>NC_142858.1:10002500-20002500 GCF_061612785.1 Hesperophylax consimilis | reverse complement strand
TTATCTAAAGCCTTTGATACTATTTCACATCACATTCTCCTAAAAAAACTGCAACAGATTGGGATAGAAGGTACTGCCCTAAATTGGTTTAAAGGCTACCTTACACAAAGATCGCAAACAACTGTTATTCACTCTAACCGAGCATATAGAAGTAAATGTCTATCTATCTCCTACGGTGTGCCCCAAGGAAGTGTTCTAGGTCTGCTCCTATTTCTCATATATATGAACTCACTATTGAAACTGGACATTGATGGCAATATAATATCTTTTGCTGATGATACGGTTATCATATTCACTAGCAAAACATGGAAGACATCAATAGAGAAGGCAAATTATGGTATTAACAAAATTAAAAAATGGCTAGACTCCAACCTCCTCACCCTAAATGTACAAAAAACACAATGCATACACTTTTCAATCCGTAAATTCACACTCCCAGAAAACCTTCCCAAATTAATCATTCACACTTGCTCACAAAATCTAAACACATCTCCACTATCACCCAATAATTGCTGCTCATGCCCAAATCTTAAACCATCAAATGAAATAAAATACCTAGGAGTCATTATAGATAACCAATTACGCTGGGAGGCCCATATTAACTCCATAACGAAGAGACTCCGTAAGTTATGCCATATTTTTTATTCTCTACGATCAATCCTTGATATAAACACTCTAAGAACTGTATATTTTGCTCTATTTCAATCGATAGCAACGTATGGCATTATAGGATGGGGAGGTTGTGCAGCATCCATCCTCTACCCTCTAGTGACCGTTCAAAAACTTTTGCTAAGGGTCATCTTCAAATGTTCCCCCTCTCATCCATCAGAGCCACTCTTCAAGAAACTCACAGCCCTTGATATTCGCCAACTGTATATCAAGATAGCTCTTATCCATATCTGAAAAAATGGATTGATAAACTCTACACAAACGGACATACATACACGCTACTCAAAGCACGGAAAATGCATAATTCCTGTAACAAAAACCACTTTTTCACAAAGGCAATACTCATACATCGCACCTAAAATATTCAACACGTTAAAAAACGACATCAAAACATCAAAAACACTTACTCACTTTGCAACCGGTGTGCATAAATGGATATCTGAAAAGGGGCGAAATTTCTTTAAGGAACATAATATATGAACCTATATCACCAGTAAATAATTTAAATAACTTGTATATTACTAAACAATATATTTCTTTTTCATATTCATCATTAAAAAAAATATATATTTACCACCACTGATATGTTTCTTATACTCTAGTATTTATTACGAAAAATATTGTGACAATAATTCCACATTTGTGTACATATCCTTAGCCGTAGCTCAAACGTGGATTTACACAAAAATTGCCGATATATAATCTATACACCTATGTTACCATAACACACACATGCAAATCGCTCATCAAGATATAACTTATCCCTACTTTCTTACCAAATAGTACTTTATTTGATTTTATATTGTATTTGTATTCTTTTTTAGAAATACACTTGTACTTAATGTACTTGTATTTTTACTACACTTTTAATTCTATTTTAATTACACAAATGTACTTGTATTTTTTCTTTTTTTTTGATACATGCTCCTTGTATTATTTTTAATTCAATAATACGTATTTTCTTTGATATACTTTTTATATTATTTTAAATTTTTCTGTTTTCCACACCTATTTTTTATATTCATATATCTTAAACTTATGTAGATATTTTGCATTATTTTTAATTCCTTTATACTTCATACTTGTTTTAGATGTATAAATTATTTTATTTTATTTTTATATTATTTTGTTTTCATTCAACTTATTTTTAATTTGTATTATTATACTTAACATAAAATTGACCACTACAACACGGGCATGTGCCTAGTGTGGTGGCCAAAAATTTACCCGTTTACTGTAATGTATAAACTTTACTGAATAAAGAACAACAAAAAAAGTTAAGGTTATATATAGTTATCCTATTTTATCGGTGATCAGATGAGTTTTAACCGAAAAGTGGAGAAAATTTAATTTTTTTACATATGCCGTATTTGATTGTTGATGCCACCTTTTTATGAACACATTTGTTTTTAAGAAGGGGAATACCTTAAACTATTTGCATAATATTATGATATGTATGTATCCACTTGTACATTTGTATGCTTGTATGTCATGGTATGTCACGGCATGTCACGTGGTAGGCGTGCTGGTCTGTGGAATGGATATGCACGCTCGGTTGCACGCCGACAACAGGTATACAGTATACATATGATTTCCATGTTAGGCTCCATCTATTTATCTACACTATTAATTTAAAATGTATATTTTACAATACGTACCATTCAGATAAATACAATCTGTCCAACTGAAACTGACCGACGAAAACAATAAATCTAATTTAATCTAAGAGCCTTATTAAAAGAAAAAAAACGTCGTAAATAATATAAGTATGAAATGAAAATAATAATAATAATGAATAAGGCAGAAGTTATAAGAATGAAGTAGAAAATTGGAGTGAAGTAGATATTTAAAAAATGGTATGGAAATTATAAGAATGAAATAGAAATCATAGGAGTGAAGTAGAGATTATAAGAATAAAGCAGAAAACAAGAGAATAAAATTGAAATTATAAGAATGAAGCAAATGAAAATGAATAAAAACAGCCATCATATATAAAAAATTCAACGTCAGGCTTTAAAAGATTATTTTTTTAAACATTTAAAAACGAAAATACTACGTAATTCTTGTCGTGTTGTATTTTATCTTGTGTATTTCTCTTTCATTTCCTTTCCCCTGTATTTGTAATCGAGCATAATCTATTTTTACCAAAGTATTAGTGGATTTGTAAGAGTACCTTCTTGTCATTCCTATATAATTTCCAACATTAATTATCCTTGGTAATCACAAAGTAATGTTACACTTAGTATCTGTGTTACTCGTAGAGTATCTCTTTTACACTTGTTTGTTTGATTTCGATGACATTTGTGTATAAAATTGTGTTATTCATGTTATCATAGCCATATCAATCAAAAGGAGACTCAAAACATCGTTGCATTTAACACAACACAATCATCATTATTAGCTCCGTCTTGACTTACAGAGACGTACGATGCGTGACCTAGACAAGTGCGAGCAATTTCAAGCAATAGTTGAACATTCAGCCAAAGGGCCAAAATATTATTACGGTGACAATTGATTTCGTTTGCCCTTTTGACTTCAATTTTTTTTGTTAGTAACTATTACGCTTACCATTGCATTTATATATAAGGTTATTAACATGAAAAAAAAAATTCGATAATTTTAAAAAAATCGTCGCCATACGGCACTGATGAAACAGAGATATTAGCGAAATTGGTCTACTGAGCAATGGAAAATACTATTTATTTACTTTCTACTAGAAAAAAATCTACTTGGAATAATAACTTTATAATCTAGATCTAGTATTTGTTTCGTTCCTGTGAATATTTTTAAAACCTGTACTCGCTGAATCTACTCTACGATATGGGATAACTTATATACTTTAATTAAATACTTGGGGACATTCTTGCAAAACTAATTTAAATTACCTACAGTCAGTAAAAAAATCTGTGGTTAAATTACAAGTTTCGAAAAATATTTTTTCACAGAGACGTAACATTTCATTGTCGTATCGAAAATTAAATATCTTGCCTGTGCAAGGCTTACTATGGGACAAAATATTGATTCGGCATATATTTGACTCTGAATATAAAAATAAATTGGAACATGAACACAACACTATGTTCACAAAGAATAAAGGCATGCTTGTTCCAAAATATAGCAATAAATCGGACAGCGAACCCTAGAATATAACATGCCCAAAATGTTCATCATGTTGACAAATAACATAAAAAATTGTATATTGTAAATATATTCAGATATATGCTGAAAACATGGTTCATAAGTAGAAATACTATATACTAGCCATCACTATCAATCAATAGTTGTTGTTATTTATTAGCTTGTTGAATTACTTTTATCTTAGATTATGTGTGAAATAAGAGGAAGATAGATGTCATTGTGAGATTTTGATAAACCACACCCATCACCCTTTCCCATTCGCATTTTGATACTTCTTGATGAAATTTTGACATTCAAAATAAGTGGAAAATTACAGTCTACATCCGATTTCTAAAAACTTCGAGTAAAGCCCGGGCAACGCTGGGGACTAAAATAAAAAAAACTTTGGAAGACCGTTGAACTATATTGAAATTGGGAGCAGCAAATATTTTGAAAACCAACAATCAATTAAAAATTATATAAGATGGTAAAAACATAGGTGGTTATGTACGAATGTAATTATGCACTTTCGTCAAACATTATTGTTTTAATCAAGGTAAATAATCGATTGTACTGCAGAGATTACAAAATTTATTCGTTTATGGAAAATTGTGTTAGAAATTAACTACCATAGAATATCATTAAAATATCTCGATATTATTATTCACCTTGATTGCGGAAATGCAAATACAGCCTTGTGTTATCATTTCAAGGTTGTTCCAGTACGTATATGCTTGTTGACTTGTACAGCTGTAGGCCGTCACTATCGGCCAAAATCGCCTTTCTAATTATATAAATGAACGTATTTTTTTCAATTTCGCGTTCCTTTCTGTCCATTAAAATTTCACAGAGTGGTAGATACTGTCAATATCGCCCTGGTAAAAGATTGCCATTCAGAATCGCAACCTTTGATCGAAATGGCTTTAGTCGTGTTTGACGACCAAATCTGAATAGCCAGGTACTTCTCATTGCCTCTAGACGGAGAAATTGGGATTCAAACAGTTGGGAAAAATACCTTTTTTCAAATACGTGTTTTTGAATTTCTATTTTGTTTTCGTGAATGAATTGATGCAAATCTTGGAATCTTGGCCATCCGATCGAGCTGAAACTCGGCAAATTGACTCGTTATTGATGACGAAACATTCTATCAAATTTTTGTTGCAATCACGCCTAAACAACCGGACATATACGCATTTCTCCTAAATTTGATAACATTTAATTACAGCAGTTAATATACAAAATGATGTCGGTCCCACCTGATCCCGATTTGGTTCAGTTGTTAGTCGCTGGAGAGGTAGTGTCGAATATTCGTGATTGGAATTAATTTTAAATTTCAGGTACCTGTACAACGTGATCCAAATAAAATAAAACATTTGAAGTCAGAAACCTGTAATCTGCCCCATAACACATTATAATGATCTGAATAATACCTTCCGCATATGGGTATAGCGCTAAAAATGAATGGTGATAGGAATTATTACAGTATAGAAGTTGATTCATCGCAATGGCAAAGACACGGCAGACCATACGGCGCGGTTTATACTCCATATCTACATCTACTAACTCAACCCCACGAAACTGTGTCAGATAAAAAATGTGTCACAGTTATTTACTGCTTGAAAAATTGGAATTGTTTCCTGGAATAGCGTTCAGTTGGTCCCAATAATGAGCGTTACAATGTGGTGAATAATAAAGGTTGCTAGTGAGTTTTTATTCGTAGGTACACAATAATTGAAAATTAATATTTTGATGACATTTGCTTACTTAGGTACTTTCAAATTCACACACAGGGTTTGCTGAGTTGCAGTTTTTGAAGTGAAACTTCTTTACGCGCGTCATGCAATTTCGAGGACCGGAGTAAAACCGACTCATGACCGTCACGAAAAACCGTGATCATTTCGCTATAGGAGCCTAGCTAATATTATATACCTAGTTTAGGTCACTCTCCGAACTCAGCTTCGCGGTCTAGAGGCAGAGCGCCCGACTTTCGTCGTGAAGAACCGAGGTTCGATCCCCGCTTTGACTATTTTTTTTTTCTTTTTGTGATTTTTTTAATACGAGGAAAAGTGATAAAATGCTCTCGTGCTGCGACTTTTAGATATTTTGACTATATGATATTTTGGTCGAAACATAGCTTACAAATCGAGCAGGTAGAGTCGCTCGGTATTTTAATTAATTATTTTTATTTTGAATCATTAAAATTACTAATCAAGGCCGATAACGCGACTAATTACCCTCGCAGACGTGCGTGACAAGTTTTTTTAGTAAAAAACACAGCCGAAAGTGAGTTTTTCAAAATTTAAAATGTTTTTCAAATTCAGACTCCATACGGGTATGAGACTGTTAAAACACGATAGATATTTTCCAAAACGGACAAATATACGGATATATTTTGAAAAACGACAGATATGACTTCACACTGCCGATATATCTTCGATTCGACCCTATATAAAGCGTTAACGAGACGTTATGTGATATTATTCATTTGCCGTGTTTGAAAACGAAAATTTACGCGGGACAAGTCAATTGAGGAGTACACGTTGTAGACGCGGTTCTCGTCGCGCGAGATACATCTCCTCGCGGTCTAGAGGCAGAGCGTTCGACACTCGTTATGCAGGACCCGGGTTCGAATCCCATATTTTTATAACTTTTAATTTTTTTTTTACATGCTACTTATAAATATGTCAATAGACAGAAAAAAAGAGAGAATGAAATGAAAAGAGAGAGAGAAGAATACTAAAAGTTTCACTTCCGTCGTGCGTAGGCTTGCCACACACTGTATTTTTTTTTTATTTCATCAGTAAATTTTGGTGATAAATCTTATTTTTTACATTGTATATTTTTTTTAAGTTACGTAATCAATAAACAAGATCACTTTTTATTTCTACTTTAGCTTTTTTATCAAATGAATGAATGATTTTTTTTAATAATAACATCATAAATCATGACAAACACTGTCGTAGTGTATTAGATTTTTTAAACTATTCGGTTCATCGATGGTAAAGCTCACAATGTCACTCCAAAACGTCAGAAATGTGAATTGAATAAGTTGCTATTTTGAACATAATATTTATTTATTTATTTTTATTTTACGCCTATTAAGGCTTTTACATACATATATAACAATATTTAAGAAATTATACTATAGTATAATACTGCAGGAAATGACTGTTTAAAACACATAAATAAAAAATATATTGTTGAATTTGATCCACACAGTATGTAGGTACAAAATATTAATATAAAATACTAAAATAATTTTATTTGTTTCAGCCGACAAAATACTGTTAACGTGCAAAATACTGTAATACTGTCAATTTAAATAGCTTTATCAAAATATTCCCCTACTTGATGAAAAAACTTCAATAAGGTATGCTTATATAATGAAATTGATGTACTAAATATATCAACAACATCGTAGTATTTGTTTCCTAGCTGTTGAATCCGTCGCATAGGAGTGTGATATTGGGACGTTGATATAGAATTGCTACAATAATATGGTAGGTACTGTCTTGTCAAACAGGTTAAATCGGAAATGATTCTAAATAGATGCAATAATGGTGCCACGGCTTTTCTTGAGCCACATAATATTACAAGGGAGGTTAAATGTAACCCACATACACAATCCCGTATACGGTATGTCACAAAACGAACTTTTGTTTATTATTTAGTTAGTTTTTGGATTAAGGTACTTTGAAGAAAGTTATTTTTTGCGTGAAATCACTCTGAGTGAACGACAATACAAGGAGGAAAAAAACTGCGAAGACGTGTTTTAAATTAGAATGTATTAAAAAAACTTTTTTCCTTTTGTAAATATCCGGACCACCTTCATCTTCATCTCCGTTAAGTGCGTCACGCGAAGCCGTTGCGTAAGTCAAGAGCGAGAGGATTGTCGCAAAAACAGTTCGCATTATTCACGTGCGTGTCCGCCGATGTCCCAAGGTCCCGAAGCAGATTGGCAATAACTGACAATTAGCGCTGCCAAACAAAGATGAGACCTTTAGCTTCGTTGAAAATAATGGGTATTTTCTCCCGAGGCCGACCGCTGGCGAATTAAGCTGATGAATGGAGCCGGACTGCATTTCGTCATAAAACCATCGATGTAATTATTTATGATGTGTTACCGGCTCCGTAAATAACCACCATCAAACACCCGCAGTCTTTTTGGGAAATATTTCTCCCAGTCTGACACGCACTTACGAAAGTTATGATATCTCATTGTGTATTACTGTGGAAACAGTCTTAGAAAGAGACAACACCACACTAATTATTTTAATGTAAAAGTTTTTGAAATAATTCTATGAAATAATGTTAAGCATTTGAAAAACATTTGTCAAGGTTTGCAAATTATTCAATTAATATTTTTATATAAAGCGAAAAAAAGTGAAGTGACTTTATTTTATTTTATCTTTATCTAATTTAATATGTTCTTTCAGTTTCATGTAATGTGGTAAATTTACGAAAAAAAACATTGGTAAGTGGTTGAAAAAAAATACAACTTTGTTTTTTTTCAATTTTTTTTTAAATATTTTATAAAACTAAAATCTGAAAGAGTCTTTCATCTGCTTTTAAAAATAGGATTGTTTTAAATACACCGAATTTATCTGGAATCAAATGTAATGCAAAAATATTTCTTTCGCTGTACGCATTTTGACAGTTCGCTTGAAAAATACATTGCAAGACTCGTGGAGTTAAATTAAAATGAAAAAAAAATTGCGTGTTTTTCTTGAGAAGTCCTTAAAGCAGTCTCTAGTAAGAGCTATGTCAATGGTGAATGGTGGTAGCGTATTTGGTAAAACTAATCGCCAGCATTGAATTATGTGGTTCAAGAGTAATGTGACCGGTAACATCGACTGTAATTAATATGACATGCATTGATCGACGTACATTATTTAGTAATTATAATATTGCCAGTCGGAATTGATTTTTAATTATAACCCTGCCAGTGGCATGTGGCAAAACCGAACCGCTGATAACTTGAAACCTTTTATAAATGATGTATTTATTAGTAAACGGAATTCCAATGGATCTCTCAATGGTAGATCTATAGCAATCTGCAATCTTTATCCCACCCGGTGCCAAAAATTATAAATTCCACTGTCTGAAATAAGTGATACCTATGCGCTGTGCACCCTTATTTTCCAACTTAACCTATAAAAAATGATTCGATGTGGTATCTCGTATATTTACGAACCAGAAAATCTGTAAAAGATTTGTTGATTCCCATATAATGAAGGTTAGGGGCCGTTCAAATATTATGTAAGCACTATAGGGGGGCAGGGGGGTCTTTGCTTTGCTTATTTTTGATGACATGGGGGGGGTGGGGGGGGTCAAGATAGTGATTACGTCAGCACTGCTCAGCAGTAGTTACTTTTTTTACACATTGGCAACCCACACATTGTCCATGTTTTGAAAACCGAATACATATTCGGGGATTCCCACAAATAATTAATACGTTTAGGTACTCGCTTAAAAAACAGAATACATTAACAGAAAAATGCATAAAGGTACCAATTTTTACGTAAGCATGGGAGGGGGAGGGGTAAGAGCTTTGCTTACTTTTGGTGACAAGGGGGAAGAGGGGGTAAATAATTGTAATAAATCTGCTTACGTAATACTTGAACGGCCCCTTATATATAAAAAAATATTATAAATAGTTATTAATTTATTTATTTAATATCAACGGTATAAATATACCATAAACAATGATAACATGTCACAGTTAAAATCGTAGAAATATTTTTAAAAAAGAATTACAAATATATGTGGCATTTGATTGTGAAATGACATTAGAGAGTAAGTAAGTAAGTAAACAAGAGATACAAGTACATAAGTTTCTATAGTGCAAATAAGGTAGAATTAGATTAAATTAATATTGATTGAAAAGATTTGATAGCATAGTTATGTAGTAAGATCTTGATATACGATATTGATGTGTATTGGAGTAGATGGTTCTTAACGTATTTCTTTTAGTCTCTAGCTCAGACCCGTTAAGGGATAAATAAGGGATATTATAATTGCAGGATTTATATTATATTTGCCTAAAACAAAAATTGACCGTATTAGAGGCGATCAGAAATTTACCTTTCTAATGATCACCTTCAGTAAACTTGAAAAATAACTTAAAAACCTGTCAAAAATTTAAACAAAAGAATTACAAATTTCACATATAAAATTGTTAATTAACTAAACATTTTTGACACATACTTTATTGCTCATCTGAATCGTTCCCACAATCGTAAACAAAGTTTAAAAGTACAAAGTTACAGTAATTATTTCTTATGAGTTACGTTTGTTCCAATGAAACTAAAAAGTGTCTGGACCATTAAATATATTACATACAATCATGCATAAGTACAACCTGCATACATTCAACAAGTGTTATTATTATTTTCCTCGACGTACGATTTCTTGAAGATATTTTGTTACCTTAGTGATCTATTAGAGGAATGCGTGTAATACTGACTAAGATATGGACAAAAGAAACGATAGTCTTTTACAAGCCCAATGGCGGCAAAGTTATTATACTTTCAGCACGGAGTGACGGGTTTATTTCTAGTTGCTTTCTGAAATAAGATTTATTTTGCCCTTTGTTGAGGTCGGAGGTAGTACTTGTAAATTTTCTTGGTATCTATGGTCGTTCATATGTATTCCTTGAAATGCTAAATACCTTTTTGAATTATTGTACTTTCTCACACCGCCCGATTCGATTTACTTAGCCTACTACTTATGCTAATTCGGCTTATGAGCCGAACTGCTGAACTAAACCACAAAGTATGCGAAAGGAACGAAGCAACCGCAAATTCGTATGTACTCGGATCTCTTATTATCTATCTATTTATAAATATATATATAATTAATGTTTCTTTGTTTCTCCCGTACGTCTTCCTTTACCATTGATCAGATTGCGATAAAACTTTCAAAGTTTGTTCTTATTAGTGCCAGGAGTGTTTAGAATGTGGTTTGAATGATAGAAAAACTCGAGGACGCTTAACGCATTATTTCAGTTTTTTTACAGTAACAATGTGGATATCATGATACTAAATGAAGTAAATAATAAACAAAGTCGTGGATGCCCGAGGAAGACAGGAATCAAATAATTATTTGTGGTAAAATAAGACGTAAGTAATAAACGAAGAAAGAGGTGAAAAGAGAATGTATCACTTGGAAGTGAATGATTGAAGAGGTCAAGGATACCCTAATAAAATAATAATATTTCCACCTTAAAATTGTTCCAAGTTGTCCACGTATTCTTCTAGAATTCACAACATCAAAACAATACCCCAAACCCTTTATAATACCGGGCATACGTCAGCGGTTCCATGGCAATTCAACACACTTTTGAAAAGTAATGTAAAGTTATTGAAAGTGATGATGAAAAGCCTGTAAACTTAACCTAACGCAACCTTTTTCTTCACTTTCTTGACTTTATATTACTTTTCAAGAGTTAATTAAAATTTGTTGAATTTTCAATGTCCTTAGTTGCACGGTTACCGTTCGCATCAAGCTGAAACCGACACAGTAGAAAATGGACAATGATTGATTTAATTTTTTTAACGATACTATATCGCGGCTTGGTTGAAAGTAAAAAGAAATTACATGAGATTGTAAAAATACTAACGATTATTACTGCCCGTCTGAGAAGTGATATTGTCCAGTGTTGCGGGCAATGTACAATGTACATGCATTATATTTATAAATTTTCACATGCAGCAAACACTTTATGAATATACATAATTCGAAAAAAATAACTTTGTTTTTGATACCACTTTATTTTATATATTTGAAATATATTAAACCAACCGGTTTCGGTTCACCCTGAACCTTCATCAGAGTTATATAAAAACATATTAAATCAATAACAGAGATATAGTGTATTTATAGGTAAGATCATCAACGTTAGTGGGGCGAGGGGGAGGAAAGGGTGAAAGTAGTTGGAGGGCAGGGGAATTTGCGTAAAATGGAACTATTTGACAAGTCTAATGGTTTTTTAGTAAATTGGTCTTATTTGGTTATAGATTTTTTATTTCCAGAGCTTCTTGATTGTTCAAACGTAAACCTATCTTACTTCTGTGCAGCTCATCTATACCCGAGGATTTATCTTTGTCGATTAGGTGTGTTGCGAATTCTGAAAAACCTACACTATTTAGGCACCTCACGTGTTCAACCACTGTCATTTGAACATTTCTTGCAGTTTTACCTACGTTAAATGCTATGTAATCATTATATTTCAGCTTGTAGATGTCAGAATGGCTTAAATTATTTTATTTATCCTTATAATTGATCAAAAGGTGTCCAAATATCGTCGGTAAACATTTTTTTTATTTTTTTTATGTGACACCTCACAAGAGTGTCCCTGCCTGTGCAGTGTACAGACAGGGGAACTATGTCACCACCAGGTTGGGCGGCGTTGTGAGGCGGAATAAGGTAGGGGCTGTAGGAAGGGATTTGTTAATGCGGGCCTTGAAGAGGCTCGGATTATATGAGGAAAGAAAAACAGATGCCGGTAGCTCGTTCCACATACGAGCCGAATTACACAAAAACGGTCATAAAAACGGCCCGTTCTCATGAAGCCAACGACAACCGTGAACGGGTGTTCAGCTCGTGTCCGTCGAGTTTCACGCACGTGCACCGGTGCATCAGGAATCAATGCTCCTAGCTCCTTGGAGCAGGCTCCATTGAAATACCTGTAGAACAGACACAGCATGCCTACATTGCGTCTATGAATTAGAGAAGGCAATCGGTCTGTTAACAACGGATTGTCAATCAGACGGATCGCTCTCCTTTGCACAGATTCAAGCAGGTTTATTAAGTATTTTGGGGCACCAGCCCAAAGGTGGCTCCCAAATTCAATAGTTGGGCGGATTTAAGACTTGTAAAGGGTCAGCAGCTGGTCACAGTTGAAGAATCGATTTAGAAAAAAATAATTTGGTAGCTACCCGGGACTTGTGGAACTGTGGCAAAGGTACCCTGTTTGTGATATGCTGTCACGCTAAAGAAGGTAGGAAGGTGAGTGAGAATGGGAATGAGGAATACAAGTTAGAAGTGATCATTATTCATACCATGTTTCTAACCGCTAATAAACATATTATATAAGACTTAAGCCATTTCAAGCAACGTTTGAATTCTTACTGATTTCCTGTAGATATCTAAATTTACATTCACCGATTAATTCCTGCATAATGACCAATCAACAATCTATCTAATTATTTGCCTACCGACATCACGCCAGTGATAGAATGATTAATGTATTAATACCTACATCCTAATAGCGAGAAAGTATTTATACCTGAAGAACCGAATGGCGACATGAAAAGGTATTTAACCAACAAACGGTCAAATAATAACGACCGAACCACGTCTCGCTCCGGTGGCCAAACGAAAGCAAATTAGAAATTGGCGGCGATTGATATCGGCGATACGGAGTGGGCGATATGAGCCAAAAGCCACGAGCGCAAGCAGTATCGGTATTAGCGGATATCAGCAGTATCGGTATTAATAGACATTTCAATTTAAGTTCATAAACTTTTATTAAATGACAAGATTTGTAGCTAAAAACTTTATCGAATTTGTTGAAAGAAGGTTCACACTTGTCACAACTGTCGAGTTGATCAACTAATATTGAAATGTCTGAACCCGCTATATCGGTCAGCCGCGGCCGCTCGAACACCGGGTATATTATGCAGCGGAGGGCGAAACATCGGCATTACAATACGTAGTACTGGTATGTACGTGGAATACGTATCGCTGGAAGGGGCCAATTACACAACTCATCAGAGCTTTTGTATGAACAAAATATGGAACAATTTGGCGTCGTTTATACATCTTGTTTTTTACACTTAAGATACCTTAATGTTATCCTTTGTTACCATATTGAAAGAATAATAAAAACTGTTGATTATTTCAAAGTTGTTCCTGTGTACATCCCACGAAAGAAAATGCGTTATAAATCCAGATAGAAATACCTGTATATATTATTTCATAATGACTGAGGGATTCGAGAGCTACTGCAGCTTCATTAAAATGTTGTAATTTACATTGCACTACCCTTGAGTCCCATAACAAACCTCGATTGGGGACAATGGGGACACTATGATCCCATAGGCTCAGGAAAATGACCATGGAAAAGAAAGATGATATTAAAAAATTCGCTTGCGGCGCTATGGTACATTAGTGAATATTTTTATATGTTCAAAATAAATTAATGCTCTATTATCTTCTTTTTTGTAACAAGTTGAAAAAATGATATCGTCACTGGGATTGTCGGGTTATATTTACGGATTTTTATTAAATTAAATTATAGGCATAATGCGAAGTTGCCGAAAGAAATATTCATCTGCCACTCTTCCACTTTCGCAACGCACTTCAATTGGGGATATCATAGTTCCATTGGCTCAGAAAAATTGGGACTGATTATATAAAAATCTAACAAATTTCCTGCGCTTAAGTACTGTTCTTATTTCATATTTATTTTTGAATGGGTGGATACGTTTTTTTTCCAATTGATGTTTCGCCAATATCCATAGCGCTCTTTAGGATTCCTTTGTTCAAAATATTGGAAACTCGTGCTTTAGATAATTCAGCCTTTGTTTGTGAGATGTAGGTCTCTCCGAACGGGAAACATCTTTGTACGTTTATGGATACATATTGCTCTACTACATGAGCTGTCGAAGAGGCAAACTGGTCCACGATGGGTCTGCCCCATTTGTGAAATATCTGTTCTGTTGCAGGAGATAGAAGGTGTCATTCCGGAAGACGAGTTCCTCGGGACAAGTGGTCCGCAAGGCCATTGTACCGACCTGGTAAATAGTGAACTTGTAGGGTGATTTTGTATTTGTCTACTAGAGATAAAATCTGAAAAGTCAGATGAAGGAAAAACTAAGGATTTCGTCCCTTCTTCGTTCCTCAAATAAGCGAGAACTGTTGTCTGACTGTATCAGAACTGTAGAACTTCTCCAAACTTTGTTCTGGTATTTTAAGGCATTTAGTATAGCAAACATCTCTTTTAAGTTGCTGTGCCAACCCTGCTGTTCCCTGGTCCAATTTCCTGCAATCTGAGTATCGTCTACCTGAGCGCCCCAACCATGATCTGCTGCATCGGTCAAAAGGAAATGAAAGGCACCGGGGGCGTGGAGTGGCATAAAGGCCTTTACATTCTGTGCCCACCACGATATGTCTTTCATTACGGCTTTGTTGGTTTTTCATTAGGCCTAGTAAAATTTGGGGAGAGTGGCGCTGAAGAAAAATATAGGTACTTGAAAAGTTGGTAGTAGATTCCAGATTCCAAAAGATTAAGAACCTCTGCAATAAAATAACAAAAATTGTTATTTCATAATTTCGTTAAGTAATTCGCTCCTCGCGTGAGGACCGCATTACGAATTCTGAATTGGCCGTCGGAGAAAAAATGTCACCGAGCTGTCGTACATGACCCATCTACATAATCATTATGTGTGTGTCGGACAATGCTCACAAGGCTCAGTTCTCAATGTACACGTGTATGTATGATTGTACAATTCTGTGTTCATCCAAGGATTAACTAGTGTGGTATTTGGTGTTCAGTGAAATTTTATGAAAGCACCGACTGATAAATACAACAAGTTAGATGTTTTACCATTGGGGGCTACTTCCTGCTATCATGATAACTTTCATAATATCAAGCTGCACAGTTTTCTAAACCTACCGCGAAATTGAAAATATTTCTGTTTTATATTTTTCAATATAAATATTTATTAACTTTACGAATAATTGTTATCTAGGAGACCCTGCCCTAGAAAAACTTAGAACATATTATTGGAGATGCTTTGTCGAGGGTCAAATAAGAAAAAACTAAGGAACAGAAGAAGAGAATCTGAATACTAAAGAAACCAAGGAGAAAGGATAAACAGAAGCCGTCAATGCATTCCACAGCCAAATTGCTTAATGAACGAGTGGAAAATTTTCAGTATGTCAAAATATCACGGGGCGTTGATGTTGTGGCGAGAGTAATTAAAAGGAAAAAAATATCTCCCGTTAGAGCATTCACCTACTTAGGTTTAGCGTGTGGACATCAATATATTTGGTAAAGCTTAAAAAAATACTCACAACATTGGACATTTTCATTTTTAATCGCTATTTATAAACCTAACGGAGAAAAGTTAATAATTGGCATAGTTTTATATTTGCATTATTTAAAAAAATATATATATTTAGATAAATTTGTACAGTAGTGTTAAATAAATTTCATATGGGTACAACATATATTTACAATCGCAATCTCACTAAAGAAGAAACTGGTTGTTGTGCTTGGTGAGCGATTTACACTAATTATAATTATCCATATGTGTAGGTGTACATGTATAGGATTCTGTTACATACTAAATATTAAGCAATTAAGGGAGTAATTAGAAACATTTAAATAAAGTAGAGATGAATATAGACTGATAATAAATATAAAGAAAGGGAAAATCAGGCAATTATTTAGTTAATTATTCCTGAGAAGTTTAACTTTAGTTTTAGTTTCAGTTTGTTGATATCTATTAATTTCTTTATTTCCATCGGAAGGTTGTTGAAATACTTTATTTATAAATAGATATACATAGTTGTTTTGCATTTGTTTTGTATTAAATTTTGGTATTTTGATGTTGTATTGATATCTTTTTGAAAGGTGGGTTTCAAAGTTTTTGATGATATTATCTTTGTAAATTTTGGATAATTTCATTTTTCTTGAAGATATCCCGAAATCTGCGAATAGCGTTTCTGTTGGATGGATTGGATTGGATGGATTGGATATGGATGTTTTTTTTAGAATTACTTCGATGATTAGCTTCTGGACCACTTTGATCGGGGTTACAATATAGTTGTATGACCCCCCCCCCATTCAATGATTCCATATTGAATTAACGACTGTGTGTTAAATTAACATACATTATACAATGTCTGTTAATATAAGATTATTCGTTAATAACTTTCACAAAAAAATTAAAAACGGTCAGTTTTTTTCATCATAATCTATATCTAGACCAAATAAAATGTTGAATTTAAAATTAATATGAAAATCAATGATTTTTCTATATTCAAGAATCGATATCACTGGCATAGCCGGACAGTTAAAGAGTAGGTAAATATATAAAATGTAAAGCGAACGTGACAAAACCGGCACACCTAACTGTCAATCGATGGACGCGTGAATCACCGCTGCGCGCTGTCAGCGTAACGTTTGTTTGCCGGCAGTGGAAGTCATTGCCTACCGACCCACCACCAACAACAGGTAGCAGATATATTTGTACATGCACAAGTATACATGTATGTCAAACTACCAGCTGACTCCCTGGACAAATAATTCAACCTGAGCCACGGTCACTGGTCACTGGCCACTGGTCAGCCGGTCGGCCCACTGTCGGCCTTGAACCTCGTCACTTCTGCTCTTCTGGCACCTCGACCACATCAACTGAATTTTGTCTCATAAAAAGGAATATAATAGAGATGAAGAATGTTTCCTTTGCCTTAGGTTTCTGTCTAACACCAACATTTACTATTAGAGTTTATCACCAGTTGTTTGGGACTGTTTTCGTTGGGTATCTATGCACACATACGAATTAGGGTCATTTTGGAGATTAAGGAAGATATATACGTCTTGAAATTTGAGTAAATAGGCGCATAGATAAAATTTTCTGGCTAAATGGCAATCTCGGGGAGTGGTTCCCGTCGGTCAGTCCAGTGTTGGCAAACCCTCGTACCTTGGCACCCGAGCCGATTCGGAGCAGAAAGTAGCAGTAAAGTAGTATGTTTCCAATGACGTAAATTTAGATAGGTAGGTACTAGGTACCTACTGTTTACTTGTGAAATTGGTAATTTGCTTGTTTTCGTTATGTAATGGTGCACTCACAAAGAATTTTTAAGATAACGAAAACGCGTATTTATGGCTTCAAAATGCCCTGGAAAGGTGGGATATATATACAAGGTAAAGGAGCGACAAATACAATGTAGCCTAACTGATAATCCAGTGAAAATTTGACAGCTGATGACACACATCATATCTTCGAAAATAACGTTACTGGTACGGATCCAGTTCTGTTGAGTTGCTCGTAGTGTAAATAATAAAAATAATGAGATTAGTGTTATATCCTCGCTTCGTCGCAAATAAACCCATGTGGACGTTATCGTCGTTTTAAATAAAAAAATCTTGCAGTTGTATTCATTTTTTTAAGAACATCTATTTTAATGTCACTTTTGTATTCATAAATGAATGATTAGAAAACTTGGAAGTGGAAATTAGCCCTCTTCCCGACATGCGATCGAGTTAAAACTCGGCATATAGACTCGTTGTGGCAAATGTGGCAATCACGCGTACACAAGAGGACATATACGCAATTCTTTGTAAATGGTTTGTAAATATACCCAATCGCGGTTCGGCTCAGTTGTTAAAGCGGTTGATTCCAGTCCATGGGGAGGAAGGCTCAATCCTCAGAAAAAAAAAACAGAAAAAAATAAAAGTTCACAGCAACAACCGGTCCTATATGAGGAAAGTTCAATCGTCAGTCAACCCAAATTAATAAAAATAGATGTATTATAATTTTTAAAAATGTTTATGTTGCTTTTTTAGGTTCATATATTTCGAAAAGCACTTGTCAGTTGGCGTAAGCGGAATTGATGATCTAGGAACTATTGATGTAGACTTTTCATTTTGTAAAATATTTTCACGATTCAACTAAATATTTACATAGGTACACAGGGTTATTGTTGAATATAGCAAAAACACATTTTTGGTTTTAGCTACTGTAATCAATCATACTAGCAGAGGTGAGCAATGAGTTTTTTCAGATTTATACCGTTTTCCGATCACATAATTGGGTTTTTCAAGCGAAGAGTTTTTGTTGTAATCCAATGTAATAACAACATTTTATTTTATCGTTAATTTTTATAATATTCTTGCTTCGCAATTCAACAGTGGTGTGAACCCATCGGAATTAAAGTTTTACATATATTATGGGCCTCCGGTCTTGGACAATGTACGAGAAAATTAAGGAAAATTTATAGATAAAATGTATTTTAAGCGTTCGTATACCTATCACGTTTAAATTTTTTATACTACGTGAAAAAAAATACAAAACTAAAATTTTCTGTGAATTATGTTACTAATTTCAATAATTGCGAGTATATAATATGTACTTACCAACATTAGTTGTGCATCTCACAAGTGGCGGCTAGTGACTTTTGGGTGTAGTAGAGTGCTAATATTAAATAAATGGCTTTTTTTTTTAAACTGTATTTTTTAAATGAAGATGTTCAGGAAATTTCCGTTTTCCTGAAAATATTCATACAAAAAATCGAATTTTGGAAAAAAAAATTCTTCTACAACAACGTCAATAATGCCATTTCATTTTAATATTAGCACTCTATGACTCCCAAAAGTCACGAGCCGCCACTTGTGAGATGCACAAATAATGTCGGTAAGTACATATATACTCCCAATTATTCAAATTAGTAACATACTTCACAGAATATTTTAGTTTTGTATTTTTTTCACGTAGTGTAAAAAAATTTAAACGAGATAGGTATTCGAACGCTGAAAATACATTTTATCTATAAATTTTCCTTAATTTACTCGTACATTGTCCAACACCGAAGGCCCATAATATATGTATAACTATAATTCCGATGGGTTCACACCATTGTTGAATTGCAAAGCAAGAATATTATTCCTATTACACCTATTCGATTCAATAAAAATCATCGTAACTTGTATGAATACGAACATAAACATTTATACTCGCCATTTATTCAAAACATGTTGACATTAATATTATGTGTTGTCAATAAAACAAGTTTAACAATAATTAACTGATTAATGTCTTGATTTGCAAGCGGCTAATCATTGTACCGAGCTGCAATAATATTATAAACATAACAGAATAAGAAGAGTATCATCCACGTGAATGTGAACAAAGCACCCATCAAAAGAAGAAAAAAAAACAAAGAAAAAAAATTCAGGTATAAAATCACTAATCAAATTCATTCTGTATTTGAAAATTCGTAAAAAAAACTTACTAATTAAGGGTACCCTAGTCGATGTTTGTTATCATAACAACTGTGACGTCATTACCACTTTGATAAATTGCCATCTGCAAAGCCATTGTGGTACTTTTTTAAAATCTTTTCAACGCCTGTTCTTTGGCAGTGAGGACGATCCATCACTTTTGTGTTTGATGCAAACGTGATATCATTATTTATCTGTATTTCTCGGTACAAATTTATAATTTAATATGTTAGTACATAATTAAACACACTTGTCTTTTTATTGGCAATACAAAAGATCAGATCTATTGCTCAATTACATGACGAAAATATACTTTTGTATAACTCAACGAGAAACTTTCTGATCTAATTAAATCATTAATTCTAGGGCGCATCAATATGTTGCTATCTTACTCAGGTAAGAAATATTTTAAAAGAGCTGAAATTCATTGCTTTCTATCACAATGTATCTACAATATATGTATTTTCACCAAAGATAAACAATGGTATGGCGTAAAGGAATTTAAAAATAAAATATTCATATATTTTTAAATACTCGGATACGCTACAGGAAATACAAAATACGCAAACAAGGAAAAATCGTTCACTTATATCACGTAGGTACCATGCAAAAATGTTTCAGTAACAATTAATATTCGTATATTTAAAAATATTATATTCCTACTTGGATTAAACTTTAAATATGTTTCACAATACGCGTGTAGTTAATATTTATCAAACTGATTAAATTATAATTCATAACTATAAAAAATACTAAAAAAAGAAATAATTAATTTTTTTTTGTGAAATTATTAAAAATGCTGTTTTCAAGATTTCTTGCTATTTAAATAAGATCTCGAATCATAAAGAAATTTTCCTTTAGAAAACTCATGTTTGAACTGTTAGATAGGTACTTTTGGATGACGTCTTGTATGCGCAAGCAATAAGAACACTTCTGTTCGTTTGGGACCTAATCGAATTAAATCTATATTGGCTCTTCGAGGGATTTCCGAAGCACCGTTTTATTGGTTTTCCATGGAATTGCAGAGCTGTTATAAAGAGTCATCGCATCACCCAATGCAAAGCAAATATAATGCATTATTGAATAAGCAATGCGACTCATAATGGCACATTTCATCAAAGCAATCACCAGTCTAAGCGCTAATTTCTGAGAACGCCGCTTCACCGTGATTACTTGACAAGAGTTATGTCTTTAATTAATAAGTTAACTAACCATCTCGCCGTTTCCACGCGGGGGGCAGCGATGACGAATTGCAACATAACTTTGTCTTGACATATAATCCTGTATCTACGTTACATTTGATCTGTTATATCGACAAATAACTTACCATACAACGAGGTCTTATCCAATTATTGTTGTTGTTGATAAAAATGCAATATATCAAAACTGTTATGAAAACATAGCACTTGCCTTTAAATGTTGCACTAAAATTAATAAAATAAAATGTATAAGAAATTTTTTTTGTATTCGTCACGGTTCGGTTCGGATAGTGAAATTAAAAATATGTCGATAAGGCAGTTGTACATAAAACAGGCTCTATGTAATTTTTTCAACAACATCGATACTGCCAAAAGATTACAACAAGTGCGCAACACTAGATTGGGTTCTTTGTATCAGCCGTGAATACCAGAACATCCTTTGTACAAAAGAGTTTTTCTTATAGAGCTTCGTTGCTTTATAATATGCTCGGTGAAAATATATTAAAAAAAAACTATAGGTTCGATGAATCTATTCAAGAAAATGGTAAAAAATTCCATACTGGCTGAGAGTAGTGATTTTGGATTGCCCATGTCGTGGATCCTGCTATACTCGTAGATCACATTAGGAGCCTTAGGAGCATGTGTTACGTTATTTACTTATTTGATTGAATATAATTGTAAAGCTGTTCATCTCGACACAGAAATTCCCTAGTGAGATGAGCATAAGAGAAAAAAAATGTTTTTTGATATCTACAAAAAGGAAGAAGTTATACGTTTTCAGAGTGAAATTAGGTAAAACATATTAGGCGAACCCCTTACTAGTACCCAGGTACCTACCTATCTGATGGATAATCATTTGATACACTTGAACGTGCCATATCTTTCTAAGACGTCTCTATCGTCTTCCGCGTACTTCCACTCACTGTATTGTCCTAGAACCCCTTTCTGAACAACTGAATTATTTTTAACACAATGAACTTAACCTGAACTAAATGGATATAATTTTCAGGAAATTAATTAAAACAAAATAAGTTAAAAGAAAAAGTTATTCCTGAAAATTTATTTAGACTTGAAAAAGTCAATAGGTTTTTCATATGAATAAAAATCGAATATGATCCGAGACACTATCTAGGTTACAAACCAATTTCATTAGAAACTTTGTTATCATTTAAAAAGGTAGCTGCCTAAAAATATGGAGAAAATTAGTTGCTAATTCTAAATTTGAAATATGAGATCGACAAATGTGACGTTTAATAAATGGGTTCCGATCGACCGGTATTTCGTGTTTCGTTTAGAATCGTTAGTATGATCTTCTTCTTCAATGAGGATGACTAACAGTGTATTTTGTGAGGGGATTGAAGAATATACCTTCTAGCAGTATCGACTACCAACACGCACCTCTCCCCGTCACTCAACTCCGATATGTTCACACTTCACACAGCCTTCATCAATTTCTATATTTCCGCCCGGCTTCATTAATATCGTCCGCTGAGGTGTCCGGCAGCCACTCGTAATGATATGGCGCCCTAATTAAATGAATAAATTAACTAATTAATAATCATGGGTAGATTCGTAGATTGAGAAGACGGAACATCACATTTTCCTCGCCTATGATGACCATGGAAGAATGGCGAACTGAATGTAACCATGAGTGGCGGGTTGGAAAAGAGGGCAAAGAATTTATGATTTTATTAACAATAATTAATCTTTGGGAAATCAACAATTGACTGTTTTCCATTTTTTAATTATACCAAAATTACAACCAACTACGGATATGCAATTGGTTGTATTTATAATTCTTTCAAATACTAACCATAATTTTTAAAATCATATTAAAACCTTTATTTGACAATAGATTGTTACATATTTATACATCTTATTTTCTTTGATTATATTGAGTCCATTAACATTCCAGATTTCGAGCGGAATGCAGCTGGTTTTCAATATTTATGGGTAGTTTTTGCATTTCTTTCTAGTAAGATAGATCTAACCCATATAACAATAATATATTGTGTAAAAATTTGTTAAATTTAGCACAATAATTTATTGTTACTTATAAAATAATTTGTAATTATTACCGAACAAGCATGAAGCCTATTAAAACAAACACAACAAAGATTAAAAATAGACTTACATACTAGCAGTATATTAGATTTTTTTACATTAACCCTATACAGGAGGCCCTGAGGTAAATAAATCCTCTCAGGGCCTATTTCATCTTTTGGGATGCTGTGTGGAGATACCATTCTTAAGGAAAGGAAGGAGAAGAAGTTCTGTGAAGTTAAAATGTATGAGGGCTGGGTAGGAATCTAGTGGCCAGGAGCGACAGACCCATGAATATTTATTATTTTATTCTTCTTCTTCTTTATGTGCCGTATCAGGTCCCCCCGACGTTGGCGATCACTCTAGAAAATGTCTCTTTGTCTTGCGCTGCCCGGAATAGCTCCTCCACACTTCTAATGCCGGTCCACTCTCGTATATTTCGCAGCCAAGACATTTGTCTACTACCAGGCCCTCTGCGACCCTCTATTTTGCCTTTCAATATTAACTGGAGCAAGTGATACTTCTCCCCTCGAAGTACATGACCCAGATATGAAATTTTCCTGATTTTTATTAATCTAAGCAGTTCTCTCTATTTTATTATTATTCTTTTTATTATTATTATTTCTTTTTTTTTTGCTTCCGATTTTGTTGTCCGGGTTAAATCTTCCCCATAGGAAAAACTAAACCCTTCCACTCACTTTTTCACAAATGATCAGCTAGTCAATCAACACTATGTAAGTGCATTATATAAGTAAAATAAATACAAAACAATACAAGAACAACAACACGTCAACTCACCAGTTATCAAATGGGAAAAAAAATTCACCGTCTCCAGATATTTTCATATCAGAGGGTTCGGCTCGGTAGAACTTCTAACAGGGCCTATAAATCCTACTGATCCCTCAAAATAAATATTTAAAAAATCTTTTGTTATCCTACATGTATTCAAAATGACCGACTTTTGCATCTTTATAAATTATTATTTTATTATTTTTTATTTTATTTTTATTATCTTAAAGCTACCTTTTTTATTTTTTATAGTACCTTCTTTACCTGTGAATGAAATGCTTTTTGTAATACTATAATAATTTTAATAATGTAATACTTGTTTTTGTAATACTTGATTTTTGTAATTATATTTTTATGCATGTAACAAAAGAAAAATATCAAATATATATATATATATATATATATATATATATATATATATATATATATATATATATATATATATATATATATCTCCCACTGCAGTTAGATAGATCAAATGGTCTCCCCAAACCATCCTCTCTAGATCTGGCACACCACACAGCTGGTGGGCAGCCGCATGCTGAACATACCTCATTTAATGAATCCGGGACCTCTGCTAAAACACCAAACGTAGAGAGGTGTTGCTTATCTAATAAATGATTTTATTAATAAATGAAAAAAACTTCCCGGGTCGGCGGAACCCAAACCCGCCTCTTAAATTGAAACATATGTAAGTAAATCAGATTATAATTTGAATTAAACGAAGTTTTAATCAAAATACCAAATGCATTCCTGTTATCAATTTACTTTTAGATCCATCGAAAGCAAACTTGTTTTCGGAAAAATATGACGGGAAGCGACTTTCACACGGAAATTTAAACTGGGTTTCTGTATTAAGTACAATGTATATAAATAATACATCCGTAATGTATACACGTGATAAAATTGATAAACTTCTCTATGTATGTAAATTTGCAAGTAAAATTAGCAACATATTAAATAATACTAAAATACATCGATAACGTGTTTATGGTTAAGACGAGACAATACTCTAAAATAAAGTTGGAATCTTAACGATGTAAGTGAAGTAGCTATGCACACAAATATGCGACGCGCGGCCCTGGTGTATTGGATAGACCTACGGTTGAATTTGCCTTAGCAAGGGTTTATTTTATTTTTGGTGATCGAATTACTAAAATCTTAAATGTTTCTAGAGAAATCCCTTGGGAAGTTACTAATTCATTGTCTACAAAAATAAAATCCTGGGCTCACCGCTAATTTTATGGTTGAAAAACGTATAAAATTTCAAACCGTTTTAAATAAAATATTTTAATTTTTAGGAATTGTTTTTATTAATCTGAAATATAAATAACTTTGTAGGAATCGCTCTAAAAATATACATATATTATATCTCCCGTAAATCTTTTGAGTCTTGTGTCGCCTTAATGCAAAATCATGTGTTTTTGGTTTGAAAATTTGATCACCTACAAATGTTTCAGATGCTTTAATTAAATACTCTGAGTAGAAAATATCTTGACCTTTAAAATAATCGAGTATTTTTTAGATAAGTCTTTTTATAAGCCTAGAAAAAAATAATGTATAAGGCCTATGAAAACTGCTTTAAAGTTCAAAATCTCCTACTTACGAACCCATTTTCGGTTATGATTTTACTGTATAATGTGGCAAATTAAGTTATTTATAAAATGATCGATAAAAAATTAAATATTTATGCCTGAACATCCACAAAATAATATAAAATGCACTTTATGGCCATGTTTTATTCTTGCATAAATCAAAACAGGCGGATGGTGTTAAGCGGGAATTTAAACCTTATCGCCATCTGCGTAAGGATTGTTATTGATAGCGGCTGAATTTAAAATATTACACGACGTAGTGCATCGCCTTAAGTACCTACTCTAAACTATCTGTAATAAAATGTGTAATTAATGTTGGTTTTGTAGGAATGAAAACAACGTTCATAATATACATAGCACATTTTCAAAATTACAGAGAAAATATTTTTAATTTTAATTTTTTATCAAGGCTCCGTAGTAAGCATTCAAAAATAAGAAGAATATGGTTTAAAAGGAGAAATGCAAATTTGAACATTAGAGGGAGCGCGCTAATAGAAAAAAACGAGACAAATTAAGCGAAAATATACAAAATAAGACTTGTTTACAATAGAGCAAACATCTCTCGACAAAGATACGCTGTGATTTTTTTCATTCCCATAACATTTTAAATAATAGAACAAAATAACTTAATTACCGTTTCGGTTCTACAAATGCATAGATATTATCTTTAAAAAAAACATCTATATTATTTAGGAACTTAAAGTGTTGAAGAAAAATGTATTATAAATCGGTAGAAATTTGAAAAGCCGGAGGCTTAACGATATATCTAGTGATCTTGGTTACGAACCCTTTATAATAATAACATTTGAATGATTTGTATAGCGCGTATTTTTGTGCAAATTCATCTTGAGAGCGCTAAATGTGATAAAACCACTTTATTTATCTTATTCAGGAAATGTGCTTTTTATTACTACGAAACAAAGATAAGTTATATAATAACGTAAAATAATTGATTATACATACACAATACCATCAAAAATACACACATTATTATACATAACCATATTTCAAGTTATTATTTCATATTATCTTTTTATTGATTGTTGTTAAATCCTTCAATGGGGAAAGGACCCAGTGAGGCCGACATTATCAAATAATGTTTTAAAATATATATCTTAATTTACAATGAAGCCTAAGTCTAATAAAGGTATTATCGCGGGATAGGGGGCTTAGAACGTAGCAAATTAGCTAGCTACAATAAATTTAATTCCATATTATTCTGTGAGCCGCTTAGAAAAATATTGATCTTTTGGTGATGATTATTGACTATTTCATTACCCTTTCTTATTTTTAACACTGCGTATGAGACGGGTTGGCAACTTGTAAAAATAACTATCGATATCTTAGTAAAATAATTATTAGCAATCATTGAAGACAATATTAACGACTCTCAAACGAATGAAAAAAGAAAAATCAGAAAAAGATTCGGTCGCATCTACGAACTGAACCCAGGACATCAGCCTTGTCGGAGCTTTGCTCTACCACTGAGCTAGTTCAACCCTATCCCCTTCTCTCATATTTAAATGTATCATACTACGACTGAGAGCTACCAATATTATCTTCACTTTCTTCACGCATGTAAAGGAATGAATTATAACGATAACGAATGAATTGAAAGAGTTCCTAACAAAGTATAAGTCAAAAGCAATTTTTTTATGAGGAAGGCGGAACACGTGTTCATAAAAATATTGATATTGACTTACTGATATTGTCGCATTCCATTATGATATCTATTAGGAAAAGAATACTTATTTTCGATATATTCTGAATGACTAAAATTTTATCAGGAAATTGGCATGCTGTCAATTTTTTAAAAGGATCACATTCTCTGTGCATATTTTATTAGCTAACTAGATGTAGGATTAATATAGAAGAAAATTTTTCTGATTTTTCTGTTTCACATCTTAAGAGAGTCTTCAATGAATAAATATCACAACTTTAAGATTAAGTTATTTAAAAAATAAATTAAAAATTATCAACAAGTTACTAATCATAAATAAAATCATTTAATTCATAATTATTAATGTAGGTAGCTTGCGTGCAATAGAGATTTGCTTTGCTAGATTAGTTACACGTGGATCAAACCATACATGACATTTAATTGCCCATTACAAAAAATACGGATAGAAAATGTACGGAGGAAATACTTATAATTATTGCCATACGTGGCACGAACATTAAAAAAATAGATCTGATGATTATGGACATGCTTGTAGTTGGTTTTTAATTAACACTTAACTTCTTTTTTACGGAGAGACTGTCAAGGTAGAAACAGTTTTCAGGAAATAAATACTAGATTTATGCTGTCACAAAATAAAGTCCAAGCAGAATAAATGATAAGGCGTTATACCTATATAAACACTAGCGACATAAAGCCATAGATATCTAACGGAGAAAATTATCTTAACGCGCCGTGCCTTTTTTTCGATATAGATATCTAACTTTTACAGAACAAAAATATCTCGTTATGTATTTTAATCGTATTAAAAATTGTTTAACATATATATATTCCCGCAAACGATAACATTGAAAAAATCACCGCTTATCTACACACTTGGATTTTCTCCTAGTTATTATCTATAAAAGTGGAAATCACTAGGCATGTGGCACGAGATGACCGTTGGAACCACAGCATCATCAAATGGCTTTATTGTTTGGGAAAGTGAAACAGAGGTCGTTTACAGATGAAATGTACTAACGATCTTAAAAGAACTGCTGGCTTCGAATGCTTGAGAATCCAATGATCGGCAAATCTATAAATATTGAAGATGCTTATGTCCAAAGCTGGACGCCAAAGCATCCTGGAGAAGAAACCAATAGCCCTTATATATGGTGCTGTCTTTTAACGGTGAAAATATTTGAACTAGAAAATGGATCTTACAGTAGGTCATAAGATTTTGTAGGTCACAAATACTACAATGGTCGTGTAGATAGAATGCGAGATAATAGCAAGCAAAAAATTATGACCAAGTGGGTGCCCTATCGGAAGCGCTCAGAAACAGACAGAGGAAGAAATACCTATGTATTCTTTAAAATCCCTGAAAAAAAACTAAAATATACATATTATGTACCATTGTATTATATTTTCAAGCGTTGTCACGTCTTCAAACGATAGAAATAATATTTCGAAACGCAGAAATTATCTTTATTGCCATCATCGAACATCTGATCAAACGAAACCAGTTCGGGGACGGTTAGGTAACCATCCAATCAAACGTAAGTAGCCAGGTAAGTACTTTGGCGTTTTTTGTGACCAACAATCATCTCGATAATAATAAGGCCGGTGATTCAAAAGTTACAGAAGTTTTTATACTTCGCGGAAACGATTATTCTCGAAGCTAGAAACGTAGTAGCGTTGATTAATTGATAAATTAATTTTAAGATAGACACACACTAAATAAATTGTGAGCATCTTGCTAAAATTTTTAACTTATTATATTTTAAATTATCGAAGGAAGCAAACACTTTGTGGCTTGACATTATTACACAAATGAAAAAAATATCTTTGTTTTAAACCACTTTATTACATTTATAGACGTCGACCGGTTTCGGTTGAACTCAACCTTCATCAGGACAGTACAAATATAAACTAAAATATAATACAGAGGAAGATTATTAAGTAAACAATAAAGAAAGAGAAAGTATATAAATGTGAGGGAGAGAGCATCAGGGCAGCGGAGTAGGTAGTGGGGTTGGGGAGGGGTGGGGATTACCCAGGGAGAAAGGAAACATCTTTAAAATAGGGCTTTTAGTGAGTTCTATCTGTTTGTTTAAAATTGGGTAATTATTTTTATTTTTACTTGCTTTTGAGATTTCCAATGATTCTAGATTATTGAGACGTATTCCTATTTTATTTTATTTTATTTTTTTTATGTAGTATTTGAACTCCTGTCGTTCTATTAAATGTATGATTAGTGTTAGTTCGGCGAATTCTGAAAAACCGGTATTTTTTAAACACCTGACATGTTCTTTTACTCGAATATTTACATTACGCGCGGTTTTACCAACATATATTGCCGGGCAATCGTTGCAATTAAGTTTGTAGATCCCAGAGTGGCTAAACGTATCTTCTTTATCTTTACAATTATTTAAAAATTTGGCTAAGTTATTATTAGTATAGAAGGCCGGCCTAATTTCTGATGGAAGTTTAGATGTGCAAAGGGAAGAGAATTTACTTATGAACAAAATTCTACGCCATTGGGTAGTTAAATTATTATTATTAATAGTTGGTAGAGCATTATATAGAAATTTATTTGTTGCGATTCGGCGAAGTTTTTTTGAAAGGATTTTATCAATAAGATCAGATTGATAACCGTTGTTATTAGCTATTTGTTTTATTGTAAGGAGTTTGTTAGAAAAATTATTATTAGATAATGGGATGGTGACTAGCCGGTGGATCATGCTGTGAAAGGAGGAATGTTTATGTGAGATAGGGTGATTGGAGGTATTATGGATTACGGTGTCAGTAAATGTAGGTTTTCTAAAAATGTTGAAGTTAATTCTATTTTTAACGATAGACAAAGAAAGATCTAGAAAGTTTAAGCTGGTATTTATGCCCATCTCTAATGTGAACTGGATTTGTGAGTGGAAGGAATTAAGGAGTGTCAGGAAAGTGTTTAACTGGCGCTCTGTGCCTGTCCAAATACAAAAAATGTCATCCACATAACGTTTCCACAAGAGAATATTTTTTAATAATGGGGAATTACATGCAAATATTTTATTTTCTATATTATCCATAAAGATATCAGCTAGTACAGGGCTAGTAGGAGCGCCCATTGGTAGACCAGATCGTTGTTGGAAAACAACATCATTAAATTTAAAGTAATTTTGGTTTAAACACAGGTTAAAAAGGCGAGTAAGATCGTTAGAGAAGTCATTAGGTAAATTGGAACTATTTAGTAAGTTAGCTATTAAAGATTTACATTTTATTATAGGTATATTAGGGAACAAATTGACAACATCAAAAGAAATAAGTTTAGAATTAGCTGGGAGTACTAGATCCTTCAAATCGTTCACTAGTTCCATAGAGTTCTTAATTGTGTATTTGGGGAAAAACACATTGGCATTATTGAATACATTGGTTACAAATGAGGCTAATTTAAAAGTAGGGGAATTACAGCAGGAAACAACGGGTCTAATGGGGCTATTGTGTTTATGAATTTTTAGGAATCCATATAGTCTAGGTATTTTAGGATTTTTAGTCTGAAATTTAACTTGATCATATGATGAATCCACGAATATTGGGTTTTTACAGTCTTTTAAAGCATTTTTCACATTTTGTTGGAATTTATTAGTGGGGTCTGAAGGCAATATTTCAAAAGCATCATTATTTAAAAAGTCTTCAATTTTGCAGTTATATTCTGCTCTGGGCATAATTATTACAGTATTGCCTTTATCTGCCCTTGTTATCACTAGGTTATCATTCTTTAACTTATTTCGAACAGCTCTTGCGTGGAGGGATTCCGAATTAAAAGAAGGGAGATTTGTGGGTATCAAATCCTTTAGCCTTTCTGCACTTTTGTATAGGAAAGTACTTGGAGCCTTATGTAGCGCGGTTTCGACATCTACTGCAACATTTTCAATGGCGTCATTATAGTCACGTTTGGTATAGTGAAGGTTGTATTTCAATCCCTTTGCCAAGAGAGACATCTCCTGTGGGTGAAACTGTGTGGACGAAAGATTTTTTACGCGGTCGTAAAATTTTTGAACGATTTGAAGGATCTAGTACTCCCAGCTAATTCTAAACTTATTTCTTTTGATGTTGTCAATTTGTTCCCTAATATACCTATAATAAAATGTAAATCTTTAATAGCTAACTTACTAAATAGTTCCAATTTACCTAATGACTTCTCTAACGATCTTACTCGCCTTTTTAACCTGTGTTTAAACCAAAATTACTTTAAATTTAATGATGTTGTTTTCCAACAACGATCTGGTCTACCAATGGGCGCTCCTACTAGCCCTGTACTAGCTGATATCTTTATGGATAATATAGAAAATAAAATATTTGCATGTAATTCCCCATTATTAAAAAATATTCTCTTGTGGAAACGTTATGTGGATGACATTTTTTGTATTTGGACAGGCACAGAGCGCCAGTTAAACACTTTCCTGACACTCCTTAATTCCTTCCACTCACAAATCCAGTTCACATTAGAGATGGGCATAAATTCCAGCTTAAACTTTCTAGATCTTTCTTTGTCTATCGTTAAAAATAGAATTAACTTCAACATTTTTAGAAAACCTACATTTACTGACACCGTAATCCATAATACCTCCAATCACCCTATCTCACATAAACATTCCTCCTTTCACAGCATGATCCACCGGCTAGTCACCATCCCATTATCTAATAATAATTTTTCTAACGAACTCCTTACAATAAAACAAATAGCTAATAACAACGGTTATCAATCTGATCTTATTGATAAAATCCTTTCAAAAAAACTTCGCCGAATCGCAACAAATAAATTTCTATATAATGCTCTACCAACTATTAATAATAATAATTTAACTACCCAATGGTGTAGAATTTTGTTCATAAGTAAATTCTCTTCCCTTTGCACATCTAAACTTCCATCAGAAATTAGGCCGGCCTTCTATACTAATAATAACTTAGCCAAATTTTTAAATAATTGTAAAGATAAAGAAGATACGTTTAGCTACTCTGGGATCTACAAACTTAATTGCAACGATTGCCCGGCAATATATATTGGTAAAACCGCGCGTAATGTAAATATTCGAGTAAAAGAACATGTCAGGTGTTTAAAAAATACCGGTTTTTCAGAATTCGCCGAACACCTAATTAACACTAATCATACATTTAATAGAACGACAGGAGTTCAAATACTACATAAAAATAAAATAGGAATACGTCTCAATAATCTAGAATCATTGGAAATCTCAAAAGCAAGTAAAAATAAAAATAATTACCCAATTTTAAACAAACAGATAGAACTCACTAAAAGCCCTATTTTAAAGATGTTTCCTTTCTCCCTGGGTAATCCCCACCCCTCCCCAACCCCACTACCTACTCCGCTGCCCTGATGCTCTCTCCCTCACATTTATATACTTTCTCTTTCTTTATTGTTTACTTAATAATCTTCCTCTGTATTATATTTTAGTTTATATTTGTACTGTCCTGATGAAGGTTGAGTTCAACCGAAACCGGTCGGCGTCTATAAATGTAATAAAGTGGTTTAAAACAAAGATATTTTTTTCATTTGTGTATTATATTTTAATCATGTTAACTTAAATTTTTTATAAATAAAAAAAAAATACATTTTTTTAGCTCTTGACCAGTGTGAATAATTTTTGTTATATTTGACAGATTTTTTACAAGAAAACAAAAAAAAGATTTTTTTAATACATTTACATTTCAAAATGGACGGACTAGTGATTTCAGAATACGTCGTAATAAGCGTCAATTTATCAAAATTTTTCACTAATCATTTTAAATGTAAGTTTATTATTGGTTATAATTATCGGAAACGTACAATTAAAATAAAATAAATAAATAAATTTAATTATTTCTTTGATCACAAACCATGTTCAAAATATTACTAGTTTAATGTATATGTCCGAACTGCCAGGAGCCAGAGGAACTAGGGAAATCCTAATTAGTGTATTTATGAAGCTGAACAGAGCAGGGAAGGAAAGGAGATTGAGAATGGAGAGTTGGGCAAGTACCTTGTTCTACATCTGGTCACCAAACATGGCTAAAATCATTTCAAGCAACGTGCAACTATTTTATTTTGAACTGTGCCCTTCCACCAGGTCGATTCGAAGAGTAATTCAGAAGATATTTAAATAACATAATTAATTATATTTAAATTACATAGTTTATTATATTAAGTTCATACTATTTAAAAAAATAATATTAATTTTATTTAAACTAAATAATTAATTATGTTTAAATTACATAATTAATTATATTTAAATTACGTAATTAATTATATTTAAATAACATAATTAATTATAAATAAATTACAACATTTAATCATATTTAAATTACATAATTTATTATATTTAAATAGCATAATTAATTGTATTTAAATGATAAATTTATTTTATTTTAATTATATAATTAAAGTTATTTAAATTATATAATTAGTTTTATTTAAATTACATAATTAATTATATTTAAATTGCATAATTAATAATATTTAAATTACATAATTAATTATATTTAAATTAGATAGTTAATTATATTAAAGTTATATAATTAATTATATTTATATTACATAAATAAATATAGTAAAGTTATATAATTAATTACATTTATATTACATAATTAATTCACGTTTGTGATTACTCTATGTTTGCTTCACTCAAATGTAAATTATTAACCTCGATACAAGCTTAGTCCTCGTGAGGTTAATTTTGGTGAGATGCAATAAATAAATTATAGCTGTTCAAACGACTAAAAATAATGATATCCTGGTTTCCGAAAAAACATTAGATTTCGGTTTATGTGGATATTATTTACGACAAATTGCTACTGCTCAGAAAAAAACGATAAAAATTACTATCTATCAATTCTTGCATTTCATGTAAGCGGCCATTTAGCTAGCTGCCAAGAACTGCAACTTTTTTTAAGAGACCATATTTTTGTCAGTGATTAATATCAGAATAAAAAAAAAACACACACACATACTTATTAAAACGTTAGGTTGATTCCACCGAATATTATTAACCTTGAAGTTGTTCGGAGGAGACATAATAATTAGTCGGTATGTATCATAACACGATGCATCCAAAAAAATCGCCATTATAACGCAAAAACAAATATCCGCAGCACATTGAAATGACTATAATTATTGCCTTAACATTATTTTACAGTGAATAAATGTATTTTCATAGAGTAGATACAATAACAAGAGATTGCTCTTATTAAAAACTGGACGGGTTGTCTCAATCTTCGTAAAGCTAAAGCGGTAGTTGAGATCTTTTTGCATATCAGGAATTGATCCACTAAAAATTTTGGAAATTAGGTCAAATATTTAATTTGAGTTAAAATGTGAGATTTCGGCTAATCGGCCGATTTAGCTATACCAGAGTGAAACAACCGCGTCTAAGTGTAGCAAAGAATAGACAACATATGAAATAAAATCTCCAGCTCTGTATACATTACACACATAGTAGGTATATAATATTATGTAAAACGCCATGCTTGCTAACGTCACAGCAGATATTATTATGACCTAAGTAAAATAAATGTAGGTATAGTGAGTATAAGAAATAAATAGTTACATGGTTTCCGTTGGGTTTTTGCAGAAACATGTGACCTACGGAATGGTCCATGTATAATTAATTATATTATTACTTACAAATTCCATGTAATAACACAGCGTGCATTTTTCAAGGCCTGGTGTTCAAACTGCCTTCGTATTTGAAATTGTCATAAAATCAGTCAAAATGCCAGTTGCTTTGTTTTATTTTATTTTTATATTTGCCTTCTCAAATTTATATTTTTTTTAATGAAAGACAAATATTTCCGGGTTACAAAAACCTGACTCGCGGAATTAAATGCACGACGTCAGGGTGGGACCCAAACGTGATGAAAACTCAGCCACTGACTGGTCAAATAATGTATGATTATAACAGCCGATTCTCAAGGCCTCCATCATATGGTCAAATGTTGCTGAAGTTATGTACTCGTGCACACGTATGTTCATGCTCGACGGTTTGGCTCGATCGAACATGTTGCCGTCGAGAATCAAGACCCATGCTCGTCGTTGCATCCACAAGCTCGAGCAGCTCGACATAAGACGCCATAGATATATCACAAAGACGATCAGTCAAATCGAAAATTGCTGTCAGGCATCAAGAATTACGGTCCTTGAAACTTGAAAGCATCGAGCGAGAATGTACACACGTTGACACATGTTCGAATGATCGTAAAACAATCGAACATGAACGAGCCTGTGTAGTGGGTACATAGATCAAATAATCCAACTTTAAATTTGACCAAACTCTGATGGACCGAGAGTCGGCGGTGACGGGGACAGTTTTAAAGTGGCAAATGACAAAAAGTGGCGTTGATGAACAAATGACAATGTGAAATATAAAGAGAATCAACTAGGGCTTGAATTCTTTTGACATTGATAGCAGTATGTTATAGTGTGGTTGTAGTGTGGTTGCTGTGTGGTGGCCGAGTGGTTACAGTGTGATTGCAGAGTGGTTGTATTGTCACTCACCGCTCCGGGGATGCCCGCGCTGATGAACAGCGCCAGCGTGTCGGGCCACGGCAGCAGGCGGTATTGCTCCCACCACCGCTTCACGATGAGGCTCACGTAGAAGCCGAGCACGAAAGACATTGGAATGCTCTCACTCTGCGCACCAAAGTACTGTCTGATCCTCTCGAATATCCTGAAATCATTAATTAATTTGAGAGAGATAGATGTTAAAAGTGGCGAAGGAGGCAACAAAACAGGGTGTACCACAAGGGTGAGAGTGGTCCGGGCGCTATTTTACCAAATTTTCTGTACGGTATGTAACTTAGAGACTTAGTGCCAGCGAAAGTGAACGAATAGTCGCTATCGAAAATTGTGTAAGAATAATGCACAGGGTTCCACGGTTAGCAAGGTAAACCCATCTACTCATTCTAGAAGAGCTAGGCGTCCAAAATAGGTTATCTACTGCTTGCATACAAAGTATTCTTTGATATTTTAAGCGGTGAGAACTCGATTAGATTTAAGATTAATAAAAACAGGACCTTAATAATTAACCTTAGTTAATTAACCAGATTGCATTTTTCTAGATGATAAATTAGTAACCCGAGGTATCTATCTAGAAATATTAGAAATTTTAGTAATACGTTCATCAGAAATTATTAAAATAAACCCCACTAAAAGATCGTTTGTCTAGGCTTGCTATGGCAAAGTCGACCGTAGGTTCGTTCAGAAGGGCAACGAAAATTCTTTTTTCATCACTTACGTCGTTAAGATTCCCACTTATTTTAGAGATTAGATTGGGCGAATTCTACCGCAGGTCTGTCCAATTTGTGCACTTACTTCGTTAACATTCTGGCGTTATTTTCTGGCCTTTGTGAAAGACCACCATTCTAAATTTGTACAATGTTACTTCTTTATTTATTTTTTTCTAATTTAATTTAAAGAACTATATTTGTTTATTTTTTTCTTTTATGTATTCAATAATAATATCAATTGATAAAAACAGTTTTTTTATAAACAATTGTAATTATTATTACGCTGTTTTGCCTCATGAAGGCATTATCAAACTGCATTACCAAGACAGTTTTCATAATGCCTTCAAAAGGCGAAACAGCGTAATAATAATTACAATTGTTTATAAAAAAACTGTTTTTATCAATTGATATTATTATTGAATACATAAAAGAATACACTATCACTACACAGTAGAATAATTACACAGTAGAACTTGTTTATGAATGAATTGTTTTTATAAATTGAATAATAATATTATTGAATATATATACAAAATAAAGAAGATGTTGCTTCCAATGACTATGGTCGTTTTTGATGACCTCATATGAATAATCTGATTCTTTCCAACTTTCACCTTCCTCTTTTTCCATCCCCATACCTTCCCCGCTTTCTCCAGCTTTTCAATATACTACAGGTTGAGCATCCTAGAGTCTCACTGGCTCTGGTTCACGCTCTTGAGGGCTTTTAGAAAGTAAAATATCCAAAACGCAGTTTCTTCAGCTCATGGATAGCTCTAACACTGACCAACTAACTAACTAATCATCACGCCATTTGTAGTAGGGGTAGGCGGGGAGGATGGATAGAAGGATGAACTTCATCCTCAAGCATGATCAAATAGATAAATTAAACAATAAATTAATAAATTAATTATATAACTTTCTATTGCCAAACAATGTACATGTTTATATGTTTATAAAACTATTAGCACACACGAAGATGTGAGCTAACTTAAGATTAATAAATAAAATAAATAAATAAATAAAACATATCGCAGCTATAGACTTAACTTCGGCTGGTTTTATATCAATACCCCAAGCACGATTGCGCCGTCAATACCCCAACCGATAGTGACACGAAATATAACGATGACAACAATTATTAAACATTAAAAATACTAATCGATTGACAATGTCGAATTGAAATATTACCTTTAATATACATTGGCAGTCCGTATGTTCTTTTTAACCCTAAAGAGGGAATTGATTAGTTCATGAGGTCTTTAGTCACCAATAACGACTTTTGTTTGTCCATGCTGAAACCCAATCAATTGATCGGGTCATAGATTAAGTCCATGTATCATGTAAACGATTTTATTTCAATTCTAAAAGCTTATTTGATTCAACTCCATTCATTAATATGCCTGTTATTTTGCATAACGAACGACATTATCCAAAGGTTGAATATGCATTTTGACAGCTTATCTGACACCTTGGAGGCCACGCTAAAAGCAGCCGACTATCCTAATTATATTCTGACCGTACTCGCAAATATCGCTAACTGACTATAGATGACGGATTTCGTCAATATCGTATTGATATGGGATTTTATCGATCTATCGTGCCAGATACCCCACTGATTCACTTTATCATGAACTTTAGGAACTCACTAACAAGTTGAAAAGCATAATGAAAATTAGCACTTGTGTAAAAACAAAACTTTCTATTGACAAACAATTTAGAAAAAACTTCACGGAAACTATGGTGCGATCAATAAAGAAACAGTTTTGTGAAAATCAACATTCAACGTCAGTGTTATGAAGTGCGTATCTGTTGTACAAATAAATATGTACAGAGTTTTTCGAGATGTATAAACTCTACATTCAAACCCAAGCATTGAAAAAATAATTACTATACAAAATGCCGTTTCAAAAGGTGAAGAGCGTTGGGCAATCACCGCAAGTATATCAAGACGGTGGCAAGTTGAAATAAGGTCAGATAAAAAAAATGTATAAAAAATGCTAGAAACTGAACAACGGTAGTGACATTATGCGGCTTCAAAGAGACTCGCCTCACCTCATTCCTCAGTACTCATCCCTTCCTCACTAGCTTCGTCCAGTCTCCAAGAGGCGTACGACATGTGAGCTAAATAAGCATCGAGCAGTAGTTTAACATTAAGGCGATGCCATACGTAGTAATGCAAAATCATGTGTTTTTGGTATGAAAATTAGGTCGCCTAAAAATGTTTCAGATGCTTTAATTAAATACTGCGAGTAAAATACATCTTGGCCTTTGAAATAATCGAGTATTTTTTAGATAAGTCTTTTCATAAGCCCAGAAAAAAATCATGTATAGGCCTATGAAAACTGCTTTAAAGTTCAAAATCTCCTACTTACGAACCCATTTTCGGTTATGATTTTATTGTATAATGTGGAAAATTATGTTATTTATAAAATGATCGAAAAAAATTAAATATTTATGCCTGAACATCCACAAAATAAAATAAAAGGCACTTTTTGGCCATGTTTTTTTCTTGCATTAATCAAAACAGGCGGATGGTGTTAAGCGGGAATTTAAACCTCATCGCCATCTACGTAAGGGTTGTTATTGATAGCGGCTCAATTTACAATATTACACGACGTAGTGCATCGCCTTAACATTAATGAAAACGTACAAATCTGTTTATGTAAAGAAGAGTGTCTGTGGCGGGCGGGCGGCGTGGATTTGATTTTAATACAAATCTACAGTATTTTTTGAGGCTGATGAAATTTTGCATACTTGTCCTTCAAAACAAAAGGAAATTCACTGTCTACATCAGATTTCCGGGCAACGCCGGAGACTTCAACTAATCTTATTTATATATAATGTAAAGTGTTTGTGGGTAGGTGACTCTGCTTTTTATACAAATCTATAGTTTCATACAGAGAATGATGAAATTTTGCACACTTAATCTTCGAAATAAGAGGAAGGAGACTATACACGAGATTTCTAAAAATGACCCTATCCACATTTCCTATCCCTTAAAGCAGAATTTTGATTTTTCTTGATGAAATGTTTTGCTTTTTAAAATTACTTTCTATGTCTGTTTTCGAAAAACTCAGTATATAACTCGGTCAACGCGTGCTAGTATAATATATTATCGTATACTTTATTAGTATATTTCATATACTTTATTCCATTTATTAATTTTTATTCATTAATTTGCTTTAGTTTGGTAAAGGCTCACGTGCGTTGTGTGGACAGTCTGGATGAAGCTATTAACAGAATACAGCCAACAGCTGCTGGAGCACTTGTGCAAACTGAGCGACAAATAACACAACACACAATAGGGCGATATCAACCGAAAGGCACTCACCTACCTTGAAGATATAATATCGCCTAAAAATATAGAGCACTTACCTCTTTTTGCATTTATATTGTTTTATCGTCTACCAACCTTAATACAAAACGCGGTAAAAAAATTATACAGTAACCGTGTATGTGGAAACCTTACTACAGGAAACATAAAATAGTTCATGGAAAGATATATAAAATACTATTGGATCCCGCATTGCTTCGTTATTGCTAATATTTTTCTTGGACGCCTCCAACTTCTTCCACAGTCACTACTGTACACCACAATGTTTCTGTTAAGGCGATGCACTACGTAGTAATGCAAAATCATGTGTTTTTGGTTTGAAAATTTGGTCGCCTAGAAATGTTTCAGATGCTTTAATTAAATACTGCGAGTAGAATACATCTTGGCCTTTGAAATAATCGAGTATTTTTTTAGATAAGTCTCTTTATAAGCCCAGAAAAAATAATGTGTAAGGCCCATGAAAACTGCTTTAAAGTTCAAAATCTCCTACTTACGAACCCATTTTCCGTTATAGTTTTGTTCCATTATTGTGGCAAATTAAGTTATTTATAAAATGATAGAAAAACATTCAAATATTTGTGCTTAAACATCCACAAAATAAAATAAAGAGCACTTTTTGGCCATGTTTTTTTCTTGCATAAATCAAAACAGGTGGATAATAATAATAAAATAATAATAATTGGACAATTTTTATAGCGCCGCTTTTGTGAGTTATCACCTTAAGCCTTAAGCCTTATCGCCATCTACGTAAGGTGTGTTATTGATAGTGGCTCGATTCAAAATATTACCCGACGTAGTGCATCGCCTTAAAAAACTACATTACATCGACTTTTATTCGACTCCGTATTTCATTACGGTGCAGAGATATTGAGTTTAGTATTCCTTGAGCGTCCTATATTTCTTCTACAGTTTAAACATCTCTAAACACTCCTGGAACTAATAACAACAAACTTTCAGCGGTATCAGTCGACTACTTTTCGAGTGTTGCGAGCACTAACCAGTTAGTTAGAATTTAACTCAACCATTTGGAATGCGTTTTATAATATAAGACGTTGTGCTGTCACAGACCGCCTTCTACATATGTAGAGAAGTTAAAATTTGCTGCATTTAAAAAATCCATTTACTATGTTTTTAGATATTAAATAATGTCCATTAAATTCCGACGAAATTACTCTCCCCCACGGATCCTCGTCACAAAAAAGCCACGAGTACGGTTGTAAAATGTTAATTTTGCTGGTAAGGGCTAAAATAATACATTATCGAAGGAAGCAAACACTTTGTGGCTTGACATTATTACACAAATGAAAGAATATCTTTGTTTTAAACCACTTTATTACATTTATAGACGTCGACCGGTTTCGGTTGAACTCAACCTTCATCAGGACAGTACAAATATATCAAATAGTTTATATTTGTACTGTCCTGATGAAGGTTGAGTTCAACCGAAACCGGTCGACGTCTATAAATGTAATAAAGTGGTTTAAAACAAAGATATTCTTTCATTTGTGTAAAATAATACATTTGTTACGCTCGATTATGTACCTCTTTTATCTTTTATTTATAACTATCTCTTTTACAGTTACTGTTTGGAATTACTTAATGATTGACTGCTGGGCAAAGATGGGCCAAGTTGGGAAATGTTCGGTTAAAACGGTAGGTGGTAACTTATTTCTGAGTGCTACTGGAAAGGGTATGCACCATAACTTGTTAATAATTTTGAGTTGAGGTAAGCTTTTATCGGTACCTATACTCCATACACAATATTACTTGTTAATAATTTTGAGGTGAGGTATGCTTTTATCGGTACCTACACTCCATACACAGTATTACTTGTTAATAATTTTGAGGTGAGGTACCTATAATTCATACACAATATAACTTGTTAATAATTTTAAGGTGAGGTATGCTTTATCGGTGCCTATAATTCATACACAATGTAATTTGATAATAATTTTGAGGTGAGGTATGCTTTATCGATACCTATACTCCATACACAATATTAGGGGAGACCTGTCCAAAACCGTATAGCTAAGGCAGAAGCTCTGTAGTTCAGTAATTAAAAATAAGATAAGGTTGATAGTAATTATTTTTATTAATAAATTTAATAAGGAACAAAACATAATAGAAAAATTTACGAAAATCTTATTCGTAAATATATTTAAAAAAAAAAAACAAAACCTCTAATTTTTCCGGTTTTGCCCCGGGGGGTGGGTAAAACCGTATACCATATATACAGTTTCTCAGTTTTGTTGAAATTATGCACTATTTTGTTGGATTCCGCCAACTCGAATGCTAAGCTTGGAATATCTTTGTAAGTTATCCCTAATAGGCGACGTTCCATGGTAAGAACGTGATCAACGAGTAATTTCGGCACTCCGTAGATTTTTGATGCTTTTAGGTAACCCATAGTTCCTGGGATGACACTCTTAATGGCTTTCCTAATTTTTTCCGTATTCTAGTCTTGGCTTGTAGTTTTTCTTTGGTAATTACGAGGCACGATGATAACGTCTGTAAACAAATAAAAAAATGCTTCAACGAAAATACTCCTGGTCAAAATCGTATACTGGCCGGTTTTACCCCGTACGGTTGTGCCCGAGAAATTTCTATTCAGACATTCTTTCACAAATGTTAAACTTTTAACGAAAATCACCCAAATGTTTTACTTAATCAAATTTAAAATATATATAATTATAGTATGTGATATGTCACTCACCTGCAAATGATATAAACTTCACTATTAATTATTTCAATAACCGTAAAATTAGATCAGATCACCGAAAAACTTAATAAGCGTATTATCTCGCCAGCAGGCAGGCTTGTTTTGACAAGTTTCTGCTGACTTGGGTTGATTTGGGGGCTTAACATGGGCGGAATGCGTGGCGGGAATATTTAAAGAAATAAAGCTTTTATAGAGAAATACGGTTTTACCCCGGTATACGGTTTTGTACAGGTCTCCCCTACTTGTTAATAATTTTGAGGTGAGGTATGCTTTTATTGGTACCTATAATTCATACACAATATAACTTGTTAATAATTTTGAGGAGAGGTATGCTTTTATTGGTACCTATACTCCATACACAATATAGCTTGTTAATAATTTTGAGGTGAGGTATGATTTTATCGGTACCTATAATTCATACACAATATAACTTGTTAATAATTTTAAGGTGAGGTATGCTTTATCGGTGCCTATAATTCATACACAATATAATTTGATAATAATTTTGAGGTGAGGTATGCTTTTATTGGTACTTATAATTCATACACAATATAACTTGTTAATAATTAAGTGGAGAGGTATGCTTTTATTGTTACCTATACTCCATACACAATATAGCTTGTTAATAATTTTGAGGTGAGGTATGCTTTAATCGGTACATATAATTCATACTCAATATAACTTGTCAATAATTTTGATACACAATATACGCACGAACCGAATTTGTTATCGTTACACTGGAACCAACAGAAGTGCACTTTCCAGAGGATTTTTTTGCGGAAATGGTTCGAAACCAGTATACAAAGATTTAAAATAAACGTATTACTATTTTCATGGTATTATATTTTTTATGAGTTGAGTCATTCGCTCAGTTAAGGAAAGATCATTTTATGCATCTATGTTTCTTAAGAAAACATTATTAGATTAATAATTATTTTTCAAATATGATTGTTGTTTATTGTTTCTCTACTTTCTATATTTTTTACGATAGAATTTTTAACCTCACTAGGACAAGCCTGTGTTGAGGTTAATAATTTTACAAAATAATAAAATTAACGCAAAGATTACATACTTACAGAAAAATATTGTTACATTAACGTTTCTACGAATTGGGTACCTATTAATCGAATTTCAGCAAATTCATTACAGTATAATGTAGTCAACATGTAGGTTGAACATGATATAAATTGATTTTTGATTGCAAAAAAAATATAATATACTATTATTTTAGAAAGGAGAGAAGGAAAAAAAATTACATTATAAAAGGAAAAAGATGAAAATATACATATACGTGTACAACATATTATGCCATTAATTGTACAAATGCTGGCAATCATCGACTAGCAGAAATAATTTAACATTATTTTTAGTATACAAGGAATTTGACGACGTAATGTGTTCTGGTAGGATATTAAATAGAAGTAGAGCCTGGTACAAATAATGTATTTGCCCAATTGAAGATTTAGTGTGAATTGCCATAAATTTCAGACCAGATCCAATTCTCGTAGTACGAATTTGTTGCAACCTTTTGTGCAATGCGTTTGTGTGATAAATACTTGTTTTAAATTCATGATATTACATTCCTTAAAAAGTAACTTTGTAGGATATCTGAATTTTTCTTGTACATAACTTTGAGAATCAGTTTTTGGGCAACATTAAGTGGTTCTATTACAGTCTTTGGCAGGAACCCCAGCACACTATATTATACGAAAGTACACACTGAATTATAGCAAAATAACCTGTTTTTAATTTTTCCTTGTCTAGTACACGTCCGAGATCTTTAAAAATATGGTAAAGTCTCCTATAAAGTATGTATGAGACGATTTATGAAAGTGAATGAGACATGGAGTGTGTGCCAAGACAGAGTTGTTTGGCGGTCCGTCCTCTCTGCCTACCCCTGCGAGGAAACGGCGTGATGATTAGTTAAATTTTAAAATTTAAATCTCCTTATATTATTTCGACATGATAATTACGCCTATTATGACGCTAACTATTTTTAAGCCTAGGTATACGATGTTATGTTACGTTATTGATGTGATGTCACAATTATGAATAATCAAGTAATGCTGATTTTTTAAAGAAATGCTAAAACGTGATATATTTGGTTTTTTGTGTATTTAAAGTTAGAATATTTTAATTCAGATAACTATTAACTGTTCTTAAACCTGTATTACATTTTTCAAAAGTTTCACTCCTAGTTTTAACCTCAAATATTAAGGCAGTGTCATCTGCGAAACTAACAATGTCACCTGGAATTTTTAGACTGCGTTAATATAAATTAGAAATAATATTGGCCCGAGCACAATACCTTGTGGGACTCCAAAAGATATTGATTTACTATTGCTTACCTATTTATTAATTTTTTACGTGCTGTGTTCTATCACTAAGGTAATATCTGAGCCAACCCATTGACTATGTATTAATCCCTTCCTTGGAAAATCAATCATTTACTCGTAAACTGGGTAACTAATGTTGGATTAAATTAATTGAATGCCTAGAGTATTAAAATATTATTTGTATTTTTACTGTTTTTTCTCTTTTTTATATTACATTCCTTCTTCTACTACATTTTAATATTTAAAATACAGTGAGTTTTTGCGAATTAAATCGTGGGTTGATGCTAAATATCAAATTTAACTTGTGTACGCAAGTACTATTTATGTATAAATAATTTAAAATAAAATTACAATATTTATTCTTAATGAATTTTGTAGTTCCAATGGTGTCGGAAAACTAGTGGTTCTATCGGAAAACTGGTGAATCTACATAAAACTTGGAGTTAATTTTGTGAAATACTTTTTTGATTGGAGCTTTAGTTTTCGAGTACAGTTCAAAGTTGAAAGATTTGGATAACAGATGATTAGTGGTCGATATGGGGTTAGTATCAAATGTTTAGTGTCTTTTAAAATATATCGAAGAGTAATAAATAAATATATTTACCTTTGTTGATTTTCATTTAGGGCGTATCTGTAGACAATGTTAATAGTGTAATATAAAGCTAAGTATGCTAACAGCTCCCGCCATACTAGTTTGTAGACACTTCCACGCCATCTGCAAACAAACATACACAAAAGTTAGAGAAATTAATTTGGTAAAGAAATTTTTTCCCGTTAAAGCTTCGTCAACAAATATAATTTACGGAAAAGAAAAAGAGGAGTAGGTATTGATAGGGTCAATGAGTGAGTCACATAATATGTTACTTTAAATTATTTAAAAATCACTCAGCGGACATCGCAACTGAAAGAATAGAATTCTCGACATGCCTAAAACAATTATTTACAAAATATTTCTAAATAGGTACATTGAAAATTCCAAAATAGGTACATTGTGATTCGGAAGTTCCTCTCCTAAATAAATACATGGTCTCGCAGAATCCTTCTGCGCTGTCTTGAAAACGCATTAATTAACGTTCTTGTACTGAATACAATGATTTTTTTAACCACAATAATACGTGTATTAAGAACCTTGCATGCACTCGTCTCGCGAACATCTCAAATACTGCCTAAGAAGAATGACCACCTACAACAAACGAAGATACCGTGGTAGTCCAATGCCCGTTAGTCGGACATTATAGACAAACTGCCAGTGGATAAGTTGGAGTCTGACCCACGCCAAATTCATCAATCACAATACTGCACCTCAACTACAATGTGATAATGATGATAAAGATGTAGCTTAAATCTGTTAAAGCACCGTAGTAAGCGTTCAAAGATAGTTTGAAAGGGAGATTTGTAAATAAGAATGTTAGAGAGAGCGCGCTAATATTAAAAAAACGATAATAGTTAAGTGAAAATTGAGAAAATATTTAATATAACACCACTCGTTTGAATTGAATTAAAACACTTGTTGCATTTAAAGATTTTAATAAGTTTCAGAGTTTACTTTGCGATTTTTTTCTATCGAGGGAATTTTGTAAAATTGACGTTTCGGCATAACAAATGTAAAGATATTATCTTGAAAAATGACGTTTTTGGAACATAAAAACTTAAAGAGTTAACTAGAAACTTGTTATAAATCGGTAGAATTGGGTATGCGGGGCTTAACCTTTGGAAAATCGTTCGTGCACCAGTGCCAAGAATTTTTTCCCGCCGACAAACCGTTGGCATTGGAATTTCGCCCTAGCAATTTAAACCTGTTTACTATATAATTTTTTTTAACAGAACCGTTTGCACTTGAACACTTTAAAGTTTATTTTGGATTCCATTTTTGATTTCCCTCAAAAACTGTCTGGTGTTCCACAGGTTAGAGCACAATAAAAAATCAATACCATTCGGTAAAACATGTTTCCTCAACATCGTATCGAGATATTCTTCTTCATTTACATGTGTTGGATAATAATAAGATACGTATTTTAATTACGGCGTAGTAATATTACAAATATCAAAATACTTTAAATAATTAGACGATGTCTCTAGATATTTACATTCCCATGTTTGATGGTACTAACGAAGCAGACAAGGTACGTACAATATTATTTGACTTTCAAAGATCATTTGCCATGGCTGTTGTTTATGTTGGAAGATAAATCCCATTCATCAAGGCTAACAACTATATTCATAAGTATTATTATCTATTAACTTCAATTTATTGGTTTTTATGTTGTACTATTATGTTCAGACGTCAAATCATCAATCGGGGAATAAGGTAGGATTTTCGCCATCAATTCGATGCAAACAATTTAAAACACACAACACATTTAAAATTTTAAAATTGTGTAAAATATTACTTTTTAGTGTTCAAAATTTATTATTCATAATCACCACGCAGAGGTAGAGCTAAAAAAAAACTGAATGTTAAAACCTTACTAGCCATCAAATAGTTCATGGAAAGATATTTTTATTTTATTTTATTTGGTACATTATTTTTTACATTTAAAAGTTTTCCAGTAATGTTGGCCTCACTGGGTGGCTTGCCCGTGCTGAGGCCTTCATTTTATAATATGAAAATATAATCTACATAATACATTTAAAGAGAAAATAATACATTTAAAATATAATATATGTTTATGAGTGATGTGTGTTTATATTGGTTTTGTGTGTTACGTGTAGGTTTTATTTTTATTTTATGCTATGAAATTTTGGTAAAATTGTCTTTTTTGTTCTTTAATCCATTTTGTAATTTTGTGTGTGAATTTATTTTTATCTTCCTCAATTTTAATTTCAAGTTTTACACTGTTGAAAGCTTTTATAGCATGGTATTGGTAGTGTCTTTGTCCAAAGCTTGAATTTAATGTCGGAGTTTTTATATTTTCTTCGTACGCTTGCCTAACTGGTTTGTTAGTGTTATTTTGTGTTGAAATTTTTTTTTTGTCAAAAATGTAGTTTAGTAGTGTTTTAACGTATAATTGGCGTATACCTAGTACGTATATATGTACATTGTTTACACAGACAAAGCATGTTGTTTATTTGTTGTATAAATTTCCAGGGCTTTTCAGATTCGATGTGTGCTACATATTTCATCTTTTTGAAGATCTCACCGGTTATGTGTAGTACTGTGAAGGCTAACACGTAAGAGCAGAAGAAAACAGAAAGATTTAAAAATGGCTAGGAAACATCCAAAATGATGAAAGTGGACAGTGTTCACTCTATACTGGAGAAAATGTTTGCGCCTCCAATATTTACAACATTACATGGCGTGAAAGGTAAGGAAAAGCCCGAAGCTGACCAGCTATATATAATTAACTATTGGGATTACACTTAAAAACAAAATGTAAAGTAATACCATCTAATTACTCCTCAATCCAGCCTGAAAAAAAAAACGCACAATAGTCCTAACTGCTCCTAACCTTCGGCGTCGAGAGAAAGTCAGACTATGGAACCCTCAATTGGGGTATGTTGTGTCTAGTGGCGGGAGTACTCGGTTCTTTAGATCTGGTCATCAAACACTGCTAAAGCCATTTCAAGCGATTATCAATTATACATTTGGTATGTTCACCTTTCACAAGGGCGATACTGACAGCATCTTCTACTCTACCTAAAAATAATGTTTTTAAACCTTCTATTTTCCTTGAAGTACTTTAAAAATATGGTTTGTTTAATACACACTACTATTCATAATTTAATTCATTATCATTGTCAATTTTATGTGAAAATCAGAAGCATTGAAATGCGGCTTTCAATAAACAAGTAAATTATTTAGGACGGGTTGTTTCACAGAATTTGAACAATTTATCAAATTTCAAGTTCTGTGAACGTTATATTCAAGTTCTGTTACTATTTCATTTAAGTGAAACAGCTGGCCAATAATGATATAATAACAAAACTTCAATAAAACCTTTGGAAAACTTGAAATTTCATGAATTGTTCAAATTCTGTGAAACAACCCATCCTTTTGTTGTGAACGAATAAAAAATAAAAAAATAACATTTTGTTGAAGTATTTGAATGAAAAAAAACTGAAGTTCTTTGCTTCCCCTCACGGTAAAACTCACATAGCCGTTCTTGCAAGTGCAACGACGATATGTAAAAAGGGACCCCTTAACTAATTATTGGGGTGAAAAGAATTGGAAGAAGTTAATTGAAATGGCGGAAAACAAGAAATTTAGAAGACAGAATATTATTTTACCATTCAGATATTATGCAATCCACCAGGTTTTGATGTAGGTAACACACAAACATGCTTCTTTATTTATACTTTTTAAACCATCAAATAAACTCCAGTAAAAAATGAAACGAAGAATCCTAATAAACAGTGTTTGCCTATTGACTCTGTATTAACAGTTAAGTATTTACACAAACAGTCTAAGTGGCTCTCATTTTCAGGGTCGGAACATTAATATTTGACCGCACACACGTGAGTAATCATCAGATGGGCACTCTTTAAAACCCTTTAGCCGAAAGAAGTAATACAAGAAACAAAATACCCGGCGTTACTCGAGGTTACGAAATGTTTATTATATAGTTTTGGTTTGTGAATTCTAGTGTACATGAAAACTGCATGTCTTTTTAAGGTGGAAATTACAATATTGTTGATAATGAGCCGAGCCTGAAATAAAAAAAGGCTGGTTACATAGCCCGGGACAGCCACGCTTCGGGATAGATTTGACCCAGCAATATTTTAATATCTGTGGACGAGCGATCTCATCGGCAAGTCAAGGCAATATACAATCAATATTTTTGGCAATACCTTGCTAGCAAGAAATCGCCTTAACAACTTGCTTGTTTGCCAGAGCCTTTAAGAGGAAGCTACAAGCCAAAAATGTGTATATTCTTGGTATACCTTATATTGTAGGTAATAGGCACTAAAATCGCTTGACAAACGGAGTCTAGAAACGTTCGATTTCAAGCAAAAAACTGTTATTCATTTATTTTGTAAATAATTTTATAAGAAAGCATAAAAGTCAATCAAGCTATAATACTGCATTTTTTTAAAGTTGTTTCCTTTATGTGTTCATACATTTCTATTGAAAAAAAATTTTTTTTTGTAGTATTGCTTTATTTGTATTATACTCAAGCGAAGCGATAGGAAAACCTTCAATTTATCTAAAGCATATTTTTTGGTATTCATAATAGTGATTTGGCATTAACAAGAAGCCATTTGATTTCCCATTCATCACACAATATTATTATTTTCGAGTGCTTGCCCACAAGCTACCTGCCAAACCTCTACATTTTTTATCACATATCTAAACTTAGCTCGGATGATAAAGAAACAAAAAAATCTCTCTTCATTCTGGCTTCATTACTTCATTCTACACACTTTCGAACCACGCCGCTGTTTTATTTTCCATCAAACTCTTAAAATAAAGCATTACAATACCAACGATGACGGAGTAATATCAGAATTATTACCAACACACAAATATTATAAAGAAAAGCAATAGATTTAGTTCGCTCATGTGTTTTCTTTCTTAGTGGTGGTACACGGTACATTAGTTTCGTTGAATCAGATGGTAAGACGATCCGTAACGAGGTAAACAACAAATGTGCCTTGCAACGAAATGTTACCAGTTCACAGAGCGATTCGGGGAATTTTCGGTAGCGAACGCGATCGTGAAAATTCCAACTGTTTGTCATACAATTACGCATCGGAAAATTAAATGCACGCCACGAAAGACAGACAGTCGATCAGCATAAAAAATGAACACTTCATTCAACGGCGTCAAAACAAATGACTTCCTCGATTTCTGTAGATTTTTGGACACATACATAATATATTTTCGTGGTATTTTAAGGCACGTGATAGTTTCGTGATATGTTATTTAGGATCTCTTTCGGGGCTACCTGCGAGCAAATATTTTTTTAAAAGCGAGATTTTTTATTTAAAGGTAAAATCATGGGTAGATCTTGTTTATGTTGCACGTATCTGCTCTAAAATCTGTTCGACCGTGAGCGTTGACTCTAAAACGAGATCAGATAAACAATAGATATTTCTTGTAGTAAAAAATACACTTTTAATATACTTTTATTGAATAAATGATAGCCAACCATCGCTCATTCGATTATCATATTAACCATTCGCTTATCTCAAGCTTCGTCAGGGCTTACGTATTAACTAATTGGTTATTATTATCTTTTTCGATTGTCCGGGTTAAATCTTCCCCATAGGAAAAACTAAACCCTTCCACTCACTTTTCCACAAATAATCATCTAATCAATTAACATTATGCAAGTGCAGTATATAAGCAAAATAAATACAAAACAATACAAGAACAACACGTCAACTCACTAGAGATCAAATGGGAAAATAATTCACCGACTCCAGATATTTTTATATCAGAGGGTTCGGCTCGGTAGAACTCCTAACAGGGCCTATAAATCCTACTGATCCCTCAACATAAATATTTAAAAAATCTTTTGTTATCGTACATGTATTTAAAATGACTGATTTTTGCATTTTTAAATATAATTATTTTGATTTTTTTTTTATATTATCTCCACACAGGAGGCCCTGAAGAAAATAATTTCCCTCAGGGCCTATGTCATCTTTGGGGATGCTGTGTGGAGGGTCTTTTTGTGGAGAGGAAGGAGCGAACATGGGTCTTGAAGAGTCCCATGTTGTAGGAGGGAGGAAACACAGAGGCCGGCAGTTCATTCCACAGCCGAGCTGTTGAACTTAAGAACGAATCGTAGAAGTGACCCGTTCTCATGTGACAAATGTCAACCGTGTACAAATGTTGGGCGCGCGTTTGACGTGTATCCCGACTACGCACCGGTGCCGAAGGGATCAATGACGCTAGTTCCTCAGAGCATCTTCCATTGTAATACCGATAGAACAAGGACAGCATACCTACCTGACGCCTGGATGCCAGTAGCCGAAATAACGAATGGTAATATTTTTATAGTCTGAGAATGCTGAATTCTTTTTATCTCATTCCCTAAATCTGTGTATTTTCTTATTTTTTCATTAACAGATTTTTAAATATTACAGGAATTTGGAATAGCGACTTCAATGAAATATTATTTATTTTTTAAATTTTGTCATGTAAAACTATATCGGGTCTATTATGACTAATCGTTCGGATAATAATATTATTATTATTAATATGATATTAATTAGTTAATTTGTAAGCCCTGACGAAGCTTACAATAACCTAAACCTGGTTGGTATTCATTTACCAATTCATTAAAAGTGGTGCATTATAAAGTGTGTTTTTTCATTCAATATATAATCACACACCCCAAAATATTTACTTTCTTATAAAGATGTGTATTGACTTAATTTAATGAGCTATTTTCCAGAGTTCATTGAACTGGAGTTACGGACAAAATCAAAACCGAAATTAGTATTTTTTGAGATTTGTTAAGATAATGAGTACTTTATGAGTTTTGTTTTATTCAAGTTGTTTAATAAAAAAAGAAATCTGGTTTCGATTTTAAAAATACTAATTTATTCTGATACATAATATGTATAGGAACCTAGAATGATACATACCTCGATTAGCACATACTGAGAATGATACCTACATATTATGAATATTATATCGAATGACACCCACCTCGAATGATACATATCTCCAATGATGCCTACATTTTTCGAATAATACCAACATATTATTATTTCGATTAATTCATATCCAGAATGATACCTGTCTAGATTGAACCAAAATAAGAAGGATACATTAATTGGATACGAAGCATTGATACGCAAGGTATAGCCGTAATCATCCCAGCGTACTTGGATACACTTAAACTTTGCCTTAGTTTAAATCGTCTTAGTTTCGAGAGAGAAATTTTTTTTTTTTAATTACAAAGAACCGGTTAGCCGGGTAGACACCTGCATGTTAGATAAATCTCGAATTATAAATGGACCTTGAAAACCGAAAATGTAACTGGATACAACTTTTGACCAACTTGATATGCGTAGTTCGTACTTACATTTTTTCTAACAAACTAATCAATATTATTAATGGACAAATACTATTAAATAAACATTTTATCACTTAACTGTGATGCTTGGAATCAATTGCTTCATGGCAATAAGCCTTCGTGAAACATTGTTAATACAAATCCACAGATTTATTGTATTCATAAAATTCAATACAAGACAATCCTATCTTGTTCCAGCTTCGGACCCATGTTCTAGTGTGAACGTTTTGAGTTTGGAGGGGTAAAGGGCTGGAGTTAAGTTTGGAGGACAGGGCAATGAACCAAAAAATTGTCCCAGAGATAGTTACGGGCAATCCGCAGAATAGTGATTTACACCTTCTACGCGTGTAAACGCGTTTAGACAAGACAGTAGGACAATTTGTGTTCTCGGCGACGCTTGAATCTCGTATTTTGGCTTTAAAATTTCGCGTAAATGAACACTAAAATACATCATTACATAAAAGACCTGAAATTTAGCGATAACTTGCTCGTAACGCGCGTGTCCTCGTGTGTTCCCGGCATAAAAGATATTCGGAATATCATCCTATCAAGAGACCACAATTCAGAAACAAAATGTTGTCTGAAATTCATTTTACTATGTTTAGTGACAAACCCGAATAGCCAGGTACTTTCTATATAGTCATTATTATTCACCCTCCTCGGGTTTTTTCTAGCATTAGTTTTTCTCCTCCACAATTTTAGTGTTTAAAATCGCAGATTAAAATTACTGTTTTTATTGCAAGTAAGTAATTAAGTTTCACTTAGCTCTAAACAAAACAAAAATTAGTAGCTTCGCAGCTACAAAGTATTATTTTACGTTAAAAAATATAATAAAGGTGATCCCAAAATAGAATTCATTGTCTTTATAACTATTGTACGACAACAAAAATCATAATAAGAAAATATTTTTATTTATATATTATTTATCGTTTCTTTACATTGTATATTTTTTTTAGGTTAGAATTTTTAACCTCACTAGGACAAGCCTGTGTTGAGCTTAATAATTTTACAAAATAAAAAAAAAATAACACAAAGATTATATATTAAGATAACAATATTGTTACATTGACGTTTCTACGAATTGGAATGTTGTAAACATGTAGGGTGACCATGATATACCTTGATATTTAATTGCAAGAAAAATTATAATAAACTATTATTTTTATAAACGGAGAAGAAAGAAAGAGAGAAAAATAATTTACATTATAAAAAGAAAAGGATGAAAAAATAAACGTATTCAAAATATTATGCCACAATTTAAAAGGACAAAGATAAAAGAATATGTTGGAAATCCTCGGATGGCAGAAATAATTTAACATTCTTTTTTAATGTACACAAGGAATTTGACGATTTAATGTGATCTGGAAGGCTATTAAATAGAAGTGGAGCCTGGTACAAATAATGTTTTAGCCCAAATTAGGATTTAGGGTGAATTGCCATAAAGTTCAGACCAGAGCCAATTCTTTTATATTGTTATTGTTGTATTTTTAGCTAAAAAGATATGCAAACTCTCGTTTTGGCTTTATCGACAAGCTATTTCGTGGCAATCTGTGTTTCGTAGATTTGTATTCGCATTCCAATAACATTTCCATTATTCGTACGAATATAGAAACCAAATAATTTTTTTTCTCAATATATACGTATGCGCGTTCTATTTTTCATTCATCCACAAAAATAATGTTTTCTAATCGAGGAAAAGTGTTTGTTTGTCACAGAACTTGTATTATAGGTATTGCAGCCAGAGTTAGCCATTGCTTGCATACAGCATGTTTCAGACATGTTATTTGACTTCAAATGTGAAAAATTTGTCCTTTTTTTTCCCCTCTCACATTCTTCAGCCTCACAATATAACCCAAAGGAGATGCCATTGTCCTACTGGTTTTAGACAGTTGTCACTCTTGTGCAGTATTCACCTATAATAACACAGAATTTAATATATGTTAATTTTCTTGTCGCTTAGCGAAGCATTTTAACATACTGATCGCGTTCATTCATGAAAACACTGTGAATGAGAGTCTGATAATTAATTAAAAACTTAATAAAGCATTTTGATTTGTAGTTCTGAAAGTAAAAGTTTCGCTACACTATGCGGAATATAAATATGTTCACTCCGATGTGTACAGTGCATATTTACGTCCGTTACTGTTGGAACACAGTTATAAGGCATCTTATTATTATTAACTAGCTATACCCGGCGTTGTTGTGGCTCATTCTGTCTGTGCAAATCAATAAGTAAAGAAAATAACCAAAGAGTCCTTCTTCATGGTGCAGAAAGAAAAACAATGGCGCGTGTTGCTTTTACATCCAACAGAAGGCGCTGTTTAAAAAAAACATGTTTTAACCTGTCACAGGTGATATCCATATAATATAGGTATATAAAAACAAAATCGTATTAGAACAAGAATCTTACAAAACATTAACAACATTTAGCGAATACAAAAAAAATTCTATGTTTTATAAATTTTAAATTTAATATCCCTGTCGAAGACTTAAAATTCAATTTCTTATTAAATACTCTAAAAATACATACATTAGAAGATAGACGTAATATAAACGATTTAACGTTCTTAATTAAAATACTCAACTCTAAATTCGACTGTTGTGAACTCCTGCAACTTATAAACATACACACACCCACAGTAACAACACGACAAAATACAATATTCTACAGAAGCACACATAAGCGTAACTACATTGCCCACTCTCCGATACAACGACTTCACACCATGGGAAATCATTACTTGGGTGATGTTGACATATTCAATACCAACTTGGCAAGTTTTGTGGATCATTTAAAACATTTATTTCAACAATACTCCTAAACACATCATGTAAACCTACAAATAGCTGTAATTTTCTGTTTTTGTTTCTTGTGTTTGTATGACTTGTTGCATAGCTTTTATCAAATGTAATTTTATTCTTATTTTTTATGTTTCAAAGTTTCTGTCAAATTAAAATTATACTACCAACCATGTAAAAGCCCTCTGGGCGTTAAATAAATAAATAAATAATAAATAATAGAACGCAACTTTGTGTTAAAATTTCAAAGGTGAAGAACTTTCGGAGATTTAAGTTTTTAAACAAACGAACATTTACATTTTTATGTATATAAATATTAATAAAAAATTTGTTTTATATTTTTGTTATTAGCCATGATTATCGGAGGTTGGTTATAATCAGCAGCAGAAATGACACTTGTGCTAGTAGCGAGTACCTAGGTTTTATATCCTATGCTAGCTAAACACTATTGCGCAATGAACATGCACCATAGGTGGAGATATAATGAATTCAATAAAATTCAAACTCTTTTTGATGCTATATGTATATAATTTTAATAACTTTTTACATATTTTTTTTCTTTACATTCTTTGCCTTTCACCATATCTTATATTCTATACTTTTTTATTATTTTTAATTTATATTATATTTCAATCTTTCGATATATTATTTCAAATTATTTTCAGATAAACACAAACTCGCACATATTAATTTTTTAATTTCGTAAATTGAATTTATTATTTTTAAATTGTACTACATATATTATCTAAAACTATAAACTCCTTATTTTCTTCTAAATTATATACTTTTTATACTCATTTTAATTTCTTCTATATTTCACACTTGATTTATTATTTCAATTTATTATAATCAACCACCACAACACGGGCATGTGCCTAACATGGTAGTCTTAACATACGCAATCATTATAATATCCAAAGAAACACTGAATAAAGAAAAAAACATTCACCATCAACGTAGGTATTAAGGCCCCGTAGTAAGCGATTACGATTACGATTCGTTCTTAAGTTCAACAGCTCGGCTGTGGAACGAACTGCCGGCCTCTGTGTTTCCTCCCTCCTACAACATGGGACTCTTCAAGACCCATGTTCACTCCTTCCTCTCCACAAAAAGACCCTCCACACAGCATCCCCAAAGATGACATAGGCCCTGAGGGAAATTATTTTCTTCAGGGCCTCCTGTGTGGAGTTAATATAAAAAAATTTAAAAAAAAGCGTTTAAAGATGATTTGAAAGGGAGGAATGTAAATACGAATGTTAGAGGGAGCGCGCTAATATTAAAAAAAAAACGATAAAAATTGTGCGAAAATATGTAATAAAACACATCGTTTGAAATAGACCTAAAATCTCTCGACAAATGCTTTTTTTCACATGGAATTTTTTCATGCCTATAACATATTAAATAACATTATTTTTAAAATCATTTTCGGAGCTTACTTTGCGATTAATTTCATTTAATTAACATTTCGGCATAAAAAATGTGAATATATAATCTTCAAAAATAACATTTATTTTTTTAGAACTTAAAAACTTAAGAGTTAACGAGAAACTTATTATAAATCTGTAGAAATTGGGTATGCGGGGGCTTAAACATAATATACATCATATATATGTATATTGTTTTTTAATATGTAGGTATATTCATCATGTATGTGTATATGAATTCCTCTTGCGGTAAAAAAATAAAAAATTTGTAATTATGTTCAAGCCACGAGCATAACTGCAATTGCAAACTCTATTCAAAAATACCTGACCTTTGTTTGACCTGGGAGAGGTGTGAGTTGTGATTAGGTAAGAGAATATCATTTTCTATACATTATATGAGTATTATACAAAACAAGTTCCACGAGCAGTGAATAGTCAGTAGCCTTCGTGGAACACAGCGTCGGTCAATCCTGCGGTTGTTACTACCACTGGAGACTGGAAGACCGTCTGTCTTATATAAAAACAGATCATTGATTTAGCACATTTAAACCTTAACCCTTCGAACGCCAGTCTCCCGTGATATAATACTGCCCTAATGAAATCAAACACAGATAAAGAAATTGCAAATAATTCAAATAATTGTAGTAGGTATTCCAAGGTAATTATTATGCAGAAAAAGCTAGGAATGTAAGGTGTGAGACAGCGAATAATTTGCCATACCTTAATATTTATATTTAAGCTAAAAAATAACATGTTTAAGAATGCAAATGTCTACCCCACGAGAAACTATGGAGATTTTAGACTTCCAAAAACAAATTTGTCGGCAACCCAAAATAATCTCTATTTTAAAGGATGATGTTTAATGAACAACAGATATTAAAGAAGCTAAAAGCCTTGCTGCTTTTCGTGGGTTAGCCTAAATACTATAAAGAATAAGTTTTATATGTATTGTAAAGTGTCCTTAATGTCATAGAAATATGTTGTTAAAAGGTTTATACTAGCTACAAAACTGTAATTTTTTTATAACTTAATAAAAACATACAAACAAATAAAATGTGCCAGGGTAAAATGCCGAGTTGTCCGTCGTGCGCCGGCTGACGCTATATTCGTTATAACGTACTTGGTTTTTGTACAAATGATGTTTTTTTATAAATCGTACGGTCTTATCAGATAATGGGTTTATATAAATTGTATTTATGTATCGTATGTAGTTTCCTCAGGATAGCTACTTATGTTCAGTTAAATATTTTTTCCTAATCTTACTAAAAAATATTATACCTCTATATTGAAGAAATACGAGAATATTCCAGCTAAATAAGCACTCTTCACAATAAAAATAATAATTTTTAGTTTTTTCCTGTAAATAAATACAGCGTTACGTCTTTAAATCGGAATTATGACATTTAACACTTCTAGCGAGACGCATTTTATATGGTTTTCCAATAAGAGGTGTTATTTTGAATAGCCCGCTATTTTGGCAGATGTTACTTTTGAAGCTGTCATTTTTAAATGGAACGATACACGCTTCAACAACGCATTGAAATGATTAAAATTCACTTGAGTGAATCAAATGCAAATCATCTTTAGTGATGAGGCCCATCTCCACCTCGGTGGCTTCGTCAACAAGCAAAATTGTCGCAACTGGGGCTCGGAAAACCCAAGAGTTATTGTTGAAAAGCCTCTCTATCCTCAACGTGTGACTGTTTGGTGCGGTTTGTGGTTCGGCGGAGTCATTGGACCTTACTTTTTCGAAAACGAGGCTGAAGCAACAGTTACGGTGAATGGATTGCGCTATCGAGAGATGATTAATCATTTCTTATAGCCGGAATTGGATGGTATTGATCTGAACAACGTTTACTTTCAACAAGACGGCGATACGTGCCACAGTAGCAACGAAACCATTGATCTTTTACGATTGAATATCAAAATAACACCTCTTATTGGAAAACCCTATACATATAAAAAAAACATGTTTGTAAGTGACGAAATAATATTGAGTTATTATTTATTGTTATTAAGTTTAATTTGTAGAACTCCATTTTATTTTTTTATTTGAGTTATTATCTTGCCAAGCAAATATAACATATTTGAGTATGCCAGAAGCATTTTTTAAAGTAAGAAATCGGCGCAAGTTTAGTGAACTACCAGCAAATCCGCCACGTCAGAAATCCACTCTAAACTTCTTGGCACACTGAAGGTTAAACTGCATTTGTCGCAAGGTAAACAGTTCTGCATTACGCTTACGCGAAGTTATGTTAATTGAAGAAATAATCTATTATTGTTACTGACTTCAAATAACTGTAATATTTTTTATTAATTATTTCATATTTTTATCTAAACTGATAAAAGCGGCCCATTTTGATGAGGTATATGTCACTTTAAAATTTAGCATAACAAGACGTCACATAACCGCATCAGTTATCAATATACCTGTTCGATGACGTCTTAGGCGGTACATAACTGCAACTTCAGGGCGGAGCGAGGAGAGTTGGTTATTTAATTATAATCAAATTCACAACTACAACTTTTTTTGCAATAAATATTCCCCACTAACTTAAATTATAGTTAAAAAGGTATCAGGGAATGAGCGTCACATGACACCACATACCCACGTCAGTTGTCGATATCCCTGTCTGATGATGTTCCAAGCTATAACTGTGACGTCAGAGTGGAACCGGGAAACCGGAATGTTGAGAAGTGTTATGTAAGGCGATGCACTACGTCGTGTAATATTTTAAATTGAGCCGCTATCAATAACAACCCTTACTTAGATGGCGGTAAGGTATAAATTCCCGCTTAACCATCCGCCTGTTTTGATTTATGCAAGAAAAAAACATGGCCAAAAAGTGCCTTTTATTTTATTTTGTGGATGTTCAGGAATAAATATTTAATTTTTTTCGATCATTTTATAAATAACTTAATTTTCCACATTATACAATAAAATCATAACCAAAAATGGGTTCGTAAGTAGGAGATTTTGAACTTAGCAGTTTTCATAGGCCTTCACATTATTTTTTTCTGTGCTTATAAAAAGACTTATCTAAAAAATACTCGATTATTTCAAAGGCCAAGATGTATTCTACTCGCAGTATTTAATTAAAGCATCTGAAACATTTCTAGGCGATCAAATTTTCAAACCAAAAACACATGATTTTGCATTACTACGTATGCCATCGCCTTAATTAACTCCTGATGAAATTCCAACATATATTTACTAACTAACTTAAACGCTAGTATTTGTGTAAATGCACGTAAATGCAGGTAACTCCATTAATGGAGGACTGAACACAGTAGGCGCTAACAAAAAATTGTCCAAAGAAGCGAAGTTAGCAGTCCACAATGGAGTGTTGGTACCTACCCTCATGTGACGTTCGGAAGTGAGGCCTGTAACTGGCAATAAAAGGATGAAAATAGATTGAATGCTGTTGAAATGAGATTCCTGAGGCTTATGTGTGGTAAAACCATGAATGTGGATATCCGCATAGAGTGCAAGGCTGATGTAAGCGTAATGAGTAAGATTAATAAAAAGACGCTTAGATGGTTTGAGCATGTAGAGCAAATGAGCGAAGAAAGGAGTGTAAGGAGGATATATGATGCAAATGCGAATGGTAGCAGAAGTCGGGGACGCCCGAGGAAGACATGAAAGACAATCAAGTAAATCAGATACTTGAATCGGGCCATGTCAAGAGTCAGAAAAATAGAAGAGTATGTATGAATGTGAATGAGGCAAGAAGTGTGTTCGATGACCGAGTTGTTTAGCGGTCCGTCTTCCCTGCCTACCCCTGCGGGGAAACAGCGTGATGGTTAGTTGGTTAGATAGTTAGTCACGTGTTCATGGCAAAATAATATTTTTTTAATTTAAGATTTTAAAGCTTTGTAAAATTATTATTTCAAGTAAATTAGCATCTCGGGACGTCTCAAAGTTGTATTGATTGATCAAAAAATAAGAATTAATACAAGAGAAACTTTTTTTTTATATTTATGAATATATATTTTGAAGGCTATTAATATTACTCTTCAGTAGATTTCTTCATTTAACTCCTCTGTCAGGTCGCTTCTCTTGCGCCTGTTGAGTTATTGAGAGTACCTAATGAGCCGTGGCCTTACCTATTTGTAGAGCGGTCTTTGGTTATTTCGTGGCCTGATTTATTCAGAAGGGTGTAGAGTAGTGTGGACGTTTTTATAAATATTTATAAGCGAATCTATGAAGTGTGTCAACCAACCGAAGGCTGAACAGATCGCTCATAATAATCTGTAACAATTTATGTTTCAGAATCTAGAACGAGTTCTGCCTGGTTCGTGAATAAATATAAATGTATTCTGATTCCATGTTGGAGTTGCGGCAATCTAAAAATACAATGAATTATTAAATTTTTTTTAAAGAGATTAGGTTGGTGACAATAAAAATAAGAACGAAATTTACAACTCGTATTATGATAGATGGATTTTTCAAACCGGCTTTGCTCGAGATTTGGATAAAAAGGAGTTATAGCATATTCCAATAACTTCAAAATTCAGTCCAACACCTTAGAAACGGCAGCTAAAATGTACGTGAAATAAAATCAGTTTAAATCACCTTTCTTCCTAGTGTTCTACAAGAAGTTCATTTCGGTAAATATAAAAAGTTTTTATTTATTTATTATTTATCACACAGAAGAATCTTTCCGGCACTTTACATAGTATATTTTATAATTGATGTTTGAATGGATAAAACATATTTCTTATACCCATTGATCTTGGTCTTATCTATCAATCAAAATTGAAAATAGTATCGTGGTACTAGAGGCTTTAGCTCTTTAAATTCTTTATATCTTTTTCGTTTTCTCCTATTGCGACTCTTTTCTCAATAGCGAATGGCATAGATTCTCCGATTATGTCGTGTTGACACTTTGAAACCCATGCAAACCCCATACCATTAGATACACACTTGTTACTTAGAGTGTAGCAATCCATTTCTAAGTATTTAACGGAAATTTATCAATCAAAACACATGTTGCAACATGAATAAGCAATTATTACATACGGTAATAACATTTTAAATAACAGGTATGCAAAATATTTTATGTGCAAAACATTGCATAAACTTTTCTCTGAACTAAATAATAGCGAAGACAATGCCTTCGCAGTCACACCTCGACAAGCGATTAGTGTTGTGCTTTGCGTGTCAAGGCGAAACAGCCGTTACTCCGGGTCGGGCTGGCCGCGCCGTGAATAGCCAATGAGATGGAAACATTTTAGTATTGCTGTCGATAGGTTCGCCGCATCACTTTGCTAGATTTATGAATTTGCACGAGACGAACATCAAACAGGGCTAGAATGTAGAACACTCCATGTTTGGTAGTTTTAAGGGCGAAAGGAAAAAGAGTAGAAGAAGAAGAAACGGAAACAGTAGGGTATCTGGCAAGATATGAACCGTTTTTTAAAAAATACAGTTAAATTATGTACATTGCTTCGATTCAGCACAATATAAGATCATAATGACTTTCATGTAATGTCATGAAAAGACCACTTTTTTTAATAAAACCAGTTTCGGGTTTTGCCACGGTTTTTCGCCGAAGCGCAGACTATCAAGGCAAAATATAAATAAAAAAATATGCCTTTGAAAAGTGGTTCTGTGATTCCTGCTCAACATTTGTTGGATGTCTCCATCATACAAATAGAGCTGAAAGAGTTGAGAAATCAAAATTAGCAACCTTGTAAAAAACGACAAATTGCTCTAAAGTGATCGGAGGTGTTGAGGGACACTGTGGAAGACAAAATCCAACAAATATATGAGAACAAGATTAAGAAAGTAGGAGCGAGACTGTGAATATAAATTTGACCAAAAGTCTGTGTGACTCTAAACAGTCTTCCAAGCTGTAAAATTCCGGGATAGTATATATATGTGTGGGGACCATGAAATGAGGACAGTTTTTCGAGCGAGCCTATACTTCGGGGACGTTTGAAAAGTTTGGGGACAGGCTCAAAGTAACTGTCCCCAAATTAACATTTTCCATTATATACGCAACGCATGGAATTAAGCCAATTTTAAAATTATGCAGAAGGCATGCTTTGAGCCATACATTACTAAAATATCTATAGACGTCACTATCATATCGTTCTCAGATTTTTGGAATTTTCGATTGGAATAATTTATTTTGCTCGCTACCTACTTATATATATTATACTTTATATATTATAACCACGAAAGGGTCTGTAGTTACACGAATGATTTAGTATTATCTCGAAAATCATTTCGAGATATTATCATTTTCAAATTTTCAATGCACCCGCACAAATTTTGCTTTAATAGATTGACTTATGTATTGAAATAGTCAATAATTCTAGCCAACTGCGACGCCAAAAGATGAAGTTATAGTGAACGCAAGACGCGGAGAGCTTGTATCTTTTGAGTAGTCTAGAAGCAAATTGGACGAGGAGTTATGGATAGGTGTGCTTTATTTTAATGCTTTTCTTAGTAAAAATTGGGACCTTTTCTTAGTGTTAAATGGATAACCTAATTTTGTACGGTTATAGGGCCAACCATTGCGACATCAACACACGAAAACAACATTAAAAAACTTGCAATAGCAAGTCAGTCGCTAACCAACCTCCTTGCGAATAGTACCATAATTATTATTAATCACACCCTCTGTTGGAAAATGTTGATAGTTTGAAAAACTAAAAAAAAACTGGCGATGGTTTAGGTATTCTCATTAATTGATATAAAATACTTATAACATTCGGGAACAACCTTTTTTTAATTTTGTTGAAGGTAATACCCATCAATGTAATACGAGTATAAAATTAATTTCATGTTTTATTTATTATATTGTTTACATTTCATAGTTCATATCGTGTTTCGTTTAGGTTTGTAAATATTATCTTCTACTTCAATGATAGACGACGGGGCACCCAAAAGAAACCAAACTAATTTTGCGGGGGCTTAGTTTTTAGTACTCTTTTCTCAGTCAATATGCAAGGCGCTAGCCACTGCGCTGGAGGAGTCGTCCTTTCGCCTGAATTTTTTGGTGCTGGTTGTTTTGTGTGCTCTTCGTTTTCATTATATTCAGTATCAAATGACCAAAACATAAATTTAATTTATTGTTATTAAGTTTAATTTGTAGAACTCCATTTTATTTTTTTATTTTTTTATATATACAATAATATTATTATTGGGTTTATAAAAACAGTTTATATTTAAACAAGTTCTGCTGAGTAATTATTATTACGCGTGACAGCTGTTTCGCCCTCTAAAGGCATTATAAAACTGTGGGTAGCCCACTTACAGACGATACATTTATATTATTTCTATGTAGGTATTTTAATTTAAATTACTGATTTCTTAATTGATTTCTGTGTAAAAATGTTAGAAATTATTGATGGTTATTACCCTAGTAAAGTTTCCCCAATTAGTGTAATGTTTAAATTTGACTGAATGTCTTAATGTTAGTTATTCCCAAACGATGACTCATAGGGTTATTTTAATAGTGTAATTAAGTACTTCAATGTGCACTCGTATTTGCACTAGGTTTGAAGATATCTAGTAGGGGTGAACGAATTATATTGGTTTGTTCATTAATTAGAATAGCTTTCGGATTATTAGAATTTTTGTTAATTTCTAACTGCTCTAAAAGATTCAGTTTACGGCCTTTATTTTGTACGTGTAACGGAGTTGGTTTATTATTATCATTAATTGAGTGATTTTCATCTAGGAGATGTTTGGCAAATTGAGATTGCATTTTATTATTATTTTTAAAAGATCTTATATGTTCTTTGAACCTAGTGTTAAAGGACCGACCCGTTTGTCCAACATAAACAGCGTTGCATTCGTCACACTGGAGTTTATAAATGCCACTATTTTGTAATTTGAGTACCTTACTTTTTGAGTTTTTAAGAGATGATCCTAAGTTGTTATTTGTGCGGAAGGCAATATCTAAGCCACATTTTTTGAGGACTTTGGCAATTTTATTAGATGTCTGTCCGATGAATTCTAAACACCCGAATTTATTATTCGTCTTATTATTAGTCGCTGGGTAAATTAATTTAAGGTTATTTTTGTGTTTATTATTATTAATTATTTTTTCGATGTCTCTACCCTTGAAGCCATTATTTTTAGCAATAGTTAGGATTGTATTTTTTTCCTTCTCGTATGCTTTCTTGTCGAGTGGGATGTTAGTAAGCCTATGTACCATTGAGTGGTAGGCAGATAATTTATGTGACCATGGATGTAAAGATTTATAATTAATGGTCGTATCTGTAAACGTAGGCTTACGAAAAATTTCGAACGTATGTTTATTATTTTCTCTACCGATTGTTAGATCTAAAAAATTTATTTTATTATTACACTCTCTTTCAACCGTAAAGCAGATTTTACGGTTGATGGAGTTAGCAAATGTGACAAAAAGATCTAATTGTCTGTTGGTGCCTTTCCAACAGACCAAAATGTCGTCAACATAACGAACATAGTAAATGATGTGTTTGCTAAAGATTGAATTTAAAATTTGTTTTTCAATGTAATCCATGAATATTTCTGCAAGAAGTGGACTGAGGGGCGATCCCATTGGTAATCCGTCGTTTTGTTGATAGAATTTATTGTTAAATTAATTTATTTTATTAATTTATTTATTAATTTATTGTTGGTAATAATAATTACTCAGCAGAACTTGTTTAAATATAAACTGTTTTTATAAACCCAATAATAATATTATTGTATATATAAAAAAAAAAAAAAAAAAAAAAAAAATTAATAGTCATTTTAGAAGTTCACAGCAGTCAAGAGCCAGTCCATGAGGAGGAAGATTCAATCATCAGTTAAATTTAAACAAATTAAATACATCTTACTAAAGTAAAAAACATGTTTTTTTTGTTACTGAAGTATTAGTAAATTTGACTCAATTAAAAAAACACATAATTAGATTCTATAGAATTTAAAACATGGTAGTCATGGAACGGACAGTGAAAGGACCAACATGTCATGAATGCAATAGAAATAAAATCACTGAGGCGTATGTATGGTGAAATCAGGTGTCAGGTGAGAAGACACTGATAGCATTTTTTTTTTTAATTAATTCCATAATAAAATATAATTTCCCTCAGAGCCAATATCATCTATGGGAATTCTGTGTAGAGAGCCTTTTTGCGGAGAAGAAAGAATGCAAATGGGTCTTGAAGAGAGTGTCTCAAATTGTTCCACAGCCGCAGCCGGGCTGTTGAACTCAACAACGAGTCGTAGAGTACGATTAAGATTAAGAAGCGACCAGTTCACTAGTGGCAAATGTCAACCGTGTACTTACGCGTTTGGTTTGTTTCCCAACCATGCACCGGTGCCGAAGTCAAGGATTTTTTTCAGGTATTTTAAACAAGAGATGACTGCCAAATTCAACAGTGGAGCACACTTGCGATTTGAACAGGGTCAGCAGTTGCGTACTATTAAAGTATCTGCGGACTCTGTACAGAACACCAAGCTTCTGGCATCGATGGACCCTCCGGGAGTGAGCTGGTCACGAGTTACACCAAGCATACTGTTTACCTATTTAATCAATGGAAGACATGTTGGCTACATTGATAGAATTCTGTGGCATTTCAACTTATCAATCAAACAATCAAAGAAACGAGGTAATACTTCGTTTTACTGTTTAAAAGTCAGTACCCACATACATAGTGTCATCGCTTTCAGTTATGGACACTTTTTTTTCATGTACAATAAATATATGATTTGTAAATCCGCTTATTTGACCATAAATATTTTATATTTATAAATCAGAACGCCGAGAAAAACATGAACTAGTGTGTATTAAAATAATTTATTGTAAACCTAGGACGGCCGCATGTTTTAATCGAGGTGACTTAACCAGTTATAAATATAATTAAAATTAAAAGGTCCTTCAAGATCCTCGCAAAACTTTTATTTTCAAATGCTGCAGAAAGAATGCGGAATTGCGAAAAGCCGTCAGGATTCTGAATTTTTAAAACAACTCGTTATATATATATTTTATATACAATATTGAATATATATGTTTGTGAAACAATTTCTCATTGAAGGAAGTAAAAAGGCCACGTTTTTTATAATAAAATAATTCTTTCATGATTAGTATAACATTACAAATATCATTTAGAGTAGATCCATTACCAATTTTACTGATAATAGTAGAAAATAAAGCGCACAGAGTTTTGGCGGCCGAGCGGAAAAAGCCAACAAGTCACGGACCGGCTGAGTGAAGCGTCGTTCCGTCTTGCCACGCTTGCTACGCAAGAGCCGGTTTTACACATCAAAAATACGTTTTTAATATGCTTCTATCGAAATATAAATCTGTACTGATTTAACATTTTAGCAGTACTTATATTAATGAGATCACTGGATAATAGGTTTTTCTTTATTTTAATAACTTTGTACTATTGTGTTATGGTTTTTCTTGTTAACTTATTTAATTTTGTAATTTTTATTTTATTTACATATTTTACAATGACTGTCAATAACTTTCGTGTAAGTAAATGTACATTAGAAATAAATAATATGTACCTACTTAAGTTCGTGTGATCAATAAATCAATATTTGTATATGAATTCCACACGTTCTCCTCGGTTTAGTGGCCACGATCCTGACAGATGGCTACGAATGCGGAGATTGTGGGTTCAAATCCCGGCGTGCCCAAGTAAATTTTATTTGATAAACTTGGGTTATTTCACAATTGTTTATTAAAAAATAATATATTTGCGTTCGAGAGTCGTACAGGGTTTTCCAATAAGAAGTGTTATTTTGAATAGCCCGTTATTTCGGTAGATGCTACTTTTGAAGCTGTCATTTTTTGACATTTGACAAGTAGAAACTACGTCATTAATACAAATGGAACGATACACGCTTCAACAACGCGTTGAAATTATTAAAATTCACTTGAGTGAATCAAATGCAAATCATATTGAGTGATGAGGCCCATTTCCACCTCGGTGGCTTCGTCAACAAGCAAAATTGTCGCATCTGGGGCTCAGAAAACCCAAGAGTTATTGTTGAAAAGCCTCTCTATGGTCATTGGACCTTACTATTTCGAAAATGAGGCTGGAGCAACAGTTACGGTGAATGGATTGCGCTATCGAGAGATGATTAATGATTTTTTATGGCCGGAATTGGATGGTATTGATCTGGAAAACGTTTACATTCAACGTGCCACACAAGCAACGAAACCAATGATCTTTTACGAATGAATATCAAAATAACACCTCTTATTGGAAAACCCAGTAGATACTTTCAGTAGCGCCATGGTTAGAGAACACAATTCAGAATGGAAACGTTGCTTGAAACGGCTTTAGCCGTAATTATTGGCCAGTTTAGTCAGGATCTTTCCCTTCTTACCTTTTCCTCACTACCCTTACCCTCACAACATATTACAACCGGGGATGGCTCCAGACGGTTAGGAGAAGGTGGTCCTTCACCAGATATTGAGAGTATCTACCACTCGGTGTATTATTGAATAGGGAACAAACTATTCAGATTTCCTCAGATATTTTATCATATAATGTATATTTTTAATGAATTCTTCGATTAAAATATTCTCTTCTCTTTGTCCGTTTTGACTCCTTCACATCTGTGGTATTTATTGTGTTGCCATCGTCGATAGTAGTCCCAGTGCACGTCCGTCAGCAAGTAGGTGCGCGTAGGTAACTTGTTTAATTTTCTTAAACTGCATCACCGTTCTGAGACACCGGCACGACGGGCATGACCAACGCAGGTTCAAGGTCGCATGTTGGTGACGTCACGATGGAATCTTCAACGTGTTGCGTGCCCCAAACGAAAGCACCATTGACTCGAAACATCTAATTTGCATGCAAGCGGCATATTATGTAGTTGGGACTGTTGGGGGACAGAGCTTAAAGAAAATAAAAATAAAAGGGGATATACACGGTGTCCGGAAACTAGTAACAGAAGACGGAAGCTGCGGAATCTACATCGAATAAGTAGAATTTTTTTAATTTTACTTTTTTTATTTTTTCAATACAAAACTTTGTAAACGGGTTCGCGTTTTGACGCATTATCTACTGGATTTTTTTTTAAATTTGTCCTAAAATTTCGACATACTCGAAAACAGAAAAAATTGTAATCAATCGATAAAGATTTTACCGTTAAAGTTGGTAACTTATTTTCGTTCCTGAACATGATAATCGCCAACCAACAACTAACATTTTACAACGACTAAGTGTTATTAATTTATTGCAAGTCAACGGTTATTTGTACCTTCTGTATTTGTGTTCATGCTTTATCGATCGACTGTACTACACGGAGAAAATCAGTATTGCTGATTTATTAAAAATCTCTACAAATTATTAGTAATACCATTAAAAACAGCATTTCAGCCAGCTTCATGTTAAACTTTTAGCTTTAAAATTTTTATTACTTGTTTCGACATCGCGATAATCCATATTTATTTTACTAAAAATTTAACAAGTTTAATTTAATCAACACATTCGTTAAGGGCCTGCAGTCCTGTTTTAAACCGGACAAAGATATTATTATCTGTTCCAGAATGAATTTTTATATTTGAAAATTGATGACCTATTTCATCAAATTACTAAAAAATGATCTTACTTCTGCACCCAAACGCGCCTACAATACATATCTATCTGTTTATCTTCTCTTCACTGCTTGGAAGTATGAGTAAGGTAATCCACAATATTGAACGTATTTAAGAATGTGTTGATGGGTAGTTCAATTTCCAAGAATTTTCGATTAAGGATAATGGGAATAATCCTGCGTCTAAACGTGTATTCAGTAGTCTTATTGGAATGGTTTCAAGAAACTTTATATCAGATCATACCAATTCTTCGAATAGACATTCTAACATGTTGTTACAGTACTGGTACCACTATTATTACTTTATAAATGTGAAGTGTATTGTCTTGTTATAATAAATGCTTGTCATTTTTCTGGATAAGTCAATTCATATAATTACGTATGTGGCATGTGTACATATAACGGTGAAATAACACTCCTCGTCTAAGCAGGTATCTAAGTGTTATTTATTTATTCCAAATTCATATATATTTATAAATAATATTAGGTATATTCATATAATAAGCAAGGTCGCGTAACAGAAGTGTTTAATATGTTAATAAAGTTGTTTATTATCTACCTCCAATGTCATTGAAAATTATTCAAAACATTGATTTAATATTGGCAAACGATATTAATAATTATTGACAGCATCTATAACCTCTGACAAGCATTCATATCTAATAATATTTTTAATAAACATAAATAACATTTGACACACAGTTACCACAAGCATCTATGAATGACAAGCACCGATAACTTTTATTCACTGTTCATATTAAATATTGACAAAAATATATTTTATTTTATTTTATATTATAGAAACAAACAGTACATGATTTACAGAGATGAAACAATAAACAGGAATAAGATACTTCATGGTGTACCTATGATATGTTTCCTTGTAATGTCTGCTAAATGGTATGTTTATTCCTTACCAGGTGACTTGTGTAGTTTATAGGTGTGTGTGCGACGTGTGTAATGTATGTGTGAGTGTTTGTGTGTATGTGTGTGTGTCTGTATGTATGGGCATTGAATAGTTTAAATTATTGACATGATGCCACGTTTGAATTTGAGCAGTGAATATATATGTAATATGTTTTTATTAATTTAGAAATCTTTTCCACGATGACTCTAATAATAAAAATCCAACTGACGATAACCAGAGATAGAACCATAAGACCTACTACTTTTTAATTTTTTTTTTGTTACACCTCACAAGAGCATCCCTGTCTGCAAAGTGTAAATGCAGGGTAGCTATGTCGTCTCCCGGTTGGGAGCGTTGTGAGGCGGGTTAAGGTAGGGACTGTAGGAAGGGATTTATAAATACGGGTCTTGAAGAGACCCTGATTTCCGAAATGCCGGTTGCTCGTTACACATACGAGCCGTCCTACCCAAAATCGAGTCGAAGAAGCGGCCCGTTCTCATGAAGCCAACATTAACTACTGGGAAAGGGTGTTTCGCTCGTGTGCACCGGCGCACGTTCACCGGTGCACCGGGGATCAATACTGCTAGCTCCTTGGAGCAGGCTTCATTAAAATACTTGTAGAACAAACACAGCATGCCCACATTGCGTCTGTACATTAGAGACTGTTACAAATGGATTGTAAATCGGAAGGATCGCCCTCCTTTGCACATAATCAAGTGGGTTTTATCAAATATCGTGAGGCTCCAGTCCAGAGGTGGCTCCCAAATTCAATTTTTGGTCTATCTTGAGATTTACTATGATGATTATTATTTTTTCCACACAAACAACTAAAATTTTCTACCCGTAAACTACCTTAAGATGTTGAAAATCCAATGTGGTTAGCTGAAAGAAATAAGGTCTACCCATAAGCTACACCTTTTGTAATTTTTATTTTACAATAAATAATTTTTGATTTGATTTGATTTTGATTTGAAAAAAGAAATGTATCAATTTTATATCTAGCCCGAATAGCTGTGAACCTATTTCCACTTTGTGTGCTTAGCCTTTGCGATAGTTTGGTGTTCCAGCGATGTAGCTATGCCACAATTGGTAAACGGATGAAACATAAAAGTGAAAAAACAGAACATGATGAAAAATGGGTATGGTTAAATTAAGTTAGTTTGAGTAAATAATTTTCCCTAGCAAATCTCTTAAATAAAGTGGGAATCTTAACGACATAAGTGATAAAGTAGTGTAAAAACCATATTCGGCGCGCAGCCCGGCGCAATGGACGGACCTACGGTCGACTTTGCCCTACAGAGCCTAGAAAATCGATGTATCCGTGGTTTTGTTTTAATTATTTCTAATGACCGTATTACTAAAATCTCAAATGTCTCTAGAGGGATCCCTCGGGAATTTACTAATTCATCGTCTAGAAAATAAAATCTTGTGCTAACCACATTTTATAAGGGTTAGAAAAACGTTTTATAAAACTTACAAACCGTTTTACATAAAATATTTATGTGGTAAGGTCCAGTTTTTATAAATCTTAATATAAATAACATACACCCGTAGCGATCCCTCTAGAAACAATTGTTATTTTGCTTTGTTTCATTCACATGCAATTGAAAGAATACAAAATAAATTTTTAAGATATGTTTTTTTATTTTAAAATGAGCATTCCTAGAGAAAACCTTAATTACGATAACGTACTTTGTTCATTAAATTTAATAAAATTATCTGATCGTAGAATTATTTCCAATCTAACCTGTTTGTATAAAATCATTAATTCAATGTTTGCTACCCCTGATTTATTATATGTAATATCTTTTCATACTCCAAGCAGGTCGGTTACAAGACAGTACCTACTATATTATTTTAGCAATTCTATATCAACGTCCCAATATCACACTCCTATGCGACGGATTCAACAGCTAGGAAACAAATACTACGATGTTGTTGATATATTTAGTACCTACATCAATTTCAATATATAAGCATACCCTATTGAAGTTTTTTTCATCAAGTAGTGGAATAATTTAATAAAGGTATTTAATTTGACTAGCACAATAATTTTGTCAACTGAAGCAAAAAAATTATTTTGGATTATTTATGTTTTGTGCCTGCATACTGTGTAGATCAAGTTCAGTGATATTTTGACTTTATTGTTTTTGCAATTATTTGAAATAGTCGTTTCCTGCACTATTTTCGTGTATAATTTCGTAAATATTTTTTATATATATATGTATGTAATATACGCCTTAATAGGCGTGAAATAAATAAATAAATATGGTCATCAGAAATAATTAAAATATGAACGTCGAGCAAACCCCCGTTATTAGAGCCTTAGGTTAAGGTTAGTTTAGTTGTTTTGTTATTTTTCGTAACTTTTCTTCGGCGTTCTTTTTTATCATGAAAACGCCACCGTTATGTTCTGATATTCAGATATAATAACGTCACAATGATAGGCGGCTACAGGATGAATTAGCTCTCTAACTCTATAGACAGTTAATGGTCGTCTCTCGATGTTCAATTAGTTCTGAAAATGCGGGTGGGATGACATAATAAACCATCGCGTAAATGTTCGTCGCATGAAATACCGTTTCAGTAGTAATTATTCATTATTGCATGTGTTGCAATGACGATACTTTAAAGTGTATATGATAAGTGAATCCTACGCAGGGTATCGGTTTTTTTTAATAAAATTAATAGGTGTAGCTACCTATATAAGTCCTCCGTGGTCAAGGAGTAAGGCTCTCGACTCGCAAAGTGGAGATCGCGGGTTCAAATCCCCGCGTGTGCAAGTAAAGTTTATTTGATTAATTTGTGTAATTTCACAATAGACTCATGTAAAATAATATAAAGTATATTTGCTGCACTTTTCAGAGTGGAAGATACTCTCAGTATTGCGCTGGTGTAAGACCACCATTCAGAATTGAAACGTTGCTTGAAATGGCTTTGGACGTGTTTGATGACCAGATCTGAATAGCCAGATACTTCCCCACCTTACTCTTTCCCATATCCTCTCCACTTGTAGTTGGTAGTCTTAGGTGGTTTCACATTAAAAAATACATTTATTTTATTTTTATTTCCTAACATTTTTTTGTAATATTCATATATTTTGCGACTGGGCTTTTACATGTTAATTATTTATTAACACAAAGAACATATAAGTGAACGTAACATAACGCAAAACAAAATAAACCATGCAAGAAGGAATAATAGTGGATTGGGAGTACACATTACAATAAATAAGTCGAAACAGACCTTGTTTGTCTTATTAAAATTGTTTTCCTGCTTTCCGGTATAAATTCTATTAAGATCTGTTTATATTTTTTTAGATTTATATATTAAATATGTCAACAACATCTTTATAAACATTACCCAAATTTTATACACGGAGGACGGGAGTATATAATTGTGATTCTGTGTTGGAGTTGTCACAGTTGGTTTGCTAGGTATATGGAAAGAAATCACGTATAAGTTCAGGGCTGATAAATTATTGAATTTATAATTATGTAAACAATTTAAGTCATAGTAACTATTCTACTTTAATAAATTTATTTGACAAATTAGATAATAATAATTGACTTATAATTTAATAATAAATTTAAAGGAAGAGGTTGCTTGTTTTTTTTATAGGCGTGTGTCCATTACAGATAGCGTAAATTTAGTGAATAATTTAATTCAGGATGGACTGTGTGATTAAATCATTATAATGTTTGATAAATAAAGCATAAGCCAAAGCCATCCAGATGAGAAGAGGTTACTTAATTTTTTACAGGCGTGTGTCCATTACAGATAGCGTAAATTTAGTATAATAATTTACCTCAGGATGGACAGTGCGATAAAATCATTATAATGTTGGATAAATAAAGCATAAGCCAAAGCCATCCAAATGAGAAGAGGTTGCTTGTTTGAAACGTATGTGTCCATTACAGATAGCGTAAATTTATTATAAATAAACATGAACAACTGGTAAAAAAAAAACGATGTGTTATGCATCATTAAAATGAGTGGCCTCTTAAGCGTAATAGGTACAGACGAAATAAAAAGTATGACATAAATTAAGAAACATTATTCACATGTCTTTTGAAACCTTCGAGGTTTTTGCTGAAGGTATCAAGAGACGTGTACTGCGCCAATGCTCAATGTCTGTTCTGCCACTTGTGGCATTCCAACAGGTATGTACTATATATAAAATTATGCATCGTTTTGAACACTGCTACTGCAAGGGCCCTACTCTTTCTAGACTGGAGACTATGGTAGTGCGTCTCAGAGAGTAAAACTTCATGATCACTGTGAGTGCTCACAGTGAATTCCTTTATATAGATGGGAAAAAAATGTCTTTTGAAATGAAAAAACATATTTTTTTAGGCATGGGAATTAAAATTTTTTATCTCCGTTTATTATTCCTCTGAAGCCATTGAAAAATTTGACATAGGCTATGTTTTGTTGACTCCGTGCTTTCATAACACTATGTATTATCAATAGCGTGAGATCATTTAATCGGAGTTATTAGAAGATAATCTAAAAAAAATAAGGTTATTCATTCTTTATTTTAATATCGCACAAGAGACCCATGGCGCCAGTAAAACTAAGATGATATAAAATGGTGAAAGAAAAGGAAAAAATGGCGGTATGTACCTGAACTGACTTGGTTACAAAACATGGCGATTTTAAATGTATTATCTAAACAAATACTTCTGAATCAAGGGTTCCGAAAAAAAATCAAACGGTAAAAAATATAGTTTTTAGTATAATACGTCTATTTTCAATTTTCGACCCAGTAGTGGAATTGCTTGGGCTGCCTGGTAGACAATTTCAAAGAAAAAATGGTTTGACTGATGATTGTACCTTCCTCCCCGAGGACTGGAATCAATACCACTAACGCCTTAGCCAGATCCTAATCCAAATTGTATCATACCGACATTTATTTCGTATATTAACTGCTGTAATATCGTCCGATTTCAGAGAAATGCGTGTATGTCCAAGCGTGTATGCGTGATTACCACCACAAGTTGATAAAATACATGGTCATCGACAAGTAGTCTTTCAGTAGTAATAATGTATACTTCTTATATGTGTGTACCTATCCTCATAATGAAGGTGAGGTTGTGTGTGTTATTTTATTATTGTTATTTATGTGTTAAGTATATTATTCAGTTTATATTCTCAGTGTGTTTTTTATGGAGGAAATAAAATCTTAAAATCTTTTAAATTGTTATTTATATTATTTATTCCTTCTGGTAATAAATTACAAAATTGTACTCCAAGATATTTATAATCGAAATGCAGGATTCTTTTTTTAACATTTTTATTAATAATTTTATAATTCATTAATGTTATATTTTTATACTAATTTATGATATAAATTTTTTTATTATAATAGAGAGCAACCAGAATGTACAGTAAGATAAACATTCAATAGTTTTTTATATTTACATTAATTTATAGAAAGATACATACAAGTACAAGTATTTTCGAAATAGAACACTAGAAGATCTGGTCGTCAGTCATTGCAGGAAATAATAGAATATTCTAATGCAAATAACGGTTATATAATATGTTATTATAATAATATGTTATTTCTTCATTGATATCAGCGTATTTTAATTATCGTACGACGACATTACCTGGGTACGTAACAAAGCTCATTATTAGCACACAGCAGATGGAAATAGCAGATCAAGATTTGCGATTCAATTATCCACTCAATTACTCTCGTGTGATATGCAACGTGATGGATGGATTTTCCGGGAAAGGAGGTATACAATATAGAAACTAGGCAACAATATCCAGGTCCGCACTGAACTTGCTTTCAATGCGAAAAATTGTTTTTTTTTTCAAATTTGTTTGATGTTTAACATCGCATCGTTTGGCGCACCTAGGGGGATAAAACCGACTCTTGCATTCCATGCGTCGTAAGACGGGACGAATATCTTACATGGAACGACGCTACATTTTGACCGGCCGTCAAAACTCTGTGCGGTATATATATGGATATATTTTTTTTTGTTTTATGTGACTTATCACAAGTGATTAAGGAAGGGGCTGCAGGAAGGGATTTATTAATGCGAGTCTTAAAGAGGCCGGGATTATATGAAAGGGGTAAAAACTATGTAAACATAAAATAGGCAATGGAATCTATTCAAAAAAAATAATTTGTTAAATAGGTTTTAATATGTTGTATATTTATTTTAATAATAAAAAATAATTGTTTTAATATCAAAAATATAAAGTATTGTTTACTTTCATTTTCACTTCCTTCAATACTTATCAATTTCGATGTTTCACATTTGCCAGTTCCCGTGACGGCTTTATTAAACAAATTAATTATTCTTTTGTACCCACATAGGATTTTTACATTAGGTAGAATAAAAAAGGTTACATTTTTTTCCAATCAAGTCGGGATTTACAATTTCAAAAAGGAACAGAAGTCGCTTATTTTCGTAGATACTCACGTGTTTGAATTTTAAGGTATTTAAATTTGTTCTTAGCGAATATCAACTTAAAGTTAATAATAAGTATTTCGACATTTTTTATGAAAATTTTATGATCGAACGTGGCCAAATAACGGAATTATACTCTAATTGGCTATGAACTATTGAAACAATTATTACAGTGTTTGGTTTTTACTTATCATTATCAAGTTTAATTTGTAGAACTACATTTTAGTTTTGAATATTTCTTTTATATATTCAATAATATTATTATTCAATTTACAAAAAACAGTTTATTTATAAACAAGTTCTGCTGTGTACACAGCAAAACTTGTTTATAAATTGAAGAATAATATTATTGAACATTTGAGAGAAAAAATAATTTAATGGTCTTCAGCAAAAATCAATTAATTTTCAAACCATTCGTTGTAACGTGATTTATGTGGTGCACAAATTGTAGTTTTTCAACAAATATAACTCAGAGGTCTATAATTTTAGTTAAAATCTCCAGCTGTATATTGTTTGTTGCTTTTGAGGTATTCCTCTTGACTATGCCAGTTTGTTCTAAACGTTGACTCAAACGGTAGAAATTAGCCAATTCCCCTACAGCAGAATTATAATTTATAATACTCGTGTGGCAAGTATATTCAATAATATTTGTTTAACTCGAAAATTAATCAACTTGGCCAAGTTGTAATGATGATTATTTTTTCTGATTACTTCTCCTAGGGCAGATGGGCAGTATTTACCCTTTCAAACTACAGCCCTGAAAAACTCTGCGGTACTGCACTCGTACCAGTCACGTACAATAGTGTTGAAAGATTAAATATTAAAAGCAAATCATTACTCATCTGTCGTAGCTTCTGTTCTTTTAGTAGTCATCTTAATTAAACACGACCTTATTCTTCTTCTTTTATCTCACAGATAATTTTATTGCATCGGTTCATAATCTGCCCTCTTATCCGACGTGCCAAATTAGCATAAATACACTCATAATTATTCTTTGTAATTGTTAATTAGCGCTTGCTTTTTATTATGGCAGACTGATGAATCAGATATAATGTATAAAGGTGATAACTTGAGGTTGTAGCACACACAAGTAGGTTACTATGATTCACTTACACAACATAGCTCAGAGAAAAGTGGCACTTGCTTGGAGAAGTTTTCGTCTACCAGCGGATGGTGGCTAATAATAGTCTGACTATTGTTTTTGACCGTTACATTTCTTAAAGACTTTTTCAAATGGTTGGAGAATTTGTTTGTATTTCATTTTTGCAATAAAATCCGAATTAAGGAATATTTCTGAACTTCTGTTTTTGAAAGGTGATGAAATACGCTTTTTAATTTTATTATTAGAAATAAAAATATAATTTTTGAAATAGACAGGGTTCACCTTATGTTTTTCTGTCTAAACACCAACTAAACTTACTGATGACAACAACTAAAACAAACCTTTTATCAGACAAATATATTATAAACATTGATTCTCCTAGGTATTATTATAGATAATAATCTTAAGTGGAAACATCACATCGAAAACCTTTCAATAAGGAGAAGAAAATTGATACACACATTATTTGCATTACGAAATATAATTAAACAACAACTTGGTTTGTGCAACCCCATCTTAACGTATGGTTGCATTGGTTAGGTAGCGTCAGGTAGAATTGTTTTAGATCCTTTTGTGAAGGCCCAGAAATCCGTTGTTAGAGTCATTTTGCTTAAACCCTATAGATACTCTAGCGATCAGCTCTACATAAAATTTGATTTACTTGGTGTTCGTCAAAATTACATAAAATGGGTTTTTATTTACGTACACAAAAATCTAGAAAATCTTGATAAAATTGTCCATAAATACAGGGTGTCCGGAAACTCGTAGTACAAGCGGGAAACTGGTGAATCTACATCACATTTGGAGTCGATTTTGTAGAATATTTTTTTTTGATTTGAGCTTTCGTTATCGAGTAAATCGAGTTAGAAGTTGATTTTTTAAAAAAAATTTTTTTTTTTTTTTTAATCAAATTCTTATAAATTATTACTGAAGATCGAAGTACCCAACTAATTAAAACTATTTGAAAGTAAAACAAATGAAGAAACTCGGATTTGAAGCATTATTTTGAAATCACCCTTCATTTAATCCGGTGTAATCATAAAATATTTCTGCTCTGCAGGGTTAAAACATCTGTTGTTCAACCCTAAACACCAGAAAAAACTTTAACCCTAAAATAGCCGAAAAATATATTTTTTTGGTTTTTTTTTTTTTTTTGTGAAAATGCTCAAATCAAAAAACTTTATGTTTATTTGGGTTCCCCATGTGGTGTAGATTCTCCAGTTTCCCGCTTGTACTACGAGTTTCCGGACACCGTGTATATCACAAGAAGTCACACCCGAAAGGATCTCGTGGTCCCAGGGAGCAATACGGCAAAGTACCAAAAGTCGTATACATACCTGAGACCAAAATTATATAATAAAATCCCCAAAGAATTAAATATTTAACATACAAAATATCATTCATCGGTTCAATAATAACTACATGGTTGATTGGCTTGGGGAGGGTGGAGTCTGAAAAACTATTAAAATGTTACATAAAATTTTACATAGTTACCTTTTAATGGCTCATTTAGTAAAAACTTAATATTTATTCAATTTGGATAATAAACAAAAACAACAACACTTTAATTTTACAGAATAAATTTTTAGCATTTTTTACAGCATTTGGTTTCTTAGAACGGGCGATCTGCCTAGCTAGGAACTAATATCGACCTACAATTTAAAATAACACTTGTACTTATTTTAATATACCTATGCAGTCATTGCAATATTATTATTTTATCATGTGTGCTATTTACATGTATCTAAAGTAATGTAATAAATAAAAATAACCTCAATTTTTTTTCGTTTCACATCAAAATAATTAATAAAATCATTGATAAATCTCTTTTTTTCTAAATTGCGGTCGGAACTTTTGGTTTCATGGAGGTATACATTTCAATTATTTTATAGTTAACCTCTTGAATTAAATATAAAGCGTGATGTTGTTTCTTCTAACACCGTTTAAATCATATTTATCACCATGGTAGTAAGGGAGACACAACGATTTCTATTAGACTATACAGGGTGTATCGGCACGTACAAGACAAACTTTAACCAGCTATTCCTTAGCACATTTGGAGTAAAAAATGTTATGGGCACTTTGATGTCCGGTAACATTATTTTTAAATTGAAAAAAAAAAAATCCACACTCCGTCACTGTCATTGGAATTGTTTCTCGTGTTCAACAGCTGTTATTAGCAAGTGTGTCAAAAAGTGTCCTCGCCCTTTCGTACACACTAAATAATTATAGTTAAAAATGAGACGAATGGTGCCGTGCCATTTCGTTGTGATTGTAAAAACGCGCCAATGTTATGGTACGTACGTACATTATTCAACGAAACTCGAACAAAATATTGCCAGGCGGGTTTTCAAACTTTGACAAAGGATAAAACATTGGTGACATGTGGTGAAAATATGAAAAGTAATTTTGTTAACGTACGTACATTATTCAACGAAACTCGAACAAAATATTGCCAGGCGGGTTTTCAAACTTTGACAAAGGATAAAACATTGGTGACATGTGGTGAAAATATGAAAAGTAATTTTTTTATTAAAAAAAAATGTTACCAGACAGCAAAGTGCCCATAACATTTTTTACTCCAAATGCGCTAAGGAATAGCTGGTTAAAGTTTGTCGGGTACGTGCCGATACACCCTGTATAAAGCAAACAAAATGACACCGGTATTGACGGAAAATAGCTGTTTTTTTCCAAAATCAATCAAAATCGCCTGATGGGTTGACCCAAACGAAGTATTGAATTCCGTAAGTCTTAACATGACCTATAAAGAGCACGGTCCACGCCGTGCAAGCGGGTTGTTTTCAGAGCGTTGGACCATCCCTTGAAGGGTTATGAAGGGTTTCTCGCAATATTTGTACGTCAATTCAATGTATCGATGTCTTGTAGGTACATCTCAATTAAATACCACATAAGTATTTTACAAATAAAAACAATTTTTTAGTCAACGCATCTATTTTGGGCTTTTTAGATCACTTAATTTTTTTCAATAAGAAAAACATATTTAAGTTTTTGTTTATATATTTAATAATATATTATTATTCAATTTATAAAACTGCTGTGTAATTATTATTTTTTCAAAAGGAAATATTATGAATGTATCGTCTGTAAATGGCTTCCCCACAGTTTGATATGCCTTTATAAGTAATATTAAATTATAACACCACAGAACTTAATTATAAACAAACTTTTACAAATTTAATAAAAATTTCATGGATTCATTTAAAATAATATATATAAAAAATAGTTCTATAAATAGTGTTGAAAGTTTGCCAGGGCAATAAAAAATCATTTTTTTGATGGAACATGGAACTTTTGATAAACGTAAAAAAATCCAATAATCTTTATGTAGGCAGGAGGTACTTCACTTTTTTATTACTTTTATTATTGGCAACCACAAAGTGAAAAATGTTTATTTTTAATGAGTGATAGGATATTTAGTTTAAAATCCGCTTCTGCAGCATCACACACTGTAGTGTATTCCTGTCCTCTTATGCAGATCTTAGGATGATCCGTCGTATTAATCCATGAAGCGTTGAACATTACAAATAAGTTATACATGATATGACGACAAATACTCAACAAGCGTGGATCATTGAGTCAACTGACATAATAATTCTGAGACACCTCTCTTATTAGTACCTAGACATCTGTATCTACTTGGCTACTGTTCTTCAGTTTATTATTCTGCATCTATTATTATAAGTATTGTAAATCTATTTATTGTTTCTACATATGTGAATTAAATAATGAACTTGGGTAAAAATTTTATAAATATTCATATAGATTTATAGATCAACAAACGCTGATTCTGAATATGTAAATTTGCAAGAGACTTAAACGCTCTGTGATTGGTCGGCCGGTTCTGATAGAACTTACACTGTTAAGGGTCAGCCGGCCGCGTGCGTTAAAATGATGATAATTTTGTGCAAAGTTGCGCTGTTTATTAAACACAAATTATTTCAACAGTACACATGCTTTCTGTAAATCTTGTTAAATATTTAATTTGGGATTTGTTGATTCCATACGGACCCGAGTGAGATCTACCTTACTGTTAACTGACAAAACATAAGTGCATATGACGTCACGCGTAATCCGTCAGATTTCGATCGTTTTGGCGGGTTCAGGTTTTACGGTGAACTTCAAAACATTTTTTTTTAATTAATGGAATTCCTTATTTTAAGCATGTAATATCTACACTACAAACTCCCATTCAAATATTGTCTTAAAATAAATCAAAGAACATTTTTTTTCACACATAGTGGTTGACTAATAGAAAATACATCATTTTATATACCTGTCATATATCACTGTGATGTAGATTTTATTATTTTTATTACATGTAATAGTGATGTTATTGACTTATTATTATAAATATTATATTTGGTAAGAGATCATTGTAAAATATTTCACTTTTTTATTTAGTTATTGATGATATAACCGGTTAGTGGTTTAGTTGGCATCGCATCTGGTTTGTACCCAGGCGTCGTGAGTTCAATTCCTAGGCTGGCTAAGTCTTCCATTGTGGCACAAACAACATATTTCAGGAGATTTTCAAATATTGTAAATATTATAAGAAAAAGTTTTCTAAATTTCAACGTTTGAAGATAGTTTTTAGGTCCAAAAGTTGAATTGTTTAAATGGAGAAAATAATATTCTTCTACGGAAAAAGATTTTTAAATAGGAAAAAAAACAACGGAATTTCAAAAACAGTTATTTTTATTTTTACTTCTACCGTAATATAGAATCACTTCCCGTTAAATTTTGTGCACTTTCCTCGGACACCTGTATAACATTACAAACAGAGAAAAAATGCTATCAGTAAGTAAGTACCTACTTACCTATCTACTAGGTATATAAATTATACTGATTGTAACTTTTTAAGATAGGTACCTACCTATGTGTTCGGTAGTTGTTTATGTTTAAAAGTTAAACAAAAAAATGATAGATAGGTTATTATATATTGTTTATTGATAGATATTGTTTAACATTATTCAAATAGATAAACCCACCGGCAACTACATATAATATTCGCGTCCTCAGGTCTGGAAGTTGAGATGTTGATTGAGTTGAAGAAATTCTTCAAAACTCCTTCTCCTCTCCACTAACTCATTGTAAACTGTGGTATGATAGTCTTACTTGCCTATTGACTTAACCTAAGTGAGTGTGGCGAACCATCGCTCAGGGAGTGGAAACACGACCTGCAATAGCCATCCTAAGCCAAGGTATGAGCTATCGTGCTCAGGCTGAATGACCTGAGGAACAGTGTCAGTGGGGCTCTTCTGAAGTAGACCTTCTATTTCCCTAGATACTCGCTGGACATAAAAGATAATTTGGACCATTCAAAAACTCCCTCGTGCGGCCTTCAGGGAACCAAGAAGGAGTGGAGAGGAGAGATGAGACCTGGGAAGTTACATTGTGGAACCAGAAGACATAGCCACATATCCAATGACAACCCTGGTGAACTTTATAAAAGGGACCGGTTTCCTGTTAAAGAAATGAGGTAAAACGGGAGACAGAACAATAGGCCGATGGCCTATGTGCTCACGGGAACTATAAGTAAACTTTTTTCTGTCTTCCTCTACCACATAATTTCATACTTGTCCCTCAAGGACCAAGAAACCAATCAATCGGAAGACAATGCAATAATTAGCTTACATTTAGCAGACAGCGTTTCCGAGGTAAAAATAGCAACTTAACAATCTGAGGAAGCAAGCACCAAGCTTGTAGCTTGGCTCGGCTGTAATCACGTGTTTTTCACTCTTCGTTAATGCGCAGCAATCGGTTATTTGCTTACTTTATAAAAATAAACACAGAATCAAGATGTTTATACAAAATGGATAGAGGGATCAAACAAATGTGTTTATTACGTCACCACACTTCAAAAATTCAGTATGACTAAAAATATTATTATAATACGGCAATTTTTTTGTTTTGTCAGAATAACTTTTACATATTTGTTTAATGTGAAACCGCACAAGATTCCCGACTGCTCGCAACCATCAGGAGTCAGTGAGACTATGGCATCCCCAATTGGGGTATGTTGTGAATTAATTGTGAATTAACCCTTTTCTAAATTTAATACATTATATTCATCATTTATTCATTATCACTCTTACATATTATTTGTATTTAATATCAAATGTACATGTGTGTATGTATGCATGTATGTATGCGTATGTATGTATGCAACTATGTATATTTATGTGTGTACGTATGTATTTATATGTGTATATGCATGTGTATGTATATATATATGTATGTATGTGTTTATACGTGTATATATATATATACATTTTCTCTTATTATTTCCTTGTTTTTAACATTTCTTTGTTTTAACCTTTCTTTGTTTTCTTTGTTTTTTATTGCTTTTTAACCTTCTTTATCTTTATTGCATGATGTGAACATTGGTTATTGGGTTGTAACCTAATTCTTTTACTTATTTTTTCTCTCTCTCTATGCATGTTATGTTATAAACCTGTTAATGTTCCTAATAAAATAAAATAAAATAAAAAGGTAGTGTGGAGGGGAAGGAGATGGGCAAGAGGGAGGTGGGGAAGTATCTGGCTACTCAGAACTTGATACCAAATACGGCTAAAACCATTTAAAGCAATGTTTCAATTCTGAATGGTGGTCTAACATCAGGGCGACACTGAGAGTATCTTCCACTCTATAAATGCGATTTGGTGGTCAATGGTTGCCGTCAAACAGAATCATGACATGTCATGGTTTATTGAATTTCATTATCTGTATTTTAATTGTATTAAGCAATGCGAACTCATTAGAATATCTACCTAACAATCGTGTTATCGCTGAAAAACTGAATTGGCAGTTTAGTGGGTGCTTGTAATGAAGAATAAAAAAAAAATAATAAAAAAATTAATAAGCGAAAAAAGTACCAATCTACAAACTGAGAAGAAAAAAATCTTTTTGGTTTCTATTTGATAACAGCAAATTGAAAATATTATATTAAAAACTACATTTTAAAAAAAAGAAAGATTTGTTCAAAAACATTATTTTTTTGTAAAATAAGGGAAAATAATTGATTATAAATATTTTAACACCGAGAAATGTGGAAAATTACTCAGTGCTTAACCATTCAGGCTAATTTGTTCGCTTTAGGGAACAACTCATATGGTCTCACAGAAATCGTTTTCTTTCTTACTGTTATACTAGGAGTTAAAAATATGATCTAAGCGGTGTTAGAAAAAGAAAAGCCAGGCTTTAATTCAAATTTAGAAGTTAAGGCGATGCACTACGTCGTGTAATATTTTAAATCTAGCCGCAATCAATAACACCCCTTACGTAGATGGCGATAATGTTTAAATTCCCGCTTAACACCATCCGCCTGTTTTGATTTATGCAAGAAAAAAACATGGCCAAAAAGTGCCTTTTATTTTATTTTGTGGATGTTCAGGCATCAATATTTATTTTTTTCGATCATTTTATAAATAAATTAATTTGCCACATTACACAATAAAATCATAACCGAATGGGTTCGTAAGTAGGAGATTTTGAACTTTAAGGCAGTTTTCATAGGTCTTATACATTATTTTTTTCAAGGCTTATAAAAAGACTTATCTAAAAAATACTCGATTATTTCAAAGGCAAAGGTGTATTCTACTCGCAGTATTTAATTAAAGCATCTGAAACATTTCTAGGAGACAAAATTTTCAAACCAAAAACACATGATTTTGCATTACTACGTATGGCATCGCCTTAAGCATTAAATAATTAAATTTGCACCTTTATGAAACCAATCGTAAGCGATCGCAATTTGAAAAAACTTACGAGACTTCGTAAAATTTGTATTTATTATTTTTATATTTAACGACAAAAAAGTCAGGTGACAATAACGTTTTTATAAATGTTTTCGTTATCAGTGATTTTAGTTACAAAAAATATATGAGCTTTTTTTAAATTTTTGAATTCAAAATTTTAATATTTCAAAAAGTATAATATGTTCATTCATAATAAAGAGGGTAATCATTACCTTTCCAAACAGTTTTTTTAGTTTTCGAACACATTAAGAAATACTCCTATATATAATATTTATTTAAGGTTGAGGCTGAGGCTTGAAGAGTTAAGTAAATTACATCGAATTTGTTTTTATTTTGAAATAGGAAAATAGAAATCAAATTTTCATTAAAAGTACTACTATGTAGTATGTGGATATAAATATATTAATATGTAGTTGTCAGTGATTTGAATGCAAAAGAATGTAATAAAGTATGTTAAGTAATATAATATTATCATTTACGTAATACGTTCACAGGCGTATCATCATATCAGATGAAAGAAGATTCTGCTCGAGTCGCACAGCTCACCTGATCGCTTCTTGCGCGCAGACACAGGGTCGCTGAACCGTCATTGTGATGGTATTAATTCAGGATTGTTGCAGTAAGATTCTATTGGCGCCACCGCGGCAGTAAAACCAACTAACAGTATTCACTAACTCTCTCTCAATGAGTTATCAATTCAGGGACTTTTATTAGGTACCGATTTTCGCGTTTCCCATTATTTCCCGTCATTGGGCCTCGACCTTGAGGTTACTTTTGTATTTATTCAAGATCCCTGCATTACCAACAGCTTTCCTATAGCTTCTTAAACTAATATCTACTCACCACTAGAGAATTTGCACCGAACTGCCAATACCCGATACAGACCTTTTCTACATAAACCCTTAAATGCATACTGTTGCAAAACTGAAACATACCGTTCAAACCACCTTTAACTCTTTGGTGTATACTTAATGCATGCCGTTTTAGAATTATCAAGTTCACGGTAATATATTTTATCGAGTGGCATCACCTTTTTTTTCTTTCGCGAATGTCAAATGTCACTTTTTCTTTAACAAAGTGAAGATTCTCGAAAATTGGTTGGAGGTTAGAATTACAGTTTGGTTTTGCTGTTATTATTTTGATTTTCTTAGGTAAGTAGATACAATAATACAATACTTATATGTAATAACTCGTATTTTTCCGATACACTTATTAGTTTTGAGAATTTTTTTTAGGTTTTTAATTTTTTTTTCATACGTAAATTGTTCATATTATTTTTTTATTAAATACATGGTGTTGTAAATCTGCAACAATTTTTTTTTAATCAAATATCATTAAAAAATTACAAAAAAAATCTTTATATTTCTTTGCATATGCATGTAAATATCTACAAAATATATTTTTTTACAGAAAAATTTTAAATCATGCATTTAAGGGTTAAAAACCTCTCGTCCTGTAATCAAAGAAAAATAATTGGTTCTGAATGTATCTGATGTAATTCTTTAACATGTATTTCGACAGCTATTTATGTAATATTAATTTACTAAGTTTCTTTCTACCTACCTACTCTTATTTTAACCATTTCTATGTTTATATAACCTTAAGCCTTTCGAGGAATAAATAAATATATATTTTTTTTTAAAGTGCCAATTGAGATTCGTGAAACTACTTCAAGTATTAACTGCACATATTACATGTCTTGTACCTAACTAACGCCCAGAAGAGAGAAGTACTAAAAAAATTAATGTTTCTTTTAACGAGTCATGTAAGACAAGCAATAAATTCAAATTCACACGTCCAAATCCTAGCAAAACAAACAAAAACTATTTGATTCAAATAAAATATTGCAAAAATAGTTTTTCCGCATTTATTTGTAGGGGGAAAATGTCGCTTTTGGGAGAACACCATTCATAGTCACGTATCTTAAAAATACTTCATCTATCTTTATTAACGAAGGCTAAAGTGTCAGCTATTATCCATTCTTCATCATTCGGAATTCATTGTGAGTCTTGTGAACGTTCCTATAGTAAAACAATAAGAGGAAAACTAAAATTTGGATTTTATGTCAAAATACTCACCAAACTGAAAAATATGTTTATTAATCAAAATGTATGGCAAATATCTAGTACGGAACTTATGTGCTAATTTGTTTCTCACAAAAAATCAAAATTGTTATCTATGATGCCCTGAATTTAAAACACATATAAATTAAATAGCACACATCCGTACTCGATATTTTAAATACTTGATTAATAAAATATGTTAAAGTTTGGTTTCGCCCCAAATTCAAATTTCAGTTTTTTTAGCCGTTCCGTTATTGAAAATGAACCTACATTTACACACGTACTACGTCAACACATTAATTTACATACATATAAGTACTTTGCTCTTTAAAAATGTCATGTTACTAAGAGCAGAGGTAGGTACTAATTTAATTCTCACCGTCCATGCTCTATCCAAATTGTCTACTCGCGTATCAACGCCGAGCATTGCGTTTGGGTTAACGGGTTAGTGTTTATAATACCGACTGTTGCGTAATGATTGAGAATATGTATGCATTTATCAACAGAATGCCGTGACGTGGCTTCGTACGAGTCATCTTGGAATTCTCCAGACTGTATGGAAATGCTGTCGGAGTTTATTGTCTGAGAGGTGACATACAACTTTCTCTTATTTCAGCTACACTTCCAATATTGTTCTCTTCAAACGCCGCTCTGAAATGCTCGTACCGCGCGATACGTTTGCCAATCACTCTCGAAAGAAAATTGCAAGGCTGGAGATTGCAATTGTAAAATATACTCTTTTTTGCCTGTGTCTGCAGTCGGGGCAAACTTCAAAGATAATATAAGACAGAAATAACAGAAGATGTTTGTGTTGGGTTAACAACTAAAAAAAAATGCCAGCTTTCAGTGAAAATCAGGGGAGAAATCAAAATACTATTTCAGCGTTTTTTCGTTTCAAACTTTCTGAAAATGCAGCATTGTACAGTAAAACTATATAAAATAAAACTATATAGAACAACAATTTTTAAGAGATATGCAATCATTCCAGCTTACCATGTTAAAATAACTAGCAGAAGGTGAACACCTTGGCTGTGGAATCTCCAAAAGTGGTTTAGCCATGGCTCAACATCTTTAATACAGCCAGCAGTTTCAAGGTATAAGGAGGAAAATACCGGGTGTAAAAAAGGAGTATTTATAGTATAGGAGTACTGATCTAAAAAATTATTTAGCATAGGTTATCTTGCGAGATGCCGCCCTTCGCGCTACTGACACTGCTCTTATCTTGAACTAAGATTGGTAACAACGCGTTGATACATAGCTCTTGACATGGCTTCCATTTCTGATCTGATACTGCTACTTGACAGAAGAGGAGAATCCTAAACGAAAATATCAATTACCACTTCATAGGCCAATATGGTAGCCATCTCAAGAGCGTATTTTCGTGAGATGCCTAAAGTCGATAAAACTCGCATACTATGAGGTCTGGCATCATGAAATTTTTTAGCCAACGATTTTATTTCCATCATGAGCTTTAGCCATTAGAAGTTTCTATCGATTAACGGTAAAAAATAAGGTTTAACATGTGTTCTAAATGTTCAATAAAAAGTGTTTTGCGAGTGGCTAGTGCAAGTAATACACAATAACTACTGGTGATTGGGTACCGAACGATAGCCCGGGTGTGTGCACCATTCGCAAACGCGTTTAGTCACAGCCGATTGTGATTCTTTCCTCAAGCGAGTCTCTCGCATAAAGCGGCGCGGGCGACGGCAAAACAGCCTTGGCTTAATCCAGCATCAATGGAAAATCCGGGCTTGGATTGTTCATCGTTGTTGGTTTGTTTGTTTCAGGCTGCAAGTTTAGTGTTGTGACCGCTGTGGGATGGTCGGAACAAAGCATTCGGTGGAGCGGTGTAGATCCGGGAAACATCCTCGTCATTGTATGTACCTGCCTGCCTACATACTACAGCAGTGATGATCAACATTTTAATCCGGAGTTCTGATATATTCATTATAAATTTGTTCGCGGGCCGCAGGGGATAGGGTACATACAGCTTAAAATGGTTGACTTTGCATTCGATTGTGTCGCCAACCTATATTTTCTAAAACGGAGTTTTTTTATACTAAAAATCTTTTAAAGGGGTATAACCGATTCTTGCGAAGCAAGACGGGACGTCGGTTCTGCACGGAACGACGCTTTATTCGGCATTTTATATTTTCTCTAAGAATTTTCATATCTAAAGCCAGCATTACGGGGAAATGATCTATAATAGCATTGCTTCTTTTACGAGATCTTACCCTAGTGTGGTCTATGCAGGCATTTTACCGTGTTGAGAATAGCACTTTTTGGGCCTTTATAACATTTTGAACGTCATGTACTTCTGAGAATACTGCATTTAAGGAGTTTAAATAAATCGAGATTTTTCTGAAAGAATGTGAACGGTATAATGCCACAATATTTATATAATTTCTTATTTTTATTAATAAGCTATTTCCTTCTGCAAAGTTAGGCTCTTCAACTGTGATTTTTAATTTTCCAAAACATAAACGACAACTCAGTGTGATAAACTTTATATTAAGGAATTTCTTTTGGTTTGTATTTTTCTTTTATTCAGCAATCTAATAATAACTCTAGTAATAGTCACATTCTAACTGGACTGCCTTTTTGCTAAGGACGGCGGAAAAATCAGCCACCTGTACCGGGTCATAGGTACTTTTTAGAAATCTGACCGCATGCAAACAGGATTGGGAACAATGGCTCCCACTAATTATCTCTCTCGGTAGATACCAACTTTAATCGCTCTGAGCACACAATACACTATTATGTTGGTTTTGATCTAAGTAGATGCAAAATTACCGATATTATAAATTTGCTTTGAAATGTAGTTGATTAGCAACCAAGCTAAAAAATATGACTGGCTTGTAGCCTAGTTGTCCAAAGCGTCGGGATCGCATTCAACTGTTACAGGTTCAACTCTTTGCAACCCAGGTCCTCCATTATTTGACAAGTAACAATTTTATGATGGGGACACAAGTTGTCAAGTTTCTCATTATTATCGGCGTATCTGTTGCTCTTTAGTATTACTCGCAATGCTTTATTTTTAACAATGCATTTTTGTCGTTTTCTCTTCATCGCAAGTGAAAATAATCCTTTAACATCATGTCAGTATCAAAAGTTAACAATACTACATAAAAACGCGAGCCGAACAGTCGAGCTGAATCACGACTTACAAGAAAGAATTGAAGCAACCGCAAATGGGCCTTAACGTCGCATGTGGTTGCTTCGTTTCTTTCCTGTAATCTGTGACTCGGATCGCGAGTTTTTTCTCATGTTTATATGCAGCATAAAAGATTCAGAATTGTGCTATTTCACCAGGACGATACTTACAGCCTTACTAATAAACGTGTTTTTTTTCTATTTTACACAACTGATGAACAACCGTTTATGTATCGTAAAATGAATTCGGTAGGCGGGTATGAGTACCGCCGCCCTGGAACCATTTATTGAATAAACAACACCTCCGTCACAGGCCACCTCAAGTGGTTAATGAGCTAGGTTTAATGGCTTAGCAGGGGTGTCTGGGGTCTTGGGGTGAGGTTAGTCCAGGTCTTAGCATCACCAGCTGCAAGACTGGTTGAAGGAGCCCTTCTGACCTCTCCATCAGGACTCTCTTCGAGCTTCGCCTTGCGCCGCAGTGAAATTTCTCCCTTCCTTTCCTAAATAGATCCTTAACACAATATCCCCAAAGATGAAATAGGCCGTGGGGAGATTTTTTTCCTGGTTGTCTCCAGTGTGGAGCTAACAAAAAAACAAACTTGTTAACTGTTGTGTAAAATTTCAAATAATTGTTTATTTATAAGACATCAACATTGTTCTACGGGTCATTAATTGGTTAATTCATTAATTGGTTGACCGTTACCTAATTAACATCTATCTAATTAGTTAACTTTTTCTATTGACGTCTCAATTAATAATATTATAATTTTCGTTCGTATATTCTGAAAATTGATTTAAAAGCAATTGCCAGCGGTCAATTCCTAAACGAAGCCATTGTCGATCTAATGATTTCCGCACAGCTGAGCTGAAGCGATTCATCGGTTGCCAGTAACAGGATGGGAACTTTCTGTTCATACATTCAATGCCACGGGCTGCAGCGTGGCGTAAACTAACTAATGCATAATATCACGGTACACCTACGTATAAAACTGTGTTTTGTTTCACATCCCTCATCATTTCGGAACAATTTTTATTTATTACTTTTTATTTACTTCGGTACCTACATTAACTTATTTTACAAAAGGGTTAGTAATAAACAATGGCTGCGTGAAATAATAACTTACGTTACAAAAGGTTACAATTGATTAAAATAAATAAAAAATACATTAGAAATAATGTTTTGCATAATTTTTTTTAGGTATTTGTCACGTAGGTATGTTTATATAAAATGTCGATTTCATTTTATAAAAATAAAAATTTTATATTTCTGTTGCTAAACTATGTACTCGTAGTTGAGGAATTTGTTAAGTTTGCGAGAATTGCGAGCGAAAATTGTTAAAAAAAACATGTCCCATTTTTACAGTTTTAAAGTTGCGAATTGAAAAAGTGTCGTTGACCAGGAAATTACACGTAATAGAAAAAATGTGCTAATTTTACGACGACTGAGCTGAAATACCAAAATATTTTTAGGGTTTCAACTACAGAAACCAGTGGAAAAATTGGCACCTACAAAATGAGGGATCAACTTTTTATAGCATCAAAAATGGCAGATACTCGCGCAAATATCATAATTCATAGTTAAAATGTTGTTTGAAATGGCTTTAGACATTTTTTGACAGGACCTGAATAGCCAGGAGCTTTTTTTTAAACTCCTTCTTTCCCATCATCTTCCCTGCTCAATTTCCATCAGGTTCACAACATAATAAATTTAAATAAATTGGGGATAAAATGGTTCTGGAAAGTTGGGTCTTGGTATTCGGATTATTCGTAAATATAACAAGAAAAAATTAGTACATCACTTTAGAAATTTCAGTTTTTAGAAAAGTATTTATGAAACTTCTAATCTATTTACTCAGTGCCAACACTTTGTATTTTCAGTTGGCTATTAAAACAGTTTCCGGAATGTTCACCTGACCGAATTTCTCAAGCGATCGCAGGTAGATGTTAGACACTTAGCAACTATTAACATTTTAACAGCTATTAGTAAGCTGGACACTATTATTATCCCTTTAAAATGGGAAGCACGTAATGAAGAGCTGTTTAGTAAGTATTTTAGAATATTAATCGGCTTTTTTACATGTCCATTAAGACCTCAACCACAAAAAGTACGTCAAGCCAACTCAATGAATTACACATCCAGTATCATTTAACTCTTGCGGTTTTATGTAGTGAAACAATATAATAATAGATTTAACAGATTAATTTATAAAGCGCCCTTTAAGATACTGCACTGACTTATTGTAGTATTGTTATTTTGACTAGATATACATATCCAGTTAAGATAGTTTTGAGAGTTAATCATAGATGGCGGTGCTTTCACTATTGGGAACGAATGGTTACGACTGCAGCCGAGGATAACCGATGCACGGGTTGGGAGCTCACTTGTATCTCTAGTACCCGGCAGAATAACTCCAAGTAAGACTATTATTATAATAAATTATCCACGATGATAAAATTCTCTTTTAGCTTGAACGAAACAAGCATTGATTTAAGACTTCCATACTCAAGTACCTATATTTAATGCCAAGTGATCATATTCACACAGTAATCCCAGACATTACACTTATAAATTGTTACTGTCTGTATATCAGACTAGAAATAAATTATACTAATGGAAACAGAAAACATATAATAAAATTCAAGGGTCATAAAAATATTGCGTTTTTATTAGGCCGCTGAAAAGATGATCCCAAGAAATGTGATCTCTACCGATTCGATAGAAATCTGATGTTGCAAATTTGCACAAAACCTTTCAACTCCTGGGCTTTTAAACGATTTTCACATATAATTATAATGTCATATATTTAAATCACATTGATATTTAATTGAAATTTATAAGACATTGATACATTGAATCACCATACTAGCCAACTGCCTGTTTAATGATGACCAATACAGTATAGTTATTACGTATAAAGTGTAAACAATATAATGAAAGATTTTGGGCTATACTAATAAACGCGTTTCAAACCCTACACAACCGATAACCAGCCCTTGATGTAGAGGAATTGTTTCTCAGCTGCACAAATTGTAAGGGGATACAAATATAAACATTATGAATATAGGTAGTTTGATTAGTTAAAAATTACTTTTAATTTATATTTTTGGTTTAAGTCATCAGTGACAATATTCGTGGACGGTTGACATAAAATAGTTTTGACATGCTCAAAACACACTTACATAGGTTTATCTCGTCAATGAAAATATTCGTCAACAGTTGACATTACATTTGACACATGAAAACGGGACGTTTCCACGACTCGTTGAGTTCAACAGCTCGGTTATGAAATGATTTTCCAGCCGATGTCTTCCTTCCTCCTTCAACAAAAAAAACACCCCAAAGATGACTTAGGTCCTAAGCAAAATAATTTGCCGTGGGTATTCCTGTGCGGAGAGTGTTAACGTAACGGAGAGAAAGATTGCCAAAACACAATATTCAAAAAAGAGGACATTGACGAACAGATATTAACTTGTCTTATTCCTTTTCGGGAAAATGCTAAGCCTGGAAGCGGCCAGCAGCACATACTAATATCTTAGCGGGAACCTACATAACTGCGTATCTGCTACTCAGTGGAGTCCATTGCTCTACAACAAAACGTAGGCTGTGTGTAGTTTTATAACGTATTTTTTATTCTGTCACCATTTTCAAAAACATTGCCCGAAACAATTAAATTAGACAAATGGCAATATAAACGTAATTGCAACCCTACGACATAATTAGAAGGAAATACACAGAAAACACAATCAATTGAAAAAAAAATAGAAAAAAGTTTTAAAAACACGTTCATAAAAATGTAATTCGAAAATTATAGGTTATATTTTACTTCTTTCGAAAATTTGTGAATAATTTTTTCCTCCACAGAATGATAGCGACAACACAAAAATCATTTTTCATGTTATCCGTTAGCCTATCGGTAGTTGTGTAGTTAAAAAAAAAAAACCTTTAGTGGAGGGATTTGACAAACAAGCAATATGGAGACGTATGTATGTGATTTGAGTGTGTATCCCTCAAAAAAAAATAGTTTGAGGAAGTCTTTGATTTGGAAGTATTGCCTAATTCAGTTTGCAACTGACATCATAAATTTGTCAAATAGAAACAATTCAAAATGTAGAACGATGGTGACATAAAAATATTCATAAATTAATCGGAAAAAATCGTTTTGATCAGAGATTTCTAGGAGATTTAAAAAAACTTTATTTTTAACTTTTAGTATTTTTCAGACTTTATGGACCGCACGCCACTGCCAGTCGAATGTAATAAAATCGTTCAAACTGTGTTTAATACTTTTACGTGATTTGAATGAGTCAGACGGGGATAATGTATATACAATCATGTTTGTGTCGGCACTGGTCGTAAAACAAATACTTGATGTCGATGATATGGTAGTTACCTACTTATTTAACAAGTTGTACCCAGCAAGAACATGCATTATCAATAATTCATCTAATGATTAAACTTCTAGAAATCTAGTTAATATATATTTAATATTTTTTGACTTTTTACACAACCTTGCATTCGAATATGAGTTTGTTTTTATATACTTATATAAACATGTTAAAATAGGGCCATCTTTTTGATGTAAAAGCAAAATGCGCTATTGATTCTCTATCTGCACTGAGCCACAGCAAAACTAGTTAACTTTATAGCAGAAGTCTAAGGTCTGGGTGATTCAAACTATCGTCATGTTGATTGACAATAAATTTCTCTGATGTAGTAAAATATCTCGAACGGTGAGCTGGCGTCATAAAATTAACAAAATCTCGCGTGTCTATAGTGTATACGCCAATGCCACATTTTTTATCGTGAGCTATGGAGCAATGCGATGGCTTTGGTTATTTTAAAGAGCCATTAATTTCATTGTAAAGTAATGACAAAGAACGAGAGTCAGATTGGAATATTTTGACTAAAAATATTTCGTCATTGAATTTTAGCTCTCACTAAGGTGATATTGTAAGTTTCTCTGGCAGAGAGGCGCAAACGCCAAGGAGCTCGTTCCTTATCTACTGTCTATTAACAATCAATTAATCATCCAAATGTTTAAAGTCATAACATTCTTTATCAGTTGAACATGCAAATATATTTTACCGTTATTAATTTTTAACTGATAAAAAATAACGGCTCTATTCTACTGTTTGAGAATAATAACAGAAGATAACATGCGCAATTATTTGTATCTGTCACGTAACGATTGCTTCCTCATACTTGTGCAGGTACCGCATCTCACGTTGGTAGATTATTAAGACCCTTGACACGGCCATTCTAGGGGCTTGCTACTTGTTACTCTCGAGTCGAGAGTCTCGACCATGGCATATTTAACTAAGGTTTTATTAATTTACCCTCAATAAATAACTTAGATACATCTTGCTCCCGACACCGCCATAAGTAAAAAAAAACATTGAAAGAACATTATTTACAACAAAAAAACACTCAATTAGACCAATATTTTTTAGTTTGATTTGTGCCAAGCTGGTACCTATACCTAGTGAACAGAAGTTACTTAGAAGGTTTCTAAAAACAGTATTGCTCATTATTCAGTCAAAATTATTATGCACCTACATTTTTTAATAATAAATATACAAATATCATTATATGTTACAGTATATAAAGTAAACAATCATAATTGATTTTTTGCAACAGAAAAAATAAGGCTCTTGTGTTTGGTGAGGGAATTTAAACTCAGAAAACAAAATAATGTGAAATATAGTATAGTTATATAGTAAATAAACAGATGAAAAATAATTTTCTAATATAATAATAATAACTGACTTAATGTACTTGACGGAAATTTTATAATTTACGCTGAAATTTATGAATATTTTCAAGTTTAATTTCTTGATACATGTAGGTATTTTTAATACGCCTAGTTTTCAATTTTGGGACTTTAATATTTTTAGATATCTTGCTGATATTATAAATATTAATATATATGTTTGAGATTCAAAATTACAAATTCCATAATCTGTGTATTTTTTAATGTAATATATCTTACAAATGTATCAATCGTCTTAACTCTCTTCTTCCTCGTATATAAAACTTGGAACACCATTGTATGCCTATCACACATACCATGTGTCTTATCTCTTCCAATAAACTCACATAACATGAATAATACCTACGTACGTTCTCGGTACTGGCAAGTGTACACAGAGACACAGTAAGTATATAGAAATTGAGCAGGTTGGTGTGGGCTGCTACAGTCAGTATATTATTATATGTATTCTATTACAGTGGCTCGAGTGGTGCTGTTAGACATTGCCACAGGCCGGAATCGAACTGGCAACCTCTCGTACATAAATAGCATCGTTTGTTCTTCAGAACTTCAGCCACAAACAGGTTGTTTCACGATAATCAAGCGACTAAGTTACAACACCGCTCACTACTTTTTTTTACTGATCTCCGCTCGGCGTTTCCTCCTAATCGGGTTATAGAAGAGCTTATGTGTGGAAACCGTTTCATGATTTGAACCACTTTTAGCAGGAATTTATACGCTCTTAAAAATGACTGATCGCGATATGAAAGTAATTTCCCTACCGGCTTTTCGTCCACAGTGGATGATTATTTCAACGAATGGGTGACTGGAAACCTAATCAAGTGTATCATTTTATACTATCATACAGTTAACTTCTTTAAAATATTGCTAGTTTGTCTTTACCTGTAACAGTAAATCATGACATGAAACATAATGTTATGTAATACTCGTTACTTGACATGAATAATGCTTGTTTGCTTCCAGGTAGAGATACAATACGTAAAAACGAATCCCCGTAGATGAAATATTATGGTGACCGTATAATTCATCAAAATGATAATTCATCACATCTTTAAAAAGTTATATAAAGTCATGTTAAGTGATGAAACAAAAACTGTATTAACTGGGTTAAGTAGGTTAGGTTAGGTTTAAATTTTTTTTCATCGTTTCTAATGATTTTATATCACATTTTAAAAGATTTTTCAATTGTCATTGTGTTGATTTATCATGGAACCGTTATATATACTATTTTTTCCGTGTTGGTGATGAACTTCAGTTTATTTGACGCGCGATTTACAAATTAAGCGGAACATTTGCTAATTGGTGTTGATGAAAGAAAATTAATGATTTTTTTGAAAATAAATATTAAAAATACGAATAGGCACATCGAAAAATATCTTGGTCTGATGGAGTCACCAATTGAGGTGTTTTTTCGTCGAATGACAAAGTATTGTGAAATTATTATTTGTATATACATTGTGAAAGTTTTAGAAGAAATTATATATATTGTGAAAGTATTGTCAACTAGTTAAATAAAACTAACTAATGATTAACTTCAAATATATTCGTCATATTGTGAGGAATAAACAATACAATTTCAGCTAATTGGTAATCCAGGGGAAGATTGATGGAAAACGTAGCAGGCGAAGATACTTTTTAATAAACGTTACTGGTCTAGTACTAGGGCAGTTCCGGACTATGGGGTATAAATTATGATGATACTCAACCTCCTTTAGAAGTAGGTACAAAAAAGAAGAAGAAAGGAGTAGGACAGTGGACGGGTTATAGCGAACTGATGCGTCAAGAATTCTGACAGTATAAGGTACAGTAAGGGTTTGCTTTTTTAGCTAACGTTACCTAAAATCATAATATCCCGTAATTTTTTATAGCTATACGATTTTATGATGAGCAACAAAAGGTAGGTATGAAACGTTTCTTCTCTTAGCGTCGAGTATAGACGTGGAAAACGATATGCGATAAGCGCAAGCGAATACCACAGCTATGAAATCTACAGCAATTTATTTTGCAATAGAATTATGTTTTAACTATCGAAAATGTTTACCAAACAAAGCAATTAATAAAAAGTAATAACTATTATTTACGTGATATAAGGGATACTAATACAAATCTCGTTAGCCGTGTACAAAACACAATAAAAACGCCGATTGCTGTGGTGATTTCACTTAAATCGGCGCACAATATTGACGGAACAAGAACGAATTTTTTTCAAGCAGTCTTCAATTTTAATTCACTCATTGTTCTGCTATTCTGAGGCTTTTTATATGCCACGCGTTAAAAACAACGTGCAACAGTGGATCAGAAAACTATGTGAAAACTGCAGTATTATTACTTAGGCGAAACCTTTCAATTCTAACGCAGAAACTTTCTCAAAACTGTAAATCTAATTTTAGGAACTAGTTTCATAAAAAAAACGTCAACTTTCACTATGGTGCACTAGCTCAGACAGTAAAGGAAATGAACGGTGATTTATGATCAGTCCTTACAGCGCAATCAAATTTATGCAGTTTCAAAATAATAGATTAGAGATAGGGTGATTCAACTAAACATTTCTGTTCGCGTTGAATACATTATTTGTATTTGTGTTTAAAAGTAGCCCGAAGACGCACTTTGGAGGGCGGAATTTTAAAATATCTAATATATTAGTATAAATAAAATATTATATGTGTGGTAAAGCAGTACTGCAATCGTTATCTTAACCAACGTTGAATCAAGAGATTTAGGTGATATTTGCGAAAGTAATTTATTCATATTAAACACAGAATTTGTTTTTAATTACAATTTTTCAATACTTTATGACAAAATAAGCGACTCTCAAACGAAAGAAAATAGAAAAATCAGAAAAATATTCGGACGCTTTTAGGTAGAGAACCCAGGATTTCAGCGTTTCCTAGGCTTTGATCCGACCCTATCCCCTTTGGTCATATGTAACTACACCATACTTCGACTAAGAACTAACCACATTATCTTCATTTTCTAAACGCATAGTTTTATTGGCAACTATCTTTAACTACATTTTTGTTTCATTCAATAAATATGACAATTTACAAAGCGATTATTTCACTCAAAAAACCACTTGATCATTTTGCCAATTTTGCTTAAAATTAGGGCACATTGACAGATCATTAAATTTATATGCCTAATTACTTTATATTAAAATAAATTTATCGAATTAAAGCTAGACCTTGAGTTTCATTGGTGCATTTTTAAAAGTCCGCCATACTAATAGAAAAGGAACGAATATAATATTTAAACACAAATACCAAAAAATCAATTGAACATCATGCTATAAGTGCTGGCATTGCCGCCGAAATTTCATTAAAATAATGTTTTCATAAAAATATTATTCGAAATTGATAGTATCAGCATTAATGAATATTTGTAATAGATTTATTATATAAATTATTAATAAGCTTTTAATAAATTCAGTACTGAATCTTATTAGAATCTTTTGTAGGTATTTAACGACTTAATACTAACTAAAAAGTGTCAGCATCATTAAATATATCCAATAATCTTCCAATATCGAATTTATCCTTCTTCATATCCGGCGTTCGAATGTGAAACTTCTTCAACCTAATTATAAGACGATTTGATACTAATATTTAGAAAGTTCCTGATCCTAACCTGACCTAACCAACAAACGACCTCATTTAGCCGGCTCCCTGATGGGTCGTTAAGGAACCGAGATAATCAGGGTTCAGCAAAAATGCGTGTAATGTTGCGCGATGTCTTGCTGCATGGACTCGCACACGGGTCTGCAGATTTCAGTATATCTATAGGCATTGAACTGTCGGTATTGCAGATTTCTGTTTTACCGTCCCGTTTTTATCGTACCGACAAGTGAGTCAAGTGACGACGAATTTGTAGAATCTTACACTATTTATGATCAAGGCTTGGTAATGCTATTATTGTGCCTGAATAAAAACAAAAATCAATAATTCGTTGGACTTTTTCAAAGGATTTGCTTAACGAAAATAATAACATAGTTTTTATTTATTAATTTATTTATTAATTTATTTACTGGGTTTTTACAGATGTTCTCAATTACGTGAGAACTATCCATATATAGATGTTATTAATAAAAAAGTAACTCGAAAATATCGAGAAGCTATAGAAACTACGCACCGCTTGCGTACGTATCCTATAAGTATACTGGAAATACTGATGAAGAAGCCCGCTAACATTCTTCAAATAATTCGTATTTTTACATCATGTACTGTACCAACACCAACTTTTTCCCATTTACCATTAATTTTGTCGAATGGTTCAACGAAGGCTTTATGCAGATTATCCACGTCACAAAATATACCAAAAGTTTCCGCACGTTATTTCAAAACATAAAAACAAATTTTATATATTATATTTCTTAGTCATTGGTAAAATATCCACAAACCGAAATGATATCTGGATAAATTTTACAAGCGTAGCATAATAAATAGAAATAAAAACGGATTAAATATAAAGCACTGAATTTCAGCGAGGTTTTCTTCCGAACGAATACAAGTTATCCTCAAATTTAATGATGTTTTTTGTGTGAATTAGTCATCATCACCGGTAATGCTTGTCACCATGTCATTTTTTTGGAAAGTACAGTAGTTATACAGTAATATAATTCACATTATATGGATATAATATGTATATACCTAATAAGAGTGTTAATGAAAAGTACTCAATACCCTCAAACACGAAATAATAATAACAATAACAACGGCTCACACAAGTAGAAAGGATATTATTTTAAGTTATATTATTTTGGACTGGATTGGCGTGATTATTGATATTTTATATCTTACACATTCGAAAAAAGTCAATCGTTTCGTATTACTTATAACGTCAGTTAAACTATAGCATACCTTTATTGAAATCGTGAGATTTATTTATGCCTCGAACGCTGTATGTTTGCAGCAAGAGATGAGACTGGACTGTTGGTGGATATGTTACGTCTATTGAATCAGATATTGACGGAGTCATCTACCTCGGGAAGCTCAACGATCGCAATATAAAAAGAGGGAAACCTCCTCGGGCCGCGGGAAGAATGTCCAACAGTTGAATGTGAACAGCTGTTGGAGCGGCAAATATAATGCAATTCTTTTGTGACAATATTCAGACGTCGCTTGCTTTGTTGGAATTGCCACTCTGTATAATTTGACAATTATAATTAAAGAGAAAAGTGGCGCGTATAATCAATATTATAAATTCAATATGGGTGTTTTGAAAAATATACTCAACAAGGAGTTCGGTTGTTTACTGCCAATTCGAAAATAAATTTTTACTAATACATACTTGATGTTGTTTGGAGATAATTAATCTCGTTTCTGATTCAATGATTCGCAATTAAAAAAACTGTTAAAAATTAAAAAAAATGAATTTGATTAGGCCATAATTACCAAATAAATCTTAAACGGAATCGATTGCATGAAGTGAATGCATTGATTAATTGTTTACAACGCAGAGTATTCTACAGGTACGTTCGTTATTTTTTTATGATGATTAGAAGAGGGTTAACTTACTTGCACAGAATTCTCCAAAAACATCCGAAACTACTCCCATTTGGCACTTCGCCGGCGTACGAAACAGTCATTATAACTTTTTAAAACTTTTATAAAGAAAGAACGGACGGTGCAGCTCAACAACAATATAACTAAACAACACAATGGCTACAATACACAATAGTAGCAGCGACCCTCCGCCATTTAGCGAATAAATAGTAAAAGAGGGAACAGTTCACATAGTTGCACAGATTCGGGGAAGGGGACAGGCCGACGGACGCGGCGCGCGGAGTAGGAACGACGGTCGACTGACCGGACTGGTGGACTGGCTAGTGTAGTGGTTCGGGCTCGGACTGACTCGCGTGCCTGACGGAGACTAGTAGTCAGTAGTGTGACTGACGGGGCCCGCTGAGAAGTGCGGCTGAGCGACCGCGGTGCGGGGCGGCGGGGTGTGGGGGGGGCTCGGTGCACAGTGCCACACCCGAAAGAAAATCCGGTCGGAAAATGCTCGGAAAATCACGAACAAAATTATGTTTTTTAAGGGGCTGAGACCCTTTAATAATAATTACCTGCATGATGTGATGTTGTAAATATTAATTAAAAAGGCGCGAGTATTGCTTTTGAATATCTTAGATTGGTGTATTTCTCAGGAATTAAAATGTAATATTTATTCATTTACTCCTGTCGAGTTTTTACATTAAATTGATTACATGACAAAGTGCATTAAAAGTAACATAATAATAATATTTTTTATGATGCATAAGTACAGCATCAAAAGAATATAAAAATGTGATAGGACAAAATGAATTAACGTAATACACAATAACAACAAATACCAAAAAAGAGGGAAGAAAGAAAAGGGTATTAATACCCGCGTGGAGTAAATAACAAAACAATAAAAAATAAATTATTAGCAAAATATTTATATAAAAAAGTTTTAGAGTATGTAATAAAATAATTTCAGATTTAAATTTTTTTTTGGAATAAATGAAAATATCAACTGAACTGAATTTATGTCGAAGCCTATGTAGCCATTCGACTGTGGAATTAATAAAATAGTTGGCTTTAGATTAATGAACAAAGAACAACCAAGGAAGTCTTGCGATTTAGCACTCGGAACGTTAGTTAAATCAGGTGCATCATTCCAACTAATTTGAATAAAAGTACCACATCGCTCGTGTTTCTGCTGAAACATAAGTCGGTTAAATCCATTAGTTTTATTAAATTCACATAATTTATTTTGTCAATGGGTATGGATAGTTTGAAATTGATGAACCTTAAACTCTGAACTGAACTCTCTCAGTTTTTATTTGATGTGCATTATAGTATGTGGACCAGATAGTGGAATTGTAATTGAATATTTATTACGGCCGCTGGATTATTATTGTTCCTTACCTGTATCATGTAAATATAATACTTGTTCTTTTTTGTGTGTGACCTAATATTAAGCTAGAGGGGAGGTATGTAGGATAAATTATAGGGAGTTTACATCTCCCGAAAATGATAATAATTTTTCTTTCCCTATATTTATGTGAGAATGGTATCATTATATTATATCATTCTTCACTTTATCCCATATGGTTTTCAAAAGAATTAAAAGTTATAATCCACAGTAAAAAACAAATACACAAATTTTATAAGTAATTGTATGATGTATCAAACTACAGACCTATTTGCATATTGTCCGCTATTCCCAAACTCTTTGAATCATTAGTCCCAGATGTCATTACAAAACAAATCAATAATATAATCGTTACCAATCAGCATGGCTTTATCACAGGTAGAAACACTTTAAGTTACTTAATTATTTATGAGAATTATCTAATTCCCTTGTCCTCAAGCATCAGGTGGATTCGATATACACTGATTTTTCCAAAGCTTTTGATAAAGTTAGGAGACATATTCTTGTGCATAAACTTAGTCTTTTGGGCATTAAAGGAACCTTATTGATCTGGATCAACAGTTATCTTAGTAAAAGAAAACTTTGTGTTAAAATAAATTCTGTAGAATCTTACATCTTCGAAGCCACAAGTGGGGTTCCCAAAGGATCTCACCTCGGACCGATTCTGTTTTTTGTTTTTTTATAAATGACATTGTTAGTGTATTTAAAGATGTACAAGTTCTGCTCTTAGCTGATGATTTTAAAATATATAGAATGATACGTAGTATAGAGGATTGCCATATTTTACAATCTAATTTGGATAAATTGTATCATTGGTGTATGATCAACTCATTATTTCTTAATATTCAAAAGTGCCAAGTTATTCGTTCTCGTTAAATTCGAAGTCATGTTACTTATGAATACTCTTTTAATAATGTACTGTTGACGTCAGTCGCTCAGATCAGGGACTTGGTGTTATATTTGATGAAAAATTAAAATTTACTCTGCATATAACTTACAGAGCTATAAAAATGCTTGGTTTCATATGCAGAACGGCGAGTGATTTCAAGGCACTTGAATGTTTGAAAATATTGTACACTTCTTTAGTAAGAAGTCAGGTAGAGTATAATTCGCCTATTTGGTCCCCATTGTATAAAACGCATTCTGAGAATATTGAAAGGGTACAGCACAAATGTCTAAGATTTAATAACTTTAAACTGAATATTTCAATTCAAAATAGTGGCTATGTCCTTTTGATGAAACAACTTAACTTAATAACGCTGTCAGATAGGCGGATCTTCTCTGACCTTATACTATTAAATAAAATTATTAATAATTACATTGACAACCCTGAAATTCTCGAAAAAATAAAATTTTACGTAGGTACCGACCAAAAATAAGAGGCAAAGTACAACATTTTTCTGTGACAATTTTAAAACCAACTATGAAGCCCATACACCTATAAATAGACTACATCATTTTCGCAATAAATTTGGGAATATTGTAGACAAACGATATCATTTAAAAAAAAAGCTTTACTGAGATGTATGAATTCACGATTCCGTAGTGAATACACTTTTATTTTTATATTTCTATGTTTCTTTAAATCTATTTTGCTTTCTTTAATCCACACTATTAATTTTAATTTACCTTAATATAATCATAAATCATTATTTATTGTAAACTCTGTACCTCACACAACTGTATTACCTGTTACCTATTTTTGTAAAATCTTAAAGGCGTTAATAAGGGCGTTAATCTAAGGGCGTTAATAAATAAATAAATTACAATCCCGACGCCAGGCGCTTTGCGCGGCAATTAATTCATTCTCTTTCCAGAAGTTTCCGCCGCCGGTTTAGCCTTAAATCTCCTCTAATGCACGCACCGTACTTTTGTTCATAAAGTTATTGTAACGTGAGTTTGTTAAAATAAAACGAAATTTAAAATATTCGAATTCTGATTTAACACACCGAGAGTAACCACGCAACCTTGGGTTCTGCGGATTGAAGAACCACTGAATCATCCAGCCAACAATCCATTTAAATGGATTGTTTAAAAACATTTTTAACACACCTCTAAAATAGGTTGCCATTAAAATCCGAACCTGGGTCCATTTCCTACTTACCTATTCCTTGGTATATATATATTATCTCGTGGTCCTACAAAAGTCTCCAGATACCATTTATTATAAAGATGTCACTAAACGGACATTGTGAAACCAGTATTGCATCCCCTTGAAAAGAAATTATTCTGAAAGTTTGGAAACAAGTTTACCACGGAAATTTAGGAATAAGTGAATATGCTACACATAGTAAAAATTATCTTTTTTTTTTCTTTTCACCGTTATTTTAAAATTTAAGGGCATTATCGCTTTTGTTTTTAATTTTCACATTGCAAGTTTTTCATTTTACATTTAGTTTCTCAGTATTGCCCACACACAGGCAGGCTTATTTGAATTACCATTAGCTTTTTTTAAAATTTATTTCCCTTATCTTGCATTTATTTAATAAAAATACATTACATTCAATACTATAAATCTACCTACACATACTATATTTCTTTTTTTAAATACTAAGGAAAATCTTTTTGTCCGTTTTTGGTAGCTTTGTTTCACAGTGCGCCTAATGTAGCGAAACAAATAGTTCTTATGTTAGTTACACACGAGGAATATAATATGTAAATATAAATGGGCGGGTATAGTATAGATTATGTTATGTTCTCGTTACAAACGGAAGCAATAAGTGCGGTGGGGGGGAGAGGGGGAAAGTACAGCAAAAGAAGGGGAAAGATAAATTATGTCGCTCGGCTAGCAGATCAAGGAGTATAACATAGGCTCTAGGCCACGCCCAGACGAATTATATACCGTGTTTCGTACCTCGAAGGATTGGGGTTATTCATGATAATCTAAGAAACCTCCTATAAAGTTTTTCAAACAAAACAATTCTTAGAACAAAAAAATGTTAATAATTGTCCACTAGCTTAAGTACTTTTATATAAAACCTACAAGAGTACCAACTGCTCCCAACCGTCTGGAGTTAGTGAGAATGTAGCACCTCAATTGGGATATATAGTGAGGCTGAAAGCAGGGGGGAGGGTAATAAGATGGGGTAGAGGAAGGTGAGGAAGTACCTGTCTATTCAGATCTGGTCACCGATCACGGCCAAAGCCATTTCAAGCAACGTTTCCATTCTGAATGGTGGTCCTAATCAAATAGTATATTCATAATATATCGGAACACGTGTTCCTGCATCTACGTTTGTACACAATGACGAAATGCGAAAATTTTTGAATTTCTATGAACATGTTTTAAAATATCGCCATAACACATTCTTGATTTACTGATAGCTTATTAGGAAACCTGTAAATTCATTAATTAAAGGCCTGCAGTCCCGTTTTTAATTTGAAGAGATTTTAATACACCAACAATATTCCATATCAGTAAGTTTCTTCTATGGTGAAATATATCGTGAAATAAGCCACGCCCATATGTATTTACAGATTAAATCCATCGTCTGCAGTTTCTTCATCATATTATTTGTAGAGAATTCATATTCAATGTTATTTAAGATATATTGTCCGTCTGTCCATAATTTAACGATATTGAAAGAAAATCAACTTCCGCGTTCACTGACGTGATTTACAAAACTAAGAACAATATTGATTATTAATTTTGTTCTTCTTTAATATTTTGTCAGAGACAAAAATAGGTTTATTTTAATTTCGCAGTAAAATGTCAGGGTATACCAATAAAAATTCGTGTCATAATGATTTATTAGTTTTTTTACACACTCTTGAACGGCCGATGAAACTGATTTCCTGTACAAGAAAAAAACTCAATGAATATAAATATTACAACAACAACTAGGGAGTGAATTGCTGTCATACAGTATTTCCCTTGCTTCGATTCACTGATATAATAAATTATTTTTTCTTTTTAAAAAAACTTTAGTCTCAATATGTTGTTGTATTATTATTTTTATTATTGTCTTTTGTTTTCGCTTACTGTGTATGTATTATCTTACAATATTTTTTATATTTACTTGATATATTCTGTGTATAATATGGAGCTCGTGGGATTGCACCACCCTCCCCGAGATCTGGAATAAACAAGAAAAAAAAAAGTCAGTCGTAATAATAAATCGGGCTCATTTAAGTGGTGTTAAAATGAGACGGCAATAGTCGAGTCTTTAGGTACGGTAGTGTGTTCTCACTAAAATTTTGATAACCGTTATGTTATTACCCAATTTTAAAAAGTGAATTCCTTTGTAATGAAAGAGTAAAGATATTTGATGTTCTTGAATGGAAATACCCAAATTTGGGAAAAAGGTTACGTCCAACCCTGGCAGATTAGATGCCGTTTTATATTCTGAGAAGCTTAAGGATAATAACAAACAAATTATCTGCTAGTGGAAAAAATATAATTCAGAGAACACTTGTTTTATCTATAAATAAATTTAAGCCGATGTTCTGTGAAAAAAGTGGATGTAATTCAAAAATTCAAAGCGAATACAATTCTTGAGTCACGGTCGTCTAAGGAAAACATAGCACGACAAAGTGAATCAAATACGTATTTGAGTTGGGTCATGTCAAGAGACAGAAACAGGAGAGTGTGAATGATGCAAGGTGTGTTTGCCAAGACAGATTTGTAGAGCGATATATCCTAAATGCCTATCTCTCCAGTGAATGATGGCTGGTTAGTTCGATTCAAACAACCTTTCATTAGATATGATTTTGAGATTTTCACGGACAAAAGTATTAAAGTGACTTGTTTTTGGGATATTATACCGTGTTGAGCTTCCTCTTTCTTTAGCCAACGTTTTGGACAGCATCACAGTGTACATTTGCCCTCATGATGGACATTGTAATGCTATGTGAAACGTTGACTAAAAAAGGAAGTAGTGCAACACATCATACAAACCCCAAAAAAAAATAAAACCATTCATTTGTTGACATTTAAGGTCAAAAAAAGTCCCAACTGCGTTTTTAAGAAGATTTATTCTATGAACAATTACCCTAATTTGGCGAATGTAGTGAACGGTTGAAGTAAGTTTAGAGTGGAAGGAGGTGGGTAGGATGAAGGTTGGGTGGCTAAACACAGCAATATCAAACGTAAAAGATAAATTATTTCTCTTTTTGATCGGTCAACTTCGGTTATACACCGCGACCAGAGGGTCCAGAGCTATCGTGCTAACGTTAGGCATTGACAAGTGTAGAAGGATCTGTTTAGTTTTCTTAATTAATAAATTAATTAATTTATAAGAACACACAAGGATGATATGACATATGTCATATTTCTCACCACAAGAGTAAGGGAGATACAACTATTTCCTTTAGATCATAATATATGAGTTATTCTCAAAAGCAAACAAATTAGCATGAATGGATAATATATGTGGTGCTTAGATGTAAAGAAAACGGAACGTAGTATCAGTATTAGAAATAATAGTAAAATCACCATCATAAGTAGGATTAACAGAAAATTACACAAAAACTGCTGAATTGAATTAAATCGTACGTAAAAATTCCGTTGAACTGACCTAAAAACCCTGGTTGCCTAAAAAACTGTGTTGATCTTCTTAGATAGCAATATTTATTGGTTTTTCGATCAATCAATCTTTTTGGCATTGTCAGCAAAAGATCATCCTTGACATAAAATACTTCTGTTATGATTAATAATGAATAATAAAATTCCGACTACTGTAAGAAATCCTTTAATCCTATACAATCAGCTAAATTTAATCGATAATATTTATGTTAGTGTTGTGCAATGATCTCACTTAGAAACGCTACGTTTTCCTTTGGAGCAAGCAGAGAAGACAGACTGCAATACGATTATGGCGATCTTCCTAAGAGGTTTATATTTTATATTAAACAAATTTGTTAGAAATGATAGTTCCATTTTAGGTTAATACCCACTCAGGTGGCCGATGACGTTTTTGGGGATGTTTAGAAAGTGATTTAAAAAAAGAAAGAGTGAAGCTGGGTCTAAGGTGGGAGGGAGGAAACAAAAAGACTTTTCGAGTATTCGGGGCTCCAGTCCAGAGGTGGTTGCCAAGCGTGATTTTCTGCATGGTTTGGAGCAGCAAGGCAGATTAAATTAAAGCTTTCAATACTATTATCAGTTTTCTTCAGGTAGCTAGGTACCTACCTACATTTTTTTTATTTTTTTTATAGTGAATACCTCACAAGAGTCCCAACTGCTCCCGTCACATTTATCCTATTCCGATTGCAGTTTCATAACACGTTGTGGTAATTTACTTTTGAATGGAATATTTACTAACAAGGGGGGGTTCAATGAGATTTATGCATTTCGTCATTAGCAATGAAGAAATAGACTGATAGAAATGTGTTGTGGGCGTGTATGTGTGCCAGAAGTAGGCTCAGTTTATCCTTTTACTTTTACTTTTGGTGAAGCTCATTGAACATTTTGAAATGAAGAAAATTTTACTTGACTTTTATCAAAAAAAAATTAATGAAAACAAAAAATCTATTTCGATAAAAAAAAAATTGCACCCTACTTATTGGGAGAATAATTCAATATGGGGCAAACCGGTTTCGCTACAATCTGAACCTTCCTCCAGGTTTTATAAAATTAAAAAAATAACTAATGAATTCGGTGCATAGGAAACATATAAAAGGGAGATTGAACAACATCAGTTTTGGTGAAGGGGGAGGGCCGAGGGGGAAGTTGGTAAAAAAAGAGGTAAAGTTAATCTCACCACTATTCCTAGTTAAGCACGGGAACAATATTTTACACCGTTTTTTTCATGGAATAAGTCTCTATTTATATAACTCAATATTTTTTTAAAGTTATGATATTATATATTATAGTATGATATTATGATATTATATATATATGAATGTATTTATGTATGCATGTATGTATGTCCTATGTATGTATGTATATGTATATATATCTGAGCATCTATATATGTGTATGTATGTATGTGTGCATGTATAAAAAACATATATTTTGTTTTATATTTTCCTTAAATATGTTTATTTTTTTTTTCTTCTACATTATGTTTTATTTTTTCTTACTACAACATATGGTTTTATTGTAATTTATAACATAATGACCACCACAACGCGGGCATAAGCCTAGTGTGGGAGTTATTAAGTACACAAAAATTGTAATTCATAAAATTCACTGAATAAATAAAAATATAAAAAATAATAAAAAAATTATGTCAAACCGGTTTTATGACAAAAAGGAACATTGAAGACGAGCGATGACAAATGTGTTGAAAGGTGATAAAATAACGACTGATCTAACCTAACTTTCCCTACCTAACCTACCGTAGCTTAGCTATACGTTGTTTTATCACTGTTCTGTTTTGGTTTCAACTTGAACCAGGGCATGTATTATGTCTGTCTTCTGTTTATAAAATAGCAAATTATATTTATTGATTGTGACCTTCAAATAAATATTCAATTCATTTGAACCGAAGCCAATGAGCCATCTCGCGATTCATTTCATAATCGCTAATTCTCTAGGAAGCAAACAGACCATTATGATTTAAAATAATTCTCATAGATGTCACTAGCTCCTAAAGTCAGATTTGCTGTAAGGCGTGCTTTTGCAACATTTCAATAGAATACAAGGATGTTTTTTTATATTCATTAAAATTACTTACTGCTAATTTTGAAAAAAACAGTTGTCCATAACTTAAAGATAGCAACACACGACTCATAGACATCACGAACATCAGGTGACGTTCCGCGGTTCCACGATTACACAACACAATGACAATTCAACGAACCTTTAAAAAGTGATGTAAAGTCATTATAAGCGATGAAAAAACTAATCTTTAACCTTACCTATTTGTCCTTGTTTTTGTTTCATAACTTTTAATGACTTTATATCAATTTTTGATGAGTTGTCCGGTCACCGATCAGAATAAGACTTATGATAATCCTTTCATGAAAACAATTTTTTTTTCAAAGAATTCATTGATAACTATAGCAAAACATTCCGGATTTAAAAAAAAAAATCTTGGTATTGTAGGCCATTGTACCTAATAATAATATTAGTTTGTTATAGAAAAATTTGTGCAAGAAAATTTTATTTTTGTGTTGTGTACCTACTTCTCCTCAAATTCTTGCTGTGAACTTTTAATAATACTGATAAAACTTCTACGAATGATATCGCAATGAAACGTATTACTTCCCCAAAAATGGTGAAGTTAAAGCCGGCGATATTATTCACACACAAATAAAAAATTCGAATGCTTGCAACTTTTACTCCGGGAACGTTCAAATTTTAAAGCTAGACACACACGACAAAGCAAGCCAAATGACCACGCGCCTAGCCAAAACTAATCTTGTAGAGAAATTCAGATGGCTCGACGTGGCTCAGCAAACTCTGCTTTATTTTCGGCGAGTTCAAAATTCACATTGCCCAGACAACAAGCCAACTTGACAAATCCCTACGCCATTAGCACCCCGGCTCTGCCGTTCAATTCAGTGGGAATGTTCATTCAGAATTTACTCATTTCATTTCAGTAAAACTTTCATAATAATTGAAAAAAACCTATTTTTTAGTTCTTAATCAATGAACGACTTAAATAAGTTTTGTAAAAAAAAAATACCTAAGTATGTTATTGTTTTATAGCTAATTCATTTTAAATAAACCTTTGTTGAAAAAAAACCTGATTTATGAACCCATTTTAGTTCTCATGTTTTGAAATTTAAAATTGTTTTGAAAAAATTGTTTTGAAAAAACGTTTTGAAAAAAATTGTTTTAAAATTGTTTTGAAAAAATTGTTTTTAAAAAATGTTTTGAAAAAAAATTTTTGACATCTATTCGTTTTCTGGTATCCTTCCAATTACAATCCTTCCTAAATATGAAATCACAAGCACCATCCTACAAATTACCCAAAAATCAACTCACACCAACATCAAGCCACTTTACAATCAAGACATCCACAACCACAATACTCGAAATAACAATAAAATCCGCATTCCTCAAACACACACTACAAAATATGGGTTAAAATCACTGAACTATATTGCCTATACACTATATAATTCGCTTCCAGATATGTACAAACACATCCACCATAATAAAAAATTGCAAAGCAATGCTTTGAAAGAATATTTTTTAACTACATTTAAAAATGAAATATGTAACTGTGTTGTCATTTTTTGTTGTATCTTATGCATGTTTTTTTTCTTTTTTCTTTCTGTACTTGTTTTCTATTGTTGTTTGTTCTACTTAACGTGTCATTATTTTAATTTTTATGCTGTATTGAATGTGAAACTTATATTTGATATCAAAATACCGTTGTAAAATTGTACCTACTACCTCTTACATATGAATTGTAAGTTTCCTCCTGTCCTAAAATGAGTTCTGTAACTCATCGGGATTGCTCTAGCAAGAAATAAACACAATAAAAAAAGTCTTATTATATTATAGTGACATATGTCAAACTGACCCGGCTCGGCTCGGTTGTGTGTGTCCCCCAATTTGGACCGTGTCGTGAACCAATAAGCCAAATAATGGCTGCAGCGTTGCCAGGTCCAGATTGCAATATTTCCCTAGATTGGGAGTCGAAATTTCCCTAGATTTCCCTAGATTCCGGGGGTACCACCTTGGCAAGTTAAAGTTAAAAACGTCTGTCCGTCCGGAGGGGGGGGGGGGAGCTTTGAAAAAAAGTACTTGGTTTTTGTTGATAACTTTTATTTATTATTTGTAGTAATAAAAATACACGATACCCAAATACGCCACATATATACCAGTGCGTAGTCACTGTTTTTTATTTATTCTCTTTCTTATATAGCAATACATAACATAGCGATGCCTTAATCTGAAATTTTGTGTTTTACCGGGTAAGTAGAAGATTACAACGCCAGTAATAATTTGTCAAATAACATATTTTAATGATAATAATATTTGGATAATTTGTAAGGCGCTGTTTTTGTGAAAAAACACCTCCAAACTTTGGAAATGTACGTTTTGCAGATTCAGGCATCGATGGGCTGTATTCATTGATATTGGCTTCTGTGATTATGACTTCTAGTCATTCGCCGAAGATTTTAATTTAGATTATAGCAAGGAAGAAGAAGATTTGGAATAATGAATTATTTGTGTAGCGCCGTTTCAGTGAAATATTACCTCAAGGGAGCTTTGAATTATTAGTATGGTTGAAGACTGAAGTTTATCAGTTTGGCACTTGAGATGATTTAGAAGAACAGAAGTGAAATGACAGTGGAAATATTTGGCGAGAAAAAACCTGTACCTGTGTGAAATTGCCGAAAGTGGAAAGCCAAAAGTGAAAAGCTGAGAGAAGATAATTTCTTATTGTAATGATCATATACAAAGTCGTAATCTGAAACTTTTAAGAAGTCCCCGGTTTTAATATTTTTAGGAACATAAATATAATTTTGAGTTGTCAGTGTTAAAAATAACATTCTTCATTTATGTACATCAACATTATTTAAGATTCCTGGAAATCCCAAAAATAAAAAATGAAAATACATTTATGTTCACTGGCAATCCCAATAATATTGTCATGTAAAATTTTTTTTTGCCAAATAGTACGAAATTTCCCTAGATTTGTGCTGATTTCGTGAAAATTTCCCTTTTCCCTAGAATTTTTTTTTCTCCCCTAGATCTAGGGAAATTTCCCTAGACCTGGCAACGCTGAATGGCTGCGCCGCCGTGTGTGTCCAGTTTCATCTATTTCATAAAACTTATCCTATCTATCCCTTACTTCACCTTTGAACAGAAACTGAAAGCTTCCAGCCGCAGTTTTCGTTCCATAGATGGCGCGTGCAAGTGTCAACAAATAAATACACGGCCGGTACAAGATGGCAGCAAACGTTATTGTTTTCGCGTATCTGTGAGGTTCTCTCGGGTTGTTTATTGAAAAGAGTGTGCTTTCGTGAATTAAAACAGTTCCTTTGAGATGTGTTCCATCGGTTAACATAACCGTGTGCGTCGTTGAGGATTGATAGCTGTTCGCTTCAAAGGTAAATATCCTAATTCTTGTCTAGGCTAGCTTAACTAAAGGCGAACTTCACTACAATACATACTTTACTTTGATGAAATAATGTGTCTTATATGATTGAATAATACCTACACTGCGTGTATAACTTTCTGCTTATTACTTTAGTAATTGTGTTGTGAGTATATTGTGTTATTTCATTATTATGTTTCATCACGGGTATGTCTAAATTCAGGGTCATTCACCCTCGCAGACAATCATAGAAACCTTTCTCATTATGTACCATGATTTTCGCCCTGGTGTGAGGGCCTTAATATAACATATGTGTACGATTGCTACTTATTAGCGTGTACTGCAACATTATATATTATATAAGTAGTGTGTGGCCCGATATATCAGCATTTTTTAGTAATGTTATCACTCGGCTTATCTTGGCATGGCTCTTACCAGAGAGCAACTTGACGGACGTAAATATTTGTCTTAGCGAGCATAAAGAGCTACTGATATACCGGCACCAAGTAAGAGAGAAAACTGAGTACCCGACGTAAACAATGCGTACATGGAGCTTGAATAATTCATAATTCGTCGTAAGATCTACAATTGTAATGGAGTTTGAGAGTGTGCCTGCTGTTGTATCTGCTTGACTATATTATGTTGATTCCCATTTGACCTCTAGGCCCTAGGACAATGGGATCAAAACTGCTCTGCCTTCGCTCGTCGAGCTTATTGTAAGGACGGACACTATTATTATTATATTCGGTCTATTTTTATCTTATTCTATAATACGTAATAAGTCATTCACGTAAAACAGGCTCGCGGTTCAGTATTTATTTGTTAATTTTTATTTATTTATTAATTTTTCGGGAATTCGACAGTTTACTTTTATTTCAGTTTGTACATAAGTCTTATATGTATAGCCAAAATGAAACCAATTATGGATTTCCTCCTTGTGACTTTACCTCTACTGAGACACAGAGATGTGCGAAATGGGTACCCAAAACCATTTGAAATGCAAAATGGAAATGGGTCAAAACTTTTCCATTTGAAAATGCAAAATGGTTTTTAGAAAGCATATCAAATGCAAAATGCAAAATACCTATTTTCAAAATGCATTGAAAATGCAAAATGGTTTCTCAGGTCAATTATAGAATTTTTAAACAATTTTGTCATTTAATAATGGACATCAATGTAGAACAAACATATTACATGATGGTAAATCCAAAAACACCACGACTACAGATTATGAAACCACAAAAAATTTGCGCGGGACTAATGTTGCCACCGTAAAAACATAGAAACCACTATCTAACATTTAATATTACAGCGTCATGACCCCCATGTTCAGTATTTTTTGTAATGGTGTCACTCAATTGCCAGGGCTCCTACCAGGGAGCAACTTGACAAATGTAAATTATCTCTCATAGCGAAGTTGAGGACCGACTGATATTTGAGGCTTATGAAAAAAAGATGAGTGGAGATAGTAGGAAGAATGTTGCAAAAAAGCATTTAAAATGGAAAATGCATTGAGAAAAGCATTTAAAATGCAAAATGGTTTTTAGAAAAGCATTTAAAATGCAAAATGGAAAATGCCCATTTTGCATTTTGCATTTCCATTTGAAATGGATTTATTTGAAATAAAGCACATCTCTGCTGAGACAGGATATGAAATAAAAAATTTATGGTCCATTGACCATAATTTGGTGATACCTAATTATGTTGGAACCCAATTTTTTATATAATTTAAAAAATCGACCCAACGCTTTTTAATTATTTTTCCTTATTTGTTTTTTTTTTTTTTTTTCATTTGGTACAATACTTTTTACATTATAAGTTTTCCAGTAATGTAGGCCTCACTGGGTGGCTTGCCCGTGCTGAGGCTAACTCCGTACCTCCGTTTGTACCTCCGTACTAAACAATTTATGGAAAATAACTGCAATTCTACAATTACAACAAGAAACAACTACTTACGTACACAGTTATTAGTTTCTTAGTTTGGGTCAATTAAGTCATTTATGCGTATACAGATTGAAACGAAACTTTCACAAACGTTAATCCATACTCATAGTTTCATAGTTTATATTTCTATCTATATATATAGTTATTGTTTTTACATTTTAGCAGTAGTTCAAGAAATGAGCGCGGTATATATTCGTATTGCCGTATAATATAATTTGTTCTGAATTCATGTTTTAATTCAGTGAAAACAATCATGCACATAATTTATTACACATTCTAGTTACAACGCTTACCTCATACTCTGTAAATTTTAATATTTTATGTTACCAGGTTAATTCGGTAAATCCGATTATAATATATGCTACCAGATTAACTTATATTTATTATATACATTTTCTTTATTACACAACTTAATTTCAGAGAAAAATGAAACTTTTTTTTGGTTTTTGTTATGTAATTATGTACATTTCAGTAATAATATGAACTAAACATGTCTTTTTGTCTGTCCTAGAACGGGAAACTTTCCTAGTTGGACAGGCAAAGCATCCAATATGTAATATGTACTTTCTTTTGATAAATTAATAAATAAATAAAAAAAAAATAAAAAATAAAAATACTGAAAATTCCAAAATGGCTGCAAAGGGATAGTTTTGAAAGGTAAATTTTTTAACATTGAATAAAAATGAATTTAATACATCTTTTGCCATCTCTCCCGACGTAAATAGTTGTATGTTGTAGTAATTAAGTTGAAACGAGGTATCATTTTTATAATCTGTGCTTATTTAAATAATAATAATAAAGTGCAGCGGTTATGTAAATATTAACCTTTTCTTCAATGGCTAATATTTTATAATCTAAAAGAAAAATAAATAAAAATACTTAGCAGTACCTACATGATATTTGTTTTACCATTTCGTTTAAAATCATTGATCATTGTTTTATGGGTATTTTGGCCACAGATGCAATAAATAGTCTCTACTCACGATCCGATTTGCAGGATAACTTGCTGGACAGCATGTTGGTTTTTTTTTCAAATCGGATGGCGAGTAAGTAAAACTTCCCTTTGTCGGGACGTTGCATCGGAATAATAATAATAATTCGGTTGGCAGTCAACTTACTGTCCTGCAAATCGGATGGTGAGTGAGGGGTTTTGCAATAATTCTTAAACAATAATTCAGATGACAGTCTATTTTTCAAAGATTTGGTAATAACAACAGTTTCGTCTTAGTTTTTAAAATTTTATTTGTTTATATTTTTTTTTAAAGAAACACAAACAATCCCGGGTAACGAATATCCTGATCTAAAAAATATGCCTAAAGCTAAAGATATCTCAAAAACTTGTGATGGAGGACTTAGCCAGCCGAGGAATTGAACGGACAACTCCTGGGTGGGAACCAAACGCGATGCTAACTCAGCCACTGACAGGTCAACGGTTTTTATAAAATATGATTTGGTAACGTCAGCCTAAATGAGTGCTGAGGCCCTCAATTTTCATTTACATATAAATTATGTATGTAAATGAAAATGTACTGTATTGAAATCGTGTGAATTTAAATGAAATATTAAGGCGATGCACTACGTCGTGTAATATTTTAAATTGAGCCGCTATCAATAACAACCCTTACGTAGATGACGATAAGGTTTAAATTCCCGCTTAACACCATCCGCCTGTTTTGATTTATGCAAGAAAAAAACATGGTCAAAAAGTGCCTTTTATTTTATTTTGTGGATGTTCAGGAATAATTTTTTTTTTCGATCATCTTATAAATAACTTAATTTGCCACATTATACAATAAAATCATACCCGAAAATGGGTTCGTAAGTAGGAGATTTTGAACTTTAAAGCAGTTTTCATAGGCCTTTACATTATTTTTCTCTGGGCTTATAAAAAGAATTATCTAAAAAATACTCGATTCTTTCAAAGGCCAAGATGTATTCTACTCGCAGTATTTAATTAAAGCATCTGAAACATTTCTAGGCGACCAAATTTTCAAACCAAAAACACATGATTTTGCATTACTACGTATGGCATCGCCTTAAGAGATAGAATAATGCGACGTAATAAAAAAAAAATTAAGGCAGTTATAAAAACTAAGCAATTTGTATATAATTGTTGGTAATGTAAATATATGTACTATGTAGATATATTTTTTATTTTTTTAAGTAATTTTATTTCTATGTTGATTTATCACCTGAGGTATTATTGAATTATAATTTAGCAAAGTCACGTAATGGTCGATAACTAGAGTTTATATTATTTATATCCCTGATATTTGTGAAAATAAATTAGGTCACAATTATTGTACAAACAGAGATGCCACTATCAGTTTGTCTTTGAAAAATATTTTTTATATCAAAGGTATATAGCAAGGCTGCCCAACCTTTTTAGCAGTTGGGCGAAATTCCGCACACCCAAACATCATATGTGATACCCCACAGCAATTTTTCGAATTCCATGGGGGGGGTGGCTACAGGATTCCATTTCGACGCAAAAAATATTATGGCGAAAACCGGTGTATTTTTGTTTCAAAAGTAAGCCTAAATAGCGATAAATCGCCGTCGTTGGCAACACTGGTGACCGCGCGCAAGCTGCATTGTTTGTTTTACCGCAGGCCCGCGACACTTTTTCAAATTGGCGGATTGGCGGGATTTTCGAAAATGTTTCACGCGGGCCACTTGTAATTCGTTCGCGGGCCACATTGTGGCCCGCGGGCCTGGGGTTGGGCAGCCTTGGTATATAGTATACTTCACTACTTGAATGAGTTTCTGTTAACACAATGCACGCCGGCTTGTCAAAATCATTACTAATTGTTGTTAAAAAATCATCTTTGTTCCATTCATGTCTAGAATTAATATAGATCTTTTTGGTGAATTCAGTATTCTTTAAAACTGTCAAATATTTTTTCGTCAACATAATTTTCTAGTTAATTATTTAAGAAATCTTCCATTTTAATTTATAGTCTCTTGCTATTTTGAGAATTTTATTTTTGTAGGGACATGAGTTGCTAAAAGCTTTGTGGTCTTTTATTTTGTTCGCCATATTTCTTATTCTGTGATGTGTAGTTTGCACAAACCGGCGTTTTTTTCTTGCAGGGCACTTAGCGTAAATGTTATCACCCATGCAGTGATGGCATATCGATGGATTATCGATGAAGGCATCTGGAGTTACACTGGGTTAATGGGCATAGTCCTCTATTTAAACGCTTTGGTACTGAATGTTTAGCTTTCCGATGTAGTTTGAGAAGTAGTTTTTCAATTTTAGTTTGTATTGCTTTTCATTAATATTTTTGTGTAGATTCACTGTATTTTCATTTTCTTGATCCTGAGAATTACATTGATATTCCTTGAGCAGCTTATATTTTATTTCAGTTATGAAATTTATTTTATTTTCTTTATTTTCGATAGTATACGTGGATGGTTTGATTTAAGTCATTTATTTATTAATTTGGGTCTTCTCCTTTTAATTTCTTTAACTTCTGAGTCATAATTAAGTTTTTATTATTATTTCTTCAGTAAGAGTGCTCGCTTATTCTTCTGTTTGACACGATATGATGCTTTGTTCTTTATTAGATTTTCGTAAACCATTTCTTCTTATTTTTAGCTAGTTTTATAGGGTTTTTAGGGTCAGAGGAAAACATCTAGTTTAGTGAGCCAGTCTAGGGCCTCAGGCGTCGCTCTGTGGACCTCATCGACCCCGCCGGGGAATCAATACAACAGGCATCGTTTGACCACATGTTCAATGGCCTGCAACGCTTCGAATTCACACATCGCCGACTCCCCGACTGGGTTTAATTTGATGTCTTTCCAGATCTTGTTACAAATTTCTTTAGCTTTTGTTGATTTTTTATGAGATTATTGTAGAGAACCCTTTTTCTTGTGAACTCTTTTTTGCTGTTAGAACTTGCTTTTAAGTTTAAGTAAATTTTAAGATTTTTTTTAGATTGGTAAATGTTTCTTAGTATTAAGTTTTTTCTGTTTTCCAAAGCTCTTCTTCGAGTAAATTCAAATTTTGTTCTAGTTTTGTTCAGCTTTTGAGTCTTTCTATTTTTTTATTTCCGTTTTTATGTTTCAATGGCCGTGTCCATAATGTGTTAACACGAATCGTTCACGTTCACACTAGAATTGTAATTGATATATTATGCTGCGTATAGATTTGCGAGCCGTGCTTCGAATTTGTGAAATTAACGAAGCAACCGAAGACGCGTTTCGCGCCATTTGCTGTTGTTTCGTTCCTTTCTCATAATTCGAGGCTCGAATCGAGTTTTGGCTCGCAAATGTATTCGCGCAATTATACATTATTTTATTCCCCTTAACACATCTTACCAGCCCTACCCTAATAAAGGACCTCTTTCATTCGACCTTATGACTTCATCTCTTTCTAAAGCTGGCCCAGATACTCGCAAATGATTACAGTCCTTAACGCCCCTATCCATAGATGCGATAATGACTTGACTAAACCCATGAACTGAATTCACCCGCTGAAGTAACAGATTACCCTAAACGATTATAGCCCTTAACGCCTTTGTCCATAGATGTGACAATGGTCTGGACATAAAAAACATGAACTGAATCCGGTTTGGTTTTTTCACGCACCCCTTTATTGTTCATTCATTAATTTTTTTTTCGCTGAGCTTAATAAAAGTTTATAAAAACAGGGCCAACGAGTCCGTATCTTAACCCCTTTAATCCCGCAGGGCCGAACTATCCATATTTACGAAAAATTCCAGAGGCCGAGCCACACTTATTTTCATACACATGTTCTACACATTTTTATTTTAACGTTATATTTATATAGAGGTATACCTTTGTAGGTGCATATTGTTATCGGCGAAAATTGTTAACGTTTAAAACTAACTAACCATCTAACCGCAGGAGTAGACATATACATTTCCAAGCATACATACTATATTTATATATATACAGAGGCGGCTCTAGGGATCCAGTCGTGGTAGGTCATTTGAAAAAAATTTGATATATTTGATATTGTGAAAAATGCCCATACATTATCATCCATATCAATTTGTAAGTCCGCGACTTTAAATACATATTATGTTAATATAGTATAATCAACACACTTTTAAAAAGTGATATAAATCATTAGAAACGATGAATTTTTTTTTAACCTAACCTAACCTAACCAAACCTACTTAACCCAGTTAATAAAGTTTTTATTTATTTATTTATGTCTATTCTTGAATACACATTTTACAATTTTTTACAGTGGTTTATATTGTAGTACAGAGAAAAAAGTACAGAAAAATAGGTATAAAAAATAAAGAACATAGGTTGATGTAGGTAAAACTGTGTGTGGTTGATATTGTATGTTACGTGAACACCTCACTAGGAGAACCTGTGCTGAGGTGTTTACGTGTTTGTGATTAAGTGTGACAGGTATTTATGTGTTGTAGTAGAAAGTTATTTATTTTTTTTTTTTTTTCACAGACAGATTGAAACATGAAAACACACATATATATGTGCGTGTATGTAATTTTTGGATAATTCTTAAAGAACGTGTATAATATTTAATTTTATTTATCATATTTTGGTTATGTTTGGTTTGGAATTATAATCTTTTGAATAAAGTGAATATCTTTATTCTTTATCCAGCCTACGATATGTTTTTTGAGAAAGTTTGTAGATGTATTTGTAGTCATTAGTTGTTTCAAAGTAATGGGCATACTGTTAAAAAGTTTGGTTGCGTAGTATTGAAAGTGTCTTTGTCCGTGTGTGGTGTGTGTTATCGGAATGTTCAGTGTTTTATTTGTTGATGACCTGGTTTTTATTATGGCTTTTGGTTGATTTGTAATATGAAGATTATTATGGATGAGATGTAGGAGAGCAGTTTTGGCGTAAAGTTGTCTTATTGACATGACGTCTAGAGTTTTGAAAATTTTGTTTGAGTCTGTGTAGAATGGTACTTGCAGTATGAGTTTTATTATTGCCTTCTGAACTTTTTGAATTGGGTCAATTGTTATGTTTGTAGCGCTGCCCCAAGCTAATATTCCATAAGTGGCAATGGATTGACACAGTGCAAAATATATTGATCTGAGTATTGTTAGTGGAAAAATGTTTTTGATGGATTTTATTAGGTGCAAGACTCGTTTTAGTTTATTAGTGATAAAATTAATGTGTTCAGTCCATTGTAAGTGTGTATCAATAATAACTCCTAGGTATTTTATTTGTTTTACCCTTTCGATGTGTTCGCATAGGCAATAGGATGATGTTTGTTTACAGTCATGCAAAAACAAGTTCAAGTTAGAAGGAGGTTGACCTCTTTGTGTTATACTATGTGTGATGTATTTTGTTTTGATTGTGTTAACGGTAAGAGTATTTCTGTTTAGCCATTTTATGACAATTGACAGACTTTTTTCAGCTGTTGTGAATAAATCTTTCCATGTGGCTGCTTGACACAGAAGAACTGTATCGTCAGCGAAGGTCACGATTTTACCATCAATTTCAATGTCACATAATTCGTTAATGTATATGAGGAATATTAGTGGGCCAAGTACACTCCCCTGTGGGACTCCGTACGTGATTAAAAGTGGTTCACTTGTCTTGTTGTCAATTTTGACTTGTTGTGTTCTGTCAGACATGAAACTTTTCATTAATTCCAATTCTACTCCATTAATGCCAATGTTTTTTAGCTTCTTGAAAAGTTGTTTGTGCGAAATTGTATCGAAGGCTTTAGATAAGTCCAAATAGATTGAAATTACTTTTTTTTTGGCATCTAAATTATGTGTAATAAACTCGGTTACAGTGGCAATTGCGTTTTCCGTATTTCTATTTTTTCTAAAGCCGTGTTGGTTAACTGAGAGTATTTGCATGTTTTCCAGATAATGTTGCAGCTGTTCTTTTATTGCTTTTTCAAGAATTTTTGACAACGTGTTTAATAGTGTAATGGGTCTGAAGTTGTTTACATTATTTTTAGGTCCTGATTTATGAATAGGAATAACCAGACCCTTTTTTAGGATGCTCGGAAAAATTCCTTCTTTCAGGCTAAGATTAATAACGTATGTTAGTGGAGTAAGTAGTTGTTCGCTTAGTGTTATTATTGTTTTAGAGTCTATTCCGTCAGGACCTGATGTTGTGTTATTCTTTAGGGAATGTATTAATTTTTTGGTGTCTTCCAGAGTTACTCTATGTAATGTGAAAAGACTGACACTATTTTTGTGTTTGCACTGAGTCGGAATTTTTTGAGGTTCTTGATTATCGTTACTAGACGACTTTTGTTTTATATTTTCGGCTAGGCTTGCTCCGATATTTGTGTAATGTCTGTTTATGTAATTAAGGATAAGTGTAGGATTTTTGTGGAAGTCGACTTCTTCGTCGTTGATAAGTATTTTTTTTATTTCATCATCTTTGTTTTTTTGTGTATTTGTACTTTCCCTCAGAATAGACCAAACGCTTTTCGGGTCAAAGTTAGCAGTAATCAGTTTGTTTCTGTAATATAATTCTTTGGCTTTTCGTATAATTAGAGAACAAGTATTTCTGTACCTTTTATAGAAAGAGTTCAGAAAAGTATAATTTGGGTTGCGTGTGACTTGTTTGTGTAGTTTATCACGTTTTTTAATGCAATTTATTATGCTTTGAGTAATCCATTTTTTTAGTCTTATTTTGCGGTGCGTGAAAGATTTGAATGTTTTTGTGGTGTTTTGAGTGATGAGCGTTTGTAGGTATGTTATTAAGTAATTCCAGGCTTCTTCAGTGTTGTTAATTTTTTTAAGGTGTTCCCAAGTTTGTTTTTCTAGGCATTTTTTTAGGTTCACGTAGTCAGTTTCAAATTTTGTGATATTGTTTTGAATTGTTGGGTTCAATGTATGTGTGGTCAGTCCTATCATTGTTGTGTAGTGGTCTGTGATTGTGGATTCGAATACTACGCTACAGAATTTGTTTTTGGATTTGATCATTATGTGGTCTAAGCATGATTCCGAGTCTCTGGTAACTCTGGTTGGAGTGTTGATGGCGCTTATTATGCCATGTTCCAGGAGCATCAGTTGGTATTCGATATTCTGGGGATGGCCTTGTGGAAGTATATTTATGTTGAGGTCACCAGTTACGATGATGTTTTTGAAGTGGGTAATTTTTTTTATATGAGTGTCGAGAGCTGTTAGAAAGGGCGTAATGTTGTGTGATGAAGGTGATCTGTAAATAGCGAGTATGCACGTATCTGGGTCAGCGATTATTTGTAAACAATTTGAGTTTTCTAGGGTGAATTCTGAGACAGATACGTTAAGATTATCTTTTATGTAAACGACAACTCCATCATTTTGGTTTTGGTATTTTGTTGTGAAATATGAGGAGTAGTTATTTTTGTGTTTTACAGTAAAAGAGGTTGGGATCCAGCATTCTGTTAGTATAATAATATTGAAGTCTATTTTAAAGGAAGACAAGAGTATGTCTAGTTCGTCGTAGTTTTTGTTAAGGGATCTTATGTTTTGGTTTAATAGAGTAAGGGTGCCTGGGGTGCTAAATATAGAAACGCATAGTTTTGTATTATTGGTTGAATAATGTGAGTGAGTGCTAGTTGAGTGGATAGTATTTAGTAATTCGGCCATATTAAATTATTAGCAATGTATTTAATTTACTTTAGGTGGATAAGTCGTCTAAGTTTGTTTCCCCATTTTTTTTAGGTCATTTTCGTGTTTTATTTGGAAGATTTTATCGCCAGTTGCTTTGCGGACAAGTAATTTATTTGATTTAAACCACACGTATTGGTAGTGGGTTTCTTTAGCCGTCTGCTTAGTTTTCCACAGAAGTTCCTTAAAGTACGGTGAGAGCACCTCGCTGATGAAAATGGGAGAATTTGAGTCTATGGTTTTGGCCGCATTTTTTTTTGAGAGCATAGATTCCCTTGTATTTTGATTATAGAAGGTGATGTGGAGTTTGTCTGGGGTGTTTTGTCTTCGATCTTGAGTCCTGGTCACCATGCGTATATCTTGTGGTTGCAAGGGCAGTCCCAGTGAGTTGGCTACTCGAAGTACTGCTTCCGAGGCTTGTTCTCCCGGCCGCAATTCCACGCCCGCCATTTCCAAGCTGTCGGAGAGCTTCACTTGCTCTAGATCTGCAAGACGGTTTTTGTTTCATCACTTTCCATGACTTTATATAACTTTTTAAAGATGTGATGAATTATCATTGCGATGATTTATCCGGTCACCGTGCACAACATTCAGTAAATAAAATAAGAGTTTGAAACGCCCGTCCGCAGTATCCAAAGATACTGGGTGCGAAGCAATTGAAAAACAACCAATGTTCCACACACGACAAACGTGTAAAATGAAAAACCGACATATGTTTATGTCACCATCTCTTTAAAACATATAATATTCATCGTGCTGTCTCCCCCCCGGCCATGACCCAAGCGCCCCTAAGCTTTCCTTGGTACCTAATTTTTACTTCGACGAAAGACATAGTGCCATCTCGTTTAATCTATGGCGCGCATAGGGACAGAAGATGCCAACTTGGGACATTGACCCAGCGAATCAGATGGACTTGTGAATAAAGGAGGAAACACATTATTAAAACGCGACGCGACGCCACGTCTCGACACCCGATATGCACCGTGCACATTACCAACACGCGACGCCACGACATACTAGCAATTTCTGAATACAGTTAGCTAACAGCAGTGGAAGTGAATGGTTTTGTACAATGGATTTAATAAATAACGAGTCAGATGAAGACTTTGAAGAAGATTTGATTCAAATTATGGGTACATATATGATACTTAAACGACTCAAGAAAAAGAGAATAACTAGGCGTTACTGGGTTCATGAAATAAATCAAAAGAGAAGTATGTGTGGTGAATATCATACTCTGTATCCAGACTTACTTCAAGATAATGAAAGATTTCATATGTATTTTGAATAAGGGGTTTTTTTATGGGTTACTTTCTTCCCATGCATTATTTCTCACAGTATGATCCCTGTATATAGCTAAACTCATGTTATATAGAACAGGATGTCGTTTTACTAACTCAATTAATGGTTCGTCGGTCATTACGCTAAATAAATGAAAAAATAATATTAAATTGGCATAAATTCCGTATATGCTCTGTGACAGTTCTCGAATGACTGACGCGTGGCGTTGGGTGTTGTCTAGAAACATACTGCACAGGCCGCGTCGGGTGGCGTGTTTACACTGTTTACCTCCACCATGGGCAACACACCGACCTGGCACGTAACCGCCACCGCATACATACATAAATGTTATTCTTACCCTTTACACGTATTCACTTTTGTATTTGATTCGTACCGTATTTCGATTTCTTCTACATTTCACTTTCGCCACTTATATATCCTCCGAACAAACCATCTAAGCGTCCCTTTCTTATTCTTATTTAATACGCTTACGCCTTACATTTTTTCCGAATATCAACATTTTACAGCGGTCATTCTTGTTTATAAAATATTTTCCACCGTTTATGTTGTTTTGTAAAAGGGTTTAGCGGAAAACTTAGTCTTTCGTCAAATTTAGAATCAGTCGCTCAAAATAATTAGTTTTTTTTAAACACATATTCTTAAAATTTTTCGTGGTTTGCCCTTAAATGCTGAATGTTTTTCACCTTTTTGTAACATTTTAAAAGTTTCCGTTTTACAGAAAAGATAAATTTTCTTAACTAAATTTTGTTTTATTTTCCCGAATTTTTTTTGTTTATTTTTAACGATAACAATCAAACTAGTTGATTTCAACCTAGTGTAGATTTTGCCACTGGCTAGCCTGATATTTTGCATGGGATCTTTTATTAGGGGTAGGTACGCTTCCAAATATTTGTTTTGAAAACAGAAGTAATAAAAGAACATTTTAAAATTTCTTATTACAAAAGATTAACGGCTTTCGCGACACACTTGTGTCTGTCTGTTTTGAATCATCCGCCCAGTATTGCAATATAAGTATTTTTAATATTTCAGAATAATAAAAATCGACAGCATTTATTGGCTAGGCCTCTAAATAAATTTTGAATTCTAAATTTTTGCCTTGCTTTTGCGTTCTTTGGTCGTTTCCTTAGAAAATTACATTTTTACAAAATATAAATAAATTGGAGTAACCCACGACTACTGAAAAGTTAACTATGTACGTAACCTACTCCCTGCGGCACTAGATCTAATTGAAAATTGATTAATTGGCCCTCCGGTTAAAAAGGTTGATCATCACTGCTTTTCACAATAGATCTAGGTTATAATGGCTACAACAATGTAATATATACAAATTATGCAACATAAGATAATTTATGTAACAAAGCTGTGTTTTTTTTAAAGGTGCATTTGATTTTTCGCACTTGATTTTTTTTTAATATTCTGGGACTGAGAGGGTTAAACCCGACGTTAAAGAGCCGTGAGTTTCAAAGAATCTTGTTCTTTTAGAAAACATTCAGAAAACCATCTGTTCCTTTTATGTTATTCCCTTTGTACATTTTGACTTTGTTATTACTGAACAGAATTTTGACAAAGGTAGGAGAATTTTTAATACCATTATTGAAATTTATTATTTTACTGATGTTAAAAGTGGCCGTGGGTAATTCAAGACATTATCTCATTATATTTTTCGGGATCGTGTTGAATTGTATTGTACTAGTGCGGACTCGTGAAGTATCACGGGATATTATGATTGTAGGATTGATAACTACATTTTAGCTAAAAAGTGCAGATCTTTGAAAAAAAAAAATCTGACTTTAATTATGTAAATTAACTTTTTACCTAAATAAATGTTAAAAAACGAAATAAACAATTCAAATAATTTTCTGTTAAAGAAGTATTATATTATACGTAGGAACGTAGGTACTTTATCGATTGTCTGAATTCTAGATGCATCGGTTTCAATATGTCATTTTGAAAATGACATGTGAATGTTTGTGTTGAAATATTATACTATCCGTAGGACACTAAAATTAAAAAAAAAATCTGAGTTAATTGAACTACAGTTACAATTGTACATAGACCCACGACAGAAATAGTATTTTTGATAAGTTGATGCTTTTTGGTCTCTCTTTCTGTTATATGTATATTTTATAAGAAGCACAGGTAACAATCTACCTATCAACAGGATGTTTTAATTGAAGTTTTTAGAATATATATTTTTTTATTTATTTATCATTGATAGCTGTAAAACTCTCTTTGTCAGGTACTCGTACATTAAACAGAAAATGAACGGTGTTCCATTTTATCAAGCCGACGCCTTGGATGTATGAACGTGAATGAAGCAATGTTTGTGTCAATACAAACTTATAATTTTAAAACATGTTGAAAATGGCCTTGAAAGCCAAAACAGCTGTAACAATAACAAAAACCAAAAATACTTGCAGAACTAAATTACAATATTATCACAGACATAGGAATTAATAGACGAGAAGATAATGGCGAGGGGTAAAATCAACTGTTGAAGAACGAAGGACGTAAGGCTGACTGTGATTCGTCAATAAATCAATCTGACAGTAAATAGGCATCTCGCATTATAATATCACCATTTACTTCTTAAAAGTAAAATCTGCTTTTGAATGAATAGACGTTTTTACATGGGAGCGCAAATTACTCGCCACGTTATGAACAAATTTGCGAAGTCCAAATTCGGCAAAAAAATTCGGTTCTATTTTAAGAGTCGAATATTTCGTTTAAGTATTTAGTTAAGTCACTTTTATAAATGTTCATAATTTACTTCCCAGCAACCAACCAGCTTTGTGTTTCGCGTCCAGACGTTTCTCGATGTGATAGTAACAACTGATTCATATTATACGATGTGAATATGCTTAAAATAAAGTAAAATAATGCTTATATATGGAATGTAATACGACAATTGGGTTTATTCTCTTTTTCACATCTATTTTTACAAGTTTTCATATCACAAGTCAACATTTTGCCGTGTTATTTCGTAAAATGAACCGATGATGCCTCGACCATAGTTCGCACAAGAATGATGACGTCACGTTTTCATATTTCACTTGAGGCCATACGCGAGCCTAGCCGGCTCAATGGAACCGGTATGGGGAGTGGGGATAATACGCTTTTAATCACTTAGGGCAGGTCTACTAATATTCATATGTCTATGGAGATACATCAACAATACTACGAAAATGTATATCTTAAAACGGCCTCACAACCTCAAATGCTTACCCCAAACCATTAATAAGTCACCAAGCAACGCCGGGTACACGTAAGCTAGTATGAATATAAATGTAAAATTGTAGAATATTTTCTTAGTACTTCCTCACTAGGAGATCCTGTGCTGGGGAATTAGGTTTTGGATAGACTGGAGGATTTTCAGCGACTTTCAAGGTTGGGTAGGTTTTTTTAGTAAGTTCTATGACAATTTTTAAAAAATAACTAGTCATTTTTTTCGATTTCGAGTTATTTTTCCGATAATTCCTTGCCAACATATTTAAGGTAACCTATTGATGCATTATTTTCTTGTTTAGTCAACTTTTGTCTGTGACGAAGGGTTACATATTTTCATGATATTTCTATATCCACTAGCTATTTTCAGTTAGGTACTGCAATCATTAGTGATAACAACTTACGATAAAAAGTATAGTTTTTAGAAAAACGCGTTCAAATGCTTAGTATTCACTAATTTATAACTTGCAAGAAGTGTTCAAACTTTTGCGTAACTCCATCTGCGTAAAACCTACATAACAGCAGATAAAGAGGTGATTGGAAATATCAAAACGGCGACACGTCGTGTAAGTTGTTATCGCATTCGGCTCCTCAATTGACAATTCCACATCTTTGTAGAGACAATAATGTTTTTTTGTTTTTAATGAGTTTTATTAATTCACAATGTACATTTGTTACGTATAAATTTTTATAAAATTAGCGACCGGTTTCGACACGTCCGTGTCATTAACTACATTGTGAATTAATAAAACTCATTAAAAACAAAAAAATGTCTAGAAATTGTTACATAGTGAATGCCAAAGAAATACAAAAAACAATAATGTTTATTTATAGTAATAATAATGTTTGTTCAATTCAGCTGAACAGAGCTGTGAGTACAATAATCTCTCTGTTATATAAAAAACACGCATATTATAGATAAATTACAACGAGATAAAAAAAAATGAATATAGGAACGGTCAGTGGCTGAGTTGGCATCGCCTTTGGGGCCCACCCTGGCGTAGTGTGTTCAATTCCTCGGTTGGCTCCATCTTAACATAAGCAACATTTTCCGCTTGCTGTGGTGGTAGTAGGAGATTTTCAAATATTGTCAGGTTATTCGTAACCCGTCAATGTTTGTTTGTTTTATATTATGTATCATGTGTAGGTATATTGGTTAATAAATAAAAATAAAATAAAAAAAAGTATACAAATTATAACATTAACAACACAAATTATGCAGTACTTCCGGAATAGTTGCTTCTTCACCGAAGGATTGCACCTGTTGAATCTCCTTGTGAGCATGTTGGCTCTCCAATTATATATATATATGCCCTTTAAGTTGTCATTTTATTAGGACTTGATAGATAACAGACTATGCTTTCGGTTTATTACTATTATCCATCCGAACGAGTTCGAAACTGTTTGATATAGTGAATTTCGATTAGTCATTGTAAATGGGATCTTGTTCGTGTTTAGAATTTCAACCATGCAATGTATTGTAATATTAATAATAATATTTGGCTAATTTATATAGCGCCGTTTTCGTGAGAAATCACCTCAAGGGCGCTGAACTGTACTGGCCTAACATCTCCAAACAATTCTGCTTGTACAGTGTAATTTATTTATTTGTAAGAAATAAACAGCTTTTATAATACACATATATATATATATATATATATATATATTATATATTATATTCTATATTATATATTCTCATTATCATTATCGTTGATTTGGAGGATATATATATATATATATATATATAATATAAATGGTTAAATATGGCCACAAAAGTCTCTTATACTAAAGTTGATTAGAGATAGGAGTTTTATTTTACCTTTAAAGTAATATGAATTATTCTTTCTTCAATTAATATGAAGGTAAGAGTAGAGGAAGAGGAATATAGGATAAGGATAAGGATAGAAGATGCTCCCGATACATTCGGTTCGATATTATGAAAGTTGTTATACTGCGCAATATACGGGGAATTGGGGAACTTTTTCTAAGGATAGTCGCGTAGCAGCAAAAAAAAAATAAAAAATCGATTGCCTCGACGGTATGTGGATTTTATAAAATTGGCAAGCTCAGACAAGTTAAAGACACTATTCGGATTTAAAAAAATAGGATATGATCAAACTTTTCGTCAAAATATACTTTCTTCTTTATATCTACTATTTTGCACATTTTCATCGCCTATGTCTGTATATTTTAACACGTTTTACGGCTTATTACCTTAAGTCATGCAGGAAATATACTTTCCTCTTTATATAATATATACTATTTTGCTTACTTTCGCCTGTCTGTATGTTTTTACACGCGTTACCGCGAATTACGTTGAGTCATACCGAAAATATGCTTCCCTCTTATTATCTACTATTTTGCACATTTTTCATCGCCGATGTCTACATATTTTAACATGTGTTACCACGAATTAAGTCAACCACATATTAGATAGTTCTCACATAAATTACCAAAACACGGTAAACGCGACCGCACCTCCTCAACAAAACTGTCACAACTCAAAATTTGTCACAATGGTGATACTCCTGCATTTAATAAATCTACACATACAGCATCTACACGAACAGCATCTCATTAAAACTATAGTTTTCATTCTCCAATACAACGTTTACACAGTCTTGGTAACCAATACTTAAACGATATAAATGTATTTGAAAATAATTTGAACCTGGCAAACTTTAAACGTAAAATCTTATTATCAACTAATACCTTCTTATTATATATTCTCATTATCATTATCGTTGATTTGGAGGATTTTGGCAGATTTTCTTTTTTTTGTCTCACTTATTTGTACTCTTATCATACCTACATTTTTTAAACTCTTATATTTTACGTAACCTATATTTTGTTAACACTGATATTTTATTATGTAACCTATATTTTTCTAACACTGTTTTTTTATGAAATCTGTATAACTAAAAAAAAATAAAGATATACATTATTATACGTAAAAGCCCTATGGGCGTTGAAATAACATAGAATACTTTAAAGTGTTTTCACACACACTCGTTTTGCGGTTTGAATTCTCTTATTATAGTTATTTAAAGCCCCAAACATTAGGTAACGTTATTTTTCGTGGTTTATGATAATTGACACAAAACGACAATTCAACACACCTTCAAAAGGTGATATAAAGTAACTCAAAGTTAATACATATGTAACCTATTTAACCTAGTTTTTGTTTTATCACTTTTCGTAACTTTAATACACTTTTTATAGGTGTGTTGAATTGTCATTTTGATGAGTTATCCGGTCACCAAATTCTAGTCAAATTATATAAAACACATAAAAACCATTTTCATTCATTTAAGACGTTGTTTACGAAATTTACCATTTTTTTAGTAAACAATCTAATCAGGCATTAATTTGTATCAATAAAAGTTAATTATATTAATCAGAGAGCAACAATTTTATTTGAAACCCTAAAAAATCATGAAAAAATGGACCGGTCTGTCCCGTCATTGAAATTTAATCAAATAACTTTACAATTATTTGCCATTACAATATGTCTGTCTCTGCTGAATATAAGTCGAAGGCTGGGGGGACGTACGAGAACCAAATTAATGTGCGATTTCATTTTTTACTGCAATGTGATATTTTTCTTACCAAGCCAAATAAATTTGTTTCCATTGCCAACGGGTTGTTGCCAAGTAGTTTTTCGAACTCAAAGGGCTAAGTCGATTTTCTTCCTAACTTCCCGCATTCAGCTGGAACTTCTTTAAACAACCCAGAGTTGTTAAAGGTACCCTGTAACCTTTCTTGCTTCTTACCATCTTCAATGACCTTTCTCATTGATTTTTTGGTCTTTGTTTTGCGTTTTAACTTAGAATCTTGTACTTTGGGAGCCATAATCTGATGTTTTTTGTATGTAATGTCAAAATAGTACGAAGGTAATACTAGCTACTACGACTACCAGGCCATATTGGCCCACCCGTTGTGGCCACATTACTATTACCCTCAAACCTACCTACTACCAACAAACCTGCTCAAACCTTGAAGTAATACAAAAATTCATAAAAAATGATATGTCAAAACCATTAAATAAGGATTTCTTAACTGTTAAAGTTGAAATTTTGATACGTATTGCAATTAAGTACTGATGCTCAAAACCAAATTGCTTCGAAAGTTGTAAAAATAGATCGCAAAGATGTGCTGAGGATATGTGGGGCGTGAGGTAATTAAATACCGGGGATAATCCACACGCTACATTGCCACGTTTCGGAGACAGAGACCAGGCCATATTACCCAAACTTACCCTATGCGTATTTAAGATGCAAAACTACTAAGTTCATTTTTCCAGTTTGACATATTTTGATTTGCGAAAGTTTGTTTGAGGGGGTGCGACGTGGTTACAAGAGGTGCCTGCCTTTGAGCGAGTTAATTAGTGATAATTCTTTGGCATTACTAGGAAAATAATCAAAATGTGAGTTTGGTTATGAGCACGTAATGTATGTCTGGTATCTCGAAGCTGTCAGAAACGTGTTCTCAAAACGTCGCGTTTGTACGAGCCTTAGGCCTCTAGAAATTATTTTGTTGAAACACAAAAATACAATGTAATTTTGACGTTTAGTTTGACAAGCGTTGAATAACAATGTAGGTACCAACAATAGGTCCTTAAGGGGCACTTATCCTGGACATGATGCCTTTATTATGTTATTAATGAGATTTCTCTGTGTCCCTTTATGCGCACATAATTGTGGGCGTATTTTTGATTCTCAACTTTTTTCACTAAATCAATGTCCCTTTCGATTCAAACAAGTGTTTATCCCTCTACACACAAAGTTGCCACTTGGCAGATTATGTGCATGTGCAGCTGCAAATGCATTTTGTCATTAGACATTCCAGGACGCAAATCAAAACTTTTTAGACCATGAGGGTTCTAACAAATCGACTATTTAAGCTGATTCACGGAGGGTTGTAATTTTGATTCAACGGATAGTTGGATATAAGGTTATTAAGAATTTTACACTCGAGTACTTCAATGTAGATGAAAATGTATTATCTTTTCTCTTTTTTCAGTACGGCATTAAAGTTTTGACGGTGGATCAGGGGAAATTGAGAAGGTAACTAATATAGAAATTCTTCAGCGAAAGAAATATTGTGAATTTGTGTTAGCATAAAAAATAAGAAAACTCGTTCAATTTGTTTGTATTATGAGAAAGACAAATTCTACATCACCCAATTGATAATCCAGGGAAAGATTGATGGAAGACGAAACAGAGCAAGATGCCGTACTTCATGGTTTCGTAATCTACGTGACTGAAACTATTTTTTCCATACACACTGTGAGAAAGCTCTTATGTCGACATTATTTATAGCCATCGAGTCGTCGATAATAAAAATAATAACAAAATTATTACCCGGTGATGGACGCTGTCGGTAATTTGTTCCTGAGAGATAAAATTTACAATTTTTAATAAAATAAGTAACGTTCACTTATTCATCTTCGTCTGAAATAAATTAAGTACCCTTGGAATAACTGAAAATATTTTGAGATGGTTCTAAATTCCGCTATACAATAGAAAAATATCAGTTAAACTCGATTCAGACATTTCACACAAGTTTGAAATATTCGGCGTGGTTCCACAAACGTTATATTTGGTACCAGTATTGTTTTACTTGTTTATCAACGATGTACCTACCGTTTTTTATGGAGTTGTAATACTCTTATTAATTTGCTGATGTTCTTAAAGTTCACAAAAATATTTCTAATCTCAATAAATGTTACGCATTGCTTAAATCTTGTCAGGCTGCAAGAGTGATGAATTATTCCTCAATATTGAAAGATGTCAAACGTTAACTTTTGTCCGAATCGAAAATCCCGATGTATCAATATATCATCTAAACATTTAACTTAAAAGGAATTGATAAAATTAAGGACCTTGGTATAATTTTAACACTAAACAAAGTTTTGTTCTTCATATAGATTAAATAACTAACAATGTATAGGTACCTAGACTTGAAATGTATAGGTTTTAATTTCAAGATTATGAAAGATTTTATATTAATGCATCTAGAGTATAATTCGACTATCTGGGCTCTATTTATAAAATGAATTAACTAAAAATTGAGAAAGTACAGCATATTTTTTAAAAATTATAAGCTTTTACGATTTTCACGACTTGACTTGGTATATGCAACCTATAACTTGTGATTTTATGCAAAATAAATCGTATAAAAATAAATTATATATATTTTATTAACTGTCTATTGTACTATATTCCAATCGCAGATATTAATTACACATTTCTCATTATTGAACCTACTCAACCGATGTATCGTCAAGACCCACGGTGGGCGATTTAGTGTATCTCCTAGCAAATGGTAGATTGGACCCACTGGAGTTAACGAGCCTTATTACGTTGCGTTTACCTACCCGTGCTACACAACAGACTTTATAATGTTAGCAAATAATTACTTCGAAAATTCGTCTATTTCAAAGTCTACACCGACTTGGTAATAAGTATTGTTCATTGATGTTTAACGTTACGACACTGTGTCCAAACTAAAAATCAGTGATACTATTTCAATATTTATAGGTTTAAGATTTTGTTCTTGAGCGCATTTTTACCGTTTTTTTTATTATTTTGTTGTATTCTGTGAAACCCTCAATCGGGCGTGATAAATATTTGCTGTTTTAAACATGTTTGCGGATGTGATAAGGAGACGAATGGCTCGGGGAGTTCTAACTTGTAAGACACTAGCTGCTAATTACTGACTGACTTAGACTTTGACGTAGCCGCTTATACAGATTACAGAGATTACGTAGTAGATGCGCCGAACATTCAATATTTTACCAATAGGTTATAATGCGATGCCGGTTGCACGTATCAACGAACCCGAACCTTCTAGTAGCTACCGCTACACATGCTTCGAAACAAACTTTTCGTGTTTTTCTAATAATTGAAGTCGCTGTAACTAAATTCTTAGGTGGAAAGATGATATTTTAATGAAATTAAACAATAACTTCTTTTATAACCACGAAATTTGTTTAATTAATAATTCAAGACCGACCGGTTTTGTTTAGCACGAGCATCGTGGTTAAAAACTAATTTATTATTTTATTTCAAATACACTTATATTATGTTTGCTTACTTCCTTTATACTCTAATTGTGTTATGTTCTGTATTATTAGGTATCCACGTAAAAGCCTTCAAGGCGTTCATAAATAAATATTTATAAAAAATAAAAGCTTGGCATCTTGCTTAATTGGGGGATATTAAGTCACTTATCTGTGAGTAATCTTTAGTTAATTGTACAGTAGTCAGGTAGCGACAAATTAAAACTCGCCCATAGAAAGAATGCATGAATGCAACATATTTCTGGCAGAATGTAAACCTCATGACTGATGATTTCGTGGTTTTATTTTTGCCGTTAAGCCTGTGCGGCTATTTTGGATTGCAGTGTCAGTCGTTTTCAACTGTCGGCATCAACGTCTCTGTCCAATATCCGCTAAGAGTGGAAAACGAAGATCTTTATGATTTTTATTAAAATAGATAACACAAAAAAAAGTTCTGTTCTAAAGCCGGTGCCTTTGTTGCTGGACTTGGGCATTAAATTATTCTTGAACAAGATCCACGGCCATGTTGGTTGCCAGTGCTTGACCTTATGTAGGTGGCATTGCTTGAATTGCATTGGCGATGATGATACACATTTGTCCACTTTGTTCAATGGGAAAAACTTGACTAAACAAATAGCAGTCACGTAAAAAAAGTCTTGTCTGGTAGCGTATTGGCTTTACAATGTTACAATGTACAATGATCAAAAAATAATGAGCAAATAAAAACATGGAAAGGGTACGCGTGCAATTTAACAACGCCTCCCGTATGATGTTCTGCCTTCGCATATATTGCAGTGCTTCCGACAAGCTCACGGAGGGGTGCCAGGTTTTGGAGCCCTCATAAGAGCCCGAGTGGTAGGTTTAAGGGAGAGTATAAACAACTCCAGATTCCAGCATCGGAGCGTACTTTAGAAAGTTATTAGCCCCGTCAATCTGAAATGCTATAGATCATTAATGTCTTTTTTGGTTCTATGTAGGTACAATAATATACCAACACGCAAAAAGTAAGAATGTATAAGCAAAGAAATAATTTTAAAAACATGTATTCCAATAAATAATCTTCCTTTTTATGTGTATGTCTATTATTGACTTAGCTTTATGGGAATGTGGGTGTTAGCACAAACCTTCCATATTCAGGAATAAACACACTAGTCTCTGCCACACATACACTTCGGAACGACGGTATCACGCGCCACTGCAGGCCGCCGCGCAGAAAAGTCCGAAAATAAGGTAACGGTATACAGCGCAGTCCATTGTGAGACTTTTCTCTGCATGGCCTGAAGCGGCGCGTGGTACCGCCGATCCGAAGAGTAGGTTGTTATTATTATTAATTAAACATTCTAATTTTTAATAAGATCGGCGGCCACCATGTCTGTCAGTGTCTGGGCCTTTATACAGGCGGCATTGCGTTCGCGATGATGATATCATAAACATTCGGGTGTTGAATGGTATATTTGAGTGCTATAGTAACAGTGATTAAAAATGTTAAGTACGTAAATAAATACATTCCGAACATTTTAACAAGATCTTGGCCGTCAGTGTCCAGGCGACACTGAATTGCGTTGGCGAGGATGATGTACCTATCAACTTCCCACGTATACATAATCCGTATTAAAGGTACGTTTAATCCACGTCAATGGATTGGTGGATTTGACAAAAGTAGATAACGTCTTCTGTTTGATATTGCGGGAAGGAAGCAAACGTTGAGAGCTTGAAAGGACACGCGCGACCCCCTGCTCGGCTGATTAATCCGCATTTCACTCGACTATTTTCCCGCTCCCCCCCTCCCGTCTGTGCTGGAAAAAAATAACCAACAAACTTTCGCAAAACAAGATCATTATTAGTGACTTACGAACTTTTTCATTGAAACCCCTTATTCGGAGAGTCGATCCTGTTTCTCTACTATCTAGAAAAGAAACAAATCGAAGGACATTTACACTCTGCGTCAGCTACTTAAAAATCATAATTACTCTCTACATCCCAACGGTAAAGAATATTATCGCACGGAGAAAAATGAGTATTACTAATTTATTAAGAGTCTCGTTAAATTATTCGTAATCTGGTTAAAAGCGTGATTGCAGGCCCATAACGAATGAATTGATATATACACGTACACGGCCAGCAATGGAGAAATTCTCAATAAACTAGCAATACTCATTTTTACTATAATAATTTTATTAAAATGAGTATTGTAACGTATTTGATGAATTAACAATAACCTTGATTAAATTAATTTATATAATATATGCGTTTTATACCATGCTAAATGAGCTGTATGGCTCGTTTCGTTATATCAAAACTTGTTTTTACACAACGCTTAATGAGCTGTATGGCTTGTTCAGTTTTACCAAAACATGTTTTTTAAACCACGTTTAATGAGCTGTATGGCTTGTTCAGTTGTATCAAAACATGTTTTACACCACGCTTAATGAGCTGTATGGCTTGTTCAGTTTTACAAAAACATGTTTTTATACCACGCATAATGATGAGCTGTATGGCTCGTTTCTTTATACCAAAACTTGTTTTTACACAACGCTTAATGAGCTGTATGGCTTGTTCAATTTTACCAAAACATGTTTTTTAAACCACGTTTAATCAGCTGTATGGCTTGTTCAGTTGTATCAAAACATGTTTTACACCACGCTTAATGATCTGTATGGCTTGTTCAGTTTTAAAAAAACATGTTTTTATACCACGCATAATGATGAGCTGTATGGCTCGTTTCTTTATACCAAAACTTGTTTTTACACAACGCTTAATGAGCTGTATGGCTTGTTCAGTTTTACCAAAACATGTTTATTAAACCACGTTTAATGAGCTGTATGGCTTGTTCAGTTGTATCAAAACATGTTTTACACCACGCTTAATGAGCTGTATGGCTTGTTCAGTTTTACAAAAACATGTTTTTATACCACGCATAATGATGAGCTGTATGGCTCGTTTCTTTATACCAAAACTTGTTTTTCCACAACGCTTAATGAGCTGTATGGCTTGTTCAATTTTACCAAAACATGTTTTTTAAACCACGTTTAATCAGCTGTATGGCTTGTTCAGTTGTATCAAAACATGTTTTACACCACGCTTAATGATCTGTATGGCTTGTTCAGTTTTAAAAAAACATGTTTTTATACCACGCATAATGATGAGCTGTATGGCTCGTTTCTTTATACCAAAACTTGTTTTTACACAACGCTTAATGAGCTGTATGGCTTGTTCAGTTTTACCAAAACATGTTTTTTAAACCACGTTTAATGAGCTGTATGGCTTGTTCAGTTGTATCAAAACATGTTTTACACCACGCTTAATGAGCTGTATGGCTTGTTCAGTTTTAAAAAAACATGTTTTTATACCATGCATAATGATGAGCTGTATGGCTCGTTTCTTTATACCAAAACTTGTTTTTACAAAACGCTTAATGAGCTGTATGGCTTGTTCAATTTTACCAAAACATGTTTTTTAAACCACGTTTAATCAGCTGTATGGCTTGTTCAGTTGTATCAAAACATGTTTTACACCACGCTTAATGATCTGTATGGCTTGTTCAGTTTTAAAAAAACATGTTTTTATACCACGCATAATGATGAGCTGTATGGCTCGTTTCTTTATACCAAAACTTGTTTTTACACAACGCTTAATGAGCTGTATGGCTTGTTCAGATTTACCAAAACATGTTTTTTAAACCACGTTTAATGAGCTGTATGGCTTGTTCAGTTGTATCAAAACATGTTTTTACACCACGCTCAATGAGCTGTATGACTTGTTCAGTTTTACCAATATATGTATTTATACCACGCATAATGAGCTGTATGGCTTGTTCAATTTTACCAACACATGTTTTTATAACATGCTTATTGCTTTAAGGCTTGGTCAGTTTTCACAGAATGTGTTTTTATACCATTTTTTTGAACTGTACGGCTTGTTCAGTTTGTTTAGAATCTGTTTTTATAATAAACCTAATGATGTCTACCTATGCCTTGTACAGTTTTCCCAGAATAATAAATAAAAATACTTTTAAAGAAATAAAGTAATCGTAGCAATTGAAAGTTCTGCCTTATAGCAGTTGATATGTGTCTAATGTCGAAATATTTTACCTCATTAATTTAATGACCACTTGAATTCGGATGCTAATCGAAAAATCACACTGCATTATGTCTAATTTTAGATTTCTGTGATAAACAGTTTAAAATATTTGCAAATTATTGATGATTGAGTCATTTCACTTTATGGTATACGTAATCTCAGATGAGGTTAATTCAGAATAATTCTTCATCCAGACGCACAGTCAGCAATTTATTATGTTTATTTGAAATGGCTAATGGCAAATTGGATGTCTTTACTGCGTGTATCGTGTACCTAGCCGTGACCCGTGAAACGTAAATATTATGTCGGCAAATAATTATCTCTAAAATTCGCCCATTCCCAGAATGCAGACCTGGTAATAAGTATTGTTCAAATGATACGTTTTGACACTCCTTCCAAAATAATATTCGGTTTATTGGAATGTTTTTAATAGATTCATTACGCTTTTTTAAGTGCACCCTTTTATCGTTGTATTTATTATGTTATGTTGTGCAAAAATCTAATTTTGTTAACATGCTTAACAATTGTTTCATAGCATTTATTTATTTATTTTTATTTATAGAATACATGATAATACAATAATACATTTTCTTACATGTGATACATTAAATCACCACACTAGGCGACTGCCTGTCTCGTGGCGACCAATGGTATATAGTTAGTATGTGAGGTCTAGTGTTAACATATGAATTAAATATTTATACATGTTTAAAGTATGAAAGATTATATTAGAATGAATTATAATGGAAATAGAAAATATAAAAATATTAAAGTAGAAAGCAGAAGACAAAAAAAAAGGAAAATAAAAAGAATAAAGAAGAAATAAAAATAAAAGAAAAATAAAAAATTTAGAAGTCTAAGACATGCTATTATGCAGGAAAAGATTAAATACATAACTCTCTTTTCTGGTTGTGTAAGTGTACATGCATGTATGAGCGCGTAAATACGCGTGTACACGCATACATCCACACACACACTTATTCATATTTATAGATGCATACATATTCATACAAAGATATACAAATATATATGTATACATACATACATACACATATATATATATATATATGTATGCATACATACATACACACATATACACATGCCTACTTGTACATAGTTGTTTATTCACTATATCACTCATTTTTTATGACAAAAATTGTTTTCTTATTTTTTTGTATGGTGATAATATTGAGCAATACAATATGAAATAAGACATTTTTTAAGGTTATTATGATAGAAGCAGAGGAATCTAGTTCGGAGTGGAAGAATTTATATTGAGTACACATATAATTATTATTGCTATGACTTATATAAAAAGTTGCCAGGAAAGTAGTGATAATTAGATTATATACTTGATTCTCAAAAGATATTAAAATACTTGAGATTGGAATAAGGATGGTAGTAATTGTGTGTGTTTCAGAATGGTTTAGCTGTAAGATAAGATATTTAATACATATTTTAGTTGTTTTTATGATAGAGCTAGGAGAGCAATAATTAGAATAGTTAGTATATTGATGGAAATATTTAAAGTAAATATACTTCAATTTCTTTTTGTTAAAAGTTACAAAAAAAAAAAAATTATTGGTTATAAGTAGAGCACTAGTGATGTTATATATACTAATTACAACATAAGTAAGCTGGATGAAAATATGTTTTATATTGGTTAGATATAGTTTTTCTGTAAGAATGGGATTACATAATATAAACTCACTAATTGTGTTAAAAATGGATGAGCTTGATAGATTAAAGAAAAATACATTATATCTCATGTAGGGTATCCTGGTGGTGGTGTGATTCATAAAACAAAAACAAAAAACAATCGATTTAAATAATAATAATACTAAGAAGAAGGAGAGTACACTATTTTGAGAATGTGTTAGTTTGTCGAAATTCGTGGTATGGCTCATGGAAGACTCATTATAATAACATGAGACCTACTACTCATAAAATAAAATATGTTGACAAAAATTGCTTGCTCTTCGGTCGTAGATGGCTCACAGGAAAATTAATGTAAGTTTTCAAAAGCACAATGGTCCAAGTGCATTTTTTTAATAATAAACGGTGTTCTAGTAGTAATTTTCGAAAGCAGAATTCTACATTATATGCTAAGAAAATTTTTGGTGGAAATCTTTTTCAAAGCTTTGGAAACAGGGCTTATTATTAGCTGTTAACTATAAATTGTGTGTTTTTTTTTAAATTTAATAACTATAATCTGTTATTGTTGTCGATTCGAGTTAGACGGCCGGCATAGTCCAGTGGTAACGCATTGGACTGCCATTCCGAAGGTCGCGGGTTCGAACCCGGCGTGCGCAAATAAATTTTATTTGATTAATTTGTGTTATTTCACAATTAATTAATTAAAATAATATATATTATATTTGCGGCACGTTCCAGAGTGGAAGATACTACCAGTATCGCCCTGGTGTAAGACCACCATTCAGAATTGAAACGTTGCTCCAAATGGCTTTAGCCGTGTTTAGTGACTAGATCTGAATAGCCAGGTACTTCCCCACCTTCCTCTTTCCCTTCCCCACTTACCTTCAGCCTCACAACACCCCCCAATTGGGGATGCCATAGTCTCACTGGCTCCAGACGGGAGCAGTTGGGACTCTTGTGAGGTATTCACTATAAAAAAAAAAAAAAAAAAAAAAAAGTTCCGTGTTGTCATAGTATTGATGGATTGTTAGACTTGTGTCAAAAGTATGTAAAAAATACACCTAAAGATAAATAATATTTAATTATAATAAATACTCGTATAAACAGGTTTCAGAACCAATGGTTCCGTGATTAGATTACAAAGTATACTTGTGTTCCATCAGTTCATGCATATTATTTATTTATGAATATGAAGACCTTTTGGGCTTTTATATAACGACTATAAATTAAATTGTGAATAATAGTATAACTTGGTATGCGGTAGGATGTTTTGGTAGGCGGGAATGGGTACCGCCGCCCTGGGAACCATTTATTGGATGACCAACACCTCTGCCACAGGTCACCCCAAGTGGTTCGCTACGTTTGGTGACTTAGCAGGGGTGCCCGGGTTCATGGGTTAAGGTTTGCCCAGGTCTTGGTGGCGGGTGCGTCGGCCCACCTTCTGCGTGGCGTGCCGGTTGGGAGATGCTGGTTGAGGGAGACCCTTTTTTTTTTTTTTTTTTTTTTTATTAATGCAATAAACAACATAATATATTATAATTTTACTGGTCTTCCATTAAAAGCCTTAGCTTGTGGATGGAAGAAGAGTTAACATTTCACATATTATGTACAAATAAAGTCACGTGTACAGTTAATACAATGCAGTTAATACAGTTAATACATTTCATATAATTACAATTACTATTTACTATAATCATGTATTTCAATATATATGTATGTGTAGGTAATATAGACACATGGCAATCAGACCCGTTAACTAAAATATGTAAACATAAATGTATTCAGTAAGAAGAAAAACAAGTAAGATTTTTAGTGTGACATTCTCTAAAATACTTTTTGATGGAGTTCAACAATTGAATTTTGTTCCTAATGCTTCTGATTTCTATTGGTAGGTTATTGAAAAAGAATTTTCCTTGGTGAGTATAATGGTGTTGTGCAAAAGAAGTGTTTAATTTGGGGCACACAAATACATGTTTAAGTCTAGTACGATTTTCAGTTATGAATGCGTATTTATCTTTTTCTTTTATAATTTGTATAATTGAATTTTTTATAAATAAGTTTTTAAATGTTGGAACTTTGAATTCTTCGAATATGCTGTCGGTTGGGAAGTCTGGAGGTTTTTTTAGTATAATTTTTATTATTAGTTTTTGAACAATTTCTATGGGGGTCAGATTAGTTTTGTAAGCTGCTCCCCAACTGATAATGGCATACTGAAGAATAGACTGTACTAATGCGTAGTATATTGAGTATAGGTTTTTCGTTGATAAAAAGTTTCGTATCCGTAAGAATATATGAATTAACTTCCTAACTCTTTTTATTGTATGGTCGATGTGATCTTTCCATTTTAGGTTTTTATCTATGATTATTCCAAGATATGTAATTTTATCCGCTATTTTCAGAAGTGAACATTTTTGTTGGCAGTGATTAGTATCGTGTTGTGCGAGAGAATGATTATGTAAGAATATTTGAAGATTTGGAGGTACAATGTTAGTGTTAATTTCGAAAGGAATGACATATGTTTTATCACTATTTAACGACAAGAGGTTATTGTCAAACCATATTTTTAGATTATTTATGTCTTCTGTAGCTTTTAGATTAATTTTTTCCCAAGTTTTTTCTTTTATTATAAGGACTGTATCATCAGCGTAAGAGATAATTTGGCCATGCAATGGTTGAATAAATATGTCGTTTACATACAAAATGAACAATATTGGTCCAAGCACGGTGCCCTGTGGGATACCAAAATTTGATGTTTCTTGGTCGCTAGTTTGGTCATTTATTTTAACAAATTGTGCACGATTGTTCAAATAACTTTCTATCCATTGGACGGCTTTATCATTGATGTTATTTAATTTCAGTTTTTTGATAAGCTTTGCGTGTGAGATACTATCGAATGCTTTTCTTAGGTCTATGAATATTCCTGCGCATTTATTTCCTTCATCAAGTGCAGAGTATATAAATGATGTTACATTTGCTATTGCATCTTGTGTGCTTTTTGTTTTTAAGAATCCGAATTGATTGGAATGTAATATTTTATTGTTTTCTAGAAAATCAACAACCCTTTTTTCACAATCTTTTCAAATATTTTTGCTATATTCGATATTAGTGATATCGGTCGATAATTTGAAACATTTTGCGGGTCGCCGGTTTTAAAGATAGGGGATATTATAGATTTTTTATAATTTGTTGGGAATATGCCTTTAGTCAGACTGAGATTGATAAGGTGGTTTAGTGGTTTCAGTAGATACATTTTCATTTCTTTAAGAATTTTTACAGAAATGTGGTCGAAACCTGGAGAGGATCCGTCTTTCATGCTTTCTATTACAAGTTGTATTTCAGTTTCGGTAGTTTTTTTAAAAGTGGATAGTGTATTTTGTTTTTGGGTATTAGTTGTTATAGTTTTTGGTGTGTGTACAGATTTAGTGATTTTATCAGCGAGATTGTTTCCTACTTTAGAGAAATAAGAATTAAAAATGTTTGCTGTTAGTTTTGGGTCTTTGGATACATCTATGATATTATTTTCATGTTTTAAATATTTTATAGAATTATTTTTTTTCTTATTTTCAATTGCATAATTTACCGTTTTCCAAATAACTTTTAGATTGTTTTCTGAAGTAGAGATTATTTTTTTAAAGTAGTCGTCTTTACTTTTTTTAATTAAAGCTGTTAATTTATTTCTATATTTTTTGAGAACTATCTTAGCATTTTCATCGTGTGGATTTTTAATTGTATTTTTATATAGCCTTTCTTTTTCTCTGATAGATTTTATTAGGCCACAAGTGATCCAAGGTTTTATACGTCTGAATTTTGAATTCGTGTATAATGAGACCTCTGTTGTGGAGGTTTCAATATGATCCATAATTTGTTTTTCAAACATATTTGAGCATTGTTCGACATCGTTAGATTGTAGTATCGTACACCAAGTTTCTGCTTTCAATTTTTTCTCTAAAGTGGCAATATTTGTGGTTTTTTTAATAGTAATTGGAGCCTTAATTTGTGATTTTATTTCATTATCATACAATAATAAGCAAGTGTGGTGGTCAGTAATATTCGTTTGCCAAATCATTGTTTTGATTTTATATAGGTTTTGTAATTTTATGTTTATCCAAATATGATCTAAGCAAGACGATTTTTGTCCGTGCATTTCTCTAGTATTTTTGTTTATGCATGATTTAAAATCTAATTCAGTCATACAATTTAGGAACTCATTTTTGAAAATATTTTCTGATTTTTCGTTAATGTTAATATTAAAATCACCCGCGATAAAACAGGTTTTATTTTTAAGCGGTAGTAATATATTTTTCAGTTGAGTTATAAAATGTGAGATATTTGATTCGTGTGTTCTGTAAATGGCAATTATGTGATAAATATATTTATCGAGTTTAATTTCGATTTGAATACAGTTAGTCAGTAATATTGGGTGTTCTAAAGTCGTGACAATACTGAATTTGGTGTGAACGAATATTGCGATTCCACTATTTTTATTGATATTTATTTTAGTTGGGATGTATGTATAGTTAGGAAGCTGAAAAGCTGGTGACTCATCATTTGTAAATGTCTCTGTTAATATTATACAGTCTGGTTGTAATATTAGATTATTGATTTTAATAATAAATTCATCAAAATTTTGAAACATACTACGAATATTTTGGTGTAATATGAATAATCCGTTAAATTTGTGTGGGAAAAATTCATTACATGTCTCTGTGCTTGCACATTCGTATTCATGGATTTTGTAGAAATTTTCTATTTGGCTAGCTATAAAATCATCCATTGAAAATTAATTTTAATTCATTTAGAGCAATTGATAGCACAAACATCCATAAGCTTGCCAAAACTATGAAAAATTAAATTAAAAGAATTACGCTCCGTTATTATAATTATATCGGTATCGTGTCTATTAGTGAATAAAGTGTACTTATATCTGTTGCGAATGTATAACATGAGCATATAAATAATACATAACATAAGCATATAAATAATATAAAATATAAGCATAAAGAGAAAATAAAACATGAGCTTAAAGAGATTAAAAAACATAAGCATATAAAGAAAATAAAACATAAGCCTATAAAGTATACCAGTGATATATGGATTTGGTTGTTGCGGATATTTAACATAAGCGTGAAAAGTATGCATAACATTGGCATAAGTATACAGAGTATGCATATAGTTGTTGCGAGTATATATCACGAGCATATAAAGAATAAGCATATAAAGCATATAGAACATAAGTATATAGAGAAAATAAAACATAAGCATAAGCATGTAAAGTACACAGGTGTTATAGGGATTTAGTTGTTGTAAGTATTTTACATAATTATAGCAGGCATATAGTGTAACTATGAATTGAAGATACATAGTACAAGATTTATATTGGTTAATGCTAAAACTAAATGTAGTGTTTGGGTAAAGAGATAAAAGAAAACTAGAGAAATACAAATTAAATAATTTAAATTCCCCTGTAACCATATACCTGTGCCCTTCTGTTTCATATAATAGGTTGAGATTAATAGTTAAAATAGTGATGTTAATGAATTTTGAGTAAAGTAAAAAATATTTTATCAACATAAATACAATAGTTACAGTTCTTTTACAAGTTATTGGGTGTGTGAGATAAGATGTGTTTGTTTTTGTCATTGATAATAATGACTGGTGTTCCAATATCTCTACGGACGTACACTTGCCCTCCACGGGTCCAGGCGAATTTATATAAGTTTTCCCGTGTAGCCTTACGTGCAAGGAACCACAAGTGTTTCGCACGAAACGTCAGGTGTTCCGAGACGTATATGTGAGAGCGAGGTCCTGCAATTCCGACGAGGGTGGTGTTGAGTTTTTCCTCTCTATTGTTAGCTTGTTTGTTGAACTTTTTTATGTCTGACAGGAAAACATCACGGTCAATACTGGTTTTAAATGATATGATTATGGGCCTACATTGGTCTTTATGTATTTTTTGGGAGATGCGGTAAGCTGCGTCAATCCTGTTCATTTCCACGTTTGAATTAGTAGTTTTTTGGATGTTGAATATGAGGTTATTTAAGTTTTCCCCATTATTTTCCGGGATCCCCCTGATTTCAGCGTTTTTAGACCTATTTAGCCTGTCTATTTGCTCCATTTGGTTTTCTAATACTTCAATTCTTGCTTCGAGGCCGGTGTTCTTTTTCTCAAGCTTGTTATTAGTGTCCTCAAGCTCGTGGACGCGAAGAAGAATGTCCTCATATTGCTTGCTCATCCCCGCTAGAGTGGCAAGAATTTGCGTGTTTTGTTCGAGTAGTTTGGCGAGTAGTTCACTATCAATAAGTGAACTGCCACTGGGTTTGACAGTCGGTGTGACACAAATGCATTGTTTACATTTTATGAGGGCACGCCGCTCCTTAGAGAGGCGACGGTAGGTACTTTCCGTCACACCTCCACATTGCAGATGGAATGTCTCCTTGCAGGTTACGCACACAAAAATAGACTCGTCTGAAAGTGTTGGTTCGGAACATTTTTGACAGGTATTATTCATGTTGATGATGTATGATATGTTGATGATGTTTCACTGTTATTTTACGTTATTTGTAATAGGCAGTAAAAGTTTTGCTATAAGCAGTCACAGTTCTTAGCACAGATAAACACTGGATTGAACTGTCACTGTCAAATGTCACTTGATCGAAAATTAAGACACTTGTAATCGCTGTAGAATTAATGAATTATAACCAAGTTTGAAGTTTGTACACTAAATGTGACCCAAGGAATCACCTCCAATACATTTAATTTTCAATATGACGGTTTTAAATATAGATTTTATGATTTTATCGGTAGAGCAAATATCGTGGTATACACTATTTATTGTTGTATTGTTAACTGAATACAATACTTTACAACCGGTTACCGCTGTCCGGGCCGCTCGATAGTACAGGGGCCCGACCCTCAGGCTCACGACTAAGGGTGGGCTGCCCCATCAGCGAGTGAAAAAACCCCGCCACTGCTGTTGTGCCGGTTCGTGACCGGAGGGGACCCAGCAGCAGCGTTTGGGGCGCATTGGATGCCCTCTCCAGCCGGACTCTCCCAGCCTATCGCCTAGCACCGCAGTGGGTGGGCTGGAAACAAACGCTCATCACTCCTGGACAGCCTGAACCCCAGATTCCTACCCACCCCTTATACCTTTCCTTTCCAGACCTTCCTTTCACCTCATACCCTTAAAAAAAATTTAAAATCATGAATATACATAAAAACAAACTTAACATCGTTACAGCGGCGAGTAGCAGGCGTCCCCGGTGCGGGCCAAAACTGTTGGTAAATTTTGCCAACATTCGCGGTCTGCACACTAATTTAAATTCTGTTCATCACCATCTTTTGCAAGCAAGTTCCGACTCAAAGGAGGAGTCTGCCTCTATAGTCGAGCTGACGTCAACTGTGTACGACTATTGAGTCTGGAAAACTCCAGATTAAACGTAATGTGGGTGCGCGTCAATCTTGCCAGTACGGCAAGATTCTACGCATGTTTATACCGCTCACCGAACCATAGAACCCGGCGTGCGCAAATAAATTTTATTTGATTAATTTGTGTTATTTCACAATTAATTAATTAAAATAATATATAGTATATTTGCGGCACGTTCCAGAGTGGAAGATACTACCAGTATCGCCCTGGTGTAAGACCACCATTCAGAATTGAAACGTTGCTCCAAATGGCTTTAGCCGTGTTTAGTGACTAGATCTGAATAGCCAGGTACTTCCCCACCTTCCTCTTTCCCTTCCCCACTTACCTTCAGCCTCACAACATCCCCCAATTGGGGATGCCATAGTCTCACTGGCTCCAGACGGGAGCAGTTGGGACTCTTGTGAGGTATTCGCTATAAAAAAAAAAAAATAGCGAATCAGACACTTCCGAACTCTTCAAACATTTGAGCGATACTATTGATGATCTCTTGCCCCGCTACCCTTCGGCCGAGTTTATTGTTCTGGGGGACTTCAATGTTCATAACGAACCATGGTTGAAGTTTTCAGGCCCAACGGACTCGGCTGGCCGACAGGCGGAATCCTTTGCCATTTGCTACGGATTGGAGCAATTGGTTCAGGAGCCTACAAGGGTTCCTGATGTCCAGACTCACCGCTCCAATCTGTTAGACCTATTATTAACTACTGTGCCACACGGTTATAAGATTGACGTCACAGCGCCTCTGGGATCATCCGATCACTGCCTAGTGACGACATCAATCCCCGTTAACCTCAGACCAACCAATGAGAGGCTGAGGAGAAAAGTGTGGCACTATAGGTCAGCAGATTGGTTCGGTATGCGGGCCCATTTCAACGCTTTTCCGTGGTCAGCTGTTTGTTTTCGGACTTCGGACCCTTCAAGATGTGCTCAGGAGATTGGTGAAGTCATCAAATCGGCGATGGATGGCTTCATACAATCGACTACTAAAGAAACTGGTGTGGGCTCAAAGCCGTGGTTCAGTCGACAATGCTCCGAAGCAGTTCGACGAAAAAACGCGGCTTACCGAGCCTACAACACATCTTGAACGCCCGAAAGCAGATCAGCATACAACAAATCGGCAAAGCAATGCAAGAGAATCATTAATAGGTCAAAATTCGAAAACGACCCGCAGATCAGCAAAAAGCTGGCTGCCTGTCCGCATGGCAGCAGAGCATTCTGGTCGCTTGCGGGCTCAATAGGTCGGAATTTTCGCAAACCCAGTTTGTCACCTCTTGCCAGACCTGACGGTTCACTAGCAAACACCGCCACCGAAAAGGCTAATGAGGCTAAAAAATAAAATAAAGGCTAAAAGGTTCATGATAGCTATTAGGGAAAATGTTTGCGGAAAACTCGACCCTCGATGACGGAGGTGCTGTTCCGCCGTCGGTTCCTCACTGCGGCTTCTGTATGAAAAAGCTGAGGATCCGGCATCGGGATGTACTCCACGTTATACGGGGGCTCGATGTTAACAAAGCTAGTGGACCTGATGGAATACCTGCCCTGGTATTGCAGAGGTGTGCTGCGGAAATAGTTCCAGTTTTGACAAAGCTCTTCAAATGTCCCTGAAGTGTGGCACTGTGCCCTCTGGTTGGAAAAAAGTGGTCATTCACCCTATTCCCAAGAAAGGTGACCGCTCCAACCCGGCCAACTACCGCCCCATAGCGATCACATCAGTTCTGTCCAAAGTGATGGAACGTGTGATCAACGACAAACTGCTCACATACCTCGAGAAGAACAAAATTATCAACGACCGTCAACACCGATTCCGGCGGAACCGCTCGTGCGGTGATCTTCTCGCGTATGTGACGCATGTTTGGGGGCGGTGCCTAGAACGTCACGGTGAGACCCCAACGGTCGAACTAGACATATCCAAGGCCTTTGACCGGGTCTGGCACCGAGGACTTGTCAACAAATTGCCTTCTTACGGACTTCCCGCATCCCTGTGTACGTGGATTGCTGACTTTTTAAGGGATAGGTTGATTCAGGCGGTTGCTGACGGTTTTACCTCTTCCTCGCACTCCATAAATGCTGGCGTCCCACAGGGATCGGTTCTGTCTCCGTCTTTGTTTTTGTTGCACATCAATGACCTTTTAACATGCGCACCGATTCATTGTTTCGCGGATGACAGTACAGTTCATGATAGCTTTTTGTTTGACAAGCCCCCAAAGGGCACACAAACTCCAAAGCAGGGTACTCACCTAACCGTGTAACATGTAACGTATCTGATACTGTATCAAGTGAGTACGTAGGCACGAGCCTACTGCGAGCCGCTCGCGGGTGGAGCGCAGTGTGCTCGCAGCGACCCGCCGACGACGGTTTCACTGCGAGCACTAAAAGCGGATCCGGGAGCTCGTAGCTGGATACGCGGTTATCGTGGACGAGCCGTACCCACTTGCAGATTGATATAGTTACGTTACATGCTACGCTCTTGGTGAGTACCCTGCTCAACGGCTCGGAGGGCTTTGAAGCAGAGAATGGACGGTTATCTCGAGAGTATTTCCTCCTGGGGTAAAAATAATCTCGTCGAATTTAATGTTTCAAAAACCCAATCCTGTCCGATTACGTCTAAAAGGGATCCAAATTATAATCTAGTCTCCTTCAACGGAAGCAATCTTCCGAACAGGCCTTCCATTGATATGCTTGGTGTAACTACAGGTGACAAGCTCAGGTACGGGGGCTCCATCGAAGCCAGAGTAAAGTTGGCCTCTCAGAAGCTGGGCGTACTGTACAGGGCCCGCAGATACTTTAATAGTACACAACTGATGACCCTGTACAAATCGCAAGTGCGCCCTACTGTCGAATTTGGCAGCCATCCTGGTCCGGAGCCCCAAAATACCTGAAAAAAACCCTTGACTCTGTGCAGAAACGGGCGGTCCGTTTGATAGATTCCCCAATCTTGACAAACGGACTGCAATCTTTAGAGCACAGGCGTCAGGTAGGTATGCTGTCCTTGTTCTATCGGTATTACAATGGAAGATGCTCTGAGGAACTAGCGTCATTGATCCCTTCGACACCGGTGCGTAGTCGGGATACACGTCAAACGCGCGCCCAACATTTGTACACGGTTGACATTTGTCACATGATTCGTTCTTAGGTTCAACAGCTCGGCTGTGGAACGAGCTGCCGGCCTCTGTGTTTCCTCCCTCCTACAACTTGGGACTCTTCAAGACCCATGTTCACTCCTTCCTCTCCACAAAAATACCCTCCACACAGCATCCCCAAAGATGACATAGGCCCTGAGGGATATTATTTTCTTCAGGGCCTTTTGTGTGGAGTTAATATAAAAAAAAATAACATTATTTTTTATAAAAGTTATCATCACACTCGACCATCGAAAAATAAACTAATTGATGAAAAATAAAAATTAATTAATTGAATTCACTTAAGCAATCATCATTATTAATAATATCGATTGTTAAGACTTTTCGAAAATTCAATTTACAAGAATACTCCAGGTTGATTATAAGATGTAAACCACCAATTTAAAGTGAATTTCCGCTTTTTATCCACTTTAGATAAAACCAGAAAGGTTAATTTCACACGAAACATCTATTTACAAAGTAATTAATCTTGATAAAGGCTTTATAAAACAAGTAATTGTTTTTAATTCAAACTACACTTACACGTGTGTGCGCTAGGCCATCGATATATTTCATCTACTATAGATACTTTTGGCACATTTAAGGCCATAAATGTATTAATATATATTTTTTATACTTCCTTATCAGGGTTTAAAGTATACTTTTGTTCCTTTATTTATGTTTCTTTCATCAATAATAGTAATAAATCTAACATGCCTAAAATATCGATAAACCAACAAATACTTCATGAAAAACTGTCTCACGAAACATGGGAATCTATACTCTGCACAGAAGATGTAAATAATAGTGCTTTAAAATTTCATGACACCTTACAAAAGCATATAAAAGATTCAAGCTGTGAAATACACAAAAAAATATATAAAAAAAAATTCAAAAAAATTAAACCATGGATTACCCATGGTCTAGTGGTTTCCATTAGAGAAAAAGAAAAATTATTTAAACTTACAAAAAAATTCCCACTAAATAATTCGATTATTTTACACTTTAAAAAATACAGAAATAAACTAACGGCACTAATTAAAATGACCAAAGAAGAATTCTACAAACAAAAGATGTTAAATTCAGGTAACAGTGGTAAAAAAATTTGGAAAACAATAAATGAAATAATTGATAAAAAAAGAAAGACAAGTGACATTTTAAAGCTGCACATTAACAATAATATGATGCAAGTTTCTGATAACCCAAAACTATGTGCGAATGCTTTCAATAATTTTTTTTCAAATGTCGGAAAAAATCTCGCAAACGAAATAACTAACAACATAGATAATACCACCACATCAGGAATTCCAGTAGCTTCATTAAATAAAACGGTAAAAACATTCGAAACGATAACCGAACAAGAAACTGTTGTTATAATACAAAACCTAAAAACTGAGTCCGCACCAGGTTTTGATGGGATAACCGTTGAAATTCTGAAAAAAAATCTTAACTTTTTGAAAAAACCTATTACACATATCATAAATAATAGTCTTAAAAAAGGAATCTTTCCATCTATTTACAAAAAAACTATTATTTCACCGATTTTTAAATCAGGTGATACTAAAGAAATTAATAACTACCGACCTATATCAGTATTATCAAATATCTCAAAAATTTTTGAAAAGGTAGCAAAAAAGCAACTGCTAAAATTTATTGAAACTAATAATATATTGAGTGACCAACAATTTGGATTTCGCGAAAAAATAAGCACACAGGACGCAATCATAGATTTAACAACAAAAATACATCAAGCACTAGACAAAGGCAAAAAATCTCTTGCAATATTCATAGACCTAAAGAAAGCCTTCGACAGCATAAGTCACAAAAAATTACTCTACAAGCTTAACAAAATAGGAATTATAGATAATGCCAAAATGTGGATAGAAAGTTTCCTGAACTCTAGAAGTCAATATGTAAAAATAAATAACACTCTCAGTGAACCGAACACAAGTGACTTTGGAATACCACAAGGCACCATATTGGGCCCTCTTCTATTCATATTATATGTTAATAATATCTTTAAATTACCATTAACAGGAAAACTCATTTCATATGCAGATGATACTGCAATTATATTTCAAGCGAATTCATTGAATGAACTTGAAATAATTGCTAACAATGATATCAATACGTTAAAAGAATGGTTTGATAAAAACTTATTAACATTAAATATTGAAAAAACATATTATATAATTTTTAGTTTAAACAAAATAAACCCTTTTATTACATTAAATATTAAAATACATTCAAAAAAATGCATATCAAAAAAATCTACTTGCCAAAATAATGACTGTTTATCCATAGGAAATAAAAATGAAATTAAATATTTAGGTGTAATAATAGATAGTCAACTTAAGTGGAAAACTCACATAAACAATATCATAAATAGATTAAGAAAACTCATTTACATATTTATTAGTCTAAGAAATATACTTAACTTAAAAATTCTTAAAAATATTTACTACGCTCTAGCCCATTCAATAATACAGTATGGTATCGTTGCGTGGGGGGGAGCTTACAAATCATCACTTTTACCGCTGGAAATCACTCAAAGGCTGTTAATAAAAATTTTTATAAAAAAACCATCAGACTACCCAACCTTACAACTTTTCCAAGATTTTCAAGTCCCATCACTAAAAAATACATATACGAAAAATACGCTACTTCAAATTCACAAAGATCTGTATAAGAAGTCACACCATGCCATGGTTCGTGTCGAGAGCAATAGGCAAAATACAATGGGTCGCTTATGGACTCCATTAATGCATACCAGTTTTGCACAACACTATTACACGTACACTGGAGTGGTATGGTTTAATAAATTAACGACTGAGATGAGATTAGAACCGGACTTTAATAAATTTAAAAATAAAATTAACTTCACTACAATAAATAATTTAACGAATTAGAATGACGATGATATCTCACTATATTATTTTATAAATTATTGTATAAAAAAACTAAAATCTCTTCACTTTATATGTTTTTATGATTCTTTTTTTCTTCTATTTACATACCTATGTATGTTAAGTTTTTATTATTTTCCCTTTACACACGAGTTTTAGACTCTTGTAAAGGTAAACATGTTAATTTTTATTGAAATATGTTCTTACTATGTAAATTTAAACATTATACTGTATTTTATAAAATAAAAAAAAATATAAAAAAAAAAAAAAAAAAAAAATCTGGATAAAAAAATATGTGGATATTTATTATTAACCGTTTGAGTGCCAAAAAAAATCTTACAGTTGCTTGTAAAATGCCACCAAAAAAACATTATTTTTTATGAAACTATATATATTTTTAAAACTAAATTCTTTGAATTTTCAAGGATTTCGATGATTTTTTCGGTGTTTTATTAAAGAATATTGGTTTATTAAAGAATCACGCGGAGGAGGATCCCGAAGTCCAGGCGTTTCGAAAAAAATGAGAATTTTACGTACAGACGTACGCGAGAATCAGAACACGACTGACGCAATCGACGGAAATCGACGATCGGCAATCTTCGTTAAAACACGCATCGACGAAAATCGACGATTGGCACCCAAACGGACAAAATAAATAATTTTTTTGCATTTAATTTCAATGGTATCTAATAAATTTTTGGTTGGTATAATATATTATATATAATCAAATTTTGCGTGCTCCACTTATTGCAGGCTTCGTTCAAAAGTCCCGGTCATAAGTAACATTTTATTCAATGACGAAACAAATAACATACATATTTAACTTTGAAATTGGTTTGTTGTTGACTAGTTTTAAGTCTATCTTTGGATTAATTTGTGTTTCATTAGATTATAATTTATTTATTATTTTCCCACATGATTGATGAAGATAACCACTTTCAGGAAGGCACGAGGCACAGACTTCTTTCCGTAACATTAACCCCTCATGCTAATTTGTTCGCTTCTGGAAACAGGTCACATGAATCTCAGAAATTGTTTTGTCTCCCTTAGTGTCATGGTTAGAAATATGATCTAATATATCTATGTGTTAGAAAGAAAAAACGCCACGCTTTATATTCAAATCTAGAAGCCACATAAAAACTAAAATGTATCTAAATCTCTTTAAACAAAAAGTTTCGACCGCAGTTCAAGAAAAAATGAAAAACTTTATTTTTTATTTTTTAAAATCATACATGAATAATGTTTATAATACATTTGTTAGTAATATTTGTTCAGTGTTTAGACGCGTATGGTGAGTCATTTAAAACCTTTTTAAGTTCGCATACAAATTTTAAATCTTTTAAAAATTATATATATTTTATATTTATTTTGTATTACATTTTGTCTTATATTATGTTTCTAATAACTAAATATGGAATCGTATTTCATCACCTTTCAAAAATAGTTTTTAGTTTCTGGATGCGTTCAGAATAATTTATTTTTTTTTACGGCAAAGCGGAAATAGTCCTACCTTCTCAAAGAATATGTCAGAGACGTATTCTTGACCTGATGCTTTGGGTATCCTCGCAGTGCCTACCATCAGGCAGAAGTGATGATATATTGTTCTTGATGAAGTCAAGACTTTTCAATTGTTCTGGTACCTACCTGAATAAAATGAAAAAATAATTATCATTGAGTTAATTGACAAATTGTGTAATTCGTAATTTTTAATAAAAAAGTTACACTAAATAATTGATCTTTATTTAAGTACCTACCTAGTAACAAATCTTATTGATAAGAAATTGTTTTTTTTTAATAAGAAAAAAATTTTTGCACAACTAATTTACAGTAAATTAATAATTATTTCACAAATGTACCTACTTGTTATTATTTAAGTCTGTGTAATGTAATTGATGTAGGTATTTTTTTTATAATAAATATATTTTTTACAGATTTGTACAATGGAAGAATCAAATATGGCGGACGACGAGCCCATGACGGTGATAATAGGCACCACTCTCTCCCCGGTGAGCCAAGTGATCATGAAGGCTGTTCCGGTAATCGGGCCTGCACACGAGCAGAGAGCGCCGCGCCTGGAATCGGTCATCACCCTGCCTCCTTCTAAAGCGTCCCCACTCACCAATAGAACCACAACATCTTCATCACTCAATCAACAAACAACATCATCACTCAATCAACCAACAACATCATCACTCAATCAAACCACATCTTCATCACTCAATCAACAAACAACATCATCACTTAAACAATCAACAACATCATCACTTAATCAAACCACATCTTCATCACTCAATCAACAAACAACATCATCACTTAATCAACCAACAACATCATCACTTAATCATACCACATGTTCATCACTTGCACAACAGACAACAGCATCACAAATTACAAGCCAACCTTCAAACCCTGGTCCCATGCTTCACTCTCCACTTCTCCCGTCCCAACCGGTAATCGTGAAGAGTAAAGGCTCCATCATAGTGCAACACTACAGCCGGGGCGGTGTCGGGGTGATTAGATCTTTGAAAGCCGAGCAGAACAAGGAGTACAAGTCTGAGTGGGACACTGAAAACAGTAATGACAGTTGCTCCTTTGTGACCAACGGCAGTGACAATTCCATGGACTCTGTGACCTTGGTGCAGGGGGAGAAAATAGAAAATTGGGTGACAGCTTCTGGTGCCAGGTTGGAGGAGAGCTCGGCCTGCAAGGACTTCAAGGGAGGGGAGGACTCGCCCAGCAGCAACTGTTCGAGCTTTAGGTGAGTCCATCGACCATTTTTTCATTATGAAATTAACCATTTCGAAAAAATTATCCCACGATAGTCGATAAATTACTTAAATTAAATCTTTATGGAATAACGAAATTGGAATATACATATTTAATATGAAAATACTTTTAATGAATTGTATTCAAATTCCTGAAATAGGTAATTGTGTTATTAAACGGTGGGAGTTCAAACATCATTATGTTATTTGCTCATTTTTTCGACGGTATTAATACAATAATTTAGTAATTATATTTATTTTTGGGACTCACTTTTCTTACCCACGCAATTCTTTATTTTTTCGTCTTATTTACAATTTCCGGGTGGATTCTTCATATTAAGTAATTAGGCCAGGGATGACTTGTAGGATTTGACCGAAGTGTCAAATAAGGCAAAAACATTTTTGTTATTTGTTTTTGGGGTGTTATGCCGTGTTGTGCTAACTACTTCTATAGCCAACGTCTCGGACAACATTGCAGTGTCCATCATCAGGGCAGATGTGTTATTTGAGAACTAACTAACTAACCATCACGCCGTTTCCCCGCAGGGGTAGGCAGAGAGGACGGACCGCCAAACAACTCGGTCTTGGCACACACTCCTTGCCTCATTCACATTCATACATCGTCTCATACATACTCTTCTACTGTTCTGACTCTTGACATGGCCCGACTCTGATTCACTTGGTCGTGCCATGTCTTCCTCGGGCGTCCCCGACTTCTGCTACCATTCACATTTGCATCGTATATTCTCCTTACACTCCTTTCTTCGCTCATTCGCTCTACATGCCCAAACCATCTAAGCGTCCCTTTCTTGATCTTACTCATTACGCTTACATCAGCCTTGCACTCTTGGCGGATATCCACATTCCTCACACGATCATACATGGTTTTACCACACATACGCCTAAGGAATCTCATTTCAACAGCATTCAATCTACTTTCATCCTTTCTTTGCCAGTTCCATGCCTCACTTCCATACATCAGGGTAGGTACCAGCACTCCATTGTGGACTGCTAACTTCGCTTCTTTGAACAATTTTTTGTTAGCGCCAACTGCGTTCCGTCCTCCATTAATGGAGTTACCTGCATTTACTCTTCTTTCAATATCTCTGTCAGCCTTCCCATCTCTCGTAAACATGCTTCCTAAATACACAAATTCATCCACCTGCTCCAAGTATTCCTCATTCACAACTATATTGCACACTGTTTTCGTACTTTCTCTTTCAAACACCATTACTTTAGACTTACTTACATTCATCATTAACTCATTCTTCACGCATACTTCGTTCATCCTAGACACAAGAGACTGCAGATCATCCATACTATTAGCAATCAGCACCGCATAATCAGCATACAACAGGCAACATACTTTAAAATTACTCAAATTCGCGCCCAATCCCGCCTCTTTCAATTCTTGCATAGAATTATCCATGTATAGATTGAATAACCACGGTGACATTACGCAGCCTTGTTTAACACCTTTCGTGATATCAAACCACCCCGTAAAACCACCGTTCACCCTAACGCATGCAACGCTTCCCTCATATAGAGACGCAATTGCCTGAGTCAGATTCGCATTCACTCCATACTTGGACAACACCTTCCATAGCTTTTTCCTGTCGACTCGGTCGTATGCTTTTTGTAGATCTACAAAGGCACAGAAAAGTTTCTGGTTTTTTGCCAGAAACTTCTCGGTGAGCATACGCTGGTCCATGCACCCCCTTCCACTCATAAAAGCACCTTGCACATCCCATATTTTATCCTTTGTTTCCTTTCTTACCCTTTCAATCAAAATTCTACCATACCATATTTGAGGTTGTGGTGAAATGTGAGCTTATGTATGTGGATGGTACGTTTCTTCATTGCTATGTCTGTTTTACTAATAACACAAATATTATATTTATGCAATATTTGATTTTCTCATACTTGCGAAAAATTAATAAATTGCGTGATTGTTAAAAAATTACGAACTTTGTCGACAAGCTGTATGTCCTTCCATTGGACCCGGTAGTCGTCGATTCAAAAGTAAAGCAGTCCAAATAATAAAAGATTTTTCACCACGTATGGATTTTATCCTCGCTAGAGCTTTGTTTAGTAATTGGTATTCTCATTCAGTGTCGACACAATAATTTAGGAAAGAAATAGTCACGCTGCCTCAGTTGAAAATGTGTTTGCTGTAATACGAATCGAACAACTCACCTATTTCACCGTTTAATCCTCACATACGCTGTCGATATGTTGACTTGTGAGCGATTTGCATACGAATTTTGACACATCGGCTACTTATAATTTTTCAGCTGATCGTTTGGAATATTCGCGGACACTCGATCTATGCCGCATTGCACACGATTTTCTCATAAATTAATCAATCCGAATCCGCCCCTGATTGACATTGTAAGATCCTGTGTTGGATAGGACCTAAGTGGGTTACACGTGGCGGTTTTGGTTTGCCATCTTCTATTATTATTATCCCTTCGCATACCTGATGAAATTATACCACTTGTTATGCCTGATGCCTGGTAAGGTCTGTGGGGTGGTACTTTACCTTTTTTGTAATTGCACACAATTTTTTTTCTCTTTTTATTAATTTATGTAGAACATTTCAGAAATATCTCCTTTATTCACAATGAGCCAAAAACAAACCCTCTATTTTTTTATCTAACAAATATATAAAGCTTAAAACTTGCTTAAAATAGGTACCATTTTTTCAATAAATACCTTTGGAAAATAATATTTGTGATTAAGCTTCGTTAGAATTTTTCGCTTGGAAAATGGCACTTTTTTGACAGGAGAATATTGAGCATTCCAAACAAATGTGATTACTGAAAAAGAGACATACATACTTGTCTTGTGTTAGGACATGTTGTAGATCTATGTTGTATATCAATGAGGTCGTTGTCAATCAACAATGACATGTTAAAAAAATCGGTGACCGAATTGTAAGTGAATTAAACTTAACCATTTATTTCGAATTATTATTTTCTTTAAGTCCCAAAGATAAAGTGAATATTGCAAATAAACATTTAAAGATAACAATTAACACTGCTTAAAGAAAACAAAATAAAAACAATGATACGTACTTACAAAGAACTACTTCGTATAGTGACGACATATGCTTCAATTATGCGACAATTGACTTCACTTCATACAATGCTAGCATGACTCATCAGCGGCAGCTATTGCAATGGACGTTTTTTTCTGTTTTAAAATGCCCTTGGTCTGTCAGACCCTACCCGGCATGCTGGGGTTAAATCAACTATAGCAAATAGCGAGATTTCCACTCCTCAGAACCAGTTAGAATATAGCACTTTCATTCTGGGAATATTGCGAGACTGAAACGAAATGAGTTGAGAAAGGAAGTCAAAAGGATTGATTTACCTACATTTTCAGTTTTACTGCTGATAATTTGATTCATGCAGCATTTCTATTATGCTAGTATATCACCAGAACTACTAAACACAATTTTGCTTCCATTTATAACGTGTCAGAATTTTCTTTGCTTCGGAACCCACTTGGATATAGTAAAGGTACACAATATTTTTCTTCAATATACAGGGTGTATCGGCACGTACCCGACAAACTTTAACCAGCTATTCCTTAGCATATTTGGAGTAAAAAATCTTATATGCACTTTGCTGTCCGGTAAAATTTTTTTTAATTAAAAAATTATTATTCATATTTTCACCACGTGTCACCAATGTTTTATCCTTTGTCAAAGTTTGAAAACCCGTCTGGCAATATTTTGTTCGAGTTTCGTTGAATAATGTACGTACGTACCTACGTTGGCGCGCTTTTACAATCACAACGAAATGGCACGGAACCATTCGTCACATTTTTAACTATTATTATTTATTGTGTACGAAAGAGCGAGGACACTTTTTGACACACTCGCTAATAACAGCTGTTGAACACGAGAAACAATGCAAATGACAGTGACGGAGTGTGGATTTTTTATTTATTTTTTGTTTTTTATGGAAAAAAAATTTTACCAGACAGTAAAGCGCCCAGAACATTTTTTACTCCAAATGTGCTGAGGAATAGCTGGTTAAAGTTTGTCGGGTGCTTGCCGATACACCCTGTATTGAAAGCCATGACATGAGTGACCTTTTTTACACATTTTTACATGACATCGTGTGACTGTCGTTTCTTCGCCGTCCACATATATATATATTTTCTTCTCTGATCGCAAACAAATTTTCAGTTTTCCCTTTTCTCTCAAACTTGAGAAAATTCGTTAAAAAATAATTAAAACTTATTATTTTGAAATGGGGTGTGTGGAAATTTCTACTTAGTGGTAGTGGTCCGGTACCTACACTTTGCACAATCCCCAATGCGAATGGAGGGTCGTAGATCAACGGGTCTTCCGGACGTCCGGACCTAGCCAAGCTGACTATTAAGTGCTCGGGAGACATTCCAATTACATTCAATATTTCGTCCAGACCATCGAAACAACCCGAAGAAAATGATTCCTCACAGGGGGTGTGTCATATTTGGAGAAGCTGCGTGCGGAGTCTGTTTAGGAAGGAAGGATAGGAAGTTTTGGGAAGGAAAAGGGCATGAGGGGTGGGTGGGAATCTGGGGGTCAGTATGTCTAGAAGTGACGGAGGTATGAATCCATGCCTCTCACTGCGGCGCGAGGCGATATTCCGAGAGAAAGGTCTAAAGGCTCAACCACTCTCGCCATTGGTTGGCAGACGCCTCCACAACCAATACCCGGACAATCCTCACCACATGAACCCGGGCACCCCCTGTTGCACTAGAGCGCTAATACTACAAAAAATGGCATTATAGATGTTGTTGTAGCCAAAACCTGTTATTTTTTTCTAAAATTCATTTACTGCATATAAATGGAATAGGGGCTTCGTCTGAATAACCTACAAGCTCTTAAAATTAATAAATCTTTAAAAAAAAAATAAAATTAGATTGCTCCATAGACTACGGGACAGTGTGTCTCAGAGACATAAACAATAGAATTGTTGAATCGCATAATCGAGATATTAACTTGATGTTGACCTAAACTGACAGACACAACATTCTTATCACAAAATAATCGAATTAACTACGTAATGGGTCGTAATATTCTGATCAAATCAATCGGGTTTGTTTTCTTTTGAATCTAGGTAGATTTTGTCGGCATTATTCATTGCCTATTTCCGATCTATAATACGTTTAACCGTTTGTTTTATTATTATTATTTTACAATGTACAATCTAGCCCCTCAATTCAATTCCAGATGGAGACATCCATTACAAATATATTTAATTTAATATGAAATAGGATTTGTAACTTAATATGAAATAGGGGTGAGCGAAACGGCGCCTGGCGCTAGTAACAACCTCAAGAGCCCTGTATTAAAAAAAACCGTATTAGGTGTTAGGTATTGTCAGCGCCTTGGCTCCTGGGCTCCTTGGTCCCTTGACAAGTCGACGCCCGGAGACGACTGCTCCAATTGCGCGGGTACTGTGCCGGCCCTGACCTACGTTGTTTTCCCGAATTTCAATTATTTATTTATACGAATTTCAATATTCTTCGTACCTCTACAAATTGCTTGATAACTTTTGATTATGGCTAACCTATTTATAAACTGGTTAAACATGAAAAATTAGGTAGGTACATAATATTTTTGGAAATAAAATTTTAGCACTTGATCGGTGATATGGGGAATGTGTCTAGGGAAATTTTCCTACAAGGGAAAAAAAAATTAAAGAGAATCCCTACAAGATCTAATTTCATAAATGTTTGATTATATAAAAAATATTAACATTGACAAGAGATATAAAAAAAAAGTTCAAGTCAATAATCATAAACCATTTATTTTAGCGTATTTGTTTCATTACCCCCCACCCCCCCTTCCCCCAGTCACGACAATATTTAAACGAGCGAAGTTGGTACCCCAAAATCTTGTGAAATCTAGGTAAATTCATTGATTCGAAATTCTGGGAAAAATATTTTTTGGGCATATCATCACCGGTTGATGACGCGGGTCGGGGGGAGGCGACCCGTGCAGCCAGGAGGCGCGCGCCTCATAGACACTCCGTCCTCCGGACAAACTTTCCTTACTTCACTTTAGGTTACGGTTACAGGTTAGTTCTGCGCTGAGAGTCGCCCGGACCGGCCGCCCCGCGCCTCCCGCATATACCCACTCGACCGCGATAAGTACGAACACACACACTCACACTGTCGTTCATGCAAACATAACATCTCAAAAACACGCGGCAAAATTATGTCAGTTCGCCTTCCAAGTGTCACTGCCGATTATCAAAGTCAAACAACCTGTGGCTTTCAACAAACGTAAACAAAAGCGCATCAAGTGTTTGTATCGAATAAAATTAAATTGTATCGAAATAAATTCTGCCTTCGTAACACAAACATTTGGATTGTCCGTCACGCTGGTTTCGTACAAACATGTATCTTTGTTGATGAATTTAAAATATCAGTGAAATGTACAGCGTAGACTCACTGCCCGTGAGATGACAGGCGATAACCCCGCTATTATTAGGTAAAAAAATCTTTTAAATTAGTAAATGTCTTGCGCGAGAACGAAGTTTAGTAAAGTAGTTACTACTCTAGTGGATTTGACGCTCTTTATGACATTGCTGAATATTTCGCTTCGATAGTGAAATTAGTTGTATAATACATTTATAAACTGTTATTATCTTTATTAATAAAGTCGCGAAAACTTTTGTTTGTATGACCTAAATAGTGTTATCAAAGTATCTACGTATCAGGTGACGATAACTTTTGTCGTGTGTATGTGACAGTTGACATGGTTGTATTCAGTTAATTTTAATCTAAATATTGTAAAGATGATGCGAGGTTGGTCGCAGGGTTCCCCAAGCCCCGTAGGCCCGCACCACCCTGTTCGCCCGGAAGGCAATCCCATGGATAAGAGGCACATATTCAACAACACGTTGGTGGACCAAAACATTCAACCAAATATGGAAAACCAGTATCGAATAGATGACAACTATGACCACCCTTGGAACAGCAACATATACAACACTCTCGTAGGAGTGAAGCACGCCAAAGATGCCATGAATCCCATGCAAAACATGCGGTTCATAGGAAATACGAGGGGCTATTCCATCGCGGGAATGCAACACACGGGGTCAGTCGATAACCGCGGTTGGCAATATAACGACCAAATGCCACCCACAAGCGATGGCAACGTCAATGAGAGAACATTAGAAAATTGCGTAAGGCTGACTCAAGACCCCAACCTTCCGACGGCCTTTCGTCTGGTGAACTCCGAAAAGCAACTAATTCACATTGCTGGCCGGCCTGTGGACAACAACATGCGACCGAATGGCAATCGATCAAACGACAGGAATGTGAAATTCGTTGATCACTCCACGCTGTCGGCGAATAATTTAATGATGCTACCTGACCACAACAAGCGTAGCATGGCCAACATGCCGGGTTCTTACGAGAGAACGAGCCACATAGACGTAGAGCTTGGGCTGGCTAATAACACTAAGCAGATGGGTCACGGTATGACACCTGCGAGGAACCTTCCGACGGAGATGATCGCCCGTCCGATGTGTGGGAATGCCAGGCAAACGAACGTAACGCAGTCCATGGAGAATAAATTACTTCCTCCTCGCAATAATATGAAGCGTATCGAGAATGTGCTGCACTTGGATCCCATGCAGCCCATGGAGGCCAAGTTTAGACCCGCGAAGGCATCCGTGCAGTCAAATGCCAATTTGGTGCGCGGAAAACTGACGGACTCACTGCAGATTCAGAACACGATAGAGGCTACCGTCGAAAAAACTAGGTAAGTCTATTTACGTTTTAAAATATACATATTTACCTATGTATAACCTAATCAGTTTTTTGTTCTCACTCCTTATTCGTTTACATTGGCTATATGCACTGGTTAGTTCTTACTTTCTAATATTTTATCGAGAAAATATCTAATGTTTTAAATTCGTGGTCTAGGAAATAAAAATGTCATTTTTCCTTCCTATTTAAACAGTTTTCAAATAAACTCACGTGATAACGATATTTGTTGATAAACAACATTTTTTTTTAAATAAATTCGTGCGCTTTAACAAAATTTTACATAGAAATTCATCATTACCAAACTATTACTACTTACTACTATTTTTATGTATGTAACTAAAAAATTATTTATCGTTAAATTTTACACGCATAAAACTATGTTGTTTACCTTTTTATCTCATAATATTGTAAATTAAGTTATATATTTATCGCACTCAATTTCACGTTTGGCGAAGAATGGGTTAGCTATGAAAATTCCGGTGAGCTAATATTTCGAGATCATGCTTTTAGCTAATTTTTAACTGAGCGACCACCCCGTTTGATTGATGAAAACGACAACTTTAATAATTTCATCTTATTTAGGGTGTTTTAATCTCAGTCAATTATACAAGTGAGAAAACGAAAAAATATTATGAAAAATTACATACTGTCGTGGTGACCGGATAAATCATCAAAATGATAATTCATCACATCTTTAAAAAGTTATATAAAGTCATGGAAAGTGATGAAACAAAAACTTTATTAACTGGATTAAGTAGGTTAGGTTTAAATTTTTTTCATCGTTTCTCATTAGAAAAGTAATATAAAGTCATTACTTTATATCACTTTAAAGGTGTGTTGAATTGTCACTGTGTTGAATTATCATGGAACCAACTGTCATATACCTGGTCAAATGTACTAATCTCACGAAATTAGTCTGTTACGAAATTACATACCTGGTAAACGAAATTACATACATGACCTGGTTAAATGTACCAATCTCACGATAACAGTCTATAACAATAACTAAAATGTTTTCAATATTTTAAATATATTGAATATTTCCCACCCTAATAATGTCTTCTAGTGAAGTGAATTATATTCGTGATTCTACATGATGATTGAAGTAAAAAAAAAGTTTTTCGAAATTCCGTAGTTTTTTTTCATAAAAAAATATTTTTCGCTAGAATAATATTATTTTCTCAATGCAAACAACTTTTGACCCTGAAAACTACCTTAAAAAGTTTTTTTCTTTTTTACTATTAATATGTACTATTGTGTAGAATCACCCCCCAAAGTTTTGGGCACTTTAGCTCCGGACACTCTGTACATTCACCAAGGTCGGGATTTTTTAATTTTTGAAATTTAAATAAGTTATTCTTGATAAGGTGGTTTCCTTATTATTTTTATCTTGATAGTAATGTATTATTTATATATAGGTAATAAAGCAAATCTTTCAACTTTTGAGCATTGTTTCTAATATAGATAAAAATGTAAATGTTCATTTGTTCAAAATCTTAAATATCCAAAAGTTCTTCACCGATTGCTTTGAAATTTTGACACAACGTTTCTTTAGAATATTTTTTTATTTTTTATTTCTATATAATATTTACAGTGTTCACATAATTATTTATACTGTAGATATTATAGTTGTAGAAGAAAGTTTTTATTTTTTATAAGTTTTAATTTTTGTTTTTTTTTATTTTTTTGGTTTTGTTAAATTGAATATTCATAAAATTTTAATGGTTTTTGTAAATTGAATATTCATAATAAATATGTAAAAAAAAATAATAGTAGTAGTAATATATATTAACATATATGTAAGTGCATATATTTGTATTGTAAGTGTGAGTATAGTTGGTAATATGCGTGTGTTTTTTATTTAACTACTAGTTGATCCCCCTTAATGCTTCGCTATTGCTAATGTATTTCTTGGGCGCCTCCGACTTATTCCACCATTCACTACTGTATACCACTTTGTTACTGTTAATGTTTAGTATTGAAACAGTTTTGGATAATATCTACCATTTTCCCCATCATATACCTACTATCCATTTCTTTCCTTAAAAACAGCCTTACCCACACTTGGAAAGAAGAAGATGATTTGTTGCATTGTAAATTGTCGCAAGTGCAACATTCGAATTCGTGTCGTGTAGCAAGAAGGTGCAATCGTCGTGTCCTTGGCGTATTATTCATATGCTTTGTGCTCTGTTTGCAAATATCAAAATCATATTAAAGATTATTTCGTTTTGGAGGAAATTTCACCCCGTGAACAGTGCAAGTTTTTCGAGAGCCCTATTGCCGGGATTCTTGGGAATTCAAGGTAGGCTGTTTCTTCATTCCACCTTTCCCGTGATTTTTGAAAACCAATAGAATGAGCTTTACATTGTCGTTTTTTGTGGATTTGATTTACAGTTCATTTACGTGTAATAGAACACGTTACAGTTAAAAAAACTACATTAGTTCGACTTTCTTATCTCATTATGGTGCAGTCGGGTGTTCCCGACTTTCTTATCTCATTACGGTGCAGTCGGGTGTTCCCGACTTTCTTATCTCATTACGGTGCAGTCGGGTGTTCCCGACTTTCTTATCTCATTACGGTGCAGTCGGGTGTTCCCGACTTTCTTATCTCATTACGGTGCAGTCGGGTGTTCCCGACTTTCTTATCTCATTACGGTGCAGTCGGGTGTTCCCGACTTTCTTATCTCATTACGGTGCAGTCGGGTGTTCCCGACTTTCTTATCTCATTACGGTGCAGTCGGGTGTTCCCGACTTTCTTATCTCATTACGGTGCAGTCGGGTGTTCCCGACTTTCTTATCTCATTACGGTGCAGTCGGGTGTTCCCGACTTCTTCTACCATTTAAACATCTCTAAACACTCCCGGCACTAATAACAACTAACTTTGACATTTTCAACGATATCGGTCAACTAATTTTCGCGTTTCGCGAGCACAAACATCCGCATGCCGAATTTGTGAATATTAAAGCGATGCCACACGTAGTAATGCAAAATCATCTGTTTTTGGTTTGAAAATTTGGTCGCCTAGAAATGTTTCAGATGCTTTAATTAAATACTGCGAGTAGAATACATCTTGGCCTTTGAAATAATCGAGTATTTTTTAGATAAATCTTTTTATAAGCCCAGAAAAAAATAATGTAAAGGCCCATGAAAACTGCTTTAAAGTTCAAAATCTCCTATTTACGAACCCATTTTTTGTTATGATTTTATTGTATAATGTGGCAAATTAAGTTATTTAAAAAAAGATCGAAAAATAATTAAATATTTATGCCTGAACATCCACAAAATAAAATAAAAGGCATTTTTTGGCCATGTTTTTTTCTTGCATAAATCAAAACAGGCGGATGGTGTTAAGCGGGAATTTAAACCTTATCGCCATCTATCCATTGATGTTATTGATAGCGGCTCAATTTAAAATATTACACGACGTAGTGCATCGCCTTAAGATTAAAAATCAGTTAGAATTTAACTCAACCTTTTGGAATGCATTTTATAATATAAGAAGATGTCTTGCCGCAGATGTATAGAAGTTAAAGTTTGTTGTTGTTTGTATTTCTGGATGAGAAATCTGAAAAAAAAATTATTTGATTATAATTTTTTTAGATCTCGACACCTATCGGGTCCAACACTATTCTTATATTTAAAGCTGGAACGGACCATATACATTCACAAAATTTCATTGAAATCGGTTGGCGGTTTCGGAGATTAGCGTGTACGAACACGGTGACACGTCATTTTTATATATTAAGACATTATATAGATATAAGGTAAAAACCTGCTTTTTTGAAAAACAGCGTAATCTGTTGGATAAACATTCTTAAAAAAATAATAATATGATAATAAAAGTGTTTATTCCGGTATGTGGGGAAGTTAGTGCAGTCCCATCTATTCCATATAGAGATACAAAAAAAATATATAATCAAAAACAAAATGATAGAACAGAAAAACAAAGAAAAGAAAACAGAATAAATTGAAAATAAAATAGAATAAAATGATAAAATAAATAGAATAATAGAAAGTTGAAGCCTTTAGGGAGCCGTGACTATATTAGGCGCTAGTATTTTTATCCAGTGTGCGTTAATGCTGGAGGATGGAGTGAGGCGGGCTTCCATAGTGACGATATTTCCAGAGCTTCTTATCCTTTCCCTCATTCCTGCCACCCTGGATCTAATAAGGGCTGCATATCCGGGAACTCGCCCCTCCGTGAACATACGGGAAGCGCTGCAGTATCTGGGGAGACAAAACATTGTGCGGAAGGCGTTGTTGTATTGGACCCGTAGTCTTTCTATACTACTCTTTTTGTATTTTGACCATAGTTCGCACGTGTACAACGTTGCGCAGAAGGAAAGGAAGAGCGTTCATTTTACTGCCGTACTGCAAAGGCGAAATCTTCTACTGAGCATGTTTGCTTTAACGCTGAGAGCTCGCCTTTGTCTATCGATATCATCATCGTCCATCAAAAAAACAGCCTATCTGTTGGATGTAACAGATAGATTGAGCCTCAGCAACTCGTGGCGAGGTAAAGCTAGTTTCTAAATAAATCTTATTTTATATTTAAATTTTTAATTGAGTTTTCAAAAATGATTTGAAACTTTCACGACCAAAAGTATTATGGTGATTTATTTTTGGGGTATTGTGTAGTATTGCGCTACCTCCTACTTTAGTCAACGTCTCGAATAGCATTACAGTGTTCATCATCAGGACAGATGAGTAATCCGATGCATTAGGGCGGAATGGTTACCACGCAAAACGGATAAGGCAAATAATAAGTGCCAAATCTACGCCAAAAAATTATAATAAAGAGCTCCAATAAAAAATAATTTTGATGAAAAAATATTTGAAAACGACTTTATATACCTACTCTGTAAAGTTGTTACCAACATGTTTTTTTTTTAATTATAATAAATATAGTGTTTAATTGCTATTATGTAAATATATAGGTTTGTATTCAATTTCTACCTGTGAATGTTAAAAAAATATGACAATTAAAGTTGAAATACAGGGTGTATCGGCACTAATCCGACAAACTTTAACCAGCACATTTGGTGTAAAAAATGTTATGGGCACTTTGCAGTTCGGTAGCATTTTTTTTTCAATTAAAAACAAAAAAAAACAAAAATTTCCACACTACATCACTGTCATTGGCATTGCTTTTCGTGTTCAACAGCTGTTATAAGCAAGCATGTCGAAAAGCGTCTTCGCTCTTTCGCACACACTAAATAATAATAGCTAAAACTGAGACGAATGGTGCCGTGCCATTTCGTTGTGATTGTAAAAGCGCGCCAATATAGGTACACACGTACATTATTCAACGGAATTCGAATAAAATATTGCCAGATGGGTTTTCAAACTTTGACAAAGCATAAAACAGTGGTGACATGTGGTGAAAATATGAATAATAAATTTTTTATTAAAAAAAAAACGATACCAGACAGCAAAGTGCACATAAGATTTTTTACTCCAAATATGCTGAGGAATAGCTAGTTAAAGTTTGTCGGGTACGTGCCGATACACCCTGTATATTCTAACAGGTATATCAAAAAGCTGATTCTGAATATATAAATTTTATTATGTGCGTATGTATAATGTTTACTTAGAATTAATAAATCGTTACGTAAAAACGATGAAAATAATTAGAGGTTTTAAATCTGATTGGTCGGCGAGTTCTTAAAAACATAGGCCGCTATCTCACGGGTCGGTCACCGGCGTCCATTAAGAGTGTGGTCATCGTCGCACGATGTTGCGCTGCGTGGACTCGTACACAGGCCTGCGATTCTGGAGTTAAACGATCAATCGTTTTCGTATGCGCCGTCTTCGAGTGAAAAACTACTAGTCGTCGCCACTAACTTTTTCGAATGTTTCAATTTTACGTATTCTTGAGCGTCGAACGGTCGAAGTTGGTAGAAGAGATGATTATATAGGCACCCCTGTGAATATTGTCTATGTTCCTGATGTTTTTGGGATTTCTATGGTGTGACTGTCAAACAGACAACAGTTATTCGTTATTCAAAACAGAAATGGCTGCGGGACATATTACAAATTGCCAAAAGCAACTCTTAATTGAGCTTGTAAGCTCCGATAAAGACTTAGTAAGTGGGAAATTTTCACCCACTTTTACATTTGCGGAATCCGCGCGGTAAAACAAAAATTGACAGCTAGACTAGATTTTGACAGCCAATTCCATAGAAACGCCAACAATCTACCACTCGCTGCCCTGTTTCTACTGGTTATACCCAGTAGTTGTCGTGTGGAATGACTTTTGACGTTTGGCGTCGAAGTATGTACCTTCGACCAATTTCGGGAATAGCAACGACGACCAACGTACGTACTTTCGACGGCGATTACGAGCGCCCTCGATTCAGGAATAGAGCCCCAGGTCACCACTATTGTGTACCAATTATTTCGAAAGTATTCCTTTTTTTAAATTCTTGGTGATTATTTAATTTTGATTTTGTTACCGACCCGTGTGGGAATGACATTACTGTTATTCACAAAACCGAGGTTAAGGCCGAAAAGAATACTGGTCGTGCATACCAAATTATGAAGTCAGAGCTATCGTTTATTGAAGTTTATTGTTTTAAATAAATCGCTGTTTATTTAATATGCTTGCTGTAAAACAACACACACACACCAGTAACGAATATCAACAACAGTCGCCGCTATTTGTAAACTGTCGTTGCTCGATGGCACTGACTTAATGACGTCATACTTCAAAATCCATCGCGCGAACACATCTGTATTCTAGGCGGCCTTGACCGAGGCACGTTTGACTTGATTATTCAATCTTCGAAAATAATTTAAACTATGAAAACAACATTTATAAAAAAACCATTAAAATACTGTTATTTACATTAGAAGCTGAATATTAAACAAAATACAAATAAATTGACTGGAGTTCCTTACTGTACCGAAAATAATTGCCGACTGATCTTGTACTTTATTTCAAATGTTTCTGATTTGGCATAAATATTGTTTGGATGTTGAAAATTAGAATCACATTTTAGTCAAATGTTCTAAGTGAATATTGGATTTACGGTTTTTTATAACCTTTTTTTCAGGGTTTGACTTTATAGGTAGTCATACAATAACTTTGATTCTCATAATGCATATATTATGCTGGGTATAAACAGGACGAAATATTTTTGTTGTTTGTTTTTGGGGTGTTATGCCGTGTTGCGCTAACTCCTTCTTTAGCCGACGTTTCGGATAGCGTTGCAGTGTCCATCATCAGGGCAGATCCGGTAGATCCGAAGATGTGTGATCTACCGGATCTGCCCTGATGATGGACACTGCAACGCTGTCCGAAACGTCGGCTAAAGAAGGAGTTAGCGCAACACGGCATAACACCCCAAAAACAAACAACAAAAATGCTTTTGGCCGTGAGAATCTAAAAACTTACAGGACGAAATATATCCGCGAGCCGAGCCGCGAATCATACAACGGAACGAATTTGTTCCTTTCCCGTAATTCGTGGTCGGCTCGCGGAAATATTTCGTTCTGTTTATACGCACCCTAACGTTCCTATTATATTTGGCTATAATTGGCATAAATAAAATTCCTGCTTTTTTTTTGTAGGCATTTTAAAAAAGGGAAATCAGAGCCTAACGTCGAAGTGAAATTTGATTTCTTTAAAACACGAATTAAATTGATTTTGATTTGATTTTAACATTTTGATTATAACGACGCTTAAGACGTCTGGTTTTTTATAACGTTTTGTCGTTTGGAGAAAAATGCGTATTTTAATAATAATAATAATAATAAAGTGTTTATTCCGGTATGTGGGGAGGTTAGTGCAGTCCCACACATTCCATATAGAGATACAACAAAATATATAATCAAAAACAAAAAGATAGAACAGAAATACAAAGAAAAGAAAACAGAATAAATTGAAAATAAAATAGAATAAAATGATAAAATAATAGAATAATAGAAAGTTGAAGCCTTTAGGGAGCCGTGACTATATTAGGCGCTAGTATTTTTCTCCAGTGTGCGTCAATGCTGGAGGATGGAGTGAGGCGGGCTTCCATTGTGAGGATATTTCCAGAGCTTCTTATCCTTTCCCTCATTCCTGCCACCCTGGATCTAATAAGGGCTGCGTATCCGGGAACTCGCCCCTCCGTGAACATACGGGAAGCGCTGCAGTGTCTGGGGAGACAAAACATTGTGCGGAAGGCGTTGTTGTATTGGACCCGTAGTCTTTCTATACTACTCTTTTTGTATTTTGCCCATAGTTCGCACGTGTACAACGTTGCGCAGAAGGAAAGGAAGAGCGTCCTTTTTACTGCGGTACTGCAAAGACGAAATCTTCTGCTGAGCATGTTTGCTTTAACGCTGAGAGCTCGCCTTTGTCTATCGATATCATCATCGTCCATCAGACTACTGGTGATTATGTGTCCAAGGTATGTTCCTTCGGTCACCTTCAAGTTCACACCGTTCAAGGTAGCTGGAGGAATATTTTTCGGGCCTTGCCCCATGTCCTATGACCAATAGAGCCGTTTTAGCGGGGTTATATAACATATTTGTTTCTTCAGCATACTCTTCATAGATTTTCAGAAGAATGCGCAGTCCCCCTATAGATGGTGCCATCAGGACCATATCGTCCGTTTCCATCATATTTTAAGTAAACCTTAAATTAAACTAGTTTCAATCATCATTCGAATGACCAAAAAACTTGATGGTTGAAGATGTCGATTAATAAATAATGTGGTATAAATATTACGCGGTGCGTAAGAACAGAACAGTGAAATACTTGACTTATTAATATTAACACGTTTGTATTGTTAAAACGGTCTTAAATCAGGCTCGAAGCCGGCTTTAGACAATACCTCCGTTGCTTTAGCATACCAACCTTGAACGGGCGTGTAAAAATCAAGTAAAACGGTTATGGTATTAGTTCCCGGCGCTCCCGGGCTTAACGCATAATTTTTCGAAATCATTAATTTTCTTCTTATTTTGAATATTAAGTGTGCAAAATATCATCAAGAAGTACCAAAATTCAGCCTTGGGGGGGTGGGAAAAGGCTATGGGAAAATGGGATGGGAAAGAGGGGTGGGGTGGTTTTTCGAAATGTCGTGAAAACAATGACGTTTCCCTTGTTTTGAAAGTCAAGTGTGCAAAATACTCTTCTTTATATAAATAGATAGTGTGATGACTGTATGAATGTGTGTAAGTGCAAGCGAGATAGCATGCTTGCGAGATGCTATAAAAGGCGATGCATACTAGGATTGTCCCTCTTTTGAAGCAGCTCCCCAATAAATATCAGTACAAGATCAAGTATCATTATTGTGTACGACCTTCATCCGCTACAATACTCCATACATTACAGATAGATTGATGTTCCCTAATAATGACCTATGCTAAAATATATTTACATTTTACGTGCCTATTTTTACGGTTGTCTGCAGTTTAAAGCAGCATCAGCACGCGTACCTATCTACGTATTCACGTTATTATTGCAACACCATTAATGAGACATTTTTGTTCGTTTTTATTGGTTTTATTTAAATGTTTTGATAAACTTGTTTTTAGCAAAACCGATTACACATACCGAATTCATATACCAATTCCTATACGTAGACATAACCAATACCTACCTAACGGACCCGGGCAGGAGCAGGTGGTCAGCTGGCTAGAAAGTTGACATTCAACAAAGTGGACGTCGATACCACACATATTCATTTATTATGTTATATTATCTTAAATAAGCACAAAATAATAATATTTTTTCAAGATCTCGTATTCGATAGATGCCATTTTATGCCTGTGCTATACGTATGAGATCATTTTATCTTCTTCTTTTCTATTTATTTTTATTTGAGTTTATTTAGGGAACGTACAGTTATACATGCGAGATGTTGAGTATAAAATAAAACAGTTATGTTGCATTTACTATCTATTTTATGGTTAAAGGTTAGGAAGAAAGTAGATATTTAAAATTTTAAATGAAAGGAAAAATTTATGAAAAGGGTAGACGAACAATCAAAAATAATTATTTTGATTTAAGTACATTGTAAGGTTAATTTGATTTTAAATATATGATGGGTACAGTAGAAAATATCAATATCTATTAGGGAATTCGTTTTTGCAGGTACGTCTGAGTAAAGAGTTTTGGGCTTATTTTGATTTGAATTGTTGTATGTAAAATAAGGTATTCGATCTGGTATTGCGTTCAGGGCAACGAAATGCAATATTTTCTAATAAAGCTGGTAAGTCAATGAGGCAGTTCACAATCTTATACAGAAACAGTAAACAGTTTGTAAATAGTGATAGATTTACATTGATGATTTTCAAAGCCGTACAATGTTTCAAAAATGAATTATACCGATAATAATTATAAATGATACCGAAAGGTATATAAATATATATAAATTCGAGATAAGATCTTACGTATGCCATCTATAGCAGTTCAAGTGTAAAAAATATCTATGCAATATTCATTAATTATATTAATTTCTTCTGATTTTTGACAATCTATTTTACTGAGCTTATGCATTTGTATATTTTCATATCATCTGCGTAAATAATAAAATCAGAATGACTGATGACTTGTTTGATGTCATTGAAGTACAAATGAAAGAGCAGGGGCCCTAAATGGGAACTTTGGTGTACCCCCGAGGGAATGCTTATTATCTGTGACATGTAACCTTTTATTGCAACAGCTTGACTTCTATTTTTAATGTAAGATGAGAACCATCTGAGAAGATTTCCACATAAACCAATTTTTTAAAGTTTATTATATCATGATTCACCTACAGTCTGTTTATTTGTGTCCATATAATGAAGAACAGAATCGTTGAACTGCCCCAAGTTCGATTCAACAGATTTGCCTTGAAAAAACCGTGTTGATGGGGGTTGATAATTGTGTTTTTACGTAAACTAAAAAGTTAGGCCTATAATTCTAAATATCGTGTTTATTCCCCTTCTTCAAAACAGATGTAACAAAACGTAAGATATAACAAATAGTCGAAATACGTCATCTTCAAAGGAAAGTGTAAACAGTAATGTGACAGGGATAAAAAGTTGTTCTGCACAATTAAATATGAAAAGTGATGTAATTTATCACATCCAGCGCTTTTTTCGTATCAATATTATTCAGATGTTTTAATGCTAATGGTGTATTCATATAAAACGAATTCAGATGTATTGAACTCATATTATTATATTTCATTATTGCGATTTAGCGATTCCTTAACGAAAATTTGAAACAGGAAAATCAGAAAAGGATACGGTCACATCTAGAGCGGTGCCCCGGCACAGCGAGGGTCCTAGGTTCGAGTCCTAAATGTGACCGTATCTTTTTCTAATGTTTCTGTTTCAAATTTTCGTTTAGGAATCGCTAATATTGTTTTCAATAATTAAATATTATAATTTGAGGTTTTATTCATTAAGTTATTCCAAAAAATAAAATATCATATTATTATTATTGATTATATCTACACTATTCGTATAAATGTTTGTAGTTTGAGAGGGGACAAGAATAGATTGAAAATAATCCTTAAAAAAATTACAAATTGTTGCCCATCACTGGAATAAGAGTTTCCGTGGAACATGTTATTAGGTATATCGAAGGAGGATTGTCTTCTGCTTTTCTATGGTATTCGTTAATTTTCATTTTACATTCTTCTTTTCTATGGTATTCGTTAGGTGCCATTTTATCTTTTATTTTCTATACTATTCCTTAAGTGTCTTATTCGTTAATTGTCATTTTATCTTCTTCCTTTTCTATGGTATTCGTTAGGTGCCATTTTATATTTTATTTTCTATGCTTTCTTTGAGTGTCTTCTTCTTTTCTATGGTATTCGTTAATTATCATTTAATCTTCTTCCTTTCGATGGTATTCGTTAGGGTCCATTTTATCTTTTTTTTCTATGCGGTTTCCTTCCTTATTCCGTATTCCTTCGGTGTCATTTTGTCTCCTTCTTTTCTTAGATATTCGTTAGGTGCCATTTTTCTGGGGTATTCGTTAAGTGCCATTTCATCTTATTATTTTTTTTTTCGAATATACAATTCGACCAAAGAAATGTCACTATCTTAATGACAATTTCATTATTTTCTCAAACTTTCTTCAGGCAGGTAGGTACCATAACATTGAATATTGGGGTTCGACAGCTCGCAGTTGAAACTTCGCTGACGGGATATAAAGGTAGTGTTCACCATCACGTCACCATCTTGAACCGGAAACGGATCACCCAGGCGAATGTACAGACAGTTGAAATGGTCTAGTTAGAACAGGACTGCGCCACACTCGGGTTAATAATTTAATATTACCAGGCAGAGTACCTAAATTATTCAATGTTTTGAGTTTTTAAAATATCAAAGCCCCGGAAAAGCGTGGACAATTTACGGGAAATCCATGGATAAAATTTTAAGGAACGATCGCTGGTGGAGACAGCTACTTAAATATTTTCGCAAACAACCCCCTTTGGAGGCACGGCGAATCGGTCTATAAATAAATATAAAGGAGAACTCAAAGGACGAAACTAATAAGATGTTGAACTTGTAGTGGTAAGCCACTACTTCATTCGAACGGAATTCTAGAAGTTTCGGTTTTTCCAAACAAGCTTCTTGGATGTTCTTTTATTTTTTATTTATTTGTTTGGAAAATTCTACATAGCAACCAAATTGTTCGAGAAGCTTCTTCACCTTTTAAAAGCGACAGCATGAAGAATCTAGTCAGTCATCAATCCGCCATCAGTTAACAAGGTGCTCAACGAGTGATAATCCGCGCACCTCACTTGCGCGAAGGACATTCTTCCCGGCTCTGCTCATGGACTCCATCGGGACATCATCATAGCGCTTTGGCCCAGATCGCCGTCCCTGGCCAACGCTACATGGATTACAGCGCCCTGGTTCCAGCGTCTCTGACCAGCGCTTCATCCATGCACCATGACCACCACGAGGACACGCAGCATCCTCACTGGTCTACTCAGCTCCCGTTCAACCGCCTACAAGGTCCACCGCACCTTCGGCCTTCCCGTCAGCACTGGAGTACTGATTGCTAAGATCGCCAGTGCCTCACAGTCAGCGAATTCGGTCACCAGCGCCCGGCGTCGACTCACAGACCCGCGCTTGACCTGCCATCACCGCCTGCATCCGGAGAATACAACATCTATCCAACGTCATCTCATCACGGCTACCTGACTCATCAAATAAACACTCTGACCTTCACGACACGTCTTTCATTCCGTGCCTCCTCACCAGATCCCCAAAAACTTATGCATTTTGACAAATTACTTGTTAAACTCATTGAGCTTTATAGATAGTCTTTATTGTTAAATGTTGTTCCCGTGCGGGAAGTAGGAATAGTGGTGTGGCGGCTGTCAATGCCGCCCGAATCCTTCCGACCGCGAACGAACTCGAAAAGTAGAGTAAAAATCTGAAACGCAGAAAATCTGAAAGGGTACAATAAATGAGAAATGGTCAAAAATAAAATAAAAATATACAAAAAACAAGCAGTAGCATTAACAAATAGTAGAAGTAAGTAAATACCATTTGTTAATACATATAATAATAAATCATTTATTTGCCAATAGGTAAATTTAACATATTTTTTAACATAAATTCTATTGACAAAAAGGTAACTGCTCAGCTATGCATTCTGATCTCTCCGGGAATGCAACTGGTTTTCAACAGTGCCTATATATATCTCCCTTATCAAACACAAGAGTACCTTTTGAAAATGACCTTATTTGTAAAACAGACATTTATATTTTAACACATTTTTTAAATATTACGTTAAAAAATATATATAGAAGATTTAAAAATTCTAAGGAATACTCCGTTTACACATCTTTACATTAATGTCTCTTATTTTTAATTAATCGTATAGTATTCTGAAAAATTGGTATAAGCATGTTCCATTATTGGTGTATTATATTTAGATGTGACATGAAGCGAAAAAATAGTTTCCACTTTTTACCTTCAACGCTCTAACTAAAACTACCGAATCCGGTCTACGCGCACCGCTTATCGCGTTCTTATAGTGGTACACATTTCAACGAGATATTACTACGCTATAGCGCCTCTATGTGTATAGCTCTATGTATTCCATGTGTAATTAAAATCCAAAATATGACATACACCTAAAATGCATTGACATATAATATACTAGAAGCTCTTGTTTATTATTTAAAGTGGATCGTCGTTCTTCATTGAATAGTCAAACATTGTAAAATTGTGAAATTGTATTAGATGTGGGCAATTGTATCAGGAGTGGACAATACAAGATTTAGTAAAGTGTTTTTGCAGTCTGCAGGGTGAAGAACGCTCTGATGATAGCTAACCTCCGATAAATTACTTGAACTCTCGCTCTCGTGAATCAGTAATCTTATTCAAGTTCTTTAAGGACGAGTTGTTTCACAGAATTTGAACAATTCATCAAAATTCAAAGTTGATTTTTTCAAGTTCTTTCATCATTTCAGTATTGTGAAACAACTGGTCAGTAATGATATAATAACAGAACTTGAATAGAACCTAAAAGTAGAAATAGAACTATAAAATCAACGTTGAAATTAAATGAATTGTTTGAATTCTACGTAACAACCCGTCCTAAAATTTGTATTCAACATTGAGTTGAATTTCGTCTTAATTTTTTTAAACACAGATTTTAGGTTTAAGAGTAGGTACACTTTGACCTTTAACTTTTAATTTAATATAATTAATTATATTGTAATTAACGTTTATGGTTTATTTATAATATGTTAAATAGCGAAATTTTCTGATTTGAATACTAAAAACTGACAATCTCTATTGGCACAAATGTTGCCACTGGTGCACTTTGCTTATAACGTCATGTCAAAACAAATGCATAAAAATACAGGGATGGAAAGAAAACTGCAAAACTTACTTCGCATTGCATCGCCTTTAACAGTAATCATTCTAACCTTTCCGCTCCTAGGGCCCAGACAGGCCAATCAAATAAGAATTTCTATATTTGAAAATATAAGATCGATTTCACCAGAACGAAGAAAAAAGCAACCTTTGCCATCACAACCTTTGACTGCAAAAGTGTTTATTTGCTAGTTGCGAACGGCCGTTGCGCTGTCTGGACTAAACAACTGACTATGTGACTACTGACCTGCGCACTGCGCCCACTCGGCCGTCTGCGATGACTGCGTGAGACATAGAACTTAAAACCATAAACCCCCTATAAACCAATCATTTTGGTTGGTACAACCATTGTGTGTCAACCGTGAAGTGTTTCGTATTTCGTCAGTTACTCCTCTGGGGAGCACGCGCAGGATGCCTCCTACTTTACCAAAAAACAAAAGTTAGCGATCGCTCTAGTAGTTAACTATCATAAAGTGGGCAAAAAATTAGCTCATAGAAAGAAAATATTAAGTCATAATATGATGCTACTAAAAGATTTTTTTTTTGCTTTTTACAGTTTCATTCGTTGCATCCTTTTCAATACACTAAACAAAATAAGTATACCCACGAACTGGCGATGCCTATGTGGGATTTTTTTTGGTATATATGAATACTATTATATTTTTTATTTCATTGTATCATTTTATTTTCCTTATCTTAAAGCTACCTTTGTTTATTTTTATAGTACCTTCTTTACCTGTAAATGAAATGCTTTTTGTAATACTATAATAATTTTAATAATGTAATACTTGTTTTTGTAATACATGATTTTTGTAATTATATTTTTATGCATGTAACAAAAGAAAATTATTAATAAAAATAAAAATAAATATATAATACATATTAACTGCTCCAAAAGGATCACAAGAGCTTCGTTCCTGGTATCTCGCTTATTGTCTATTACTGACATTAGTAGCTCAGTGCGTAGCATTTATTATCCTCTCATCTGTTATTCATTTCACATTGTCAGTTCACCGCAATCGTTGGAAAATGTGCTAATAAATTCGGTTTTAACTTCTAAACTTGTTTAAATGTTCTTTACGAGGTCATACAAGGCCATATATTTTAAATACAACACCTTTTAACGACATTTTTTAACATTTCTTGCTCACATTGAAAAGATCTGAAAATCAGTCACGAAGATGTTGGGTTTTATCGAAGGCTGCTTTACTTAGTGTAGTGCGCAGCATTCTCAAGAGTGGATCGTGAAAATACAAGTTAAATTTTTATGATACCTCTTCATGAGAGAGTTAGGTTATTACTCATGGCTGTCTCCAACTGCATTTATCTCGGGAATGCAGGGTATCTGCAGCTTTAGTTCACGAAGGGATGTCGCATTACTGCTGCTAGCTTACAAGCTTCTGTACGGTTTATCATAAACACAAGACATTCTGACTAAAGTAAGATTCTATCGGCCGTTGTTTCAACTTTTCGAACGATCAATCTCAAGCTCCGATCAGCCAAGTGATTTGTTCAGTAACGTTCAATTCGCCCGTTTCCAAACATCTTTACGGTTGATTATCTTAAGTGGCCCTGCCCAAGTTCATATACATTAAAATGACAACTTTTTTATTTAGTTTACAACTTAAACCTGCTATACTGCTTTTGCAGTTTGCAGTAAAGACTGTCAATGTTAATTTTTAAATACTGTATTACATTAACCGATATTTTATATTTTTTTAAACAAACGATGTAATATGTAAAAAATAAAGTGTTTGCTTGACTTTAATGCCATCGTGTCTTGGCGTCGCGAATATTTTTCACTCTGTCCACACTTTTTATAATTATTAATTTACTGAGGCAGGCGTAATCCAGTAGTTTGGCTTCCATAAATCGGTTGATCGCTCAGTCGTCACATTTCCTTTGGAGGAAGAGCGTAGTGTTGAGCCGTGTTGCGTTTGAGTAGTGTTGAGCCATAATTTCCGCTCAACTGTTAATCAGTAGGATTGGGAACAACGGCCGTATTTCCCGGATAATTTCACGCGAGGCCGCCAACACAGGTTTTGATTATTCTATCTTTTATTAAGAACTATTATATTCCATATGTCCTACAACAAATTCAAGCACGAATTATTATTTAATATTTTACTGTATGTATCTAAGAGTAACCATTTTTTCACATATGTATGTTTGTAAATTCTTGTTAACAAACTGGCGAAAATTGGCATAACCGGTAACGTACTATCCTGGTTTAAAAATTATCTGTCTAATCGAGAGCTTTTTGTCTACATCAAAGGTCAACTGTCCTACACTTTTAAAGCTACAAACGGCGTGCCCCAGGGCTCACATCTAGGACCCATTCTTTTTAACATATTTATAAATGACGTTACAAATGTATTTACACGTGTCTTTATTTTGATGTTCGCAGATTAAATGAAAATTTACCGAATTATTGACAATATTTAAAATATTTAGGTTTTCTGATCTCATTAGCTTTTCTGATTGGTGTATCCTAAATAAATTAACCATTAATGTATAAAAGTGTCAAGTCATGAGATTTTATAGGAAGAAAAACCCATTGATTTTCACATACTGTAGGACCAATTAAGTCTTAGTATCTGTACCAGAAATTAAAGACCTGGGGATAATATAATTGACATCAAATTAACATTTATCTCCCACATCAACAATATAAACACTGTTGAAAATATTGTGACAATAATTGTTCATTTAATTATTGAAGACAATATTAGCGATTTCTAAACGAAAATCTTTACTCAAAAAAGTTATTCCGAAAAATAAATAATAATTGTTCACTCTAATATTTCAAATCGTAATTCAAACAAGAATTTATACTAAAATTGGTGAATAATTATGTATATTTCTTAGTTTATATTCAATTAAGTATCTACATCTAAATAAATTATATATAAATATGTATCTAGAATTATTTTTCCTTGCATATGTTTTCTTTTTTTCTCTTTCTAATTTATTTTGTTTTATTACACCTATTATATTTTGTTTTACAATATTGTAAATAATTTTGTATATTTTATTTTGTATTTATTTAATTGCTTTTTGTTTTACAACATGTTATTTCTGTACATCTTAAGGCGATGTACTACGTCGTGCAATATTTTAAATTGAGCCGCTATCAATAACAACCCTTACGTAGATGGCGATAAGGTTTAAATTCCCGCTTAACACCATCCGCCTGTTATGATTGATGCAAGAAAAAAACATGGTCAAAAAGTGACTTTTATTTTATTTTGTGGATGTATTTTATAAATAACTTAATTTGCCACATTATACAATAAAATCATTCACCGTAAATGGGTTCGTAAGTAGGAGATTTTGAACTTTAAAGCAATTTTCATAGGCCTTTACATTATTTTTTCCGTGTTTATAAAAAGACTTATCTAAAAAATACTCGATTATTTCAAAGGCCAAGATGTATTCTACTCGCAGTATTTGATTAAAGCATCTGAAACATTTCTAGGCGACCAAATTTTCAAACCAAAAACACATGATTTTGCATTACTACGTATGGCATCGCCTTAACATTTCAATTCAAAGCTTTATGACTACCATAAACGGGCTGAGAATGATGGTTGTAAAGAACACAAAAAATTGTAATCACTTAAATTTTATTAATAAAGAAACACTAAAATACAAAAAAATAAAATAAAAAAGTATCACAAAAGCAAGTTTAATTTTATTTAGTTTTATTCGTGTACTGTACCCTCACAAACAAGTATACACGACAGTTCCCTTAGGCAGACCGAGTGATGTTGGTTCAACCGCTCGACCATGCTACAGACGATTCAACTTGATGGGAGGTTTCGTGGTCGGATGTTAGTTGGATGGTGCTCGGATGCTCTGGCAGTACAACCATTCAACTTGAAAGCCACGCTCCCTTATCTTATACAACGTACCTTCATACGGTTCAACTTTACGTTCAACTCAACCATATTAATTCAACCGCTCAACCGAATTGAATGGTCTATTAATTTAACATGGTATTAATGGAAATATGAAGGATTGCGGTCAAATCGCCACAGCTATTCCGTAATGAGTCTATTGGTCATGGTTTCAACCGACCTTGCCCCTCTAGTAAATATATCTACATTGCCAACAGCTGCTGAGCGCTGACCCGATATCACAAGAACTGTCCGGCTCTATATTCTACATTGTTTCACATAGAGTCAGTTATAATAGTAATATTGTCGCAGAGTACATTTTAATGTGAAATCGCAGATCCATTACATTGTAATCCGTTAATCCATTTTGATCCATTACACATCTGCCCTGACGATGGACATTGCAACGCTGTGCGAAATTTTAGCTGAAGGGGGAAGTGGCGCAACACAACATAACCCCAAAAATAAATCATGATAAATAGTGTTATTTTACTTAATGATTGTTAACTTCATATGATGTCATAGGCCTGACATAGATGACATAGTCCCTGAGGGAAATTATTTTCTTCAGGGCCTCCTGTGTGGAGTTAATATAAAAAAAATTAAAACCATTTTATACATTTCAACTAGTTTCGGTTTCAACCAAAACGCACCCAACCTTCTGCAGGATAATTTAATTTAATAAGTCCGGTACGGCCGTTATAATATTTGGATGATTTTTACAGCGCCGTTTTTGTGCAAAATCACATCAAATACCAGTGTATTTTATAATGTCCTGTTGAAGGTTCGGTGCAAGCGAAATTAGTTGATATAGTGTATGTAATAATATTACGAATATGGTTTTGACACTAAGATATTTTTTATTTATTTAATTTAATGTCAAGCCACAAACTACTGTTTGTTTTCTTTTGATATGCGCTTCCATAAGGACGATGGTTTTATGTCGTAACTGAGCCCTAAAACTAAATTTAAGATGAAGAACAACTCGATGTTGTTTTGATATTTTCTTATGTATGTTATCGACACATGTACTAATTAATGCATTAGGACGGAAGATTTCCAAATGTGGATATATTTATAGGCGAGTTCGCAAAATACGTTGGAAGGATTGGAGTGAAAATATACCAGAAATTACTTGAACTAAATACTGACTATATATGTTTTACATATAATTTATATGAATTTTATTTGAGTGTCTGTGGTGGACACCGGGCGGGTGCCGTGGATTTGATTTTTATACAAATCTACAGTTATATTCCGAGATTGATGAAATATTGCACACGAGACCTTCAAAACAAGGGAAAGGGTGTGTTAAGCCCAGGCAGCTAGTATATGTGTAAGTATATACATATAAAGAAGAGTATCGGCGGGCTTTTTTGTGCAAATCTATTTATGCACAGTTTTATTCTGAGATTAATGAAATTTTACACACTTGACCTACAAACTAGGAGGAAAGTCACTGCCAACAAGAAAAACGTCTCCCATCTCCTTTTCCCACCCCCTTTAGCAGAATTTTGATTTTAGAAGAAATTTTGCACACTTGGCTTTTAAAATGAGAGGAAAATTACTGTCTGCATCTTATTTTGAAAAACTCTATCGATATATTCGCTATCGTTCTCTCAATTAGTTACCATTTCTTGTTTTTTTAATTGTATTTATTTATCTTCTGGGTTATAAAGTCATCTCTAAGTTATCGCTGAATATTATTCCATAATTTTAATAAAATAACATTCGTTAATTATTATGCACAAGCGTAGATTACAAAATTCTAGATAATAATGCTTAGAGTACCCAGTTTATTTATCCAACTATCTTCAATATAATGCAAGTTTCTTACATTTCACACTCCCGCTAAATCAAAAATAACGAATTTTCCATTCAGAACATCAATATACAGGAAGGCGCAAAATTCATTGTAACTTTTTATTTCAATATATTTTATTTCATAATTTTGCTAACAGAACTTTTGGAGAATTTAATATGGAACGGTACACAACTGAACAGCGAACGAAAATGATTTTGAATCAATTTTATTTTGAAGACCAACGGTCAATTCTTTGAAAGTAGCGTGCATATTTACGATAATTATTTATTTAACGCCCAGAGTGCTTTTACATGTAGGTAGTACAACATTAATATGACAGATTATTTTTAAACATAAGAACAAATAATATAAATAAAATTACAATAGAAAAAACACACAACAAACAACAATAAAATATAGTAATCAAGATTTTGAAACCGAAGGTTGAAGTGTTAGAGTATTGTTGGAATCACGGAGGAAAGAAGAGAGATGAGATGGCACTAGTGCAACTGGACACATCACATCGAACAAAGTCAATTGGGTTCCAAAACCATAAAGAAGAAAGTAAAAAACTAGGGATGGAATTAATTTTCACGCGAAAGTATTTTTTATTTGTTTTTTTTTTAATAATAAATTTTCGCCACGTGTCTTTGACGCGTTTTGTCATAGCAGCCTTCTGTGTACAGCAATGTTATGCGATAATGGGCTTTGAAGAAAGTTACTTTAGAGGTCACGATCGCATAGCTCTGGCTTGTCAGATGGAACATTCTTATTCCAAAAGGTCAGGTCAGGTCTACAAAACTGTGGTTCCAACAGGATAGAGCCGCAGAGCTCTCTGTCAGGGACTCAAGGACTCTGTTACGGGACATTTCTTTGACGAGGGATTTCTTTTTTTGGCCGCCGCGTTCGCCGAATTTAATCGCTCCCGACTGATTTCTTTGGGTCTATTTGAAAGAGTGTACATCAATAAGTCAACGACCATCCCCAACTGAAAACCAATATTCGCAAATGAATTCTGTGACATAACACCTGAAATTTTGCGAAAGGTGATGAAAAGTGTGTTGGAATGTGCGAAGCAGAAAATGGCCACCATTTGCAAACCGTAAAATTTCCTATTTGTATAATTGATTATGAAATATATACGAGTGAAGTCTTAAATTTTAATTCAAACCATAAAGGTCATTTTGTGCCACCGTGTATAATATTCGTCACCTTGTAGAACTTGTCTATTGGAAGTCGAATAATATCACCATAGTAATGCTCTCTCTATTGATGCTTTTGTAGGTTAGGATAGCTTGAGTAATACACGAATTCTTCCGGTGGCTGTTTATCGGAGATGGCTACCATTATCAAAATCTTCATCCCGGAGGCTTCAGTCCAGAGCCAGAACGACTCAGCGGAACTGCTCTGCGGTTTTCCACTATGACCTCTTCCTTGTTTTATTTATTTAAATTATTGAACGACGGATTAATCAAACAGTGCAAGATTTCTTTTTTTAACTGTTTTAAAATTTTAGAAGAAAGGAGAAACAAAAAAGTTTTAGTATTATTAAAAGAGAAATTAAACATTCACTCTGTTTTAGAAATTTCATCCAACAGCACATTTCCTCTCGTCATGCTATGCTGTTATAGAACATGTGTTCTGCCGTGTGGTATCTTGAACAAGTCGTGGCTAAAGTTTAAGTTGAAGTACGGTACAGTAGAGATTTGCCAGAACAAAACGTTGAGTAATCCTCTATTCGTCCCGCCTCATATTGTAACCAAGACCTTTTTCTTTTTACATCTAGAAATGAGATCCCTGAGACGTATGTGTGGTAAAACCACATATGATCTTGAGGATCGTGTAATGAATATTATTGCATAAGCGTAATTTTTTTTTTTTTTTTTATATATTTACTCCACACAGGAGGCCCTGAAGAAAATAATTTCCCTCAGGGCCTATGTCATCTTTGGGGATGCTGTGTGGAGGGTCTTTTTGTGGAGAGGAAGGAGTGAACATGGGTCTTGAAGAGTCCCATGTTGAAGGAGAGAGGAAACACAGAGGCCGGCAGTTCGTTCCACAGCCGAGCTGTTGAACTTAAGAACGAATCGTAGAAGCGACCCGTTCTCATGTGACAAATGTCAACCGTGTACAAATATTGGGCGCGCGTTTGGCGTGTATCCCGACTACGATCCGGTGCCGAAGGGATCAATGACGCTAGTTCCTCAGAGCATCTTCCATTGTAATACCGATAGAACAAGGACAGCATACCTACCTGACGCCTGTGCTCTAAAGATTGCAGTCCGTTTGTTAAGATTGGGGAATCTATCAAACGGACCGCCCGTTTCTGCACAGAGTCAAGGGTTTTTTTCAGGTATTTTGGGGCTCCAGACCAGAGATGGCTGCCAAATTCGACAGTAGGGCGCACTTGCGATTTGTACAGGGTGAGCAGTTGTGTACTATTAAAGTATCTGCGGGCCCTGTACAGTACGCCCAGCTTCTGAGAGGCCAACTTTACTCTGGCTTCGATGGAGCCCCCGTACCTGAGCTAGTCACTTATAGTTACACCAAGCATATCAATGGAAGGCCTGTTCGGAAGATTGCTTCCGTTGAAGGAGACTAGATTATCATTTGGATCCCTTTTAGACGTAATCAGACAGGATTGGGTCTTTGAAACATTAAATTCGACGAGATTATTTTTACCCCAGGAGGAAATACTCTCGAGATAACCGTCCATTCTCTGCTTCAAAGCCCTCCGAGCCGTTGGAGTTTGTGTGCCCTTTGGGGGCTTGTCAAACAAAAAGCTATCATGAACTGTACTGTCATCCGCGTAACAATGAATCGGTGCACATGTCAAAAGGTCATTGATGTGCAACAAAAACAAAGTCGGAGACAGAACCGATCCCTGTGGGACGCCAGCATTTATGGAGTGCGAGGAAGAGGTGAAACCGTCAGCAACCGCCTGAATCGACCTATCCCTTAAAAAGTCAGCAATCCACGTACACAGGGATGCGGGAAGTCCGTAAGAATGCAATTTGTTGACAATTTATTGAGTGAATTATTAGTAATGAGTAAGATTAAGAAATGGACGCTTAGTTGTTTTGCGCATGTAGACCGAATGAACGAATAAAGGTATATAACCATCTTGCTTAGTGGAAATCGTCTCAGGTGTGACCCAGGGGTCGCATCTTGGGCCACTCTTATTTAATATTTATATAAATGACATTTACGTATGCTTTAAAAATAGTTACTTTGTTTTATACGCGGATGAGATGAAAATTTATAAAGCTATACAGTGTTTACCCGATTGTATGGAATTGCAAAGCGATCTTATAATTTGTGCGTATATTGTGAATCAAATTTATTGTCCTTAAACATATCTAAGTTTCACTCGATTACATTTACTAGAAATAAAAACAAAATCATCTATCCATACAACTTGAATAACAAACCTTTACAACCTATGTCTACGTGTAAAGATCTAGGTGTCTACTTAGATAGCAAATTAATTTTTGACAAGCACATTGAACACATTATTTCAAAATCCTACAGAATGCTAGGTTTCTTATTAAGAATATGCAAAGTTTTCAAAAGTGGTAAGACTCTGAAAATTTTGTTTTGTTCATTGGTCAGAAGTCCACTGGAGTATGCTTCCACAATATGGAATCCTCAATAGAAGGGATACATAGATTTAGTAGAAAGTATACAGAATAAATTTTCGAAACATTTACTCAAGAAATACAACAAAACTACAAATAATTTGTTAACTTTACAAAAAAGACGCACATTGTCAGACCTGTTGTTTCTACATAATCTGCTAAATAATAAAATAGATAGTCCCGAATTGCTATCCGTCATTGTTTTAAATGTTCCAACGAGGCGTACCAGGCACACTACACTATTTCATATTGAAGCCAACAATACCAATGCAGCAAACAACTCAGTAATTACTCGCGCAATCACAACATACACCCATTACGAAAAATTACTACATTTAGACATCTTTCATGATTTCTTTCTAACATACAAAACTAACTTATTAAATTTCTTAGCATGACATATTTCAAAAATATTATCACATCATTTTTAAAAACTTCTATGTATTAACAGTCAATTACAATTCGTGAGCTTATTATAATTCTTGTTTTCAATTAATTTATTATTATCTATCCACACACTTCCTTCCTTTTATAACAATCTCAGGCGAAATTACGTAATGATATTTTATGGACATACGTAATAGGTACTACAACTATGTAATAACTAAAAATATCTAACTGTATCTTATTGTACTGTGTTTGTCCAAATAAATAAATAAAATAAATAAATAAATAAATAAGGAAATAATATTAAGCTAATGCGAATGGTAGAATAAGTTGGTGGTGCCCGATAAAGATATCACACGATCAAGTACACCAAATATGTCAAGAATCGGAATAATATAAGAGTATGTATGAATGTGAATGGAGCAAAGAGTGTGTGTCAATACCGAGTTTTTTTTGTAGGTTCATCTTCTCTGCATACCCCTGCGGTAAACGGTGTGACGGTTACTTAGTTGTAAAGGACTTCTAAATTAGATTCCCTATCTGTGAAAAGTATGCTGAAGATTTGCATATATCAACATTTTTTACTTCATTCAATAATATTATGTACATTACATAAGAACAACACTGTTTTAATGTAACAATATTATCAGAACTCACTCGTTTCACTTATCTTATATTGAATGCATACCTACGCAGAGTTGGCTGATGCATTTAACTTCACGGAATGTAGAATGTACATACGAGAAGGCAATAATATCACACCTCATCAATCATTAATATAACAATAAAAAATTGTTTTAGACCACTTTAATTTTAGTTACACTCTATCGGTTTCGGAAGCAACCTTTCTTCGTCAGGAGAATATAATATATAATATATTTAATATTCTCCTGACGAAGGAAGGGTGCTTCCCAAACCGGTAGAGTGTAATTAAAATTAAAGTGGTCTAAAACAAATTTATATCTTTTTATTGTAAATTATGGCGAGCCACAAAGTTAATGCTTATTACAAATATGTATTAATATAACAATTGACTACTTCATTCAGACATAATGTGTTTACACAATCACGCTCATTATACATATAGTTTGTTTATGTTGTTGACTGGTGAGATGATAAATGCAATCTGGTTGCCTTGTTATAAAGCCTGTGACAGACAACGCTATAAGCGCGCTATATTTGCGTCGCTTATTTCAGTAATTTGGTAGTGTATGGCGAGGGAAATGCTGAAATAGGCCAAGATATTAATTTATATTTTTACGTATTTACCTACAATTAAGTGATGTAATGTGTAGACTGCGTAAGTTGTTATACTTGGACCTAAAAAGCCCTGGACAGAGCACATTCGATTTTGTATGAATTGCTTTGAAGCGAAATCGAAGGTGAGGAGAAATTGTCTGGCAGCCATCTTGTAAGATATAATTAAATATCCCTGTCGAAGACTTAAAATACAATTTCTTATTAAATACTCTAAAAATACATACATTAGAAGATAGACGTAAAATAAACGATTTAACGTTCTTATTCAAAATACTTAACTCTAAATTTGACTGTTGTGAACTCCTGCAACTTATAAACATACATACACCCACAGTAAGAACATGACAAAATACAATATTCTACAGCAGCACACATAAGCGTAACTACATTGCCCACTCTCCGATACAACGACTTCACACCATGGGAAATCATTACTTGGGTGATGTTGACATATTCAATACCAACTTGGCAAGTTTTGTGGATCATTTAAAACATTTATTTCAACAATACTCCTAAACACATCATGTAAACCTACAAATAGCTGTAATTTTCTGTTTTTGTTTCTTGTGTTTGTATGAATTGTTGCATAGCTTTTATCAAATGTAATTTTATTCTTATTTTTTTATGTTTCAAAGTATCTGTCAAATTAAAATTATACTACCAACCATGTAAAAGTCCCCTGGGTGTTAAATAAATAAAAGATTAACTTTTGAACTGATTTGAATGCAAAGATTGAATGAACTATTATTATTTTTATTTTTTAATGCAATTATAACGGCTTATTATTTTTTTGGATATTTGATGAGACAAGGAATGGGATATATCTTTAAAAAAATTAAGTAGATTTTTACATTTTTCATACATCTTTCCCCTCACCCCGCGGCTTCAAATTGTTCAAGAATTGCTCCGTCAAGGGCTTTCCGGGTTCATGTTGTTATAATTGATTGTCTCTGGTTAGTAGTAGGATAGAGCCTTGGGAAAACATATTGTACACTGCCCATGAGATGATCACAAAAACGGCGCTGTAAAACTTATTATTACTATCTAATACGCCGAAGGGTTTCAGGTACGTATATATTATTACTATATAATACGCCCAAGGGTTTCAGGTACGTATATATTATTACTATCTAATACGCCGAAGGGTTTCAGGTACGTATATATTATTACTATCTAATACGCCGAAGGGTTTCAGGTACGTATATATTATTACTATCTAATACGCCGAAGGGTTTCAGGTACGTATATATTATTACTATCTAATACGCCGAATGCTTTCAGTTACGTATATATATTGTTATAATATTTAAAATATTTTGACAACATAAGTTTTGAAAAATCGTAACAGATTGTAACGGGACTCCTGACAGATATTATGAGACATCGAAATTGGCCGTTTGAAGCGTCGTTCCGTGTAAGAGCGTCGTTCCGTGTAAGAGCGTCGTTCCGTGTAAGAGCGTCGTCCCGATTCCGTAGAAGAGCGTCGTCCCGTTTCCGTGTAAGAGCGTCGTTCCGTGGAAGAGCGTCGTCCCGATTCCGTAGAAGAGCGTCGTCCCGTTTCCGTGTAAGAGCGTCGTTCCGTGTAAGAGCGTCGTCCCGATTCCGTAGAAGAGCGTCGTCCCGTTTCCGTGGAAGAGCGTCGTCCCGTTTCCGCGGAAGAGCGTCAAGGCGCACCAGAAGATGTTTCACATCAAACATCGTCTAAAAATATGCACAACCTTTATTATTGATCGTAGAGCAATGCTAGTGTGGAATGTATGTATGTTAGAAGAGGCTACCTGCAAACCGCGACCAGTATCAATCGATAGGCAGAGGTCAGCAAGGTGTAGTCATAATGCAAACCAGTGACTGAACGCTGGCCGGTTGGTACTTTTTTCATAGATATAATACATCAATGACTGTTGGTAGTTAGATTGGCAGGTCTCACCGGTTTTAAATACTGTCGCCTAATTTATTAACGTCGCCAGTCTGCATCTGTGCCACTTTGTGTTTTTTTCGTCTCATGTTCGGGTATTAGTGTCGATTCAAGGCGAATTCATGTAACATGGCTGATAATTAAATAAGTAGGCATTAGGTACACAGTTTACAAAGCTTGAAGCTATTTGAAAAAAAAAATCTTTAGATACCTACTCGTAAATTTTCAATGCTCACTTCAATTAATAGTCCCTATGTGTGTGAATTTTGCATATGTTTCGGCAGCAGCTTGCAAGCTTAAGTTTTCCCAGAAAATAAAATTAGTGTGAACTTATTTTTATGAGATAGACAATTAAATAATGTGATGTATATATTTTTTAATTATTTCATATTTTAAATGTTAATTCTTACCGTTAACCGCTCCGTTGTACCTTCTACCACACTCAAACCACGCAGGTAACAAAAAACATAGTTAAGACGAATCTCTCAATGGATTCATTATCCTCTCATTTGTTATTCATTTCACATGTCCAGTTCACCGCGATCTTTGGAATAAACCCGGTTTTAACTTCTAAAGTTGTTCAGATGTGCTTTACGAGGTCACACAAGACCATATATTTTAATTACCAAACTTTTTTACGTCATTTTTAACATTTCTTGCTCACATTGAAATGATCTGCAAATCATCACAAAGATGTTGGGTTTTGTTTAAGGCTGGTTTACTTTAGCTTAGTTCGTAGCATTCTCGAGAGTGGATCTCAGGTATGGGGGCCAGAGGATACCGTCTATGTACTAATAGTTAATAGAATTTTTTGTATAACTAAATAATACTACAGATTATAATGTTTTATAATACTTCTATGAATCAAACATTTAATTTATTAAAGCTTATAAAAAATAAAAACTTTCTTCTACAACACATAAATACTTGTCACACCTATACAAAACCACGTAAACACCTCAGCACAGGTTCTCCTAGTGAGGTGTTCACGAAACATACAATATTACTCACATACAGTTTCACCTTCTCAAACCTACCTTACACACAACATATTATAGTTATAAGTTTGAAATATATCATTTACAAATATAAATAATTGTGTGAACACTGTAAATATTATATAGAAATAAATAAAAAATAAAAATTGCTAAGATATAGGTAGATATATGGTAGTAAATTTTCCGATGTAGTTTGATAAATTTAACAAAAAACTTCTTAAGTAAGTACTTGAATCATAGATCAATGATTTGATTATTTCATGTTTATATTGTATCAGTGACATATTCCATACATCTGTGTGCGAATACATATTTCCCAAGTTTTGAATTATGTAGTGATATATTGAACTGCGCCCTGGTCGTAGTACCTATTACCACAATACTCTTTAAGTACTTTTTTATGATTTATCTCTAAACTTGTATAAAAAATATTTGTACACTTTTATTTGACACTGAGCATTATCTATACACAAAAAAATTTTCTTTTATACTTTTTCTTTATTTACATGTAAAAAAATATTTAAAATTATTATCTACCAGTCAATCTGTGAGAAATAGTTAAGATGCAGGCAAATTCACAGTTATTGTTTTACAAAATTATCTTTTAATTACTGTCTGTATCTGTGTTTTATCCTTAAATAAATAAATAAATAAAACGGTAATACTGACCTTGTGTTTCTGGCTGGCACATTCAATTTTATGAGCGACAATAATTCAGGGTTGACAATTGTATTATGCAATATATCAACAATTCAAAACTACCCGACCTTTTTGCAAGGAATTGCGGTTTTTTATGCTATATTTACTGGACTTATTAAAAAATAAAGCAAATTATACAAATACTTGAAGAAGTCTATAAAAAAATGGACAAAGTGAAAGATTTTCATCACAAAAAATTTGCTCGGATTTATTTTAATGATTTTATTTGAACTAAAATTCTCAAAAGTACGTTTACTAGATAATATATTTCACCAGTATCATTGTTACGGTGCAATCGATTTACAGTTTTCTTTTTCCCAATAAAAAACTTACCTATAATAAATCACTCCCTGGGTATCGATTCTCCAATCCAGGCCGCTCGCAATTGCCGTCGAAAGTACATACATTGGTCGTCGGTCTTATTTTTGAATGTCGTCGAAGGTACATACTTACATACGCCAAACGTAAAAAATCATTCCACTCGAACAACGACCGGGTCGGGACTTTGTCGAGAATCGTGGCCCTGGACGGGTGGGCGAACAATATACATCGCAGAATCCATTGATATTATTAAAATCATATAAAGACTCGAAAATAAAACAAAGTTTAGAATATAACTTATTAAAACTTAAAGAGTTAATAATGAGTGAAAGTTTGAAACTCCAATACAAAATAATAGAACTATAAGACCTAACCAAATGTGAAATTTATTTTCAAAAATTGGTTGATATAATAACCATTAATCATTATGACAAAACATAAGCGCAAGCGTATGTACTGTTTAAACCGTATCCACCGGCATTATACCCGATTATCATAAAAACATACAACGACAAAGACATTCAAGAAACTATATCCGAGAATATTAAAATATCCAAACTTGGCATTGGAATCAGTAATATGAGAAAAACAAATAAAAACGGAACTCATAATAAAACTTAAAAAAGAAAAAGTCGTCAGTAAAAAAATGAAATAAAAAGTCATATTGAAGGGATACACGACGAAGATTTAAAATAACAGACATATCATATATTTAAGACAATATCATATATTTAAAGAAATTGGAGAAAATTACAAACAAGAAGAATTTATATCAGACCTCGCATTGTATCAAATTAAAGTGGAAGACTGTAATCCACTAATGCAGTGTTACCATAAAATACGGACACACAGCAATGCGATGCCTACAGATTAATAACAAACCGAAATTTCCTCACTGGGCAGGAGAGACAACATGAAATATTGCATAAACAAGGATGAAACGCTGGCTAAACCTTATGAGACACAACAAAATAATGTATTACGGGATTGTATATCTTAAAAAAGGCTTACAGAAAAGTCCTAAGCATAACCCCCAGCAACGCCGGGTACACTTCAGCTAGTTATCATGTATAGCAAAGATGTATGAAAAATTTGTAAAAAAACAGATCTGGGCAATTTTAGAAAAAAAAATTCCAATCAATTTGACTTAAAAAAACACAAGCGCTCTAGACGCTATCGTCTAGACTCTAGACGATATCGTCTACAGTGCTTGTGAGACGCTACGAATTGCCTATATACCGCAAGAGATTCTAAAGAAAATTGTCTAGGCATATTTATAGACTTATAGATACTTAGATAGTATATCACACAAAAAAATTATAAATAAATTTAAATCCATTGCATTAAATGGAAAAGTCTTGGCAAGAATAATTAGTTACCTAAGTAAAAGACTTAAATAAGTTAAATTAATTGATCAAGTTAATGACTCTGAATATAGTGAATTCTCAATACCTCAAGGTACAGTATTAGGCCTTTTGCTATTTATAATATTATTTATTTATTTTATTTATTTATCGGTAAAGGTAAGAGACAAACAGCTTATACATAAAATACAAATATAAATATATACATGTTAAAAACAGTCAAGCCAAAAAAGTCTCCTATATTAATATTGATTGGAGATGGAGTTTTATAGCATAAAAAAAAAATATATATATATATTTATATATATTTTAGGTGAGGAGGGGAGGAATAGGAATTTAGGATGAGGATAGGAGATGCTCTGGATACATTCCATACTATAGTATTAATTTTCGATCGTACGAGTTACTTCTATTCGATATTTGTGAAGTGTATTGCTAAAAATATCTATGTTTTGAAATTTAGTATTATATTGGGCACATATACGTGGAATTGGTGAATTTTTTCTAAAGTTAGTTCTACATGTAGGTAAATGAAACAAATGGGATTGCCGTGTTGATCTTGTTGGAATATGAATATTTATTAAATTCATTAGCTCTGGTGAGTCGAGGCCATTGTTAAGAATTTTAAATAATAAAATTTGGTCAAAAACCAAACGTCGTGTATGAAGTGAGTTGAATTTGTGGTAATTAATAGAATCGGCGTAATTTGAGAAATGTAAGTTTTGTTTATAATTAATGTGTTTAAAAAATTTTTTTTGAATTCTTTCGATTCTTTCAATGTGGGCTTGGTAAAAAGGAGTCCAGATCGGTGTGCAGTGTTCTAGGTGGGGACGGATGAACGCTGTGTAAAGGGAATATAGAGTCTTAAGGTTGCGGAAAGGTTTCGTTAAACGTATTATAAATCCTAGCATTTTGTTGGCTTTGTTGATGATTGCATCAGTGTGTTGAATGAAGTTTAATTTCACATCCAGTATTACCCCAAGGTCTCTGATAGAATCTACTTCTTTGATTTGTGTCCCGTTTAATGTATAATCAAAGGAAATTTTATTTTTGTTACGTGTAAATGATAATTTATTGCACTTTGAGGTATTTACTACAAGTTTATTTGATTCACAGTAGTTAAAAAGACGATTGAGATCCTCTTGAAGTTTAATGCAATCTTCGATTGATTTGATAACTAAGTAGATTTTTTTATCGTCTGCATATGCTAGGTAATTGGCATGTAAAAAACATTTGTGAATATCATAAATATACACATTAAATAATAATGGCCCTAAATGAGAACCTTGAGGTACACCGGAGGGCACGGAAAAGAAACTGGACTTAGTTCCCGCAACTGATACACATTGAAGTCTGCACCGAAGGTATGAAGTGAGCCACCGAAGTAAATCACCATGGATGCCTATTTGACTTAATTTTTTAATTAAAATGAAATGGTTTACTTTATCGAAGGCCTTAGAGTAATCAGTGTAGATTACATCTACTTGGTTTCTATTGTCCATATTGCTCGTTAAATATTCCGTGAAATTTACCAAATTTGTTAGTACCGATCTTTTTTGTAGAAATCCGTGTTGTTGGTTTTGTATGTTGCGAACAATTGTTGTATAAATTTGATCGTAGACAATTTTTTCAAAGAGTTTACTAAATACAGTTAGAATTGAGATTGGGCGGTAGTTTACAATGTTGCTTTTAGAACCTGTTTTATGAATAGGGATTATAGTTGCTTCTTTAAACTTTGTAGGAAATTTTCCTGCTTTTAGTGACATTCTAAATATATTAGTTAGGGGGTATGAAAGATTTTTTGCACATTTTGAGATAAAGTATGGCGATATACCATCACTGCCAGCACCCTTACTAATGTCTAAATTCTTCAGGTATTTATTGATCAAAAAATTGTTTATTTGTACGTTCCCAATCGGGTTATGATTATTCATATAGGTAAAACTATCGACTATACTGGGATCATTCGTGTCCTTATCATTAACGTAGGTGGACTGAAAGTGTTTAGAGAAAAGTTGACACACTTGTTGAGCACCGGTGCCTGACTCATCTTTAAGGTGCATGATTTGTGGGATGCCATTTGTTTTACTTTTGCTTTTAGCATAGTTCCAAAGTTGTTTATTATTTATAAGAATATTAGATTCAACTGAATTTATGTACTGAATAAAGCAATGCTTCTGTAAGTTTTTTTTGTTGGGTACGTTTGATTGAAAACTCTATGTAGTCTACTGGATTATTATTGGATTTCCAATTTTGATGGAGTTTTTGTTTATCTTTAATGATTTTAATTAGAGAAGCTGAATACCAGTTTGGAAATTTTCTCTTTTTGATGATACGTTTAGGGACAAACTGGTTGATGGTACTGTTTAAAATGTTGTAGAAAGAATCGACTACTACGTCAATATCCGAATTTTCCTGAGTAAATGACCAGTCTGTCATTGACAGATGTTGGTTGATTAGCTCGTAATTGGCTTTTGTAAACTGATAAATTTCTTTAGGTGGGGCGTGAATAATAGGAAGTATATCGATTTTTAGCATAATTTTGAGTGATGGGTGGTGCGAGTCTTCGTTGACAAGAGGATCGCATGCACGATATACTTGGCATTCCTCATTACAGATAACTAAATCCAGGATTCTGTTATTTGCATTTTTTATGTAATTATATTGTTTTAATTCAGAATAATGGATTGTGTCAGCAAGTGAGGAACTAATTGTGTTCAAGTTTTCAGGTGTCAAGTGTAAATCATTGTTATGTATATTCCATGTTACGGTGGGCATATTAAAATCTCCAATTACAAGTAAAATGTCATCGGGATGTTGATCTTTTACGTTAGCAAGTAAGCAAAGGAATGAATTGAGTGCAGTTTCATACCCTTGTCCCTGTGGGAGATAAACACAGGCTACATGGATAGTACGTTTGGAGGTATAGTTAGAAGGGGGAATAGTTACCCAGATACATTCAGCATTGCAGACCAATTCTTCGCGAGGGTAAGCGTTAAGATTGTTATGTGTTATGATCATCACTCCACCACCTCGACGAGAATCTTCTTGGTTGTTTATGCTATTAATTGTAATGTTATTTGATCTATCCCGTCTGAAAACGCTGTAAAATTCTGTTGGTGCCAGTTCCGGATCTAAAATAGAATTAATTAGCCAAGTTTCAGAAATACCGAATATGTAACAATCGTCATTCAATAAAATATTATTGTGAAATATGTCTGTTTTAGTGCGTAGTCCTCTACAGTTTTGATACATAATAGTAATCATCGTGAATTATGTAAGTTTTTCTATAAGTGTAAATAATTTTGGTAAAGATAAGAGATAAAAAAACAAATAATAAATGCAGAGTTTTATGAAGGACACGCATGATGTTATACTAAACTGGTGAAATAGTGAAATATAAATGTGAGCAGCAAGTACGGAGAGCATGTTAGGAAAGAGGGGGGGAGTGAGAGTGGAATGGGGGAATGGTGTAAGGTTGTGGATAAATAATACGTCGATTACACGACGAATTATAGAATTACAAAACATATGATTATAAACAATATAAGAAGATAACAAAATATAAGGAAATAGAAAAAACTAATTAAAAAAAGAAAACATATAAATTACTATATTCAACGGAAGGTTAAATAAAAATAAAAATGCAAGAAGTGCGCGATGATCTTAATAGTACGGTTGTATGTTAAAAGAAATATTTTTAGCATAAACAAAATATTAATTTATAAGATATATAGGATATATAAACATGTCTAAAATTACATCATAGATACCTAAGTGAATTGTTGGTATATGTTAGTCGTGAGTTACTTGTGAAATACACGTAAATATTATACATATACATACACATACACACATATGTTTATATATTTTTTAATCATTGGTGAAATATTATAATATTTTTAATATACGCAAAGTTCAATACGTCATATACCTACATACTTTTTTTTCAAATCAATTACAAATTACAACGACATCTATGAAGTTAATAGAAGGTGACAATATGATTAAAAAATTTATAATGGTACAGGTATATATAAAACTTCAAATCAAAAAAAAAAAAAGTTAGAGCAGATAAAGGCAAACTAAATTTATCAATAAAAACTGTTTACGTGCGTAAAATAGAGTTGAAAGATAGACTTACATTTATATAATAACATCATAATATGAAAAATAGAGTAGAAAGACTTACATTCACATAATAATATCACAATACGAATGTAAATCTTCATAATATCATATTGTAAACGAAATGTAGGTACCGAGACGCTAAGTTAAAAGTTTGTGTGTATAGTTCGCGGTGGAGTTCACTTATTTATAAAAGTACGTAAATTAATATATGTTTTGTGTCTCTGTTGCGCTGAGTAAATAATAAACAGGTAAGAGATACGTACATATACATTTATATATGAACATATTTTTTAAATTATTTTTTATTTCTATGGATAGTGAAATATAATAATATTTCTAGTAGGTATGTGCAGTGTTCAATACGTCACATACCTATATAAATTTTTCAAAGCAATTACAAATTACAAAGGTATATATGAAGTTAATTGGAGGCGACAATATGTTTAAAAATATATAATGGTATAGGTATATATAAAACTTCAAATCATAAAAAGAAGTCACAGCAGATAGAGGCAATCTTAATTTTAATGCTAAATGTATCAATAAAAACTGTACACGTGCGTTAAAAAGAGTACAAAGATAGATTTGCATTCAATTTATAACATCACAATATGAATGAAAATCTTCATATCATATTATAAATTACAAATGAAATGTAGGTACCGAGACGCCGCGAACTATAGTTCACGTCTGTGGGTGCAGTCACTACTATTTTGTTGATATATTAATATAGGTATGTGTCTCTAATTATTGCGCACAGTAAATAATAAAGAGGTAAGTAAATAGATTATGGCCACAAGTGCATAATAATATACAATTGATACTATAGGATTGTGTAGAACATAAGGGATAAATACCCGTGTTATAGAAGAAACAGGATAATAAATAATAAAATATAATGAGTTTAAGAAAATTTTATCGAAATAAGAATAATAAGCAGGCCAAATTCCTAGTATCGAAATACCCACCCAAATGCAATATAATTAGTTGTTATTAATTACAATGGGTTATACATACCTCAATGACTTAATGTGGTTATGGAAGTAGCATTTGGATAAGTTATTTTGCAATAAAATTAATTATCTGCCTACCCAACACAATTTATTATTATTTCCTTGGGAGAAAATTATTTCCAATTAGCCATTAATTAGCCAAATAGATAATAATGCATGAAAGCAACTCATTGGTAGAAATAAATGCTTTGCGAATATAAACATATTTTTTTTATACACTTATTTTTTAGTATTTGTTCTGGGGCGCAGGCCAATAGACTTGGAGCCATCGTGTTGAGGATGGGGACCGGGTGTGATGGATGAGGTGTTGGATGAGCTGGTGCTGGTGCTGGTGTTGGTGCTGGCGCTGGAGCCGGTGTTGGTGCTGGTGCTGGTGCTGGTGCTGGCTGATAGTTTGGTCACAAGGGCGGCAGCGACATCCAGCTGCTTTTGGGTACTGATGGCGTGCTTGCTGCCATCAGGGAGCAGAACCACAATTGTGCCGTCGCTGGTCCAACACTTGTTGTTTGAAAAGATTGAACGTGCAGAGGAAAAGAGTTTTTGTCGTGTTTTTGTTAGGGATTCAGTTAGTAGACGAGAGGAGTTTTTCAGCCCTTTCTTCCTCTCCCATACAGATCGACGGTCGATTTGGCGCTGGAATTCAATAAGAATGGGTCGATTCTTATTTGGTTTCATGCTACCAAGTCTTCTGGTGGAGACGATACCCCTGATGGCGTCTTCGTGGCACCCTAGGCCGGTCAACCCCGCAGTCACAAGGGATCTCGTGTCTTCTGGTCCATCTTCTTTCACGCCATGTAGAAGTAACAGATTTTTTCTAGAAGCAGCGTCGATGGCATCCACACGAAGCTCAAGTTGCGCAATACTCTCTTGAAGAGCCGTCATCTCCGATGTAATTTTCAATTTAAATGCATTGAAGTCTCCACGGAGACTTGTGAGCTCACAATTCGGGTTGCCGGGTTTTTTGTTGACTTTATCGAGCCGATTTTCAAATTCATTCATCGTTACCACGAATTTTTGGTTAAGTTCTTCGAGCGACATGTTGATTTAGTATTGTGGGTATGTTTGAATTTAGTAACTGTCACTATCTGGAATTTAAATATCACTGGATAATACGATTTATGAAAGTGTTTTTAATTTATTATTATTGTGTTATTTATAGTTTGAGATCGCGCACTTTATGATATTACATTTTATTTAAAACATGTTATATTTAAACTATAAAACATATATTTTGCTTGAGCGGTATGAAGAGTAACTCGTTGAGGAACGATCCATAGACAATATGTTAAAGATGTATTTAATGTATCTAATTATGGAAAACTTATTTCATACGCAAACGACACAGTATCGCCAGTAAAAGCTAAAACTTGGGCGGAAGTCAACAACATGGTTAACGCAGATATGAACAAATTTTAAAAAATGGTTTAATATAACTATAAATTAACTTATTATACACCATTTAACATAAAAAAATACAAGAAACACCTAAAGAATACAAATAATAAAATTCACTCTAGGACAAATACACAACAACATAACTGCAATAACTTGTGTTTAGTAATAGAAATCAAAACCGACATAAAATACATACACAGCGCCCTTGAGGTGATATTGCACAAAAACGGCGCTATACAAATCATCCAAATATTATTATTATAGGCATTACAGTAGATCAATGCCTCAAATGGTCCACACACATAAACATACTCAAATACAGAGTGAGGAATCTAACATACATCTTTAGATGTCTAAGACACATACTAAATAAAGATTTACTCAGAATGACATACGCCATAAAACCAATCACTATTACAGTATGGCATTATAGGATGGGGTAGAACTTATAAAAATACACACACAACCGCTTTATATAGCACAAAGAAAAATGTAAAAACAATATTATCTACACCATATACATATTCATCATAACTTCTGTTTAAATAATTAAAAGTCAGAAAACTAAATACGAGGCGTATCCAGAAAGTAAGTGTACTGAGGCTTTCACGACCGAATGAATTTTATTTTCGACATGTTGGCTACATTTACGTGTAGCCTGACTCTTCCCCTCCGCAACGAGACCGGTTCAAGGTCAGTACGTTGAGAAGTGTCGACGCGACAACACGTTTCGTGAAAAATGTCAATCCAAACTCCCGCCAAGTGCGAAATACGCGGCGTCATCCGTTATCTCGTTTGGAAGGGAAAACCTCCGTTTAAGGTTTATAATTGGGTGAAAACTGCATATGGTGATAAAGCTATGAATTGTACGAGTATGTACAAGTAGTATCGTGAGTTTAAAAATGGTTCTCACCTCTTCACCCTCCGCCAAAAATTTCAAAACCACAATTTCAGCCAAGAAAATTATGGCATCCGTGTTTTGGGACTGTCAAGGCATAATTTTGATTGAATATCTGCCTCAAGGGGAGACCATCAACTCTGCAAGATACTGTGAGACCCTAAAAAAATTGCGGAAGGCGATTCAAAACAAGAGGAGAGGCATTCTGACAAAGGGAGTAAGCCTGCTGCACGACAATGCCAGACCACACACGGCCAACGCAACGAAGGAATTGCTTGCTTCGTTTAAATGGGATGTCTTAAACCACCCCGCGCATTCCCCTGACCTAGCACCTTCAGATTTTTATCTCTTTACCTCCCTGAAGCTGTACATGGGTGGAAAAAGGTTTTCAACCGACGAGGAGGTAAAGGGGGAGGTGGAGAAGTGGACGAAGGGGTTGGCGGGAAACTACTTCGAGGAAGGCATCAAAAAGTTGTTACCCCGCTTCACCACCTGCATTGAGAGGAATGGCGACTATGTCGAAAAATAGCTTACATATGTACTACGGTAACCATGTAATTTTTATGTTTCAATAAAAAAAAATGTAAGCTACAAAAATTCAGTACACTTACTTTCTGTATACGCCTCGTACATTATACTTCTGTCGTGTAACATTACAAATTTATAAAGATGATGTAAATTGTAAAGAAGAATGCCCCTTTTAAAAACAATATATTACTCAGATAAACGTCAATACTCCCAACCCGAAATGTAAATGACAATGGGGCAATTCAACTGTAAGTATCTTAGGACGGGTTGTTTCGAAGAATTTGAACAATTCATCAAATTTCAACGTTCATTTTCGGGTTCTGTGAAAGTCCTATTCAAGTTCTGTTATTATATCCGGTCGGTGGCCGAGTTGACATCGCGCTTGGGTCCCACTCAGGCGTAGTGTGTTCAATTCCTCGGCCGGCTAAGTCCTCCATCACAACACAAGCAACATTTTCAGCTTTCTGTGGTGGTAGTAGGAGATTTTCAAATATTGTCAGGTTGTTCGTACCCCGGGAATGTTCTTCTTTTAAAATAAAAAAAAAATAAAAAAATATCATTATAGACTAGTTACTTGACAGAACTAAAATAAAAACAGATCTTGAAAAAATCTTTCACCGAACTTGGAAATGACCGTTGAAATTTGATGAATTGTTCAAATTCTCCGAAACAACCCGTCCTTAGAGTACATATATTTAAACTTCTCGAAAAAACACACCGTGATTACAAGATTTGAAATATGTGTTGTACAATACAACAATTCGTTTGAAAATTTAACAAATCTGCGCAACGACCATCGATATAACTTTGTTATAGTAAAAAAACACATTTATTTCAAAATTTAAATTTGGACTACTAGATGAAATGACAATCTTTGAAATCAATTTAAACTTTTTGTGGAAAATAGTCGATACGTCTAGAATTCGATTTAAAATGACAAATTTAAAATGTCAGTTGAGTCTGGTAATATCGCCTAGAGCACGGAGTGTCCTTTAACTTTTAACTAGGTATATGTAGTTATTTTATTTACATGTAACCCTTTTTTGCCCTTCTTCTACCTTTAAATATTTATTACGCTAACTATATAACTATTAAAAAATTTAATAGCTTTTCCAATAAATTGTAAATAATAATAATATGTTGGTTTGTATTTAAATTTCTATTTGTATATTTTATTTATAAATTCCATTCCATTACGGATGGATGTTGTTACCTTTCTGCTGTTTGTTAATTGGAAAGCAAATACGTCGTCGCCTTACTACTTCGTAAGTCTAAATTTTGGCTAAGTTGAAGTTTTTTCTACAAAAAAATATTAAAAATGATTATTTTAAATCCTATTAAAAGCTCGTAAGACGAGGAATTCGTCTGTTTAAAAGTTCGTAAATAATTGTCGTTGAGAATAGGAATTAAAACCTCGCGAGTCTCAGTTAGTCAACAGAATCGTTGGCATGGTAGCAGCGGCTATCAATACCCTATTAAAATCCCGTTTTGGCAGTCAAATTGCAGTGATATGTGTTAACTAATGATAATTTTTGCCGTAAAAAGGTACGTAAGTTATTCAGTTTACAGTTAATGACATGAAAATTCAATGGTCAGTCTATAAAATTATGATTTTAAACACACGGAACATACGAGTTCGTAATAAATTTATACTCGTATATTTGAGATGCAGAAGGAGGCATTACAGCCAACTAGTTTATTAAACTAGTATTATTTGCCGCTTTGGCGTTTAGCGATGGATGCACTTATCAGAACAGAAACACTACATTGTCTAGCCATATAAAAATAAATTACAGTAATACAAAAGATCTTATAATGTGAACACACCCAGTTGGAGTGCGACAGCATGTCTTCGTTCAGTGAACGCAGGTTCTATCCTGCCCGCTACACAGATGCCTGCAAATCAACTCGAATTACACTGAAACCTTATGAAGTTGAACATCTTCGGCATATTTTTTTTTAAGACCTGCAGTGCAATTTTTAAGGTATATTCGTCCCTGATCGATAGTAGGTGACCCGATCGTCACTAATGTGAAAGCCTTTAGGTATGAGAATAGTGGGGATAAATATTTTTCAAACTAAATTACTTTGACGACTGGACAATTTTAGAAAAGAGGTTTGATAAAAAAGTCGATTGATATCCATATAATCAGTTAAATCCAATTTATTCGGAGCTGATGAAAATTAAAAAAGAAAAATTCAATCATCTGCAGCAGCTAAAAAGTATGATTTACCATGATTTTCATTTATTTGATTATACCTTAAGTATGAATAGCGTGGTGAATTTCTAATTTTATTTGGGTACTAACTAATTATATATTTTTGTTATTTGTTTTTGGGGTATTATGCCGTGTTGCGCTAACTCCTTCTTTAGCCAACGTTTCGGACAGCATTGCAGTGTCCATCATCAGGGCAGATGTGTTATTAACGTTGTTAAATTATAACGTTGGCTAAAGAAGGAGTTAGCGCAACACGGCATAATACCCCAAAAACAAATAACAAAAATACTTTTGGCCGTAAAAATCTTAAATCATATTTAATTATATATTGTTTAATTTATTCTTCAACTGTATTTTTTTTTTAAATTAAAAAAAAACAACATTAAAAAACTGTTTATATGCCAGCTCAATTATTATCTCGAGTTATTAAATCTATAAAAAAACTGGTAAGCAGTGGCGGCTCGTGACCTTTGAATATTACAATAAAATATAAAAACATTTTACGACCTATCTGACCTATCATCTTGCCATAAGGTGCCTCTCGAAACTATTCTATGTTGCCTTTTGCTGTTGTTGTTTTTCTTTTTTAAAGATTATTATTGAATTTAATTAACCTTTGAATATTACAATAAAATATAAAAACTTTTTACGACCTATCTGACCTATCATCTTGCCATAAGGTGCCTCTCGAAACTATTCAATGTTGCCTTTTGCTGTTGTTGTTTTTCTTTTTTTAAAATTATTATTGCATTTAATTAATTATAACGTTTTATACTCAATGGTGTTGTACAATTTTATTATTACGCATACCACAGTACTTATGAAATAAAAAGTTTACGTTGCGAAACATAATATATATATATATAGATGTTGTGCTATGTTTGGCTGAAATCTTTTTAACTGTAGCGATGCGATTACATTAACGATTGACATGAGTTTGTCTGTAAAAGTTATTGTAAAAGAGTTCCAGTCACCCAGAGCCAGTGGTGTAATGGTTCCCCCCAATAATTGGGGCTTGTTGTAAGGGAAGGAAATAAGGAAAAGGGAAATTGAGGCAGCACCTGGCTATTCGAATCTGGTCATAAAACACAGCTAAAATAATGTCTCGATATTGAATGCTGATTTTTCACCAGAGAGATGCACTCTAGAAAGTAAATTATATTATGTTGATTACGGCAAGGCCGGTTGGTTATACCAGTGCTCCGCAACCGGTGTGTCGTGAGCCGGACACAAGTGTGCCGCGGTCAAATTCAATGTATTTGACATTTTACAATATTTAATTATGTATTTAATACACAATGACAAAATATTTTTCATAATATTGTCTATATTTCATTGTCTGCAGATACTGTTAAAGACATATTCACAATATATTAGAAACATTGATTAGAAAACTGTTATTGGCTGAAAAATTTGCGCTTCAGATCAACGAAACAACCGATATTAAACATAAAGCACAGTTGATAGCTATTGTACTTTTCGTTGACGAGGACTTTATTAAAGAACAATATTTACTTTGTAAGGAGGTTCCAGAGCGAACTACCGGTGAAGAATTTTTTCAAGTAGCCGGTGATTTTTTTAAAATATTAAATATTAAATGGAGCAATTGCATTGCTGTTTGCACGGATGGCGCTGCGCCAATGACGGGTAGTAAAAAGGGTTTTGTCTCTTGTGTAAAACAAAAAAAAATCCAACGTTACAATTTACCCACTGCTGCACACATCGAGAAGCATTGATGGTCAAAAATTTACCGGAGGAACTTTTGAACACGATGAATGAATGCATTAAAATCGTAAACATAATTAAATCAAGAGCCCTAAACTCGCGAATCTTTGGAATACTCTGTGCAAAAATGGGAGCCGAATATGAATCCTTATTGTTTAATACTGAAATTCGTTGGCTATCCCGAGGTAAAGTTTTGGCTAGATTGTTTGAGCTTCGTCACGAGGTGTGTGAGTTTTTTTAAAATCAAAATATGCCCTAACTATATCAGCACCTCGATGATAATTACTGGATAGCCAAACTTGCATACATGGCTGATATATTCGAGCATTTGAATGAACTTAATAACGAACTTTGGCAGAAAGAGTTGCAAAAAGGATGTTTGGAAATGTACCAAAGGATCAACCATAGTACAATTGAAAACAAACAATTAACTGTGAATCTGGCGCAACAACATTTAAGTATGCTTCAGCAGAAATTTGGTTAGTATTTTTATTCCATTAATACGGAACAATAAAATTGGATTCGAAATCCTTTTGCAACCAATGCAATAAATTCTACGGGTGGAATTTACAGATTTAAATAATGACATGACATTAAGACTTCACTTCTCCGAAGATCAATTAGATGTTTTCTGGATTTACGTTAAAAAAGAATATCCTCACATTTCCGTCAAAGCATTCTTAACACTACTTCCATTTTCAACGACATATTTATGTGAGCAAAGTTTTTCAACGCTTGTATTACTTAAAAATTATAAACCGTCATGCTTAAAAGGTCTTAACCAAGAACTTCGGGTTGCGCTGTCAAAAATCGAGCCGAATATAAAACTTTTGTACCATATGAAAGAATATCTTTGTTTAAAACCACTTTATTAAATTTATATACGTCGACCGGTTTTGGTTGAACTCAACCTTCATCAGGACAGTACTAATATAATTTAATAAAGTGGTTTAAAACAAAGATATTCTTTCATTTGTGTAATAATGTCAAGCCACAAAGTGTTTGCTTCCTTCGATAATTTAAAACTTTTGTGTTCATTGAAACAAGCGCAGGTTAATTTAACAATTTATCGCTCGTTAATTTATTATTATTTTATAATAATTATTAAGATTGCGTATAAATAAATATGTTATAGTTATATGTATGTATGTATATTTTGCAAATAAAAAAGAAGAAATTATTGTAAAATTTGTGTATCAATTTGAAATCTATAAATTTTAGCTTTTGGTGTGCCGCGGGATTCTAGGAAGAAATTTGGTGTGTCGTAGGTGAGAAAAGGTTGCGGAGCACTGGGTTAGACGATTGATGCTATTGTCGTGCCCAGCGAAAGGCCCTGAATATTTATTTAAGTAGGTATACGGTATCAATTTTCCTTCACTACAGTGATGCCATTGTCTTAGGATCCATCACTTTTTACAATTAACTTCGTACACCCAGACAGAGCGCCGACTTCTTCATACAACTCTAACATTTGGATTTGATATCAAAATACTTAACCAAACTGATATTAATATTATTATATTTTTTTTTTAATCAAATGGTATATTTATTGTTAATAAGTTTAATTTGTAGAACTTCATTTTATTTTTTTTATTTTTTATATATTCAATAATATTGTTTTTGGGTTTATAAAAACAGTTTATTTTTAAACAAGTTCTGCTGTGTAATTATTATTACGCGTGACAGCTGTTTCGCCCTCTGAAGGCATTATCAAAAGGTATAACAAATATCTAGTACGTATATGTGATGTTTTATTTATTTGTGTTTTAAATTAGAAAATATAGGTCACCAAAAAAAACATGTTTTTATGATCTTAGAGTTATAGATTTTTTTTCAACTTCGACATATTGTGAGGTAATGATTATTATTAAAAAAAAGAATATTTTCCAAACTACTATTAAATATAATGAATTATGTATATAAAAAATACAACATCGTAAAATGCGTTTTTTGTGTCGGAATTTAATATTTATGTACGACAAGTTTTGAGATTAGCAATGATTGGTTTGTTTAGCATTCCTTGCATGCAGCTCGCAGCGTGTGTCCTTGAAATAAATTCCTAAAGTACATTATTTAATCTGGGTTGTTTATTTAGTTGTTTTACCGAACAAAATGTTCAACACCCAAAGGAGGTGACTACATATTATTGACTGTTGACCATTTAGCATTTCATCTCTCTTTATATTTGTTTGTTATGTTTCGGTTCCGATTCAAGATGGCAGCCGTGTTGGACTTACTACCTTTTTTTGCATGATCTTGGTTCCTACTAGTAGCTGGTATTAAATCGGAATAATCAATTTTATGATACCTACTGGCCTAAAAAAAGTTTGGGAAAAAAATCATTTGATTGTTAAATTTCTTGGGACAAATATTATAATTCCATATTTGAAATAAAACATCTTACGTTACATAATATCCACGGTTTATAATTAAGTAGGTACCTACTTACAAATCTTATGATTTCAGAGAAATATTTCATTTTTATTCATTTATTACACGTCCTAATGGCCTTTTAAATTATTTTTTACAAGTTGTTTGTATCACAGAACCATTGTTAATACTTAAAAATTAGATCAATTTAAGAAAATATACAAAGTAAATGAAAAAAAAAATAATAAAATACAGATCAGAATATTTATTTCCGAGTCTCGGAATAGGGGAATTCTGATAAACCACCAGAGTCCTGGTATTGTTATTTATTTAATATCAACGGTATAAATATAACATAAACAATGATAACATGTCACAGTTAAAATCGTAGAAATATTTAAAAAAAAGAATTACAAATATATGTGGCATTTGATTGTGAAATGACATTAGAGAGTAAGTAAGTAAGTAAACAAGAGATACAAGTACGTAAGTTTCTATAGTGCAAATAAGGTAGAATTAGATTAAATAATTAAATAATAATTAAATTAATTAGTTATAATAAAAGGGTAATAAATATGATTTATCTAGTCTCCACGTTCCAACTACAATACTTTGTCTTGGTCCTAGGATCATTACCTAGTCTTTACGTTCCGACTGCAATAATTTTTCTTGGTCTTAGGATCAACGGACCACCTAGTCTTCACGTTCAGTCAATATCTAGTCCAGGGCTTCCCTAACTGTGAGTCGCGACGCCCCGGGGCGCCGCGGGATCATCCCAGGGGCGTCGTGAGGCAATCTTTATAGCGAGAATATCGTTCCATCAGCACTGCAGCGTTAAGGGTTTTATTACCGTTTGCGACATCATACTTGTGTGAGACAGGTTTCTCTGCAGTTGCAGTAATAAAGAATAAGTACAGATCAAAAATAAATTTAGAGGCAGAGACTAGAGTGGCGATTTCGAAACTTCAACCTCGTTTTGAGAAACTATGCTCAGAAAAGCAAGCACATTCTTCTCATTAATAACAAAGAAAAAAAATTGCTTTTTTTATCTTTTTTGTTTGCTTCCATTTTTGTTTTTATGTTGTGTTCTTTATTTTCAAATAAAAAAATTAGATACTATTTGGAGTTTTTCTGACAATTTATTATTAGGTAACGTACCCATACTACGTGACCCGTTCAGGGGGGGGGGGCTTCAAAATACTACGCTTGGTACAAATGAGCGGCGGGGGGCTTAGATTTTTAGTCACCGGGGGGGGGGGGGTGGCAAAAATATGGCAACTTCCCAAGGGCGTCACAGTTGAAAAAAGTTTGGGAAGCCCTGATCTAGTCAATACATTGTCATGGTCCTAGGATCAACTGATCACCTAATCTTCATGTTCAGTCAATATCTAGTCAATACATTGTAATGGTCCTAGCATCAACGGATCACCTAGTCTTCACGTTCAGTCAATATCTAGTCAATACATTGTCATGGTCCTAGGATCAACTGATCACCTAATCTTCATGTTCAGTCAATATCTAGTCAATACATTGTCATGGTCCTAGGATCAACTGATCACCTAATCTTCATGTTCAGTCAATATCTAGTCAATACATTGTAATGGTCCTAGGATCAACGGATCACCTAGTCTTCACGTTCAGTCAATATCTAGTCAATACATTGTCATGGTCCTAGGATCAACTGATCACCTAATCTTCATGTTCAGTCAATATCTAGTCAATACATTGATTATTCCTAGGATCAACGGATCACCTAGTCTTCACGTTCAGTCAATATCTAGTCAATACTTTGTCTTGGTTCTAGGATCATAACAATGACCGTGTTTTCAAACCAAAAGACACCTATATCAGGACCATAGGATGGCGCCAACTCCCAGTTAACCAAGAACTAGTTCAGAATCTAAGCCAAAGCAACAGGTGCTTAAAGCTCTCAACCGGTTGTACTTCGGAGCATCTGCGTTGGTATGTTTCACAAAGCATTCCCACTTTTCTACTATCAATAATTCTCCTGCTGTAAAGACATTCACACGAATTACCTACAAATGACTAACATTCAAATAACCATTTAACATTTATGTTTTGACCCTGCTCTTTATGCGTGGTAAAATCCACTGACGTTAAAAAAATTATCTTATAGTTAGAAAATAGATTTTTTGATTTTATTGCTAGCAGAATAAAATATACTTTTTCAATAGCTGAAATTATGTTTTAATGAAGCTTTTTACTGGTTCTTGAGACGATTTACGTAATATTGAATTGAATGAAAATGTGGTTTTATGATGTTTAATGTTTTTAAAGTTTGCTAATGTGCCTGGAAATGTAGTCGTAGAAGACTTATTAGGAAATCTACAATAATTTATACCTAATACCCGAATCCTGATAAATTAATAATTTGTTACATAATGCTTCGAGTGCTTAGTATTACTCCCATTATTTAACATACTTTGATAAGTGTTCGGTTAACACATCAAAATGACAATTCAACAAACCTTAAAAATGTGATATACAGTATTGAAAAGTGGTGAAACAAATGCCATATATCCATGTAATAAATAGGTTATGCAGGTCAGGTTTACGTGTTTCATTGATTTTAATGACTTAATATCACTTTTTAAAGGTGTGTTGAGTTGGAACCGTTTAAACCGTTTTTTACAGTAAAAGTTTTTTATTCCTTTAGTGGTATCGCCCTGGTGTAAGATTACCATTCAGAATTGAAATGTTGCTTGAAATCGCTTTAGCCGTGTTTGATGACCAGATCTGAATGGTTAGATACTCCCCCACCTTCCTCTTTCACATCTCCTTCCCCTCCCCACTACTTCCAGCCTCACAATGCGCACCATGGCTTGGCCTATTTAAGCATATCGCTCGCCATACACTACCAATGGGAATGTATATCGAGCGATATGCTGAAATAGGCCACGAAAATATTGCTTGTTTATAGCGTGGTTCAAGCTCCGGTAACGTCTCAGCTCTTTCCTCAAAACCTTAGCGGTGGGTGGGTTCTAGGAAGTCGCATGTCCCGACTTGCCTAGCGAATCCGCACGAAGAAGCCTGAAAGGCGACCCCTAGATATTCTATTATTACCCCGAGGCGGGCTCAAGGGCCAGCGGGCTGGCGCTGGGCTGGCGCTGGGCTGGCGGGCTTGCGGGCTGGCACCCCGAACCCTGCACAGATATCAACCACGACTAATAATAATCAAATACTAATTAGTATACATAGTATGTTGTACACACTTAATAATACTCATATATAGACGTAACTTTAGTAACATTTAATACTAGACGCTAATGTTGTGATTAAATTTGCAAAGCGGGTATGGGTATCGCCGCCCCGGAAACTATTTGTTGGGTAACCAACACTCCTGCCATAGGTCATCCCACGTAGTTCGTTACGTTTTGCAACTTAGCAGGGGTGCCCGGGTTCATGGTGTGAGGTTGGTCTAGGCTTCTGACTTTAGTCTGACATTTCCTATACATTCTGTTGGCAGCCTGTTACACTAGAGCAGGGGTCTCCAAACTTTTCAGCCGGAGGGCCACATTGACTACTCCAGTGAGTTCGGAGGGCCAAAACCGTTTTAATTTCTAGACACCCATATTTTCTGTCCTAGAGAGGGGGGGGGGGGGTAGACAATAGAATTTTCAGGGATGAAAATATAGCTTTAGATAACGTAACTTTGAAGATAATTTTTGATACTCGTTTCTCAGACCTTGATATCATTGCGAATCAAATAAAGATTTTTCAAAAAAATCCTCTTGATATATTCGCGCGATACTTGTGGACGCAATGTATTGATGCCAAGTACCTCGCCAACGAGCATATTTATTTATTCGCACGAAAAAATTCGCGGAGTTTTCACCCCTTCTGAGCAAGGTCTTAGCCATTAGCTGTCGCGGGTCCTTGATAACACTGGTCATAAGATGTCGCGGGCCGGATGGAAGACACTGGCGGGCCGGATACGGCCCGCGGGCCGTAGTTTGGAGACCCCTGCACTAGAGCATTATAGTGGCGAGTTATATGAGTTGTGCGCCTTGGTTTTATTTTATACATTTTATGTGAAATATATTATTTATTTTACGTTAATAAATGAAAGAAATCGAACAATCTAAATTATATAACCCACATACTACCTTACGGCTTTTTTCTCATACATTAAAAAAAAATATCAAAGCGGCTGTCAACTGTGCTTTTGATGGCTTAGAAATGTAAAAAATACCTAATTATATAATTGTGAGAAATTTTATAAAAAGATTTCAATAATATTAGAGTCAAAAATGGTATATTTTTGGGTGTGATCACTTTAGACGTTTTGCAAATTCGGCATAATATGCCGAAAATCCGGTTAGTATTATATTTATTTTATTTATTTAATTTATTTTATATATTTTATTTATTTTATTTGTTTTATTTATTTTATTTATTTATTTATACTGGGTTTTTACAGACGATCTCACTTGCGTGAAAACAATCCAGTTGTAAAAACTCAGTTAACATACAAATACACATACAAAGACACATTAATTTTCATATACCTAAATGAAAATAAAAATTCAATATTAAAAATATATATGAAATACAAATATTACAGAAAAGTAAGAGACGCAAGTAAATACATAATATAATCAGTGCAACATATTATTTAACAATAGCAATTTTTTTTTCTGAATCCATACAAATTATCAACAAAAATATCTACTTCAGCAAACTCAATCTTATTATACAGTCGACACATTTGGGTCAGAGGGCTAAAATAGGCGATATTATTTTTCAAAATATGCAGGTGAAAAATGCTATGGTGTCTTAAACAATCGGAATTGGGGACATTTATTTCAATATTGCTAAGACATAATGAGGTATCAAGATGGCCGTGGATAATTTTATGCAAACATATTAGGTCAGTCAAAATTGCCTTCTTATTTTAAGTGTATTAATCTTAAAGTATTCACGACGTGCGTCGTATGATCTAAGATGGTCATGTAGTCCACATTTGAAAGATAATACTCTAAGCATTTTTAAAATTTATTTTTATTATTATTGTTATTTTGATATTCAATCGTAAAAGATCAATAGTTTCGTTGCTTGTGTGCCACGTAGCGCCGTCTTGTTGAAAGTAAACGCTGTCCAGATCAATACCATCTAATTCCGGCCATAAAAAATCATTAATCATCTCTCGATAGCGGAATCCATTCACCGTAACTGTTGCTCCAGCCTCATTTTCGGAAAAGTAAGGTCCAATGACTCCGCTGGACCATAAATCGCACCAAACAGTCACACGTTGAGGATAGAGAGGCTTTTCAACAATAACTCTTGGGTTTTCCGAGCCCCAGATGCGACAATTTCGCTTGTTGACGAAGCCACTGAGGTGGAAATGGGCCTCATCACTCAAGATGATTTGCTTTTGATTCACTCAAGCGAATTTTAATAATTTCAATGCGTTGTTGAAGCGTGTATCGTTCCATTTTTATTGATGGCGTAGTTTCTACTTGTCAAATGTCAAAAAATGACAGCTTCAAAAGTAACATCTACCAAAATATCGGGCTATTCAAAATAACACCTCTTATTGGAAAACCCTGTATATTTATTATATATTATTAAAAAAGTGTTATGGTCATCAACATTGAGGATGATTTATTACTTCAACATTAACACAGAATGCTACGTGGAATAATCACAGTTTTGCTGAATAAACCTTAGTATTTAAAGAACTCGTTTTATATTTGACCAACCAACCTGTCAACGTTTTTTGGCATCTTGAAAAACGTCTTGGGAGCGTTTTAGTTGTTTTTAATTATTATATCCATAAACTGGATACCCAAAACCTACTTTTTGGTACATTTTTTAACAATATTGATAAAAAATACAAACTGAAAGCCATTGAAAGGAATGTCTAAGTCAATATGCTATACTAGCGCCTCTAACGGACAGAGTTGTTGATATTCAGAATATTTTACTGGAATCGGACGTATTATTAATATTATTAGGAATTTGGTCACCATCCATAAAAAATTTGATGACCGCCATATAGACATATTTCGGTAGATGTTACTTTTGAAGCTGTCATTTTTAATTAATATACATAATAAAATAAAAGAAGTGATAAGTGATAAGTAGTGATGTGTAACTTGTGGCAAGTGTGTACTTATGTATATAAAATAAATAAAAAAATAATTAATATAAGGTGAGTTGGGGTAAGAGCACTGTATAAAATGAATAGATGAAGTTTAAAGTAATCCCATACGTCACAGCATTATCCCATCGCATTCAAATTTTTACACAAGGAATATTAACTATTCCTTAATCAAATTGTTTTATCGCAAGAAGTTAATCTGCTGTTTTTATTAGATTTTTATGTATTCAAAAAAAAGGTCTTGATAGATCCACTTACCCCGGAGGCGGGGTAAGTGGATCTAACCTCAATATTTTGATTTTTGGCTAAACGAATAAAAATGTTTAATTGCAAATCCAATCAAACGCACTAAACACACAATTTCGCCATTTAAAAATATTGAATATAGTGGAATATACATCATAAATCAAACATTATTTGGCAGATTGGGGTAAGTGCAACATTTTATGACTAGTGATGGGGCAACGAAAAAAAACTTTTTTTTAATGTATTAGTATTATTTTTCACAATATTTACTAACAATTTTATTATAAAAATATATATTTACTACTAATAACTGAACTTAATATGTTTTTATAGGAACTAATATTTTGGTTACTAGATTTTTTAAAAATTACACAATATATGGAAATAATAACGCCTTTGCGGAACCTGTTGTTTCCGACATTAAAATGATAAAAAATTAAAAAATAACATTTCTTTTACAGGTAAGAATTTATCTCATACAAAATCCCTTATTGAATATTAAAACCATTAAAGGACATTTTGAAAAAAAATTCTCCTCTTCTCCCAGTTAAGGGGTTTGGCAAAACAGATATAATATCTGCGTTATAAATATCGGATACATCATCAACTTTCGGGAATGAAAATACGTTACGATTTTCTCTGGTTAAATGTGAAACCCTTCGTACATATTTGACTGTCTTCTTATATTCATATTTTTTTATAATATTTCCTATATAATGTTTGAGGCTTTTCTTCGCTATAAATTTGGTAAGTATCCAGTCACCAACTTTTGTCTCAACGTTTAAATTTGGTTGTACATCCAGTTCTTGCAAAATGCCATTAATGTCAATAGACAGAACATCATCTAAAGTCTAAAGGTACGTTATTTGTATTGTCTTCCACGTCTTCCATTAATAGATTTTGGAAATAGTCGCATTCATCTTCAGAACTAGACTTCCAATCAGATTCGCTGACAGATGTTTCGGACGCCAGGCTAGGTTAGACTTCTTGCTTGAACTATTTTTCTTCTTCGAATCATTTAGTTTATTTTTAAACGCTCTACGACATCATCATATGGTATGACCTCCGCACCGTGTGCAACTTTCGTCTTTTTTACTTTAGCAGGTTTGTTTTTTTGTATAGATCTCAGCATAAGCTCTTCAAATGATTGTTTGACCTTTACAGAACACAGAAAATCTGAATTAGCTGTTTTAATTATTCGGTCTTCTAAAATTGTAATCTTCTTCAACGGGTTAAGGGAATGATTTTTGGTAGTATAAGTAGAAGACTCGGAATACTGAATTGGGTCATTTCCAACATGTGATACAAATTGTTCTTTAAAAGGTTTGACTTCTTTAGATGTGGAAGGTATGGCATAAAATTTTTCAATATTTTCTATTGATGATAGTGGATTTTCAGGTAATGTTTTTGTTGGTTGCGCATTCCAATTGTGACTTGGTTTATCATTCCGGAAGATCATTTAAATAATTTGTAAAAGGATTTAAAATATCACAGCTTCATTGAAAAGAAAGATAATAAAAAATACACTATTAAACGTGATATTTGTAACAGACGTGCTGACCACAGGACCATGGACCCTCGGTGGAGCGTTACCTCCGGTCTTCTTTACAATACTTGTGTGTCTCTCTCTGTCTGGCACAATATTTTGTAACTTGTAAAATAAAAGGTAATAAATTAGTAAACCTATTGTAATTATTTAAAATGACCTCCCAGGTAGTTAGCATGTTTACACAATCTATGTGATTATAATATCAGCAATAAAAATAAGGATACCAATTAAATAAAATTTCACATCGATTAATCAGCTACATTGGATGTGTAATTTTACATTGTTGATTTATGACTATTTGTAATTTGTTAACGTTGCTAATCGAAGTATTTTTTTTAAATAATAAATTAATGCAAAAAGTTTTATCAAACCATCCTCCCCAGGGACTGGCTCTTAACTGATATGAACTTTAAAAATGTTTTTTTTTTGTTTGACTGAGGATTGAACCCTCCTCCCCAGGAACTGACTAAAATGAGTAAACCGCGCTACCACTTAAACCAAATCCTGATTAGACGGTACCAAGATTTATTTCGTATATCGAGTCTATCTGCCGAATTTAAGTTAGGTCAGGTTGAAAATAATTATTGTGGATTAAGTACATAAAATAACACCTCTTATTGCACCCACCCCTATACCTGTTAATCGACGGTTTGCATGGTTTGTCTTGCTACCGGAAACAAAACCTTTTTTCCGACCGGAAGTTTTAGAAATGAACAAAGACAAGTATGCAATGAAGTATTTTTCTTCAAATGTGATACAGTTGATTCAGTGGCGGTCCTGTGCGGACGAAATTGGAGCAGTTTACTCCGGGCGCCAACCTCCAAGGCTCTGATAATACTTAACACGTGACACAGCACTCTTGAGATTTTTACTAATAAGAATGACAATAACATTATAATACGGAGTTCGCGTTAGTAAAAAAATCTTCACAAAATACTGAAATATTATATCAAACAATAATATTCCCTATGACTGCAAGTAGGTAAGTACATATTAAAAATGAATCATCCCGAATGATCTCACTTACTAGTAATAATTCTAAAAGCATGTATTGTTCTTGTGTATCCATTATTCTCAAGGTTGTGCGGAACAAACTAATAGCTTTTTCGTTTCCACTGTGGTAATTTTTTATAACTTAATTGATTGAACCCTTTTCGGAGAGATAATGATTATTGGTCACATTTTATTAGTTTGACGAAAAAGCGTTTAATAAATCACCGTTTCTTTGCATCGATTTATGAGCGGCCAATCGCAGGCGGGTGGAAGCGTTTCTTTGAACGGTTTTCGGGCGGCTAATAGAGGACGGGCGGATAACCATTTAGCCACTGGAGCGACCACGCGAAATAAATAATTTTGCCTCGATTGCTCGAGATATCCAGACGATCATTTTTTTAATTTTTCGCCAAAATTAAAAAAAAAAATAACATAGAATTTTTACATGGAGTCATACAAACTTGTTATGATGTTATATAGCCAATGAGTTAACCTGTATTTTACCGTTGGTTTCATTTTTCCAGGCTTTGAGATCACGAGATAATTTGCAATTTTTTTCAATAAAGCAATCGGAGGCATTTAAATTGGCGCATTTATATTACCAAAAGCAATCCAGTGGTTAGTGAGAAAGCGTTTAATTAAGTTTTTCTTTACATTGGTTTACGGGCAGAGCATTGATAAGCGTATAAGGTGGAAGCGTTTAACGAGAAAGCGTTTCTTTGCAATCATATTGTGCTCAATTGGAATCATTTCGCGCGGATTGCCGGCCTAGTTAAACATTTTTTTAAACGGTTATCCTAAAATCCACAAAACTATTGTAACCGTTTTCTCTTTCCTTCTTCCCAAAAGACCATAATTTGATCTAAAAATGGGGAGAGAATTGAAGTTTAATTGGGGTCGTTCAAATGCCATAAAATAAATAAAAATAATGACAATGAAATTGATAACTATCGAGCTTTCAGAATATATAATTTTTTTGGGTTTTTAACAAAGTCAATGTTTCCGATTTATCTCCAACTTTTTTCATTTGACACTAACTTGTCTTTGCGTCGGTAAAGTAGATTACCTCGCATTTCGATTCACTAACTTTTGTGTTTCTAAAAAATCGCCGGTACCCGCATTACAGTAATATTAATTCTTTGAAACCTTTTTTGAACACACCTCACACCGCTCATACAGACAAACCTTGTTTTATCATATATAAAATAATTTATAATCGTAGTATACTTGCGGCACGTTCCAGAGTGGAAGATAATATCAGTATAATAAAATATATGTCTTATGTAAGACACACATTAAGAATCGAATTTATTAATTAAGTTGCTTGAAATTGCTTTAGCCGTGTTTGGTGACCAGATCTGACTAGCCGGGTACTCCCCCACCTTCCTATTTCGCATCTCCTCCTCCCCACTACCATATTCACAATAGTTTCACTGGCTCCTAACGGTTGGGAGCAGTTGGGACTCTTGTGCGGTATTAACATCAAAATCTATTCGCATATAGCGTATAATACCTCCACTGTGACTGTGGACAACACTGGACACCTAAGTACAAGTGGCGGAAGTGAATTGAAGTGGAAGTGGCGGGCTCTCGCTGTTGTCTTTTTACCACATAGTTTAACCAAAATGATTGAGTACCCAATTCGAGTAGTTAGGTATTACAAAAGCATTATTTCGTGGGTACACCGACAAAAACGTTAAGTATCAAATTTGTATTCTCGATTTAATAAGGCAGAATTATAAAGTTCTTTAGGCTTTAACTTAATTTCTGTAATTTAATAAATAAATTTAACGTTAAATCTTTACCAACTTCAAATAACTTTATATTTCGATGAATCAAATTGAATATTTATATAGGTAATGGACAATACGTAAAATCTATTTGAAATATATATATTAGGTCTATGATTATGAATCTGCTCAAAATTATTTTTGGCAGAAAACTTATTATGTTTGGTTGTAGGCGTTTCTATGACTTCTGTAAACTACACATAAGGTTTATTGTATTTTTTTTTAATTTGATAAAATGTTAAATCATGTTCAAAGCTTTTCATAATTATTTTGAAATGTTAACATGAATTATTTGTTAAGTAGGTACTCAAAAATTTAATCAAACAATAATTCAAACAACTAAAAATAAAATTTTAGCTGATTTCCCCTTAAATGTAAATATGTCGTGCTTTGAAAAGAAAATGAAGCAGTCAATTTGAAACATGTACCAACCTAACAAACAAAAAGCACTTATACAGGTTTTTTTTTCAGAACTTTTTAATGTATTTAGTAAATAGATATTCCTAAATAAACTATTATATTAATTTTTATACCAGTACAAACTGCAATTGAATTTGAGGAAAAAAAGTTTAAGTTGGTACGAGACTTATTTTCTCAAAATAGCTCATAATTAGTTAGAACAGATTGTTTGCCAGTGTACCCACGATTTAAATTCTTAAAACCAAACCACCCGATTGAATTTTGAATCATGCGTAGCGCTCGTTTTTGTTTACACTGATTGTGACATAAATTTTAAAACTAAACTTATTCAAACCTGTAAACAAGACATTGGTTTTAAAACTCCTTCTCGCGAAAACTTACGTAATGTTTTTCTTCATAGGTTAGCATTCAACGCAAGTATGCAAATGTGTAAATACCAGTTTTCATGTTACAATTTCAACGTACGTGATTAAAGTACGTAATTAATGTTTCATAGCTTCTTATAGCGCTCTTAAGGTTATATTTTACTTAAATTACGATATAAAGATATATAAGTAAACACTATTCATTATTACAAAGTGCTTATAATAATTTATGGCAGCGTTGTATTTAATTTTAATCATAAAAATTTTAGTCAAAAAACAAAAGACACTCTTAAGAGCTCTTAATTAATCAGTGCCTTTTAAATCACCGTCAGACGGAGACATTAAGGACGGGTTGTTTCGGAGTATTTGAACAATTCATCAAATTTCAACGTTCATTTCTGGGATCTGTGAAAGTCCAATTCAAGTTCTGTTATTATATCATTATAGGCTAGTTGCTTGACAAAACTGAAATAAAAACAGAACTTGAAAAAATCTTTCATGGAACTTGAAAATGAACGTTGAAATTTGATGAATTGTTCAGATTCTCCGAAACAACCCGTCCTAAGCGATTATATTTGAACGATTATTCAAATTTAAAAATTAATTCTCAAAGTCTGTGAAAGATTTTTTCAAGTTCTGTCAAGCAATTAGCATATAAAGATGTAATAACAGAGCTTGAAAATAAACGTTTAAATTTGAAGAATTTTTCAAATTCTCCGAAAGACCCGTCCTTATCGAATTAAAATAACCGAATAATGATTAAAACATATCGGCTGAAAACTATTGGCCATTAACACTGAGCACTGTGCATCAGCAAAATATAAATATATTTTCGACTTCATACTTTGAAATTGCTATATAATTGTACACTGGTAGTTGATATGTTGAAACCACTGTAGCTTTTTATACAGCAGCTCAATATTATGTAACATTATGTCATGTGGCCATCAAATTTGAATGATTATATAGGTAAGTATGTATTATTTTGAATAAAATAATTGTGGTATCGTTAGTGAAGTGGAAAAGAGTTCAGTGGATTACGGAGTTATCAGTTTCAATTTCAACCCTACAGCGGTCGCACACTCAAATGTAACATATCAACATGCGGAGTGCACGTAAACATATCAACTTTTATTTATGTCACAAATCATAACTTACGTATGTGCCAGTAGGTGTAAGCTTTGATATATCTGGCCATGTAAGCTACATCTCGCGATTCTCACTTACTCGAAAGGTAGATATAATCCTAGGAGACTATTATATATTTTAGGTGAATAATTTGTTATTTGACAATATAAACGAAAGCTCTAAATCGCCTACCATAAAAACATTTTGCGCCATCTTGAAAGAGTTGAATGCAACTTGCTCTCTGCGCGCCAATGTAGGGTTGACCCATGAGGCCATTATTGATGAGAACGTAATCCCGTGTGCACCGGCTGCGCTAGAAGTCATTTTCTTTACTAGCTTGGTGACAAACAAATATCATTTAGACTTATACAAATAAAACAAGATCTCAACTTGAGTTGATATTCTGGACCACTTTCTGATCTCATTTATACTGCCAAGGTGAAATATCACAAAAAACCACATGTACTCTCTAAATCATGTATCAATAAAATAAATAAAGTTTTATACATGCTAAGATTCATTTAAAAAGTATAATAAAATGAGATAAAAAACGTTCGAATGATGAATTCTATATATTTTTTATTTATTTATTCATTTTCGGGAAATCGACAGTTTACATTTAATCAGTTTGTACATAAGTATTATATAGTAAAATAAAATCAATTATAAATTTCTTCCTTGTGACTTTAACTGAGACAGCATAAAATGGAATAAATCCATAGACATATGTCTGTGAATAAATCATTTAAATTTGTGAGAAAGGAATATGAATTTAAAAAAAATATACAAAACAAAACAATACATTTATAGCCATGGAGAGAGGTTGTAGGTATAAATCAAATCATTACAGAGAAATAAACATTATTCACAAACCATCAGAGAAATATTCTTTTATAGACCTCTTGTATTTGGTAAGTTCGCAACTGAAAATATCAACCTTGTATAATACGCTATTGTAATTATTGCATAGTCTGTTCAGGCAAGAATTCTGCTTAGAGTTCGTTTTGCTTTCATCAACTCTGAACAGGACACAAGAGCGTGTTGAACGCGCAGGTACATTGAATGGAATCTTGTTTAGCAACTCTGGGCATTGAATATTTTTGTTAACTACTTTATACAGAAATAGTGCATCCTTACGATGCCTCCGTATACTCAGTGAATCCATTTTAAAGTATGAAGCTGCCTCTGCATAATTATTAAATCTTACAAATGACTTGTAACATGATATTTTAGTAATTTATTTTGGATTGCTTCGATTTTGTTTCTGTTGATTTTGTAAAATGGAGACCAAAAAACTGATGCAAACTCCAAATGACTTCGTACATAGGCAAAGTAGAGTTGCTTAATGATATCGATGCTATTAAAAAGTTTTGTGTTTCTTATGATGAAGCCTAACATTTTAGCAGCTTTATTTGTGATTTGATGCATATGAAGATTATATTGTAGTTTACTATCAAGGGTTATTCCGAGATCACGAATATCTGAGACTGTGTCAATGTTGTTGTTTAAAGAATAATTAAATAATATTTTATTTTTATTTCTCGAAAAGACAATGTGATGACATTTTGAAACATTTAGATATAAGTAAGTTTTTAGATTTTCACGGCCAAAAGCATTTTTGTTGTTTGTTTTGGGGTGTTAACACGGCATAACACCCCAAAAACAAACAACAAAAAAAACATTTAGATATAGTTCATTTTGTTGGCAATAGGTGGATATATTGTTTAAATCATGTTGTAAATTGACACAATCGTTAGACTTTTTCTTGACTCGTATAGCTTAGCATCATCAGAAAATTTTCAAATTTCTAAATTTCCGAAATTTCCAATCCCGAGGCAATAATGACTTTGTACAACTGCATTATAAGGTCTAAAATTGAATACGCCTCTGCTGGATCGGCCCCATACCAACAAAAATACATTGTAAAATTAGAACAGATTCAAAAAAAGTTTTTGAGATACATGTATTTGAGAATGCACGGAGAGTACCCGCGATTCATGCATCACGAACATTTGCTTGCCGAATCGCGCTACCAAAGTCTCCACTCGAGGAGGATTGGGGCCCTTGCAGTAACGGCGTACAAAATTCTTAATAATTTAATAGATAGCCCATACCTTCTGGAATGCTATAAGTTGTTCGTACCGAACAACTACAGCCAGGGACGGCACCATGATCTGCTATGTATCCCACGTGACAGAACGGCCGTACTGGCTCGGCATAGCATGACACGAGGTATGGCGCTGTTAAACAACGCCTCCAAGACTCGATATTTTTAATAGTAGCCTTGAAGAATTCAAGAGGCATGTCAATGCCAAAAATCACTATATATAACTTGTTATTTCTATTCTTTTTTATTTCATTGTTTCGTATCATCTATATGTAGTTAATGTTACATGTGTATTGTAAATGGACACACTGGTAAATGGTCTTGTGGAATACACATGAAAATAGTTCTATTTCAGAGTATTTTACAACATTGATCAAATCGTTAATATATAAAATGTAAAACAATGGTCCGAGAAGAGAACCCTGTTGGAACCCAGAGGTAATTTCATTGAAATCTGATTCAAAGCCTTTTATGCTACTGCCTGTGATCTGTTGAGTATGCCTGTTCGACGGCCGGCATAGTCCAGTGGTAACGCATTGGACTGCCATTCCGAAGGTCGCGGGTTCGAACCCGGCGTGCGCAAATAAATTTTATTTGATTGATTTGTGTTATTTCACAATTAATTAATTAAAATAATATATAGTATATTTGCGGCACGTTCCAGAGTGGAAGATACTACCAGTATCGCCCTGGTGTAAGACCACCATTCAGAATTGAAACGTTGCTCCAAATGGCTTTAGCCGTGTTTAGTGACTAGATCTGAATAGCCAGGTACTTCCCCACCTTCCTCTTTCCCTTCCCCACTTACCTTCAGCCTCACAACATCCCCCAATTGGGGATGCCATAGTCTCACTGGCTCCAGACGGGAGCAGTTGGGACTCTTGTGAGGTATTCACTATAAAAAAAATAAAAAAAATATAAGATGTAAACCAACGAAATAAATTACCACGTATACCTAATGACCAAAGTTTTCTTAGTAATAATTTTTGATTAATTTTATCAAATGCTTTGGCAAAGTCTGTATATATGATATCTACTTGAGTGCGGTTGCTCGTGTGATCGACGTTGAATTCAGTAAGAAGAACGAGATTACTTTCCACATTTCTGCCTTTTGTCCAACCATGTTGCTTTGTTGTTATGATGTGATTGAGTTGTGGACTTAGATATTTGTAAATATTTTTTTTCCATTAATTTACTGAATATTCCATTAATTTACTGAATTTTTAACATTATTTTTTACGCCATTTTTGTGGATTGGTGTTACATAGGCTCTTTTCTATATTTCAGGTACCGTGCCTTCGTTCATTGATTTATTATATATTATGTATAATGCAGAGAGGTTTTGCGAGTGTTTCGGCACAATTAGCTACAAAGTATGATGGAATGTCATAATAATATGACGTATGAGAGTTATTAGCATTCCTAGTAAATATTAGTTTATTACAGGAAGACAACAAAACAGCCGATGCTCAGCTCTATACGCGTTATATTAACAAAGTGCTAAAATCTCTGGATATCTTTTTAAGTGTCGTAATAAAGAGACAGTAAATTACTTTGCGGAAAATTGCTGTTGCGCCAAGCGAGCCTGCTCAGGCTGCGCTGGCTTAAAGTAAGGAACATCAGAATGTCTGGGTGTCTGCCGTCTAGAGGTCAAGGAGAACCAGGCGTCTGGGCCCAATGATGCCATATCCCAAAATGAAAAACAATGTTCAGGGGAAGTAGCGGTTTTCTCTGAAGTACGTTTATGCAGTAACCCCTCATTAAAAACATGAAATGAGACAAACGTTCATTATAATTATATTAGCACATTATAAACAGCGCCTTCAAAATTCTGACTTTACAATTTCCGCAATAGGCCACTTGCAAGGATTTTCTAATGACTTGGAAAAAAATGAGTGGATAGATTTCTCTACTAAGATTACGAAAATGTTACTCAAAAAATTTTGAAATGTATAGTTTTTTTTAAATAAAATAAATAAATCTGTTATTTTTGGCTTGTGACGTCACCACTTGAAAATGTTCCGTCTCCAATATTATTGAATTAATTTTTGTAAAATTCCACACTGATTATTTTTTTTATATGGCAACACCTTGATTTCCGGCGACTTGTGAATTTGAATATTGACACTTGTTTGGGGTTTGGCTGTTTGTATTGTAGTCCGCTAACTTTGTTGAGAAATTAAGCATATATTATTTGGAAATGATTGAAGTAGGTTTTGTTCAGGGTCAGTCTGACAATTTGCCGAACATAGATTCATTTATGATGGCTACTTTTCTAAGTAATAATATGAATTTCATTGGAAGCGAAATTAGAAATGTCAAAACAAAAAGGTTAGTATTTTTTCTGTATCTTCTAATATACGAATATTATGTTATATATTTTGACAACATTTAATATGTACTTATATATTATGTTTCCATCAATTATTATTATTAAGACAATTGTTAACATTCAGTTATATGCAACTGTCTTTTGTTTTCAACGTGTTATTATTATATATTTTAAAGGTCTGCACGTGAAAGTTATGGTGATAATGCTATCGGGTATGTGCAGGTAAAAAGAGAAGGTCCTATCTGCACAGTGAAAGCAAAAATAACCCCCGAGCACCGTGTCCGCCAAAAAGCATACTCTGTTGTACTTTTGTGTGATGAGATGGAAGATGAAATACAAGTCTTAGAATGTCAAGACTGTGCAGCTTCTAGAGGTTAGTTGAACTGTATGTCGCTATATTGTAAAATATGTTTCTCTCCTCTAACCTCTACACTCTTCTACCCTATGGAGATGTGGGGAAGAGCAAACTCTTGTGTGATGTAACAAACACAGAATCATTGCGAGGGTCTCTGCCAGCTACCTGTTGACAAATAATTTATATTTGGAACATTTTGCTTTCAGGTGGCTGTAAACATGCACTGGCATTTCTAACATGGCTCCATAGGAGAAGTGAAGAACCAGCGTCGACATCTGTCGACTGTTATTGGAGAAAATCAAAGTTATCGTGTGTCGGAACCTCCCAAAAGTTCATTCTGGCATCCCAAGTTGGCAAGAACGCAGTAAAAAGCGTGGAAAAAGGTAATGGAGATTTCCTGGCAGCAGTACTCCAAAGGAGTCTTAAGGAGGGGCTTCGATGCCAACTGACTCAACTTTACATGGATCCGAAGCCCACTGACTGTTTGTCCATGCACAGGATGATTTCTGCTTTTAAGAAAACACGAAACCTGCACAATACAAGTGCTACAGATTTCATCAATTTTATTACATGTGATCTAAATATTCCTCCAAATATCTTCGAGGAAGTTTTTTCATTAACAAGAAAGCAGGCTAACTGCCCGTTATGGTACGAAATGCGATATGGCAGAATTACTGCATCCAAACTATACGAGGCAGCTAACTGCAAAACATTGGATGGAACATTGACTGAAGTCATCTTAGGGGCAGCCAAGATTCCAGACACAAAGGCTATGCAACGAGGTCGGCTTTTAGAACCTTTGGTGTTAAAGGTACTAGCAAACCAACTGGGACACAAATATAAAGAATGTGGTTTCAAAATCAGTTGCAAATTACCAATTATCGGTGGCTCCCCGGATGCAGTCACTGATGATTATATTGTTGAGGTCAAGTGTCCAGTCAAACATAGTACAATGAAAAATTACTTTTTTGAGGGTGTTGTTGCCAGAAAGTATTATGCACAAATGCAAATACAAATGTTTGTACTGAACAAATTCAAGGGAGTGTTTTGTGTTGCTGAACCCAACTTTGAATCATCTGGCAAAATAAATGTTTTCCACATCGATTACGATGAAGAATTCTGTGTCGAAGCTATTAATAAAGCCATGCTGTTTTGGTCCAGAGCTATATTTCCTGTACTTAAAAAAAATGTATAGGTATACATTATTTGAAATAAATCACGTATTTACTGCACTACACTCGCTTCTTTATTCATAATAATACATGATTATATTGATTATGTACAATAGCATCATATTATTTTCATCCCATCCACCATAGTATAATATGTATTTGTATAAAGTGACAGAAAAACAAAAACAAAAAGTTTACATAAGACATATTTTTACATTTATACCTAGTATTTATTTGATAATACGTACACATGTTATTGTATTATCGCATAGATTTTTTTTGTATTTATTATTGGAAGTAAGAAAATGATTACAAAGTGGAAATTCTAACACAAATAGAAATGTATTAAAAAGTGGAACATGATCACTTTGCTACAACACAACTGTATTTATATAAACTTGATGTAAAAGTAAGGCGTAATGAATGAATAGCAATCAATCCACTCTCAGTAAAATATTGGAAGCATTATTATAGTCAGTACTTGCACTGACTGGTAACGCTGGCCGCTAGATGGCGCTAGTGTAGCATGTTGCATTTCTTCGGGACAATACAAACCTAATGGCGGGCTTTAATATTCTTTTTACGTGTGAGCATAAGAACAGTAAGGTCGTATGTAGGTTACTAAATATTTTATTTTCGACTTATATAATTTATTAACGTAAAATAAAGAAAACATTTCAAATAACATGCATTAAAAAAAACCAACCCACAGAAGTCACGGGGCTAGGAGGCGCTAGTATAGCATAATCAGAATGTATGGTAAATGTAAGAAGTTGAAGGTGTTATACATAAATTATTCTACAGTATTTGATATTATCCCTTTTGGTGGCTTCATTGCCTATAAACTCTAAGTAAAAGCTCCAACATATGTTTTTATAAAAAACACATACTGGCGCTATAATTACATAATATTATACACTTTAGACTTATTCTATATACATTACATGAAGGATAAACAAAATTACACTGGTACATATTATGAATATTTATATTCAAGTTAAAGTTTATATGATAATGAAGCGCACATAACATTTTAAACTAAACATTAGCGTAGAGCACAAAACACTAAAAGACTAATAATATTAATAAGACTAATATGATCAAATTATTGGTTTTTGTAGATTTATGAGTCCACATGCAATCATAACAATATGGTCAACTTGTTGAGTCAAATGGAAGTCTATACAAGAATGTGGCTTTAGAATATTATACTCTCTGAGCCGGCTTATTACACGTTCAACGTGTATACGCAGGGCTGCTATTTGCTTGGATAACTTCACCTCTCTTTTAGTGCTATTTACACCTGTAACAACACTTGGTGGACGCACAAGTTGACAATGTTTGCCTTCTAAAATAGTAGCTAGTTGCTTAAAACCTCTATCTGCCATTACCGACATGCCTTCAGACAAGTTGTCCAAGAAGCCGCACTTTTCCACAATCATCATATCTGTAGTACGTCCACCAAAGCCCTTTGAAATGAAGTTAATAAAGCCATCAGGAGTGATTGATATTAGGTACTTGAGTGTATTGCATTTTTTATATTCTGACCAAGTTAGTGCCTGCTGCAGTGGATTTGATGGCTTCTCTATCTGAATTTCAAAACAGTCTATGATTGATACGACATGTTTGTATCTTGCTCTGAATGGAATTGGTAGTAAGGCTTCTATTGCTTCTGACTTAGGCCAAAATACCAGTTCTGCAAGATGACGAGATAACTTCGGTAAACTTTGCTTAAAGATTCTTGAAGCTTGAGCCTCAGAAAGGCCAAATTCATCACCTAAAATGCTGAAACTAGAGTTTAATTTAATTTTTTTTAAAACGATTAAAACATTTAAAATGTTTATATTTTCAAGGAGTGCTAGGGTTTTAACAATCCAATAAAAATCTTTAAGGATTCCTAAATACAGCTTTGGTTTGTTTTCAATATGCTGCAGAGTTAATTTCAATGACAGACTTTTGAAATCACTATTTGAACTACTATCAACGTACGAATCTGACGTAGCTTGTTGGGAGTATTCTGAACCAGATGCCGATTCCGAGGCAGAACTGTCTGGCTGAAGAGTGACATGCTTTAGTTGTACATTCTTGGTATTTTTATTATGCTTCACAGGAGAAGTACTTACGTCACGAGTAGTTAAACACTCGATTGGACCCCTACTGTGTTCTTTTCCTGTATTTGTCAATTTACTTTTGAATTTCTTTTTCAAATTGCATTGAATGGCTTTCGAATCAGTTGCGTTCTCAACTATCAACATGTGAAAGTTTTCTTCGGAGCTTGATGTATCTTGTGGTCCATCCACATGTTGTTGAAGTATTTGGAGTCCAGAGCATTGAGGCTTCTCGAGAGGAAACGACACTTCCAGTTCAACGTAGTCTTGAGGTTGATTGATGATCTGTTGTGGCACAGACTCATCCACATCAGACAGGCAAGGAGACATTGGCTCGAGACTTGCAACAAACACTTCACCGCCTTTAGATGAGCTTGGATGCTGATCCACCACATTGAGTAGATCTCGCCCATCAGCTCCAATTTGACATTCAAATTTATGAGGAATGGTTCCTTTTTTTAAAAGCACCCTTTTACTTAGATGTTGGGGCCATTTCCGAGCATCCACGCTTAACTGAAAATAAAAATACAACTTATCAAGAGACATTGTATTTATTCAATACAAACTTAACAATGCAAATATAATAAGTATCTTCATTTGAGAATAGCCTGCAAAAGTGTAACAATATTGTAATGTGTGTAGGCTTGTTGTCACTAGGTAATAGACCCACCTACTCAACCTACTGTACTGTACAGCAAACTATTCGTGAAGCATGCAACAAAGAAAAATATGTATTTTTTAAATATTGTGTTCAAACAATAATATTGTAAAAAATATACTTACATTAAAATGATCTTCACAGACATATCGTACGGTTTTATTTGACAGTTCACCCAATTGACTGGACCTATGAATTGCAATACACCATTGTTTTCTAATTGCTGAAATTCGCGGTACAACGAAAAATCTTTTTTCCTTAGTAGTCGCCGAAGTATTTGGGCACAAAGGAACCATACAATATTTATAATTATTTTTACGATCTCGGATCCTACGGTTACTACACGAATCCATGTTTAATTAAATAACAAAACAGTAACAAAACGCAGCGTTAGAATTGGAAGTACTTCGTTTTGACATGACAGATATTATTCAGAAGTGACAGATGTTATGATGTGAAAATCGCACAGATTATCCTTCCGTGGCGGCTGTCTTAGAAGTATAATGGTGATGGTCCTGATTTTAACAAAATCAAATTTAATAATATATTATTATGAGTTTATGAGTACAAGAATAATTTAAATCGCAACATTTGGATAGTATCAAACAAGAGGTACAATATCAAGTTATATGTTATATAACTAGAATGTGCAGCTGTTAAAAATAGTCTCATTGCAAAAACAAAAACCAACCTTGGTACATATAGAATATATAGGTACTTCGACCAACTAAATATATTTTATGAGAACCTTCTTTATACTTGTTTATATATTTCATATTGTTGATAAACCTTCCCCTTTAATTCATTTAATTTTATGTACATTAGGTTTTATTGTAAAATATTTGGATTAAGTGACTGAACATTATAATCGTATATATTCATCAATCCTATAATATTGTGTATAAGTATATTTATATTATATGTCATCTCATTTAATATGGCAGACTGAGATTGCAATATCCTCCCAGTACTGCTGGAATAAAACTTTAAATAAATTAATAAGGATTAATGATCAATAAGAAGGTTCAAGGAAAAAAATATTTATGAGATGTAATATTTTTGGTATGCCTCGTTATTCTCCTCTGCCATTCGTGTGAAATGCGTCGTTTTTTTTTTAAATGTTTTTGGGCTATGTAATTATTTTGTTTTCGCACCCATAAATTATGTTCCGTCTTTCCGGTTTATGAAAAAATGGTCCGATTTTTCGGATTAAAATTTTCAAAAAATCGCCATGGTTTCAAAAATACGATTAAAAAAAAAAAAAAAATACAGAATGTCTTAGAATATTTGCCTAAACCGGAAAATAAAATAAAAAAATGGGATGCAAGAGGCCTATTGAAAAATACGGTCAAAGAACAACCCGATATTCCCATGCTGTGCTTTATAGAAGCAGCACAAAATACTTCATACAAAAAAAAAACTAAACAACACTGACATTGAAATCTTATGATCTAAGCCAAAACAAGATGATCTTTGTGCGCCGCGATAGATAATGTTTCACGCCACGTGACCTCCGGAATTGGAGTGTCACCGAGATTGGCCGAGCCATTACCGCCCATTTTTCTTTAGTAGTTAATTTTTGAAATTTTTAATTTTCTTGTTCCTGCATTTCTGTAACCGTTTGCTTTTAATAGTATTTGTAAATCTACGAGTAAAACAGATTTTGCATTAATTAGTTTAATTTAATTTAGTCTAAGTCCCTAATGCAATATTGTGTTGCGCTTTCTCCAGTTTGTCGACATATATAAGAAATCCGTAAAATTTGATGAAATAGTTATACAAATATAATATATTTTCTTGGTATTCCTGGACCCTTAGTGAAACTGACCACGAACCGCCAGTGATCACGTGTAAGAAAGCCTGTTTTGAGGATAAAAAACACGTTTTATATAAACATTTTGTTGAGAAAATTTAAATGAGGAAACATCCGTACATTAAATTATCTTTAAAGCTTTATTTAAAATCTTCGGTTTATAATTTACCTTAGAATAATTAAAAAATAATTATTTTGAGAAAGAGACATGCTATGCAAATAAAAAACATTTAAAAAAATGTATTGCCCACAAGTTTATTCATTATAACTCCGTTTTAAATTTAATGGTTATATTATTAAACATAAGTAAATATTAGTAAAAAAATGTTTTTCTGATACGTTGATGACGGAAACAAGGTTCTCCCATAGCGTAATAATTTTTTATATTGCCTAATTAAAGTTACGTGAAATAATGTTCATTTTATTTAATAAATATTATTTATTGACACGTATGATTATAATTAGATAAAGATACCCTGTGAACTTATACTGTACTGAAGTTCAAGAACTACTTCCCTGAATTCGGGATCTTTTCCAAGCGACCCATGCTAAAAAATCTATCTTACTAAAAATAACATATTATTGGTAATCGTTAAAAAACGTTGTTTCTTAAGAAACTTGTTTTTTTAAGTCATGGTGGAGGTCTAAATGGCCCAAAATCAACGAAATCATGGTAAAAACCACGCATCTCGTAACACTGTCCAGGTCTATTGGACCCACTGTCCAGGGGGTGGTCGGGAGGGTCGGAATCTTTCGGCGTTGGGGGACTTTTACTGTTTGAATGCAGCGGAGCACACCATATCGGCTCCCGACCATTGATGTGTTATATTTAGATGAGGGACACTTCTAAGGGATCGCCTTCACTGGTTTCGATGCCCTGAAAGAATAGAGTTCAAGATCTGGTTGGTTAATTAAGGTAAATGACCTTCAAAGCATTGCAAGGAATGGCGCCAGCCCATACATCGGAACTATGTGTCCAACAAAACTTAAGCGATAAACAGCTTACTCTAAGGTCAGTAGATCTAGATCTTTGTAATCGTATAATCGAAATTTCTAGGACAAATTATCGCTCTTTTCCCTCAGTACTAATCTCTAGAATTGAAAAATCCTACCTTTCGTAAATCTTAACTTTTTTTTCAATGTTTTATAATAAGTCGTATTCTCAAGCTCCGGTAATTGCTTAGTTTCGGTTTCCTTCTTATTGTACCTTTTTAAGTTAAATGTCTGCTCAGAATGTTCTCATTTCTGAGCATAAACTGCTTCCTGTTTTAGTTTTAATGTTCTTGTTTTGTCCTGTGCTATAACTATTGTTGTTTCTCTTATAATCGCAAGTACATTATTATTTTTTTCTTATATTTTAGTCATGTTAGTTATTATTGTCGTGTCCTGTGTTATTTTTTTGTTCGCTTGAAGTGAAATAATACAAAACTGCACTATATAAGTGTAATATTATTATTATGAGACATGAAATTCTCCCAACGCTCAAATTAAAACTACCCAATCCGGTCTACGCGCACCGCTCATCGCGTTCTAATAGTGGACCAAGTTTCGACGGGATATTAGTACGCAGTAGCGCCTCTAATTATTGTAGCTTCACATTAGCTCTACATCTGGTGATTCTTGATGCCTGGTAATATAGTATCTTCCACGCCGTATTTGGAAAAACCAATGCATTTTTTAAAATATTATACTTCGACCCCTCAATTTCAATCTTCGCCTTCTTGTACCAAACCAAATGAACTTTCCACTCTAACATGTAAGTCGTAAAAAATGTGTTTGAAGCCTAATCTTACTTATTACGCTTACATCAGTCTTGCATTATTTGCGTATCAAGTACACGTGATTTGAATCTCATTTGTACAGCATTCATTTCATCCTTCCTCTGCCAGTTGCATGGTTCACTGCCATACATCAGGGTAGGTAGCAGCGCGCTCCGTTGTTGACTGCTGGTTTCGCTTCTTTGGGCATATACTATGTATACTTATATATGTACATTTTTTATGTATATAGTTCCCGTCGTAGCACACACATATAATAATACATGTAAAACATACACACGTGTATTAAAATGTTTTTTATGTCCATTTATGGGCGCTGCCCGTTTGGGGTGTTGTTCTTTTGATTGCTTCATTTGACAGACCTTATAAAATGGCTTTACGACTGTCGTACAAAACATTTTTAATATAATGTACAAACAAGCTGCCTTCCTAGAGGCAGGCCTCTGTTGTGCTTCGGTACGCATAGCTAACATTTATTTCGGATATGATTTGAGATTGAATGTATTATCGATGACTTAAAGTGCAAATTTGATAACTCCATTTTTTTCAAAAATAACTTAATGATAAAATGACAGTTTGTTCGCATAGTCTTTGCGCATGTCCTGTTCGAATTATGCAACTTCAACTTATTTCAATAATTCACGAAAACGTGTTAAGAAAATTTGACAAACTCTCAAAACGTTTATGCAAAATTGATAACTCCATCAATTTTTCGCAGCTCTGACAACAAATTGTTACCTTGCTTAAAAGGTGTATTTTATCGCTGTTAACACAAGAAAAAACCCGTCTCAACTTATACGTGAAAGAACAAGAATAATAATGTGCAAACGTACAGGAAAAGGTGTCCTCGGATGTACTTCTATTACAAACTAGGAAAAAATATTTAAAACTTTTTGTGAATAGAATTGTAGACCGATTTTTTATCATGGTATGCCTTGTTGAAAATGTTACCTGAATAGATTCAGTGTTATACGGAAATATTGTGACGAATCTCGTAGATGTCTTTAATAACAATAATAATAATATTTGGATGATTTCGTCGTCTTTGTGAAAAATCACCTCAAGGACGCAGTACAAATATATAATATATTTTTACAGCGAATTATATATTTTTTTCTTTAAAGAAAGACAAACATTCCCTGGTTACGAATAACCCGAAAATATTTGAAATTCTTCTACTACCATCACAGTAAGCGGAAAATGTTGCTTGTTTTGTGATGGAGGACTTAGCCAGCCCATGAATTGAACACACTACGCCTGGGTGGGACCCAAATGCGATGCCAACTCAGCCACTGACTATCTTATTAGGTACCTATTAACTATTTTTAACTTTTGATGGCATATTACTTAAGAAAGGATGATGTGAACATCAGAGTTTGCAAAACAATGTTTTTGAATACCATACATGTGATTAGATTGAGTGAAGAACTCACTGGAAGAAAACTAATCATACATTTTCGAATCTTTGGATTTAATGTAGTTTCATAAAAGCAAACGCCCAGAAAAGAAGAAGGGTTATCTCAAGGTACAAATTCATCGGAGATTATATCGACACATTGGACAATCTACATATGACGTGATTATATCTCGGAAGTACAACGACCTACGAGACAAAATACTGATTGATAATAATTGATTACTGAATCATTCCAAGCCAGGTCGATCTTATTTATTTTATCTACTTATTTTCAAAATTTCTGTCCCGCTTTATGCTTTGCGCTTTTCATATTATGAGCCCTGGCCCTTGGGCGTTTTTACGTTGATTGTTGAATTTGATATTTCTTACACAAATGGCAAAACACTTATTGGCATAACATTGTTTAATAATTGGCCCCTGTTTTTACCCGTAGGTAAATTAAGCAGAGGTAATAATAAAAATATAGTTAAAATTCAAATAAAAATAAATAATTCAAAAATACAAACATATATTTTTATAACATTAAAATATTAATAGTTATTAGTGTCTAGTATCTAGGTATATTATTATCATTATTTAACCCTACACCACCGATTGCTGAATACATATCTTATGCTTGTTATCAGGACGTGCCATTATTTAAGTCTCCTTCAAGTTATTAGATCACAGCTCCCATCTGTGACATGGTTCTTGCTAATCCTCTTCTCCCTCGATCTCGAGTTTACCGGGATTATACATATAACAAAATTAATCTCATTTACGTGGTCAGTTCGGTTTTAATTTAAGCTCCATTTAAGTTTTGCCATTCTCTTATATATCTCTTATTATCTTAGCGATATCGTGCTGGTGTCTAAACCACTTTTATGGTGTTGTTCTACCTATGTTTTTTCTATTTCTTTTTTCTGCACGATAGCGGTTTTTTTTTTATTAACTTGATTTTACATTATTTTTTCCACTTTCGTAACTGTATTTTACATTCTCAATGTATTCATATAATCTCATATCTTATTGAAAATTTTTCCTAAAGCATCGTATTTCCTCTATTATGTGCCCCATTTTTTGCACTCTCCTACCCGTCTTTCCCTTCGAATGTCTTATTTTTTAAAGTATTCTCCAATATTTCTGAAATGTCTGCTTCTCTCTTGATAGCCTGTAGGGCTTTCAGTGACTTTAAGGACCCATTGCGTGGAGTTCCTTCAAGATTGATGCTATTTTATTTCGAAATGTTTAAATGTCGCAGCGCAATACCGCAAAACCTTTTGAAGTATTTACGCCCATCAGACCTTTACATAAAACAAGTATTAATTAAATTAGTGTGTTAAAATTTACATAATAATACTTTTATTGCTAGCTAACATACATGAGACGTGCGATGCAAACATAAGAGTGGAATTAAATAAATCGTCATAATACAACAACAACAACAAAGAAAAAATTTGAATACATTATAGTGGATATAGATGGACTTGGAAAAATTAGCATTGAAATAAAAAAGTAAAGTAAGGCGTAAAAAGGTAAAGTAAAGTAAAAAAATCTACGTAAAAAAGTGAGTGCAAAGAGAACGGTACGTCAGATTGAAAATCCATTGTTAAGTCCCCGCGAACCCAATTTCTACCGATGTACAACAATTTTCTCGTTAACTCTTTAAATTTTAATGTTACAAAAAAATACAGTGTGTGGCAAGCCTACGCACGACGGAAGTGAAACTTTTAGTATTCTTCTCTCTCTCTTTTCATTTCATATTATTATTATTCAGAATGCTGTACATTATAGTTTTAAAAAGCATACATTTATTTATAGGCGTGTTGTTAACAAATGAAAGTTTAGCTAGATTCCTAATATTGACATATTTATAAGTAACATGTGATAAAAAAAAATAAAAGTTATAAAAATATGGGATCAGAACCCGGGTCCTGCATAACAAGTGTCGAACGCTCTGCCTCTAGACCGTGAGGAGAGGTATCTCGCGCGACGAGAACCACGTATACAACGTGTACTCCTCAATTGACTTGTCCCGCGCCAATTTTCGTTTTCAAACACGGCAAATGAATAATATCACATAACGTCTCGTTAACGCTTTATATAGGGTCGAATCGAAAATATATCGGCAGTGTGAAGTCATATCTGTCGTTTTTAAAAATATTTCCGTATACATATTTGTCCGTTTTGGAAAAGATCTATCGTGTTTTAACAGTCTCATACCCGTATGGAGTCTATTTGAAAAACATTTCTAAATTTTGAAAAACTCACTTACGGCTGTGTTTTTTAATAAAAAAACTTGTCACGCACGTCTGCGAGGGTAATTAGTCGCGTTATCGGCCTTAATTAGTAATTTTAATGATTCAAAATAAAAATAATTAATCAAAATACCGAGCGACTCTACCGGCTCGATTTGTAAGCTATATTTCGACCAAAATATCAAATAGGTACCGACCGTTACTTCTAGCCAATTACTCGAGTGAACACCTGCCGGTCTAGAGTCTCACTAAATGGATTTAGACATTTCGGGAGACTCTCGGTTAAAATTAACAAATTTATATAATTTTTTACTACATTATTACAAATCATGTAGATATCTTCTAATATGTATGCCTGACAAAGTCGCAGCACGAGACCATTTTATCACTTTTCCACGTATTAAAAAAATCACAAAAAGAAAAAAAAATAGTTAAAGCGGGGATCGAACCTCGGTTCTTCACGACGACAGTCGGGCGCTCTGCCTCTAGACCGCGAAGCTGAGTTTGGAGAGTGACCTAAACTAGGTATATAATATTAGCTAGGCTACTATAGCGAAATGATCACGGTTTTTCGTGACGGTCATGAGTCGGTTTTACTCCGGTCCTCGAAAATGCATAACGCGCGTAAAGAAGTTTCACTTCAAAAAAGTTAATTTTAAAGATAATATCTATACATTTGTTACGCCGAAACGATAATTAGATGAATTTCCCTCGATATAAAAAAAAACCGCAAAGTAAACTCCGAAAATCATTTAAAACAGGGTTTGTTCTGTTATTTAATATGTTATAGGCATGAAAAATTCACAGTGTATCATTTAAATGCAACTAAAGCATTTGTCGAGAGATATTTGCTTTATTTCAAACGAGTCGTGTTTTATTAAATATTTTCTCCGTTCACGCTTACTACGGGGTCTTTGAACACTAAAGTTTTTCGCCTAGTGCACAGACGCAATTTAGGAATGCTAGTTGAATACTAGTTAGGTATTTCAAGAATATTCATAAACCTTTAACAAGCATTTTCAATCTTCACAATTTCATTCCATTGCAAATCCTTTAATTATTATTGTTTATTTTGAAAAATACCTTACTAGTCATGTTGTGAATAATATCAGTATTGTTAGTTGATTGCATTCTTCAATTTGCAGAGTAAACTTTGATCCTTACTTTCAGGCTCCCAATAATGCCCTTGGCATGAGAGCCTTTTAATTACTTTCTCTAATTACTAGCTACGTTTTATTATGAACTTTTTATTGTAAAATGAATGAATTTTATGTATTCAAGGTGAACCATCGTTTTCCTGTTTTATTATTGTTCAAGAAAATCATTGACGAATTAAATAAATAAGACTGAAATATCATAATAATAATAATAACAACAACCATTTTTTACAGGTAAACATAATTAAGTTCAGGAACAACTTTTTTTTAAACTTTTTTGGAAGGTTATACCCATTAATGTAATATATCATTGAAGAAGAAGATAATACCAAAAAAATATAAACGAAACATGATACAGAATAAGACACAGAAAAAAAATAACGGTCACAACTTGGAATCGAACCTAGGATCTCTTGTCTCACAAGGACAGCGTCTTAATCACTCTACTATTTGGATCATTGATGTATTTATACTAGTCTATGATTGGGACCTAATTATTAAACGTCATATTTGTCGATTTCATATTTCAATTTCGATTCCTAGTCGTTAACGGTATATTTTTATTTTCTGTGTCTTGTTCATTTTCATGTTTTATTTAGATTTGTTATTATTATCTTCTTATTTAATTAAAATTATGTATTGTGTAGGTATCCAATTTTAGAGCAACATTTGGCTGGAGCCCCAAAATACCTGATAAACCTACTTGATTCTGTTGGATTCTGTTGACAATTCTTCCTCAATAGACGAATCGCCATCTCAATGCAGAGACGCAATATGGGCATTCTGAGTCTGTTCTGCAGGTATTTCAATGGAGCCTTTTCGGAAGAGCTAGCTGCGTTGATCCCCTGTGCACACGTACGTGAAATTCGACACGAATCTAACAACTGTTCACAGTGGATAAAGACTTCATGAGATCAGTTAGATTCTCGACTCGTTTTTGTGTAAGTCAGCTCGCATGTGGAACTATGTAGCTACCGGCATCTGTTTTCCTCCTTCGTACAGTTCCGACTTTTTCAAGACCCCTATTAATAAATCCCTTCCTAAAGCCCTTCCTTTAACAACGTTGACCAACCGGGTGGCGATATAGTATTTATTCTGTACGGACAGGGTTATATAACATTAAAAAAATAAAATAAAAATTTAAATAAGAGTTACAGAGTTAAGTCACTGTGTAAAGGAAATGTTAATAAGAAAATAAATCCAAGCAAAGTTATTAATAAACTCTAATATTTATTTTTATTGTTGATTTTTTCTTCAGAAATGTTCCTCAATGTTTTTTTTTGTAAAAAAATTGTAAACGTTCTGTCCCAAAGATCACAATTTGCACGTGGTAAAATATTTATTTTAGATGGGTTCTCTAAATAATAGTTCGGCTACATTGAAAACGTATTCAACTCTCGAATTACATTTCTAATATTTTTATTATTACTTCATGTATGATTCATACTTACATACTTATGTTTCTATAAAATAGTATTTTTTCGTTCTTTTATGTCATTGTTATTATTATTTCATGTATAACTACCACAACACGGGCATTAGCCTAGTATGGTAGTCTAAAAAAATTACAAAAAATGTAACATGTAAACATTTATTAAATAATAAAAAAAGTAAAAAAAAACAACATAATTAATGCTATTATCGTTTCAACAAAATACCGTTTTTTCCGTATATAAACTCAATGTCTTAAATGGCGGAAAAGGCATTGTTGTCCGATAATTGTATATCAACCCATTAAGGATCACAACTATATGCATATTTTTTTTTTAATTTTTGTTTTTATGCAAAGCACAAAGAATGACAAATTATTAGCCTGAAACATCCATATAAATAAAATCTTACGAGAAAAAATAAATGCCGCTGACGGAAATCGAACCTGCAGCCTTCCGATTGCCGGTCGGGTGCACTAGCCACTATGCTACGTAAGCTTATTGTAAACGATCGCCGGTACGATCCACGTCGGCGGTATTTATTTTTCCTTGGAAGTTTTTTTCAATTTATGTGGGTGTTTCAGACTAACAAATATTATTTTACAAGCAATAATTATTCGCCTGAAACACTCATTCACATTGAAAAATCTCCTGATAAAAGATACATGACGCCAACGGGACTCGAACCCGTGTCCCTTCGATTTCTGGTCGACAGCTCTGACCACTGAGCTATGGCGGCTTATCTCTTACCCGCGAAATTATTCAATATATACTAGTGTTTCATTCAACAATTACTGCTTGTTACATTTATCAGGAGATTTTTCAATGTGGATGAGTGTTTCAGGCGAATAATTATTGCTTGTAAAATAATTGTTACCCTTTGTGCTATGCATAAAAAATCTTGTCTTAAAAACATTAGTTTACCAAAAAAAAAAAATAACTAACAAATATTGTTTAGAACAATATGTATACGTATTCAGAACCAAATCTTCCCCATCATTAATTCTTTTTTATGAATACTGCGATAAAAATATAAGTTTTTTTTATTTTTTATTCTAGATAAAAGAAAATTACATTTTCACTTATTTAACTAGAAATAACATATATATTACACACCGATATTATTCACTTTCATTATTTTGTTGATTGAGCATAAAACTGAATAATTTTTTTTTAAATGTACCTATACTTTTTTCATTTTTAATTTCGTCTGGGAGGCAATTATATATGTTGCTTCCCTCGTAACCAATGGATTGCTTGCCATAATGAGTGTTTATGGTGTTTAAATGTATTTTATCGTGTTGCCGTGTAAAGTGTATGTGTACTTGGGACGTTTTAATGAGTTCTGTATTTGTATGTATGAGTTTATTATTTATTTTGTAAATAAGGAGACATGTATTATATTCATATAATTTTTTTAATTTTAATAGTTTTGTTTCAATATATAATTTTTTTGTTGATGTTCTAGGTTTGAAGTGAAATAGCTTTTTGATTACTTTGTAGTGTCACGCAAAATGCTAATGAATAAATTATGTATTTAAGTGTTCAACATATGCTTTTTTGATTAGCACTTATTCTAGTCTTGGTTTGCTAATAATGCTCTCTTTCCTGAAGATTCTCTGAACTCCGACTTGTCAAATTAATGTTTCAGCAAAATTCTACCCTTGTGCTAATTCCCCATTATGTTTCTTGTTCCATATCATATTTAGGAGCCATGGTTTTTTGAAGTATTAACGGAAAATCTTCGATGGGACACTCACATAAATAGCATTACAAAGAAATTTACAAAGCTCATGTACTACTTTAGAAACGTACGCAATATACTAAATAAAAATGATCTATATAAAGTCTACTATGCTCTTTGCCAATCACGCATAGAATATGGCATTATTGGATGGGGATCTGCCTCAAACCTTCACATGAAGCAGCTCGTTAAAACAGAAAAAGTAATAATAAAAATAATCCTGAAAGTACCCATAAGGACTCCATCAAAAGAAAATTTAAAAAAATTTAACGTGTTCAGCATTATTAAATTGTACTCAAAAAATGCACTACTCAATTTTAAAGAAAAATATGAGTACATTGCCGAACAACACACCTACACTACAAGGACGAAATCCTCAAATCTACTGAACATTCCAAAATTAAATACATCTTTCGACCAGAAAAACCACTATTTCCATGCTATAAAATTATATAATGCCCTTCCTATTGAAATTAAAAACACCATTGATATAGAAAAGTTTCAAAAATCAAATTATCGCTAACTTAACATGAAGATGAGGAAATTATTAAAATTATGAAGTAACCCAACGCAACCTACAGACAACAAACATAAATACTTTTTGCTTAATTTATTTTATATGTTGTGGGAACCAACAAATAGGAAGATGAGGAATTCATGATCAACACACATACAACAACCTACAGTCCGCCTCGGAACAGGAATACCTAGTGAGGAGGACTGAGAACAAACTACATCACTTTATATCTTTATTTTACTTAATATTGTATCTTTTTTACTGTACTTTATATTGCCGTTAAATAAAAAATAAAAATTTACTAAACCACTTTATGTGCCGGTAAGTGGAATTTTGGCTACACTTTTCAGTATGTACGTTGAAAATGTTTGAATTTTTTAAACATTATTTTTATCATTCCGAACACGCATATTCACTGACATAGTGTTCAATGTATCTCAGGTGGGATTTCTGGCGTCTTGGCATAAATAACTTAGCCACTCGTGAGTCAATGGTGATAAGCTCTGGAATTTATGTTGACCTTTGACTAAACCAAATAGATAAATACATGCGTGTTAGTATTCCAAACATCACAAACGGGTAAAAAAAACAATTTTCAATTCGAATCCATTAAGATACAAAATATCTTCCTGAATAATTACAAACGAACTTGTTTTAATCTTTGGTAGGTAAAGCGCTTGTTACTATTTGAAATTTAAAACGCGACTATGTATTGTTTCCAACACTGATATGATGTACCCAGGTACAAGTTTTTTTAGTAAATTTAAGTCCATTCGTACACGGAAGATACTTAGAAGTGATTCGAGTTTTGCGCGCGTAGCATACACGTTCGTGAGTATTTTGCTATTGTGCGCGCACAACGCGACGCGTCGATAACGATTAAGTTCGACGTTAGTTGCATGCTACTGACAGTGCTGGTAGCACGCTACGCCAGTAGCACACGCATCCACTACTCGTTTCAGCGGAATTGTTGTCTGAGCATGATCTGAATGCTAAATTTGTTCCGGAGGTGTGAAAATATTTATGTTTCTATAATTATGATTTACCGACATGTGTAAGAAAGGGTTAAGCCTATAATTTTGGTTTAAAAAAGGCAATTTTACATCATTCTCATATAGTTTCTTGGTATGGGTGAACCCAAAATCTACTTAATGCTTTTAATATCGATCTTATCGCTCGAGCAATGTAAATTTTTTAAATTAAATTGATTTACTTTAATCACAGCTCGGCATGCAGGTGAGGTTTACCCAACTTTTGCGATGATCAACATAGAGACGCATTAAAAAAATTCATCAACGGGAGTGAAAATATGCATACATATTTATCATAATATTAGGTTATCCTTCCGAGCTTAACCAGTCGTGTTGAAAAGTATTATAGTCAATTATTGTTATTATCATATAATTTTACGGCCTCCTTGGTTGAGTTGATATTATCCTTGGCTACGAATCCGGAGGTCGCGGGTTCAAATCTCGGCGTACGCAAGTAAATTTTATTTGGTTAGTCTGTGTTTTTTTGCAATTTATCCATTTAAAATAGTATGCTTGCGGCATGCTCCAGATTGGCAGATACTTTCAGTATCGAATCGAAAAGTTGTTTTTAAATGGCTTTAGCCATATTTAGTAATCAGATCTGAATATCCAGCTACTTACCAACCTTCCTCTTCCCCATCCCCTTCCCTTCTTCACTCACTTCAACCTTCCCATCCAATTTCAGATTCCACATTCCCACTGGCTCCGGACAGCAAGTTAGAAGCAGTTGGGACTCTTGTGCGATTTCCACACTAAGATAATCAACCGGTAGTAGTATAATTCATATCGATGTGAAAGAAAACTGATAACGCTAATTCGTATACGACCTTTCGGCTTCTAGACCCCTGACAGGCAAATTATCATCTGTTCAAAAAAATATTTAAGATAGTTGAACACGTTTAATTACTTTCACCAGAAGTAAGATAAGATTGACCTTAGTTCAGGCACTCGGACGACAGAGAATTAGATAGTAGTTACTGTGGTACTACTTGTTCCTAGATACAGATGCTTGCTGGATTTATGAATTCGCGTCATTTTCGTGCTACAGATTTTCGTAAATATTCCGATCATCGATAAACGTTTGGAAATAAAACCGTTCCGTGTCAAATAAAACAATACACATTTTCCTTTGAACGACAGGCCTTAGAGCTACGGAAGCAAGAAAAACAACTCCACGAAGAGAGCCTAAAATAAAATCAGGAGATTTCCTTAGAAAAATTTTGTCGACATATTTTGATATTCCGCAGAAGACCGCCTCAATATTATTTAAGCCTTAGTATTAGTTTATTTTATTTTTCGAACAATAACATGATTATTCGAGGAAACCGGTACAGGCATATCATTCATTGCTACCTTGTAACCATCTCTCAGTTTCTCAAAAACGACGCTCGCAACAGAAAGATAAATTATGACAAATCTCTCATTAGCAGTATGTTACTAATTTTCTCTTGTTTAGTAAATCATAACCATGATTTCCCCTGAGATTTGTAGTAGGTACTTAAATACCCACCTATTTTAATTATAAACCATAAATATTTTGCTTAACATTTTTTTTTAATATTTCAAAAAAGGAATTATACAATTTGTCCAAATCTCAATGACAATTCTTTTTTCAAACTTTCTTCAGGCTGGTAGGTACCATAATATTGATTATTCCGATAGTAGATACAGCTCGTAGTAGGAGGAACCATTAGGATCCATAAGAAACTCCATTGAAAAATATTATGGATTAAAAAATATGTATTCAACGAACAAAAATATACATACAGCGAACGCTGATTCTCAACATATAAGTTTTATTATAAAAACGAATTTTTAAAATTAAAAAAATAAACCAATTAAATTAACCATTATAATTTACACTTTATTAAAAACTCAAATCGTGCCAGCCAAAGCTTGTGAATATGCTGTGCCTCACTGCAAAACCATGTTGGCCCAAAGGCATATTAGTTTTATTGCTCCAAAAATGTATAATTCTTTATGGACAACCTTTAAAAGGGCAACGTGTGTAAACGTTCAATCTTTTAAAAACTACATCAAATCTTGGCTAAAAAACACTGAACTAGACATTTTTTTCTTATAAGTTTTAGCAAAGCCATCTATTACGTTTATATTCATAGACAGTTTATTTTTTTATTATTTCACATACATACAAAACAGCAGATATATGTTATTGTTTGATATCAAATTATATTAGATTTAAAACGAACCCGGCGATGTCCACAACGTTTTAAAATCAAAATTATTGGTTTATTCATGACAAACAACGTCTATACACGTTTCTAAACAAAAGCCGATCCTCACAACAAACAAGTTAGTGACGTAATAGGTTTGAAAAAAACTATCGACAATGTCACAAAATTTGTATAAACCGTAGTTTAATCAAATTTTCACAAATTGTTTATTTTGCCGTTGTAGATCAAGTTACTATCATACTGGTTTTAATTAAAGCGTCTTTCGTTGTTTATCAAACAATTGGTTCTGACTTCTGGACACTGACTGCCGCTTTGTTATGTACAGCTCGTGTGTACATTTCAATAAATTTATTTTACGTAAACAATATTGGTTTGAAAATCCGTCTGTCGATGAAAAAAAAATGGCCTTCACGGCGAGACCCCTGTCAGATGTGAAACATCGATATAGATTGTTATTAAAGGAAAGAAATAAAAATGAAAGTAAAGGTCTTAATATTTTTGATAATAAAATATATACAAAGAAATATATTACAAATTAAAAATTCATCATCATTTATAATAGATCCGTTGACAATTTTCGTGAGAATGGAAAAAAATTTACAGCACAGAGTTTTGGCGGTAGGGCGGAAAGAGCCGACGAGTCACGAGCAGGGCGGCTCGTGATATTTAAGCGGAATAAAGTGCTAAGTTGAAAGAAATCGACATTATTGATGTTGCCTATCCTAAACGATTTTTTTTCTAAATTTGGTTTTTTGTAAAAAAAATTAAGGAAATTTTAGTTTTCCTGAAAATCTTAATAGAAAACTACAAATTTTCGAAATAAAACGTTTTCGGTTACATCGACATCTATAATGTATTTTTTTAATATTAGTCTCTAATACATCCAAAAGTCACAAGCCACCACTGGTCAAGAGGCAGGCCGAATGAAGGTGCAAGATCGTCGTCCCGTCTTGCAGCGCTTTCTACGCAAGAGTCTTTACCACCCTAGGAGAAACAGAAGATGTTTCACATAAAAGTATGCGCTTCTGAAGGATGAGGCTCTCGATTACGAATCCAGAGGTCGCGGGTTAAAATCTTGGCGTGTGCAAGTAAAGTTTTATTTGGTTAAGGTGAAGTGTATTTTTTTATAAACACACATCTTTTAACAAAAATAAATGTATATTTTTATTAAAACATGACCTTTTTCCGTCCGTTCTTCCGCATGTTTCACGAAATATTTTTGAATGTTGAATATTCACAAAAAAATACCTTGAGGTTTTTCTTTAGAGCCCCGTAAAGAAATTAAATAGAAAAACAAGAATAAGGTTGCGGTTTAATTTTTTCATGCACACTAAGATTAATGTTTTTCTAAATGCGAATTACAAAACTTTAATTATGTTTTTTTTTTTAAATGATTTGTATTTTTATGATTTTTGTCAGTACACAAGTAATATTTTGTATTGATGTGGCAGAAGTCATGAATTAAAAAATAAATAAAAATCTTGTCTTGACTTGACATTATCTTTTTTGTGCCTTATTTTTGTCATATCTGTGATTAATTTGTAATTAGCTATCACGCCGTTTCCCCGCAGGGGTTGGCAGAAAGGACAGACCGCCAAACAACTCGGTCTTGGCACACACTCCTTGCCTCATTCACATTCATACATCGTCTCATACATAGTCTTCTATTATTCTGACTCTTGACATGGCCTCAAGTATCTGATTTACTTGGTCATGCCATGTCTTCCTCGGGCGTCCCTGACTTCTGCTACCATTCACATTTTGCATCGTATATTCTCCTTACACTCCTTTCTTTTTATCATATATTGTTAATTTTTTCTTGTATTAACTTTGTTTAATATGATTGTACTGTGTTGTAATTGGACATAGTCAGTTAAAAAATAACAATTAATTATAAATAAGTAGATTGAAACAAGCGGAAATATTTTTATTGTAATTATTTGGTACACAACCAAATTTATGTTTTACTAAATTAATTTAGCCGTAATTTTCATTGAAAACGAGGTATTTGTGAAAAACTAGATTATGGCACGATTTCGGCTGGTTTTTCAAGATGGCGGCGTTAACACAGGTGATTCAAGGTCGACAACTTGGATTTTACATCACGGGACCAGTCTATAAAACATATTAAAAAATTGGGACTACCGGAATATTACGATGAATTACACTGGTCTATAATGCACGCAGCTGGTCAACCCGTGATGTAGCGGTTTCAGTTGTCAGAACTCGCCGACCAATCACAGGGCGTTTGAGGGTCTCACAGCTTTAATCATTTTAAAGGACGATTTATTAATTCTCCTTGTAATTATAAATAATAAAATTTATTAACTCAGAATCAGCGTTTGTTGATCTGTATGAATATATGTTTTTTAAAGCCATAATTTTTTTCATATTATTTGTTATTAGTAAAGCCATTTTTTTAATATGCCTAAGAAATAAATGCAGTATAATAGTGAAGGTACTAATTGGTATTTTTGTTTATTTCCAGGGATAACCCGCGAGACGCCCGCAATAAAGCGGAGAAGCAGCGCAGGGATAAGCTGAACGGGTCCATCAACGAGCTGGCGAGCCTTGTACCGCTGGTGGCCGAGTCCTCGCGCAAGATCGACAAGACCGGCGTGCTGCGGTTGACAGCGCACGACCTGCGAAAAGAGCATGGTGAGCCAATCAAACAAACTAATCTTTCCACTGTCTCTATTTGTACTTATGCTGAACGGGTCCATCAACAAGCTGGCGAGCTTTGTGTCGTTGGTGGTCGAGTCCAATTATATATTTTTTCTCTTTTCTGTCTTTTCTTGAACAATAAAAAATAACTGGTTACTATATCAACAAATAGATACCTACACAACCTAAGTCAACTTTAATTTGATAATAACAGTTTGTTTTGCAAAATACGGACTCCATATTTGGAAAGCATATTGCAGGAGAGGTCGCCCAAATGTTTTTTTACATATAAGGCTTTCCTGATTAAATATGTTATCGAATTTGCACTTTTAACAATCTCAGCAATATGAGGTTCCCACTCCAAGTCTTCTGATATGGTAACTCCTAGGTCTTGTCCTAACGTCACTGCTTTGAAAGGTGTTCCATGTTTGTATGCAAGCTTAGGGTTAGTTTTTCCAATATATAGGAGAGTGCATTTTTCAATGATGAGTTTTGGATGCCAATTCTTTGTCCATTGATATACTTCATTTAAGTTGTTTTGCAGTAGGTCGTGCAGAATGAAATATGTATTCAAATACTTCCTTTAAAATCATCATTGTCTTACCAAATTCTTCTTCAGAAACCATTGTGAAAGGCTACTAAAAGTTTTCAGTTTAGACATCTAGGCTTAGACATGGAAGAGAACAGTCCATTCCATTAATAATTTTAGGTTACTATGCCGTGTTGCGCTTCCTCCTTATTTAGCTAACGTTTCGAACAGCGTTACGGTGCCCATCATCAGGGCATATTATGTAACTTTATACTTATTCAATATTATGGAACTTTGAACACAACACGTTTTGCCAACCTCCGTTGGAATCATTGGGTGTTTTCACGTTGGCCAGTGTAGTATGTGCCACTATAGGAGCTTGTTCCCGCACACACACGTTGTGGCCACATTATGGCGTGGCCAACGGATTAATCGTAAAATCCCCCGGTGCAACATGTATATACATATTTTACGGAAGACACAATGATTTCTATGAAACCATATGAGCTGTTCCCAAAAGCTAATAAAATGACTCTACATGCAATAGCTGTTTGTTCGCAAAACTGAACAAATTAGCCTGAGGGGTTATGGGGACAAGTTAGACAAGCGTACACACAAAACATAAAAACTCCATCGATAAGCACAAGCTTTGGACAAAGACACCATAAATACCAGGCAATAAAAGCATTCAACAATCTTACGCTCAACACAAAAATGAGGGAAGCAAAAATCATTTCACAAAAAAAATTAACATATGGATTAAGAACAAAATATTATAAATTTTGAAAACATATATATTCACAACAGCACTCAATAGTTACATGCATATTGAATATTTTTTAATCACTGCCTTTATCATTTTATTTTGTTTCAATTTGTTTTATTTTATTTTATTTGTTAGTATTTATTTAATCTAACTTAATTTCAATACATTCCATTTTATTCAAATATAAAAAAAATGTAAAATGGGGGGCTGAGCACTTGTAAGCACACCCAGTGAGGCTGACATTATCAAATAATGTTTTATTAAAAAATACTGCTAACATATTATTTTTAAAAAGTTAGTGTTGAATATTACCTGTTTGTATAAAATAGAAAGTAACTGACGGCAAGTTGTTCACTAAGATACGTGGATCTCAATTAATTAAGCGGATTAGGACAGAGGATCTTATTTAATAATATTAAGTCACAGTTTCACCAGTCAACTTTAAAAAAATTAATAAATTCATTTAACAACTTCGTATACTTAGATTAGTAACCATTTAATTTATTGTAAGGGATCACAATATGCAAGGTTGTATAAAGTCTAGATAAGGTAAAGTGAAAAGGAGCAGCACGATTTGCAACCGATGTGACGGTGGCATGCCAATACCATTATCTACCTTCAAGAAGAATTTTTGTCTGGAAACCAGCACTCGGTGGCGCTATTATTATTGTCGCAATGGTGAATGTTTGGGACTCAAACACTCCGTTTGTCCCCTATATTTTTATCCAGGACTGAACAAAGCGATAGCGTTCCTTTAGTTTTTTCACATATGTAATACATACACTAATATTCTTGTTTTTGTAGTACATGCTCTACTTTTCTAACTTTAGCTGCTTTTGGCAAATAGCAATACGGGCTTAAAAAAATGGTTAAAATGTTAATTATTTGACTACTCGTACTTGATTTAAGTTTATTATTTATATTGTCTTGATGATTCTAATGAAAATAGTCAGCAATATATAAAATATTTGCTTATTCTTTTTTCTGGTAAAAGAGAGAATAATTTTTATGAATTCAAGTTGTATCTACCTGATATTTTATTATTATGTATTAAGTTGCGAAGTAAACAATTTCGATTTTTTCATTATAAAATGAATTTTTGTTAGTCTAACTTTTGAAATCTATAGCTTCGTTCACATATAGCTTGGGAATATATATACCCAAGTAACAAATAACTTAGTAAATAGTTGAAAATTAATTGGAGGTTCGAATATATTAATATAGTCACTATTGATTTCATATACTTTATTTTGCCCTTTTGACTGCTAAACTATTTATTATATGCTAGTTGGGAAAGGCTTATTAGCTAGCCACGTTAAGTGTGGATGAAGCTGTTGAACTAAGAAGAAACAAGCAACGGCATTTCTGTTTGAGTTCAAATTGGGTGCAGCAGGAACTTATCTTAAGCATAACAATCAGAATGTGAATTTTAACTTTGCCAACTGAAATAATTTACAACAACCTAATTTTTTGTAACTACCAGCTAATGAGTCAGTATAATATTCCATTTAGGCTTAATCCTTGTACATGGATCTGGAAACTAGCGATAAGGCAGAACTAGTAAATCTACATCACATTTTGGGTTAATTTTGTGGGATAACATTTTTGAATTTGAGTTTCCATTTTGAGCAAATCGAGTCCGAAGTTGGAAGTCTGAAGTTGTAAGTCCGAAGTTCAAACAATCAGATATTTTTTAAATGCGTCCTAGCATAGACCTGGCTTCAATTTCCAGTTTTTTAACCTTTTAGTTTGCCGAAAAAAAGGTTGAAAAAAGTCTAATATATGATGTAGATTCTACCATGCAGTACCACTAATTTCCGGACCACATGTACATGTGTAATCTTTTACTTTCAGTTTTTGGAAATTCCATGTCCCCTTGCCACTTGAACATGAAGCCCAAGCTGGCGGAAGCTTTCATCGACATGATGGGCGGCTGTCTGCTGACCACCACCTGCCGCGGGATCATCATCGTCATCTCTGCTAATGTGGAGCACTACCTTGGCCACCTCCAGGTAACTACTTTTTGATTTGTTAGTTGGTCAGGCATCACGGGCTCCCCTATGTCTTGCCCTCCATTATTTTTCGCTTATTATGATGATAGTAGGAAGAAATCAAATAACATTGTCTAAAGAGAAATAAAACTTTTGGTTATATAACACTATTACCTATGCAGAGTATAGTACTGGGCAAATAAAATTAGGCTCATGGCCCTTGCAAAGTGGTGAATTATTACAATTTGTTCATTTTACAAATAATGTTTGTTTTTGCTGTGAGAAAATATTACATACTAAATGGGAATGGCTGCAGGGGGCCTATCCTTTCGGAGAATTTGTTTTGGCATTTTAAATTTGGTTCATCGAAAAACCACCTCTTTAACGGTGACAAATTTCTAAATTCTCAATCTCGAGGGATTTAAGGGGATTTTAGAAGGGTTAAGCTGTAGGCCACAAACAGTTTTTCCCTTCATATAGATTTAATCATTCTGTCAATTCATTTTAACCAAGGGTAATGTGTGCTTTAGACCGATCTCCTTGGAATGAATATCCTGAACCTGTGCCATCCGGAGGACCTGGAGAAGCTGAAAGCAAACCTGATGCCACATGCCACGCCCATGGGACCCAATGGACAGCTGCTCATCACCGACATGGACTCCAACGTCTTCACGGCAAATGAAAAGCCCAGACACTTTCAAGTTCGGTATGTTCACCGAGATAATATCGTTTTACAAAAGTTTCTTAAAAAGGTTCAAATTGTGCATGTTATTGTCCTTACGCCGGCAACATCTGTTAAATTAAACCGTGTACAAAATCTTTTTTTTGTATAATAAGTTGTATAGTTTAATTTTCCCTTTTATTGTAAAAAAACACCGCTAACTGCTGCTTTTTTTTATGTACATTTGGTACTCAAAAAAGATTTTCCTTTTTTGTTACATCTTTAAAAAAAAGTTATTACGTTTAAAAACATACATGTAATTTTTTTTTTGGTACAATTGTTCAAATATACAATTTGGTACTCAAAAAAGATTTTTGAGAAATAAATTTTATCTTAAATTATTTTTTTATTATTTTTAAAACCATACATATATATTTTTTTTTTTGTTAAATCGACAAAATACATGTTACTGACAATGTTTTGTATAATATGATGTGCCCCAAATATGGACAAAATGACCGTCTTAAAAATTATCTACGTGCACAATTCGCAAATAAAATGTTTTTTAGGCATACTAGCGCAAAACGTATAAGCCCAATTGCCACATGACATACATTTTAGCCAAGATGCTCCTGACTTCAACCGAGAATACAAATCATTACCATAACTTGCCAATTTATTTTGTCCCTAAGGGTCCAAAAATGTAGGCAATAAAAATTAAAACCGTGAGTTAAGTGCCACACAGGGTGAGACACACAAGACCTCTAAAGTAGACCGAAGGTCCCGATCCACGGAGACCGCAGATGTCGCTCCTTCCACCACATGTGAAGCAAGAACGTGTAGCTTCTGTTGCCGCTGTAGAGCTGGTCTGATTTGCTCGAAAGGCTCCTTTCATTTGACGCTGCCGGGTCTGGTCCAAAGGGTGATAGTGTAGTCTGTGGTCCAGGGTGAGTCGAGAGTCACAAGAGAAACAGGGCGAGTAGAGGCAGAAGTTGAGCGTAGTAGAGCGGGCAGAGCAGAGAGATGTAGAAGTAGTGAGTGTGTCCCGTTTTTACAGAAGGTTGGCAGTGGTTGATCGCTACCGCTGCCATTGTATCGGGGACGATTCCCACAGAGTTGGTTCCCACTAGACCGTCTGAGCAGGCCCGTGATAGCCCCAAGCCCTGAGCCCCGAGCCCTGAGCCCTTAGGCTCGTGTTCCTTTACGTGACCATGTCATACATGCAGACATATTACTAAAAACTTACCTTTAGTAAAGCTAAGTGAATCGTAAACCAAATTCAGCTACATCTCATACGAATAAAGGGCAATACTAACACTGTTGTGGTGGCAGCATACTGAGAATTGCTTAGCCGTGTGGCCTCATCATAGAGTACTTCTGATGGATTTAATGGGAACTAAAATTCTGATGGTTTCAGAAATAATAGCAAAATTCATTTTGTCCTTACATATCATGTTTACATATTTACATGAGTTTGACATATTTCCCCTCATGTTTCAATTTTAAAAATTGAAAGTGATGCCTCTGCTTCTCCTGCCAAACACTTCGCCAGTGACTGCGAACTTCTCTAGGTTCGAGTGGACAAACAGTTGACAGCCTATTTTGAATATCTAGAACTTCCAGAATGGATAGATTAATTCTGAGCATTATTTATTGATACTAGATATGTATTAATAGTCTAGTATGATGTTTTCAGATTGGCCCGGGCTGTTCAACGTTCCGAGACGCCCCAATACGAGGTCTGCCGATTCAACGGCTCGCTGAGATTTGCCGACCGCGCCAATGCGAGCGGCGCCGGCACCGGCCAGATTGTCCGGCGGCACCGTGCAAGGGGGGATGAAGCCATCTCACCTAGTGGCAACGATGTGGTAATACTCCTTAATCCCCTTTAAATACTGAATAGTACATAATATTATGTGTTTTTTAATACTTTGCATTTTTTTTTTAAGATTTCCAATATTTTTATAATTAACTCATCTTATATTCTCCCGGCACTTCTTTCTCTGTTCATTCGCTCTACATCTCCAAACCATCTAGCCGTCCCTTTTTTAATCTTTTTCATTATGTTTACATCAGCCTTGCATTTTTTCCGGATGTGCACATTAGTATTATGGTCATACTCTCTCTCTCTCCGGTTTCAATCCTGGGATTGGTTTACAGCAATTTTATCTACTCTCCTCTTCCATTCTTCCCTGTCTTGTGCGGCTCTTTTGACTTCTGCATATGATGAGCAGCGCACGTCATACATGGTTTATATAATTAGGACTGTTGGCATTGACTCTTACAGGTTTTCATTGGCATGATCCACATAGTGAAACAGACCTACTTGTCGGAGCGGCTGATAGAGGCCAGCAAGCAGGAGTACCGCACGCGCCACCTAATCGACGGCAGGATAGTCCAGTGCGACCAAAGAATCTCCGTGGTGGCTGGCTACCTGACTTCTGAAATATCTGGCGTCTCCGCCTTCACGTTCATGCACAAAGAGGATGTGCGATTCGTGATAATTGCCCTTCGGCAAAGTCAGTAACTACTTCAATATACTAATTTTATCAAATACCACAATAATCTACTGCTTCTGTAATGCTGCGTGTACGCATGAGAAAATTTGCGCAAGCCGAGCCATGAATTATCGGAATGGAAAGAAGTAACCGCAAGTGGCGTTTCGCACCATTTGCTTCATTCATTTCCCAGATTTCGTGACTCGTCTTGTGCAAATTTTCTCATGAGTATACGCACCATAATATGTTGAATGTCTGCTTGACTTTTATTATGATTAAATAACATATGTCAATACTGTTTATTGATTTGCAAGGCCTATCGTTTTACAAACACATATATATATATATAATATAATGTTAGAGTGTTTGTAACTCCATTTGATGACCATCAAATAGTCAATCAGTGCAATTTTGAACTTTTAAGATTTGAATGATCCCAGTTAAAATCTTATTTTCGGCGGTTTTCAGCCTTTTGACCAAATGTCAAACAGCTAAAAACCATAAAAACATTTTCATGCTGACAATTTGATGAGAAAATAATGTTTAAAAAAATAATTTTTAACATTTTCAAAAGTTTCATGTGGCGCTGATTATCGATTTGATCGCTTGTTTGCTGCAATAATGACATAAATCATACATAAAAATATCAATATCTGACTTATTTGGTCAAAACTAACCATTTCCGCTTATACTTTTTACTAATAGAACAAAGTACCTGAACTACCAAAAGATGCCGCTAGACAGCAGTAATTGTCAGTATTGCTCCACAATATTATTAGAATAATTAAAAATGTTCAAACTTGTTTCCTGAAAAATTGTTAGTTTTCAATTGTATGTATCATTATTGCAGCAAACAAGTGAAATATGATGAAATTTAAAACACCTCAAAGTAAATGAGACAGAGTGGCATTCAACATGGAAAGTGCTTAACTTTTTGGAGATTATGGCGGTACCGTTTACGTCCATAAAAAAATATGCGTAATGGAATACGGACGTACACCGTACGGCGATGTTTGTAGGAATCTAATAATTATTAATAAAAATATGAAATATTTTTTTTATTATTAATATGTAATCTGCTTAATTCGGTTATTTTGAAATTATTAATGTATTTTTTGGACAATGTTTGACTTTTTGTAATACATACTATGGATACAATTTTTTTAAATGGGAATTTTTGAGGTTAGAAAATACCACTCTTTTGAATACTTTTTTCTCAAAAACTCATTCTCTTAGTACGGGTTGTCTCACAGAATTTGAACAATTCTTCTAATCTCTAAGTTATGTTTGAAGTTCTTTGAAAGTTCTGTTATTTCTTAAGTTCTGCAAAGCAACTGGCTCATAATGATATAATAACAGTACTTGAATGGGACTTTCACAGAACGTTTAGGAATTTCCAAATTATGTTAAACAATCAGTCCGTAGAGATTATGGTGGGTCATTCACATCACAGCTTTCCATGCGTTTTTTACTAAAATAATGTCAGTTTACCTTTAATGATGGCAGTTTGTGAATGTCCACCATTAATGAACATTATTTAATGAATAAGTGAAGCGATCAAATGTTTATTATTGCGTACTTTCTTCTTGCTATTCTTTACTATATCCGTGCGATTTTGTTTAATATTCTGCGAATTCAATTTGCTGCATCTTAGTTTTTGAATGTTACAAACTCTATCACATTTAATGACCATTATATTGACTGTCAATGCCATTTTTTATTTTTCATGTTTGAATTGTCTCCTTGAAAACCTATTCTCAAATTCTGACCGGCTGTCGAGAATAACGGTTATGTTTGTCAGCTGATCACGATTTGATCAAAAGCCATAATTGTCCAAGACCTTGATGATGCTGATCGTCATCAAATGTGCTGAAGTTTGGAAAACTTTATAAAATTTTCAACATCATTGCGCTCCATAAGGAACACACTTTAAACCTATTGCTTAATACTATTATGAATATTGCAATATTTCTTATGGACCGCGATCAAAGTATTTTTATTATATCCGCTATAAAGGTAGTAGTGCATATTTCTTCAACATAGCAATGTGAAATTGTGTCTCAACTTTTGATCGCTCATACAAAAACATTTAGCATTCAGCTATTTTTTTGTTTGTTCATGTGATGTTTATATTTTTCCCACAGTGTACGACAGAAGCAAGCAGTATGGAGAGTCATGCTATCGTCTCATGTCTCGAACAGGAGAGTTTATATACTTGAGGACAACAGGTTACCTCGAGATCAGTTCAGATAATGCCGTGCAGAGCTTCGTCTGTATGAATAGTCGTATACCAGAAGAGAAAGGACGAGAATTGATTGAAAAAATGAAGGAGAAATACTCCGTCATATTCAATGGGATCGATGAAAACTTCCCATACGGAAGCGTAAGTGCAACACGCATTATATTTATCTGGAATAAAAATTTTATCTGTTGAATGTAAGGTAAAAACATGCTTTTTGTTGTGTAATTTTATATCTTAAAAAATGCTCCTAGCATGCTAAAATATATTTTATTCGCTTGGCAAGGACTATTCTATTCTGTCCTTTTGACTTGGCAACATATTTATTTTATCTGTGAACAAGTGCGCGGCCATTGTGGAAGCGGCATCGAACTTGCAACGGTATTCTTTATGTCATTATCTTTATAGATAAGTATGAAGGACACTTATTTAACTTTATGAAATATAACAAAAGTAAACAAAATACATATATCTTTAGATTTATTTATTTATATAAAAAGAGGGAGAAAAAATCTATTCTTCAACATAAGAAGCTATTATATATATATATATAAAATTAAAATTTATAACAAACATTATTTTGTAAAAAAGAAGTAAGATTTACAAAAATAGACTCAGTCGAAGCACATCGGGCCGCATGCAAAAAACATACCCTGGCACTCTACAGAGTATTCGGTCGCAGAATCTCAGCGTACCAAAGGTTAATCTGTAGCATTTAAAGAAACACTAAATTGTTTCGTGTTAAATAACAGAACCAGATGTGTTTTTTACAATTTTCAGACATTAATTTGACATTAAGACATAATTTTTTTAACAACTCGAAACTTAAAATATGTTATATGTCGGTAGGAATACGGAATCTTCATTATTTACTTGCATGTTTCAGAGCGGTGAATCTACGGTAGAAGACCCCCAGAAACTGGAGCAGGTCATCATGCACCTGATCACCAACCTCCCCTCGCCTAGCAGCCAGCGCTTCCCTGCCAGCCCCGACCCTTCCTCACCCCTCTCCATCATCCCCCCCAAGCCCTGCACCATCAAGTCCTCCATCGCCAAGAGCGTCTCTGTCATCAGCCAAGCCATCAAGATGAAGGGCAGTGACAGCGGGTCCATCGTAAAGCCGGGATTCAAACCCGAATCCATGTACACTCCTTCCGAACTGATAGCTCTGAAAGCTTCACGCAACATTTTAATGGAACACAAAAACAAACTACTCTTTCCAACTAAACCTGAAAAAAGAATTGTCATGAAAGAAGAAATAATTATTAATAAGGAGAGTTTGATAGAAAGAAATTTATTAGCTAGTGACGACAGTCTCAAGGAAACAATTTTGAACAAAAATTGCCCAAATGTAAATAAAGAATCTCCACAGACAACAGCCGTCAATTCAGTTGAAAATTCTGTAAAACTATCTGTGGAAGATGCACGTCTTCCGACATCCAGCCCAAAAGTGTATCACACCTTTTCACCTGATGTGAAGCCAACTTTTCCACAAATTTACATAAACACAGAAAGTTTCACTTTACCTCCCGCTCCCAACCAAAGAACTTTAGAAATTATGTTACAAACCCCTATGATGACACTAAATGCACAAACCTCCGAGAAAGCCATCACCGAAATGATTCCGGATTTGAATAGTTATGTCAATTCAGTATATGGTATGGATATATTTGTCCCGAACACAGGCAATATAATTGATAAAGACAATCTGCAAACAGTAGATTGTGAGGATTTGTTGATAGACAGCGATATGAAGCCAGAGGCTATGTCTAGTGCAAATGTGTTATTGAGTAGTTTGAATGTTTTAGACCCAGCGGACCACACCTTTTGTCTGGCAGAAACTCTGGAATCTACATCTTATGTGGGCAATTTGGGTCAACTGAAAAGGTCACATAACGCAGAGACCGAGTTTGACACAATCCCCAAACGCAGAATGCAATCTAGTTCTGCAGCGGGAACTAGCATGTCTTCAGAATCTGATTCTGCACCCACCAAAACACAGCGAGACAGACAATCACAACAAGGATTGGATTGTTACATTCAACAGCTGAGTGATCCCAATTCAGGTAATTTTGTTTGTTTTTTTTTAATGTGAAACCGCACAAGAGTCCCAACTGCTCCCAACCGTTTGGAGCCAGTGAGACTATGGCATTCCCAATTGTGGTATGTTGTGAGGCTGAAGGTGTTGGAGATATATGAGGAAGGTGGGGTACTTCCCCTACCAATCTGGCTATTCAGATCCTGTCACCAAACATATCCAAGGCTATTTCAAGCAACGTTTCAATTCTAAATGGTGGTCTTACTGAGAATATCTTCCACTCTTCACGAACATGCCGGGGTTTGAACCTGCGACCTCCAGCTTGCTAGTCGAGATCCTTACCTCTCTACCACGGAGGCCGTTAAGTTTTTTTGCTTATAAAATTGTCTGATATAAATATTTTAATGGATATTTCATTATTACATCAGTTAGTTTCAGTGTAATTCCTCCTTCCAGTTTATCCCATGGAGTGGGTGATGCATTTAAATTTGCAAAACACAAATTTACGCAAAGAATTCTAGTACTGATTTCCCTAATGTGATGTCAGATGTGCATTTCACGTTATGAGAGCATCAAACACATAAAGAAAACAATAAAATGAGAGCATCAAACTCATGTGATAAAACAATAAAATTATGATGTGATTTTAACTGTATATTGTGAAGTGGTTAACCTATTCACTACATTCTTGATACATAAAATATCACTCTTACGAAACACTCCTTTTAACAATTATGACTCATTTTAGCTGCTGCAACTCTCTTATTTCTTGGGGTTCATATTTATTCTTTTCTTATCTTAAAAGGTTAATTAATTTTTCTGAATTATATTAAATAAATAATTCGATGCAGGATGCATCAATTCGATGCAGGATGATGCAATATTATGAACAGTGAGGCGTAACAAAAAATCATGCGTCACCCCAGCGCCGCTCACACACTTACTACCATATTGTAACATCATCATTGTTTTCAAATTGTTTCATGTAACTAAACAAATAAGAATATTTGAACTCATGATTCAAACTATTTTTTGGTTCACTTACCTGCTAAATTTGCCACATACAGCCGCTAAATCGAAAGCCTAGTGCTGGAGCCATATTTTATTAGCACATACATATGTGCGTAGCACATGTACATGCGTAACTGTAGTAGGTTAAGTGGAACTGCTTCTAGTCTTGCCAAGGAACAATCTTTATGCTTGAATGTTGAATGAATAATTTTGACAAGGGAAGAATGAAGGAATGACCCAGGTTGGTGTGTTTCAGACTCATCACATTTGATGAACATCAAATCGTCAGATCTTTTGATCAAATTGTAATCAGCTGTCAAGCATAACGGTCATGTTTTTATGCTCGTCGCGCATTCAAAATGGCTTGATCGTCGATTTAATGGTCATAAAATAATATGACGAGAGTTTGAAACAATCCAACCTCAGTGTTTCATTTCAAACATTATTTTAATTTTTCCAGATTTGGACACACTGGTGCCGCGCTCGCTGGCAGCCCTGGAGTCCAGTATTACGCTGATCGATGGAACAGTACACGAACTCACCCAGTTTGAAAACATGCCACAAACCACAATCACTGACATTATTGTAAGTTTCTTTTTTTTGTTTGTTTTTGTTTAGGCATTGTTATAGTTATTGTATTTACTTATAACTAGACATACAGTATGACTTTTCATGAACATCAGCTGATCCTCAAAGAAAAAGAAAGATTATAAGAAAAGGTTTTCGCGATCAACTAATCTTAATCCGCTTGTTGCAAAATCAACTTAATAAATAATAATTAAATAATAAATTCGGAAATTACATGTTATGAATAATTTCAAAATTATGCATTTTCTTTCAACTAAGGATGGGTTGTTTTACAGAATTTCAACAATTCATCAAATTTCAATGTTGATTATTCGCACATAGTAGTACATAATATGCAGTACATATAGTTTCTGTTTTAGTAATATTATGCGTGTAAGTGTGCAAAATTATATCAAGAAGTACCTTTCAAATTTCTGCTTTAACCCATACCATTCAAAGTATTTTGAATGAAATTGAACCAAGCAACTGAATTAATTGTTGTGCGAACTTGTCCTGAATGTATTGATGTAGTGTAAATAACATTACTTTTTGTGTTGTATTATATATCCCTTTACAACCGGCTTCACATGAGCGTGAGTTTGTGTTTGAAGACAGAAAATAAATATGTTTTTGTGAACGGAACCGGTGTCGATTGAACGTGCGGGAGCTGCTTATATAGGGTACCTTCAAGCGCACATGTTTCAACCAGTAAGTCGCCCAGCCGTATGGGATCATAACTAAGAGCTTTAACAATGTGGCCCATCACAATTTGAAAAATTTTTGCCGGTTGCAAAGGGTTAACCTGTTGAAGGCCATAGCATAAAACAGAAAAATATTTTAACCACTTAATGCTAGGGTGTTTTTATAAAAAGTGTTTAAAAAAAAATCAGGTTTAATAAAACGATGCATTCATACATACACGAAACTATGAAAACAATTTAGTAAAAACGAAATAAGCAGCTCAAAAACACAACCGATCTCTGACGTAATCTGCAGGTAAATTCAAATTGCGTAAAATACATCGCTAACTTTGACGAGCCTTACTCGTGTTTGCTAAAAATAGATCGCTGCGAGTCGAAACCGGCGAGCGTCACTCGGCTAGCAGAAATTGAAACCCATATAGGGCACGAGCGTGATTCGTTCAAAAGCATTAAGCGGTTAAAGCCTTCAAAGAGTTGCCATTCATAAAAATCAAAAGTGAAATCTAAAGTTTTATTAGCCTTCATTTTTTTTTTCATACATTTTTCGAAACATTAAGGTTAAAATCGCATTGCAAATTATTCTAAAAAAGAAAATATTTGAATGGTTGCATGTTCTACAGAGACCCATCTGTATTTCAATGGTTAATACAAATATTAGAATGCTTGCATGTTCTCAAGAGACAAATCTGCATTCTACTGGTTGGTACAAATTAGAATGCCTGCATGTTCCCCAGAGACCCATCTGCATTCCACTGGTACAAATTTATTTTTTAATATAAAAAAAAATTATTTTATTTTTTAATGGCAATGCATAGGTACTATAATTTATGAAAAAATAAACATTTTGTCGAGAGGCTAAAATTATTTCGGCCTGGAGGGAAGGCCTTCTAAGATAGCCGCCCTAAATTAGTTGTTCAATCCAATTAAAAATCTAACTAAAATAGTAGGTTCTGCAAATATGTCATACTTTTTTACTAAGTTATTTGTTTTACTTAATATTTCCGATTTCCAATTCTATACATTCATTGCTATAGTAACACTTGATGAACGTATGTTTGATGTTCTATTTTCATAAGTTCATTAATGCAATATTACCTCTATCTAGCAACAAATAACATTTTGACAGTTGAGAAATTTCGCTGGGCATTAACATTCGCTTAAGCGCTTGTTATACGATAGCGAAATTTCGCAAACTGTCAAAAATGTCTTCATTTTTTTGTCACTAGAGGGCGGTAGTTGTACATTAATGAACTTGTTAAAATATAACGTCACATGTGCGTTTGTCGCAAAGCAATGAACGTATAATCCGAATGTGAAATATTAACCGCTTCTGTGCCAAGAGCGAGATATCTCGCATTCTTGGCCGTGCCCAGCTGGGCCTGCTGCCAGCCATAGAAAAATAGCGAGTTTTCTCGCTCTTCTTTGAGCCTCTGTATCAAACATATGTCCTGTATTTTTTTAAATATGTTTATCTAAGTGAAGGGAAGCAAAAACGTCGAATATTGAATAAATTTGGTAAGTTATTTAAATATCCTTTCAAGGTGTAATGTTTTTAATTTATAAAAATAAGATTTAAAAATGATTTATTTTGATTAAAAATTCACGGCCTGCTGTGCACAGCTACACTTCTACCTACTGGCATTTAAAAGGTTAAGTAAAACAAACAACTTAGTAAAAAGGTATGACTTATTTGCAGAACCTACTATTTTGGTAAAGCATTTAATTTGACATTTTTTATAAATGTTTCATCATTCACTTGCTGTTGTCATTAGTGTTGAGGAACATTTCCGATACATATAGTTTGTTTTACACGGTGTTCGGAAACTCGTGGTATAAACGGTAAAACCCTTTATAGGTCATAAGCTAAAAACGGATAGTTTTGAGACCTGCAACATTAAGGTTTATATTTCTTTATGTTTACAAGTTATAAGCCCTTGGGTTGTAATCATTCTTTGGTAACGCACAGAGGTCTTGAATCGAACCAACCGCCCGAAGTTCGCACATGTTGAGTAAATTTACGAAAATCGCGTCCTGGTCAGTTTCTCTATAAAATTATCAAAGCAGTTATTCCCCTGTAACGCAAATAAATAAAAGTACATTTTTCCTTACCAACCTGTCGTTTTGTAATGAAAACAATAATTTTACATCATTTTTTTTAAATGGACACCGGTCAGAAAAAAACCCGCTGGAAAATCGAAAATTTCAAAAAAGCTAAGCAAAAAAAAGTTTTTTTCTGTTCATCAAAATGAATATAGAATACATAAATAAAACCATTAAGGGCGTATCGTTTAAAAAAAAGTTGTCCTATAAAGGGATAACTTGTGAATAACCTTTCATTTATTGTCAATTTTGGGTTATGACTTTTTTTATTTGAGCTTTCGTTTTCGAGAAAATCGAATGTGGATTTATTTGGTAAATTTCTTAATTTTATATTTGATAGAATATCTATACATATTAATAACATCATTAATAAATTGACCTCGAGAAATAAAAGAAATTTTATTTTTTTATTTATATATTTGTTAAATTATTCTGTGTTATTTAGTATAACTAAACAATAATCTTTTTTCATTTATTTGTTACTTGAAGCATACCTTGTTTGGAGTATTTTTTCCGGCTGCCATGGATAAATCATAATATTGATCTACAAAGAGAAAAATAATATTATTGTTTGGAACTTTACAACACAACACATAGATAGAATATCTTTGATTTGACAATGTGTGAATGGTTACGTGTTTATACGCAGAAAAGCGATGGTATTGTTAATTTCCTTAAAAAGATTTTTTTATCTGCTTAATCTAAAGATAAAAATAAAAAACGGTAATAAACTTGTTTACTCCTCATAACGAAAATCGTCATTTTTCTCCCATAGTGCCATGACGGTCAGCGGTGACCGCAGTTAATTTTCTTGATTTTCATGGAAAATTTTGGTAAAAAAAAAAAAGGAATACGTTTTGATGGTCGCCGATGCCATCTGAGTATTTTTTTTTCAAATTTAAAATGGTAATGTTTCTTCATTTCCACAATGGCGTTCAACGTGTTAACACTCCTTATATTAATACCCCTTACCATGTAAGGTAGGAACAGTGAAAAACTTGACTTGTTTTCACTTAAAACGTCCAATTTTACCGAACCAACAAATGATCTGGCGTGAGATGGTAATTTTTGGTTTAGTTACCAAACGTGCCCTATGAAAAAACATTCACTCTCCCACTTAGTCAGAGCGCGTAAAGACAATGAAATCTCTCACACACACTTGCATAAAGATGCCGCCAGTAAACAACATGACGTTAGTGCTAACCGTTAGGAAAAGGAACGTATATTAAATGTTGTATTTTACGCCTTTTAAAAAATATGACACTTGAAAAAATACAATTCGTCAAATTTACATGAAAAAAGAGAATTTGTGAGTACTTACTGTTTTTGTAGCTTCCTTAGATTATTGCAATTCTTTAAGTGAGTCGGTATTCTACTTTTAGACCCATTAATGAAACATTTTCATGGCATTTTCGAAATATATACGCCGTAAAACAGGGAGCCTATAGTTTCACCGCCATCACCGGGGGCTTCCATCCCGGAATAAGTAAAAAACTGTGAAATGTGTCGAAAATTTGGTGCAAGATGAAGTATTTATTTAATTGTTAATATCCACAGATAGCATAACGATAATAAGAGGCCGTACTTCTACAGATGTGTGTATTATATACATATTTTAAATTAAAAATATTGTGTAAAGCCGTTATTAACGCGATAATCATAGATCCAAGTTTTAAAAGTGGGTTGTATGGTGTATCAATGTTTTTATTTCTTATGGTCGAATGCCTACAACAACTACAAAAAAAAATAGGCAGACTGAAAAATAATAGTCCATTAATTGGTAACAAAGAATATGAAGTCTGAGAATGACATACGAAAGGTAGTATTAAGCCGTTTTAGAGAGCCGTTTTCCAGCAAATCACCATTCTGCCCTATAACCCACTCTTAAGTTTACACCAGTTTATTTACATAATCTTATACATGTAATTAATTTCCGCACTGCATCTCTATAGTTAGTGATTGTATGTACAGTTATTAAATAGTGAATGTATGTTTCCAGATGGAGCACCAGGCACACAAGGAACTGCTAGAGTCCATCCAGTTGGACCACCGGAACCGGCTGAGTGATGGATCCCCCACGGACGACGAGCCCTCTCCTGCGCCATGCTTAGACAACTAGTAACCCAACTACTAACAGCCCACTGCTGATCTGATTACACTTACAACTTTTTAAAAGTATTAACTCGAAACCGACCTACAATATTATTAAGTAATATATAATACTGTGCAATATATTCATAGATTTATAAATACATTGCTTTATCTTTCTATTGAATTTGGACCATAGTAAATATGCCTTAATAAGATGGTGGAAAAATCATTCCTTAATTACGGAGAGTTACAATACATTACCTGCGACTAACATCAAATGATATTTCAAAACTGTTTTTAAGACAGCTGCTGTTGAAATTAAAAAAATATATTTTTTGATAATGGGTAAACTGACTAATGTAATGCAACTTCTGGAGTAGACTTAATGTCGATGCCCGAATGATTGAATTATTGCACCAAATCAGATATTCCATCTGTTCCTACTGATAAAGACCTCAAACTCAAATTAAAATCGGATTGTTTGCATTCTATGTTATATCCTAAGAGACATAATTTTTTAAGTGTAAGAATTAATTGATCATTGTTATAATTTATATTACATATTATTTGTATTTAGTATGTCACTACTCAAATTGACGTGCTAATGAGACTTGAATAATTTATACTTAGTAAATTTATGATTTATCTTAAGGCGATGCACTACGTCGTGTAATATTTTAAATTGAGCCGCTATCAATAAGAACCCTTAGTAAGTGGCGATAAGGTTTAAATTCCTGCTTAACACCATCCGCCTGTTTTGATTTATGCAAGAAAAAAACATGGCCCAAAAGTGCCTTTTATTTTATTTTGTGGATGTTCAGGCATAAATATTTAATTTTTTTTCGATCATTTTATAAATAACTTAATTTGCCACATTATACAATAAAATCATAACCGAAAATGGGTTCGTAAGTAGGAGATTTTGAACTTTAAAGCAGTTTTCATAGGCCTTTACATTATTTTTTTCTGGGCTTATAAAAAGACTTGTCTAAAAAATACTCGATTATTTCAAAGGCCAAGATGTATTCTACTCGCAGTATTTAATTAAAGCATCTGAAACATTTCTAGGCGACCAAATTTCAAACCAAAAACACATGATTTTGCATTACTACGTATGGCATCGTCTTAAGATCGAAATGTATTTTAATAAGTGGTACCTAAACCACGTCTTCAGTATTTGTTCTCATGGTTGAATAATGTTTAGATCTTATCCTTTACCCGAGAGGAGTACAAATTGACATTACTTTTAGATTTATTCTGAAATGTCGAACTGGCGATATTACTCTAATATTAATATAAATTATATATATTAATTGTTTTTTTCATATTTTTTTAGTTTTGAAAGAAGTGAAATGTATGTGTTATTTCTGAGAGAGTTAAAATAGTGTGGAACGTTCTCAGAATCTTCCTAGTCTTAAAGTGGTGGTGGATACATGGTGCTGAATGTGACACATGAATCTAGTACATACCTACTACCTGCCAAAGCGTCTTTTATTTTTGTCTCCTTTGAAAAATATTCAAATTTTATCTGAATTCTATTGTGAATGGCAGCTAACTACACGGTGTATTTTATTTAAACTGACACAATGGGAAGTTATCTCTTTTGATGCTTGCTGATTGATTGGTGATATTGCTTTGTTGGGGTTCTAATTGAAAGAATACCATGTTCTGAAATTTCATCAGTTAATCAAATACTAGTACCGCTTAGCACAAATCGAAGTTGCCACTATATCAGTAATGCTGCTGTGGTAAGTAAATATACAGTACCTTCCTTGAACCTCTCAAGTAAAAAACTGTGTTTTTACTTACCAAGGATGAATAACTTCAAACGTACTATCAAAAAGACATAAATCAATCTATTCAATACATGCATATTTACTTATTAATTCCTTGCAATTTTAATTTCATAAATTGTAAAAGGTACAAATGTGTGCCTTCTGACTTTGTGAAATGTTGTATGAAATGCGTTGAATCGTTTTTCCATAATGGGCCACTTGCATGATTTTTATTTCTATTCAGAATGGTTTCAATGACGTACTCTTTCAAATGTTTTAATTGTCTTAAGAACTACAGCTTTTAAAAAAAAATGCGTAATCCTTTTAAAGATGGGCTATCGCCTGGTGGGTAATAATCAATACTCGGGGCGGGTAACCGACTTTTTAATTTTTTTGATATAAAGAAAAAACATTATTGTAGGATTTTTATATTCTCAGCAGAAAAATCTATTCCCTCAATTTTTAATCCAATTGTAAATTCATGCAAGTGACTCATTTGACAGTTTACTGTAATAATTGATAGTTTTTAATGTTGTTAAACTTTTGTAATATTCTTTTGTTTTTGTTTTAAACTTTCTTAAACATCAATAAAACTTTGATTTATAAAATGATCTATTAAACTTTTTAACAATAAATTGTCTCGGAATTGAGTTAGTGAAAAGAAAATGTGCATTCAATGGGTATTTAAAAAAATGTATTTTACTCAATGGGTTTTGTAATGTTGTAATGTGTATATATTATAAGCTTAAAAGTTGCATCATTAAATTTATATAATGCCACTCACCTATTATTCAAACATTGTATCGTCGGTTAACCTCTTGAGTACCGCTGTATCCATATAATCAATTAAAAAAATCATTTCTCTATTTTTGGGAAACTACTTACTGTAGATTATAAATACTATTTTTACAAATATATGAACACCTTATCTCATAAGATGGTGCAATTTACAAAAACATAATTTTGCAAAAAACAAATAGGTTAATAGGAAAATAAAATCAGCTGGCAGAAGGTTAAAATATTTAGCGTTGGCACTCCAAGAGTTAAGAGTGACGAAGTGACAACATTTTTGCCAAATAGAATTTTTCATCATCAAGTGTTCTATACCATATCCATGTCATTCATTCACCATTTTTTTCAAATGGTTTCACGATACAGGATATTGTAAAGAACCCTTGATTGTTAAAAACTCACTTTGGAGAAAATGTTAGTTACTTGTCGCTCTTAACCAACGATATTATTATATATTCTCAGAGATGTGCTTTATTTCAAATAAATCCATTTCAAATGGAAATGCAAAATGCAAAATGGGTATTTTCCATTTTGCATTTTAAATGCTTTTTTAAAAACCATTTTGCATTTTGCATTTTAAATGCTTTTCTCAATGCATTTTCCATTTCAAATGCTTTTTTGCAACATTCTTCCTACTTTCTCCACTCATCTTTTTTTCCTAAGCCCCAAATATCAGTCAGTCCTCAACCTCGCTATGAGAGATAATTTACATTTGTCAAGTTGCTCCCTGGTAGGAGCCCTAGCAATTGAGTGATACCATTACAAAAAATACTGATTCAAATACTGAACATAGCCGACGCTGTAATATTAAATGTTAGATAGCAGTTTCTATGTTTTTACGTTGGCAACATTAGTAGATACCCCGAAAATTTTTTGTGGTTTCATAATCTGTAGTCGTGGTGTTTTTGGATTTACCATCATGTAATATGTTTGTTCTACATTGATATCCATTATTAAATGACAAAATTGTTTAAAAATTCTATAATTATTTTAATTGTTTGACCTGAGAAACCATTTTGCATTTTTAATGCATTTTGAAAATAGGTATTTTGCATTTTGCATTTGAAATGCTTTTCTAAAAACCATTTTGCATTTTCAAATGGAAAAGTTTTGACCCATTTCCATTTTGCATTTCAAATGGTTTTGGGTACCCATTTTGCACATCTCTGTATATTCTATTATATTATGTACATATCCATCTTTCTTAATTCATTGTACAGGGATAATAGTGTACCTCTAATAATTTTACTATCATGTGACCTGCTCATATAATGTGATTATCATTTGATTACCTCATCAAAGCTATTAGTTTATTTAATGATTTTCTCTTTTTTGAATAATGCATATTCATTACTTATTTTTGTTTGAGTATAAGTTTGCTTGCTTTAAAATGTATTGATATTTAAATTATTAAATATATTATTATGTGATTAGTCTTCAGATACATATATTATAGTCACGGTCTTGAGAATCCGTCAACTGATAGAAATACATTATGTATATAATGAAGTATGATTGTATTTTGCCGGCCTATGTTGAGTTTTTGGATTCTTATTCCCTTCGGTTGGGACCTGTAAGTAGTATTATCCACTCAAGTGATTGCGTTAATAATTGAAAAACAAGTTGTGCAACCGTGGTTTCTGAACGTTCAATTTTGCACTTTCCCGGCCACATAAAAATATTCATTCCTTGAATTTTAATATAGAGACATAAATTGTTTATAATGCTACATATATAGCCAATGAATCCACCTATATTTTTCATTCATCCCATATTTTTAAGATATATAAAGAAATCGTAAACTTTATAAACGCGCACATTCTGGGCATAAGTTCCTTTGAGATTGCAGTGTGAGGTACATATTCGAGTCAAAATTGGATATTTTCCATTTCTTTGTTTTTCTGTGTTGTCTACGGCCTGATTTATAATCACAGATCCAAATATATGTTAGAAAATCAATTTTTACTCTTTCAGCCGTTCAAAAGTTTTGTTTGAAAAAATATCTTATAGAATTTTGGTTCACGGACTGTCGAAATTGAATGCGCTAAATTAGGATATTTAATACATTACCACAATTAACTGTCATTACATTAAAAAGATACAATCACTGTCTTCAATTATCATTAAAATTAATCTCGATTTATTCTTTATTTAGTTCAATAAAGGTAGATAAATTGGGCACATTGTGGCAAGCAATCGTTCAAGATGTTAAGAAAACTTGCCATAATATGCCAAAATTCGCTCGAGTGGGTAAATAATAATACAGTGGTACCTCGACATACGAGTGCCCCAACATACGAGTTTTTCGAGATACGAGTCGGCGAGCGAGTGATTTTTCGCTTTTAGTTACGAGCGAAATTCGAGATACGAGTTTCCGGAACATTCTGAGAGGGAGGAAGAAACAAACCTCCTTGGACATGTTTTTTTCTAAACGGCCTACAGGTGAAAGCGAGAAAAATGTAGCGAAAAAGGCAAAGACCAGTAAGGATATATAATTTATTTATTTACATTCTCTTTTTTGTTTTTGTACAATAAATATTTGTCATTTATAAATACGTTTTTATTATTCAAAACCACGTAACAAAAATAACTGGGGTGACATTTTGGGGGTTGGAACAGATTAATGGTAGTCTAATTGTTTTGTATGGGGAAATCTGCATCAATATACGAGTAATTCAAGATTCGAGAAAGTTTGCGTAACGAATTAAACTCGTATGTCGAGGTACCACTGTATCATGAATAAACTTGTTCATAGTAGTTATGCTTGTGTTTTTAAAAACTTTTTCCATAGCCACCACCATTGAATTACAAATTTTTCTGTACCAAATATTATGTAAACACTGACTTAATAAGTAATGTGTTAATGAGTTTTGTGTAGCTAGGATCATCTACAAACTATTTTCCTCTGACTTACAGTTTTGTATATAAGTTCCTACATATTAATTTTGACATATACAATAATACAAGTAAATACAATACCTACTGAACCATTTCCAGTATGCAAGCATTTCGAAAGTATGCTTTGACTCTCGAATGACCTGCTTATTAATAATTCATAGTCTCCGAAACATACCAATGAAGAATACAATTTTAATAACTGACATTTCGCCCTCATTAGTGATCTATGTTCAAATAATGAAGTGCATTAATGATATATCTCTTTTAACAAGGTATAAAATATTTCGTGCATTAATGATACATATTGTGACATATATCATTAATGCACGGAAAGTGATTTAAAAGGGCCATTAAACTGTATTAAATAACAATAAAATGAACATTATAGTAAAAATGTATTTTCTCTTAAAATGGGCAAGATATGGTAATGATAATGTCTCGCTAAATAGTTTTTTATGAAGGATCTTATGTATGTAACACTAAGTACACTTATCAACTTTTGCATAAGACTTTAATATGTACTTATCTATTTATATTGTTGTAACATTCTGACTTAGCTCGTCTGAATGTGTAAATGTTAATATGTATGAATTATGTTATCTCCCGATTGTCTCAATGAAAGTTGTTCAAGTTTTGTCAAAACTAATGTGTCTGCTGAATATATTTTAAGTTTAGTATAAAACTGTATCTTTAAAGCTAGCATCTATAATATTTTATTTATAGTACAATGTTGGTGATCTGGCTGGATATCTAACAGTAGACAGGTAGGTAGGAATGGTTTGCCAATTATCCATACAATGTAATTTTAAAGTGAAACAACTTTTCTAGTACCAAATTATTCTTCAAGCAAAAATTAAAGTTACTTACAGGTTGTCATTGCTTTTTTGTTATAATTTATGTACTTGGCTCAAAAAGGGGGTGCGAATTAATTTTTTACTTAGTGGACCTTGTTATCATTCCACAACTTTGTGGAAGTTTTTCATCTTAAAGAATCTCATCAGAACTGGTAGAAGTGGTACCCAACAAATTATTTCTACACCAAGTACCGCTTACACCACAACAACATTAGTTTTCGAATTTGGCATCTACAGCATGAATAATGCAATCCTTGTACTGGCCTTTATAAGCGATTTAATAAAAAAAGTAAGGAAGGGAAACTGCTATATTATTTATAATAATCGAAAATATGTTTGTATTTAAACATGAAATGTTATTCCTTGGCTTTTACTAGTGTTTGCCAAGAAATTAAAACACTTTCTCATCGCACACAAGGGCATTTTGGAACTTTTTAAATTAATTTACTTACAGGTAGCACATAACGCATCACAGTTTATCGGACAGTTAGAATGCATTCATACAGTTCTACTATAAAGACTTATGACTTATGAAATATTGGCATGCAGAACTCCCGGCCAAAAAGGCCCCTTTCTCTTTCATCATGATTTTAAATATTGGTTGTAGGATATTTTAATTTAATTTTGGTTGTTTTTGTAAAATATTTTTGGAAGGTAACATGGCTGCAATATGTGTGGATTTAAAGTTTACGGAGGATTTGTTTGGATTTTTTAAAGGTAGTTATTATATTTTCATCGTACTTTGCGAGACAGTTGATGGACGCGTTTTCATGGGTGGGGAGGCCCGCATAAAATGATTCCGCGAGACTTAAGATATGATAACTATAAAGACTATAATCTATAGAACTTTTTATTTGTGTATTGCGCATGCCCCATGAAAAGATGAAAAAAAAAAAAAAATCTTTTTTAGAGCCGTGCTCAGTTGACAGCCTCTATAGAATGTTCGCCAATCTTTTATAGTAGGACTGCATGAACGCATTTATACTGTCAGTTGGTCTGCCAATAATAACAAAAAACCAAAATATGACATTTGACATGCCAATGTCAGTAAACATACCAAGCAATACTTGCAGAATCATAACACAAAAATTCCTAATTGATATTATTTTTTGATGGATGACATTGAATTATTTAAATAATGTTACTATTTTTTTAAAAGACTAATCCAAATTGTAACCATGAAATTGATGATTATTTACAAAACTTGAAAGTTGTGTGGAAAAATTGAAAACCCTTTCTCCTGGAATACTGAATGTCCTTTTCAGAGCGAAAAAACAGGCACTACATTGAACCACTAAATATGTTTGTAATTTTAGGGATTGTCCTTTTTCTATGAACAACATTAGTTTTTGTCCCATTTGGTCTAGCAAACAACCAACATACAAAAATACTATATAAGGTGACCAGATAACCCACCTTTAAAAAGTTATGTAGTCATGAAAAGTGATGAAACAAAATGTTAAATGGGTTACTTAGGTTAGGTTTGTAGGTAAGTTTTTTTCATCGCTTTTTATGACTTTATATCACTTTAAAGCTGGGTTGCATTGTCATTGTGTTGTTTTATCATTTAACCACTTTATAATACTATGCTATGTGCATTCTTAATTTTTAAGACATCTAAGGACCTAAAGTTGATTTTTCCTCTGAAATTTAACATTTCCATAACTTGCACCTATTCTTCTCAGGAATGTGTCTCGAAATAATTGAGAAAATCAAGTAAGAATTGAGCCCACTTTTTAATAGGCAAAAAAGAATCGTGGCAGTGTAACTAACTAACTATTACATTAATGAGAATAAATTGCAGTAGCGGACCATGACTTTTAAGTGAGCAGAGTGGTAAGATTGAAAAATATGAAATTAATTATGTTAATTATTGTCACTCTAGATCACTGAAAAAGTCACAGACCGCCACTGATAAACTTCCCTTGAACTTCTACACAAGTGGGTGTAAACTACCCTTAACTAAAAACTGCAATGTTTTCTCAGGCTTCCCGGATGAAGAGCTGTTTCGTTGTTTATTATTACGTAATTCTTTTTATAATATTTTTTCATACTAATTTTTGTGTATGTTCAAATCTTTTATATTAGTTAAATTACTCAAATACCTGATGATCTCAGTTTAAACCATTGTAAAAACAAAACATTGTTTTTTTATGAATAAATCTTTAGTCTATAATTTTGTTACCTACTTATTTGTATAAAAAACATCTAAAAAATATATACAAAATTATGCCATCTTTAAAATGTATGACATATTTTTAAACTAAATCCTAATTAATATTCACTGTTTTTACCATTCCATTGGACTGGGTGTGTTATAAAATAGGTTTTAATGTTTTTTACAACTAAGTTATGCTAACAAGTATTGCTTACATGAAAATATTGATAAAGTAATTTTTTTAAGTCTAAAAAATAAATTGGCATCTCGAAAGAGATATTTAAAAGTGCATGTGCATTTAGAAACATTAATATTTTATTGTAAATGTAATAATGTACTCAGTAAATCGATTATTTAAGATTATTTGATTATTAAAGGAAAAAAAGACTTATTACTTACATATGTTGTATTAATTGATAGTTATTTTATGTGGCAAGCTTTAATGTTATTTCTGTGTAAAGTTCATTAACAGAATATGAATCTTCTGTTATTAAAACATGCTGCTATTTCTTCAAATAACTATTTCGTAATGTCATCAAAGTTGATTAAAGGATGTATTTAAAATAACCAAAGAATTTTATTTCCTAACCTGTATTAAGAGTTGGTTATAATGCAGAATGGTGATTTGCTGGAAAACGGCTTAATAATACCTTTAGTACGTCATTCTCAGACTTCATATTTTTTGTTACAAATTAATTTACTATTATTTTTCAGTCTTCGAATTTTTTTTTTGTAGTTGGTGTAGACATTCAACCATAAAAGATAAAAACATTGATACACCATACAACCAACTTTTAAAACTTCGATCTATGATTATCGCATTAATAACGATTTTATACAATATTTTTAATTTAAAATATGTATATAATACGCACATCTAAGTACTGCCTCTTATTATCGTTATGATTTTTTTTTTTTTTTTTTAATATTTTTATTTATTTTATAAAATACAGTATAATGTTTAAATTTACATAGTAAGAACATATTTCAATAAAAATTAACATGTTTACCTTTACAAGAGTCTAAAACTCGTGTGTAAAGGGAAAATATTGTTAATATCTGTGGATATTAACAATTAAATAAATACTTCATCTTGCACCAAATTTTCGACACATTTCCCAGTTTTTTTACTTATTCTGGGATAGAATCTCCCGTTAACGGCGGTGAAACTATTCGCTCCGTGTTTGACGGTTTATATATTTCGGAAATGCCATCAAAATGTTTCATTAATGGGTCTAAAAGTTGAATACCAACTCACTTGAAGCATTGAAATAATATAAGGAAGCTACAAAAACAGTAAGTATGTACTCACAAATTCTCTTTTTTCATGTAAATTTGTCGCAATGTATTTTTTTTAAGTGTCAAATTCTCTGAAACGCGTAAAATACAACATTCAATATGCATTCCTGTTCCTAACGGATATCACGAACGTTGTGATGTTGACTGGCGCGCTCTTTTTGCAAGTGTGTGTGAGAATTCATTGTCTTTACGCCCTCTGACTAAATTGTGAGAGTGAACGTATTTTCATATGGCGCGTTTGGTGATAAAACCAAAAATTACCATCTCACGCCAGATCATTGTTGGTTTGATAAAATCGGCCTTTTAAGTGATAACAAGTCAAGTTTTTCACCGTTCCGACCTTACATGGTAAGGGGTATTAATATAAGGAGTAAACAAGTTTATTACGGTTTTTTATTTTTATCTTTAGATTAAACAGACAAAAAAAAGCTTTTTTAATTAATAAGATGATGGTGGAGGGTCAATTGTCCTGCATTGTACGCAGGAACGCACGCATCTATCGACGTCCTTTCTTCTCGCCTCGGGATCGACCAGCCGGGCAAGATGAAGCGTTCACTTTACTCCAAAGTGATGCTGAGCATGAAGAGTTTCTACGCTTAAAGCACATGTTTGCTCACCAGTTCCACTTTCTAGTCTCTCCCACCTATCTTCACACTCTGAGGAGTCTCTTTCACAACGTTTCCTGTCATGGTTACTCTTTGCCCGGGTCTTGCAAATCCTAGTAAGTACATCAGTTTTATTTCTACAGGACAACAAGGGTGATCGACAATGTCAGATCAAATTCTTCTACAATCTCCTTCATCAACTCCAAGCGTCACTTAACGATAAGCTCTGACACGACTACTCCCGGTCAGTGTAGATCTCACCCAGCACAAAACCGTCGCCGAATCTGTAATGATCTCCAGAGTTTGAAGATTTCACTTGAGAGTCAGATTTAATCCCTTAAGGAAGGAAAAGTACCCGCATTTACAAGACTTAAAACAGACATTAGAAAAGGATTACCACTCCTTTAACGATAACCTTCCGCATCATTAAAATCATTAAAATGCATCTAAATAGACTGTCTCGACATACACATACATTGTTGTGTTTTATTTTGTAAATGTAAAATTCCTATCTCCCAAATTTTCCGCTAGGTTGTTCATAAAACTGTTCGCAGAAAAGTATGTATCTTTTGTAAAATGCGTATCTCCATTCTCGGTTTTTATGTAAACTTCCTAACTCCGATTTGAAATAGAAAGCCTTAACTTACAAAAGTTTAATGATTGAAAATAAATTTCCAAATATATTATATGTTCGAAACATAAATAAAAAGAATAAGCCGTCTTTCATTTTTTTTTCACTACGAGGTTTTTTGTGCCTTCTGTAAAATTTTACATTTGGGAGTTACGCATTCTACGAATTAATGCGACGACATGTAACACAGTAATTTAACAAATATATAAATAAAAACATAAATTTTCTTTTATTTCTCGAGGTCAATATTATTAATGATGTTATTAATATGTATAGATATTCTATCAAATATAAAATCTTGAAATTTACCAAAAAAAATCCACCTTCGATTTTCTCGAAAACGAAAGCTCAAATAAAAAAAGTCATAACCCAAAATTGAATTTAAATGAAAGATAGATTCATTCACAAGTTATACCACGAGTTTCCGAACAACTACAACTGTAAGTTGTACAACTACCGCCCTCTAGAGACAAAAAAATGAAGACATTTTGACATTTTGAGAAAATTCGCTGACATAACAAGCGCTTAAACATCATTAAATGTCAGCTGTCTAGATTTTGATTTGCTCTTGAATAATTATTTTTTTTAACAAGTTTTATTGCTAAAATATACCGAAGTTTATAAAATTATAAATAATAAATAAAATATTAGTAAAATAATATTCGTAATATGAATATAATAATATGTTGTTTATTTAATAGTTTTATAAAAAACCATATATTATTATATTTATATTACGAATATGAATATATTTTATTTACAAAACAGACAAGTTGATATTATTATTAAAATTATTCGGAAATTCGGCGCCCGGAGCGGACTGCTTCAATTGCGCCCGCATAGGGCCGGCCCTGCGTCTATTTTTTTTTTATTACATACTCAACATCATAATAAATATCTTTCAACACCTTCTTTTCAACATATTCTTGTATTTTTGTACAGGGTCAAATTAAATTCTATTAAGTTGTCGCAGTAAGACAGAAATCCTGGGTTCGATTCCCAGTTGAGACTGTTACTTTTTATTTTTCTGTGACTTGTTCTGTTTCATGTTTTGTTTAGATTTATTAGTATTATCTTCTACTTCAATGATAAATCAATACTCAATACATCGGTTGTACTGACCCTGTTTTGATTTACTATCCATTGTCTTTTTGAAAATAAAAAAAAATATATTTGAATATGTGCATAGCAATTGGTTTTTCATGTTCCTTTTTCTGCATTCCGATATTTTTATTTTTAAAATATTATTATTTTGGGCTAATGAATGAACGATATTCGCTGAGTGCAGATATATTGTCTATGGTCGGAATTTGTTTTAAATGTCCTTGATATTTCACTATCTATATGAGTGGTTTATATATGGTCTATGATATATTTACCTGTCTGGCCAGTACGACCGTTTTATCTGTGGTCGTCTGTGGCTAAGGTGATGACAAAATATCCCCCTACAAAAAGCCCGAAATATCTAGAGCAGAGGTTCCCAAACTTTTTTGCTCCGTACAGAGGCGGATTTGCCCTTAGGCCTATGTAAGCCCGGGCCTAGGGCGGCCAGATATTAGGGGCGGCCAATCGTGACAAGATAAGAAGTTCTGAAAAGGAAAATGTATGAGGGGTGGGTAGGAATCTGGGGATTAGTGTGTCCAGGAGTGACATACGTATGAATACATCCCTCCAACTGCGGTGCAAGGCGATGGGTCAAGATAGTCCGGCTGGAAAGGTCAAAAGGCCTCCCTCACCCAGTCTCTCTCGATCCGGCCCGCCACGCAGCAGGTGGGCAGACGTATCCGCCGCCAAGACCTGGACAAATCTCACCCCATGAACCATGAATGATAATGGCAGGAAAATTAAAACGGTTTTGACCCTAGGAACTTACTGAAAAGTTTGGATACTCCTGGTCAATATGATGGGTACCTTACTGAGAAAGGGGCGGCTACATGGTCTGGGGCCTTAGGGCCTAGGGCGGCCAAGACTGCAAATCCGCCTCTGGCTCCGTAGACCACTTGCCAAATCTATTTATGTCCCATGTGATAATCATTTATTTTTTTAGTAAAAATATTCCCTTTCCTTGCCTGCCCAACAACCGGGTTGCGGTATAGTTGCTCTGTCTTTGCATTGTGCAGATAGGGACACCCTTGTGAGGTATTACACCAATTGAAAAAGCAGGATAAGCAATGGGAAATTATTTCTGTAGCAGAAATTATTGCTGTATTTCTGTTCGGGTTCTGTGAAAGTCCTATTCCAGTTCTGTTATTATATCATTATAGGCTAGTTGCTTGACATAACTGAAATAAAAACAGAACTTGAAAATGAACGTTGAAATTTGATGAATTGTTCAAATTCTCCGAAACAACCCGTCCTTAATCTTAAAACTTCAAAATTGAGTCCAATCCACAACTAGCCTACAACATGGCTCAATTGGCCACTAATTTTAGTTCTCAGAAAGAAAATATTTGGAATATGGTTGGATTCAAAGATTTGGATATCAGCATGATAAAAGAAGCCGAGATATTTTGTAAATCCATAAAATTAGCCATATTCGAAATTCAGGAAGAAGATGGAACAATTTTCCAGTCGTCCTGACAAACATGCCACTTGGTATGTAAACAAATATTATTAATGGTAAAGCACTCATCATGGAGATTGATGAGCTTCAAAAATCATTAATTATAATATTATTATATCAGTATCAGTATATTTAAAGATTAAAGTTATGAATCAAAACGTTGCTTGGATTGGATTTAGCCATATATTTATAAATTAAAAATTTAATTATATTTATTAAATTATTCTAATATTTTTTATACATTAATAACTCCTTTGTCAAGAGATACGTAACTGACAAAATTCACATATTATGTAAAATAAAATATGTAGGTAATAATAAAGTGGTTTTTATTATTTTCCAGATTCAGTTCTTCAATTTTGTGCGATTCAATGTGATGTCAAATAGGTGGGCAAATAAAAGACCAGAAGTATTATGTAATATGGTATATTTTAACTCTTATTATTTTATCATGTTCCTATAGTTTTTAATGAATTGTTTCATCTCATATTATTTTATAACATTAATTACAATTGTCATAGTGTCACTGGTATGCTTGTTGTAATGCTAGATGAATTTAGAATATTTAAATGTGTTATCAATAAGCACCCATTGATCTTGTCCCACTTGAACCACCATTACAAATGTCATTAAACATGTCTGTGTTTGAGTTGTTGTGCCTTAATTCTTAACATGCTATACATATATAATATCTTGGAAGAATCGGAGAAACTCTAAGAAAGGATATAACGCTAATAAGATGAGTACATGTTAGTTCTGTTCTTATCTCTCCTTACGCCGCGCCATCCTTATACCAACATGAAGCCACCCACTTTATCCATCCACGTCGAGTCCAGTAGTGTCGGAATGCTGGCAGCTAAACAAATAAACTTACCACTGAATGGTGCACAGTACTGATTTCTTCACTTATTTTATATTCCCAGCTCTATATTATATTTACATTTAAAAAAAGTGTCTTGTATTTTGTCTGGTTTGTATTCTAGCAAACATTTAACATAATCATAATAATATAAGTATGTTCACTGACAAAAGATTCCTGTATAATTTTATTTTATAAAAAAATGTGATTTGTTTTCTGTTAGTCGTTAGGTGAACAAGAAGGCATATTTTATTTGAATCCAAGTAGGTCAAGCAGCCCGCAACTTTTCTTAGCATATTATTTCTAACATTTATGACTCTGACCATTATTGATCATTTAGAATATAAAGTTTCAACATCGGAGAGATGTTTCTGGTGTTAAAATTTGTACAATATTATAGTGACATAAATGATTAACTCATATATTTAAACAAACTAATTACTAATAATGTCACTCTATCCAATTGACAATGACATATTATTTAAAATTACGGTTTCTAAGTTACATCAGAAGACATACTTAATAAAGTGAATATCAAAGTGTACAGATTTCAAAAACAAGATCGAAAAAAGAAAGAATGGTTTAGGTTAATGTTACACGAAATGCTATTTCTAGCTTCCTACTTTTCTATAGAATGTTATTGTTTGTTTGTGACACTTAATTTGAGTAGATTCTCCTTGTAAGTATTATAACAAGTTTATTAACCGCACAGCACGACTGATGACTGTACTCATTCTACAGAAAGAGGGTAACTACATAATACATATATACTTCCACAGTATCTGCACTTGTGCAATTAGGATATTGACCGGCATAACTTACTGGGGCTAACTTCAAACACAGACAATATTCCTAATAACGATTTGCACCAAGCCTTAGGAAATTGGTTTTTAGCTGGTTTTTGATTCTTTAGGAATTTGCCCATAAAATAAAATATTATGTAACGATAGTGCGAGGTTTGAATAACATGGGAAGTGTGGGTTTAGTTAATGTGAAGAAGTGAGGACTACAACGGTATGAGAGCGTGCCGGCTGAGAGTTTGCTGCTGGGAGCAAATACATTTTTGCTTTTTCATATCTTCCATTATGAATATAAGCACCGTTTAAAAAATTTATTACTAATCTTTCTGTATAAGCAATAATGAATTGACACTTGAGCACTTTTCCACATTGTTATTTATAATATATGAAACATGGAATAAACGTTTCCTAGAATAACATATTATCGCAATTGCATTATCTAATTTATTTTATGTGACTTCTCAATTATTATTGATTGAACATTGGGGAACAAATGACTGAACTTTAATTGCTGTTAAATATTAATTCTAGAGGTTCAATTCCTCTCAGTAGATATAGTGGGTATATAACGTACACCATTTTATGTAAGAATATCCAAAGGTGCTCTTCAACAACGTCAGCTTATAGACAGCTTTCGAATCCCATCGAAAGGAGTAGAGAAGCCGAATGCAGTGCCGTTAGCCAGTTAAAAGGATGTTAAGTTGCAATTCGTGTGCTTCTGAGACAGTGAAAGCTTAAGGATGAGATAAGATCGGCTTTCGAATCCATGTGAAAGAAGTAGAGCAGTCGAATGCAGTGACGTTAGCCAGTTACAAGGATGTTATATTAAGTAACGATTCGGGCGCGGGTGATGCTTCTGAGATAGTGGAAGCTTAAGGATGAGATAAGGTCGGCATTCGAAGATGTGTGAAAGAAGTAGAGAACCAGTAGGTTAGGAGAATGTTATATTAAGTTACAATTCTGAAGCGGGTATGTTGCTGCGATAAGTAAAAACATAATGTCTTGAGAGTAAACGAAGACACTGTGTTTTTTACTTACCGCGGCAGTGTGCTTCTTAGAGAGTGGAAGCTTATGGATGAGATATAGTCAGATTTTAAATCCCCGTAAAAGGAGTGGAAAAGTCGAATGCAGTGCCATTAGTCGGTTAAGAGAATTTTATATTTAGTTGCGATTCAGGTGCGGAGGATACTTCTCAGACAGTGGAGATAGTGGAAACTTAAAGATGAGGTATGGTCAGCTTTCGAATCCCCATGAAATGAGTAGAAATGCCTGATGCAGTGCCATTAGTCAGTTAAGAGAATTTTATATTAAGTTGCGATTCGGGTGCGGAGGATGCTTCTCAGACAGTTGAGACAGTGGAAGCTTTAGGATGAGATATGGTCTAGTAAAGGAAATTAAATTATTACTATTGACCATTCCGTAATATTAAAAGTGCTTTTAAGTAATTTAATATTGCTCTCTATGGTTTCTTATATAATTAAACTGTTATTCTGTTTATTTTTTTAAATATTTATTTATAGAGCCTAAATTAACATACTTCAATTTTTTTCTAGTACCAAATTCATTTGGAACTCGATAAATCTATTTACGAGTTACAATAATATATATCGGTCTTATCTGTTCTCTTTATTTTGCCGTACAAAAAAATGCCATCATAATCTTATTTCAGACACAAATCTCCCATTATGAATGGCAATCAATGATATTTATATTTAGGTATCACAAACACAGGCAATAATAAAGAGGAATCAGGTAGACTCGTGTTGAGCAATATGCTGAGAACAGCCTTAAGATTTGGTTGGGAATAGAATGGAAAGGAAACCACGGCAGGAGGGGGTTAGGCCTCTATTGGTGTGGAGTGCTTGTACTCTAGACTAGTCCCAGGAGTGCCATCTTCCCTGCACTGTGGTGGTTGGAATCAATCAATCACCTTGCATGCATTCACATTTCCTTCTCAAGCACCTACTTCATGTTTTGAGACTAGGACCTTAAGGAAATCAACAATTTTTAGCAAAGTTAGGAATCAATATGAAGTTTTTTTAAAAATCATTTGAGTTCTTTTTTCTAGGATAATTTTTCAGAAAAATGTCTTACAATTTCTCAATATATGAATAGGTTCAGTCAAATCATTTTAAAGAGGGCACGTTTGAATGTATTTGTGTATACCGATAGTTTTTAAAATCTCAAAGAAGTGTAGTCCCCTCTCACCCCGCAAAAATTGTCTTGCCCAAAGATGCTGGGTGTGTAGTGACGTTTATTAATTCCGTTTAAATTTAGACTCGCGGTGTAATTTGACAATGTTCTTTTTATGTTTTTTTGTTTCATTCTTCATTCTCCTAACAAAAACAAAATTATTATGAAATAAATAATTTTTCGATCCAGAACACCACCACACAAGCAATGGTCTCTTTAAAATGATTTACATTTACCTAGCCACTAGGACACTAATCATTATATTTATGTCTATATAAGTAATGATCTAAATTGAATCATTATTTATACGCACATAAGTATGAATACATAATAATTATAATATGTGTGTCTGTGTGTGTATATTATATTTATTTTAGGATAGTAATATATTTGTTTCTTCTACGTATGCCTATCTAAAATATTTCACATAATATTTATTGACCTATGCATATTTTCTTACATTTTATGCTTCATTTATATTAAATATCAGTTTAGAATTTCGTGTTTGTCACACGGAAGAGGTCGCTCTAGGTAGACTGAGTTTCGGTGTGCGGGAGACCGGGTGGCGGGGAGTGGCGCTGCGGCAGGCGGCGAGCGCGGGGGAGTCAGACGTATAAAACAAGGAACAGTACAAGTACAGTCCACCTGTCGACCACTTCCATCATGACTAATATCCTAGCTATATTATACATATATATATATACATACATATATATGTGTATATATATATATATACATACATGCGTACATACATATATTTAAAATGACAATGAATGCGAATTCATATAATGCAAATTAGAATACTGAGGATAGGATACCTTTTTTTCGAAACGTACACAGACATTTAAGTAATTTAAGCACAGGGAGCTCTGTCATTGATAGCGGATTGCCATCTAAACATTTTGGAAACGAGGTGTATCTTGTTCTCGAGTCAGTCCAGCGATTAATTGAAAGTTTTATGGAGCATGCCTACATTTCCTACTGCTTTGATTCGGTTGGATCAGGACAGTAATGCATTTGGTCAAGGCCTTCCTACGGAAGCCAGTACCCAGTTCCAGTACTAAGTAAAGTTGGAATACCAGCAGCATAGAAACGTATGTCAGAGAAAGGGGTGCTTAGTTAATTGATAGATACCGAGGAGAGGAATAAAGGACAAAGACAAAGGACTCTGTTAATCTGTGCACAAACGGGTGGTGATTGGTGACTATTCGAGGGTAACTATTCGGATGTGACAAGTAGGTGATATTGTGTAGATACTTTCAGTACAGATTTTATAAAGGCATGCGCGAGATAGTGACATGATTGTATTTACAATTGTGAAACATGTTTTTGCCTAACTAATTTGGAATAAGTGCATTACGGTTACGAATTATACAAACACCCATAATATTATGATGTGTGTATGTTGTCACAAAATCAATGTCTTCCAAAGTTATTTACAGTTTTCGGGATATTTCAACTACAATTAAATTATATTAAGTCAATGATATTCTTTTATAAAATATATCCAAAACATATGTTAACATAACGTAATAATTCAAATGTATACCTGCATGTTTAAAAACAATATTAATTGTCAGCGATGAAATAAACACAGGTAGATGTTAATACGTATTACCAAATGGTTGCCAAATATAGATGACATGTATTAAAACAGGTATATAGTAATACGTATTACCAAATGGTTGCTAACTGTAGATGACATGTATTAAAACAGGTAGGTGGTAATATTTATTACCAAATGGTTTCTAAACGTAGATGACATATATTTTGTTAATGAGAAATACACAAGTTTTGAATTACAACCGAAATAAATATAGTATATTTTTATCTGTGTTATAAACTTTCTCTGTTCAATAAAAAATCTAATGAAGTTGCTTATTTTTAATTCTCATTGTAGATTTTAAATGCTTTGATAAATCAAAACCCACTTTTTAAAAGCTTGTAAAATTAAAAAGTAGACATAACTTTGATATTTAACGATGTATACAAAGTATTTTAATATTTTGCACTGATTAAAGTAAGTCAATAATCATCTATGTAGGTATATTACATTAACATTAAATATAAATATTAAAAGTTTAAGTAGGATGGAAGTTCTTCCCTATTTTCGAATTCGTTCTTCTTAAATGTAACAAAATTATTTTATATGTGTATTTCGAATTCAACGATAATCATTTGGATACGCATATAAATATTAATTACAATAAACCATATAAGTCAAGTCTACAAATCCAAATCAATATTCATAATGTGAGTTATAATAACCTCGTAGGTGAAACATGGGTGTATAATAAAATGTAAATAGTTGATATATATATATATATATGTAACAGAGACTAAGTTAGTACAATTGGCGGGAGGGAAGGGAGGCATCCCGCCGTGCCCGACTGTAATCTGAGGTCATCCGACCTCCGTGCCACTGCAGCACAGAAGTCGTCAAATACGTCAAACACAGCAATGCTTATGTTCTCATTATAGGATTTAGAATATAACACGATACAGCAGCGCATCGTCGCGTCGGTTGCGTCGGTAGGTCTCGCCATTTGCAGTCTTTAGTGTCGTAAGGATGGTGGTGACCTGGTGACTGGGTCTCGACTGGGTGTCCGACGCTCCCTGTCAACCCTGCCTCTATTATAGCCTAGCCTAGCCTAATCTAGCCTAGCCTAGCCTAGCCTAGCCTAGCCTAGCCTAGCCCCTAGGCCCAACTTCCCAACAGAACTGCCAACAACGGCATGGCTCAGTGCATTCTTAAAAAAAATACAAACAAACAAACTCAACTCAAATCATCAGAACACTTCAGTCTTAAAACAATCAAAAGGAAAGGAATGGAAAATAAACAATAATGCAGTAACCACGTTGTTATAAAAGCGTTATAGCAGTGGTGTATGACTGCACGATTAACGTTGTACTAATGTTTAAAACTGTCTTGTATGCCTACATACTGATTATGTCTGCGTCATAACTTTACTGTGCAACCCACACCCTACGTTTGAATCGACCACTACTTATTTGTGAATGAGGATTAATAAACACCATTTTGTTAATTAGAGTGATAGCTAAGATAATCAGAAGTTGGGTGTGTATGTAGGTACCTATGTACATTTTCCTTATTAATACTAAATGCAGTATTATTCAGATAGAAAACATGACTGTTTGCATAATCGTTTTCATCTTGCTTTAGAATTATTGGCAAAGCTATTGATTATTGCATATATTATCTCAAAGTTATGAATAATATACACTTATCTGTTTGGTAATGCTTTAAGAGTTCAGTTTACTTATTGATTTCATATAATTTCAACAACCAGTTATGTGTAATTTTTGCTTTTGGTAGTCGCCTAAGACAATATTTCCATTCACAGAATGAACGGTTATGGAAATGACTTTATATCAAGGCTTTTGCTTGAATTGGCATTAATATACAGGGTGTATCAGCACGTACCCGACACTTTAACCAGCTATTCCTTAGCATATTTGGAGTAAAAAATCTTATGTGCACTTTGCTGTCCGGTAACGTTTTTCAATAAAAAAATTATTATTCATATTTTCACCACATGTCACCACTGTTTTATCCTTTGTCAAAGTTTGAAAACCCATCTGGCAAATATTTTATTCGAATTCCGTTGAATAATGCACGTGTGTACCTATATTGGCGCACTTTTACAATCATAACGAAATGGCACGGCACCATTTGTCTCGTTTTTAACTATTATTACTTAGTGTGTGCGAAAGAGCGAAGACGGTTTTTGACATACTTGCTTATAACAGCTGTTGAACACGAAACGCAATGCCAATGACAGTGATGCAGTGTGGAAATTTTATTTTTTTTTCTTTTTAATTGAAAAAAAAATGCTACGGGACAGCAAAGTGTCCATAACATTTTTTACTCCAAATGTGCTAAGGAATAGCTGGTTAAAGTTTGTCGGGTGAGTACCGATACACCCTGTATAGGACAAAAAATGGTGAATTTATTGAAATGATCAATGTAAACAATAAAATACCATATCGCAATAACAAACTGAGTTACAAGTTTTAGATTCTTTCTTGCCTGGCACAGTGAAACGAAATTGCATTTTTTTTACAATAGAGAAGTGTTTAAGTAAGAATGGAAAGTTGAACATGGAGATTTGTTAACACCATATGTAGGAGCTTATAATAACATCTAAAAATAATATGTATGGAATACGTAAAGTATAAATGAAAGGAATGCTTCTGTAATGTCTTTCGCATGAAACGTATATGATGTTGGCACTTGTTGGAACTAGTGGTGTCTGCATGTCGGCGGTCGAGTCTAGGGGCTGTCGGACTGGCGGAGCGGCGGGCGGGGACCGGGGGACAGGTCTGGGCGAGGTGACACGTGACGCACCTCTGCCCGGAGCAGGAGCATCGGGGGAGGGCCACAGCGCAGGCCCTCTACTTGTCTTCTCCCAGGAGTACCAAATCGTCAGCCACCACATCCGACACATGGAGGTATATGATCCAGTACATGAGGTTGAAACACACAAAGCACACGGGGAACACGATGCGGGAGTACTTGTCGATGTCCGATGGGGTGATTCCGAGCAGCTTGTTGATGTCCTGCAAAGTGATAAATTACACAGTGAGACGCCATCTTTCTAAATATTTAACACACACTCTTCTCTTATTAACATGTGACAAGAAATTCTCACACACAGTTTATGAAAATGTAATACTATGCGGGTAAATGATTTTAATGATTATTAAAACAAATTTGCGAAAATATGCAAATAGTTAAGGATCATATATAATTAATAATTATAAGGATTCGTTTTCAAATAAGTATTGAATTTATTTCTTGAACTCATTGGCCTGTCTAAGGAGACTACGATTCGAAAAGTCTTGTGTAAATTGGCAAAATCAGTTGTCTTTCAAATGATTATTTATTTAGGCTCGTGTGACCAAGTCATCAACTGGCCATTGAGTGTCATTTTATTTTATTTATAGTAAAGGGAATTAAATGCCGATCCTAAGTACATTTGAGCTTTCTATCAAATTGTGATCAGCAGAAGAGGACAACTATGTTGTCAAGATTGTCAGCTTATTACAGTTTGATAGGAAGCTGAAACGCACCTAGAATCAGGGTTTAACGGGGATCTTTCAAATGTCAAAAAAAGAAACTGCCGCTGAATGGCCATTTGGTGACAATGTTACATTTTAATTTCTGCGAAACAACTGGGTCTTCATCATTGTTGCTGAACTGTTTGTAAGTTACGTTGAAAATGGCGATGGCCAATGCAGAATCGTTAAGCAGTTGAGTCGCACTGTTGATTGGCAATATTTAATTTATGTACATCTACCATTGCGTTCCATTATAATATTGTCAAAATAGATTATATAATGATACGTCAGTATAATGATGTATCTTTTGTTCCAAATAATTTCTTTCAGGAACTTTGTCATCTTTAGGGATGCTGTGTGTAACCAACTGAAGAGATAATACTACATAGGAATAACTGTCATAAATCGACATCAACCAATCTGGACTCAATAATGAATCACACATTAAAACCGTTATAATGCAAAATGTCATTATTTGAAAGAAAACTAAACAAATAAGAGAATTCCGTTTTTGACTTTAATATCAATTTTCATTCGGGCTACTGAGCCTGTTGCTCTATCAAAATTAGGAATAATTATTGTGGTTTGTTATGTTCCTTGTAAATAATTCCAGAGATTGCTGGTTCAAATCTCGACTTACTATAGTAAATCTATTTGAGATATTTCAAAAACTATTCATTAAAAAATGACTATAGGAGGTATATTTGCGGGACGTTTCAGAGTGGTAGATACTTTTAGTAACGCCTTGGTGAAATACCACAATTCAGAATCGAAGCTTGAAATGGTTTTAGCCATATATTTGCCAGATCTGAATAACCAGGTACCTTCCCACCTTCCTCTTCCCCATCTCCTTACCCTACTTCTCTCAGCCTATAATTAACAACACACTACAATTGGGGATACAATAGGCTCACTGGCTCTAGACCGTTGGGAGCATTTGGGAGTCTTAGGCGGTACTTGCGTAAAACACATGTTTTTTTCCAAATATTTCTTGCTAAATTATTGCGGTAAGGGCTGAAGAGATCTGACTTCCGGAGGATTTGATTGGGCTTTTTATATTTGGTTTGTACAATTCGGCATATATACCGGAAGAGGCTATTTAATTTAATGCGTTTTACGGGTAGGGGTGCTCTTTGCACAGGCGGATTCCGCGAGACTAAAGAGGCGAACTTTTGAGGGAAACCCTCATCCATTTTGAGGTTCCCGGTTCTAACCGGAAGACTTTATTTTACAGTACCTACGCAGTAATTGTGAATCAAAACGAACAACCTAAAAATATTAGAGAATAAATCGTAGATATACCGGCAGTGTAGCCAACTCAGCTTCTTCTAGATCAAGATCTAAGCTTCTTAGCTCGATTTTCATATAATCTGGCTCCCTTTTTAAATACAAAACTCATCATGAAAAATAACAATTTCAGATTTATTTCCTTATTACCCGGTTGTTTTTGTATTTAAATCCATTTTTTCAGAATGTCGCTATCCCCCACCCCCTCCTCCCACCAAAATAATAACTGAGAATTCGATACCAGCTTGGCCTATTCAAGATTTTAACTCTTTTTAGCTCCTTTTCGGGTGAAGTCTAGCTAGGTTTATTTTAATTTCGAGTTGGCAACACTGTTTACCGGATCTGCGAAAATTGCCTAAACCGTTTTGAACTTAAACAAAGTGAGTAACGGTAAGATAACAGCCATTATTATATTACATGGAACATTTTTGAAGTTCTTACCTTCAATTGACTAATTACATGTTCTTATAATGTTCTATTCGTGTTTTAAGTTTTGATGCCGATGTTGGAATTTAAAAATAAGAATTTAAATTACGTTTTTAAATCAATTTTCGCATCTGTGTCGGTGTCAAACATTACAATGAATGATAGAATATTTCTAACAAAAAAAATAATAAACTTTCCTTAAATAATGACCAAGAATAATTGTTCAAGACTCAAGCATTACGTATTTATTAAGTTTCTTCACTTGTTAACTTTATTAGTTATTTTAAGATTTATTTTTGCGTAGTTATTTCGCAAAATATTTTCATTCCAGTTCGGGTTAAACAAATAAAAATACAACTGAATAAAATTACAGTTACAGTTGCGAGAAAAATCTCTAGTTTAAACCGTAGTTAAGTGTAAATACCCACTTGGTCATAAAAATATGTATAGTTTAAGTCTTTAGTTAAAAGTCTTAGTCATAAATCACTCGACATTAATCATAGTTATAAGTCTCTAGCTATGAAACTTAGTTATAAGTCAAAAGTAATTAGTTATAAGTTATAAGTGTAAGTGATAGGAATAAATTAAATGCATAAATACAGCACCCTTGAGGTGATTTTCTCACGAAAACGGCGCTTTTGAAATAATCAAATTATTATTATTAATATTGTAAGTATTTGAATATTTATGAACAGTTGAATCCACCAAAATTTAGAGCGGGCATTTTGAAGGTCTCGGTCCAAAAAAAAAAAGATTAGTAGAGAAAGATTATTAGAGTTTTCTTTATTGAATTTATTAATTTAATTTATGCTCAAAATTTAGGGATAAATATTACATATTAATTAAGTAAATTCGCAGTGTAAGTACCTAAATTATGTGCATTTATTTTAATTTAATAAAATAAAATATTTCGAATAATCCCAGCCCTACTAATAAAGTTAGTTCATTTTAAGCAAAGTTCATAAATCAATAAGGCAATAAAATCATGAATTATTCTAACGGAACATTGAACCGTTAATAAACAATGCGCTTGACTTCATTAAACTAACTAATAATTAAGGTACTTACCGATGTAAGCTCCTCCGGCGATTCTTCTCGAGAGAGGAACAAACTGTCAGAAGTTCTGTTTTGGAAAACATTGGCTTCTCCAGTTCTACATTCGTGCATCTCCAGTCATGCTTTTCATACAAACTTACCTTCGTCGAAGATACACTTTGATGTTTATATTATGTATAAAATCATTTTTATCGCAATACATGTATAATAGTAAGATTATGTTAGTACCAAATTTATATAGATATTATAATATACAAAAGAATCTCACATACACAATAATATAATACGTATTTCGCATAGAAAGTCGCAATTACATGATAAACACGCCATTTTTATAAAATAATACCTTTACTAAAAATAATATCTAATAATGTGTTGTCGGTGAGTATAATTATAAAAAAATTAAATTTATTTTTTGTGTGTTTTTGGTAAAACTATAATAATATAGATACATTTAAATATACGTTATGCATATTATATAAGTCGCATGTTAAAAGTGCAAAATAAATACATAGATCGCACTCGCCCTAAAGACAAGTAAATCGCAATGTCAGTGCGCTTAGTAAAAAATCATATTTTGACCGTACCTTTAAATGCCCGCCCGATGGAAAAAAATGTTTATCAGAAATCCTTTATTCTTTGATCCATTAAAACTGAAGCGATTCTTACGTACAGTGTCGTTATCTAATACGAATAATAAAATTTACAAACAAAAAGATTCATATATTTCAATGGAAAAAAAGTTTAAATGAATTATGTTGTAAATGTAATGTTTAAGGGTATTTTTCTACACACACTATACTAAATTGTATACAATACTCTTGGAGTAACAAAAATATCAACCGACAAAAGACGATACACTTTTGTGAAGAGGATGTATAATTTAGAATATTCATAATTATTATTGTCTTGTTATTTCAGACACCGTTTTCTGTTGCGTTAAGTTTGCATAAGGTTTAAACATATCAGGATAGTATTGAATAGCTTAAAGCCTCAGTGTGAATGTACACCTTGCCAAGGTGGATAAGGTGGGCATAACGGTAATATGAGTTAGGTCTTGGGACTCGGGTGGTAATGGATAGCTTTGGGCCTCTGTGAGGATGGATACGTTGCTAAGGTGGATGAGGTGGGCATAACGGTAATATGAGTTAGGTTTAGTGACTCGGGGTGGTAATGGATAGCCTAAGGTCTTAGTGTGGATAGATACCTTGCCAAGGTGGATGAGGTGGGCATAACGGTTAAATGAGTTAGGTTTAGTGACTCGGGGTGGTAATGGATAGCCTAAGGTCTTAGTGTGGATAGATACCTTGCCAAGGTGGATGAGGTGGGCATAACGGTCATATGAGTTAGGTCTTGGGACTCGGGGTGGTAATGGATAGCTTTGGGCCTCTGTGAGGATGGATACCTTGCCAAGGTGGATGAGGTGGGCATAACGGTAATATGAGTTAGGTCTTGGGACTCGGGGTGGTAATGGATAGCTTTGGGCCTCTGTGAGGATGGATACCTTGCCAAGGTGGATGAGGTGGGCATAACGGTAGTATGATTTAAGTTTAGGGACTCGGGGTGGTAATGGATAGCTTTGGGCCTCTGTGAGGATGGATACCTTGCCAGGGTGGATGAGGTGAGCAGGAGGCGCGGGCGGGTTCTCCTCATCCCCGGTGCCGCCGCGCCCGCCGTTGATGGTGTTCTCCAGGGTGCCGCCCTTGGAGTGCGCCTTGGGATCGTGGACCTTGAATCTCACCTCCTGGAACAAGCGTTCCACTAACAAGTACAAGCATACCCCGGGTACATAGTGCTCCCCCAGCATAAAGATATTCGCGGAACAAGCAGCGCGGTTCTGTTTGCTGCGTGGATACCGCAATGACTTCTGACGTAATCATTAATTATAATGAAGGTATGTAATATTTATAATGCAGTAAAAACGTGTGCAAATATATTAATGTTACCTTTATGCAACTATGAATTTGAGATAAAATAAGTTTCCAAAACCTTCAGAATCTCCAAGATGAGTTATTAGTTTGTTTAGTTGGATAATTTCAATGTGGTCGGTCATATGATTGGGTTGGGTTGGGTTGTGTTATATACTTACAGAGGCTCGGCCGGGAGGGCCCTGCCTGCTCATGGTGCCCGCCTTGGAGCCGTGGTCTCCGGGCGGGGGCCCCTCTGCCTGCATCTTCTTCTCCGCCGCTATCTTCTGAATCGCCATGAATCTCTGTTTCCTCATCTGAATCCTCTTGGCCATGTAGCCCACGGTAGCATATTCTAAAATTATAAATCGAACATTGTCGAGGATACATTTGACAAACCTGTTTAATTCGATTACATTTTGAATTAAACTGAAAGACGTTAAAAAAACCCTACAGTTTTTTCCCACTAACAAGAAGCAAGTAATTTCTATAAAACAGCTAATAATAATTTATTGTAATTTAAAAACACAAGAAAATTGATAATGTGTTATTATGTTGTTGAATTTATTTGGATCGTTGGTCGATGCGTTGCTACATAAACATATTTTAATTATCACAATGTTTGAGAAAAATATGTATTGGACCTAGGATTTCAGAAGAATATTATTTTTCCCTTTAACGAACGCTAAAGCACGATTTGCTATATCAGGTATTGGTCAAAATATCAATAACTTACTAACGCAATGCAAGGTAGATTCGGATAGTAATACATTTGCTACTTCAATACACAAAACATCGCAGGCTGAAGAAATGTCGCTATCAATTAATCGACAAAGAGGAAAGTGGATGTAATTCAACTGTGTAACAAACGTATTGGATCTAGGCGTATCATGAGACCCTGATCACAAATCGGCAAACTTCTTTCGAATGTTTGTGTGAATAAAAACATATTGTGACTTCAAATTAGTTTTCTAAGTTGGTTTTAATTTGCCTCTGACGATGTTTAGTTATTCCGCAACTTTTGACAAGATTACTAGTAGCGTCAAGAAAAACAATCGCCCTTCTGAATCTTAGGTCCATGAGTAGCCTTATTCCGATATGTCTGCGTTCGCATGACGGGTTGCGACCCGAGTACAGTAAAACAAGTCTTACCCAGCAGACTAGCAAAAACCATGACGAAGCAGGTTCCCAAGTAGACGTCGATGGACTTGACGTAGGAGATCTTGGGCAGGGCGGCATTGGTGGAAGACATAAGAGTGGTCATGGTGAGCACGGTGGTGACGCCGAGGGCCACCCTGGCCGGAGTAGCGTTCCTGTTGAGCCAGAAGGACACCCACGAGATGATGACGATCAGCCCTGACGGGATGTAGATCTGAATCAGGTAGTAGCCCATGGAGCGGACGAACTGGATCTCGCAGGCCAGGCGAGAGTAGTTTCCTATGAGCACACTTAGACGATAAGTTAAGGTACATGGTTTGCTTCAGTGAATTGCTTATCTATAGGCAATATACTTAGCATGAAATTACTGTTTTTTTAACACCTTACAGAATATTTCACGAAGCTATTTTTAACCAGTTGCGAAGCAGTGAAATGTTCTTATTTAACATTTTCTATGACCAATCAAAACAATTAGAAAATTATATAGGCACCTTACCTTAGTTTTTATACCAAGAAAATATTTGTTTTTTTTTATGAATACTGTTTGACAGACATTCAATTGGAAAAATTATATATCATTCCACAAATATTTTGGAAGGTAGTGTTAGTATTACGATTAGGTCATTTAAAAAAGCAGTTAGGTATATGGTAAAATGAGAGACAAAAATATTTTTTATAAATGTAAATATTTATTTTTTAAATAATGTGTCGATATTGAACTATGAAATCGAATAGTTAATTACATAATAAGTGTTTCTAAACAACAAAAATGTCGAGAAATTAGACATTTACATTTAAATGATTAAATTAATATTGTGAGATTGATGGAACTTTAAAACCAACAGATACAAAGACTTGCCAAAAAAGTAAAGTAAATGTGTTTTGGATTGCAAATTCGTTATCTTGTATCGAATATAAGAAAGATTTTTTTATTACATAAATATCTAGAATTGAAAAAAAATGTGTTTGGAGAAGTAATTTTTAATTATATAAAATTGTTAATTAATTAGTCCCAAAATGCAAACTAGTCATTAAAAAATTAATAATTCGGTGGCTAACTTGTAACAGGGCTAGTGTCAGTTTCTCAAATTTCATGTTAAGATAGAAAATTTAATTTGTAATATTGGCCCCCGAAAACCGAAAACTCCTTTCTCGATATCGAAAGGTTCTTTTGGAATTCGGAAGATTTTTATAAAAATTCTATACATCACGAGAACTGACGTTTTCCATTTTAAAAGTAGGTCACATAATGATGTGTTTATATACGAATTATTATTGCAAATATAGGTACGTTCTAGGTAGGCACTTATGCAACATAAAAATCAATATATTTGGTATTCGATAGAGAATGACGATTTATATAGATATAGTATAGGTAGGTACTTGAATCTCAGCGCTAGCCAAAGTTAATCAACCACTAATACAGGCAATTGACTGTAACCGGGCACCCTGGGAAGTGGCAACGTGCGTGTTATTAGCGGGGTGGTTTGTGTTGAAAACGCATTTGCCCAACGCCGAGACTCTCTGGGTGAATTGACAAAAACATTTGTGGACACAAAAACACGCAAAGTGGGAATCAAATTACATTGAGATTGTAATGTATCGTTCCTACAACTAACACAGTATTATCTTGGCTAATAGGGACAGTGTTTAAGGAATGCTTGAGAAGCACACATCGAAAGCTTGTGTGCGATGTGCGGTGCATGGACCTATCCTCGGTTTCATTATTTATTATCTCACATCATATCTTAAAGACAAAGATTGTATAATTAAAACAATTGTATCATCATTCTAACTTTGGAAGAGGAAATCAAGTAATAGATATGTCACCTTGAAAATTTGAACCTTAAAAATAAAATTTCAAAAATACTTTCTAGTAACTTCAACAACATAATTCCATTATTATTGATTGTAATAATGAGGGGATCAATTGGATGCCAAAATATTTCACCAGTAAACCAATGAGGGGATTTTTGATTAAAAAGCGAATTTACATGCCAGTAATACAACTATAGAATTTTAATGAAAAATTTCAATAAAAATATTAATATGTATTAAAATTTAAACAAAGCGAAAAATACACAAGTTCCCGCGGGCATCTACTAAAGCCGGTCTCACAGCGCATAAAACCTGTTATTATTTATTTTACAATGTAAACCATTAGTAGGCGTCATTCTAATCGAATCCACTGTTGTGGGTTAAACAATCAAGTAAGGAATTGGAAATATTGAATTGTACAAGACAGCAACAGACCTCCAGTATTCCATAGTGCTTCTACTCTGTAGAGCTGGTTGATATACTACGTCTAAAACAAGAGTAACAACCTCTTTATTAAGAAGCCTCGGTCGGTAGTATGACTGTATGTCGAGTAAAGCTGTAGAGTAGAAGTAGAATCGATGTAAAGAACTTAGCAGAGTAGAGTAGAGTAGTACTTGGTAGAAGGAAGTAAGGAAGGAGAGTGTGTTATGTTACCTGTGGTGAGGCTGATCTCCATGGCTCGCTGGCGATGGCCCAACACCTTGAACTGCGGCAGGGACACCTCGTTGGACACGCCCACGGAGTTGGGTCCCTCATTCCACTTATAGCGGATATCCCTCATCGTGTAGCCGACTGAATAGTGAAGACAATGAGAGACCCCGGACCCATTTTAGTGGGTTTTGTTACGGTTCAATGGGTTTGGGGTCTACACTTACCTTCCCTCGTTAGCGGTCATATCGGAAAGAATGTACATACGAAAGGAAGGAAACGTAATGTGCAGCGTAATGGAAGCTATGGTAACCGAGAGTGAACCGCCCGGGGGTGGGGTGCTTGGTGCGAGCAGGACAGGCAGTACCTGTGCTCAGATTAATTTCTGTCGCCCGCTGCCTGTGGCCCAGAACTCGGAATTGCGGGAGCTGCACCTCGTTGCTCATGCCCACGCTACTGAGTCCGTCCCGCCAGAAGTAGCGAATATCGCGCATTGTGTATCCGACTCCAGAGCCAAACAAGAGCAAACACACAAAATGCCGTCATTTACATTACAACATGACACCGTCCATCTCGCTAGAGCCACTACTGCCGACCGGCCGTCCGCGCGGCGCCTCCGCACGCCGCCGTCCGGCCCGTGCATCGGTGCCGCGCGGAGGCGTCCAGCACGCTAGGGCCACGGCGTCAGTCAGACTGGGTATAGGTGTGGTATGGGTATGAAGGTATAGTATATCATTATAACACTCATCGGGTTCGGAAGCGGAAGCCCTCCGCGTACTCTTATTCTATACTAGTCGGCTTTCATGTTTGCACAAGATTCGAAATTCAACTTCCGAACCGGATGGTAGATGGATGAGAGAAACATAAAGCTACATTTGGCATGAATAATATTAAGTTAAATTATCATAAATTAAATTAGTTTACGAATAGGTACTACAACTACGCATCAAAGACAAACAAAAAAGTAATCAATTCAATCAACAATATTTACTGAAATGAGAATGAAAACAAACCGGTCGATGAAAGTAAATAAACATAAGGGAATCCAGTAGTCAAACGTGAGCACTCACTCAGCCGTGCCAAGCCACATAGCGGTTGAAAGCAAAAGCCAGCAAGCCAAAATGAAAATAAAGGTCAGTAAACAAAGCATGCAGTGTAAGTATAAACGTGTGAGCGAGCATGCCGGGACAGCGTGCTTGGGTCGCGAGCCATGCATGCCTTCAAATCATAAACAAAGGGGCTAATGAGATAGAGGTATAATGTTGTATGTTTCAAAATCCACAACATGGGTGAGTTAATCCCGCTCTGTCGCCTGATCAATGCAATGCTTAGCCGTTTGTTTTAGGAACGGCCTGCGCAATGCACGCGGGTCTCGCGGGTTCGGCGCGGGCGGCTGTTGGCTGGCGGCGGGTTACTTGCAACTGGGAATTGATGCACAATGCGGCGATGTTCGTTCCTTTTGTCAAAGTTTTCAAACGCAAATGCTAATAGTGTATGATCCATTGGCACTACGGGGTTTGTTTGGTAGTTGGGTGGCCTGCAAGTACGGTTCTCAGTATGTTATGCAGTCGGGCCGGTTCACTGTCCGGCTGCTCGGAAGATGTCCGCTACCAAGGGCTAGGCTAGTGCGCGTAGACCACGCTCGCAAGGGACAGATAGTGGCGGATGTAGCAATATTGCTTGCACTGTTCACCTCAGCGGCCCAGCGGCCCAGTGGCCACGTGGCCCAGTAACAGAACTGTCTGCCTTCCGCGGGTGCTGTACTTGAGAAGGAGACCGACATTGAACCAAACGAAACTAAACTATAACAAATCATAGAAATCTCTCGGGTGGGGTGGGGACCTCTCATAGTATTATTGTGTGCGCTGGATGCGCCGTTACGTGGACCGTTTCTTGCGTAAACTTGCGCACCAGAACAAACACCCATTCAGGTTTGTGATTTCCAGAATCAGTTGCAGTATCCTTAATAACGGGGCATCCATTGCCTTTCATATAGTTCAGCTAACAACAAAATATTCAAAGTCAAGCGTTTGTTTCAAAATCTCGCTATGTCACCTATTAAACGATCTAAACGAATCTGAAATTCCCTACAGAAGTAAAGAGTTTTGTTCCGTTTTCAGTTTATTAGTAATACTAATAAAGACAACATTGCAGGATTATAATACATATTATGTTAAATTAATTATTGAAGCAGTAATAGGATTGTGTTAGTGAGCTTTGAAGCAAACACGTGACTCACGTATATTCAGCAAATGTCAATATATAAATGCCGTAAAGATATTATTTTGTTGACTTAAAAGCATGTATTGAGATATTTTAGTTTTATTTATATTTCTGTACAAAGAACTTCTGAGTGTTAATCATTATTCTGTAAAGAGCGCTCTGAGATAACATGTGAGTAGGAAAATGCAACGATTGTGTACACAGTATCATGAAAGCTCGCCAGGGAAATAACTGGACAAATAACACACGACTTAAACAAACACGTAATGGAATGCAAACAATGTCCTAGACAATACAATAAGCTAAATGACATCCAACACATGGAACATTAAGTGTACCTGTGACTTGTGACAGACTTATGACAGATCAGAACATTATTACAAAAATTGTGCTGTCTGCTTCTAGGTATGCACTATAAACTCTACACACAAATTATGGTAAAGTTGAGAGAGTTGAAGTTACATTTTATGACTCACTATGAGAATTGTTCATAAAATAATTTAAAATGAATCCAATACAATGCAATACAATTTTTTTTATCTGCAAGTAACGTGTGTTAAAAGTATTACTTTCCCCCGCACGCTTTACAGTCAACAGTGTAGCCAAAAATATTTATTTTGAAATATACAAAAACATCTTTGAAACTTTTCGATAAATCTGGTTAGTAAACCGGAATCGAACCGGTCGACCATGTGCGCATGTGCAACACCCAAAACAAAATATATTAGCCATCAATATGAAAAGAGTGGTGTAAAGTAGGGTGGAAGATATATGAATGATACTTACAACTTTCAATCTCGATGTGACAAAGCTGTCTGTCCATTGGGAAGTATTGGAGGTTCATTGGGCAAGAAGCGGTGATGGTCAGTCTGCAATGGAAAACATACAAATAATGATTTTTAAAAAATATATCAAAGCTTCTAAAAACAAAGAACACTCAGCAATGCACAGGTTTGGATTATTGTACCTACAGAGCTGTCGATTTAAAAAAGTTAAAAGGGCACTTTTTAAATTGACTTATATTATTATTCTTTTATTAGCGTAATTAACTCCAATATATGAATATAATACAGGATGAGTTGAAAGTCACAAAGAGTATTACAAAGGGGACACATAAAACATGTGTAGCAGTCTTGCTTGTTGAGTACCTACCGTAGCGGTAGGTACTCAACAAGCAAGACTGCTACACATGGACATAATATATCTAGAATGACGGGCAAAAATTATACCACAACCATTTTGTGCTTAAAATTAATACTGAAAAAAAGCAAAATGAATAATTTTGAACTTGTAAAATAAACAATAAACTTGTAAAATAAACACAAAGTAAAATGAATATATTTTTTTAAAGGATTAAAATTATTAATAGGAGCCTCATTGAATATGAATAAAGGAGAAACATACAGAATCAATGATATCATTTGAGGAGTCAGTTTGGTACAAAGGGACCGATGTGTGGTGATTGGGAATTCCGCAGTTTAAGACAAGCCAAAAGTGTTATTTCTTAAATTAAATAATGACGTACCATTAAAACGTGTACTAGTAAATAAAGAGATCTCAAAAAGCCCAACACATCAAATTTAATGTAATTCTAAAATATTTTGGTGTTCCCGTGATTCCAGAGTTTTATTCTAGAATTTTCGACAAAATTCACGGCTTCATGTATTGCTTTATTATATATGAAAAATGCTGGTGCATTACAAAAATGTGCTTTCTATTTACTTACTTATTCATTTTGCAAAAACAGTTTTAAAATCAATATGGTGCAAAAGACAAAAAGAAAATTACAACAAAATATTGGTGTAATTTTATAAATATTAATATAATTTTTGCATTATAAAAATATAAGGTTGCATGTAGGACCAAAAATGTTACACGCAGTTACACACAGTTAATGGTTAAATAATACGTCGTACTTAAATTAGTTGTAGTACATACGGAAAATATCCACATTTCTTGCAATACAGTTATTTAACCTAGTCTTCCCAATGACAACGGCATTGGTAAGTAAGTTATGCACCTTGGAAGAATCAGAAGCTTCTATTGGCGGCCTCGCGTAAAATAATCCCGGATGTACACTACTATTTTAGCCAGAATGTCTGGTATAGATAAGAAAAGCGACATCCTTCCTGGAAAGTCGATGTCCAAATATAATGGTCGCATACATTCGTGCACTATATTTGACTAAAGCAGATCACTGTATTGACATACATTTTGTTGAAAGAATGTCCGACAATGGAGCACTATAACATAGTATTCATGAAATTCATTAATGAATATCCGGCTGAAAGTGAATCTGTGGACTTCGTGCGGAAGCCTTTACTGTGATTTAACGAAAACGGACACATGGCGATACCCGACACGTGAAGTCACTGGCCTACGCGCCCTGCAGCCAAAGCGGAGTCACGTGGAATTTAATTCAAAGGATATTGTTAGCTTTTGTTGGTGTAGCAATTATGCTTTATTCGTGGAATTTTGTAAAACCAACGTAGTCGGTAAACTGCACTCCGCATGCAATTTTATCCAAGAAATAATGATTGAATTTGCAGTTCAATTAGAGGGAACAATACCGTCGATGAATATTTTGTTACTCGTTCTTGCAAACACAGTTGTAGAACTACCTGTGCATTCAATGTTAATGTGGGAAATGTTAACCTTTTCATCCCCAGTGTTAAATTAACATGAACTTTGTGAGTTTTTTTACGGTTTCGATTTAGAAAAGCCATGTTTTTAACTTATAGCTTGTAATCTTTTCTGTGGCGTCTATTTTTTCCTCTCGGTTGAAATTAATAACGAAACGATAAATATTTTAAATTATTGAAGACAATATTAGCGATTTCTAAACGAAAATCTGAAACAGAAAAATCAGAAAAAGATACGGTCACATCTTTAGATGTAACCGTATCCCTTTCTTGATTTTTCTGTTTCAGATTTTCGTTTAGAAATCGCTAATATTGTCTTCAATAATTAAATATTACAATTTGAGGTTTTACTCAATAAAGTTATTCCGAAAAATAAATAAAGATAAATATTTTGATATCTGCTGATTGTGAGTTTCATAGAATTTCTGCCGTCGTTGATTTCTTAATTTAAAGTGAGATATCAATATTTTCTAATCGAATTACAAATATTTTAACGCATTAAGATGTGTTCTATAATAATAACATCAGTTCAATTCACTGTTCACAGTCATTTGCCAGAATATTGTAAATGAATTTCAATGTTCATTCAAATTAACACTGATAGTGACGGACATGTTTTCGACTAGTATGGCAAATTTTTAAAAATTTGTTATCCTAGATTATATCTTTGTTTCTAAATGAATTTTAGTTAAAATGTTATTTGTTTGTAACATAGAGATTATAATTACATTATAAATGTGCATTTTTAACATAAAACAGTTATTTGTATTCCTTTTGTGTTATGTTTATTTTATCTGAATATTAAAAAAATACCCTCTGACGCCCAGTGTTAATCCAAATTAAAAAAGAATAATTTAAAAAAAAATTAAAAACCAAAAATTTTCAAATAATATTTGACGTATTATCAAGCATTACAAATTTTATATTATGTGGAAACAATAGTGCTTGAGCTTTTTGAGAGGCTCATTCGATGAGAAGCCTTTGGCAAGTGCGTCAAAACTAATTCTGGTGACTTTACACACAAGTTCGCATCTTTAAATTTTGAAAATGCATATCAATCCCTAATCTAACGGAAGCATGCTGATAGGTCTCATAATTTAGTATGCTTAAGCAACAATAAAATAAAAAAAATGGTCGTTCTCCCAACTCACTGCCATTGCTTCAGCTGTAACATGAGTTCATTGGTAACGGTTGTAAGCATTAGCAGCGTACTTTGACTGTTATTTTTATAAATGAAAGTTTATTGTTAATCCTCATGTCGAAGTTTTTCATTAGGTATCTATGACGTCATTTTCTTTACGGTGTAGGAAAAAAACGCAACGTTAAAAAAGAAAAGGACGGACAGTGCAGCTTACAGAAATTGGTTGAATTCAACAGTGCAACATTTAAATCACAATTTTCTGCAAACATGTTATTTAATCTAGCAGTGAGCATTACTTTGCTCAATGGCTAAGCTAAGCCTGCACTTTTTTGTATTTGGTTTATTTACATATTCAAACTTCTTATTATCCACGGGTCTCAAAATCATAGGATATAACAAATGTAAATAATAGTATCACTTCAAATGCGAGGAAACCTTTGGGACTATGGAATCCCAGATTGGATTGCCTTGTAAGATAAAAGGTGTGGGGAAGGTAAGTAGATGCGGAGAAGGAAGGTTGGAAAGAAGTCGTACCTGGTTGTTCAGATTTTATCACCAAACATTCTGAAGCAACGTTCTGATTCTGAATGTTGGACGTTCGTAAGGACGATATTGAGAGTATCTACTACTCTGGTATATATTAGATTGATGATGATAGCCAACCACCAATAAGAGATAATACTATTAAAGGGCGGGATAGTGGATGAATAAATGAACAAATGCAATATAAAAATAGTGTTCCATTTAACTAATATATTATATATATATTAATATAAGAATTAACAATCCACTTATTATCAGTACTGAATATCTGGAGATAAGACAGCTTCTGGTAAGAAATCCAATTAGCATAATTAGTTATGCTCAGTAAACATTGTGAAAATAAAATAAAGTAAAATTCCTAAAAGAAAATTTCAAATCAAGTTCAAACACTATTCTCCGTGGCGATTCCATTTTGTTTTAATCCTCTCGGTGCTGAAGAGCGACGCGCGGGCAGAATTAAACCGAACACTTCGGAGGTTTATTTTGATGAAGGCAACTAAATGGCCGTCGACTGCCGTCCTTTCAACGCGGTTTGTAATTAAACGAAGCAAACCACCTTAACTGAGATTCCCTTTAAAAAGTGAATTGCAGCGATAAATAATATCGCAAATTCTAACAACGTTTATCGAAATATTATAATATCACTGTTAAGCCTCCGTAGAAGAAGGTGGTTTGAAAAGGAGATATGTAAATTCGGAGGGTGCGGTCTCATATATAATAGGCGTTTTCAATTTGGGAGGCGGGTATGGGTATGGGTGGATAGCCGTAGTTCACCCCAAGAGGACGCAACGTTTGGTAACTTAGCAGGGGAGTGAGGGCTTCATGGGGTGAGGTTTGTCTAGGTCTTGGCAGCGGATGCGTTTGCCGCCTATTAGTAGCGGGTCAGATTGGGAGAGACTGGGTGAGATCTTTTGACCTCTCCAGCCGGATTCTCGAATTTCATCTCCTTCCTTTCCCTAAAAAGACCCTCCACAAAGCATTCCCATGATGACATTAGGGAATTTTTTTTCATCAGGTCCTCAGGTATGAAGCTAATATAAAAGGCGCAAACGAAAATGGTCAATAAATGTTTAATTATTTAAAATAGAGCAAACAGTACAAGACATATTTTTTTAATATTTTTCATAGCATCGAGGGGATTTTATATAATAACTTTTCAGCTCTTCCAATAAATATAGAGATTGTGAGACAATAAAATCAGCTGCTTGACTCCGCCAGTGTAGCGAGACAGACGTATTATAGTTGTAAATCCCATGTTTTAGTTTGACCTCTCTCACACACCCCAGCTCGCGACTAGTAAGCACGTATCCGTAATCTTTGTACTAGGTTCAGTTCTTGTAGCATCATTGGTAAGAATAATCGCAGAACCTTATAAAAATAGTGGTTCGTCAATAAAACTTTCACTAACGACATAATTTAATTAAATTTAAAATATAATTGGAAGTATTCAACCAAAGTTACAATCACTCACTGACAGACCCACAACCAAAATTTATTTGTTTGATGATGATAATAAATGTAGGTTAGTACTTACATTTCGTTTTCAACTAGATAATTAAAGTCTTTCCAGGACAAATAGACAATTTCATTGTCCTCTCTGGGTTCGAAAAGTCTAACAGACTTATGATTATTTAGTTCAGTAGGTAGATACTATCAACGATTTGATTCAAAAAATATATATTAAAGGAAAAACATTGTCATCATTGTGAGTATCAAAATTTTTACTAATTAGTACTATAATTATTTTAAAATAAAATAGTAATCATGCATAGGAATTATCAACATTGTTCATGAAACATGTAGAGGTTATATATTAAAGTGATGTAAATAAAGTTATTTGTGTATTATTCTGATAAATAATGACATCAAAAAGTTATAAGCTTTCAGAGGATATTTTATTAAAAAAATTAAAATAACCACATAAGATGGCCATCACTTGCTATAAGAACTGACTATCGTGCGGAGACACAAGGAAGACAAAGGACCGAAGAGCTTTACCAAATATGACCAATAATTATTATTAAATGTAGATCGAATTAAGCTGGAGGAATGTTCCAATATCTCGCAAGGGTTGAAAGTTATTGAATTATTCAGCTTCCAACCCAATGTAGCCATTTGCCATAGGATGTGAGGAGCTTAAGCAACCACCCTAATCAGAGAAATCATAAACTCGACTTTCAAAAAAAATCCACATCCAGAAAAGGAATTATGGTATTAAGTGATTATGGACTACCACCAAAATATACAACATTAACGTCAGCAACCTACAAGAAATAATAAGGAATTAGAATCAAATTTGAATTTTTTAATAAAAATTTACCATATATCTTAAATACCAATATTTTTTTTACAAATATCTATTTCATATTTAAAGATGTTCACCATTTGCATTTTTAAAGCCCACCAAAACGACCGAAATCTGACGGGGTATGCGTGATGTCATACGTACCTCGGTTTTGTCAGGGACAATCCCATTCCTAAGACAAATGGAATGAAAAAATCCTAATTTAAATATTTAAACATGAATTCTCACGAAATAATTTGTAAAATACAGTCATAACTCATATAAGTAATATGAAGCTAATAAACGCGGACGATCGACATGTGAGGTAGCCGTGTAAGATCTGCCAGAACCCGCCGACCAATGACAGGGCGTTTATGTCTCTTAGGGTTTTAATCGTTTTGAAATGATTTATTTATTCTGTGTTTAATGATATAAAATAAAACATATATATTCAGAATCAGTGTTTGTTGATCTATATCAGTGATTCCCAAAGTTGTCTATATCGACCCCCAGGGATTCCATGTCAATGAAAAAAACACTTGGCGGGTTCACCAGTTGTAAATAGGGGTCCACGAGAGTGGATCCAATTTAGACAGGCAGTCACCAAAATTTGGCTTACCGTAAATTACCGTAAAGACAATTAATTAAACACAGATAGTACCTGTGCAGGTACTTAATAACGTAATACTTTATTATAATAAATTAAAAAAATTAAATAACAAATATTATATTAAATAATTTAACTAATTATAAGCATCAATTCATATCGCATTAGTTTTCTTATACTCTTATTTAGTATGTTTGTTTTACATTTCATTATTTTATATATATTTTTAACTTCCGAATTTATGTCCCGGTTAAATCTTCCCCATAGGAAAAACTAAACCCTTCCATACACTTTTCCACAAATGATCATATAGTCAATCAAAATTATGCAAGTGCATTATATAAGCAAAATAAATACAAAACAATACAAGAACAACACGTCAACTCACCAGAGATCAAATGGGAAAATAATTCACCGACTCCAGATATTTTCATATCAGAGGGTTCGGCTCGGTAGAACTCCTAACAGGGTAATAAATAAATCCTACTGATCCCTCATCATAAATATTTAAAAAATCTTTCGTTATCCTACATGTATTTAAAATGACCGACTTTTGTATCTTTATATATAATTTTTTTGATAGATCTAATGCGCCTAAATTTTGAATGAGAGAGCTAGGTATAATGCCAGTAGTCGAAATAACGAATGGTAATATTTTTATAGTCTGAGAATGCCAAATTCTTTTTATTTCATTTCCTAAATCTGTGTATTTTCTTATTTTTTCATTAACAGATTTTTGAATATTACAGGAATTTGGAATAGCGACATCAATGATATAAGTTATTTTTTTTAATTTTGTCATGTAAAACTATATCGGGTCTATTATGACTAATCGTTAGGTCTGTTAGTATAGTTTTATCATAATATTTGTAATAACAAGGTTTGTATTCATAATATGGTATTATATTACGGCAGTCAATCAAGTTATGTTTAATTACCAAACTTTGGTGAATTATTTTTAAAACTTGATTGTGCCTAAATGTATACTCGGACAGTACTAATATAGAACATCCCGATATAATATGTTCTATAGTTTCCGGAAAAGCCAAACATTTTCTACACAAATCATCAATTTGATTTGTATCTTTGATTATATGCTTCCTATAATTTTTAGTATTAATGACTCTATTCTGAATGGCAAGCATAAACCCTTCTTTTGCGCTCAACTCTCCAATACTCAACCATTTGTTTGACGAAAATTTGTCAACATACGTTTGGTTGAGATAAGTTAAGTGTTTTGCGTGTAAAATTTTATATATCAATATTATTATTATGTATATATGTAATATTTAAGAAAGGTATATTAATATACATATATATATATATGTAGAATAATGTTCTCGGTTTACCCGCGTAAAGCAGTCCTTAAAAGGACTTTTTAATTTCTGACGTTTCGGACAGATCTCACTGTCCATCTTCAGAGGCCTTATGTCTTGAATTTCGTCTCAAACTGAACGCTTTCGCGTGTCTGTTCGGTCCAGAAGTCAAGATACAAGTACCAGTCAAGATACAAGTGTCACTTGTATCTTGACTTCTGGACCGAACAGACACGCGAAAGCGTTCAGTTTGAGACGAAATTCAAGACATAAGGCCTCTGAAGATGGACAGTGAGATCTGTCCGAAACGTCAGAAATTAAAAAGTCCTTTTAAGGACTGCTTTACGCGGGTAAACCGAGAACATTATTCTACATCTTACACCCGTGAAAACCTTAACCATAACATATATATATATATATACCTTCCTTAAATAAAACATCGACGGAGTTTTGGTAAAACCTTTCAAGCCACATTTTTTGGAAATGTTACTTTTCCATTGTTTCATATGGAACAGTTTTCAAAATGTTGATTGATAAATGCTGATTAAAACGATGCAATTTTGATATCAAATCAGGCTAATTCATATTTTTTGAGTTATTGTATTTAATTTTGTAAGATTTGTATTCTGAATGTTCATTAATAATTCTTTAACTACAAAGTATGATATATATTTTTATTTAAAAATATTCCACTCTAAAGTAAGCCCTAACAATGTTTCAGTTTCAAAAACACATTCAAGATGTAATTTGTAAAAACAATATTGGGAAAACATGGGGTCTACCCAAAATAGAAAAAAATCGGCAAGGGATAAAAAGTTTGGGGACCTCTGATATATGAATATATGATTTGAGGCAATAACATTAAATTTTTCACTCTTGTTCCTTATTATTATAATTTCATTTCAAAAACAAAATAATTCTGCTGTAACCACGTAAAATTATTCCATTTCGTGTATTTTATACAAATACACAATTTGAAAATAAATTAACATATTATTAAAATACATATTTAATTACGATTAAAATTTTCTTGTTGTGTATCTAAATATAGTTAATTATTTTAGAGAAAATGCGAAGGCATTCCGAAAACAATATTATTAATGTTGAAATGTTGATTTTGCAATTTAATAAAGTTAGTCAGTACATCTGTTATTTAATAAAGCTATTTTAAGCTGTTAACTGTGAAGTTTATTTTGGTTGCAGAATGGATTATTTCTATTAACAGTGATACCAACATGGTTTAAAAAGGTATTTTGACGTGTTTCCAGTAGGTGTAATTCTCTCATTGTGTAATTTTGTCAGTGCCTTATTCTGGTAGTGTAATATTGTGCAACATTCAAGCCTGTTAAACTTTGTCATCTAACCACATAACTCATATGCCCTTGGCGTCATTGAAGTTGTTAAACATTTTTGTGAATATTCGTCAATTTCATCAAGTACATGAAGAGTCTTATCCATACAAAGCAATGTGTTTTTTCATGGTTTTGATGACTGAGAATCTAATACATTCAAATACACTCATAATAACAATAATATTTACGATTAGATGTTTATTTGAACACGCAATGATGTATTAAGGGTGCATTATATTTTTATGAACTAAAACTAATGACAGGAAATTACTGTTTAGATCAAATATTAATTTCATTCAAACAAGTCATTAAATGTCCCCGGAGCACAAGGCCACAAGAGCATATCACTAGAGTACAGAACTCATTATTAAACGTCTATCGTTAATCATTAAACATATCATTTCAGCGCTCTCTTTTTAAAGGGTTACAATAGCTCATACAAAATTAAGGCGATGCACTATGTCATGTAATATTTTAAATTGAGCCGCTATCAATAACAACCCTTACGTAGATGGCGATAAGGTTTAAATTCCCGCTTAACACCATCCGCCTGTTTTGATTTATGCAAGAAAAAAACATGCCCAAAAAGTGCCTTTTATTTTATTTTGTGTATGTTCAGGCATAAATATATATTTTTTTTCGATCATTTTATAAATAACTTAATTTTCCATACTATAAAATAAAATTAAAACCGAAAATGGGTTCGTAAGTAGGAGATTTTGAATTTTAAAGCAGTTTTCATAGGCCTTTACATTATTTTTTTCTGGGCTTATAAAAATACTTATCTAAAAAATACTCGATTATTTCAAAGGCCAAGATGTATTCTACTCGCAGTATTTAATAAAAGCATCTGAAACATTTCTAGGCGACCAAATTTCAAACCAAAAACACATGATTTTGCATAATTACGTATGGCATCGCCTTAAGAGTGAGACTCGGACGACAATTAAACCACGTGACGTATTTAAAAAGCTTTGCCGTAATCTCACTAAGCATATAATAATCTAATTCGAAATGAAAATAGAAGGCTTTACCATGGTAAATAATCTGCATTTAAATACAACTAGCAATGTTCAAAACTTTGTCTGCATCAAATCAAAATGCTACCAAATAACCTTACCTCACCTAACCTAACCTTACTTGATATAGTGTGATTTTGTGCTCTAAAACTCCAGATTCTAGGTTTTTGGTTTCTTTTAGTATTTTACTGTCGATTAAAAAAAATACGTAGAAATCTAACAAGAAATTCTAAGTTATATTCTCAAATGAATTTCTTTATTTCTTATTATAATTTTTAAATTTATTGTCTTCTTTTCATCTTGTCAAACGTTAATTTCAAATGTAATATTTTGTATGTAGGTACTTATTTGTCTATTTTTAAAGTTGTTAATTTTTATTATGCATATATCCTGACGAAGAAACCATTGGTTTTAAAACATGTCGATCCTTTTAAGTTATTAATTTAAAAAAATCGACGGTCCCAGAGATAAATGTGAAAATTTGTACTTTAGCAGTAGAGCTGTTTAAAGTTTAGTTTCTAAATTTTTTGACAAAGTTGGGATAAAACAAATCTAGAGGGTGTGACGGGAGAGGCTGGGACAGCAATGGATGGAAGGCACTGAAGTTGCCTAGGACAGGGACATCTGGAGGATCTTGTTGAAGCGAAGGGTAGATAAATATATTATGATGATGGGTACTTGAATATGATGATGTCTGGTCATATTTTATGAAAAAATTTGATGCAAAATATTCAAGGAGATATTATTGACTATTGTTTTTAAACTTATTTGAATAAATTTCTTATTTTGGCTGTCATTTCAAAACAAGAACTCTTTTTTGGTGAAAGGTATTTTGAAGTCTTCAAGACCCGAAGTTCTTTGGACGGGTTGTTTCGGAGAATTCGAACAATTCATCAAATTTCAACGTTCATTTTCGGGTTCTGTGAAAGTCCTATTCAAGTTCTGTTATTATATCATTGTAGGCTAGTTGCTTGACAAAACTGAAATAAAAACAGAACTTGAAAAAATCTTTCACAGAACTTGAAAATGAACGTTGAAATTTGATGAATTGTTAAAATTCTCCGAAACAACCCGTCCTATATTTGAATCATTGTGACATTTAAGCATTCTAAAAGTTACAAAATAAATTAAAAAAAAACTGGATAATAACCCTCCTTGTAAAGGGATTGATTGACTCTAATTGAACGATTTAGTGAAGCGAATGGAAGTCGGTTAAAGCGATTTGAAATGCCACGATCCAACTCCACTTCAGTCGATTGAATATAAACTCAAGATTGGGACTAAGTACCTATAGGTGGGTTGTCTAAACTATATTCAACTGGACTTAGAGACGAATTTCCATATATATTAATTTACGGTAGTCGACAAAGTAAAAAAACAGCTTTAATAAACTAGTCTGCGCTATCGGAAATCCGAGAACACTCTCGTTCAGGCTGTCGTCCAGTGGCACAGCGCCCTCATACTTCATGATTATATATTTTTTAATAATAATAATAAATTTATTTCACATAAAAATCATACAATAAAACATGCGGAAACTTTGACTAGCCAACTAGGAATGGATCCTGTTTTAGGACAGTCAAATTGATAAGTTTAGTTCATATTATAATTTAGCACTTAATATAAAACAAAACCGGTAAAGTAAATAACAGCCAGATAGTAGTAATAAAAAGAAGGAGTTGTAAGGTAAAAAAAATGGGAAGGGTAGTTTATAAGCTTATAATATAGTTGGATGATTAGAAAATAATCGATAGCATTGATAAATAAAGTACAAATTAGTACAGTTTTTGTATTGTATGGACTTTAAAAAATTATGTACCAGTCTTTTGGCAATAATGTGCATATATATTTTTTATAATTTTTTTTATTTTATATCTTCACTTTTTACCCTCCCTAAATCAAGGAGCCAGTCGTTGACCAATTTGCGCAAAACATTTGTACTTTTCGTTTTCCAAGCATTAGGAATGATATTAAATAATTTAGGTCCTAAGTACGAGAATTGCCGTTGCCCAAGTGACGTCGTGGTTTTTATTGGGACTGTTGGATTATTCCTTGAAAGTCGGGTGTCGTGAAGGTGGTCGATGGAAGGGAAGTGCTGACGTTGTTTTTGTGCAAGTAATATAATCTTTCTAATATACAGTTGTCTAACATCGAGAACTTTTAATAGATGGAGAGTTTCCTTCAAGCCACCTTAGCATTATAAATAACGTAAAATGTACCCAAATACTTTTTAGTCCTCTTGGTTTTTTTTACCATCTTATATTATCATGATAGTATATATATTTTTAAAATTATGTTTATAAGTTTAATTGTTATTATTTTTAGTATTAAAGCCACAAAATAGTGATTATTCTAACTGGAACTATGGCACCTATAATATTAAGAAATGTGCTGAATTAGATACAATATAATAAATCGACGTATAATCAGCATTAGGTAGGTTAAAAAACTGGTTCTTGTTCATTAGTTTGATGATATACTCAAATCATTCAAAATATTCAAATTGAATAGCATGGTCTATTCTTACGGAACCTAATTAAAGTGATGCGTTTTTAAAATAACATAAATGCCTAATGCTCTTATTGGTAAGTGGATATATCGAAGAAATAAGCGTTTAAAGGTGTGCAAGCAAAGTGCTGCAAATTTAAATTTTGTTGTTGTTATTTTTCTGGAAATTAAGAGTACATTAAAATTCTTTTCATTGTATGAATGAGGTAAAAAGTGAAATGATGTTTTTCTCGCAAATTCCTTATTTTTCAAATTTAATTCTGTGATTTTTTTTTTTATTATTTCACCACAATTGTTTAATGATTTGAATATATCAAATGGAGATTACGGTAATCTACACCGATTTTTTAAAAGAATTCCGAAATGAAAATCATCTAATTTCGAAATGCTTTCTTGGTATTTTAAATATGCTGTGATATATTTATTACTTTTGAAGTTATCGTATAAACCAAACAAATCATATAAACTCCACATTGTAAAAAATTAGATATAAATACTTTTATGATGTATGGAAAGATTTCCTTAAGAGGCTCTAATCTCTAATGGAATATGATGTTAGTGGCTAGTAATGTCCTTCCGAGACTTGAAGGGATTTGACATCTAACTTTGACATATTTTTCCAGAAGTAAATAAAATAGTGCTTAGTTTGGTCACACGGACACACCCGTATTTAACATTTATCTCTTCAATGGGCAAGGCGAAATGGGCGATGGTGATACTAAATCATTTATGTACGGAAATATATTGAGTTGGTGAGACACCTTGACACATATTCTCGAATTGCATAAACATGTTTGTAATTCTGACAAAACACTAAGGAATCGAAGGAAACATTCTAGCACCTTGTCATCTTTTCTGAAATTTTATATCATAACTAGCTGTACCCCGCGACGGTTTGTTGTGGCTTAGTCTGCCTGTGCAGATAGAGAAACAACAGCGCGTATTGCTTTTACTCCAACAGATTGCGCTATTCAATAAAAAAGCATGTTTGTCCAACAGACGGCGCTGTATTTCAAAAAAGCATGTTTGTCCAACAGATGGCGCTATTTTAAAAAAAACATGTTTTTACCTGCCACAGGTGACATAAATATATAATATAGGTATATAAAAACGTGTATTCTTGGATTTAGTATTTAATATTTTGATCAAAACAACACTTACATTTTTATTTATAAAGATTTATTAATTTATGTACCTATAACACATTTCCAAATTGGATTATTTCGTAAAAAGGAGATAAAACTCAAATGAATCCGGATAATAAAACGTGTGGTTCTTATTTCATACGCTTGCGTGATATAAAAAAACTGGAGTCCCGCAGCTCCTTGAACTAACAATTAAAAAATTATCCCGTTTTACATTTCGATATTTGCTTTAAACAAATAATAGTTTATCACTAAACTATTATTTGACCGAGCGCGGAGCGTAGCGAAGTCCCGTTTTGACTCGAACGTTTTGCATTTCTGTATATCTGTAAATTTGGATGTTCGTTTCATTTCAATTTCGAGATGGTGGCTATTATAATGGTTCAGTAAAGTTTTTTTTTTTTAAATATATCCTAGGACTAAGGCAGATGATGACGACTATCGTGTCAACCAATGATCCAGATGATTATAATTATCAAATAGGAAAGAGTTTTTGAAAGATTTTATTTTACAGTGGGTACATACGTTTTTATGTAAATTGTTTTCGTAAGTCATTATTACTTAGGTAGACAACTAAGCAGAAACTTATCCTCTTTATTGGCTAGCTAAACAACGTTATTTTTCAAAAATATCTCATATCCTCACTATCCCCATTATAAGATTCAACTCTGTGTTTGGGTTAATCAACGAGTCTAGCAGTTCTGGCATCAATAGAGAACCAAGCTCCATCTTAAAGCGCTTCAACGTGGAAAATAGTATCTCGTAAGTTACATACTTATTATGCGCAACGACATAAAATACTTAAATAGTGCAGTAATTGCTTTGAACTTAAATAATCATTAAAATAAGCTAATAGTTTCGGTCAATTTATTGTATAATAAATCTGTTTCTGAATCTGAGATCTATATGCACCATTTTGCCAGGTTAGCAAACGCCACCCTGTCCAATGTGGCCAGCTCGGCGCTGCCTATAGAGCAGAGGTTCTCAAAATGGTCTATATGGACCCCCAGGGGTTGATGTCGGGTTGCTGGGGGTCTATGTCAGCGAGAAAAAAAGTTGGGTGTCCACGAGATTCAAATGGGGGTAGGTACATACGAGCGGACCCCCATTTACCTCAAGTCAACATTTAGAAGTTCTGTAAATGACACAATAGACCTAACACAATAATAAAATAGACTGAGAAATTACTTATTTGATATTTGTATTTTTATGTTTCGTAAAGTTGTTATTTGAGGTATATAAATAGAGTCTACGTTCCTTTTCTCCTCAGAATTAATATATTCAAGCAAAACATTGCACATTGGAAGCCGCGAATTTTCCTAGTTGCCCAACTTTTTTTTGAAAAACGTTCAGAGTTATAATGACGTTCAACATTTAAATGTTCTTTACATAGACTTCAAAACTAAGTTTGAGGACATTTTGACTATCGAAATGGAACGTTGAAGAATCGGAAAACATGTGACAAGAAGAAATGACAGAGAAGGAATAAGCACTGACAAAGAACTTAATGGGCAGTTCTGTAGGGCCAGTACCTAGATTGTGGTCTTCTTCTTTTATAGAATAACGATGGGAGCGAAGGTGCCCAGGTGCTTGCCACCACAACATGTTTACAACTGTTTGCTGAACACGCTAGCAATCACGGACTCACCGCCGGTCTGGGATTACCTTGGTCACGTGACCCGATTTCGCAATCTTCGGCACAAACACGTTTAAATAATAAATTCATACGTATTTACGCGAAACTTTGTAATGATCTACTCGGTTACTCTACTGTAAATACGACATTTAAAATGTATTTCTTTTACATGCTTATTCTTTGCTGGAAATGAAATACTAAAATTCTCTGATCTAAATATGGTAAACATAATTGTTGGTAGTATTTTTAGATACTTGCAATAATAATTTTACTATCATCTATAAATTTTTGTTTTTTTTTTCTTAAGTGTTTCATTACTTCACTGTAGTATCGCTTTATTTTATTTTTCTTTACCTACATCTTATTATGTTTATATACTATTATGATGTGCTTTAACTACTATTAACCTAATATACCAAATATACGAACAACTTAGCAAAGGTTCTTCTAGTGAGGTGTTCACCAAACATTACTACTTAGACATTTACATTCAGTTACTGATTACTTTGCACAATACTACCATGTTTTTATAATTGAAACATTCTGCTTTACTTGCACTTATAATTTATTTACGTGTAAACTGTAAACATGAAAAAATAGCTGCCATGGAACGCCTGGCAGATCTGAAACATCGAAATGTATTTTTGCTGAAAGAAGTAAAAATGAAAGTAAACAAGTTTTTGATATAAAACAATTATTTAATTTTTATAAAATATATATTTATATATTCCAAATCAAAAACTCATCAACATTTAGAATAGACTCATTGCCGATTGTAGTAAGAATGGAACCAAATATAGAGCGTTGTCCCGTCTTGCCATGCTTGCTACGCAAGTCGGTTTTATCCCCCCCAGGCGCGCTGAAATATGTTTCACATAAAAAAATTAACACTTTTATTCCAAAGACCATAAGTGACTTTTACAGATTTTAAAGTGATCGCACTTGAAATGAAATAACCCAAAACTGCGCTACACGAATGTTATTTTATTATTATTACCTAATATCGTCAATTTAAATAAGGTTTTTCGACTTCTATCCCCAGACAAACAGAGAAAACTTATGGATATAATATTTTTTATACTCATATAAAATGCTTAAATGGTTTGGGCATGTAGAGCGAATGAGCGAAGATAAGAGTGTAAAGAGGATATACGATGCAAATGCAAATGGTAGCAGAAGTCGGAGACGCCCGAGGAAGACATGGCACGACCAAGTGAATCAGATACTTGATTCGGGCCATGTCAAGAGTAAGAATAATAGAAGAGTATACATGAGACGATGTATGAATGTGAATGAAGCAAGAAGTGTGTGCCGAGACCGAGTTGTTTGGCGGTCCGTCCTCTCTGCCTACCCCTGCGGGGAAACAGCGTGATAGTTAGTTAGTTAGTTAGATGTAATATTTTTAATAAATTGGCAAAATGCCGATTTATTAAAAATTAGGTCAAATTATTCGTATACCTGTTAAAAAACGGTTTCCTGTTAAACGCAGTATCTTTGGGCATTGGAACGATAAAAGTGATCTGCGGGCGGGTGTTCCAAACTAGTTCCAAAAATCCTTTTTAAACTTTCAATAATACTGGTGTTTACGACGTCATTGGTTCACGGTAAATTTGTTCTGTTCTCGGCAATCACAGAGCTAGGATTTAAATATTTTATTTTTTGATTGATGATTTATGATAATTGTTTGGTCGCCGTCAGTGATAAGTCTGCAAGGGCTTTTGGCCCTACCACAACGTGATAATTTGACGAGTATCTCTGTTAAAACTATTCAAATCCGGTATCGGGATCGCAGTGAGAAGAACCATTTCTTTTTTCTGACCTATGAGTGGCCTACAACTGATGTGTATAAATACTTACAGTGTCCGCTTAAAAAAATTGCTTTTATTTTATTGTTCGTCCAATTTGCGTTGGCCCGAAAATAACATAGTTATGATTTGTATATTGGTGATTTATATACCTGCACTTCCGAGAGTAATATCCTTGCGAATTGAGTAACTATGTATTTTTTCATAAACATATTTTACCTTTAAGTACAAAAGATTTCATAATTATTACGTATAGGTTATGAGTAGGTACTTTGTTTTCTAATAAAACAATTTGAACATTGCAAACACCGGTAACATTGAGCTACAGAAATAAGATTACAGTGTTTTCCTCGTAATTTCACAGCAAACTATTAACTCCAATGATAAAACAAAGTAACATTCGCTTGTTCCTTTCGGATACGGTATTTATCTCACCCTTGAATCTTTCGCCTGAAATACAAAGGTAATCGCTCTTCCTCACTCTGGCACACTTTACAAGCTAAAGTTGTAATATTTTCCTCTGCCGGCATCTGTTCCCCGGGAACTTCCCGTAATCTTTTAATACAAAGAATAGTGAACACTTTTCATTATAATATGTAATATCTCGCCGGCGCTCCTGCGATTACCTCGCTCAGACCAGACGCTCGCTACAACAGCTCTCGCAACCAACTTTTCAGTATATTAAAAGAAAACAAGCAACTCAATGCCGTGCTCCAATTTCCCCGAGAAGTGTGCTCCGTATTGTGATGCAAAAACCATTTACTCAGGGAGCAAAAGCCAGCAATACGTATTTTTCAGTAATTTCCATTGGAATAAATTACACAGCTGACTACATTATAAGACACAGAACAATGGAATGTTGGTTATTGCGCAACATGCACCCCCCTAAGGGACTACGATTCCGCGCAAAATTACACATTCACAAATAAATTACCATTTTTCTTTCACGACATCTCTGATAATTTCCTTCCCAGGAGAGTTTAATTTCCACCGTGGAGAATGTTGATGTATTTATCAATTTATCCCAATAGAAATATCGATTTGGATGAGGATGAAAATTGCGAAAATAAGAACAAGGCATTGCGCAGGAGCAGAACACTAGTAACTCGAGCTTGCGACGTTTGATTGATCCTTGAAGGGCTTTTGCGATATAATGTTAAAGGAAGTGTCAATAAATAATCTGAGTTGAGAATGATAAATGAAAAACAAAGGTACTTAGTTCATAATAGGTATGAAAATAGATACTCGTACAATATTACTTCAATCTACGTTTCAGTAAATTAAAAATCTAAATGATTTAATAAATGTTTTCACTCACGCACCATTCAGTGTATTTTAAAATGTATTAAATAACAAGCACGATGGATATATTGAATAATTAAATATTTAATTGAAAACTCACACCGCAAAATAACTATAATACATCTATTTTCAATATTTTACCTTGTTGCGCCATCTTTTGGGCCGGCCAGTAGCCAATTTCAAAGATTTTTTTTTGTTAGACTTGAACCAGAACCTTATAATTGAATCTTCCTTCCCAGAAACTGGAATTCCACTTGGATGGAACCGACATTTATTTCGTATATTAATTACTGGAATTTCATCCAATTTCAGAGAAATGTAAGCGTTGTTGCCACCAAATTGATGGAATGCATTGTCATCGTTATCGAGTCTATCTGCCGAGTTTCAGCTTGATCGGATGTCAGGAAGTGGGTTAATTTCCACTTCTGCATATTTAATTTCTCCTTATTCTGCGCTAATATAGGAAGAAGAGACAAGTACAGTAACAATACACCAAATACTGTCAAGAATTGCATATAATTTTAATAATGTTATATTGTTAACGTGTATAAGTTGATAGACTTTCAATACCGGCGATGCCGTTCGTCGTTAGGTATATTGATTATTTACTGAATTACGTAGGTGATTTGTAATTTATCGTATATTAGGTTTTGTAAAGGCATATTTTTCACAGTAGCATGACGACCAGAATGGTGACGTCTGTAACTTTGACCAAATCAATGTTTTAAAGACAACATTTAGAAAGTAAATGTTTTCTTTAAAACATTGATTTTCACAGTAGCATGACGACCAGAATGGTGACGTCTGTAACTTTGAGAAAATCAATGTTTTAAAGACAACATTTACTTTCTAAATTTTTTTGGTTGTTTTTGGTAAATAGCCAATTGTAGCGCACATAAAAGATATAAATAAGTGTTGAATAGATGAAATCAAAGCACACATGTGAAACATACATAAATCAACCGACTACATGTTTGGCAGCCTTATTCTATCCTAATTATATTAAGTAAAATATTATCGTTTAAACAATTTTTTATTATAAGGCTTTCAAAGAAAAATATAATTTTCCCACTTGTTTGTCGTTTGGTGGCAGTTAACTTGAGGCATATTATTCATAATGTTACTTTCGTTAAAACCAATAAACGAATGCAATAAAGTAATTGTGTTTTGTGTGCTTGAATTAAGATCTTTTCCCGACTGACTTTACTTCGGAAATACGATTCACTGGTTGGTACAAGTGTATGGTTATCCATTTTACTTCTAATTTTTCGTTGTGCCCCATATCCATGTTTAATTCCATCAATCTTCGTATATTTAATTTTTTTTTTTTTTAAATACACTTAGAAGTACATCTGAAGCTGCATTATTCACCACCGATTGGACACAATTGCTTCCTTTTTCAACCTAGGACTCCCTTAAGTGTAGAGATTATGACATTATCTTTGTCTCGCTTCTAATCCGCTCATTAGTCTTACTATATTGCAAAGAAAAGTCTGACTTTGCTCTTTCCGTAGCTCTTTGTGTGATTGCTTTATTGTCATAGCTTCTTACCATTGAGAAAGTTGCAAACGCCTCGACACGAGTACGTCGAGTACTGCAGTTCGCATTTATTGAACACACGTATTCTAAGCTATTGGCGTGGCTTTTGTTTTCGAAGAGGTAGCGATCTTTGAAAAATCTTTCTTATCGTACACATACTCGTATGAATATAGACAATTCAAGATAATAACGTACAATAGGTATAGACAAAGACGCCTGTTACCATGCTTGTATTAGTAACGTACAGTTGTATAGGTAAAGAAACTTCTTACGTCATAATGTTTCTCAAACTTTCATAACGCAAGCTTTCAGTATAAAGTACACGGAATAAAACAGTCTAACATATTCAACCATATATGAGGTGTGATAGACGTGTATGAAGATTCAGTGAAATATTCAGGCAAGGACAAAATTTACCCAGATAAAGACAACTCTTGCAAACACACGTATGTAGAGATGACGATGGTGCCTCGTGTCTGTACACAACACTTTGACGTACACATCGCGGCTGGTGTAGAGATGTGCCGCACACACACGAGGAGATTTATACTGCATAGAGGGGTCGAAATTCACAATGCCAAGTCAGATGGCTGCATTCAAATCTCAAAATTAAAATGGAAGAATAAAGATCAAAGGAATTTGAAAAGGGGGCGCTGCTTGTTTGAAGAATGTATTCGAGAGAAGGCACGCCGTGATCACTGATCGGGTGCAGACAAATGGAAATGCTGCAATGGTCTAACATAGTGGTCGGCAAACTCATTAGCCAGAAGAACCAAATATCAGCAGTCGTGGTATTTTGGATTTCTTTTATGAACCAAATTTCTATACAAGATCTCTGCTATTGGAAGTCGGTTAAAATCAGGTGCACTGAAGATAAATATGTATCATGCTTTGTAATAATCTCATTTATTGATAAAAAATGAACATTTATTATTAATAACGTAAGTTTAAAAATAACGACAGTACATCAGAAAACAGCAACAATGAGCGCAAATTACGCACTTGCGAATATTATAATGTACAATTAATTGTCTAAAATAATAAATAAGTAATGCCAATAATGTTTTATTGTCTAGAACAAAGTAAAGTAAAGTAAAGATATATCAAATTCCAAAAGCCTATCCATTGATATTTGATTTGATAAAGGGTAAACTTTGGCGGAAAATTTGTACAGCGCATCCTGACAGACGAGAACATCACCGTTCTCACAGTATTATATCCAATTACTTAGTAGGTACGTACCTACTGTATTTTTTATTTTCGAAAGATAAATATTTTTTAAATTTATTCATTATTAATGATAAGTAAAATAAAATGTATTTGAAACACGTTATCCGTCGAAGAGCCGCACTCTAGTTGCCGACGAGCCGCATGTGGTTCGCGAGCCGCAGTTTGCGACCACTAGTCTCGCCTTAGCGACAGACGATCCCTTTACGGGAAAGCTTTTTGCAAATTATAATATGCTTTGAGATTAGGTAAAGGCTGAGGGGAAATGAGATGTGCTGAATTATTAGATAACAGTAGGTACTCTTTGATATTCAACAATGTTTCGAAAGGTTCTTTGAAGATTAATTTTATACTATTACCACTGGAGATAATTTGTTAGCGGTATTTTGGTCTTCTTTTAACTCTTATCTCCGTGGTAGAGTGGTAAGATTAAATAATTAACTGAAGTCAAATACTTTCGACAATATTGACTTCTTCTGATGCACTCTCCATTTGGTGGTTGGGTAATGGGTATCACCATTATGTGTCTTACATCAACCTTCACTTTGAAGGCTGCAGCTCGGAACAACATTAAGGACGGGTTGTTTCGGAGAATTTGAACAATTCATCAAATTTCAAAGTTCATTTTCAAGTTCTATGAAAGATTTTTTAAAGTTCTGTTTTTATTTCAGTTTTGTCAAGCAACTAGCCTATAATGATATAATAACAGAACTTGAATAGGATTTTCACAGAACCCGAAAACGAACGTTGAAATTTGATGAATTGTTCAAATTCTCCGAAACAACCCGTCCTTAATAATAACATTTTCGCCCGATTTGTGAGTATTTTTTTTTTAATAGCTAACAGGTAAGTACATTTTTTTAAATGCTTATTTGACATAGTTTTTAAAATTGTAGATATAATATTTACAATGTTTTACTTTAAAAATCCGTTATCAGTTGGCCTTCTCAGCCCTTCAAAGGTAACGTTAACTTTTTGGACAATCCGTATATAGTTCATGCATGTAAAATACGAATTTCCATGGATTTTTTGTTACGTACATAGACATTATGTCTGTGGTTACGTAGGTGTTTTTGCATCAAGATATAGTAGTTTTTGGACAGAATTATAAAAAAAGTAAGATTATCCAAGCGAAATAATCCGCCTAACATTTGAACTTTCGGTTTATTCCAGGTGAGAAAAGACTGTTAGCAAATTTATGAAGCAAAATATTTAAAAGAAAATGGAGATAAATTGTACTTTTTATGACTTAGGAAACCACAGATGATGTTATGAAATAATGTTTTAAGTGGATTTAGTTATCGCGATATGGAGAATATATGGCGCTCGGCAATGGCGTAAGAGAGGGAAGAGAGGGTGGGGGGGGAGGGTTGCGGGAGCGAATATGCAAATCAGGGAGTTACGCCCTCGGCGCTCGGAATAAAGATGGGCGACTCACGAGTGAGCCAGAAAAATGGAAAGCTGGTCAAATAATGTAACGGCAAAAGAATATAAATAACTGATTTTCTAACGCAATGGCGAGCTTTGCATGAAAATCAGATTTTGCTTTGCATAAATACGACCGCATGGAGAGCGGAGCTAGAAATGGAGCTAGTCCGCTACCTCTGCGCTGGAAACGTCACACAATCTTACCGTACCAGAGCTTATCAAACAAACAAAACAAACATAAATAAATTGCAACCTTCGAGGTACCTTTATTATAGTTTTCTGAATTCTCTATTCCCTTGGGTTCGTTTAATTTAATGATTGCAGATTGAACATAAAAATAAATAGAGCAACAGTATCAATAATAATTTTATTTAAAACAAAAAAAATGGGTTTGAACACTGTCGGTAGTCAAGCGTTTGATTCTCGGACTAAATGTAATCTTCAAAACTGTTTTTTTATGACGGTGTATGCCGTTCTCCGTGATCGAGCAGTAAGGCTCTCGACTACGAAGCTGAAGGTCACGGGTTCAAATTAATTTGTTCTCTTTCACAATTAATAAACTTAAAATAATATATTTACGGCACCTTCCACAGCGGAAGATATTCTCGGTTTCGCTTTGGTCACAACCATTCCGAATTGAAACGTTGCTTGAAATGGATTTAGCTTTGTTGGTGACCAGATATTATGAATATCCAGGTCCTTCCTACCTTCCTTTTCCAATCTCTTTCTCCTCCTCTATATATCTTTAGCTACACAGAATGTTTTATCTCCCAGCTTGCCAATTGTCAAGCCGGTGGGTAGGGACTCGGGACTAGGGGCTATTGAACAGTTAATTTGGATGTCCTCATATTAGGTACCAATGAAGCAGCTATTAAAAGGCAAGCTCTATTTCTATTAGTATAGCTGATACGTACTTTTTTAAAATTCTGCTTTATAAATTTATTTAAAATTGTTACATTTTGTTATTATTTAAGCCACTCAAAATTTATCTATGATCTTTTCTCCTCTGTGTTTATCGAAGGTGGCTTTTCTGCCGCTATTTAACTTTAATATTATATTTTAATGTATCCTACCTGCAAATGTATGTGATAATATTAAAGAAAAATGTACACAAATGTATAAAGTTTAAGGATTTCAGACCCGACTTATACTCGATTTATCACTCTCCTAATCCGTAAAGTAGGGACTAAAATTACTTCTACTAAGGTAGGTTGACTTTATCAATAATGCTTTAAAAACCATACATAAAGCCAAAAAAAGTTACAAAAATACTACTACGTGCAGTGTGCAATTTGTTTTTTTTTTGTTTATAATAATGGATGCATTTACGCAAACGCAAAATTAAAACTATTAAATTTGAAGAATCAGTAGTTGGTAGTTTAATGATCTCTTTTATGCTTCTCAATTTGAAAAGGAAAGTAGCCCTCACACTGGCGGAGAGTTGGGGTTGGAGTATAGACTGTGTAGAGGTAATGCAAGCAACCAAACAGCCACCCAACACTCCCCTCCTCCCGTACAAACACTCTCAGAGGAATGTCAGCTCGGAGCGCAAGTGTTTGGGTAAGTTATACTGGAGAGGGGGTGGGCAGGGAGGCGCGGAGCAGAGACTCGTAATAGAAAAGTTGGATGATATCCAAGACCCGGCTAGTTATCTGAAGAGAAGAAGCCCCATTGCCCTGAAGAAAGATATCGTCATTTCGGGAACGATCCAGATAGCCTCCTGCCTCGAACGTTCTCCCGAAAATCTCCATTTTTATGCTTTACAATAAAGTCGATAGATACGCGCGGACGAGGTTTCGTAATAACAAACTCATGAATTTCAATATTATTATTTTTCGTTATTATCGAAACTGTTTCCTTGAAATATTTTGTTGTCTCATTAACCTAAATCAAATGATTTCAATTCAATCAAGTTTGTGTATGTGGACCGTATTTTGAAGTAATTTGATAAAGGTACTTTAGCAAACAGAAGAAACAGAAATATTTTTATTTCTAAAACTGAAGGTTATATTTTTGTATGTTTATTTTCATATTATTAATTTAGTACACGTAGACTTTATTGCTTTAGATTACCACATTGAATACAATAACATTTATTACGACTGGACTTTATTGATTTAGATTACCAAACTGATCTCTTAGAAATGCATGAAATCAATACCACTTTTCCATCTGGAATTTCCAAACCATTGCAACTATTTTCAGCTTACATCGTCAATTCTATCATAAGCTATGAGCTGCATACATTGCTTACGCATTAAAAATGGCTATTACTAGCTAAATATTTATTTGTGTGAATTTTATATACGAAGCGGGAACAATATAAAACAAAAAGTGTTATCGAATATTCCAGTATTCAAAAAGTATTTTGTGTAATTGTCATTCAAATCAATTATTTGTTCGACATAAGTGGACAATCAACTTGTGAAATTATTTGATTTTGATCGCAGGTATCCAATAAAATATTCATTGTTCTTTTGAAATATGGCCGCAAACAAAGGGGGCTGATTGGTAGCAATATTCAAAAAGATTTAGTTCGATAGGAGAACGTGGTAAAGCCCAGTGCTGGTGGACTAGGTCCGATTGCAATCAATGAGCTGCGTGCGTGATTAGTGTGACCGGACAAATTAAATCAATAAATTGTTTGAAATGTACTTCAATTCCGGTCTTCATTACAAATTAACAGAAAATAACAGAGGCTTAACCTGGGGTCAAGTCCCTCAGCAAAATAACTACGTCCTATGTATTTTTATAACTCTAATCACCGAAAAAATGAAAGGATGTGAGTGTATTGTGGGCGTTTCTGTGGTCACTAGTAATCTCAACTTTTCCCTATTTCTTATGAAATTGTTTCTTTATTTTGAACAATTTTATCGGCTTAGGCCAAGGATTTAAAAAGACTTATGTGAACATCATTATAGATCACATTCTTCTTGGAATTATCTGTTTAGGGTATATCATGTGTTGACTACATTAGTAAATATATATTCTTTACAACACCCATGAACAATATCGACTTGTTTTTAAATAAAACAAGAAATTGAAAATACCGAAAAGTGGGCATTTTATCTTTTTGTATGTGTTGACGCTTTATTCTAGTAGAACTAGTCCTATACAAATAATAAAAAAATCATATTGGCATGCCGCTAATAGATCTGTCGTAATCTCCGCCTATTATTTTAAGCAGCGGACAAATTATAATTATGTGTTAATATTAAAATGTACATTTATTGTTTACAAACAATTTTATTTCCTTTAAAGTATTTTTTACTTGTAGAGAAAATAGAAAACGGAATTAATCTTTTACGTACTCAATCACCTTGTTCAGGCTACAAGCTTTTCATATTCCTAATATATATTTTGTCCATTGCTGTATTTGTGTGCATGAAATATAATATTTAATATTTCTTATTACGTGTTTATGGCACTTGTTATTACTAACAAAACTAAAAATAAATAAATAAAGATTTCCGGAGAAGTTATATTGTTCTTATGGGTAATCTAATAATCTATTCATTTATTTGTATGCATCGTTTATTTTATGCATAAATCTTTGTGCATTGAAATATATAGTGTTTGCTTTACTGCCTAGAATTTTTTGTCCTTCGCATATGTCGTTCTTGTATTGATGTTGCTCTGTAATATTTTGATATGCACAGAGTTTCAAAGTTTTGAAAAACAATCTCGAACCATTTAAATTCTGATAATCTATTTGTTTTGCTCTTCTTTTTATTCATAAGTATTTGTGTATTGAAATACATAGTGTTTGCTTTACTATCTAGAATTTCTTGTCCATCGCATATCTTGTCCATTATTGATTTTGCTTTGTATTATTATGATTTGGAAAGAGTTTCAATGTTTTGAACAAGTGTGTCGAACCATTTACTTTCTGATTATCTATTCATTTTGCTCTTCTTTTTATTCATAAATAATTATCCATTGAAATAAATAGTGTTTGCTTTACTGTTTAGAATTTTTTGCCCTCCGCATATCTCGTCCTTGTATTATGTTATTCTGTATAATTCAGATGACTTTTCGTGAATGTGTCACATTTACACTTTATTATATTTGACAAATAATGTGATTTTGAAACATTTTCGAAAAGCATGTTACAAAAATGATTCGTTAAAAATGTCTAATCCAAACAAAGGTAAGAACTGTATAATATTGTGTAATATATTAAAGTAGGGCCAATTAATCCAAGTTGAACATTTTAAAGAAGATTATTTTTCGAATTGGAGCAAGTTTAGTAAAGATTAACTTTTTAATGTCTGCCGGTAAAGTTTTTAATGGCACCAGTAGAAAAGGCCTACTTTTGCACGAAGGTGGTTAACCGCCGGTATTGCTGCATACCTCGCCTGCTCCACCGGAGATTCATAATGCAGGCCGCAATGAACGTTGCATTACAGAAGCCGGATATTAAGAAAGTTCAGGGTATTATGAGATGGCGTCGGTACCTAACCAACTTACAAGTAACTGCCGCGGACAGGACCGTGCGCGATGGGCTATATTATTCAGCCCACCTGAAACTCCCCGAATACACCCGAGTAAACCCTTCTGCAAGATTTCGATAATGGTAGTTTGCCTAAAATAATCAGTATTTAAACAGGTTTAAAGCTTTGAAAGATTATTCTACTAAAGCTAGATAAAGAGTTAAAGTTTTAATAATAATAATAATAATTTATTCCAGAATTTATACAGGGGTTGTGCAATGCGATATTTTCCATATATATATAATTAGAATAAGAAAAATAATAATACATAGATAGGCACAAAAAATGCGGAATTTAAGTGAAAAAAGTTAAATAAAAAAAAACACACACACACAAAAATGTGTGTAAGCAGCCGTTTACTGAGGTTATCAGAGCGACATCAGGGGAGACTCCATCCAAGCAACCATGGCAGTGATAATTGTGTTATTTGATTGGCGCAGTCTGCGTCATAAGATTCCTTTGTGGTGGCGGAGAAGCGTTCTGAAAGAGTGTACTCGTCCCACCATGAATATTTCCTTAGCGTTGCAGTATCTTGGTAGGCGGAATAGTTGACGATAAGCATTATTGTTAGTGACTTTTTAGCTTATGCCATTGGGATGCAGTGTAATTAACCCACAGTTCTGACATGTACAGCGAAGAGCATAATGCTTTGAATAGTATATTTTTCACGTTTGTACTGCAAAGGTGAAAAGGCTTTGACAGCCTACCTGCTCTAATGGATATCACACTTCTTTGCCTTTCAATATCCTCGATGTCTTTCAGGTTGTCTGTGAATTTAAAATTATTGAAGTTGAAACTGCTTGGAAGAGGAACAGAACAGGCCAGGAAGGACTGAGAACTAAAGACGAATAGAAATTTCCGCAGCGAGTGGATATAATTTGTGAAGGAAGCAAAATCCCAACCTGGATCGAACATCCTGTCATTTATTAAGATTAGTAGTGTTATTAAATTCGTTTTAATGCGTACAATATTGTGGTATTTTGTGAGGTTGATTGAATATTACTTTTTTTGTAACTACGAGGTGTAAATTTTAAAATACGAGTTACTACGGAACACATACAATTATGATAGTGTAATTTTATTCCGGAAGTAACACAAATAAGTTCATTCACGTGCAAAAATATCTTGAAATTACCATTGCTTAGCAGCAAGAAAAATAGATAGGTTTATATGTTAATGTCCTCATGAAGATAATAAATTCTTAAACATTCATTGAAAGGCCCGTACACAATTTTATTTGTCGTTTTGCTCGTCGGGACCGGCTTAGCGCTTGTGCGTTGTTCGTGTGGACGGAAACCATCGACGTTGGGTTCTTGATTTTGCAAGTGTTTTTAGCCTATATCTTCTTCAGTAAAGAGCAAAACCTGATACTTATAAGCTTCTGATTGGTGTGATTTATGAAATGTATTGCAGAGATTGTGACACGATTAGGCAATGGTTGATGAGTTGCCTGTACACAGCGGAAGGCGGAAGAGGTTGAGGTTATTCCAGGAATATATTAAACGATCAAGTGTGTTGAGTTTCCGAATATTTGTTCCAAATTGTTGAAAAATAAGATAATATTAACAAACCTCATTGAAACATGGAACAGAAAAAATATAATTCGATGATTAAATATTTCAGTTTAAACGCTTCAAATTTATTTCAATAAATTAAACAAATAAGTATAAATTTTGATTAGAAAGTTTGTAAGAAGTTTTGATTTTATTTTGTTTGCTGTCGTATCTTCCAATTTGTTTATTTTAATCCGCTTTTAGCTAAGAATTTGTCCCTTTTATTCTCAATCCCTTCATTGACAAAGCTCCGGCAGTGGTGCTTATAAAGTTTCCACACCTAACTTCGAGGTCAATATCGACATTATGCTAGTTTCCCGCAGCTTACAGTCTCCGCTGGCCGCCTGCAGCTTATAAATTCTACCAAAGCTTGAAACTTCAGTCGAGGGTCCTTGGGTTTTTAATTAAGTGCAAGTGCCACTTCAAAATAAAGCATTTTCAAACTTATGGAGAGTACCTATTGTCTGAGAGCTCTAACATAAAACCATCTCCGGAAGTTAAACAATAAAACAGATGATAAGTAATTAGAAAGCATTCGACGTCTTTAATTTGCATTTGAATTGCATTGTTTTAGAAATATTGAGTCTATTCACTCACGTAACAAGAACAACATGGGATATTAGTTCAAACAATATTACTTACAGCGTCTCTTCTATTATTCTGAACAATGACAGAGTGAGGTGTTATTGTGTGAGTTAAACAGCCGACGATGAAGATTTCCCGGAAAGTAATATTGTACAGCAACAACAAAGGAAAAAGCAGATGTAATATCAGAGTTGAAGAGAAAATACTTTCCGTAAACACTTGCAGAAGAAATACAATACGATGCATTACTTAGCACTTCAGCTTCCTATTAAATAACTCAAGAGGAAAAGAAATTTGATACAATTCATGGTTTCAGTTAATAATTATATCTATGGAAGGTTCGATAATAATTAAGAATTTTTGAAACACAATTTTCTGAAAGATAAGTAAGAAGTTATTTGTTTGGGAGATATTGGTAGTTTGTATGGGTATACAACACCATTGTTAGTGACACAACGTACTGCAGTGCGCCTTTGGGTGAGATATGTTTCCATTGTAACTTAAAATGCACAAGTTTCTGCGATGGCTTACAGCGCATGTTTGATAATAAGTACACTTTAATAATTTTACGAGAAGGCGTTTGTACATTTGCAACAATACAAGATGCTTTTTTTACAATTTTCTTGGAAAATACTTGAACAAACTGATATAATTTAGATATATACGTATAAAATAATAAAAAAATAATTATAAAAAAAATATATTTTATTTTATTAGAGTGAGTTAAAAGATTGTTATAATACTAGTATCAAGTAATTTATATTAATATTTGTGAGGCAGTGCATTTGTGTGCAAGGAGCACAGAATCGGGTATACTAGTCCCAGCGAGAGCTCGTACGGACGTCATCGACGTCCGTCTTCTTCCTTCTCACGCGTCTTGTTTGAAAACGAAAAAGAAAGAAGATACTAGAGCTATGACGTCACGTACGATCTCTCGATGGGACTAGTATACAGGTGTATCCTGTTGAAAAAATACATAGTTGAAATGAGCAAACAATACCCAGATCCAAATATTATTCGTATAAAACTATCAAATTGATTAATAGAGAGTATACATAATTAATATCTTTGAAATGTCAGTAATGAATTTGGATTGGGCTGCAATGTAGATCTATCCGCGCTTATCCCGAAGTTAGTTTTGCACTGATCTTGCACATCCGTGTGCACTGTTAGAGAATTGAGTTAGTAGTTGGGACTATGCAGTGACTTAGTGATAAGCTAGTCCTCTAGATTATTAGAGGGAGGGTAGATCAACTTAGCCAGGAGGCACTTATCTGCTATATTATACTAGCTAATGTTGACAATCTGTCAATCGTCGCTGGTCGCTGGCCAAACTGTCAGATTAACGGAAGATTATGGTGACATGTGCGGGGTGGCAGAATGACGTTTAGACAGAATTGCTTCGTAATCCATTCAGGAACCGTTATTTTATCCACTGTACAGCGCCTGTGAGGTGAGCCAAGTTTGTTTAATTTGCTGGAGAAATACGTTTTTCTTAGTGATCAGTGATCAATTTGTTAATATGGGAGAACATATAAATAATACGTTTAAATAAAAAATTTCCAAAACCCAATAACTAATCAAATAAAGAAATAAGTCATCTGAGTCTAACTTTCACGCTACCTAAGAAAGCTGTCATATTTATGATTTGTTAATAAATTTTATGTAGGTTCATCGGTAAAATAAATTTCATATTTATAAAAAATATATTGAGTGCTTTGTGTACCATTAACAAAACAGCTAACAATGATTCACAGATATTGTTAAGTTATTAAAAACATTGTTTAACTTGAGAAGGTTCGCTCTTCTATCGAAAATATTCTTAAAAAATGGAATCTTTTTGCAGCGTGCTTAGTGTTATTTTTCGTTTTTATCTTTGTAAGTGTCGCGTGCAGCATCTTGATGAGAGCTTCTGTGGCCGAGTATTGATTAGGTGCATATCATATGGGCTGTAGAGGAGAGCGCTACCGAGAGATGCGTCAAGTTGCATCGAACAGCTGATCACATTATTAACCCATAATTGCGGGACGTACATACCGCTAAAAATGTTAAGAAATGTCACGTTCAAAAGGTTCACGTTCTTATAACATTTATTAGGTTTGCCAAACTTTCTCTAAAGCTTCTAACCTTCGCGATAGAAAGGTCAAAGGAATGATTTACCCTTTTTAAAATATCAACAGAGACGACATAAGAAAACATTCAAGGGAAACCGTAATCATTGCGTTTGATTCTTTAAAGAGTTTTGTGGCTGAATGATAAATGATCTTTCGCACACCCGAAGAAGTGCGGCGGACCGATTTAGGCGAACAACAAATGATCTTTATCCTCAATCATAAGGAATCTAGTAAAAGGTCCTTTTACGAGTGTGCGCCGGTTGAGTGCTCCTTGGAAAGCTTTTATATCTTATAAACTTCATGTTTGAGATACCATTTATATTTTAACATCAACATAAAGATGAAAGAGTAGGCACTGATAATGGTAAAACAGTTTTGTTATGTCTGCCTCCCTCATGAGCGAATGTAACATTATTATTATGTTGGATTCATTGGCAACTACTGGAGTAAAACTCAAAAGGATAATAATTTAGTAAAGCAAATAAGTATTGTGTAGGTTGTGTATAATATTTGGTTGTTGTCAATGTTGAAAACCCACTGAATATGAAATCATAATAAGTATAATGTTGCCTCAAATCCACAAGGGTTTTTTAGCATAAATAAAGTTTTTTAAAAAGCAATCAATTATTGTTAAAAAATGAGAAAAATTAGACAAAGGTCTCAAGATATTATATATTTTTCTATTCATTTCAATGGCAAAGTTCATACATGATGTAGGTATAAAGTATACATTTCAATTCTTCACAGTCCTCCTCACTATGGTTTCTTGTTCGGTTTTTAATCTATTTTATTTATTTATTTGGTTCAAAGTTGTCTTTACACCGTCTTCATATTTTTTGTCAGTCGATTATAACTTTGTTTCTCAGCCATGTTTTTAATGTTGTTTTAAATATATACCGTTATTTTATTTTTGTTTGATTTGGTGGAGAATCGTATAGTTTCGTAGCAAAGAATTTAATATTTCTCTATCCAAAAGACGTATTCGAACTGGGAATAACCAGTATATTTTGGCTTATTGCTCTGGTTTAGTATTTATATTGGGAATTGGAGTATTGAGATAATTTTATTTTTGTTTTAGTAATTTTTTGTACTATTCTCACTTTTAGAGATATTGAGCCGCTCTTTATGAGTGCTCAAGGCAGACCCCCATCCAGTTATCCCGTACTCTATTAGTGATTGACACAAAACGTAGTATACTAATGCTTAGGTTATTTTGAGTAATCAATGAGCAATTCATAATCCACTGAAGATAATAGAACCATAAAGTGTTTCAGTGTGCCAAAAGTATTTTTTCTCAATTGTCATTACGTCTGCGGAAATTTATCAAAAATTTTCAAATACAAAAATTGTTTCTCATAGAGGGTAAAAATCAAAAACAATAACTTTTCACGAGAGCGATTTCAAATTAAAAATGCCTTTTTTTATTGAAACTTATTTTTGATTTTTTTTTTATTTTGATACCACGTGAAGATATTGTCCCAGAGATTAAAAAAACGTTATAATCTAATATATTGTTTTTACTTATGCTTTTTATACATAGCATGATAGATTTATCGAAATCAGTTTTTGTTCAAATCGGGATGGATTATAGTTCTATTGATTTATCTCCTCAATCATTTAGCATATTCATGAACACTACCCCCTTACTTATAAACGCGATATAAATAAAATTTATATGATTAACACGGCCTTAAAACAGACTTAATCCCAGCTTTACTATACCAACGTTGAAACGACATTCAATAATAATCTAATAAGTAAGATGGTACGTCCGGAATGGGTCCATCAAGAGACAACTTCAGAGCATCAAGTGTCACGAGGAGAGACAGGAAAGTAGCAAGTATAGGTGGGATGAAAGGATATAATAACTCACCGAATACTTCTTGTGATGGAGCCCGAATGATGGATCCTGATGAACTCGTTGCTCGTGGTGGCTATGTGGAAGTAGGACTGCTTCTCGTTCACGAAGAACGTGTCCGGCACCCAGATGTTCTTGATGAACTCCGAGCCCACGGACAGGGTCTCCACACCCGGTCTCTTCTTGTAGGCGAGACGCGGGTCCGTCCAGAACTGACGGAAGTAAAAGTCCAGGGTGAAGTCCTACACGGGGTAACAGACGGTTAGTATGCTTGAATGTACAATCTGTTCATCAAATAATGAATCTATTGATGAAACTAAAAAAAGAGTGATGCATTGGCATTAGATGAGTTAAAAGCCTTTTCATCTTAGTTGGAAGAATTTAAATGTATGTTGCTATTGCTAATGATGAAACTAAAAAAATATTGGCTATGTAAGCTTTTTCATCTCAGGTGAAGGAATTAAAATGCATTGCTATCACTAATGATGGCTCAATTATTTAATATCATCGATATTCTATATTGATTTTCATCTCAGATGAAGGAAATAAAATTCAATTGTGATGTTATAGCTAATGATGAAACTGACAATCGATAGTGAGGAATTTGCATAAGTAATGGTTGATAAGCCTTTTCATCTAAGGTGAATGGATTTAAATTTACTACTGGTGATGTTGAAACTAGCAATTATTACTGAGACATTTGCATAAGTTAATTGATAAATCCTTTCATCTCAGACGAAGGAATTTAAATTGAATTATTTTGCATTGCCATGGTGATGAAATTAACATTTTATTAGGAGAAATTTATGATTCTTTTCATCACAGGTGAAGAAAATTAAATTACTTAATATGTTTTGAATGATATTGCTGGTGATGAAACAAACGAATATTATAATTTGAACAGTAATTTATTTTTTTATTTGAACGCCACATTATTGCATACAAAAACTAATTCGGTTCCTGAACCTTTATCAGGGCTGTGTGAATAAATACACACTGATCAATAATTATACAACCCTAATGAAGGTTCAGGCTGAATCAAAACCGGTTGGCGTAAAAATATATAATAAAGTTTAAAGTGTTAAAAAAATACATGATTATTCAAATTTTAATAATGTCTAATCATAAAGTAAGTGTATCCTATACAAGATTAACAAATATTAATCGCGATGCACTTGCATTAGTTAATTAATTATCCATTTCATTATTTAAATATGTTAATGAATAAATAGCATTGCTAGTGATGAATTATGAAGGATCTATTGGGGAATATTTACACAAGATTAGTTCGTCTCACAAGAATTATAATGCAAGCTTTACTAAAGATGAACATTGATAACCAAATTTTAAGAAAGGGTAAGTTAGATAAGAGCAGATGCAATAATATTACAAGGCGGTAATGAATTAACCAATTCTTAAAAGTGAAATCATCATTTTGTAATTAAAATAACTGATGACATTCATAAACAATGAAAACTAAATGCAAAATAATATAAAATTATTTAGACGAAATGTAATTATTAATTAATAATTAAACAGAACATGCTTACAAAGTTAATCATGCATCGACAGGAGTGATAACTATACAATTATTCAATTTAGATTTATGAATATGGTTAGGGTTTCAGGAAACATTTTCAAATTTACAACGCTATTTTGTTTTTTACATGATATCACATGCAAAAAGAAATTAAACACCAAAATAAAATTTGAAAATTCTACATGATAATTTTCTACATTCTACATGATAATTTTGACAACCAAATAATTCAATAGCCGAAACAAAAACACATTCAGTGAGTTTTGTATAAACGTCTAAATAGCATTAAATTACAGAGGTTGTGTGATTGTAAATTGTACAAGTGAAAAGAAATGAGCATTAACTAATAAATGATTGTTTATGGTATCAACCGAGGGTTACTAAGTAAACATAATATTATTAAACCATTTGCCAAGTGCGGTAAATCGTAACGAGTTACGTGAGTACCTACTAGGCAATGTGAACTATTAAACACCAACTGAGGATAACTATATCCTCCAGCCCAGGTCACCGGGACATATCCGTAAGTTATAATTTTAAAATTATCTACACAGGCCATCTCGTGTTATTGTTTACAGAACTACAAATGAACAGCACGAAAATGAAATTAAAAAAAAAAAACAATTTTAAGAAATAAATATAATACAACTATTTTTATTAATAGCCATACATATAAATATATTATTTGGTTTGACTGAGGATTAAACCTTCCTCCACATAGACTGATGTCAATCACTCTAGCAACTGAGTCACATTCTGTTTGTGTAGACTGACATTTATTTCGTATATTGGCTGCTGTGATATCATCCAATTTCAGAGATATGCGTATATTTTGTGTGTGTGCGTAAGTACCACAAAAGTAATGCATTGTCATCTTCAACGAGTCTATCTGTCGAGTTTCAGCTCGATCACATGTTCATTTCCATTCTTTCATTACCGAAAAGAAAATCAAAATTAAAAGATAAAAAGTTGCTTAATATTTATATTATTATGGGATGTAAATAGTTGAGTAAAAATTAATCTAATATTTTAAATTTTAATCTGATTTTTACAACATCCGTATGAAGACCTACATTACTAGCATCATCTTCAAACCGACATAAGCGTGTTATGGACGTGTCAGTTTTTTCGAAGCGACTTTTTCGACTATTTCGAATATTTTCAAATAACGCCACTTTATTCTCGAGCAAATTAACAATTTCATTTGCCTATTTGGGGCCTAGGAGTCAAAAGTTTGTGTAAACGGACGAAATCAATTTTCTTCTAAGCTTATCGTTAAGAAAAAGTGGGTGTGTCAAGCCTACGCAAGACAGAAGTGAAACTTCTAGTATTCCTCTCTCTCTATTTTCATTTCATCATCTCTATTTTCTCTCTTAGGTTAGTTTGAAAATTAGAGGTTAAATAATTCAACGACGAAGCATGGATTTGCTTTTTCTAATATTTTCTTATAGATGAATGACGTTCGATTAATGTATAGTTCCAAAAATTTTCAATTTATTCACAAGTATACAATATTACATAAATAACAATATTACAATTAAAAATTACAAAGAAATTACAATGACAATGATGTGTTCATCACCTCTATCTCGTCACTACTCATTTTTAACACTGAAATTCTGTACCAAACCGTATGAACCACAATCAATTACGTATTTCACTCGTATTACACTCACGACGCAGTATACTAACCAAGCAGCTGATGCTTGGCGTGGCGCAGTTCGCTGGTGTCTGAGAGAGAGGAAAGAAGAGAAGAGAGAGAACGTTCGTGAGCGGCTCCCCCACCTCAACAAGCGCATATGGTGAGAGAGGGACAGTGAACGGTGAGCGGTGGTGGGGGTACCCGCATTTTCGTGTCGATCCTGACTCGGTTTTACTCCGTCCCCGAAAATCCATTACGCGCCTAAAGAAGTTTCACTTCAAAAAAAATAGGGCTTACACTTTATGAGAAAAACCTTGTAAAAAAAATCATATATGATCGCAGGTGACCGGATAAATCATCACATAATTTAAAAAGTTATATAAAGTCATGGAAAGTTATGAAACAAAAACTTTATTAGCTGGGTTAAGTAGGTTAGGTTAGGTTAGGTTAGATTAAATTTAAAAAAATTCTTCGTTTCTAATGACTTTATATCAATTTTTAAAAGTGTGTTGAATTGTCACTGTGTTGAGTTATCATGGAACCATGATCGCATTGTCGCCATCTTTCACAAATTGAGATATTATGAACGCCATATTTTATCTTTTTTAATACATTATATTACTACTTTAACCTATATACACACGATAATTATTATAAATTAACAAAAACTCGTATTTAGTTAATGAAATAGTAAGAAATTAAAGTAAGTACAATGAAAAAGTGGTGCTCAATTATTTATCGTCTGAAAAAATTTTAAAAGGAGGGTGGCGTGGCTAAATGTTCGATTAACATGCGATTCATAACTTCCATAATTCACTTTAAACAAAATGTACTGTAACTCTTTATTTTATTTTACAAGACTACTACAATTATGTCGCTTTCTTTCTACGGACGTGTACCAGGCGTTGCTTGGGATTATGAATGATTTGGAGTAAAGTACCTGAAAACTGCTTAACCTTTCCTTATCTGTGGTGTGTATTTACTACAAATTGCTTCTAATAACTTTAATAACTCTATAAATATAATAAATTCTTAGTTCAGATTTTAAGTATTCCTCCGTCATACATTTATGCACTGAATTAAAAAATAATATTTTACATAGTTTTCAAATTCAATTAAAAATCAGAGATTTTTGTTAAAAATCGGGAACAAATACACCAATACAATCAACCGTGTGATACTAATACGCAAAGAGTGTGCGAGGAAATGACACGCTATTGATGTCCCGCTTTAATTTGCTATGCGGGAACATGAGACATCCACACATCTGCAGTTGTATTTTGATTTAAACCATCGATACATAAAGCTGTGTTTGTGCCAGCCGCCAGCCGCTAGCCAGTCGCCCGCGAACCGTCGTTATATGTGGACTCCTCGCACGTTTCTTTAGCATCTGCCGATGGTTTTTCATGTTCTCAGCAATTAAATTACAATTATTATCACGTTTGATATAAAATATAATAAACATAATCGATTAGCAATGAATATTCATATTGACGGCCGGCATAGTCCAGTGGTAACGCATTGGACTGCCATTCCGAAGGTCGCGGGTTCGAACCCGGCGTGCGCAAATAAATTTTATTTGATTGATTGGTGTTATTTCACAATTAATTAATTAAAGTAATAAATAGTATATTTGCGGCACGTTCTAGAGTGGAAGATACTACCAGTATCGCCCTGGTGTAAGACCACCATTCAGAATTGAAACGTTGCTCCAAATGGCTTTAGCCGTGTTTAGTGACTAGATCTGAATAGCCAGGTACTTCCCCACCTTCCTCTTTCCCTTCCCCACTTACCTTCAGCCTCACAACATCCCCCAATTGGGGATGCCATAGTCTCACTGGCTCCAGACGGGAGCAGCTGGGACTCTTGTGAGGTATTCACTATAAAAAAAAAAAATTCCGATATTAAATCGCTTATTTTGAGATGTGAATTGACTACACAGCACCGGAACGCGTGGATTTTTTCAGCACAGTAAGGGAAAGGTTAAATGTGGAAATAATATAATTGTATTGTAATAAGTATTTGTTTCACTTGAACATGCCATATCTTCCTCAGGTGTTCTCGGCTTCTTTTGCCATTCACTTCCACGTCATAAATTCTCCTTCAATCCCTTTTATTCGTTTTTTACAAACGCCGCAAGTTATCATATATAAGTAATTGATCAATTTGATCATGTCATGTCTTTCTCTGTATACCTCATTGTTAATATTAAAAACTCTAAACTCTATAAGATCGACTTTTATTCGACCCCGTATCTCATTCCAGTGCAGAGATAATGTGTGAAGTCTTTCAAACCACCCTCCAAACAATCCTGGCACTAATAAGAACAAACATTCCAGTAGTTTTTGGGTCTATTGGCGACAAACAAATAAAGTTAAAAGTAGGTAAAAAAGTAAAGATGTAAAAAAGTAGGTCCAAAGAGTAGTACCACAATTTTCAAATAATAATTAATACAGGTTTAAAAAAAACAGATTTATTTATTTCTCTTGTAAAGTTGCCAAACGAACTTTGGTTATTTATTACTTAAGGTGTAGATATTTATGGTTTTGAAATTTGCTGTTATTATAAAATATGCATCCTCTAAAGTCCTATCATCATTTATCGTAAAAATAGTTTAAAGCTGTTGTGACAATACTAATCGAACCAATGAGTGGTAAATGTGAAACAATGGCCCTGAGTGTATTACATATCCGTGTCATATCCGCTTTAGCACCAAACGGGAGCAATCGGATTGTCAACCGGGCGTGCGTATTGACTCGCAATCATCCCAACATACATCACTTAACAATGGCTCTGATTCCGAATCAAAATTTAACACGAACATGATCGATTGCGAAATTTAGGCCGAATCAGAATTCATTTTCAGTTGTTCCACTGAATAAATAACACAAAGAAGTGTACATAAAACTGATTTTACCCTCTAAGGCAGCGATTCTTAACCTCGGGTCGCGACCCAAATTTGGGTCGCGAGAGGTTTTGGGTTGGGTCGCGGAAATCGCGTATTGATATCCCGATCGATGTCACTAAACTAGTATAGTCACAATTATTACTACTCTCAGAACAAGGACATCTATTGTTCACAATCGCGACATGTTAGTTCTGTTTTAATGGGCGGAAGGGCGCGGGGCGCAAAGCGAGGAGTGCGCGCCATCGCCACCGCTCGGCTCACGCAGTCGGCATCGCTCGGTTCGGCTCGGTCACCACCCGCGCCGCCCGCCGCACCGCGCTGGTCGGTCGGTCTCGTCTCATCTCGGTCAGTTTGCTAGCGAGTTTGTTTACGATTGCACGCTCGTTCTCATACTGTTTTACGTGAATAACGTTTATACTTGACTACAATACACTCTTTGTTGACAACTACAAAGTGCTACAAAATTGTGATAATCAATTGTGGAAGATTAAAAGTGCAACTCGCGATTGCTGTTATCGAAAGAAGGTAAAATATTTTTTTCCAATAAATGACATTGTTAGCCTACAATTCGCCGATGAACGAATAGAATAGTATATTTCTATAATTTGTCGTTTTGTTTCAGTAAGTCTTTCGAATTGTGGACAGTCATGGCGAAACGGATGTTAACATACAAGCAAGAATTTTTAGCCTTAGGATTTATTGAAATAAAAGATCGCTCTGGTGTGCCACGTCCACAATGCGTGGTTTGTACGCAACTTCTTTCAAATGAATCGCTAAAAATAAACAAATTGAAGAGACATCTCGAAAAAGTCCATCCAACGTACGCAAATAAACCGCTTGCTTTTTGGAAAGAAAAAGAAACACAAACAAAGCGCATGAGACTTGATGCACCATCAAGTTCAGCAACAGTTTCGTTAGAAAAAACTACCTACGCTTCTTTCGAAGTAGCTTTAAAAGTAGCTCAATGTAAAAAACCCCATAGTATTGCTGAGCAGTTGATTAAACCAGCTGCAATAGCCATGGCAAGAACTGTCTGTGGAGATGAAATTGCGAAGAAGCTGGAAATGGTGCCAATTTCAAACGATACTGTGAAAAAGAGAATAGATTTAATGTCATCAGATATTTTAGAACAATTAATAACGGATCTCAAAAAAGCCATCAAATTTTCAATTCAAATCGACGAATCAGTTGATATTGAAGATTTCCCACAGCTGTTGGTGTACGTAAGATACAGAACTCCACAAAATTTCAATGAAGAGTTCCTGCTTTGTGAAAAGCTCTCTGAAACTACAACTGGGGCTGATATATTTCTTTTAATAGACAAGTTCTTTGTGGAACACCAATTACTGTGGGACAATTGTCTCGCAGTCTGTACAGATGGAGCACCGGCAATGATAGGGAGTCGCATAGGGTTTTGTGCCAAAGTCAAGGAACGAAATCCAGAGGTTGTTTTAATACACTGCTTTTTACATCGAGAAAAATTGGCTACACGTGATATGCAGCCAGATCTACATCAGGTGTTACAGGACGTAATACAAATTATAAATTTCATAAAGGCACGCGCTATGAACTCTCGGATATTTCGACTGATGTGCGAAGAAATGGGTTCAGAACACCAGAATTTATTATACCATTCGGATATTCGCTGGCTATCCCGCGGAAAGATTCTAGCTAGAGTTCTTTCTCTTAAAACAGAAATAGAAATATTTTTGACAGATAAAAGACACGAATGTGCTGATCGCTTCAGTGACAACAAATGGATGGCTAAATTGGCATATTTGGGTGATATTTTCCACCACTTGAATCAGTTGAACACAGAAATGCAAGGTCAAAATCGCACTGTAGTAGACATTTATGAAAAAATTACTGTTTTTAAAAACAAAACAAAACTTTGGCAAAATAAAATTGCTCAATGTCAATTGGCAGCGTTTCCAACATTAAACTTGTTTTTGGAAGATCTTAATCTTAATGGCAACCGTATTTTCGTGGAGACCATGCCTATTTTTTTAGAACATTTGAGAAGACTTGAAAATGAAATGGAAAGATATATTCCACAAAATGTCCATATCGTGAAATACAGTTGGGTAAGAAATCCATTTGAAGTAGATGTAATGGGCGTTGAAAACGATTCAGCTGGATTACAAGAAGAATTGCTCGAAATGCAAGGTGATGCACTTTTAAAAGAGAGATTTGCCAGAACGAGTCTCACAAAATTTTGGGCACAATTATCTGGGAAGCCTGTTCTGAGCAATGAAGCTGAAAAAGCCCTGCTACCTTTCCCAACTACTTATTTATGTGAAGCAGGATTTTCATGCCTTGCTGTTATGAAGAATAAGTACAGGAATAGGTTGGATCCTCAGCATGACATGCGGTGTGCACTTTCTATAAACATAACTCCACGTATACATGATCTTTGTTCAAAAATACAACACCAGGGTAGTCACTGATTATTTTGCTGTAAATTTTTTAACTGTTTTAATGCTGGTCTGATTTTAATACAGAACATTTAAATAAATTTGTTTATTTCTAATTTTACCAATACATCGTATAAATTTTATAGTATAAAATTACATAACCTGTCAATGGAAAAAAAATAAAAAATTAGATTAGGGTCGCGTACTTCAAATATATTCGTACCTTGGGTCGCCAGCCAAAAAGGTTAAGAACCACTGCTCTAAGGCCACGGACATGTCAATTAATTCAAGAAAGAAATTCGGTATTTCAAAATGTTTTAACAATTACAACAAATTGTACGTATAAAAATAAAACTAATATTGTCAGCTTACATACAAATTTTCTACTTTAAACCCTTAATACGATAAAAAGACAATAAACGCAGTGAATAACTTAAATAATTTATAAATAACTAACGAGGAAGAGGTCGGTTTTTTCTCATTTTCATAACTTGTAATTATTTGCCCGTAGCTGCAAATTTTGAAGACATAGGTCAGTATGGTTGAGATATATTAGCCCCCACGATGATTGTGAGCCGGAATATCGTGAAAATTTAAAACCGATTTCGAGAAATATATTTATAAACACAATCATAATCGTTTCAGCCATGTTTGTAAGGGTTAAACCACAGATAGGCCACTGAAATGTGTTTTGAAGAAAGAATTCGATTTTCGAAAATTTGAGCTTTCACCAAAGCTTTTTCCGTGGACAAGCTCAAAACAAACTTCTTTATCGCTTCATTGAAAAAGTCCGAGAAGTATGATCTAGTATAAAGAACTTTTGACTCTTAGGCCCGAAACAGGTGAATAAAATTGATTACCTTTTTTTGAAATAAATTCGATATTCATTGAAATTTCAGTAGCAGTAATGAAAATTTGAGCTTACTTCTGGAATAAACGTCCATAATCTATCTGTTAGTTTATTCTTCAGTGGTGGTTTCAGTCGCTCAGCGGTGAGTGTAATTTTGATGGAAAGCTCCGGCGGACGTACCGCGTACCCGGTTAGTATTATTTGTATCTGATGAAACCGACCGTCGATAATTCAGCAGTGTTATTCAAGCTGAATGGCTCTCAAAGAACGTTTAAACATAAGGGAGGTTTGTGTATAGATATTATTTGATATTTTTATGGCCAAATGTATCATAGTGATTTATTTCTGGGGTCTTCTACGTTGTTGCGCAATCCTATTTTTAACCCTGATAACAGACACTACAATGATATCCAAAACGTTGGCTAATGAAGGAGATAGTGCAATATGGCATAATACCTCAAAAAATATATTATCGATCAATTAATACTCATTTGAAACACTTATTGAGATCCGCGAAGTGTATTAATTCAATTTAATTAATCAGGCGCTATTTAGTTTTTTAAGTTAATAATTAGTAATTAATGGTATCCCACGAACCTCCCCATATTCCGGAATAAATTTATTATTATTGTTAAATAAATGTAATTTACATTAAGAATATCTCCATGACATTGCTTACGTAAAATTTCAGTGTTTTATAATACGATATTATATAAAATATATTACACAAAATGAAAAAAATATCTTTGTTTTAAACCACTTTATTACATTTATAGACGTCGACCGGTTTCGGTTGAACTCAACCTTCATCAGGACAGTACAAATATAAACTAAAATATAATACAGAGGAAGATTATTAAGTAAACAATAAAGAAAGAGAAAGTATATAAATGTGAGGGAGAGAGCATTAGGGCAGCGGAGTAGGTAGTGGGGTCGGGGAGGGGTGGGGATTACCCAGGGAGAAAGGAAACATCTTTAAAATAGGGCTTTTAGTGAGTTCTATCTGTTTGTTTAAAATTGGGTAATTATTTTTATTTTTACTTGCTTTTGAGATTTCCAATGATTCTAGATTATTGAGACGTATTCCTATTTTATTTTTATGTAGTATTTGAACTCCTGTCGTTCTATTAAATGTAGAATCATTGGAAATCTCAAAAGCAAGTAAAAATAAAAATAATTACCCAATTTTAAACAAACAGATAGAACTCACTAAAAGCCCTATTTTAAAGATGTTTCCTTTCTCCCTGGGTAATCCCCACCCCTCCCCGACCCCACTACCTACTCCGCTGCCCTGATGCTCTCTCCCTCACATTTATATACTTTCTCTTTCTTTATTGTTTACTTAATAATCTTCCTCTGTATTATATTTAAGTTTATATTTGTACTGTCCTGATGAAGGTTGAGTTCAACCGAAACCGGTCGACGTCTATAAATGTAATAAAGTGGTTTAAAACAAAGATATTTTTTCATTTTGTGTAATAATGTCAAGCCACAAAGTGTTTGCTTCCTTCGATAATAAAATATATTAATTTAAAGAATCTGTCTAAATCTTCGTTAAATTAATTACTAAGGCAACTTTTTCATAATTTCGTACGAGAAAAACAGGTATAGTGGCAAATCGCTGGATATCCACTCTTTTTCTTTATGAACATTTTATAACATGAATAAGTAACTAACAGAGAATTCTCAATTGCAGAACGACATAGATACAATTGTTACATGGCCGAGGCACCACATTTGTGCATGTCTAATTTTTAATATTTTTATGTACTTCTCGTATCAAGAAATCGTGTAAATATATTATTATATCTGCCACTTTTGTTGCCATTCGTGTTTTGTTAATAACATGGTATGCAAATGCTGTAAGCGGATATGACCAATGGCGTGTGCTCATGCCACGAGTACACAGTAAATAGGTCGTCATGCAAAAGCCAGGGGACAAACGTACATAGGGCACAATAATTACACTGGGAGCAGAGCCAAAGAAAACATTCACAGAAGCGCTGTTGAGGGATAAAGAAAAATGAAAAAGCAATTTGTGTGTATTTTGGCGGATAATACAAAGAATCCTCCAGGGTACAAACGGTGAGGGCTTACTTTCTCTGAAAGCAGAACAAGAATAGCTTGACACAAGTAAAATCTAATCTTTGCCCGAATATGCGTAGTGATAAGATTTTGCTGTTTATTGCTACGAAACTAAAATAATACGTGCGCAACATTGAATAATAAAATTGTTGCTATATATTTAAGTATGAGTACGTGTGTAAAAAAATAAATACAAGTAAAACTTTCTATTATTTTACATGTTTCAGGCGAAGTAATACAAACTAATGCAAAAACAATTGTTAATTGTTCGATTCCAATTGTTACCGACGTGGTGCATCGCCTAAAGTTGATATGTAAAACTGAGATTTCCCTACAACATTTTGACCGAAATTAGTATTTTAAATGAAAATACTAATTTCGGTTGTGTCTGTAACTTCGATTCAATAAACTCTAGAATGACTTGAATTTGCTTCGAATTAAAGTGTCATTTCTAAAATTGGAACTATTTGTTTGAACAAACTCAGACAAAACCCATAATGTAATATTTTTAACAGAACATTATTTTAAAAGCAATTTTCAAAACTTGAAATGATTTGTCGAGAATTCAGACAATTCAAGTCTGCTCTAGTAATACACACACATATACATTTTGTTCTTACATGATAGTATATGTAAATACTGTTTTATCTCACAACTGTGAATCTCTAGAAAACAAGTTAAATGAACTACTTGGAATGAAATATGAAGACGTTAATAAATTTCGTCTTAAAGAGTCTACATTCACAAATTTCTCTTGAACCTGACGACGGAGATGAATGAATCCACAACATTTTGCTAGCTGGGAAAAGTTTTATGAATTTACCTAAGCGACATTTGTAAGCTGGGAAAAGTTTCTATGAATTGACCCAAGCGACATTTGTAAGCTGGGAAAAGTTTCTATGAATTGACCCAAGCGACATTTGTAAGCTGGGAAAAGTTTCTATGAATTGACGCAAGCGACATTTGTATGCATAAAACATTTTTTAATTATATAATTACAAAAATCAATCGCCACATTTTCATTTTACCTGGTTAAAAAAAGCTCTTTAGGTACAATCTCTAATTACTATTTTATAAAGTCCATAAAAACGTGTGAGCTTTATCCTTGTTATAAATCAAATGTTTTGATTCAATAGTTTGATAACAATTTGACATATTTTTGCGTTTTAATGTACAAAAGGTAAATTATAATAAAAAAGTCAACCCTAATGATTTAGCATTGCATGTTTTAAGGTCACATGTTATGTACCCAACCCTAACATGTACCATAATGTACATTTTATATATAATACATACATACCGACCGACAGTACATTTAAGTATATACTAAGTGAATTTATAAGTATGTATTTGTACCTACATACACCGTACTGTACCGTGCAATGACGTATATCGGTGTACTGGCATACCGTGTACCACGCATAGTGGCATAATTGGTGTACGGGGTGGCATATAACCGACTGACACATTGCATCGCGCTTACACGGAAGGGAAGCGTTTGGCACGCTATTATTTACATAGACGATGCATTTTATAAACGTTCATGTCGGAAATATTGGACGAATAATAGGTCACAGAGATCGATAATTCTTTTTAATTGTAACACCAATATCAATAGGACTAAGACATTTAAATACTCGCTTGTACCTAGATTACATACAGTTAACAATACTTTGGCAGAAATGGTCGATATTTTCAAATGCACGGAATATAGTTACAAGAAGGCTATAATAACACACCCTAATAATAATAATAATAATTATGGTTTTCATAAGTCTGTTCTTCTGCATTGGTACTCTCTCGTATATACTTTAAATACCGAACTTCATGTTTACCGTTACATTAAATTATTATGTGCATCACATGTTTATAGAAGTCCATATGGGCGTATAATATAAAAAGCTCAATATTTTTTATTGAATTAAACTCTCGACATATTGTAACTGATAGTTTATGAATACATTCTATTTCTCATAAACAATGATCGTAACATAAAGAGAGGTTCTGACGGAGTTATAATAACTAACCAGTAACCACCACTTTACAGAGTCAATGTAATAATAAGAGATGGGAAAGTGCACGCTGTGATGCTTGCGACAAATTCGTTCGTACTTCACATGCCCTTATTCCGCAGTTCTGCGGTGCTTTAGGTCGCATTAAATCCGGTCGTGTGTGCAGTGAATAATAAGTAAAAAAAAACACAGGTAAATTACTTTTCATCGTGTTTTTTTTTTATTTGATTCGCCTCTGTTACCGATGGGTGATATTGTATATCCAATTGTGTCCAAACGGTGTGGTCCATGACAATTTTTAGTAAAATAGTGTTAATTTCATGAGTGCGAAAATGCAGTTCTTAAACAGATAACCATTCTTCGGTTTTTTAAGTTTAATTTTATTTTTGTGTGATAGGATACATATTTGGGTGTAAGTATACGCAGTTTTTTCGGTGCGTACACTACTCCTATACTTTAAAATGATTTAATACATAGACATAATATTTAATTCTTATATTGAAAAATTTCCCGCACAAGAAAGCATCTGGACAGACCATTTTGAACCCAAGGGCAGATTGAAAGCATACTGCGAAAACTTATAATACGGTATGTTTATGCTTACTCCGCCTATGGGTCAAGTATACGCAATCAACATGCATGTGAAGTTTTTAATTTAATTTGTATTGACTTATGAACCGAATGAGGTTTTGTGGAGCTGAAAGTATTTGGCCCAGAATGTCTTTTTTGATTCGAATAATATTGTGTTAGTCCTTGTTGATACGAGATGCCGTGCTGACGCGAACTAGGTTCTAGATAGAGAGTGTTCAGCGACTAGGTTAGGGTATTTTAAGTAACTATTATGAAGATGATTTTAAAAATACTAGTTAGTTCTTTTTCTGATAATTCGTGGCTAAGATTTGCTTTAATTTAATTATTAATTGATTTAATTTTTTATTACGAGGTGGCAGTTTGTTGTACTCGTATAACTTTAGTATTAAAAATTCACAGTTTCCTTGTACAAAGTTAGCATAACATTTTATGAATATGTGAGGTGTTTGCCTTTTTCTTATTGAGACAATGAATCCGAATTTAATGAATAAAGTATTAACTAAACGAATTTAATGAATATAGTATAATAGGTCTGACACACTTGAGCTATACTCTCGCAATGCGTCTACTCATAATACGCTATACTTGCAATAGGAATGTATTGAGAGCGATATTTTATTTTATTTTTATTTATTTTATTTCTTTTTATTTAGGAAGCAAACAGTCGTACAGTAAAAAATTATAACAATAAACACTAATATGTTCTAGACCAAGGCTGCCCAACCTTTTTAACAGTTGGGCCAAATTGACGATTTTGAATCACTGGCGGGCCACTGAATACCTGACGGTTCCTATTTCCATGGGAGGGGGGGGTTGTTAGAGAATTTCTATAAAACATGATTCCCCACAAAAAAATTCAATATGAGTGCTCGCCACAAAATATTTTAAATCCATGGGGGGGGGGTTGTTAGAGAATTTCTATAAAACGTAATTCCCCACAACGCAACGGACGCAAAATACTTTTTACTAAAATTCCAAAAATGTTTAAGTGCTCAATGAATATTAATTGGTACAACAAGTATTAATTGATACAACAAACACATAGCAGACTTTATTATATATCTACTCTTAAGGCTAATTAGTTGTAAGTATAATTAATGGCTTTGTTAATAACTTATAAGAAAAAAATATCAATTTAAATATCAAATATCAATTACAGGAATGAATAGGTTTATTTGATCGGTAGTTCGTTTAATCGGCTCCACATTCCTGTAAACCAATAAATCTGATTTTGCAAACACTCACTTCAAACGTTTGCAGAAATAACGTATTCAAATATTGATATTCGCACTATAATTATGCCGCACAATTTAAAAATAATTTGTTGAAATGAATTTTATTAAACCTATTTAATTATTGGCTCAAATTAATTACTATGTTAATAAAGCTAAATTATTAAACCAATAAACAAATAAAACCAATAAAATAACATAATTAATGGTAATAATTTAATAATTTAATAATATTATTATTATTATTGTGTTTGGGTTCTAGTATCTATTTTAATTATCATCTATCGCAGATGACCATTGTTACACGCGAAATATAATGTTTTTTTACAAACATATGTATATTTTTAAAGTTCTCATATGAAATAAACTACCACATGACTAGTGATGGATTCTTTCAATATCGACCAGGTGACATGCTTACATTCAGAATCAAAACGTCCGTTGCTAGAAATGGCTTCAGACATGTTTGGTGACCTAATCTAAGTAGCCAGGTACAGCAAAACATCCTCTTTCGTCATATTTTCCGGATAGTTGGGACTATTGTGTGGTATTTACTTAAAAAAGGCTAAAGAAGTACCTAGATATTTAAAATAACCAAATTTTTGTTTTTCTGTAATGTACGTTGATAAAAATATTCATGTTAAGTTTCTGAAGATTATTATATATCATCCACAACAGAACACAGCATTTTGAACTATTTTAATTTTTGTGTACCTAACTGTGAAAAAACTTTAATTTTTAGGTTATATTCACTAAATGTTACCGTGCACAATATGAAATTCATTCACAAGCTTACCTTATACACCGAAAAATTCACACAATATATAACTGTATTGTGATAAATACAGGGTTTTCCAATAAGAGGTGTTATTTTGATATTCAAAGAAAAATGCCATTTTTTAATATAAATGATCGAATGTTTGTATCATTATTAAGAAAAAGGTATGTCGTTAATAGTGAAAAATAACATCAGTCAAATTACTACCACGACCACGCATACAGAACCATATCCTTTTCATGAAATTTTCCATAACCAAATCGCAAAGTGGCTGCCTTATGTCCTCGATAGCCTCACGAATTCCATCTTTGAGGTCTTGAATCGACGCTGAGCTGTTGACGTAGACCTTCTCTTTCACGTGGTTTTAAAGAAAGAAGTCGCAAGGTGTTAAATCACAAGATCTCGGTGGCCAATTGTGATCACCTCTTCGAGAGATAACACGGTCCGAAAACTTTTCCCGTAAAAGATCAATAGTTTCGTTGTTTTTGTGGCACGTAGCGCCGTTTTGTTGAAAGTAAACGTTGTCCAGATCAATACCATCCAATGCCGGCCATAAAAAATCATTAAAGCCTTAATTAATATTCAAAATAACACCTCTTATTGGAAAACTCTGTATAAAATTAAATTAATTATCTCGTTAATGCTTAAATGAATATATTTAAATAAATTAACCAATGTTTGAATGTAGTGGTTATGAGCATAGCTACTCACACACGCTAAGCTAAACGCGTGTTGTCAAAAACAATGTGTCATTAAACAAGGGTCCGAAGTCGGCCATATAAACATCTACTTGGATGAAATAAGCGTTAGTTCGCGAGAATTTAAACAAAATCTGACGGAGCTATTGGGGAAAGAACCCCAAATGATAAATGACCGAAAAATATCCCAACGCGAAAGTAACTCGTTAATATTGTGACTAATTTTACATACAAAACCGCCTTTTAAAAGTTAGGTAAACCTACGCTATAATTTAAAGACTATAAAACTTCGCGAGGTATACTTTTGCGCCGCACATACGGCCAAGTCTGACATCGTAAATAACATTAAAACGTGTAATCTGTAAGAATTATGCTTTAATGCATGACGAAATTAAAGTTTACTTGGATATTAGCAGAGAGTGATTCACGGCAAACACGTAAGGTCCAGACAGCTACTTCAGATAACATGTTATATTAATTTACCAAATGGAAATATATTCACTATTAAACTTAAGGCTTTAAGTTAATCAAAAGTATTATGCAATTTTCAATTTGACAGGCGGAGGTGTTGGTACCACCGACCCGGGGCAAACCATTTATTGGATAACCAACACCTCTGCCATAGGCCACCCCAAGTGGTTCGCTACATTTGGTGACTTAGCAGGGATGAACGGGTTCATGGGGTGAAGTTTGTCTAAGCGGATGCTTTTGACTACGCAATGCGTACCCCTCATACCCTTTTCCTTCCCAGAATTTTCACTCCTTCCATTCCTTAAAAAGACCCTCCACCCAAAAGTGAGATGTGCAGAGTATGTTTTTTATGTTAAAAAATGTTTTTGTTTAGTAAATAAATATCCCCAAAGATGGCATAGGCTCTGTGGGAAATCTCGGGGCCTCCTGTGTGGAGCTGATATGTGTAAGTAGGTGACCGGATAACTCATCAAAATGACAAAACACCTATAAAAAGTGTTATAAAGTTATAAATAGTTACATATATGTAACCTCTTTAACTTAGTTTTTGTTTCATCACTTTTCATAACTTTATAACACTTTTTATAGGCGTATTGACATTTTGATGAGTTATCCGGTCACCTACTTACACATATCATCACCTTTTAAAGGTGTGTTGATTTGTTATTTTTAGGAGTTATCATGGAACCATGTAAGTAAATCTTTATGTAATTACTCTTTATGGTTGTACCATTAACTGTTAAAAAACAGATAAATGTAAGTAGTTATTCATAAATACTAGAAAAAAATAATTAGAACCTGTATTTTTCTCATTTTGTGACATTAATTTAAGATATACCTATCCAATCCCTCGTGTTGTGACATTAATTTAAGATATGCTTATAAAATCCCTCATTTTGTGACATTAATTTTAAATGTACCTATAAAATCCCCCAATTTATGATGAAACTGAATTTTTTCTTAGGAAATTGTTTTGTCTCTATAGGAGATGATGTAAGTATTCAAATGATGTTTTCATCTCTCGTGCTGTGGAAGGGTACAGTGGCAAAGTCACTCTGAACTGGGGTTTAATTCCGAAGTTCCACGTGGCCAGGAGATGGTTCAATTTCTTGTCTCTCATTTTGTCACATGAATTTAAGATCAACCTATATAATCTCTTATTTTGTAAAATTAATTTAAGATGTTCTTATACAATCATTCATGTTGTGACATTAATTTAAGATGTACGTATACAATCCCTTATGTTGCGACATTAATTTAAGATGTACTTATATAATATCTCATGTTGTGACATTAATTTAAGATGTACCTATACAATCCCTTATGTTGTGACATTAATTTTAGAGGTAATTATACAATCGTTCATGTTGTGACATCAATTTAAGTTATACCTATCCAACCTCTCATTTTGTGACATTGATTTAAGATGTAACTATATAATGCCTCATTTTGTGACATTAATTTAAGATGTAACTATACAATTTGACCCAAAACTAACTGTTTATTGGTCGGTACAGTACAAATTCCATAAAATTCATTATTAGGACAAAGCCTTTCAAAAAACATCTTTCCGAGTATTGATCTGGACATATGTAATTTTTTTTCTCTCCTCTGGTTTTGAATCCTCTACTGCTTAGAAAAAAAACCACTCCCTTTTCTGATACCAAAATCAATTTAACATCTTATACAGTAATTATTTTTTTTTAAAATCAACCAAACTGTTTTTTTCCTTTAAGCCATTTAAATATTTTTGTTTGACTGAGAATTGTCCGTATATGTTCGTGATTGCCACTAAAGGTAGATTAGGTTTATTAGGATTATTTTCCGTTCCAAGAATTGAATTGATTCATAACCGAAAAGCAATAAAGTGAAATTCACAATGATGTACTGAAACAGGCTCTAAGGATAACAAAGGTAGATCTAAGATATAAAATAAAACGAATGCTTTTACCAATATCAAGAACAGAAAATAACAGAATAGGTAGAAGAAACCATTTCAGAATTATTATTCTGAATAGCAAATACACATTTCAGTGAAAAGCTAATGAATTGGGTTGATTTCCGAGATTTCCAGTCTGAATGTCGGAAGACATATAAACGACATATTCCCACAATAAGCGAATTCAAAAGAACTGGAATGGTGAATGCGAGTAACTTTGCTTCGATGAACTAAATCGATCACCTAGCGTTCTTATTGATTCCAGGAGCGCAGTTGATTTTTCTTAATGCATTATTCAAAATGAGAATGGAATGTAAAATTATCCGTTTCAGACGAGGGTACTGTTTTTCAATTGAAGTTTTCCCGAGCTGTGCGCTCCAGAATACAGCTTGTTTATTATTGGTAAGCTTTAACCCTTGTAGAATCACGGTAGATTAATGAAACGTTCCAAATAAATATAATTACTGTAATCTATAAATAGTATGAAGTGATTAGTGTCATGTTGTCGTATATATACATTAACCATATTATTTAATTAACACCATTCCTCAAAATATTAATATAAAAATGTACGAAACTGCTTACTGCGATTTAAAGCCAATGCATTCACCTCAATTTTGCAATTTATCTTATATTTTTAGGTTCTATAAATATGGCACATTATGACGAGCGATCTCTCAAAACGTTTTTGTAAAATGGCAAAATATGCCAAAAAATCACTCCAGTGAATAAAACAGTCGCTATTCGCATATGTCTGTTTGTGCGCTTAGTTCTTCTAAACAACGCAACGGATTTTGATAGGGTTTTTATTATCTATACATAAGATACATGCATTTTATATTTATCAAGTCGTAAGAAATTTTTTTCCGGCGCTTACATTGCTAACGCTGGCTCAACCAAGAGATATATCAAAATAATGTAGAACGAAATTGCATATCTTAAAAAGTCCACTATGGTATTTATCTATTTCCTAAGGATAACCCCCAGCAAACGCCGGGTACACGTCAGCTAGCAATTTTATATTTTAAGATTTTTTCTACATTATTCTAAAAATGGAATCATCCCGTAAAAACAATGTACTACCCAGATATTGGAGTCAACATCTATACCAACCTCTCCATTGTTGATCGGGAAGGACCGATATTTAATTCGTATATTGAGTGCCGTAATCAGAAAAATACACACATGTCCGCGTTTGTTTGCGTGATTGCCACCAGTTCAAAAAAGCACGAGTATATCTGCTGAGTTTCAGCTTGATCAGAAGTGGATTATTTTCTGCTTCCAAGATTTATATTAATTTATAACCCAAAAAAAAATGAATTTGTGTCAACTGATGATGATGGTGATCTCCGTATTGGAACCTTACAGTGAATAAAATAAGACATAATCACTTATATATTATATATATAACAATAAAAAACCAATTAGTCAAATTCCTACCAAGAATTTTATCTTTAAAATATAAAAATACATCAAATTAAAGAGTTCATTAAATTTTTGATATTTATCGATCATAGAGTAAAAAAAACAGATAAAATATGAATTCCAACAATTAAAAAATGTTATGTAGCTCCAAATTAATGATAACGTAACCTAACTTAACAAAATTACTATTAAACCTCACATAACATATCCGCTCGTGCGATGGATATTTGGTATATCGATTTAATAGAATAGAACATTTAAAAAAAATATAGATAACATTTAAAATATATTGGAAAAATTAAGAAATTCGATGAGAAATTATTATTATCATTTCAAGTTTATACAACAGATAAACAACTCCCTTTGATTGGATAAGCGATGTCTTATGTATCTCTCCACGAACTTTTTTATGTAATTTTCTATTTTACGTTTCAATTAGTTAGATTTACGTTTATTAATTTTCAACACGCTTTTTAGTAAGACCATGTGTTCAAAATTGATTATTTATAAATCAAGGGAACTATTTGAAAGTTAGAATAGTTAAAATATGTTTTTATGCTTTGTTCCTAAGTTTTTTAAACATAATTATAAAAAAATATTTTACTTATCTATATTTCCATTATTTTAACAAGAAAACTTGTTTTATTGTTTTTCGATCTTTTTTTTTTCAATTAAAAAATATTCACGAATTTCGACTACCGTTATACAGGCCTCTGCCTAGTTGGTAGTCGAAAAGCAAGTAATAACTTATTCGAATAAAGAAAATAAAAAAAAATGTTGTTACTATGGAAACCACAAAAAATGAACAGATATTGCAAACACAATTAACTAATTGAAATAAAACAATAACTTTGTTTGTAACCACGATTTTTTTTTTTTTTTTTTTTTTAATACCGACTGGTTTCGCTTAACACAAGCATATTTAGGATATAAAATTTAAATCAATTAAACAGTTTATTTTTATGCCTTGATCGTGGTCACAAAGTTATTGTTTAATTTCAATTAATATGTCAAACCACAAAGTGTCTGCATTCTACCAAAATAAACAATAAACTAAATTTTTTTGATGTATTTTTTTTGGTATTATTAATATCTGTAATGCGGGGGCGTAAGAGCCCAAGTACATTGTTATGCATGTCTATAGTATGATTTTTATAAAAATCATTGCCTGTTGGTTCCGTAATTCAATTGATGTCGTTGTGTTACACTATATTCGCATTGTTAAAAATAAGAAAAAAAAATATTTTACAGAATTATCATTAACTCACAAATGATTGCCAAAGTTGTCTCTGAAGTCATTTATTTATTTACACTGCGGGCTTTTACATATTTTAAAAGTAAATTTAAACAAATGGTTAACACAATTATTTGTTGTACAAATTCATGTAAAATTAAAATTCTTTAATAGCGTATATTTTAAAATTAAAAGAAACGAATAAATACTATATCACATATTTTGTGTACTGGATATTTGTTATGCCTTGATTAAAATAATACGTTTTCAAATTATCGAAGGGAGCAAACACTTTGTGGGTTGTTTGAGTTTATATTTGTAAAGTTTAAACTGAGTTTATATTTGTAAAGTTTATATTTGTACTGTCCTGATAAAGGTTGAGTTCAACCGAAACCGGTCGACGTATATAAATTTAATAAAGTGGTTTAAAACAAAGATATTATTTCATTTGTGTAATACGTTTTCAGTTTGGTTCGGTTTTTTGGTCTCAAATCTAAAATTAAGTTTAGTATGGAAATGATTATGTTATTATGTTTACAACAAATATCTTCCATTATCGATCTAATGTCAGTTCAATCCATTGAATTATGAACTTGATCTTTTTAAAGTGCAACAATTAAAATCATCGAGTCCTGCAGATGATTAGGGCTAAACCAATTGTTTAATTACTAAAAGTGCCTGAAATACCATTCGATGCCTTTTGAATAGCTAATGCCAGACTCTGACCGTGACTCATTCATTATTCAGCCGACCTGAAGGGGACGTTAATTAAACAACGAGTCGCTTTGTGGTGCTTCAGGCCGCGTTTGCTTCGTATGAACCATTGTCGGGGGGGTTGTTGATATTGTGGAAATTAAAGAAATATAGATTTAAAAAGGGTTCGTTTGTGCGTCAATAAATTCTAGACTTGTAGGTACCTAAACATAATTAAAAATATGGTTTTCTGCGTTGTGTAGCTGTTCGTATGCATCATAGTTTTTCGGTTTTTGCTGAAAAGTAACATCAAGTTATCTACATCTTGTGTTTTTAAACCAACAAACAAACAATTTTTTTAACAAACCAAAATAGAGTAAAAAATAGAACTGAAAGTAGATACTGTTTAATGTGAGAATTTGTGAAGTAGCATTTAGGATTTATATATCTACTGATGTGAAACAAAACTGCATTTCAAAAAACTCTATTTTTCACCCACATAAAAAAAAATATTTATGTGCATAGATAATCAATACGTTTGTCTATTCATAATTGGTTACATACGTATGTATGTGCTAACGAGTATCCTATAATATATAAAGTCCGAACCAAGTGTTTGTTTATATGAAAACCTTTTGCGTAATTAATATTTTAATACGAACACTCCTAGTCTCGGACTAACCCAAGACTTTTGATAAATTATCCAGACAATCAATTTTCTTCAGATTTTAAGAAACGATTTTGTATGATGGATTAGTTTTATACTAAGCAGGCATCAATTACTCAAGATGTATTGCAACAAGCCTTTTGTTTATTTAAGAACCCACTTTTGGACGTTTCACCGAATTTGACAATTCATCAAATTTCAATGTAGATTTACAAGTTCTGTGGAGGTTATTTTCAAGTTCTATTTTTATATTATTATTGGCCAGTTACTTCACAAAACTGAAATAATAACCGAATATGAATAAAACTTTCACAGAACTTGAAAAATAGTTTTGAAATTTTATGAATTATTAAAATTTTGTAAAAGAACCCGTCCTAAATATTAAAGTCACAAGATATAATAAAACACAAATAAACATAAAAAATCATGATCTAATTGGATTTGCAAAAAATATTTCTGGAAATTAATAGTTTACCAAGTTTAAATCTTAATTTAGGCCATAGACTATAATTTAAAATTTGAATGATTTTAAAAATAGTTATAGATTATCCTTCTACCATCCAACAAAATTTATCGGTTTTCGATAAAGTGCGCAGTGGTTAATCAGGAAATCTAAACTAGTTTATGCATTTTCTGGGTTGTTAAAAATAGATTTATATTGACTTCAATAATAATTGTAAATTCACATTGTTTCATCATTTTATTCAGAAAACGTAATGAACTTTGTTTTAATCACCACTTTATCAAAATAATATCCAGAAAACAAATTTTTTATTTATTTTTATTTGATTAAATCTAATGAGAGAATTGTTAAACAAACGTTGTCAAGTATTTTCACAATGTAAATAACCTTCAACAACATAAACACTTACAAACATGTATGTTCCTACGCAATTGGGTATAAAGTGTGCGCGCTTTTTGAGTCATTTATTTTAAACCTTAGAACAACCTTTAAAACCCAAAGGAAATAAGACATGGTTTAATTAACAAAGACGCCAAGAAAACTAGACAAGTAAAGATTTATGGTGACGTGAAATTACGGAGCAGAGTGTGTGTAGGATAATTTATTGATAGCATTCTCCCTTTTTATTAAATACCGGGTTCTAAGAACATAACTTTGCTCTCACGAAAAGCACCTGAGAAAATTATATGTTTTTGATTGTTGTCAAAATCAACAACTAAAATCAAAAATATGTAGGTATGAACTTTCTTTGTAACTTTAATTTTAAGTCCCGTAGTAAATTAGATAAAGTTTCTCTTTCCGAATTTATTTTATGAAACACTTATTTTTCACATACAGAGGTAAAAAGTTTCATGTAGAAACTTATAACATGCAAACAAACTAAATAGGTTAAGAATGAAATGAGCTTTCAGAGCTTTGAAGTAATGGATTTTTTAAAATTGATTTTTAAAATCTCCTTGTCGTAGAATATTAAACAAAATGATTACACTTAGACCAAGAGGTCTAGCATGGACGATCAATAAAGTACTATGTCAATACAATATTGACTGAATATGTCATCTGTGATCAGTTGGCGACATTTGCGAGCACGGTCAGAAAAGAAAATAAATGATCCGGCGGCCGATGATAAATTTTCGGGCGGCCTCCATAGTATCAGATAAGCTTCGGTTAACTGTCAGTATACACATTTTTTAAAAAATATCCTTCATTATCCAAAATTACTGACTCATCAACTAACAGAACTGAACTAACGAAGATATTAGAATTGAAAGTATATAAAAAAATGTCTCAAAAACGACGCTTTACAAGTTATCCGTAAACTGATTAAATTCTGTAAATTCTAAGAGTGTCTAAAAAAGAACATGGATGAAATTCTCGAAGATATTAAGAGCGATATTGCAAAGATCACCTCTGGTAAAGATTCGATTATAAAACTGAGTTTAGAAATCAACTTAAAAAAAACAAATTATAATATAAAATTGTATCCTACAAAAACATTATTAATCTACAAGAGCAAATTGTAACAAACAATGAGCACTATAATGAGAAATTAGAGAGTTTCATTAATGTGTTAATCAATTTACAGAATACTAATAATAATTAGACAATTATCATTACGCGAGGTGTTGAATCGGCCCATTGACCCTACATTGATTCAGTTTTGGAGAAACGGTATTTGTTCACATAAAAAGTATTAAATAAAAACCTCATTAACTAATTAACTCCTTTTTTAGTGTCAAAAGTAAATTCGGACTGCCAATGAATATTTCGGGTAGTACATAAATTCAACAATGTTCATTTATTCACATTTTTACGAAGCTATATGGCGTTTGACGTTTCGTAATGTCATTTCATAGATAATACTTTCAGTGCTGACTGTGTATATCTATTAATGATTTATTGAATTACCAATATCAGCATGGCAATCAACAGCGCTACCGTGCTCGTGAAATCGGTATAAAATCATTGTTAACTACGCCAATCGATCCAAAATCAGAAAGAACCCCTGAGCTCAACAGCGAAGCTTAGGTCAATAAAGTACCCGTACATCAGTAATGTTAATTGGGGTGTAGCGCAGTAAAATAGTTTTTTTTACTTATGTAAAAATAACTAAAACATTATATTACTACTATGAATAATAACACTGGTAAGTGTAATTAATTAATGTAATTACTGACTTAATATTTTTTTTGTAAGTGTTCTATTTATAATGATGTTATGTACTTATTTAATAGATCTGTTTGAGTTTCGCTTTTTTTGACGATCAGGCACGCATATGCGGATATATAGGTATTTTTCTGAAATTGTATGACATTACAGCAGTTAATATACGAAATCAATATCGGTCCTACTTAATCGGCATTTGGTTCAGATTTTTGGGAGGGTTGACTCCAGTCCCCGGGGAGGAAGGTTTAATCCTCATTCGAACCAAAAAAATATTTTTAAATACATCTATTAATTAAAATAGATAAAACTCTTCAAAAACAATATGTCTAGAAATTGTTACCTAGTCGATGTTGAAGAAATACAAAAATATAAGTTATTATTACTAATTAAATTTAGATATAGGTACTTATTTAAGAAACTCGAAATTTGCAGATTACAATGTTTGTTGAACTAAGTTTACTTTCAAACGTACTTTCGAAGCTTTCAACCAAGTTTTAAATTGTGTAATAGATGAGCTCTCTCAAAGCAAAACATGTTTTTATTTAGCGTTGTTGGTAGCCACTGTTTAACCAACAACACGAATGGCTTAATTATATTATTGTCACTGACTTTGAATCTCGAACTGACAAGGCCAATTAAACTTATTACTCAATCTGTATAATAAATAAATGGATAAACAATTTTCAGGTTAGTGGATAATATACACAGGACATGCATGCTATATTCAGGACATGTATGTATTATACCTAAATGAGTTCCGTGTCGCGACGCATTTCATGTGGCGAATGATTGACAGTATGCTCCTTTCCCATGTAGTTATTATCGTTTATTAGTTGATAATTCCCCAATAAACCGTTGATGCCGCTATGTCACGATGAGACATGTATTTAACGGTGATAATATCTGTGTTTTCATTTCACGTTATTGACAGGGAAAGCACCGAGTGGAAGTAATACCCTCCCTGCCCCTGTCAAAATAACTTCCTGATCTATTGTTACAAAAATCACATCATTATCATGTTAGAATGAGATATCATGACTGATCCCGGAAAAGTAAAAAACAAAATAGTTTTGCCAAAGTTTCATTTAACCAATTACGCATATTTGAAATTTGATTTTCTAAGACACCAAATTAAATAAAAAAAATTAACATGAGAATACCGTCTGAAGCAAGTTGGATTATGCCACTTATGGTTGGAAAATATTGTAGAATGAAATAAAATGAGTTCAAAGCTAAAATAAGAGCAACATTTCAGCTTTGTTCAGTGCTTTTATTTAACTGACAATTCCGCTTTAAAATGGTTAAATTCAAATTAATAATTGTGAAAATTCTTAAATTTAAAAAAATGGCACTCTTTTCATAAATTTAAAAAAAAATTGCATTGTTTTTTACAAATTAAAAAAAGTGTCACCGTTTGCATAAATTAAAGAAAGTGGCACTGTTTTCAAAAATTTAAAAAAATTATCAAACTTTACAATTTGCATCACGTAACCTAAACTAGCAATGCCTGTAATAATATATGACTTGAAAAAATCTTCTCATAAAACTTGAGTTGCGGTGGAAAAGTCCCCAGATTTCGTGTTAAAAGTGTCTACGGCGTAAAAAACTTTGCTACGAAGGACATGAAATTTGTATTAGAAAAATATGATGACTTGGTGACAAATGAGATTTTTCAAAACTTAAAAGTTTTGAAAAATATTTTTTTACTTATTTGACTAAAGTCAAATAAGTACTATCAAAACTTTTCCTGAAATTTAATTTGATTTAAAAAACATAATCAAACATTCATATTGATACATCTGTCAGAAAACAAAGTTTGTTAAGTACTAGTGACAATATTATTATTAATTAATTATTATGTACTTGATGTAACTAATCCAATAACCATTATTTTTACAAGCAATAATTATTAGCCTGAAACACTCATCCACATTGAAAAATCTCCTGATAAAAGATACATGGCTAATAATTATTGCTTGTAAAAATAATTGTTACCCTTTGTGCTATGCATAAAAAAATCTTGTCTTAAACATTAGTTTACCAAAAAAATAATAATCCAATAACCTTTTATATTATTGCTTTTCTTATCCCAATTCCTATAATTCCTTCCACGGCATAGAATAGGAATGTTATGTATATTCTTTTAAGTGTTAAATATCTGCCATAATAATAATATGGATTATGATATAACTTTTTATGATATAGTATTTTTTAATGACTGTAATAACTGGATTACTTGTAAATGAACGTTTTTTCGTAGACCCGAATTCGAATTGGTAAAAAATCAGGGTTCCTTATAATCTTAAGGCTTTGGCTTGTATCGTATAGTATATTGATATGTTCCAGTAAATACATATGCATTAAGTATCAAATCAATGTATCACCTTACGTGAGTCGGGAGTATGAAACGATTAAGACTTCTGTCTTAACAAACACTCTTTGCTTCGTCGAAAATCATAAATTTTATTTTGATTACGACTGTTAACTGGATTCGACTCAAATACAAGGTTCCCTTGACCGGTCCTTGTCCTCCAAGAACGGCTTGAACGGAAGACGTTCATCATCTACTTGCGGAATAAATAATAAAAGGGCCATAGGGCAAGGGTGTAAGACCTTCCATCTGGGCAAGCCAGACCGAGGCCCGCTTCGCCGGGTGACTGCTAGCAGTGCTGGGCTAGCCGCGGGACTCAGAGTGAGTTCGGCGAGTGCTCGGCTCGGCGGTGTCGCGCGGTGTCGCCCCTCCCTCACCCCTCGCCCACTCAGGGAGAGCCACCCTTCGAAAATGTTCGCCTCCCGCGTCGCAATGCGTCTCTGGCTCGCGGCCAGCCCGCCGCGCTGCGCATGCGTCGCTCAGTCAACAAACCGGCCGAATTCAAACTTTCCAAGAAAAAGGACGCACGTCCAACGTTCCGATTCCCCGGGAGTGGAAGTCGACTTGGAACTTGGTAACTGTACTACTGCCATTGATCTGGCTTCTGCGGTCCTCCGACCAGATGATATTTGTTGTGAAGCGCGCGGTGCATGCTGGGGGCGTGTATTCATTCCGCATGTGTAACTATACAATCCAAAGGCACCCGTTTCTTACAGAAATAGCATTCTACAACTCTGTCATTAAAACACATGACCCCAGTAATATGTTGGAAAATCTTACAGAAAAAAAAGTGGATAAATATAAATTTACTTCATGTTATTGTTTTCTGAAAACTAACATAAACTTTCAATATCTAACGATAAACCATCCATTTATTAGAAAAATAAATCTAATATTCGTTTTCATCTGATAAAACTTAATCAAACTACAATAACAAAACTATTCATATCGCTATCGCAGATATTGTTTTGAGCATATTTCAGGCGGCCCCTTATTTCAGCTCCTGCCGCAATCTTTTACAGAATTGCCGGTTATATCTTTCAGATACTAACACTTCACCGCGGCCAACTCCCCCCTATACACACGCCACCCACACAGGCACAGCTGTTCACGCCAACTGTCAGCTCCCCCACCTCTGCCACCCCCCTCCACAACACCACCGACTACTACGGACTGCGACTGACTTCGGAGCAATACTACAGCTACCAGAGGTTATAGGTACCAAAGCTTTCCCACAAGATACCCGGATGTACAAGAATATATTGCCAATTGGATTTACATGAATATCTCTTTCCTAGGTGAAATATTAGGGTTATGTTTTACTGAAATTACTTTGTGTAGGTACATACTTACATTTTAACCACAAAATCTATGATCGGTACATTTGTATCGATTGTACATGCTCGAAAATATTAACAGCATATCTAGAAAAAAACCTATTTTTTGTACCATATATGTGTTATAAAATTCTAAGAAAAATCTTTACATAATATGTCGTTGAGCCAACTAGTACCTATTGCACGTGAAACAATACGCCCATTTTATTAACAGTGCATGAAATGTGTGTCTGCGACGTTTCGAATCGGTATGAACCCGGTTCGCAGAGGACTCGCCTCGGCACTACGTGGTTACTGTTCTGGGTACCCACTCGATGTGTGTGTGTGTCTTAATCTGGTCAAAGCGCTCGCCGGCTCACCCCGTAAAAGGACACTACGATTTGACCCAAAACTGTGCTCAATACTTCAACAGATTCTGGCTGCGCGCGTTCACGTTAGCGGGAACCGTTTCGACGCTCCGGCGAGCCCGGAAAGCTGCGGAAAATGTTGTCACCATTTAACTAGATGACTTCACACGACATATATTAAATAATACATTAAAGAAATCTGATTCAGATTTACAGTAATTCAATCATTCGCTCACCTCAAACTTTACAATTTATTTTGAACTTTTGTATTAACCTGCTTTAAATACGTTTATTTTTACATTATTATTTTTTTATTATTTTTTTATTATTGAAACATATAAACAAGGTTACAATATTATAACAATATAAACACCAATATTTCAATCACTCTCCTAATAAAGCAGCTGCTTGTGTTTAGGAGAGGACAACAAAATATTTTTACATTTGTTTAAATTAAACAAAAAATATTAGTAATTTAACAAAAAATAACAATAAAAGTAATAAAAATATAGGTTAGTTAATAAATGATTCAAATAATTGAAAAGGCAAAAACATATTTCTAAACAATAAGTAAAGTTATGAGGTGGTAGAAGAGTATTTTAATTTGATTTTTTTAAAATATTTTTCATAGTTTTCTTCCGATCGTATATCAAGGGGTAATTTATTAAATAATTTTACACCCTTGAATATATAGTGATGCTGTGCTGTTGTGGTTCGTGCTAGTGGCACGGTTAGTCCTCCAACTGATATTATTCTTTTGCTAATATTCAATTGTGGTAAATTATTTTTACTAAAGAAATCTTTATGTATTTGTAGAAGTGCAATTTTGTCATAAATTTTTGTAAGTGGGGGAACCGGGAAATCTTGAAAAACATTTATAGTTGGGTAGTAATATGGCTTTTTTCAGATGATTTTATTATTTTATTATTGGTATTGTTATCACGTTTTTCACGTTAACGTTGTTATTACATTTTTGGTGTTGTTATTATGTTTTTCACGTTGTTATCGCATTTCATAATACATATTAATATAAAGCAAGTCTACCATAACGCAATAAGTTTTATACAATGTGAGTAGGTACATAGCCAGACATCAGTAAATAGAATGAATAAATTTAAGATAAAACTGTTTGCTCTTAAGATCAGTGAGCAAAATGAAAATTTACTTTTGTAAGTTGGTAGTAAACAATTATATTTAGATTTCTATTTTAAATGTTAACGTTAAGTTCAGAAATAAAATGTTTATATTTATTTAACATTAAACATCTTAAAAGAATTTTATTTTGTTTTATTCAGTGTTCATATATATTTTTATATATTTACTTCTAAATGTTCTTACGTAAAGACGTAAGAACGTTTAGAAGTAAGGTAAAGACCTTTGCTTTTACTTTAGTGATTTACTTATGTAGTTACTCGCATCCTTTACAAATTAATGTTAATTTAAATTTCGCGCTGCCATTTAAGGCGATGCACTACGTCATGTAATATTTTAAATTGAGCCGCTATCAATAACAACCCTTACGTAGATGGCTATAAGGTTTAAATTCCTGCTTAACACCATCCGCCTGTTTTGATTTATGCAAGAAAAAAACATGGCCAAAAAGTGCCATTTATTTTATTTTGTGGATGTTCAGGCTTAAATATTTAATTTTTCTCGATCATTTTATAAATAACTTAATTTCCCACATTATAAAATAAAATCATAACCAAAAATGGGTTCGTAAGTAGGAGATTTTGAACTTTAAAGCAGTTTTCTTAGGCCTTATACATAATTTTTTTCTGGGCTTATAAAAAGACTTATCAAAAAAACACTCGATTATTTCAAAGGCCAAGATGTATTCTACTCGCAGTATTTAACTAGAGCATCTGAAACATTTCTAGGTGATCAAATTTTCAAACCAAAAACACAAGATTTTGCATTACTACGTATGGCATCGCTTTAATCATCTAATTACCAAAGGTTTATAAATGCTTGCTAATCAGATGTGTAAAATTTCAATCGCGTTTAATTTATTTATTTATTTATTTACGGACAAATAGTCCATTAACAACATATTAATTACACGAATAAGTTTTATAAACAGAGATGACAGTGAAAGGAGAGCATATTTAAATGAGGAGCGAAGACAATAATAATGACAATAATAGTAAGATAAGATAGTAAGGCCCTATATTAAACACTTTAATACATCTCGTGAACAAATGGTTTTATTGAACTGACAACAATATTATTTTTTTTTGTTTTTGGTTCTTATTTGTATGCTTTGTTTTAATCTGTAAATATTTATCCTAAAAAAATTAAGTTCTAATTTACATTTATGCCATAATCAGAATTTTTTTTCCGTAACGAACTGAAACAACGGAATTAATCGCACGAAAACAAAAGACTACTCTTTTTACCTCATTCTGCATCACCTGATTTAATGTGATTACTTTTATAATGTCCTTCCTATCCGTGACCCGATAAATCATTGATAATTCATCATATCTTTTAAAAGTTACATAAAGTCATGGAAAGTGATGAAACAAAAACTTTATTAACTGGGTTAAGTAGGTTAGTTTAGGTTAGGTTAGGTTGGGTTAAAAAATTTTTTTCATCGTTTCTAATAACTTTATATGACTTTTTAAAAGAGTGTTGAATTGTCACTGTGTTGAGTTATCATGGAACCGTTTCTAACACGTGCGTTTCCATATTTCCACGCTTTGAGCATTGCTTTTGGCACGCCCCTTATTTTGGTTTTCTTGAATAATTAATTAATTTAAGATATTTTATTTTACAATTCCTTATATTGGCATACTAGTTTGGGTAAGATTTTTTTTTAAATAATCTATATTTATTTAAAAAAATACCAAAATTGCGTCTAAAATCATGAATATCGGAATATTTTATTATTATATTATTTTTTTTTATATAATATTTTACCATAAAACATAAAAAGAAAAAAATAGTTAAATTTATATTTTTGAGTATTTATGCACCAATTAAGAGAACTAGCTCTTGAGTTATATGCAGGAGTAAAAAGTTGTATCAGTTTATAATCAGTATAAGATGTGGTAACATAAAAATGTTATTAATATGGTTTGAAATGAAGTTGAACTGAAGTGAACTGCATACGAGTGTTCAGTTCAAATAATCAAAGTTTTTTTTATTAATAATATCTTTTTTTTTCGGGAAGTGAAGACTAATAAAATATTTCAACCCTCTGCAAATATAATTAGAATGCATTTTTGTAAAAAATAGAAAAATTGGATGTTATCGTTTTAATGACGAATTAAGTATTGATGTATTTAATATATAAGTATTTAAATATTTGTAATATGTCGTCTTTTTTGTGGATGTCTCCAATTTTTGGAACTTTGAACAATGTTGCTGAAGGGAATGTAGGTGGTCGTTTTTAAAATTACTTTAATAATTAGTCTTTGTACCGAAATTAATTAGTTAAGTATTTCATAATTTACAAAAAAAAAATAGCACATATTTGCATTAGATATTATTAAACTATTCTGTTTGGTTAAGTACTTTGGTGTCACATCGAAATTTAAGTTTGATGTGAAACAGGCCGTGCAGTCATCCCTCCCAAGGTCCCATAGTAAGCGTTTGAAAATGGTTTGAAAAGATTAAAAAAAACTATAATAATTGAGCGAAAATGGTGAAAATATTTTATAAACTCGTTTGAAATAGAACAAAAATCTTTTGACAAATGCTTTACTGTGAATTTTTCATGCCTATAACACATTAAATAACAGAATAAAATGTGTTATGAATAACTTTACTTTGAGAATTTTTTCTATTGTGGGAATTTCATATAAATAACGTTTCGGCATGACAAATGTAAAGATATTATCTTAAAAAATAACACATGTTTTTCTAGGAACTTCAAACGTTAAAGAAATAACGAGAAACTTGTTATAAATAAGTAGAAATGGAGTACGCGTAGGCTTAAGAAGAATTTACAAATACTACAATGAACAAAGAAATTCCTTTATCACTTGTCGTGATTTTACAAATACTACACTGAACAAAAATATTCCCTTATCACGTGTCATGATTTTAAAAATACTACATTAAGTAAATAAATTCCCTTATCACGTATCATGATTTTACAAATAGTACATTGAACTTAGAAATTTCCTTATTACGCGTCATGATTTTAAAAACACTACATTGAACAAAGATATTCCCTTATCACTTTTTATTTTTTTTTAATTTTTTTATAGTGAATACCTCACAAGAGTCCCAACTGCTCCCGTCTGGAGCCAGTGACACTATGGTATCCCCAATTGGGGGATGTTGTGAGGCTGAAGGTAAGTGGGGAAGGGAAAGAGGAAGGTGGGGAAGTACCTGGCTATTCAGATCTAGTCACTAAACACGGCTAAAGCCATTTGGAGCAACTTTTCAATTCTGAATGGTGGTCTTACACCAGGGCGATACTGGTAGTATCTTCCACTCTGGAACGTGCCGCAAATATACTATATATTATTTTAAATAATTAATTGTGAAATAACACAAATTAATCAAATAAAATTTATTTGCGCACGCCGGGTTCGAACCCGCGACCTTCAGAATGGCAGTCCAATGCGTTACCACTGGACTATGCCGGCCGTCAAATATTGTCATGATTTGAGCCTAATTGATAAATTACGTTGGCAAGGTAGGTAAGTACTTATATCACTAACTAGCCACCGTTCCAACAGACATTTCTCTGTAGGGGTAGGCAGACATGATCGAATGCCACACCACGACTCTCAGCCTTCACACACACACAAACACACCTGGCTTTGTTTCAATATTTTGAGTTGTTCGGAGTATTGATATGACCCAAATTCAGAGTGTGGATTCACTTGATCATGTCTTACTGGAGCGTCTCTGACTTCTTCTTCAATCCACTTGTATGTCAAAAGTTACCCTTAAACTGACTGTAAATTTACCCTCACTTACACTGTAAAATGTACATGCATGAACCATCGTATCGTCCATTTCATTATTGAAAATGTTTCTATTCCCACCTTACTAAAAAACCTGTTTTGAATTTTAGGCAACTGATATACTACCGCATACCCCAACAGTAATGGCTATTTATCAGTTGTGAATATTTAAAAAATCGTTTATTAGTAAGGTCCACCTACTGAATATTTCACACGGACGTCTTACGGGTCTGTTAATCCAAATATACCAAAAATACCATATGAGTCAACCGTGAAGCTAAATAAGTGAAACATATCTTTGGTAGCTTTATTCCTTACATAGCAAAGCAGAGAAAATTGCTATCTTCGGATATAATATATTAAAGGATATTTTTTCGCACTTTGACTTTGATGAATGATGTTTTTCTTTATCGCCTTTGGAGGGTAGTTTCTATAGGCACGGGTAGACTTTTTACGCAAATCCCTTATACAGTCAGTACCCGTAACTCGGATGGTAAGTTTTTATTTGATTAAAAACGAATTATACCAACTAAACTGACCCAACTAAAAAATACGAGTTTTTATCATTTCATTCGCACATAAACATTAATAAAATAGCATATATGTACTATAATAATTCCCATCTAGAATGAAAGTATACCACTTATTGTACTAAAAATATCCACCTGTAATAATTTTGTCTTGGGTAAATAAAAAAATAGAAAACTTTGTGCAATCTCCGGATAAACATGTTTTATATATCTGCTTAACTGTCACAATAAAGAAAAAAAACTGCAACACTGCAACTGTCATTGTATTGCAAACTTTATTTGTGTTTTTTATTGTATTTTATTTTTATTTATTTATATATTATCTAATATATGTAAAAAATATACTCTTTTTCTTCTTCCTAACTTTAGTAATTCTTTTCTTTCGCGTATTCATCCAAATTTAATACTTCTAAATCTGTCAATATCATTGCATTAAAATATTTTTACCGTACATTCCTCTCACCTATCTCAGAACAGGTTACACCTAGTGAGATATGCAAGGTAAATAGCAAAATTAAAAGACAGGTGGTTTCAGAGAATTTGAAAAATTCATTGAATTTAATGGTTGATTTTCAAGTTCTGTTATTATTTCAGTTTCGACAAAACCACTGACCAATTACGATATAATAATAGAACATGAATAGAACCTTCACATAACTTGAAAATCAACTTCAAAATATGACAAATCGTCCAATTTATTTGAAACAACCCATTTTTAATCTGTTAATAACATTGCAATGAAATATTTTCATTGCATTCTTTTCACCTACCACAGAGCAGGTTAAACCTAGCGAAGAAGGTAATATGTAGCATAGAATTAAATTATACAGAAAATTAATTATGATACCTTCTTTTTGTACGAAAATTTTAAAATTACATTTCGATTTATCGACACTTAACTGAACAGAAATGGAATTTTTTTTCATTTTTGTTTTAAACTGAAAAATATGGGTTAATAACTGCGCCCGCTCTCAACGCAGGATTTCCTAGTGAGATGTTCACTGTAGTTACATCACCCATTCGATGTAATTTATAAAGCTGAAAAAAATAAATATAAAATGAATATTGAATATACCAATTTGAAATTGTATATATTAAATTAAAATCAGAATTTCGCAGAGAGAACCGCCGTCTGTAAGCGAAACAGATTATCTGAAAGTCCACAATTCATATTGTATGACAGGATAATATATATAAGATCCGATAAGCGCAGAGAAATTTAGCTACCGCGAGGCGTAGCGCAAAAACACCGGCTTTGGGAGCGATCGATAGCCACAATAGCCATAACTGGGAGCTTTTATTACTCAAAGGGAATGCATCCACGATATACGATACAGTGGCAAACCGAATAGTTACCACGACCTGAGATAAATGTAAGCCGAGTTAAGGTGAAGTTTAATGTTAAATCACTATTTTGATTAATCTTTATAAAGAATTGGTGTACATTATGAATACTAAAAAACATGCTTTGGATAAATTGAAGGGTTTTCTATCCTTTCGCTTGAGTAGAATACAAATAAATATATAAATTACTGAATGAAAAATGTAAATGTAAAATACTATTTTTTTTTCAATAGAAACATAAACAATTTTAAAAAAATACAGTATAATAGCTAAGATTATCTGTGACAGTTTCACTTGATTAAATTTTTTGCTTTCTTATAAAATTATTTACAAAATAAATAAAAACCAGTTTTGTGCTATAATGCCTGTTACCTACAATATAAGGTATTCCAAGAATATACACATTTTTGGCTTGTAGCTTCCTCTTAATCTCCACTCATATGCCTTATTATTCCGATTCAAGTCGATGACTCAAGGATGTTCTTTATAAAACAATATATCAATTAGTTTTTATTGGAACAACTTTTGTAGAAGGTTGTAACGGTTGTCAGTAGAGATCGTTACCTTTTTTAATTTTCTATGTTTTGTTTTTTTTTCATGTTTCCTTTAGATTTATTAGTATTATATTCTTCTTAAATGATATATTGTTTTATTAATCTTCCATATTAACAACCAGTATATGTTTGTGCTGCGCATCATTCTGTTAAACTGAACTATTTATGACTGATTGAATATGTGATTTCAGTAAGTAAACAGTAAAAAATGTTAACGCCAGTCACTTTATATTTTATCTATAAATAAAGAACAAAAATAATTCAATTATAACAGTTTCATTGTTCCAAGAATTAAATTTCCACATGAATGGAAATGCAAAGTTTTACATGTTATTGAATTCCGTTGTGCTCCAATGAAACATTCAATTGTATCTGTGTTTGAGGTTCAGCTATGAACATTATTGTTTGAAATAAACGCTCAACGCACAACTATGCAGAAGTTGGTAATAACATTACAAGTGATTTCTAGTTAAATCAAACAAATTAAACAATGTGGGCCGGATACACGTACCCACAATAAATTTAATTATGTTTAAGTTTTTTAAATATTTGTAGTAAACCGTTGGAATAATTATTCAAAAATAATGGTAATAATAGAAGGTTCTGATTTACTTAACGGTATTGTCTTTCATGTAACAATGAAAATCATTCAATGCTCCAAAAATCTATTTTAATGTCACAATTGTTATATCAGAACAAATTCATTCAATTTTAGATTCTCGATTGTATGTAGTTGGTAATAGTGACTGATCTAAAGAATGTTAATACAAGCGGGCTATAATATTATATCCCTTCAACCAAGGCTCTCACCTGGGACCTTTGTTATTTATCCTATTCATCACATTTATCGTATCTACCAACATTTACTACAGTGTTGAAGATTTACTCATTGCTGACGATATGAAGCTGTTTGAAGTCATTAATGATGTGTACGATTGCATAATCTTGCAAGAGAACGCTAATTATTTTTTCATTGGAATTCTGGCAATAAACTTCATATATTAACAAATGCCGTGTTATGAGGTTCAACAAAATTAAACTTCCAATAATATATAATTATTCATTGTGTAATGTTGATTATAACCTTTTAGTCAAAATTCTTGACCTAGGCATCATTTTTGATCAGAAACTCTGCTTTGCATCTCATATAACATTTATAGCTAAAATCGTTATGAAAATTTTTGGTTTTAAAAAATATTCTCTCCTTAAAAATTCTGTTCACATCTTTTTTTAGAAGCATTCTTGAATATAGCTCTAAAATTTGTACACCTTTCTTTCATAATCGCATTAATATCATTGATAGAGTCCAACACAAATTTTTAAAGTGCATTAATTTTAGATTTATGATTTTTGACAAAAGACTAATTTTTTTTCTTATATTTTTTATACAAAATTGTAAATTATTAGTTAGATAGTTCTGATATATTAATGTTGATGCACCTTCATATTCGTACCATTAGATCAAGGTTCCCTAGTATGTATTATTATGAAAATTATACTACAGTTTCAGTCTACAATTCACACCATTGGTAACTCTTATGCTACAATAGCTGATGTTTTGATAAGCCTTTAATGAAGTATAAAGCTTTGTTAATTGATTATTTTAGAATTGCATATTTTAACGAAGTCACTGTATAACAGGTTTTTTGTTTTTGTCTTGTTTAGTTATATATATATAAATATCTAATAATTTTTATATTCTCTCTTCTTTATACAAGGTACTTTGACTTTTAATAACTATCATGTATGTAAATAGCACGATAAATAAATATTTATATGACCTGAGTTAACAATGATACATTAAAGTTTAGGTAAAACTTAATCACTGAAAAATTCTTACTAATAATACTCAGGAGCAAATTATTTACACCTCTCTTGCTGCTAAGTGTGTTTTAATATGTAAAAGCCCATTTGGGTGCTTACAAAACAAAAAGATTGAATGGTGGATAGTGTATAGATCGTAGCGAGTTTATTCCGGGCGGCAAGTAGACATGATGGATTATGGCACAGCGCGGTGCAGCGCAACTTCCCCAAGTTAAGCGCACTAACAACTACTAAGTTGTTCACTATAGTTTGCCCACAAATATGAAAACGTTTCAAGAAAACTTCATTCCCAGATTACAAGCGTCTCTAAAAGTTTTCAAAATCTATTAAAAAATATCCATAGTTCTAAAATAGTATTGCTTTACGAATGACTACACATAAATAGGTTTACTGTTTACGGTTTTTGTTTGCTTTTAATGATGTTAGATACCTCTTTTATACACACATAACGTTTCTTACCTATATATTAATTAGGTTGGTAACGTGTAGATAAAGCCACGAATTAGGGAACGTATTTAACTTTTCGAATTAAGTAATTGGATAGGATTAACCAGGCATTATTATACAAGGTTTAACTTAAACAGATAGGATGGAATATTTCAAGACAGAGAAGGATGAAATTCGTTATATTGTAGACTACGAAGAAAATTTTTTTAGTTATAAAAACTTAGTTTATTTTAAGAGCAGTTCATTTATGGTGGATTTTAAAGATATTATTATTCTTAACACTATTGAATTTATTTCAATGTGTATGGAGTTATTAACAGAGCAGTTAGTTAGTTAGTTAGTTTCTCTCTGCTACGGCCATTTTTGGATCGGTTTGGTGGCGAAACCGTTTCTGCCAAAAATGAACTAGTGGATATACGTTACATAGTATTTTAATCATAATATTATCAAATTAGATGCTGAAAAGATGATGCAATATCAAAAAGCATTTTGTGTTGTTTTAAAGTAAAGCACATTCTTAAATGCGCTAAAGATTTAGACGCATCGAATGTTTTGTGTAAGTAATTTGAATATTTATATTGTTATACCACTTCAAACTGCGTGAATGATTCGAATATCATTATTTCACGGAATACATAATTCTAGATAGAAAAATAAAAAGGCATGGAAATTGTACTAAGTATAAAAGGATATGCACTTGGGATGAAAAAAAGGAACTACATGAAGCAACAAAAGTAAGCGAGGTAGAAACATTCATGCACTATCGCCTTGGTCGGTGTGAGCGTCCTTCCATACGTACGGCAATAGTGTCAACCGTGACACTTGACCAACTCCACAGAGGTAATATGGTGATAGCGGGTAAGGACAACAAGGACAGGTGACACGAGTTACAGAACTAGCGCTCGCGGCGAGGACCGTGCCCGGCCCTGTCACGCTGTCTGTGACTAGGGTTACGGCAGGTGACTCGAGCTCGCGGCCAAGCCCTCGCAGAGAGGACTGCGCTCGGTTCTAGCCACTCTGTTGGCTTCTGACCGTCATCTTGGACAGAAATAGATGGGTAGTTTGGTTGGTTGGGTGGGTGGAAGAGTACAACGATAGGTGACACGAGCTAGCAGCACAAGTGCTCGCAGCGAGGACTATGTGGTTGGCTCTAGTCACGCTAGTATGCAGGGTCAGTCAGTAACAAAGGGCAATTCACTTTACATGATGGCAGGCGGGCAATGGGTCACGTCCTGCTGTGACCTTCGTTTGACCTTGATTTGGTTTCCACTCGGGGTCCTTCACCGGTTCCCCTAAGCGGCACATACAGTCTCAAACACTTGGAACACCGGGGAGCTAGGCTCCGGTGATCTCTATCGCGATACTTGGATATCGTCTGCAGACGACTGAATACTAGGAATTAGCCTTCAGATAGCGTGAAAGACCGCGAGTGTACAACCAGTAACCAAGGGTCACTTGGTCCATAACATCGACATGTCCAACACAACATGACAACATTTATATCAAGACCGATTCAGTGTTCCAAGTCAATTTGGAACTGAACGTACAGCAAATACAAAACAATAATTATACAACCACAGCAAAACTACTAACAAAAATAGCTGGTTCGTTTGCCGGAAGAATGTTGAACTTTGCAGTTTTTACAGTTTGGGAAGAGTAACTGTGTTAACTGCATTACTATTGGAGAAAGCGTTTGAGATAGACTGTATGTATTTTTTTTTTGGATTAAAGAAAAGCCTTTTAAAAACAAGATCAAAATTCAACATTCGGTGACAAATGTGAACAGTTGTATTTTTGTAATTATTCCGGTGAGAAAAAAAACAGTTAATGAACACATAATATTTGATGGCCAGCTTTGGCATTGCATTTGACCGAAAAGATTTCGATGTAGAAATCTGATTTGGAAAATGATGTAAAGTAAGTTAGCCATTAGATATGAGTAGGTACGGTATGAATGCAATGTCAAAGCATTTAGTATATTTTGGGCCAAGAAAGACTGGCCATGCACACAGTCTGGTATTCAGGACTGCGATGAGGAACGATACATGGTTCCCTTCCTCCACTGCGACAGCATTCCTGAAAAGCCCTTCAACACGAAACTAAGAGAGGTTTCTCGACAAAGCGTCTAAAAATTCTAAATAGTTCTCCAGGAAAATGTGATTTCGTTTCTGAAATTTTGTCACGCAGGAGAATATTTAGTATTAATAGAATTTGTGAAACATAAAAGGGATTTGGAATAAAATCCATTTGACAGCCAACAACCACACGATGCCGAGAACGACAATGAGTTAAATAATAAATAAAATGAAGTAAAAACATAAAGCAGTGTGCAACCTGTTGCATGTATAGAACACTGATGCAGCGGAGGGCTCCTCCGAGGACGACATGGCAACGTAATATGACAACCATGCTACAACTTGCACTCTACGATAATCGGCGGATGAAGAACTTATTTAAATTGAAGATGAGTATTGAGAGTGAGTACCATAAGCACTTCGGACACCGAGCTGATAGAGAGCACATACATGGTGACACCCACTTCCACCGGAGGACCTGCAAAGCATAATCGTCTTCGTGTACATATCATGGGTGACCAGCTACATAGGGCCACTTTTAGGGCTACCCGACATTGTTCCGACGAATGAAAACCAAATCAAAGTAGTGACAGTGACGTTGCCCATCGCCTGCTCTGAGGATCCTGAAAAGTGAGCAGCGTCAGGAGACCGACAAGGCGAGACGCACAGAACCAGGACGAACATAAGGCAGTGTTCGGACGAGATCGGGAGGGGTGTATGGTGTGGATTCGCTCGCGTCGGAGCTCGCCCGCTACCGTGTCATGTCAGCAGGCGCATGCAACACTACTGCTCTACAGTGGGAGGCTGTGTGTCACACGCGCGGAAAGGGAAAGATGGCTGCGCGCTCGGCATGGCTGATTTTGTTTTCTGCCTTGGCAACGAGGTACATCCTGCTTTCCCTTTCCGTTATAAAACTTGTTTATTTCTTTGAGAAAGTGAGAATTGTGGTATGTAAAGAGGAGTTTTCTAAAGGGACACAAAAGAAATTCACCAAGAAAACACTGTATCCTTGTTAATATCGCGTCGTTTCATGCGTCTATGTACATGGCACGTGTGTTTTTTTTCAACTGAAGATGAGCTCATTATTTTTTTACTATTTGAATATTATGTAGTTGGGTTAATGAGTGGTGGATGTATGAGTGTAAGACAGCAAAGAAACTGTAAAGAACTGTAAATTGATGGTAAAAGTTGAAATTATTGTTTGAAACAGTATATTTTGACGATTTCTGTGTCCTTTAGTAAAATATTAAGCCAGTCAGGAATAATTGGGTTCCACTATAAGAAACGATTGATTTATACAACAATTATCTCACGTGGTCAACGTGTAAATGAGTAAAATGAACGTGTGTGTCTATGTATGTAGTAGGTGTGTTGTGTATGTTGTTAAACAAATTAATTTACTCGAACATTTACAAAACTCAAATACAAAATACGGGTAAGTAAGAAGCGGATGGTATATATTTTATAAACTTTTTAGGTCTATTATTGAATGGTGATGCACAGATTGTGTAGTGGCTGTACCATTTTGACTTCTGACAGCGAGCTGATTGATAGCACGTACATCGTGACCCCGACCTCCACCGGTGGACCTGCAAATCAACAAAGACCACACCTCAAGTCTGACCCTGAGCTCTTCGAGACGCAGATGGGAAACCCAGCCAGCAGGTGCTAGTCCCGCCCACAGTCAACATTAAGTTGTTGTTGCAACAACCCCTAACTCACGTCAGAATAAAGTAACCACGTCATGAAATAATGCTCCAATTCTCCCCCACGCAGCTCACGAGCTCGGCTGAGTTGTTATTATTTGATTTCTCTCCCCGACTGGCCTAGTGCACTTGGGCTTGCAGGTGCTTCCAGGATGTACCACGAGGGGTCGGGTCGGGTGATGGGGTGGCCGCGCAGGAAAATGTAGGTGAAAGCGTAAACTACTCCCCTATTTTTAGCGATCGCTTGAGCCGACAAATAAAAACTATAAAGTGGTGGCGTGTCTGACAGCACAACTTAGATTCCGATTAGTTGCTCGAGTTCCTTACTTTGGTAGCACTATGCAATACAATTGATGTGAATAAAAGAAGAAAGTGCCGATTGATGTGAATAACCTCTAGGTACATTTTGAAGTGTTTTTATTTATTGATTAATTTATATAGATTGATACAAATAAAACAATTAAAAGTTAAGCAAAGCTCCTAAATAATATTTGTGTACATTTTCCCCGCGGCCGTGATTTCGCAGTATTGGAGAAGTTCGCGAAGAATCGGCCCATTAATCTCTCCCCGCGTCAGCAGGTGGGAATGAGTTCCCTCCCGTCATATTACTGACCCGGGTCTGCTAGGTATTTTCCCGGAGCCTCCTATCCCCGAACGAAAGATAATTCCTGATAAACGAAAACATTCTGGCAGGAAGGAGCGAGACGGAGCAAGCGGGAACGGGATGACTACAAAGTTTGAGAGTAAGAGATACTGCTCTGTCTCTTTTTGCGTGAGAAATAGACCTAATCTACACGGTGACACGTGTTAGGGAAAGCAAACCGAGCTCCCGAGAAGAAAGGGGCAATGTGAACGAATAAAGCTCCGCTGAAAGTTGCGATCAGATGGTACCACTGCTACGAGATTCGGGTTGCTCGGCTCGTTTCTTGTCGCCGCGCGCATGTATAGGCCTAAATGACTCACGGATAAAAGAGAGAGTGTCTGACCCGGAGGCTGGGCGGTCGCTTAGCAACCTGACGTCAAACAATCGATCCGGGGAAGAGCGCAGCCTGCCTAACGCAGCCGGGAAATTTGGTTTTGCCAAACCTTTTCGGATCGGCTCTTGCCCCGAAAGTTGCGCACCCTGCGCCGCCATCCCACTATCCGCACGGCTCGCCGGCCTGGAGCGTGGCTTCTTCTGTGTGCTTTCCAGAGCCTCGGGGCCACCAGATGTACTTTATCATATTATTATATTGTATACGAGTATGTGCTCGCTCGCTTTTAATTGTCGTACATGACGGGGTACATTTGTAATCGAAGGAAACTTCGCACAAGCATTAGAAAAATTTTATAAACAAATTCAATTTCGACGGATTAAATAATTTATACGTTAAAATTCTGAAGAAAGTATTTGGTCCAAATGATCGTGCCATTTGAACGGTCAATTTTTACTTTTAAATTTCGTTCAAATTAAGAGATTCGTGACTTAATGAATAAAGTACATCAATAATTGTATTAAAATGTTTAACAACTCACCTCCATAGTTTGGTCTTACTCTTTTGTCATAACTGACGCTAAAAGAATCCAGTATAGCGGAAATGTTGACATCACCAAACATGCCGCCTCCGCCTGACCTGCAAAAACCAAAAAAAAACATCCATTAGTCAAAATACCAATATTATTCAAACAACCCAATAAATGGTGCAGATGAACTAAAAATCAAACCAAATCTTTTATTACATATAAAAACAAATAATGTATCCAGTAATAATTTTTCATCATGATAAGAAAAATTTCAATTGGTAGAACTACTAATTGTACTTTATCTTATTAAGTATTTTATAATCTTAATCTACTTATCTTTGGCTGAATCCACTATCCGTTATGGAATTACTTCTTGGGGATTTTCATATAAAACTAATACAAATTTTATCCAAAACATTACAAAATTCCAATTATAAATTGTTTTTATTTATTAATATTTACAGGTTTTCACAAATGTTCTCACTTGCATGAGTACAATCCAGTTATAAAAACTCAATTAATATACTGACACGTACACAAATTTGCAAAAAAACTCTGACAAGATAACTCAACACAAAGACACTTTAACACACCATAAATAAAGTCATTAAATAACTAAAGTGTAAACCAAACCTACATAACTTATTTAACGTAGTTTTTGTTTCATCACTTTATTCAGGTGACTTGAATTGTTATTATGTGGATTTTTTCGGATACTAGTCAGATGACCCAAATTGATGATTGTTAAATTCATTGAGGTAAAACATGCTATAATCTTTTAAACAATAGGAATTGGGAACATTTATTTCAATATTACTAAGACATAATGCAATATCAAGATGACTGCTTCATTGTTATTGATAATGAGTTATTTTATTTAAGGCGATGCCATACGTAGTAATGCAAAATCATGTGTTTTTGGTTTGAAAATTTGGTCGCCTAGAAATGTTTCAGATGCTTTAATTAAACACTGCGAGTAGAATACATCTTGGCCTTTGAAATAATCGAGTATTTTTTCAGATAAGTATTTTTATAAGCCCAGAAAAAAATAATATAAAGGCCTATGAAAACTGCTTTAAAGTTCAAAATCTCTTACTTACGAACCCATTTTCGGTTATGATTTTATTGTATAATGTGGCAAATTAAGTTATTTATAAAATTATCGAAAAAAATTAAATATTTATGCCTGAACATACAGAAAATAAAATAAAAGGCACTTTTTGGCCATGTTTTTTTCTTGCATAAATCAAAACAGGCGGGTGGTGTTAAGCGGGAATTAAAACCCTATCGCCATCTATCGCCAGGGTTGTTATTGATAGCGGCTCAATTTAAAATATTACACGACGTAGTGCTTCGCCTTAAGCATATTAGATCAATCAACCAAGTGTATAAATCTTAAATTATTAATCAATGAATGTACATGAATCCATAATGTGCAACGACGTAACATAAAAATAATAATATACAATTGACTAATTAATGTTTTATCTGCTAGTGGAATATTTGTATTCGATATAAAAGTAAATATAATGAAAATTATTAATACTGAAATTTCACATCTTCTTTTCCACCTTTATTTACGTGCGCCGTTCACTTACCCCGTAATGAAAAAACATCCCCGCTGTTATTTGGAAATATTAATATCCCACGCTCTGCTAAAAATACACGGCAACCTTTGCTCCTTAATTTGAAAAATATTGAGTCCTTGGGTGAAAAATGCTTTAATAATCACGTCCTTAAATCACGGCCGGCGAACCTCAGACTAATGGGCTGCAATTTGCAGCGAGAACTTACCTAAACCATCGTTCATGATTACCAGCATTTACTATACCTCAATAATAATTATTAAACTAGTACATATTTATCTCTTTTATTTTGATAAGTAGAATACTCAACATTATTTTCAAATTTCTTAATCACCAAATAAAAAATTATAATAATTTTTTTTTATAAATAATCGCATCCTCACATGAATTTTAATTATGTTTAATTTAATAGTAGAGTTATGAGGCGTAAGGCTTTCGACTAGCAAGCTGGAGGTTGTGGGTTCAAATGCCGGCGTGCTAAAGAAAATTTTATTATTTTTTTTAAATTATTGAAGACAATATTAGCGATATGAGTTATAAATATATATATTATCATAATAAATAAATTATGTACATTAATGTGACTTCCGTTATTAGAGTCTTTTGTCATCTTAAAACTCATTTAGGGACATCAAAAAAGCGAACAAGTTTATATACAGACAATTTCAATCATCTCCCAAGTTTTTAAAGGAATTAAAATTTTGTTAAAAGATCTAAAAATATAAAATAATATGGCATCTTATTTTATATCAGTTAAATTAATATTTTTAAGGAAACGATGATTTTACAAACTTAAATAAAAGCTTTGTCATACAAAAAACCCCAAGGAAAAAAGAGTAAGTCTCATGATGACCTTTCAAGTTTTGCTGAGACAATAAAACCGTATTTTATGCTTTCTAGCTTAAGTTATGTGCAGTCGAAAGTTTGTATGAATAGTTTTGGTGTCTTGTATTAGTCACTTGCAGGTTTACTTAAGGCCTGACAATGATGCAGGTTCCCCAACGGGTTGTTGGAATGGTGTAAATACTGTAAATCATAACGAGGGTGTTCTTGTGGCGTTTCTTGCCATTTCGTCTAACTAAACCAAATTAATCTAAATACTAAATCGATTAGCAGCCGGAGAGTTCAACATTAATTAATCAAAACGAATCTTATTATTGAGTGGGGAAACGTAACTACTAACTAACTTACTAACTAACCCCTGTCCCACTTCATGTAGGGGTAGGCGGAGTAATGGAATGCCACACACCTATGTTTAGTTCAAAAGCCTTCATCTAAATCATCTCTGATATTCTTAAGCATTTGTAACAAATTATCATTTCATGAAAATCTAGCTTTGATGCGACAGTTGACTTCTTTTTTCACCCTCATAAATGTATGTTCTGCAGACATTCCTTCCTTCGCTAAAGCTAAATTGTAATGGAAATCTAACTGGAAATTCTAATCAATGTATATTTTTAATTAAAAATTACAAAATCATTTTAGTATCACTTCATATTATATAAAAATGTCTGTAATATAAAGTAAGGCTCTTGTAATATGTAATGTTCTCAATGTTAAAACGGCGACAAACATTTTGTCAAAGAATAACCAGATGAGTACCAAATGTAATATTTCTCTTCAAGCTTCGTAATTCGGCCGAGAGTGGATTTATCCCCGATATTTTGTTCAGCGGAGGAGAGGGTTTTCTGAAAGCGAAAGAAAGAGGTTTGAGGAGGACTGTTTGTATGACAAAAAGTCTCTAACAATACCCACTGTGCGCCCTGAAAACAAAGACACCAAGTAAAAAAATAAACATTCAGATTATCGTTTTATTATTTATAGCTTTAGTGCCTGACTTTGCCTGTTGTTTCCTAATATATTACATCTATCAATACTTGATTACAGGTTTTCCAAGTTTTATAATTCATTAGTTTCATCTAGCAGCACAAAATATAGGTGTTTTTAAAGCTTCGCTTATGGTATTGTGATTCTAGAAGCAATTACAGTTACATTCAGAGATTATACCTTAATTTATGAAGATTTTGGTTGTCAAAATAATTATAACATAACTAATTAATATATAATATAAGGACACTTATAACATACATGAGAGTAGTTGTAATGAAATAGATTTTTTTATTTTTATTTTTTATTTTTATAGTGAATACCTCACAAGAGTCCCAACTGCTCTCGTCTGGAGCCAGTGAGACTATGGCATCCCCAATTGGGGGATGTTGTGAGGCTGAAGGTAAGTGGGGAAGGGAAAGAGGAAGGTGGGGAAGTACCTGGCTATTCAGATCTAGTCACTAAACACGGCTAAAGCCATTTGGAGCAACGTTTCAATTCTGAATGTTGGTCTTACACCAGGGCGACACTGGTAGTATCTTCCACTCTGGAACGTGCCGCAAATATACTATATATTATTTTAATTAATTAATTGTGAAATAACACAAATTAATCAAATAAAATTTATTTGCGCACGCCGGGTTCGAACCCGCGACCTTCGGAATGGCAGTCCAATGCGTTACCACTGGACTATGCCGGCCGTCAAAATGTAATTTTTTATCTGGCAGGTATATAAGTAGCGTAGGTAAATGTAATTTTTTATCTGGCAGGTATATAACAGCTTTTTGTGGAACGAATAGTGAAAATAAGTGAAACATTGTGAGAAACAATAGTTACAGTTGATATCCCTCAGTGAACAGTGCTTTGTTTGTGAATATAACATTATTTATGTATATTTGGTATATTGTCCCTTGGTGTGAAAGCCGATGAAAGGCTTACGTTCAAGAAGGCGAGCAAGTACAGTCATATATTGTTATGTTCCGTAATAAAGTTTTCCACGGAGAATACTATTTATGATCTAAGGCGGAATTCATACCATTATAGATGCAGTGAAATCATCTTTTGGCATTGAAAAAACACTTAAATCTTTAGTGACTGATGTAGATAATAACGCTCGGTGAATTTGATTGATGTTTTGTTCATTTATGTACCAAATGTCGTTGATGTGCATAATGGACAAATGGGGGTAAATTTATACCATTCAGAAGACATGGTGATCAGGAAGGGTATTTTTACAAAACTGACATAATCCACCTGAACGCTTTGATGGGATATCGAAAAAAACTTACACAAGAGTCAATATGTGATTTTACATATATTTCTAATATTCGATTTGAGTCATAAAATATAAACAAATATTAAAAATAAATAAGATATCAAATATATTTTATATTAGTTGCAGTTTTTATAATAGTTATATATTTTTTTTACCGTCCTCCTGACCTGTTCTGAGGCGGCCTGTGTTTTTTTAAACTTTTGTATTTAGTTAGACCTCGTCTTCATAATGTTTGTATGTTGAATATCACTTTGTTCTATCAGCCATGTTTTTATTTATGTTTTAAATATTTTCACTACCGTTATTTTTTGTTGGATTTGGTAGAGCATTGTATAATTTCTTAGCACAGAATTTTATATTTCTCTATCAGTACATTTTGGCTTATTGCTCGGGTTGAGTATTTATATTTAGCAGTGGAGTATTTAGATATATCTGAAATATAATATTTTTTGAATAAAATATTTGTAAATTGTAGACTTGGATGTTTGTAAATATTTCTTCTGTCAGATTTCTAACCGGAACTTTAAGAATTGTCTTAAGTACTCCTTTTTGGAATACTAAAGATTTACAATTTATGTTAGAAATAAGTCTATATGCAAATACAATCTTGGAGTAATCCTACGTTGCACCCAAATGTCTTGGAATAAGCTGATTTGAAACAATATATAACACGACTAACAGCACATTTCATACAAATCAACTAGGTGGGCATTTTGTAATGTGACCAAATGCTTTGTTTCTATTGGATGAAATGGAATATGCTTGTTTTTAGAGAAACATTGGATGGAATAAGACGAGTTTGCAAGAAACAATAATTTTTAAGTTATTTTTCTATGAGAATAAGAAGTTTTTAGGACAGCGTAATCTAAAAATATATTTAGAAAAATATTGCATTTACAGGTCTATTCGATGAAAATTGGAATAAGTCAGTTTTACAAAAACAACCTGCCTATAATTAATTCAACGTTTATTTGCCAATGAATGAAATTAAAAATTCCAGCCATTTTAATTTTTTTGTTTGTTTTGAACCTTTGCCTTCTATCTTAAATATCAATTTTTTTTACAGGTTGGTTTTAGGTTGGATTTCATGGTTAAAATAATTTTTCAAGTTTGCATTTTTCAAAGCCAGCCAAACCGATCTAAATCTGACTGGGTACGCGTGACGTCATACGTACCTCTATTTTGTCTATTAAAGGTAAGGTCAATCCCACACGGGTCAGAATGAAATCAAAATATAAATTATCAATGCACGCGGCCGGCCAACAACAGGGCGTTTAAGTTTCTTATGGTTTTAATCATTTTTAAATTACGATTTATTAATTCTTCGTGTAATTTTTGAATGACGTGAACACATATTTCCTACGCCATTAGGATTTTTCACTGAATTTCCTTATGTTTTTATAATGGAGTTAAATAATATACTTCTTATTAATTAGTCTTCTGCCGCACAGCCTTAGAAATGGCTCTACCTTATGGGCCACTTCTGTTTCTGTTCATCAAACAAAATTTGATGATGTTGATTTCCAACAGTGATCGTCTAAGTAGTAGAGATAATGACATTCATCTGCTATATTTTTTGTGCTTCTAAATGTCTCACTAGTTATCACCGTTAGTGCGCCGGGTCGCTTTAGTGGTTTGCCTCACAGCGCGGTGCTCTGCTAAAGGAAGTGCTACGGTTCACAATTTCTAAGCACCACTGGCGACTTGCCTCTAAGATGTTTCCTATTTAGCCCAGTCATTATTGTCACGTGCTGTGAGTCAAATTGCGCTGGCAAACACAGAACTCATTACCTCGTAATTTTGCATTTGAAATTCAAATATAAATGTTTTGAATATGAATATTTTAAACTAACTGAAATCTTTTTGTGATAATGTTAGACATTTGTGATGAGGTTAAAAAAAATAAACCAGCTTAAAATTAATAGTTGTATTGAAACACGACAATAACACACACTGATTTCCCTAGCACATAAACTCTAATGGACCATTCTGTTTTACTTTACTTAGCTTTGTAAACAAAACATGTTCGTGTCTGTTGATAAACACTTTTTGCGTGTCAAAACATTTGGGGAAAAAATTTATAAAAGACGAAAAATGTGTGTTTATTATTATTTCCCAATATGATAAGGAAATGTTAATTAATTTTACTCATACAGCCAGAAACAACATAATTTCCATGAATAAAATAAATGAACTGCAGTTTTAAAGGCGTGCAGCTAGCAGTTGAATTTACCCAAGTAGGTAAACAACATAATTTAAACGAATAAAATATATAAACTGCAGTTTTACAGGCTGGCAGTTGAATTTACCTGAGTTGGTAACGGAGTACTTTTTTAATAAAGATTTTATTCAATTATTGCAAGAACCAACCTTGAAGTAAACTTAAAATATACCAGCTACTACCGAATTTGTTATCGTGGGAAGAATTTATTCTCTCAATAATTAAATGTCAATTCATTTTTATAAAAATATACCATTAAAGAAAGTCTACTTAATTTAGGAATAAATTTAATCAAAATTCATTTATTTAGAATGTTAATGAAGAAGACTGAACTTAAAGAGACACGACATCTCTGGACTTGCCTACCACCCAGAAACCCAAATACTTTAACCGCCATACTTGGACAACCGCACAATTAAGAATAATGAAACGGAGATGTAAAATAATAGTTTTTCGTTTTGTTATCATTAGTTCTTCCGCCATAATACGGGCACTAGCCTAACTTTGTGAGTCTTTTTTATATATTATGTATAAATTACAGTCTACGAAGAGAATTTATTTTTGTAGAGTCACATGGGTTAACCCTACACGGTGGGAAAATGTACGCAGCGATGTTTCCGCCAAATAAATGTATGATTCACCTGTGATTATTCCTCAATTCTGTAGCGTTGAATGCTACATACGAGTATAAGCAGAACAAAATTTCCCAGCGCTCAACTGCGCGGTACGCCGCTTGTTCCTTTCCCGTAATTCGTAGCTCGTTTCGCGAATATTTTATCCTGTTTATACGCACCCTTAGGTAGCCTTTAATCTAGGTGTGAGTAAAGTGAGTCCTACGTAAAAGATAAAAGTTGACAGGTAAATTACTCTTGTATTATTTATTTGTCGCACCTCTGTTACCAATGGGTGTTATTGTATAACCAATTGTTTCAGAACGTTGTGGGCCTTGAAAGTTTTTAGTGAAATAGGCTATTCTTGTATGGATAACAAACATCTGTTTTTTTTTAAGTAAATTTTATTTTTTATGCTTGGAAAATTGAGCGGAAGTTAGAGTACGTAGTTTTGTGGGTGCGTACACTTACCCTTATAAATATAATGTTTTAATACATACACATATTTCATCTCGTGTTTGGTTCTTGTAGTGAAATATTTTCCGAGTAAGGAAGCTTCCGAATAAGTCATTTTGCATCCAAGTTCAGATTGAAAGCAAGATTGAGTGCAAACACTTACACTACACGGAGAAAACTTACTGATATGGATAATTTATTAAAAATCTGGTCAAATTATTAATTAATTTGTATTAAAGTTATTATTGCTCTTCCATTAACCAAATTATTTAATTTATTGCTATCGAGGTTTGCAGAACCCCATTATTTTTTTTTATGCATGCAATAATATTATTATTCAGTTTACAAACAAATTGGTTCTGCTGTGTAATTATTATTACCGGTGACAGCTGTTTTTCATTTTGAAGGCTTTATCAAACTTAATGACTTCAGAAGGCAACACAGCTGTCACGGGTAATAACAATTATATTACAGAACTTGTATGCAAATACATATTTTTATAAATTAAATAATAATATTGTTGAATAGATATAAAAGTTAAATTAAAATTGCTTATTTGCTAAGATTTATATTTACAATGATTTTGGTTGTTTTTAATGGCGTCACAGTAATATTACTTTCAAACATTTGTATGAAATATAATGTATTTATTTGTAGTTACCTATGCACCTATATAAAAACAAACAATTCAAAATATTGTTTTGCATTGTTGATTTATGATTTATGGCTTATCCACGAAAACAAGCGATTCTTTTTACAAAAGGTACGCAAATAAATTACAATTTAAGCAAAATAACAATGTACAATAAGGGCTTTTCATTTGGGGAATATTAATATATTTCAAAAGTAGTGCCACTTACGAACGAAATAATTGACTGTATGATGAACTTATATTAAATATTCAGAAAACTGTAAAGTTGCTTTGGCTATCGATTTCAACTTTGTCATTGACTATTTTACACGAGTAAAAGTATCGACCTTATTGTTTTTAAAAGTAATTCCCGACCACAGCAACACTTACAATTTGCGAGGCGGGTTTGTATTCCGCAGCCCCGGGAAACATTTATTGGATAACCAAAACCTATGGCGATTTGCTACTGTCGGTGATTTAGCAAGAGTTTATCAGGTGAGGTGTGTTCAGGCGCCAGATCGGTAGAGGCTGGTTTGGGAATACTATTTGATCTCTCCAACTGGTTCTGCGACCAATCGCCTTGCGCTGCAGCGTGTGATGTTTTGGACACTCACATAAAATAAACGAAACGAACGTGCTCAAAAAAAAAATTTTGTTTAGACAACGACGGGAGATTTATTGACAGACAGGCCTTAAGTGAACACATTCCACAGGAAGGGATAAAATACAGGCAGTCAGTTCTTGAACGTGGGTACGTTGGGAGCTCCAAGAAATGAATTCAAATCAGAAGTGTTGTGTGAAATTGCAGTTGATTAGTGAATTCAAATAGTGTTAGAAAGCTTTGTTGTATATTGAATTAAAGTGAAATATTATTGAACTAGTGTTTGTGTGAAGTGAAAGTGGTTCGACTCAGTGGGAAAAACAATTAATAATAATGACAATAATAATAATTGGATAATTTGTAGAGCGCCGTTTTGTAAAAACCCACCTCAGGGGCGCCAGGTGTTGTGCAATCGCGATTGTGTTATAAAGTTGTGTTGATTTAAACGTGATTTCGTATACAGTTCGAACTAGATTGCTTGTCTTAAAAACATGAAAATAATAAAAATAATGATTGCGTTTTTAAAATAGAGTGAATGTACTTAAAGGCAGGAAGTGTTTAATCGGGCTAAGTTATTGATTTGGCGAGATGGCATTCTATCCACGGAGACCGAAAACCAGAGAATCAAATAGATTATTAACTGTGGGTTCGAATCCTAACAGATTAGGGAGGTACAATTTTATTTACAGGAATATTTAATTACCCTTTTATTAGCGTAGGGAGGAGGTCGAAAATTAAAGTGATTTAGCTATATAGTGTAACCAGGTAAGTTTCACACGAGGATTTGGAGGTGACTAACAGGGTGAGTTTTTTTATATTATTTATTAAATTTCAGAGGACCCTTTTAATAATAGGATACAACCGAGGTACAGGAACCGAGTTTGCAACGCCTGCAACCCAAATAATCTTCCCATAAGAAGGGATACGCTAGACGCATTGTCAATCAGCTGTGAGCGAGAGACGAGTCAACGACCTTTTCATATATAGGACAAGACGCAGGTACAGTCAGTCAAAGGGGGAAGTTTTGCTAGCGTATGCCGTCCCGAATTGAAAGCGATCGGATGCAACCAGACGGAACAAAATGAAAACTTTTCTTCTGTTATTTGACTTTCTAATTTAATACTTTTCATCTATTATTTGACTTTCTAAGTTACGAATTGGGATGCACAAAAACAAATCTAAAGTCGAAAGAGGGAGATGGTAATCTCCGAAATAAAACTACCAACCGAACAACTTTTCTCAACAGGTACCTTTCGAGAGGTAGGCAGCCTCTTTAAATTAAATGCAAAAATCAAACCAATTATCCGTTTATACCTACCTGAGAGGATAGGTATTCAGTAGGAGTTACCCATACCTAATACACGAGGATGCTAGTAACCTCATAAAATAAATACTGAAACCAAATATTAAAATACATACAGTCCTCATCCCAAATTTGGCATATCGAGTAGACCTTACATATATCTCACATGATAATTGGCTGAATGAGTAGGCACACAACCTATCGTTAATAAGCAGGCAGAATGTCGACAAGATCGTCGTGTGTTATCTATGTATTGACCTAGAAAGGGATGTAAATCCCCGACGGCGTGGGAGTTACAACGTTTTCTGGAGGTGGCACGTAACTTAGGACCTTGCGTGTCACATTTTCGCGACTAGATTCGTGACAAGGGATGTCATGGTTTTCCCCTTCTACACTCAGTAAAGTAGATTTTCCTGGAGGTGTTTGAGATTGGGGCAATCCTGAAATTGGTGATGAGACCTGGTTTTCTTTATTCTGGCGTGAAGGTTGCCGATTTGGAACAAGGGGAGACCCGGCCGGTTGTGATATCCAGACACGCAGATATCGATCGCCTTGCTCAAATTATCATCCATCAGTTTTGTTTGGTAAGAGGAGGAGTCAATCTTAGCTTGAAAAAAATTCATTTCCTTTCCTCTCCTTCCCCTCCCAAAATATATACATGGATGGCGCCGACAACTAACACCATAAACTTATCGTATGTATATCACATATATAAAATCTAACACTTTATTATATTCACATTACCCTACGATAGGTAGAATCGAGTAGCTAGTGGGGGGGGAGCAGGCGACTTAGAAGATAAGGTTTATAAAATGGTTTTAAAACACAGCGGTAATGGATTCAACTCACTCTATCTCAAAAGAACCAAGGGATACCACACATACATAAATAACTAGGTTTCTAAACCGAGAAACAAAAACCCAACACAACGTTCGGTGAAGCCTTTTTATACTGAACCGTCACGTGAAATGAGTACGTTCAAGGTCATACGTCACGTAGACAAACTAGGATGTACACACTTGAAGGGGTGTGTAATAAAGAAAATAAGGCAGGGAGGACCTTCCTACCCCGGATATATATATAACCAAAGCCTTATGGAAAAGTCACCTACGGGACTGAAGGAAAAGTTTGAAGTAAAAAGGGCAGATCATTACAAGCGGGGGGATACATTTATACGTTGCTCGTGGACAAACTGATCCCTAGATTCCTACCTACTCCTCATACCTTTATCTTTCCCAGAATTTCCTCTCCTTAAGACCCTCCACATAGCATCCCAAAGATGACATAGGCCTGGAGGGAAATTATTATTGTATAAATTTCTCCTACAACCATCATTATATGAATAATAATATTACTTTTACGATGATGGAGGACTTACCTATCAGAGTATTAATACCACGACGCCCGTGTGGTATTGTGATTTCCCAATTCCTCGTGTATGTGCATAATATAAAACAAAATTTCATTGACATTTTAGTAATAACCTAAAGAAATATCGATATGAAGTGTTGTGTACGATCAATTATTAATATGAGAATATAGAATGTATCGGGAGCATCTCCTATCCTCTTCCTATATTGCTCTTCCTTTCCCCTTCCTTTCCCCTTCCTTTAACTCAAAATTAATTTTAAGATAATAATACTTAATTTCCAATGAACTTTAGCATAAGAAACTTCTGTGGCTTGACTTCAGTTAACTTGAATATTTTGTAAAAGCTATTTGTTTCTTACAAATAAATGATAATTTGAAGCATTGAACCATAACCGATCAAATTTCACAACCAAGGAAAGTTTTTATATTTAGAATAAACGTTTATTTGCTCTAAACGACAATTACGCGACGAGATAATAGTAATATTAACCCTTTCAATACCAAAGTTCTAACCGAAGAACATGAAGAAAAAAATAATGTGTCTAGATTTTGTGAAACAATTCGCACCGTATTTTGCGTATCCCTTGAGAAGGATATTCCTAATGGTGTCTGTTTTTTCTGCTAGGTTGCAATATTTATTCCTACAACAAATACCGTCAACATCAATTATTATTTTTATATTTATTAATGCTACACTCTAAATTAATAAATTTTTAAATTGGACAATTGTCTGTGGGATAGGATTTTTTCTTGCTAATAAAAATTAACTCTTCGTGTCCTAAAACTTATAAAAACAAATTAAAATAAAATCTTAATCAGTAAACAAAACAAAAAAAATATACACCATAATTTTTCAAATAATTATTAAAGTTGTTATCAACCATAAAATATGGTCTATATTTGGAAACAAAAGTGCGGTACTGAAAAGGTTAAACGAATCCTTGTGAAGCGATGTTGAAGAACGTTATTTTAATTAAATATTTAGGTTAAAGGAAGCTCTGAAGAAAGAATGAAGAAGGAAGAGTGGGAAAACTTGAAAGTGTCTGATATGATCCGGGTCGAAGAACGCTTAGATCTTTATGCAAAGGTAAAAGTTGGAAGTGTCGATAATTTTTGGCAACCATTTTTTTTATATCTTAAAAAGTGAACGAGATAATTACTTCCTGTTCATTGTTCGGAGCGACGTCTGCGCGCCGTCTGGGCCTCCCCAATTATAGCAGGGAAACGGGGAGACTGTCGGCTGGAAGGTTGGGGACTGTGTTGTTGGGTGCCGGGGTGATAGGATCAGAGCTTGAAGCGAGAGCCCTCGCAGGACGAGAGCGCACTCTGCCGCCCCTACACCCACACCCCGGGAGTGGAGGGCCCTCCGGCGCCAACCGACCCAATACTTTCTGGCAATCAAACATCGCAGCACTTATATTCTTCACGTCTCCTCTTTACAGGTAAAGGATAAAAAGCTAAAAAATTTAATTTTTTCATATTATTTCATTTGTTCATACTACACACAATGTATCTAACAATTAGTAGACTAGACTGTGCCTCCAAACGAATTGTTTGCCCAGTACTAACTGAAGCCACCGAGTAGAAAGGCTTAGACGTGCAACCATTCTTTTCAAAGATCAGTCCCATCGTTCGATCCCTTCCCACGTTTTTTTAAAAAATGGTGAACACAATCAGTGAATCATTTATAACATATTTTTGATTTAGCGGTACAGCTTGGAATATTATAAAAAATCATCTAATGTTTTGTGTAATGCATATAAAATGGTTCCATGACAATTCAACACAATGACAATTCAATACACCTTTAAAAAGTGATACAAATCCATTTAAAGTAATGAAATTACAAAAAGGTAAATAGATACATTCAAAACCTATTTAACCTAGTTTTTGATTCATAACTTTATGTCGCCTTTTAAAGGTGTGTTGAGTTGTCATTTGGATTAGTTATTCGGTCATGAAAAGTGATGAATCAAAATCTAGGTTAAATACGTTTCGTTGGTAACTATTTAACCTGTTTGTAATTTCATTACTTTAAATGGATTTGAATCACCTTTTAACGGTGTGTTGAGTTGTCATTTGGATTAGTTATCCAGTCACCAATGCGTACATAGAATCTACTTAAGTATCGATAATATCAAACAGAGATACCGAGACAAGCACTTCAAGACACAGACCGCCTCCATATCTACCTTGGCAAATTTGAATGTAAATACATCTTCCATACTTCATAAAGGTCATATTATATAGTACTGATATAGGTACTCGTAGTTGGTAATCATTTCACGTTGAACATTTATGTAGTTTCCCCCTACACAGCAGATTGATTCGAGCTGAACGAATATATTTATTCGGTTGTATTTATGAAGGCAATGAAAATGCCAATAATAAATGTCACTTCCCATGGTGGTTGCGTGGATTTAACGTAAAATGTTTTTCAATGCCGGAGGTTGAAGTTAATTGACGTTATCGACATTTTATCACATTTCATTGAAATTTTATATTTGCTACAAAAAACTAACGAAAATAAAACACATTGTTAAATAAACACGACTTGGACTCGAAAAATGAACAAACATATTTGTTTTATGATGCCATGATAATTACTTCAAAAATATAATAAAAAGTCGTTATGTGATTTGTTGAAATATTTTATGGTATTTGATGGCAAAAATCGTAATTTGGTTAGTACCTATTGGAGGCCAACAGCAAGAGATCGGTAGGATTGAATGCGTCTTCTAGAAACCTGAGACTCTCCATGGCTTGTAATGTTAATAATGCATCATTGTAACGAAAATGACTGTGTAATCGTTTAAATACATCTCTGATTACGTTAAAACGGGAACATTGGGAAAAAAATTACCCAGATTTTCTGGTAGCACTCCCATTTCCCCATGAATGTTCCGCCGTTTAAGAAAACGAGTAACTGCTTCCGCAATTACGCAGCGCCCTCCGCTAAATCTACAGCTTCCTTCCCCCCCTTCATTGCTGCGCCCCACCCGGCCAGCGAGTATCGTTAGGGACGCGACGGACACGCGGGGACCACGTAACAGATTGAAGTGTCGCAGGTAGTGCGGCGTCGCCCTTAGGATCCTTGATGAAATTCCTTTCTTACTACATTCGAGTATATGAAGACGATACCTATGATAATAAAATGATAATAAAATGTTAACTGATTTACAATCACACCCTGTATTTGTGGGCTAAACAATCAAATACAGCATTCTACAAAAAAGATTTTGGGAGATTTTTAAATTTTAATTGAATATATTAATCTTCATTGTTGTTATTATTTAAATTTAAATTTGCGAATCTTTTTCGCGGTTTTATTTCGATTACTGTATAATAATGACTAGCCATTTAATAAATAAAGATTCGAAATTTTAAAATTGGAAATTCATATGTCATACGGCATATATTCTGGTCTAGTAATGTGTAATTACTATCACCCAAGAAATTCTAAAAATATAGTACTATAGGATTCATATGTTTTATACTGATTTATAAATGTGGAAATTCCAACTATACAATTGTAAATATTCTCCAAAATGCCCTGGAAAGAATCTCAGACTTGTGATGTCGATGTAAAGAAACCATTCATCTATTCTGAATGCAATTACTAATGTTATCCAAATTGACCCTGGTAATAAATTACATCTTTGCGATTCTTTCAAGGATAAAGAATCGCAAAGTCCTGTCACTTCGAATGCAATCAACAATGTACTCAAAATTGGTTTTGACAGCATCACCATTCCACTGTAAGAATATTATGTACTAAATACACAATTTGGCTGTCCTGAAACGGGAATCCTTCCCAGTTGGACAGACGAACGTTCATTTTGTTTTGTATTGTTTGTAATTTATATATATATAATAAATAAATAAACTGAAGTGTATGTGTTGTGTGCACTTATTCGGATTTATTTAGAAACTATTTTAAGATTCGATCATCTGTTAATTTTCGAAAAAGGGTATGTAAAAAACCTTTAAAATATTTTAAGTTAAGTTAAGTTTTGGTAATTGCATTATTTTTTCCAAATTATCTTTTATTATTGTCATCAGACTAAAAGAGAGATAAATGAAAGAAACTTATGTTACTATCCACATTAACCTACTTACTGAACGCGTAATATAACATGCGAAAACCATGTACCTAAATTTACCATGCATTTACCATGGCTCAAGGCCTAGAGCGATGAAAGCTAATTAAGGGTAATAGATATTTTAATGAAAAAATAAAGGAAAATATAAAATGTTAACAGACGCTTTCTGAAGAGCTCAGAAAGAAAGTACTCGAAAATACTAACGGTATTGAATACAGCTTAAGTGAAAGGGTAAGAATACAAGCGTGGGAAAATAAGGCTCCAATCACAAGGTCGCGTGCAGCCCAGCCTCTGTAATCCACTATCGAGTTCGACCACCCCTGCAAGGTAGTACCTAAGTTACTATGGTAACCTTCCCGCGAACTGCAGTAGGCATAATCTATTTCAGGATATTGAGAGTGAATTCTGAAGCCACGGCAGGAAGTGGGGGAAAGTGATCGTGGACGAGAATAGAACCGGAAGGACGTCACATAACCCGTGGCAGGCTGCGCATTCAGGCTATAGTGAGTACCAACAAGCTGGAAACAGAATAAATATAATATATAAATAGATTTAAGTAGATAAATTCGGTTCATTTTGTTGGTTTTTTCGGTTGCAGTAGAATCTTTATTAGGAATGATGTGATGCTATTGACAGGCTGGTGTCTTTGTTGATGGCTTATCCTAACCTAACTTTTTTTTGCCAGTGGTAATGTTAACTGTAAGACCTAGTACTTGTTCGTATTTCTGTTGATTATCAGATGCGGTACTTGCTCATATTAATGGTGATTGTAAGAAACATTTTAAACCCATCCTGTGACGCGTTTTTAACCCTGCTAATGTTGATTGTAAGGTGTGGTGCATGCTTGTTCTAATGTTGATTGTAAGAAATATTTTGAACCCATTCTAGATCCTGCTGATGTTGATTGTTAGCTTTTCTAATAACCGCTGCATGTTGATTCCGAGATATGGTGCTAACTCGTGGTTTCACTGTATGATCTGGCAAACCAAAATACCCATGCTAACGTTGATTATAAAACGCAATATAATTAGCCCATTGTAATATGGATTTTATTTGTTTAAAGATGGTTTTAAAGGGAGATATGTACCTAAATACGAATGTTAGAGAGAGCGCGCTAATATTAAAAATAACGATAATAATTAAGCGAAAATATTTAATAAAACACGACTCTTTTGAAATAGAGCAACGATCTGTAGAAAAATGCTTTAGTTGCATTTAAATATACTCTGCGAATTTGAGGGAATTTTATATAATTAACGTTTCGGCATAACAAATGAATGGATATTATCTTCAAAAATAACTTTTTTTTGAAAATTAAAAACTTAAAGAGTTAACTAGAAACTTGTCATAAATCGGTAGAAAATGGGTATGCGAGGGCGGTTCTAAAGGGAACTAATATTGTTATTAAGACGCGGTACTAACCCCGGCTAATGTTGACTGCACGCCGTGAATTCAGCAAATACTAATGCCATATTTTCTCTATATGGAATGTGTGGGACTGCACTAAGCTCCCCACATACCGGAATAAACACTTTATTATTATTATTATTACAAATACTATACGTAAATAATATGCTCAATCCAATAGTTAAGCATTGTTGTGCTTGATATTTTACGCTTAGAATTGTTGAACTCGCTGTCGTAAAGTGCTAGAATACCGTAAATAGAGCTGACCCAGTTTTCGCCATCGCTACCGATCCTTCCAATTTTTATATGATAATAAGATGTGTATGTATATAACGAACACCATAACATCCATTTGGTTGAATAATAATACACGTCACGGGGAAGAATCGTACTTCAAACATCCTTTTGGTGGGCGTCTTGGTTAAGCGACGTCGAAATACTTCGCTCGAGAACGAGAATGTCAATAATAGCTATAAGCGATGGGATAGTATACTCGCTAAAATATTTTTCCTCACTGCTTAAAGAATGTCTTGATACTTCATGAGTCGGTACTATTACGTCGAAGAAGTTTACTACAGGCACTAAGGGGGAGGAATTTCATCACGTGAATTGTTACAGCTCAAGGCTTCATGTTTTTGTACAGGCAGGAAATTCTATTTTGTTGAATGTGAATTTCATATTTCGTTTTGCTCAAAGGAGCAGTTTTGCTTTATTATTCGAGCATATCTCTGTTGAAGTAATGAATGGGGTATTTGGTTTCAGCGTATAAATTAAGAACAGAGTTGATTTCAAGTATTGGCCATGCTAGTTCCTCTCCTTTGTGTAACGAAATAAAATCGTTTTAAAAAGACACAGTTGAATGACTTGCGCACACTTAGGATTTGCGCACACATAGTATTGAAAGATTAAAATAATTTTTTTAACTAATTTAGAACATCCGCCCGCTGTCCCCTCCTACCCCGCGATTGAGCGATGTTTATTTATTCCGTTTAAATTTTGACGTTAATATTTTTACTGATTTTTCTTCAGTTCCCAACAAAAAAAAAATAATTAAATTCACTTGTAGTTCTGTAAACAATTTACCTCGCCTACAAAAAAAAATATTTTAATTTTCCCTTAATTAAAAAATCAAATCTAAAATTTATTCTGAAATAATAAGATCTGTAAGTTGATACTTAAATACCTACCTACTTAATTAAAACCCATGTATTTCATGAAACATTTAAAAAAAACATAATTAGGAATTATACAAATTGTCAAAAGAAACGCCACTATCTCAATTTGTAATTATTAACATAATTATTTCTTAATTTTTCTTCAGGCTGGTAGGTACCGTGATATTGATAAATGCAAATGAGCAAATAGAAATAAAAATTGTAATTTCTAATTTGAAAAAAAAGTAATTTCTGGACCATTAAAATGACCGCCATCTCGAACCGTAAACGGTACGAAAATTTACCGACGGGTTAAAACAGGACTTCGCTAGGTTCAGTCAATTATTTTTGGATCCAACCATATACAAACAAGGGTTCCTTTTAACCTGTGGGTATTGTTTAATTTTATTGGTGGAATTTTTTTTTTCACATTGTTGTATTTTTTTTTTCAATTTGAATACATTATGTAAATGGCAACAAAGTGAACAAAAAATTTCGGACTTTTTATGCGATGAAAAGGAATGTTTTAATGTAACAGATCGATGATGATTAAATACAAGCATTTCACAAATACTATATTTTACTACGACAAGTTCCATTGAAGACCTTCACACAAACTCCCTTTCATCCATATGTGCGATCGTGAATGAAATTCTTCTCAATGTCAAAGCTGAATTTTCAGATCATTAGAATAAATCACCTTCGCAACGATTTCCAAATACCAAGGTCGTGATTTTCTTAATGGCTCCTACGAGCGTATTTGGGGAGCGAATGTCATTACCTCGCGTGAAACTGCGCAAATATAATTTAATCTGAAAATGAAACGTGTGTCGTTTGGGGTTATGTAAAAGAGGCAAAAAAGATAAAAACAAACACGCTGCTTGGGAATCCTTTTCACTTATGGCGGGAATTTATTTTTAATACTGGTTAGGTCCCCACCGCCCACCAACCCCAGCCCTCTGCCCACGTCTCCTCGCTTTTACAAACCAAATGCTCAAATATTTAAACCCGACTCAATGTCTCTCCAATAGAGGAATCTTTTCTAAAGCATTGTTTGTTCTATAATTGCTCCATTATTCTTTTATATTTTATTTTGCGCGCTCTAACCAAATCGTAGAAAGGAAGTTTCCAAGTATTCGAAAGTGGAGATTGATTGATGAATTTGCGGAATAATCACATTATAAACGTAATTATTCTGTAGCTGGTCAGTAATGACTTGGTGAAATAAGAATTTTACCCTCGTCACGGAATTGAGAAGCTTAAAAATAGCTGTTTTCGAAAGTTTAAATATTCTCGAAAGTTCTTCACAATTGATCTTTTGAGATTTGTTAATTATCTCCATAGACTGTAGTGTCTTCTGATTTACATACAAAAATCATAGTAAAATACACTTTTCAAGTACAAAAGATCATTATTTGTTGGCTTAACTAGGCAAAGGTGTCCCTTTCCGAAAAGTGGCCTGCCGTGTTTAAATATCAAATATCTCCCTAAGTGAATATCAAACAAAATTTTCCAATAATTATTGATTATTATTTTTGGTGATTGATTACTTAAAAGTGAGAAAATACAAATTTGGTTTAAATAATATATCGTAATAGCCGTTATGGGAAGGGGAAAGTAATTTTATTGTACTTTAATCGTTATGTTAAAAGTGTGGTAAATATTAACAAAGAAAATTACTGTCTTGTTGTATTGCAAACCATTTTTAAAACACATATCCTGAGAAAGAAACCATTTTAAATTTCCAAATATTTGTCATATAAATAATTTGACTCAATGACCTCAACGTATCATAACGCGACGTAATATCATAAAACATTTTATAAGAAAAGAAAATAATCGATAAAAAATAAACGATAAAAATAAATGTCGTCAAATTGTTAATTAATTTAATTCAAAGCAATTGCTTTTGTCTCTACCACCGAAATCATTATTATCACGGAGTGCTTCTAATTTTACGTTAATTATATTATTGACATGATGAGTATCATTAACGATTATTCCATTAAACGGTTATCTTCTTTCTTCATCAGCATAAAGCATGTGATAGACCACGCTATAATTTCGTGGCTTTGTGTATTTCAGGATATCGCTCGTCATAAATTCCCATTGGTAGTGTATGGCGAGCAATTTGCTGAAATAAACAACGCCAAGATGTGTATTATAGCTTAATGTGACGCCTATTTAATGCGCTCCTTTAGAATTCCATTTTTTTCCACAAGAAATACTAATACTTACAGTGATTGCTATGAAAAGAGCCATGAAACAATAGCGTGTAGGGTGTAGAGCGACTAATGTGCCTGGGTAGGCGGTCTAGAAATACTCCACCGTCACGAATAATTATTTTTTACTTAACCTGATGGGATGTGATGACAACATGAATAATACACAGTGGAAACGAATGCAACATTGTTTTGTCGGAGTTGATGAACCGACTTCTAGAGTAATCAGCGTGTAAAAATAGTACAAATTGCTGAACATTCACGGGAAAATGAGGGAAACTTTGTTTTTATGCTGCCGGTGAAGTTTTAGGTGGATAATTTAACAACAGTATGAAAATACACGAGTAATATAACTGAGAAATTATTAACACAGTGTGTTTTGAGTGTTTTTTTTTGTTTGTTTGTAAAATTAGTTGATTTCTCGCTGACGGGCGTTAGGAAAATTCAAATACGATTAACAAAAATATACTAATTACGTGGAGAAAAATGATGTTGATTTATGTATTGTTGATTTATAAAAATTCATATTAAAATGGTTATAGCTGGCCATTTCCTAACAAAATATTAGCACTTTCATAATACGTCGGAACACGCGTTCATGTACCTGCGTGTATTCTGTTATGATATAATGACGAAATGCGAGAATATTAAAATTTTAATGAACACGTGTTCCCACATCGCAATAACACTTTCGTGTGTTACTGATAGTTTATTAAGAAATCTGTCAATACATTCGTTAAAGGTCTGTAGTCCTGTTTTTAACAGGAATACGAATAATTTGAAGAAATTTTATCAGTGTGTTTTACCCAGTGTATGTAAGTAAAATTTATAATCTAATTTACAAATAATTAATAAGGTTCGTGCTCATTAACCACGATAACCGCATTGAAAATTCATATTTTAATACAGGGAACTAATATATCGTGCATAGCTCCTAATTTGCAACTTGCTCCTGAAAAAATGCTTTAATATCAAGGAAAATAAAATTATTATCCTTAATGACAAAAAAACATATTAACATGAGAGTAACTACAACAATTATTGTTGTCTTATCAATCAAAAAATCGTTATCAGAGAAGAGTACATGTTTGAATGAAAATGTGTGCACACCGATAGTATCGAATGTTTGGATCACCCGCTTTATGTTTTTGTTTACCTGTATCTATCTGTACTTAGCCCAAACTGAGTTGAGCCGGAAAATGCACTATTAGGATTGTGTGTATTGGTGCACATGTGTACAATTCTGACACTGAATAGCGAAGCGCACTCAATTTGATTCAATTTTGTAAACTAGGGAAGTTCACATGTTTCAATCATCAAGTTCACTTGTGAAACGGCATCCCCTTTTCTTGACTGTATAATTATTGTTTTATGTGAAAGAAGATACAAAATATTTAACAGCGATTCCGTTTTATTTTTAAATACATCCATTTTAATTTAGATTTTTGATTGATTGAATGAATTAATGATATGGAATCTCGGAAGTGCAAATTAATCCTTAACCCCATATACGATCGAGCTGAAACTTTGCAGATAGACTCGTTATAGATGACAATAGATTTAACTTTTGGTGATACACGCACACGAGCACATACACGATTTTTGAGAAATTGTTTAACATTATATAAAAAAAATTACTGCAGCTTAATTACGAAATATATGTTAGTACGAGACAAATTAATAAGGATTTGATTTAGTTTTTCATGGTGTTGACTCTCCCTTGGCAAAAATAGTCAATTTTTTTTTTTCTTTGAAAAATGCCACCCAAAAACTAAGTAGAAAATTGGTGTGTTGTGATAAAAAAAACCTTTTATTTCGGGTGTTAATTTTTTATAATTAAACAAAACTTTTTTTTTCTATTCATCTGAACTCTCTTTTATGAAGTTGAAACATAAATAAGAAACATGGTTCATGTAAGCTAGGCGTATATGTGAGTACTGTTTTCATGACAACTCTGGCTACGACACCTACCTACAGCAATACATTAATAAGAACAAGAATTTAAAGGCGTAGCGCGATTAATGATGGAACGCTCTAACTAATTAAAGTAGGTGGGCTAAGGTCTGTTGAATAGGGCGTTTAGCCGCTTAAACTGCGATTAGCGGGAATTCATTACCCGTAGCAGTAAAGTAACTCTAACCTGTAAATAACCCGTCGTTTCTCCGTGCACTAAGGTTGCATGCACCGGGAGTGGTCGTGGTCACCCCACCCTGGCCGTAGTGCGGAGGGGTCTTCAACCTTTTTTACGACCGATTTGCAATAAAGACCATTAGAAGCACCATTAAAATTCTGGTTAGTAGGTTATCAGGTTGTCTATAGATGACTTGGGCTAATGATTTGAAAAGAAATGCAGGATTTGGATGGGTGAGAACCGCCAGCAATCATTGTTTTCAATTTCAAGGCGAATATAGATACCACCGCCCCGGGAACCATTTATTGGATAACCAACCCAGCCAACCTGGCATAGGTCACTCCAAACGGTTTGCTATGTTTGGTGACTTAGTCGGGGCGCTACTTAGCTTAGTGCCCGGAAACGACTGCCCACCAACTGCGTGGAAGATTCGCGAGAGACTGGTTGAGGGAGACATTTTGACCTCTCGGAAGAACTCTCTCGGAACATTTCCTTGCACTGCAGTAGGAGGGATGCATTCATTCACTCCTACAGTCAATCTTGGACATTATGACCCCCAGATTCAATGCCTTCATACCCCTTTCCTTCCCAGAACATCCTCTACTTCTTTTCTTAAAAATTCTTCCACACAGCGCCCCTAAAAATGGCATAGGTCCTGAGACGAATTATTTTGCTCAGGTTCTCCTGGTGGATCAGTAAAATCAGAAAATCTGGCAAAAATTGGACAAGTCTAGATTCAAAGTTGGAAGCCGGACAACTCAAGAGATTCAAGCTTTCTCAATATTATTTTTTCTATAAAAAATACAAATATTGCCCGTCTTTGACTTTTATATACTAAACACACTTGGTGGAAGTTGTAATTGGTTGCGTCTTGCAGGGAAAAAATTGCCCTGATGATAACTTACCTCAGATGGGAGAGGTTACCGGTAACTGGTTAGAAGTAATATTATGATTTTTTCCAGTTTTATTTCACATGTTCCACTCCTCCTGGCTAGTTTCAATGGTCAGAGAGATTGTCGAAAGTGATATAGACGAGGATGTAATTCGTTTAATTTTTGGTGTAAATCACGTAAAACATATCTACTTGTATTATATAACTATTCATGTGAATGCAATTGTAATTTAAGTTCATGTCACACAAGTTTTCTACAAGTAACAAGTAAGAAATTTGATTTACATAATATAGAATGACCAAAGAACTTTCTAATAATACAACATTATAAAGAACAACCATAAGTAAACTTAAGATTAAACGCAACGCTCGGTGGCATTAATTTAAATATTTTATTAAAATACATTTTTTTAATGTTGCGCCTTATATAAAATATTAAGACGAATTATTATAGTCCGTACAAAAACTGAATTCATTCAAGAAAGGCATACAGATAAAATATTAGAGTGAATCACCGATACAATATTGTATTTGTACGCCTCTCTTGAAAGAATTAATTTTTTTTTACCGACAAAACTTTATATTCATATTCATATTGTTTCGTGACGCTGAATTGTTTTTACGCTTTTTCCGCTCCAACCTATAAGGAGGCTAGGATTCAAATTTTACTGGTTTAAATCTGCGCAGTGTTGCTTTGAGTTTAGTTTAGCCGCCCGCGCAGGCGCCGTAGCAAAAAGTCATCTAATGACAGTTGACAAAAACACCGTACCGAAAGAACAACCGATGTGTCAATTCGATTTTAAAAGGGAGTTATAATTAGCTCAATCTTAGAGTTGCTGTGAATCTGAGTTGCTGTGAATTCCACCACCAAACGAGCACTACCAAAAGAACCATATCATCGAAAATCATAACCAACTCTTCCGTAAGTCACATTTACGAATCTATCTTTTTGGTTCAGCGAACTGAGCGTTAATTTACATCGGCACATATTTGCGTAGATTATAATTGTGATAATTTATTTATTTATTTTGTAAGAAACAAACAGCTTTTATATAATATGCAGTGATAGATATAAATATACAAGTTAATTGTAGTCAAGCCACAGAAGTTTCTTATGTTAAAGTGCATTATAAATGAAGTTTTAGTTTCTTAAAATTAATTTGGTGTTAAAGGAAGGGGAGAGGAAGAGGAAAATAGGAAGAGGATAGGAGATGCTGCCGATACATTCCATACTCTCATATTAATAATCGATCGTACGCATTACTTCATATCGATATTTCTTTTGATAATCTAGGTCATGTGTCGATAGTCTATTCGATTATCGCACAAACAAATAATTTGTCTTAATATTGTAAAGCATGACTTGCAAATAGCGTAATTCATTCAAAAAAATAATTAACGCCATCTATAAATCGTAGATCATAACGAACTTTGCGTTTAACCTTAAGTATTTGCCGCTGTGAAAAACCTTTATACAATATTGAAGTGTCGCTTGTAGCGGCACTTTCCCACCCTAGTTATCTACCCAAATATCCAGATAATCCCAATCGAATTCAATAATTCCACTCCTTTCGTTTTTACCTTGTCTGTAATATTATCAACCATAAGAATATTTGGAACTCTGTTTCAAAGGGACCCTACCTATGTCGACTAAGTGAAAGTAAATGGAAGTCCCACATGTACGAACAGCGTGCACATATAAAAGGAAGAAATAAGGTAAAAAAATAGTGTTTCCCAAATTTCTTCGGCCCACATTTAAGCTTTAACTCTTCTTTTCATTTGTTTTCATCAGGAGAAAGGTTTTTTTGATAATACAGTAAAATAATTGAAGACGATATGTAATATGAAAAAACTATTTTAATGAAATATTGACGATTGAAGGCGCATCTCGCTAATATAATTTTTTTCGCCGAGACGAAACATTTAACTTTTGTATCAAAATATAACAGTTTTGCCGGTGCAGGCATTATTGTGGTATAAAATATTGATTCAGCACATATCTGAGTATAAGAGGAAAGTTGAACATGGGCACAATACTAGGTTCACAAAGAATGAAGGCATGCTTGTACCTAAACATAATAATAAATACGGACAGCGAACCCTTGAGTATAATGTGCCTAAAATATATAATATGCTACCTGGTAATATTAAGAAATGCGAATTTCCAAATAGAGTCAAATATTTGCTGAAAACATGGCTACTAGGTAGAAATAATTTGTATTAGGCGATTTAATGTGTAAGTTTATTGTTATTGTATAAATTAAGGTCTAAGTTGTAATCTGTAAAAAGTTGTAATAAAAATCCTGTTTGACAAACTACTTAACTGTAGTTTAACGGGATATATATGAAATAAATAAAAAAAAAATCATTAATAAAAAAAGTTTTTAAAATATATAAAAAAATAACGTTTATACTGTATTAGTTTATTTTCAAATGTATTTTAACTTATTTTGTTAGTTTGATTAAACCTTCCAACCCGTGAACTGGAGCCAACAACTCTACCAATCGGGCCAAATCCCAAATGGATAAGAAAGACATTTATTGAAATGCTATGAAGTCCGCGTGTGTAAGCGCGATTGACGCCGAATGCATTGTCATCAACATGCTGCTGAGTTTAAGCTCAATCTGATGTCAAGAAGTGTGTTAATTTCTACTTCCAAGATTTGCATTTATCCACGAAAACAAAAGTGAAATTCAATTACAAAACCGATAGTGTAGTTTTCATGGAATTATTGACTTCAGACATAAATACGAGTATTTAGAAATCATCAGATATTTTTTATTTGTTGTGAACTCATGTACTTTTTCTATTTATATTTGTGTTCTCTCATATTTTAAAAGAAACGTTTTCAGCACCATTAGATCAATAATTATTTATTTTAACTAAGGGTTGAGTTTTTGTAGATAACCAATATCATGAAAAATGATGATGTTGTACGGACCTACATCGTTTTAGATTACTCGTAAAAATAGAGTACAAAAATGTCGTAATAGGGAAGTATGATTTGGTCACAATGCACTAGGGTATACCTGTTTAGACCAGCGGGCTAGTGATTATTTGTATTTTTCACCTTTTTTTTTTTTTCCTCTTTTACCTTAAGAATGACTGACGCGGACTGTCGGTTGGCCACCACTGGTTCCAGGTGGCTACAGATACAATATAAATTAAAAGCACACGGTAATAGTGTTACCGGGCGAATCGCGCCAGGCACGCACGCAATCTATGGCCTATTATTTTATCGAAACCAAATATCACTAACCCGGACATTTACCGTAAGATATAGCTATCACCGTATCACGGAAGGTGTCACCACTGATTGGAAACGATCGTCGATGGTTTCATACAATCCCCCTTTATTGGGTGAGTTAGTACCTTACTTAACAGTTATTGTTATATACGGGTACTTAACTTTCATTCTATCAAACCTTCTTCACGGCTTGATATCTCTCGTAACGAAACTGAAAAACGATATATTTACGTTCTGTTTGATTGCAAACATGCAGTTTTAACACCTTATTTATTTAAGAGAAATCATTTTATTTTTGCAAAATTTTTTATATATTTGATGTTTTTTAAGCGGAATAAAAAGTTATTAAAGTTATTTACAAAATAAATATTTTACCGTGAGATCTGGTGTGCTGAAAACGTACAGCTTTTCTGTCCAACAATACTTGATTAACACGCGTTATTCATTTTGTGAGTTTTCGTGTTTGGGTGCCAACCAACACCTCTGCCATAGGTCAACCCAAGTGGTTTGCTACGTTTGGTGATTTTATAGGGGTTCCTGGGTTCATCGGGTGAGGTGTGTTCAGGATGCGCCTGTCCACAGTGTAAGATACTCACAGCATTGCTCTTGTGTAAGACCATCATTCACAAGTGAAACGTTGCTTGAAATGGCTTTGGCCATGTTTGGTGACCAGGTCTGAATTGTCCTTCACATTTTATTCCCCATCTCCTTCCCTTCCCCACTACATTGAGCCTCACGATGTATCCCAATTGGGGATGCTTTAGTCTCACTGACCCCAGACGGTTGGGAGCAGTTGAGACTCTCGTGCGGTATTCACATAAATAATAAATAAATCACATAAATAAAAACTAGCCTTCAAAATCTCACGCAATTTTTTTTCTGTTATACCTAGCTTTTAACATGACTCGATTCAAGTATTTCTTTCATATTTTCTTTGGGACTTTGGTTCACCTAACCTTATTGAAAGACTTCTCACAATATGGTTAGGTGAACTGATTTTGCCTTAAAATCTCTTCCGCTGAGTACAAGTCCAATATTGAGCGGCATCACACCCACATTAATCCTTCAAGAGCGTCTTTAAACTTAAAGCTCATGTATTCAAGCGCCATCAGGCCAAGTTGGCGGGTTGTAAATGTTTGAGTAGTTCTGTCGGCGGCCGCGGGGTGTGAACTGGGCGGGGGGTTGTGTGTGGGTATGGAGGAGATTTGGAGTGGCTTATTACTATGCCGGTGCAGCTGGGGAATTTCTCGTACGCGCTGAAGGGGACAATATCAGCCTGTGACAATATCATCTATAAGTGAAGAATCATTATATTTACGGTGGCGTAAATATATATTTTGAAAAATTATGGGAAGACGAAGATTAAATATTTTCCAAGAAGTTTAAGAAGAAAAAGTACAAAAGGCAGGTTTAGCCATAATCGAGGATTTTGAGTTACGCGTAAATTTTTAAGAGATTATGTTTAAAAGCCGTATATCAAGTTTGCCTCGTATTTAACGGTACTACTATTTTAATAAAGCTTTTAATTCATTTTGCTTTTTCGAGAAAATTAAAAAAAACATATAAATATAGGAAAGATGCCATCGGGAATACTATTTCCTTGATGCATTACGTAAATATTAGCAAAAACCTTTACGCTAGTTCTATTTTATAATACTGCCATCTTTGTACTTTTCGACGAAACGTGTTATAAAGTGAAACCGGTCTGGTTAAATATAATAAATAGAAAAGAGTTATAAAGTAATTTAATCAATAAAAGTCCCATTAAAATGGAATTCCAGCTGATTTTACTGTTTCAAAATAAGAAGTAATAATCAAAGCAATACATTACAATTTTTTTTTTATATATACGTTAGCCTGGAGCACGGATGTATGAAAAAAAAAATTATGATTCAGAGTTCTAAGAGGGGGGGATTTGTGCCTTATGTTAAAATAAAAATACGTGGGATTTTTCATTTCATTTAATTAAGATCTTCTGCCTCCGCAGTGACCCCAAAAATTGAAAATTAGCGTAAAAAAGGTAAAAGTTTATAAGGCGATACATTATGATTAATTTAGTGGTAAGTAGGTGTTAAATGATAAACAATATATATTAAGATGTTTATTAAGGCATCGCTCTAAAAAAAAAAATGAAACATAATTATACATTTATTATTTAGGTTTAAAATCCTTTTTAGTTAAAATTTAGGTATTTTGTTCCGCGATTCCAGCCTGGCATCACCTAGCTGCGACTTTCTTGTACACTGAGAAATGGAAGCTTCTGTCGTAGTCTTTACAGCTCTTGAAATTTGAAACAAACTTGAAAAATTATACATTTATTATTGAGGTTTAAAATCCTTTTTAGTTTCAAATTTAGGCATTATGTTCCGCGATTCCAGCTTGACATTTATGGAACCTAGTCGCGACTTTCTTGTGCACTGAGAAATGGAAGCTTCTGTCGTATTCTTTACAGCTCTTTCAACAGCTAGAGTATGGCAGGGAAGCCTTATAAACAATAGTCCGCTTTCGCCACCAGATTCCACGATATTCTGAATTTCCTGGTCCGATAAGTTTTTCAAAATCGGTGGTTCAGTTAAGTTTTCCTGCCAATTTATTAAATCAATATATGTAGAAGCATTGAAATCTATCAATGGCACTTGAAACATTCTAGGTGTTGGAGGTTGAGCAGTACTGCGTGCTTTTAGTATGCGGCGGGCTGCCAGCTCTCTAACATGTTTTTTTATCATCTGTTGTCATCGCAAGTATAATCCCTTCAGGATGCGCAAAGTAGCCGTTTCTTTGGATAACAGGATCTATAATTTTCTTTAGAGTTTCTGGCAGGTATCTGGAGGCCTTAATGATATTGAACAGATGACGCGTGCCATCTTTGCATGATGGTTTATTTTTAATTGAGAACCAAGACGGTGCGTAAACTTTGACCACAAAAGTAGCCAGAGTTTTCAAATTTTCAGATGGTTCTTCAGTAGATACATACAAACGTAGTATTCGGTTAGCACGCGTGATCCAACCGGCATGTGATAGTTTTCATAGAGATTTATTGCCTAGGTCTTCTGGAAATTCACCTGAAATTACCGCCGAGACAATTTTATGCAAGTACTGTTGGTCTGAACTCAGATCTTTGGCCTTTTCTGGTAGCATTTGACCTTCGATGCGTTCAAATTTTTTAACAGGCAGCTTTTCACAGGTTTCCAGTGATTTTCCCAGTGGACCAATATAAGATTTAGGTCCCGAAGTACACCCATCGAGATGAAGAAACAGATGTCTCAAAGGCAGTTCGTTCATGTGAAGCAAACAAATTATCCACTGAAGTGGTTTTTGTAGCTTTTTCTCAAGCAGTCTTATAATTCCAGCTAACGTTGAAGTGCTTAAGGATGTGTTTCGGCGATTCTCTCGTTCATGGTTCCTTTTTAGAGTTTTTTGCATGTTCTTTGTAGCAGTTACGTCGATTCCACTGATTACCATTATCCGAGACGTTCTTTGATCGGTCAAAAAAGTTTGCTCTCGTTTAGGAACCTTTTTATCCTTAGGACAGATACATTGAGCAAATTCTTTGCACTTGCATGCTGAAATATCAAAAAGTATCTTACTTCTTTGCTGAAAACTATTTAACTCGTCCGGGGAGAGCCTCTTGATAGATTTGAGTAGATTTTTGCACTTTAGATGATATGCTTTCAACATTTGAATGATCCTTGTTCGCGTCACTGTAGGAATAGATGCCGTTTGCCATATATTTTCAATTCTCGACGTTACTATGACTGTTATCTCGCCAAAAATTGGTTCTTTTGCAGTTTCTAATTGCAATTTCAGTTGATGTCTCGTCCACTCATAGTATTTCACTACATCTTCATAAGTAGGTAGAACGTTTTCTTTCATCTCACAAACATCACCAAATAGAGGACATTTAAATACACTCCGAGTTCTTTGCATGGTTGAAACGAAAGATTATCGAACGTATTTTTAACGATAAACGAGCGTGCAACTGATCCGAGCCACGAACGATAGAGCACTGACGACGCGCGACTCGAGACGCGACAAGTGCAAGCAAGCTCAGTATCACCTCCCGCGCTTCCTCTCTCACCTTATTTAAATTATAAAACACAAATTCGAACTTCTTTTTATTTTGTGTCAAATCTATATTATACCAAGTAAACTTTCTTGATAAAAATAGGTAGGTATGTTTATTCAAAAATATCGTACATAAACATTACTTCAAATTAGAGTGTAAAACCGATTATTTTCATAAATTCGATGCCGTTGCGGAGGCAGTTACCCTAAACCAAATGGTATATAATTTTACATGGCTTAAATTAAACCTAAAAGGCACCAAATTTTGACTCTTACATTACCGTCCAGTGAAAAAAAAGATTTCACTCCACTCTAATATACGTACACCGTGAAAATCAAACGCTTACTGAGTTTGTCAAATGTTGAAAAATCAGATTTCAATCATTTATCCTGTTCATAAAATTCTTCATTAGCCTGTCGTAATACGTGATACTATACGCAATATCCAGTATAGTAACACGTATTATCACGAGGGAAAATTCACAGCTTATATGTAATAATGATATATTTCAACAGTGACTTAAATAATACAACTATGTAACTACGATATAACTCCACATTACGATATTTTCTACGCCATAGGGCGTAAAATTGTAATCCATAATTGTTAATCGAATTGTAATCCATAATGTAGGGATTAAAATTCAATTAATTACCTATCCAACAATAGCCACAGCATCACCCCTTTAGCGACTTTGAAATAATTTAGTACCAAATTGTTGTACGAAATTGGATTACGCCGATGCAGGCGGTGTGTTAGGTATTGTCCAGGTCAAAGGAGAGTGATTCACCAAATTCAGTGAAAACCAACAATAATAATAAATTGACCGCGGCTGTTCGCTAATTCGATTGTTTTTCCATCAATAAGATTAGGCATACGGGAACCCCGTTATTATCGATAATCCGTTTAGAACACAAATTGAAATCACAAAATCCACAAAAAGATTCACACTTAAAAAAGTCATAGGTCGTGCAATTCAATTTGATGCGGACAACATATAGGTAGGTACTAGGGATTGTGTGCATTGGTGTATATGAAAAGTCAAACTGAAGAAAATAATCAAAATTCAAAAATTGGGATATTTAGTAGATATAATATGTACGCAGATTCCAATTTTTGAGTAGGTATAATATGTAGAAAGATTCAATTTTTAGTAGATATAATGTGTAGGAAGATTAAAAATTATTTTCTAAGTAAAAAACAGTTCCTTTATAACATTGTTACATTTTTTTACTCTTTAATTGTAACTGATTTGGGAATCATGTAAACAAAACTGATTTTTTTGAAGTACCACATGTTTTTTACGTTTTTAGTTTTTAACTAGAAATCGTATTGCAGTTCACTAAAAAAACTGTTTAATTATGAAGTTATGTCAACTTTTCGTATATTTTTTAAAGAAATTATTGTTATATTTATGGTATGACCTTTCCTTGTTTTTCTTATGTAGATTATCATACATACGTAGTATAATTACGTAGACAAATCTTTAAGAGGGTTTATGTAGGAAAACCTTACAAATAAAGAAAATAAGGAGACGGGGAGAGTAAAATTATTGAGGATGCCTACTCGAAAAAAATTTCATTCAACGCAGATCCTATTACACAGAGATTATTATTCTAAGCTTTGTTACAATTGGGAATATTATATTCGATATCCCTTTATATGAAAATTGAATTATCAAGAATCTTTATTATTTCATTATTTTTTTTAATTCTCTTAATTAATGATATTCACAGCAAATAAAAGTGGAGAACCTTTTCATGTCAACGAATTTTCATATATTTATTTTATCACAGGATTCAAATCCCTAAAAATGTCAGAAGACAAAATTTACTAAAACTCGCCTTACTTAGAAGATGAATTTAAGCAAATTAAATTATGCCAGAAGTAAGATATTGAATTTCGTTCCGAAAATTCCAAAAATTAAGTAGTTTGAGAAAAAAGATCTCCTTTACATGTGTAAGCACAACTACATACTAAACCACTATGTAGACTTATAAAAAATATATAATTCTTTTAGTTAAATAAATAATAGTTTTTTATCCTAAAAGAGTGTCTTATTTCAAAAGGAACAATAGTTGTGTCCTCTATAAAAACCTTACAAACCAGAAGTTTTTATTTTATTTATTAAAAAAATAATATTTACAAGGAGTTGATTATTAAATAAATATACTATATTAAACATAAAATATGAAAGATTTCATAAAAAAATATTGTTTAAATGTACGTTTGTTATATTTGTTTTGCAAATTAGGAGCGTGATAGGGTTACAAAATGATTATTTTCTCAAAATTCACCTCTTTTAAATTGTGACAATTTTCTTGAGGCGAGCGATATGTATATACTGGTATGCAATATCAATTGTTCTTACTTACACGTATTTACTGTAATTAGCGAGAAAAGGAAAAATAATTTCAATTTTTTTTTAAAATTTTTCTTATTAATTACTCAGTATCACTAAACTTGGTGTGTCTGATTTGAAGTCTATGTATTAAAAAAATTGTTCGTGATTTAAAACTCCAATAAAAAAATAAACACGATAGATCTTAGTGTACTCGTATTATCGAAGAAAGTAAACACTATGTGTTTATACAATTGAAAAAAAAGTTCTTTGTATAAAACCACTTTATTTGAGTTATGCAGGTCGACCGGTTTTGGTTGATCTCAACCTTCAAAGGTCAACTTATTAACTATATTAACTAAAATAAAGTGGTCAAAAACAAATAAAGTGGTCAAAAACAAATAAAGTGGTCAAAAACAAACAATTTTTTCGTTTGTACATCTTTGTGTGTTACTTCTGTAAGTTTTGTTGTGTTTATGGAATGTGAATACATTATTATTATTATTTATTTTCCAGTTTGTTTTCATGAAAACTCTTCCCGTTGAAAGCTCGATTGTATATTTTGTGTTTTAATTACGACCTGTATAATGTTATACAATTTTGGACCTAAGTGGTTCTGTATCCTTTGTCCAAAAGTAGTACTGTGAGTATTTATATTTTAGAATTAGGAGCATAGTTCTGATTGTTCTAATAGGACAATCAGAACATTTGTGTGTAGTTGTTACGTGGTTTATTTTATTGAATGTGCTTTTAGTGCATACACACAATTGTTCTATGTCAAGTACGTCAAATTTCGTAAATATGTACCTGTTTGTATTGGTTTTAAAAAAATCTTGATTATTGATTGAAGTATAAAATATGCAGTGACAAGCAAAGCACTCCATGTAAGCAGGTATAAATTTACCTTTTACAGGTATTTATTTGGCTGATAAATTTACCAATGCTTTTGTTCATTAATGTATCTACCTACATAATTTTATGAAATCAATAAAAATCATTTTATGTAATCGCCCAAAGCCAGCTTGTGAAAATATGGTATCGGGTAAATCACTATTAATAGTCGTGAGCGGTAGATTTCACCAAATAATTTATTCAATTTAAAACTAATTTTAATGGGGAAAATTATTAATTTTCGCATTTTGTGCAATGAACTATCAAATCAATCATTCAATTTCATGCCGCTATAATAATTTTATGAATTCACGATTAGGGTACATCCACGGAGAAAAATTAATAATAGTAATTTATTATGAATCTTATTCTTTATCCGGTTAAAAGCTGGATTGCAGGCCGCTAACCGATAAACCTTTTGTAAAATACCAATGTATATGTTCGAACTAGTGTTCATAAAAATCCTAATATTTTCGCATTTCGTCATTATATATCATCAAAAAAAAATCACAGGTGTATGAATACGTGTTCTAATATGAGGAATTTACTAAAAAGATATAAAGTAACGTTTTTAACCGGATTACCAATAATTTTAAGAGATTCGTAATAAATTAGCAAAACTCTTTTTTCTCTGTGTCCCTTTCCCATAAACAAGTATAGTTCAGTAAATATTAACAGCATATTATTTCTTTCACCATTTTTGCTTCCGATTTATATTTTTTACAATACGAGTAAATTATTGAAAAGACACAGCTAGGATAGCGCTCCCAACATTTGTGAACGGTTGAAGTTCACTACACGAGGACGGGTCTCTTCTAAGACTTATTCTTGAGATCAGTCTTTGTACTTCTTCACTCCTGGGCCTCTCCAAGAACCCGGTTCACTACTTCCTTCCTCAAAAACACTCTTAACACAGCATTCCCAAAGATCGCATAGGTCCAGAAGGAAGCAATTGCCCTAGGGCCTTCTGTTTTCAGGAAATATAATAACAAAACAAAAAATGGCAAATAAAATTCTATCCAATTCTGTACAAACCAAGCCATTAAAATCTAGTAAGACAATCAGTGTATCGCATTACATTTAACACTGTTTTAATTTATCATTTCTCATGTTGAAAACATTATAGATATTCCAGTCAAGTGGGAACAAACAGCGACACAATTAGGCAACAATGCAGAACTATATTACACGGAATCGGGGACATGGCATTAACGAGGCTATACTGGGGTGGAGGTATGGGTTATGGAGGGGAGGTGTTATGATCCATGTTCATTACCTCCCATAATTCGTCCGCCGCCGAGCTTCATTAGGTGCTGGTGGAATTGATCGATGAGTTCCCACCTATTTTGAACTTTGTATCACAGGTCAATCATTCAATATTAATCAGAAATTATTATCATAATTAATCGTGATATTTGACCGTTTATTAGTAATAGCGCTGTGCAATCGAAATCACAAGTGCTTTTGTAATAGACGTAAATTTACGTAATTGTAAAAAGCATTCACTTTGTGGCTCATCATAATTTATAATAAAAACACATAAATTTGTTTTTGACCACGATAGTTTTATTTTCACTCTACCGGTTTCGGAAGATCCCTTCCTTCGTCAGGAGAATATTTAATAAATAAGGAAGGGATCTTCCGAAACCGGTAGATTGAAAATAAAACTATCGTGGTCAAAAACAAATTTATGTGTGTTTTTATTATAGACGTAAATTTAGTTTATAACCGTTACTGATTATTACATTATGGTTTTGAAATTAATAGTATTGTGGGGAGTTGAGAAACAACTACAAAAATCGACTAAATTTAATTTTTCTCGCGTGCGACATTCATTTCCTGACAACACCGCTTTACATGTCACAACGGACTCCAATCACTTGCCCGCGAAGAAACTCGATTCATTCTGGCTGAGCGATCTGTTAGGTTGACAATTCTTCTGAATAATTCTTGTGTCGAATATTTGTAATCGCGTAATAAATTCAAGTGATTCCAAATAGTTGTTTCTTTTCTTTTTACCTTGCGACCAAGAATGTTGTGGCGATGCATTTGTAAGTAGACATCACTCCCACTACAGTATTGTATTAATAGACTCACTTTGTTCAATAATAATAATAAAAAATGTTTTATTATCCCTTTCAACAACAAATAGAGATAATAATTTCCTTACTGGGATCTCCCGTGCTGAAGATTTCATTTACATATTATTAAAATTTAGTAGTATGAATTGATAATTTTATGAAGTAATTATAAATATATTGTGTAGTTTTTTACTAAAATAGTTATAAATATATAACCTGGTATTTTTAGTGTAGTTGAGTATTTTCGGTTTCAGTCAATATTTGTCGTCAGTATATTTTCAATTTCTGATCTCCCCATGTTTTCGTTAATATATTAGGGGTCTAACATAGTGAAATCGATAACTTTACAAAGTTAGATTCATAGGCGTAACTACCGATGATTATATATATATAAGTATAGTTTAGTTATTTTATAATTATAAAAATAATATGCACTATCCAAAAAGTTGGGCATATTGACAGTTTATCCAATACCTTGGAGGCCGTGCTAAAAATAGTAGCTTTTTCAAGCAGCAACGCCCTTGAGGTGATTTTGAACAAAAACGGCGCTATAAAAATCATCCAAAAATATTATTATTATTTTGATTACCGACTGTCGGAATCATATTCTAACCGTGCTCGCAAATATTGCTATCTGAACACAGATGATGGATTTTATCAATATCGTATTGACAAAGGATCGATCGTCCATGCTAAACCTCCTGAAGTAATGCTGGCATCGTTCAGATTACGGAAGTTGAGATTAAAAATGACGGAATGAAATTATGATTTACTATTTTCTTTAAGAAACATCGAAAATTTGTTTACTGGTTGAAAAAAGGGGATGGAGGTAGTTACCCGAAATCTCATGAATACAGTCTTAAATCAAACCCATAGCGCAAATAATTTGAGGATATAAGAAAGAAACCTAGTCAAGATGGAAAGGAGTTGAAAGTTTTCATCCATTGGCGAATAAAAAAAATGACCATGGTGATTTAAATTATTATGACGACACTCCACGTGTTTTTGTAAAGGTTCCATAATACTACGGTTGTTTTCATGTTTTTCTCTAATTACCCGCAACTCGAATAACAAAGTCCATTCTAGAAAAAACAGGTCGGACATCTAAAATTAAAAAAACCCAAACCAATACACCTTTGAAAAAAAAACCGGGCAGTTAAACCGTTCAGTTAAAATGTGGCAATATTTTCAGAACAAAATATTGCATGAATTTCGAGCTCCGTGTTCACAATTTTAATAAACTGGGACGCTCTTGTAAATTTGGATGAGTACTTTTATGAAAAAATATCGAATAAGCGGTAGAAAAAATATCTAGCAATGCAAATTGAGTTTTTTTTAATTGGTTACTAATGACGCTGAAATATCGTTAAAACCACTTCAATTGATAGGTGAAAGAATAAACGTTATTCCAGTTTTTCAATACATCATTTCTACTATTTTTCATTCCCTCGAAAAATTTATGAAATGTTGTTGTGGTGATTATACAGAACTGGTACAATATTATTTCACAAATAACGCTGCAATATCGTTAGAATCCAAGTTAGGAAACTCATAAAGAGTCAGCGTTAGTTTTAACTCAATAAAGAGGTCAAGTGGTTTTCTACATGCAGTTGGGGAATATGAAATTCTATGGGACTTTCATAATTTATTTACAGTTGTTCGTATGTACAATGTACCTACAAGCTACACTGAATAGTACGCATATTAAATAACTTTTTGTTCTGCAGCAAGTGGGAGGAACTTTATTGTTAAATAATTCAGAAGAAATATTAGAGTGTAGACATTACCACGTCGACCTCAAAAGCATAACTGCGAAGTGTGCTCCGTTCTTAAATATTTTGGCAGTGGACATATTATGGTGGTGGGCATATTATGGCAGTGGCTATATGATGGTGGGGGACATATTATGGCAGTGGAAATATAATGTTGGTGGGCATATTATGCTAGTGCGCATATTGTGGTGATGAGCGTATTATGGCAGTTGAAATATTATAATAATGAACATATTATGGCAGTGAACATATGGTGGCAGTGGAAATATTATGGTGGTGGGCATATTATGGCAGTGGAAATATTATGGTGGTGGACATATTATGACAGGTGACATATTACGTAGTGGACATATTATGGCACTCAACATATTATGTTGATGGGCATATATTTGGTGGTGGATAATTGAAACAGAAATGACAAATGTCAACCATGTACAAATGTTTGGCGTATTTCCCTGATGCACATGAGCCAAATCAATGACGCTAGTTCCTTGAACCATCTTCCACTGAAATAAAGTTTAGGTATTAGCTTAAATTCTCTGAATTTCAGTCTGAAATCAGAGTTTTTTTTCAACTTGTATTTTCGTTCTCATCAGGAGCTTTGTTAAAATAATTATATAACTAAACCATACTTCGTTTTGTTTGTTGTTAGTATTAAGATAAATGTGAATATATATACTTTTTTTTACCAACATTATTTTTTTATTAATAATGTTGAACTCGGGCACATCCGGGTGAGTTGCAACCACTAGCAAGATCGACAAATATATTCATTCCGAGGCAACATTATATTTACGTTTGAGCCTACACATTTTTCGGTTGACATTCATAATACGGGCGTGAAAAAGATATTCCGATAATTTCATAAAATTGAAATTTCAATATTTATACATGTACACCTGAAGCATAAATCGGTGAAATAATTTTCAATCCCAATACGATAGTTAAAAAATAACATTTTCATGAAACGTGGGACTTTCTTCAAATCAGAATTCAATTTTCCCTCTCTAAACGGAACAAAAATCTGAATAGACTTAAAAGTTTATTTTCATAAAACATGGGACATGGAATCTATACTTCGAAAAAAAAATTCTCCATCTAAACGGAATGGAAATCATTAATAGATTTAAAAAATATTTTTTAACAAAACATTGTTGGATCAACCATATCAGAATTAAATTCTCTCTCTCTGAACGGAACGTAGATCCAATGGAGATTGGAGAGGTTTTTCAAGTGCATTTCATAGTAGTTTATTCATTCGAAAATAATATTATTACTGTGGTTTGCGCGCTGCCGCTGTTCTGCGGGGATTTCCCGGGAAAATTCGGGATGTTGTAATGTTTTTTTTTGCGGGATCTTTAAGTCGTTAAATGTAACGGGATTTACCTTAGACCGTTATTTTTACTTTACTGAATTGAGAACATTGCGCACGTTTCTGTTAGAGTTTAAACATAATTTCGGTAGGAAAAAAGCAGATATACCTATGTGAATATTATTGAACTGCATACACGTATTTTGTCATGATATTCATTATTTTAAAGAATAATGGTACATTCTAAATAATTTACTGACAACTCAGGGAAAAACACAGATCTCATCCTCACTCCATGTGTATATATATATATTATGAGGAAAAAATCCTACTGTCATTTCCACGTAGAAAAAAGTAGGCATTGAAAACACTGCTTTGCACTAATAATCTTATTGTTAAAAATTGCTGCAACTTGTATTTATCAAAAATTTCAAAATGCTTTTCTAAAGGCATGGTCAATAGCAAAAAAACATGAACGCAAAACAATCATTAACATATTAACCTGCAAAAATCAAAGCTTAATACTTCAATTTATTAATAGATGTATTTATCATTTTTCGGTTTGACTGAGGATTCAACCATCCTCCCCAGGAACTGGAGTCAACCGCACTAACAACTTAGCCAAATTGCAATTGACATTAAGTGCAGTAACGTCATTCAATTTTAGAGAGATGCGAATGTTTGCGTGTGTATGAGTGGAGTATGAATATGAGCCACAGTTGTTAGAATGCATTGTCATTGACCGCTAGTCTATTTGCTGAGTTTCATCTAGAATGGATGTCTGCTAGTGGGTTAATTTACCATTCCAATATTTGCATTCATTCATTCACGAACACAAAATCTAATTTCAAATAGATGAATTTAAAAATAAATATTATAATATCACATTTTCAATTGCATACAGGTACATACCTAGGATGTTTAAATATTAGACCCCGTTTGCTCAAGGACCAGAAATTTTTGCAAAAAAGAAACCTTTTACCATCATCGTGAAACGTAAATGCTTAATAATTTTATTTTTTCTAATAGTTCATTTTTAAAAGTTTCGTTTGATATTGTTCTTAAAGGATATAAAAATGCGCTCGCAAATCAGTAAATAACTTTGCCTGAGAGAGTCCTCGTCCGTTTATTGCATTTCACAAAGACTGACATCCTGAAGCCAATTTAATTTTCATTTCATTTGATATATATACGTGATACATACAGCCACAAATACGCCGCAAATGCTGCGTCCTCTCTGCCGGTGTCGGGACGTCATTGCAGCAAATTACATTTACTTCGGTAGAAGCTTACCCGTACGACGTATTTCACTACAGTATAGTGTACACCATTGTTAATATCCGAGTCAATTCAATAACAGAGAACAGGTCAAACAGTTAGATTAGTTGCATTCAGTGACTGCGTCTCTATATTTTACCTTTGAATTCCAAGTTAGTGAATGAGAAGGGTTGACCCATGGAGAAAAGAAGAGAGAGAGGAGATGGTACTGGGACAACTGGGCACATCACATTAAACAAAATCAACCGGGCTTAATTGGACGTGGCTTTCGAGGTCAGTATGATTTCACGTGGGCGTGAGCATTTCGCTCCTTCACTAGCAATAAAGTTCTATTGTTACATTTTAACGATGGAATGCAGTATGAAATTTTGTAAAAACCATAAGGAAGAAAGTTAAAAACTAGGGGTGACATTACTTTTCAATTTAAAAGTTAGTTTTTTTGTCTTAGTTTTTTATAATAAATAGCTCGAGTTTATGCCACGTGTTTTTAATGCGTTTTGTCTTAGCAGATTTCTTTGTACAGCAATGTCTGATGGAACATTATGATTCAAAAGTGTCGGTACGCGATGTTGATTTCATGTTTTATTTTAATTCCGCTAGATGCCTCTCGTCATAATTACACAAATAAATAAAATATATATATATATATATATATATATATATAGCGTAATCAAGTGTACGTCGCCAAGCATACAAATTTGCGGAATTGGATTTTTTTGTAGGAATTATTATAACTGGGTCGTGCATTTTTCACTCTATTTCTATTAAAAAGCGGTTCAATACTATAAATTAGGATTAAAACGGGACAGTAAAAAAACAAATATTGTCAATTCAGCGGTACCGGGCAACATATCGATTATTTTGATAAGTTATTTGCATACAAAATGATCTGTTTTCATCAAATTAAAGTTATACCACAGAGTTAATTTGCAATTATTGAAGAAAAGAAATCGAATTGGATTTATTTGATAACTGTACAACACGGTTTGATGACTTTTATATTTATTATATTTACATGAAAAAAGCCGTAATGAAATATTGTGGATAATACAAAAACATTTATAGGCTTAAAGCCGTTATGAAATATTGTGGATTATACAAATACATTTATAGGAATAAAGCCGTCTTAAAATATTGTGGATTATACAAATAAATTTATAGGAATAAAGTCGTCATAAAATATTGTGGATTATACAAATAAATTTATAGGAATAAAGCCGTCATAAAATATTGTGCACTGTTCAAATAAATTTTTATGAATAATGCCGTCATAAAATATTGTGGATTATATAAATAAATTTATAGGAATAATGCCGTCATAAAATATTGTGGATTATAAAAATAAATTTATAGGAATAATGCCGTCATAAAATATTGTGGAATATACAAATAAATTTAAACCATTCAAAGTTTTTAAGGATTTTCGTCGTGATTTGAGTAAAGTTTCCGAATTCAGTTGTTGTGCACTGTTCAATATCATTTTAATTAAAACAAAATCCTTTTATGTCCCCGAAATAAAGGTAATTTATTCAAATAAAAAAAAACAAAAACCATTGAAAAAACGAGGAAAATCCTATTGTAAAAAGGTTCGAAGGAAAAGTTTTAATTACCACTTGACTTCTTGCAATTATTGAAGGTTCGCCGCACAAAAAGCTGTGCCTACGCGTTGTAAACTTTTCCATTTTATTCTTCTTGGGTTGTTTTTTTCCCTCCAATCTTTTGTTCGCATTGAAGGTCGGAAAATACGTTGCCTCTTTCAATCAACCCCATCAATGCCCAACTGAAGTAAATAACACTGGAAGACGGACACTTTAAAAGTAATGTTCCTGTTTATTGAATAATGTTGACGTACGTACAAAGATATTCAATAGGAAAACTGTTTTGTTTTCTTTTACTTCCTGTAAATTTTGTAAAAATATTTTGATTTTAAGGTAAGTATAGCTGTATTAGGGTGAACATATTTTTTTTGCTATGCCTGTTTTACTAGGGATATCATTAAAACTATTATTTTAAAAAAAAAATAGAGATAGTAGACGATAGCACAATGAATGAAGAATTTGTAGATTTAGATTGATACTACAATGTAAACAAAACAAAATAAAAAAAATAACAAAAAGAGCACAGAAATCATTACATTTATTTAAACGCTAAAAAAGCTTTGACATAAAAGACAGATATAAAATCGTAAGTAAAATGTATACCTATAACTTGACGGCCTCGATGGTCGAGAGGTAAGGGTAAAAGTATGGTGTAAGATTAGCAATCCGGAGGTAGCGGGTTCAAATTCCAGCGTACGCAATTTTATTTGATTGATTGGTGTTATTTCACAGTTTAATATTTAAAATAATATAAGGTATATTTGCCATTATCGCCCTGGTGTAAGACCACCATTCAAATGGCTTTAGCAGTATTGGTGATCTAATAGCCAGGTACTTTTTGGCTATCCTCTTCCCCGTCTTCTTCTTTTCTCCACTACTTTCAGTCTCACAATATACCCCAAATAAGGATGCCACAAGTGCACATATATTAGGGCGCTTAACAGTTCTGATTTACATATAATAACACGTACAATTTAATTGGTTTCCTAAATACAAAAATCTTTGTGTTTTGCAACACTGGCTTCAATGAAAGTAAAATATCAGTTGCCAAAACAAACTGAAACGCAACAACACAATAAATCGCAATAAAACAGTTCAAATACTAAACACATCGACATTAGACATGTCAGTTGTTCACCCTCCGGATTCCCGGTGACGAAACACTGCAAAAACCAATGTTCACCTCTTTAGCCCAGACTTCTGGTCCCCTCCCTTCACAAAACGATAAGGTGTAAAGGCTGGCTGAAAATACACTGAAATTAGCTGATGAAGTTATAAGGAAAATGCATATGTTTTGTAAATTTTGTTCCGGAAAACGATTGTAATTTACTACATTTTTACCATTCCCCGTGTCAAGCGGTGCAAAAATTATATCAGAAATCTCCTCAGTATCATTTATCTGATCTTAGTTTTCTAAACAAATTTTCAGATTAAAGTTATCTGTGCTAGAGAGATCAAATTTTATTCTTTTATAACTTTTGAACTCTTTTCCTTGACCATATTTTACATTCACTGAGATTTAGTTATAGCCTATTGTTTTCCCTCGCAATCATTTTCTTTTTCCACAATTCCACAATATTTCAAGAAAATAGAGGAAAACCAGTATTCAAATGTTTGGGTACCTACATTATAGGTAAGTATTTGAATCAAACGGATGGGAGAGGCTGGTTTGGGGAGACCCTTTGACCTCTCCAACTGGTCTCATGACCTATCGCCTTGCACCGAGTAGGAGGGATATATTAATATATCCGCCACTCATCTAGAATGTAGATTCCTATATTCTATATATCCTCATATCCTTTACTTTCTCATAACTAACCCTCCTGTAAAAAAACTCAACATACAGCATCAAGGGAATTTATTTTCTTCAGGGACTCCTGTGATGTAAAAAAAAAGCTTAAAAATTTCTGCTGCATCAGTTTTTTTATTCATATTTCCAACAATATTATATATTTAAATGCTAGATGTATGTATTTCCACTATGTTATGAAAGTATTAGAAGTTCGCCTACATTAGAACAAGCATAGAAAGCTATTATTGCAACGAGAATGTACGCTATTCCTAAGTCTCATTAACTCTTTCACCCGCTTTAACCACAATCCCGCATTACATACGCTGGCCGCTGTCCTTTACCCGACTCCGACAACAGCGCACCGCGCTAAGCCCCGCTCAATGAGATCGCGGGCACACCCGCACTGTGCCGCACTCTCACTGACTCTCAGGGCGAATTGACAATACAATTACCCTTCCGCACTGAAGAGATAAACCGATTAAAGCGTGTTGTGGATGTTTCCGTGTGCCCGAAGGTAGCTTAATTTTTCTAATTACTCATCCTCGTCGAAATTCTTTCTTAAACAAATGATCAAATTATTTTAGCTTTCATCTGAGAGCGTATAGAAAACTAACATTAATATAAAGATCCGAATACGTAATTATTATAGTCACAATTGATTCCGTGCGTGGTATTTTCCTTTTTAACTACTACAGAGAAAAATTAGTATTGCTAATTTATATATTAAAATGGGATTGCAAACCGCTTCCTAGTACATTCATAATATATTTTAGCAAGTATTTTAATTTTATTATTATTCATTTTAAAATTCGTGTTTTAATGAAAGTATTTTTATCTTAAAAACTATACAGTTTAGGATTGTTGTAAAAGGATGTGGCGCCCTCTGTTATTTAAAAAAAGAACCTTTTAAGTCTTCAAACCGCGGCAGTGAGTTTATTTTATCTACTAGTTGTATATTACACTTCTAAAAATCATCTGTTCAGTGCCGCTCCCAATTTCCGTCCCTCTTCCCGGAGAAGTTGACCGTTACGGTTGCACCCATCGAGGTCGAGTGCCCTCTCTTGTCCCGCTAATACCGCTGCCGCAATTCCGCACAGCGCTTAACCAGTTAACCACGAACAAAAGTAATGTTTCGCCGTGGAACTAATTGGAAGGCTCCCCAGCTTTTTTTTGCTAGTTATTACGTTTTACAATTTGGAAATTCTGTTGCAAAAATGAGAAGGGGTTTTTACGGAATCCTTCCACCTATTACAGTCCTGTTTTTTTATTGTTTTAACGTGACGAAACAAGTTGAACTTTAGCATTCCCGATTTTGGCATGTTGTGAGGCTGAAGGGAACGGGAAAATGACAAAATAAGGATAGAAGAATTAGGAAGTATTTGGTTAGGTATTGGAATGGTGGTCATTCACCAAAGTGTATTCTTACTGCAATTAACATAATTAGGAGATATGGAGTAATAATGAACGTATGTCTCTCGATTGTCGACCTCTTCCTATTTTGATCGTCTTACCAGCTGTATTATGTACTGTATAAATAATATACTTACCGTCTTGGAGTTATTAATTATTGTAAGTTTCACTGACCAAAACAGAGACGTTATACTTTCTGAATACCCCTCCAAATATTTGGCTCACCATGACTAAGTTTCACATACATCCAAGTTACAAGTAAAATATTTTGGATAATTCTATTCTGGATGTTCATGTTTCTTAAAGAGAACGATTGATATTGTATCATGTAAGTATTTTTTTAGACCTCTTCTCTAAAAATATGAAAGGTATAAACGGGTATCTTTTAAAAAATATTATTGTTTCAACTCCGTTTGACTTTCTGTAAAATGTCTTTGAAGCACCATCCCAATAAGACTCAATTTACTCGTAAATGCTTGGAGTTAGTATATCAGACCGGGCGGCTCAAGCGTAGGGGTCCATAAAATAACAAGTAAATTTGGCTTCCAAGAAACCGCGCGTCTTGTATAGGGCTAGCAGTTTGTTCAATAGTTACCTAACCTAACCTCACCTTGTATCAATTTCAAGTAAGCCCAACAAATGAATTTAGGAGCCACCTCGGGACTGGAGCCCCACAATACTTGATAAATGTACTTGATTAGGTGTAAAGGAGGGCTGTTTGTTCGGATTAACAATATGTTGTTTCCAGACCGTTCGGCATCTTTAAAGCACAGTCGCAATGTGTGACAAGAGAGGAACACTAGTTCACAGTTGATATTGGCTTCATGAGAAAGGGTTGTTACATCGACTCGTTTTTGTTGTAAGTCTGCTGGTGTGTGAAACAAGTTACTGGCATTTGTTTATTCCTCCTTCACATAATTTGGGCTTCTTTAAGCCCCGCATTAAAAAAATCCTTACAACAGCTTCTACCTTACAATCCTCACAACGTTGCCTAAATATCTGAGGGAATAGTTTCCCTACTTTTATTTTTTAATAAACTTAGATTTTATCCGTTCGGATGCATATTCTGCAATGGATATTGAATTAATTTGAAAACGAGATTACACTTTTTGTTATAATTCTCTTTTCATCGACAATGTACAGACTAATAAGCTCTCTTTGATAAATATCAAGTTTATTGCCAATTAATATTGGTGGGAAATAATTAAATTAGCTTTGTAACTTTGTTCGAGGTAAAATCGTTTTATTATTTAACTAATGGCAAAAAATCCAATAAATAATGACTAATCTGTGTCAACTATAACAAAACATTATTGCACCCTGTCTTATTTGAAAGTTAAAATATCAAGTCTGCTTAGCTCATTATGGAAAATACGTAAGGAACTAAATACATACAATAGGTACCAGAATAGTGTCTTGTATCCATTTAGCGAAACGAGATTAACATTCACAAACGCTTTTCTCATTAATAAATCGATGTAGCTCTGCTTTAGCGTCGTTTAAGTTCGAGTCACATCTCCGATAAGTGGCTAACGCTAGAATGAGGGGGAAGGGGAGGGGGGTAATTAGGAGAGGTTGTGTCGGATTAGAGGAGTGGAGTCACTGGAAGAAGTAAGACTCTTGATTGGAGCGAGCAAACACATTCCCCACTCTCAGAACCTTTGGCGGGTGGCGTGAGTGCAAATCAGTTACTCTCGATCCTTTTAAGACAAGACCATACTCTAAAATTAAGTCAGAACCTTAACGACGTAAGTGAAGAAGCCATGCACACAAATATGTGACGCGCTGCCCTGGTGTATTGTACTGATCTGCGGTTGAATTTTCCCGAGCAAATCTATGAAATAAATTGGGAATCTTAACGACATAAGTGATGAAGCCGTATAAAAAACATTATTCCGCTTGCTGCCCGGCGAATGGACGGACCTACAGTCGACTTTGCCATGGCAGGCCTAGAAAATCGATCTTTTCGTGGGGTTTATTTTAATTATATCTCATTTTAAATCTCATGTGTTTCTTGAGAAATACCTCGGGAAGTGACTAATTAGGAATAGGAAAGAAAATCTGGTGCTTACCGCTAATTTAAAAAAAACGTTTTATAAAATTTTCCATCCGTTTTATATAAAATATTTTATGATAAGGTGCTGTTTTTTATAAATCTTAAATATAAACAACTTACATCCGTAAGGATCGTTCTAAAAAATATCTATATTTTCATAAAGAATTAATCGGAATCAATTAAAATGTGAGCCTTGTGTTGCTTTAATTTCTTATGCTAGAGATGCACAACCCGCCGTAAGCTTGGCTAAAACATATATTAAAAAGTATACATTAATTGTGGTGAAAAAAACTCAAAAACAAAGGACGGGTGAAAAGAGTTTGATATAGATATGTATTTTTGAGAAAAAAGGTTTCTTTTAATGAGAGTACCATACAAGAGCCTCAAAAGCTCCCGACCTCCAGCCAGTGAGATGGTAATGCATCCTAATACCCATAATGAAGTAAGTTGTGATGCTAAAGGTATTAAAGAGGGGGAAAGATTGTAAAGAGTGGGGGTAGTATCTACCTGATTATTCAGATCTGGTCACCAAACACGGTTAAAGCCATTTCAAGCAACGTTGCGTTTTTAAATGTGGTCATTCACCAGGGTAATATTAATAAGTATATTTCATCCTAGAATGTGCTGCAAATATAACTACAGTTGATTTGTTATTTAAAATGCATACAATTTGAAATAGTTCAAATGAAGCCAAGTATTGTAACAAAAGATAACGAAAGGTTACGCATAGCTGAAATTAATATTTTTTTGTAATTTATTGTACGACAGATTATTTATCAAATTACAGAATAATCTGTTCATACTGACCCTCTTAACATCTGCGAAGATAATTGCGCAAATTTTTTTTAAAGATGAATTAAATATTTCAGAAATTTCATTCAAACCACCATTCCCGGCGTCATGCTGTTCTGTGCTAGTACATCTGTTCTGCCGTGTGGTATCGTGAACAAGTCGCTAACAAGACTACGCCTTACGATCTTTTAAATTACATACATTAGCAGATAAGTTGGGTTGTTATTTCAAAGTTTATATTTCACCTATAAGATTTAAAATTTAAACCTCGGGTTATTGTTGAAACTTCTGTAGCCTTTTAATCAACGGATTAAACTAAAGTTCTCCACAGTCACTTTTAAACCGGTAAGTTGGTTTCAGTTACTTCATCCTCCCTTATTCGGATGTTTTGAATTTCACAAAACACGGAAAAAACTTACAGATATGAAATACTGTTAATTTATTAAAACTCTGTCAAATTAATAAAAATCAAAGTAAAAATGGGACTACAGACCTAATAACGAATGAATTGAAAGAGTTTCTTAAAAATTTTCAGTCAAAAGCGAATGTTTTATGATGGCCGAACGCGTGTTCATAAACATCCTGATATTCATATTGACATACTGATGTTATCGCATTTCGTCATGATATCTATTTGGAAAATAACACGTGTTCTCGATATATTGTGAATGACTAATATTTTATCAGGAAGTTGGCATGCTGTCGTTTTCTTAACAGGGTAATTTTCTCTGTGCAGTTTTCTCTTTTGGTTTGATTTCATGTTGGTCGTGTTAATGTTGAAAACTAAATATTATTATCATGTTTTGTTACTCGCCTGTGCAAATTATTAATATCAAAAAATAATTAATAAATTATTAAATTTATTAATGAATTTATGAAACCACAATTATTTTTTTCTTTAAAACAACATATCCTTTTTTAATACAAAAAAGTGAAGAATTTTAGTATGGATATCTCGATTATCGTGATTATTGTCACCAGCAAAAAAATTGCAGAAAAAAAAGAAAACAGTGTGTAATTTAGGTACCAATAAATACATTCATTTCGTCAAGCCGCCTAGTATGTTATGATTAGCCTAGTATCATATGATCTGTTCTCTGTGAATGTATTAATTAAATATAGTGTATTTTATAACATAGAAAAAAAAATCTCTAATCTATTAACATAAGGAAAAATGCTTCAACGAATCTCTTGCGGAAGGGTTAGCTCTTGTTTTGGAAATTAGATGTACACATTTTACTACTTTAAAATAAGTAAATATTTTAAAAGACAGTACAAAAATCTCATTCAAGTAAATATCAATTGATTTTTTATCACTATTTATTAGATATTTGTAAGTTAAAATTTAAATAAATATTAATATTATTTAACAAGACAAAATATTTCACCAGTTAGTGGAAGATATAATATATCTCAACGCCATCTAGTGAGAAATTAAGTATTTAACATTACCTTTCATAACGTTGGTTTTTTTTGGGTGAAAAAATCGAGAAGCCTTAATTGTCGAATGAATTACTAGTATTTATTGAATTATTTAGCGGTTATAAATAAGCCGGCGTAGCACAGTGAATCAATTTTCGTCCGTTCGAAGGTGCGGGTTCAATTGCCGTCGGCGAAATTTTTTTCGCGGAAGTTTTTTTCAATTTGCATTCTGTGTTTCAGGCTAATAATTATTATTGCTTTTCATAATCAATAAACTCTTTGGATTGTCTTTAGTATAAAATTTCGACGGTTAATTTGTAAAATTATTGATGATAATAACATTACCTTTATATTTACATAAAATTATAAATTATTATTTGGAATATTAATGTTGATTCACTATCATGTTCCTACCATTAGATCAAGGTTCCATAGTGTTAATTATTGTTACAATTATACTACGGTATCCGGATACAATTCTATTTTATATATATTACACACCATTATTAACACTTATGCTAATGTTGCTGATGTTTTAAATGTGAATGTAAACAGCCCTTGTGCCGTCAATTCTATATAGATACTTTGACCGCCCATTTATTTATTTTACACAATTAACACAAATTATCACGGTTCATTTAAAAAATAATACACATCGACAGTTACACCATGTTCCATGCTCATACCGAAAACCTTAGGGGGATGAAAAATTTTCATGAAAACACAATAGTGGTCAAAAGAGAGTTATTTCAATTTCTTCTTTACTTAAGATTTTATTTTAAATTCCGTTTCATCGTTATATTCTCAGATTATCATGAATAACAAGGTGTAAACACAATAATATTAATAATAATATAATATTCTAATATACAGTTGAATTCCGCGATTGATGAAATTTTGCAAACTTGACATTCGAAACAAGAGGAAGGTCTTTGTCTACATGTGATTTCTAAAAACTCTACGAAAAGCCATAGTAACGCCGGAGACTTTAGCAAGTCTAATAATAAATATCTTTCATCTATTCTGAAACACTGTGGAATTTTAAAATACGTATTTCTATAAACGGGTCTAACATCAAAGTCTATATCAGATCGATTGAAAGAAATTTTTATCGTTGAATGGGGCTACTATTTCTGTTTGATATAAAGCCGAGAACTGCACGACAGAAGACAGAGGTAACCGGGTTGACAGGGCTTTGAAGCGCTCGCGCGACTTACCTCTAGATACACATCACCGCAGTACTGCCGCAAAGTGCACAGCTCCTGCGGACTATAATATCAATACCATATTTATTTTATACCACAAAGAACTTTCCAAAGTTTTCAGAGAATTTATGCACGCTGTGTCGTCCTGCAGCCGCTCAAACGCTCGCCAATCCGGATTATTTTTGTATTTAAATACAGTATCGGAGCTCGGAGCTGTGGGGAATTATATGCAAGTAGATATTTTCCGTTCAGGATGCGATGAAAGGCTCAAAGAAACCTTTTGAAGAATGCCGTACTGTGTAATGCCGCAAAACAGAATTGTAAAATGGGGACATAAATTTAATATTCTTTTTTAGATAAATGCTTTGTTGAAACTGTTTGTTAAATATTAAAATACCTCAAAGAACAGAAACTATTCATTAATTATTGAAGACAATATTAGTGATTCCTAAACGAAAATATGAAACCGAAAAATCAGAAAAAGATACGGTCACATCTAGGACTTGAACCCAGGACCCTTACCTTGCCGGGGTACCGCTCTACTAACTGAGCTAATGGGACCCTATCTCCTTCGGTCATATTTAACTTAAGGAGATAGGGTCGCATTAGCTCAGTTGTTAGAGCGGTGCCCTGGCAAGGCAAGAGTCCTGGGTTCGAGTCCTAGATGTGACCGGAGGAGATATGGTCCCATTAGCTAATATTGTCTTCAATATTTAAATATTACAATTTGAGGTTTTACTCACTAAGTTATTCCAAAAAATAAACTATTTTAATTACAAAACTTAGTTGCAATATTTTCAAATACTTAAGTAAACACTTGGTTAGCACATTAGCAATAAAAGCTTTGCTAAAACGGTGCGACAAAACAATTTTGTTGTGTTTTTAATCATTGTAATACATTTGGTAGTATATAAATAGTGATCAAAATGTATTATTGTAAAATAAATATGGTTTTGCAATTAACTACGTACCTACGTAAAATAAAACTATTTTTCTTAGTAACCGAACAGATCGAATACAAGCTTTGGTTTGTTTTATTGAATTTGTGAATAACCTTATTTTTTTATTGCATAAATATAAATCAAATTATTTTATGGCTTTTAAATTTGGTTATTTATTTGATTTAATTATTTTATTCATAAACTGGCTGATGTGTGCCTGGCGTTGTTTGACTTTTCATAAATACAATACGAATGTATAAATATAAACCTTTAATAAACCTTTCGGAAAAAAAAAATTCTAAATGATTGTGTAAACACCATCAAAATCCGTTGCGCAGCTTAGAAGAATTGAGAGCACAAACAGACAGACGCGGATAGCTACTTTATTTTATACTATTTAAAGATTCACGTTTGCTTTTTTATTCATATTCAGTTATTTTTTATTATTTGATTTAATTCGAAATGGTTTTATAGTAATGTTAAAGTTTAGCTAATTCCAACAAAATGTAAACGGTACTCGTATACTTTTAAACACAGTTACAGTACAACAGCAAGTACATTAAAATACATGTACCCAAGTAATTTATATAATAACTATACATACTAGTACAAGCGGGAGCTCTTAAGTACGTCATCAACGTTTGTCTTCTTTCCTCTCACACGTCTTGTACATCACGTACGATCTCTCGCTGGGACCATTAGTATGCCTTCCCTCTTTTGACTTCTCCTTCGACTTCGATCAAGTAACCACATTAACAGCAAGGTACACATATATATACTGAACCAACATAAATTAGAATTGAGTTGACCAGTAGTTATAAAAAAACAAATAACGTGCAAAGAATTACAATGATGCAAACCGGCAGGCTTCCGCCCCCCGCGGTGCTGAGAGAGGGCGGAGAGAAAGAAAAAGAAAACCAATCGCACTCCACCCCCTCTTTCCATACAAAAGTAACCACTTAGACGATATTGTGTTTTCCGGGATTCTTAGTTTTCCAGTTGAAATAACAAACAACACTTTGCGTATTACTGCTTTTTTGTCGGGAAAACTAAAATAATATTTATGTCGTTATGCAAAGACAAGCACATGACATTTTTGATTTTTTATCACATTATTTTTAAAGATACATTCGTACTGTTTTTATCTATCTCGATGATATCTATACGATATGTCGTATAACACTTTAGCGTAAAATCACTGTTACCTAAAAATAAATGAAAAATCTTTAACTATTTTTGTTGATGTATAATTAATTATTATTTTGAGTACCAAAGAAACCTTATTCAAATATAAAGAATTATAAGACGATACTTTGTCAGGATTAATTGACATAATATTTTTTTCTAACACAACTTAACTGTTTTTAACGATAAAACGATCACGTAGTTCATTCATTCCATTGTTTTTATTTCATACATCAAATCTTTCAATACGCATATATTTATCTCACTCAATGTTCAATGCTATTAGAAAAAAATACATAATTTAAAGCATTCATTTTGTATCTAGCTTTTATTCAGATGCTATGGATGAAAGAAAAATAACTTTTATGCTAAAGGAATGATAATATAAATATGAAGGAAATAAAATTATTCTGTATTTACCCAGGTATCAGTATAAACAGAGAAATAAGCATCTACGCGCGTGCTCCCACTCAATATGCAATGTATTCATTTAATTCAATTTCTTTATATTGTGAGTCGCAATGAAAACATCCTGTTTAACAAAACATCATATCTCATCTGCTGCGAATTCCTTAAAATGGTTTTCTATACTCGAGCACAAGTAATACTGCACCCATATAGAGAAAATTTCTCACGTTTCCTGTGGGAATATATTTCACATCAAACATTGAACGTGAACTTGACCCGGAGAATAAATGGGACAGCATTAAAAAGAGAAAGCAATACTTGCTTTCCATTTCCAAAACATATAAATAATATTGTTTCACTTCTCACTGTAATGAATTGTTTGTGCAGGATATGGTTCAAAGCTCCATGCACCGGGATGTTTTAAATTGAGTACATGGCGGATAGGGAGTTGGCTATTCTGTTTGAGTAACGTCAGATATTCTGCTCGGTATACACTCAGTATTATGTTTCGCATTATTATGAGGTTTGCGATATTGTTGTCCAATATTATAACGGAAATAATACTACGAAACCCAAACAATTTAATACAATGTATGCTATTGTTTGCCATACTTGAAAGGAAAAGATTGAATAGCATTGCATTTTGTGAAATTCTTTCGAAATGTGATGAGGTTAAGGTATATTTTTAGTATTGCAATGATGAACGAATATTATTTCTACGAAATTGACAAATTGATTACACTGTATTATTTATTTTTTATAGTATACATAGATAATGATTCCTATGTTATAATACTAATAAGAGTTTATTCCAGAATGTAGCGGGGGTAGTGCAATGCAATAAATTCCATATTTTAAAATAATAATACACAATACAACGATCTGAGAAAATTATGTACTATACATGTAGAATGATGGAAGACTTAGCTAGAAGACAATTGAAACAACGACGCCGTTGGGAGAACTCATATCTTTGGACCTCTCGACCGTTTATAAGTACTGCTTTGTAACTCAGGACGGTTTTTACACATGGTCGTCCAGTATTGTGACGAGAGGATATAGCAAAACTAAAGAATGTCAAAGGAAAGAATTTTCTTCCTTCGGAAATTTCCGAATTTTCTTTCGAAAAATTTACTCCGGGTAACTTCATCGTGTATATTTAATCCGGGTTATTTCTTCTTGTGATTTAAAGAGATGTGGATCAGAAGTGGCCAGCAAGATTGTGTGATTTGAGACCATGCGACTTTTTTCATTAATTTATTTTGAAGTCACATGTGTAAACCAATAAGACATCAACATTTAGACAGTTTAAAACGGATATCCATAATGTTATTGCAACAATCTAACCACAATATTGTGCAACGGTGTTACCTTAAATTTAATCTAAATGATAAGAGCTCGCGTGGTGCGCGACATTTTGTCTGACATTTTATTTTATACATAAATGAAGCATTTGTACTTTACAACGTCAACGAATACTGCAAATGCACTAAAAATTAAAAGGCAATTCACTGATCTACCATATTAGATTTACACATAATTATATTACTATATGTCTTAATAAATGTTTATAATTACCTTTGTTTAAGACGCCATAGCATGTTTTACCTGAATAAATTTAAAAATAATATCGCCTATTTTAGCTTTCTGACCCAAATGTGCGACTGTATAATAATATAAGTGTGCAGAAGTAGAATTTTCGTCGATAATTTATACGGATTTGATATGAAGATGTGTTGCACTAATTATATTTTGTATTACTTGTGTCTCTATTTGTGTGTTCTTTTGTCTCTATTTGTGACTTTTATATACCCTGTATTTCTTTGTATTGTTTGACATTTGAATGAACTTTTTATAATTTAGCAATTTTATTTGTTTTCTGTTTGAATCTTTAGATGTATGTTAATTAATGTATCCTATTTCTGAATCGATTTTGTTATTGTATGTACTTTATTAATTTTTTTATTTGAGTTTCTATTTAAACATTTTACATACAAAATATGATAGTGAATATATGCATAGTAAATTGCATTTCTTAGTTATCCTCACTAGGGTGACCTGTGCAGAGGCGGACTAAAGTCGTTAATTCCTATTTTATTTGTTTTGTGTATTAACCTATTAGTGTATTAACTGTGTTTATAAAACTGGATTGTTCTATTGTAAGTGTGATCATCTGTAAAAACCCAGTATAAATAAATAAACAGCGGACTAAAAATATAACTTTTCGAAAACTAAGGAGTTTAACCAAAAAAGTAAATCCAGTTCATTTATTGGGACACCTGCATAATATGGGTTAAATTTATATTTCTATAATTTTTTCAAAATCATAATAAATTTTCTGATATTTCACAGCTTATTATGATTTTCTTATGATAACAGTGAAATAACAATATAATAATGGTTAGATTACAGAAAGTAAGCAATTCACAACTTATTCTAAACTTGAATAATATGCAAGCTGAATAGTTCCATTAACTAACGCGTTAGAATGTATAATGTATGTATTTATCCAATGATGAATCAATGATGAATATAATTCACAATGCGCACGTGTAAGCGTTGAATTAATCATGAATACGTTACGATACTGCCGTATTCCTAAGGTAAGGGTATCCTATGCCAGACCGTACTCCCGTAGATTCTACGTAATAAATATTAGAGGAGGCGAGATATACATTTTACTGGGGATGAAACCTCCTCTGGTATTCTGGGGGCCTATGCCGCTGAGTTACGATTTAAAAGAGGCATAATATAGATTTTATACTTCTTCTGAAGGTGCCTGCTTCTATCGGAAGTTGCAGCATCAGGATAGCCTTCATCCTGCAGGCTACAGCTGGAAAAAACTCTCTTACCAGTCATGGGTTTCGTAATTTTAAAGTGTTGGGTATTTTTTTTTCTTCCATCAACATTCTCCCTTGAATTATCAATTGGATAATCTAGAATTTGTTTTTACCTATAACTTTAACGAATATTTCTATATTCCATGAGTCATATTGAAAATTAAATGGCGAGCCAAAAACAGTTAAGTTCACCTAGAAAATCTAGTAAAACAATTTTAAGTGAATTTCAAAGCTGATATCCAGTGTCGGAATTTGGAAAAATATGACGAAAAATGTATCTATGGGTTTTGAAAACCAGTGAATATACATCATATTAATATGCTGCTTTGTATTTGAAAAACATTAATAGGTGTTTCTTTATTTTGAAATGGCATAAATTTTATATCTTTGAATGCGCTTTGGTAAATTTAAAGTACGAAATTATTAAGTTATTCATTGCAATTATCAGACAGACATACATTTTGCATTGCCAACACCTCCGAAGAGATCCATAGAAATGTAGAATGCATCACAGTAACAGTATACATTTTAGGCAAACGCTTAATTCCGAATGCCTGGCAGACGGCTTAAGTCTCTGAGACACCTTATTCACTGCGCCTTGTCATGAGCAACTAATTAATTTTTGGCGCGCCGACATTATGAATACACTGGAATTCGTAATACTCAAGGCTTTGCGTCACATGCTTGAATTCAGTTGAATTCAATGAAGAAAAACTGTTTGTTATCTTTTTAGAATATAATGATGCAATTTGTGCAGGCGTAAATTAATTTTGAGCAAAGGAGAAGCTGCAATTTATTAAACCCGTAGACTGAAAGAGTTAAATGAATTCTAAGATTTGCTAGCAGGATGGTATGGAGGAAAACACAGCAGCTTTTGGTATTAAAAACTGTGAGGAAACAGCAAAATACCGATGAGAAATTTACTTAAATTTGTTCTAATTCGGTTAAAATAATATTACATAACTCAAAAGTAAAAAGAACACTATGTGGTTACCAGCTGAAAATTGTCTCATTGACCGTATTTATTCTATAGAGAAAAGAGTCATTTTAATCTCACTTTTTGAGAGTATTTTCTGCTTATGGCGAAAATATCTTTAGTGGTTAAGTAGTTTAGACCAAATGGAAATTCAAAGTGTACCTAACATCGAACAAAAAATTGCCGTCACGGAACGCCTGGCAGACATGAAACATCCAAATTGATTTTGATTGAAGGAAGTGAAAATGAAAGTTAACAAGTCTTCAAATTTTTATAGTGGAATAATTTTTTAAATATACACAAATGAGTTTATTACAAATTAAAATCTACAATATATAAATTGTAATAGAAGCAAAAATACCGCACAGAGTTTTGGCAGCCGGGAGGTAAAAGATGATGAAGCGTCGTTCCTAGCAAAAGCGTCGTCCAGTCTTGCCACGCTTACGACGCAACAGTTAGTATAGGTACCCTGCTAGGTGCGTCAAAAATTGTTTCTTACCAAAAAAATTTAATTAAATGATTTTTATTGAAATTTGTTAGCAGTGGCCTTTTTTAAATTTTAAAATCTATGATCTGCTGATAAGTCACCTGAAGCCTCTTCTTCTCTTTCATAATTTATACTAACCAATTGTTCAACTGAATGGCCAAACGCTAAAGATATGAGAATGCAAAAATTCTGGACTGTAAATAAAATTCAACAAGTAAATTCACAGTAAATAAAATTCAACACGGTGGGCGCTCAAAAGTGGGGTCTGTTTGTCAACGGTGAATAATTGAGAGCGTCCTCCGCTGCCGCTGTCACAGTTTGTTTTATTTTATTCCCGATGTGGACACGGCAATGCGGTTAAGTGAGTTATTAACAGTGAACACGGTGTGTTATAACACTGGTGCCTGAGGTTGAGGTGCAAAGGGCCTTTCTTCCGTGGACACGGCGATGCGGTTAGGTGAGTTATTAACAGTGAACACGGTGTGTTATAACACTGGCGCCTGAGGTAGAGTGGCAAAGAGCCTTTCTTCCGTGGATACGGCTATGCGGTTAGATGAGTTATTAATAGTGAACACGGTGTGTTATAACACTAGCGCCTGAGGTTGAGGGGCAAAAGGCCTTTCTTCTGTGGACACGGTTATGCGGTTGGGTGAGTTATTAACAGTGAACACGGTGTGTTATAATACTGGTTCCTAAGGTGGAGTTGTAAAGGGCCTTTATTATGTGAACACGTCAATGCGGTTAGGTTATTAAAGGTGAACACGGTATGTTATAACACTGGTGCCTAAGGTGGATTGGTAAGGGGCATTTCTTTGAATACGGCAAAAATGAATGTACAAGTAGTTTTGACCTAGTAAGATATCGAGAATGAGTGAATCCTAAAAAAGAAACAAACTTTGAAAACTTTTCTTGACCTCCTGAGAGATTCTTCTTCAGCTGTTGCGTGCCCATCGATACAACTCCATCATTTGTTGCATGTCTAATTATATTGTTTTATTTAAAATGTTTATTAAGTATAAGGACGGGTTGTTTCTCAGAATCTGAACGAATCATACAAAAGTAAAAATTCAAGTTCAATCCAAGCTCAGTGAAATAACCAGCCTATAATGAAATAATAACAGAACTTGAATGAAAAATTCACAGAAACTCAATATTATCTTTGATTTTTGATGATTTGTTCAAATTCCGTGTAACGCCTCGTTCTAGGAGCGAATATTTACATAAATTACAGTTCGATTCGGAAAAAACTGCGTTCTCAATTTATTTGGGTATTTAATTGAAAACAATCTATTTTCTTAACATATAAAAATCACGTGTCACTGTGTTCGTACAACCGACCAACCGATTTCAATGAAATTTTATTAATGTGTATGGTTGGTTCCAGCTTGAAACACAGGATAGTTTTGGACTCAATATGTGGCGCTGTATTCGAGATCTACAAATTTATACAACCACAAAGTTAAACTTCTCTACATTCCGCAACAAAATTAATTGCTATAATTTAAAACAACAATATTTTTTAGACTTAAAAATCAATCTTTATTTACCTCATTTAAAACATTCAATTTATTATACTTGAATATGAGTGGAATTAAAAATGTGATCGTACGGAAATCTGTCACATTGTGAAAGACATATACTTTGAGGCAATTTTAAGAATAAAGAGCGGTAACAGTCGCATTTTACTTATTTTCTACTGTACTGAACCATAATCACAATCTGCTGAAATGATCGGCATCGAATGAAACGTCAAAACAATATCTATGATGGATGTGACTTGCGCATGTATTATATTTATGTCAAATGCTTAAAATGTCCGACAGCAGATGAGATAGGCAGTCGATGGTTTGGATGTGTTGAGCGGTTGGGCAAAGAACGAGTGCAAGAAGAATATATATGTATGGTAGATAAGTCGGGAACGCCCGAGAATAACATGGCACGACCAAGTCAAACAGATATGTCAAGAGTAGGAATAATAGAAGAGTATTGTAATACGATGTATACAAATGAATGAAGTAAAGAGTGTGTGCCAAGATCGAGTTGTTCGGCGGTCCGTCCTCTCTGCATTAATGTATTGAATGTATGTCTAAATATATGAAAGGGAGATTTGTGTATGAAAGAAACTGTACATTATTAGGCCGTCAGGTTTAAATGGGTGGTTCTTCTGTTGTTTTTTGTCATTTTACCAGTAGTTTCCTTCTAGGTAACATGTACCAGAAGTGGACAGTAAATGTGTACATGTGTATCTATATTCCAGTAGTGTTATTATTTAACTAGCGATCACACATTATAGAGTTAATCTACTGATCTCTATCAGAAGTATACACAAAGTATTATATAAAGAGAACATTACAAAGAGACCTTTTGTCACCACAGTGAATAAGTTAGTTTATCTATAATAGTTTAACTTTAAAACAATATGTGCGCTGGACGCATGTCTAAATAAACGTGTTTTTGTATATTTTGTGTACCAGTTAGAAAATAACGCAATGTCTGTTCCCTGAAAATAATATACACAACTATATTTATAAGCTTTGTAGGTACATACATTTCACACTGCTTGGCTGGTTTTGACAACGTATTACATTTCACCGTATTTCCTCAACAGTTACCGGCTCTAGTCAAAACCTCCTAAATCTAGGAGGTTTTGCTCCACTCCATTCGAGAATATTTATACAGTGTCATCCAACGGGTCAAACCCGCTGAGAATGTAACCACATAGTACAATCCACATATCACATAGAACCCAGTACATAGCACCTATCATGTATCACTACATACAGAGGTATACCGCAGTGCAATCCCACAGTTAGGTACTTCAGTAGATCTTTATCATACGTACACTACAGTGTACACTGTACACTGCACTGTACTGAGGTGGTGTTCAGTTGTTGCTTTTGTTCGGGTGACATTTTTGGGAAAGTACAGTTATTTTTCTTCGAGTACTAGAAGGGAATTGTAAAATGAACGCCATTTAAATTGATATTAAAATATAATTGCTGAATTGTATTTAGATAAATGAACTACGGTTTGAATTATTATAAGTGAACATAAAGGAAAAGTCAATTTTAAATGATTTTGTTTCAAATATTTATTTTCTGGAGGTTAATGAATACAAAAAAAAATTAACAACAAAGCGAGGCTAGCATTCTTAAATGGAATTCTTATACCAACCCTTACTATAACCATGAGTAATGGAACTTGCAGAGAAGGACATATTACATGGACTGAAAGCAGTAGAAATCGGCGTATCTACATATTTCAGGATGGTAACCAAACACGGTAAAAATACAAATAAGAAGATAAGAAACGATTGAACCTTCTCTGCTTATATGATTTCTACATCATTAAGGAATTGACGGCAAATGGAGCGCCTCGAAAACATGTAAGTTCACGAAAGAGAGTGTCAGTGACGTCCTAGGAAGACATTGTGTATGAAGCGAATTATTGTTGACTCCGGACCATGTCAACATAAAAGAGGTTAGAAGTTATGATATTTTATACAATGTATGAAGAAAGTGTTGCATGAAATGGCTCTGCATAGCACCTTTGAAGTGATATTTCACAAAAACGGCTATATACAAGTTTTCTATTTATTACTATTATTATTATGGAGTTACAAACTCTATTTGCAGAGTCATTGCGCTATTGCCATATTAATCGCTACAAATAAACATCCAATTCCCGAGATATATTCCATATTAAGGATGGTTTTTATGATTTTTTTATTGATTCTATCGTTATAATTTATAATAATTAAAAAAAACATTGGAGAAAGGTACTTAATTCTCCCATTGGCCGGGGTGCATCATCGACTAATCCACGAAGCGTCAACAAGCGCTGGAATTAGTACCAAAACGTAGGTCTAATCAGTCCGGCTGATCAACGAAGCAATCTATCAAACAGCAACATAGATTAATACCTACTTTACAATTTATTCAAGTACTTATGTGTTATTTTATTTTTGTTTTGATAATGAAATAGTAGTTTATCAGATGCGCAAAACCTTAATTCCTGACATCGAGTGCATCAAATCCAAATCCAACATAACGTCCCGATGAAAAAGCACATGTTATTATAATTGTACATAGTATTTATGAAGCTAAAATTGATTATGAACAATGCTTCATGATCATTGCGTTTCAAGAAGGCGATCAGAAATTTACATTTCTAATGAACGCCGTTGGTATACTTAAAAAATTACACCATCTGTGAAAAAAATTAACAAAAGAAATACAATTTTTTTAATTAATTAAAATAAAAAATGAAAAAAAATATATAAACACCACTTTTAATCAATAATAATCTACATGTTTCAAAGAGAAATGCTTTTTCGTCTGAATAATGAAAATCAACTCAATTAATTAAATTATTATTAGTGTCATTTTCAATATTTATTTATTTATTTATTTATTTATTTATTTATTTACGGACAAATAGTCCATTAACAACACATTAATTACACGAATAAGTTTTATAAACAGAGATGACAGTGAAAGGAGAGCATATATAAATGAGGAGCGAAGACAATAACAATGACAATAATAATATAAAAGTAAGAATGGGAGATAATAATAAGTCAAAGCATGAAAATGGTTCAAAGGGCATTAGAAATTAGACATTGCGTATTGACTGTCGAAAGTCATTTAGGCATATACCACAAAATTCAATGCTTTGACTTGACAGTGAGTTGACAAGTCTCGACATTCTGGACAAAGGAGAATGGTATCCATAATTGGTAGAATGTTGATTGACGAACAGCAATTCATTATTTCGGAGTCTACGGGAAGGGATGTTGAATTGGATAAGTTGCAACAAAGCAGGTGAGTCTGTAATACCATTGATAATCTTGAATATGCAAATCAGATCAGTGTCCCTTCTACGTTTCTCCAAAGAAGAAATGTTTAAAGTTTGTTCAACTTCATCATATGAGTACTCTCCTCTTTCAAGACCCAACCTCCAAGCAATTCCTCGTAGGAAGCGATGTTGTACGGATTCTATGTGACAGATGTGGACAGCATAGAAAGGAGACCAAATAACACTAGCGTATTCAAGGTGAGGGCGAACTAACGAGCAGTAAAGAGTTTTAAGGGTACTTATATGTTTAAAGTCAGAGGTTATTCTATGAACGAAGCCAAGTAGTTTAAGTGATTTGTTAACAATGTTGTTAATGTGCTCACGGAAAGAAAGTTTGCAGTCTAGAGTGACCCCAAGATCTTTGATAGATGTTACAGTAGATAAACAAACATTGTTTAATTTATAATCAAACTGAATAGGTTTTTTGGTTCTATAAAAGGACAAAATTTTACATTTATCAACATTAAGTTCCATGCAGTTTATTTTGCACCAATTATTAAACGAGTCAATATCACGTTGAAAATGTAAGCAGTCAAGGTAGGATTTAATTGTCTGAAGAATCTTATTATCATCCGCAAAAAGCCAGAAGCGTGTATGAGAAAAAACTTTGGTGATATCGTTAATAAAAAGGTTGAAGAGAAGCGGGGCCAAATGAGCTCCTTGGGGAACGCCGGACGTTACGTCAATGTTAAAGGATTCAAAGTTGTTTATTTTAACCCTTTGTTTTCTATCGCTCAAGTAAGAGCGAAAGAATGCTGAATGAAAATATGCTGACGACGAAGTCATTTGCTCTTAAAAACGTAAATTATTATTGATAAAACTTGATGGGTGTATTCAAAGTATTCCATTTTCGTATAGTTAAAATGACGTCACAAAGTAATTTTGCGACTGTTGAAGTAGTAAAATAAAATAGTTTCGGTAACTACATTAACGCTTGTCTGAATTGTTTCCACTGTTCAATCAGTTCCAATTATTAAAATCAAAGCAAATTCTAGTTCTGGAGTTCAATGAGCATGAGTTACACATCAATACAGACACACCACCTAATTTATCGTCATAATGTTAAATTTCTACTTTCCCACGGCTCCAAGCTTCTTCGAGCGTTTATATTAAGAATATAAATGAATGAATGAAGAGGAATCTTCGAAGAAGAAAGTAACCCACTTCTCGATATCCGATCTATCTGAAACTCATTGTCGGTGACAATGCATTGTATCAAATTTTCGTGGAACTTATTTTAGTCAGTTTCTGGGGTGGAATTTTCAATCCTTATTCAAACAAAAAAAATATTAAACGCATCTTTTGATGAATATTTATATGTTATGGTAAAAATTGATTTTTCTTCTTGTCAGTGTTTTATTTTGTCAGGTAACAGTTTGGTGTTTTCACAGTTGTCCTATTCAATGTATATACATACAAATTATGTCGACTGCAGGTATTGGGACATTAGTGGACTCCAGGCCTTGGCACGGAATGGTACCGCACAGCACCGCGACTGTTCGCCCTCTCCGCCTGAGGGCACTGACAGAATAACTTACTTGCTTTACTAGTGTTCTAACTGTTTTCCGTTAAATATTGACTCTGACAATAGGTACTTGTCTCGTCTGCCAAGTAAAACCTCTCGGACTGTATGGCCAAATATTGCCAACTTTATCTATGGATTTTATCGCCGCTTTGTTTAACTGAAGTTTTTAATACTTTTTCATAAATGGAGTAGATAGTCCGTAGTGTTGTTTGTAAGTAAGATGCTCATATTTGATTTGTTTTTAATTTTGGGCTCCTGAGACAATTTTATCGGGAACACAAAACAGTATTTATTTTAAAGGATTTAAAATGTACAAAAAAAATTGAGCGAGTTTCGATTTTCATTGTGGTTAATATACGCAAGGGTCATAAAAATGTCCACATACAAAAAAATGTACAGTTAAGAAACTTATGCTCTTTGACGGATTTCGAAAAAGTTCAACGTTTTTAGTTTAGATTTTTTTTTACTTTGTGGCATGATTTGTAGGCTTTTGATTTTTCAGTATGAATTATGAGATATGTTTATGTTTTGTGAAATATAAAACAATAATAAAGTGCATTATAAACAACTAAAAAAAACTTTTTGGCAAGCAATCCATTGGCTTCGAGAGAGTATTTTGTATGGTTGCATTCCAGAAAAAAATGAAAAATAACGAAAGGTGCATTCAAAATAAACTGATAAAATATTGAAATCACGTGAACACATTTTTAATTATTGCAATGTATCGTCTAGCTAAGTAAGAGTAAATTATGATTTTATAGCAAATTAAAAAAATCATAACGTTAAAAAGTGGACCACAATAGCATATTGGTATCAACATAAAATCATAGTACAGTATTTTAATGAATGAAAGACCAATGAACAGGCAAACCATTTTAAATAGGATCCGTTAAAATATACATATTTGTGCGAACCGAAAGTATCGAAAATGTTAAGAACTAGTTTTGAACACCCGCCTGCAACAACAACAACCCTCTTACTCCTCAAATGCCCAAAGGTAGTGGGTGGGTAGTGGGTACACAGTTAAATTTATCAATCATGTTTAAATTTAGACTTGTGAGTCAATTCAACAACGTTATTTTTTAAATTTAGACTTGTGAGTCAATTCAACAACGTTATTTTTTAAATTTAGACTTGTGAGTCAATTCAACAAAGTTATTTTTTGAATACATCTATTTAATTTTTTTTTCGTGAAAGAGCAATCTTTTACGAAGTTCATTACATAAATCTTGGAAGTGGAAATTTACCCCTTACCGACATCTGATTGAGCTGAAATTCGGCAGATTGACTCGTTGTTGATGACAATCAACAACGAGTGAATACCATACACTATTTTCTCTGAAATTGGATGAGATTAAAGCAGTTGGTATACTAAATAAATTTCGGTTCCACCCAATCGGGATTTAGCTAAGCTGTTAACGTGGTTGACTCCAGTCTCTGGGTAGGTAGGATGAATTCTCAGACATATAATTCATATAAATAGTTAATAAAAATAGATGTAAAATTTAAAAAAATATATGTTTTTTAAGGTTTAGTTTTTAATATTATTTGTTTCTTTCTTCAGCTTCAAAAATAAAATTATTGTAAATTAAATTATTTTTAAAACCACTATGCAAGCAAGAGTTTATTTAAAATGATTTAACTGTACCAATACAATAGTAGAAATAATTAAATTAATAGATAAATTCCCACATATGTTTTGTGCATTTGATCTGTTTGTCAATGGCGTAGTGCACATACATTACACGTATTGTTATCTTTGAGTGATCTTATTTCCGCTCCGACAATTTCCTGAATGCAATGCTTCGAGCCAGTTTAATAAATCAATCACATTACCTGCTTTCCGAACTCATTGAGTCGAGTTTCGAGAAGGAAATATGATTACATCTCTGAGATTCCAACAATACCCTCCGTGTCTAGTCCGCTGCCATACAAACTTTACAGAAGCACAACCTACTTTTCCACATTCAACTAAAAACACCTCACCAAATTATATGGAAGGTAAAGTATTAGTTTCATATTGAAAGTTATGTAGATGTTAGTTTCTTACTTTGTTATTCATATTTATACAAAATATGTTAGTAGGCTTAGGCACCAGTTAAAAGAACATATACCTATTATTTAATTATTATTCTAATACTATACTTATTTATGTATTCCTTTAGATTTACACACAGTACAATATGATACAAGATATAATTAAAATATATTTTTTTGCTTGCCCTGACCGCGTTTTGTCCTACATAAATGGAGTTTCTCACGTTTACCCTTATTTTAATATCTCTGTCAGCCTTTCCATCTCTAGTAAACATACTTCCCAAATAAACAAACTCATCCAGAAATTCCATTCCATAATAATAATTTAATATGCAAGAATGTTCCTTTAATTCCGTGAATTATGTTTAGCCATTCATCCAAAGAACATAGTTGCATAAAGTTCTGTAACAAGATTTACAGTTTGACTGCAAACTAATCAGGCATGCCCGATGAGGTTTTGGGGCAGGTGTGCGAGCTCCGCCGGGCGGACTGCGATGTGCATACTACCTAATATTGCATAGTTTGCCCAACTAATACTAGTATTCACCCTCCCCTCCCCCTACGGGCTGGCCTGAACACAGGATCCGCCCCTGTGGCTCGGCTGAAATTGCTATGCTATTTCACCAAATCTGTTTCTAGAATGTTTCTGGAATGTTTATGACGGGCTGTTTTGGTATCGTGGAATGCAATTAGTCAATTTAATTGCATAATACAGATTTTTCATAAATAAACTTCAGTCGTATTAAAAAAAAAACCAAATAACTGACAAACTGAAGCAAATACAGCCGGAAAAACAATGTATGTCAACAATTTTATCGAAACTCGTGATAAGAATGAACAGAACTTTTTTGAAATTTCATGAATTTAGTTAACTTTTCTTGTTTTGAAGGTCAAGAGTGCAACATTTCATCAACCTCGTAATAAACATGTAGATTTGCATATAAATCAAATCCTCGCCGCCCGACCGACACAAACAGACGCTCTCCTTTACATAATAGACTAGCCGAACCCTCCGGCGTTACCCGGGATTTTTATAGAGTTTTTAAAAATAAAATATGGACATTGACCTTTTTCTTGTTTTGAGGGTCAATTTTGTAAAATTTCATCGATCTCGGAATAAAACTGTGGGTTTGTATCAACGTGGGTGTCCGCCTGCCACACACACTCAATTTTGTAAAAACATAATTTCTTTTGAGTTCTATATTACATACCGAAACATCTGCTTGAGCAATCAACATCAAACTTTTCAGTTATATGCTTTCTTCAAAGATCTTAGAGCTTATTGGTTAAATTTAATATATTTTATTTTTCCAAGAGGTGGGGCTAACCTATCAATGATCATGCCTCCGGGGAAAATGACTAGGATTTTAAACTAACTTCCTTCAGAGATGGACATTATTCTGACAAACCTCAATGAATTCATAGACTATAAAAAGTTTTTTTCAACACGATGCTGCAGCGCAAGTGATATGATTAATGTTCTCACTGATCACTGTTAAACAATAAATAAATCCATTTTTAAAAGTTCTATAGCTCGTGAATTTGCACTCTAAGCTCGATAGGTCGTAAACAAGACATCTACTAGAATTACGTGGGTGGTTTGGGTGTTTAATATATACAAATAAAAGGCAATGTCCGTATGTGTGTGCCTTATAGACACAAAATTTGAACCTGAATTTTGCTGAAAATTTTAAAGTTTGTTCCTATTCGTTCCAGCAATGTTTAGAGGTTGTTTTGAGTGGTAGGAAAAGTCGGGGACGCCCGAAGAAAACTTAACTCATTGTCTTTGCATAATGAGATACTGTGTCAAATAAAAGTCGAAATTGTGTAGTTCTTCAATAAAAGCAAAATGGTATACTTGTTTTAAATAATAACCACGTGGATTTCATGGTACTACATAAAGTGAATGATAGAAAAAGGCTGTTTCGCCCGAGGAAGACATGGAACGATCAAATGGATCAAATAATTATTTGGTGAAATGCAACACGTGTGATAAATATGAAGTAAAAAAGTTGTGTACGTAGAATGTATGACGTGAATAGTAGAAGAAAACGCGGAACAATCAACTGTAACAAATACGTAAAAAAATATTTTCAATTCTTTAGTATAATATTATTTCCACCTTACACGGAGAAGAATGAGTATTGCAGATTTATTAAAATACCTTTAAAAACGGGATGGTATGCCGATTACTGATAAATTTTTAGTACGTTCATAATATACCGGAACACGTGTTCATGCACCTTTGTTAGTCCTGATAATACACAATGACGAAATGCGAAAATATTAGCATTTTTCATGAACTCGAGTTTCGACATCGCCATAACACATTCGTGTCTTACTAGTGAAACCTGTCAATTCATTCAATCAAACCTGTATTAAACTACACCCAGTTTTCAGTTGGACTAGAATTCACAAATCCAAAATTTTATTCCAAAGCGTTGACTACATCCATGGTAGAGTGGTAAGGTCGCAGGTTCAAATCCTGGCGTTTGCTAGTAAATTTTATGTAATGAATTTGTTTTATTTCTAGTTCATGAATTTAAAAAAAATAAGTAGTATACTTGCGGAACGTTCCAGAGTAGAAAATACTTTCAGTATCGCCTTTGTGGAAGGCCACCATTCAAAAATGAATATTTTCTTGAAGTCGTTTTAGCCGTGTTTGGTGAACAGGTACTTCCCTATTTTCCTTTACCTCTTTTTCACTACCTTCAGTCTCACAACATAACACAATTGGGCATACCATAGTCAGACGGTTGGGAGCAGATGGGACTCTTGTGCGGTATTCAAATGAACAAAAAAAATACAAACCATTCATAACTCAGAACAATGCCGGGTAAACATATTTATTTCAGTATATTTCTTGAAAGATTTCCTTTGTTCGTTGGATTTATTTTATTTGTCTGTGGCTGCCACAGCCCGGAGACATCCAACCGTATTTTGTATTAAACACAGTTGCATTATTGATGGCATAAAACATGCTACGTTTCAAGGTTTGGCAGAACGAGTTTTGTGAGAGCGCGGGCGGACCGAAATGCAAAACACTGGGAATGTCTTAGAAACGGTTCCACGACAAAACAGAACAGCGACAAGGCGAAATAAATAATACAATACATAAATCTAACCCAACCTAACCAAACCTAAGCTTAACTTATTTAAATCAAACCAAACCTAATGTTATCCAACCTAACCTATATTATACTTATCTAACTCAACCTATCTTAAACTTATCTAACCTAACCTATCCAAAGCTAAACTAATCAAAATAAAAAAATCCTTACGTAAACTAACCTAACCTAACCTATCTTAAACTTACATGCAGAATAAAAATTGCAATTTGTTTTAAACCATTTCATTATCTTGAAAATAAGAAGAGCTATCTCAGTACCTATAACTTAGAAGTTCCAGAGTGAAGATACTCTCAGTATCGCCATATTAAAAGATAACCATTTAAATTCGAAACGTGCCTCGAAATGTACCTCGGAAAACCTGCCTCTTACCTATCTCCTTCCTCTTTTCACTACCTTCAGTATCACGACTTCCCCAATTTGGGATGCCATAGTATCACTAGCTCCAGATGGTTGAGAGCAGATGGAACTCTTATTCAGTACTCACATAAGAATGTCTTCGATTGAAATTTTCAATATTGATGTACCAAATGTATAACAAAAATATAGCTAAAAATATACTATTGAAACTATTTTAAAATACTGAATCCTCTACAGTACACCGTATACAACACACTAGGTCAAATCACAATGACATAAAAATATTCCAGGTTATAAAACCACATTCGAACAAAGAAATAACATTTACTTGGCTACAAAACTCCACAATCTCTTCCCCGGATATAAAGTGAATTGAAAAGTTTAGTGATTACAAATCAAGAATAAATATTTGGCTGAAAGAGATTAATGAATAAACTCTGAAAAAACATTAAAAACGACATATAAAACTAATATAACAAAATGAATAACTTAAGTCCGCCCCAACACAGGTCACCCTAGTAAGGAGAACTAAGAAAAACATTTTTTTATACATAAATTAACTATCATATTTTGTATGTACAATTTTCAAACAGTCGCTATAATAAAAAAAAATCAAATATGATAAGTGTAACATACATAGGTTTTCAATTATTTTTATTTTTATTTTTATTTTAAATACATAAACGGCTATACTGCCTTTTATAAATAAACATATAATAGAGTACAAAGTAAGAAAATAATATTATTACATTATAGTAGTTTTAAACTTAAAAATAACATACAATTATTTTGTGTATCACAACCAAAAATAACAAAAAAAGAACAATGAGAAATATCATCATTTCATTTCAACATGTCCATATTGCGTATATAACGTTACATTATGGAAAAATAAGTTTTGAGTGCATGTTTATATTGCGCTAATTTTAAGAAATAAATGTCGCCGATGTTGGCATGTTCATTTCCCAAAATGTGTAATCGACTGATTGGTGAGTAATAATGTGATAATGTATGTGTGTTATTATAGTAGAACGGTAGAGTCAGTCTATTGTTAGCGCGACCAGGGCAATGAAATCGTATTAGTTCTATTAAATCAGGGGTATCCAGGACCGAGTGAATTATTTTATATAATATTAATAGATCACAGATTTTTCTGCGATCTGATAAATTTACGAGATTAGTCCAGTTCAATAAAAAATTATAGTCCACGGATTCTCTTGGAATACCTAATTTAAAATTAATATACCTAAGGTATCTATGCTGGACTTTTTCAATAGCTTGAATATAGATATTGTAATGTGGAGCCCAAATCGTAGAGTTATATTCCAAAATGCTTCTCACTAGCGTTATGTATAAAATGCGAATAGTATCAATGTTACAAAATTGTTTGGTTATTCTAATAATAAATCCTAAAATCTTTATTGATCTATTAATAATATTAGTTATATGGCTAATAAATGTAAGTTTTGAGTTGAAAATAATACCTAGATCATTTATTGTTTCTACTGAGTTTAGTTAAGCCTATCATGAGCTTCAGTATGGTTGACCAGCATATTGAACTGACTAATTTTGTTTAACATCACTTTGATTTGATGATTATTTTACTGATAGTTATAACAATGGTGATTTGTGAAAATGAAAATTATAAAATATTTTTGTTGAGATCATTGCCTATCAAAAATAAATATTGTCAATTTTCTTCATAACAGTGACATAATTATAAATTTTGTTGGCAAATAATAAGAGAGACGATCAAGGCCTCGATTCTCAACGAAGTTATTCCACTCACTCGTGGGTCGAATCACTCGTTATTCGAATGGAATGACTTTTGACGTTTGACGTATGCAATTATGTACCTTCGACAAAATTCAAGGATGAGAATGTTGACCAATGTAAGTACTTTCGACGGCAATTGCGAGCGGCTTGGATTGGAGAATCGATACCCTGATTAATCTTTCGAATGAACACTGCAGTAAACTTAAAAAAATAAATACTAATTTATCACAAAATATAATAATTTGGTTCCTACTTTATAGCTTTTCTGAACTGATCAGTTCCAATTTTGAAAATCATTACGTAGTACAGGAATATCTCAAATCACGCATTTACAACCCAAATACAAATGCTTTCAAAGAGAAGCTTTGAAGAATTTATCATTATATTTAGTTATTTCGTGACAAAAATTGAAGGTTACATTGCAGACTTCGTATTTTATATAATAATATTAAGTTGGTAACGTGATACCAACTCTTAATTCGAAACAATTCAGTATTGTAATTAAAATATAACGATATCGTGCAGCTTTCCATTAAATTGACTAAAATTTTTAAAAAAACGACAAAATGGATCATTTAAACACAGTAAGAATTATTTTTTTTTCTTAAAATGTTTGAAAATGAATCAAATATTTCAGAGATTTCCGTTAGAAGGAAAAATGAAAAAAAATATAAATGATTGACTTATTACCCTTTTAAATTGCGTAACGTTTTTAGATGTTACCATTTATGAGTAAGTAATTATCTAAAACAGAGATAAATTTAACACGAAACGATAGAGCAGTGATATAGTAATAAAGTCCAAAAATTATTTAAATACTTCTATCATATTTTCTTCTAAGTTTTCTACCACAATATTTATGTACAAATGTTTTTTTTTACCGATTTACTAATTGTCTCTGTTGAACAATCTTTTTCTTGTACACACATTGGAAACTGATGATTTTACGTAAGGTATTTCGATTCTTTCGACCGTGACAGAAAAAAAATCAATATTTGAATAATACGTTGATAAATTTCGTTATAACGCACTCACAAAAGCCTTCGTTTATCTTTTCAGCAAAAATGCGCAAGTGAAATAAGAACCAAAATCCCTCCGAATGTAATATTATGTACTCCTCTGTGTTTTGCCCTATAAACATAGACCATTTTACCCCAGTCACAACGAGCGCACTACCCCGTAGGTACATAAAGGAATCACGTGATTAGGGGATAATTCGTATTTCTCAACCACGCAACTGCGATTGGACGTCAACACGTAATGCATTCAAGAAGTTTTTCTACCTACTTGGATAATTTATTGTAATTTATATGCTGGAAATTTCGTGTAGGTTTGTTGCCATTGGGAATTCAATGAGAGAAAAAAAATAAAATAAAAATTCTCTGGTTAGTTAAAAAAAAAGATAAATATCTGGAATTTCCCTAAAATGTCACTACAACCAGAAAATTTTGTTGAATGCAGGAGATCCATTTTCAATAAACCGCAAACACATATATGAATTAATATTAGTCTTTTCCGTGCAAATGTTTTTCCTTAGATCTAAAAGAATTTCATCACTTTACCGCACCAACTTTTAGCGACTTAAAAACGAGATTCAATAAAACTTTCGTGACTTAGTATTATTTTATATTATAAGTACAGGGTTTTCCAATAAGAGGTGTTATTTTGAATAGCCCGCTATTTCGGTAGAGGTTACTTTTGAAGCTGTCATTTTTTAACATTTGATAAGTAAAAACTACGCCATTAATAAAAATGGAACGATACACGCTTCAAAAACGTATAAAAATTAATAAAATTCACTTGATTGAATCAAATGCAAATCATCTTGAGTGATGAGGCCCATTTCCACTCGGTGGATTCGTCAAAAAGCAAAATTGTCGCATCTGTGGCTCGGAAAACCCAAGAATTATTGTTGAAAAGCCTCTCTATTCTCAACGTGTGATTGTTTGGTTCGGTTTATGGTCCGGCGGAGTCATTAGACCTTATTTTTTCGAAAATGAACCTGGAGCAACAGTTACGTTGAATGGATTGCCCTATCGAGAGATGATTAATGATTTTTTATGGCTGGAATTTAATGGTATTGATTTGAACAACGTTTATTTTCAACAAAACGGCAATACATGTCACACAAGTAACGAAACCATTGATTTTTAACGGGAAAATTTTCTTTGAATATCAAAATAACACCTCTTATTGGAAAACCCTATAGTTACATAAATTTGCCTTAATTGGGAGCATTACAATTAACGCAAGATACAAATTGGTTCTTTACTATTTATTTATTTGTCTATGTAACATCTACAAGAAAAATTTTAAAAAAATTAAGCCCGATTCCACAGAAAAAAAATCTATTGATTCTTGCATAACTAATGCGAAAAAAATTGATGTGTTGATCACATCTCATAAACGCTGCGCATCCGTTCAATTAATAGATTAATAACGCTTGCATATCTATCGCCTAGTGCTACGAGTATGTTTATACGTTCTATTTCTTAGAACAAAAATTTATAACTCACATAGTGGGACTCATTTTAGACTCGCTATTGGGCAGTATTATTCGGACGGTTGATTTTTTATAACGGAATTTGAATGGCGCGCTGTTCGAAGAGTGGTAAAATAACAATAGAAGTGGGATTTCTTTTCTTAGATTTTGAAGAGATCATTCCATAAACGGCCTTTAACATTTGTTTAAAACCTATTTTTCACATAAGGTACAGTTACAAGGTGTTTATCAGTAAGGTACAATCGTATAGCTATTAGTTCCCCCAAATAAAATGTGACCAAGATATTTGAGATTCATAACCTAAGACAAAAAGTATGGATCGCCAAACAACTCGACCTTAGCACATTCATTATTCATTTACATTTGTACATAACCTTTTTATACTGACCCTTGACGTGGCCCGACTCAAGAATTTGATTCACTTAATAGTGCCATGTCTTCTTCGGGCTTCTCACTAGTAGCGCAGGTACTGGGATTATCAAATAAAATCGTCCAAATATCGTGTAGAGTACTTATCTATGTAATACTGTAATAACAAATTTATGTGTCATAAAATAAGCAAATAAATAACAATATTTGTTTTGAGAAACCAATATCATCTTGACGATGATTATTTTATGAGCACGCGATTGTATGAAGAAAAGACTAGAAAAAACCAAGTGTTTGATTTGTGTGAAATTCATATTACCCAATTTATTAACATCATTTGAAAAAAGTGCTTAGAAATTCGAGAGCAGCAATTAAACAAACATTTGCATTACATTTGGAGTAAGAGTATGTTTCCATGACCGCTTCCGTGGTTGAGAGGTAAAGCTCTCGGCTAGCAAGCAGACGGTCGCGGGTTCAAACTCCGGCGTGCGCAACATACTCTCAGTATCGCTCTGGTGTAAGAACATCTTCAGAATTGAAACTTTGTTTGAAATGTGAAATGGTTTTAGCTGTGTTTGGTGAAAACTAAATAGCCAGCTACTCCCCCACCTTCCTCTTTCCCATCTCCTTCTCCTCCCCAATACCTTCAGCCTCACAAATTACTTATTTCATTATTCAAACATTCAAGTCAATAAATAAACATTTTAATGGCCTATTGTTCCTTTTTATACTGTTTTTTGTTTTGTTTTTGGTATTGGTAGGTTTCTTTAAATCTTGTTAAATAGAATGTTTCTTCACTTCTAATTTTTATAATAATACACAGATGCCATTTCTTATAGTATTATAACTTTAAAAGGGATTAAAGTGTAGATTTTTAGAGATATTGGTGTTTATCAAGTCTGGGTGATTTCTGTAGAATACATATTAATGCATGTAAGCTCTGCAATTAACTATCTAACCATACTGTGTGAAATAAACATTATGCAGAAAACAGACAGCGCTCCAAAAACACTAAATATAATATTTGTAACTACAAGTGCCGTGAACGTTTTCTGCTGATTAGCTTAATGACATTGTTTAACCTACTTTCGGTATTTTGCTGAAATCGACCAGTTGACTCTGACTGTTTCTAATAAATAAATTTTGAGAAAAAGTCACATTAAAATATTTTTTTACTGCCGTAGTTTACTGTACATTTTTAAATGATTTTTTCCAACAAACATTTCGGAAGGCAATTGCTGTAAATTTTTATATGAAAGCAGCCTGGCTGGTTTTAGTAGAACATAGAATTGACCTTACTTTGTCGGATGACAACAATTTATTATTTTTGACAAAATTGTAAACTAGCTACTTTTTGCATAACTACGGTCAATTTAGCATCATCATTATTACACAAATTATATTATACACCGTTTGAAAACGCACCATATTCCTACATAAAATGTGGTCAATGGGTTAGCTGGATATATATTTTAAATAAATGAAGCGAATGTATGTGATTAATTGTCAATCTTTAACGCATTTAAATGATTCATCTGCCAAAAATTAAACCGATTGACGTGTTATGTTCCCGCTGATATTATCCATTGTCTATTGGTAGGCAAGTCAATAGCATTTTGACTTTATCATAAGTAGTTGAACGGAATCGCTAGATAATTTATGCGTGTGAATCAACAATTACGGTATAACAAAAGGAAAATATACAATATTTGGATAGAATGACGGATTTATGGAAATGAGTGTCTGAAAAAGTGAGTTCTTAGTTTGGATCTTCATTCTGTTGGGCTGGTTAAGGAAGTTTATTCCAAGCCTTAGATCTGGATACTCCGAATGCACGATCACCAAACTTAGTATTCGGATTTTGCCTAGGCTCTTTCAACTTACAAATTGCATGTGATGTTGCTGATCTAAGAGTTGACTGCCTTAGACCAGTATTTTCCGGGATGCATAGCTCAAAAATGTACGATGGCGCCATTTCGTTGATTTAAAGTACTAACTATAGCTTTAAACCATCCAGCATAGCTTGTACTGGATCCTTTCAGGACACTTCAGACAGTGAAGATTTTGGAGGTATTCAGAAATGTGCTAAAACTTGGGTACCCCGGTGATTATCCTTGCTGCGGCGTTGAACACTGATTGTAGTTTATCAGTTTCACATTTAGGAAGACTTGTATAAATGCCGTTGCAATAGTCAAGACGTGATACTATACTCGTATATCGTCGCATTAATTCGTAGACTGCGTAACTCCAAATTTTTCGAAAATACGTTTTTAATGCCATCTGGTGCTAAAATTAGACCCGCATCGACTAGTAAAACTCGAAAATTTAAAAAAAAATTAACCTTTTAGATAAACACAAATTAGAAAACTGCGTAAAATTACGGTGCCATTTTTACTCGCGAATACTTCGTAACTCCTTAATTCAGTATTGGCCGGTGAGCCGTGCACGCTTGTTGTGTTTTTTACTGAGGAAATTTATTTACGGTGTAATAGTTTTACCGTGAAATTAACTGAGATAAGTTGATTAATCAATTTTGAACATTTTATAACCTTAATTTTAATTGTGAAGTCATGAATAGTGTTTTGTATCTGTAGTCTAAACTGACGTCTTCTGCACCGTGTGACGCTCTGCCGTAGCTCTCTTGTTTTATGTGCCTCTGCGGTTTCGTAAATACCTAATAGGTCCTTGTTCTGTGATTATCTCTTCTTCAAGGTCACCATCTCTTTGCAAGTGGATCTCCTCCTGATGCATATCCGGATCCGGTTCTTCACTGTCCTCTTCAAACAAACCCAAAATATTTACGGTGGAACATGCGGCAATTCCATCTCGTCTCTCCTTAGACACAGTCCGTTCTCTGTCTGGCATCTTCCGCGGGTCAAGCACATGTCTTGGTATGCCATCTACTTCGATGTTGTTGACTGAAGTAAGTCCTGTCACCCTTCCATGCACGATGTGCATCTCCCATCTACTAGTTTAACCGCAAGAAGATCGCCCACTTAGAGCTCAGTCAATACTTCCTCTTCTATATTCACTTGCGCAGAAGGGTGTCTCCACGAGTGTGAAGTGTGAACTATACTAGACAGCGCAATACCTCGATCATCCTGACTTTTTGCAGCCAAAGATTGTACCGAAACACTGCCTGCAGGGGATCGCTTCCACTTCTGGCTGCAGTTCTCTTTATTGTTTTATGATGTCGTTCAACTATACCGTTTCCAGCTGGTCGGTATGCCGCGCAAAATCTTTGACGAACATTCCATCTCTTACACTTATCTGTAACACTGTAGGAACAAAATGCAGTACCATTGTCCATGAGAACTACTTTGGGCGGGCCTCTTTCCCGAAACACTTCTTCCAAATGTCTGATAATCGAAGCTGCATTATCTGACTCGATTTCCCGCCACACGGCAAATCTACTTGGACCGCAATCGATAAATGTGAGTAAACATTTCTTACCGAAATGAGTAACATCAACTGCCAAGCGACTCCAGGTTGTCACAACATTAAGATTACCCGCTTCATGGGATGATGGTGGAGGGTCAATTGTCCTGCATTGTACGCAGGAACGCACGCATCTATCGACGTCCTTTCTTCTCGCCTCGGGATCGACCAGCCGGGCAAGATGAAGCGTTCACTTTACTCCAAAGTTATGCTGAGCATGAAGAGTTTCTACGCTTAAAGCACATGTTTGCTCACCAGTTCCACTTTCAAGTCTCTCCCACCTATCTTCACACTCTGAGGAGTCTCTTTCACAACGTTTCCTGTCATGGCTACTCTTTGCCCGGGTCTTGCAAACCCTAGTAAGTACATCAGTTTTATTTCTACAGGACAACAAGGTTGATCGACAATGTCAGATCAAATTCTTCTACAATCTCCTTCATCAACTCCAAGTGTCACTTAACGATCATCTCTGACACGACTACTCCCGGTCAGTGTAGATCTCACCCAGCACAAAACCGTCGCCGAATCTGTAATGATCTCCAGAGTTTGAAGATTTCACTTGAGAGTCAGATTTAATCCCTTAAGGAAACGAAAAATACCAGCATTTACAAGACTTAAAACAGACATTAGAAAAGGATTACCACTCCTTTAACGATAACCTTCCGCATCATTAAAATCATTAAAATGCATCTAAATAGACTGCCTCGACATACACATACATTGTTGTGTTTTATTTTGTAAATGTAAAATTCCTATCTCCCAAATTTTCCGCTAGGTTGTTCATAAAACTGTTCGCAGAAAAGTATGTATCTTTTGTAAAATGCGTATCTCCATTCTCGGTTTTTACGTAAACTTCCTAACTCCGATTTGAAATAGAAAGCCTTAACTTACAAAAGTTTAATGATTGAAAATAAATTTCCAAATATATTATATCTTCGAAACATAAATAAAAAGAATAAGCCGTCTTTCATTTTTTTTCACTACGAGGTTTTTTGTGCCTCCTGTAAAATTTTACATTTGGGAGTTACGCATTCTACGAATTAATGCGACGAGATGAGTATAGTAGTTTAGTTGCCTCTGTTGAAAGGTTTCTACGAACTGACTTAAGTTGTCTTAGGTAAAAAAAATCGGTATCATTTACCTGGCTTTTTAAAGAAAGGTCTGAATCCAGATAAACTCCCAGAAGTTTGACGGAAATCTCAGTCAATGACTACATCATGCGCATCCTTTGTCAGGATTTGATGTGAACTGTTAAACACGGGGTTACTGCCAAAATTTAAACTACTTTTTTGGTATTTTGAGTTAGCGACGATTTTTATATTTATGTACTCAACTATTTTAATATTTACGTACTAAGTGTGAAATAAGTTTGGGCTCTCTGTCATATGGTTAAGTTGGTTTTTAACTACTGCTTTTATTATATGGAACTTTATTTTGTATTATTAATAGACCAAAAAATATTGTAAAAGCCGTTACAAAAATAAGCAGGTCTGTTTTAAAAAATAACACTTTATTATTAATTAACATTATATTTCTCTTGACTTTATTTATAGTGAAGATCAAACATTGAAATGTGGTGGTGACACAGTGTGAATACACCGAGCAGCCTGGCCTTTTCAAGACATCCGCCGCCCGCCAGCACACAAACTTCCCAGTCGCACCAGCGCTGGTAAAATTAACATACTGGCATATTTCAGCGCGTCGCCCTTTTAAATCTCCGGCTGATTCCAGAAACTTTAGAATTCTAGACAATAAAGCCCGGCGTAAGCTGGACCTTCCCGCCCAGAACCAAGCGCAGATAACGCTGCCCACTGGAGCGGAAAATGGACAGATGAGAAAACAAATGTTTGAAAAAATGCTCGGGACGTTAACACTTGCGCGGGGCTACATATGTCCCGGGTCAGATTCACTGTGCTGGTTTAAACGTGGCCCAACTTTGTGCACATCTACATATTATTATACATCTGTAGAATATATTTTTATAATGCAGTAGGTCTTATCAAGTCCAGCTAAGGATTTACATATAAAAAGTTTGAATGACGTGCAGGTCGGATTTTTAAATTAAATTTAAAAAATGTTGTACTCTGTATCTTGATGAAAACAACCATTGGTTTTGCAAAATATTGATTTTTTTTACTAAATAGTGGTGCAAATAAGGTTTGTTATCAAAATTAAATAATTGCATAAATGTCCAAATATAAAATGATTATTTAATTAAAATGACGTCACTCAATGATTTAGCTATTACGAAGAATTGATTTTGTATTTGACGGCCTCCGTGGTTGAGGGGTAATAATAATAATAATAATAAGAATTATGTTTGTATGTATGAATGTATGCAGGGGTAGTGCAATGCAATACATTCCATATTTGAAATAATATACATAATAAGTAATAAAAATGAGAATAAGGTTGGTAATAACATAGGTGATTCCGACAGGCACAAAAAAGCGGAATTTAAGTGAAAAAAGATAAAATATAAACACAAAAATGAGCGTGAACAGCCGTTTATGGGGGATATTTGCACATCTCCCGTCTCCAGAGGGCCATCAGAGGCGACTCCATGGACTCTCGACTAGCAAGCCAGATGACTCGGGTTCAAATACCGGCATATTCATGTAAATTTTATTTGTGTTATTTCACAATTTACTCATTTAAAATAATACATAGTATATTTGCGGCACGTTCCAGCACGGCCGGCATAGTCCAGTGGTAACGCATTGGACTGCCATTCCGAAGGTCGCGGGTTCGAACCCGGCGTGCGCAAATAAATTTTATATGATTAATTTGTGTTATTTCACAATTAATTAATTAAAATAATATATAGTATATTTGCGGCACGTTCCAGAGTGGAAGATACTACCAGTATCGCCCTGGTGTAAGACCACCATTCAGAATTGAAACGTTGCTCCAAATGGCTTTAGCCGTGTTTAGTGACTAGATCTGAATAGCCAGGTACTTCCCCACCTTCCTCTTTCCCTTCCCCACTTACCTTCATCCTCACAACATCCCCCAATAAGGAAGTTGAGTGAAAAATATTTTGACTTATAAAAAATATGTTCATGTAGATCAAAAAATATCGATTCTAAATATATAAATATATTTCTATATTATTATTCTTAGAATTAGTTAAACGTTCTTGAAAAAGCATTCAATAGCAATAGACTGTATACGCTCCACGATTGGTCGAAAGAATTCTGTCGTCACATGTGTCGTGACTTGTACGTACAACGGAACACCTATGGTGCATCTCTTTCTATTACATGAGAGATGGTCGGTTTAGATGAGAGAGGTGTATAGGCCAAAGGTTTATTTGGGTTTGTCAAATATATTTACGTATTTGTTATTATTATTATATGAAATGGATTTCTAAAGATACATATTCGTATAGTGCTTTATAATAATATGTTGTTTATTGCATAACTTAGATGTTTTTATTATTATACATGTCACATAGCATGTGATACACTTCAGGCCGCCGGCCGCTCAGAAAAGTCTCACAGTGAACTGGGCTGTAAACCGTTATTTTACTTTTGGTCTCTACTTTTCTGCGCGGTGGTCCTGAATTCGCGCGGGGAACGTCAACAAGTAGCGACGGCAATACTGTACAAGTACCGTACCGGGCGTGAAAAGCAAATATTCTAACTTAAAATATTAATTTAACTATGAAATCTTAATCAATTTTTTTTTTTTTTTAATAACATCAATTATAATAGACGGTTAACATTGGTAAAAAAATTACTGGAATTCCTTGTTGAAGAATTAAAATTTTTTCCATACATAATGCTTAAGCGACGTGGTTTTCACAGTTCTAATGACGTCACACTACACCCCGCCTGTTACCGCTCGGATTCCGCTCGTTTTGGCAAAATTTAAACTTTGAGAATTAATTTAACTATGAAAACAAACTTGAAAAAAAAAATAAAAATACCAGTATTTAAGTTTGAATGCGAACATTGATAAAAAACAATAAAAAAAATGGACTCAACTTCCTTATTGGGGATGCCATAGTCTCACTGGCTCCAGACGGGAGCAGTTGGGACTCTTGTGAGGTAGGTTTGGTGACTAGATCTCAATAGCCATCTACTCTCCTCTTCCTCTTTCTCATCTCCTTCCCTTCCTCAATACCTTCAGTCTCATAACATACCCTAATTGGGGATGTCCTAGTCTCACCGGGTCCAGACTGTTGGGAGCAGTTGGGCGATAATCACATAATTCATTGTTGTTTATTATAATTATCGAACAATTTTTTTGCGCAAGTAATATGTTTAAACCTTTCCACAGTTGATTATAATACCTACGTATTAAAGGCCTGACTACCAAACGGGTTGTAAATATTACTTAACTGATCAACCAGTGATTTTTAATAAGCTCAAAAATAAATTTGTTATTTCAGAAAATAAGAGTTTAAGCATCAAAACTTTAAAGATGTGGCTTATAAATGAAAAATCTGTATATCTATAAAAATAGAGTAAACAAAGAAAAAAAAGAAAGACATTATTTGAAAGTTTTAATTCTAATATAAATGAATGTATTTTTTTTTTCACTAACAAGCTTTTTATTTCCAGAAAAAAAATTAAAATAGCATTTTTCACTTATTTAATTAGAATTTTAATTCTATTACATTGTGCTACAGTACAATGTTATTCACTTTCAATGTGCGTTATCGTATATGTCTTACTTTTGAATGTGTGTTATCTGTGTGCTATATTGTCTTGTACTTTTGAATGTACGCTATCGTATTGTCATTCAAAGTGTTATTGTACTTGGGACGCTTTAGTAGTTTTTTATTTATTCTTAAATATATTTGTATTACAATGGTATGGTATATTGTCCTCCACGCTAGGAGTTCACCTGTGTTGTGGAGGAGTTCTATGATTGTATGTAAGAGTCTGTTATTTATTTGACTTATATTGTATTATAATTGTATATTGAGATAGAACCTGCAGACAAGCAGCCATGTGGCAGCTTCGTGGGACTATCTATACATGTCTAAAAAAAAAAATATATATGTAAAATTTTCAGTCAATAAAGAATATGTTCTATAAAAAAAAAAAAAAAAACCGTTTACCATACATAAATGCTTGTTTATCAGCTGTGCATAATTTAAAACACCTATATATAAGTAAGGGGAGATAGCTTATTGATTCAGTTACCAAAGGAAAGAAAAATAATTGGTCATGAAGTGATGTAGTATTAGTAGATACCCTTTGCATGTTACAGTAACAACAAAGAGAAAGCTCGCATCGTTACATGGTTGAACATGGATAAAATGCAATGAGCAGGCATGGAGCTGCCCCATTATATTTTTATGCGCTTGTGTCAATGTAGCAGTAAGCTTTGTTGTAACGGTAAAAATGTTGCAATAGGTAACGGTCTCCATAGGTACATACGTCTTTATTGCATATAGCGGAGTAATATAACGGTGTTACAGACATGTCGCACTATCGAAGTTTTAGGTTGTATGTAAAGGAAGCTTTATGGATGTTTCGATTTCCGGGTTGAAATGGATTTTTGTCGGAGAAGAGAAATTTCTTTGAAATCCCACTGAATATTTGATAAATACTTAACTAAAATAAATAACGATAACACACAAGGAAAAGAAATACCTAACCATTCTGATGAACAAATTGCTATCCCTTAAAAAATATTTTTCCTTTTACAGAAGTTTCTTTTAATTCATGACTGCCTAAAGTCCATCGATCGATCTCTGGCTACCTTGACCGTTAAATATGCACGTTTAAATGATAAAAACCTCAACACATGATAGGAACACTCTCGTAAAGAGAAGAAATTGTATTAGAAATATAGTATCATTTAATTTTGTCATTTTGCTGCAAATACACATATATTTTACTATACATCTATTTGCAGAACATAATGTAATATAAAAACATTGTTCTTGGATTGTTCGCCAATCATATCCATATTGTTCGCCAATCATATCCACCGAATTGTAAATAAAGGCATGAAAACACTAGACTTTGTAAAAAACAACTAAAAACTTTAACTCCATACAAGCCATTCAACTGTTATACATATCTCTAGTGAGAAGCATAATTGAATACAACTCAGTAGTTTGGTCTCCTTACAAAATTCATATTAATAACGTTGAGCGAATACAAAAAAAAATATTCTACGTTTTATAAATATTGAATAAAATATCCCACTAGAAGACTTACAATATCATCTCTTATTTAATACTCTAAAAATACACACATTGGAAGACAGGCGTAAAATAAACGACTTAACTTTTTTATTCAAAATTCTAAATTCGACTGTTGCAAACTTCTGCAACTCATAAACTTACGAATAACTACAACAACAACACGACAAAATACACTATTCCACTGCAACACACAAAAGCGCAATTAAATTGCGAACTCCCCAATACAACGGTTTCACACTATGGGAAACCAATACTTAGGTGATGCCGATATATTTAATATTAACTTTGAAAATTTTTTGGATCAAATAAATGACTTATTTCAACACTATTGCAACTGGAAGTTGTATTTTTGTAAACCAGTTAAATCGCTGTATTTTTTAATTTGTGTTCTTGTTATTTTTAATTTTGTTTCTTGCATATTTTATTTTTTTATGTAATTTTATTTTTATTATTTCTTTCTCATGTTTCAAAATTGTTTGTCATCAAAATTGTACCACCTACATGTAAAAGCCCTATGGACGTTAAATAAATAAATAAATATCGTTTTACAAATATATATTGTTTTATTTTGTCACTGAAATTAGTGTTTTGAAAACACACAAAAAAATTACACACAAAAATAAAGCTGTAAAGATTCAGATGATTTTCAAGGCCAGTCTAGAGTAGCATGCGGGTATAAATATAACCTAATATAATCTAACCTAACCTAACCTAAACTAACCAAACCAAAACTTAGATCAAACAGGAGGCACTTTCTACCCGATTCTGTCAGTCACTCCGCGGTGTATTTAATCATTGATTAAATTATACATCGGTGGGTCCTTTCTTGCGCGAGAGGGAAAACACCGAGCGATGGTGATAGAGCAATATCCGTCCTCCCTCACTCATTACGCAACTAATTAATTACTTGAGAGTTTCACAGAACCAACTGAGAGTTTCTCGCATAATATATTCCCAGCTTCGCTTTGAAACGAAGAAATCTAAGCAAAATTAGCTCCGATGGCTTAATTGCCGCAAACCCAAAATGTCAACTCACCGAACTGATAGGCTAAATACATAGCTGATTAAATAATGTCGACACAACATGGTCTTACATGAGAGTTGGTTTTCATCCAAATTAAAAACTTCCTCATCCTTTGCGTTATAAATCAATGCGTAGTGGAAAACTTCTGATAAGTTTTAGAACATCGATGTGTGAGACGCGCATCGCATAGATAAGCTTATACCACCACAAGTCCGGTATCCACCAACGTAGTGTCAAGATACCGATTTCACCGCCTCGATCACTCCACTTCTGTTCATTCTGGAGGATTCGCTGTCGCTACCGATCATATACACCACCGATGCGTCGAGCATCGGTTCGCAGTCATTGCTACTACATCCAATAAACACTGTGATATCTACACAACATCTTTCACTCGCCTCCTTAAAATCTCCAAAAATGAATGTGGAATAAATTTCAAAGTAAATCAAACAAAATAAAGTCACGATTTCAAAACAGTCATACGAAGCTATCTTCGTTTATTTTATGATTGTGAAAAGCAGGTTTTATTCTCCATAACAGAAGAAACACCGCCCGTTTATCGTTGACTTTGCCACTTCAACGCACTGGATGAAAAACAACCATTTCGTTCTCTGATAAAATTGCTTTCTCTGTGTTTCCAGATGAGAGCGTGGCATCCTACTCGAGCTGGAATTGAGGGCATTGAGGCTACGTTATTCAATAAATAAGAAGTTCTATAAGTTAACTCGGTGCACTTGGCATAAAATAAAGCTTACAATTTCAATAAATAAATGCACTGAAAGCTTTTGTGAATAGGAAAGTTCCATTCGGTCGAATGGAGAGTAAGCCAACGGAATGCACAATGGAAAAATGGAAGTCGTTGAAATTCAATTTGCCGGAACATTAATTTGCTCTCAATTATTCTGGTTTAACACTTTCTTTGTTTTCAGTTGTATTATGTGTTAACCGAAGTGATTGTTCGATCATTACTATGGGTACTGAAATCAATCAGAAAGGAAGGAAGAATTACACTTGCCTCGGCCGAGCAACTTATTGGCGAGAAGAGGTTATGTTATGTTATGTAAAAAAGTTCAGTTCATTGAGAGTTTTACAACAACAAACGTCAAACACTCCTAAAAAATTCTAAATGCTGATCGCACTGACCAAGTGGAGAGCGAGTTGAGTATGCAGGTGGAGGGGGCACTTACTCGACCGAGTCATTAGGCCTTTCTTCTGTCCACTGAATCACTCGCCCATTATTATGCCGAGTACTAATCACATCAGCCAATCACTCGACTCGAATGCACTGTCTCGGCCGAACACTCCTCAGGTGTTATTCAGGCATCAACTATTTTTTAAAATAGATCGTGACAAAAAATAGTTCGCTCTGAACTATTATTTTGTTTCCCGATAAAGGTATTATCGTGGAGGAATATGAGTTTGATTATTTAATTGTTTAGAAAAAAGTACCGACTAGAAGCTGAAGACAATTAAAATTATTGTCACTATTAAACATGAATATTTAAGGAAAATCTTTAAAAATGGCAGAATGTCGTAACGTTACGTCGAACACACTCCATAATATATATTTTAAATGTTGATACACAATACCTTTTTTTAATATATTTACTCCACAAAGGAGGCCCTAAAGAAAATAATTTACCTCAGGGCCTAGATCATCTTTGGGGATGCTGTGTGGAGGATCTTTTTGTGGAGAGGAAGGAGTGAACATGGGTCTTGAAGAATCCCATGTTGTAGGAGGGAGGAAACACAGAGGCCGGCAGTTCGTACCTACTTCTTGTCATGTCACCGTAACTAAACTTAGTGCATTTTTCACATCTTAGGCATTTTTTCGGTATCACTGACATTTAAAGTGACCTTCAGGTTGCCAATTTTATATCGTTGCCAATTAACATTCTTTACATCGGTAAATTAAGTTTTTTGACAAAATAAGAGAAACATTTTTCGTGAATATTCATTTGTTTTGAAAGGTTTCGATACATGATGACGATGCGCGCGCATCTCTGGGATGGATATGTCAAATAATAATAATAATCCAGGAAACTTTAAATTAGCTAATTTTACTGAGGACTATTACCAATTTGTTTTTTTTCTATCAAATATCATTCAAATATTAGGTACATATTGTAATAGCATTTATGTATTTATATTTATTTACTACATCTAAAATTTAAACATAAATAGTGTTGGTCACACCTAATCGCAATTAGGTTGTGATGTAAGATATTTATAATTTATCAAAACCAAAAAAAAATATTCTCATTTCGTTTTATTTTCATACAAAAAGCAGAAATCCTGGGATGTGTAATGAAATTCGCACTGGTATACCTAAGTATAAATATAGAATGTATATTTCTAGGAGAACTGTTACAAGCTAGTGATAATTTCGAACCTGGAAACTTTATTTAATTAATGACAATAAACGACGCAGCGTCGTTTATTCCCTATTTTCAATTTATTTGTTTGGATTTTTGGTACTCTTGCAAGTGATTTTTAATTCGTAAAGTGGGTAATACATTAATTATGACACGTATTGTGTTAAAACTATGTGAATACGTTAAGGCAATGCACTACGTTGTGTAATCGTGCCCTTACGTAGATGGCGATAGGGTTTTAATTCCCGCTTAACACCATCCGCCTGTTTTGATTTATGCAAGAAAAAACATGGCCAAGAAGTGCCTTTTATTTTATTTTGTGGATGTTCAGGCATAAATATTTAATTTTTTTCGATAATTTTATAAATAACTTAATTATACAATAAAATCATAAGCAAAAATGGGTTCGTAGGTAGGAGATTTTGAACTTTAAAGCAGTTTGCATATTCCTTATACATTATTTTTTCTGGGCTTATAAAAAGACTTATCTAAAAAAATACTTCATTATTTTAAAAGCCAAGATGTATTCTACTCGCAGTATTTAATTAAAGCATCTAAAACATTTTTAGGCGACCAAATTAACAAACCAAAAACACATGATTTTGCATTACTACGTATGGGATCGCCTTAATTTAACATATTTTTCAACGAAAATTTATTTTTTGCAATATTATGTCTTAAGAATATGTCGTGGTATTTTGCATATTGAGGTGTCGGTTTACCCGGAGAGCAGCGCGCGTAGCAAGGCTAGCTGGCTGGCCCAGATAATGTTAGTTTAATCTGTGTACTGTGTATTTTGGGAGTTTGGCAGTTCGCAGCATATGATTTCCAAGGCCGCCTCTACGCGCAGGCGTGCTTAGATCCTGCGTGGGCGGCTGCTAAAAATCTACAGGAAGCGAGCTACGCAGCGATTTCAGATTCCAAGCGAGGTCCACGAACTCGCTGGCTGGGCTGTGTAATATTACCTTATATAATATTTTACGTCACGATTTTTATAAGTTATATCCAGCCCTCGTTCTCAGCTTAAAATATGAAACACAACATTTAATCTTCGCGTTTAAACATAATTTTACACCAATCTATTCAATCTGAGCTATGTTTATGATCATTATGTTATTGCAAATAATTAAAAATTGAATTGAAAATAATAATTTTCAAAGAGCTGTTTTTTTTATCTAGATGTAATCATTGATTCTAGAAAAGCGAGTAGCGGGAATCAATTATTTTGAAAGTTGTAAATTTATGGGCGGATATTTTGATTTATTTATTACAGGTGAGCTCCAGATCAATATCCGGAGGAGGTTATTGGAATTCTTTTGTCAATCTTGATTTTATACAGATTTAAGAGCGTTTGATGAAGAATGATGAGAAAATTATATGCGTAAGAAGAAATATTATTAACTTGATACTGTACATTCTGCTCATCGTTTGAATTTGACTGTATTTAGAAAATAAAATTATTTGAGAGTGGTGTTTAAATAAAAACCGCGAAAATGATTTACATTTTACGCACCTGTATAGTACATCCGTATGTTTTTTTTTTGTAGTTGTTATTTAGGATTGAAACGTGGTCGATGGCCTAGTGGTTGATAGATCTCATATTAGGCCAGTAGGCGTACACATAATCAAATAACCAAAAAACCTTCATTTAGCATTTTTACTAAAGTAATGCTTGTTTGGTTACATAATTAATTTATGTAATTGTAGCCTAGCGGCTCAACTAAGATTTTAAATATAGGGTGTCGGCATGTTGTGATATTGGTTAAAATGGTTAAATAAACGCTATGAAGACAATCCTTAATATTCATAATGCATTTTTGCTGTAAATCACTGTTTTTTATCGTGAAAAATTTAAGGTATATACAAATTATTATTTTTTATTATTTTATTTTATTATTTTTTTCATATACAAACAAATCCAGAGATCGTGGGTTAGTTTCCAGCGCGAACAAGTCAATTTGAGTTAGTTAAATTGTTTTATTTATTTCGCATTTAATTCATAAAAAAATATGTATTTTATATACTTGTGACATGTTTCAGATTGGTTGCTCTGTCGAAATGCTACAGTTCAGAATTAAAATGGTTATAGCCATGTTTGATAGCAAGATATAAATAGCCAAGTACTTGTCCCACCTTCCTACACTCTCCATCTCGTTCCTCTTATCATAAACTTCAGCCTCACAATATACCTCAACAACTGGAGATGTCCTAGTCTCACTGGTTCCGTTTAGCACGTACCAGTTGGACCTTTTTTGTGGTATTCGCATAAACAATAAGATGCTTAGTTAAAAATATTATAACAACGACCTAAAACTAAAATAGAAAATACATAAGATATAAAAATAGAAATAAACTCGATCGATAGCATACTCATACTCGACCGGTCGGTGGCTGAGTGGATATCGCGTTTAGGTCCCACCCATGCGAATTGTGTTCAATTCCTCGGCTGGCTAAGTACTTCATTACAATACAAGAACATTTTCCGCTTACTGTGATGGTAGTAGGAAAATTTAAAAAAAATGGTTATTAGTAAGCTGGGAATGTTTGTCTTTGTTTAAAAATAAAAATTTATAATTAATTTAGTAAATAAATAAATACCAACAAAGCTTTGAATATCTTACAGTTAAGAATAGATTTTTAAACTTTTTTATATATTTGGATGTATGAGAAAAATATTCATATATACAAAATAACTCAAATCATATTATACATGTACGAGTAAATTTGTATGACTCCTGGTATATAGGCAAACTTAGTCGCATCATCAACGCAAACGAAAGCGAATAATATTTAGTGGTTTCAAAAAAACAATTAACGCTACTTAATACTTGATGAGGAGTTATTGTTAACTCAATGATAGAAAATTAATTTGTTTTGAACGCAATTCATTTATTTACTGTATGTTCTACTACAACCACTAATTTCAATGGTTTTTTTCTATCTGCTAAATAAATCAGTCAGTGAGATTGACTTGGACTTGTTAATAATGTAACATCCAATAGTTTATCGCTCATGGTTCGTAAAGCCTCCTTTGAAGTACGATAGTATCCATACATTTCATTCGATCAAAAACAAAATTTAATTACAGTGAGTTTGTACTTTTATAATCCAGTTCAACTCTATAACAAAATCCCGAAGGAAATTGCTGTGATAGAAAATATTAATAAGTTCAAAAATGAATTAAGAAAATATGTCTATCTCAATTATTAATGTTTCTTTTTTTTGTGACTTTAGTGAAATATTTAAAGAAAGATTATGTTTGCCAAACAATGTACATGTTTATATGTTTATAAAACTATTAGCACACACGAAGATGTGAGCTAACTTAAGATTAATAAATAAATAAATAAATAAAGTTCCGTGCATAACGGCACGTTCAGCGGATTCGCCACACGTGACAGTTTGGGCTGTGAAAGACAAATCGTGTTGTGGATATCGGGCAGGTATTGCCGAGAGATTTCTGATCGCGTGTCCACGCTTCCTTCAACCACTAATCAGCAGATCTAATTCATATTCGGATTTTTTTTTCTTCCTTCGAAGTTTATTACCAGCCGACCCATCTCACGAGGGTGGAACGTTTTACATAAACAAACAGATTATTAGCTGAATCGACTTAGTTTGAAATTTGACTAAATAGTTTTCTGTTGCTTATTTTTACCTACCGTAAAGCAATGGTCATTGCATAAGGAAGACATAATCATTATTCAAGAAGAAAAAATAAAATAAAGCTTTTCTCTCGAAAAAAGTCAAAATCATAGAACTCATTAATATATAAATCAAATACCGACCAATATAAAATTAGTGACGAAATACAAGTACGAGTATTATACTTTTTTAATTTTTTGTTTTGTTTTATCAAAAGTCTTGAAGTTATTGCTATTCTCAGTTTAAAGAATGTAAGAGGGCGTGTATTAGATACATATGGCAAATCTTACACTGTTACTAATTTTTTTATTGAATTTAAAATAAACATTAAAAAATCAAATCTTCCTGTAGTCGTCGTTTTCGACTTGTATCGCAATAAAAACTTATGTTCTGGGACATTCTTAGTTAGGTACTTACATTATGATTCATATTTAATTCCCGTTCATATATTATAATTGGCAGCACTTTTTAGAAATAGTGGATGTGTTCAATTGCATGGAGTTTAGTTACAAGAAGGCTATAATAATTTTCTTCTAAAAAATATAAATTTTAGCGTCTATTAGTCTTTAGCGTGTGTTCTATTTTATAATATCTGTAACAAATATTATTTTTTTAATAAATTTCCACTTAATAATATATATACATATGACATGTCTGTAAAATGGGTGCATAATTAAAATAAATAAATAATCATCGGTGCTCAAATCGAAGAAGAATTCTGGACGACTCAAGGAAACGCCCTCCTCATACTTTTGGTCTCTTACTGTCTCATTTTAGTTCCTTTCGTCAAAAGCTTCGATATTTGCCTACAACCATTTGGTCATTTAAGTTTAGTCATCCTAACGATCTTTTATCCTGTAAGTTGATCATTGAGAAGCTTCTGCGGTATGTTTTATGACATATAACTGTAATAGTATTCAGATCAAATCTAATGTAAGATTATTCCTTTAATCTCTGAATAACATAACAAAACTATGTTTTAAATATCCTCTCATTAAAAAAAATACAAGCTATTTTAATTTTTATATATATTTATAAAACGAGTGTTTGGATTGTTATAATTATTATATTGTTTTGACAATATAATAATGATATATACAACGAATGTTCGTATTGGTACAGTTATTATATTGTTTTTTGTTTGCATATTTATACAGGTCAAGAACTAGTAGTTCTGGGAAGAGTAGATTTTGCGAAATGTTGATCATTCTGATTTGACAGCATTTGTGCCAGATCACGGTTACCATTTTAACAGTATTGACCGGACCCGGAACACAAACAATTTTTCAGACGAAGTGCTCAGTCAATTAATTTATGATATATACGTACCTATACATACATTTTTTTCAATTATCAATAAGAAAGCAAATACTTTGTTGCTTGACATTATATAAATGATTGTTTTGCTTTATTTAAACCACTTTATTTGAGTTATATAGGTCGACCAACTCAACCTTCTTCAAGACAATGGAAATATAAACTAAATTAAGTACAGCGGACAATTAAAAGGTAAACATAAGGACAAAACAGAGCAAGTGCAAGAAGAAGAGAGCATCACAGACATGCTGGTGGAGGGGTAGGTAGAAGAGAAGTGTGGGGACTACTTAGGAACAAAAGGAACAACTTTAAGATTGGACTGTCAGTTAATTCTAGCTGTTTATTTATTTTTTCCATTAAAAATATATTTTCTGTTGGCAAAATGATAAGTTCTAAGACGTAGTTTTTTTCAATTATTTTATTTCCTAATGAAAATTCTGCATGATGAGGATTTTTTAAAATATTGTATACTTCTTAGAAAAATGTAACAATTCACGTTGTCTCGTTTTTCTTATGGATTTCTCAAATAAATATAAAAAAGTTCCATGGCTTATGATAGAAATGAAGTTGTGCAAAAATTGACCCAAATCTGTTCAAGAGAGATTTCCGATACTTTGATCGATTTCACGAAAAGTAAAGAAAAAATTTACTTACACAGGCCGTACGGAGAGATTTTTTTTAATGTTCCTAGTCGATTTTTTTAATCTTAAACACATGTCTTAGTTTTTAGTCAGCAAGTTGAGTCTAAGTTTAAGTAATAAGTTATATGATAGATAAATTAAACGGAAAAGCACTCTTGAAATGATTCCTTAAAAAAATGAGTTACACAGATCGGCTGACTAATATGAACGATTAGTCATAATAGACCCGATATAGTTTTACATGACAAAATTAAAAAAATAACTTATATCATTGATGTCGCTATTCCAAATTCCTGTAATATTCTAAAATCTGTTTCTGAAAAAATAAAAAAAAAACACAGATTTTGGAAATGAGATAAAAAGAATTTGGCATTCCCAGACTATAAAAATATTACCATTCGTTATTTCGGCTAATGGCATTATACCTAGTTCTCTCATTAAAAATTTAGGTGTATTAGATCTATCAAAAAATTTATATTATATAAAGATGCAAAAGTCAGTCATTTTGAATACATGTAGGATAACAAAAGATTTTTTAAATATTTATGTTGATTAATTTTTTTTGGATCTGACGATGATTTTTATTAAATTAATTGATTTTGGCAATGTTATTTAGGTTAACATAACAATGCCCCAGGAAATGAATTCAGATTATATTATGTTTATAAACTTCCTTCCTAAACATTGTGCTTACGGTAATAGAATCAAAGCGCGAAAGTCTGCACACGAAGATTGCATTGGTCTATAAGTAATATCGTCATCCATTTTACACGAGTTTCAGAAAATGCTTTAGTTATTTTTTTATATAATATGTGGTTCCAAAAAATAGTCCAAACTGCTCTTAATTTCCGAAGACAGTGGGACTATGGTATCCCCAATTGCGTCATGCTGCGAGGTTGAAAAAGGTTTGGAAGAACTTGTATATATTTATCTGACCACAGAACACGTCTAAAACCAAATCAGTTTTTGACTCTGAATGGTGGTATTTCACATTTGTACTTATATCTAAATAAATGAGCCATTGAATAGATAATACATTTTATTTGCCTGTCAGCGATTTAGGACTTAACGAATGCAATGTTAACTGATGATATAAGAATCTTTTAAATCGATATTATAGGTCACACATAAACTGATTATTTGTTCTCTGTACAGTATACATATCCGTGCTGTACACATAATGTACACTGAATAGAGAATACACGAATAGAATATTCTAGTATTATGAATAGTTTATGAAAAGACTTATCGCTGCCAATTTGTAAGTTTTGACAAATACTTACAGCCCTTTGAAAGGTTTATTCGGAAAAACATTTTTGTTGGGTGAGGTATACTCATTTACCTTTACACTTTTAATAATTAAATTATAACTAAAATTAAATTATTGGGAAATTATTAGTTAAATATTATTTTTCAAATTTAATTTATATTAATCTTGATAATGAATCTTGGAAGCGGACATTAAAGACGGGTTTCATTTTCTGTAATTATTTCAGTCTTGAGAAGCCCTTGGCCGATAATAATAAAATAATAGAACTTGAGTAGAAACTTCACAGAACTTGAAAATCAACTTTTAAATCTCATATATTTTTAAAATTCCGTGAAAAACCCCGTCCTAATTTATTTCCAGACATCCGATTAAGATGAAACTCAGCAAATGGACTGGCAATATCTATGGAGATAAACAAACGCATTTCTTTGAAATCGGATGATATTAAAGCAGTTACAAGTATACAAGTATTATTGCAGTATATACAAAATAAATGTCGGTCCTACCCGATTGGGATTTGGCGACATCACACAATTTTTTTAAAAATTTAAAATACATTGTAAAATAGACGCATCACAAAAACAGCAAAAACTTTGTTTCTTGCTGGTAGATTTATTTATTAAGTTATTTTGTTTAATTATTATAAAATTTCTCATTTAATTATAGTTTTTTTAAACCGACTGTAACAATACAGTATAACGTGGTGAAATATTTTTTTTAATAAACACCCTCAGTTTGGCAGAATGATAAACTTTGTTATCCTCTCTAAATAAACACTTTCATCCAAAAGTGCATCGTGCCATACGTGATGTTTACCCAATAATACCCACCCCATAATAAATTTAATACGGTGGGCTTTTTAAAGTAACAGTAAAATTATTTTATCAATCAAAACAACAACTATTTACATTTGAATTCAATTCCGATTTGTATTTTTAATGAAAATTCGAAACATGTCGATGGTATATTAATTATTAAAAAACTATTGAACCTAATATTATAATTCAGGTTTTACATAGCTACTATTTTCTATTTAAACTACTCTCCCATTAAAATCATTTGCTTGTGGATGGAAGAGGAGTGTACATTTGCGAAAAAATAATGCATTATTTGGTGAAATAATTAACATATTCTTAATTAAGGATTTATGTTACATTAAGGCTACGGTTACAAATTAAAACATAATTACGAAATTAAAATGCATACGAATAGTTGTATTTGGAAAGGAGAAAAAATATTATGAAGGATAAATATAGTATTGTAGGATAATTTGTGAGATTTCCAAGTAAAACTAGAGGAAGCAGTTTTTTTGTTAATGATTTTAAATATTTTTATAAAAAATATTTTAGGTTCAATAAAATTCTTCCATTGGTTGAATTGGTTTATAATAATAATTTTTAATATTTCCCGTTTATAATTTCTTATACTTCCATTGGTTGAAGTATTATGTATTAAGACTCCCATTAGTTGAAGCATTAAATATTAATACTTCCATTGGTTAAAGAATTTAATATTAAAACTTTCATTGTTTGAAGTATTAGATATTTACGCAGTTTTACTACATCACGCTTACCAGAGGATGGTTGTATCTTTACATATTATTTTTTTTCCGCAATGAAACTGAACATATTAATTTATATTTTTATAAAAATCGCCTGTTATGGACTTCGATATATAAAGAAGTCGAACGAGAGATTTGCTAGTTCTACTAGGTGAGCTCCAATAGTTGCACACAGATATAAACTTTAAAATATATAAGTTAAATGGCTGAAAATAGATTTTCGAGTACTTTCTCACGGAGAAAACTAACCCATGTAAAATATTCCAAATTTATTAAAAATCTAATATGATTTAAGATTTTCACGGCCGAAAGTAATTTTGCTATTTGTTTTTGGGGTGTTATGCCGTGTTGCGCTAACTCCTTCTTTAGCCAACGTTTCGGACAGCATTGCAGTGTCCATCATCAGGGCAGATGTGTTATTTGAGGTTGTGGTGAAATGTCTTAATCGTTATTTTTTTAAGCTCACATTTCACCACAACCTCAAATAACACATCTGCCCTGATGATGGATACTGCAATGCTGTCCGAAACGTTGGCTAAAGAAGGAGTTAGCGCAATACGGTATGACACCCCAAAAACAAATGACAAAAATTATTAAAAATCTGTTAAAAATGGGACTGCAGGCCCTTAACGAATGAATTGACAGATTTCCTACTAAACTTAAACTAAAAGTTGATTTAATGTATTGTCATCGACAATATCTGCTGAGTTTTAGCTTGATCGGATGTCGGAATGTGGAATACATGTTCGTTTAATAAATTCTTTAAAAATTAACTTATAATACGGAAAACCACCTTTCCATAAGCAAATTATTCATATCACTTACCACCAGCACGATTTCATCGAAATCTTAATAAATAATACAGATCTTTTCAATATATTCAAAACTTTTCCGTCGTACATCAAAGCCTAAATAATTATTTGTGAAAGAAATTGATATTTACATATGTATAATGTTTGTAACATGAGTTTTTACTGTAGGTACATATTAAAGTATTATATTATTTATTAATATAGGTATGTAATACGTCTGCATTATGTAAACTGTTGTCTTGTATTATGTTTGTAAAAACTCAATTAAACATTCAATGAATAAATAAAAAAAGTCTGGTTTTCAGATAAAACACAATAATAAGAAGATGTAAAATTTTTTTAAATCATCACATGTGCTTTACAATTAGCCATTTAAAATAAATAAATAAACGAAAACATACCAAATTTCGATGTATTTTTATATCGCTGTTATCGATTTTGTGTGTTTTTATTTATTTCTTTTTCATTTTACGCCCGTAGGGCTTTTTATGTATATGTTGAATAATTTTGAATTCCTGCATAATTTAAAACATGAAAAAGTTTCGTATAAATGTTGAAAAATGTTAATTATAATAAATAGAATACGATGTGGTGAGCTTCGAATCAATTCAACCATTACTAAATAGTACTGCACTTGTCTTTTTCTTTTGTAAAAAAGAAATATATGCCATCTCAAAGCTTTTTAAACTTCTGTATTTTCATTATTTTCTCGTTGGAACTATATTAGTTTAAAGTTTAATTCAAACAACTAAATTGAAAATGTTTATATGTCACGTTTGAGTAAAGTACATTCAAAGATTGCAAATCTCCTTCATTACAACGACATTCAAATATGATATCACACTTTCGATGTTTTCAAGGAACCAATCTTGGTTAGAAAGAAATGATAAACAGAGAATACTAGTCATCCCAGAGTCGAGCTGTTGAAATGCAAAAAATGGAAAGCAAATTTTGACTTTATACACGTGCTGGTCACGCTTTGGTCGTGTCCCTAAAAGCGGTTTTGTTGAGAAGATCTACCATTGAAACACCGGTAATTCTGAGATGTTCTCCACGTCTCAATTCATTTGTTAGTAAAAGGAATCCATCACACAAAATGTTCGTTTTAGTAAATCGAGTCAAAGAACAGTTCAGGTATTAAAGACTTCAGATCAGAAGTAGTTGCTCAACAGTAAGGTCTACTTGTGACTTTTAAAGGGTCAACAGTTAAGTACGGTAATACGAAGAAGCTACGGGCCACGTACTTGCTTCGATAGATCCCCTCGTGTTTGAGCTGGTCACTTAAGATCTCATTGAGTATGTCAATGGAAGGCTTGTTGAAAAGATTGTTTCCGTTGAAGGACGCTTCAGTTTAATTAAGATCTCACGTTGGTTGTCGTAAGGTGATGAAAATGAAAAAAAATTCTTTAAAGCAGAATGGTTAAGTTATGTATGCTTGAGACGTTTTGTCGATATACGATTTAAATTGCTACAAATAATGTATTCATAATAAAATTAATGTTATGTTTACGTCGGCTAAAACCATCGTTATTTTTTTCTTCTAAGACTTCTCGTCAACATGTTTACAAAATTATGACTAAAGCGATTATGTAAAAATAAATGTATACATGAGTAATGTCTTTATTTTGTAAACAACAACAGACGGGGAAAAACAAAATAAATCTGACTCATTTATTTGCGTGAGTTTTATCGAAATTTTTTGTGTAGCATTGAAGTAAATGTTTTATGTGGAATATTTAAATATTGAAGACAATATAAGTGATTTCTAAACGAAAATCTGAAACAGAAAAATCAGAAAAGGAAACGGTCACATCTGGGACTCGAACCCAGGACCCTTGTCTTTCCGGGACAGTGCTCTACCAACTGAGCCAGTTGCTGAGACAGTGCTCTACCAACTGGCTCAGTTGGTAGAGCACTGTCACTGATCACTGTGTGGTAGGTATATTTAAATATTACAATTTGAGGTTTTACTCAATAAAGTTATTCCGAAAAATAAAAATATTTTATTTGGATGTTGCAGAAATTAATTGCATGTAATACATATCCCAGATAGTGAAATAATAACAGATGTGAACTGACAGTTTTGGATCGGTAAGTGGAGACAGATTTAAGGGGAACCTAGGTCCAAAGATTGATATAAGAAGACTGATGAAACAGAATGTTATATCAACATTTTATAGAAGTTCTGAAAAGACGAAAAACAGTTTCGGATGGAAAATTAGATGTGATAACATCAGTTAGTATACGAAATAAATGTTGGTCCTAACCGATCGGCATTTGTCAAGGTTGGTAAAGTTGTCGACTCCAGTTCCTGGGCAGGAGGGTTGAATCTTGAGTCAAACGAACATTGTTTTTAAGTTTCGAAAAGCATTTTAAAATTTAGGTATTGCAGTAAAAAAAAATTTTTTTTTACGTCTTAATTTTTTCCTAACTTATGCAGCCAAAATCCGAGGATGTTAGGAAAAAGGGAAGTGTAATCAGTATTCCGGTCTATATATATTACGATTACGTTCATACGATCACAACAATATCTTATTTGAAAGCCATTGGCCCAAAAAACTAGATGCAAATCATTTAAGTACCTACTTATTGTAAGCAAATCAGGTATTAGAGAAACCAAAAAGAATTCTCCTAGGGAAAAATATACACATGTCTACACAACTACACAAAAGCAGTCAAGATACCGTGGTGAAGTGTACCGAAGTGGTCTAATTAGGCGTTGATTTGATAAGAATCTTACAACCAAAAACCGATTAAGTTTCATAAAGAAGTATTTTTATTTTATTAATGTATTCATCGCTAATAATTTAATTACATGTCGTGTTGTACCTGTCTCACTAGGAACTTCTGTGTTGAGAGAATGCAAAGCTTCTAACATAAGTTATAAAAGTTTACAGTTGTTGATAAGAAAAATACATAAAACAACACAGTATTAAGTTTAAGTAAAAAAAACAATTAATATGGAACCGTTGGTAATGCATGCTTATAAATTGTTATTAATAAAATCTTTGATTTTAGCTCTGTTTAGGTTGATGATCGAAGATTTGCTATCTCATTCATATTAAATGTAATTTGAGTTCTGTCTAATGTACAGTGGAAGAGCTTTGCTGCAAAGTATTTGATTTTTTTTCGGCTAAACGTTACTTCAGGAATAAGTAAAAGGTTTTGATATTTCGTTTTAGCATCGCGAAGAGTTTCGATATTGTCAAAAGCAGTAATGTGTTTGAAGACTTATGCTATTATGTTTTAAGCACGAAGTTGCTTAGTGTCCAAAACATTCTTCTTGCAAAGATTTCATCCGAACTGTTTGTGATCGTTAGTTTTGGAATAATCTTTATAATTAGTTTCTGAGCTTTACAAATTGGATCAATGGCGGCAGCATTTTCTCCTTCTCGGGTTATAATACCGTACTCAAAGCATTAAGTACATACATAGTGTCAGTTACTGCGAAAATTATTTGAATAGGCTTAGAAAGACATTAAGTAATGTGAAGCAAATGATAGAATTTATTTTATTGGAATTGTGAATGTAACATATGAGTGTGAAAACCCGTTGTGGAATATTCAACATTTTTCATCAAATTAAATGAGGATAAATGTACCGGAAAGTAAAGAATAATACAATGATTGCAAAGAGGGCGTGTTTTGAAATCCAAAAGTCTGGCTTTTGGAACCATACATTTACAATACATATTAACTTTGTTTCATCATTATTATGAAATTTAATTGAAAGGGCAATACACAATATCAGACAAGTAAATTTAAAAAAAAAATTGAATTCGAGCCTGAAATTAACGAGCTCGTTGAAATGCATCAGATTCATCCTTCACATTAGATAAGTTCAAAAATCAAAATCTCATTTTAATGTTACCAAAAGTATTTCTAAATATTAGTTTTTTGTCCTTTCATAGAAGCATTTTTTGATCTCAGAAATAGATTTAAGTCACACCCTATCTACTAAATTTTTTTAATCTCAAAGTGTGCGGCGGTTGAAATAAGTTTGAGAACCTGTGGTCTACCCTATATATTTATAAATTATGTCATCTATATATATATATTTTTTTAAAGAGAGTAAACATTCTCGGGTTATGAATAACCTAACAATATTCGAAAATGTCCTAGTGCCAACACAGTAAGCCGAAAATATTGCAAGTGTTGTGATTGAGGACTTAACCAGCCGACAAATTTAACACACTACGCCTGGGTGATACCCAAACGCGATGTCAAGTTACCCACTGACCGGACAAATATTTTATATAATACTTTGAATTGTTTACTCTTTCAGGTCCTATTATTTAAATCCAATACAAATTATATTATTAAGTTTTTATATAGTTTTATTATGTGTACCACACCATGTATATATTCATTTATCCTGTTACTCTTGCATATTGTAATCGAGTGTCGATTTCCTTCTAAAAGCCCAATAAGGCGTAAATAAATAATAAATAAGTCGTTGTTGCAACATTATTATCCATTAAAATCTATATGGAAGGCATTTTTAGTGTGTAGTATCTATTCAGTGGGGTATATTATATCACACAACAGTGGAGACGGATGATGTCAACACAAGTATAAATATTTTGGATTTAAGAGACAAAGTATTGCTGATGTTGCAATATGCAGAGGAAATAAACTTAGGGAAGATTTGAATCGTACGAAATTAGAAAATATATTACTACGAGGAAAGGTTAGTTTCAGATCAAGATGTATGCATTCAGATCTTTAAATTGAAGAATATAACTTTCAACCAATATTTATAACCAGAAAGAGCCAGCACGTTTGTATCCAGCCAATATTTATAAGATGTTATGAAGCCTCGCTCCAGAAGATAGATTACACACACACATTAGAGTGTTCCAAGATTCTAGTATTATGTTTGTACTGTTGCACTGTTATGAGTTAAAATTGCTTGCAAGCTTGCATTAGGGTATATTTTTAGTGGAGGACGTAAAATATCAAATAACTGGGTTAAAAATTTCTTCTTTTTCTGGTGAAAGTGTAAAAATATCCGTCTGCACTGTTGTATGATCTCATACACCCAGTGAATAGATAATACACTAGAAATGCCTTCCATATAGATGTGAATGGAAAACATGTCGCCACTGACTTAATGCATTTTGCTTCTAGCTCATTTGGCAGAACCTCTATCTCTCTGACACGTATTTTTATTTATTTATTGATTATTAATGCCCCTTTGAGCGTTTACAAGGTTATTGACACTTGGAAAAAACAAAAATATTTTCAAAAAAATTAGAGAGCACAAAATTCAAAGAAGAAGTTTTTCTTATAGTAATATATATATTTTTTAATTTTTTTTTATTAGTTAAAAAAGATACACGAATTACACTAAACAATATAGTACAGATATTAATTACATAATATAATATAATATAATTATTTGATGTACCCCCATAAATAAGCAGGGCTTGTGTGGATGGGGGTGTTGTTATATTGGTTTATATTTTGATATGATTCAGTTCAACTGTTCAGAATACTTTTTAAGGTAGCTTTTGAATTCGTTTATATCTGCATTTATGTTTCTAATTTTCTGGTAGAGTTAAAAAATTTAACTCCGAGATATTCATGGTTGAACTGTCCTATTGTTTGTTTACATTTAAGAGTAGGAAGGATTGACGTATGTCTAAGATTTCTATTATTTTTAAAGGGTTCAATTTTATTTTGAATATTGTTTTTATAAATTTGTAATGTTGCATGTTAGAAGTATAATGCACTTAATTTTCTGACATTAAATTGTTTGAATAAAAGTTCGGACGAATTTGAATAGGGTTTTTTTAATATGGTTTTTATTATTAGTTTTTGTGATATGTAAATTGTTTGTTTTTGATTTTTATATAAACCGCCCCAGCCTATAATGCCGTATTGTATAATTAATTGACAGAAAGCGAAGTATGTGGTTCTAAGTAATTTTCCGTTTAAAATATCTCTTAAACATCTAAATATAATATATAAATATTGTTCGGGAGTAGAGAAAAACTTATTTCTTTACAATATTGTATAATTTTACAGGCAAAGAGCAGGCTATTTGGAACGCAATCTCTCATCGGCATCCAAAGATAAAAGGTTCTGTGTTCACCCCAACTTCAAACACAGGTCATATGTCATTCCTTTATTATACTAGACCAAAAAATAGACAGGAAAATGCTTATTTTTGCACGTCGATATCATGTTTACGAACTGCTGTTGAAAGACGTATTTGAGGCAAAATACGTGACCTCAAGTCAACAAGCCGCTTTGTAAAAAGTTTAATTTTTTTTTATTGTTTATGGTGAAATACAAAGCTGCAGAGAAATCGTAGAAAAAACAATCAACCGCTTTTGAAATTGAAGCCCTGTCAAAGTTTTATCGTGAAAAATTTACAAAAACAATTGTGCGGGATAATAATCGAGATTTAGTAGAGCTTTCGGTCAAGTTTTACCTAGGCCTCCAGGTGCACAAAGCCGGGCGGATGGCAAGAGGAAACTGTTCCCTGAAAATATCGTTATTTAGTTCTGAATTCAAAATAACAAACAAACAAAAAAATACAAAGCTGCCAACAAAAAAAGTAAGCTTTGCTAGACGATTGCTTGTTTATTGAGATATCCTGCATGTCAAGCCATGGCTCTAGTGTCAGGCAGTAAAAGAAATTGCCCACATTTATGCTGTTTGAAGACACTGAAATTTAAAAAAAATGTAGACTTAAGTATTTGAAAAGCAGCTATGCAAAAGTTTAGCTTACACCTAGCTGAAGAAGCAGTTATATTATTATTCGATGAGAAGGTCAACAAGGAAACAATAGTTACTGATCAAAAGACAACATACTTTTAACTCTGTTAAAGATGCATCCCATCATAGCTAGAACTTGATGGTTCATTGTACGATAAGTCTGGTAGATAAATGGTGTTTACTGCTTTTTAAGTCTCTGATTTCATTTTGTGCTTTGTATTCTTTCTTTTGGTTCAGTGAAAAATGTGAACGATTTCATTGCAAGCTAGAACAACAACTTCTTCTCTTGTCTTAAAAACGATTACAGTTTCTTCACGAGTTTCCTTCTTCATAGAAGCTAACGCCCCGTTTCTGGCGGTTAAAAGAACTGTTTAAATGCAAAAGGCAGTACACAATATAAAGATACAGCTTAAGGATCGCAAAATTGATCGATTGACTGTTTAATCCAAATGGAAATAAAAAATGGAGTCTATAAGTGTCTGAGTTAGCAAAAAAAAGTTTTCTCATGTTAGTTTAATACACATACACACATCGTTATTAAAATGGTTCCATCTTGATTTAATACTAAAAAGCTGCTGATTTAATAAAATTAATGTAACTTCGTAGTATTGTAAACATTGTTTTCCGATTCTAATACTCGGAAACAATAATGTCTTGAGAAATATTTATTCGCGATGAAAAGAAATTTTAAATTTCTAGAGAATGACGAATCTTCGCAATTTCCCAAGAAGTAGTGACATTAATTTTGATAAAGGTTTGAAAGTTTCATTTCTTTTTATTTGTTTCTGTGTTTATTTACTATCTAAAGTTTATTTAAAACACGCCGTTCCTTTGGTAATGTAAAATAAGATAATGCTTTTCATAAAAGTATTACTTTTATTTTAAAAAGTATCTAAATAGTTTTAAGAATATCTGAAAAAAATTCTAGTAACATAACAGTAGTATATTATTGAAGATGTTTTCACAAATGTCATTTGGGATGATGTTATTATGTCAGTGGACATTGATTTGTTTGGTGTAGTTAAGGTCCCAATTTAATGTTATTATTTGTTGTTATTAACATGGGTAATATTCTTACATAGGTAGGTATGAATTATTGTATTGTTTACAAAACATAGGATCAGTTTATATTCAGTGAAAAATTTCACTTCAGAAAAAACTATTTTATATCAGTTATATGACAATCTATGGTGACGATACTATATTTCGAATATTTCATTGCGTATTACTCAAAACATATAATGGTTCTTATATTGCTGTTATGTTGACAGTTAGATAAAATATAAAACTGTCAATTCTCTGATTTCGAAAACTTCCTTAATTTTTGCATTATTATTATGGCCCTTGTATTTGGCATTGTTGTTTATTACGAGATTTTTTTATTTTGTTATTAAGCCTAGCAAAAACCAATGTTACTATTAAAAAAAACATAATTTAATAAATGGTAAGCAATGTCACCAATCAGTGCATCCCCTGACTACCTTGTGATAAACAATTATTACTCTAGATGCGATAAGTTAATAATTGATAGTTACTAATGAATAATATTACATTGCTAATAAGTTTATATAAACTGCAAAAATTATGGAAACAACAGCAATGTTACGCGAAATGTGAGTAGGATGATATTATTTTGTTTGGTGTAAGAGAAAGATGGTTTCATTGTTTTATAAATAAACATAAATATTGAAACAGGAGCCATGGATTTGATGATGGTAAGTGGTTAGATAGGCAGGCGGTAACTTCTGCCGATAACGGTAGTGTTGACGGGGACTTTAACGCCGGAGATTTGGTATCCAAACCCGATGTTTCAGAAAGAAGATTTTTATCTGTGATTTGGTTAATTAAAAAATGTGTTTTATTAATTTTTCAACACTTTTTTAAAATTGTGATAGGTTATAATATATCTTAAAAATAATTGCATAATAAACATGAACGTTTTGGTCCGTAATCACTTTTGGAAAAAAACCTTTTTATTTTGAAACCGGTTTCATAATTTACAAATTATTAATTTTTTATTAATAAAAAAATATTGATTTTTTAATACGAAAACACAAATTCAGTCACCATCAATATTATTTGATTTTTTTTCCTTTTAAATTGTTATTACGTAAATAATCATTGGCTAAAAACACTGAAAGAACAAATAGTAGGCAAAAGGTGCTGGAAGCAGGATGGCAGAGGGCAGGAGGGGAGGGGATTTCCCGCGATGGGCGTATGTATCACGGTGGCGGGAGTTGGCGCATCGTGTTTAGTTGGGAAAACTTCATAAACTTTTATTAAAGGCATCCCAGTGTTGTGGTAGTTGCAAGCTATCGGAAGGTGATGTTTGAGTGGTAGATAAGTCGTGGAGGCGTGGATGAGTGGTGGGTGTGAGTGAGGATGGTCGGGCGTGGTGATGGTAAAAGGGTACTCACCCCGCGAGCGCCAAGGGCCCCGGGAGCAACGCCAGGCTGAACGCCAGCAAGGCGGCCACGCGGGCCGCAGTCCCCATGCTGCTTCACCGCATCTCACCGCCACCAGCAACAACCACCACAATCTTCCGGCATTCGAAGGCGAAACAAGGTATCGAAAATTTCCGGCCAGCGAACAAGGCTCGGGTGCTGACGCGTCCGACTCGGCGAAGATCCGTAAATGTTATGGAGCTGCTAGTACCAAATCGGAGGCGCCCTCCGCAGTGCCGCCCCCCGGAGGAAGAGCGCGGGGGTGCGCGGGGGGGCCATGCTGCTAACCGTCCGCACCCGCTCGTGACTAACGTCGCGCCGCTATCCCGCTCACTCGGGAAAGCGCGGCGGCCGTCGGTTCCGCAACCTGCGCCGCGCGGGACCGGCGGGCGCGCCGAGCGGAGCTCAGAATATGGGTCGGAGTTCTCCGCGGTATTCGGTTAAGGCACATTCTAATTTCCGCTCGGGGAAAATGCGCCTGCGTGACCCGGGCGACCCCCGGCTAGAGTATTGATTCATTTTCGTCATTTTCCCACCCCTCCAGCCACCCAGTTTTGTCGCGGGTGCCACCCTACTCCGCGTGTGGGCACACCCCCTTAGGGGCGGGACCTATTTACATACGTTACGCTGCTTGCGAGCCTGCCGCTCGCTCACCTGGAGGATGGCTATAATTAGCCGCATTATGGTCATTTAGGGATCCAAGTCTTCCAGGCTCGGGTTCGGGCTCGTTCAACCTTTTCGATAACGATGCGGCTGAAGAAGAAACTGCTTTTAAATTAGTATTGGGTAATAGCTACTTCATAGACAAGCCCGCTGCTGACGCTCAGTTGGTGATGAGATAGACTTCCCTCCCCCCGCTGCGCTTCGGAAGACAGCGCGGATAGGTACGTGCAGATGGACATCCCCGCCCAGAGCCTGCACATGTGATCTCGTCAGCGGTCGGGGGTGTTGGCGGCCGGAGCGGGGGAAACACGTTTGGCGCGAAAATTTTGAATTGAACGCGTAGTTAAAAACGTTCATCTAACTTTATAGACTTCATATTATACTATGTAATATATCAAATGTAATCTTTCTTCACTTATAAAAGAAGAAGAAACAATACTCACGGAAAATTATATTTATTTATAAAAAATAAGTATAATTTTAAAACTTAAAAAAAACACAGTAAATTAATGTTACTATTTAGAATATTTTTTTCATAACATAATATTAACTTAATTATTACCTGGGTACCATATAAAAAAATCAAAATATAAAGATTCAAAAAACGCTACAAAAAACTTTAAAAATCAAGTAAAACCCTTGATTCAAAATTTCCCGCTCTCATTCCTCGTAGGCGCAAGTGCCACCTGACAGCCCCGTCATAGGGGGAGGGTGAGGGGGTGTCAACAGGTGTCCGCCGGCAGCGAGGCGCGCGCCACCCACAGCGGTGTTTGGTAACACCACGTGGCTACTCACCGCCCCCGCCCGCCACCCCCATCCGCCACGCTCAAAACGGCAACGTCAACAAACAATACTTGGTGCTGCCACGTGCTTTTGACATTTCTTACGTTTTCTTGTATCTATCAGTGATTCATCTATTACATTAAGTTAGGAAACAAATTTCTCGCTGTCATTTCCAATTTTAGCTCAAATTACGAAAATTTATTGGTAGAATGATTTTAGTGTAATGGTTTACTGTATCGTAGCGGCACACGGGGTAAGAGAGGACTTTAGGCTAACTGCTTCAAACTGAATCAAACCCACTATCGGTGGGCACAAATAATGAATTGCCTAGAAAAAGATAAAAAAAATAATTATGTTTCCAATTTGACTTTGAATGTGTGCTTATATTATATCAGGGTATTTGACCAAGATACTAATTTTTAAAGATTTTTGTAATACGTTCATCAGAAATAATTAAAACAAATCACACGGAAAGATCACCTTTCTAGGTCTGCTAGGGCAAATTTGACCATAGGTTAGTCCATTAAGCCGGGCCGCGGCTAATATTGTTTTAACACGACTTCATCATTTTTGTCGTTAAGATTCCGACTTTATTTTTGGGTACGTCTCGTCTAAACAGGTAATATTTTTGAACAGTTCAATAAAGATTTAATAAAAAGTGTCCGGATTAAACTAGATCCACATTTAACGTATCTGAGACGCACCATCAGTCACAATTTTTCTGTCACAAAATAAAAAAAATAAATGAAAAAAATCCAGTTATGATAGTAGTTTTGGGAGAACTAGAAACCGCGTAATGTTGATTATCCCGTGCACTAGAGCGCGCTCTGACGGAATAAAATTGTACTATCAAATGCGGCTACCATCTTGAAAAGATCATAGATTTTTAGACATATGAAATGCAAATTAGTCGAGTTGAAACGGAGTTTGATAAGCTCAGTTAATTATAATTATTAAGATTGCCTGAAAGTAAGGTACCTATTCTAATTGGAAAAAAGTCAAACTTGAGCGAACTTAAAAAGGTCGAACTAGCAGCAATGCAAGCTTCTGGAAATAGTTTATTAGGAAACTGCATTAATCCAGATATTTTTTATTGACGTAAATAAATTTTCGTTGTCCAAAAATAATTGCACTCCATTTTATGCATTCTTCTGTGTATATAACATGAGCAGCAGGATTTAAAAAATAGCTAGTGTAATTACACTACCTGTAATAATGTAAATATTTTATGAAGATTTGGCGACAAAGCTTTAATACAAAAATGAAAGAACACCACTGATATAAAAAACCTGGTCGTAAAAAGCTGTTCGGAACGGATGTGTGTTACATAAATGGGAAACTGGGTTAGGATCCGTTCACGTCGCATAATTTTTATTATTATGAACTCGGTATCCCCCCATCATCTTTAATGGTTCTAAGATGCAACGTGACGGGATATCAGACGGTTTTATCGTCAGTCTTGGCATTGTCAGCATCAGACGGATGCTTTTACTAGTCGAGTCTATCCAGTCAAGTTCTTACAAAAATTAATACATTTTATAGGGTGGAACCTTAAAAATTATGGATTTATGAACCATGGCTTGTGAACGAAACAATCACAATATAAGTAATAAAAAAAGACTAATATTATGTTCTCACCTATTTTTTCTTCATAACATTGTTTGTACTATATTGGACTGTCATGTATCAAGTAGAATGGTTCGTCAGAAGGTTACTTATCATGGTAACATATTATAGGGAACAATGCAAAATCACATTCCTTTACGAATCATTTCAGGAAATTAGTACTATATTGACCACGTGAATTGGAAGTCCACCAACATACAAAAATAATGTTGTTAAATTTGAATGCCATTCTTGATAGTCCCTCATTTTTTGCACGCTGCATTAATTTACCTTTTTTCGACATTGTTTATTATCAATTTATTTAACAGTGCTCTTGAGATGATTTTTGAAACGGCGCTAAATAAATTAGCCAAATATTATTATTATTATTAAGACAAAGCACTACAAAGTAATGCAAAATTTTGCGTTTTCGGTTTGAAAATGTTATTGCTGATAATTTTTTACATGCTTTAATTAAATACTGCGAGTGGAAAACATCACGGCCTTTACTTACATTTAATCAAGCACTTTTTTTAAGACCCGAAAAAAATAATGTATCAGGCCCTTAAAAACTGCTAAAGTTTTTAAATCTTATGCTTACGAACCCGTTTTCATTTATTGTTTTTTTTTGTAAAGGACTAATTGAGTTTTGTTGAAAAATATTTAAATATTTGTGCCGGGCTTTTCAGAATAAAATAAAGCACACTTCAAGCAACCGGCGCTGGCGTTAAAGGGGATTTAATCTTTTTAGCTATGTACACAAGGAGTGTTATTGTTAGCAGCGCGATTCCAAATGTAACACGATATGGAGTATCGCCTTAATGTGGGCCTCACAGGTTGCTTACCCGTACTGAATTGCTCACCTACTAATTTTCTATTATATGCATTATATATTTTATGTCGTATTCCTAATTCGAATTCAATATATTATAGTTACAGTGCATATTTGTAATAAAAATGGTAAAATAATATATTCAGGTATGAAAAAGTGAAAAAAAAAGTTTTTTTATGTTTTTAAAGCACGGTTCAACATATTCTCAGGTTTTTTGAAGAACAAATGCTGTTATTTTAGTCGAAATAATTGTCGGTTTATACTACTTATAAAAACAAGTTGTGTTGTTCAAAACTTCGCAGTTCATACCTAATTTCAACGCGTTTTAAAACCATTAATTTGTTGCTGCTTATTGACACGTGCAAAAAACAAAGACAAGCAGAAACGATTTTATAATCGATCCAAGAAAAAACATTAGTATTCATTAAGGTCTAAAAATACCGATCACATTTATCGCATACAAATTAATTTCATCCGTTGAATACTAAAAAGGCAAATCTTAATATCAGACGAGTGACTTATTATTGTATTTGTTGCTCGATGAAAGCGTCGTGAAAGGTTGCGACTGCCGCCGCCACCGCTCCTTCACGCCATGACTTTTAATATCGCCATGCACTTTTACTATCCCCGCCCCTTGTTCCGGAAGGCTGTCAAACGAAAGAAAGGCTACTTAGTTACTTTCCATTTAATGAAAAAAGTTACCATTTAACAGGGCAAATGAGAAACTTGTTGTGGTGTTTTGTTTGAAATTTTTAACTAATTTTACATTGTATCGTCAATATCGCAAGGAAACCGGTTCAAGCCCAGATAGAAGAGTATAGTCAAAAGTTCTAGGTTACAAAAATATATTTTTTATTATTTTTTTTAATTAAAAAAATGTATCTATTTAACTAAAACTATGTACAAGTTATGTGCAGAAAATAAGAGTACTCATGTGCAGAAAATTTGAATTGCATTTAAAACAAATTAACGGGATTTTTTTTCATGTTCATGAGCAGTGGCACAAGCTTTTTGAAGCCCACCTCTAAGAATTCACCATCCATCTCTTTTTTACAGTACAGGACCTCTTGTTTCACCTCTTCCTATGTGGGTCTTTAGAGAGGTGAAAATAATAAGAGCCTTCAGAGAATTTCTGAAGGCTGTATGCGAGATGGTTAAAAATGTCCCGACCGAATGAGACCAAAAGCGTCGCAAAAAGGCGTCAACCCTGTACGGGCGGGCGCTGTCGTACAGCAAGCATACTCAATTCCACTACATTCGTTTTGAATTGATCTCTTGTGCTTTTTAGGGATCTTACAGTATCGTCCTGCATTAATCGTCTCCCCCTGAGGCAGAAATTCGATCAAAATGATCCATTTTGGGTCACAAAACACAGTGGCCATGATTTTTTCGCCTAACATTTAACTAGTGTACCGCCATTGGGATGACTGTTTTTTATCTAAGGAATGTAACGAGCCACCCTGTTTTCATATACAGTCACAATCTTTACTTTCCAATTCAAATTACTCAAGTAATTCGCAAGCACTGGCCACCCGATTCATTTTGTGCTGCTCTGTCAGTTGTTTTGGGACCAATCGTCCGTATATTTTTCGGAATCCCAGCGTTTCTATAATTGTTTCGTGCAAGAAAGATCTGGCGAATTGTGAAAGCAGTAATTCAATCACCGTTAATCGGTGGTATTTACGAATAGTTTTCTCAATTTTTTGCACCAACTTATCGGTCAAAATGGAAGGCCTGCCAAACCTCTGACTGTCATAAACATTTGTTCTGTCTTTATTAAATTCACGACACCATTTAAAAACGTTCGTTTGGTTCATAACACCTTCGCCATAATCATTTTTGATTTGTGAAAAACATTCAGTCGGTGTTTTTATCTCAGCGAGAAGAAACCTAATGACAGCGCTCGTAATTCAATGTTATTTTCAAAAGTATATTCATTATTATTCTTACCTCAAAATTATGTTATGTAATCAAATCCTAAACATTATTTTTTTTTAATGATAAACTAATGTTTATAAGACAAGGTTTTTATGCATAGCACAAAGGATAATAAATTATCATAAGCAATAATTAGTCGCCTTAAAAAAATAATACAATAAGCAGTAATTGTTTATTGAAGGACTAGTACCTGTTGAATTATTTAACGGGTTGGAATAAGCCGACGTGGCTCAGTGGTTAAGAGAGTCTGACCGGACATCAAAAGGCGCGGGTTCAATTCCCGTCGGCGACATTTATTTTTACTCGGGAGATATTTTCAATTTGTATTGATATTACAAGCGACTAAATATTGCTTATAATTATTTCAAATTCATCAATATTAAGCTGACGGAGGACGATGGCCGGCAAAGATGAGCGCTCAGCATAAAGTCGAATATGTTTAGTAAAAGGTTCCGGCATTACAGTCCACATATAAAAAAGACTGCTCTTCCTCACATTTTGTACATCCTTTTACAAGCGCGAGCTTTGGGCTAACTTTAAGAAGAGCAGTACAACAACTCCTACCGCATGTTGTTTGGCTTTTTTATAGTTATTTAATTCAATAAAGATACGAGCAAATGTTAAGATTAACAAAATGGAAAAAATCTTCAAACGTTAATTTCCTAGTTGTGTATTGCATATCCATAGTTGTGTAATATAACGTAGTTCACGGTTTATAATGCTGCTCAAATCCAATTACTTTTGCAATTAAAGTGTCTGTTTTTGCAATTGTTAGTTCTGAATTGTAGAATTCCACCGTAATGAGTACCTACCCATAAATAAGTGCCGCCAACGGGGATTTATTTTTACTCGGGAGATATTTTCTATGTGTATTGATATTTCAGGCGACTAATTTCTGCTTATAATTATTTGTTATCCTTTATGATATGTATAAAACATTGTTTTATAAACATTAGTTTTTCATTAAAAAATAAATAATTTTTTAGTTGCAAGTTACAATTTTCAAGGTATGCATTTTTCGAAGGTCGCCTAAACTATCGAAATCTGACGAAGAACGCGTGACATCATCCGTACCTCAGTTTTGTCGGTTAACAGTAAGTTCAATCCCACTCGGGTCCGTGTAGAAAAGAAAAAAACAATTTACATATTTAGCGAGATTCCAATTCTTTTGAAATAATTTCTAAGCCGCAGTAAACAGAGACACCCGAATGCGAGTAAACGCAGCACAACTTAGTAAAAAATTGTCCTGATTCTTAATGCACTCGACCGATCAAAACGATAGGTAGCGGTTTGTGTTCTGAGAACAGTTTGATTGTCTCATGTTATTTTTCTTTTTAAAGACAATTTAATTATTCAACATGTAATTAAATATAATAATACTCACATATTATTATTTATAATCAGCGTTTGTTGATCTGTATGAATATATTTTTTAAGCCTCGACTTGATATCCCTCAATGATACAATTTGCAAATTCATCTACTGTTCAATTTTTTTAAGGTAATTTGGGACTCGGGTTAGGGTACCGCCGCCCTGGGAACCACTTATTGGATAACCAACACCTCTGCCATAGATCACCCCAAGTGCTTCGTTACGTTTGGTGATTTAGCAGGGGTGCCCGGGTTCACCGGGAGAGGTGTGTTCAGGATGAGCCTGCCCACCAGCTGCATGGTATGCTAGATCGGAAGAAACTGGTTTTGTGCCACCCTTCGACCTCTCTTGTCTCTCAATCCATCGCTATTAATAATTTGTAAAAAATAATGTTTACCAATGTGATTGTGATTACGTAGGATTATTGTTATATTAAAGTCATTTAAACACTTAAAACTACTTGACATATTTTTTAAAATTCATCATTCACATACCTTGGTCAATATCAACCAGTGGCGCGCAGTCCATAAATGCTGAAAAGCTGTGCATATCTCAAGTAAACCAAAAAAAGACAAATCTCTGATGAAAATATTATTTTTCCATAAATTAATAAATATTTTTCAAATCGAAATCCTTTCACATTAATAAATTGTTTCTATTTTAATAATTTATAATTTTAGATGCAACCTAACTTATGATGGCAATACATTAAACTTCCTAGACACATAACGTAAAGTCATTCAAATTGCTTGCATTAAAATCTGTCACTAATGTTCTTAACTGAGAACTTGGGATCCTACTCTTATCCTTGATCCGAGATATGTATATATAAATATATCCTTTATAGCTGGCTTTTCTGAGAATAGAAATCTAATTTCATAATCAAACCATATTCATCTTCACCTTTCGTTCTGTGAATTGATCATGGATTCTAATAGAATATATCATATGGAATTGCGTCAGAACGCGTATGGGCTAATTCAAATCGAATTTGAATAAAAACTACATGTAGCTATAGATTTGATCAATGTAAGCTACTAGAATCAGTAGATTTTTTTTGTCCTAAATATTGGTTACGCCCTTTCAATTTTTTGTGTGTCTCTGCTTTCTGCAACCGTCAATAAGTTCCTACATACACAGATTAGGTTACTAAATACGAGAAATGCTATTTAAAAATATTCTATACTGAAGTGAGACATTTTACCAGGGCAAAATTGATCAACAAGCAACAGTATACGCAACAAGGAGAGAAATACGATATTGTATTTTATTGTATTTGCAATAATCCGTTCAAATTAATTTCTTTGCTGTCTTGCAGTATGTCGAATCGCCGACATTTAGGTACTTACCAAGAAACCGATCTATCAAGGGGGGTTGTCAAATTAATGTATTTATCTACCTATGTGCAGCGAAATGTTATTCATTTAATCCATAAAAGTGATTAGAAAACATATTATTTATCCATCCTAATACATTTCGATAGCTAATGAGTAATATTTTTCTTGCATCAACGAGTATTTAATGGTATACCTAGTACCTAATTAAGTTACCTAATTGAACAAAAATTGCTTGACTGCGCCGGATTAAGCGAATTTCAATGGGCAAAAAGACAATTAAGACTTTCGAAGAACGGATCATCCTTAATGTAGCGGATCATCCTTAACTAGCGCCAGCTGTTCCAGAGTGTTCTGCACTCTTTTATAAACTTTCATAATGCCACGTCATCTTGACACACAATTATTTATCTTCAGAAGCACTTTAAGCAAGTTATGTGCATTAGACTGACCCGTCAATTTATTGAGATTGTTTATTGGAACGTCTTGGAAAGGGTTAGGAAAACTTCTAATGGTTAGGTTATGCAACTCTGGTCATCATTCAATCAAACAACATTTTTTTAGATTTATCTCGATACAACATAATGGTTATTATATTTTTTTTTTAAATCATTACTTGTTTGGATCATATAAAAGCCAAAGCGCTTTTTATATTATTCCAGTCAATTATTATTTTAGTATTCAACATCGTATTAAATTGCGCTTTGATTCTGAATAAAATGAAGACTTTTGTTGTGTTTTCAAACTTCGTTCGGTCTCGTAGTGATGATACATTACATCAATATATTTATTTAAAAAATGAAGCATTATTTATATTTTTCTTGATTAACTTCAATTGGATTACCAACATCCCTAGATGGAAACTAAGATTTGTGACGCTTGCTCTCTAAAAAAATTTAACTAAATTTTTTTCAACTCTGAATACCGCAAAATAGAGTGGTAAGTTAAGCTGTTACCACATGAAAATAAATGATGTTATACTATTTATTTAAGGATGAAAATAATATAACCTTCGCTCAAAAGATGGACGCTCTCCGACTACTTGTAACATATATCGACAGCTTGGATATCCCACTTTGTATTGACTAAGCAAACCCATCAAAATAGTTTAGCTACTGGTGCAACATTTATTTATATATTTTTTAACCAACATCCTATATAATTAAATTAATTTAGTCCTTATCACAACGCTACTATATCTTATGCTCGCTGCTGAACGTTATACCACCGATATGTGATAAGTTCAGTACAAGACAATTCAGCTGCTATATTTTGTGCTTTCTAACATTTTTCTTGTACTTTCTGTCCTTCTTGTTTTTAAGTGATGCATAATGTTGTTTTTACTTTTGCAATCTTCTGTGCTATGAGCATATCAAACATACCTACTAATTTCTGTCTGTGATGTGCCTTAATCCCCCGTGAAATTATTAACGGTCAATGAACTCAACTTTGCATTGAATTTATGTGTCGTTTTCAAAATAGGAACTGATTATGTGAAGAATAATTTAAAGGTACTTAAGTATCGGTACCTACCTATATTATAATATGTTAATACAAATTTTTTCAAAGATTTCCCCGACTTATGCAAATTAAACGTACGTAGACTGTGTTAAGTGAAGCAAGATGAAAATATCGACGTCATCGGTGTTTACTGTCCACACGACATATTATTTCCAGCTCACTGTCTTGAAAGGAATTACAATAAAATCTGCATAATAATTTTATGGTTTACCATAATAAAAAGTAGTCGCGTCGGAGAAGATCGCTGCGACATCTACGATATTCATTAATTTCAACAATTACACGAGCTTTTATTCTGGAAGATCTGGGAAATTGTAAGGATAATAAACTAGTCAAGTGAGCTTGGAAGGTAATTTTTCAACATTGTTTCTTTGGGAAAGAAATATCTACTTGAGCGTTTTCTGGCATTTTATGCCAAGTTTTCTAAATAGTTTTGATTAATCGCTTGCCATAATATGCCTAATTTATATGCTTGCCATAATATGCCTAATTTATATAACCTAAAAATATGTTGTAGTTGGTGAAATGTAGGTTAAAACTTCCGATTTTATGTCCGGGTTAAATCATCCCCACAGGAAAAACTAAACCCTTCCACACACTTTTCCACAAATGATAATCTAGTGACTAGATTCTAGTCAATCAACATTATGAAAGTGCATTATATAAGCAAAATAAATACAAAACAATACAAGAACAACACGTCAACTCACCAGAGATCAAATGGGAAAATAATTCACCGACTCCAGATATTTTCATATCAGAGGGTTCAGCTCGGTAGAACTCCTAACAGGGCCTATAAATCCTACTGATCCCTCAACATAAATATTTAAAAAATCTTTCGTAATCCTACATGTATTCAAAATGACCGACTTTTGCATCTTTATATATAAATTTTTTGATAGATCTAATATGCCTAAATTTTGAATGAGAGAGCTAGGTATAATGCTAGTAGCCGAAATAACAAAAGGTAATATTTTTATAGTTTGAGAATGCCAAATTCTTTTTATTTCATTTCATAGATCTGTTTATTTTCTTATTTTTCAATCTCTGTTAATTATTGGCTTTGTTTTAATCATTCACTTAAATCTTTTGTAGACTACTTGGTGTGTAAAGTGTTACTAAGTTGTTTTTATGATAGTGTAAGAAATGCTTGTTGAAGGACCTTGGATGTTTGAGTAATGACCACTGCACATAAGACGATATTTGTTGTACGGATAAAGGAAGAACTCACCATTAGGAAAAGGCACTCGCTTCTTCCTGTCTTTTCTCCTCACAACAATGTCACTTAACACGAAGCGGCTTGCACGATATCTGCGATGAAAGATATAATAAAGCGAGGTAGGATCTCTCGCGGATAAGGTTTTATATTGATTTGTGCGGGATATTGACACATACTTTTCGAGTTATTTTAACACACTTTACGGGTTATTTTAACACACTGAATGAAAAGTGCACATAAATGTGCAGGAATGTAAAGGAAGGTAGGATCAAAGGACAACAATACTATCTCAGTACAGTGGTCGCAGGTATGTGTGTATGTGTGCATGAGATGTATGTGTAAATTAATGTCTATTGTGTATTGGCGAAACAACTACTCATTTTGGTCAGTTTGCAAATTAATCAATTTAATCCAAAAATCTAGTAAACCCTTTCATAATTATTGGCTTGGATTTAATCAATCACATGCCATTTCAAGAAATATTTTTTTTCTCAAAATCGTGTGATTTGTTATTACTGTGAATATAACTGTTAGTTTACAGATTGGTGAAAACAAATTAGTTATATGTCGACGAATTTTTGACAATATCAAAACATATTCTTGCTCTCAACAGGTTTGAAACTGCGATTTCTAGGCCAAGAGTAAAAAAACGGTGACCTGATAAATCATCACATCTTTAAAAAGTTATATAAAATCATGTAAAGTGATGAAATAATTACTTTATTAACTGGGTTAAGTAGGTTTGGTTAGGTTGTGTTAAAAAAAAATCATTTGACTTTATATCACTTCTTAAAAGTGTGTTAAATTGTCACTGTGTTGAGTTATCATGGAACCAAAAAAACTTATCTCCCAGGTTTGAACGTCTACAATTCAAAAATGTTTCCTTTATTGAAAGTACCGCATCGAAAATAGGATGCTGTATATCGCTGGCAGTCATTTCCAGCCAGAAATAGCCTTTACTGATTAATATTTATTATCCACCTGCGCATCTGCGTGAATTCCAAATTCCAAATACCGTCCCTACAAATAATGGATTTAATTAAAATGTGTTCAATGTCCGCATCGAACTATAGGTACATTTCCCACAATCTACCTTTTGGTACTCAACGTAGACTTCATTTCCGCAATGCAATGCTGAACACATAATATGATATGCACATGTGCAATGTAGACATTGATCGCACGTGTATTTATGGATTGCATGCAAATAAAAGATAAATATTAACACCTCTGCTATTTGGAGATTACTTGCGCGGACGGGTGAATTCAGGCACCCCCACCTGCCATGAAGGCATAAAGGGATGTAACGTCGCCCGAAGTAGGAGTAGGAACTTTCCCCTGCGTTTGGCCGCTGCTGCTACCCAACGCCGGCGGAAATGGAAATTGTTTATAATAGTTCCATAACTGATTATTCGTATGAATTATTGTTGAACAGCGCTTAACTTTCTGGATAGCATAATTTGAGAATGGACTGGCGATGGCCAAAATAGAGGTTTGATATAATTTGCATTTAAATGTTTAAAAATTATATTTTTTTATATTCACGGTATAAATATACCATAAGCAATAATTGAACGTTACAGTATACAATCATAAACAAACAATGGTAATAGTAATAATATGTAGTTTGTGCTACATACGGAAAAATAACCTGCTGGGCTGGTGTCTCCAAAATATCAAGCACGCAAGCGCTTGTCATCAAACCTGGGATGCGTGGTTTCTAAAACTAGAACATTCGCTCAACGATAATTCTGGTACATTGCTCCTAAAGTATACAATGCCTTGAACACCGATATAAAGTCAATTAATTCTACATCCTTTTTTACAATCCGTATTCAACATTGGCTATTTGAAAGGGGACGAGACTTTTTTAAAGAATACATGAGTTTCTAATACTGTTTAAAAAAATTTAATTCTATCGTTTATTTAGTTTTATATTTATTTCTATTTCTAATTTTGTTTTTATAATGATGTGCATTTTTTACCATAGCAATTTCCTTTTCCGTTATGTTTAATTATTGCTTTTCCTACATGAATCACGTGCGACTGCCATAATACGGGCATGGCCTAGTGTGGTAGTTGAGAAAGTCTCCTTCTTTATTTATCTTTTAATTTATCTTCTTCTTGTTTTTAACTGATTTATCCTTTTATTTTTACTTTTGGAATCTTCAGTGCTATGAGCATATCAAACATACTAATTTCTATAGATGGTTTGAGTTATTCTTAGCTATAGTTACCTACTTATTTTATAATATTTTAACACAATTTTTTTCCACACGATTTCCTCGACTTATTCAAATTTAACGTCGCTTAGTTGAAACTGAGTTAAGTGATGCAAGAGAAAATTGTCATTTTTAATTAAGTCATCGGTGTTTACTAACCAGTTTTTGTTTTACCATAACAGTCTCTTTTTCCGTTATGTTTTATTATGGTTTTTCTTCCAACTTTGGCATTTGAACATAAAATGACCAGACAGTATAAAATTAATACAATCTCTTGAAGAATATCAAAGTATGAGATACAAGTACATCCAAGCCATATTATACAAGAATAAGTATACTTTGGGTAAATTAACTTTGTTTGAAAGAACATGAAAATATAGCTATCTTGTACCTACCCTCCGTTCAGTTAAATAAATCAACTATTACTAACTTCATGTAATCTAGGTACAAGTACGTGTTTGAAATGCTCAATCTTGATATTTTCATATTTAAGCAGGATTTTGTAACGAGAAGCTCTCGTAGGTATAAGAAATTCTATGAGGTTTATTGAATCAGGACTATCTGTACTACCATTTTCAATGTTGAAAATTTATAAAGGGTTTTCCAATATTATAAAGGGTGTTATTTTGAATAGCACGCTATTTCGGTAGATGTTACTTTTGAAGCTGTCATTTTTAATTTATATACATAATAAAATAAAAGAAGTGATAAGTGATAAGAAGTGATATGTAATTTGTGGCAAGTGTGTGTTTATGTATATAAAATAAATAAAAAAATAATTAATGTACATAATAAAATAACACCTCTTATTGGAAAACACTATATTAAGTCAAATACAATACTTTAAATAAATTTATTTTTTTCATCGAGTATGGATATTAATAGTTAATGATTTCAATGGGAATACCGAGTTTAAAATTAATGTGCCTCAGGAGTGTATGTTGGATTTTTTCGATTGAGTCTGAATGTATTTTTAAAGTCGTGATATTATTACATTGTCTTGATGTATTTTTTATAAATTAATGTCAGTAATAATACTTTACAGTTCGAAGTGAACAGAGTAAATATTAAACTCATTTCTCTAAACATTATTCGTAATATTACGAGATGTGCACATTTGCATGAAGAAATTCGGTCGATACGACGTACCTACTACATGCATCCACTTATTAAACGTTTTTACAGTTTGGACTAATACGTTGCAAAAGCAGTTAGATCTAGTTCAAGATAAGTCGTGAAATATGTGCAGCACGAATGGTTGACATAAATACCAACACGCCAACGTGTTGAAGGCTGGAAAAACATTTAAAAAAGAAACGATGGTTTTTACACAGTAAATGCAAAAGCAAAATATACAATTAATGAAAAAAGGATAAGTATACATTAATTAGTTTATAGTTATTTGCGGTATAAGAAGACGTGGCAGAGGGAGACGTCGCGTCGCGCCGTATAACTTCGAAACTAAGGGCTAGTTATTTCTCAAAATTTGAACAATTCATCAAATCTCAAAGTTCATTTTCAATTTCCATTAAAGTTTTGTTATTATTTCCGTTCTGTGAAGTAACTGGCCCGCAATGATATAATAACAGTACTTGAATAGAATATTGAAAGTTAAGTTTAAGTTTCGAATTGTTAAAATTTTGTGAAACAGCCCGTCCGGTTGGCACAGGTGCAGTTTTGCCGAGTTGTTCCGCATTGCAGAGTATAAGGTGATGTTGGTCATGATGATAGGCCACTTCTCAAAGAAAGGACACTAACAGAAGATGATAAGTTGAAATGAAACTAATATTTTATAAAAAAATGGGAGTTATACTAATTATTTATTTATTTTACTAATTCACACATCACTCACAAACACACAAGATTATTTTCAATGTATTATTTTTATTTTATTTTAAATATATTATTATGTATTTTTAATTTTAAATTTATTATTTTCTCTTTAAATGTATTATGTAGATTATATTTTCATATTATAAAATGAAGGCCTCATCACGGGCAAGCCACCCAGTGAGGCCTACATTACTGGAAAACTTAAAATGTAAAAAATATTGTACCAAATAAAAAAAATAAAATATATATTACGCTCATTGAAAATCAAGAATAACATAGAGAGCAGAAATGTTGGTATTAATATAAGTTTGTTGTTTTATTTAATTATTTTATTTTGTTTTATATACATTGTTTTATTCTTACATATTATTTGTGATTTCATTTAATTTTTTTAAAAATATTATCTTGTTGTATACATTGTAAACAAAATAAAAAATTCAGTCGCTTCCAAGAAGGCATCAAGAATCATTCCTAGTTGCGACTGAATCTTTTTTCTGTCTTTTCTGTTTGAAAACATTGCTTATTACTTTCTGGTTCCGATAATGCCCTTGACCTTCATATTGATTTTTTCACTTTTGCTAGCTACTTTTTTGTGAAAATCCATTGAAATATAGAATTTCAAGTTTACAAGGTGAACCAATTTTTTTACCTGTTTTATTATTGTTTGGGTAAAGCATAATAATAAAAAAATAATATTAATAGGTAAACCTACATATTTGATACATAAATTATGTATTTTTTACTAAGTAACTTTTAACGGGATAAATTAAGTACCCGTTAATTTATTATTACTATTAGAAGAGGTTCGAAGTTGGCTTCAGTATTTAGGTGGCGGATCCAGCAATCAGATGTAGGGGGAAGAAAGGACTCTTCGTGGATGGCTTTCAACGCGGAATTGGGAAGTTTTAGTTTTATCATTATGCATTTCAATATTCAATCTTTAGCTTCTCTTTCTATTTTAAACATTGGTTAGTAAATGATAGTAATCATTTATAAATTTTATTCCATCGTTTTTTATATGGAACTGGCGCCCTTATTATTAATCGAAATAATATTTAAAATTAGAATTCTTCTTTCTATTTTTTCTTACCTACGATTTAGTATAACTTATCATCAACCACCATGTATTTTTAAGTAAAATAAGATCGACCCACTACCTAACGCTTCTTCGAGGTTAGTCGAACCCTAAGATTATTTTTATTTTATTAAATCATTTGAGTCTCTTGCTATATTACTATATTGTTTTACAATAAATTATATTTCCTAAATATGAATCTTTTATTTAACATAATCATTCTTCTTATTCTTACACTTAATAGCTTAAATTCATCTTTATTATTTATGGCTGATATTTATTTATTAAAATTATATTAAAAAGCGTTACAAACTGATTAACCATAATGCCGTTATCCAGGAGGGTAGGCAGAGAAGATGGATCGCCACACAACTATATCTTATGACATGCTCTTTGCTCCATTCACACTCATGTATCAATAATAATAACAATAACATGGCATTTATATAGCGCAGTTCAGTGTCATTTCAGTTCAAGTGCGCTTAACTTTATCAAACTTAAAAACGGTAATTTAGTATTTAGTGGTCATGATCATAAAATTATTCCTACAATTTGCCTTACCCAATACAGATCTAATATTATAACAATAAATATACTGTTTATACAAAGTGATGACAAAACTTATAATAACAATAAAAGCAGGACAGGACAAAACGAGATTATTAAGACTAAAACATAATATAAAACAGGAAGCAGTTTGTGCTCAGAAATGAGAATCTTCTGAGCAGACATTATTGTCTAATGTATGTAGGGTAGGGCGGGGCTAGTTGAACACGATTTTGCTAATTTGACCCGAAACTCTTATAGATATTTTTGTTTTTTAAATTTTTTAAGATATTTTCATTATCTGGCTTTATAATTATATTCATGAAATGATATAATACGTTGACCTAATGCAAGATATTTTAATTATCACGCAGAAGGAGAAATGGTTCAACTTGCCTCATAGGTGGGGCTAGTTGAACCACCCCAATGGGCTTGTTGAACAATGGTGACCGGTTAAATCATCAAAATGATAATTCATCACATCTTTAAAAAGTTATGTAAATTCATGGAAGTGATTAAAAAAAAAACTTTAACTTTTAACTGGGTTAAGTAGGTTAAGTTAGGTTGGGTTTGTGATGTTTTGAATACCCACATAAATAAACGATAAATAATAAACGAACGTGCTCCAAAAAATGTTGTCTAGACTAGCAACATGGGATAGATTACAGGCCTTAAGTAAACACATTCCCACAGGAAGGGATAAAATACGGGCAGTCGAGTCTTGAACTTGGGTACGTTGACAGCTCCGAGAAATCGATACAAATCAGAAGTGATGTGTGAGATTACAGTTAATTAGTGAATTCAGATGGTGTTAGAAAGCTTTGTTGGTTTTTGAATTAAAGTGAAATATTATTGAACCGGTGTTTGTGTGAAGTGAAAGTGGTTGGACTCAGTGAGAAAACAATTAAAAATAATGACAATAATAATAATTGGATAATTTGTAGAGCGCCGTTTTGTGAAAAATCACCCCAGGGGCGCTAAGAGTTGAGCGATCGCGATTATAATATAAAATGTGTTAAATTAAACGTGATTTCGTAAATATGTAGTTCAAACTAAATTACTTGTTTTAAAAACATGAAAATAATAATAATAATGATTGCGTTGTAAAACAGAGTGGACGTATTTAAAGGCAGGAAGTTTTTTAATCGGGCTAGGGAGGAATTGATTTGACGAGATGGCATTCTATCCACGGAGACCGAAATCCAGAGAATCTAACAAATCATAAACTCGGGTTCGAATCCCAACAGAGATTAGGGAGGTACAATTGTATTTACAGAATTATTTAACTACCCTTTTATAGGCGTAGGGAGGGGACCAAAAGTGAAAGAATTGCAAGGATTTCGCTAAAAGGAAGAAAGAAGCCGATAGGGAGGAGATCGAAAATTAAACTGATTTAGCTATATAGTGTAACCAGGTAAGCTTCACACTAGGATTTGGAGGTGGCTAACAGGGTGAGTTTTTTTATATTATTTATTAAATTCCAGAAGACTCTTTAAAAGGACTAATACAGGAACCGTGTTTGCAACGCCTGCAACCCAAATAATCTTCCCATAAAAAGGAATACGCTAGACGAATTGTCAATCAGCTGTGAGTGCGAGACAGGCCAATGACCTTTTCATATATAGGCCGAGAGGCGCAGTGTACAGTCAGTCAAAGGGGAAGTTTTGCTAGCGTATGACCGCCCGAATAGAAAGCGACCGGATGCAACCAGACAGAACAAAATGATTACTTTTCTTCTGTTATTTGACTTTCTAATTTAATACTTTTCATCTATTGTTTGACTTTCTAATTTACAAATTGGGATGCACACAGACAAATCTAGAGTCAAAAGAGGGAGATGGTAATCTCCGAAATAAAACTACCAACCGAACAACTTTTCTCAACAGGTACCTTTCGAGAGGTAGGCAGCCTCTTTAAATTAAATGCAAAAATCACACCAATTATCCGTTTATACCTACCTGAGAGGATAGGTATTCAGTAGAAGTTACCCATACCTAATACACGAGGGTGCTAGTAACCTCATAAAATAAATAATGGAACCAAATATTAAAATACAGACAGTCCTCATCCTAAATTTGGCATTTCGAGTAGACCTTACATATATCTCACATGATAATTGGCTGAATGGGTAGGCACACAACCTATCGCTAAAAGCAGGCTAAATGTCGACAAGATCGTCGTGTGTTATCTATGTTATTGACCTAGAAAGGGATGTAAATCCCCGACGACGAGGGAGTTACAACGTTTTCTAGAGGTGGCACGTAACTTAGGACCTTACGTGTCACATTTTCGCGACTAGATTCGTGACAAGGGATGTCATGGTTTTCCCCTTCTACACCCAGTAAAGTAGATTTTCCTGGAGGTGCATGAGGTTGGGGCAATTCTGAAATTGGTGATGAGACCTGGTTTTCTTTATTCTGGCGTGACGGTTGCCGATTTGGAACAAGGGGAGACCCGGCCGGTTGTGATATCCAGACACGCAGATATCGATCGCCTTGTTCAAATTATCATCCATCGGTTTTGTTTGGTAAAGAGGAGGAGCCAATCTTAACTTGAAAAAATTTCATTTCCTTTCCTCTCCTTCCCCTCCCAAAATATATACATGGATGGCGCCGACAACTAACACCATAAATTTATCGTATGTATATCACATATATAAAATCTAACACTTTATTATATTCACATTACCCTACGATAGATAGAATCGCGTAGCTAGTTGGGGGAGCAGGCGACTTAGAAGATAAGGTTTATGAAATAGCTTTAAAACACAGCGGTAATAGATTCAACTCACTCTATCTCAAAAGAACCGAGGGATACCACACATACATAGATAACTAGGTTTCTATACCGAGAAACAAAAAAAACCAACACAACGTTCGGTGAAGCCTTTTTATACTGAACCGTCACGTGAAATGAGTACGTTCAAGGTCGTACGTCACGTAGACAAACTAGGATGTACACACTTGAAGGGGTGTGTAGTAAAGAGAGGGGCCAAGGCTCGAAAGACGGCAGGGAGGACATTCCTACCCCGGATATATACATAACCAAAGCCTTATGGAAAAGTTACCTATGGGACTTAAAGAAAATTTATCGTAGAAAGAAGAGAAGGAAAAGTTTGAAAGAGAAAGGGCAGATCATTACAGGTTTAAATTTTTTTTTCATCGTTTTTAATGACTTTTTATCAGTTTTTAAAGGTGTGTTGAATAGTCACTCTGTTGAGTTATCGTGGTTCCTTGAACAATAAATTGTCATATATATTTATTATCATTCACACTCATAGTTAAATAAAAAAAAATTAAGTTATTAAACTATATTTATTGAAATAATGATATAATACAGAATTAGGTAATAGAACGATTATTTTATCTAAAAAAACGAGTATAATAAAACAGGTGAGTTTTCTTAGAATTATTAAATCGATATCGCTGTCACAATTGACGAAGATATACATTGGAATAGTACCAGATGTGCACTTGGTGTGCCCACTTTAAATAGGTGTGACAAAGAACCCAATCTTCTCCTGGAAAGCTCTCTGAATAAATCTCATCACAAATTAGGCTACCATATTTTTCACAATTGTCGGATAATGAGTCTGACAATGTGAAGACTTTTTTTTCTTAATTGGCTTCTTTTTTGCCTTATCTGTTTCTGTCTTTTGCTTCTTACATTGCTCTTGGGCAAAATAATTATTTTCAGTGGTATCTGTTAAAATAGCTGCACTTCTTTTCTTCCTCACTGTTCACAGCTGTTTTATAGGCCCGGCCTTTGGAAATGGTCTAACGGTCTCGGGTGAAACGTAAACGCCACTTCTAGATGTAGATGCTACAATATTATATTGTTAGAAACATTCTCTTTTCTTGTTGTCGGTGTACCGTGTACGCTTCTAGAAAGTAAAACAAAAATCGGTATAATTGATGTTGACGAGTGAAATAAATGCACCACGTATAAAATTACAGTATGGAATCTGAATGGGGCAAGTTGAACCAAATGGTTCAATTAGCCCCACCCATGTTTTATTACAAATTTCATCGGATTATTCATATACCACTAAATGTATTACAATTTTACAATTGACAAGATACAGTTAAGTAAACACTTATTTCATATTGAATTACCTTGACTTGGTACCTTTTTTCTCGGTATCTATTTTTAATAAAGCCGCTTCTTTTTTTGCTTTTGGAGCAAAAATCACACAAAATCCCCGTGAACACGCTAATGATGCTATGCGCCTACTGAATGCTTAGTGGCGCGGTCCCCTCACTTCTAGCTTGCTAGAACATGTTCAGAATTCTTGGTAAGTCTTTCGGCTCCGAAGATATTAGAAGCCCAACAAGCCCCTTGGTTCAACTTGCCCCGCCCAACCCTACCTACATACTTCAAGCACATTTATTAAACAAAAAAACAATTCAAATTACATATTATATTGGTGATCCATCTAATAAAGTTCTATATCTTGTTGTTTTAAGTTTGATTTTAACGATCGAATTATAAAAACAGTTTTATGATTTTATTTCACGAATGTGTGCGCCGAGATTGCTCCGTTTATTAATTAATACTTAAATACTAATCATATGAAGAGTCGGAATGAGAAAAAAGAACATAAACGAAATCATACGTGAATGCGATTTTAGTTAAGAATATGTGTGTGGGGCGTTTCAAGCCATCGGGAAAAATGATGATATGGCTAGTTTGTTAGTTTAATTTTTAACAATTATTGAATTTTGTTTTTTTATTTTATTTTTATGATGGTTAAATCTATTATGCAACTGATTGAATTTTTAAGGCTAATAAAAAGTTTTCTTTATACAATTCTCAATCTAACGGTCTCCGTAATTAGATGTTCATCAAGTGATTACCATTGTTGGCTACAAATCCGAAGGTAGTGTGTTAAAATATTAATTTGTATTATTTCACAATTAATTCGTTTAACATAATAAATAGTATATTTGCGGCACTTTTCAGAGAGTTTCAGTATCGCCCCAACGAAAGACCACCATTCAGAATTGAAATGGTTTTGGTCATATTTGGTCTTCTCCTGACGGTTGGGATTCTTAATATCTCGATTGTAAGAAAATGTTTTCTTCTTGTCCTTTGTAATCATATTGTGTCAAAAACAATATAAAAGAAAGAAACATGATGAACGCAGACAAACCTAAGAAACGACCTCTGTAAAAATAAATCACCATTTTCATATAAATTTATAGCAATAAATATTATCCTTCTATTTTTCCAGTTCATTTATCTCTGTGAAATTTATTACGAAAATTTGTATGGCATTCTGAATGCGAAAATCAGAGAAAACACTTTAATATTTCTCTCTCGATTTGTACGTCTGGTTTATTTTTACTTGTACCTGGATCTCAATGACAACGACAGTATCTTATGATGAAAAAATAGAATACTTCAAAAGAATCTCCAGCGATGCATTTTAATTCCAAGAACCAATAATTAAATCTGTCTCTGAATAAACGTTATAATACTTCAACTAGAAAATATTAATGGAAACGATAAAGTAAATAAGTTCTCTTTGAAAAGTAAAATAAATAATTCATTATGGAATGGAAATATGTAGTCCAAGGTATCAAACGAAAAAAAAAACATCGATATCAAGATTAAAACACACAAAGCAAAAATTATAATATGTTAATACACAACTTTACGGATTTATGATCGTGAAAAGATTTTATTGGTAATCTGAAGAATAAATAAATAAAAACGAAGAAACCATTTTTTAAATTTGCGATATTTTTAGGTTTCATGCTTCTCTGCAGTTGATATTTTCATCTACGGTCCATTGGGAGTATTTGTAGGAATATATGTGTGGAGAGATAGTTAAAAAATTTCCCAACTTATGCAAGTAATCTGCATTCCTAATAGGTAATTAATTACTACTATTACGTTGAGATGATAAATAATGTTAGTTTACATAATATATATATTATTAAGGTTGTGTTCAGGTAAGGGCGTAGTGAAATAATAATGATCACCTTACGCTCTTGGATGATTTTTTTTAATGTTTGTCTCTAAGCTTATTGGCAGCGTTTACAAAAAAATCAGTTAAGATGTTCAAAATGTAATTTAATCCGTATTCGATTATCCCAATCAATATTGACGGCCTCCGCGGCCTAGTGGTAAAGCTCTCGACTAGCAATCCGAAGGTCGCGAGTTCAAATCCCGGGGTGCTCAAGTAAATTTTATTTGATAGATTTGTGTTATTTCACAATATAATGATTTTAAATTATAAAAGGTGTATTATTATGTTCCAAAGAGGAAAATACTCCCAGTAACAAGTGTATACATTAATGTTTGTTTTATAAAATGCTTTTATCCGTTATTTTATAACACTACATATGTATTCTTACTTTCCCTATTGGCTACTTTCGACAAAAAATAGACATAGTATAGACATAGACTAATCACACACTATATATATCTTCCACTATTCTAACTATTGCTCATACACAATTGAAACATACACAACAGCTCAAGTTCGATTCTATCATAAGATTGTAACGATTAAAAATTACAAATTATAACATTAAAGCTGCTGCCACACGCAAAGCTCACATCAAAAGTTAATGTACAGCGCATCATCTTTTCTACCGACACACGACGCTATCAAATATTTCTTCCTATGGTAGGAGAGGGGGTCAGTTGAATTCGAGAGCGGCCGAGGAACATAATTTCATCTGTCAAAGTGACAACTTTACTTACTGACAGCTTGAGCACGTTTTCGAAATGGATGATACTTGTCGCCTATTGCTGGATCTGTTGGACAGCTCATCCTCAGATGATGATGCCGCCAACTATATAATTATAATTATAAAAGAGAGCACGAGAGCTGACGAGAGCAAACCAGATTACCCAGGAAAACAATTGAAAACAATCATCAAACGAACAAACTAGAAGCTTCTCTGTGTAGGTATCAGGCCGTCCAACTTTATCAAAAAACCGAATGATATTACCATATAAACATACTGAGTTAAAAATATGATTAATTTTGAAAGGGCGAAAATTTGTTTACTTCAAATTCAAATATTGATTATATTTATATTTTAAATATATGTTAAGTATGTTTGCCAAATAAAGTTTTTTTTTTTATGTTTCTAAATTTACTAGCACACATGACGATATGAGCTAACATAATAAATAAGAAATGCATTATTAGGCTGCTTATGTCATGGCTGTCAAAGGGAACACGGAACTTAGTTGGTAGCTCCGTAATTAAAATGACCCCCTCTCCTTTTTTGGCGGAGAGGTGGTAGCATAACTTTTCAAATATCGCGTCGAGAGCGGTTACATAAAATAAATTCGGTTAGCGAAGTTCAGAACCACACTTATAGCGCGTTATCTTTTTACGTGTGTCGGGTCTGTATGGGATTGTATGGCGAGCGCTATTGTGCTTTATATTATCTGTTGATGTGAGCTTTGCGTGTGGCAGCAGCTTAATGAGATATATTATAGACATAGACAAATCACACACTTACTTTCACATATTTTGGTTCCTTGGAACGGGAAATTTGCCTAGTTGGGAACCAATAATTTTGACCTGATAAGGTACAGTAATCTATAATCACTAAAAATATTTTAATTATATCTTGTATCATATTGTACTGTGTGTATATCTAAAGGAATAAATAAAAAAAAAACAGCCTGGTGAATGACCACCATTCAGAATTGAAACGTTGGTTGAAATTTAAAAACTTTGATAACCAGATCTGAATAGCCAGGTACTTTTCCAGCTTCCTCTTCCTCCTACCCATCTCCTTCCCATTAACTTCTGCCTCAAACATACCTCAATTGGGGATACCACAGTCTCACTGCCTCGAGGCGGTTAGGAGAATTTGGTACTCTTGTGCAGTATTCATTAACAAAACATCTAAAAAACCAAAAGTAGGAACTTAAGCACATTTTTTTTCCTAAAGAGCGGTTTCTACAACAAACTGTCTGCCAAAATATAAAGAAAGAGTATTACAACGTATGATTAATATTAAGCATAATAAAATGACATCAGACTTCATCATCATCATCACTTTTGGCTCTACAACCCCTGGTGGGTCTTGCTTGGCCTCCTCAAGAGTCTTCCTCCACTCATCTCGGTCCCGCGCCAGCTCTCTCCAGTTTCGAAGCTCCAAGGCAGACAAATCTTTGAGGACGTTGTCGCTCCATCTTAACCTTGGCCTTCCCATCATCAGACTTACTAAAGCAAAACCACTTCACATTCGTTAAACGGTTTTTATTTTACATATTGTAGGTAAACTTTTTATTTAGTTAATTATTGCCAATAAAAATGTCACCCATCATTGTAATTTTCAGACATATGCCTTCATGGCGTGAATAAATAAATATATAATAATTAGAAAGGATTTCATATGCACTGTCGTTTAAAAATTTAATATAATTTTCACCACGTTTTTTAGTAACACCAACGTTATATAAATAAAAATGGTAATACAGAAAAGAAAATTGCATGTACATGTGCATTTAATAATTTTTATTTCCGTGGTTTGAGGGAAACTTATGATGTAGTGAGCGCTGTGCTAAAGAAAAAGAGGTTTATATTTTTATTTTCAGAAGCGTTGACTAGTTCTGGCTACTTTTCGGTACTTCAAAGTAGCGAACCCATGTAGGTACCTTTTCCTCCGTAAATATCTCCCAGGCTCTGCTTTGCCAGGGGAGGCCGGACAGTACCCTGAGTGTGTGATTGTGCTGTATTATATATTATATTCTGACACTTTTTGTTAATCTGACCCATAGTGCGTACATTTACAGGGTGCAGGATCATGTAGTATATCTGGAATAGCTGTTTCTTTATCAGAGGACTGCAAGTTTAAGATCTCCTATCAAGCATGTTGGCTCGCACGCGCAGTGCTATTTTGTGACGTTCTATGCCTTTCTCGTAATTTATATCATAGTTACGACATGGCCTGTCTAATAAAGGAAAAATTATATTTTTTATATGAAGGTATGAATGCGTGTCTAGCCCTCTCTGGTCGTTAGTTCGTTCCCGAATGTACCTACACGCTGAACCTGAACCCCTAATCAGTTTCTTTATACCTGAAAATACTAAACAAGGAAAACAATGATTCGCTTTCCAATAGTGAATCTTGGGTTAAGTTTATCACCGATCACCGATGACCTAAATGATAAAAAAGTCATTGAACGTCAAAGAAGAGTACTGAGTGTGCGAGCTAACATGCTTGCCAGAAGATTCAACAAATGCAGTCCTCCGGTGAAGAAGCAACTTTTCCAAGAATATTGTATGAGCTTCTACACTAGCGAGCTATGGACGACATACACACAAGGCGTCATGAACACACTCCGAGTACAGTACAACCACGCATACGGAGCCCTATTTGGCCTCCCCTGGCGATGCAGCGCCTCACAGATGTTCACTGAAAGAAGGGTGCATGGGTTCGCTGCTTTGATGCACCACAGAATAGCCGGGACGAGTCAGCGCTACCAGAGATCGGACAACACTCTTGTCCAGGCCGTTGCCCAGTGGCAGGGAGCGCCTCTACACCAGAGATGGAGAATTTCACTCAAGCCACCATAAAGTCCTAATGTGCTCATCAATGTATTCATTTTTTATTTATTATTTTTATTTATTTCTTTATTCATTTTCTTTTTATGTATTAACTTAAATGTAAACTTTTATGGCAGGCAGAGCATTGCACACACCGCTCTGTCCAGCTGAAATAAACATTATTATTATTATTATTATTATACATGGAAAGCCTTTCATTTTCTAATATTACTAGCCATTTGTGAAAAAAAAACTTATTTTGTATAACGCTTCGAAGTGAGCATAGCATGAATGTTTTATGAAAATGTAGACCAAACTATTATTATTACCCATTGGACTGAGTGCTTCCGGCCATGACGGTAAGGCAGACTGTAAAAAGGTCTTACATTTTAACTACAACAAGGCGGACAACATTGTGTACACATTTGTCGACAACACGCTTTCCACAAACTGCCTTGCACATGACGTCTTGTGTACTTTTAGCAGTCTATTGACTAGAACACGCTTTGAGGAAAATTGTTCCTCCAGCTACTTGGAAACTGTTGCATGCACAAGTTTAAGAAAAACAAGAGTTATTCTTAAGAAAATTCTCGATAAAGGTACAGTCACAGTTTCTCTTGCTTTTTTTGTACACAAAAGCCCAAAATAATTATTGATTTATAACGGTGATTGTTAAAAATGATGTTAGAAGGAAACCATCTATAAACACAAATATATATTTTTAATTTTCTTATATTTTTATAAATTACGGGTCTGTGCTAATTATTTTACTATAAATACTTCACTTTAAAAATCACGAAATGTCCCTTTACTTCCATTCAATTCCTCTTTTAAAAATAAGGGCGCCCTCAGACGTGAGATTTTCGTCGCGGCGACATGACAGCTAGAAACTATTCAAAAATTTTAAAAAAATTTCGTCATGTCAACCGTCATACTTGGAACTAATGATCTGTTATGTACAAATTTCAAATAAAAAATGTAAGGAGTTAAAATAACAAGTTGAAAAATGTTAAAAATTCACTAGGACCATTATTTTTTCTATCAACCATCTTTCTTGTTGCCATTTAATCGCTCCATTATGTGTACAATTATTTCTCACCGTCCCTCCGCCGAACAGATTGATTTCCTTTCCACCATTAACAGATTACGGCTCGGGACTGGGATTGGGCGCGATAAGATCTAATGGAGCGGGTAACTACTCGACGCTGATGTTCCGCTGAACTGCGCAACCAATATTCCACTTGACTTGGTAGATCAATGTATCGCGTATCACCATCAACGTAACCTGACACACTTCTGTGATTAAAGTACTAATTAATTTTAATTATAATTCCAAAATTGATTGTCTTTCATGTATATATTCTAGGTATGTGTATTCTAGAAAGTTGCATTTGTGTGGTAAGAATTACATCACACTTGTTACAACGTAAGCAGACACACTTTTGTGATTTAAGTACTAATTAATTTCAATTATAATTAAAAAATTGATTGCCTTTGATGTATATATTCTAGGTATGTGTATTCTAGAAAGTTGCATTTGTGTGGTAAGAATTACATCACACTTGTAACAACGTAAGCAGACACACTTTTGTGATTTAAGTACTAATTAATTTTAATTATAATTCCAAAATTGATTGTCTTTCATGTATATATTCTGGGTATGTGTATTCTAGAAAGGTGCATTTGTGTGGTAAGAATTACATCACACTTGTTACAACGTAAGCAGACACACTTTTGTGATTTAAGTACTAATTAATTTTAATTATAATTCCAAAATTGATTGTCTTTCATGTATATATTCTAGGTATGTGTATTCAAGAAAGTTGCATTTGTGTGGTAAGAATTACATCACACTTGTTACAACGTAAACTGACACACTTTTCTGATTAAAGTAGTAATTAATTGTAATTACCGCTCCAAAAGTGATTGTTCTTCATATTTATACTTAGAATTAAATCTCAAGTGTAAAAACGTAAACAGACACAGTTCTGTGATTAAAGTAGTAATTAATTTTATTTATAGTTCCAAAATTAATTGTCTTTCATATATATTCTAGGTGTGTGTTCTAGAACGGTGAATATAGGTTTTAAGAATTAAATCACAATTATAATATTTTTTTCATACATATATTATATACACCAACCCAATAATTATTTAATTTTTATTCATATCGTATTCAAGTGTAATAAATAAGAAGTTAAAATTTGTGGTACTAAATATATTTGGGAAAAAAAGGAAAAAATAATTTAAATCTACAGCACCACATACACACATTTACAAATTTTCAAAACTAAAAATATATCGATGTATCAGCCCTTACCCGATAAATTCTACTAATGATTGCTGACCCTCTAGAGTAAAAGAACTTTTTTTTAAATTCTTTCATGTCTTCACTGGCCACCCGGACGTTATTTTTAGTATCGGACAGAGAAGATAAAACATAGAAAAATATAAAACATAGGTACTTATTTGTGGACAATTTTACCAAATAAGTATGTGAATGTACTTGAAAGCAGATGCATTATAAATAAAAATATATATTAAGGGGAGTACATACGTATTGCTAGGCAGGACAATAAAAAAAAAACCTGCTTCGCTTTAAAGATTCTTATTCCAAATTTTGAATTTTAGGATCCGGCACAGTTTTGAAAAAAGTATTCTGGTAAAAAATAAACTTTCTTTCTTGGCCTGTGTACACTGTGAGGAAAAATAATAACTATCAATCAATTTTTTAACGAGTTGTAATTTACTCTGTCGGAAAAGCTTTGTACCAAAAATTCACCATGGGTTCGAAGCTTTGCTTGTTGAAGAAAATACCAGGGAAATCCAAAATGCTTTGTGAAAGCGACGCCAGATGGTAGGTATTTCAAATAAGTTCCCATATTATTTGCAATTTTATATCATGTTTTTGATATTGTCTCTTGAACCTACAGATGGTGCTGTAAAACGGTTTTTTCATTTCTTTGAAAGGTTTGAGGCTTTAGCAGATGTTCTTGTGTAGCCACATTTTTTTTTAATTTTTATTGAAACATATAAACAAGGTTACAATTTAATGACAATTTAAACACCAATATTTCAATCACTCTCCTAATAAAGCAGCTGCTTGTGTTTAGGAGAGGACAACAAAATATTTTTACATTTGTTTAAATTAAACTAAAAATATTAGTAATTTAACAAAAAATAACAATAAAAGTAATAAAAATATTGGTTAGTTAATAAATGATTCAAAGAATTGAAAAGGCAAAAACATATTTCTAAACAATAAGTAAAGTTATGAGGTGTTACAAGAGTATTTAAATTTTTTTTTTTTAATATTTTTCGTAGTTTTCTTCCGATCGTATATCAAGGGGTAATTTATTAAATAATTTTACACCCTTGAATATATAGTGATGCTGTGCTGTTGTGGTTCGTGCTAGTGGCACGGTTAGTCCTCCAACAGATATTATTCTTTTGCTAATATTCAATTGTGGTAAATTATTTTTACTAAAGAAATCTTTATGTATTTGTAGAAGTGAAATTTTGTCCTAAATTTTTGTAAGTGGGGGAACCGGGAAATCTTGAAAAACATTTATAGTTGGGTAGTAATATGGCTTTTTTAAGATGATTTTTATTAATATTTTTTGAATAGTTTCCAATGGGAGTAGGGATGATTTATATGCACCCCCCAAGCCACGATTCCATATTGTAATACAGAGTGTGCCAGTGCATAATAAATATATTTAAGTATTTTTAATGATACAATATTTCTTAGTCTAAAAAATATATAGATCAGTTTTCTCATTCTGTCTACTGTGGAATTTATTTGATTTTTCCATTTGATGTTATTATCAATAATTATTCCAAGATAAATAAATATCATTTAAATAATAATTTGAGTTTTAAGATTTTGTCAAAATAGCAACACAGTTTTTGTGTACACTCGTACCACTGTTTTGGAAAAGCCCCAAACCAATATTTGATATTTGGTTCAGAACAATGCTAATGGGATATTTCATTTTGATTCAGGAGAGAAACCCCAGATGGGTGGCGTCCTAGTTCCAAAAAATGTGAATTTTAACTTGCAAACCATTTTCACACCATTAATTTCCCGAAGTGCTGCTTTCCTTTCCAAAGCCTCCGCCAGATGGTGTTATAAAAATATGTTGTGTATTTGGGAAAAAAAATTATGCCGTAATTAATTGTTTATTTCGATATATTATAGCGTATTCACAAAGAGAAGTGAATAAAATGTTATTTTTACAGTTTTCCCAGAAACCGTTGCTCCTTAAGGCCCCGTAGTCAGCGTTCAAAGATGGTTTGAAAGGGACATATATAAATACGAATATGGAGCGCGCTAATATAAAAAAAGACGATAAAAATAATAAATATAAAATAAACAAAGAAATAGGGCAAAAATCTCTCGACAAATGCTTTGGTTGTATTTAGACATACGCTTTGAATTTTTTCAAGAACCATATTAAATAACAGAATAAAACGCGTTTATAATAATTTTCAGAGCTTACTTTGCGATTTTTTGCAATCGAGGTAATTTCATTATTTATCATTATTTCGGCATAACGAATGTAAAGATACTATTTTTAAAAATATTTTTTGTTTCAAAACTTAAATACTCAAGAAGTTGAAGAGAAACTTGTTATGAAACTTGTTACTAAATCAAAATACAAATTACAAAGTTGTATACATTTTAAACTATGCAGTCAATAGATAGATAATAGAAAGAGTAGAACTACTAAACTACTCTTTCTATTATCTATCTATTGACTCCATAGTTTAAAATGTATACAACTTTGTAATTTGTATTTTGATTTAGTCATGAATGTTAATATTCTTTAAGTATCTAAATACGTCTGTCTCGACACAGATGTACCCTAGTGAGACAGATGTCGATAAATACACGTAAACAACTTTATATTGATAGATAAATAAATAAAAAAAACTCAGTAGAAATTGGGAATACCGGGGCTTAAATAATAAAGTCAATTTACATAACACCTTCAAACCATTTTATATAATAGGCAACATGAACCATGAACCTATATCTGTTATATAATAATGATATTTTTTGATAAAAACGTTGATTTTATTCACCGTGCGATTTATTACACACATTGCAATATCATGTTTAAGGAGAAGAAATCTTGTACACACCAGCCACTGTCTTCTCAAGTTTGTTCCCTATAAAAAAAACTTTGCTTTTCACAAGTACCTACCTTGTACTTACCTAGAATAATTGATCTCTAAAGTGACTAACCAGAGTCCGTATTTAGTCGATATTTTTAACTATTCACCTCCCTGCTTCAGACGATAGAATAAATATTTTTTCCGAAAAATGATTTCGTTACAATTTATTTTATTCAAACATATTTACAAAATAATTTGAATACACATAAATATTGAATAAACAATTCACAGGAAAGAATAAAATGAGGCATGAGAGATACTGATTATTTAAATTAAACAAGGTTTATATTATAATGGTTAGTAGTTAAAGTCTTAGAGGAATGTGTTTAGTTTCGTTTAATTCGGAGATACATTTTAAGGTGCATAAGGCTTATCTTATTTAATTTCAATTATCGCTCATACCTATTTTAAACGGTATTTTAATAATAACATTGAATTAGTATAACATAAAATAAAGAAGAAAAAAAAATTACAAATATTTGTGGAATGCGTTAAAATAAAATAAAATTGTTCTTTTTTATATTCTAAATAGATTAATGAATTTCGGTTAAATAAAACCAGTTAATACATTGCTGTGAGTGAAATCAATGAAATGTTTTATTTTTTACTGGAATAAACAAAAATTATTACACTCTGTGAAGGTAAATACACTACAATATCAGTTAAGAATGGGTTGTTTTGGAGAATTTGAACAATTCTTCAAATTTCAAAGTTAATCATTCTTAATAATCGTCCTTAATAATACGCCCAACTCCAGTCAAATTGTGGCAATATCAATAACTGACTGTGACATTCCTTTCAATAGCAATAAATTGAATTTATTTAGTACTTGGTGCCGGTTTTTTGCACGTTCTAATTATGTATTTTGATCAGTATTGATAAAAAGGTCCAAAAAAGTACGTCCTGTGCGTGAAGTTTATGAATATAATAATTACAAATAATAAAAAACAGTGCTAGTAGTATTCAGGGATGCCTAAAAACGTTGACAAAAAATACGAACAAATATCATGTTCTTGATTACATAGAAAGTGAATATACAAATAAAATCAATGATTAAAATTATGTTAGTATTTTATTACATTTATAAGCTTTAAGGACAGAGATAAAACCTGCTTTATTATTTTTAATGTATGTGTAAAAAGAACATTAAAATCGTATTTTGGTTATCAATTTTTTCGATTTCTTTAATTTACTAACGTAGACTAAAGAAAATGTTTCACATAAAATCCTTTAAAATTATGAGAGAAATTCAAGGCGCACAATGCCGCTAGGAGGTGCTGGTGTAGCATGCTACAATCAGGACGTACGAAAAATGTCACAAGTTGGATTGAGATCAAACTTATTAATAATATAGGGTATTTGGTGAAGGCGTGAAACTATTTTTTTTAGAAAACTTAATCAAGTCAATCAAATCAATAAAAACTGCAATAAACATGCAACAAAGTGCATTGTGTAAACATTTACTTTTAATAAAATACAGATATTATTGAAATTAAAAAAAAAGTAATAATTCACGTTGATATATATGCACCTATTTATTTATTTAGTTTTTTTTTTAAATTTATTTTTATATTAATATTATTTTCATAATTTTTTTATGAATCAATCAATAATTATTAAATAAACACACCAATGACATCTGATACACTACACGAAACATTAATCGATATTTGTGAAATAGTGAAATAATTTCACTCGGAACAGAATCATATTTTTAAGGAAGGTTTATAGTGTAATAGTTTGGCCAAAAAGGGAACATTTATAAATAGACGACTTATTATAATAACTCCTATTTAATTATTTATTATTTAAGATAATGAATTACCCCATCATGTTTAGTTTATGGCTTAAAGTTAATAAATTATAACATGTAGTTTAAATATTGACATAAAACATCGTAAAGTACAAATAAATTTTCTATTGCATATTATGCTCATCACACTTTGGTAGGAAACTACAAAATATCAAATGGGTTTTCGCATCCATAGTCAAAACATTAAGATGGGTATAAAAAGGACAGATTTTGTCCTGTTTATACGAAGCATTAGATTTGTGGTGCAATTTTAAGAAATATTTAGTAACATTTACGGTTACCTTAAAGGAAATTACACGTTAAACCATTTATTCTTCTCCATTCAGAAGTTCATAACGACTATTGCTGTCGAAAATCTAGTACTGTATTTTGCAGGTTTGTAGTAACTCAAATATTGAAAAATGTTAATACAATAAATGTATGTAAAAATAAAATACTGAACGCCACTATTTAAATTAAAAAATATCCATATTTTTGAAAACTGACTGTTTCTTCGTCAGAATAAATGTATAATATACCGATTCTCATATGAAAATTTGAAACAGAAAATCAGGGCGCGTCTGGGACTTGAATCCCAGATACGTGCGTATTTTTTTCTGATTTTTCTGTTTCAAAATTTCGTCTGAGAATCGCTTATGTTGTTTTTCTATAATGAAATATTATAATTTTAGGTTTTACTCATTGATTTAAGTATAATATACCATTTATCCCGATGAAGAAATAAGAACACGAATATTTTATTTTTATATAATTAAAAAAAACTCCACAAAGTGATTTTGCAATAACTGAAGATACAATTTATTCTTACAAACGGTTACCGCACAATGTACACTGGGATCATGCGGACATAGACAACGATAGATTTAGTGACAATATTTGGATTGAAAATTGCCATAAATTTTTTGACTATACATATTATGGTAAGGGCATATTTTTAATAAAAGGTATGCATTACTAAAGAGGCTTATTTGGTTTGTTAGTTAATTTGTATTTGAAAGCCTGCCTGTTGTGCAATATAGAACTATAAATAAATATGCAAATATTTTTCAATAACTGAAAGATAAATAACATATTATGAATAATAATTCAACACTTAGATAGTTTAATTTTTATAAAAATCGATACCTACGAAATGTGGTTAAATATTTTTTGTATTATCTATCTAAAGTAGGATATGATTTTTTTTTACTTAAAACGTTACTACATCAAAGATCACGTACTAATTGTATATTTTAATTCACTCCAAATGTCATATCTACTTGACACACGGGACCAAGGAGGGGGGTTCCATTAAAACAAGTCGCCTGTTAGACTTTCTAATCGTTATGCATACAAAAAGGTACATTCAATCTATATTTACAATGCTTAAAATCGTATCATTCACCTCACATTTCTTCACTTCACCAATTTATTATTTGATTGGTTTTTTCCCATTTCTTTATCAGTTTTAATTTAATAAATATTCATTCATATTTACATATTTTTTTTAAATTCCGGCGATGAATTCAGTTTTTTAAACACTTTTTTTAAATATTGAACTGTTATTGTTTTTACAGATTATTACAAACAAAAAATTGCAAGTTTGCACCCAGATTTGTTACACGTCGAAGATTTTTTGCGAAATAACTCAATTCAAGATGAAGCGATGAAGTTTTTTTGAATCTATAAGTCTTATTTTATTGACTATGAAGATAGAAAGGGTTACAGTAAAAGTCTTAACAAAATTATCTAAGAGTGACAGTGTTCATAATAGTGATTAATCCGTGGCTTATTAAATGGTTACTTCCATTTTATAATGCTACGTGAGAGAAATTATTTTTTGATAAGGATAATTTAACAAAGTGTAACGTTTTCATTAGATTTTTTTCTTGATTGGTAAAATAATTTGGTGAGAAAGTTCTTGAAAACACACGCCAATTTTATTCTATGAGGAATATTTACAAAACGTGGAGATATGCATAAAAATGAACTTTTACATATTATTTTTCAATTCTTATTTAGCAATAACATCAAGTGGACAAGTATTTCATATTATAATAATTTATTTATCTCGAAAGAATATTTATTTTAGCTATTGTTTAGAATATTTATTTTCATTTCTACATTAAGATTATTTAATTTTCTGATTTTTGAAATCATTTTTAATTCCAGTGAATCAAAAAATATCCGTATTCAGAGTATAACCATTCAGATTTTAAAATTTTTATTATTATAATTAATTGTGCTATATACTAAAACACAGTGATTGAAGTATCTGTGGTAGGTAGAAAGATTTCGTAAATAGATACTGAACAAACACGATGGTAAATTATATTCCATAACTAAAAAGTGCAGTATTTGATTTATGAGCATAAAAAATAAATAAAAATGCTTTATTACGTTTCATCACGTTTTATACTGCGGAAACAACAACAAATCATTAATACTGTTTCATTTACATAGTAACTTGGTTTAAAACCGTGAATATGAACTAGGTATATTTACAACAAATAACATATCACATTCTTTACCGCCGTCCAGTCTTGAGTAAATTAATAATTTCTAACATTCCTCATAAATGTCCGTTCCTATCGAGGCTGGTAAACACGCTATATGATATAATATAACAACACCATAATCAAAATTTGGCACCTTTGTACCCAATTGTCCTTTCTGTAGAAATACACAGATTTTTTTAGATTCAATACACAAACAGTACTGAAAACAGGATGCTGCCAATCACCAAATTCCTTTATTTACCTTGCATGTTGTTTCTTCACTTAGATAAATAAACGCATACAATCTGAATCATTAAACACGTTGATCAGATAAGCTGTTTTAGTTTTAAATTGTTTCTCATAAATTAACATTGTCACTAGTAAAAACTAGAGGGCACAAAAACGGTCTAACTCACTTCTTACATATTTAATGATGAAGACAACGATCAAGTTTATTTCAAAAACGATTTTAATAATGTTTTAAACCTCAAGACCAAGTTAACGTAAAATTATTAAGTGATACGTGAATGTAAAATAAGTAAATGCTTATTGTGACTGTGATACGCTTAATTCATTTAAAATTTAGATGGAAGGAAAATCGGTGCCTATACTCTCCGACTTAAACCAATTTCCAACAATATTCAAGCAAAAACAGTACCCTTGAGGGTGATGTATAAGCAAGTGATAGCTGGGTTGTATTACTCCCCATTTCTTGATAACTAACTTTGTAACAGATTGGTAAATTTCTATTTCAGCGGCAGTAGGTAATAAGTGAAATGAGTATTGATACGAAGGTAGGTATTGAAGATTCAACAGCATGTGGAATTTGGTGTTTATAACCACGTCGATATCTCGAGCTCTTTGTTGAGAGGCGAGATATCCGTGGTTATCTCAGTAACTTAAAGCTGGTAGAGGTCGATCATCTTGGCCTGCTTGGCGGCAGCAGCGGGGCGGCGCAAGACCGCGTCCCGCGCCGCGGATCAGACCTGCGTGTGAGTGTTGGCGTGCAGGCCCTCCTGCTCGAGCAGCGAGCCGGCAGTCTGGCTGGACGGGGCGTAGTACTGCAAACAGAGGCCATAGGTTACTCGTCTGCGCTTGGGATGATTCGAGAAGTCACTCGATAAAAGACACGGTCACTAGATGAAGGAATCAAGCGTACATTGAATATGTGACAAGGGGCAGATTTAAGTATACTTTTCAGCGCGTGGAAAATGTGTAAGAGACATGGTCACAAGATCAAGGAAACAAACGTAGAGTGGACAAGCTACAGGAAATTCTATGGGACATGGCTACTTTTGTTGGTGATCGGGGCTTGGGAGGTTTTGGAGTTGAATGTACATAAAACAAGTAGATGGAGACCGCTTTTGGTTTTGATCAGTAACTTCTGGTTTGTCCAATGTAATTAGAGGTATCAGAAATAGCGACTGAACACAAAGGAAGTATACATCTTTGAATGTGTTGTCAGTGTGTTCGAAAAGTAAGTCGTAGAACATTGTTAAACATATAATTACGTAAAATTTAACGAGAACCTTTTTCGTACACAATCGTGTCTTAGGTAAGTATAGCAGAAACACCATCAGATAAATAAAAAATATTAAAATAATAATAAATATATATCAAAATATGATTAAAAATATGTGTAAATATAAATTAAAGGTTATGTCAGGTGATAGAGAAGAAAGCAATGAGCAAGCAAAGTGGTAAGGAAGAGGGAAGGTAAGGAAATTAATTCAACAGCACGGAGAAAACTTACTGATAGGCAATATTGTTAATTTATTAAAAATCTCGTCAAATTATTCGTTTTCCTGTTAAAAACGGGATTGGATGTCTATGACAATTGATTTGACAAATTTCATAACAAACTAACAGTATAGCACGAATATTTTATGGGTGAGTTGCAACACGTGTTCTTCAAAATAATAATAGTTTCGCATCTCGTCCAATATATTTATTTGGACAAGGGCACCTGCGTGAATACGTATTCGGATATATTCTGAATGTAGGTACTTCCGAATAAAGATTTTACAAAAATTAAAATAAATTATATTCCATAGAATTATTCCGTATATGTAAAATGATATAATAATTTGTAGAGAATTGTAAAAAAAAATATTTATTTAAAAAAAAAAAACAGTATTGTTTGTGAAGACCGACTTGTAATGGATATAGTATATGTATATGTAAAGATTAATATATGGTAGGAGAAAAAAGGTGTACAAGAGAGATGTAATATTACAACTTTGAAGAAGACAATGCTTTGTTCGAAACTAGAAAATCGTACATATAAGTGTGCGTGAGTTTTTTCAATGTGAAATGATTTTCATGCCCAGAGAGAGGGTGTGTGGATTTGGATGTACAAACTATAAATTCAGACAATATGTACCTGCTTTAATGCTTTTATATGAATCATCCATCAAATAAAATTGTTATAAAATGTATAATCTCTTTCAGGGTTAAATTTTAATTTCTACTCATCCCCGAATTGATGGCAAACATTAGAAAAAAAAGACGAGATAATTGAAATAAGTAGACATCTTGGGGACTTAATTAAGACAAAATGTGTATTCTAAGAGAATATGTGAATTGGTAACTCAATCGATTAGTAATTGTAATATTACGAATGTAAAAATCAACCTGCAAAAAATAAAGTTTTTTAATAAAATGCATCAATTTTTCGATCTATTTGCGTCATCTCTTGGGCCGGCTAGAAGCTGATTTAAAAGAAGAAAAAAAAACAAATCTGACTGAGGATTGAACATTCCTCCCCAGGGACAGGAGTCAACACCGCTAACACCTAAGCCAAATGATAATTAGAGAGTATTGACACTTATTTCGTATATTAACTGCTGTTATTTTTGTTTTATATAATGGCATCCAATTTCAGAAAAACGCGAGTTGTAGCTTGATCCGATGTTGGGAACAGGGATAATTTCTACTTACAATATTCCATTTTATTATTTTTTACCATTAATTTATTTATATGCCTAAAAAAGCTTTTACATTAATTAATTTATTCATTCAACCGAGAAAATGTAATCGAAATTCATATAATATATATATTTTCAAAATTGTTCCTATAAATATAATTTTTTATAATGAAATCAAATGAAAGCATAGCTTATTGTTGATGTATAAAATATTTTTGATGTATATGAGACCTACCTCGTAGAATTTCTTCCAACTCGAAAACTTACAGATTTTTTTGTGCTTAGTATCTATTATTAAAAAAATGAAACAAACTGCGTTTACTGAGTATAAAAATAATAATACCTACTGATGATTAATTACTTCCAAAACTGTAATTCAGCAACTAACTAAAACGACCAAAATGACACATACACGAGAATGAAAGCATTTCTGATGATGTTACTAATGCTCAATTATATTTAGGAATTTTAAATACATAATTTAGAAAATGCACTACTCACAAGCAACGTATTTAGTCGAGTCCGGATGAAGACTAAATATTTAGTAGTTTCGATAAGTGCTGCTATTGTTTCGGCTCGCGATATCACTGTACTATTGAAAAAGTAAAAAAATAACAATAAGAAAAACAAAAAAAATTCCAATTCGGGCATGCAATATACATGTAACGTTTTTTTATGAATAACAAATTTGAATATTGCAGACATAATTTCTTTCTAAAAATTAATGACAAAAGTTTTATTGGAGCTTAAACATTCAACTCTCCGCGCTCCTTCATATACATTGAAAGTGAATAGAATAAACATACATCAGAAAATGGGTAACGGTACATGGGATCTAAATTTATTTAACGATTTCCACAATATTTACGTTCCGAAATTTGGGTTAAACGAACAATGATTTACAAATGATCTCTTCTTAAGGCTTCTCTTGCAGATTTTCATTTTATTCCAAATAAAATGTACAGATTTCCATGTTATTACAGAGAAATAAAAAATAAATAAAAAAGCTTGTTAATTAATGCATTGCGTATAATTAATTATAAGTGATGACTGGTATTTACGCTTTGCAAACAATAATTTTACATCTTTGAACAATTTTTTATTAGACGATCATCATATTTGTATATTTTTACGAGGAAAATTATATGTATATTATAATAAAATTTCAAAAACCTTTGCTTTTTTCAATATTCCGGACAGTGAATTTTCAGTAATCTATTTTTTATGACATTATGCAATAAACATATAGGGTTTTCCGTTATTTGTCTGAAGATTTGAATGTACATGTTGGTCGTCAAGACGAAGATTATACTATTTCTGGATATCAAAATTATAGTTAGCTAAGTAAAATTATTTTAAATTACAAATATCATAAAATTCTGTTAATAAACATTGACAGTTAAAAAATATTTATGTATGTGTTATTTGATTACATTAGTGAATGAATTTTTTAAGCATTGTGAAAAATACTTAATAAAATAAGAAAAAACAGTAAATAATAACTAAATTGTTAATGATAATTTCCAATATTATTTAAAAACTTGTTTTTGTAGCGAGAAACATATTAGGGATTCTAAGAAGAGAGTATAGACAACATGAAAAAAAATGCTAGAATAGAAGTTTCTTTAAAAAAAATTCATGTATTGGATTTTAAGATATTGTGAAGAGAAAATGTACCTACTTACCTACCTCACCGTGTTGCACGCTCAAAATTAGTAACTTTCGGAGTAAGTTTAGTGTGAAAATATTCATAAAAAGTACAGTAAACGATACACGAATGAGATCAATAAGAATTCCTGTAAAATATAGCGAAAAATACATTGCCAGAGTCACACACGGACGATATTTCACATTAAAGAAATTACAGTGAGAGAATTACACCTACTTAAATTGCGGCGCTCACCGGAAGAGTGGCTCAACCAACAAAAAAATCATAATATGTGAAAACTTCAGATGGTTAAAGATAATTTACCAATTTAGTAATGGAATAACGATCTTATATAGCGCCATCCTTTGAAATTGGTGAAAACTAAAATTGAGACAATGTGGATTAATAGAAATGATAAAAATCTGATGATTATTATTGGTTGGGCAACTATTTCGTCGATCGTCTCAGTTATGTGTGGAAATAATAATGAATATTAGTGGAAAAAAATATATATTCGATTTGTTTATTGGTTTGAATTTTGGGGTATGTGTGGACTAAATTTTACAATGGAAAAAAAGAAAAAGAAGTAGTTTTACGGAGTACCAGCCTAATTTAGTAATTTGGCGTTAATTTGGAAAATATTATGATTGCTGTGGGATGTTTAGTAAAAGAACAGCACTATTTAACTTGATAGACAATTTATACTAAAGTCATGGAGTTTGAAAGAGAGAGTGAATATTCGCCGCCCAAGGAAAAAAAAATTGGATAATCAGCACCTCTGCCATAGGTCACCCCAAGTGGTTCGCTACGTTTGGTGACTTAGCAGTGTACCCGGGTTCGTGAGGAGAGGTTTGTCCGGGTCTTGGCGAGAGATGCATATGCCCATTAATTGCGTCTCAGGCCGGATCAGAAGATACTGGTTGAGTGAGACCCTTAGGCTCCTCTAGCAGGACTCTCTCAGAAGTGGGAGGGATGGATTCATACGTTTATCACTCCGGGTCGTACTGATCCCCAGATTCCTAACAACACCTTTTACCATTGCCTTCTCAGAACTTCCTCCCTTTCCTTTCCTAAAAAGACCCCCAAAAAAATGTGAATGATGAATACTTGGAGCAGCTAGATGAGTTTGTGTATTGAAAGAAAGGCAAATGTACTTCACAATGGAGTGCTGGTACCTACACTGATGTATGGAAGTGAGGCATGAAACTGACAGGGGAAGGATGAAAGTAGACTGAATGCTGTAGAAATGAGATCCCTGAGGCATCCGTTTGGTAAAACCATGTGTGATCGTTTGAGAAATGTGTAGATCCGCATTGTATGCACGGCTGATGTAACCGTAATGAGTAAGATTAAGAAAGGGACGCTTAGATGATTTGGGCATGTAGAGGAACTGAACGAAGATATAAGTATAAGGAGAATATATTACGCAAATGTGAATGGTAGAAGAAGTAGGGGATGCCCGAGAAAGACATGACTCGATCAAGTGAATCAGATACTTGAGTCAGGCTATGTCAAGAGTCAGAATAATAGAAAAATATGTATGAATTTGGATGAGGCAAGGAGTATGTACCAAGACCGAGTTGTTTGGCGGTCCGTCTTTTCTGCCTACTCCTACGGAGAAACGGCATGATAGTTAGCTAGTGTATTTTTTATAAATATTTTTTTTTTTCTATTTATAAAAAATCGTTTGTTGACAGCCAAAAAATTTGTTAATAATTTTTATTTTGTAATTGTTTATTATTTGTGTTTTTTACTATAAATATACAATGTTTACAATTCATACTGTTTTAATTTATACTACACTTCCATTAAAAGTATTTGCTTGTGGATGGACGAGGAGTGTACATTTGCGAAAAAATAACATAACTAGGTTACAAAGTAAAAAAAATTACAAAATTAAAAGCCATACAAATTATTGTATTTGGAAGGAAGAAAAAATATATATTATGGAGGATAAATAACGAAAACGAATACGTATTCTATCTATTATTTTATCTATATTATTAAAAATTTCTTGTTCCACAAATCGTAATTACGGATAAACGCCAATCATATAAAAGTAACTGAAGTTGTTATACGACTGTATAATTATCGGAAGTACCACCGATCCGAACCAATTCCAAATTCAAAGAAACCTTTAATATTAAATCATTGGAAATATTATAAAGAGATTAAAGAATGTCGGTATAATATTTATAAGTTTGCAGTTGTTTTAAAAATAATAATAGTTAAGTAATAAAAGTCATTATTTTCAATCTTTTTTTTCCTAGGTTTTCCGATTGAAAATTTATACTAATCAATTTAGAAATAATAAAAAAAAATTTGACGTCTGCGATTTCTGTAGGCGTAATTATCTCCATGTGTAATTTCACCCATGTACAATCCTGGCATTGTACTTTAAATTCATATACCTGTGTAATTCCATCATGAATCGGAATATATTTACTAATTACTAACTACTAGTCGGACTTAATCAGAAATCAAATCACTGATGCTTCGCACCCCCTTCTTCTAAGGCCATTTTGGCAAGTATCTTAATAAAATCAAAACATTTATTGACCCCAAAAGAATGAAGGTAATAAGTTAGTTGATGATTAGGCACTTATACAAAATACTAATAATTAGGTCAATGTAATTTAAATATATATATTTTTTTAAATACGTATTTTTATATTTATTTGCTTTTATAATTATTAAAGTTAAGCATATCAACCGTTTTAGAGTTTGCTTTACAGAATTGGTAAAAAAATATTTTATTATAAGTCTCGTGAAATCTTCATATATTCTAGATTTTCGCCCACAGCATCACAAAATATGATAAGGGACATCGTGTTTGCAATTAATATAAAAATATTTTAATAAAGATGCCCGAATTGAAGGTCAGTGACAAAATTGACAAATGCGACAGATTCTCACCTAAGCGTTGTGAGTTCAATACTTCTGCTGGCGAGGACCTCCATAATTGCAAAAGCGAAATTTTTCGCTTATATTGACCATCATTTTCAGCGGAGAGTAATATTGTCAGGATACTTATTTTGCTGTTATAAGCAAAAAGGTTACAAATTTGAAAAAGTCACATTCTAGTATGCTTAGGACGGGTTGTTTCGTAAAATTTGAACAATTCATCAAATTTCAACGTTCATTTTCAAGTTCTGTGAAAGACTTATTCAAGTTTTGTTTTTATATCGTTGTAGGCTAGTTGCTTGACAACACTGAAATAAAAACAGAACTTGAAAGAGTCTTTCACAGAACTTGAAAATGAACGTTGAAATTTGATGAATTGTTCAGATTCTCCGAAACAACCCGTCCTTATACTTTAATATGAAAGATCTCGTTATCTTTCTAAAGTTTTCTTTTATTAAAATCAAACTTCCTGAAGTTGCGCAGAATGAGCGTGAAACACGGTGCATTAAAATATAAATGATTGCTTGACTATAAACACAAACAAGTTAACAATGCAACAACGTTCAGGTGAACTATACTTACTGCGGTAAAAGATCCGTTCCATCCGGGCCGCCCGTCGCCGTCGGGGTCCCTGCAGCGCTCGGCGTTCGCCTTGCGCGTGCCGGCGCGGCCGATGCTGGCCGTGGGGCCCACGCTGCCGCCGCCGGCGTCGAACTCGCCCGGGCTCGACACCGTCAGACGCGCCTTGGACTTCATAGCGTCGGACAGCGGCACTTTAGCACGCGCTGCGTCGCAGTGACTCTTGTAGCAGAACTCGATCAACGCCACGAACAGAGCTACCAGAAGCCCGCCGATCAGGATGTAGAAGATGCCGGCCACGTTGCTCAGGGATAGCTCGTTGCGGGACGTGTCCTGGAATTATTTTACGTTTCAGATATAAACAAATATAAATAATGTTTAATATTTTACGTTCATTATATTGATGTAATTTTTTTCACACTCGAATAATTTTCGCAAAAATACTTATATTTTTTTAAATTTACCCCATATATTAACATTTTTTCCTATTTTCTTATCATCATAAATGTTTCGAGTTGTATATATAATAGATACATATTATTACGATAACATTAACATACATACTTTCTAATAATAAGACACTGTTGCAACCTTTATCCGACGGTTCGTAAAAACTTTGCAAATGATTTTAGGGCACTTTTTTAATTTTTTGTTTGTGAAAACGAACAAGAATCTCAACTGCTCCCAATGATCTAAAACTAGTGAGACTATGGCATCCCCAATTGGGGTATGTTGTAAGGCTGAAGGTAGTGAGGAGAGGAAAGAGATGAGAGGGAGGAAGGTGGGGAACGATTTTACTTTAAGTTTGCTTTCATGTGGGACTATAGTTATATTCACTTGAAAGATTGGTTGTATACACTAACCATTTTATGAAATTAATATCATTCCTCAAAATATTAATACGAAAAGCTTAATGTAGTTTAAAGCCAATGAACCATCCTAAATTTTTTGACCCATATATTTAGGACTGTAAATTTCGTACATTATGACAAGCAATAAATATTAGTGATTGAGAATAACCCGTCTTTCAAGTAAAAGCACATTTCTATTTTAGTCTGTACTCAAATATAAAACATGATAAATATATAGTTAAACTGAAAAAAAAACGTTTCTGAGTGAGAATATATGGTTTCACAGTCGATGATCCCAAACATACTCCCAAATGATTATCCATCAAGAGAGTGAGCAGAATATTTATGTGAAAAAGCTTCATTGGGGGCGACGTGATTTATGTCCCCTAAAGTAAGATTTATATCGTGAAGAGTTACTTGTTTGTCGCCATGTTTGCACTCGGTTCGGTCGTACCACCACTTGTTTGTTAACTTCGTCAGTTCACCATTCTCCTTCAAAGACAGCACGGCCAGGTTTATTCCATCCCTGCAAATCATAAACAGATCGGGAATATCAACTATTTGTTGCGGAATGCGGCGGATCATAGCGGTTGTGTAGATCTCACTGCTGTTTCTCTTTCTAAACTGAAAAAAGTCAAACACATAAAACAAACAGCAATTTTCACCATAAATTCAGTCGCAATAATAAATACGTAAGCGAGTAACGCTAAAACTTAAATGAATTTTTGCAAAATAAAGACAATGATTCGCAAGAAAACGTTCGCATGAAATAAATCGCAAGCTATTTAAGTATCAATAAAGGCAGTCGTACGGTTTGAATGCATAAATGGCGATGCACAACGGCAAATTTGCATTCAATAAACATCGCGTATTTAGTACCATTAAAACTTTCAATAGTATAACTTTGCATTCAGCGTTTGAACTTGTAATCCGCAGTTAAACGAGTTGTGTACAGCGGCTCCGCTTGGTGTAGATTTGAAACATTGTAATTAAACGCGTAAGGCCGTTAATTAAACAGAGTTTACGGTCCCTTATTATTGTTTGAAATCGTGGATTTATTTTAAACCCGATAGAATTTTTATGGCAAATACCCAGCTCTTATATCGAATGTCGATATAATTCACGAGTTGTTCCAACTTTACGGGGAATTTTTACAGCGATCCCGAGCAAGGTTTATAAACGATATAAATTATCCGTTCTTTGACAAATTCTCACACCCGAGAAAACTCACATATAAGTTATATTACTTTATTATTAACGGCGGCAAGGGACTTGTAGAGACACATATAAAAAGAAACGTAAAGAATTTTATATGACGTAAAAGGAAATCGATCACGTTTGAGCTCTTTTCGCGTAATAACGTGTATTATTAACATTGTTCCATCAAAAATATTAATCTCTGAATATAACTTTACTCTGGTAAGAACTCTTACAAAACTCTATTTCAGCACCCAAGGCTACACAGACTTGGTAATAAGTACAGTTCAATCGATGTTTACCGCCACCACTCAGTGCACCAACTAAAGTTCAGTATATTACAATCATTACTATATTTGTATATTTGTAACATATCAATAATTTTTTTCATGTACACATATTATATTTACAGTAATTTTTCAATGTTCTGTAATATCCGATCGAACGTAATAAAGGTTTGTTAAATATAAACATTCTTAACAACAAACTATTCATGTTTATTTTTTCATATATATAAGTAAACTAACTTACGTTAATTACGTTATTATATTACTATAATATACTGACTACTATATCACTTTTGATACATCTTTATATCGTTAATATTTCTTAATGTGCACTTTAGGTATGTCCTGTAAAATACTCAATTGGGCGTAATAAAGGTTTTTTGAATACAAACATGCTTAACAATAACTTTTTACTTTTACTTTAATAAATAGTGATAGTTATTAGTTACTATACATTGTTCTGTAAGTACTTTCATAGTACCTTAAATACTTATTTTGAACTTTTGTTTGTTTTATATATAATTATTTAACTCCTTTGTACATCAGAACTCTCTATGATAACTTGTATGTATTGTACCTGCTTATATCGTTCATACTTAATTTAATATGTTAATTACGATGTACGCAATTTATTTTTTATTGTTGTTGTGTTTTTTCTTAAAACTTCATTTAATTTTTTAAAAATTTAATTAAAATCAAATTTAATAATATAATTATTAAGTTCTACGAGTATTTTTGGTTTTTATTATTATAACAGCTGTTTCGGCTTTCAAGGCCATTTTCAAACTTTGTCTTTAACCAAGTTTAGACGACTTATTTATTTAATTCTATTTTACACCCTCCCAATTTAAAATGATTTACTACCAGTTAAACTTATTTACCCAATAAAATAATTGTGACAATAGATTTCATATTCTGTGGGTGTATTTTAAAGTCTGTTTTCCCCACATTAATGTAATCTTAATTGTTTAATAATGATAGGGCTGCTATTAATTTATTAATAGTGTTATATTGTTTAGGTTTTGTGAACATACTTAGGAAGCGGGGAATAAATAATTTTCCACAATGTATTAATTAATGTAATATTAGGGTCATTGGTTCTTTTATTGATTTCTAATTGTTCAAGTAAATTTAATCTAAGGCCCTTTCTTTCTTTTTTGTTTTCTTATTTTTGGTTTGTTGAAACTTGGTAATTTATGTTTGTGCTTTGTAAAATTATACTCCTAACGATTTTCATTAAACACTGAATACAAAGTTAACTACTAAAGAAGTTGCTAACGTAAAATTTGACTGTTTTTTTAATGCAATTCGCAAGTTTATTAATTAATTAATTAGGGTGTACTGCGTATTTAACGTAGGAAAGTAGGTGAACCTCCGTAGAATTTCCATCAAAGAGTAAACTTTTGACACCGCACTCCGCTAAACTCTTATCTCACCGCGGCAAAGTCAAGAGAAACAAATTTAATTAGCGCAGCGACAACCATTCGCAACATATAGATGACGGATCCCCGTCACACACGGCTCCTGTTGAATAGAGAATAAGGCGTTTTGTTAAATAAAGTTACCGCAGTCTACTTCATCAACGACTACTACACGGCTGATATCTACTCAAACTAAACATCATTAATTTATCCTGTAATCATTATCAAGGGAGAAGTAGTACTCCACCAAAACATATATATCTTAAAGTGTAAGTTATATCGTCAAAAAGTTTCTATTTAATAAGTTTTAAGTTGATGCTGTCATAATTGAGTTGACTAACATACTAAAGATAATCAATCATAGATAGGTTTTGATATCATTACTCAAACGTTTTCATTACATAATTAGGAAGTTTTTTAATTTATCCATTATCATGTGTTGGTTTTTTATATGTGCTAATTTTGTTAGGTTGAATAACGTCGCTGTTCTAACTCAACTTCGTTTATACAAAAACGTCCGTTTTACGTGTTTAACAATGTTTTTAATAATTTTTTTTAATGAAATATATTAATTATTAATAAATACAAAATTGTTTAAAATGTAAATTTTCTTTCATCTGAGGAAATATGTTTTTGTGGGTTGCGTTACAACAGTGACGATACCATACCAGGGACAAAACCATTGACAGTTTTGTTAAAATTTAATTTCCTGCTAAAAAACGTTTAAACTGCGTTATTAACTGGTTACTAAAAAGGTAGGGTTCCAAATAAGTGTTTGAAGAACACAGCACTCGTAAGAACGAATTGAAACGAAATCCCATTAATGTTTAATTCACAGCTCGGATACAGAAAATGTACATCGGTTTATTTAAGCTGTTTTGAAATTGTTTCGGACCGGACAACTTGGCACATTACAACGCCTGCCAGACGACGTTTTATAATTTTATAAAATGTCCACATACCTCAAGGGCGAGCCCAGGGGCGTCGCTACTCCGAACCCCTTAGCGTCCAAGTTGCGGCCCACTTTCATCGTGTCGCAGGGCTGTCTCTCGTTGGTGTAGTCGTTCTTGGGGGATTCCATGAGCAAAGCGTATTTTCCCTTGGACGTGCGAACTCTGCGGATGCCCTCGTCGTAGGTGCGAACGAACACGTGCTTGCGGGAGTTCATGTACTCCCACATCTTACTATAGAGGGTGATCTGAGAACGCTGCAAGTCACAAAAAAAATCAAATTAGTCAAAAAGGTTAGAATGTAACTATTGCATTATTACGCTAAGTTTCTGTGCTTGTAAATCATATTTTGCAATTTGTGGCAGTTATTACACAAAATAATTATGTTTTGGACATACTTCCGAAAACGTGTAATCAGTATAGTGCGTAAATTAAGTTTAAAGCCAAATGATATATATATATAAGCCACATAAAATATATAATTATATATCAGAGCTACTATAATTGTTCAAATACACAATTATTGTGACTCCCAAAGCTGGGAATTTCTCTATAATCGTGTAATGTACATGAAATCCTGAGATCTATTTGTTACAAAAAAAGATAAAAAAAGAGTTATTATTAATATTATACCATAGTATAATGGCCGTAGAATTTATTTTAACAGTTTTCAATTTTTTTGAATGAAAATTATCACGTCAATGTACATTTAAGCACTACTTCTTATTATGTTAGAAGTTTAACTTTTATATACGAGTATGTAATATTATCACTGATCCGATGATCGAAACACTATCACAGAATTCCTTGAATAGAAACACACTACCTTTAATAATCTAATCAGACTCCGAACAGCAAAAGCAGATCCGCATAATTGCAATCAAATCACGTTAATCTGGTAGTTTTTGGTTTAATCCAATGTACTACATATTACTTGGTCGGCGGACTAGCAAAGGATCCCGCAAATGAGAGAAAGCCTCTAGATGTAATAGATCTCTCACAACGGTTACACTATTCACAGTCCCCTAGGCGCCAGGTTCTATCAGATTACGCTGAAAATGTTATTTGTTAGTGTGTAATGTTGATTACAAATTTATTTATTTATCTGTCCGAATAGCGGCCAGAAACTTTAGTTTGGCATATGTAATGCTTCTAGAAAAGTTCTGATTTTATAGAATATATATGAAAAAAGTGAAAGACTATGATTCAAAGTTAAAACTTTGCTTGAAATGGTTTTGGCCGTGTGTGGTTACCAGATGTACAGAATTGGAAACATTCCAACCTTCCTCTACTCCATATCCTTTATTTCCCTTAAATACTCATCAAAATGGCAATTCAACACACCTATTAAAAGTGTTATAAAGTTATGAAAAGCGATAAAAACATCACTTTCAATGGCTTTATATCACCTTTTAAAGGTGTGTTAAACTGTAATTTTGAGAGTTATCATGGAATCATTGTAAGGTTTTAGTTTTTCAAGCTAACCAACATTCGAAAAGCAAATATACTTATGCAATATACTTTCAGATTCACAAATCGAATAATTAAAATAACCCTTGATTTTTACGAGTCTGAACTAGTATATAATATTATACAACAATATATGTAGATGGTACCTTTTAAAACTATTTCTATTGAGTGAACACGACACATCAAATTTAAGCCACGTGTCTTTGTGAAAGGCTTTCCATTATTAGTGAAAGCGATCTACTTCCTCGGTATTAAAGAAAATCTCACTGATAATAAGGTAGGTAAGTAGTTTACCAGCATTATTAAGCTCCCTTAAAATACCTTTTATGATTATATAAATACATATATATCCATTTGATCTTGAAAGGTTGTCAATTTATTTGCAACATGATTATGTGTAACTTATAATTTGAGTCAACAATAGTTAATACTTTTACTTTGTTAGATTCAATGTAACTGAATGATTTTATTTCACGAAATCTTTCTTTTTCTTGTGCGTATAGTTTTGTTAGCTCAATGTAGACAAAGTTTATAATGATTTATTTTGTAAATTTAAATTGTATTTTGTCCGCACGAGGTCTTGGGACGACCAGTAGGGCCGTGTCATGTCAATATTCTGCATGGAGGGTATTTTTTAAAGATATGATTTGGTCTCGAAGAGACTTAATAGGATACATGATAGACGGTAGGAAACATAAGAGAGATTATTGTTTTACGGCATTCTTGGAAATTAAAAGCTGAAGCTGAATCCAGCCACAAACAAACGTCAAAATTTCATAGACGATTCATTTGTTTCTGTTTCCGGCAGCGATACCATCCAAAAAAAACAACCGACCAACTTCTCGGTGACAATTTAGATTCTGACTTTTCGTTTGATAGACAAATAAATAGGACTGTAAGCACCCGTTTTTTTCACCTTAAACAACTAAAGTCTGTCCGAAGGAACTTTCCTACATAGGCAAAGCCTACTTATCAACTCTGACGTAGTCTCACTTCTCGACTACTGCAACGGTATTTATGGCAGCCTTCCAAAATATTAAAGTGACACACTTCAAACAGTGTTAAATCGGGGTTTCTAAATATTTGCACATTTCAGAACACCTTCGTAACGTTCACTTGAAAGAACCCAGAACAAATTGTGCTGAATGGCGTTTAAATCCACCAATGAAATGGTCCCACCCTATATCTCTGAACTATGCGTCCAGGAAAACACTGGTCTGAGGCAGTCAAATCTTAGATCAGGAACATCATCAGCTATAGGCAGACTGATTATATGCATCGGACTTAAACGCCAGCTAAATACTAAGTTTGGTTATAGGGTATTCGGAGCATTTGGGCTGAAGGCTTGGAATAAACTGCTTCCGGAACCAAGATCCATAACAAGTCCAACAGAATTCAGGTCTAAACTAAAAACTTACCTACCTTTTGTCATACTCTTAAATTCAATATACAAAGGCTGAGAGTAGAATTCTTGTACGCCTATAATACATCCTAATCACAATTTTCTTATTGGATTTACATTATTCGAAATCTGTCTTATACCGAGGGACGAATCACATTTAGGAAAGTAAATTCTGATCAAAACCTTGTACAGTAGTACCGCCCAGCATAAAATTTCCTTTTTCTCTCCTAAAAACGCTCATTAAAGAAAATAAATATATATATATATATATATATATATATATATATATATATATATATATTATTAAAATAAATCCCGGAAATTCCAATTATGTGCAATTTTCCAATTATGTCCTAAATCCAACATCTAAATTTTGCTAATTGACAATTAGTTAATGTTAATTAAGTGTTAATCTCAAGTGACCTACCAGGTAAGTATGGTACCGTATATTATCTCCACATGTAGTTAGTAATAACATAGAACGTTGTAGGAATGTATTTTATTTTTGCACGGCGCCCTTGAAGTGATTTTGAAAGTCAAGTGAAATCATCCAATTTTAAAATTATTATTAAAAAAATAATTCTACAACATTGCACATATTCATTATGATTAACACGAATGTGAAAAGAAGCCGCGCGATGCTAGTTCTTCAGAGCACCTGGCAAGGGCGTAGCTATAGCAATTACATAAAGGGGAGGAGGGTTTGACCCCAAGGAGGGTCAACCCCCCCCCCCCCTTACGTAAGTACTTGGCACCTGAAATTTTTAAAATTTTGACTGACATTTTTCAATGGTGAAACAAACATAGTATTGCCACTTATATTCGGTGCTCTAATAGCTTCACGGCAACAAGTGTATTAAATTAAGTACTACTTAAAATAATATATTCGGGACTTCTCCATGAATGTTCAACTGTTGCTTCACCATTTTTTAGTTACATTCAACACACGCTTCGCTTATCTGGACGAAGTTATTGGTACATAATACGGAAACAGAACCGGGTTCTGGTTTGCTTTAAAGCTTGCCCGTTTTATAGTGATCATGCATAACCCTAGCTTGGCTGGCAAAAAGTACAACAAAAATATACAGCAAACATAATTTCTCAGTATAAAATAGAATAAACGTTTCTATTTACCTAGCGTAATTAAATCATTTGTATTTATATAATTATGTAATCATACTTTTTAAAGTACCGCCGTGAAATTACCGACGTGAGGTAAAATAAAAGAACTTATACATTAAATTATGCAAGGAAAAGCGTCAGCCCGATATATAAAATTATAGTCTTTATTAACAGGATGAACTCTGGTGAGGCGACCGCAAGGTAAATGTCACTTTATTCGGTCATTAAATTTTGTTGGTGGAATGTTTCGTTCGCATTAGGACTTAAGCCAGGGGATTTTTTAAATACAAAGGAAATGGACAAATCTCAAGATAAAAACTTATGCGTAATCCCCTATTAAAGTAATGCGTTATTTTAATATGTCCTTAGTTAATTTAATCTTCAAAGCCTCCCATTTAACGGCTTTCGGCTTTTCAATATTTTAGACAAAAGGTGAAAGATATTAATGATTGCCAAATGAGAGGTGGTTTTTTTTGGATGACACAATATTTGTAGTAACGGGAAAAATATTTTACTCTACAGATTAAGGAAGTATTTTATTTAAAAAATTTCGACGGCTGATACAAAAATAGAACGTCATTTATTTCTCAAGCTTTCTCGCCCCAATTGCAAACATATTTGACATTCAGTACGGAAGATGTTTTAGTTTTATACATAGAAATTGACCTGTGTTGTGGAGCACACAGTTGAGAAATACATTCTCACCGCTACGTCACACAAAATCAAAACTTAGTTTAAATAGTACCAAAGGTAATTATTATATGTTATTAAACGCCAGAAAAACAAATCATCGTTGGGAATGGGGGTTGAACTCAGGATTTAAGCAATTTATTTGCTCTCTAATCACACTCTTACATTATCAGCTAACTTTAGTGTATGACATTAGTGATTTTTTGTTGTGGTTGTTATCAAGTGTTATCAGGCTAGCGATCAATCGTGGTGGTTTAGTTTCACAATCTCTGCTAGGCGGTGTCAGATGATTTGTTTATATAATTAAACAACTTTACCTATTTTAAAACATTATTTAATAATGTGAGCCTGACTGGGTGCTTTTCCAGTGCTGTTTTATTTTTGTTTTATTAGAAACTGTCGATTTATCCAATTATGTTGAATTATAATTACTGTGCAAAAAACCTTTAGTGCTATGATGAACTTGGCAAAAAATACTACAGTTTTATTTTTAAAGTTGTTTAAAGTACCTAGTAAAAAACAAAGTAAAAAATAATAGTTCAATCGCAATTGTTATAGAAAATTCATATTAAAGTCCACTAAAGAAATTCATTTTTGGTTCTTTAAAATAAGAGTAATATATAATAGTGCAGTGATTGTCTCAGGTGTCTGTATTCAAGTTTCGTGAATATTTCCGAAGGATTGGTTCGCGCTCAGTTAGGTCGGAGCGCCGTATTGTGGCTATTAAATATTCACACTTATAGTAGTTAACCAATAAAAATTATTGTAATCAAATAATTTACGCATCTTCTTGAAGTGATACGACACTGAAGATAACACAATACAATAAATATATATATATATAGTTTCTGAATCGCTGCATCAATCATCTTACATGTGACAAAAATAGAATCCAGTTGATAAAATAACACTAAAGTTGTAGAAAGGATTACTGTAAAGGTAAAGTTCACTAACCCTGAAGAAGTCCCAGGTAGATCCATGGTAAAGGGTACCGTACTGCACCTCGGTCTGCGCGGCTAGATCCTCGGGCGAGTTGATGGGAGCTACCATTCGTTCCACTGTGAGGAAGGCGGCCAGGTTGGCGGTGTACGAGGAGATCAGGATTAGAGTGAAGAACCACCACACGGAACCGACAATCCTACCAGAGATTGACCTAGGGAATGATGCAATGGAGTTTAACAAATATTGGAAAAAAATAATTACAGATCTTTGTACTAATATTTTAACTGACTGCATAACTTCTATTGTAAATGGTAGTAGTAAATAATTAAGATATCTTGAAAAAATTTTAGATATAAAAAAAAATATAACCAACATTACCTAAACGGTCCGGGTAAGTTTTGACGTCATAAGAACCGCCTGAAATCATATCACGGGTGCGATTGACAACTGTGTGACGTCATTTCTCACTTCAGTTTGGGCTGGTAGAGATATTCTCCGTTCCCGTTTTTTTCTGTCTATTGTCCAAAATGACTTGCCATATATTTTATCTTGGATGGTGAATTGTTATATTTAATTTTTTTATGATGTTGTGAATATTACGTATTACCAGAATTATTACCATTTTTTACTTTTTTGATTCAAACAAGAAGGACAATTGGCTTCTTGTCCTTTTTACAAAATGTCAATCTACTCTCTCAAAACACGATGTGTAATAAAAACATGAGTAGCTTTGTATGAGCTCTATTTTTTTTAATAATTTTATTTCACATGAGACGTATGAAAAGGAAGATTTTATCTAAGCATTTTAGGACGATCATCGATGACGTCACTTATGACCTCTACCTGGGAATACTATAAACGTTACTGTGCTTAGGTATAATAAAAAAGCGCCCATTAAAAGATGCGCCTAAGTAAAAATATACTAAGGTGTTATAAGTTAAAGGTTTTTACAAAATTTAGGGGGAGCACACAGATAAATACAATTTTATTAATAACAAAAACGATATTTCTAGTCTTCTTCATCAGTCTCTTTATTTTGGGTACTCGAGTGGCTGAAAAGTCCATTCCACCCTTGAATATTAATATGTACTTTTGACATTTTGAGTGGCGTGTCGTATAAGAGATATTTGTGGGAGAGATTAGCCCGATCCATTGTGAGGGACTAACCCGTCAGTTTGTCATTCTCTTTGTTCTCATATTAATCAGTGACTTTCTTTGTAAGAGAAGACAAAATTTAAGAAAAAAGTCGAGTTCCTTGGATTTCCGCACTAGATTCAGAAAACAAATAGATCAATAACACATGAAACTAGCAATTTCACTTAAAATAAAGATTTATAGCGCGCGCTTATTAACACCCCTTGCTTGAAAATTCCACTATTTAATGATTGAGTGCTTGTAACACTAATACAATAAGTGTGCCCAAATAATGGCTGGTAATTTAAGGTTGTTCTGCATAGTTAATACTTTTATGGTTTTGGCTTCAACTTGTAGGTATAAGGGTTTTCGAATAAAAAGTTTGCATTATAAACTAATCTCACTAAATCATCATAATTATGATGCATAACAGATTGTGGATATTAATCAAACGGGAAAAATTGACAATGATTTATCAACAACACTTAACATATTTACTATCTCAATCATAATCTTCTCTCTAGAGAAGTGTAATAGCTGATTCTTTTAACGTTTCCCTTGATCCATTATTGAACCTTGCTTATTTGGCATTTAATGAATTTCAGGCTGGACCTTCCAACTTTGAATGGGGTATTCATTTTGAAAATGGGTAGGAAACCATTGTGGTCCGGATCAAGTCGGATCCCAAGGCGGAGTTTTCTACGAGAAGTTAGCTTCTAACTGTATAATGATCCCAGAGTGCACGAATGTAAACACTGAACCAGTCACGTCTTACGGAAGTCAGTGGAATCGTCTTAGCCAACACAACGGGGGGGATTAGCACTATACATTAATTACTGGCCAGTCTCGAGCCCGAGCTGCATAGCAAGAATTACTACCCTTATATTATGGTCTTTTAGTGGTGGAGGTCGAAACATTTCGCAAGGTTTAGCCTTCTATTCGTCTATCGAAATTACACTTACTACATATTTAGTACATTGGCACTAAGCTTCACAAACAAAATATTCAGCATATATCTGTCGCACAACACTAGGTTCACAAATAACGAAGGCATGGTTGTTCCAAAACATATCAATATATACGGACAGCAAACTTTAGAGTATAATGCGTATAAAATATTAAACATGTTACTAATTAATATCAAAAGTTGAGAATTACTAAATAGATTCAGATTTATGCTGAAATATGGCTCATCAATAGATACTTTATACTAGTCACCACTATCAATCAATAGTTATTATTCATTAGCTTGTAGTTTTAGTATTATTTCAGATTATATGTTTCGATAATAATGATCTGTATAGTTACAAAACTGCTAAATCGTAGTTTAACGAGATAATACTTTGCAGAACAATAAATTTAAAAAAATGGATATGTGACATAATGTGTCATAAATAAAAAAAACGACAATCAATTTGATATCCCGTGGGTTGTATTTTACATTAGTTTCATGCCTCGTGGTTGGATTTAGGTACATAGTTTGTAAAACTCCTCAGATCTCTGAGACGTATGTATGTTAACCATGTATGTCAGTATTACGAAAATGAAAACATGCTTAAATGATTTGGTCATGTAAAGCAAAACGACGTAATAAAGTGTTGTAGTAGAATTATATGACACGTAATGTAGTGGAAAATATAAGTCAGGGATGATCCAGAGAGATTAATAAAAGAAGCAGACAGCACTTGCTAAGACAGAATTTTGTTGTTTTCATCCTATTTTATCCACTCCTAGGGAAATTGTGTTTTAGTTAGTTAAATCAAAAACTCCTGAGAACGAAAATATGGCGTAAATATCGCAATAAATTATTTATTCTTTTTTATTTTTCAAACCAAATTTTAACCCCCAAGTAAAATTTTCTTACCAGAATCTGAAATCCCATGAAGCTTTTATAGTACACAACATAATATTAGGTATATAGGCAACTTCGGCACACCCCATTTCGAAGAATTTCCCATATCCGATGAATGAAAGAAAACACTTAGGTATCTAAATTTTGAAAGCATTGATATTTGGTCGTTGGAAATTTGTTTTCATGGGACCATTTATTTTTACATCTTTCTGGAGCTTTTACATGGTGGGGAAGTGGATGGTAGTTTCCCCGGTTACATGAATATTTTTCGAAGAACAAATACTTTAAGAAGTGTTTTTCTTTCTTTTTAAATGCTCGGTAATTAAAAAAAACTTTCGAAATAAAGTAGGTAGGTACCGAAAACATCAGACAATTTTAGATTTCCACTACAGAGTAATGCAATTAAACCCGGTTTCAGAAATCTCGAAAATATCATTATTATTATGGATATACTGCGTGAGCTTTTACAATGGCAAAAAAATTACTCTGAGTATAGTATAACCACGCATCCAAGGCGCTGTACGGCCTCCCTTGACGATGCAGCGCCTTGTAGATTTTTGCAAAGGGAAGGATGAATTGGTTCGCTGCTTTGATAAATAAATCGGAAACTACACCACAGATGGAAAATTTCCCCAATCCACTTTTGTACAAGTGGTATCTTGACTATTTCATTTTTTTATCCCATATTAAATTTTATACTATCTAATCATCATGTTCAAAATTCATTTAAATGTGTAATTTTTAATGGCTGCTTTTATGTTTTGTATTCAGCTGAATTAAAACAAATATTATTATTACTACACTCTAGTGAGAGACTCAATATCCAATCATTGCTTGAAATGGCTTAGTTAGCCGTGTTTAGTTTAAAATTGCCAGGTAATCCCCATGTTCTGCAAACCTTCCCCTAAAATTGGAGATGTAGTCGAACTCACCCGGAAAGTCTGTTATGCGGTAATGCATATATAAATGCAAACTATTATTTATTGTGGAATAAACTATTATTATTAATTCTGGAATAAACTATTAGTATTTATTTTGGAATAAACTATTTTTATTTATGATATCCACTACAAACTAAATGAATTTTTTCTAAAAAAAATATTTTCACTGCAAAGTGTTCACATAGACTAAGGCAGCTTGGCGGTTACGCGATAGCACAGTGATATTACACACTATAAAAAAACATGTATAATTAAATTGCAATAACTTCTTACCTTGGCGATATATCGCATCCCTGTTGCATGAACGCTCCCAGTGAAAACCACAGAGAATTTAGAATGCTGAAGTCGTTGGCCATTGTGTTCTGAAAATTTCAAATTACACCAAAGGTTTAGTGCGACAATTAAAATTATTAAACTGACCGTCGCTATTGTTGGGTCCGATCGCTTAGAATTTATCAAAAGGAATAGTTCGGCTTTTGGAAATTAATAAGGATAAACCTTCCTTCATTATTATTTTGATTGGTATTTATCGTCGCCCGGCTCTGCCCGAGGAATACAAATGGGGAAAAGACTCATAATAATCATGCGCACATAAATAACAAATATCCAATATACTACATTCTCCAATCCTTTGTTGCTGTCGTAAAAATGTCATAAATTTACCAATACCAAAAGGAGATAACATATTTTTTTTCTTTTTCTATTAGTGTTACATAGTAAGATAATAGTGAGAACATAATATTGGATTTTGAAAAAAATTGTTATTTCTTGTTTATGACACTTAAATCACTAGTGTCAGCATGGCCCTGAGGATGAAGGGAATTTTTAAAATGTTAATACTGATGGGACAAATTAGGACTCAACAAAGGTGTTGTCAAAACAGTCATATGTTTATTAACATATTAGAAAACTACCCAGCTACTTAGATTTGTGCTAAAAGTACTTCAGAGAGATTCGATTTGAATACAAAATCTTGGGTAAATCTGAAGTTTAGAATTTCTAAAACTTCACGGAGAGACCGTTAGAAGTGTGTAAAACAAAATAATTTAATTTTCAACAACTTTATGAGTAATTCCAATAACACTTCGATACTTATATTTATTATTAGTTTCAAATAATATTCGTCTTAAATGACACAAGAGTTTCTAAATAATAGCACACAAATGCTTGAAGACTAAGATTCACGTCTCGATTACTTCTTTGGAAACCATCAGAAAAGAGGGAGTTATTAAATATGCAAAAACTCTAATCAATTGTTGGAAATACCGGCGCCAAACAATGTTTGGCACTTTCAACTACCAGAGTTTCAACAATCGATTGAAATTAAATACAGTAGTAGTTGTTAGTCAGTTTTGCGTCTTGAGCTCTTTGGGAGGCCCTTGATGAAGGAACGCACAGCCGAACGGCTAATCAAGTTCGTCTTGAGAGTTAGCAGTTCTTGTAAAGGACGTTGGTTGGTATTAGATGGTAGTTCAAGTAAAGGACTTTGGCTGGTGTCAGGTAGTAATTCCAGTAAGTTTGGTTAACTGGTATAGGTTGATAGTTCTGGTAAATGAGGTTACTGGTATCGGTTGGAAGTTCGAGTAAAGTAGGTTAACTGATATCAGTCCGTTGTTCGAGTAAACGAGGTTTTCCGGAATGTGTTGATAGTTTAAATAAAGAAGGTTAACTGGTATCAGATGACAGTTTTAGTAAAGAAGGCTATCTGGAATGAGTAGGTTGTTCAAGTAAGAGAGACTAAATGGAATCATTGATAGTCCTAGTGCGGGACACTGGATGGTTTCAGACCTGGTGGGGGGCCACGGGTGAGATCTGGTCGTGGTGCTGGCCATCAGTAGTCTGGATCATGCGCCACTCATAAGGCGAGAAGCGCGACACCATGAATAGGACAATGCTGACGCCCACGTAGCTGAAGATCACACAGACCTAAGGTAAAAAAATCTTTGTTAGAAGGAAAAAAAACATTAATTTTATGCCAAGTTGTTTGGTGCACACCGCACGATTACGCCGTAAAACTAAAACCTCGTTTTTTTGATTCGTGTTTTGAGTTCAAAATAATATGAAAGGTCGGTGTAAAACAGATTCATTGAATACTATGATATATTGTTTATTATTTTGTGTCTAGGTTTGAATAAATACGTTGTGCAAATATTCTATAGAAAGGACATAGTCGTTATCCAATGTGAGATTTATTCTCGGTTGGTTCTGCTAATTTATTAATATATATATTTGTAAATTCGAGTTCATTTAATGAAATTTTAATTTAAGTTTACACAAAGTAGCAAAAACGCTGGAAAGGTAAACATCATATATTTGCCTATTCTATCTACAATTTGCCGTCAATGCTACCATTTTTCAACTCGCAAATTGTATTGTGAGCTATTTTTAATAACTATCTGAATAAGAAGTAAATAAAAAACAAACCCAATAGATAACCAAAGTCTAAACATAGGATAGTTGCAAGTGGAAAGTCAGTTAATTGAGGAGGCTTGTATGGGTACCACCGCCCCGGGAACCATTTATCGGATAACCAACACCTCTGCCATTTGTTCGGAAAGTTATAGCAGGGATACCCGTTTTTATATGGTGAGGTTTTTCTAGGTCTTGGCTGTGGATGCGTCTGACCTTTTGACCTCCAGCCAGACTCTATAGGCCCCATCGCTTTGCACCGCAATAGGAGATGGATTTATACAGGGTTTTCCAATAAGAGGTGTTATTTTGATATTCAATCATAAAATATCGATGGTTTTGTTGCTTGTGTGGCACGCAGCGCCGTCTTGTTAAAAGTAAACGTTGTCCAGATCAATATCATCCAATTCCGGCCATAAAAAATCATTAATCATCTCTCGATAGCTCAATCCATTCACCGTTACTGTTGCTCCAGCCTCATTTTCAACAAAGTTAGGTCCAATGACTCCGCCGGACCATAAACCACACCAAAAGTCACACGTTGAGAATAAAGAGGCTTTTCAACAATAATTTTTGGGTTTTTCGAGCCCCAGATGCGACAATTTTCCTTGTTGACAAAGCCACTGAGGTGGAAATGGGCCTCATCACTCAAGATGATTTGCATTTGATTCACTCAAGTGAATTTTAATAATTTCAATGCATTGTTAAAGCGTGTATCGTTCCATTTTTATTAAAAGCGTAGTTTTTACTTGTCAAATGTCAAAAAATGACAGCTTCAAAAGCAACATTTACCGAAATAACGGGCTATTCAAAATAACACCTCTTATTAGAAAACCCTGTACTTCCGACACTCCTGGACCCACTGACCCCATGATTCAAACCTACCTCTTATACCTTTTTCCTTCCCAGAAACTTCCTGTCTTTTTTTATTGAAAAGCTCCCCTTCACAGCATCCCCCAACTTGACATAAGGCTCCAAGGTAAATTATTTTCTTCAGGGCCTGTTATGTCGAGCTACTGCAAAAAAAATTCCAGTGTCCTTCAAAGATCTCATCGATATCGTTTCTTCTTTGAATGGAACTTCCTTTTGGAATTCGACATCAATCAACTTTAATAATCGATTATTCTCTGTATATTGACGAAATTATATGAGGCGGTCAACGCAGAAGTCACATAAGCCCAAAAATGTTTTACCTAGTCACCCTTGTGCGGGGCGCGGCGATAGAAACTTGAAATTTGAAATCGTCGCCATAGTTATAAAGGAAGCCAAACCAAAAAATCATACAGTTGAGAAAACGACGGACAAATAATTGTTTGTGGTAAATATGTAATATTTTACTTATCACAACTTTTATTGTTTTTTTAAGATAAAACAGTGAAACTTTAAACCTAGATACTTTGTAGTTTATCTTTTTACTATTTTTGTTAAATAACTACAAAAATTGTATTTCGGAAATTTTGTTTTTTAATATCTCTTGACCACTGAATATTGAAAGGAACAGAAGGAAAAAAGAGCTAAGCCTCTTATGAATACATCTTTGATGGTTTCAAATTGCTTTTGTGTACTTGACTCATTTCCGCCAAACTTTTGGCTTGGTTCGCTTTTTCGATAACACTATGTAGTGTTAACTTATCGAAATGGTTCGGTCTGTTACTCCTCCCACTGGTATTTGGCAACTCCCGTAACTTTAGATTTTTTACAATATTGTCTCGTAATAATCGTTTGTAAATGTGACTCCATTGGGCCTTTTCCCGCCGAACAACCAAGTCTCTTGTACAAAATATTAAGCGACCTGCAACGAGAAATAATTTTCTCCCAACGGTTTATAATAATTCATAAACTTGACTGCTGTTAGTAGAAACTGGGCCCGTCGCCAGATCCAAGTAATCTTTTGTGATTTATGCTCCCTGGAAGCCATTATAGTTTAACTTTAATGATTGATGTAAATGTATTCTCCACCGCCTTGAATGGGTACTAGTAGTTGTTACGTAATACAAGTTACCCTATAAAAAGGATGCACACTAGCCCCAATTTCCCCTCACTAGTTGCGACACACGCGACCAGATGGTCGAAATACGTGATCGACTTGGACCACCCACACTGCTCGCGGTCAACACGGGCGGCCCTAAGCGCGCTTCGGCAGTGCAAATCCGACCTTGGTCTTAGCAACACGGTCGCTCACGATGGCGAAAACCCCTCGCGGGCATGGCTTGCATGATTACGCAATAACGGACGCGATCTCGTTCCAGTTTAACTAGATACATTTCGCCATCAAACTAGCAGTCATGTTTATTATCTCGGTTCGAACTAAACTCAATGGAGTCCCGTTCTCGTGTAAAATCCCGAGTGCATATTACCACACCATCAGTACCGCTGCTTTTTAAGCGCGGGAAACCTGGGTCAACATGATGTACCACATCTCAAGGCGAATCGTAAGCTTTCAACCTTCCCCCTTTTCTTGTGTTCAATTCTCGTAAATTCATGTAGAATCCACGCTTTATCTGGTCGTCACAAATTAGTAGAGAGAGTTAGTAGGGAGATCTATGTCAACCTGTATTTCTCGAGACAATTAATATACCTTGTGCCTTACTACCCATGTGTTATTATTGTGTGATAAACCTACCCTTTGACCTCCTAACCGATGGACGAGCCTGATGACCAAAGAAGCTGCCCGCCCCTGATAGTACACGAGCCTCATCTCTCTACCATTTTATCTGAGCTTAGCCAATTTAATAACCAGGTTCGATTCCCGGTTTAACCATACTTAGCACTGGCGCAAAAACGTGGTTTTTTTTGGTAATTAATCGTCCATCGGGAGGTCAAATTGGAAATAATCTTGTACTCCTTCACTCTGTTTTCATGCCTTGTTTTGTATTAACCTTTGAATAACAATGTTTTCTTCCAATAAATCTTAGCTGTTCTACAAACCATCGCGTCAAATTTAAAACAACCGTGTCACATTAAAGCCATTCGGTGTCAAATTACAAGTTTTACGAATCGTCACTCGACAAAATTTTAAGTACCGGTATTCCATCACAAGGTGCGCAACCAACATTTACTTCTTTTCGGACATCTCAAACATCACATAGTGATCCAAAACCACAATGGTTTACTTTCCAAGTGCAACTATTAGAGAGAATGAACTACAATAATCTACAATTCAACAGTTTCAAATCTTGTACATGATACAAAATAAATTCCTTGTTAGTGGAGCCATAAGCCAGCATCGTTCTGCAAAATACATAGACAAGGAAAACTAACGCCCTTCTGTCATTTGATAATTCCGCTTTATATGTAATAAAGGTGGGTAGAGTATCCTTTTTGAAAGAAAAGTCTTGAAAGCCGACTTACCCTTTACATATAATTGAGATTCGCGATTGACGTAAACCCGGACCCTCGGCGCTTCTCCGCAATGGCCTGTCGATTGTCCAAGGGAAAGGGAATCTTTACGAGTAAATAACCAAACACTGGTTCTGCTTAAATTCAGACAATTTGTCTCGAATCACAAACAACCCTCCAATTAATTGTTGAAAGAAACAAACAATACTCTCTCGAAATCTGCACTTTGAAATTTTTTTTTCGGAAGAAATTTTTTTCAAAAATTTTCTTCACTCATCTAGGACTTTGAACTTTTTCGGAAATTTTTTTCAAAACGCACAACATCAGGGACTTTTCCACTAAAATTGCAAGGAGACCCCTGGCCGTTTTTTTCTCAAATCAAAGACTTGGAAATTTTTTTCAAAAATTTTCTTCACTCATCTAGGACTTTGAACTTTTTCGGAAATTTTTTTCAAAACGCACAATCTCAGGGACTTTTCCACTAAAATTGCAAGGAGACCCCTGGCCGTTTTTTTCTCAAAACAAAGACTTGGAAATTTTTTTCAAAAATTTTCTTCACTCATCTAGGACTTTGAACTTTTTCGGAAATTTTTTTCAAAACGCACAATCTCAGGGACTTTTCCACTAAAATTGCAAGGAGACCCCTGGCCGTTTTTTTCTCAAAACAAAGACTTGGAAATTTTTTTCAAAAATTTTCTTCACTCATCTAGGACTTTGAAATTTTTCGGAAATTTTTTTCAAAACGCACAATCTCAGGGACTTTTCCACTAAAATTGCAAGGAGACCCCTGGCCGTTTTGTTTTCACAAATCAAAGACTTGGAAATTTTTTTCAAAAATTTCCTTCACTCATCTAGGACTTTGAAATTTTTCGGAAATTTTTCAAAAACACACAATCTCAGGGACTTTTCCATCAAAAACACAAGGAAACCGCTGGCCATTTTTTTTTCCATAATTGGAACTTTGAAAATTTTTCGGAAATTTTTCAAAAACGCACAATCTCAGGGATTTTTCCATCAAAAACACAAGGAAACCGCTGGCCATTTTTTTTCCATAATTGGAACTTTGAAAATTTTTCGGAAATTTTTCAAAAGCGCACTATCTCAGGGATTTTTCCATCAAAAACACAAGGAAACCGCTGGCCATTTTTTTTTCCATAATTGGAACTTTGAAAATTTTTCGGAAATTTTTCAAAAACGCACTATCTCAGGGACTTTTCCATCAAAAACACAAGGAAACCGCTGGCCATTTTTTTTCCATAATTGGAACTTTGAAAATTTTTCGGAAATTTTTCAAAAAAACGCACATCTCAGGGATTTTTCCATCAAAAACACAAGGAAACCGCTGGCCATTTTTTTTCCATACTAGGACTTTGAAAAATTTCACAAAATTCTTCACCAACCATCACAAGCAAACCCCTGGTATTTTTTTTGAAAAACAACCAGCCACACACTCAGACAATTCTTTTTTCTTCTCACAAAGTCTAAATCAACTTCCACAAAATGAATCCTCAAAACAACACCTTAGGCATAATAGCCAACATCTGCTCTCAAAGTACTCAAAGTTCAGAAAAGGAATTAAAAGACAGGAATATTTCTCCTTTCAACAAAACCAAAAACGTCCTGATTAAGTACGCAACATTTTACAACAGGAAATACATAAAAGGGCTGCAATTTCAACCCGGCAGTATAATTGCTGACACAAACAGACACAATCTACGCAGGAAACATGTTACCTTTAAGGAAAACGACACAGTTTGGAGACGCAACAACACACTCTCACAAGGTGCTTTGTACTTCTCTGCAAAACTGGCTCCTCGCTTTGTTAAAGCAAAAGTGCTGAGAAAAATCTCAGATGTAGTGTATACCCTATCGGACGCCTCTGGTAAACACATCGGTAACTACCACGTGAAAGATATTGTCAAACTAGGAAGCGTGGACACATTGGACATCACCTTCACTAGGTCACACACACATAGCTAACAAACTTTTGGCTCTACCTTTGTCCCACGAGATTTGGCCCTCGTGCAGACAAACAGCATGTCTTATCGCGTTAGTTTCATATAAAAACTCGCATTTCGACCTCTGCAAGGTAACCTTCTCATTTTTTCTAAAAACACAGAAGTGTCAACTGTGGCTTTTAATCATTTCTCACCCATACATGCACTACTATGCTCTTTTGTATAAACCTTTTGTTATTTTTGTTTCTTTGTCACACCTCGCCGTGTAATGTATATAAATTGTACTCATATTTTGTACATATTCTTCTCTGGAACTGATCATTCCAGTCAAGAGACTTTTTCCACCTCCAAAACAATTGATGCTCCCGGAGTCATGACCCTGGACATCAGTTGTCAGTCGTCACCATTCTGACACTTACGACACTAAATACATAACTATTTTTTGTCATAACTACCACAAAAAGTCACGTACAACATTGTATGTAAATGTTTTTTAATTCTCTCATGTTATCTGTTATTCACATTGTTTTTTCACATTGTTCTTTCACATTTGTTCGTCACATTTGTTCCATTGGGCTCCATCGTACATAAAACAATGACCCTTTGCAACATACACCCAATTGAGGTGAATTTTCTACCCCTGTAACTTGTAATCATAATGCGTGTGTAAATTCCAGTTTGGTATCGTCATTTGATTCATGTTTACAAAGGTGTAACAAATAAAAGTTACAATTACCTTTTTTTTAAAGTTTTTTCAGTTTTGTCTAAAAAATTGAATGGCGCTCAATATTCCCATTTGCTCTAATTTGTTGTTTTTTTCAGAATTTGATATTGACACGTCAATTCTGAAAAAGGTTGTTGTAAAGGAGAACAAACGCCGTTTTGTCCTCCTCATCAATAACAATGTATCATACATAACACCTTTCGGTCACATTGAGTATGTAAAATCTTAAGATCTCAACTTTCTGACCCCAATTTGTTATATTATGTACTATATTTTGACTTAAATGACATTAATTTGCCTTGTCAAATACACCGAGCCAGGTCACTTATATTAAGTCATCCTGTGTCTCTAGGTGCCTCTTGTATCTACTTGTAACATAAAGTTCACAACATTCGTGTTTGTGGCAATTTTGGCAACACCAAGTGTGTTCCCCGTTTTGTGTTTGGTCATTTTAAGTAAGTAAAACCCTAAAAGGTCTTAAATAAACCACTACAAACCCTTTTTGTAAGCAAAGAGTAAGTAAAACCGATTAGGTCTCTTTTGCTATATGTGTGTCTTGTTTAAGACATCCTTATAGGCATATGTTTTGTATTATTGCCAACTTAAAGCATAAACCCAACCAAGGGTTATGCCATCTCAACATATTGTAAGCAAAGAGTTAGTAAAACCAAATAGGTCTCTTCTGCTATACCGTGTGTCTTGTGTAAGACATCTTTAGGCATATGTCTTGTATTATTGCCAACTAAAGCATAAACCCAACCAAAGGTTATGCCATCGTCTTTTTGATAATACCAATAGCCACTACTTGATTGTTTTTGACATTGTGTATGTATCTTTTTTCCGGTATTGAAATGGTACTTTTTTATTATTGAACGTTGATATGTTATTTTCATGATACATGAGAATGTTATAATATCCACCATGAGACGAGGGATCGTTATAAAATCTAACACTATACATGAGAATGTTATAATATCTACCGTGATACGAGAAGTTCGTTATAATTACTTTTTTACTGGCTCACATACACTGTGGCCAAAGAGATAATTTGTTCCATAAATGGTTATAAATATCTATGTTGTACCGTCCTTTCAATACTAGGGTTCTTTCGTAATTCGTTCAATTTCTACATGAGACGTGGAAACGTTATAATATTTACCATGATTCGTGCGAACGATACAATATCTTGTTGTTGTTTTCTTTAAACAAGTTGACACTATGTACTTGTTCTACCGGACGTAGATCATTTTACCCTGACTTGTCGCCCTTAATTGGGACCCTTTTGTATAACTCATGACACTGAGGGAAATGTCCTTCACTGTAGTGAGAATTTTTGTTCTATTCAAACAAACATGAAGCTGTGCATTCAGCAATTTTTTACGCTAACTGATACCTGTGGACTTCTTGTCAAGCGGACCCAAGAACCATCCACTATCCATTGACCATGGACTAGCCATCAGCTTCACTGTTGGTTATGAGGTATCGTGTCGTGGGAGTTAATTGAGACAGTGACACAAAACCACCTAACTCGTTGTCTGGGAGACGAATAAGAAAAACTCCCAGGTTTGTGAAGCTTGAGCAAGGGTCTGTCATGTTCTCACAAACTGTAGAAGATTAAAAACGACCCCTAATCTTTCACCAAATACACGTGAAAGATTAGATTGTTATTACTGTGTATTCTCCTTCACCTTTTCATCAAATTCATGTATATGTGTAAAGAGTTAGGAAATTTGCTGGTTGATATATTTCGTCCTCACATGGAGATCGAATTGAGAATTAGCTCAGTCACTATCAATTTGCGCTGCTCAAACCCTCCATCCTTCACCCTTCCATCAAACTCATGTATATTTGTAAAGAGCTAAGAAATCTGCTGGTCGACCACATTTCGTTCTCTGAAAGAGATCGAACGGAGAATTAGCTCCATCACCAGCAGACCTTCTCGCTCAACGCCATTTTTTCCTCATCCCTCATTATTCTTGAGGTTGATTTCATGAATCTGGAAGGTGTACCCTACGCACATAGCGTATCGTCTGTCTTTAAGACAATCTTTATCCATGAAATTTGCTTCAAATATTTCCTTTTCACCCCATTCCTAGGTAATCAACACATTTCTTGTAATTTTGAAAGTCGTAAGTTGTTATCGCTCAAGCGCTAACACCGGCCATGGAAGGCCAACTTCTTTCAAAAACTTGGTGTTACTACGGCACAACCACCTACCTGTACCTTGTAAATCAAATAGGTAACCTCACGCCAGTCGTGATAGTTTTTTTTGTCTCCCCAATCTCGGGATACTCATGGTATAGACAGCATAATAGATCTCTCTCTACTCTCTCCTCTCTAACCAACAACGTTTTTTTATCTTTTTGTCTTTTCTCTTGAACACAATTTGTTTCTCTTCAAACGTTTTTTCATCATTGGTCTACCAGGCAGGTAAACTTCAAGAATTTTGACTATAATAATAACCTGTCCCCGGATTAAAAAGAAGACCAGCAGCCCTCCTCATCACCTGCAAGCTGAGCTTCACTTCTTTGCCGCCTTCACTTCCATCACTCACTTCTCTCCAATCTCTGCGTACCAAAAACACCCGACCGCACCCAAATTAGGTGTGAGTCGTGCGTGCAGTAGCAAATCAAGTTGTCTCATCATTCAAACCACATTCAAAAGAACCAACCTCAGAGCATGCCAGCTCAAGGTTAGCTATGTTCCTGCAAATCAACTACTTGCCATTGTGCAATCAACTACCCGCCGTTTGTACAAATCAACCATTTGCCGTTGTGCAAACAACCACTTGCCGTTGTGCAATCAACTATTTGCCGTTGTGCAATCAACCACTTGCCATTGTGCAATCAACTACTTGCCATTGTGCAATCAACCACTTGCCATTTGTACAGATCAACTACTTGCCGTCGTACAATCAACTACGGGCCATTGTACAAATCAACCACTTGCCGATGCGCAAACTCAACATAATAGCCATCACACGCATCAATCATCAATCAACTTACTGGTATTACTCCATGTCTTTACCAACTTCATTTCACCTTGACAACCACTGCCCCACCACATCAGCATAATGGAATTCACGCTGGTACAACATCAGAACCCGGATACTTCTGGCCCTCAGCATCACCATCTCTCAACCACAACCAAGAAGCACAGTTCAATTTCTATGGCCCTAGTGATACTTGAGTGCAATCTCAAATGGGTCAAGTTACAGTGAAAGTGTAACTTTAATAACTTCAGTGAAATTACGTCTACTTGGTACTCAACAAACACTACGCTCTTCAAACTTAGCTTACAGACCAATGAAATTTTAGAGTCAGGTTGTTGTCTTTTCATCACTGCATAACCTTGTATGTTGTTCTTGTCATCACTGCATAAACTTGTATGTTGTTCTTGTCATCTCTGCATAACCTTGTATGTTGTCTTTTCATCACTGCATAAACTTGTATGTTGTTCTTGTCATCTCTGCATAACCTTGTATGTTGTTCTTGTCATCACTGCATAACCTTGTATTTTGTCTTTTCACCATTGCATAACCATATTTTTTTTTTCTCTTTGTTTTTTTTGCAAATCAACACTGTTTTTTTTCTCTCTCTACTCACCTCACGACAAGATGAAGAGGATTTTTAGTGCCTAAAGCTTCATTACCACGTCGCCTTTTACTGGCGGAGGGGGAATGTGTTACGTAATACAAGTTACCCTATAAAAAGGATGCACACTAGCCCCAATTTCCCCTCACTAGTTGCGACACACGCGACCAGATGGTCGAAATACGTGATCGACTTGGACCACCCACACTGCTCGCGGTCAACACGGGCGGCCCTAAGCGCGCTTCGGCAGTGCAAATCCGACCTTGGTCTTAGCAACACGGTCGCTCACGATGGCGAAAACCCCTCGCGGGCATGGCTTGCATGATTACGCAATAACGGACGCGATCTCGTTCCAGTTTAACTAGATACATTTCGCCATCAAACTAGCAGTCATGTTTATTATCTCGGTTCGAACTAAACTCAATGGAGTCCCGTTCTCGTGTAAAATCCCGAGTGCATATTACCACACCATCAGTACCGCTGCTTTTTAAGCGCGGGAAACCTGGGTCAACATGATGTACCACATCTCAAGGCGAATCGTAAGCTTTCAACCTTCCCCCTTTTCTTGTGTTCAATTCTCGTAAATTCATGTAGAATCCACGCTTTATCTGGTCGTCACAAATTAGTAGAGAGAGTTAGTAGGGAGATCTATGTCAACCTGTATTTCTCGAGACAATTAATATACCTTGTGCCTTACTACCCATGTGTTATTATTGTGTGATAAACCTACCCTTTGACCTCCTAACCGATGGACGAGCCTGATGACCAAAGAAGCTGCCCGCCCCTGATAGTACACGAGCCTCATCTCTCTACCATTTTATCTGAGCTTAGCCAATTTAATAACCAGGTTCGATTCCCGGTTTAACCATACTTAGCATAGTATGTATTATAATGGTATGATGTACCTACAGGCCTTCTCGTATGAATGTACGCACCCTATGTATCCACCCTACTTCATTCGTCTATTTAAACTAGTCTGTGCTAAACATAGTTAAGCCTCATTTTATAATGACATGCCATTACGCGTGTTCGTGTGAGTTACTTACTTGGTTACATTTATTTATTTAAGCTCTTCTCTTTTACGTTGTTATTATATTGTAAGTTTTCAGAAGTTAACAAAATAATATAAAATAAATAACGATATAAGACACTCATTACACTTGAACATATTTTAGTAAAATTCTGACATTTCTTTAAAAATGACGTAGATCATTGAAAAATTAAGAGATATTATGATTGAAGGATTTGTGAAGCTTAAAATAGGTAGAAAAAAATCATACTTTTTACTCGTAAACTTGTAAAAAATTACAATATCCGTTAAAAATTTCAACAAAAAAAACACATTTCAAATGCAGAATTATTAATGAATTGTTTCAAATAAAATTATCTTGGTACAGAGAATTCACTTATCTTCGAAAGAGTAGGTCTTTAAAATACACAAATTAAAGACACGTAACAAAAATAAATTTTAAAAATCTATGTAAAAATATTTAGAAATAACAAAGTAAATGATAAAAATAATAATTTTGGATAGTAGAGTAAAGGTGCGTAGGTATAAAATACAAAACTTACCCAAATTTCCTTCGACAGGGGGTTGAGGAAACTGAACACGCCAGGCTTCTGCTTGACGGGCTTCTTGATCATGATAGATATGCCGAGGGACATGAAAGGCTTGCTGAAGTCGATCACCCGCTCTCGTTCCGAAGTGATCGTCATCGATGCAATCGCGATGTCGGCCTCCTGGAATGGGAGCAATAAATAAAATAGGCGCTGCGTTTTTACGGCGGGAATAAAATTTTATTCGCGGCTCTCCTGCCAAAACGCGGCGGACCTACCACCCAACCCCATAGCGGTGGCGTGCGCAACCTTCAATTAACTCCGATTTCGTGGGTCGATTAAGAAGAAAATACATAATATTATAGCCTCATATTTAATTTATTTGACAGCCTGCACGAAATGATCATTTATTTCTCAACAATTGAAGTAGATCTTTAAAATAAGTTCTATACAGGGTGTATCGGCACGTACCCGACAAACTTTTACCAGCTATTCCTTAGCACATTTGGAGTAAAAAATGTTATGGGCACTATGCTTTCCGGTAACATTTTCTTTAATAAAAAAAATATTATTCATATTTTCACCACATGTCACCAATGTTTTATCCTTTGTTAAAGTTTGAAAACCCATGTAGCAATATTTTATTCGAGATTCGTTGAATAATGTACGTACTTACCTACATTTCCGCGCTTTTACAATTACAATTAAATGGCATGGCACCATTTGTCTCATTTTTAACTATTATTACTATTTAGTGTGTATGAAAGAGCGAGGACGCTTTTTGACACACTTGCTAATAACAGTTGTTGAAAACGAGAAACAATGCCAATGACAGTGACGAAGGGTGGATTTTTTTATTTTTTTTTGTTTTAATTGAAAAAAATGTTACCGGACAGCAAAGTGCCCACAACATTTTTTACTCCAAATTTGCTAAGGAATAGCTGGTTAAAGTTTGTCTAGTACGTGCCGATATACTCTGTATATTTATATTTTTTCAATATTTGTAAAATTCACTCCATGGAATCAATTCAGTTAAATGAACATATGTATTTATGTTTTTTATTGTAATACATATATAGAATACGGGTTACATTTTAAATTATACATATTTTTACAAAATATTATACTTAAGGTTATTAAGGTTATTGGTCATGTACGCCATATCACAAAAGAGAAACCATTTTGCTTGAGAGGGGAGCCACGATTCTTACTTTGGTTGTAAATTGTAATATGTTTTAATTTACAACCAAATATATAGATCAAGGTAGTTTTTAAAATTGTTTAATTTTATTCATTTGTTCTTAATTGTTGATAATAAAGCGCAATGAAGGTAGATTACCGTTTTTTTTGTACTTTGTAAAGATAATAATTTTTATGATTCTTTGAAATATATAAGTATTTTACTACTATTTTATTGCTGCATATTGGCATTGAACCGTGTTTCATTATTATTATTACGCAAGTAGCAGTGCGCGGGGACCGGATTCGGTTGTTTCTAATCCTTCGGAGTAAGAGCTTTGTAAGTCAAATTTAACTAATTGGAAGTAAAAAAGCGAAATCAATGTGGTTATTCTGAATTGCCGACAAATCAGTTTAAAATATTTTTTTGTCAAAATATATAACATAATAAGTAAAGGCAGGTAATCGTTTCTATGGATTCTACAAAAAAACTCTTCCAATTATGAAAATGGAGCTTATTAAAAGCAAAAGATCTAGAGATCATTGAACCGGAGTTACAGACAGAAGCACAACCCTTGATTCTGTTTTTGGAAATATAATTACAATATAATGCAATAAATATTTTACAAGATTTTAATTTAATTATTTTTACAATAATATCTAATTAATTACCTTCCCATTCCCGTCTCTTGACAAGTATTTGGTACACAATATGATCATGCCATAACTTAAGACAACCTAAATAAATCGACACAATCTCTTTATAGTATTAATTTGGCAAAAAATGATTCGCGATTCATGAATAATTATCATCAGAATTTATATCCGTAATAATATTCCACAAAACGAACGGCGGGGCAATTTCCAAAACAATTTTCTTGATGGCTCAATTAAAAGTGGTAAATTTGGTTAGACTTCTTAATTGGTATTCGCTTTGCGCATTTTTTAGTAGAGAAATGATCATAAAAATAACAGTTACGATTCCTTACAAAGTTTCTTTATAAAAACTGTCAGGCTCCTTGAGGCGTGGCGGCTTGGGTGGGTTGTATGAATACGGTGTTGGCAGTCTTTTGGCCGTACTGACTTTTTTATGGTCAAACTTCTTTATTAAATATAAATTTGCCAAGACTATTCGTTTCTTTTAGTTGAAATGTAACAAAGGCACACTTAAAGTTGAGAGCCGCTGTTTGGACACGTGTATTTTATTGGTTCTGCAAACAAAACACGTCTTCGAAAATATATTATTTCAAAAAAATTAAACTTGTTTAATAAATATAAATATGTATGTTTTTTAGTAGCACACAAGTGAAATCACGGGAGTTATTTGGTGTGGAAGCCCTCTATCCCACATTTATGAAGAAGGTTCACATTTTCACCTGAAGGGCGTGCTTTTGAAGATATAAATGCTGGACGTTTTGCCTTAAATTTATAGAAAATTCGATTATTTTTGTGATCATTCTAGAACATTCCGGAACATTCCGGAACATTCTGGAATGTTCCGGAATAGTGTGGAACGTTCGAAAACGTCCCGAAACATCCCAGATCATAATGAACTAAAAACGCGGATACATTGGTATCCCTAAATAGTATAAAACAAAGTCACTATCCGCATCTGTCTGTTTGTGTGCTTTGTTCTTCACAACTATACAACGGAGTTTGATAGGGTTTTCACTAACATTTAAAGATTTTTTTCCGGAAGATTATATATATATATATATTTTTTTAATATTTATTGAAAGAAGAGAAAATTCGAGCAATGCTGGGTACAGGTCAGCTAGTACTTAATAAAACACAATTAACTTTTAATTATTCTGAAAGAGTGCACAGCTACTGCATCCGAAAGAGTCGTAAATTAACAAAGCAGAGAAAAATGTTTTAAATTCCATAGCACGCGTGGCTGTTTATGTAATTACGCCCTTAAACATTTGCCTCTAAAATTAAGAATCGATGGAAAAACTACCTACGAATATATACAGCTTGATACATTTATATCCGCAGACAGTCGAAATAAGAACTAACGGAAAAATACCTAATAAAAAAAATAAAAAAAAATTATTTCCAAAATATCAATAAGATAAACATGCCGTTCAGTTTTTTCCATATATACTTTATTTTTCCAAATAAGTCCATGCAAAATTCGAACGATAATCGTATATCTTTTTTCTGATATCGGTACTTTCGAAATTGCGTAATAATAAACATTCATTACTCTAAGCAAGATGGGGAATATGTACATTCAACATTTATTTACGACGTAGTAAAAAAGATAAAATAACAACTTGAAATTGAATATGGTATTTTTCAAATGCCGGAATAGGTAGTGGTTTTAAGCCGGAGATTGATATTTTTTTTCAAAGCCGTCAATTATATCTCAGCAAACAATGTATATCCAGCATCAATAAGTCGTTTTTTGAATATTTTAGTTGTTGTTTAATATACCTGAATGGATTGGTAACTACCAACTTATTTATAGTACCTACCGAGTTTTTCTATGTTTAAATAGGTAATTAATCACTAAAAGCACAAAAAACCGTTTTCCCGTAGTAAAAATACCTAATACGTTTTTTTTATAATTTATGTTGATTTTTTTTGCTTAAAAACAGTGAATAGGCAGTTTCTAGGTCAGCAAACTATTATTTTTTTAAATTATTTATTTTATATTATAGAAACAAACAGTACATGTTTTATAGAGATAAAACAATATACAGGAATAAGATACTTGAAGTTGTGTACCTATGATATGTTTCTTTGTAATATATGCTAGGTGGTATGTTTATTTCTTAATTATCAGGTGACGTGTGTAGTATACAGGGTGTATCGACAAACTTTTACCAGCTATTCCTTAGCACATTTGGAGTAAAAAATGTTATGTGCACTTTGCTGTCCGGTAACATTTTTTTTTAATAAAAAAATTACTATTCATATTTTCACCACATGTCACCAATGTTTTATCCTTTGTCAAAGTTCGAAAACCCGTCTGGCAATATTTTTTTCGAGTTTCGTTGATTAATGTACGTACGTACCTACGTTGGCGCGCTTTTACAATCACAACGAAATGGCACGGCACCATTCGTCTCATTTTCAACTATTATTATTTAGTGTGTACAAAAGAGCGAGGACACTTTTTGACACACTTGCTAATAACAGCTGTTGAACACGAGGAACAATTCCAATGACAGTGACGGAGTGTGGATTTTTTATTTTTTTTTGTTTTTAATTGAAAAACAATGTTACCAGACAGCAAAGTGCCCATAACATTTTTTACTCCAAATGTGCTAAGGAATAGCTGGTTAAAGTTTGTCGGGTACGTGCCGATACACCCTGTATAGGTGTGTGTATTGTATAAGTGAATTGAACAGTTTGAATTATTGACATGATGCCACGTTTGAATTTGGTCAGTGAATTTGAAAAAATGTCAATGTCAGAGTTAAGACAAATATTATTTAGAGTATGAAGAGCTCGGTTAATTGGTGAATTAGATGCTGCATTTGTTTTATAATTAAGCGTGTCGAATAGCACTGTGTGTCGTGTACGTCTCAAAAGTATGTAAATAAGGGACAGAAGTTTCATTTCCATTATTTTAAAAGGAGTTAAGTACCATGCATTGGACTGTAAAAAACAAAACAAAACGCCGTATTCCTATTTTATGTTATCAATCCAAAACTCAAGTGAAACCGGTTAAAGCCAGTAACATTATGGAAGAGCATTTAGTGACCAGATTGGTAAAGCCAAGTACTTCCACAACTGTTTTCCTAATTGCTTCCGCATTTTTCAATGACGCCATAGTCTGTTTGCAATTGGAACTTGGCTCGTTAGGTTTTCGTCACATTTGAATATCCTATTATTAGTGAATCGTAATTGTTATTTCTATTCTCTGGGTGATATTTTTGACAAATAAACTTATTAATTTAATTCTTACTCTCTAAAACTGAATCATTGATGTTATGTGAATAAAAAAAATGGGTGTGTCAAGCCTACGCAAGACAGAAGTGAAACTTCTAGTATTCTTCTCTCTCTCTCTTTTCATTTCATTCTCTCTTTTTTTCTGTCTATTGACATATTTATAAGTAGCATGTGATAAAAAAAATTAAAAGTTATAAAAAAAGAAAAAAAAAATTAGTTAAAGCGGGGATCGAACCTCGGTTCTTCACGACCACAGTCGTGCGCTCTGCCTGTAGACAGCGAAGATGAGTTAGGAGAGTGAGTTAAACTAGGTATATAATATTAGCTAGGCTCCTATAGCGAAATGATCCCGTTTTTTCGTCACGGTCATGAGTCGGTTTTACTCCGGTCCTCGAAATTGCATGACGCGCGTAAAGAAGTTTCACTTCAAAAAATTCCTGCAAAGTTATGGATGTAATTACGATCTTTTTCAAGCGCGTATGTAATGATTATTTTTATCAACGTCGCATACACCTTGCTAATGTTTTCAGTATTATTAGGGCTTTTTTATACTAATTTTCATATATTTATTGGCAGGTAGAGTAGAAATTAATATTGTTTAGCGTTTGCCAACGACCATACCATGTTGAACACACCGGTTCTCGTCCGATCACCGAAGTTAAGCAACATTGGGCGCGGTCAGTACTTGGATGGGTGACCGCTTGGGAACACCGCGTGCCGTTGGCCCATTTTTTATGGTAATTTCATGTTTTTTTTTATTTTTTTATCGTTACTATCATTAATAATATCATAAAATTCTTTAACTTTTCAAGTATGCTACAGGCCTAAAATATTACTTAGTGGATTGATATTATGGTCAACCATTGAAAAAAAAAATTCCTGCAAAGTTATGGATGTAATTACGATCTTTTTCAAGCGCGTATGTAATGATTATTTTTATCAACGTCGCACACACCTTGCTAATGTTTTCAGTATTATTAGGGCTTTTTTATACTAATTTTCATATATTTATTGGCAGGTAGAATAGAAATTAATATTGTTTAGCGTTTGCCAACGACCATACCATGTTGAACACACCGGTTCTCGTCCGATCACCGAAGTTAAGCAACATTGGGCGCGGTCAGTACTTGGATGGGTGACCGCTTGGGAACACCGCGTGCCGTTGGCCCATTTTTTATGGTAATTTCATGTTTTTTTTATTTTTTTATCGTTACTATCATTAATAATATCATAAAATTCTTTAACTTTTCAAGTATGCTACAGGCCTAAAATATTACTTAGTGGATTGATATTATGGTCAACCATTGAAAAAAAAAATTCCTGCAAAGTTATGGATGTAATTACGATCTTTTTCAAGCGCGTATGTAATGATTATTTTTATCAACGTCGCACACACCTTGCTAATGTTTTCAGTATTATTAGGGCTTTTTTATACTAATTTTCATATATTTATTGGCAGGTAGAATAGAAATTAATATTGTTTAGCGTTTGCCAACGACCATACCATGTTGAACACACCGGTTCTCGTCCGATCACCGAAGTTAAGCAACATTGGGCGCGGTCAGTACTTGGATGGGTGACCGCTTGGGAACACCGCGTGCCGTTGGCCCATTTTTTATGGTAATTTTATGTTTTTTTTAATTTTTTTATCGTTACTATCATTAATAATATCATAAAATTCTTTAACTTTTCAAGTATGCTACAGGCCTAAAATATTACTTAGTGGATTGATTATTTTTTTATCGTTAACATCATAAACAATCTTATATCATTCTTTAACTTTTCAAGTATGCTACAGGCGTAAAATATTACTTAGTGGATTGATATTATGGTCAACCATTGAAAAAAAAAAAGGCGTTAAAAACAAAAAAATAATGTGCGATGGCCGAGAATCGAACTCGGATCAACTGCTTGGAAAGCAACTACGCTGACCATTACACCACCAACGCCAGTTGTCGAGATGAGCTAAGAAGCATTTATATTTTACTTCAAAACTTTGACTAGATCAAATGAACTTTAATCGGTCCCGCATTTTCGTTTCGGTCATGAGTTCGTTTTACTCCGGTCCTCGAAATTGCATGACGCGGGTAAAGAAGTTTCACTTCAAAAATACAAATCTTGTCGTTGAATCAAAGAATTTTTTGCATTACCCTATTTTTAATCATTAATATAATTAATGGCCATACATCAACTGTATTTCTATGAAACAAATGAAAACCTGCAATCACACACATGAGTCGAGGAAAATAAATTATTTAACACTCCGCTTCAGAAAAAACCCAGAGTTAACAGTCATCGACAAATGGAGCAATGAAGATATTTGGGGAATTACGAGAGGATATTAAATTTAGAGAAAATATTAACAAATTTTAATTTACTTTAATTGGGTCTCCAGCGTCCAAATTTTTTCAAAACATCGAACAAAACAAGAACATCGGGGCCACAACGTTTTTTGTATACCATCGGCCACGAAAAAAAACATTGCATCCCTGCTCCAATGTTTCATGTTTGCACAAACATTTGGTTAATTTTATTTCTAATAATGTTACAGGAAACTCGCCTTAAGGATTATATTAGGATATGAGTAATTAACTATGAATTTATTTAAAAAAATAATAATAAAATATGAAATCGTATATTTTTTCTAATATTTCGAATTATATTCAAAAGAATTTCTAAAAAACTACACTAATATCAGAACTATTTTATTTAATATAAAGACAATCATTTAACCTATGGAACATAAATCCGTCGAGAACGAGAAAATCAGGCAGCATTATTCGGCGCCCATTTGGGAACACAATTCCTGTGCGGTGACCCGGCCTCAGTCACTTCTATTGGAAATGACCTGGAAGGATTACTGCGTAAAGAATTTCACCGTTCGGGACTAATACATGGGGGTCTGTTCGTTTCACTGCCCTTTACAGTAACACGATGACCACTAGTAAGAGCCTAACTTTTTGTTTGGCTATTGTCATGATGAGCTCTTATGAGACAATACATTTCTGATAGATAGATTACTGTGCAAATAATTTAACGCTTCGAGACTAATACATGGGGGCTGTTCATTTTACCCTTGACAAAATTACGATGACCACCAGCAAGAGCCTAGCTTTTTTTGCTATTCTCATGATGAGCCCTTATAAAACATTTTTCTAGCTAATATGGAAATTATCCGGAAGGATTTCTTCATGAATGATTTCAACGTTCTTGACTAACACATGGAACCTGCTTATTCCATTGCCCTTGATAGAATAACAGTGACCAATAGTTAGAGCTTCATAACAATAGATTTTTTGCTATTGTCACTATGAGTTCTTATAAATCAATTTATAAACTAAAATAGAAATGATACTAATGGATTACTGCGTAAAGAATCTGTTTGGCACTACTAACCACGAAGACCACGACTAAGATTCTGACCTTTTTGGGTTCCATGATAATTCAACACATCTTTAAAAAGCGATATAAAGTCATTAAAAGCGATGAAAATAAACGAACCCGTAAATCTAATCTATGTAACCTATTTAACCTAGTTTTTGTTTCATCGTTTTTCATAACTTCATATGACTTTAGAGATGTGTTAAATTGTCATTTTGTTGAGTTACCCGGACACTCTTTCGATTCTGGATGGTTCTTTCTCTCCAAGCATATATTGCGTTTACATTTATTGCCACGACCTGTTTCCAAGCCGCAACCGAGATCGAAGTCTTACAAAATTTGACTTCGGCATGGACGTCATTATTTTTTTATTAGGTTCTAGTTCTCATATGAAAACACCTGATTTCTCTATGAAACTTGCAGTTCATTTATACGTTAACAGTTTACAACGACGTCGGTGGTGCTGGTAAATTAGGTCGTTATGAGCATATTTTCATAAGCGGAATAAATTTTTACTAAACGTAGCAAAGTGCAGAAAAACTTTGTAAGCAGAGTCGCAATTAACGAACTTGGTGGTACTTAGGTACCTTAGACGTACACTTTACCAACTTTCCTGTTTCTGTACAATATTTATAAACGATTGTATTTCAAAATCCTTACAAAATAATTTAACAACTTTTCGAACATCTATTTGCTAAGTTTCACTAGGCAAATGGATGTTTTGTTAATGAAAACGCATTATATCAACTTTTAGTGACCATCACGCATACACGCATTTCTCTGTCGTATTGAATTGGATGACATTACAGTAGTTAATATACGAAAGAAATATTGTCCTATTTATTTATTTATTTATTTATTGCATCTCACTATCCATAAAACACTTTTTTTTTTCGAATAAAAATCAACCTCACTAGGACTGAGCCTGTATCGAGGTTAACAATTAACATTATAGTGAAGCAAACATATGAGTAATCACAAACATAAATGGTCCTACACAGCAGGGTTTGGTTCAGTTATTAGCGCGGTTGACTCTAATCCTTGGAGAGGACGATTGAATCAATAGTTAAATCAATTTATTTTACTTTTTTAGTTTAAAATATATTTTCAAAGTTCATATCAGTAAAGAGCCAGACCCTGGGGAAGATTTTTTATAATATGAATTAAGTTGTTCGAGTCAATCATGAATATCATATTCTGAATACTATCGGTGAGCTCAGGATAAATTTTACCTAACACTACGCTATTGATGCGATCCAGTTTGCGGTAGGCAATTAAATACACAAATAGACTTGAGAGAGTTCACTTAAGCAACTACACCGCTACCAGGTCACCGAAATGAATAGCCCCCATACGAATTGTCGGGACTGTTCTCTACTTGGCGATTGAAACAAGACCAGCAGCTGTGCGGAGAGTGGATTGGTGGGGGAAGGGAGGAGGGGCGGGACAATGACACTGGGAATAAGGGTTGTTAATAGGGAGTGGGGTAACAAGCCGGAATCAATTTGTATTCAGGTCTCCTTCTTACGTTAAAAGCTTACACAGCTGTTATTCATTGCGGCGATTGCTTTCGTGGACGGAATCGTCAAATATTTTTTACATCCTTTAAACTCTAAGCCGGTCGGACGGAAAAGGCGACTTATTCGTCTAATCCTCTGGGTCCGGCCGCCGCCGCTCCGTCGTTCTTCATTTCACCAACACTTCTCGGGAAACATATTTCCAACAAAGTGATGAAATTATTTTTCCAAGTGATGTCTGTATATTCTCCGAGTGAAAACCCGAGAGAGCGACGTTACGGAGAGCGGCTTTCTGACGGGGTAGAGCGGGTGCGGGAATCGGGGCGAGCAGGGCGGCAACCTTTGTCTCAATTCTTTATTTATATGCAATTACGAAAGAAATGTTTGTAAATAATTTAACCAGCCATATATGGAAACAGGGGAGTTTAAATTGTTCGCAATTGAATTTACGTCACTGTCAACAAATAATTATATCACGTTCCGACGGAGAATATTTTGTAAGCGTTGTAAATTGAAAATATTAAGTATCAACGTAGTACTTTTTACATTATTTAACATGAAATGAAAAAAATAATAAAGATTTCAGCAGAATATGATGTACAACAGGTTTAACTTGTATCTTCCTTTCAATTAATTCTAACAGCTATCCCAAATAACAGCAAAATGTCATTGCCAAATAGGTAAGTTTAAAATATCTGTCGGTAAATTTATTTGCGTTTCGTATCCGGTCAATCCTTTTAAAATGGCCAGATCCACCAGAGGGCATGAGCTTTGCTACTTTTAAGTCAGAGTAATCAAAATTATGCCAAGTCTTGTTCACAGAATTACTAATTATTTATTTATTATTAATTATTTATTAATTATTTATTTATTTATTATGTACACATTACCATTAAACATTTCTATTTGAAAACGTTTGCAATCTGAATTTTTCTACATAAAGAGTAAACGTATCGAAAGAAACATCTTCCACGTTTGAAAGAGGCAATGTGTGCGCATATTATCAAATCCAGCAAACTTGATATTTTCATAACATTTGTAAAAGCTAGACTCATTTGTATAATAGTCAACTCTGTTGACGAAAAAATGATCCGAATATCCACGTTCACTTTACAAAGAAAGCTTCACGTTTAGGTTTCATTTTCCACAATTTTTGCAATGCAGAGATTGCTGCATTTGCTTCGTCAATTGAATTTTTTTTTTTTGCTTTTCCATTTGTGTATTTGAAATAACCCAATCAAATACAGTATTTTTTAATTGCACGCCTCTGTGGCTAGATCCACTGACCGTAAATCATTTGTGAATATTGCCGTGTCCAGGAATTTCAAATTCTGAGCAATTAAGAAGATTTTTTAAAATGTGTTGATTTTATATCAGCTATTTATTTTTTGTGAGAATATTTTTACATGCGACGCGCAAAGATTTATAAGTTAAAACAAGGTTATTGCCTACGAAAGTATTCAGTTCACGTGATTTATTTGTGCAAAGAAGTTTTTTTCAAAACTGTTGTGGGTAATAGCACGTATTTCATTGTAGTTTTTTTAACTTTGTTTTTGTCAGGGAAAGTATTTCAAAGGGAAGTTTATTTGTTATTGTCTGCTCACAGGTGGAGCTAGGTAAAGTTAGGTAGCTATGCAATAGATATAATCACTAAAGTTATATGTTAACTAACTTACTAAATACCACATGTGGCACATAATATTTGAGAAAAAATATTGGTATTTACATAGAAACATAAATACTTAATTTGAGGGGTAATATACATAAAAGCTTATATTTTCTTAAATTGTTTTTATTTTTAAGGTCTTCGAATAGTTCAGAGAAACAAGCACCTTTTTTAAATATCATGTAAAAGTCCACTAAGGCATGTAATAAATACATTAATAATATATTTATATAGATAGATAAAACATGGATAAGCGTTTTATCACGAATGTTTGAAACAACGATGATGGGAGAAATTACTTTTTTCTGTATAATGCAAACCTGTGTGGGATGCATATCAGAATTTTAACTTTAATTCTTGTCCAGCCATTTTTCTGAATACGATCGCTTGATTTTAAAGGGAATCCAACGGTATTTTAAATGGAAAATACCAACGGATTTTCCATTTGCATACTATGAATATTCTAAAGAGAAGAATATTATGCTTGTGAAGTAAAATAGTTTTTGGCTCTTATTTTTAAAATAAAATTAGAAAAAATCCTTTGTAAACATCTTTTGTTTTTGACCACATACCAAATGCTGCAAAAAAGTTAATTTCTTTCAAATTTTGTTTAATTTGACTATGCAGGGATTTTTTGTTTTGAAAGAAAGATGGTATACGAATTACTTGACCAAATTTCAAAATATCTCACTGACATCATACTATGCTGAAAACGTTGCTCGTCTCATAGGGAGGTCTTATCCAGCCAAGTAATTAAACTCAAGAAGCCCGGGTAAGAATCCGACACGATGCCAACTCAGCCACTGACCGGGAAGAAAATCTTAGATTCCCCTTGGATGAAAGAGGTGTTCAGATAACCTCAAGGCTAGTAGTAGTTGAATGATTTTTTTATTAAATGTCCCCCTCTATTCTGAGGGTTTCAGACTGCCTTGCGGTATTCATCATCGTGATTAAAAGAGAGGAAGATACATCATAGTTACTGTTTTGATAGCGCTTCGAAACTGCAATCCAGGCCGCACAGTTAATTTGATTTCGGGTACCAAATGATGGAAGAAGGTTATTATGGAAAGTAAAGTATAGTTATCCAGCTGGAAGGATGCCACCTGAATTTTGAAATACGTCTTTTGGTAGATATTCTCCTGTTTCCTCATATGGACTTAAACTTCAAAGCAGATTCTACTTCAAGATTGCTTCTTTCACGCCTAAAGTCAATTAATAACTTGCTCGTTGAGCGGTTGAAATTGTTCTAATTATCAGCTCTGTCCCTTCTACCGGTGACAAGAAGATCGGAAATCGGATATAAGTAGACATTAAGTAAGAATAAATATGCAGTACACAAATAGTTGCATTTTTCAGAAGACAAGATACGAAATTACAAGAAATTTCAGTTTTCTAAAGGACGACGCTCATATTTATCGAAATTATTCGTACCCTTACTACGCGAGTAAAGTTTCCAGCGGCCACAAAATGTATCAAGATACCTTGTAATATTACGGATGATAAATGAAACGATATTGCCTTCCCCTCCCGTGCGAGCGATAAGAAGTCGGAAATATCGAGAATCGAAGAGAAGAAGACTAGTAGTGCCCTAACGGAGTGGATACTGCCACCTTGGGAAACGTTGCGTCTCACGTACAATCTAAATAGGTTATATTAAAGACCCGAAGTTGCAGGCTGTACGTAAAAAGATGAGACTAATTCTGTCGCACAGAATACTGAGTAGTTCTCTCCTTCAATGCCTGCGCTCCTGGGAGCCGTTCAACGCCCACGATGAATCATTCATGTTTCACTGCTTCACTGAGTCTTTTATTTCCTACTGCAAACAAATTAGTTTTTTTTTGGATTTAGTTAAGGCTTGTTTGTTGAGGTTGTTTAATCATAGGTGCCTGGAATTCAAAACAAATCTGATGCTTACTTTCGAAAATTTATTTTTGTCATCCCACAGAACCGAACGAAGGCATCGACAAGGGAACAATTAGACATATTTCGTAGGAATTGGATAATTGATTTGTTCGACAGAACTGTTGTTTTAAATTGCATTTGTCTAATTTGATTGAATTGATTTAATTATATCTTTATTTATTTACTAACGGACCATGTTCAATGCCAACACATAACAATAAAAAGAGAAATGTTACAATACAAGATAATTAAAAAATTACAGTTATGGCAAAAATAGGGACCCATAAACGATAAAGAATATTTCAAGTCAACACGGGAACAAAGTTTTGATAGAGTTCATGACTTTTGCCACTATTTATTTTGGTATCAATATAAAATATTACTTGCGTAATAACTGACAAAAATCATTAAGGCTTATAACAAAAAATTCAAGGTCCTGACTTGAGTTGACAAGTCTTGCCATTCTGGACATTGGTGAATGGTATCCATAATTTGTGGAGTATTGATTGAGGAAAAGCAAATAATTATTTCTGAGTCTACGGGAAGGGATATTGAGAGTCAATCATTCTGTTAATACTTTTGAAAATGCAGATGAGATCAAAGTCCTTCCTACGTTTTTCTGAAGAAGAATTATTTAATCTTACTTCAAGTTCATCTTATGAGTAATCGCCTCATTATAAAAACGGATAAGAATTATAATGTGCCTACGTGAACGTGGATAGCAGAAATTAAGGATTCCCAAGAAGGAAACACGTTGATAATCGGAACAACGAACATGATAATGATTTTTTTAAAGTATGAATATGAATGTATACAATACAGTGAATACAATTATACCAACTGACCGGGGCTAGTGGGACTATGGAATCCCTAACTGAATAATATTGTTAAACTGAAACGAGAGGGAGGGAAAGGACATAAGATTGGGAAGTATCTGGCTATTAAAATCACTAAACACGGATAAAGCCATTATAAGCAACGTCTTTTTTCTAAATGGTTGTCTTTTACCAAGGCGATACTTATCTACCAATCTGAAATCAAATTAATTTTAGAATACGGAAATTTTTTTTGAATGTTAGTATTTTATTTTTATTTTTTTATATTAACTCCACACAGGAGGCCCTGAAGAAAATAATTTCCCTCAGGGCCTATGTCATCTTTGGGGATGCTGTGTGGAGGGTCTTTGTGTGGAGAGGAAGGAGTGAACATGGGTCTTGAAGAGTCCCATGTTTTAGGAGGGAGGAAACACAGAGGCCGGCAGTTCGTTCCACAGCCGAGCTGTTGAACTTAAGAACGAATCGTAGAAGTGACCCATTCTCATGTGACAAATGTCAACTGTGTACAAATGCTGGGCGCGCGTTTGGCGTGTATCCCGACTACGCAGCGGTGCCGAAGGGATCAATGACGCTAGTTCCTCAGAGCATCTTCCATTGTAATACCGATAGAACAAGGACAGCATACCTACCTGACGCCTGTGCTCTAAAGATTGCAGTCCGTTTGTTAAGATTGGGGAATCTATCAAACGGACCGCCCGTTTTTGCACAGAGTCAAGAGTTTTTTTCAGGTATTTAGGGGCTCCGGACCAGAGATGGCTGCCAAATTCGACAGTAGGGCGCACAATTTTTACCCGTCTCACAACGCAGCCCGACAAGAGCACTCTTGTGAGGTGTCAAATTAAAAATAAAAATAAAATTATGTGAAAAATTTACAATGGTGGCAATACGAAATTTTAAAAAAATAACCATAATTTTCGTAAAAAAACGTTTTGTTTTTAAACTTTTTTATTGAATATCTTATAAACAAATACCAAACATCAATCAGTTTCCTAGGATTGCCCAACATTTTACTTGAGGAAAAACTGCATGAGGTGCTTAAACGAGAGTAATGTTATGTAAATAACATAGGATTATTTTTCTTACTTTGCAGTAAGTAAGAACCTGTCAAATCTGTGATTTGTCTTGTCTATTGTTTATGCTGTGGCAATAACAGGAAGTGACTAAAATTGAAGATGGCGTCACTTCCCGACCGGAGAGAGAGGAGAGTGTGCGCGTCCGGTCGGGGGTCAATTATTATTTCTGGGGGTCTGAGGATCTGATCGTGGATTTGTGGTTAATACCGAAATGTTCGGTTTGTGCTTCAAGTTTAGAAGTTTAATAATATTTCCCGCGAATGGAATTCGCCACGGGTGGCGTGGATAATGAAAACGTATTTTGCCATGTGCGGCCGTGGAGGTAATCAGAGTTTATCCAAGTGATCGGTGGTTATTTCTGCCGATGGACTGTTTTCGCCGTGAGCATTTTGATTCGGAGCATTTTTAAGTCCCACCTCGCCTTATGGAAGGGCAACTTACGGGTTATCCGTGAAACCGGCACATGGCTGGACCTCACCGGGCCGTTGGCCAGCCACATCTGAAGCCGTCGTCTACTCCTTATCTTGGCTGGTACTCTCTGGGCCGATGGCAGTCACATCCTGATGCCGTCGTCTACTTCCACCTGGCTGGACCTCACTGGGCCGAGGCCAGTCACATCTGAAGCCGTCGTCCTCTACCTACTTGGCTGATTCAACTAGTCCGCCATTCGCGGCACTCAGCGTTCGTTCCTCATAACTATATACGTCATATTATTTTAGACAGGGTAGATAGATTCTACGTTCTGGTCGATGGGGGTAGGTTTTCACCTTTTTGTATATCTCTAACTAATAGTTCTGTAAACAGTAGGTTGCGCATCCAAACAAGTATGATTGTAATTTTCTCTTATTTAATAATTCCGAAATTTCTACTGAAATCGTGATATTTGTAATTAGGTACTTAAATACTACAATTATAAAGCGTATATATTTTTTGAAATATCAAATAAAGAATTAAACAATTTGTCCAAAGAAACGTCACTATCTTTATGACGAATATTTTTTCAAGCTTTCTTTAAGCAGGTATTGAAAAGCTCAGTAATAGTTAGCCATCTGATCAAAGAAAGGCTTTATTCAATAATAAAGTAGCGAAAGAAGCAGATTTTAGAAACAGAAAACGGAATATAAAAAAGAAATTTACAGACAGACGAAATGCCAAACGGTCGAGTTAAAATAAGTAAATAATATTATTATTGTAGAAAGCAATCACTTTGTGGTTTGACATATTTAATAAAATAGCTTTAGCGAAACCGGTCGATTCTAAAAATTATTAAAAACTCGTTGTTTTAAAACAAAAATAATTTTATTGTATTTTATTAAATAATATTACTCTAAATAGCAAATGAAGATATTTGGTCAAACTGTTCGATAAATACAGCATCAAAGAATTTAATAAAATATTCGCTGAATGTTAAACAGTAATATCTATTTGTTTTGACATGTGTGCCCATTAAACTAAATCAAAATCTAATAACGTAATTATAATCGGTTAGTTTGCAAATATTTAATTTTTCGTTAAACATTTCCATTTAGAAATTCAAACATAATAATAACATTGGATATTTTAATTAAATTGCTTTTGGAGGTTATTAATGCTTTAAATCTTTCAACAAATATTTAGTTTTGATATACACATTGAACATACATGAAAACGGACTTTATTTGTGTCAATGCACTTAAGTGTCTTAAATTATTGCTAACGCGTTCAATACAATATTATTTGGTTTCAGTTTTGATTTCACACAAAAATATTATTATTCTATCTGACCTTTAAACCATTTTAATACGGTTAGATGTTATAGACTCTTCTAAAGGTTGCATGCATCATTTTCGTTTTCTATGATAAACTATTATGTAATTGGCAAGAGCGCCCCTGAGATGATATCTCACGAAAGCGGCGCTACACAAATTGTCCAATATTATAACTAACTAACTAACCATCACGCTGTTTCCCCGCAGGGGTAGGCAGAGAGGACGGACCGCCAAACAACTCGGTCTTGGCACACACTCCTTGCCTCATTCACATTCATACATCGTCTCATACATACTCTTCTATTGTTCTGACTCTTGACATGGCCCGACTCAAGTATCTGATTCACTTGGTCGTGCCATGTCTTCCTCGGGCGTTTCCGACTTCTGTTACCATTCACATTTGCATCGTATATTCTCCTTACACTCCTTTCTTCGCTCATTCGCTCTACATGCCCAAACCATCTAAGCGTCCCTTTCTTGATCTTACTCATTACGCTTACATCAGCCTTGCACTCTTTGCGGATATCCACATTCCTCACACGATCATACATGGTTTTACCACACATACGCCTCAGGGATCTCATTTCAACAGCATTCAATCTACTTTCATCCTTTCTTTGCCAGTTCCATGCCTCACTTCTATACATCAGGGTAGGTACCAGCACTCCATTGTGGACTGCTAACTTCGCTTCTTTGGACAATTTTTTGTTAGCGCCAACTGCGTTCAGTCCTCCATTAATGGAGTTACCTGCATTTACTCTTCTTTCAATATCTCTGTCAGCCTTCCCATCTCTCGTAAACATGCTTCCTAAATACACAAATTCATCCACCTGCTCCAAGTATTCCTCATTCACAACTATATTGCACACTGTTTTCGTACTTTCTCTTTCAAACACCATTACTTTAGACTTACTTACATTCATCATTAACTCATTCTTCACGCATACTTCGTTCATCCTAGACACGAGAGACTGCAGATCATCCATACTATTAGCAATCAGCACCGCATCATCAGTCCAATATTATAATTATTATTATATCAGGTGTAAACCAAGGTGAAGCGTTGAAAAAGCATAAACTGCCTTTAGTTTGTCCATCTTTCAAAATAACGTTTCCGAAAACCCATAAGTTCTGAAATCCTTAAAACTTATTTTCCTTGGCAGATCAAAAAGCAGATGTAATGTTATTCTTACCTTTCTTACGAGTTCCCCCACCATGCCGTCCCAGCCTCCCTTCACGTCCGGGTTCTCCGTGCCGTAGCTTCCGTCCTTCACGATTCGCAGTTCATCTGAGGAAATAAAACAAAAAAACGTTTCAAAACGGGCGCGAAGATGGCGCCAGCGTGCCGCGCAACTCGGACAATGCAATGTTGCATTTTCTGGAAAACCCGCATTTTAGAAACTGAAAATAAACCAGATTAAAGCATTTCAAGTTAAAATAATGTACGGTCACAGAGAAAAAAAAAGTGAAGGAAACATTATTTTTGATTTAAAATAAAGTTTTCAAAACCGTCAACTGCTTCCCGTGTTACTTAATAAACCTTTACGATTTCAATAGTTTTGAAGCCTTTGAAAATCTTCCTACTGTTAGTTTTCAACTTCTTCTAAACATATTATATTATTTACAGAGGTACCTAGTTCTTTAAGAAAACCGATCGATTGTATTCAAAGACTTATTTAATATTTTGATTACTTTGTGAAATGTTTTATAAAATAAAAGAAGCATATTACAATGAATATTATTATGTACAATTTCTACATAAGCAATGAGTCAAAACATTTAAAAGAGGAGGAGCAGAGGCAGCGCTACATGTCCAGAAGAAGAAGGTCAAGTTTATGAAATGTTTACACATATTGCTAATGCGTAGTTAATATTATAAAAGCGAAAATGTATGTAATTAATTAGCCGGTATCCACTTATTCGAAGTACCTATACGTTGATTTTATTGCACCCGCAAATTTACTAACAAAAATTATATTATAACTTTTCGTTTTAAACATCTTTATTTTTCTCTCTTGTAACATAAACTAATAGTTACTTTATTTGAATGAGTTTTTCGTGATTCAATAAATTGTTTGTGGTTTCTTTCCATGCGATATCCCCAAACATTGACATTTTAAATTCACGAACTAATATAAGAATAATATAATAATAGAACTAGACAAAGACGAGCTCTTAGCGTTAAAACAAACATGCTCAGTAGAAGATTTCGCCTTTGCAGTACAACAGTAAAAAGGACGCTCTTCCTTTCCTTCTGTGCCACGTTGTACACGTGCGAACTATGGGCAAACTACAAAAAGAGTAGTATAGAAAGACTACGGGTCCAATACAACAACGCCTTTCGCACAATGTTTTGTCTCCCCAGATACTGCAGCGCTTCCCGTATGTTCACGGAGGGGCGAGTTCCCGTATATGCAGCCCTTATTAGATCCAGGGTGGCAGGAATGAGGGAAAGGATAAGAAGCTCTGGAAATATCCTCACTATGGAAGCCCGCCTCACTCCATCCTCCAGCATTGACGCACACTGGATAAAAATACTAGAGCCTAATATAGTCACGGTTCCCTAAAGGCTTCAACTTTCTATTAATTTTATAATTTTATTCTATTTTATTTTCAATTTATTCAGTTTTTTTTATCATTGTTATTCTGCTCTATTTTTTTGTTTTTGATCAAATATTTTTTTGTATCTCTATATCGAATGTGTGGGACTGCACTAACCTCCCCACATACCGGAATAAACACTTTTATTAGAATTATTATTATAAATATCCAAGTTCAAGATGGCTATCGTTTATCACACAAAAAACTTTCGACTGACATTTTTTAACGTCTCTCTCTTATACCTTAATAATCTTAGGTCGTAGATATCTCTATTTCACCGCGGTGATGCCAAAAAACTCCTTTAAAATAAATTTTGAAAGATTCTAAGCATACATCAGACATGATAGTGTTTACTTCTTTTGTCTCTATGGCAAATAAAAGGAAATGAGAGAGCTTGGGGACAAAATTTAAAGTGACCCACGGTAGGTACATAAAGTAGCTTCTCATTTGGACGTTAGATGGCACTGGAAACCGCTATTACCGTACGAATATGCAAAAATATTAAAACTAAATGAATATTTTTTTAAAATTAATACTATTGTAGCATATTTAGCAGGTCTTTGACCAAATGTCCACCATAGAAGAGCCGCCACTGAGGAGACGTTTCTAATTAACAACATTTAGAAGCAAAAAATGTTTAATGACGTTACAGTATATCTAGCCTTGCTATTGTCTATCAAAATTAAAATAAAATAAATGTGTTATATAAAAAACACTATTGTTTCCAAAAATCAACGTTGTTCAGAAATCAACAAAGTCAACGTTGCTCATGTATGACAAAAATAACCAATAAGAAAATATAAGTCGTATTATTTTCGTATTCAAAAGTTGCGTCGAATACTACCTCAAGGCCGACTAGATTTTGATTTTGAGATGACAAATGAATAAGCCAGTGCTGCGCCATAAGAGAGAAGCGAGATTGTCGGCCTTGCATTTTCTCTTAAAATCTTCAGATGAAACATCTTCAATTAAAACACTTTTAAGGCAATTTACTCATTTAAGTAGGCATTCCGATACTTTTAAAGCATATTACTTACAAGATGCATACATATATAATAGTTTAGTAGGAACTAAAACTACAGAAATCGAAAGCACACCAATTGTGTTCGTGTGGAACTTGTTCGTGTTCTTTCTCTGTTTGAGATATGCTCTTTGCTTCTTCAGTGTGAAAGGGAAATACTTTTGAACAAAATTTCCTTCAATGAATCTTTTCATGGACAATAAAGTTGAAGTGCTGCCTAAAAAATAAAAATAATTTTTATTTTGCAAGAGTAAATACGTAATAATAATTTATATTATGCAAGATGGAATACGAAATAATAATTTGTATTATGCAGGATTTCATAAGTAATAATCCTATTAATGATTTGAATACTATGTAGAGTAAATTTGTAAGCTTCTGTATAGTCCAAAAACTTATTAACTTTGCCATGGAGAGCATTTATCGAGCCAAATACCAAGAAAATTAAGTGCAACATTCCTCTGTCTTAACATAACCTTCGCATCATTTTCATTTCCCCTTCGCATTATACTCTACAGTCGATACTTTTCACGTAAATATCGCCCACGGCGATTTAAGTACGTGGTTTGTGTGGCGATCAAGAATCAAAAGAGCTTTGGTGGCGATTTTGTATGATTTGGTGGGCGATAGCAACTAAAAAAACCTACGATCAGTAACCAAATATAAATTCTTAATTTCAGAGAAGCTAATTTTGCTCCTTTACTCACTCACGTTGAAACATAATTGAATTGATATCAGGTACGCACAGCTCGCAGTAATACCATACCAAGTGGGTCTGGTTATACGCTTCTCCAAGGAAGCACACCGCCAGCTCTCAATTCAAATCAAACTAATTAAATTAATGAAATCAAATAAAACTAATTAAATAACTTGTTATAATCCTTTTTGGTCACGTACTCTCTACCTCTGTGAACCCACCTATCCTCCCTACGTACGTGTAAGCATCTTAGGAATGTACACGTGTAGCTATGCCTGCGGAACACGTGTCCGGAATGGCAGAAATAAAGGAAGGCGTCTGGACTTGATGTAGGGAAGTAAATACAAAGCAAGCCGGGTTCCATACAATATCTGGATTCTTATTAATTGTAAGACAGCCTTATTATATTGTACTTGCTGAAAGCCTGTCAAAAATGATGAGAGAATAAAATTTCAGGTAAAAATGCAAAATAGGATTGTAGGAAAAGAGTCTCGTTTAAAAATGTGAGTTAAAAGATTTTTAGTATGTTAAACCACAAACGGAATTGGTGGTCCATTTGGACCCGCCAGAAACAACATTTTAATTTCTCCCAATCGATTGGCAACAGAATATCACGCGTTTTATTAATCTTATTACATCGCGTGCTGAGGCAGAATATGAACGTTTAAAACTTTATGTTTACTAGAAGTAGAGGTACGCAATGCTGTCGGGTCCAAATGGACCCACAACATCAGTTACTTTAGTTTTTGGTTTTTGATATTATTTATCTATTTTTTTGGCATTTAAGTTTAAATGGCGTGATTTATTAATGACCGAGATATTGCTGCTTTGTTGGAAATGAAAATTGAACCGATAACGAAAAAATATATGCATATAAAATGTTTAGTAAATTACTATGGAAAGTTGTTAGTTAAAAGTTGTTTTTTTTTCACGTGGTGATCCTACACGTTTACTGCTTTATTGAAATAGGTTCCTTCAGCTTAGTAGGTACCCATTATTTATGCAAAAATATTCTTCTTTCAATATACATATTTTTTTATTTTATTTTAATTATTTTGTAAAATTATGAATTTCGACAGGCTAGTAATAGTGAGGTTAATATTAAAAATGTAAACAGTGATACCGCATGTGAGGAACCAATAAATAAATAAACAACAAACAATGAGCCTGCACGTTATTTAATTTTTAGTTTTATGACAGGCACAAACTTTCAGTGAAAAACTTTTGAAAAGGAACAGCTTTATTAAATTTAAATTGCTAGATTTGATCAAACACTTCGTAGTTATGATTGAATGATGATAATTTTTTTTCTTATTTAAAAAAATAGTGTTGCCCGCTTAGATAAATACACAGAACAACGTTGAAACTGATTCACATTTTTCTAATATTAAAAAAAAATGATGTCATTCTTTTTTTAAAAATTCATTATTAATCTTCAAAGCAGAAACATAAATGTTTTTTTTTCATATAGCCGTTAATTAAATTATAGGACTTAAATTTGTTACGAAGGTATTGAACCAAAAATATAAAGTTAAAATTTAAGGCTAATTGTGCATGCTGATAAGTAAAAATATATTTTTTTAAATAATTCAATAGATGATTATTTAATAATCACAGTTGTAATCGAGCAATTGTTGTTATTTTCTATAAAATTTCAGACTTGTATTTCCAAAAAAAAAAATCTTCATATTCGAATTTCTGCTGTAAAATCAATGTGTATATCTGTATAGGACGTGTGGGATTCCACTAACCTCCCCACATCCTGGAATAAAAATGATTATTATTGAATTCCCCAAAAAGACAGTGACATGTCCTTAATTTATCTTGGGTCCTTTTGACCCACGATTCCATATTCGTATTAAGGGTTAGAAAAAAAGGTGGACTGAAGAAGTGCCTCCTGTGCTCTCAAGATACGCCCATAGGCGCCAGGGGATCATTTTCAGAAAATGTATAATATTACATAAGGGCCAAGTTTTAAAACTAAAGAATACCAGCGTGGCGAAATTGCCAGAAAATGATCGATCTTCACCGAAATATTTTTTTCCTAAAAGGTTTACAATCTTTTATAGGCAGCAGAAAGTTTTTTAAAAGTCTCACTAAGGAACTCTAAAACATTTTTTTCTGACTGGATTGTTTATTTTTGAAAATCAATATCACTGTTATAATTTCAGATGGAAAATATGTTTCATTATTAACTTTGAAGTTGTGCCTAATTGATTTAACCATCGATGTAATACATAGATTTATTAAGGGTATATAAACACAAAAAAAATCGTTCTCCAATCGAGTTCAAGCTAATGAAGGGTAGTTTAACTTTTAAAACATAAACATAATTTTGTTTCCTTCCTAGATAGAATTTAAATATGATGTTCATGGTTTGATTGTTAACGGGCGAATACAAAATGAAAGATACTTCTCTAAATCACACAACGACCTGCAAGAATCTAGGAATTGTCCATGACGCTCGTTTGATTGTTCATATTGTTCATGTTCATATTGAAAAGATCTGTCAACTAGCCAAAAGTAGGGTTTTATCATACACAATTCAAAGGAGTTGACCGACCTCTCATTATAAAGCTGCTTTACTTTAGTAGTGCGTAGCATTCTCGTGAGTGGATCTCATGTATGGGGGCCAGAGGATAACGTCTAGTACTAATGGTCGAGAAAATACTAAATAAATTTTTACGATATCTCTACACGGGAGAGTTCTGTTTTTACCCATTGTTGTCTCCAACAGCATTTATCTCGTGAATGCTAGATATCAGCATTCATAGTTCTAGGACAGGTGTCGCATTACTGCCGATGGCTTATTAACTTCTGAACGGTTTATTATCAAGATAGAATAAGTCCACAAGATAATTTCACGCGGGGCCGCCAACACTTCCTTCTGACACTTCCCAGGTACAGAACTAATTTACCAGCCCCTGGGAAGACTTAATAGGTTGATTAACTGCCTTGCAAGAAATGTGGGTGTCTTCCACAAGTCCTTCAACAACTTAATGCACAAAGTATTGTTTAACTTTTTATTAAAATACACACGTATATTGTCTACATCAACTATATTTAAAAAAAAGATAAATCGCTTTTGCAATGATGTTGTACTATTTTTTTTTAAATAAATAAATAATAATAATAATATTTAGATGATTTAAATAGCGCCGTTTTTGTGCAAAATCACCTCAAGGGCGCGAATGTTAAATAAATTTGAAAGATAAAAGCCTTAACATCTAAACAAATGAAACTTTATTTCAGTTGCAGACAATCAAAAACAATGAATAAATTTTAAATAACTATTCGTTTGACAGCTGTAAAAGGGTGATGTTATTGCATATTAACGGGATTTTCACCATCTATTTAAAATTTGATACGATCTCATTTATATTTATTGAATTTAACTATTAGAACCTTATTAAATTTCTTCTACAAAATTAATATAAACGTGAATCAGTAAAAACCATTTTTATTAATATTTCTTTATTTAATTAGTTAAAAACTTCAAAATTGGTTTGGAATACACTATTTAGTTTTTACAGCAAATTATAGTAAATCAAAGAAAATACATACTCAGAAAACGAATGACAGAATCCATGAACAACAAAAATGATTTTTTTTTCTGGGAAACATTTGCATTAATTTTATAACCCTCATGAGACTAAAATATTATATTTTGGAAATAAATAAATAATATACATATTCATACTGCACGATACAGTGCGCCTTGTAATAAAATCGGTTTCTACCCAAACTCTAAAATCTTAACTATCATATTCGTCGATGCCTCCTGGTCGCTGGTACCAGTTGTAATGAATTGCCTTCTGGATGTCTAATCTAGAGAATGGCTGTTCGTCATGTCACCAACTGTTTTTTTGCAAATTTCATACGCATTTCCTAAACTACCTTCCACGAGCCACTATGATTTTTCACATAATAAATAAGATCTTCGTGTTCGGTTTTTTTTTACAATAATCTCTCACCTAACTTTGTTTGTTTTTTTTTATAATTATAAGATCTGGTGTGACTATTGTACTTTTTAGTGTGGTAACCCATATTATTTAGAAAGTAGAGTGAGTGAAAACTCAGCTATTGAAAGAACCAAATTTATATTTAACTAATCTTCCTACCCTGTTTTTATTTCGATTCTAGACATAAATTCGGGGCTCAAAGTTTGGTAGGGTCACGGAGACGCATTTTTTGCTGGGAAAAATGTGTCACTCATCAAATACCGTGTAACGCCACTGTTGCATTCCATCAGCAATACTACCAATAGTCCTACTCCTAGCGTCCACGAGTGGTCTCTTAAGCCCCGCGAGCCCTGGGCAATGTGGCCAATGGCAATACCATCAGCCATAGCAGATAGGAGAGGATAAATGGCGAATCTCCGGCGCCATAAAACCGGAACCCCCCAGCTAAGGGATGGAAACCCCTACAGAAAAACCCTGGCCCTCCTGGTAGGGGGTTGGGCGAGAGGCTAATAACCTCTCCCTGTAAAAGCAACGCTATTACGAATCCTAACACAGAGCCTCGGACAACAACTGAACTTAGGAAAAGACCCGGCAAACGAAATAAGGACTTGAAAATAGCTACCTGGAACGCAAGGACGCTGTATAGAAGTGGAGCCCTAGGAGAGATCACTAGGGATATGACGAAATATAAAATTGACATAATGGCGGTGCAAGAAACCAGATGGATAGGATCTGAGCCATTTGACACAAGAACGCATACGATACTGCATAGTGGAAATGAAAGACATCATAAATTCGGAGTGGCCTTCATTGTTGACCGGAAAATGGGAAAATGCATATTAGACTTTAAACCCATTAATGAAAGAATGTGCAGTTTACGCATAAAAACGAAATTTTTCAATGTAACATTGATCAACGTACATGCTGAAACGGAAGATAAAGAGGACATAATGAAAGATACATACTATCAGAAACTCGAACAGGTCTACGACACATTACCATCAAACGACATTAAGATGGTAATTGGGGACTTTAACGCCAAGATAGGACAGAATCCTCTGCTCCAACACATTACAGGAATGAACAGCCTACACAAGCACGCTAATAATAACGAAACCCGAGTGATTGTTTTCTAGAATCAAGAAACCTAATAGTGGCCTCGACTCAATTCCCAAGAAAAGACATACACAAACGGACCTGGACGTCGCCAGATGGTAGACACCATAACCAAATTGATCATGTCCTGATAGAAAGAAGGGGGGCAACGAGCATCACAAACGTAAGGACGTATAGGGGTGCCAACTGTGATTCAGACCACTACATGGTGGTGGCCACCTATAGGAGCCGAATTGCAAACAACAGGACACGAAAATCACCAACTATTCCAAAAATCAATACGGAAGCTCTAAAAACACCAGAAGGCAAAGAGCAGTATCACAACGCCCTTTTAAATAGCCTACCAGATCAGATCACTGAGCAGAACTCCCAAGAATCACTCGAAAAAGATTGGAATGATATAAAAGAAGCAATTGTAAGAGCAGTGGAATCAAGTGTCGGAAACATGCCCAGACAGCCCAGGAACCCGTGGTTTGATGAAGAGTGTGAAAGAAAGATAGCTGAAAAGAATATACTCAGAAAGAAGTACTTGGAAACGTCAACAAGAAACAAAAGACAGGCGTACGAACAAGCGAGAAAAGAAACGAGTAAGCTGATACGGGGAAAGAAAAGAAAATTCTTGAATGATATACTGCTAAAAATGGAACAGGACTTTGTCAATAATAATCCTAGAGAAGCATATAGGGGAGTAAACTTCTTCAAGAAGGGTTTCAAACCGAATACAACACTATGCAAAGACGCTGATGGATCAATTATATCAGATAAGGAACGAATAAAAACAGTGTGGAAAAACTACTTCTATAAACTTCTCAACCCTAATAGCGACCTGAGAAGTCACCCTACCAACATCCCCACTGAATCAAGTAATGAAGAATCAGCGAATCCACCAACAATGCAAGAAATAAACGCTGCACTAAAGAAACTTAAAAACAACAAATCACCTGGGAAAGACAACCTCCCGGCAGAGTTGTTCAAATATGGAAATGAGCATCTGAGAAATCTGCTACTCAATTTAATAACTAAAATATGGACACTGGAAAAAATCCCAGAGGAATGGCAAATAAGCATAATATGCCCAATTCACAAGAAAGGTGACAAATTAAAATGCGAAAATCATAGAGGAATATCACTTCTATGCACAGCATATAAAATCTACACCATGATACTGAAACAAAGAATTGATAAATATGCAGAAAACCTACTGGGAGAGTATCAGGCAGGCTTCCGCACCGGTAGATCCACAACAGACCAACTGTTCACCGTCAGACAGATCTTGGCAAAGTGCTGGGAATTTGACATAGACATACACCAACTATTCATTGATTTCAAGCAAGCGTATGATAGCATAGATCGGGAGTGTCTATATGACATACTACTACAATTCCAGATTCCACCTAAATTGGTTAGGCTCATAAAAGCCACAATGTCAGACTCAAGATGTCAGGTCAAAATAGACGGAGAATTGTCGGAAGAATTTACAGTATCACAGGGACTTAAACAGGGGGACAGTCTGGCTCCCACTCTCTTCAACATTGTGCTCGAACATGTAATACGAAAATCACTAATAGACACTGGCTCCAATATTTGTTTCAAGAGCAGTCAAGTTGTCGGATATGCGGATGACATCAACATTGTCGGAAGATCAATTTCAGCCATTAAGGAGGTCTTCGACCCTTTAGAAACAGCGGCGCGGGAAGTAGGACTGCGAGTTAATGTTGACAAAACAAAAATGATGGTACAGAGCAGGAACCCCTCACACAGAAGAAGAAGTAGTGCACTATTTAAAGACAACTACTCATACGAAGTGGTCGATCAATTCACCTACCTGGGCTCCAGCCTGATAGAGAACAATGAGGATCCAGCAGAAATCAGAAGGAGAATCACAGCAGCCAACAAAACATACTTCTCTTTGCTGCCAGTGTTTAAGTCACGTAGTGTCCACAGAAAAACCAAAACAACCATATATAAGACCATTGTAAGAACTGTATTGGCATATGGATGTGAGGCGCTGACACTGACGGTAAAGATGGCTGAAATGCTGGATACTTTTGAAAGAAAGGTGCTGAGAAGAATATGTGGACCCGTGAAAGAGGGCGAACAGTGGCGTATCCGGCACAATATAGAATTGTACGATATATATAAGGCCCCTAGCATCTCTGCACACATGAGACTCCTCAGGCTGAGATGGGCTGGGCATGTACAGAGAATGCCGGATACACGCGTCCCAAAAAGAATTCTGACTGGTCACCCAGGTGGAAAGAGAAAAGTGGGAAGACCCAGACTGAGGTGGGAAGATGAGGTAAGAGGGGATGCAGCACAGCTTCTCCAGGTGACAAACTGGAAGTCAGCCGCTGAGGACAGGAGGAGTTGGAGGCGACTGTTGCAGGAGGCCAAAGCTCGATATGGGCTGTAGCGCCATCGAAGAAGACGAAGAAGACATAAATTCTGACTAATTCTTCTGCCGTAGTATTTATTGAAGCGCACATAACCTATTATAAACACAAATAATGAAATATTAACAGGTGATTAACATACATGATGGTGATTAACATACATTGGATTATCAATAAGAGTCTCAGTTTTTCAATCGAAGTCCTCTTTGTCTGCAACCTCCATCTTAGTAAACATTCACTTTTTCTGCGAAAAAAATGGATAACGGGAAGAAAAATTGAAGGAAAATTGGTTAAAACTAAGTTCCTCTTACCAAGTTAATTCTGGTGAATAGTAATACGAACAAAGCCATAAATCTCCACGTATCCTGAATAGTTCAAAGGCCGGTTTACACCCAAATGATAAGTTTGATGGGTGTTTTTGCTCCGATGACATTCCTTCTCATGCCGGAGGAGAAACAAACTAGGTCTTATACTAATTAAAAAATAACCCCAACTTCAACTCCTCCATCTCTAGTCGACTGAATCTAGAAGAGGAATGTCCATTTCTTCTCTTGTAACGGCTTCACTCGTGAAATTGTGATATGTATGTGCATATGCCATTTCCTTAACATATAACATATCAGAAGAACACATTTTTCGTGAATTTGCATTTTCCCCTAGGCTGCCACAATATGTTGACACTATTTATTCTCAGGTCGTCGAGTTGCGTGCTTGCGATTCGCGAGATCTTCACATACCATGACTACGAAGTCTAAGGATTAATTTAATGTCAATGTGTAAATTCAATTAATTTCTTGCTTTTTTTAAGAGGTCACTAACTCCTCGTTTGGTAGGTAGAAAAGTTTTGGATACGTAAACCCCTCACGTAGGTATAAATGGTTAACAATGATTATTGCAGGGTATGTCTTTATTGAGGTCGCTACCCTAACAAAGATTTGAAATAGATGTTTGAGTATTCAACTCTCATTCTCTCGATTTTCAATGTTTTCGTGTTGGTATTATTTTTATTTTAGCATGTGCATATAGCACACAAAAATATGCCTACAGTGATTTGGTATTTCGGAACGTGTTTGAAAAACCTACCCTACAGGGATATTTTATTTACATTCCAATTCATAACAGCAGGAATATTTGGGTGAATACTATTTGTTTCTAAAAAGGGCTCTGATCTCGTAATATTTATTGAATTCCTTTGTGGTGACCTATTTTAATATCAGTGAAACTTTTTAATATCTCACAATTCTTGCAATCAATCTCTATTTAGTCATTAAGTTTAACTGTTTTTTTTCTTAATCCAAATAAGCGAATCATTGCTATGTTAAATATTTGACCAATAAAATATTAATTGGTATCTTCATTATCCCTTTTCTTGTATGGTTTACACGATAGAATTTCATGGAATATCCAGAAATTCCTTTTGACAAATTTGACGTGTATTCCAGGGGTCTTTAATCTTGCTGTTCCTTACCGCAATACTTTTTCTTCTTTCACTGAAGTGTAATTGTTTTAATCTCAACTATCGTTTTTCATTTAATTTTCCAGTCTGCTATAAATGTTTTCTACTACGAATCATCTGTCATTAAATACTGTCGTTTATTTTCCTAACGATGCATTTATGGAATTATTTCCCAAATGTTGTCGATCCCACTCCATACAAAAGGTTTATCTGTTTATATTACGGTGCATTGAACTCTCAAAAACCGTTAGACAATTAAGCAATCAATCATCCCTTTGTTCAGGGAAGCTAAGCTTCTAATTGGTTGTTACACTTTTTTGTCACCTCCTACAGTTCCGCCTACTTTCTTAGAGACATCTCTAGTGTAATAAGGCAAATCGTTTATAATCTAAATTCTTACAGTCCTCAAAGCAGTTTGATAATATTCGTTATTCGTTGGTATCCTGTTTTCTTTTTTATATTGGGGAAGTTTTTCCCGGTGTTGAAAACTTAAGAAAATTCAAATCATTACGACCCATAGACATATGAATATTAGTAGACCTGCCCTAAGTGATTAAAAGCGTATTATCCCCACTCCCCATACCGGTTCCATTGAGCCGGCTGGGCTCGCGTACGGCCTCAAGTGATATTTGAAAACGTGACGTCATCATTCTTGTGCGAACTATGGTCCAGGCATCATCGGTTCATTTTACGAAATAACACGGCAAAATGTTTACTTGTACTATGAAAACTGGTAAAAATAGATGCGAAAAAAGAGAATAAACCCAATTGTCGTATTACATTCCATATATAAGCATTATTTTATTTTATTTTAAGCATATTCACATCGTATAATATGAACCAGTTGTTACTATCACATCGAGAAACGTCTGGACGCGAAACACAAAGCTGGTTGGTTGCTGGGAAGTAAATTATGAACATTTATAAAAGTGTCTTAACTAAATACTCTGAACTAACTATGACTCTGAATATAGAAGCTGCCTTACTTTGCCGAATTTGGACTTCGCAAATTTGTTCATAACGTGGCGAGTAATTTGCGCTCCCATGTAAAAATGTCTATTCATTCAAAGCAGATTTTACTTTTAAGAAGTAAATGGTGATATTATAATGCGAGATGCCTATTTACTGTCAGATTGATTTATTGACGAATCACAGTCATCTTCACTCCCTTCGTTCTTCAACAGTTGATTTTACCCCTCGCCTTTATCTTCTCGTCTATTAATTCCTATGTCTGTGTTACGACCTTAAAGCAGTGAGAATTTCAACTGACTGGAAATGTAGCCAGCCGCTCAGCGGGTATTAAAATAATAATCCCAAATCCGTTATTTTTGTTTCGTAGAATTTTTTTTTAATAATATTAGTTTTACTAGATATATGTATATCATTGTATTACTGTGTATTAGGGTGTATCGATTTTTAACTTTTCTTTTTGTTTTCAAATTCCAAGTTGAAAAAAAGTTGCTACTAGGTACCACAACTTACAACAAAAAGTTTTCGAATTTTAAAAAAATATTTAGGTCTCCCGCACAAGGCCTAAAGTTTTATTTTTTTTCAAAATATATAAATTTTTTTTAAATTTAAAAAAATTAAATCGTAACTTTTGTGTTTATTCCAAGTTAAAAAACAGTAATATTAGGGCATAAAAATAAGTAAGAAACGATTTTTTTATATAAAAAATGGATTTAAGGTTTCCCGCACAAGCCCTAAACTTTGTTAATTTTGATGAAATTTTGTAATTTTGTGTACATATAAAACCATGTTTTTTTTAAAGTGTAAACTATCTATTTATTTGTATTAATAATCTATCTACGTTGAATAATTTCACAGTTTTCTCATACTCTGTAATTTTTATTATTAAGTATTACATCAATGGTAAATTAATGATACTATTCTGAAAATGTATAGAGAAACAATCTATTGAGATGTGTTTCTAGGAAACCTTTTTTTTTGCCAAAAATTATATTATAAAAGTTAAATAGAGGAAAAAAAACTTTTTTGGGGGAAAGTTCAGCCAGTCAGTCATCAAAAGCTAATCGCTCCTCTTCTTATCGCAGCAATGTAACCTTTGGGATCGGGGCATGATAAATGAAAATATCATCATGTCTTCCGTCTTAATCGAGATCCCATGGGCGTCGCGCGATCATAGTCAAATTATCCAATGTAATCGGTACCTCTATACCTGATAGTATTAGGCTCGTTGCGGAGACCGAGTATTATGAGTATATTCGTATAACAGTAATTTTTAATGATAAATTAATGTTTAATAGACATATAAGCATAGCACAAAGGATAACATGTATTTTTTAAATGTAAGTATGTTAGTCACTAAATATTATGAATTCTAATCTTAAGACAGCTGTATTTATTATTAAATACATATTTTTCTAAAGCGCTCTTGAAATGTTTTACATGAAAACGATAAATAAATCAGCCAAATATTATTATTATTATTATGTACCTAATAAAAATTAAGCTTCCCAATTTATCTAAACAACAATACTTAAGTCTGTGTCTGTCTCGGAAAAATAAAAATCTTTAGGCGAAGCATGCTAAATTACTATTTTGATTAATCTTTATAACGAATTGATGTAAATTATGAATACTACAAAATATGTTTTAGATAAATTGATGTTTTCCCTATCGTTTCGCTTGAGTAAAATACAAATTGAAAAATTATATACTCAATAAAATATATAAATTTAAAGTACTAAAAAACATATTTTTTCAATAGAAATGTATGAAGGCGTAAAGATAACAACTTTAAAAATACAAGTTAATATTATCTTTGACAGTTTCACTTGATTAACTTTTTTGCTTTCTTATAAAATTATTTACAAAAAATTGATTGAAATCGAACGTTTCTAGACTCGTTAGTCAAGCGATTTCAATGGCTATTACCTATAATATAAGGAATATTCACATTTTTGGCTTGTAGCTTCCTCTTACGCGGAACATTTGCTCCCTTCAGCTTAATGCTTGACTTCCACTTCGCCTAACTTCTTTTATTTCCTTTATTTGTCTCACTCAACCCATTCCCCACTACAAAATAAATATTTTTCATTCAAACTGAGCCTAGATTATGGCTAAGTATTTTATTAACTCATAATATATTATTTCTTGGTTGACACAGTTACATATTTTCAGCTCACAGTGAAATTTCCATCATGAACGATGAACTTTGAAATAACCATTTTGCTCTATAGTAATTTATTTATGAGGTGGTGTGTTGCGCTACCACCATTTTTAGCCAACGTTTTGGGCAGTATTACAGTGTACATCATCAGGGTAGATATGTTATACTAAAGGAGGAGGTAACACAGCATAATACCCCAAAGAAAAATAAATCACTTTAATAATTTTGGTAGTAAAAATCTCAAATCATATCTAACAACTTAGCTGTTATAAATAATATATTCAAAATCATATCTGATAACTTAGCTGTTATAAATAATATACTAAAAATCATATCTAATAACTTAGCTGTTATAAATAATATACTCAAAATCATATCTAATAACTTAGCTGTTATAAATAATATACTCAAAATCATATCTAATAACTTAGCTGTTATAAATAATATACTCAAAATCATATCTAATAACTTAGCTGTTATAAATAATATACTCAAAATATTAATATTGAAACGTTTATGAACACTGCTGTAGTTTAAAGCCAATGATCCGCCTAGATTTTGCTGTTTATCCCAATATTTTATAAATTTGGTACATTATGGAAAGCGATTGCTCAAAACGTTTTTGAATCTTTCGAGTGGTTAGTAAAGACATTAAAATTTATTTTCTTTTCTTTTCACTTCCCTAATATGAAAGTTATACACAAAATTAAAGTTAAAGTAGAATATTCGGTAATTAGATTGGATGTTGCCAGGTATTAAAAATTAGTCTTATTTATTGTAATCGATCAACAGAAATGTTATCTGCTCACAATAGAAGGTCACTATCTGCCCGAAGTACTATTTATGCGTTACAAATTAAAATGAGTTTGCATCCAATATGAAGGCGAACAAAGGGTAGAACCTTTTTAAATATATAGCATTCCTGAAGCGGATTTAGAGGAAACGGGTTAATATCCAATAGATGGAGTTATTAAGTATGCAGTCAGATGTTTCTTGGAGCCGTCCACTAATGACTTTATCATTGAGCTGAAATGTTTTAATTAATTGGAGATAAGCCGACCCCGTTTAGCAGGCGATACTCAAAGCGGGATCAGCATCGTTTGAATCCTTGCGAAACGATTTGAACTATGAGTTATGCAATAATTACGCTATTCGAAAATACCACGGATTGTGAGTAGCGCGGACGGAGTACGATTTACCACCACCGGAGTTGGGCCGTTTCGCCGAAATCAAGCGCAATGCTAGTTGATTGAATGGTGAAAATTTTGTACGAATATTGGCAGAATTACTGGAAATACTGTGAAAAGCCGTAATGACTAATGTGAAATATGAGTCAGAGAATCTAACTACAACTCTCGTTCACACCAGCGATAATTGTAGCTGAGTAAATGATGAGTTGGTGCAATAACATAAATACAGATTCCCAAGTTTATCTATGCAAGCGACCATAAGAGAAACTAACGATCGGTTTCTATGAACGAATTGTCATATTTATTAGTTTCTGTCGTTTATTGGCTAGTTGGAATGTTAAATACAAATAAATTTCGGCGGACCCTATTGGTTCGAGTTTACAGAGATTTTCATCGGATACATGTGGAATAACTTCTTTATCTCGTCTCATCTTCTTCTAGGGCATCCAACTGAATGTCTTTCCTATGGAAATTGCAACACTTTTTTATGCCAAAGTTGCTCTTTTTGAATTTTAAGTACTTAAAAGTCCATGGATCGATTATTTGTTCAATCAGAATTTCATGTTTTAAGTGAAATTTAATAAGCTTTTTAAATTTTTCAAAATGTTTTAGTGCAAATCAATCACAATGAGAAAGGGAAAGGAATATAAGTAATGATTGTCTCCCTTACCACTGACGTTCAGTTGGGTAATTCCTAAGTATCATTCCTGCATTGGAAACATATATCTGCGTTGAGTCGTTTCATATTATGAATTTATTTATTTACGCCTATTAAGGCTTTTACATACGCATATAAAACAATATTTAAGAAATTATACTCATAAATAGTGAATGAAATTACTGTTTAAAACACATTTATAAAAAAAATATTGTTGAATTTGATCCACACAGTATGTAGGTAGGTACAAAATATAAATATAAAAAATCCATTTTTTTTTTCTTTCAGCCGACAAAATACTGTTAACGTGCAAAATACTGTACTACTGTCAATTTTAATAGCTTTATCAAAATATTCCCCTACTTGATGCAAAAAACTTCAATAAGGTATGCTTATATAATGAAATTGCTAAATATTTATTCAGGTTATTGCTAACACTTATTATATCTCACATATGCTAGCCAAAAATCCTACTTACCGTGCTATCAATCACATTGGCTAATTGGAAAGTTAACATCTATTTTTGAGATTGGAAAATTGAAATCATTTAAACATTTTTTTAATATTCAAATTTCCTAATTATACATATTAACTTGAGCGAAACCGGGAAAAAAAGCAGGTTAATTTTTTTTTTATAAATCTTAAATACCTACTAGGGCATATAGGATTTTCTTAAATTTAAAAGTCATCTGCACCCATTTCTACGATAACACATTTTGATTTTGGATACAAGCCATGAAAAAGTAAGAATATTGTATGCACTTTTTCGAAACAATACTATTTTGCGCGTTAAGTCACTTGATATCTTTAAATGAAAGAAGTTTATATCGCAAAAAAGTCAAACACGTCAGAATCAATTGCCATACTAGCAAACTACTGCAGATTACATATGGAGTTCCACAAGAAAACACACAACATAAAAATAAACGGAGAAATAGTTAGTTATGCGGATGAAACTGTTTTAATACTCAAATTTTTAAAAATGGACCAAGGTGTTCAATATAGCGAAATTATTAATCACGCAAGTGAAGACGCGATTAAATCAAATATTATTTATGCTAAACACATCGAAAACGAAATTCACAAAAATACCAGGAGAAAGCCAAAAAATAACATAAACACCATAAAATACATGCCTTACACCGATTGTAATTTGCAATTGCACTACTCTAGAAAAAAACTGAGAAAATAAAATATGTTGGAATCATAATAGACCATAACCTCAGATAGACAAATTATATCAAACACAACACAAATAAATTACCAAAACAAAACTCATCTATCTAAACATAAGAAACATATTTAAACTAAAACAATTTATTATGCACATCGTCAATCCATTATAGAATACGGTTCAATTACCTGGGAAGGAGCAACAAACTCAGCTATTGGTCATATTAAAAAAAACATATCCGACACTGGCCAAATATTCAATATATTTGACATACTAGATGAAATAGCCTAATGAGACTAAATTACTTGCAATAAATTAATTTTCTTCCTTGAAAACCCTTCTTAATAAAAAAGTTTACCGTTATATAAAGTAGTGAAAACTAGGATTATTTTTTCGTATACCTAAACAATTTTTAAGCCGTTCAAATTGAAAATCAATTAGATTTAATTAGTGAGAAAATGGAACTAATGGAAATTGGCAGAAACAATAGATTTAATTAATTCATTAAATACCGATGTATTCTTTCTTATCTTGTTTGTCATCAACAAATATAAAAACAGGAATAAAACGTCGAAAAATATGTTCTGGTTCTTATCATAATATTATCACCAATCAACATTTGTTCATAAACATATCTACCATTTACACTATTTTTATATTTCTAAACATATTGCATAGAAAAAAAATGTGTCACACATGTTTAGAAGACTAGATTTTTTCTTTTTCTCTAGCCCCCATTCGGCAATTCCTCCTGAATTTTGCGTTTGAAAATTACTTGATCAGAACAAGTTAATTTATTAAGGAAACAACCTTAATTAACTTTTGAACATTAATTTATCGGGTTTTCTACAATTTCAATCGAAACAAAGCCCAGCAATTGATTACTTCAAAACTGAAGGTGGGCTGACGGTAGATTCGCGGCTTCCCGGTAAAACCTAATTGGAAATAGATTCATAAGAAAACACCAAAATTTCAATTTGGGGTGCGGGAATGAGTACAACCACCCGGAAAAATTCGTTGGATAACCAACACCTGTGCCATAGGTGCCAAGTGATTTGGATGATGTTTGCTGAGGTTTCGGCATCGGATGCGTCGGCCCAGTACTAAACAAAAAAACGTCTTGATTGCAAATGACTTCCCCTATCACCTTATTTCGCTTGATCCCATATATTCTATGCTTAATTACGTTTTTGTCGAACGGTTGGAATAGGGCCACACTACCCCAATTCAAGATTTACTGAAACTTATTATTATGTCTCTAAAAAGTGTTTCACTTAAATCGAGAGTTCATATTATATTACCGTCTTTTAGGTAGAGTTGTGTAGGAGGCTAAATCTTACCCTGAGATTTAGCGCCTTTTTAACAACGACCTCAAATCAATCAATATATGTAATCAACTTACAAATGATGCCGAGTTTCTTGGAAATGAGGTCTGCAAGGTCCTTGCAGTAGCCCTCGAAGCGGTCGTTCCCCTCTAGCGTCTCCCCTGGCTCGGGAGTGCGCATCATGATGTAGGGCTCCTCGATAATGGTTGTCACAATGTAGGTACGGTTCTTCTCGATATCGATACGCGGTCGCAGGCGCACGTACTTGGCGGCAATGGGCGTGAAGCCATACTCCTCGGTCCATTCGGCAACCTACAAATAGTTATAATTAAAGCACCAACCCGAAACAGGTTATTATTAAATATTCTACGGATGAGAACTAAGTGTGTTCTGGGCTTCAAGCAGTTAAAATGATATTTTAGAAGAAAGAGGAAGGAATCACAACATAGTTACAAGTGACAAAATCGACATTCATAAAAGACATTGAACTGCTGTTACTTTGAAAGATTCTTTAATGGCATCCAGAACCTTTAGCGGCCTCCGTGGTTGACGGGTAAGGTCGTCGACTGGCAAGCCAAAGGTGGCGGGTTCAAATTCCCAGGTGTAAGACCACCAAATAGACTTGAAACTTGACTTTGGCCGTGTTTGGTTGCCAGATCTGAATAGCCAGGTACTCCCCGACCTTCCTCCTCCCCATATCTTTGATACTCACACTATACCCTAATGGGATTGCCATAGTTTCACTGGCTCCAGACGTTTTGGATCAGTTAAAAACTAAAAAAAATTGATGCCATTAAAGCAACTTCCGCGTAATATTTTGATGGAAATTCCAAAGTAAGATATTCTGTATAAAACCTAGCACTAAACTGGGGGAAATAGCTTTAGAAGCCGGTGGAGAAAGACTTTGCAATTGAATGGACATGCAACGGACTACAGTCGCTGAAGTAGCGTAGAATTTCACCTGGAGACACCTATTCTCTTGCGAGAGAAGGGAAGAAAATTATGGTGATGATGACTATTTACATAGACATATTCCCGGCGAATCCTCTATTTTTTCTCACAAACGTTTACAGATGACATAGAGAACTGTTATAACGGAGATAAGCGTCAGGACCGTAGTTGCTAACAAGTCAATAAGTAACAATTAAGACATGATTTGTGTAATTATCTGTCATGACACTGATGACTAACCTTGACCATGGCGCTGTTGACGGTCATCTCCACGACGTGAAGCGTGTAGTTCTGGCGGCGGCCTTCGTCGTTAAAGCGCACATCCCCAGTCAGTCCCTCGATCTCCACCTTGGGCAATCATCAAGCAATACGTTACTCCGTGGACTGCCTCAAAATCAACGACATCATCAGACGGGGGTGATCACAAGGAAAGAACATGATTATTTTCAGTGTGAAGATAAAAAGATAAAAATACATAGCACGAAATTCATAAGAAAAAAATAAACGCAGAATTCATATTGAATACTAATAGTAAATATTATTCATTACTATTAATAATGAATATTAATAATCAATCTTAATAATAAATATTAATGAGTAATATAATAATGAATATTAATAATGACTATTTATGATGAATATTAATAACGAAAATTAATTATAATTACACAATGAAAAAAAATCGTGTAGTTTTAGTAAAATTTCGCATTTAGAAACATAATAATAATTATAAGACCCTGAAATCAATGTGTTTTTATAATTATTATTTGTTACAAACACAAGCGATAAAAATTAAATCGACACCCATTTCTCATTTGCATTTTATTAATAAACTAGCCAAGCGATGCAAAATTTTCATATCATTTAAGCAGATTTATTTTTCTAATCAATTTAAAATTAACGCGCAAATTATTAATGGATTACATTTTCACATAAATTTAGTAAATAATGGTTTCGTCCACACAAATCCCGAACAACGCGCTGTACCGCTTCCAAGTACCAAAGAAGCCAAAAACGCTGTACGGATCTTCACATCGATGTTCAAGTATTTATTAAACTTACTTGCTAGTTATCAGCAGCTCAGTGCGTTATACGGATGTCGTGTGGACGGAACCAAGTAACAATACACCTAAACAGCCCTAAAACTGTAGAAAATCGCATTACACAAAATGACGTCAATAGTAGCTAATGTACCTACATAATATTTTATGAAATAGCAATTGAATATTAACAGTCGCGCTTTCTTAAACCGAAAATTATAATGTTTAGTTTTTTAATTACTTAACTGTCACTGTATCACAAGCAAATAATTAAGATAATTTATGAAAGAATGAACATTTTGAATATTATATTAATGAAATGATTTATATTCTTATCGATGATATTGGCTTAGCAATAAAGCATACTGTAAGAACGCTAGCTAATTCACAGGGGTAAGTGAAATTAAGGTAAGAGACAATGTTTTTTAAATATTTTCTTATACTAATATTGTGATATGTGGTAATAATGTGCAATTAAATTATTAACAGATAAGATAGTACGTTCATTGATAGTTTATCAAATTACACGACTCGGCGGTCGGGCGGTTGAGATTCATGACTTCAAACACAGAAAGAGTTTAAAAAAAAAAAAAAATTGGATTTATTCAAATGATCGAGCATATACTGGTGCCCTCAACTAAACGCCTTGTCACTGACAGTTATTGTAGTATGTATGGTGATAAAACTTGCTGTATTTGTATTGTGTATATGCAAACAATAATGTAACCTAACCAACCGCCTTTGATAGTTATTATAATACCTATGTATTGTGCTAAAACTTGTGTATCTGTATTGTGAATATGCTAATAAAAATGTAACCTAAAATAATGTATTGCCGTATAGGAACCAATATTAAACATTTATAAGTAAACCATAGACAAAATGCGAGAAATAATTAACGAAAAATCTGCCTCAACACAGGTTCACCTAGTGAGGCAGGTTATGCACAACTTAAAATATAGTATATTATGCCATATCTTTATAACACTCATACATATTTACTTTTTCTTATATTAGAAACAGTTCTACAGGGTTTTCCAATAAAAGGTGTTATTTTGAATAGCCCGCTATTTCGGTAGATCTTACTTTTGAAGCTGTCATTTTTTGACAAGTAGAAATAACGCCAATAAAATGGAACGATACACGTTTCAACAACGCATTGAAATTATTAAAATTCACTTGAGTGAATAAAATGCAAATCATCTTGAGTGATGAGGCCCATTTCCACCTCGGTGGCTTCGTCAACAAGCGAAATTGTCGCATCTGGGGCTCGGAAAACCCAAAAGTTATTGCTGAAAAGCCTCTCTATTCTCAACATGTGACTTTTTGGTGCGGTGTTAGGTCCGGCGGAGTCATTGGACCTTACTTTTTCAAAAAATGAGGCTGAAGCAACAGTTACGGTGAATGGATCGCTATCGAGAGATGATTAATGATTTTTTTATGGCCGGAATTGGATGATATTGATTTGGACAACGTTTACTTTCAACAAGACGGCGGTACGTGCCACACAAGCAACGAAACCATTGATCTTTTACGATTGAATATCAAAATAACACCTTTTATTGGAAAACCCTGTATTATTGTTACATTAGTTTTTCAACAATGTCATTGTTACTAACTTACATATAGGCATTTTACTTACTAATGATATATTATATATTCTGTATTTTTTTTATGAAATGAAATAAATTCAAATTTAAGAATCATGTGATCATATCAAGACCGACTAAAATTAAATTTTTAAAAATTAATACGTTACAGGACGCCTATCCAATGTGAAACATTTTTTTTATTTTTTTTTTTTTTATTTTTTTTTTATTTTTTTTTTTTTAAAGAAAGACAAACATTCCCGAGTTACGAATAACCCAACAATGTTTGAAAATCTCCTACTACCACCACAGAAATCCGAAAATGTTGCTTGTGTTGTGATGGAGGACTTAGCCAGCCGAGGAATCGAACACGCGACGCTCGGGTGAGACCCAAGCGCTATGCCCACTCAACCACTGACCGGTCAAAACATCGAAATTCTTTTTATTGAAGGAAGTGAAAATGAAAGTGAAGAAGTCTTTATATTATATTGATTTATGTTTGGGGTGTTATGCAGTGTTTTGTTACAGTCTACATGCTGTCCGAAACGTTGGTTAGAGAAAGAGGTAGCACAACACGGCATAGTACCCCAAAAATAAATCACCAAAACAATTTTGGACGAGAAAATCCCAAATCATTAGTCTTTATAACAAAAAAGAAATGTATTACCAACTATTCAAATAATTCGAAATCACTTAAAATAGATCAGTTGCGAATTTTAGTGAGAGTAGATGTAAATATACCGCACAGAGTTTTGACGTCTCGGCGGATGGAATGAGCCGACGAGGCACGAGGTTGGCCGAATGAGACGTCATTTTTTGCACGAGTGTCGTCTCAAATTGTCAAGCTTGCTACACAAGAGTCAGTTTTACCCCCTAATCCCAAACACATCAAAACGTAGAAAAGATACTTGCGGCACTTTTCAGAGTGGTAGGTATTCGTATGGCCTTTGTGATAGTACAATTAAGGTACGTAACGTTGCTTGAAATGGCTTTAGCCATGTTAAGAGTCCAGATCTAGATTAGTTTAGATCTAGAGTACAGGTTAGAAAAGCCAGAACCTTCTTAAACTTCTCTTCATACTCTCCCGACTCCCTTCATCCTCATAATATACCCTTAAACTTCTCTTCATACTCTCCCGACTCCCTTCATCCTCATAATATACCCTTAAACTTCTCTTCATACTCTCCCAACTCCCTTCATCCTCAAAATATACCCTTGAGCTTCTCTTCATACTCTCCCGACTCCCTCCATCCTCGTAATATACCCTTAAACTTCTCTTCATACTCTCCCGACTCCCTTCATCCTCATAATATACCCTTAAACTTCTCTTCATACTCTCCCGACTCCCTTCATCCTCATAATATACCCTTAAACTTCTCTTCATACTCTCCCGACTCCCTTCATCCTCAAAATATACCCTTAAACTTCTCTTCATACTCTCCCGACTCCCTTCATCCTCATAATATACCCTCAATTGGCAATGCGATAGTCACATAGGTAAAGAACAGTTGGGACTCTTGTGCGGTATTCGCTCAAAAAAATAATAAAAAAGTAAAATATTACCAAAAAAATATAGTTACAATAAGTTTGACGTAATTTATTGATATAAAAATGTATTTAAAAATAAAAGGACTTTAAAAATAAATATGGTTTCATAATAATTGAAACTATAATAGTACTATCTTAGTACCTACTCCTTTGGGATTATTGTTTTTTATTTATAGGTCAAAATTTCTCAACTGTTTCTAGGCCATAGTTCGCCAGTTTTATGATGAGATATCTTTGAAAGATAAAATACTGCCTTCGGGGTTAGAAAGAGCTTTTTTATTTTCTTTACTGTGCTCTGCATAATAAAATTAAACAGTAAAAATAAAAGTATCCAACAAATAATAATGTTTTTAATTACGAGCATTTTCCGCATCGGTGCTTTTTAATATCAAATGGGTCGCTGCCAAGAATGAAAATAAACTAGAACCACCGACGATATAAACTGATAGAAATGTATTGTGGGCGTGTCCGTGTGCCTAAAATAAACTCATGTTTTTTACGAAGGTTGAAATTGATCAAACATCAATTTCTTTTGCTTCTCTAGTACATGTGAGTCGAAAAGTATTGTACATCAGCGAAACATTTTTTTTCCATATGTGACACTTCTAGGAACTTTCTGTTCCACTGGCATCAAAAATGACAAAATATCAAAAACGGTTAATATCTTTAGTAAAACAATACTATTCGTTATAAAAAAATTCGAAATAATATATTGTCCTATCGTGAACTTTAAAAGTAAATAATTTTTATAAATATTTGACATTTAAATAGAATTTTCCTACGTATTATTTTTTTACTTCTTTATAATTCCAGACGAATAGTTCGTATTGCCGAATTTATCGTTCGTTTAACAAGTACCGATAACTGAACAAAAAATCTACAAAATCAATTGTTAATAAATTGAACATATTTGGGCAATAAAATAGTTTAAAGCAACCAGGCAGCAAAGGAGGTATACTAAAGAAATCATTCATGTAAAAACTTTTTGCCTTTATGATATTTTTCACAATTTTACCCAAATATTTCTTGACCTTGAAGATATTAATTTAAAAGGAACTTACAGTAAATAAGTTTTGCACACCATAAAAATATGGTTTCATAGAAATAATTTCTTAATAAGTTGGTATTCAAATAATTTCTCGACTTTATAATTTATTTAATGTTTTGTAAAAATTCTTTTGTGATTGGGTTTCTAAAATAATTATTGTAAGATTTCTAAAAACCATCTTAAACTCGTTTGTGTTATTTTTACGCAAGAATAATTATTACTTCCCTTTACTTTCTCAGATAGAATGGAGTGCCTTATCCAAAGGAAAATTCAAAGCAACGTCTTAAAAAAATTAATAGAACGATAATGTCAAAAAAAATGTGCAGTTTTTTTTTCTATTTTTTTTAGGATAAGTACATAATACTCGATTTCAATTTTTTTTATGTGACACCTCACAAAAGAGTTCCTGTCTGTAAAGTGTATAGTCAGGGGAGCCATGTCGAAACCCGGTTGGGTAGCGTTGTGAGGCGGGTAAAATGGACGGGTCTTACAATAAACACAATCTCAGTCCTATTTTAATAATCTATTTTATTTTGATTCACAAAAACAAGGCTGGACTAAATCATTCTGACCAATATGTGTTTCCTCCTTTGTATAATCCGGGCCTCATGAAGACCCGTAGTAATTAATCCCTCATTATAGCCCTTACCTTAACCCGACTCACAACGCTACTTAACCGGGGGGGCGATATAATTCACCCGTCTTTATACTGCATATTCAGGGTCGCTCTTGGAAAGTGTCGTGTAAAAAGATATTAAAAAAAACATAATATTTATATATTGTATTTACTCGTACATACTATTTCAAAAGCGATGAAAAGTTACCAAAAATACAAGTAACATGACATATTATAAGGTGTAAAAGTTAAAGGATATTTCGTGTTTAAACTTAAAGGACATGTGGATAACAACCAATTAACCTCGTAAAACTTCTCAGGGACATCAGCATTAGTTCTGTACCTGGGAAGAATCAGGATACTTTGTTGACGCCTAGCACGAAATAATTATCCGGAACATGGAAACGTATTTCACCTAGGATGTGTGGTATTGTTAAAAATCTGTTATGTTTAATTTAGCAACTAAAATAATAGTAAATTTTTATTCACTTCGCTTCTTTCTTAATAGCAAATGACGATAGTTCATTCTATTATAAAGCAATAGAACGCGAAGTCACATTTACTTAAAAGCGTGTAAATTATATATAGGTATTCGTCAAACACATAAAATATAGAAATTGTTAATATTGCGCATTTATCGAATTTATACTGGATATAAAATATCATTTAAATAAATTACGAATGAAAGCGTCCATAGATTTATATATCCAAACTGCTTCTCGTCCAGTGCTGAAGTGGATTTTTCGAGCAAATATTTAAAACTCGGAATAAAACCCGAAGAGATATAATGCATATTTACTTAGGACGGTGTCCACTAAGTTGCGGAAGGTATGCTCGTGACGTGAAGGCGGTCTTCCAAGACGTTGGCAAACCCACTCGCTCTGGGATTCCCAGCGAGCTCACAAGTGTGCCAAAAATACATGTTAAGGTCTTCTGGTCACTCGTGAGGCGGCCATATTACGTCGATTGACACAGGTTTGGCTGTTTTTAAATGGAAATTAGGTTGGCAGGGAAGATATACTGTTTTCTAATGGTTGTTGATACCGTCTTATACTTCTTACACATAATCGTAAATTATATCAATTGGGATGTATATTTCAATATTTGGAAAGGCGCGTATAGGAAAGATTACAAATGTATTGAGATCTTCTGTTTACTTGTGATGCGTTTTTATTATTGTGATATCATCGAAGAAAAATCTTTACCCCATGGATGTCATCTCGAAATGCCATGCGATTTTTTTTTATCAAAATACCGAATAAGAGCTACAACTGCTACCAACCGTTTGGAGCTTGCGAGACTATGGCATCCCAAATTGGAATATGTTGTTAGGCTGAAAGTAGTTGGGAGAGGAAGGACATGTGGAGAAGATGATGGTTTGGGAGTACCTGGCTATTCAGATCTGATCATCAAACACGGCTAAAGCCATTTCAAGCAAAGTTTCAATTCTGAATGGTGGTCTTAACCAGGGTGATACTGAAAGTATCTTCTGCTTTGGGACGTGCCGTAAGTATACTACATATTATTTAAATGAATAAATTGTGAAATAACACATAAAAATCAAATCAAATTTACCCGCGTACGCCGGGATTTGAACCCGAGACCTTCGGCTTGGTAGTCGAGAGCTTTTCCCCTCCACCACGGAGGCCATCAATGACAATGGTAATAAAATAAGCCACATGGGTAAAATTTTCTTAATGTAAATGACTAATTAAAACTGCGCATCTCAAATGCCCTATGTTTGCCATCGCTGCAAGTTTTTGCACTCTCCTCTAAGGAAAATTAGATGTACTTGGTGATGGATTGCTGTCCACTGTTTATTAGATGTACTTGGTGATGGATTGCAGTCCACTATTTATTAGATGTACTTGGTGATGGATTGCTGTCCACTATTTATTAGATGTACTTGGTGATGGATTGCAGTCCACTATTTATTAGATGTACTTGGTGATGGATTGCTGTCCACTATTTATTAGATGTACTTGGTGATGGATTGCAGTCCACTATTTATTAGATGTACTTGGTGATGGATTGCTGTCCACTATTTATTAGATGTACTTGGTGATGGATTTCTGTCCACTATTTATTAGATGTACTTACTTGGTGATGGATTACTGTCCACTATTTATAAGATGTAATTGGCGATGGATTACTGTTCACTATTTATTAGATGTACTTGGTGATGGATTACTGTCCACTATTTATAAGATGTAATTATTGATGGATTGCTGTCCACTATTGATTACATGTACTTAGTGATGGATTGCTGTCCACTTTTTATTTGATTGTTTTTTTATAAATGCTATAAAATTTGGTCATAATAAATCACAAGCACTTTTTACAGAACTATCACAAACATCTCATAAACTATGTAGACATTAAGAAGAAAATGTTCTTGATAATATTGCAATGACAGATGTTGAAAATCCCCTTTATGACATGTTTAAAGTAGTTGATGTAAAGCTCGCATACACACACATTACATAACAAAATGTACATTTTCCCATGGCACACACTTTGCACACACTTCGCACACCCTCTCACATCCATCGCGTTTTATTACTGTGTATCCTTTTAACGTTCGGGGCCAAACCCTTTTCTGATATTTTGGAAAATGGCGTCACCCTTACGACCTTGTATGAAGAAGATTGATAGCATTTGGGTTAGATATTTTTGTAGAAAAATAATAATAGGTCACCTTTTTAGTGCTTGCTATTTTAAGTAGAGTGGCCCAAGTGAGAGACTTCATTTAACGATTCTGAGCCAAGGCTCTTAGCAACAATTGATCATCAAAATCCCAAAGTTTAAAGATAGCCTTAAAAAAAATTCCCTACCCTAGCATTTACCTTTTTAAGTTTGCGACTGTTGAATATAAATGAGTGTCGTAACTTAGAATCCTAAAAAAACTCCCAATCACGAAATAAAAATAATATTAACAATATACAATAGTTATTAACGAAACCTAAGCTCGTTGGATTTGTGTGAGACCTCACATTATAACTTGAACACAACTTGAACAACAAAACAACTTTATCCCAAACATAAATTGTGTGAGAAAAACTATTACAACACTAACCCTGTTATCAATTAAATTCAATGTGCGATTGATTATATGAGATTCCAGGTGTTTTGGGAAGTATTCGACTTATCGCTAGTAAATACTACCGGACTAGAGCTATCTGGCCACGTTAATTTATTACTAAGTATTAAGTCAATATAACTTTTGGCTTAGATTTCACAGCGGCCGGCGGCCTGCCGGAGCCATCGGTTTAGTGATCGATGGCTTAATCTACTCCACCGGAGTGAGTGGTATATCAAGGAATCGTTAAGTTGTGCGAGGGCGGGGCAGGGTATTGCCGAATTCTATACTTTTTATTGTGAGAAATTATTATTTTATGAGAGGAAAGATAATTGAGGAAGAGAAATACCGAACAAGGAATGCTTATATACTATAGATGCTGTAAAAACTTTCGTAAAATTTAGTAATCCATTGACTTCATACGAAAAGTACCGATGAGTAGTTTCGCTTATAAATTGAGAAAAAACAATAAAGTTTTTTATTTAAATATAGTATCTATTAAATTTTAAAACTTTTCCTACACAGGAACTAGAGTCAACAACTATACAAACCTCTCCAAATGCCGATCGGGAAGGACCGAAATTTATTTCGTTTATTAACTGCTGTAATGTAATTAGATTTCAGAGAAATGCATATATGTCCTCGTGTATTTACCGAGATTCAGCTCGATGTAATGTCGGAAAGTAGGTCAATTTCCGCTTTTAATATTATCATTTAATTAACTAACTAACCATCACGCCGTTTCCCCGCAGGGGTAGGCAGAGAGGAAAGACCGCTAAACAACTCGGTCTTAGCACACACTTCTTGCCTCAATCACATTCATACATACTCTTCTATTATTCTGACTTTTGACACGGCCCGACTCAAGTATCTGATTCACTTGGTCATGCCATGTCTTCCTCGGGCGTCCCCGACTTCTGCTACCATTCACATTTGCATCGTATATTCTCCTTACACTCCTGTCTTCGCTCATTTGCTCTATTCATTACGCTTTCATCAGCTTTGCATATTTTGCGGATCTCCAAAATTATCACTATCACAAGATTATCATTTCTCATTTAACGAAAACAAAAGTCATATTTGAAAAATGAATTTGAACAGATGTATTTAAAAATATGAGATTTATCTCATTTGGCGGTGGTGAAATATTCAAGGTTCGTCTCCTGGCTTAGTTAAATGAAATGAAATTTGTCAAATCATTCCTAGAAAACTTGGTTTCTTAACAACACATTACATAGTAGGCTCAGAGTATGTAATATGTAGACACTCATATTATCTGAAACGTTGGTTCAATAAGGAGAAACACATCTAGACTTATTTTAAAAGTCAACATATACTTAGATTGCACATTTTATTTTACAATGATATAAATATAACTCTTTATTATTATTTTATGACAAGATATTGTAAATATTTATGCAAATATAAGGGGAGTATTTTATTTCATCATTATTTGACTCTGTTCTATAAAAGACTAAAATTGTACACTGTTTGTACACATACCAATACAAATACTAAGGGATTGAAAATACACAGTTTTCCATTATAATTTTGCAACGAATCTATCTCTTGTATCCACGTTTGCCATGGGATCGATTCTGTTATTTTCATGGATATTTGTAATCTAATTGTTTGAATTATTGGCTAGTTCAAATAATGATGCAGATTTATATTCAATGCACGTATACAATACAAAGCCATTGATGTAGCGAAATTGCGATTTCACTCTATTAGTTGGTGTTGCTGGAATAAGCCCTACGCAACACACACGAAGGATTATTCAATGTTTGATGGGACAATTTATTTCCAATGCATCTACTAAGCTTGATAGAAAGTATTCCTCAATGTCTAAATCTAGGCTTCTGGAACATAATAAAATCCTAGATTGGTATATATAGGATAAAAAGAAACTCATTTGTCGCAGTTGTGGCCAGTCTTCCATATTATGGATGTTGTCAAAATATGATATGTTTATTATTTAACACAATAGTTTATTCAACGGTTATGTTATATGTTAATCCTCCCTGTCTGAGGAACTATTTCAAAATGAGCTCTGCAGACCTCCAAATAAGCGTAATGTCACTTTATTGACATTTTGCAACAATTAAACCAGACATGGTGACATTTTTGGGATGGGTAAATTGGGTAGGTAGGACAATTGCAGGATTTGAGGTTTCATATCCACCAAGTCTTTGCAAATGCATACCTACCATTCCCATATATATTGCGTGAACAGACTCATTTCAACAATTCATACTAATGGAGTCACTTATAACCAATACACCAAGTTATTTATTTGTTACTATTTAATTCCTCCAAAAATAGTCTTACAATGAAAATGTCAAATCATTTGTAGATATGTTGGTAAAAAGGTTTTTAGATTGTAGGTAGGTACCAATATTTGCAATGAAAATTAATCTTAATAATTAATTTGATAAATTCCAAAGTCAGCTGTTTTATAATATGGCCAGTTTATTTAAAGAGGGATATTGAACAGGGCAGGTGTTTACACATAGAGGGGAAGAAGAAATAGTTGTTTTAGATTTATGATGCTATCCCCAAACAAGCCGCGCCGGATTCCCAAGGATATTATAGGAAGGGCAAACATTGGAAGGCCGGACAAAGATAAACACGTTTTCTATTCAACCGCAACGAAAATTTGCATGTTTTTTTTCCGACAGTGGAAAACCATTTTTATACCTACAGCGTTTTAGCAAGTCAGAATGATTCTTTTATAGTTATTTATCCCTTTTTTATGATAATTTTCTCATTTTATTATTCGACTGATGTATTTCAATTATTCGCGAAATGTTCTTTATTTTTGTTTATGAAATAAACAAAAAATTAATAATATTTTTTTTATCATTTTGAAAACTTCGCAGGCTGATACCGTTGAAGATAAAAAGCGAGAGAAATGTTTTGTGAGCAGATGTTTGAAGTACGCACATTTTTTACTTACTGCAGGTGGTATTAAACCATTTTTCAACCATTGGCCTTTCTGGGGCAAAGCAGTGGAAAGATCTTATAAGTATTTAAACTTGTTATATAAGATTTTTATTCAAATCTAACTTAACATTTATTTTATTTATTCAGTGGTTGGGACCTACCAGTGGAAACAATGGATTTTTTCCAAAATTGAAGAGTTTGCTAAAAAATTCCAACTATTCAACCCTTAACTATTTAATTGCCACAGTACACGTTTCAATTTATTCAGTACACAATTTAAAAAAAAAGTAAAAAAACGCCAATTAAGTTGCCCAGTTTATGTTTTTATAGTCTGGACGAGAAAAATTTGATTTAAAGTTGTTGAAACCCATCAGCAATACAGACATAATTGATATTTTTATCTACAGAATAAAAATATATTTGTAAAAAAAATAGTAGGTCTGTTAAAACTACAAAAATAAAAAAGCGTGTTCAAATTGCTGAAATTAAACACACAATTCTGTTAAGCCGTTCAAATTTGCATTCGTTAATAACGTAAATGAATGATGTAAGTACGGAAATCATTTCTGGTGAAGAGTTATGATAAAAAAATATCTTGTTTTCTTGTGAAAATGATATCCCTGAACGTATCCAAGTATTATAAAATCGAGAGAATCTAAAAGATCGTGAGAATTGTAATACATTATTTATAAAATATTTCTATTTAACGAATACATTTAATTTACCAATTTGATGCCAGACTTGACACATGTATATAAATAGAATCCAAGTAAACTAATGGCGATAGTGCTTTGAAATAAGAATTGAATCAGACGTTTTCAAATATCCACATTAGTTTGTATTTAATTGGTCTGTCTTTTGGAAATACCAGTTACTTTAAAATTACAATTAATATAGATTATATGTCAATTGCTTAGTCCTTCAGTGATTCAGAAAACAATAAGTACGCAGGAAGGTTGATTGTTACTTATTTTTCTACGACGTTGGGTTGTTTTTTTTTGATTTTTGTATATTTACGATAACCGTATCGTTGAAACACTGAAACATTTTATACGTCTGCACATTTCTAGTACAGTCTACAGCACAATTATGTATCACAGGAATACCGAAAACTTAAAGTGCCAAAAAGAGAGAAGACTTTACCGTAATGAAATTTTAAGTTTCCAGCATTGGCAGGGTTGTCCAAATGAAGTTCCCATTCATTCTCGTTGACCTTGTTGGTATATTATTCCAGGCAGGGTTACCACAATTCGATAACCTTAACGTCGTTGCTTACGTCTTATATTGATTTAATGGCCGAGCGTTTTGTATTCAGTCGTAAAATATTCGCATTGTCCGTCTGGGAAGGTCTTCACAGGGCGCTGATTATGGATTGAAAAGTATTATATTTACAAGAAGATCTTGCTATAAAATAGTCTGAATTAATAAATTATGGCGGCTTTTTTATAAACCTGGAATCTTCTGAATAATTCCAAACATTTTTCTCGTCATTCAAGATTTTAATATAAATTGAATTTTTAATAAAAATACCCCCATTTTCGATGAATCTACACGGAGAAGTGCGAGTAGTGTTATTTTATTAAGAAACTATTTGAGTTATTGGTAATCTAATTAACAACGCAAGCCTTTAATGAATGAAATAATAGGTTTTCTAATAAACTTTTAGTAAGATACCAATATATTATCACGATATTGGAACACGTGTTCATAAAAATTCTAATATTTTTAACCGGATCATCAATAATTTTAAGATATTCTTTAAATATTAGCAATACTCTTTTTTCTCAGTGCATGCAATTTATTTCATGCGCCATGTTTCAGCTAACTTACATCAAAAAAGGCATTTTTTTACTTTTCCGCGTTATATTAATAATTTTTGTAAAATGACAGAATTCCTTTATTTAATATTAGTTTATTTTTAGCAGGATTATTTGGACAACAACAGTAGTGTTGTATAGAATTGGCCAATTTATAATACAAACGAACCGTGTTTCTGTTTAATCGATTAAACCATCCAATTTATTTATTTTATATTATAGAAACAAACAGTACATGATTTACAGAGATGAAACAATATACAGGAATAAGATATTTTATGTTGGGTATCTATGATATGTTTCTTTGTAATATCTGCTGGGTGGCATGTTTATTCCTTAATTACCAGGTGACATGTTTAGTGTATAGGTGTGTATGTATTGTATAAGTGAGTATTTGTGGGAGTGTGTGTGTGTGCGTGTATCTGTATGTATGCGAATTGGACAGTTTAAATTATTGACATGATGCTACGTTTGAATTTGGGCAGTGAATCTGAAAAAATGTCAATGTTAGAGTTTAGAAAAATATTATTTAGAGTATGAAGAGCTCGAATTGGCGAATTAGATGCTGCATTTGTTTTATAATTAAGCGTGTGGAATAGCACTGTGTGTCGTGTACGTATAAAAGGTATGTAAACATTAATAAGGGTCAGAAGTTCGGTACATTACGGTTATTGTTTAAAATTCTGTGAATAAATATTGAGTCAGCAACCCCTCGTCTTTAAAGAAAAAAGATATTGTTCAATTTTTGAAGTAATATAATTTCATAAATTTGTTTTGGTTACGTTCTCTACTATCTATGTAAAGTTTACATATATTGTGGATTCCAAATTGGCGATGCATATTCGAGTGTGCTTCTGACTAATGCGAAATATAACATTACGATTGTACTCGTATATGACTTTACTTTGAGTTTCGATCAAACAAAGGCTAAGTGAAAAGGCATAAAAGTGATTTAAAAATAAACATAGATTAAATATGAAATTTTTTTGTAAAATTAAAACTAGCAATTATCCATATTTCATCATTGGTCTGTATCTTCCACAGATACTTCTGTGTCTCTATGATTTGCATGGCACCGAATTGATATCGTAGCGTCTCGGTTGTTCAAGGGTTGTTCGAAAATCTCTGTCCTCTATCCGAATATAGGGTGGTCTGATCAATTCCTGTAAGAGGATTTCGGAGCGTGTAATCCCGAAGAATCAGGCGTTACCCGTATATGACATATTGAAACCGATTAGTTTTCAAAGTACAATTCAGTATTCATGATACCCATTAAAACTTATTTTTTTAATATAAAACTGATCTCATCTTTTACACATTTATTAAACCATATTTTTTAATGAAGCAGTTAATTTAAAAAATCTATTGTTTTCAATATTTTTTTACTGTTTGCCTTGACAAAAATAAATATAGTTAATCCGGTGCCTAAACTATCGTAATGTAAATAATAAATTAAGGCGATGCACTACGTCGTGTAATATTTTGAATCGAGCCGCTATCAATAACACACCTTACGTAGATGGCGATAACGCTTAAATTCCCGCTTCACACCATCCACCTGTTTTGATTTATGCAAGAAAAAAGCAGGGCCAAAAAGTGCCTTTAATTTTATTTTGTGGAAGTTCAGGCAAAAAAATTTTAATGTTTCTTCGATCATTTTATAAATAACTTAATTTGCTACATTATACAATAAAACCATAACCGAAAATGGTTTCGTAAGTAGGAGATTTTGAACTTTACAGCAGTTTTCATAAGCCTATATATCATTTTGTTCTGGGCTTATAAAAAGACTTTACTCTCAAAATTATATCCCAATTAACTCTAAAAAAATAGGCCAGGATGTATTTTACTCGCAGTATTTAATTAAAGCATCTGAAACATTTCTAGGCGACCAAATTTTCAAACCAAAAACAAATAATTTTAAATTACTACGTAGTGCATCGCCTTAATCAATTTTATCGAAACAGCTTATTTTAATAAATTTTGTAGGTTATACACATTAATATAATATATAATCGAATAAGAATATAATGCTAGTAAAACTAAACGAAACGTGAAACAAAACAAAGAATTGAAAAAAAATAAGGTAACTGTTTTAACCGTTAAACAACGCCTCAAACCAACTCGGCCATTGAGACCCAAATATTTTTTGTTATTTTTGTCGATCTTACAAAGCAGCCAAAAATATCTGAATAAATAAGTGAAGATCACTTTGTTACTTCTGATTTTGAAATCGACAAAACTTATGTCAAATAAGACGCCGAGTTAAAACAAGGAAACTGGGTTCGATTCCCAGTTGCGACCTTTTTTATTTCTCTGTGTCTTGTTGTCTTTCATGTTTGGTTTAGATGTTTTAGTATAATCTTCTTCAATTTATTTTTTGTAAGGAAAAACAACATGTTTAAGTGATGCACAATTATTTGGGTTGATAAAGAAGCGCGCTGTTGAAAGCAATTATTCAAATTAATCGATCCAAATAAAATCGCGTATAAAGTTACAGTATCTCATTATGTATTATTTCTATTCATTTTATATTATGTAAACATTCATCAAAGCTAATAACTCATGCAATACATTTTACTTTTAAACAAAAGAGCCAGCACAGTAAATTTTGTATGTACATTTCGAATTCAACAATTTATTTTCTCTCACTCATATGTACTTGAAAAAGTAATTATTTTCATTGTTATATTATTATAATTGTGTTTATTTCTTGACCCGTAGCGTCACAGTTATCGTACAGTACAGTAAAAAACATACAGATGTGACGGTACATGTCACTCTCGACAGCAGTTTAGAGTATTTTATAAAATACTATATATATACACATATGTCTTTAATTATTGAATACAATATTAGCGATTTCCAAACGAAAATCTGTAACAGAAAAATCAGAAAAGGATAAGGTCACATCTAGGACAGACAAGGGACCTGGGTTCGTGTCCTAGATGTGACCGTATCCTTTTCTGATTTTTCTGTTTCAGATTTTAGTTTAGAAATCGCTAATATTGTCTTCAATAATTAAATATTACAATTTGAGGTTTTACTCAATAAAGTTATTCCGAAAAATAAACATATATCTTTATTGTAGACCAAGTTATCGGCTAATTTGTTGAACCGCTTCATAAAAGTTGGCTTTGCGGTGACCATCATATGACTGGTTCATAAAAAAATTATGAAACAAAATAAAAATTAATAGGTTGTTTATTAAATTATCGAAGAAAGCAAACACTTTGTGGTTTGACATTATATAAATGAAAGAAAAAAAACTTTGTTTGAAACCACTCTATTGAGGTAATATAGGTTCTTCAGGAAAATGAAAATTTAAAATGTTGGTTGTTTAATAGTTAACTAAGTGCTAGATCGAAGCTTTTTAAAGTTGAAAAATATAAATTTTGTTTATAAAAAATCCTTTGCTCAGACACTAGGTTTTTATGCTTTCATTAAAATTGTATATGTTTTATTCAAATCCGTCGATTGGTTTTTGAATTACACTGGTCACCGACTTTGTAAACATAGTCCAACAAAAATGGCGAACATAATTTTGCATTATTTATTTCATAAAATAAAATAAATACCAGTCTTTTTTTTGAAATGTATAATACTCATTTTTTGACTAACCCTAACCTCCTAATGACTCCGCTCCTGCCTCGAACATTGGAGTGATGGTGCACGGTTGTTCATGTGTTGGTGGGGGGGATGTATGTAACGAGTAATGTAAATTCCTGAAGAAAACCTCAGATGTCAAATATCTAGGGATCACTACCGAAACTAATATGAAATTTGAGAAACATGTAGATAATTGTTTAAAAAAATTTTAACTCACAAAAGGGTGTTATTTGCTATGGTACAGTCGGTTTTGGAGTACTGTGTGATTGTGGGGAAGTATTTATAAGACTAACTTGTATACGATATTAATAACAGAAAAAAAATTTATTAAGTTATTTTTAAAAAAGGAAGTGATTTTCCAACCGTTGAACTTTTTATTATATTTAAGGTCCTACTGGTTTTGAAAAAAAACTATCTTAAAAGTTTGCAAAGAATCCAAACTTTCCTCAACGCGAAGTAAGAATAATAATAATACGATTAGTAAGAACGTCATACATTTATATAAATTGAAAAAAATATATATTTTCACTTATTCGTTTATTGTTCAATTTTTATAATAATTTATATACTCACAGGAATTTTTTTGTGAACATATTTTAAGTAATAGTAAATAGACAAGCTACTCAATTAGACTCAATTCAATTGATTCTTTTATTTCAATTCAATTCAATTTGTTTATTCCTTTAAAAACATTACAAAATTACATTTTATTTCGTTTTTAAGTATATTTGTAAAATTGTATTACATAATAGTTAGCGGTGTATAAACTATACCAACATCAATAGAGCTTGCCTTTCAAAGGCAGCTTCACCGATGCTAAATATGTCGATATCCGAATTAATTCTGTTCAACAGCAAGACTGCTCTCCCCACCGGCATGACCATTGGCAAGTTAGTCCTGCAGGCCGGGAGATAAAACAGTCTATGCTGTCGGTGACGGAGATAACCATCAGGAACATAGAGACTAATACTCTCCATGATAGTCGGATTTACTAACCATCCACGAATCAGTTTGAAGAAGTGTGATACAATATGCACATCTCTTCTGACCCGTAGATGGTTCATACTCGAGAATATTTCTCTACTAACCGAGTAATTCTAATAGTGAATTAAGAATGTTGTGTAAAATATTACTAATTTGTATATATGCTTTATAATTTCTAAAACATTTTATTTTCTAGATTTACATCATACTTTCAGCGTTTCATTTCACATGTTGTCCTGCGCTTATTTGTGCTCCTAAACAGCGTGAAAAAGTTTCCATAGAGCAGACTGCCGGTGTTATAATAAAACGAAATCCATCACTTTTTGCCATTTGTAGGCAGTTAGAGATGTTTAAGAGTATAAGGTTGAGCGGGGCCATTGTCGGATAAAGCCGGAAAACAAACCACAAATCCCCACAGAATACTACCTCGAGGAACTAGATGAATCGGTTTCCCCAAATTCACGGATGCCGGAGGGAATGAATAGGCCTGTCTTGATTTGGTTATCTAAGGTACGGGTCTTCTTCAAAGGGGCCATTAGGGTTTTTTGATGGTGGGCGAAATTCATACATTATTATTACCATCTACTGGTTCTTCCTAATGAGCCGTCATTCTCTCTAATATTATATTGTTTTTGAATAGCGACGAGTCTCATGGTTGTTCGGAGTGGTTTGATTAAACTCGTGTGGTTGCGGTTGGAGGGAGGGGGTGACGGATTGTTTGGCGCGTATCGATAATATGCAAAGTGGCCATCTGATATCTCTGGTTTTTACTTTGCAAAAGTTAACGTTAATATGGAAATTTGTTAAAGACACTGAGTTTTGGCGATAGGGACATTTACTCGAAAGCGAGATTTCACTATAAGAAACTTAATTTTATGTTTTTAGGCAAATAGTGAAATTGCTCGAATTTTCTCTCCCTACTTTTACGTTGAAATAAATGTTTACATTTTTTAAAATTGCATGTTCTATCTTGTTACTACTATAAAAATAATGAGAATACAACGTACCAGAAAACGGAAAGAGGCAATTTTTTATGCTGTCGAACAATTCCGAATAGCTATCAAACTAGAAAAAGTAAACCGAGAAAAGTATATTGTGAGCGTGTTTAGTTTGTTCCCAGTTAGGGCAACTTTTCCTTGCTTTGAGTGAAAATTATAAAAAAGCATTCTTATTCAAAATTCTATTTTGAAAACATTATCATTTTTAGTCAGTTCTTAGGTCTTATGTAATTTGAAGAAACCGGTTTTCTTCAGATCACAATTCTTGTGGTTTTCTGATTACTGGCCCTACCCTTACTCCACCCCTGTGATGCGGCTTGAGAAGTAATATAATTAGGCGCGCCTCAGAAACCGCAACCCGACCTAAAGCGTGTGCTATAGAATTTATCATTTTTGCTAATCCTAATAATAATAAGCATGTCTGTGTTACAATCACTGAACACATATTTCCTAGAAACTATCTATAAAAATCTAAAAGAAACAAAATGTCGACATTTTACATTGGATCTTTCCATGCCAATAATTGACTTTTAACCTATAATAGAATTATGCAATTATCTTACCTAAGAAAAACTTGAAATATTATACAATGATCTTCCTACGGACCTAAAAAAAACTTGATCTTTTTTAAAACACAGGCGAATTCTTAAATATCTACGAAAGCAAGATTTTTTTTTGAGATATTTTATATAACGCACATAAGTAGTGTTAATAACACAATTTTATTGTTTAATAACTACACCCCGCCACGCGTTGTGTGCAGATAGAGAAAAAATATCGCGTAAAAATGCTTTTACGTACAACATATGTCGCTGTTTTAAAAAAATATATATGTTTTCCTTTCAAAGGTGACATCTATATAATATAGGTATAGAAAAACGTATTCAAATAACGTTGTGTCCAAATTTCCAAGTAATAGGTGAAGAACTTTCGGAGAATTAAGATTTTGAACAAACAAACATTACATTTTTATTTATTTATAATAAATCAATGTACTTTTGTAATTTTGAAAATTTTTATCCACGCTTTAGTATACTTATTCTTCCTTTGTTTATTCAATAATTTTTTTAAATTTTTTTTCCTATATTTTTTTTTTTTTATTGTAACTACTTTTGATTTTTTTAAATATTAATGAGCACTCCTTCCGTAAAACACAAGCACCATCTTACAATAGGAGATATCATAATAATGCAGCGCACTGCAAAATAATGTGATATCTCTAGAAAAAAATAGGATTACGTAATGAAGGAGATAAAATTTTTGATCAATTTCAGCAGAATGAGGAAATATTGCGATTACTTCGAGTTCACAGAATACTATACAATACACTAAATATCTATTGGTTTATGCCTTCAGTGATCTATATAGATTTAAAATAAAACCGAATTCCCTCTTTACATAAGACTGATTGACTTTTAGTCCCCATACAGGTAATTACAATAGCTTATCTGTTTAAAAGATGTATAACCACTAGAAGAGAGGAAAATTTAGCTTAATTCATGCACGTGGACACGCCCACATCAGACGTTTATTGGTGTTTATCTTCAGTGGTTAAAATAAAATGAATCAGCAAGCGTTCAGACAGATAAAAAATATTTCCAAAAAATTTATCCCGCTTAATGGTATTTTCGCGATAATTATTATAATGTCCTTATTCCCGGCGTATACAACTTCTTAGGCCGCTCAACCACGTGACATTAATTTTATAAAGTGCTTTGCTTTCAGTCCACCGCTACCTACATTGACTGCCACTGCTCCAAACTGATCAAATTAGTGCGCAGCCTTGCGTTGTAAGGATGGAAACCTATTAGAGCGAATTTCAAAAAAATCGCACGGCATAAAATTGAAATTTCAGGAAAATACTGAGAAACAATTTTCAAGGATTATGCCTTTTCATTTTTTAAATGTATTTAAAATATTTTTGGATTATTCACTAATTTCTTCACTTTAAGGGTATTAAAATAAAAACTGAAATCTAATTTAATTCATAAATAAAATTAACACCTAAAAAAAGATTTTTTTAAACTAAATTTAATATTTATTATTTTCAAAAGTATTAAAAAATCAATTTTACTGAGAATTCAACCACACGTCAAGGATTTGGAGATGACAACTCTACAAATTGAGCCAAAAGCCAATTGGATAAAATCGAATTGCTTTAAAGTCATCGAATTTCAGGGAAATGCTTATATGTCCGTTTGTGTGGGCGTGATTGCCACAAAAAACGAATTTCAGTTCGATTGGTTATGATAATTGTACTTGATTTCGTCCTTGATTTATAAAATTAAGTAGGTATATCTTAAATAACGTAAAATTGCCTTATTTTTAAGACAGAGTAAGTAATAAAAAAAACAAGGTGCTTTTATAATACTTATATATTTATGTAGGTACATAAATCACCCCGAGATGATATTGTTTCGCAAAGATTTTTTTTTAAATTTCTTAGCTCTTGCTAAAAATATTTTACTTTTTACTTGACTAAATAACCAACTCAACTTCACGCCGTTTACCAGAAAGGTAAGCAGAGTGGATAGAACGCCACAACACTATTTGTGGGCACTCCCTCATACTCATTTACATTCAAGAATTACAAGTATTTGATTTACTTGTTCGTGCCTGTCTGATCAACGTCTCATTATTTCTATTAATAATAAAATAATTTCACGAAGCCATCCGATTCTTCAAGTCTATAATTGAGCGTATGAAAAAGCTTGTTTTAAAATAAAGTGAACAGCAACGTTATTTGTTCATTAAAATGAACCAAAAAATAAAGTTTACGTAATCTCATTTGAAGTTTTCAAGTTTCCCTTTTTTCAAGGCTCCATCGACAGAATAATCAGTTCAGATAATAAATGAGTTGGATCGCAACACAATGAGACGATTATTTTTCTCAATTTCTTTTATCCAAGTTAATTAATTGGAATTGTAGAGAATTTTCTTTGAATTGACTGCAACATGAAAGAAAAAAAAAACATTTTAATTTGAAAGACGGAAACAAATCCTTAGAAGGGTGTTGATTAGTTTCAAAAGCAAGTTTTCTCGATTTGCGGCGAATTTTCATACAAAAATAAAAGTTAAAAATGTTGAAGAAAAAGTTCTGGTAGCTACTACCTATTTAAAAGAAACTTAAGGATTCAACTTTTTTATTATTCGTTTAAAAAAAAAATTTGGTTTGCTTTGTGGTATGTTAATTTTAATTTTAGCATAATGTTTGAGAGTAGTTCATAATTGTATTGAAAAATCAATTGTTTTAATTGTGGCCCTTACAAATGACATGTTACAAATGATGTAAAAGATTCGCCGATTTGGATTATGGTCTAAGCATGCTGCTCCAAATAACCGTTTAAAAATAAGAAGATATGAGAAGGAAAAGGGAGATATATTATGACACGAATATTAGAGGGAGCACGCTAATATTAAAATAAAACAATCATGATTTATAGTGGCGAGTGAAAATATTTGATAAAACATGACTTATTTACAATAGAGAAAAAATCTCTCCGCAAATGTCAGGCTGTTTGCCCAACCTGCAACAGTCGTCCTCCATCCGGCACAGAGGAGACTCAAAATATGGAATAAAATCCAGAACGTTAATAAACTTTCTTATTTTTTTTGTACGCGTAATTTATAAATTATCCCACACAGTTACAACTGCATAGAAAAACGTTTATATTGATTTTTTGGCCCTACAGCTGCCAGTTGATTATCAAGGCTATTGAGTGAATTTTCGGGTACCCTTTAAGTCGCGTTGCGCTTCATATTCGTTTGGCTAACGCCAACGTTTCAGACAGTTTTGCAACGTCCATCTGATTATGCTTATATAATTTTGTATAAAATACTAAACATACTTATCGAGATGATGTTTTAGGTGTTGCAATAATCTATTGAAGCGAAAGAACCCGACATAATATGCTTGAAGTCTTAAAAAATCACGATTTCAATTATTCTCTAAGCCTCTCGACCTAGACGGTGATTCTTTGCGGAGAAGAATATTTGCGAGGCTTTCATTCATCCTACAAGTTTTAAAAATCACGGACATCAAATAATGTAAATATATGTATGATTAAAATACAACATTTAAAGAAATTTTCATCTAGCGAGGGTTAAGGAAGGAGAGAAAGGTAGTCTTATAAATGAATAAATCAAATATGTTACTGAAAATGGAAAGCTGAATAAATTCACGTTTTTCTTTTAATACTAACTATTACTTTTAATTTTTTTAGATATTGCTTAGAATTTTTTATTTATTTATTAAGTTAAAAGAAATTTACATTTCACTTTCTTAACTTAAATAAATAACATTAAATAAGTAGTTTTCTAATATTGTCATAATAACTTAAGATTAAAAAGTTTTTTTCAAATACATTTATACTCTCCGTTTTAAGTTTATATGGAAGGAGATTGTAAATTTGTACACCCTCGTGGCCAATGCCTCTTTTGCCACTTTCAGTCCTTACAGCATGTGTGTACAATTTGTTATGCTGCCAAGTATAATGTTCGTGTACTTGTGACGTTTGTTTAAATGTTGTGTTTGTGTGTATAAGTCCATTTTGGATTTTGTAGATTAGGAGGCATATGTTGTATTCGTACAATTTTCTTATTTTCAAAAGTTTCATTTCCTAATACAGTTTTTTTGTGGGAGTGTCCCGGTTATAATTGAAGAGTTTTTAATAACTTTGTTCTGCATTGAAAAATAATTGATATTGAATTTAATGTAATTAATCACATCCCAACCTAACCTAACTTTTCAAATTATTTTTCAGTGCAGAATTTCGTTTCCACATGAACACCTTTTATTTTTTAAACCCTTAAAATAAATGAATTGTCATTAAAATAGTTACTATGCATGTGCAAAATTTAAATTCAATAAAAAAATGTCACACATGAAGCGCCCTAGTATTCGTCGCTTATAATTTTTTATTCAAGATAAGTGGCTTTTAAAGCACCGCTATCGTTATTCGATTATGGCATGATTTTATTTTTATTTTTTTCCGCGGGCAATGGTACAGTGGTACAGCGGTAGGGTGGTACAATGTTACAGTGGCACAGTAACATTGCACCACCATTATTTATTTTCTTTCTTGCTTTCTACTTTCTACTGTACTATAATATTACTGAGCCTCACTAATAAACGTATTATAAATTTTATACAACTGATTGAATTTTACAGAACCATTAATGTATGGTAAATGGTTGTGTAGAATTAAAATCATGTTTATGAGTAAGGGGACTATGTTTTGTATTTTATTTTTGTTTATTATTTCTGTTATTTCACTAGTAGCATCTCCACCTAGTAATAACTACACATTGATTTGTTCCCAATGGCAATTTCATTAATGTAAAGCTACGAATACATGTGCTTGTGGGAACCTCAACTTATTTGAAAGGAACCTTTCGTTCCTTTTGCGTAATTTGTGGCTCGGTTCGCGTGTAACCCCAGTTAGAAATGTTACAGTAAAACTTCTTCCAGCGAATACATGTGCGAGCTGAGCCTCAAATTTTGGGAAAAGAACGAAGCAACAGCAAATGGCGTAAAAAATCGCTTGCGGTTGCTTCATTCCTTTCACACAATTCAAGGCTCGGCTTGCGTTTCAGTTAGAAAATGTACACGTTCCATAATAATCGTGAACACTTAAATAAACAACATGAAATGCATCAAATGTCGCAAAGCTCGCATATGTGGACGCACTGCGCGCACCAAACGCACATCTACGCGCACCACATGGTTCGTAGCGGGCCACCTACGAATGATCGTAGCATGCTCGTTCGGTGTTCATTGCATGTTTGTTGCTAATATTTGTTCGTCGCTTGCGTTTTTACATACAACAAAATGCAATAACAAATTAAAACAACGCAATTTTTGGCGCTCAATCTTCTTGCAAGAGACTTATAATTTTGAATTCGAATTTAAGTAAGTGCGTAACACATAGTGGTATATCTCCCCAAACTTTGCGCGGGCGTTGATAAAAACGCCTTGTCAAATATTCATTTAACACACTCCATTAAATACCGTGAGTTGGCAATTTTCACATTATCAGTTGATAAAAAATGTGAAAGGTTGCTTTGGGGCTGATAGAGAAAATGATTTATACCTGCAGAAAGTACCTCATAATGCGCGGTAGCCCGTCAGGAACTTAAATCTCACCACTGAATAAATTCATAATGTTTCACACAATCATTTTTTACTACGCGAATAATGTTTTTAAAGAAAAAAAATGTGTTGTTTAATGGAATAGGTGTTTGGCAAGGAGAGGATATTTAATGTTATATTAGGTAAGGTTTATTAGGATTGTAGGGAAGTGTAAGGTAAGGTTATGTTAAAATAAATTAGAAAAGGCTAATACTTAAAACTGTAGTTTTTTTTCCATTTTATTTTCTTAAAACTTCATATAGGTTTTAGGGTATAAAATTTCTTTCAAATGTTTACACCGTACATTTGTATAATTTTTTATTATTACTACGACTGATAATTGTTTTGGCAATACAAAAATTCGGTTAAATCTTATTTTTTTTTATTCAAGTGGAAAAACAATATAATAAGTACTTATCTTGGATTAGCTTGTGCTTGGTAATGTTAGGATTGTTTGATGTCTAATCGTCAAACTTTTTTTTGCCACATTTTAAAATTTCGGTTAAATCTTATTTTTTTTTATTCAAGTGGAAAAACAATATAATAAGTACTTATCTTGGATTAGCTTGTGCTTGGTAATGTTAGGATTGTTTGATGTCTAATCGTCAAACTTTTTTTTGCCACATTTTAAAATTTTAAAGTGTGTGCTCAATAATTTTTGTAATTTAAAAAAAAGCCGTCTTTTTACGCTTGGCAGATGTGAAACATCGAACATGATTTTCATTGAAAGAAGTAAAAAAATATAAATAAAACAATGATTTTATTAATTTTAAAATATACGCATAAATTCATTATCAATTAATAATTCATCGTCATTTAGAATAGACCCAATGCCAAAATATACCGCACAGAGTTTTGGCGGCTGGGCGGAAAGTCGATGAATCACGAGGCTGGCCGAATGATGCTTTTCCTACGATGGTATAAGGATATTAATTATTTTCCTCCTTCATCGTACACATCAGGACTGTCGATTTATTTTAATAAAACGAAACTACATTAAATCATTATAAACGACTATAGGCCCGACTCGTCGTCTCGTCTTGCCATGTTTGATACTCAAAAATAATAATAATAATAATAATTGGATGACTTGTATAGCGCCGTTTTTGTGCAAAATCACCGCAAGGGCGCTGTGAGTCGGTTATACCCCCGAAGCCCACAAAGAGATGTTTTGGTTGATAGTTTAAGTTGGAAAATATTTTTTTTGAGATGTTTAATTACAGTTATTCTCTCCATTTGTAATTTGTTCCGTGTGTTATTCTGGCAGCTGTATATAATGGTACATTAAATTCACTTCTACTTAATTTCGCAAAGTAAACGGTTTGGTTAGGTTAGGTTAGGTTAGGTTAGGTTATGTGAGGTTTGGTTTTGTTTTGTAGAATTGGGTAAAGCTATACAAGGATATATTAGTTTAGTAGGTACCTTCCTAAGCAGGCGGGAGATCTTGTCACCGTGCTCCCAAGGCGTAACCCAGCCCTTGGGCGTGCAGTCCAGCGAGCGCGACGTGTTGCTGAATAGCATGGCGCGTCGCGAGTTTCCTCGCGCCGACTCCATCTTCTTGCGCATCAGCCGGTTGAAGGCCTCGATAAGCACGTACACCGCGTCGTACATCAGCGCGGCTTGGGCCTGCAAAAACAACAGACAAAAGGCTTAGTAAGCAATCAGTTCCATTCCAAAACAGTACATATAAGAAAAGTGAAGGAAAATAGACCTTATCTAACCAGACCAATTTCTTTATTACCATAACATATATAAGCACACCGCTAATAGTTCCGTTGTAACCACTCCCCTTTTACAACCGAGCTCTCAAAGGCATGATAAAGCAAAAATTTACGCCGACAAACTACTTAGTGTTAAAAATGAAGAGATTTATATAAAAAAAATATAACAAAAACTGAAATAGTACAAGGCTGATTTAAACGTGGTCATATCAGTCTTTTTAAATTTAATGGTTAAGATTAAGCAAGGACGCTTAGATGGTTTGAGCATGTAGAGATAAAGGACAAATGGTGTTAAATGGTAGAAGTGTGGGATGCTCGAGGAAGACGTAACACGGTCGGGTCAAGGGTTAAAATAATAGAAGGGCATGTTTAATACAATAAACGAATTAAAAGTTAATAACAGAGTTGTGTGACGGTCTTTTATCTCTGCCTACTCTGAAGGGAAATGGAGTGAGCGTGATGGCGATAATTTAGTTATTTAGTTGGCCAACTATTGGCTTTCTTGGACCGAGTTCAGTTGAGAAAAAGTCTTCAAAAGAGACAGAATACTAAGGTTTGGCTGATTCACAAAATTTCATTTGTCCCATTATCAGAATGTTTAGCTTATTTGCGCAATTTTGTTTTTTTTTTAGTTTGAAAGGTCTCCGTTAAACACCGTTTCTAGATCAGTTTCAGCTTTCAAGTAAAGCACAACTATCATGTTATCACAACTATCACGTTGTCACAACTATCATGTTTTCACAACTATCACGTTGTCATTACTATTATGTTGAAATAGTTTTCATGCTGTCACAACTGTCATTTTGTCCCAACTATCATGTTGTCACAATTATCATAACTTGAATGCTTATCACAATTTGTTAGGAAGCCGAACAGAGCTGGAAAAGTCTGTAACAGGGGTTATTTTTATTGGTTGAAAGAATGCATTGTCATCCACAACGAGTATATCTGCCAAATATCAGCTTAATAGGATGTCGGAAAATGGGTTAATTTCAAGTTGCAAGATTCCATTTCATCAATTCATTAATTTATTCATTTGATTAAGAAAACAAAATCGAAATTCAAACAGATTTATTTAAAAAAACAAAATGGGAATTTCTGCGAAACACCCCAACCGTTGCATTTTTCTTCTATTGGCATACATTTTGGAAAATAATTTATCCCGCAAACCTATGAATTATGTCTGTATTAATAATTTCCTTCATCATTTAATATTCTGTTTTCTGCTAACTCAACACGGTGAATATTCAACACACTTTTAAAAAGTGATATATAGTCATTAAAAAAGATGAACTTTTTTTAACCTAACCTAACCTAACCTACTTGACCCAGTTAATAAAGTTTTTTTTAATCATTTTCCATGACTTTATGTAACTTTTTAAAGATGTGATGAATTATCATTTCGATCATTTATCCGGTCACCATTGCAACTAATTGCATCCACATAAAATTAAATTTTATTTACTAAGGTATTAGTTACAAACCAATCCCGCAGGCTTTGGTTGGTAATATTGTTTGTTGAATAATTAAAGTAATAATCTGTCAAATCAGTGATAAAATTAATAATTTAGTTAGTACTTAAATTAAATCGGAAATATGGTGGAAAAGCTCGTAGGTACGGCGTAGTCATTGTTTACTAACAAAATATTTACCATTTAAGCATAAAAATTTCATACCAAGCAATTATTTTGTGGCTAGGCATTATATTATAGATCAAAAACTCTAAAGTAAATCTTTAAACTTAATTGATAATCTAAGCTGTTAAATAATAATAATAATTATTTTTACTGTGTTGTAATATAAATATTTCTTAGTGAAATAATTAAAACACTATATATAAATTGTCAAGTAAAAGTAAAAATTTAGTTTTTAGTATATTAATTGTCATGATGAAGAGAACGTCGCTCTCGAAACATGTTGACTTTATATAAAAAATAAAGATTATCGTGGTAAAAACAAAGTGTTTTAATTATTTTATTAATAAAATGGTGCCACAAAGTGAATTTGCAAAATTTGAAGAATAAATATTTCTCTAACAAATACATCATAGGCTTACATTCTCACTATATATACATTCACTGTTGTACCCACTATTTGTGATTAGATATGTAATTTTGTCTCCCTCCCTTTCGTTCCATTAGTTATCAAATTGTTGTAGTATATATTCTTTCTCCCTCTGTTTTTCCATTTACAGGGTGTCCGCGGGTAAAATGTACTTCGGGAGATGATTCTTCATGAAGGGCTTTTTTCCCATACTAAAATATTTTTCCATAGAAGAATATTTTATTCAACCTTTTAACCTAAAAGCTACCTTAAGACGTTAGGATTTCTATTCTGGGAAACTTATCCATCTTTCTAGTTCCAAAATCGTGTAAAATCACCCCCTAAAGTTAGTGCACTTTACCTCCGGACACCTTATATAGCAAACTTGAAGCCGTGTCCTTTCGATTTCCGGTCGACAGCTCTGACCACTGAGATATGGCGGCTTATCTCTTATCCGCGAAATAATTCAATACATACTAGTGTTTCATTCAATAATTACTGCTTGTTACATTTTTTTCACCTGAAACAACCAACTTTATTTTATATGATAAAGGCATTGTAAGTGTTAACTCTCTCACTAGATGTAAGTGCTAATTCTAGATAACTAGATAACTAGCTAACTGTAGATAAAATATACTGCGAATTTTAAAAAAGCTTCGTCTGTTCGTTAGTTCTGTGAAAACACTCGCATCCAGCGCGTGGTTTATAACTTCCATAGACATTATTAAGTTCATAATTGAAATTGAGAAGCAATCTTAACCCACGCCAGTATATTGTTAAAAATAGAACAGTGCTCGACAAAACAAACAAATTCTTAGTACAAATATAATCAAAATTACAAATATAATTGAAAATAAAAATGCTATTGTACCTATGTATACCAGATGTTATTCTTGTTTAATTTTAAATATCGTAATATCGTAACATAATACTGTTTCGCTCCTGTGAACCACTGTAAACATAAATCATGTATATTGTAAAAGCCTTTTACGGCGTATAAAAAAAAAAAAAAATGCAAAAAAACAAATGAACAGTGCACAAGCAAATCATAACGCGTAAAATATTTACGCTTAAGTATAATACTTTAAGTAGAAAAAATCAACCTTTAAAAACAAAGTTTTTTTTATTGAGAGAATAAAATTTCCTTTGATTATCAATTTGATGGCCATCGAATATGAAGGAGTTTGAATCTTTCTTGCCTAATTATTTAGAAATATAAAATTTAGATATTTAATAAACCTAAAGTTCTAACAAGATAAAAATATATTCCGGAAAAAAAAATTTTCTACAATTTATCTTTTTTTATTAACAGATGTATTGAGAAATATATTTTTGTTGTTGTTTAGTTTGACTGAAGGTTGAACCTTCCTACCTAGGGATTGAATAAATTGAATGAACCGTGCTTTCACTAAAGCCAAATCCTAATTGGATGGTACCGAGATTTATTATCTACTGTAAATTTATATAATGCCACCCAATTTTCGAGAAATGTAAGTTTGTGCGTGAATATTTAAATATTCTAAATGACTTTCAAAAACCGATACGTAATGTGTAATTTTTCACAACTTAATCGTTATTGATGCTCTGACTTGTAGTTATTTTCTATAGGTATGTACTTTTTCTATTTTACATTGTCTTTGCCCTTCACATGTACTCTCCATTCACTGTCATCTATGTTTTCTTATTCGTGTCAATATTATGGTTTTAACGGACATATTGTCCGTAAATTAATAAATAAATATTTGGATAGAATGCCAAGGAGTCGGTCTGTGGAGTTTCAGCTGGATCGGATTATTCCATTGATGAAGATTCCATTGTGTTACTTATTTATTTTTTAATTCATTCCATAAAACCAAACCAAAATTCAAAAAGATGTTTTTAATAAAAAAGAAACTACGAGCGACCGATGATAACCATAAATTAAAAAGTCTTCAATTAACTGGAAGCATTCTTATCAAAAAGGTGGTATTAACCTGTATTCTTTTCGCTGGCAATTGGTTTTACTTGTTTTTTCCACTGTCATATGCTTTACAGCATTCCTCTGCTCTTTTCTTGGGAAAAATATTTCCCTGATGTCAGCCAAGGAAACTAATAACATTAGCAAAACGAGCATAAATCAAATTTTCAGGAACCTTATAAAAATTAAATTATCACGCGTTAAATAACAACACACTTTGCATGGCGGAATAAAAAACATTTTCCCGACTTGGCTGTTGAAATAATGCGCGTTTCGCCTTATTGCTTGTTTACACGTAATTCAATGTTTCCACTCGCTCTGTGCGTTTAACTTACTAACGTTTCTTGACAAATCAAAGTGCTAAGGCGATTTTTCGCGTTATTCATTCGGAACTTTGTGTTTACTACGAAAATCGTAATAAAAACATGCTCAGCCTGAAAAAGCACATTTTTCTACACAAACAATTTTTGTTTCTTCTATTGATATTAAACGCAGTCACTCAATAAAATAAACGAGAATAGGTATTAATAACAACCGAATTACTTAGTTTATAATTTTCATATGAAATTAATGTAAATCTTTTTGTGAAAATATCCAAGTTTATATATATAACGCTCTGTTAACTTTTATTATTACTAAATTTATAATTTATAAAATGTTTCGATTTTTGTAATAGTATCATTTGAAATAGGTACCATTGGAATCACACTCGCGTCATACATGTATTATTACTTTATCAAAACTTGTAAAAATTATGAAGGTATGTATCTAACCTAAAATGAATTCCAGTTTTTTTAAATCAAATTTTAGAATGTGAAAGATGTTTGAGTTAGTAAAATATTTAATTTTTACGTCATTTAACGTTGACGTCACATCTTTCTAAATAAATGGTTAGTCTAAATGCTGTTCATTGTGACGGGGTACGGATGACGTCATAACCCATCTTATCAAAGATAAAATATAAATAGATTTGGTTTTATAATACTTGTAAAATAGATACTTAAATAATTTTAAAAAAATAATAATAAATGTTAATTTTACAACTGTATAAAATAAAGATCATTAAAAAAACTTTTATTATTGTAGAAAGCAATCACTTTGTGGTTTGACATATTTAATAAAATAAAATACTTTTTTGTTTTAAAACCACGATATTTATTAATTTAAGAACCGACCGGTTTCGCTTTACTTAAGCATCATCAGGGTACAAATTAATACTAAACAAGAAGTACATAATGTGTGTATATATATAACAAAATATAGAGGGAGACAACATGATACAAATATAAGCAACACAAAGACGGTCATAAAATACATTAACATAAGTGCACAAGTAATGGAAAAACCGCTAGATAATTATGTAGACTAATGGGTTATATCAATAAATCGGGAGAAACAAAGCATCAACTGGCATGGTGGTAAGGAGGTAAGGAGAACTGGGATTTTTTTATGGGTTTATTGGAAACAGACCTAATATTGGACTACTTGATATGTCTAATTGATTATTAAGTATCTGACTTTTGGTTTTTACAGCTTTTTTAATTTCTAGTGCCTCTAAGTTGTTTAGTCTGTTACCATGCCCGTTTTTATGTAAGATGTTAGCACCGGTGCTATGACAGAATGTATGATCTTTATCGATCAAATGATTTGCGAATTCGGAAAACCCGTTATTATTGAGGCAACGAAGATGCTCCTTTATCCTAATATTAACATTACGTGATGTCTTACCGATATAGAAAGCCGAACAATTATTGCAATTTAATTTATAAATCCCCGAATGACTTAATTTATCGTCCTTATCTTTAGAATTAATTAGAAATTTACCTTTATTGTTATTAGTATAGAAGGCCGGTTTGACTTCAGAAGGAAGGTTTTTTACACTTAAGGTAGAAAAGTGATTAATAAATAAAATTCGCCGCCATTGATAATTAATATTATTATCATTGATTTGAGGACAAGGACTAGCAAAGAGGAAGCGATTAATGGCTATTTGTTTTAGCTTTTTATTTAAGATTAAATCTATAAAATTCGATTCATATCCATTATTTACTGCTATGTTTTTAATTAGTTTTAGTTCACTATCAAAATTACTATCGGACATTGGAATTGTGACTAAACGATGGACCATTGAATGGAATGCGGAGTGCTTATGTGAAATAGGGTGATTGGAGGTGCTGTGTATGACAACGTCAGTATAGGAGGGTTTACGAAAAATGTTAAAATTAATTCTGTTATTAACGATCGATAAGGTAAGGTCTAAAAAATTTAAGGTTGAATTTATGCCTATTTCTAATGTGAATTTAATCTTATTATGAAAAGAGTTTATAAGTTTGAGGAAGGAATTTAGTTGACGCTTAGTCCCTGTCCATATACACAAAACATCATCAACGTATCTTTTCCAGTACAAGACATTTTTAATAAGATGTGAGGTACTAGATAAAATTTTATTTTCTAAGTTATCCATGAATATATCAGCAATCAGAGGACTGGTAGGGCTCCCCATAGCTAGGCCGTCACGTTGCTGATATATAACATTATTAAATTGAAAATAATTTTGATTCAGGCATATATTAAACAAGGAAGTTAAATCTTTTATAAAATCTATAGAGAGATCGGAACTATTTAATAAATCAGAAATTAAACATTTACTCTCTTCTATGGGAACATTGGGGAACAAATTTACAACATCAAAAGAAATTAGTGTAGAATTACTAGGGAGAATCATATCTTTCAATTCTTCTACTAATGAAAAAGAGTTTTTAAGGGTATGTTTAGGTGAAAAAACATTGGTATTTTGAAACACATTAGTAATAACGGATGATATTTTAAAATTTGGGGCGTTACAACATGAAACTACTGGCCTGACGGGGCAATTATTCTTGTGTATTTTAAGGAACCCGTATAATTTAGGAGTTTTGGGATTTTTAGTTAAAAATTTAACTTTGTGATATGATTCATCTTTGAATATTTTAGTTTTACATGCTTGAAGTGTTTGTTTCACATTTTCTTGGAACTTATTGGTTGGGTCTTTCGCAAGTATTGCGAAATTGTCACTGTCAATGAAGTCCGCCACTTTAGAATTATATTCATTTCGAGGGAGTATGATCACTGTATTCCCCTTGTCCGCTTTCGTGAGGATCAAATCTTCATCTGTTAGTTTGGCACGAATATTCTTCACTATAGTCAACTCAGGATTTGGGTTAGGTTTAAATTTAGGTATTATTTTTTGTAAAGTTTCAGCACTTTTGTAACAGAATTTTTTCGGTTTACCACATAGAGCTGTGTCTATATCCACTGCTACCTCTTCTATTGCCGCATTAAAATTATTATTCGAGTATTTAAGGTTATATTTTAATCCCTTTGCCAATAGGGATATCTCCTCAGGAAGAAAATGTACAGAAGACAGGTTCTGTACACGGTCAAAAAATGTATGGACCGACTCCGGGTTACTAATATTAATATCTGGATATCTGGATATATCATACTCCCTCGAAATGAATATAATTCTAAAGTGGCGGACTTCATTGACAGTGACAATTTCGCAATACTTGCGAAAGACCCAACCAATAAGTTCCAAGAAAATGTGAAACAAACACTTCAAGCATGTAAAACTAAAATATTCAAAGATGAATCATATCACAAAGTTAAATTTTTAACTAAAAATCCCAAAACTCCTAAATTATACGGGTTCCTTAAAATACACAAGAATAATTGCCCCGTCAGGCCAGTAGTTTCATGTTGTAACGCCCCAAATTTTAAAATATCATCCGTTATTACTAATGTGTTTCAAAATACCAATGTTTTTTCACCTAAACATACCCTTAAAAACTCTTTTTCATTAGTAGAAGAATTGAAAGATATGATTCTCCCTAGTAATTCTACACTAATTTCTTTTGATGTTGTAAATTTGTTCCCCAATGTTCCCATAGAAGAGAGTAAATGTTTAATTTCTGATTTATTAAATAGTTCCGATCTCTCTATAGATTTTATAAAAGATTTAACTTCCTTGTTTAATATATGCCTGAATCAAAATTATTTTCAATTTAATAATGTTATATATCAGCAACGTGACGGCCTAGCTATGGGGAGCCCTACCAGTCCTCTGATTGCTGATATATTCATGGATAACTTAGAAAATAAAATTTTATCTAGTACCTCACATCTTATTAAAAATGTCTTGTACTGGAAAAGATACGTTGATGATGTTTTGTGTATATGGACAGGGACTAAGCGTCAACTAAATTCCTTCCTCAAACTTATAAACTCTTTTCATAATAAGATTAAATTCACATTAGAAATAGGCATAAATTCAACCTTAAATTTTTTAGACCTTACCTTATCGATCGTTAATAACAGAATTAATTTTAACATTTTTCGTAAACCCTCCTATACTGACGTTGTCATACACAGCACCTCCAATCACCCTATTTCACATAAGCACTCCGCATTCCATTCAATGGTTCATCGTTTAGTCACAATTCCAATGTCCGATAGTAATTTTGATAGTGAACTAAAACTAATTAAAAACATAGCAGTAAATAATGGATATGAATCGAATTTTATAGATTTAATCTTAAATAAAAAGCTAAAACAAATAGCCATTAATCGCTTCCTCTTTGCTAGTCCTTGTCCTCAAATCAATGATAATAATATTAATTATCAATGGCGGCGAATTTTATTTATTAATCACTTTTCTACCTTAAGTGTAAAAAACCTTCCTTCTGAAGTCAAACCGGCCTTTTATACTAATAACAATATAGGTAAATTTCTAATTAATTCTAAAGATAAGGACGATAAATTAAGTCATTCGGGGATTTATAAATTAAATTGCAATAATTGTTCGGCTTTCTATATCGGTAAGACATCACGTAATGTTAATATTAGGATAAAGGAGCATCTTCGTTGCCTCAATAATAACGGGTTTTCCGAATTCGCAAATCATTTGATCGATAAAGATCATACATTCTGTCATAGCACCGGTGCTAACATCTTACATAAAAACGGGCATGGTAACAGACTAAACAACTTAGAGGCACTAGAAATTAAAAAAGCTGTAAAAACCAAAAGTCAGATACTTAATAATCAATTAGACATATCAAGTAGTCCAATATTAGGTCTGTTTCCAATAAACCCATAAAAAAATCCCAGTTCTCCTTACCTCCTTACCACCATGCCAGTTGATGCTTTGTTTCTCCCGATTTATTGATATAACCCATTAGTCTACATAATTATCTAGCGGTTTTTCCATTACTTGTGCACTTATGTTAATGTATTTTATGACCGTCTTTGTGTTGCTTATATTTGTATCATGTTGTCTCCCTCTATATTTTGTTATATATATACACACATTATGTACTTCTTGTTTAGTATTAATTTGTACCCTGATGATGCTTAAGTAAAGCGAAACCGGTCGGTTCTTAAATTAATAAATATCGTGGTTTTAAAACAAAAAAGTATTTTATTTTATTAAAAAAACTTTTGTGAGAAAAACACATAAAAAGAAAAAAAACTAAAGTTGTTACATTCATAACATTAAATGCTCATGTACCCCTAGTTATTTTTAAAACTTTATTTATTTACTAACTAACCATCACGCCATTTCCTCACAGAGAGGCCTAGGCAGAGGGGACGGACCGCAAAAAACTCGCTCTTGGCACACACTCCCTGCCTCATTCACATTCATACGTCGTCTCATACACACTCTTCTATTATTCTAACTCTTGACATGGCCCGACTTAAGTATCTGATTCACTTAGTCGTGCCATGTCTTCCTCGGGCGTTCCCAACTTCTGCTACCATTTACGTTTGCGTCGTACGTTCTCCTTATACTCCTTTCTTCGCTCATTTGCTCTACATCCCAAACCATTTCTTGATCTTACTCATTTCGCTTACATTTGCAACACTCCCAGTTCTATGCCTCACTTCCGTACATCAGGGTAGGTACCAGCAATCCATTGTGGACTAATTCATTAAATGTATTGATAACACACATAATCTGTTTTATTCAATGGCTAAGATTATTTTGAATAACCTAGATTTCCTACAAGGTTCCAGCGGTAAGTATGACAAACCTGGAAAGTATTTAGTAACAGAAGGCCAAATTCTTCAAGTACCTTGTCCCTGAGTGGCGTCTCGAGTCCGCTGTCTAATAACTTTCCCGAAACACAATTGCCTTTAGTTACAGGAAGTTATAAATATTTAAATTCAGACAACAATAGTATGCTATCTGCTTATCAAGCCGTCTTTGCTCTTATCATCTCCCATAGCACATAAAAAGAACGAGGGCAAATATATGCAAGAAAAAGTAATTAACTCGGTTGAAGTTCATTTTGTTTTTAATTGCCAAACACAGTCCCTCAGGAGATAAGGGGAGTTTAATTATAATCCCCTCTTTGTTTTTTAAAAGAACAACAAATACAAAAAATATGTAAATATGAATCGATCTCATTTTAGTGTTGCGGTCGCGTCTATTTTATAACCCGAGGGGTCAGAGAAAGAGATTTATTTCGAAACCGAGGGAGATTTAGAGTCTACCATTGTTGTTGACGATTTTGTTATTAAATTATCTTTGTGGCGTATTGAAAAAGTCTTGCCTTTACAACATGAATGGCCGGTTACAAACCGGAAGAAGTACACAAAAATTAACCGGTAAAAAAATAAAGTTTTTATACTACAATACATGTATTTTCAATTTTCACCTTGGTTGCGTCATTCAATTTAAATTTCAAAGAAAAAAAACTTTTTCAGGTTGACTGAGGATTGAACTTTTCTCCCCAGGCACTGGTTCTTAAACTACTACGATTGAACCTTCATACCCATGGACTGGAGTCAACCGCGATTGGGTAGTACTGACATTTATTTAATATATTAACTCATGTAATGTCCTATAATTTCAGACAAATGCGAGTATGTCTTTGACAACGAGTCTATCTGTCGAGTTTCGGCTCGATCGGATTTCGGAAAGTTGGTTAATATCCACTTCCAAGATTTGCATTTATTTATGTAAACAAGAGTGCATTTCAAATAAATATTTAAAAAAGTGACTGTATTGTCTGAAAAAAGGTCCGGTCAATTAAAATCAAGGGCTAAATAAAATACTGGATAAAACGAATACTTATAACGATGCTTGAAAATGGGTTTAATTACACTAACTTAAATATGATTTAAAATTGTTAAACCTAGCATTTACAAACAAAGAAACAACTTAAAATTACTGTATGGCTCTGAGGGCCTACTCCCAATTAAAGGGCTTCTCTGGTTTATTATAATTATGGATAATGCGGGAGAAAATGCGTACAAAAAGCCATTGGTGCATAGTCACAAAACAAGATTTACTGAAAAAAAAGGCCTAAAAATTCCACTAATATCAAATAAGTATGGTAGCAGAACACTTGACTATTTGATACCTGTGATTTATAACAAATTTAACGAAAACTTTAACTTGAAAAATAATGAGGAACCTTGCCCTAAACTGACAAAAAAGTGGTTAATAAATGAACAAAACGTTTATCTATCCTAAACATTATATTTGGTATTAATATTTAAACTTAAGCTAATGTGTATTATGTTATAACATTAAATGGTAGAACCTACAGACAAGCTGATTGTCACAGCTTTGTGGGACTACCCATATCTTATATTGTATTACATGTAATTATATTAAATTTAATAAATAAAAATAAATAAAATAAATAATAAATGTATTTTCTAAATTTTATTCATTGAACGCCCGTAGTGTGCTTTTACAAACATTATTCATAACGATATTTTACATAATGCAGAGAAAATAACATATAATATATGTATATCAGAAGGTTCAATAAATACTTATCATGTTAAAAGAGTAATACTTATCAAATTCTTTCACAACTAATTATTTTGCTTTGAGGTAAGACAAAGAGGTTTTGAATATATCGAAAATATATTTTTATATATTGGCAGTTCGGTGAAATTGCGCTGGTGGTGCGTGATATAAATTGAGTGCAATAGTTGAATCGAGTAAATTCAGAGATGGATATTTATAACACTTGAAAATTGAGGGCAGTCTATGAAGTTATTCAATAATTTTATAAGAATATTACATCGAAATTTTTTCGGACTTATTGCCCAAATTTAGACGTGTCATCATGACAATAATATAAATTGCTCAATATACATATACACACACTTACACATAGAGACACATATTATAAACTGCACTAGTCACCCGGTAATTACTGAATATACATTCTCCATACAAAACATGTAACAGGTACCTAACATGAAATATTTCATTTCTGTGAATTGTACTGTTTGTTTCTAAGATATTAAGTAAACCAAAAATATACCTAATCGTTCTTCGAGTATTGAGTGGCGGCAGTTTTAAATTAGACATTGATGTTTTTAACAGATATCGATCGCAGGTTGTCTTTAAATATATTGAACATGTCTAAGAAACTTTATCTGTACTTTCTCCAAACGGTGTAACTTACAAGTATAAATAGGTGACCATATTCAGGGGATACGTCGCTTGTGCTAATAGCTGTGATCTCACAAGGGAACAGTAGAGTGTATAATTTCATAGACTCACTGTTAGGAAAAGTCCTTATGTTACGTATTACGAAACCTAAAATTTTGCATTTAGAACTTGAGTCGCAGCGACCATAAAAGGTAAGTTTTCTGTCGAAAACAACTTAAGTAGGTGTATAATACTTGATGATGGAAGACAAAATTAACAACTCTCAAAAAAAAGGTGTGAAACAGAAAAAAATTATACAAAAATTGAACACAGGACCTTTCCTTGCCGGGAAAGTATTCTGACCAATTCGACAATATCTATTTTTTTTAACTTCATTACATCTTCGACTGAGAGCTACAACCATCATGTTAATTTTTTTAAAGTACATTTTTTGGCTGCTTTCCTTATGCATGAATGCAATATTCCACCCGAAATAATTGCACTTTTGATAGTGTATTGAATAAATACATCAATTTTTATTTTAATGTGCCTTATCAATTGACTTTTATACCAGTCTAGGACATATTTTTTAACGGTGGAGTAACATAATTAATAATAATCAATTCTTGAATCATTTTCTGAATTTTCTGTTTCAAATATTTTGTTTGACAGTCGTTAAAATTGACTTGGATGATAAAATATTACTATTTGAGGTTTTAATCACTAAGTTATTCCACTATAAAAAAACATAATACTTATTTTATTTTGAACTTTTCTTTTCATTTTGTAATGGTTTCCATAATTTTCAACAATGACATTATTTTGAAACTCAGAATTATAAGAATCACCAGGATAGTTATTTCGTCCTATTTAATTAATACGTCCTAGGCCAGCCACTTTACATAAGCCGTAGAATTTTGTAATCCATACACCCGTCGCCGAGCATCAACAGCCTTACCATCCCTTTGCCCCCCCTCCCCCCCACGCCCCGGCAGATCCCGTGTCCTGTCGATAGTTTGAAAAGTGGAATGGCTCCCTTATTCATCAGCATTAATCGGATTATACCAGACCTAATCCTTCCTACCTTTAATCTTCTCATGCTGGAAGTCTGCGCGAGTAACACATATGCATCACGTGAAACCTATTTGAGCAGATTAATAATCGGCTGGCCGGCGCTGAGCATAATCGAAACGTTTGAATAATCGAAGGATTTTTTAAATTTCCTTGTTTATTTTGTAAATCATCGCTGAAATAAATATTTTGAACATATACAATTTCGCTTTTAAAGTCTATTTAAGAAAGTCTTTTTTTTACTGGCATAAGTGTTCCGCTATTCGAGTAAACAATTTGTTTTTTGTAATTATGTTACAAAAAATATTGCTTTGAATAGCTTTGTACTTCTCCACTGTAAACCTAACACATTTAAGTATCTATGCTGATTAGAAACAGTATTGTGTTCACCCATTACCTTCATGACGATGTCTATAGGCATTTTTCAAATATATTTTATTATTATTTTTTTTTTTTATTATTATTTTAATATACATCATATGGGTTACATTAATACATACATATTTTGCAAAATATAATATTAAGGTTCATATATGGTCATGTATACCTTATCAGAAAAGAGGAGCTCTTGTGCCTGATAAGGGAGCCACGATTCTTACTTAGATTCATAATTCATAATGAGATATAATAATAATAATATAATAATATATATTATAATAATATATATATATATATATATACAGGGTGTCCGGAAACTCGTAGTACAAGCGGGAAACTGGTGAATCTACATCACATTTGGAGTCGATTTTGTAGTAAATTTTTTTTTTATTTGAGCTTTCGTTATCGAGTAAATCGAGTTTGAAGTTGATTTTTTTTTTTTTTTTTTTTTTAATCAAATTCTTATAAATTATTACTGAAGATCAAAGTACCCAACTAATTAAAACTATTTGAAAGTAAAACAAATGAAGAAACTCGGATTTGAAGCATTATTTTGAAATCACCCTTCATTTAACCCGGTGTAATCATAAAATATTTCTGCTCTGCAGGGTTAAAACATCTGTTATTCAACCCTAAACACCAGAAAAAACTTTAACCCTAAAATAGCCGAAAAATATTTTTTTTTGTTTTTTTTTTTTTTTTTTTGAAAATGCTCAAATCAAAAAACTTTATGTTTTTTTGGGTTCCCCATGTGGTGTAGATTCTCCAGTTTCCCGCTTGTACTACGAGTTTCCGGACACCGTGTATATATATTTTTTTATTTTTGTTTAATATAAGTTTTTTTGGAAAAAAAGTTTGATTTTATTTATTTGTTCTTGTTGGTTCGTAATACAGCGCAATTCGGAAGGGAGATTATTGTAGTTTTTTATGGCTTGGTAAATATAATGGTTTTGCATTTGAGTTGTTTTAAAGATTGGCGTAATAAATTGATTTCCATTTCTCATGAGTTTATAAAATTCTTGATATTCTGTGTTATTTTTTTCTTTACACATTTTTATAATGGAAGTTTGCTTAAATATATCATCAATATTTGAAATATATATAAATGTAAAATATATGAAAGCTGTGCATTTTTTAGACTATGAGAAAAGCTGAATTCGCTCAAAATGTTATGCATCATTTCAAGATTGGTATTTCAGCTGTTAATTATGATTTATTTTTTATCAATACCCTGAATACAGACCTATTTAAAAAAAAACTCAATAAAATAGATAAAATGAAAATTTAAAAAAAAATAATATGACATAATGTTAGCAAAATATTACCACCATGTACCACCTACATGTAAAAGCCCGTTATAAAGCCGTTAAATAAAAAAATTAATAACAAATAAATAAGAAATTATTATGTATTTAAGATGACATGATCTTAGACAGTTGATAGTGGATGAGAGGGTATGTGTAAAAGACGTGTCAGTATTTAGTAATCGCTCAAAGCTGTTAATGCCTTCCTCAGTTAAGAATATATATATATATGATGTACGAGAATATGAACCTGAGCAGGGTCCTTGAGAAACCCATGTTTCTGGGAACGCCAAACTAAAGCCGATATGATGTGTTTCATGAAGTTATTTGATGAAATTGACGCACATAATATTATTATTGGGTAAGTATTATGTTCCTATGACAAGAATAACAAATATTATTAAAAAACAGGCAAAAAATTTAGCTTCACAAGTATAGTTAATTTTTTTTTTGGACCAAGAAAAAGACTATCAAGCTATTTGTCAAGCATATTTTTTTAAGCATGATCGTAGCTATGTAATTTTCAGTCGACGAAAAGCATGTATCTAATTTTATCTTATTTATTAAATCAAAACAAAAAATTTCCACTGAAATCATAAAGTGAGTAAGTAGGTACCTTAATTTTTTAATGAATTATACAATATGTCCAAAGAATCGAAACTTGTTCGATGACATTTATTTTTTCGGTGTTTCTTAAATAATCAGGCAGGTAACTAGGTAACATTATATTAAACAAAAACAAAAATGAAATACCAAACTAACAATATGTTTGCAAATTTGAAAAATTAATCTTTGTTGAACCTTTAGAACGTACAAAAAAAGTACAAACAGATGAAATGCAAAACGGTCGAGTTAAAATAGAACTTCGCTATGTACACTAAATTGAAAAGAAATGTTTAAGCCGTTAGTTCTATTTTGACCCATTATTATTTTAATAATTTGGAGCATTTAATTCATCATAATAACCCTCTAGGGACTTAAAAATCAAACTCATAATAAATGTAACTCATCAGCATCATTTAACAGACATATCGTTATAATATTTCGCACAGTGCTTTAACAATCAATCCTTTTGACGGTAATTGATATTCGGATGCCGGCCGATAATAAACTGGTAGCTTCTGCCCAAATAGAAACATTTGATACTGAATCTGTGAATCGGAATAAATTGAGCATCAAATGATCGCGGCTAATGAGTCTCTTTGTTGAACAATATTGGTGGAATATAATATTTATCGGCACAATGGCGGAGTATTGTCGGGCGGGCGGCCATTTGCCCGAGCCTGAGCCTGAAATGTATCGCGTTAAGTAGCTTTGTCTTAATTATTGATGGCGCTACACTCGACACCGTGGAGCGGCCGCCATTGCGAGGGCAAGATAAATGCTAGATACAGATTGACAACTTCACGCCACAAAAAAAAACATTATCAATCTTAATACTATATTTACTCGAGCAATTTTTGGCAAATTATGCCAAGTTTGCAAAAACGTTTTGAACGATCCCTTGCCATAATAGAGATAAATGGCGAAATCTAGGTGGATTCATTGGCTTTGAACCGCAGTAAGCAATTTCATATGTTTCCATATTAATATTTTGAGGAATGACATGACGGCCTCGGTCGAGGGTTATGACTCTCGACTAGCCAGCTAGAGGTCACGGGTTCAAATCCCGACGTGCGTAAGTAATTTTTTTTTGATTAATTGTGTTATTTTACCATTTATTTATTTAAAATACTATCTAGTATATTTGCGGCACTTCACAGAGTGGAAGATACTCTCTGTCATCACCCTGGTGTAAGACCACCATTCAGAATTAAAACGTTGCTTGAAATGATTTTACCTATGTTTAGTAACCAGGTACTACACCACCTTCATCTTCTCCCCCTCCCTTCTAACTTCAGCCTCACAACATACCCCAATTAGGGATGCCATAGTTCCATTTGCTCCAGATAGTTGGGAGCAGTTGTATATATATATGATACCAATCGCTGGAGTAGATATAAATGTATATATATATATATACATGTGTCCGGAGCACGGAGTTAGCAGGGACTATAGAATGTCACCAGTTTTGGGGTGAAGTTTGAGATAAAGAGTAGGTGGAGGGAATGCTGGCGAAACCACATTCAGAGTTGGTCACTAAACGACTTAACAAAGTTTATACCTTCCGAAGCAGCGCTTTAAATCTGAATGGTGGGTATTCACCAAGGCTGAGCGGTATAGAAAGTGTGTTAGTGTATGGAAACATCATTCATTGCTATTACAAACAGCTTCTTTGCACCACGGCTGGATTAAGGCAATTCGATTCAAAAGCTTCCACCAAACTACTTTTGCCAATCTGTTGTGAAAACGACGACATTTCACGCACTTTTATCTTAATGACTATGACTATGATAATACTCACCACCTATGGCAAAAATTCTCAATGTGAGGTAATTGGTTGCAAATTTTCAATTCTGGAAAAGAAATCAAAAGTGTGTGTTGTTTTTTATCTTCATATCTTATATTTTTTTACAGATTTTATACTTTTTAAGAAAGATTTTGATGATGTTTTCAATATAAAATGCATTTTTCAACTTGTTATCGTCTAAGATCAGGATCATTCTAAGAATATTCTATCAATAGTTGCCATTTTTACATATTCGTTCACCATTGATGTATTAAATTTATATGAGATATGAAGAGAAAAAATAGGTTACACTTTTTTACTTTCAAATGACATCCCAACGCTCTTAGTAAAACAACCGAATCAGGTCTCTATAGTGGAACACGTTTCGGCAAGATAATTTATTTATTTATTTTGTAAGAAACAAACAGCTTTTACATAATATACAATGATATAAATAATATATACAAGTTAACTGAAGTCAAGCCACAGAAGTTTCTTATGCTAAAGTTTATTGGAAATGAATTTTAATTTCTTAAAATTAATTTGGAGTTAAAGGAAGGGGAGAGGAAGAGAAAAATAGGAAGAGGATAGGAGATGCTCCCGATACATTCCATACTCTCATATTGATAATCGATCGTACGCATTACTTCATATCGATATTTCTTTTTACCAAAAATGTAAATGCTGTAAAATTTTATATTATATTGTGCACATATACGAGGAATTGGGGAATTTTTTCGAATGTTTGTTCTACACGAGGGTAGATAAAATAAATCAGATTGTCGGGTTAATCTAGATGGAATATGAAGATTTATTAAATTGGTAAGTTCTTGTGAGTCCAGACCATTATTTAGGATTTTAAACAATAAGATTTTTGTCAAAAATTATACGTCGTGTTTGGAGGGAGTTAAAATTATGAAATTTAATGGATTCAGTATAATTTAAGAACTCTAACTTTAGTTTATAATTTATGTGTTTAAAATTTTTTTGTGAATTATTTCTATTCTTTCGATATAGGCTTGGTATAAAGGAGTCCAGATCGGTGTACAGTGTTCCAGGTGCGGGCGAATATATGAGGTGTAAAGGGAATATAGAGTGTTTATGTTGTGGAAGGGTTTTGCTATGCGAATTATAAATCCCAGCATTTTATTGGCTTTGTTAATGATGTCATCAGTGTGTTGGGTAAAGTTTAATTTAACATCCAGTGTTACCCCAAGGTCCCTGATATATTTTACTTCAATGATGTGTGTGCTGTTTAGTGTGTATACAAAGGATATTTATTTTTTATTACGTGTAATGTTAATTTATTGCATTTTGCAATGTTAATAACAAGTTTGTTTAATTCGCAATAAACAAAAAGACGATTGAGGTCCTCTTGAAGTTTAATGCAGTCGTTGATTGATTTAATAACTAAGTATATTTTTTATCATCTGCATATGCTAGGTAATTAGCATATGCAGATGATAAATGTAATTAAAATATAACTATATAGCTCTATGCCAAACACCGATTTTGTTGAATATTTTCTACAGTGTTGTTGCATTGTCTCTGTAATCGCCGTCATGAAACAATTTAATTTCGGTTTTATGTACAAAGGTAACATTTTAAAATATGTAGTTAATTCAAAAATTCCAGTTTATATATTTCTTATAGGTTTGTTAAAATTGTTGGTGGTGTAACGGTCAGCACAGTTGCCTTCCAAGCAGTTGATCTATTTATTTTGATGAACTTATTTATTTTGATAAATTTATTATTATTCTGATTTAATTTTTTTTTAATTCTCTTCTATCACGTGACATTCCATGGGACTGCAATAGTAAATACAAAATAATTTTTTCCCATTCGTATGTAAATTTTTCTTGAAATTAAAAAAATACAGCACATAACCTTAAACATATAATACATATGTATATTTACGAACGTGTGAAAAGTTCGAACTGTTCAAGGACTTGATGTTGGCTTCTGATACGTTGTCCGCTGTTTCAGATCGATAGTCAGAGATCAACTCCAACTCAAGCCATCAACTTGGTTTTATCCCCGGGGATAATGTTTTGTATAACGCTGGTAAATTTCGATAAATTCACGAAGAAATTATTCTAATCTGCTTTCAATATCATGAACGACTTACCTCATTTTTTAATCTCTGGAGAGATAAATTACTTTTACCTAAAAAGAAGAAGAAATTACTTGATATTTAATAAATTTATTATGATTTTTTTTTTTGAAATACTAATAAAATTGTGAATCAAATACTTGAGTCGGCCATGTCTAGAGTCAGAGTATGTAGTTGTGAGGTTGGAAATAAACTGTCTAACTTCGTAAAACTTTTTTCAGGGGTACCCCAGAGATCCATTTTGGGTCCACTTCTCTTCATCCTATTTACAAATGATGTTACCAAAATAATCGAGTCATTTGGTCTGTCATCTCACTGCTACGATGATGATCAGCAAGTTTATTTTTACTGCACTCCAAACGAAATCAATAGTCTCAAGATTCTGAAAGTCCAGAAGCAACAACTCGTTGGATGTTTTTAAACAAACTGAAGCTGAATCCATCTAAGACTGAGTTTCTCTGGGCTGCCACAAACAAACGTCAATATATCATAGAAGATTCACCCATTTCTATTTCTGGCAGCGATATCATCCCAAAAATGATAGTCAAACTTCTCGGTGTCAATTAAGATTCGGAATTTTTGTTTTAAAAGTTAAATAAATAAGACTGTTATCACCGGTTTATTCCAAAATATCAAATTGACAAACTTCAATCAGTGTTTTATGAAGCAACGCGGCTCATAACCGGGGTTTCTAGTTATATTCGCACATTTCAGAACACCTTTGTAACCGTCACTGGTTAAAGTGCCTTGAAACAATCCAGTCCAAATTGTGCTGGATGGTATTTAGATGAAATGTCCTCACCTAACATATCTGAACTATGCGTCAGTCTACTCTTTGCTCAGCAACATAATCAGCTAAAGGCAGACTGATGGAACCTAAGCGCAAGCCAAATACTAAGTTTGGTGATCGCGCTTTTTGGGGCATCTAGGCCGAAGTCTTGGAATAAACTCCCTCAGGAAAAGAGATCCATAACAAGTTCAATAGAATTCAGGACTAAACTAAAAACTTACCCTTTTAAGCTGTCATACCTTGAAATTTAATATACCATTCCTGAGATAAGCATTTTTGTATTGCCTATAATACATCCTTTCATACGCCGAGGGACGAATACCATTTAGGAAAGAGAATTCTGATCAAAACCTTGTAGTATTGCTCAGCAAAATTTGCCTTTCCTTTCCTAAACTCGTTCATTAAAGAACATAAATAAATATTATTAAAATAAATACCGGAATGTCCCGTGCGTGCGAACCGTATCTAAATTTCTCTAATAAATAACAAACAGTGTTAATCTTCAGTGACCTACCAGGTAAGTATGGTACTGAATATTATCTGCCTGTACAGAATATACATAAATATGAATAATAACATATTTATGTAAATTCTAGCATCACGTTCAACAATCAAATGCATTGTAAATATTGCTTTGTATTAGTGATCGGCAAACCGGTGGATGCAACCTGTTAGACATAAATCGATAATATATTTTGATAGTCTATAGTTAGTAATAACATAGATCATTGTAGAAACGTATTATATATGTTGCTTTGCGCCCTTGAGGTGATTTTTCACGAAAACGGCGCTAAACAAATAATCCAAATATTATTATTATTATTATTATTCATGTGCTTGCTTATCAAGAGTGTGTCAAGCCATGTATGGCGGTCTAACATTCAGCGTACCTCTCTCGGCAAACATTTTAAAAAGACACGTTGAATTATATATCTGAACACCGATTGTATGTAAAGATTCAAAGAAGCTTTCCGAACAAGTTTGGAACACCCTACCCTTCACTTTTTTTACTTCATACCCTATAAATACCACAAAATGTTTTGGTGACGTTCATTAATTCCATTTTTGCGATTCAATTCGACAGTATATTTTGCATTTTTTATCTTCATAAGGAAAATACAATAAGTATTCAAAATTATTTTTTTTAATATTTTCAGTACACCACTTAACTAGCAGAGTCCATTTAAGTGCTTTAGATACTTGCGTATCAATCGCAATTTTCAGAAATTCGCTTTGATGTGATATTTTTAAATTTTGCTACAAATCTTTATTTTTAGAGCGCTTCGTTGTAAAAATCTGCGAATATCCTTGTTAAGTATGACAGATTATTTGTCACAATACAAAAAATGTTATACATGAAGATTTATAAAACTACGTCTTTTAGTAATAATATAAGTTTTATGCATTTTACGAAAGAGCCAAGAGAAGTGTTAAATAAGAAAGAAAGTAATCTATGACGGGAAATTCTTTAAGAGAGACGTGTTAAAAAAGAAATTAAATATCCTATGAGAAAAGTTTTAAGTAAGAAAACAAATTACCTATGACGGGAAAGCCTTGAAAAGAGAAGTGTTAAATAAAAAAGAAATTAACCTATCACTGGAAAGTTAAATGTTTCACTTTAAATGTCAGGATTTTTTTAAATATATTTGAAAAAATAGTTGATAAACAATTGTTTTCACAAATACAATGATGTGGTTATATCGAATCAGTGTAAAATTAGTATTGTCAGTATCATTCGTAAATTAATTAATTTTAATACTCGAATAACACTATCATTGTTTGTAATACGTTTTAATTGTTTCAATCAATCATCTGTCATAGGCAGACATTAAAAGAATACGCTCTGTTCGTAGGTTCTTGTGATGGATTTGGTTGAATTGAATTTTGTTGAATTCGGTCATTAAATGACTGAAATGATTTCCATTTTGATTTATTTGCATTATGTTCACAACAATTGTCACAAAAAAATCGAAATATGAATAAAAAATTTTTTTTCAAAAATTAAAACAGGCTAACACTTTTTTTGAATACTTTTAACGTTCAGGTGATCTAGCGTGGTCTATCAATAAAAGATATATGTATAATTTCTATTTTTTTTCCTCCCTCCTATTGCAGATCGCTAATGTACCAACAATGGTTCTCGGATATTAAATCAAGACAGATATATAATGGTAAGTGACTAATTCTGACAAAACTTATTTCGCTTCATAACTTGTATCCTATTCCACTCCACTTGGATCAAAATATGTTACTAAATTGGAATGCAATAGTTCCACAGGCTCCTAGACGTTGGGTCTTATCTGTGATATCGGTTTTATGCAGTAGGTACATATTAAATAAATATAAATAGCAATGTAAATAAATAAATATAAAATAAATAAATATAAATTTTATGAATTGCGCTGTATTACGAACCAACAAGAACAAATAAATAAAATCAAACTTTTTTTCCAAAAAAACTTATATTAAACGAAAATAAAAAAATATATATATATATATATATATTATTATTATAATATATATTATTATATTATTATTATTATATCTCATTATGAATTATGAATCTAAGTAAGAATCGTGGCTCCCTTATCAGGCACAAGAGCTCCTCTTTTCTGATAAGGTATACATGACCATATATGAACCTTAATATTATATTTTGCAAAATATGTATGTATTAATGTAACCCATATGATGTATATTAAAATAATAAAAAAAATAAAAAATAAAAAAGTGTTTAAGAATATCTTATTTTCTTCTTCACTGATCCATTATTACAGTTCTATTAAATTATCTGGGCAGGCTGTCAAAACTAGTTTTTGACCAATTATTTTACTGTATTCACAATACCGTAGCGACGCCCCCAAATGCAAAAATAAATTTACGACGGACCCCATTTAACTTCGCAATATAAAAAAGTAATCACATAAAAAAAACATAATATTTAAAAAAAAACATGATATTAAAAAAATATATTATATTAAAAAAAAAACATAGTTTAAAAAAAATTCTTCACTTTGTTTGATACAGAGTCGCATACAGTTCCTAACAAGTTTGATAGAATTATTTATGAATAATTTATTATTGCCAATCTCAAATATGGAAGATCGTTATGAAGTTAATAAACTTGAACACTTATTTTAAAGTTTTTATGAGTTTCGGATTACTTTAGTACTAAAGGTAGGTATTTTCTCAATACTACCAAAAAATATGAATGGCAAAAAAATTGATATTTAAATAATAGTTTTCTTCGTCTGGAGTTTCTCGCCATCACCGGGACAGTTTTTAGCTTTTCGGAGTCCAATATTTATCTATTCATGTTATTTTATATGCACAAAACACAGGACTTCACATATTGCAGTCACTGAAGGTTGCACTGTTCCATGTTGACAAACGGCCTTTTTCTCGAATAAGGTTTTCTATGGTTTTCCTTATTTTCATCCAAATACAGAGGAACTTCTAAAGATAGGCCTTAGCCGATACCGTTCTCTCACCACACGGGAAACGTTAAAAAACCCATTTGAGGCAAAAATTTTAGGCGCATATGACACCGTTTTATATAGTATTACACTTTTAATGATTCATAACTTCACGGAAAATCGGTATCTAGATAATTAAATAAAAGACTATGATTTTCCTCTTATTTTGAAAGATAAGCCTTCGAAATTTCATAAAGAAGTATAAATATTCCGCTTTAAGGGGTGGAAAAAGGGTATGGATGTTTTTTTGAAATTTTACGTATACAGTGACCTTCCTATTATTTTGAGGTCAAAGCTGAAAAAAAATGACAAATTTCATTTACTCCTATTTATATCATTAAGAGTATATCAAATTTAAACAAGAGTGTATATAATAATAACAGTTTTGACTTAAAGGTCTCAAAACGAAATGAAGATGTCTCCAACCTTATTTTCTCTTCGTAAGAAGAAATTAATCCCCTTCTTGTTAAAATAGAAGAAGAAAACCTTAATCTGGGTGTACTGATCAACAGCCAAAAATAAAACTAATGGTGATTGACAAGACAAATACCTTGTAAGAACACATACAACCTATGTTTAGATACTTTGGACACGATGCTTGCCAAATTGAGTGAAATTTATAGTAATCGGCAAAGTGTTTGGTAGGAGAAGCAGATGAAGGTTAACAATGTACAGAAGTGACCAAATATCAGTGGCTTCGGGTACGTCGGTGTCCGCATCTCTGCATGCAACGCAGAACAGCGATTAGTGAAGGATCCTTGTTTACCAGGGAAATTTGAGTGGGGGTCACGATTCTCAGCAATGAGGCATCGACTTGATGAAATATCCATGCAGCAATAATTATTTTTGTCAAAACGGAACATTCCTGGCCCACCGCCGGAGTCGAGATGGTAATGAAAGGCGATCTTTAAATATTTTTTTAAGTATTTAGCTGGGCCTAATAGAGAAAAAATAATATTAAAATCATATTTTTTAACATTGATGCTATTTAACAAAATTCTTGTAATAACAAATTTCAGTAAAGCACTCAAATGTTTTATGTCATAAACATACGAGTGAAACCCACTGGAAAAAGAATTAATTTCACATTTCATTGAATCACAATATATAGAACTTTCAATCAAATTCCTCTCGCATCAATGGTGGGAGTTGGCTTAAGAACATTCCGTTTCATTTCAACTGAAAATTATTTCCTCGATGAAAAAAGGATTGTTAAAAAATGATTTCCATAAATCAAAGGAAATTCTTTTGGTTTGGAATTAAAATTTTTTTCAAAGGTTCAGTCCTCAAGTGAAAGTTTATATACATTAAATGAGGTTTGTGTGATTATAAAAATTATTTTTATTTTAAATGTTGATTTTAGGAACAAAATTTTTCTAACAGAATATATTATGAAATTTTTATTTTAGTTACGTTATTTCAAATGTCATTGGATTATGAGCTTTCATAACCTTACTCAAACGTGAATGCTTAGTATAGGGCGCATACAAGCATTTGAAAAAAATGCGTATAGTAGAATATATATATATAAATATATATATATAAAATGTAGATATACATATAAATGTATATATATATATATATATATATATACATTTTTAAAGAAAGATAAACGTTCCCATTTTACGAATGACCCGAATATTTAAAAATCTGTTCTTAACTAAGTTTTAGTATAAGGCATGTGTAAATATTGATAAAATGTTTGTTTTATCTGTTCTCTTCCAGTTTTCAAAGAGTGTTGATGACTATTTCACACCATATTATATTATTATTAATATATAATAATATGTGTTCCGAATCAAAAAAAATCTCAAACGGGAAGCTCCGGTGTCATTAAATGTGCATAGCTTAGTAACTGAAATTTTCTAAGTAACTGTTTAGAAAAAAAATACAGTGTGTGGCAAGCCTACGCATGACGGAAGTGAAACTTTTAGTATTCTTCTCTCTCTCTTTTCATTTCATATTATTATTATTCAAAATGCTGTAAATTATAGTTTTAAAAAGCATAAATTTATTTATAGGCGTGTTGTTAACAAATGAACGTTTAACTAGATTCATAATATTGACATATTTATAAGTAGCATGTGATGTAAAAAAATTAAAAGTTATAAAAATATGGGATTCGAACCCGGGTCCTGCATAACGAGTGTCGAACGCTCTGCCTCTAGACCGCAAGGAGAGGTATCTCGCGCGACGAGAACCGCGTATGCAACGTGTAGGTACTCCTCAATTGACCTGTCCCGCGCAAATTTTCGTTTTCAAACACGGTAAATGAATAATATCACATAACGTCTCGTTAACGCTTTATATAGGGTCGAATCGAAGATATATCGGCAGTGTGAAGTCATATCTGTCGTTTTTCAAAATATTTCCGTATATTTGTCCGTTTTGGAAAAGATCTATTGTGTTTTAACAGTCTCATACCCGTGTGGAGTCTGAATTTGAAAAACATTTCTAAATTTTGAAAAACTCACTTACGGCTGTGTTTTTTGTAATTAGTCGCGTTATCGGCCTTGATTAGTAATTTTAATGATTCAAAATAAAAATAATTAATCAAAATACCGAGCGACTCTACCGGCTCGATTTGTATGCTATATTTCGACCAAAATATCATATAGGTACCGACCTCTACTTCTAGCCAATTACTCGAGTGAACACCTGCCGGTCTAGAGTCTCACTAAATGGATTTAGACATTTCGGGAGACTCTCGGTTAAAATTAACAAATTTTTGTATTTTTTACTACATTATTACAAATCATGTAGATATCTTCTTATATGTATGCCTGACAAAGTCGCAGCTCGAGAGCATTTTATCACTTTTCCTCGTATTAAAAAAATCAGAAAAAGAAAAAAAAAATTATTTAAAGCAGGGATCGAACCTCGGTTCTTCACGACAACAGTCGGGCGCTCTGCCTCTAGACCGCGAAGCTGAATTTGGAGAGTGACCTAAACTAGGTATATAATATTAGCTAGGCTCCTATAGCGAAATGATCACGGTTTTTTGTGACGGTCATGAGTCGGTTTTACTCCGGTCCTCGAAATTGCATGACGCGCGTAAAGAAGTTTCACTTCAAAAATATTTCTAAAAATCATTGGGTTGAAATCTTAAATTAAAATAAAATCATTGAATAAGGGCCTTGTGATTATTGTATGATTCTAAGATTTACAACCCCCGAAAAGCTTAAAATAATATTTCTTTATTTACTAATCTAATTTTGAAAATTCAGTTAACATAATATTTTCACTCGATCTTGTAGAAGCTAGTTATATTGGCGTAATTGGTCGGTTTTTCGCATCCAGTCATGCACATCGAACAGAACACACATTCCAGAGCAAACAAGCAGGAACACGGTGACACTCCGAGGCTCTCCGGTGGTTCAACAATGTCCCGATGTTCCCTCCCGTTTCCCCATGTTCCCCTGGCCCTGTATCCGTGACTCCGCCCCAGCCAGCCGGATCTCGGGGGTTTCTGCCCGAGCGCTAGTGGCTCGTATCATCTCCCCGTATTATTCCTATCATCGCACAGCGGCTTTGTTTGCGCTGCGTTTGTCAAGTTTGTCCGGCGGCCGTGAGTAAGCGCGCATGGACGGGCTGGCCGCTGCCAATTTGGATGCCCAAAACGTTTTCATATTCTCCGGGGAGAGATATATTATTTGTTGGGCACGTGCAAACCCGTTTATCGGCGCTCTGATCTTGACTGGAAATTTTAAACGATTTGCGTTTCTGTGTTTTTTTACAAAATGTCATCATCGAATTGAGGCTGAGTCATATCTGAATGGGTACTTTTTATTCCTAAGATTGTCATGCAGTATGAGAAGACCTTTCGAAACCATAATCACGATTTATATTGCTAACTATTTTTGTACTACAGTAATAATACAAATTTCTTACAGGATGATACTTTTTTTCTAAACAAATCCTTTTTTAATGGTACTTATCTACCTCCGTAAGAGCTACATAGAAGAGAAGGGATTTAAAAGATAAACAGAGGTCAGCCAAAATAAATTATTATCAGTCGTCCTAACAATAATCGCCCAACAAATCCTTTGCCCTTATAGTGCTCGATGAATTTCCAGATAACGAAAAGCAGTATTTATCAAAAGTGGTTTTTCAACATATATTTTTGTACCCTTAACATCGAAAATCGATAAACTAAAGAGATTACCTTCGTAAAAACGTCCGAAGAACGGGAAAACGGGCGGATTAAACGATACATTCCGCTCGGGTCAGCGCCGCTGCGATAGAGTTACTAAAATTTAGTCAATATCCGTTCTATAAGCCGCTTTCTGGCGCTTTCTCCACATAAACAAAGAATCCCCGACCCTCCAAGTGATGGGCTGACATCATTAATAATCCGTTAACAAAAGTAATGCGCCATCGATGTGGACCCAGCCCGTGAAGGCGGCTTCTTAAATGATGGAACGATAAACTTATTATTAGCGCCATTGACACAATAACAGTCCGGCTCCACTGCTGCCATCTCTCTCCCCAGCATCTTCCCCCGTCTTCTGGCTTCAGTAGGCGGGGCTGGCTGTTGTGGGTTTGAAGTGATGCATACGTAGGACAAACAGCTAGCAATGGCGCACCGGGCCGGGCTGGACAATTCCTGAATTATGATTTTCATTACCGCTTGATTTATTGCGGGATAGTTTTGTGAAAATTAATGAAGGTTTCAAAAGCCAATGGAACGGCTCTCTGAATACGATGACCGGGAAATAAATTCCGTATTTCTATTTCGGTTAGTGGATGGGAAGAATTGTGATACTTTTATAAATAAATATGAGATATTTCCGCAAGCGACAATAAATCACGTATGTTAATGAAAGCAGTAACTGGAATGTATAAATAATAAGCGTGAGACTAAAATGTCCACAAACTCATTTTGCTGTGAATTTTTACCTAACATCAACAGATTTTAGGCTTTGTTTTATTTTCTATTGTGTTCTAAATTTTACCACAGATCATCATTGGCGTGGGAGGCGTCCATCATAAATATGTACTTATTGTCAATTTTTAACGCAATATAAACTCTTTCAACATTTTATTATGAGAGTTGAATCTTTTTATTTTGGCGACTATTTAAACATTAAACAAGACAATGTTGTTGAAGTTAAATTGGAGGTCCGTGTTTGTTCAAGAATATTTTTACAAAAAAAGCACTTTGTTTGCCTTAAATTGACAAAAATCTTTGTTGTTAGCATTAGCACCACGAAAGGGACTTACTTTGTCAATCTGCATTGTCTAGGTCGTCTAGGTCTGTCTAGGACAACGCAACTATTCTTAGATTTTCGCATGGGTAGATGATTTGTAATTGTAATCCGTCGAAATGAGTAACATTTTCCAAGTTAATAAGAATTTTATTTTTAAAATTGAAACTGATAAATATTAATCGTATCAGACAAGTGAAGGAGAGAAAACATATTTTATTAAATAATATTTTTTATTTGAAACGTGAAAAAAATCCTACAAGTAGGTATAATATCCCGTGATTTTTCACGGTACTGTGCTAATATAATGTTAGTTATATTTGCTAGTTTCGGTGTGTGGCACCTCCAGTAACCTCATTAATTATTGTGCATTGGTTAGATTGCCAACCCTGAATTTTTTATACACAATTATTCAGTAGCCATACCTGCCCAAAACCTGAGCAGCAAAATCTAATTTCTTGTTCAACTGCCAAAGCAGTAAACATTCGTTTTGTGTCGTGACCAATTAGTCCGCTCGGTAATCTCGTAATTATTTTTAAGCTAAAGATTTCATCCTGGGATATTGGAAATCGTAAGACTTCTGCGTCGGAACTGGCATTTAAATAGGTCTCACATTTAAAGAGCTGATGACAAATCTACCAGCTCTATCGAGAAAAGAAAAATTTTGGGACATCCTGCATGCTACGGAGTTCGAAATTTAACATCGCCACGAAATTGCACGGTATCGCACAATAATGAGTACTTAAGCAAGCTCTTTTTGTCAAAAAGATTAACTTAGTTTTGTTGTTTTATCATAAATTATAACTCTTACTTTCTTTTATAAAAAAAATCCTCAACATTTCAGAAATCTTAAATACAAATCGAGAAAAATTAAATACAAATCGTTGTATTTAATTTTTGCCTTATAATCCCACGGTAACAACTTTTATTATACTATAACATAACTTTTTCTCTCTTTTCATATTCAGAATTTGAATGAATGAAGGTAGTTAATCTTACCAAATGAGATAAAAAAATATTTTAGTACTGAAAACTTTTATTTCGTTTTAAACACGTTTTCTACAGTTTAAAAAAAGCAAAATGTCTTTGAATGTTAAAGTCTCACTTTCGCTTCGCGGAGAAGCAACGGCGTGAATAGAAATAATAATACTAGCTCTCTTGAGGGAAAATCTTGACACAGGAACTCTAGCGGAAGTAATATTTCAACACTTTTATGCGCACTTTTGATAGACATCCGATAACCCGCGTTTGCATCGGGAAGTAAAGTGTTATAGCCCGTGTTGGTTGCGGACAGGGGGGAGGGTGCGGGTGCTCTGCGGGGAAATACCGCGTCGCGAGCAGCGGCTACAGGTGAACGGAACTAGTTCTCGTGCTCACCTACAGGGTGCTAAATATACACTAACCTGATAATAACTGCTTCTTTGCTTTACATTTTCTTTTTACATAAACCTAACAGAAAATACATATTCCCTATGAAAAGTTCTTCTGCATGAAAATTCAATTTATTGTAAATCTATCCTAACTTAACCTCATCTACAGAATACTAAATATATATCGGCCTAATAATAACTCACCTCTTCTGCATAAATATTTAATTTCTTATGATATTTACGGGTTGCGAAACAAAAAAATACTCGTTATAAATTCTTTGTTATAGGAATTTAATTTTAAATAAACCTAATCTAACCAAATCATCTGTTAATGGCTATAAGATTCTTAAATAGTTGCTAAACCTGTAAAAATCTCAAGTAAGCCCAACAATTCGGGAGCCACCTCTGGGCTGGAGCCCCACAATACTTAATAAATCAAATGAAAAGTGCAAAATAGGGCGGTCAGTCTCATTGACAATCCGCTGTTAACAGACCGATTCCCTTCTCTATCCACAGACGCAATTTGGGTAAGCTGCGTCTGTCCTACTTGTATTTTAATGGAACCTTCTCTAAAGAGCTAGTTGGCTTTACGAGAACGGGTTGTTTCTTCAACTCGCTTTTGTGTAAACCAGCTCGTATGTGAAATAAGCCGTCTATGTATTATTCCTCCCTCATATAATCCGGGCCTCTTCAAGACAACTAATAAATCCCCTGCCTACCTTAACATGCCTCACAATGCTGCCCTACCGGGTGGCGACATAGTTCCCCTTTCTTTTCCAGGGGTGCTCTTGTGAGGTGTAACATAAAAACACATAATCTTAGCGAAACTAACCTAAACTAACTTGCAGGTTCAAAAAAGAACTGACTTCGCTTACCTAGGTCATGTCGACTCGTAGAGCTAGACAGGCCAAAGAAACTGATTATGTGCTCAAAAAAGGGTTTGAAAAAATGATAAAAATAATGAACCAATAACCATGTCTGTGAATACAACGCATTTATATAACTTTTTTTCCATCGTTATCAATCGAGTAATTCTAGGTTACTTATTTGTAATTACTTGTGTATTTTCTGCAACCATTTTATTTGGTTTGATTTTTAAATGAGACCGGCCCAGTAAACATACTTGACAAATTAATTGCATAATCCTAGAGATTCACCAGCCATCATTAAAATTTTGAATGCAATGTTCCAGACCGATTTATTTCTCGAATCGGTGACGTTTACTGGCTGCCAACATCTCTATATTATGTATTCTTCCCACCGCCAGACGTCTGCGGGTTATCCATAGGGACGTGTCTATGCCAACAATTCTAAGACAATCGAACAAGGGAAAAAGAATATTGGAGCTGTATTTGATGAAAAATATTGTCTCAAATTTGAGTAAAGTGTTGAAAAGCTTCCTTTTGTGGGGGAAACAAGATTTTCTGCCGTTTGACTGATACCGTTTTCTCAAATGGTTATTGGAAGATTCAAATAAAGCTTCAGGTAACTTATAACTTTGCATGCAATAAAAATAATATTGATATCAAGTTTAATTTATCACTGCGGTGCAAGACGATGCCATGGGTCAAAAGAGTCCGGTTGAATTGGTGAAAGTTTCTCTCTTTACTGATCTCTCCCAATCCGATGCCAAGTCCTGGAAAAACCTAACTGACCTAAGTCAGGTGTTGATTTTCCAACGATTCGTTTCCCAAAATTAATGATTGTTTACATTTAAAAATAGATTAATGACATATCGAACCTTTTAAGTTGTCAAGCCTGGGAATCAATATTCAAGCGATGGGCTCTGTGAAGTGCAAAGCAAAGTGGCAAGTCATTCTTTGCTCGACAGCTAGGAGAGAAAAACCAACTCCTTGCAGGCGGATTAGCTCGATATATTGTAAGTTTTTTACGTGTTTCAAATTCTTCTTTATCTGGACGATCGTAAACCGAAGGCCAGAAATACTACTTAGACCCTCGATGACAGGGCGCTGGAACTTAGGCAAGGGAATTGTTTTGGCATATTCTTGGTTTCAGGCTCGATTCCTCAAAGACGTAACCGTTTCTTCATCTATGTGATTGTAGTTGTGTTTACAACCCGGAGACGTAGCCGCAAGCACCACCATGGTTCTAGTTATCGCAGATGTCATTATCTCCTCATCGTTATCGCCTACCGATTTAATTTAAGTAAGCCCTTGCACACTCAGATAATTTAATCCAGAATTTCTGATACTTTTGTTCGATATATAAATTAAAACAATTCAACGTTACCTATTACTTGTTTAACTAATCGAACCTCATTCAAACAAAGTATATAAGCCGCCTTTCATATGTCTACCCCTGAATTCAATTGTTTTTTTGTTTTCTGATCGAAGTAATTTGCGATGCCATTCACATGGCGTCCTTTACACACTGTTTACACTTGAATTCACTTGGAGATTGGAGAATGAACTACGCAATCTCAACATAACCTTACCTACTTGCTTAAAACCAACTTATCCCTAACAGCTGAAAAAAAGCGTAATTAATAAGATTAAGAAATGGACGCTTAGAAGAGGGACATCGTTAAAACCATACAATTCTGAAGAAATTAAAGTCGGCAATGTTGTACTCTGAGACAATATACAAGGTTTTTCAACATGATCAATTATTTATATATTTAACGCCCATAAATAATAAAAGTAAAATTAAGTAGATAAAAAATACAACACACCAAATAAATACAAACACAGTGATCAAATAGGTTCACAAAAGAAGGTTTAACAATAGTGTTGGAATACATATTTTGTTTGATCCACAAAATTTGCCAAGACATTAAATATGTCAATATCCCCTAAGCATTGTCTCCAATAATGTGAAGCCGCTGTTAGGGGAACGGGCAATATAGTTGTATTTAGGTACGCCACAGTAGAATAGTGTATTTTGTCGTGTTTTTATTGTGGATTATGTGTTGGTTTATGAGTTGCAGAAGTTTGCAACAGTCGAAAATAAAGTTTAGTATTTTGAATAAAAAAGGAAAATCGTTTATTTTATAATGTATGTATTTTAAAATTTTAATAAGAAATTGGAATTTATGTATTCTAGGGGTATATTTTACTTAAAATTTACAAAGCGTAGAATTTTTTTTACTCGCTCAATGTTATTAATAAGAAATTTGTAAGAGGAAAACCAAAACATCTGAGTTATATTCAATTTGGCTTCCAACTAGAGACACATACAAGTGGGGCAAAAGTAATGTCATAATGTGAATGTGCCATAATTATCGCAAATAGTATAAAATTTCATTGTGCAATGACATTTATGTAGTATAGAGACATAGTTGGAAATAATCAAGGGAGCGTATCGCTCACACCTGAAGAACGCAGAATTATTGTTACGGCTTATTTGGCCAATTTCCGGTCTGTTATTTTAGAGCAGCGTGAATTTTGTCGTCATTTTGCACGTCATCTTGTACCATGTGCGCAAACAATTAATTGAAGTCTTTGATAACTCTTAATTTATGCTTAATGTTTTCATAAATTTGTTCACAATTACAATTAACTAATGAATCTGTAAAATATTCCTTTAATTCGAAGACCTTTAATATTATGTTTATAACATCGGGCTATTTCAAACAGGTAATTAACCCCAGCGAAAGCGCTCTAAGAAACGTTTCAATCCTGAATGGTCTGGTATAGTCTGGTCACCATGGAGATAATAAGAGTAGGTATGGTCCATTATAAATACGCCTTTCATACGCGGTCACTCGTGAAAAGTCCATGAAGCACAATGACTTAGATAGAAAGCACAATGTTTCAATATAATAGGTATTTTATCAGTGTCATATAAAATCGTAATCAATATCACCACAACACAACGGAGTGGATAAATAATTTTTTTTTTTTTATTCACAAGACATTATTTTATAATTGAATTTTAATAAAAATACATTTATCAGATGCCTTCCAACTCCCGGGTATCAAGATTCTAGATTCTGCTTTTTTGATAATTAAATGAATTTATTTTCGAAATCCCCGCGACAAAATAGACGCTATTTTCGCCGCCGGTAAATAAATTTATGCGGAAATTCAGAATACTCTTAATATATTCAGTGTTTCATAATTTCCAGGCGTTGTTAATAGGTTAATGCCATCCCCGGGCAAAGTTTGTGGCAACAGTTGGCGCCCGAAAGAAATTCACGAACCGAAAACAAGTGTGTGAAGTATTCTCATATAACCTCTCCTCTATTATAGCAAGCCCAAGTGTTGAGCATCGGCAAAAGTTCCTTAATACGGACACGGCTTTTTCTCTGCCACATAAATTCATCTCGCGTGTTCATCGCATCAAACACTTTTATGAAGAAACCGAAATATTACCATTTTTATTTTTAATGGAATTTGATTATAAAGTTTTTGGTGTTTGATAACATTTCATTATTATTCCGACGTGCCTTACTGTCTTGCTTCTTGCTGAACTTCGTGTTGATTTAAAGCAATTTGTTGGGATATAAATTTGATAAGATGGAAATGACAAAACACGTAAAAATTGCTTCAAATCATTATTAAGTTTTTTTTTTAAATCGTATAGTATTAAATACGGTGTCAAGAGCAATAGCCGAGTTGATTCAACATAAATCGTTATAAACTGTTGTAACCTTGTGTATTTTTTAAAACATTGATAAAGTATATTGCTGAACTGCGTAAAAATACAATCAGGAAGTGTATAGTTTTATTTTTAAAACTTTTTATGTTAGTACATACAAAACAGGCAAATGTCTAAAAATTTATATAAATTGATGTTTTCATATAAAGTAATAACAAATATTTTTGTATGTATTTTTATTACAGCGACTATTTAAACATTGTACATACAAAATATGATATTAAATATATATATAGTAAATTGTACTTCCTAGAACTCGTCACTAGGGTGGGAGGTGAACTAAAGTTATTCATTTCTGTTTTATTAGTTTTCTATGTCGTAGTTTTTTGATTAATCTCTTTCAGCCAGATTTTTATTCTTGATTTGTAATCATTCGAATTTTCTATTATATCTGGGGGGAAGATATTGTGGAGTTTTGTCGCAAAATAAATGTAATTTCTTTGTTCGAATGTGGTTTTATGAATTGGAATATTTTTGAAGTCATTGTGATTTGACCTAATATGATATGATATTGTAGAGGATTTTGTAAGAATTCAGAATAGTTTCGGTAGTATATTTTTAGCATATATATGTTGTATATGTGGTACATCAAAACTATTGAAATTTTCAAAAGAAGGCGTTCTTATAGGTACTTTCAGTATGGTATTTATTTGTTCATTGATTTTTAAATTATGTTCAGGTTACGTATATACTTAGATACAGCAAATCCCCGGGCAATTTATCAAATCATCCTATAATTCCATATTAATACGAGAATAACATAAAGTGTAATAGACTTTTTCATGTCGTTTTTACTTACCACATTTCTTAGATTATTAAAGAAATATATAAGTGTTTCCGTGATATCTTTGATTTGTAGGTCCTATCGAATATTTATATCAATTACTACAGCGAGATATTTTATGCTTTGTGATTTTTCTACAATTGGGTATTGACATTGAAGATTATATCTATCGCATTCGTGCAATTTTAGTTCGATAGATTTTACTGGTTGGTACGTGGAGTTCTTTGAAAATGTTATATATTTAGTTTTGCTTATATTAGGTATATATTATGTATTAATATATTAAGTATATTTTTATTATACATTATAATAATAAAAAAAATATTAACAAAAATAATTATCTTTTTAACCTTCAACCTAGTCTTGTTTGTCAATTTACAAACATGAATGGTTTAAAGACAAATACAAATATGTCTGTAAAAAAAATATTATTATCACCCTTAAGTACTCGTAGATATACATCATTTACCTGTACTCATAGACATACCATTCACCTGTACTCATAAATATATATCATTCACCCGTATTCATAGATATATCATCCATCTGTGCTCATAGACATACCATCCACTTATACTCATAGACATACCATTTACCTGTACTCATAGTTATACCATTCACATATATTCATAGATATACCATACTCGTACACATAATACCCATAGATATACGTTGACCTGTACTCATAGATATACCATACTCGTACACATAATACTCATAGATATACGTTCACCTGTACTCATATATATATACACCATTCACCTGTACTCATAAATATACTATTCACCTGTACTAATGAGACACTCGTTTGGTAGGTACAATATTGCCTTTCCAGGTTTATCAAGCTTTCCTGCTTAGATTTAAAATCAAACTCAGAATTCGTTTAAACGACGCGAGCATTATTACTACATTTCAAAATAATCTTATACATTATTAAGAAACGCTATACGGGAAACAGAACGTTGGTTATGCTGGAGAAGCTGGTTGTGGAGGAAATGATTATTTTATTGTCTTTCCGAGAGAACGTGAGGAAAAAATATAAGAGGCATCTTTAAAGCAGTACCTACATTCCTTCAATTCAAGATTGCTAAAACACGATAGTTTAAAAAGCAATTAATTTTTTTCTCCAACACATTTTTGCTAGAGCTGGTAATATATTTTTCGGGAAAGGAAAGAAAGACTCAAGAGAATTCAATTTGTTTTACCACAAAACAATACGGTCTTGTTCATTCGTGGCCACCATGTGCAATCGTGTGAGCATAATATATGAAGAGTTTTGGTGTTTGTAGAAAAACGTGTGCCAAGAGGAATGTAAAACATATATTTTTACCAATTGTACTATTCAAATAATTTGCGATAGGTACCAGAGAGGAAGATACTCTCAGCATCACACTGGTGTAAAACTACCCAAAGTTGAAAAGTAGCTTCAAATGGCTTTAGTCGTATTTGGTGAACAGATCTGAATCGTAAGGTACTTGTCTACTTTCCTCTTCTCCATCTCATTCCTTTACTCATACCAATCAGCCTCACAACATTCTACAATTCTGTTTGTAATAGTGTACACCTGTTTGCAGGGACTAACGAATTAAAACAAACATTACATATGTAGGAATTTTGTATGTCTGTAAAGTGAAAAAAATTTGGGTAGGATAGAAATGAAACATAAATATTAAAAATCTTGGCCTCGCCGATCTGGGTTTTAGTCGCTACTGGAGAGGAATATATTGAAGAAGTTTTAGTTTTTTCTTTATTTTTTTACACCGCAAAGCTATTTTTGTTGAAAATATAAAAGTTTCTTAAACTCTGTTCAAAATTGAGTTTTCAGTCGTTTATACAAATATAAAACAAAAAAATTTCGTTATGAAAAATCGTGACGCAACTAGTAAAACAATATTACGCTTTTGGCAGGATAATCTTTTGATATGGTAAAAGCAAAGGCATCTTTTGTATGCTTATGACATCCAGCTGTGCATTGTAAAGCACATACAAACATTTATAGGTAAAATATGAGCCCTTAAGTGTTCGGGTTGAACTGCAATTTACTACCACCCCCCCCACCCTTTTTCCGTATCTTTAACACACCCCACCCATCCCTAGCGAAGCGTACATTGTTCTCCATGAAAAATCAACACTTCTAACTCAAGCCAAATATTCAGGAATGCCAATTTCATACCACTGAATACAATCATTATTATCATATTTAAAAACGCTTTAATTTTGATTTACTTTAAAATAAATGAAGTCCCCGATAAGCAGTGCGTTAAGAGACGTTCCTGACTTATTTTAGCCAGTGATTCCTGACCTAATTAACCTGAGTAAAACTAGAATATGTCATTTTGGTCTGCACCTCTGATGAAAGGAATCTTAGAGCGTAGTTTTCAAGGAACTTCACTTACATTTTTAGTGGTGACGGGATAACTCAATTACAATTCAACACATCTAGGAAAAGTGATATAAAGTTATGAAAAATGATGAAACCAAAATTAAAATAAATAGGTAGAGTAGGTTAGTTTTATATTTTTTCTTCGGCCTAATAACTTAATAACTTTTGAAAGGTCTGTTAAATTGTCATTGTTTTGAGTTATCATGTAACCATTTTTAATGTAAATCGAGAATATGAAAAAAGGTTCCTTGATATTTCATCAAAATGAAAATTCAACACACTTTTAAAAAGTAATATGGAGTCATTAAAAGTGATGAAAAAAAACTAGGTTTAATAGTTACATATGTAACCTATTTAACCGAGTTTTTATTTCATCACTTTTCACTTTCTGTAGGTGTGTTGAATTGTCATTTTGATGATATACCCGGTCACCATGAACAACAAATCGAAAAAATGTATTGTTGCTCATGCGGTTAAGACGAGACGATTCCCTAAAATAAAGCCAGAATCTTAAAGACGTAAGTAAAGCAGCCGTGCATAAAAATATTCGACGTGCAGCCCTGGAGTATTGGACAGACCTACGGTTGAATTTGACTTATCAATTCTCTAAAATTAAGTGGGAAACTTAACGACATAAGTGATGAAGTTGTGTAAAAATAATATTCGGCTTAAGGTCGTCTTTGCCCCAGCAGGCCAAGAAAATCAATCTTTCCGTGGGGTTTATTTTAATCATTTCTGCTGAACGTATTACTAAAGTCTCAAATGTTCTTAGAGGGATCCCTCGAAAAGTTACTAATTCACTATCACAAAATAAAATTTTGTGCTTACCGCTAATTTTATAGTTGAAAAACATTTTATAAAATTTTCAAACGGTTGAAAATAAAATATTTTTATGGTCAGGTCATGTTTTAATTGATCTTAAATATAAATAACTTACGTCCGTAGGACAGTAGACTTACGTCCCGAAACATTTGAGATTTTAGTAATATGTTCATCAGAAATAATTCAAATATGAGCATCGAGCAAACCCCCGTTCTGAGAGTTTTATGTCGCTTTAATTTATTTTAGAGTTTGAGCTGCTTCATTGGAATATGTTTCATGATTAATCGGCTCAGTGACATTGTAAATAAAAATTGATCCTCGATTCTAAAAACGTTTTTTTTGTTGGAAAGGTTTCAAACCTTTCAAAAGACTCCTATTTATGATAAAGGGAAACAGATTACCGGTATTTTTTTCTATAAAAAAGGAAAGTATATTCTTAGTCATAAGTGGAGAGAGTAGATGTAATGCTTAAAAAAACATAATTATTTTGTTTTATAATTACAATTTGGGAAGCGGGTACCGTCGCCCTGTAACCTTTTATTAGATTACCACCAGCCTTGTTATATGTCACCTCAAGTAGTTCGCTACGTTTGGTGACTAAGCAGGGGTGCTGGGTTCAAGGGGTAAGCTTTTTAAAGGTCTTGATAGGAGAGACTGGTTGAGGGAGACCTTTTACCTATCCAGCCGGACGCTCTCTCTAGTGAAAAGGATGGATTCCTATCCACCACTCGTACCTTTACCTTCCAAGAACTATCTTTCTTTCCTTTCTCAAAAATACCCTCCACACAGCATCCCTAAAGATAATATCACCCCAACAAGATTTTGTTTTCTTCTGGGCATACTGTGTGCCGCTAATGTAAAAAAAATCACTTTATATCCACTCTGCAGCATCACACATATTAAAATAATTATCTTTGTTATCTGCCTACCCCTGCGGGGAAACGGCGTGATGGTTAGTTAGTTATCTTTGTTTTATTAAAAAATACAATAATAATGTTCATCATTGTGATCAAAGAGTTGTGAAAACAAAATTTATCATTTCAATTCCATTATCATTTTTTAACATAGCATTTTGACCAACTTAGAAAAAGAATTTTATGCGGAATTTCGAATATTTTCAAACATTAATATACTGTATGTGGATGAACAATATGAACATATTTATTATAACTGAATTTTGGGTTGGTTTAAATGAACTAATAGGTATAATACTTTAACTTTAAAATTTAAATTTTATTTGAATTTTGCATATTACTTAGTATATATTTTTTTTACGTAGTGGTCGTTGATATATACTTTTTTAAACATTTTGTTTTAGAAATTTTATTTTTCATTATAACTTATTTTTTTATAATTTGCTTGCAATTTCAACGTCAATTGTCAATTAATGGCGTTTATAAAACTATCTTAATATCCAACAACCCCCACTAAACCCCACCAATAATGTGTAGTTATTTTTGTATTTATTATTTTTAATGATAAACTAATGTTAATAAGACAAGGTTTTATGCATAGCATAAAGTATAACAAATAATAATCGCCTGAAATATCAATACAAATTGAAAAAAATATATAATAAGCAGTAATTGTTGATTGAGGTACTAGTACATATTGAAAATTTGGAAATAAGCCGACATAGCTCAGTGGTTTGGAAGGAACGGGTTTATTTCCCGTTGGCGGCATTTATTTTTACTGGGGAGATATATATATATATATATTTTTTTTCTTAAAATAATGACAAACATTCCCGGGTTACGAATAACCTGGAAAATATTTGAAAATTTCCTACTACCACCACAGTAAGCTAAAAATGTTGCTTGTGTTGTGATGGAGGACTAAGCCAGCCGAGGAATTGAACACACTACGCCCGAGTGAGACCCAAGCGCGATGTCAACTCGGCCACCGACCGGACATTATTATACATATTTTCTTATAATTATTGTTGCTAATTATTGCTTAAAATTATTTGTTATTTCTGTACTTGTTTAATTTTAAGATGGTTTTAAAAACGCTAGCGTATGCTATGGATTTGTCAAAACCGGAAACGAATTATTAAATATGACAAAAAATAAAACTTTTTGATAACAAGATGCTTAGAAATTATTATTAAGTAAATTCCCGAGAAATACAAAAATATCTTTTATACGCTTATAATCTTTAAATCTGAAGAAAATAAATGATGATATTATGTGTTGAGGTTTCTTCATTGTTTTGAAGTACTTATTCTTGTTTTATATTAGACTATCAATAAAAAAATTGAATGCTTTTTTGGAAGTTTGCAGGGTGAAAATTTCGTTATCATTTTAGGCCTAAAACAATCTACCCGAAAAGCATTAAATATTTATAAACTTTAATCAAATTAACGTGATTTCAATCGCATTACAAAAAGTTTCCTAGTAATTGGATAGCTTTCATTTTAAAGAAATAATAACCAATATCAATAAATATCAGAAGCCATAAAAGTCTTGATTATTTAGTCCAATTTATTCTATTTAGTCAGTAATGATGCCGAAATCACCGTCATCGTAATTACGGCTATCATTACAATCAATTTCAATCTATTGTCCCCAAACTCATTTCAATTGGTTTTCTGTGGGGTTAATTTATTTATTAGCCCATTGCCATATTGAAACCTTCATAAAGGACGCTGAGATCCAATTCAATTTAAAACGCTCTGATAGTATTCAATTTCCAATATTTTGATAACTGCGCGTGCGTTGATTGTTTGTCAACGTAGCATCGTTATCCTATTTTGAGAGTAAACATATTTCTATTATTGCCGATGAAAGCTTTTCATTCGACTCCTTTTTATACTGTATATCTGTTTATTTTATTAATGTGCTAGCGGTTTGTGTCCAGTGTTGCCAGGGCTTCAGATTTTTCAAAAACAATTTAATCATAACACTATAATGTCTTTTTAACCTCGAGTAAGTGATAACATATACATTTTGTTTTAGTTCAATTTTTGTTATTTAAATAAAAAAACAAATTTAAAATGTTTTCTTAAACACGTACGAGGACAAACTTTGAGAGTTTTTAACGTCAGTTTCCTACTCGCCGTAATAGCTCAGTAGGGAGAACATCTAATAGTCCCTGATTTGATTCCTGGTTTCGACATTTCATTTTTTTATTACAATATCATGTTTTGGTAATTATTCGGAATCGCTGGACAAGGGTTATATGAAATATTTATTTATAAAACCTTCTGATTTACATTAATTTACTATAAAAGGAATCTGACTGCATTTGGGATATTTTTAATTTTAGCATTTTAATTTTTAATTAAGTAAATCGAAAATTCACTCTCGTTGTATGGGATGACAGCTGGAATGGTTTCTGTTGATAAAATTTTCTTTTGTTTGTATTCCTGATACGAGTGGCTATATTTTTTACCATGTGCAAATACTAGGTAGGTACTATTTTAGCCAAACTCGAAAAATAAAATAAAGATATTTAGGTATGTTTTATAAAATAGAAAAATTAAAAAAGGTGATGTTATTATAGGTTAGGTTGGATAATTTTAGGTTAGGTTGGTTTATTATTAGGATTTAGGTTAGGATAGATTGGATATTATAGGTAAGGTTGGATTATTATAGGTTAGGTATGATTATTATTAGGATATAGGTTATGTTGGATTATTATAGGTTAGGTTAGAATATTGTAGGTTAGGTTCGATTATTATAGGTTAGGTTGGATTATTATTAGGATATAGGTTAGGTTAGGTTAGGTTGGATTAGGTAGAATGAAATCACAAACCAGTCTATACAAACCTAGCGTAGCCCACAAACTACTTGAAAACTGGGATATAACTCTAAAGGGGACGCGAGCAGGCGTTATTAAAGGTTCCCCAACATTTATAGGTTAAGTTAGGTTGGATTATTATAGGTTAGGTTAGGTTGGATTATTATAGGTTAGGTTAGGTTAGGTTGGATTATTATAGGTTAGGTTAGGTTAGGTTGGATTATTTTAGGTTAGGTTAGGTTTGATTATTATAGGTTAGGTTGGATAATTATTAGGACATAGGTTAGGTTAGTTTAGGTTGGATTATTATAGGTTAGGTTAGGTTGGATTATTATAGGTTAGGTTAGGTTGGATTATTATAGGTTAGGTTAGGTTGGATTATTATAGGTTAGGTTAGGTTGGATTATTATAGGTTAGGTCGGTTTATTAGTAGGATTAAGGTTAGGTTAGGTTGGATAATTGTAGGTTAGGTTCGATTATTATAGGTTAGGTTCGATTATTATTAGGATATAGGTTAGGTTAGGTAAGGTTGGATTATTATAGGTTAGGTTAGGTTGGATTATTTTGGGTTAGGTTAGGATATAGGTTAGTTTAGTTTAGGTTTGATTATTATAGGTTAGGTTACTATAGTTTAGGTTAAATAAAACAATAATTATAATAATACCTAAATATAAATAATTTAAGTTTTTTAAGTAACATAATAATATTTTATTTTTCGAGTTTGGCCAAAACAGTACCTAACTAGAATTTGCATTCTGAAATGATTCAAATTCTAGCTACTCGTATCAGGAATACAAACAAAAGAAAATTTTATCAACAGAAACCATTCCAGCTGTCATTCCATACAACGAAAGTGAATTTTCGATTTACGTAATTAAAAATTAAAATGCTAAAATTAAAAATATCCCAAATGCAGTCAGATTCCTTTTATAGTAAATTAAGGTAAATCAGAAGGTTTTATATATAAATATTTCATATAACCCTTGTCCAGCGATTCCGAATATTTACCCATGTTTTATATATATTTTCAATGATTAACATTATTCTATTATCTTAAAACATTGTTAAGTCAGATCATGAAAAAGTGATCAAAAAAAAAATAAGCATAAAAGTTTTGTCAATTTATTTTATTATATTTATTTTTCGGAATAACTTTATTGAGTAAAACCTCAAAAATTGTAATATTTAAATATTTAAGACAATATTAGTGATTTCTAAACGAAAATCTGAAACAGAAAAATTAGAAAAGGAAACGGTCACATCTGGGACTCGAACCCAGGACCCTTGTCTTTCCGAGACAGTGTTCTACCAACTGAGCTTATGGGACCCTATACCCCTCGGTCACTTTTAACTGTATCATACTTCGAATAAGAACTACCAACATTGTCTCCATTTTTTTCACCGGACACTGTCCCGGAAAGACAAGGGTCCTGGGTTCGAGTCCCAGATGTGACCGTTTCCTTTTCTGATTTTTCTGTTTCAGATTTTCGTTTAGAAATCACTAATATTGTCTTAAATATTTAAATATTTTATTAAAGTTTGAATATTAATATCAAACATATTATTTTAATTGGGTAATTAATATAATAACACTAGCTGAAGCACCCGGTGTTGCTCGGGCTTTATTGTGCTTTGAGGGGTGGGAAAATGGTAGGGGTGTGGTGGTGTGAAAAAGTATTATGGTAAGTGACCTTCTACTTATTTGGAAGGTGACCTTTCTCTACTTTTGAAGGTCAAGTACGCAAAATTTCGTCAATCTCGAAATAAAACTGTGGATTTCTATACGTTTCGATTCTAAAAAAACAGACTCTTCTTTAGAAAATAGTTTGTTTCCTAGTACACTTACTGATATAAAATATTGCTAACTTATTGAAAATCTGGTAAAATTATTAGTATTCCTGTTTAAAACGGGACTGCAAGTCTATAACGAATGAATTAACAGATTTTCTAAAAAAAACTATCAGTGAAAAACAAATATGGTATGAAGATATCAAAACATGTGTTAATTAAAAATTATAATTTCCGCATTTCTTCGTTATTTGTATTAGGATTATCGCAGGTGCAAGAAAACGTGTTCCGGTGTATTCTGAATTTATTGATATTTTATTGGCAAATAGCGAGGATTATCGCAGGTGCAAGAAAACGTGTTCCGGTGTATTCTGAATTTATTGATATTTTATTGGCAAATAGCGTGCCATCACGTTCTTAACTGGAAATTATCAATGAGCAGTACTAATTTTTCTTCGTGTACAGGATACTCTCGTTATTTCGGTGATGAGAGAAATTAATTCAGGATCTAAAGTTTGGTCTTCGATATTTAGTGTTGGTCTGTTTGAACCACCTTTTTTTGACCGTTTTGTTTTTCCTCTCCAATATCAGCCTCAAAATATTTACTAACAAAAGGTAAACCGCGACTTCACTGGCTCTTGACCACTCTACAATCAGAGCGGTGAAATTACTTGACAATTGTTTGTGGTTTGTAAAGCTATAAGAACGTAAGTGGTTATTCACTAGTCTTAACTAATTCTTGCTATTTATTTAAAACTTACCTCACTTAGCTCCGATAAAACTTTTCCCGCGTTGAGTTAGCAATGCTTCTGGTTTCAATTAGCTGGTGCAGGACGCGGAGTGCGGACTCCACACCGTTGTGTTGTTATTATTCATTTGCCCCGAAAGGAATGTATTATAACGATTATGAAGTTGTGCAGTTTGCCTAGAGCAGGAGAATTACGCAGTGCTTCATAAATTCTGATTCATCTACAAAAATGCTGCCCAACTTACTGCCTTTTTTGCTCTTTGGAAATGAAAAACTTATCCAATGGAAATTTTTCACTTTACAAAATGAATGCTGCTTTTCTTAAATTCGATAACAAGGCACACCTTCAATTATTTTACTAGACGATTTTGATAAAGGGGGATTCATGTTAATTAAAATAAAAAGGATCAACACCTTTGGAAATCAATGGTTTTTTCGTTAGGATAAACGTAATAAACGTAATAAAATGTTTTTCAAATGTATGATCTTCGTGATTAAATAGTGGCGTTCACAAATTTATTTATTTTAATTTAATTAAAACGAAGCAACAATGTGCTTTTGGAATTTTTGGAGGAAGGGGTGAAAATTTGTTTACTTTTTAACAATTTTCACAACTAAGTAAAATATTTTATGATTTTTGTCATTGAATAGAGACTAAGCGGATATTTTATTTGGTTTTTAGTTTTTGTGACTTCTTTATAGAACGCTATAGTTTTGATTGATAGGTTTTTTTTAATAATCAATGAGAATTGAACCGCATGAAAGCCATATCAGCCTTCATGGGTATTATCCAACCATGATTCGGCCTTATGCAGTAACTCTGTGGACATGATTTTAAATAACTGGTAATGAAATATTAGTTGACTATGTTGATGCGCTTCTGTTGGAAAAGTAAAACTATAACTTATATATAAATAATTTAAAAAACTTGAACTAGTGTATTAAATTTCACCGAATGGGTAATCTTTTACGAATTATACGTACTTGTTTCCGCCATTTATGCAACCACCGACTAACAAAGTAGGTACAACTATAATGGTAAGGGCATGGGTCTAATATGGTCGTCGATATACATGCATAAAGCAGTAGCCGGATAAAACAGCAGACCATGATGTACAAAAATAGATTGTGTGCTTTTAAATAAATCTATTAGAATTTCTTGTTTGTTTTTGGTAATAAATAAATGCAAATTTGAAAGTGGAAATTAACCCACTGCCCGACAATAGATCGAGATGAAACTCGACAAATGACTCAATGTCGATGACAATGCATTCTTTTATCGTTCGGTGGCAATTACGCATACACAAGTGGACATCCGCATTTCTCTTTTACAGTTGTCGATTTCAGTTTTTGAGAAGGTAATTTCAATCTTCAATCAAAGACATTTTAAAGTGGGTGGCATGGTAAAACAGATATGGTAAAAAAACTTTCTTTTTCACCGGTTTATTTATTTTGTCTTCATTCATCTTGAATGTTTTGTTTTGTCATTCTTCTATTTTTTTAATGGACCGTAAAAAGTACAATATATTTTTAACTTACAGAAATGGTTTCCTTTCCAGCACCATGAGAAGTAGCCGGATCAAGCCGCTTCCATCCCTCCAGGAACTCCCGGACGTTTCTGCGCGTCGTGTCCAGGATCCTGAAGCCGGTGATGTTAATGGCCCCGAATTCGATAATCTCCGACTCCCAGCGGTCGTCCATAATCTGCGGACAAGATTAAAATGGTACACATAATTGGGGGCTTACCGTCAATGCTTACAGAATTAGACAGCCGATTTGGAGGCTTGAATATTTCACAATAAGTCCTCGGTCAAACCACAGCGCAATGTATTTATCCACCGAATTCGGAAGTATTCATTTTGCTTCCAGAAAATATTTATTACTTCATTGTATAATCATTTCATTTTAGAAGCCATGGCCAAATCAGTGTATTGCGTGATAAAATATTTATCAACAAATAATTATCATTAGGTTTTCGTTTTTCAGATATTTGTGTAAAAATCGATATTACTACATAAAATTAAATGCTGGAAGTTTCTAAAATGCCAAAATGATGTAATTTTTTCATTATTATTTTTTTGGTAAACTAATGTTTAAGACAAGATTTTTTATGCATAGCACAAAGGGTAACAATTATTTTACAACCAATAATTATTAGCCTGAAACACTCATCCACATTGAAAAATCTCCTGATAAAAGATACATGACGCCAACGGGACATGATATTTTCAGTTTAAATTGTCAAAGTATTTCCTTAACATAAATCAAAAAGATCAAAATGTCACTTATTGTGAGTGGTTACATCGTAGTGACATTAAAAATAAGGTTAAGAATACTCTCTTACTAACTTATCATCACACCGTCGCGGGTAGGCAGAAAGGTTATTAATTAATCAAGTATTTTATTCACTTAGCATGGAATGGCAAATTACTAAAATGAAAAATTGGTAGGTAGGTACTTCTAGCTTCAACCTTCAGATAAAAATATCATATAGTTAAAGTTCACAGAATACTTCGCAAAAAAATATAAATTACGCTTAAAAATAGCAAAATAACGTCTAACTCGATGAGAAAATACCCTAAAATAAAGCCAGAATCTTACCGACTTAAGTAAAGTAGCCGTGCACAAAAATATAAGCGCGCGGCCCTGGTGTGTTGGACAGACCTGTGGTTGAATTTTCCCTATCAAATCTCTAAAATAATATGGAAATCTTAACGATACATACGTGATAAAATCGTGTAAAAAATATTCGGCATGCGGCCAAGCGTAATGGACGGACCTACGGTCGACTTTGCCATAGAAGGCCTATAAAATCGATCTTTCGGTGGAGTCTATTTTAATTTTTTTTGATGAAAGAGTTACTAAAATCTCAAATGTTTCTAAAGGAATCCCTCGGGAAGTTACTAATTCATCGCTTAAAAAAAACAAACCTTTGCTTACCGCTAATTCTATAGTTTAATATTAATTTAAAATTTCGGAACCGTTTTATATAAAATATTTTAATGGTAAGATCCTGTTTTTATAAATTTTAAACATTTATAACTAACATCTACTGGGATCCCTTTAAAAAAAATTCAGATTTTAATAATACGTTAATCAGAAATAATTAAAATTTGAGCTTCGAGCAAACCATCGTTAGAGTCTTATGTTGCCTTAAGTTTGAAATAGCTGAATGCAAGCGGAGCGTCTTTGACAAGGACGCACTGTCTAAGAGTAATAGACCGAGAACCGAAGAGGAAAATCAATGTCCATAATTTTTTATCGAAAGACGATAATTTGATTGCCTTGCATTCGTTAACTTCGGGATTGAAAAGTTCAAAAGTTCGTTAAAAGATATTTGTCAGATGAAATCCAAGTAGAAGGAGTTTTATCTATTCATTTTTTAGTATTCTCGTTTCAAGCTTGATCGAATGTGACAAGTTTCTAAAATTGTTAATAAGATAATTGTAATTTTTTTAAATTGTTACTATGGTAAAATTATTTTTATAATAAATGATGTTATTAAGTTAGTATAATAAAGTTATTAATTTTAAATGATTTATTTGTTATGATGTCAACATGAACAATTAAATTATTAAGTTATTTCAATTAATTTGGTGTAATATTAATATTAATTAACTAAGTGAAATAAAGTCAGAGTTATTTTATCGTCATTATTTTAACTGGAGATTTTTTTTTGTTTCAATTCAAAGTTTGTACATGATGTAGGTATGAAGTATAATATAAGTATAAATTCTTTTTTTTTCACAGTCCTCCTCACTAGAGTTCCCTGTTATGAGGCTGCTTGTTGTTATTAAACTTTTATATTTAGTTTCACGATGTCTTTACATCGTCTTCGTAATGTCTGTAAGTTGATATGTAAGTGAATATCACTTTGTTCTGTGAGCCATGTTTTTATTTTTGTTTTAAATGTATTTATTTCCGCTTTTTTATTTGATTTGTTGGAACATTGTATAATTTCGTTTATGTAATGTAATATTTCTCTCTCCAAAAGATTAAGATTAAGGCTTTTTTTCTCAGGTTCAGTATTTATGTTGGGCAGTGTAGTATTCAGATATGTTTGCATTTTAAATAACATATTTTTTTAGACTTTCTTTCTTGAGTTTTAGTTTGTAAATATTTCTTTCGTCAGAGCTCTAACCGGAACTTTTAGAATTGTCGTTTGTACTCTTTTTTGGGTTATGTTGAGCTGCCCTGTATGAGTGCTCAAGGCAGATCCCTAACCAGTTATCCGTACTCTCTTTGTGATTAACACAAAGCGTAGTTCCCTTTTTAAAAGGCATTTATATTGCAGATATTACAGATGTTTCTAAAGAAGCATATATACCTGGTGATTTTTTTTAATTTCGTTATTTGTGAGTTCCATCCATGCGTGAGTTACAATGGTTTTGAAACATGTGAATAATTTTTATTAAATAGTGGTGTAACAAAGTGTGTAATTTTCAGGAGGTATAATAAAATTAATTTCACCAGAGCGAATCCTAACCCCTGGATATAATAAATGCATAAAGTAGTATATAGCATAAAATATTAAAATCTAAGCCATGTGTAATATATGCGCATGGCTCCCGTCGTGTTCGACCATACAGTGACCGGACACCGAGCAGATTTCAGTGACTGATTTTCTTGTCTCGATAAACCAACCAAGTGCTTACTAACCACCGAAACCTCGCAGCCCAAATGACATGACGAAGGACGCCGCGTGTATTGTGTTACCCTGGGGGGTGGTGCGGGAGCAGGGGGAGGCCATTATCTCCGCAGCAGAGTTATTTGTATGGGCAGATAAGGATCACAATTATAAAGGACTCCGTAATCTAGTAGAGTGATATAGGGGATTATCTTCTTACAGTTGCGATGGCGAGGGATACTACGGGGGGCGTTATCGATTAGGCTCTGTTGATGTGACATTCATTCTTGTTGACTTAATTCGCAGTTTGACAGATCGTCATTACACAAGGTTTAACCTGTTTCCAAAAGCCGATGGCAAAAATAGATGTTTATACTTCAATAACAGACTTCAGCGGTAGGTACAGAAAAAAAATTTAACAACACTTAAGCAATCTCAAAAGATAACTAACTGTCTAACTAACCATCTACGCCATTTCCCCGTAGGAGTAGGCAGAGGACGGACCGCCAGACAACTCGGTCTTGGCACAAACTTCTTGCCTTATTCACATTCACTCTCATACACGCCTTTATTATTGCTATTATTATTATTCTGACATTCTAACACCCGACTCAAGTGTTTGGTTCACTTGATATGATTTCCTCAGGCATTCTTATTTTTTACTACTATTCACATTCACGTCATATATTGTTCTTACTTTCCTTTCTTCGTTTATTTGCTCTACATTCCCAAACCATCTAAGCGTCCTTTTCTTAATCTTACTTAACATAATTTAAAAAAATACCGCACAGAGTTTTGGCGGCCGGGTGGACAGAGCTGATCCTTGAAGCGAAGTGAAAGAATCGCAGAGCTGATTAGTAATTTTTCCACGTTCGTTATATCTTCTTATCGTTTTAACTAAGAATAGATTCAAATGAGTGTTAAGAATATTAATTTTGCACTTTATTTGGATTCTGTTTAATCTCTTAAGCTTTAAGCTAATAATTATATTTATACTACTACCTACTTACACCGATTAACAAAGAATCGCATCAATTATGAAAAGCTATTATTGCACAGCGGACCAAATAATTAAACCGCCATTTGGAAATATTTTGATCTCCTGTTCCTATCTTTATTTATTCATTATCTCAGTAATTTGATGGAAATAAATTATTACGTTGTCGGTTGAGAAACTTTCTCGCAATCTTAACGAGAAAGTCAATATTTTGGTTACGGATTAAATTGCTTACTAAAGACTTTCAGCCGATAATGATATTCATAAAGAAAATCAGTAACTTGTAAAATGTTTGTGCATGTGGAAACTTTACTCTTGCTACAGTCTTGAGTTATATCAAGAAACAAGAATTAACGACATTTTAATGACGTCTCCTTTTATTGTGTGGTAATTATCATCATACTTTTGTAGGGGTACACGTGAAAAGTCAAAGCTCGTCCTAAAGCCGTTTCTTTCTGTTACCCAACATTAATGATTCATTTATAACCCCACACGGAGAAAAATGAGTATGATATTTTTATCATGATAATTTTTCAATAAAATATCAGTCATTCAGAATATATACAAACTCGTGTTCATGCAGGTGACGTTGTACAAATAAATAAAATGGACTAGAAACGAAAATATTATTATTTGGAAGAACACGTGTTAAGCAGGAAAACAAATAATTTGACCAGATTTTTAATAAAATATCAATATTTCATAACAGGTTTATGCGAAAAGCAACTCATCTATTTCTGTTACCCAACATTAATGGTAAATTTGTAACTCAAATGTCAAAACGAAATCTTCATCTTTTGTGGTTTTAACACTTCAAAAATTGGCGTTATCTCTTTCAACGATTATTGAACTGTTGAACTGTTTAGTCGTCACGTCGCGTTGGGTTGTATGCATTACATATTGTTATAGTATGTATTGTGTTTTGTACGCAAAAACACGAAATATGTAAACCGGTTCAAACATTACGCTCCACTATGATTTACATATTTTTTTATTCATTTACTAATTAATTTTTTTTTGTGGTTTTCTTAACCTCAACACTAGGTTCGTGCTCATATATAGGTAGTCGTACATGATTTAATTTATATTGTAGGAACTAAGAAAATAATATTTTGTGGAAACATATAATAAAAAGTTAGGAAAAAATAAAGAAAAGAATTATATTTTAAAGATAATAGATATAAAAAAATATTACATGGTACACATCATGTAAAACTGAACCAATTATTTTATATAAATTAGTTAATTATTTTATAGTCATGTTAGTTTCTTATCTAGGAGAGTACGTGTTTATGGTAACATTGTCACATTTTCACATCTGAATTTAGCGATTTAAAAATAATAGAAAATGGTGGAATGATAAAAGTACGATTTTAAAAATAAATAGTCCTTTCAAATAAACCAAAGTTGAAAACGGATAAAAAAACGAATATTGTATTATTCGACTTAATATTGGTGCTCAGTGCAATCATTGTACATTGAGTGGGCATAGCGCTTGGGTCTTACCCGAGCGTCGCGTGTTCGATTCCTCGACTGGCTAAGTCCTCCATCACAACACAAGCAACATTTTCGGCTTTCTGTGGTGGTAGTAGGAGATTTTCAAACATTGTTGGGTTATTCGTAACCTGGGAATGTTTGTCTTTCTTAAAAAAAAAAAAAAAAAATTTGAGGAGCGATGAAGTCATTAATATTTCTCAGAAAAAGTAAAATAAGAAAATTTTACTACTCTAGCAGGCAAAGTGAAGGACAGTGTCTCACCAGTCCGCTGAGCAGGTAGTGGTAAGTCCTCTTGCCTAGAGTGACATCCCTCACGTGTCCGATGACTACCTCCTTGGCCATGTCGGTGGGGCAGTCCAGCACCACGTACTTGTGCCCCCAGCGGTCCAGCTCTTCCAGCGAGCGCAGGAAGTCGATGGCGTCAGTGGAGTTTACGATACGCTTCACGGCGTCCACCTGGAAGGAGCCATTGCCGGGTCGGAGAGTCTGGTAGATCTGCTGCAGACGGAGTAGACCTGTAACAAGGAACGATAAATAAATATTTATAAATACCGTAAATTTTAGAAGACTCTAGAAAAGACACACGGAGAAAAAAGAGTTTTGCTAATTTATCAAGAATATTTTCAAATTATTTGTAATCTATTTAAAAACGGAATTGCAGGCTGTTTCCCGATAAACTTTCACTAAATTATTTTATATCGGAACACGCGTCCATGCAAGTGCATTTGCATTTAGAATATGTAATGACAAAATGTGAAAATATAAGTATTTTTTTGAATGGTGATAATATATTCGCATTTTATTAAAAGTTTTTGTGTTACCTATAAATTGTTTCGTTAAGGGCGTGCAATCCCGTTTTAAATGTTAAGATTCGATATAATTTTTAAGAGAATCTTAATAAATTAGCAATTTTAATTTTTCTCCGTCTAGTATTGCGGTTCCAATGACAAAATCCACTATATTTTATTTGTTTTTATGTGGTCGTAGATGAAAAATAAAAAAAATATGCTGCGCAAAACAAACGCAATAAGGTCATTAGATAAGCTATAATAAAATAAACAATAAAAAAATGGAAAGTACAAAATTCAATCACCTGCTTTTCAAGGTTTTTTTGTGTGAGTATTATTAGAATATATAGTTGTTCGTTTCAAGTACTTTAGGTATAGAGTATACTAAACAAAGTAATTAAGTAGGTAGGTACATACGCTATTTTTAGATTTTGTGTGTGAGCATTATTAAAATATCTAGTTGTTTGTTTCAAGTACTCTAGGTATAGTCTACTAAACAAAGTAAGTAAATAGGTACATTGAGACGAAAATTTTTGGAGATTTGATAAAAAAATTCCCTCATTATAAAATCCCTGAGGTGAATTATTATTTTTTAAGAATCTTATGCAAAGGTTCAATATCTCTTAATAGTATAAAATAATCGCTTTTTGCGTCTGTCATTTTCTGCGATTAGTTCTTTCTAAACTACGCAGCGGATATTGATTGAATTTTTGATTAATTCACAATCATTTAGAAAATTTCTTCCGGATGGTTTACATTTATGTATATACAGAGTTTTCCAATAAGAGGTGTTATTTTGATATTCAATCGTAAAAGATCAATAGTTTCATTGCTTGTGTGGCACGTAGCGCCGTCTTGTTGAAAGTAAACGTTGTCCAGATCAATACCATCCAATTCAGGCCATAAATAATCATAAATCATCTCTCAATAGCGCAATCCATTCACCGTTACTGTTGCTCCAGCCTCATTTTAAAAAAAGTAAGGTCCAATGACTCTGCCGGACCATAAACCGTACCAAACAGTCACACGTTGAGGATAAAGAGGTTATTCAACAATAACTATTGGGTTTTCCGAGCCCCAGATGCGATAATTTTGCTTGTTGACGAAGCCACCGAGGTGTAAATGGGCCTCATCACTCAAAATGTTTTCCATTTGATTCACTCAAGTGAATTTTAATAATTTCAATGCGTTGTTGAAGCGTGTATCGTTTCATTTTTATTAATGGCGTAGTTTCTACTTGTCAAATATCAGAAAATGACAGCTTCAAAAGTAACATCTACTGAAATAGCGGGCTATTCAAAATAACACCTCTTATTGGAAAACCCTGTAGTTACGAACATAATATATTTATAAAAAGTAGATAAAAGTCGATAGTTAACAATAAAGATGTAAACATATATTTTCGGGCACTACATTGCTAACGCTGGATAAACCTCATGAGATTCTACGTAATTGTATATCTTAAAAAGGCTACAGAAATTGATATATAGCTATCTCCTAAGGATAATCTACAGTAACGCTGGGTACAACTATATAACTATTGATAGCACCTTGGATAGTATAACGCGCATAGTATACGCCATAACAGAAAAAAAAAACAAAAAAAGATACTCTGAAATTTGAAAAACAACTGATTGAGGTTACAATACTTGTTAAGTAGAGCTTGTTAAGGGAGTAATAGTGATGAATGAATTTTGACAAAAAATAAAAATTACAAACAATAGAAAATAGCATAACAGAACTTGGTGTTACTTATGCAGACGTAAATTCCGCAATGAAAAAATATTGATCTTTGTTTTCCTTTGAAATGTTTTACTATCCAATTTTTATCAAAATATTTTTGCCTTAAAATCTTTTAAAGCCGTTTATTTTGTTTTTCTTTTGTATTATGGAATCAAAATGATTTGATGTTTCATATATTTTCTCATAAAACGATAAAAAAAATACTTATATGTACGTTTCACCGTACATTGTAGATATTTCATCTAATTTCAATATTATGTTTTTGCCAAATAAAAGGATTCTGGTTCCCGTGTACCTAAAAAGCTTTTTTATTATATTATGTTTATTCTGTTGTTGTTTACTTTTAAAATAGCATAGATCCATGAATAATCACGGGATATTGAATTACTTTATGATTTGTGAAGCTGGAATTGACCTGCGTGGTCGAGGGGTGGAGCAAGGTGTAGGTCGCTGGTTCTAATCTCGACGTGAAAGAGTAAATATTATTTTTATTAATTCGTGATGCATAATATACAGGATATTTGCGGCACGTTCCAGAGTGGGTGTTACTCTCAGTATTGCCCACCATTCAGAATTGAAAAGTAGCTTGAAATAGCTTTGGTGGTATTTGGTGACCATATCTGAATAGCCAGGTACTTTCCCACCTTCTTTTGTCTCTCTCTTTCCCCTCCCTACTACGTCCAGCCTTTACAAAATACCATATTGGGGATGTCATAGTCTCACTGGCTCCAGATGGTTGGGAGTAGTTGAGACTATTGTGCGGTTTCACATGAAGAAAAAAGATCATTTCAAAAACAAATATTGCCTTTAAAACTAACTAAAAGTTTGAATTCTTGACATGGCAATTAAATAATTTTCTGTTAAAACTATTAAATTATTATAAATAGGCATTTTATCGCTTGGCTGAATTCTGGAAATTGAATTGGCTGAATTGATTTTACAAATTTAAAAATGGCAAAACTTAAATTCAAACTTCATTATTCACTAACAATAAAGTATTGGTGATAATGTGTTATTTCGACAAATATAAATTTACACCACTTAAATAAACACCGGTATTAAATTCTTAAAAATAACAAATCTATCAAAAATTTAAAAAAAAAAAATACACAAATCAAATTAAGAATTATTTATTAATCAATTATAAAAATTAAAAAATTAAAAAAAAAGATTTTAGGTAGGTATTTCATTTATTGCTTGTTAAATGTTCCAACAATCAGTACCAATTTAATAAAAAAAAGTGGGTGTGTCAAGCCTACGCAAGACAGAAGTGAAACTTCTAGTATTCCTCTCTCTCTATTTTCATTTCATCAAAAATTAAATGAATTAATTAAATGAACTACAACTATAAATGTAAATGTAAACGCAACACAAAACGCGAACACAACTTATCACAGCGGGAGCACGCTGCTAACTGATTCACTGGCCGTGGTGGGCGTGGCCGCGCAAGTGCGCTACCGGCCGACCTGCTAAACCGAACTCGTATCTCGCTCGTAACTCAAAGCAAAACGTTCGTGAGCGGCTCCCCCACCTCAACAAGCGCATATGGTGAGAGAGGGACAGTGAACGGTGAGCGGTGGTGGGGGTACCCGCATTTTCGTGTCGATCCTGACTCGGTTTTACTCCGTCCCCGAAAATCCATTACGCGCCTAAAGAAGTTTCACTTCAAAAATACACTAAAATTCAAAGTTACATAGAGTTAATTGGACGTGAATAATTTCATGGTGAATAACTAATGCACATCATCACAGACAACCGAAGTAAGTATGTTTGATGGAGGTGAATGACATAAACGAATGTTTGCTTTACTGTTAGGATATTTAGTTAAAATGAAAAGTTTATCTGACATAAGAACAAACACACCTACTTTTTAAACCTGATTATTAATGAATCCCTTAAAAGAAATATTGGTCCAAAGTTTCCGTAAAACTATATAAATTTATGAAAGTGTTATTAATACTAAAAACGAAGAATAATCTATCATCCGCAATAATTCATCGGTTGAATAATTATAACAGAGCCAGGATATTCGCAGTTTGCTGCAGAAATAACTCATCGGGCGGACATTTATGATCCCTTACAGCGCACACTAAGCAATATGTTTCCATTTAAAATTTGCATGGCTCTTTTAAATTGGCTCACTTCAAACATCGACAACGAAACAAATTTGATACTATCCAGTCCAAATTGTGATCAGCCACACGTCTAACTTTTGCGTGTCAAAGGAGGTTTAATTAAGTGTGAAGGTGACATAAACCTTAAGAACGTGGGTTTGCTCGACGCTCACGTTTTAATTATTTCAAATGAACGTATTACTAAAATCTCAATTGATTTTAGATGGATCTCTACGAATGTAAGTTATTTATATTTAAGACTAGCTTGTAGTACCCGGCGTTACTGGGGGTTATCCTTAGGAGATAGACATATACCATTGCTGACTTTAATGTAGGCGTTTTTAAGACATGCAATTCCGTAGTATATTATTTTGGGTTCCATGATAACTCAACACAGTGAAAATTCAACACACTTTTAAAAAGTGATATAAAGTTTATAGAAACGGTGAAAAAAATTTTTTGCTTTTCATTGCTGACTTTAATGTAGGCGTTTTTAAGACATGCAATTCCGTAGTACATTATTTTGGGTTCCATGATAACTTAACACAGTGAAAATTCAACACACTTAAAAAGTGATATAAAATCATTAGAAAAGGTGATTTTTTTTTTTACACTAACCTGACCTAACCTAACCTAACCTACTTAACCCAATTAATAAAGTTTTTGTTTCATCACTTTCCATGACTTTATATAACTTTTTAAATATGTGATGAATTATCATTTTGATGATTTATCCTGTCACCATTATTTTGAGGTATAAATTGAAAAAAAAAATTATTAAATTATTTGTTCTGATTGGTTGAAAATACAACGCAATTCAGAAGGAAGATTATTGTAGTTTTTTTATGGCTTGTTATATAAAATGGTTTTGCATTTGTGTTTTAAATTTAGGTGTTATAAATTGATTTCCATTTCTCATTAGTTTGCAAAATTCTTGGTATTCCTTGTTATTTTTTTTTGCACATTTTTGTAATAGAAACTAGCTTAAATATGTCATTGACATTTGGTACTCGAAACAACTTTAATAGTGATTCTGTTGAGAAGGATACGTATTCAAGTATCTCTAATATCTAAATAGTATAAAAAGAAGTCGCTATCGGCGTCTGTGTGTTGTGCGCTAATTTTTTCTAAGCCACGCAACAAATTTTAATAAGGTTTTTACTGTCATTTAGGATTTTTTTTCTGGAAGGTTAATGTATATCATACATTTATATTATATTTACAAAAAGTAGAGAAAATTCGATGTTTTGTAATCGAGTCGTAAATAAAATATTTTCGGGCGCTTACATTGCTAACGCTGGCTAAACCTCATGAGATATTTCAAAATAATGTACTACGGGATTGTATATCTTTAAGAGGCCTAAAAAACGTCCGGGATGGTATATGTCTATCTCGTAAGAATAACCCCCAGCAACGCCGGGTAATGTCAGCTAGTCTTCTTATAAATCTTTATGAATGATATACTTATAAATGATTTCGGGAGAAGTTTTGGTTTTGAGTTATTAAGTATGAGAAAAGAGGAAACATACTTTTCAGATGAGACGTCTAATAATCACAGAACTACAATTTTAGCTAAGAAAACTTTTCCCGTACTTTAAAGGGTATCATAAAATTGGCTGTTTATTTACAGGGAAATAGCAATCATCGAATTTTTACACGTGTAACTAATAAGAAGCATTTGAATCGCCGATTTAACAATTTCCAGTTAGATATCTTTAATGGTATCCACTTAAACTTGTGAAATCAGGCATTTTCGGCAGCTTGGAACGAAAATACTAATATTATATTACACTAATTAAAATGGGCAAATATCTCGGACTAGTTTAGAGTGGCCTCCATTATTTACGTTTGCAATTAGGGTCGCACGATTACTAATAAATTATCCGGCAATAATTTAGGCCTTAGAAAGGCACGAAGCAATCACTGGATACTGCGGAACTCAATAGTCAGAAGCACGTACAGCTATTTGCAATTCATAATATTGTATTCTATCTCCCCAATTGTTAGGATCAAACTAAGTTATTCTGCTGTAATATTATTAAATTAATTGCGATGACGGTTACACAAATAATATCATATTCGATAAGGGAACAAATTTAAATTACACAATCCAGTACTTGAAGTTTAAAGTTCTTAAGGATTCTCTTAAGCTTTTCAGTAGAAATAGTTTGAATTTTACCACGTTTTTTTATTTATACTAAGCAGATCGCATTTTAAAGATAAACTTCTTAGCAGATTCAACGGTATAATATGGATTCCAATTATTAGTTCTTCGATGTTCCAGCTTACTTCTTACTCAGAAGTTGTAAAAAGTGAGAATTGATTGAAGGTCTTTGAATGGTAGTCATATTCTGTAAGTAAGTCACATACTTTTAAATGATTTGCACCTAATTTCATTAGATTTGTACATCAAATAACAATTATTAAATCAATCTCTAATGGAAGAAATTTATTTAAAAATGGTTGATATTATTTAACAAGAAAAAATCCTTTATAAGATCTTTTTCAAGTGAAGTTTAGTTACGCTTTTCTCACCATTTAAGTACCTACATGTATTGACAAATCATCTGTTATTGCTTTCGTTATCGTTATCGGTACAATTGAAAAAAATATACACAAATTTTAAAAATTATAGAAATTTCTAGCGTTTTTATTTTTTTACCTACATCGGAAATAAAGATGTTATTAGTTTTTTTGTTTGTAAACTGATGAATTTTTTTAAGCTCCATTAATCAAGTTCCAGGTTAACATTGTGAGTTGAAATATGTTGCTCCGACGTAAAAATGAATGTTAAGAACCTGTGCAAATTTCAAAATGTTAAATAGGGATCTTTTCAAGAGTTCAATTTGAAATCTGATCAGATCTTTTTATTCAGAGGTGTAAAATTTGTCGAGTTAAGTTTATGATTATATTGATTATTAACAACTATTATTACTGTTGGATCTGTATACAATAAAACGGCTATACGTTTTTGAAAAGCCGGCTAGAATCCATGATGTGTATTATTAGATGTTTACTTTAATCAAAGTCTAATTAAAACCCTCGCCTGCCAGGCTTCGGGGGATACTTTCCATGAATAATTATCAAAATTGACGAAAACAAATATTAAAACGCGAAAATTTCCCAAACAATAAACGTTTTCCTATAAAATTAACAAAAAAACATGGGGAATGAAATATAAGACTTAATCAAAAATGGAATAAGTAATAACAATAACAAATAAATGTTTTAAGATTATAAACTAAAATATCTAAAATTTATTTGGGCAACTAAGTAGGTATCTACTTTTTAGAGTCAGATTTTTACTAAAGTGTGAAATGATATAATTTAATGATAAAACTACTTCAGGAGATAGCAGGACTACGGCACTCCCACTTTCTGAAATTATGGGTTGTGAGAGATGTTACGAAAGGGTCAGGGAGAGGAATGTAAAATTACAGTGGACAGAAATTCATTTATTTATTTATTTTATATATATAAATTACAAACAATACAAAACAAAATGAACCTTTGTCTATCCAACTGGGAAGGATTCCCTTTTCGGTACAGCTAAATTGTGTATTTAGTACATAATATTCTTACAATGGAATGGAGATGCTGTCAAAAAAAATTGTGAGAACATTGTTGATAGCATTCAAAGTGACAGGATGGTTTCTTTATCCTTGAAATAATCGCAAAGATGTAATTTATTACCAGGGTCAATTTGGATAACATTAGTTATTGCATTCAGAACAGATGAATGGTTTATTTCGGGACATCAAAAGTCTGAGATTCTATAATACACTATTATTATTAAATGTATGGTAAGTCTCGAAAATTTATAACGATTTAATATTGACCGGTTAGTGACTGAAAGATCAAAACATCGGGTACCCAGGAGTAACGGCTAGGTAAGTGATACATCTATTGTTCAGACAATGTACGTGTCATATTGTTAGAAGTAAAAGGAATTCAAATATTTTTAGAATATTCATAGCTCGAGAATGTGAACTTGGGAGATAATTGTTTTAAATAAAACGTCGCGGTCGGCATTAAGTATACAATATAAAAGTGGTGTTTACTAAGTTATTGTTTAATTTTAAAATAAATTTAACAACCGAGGGAATACATTTTTTAATATTATATTTTACGAATAAAAGAAAGAAGAAACAACATATATTCGCGTTACAAACAATGATTTCTTCATTTAGATATAAAATAAATAAGAATGTCCAAAAAATGGTACAATTTAAAGAAGGCATTTATGAATGATGTCTTTTTGAACAGAATCTTATAACACAGAGAATATACTCAGAATGTTGTTCCCCGCAGATTCCTTTAAGTCATATTAAATACTTCCAGCGTCTCTTGACAAATGGAATGCACCGGCTTACGAGAAGAGTGAATCGAAGATGCGCAATCGTATAAAATTCTCTTACAAAAATCATAAACCCGCACAACGGGTTGCCGAGTACACTTTCATGGCGAATCAGAATAATATCATATATTCCCGGTTGGGATAGAGATCGGGAAATCCAAATCTGAAGCGCTTCTGCTTGAAAAGTTCACGTTATTCGCGGCTTAAAGGACTGCCCAAAATCGAAAGATCAAATTTTGCACGATAATGGCGTTCTTAAGATATTCATTTTTTAGTATTTTTAATCCGAATATCTCGCAAGAGTACAACGGTTGGACCATTGCTTTGTTATATGGGAAAAAAATAGAGAGAAAAATGGAGGTAGAAACGTTAGTTTTTTTACACAACTTTTAGATATGGGTAGGTAGTTAAAAAACACAACACTTTAATTTGTTTTTATTTGATACAATACCCAATATTTTAACACTATTAAATTTGATAAGATAGGCCTCACTAGGTGCTTTGGCTATTTTAAAAATTACTGCTTGTATTTGGTTTCTGAAATTCTTCATAGAATTACGAGTGGAAGAAGTGGACAGGAAGAAAACTTATCAATATTAAACATTGATATCTAACTCGGCATTTAATTATTTCTATTTTTCTGTTTTTTGTTTTTGTTTTGGCATTTAGTAACTTTCCTTTAACTATATTTTGAAACTCTGTCTATTTAATTATTGTATCATACCAAATAATATTCTGCTTTTGAGAACATTATTTGATCATAAATGATTGATTTACACGTCTATTGAAATCCAGAAAATGAACGTTGTCAATAAAATACTACAGGGATAATTAATACCATTGAAAACTAATATTACCGGGTTTCCAAAAATCAAATGGTGGAAATATTAATAAGAAAAATGATGGAATTAAATATTATTTACATCAACTGTTGTGTTACTTAATTCAGAAGGTGCGGGTTCAATTCCCGTCGGCAGCATTTATTTTTTCTCGGAAGATTTTTTCAATTTATATTTCTATTTCAGGCTAATTATTATTGCTAATAATAATTTGTCAATTAAAAGTATTAAGTTATAAAATAAATTTTACCAGAAATACAATTTTATTATTATTATTCGATGCTGAAAATAAAAAATCTTGTAATAATACGAATTTTACTATTAAGATTAAGCTTAGGGCAACTTTACGTTGGGTTATTTCGTTCACGTACGTTCGTTGTTTACGAACACAGTAAATGCAGTCCAGTAACAAAGCGCTTATATGGAATATAATAAGCGATCGATGCCTCGGCTAGACACAAACCAGGCAAGTATTTTCACGTTCCTCTGTGACTTATGTGAAGTAGCGTAAAGTGGTTATGCCGCGAGTTATAGTTTTAATCTAACTTTAACAGGAAACCTTCACCGGGAGGAGGGGGATATAATCGAAGATTTCCTCAAATAACTTATACGATTTAAACTTGTAAGAGAATTACCAAGTGTTGGGACAGTTCCGCGGAGCAATAATTGCACATTCAACTTGTTCCTCTACCGACGGAATGGGAAATTCGTTTGCACTTTTTGGAAAATGTAATATCTACTATAAAATGTGAAAATCTTAAAAAAGATACACTGGAAATGGGATGCCAGGCAAGATATATATAGACAAAGGTAATAATATATTAAATAGATTTAAATATTTTTTAACTTTAAAAAATGTAAACTTATCAATGTAATATATAGGATTTTCCAATAAGAGGTGTTATTTTGATATTCAATCATATAAGATCAATGGTTTCGTTGCTTGTGTGGCACGTAGCGTCGTTTGAAAGTAAACGTTGTCCAGATCAATAAAATCCAATTCCGGCCATAAAAAATCATTAATAATCTCTCGATAGCGCAATCCATTCACGGTAACGGTGGCTCCAGCCTCATTTTCGAAAAAGTCCAATGACTCCGCCGGACCATAAACCGCACCAAACAGTCAGACGATGAGGATAGAGAGGCTTTTCAACAATAACATTTGGGTTTTCCGAGCTCCAGATGCGACAATTTTGCTTTTTGACGAAACCACCTAGGTGGAAATGGGCCTCATCACTCAAGATGATTTGCATTTGATTGACTCAAGTGAATTTTAATAATTTCAATGCATTGTTGAAGCGTGTATCGTTCCAATTTTAATAATGGCGTAGTTTCTACTTGTCAAATGTCAAAAAATGACAGCGTCAAAAGTAACATCTACTGAAATAGCGGGCTATTCAAAATAACACCTCTTATTGGAAAACCCTGTATCATAAAAAATTAATTAGTACCTACTAATAAATCTTAACGAAAAACAGACACAAAAATAAGATATCGACCATACTAAGGAATTGTACCCAGGATCTCTTGTCTTACCGGGGCAGCGTCATAACTACTTGAGCATTGGGACCTAATTATGAAACGTCATATTTGTCGATCTCATATTTATATTCAGATTTAAAAATATCATCTAGCAACTATTTTTTTCTTTTTTTTGAATCATTTAAAATGGTATTTAAAATGACGACAATGTTCCAATCATTTTTTTTGCAATGCAGATAGTGTCTCCGTTAAATATGATGTTTAATAATTAGGTCTCAATGGTTGAATGGTTAAGATGTTCTCCCAGTAATACAAGAGATTCTGGGATTGATTCCTATTTGGAATCGCTATATTTTTTTTCTGCGTCTTGTTATTTTTCTTTTAGATTTGTTAGCATTATCTTCTTCAATGATAGTTATAAACACATTTTAATTTATTAAAAAAAGCAACGTTTTTTTCCAACAAAACGATGAACGCGGGAAATGGACGATATCTGTCAAATTGACAAGTGATTAGTATTTATGTATAAAACAATATGATTAGTCTTCCAAAATTACATTTGTTACTCAATTTCTGAAAAGAAAATTTCTGTGATATTGATATCACTTTAATACAATGAAAAAAACAATATTTAAAACTTTCCGAAGATTCAAATTTGAACAATACATGCGTTTGTCCCCTTTTTGCTAAATAAAAAAGTATGCAAAATCAAGCTAAAGGTCTGTTTCTCTGTGACGTTCAGTTAGAACATCACTGTTGGAAGCAAAATATAAAATGTACGAAATACGAAACCCTAAGGGTTTGGTTTAACTCTAAATGCCTAACTTATGACTGTTACCAAGTAAATATTTAACAGTTTTGTTCGTCGGGTATTAATAATTTTATTGTAACATACCTTTTCAAAAAGGCTCGCATACTAAGAGTTAGAGTTAGAGATGAAACGTTTTTGTAGTCACCAAATATTTTAATATAGTTCTCGGTTAAGAGCCTAAAAATTCACTTTTCACGTCCAAAGAATCAGTTATAATACCGCAGTGGAAAGGACTACACGAGTTTGTAGTGCGTCGTAGTGTAGTTTGTGTGATTCTCTCAAACTAAACACAGCAGAAAAATAGCGTTAAGTTGTGCTGGGTTACAGTTTCATAATCGTCATAAAATTGCTTGTTTCTGATAATACGACTTATATTTCCCCAACCTATACTTGATTTAATGTCATTGTAAGCTTCGTCATGAAAAAAATGCATTGATGTAAATAAGATTTTTTTATTCCCCATACATAATTCCCGTTGATAACTTTTGTGGGGAGATTCTATTCCCCCATTTTTTTCCACGTGATCATAATGTATACGTTACCTCAATAACAGACAACGTCTATTCTGAGAAAGGTAAATTATTGTTTTTTTTTGCAGATTGCATTGCTATTATTTATTCCAACCGAGTGAAAAGATATGTTACTATTTACATCTTGATATGCCTTGATCTTTATACACAATACTTATATGGCGAGTGATAAAGAAATTGTAAAATAAACTTGCAAGAATTTTCAAAATGTAAGTATATGCAGACAAGAAAGTGATTGAGGAAGTAAGTGGCCGTTTAGATGTGGAGTGCCTATTGTCATTATTTGTCTGTCGCGGTGCGTGTCTCCCAGGCGGACAGTAGCCAGCGGGCAGCAGGGGAAAGCAGCACGCCCCGAGTAGCGGCTAGGCAGGCATGCAGGGAGTCGGAGTGAGGGGGAAGTAATCTCGCCCCCGATCATCTGCGGCGCGGCGGTGCAGTACCTCTTTAAGTAACGGCTCCTGCGTGCTCGGACCAACTTCCCCGGGGAACTAATTATTGTCACGGACGGTAATTTATATTACCATCCCAGTTGTACCACAATCGCGGGTCGTGTAGTCGACTCGCCAAGTTCGAGTCCCGGCGCGCTTGTCTGGGCCCATAAAGTGTTTCCGCGCTTAATTTTAGGTTTATTATAATTAAGACGGAGCGAATGAGGTAGTAAAAGTGGTGTTTACGGCTCCGTACGTGGGACACGGAGATTCGGGATTTGTTGGCCCACAAACCAGAGTTTCCGCTTTGGCGGTCCCGCGAAAAAAACAGCGGAAATTATAAAATTACGCGATAATTTCGGTAACGCAGTTATTGAATCGTTAAAAATGTTCCCAATCTTTTGCATCTGCAGGAATATGATTGAAGTAATTAATAACTCACACCTTAAAAAAGTACATTCAGTTTGCTAGCACTGATTAAACGGTTCCATGATAACTCAACACAGTGACTATTCAACACACTTTTAAAAAGTGATATAAAGTCATTAACAACGACGAAAAAAAAATTATTTTAATCTAACCTAATCTACTTAACCCAGTTAATAAAGTTTTTGTTTCATCACTTTCCATGGTTTTATATAACTTTTAAAGATGTGATGAATTATCATTTTGATGATTTATCCGGTCACCGATTAAACAGTAAAGTTAAATATTTTACAATACCACAAAATATTATAATTAATATATACGTAGGTACTCTTTTTTCTGGTCCTAAAAATCATTGATTAATACATTTTCCTACTAAAAATTTTTTTTTCAAAACACTGCACTAAACAAAACATGTATTTATTTTTTAGTTGATTTTTTTTCCTCCGCTGTTCATCTCATTAGAGAATTCCTGTACCGACATGAGCAGCTTTACAATTTATATTCAATCAAATAAGTAAATCACATTACACATACACAGATGGATCAAATCAAATATGGGGCTCCTAAGTGATTCATGATAGGATTCACGACATTGGCAATCCAAAATCCAATACATTTCTTGAAGATGTAGGCTAGCTTTCTTATTTTTTTGTTAATATAGTAACAACAATTCTTAAGCCAATATATTTGATATTGTCGACACTTTTCAAAGGATGACAATTTAACTCCTGCACACAACAATGTTTTTTTAAGGAACGGTTCAAAGAAGGCTGACTTACAGAGGAAATTTTAAGAGTAATATTTTTTTTTTTGGTCGTGCTTAAGATTAAGGCGATGCCATATGTAGTAATGCGAAATAATGTGTTTTTGGTTTGAAAATTGGGTCGCCTAGAAATGTTTCAGATGCTTTAATTAAATACTGCGAGTAGAATACATCTTGGCCTTTGAAATAATCGAGTATTTTTTAGATAAGTCTTTTTATAAGCCGAGAAAAAATGATGTGAAAGGTCTATGAAAACTGCTTTAAAGTTAAAAATCTCCTACTTACGAACCCATTTTCGGTTATAATTTTATTGTGTAGTGTGGAAAATTAAGTTATCTATAAAATGATCGAAAAAAAATGCCTGAACATCCACAAAATAAAATAAAAGGCACTTTTTGGCCATGTTTTTTTCTTGCATAAATCAAAACAGGCGGATGGTGTTAATCGGGTTGAAACCTTATCGCCATCTACGCAAGGGTTATTGTTATTGTTATTGATAGCGGCGCAATTAAAAATATTACACGACGTAGTGCATCGCCTTAACAGGTTTGGACTTAGCCAAATTTCGACTGCCCTTAATCCCGCCTAGAACTTAGCATAAGTTTAATCCCATTTATTACCAGCAAATACCAAAATAGTGTCATCTGCAAATACAACTGAAGTACCAGAAAACAACAGATCACAAAGGTCACAAAAATAAAATTGGACCTAGAACACTATCCTGAGGAACACCATATACAAATGATTTATTTGAACTAATGTGACCATTAATCATTAGTCTGTGATCTATTTCCAAGATAAGTTCTGAATTAATCTAATGTTTATTAACAATACCCATTGAACTGAGTTTTTTTAGGAGTAAACCATAGGATTCGGTGTCAAATGCCAATCACATAAATATAATAATTGTATTAATACTGATTCAATACATAAATGATATTATTTGATTCAGCAGAACAGAGCGGTGTGTGAAATGCTCCATTCGCCGTATTACATAGAACACCTACCCGAAATCTACAATAAAAATATCTCTAAAAATAAAAATCTTTGTTTGTTTAAAATCTTAAATCTCCGAAAGTTTTTAAGCGATTGCTTTGAAATTATGACACCACGTTGAATTCGAATACGCGTGTATTTTTATATACCAGCATTATAAAGAAGTCACCTGCGACAGGCAAAAATATGATTTAAAAAAGTAATTAAAAAGGCAATCTGTTGGACGTAAAAGCAACTCGCGCTATTGTTTCTCTATCTGCACAGTCAGACTAAACCACAGCAACGCGTGCCGGGGTTCAGCTAGTATTAATATAAATAATTTCTTTGCATAACTTACATGATAATAAGTGAAAAAGTTTATAATTTTTAATATTTAATTTTAACTATTGAACTACTGAAGTACAAAAATCAAAACATTAATATCATCATGTACACACATTCAAACACGCACACACGGCTGTTGATGTCGGTGTAATCATTTATCGGGTATGTTTACAAAAGCTTGATTGGATTATTATTATTTGGTGTTGCCGCAAAATTTGATAACTATTATGAAACCTCAATTATTTAGGGCAGAGAATTTGCGTCCGAAATATTCCCAACCATTTAAAATATCTTTCGTTCAAGCTATTAAATCCTCTTCCCGAAAGTATGTAAGTAAGTTGTACGAGTTTTGATTAATCGGAGAACATTCAGTAACGGGTGATTATGTATATAAATTAACAACAATGAAGCGTAATAAGATTATTTGATAAGGAGAAATGTTTGAGGGAACGATATTTCCAAGAAACTGAAAAATCTCGCAATTCCACAGTTTCTCAAACTTTAAGCACATTATAACTTTAAACCCGCGTTAAATCAATAGTAAGAATACATAAATAACGACATTACATAATAAATGTAGGTATTCCATAAGGAACGAAGAAAAGATTTAAAGTTGTAATGTTCATTTCTTTGATACCCTTGAAGTTAAAATAGATAACAGACGAAGCTCTAATAACTCACTGAACTTTGACTAGGTAGAAAATATATAATTTTCGTATTTGAAAAAACTTTGTTTTCTTCCTTTTTTGGAACAAGCTCAGATAATTATATCCTCATCGGCAAATCTGGCTTTTAGGGTTCTAATGATTAAATTAAGAAAATTATCATAAATCCTAACGGTAATTGGACGAGAGCCATACAGACCTTGATGAAATCTGTAGGCAAAGAGAAAGGACCGCCAAAGAAGTCGGTCTTGGCACACATTTCTTGCTTCATTCACATTCATACATACTATTCTATTATTCTAACTCTTGACATGGCCTGACTCAAGTATCTGATTCACTTGATCGTGCCATGTTTTCCTCGGGCGTCCCCGACTTCTGCTACCATTTGCATTTGCATCATATATCCTCCTTACACTCCTATCTTTGCTCATTTGCTCTACATGCCCAAACCATCTAAGTATCCCTTTCTTAATCTTCCTCATCACGCTAACATCAGCCTTGCACTCTTTTAACACACATACGCCTCAGGAATCTCATTTCAACAGCATTCAATCTACTTTCATCCTTTCTTTGGCAGTTCCATGCCTCACTTCCTCTGTTAAGCAAAGAGCTGATACTCAAAAATCTGTAAAGCAAGGATATTAATATGCAGGATATTTTCTAATGTAAAAAAAATGATTTTTTTAAACATTGAACTAATGCGATTGGTCTATTTAAAATGGCGATCAATTTTTTACTCCTAGATACTTTTCGTAGTAAACATTTTCCAATGATATTAAATAATTTCTTTGCCAAATTATGAGATGTGAGCTATGAATTTTCATATTAAGCTTTCCTTCCGAATTGTTTTTATTTTTATTTATCACTATTTATTTCTTTGTATTATCATTAAGCGTTAGTGATTGTTAAACGTGATGATTGTTACGTAGAATTCATTAATACTTTTTCAAATATGCACTTCAAACCTTTCAATTTGACATAACTATGTAATTGTTTTATACATCCTGTTCTCACTTTAAGGAATTCATTTGATTAAGTTAACTTATTTTATTTCTATTGTGAAATATTTTTCAAGAAAATATTTACATAAATGAATGTAATAAGGTGTTGTGTACGTCAGGAAAATTATAATATATGTATATATTTTTTATGAATGCTTGATATTTACTTGAAGTTCAACATCAAAGATGCATTTTTATTTTTAATGATAAACTAATTTTTACGAAACAAGGTTTTCGCGCGTAGCACAAAGGATAAGATACTATTTAAAGCTATAATTATTTGCCTAAAACACCTATATAAATTTTATAAATCAAGCAATAATTATTGAATGAAAAATACATGTACATATTATTGAACAATTTGGCTGGTTTGGAATAAACCGACGTAGCGCAATAAGTAGAGCACCTGACCGGCAATAAGAAGGCTGTGGGTTCAATTCCCGTCGGCAGCGTGTGTTTTTTCAATTTGTTTAGGTGTTTAACGCTAATAATTATTTGTTAAAAATAATAAATCTACATTTATTTGGGTTAGAGCTGTTTTAAATTTAACGAAATAATCATTAATTTCTTGTCTTTTACTGAATTTTAATATTAAATCTGAATTTTTATTATACCAAATGAAACTAACGTCCTTATGTGGTTACGTTTACTCCACTCAATCGAGCAGACTCACTGAATTTTAATATTAACTCTAAATAATTATTATCTTAGCAGTTGAAACAAACGTACTTACGTGGGTACGTTCACTCCACTCGGTCGAACAGACTTAGTGAATTTTATAAAGCGCATTCATGTGGGAATTGATAGTGTTTTATAATAATAAGATTATTTTATTTCAAAATTTGTTTTAATCTCTATTATTTACGCATGCTTTATCAGTTTATCGTGGAAAACGTTAAATATATATTTGAGAGACAATACTTTTGAAAATAATAGTTGTACGTACAACCTTACTGATTTTAAAATATGAAACGAACTGTGACTGTAGGTTTGGCGTTTTCGATGTGAAACATGTTTTGGCGCGTCTACCTAGGACACCGATTCTTGCGTAACAATCGTGGCACGACGGGAAGATGTTCTTAGACGGAAACGTGACGATGCTGACGCTAGTGCACGGACCGACGATTCGGCCAGCCTGGTTACTCTTCGGCTCTTTCTGCGCGGCCGCCAAAACTCTGTGCACCATATTTGATACTCTTCTCACCAAAATGAACAATGGATCTGTCATATACAATTTTGAATATGATAATAATAAAAGCATAATTTTATCGTAAATAATATAAAAAATTGTTGTTTGTTGCTTTCCTTAAATTATTATTTTTTTCATCTTTTTGGAAAATGACTTGGATTTTTCGTAGGTCTGATTGCACATGTTGAAAATAATATGCTATAATTCCGGGTTCCTAAAAAAATACAATGTTTAAACAACTTTTACTAACATCATTGTAAGCAGAAGATGTGGCTTGTGTAAATGATAGAGGATCTATCTGGCAGAAGAGTTGTGCTTCTTTAGAACAAACCAATATTATTCCGTATTGTGTGGGATTAGTGAAAATTCTACACGCTCATTATTGCATATAGTATACACACATTTTGAAAATTCATTACCCGTTAAAAGAAGACAATAATAAGATTACAAAAAATGTCACAGAAGTAAAATAAGATTCTTGAATAGTTAGTACCTTCATTGAAAGTATTAGGAAAACATTAAAAAAAATTGTTCATAAAGTCGTCAGATTTGGTCAAGAGACACAGTAAAGCCATTATCGGTCATTGACTGGCGCAAAGTCAAAGAGCTGACGTCGATGTCGGCGGGGATCTGCTCCGCGCATGGCCAATGGCCAAACCGGGAGCCGCTTACCCGAGACTGCTGGCCGATCCGGCCTCGCAATGCCGGTGAACACTAATCCAATAAATCTTCGGTCCACAACCAGTTTACCACACTTTATTTTAGAAAGCAGCTTAGATTTAAATACACAATGTTATGGAATTGAGGAATTTCCAAAACTCACTTAAATATATTTTATAATCACGTTTTCACAGTAGAATAAAGACTTTAGATTGTTTTTTCGCCTTGTGAAATTGTGAAGTGAAAGGAGTTAAACATGATTTTAAACTAGTTGTTATTAATGTCTCCACAATGCTCTACAAATAAGCTTTGATCAGGGTCAAACGACGTCAGTAGCGTTATTTTTCTAGGATTTTGTTGTCATTTTTAATTTTTTTTAAAATTTAATTCTACGAATAATCATGTCCTACATAAAATATACCCTTATATTCACCACAAGTCGCATTCATTTTTATTGACAACGAGTCTACCTGTCAAGTTTCATTGCTTGCATTTATTCATTACCGAGAACAAAAGTGAAATTCAATTAGAAGTATTTAAAAAGACACAATGATGCGAGTTGTAGTTAGAGTGCAGATGGACGAAAATAGATGTTTCGGGAGAATAAATTATGTGTAAGTTAATGAAATTAGTAAGGAACGCCCCAGATAGATTGATGGCATGGGGCACGGTCGAGTGAATCAAATTATCAAGTCGAACTGACTCAATAATCGAAAGAACAGACGAGTCCGTCGATAATGGGTATGAATCCTGAAGTGCATACCAAGACTGAAGTATGTGAAATTACATTCTCTCTATCTGCATTTACCGGAAAATAACGCCGTAGCAAGTTACGTTATATAAGCATAACTCATCAACTTTCCTCAGCATCGTCTCGGTGAATTACGTCGAAATAAACATTCAGAATTGAAACCGCTTTACTATGTTTAGTGGCAAGATTTTAATAGTCCGGTATATTTGACTTTCTTCCTCGACATCTCCTCTCTTCAGTAACACAACAAACACCAAATGCAGATGCTATAGTCTCGCATAAAAATATAAAGTTAAATGAATCTTTTCTTTGCTTAATCGAAGTTCTAGAACCTTGACCCACCCACTTAAAAAAACAAGCGGAAAAAGAGAACGCATAAAAATATAAAGTGAGGTATGAAGAGCAACAGACAACACTTCTGCGTGAATTCCCAGAAAAAGGATGTCGAATAAAGTCCCCCTTTCGACGTGCTCGAAAATGTTATTTTGTTTTTGTTTACTGAATATAAAACCCAAAGTGGAGAAGGTATTTGAAGATTGAAGCTGTAGCTGAGAGTATACGGTATAGAAACACACCCCTATGTGCTTTTGAATGTCGCTGGAGTCATTTTGCGGTTTGCGCGCTCCGACGGCCGTACACAGCCAAATCCAGGGTAGAAATGCGGCCGCTCTGTTTCATAAAGCTCTAAAACGTTGCATAATTTTTGCAGATCCAAAAAACTGTAAACGTTTCACAACATTTATTCGTGAAGAGTGTATTTTAACTCCATTATGAATAAACACTTCCTAAGAATGCGAGCATTCATCGTTCTGGAAATATTTTTGCGCTTCAAGAATTTATTATTATCTACCAACAAGATTATTATTTAGTTAGCATGAGAGTAAGTTTTACGAACTTCTTAAAAATGTTTGGCCTTTTTCATTGTTCTTAAAACATTTCACACCGCATTTTCAATAATTTACATACAGTTTTGAAAGATTTTAAAACAAGTTTCGTCGTGTAATTATTTAAACGGAAACGAAATGTAAAGTTGCAAGATCGATTCCTGTTCTTCAAAAAATAGTCTTCAATCTTAAGAATATTTATGAAAAAAAGTTTTGGTGCCCGTCTTCCTTCCTAACCTCTTCCTTCCTATATTGTTTTGAAAGTCAAGTGTGCGAAATTTCATCAAACTTGGAATAATACTATGGATTCGTACAAAAATCTAATCCACTCCGTCCGCCTTGTGAACGCCCGTGTTCTTCACAGATCTTCTCATTTTTATAAGTATAAGAATAGTCTGGTAGTCCTTACGAAAATATTTTCATATTTTAAATTTTGATTAACATATAAACTTTGGAATTTAGCTCTTTTCCGGAGCAAAACATGCCCCACGCGGAAAATATCGAATAATCACCATTTTTCACGTCATTTTAATTTTACCTTATTCCCATGGTCCTGTTGAGATCGAGCGGATTTCTCCATCCCGCGTAACCTGATTATGCCTTGGCCTAAAAAATGGCGGGGGAATAAATGGCAAGGAGCGAAAGGGAGGGTAAGAGGGAGGGTTGGAATGAGGGGCATATCCCCTCAACCACCTTTATTCGGCGTCAAATCACGTCAGCAATGAATACAAAGATGTGCGCTAATAAAAGGCCACTCGGATCGAATGCGGTGACGTATTCGAGTGGATTTTGACGCGATCCTTAGAAGCTAGGGTCCCCTGAGTTTATGCGAATTGGAAGGGCTGAGCGATTATTCAGATGGTTTTTTTTATTCACACCCGACCCTGTGTAGAGTGGTGAGGCCACACCGACTGCGGAAGGCGGTTTTTATGCGGCTTGTTTTGAATACAAGGTTGGGCTTGATTTACTCCCCACTTCTAGCTACATAAAGAGCCTAAAATTTATAGCATGGAAAGGACCTAATTAAAAATACGATTCCCCCTCCCTGCTACCTTTATCAATATCTGAAATGTAAAAAAATACTCCGCTAAGATTAAAATTGTGTCAGGGTGAGTCAATTTGTGTACAAGAAATTCACTGAAAATGGTTATAGATAAAAATGCGCCCGTTTTTTTCCCTCGTTTGATTTCCGAGAAAGTATTTTGGCCCGCGCAAAATATGAAGCCCCTTCTCCAGAAAATCGGCTTTTATTAGGTTTTTAAATAAATTTCTCTCTTGTTTAACCTACACGTGTTCATTTATAATTTAAAACCTATTTAGATTTTGCTTCAGCGCGAAATCTTTGCTATCACACGCTTTAAAAAGTTGGCGCTTCGGGTTTTTACGCCTTGTGTTTCTCGCTGAAAAGAATAAGATTTCGTCTTAAACGAGTTTGAGAGAGAATAGAACGCCCAGGAGAGGCGTGGAGGGTGGGTGGGTTTGAGGCGGGGGCTATATATAGTGCGCCTCTGGGAAGCATTGCCTTTTATCACCACCCGTGAAGAAAGTTTATGTAAACTACGGGCCTGGGCTGATAGGACCGGGCGGCGGATTGCGATACCGCACCGATTAGCAGCTATTCCGCTCAGCAATCCCGATCCGCGATCACACTCCTCTCAAACACCGGCCAACAAACAAACAAACAAACTTCCATTCCTTCCATTCTTTGTCACAAGTCAGCTATTGAAACGAAGTCGTTTTCATCGCGGTATTAAATTACTTTATCAATGACCGAAGACTTCAATGATTCAAAAAACCGATTTAGATGTGAGAAGACAGAAGACACATTACATTTATACAAGTACCAATTTCAAATAGCTTGTAGAAGTAATGAAGCTTTATACACATCTAAACTTAAATAAAGCGCTACTCGAAAACTCCACACCATCTGCTTATTCTCCTTTCAAGTTCTTCCAACTAATACCTTTTTGAGCTACCTACTGATTCTCAAATGTCAACTGAAATATCTTATATCCAACTAAAAACATGATATTGATTGAACACATACAATATACATTGATAAGTAGGTACTCTAAATGCGTAGCCAAGTGTAAATTTATTTATTTATTTCATCTCATTCAAAATAAATAAATAAATCTATTTTTTTATAGTGATTTGTTTTTGGGGTGTTCTGCCGTGTTGCGCTACCTCCTACTTTAGTCAACGTTTCGGAGAGCATTGCAGTGTCCATTATCAGATTACACATCTGCCCTGATGATGGAAAATGCAATGCTGTCCGAAAAGTTGACTAAAGAAGGAGGTAGCGCAACTCTGCATAGTACCCCAAAAACAAATCACTTTAACACCTTTGGCCGTGAAAATCTCAAATCATACCAAATCATGTTTGTCTCATAGAAATCAACCTCACTAGGACTAAACCAGTATAGAGGTTATCAATTTATACTCAAGTGAAGCAAACATAGAGTAATCACAAACATAAAGTAATACTACATACAAACACAAAATAATTCAAAAAGAAGGAAAAAAATAGATTAGTTACCAGATGGGTAATTTGACAGTATATTGTAACAATATTTGGACAAAATCTAAATTAATTAAATTAATCATTATTCCCCAGAATAAAAAAAGTAGATAATAAAGACAGCGAGGCTGACATTCAGTTTTAAGTAAATAAGACCTATATAAAATATTATTATTTGATAAAGGACAAGGATGAAAAAATATTAGGACAATCCTCTGTCAATACAAACATCTTAACTAACTAAGAGTCTATTAATGTTTTTACTATAAAGTTTGTAGAGTTTTAAATAGTTTGGATGATTTTTAACCCACATTTTCATTTTAATTATTTTGAAGGGATATAATACGAAAACGAAAAAAAAATATTTTTCTTTAATTCTAATTTAGCGCCAAGTTGAGTGATGTAACTTGTTTCCCTTTAAAATTTCATTGATAGAAATATACCTACCTACATGTGATGCATTTAGAAAAATGATTTGATATTGTTGGTTTATTTAATTGAGAAAAAATAAAATTGTTAGGAACAATAACTTTTTAACTATTAAAAACGTATGTTGGTTATACAGTTAATATAATTTGATAAAAAAATAGTAATGCCAAATAAACGAGCCTAACACTCTGATATGAAAATATCTGGAGTCAGTGAATTATTTTCCCATTTGATCTCTGGTGATTTGACGTGTTGTTTTTGTATTGTTTTGTATTTATTATGCTTATATAATGCACTTGCATAATGTGGATTGACTATATGATCATTTGTGGAAAAGTGGTTTAGTTTTTCCTGTGGGGAAGATTGAACCCGGACATAAAGTCGGAAATCAATAAAAATTATAGTTAAACTTTTTGGGATCTACATAGTTACTCCACGCATAAATATATCTTCTTTGTTGTGATGACATAAATGCTTTAAAAAAAACTTTGATCGTTTTTTCATTGGCCTTTATTATAAGGATTCAATTTGAACGCTTTGCAAAATAAACACAAAATGCTGACGCGGTGCCGAAACAACAAACTTAAAAGTTGACGCCCTCAGCGGATATATTATTATACTGGAGGGCCGGCCATATTCTACAGGCCCAAGCTCCCGAGTCTCAGATTATCCGCAGCCATGTGATTATTGTGATTACTAGTCACCCGCTGAACAGATAGACTGACAGAAGTGTGTTATGGGCGTGTCCGTGTGTCAGAAGTCGCCTCAATTTTCCATTTCTTCTAAAGAAACTGTACAATTATCTTCAAACATCGAAACGATACTTTCTTGAGCAGATCTTCAGTCTGATTATGTAACAATTGGTGACCATTATAAATTTATTTGCAGCAAGTTTCGCAGTTATAGATACGCTCAGTATTGCCCTGGTGAAAGATCAACTATCCCTGAGGCGTATGGGTGGTAAAACCATGTATGATCGAGTGAGAAATGTAAAGTTCTGCAGAGAATGTAAGCGTAATGAATAAGATTAATAAAGGAACGCTCAAATGGTTTGAGCATGTAGAGCAAATGGAAGAAAGAAAGGAGAAAATATGACGGAGATTTGCATGGTAGCAAAAATCGGGAAAACCCGACAATGAGATGGAGAACATGTCACGATAAGATACTTGAGTTGGACCATGTCGAGAGTATTTTTGAATGTGAATAAGGCAAGGAGTGTGTGCCAAGACCGAATTATTTGGTGGTCCATCCTTTCAGCCAATCCCTGCGAGGCATGATGGTTAGTTAGTTAGTTTATCTGAATGTGATCAGGACTTCACAACCCGCCCCCATCCCAATTCATTTCTCTCCATTTTGCTTTGATCCCGACAACATATTTTAATTGGGGATACCACAGTCCCAACCAATTCTCCCGGTAGTTGAAGTCCTTGAGATGTTTTATTACGGCTGTGGAATGAATAGTCGACTTTGTGTTTCCTCCCTCCTACAACAAGGACCTCTTCATCAGTTTCAGGTTCACTCCATATTTTCCTCAAAAACATCTTCCACACAAAATTTCCAAATGACCAATCCACACAAAATCCAATGACAGAGGCATAGTGTGAAATTATTTCCATCAGCACGATGTGGAGTTATTAAAAAAGTGTATATATATATTTATTTAACAATAAAATATCACCAATTTTGATTTCTTTAATAATTCATGGTGGAATTCCATTGTAATATATATCTTTTCGGATTTAGACAAAAAGATTACTTTGACGTGAACTTATTATAGTATATTTCTCAATGTGCCTGGTTATCCTGTGATTCATATATTATGTAACTAGTTGTCGTGTACTCGGCTTGCTGGGGGTTATCCTTAGTTGACAGACATATTCCATAGCGGATTTTTCTGAAGGCCTGTTTAAGATATACGAGTACAATTCCGTTGTACATTATTTTGATGTATCTCAAGGTTTAGCCTGCATTAGCAATGTAGTGCCCGAAAATATATTCTTACGACACGATTATAAAACATCGACTTTTTACATTATATGAATATAATATGCAGGTATCATATATGTAAACAAACAAATTTCTAAATGATAGTGAAAATATCTCCGATCAAAATCCGTTGCGTAGTTCAGAAGAACTATGTTCACAAACAGAGAGACGCGGATTGCGACTTTATTGTATACTATTTAAAGATTAGAGAAAAAATAAATATAAAATTCATTTGTAAACAAAAAGGAGGAAAAACCAGAAATAACCAGCTGTCAACAATAAAGCTATTAAAAATAAATAGTATTATTTAATTCTGTTGTACTAAACACAATGTAATCCATCCATCTACAGGAATGTAATAATCCTATCAGAAGGAATATTAAAGAAAAACTGCTTCGTCGAGAGATAAAAAATCAACAACATGTGCAATATTGTATAGATCCAATAAATCCAAGATCATAATTAAAAAAATTGAAAACAATTAAATTGCTGTTCTGCTGCAGCTGTTTGGAGTGCGGTTTTCAAGTCGGGATTCTCCGATATATTGTTCACATTGAAAAGATTGATTTTCTGTTTTTTTTCAGAATTTCGACACTGGAAAGTCGTAAAAATTCAGCAGACGTAATATTATCACAAAAGATAGCCACCTCTATGATAAAATACTCAGAACTGCTTCTGAAAATCCAATTAAGAGTACGCATCAGACAAACCAGACAAAACCAGACACTAAGCGTCCCTCACTGCAACACCAACTCAAAATAAAATGCGTTCGATCACCGCGCTTCATAAATGTTTAACACTTCATACAGTGAATTCGATTTAATTAATACAGCACCTCAAGTTTTCAAACCCAAAATGAATTAATAACATACACACTAAAAGTATAACATCCCCTTTTTTTCCTTTTTTTTCCATTTTTCCTCCCTCCCGCCATCTCAACCCCATAAGCTAGTGTAACTTTTTCATGTTTATCAAATTAATTTGAGAAAGTAATACATGTTTCTTCTCACATTGTTAATACTACAACTGTTGGTTTTCCAAAATAAAAAGATAAATAACGTTAATTCAATTGTATATAAAAGATTTAGATCAAACGTACCGTCTGCAGATTTACACAGAAAAGAAATTATATACAAATTTTAAAAAGACACAATAATAAATATTAGTTCTCTTTAAATCGGGTTGGATGACGCTTCTTAAGGTTAAACGTACACCGTCGTCACACTACTTACGTAATATTATATAATATCTAGTTGTCTTATTAAAATCTAGGTTTTAAAAGATGCCGGGCAGCCTGCCTTAAACTGTTTTTTTCGCAAACATTTTGAGCGAATCAATGGCCCGCAACCAGCCTAGCATCAGTCTATAGCGCCTCTTATCTCTGAATACTTGATACTCAAAATATACCATGTTAGAGTGGATACAAATATTAATATACGAAGGAAGAAATAAATAAGAATCCCTTGTTTTATACGCATTGACGCATATTAATATGTAATCTGCTTATTGAGAGGGTCCGTCTTTGTTCTTTACATGATCGAGCTCAAAATTTTTAAATATTTTTCAAATGTAATTGCCCACTTTTCTAAAGGTATCGTCAAGGGTTTTCGAGACTAAAGAAGTCAGTATTCCGGTACGTACTTACCAATGGAGCTTTGTGAACATTGAAAATATGTGAACAATTTACAAATGAATTAGTTAAAAGGAACTCATTCCTCTTGAAATACTTTGGACTATAAGTACCTACATGTAAACTTTTCCGTCATCGTCACCACGAAATGTTTAAGATACCTCACGGTGGAACAAGTTTTCTAGCACAGCAAATCGTAACAAGAGAAATAGATATTAAAAAGCGTTTATATTTTATGTAACTATTTTCCCAAATGTTAACAATTTCAAAATAAGAAATCTTCTACTGTAACTATATATAGTAATAATCAGTAGTAATTGTTGATTGAAGTACTAGTACATACTGAATTATTTGGCGGTTTGGAAATAAGCCGACTAAGCTCAGTGGTTCAGAACACCTGACCGGACATCAGAAGGTATGGGTTCAATTCCCGTTGGCAGCATTTATTTTTACTCGGTAGATATTTCAGGAGACTAATTATTTGTTATCCTTTATGCTATGCATAAAACCTTGCCTTCTAAACATTAGTTTATCATTGAAAAAATTATTACTGTACAATAATTAAAATTAAAATAAAAATGGTAACTATTTTATTTCTTTTGTCATTTAGAGACAAATAAACATATTCCGTTAAGCCCATATTATAATTTAAAAAAAAACATATATTCTGGTAGTTAGTTATCGCTATAGTTGGTAGACAGTTATAATTATAAAAACGTATTGCCTTTCATCAATATGCTTGGTAAAATAACTCTGAGTGACCAGCCCAGTCACGTGGGCTCCATCGAAGCCAAAGCCAAGTTACCGTCTCAGAAGCTGGGAGTACGGATTGAATAGTACACAACTGCTGACCCTATCTCAATCGCAAATGTGCGTCACTGTTCAATTTGGCAGCCACCTCTTGCCTGGAGCCTTTAAATACTTGAATACCCTTCAACACCAGTGCGTATTCGGGAAATACACCAAACATTAAGTGTAGTCACATAAGTATAACTATATGCCGGCCTCTATGTTTCCTCCCTCCTACAATATGTTCCCTTCAAAAACCACGGCCACTCTCTCCTTAAAGAAAACACTTCACACAGAATCCCAAATATGGCACAGACCCTGAGGAAAATATTTTCCTCGAGGCCTCTTGTTAAATAAAAAAAAAACGAAATAAATAATAATAGATAATAATAATAATAGTTGAATTTATTTCGTAATTTTCGTTTTATTTGTATTACAATGAACATCAACTTTGATGAGTTATTATTAATATTTATGTTTGTTTCACTAAACTTATACGAAAACAAGTTCAAACGAACATTAACTTGTAAATTCAAAAAAACAATGTCGCAGAAGCAAAACTCTGAGATTATACCAACATTATTTCAAATAAATTTCCATTTCTTGGAACCTCATTAGTAATAATTATTATTCGTATTTATATTGAAAATTTCGCATTCAAAATAATCTTTCGGGTACTATATGTCTGCCTCAGAATAAAAATAATTATTTCTTAAGAAAAAATAATTATTGAATCTCTAAAAAAAATACTTCATGGTCAATCGTGAAAATCAAAAGAAATTGAAATGCCAAAAAGGTTTCTTTGTAATTAAGTGAATTCATCGTATTTCGAGGGATAGAATAGCGATTTCGTATATTCAGATTTATTGAGGGATAGAATAGCGATTTTGAATAGGTACCTATATAATATAATATGCATGATGTTTTCTTTGAAATATTTTAAACTTCAAAAGAGAATTTTTTGAAGGATTTCTATTTTCCGGCAACAGTAAAGCCAATAAACTTGAGCAATACAAGATGAGCAGTATTTTATGTTGCGGAAATACGGATGAAGGTCTATGCCTATTATTATAATATATCATCGCGGGAAATAAAATATAAATAGCTTTACTTTACTCCGAAGAAGGCATTGTTGTCTCAAGCACCAGTTGATATTTAACGAAATTAAATTATTTCCTAGAGTTATTACTATCTAGGTACCAAAATACCCAATGGTAGGCAGGAAAACACTTTCTTTGGTTTTTCTTCACATAAGTTTTATTGCAATATAATACTATATATTAGCCGCAGCAGAAGTTTATTGGTAGGTACCAGGTTAGGTGTCTAATTTGCCTTAATCAGTAGTGGTATTCCACTATCTACCACTTCTGACAGACTACTGTTACAGACTACTCTGAGAGCCTGAGTCTCACGCACTCACTGTCCGAGACTTACTTTCGGAGACTCTTTCTCTCTTTTAAATTAAAAATACATGGAAAGTTATTGACCCAACTAATTCTCTTTTCACCCACGCCTTGGTCGGCGTGTGAAATACATTTTTCTTAGATTAACGATAATTTCAAAGGGACGTGACATGACCAATATAAATATATTTACAGTATCTTAGGAATGAATTTGCAATTTAAAATCTCTTATTTTATTATAGGTTTACAATAATAGCGTTGCCTTGGCCAAAGGCATCTTTGCAATTATTTCACCCCAGTGTACCATAAAGTTGGCCTTTCCTTCGGAGTTGAGTGCAATAAAATTTTGTAGATTTCAAATTAAACAAATAATATTTATTATTATTTTTTGGTAAACTAATGTTTAAGACAAGATTTTTTATGCATAGCACAAAGAGTAACAATTATTTTATTTTTATAAGCAATAATTATTAGCCTGAAACACTCATCCACATTTAAAAATTTCCTGATAAAAGATACATGGCGCCAACGGGACAAAAGGACACGGGTTCAAGTCCCGTTGGCGTCATGTATCTTTTATCAGGAGATTTTTCAATGTGGATGAGTGTTTCAGGCTACTAATTATAGCTTATAAAAATAAAATAAATAATATTTAAGTGATTTGTAAAGTAGGTGCTTAAAAGTATTGGTCAATGCAAACGAACATACATTTCACAGTGAGAAACAATTGTTAACCCTAGAATTCGTGACATCCTTGAAGGATACTATGATTATAAAATACCGGGCTGTTTAATTATTTTATTTGGGGTTTTACATTGCAGATCTGAGAAAACATATTGTGTCGTGATGATGTTAATAATGGTAGGAAAATAAATCTTATTTTACAATTATTTGCAATGGGTATTATCGGATTCATTGTAGAATGAACAGTTTATTTCATCATTTTTGACTTAGTTTGGTTCCATTATCTTCTATGATTAATAAAAAGATATGTTCTGTTTTGTTTCGCCCTTGTTATGTATGCGCGCGGATTGACCGCTTCCTTTATTTTCAAAATGTTTTGTTTTCACTATAATATTTACTTTTAATTGTATCGTGGTATGAAGGTGTTATTTTTTTGTCATCGCTCACTTACATTCATGTTTCTTTTTTTGTCAACCAGTGCTGAATTGACCTTACTGTTTACTGATAAAACCGATTTACTTGTGACGTCACGCGTACTCAACAGGATTTTGATCGTTTTGGCGGGCTTTTAAAAAGGCAAAATTTGAAAAATATTTTATCAAAGAAATTGACATTTTTTTAAAAAAGTATAAAAGTACTGGTATTTTAGTTAGAAAGGTGGAAGTGAAAGTGAAAGTTTACTTTCTAACTAAGGAGGTGAACTTTCAAATATATATGCAATGTAAATTCCTTATCGCTCAATATTTGTATCCAAGTTAGTGAGGTAGAATAGTCTCAATTTTTCACATCCAGAGATTTGCAACCGATTTATTTTTTTCGTTTGAAAATTGTTTATGGCGCTAAAACTCATTTCAAATGTGAGCGATCAAAAATTTGTCCATAATGCAGGATTTAACAGGACAGTTAATAGTATATATCTGAAACTGGAACTGCTGATACTCCTTTCTGAACTGCACCTGCACAAGTTCTTTGTAAGTGCTTACTCCGATCAGTTCTTGGAATTTCACAACCGATTCTTCAGTGTCACCGTAAAGATAGATAATCTCGTGAAGTATTTCAATCGTTGAAATATTATCAAACCTGGTCATGAAATCTGTGTGAAGGACATTTAAATGTTAATCGCAAGCCAAAACATCATCATCCTGGATGTATGACATCTTATCAATCAACTCATTGTTACAAACTCATAAAGATCATTTCAATCCTATAATAACATTTCCAAAAATAAGTAACCGATCAAGATCACGTGGCAATTTAGAAATCCCTAAATATAAAATGAGCGCTTCTCAACACCATTATTCTTATCAAGGTATAAATTTTTTTAATGCACTCCCATATAAAATCAAATCTGAAAAAAAATTATAATGCCTTTAAATTACAAATAAAACAACTTCTTGATCAACCAAATAATAATTATAAATTTTAATTTGATTTTTTACATATCTACTGATAACAGGTACATATTAGTAGTAATTGATCAAATTCAAATTTTAATGGTACATACTCAGTATATCATTAACTATTTCATAAAATTAATTAACTACAAAAATATATTTTTCTTCTTTTACCATATCCTCTAATATTATATCAGCATTCGAGCCACCAACAGAATATTGTCGCAATTTATTATGTACCTCCGCTTGCAATACTATCAGCTCTGTTTACTCCAAATGAATAAAATAACTCCATGTACTTATACCACCTACTACCTTCTTATTAATCGAAATGTAATAATATTATTTTTATTTTATTTTTATTCTTAAATTAATGTTCAATGTAAATAAATATATTTTTATATTTATTTACATTTACTATGTTTCTAATTTAGTAACATCTATTGTAGTCTATTTTCATTATCTATACTTTTGTTATCATGCTTTATACATTTTGTTTATTTCTTACTTTGTAAATAAAAACTTTCTTTTTTTTCTTTACCCAATATAATATATTGTAATGTCACTACTCCCCAAATCAAACACGAGAAACGTTTTTCTCTATTGAATTGGGTAGTTACGTTAAAAAGAAAACATTTTTATTGTAATAAGTTTTTGTTGTAATTTAACATATTTATGTTTTTATATAAAAGAAATATATTTTTAGATAAAAAAAAATGACAATGACAATTTATGGAACTGGGAAAATAAACACCTTCAATATTTTACTTAAATAGATTAATTCTGGCAAGAAATACTAATGGGTTTTGTTTTTATTAAATTCTGTCTTGTCACCTTGTAACTGTCAGTGTAACTCATTAAATTTTTCCTCCATCTGACTTCCATTTAAAAAAAAATATTTAAATAATGTGATCTCTAGAATCCAAAAACTCAGAAACGGGTCGAAATTTTTTTCAAATATGGGAGCCTTTTGAGGGCTAGCGTCCTTCAGTGTGGCGGAGTAATCGATGAAATACCTAGTCATTTCCTTCACACAACTGCGCAACTAGCCTAGAAATCAAGGCCTTGCTACGAACCTTGTTTACGTTCGTTACGAGGAATGAAAGAGATTGACATAATATATTAATTAGTTTTTCGTTAATATGTATTTTCTTTCAGATGGCTTATTAAAGCGCATTAGCATTTAAACATGGCTAGTGCACCATTTTCTGCTGCTGATATTATATTTGATTTGAAATAATCTTTCAAAACATGGAATTTTGATAAAAGGCTTTTTGTATCTGTTGTCAAATTTATCAAAAAGAACACTTATTCATATTTTCAACATAATATGTCAATAATAGTGCTTCCTTACCAGGTAAAATTTAAGTGCAGAAAATAACACAAAAAAACTTTGAACCTCTTGACTCATTTTATCAATACGTCTTTGAAGTGTGTTGTCGCTCAAATGAATACTTAAGAGTATATCTTAAAACGTAGGCTTGGTTAGTACAGTTGTTTAAACCTATTCAATTTGCTGGAAATACAGCTGTTCCCCGATTTACAGGAATTAATTTCTGATTCTACAGGTAATGAATTATCGACAAGAATTTGCAGTATTTAATACTTGTAAAATATTCACTATTCAACAGGTCTGGTATTATTGATAAGAAATTACAGAAAAAAAAAATGATTGAAGGTAAAGGTAAAATAATATCAAAAACTAGTACGTGCCTGTATCAATTTCATAACCTAGTGCGTGATTGTCAGTTTACGATGTATTTTATTTTCTCGTGACATACTAGGTTTTGAAGTTATTTTCAAAGAATTGACTTGTCCATTGCTATGTTTTGGATCGTTAAATATTAAATCATTCAAAGTGTAACTGTATGATTTATAATTCAGTCACTACGGTATACGATACGGAAGTTTGTCTTAGGTTGAAATTAGACATAATAAAAACACATAAATTTGTTTTTGACCACGATAGTTTTATTTTCACTCTACCGGTTTCGGAAGATCCCTCCCTTCGTCAGGAGAATATTCAAAACTTTTGTTTTAAATATTCTCCTGACGAAGGAAGGGATCTTCCGAAACCGGTAGAGTGAAAATAAAACTATCGTGGTCAAAAACAAATTTATGTGTTTTTATAATAAATTATGATGAGCCACAAAGTGAATGCTTTTTACAATTACGTGAAATTAGTCAGTTGTCTTATTACCAAGTGGTGATGATCTGGATTGTAAACCACAAAGACCATCATTGAATAATTAATTCCCTATGAAAAAATGGGTTTATACAAAATTCATTCTGCAGGAAACGTAACAAATTATAATCCAGCCACCAAATACATAAAAAAAAAACAGAAAACTCACCTAATATATCACTCGCATTGAGTTTTGCAGCGATTCCTTAATCTCCAAATTCATCCAATAACACTTGCATTCGCACTATGAAATTATAATTTGTCACAACCAGCTCTCAAGAGAGTAGAATTTAGAATAAATTAAATTAACACATTGTAAATCTAAAGTACTGTCACTTTATTGTGAAAAAAATATTTTTAATCTTTTAGTTTTAAACCGACCAAACAGAAATAGTGGTGCCCTCTTTTGTCAAACAATACAATTCGGATGAATCCAGCTGATTAATGCAACGATGAATGTAATTCATTATCACTTTACCTGCAGAGCAAAATCTATGCGAGAATTATCAGAGAGGTCTATCTTGTCCACTATTTTTAATTTTAAGTTTAAAATTTTAAGATAACTAAGTTTTAGTTTACTGCTTCTCCACCAAGTAAATAGTTCCGTGCAAGCTTTGGAATGAAAAAGTATGTTTTACAAATATACACAGTTTTACTTGGATTTTGCAAGGAACGTAGTCACTATTAATATGCCTCAATGATATTTAAAAACAATTTTCTAAACCGTATAAGTAATTTCAAGTAAGTTTTACGTACACACAATTTGTGTTTGTTGTAGTATGCCATTTACAGAAAGTTAAAGTGATCACGATGTAAATTGATATCCACTCTACCTTATGTCCCCATTTAAATCTCGTGGACCCGCAATCTTTTCATCGCTGTCCTGGACAGCGATGAAAAGACAGAAAAAAATTGACCCCGGGGCTCCATCCATATGGACCACTATGAAGATCTTATATTTAGACGGATTTATATAATCCATCATTGTTTTAATATTTAAGTTGGCAACCCAAATTCTTGAAGTTAGTAATTTACAGAAATTGTTTTATTAAAAAAATCACTATATTGTTATAAAAAACACAAAATGATGCGAAAATTGATCTATCCGATGACCTTTTGTAAAAATAGAAAGATGAGAATTCTATGAAACCATCTAACCACAGGTATTTATGTAACGTTATGAGTAAATAAATGTCTTTCATGAATTTGAGATAATTAATTTATGAAAGGTTCGAGTAAAAGTTTTAGGAGAAATTTAAACATTTATTGTTCGTATATCTAGCCAACAATAAAATAAGCCAAGAAAATAAAAGAACTATTGTTTTATTTTAAATTAAAAACTATTTTGAGGTTGATGTTTTATTCAATTGGTTTCAAAAAGGCAGCTTTCTAAAAGGGTTTTCAGAAGATAATTAAAATTGAACATTTCGTGAGAAATGATATTAAAATTTCAGCAAGGTAGCAATAATTTTAATGTTCCCACATTTAAAACAAAAGTGAAATTGCTGTTATCAGTGTTCCCGCGAAGTTGGCGAATTTAATTAAGACATTAGAGTTACACACCCCCATTGTTGGAACACGAGTCTAGGGCGCGGGCGGAGCGGGAGGGAGGTTGTGAGGGTGGGGGGACCCCCTGTCATCAGCGCGAGGAAGTACCTGTCTTTGATGAAACTCTTGACTTGGCAAGTTCACACAACCTGAGTTCAAGTGAATGAATCCTCAGCTACAGCGGACTACTGCACTGAGAGTGGTGGCGGTGGATCCACATCTACCCGTGTCGCCGGTCGTTCTGCTAACACACCTATATCTGTTGTGCCATCTATTGTTTGCATTTCTAGGCCACCTAGTGTTATAATTATCATTCTTTATAAAATTAATTCCCCTATTCTGTTGTTTTGCAACGCGATGACATGATTACAGTTATTGTAGGTTTATGTCAAAAATTGAATGGTTTCTCTAGATATTTTGATTCGTGGCTATTTATGTAGTTTAAAAAGAGAGACATAGTTAATTGTAATGTTAGAAAACTTAATAAATACCGAAAAAAATTGTTATATTGCTTTCAAATCGTTAATTAAACTTACTTTTAGTAGAAAATGATTTTTTTGTGAAACGCAGGATTCATTTATTAACATTCGTTGTGCTCTTCTTCATTGATTTGAGATATTAATGGTGACGCTTCACAAGATTGTAAATTTTATGGCATCCTTTGAGAAAGGATATCCCTACCATAGGTCATCCCAAGTGGTTTGCTACGTTTGACAATTTAGCAGGGGTACCGGGTTCATGGGGTGAGTTGTGTCCAGGGTGCGTCTGTCCACTACCAACCAGCTGCACGGCGTGCCAGATCAGGGAGACCATTTGGCCTCTCCAACTGCTCTCTTGAACCATCGCCTAGCACAGCAGCGGTGAGATAGATGCATACGTCCCTCACTCCTGCACACACTGATGTGAGATTTCTACCACCCCTCATACCCTTTTGATGTCAGATGATATAGGCCTTTCCTCAGGGCCTCCTGTGCGGGGTTAATGTAAAAAAGGAATACCGTAAGCCTTATACAAAGTTAATAAACGAGTGCGCAGTTTCAATCTCACTCCGAGAACGGTCGGTTAATTCGTCCACTTTTTAATTTTGCTTGTCCAGTGGTGCACGGTAGAACACGATTTAGTTGACAAGTGTTGACTCAATTCTTGGGCCTACACTCCTCAATCCCGCTTTGTGGCGGCCGGCAGAGTGACAAATTGACTACGAGATAATGAAAGTTCCAACGATGATTTGCTTACGGAATGAAACAAGCCCTAAGAATAATTGTTACGGCTCAGTAACTAACACATTTATCTGTGGGTTAACCTTGGCATTAATACACGCTTAGGATTGCCTGTTCCGGGCTTGATAATATGTTCCCTCGAAAAGTTAAGGAATTGTTTTCTGTTCTCGTGGCGGTGGAGATTCATATTTGAGATTGTCTTCCCGCAGGGGGATGGCTGGAATTTCTCCAGACACATTTCTGCGAGAGATCCCATTAATAAGGCCGATCAAATTGAATCTATCATTTCCAGTAAATTTGATCTGCTGTTAATTCGGAAAAGTAATTTTTCTCGGCGATTGGGTAGCCAGATTAGGATATAATATTCGGTATTCACACAATGGCTCTACAAAACTCTCTGTATATTAAGTCTACAATATCACATTGTTCGTTTGCTCATAACAAAATTACAGTTTTTGTTGTTCGTTTACAAAGCAACCTCTTTGGCTGTCGTGATTTAAACGCCCCGCACATTGCGGGGGGTCTTAGCGGAACTTTTATATTCGCCAACAATGACGCCCCCTATCGCCTATTTGCAGTAAGAAGACACTAAAAAACACTATTGACAGTGAAACTCCATCTTTTATAAACGAGCTTTTTCTAGATCACTAGCCTTTTATGTTACTTTTCATTAAGTCAATTCGCTTTCCATTTTTGATCCGACCGACGAAATAATAGTATTATTTCCAATAAATAAACAATATAGACTCTTACTCCCTTACACAAAAACGTACTTTAAATTTTACAGATGTGATCAATAACCATTTATCATAAATAAATGGTTATTTATCTGTTGTATAAAATTAAAAATAGGTTTATTAGTTAGGCCCTAGAAATATTACTGCATAATAAGATAAGGCGAGTAAAATATTGAACAAGTGATGCCTTAAAAATCGGGTAAATAAAGTAAGAAGTGCAAAAATTATTTCTGTAATTTTTTACTTAAATAATGGTGGATAATTATTTAAATGAGATATTTGGTTTTGATCTCGTTGGGTTATTTTTATTGCATATGTTTCACTTCCACATAGTAGGTAGAAGGAATATCCAGATAAAGTGGATGCATTCTGGAGAGGCAATCCAGTAGTTAGTCGAAGGTTGGGGTATTTCAAAATCAATTACATTTGATGACTATCAAACCAAGTTTCAATGACGTTTTGATTTTTCGCATTTTGTCAAATCGTGTTGAGCCGAGGACCTTTTTGCTTTTGGAAATTCATAACAGCAGTGACGTAAAAAACTTTACCCGGTCCAAGAGATTTTTCTTCGTTTAACTCAGCGGTAGAGAACGTGAAGTATGCTGGTCACTTGCGGCCCACGAGGCAATTTGGAAACCGCCGCGAAAAAAAATGCATTCAGTACGCTAGAACGGATTTCATTTACGGTGTGTTTTCTTTTATCTATTTTTAGGACTATATTATCATATTCCTAGTGAAACTATAAAAGTCACAGACTACATACTTAAAAATTCGAATGAAAACCATTTGTGTGTTCTAATTATAACATTATTATAACGACTCGCCTACATATTTATTTTCAAGTAATTCTAGTATTGTATTCCGAATGCATTTTTAAAATTCGAGTTTGTCGATTCATCTGTTGACGAATTTTGATGAAAGCATTTGTCTGTTATGAGTGCAGCATAAAATTCTGGTTATGTACAACAAAATATGCTGGATATAACAATGTTATCATTATTCCTACGGGTGATGATACTCTCTCTATCTCTGGTTTCAATCCTGGGATTGGTTTGCAGCAATTTCATCTAATCTCCTCTTCCATTCTTCCCTGTCTTGTGCGGCTCTTTTGACTTGTGCATATGATGAGCAGCGCACGTCCACCAGCAGGTCCTCCAGGTACTCTCGTCCCCTAGAGTTGGTGCCCTCGGTCATACCCTCCATTATGACATGCAAGAGGCCTTCTTGTCGTATAACATGGCCGATCCATCTTGCACGCCTTTCGGACAAGGTCCTGAGCAGGTGCCTTCCTCCTTCGATTTTTTGGAGAACCTCCTCATTTGTAATATGGTCTCTCCAGGAAATTCCTAACAGTCTTCTATAGGACCACATCTAAAAAGCCTCTAGTCTCCGTTTATCTCTTTCGGGTAGGCACCATGTTTCGCAGCCGTACATCGAGATACTCCATACATAGGTCTTGATGAGGAGTATTCTCAGTTTTAGGTCTATATTATTCGATTCTATTATTTTCGACCTTTTATTGAATGCAAGCCTAGCCTGATGTATACGGCTGTCAACCTCGCTCTTAGACCTATTAGATGATACTACAAACATTGAAATGGCCACTATGCAAAAAAAATCCCATCCCCAGGTATAACTAATAAATATTTCACACAATTCTTCCCATCAAACCTATGACCGACCTTACCTCATATGACTAACCCTGCTACATCTTGTGACTCTGCGCGTCTTTACCAGTACAATTTCTGGATGTTTGATGCCCCATTGGAACGCGAAACTAAAGTTAAAAAGTGAGCATGCTATTAGTAGTCAGTAGCGACAGTTGCGAACGGAAAATGAAACTGCGTGGGAAATATTAATATGTTTTGTTATATGATTACAGTTCTGTTTCACAATTATCCTACCTCTGCTTGGTCCCCGTTTGCCGCTTCACAACTTAAAATGAGGTAATAACCTTATTTATTTGACGAAATTACTGACACTTCGCTCTGCAATAATGGGAGTGAATTCTGAGTGGGCGCATTTAATGTGTTTTTCATTGGAACTCCAGTTTAACTACAGACACTGCCTGTACACTATAATGAGCATTAACTGAGGTATTACTAACACACTTTACGGTTTGAATATGACGAAAAAATTTTGGCTCACTTCTGCTGCATTTTATCGTTTTTACTGTCAGATTTTTTAAAGCCAAATTTGATAAAATATTAAAAATGGCGAAAATTTTAAAATTATTCAGTTTCAACATATTTGTATATTTAAGAATTGCCGCTGTAATTCTGTCCGAAACGATTGTTAAAGTATAAGAAAGCGCAACACAGCATAATAACCTGTAGGGTAAATTATAGGGAGTTTACATCTCCCGAAAATAATGACAACATTACTTTTACCCACATTCTTGTAAGGCTGGTATCATTGTGAACCTGCGCGCGATACCTTGCGCGGCAAATAATTCATTCTGTCTCCAGCGGCCTAGTCGACGGTTTAGTCCTTAAATCTCCTCTAGCGTACGCGATTTGTTTTTGTTTGTAAAATTATTGTAACGTGAGTTTTGTAAAAATAAAAACTAAATTGGAAATATCCGAATTCTCATTATTGCACACCGAGAGTAATCATGCAACCTTGGATTTTGCGGATTGGAGAACCACAGAATCATTCAGCCAATAACCCATTTGAATTGACGATAGTCACAATCCTCAAAAAACCCAAAAATAATGATAATACTTTTGGCCGTAAAAATTACAATCACTTATCCAAAGATTACGTAGTTTCTACGTAAACATGTTCAATAATATGTTACAACGTATATATTACAATACATTTTTAAATTAACTTTTGTTTGCGATAGAAAACTAAAATCAGAACTTAAAAACACTGAAATCATGGTTTCGTTATAAAACTAAACTTAAAAACGTATCACTTTATATAGTTAAAAATACAAGATATTTCTCCAAATATCACAAAGCTTTTCTTAAAAAATTCTTCATTTCGATAAAATTTCATAAATATAAAAAAGTAAACAAGGAAATTAAATATCTGTTGGGAATGCAATCTTCTATGAATACAAAACTCTACATTATTTAGAGGCAAAAGTTCGCAAGCCAAGTTTTCACTGTAGGAATATGAAACTGTAGCGACGGCCGCTTTATATTATATAACGTTGAACTTAATTAACATGAAGATGTTCGCGACTCGAGATCTTCTAGCTGAATCTTTGTTATGAGTTTTTATGTGTTGTGGGAATGGTTCATTGAGATTCTTTGAAAGACCTTACCCGGGTTTTAAATACAATGTCAAATATCTACGTTTTCATTACAGTTTCAAAGTGTAAGCCTGGATTTTAAATGAAGTTACTTAACTATACACTCATATTATTTGCGTAAAAATCTCGTGTTTTTTAAGTATTTAACTTATTATTAATATTGAAAATAAATCACTTTGTTATATAATTGTCATGTTTCGATATCAATGGTTTATTTGTCAGGATCAGAGATGTGCAAAATGGGTACCCAAAACCATTTGAAATGCAAAATGGAAATGGGTCAAAACTTTTCCATTTGAAAATGCAAAATGGTTTTTAGAAAAGCATTTCAAATGCAAAATGTAAAATACCTATTTTCAAAATGCATTGAAAATGCAAAATGGTTTCTCAGGTCAAACAATAAAAATAATTATAGAATTTTTAAACAATTTTGTCATTTGATAATGGACATCAATGTAGAACAAACATATTACATAATGGTAAATCCAAAAACATCACGACTACAGATTATGAAGACCACAAAAAAATTGCGCGGGACTAATGTTGCCAACGTAAAACATTGAAACTGCTATCTAACATTTAATATTACAGCGTCATGGCCCCATGTTCAGTATTTGAATCAGTATTTTTTGTAATGGTGTCACTCAATTGCCAGGGCTCTTACCAGGAAGCAACTTGACAAATGTAAATTATCTTTCATAGCGAGGTTGAGGACCGACTGATATTTGGGGCTTATGAAAAAAAGGTGAGTGGAGATAGTAGGAAGTATGTTGCAAAAAAGCATTTAAAATGGAAAATGCATTGAGAAAAGCATTTAAAATGCAAAATGCAAAATACCCATTTTGCATTTCCATTTGAAATGGATTTATTTGAAATAAAGCACATCTCTGGTCAGGATAAACATACAATATGAAAATTAATAAGAATATTAATAATTGGATAATTTGCATAACTTTGTTTTTGTGAAAAATTACCTGAAAGACGCTGTACAAATTTATTATTAGTTCTTAGCCACTGTATAATTTTATAATTTACAAACAGATAAAGAAAACTTATCTGGCAGATAAACACAATTTTACTAGAAAGTATACGACTTTGCACGCAGAGGACACTATTAAAAACACTGGACGTTACATAATTTTACATTTGATACCTTTCATTGCTATCATACATTTATTAGAAGATAAGTGACAAAAGTACAGTTGTTATATTATTTTAAAGACTGGAAAATTTAGGACTTTAGAAGAATTTTTATGAAATGACCTTAAAAATTCTTAGTATAGACAAATAAGTACCTATAGACAAAAAAATATTACAATGAACGGTGATCAGTTAGAAATTGTCGTACAAAATAATTGTAAAATTGGTTACTAAATCATTATATTATTCATTAAATATCATACTTAAGGAATTTATTTTCATTAAATTAAAATGACATTACAAAGTGAATTTGTGAGTATTGAAGAAGTTATTATAATTACTTAATACGTCTTTGTAAGTATGTGCTAAATTTAATAATAAACAAAGAAATTGATTAATTAATCAACTGTAGCTGTAATTGTGCACCAAAAAGGATTTGTCATTTTACAAAAATTGTAAATATTTTCCCAAGTTGCATCATCTTTGGAAACAATACCCAGCAGCGCAATGGTACAAGCTGAAGGATCACTACAATAATGCCTATACAAAGACAACTTCAAAGGTTCTTCCATTGTACACCAAAAGGGGGTTGCACTCCATTCCCAGCCCACTTCGCGTATTCATTTATTTTCCTTTTCATGTTATTTTCATACCTATATCTCATAAAATATGGCAGATTGGACATTGCACCACCCACCAATTTCTGATGGAATATGTATTTAAAAAAATTAATAATAGTTTGTTTATACGTTTATCTGAAAATAATTTTACAATACTTTGCTAAGTTTTAAATGAGTTATCTGAGACCAGAGCCAAGGCAAAGAGCAAAGAGCCAGAGCAAAGCGTACTCGTGTGTAACTGTACTATTGTTAAACAGTTATTGTTGTTTTTCTATTTGCCCGATTGCTTATGAAGTTTGATTGGCATGCGAAAATAAATGGAGAGACTTCTGCGGTCCACTTAATCGATTACTTGATACTGATTGTGTACTGCTTGTGGTGTACAGAGGGAGAAAAGAGATCAAAGTGAGGGTGTGTAGGTCTTCGCTAAACACAAAGCTTAATATTAGCTTAAACGGCACCGGCTATCGTCATTACTGCCAAAAATGTCACAGGAGTGTATACTCTAACCTTAAAAATGTCACAGGAGTGTATACACTAACCTCAAAAATGTCACAGGAGTGTATACTCTAACCTCAAAAATGTCACAGGAGTGTATACTCTAACCTCAAAAATGTCACAGGAGTGTATACTCTAACCTCAAAAATGGCCGAAATCAGGAGGGCAGTTTTGTCTAAAAGGGTCATGTGACAATGTTTTCATTCGAAAACACTTATTTATGCTTATATTAAGGAAAAAATAGAGAAGTTTTGGGAAGAAAGAAGGTATGAGGGTGGGTAGGAATCTAGGGATCAGTCCGGGAGTGTGGACGAATGATCTATCCCTCCTGCTGCAGCGCAAGGCGATGGGCCAAGAGAGAGCAGTTGGAGAGGTCTCTTCAATCCAGCCTATCCCGATACGGCACGCCACACTGCTGGTGGGTGCAACCTAAACACACCTCACCCGGTGAACCCGGGCAACCCTGCTAAACCAAACGTAGTGATGAGGGTTGTTTTATAGGGGCGCAGGTACCTAAACCCATCTCCCAAATATAATAGTTGGGTTTATTTTACTGTACGAGTGTGTTGTAGCTTTGCCATCAAAACTTTTTAAATTTATTTTTAAAAGTTAATTTTTTTTTTAATTAACAAAGTACCGTATGAAAAAATTATTCTACCACCATATGATATTATATTGTATGTATAACATCATTTATTACATTGATTAAAATATTTAAAGTTAACTTAAAATATTAAGGATTTAATTAATAAGGCATAAAAATCAAATCAGTATATTTTTGTGAAGTTATTACCACACCAGCCTTAAATTTTTACACGAGAAAAAATAAATAATATTTTACAATTTTGTGAATACTTGCTTACATGAACTTATGAATTGAAATTACTCGTTATTCATATTAACTATAATGTGCTGAACAGGTTTTTTTTGATGTCTCAATAAATACATTGAAAATATCAGAGACAAATAAGATTTAAGATTTTCACGGCCAAAAATATTTTTGTTATTTGTTTTTGGGGTGTTATGCCGTGTTGCGCTAACTCCTTCTTTAGCCAACGTTTCGGACAGCATTGTAGTGTCTATGTATTATCTCCATAACAGAATTTAACACGAAGTTACTGTGGTGAAATAATAAATTATTAAAAATATATATATTTCTACAATGTCAACCAATTTTTTTTGTGAATACCGCGTAAAAGTCCCAACTGCTTCAAACCATTTGAAGCCAGTGAAACTATGGCATACCTAATTGGTGTATGTTCTGAGGCTGAATATAATGGGGTGGGGAAAAAGAAGGTGGGCCTACCTGGCTATTCAGATTTGGTCACTAAATATGGCTAAAGCCATTTCAAGCAACGTTTCAGTTCTGAATGGTGGTCTTACACCTATACCAAGAGTATCTTTAACTCTGTATACTTGTTATTATTTTTAATTAATAAATTATATAATAACACAAATCAATTCGATTTACCATCAACCACGGAGGCTGTCAGTAATGTTCTATTAAACTCTTATTATTTCTGCAAAATTTCTCTTATTATTGTTTTTGAGATATTCACAAGCAGATGTGTGTGTATTCAGCTTCTACTAGATTAACATCAAGCAATAAAAAAATTACGAATTCAATTCCCGTAAGCGGCATGTATTTTTTCTCGGAAGATTTTTTTAATTTTATACAGGTGTTTCAGGCTAGTAATTATTCTATAAAAATAATACTTGTCTTTTGTGCTATTCATAAAAAAACGTTGTTTCCTAAACATTAGTTTATAATTAAAAATAATATACAAATAAGTTTGTGTAATTGATATGTTTTCTCTAAACATCACTATTTTCTTCCCTCTCTTACAACTAAAATAAATGCAACACAACCCTGTAACCAGACAGCTATAATGTAGCGCGGCGAAAAAAAGTAAGTTGAAAAGGTCCCCTTTTTCCGTGACATATTATTATACTAGGCCCGGCGGATTGACTTCCCGGACTACAGCCAGAAGCCGACCTCGCCGGGCCATGAAACCTGTCACTAAGGCAGCCTAGTGTTTTACACCCGCGTACACTCTCCACTCCTCGGCCGGGTCGCCTACTAGCGGACACATCAGTTAGGTACTTTCAAAAACGGACACAGTTTTATGATCCTGTACTTTTGTACTTGGCGTAGTTGTGTATTTCGCGTAGAGCTTTTAGGTCACGTGTCATTTTTCAAAGGGCAGCGACAGTCAAACGCTACGTTTCGAGTTTTTGCGGTTTTAAGAGATTTAACAAATTATAATATTATACAGATGCTTACTTTTTTAAAAAGTTTTTTTTTGTTTTATTTTTTTTTTTGGTAAACTAATGTTTAAGACAAGATTTTTTATGCATAGCACACAGGGTAAGAATTATTTTATAAGCAATAATTATTAGCCTGAAACACTCATCCACATTGAAAAATCTCCTGATAAAAGATACACGACGCCAACGGGACCCTTGTTACCCTTTGTGCTATGTATAAAAAATCTTGTCTTAAACATTAGTTTACCAAAAAAAAATAATAATATTTGACAAGTTCTAGTATCTTCACCAACAAATGTAGACAATTTGTCTCGACGCCATCTAGTGAGAGAGTTACCACTTACAATGCCTTTCTCATATAAAATAAAGTTGATTGTTTCAGGTGAAAAAAATGTAACAAGCAGCAATTGTTGAATAAAATACTAGTATATATTGAATTATTTCGCGGTTAAGAGATGAGCCGCCATGGCTCAGTGGTCAGAGCTGTCGACCGGAAATCGAAAGGACACGGGTTCATGTTGGCGTCATGTATCTTTTATCAGGAGATTTTTCAATGTGGATGAGTGTTTCAGGCTAATAATTATTGCTTATAAAATATATTTTTTGTTTTGTTTACATTTGTTCAAAACTTTGCAGTCAGTTTATACTCTTAACTCTTCAAGCCTTGATAGGACATTACTAGACACCACCATCACATTCCATTAGATGACAGATCTAACCGGGGATTCAATATATTATAAAAAAAATATTTTTATCTTTTGATCTATAATGCGTAGATACGTGATTTTTTCATTAATGGAAAAATAAATTATTATTTGTCCTTTAGGACATTACTAGACACCACCATCATATGCCATTAGAGGACAGATCTAACCGGGGATTCCATATATTATAAAAAAAAGTATTTTTTATCTTTTGATCTATAATGCGTAGATACGTGATTTTTTCATTGATGTAAAGATAAATTATTATTTATCCTTTATTAATATTTATTATTTGTCCTTTAGGACATTACTAGACACCACCATCATATTCCATTAGAGGACAGATCTAACCGGGGACTCCATATATTATAAAAAAAAAGTATTTTTATCTATTGATATATAATGCCTAGATACGTGTTTTTTTCATTGTTGGAAAGATAAATTATTATTCTTCTCAGTTTGTCTCAAATATTCACACAAAAATAAAATCCAATAAAATTGTCAAAATGTATGATAACGATTTTTTTATTGACAGTTGAAAGTTTAAAAAATATCTATAATTTTTTATTGTAAAAAAGGCATTACAAGCGAAATTACAGTTTTCTTACTAATTCCCTACACAAAGGGGATATTTTTTCTAAATAACGAATTCTATCAAAATTTTGATGTTTGATATAAACATTTTATTTTTTAGATATACAAACGTTTATTTACAACCTTCAGGTAATTATAAAAAAGCTTTTCGAAAACATATAAAACCAAGCATAACATACAGATTGAATGCAAGAGTTTGCTAGAAATTAAACGAAATCGCAATATAAATACTATTGCAAATGTCTTCACATTAAATTTGCGCACATCTGCAGTTGATGTTTATTGTAAATAAATCATGACATTTCTAAATTCAAGACTCCGTTAAACACAATGGTCAGATGTCAAAATAAAAGCAAAGATTACAAAAATTTACAGACTTATAATTATCATCTGTTTATGTTATTTATCTGTTAGTGTAGAATTAAAATCCAATTTACCTTATTTGAAAAGTCAGATATTCTGACACTTTGTTAGAATGCACCCTTAGTGATGACCCTTTAGAACCAACCCCAGTTTCTTTCCCCTTCTCTGTTTTTTACCCTACTTTTTAACCAGGGTTTCCCTCGCCCGAGGGAAAGTAGGGGTAATTTTATGGGGAGCCGCCCGTCGCACATTTCGCGAGAAGTGATTTATTTTCTGGAGAGAAATATCCCAAAGTTCTTCTGAGGAATTGGTTTCATAAACGGGTCTATGAATCCAAAGAGAATCTTCTCTCCCCGAGATTGTATACGCCTGGAGAAGCTTTAAGAGACTGCGAACATTTTTATCTTGACCCTAGGCTGGATACAAAGATGAATGCATTTTCACTTCACGAGTTCCGGCGGGATTATGTTTTTAAAAAGGTTTTACGAATTTACGAAATATTTTGGATATTACGAAAATAACTTTCATTGCAGAGCTTGCACAAACTAAATAAAATTGATACTGACTGTTTTAATATTACTTAAAAAAAACTTGTCTCTCTCTGTTTTCTACTTACAAGTACATCACATTCCCTTTTTTAGTTTTATTTGTTTTAACGAAGATATTTATGATAGTATGCACGTACAAACGTGCTTGCTTTGTATAATATTGTTATACTTTGATTTATGTAATAAATAAAGTCCTTTTTTTACATTCAATATCATTATATTATTAGTATTTCTATAGGACAGCCTAAGTATTTATTTTTTTATTTCTTCATCTTATAAAATTATTCTATATCTTACGAGTAAATTATTTTTCTGTTTTCTGTGTTACTAGTTTGCAACAGCCATGAATGATTATATGCATATACGTATGTACATAGTCAAGAGTTTCAATTAATTGAAAGCTGAGTTTTCATGAGTTTTCAGTTCAGAAGTGAATAGTGTCGGTGATAAAAACGACTTCCAGGAATAAGTCAAAGATTCCCTGAATTTTCTCAATTTTTAGGGGGCTCTCTTTCCGGCTAAGTGAGTCATGAATTTAATTGCGGAAGTCAAAATGGAATCCCAATGTTGGAGCGGAACGAAGGAATTCAGGGGCCATTCTTAAGGCGAATCTACATTATCATATTGGGATGCAGCTCACGTAAAAACTTCATCTTACTTAACTCGTTCGAGAGAAGAGGTAAATAAAACAAGAGGATTTTGAACACGATTTTTTAAATTAAATTTGACTTTTGTTTCAAGGAGAGTGTTTTTTATAAGAAATGAAATGAAAAAAATGGCCTTTAAAGTTTTCGTACTATTTGATGAAGTTTAAATTAAAATATTGATTCTTAAAACTGTTAATCAGCCATCTTATAAACAGGTTCCTTGTCTCTCTCGTAAAACGGAATGTCAGAAAGCGCTTCACTCCTTTAATTCTTTCTTCTTGTTCCCTACGCGTTCTTGTTAGATGTTTCCGTCTCACTGCTTCTCGGCCACGCTCCCTATTTTTATAAATATCACTACTCAGTTTGGACAGGCCTATTAAGGAAAGTCTACAGTACAAAAAAATCTAAAGTATTCAAAAATTATACGTTGAAATTCCTATACACGAATGCCGCACTAACAGTTTTTAAAATTTTCTTCTCAACTTAAGGCAAATATACTTTGTAAATTATTTCATGATTTTATTTTAGTATATAGTTACAAAAAATGATTGCTTAAAAGGTTTTTAACATAAATTATTACCTATGGCGTGCATATTATTAAAATCACAATGATTCCTTTCGCAATAGAATACATCATGATAGTGGTATTAACTTTGTTGAAATTTATATTTGATTTAATACTATGAATGTTACCAGATTAAAACAATAAATTTATTTTCCTGATTTTACTAGCCATGTGGTTTTACTAGTTTAGGTACTCCACCACTTTACCAAAGACGTTTTAAGAAAACATATTATTACCGTCTATTGCTGGACATAGTTCTTAGTCAAGTTCTTCTTCAATCCCTTTTGTAAAAAAGGATAATTTTTTTTCGTAAATCTGTATAGCAATCGCTTAGTAAAGGAATAACCGTTGCTTAAGGTTGGGTTAGTGCAGAAAAAATAAAAAAAATGAAACGAATCAATATATTATAATCTCCACTCTAAAGATCAAAACGATAGTAAATATTTAACATTTATAACTATTTACTAAATGGGCAGTGAACAGTGGTTAAAATGAATAAAGTAATTAATTTCCGTGCCCATGAAATGCAGAACTATTCTTGTTAAGCAAATGGCTTTTGAGAACTTAAAGTGGGTGGCAGGAGTGGAAAACCCTTTCCGGCAGTTTTGGTACGGACAATGAGATAAACATCGAATGCGGTAATACTTACGTAAAATATGTTATATTACTTATTTCAATAGAAAGATAAACCTTTAATCAAGGCAGATAAATAATTAAAAAAATTTGACTTGGATGACATTGTTCTACCAATTCCTTAGTTTTCAAGAAAGAAAAAATTTCACAGGTGTTTTTTCAATGACAAAAATATTTGTGTTTTTGTCTTTCGTCATTTTCTGTAGGAAACATGAAAAAACTATATATAATCATTCAGTAAAATTCTTATAGATGGTTTCTTCTAATCTCATTTCTTTGATCATTCATTATAATTATCCAAGAAAATGTGGTGATTGTACTTATGCAAAATATCACAATCTTGTTTTGTGATATTTTGCACAGCCTGGAAAGTCAATTTTCTCTGTTCCATTATCAATACTACTAAAGAGCAATTAAAAGGAACAATTATTTGTTTTCAAAGTTCTGTTCAAGCACCAATTGTCGCCACTCGCAAAACATTGATATTTTGGCTGTGTACATTCTGATATTTCTCCCGATTTCTTCAGCAATCCTTTCACCATGACGGCCGCATTTAGTCAAGCACCAGTTCTAACCGCCACTGCAGCCCAGTTTTTAAGCAACTAGATTGCCAGAGGCCAGAGTGTAGTTTTTGAGCTCGCCATCGCTATTCCGTTGTAACAGAGTAGAGGCGGGCTGGCATTAGGAGCATGCGAGCCGTGGGCAACATATCTGCGGTCAGGCACCGTCAGCCGCCCTAACTCCGCGTATATCTCGCGGTTGCGCGGGCTAACGCAAGGATGCACGGATATTCGAACGCCGCTTCCTTCTCGGTCTGCAGGCAATACGGTGGATAATGCCGTAGTATTTCAAACTGGCATAAAATATTTTGATATTAAGAACTTTGCTCTATCTTTTGAAAAAGGTTGCCGTTTATTAATAAATATAAAAACTCCGTGAAGTAAAGTTTTTTTCTAACTTGCCATAAGCGGTTTTTGTAATAAAGAGGAAATTTATAATTGGTTTCATTTTTTGGTATTAAACTTTGAAACACCCACGAAACTGTAAACAATTCAAACGTAAGAAAAGATTAATTATTTTTTGTGAATTTTTTTAGTAAGTAAAAATACAATGGTGTTCTATAATAAAATGTGACATTTCTTGCCGAGCAGATGCTCGGTTATTTTTTTAAATTATTGTGTTTTATGTATCGCCGTTAAAATGCCTTATTTATCACACGTATCTGCAGCAGTTGACTTATCGCCGAGAGTAACAACCAATAAATACCGATGAGCGCCCAGACGGTGATGATACGTAGTTAACATCGCATGTTTAATTACTGTCGGGACTAACGAGTAACAATGTACAGCGCAGTGGTGACAAAACGTAAATCAGTGTTAGTACTTATATTGATTGGGGTAGTAATAATAATTACCTTCATTTGGGAATAGATAAAAACAGTGGTGTATGAAAGTCAAGAAATTATCTGAAAGAATCAGCAAGCTTTTGCGAGATTAAAGATTTCATCGGAAAAATTTTTAAAAACATCCGTCAGGCAAATAAATATTTAGATCTCGAATACCGGTGGTAACTAAATTCTTTTTATTTTCGTGAGAATTTTTTAATTGCCTAGTTTTTATCACCAATGTACCGAATATTTTTTCTAGATAAAAAAATTCTATTTACGCTTAGAATATCTAAAAAAAAAACAAAATAATTAATATCATCACCAATCGTTAAGAGTTTTAAAAACATTGTTTTAAGTCTTTTTTCTCTATAGCGAAATACCAATGCTTCAGATCCTTTTATTTTTTTTTCTGCATGTAGTGGTTGGATCCATGTGATTTGAAGATTTTCACGATTTTGCTTGAAATCTCAATAATGATATTCAATGCTATTGATTGATATGTTACAAACCACAAAGCTTGATGCATCTAATTCAAGATTGTAAAAACAAAGAACTACTTTTTCTACCGACTGAAATTCTCCATTTATTTGATCACGTTACAAAAATCTTTCAAAAGATTTTGTCGATGTTCGTCGGATTTAAAAAAAAAGAAGGTCACAAGGACATCCCTCGCCAGATGAATGAACAGGATCAAAGAAGTCACCCGAAAGATCCTTTTGTAAGACAATATACATACAGGCATGGCTAATTCTGATCCGGTATTTAAAATCTTAGAAGTAGAAATCGTTTTTAAGAAAATTTAATTAAAAGTGTAAAAGTAGGTTCCATGATAATTTAACATACCTTAAAAGTTATGTAAAGTCATTAAAAGCGATGAAAAAATCTAACCTATAAACCTAACCTACCTTTGTCACTTATCATGACTTTTTATCACTTTTTAAAGGTGTGTTAACTTGTCACTTTGATGAGTTCACCGTACGTATTGCGGTCACCGTAAAAGTATGATGTAAAGCGATTTATAGAATTTTAAATTTAATTGAGATTTCAATAAAAAATTTAAGAAAATTTTAAATGATTTCGATGAGTTGTTTCCAGAAATGGTATCATCAGTGTTCTTATTACGTGTAGGAAACTTAATCACAGCGTTGTCTAGGAGAAGGGATGAAAGATTGATAAAGCTAATCTAATAGTGAGACTTAAACTAATTATTTTAATAACTTAGCAATCCAAGAAGATTAGGGTACTTACAATCAGATGGGTGTCATTATCTCAAAACACATGTTAATTAGTGTAATTGGATCGGAATGGAAAAGAGATAGCTATACGGTCCATTGACACGGAATGGTGAAGTGGATTTGCGGTTGTCTTATTTGACAGAAGGTTTTATCATAAAACCTTCACCTTTCTTGCAAGATTTATATTATGAAGCTTACGCCTAATAATTTCTTCAACATGAATTTGAAAGTATTAACCAAAATTCTACTTTTGCTTAAATTTTGAAGTTTTTTTTAAATATTAAACCGCCTGCTCCCAACCGTCTGAAGCCCGTAAGACTATGCCATCCCCGACTGTGGTGTGTTTTTTAGGCTGAAGTTAGTGGGTAGGGGTAGGAGATGGGGAAGAAGAAGGTAGGCAAGTACCTGACTATTTATATCTGGTCACCAAACACGGCCAAGGTCAATCCAAGCAACTTTTTAATTCTGAATGGTGTTCTTGCACCAGCGTGATACTGAAAGTATCTTCCACTCTGGAACTTACCGCAAATATACTATATATCATACTAATTTGTGAAATAACAAATTAATAAAAAAAATGACTTTCACACGCCGAGAATCGAACCCACAACCTCCAGTTTACTAGTCGAGAGCTTTACCCTCGACCATGGAGGCCGTTAATCTGTAATACTACATTATCCTTAGAAACATCACTATGAAAAAACAAGGAGAAATTTTTACTAACGAAGATGTAACAGTAGTAAAAAAAAGCATCCAAATTCTAGCTGAGCAAGAATAAAATATCTAGTTTTGTAAAAAAAGAATTAAGTACGAAATACTTATGTGATAAGTTCTAAAATTGATTCCACATATATACAGACTCGCGTATTTTTTAAACATTAACTTCACACTGCTGCGTGTCACCACACGATGAAGACCTGCACTCACTTGTGTATTCATCCGGATTTATACTATGTGTCATCTTTGAGATTGGCTGTGTGGATTATGAGCTATAAATTAATCTGTACGGCTATATTATATATTATTGACAGGAACGTCAATCTCACGCATTATATACCGCACAAAATTAATACTCTCCCTTCCCACCAGCGCCAGCGGCCCGTTCATGCGGCAGAAGGAGGCAACGCAACCAATCACGTTGGCCCGTAATTACGGCCCTGTAAAATGAGATGATGATGACGTATGCACTGGCAGATGAAGATGTATGTTACGTCACTGCTGATAACCGTCACGCCGTGATGGTGGCTGAACTCTCATCGCGTTACTGTGGGCCGGCTTAATCATGATGTTATGCATGTTTCGAATATTGTTAAAACGATGCAAGAACGACGTTGTACTTGATTTATAAGAATTTTTCAAAATTTTCACTTCGGAGTGAATGCGATGAAAAAAGGAGAAGATAAGCGTAATTGTGGAAATTGTAAATTAAATAGATTTTTTTTATTATTTTATTATTTGGTACAATATTTTTTACATTTTAAGTTTTCCAGTAATGTAGGCCTCACTGGGTGGCTTGCCCGTGCTGAGGCCTTCATTTTATAATATGAAAATATAATCTACATAATACATTTAAAGAGAAAATAATACATTTAAAATTAAAAATTCGTAATACATAATAATATATTTAAAATTAAAAAATAATTCATTGAATATAATCTTGTGTGTTTGTGAGTGATGTGTATTTATATTGGTTTTGTGTGTTACGTGTAGGTTTTATTTTTATTTTATGCTATGACATTTTGGTAATATTGTCTTTTTTGTTCTTTAATCCATTTTGTAATTTTGTGTGTGAATTTATTTATATTTTCCTCAATTTTAATTTTAAGTTGTACACTGTTGAAAGCTTTTATAGCATGGTATTGGTAGTATCTTTGTCCAAAGCTTGAATTTACTGTCGGAGTTTTAATGTTTTCTTTGTACGCTCGTCTAACTGATCTGTTAGTGTTATTTTGTGTATGTTGAAATTTTTTTTTTGTTGTTAAAAATGTAGTTTAGTAGTGTTTTAACGTATAATAATATTGTATATTTAAAACGATATTGGTCTTTATTTCATCATGACGAAATTAAGACTATTACTATTAGTATACTCAATGATCTTTTGAGAAAATCTCTATCTAATTACAAAGAATTAAAATGATTTCATTATTTTTAAATGATGAACTAATGTTTAAAAGACAAAGTTTTTTTGCACAGCACAAAGGATAGCCAAAATGTAAAAAACAATAATAAATTATTGAAAAAGACTAGCACATATTGAATTGTTTGCCTGGCTTAGAATAAGCTACGCTTAGCTTAATGGTTAGAGTAGCTGACAGGCAGTCAGAAGGCTAAGGGTTCAATTTTAACTTTCTCGAGAGATTTTTCAATTTCTAAGGGTGTTTCAAGTGAACAATTATTGCTTATAAAAATTTATTATAAAGGATTTATTTAAATACTATACGCTTGGTTTTGTACCCGCGACCTTGTAGCCATTACTCTGCCACGAAGGCCGTTGGTTTAAAAGTTAAGTATAACTACTTTTTGCAGTAAAATCTCGAAAAAAAACGCATATTATTTTTTTTTACAAGTTTTTTTGTTTTTATTATTATTGAGTACTCACATATAAAAATTATTAAAAGCAATAACTTTAAGCCTTAAACACAAATATAAGTTGAAAAAATCTTCCAAGAAGAAATAATATGTATTTTGTATTCGTTTATTCATTATTTTAGATATTGTATCGACATACTTAATAGGTACCTATTTTAACCAAGTAGTTATACTTTTTTATATTTTATATGTTTTTATTCATAAAAGTATTATAACGTCATTTACAAATAAAAATTATGAAAATGTTATAGTAATTTTGTATAATATATAAGATGATTAATTCCCCCATAATTCAACTGAGCTTGTGTGAAGGGGATATAATAATAATAAATAAATAATAAAATTTGTATGATTTGCACAACGCATACATTTCTACAATGATCTATGTTATTACTAACTACGAGTATACATGGAGATAATATACAGTAGGTACAATACTTACCTGGTAGGTCACTATGATTAACACTTAATTAACATTAATTAATTGTTTATTAGCTTAATTTATATTCAGGATTTAGGACATAATTGGATATAATCGGACTTTCTCTCAGGAATGGTATATTTAATTTAAGTGTATGAAAGCTTAAAAAGGTTAGTTTTTAGTAAAGACCTGAATTCTGTTGGACTATGTGTTATTATATTATCGTTATTTGTTCATTGTTATGTTAGAGTATTTAGTTTGAATTTTAAAATTAAAATTAAATTAAAATTAAGAAATTAAAAATATTTTATATAGTTATTCATATTTTTGGTAATGAATAAAAAACATCAACTTCAAGATATTTAGAATTGACCTTCCCCATTAGTATTATTATTTGGATTTGATGTTAATCATAGTATTAGTGTGATGTCTGTACGAATGTGAGTGAGTGCAAGCGAGATGGAATGCTTGCAAGATCTTATAAAAGGCGATGCACGATAGTTGTGGGCCTCGTTTGTTACAAACAGCTCCCCAATAAATACCAGTACATAGATCACCTAAGAGTATTATTGCATACTACCCGAAACGCTACAATAAAGGCACGATAATACTCCATACACTACAATTAGTATTTGAATTATTTTTTGTTTAATATAGTTATGCTTTTATTCATATATCCTGTTAAACATACATTGTCAATTTTCCTTGTAAAAGCCCGATAGGCGTTAACGAATAATACATAAATAAGTGATGATACATAATTTTGTTTTTTTGTCTCTGGGTTTCTTGGCCGTAGATTGAAAACCTGACTTGATCCCTTATTATTATTTATTTTAAAACAGCCTTATAACTGTGTTCCACTTTTTATACATATTTACATTTTATATAATATTGTACAGACTTGTCAGTAATGTTTTTTGCAAGTCTGGATGTATCCGTCAATCGATTAAATTGTCTGGTTATTGAAAACTTTATTGTCAAACTTTCCACTCAATTTATGACGAGCGTTGCTGATCTATAGTTTTGGCAGCAGTATCTATACCTAATATGTCAATAAGTTACGCAAAGCAATTACCACCACTCAGCCGTAATAAAATCAATCAGTCTATCGGCAAGCTAAGTTTGGCAGATTGTCTGTCAAGTTTCAACAAAGTCGCAAGCCAGCGGTCGCTTAAGGACGCGGTGACCCCCAAGTCATGGTGTGGGTGCCCGAGGGAAGGCTGCAGACGGCTATTAGCAGAGGTGAGCGCTGGGGGAACAGTACGAAACAGCCCGACAGGGAGAATAGCCTTTTCACGGATTGGACTTCAAGAATCTTTAGAGAATTATAGAATTTCTGGTCGGTAATGGTTTACACAAGAAAGTAAACCATTTATGTTCAAACCTATATTCGGATACCCAACTGTCAGAAGTAAGCGCACCACAGAAATTAATTGAGGGTGAGAACAAAGGAAAGGGAATGAGTGAGTACCCACCTGGTGATTTAGATCATAGTTCATCATTCGAAGTTTAGACTGATAGCACAGGCCATATTGAAATGGACGGTGAACGAACACGCATATTCGCAAAAAAATTTGAACGCATAATTTTGGTATTGTTATTTCTTTTGAGATGTTATATTTTTTTTGTCATATGCCTGTTTACTTTTGTAAATAAGCAGTAAAAAATAAATCATTTCAGTTAAAAAAAAAAATTGTTTTTTATGCGAAAACTCACAAGAGCGTCTTTGTCTGTACAGTGTAATACAGGGGAACTATGTCGCCACCAGGTTGGGCAGCGTTGTGAGGCGGGTTAAAGTAGGGGCGTTAGGAAGGAATTTTTTAATGTGGGTCTTGAAAAGGCCCGGAAAGTGAATGGGTGTTCCGCTCGTGTCAGTCGAGTTTTACGCACGAGCACTGGTGCCCCGGGGAACAATTCTGCTAGCTCCTTAGATCAGGCTCCATTATAATACACGTAGAACAGACTTAGCGTGTCTAAATTGCGTCTGTGCATTAGATATGGTAATTATTTTGTTAACAAAGGATATGGCAATCAGAAGGACCGCTCTCCTTTGTAACACCCTTCCATATAGGTTTATCAAATATTTTGGGGCTCCAACCCAGAAGTGACTTCCAAATTCAATGTTGGGCGTACTTGATATTTGTACAGGATCAGCAGTTGTTCACTATTGAAAAATCTACTATACAATACGAGTCTTTATTAGAGAGGGTATTTCCATCAAATTGCACCAGAAAGTCATATATCTCCCCATTTACTGAAATCAGACACGCTTGGGTTTTTGAGACGTTGAAACAGACCAAGTTTCCCCTAACCTAGGCACAAACCTTCTCGAGGAGTTAACGTTTTGTCCTAAAACTGTTGCAACATCAAATTTATAGTAGGGGGCTTGTCAAGATATAACCCTCCTGAACGGTGCTGTCGTAAGCGTAGCAATGAATTGGTGCATATTCAAAGAGATCATTGATGTGCAACAAAAACAACGTCGGTGACAACACACATCCTTGTGATACCCCCTCATTGATTTGGTGCGAAGAAGATTTAGACCTGTCTACTACGGTTTTAATTGTTCTTAACTCGTGAAAGTCTTCAAACCAATTATTCAATTAAAATATTTTCCACGAAAGAGTTGCAAATATGATAATATTATTTACATACCTACTTACTGCAGTTATTGTATCAAAAGCTCATTAAGTTTTGATTAATTTCTATTAGATTTCACAAAATTTACGTGTTGTCTGGGAATAACCATATACCGCGTTTTTGTATGTGATGCTTGTTATCAATTAGAACGGTTAGTTTGGTTAAAACATGACAAAATATCTTACTATTTTAACCTACCGTGCTTTAACAGGTTTTTCTAAATCAACGAGTTAGATAGCGAAATTTTCTTTATCGTACTGATTTGAAGAAATGACACTGACGAGCGCATCGTCTCGAGTTTTTCAGTCGCGATTTTTCACCTCTCCTTTCTGCGCTCCCGGCGGGGCGTTCTGTGGCCAGGCTTATCCGATCAAACGGTTGTTACCGACGGCATCGTCATCTAGCGAACGTCGCGGGGTTTAGTCGCTGACGGGGCCGTAATGGATGGCGCAGTCACCGGCAGATCACTCCGCGTGTTATTGATGACGTTTGCGAGACAAAAATGCCACCGACGCGCGACGCGGGGGAGGGCGCATAGAAACGCGACTCGAGCCGGGACCTGATAGCGAAGCTTTGAGGACCCATTTATTTAAACTCGGTAATAAAGTTAAATTAGATTACTCCATAAAGACGAGCGTTCCACAATAGTTAGAAAAAATGTATCATATCATGCATTGCAAACACACAACTCAAAATATTGATTTATTTTTTTAAATCACAGTACCTAATTACATGTAATATTTTGTTGTTTGACATTGCACACTGTGAAGGGATGAAAAACCGGTAAGTAACAAATGAAACATATAATTTAAATGAATTCACTGGTGTCGTATGGTACAAATATATTTTTAAATACTTAATTTTTAATCGTAAACGGCTATTATAAAGGTTTTGCATGAAAAAAATTATAGAATTTGTGTCAACTTGGGTTCGCGAACAGTCAAAATCGAATTATCTAATTAGGATATTAAATACTTTTTTACACAAAAAATTATATTGCTTTAGAAAGATACGTTCACTGTATACAATTACACTGGTCGACATTTATTTTTTTAAGTGCTGTCCCTTAAGCATAGGTAATTTTTTTATATGTATTTAGTATCCATAAACACGAAATGAAACAAAAAAAAATTTTAATAGGTCAGGTTTTTTTATTATTTAACAAAGTTTTTTTTACATAATTCTTCCATAGTATGACGGGTACTTACTTAACAAAATTTCAAAACTAATTCAATTTAATTTTTTTTGCTCCTTATTTGCGCTTGTGAGTATTTTGAGAGTCTCTCTGCAGGGTCCAGCAATAGTCTGCTGGCATAGATGGACTCCACTTTCCTTGGTATCACTTTTCCATATCCGCAATGTCCTGGTGAAATCGTTCGCCGTGCTCGTCACTGACATCTCCCATATTTTCGGGGAAAAAATTCAAATGAGAGTGAAGGAAGTGTATTTTTAGTGACATGTTACCTCCCATATTTTAAAGGCCATGAGAATTTCAGACACAATGCTGATATAGTCTTCACTTTTATGACTTCCAAGAAAGTTCTCGACAACATTCTTGAAGGCTGACCAAGCGGTTAGCTCGACTGGTCTCAACACTGTTATAAAATTCGGATCAGTCAAGACCTCCCTTATTTGTGGTCCCACAAATATTCCTTCTTTAATTTTTGCGTCGCTGACCTTATGAAAATTTTGCTTTAAGTAAATCATGCCATTTCCATCCTTAGATTTTGAAAAAATTTCATCAAACCCAATATAACATGTAAGGATGTAAGTAAGATATCTTTAGATTTTACTAAGGGAGCATGTTGAACAATCTTCGTGCCAGGTTTAAGGTGCTTTCTAGTAGACCAGTCATTCTTGGCATAATGGTTTTTCCCGTCTCTGCTGTCCCACTTCCACAGAAAACAACAATACTTTGTGTATCCCGCTTGCAGTCCTAGTAGGAGCCCTATTATATTTAGATCACCACATATTTTCCATTCGTATTTTACAAATTTATTTTTTGTTAACAGCAGCTTTATTTTGTCATAGTTCTCTTTCATGTTTGCAGCATGACCAAATGGAATGGATGGTCAAAAATCAAAAAATCAATAATAACTCACGAATAAAAATGAATTAATACAAATTTTAGTAAAACTTAAAACCCATAAAAACCTGACGTGATAGAAAAAAACTAATCACATATCTGAAATCATCGTAAAATTTCCTATCAGATTTAGCTACTTTCGTTAAAGGGACAAAAAATGTGTTGACCAGTGTTATCAAAAGAATAATCGCGATTCTTGATTTATATACTTCGATAAAACGTTTTGTACAGAAAGCCGTTTACAAAACATTTGAAAATGTAAAAGACACATGGCAGAGAATTAACACTTTGATTAGAAAAATATCGAATAAAAACATGTTAAATAAAATGGAAAATCAATTACAGTGGGTTGCCATATTAATAGGGACACCTATGGAAAATGTGTTTTTCACACTTTGTGTTCATAAAACAAAGATGTTTATAATTTTAGGTGCGGTTATTATTATTTATTAACAAGGACATTGAATTTTGAAAATTATATACACCGTATTTGTCCTTAATCTGCGATCATTATTTTTTTTTATTATTATTAAACATTATCGAACAAAAAGTTAATATTTCGTAATTTCGCCTTTAGCCGCAATAACAGCTTGTACACGCCGTGGTATAATATCAATGCAAAATTTCGCAGTAATCTTTAGTTCAGGAGAATGATGCCACACCCGGATGAGGGTTTCGATGAGCTGCTGCTTCGTTGTGACCACCTCTTTGGCAATCTCCCTCTTGGTGAGGTTTTCAATAGGGTTCATGTTAGGGGAATTCCACGGTAAAGGTAAAACCGGCACATTTTTTTCAGTCAGGAGTGCAGTGACAGTCCTGGCTTTATGACAGGGTGCGGAGTTGTGCATATAAACGTATTCCTGGTCACCAGGGAACCATTCTCCGACTTGAGGCAGTAATCGATTTTCCAGTATTTGTCTGTACTGATCCTGCCTCATAGTCCCTTGCACGATGTGGAGGCGCCCTATCCCTTTGGAAGAGATGACTGACCACACCATGATACTGGTAGGGTGTTTGATCGTCTCTACAAGGCAATCCGGATGAAATTTATCTCCTGGGCGTCGTCGGACGAACGATGATTTATCCAACGAAATTTGGAATATGGACTCGTCAGAGAAGCACGCCTAAAAAAAGGCCATAATCAAACTAATGGAATTTTTTAAAGTTTGATAACCACAAAATTGTTAATTACCATATTCCAGTTCTCTATAGTCATGTTTTGGTGTGCGTTAGCCCATTCCAGTAGTTTTTTCCTCATATCTACTGTGAGGCGAGGTTTTTTAGCTGGCCGATGACCAATGAGGTTCTCCTCAGCCAATCTCCTCTGGACTCTCCTTTAGGAGACTTCGATATCATCTTCGTTGATCATCAAGGTCAGACGAGCCACACTCTTTTTGCGGTTTTGGAAACAGACGTCTTTGATTTTGCGGTCAGTACGAGGTGTAGTGATTCGTTTTCTGCCACATTTCCCACTGTGATTCAATTCAAGGGGCAGGTTTTGATTGATTTTCTAATTTATCCTGTTAACCACAGACTTTAAAATACCTGTAATGGTTGCTATTTCCCTTTGGGAATGTTGAGTGTTTAACAATAGTGTCTCCACTTCCGCACATTTTCTTGGGGACGTGTCTGAAGACTTAGCCATACTGAAAAAACAAAACATTGGACTCAATATGGAAAAAACTATTCACTGAAATAAGATATGAAAAAAAAATTTATAAGGTTAATAGATAATTAATAATTACTTACATTTTTGTACAGCTAAACTGTTAAAACTCTTAAATATAATTATTATGAATATTTATTTACCAGAACTTCAATCACGAATTTTCACAAAAATGCTGGCCACATGGAAAAAACCTTAAATTTTCGAAGGATGTGGCACTTTGCGAGAGTTGCCACTTCTCAAAGGTATCAGTGTTGATACCAGCAACAAAAGTAAAGAAGGAATGGCCATCATATCCAAGTTATTTAGAAGTAGAGACAACGTAAACATAAAAATCAGGAAATATTGGAACTGTCCCTATTAATATGGCAACCCACTGTACAAATACGCTGGTATGTAAATATGTGATGAACATTGAAAAAAAGACTAATTTAAATTATTTTGACAACCCGGCGTTCGAAAACCAACTTCAATTCAGAAAAAGTTATAATCTATAATTTCCTAAGTAGTCTACTTTAGGTTTTATCTATAATTTTAATTTTATTAAATATAATTTATATTTTATCTATGGATAAAATAGGAAAGCAATATACCAGCTTTTTTTAAATGAAAACTGTAATACGCGGGAATGTCTGAAACAGTTCACATACATGTTTTACAAAAGGTAAAGAAAATGGCACAATACGCGGAAAATCACTCGAGTGGATACACTGAATTTTTATAATTGTTTGAGCTGGTTTGCTATTAATGCTTTATTCCTCACTAGTCAGAAGTACACTGGAATATGCATCGCCTGTCTGGAATCCCAAATACACTTACTATGTCAATAATATAGAGCGCATACAAAATAAATTTATTAAGTACCTAGGTTATAAATACAACAATAATTATATCTGCACTCTCCAATCCCTGAAATCCAGGCGAACGGTAGCTGACATGACATTTCTCCATAAAATAATACACAACGAAATAGACTGCTCAGAACTTCTATCCCAAATAAATTTTAACACCCCATCTAAAAGAACTCGACACACCAACCTTTTTTACACAACTAGTAATAATACAAACGCTGCAGCCAATTCCCCTATTTCTCGCATCCTTCAAACATTCAACTCAATTCAAACAAGCACAAGTACCGATATATTTTTTGATTCTCTCCCTCTATTTAAGAAAAACTTTTTTAGCACACTAAATTCGCCAACATAACACATACAACCACACACAGACACACACGCACACGTACACACACACAAACACTCACACACACCTCTCTCCTTCCCCAGCACACTAATTAACTTAACTTAAAAATGTAACTTAACCGTAAATGTATAAAATACCTCCTATGTATATATGTCAGCGACATGTCATTGGTACCAATTATTATACTAACTTTTATAACTTTGTAACTATTGTCATCCATGTAATTATGTACTGTTTGTTTCTGCAATAAACAAAAATAAAATAAATAAAAATAAACGAACAGTTGATATTTTTTGTAGAAAAAGTTTGGAAAATATAAAGAAATACACATGACAAAAACTCAGAATCTAACTTAATATAAACATTTAATTTCGGTTACAGAGTTGGTTTTGTATATCTTAGCCCATTACGACGTTGTATTTTTAGGTAGAAATAAGCATTTTTCTAAAAAAGTTAAAAAAAAGGTTCACTTCTTCTTTACAAAAATAAATTGAGTTGTAAGATTACCAATAAAGATAGGAGAAAACTTATGTTATTAATACTCAGGCTTATTTTATCTTCCATATATATCTTGAAATATAACTTTAATAAAGAAAACAACTTTGCTCTTATGATATTGGTGAACGTTTTCACATTCGACATCGAAAATCCCTGATACTAAGGACCTTGGTAAAGAAACATTACTTTGTAAACAATTTTCCAATGGCATTTAATAACTTGTTGCTTCTACTGTAAGTGGGCGTCAAAATTACCAATCTCCCAATAATTCTCCAAATGTAATAATAAATCATGTAAACATATGTGGGTAGAGAATATTTCTTTTTATCATGTTTCGTATAGAAATCGTAGTAATTTTCTAAAAAATGTGTAATATTACTACATTACTTTACGCACACATCCATCTGATGAATTCGACTAATAAAAAAACGTTTTTCTTAGGTTGTTCATTGGTAAACAGGTGTTAATTCTGTGAAATTAAACATAGAATTCATAAAAAATATGCACTAAAGCCTAAAACAAAACTATTTGTATATTTATTTATATTGTTCTCAATTGAAGATAAGGATTTGAAATCGTATGAAATTGTAATTCATAATTTCTGTTTACATCGTGTAGTAATTTAGTGTTTCGACTCACATATTATACAATGCTTCCTATACTATAATACTAAATTCTACAACAAAATCCCACTCTCATTCAAAACTTACAACAATATTTTACATTTAAATCTCATATAAAAAGCTGGATACAAAACATAGGATGATCACAAATAGATAATATACTGACACCAAATATTCGTACAGACTCAAACTGAAACCACTCAACTGAACAAAAAAACACTTTGTAATATATTTATAATTTTTCGAAAAAAACACTATTCAATATATTGATAATTACATTTTATTATTTATACTACTAAATTATACTAATATGTAAATGAAGTCCTCAAAACGCGAGATCCTAGTGAGGATAACATTATATTTATTTGTTACAAAAAAAGATAATAAAACACAAAATTATTATTATTAAAAGATGTTCTATATTTTTACTTCTAAAATCTCTCTGACAAAATGCATAGAAGGTGAAATATCATAAATAGGATTTAAATATTAAAATAAAATAAATAAATGTCTGCAAAGCGCAGCTTAACTCGTAGCTGACGCGGTATTAACTTCGTATTCAACATACTATTGGATAAAGGCTGCAAAAGAATTGTACGATTTCTGACTGAAAAACCACGAGCACTAAAGATATCCGTCTTTCGTAAAACGTTTTACTCAAAATTTTAGCATTCCATACAAATTGAATACATTCAAAAGAAATGTAACCCATTATTAACTTAATGATTATAGCCTATTATAATTCTAAGTAAACATTTTTTCTCAATTACCCAAGCGTGCCAAAACGTTAAAAATGATCCCACATTAGATTTCACTTTGATTTGGTGAAACGCTTTTGTTTAAGAATCAAGAACATACGTCAAGTTTAATCGGTTTCTTACATTTAAAAGCTTTTGAACCAAATTTACGCGTAACATTATGGCGACGTTGGCGTGTGTTGGTTGCTTTTTGTGCCTATTGTATAAGTGTGTTTCTGTATCTAGGTAATTATAATTGTTTCCGCAAAAGACCCCACAACGGAGAAGTCAAGACACAACACCAGGCATTTCTGTACGCAATGTCACTCTGTCTTTAATAAGTAAAAGGCATTACGCAAGATGTTTATTAAGAGAGGGCTCAACGAAATACAAGTTAAGTAATCTTTCTTCCGCTAGAACATAAAATAAAATTGTTTTAAACGTCCTCTTTAAGTTTAGTGTTTAATTCACGAGCACTTGAACGCTTTACCTAAAATCCCTGGTATCCGTAGTGGAAATTTTACCACTGTTAATGTTAATGGATCCTTTGGCGAGGGACAGGAGGGGGTGCTGAGGGAGGGGCGAAAGTGCCGATTAACGACCCCACACGACCCATGGAGTTGTGAGAGGCTTTCATTTCATGTATTATGTAATAGATAATGATGTGCAATAACTTGGTCGGAAAATGTTCAGCGGCGTATGAAGTCATTATGTAACTGCGTGTGAAGTACGTACCAAATGTTTTTACTCCGCCCCGCGATTCAATCACCGTGGGTCGTTAGTATAATATAAGGCGCCGAGAGAAGCCAACCTGATTATTGCAAACTGGATTATCAGTATTCAACAGAGCAAAGAGTGAACCAATATTAAGAAAATATTCATCTCGATTTTCCTACAACACACTGCGGTTTTAATAATATTATCTAAGACCAAAACTATTTTACAGATATTTGCACAGTTTTTTGTTAAGATTGAAAATAATTATGTTATAGTAAAATATCTTCCATTCATATTCTATAGAAATAAGAATATTAATGTTCTTTTGTTCAAAATGTTATATCTTCGAAAGCTCTTCAATTTTGACACAACGTTGCACCATATTATAAAGAAGTCACATGTGACAGGTAAAATTTTGACACAACGTTGCACCATATTATAAAAAGTCACATGTGACAGGTAAAATTTTGACACAACGTTGCACCATATTATAAAGAAGTCACATGTGACAGGTAAAATTTTGACACAACGTTGCACCATATTATAAAAAATCACATGTGACAGGTAAAATTTTGACACAACGTTGCACCATATTATAAAAAGTCACATGTGACAGGTAAAATTTTGACACAACGTTGCACCATATTATAAAGAAGTCACATGTGACAGTTAAAATTTTGACACAACGTTGCACCATATTATAAAAAGTCACATGTGACAGGTAAAATTTTGACACAACGTTGCACCATATTATAAAAAGTCACATGTGACAGGTAAAATTTTGACACAACGTTGCACCATATTATAAAGAAGTCACATGTGACAGGTAAAATTTTGACACAACGTTGCACCATATTATAAAAAGTCACATGTGACAGGTAAAATTTTGACACAACGTTGCACCATATTATAAAGAAGTCACATGTGACAGGTAAAATTTTGACACAACGTTGCACCATATTATAAAGAAGTCACATGTGACAGGTAAAATTTTGACACAACGTTGCACCATATTATAAAAAGTCACATGTGACAGGTAAAATTTTGACACAACGTTGCACCATATTATAAAGAAGTCACATGTGACAGGTAAAATTTTGACACAACGTTGCACCATATTATAAAGAAGTCACATGTGACAGGTAAAATTTTGACACAACGTTGCACCATATTATAAAAAGTCACATGTGACAGGTAAAATTTTGACACAACGTTGCACCATATTATAAAGAAGTCACATGTGACAGGTAAAATTTTGACACAACGTTGCACCATATTATAAAAAGTCACATGTGACAGGTAAAATTTTGACACAACGTTGCACCATATTATAAAAAGTCACATGTGACAGGTAAAATTTTGACACAACGTTGCACCATATTATAAAGAAGTCACATGTGACAGGTAAAATTTTGACACAACGTTGCACCATATTATAAAAAGTCACATGTGACAGGTAAAATTTTGACACAACGTTGCACCATATTATAAAGAAGTCACATGTGACAGGTAAAATTTTGACACAACGTTGCACCATATTATAAAGAAGTCACATGTGACAGGTAAAATTTTGACACAACGTTGCACCATATTATAAAAAGTCACATGTGACAGGTAAAATTTTGACACAACGTTGCACCATATTATAAAGAAGTCACATGTGACAGGTAAAATTTTGACACAACGTTGCACCATATTATAAAGAAGTCACATGTGACAGGTAAAATTTTGACACAACGTTGCACCATATTATAAAAAGTCACATGTGACAGGTAAAATTTTGACACAACGTTGCACCATATTATAGAGAAGTCACATGTGACAGGTAAAATTTTGACACAACGTTGCACCATATTATAAAGAAGTCACATGAGACAGATAAAATTTTGACACAACGTTGCACCATATTATAAAGAAGTCACATGTGACAGGTAAAATTTTGACACAACGTTGCACCATATTATAAAGAAATCACATGTGACAGGTAAAATTTTGACACAACGTTGCACCATATTATAAAGAAATCACATGTGACAGGTAAAATTTTGACACAACGTTGCACCATATTATAAAGAAGTCACATGTGACAGGTAAAATTTTGACACAACGTTGCACCATATTATAAAGAAGTCACATGTGACAGGTAAAATTTTGACACAACGTTGCACCATATTATAAAAAGTCACATGTGACAGGTAAAATTTTGACACAACGTTGCACCATATTATAAAGAAGTCACATGTGACAGTTAAAATTTTGACACAACGTTGCACCATTTTATAAAAAGTCACATGTGACAGGTAAAATTTTGACACAACGTTGCACCATATTATAAAAAGTCACATGTGACAGGTAAAATTTTGACACAACGTTGCACCATATTATAAAGAAGTCACATGTGACAGGTAAAATTTTGACACAACGTTGCACCATATTATAAAGAAGTCACATGTGACAGGTAAAATTTTGACACAACGTTGCACCATATTATAAAGAAGTCACATGTGACAGGTAAAATTTTGACACAACGTTGCACCATATTATAAAAAGTCACATGTGACAGGTAAAATTTTGACACAACGTTGCACCATATTATAAAGAAGTCACATGTGACAGGTAAAATTTTGACACAACGTTGCACCATATTATAAAGAAGTCACATGTGACAGGTAAAATTTTGACACAACGTTGCACCATATTATAAAAAGTCACATGTGACAGGTAAAATTTTGACACAACGTTGCACCATATTATAGAGAAGTCACATGTGACAGGTAAAATTTTGACACAACGTTGCACCATATTATAAAGAAGTCACATGAGACAGATAAAATTTTGACACAACGTTGCACCATATTATAAAGAAGTCACATGTGACAGGTAAAATTTTGACACAACGTTGCACCATATTATAAAGAAATCACATGTGACAGGTAAAATTTTGACACAACGTTGCACCATATTATAAAGAAATCACATGTGACAGGTAAAATTTTGACACAACGTTGCACCATATTATAAAGAAGTCACATGTGACAGGTAAAATTTTGACACAACGTTGCACCATATTATAAAGAAGTCACATGTGACAGGTAAAATTTTGACACAACGTTGCACCATATTATAAAGAAATCACATGTGACAGGTAAAATTTTGACACAACGTTGCACCATATTATAAAGAAGTCACATGTGACAGGTAAAATTTTGACACAACGTTGCACCATATTATAAAGAAGTCACATGTGACAGGTAAAATTTTGACACAACGTTGCACCATACTATGAGAAGTCACATGTGACAGGTAAAATTTTGACACAACGTTGCACCATATTATAAAGAAGTCACATGTGACAGGTAAAATTTTGACACAACGTTGCACCATATTATAAAGAAGTCACATGTGACAGGTAAAATTTTGACACAACGTTGCACCATATTATAAAGAAGTCACATGTGACATGTAAAATTTTGACACAACGTTGCACCATATTATAAAGAAGTCACATGTGACAGGTAAAATTTTGACACAACGTTGCACCATATTATAAAGAAGTCACATGTGACAGGTAAAATTTTGACACAACGTTGCACCATATTATAAAGAAGTCACATGTGACAGGTAAAATTTTGACACAACGTTGCACCATATTATAAAGAAGTCACATGTGACAGGTAAAATTTTGACACAACGTTGCACCATATTATAAAGAAATCACATGTGACAGGTAAAATTTTGACACAACGTTGCACCATATTATAAAGAAGTCACATGTGACAGGTAAAATTTTGACACAACGTTGCACCATATTATAAAGAAGTCACATGTGACAGGTAAAATTTTGACACAACGTTGCACCATATTATAAAGAAGTCACATGTGACAGGTAAAATTTTGACACAACGTTGCACCATATTATAAAGAAGTCACATGTGACAGGTAAAATTTTGACACAACGTTGCACCATATTATGAGAAGTCACATGTGACAGGTAAAATTTTGACACAACGTTGCACCATTTTATAAAGAAATCACATGTGACAGGTAAAATTTTGACACAACGTTGCACCATATTATAAAGAAGTCACATGTGACAGGTAAAATTTTGACACAACGTTGCACCATATTATAAAGAAGTCACATGTGACAGGTAAAATTTTGACACAACGTTGCACCATATTATAAAGAAGTCACATGTGACAGGTAAAATTTTGACACAACGTTGCACCATATTATAAAGAAGTCACATGTGACAGGTAAAATTTTGACACAACGTTGCACCATATTATAAAGAAGTCACATGTGACAGGTAAATTTTTTTTTTTCAAATCGACATCTGTTGAACATAAAAGAAACAGGTGCTAATTATTCTCTACCTGCACAGATAGACTGAGCCACAGCAACGCCTGGCCGGGTATAGTAGTAGTTATATATAAAATCGTAGGGCACGTTTTTATTCTGTCTGCGTTTTCTTGGAAGAAATACAGTAAAGTTACCCCAGCCTTCCTCCATACCCTTTGGAAGTTCGATGAACTGGCTGGCATTCAATCTGATATAACATATCAGATTTAAAGCCAGCCAGTTTGTTTATGTTCATTCCAATTCCACTGAATAAAGCCAAACCATTACGAAACGCCTTCGAAACTTAATTATGGAACTGTACTGAAGTAAAAACTTAGTGGAGCGTGTTGTGGGCGTGTTTATGTGTTTTGTTGGCGTTATGTATCTTTTATCAGGAGATTTTTCAATGTGGATGAGTGTTTCAGGCTAATAATTATTGCTTATAAAAATAATTGTTACCCTTTGTGCTATGTATAAAAAATCTTGTCTTAAATATAAGTTTACCAAAAAAAAATGGTGACACCAAATTTATTTCGAATCAGTAAAGATTTGAATTTTTCTTCTGCTAAAAATGATCAAATATTTTCAAATACCATTTTTTCCTTGAAGAGATAAACAATTTGCCTGGCCTAAAGGATTTGAAAACTCTCGCGATGATAGTTATCTTTTACGATTGCCCTTCTATGTATTAAGTATTCAGTGAGATCTGTAGGTAGATAAAATAGGATATTTGCAATATTGGACATAAAGATATTGTAATGATAAAACCGGGGATCGATTGTGTATTTGCAGTTCTGTTATATATGCTTTATCGAATGTTGAAAGAGTCCAACTATTCACTAAAGAAGATATCTAGAGTTTTATAGAACTTATTTGTTTGTTGGAAGGCAACAAACAAATAAGTTTTTTTGAAATGTTGAAGTTCTCAGCTCTCGTTTTAAAAAGGTCGAAGAGTATTTCAAGAATCTAACTCGCAACCAATCGATTATCTTTGTGATGCTCCCTTTCGGGTGACTTTCACAATATTTAGAGTACACATCACTCGAGGATTAGAGGATATTATTTATTTTTTGGAACGGAGCTCAGAAACTTTAAGAGATAATATAAGATTTCAAAAAAATATACACATTTACACATTCGGAAAATGTTTTGACTGTCCAACTAAGAGGAATTTCCGTTTTTTGACAGCCAACATGTAGATTAATTAGCATAATATTTTATGCAACTATAGATTGAAAACCAATTTTATTTTTATTTACCATAATTATAATAATAAAATAATAATAATAATAATCTAATCTGAGCTACAATGTACTTAATAATAGAATATTGAAATTTATTTTTTTTTTTAAAAAGACAAACATTTCTGGGTTACGAATATCCTGACAATATTTGAAAATCTCCTACTACCACCACAGTATGCTGAAAATATTGCTTGTGTTGTGATGGAGGACTTAGCCAGCCGAGGAATTGAACACACTACGCCTTATTTTTTTTAAAAAAAGAAATACAAACATTCCCGGGTTACGAATAACCTGACAATATTTGAAAATCTCCTACTACCACCACAGTAAGCTGAAAATATTGCTTGTGTTGTGATGGAGGACTTAGCCAGCCGAGGAATAGAACACACTACGCCTGGGTGGGACCCAAACGCGATGTCAACTCGGCCACCGACCGGTCAAAATATAAAAGATTGCTGACTGGTGGTCGCAGAACAAAATAATATTCCTATAAACGTATTTTCAAAGAAAAGTTTACATCAAAATTTGAAGTTTTTTTTATGGTGTTACATACACATTTGTATATAAAATAACAATAAGGCGAGAGAAGATAAGCATGAAATAAAATAATAGATGAGAACATAAAACCTGCCGTTTATTCAACATAGGTACTTAAAAAATAATAGGTAGAAATATTAATTCAATAGATAAATACATGATGTAATTTGTTTTTGCTTGTTGTTTTTTGTAGTTTTTTGTTGTTGTTTTTTTTTGGTTTTTTACGTTCTTTTTTCTTTATTTCCTTTTGTTTTTGGATTTTTTTTTTGTTTTGTTGGTTTATTTTCGTGTTTAATTTTATTTTAGTTTAACTGATGTTTAATTTGATTTGATTTGGTTTTTGTTTCTTTTTTGTTGTGGTTTTGTTTTTTTTTATTTGAAAAGGTAGTTTTAATATAATTTTTCCAACTATACCTAACACGAAAAATCATGTTTCATAAACTAGTACCTTTATTGTATCAACCTTTGCCCGAGATATTGGTTTTTTTTAGGTGATGGGGGTAAAACTGACTCTTTAGTGACAAGACGGGACGACGTTCTTGTACGGAACAACGCTTCATTCGGCCAGCCTCGTGATTCGTGGGCTCTTTCCGCCCGGCCGCTAAAACTCTGTGAGGTATATTTGCCTTTATTCTTACTAAAATTAGAATGATATATAAGATATTTCTTTGTGTATGTTTAATAAAAATTAAAATAACTTGTTAACTTTAATTTTTACACACATTTTACACACGCGGACATATACGCGTTTTTCTGAAATCGAACGATACAACAACAATTCCTAAATAAATGTTGGTTCTATCCGCTCGGCATCTGACAAGGTCTGTGATGCAGTTGACTTCGTTCCCTGGGAAGGAAGATTCAATCCTCAGCCAAAACAATTTTTGAAAAAAGTTTTATTAGATGCATTAAACTAAAAAAGCTTTGTTTTTTACGGGTTGATTTTTTCTTCTTCCAATGTAAAAAAGTTATATAAATTCATAGCCCAAAACGGAAATGTTGTTTTCTTTTTGAAGTGAAACTTCTTTAGGCGCGTAATGGATTTTCGGGGACGGAGTAAAACCGAGTCAGGATCGACACGAAAATGCGGGTACCCCCACCACCGCTCACCGTTCACTGTCCCTCTCTCACCATATGCGCTTGTTGAGGTGGGGGAGCCGCTCACGAACGTTCTCTCTCTTCTCTTCTTTCCTCTCTCTCAGACACCAGCGAACTGCGCCACGCCAAGCATCAGCTGCTTGGTTAGTATACTGCGTCGTGAGTGTAATACGAGTGAAATACGTAATTGATTGTGGTTCATACGGTTTGGTACAGAATTTCAGTGTTAAAAATGAGTAGTGACGAGATAGAGGTGATGAACACATCATTGTCATTGTAATTTCTTTGTAATTTTTAATTGTAATATTGTTATTTATGTAATATTGTATACTTGTGAATAAATTGAAAATTTTTGGAACTATACATTAATCGAACGTCATTCATCTATAAGAAAATATTAGAAAAAGCAAATCCATGCTTCGTCGTTGAATTATTTAACCTCTAATTTTCAAACTAACCTAAGAGAGAAAATAGAGATGATGAAATGAAAATAGAGAGAGAGGAATACTAGAAGTTTTTGGAAAAGTTGCGTGTTTTTAAAAAGAAAAAAGTTGCACAATGTAGAGCATGTTAAAACTGAATAAGTCTAAAATAAACATATCTCGCGAATATTATAATCTTACATTCATTGTGTCTTAAGAAATTAAAAAAACTAGTAAATTAATTTTTGAAAATAATCAGGTGTTGGATTCTAAAAAAATAATAAATTTTTTGAGATTTTCTCCAATTCTCTTGGACACTTTTTTGCCACCCCATTTCGGGCCTCCCCAGTAGCGTGGTATCAAACCTGTTCAAAGTGGTTTAATCTTCATGAAAAAATTACTTGATTCTCTTACGGCCGCTTTGACCAATCAAAAATGAGCGAACATTAAGTTGAGTTAATTTTCCTTTAGAGATTGACAAAGGACTCGAATCTATTTCACCAACATTTTGCGACGGTTTACTAAACGCCTTGAAGCGGGAAGAAATAAAAAACAATTTAAAGTTGTATTTTGATGATCTTCGAATGCATACCCGGGCTACGAATAATCTGACTATATTTGAAAATCTCCTACTACTACCAACAACAAGCGGAAAATGTTGCTTATGTCGTGGAATTGAACTCATGACTCATGGGTGGGACGGGATGCCAACTCCACCATTGACCGGTAGCCAAAAATATTGTTTATTTGAACTGAACATCACTAATAAGAGTGGACTTGTCTTTATGAGTAATTAAGCAATGGTTATAGGTATCTGTTTGTTTAATAATGTCAACTACTTCTTAAAAAATAAAAGCAGATTGTTTCAAATCGGAAAATCAGCCTTTACATAGAAATTACCACTATTTGGAGAATTTGTTATGAGAGCCAAATTGTTCAATCTCTAGAAAAGGTGTTTAGTATCGAAAAGTCAAAATATGCCATATTATTTCTTCAATATTGCAAAAACTGATATTTAAACAGTTGCTGTTATACATATGTATAAAACGAAATGACCCAAAGTAGATATTTGTTTATAATTCACCTATAAATACGAGCAAAACATTTCCTGTAAAATTTACAAAATAGTCTTTTGAAAATACAAGCACTGCAGCAGGGAACTGTAATTTGTTTTAATCATAGACATCCAAATGAATAAACGGGCCACGAAGGGAAAGGGGAACAAACGAAGTTGCGTGGAGCGCGAAAAGCGGTTGACCATCCCAGTTTCGGTGATTTGTCAATAAATGAATGTGACAGTATGGCAACGCGAATTGCAATATCACCATCCTGTCGTAAAAAAACTTAACCATATAAATATCTCAAATCGGGTAAACAAAAGTTTGGAATTGTTTCCAAAATTTAATATTCTGTTAAAATATTTAGTTAAACATTTTTACAAATGTGTTATAATTTGCCCACCTCCCTCAATTTTAGCGTCACTACGCCAGGCGATCCGTTTAAGAATGAACATTCGGATAGAGCTGCAAACCTTTAAATTACTTTAGAGAACTTTCATTTGCGCATGGTCCGGTTATTTCAGTCGTCAATTTATGATTGATGTCATTGTTTATTAAAAGTATTCTTGAACCATTCTGGTGCCAAAAATAAGGTCATGTGGTTCGCCTCCAGCTGGCCGAAATGATATACTGATAGTAACGCTATTAGTTGGGCGCTGAAACGCTGTCCAAAACGTTGGCTAAAGAAAGAGGTAAAAAAAGTTATAAGTGTTTTATTTTGTTATTTTTTTATCTGAAATATTGGTTTGAATGAATTTGAATAGAAATATGTATGTATTTTAATTAATTCATTTTTAATTTATGAAAACATCTTCGAAATTAGGTTTAAACATTTTTTCCTTCAGATTTTCAACTATTTTTTAATCTTATTTGAACTCTTCAAGTGCTTTTACATTAGAGTTCGTAACAATTTTTTGTATTGAAGGTAATAATCTACATCAAACATACAAATAATTTTAGACCATATGCTTAGTTACTTTTTGTACAAAGAAGGACGTCTCCTACTTTTGTGTGCGAGTTCTCAGAATGGTTCTATCTGAGATATTATCGAGGAGAGGGTTTGATAGCAAAAATCAATCAAAGTCTCCGAAAGGTAATCAGCGCTTCAAAAATAAGGTAATATATCACTATTTAGATAGATCACTGCTACGAAATCTCTTTCCAATGACTCCCACCCACAATGGGAGAAGAAAAAAAGTAATTTATTCCAGATTTACACATTGAGTTGATTAGATTTAATCATTCTATCCAATGTAGAAAATGCAATTCTCTCAGGTGTTCAGTATCAAGCGACTTGGACCAGTTAGATATTTTGAGAGACTGTAATGGTGAGATAGGGGAAGGAGGTGTGAAAGAGAGAGGTTAAAAAGTACCCAACTTTCCAGATCTGATCACTGAACGTTTCGATAATAAAGAGTTATCTATCACCTAAATAATACTAAAAGCATCTACCACTACGGTAGCAACGATTTGAACCACAATTTGAGTCACCAAATATTTTATGGACATTTAATTATTCAGATGATGTGCTCTTTGTGAGATGAGAACCCTTGACATCTCTGTCCACTAACCCAGATTATTCACACATCCTTAGCTTACGGTTCAAGCATTAGGTCCCTGGAACAAACAGCTGATTTTTAAATGCCATATTTGGTTCATTTCACACAATGATATAATGCTACAATATTATTTTCATAAATACCACTGCGAAATATAGATGTGTTGGAAAAAATAATGAAAAAGACTGCTTTGGATATTAAATTAAGTAATTACATGACAAATGTATATTATCTGCATTACGAGGTAATAATAAATAAGTAAGCTTTTTCCACCAATATGAGATTTTATATCAATTATTTGTAAGAAGTTGTAATAATTCTGGAGAGACAAGCTTTGCATTAAACACTTTTTTTTGTAGGCAAATCTTTAACAGTACAAGGTAGTACAAAGCGTTAATAAATGTTCACATTACATCAAAGTGTTAATTTCCTTTAAATTACGAACTACATTGATATGACGAACTTTTAAAAAGAATTTACTCAAATATCTTCCTCCCAGGCAAGCCCAGTTTCGTGACTAAAGCGTTCAACGTAGGAAACTGATACATTACTTTTGAGTGAAGTGTCAATTTCCTTTGAAAAGCGAATAAGTCTTGGAAGGGGGTAACCCTCGGTATTTGGAAATTGTCAAGAAAGCGGTAAATTTTGCTTTACAATAGGAAACAGATATCCGAGAATGAATCTTTTAAAAGAATGACAAAGCCATCCACTTAAAGTTTGTATTTCGACGAGCCGATCGAGTTAGTAAAATAATTAGAAAAATAATTATTTCACTATGTTACATGTCTACTAAAGTAGAATTAGCATTAGAACATGCCTAGGTATACGTGTTATTCTGTATACAGGTTAATAACATATTACAACAAGTAAATTTATACAAATACATGTAAACTACGCGTATCAATGGAAAAGATTATCTAATAACAGCGTGCATGAACCACAGGAAAATTGAAATATTACAAAAAAATTCGAAAAAAAAATGAAGTAACCAGGATATTTTGACTCCAAGGTCTCAAATAGACAAATGAAGTTCAAACCTGCTCATAAAATAATGTCAATGTTACGGGCACATAAAATATAATTCTATCGGTTTATCTTTTCATCAGCGGACAGTTCTTTTTTTCGAATATAGGGGATTTATAATCAGTGAAAATCAATAATGTTGTAGACGCTAAAGAGGCGTACGTCAAGGCGACTTCGTCTGTCCTAAACTTTTCACCTCCATATCATCTACAAAGGTCACCTAATAAATAATCACAAAATACGCTGTGTAGACATCAACATTTTAATAATTCTGAAAACTATGATGTTACAAGACAATTCTATTAAGTTGATTTGAGAATCAAACAGTAATAAAAAGAAATGTTAAATTTAAATTGTTAGTTAAAAGTCGATTTATACTTTGTTTTGAAGCATTAAAAAAATATTTTCAAGAATTATTTGAAAAATATTCTCTAAAATAAGTGGTGTTGGAAGAGTCACTTTGTAATTATCTTCACAGTGTACAGTAGTACTGACTCCCCAGTCAAAATAGAATATCTGTAACCTTCATAGTAGGTACAAATCAGATATATATAGTTAATTTTCAAGTTCTGTGATAGTTCTATTAAAATTTTGTTATCAAACTATTACGCGTGAGTTGCTTAGCAACAAAACTATAATGGAACTTTCACAGAACTTGAAAATTAACTTTGAATTTTGATGAATTGTTCAAATTCTATAATGGGATGTTTCATAGAATTTGAACAATTCATCAAATTTCACATTCATTTTCAAGTTCTATTAAAGATCTGTTATAATATTCTTATTACTTGGCATAGCTGAAAAAAATCTGTTATCTAATCTAATAATAAAACTTGAATAGAAGTTTCATAATTTTTTTATATTAAATTTGATGAATTTTAAAATTTCTGAAACCACCCGTCCCAATAGGTTACATGAAAAACACATAAACGTTTACCTGAATACGTTGAGTACAAATTTGTTTGAATATGTACATCGTGGTTACATCATAGGTTATATGGTATGTAAACCACATAAATTTGTGTATGAATACATATGTAATCCGAATACACTGTAAGGAAAGAGGGGCATAAATGTTGAAGGTAGTAATATAACTTAGATGCGAGGAACGCGTTAGGTACCTACTATGAAGGTACAAAAAGCAATAAGAAGACAAAATAAATTCGGCGGGGAGCTCAACTGGCCTGGAACATTCGCGGAATATGTCACCGTAATGGAGTATGAGAGTTTGTATATATTATTCAATGTTGGGAAACTCTAGGGTCACGTGCGTCATAAAGAGACGTGTTTCCGACAATCTCGCTACTTTAATTTTATACATTTCTTAATACAAAATTATCAAATGAATTGCAATTATCAACGATTAAAGTACCCATCCTAATATGAGGATACATATTTAATCTAGCAAACTAACTAACTAATCATCACGCCGTTTCCCCGCAGGGGTAGGAAGAGAGGACGGACCGCCAAACAACTGTCTTGTCACATACTCCTTGCCTCATTCACATTCATATATCGTCTCATTCATACTCTTCTATTATTTTGACTCTTGACATGGCCCAATTTAAGTATCTGATTCACTTGATCGTGCCATGTCTTCCTCGGGCGTCCCCGACTTCTGTAACCATTCGCATTTGCATTATATATCCTCCTTACACTCCTTTCTTCGCTCATTTGCTCTATATGCCCAAAATATCTAAGCGTTCCTTTCTTAATCTTACTCATTACGCTTACCTCAGCCTTTCTTTCTTTGCGGATCTCCACTTTCCTCACACGATCATACATGGTTTTACCACGCATGCGCCTCAGGGATTTCATTTCAACAGCATTCAATCTACTTTCATCCTTTCTTTGCCACTTTAATGCCTCACTTCGATACCAGCACTCCACTGTGGACTGCTAACTTCGCTTCTTTGGACATTTTTTTGTTAGCGCCAACTGAGTTCAGTCCTCCAAGAGTTAATCCATTTAATTTAGTTAAATTTCCATTTAATTTCTCTGAATTAATCTATTTAATCTAGCTAGTATTCATCATAATATCGTATAGAAAAACTTTTGTTAAATACTTTTTTTAAATGATACTTTAGTATTTTGTATTTAAAAAAAAACATTATTTGGTAATGTGGGCCTCACTCGGTGCTTACACTGCTTTTCCGTGTTGAGGCCCCTATTCTGCTATTTTTCAAGATATATTATAATATCTATTATTATTTATATAAATGAGAGTATATGTGCCATGTGGTGGGCGAGCGCCCTTTCGGTGGACCCAGAGGGGGCGGGGTGGATTTAATCTTAATACAAATCTACAGTTTTATTTCCAGACGGATGGAATTCAGCACATTTTATCTTTAAAAAAAGAGGAAGGTTACAGTCTAAATGAAATTTTGAAAAACTTTTCGAAAAGCTTAGCCATCACCAGGGACTTCAGCTTGTATTATAAGAAATTCCAGTAAAAAATATTATGGCTTTAAAAATATATTCATTTAGTTCAACAAACGTTGATTCTAAATAAATGAGTTTTATCAAATATTATTATTTGGAAAATTTATAAATCGTCACTTAAAAGTGAATAAAACATCATAGCATTAAAACACCCTGTTCGGTTGGTACTACTAAATCTAGTGATGCTGATTTCGCAGGTTACGAATTACATTTCGTCCTGATGTTTTTAAAAGATTTCATTGTTGTTGTTTCACAGTTTGACGTAATTTAAATGTCATTTAGGCGCTAATTAAAAAAAATGATTCTTATATGCGGTCGTAGGTGTTTTATTTTATAAAGGAATTTTGAGGTTAGTTGAGCGGCGTCATAATAAGATAATATGTTAATGATATTATGATTGATAATTATAATATAATGATGGATACTTCACATTAAAATATATGTCTATGAACGGGTACCAAAAAATCAAGAAACTCTCATTAAAATTTAAAAAAAAGTGTAGTTGTAACACCAAGGTGTAACTTATTTTACAATTCAATAAACGTTAAATTAAACTTATACTTGCATTATTAAAAACTCTTGACTTAAGTGTAAAGGAATATTTTTCGAACTTGTTAGTTGGATTCGTCACACCATCTTTTTCGTGGTAATCCAGGTTTCGGAAGGCTGAAATTGTTTACTAGCAGCGGTCACAGATGGATGTTTACATTTGGTAGAATACGAAAATTGTAATGAAGAGATGCCGAATTTTATCTAATATTTTTCAATACTATATATCAATAAAATAAAAACCTCCACACAAAAAAAGCCTGTTGAAATAAAACCAGCCTTTTTTTACTGTTGACTTCACATAGACAAACTTCCTTTTTGGTCCATATTTGCGAGAGCCGAAAAAAATGTTTTAACTATTAAGACGATACAATATATACAGTATATATATTTAGATAAGAAATTCATTATTGATTTTAAAAAAATAATTAAAAGACTGGAGTTCTTTGTAATAATATAAAATGAAAATATTAAAATTTTTCCTGTTTCAATGATGGAGGAAATAGCTAGTGAATGATTGAATTCTTTACGGATGAGTGAGAATCCTGCGCATTTGTCTTCTCGACTACTGAGAATGTTTGTGTTTGTTAGTATCTTTGATGGTTCCTTAAAAGGGCAAGTCTAGTTTGTTCCACCCTTCCTTGCACAAACCTAAATATTATGAAGGTACCAATTAAGAGCTCGTTAATAACAGGGAAACTACAAAGTAAACATCAACTAATTTAATAATTATTGTTATAATCGTCTTATCCCGGCTTCGGGCGACTTCTCTCTCAAGTGATAACATCCATCCGTGCGGGTGTGTGTGCAAAATGAAAGCACCGGACCAGAATTTCACAACTGCTAAATAATGTATGCAAAGCAAAATTTAAGAGGTCCTTCACTAGTTTGAGTAGAATCTCTAACTCGGGAGAACCCGCAGCTAACAGGATGTCATTTACCCTCCACCCATTTGGGTTTACACGGCCCTCAGCGGAACTTTGGTCAAAAATATTATACATCACTTCGGATTCAACCATTTTGAACACGAGCTTATGTCATCCAACTCATATTATGTAATACGTATACATATTTTACAAGTTTCGGGTGTCAGTTGGCGTTTCTCAAAGTTCATCAACAAAGCTATCAAAAGTTTCAAGCAATTAATTATGTAGGTTTGAAAGAGATCTTTTCGTCGCCGTAGATGTCAAGAGAGTCAAGCCACAAATTTGGCGAAAATGAGTTAAGTATGCAGAAGTGTTTGAAAACCTTCAAAGTTGCCGTGGTCAAAAGATTTAAGCCATAAAACACTCCGTTATTGAGTATTTTGAAATTTGCCAATAGATCTAACACACATCGATGAAAACAATCAAAGCAGTCAAAAACTACAAGCCGCATAGACTTTTGACTTTCGAATAATTTTACACAAGTTAAAGCAGTCTATGACGACAAGCCACATAGATCTTTTGACTTCCCAATAATTTAATTTTATGCGTGGCTTGACGCCATTGGCAACACAAACTTCTCTCGAAAGCGTGCGCACCTCTACTCACATTCGACAATGATTTATAGTGTTGTCTTCCTCTAACTCAGCAAAATGCCTATCGTGTCGGTTTGTTCACGCTTGCACATACGTCTGCGCCCACGACAGTATCGCGAATCGCGAACTGTCAGTTCAGTGTTCAGTGCGTCGGTCAGTGTTATTTTAATACAACATCAGTTCGGTTCGTTCAGCGATTCTGTGCTTTATTTCGTTTTGTGCCTACAAACGTTTGTACTTTCAACTTTATTTAGTGAAACAGTGATAAGAAATGAATCATTCACGCGGAAAACAAATGGTTGCAGCAGCCAGAGCTGCTTTAAATCCACCGGTTCGACATAACATATTGGAATCTTCACGTGGCAAACAAATGATTGCATCAACTAAAGCTGCTAATCCACAGAACCTAATGAGTTCTTCACGTGCTAAACAAATGGATGCAGCAGTTTTAAATCCACAGGATCAACATAACCTCAAAGGTAAGAATCTAGTTAAAAATGTTGATTCCGATTGTTTGAAAACAATGCGACAATCTGACAGTTTTACTTGTTTTGTAGATTCTGAGGGGAATGCTGTACAAGCTGGACGTGCAGAACACGACCTGAACATGCAAAATCTGGACGTCTCTCGAAGCATGTATGTGGGAGGTTAGTATTTTTATTTGTTATCAATACAATATGCATACTAGTTATTATGTTGGCTGTGTAAAACCTGTGACTATCAGAGAAGCATTTGCTTGTAAAATTCAATGTTTATCTCGGTGTTTCAAAGAAGTAAACTACTTTGTTTTGTTTTACAGGCTCTCCTCTAAATGGTGTGCAAGCTGGATGTGCAGAACACAGCCAGAACGGTGGCATGCAAGTTCCGGATGAAATTGCTGTCCCAGCATTATACGCAGAGCTCCGAAGCTTCGCTTCAAGCACGCATGCGGGAGGTCAGTATTTTTATTTGTTATTAATACTAATGCATACTAGTTATTATGTTGGCTGTGTAAAACCTGTGACTATCAGAGAAGCATTTGCTTGTAAAATTCAATGTTTATCTCGGTGTTTCAAAGAAGTAAACTACTTTGTTTTGTTTTACAGGCTCTCCTCTAAATGGTGTGCAAGCTGGATGTGCAGAACACAGCCAGAACGGTGGCATGCAAGTTCCGGATGAGATTGCTGTCCCAGCATTATACGCAGAGCTCCGAAGCTTCGCTCCAAGCACGCATGTGGGAGGTCAGTATTTTTATTTGTTAACAATACTACTGCATACTAGTTGTTATGTTGGCTTGTAAAACCTGTGATTATCAGCGAATCATTTGCTTGTAAAATTCAATAATTATTTCAGTGTTTCAAAGAAATAAACCACTTTGTTCGGTTTTACAGACTTGAACGTGAACCTTTCCGAAAATGAAGACAATAACAGGCAAGAACATTCAAATCAACACCACGTTAATGCCTCAGGAACATCCATTTCTGAAATATTGGAAAGCAACCAACAGACAGATGATTTAAGTAGGAAACGCAAGAGAACCCCAAACCAATGGAAACGGAATTCCCAAAAGATATTGAGAATGGCAGGTAAAGAATACCAAAGCAGATCCGGAAAGACAGTTCAAGCAAGGACAATTAGAGATGTTAGCTGTAAATGCCATTATAATTGCGCATCCAAAATAGGAAAATCTCAACAGGAGCAAATGTTGGCTGACTATCTGAGTCTGGATTCCGACAGAGCGAGATGGGCCTTCATTGGTGGCAATGTAAATTGTATTCCAGTAAAACGACGATACCGTAGTGGAGACACCATCAAACGACAACATACATTCGAATATACGGTAATGTTAAATGGAGAGAGAGTCCAAGTGTGCAAAAAATTTTTTTTGGCCACCTTTGTCATCTCGGGAACAAAAGTTGAAAGTGCAATGAAAAAGTTGACTCCTTCAGGTGTCACTGAAATAGATCAGAGAGGTCGCAAGGAACCGCCAAACAAAAAATCCGAGGAAGTTAGGAATATAATCAGGGACCACATCAAGTCATTGCCCGTAGTTGCCTCGCATTACTGTCGGAGCAGCAGTAAAAGAAAATACTTGCCATCTGGTTTGAGCGAGACAAGAATTTACTTAGACTATGTTGAGTATTGTAAAGAACGTAACGTGGTACCAGAAAAGCTCGGCTTCTACAAACAAATATTTGTGACAGAATTCAATTATGGATTTCACACACCAAAAAAGGATCAGTGTGATTTTTGTACGCAGTACAAAAATAAGTCTGACGAAGAGAAGTCAAGAGACGAAGATCAATTTAATCTTCATTTAACAAGAAAAACAGAAGCAAGGGAACACAAACAAATTGACAAAGCCCAAGCTATGAATGATCCTAGCATCAGTTGCTTCACTATGGATCTGGAAAAAATATTATTGACTCCGAGCTTACAAGTGGGACAGTTATATTATACAAAAAAATTAAAAACGTATAACTTCACGGTGTATGAGCTGGCTTCCAGACAAGCAACGAATTACATGTGGCACGAAGGTGTGGGCACAAAGGGTGCTTCGGAGATCGCTACGTGTCTGTGGAACCTCTTGGTGTCATTAGGCCCCAAAAAAGTAGTGACGCTGTACTCGGACACGGCTTCTGGTCAAAATCGGAACTCAGTAGTATCCGCTATGTTCCTACGTGCAGTGGAACAGCTGCCGATTGACGTCATCAATCAAAAATTTATGGAATCAGGGCACTCAGAGATGGAGTGCGATTCTGTGCACTCCACAATAGAGGCCCGAGGAAGAAAAATAGACGTGTTCACACCAGATGGATGGTACGTTGTTGCCCGTACTGCAAAAACTTCTAAACCATACCACAAGGTTGTGGAAATGGATTATGCTGACTTCCTTAACTATAAAAAATACAGCAATAAAGTTATGACAAACAAAAATATATCAGAAAATGGAGACAAATTAAAGTGGCTCAAAGTAAAGTGGTTTCAATACCGAAAAGGTGAACCCACTACTGTTTTTTATAAGTATCAATTGAGCCGAAATGACTTTGATACCCTTAACATTCAGCGAAGACGGCTTCGAACGTTATCCTGTGCAAGCGTAGAAGTAGAAAGACTGTATTTTTCAAAGCCAAAAATAGGCCAAGACAAATTAAAGGACCTACTCAAATTGTGTGATAAAGGCAGCATTCCGTCCACCTATCATGATTTTTATAAAAATTTGCAGCCTGAGGACGGTCCATCTCGGGAGAATGATGGCTCGGAGAGTGACGGAGAAGATGGAATTTAAAAATTATTATAACATTTTTGTAATAAATATTTTCTTCAGAATCTAACTTTGTATTAATTTTTTTTATGTACCTCAGCCAACTTTATTTCAACAGGTATAAACATAGTAACCATACGATAGATTGCTTGACTATGGACCAAATTTTAAGGGATGATACAGTAGTACATTCACAGACTTAAAATGCAAAAAATGGAATGCTGATACCAATCTTAATGTGTATGGCAATGAGGCATAGAACTGGCAGAGGAAGTATACTATGAGCGTAGAATGATAGATTAGCCTGATTTATTTTGGGTTTTATGCCGTATTGCGCTACCTTCTTCTAATAATGGACACTAACGCTGTTCGACACATTGAAGAAGGTCGTAGCACAACACGGCATAATACCCCAAAAATCAATCGCTAATACTTTTGGTCGTGAAAATCTCAAATCTTGTCTGAATGAATTTTGGACAAATAAGATCTCTGAGGTGTATGTGTGGTAAAACCATGTTTTTATTGTGTGAAAAATGTGGTAATTTGCAAATAATGTAAGCGTGATGAGAAAAATTAAGAAAAGGATGGTTTGAGCGTGTGATCGGAATAACGAAGCATGTAGAGTGGATGAACAATGACATGTAGGAGGACTCCTGAGAAAAACTTGGCGCGATTAAGTGAACCAGATACTATTGTCGGGCCGTGCCATGAGTCAGAATAACTGAAGGGTTATGTATGAATGTGAATGAAGCAAGCAGTGCCAAGCTCTGTTTGGCGGTCCATCCTCTCTGCTCAACCCTTAGAGAAACAGCGCGGTGGTTAGATAGTTAATAGACTTTCCTTTAGAGTTTAGAGTATAGTCCAAAAAAAGTTAGTAATTTGTCCGCAAATTCTCAGTAGTCAACAGGCGTAAGAGGCTTAACTCTTTTGACTACCACACAAATGTACCATCTGTTTATTTCAATATTCAGTGGTCAAGAGATATAACCCAAATAACTTTTATAATACTGTTTTTTACATTTATTCAATCTAACTAATAAAAAGATAACATCACAAAATATCTATGTCTAAAATTACACTCTTCTATCTTTAAAAACAAAAAAGTTATGACAAAAAAATGTGATTTTTTTGTAGCCAAAAATCTTTGAGGGCCGTTTTCTCAGCTTTCTGGTTTTGTGGCTTGACTCTCTTGGCATCTACGGCGACGTTTTCTTGTCATCTAATAAGTCAACCACTTACGTTTTGTATTAGTTATGTGGGTTCAGGGTTGGCTTTAAAATTAAGAATAATAAATTTAAAAAACACCGTATTTCCCCCTCTGAATACGCACGTTGGTATTAGTGAGTACCCAAACGACACTTCTCTGGACATACATAATATATTCATTTATAATGTATGCCTGGCAAAATAATATTGCGCCATAAATTATTCCTGTTGCTTTTATTTAAATTTCAAATTGTTTATCTGTTTTTGAATATATTCCAAAATAAAATACTATTTTTGAAAGCAGTTGTAAGACTCTTTCAGTTTTTGATATCACAAAAATAAAAATTACTCAAACATAGCTAAAGTTCTTTTAATCGCTTTCCGATGTTTTTTTGTAAAATTGTACTTGTACCAAAACTAATACCTTTTTAATTGTAGAAATGTTTTCAAAGTTTATTGTATCTTCTTCTTTTTTACGTTTTTTATTAAAATAATTATTTAAAAATTTAGCAAACCTTGTCCACGTGAACTGTTTTTTTTTTCAAATTTGATTATCGAAACATGGGTAAGATTATAATGGTTATAATCTAGGCAGGTATGTGCCTATGTAAATTAACGCTCCGTTCGCTGAACCAAAAATATAGGTATTCGCAAATGTGACTTACGGAAGAGTGGGTTATGATGTTCGATGATATGGTTCTTTTGGTAGCGCTCGTATGGTAAAGGAATTCACAGGCACTCGTATAAGATTTAACTAATTATAACTCCGTCTAAAAATCGAATTGACAAATCGGTTGTTTTTTCGGTACGGTGTTTTTGTCAACTGTCATTAGATGACGTTTTCGCTACGTCGTCCTTTTTCTCCTCGTACAATTTGTAGTAAAACAGAAAGACAGAAGATAGTAGAACGATGATCATAATAAAAAAACGAGATAGAACAAGTTTTACAAGGACGTGTTATTTTGTGAAAGATTGCTTAAAAATATTTGAACCAAGTTTTCAAGCAATGAACACTCACGTTCTTTTTTAAATTTGGTATCCTGCTAGGTATTAAAGAAAAGGTCAAATTGTCATATGAGATCGAAATTTGATAAAAATTCGTAGTCACGAAAAATAAAAATCAAATAAGTACATTTATTTGAGACGATGTATGAATGTGAATAAAGTACGAAAAATGCCCTTAGAAGTGTAATGAAATTACATAATCCATATGAACAAATAACATATATGGTAGAAATAATTAGAGTAATCTCGACATCAAAGCGGTAAACCGATTTTTCCATTTTATTAATTCAAATTCGTCCCTTTTGCTATTAGTTTGAATAGTAATTCAACCAAACATTTGTGATTTCCGACTTGATTAATTTTCGATTCTGGAATTAAGTTAATGATCCAGATTGGAATTCTAGTGGCAACAGAATTCGAGTCCATTCGGGACGCCGGGTTCTATCAAATTAATGATCCACACACTTAATTCAGGTCGGCTGAGCCAGGACTCTTGACAAAGAGTAGTACGTAGTTGTATGAATATGATAATGAAGGGTAAACTAGCGTAGAACACTGCTTATAGAATTCTTCTCTGATTACCTTTGTTAACTTGAGGGAACTTGAGTAAAAACTTATTACGTCTTACAATGTACTATCCAGTTTCGCTCGTTCAACGCTATTTTGTTAATAAACTATGTGGAACAAACAACAAAATAATTGTTCTGATTTTCATTTTTTATACCTGGATGAAACAGATGTATGTATTTAACTCCCAAAATGAAATGAGAATTCGAGTTTGGGTCTAATAATATGCACACGTTACACTTTATCTAAAACACCCCAGTACAGGTTCTCTTAGTGAGGTGTTCATAAAACACTTCCACTAACCTATTTACAAAGATTTACTTGTTATTGTTACACTTTTTGTATAACTGGAACTTATTATCGATGTAAACTGTAATCATCCGTAAAATGTGTGTACGAGAATATAAATAAATGTGTATAGAACGGATGACATGTATTTAATTTGATTGAAAATTAAAGAGAAATTGTCTAACCAACTGTTATAATTAACTGAATTATGTTTTAAACTATTGCCGAATTAACAGATGTCAACTGACAGATGCTCGGACTGTATAGATATTGCATGATTATTGATGCAAAGTAAATTAAAATGAACCAGCTTTAATTGTTTAATCCCATGACAAGACTTTTATTAAACTAGTTAAAAATAACACCTGCGCGCTGCGCAATACAAAAACTAATTAATTATTTATCAAATTACATCGTACTTTTATAATATGCAAATAATTAGAGTAAAATATCTGAGTGCGGTGTCAATTTAATTGGAAATATTCAATTAATTGCTACATTATTTGTTGTTTTCGTGTTTAATTAGAAGATCTTTCAAATTATGTGTTTTATTTTTCAACATAACTTCGAAAGGCAAAATAGCTGTTGCGATTAATAATAACTTTGAAGAGCGGAACCTAATACTAACTTTGTTTTAATAATAGTACTTACATAATTCATTGGAAATAAATAATTGCTGTACACTGTATACTGTACAATTGTATATTCTGTGGTCATGAACGTATCATCATATAATTTTCAAAACAAGTCCAAGTATGTTTTTAGATTCTCACGGCCAAAAGCATTTTTGTTGTTTGTTTTTGGGGTGTTATGCCGTGTTGCGCTAACTCCTTCTTTAGCCGACGTTTCGGACAGCGTTGCAGTGTCCATCATCAGGGCAGATCCGGTAGATCCGAAGATGTGTACATGTGCACATCTTCGGATCTACCGGATCTGCCCTGATGATGGACACTGCAACGCTGTCCGAAACGTCGGCTAAAGAAGGAGTTAGCGCAACACGGCATAACACCCCAAAAACAAACAACAAAAAAAGTCCAAGTATGTAAAGAAGTACGGGTCTTCCCTTTGAAATCTATTTTTAGGCCTTTTTGGATGTAAGTATTTACAACTTTTAAATATTTGTTACTTCTTGCCATTTGTTTCAAAACTTACATATTAACATCATTCAATATTTTTTTATGCTTGTAGAATCTGCTTTGTGTATAACGTCCCTTGGCAATCGAAGATAATAATTGAAGTGACATTTTCACGTTCGTTCTGACAAAGGTTTAGTTTAGCCTAAGGGTTGGCGTAAATAATTCTCAAAATCAGGGTGTTTACCCCAATGAAATCGATACTTTATTTACAATATCGGATCGATATTAAAGAAAAAAATAAAAAAGACTTAATAAAGATGTACTTTAATGGGGTCTTTATTAACAACTTGTTATGTGAACACATTTTGTTTCTCATTACATTCCCTATGTAGCGTCATTGGCCCGAATGGATTTCTTTCAATCCTAAGAGCTTCGTTAGTTCGACTCCGTTCTTTGGTAAGCCAGTAAATTTGCAAAATGGACTATGTTATTAAGAACATTTCTTAATAAATCGCTGAGCGAACCCTCAATTATCGCTAATGGATCATAGATTACGAATTTAGTCAATTTCGTATTGACATAGGGCTTTAATCGTTCGTGCTAGACTTCCTGGTAAGGTAATATTTACCGTAATCGAATCTTTTCTTAAATACTGCTTTACAATCCACAACCAGGTAGATTTGCATCAAATATATTACTGCAGCACCATACAAAAATTCATTCACCTACCCTTAATTGATTAGCTGGGATTTAACTTCAACCCTCTTAAAGAAGCAACGATGAAGCAGGGTTACGCAGGAAATAACACTTGTGGAAGTAATTTACTAATCTTAATTAATATTTAAATAATTATAATTAATTATAATTAATTATAATTAATTATAATTAATTATAATTAATTATAATTATAATTAATTATAATTTAAATAATATTTAAATACGTTTTACTAGTTTACGAAAAACGTATATTTGATATGGTTCCATGATAACTCAACACAGTGACAATTCAACACACATTTAAAAAGTGATATATAGTCATTAAAAACGATGAAAAATCACTTTCTCGTCAAGTAAATATGAGTGTCAACATATAAATATATATATATTTTATTTACTTATTTTTTCAAAAGAAGAAAACACAGTATGGCTTGACATTTAAATAAAGTTCATACTTTTAACCGTTATACAGGAATTACATTACTACACAAAATGGAATTGGTTTAAAACTCAACAAGTTAGAAGCTTTTGAAATAAAAAAAACGGTAAATTCAAAGGTCGAAATCATTCACAACCATTTAAATTTAACCGTCAGCCCAATTCTAAGAATGTTCCCCATTACATAACTTATCCCACACTCCACCCCCCCCCAACTCTCTCCCACAACTGACGCACTGTTCAACTCTAGTATACTGTCCCTTTCTTTCTTTATATGTGTATATATATATATTATAAAGAATATATATATATATATATATATTGTCCTCTTCCCGTAGTATGTTGATCCAGTAAGAAGTTGTTAGACTAAGTTGATCCACCTTTAACACCAAATAACTTGGCTATTATGGAATACATCTGTATGAACTGACAACAGTGGTACAATAATTATCAATGTTGCCAGTTTGCCAGAAAAACCATTTGATATACTGTTAATAAAATTTTCAAATTTTGTATGGAAATCGGATGCATAATTTATGTTGATCTACCCAAATTGGCATACTTATGTTGATCTCATATATATTGATCTATTCCCGTAGTATGTTGATTCAGGTAAGAAGTTATTAGACAAAGTTGATCTGTGTCCCTATATATGGTTTTACTAAATGAACCAATCAAGGGGCAATCGGTGGACTGTTCATCACAAGGTTTTATGTGATTCCGTAATCTTTTGTGATATTGAACCCAAAGTATTAGTCTCTAGGGTCGAATATCGCATGAAATGACTGTGAGATGGTACCGTTTCAAATCAAAATGACGTGTGTTGCTTGAATTGTTTATAAGAAATGTATGCGTATTTAGATTGAAACGAAAATTTCGCAAAAACAAATCCATAAAAAAATCATAACTTAGCAGGGGTACACGGGTTCATAGGGTGAGGTTTGTCTAAGTCCTGGCGGCGGATGCGTTTGCCCATCTACTGCGTGGCGGGCCGGATCGAAAAAGAAACTGGTTGAGGGATACCTTTCGACCATAAAAATCCAAAATGGCGGCAAAAGGAATAATGTTACGTAGGAAACTTTGAACCTGTATCTTTTACCATCTCTCCTGATTACGCTTCGTGACTTAGTAGGGGAGGCCGGGTTCTTGATTATAATGGGTAATTAATGGATGATTGGACGCGGTTGGAGCTAACTAAAAACTGTCCAAAGAAGAGAAGCTAGCAGTCCACAATGGAGTGCTGGTACCTACCCTAATATATGGAAATGAGCATGGAATTGGCAGAAGAAGGCTGAAAGTAGACAGAATACTGTAGAAATGAGATCCCTGAGGCATATGTGCGGTAAAATCATGTATGACGAAATGTGCGTATGCTGTGTCTATTCTACAGGTATTTTATTAGAGCCTGTTAAAAGGAGAAGCAGCATTGATCCCCGGTGCACCGTGCACGTGCTTTATACCCGACGGACACGAGCGGAACACAGGTTCACAGTAAAGTTGATGTTATCTATGTATGAACGGGTCGTTTCTCCGACTCGTTTTACCGTAAGTCGGCTCGCATGTGGAACGAGCTATCAGTATCTGTTTTTCCTCCTCCATATAATTCGCGCCTCTTTAAGACCAGCATTAATAAATTCATTCCTACAGCCCCTACCTTAACCCGCCTCATAACGCTGCCCAACAATGATCATTTTGTATGTCTTTATATTCAAATTCGCAAATATGATTTTTTATGTGACACCTATCACAAGAGCGCCCCTGTCTTTACACTCTAAATACAGAGAAACTATGTCGCCACCCAGTTGGGCAGCGTTATAAGGCGGGTTAAGGTAGGGGCTGTAGGGATGAATTTATTAATGCAGATCTGAAAGAGGCGCGAATTATATGGAGGAGTAAAAACAGATGCTGATAGCTCGTTCCACATGCGAGCCGACTTACGGTAAAACGAGTCGGAGAAACGACCCGTTCATATATAGATAACATCAACTTTACTGTGAACCTGTGTTCCGCTCGTGTCCGCCAAGTATCAAACAGGTGCACGGTATTATATGGAGGAAAAAACACACACACGAGCGGACTTACGCAAAAACGATTTGTAAAAACGACCCGTTCTCATAAAGACAACATCAACTTTATTGTGAACGTGCGTTCCGCTCGTGACCGCCGAGTATCACGCACGTGCACCGGGGATCAATGCTGCTAGCTCCTTTTAACAGGCTCTAATAAAATACCTGTAGAATAGATTTCGTCATACATGATTTTACCGCACATATGCCTCAGGGATCTCATTTCTACAGTATTCAGTGTACTTTCAGCCTTCTTCTGCCAGTTCCATGCCTCACTTCCATATATTAGGGTAGGTACCAGCACTCCATCGTGGAGTTTCGCTTCTTTGGACAGTTTTTTGCTATCTCCAACCGCGTTCAATCATCCATTGATTACCCATTTTAAATAATTACCCATTATAATCAAGAACCCGGCCACCCCTACTAAGTCACGAAGCGTAATCAGGAGAGGTGGCAAGAAGTTCAAAATATACCATATAACATTATTCCTTTTGCCGCCATTTTAGATTTTTATGGCCAAAAGGTATCCCTCAACCAGTCTCTTTCGATCCGGCAAGTCCACAATGGAGTGCTGGTACCTACCCTAATATATGGAAATGAGCATGAAACTGGCAGAAGAAGGCTGAAAGTAGACTGAATACTGTAGAAATGAGATCCCTGAGGCATATGTGCGGTAAAATCATGTATGACGAAATGTGCGTATGCTGTGTCTATTCTAGGGGTATTTTATTAGAGCCTGTTTATATATGAACGGGTCGTTTCTCCAACTCGTTTTATCGTAAGTCGGCTCGCATGTGGAACGAGCTATCGGCATCTGTTTTTCCTCCTCCATATAATCCGGGCCTCTAAGAGACCCGCATTAATAAATTCATTCCTACAGACCCTACCTTAACCCGCCCCATAACGCTGCCCAACTAGGTGGCGACATAGTTTCTCTGTATTTAACGTGTAAAGACAGGGGCGCTCTAGTGAGATGTGTCACATAAAAAAGTCATACCTCCGAATTTGAATATGGAGACATACAAAATGATCTATATTATAAGTTATAACCAATGAATTCACCCAATTTTTATCGATTATCACTTTTTATTAGGATTTAAAAAAAATCGTAAACTTTATAATCACATAACTCTTGAAAAGAAAGTCCCAATGATTGGCATAAATCATTCAAATCGAATAAACATTATTTTTTAAATATTAATATTCTGTATAAATTATTGTCACATCTTACCGGAAATCGTTATATTTTAAAGTTCTCTAAATAAAATTAAATCTTCTTATTTAAAAGAATTATCTCACATTTAATATTATTTAAACAATATGACCGGAAGTCGGCATCTTTCAGTGAAAAAACACCACAAGGTGGTTACAAATGCAATTATATTTAATAAATTTTTTCGATTATATTTTATGTGAAGAATTTTTCACAGAGGCCCAATGAATATTATACAATGAAATCACTTGCTTCATCGGTAGAGGAGACCAAAGCCAATTGAACCAATTTGACTTTAACATTTTCTACGTCTTGCATATAAAGTTTACGATAAAAATACTTATAATCAACGTCAGACAATTTAACTGCCCACCAAATTCGTATACGATTTTTTTTCAATCTCATATAAATTAAGCTATATACTCATAAACCAATTGAGTGAAATGCTGCAATGACCCCGACCCCGGGGTCATTGCAGCATTAACGGAATGTTGATTGAAATGTAGAATTTAGGCACATAGTTGTCCAATTTCAATAACTTCGATGACGAAAAGTAGTTTTTATAATTAGTTTAAACTTACTCTTCAAAATTTCAATTATTTTTAACGTAATACACTATATATCCTCAAGAAAATCTGTTTAATCACGAACCGTAACTACTTGATGTAATAAAAAAAGAAAAACAAATATATTTTAATATCATAGTTTGCTTTAATCTCGATAAAAACAGAAGAAGAAAAAGTTTTTTTTATGAATGAGATAAAACTTTACCCCAAACAACGTGTAAATATATTAATTAAAATCAAAATATAAACTTCACATTAGGAAAGAGGACAACGAACAAATAAGTACATTGACTAAGTGTTACGGACGGACATGCACTTGAGCAAGACTTGGGAGCTGTACTCACAGAAACTTAAAAAAAACTTGGGTTTATTTGTAGTACGGGGTCAATTATTATTATTATTATTATTATGTAATGAGCAGGCAGCATTCTGCTGATGCGCTCATATCTGATTTCACAACAAGTTTGACAGTAATTGAGTTGTACTGGTATAATTATCCCCCGAAAACATTAAAACGGAAACAATATAAACTACTTTTTTAAAAGAAAGACATACATTCCCGGGTTTTGAATAACCTGGCAATATTTGAAAATCTCCTACTACCACCACAGTCAGCTGAAAATGTTGCTTGTGTTGTGATGGAGGACTTAGCCAGCCCAGGAATTGAACACACTACGCCGCGCCTGGGTGGGACCCAAACGCGATGTCAACTCGGCCACCGACCGGTCTAAAATATGACAGAGATCGCTCCAGTGGATAAGTAATAAAACGTAGTTTATAGGCAGTTTATAAAAAAAAAATTGTCTAAAGAAACAGATACATTTTTAAAACAGTAATAAATAAAGTACATTCTGGAATCGTCAATAAGTCGTTTTGAAATATTTAGCCGTGTTAAGTAATCAATAGTAAACGGAAACGCGGTGGCAAAACGTGGAATTCCATAGCCGTTTTTAATTTATTAAAGATATTTATAAAATCAAAGACAAAACAATTAAATGTATTCTAATCAGGGTGTTGTTATAACAAAAGAACGCCGGCCGGGATATATCCGCGGGCGGCCACGCAGCTGCATTATCTTAACAACGAAGTTTAGGTCTGGTAAGTTTTTAGATTCTCACGGCCAAAAGCATTTTTGTTGTTTGTTTTTGGGGTGTTATGCCGTGTTGCGCTAACTCCTTCTTTAGCCGACGTTTCGGACAGCGTTGCAGTGTCCATCATCAGGGCAGATCCGGTAGATCCGAAGATGTGTGGATCTTAAAAAAAATTTTTTGAATACCACACCAGAGTCCCAACTGCTCCCGTCTGGAGCCAGTGAGACTATGGCATCCCCAATTGGGGTTGTTGTGAGACTGAAGGTATTGTGGACCTCGAAGGAGATGACGTAGAGGAAGGTGGGAAAGTACCTGGCTATTCAGATCTGGTTACCAAACACTAATTGTAAAATAGTACAAATTAATTTTAGTAAAATTTATTTGAGCCCGCGACCTTCGGATTGCTAGTCGATAGCCTTACCCCTCGATAACGGAGGCCGTCATTTAGGTACGTTTCAAATTATGTTTTACATTTGAAAGTAGAAGTTTATCACAATTTGGGAGGAGGGTATGTGTACCGCCGCCCCGGGAACCATTTATTTGATAACCCACACTTCTGCCATAGGTCTCCCCAAGTTGTTTGATATGTTTGGTGACTTATCAGGTGTGCCCGAGTTTATGGGGTGAGGTATGTGAGGGGCTTGGCGGCGGATGCGCCTGCCTAATAACTGCGTGGTGGGCCGGATCGATTAGTCCTCTTTCAACGCATCGCCTTGCAACGCAGTAGGAGACTTAGATTCTTATGTATATCACTCGAACACACTGAACCCCAGATTACTACCCACCCATCAAACCTATTTACTTCCCAGAACTCACTCTCCTTCCTTTCCTTCAAAATTCCCCCAGCACAGCATTCACAAAGATGACATAGGCCCTGAGGGTTACGATTTTCCTCAGGGCCTCCTGTGTGGATATGATGTAAAAAATATAAGAAATAAACAAAAATCTTGCTAAACGTTGGCGGTGACCTATGGTAGGGGTGTTGGTTATCTAATAAATGGTTCCCGGGGCGGCGGTACACATAATTGTAATAGTTCTCGAGGGCTCTGATGTACAAACATTATGGCTCATGTTGATTGACGAACATATACTAAAATATCGTTGGTTGGAATCGTAGCTTGAAATGACTTTAGCCATGTTTAGTAATAAACAAATTAGAATAAATTTTTTAGCAATCATAATTTAAAATTTGAAAAATTTAATTCTCACCAATCTAATCGCCGCAATTTTAATAGGCACATATTATGGATATTACGCTTTGTTTCAACTTAATCATTACAAGAAACTTACGTCGGGAGAGATGGTAAAAGATACATTAAAATAAAATTTTATTCAATCAATGTTCAAAATTTCTCTTATAAAATGACTTAGACAAATCTCACCCCATGAACCCGGGCGCCCCTGCTAAGTCACGAAACGTAGTAAATGATGCATTAAAGTTACATTTTTGTTTAATAAAGTTCAAAAGATTTTGTTGATCTCATATATATTGATCTATTCCCGTAGTATGTTGATCCAGGTAAGAAGTTATTAGACAAAGTTGATCTGTGTCCCTATATATGGTTTTACTAAATGAACCAATCAAGGGGGCAATCGGTGGACTGTTCATCACAAGGTTTTATGTGATTCCGTAATCTTTTGTGATATTGAACTCAAAGTATTAGTCTCTAGAGTCGAATATCGCATGAAATGACTGTGAGATGGTACCGTTTCAAATCAAAATGACGTGTGTTGCTTGAATTGTTTATAAGAAATGTATGCGTATTTAGATTGAAACGAAAATTTCGCAAAAACAAATCCATAAAAAAATTATAACTTAGCAGGGGTACACGGGTTCATAGGGTGAGGTTTGTCTAAGTCCTGGCGGCGGATGCGTTTGCCCATCTACTGCGTGGCGGGCCGGATCGAAAGAAACTGGTTGAGGGATACCTTTCGACCATAAAAATCCAAAATGGCGGCAAAAGGAATAATGTTATGTAGGAAATTTTGAACCTGTATCTTTTAACATCTCTCCTGATTACGCTTCGTGACTTAGTAGGGGAGGCCGGGTTCTTGATTATAATGGGTAATTAATGGATGATTGGACGCGGTTGGAGCTAACTAAAAACTGTCCAAAGAAGCGAAGCTAGCAGTCCACAATGTAGTGCTGGTACCTACCCTAATATATGGAAATGAGGCATGGAATTGGCAGAAGAAGGCTGAAAGTAGACAGAATACTGTAGAAATGAAATCCCTGAGGCATATGTGCAGTAAAATCATGTATGACGAAATGTGCGTATGCTGTGTCTATTCTACAGGTATTTTATAAGAGCCTGTTAAAAGAAGCTAGCAGCATTGATCCCCGGTGCACCGTGCACGTGCGTGATACTCGACGGACACGAGCGGAACACAGGTTCACAGTAAAGTTGATGTTATCTATGTATGAACGGGTCGTTTCTCCGACTCGTTTTACCGTAAGTCGGCTCGCATGTGGAACGAGCTATCAGTATCTGTTTTTCCTCCTCCATATAATTCGCGCCTCTTTAAGACCAGCATTAATAAATTCATTCCTACAGCCCCTACCTTAACCCGCCTCATAACGCTGCCCAACCGGTTGGCGACATAGTTTCTATGTATTTAACGTGTAAAGACAGGGGCGTTCTAGTGAGAGGTATCACATAAAAAAATCATACAGCCGAATTTGAATATGAAGACTTACAAAAACTTCCGTCTGGAGCCAGTGAGACTATGGCATCCTCAAAGGAGACCTCAAAGGAGATGGCGAGGAGAAAGGTGGGAGAGTACCTGGCTATTCAGATAAAACCAAACACTAATTGTAAAATAGTGCAAATTAATTTTAATAAAATTTATTTGAACCCGCGACCTTCGGATTGCTAGTCGAGAGCCACCTCAAGTAGTTTGATATGTTTGGTGACTTAGCAGGAGTGCCCGGGTTTATGGGGTGATGTTTGTTCGGTTCTTGGCGGCGGATGCGCTTGCCTACCAAATGCGTGGTGGGCCGGATCGATTAATCCTCTTTCAACGCATCGCCTTGCAACGCAGTAGGAGAGTTGGATTCTTATGTTTATCACTCGAACACACTGACCCCCAGATTACTACCCACCAATCCATACCTATTTCCTTCCCAGAACTCACTGTCCTTCCTTTCTTTCAAAATACCCCCAACACAGCATTCACAAAGATGACTTAGGCCTTGAGGGTTACGATTTTCCTTAGGGCCTCCTGTGTGGAGACGATGTAAAAAAATACAAAAAATAAACAACTATCTCGCTAAATCGTTGGCGGTGAGTAATGGTAGGGGTATTGGTTATCTAATAAATGGCTCCCGGGGCGGCGGTACACATAATTGTAATAATTCTCGAGGGTTCTGATGTACCTACAGACATTATGGCTCCTGTTGATTGACGAACATATACTAAAACATCGTTGGTTGGAATCGGTGCTTGAAATGACTTTAGCCATGTTTAGTAAAAAACAAATTGGAATAAATTTTTCAGCAATTTCAATTTTAAATTTGAAAAATTAAATTCTCACCAATCTAATCACCGCAATTTTAATAGGCACATATTATGGATATTACGCTTTGTTTCAACTTAATCATTACAAGAAACTTACGTCGGGAGAGATGGTAAAAGATACATTAAAATAAAATTTTATTCAATCAATGTTCAAAATCTCTCTTATAAAATGACTAAGACAAATCTCACCCCATGAACCCGGGCACCCCTGCTAAGTCACGAAACGTAGTAAATGATGCATTAAAGTTACATTTTGTTTAATCAAGTTCAAAAGATTTTTTAAGCATGGATTTGACGTTTGCGAAAGTTCCATTTCCATATAAATACGCGTGAGGCAGTCTATCCTCTTTAAGTACAAAGTCATTTTCATAGAATATGGATGTTCTAACAGAATCTAAAAAGTACCACGACGCGCGCGGAATCGGCGGTTTTCAATTTACAACGCATGCAAGCCGTCAAGTTTGACAGAAATATATAGATCAACAAAATAAATCGTGTAAAATGTATATGCGACCGAAAAATGGGCGTGGCTTACAGCAAAATCTCGATGACACAAGTTGATCTGTACGGATTTACATATGTATGCCAGCTTGGGTAGTGGATCAACATATCCGGGGTGGATCAACAAATGCAAACGGATCAACATATACCTGGCGTACCGTCGCGCGAGATCAACATAGTACGAGAGGGGATAAATATATATATATATATATATATATATATATATATATATATAAATATATATATATATGTGTACTTCTGTATTGGATAGCATTATTTTTTAACAATCCTGATGATGGTACGGAGGTATCAAAACCGGTAGACAATAAAATATATCAATAAAGTGACTTAAAACCAAGTATTTTGGTTTCATTTAATATTTATTGTACATAGGTAACTCTTAATGCCTAGCATTTTATTATATGATGTAATTAATCATGTATTCGCAGGTGCATATGAATACACGCGGATTTGTTGGCGCAAAAACAAAGCAGACATTCTTTAAAAACAATTACTTTTGTTACGGAATAAAAAAAAACATAAAGAATGACCGACCATTAGCACGTTTTTTTAAACATATTTCCGTGTAGCCCACGGGAGAATAAATAAACGTACCAAAAAGTTATCTTATTTTCCAACCCTTTAGCAATGAAACATGAAGGGGGATTGTCTGGTGTGTGGATTTTAAATACTTTGTTGATTCTAAATGGTCTAACGTGGAATAAGTGTGCTGAATTTAAAATGTAAATTAATTATCCCTTTCTGTACCTTCGTTTAACAAGCGTTCATGAATTCTCTGGCGTGATGTACAGATTTCAACGATAATATATATATTCCTGGTGAGTTACTGTTTTGAGTGATTAGACATACGAGTTCAAACAATTTGCTAAGTTAAAAATAAGTCAATTGATTTATTTGAATAATTTATTTCTGCTAAGGGAGTGCTGTTTTTACAATCTTTACGTATTCTGGACGAAGTAGAAGTTTTAGTTGATATTTTTAATTCATAAACTTTCTTTATGGAAAAATTTATTATTTTGGTTGACTTGAACTTTATGTAAATTTTCAAGGACGTAAAGTAGGAACCATGACAAGTGAAAAGAAGAGAGAATTTTTTTAGTACGAAAACAGTGTTTGGGAAATAATAATTTGCATAAATCAGATCTGCGAACGTGATAGATGACAAAGTTTCTCTTTTTATTGTTGAATATTCCGTTTTTTTACATGTGTAATTTAAATATGTATTTATAAGCCATATGTTTTAGAAGACGTTTTTTTTCTGAATTTATCCTTGAATATTTTGCATCAATACCTAACAATATTCCAAAGAATCTGCCTTGAGAAAATTCTGATAAAATATTGATGATTATTGTAAGGCAGAAAAAGATCAAAAATGATCTGAATTCTAAAGAAAATTTAAGGCACGTCACTGATTTCCACAAACAATCCTTGTTCACCTTTAAAGAATAATACATGTTATGATTTATATTGGTTGGATAATCTTATCATTCTTCATGGAAAAATAAAATTTGAAAATGTGTCTATTTTTCGCAACATAAAATCTAATAAAATTATTTTAATGTATACGTAGGAGGAGTTTTGTTTACCGCGGATTGACATCTACATGATTTGAAATGCAACACAAAAATGCCACTTGTTTCGATGCTTCAAACAATCATTCTTTATCAAAAGCAATAATGGTCTTCTCAGTGTTTTTCGTTGTTTTAATTGCGTAAGGCCGGCGCCGTTTGCCTCGCCGGATGACATTTATCATACGCCATAAAATGCGGACCAAATGTTGTTCGCATAAAAAGACAAGGGATAAATATTTAAGTTTAACGATAAGCGGCCGGTCGCAGGAGGGAAGGGGGGGACTCGTTATATGGCGACAAATTGCCTGTGAAAATCTTAAGACATTCAAGGAGGTTAAATTGCCTATTTGTCACCCGTTCCATTGCCAAAAAACACATAAAGTAAACGGAACCTCGGTTACTAAGATTGCAGCCGAAACTCGCTCCCATTTAATGAGCTGCCAATTTTTTGATTCGTGCATTCACTGGTTCATGCAAAAATTCATTCACCTACCCTCAATTGATTAGTCGGGATTTAAATTCAACCCTCTTAAAGAAGCAACGATGAAGCAGGGTTACGCAGGAAATAACACTTGCATACATTTTATCTGCCCCTGTGGAAGTAATTTACTAATCTTAATTAGTTAATAGATAGTAAATAAATAAAAAAAATACTAAAAATATTTTAAAAATAATACGTTTTACAAGTTTACGAAAAACGTATATTTGATATGGTTCCATGATAATTCAACACAGTGACAATTCAACACACCTTTAAAAAGTGATATAAAGTCATTAGAAACGATGAAAAAAAATTTAAACCTAATCTAACCTAACCTTATCTAACCTAACCTAATCTAACCTAACCTACTTAACCCAGTTAATAAAGTTTTTGTTTCATCACTTTCCGTGACATTATATAACTTTTTTTAAATGTGATGAATTATCATTTTGATTATTTATCCGGTCACCATTTGATATGGTTGGATATTAGCTTCGAAGCCTGTGACTGTAGTAAGCAATATAAAAAAAAAACTCAAGGTCCAATTAGTAGATGATCCAAATCAGTGATTCCCAACCTAAGCAATATCGCCCAACAGGGGGCGATTCAAGTCTCTTGGGGGCGATCAAGACTTAAAATTGCTTTGAGTTTAATTTTATTTCGGCAGATTAGAATAATTCTTGCACTTATTTCATTTACACTGTAGAAAATAAAGTGATTTTTTTTTTGACAGATGTCATCAAAAAAAGCTCTGCTCTATTCACGTTTGATGGAATTAAAAGAAAAAAATGAATAAAATTATAAAAGATTTCGTGACAATTTTTCTTCCTATTGTGAATTTATGAAGATTAGAATCAAAATAGTTTATTGGTTTGTTATCACCCCTAAAAAAATATAATTTAAAAGTAGACGATAGGCCCAAAAGGTTGGGAATCTCTGGTCTAAGGCGACGGATTCGCGCGGATCCGCTAGATAAGTCCTACATCTTTGCTAAAGCAGTATTTTCCGCTTAAGACAATTTTAATTATTATCAGTTGATTCGTAACCAAGGAATGTTTTTCCTTAAAAAAATCTTTATTATCATTCGAAAACTCGGAATGCGACAGCTTTTCTGTGACGTAAATTATCTCCTTTATTATATGGTTTTCGAAATAAAATCACTTATCCAAAAAAAAAAAATGTTGAAGAGCGTGTTTAGTTCCTGATAATAACACCGTGAAGCAGTGTTTATTTGACAGTAATGCGCAAAGTACGAACGAATTATTGGTTCTATGTCATTTTTCTTTACCTTTTTGTGTCTCGGTGTAATATTTTCAGCTTACGGAGCGGACCTACTAAAATTGAACCGAAATATATTATTTTCTTCATCGGAGGGGTGTTTTTATTATCTTCATCCCGTATTTCCGTAACATGGGAACATAATAAAAAGTTGCTATCTTATTACCCTACCAGTTACAGTAACTAAAGCCATATTCCTCAAGGCTTATTCTATTTATTGAATAAAACATACCCACACTTCTAGTGCCTACTGACAAATTAAGATAAGATATGGTTTTAAAAGGGCAATGCCTACTACATTTTTACGACGTATAGTTACCCCATTACATTATTTTTTGTATGCTCCGTGCATTCAAAATAATCGATTGTACGAACTGATCTGCTCTTCTATTTAAAACACATCATCCAAAGTTAATAAGGATGTTAATGTTTTCTCTTCGTAGGAAGCAATCACTTTGTGATTTAACATTGCATATTATGAAATAAAAAGATCGTTTAAAAAAAGGATACTATTCAAATTTTGTTTATACTTACCTACGAAAATAAAAAACTTCAATAGTAGAATTTTAACAGGAAACGACAACTTCCAGTAAATATCTATTGAACAACAATTCTAAGATAGATATCATTTATTTCGGGACGTGAAGAGATTGGTGTAATACCCATATATCCCATAATATATATATATACAATATATAGAAAGCCGTTTAGCTAAAAAAGTTAGTTGTATTCTTCAAACCGATTGCTATATTTCAACAATTTGAGACGAGTCAAATTTACGGAAGAGTGAAGCTCTGACATCGTGAAATGTGCACAGTTTTTTTTATCTATTCTATTGTCAAAAGAAGAACTCAATATTATTATTTATTCAATTCAATTCAATTTGTTTATTTCTTTAAAAACATTACAAAATTACATTTTATTTCGTTTTAGTAAGCGGTGTATAAACTATACCAGCATCAATAGAGCTTGCCTTTTAAAGGCAGCTTCACCTTCAGCTAAATATGTCGATATCCGAATTAATTCTGTTCAACAGCAAGACTGCTCTCCCCACCGGCATGACCTGCAGGCAAGTTGGTCCTGCAGGCCGGGAGATAAAACAGTGTATGCTGTCGGTGACGGAGATAACCATCAGGAACATAGAGACTAATACTCTCCACGATAGTCGGATTTTCAAACCATCCACGAATCAGTTTGAAGAAGTGTGATACAATATGCACATCTCTTCTGACCCGTAGATGGTTCATACCGAGCACGCCCAAGAGAAAGTCAGTAAGATAGAGCCACGGGTAGTAGCCATACTCCCTCAGGTAGAGGAATCTCAGAAATTGTTATTTAGAAATTGTTATTTATGTCCACAGTGATATATTTTGGAGTTTTGATATATTATTTAAGCTTCCAGAAATATAAGGCAAGCTGAAATATTTATTTTGTTGAGCAAGAAATAGTGTCAAAACTTTGGCTAAAATAAAACAATTTTGTCTTCATTTAATAAATCAGATGAGACGTGAATTCGGAGTGTTTCCCGATTGTGCACCGGTGCCTGAAGAAAACAATGACGCTAATTCCTTCGAGCACTCTCCATTGAAATACTGATAGAACTAGAACGACATTCTAACCTGAAATCTGTGCTCCAAATATTGTATTCTGTTTATTAAGATTAGGGGAACTGTGAAAACCGACCGCAAGTTCCTGTAGAATTTTTCATGTATTTTTAGGCATCAGAAAGTGGCTTCTTAATTCTTAGGGTGGTGGTCTTTTCTATCTGCTTCACTATCCGGGGAAACAGTTGGTCAGTTAAATTTTAAAATTAAATTCTTTATGTGTGGTTTGAAAAAGATTTAAAAATAATAGACTTTTAAGTCAACACGAAACGACTATCTCATGTACTACAGGGGGCATAATTAATTCCAAAAACTCAGTATGTAAATAATTCGTCGTCCCTTTATTCGGAAAACAAACAACCCCTTTGGGTCGCAACGCCCCGGAGCCATAAAAGTTTTTAGAGTTTCTTTTTGCGTGGTTTGACCCGAGCCGGGGCCGGGAGCCGTCGTTACCAGAACATGCTGCAACTGAGAATGCAATATCGGAATGCAGCCAAGTGCAATGATGTTCGAGGGGCATTATTTGTGAGTTTTCCCTCTGAAATGGTGGATAAAATACCTTAGCACGGTGGCCAAGATGGCGGGGAGTGACTGCAGACGGGATCCTCCAAGTAATATATTTCACGGTATTCCAATTATAATACGTACTCTTCCGTATGAACATGTAAGTTAGTATTTAAATTGTTTATATTAACTCAGTGATATCAAAAACCACTATAAGAGATTGTATATAAGTATGATAATGTATTTATTTGTTATCGAAGGTATAAATATGACAAATTTACTATATATTTATATGACGTTATAAATGCAAAAGCATGTTTGTTTGTTCGTTCATCTTTCCCATCGCAACGGGGCGACCGATTGACGTGTTTTTTTGCATTGGGATAATTGGAGGACTGTGAAGTATATTAGAAAGTATAAAACTAATACATGCCATAGAAATGCAGAAAGATGTAAAAGTAAAAGATACAAGTAGGTATATACAAATTAGATAAGTAGACATAAGATAAATTCAGATTGATTGAAAATAAATGACATACGATTATTATAGCCTTTTTGTGCCTACATTCCGTACTGTTAAATATGTAGATACGCCACCTATGCGCAAATATTACTAACTTCATGCAATCTAGGTACAAGGAAGTGTTTAAAATGCGCATTTCTGACGTAAATTCAACGTGGTTAAGAAAATCAGGACTGACCATTTATAATTTTGAAAAATATGATTTTATATAATTTCTTTTCAAAATAAATTTAATTTTTTCATAATTTTCAAGTAATTGTAGTACATGCTTTCAATACGAATATTTAGTTTTAAAGTAACGTGTTTCAGAAATGTACGTTGAGTTTTAATGCAATCTGAACATATATTAAATATCTACTTCCCTAAATCTTTACTGAAACCCACGCCTAATAATTGTAAATTGTTTATTTTTTCTTACAACTATTTAGAACTGTTCTAAACAATCATTATATTTTCAATACAGTAATAATTATTTAGTGTTCCAAATAATGCAAATCTATATTTTTTCGTTGTTTTTTCACAACTGAATGACTGAAATTATTATAATTTTATTTTTACTGTATGAATAGAATATACAATGTGAACTATCGAGAGGATTAAAAAAATGCTATTAGTTAGCGTGTGTATCTTATAGTTGGTTGAGTATGTATTGCTAAATAATGTTACATTTTGTCTTGTGTTCCTAGTCGGTGTAATTAAATTATGAAAAAGCGACAATCATATTGAGCATTTTAGCCACGAAAATAAGTCAGAAACTGTTTAAATGAAGCAATCGACATTGTGAAATGTGCACAGTTTTTTATCTATTCTATTATCTTTTGTTAAAACAAGAACTCAATATTATTATTTATGTCCACAGTGACATATTTTGGAGTTTTGATATATTATTTAAGCTTCCAGAAATATAAGGCAAGCTGAAATATTTATTTGGTTGAGCAAGAAATAGTGTCAAAACTTTGGCTAAAATAAAACAATTTTGTCTTCATTTAATAAATCAGTAAACAGAAAATAAAAATTACCATCATTAAAGATACTGTTCGCAACACAGAAGCAACTTGATAACATTAATTGATACATACAAATTGGCGTAATGAACTCAATGAACCCCAATAATTGAGCGAAATTATCAGTGTTCACCATTGTATCAAAATATCCAGTGTCATTCGCTCGGCTCCGGCCGCCTATTGCCGGGTCGTGAAATTAAAACGTTTAATTGTACCTACCATGGATCGTAGCAGGGCATAAATAATAAATGGTCGTGCTACGGCGGGCGTAATGAAGCAGAAAGATAAATATTTTCGATTCTACGAAATCGAAACCCCTCAGATCGGCTTGGTAATGGATATAATATTACGAAATTATTAGGGCTAAGTTAGTCGTTAAGTGTCTATCTCTAATTAAGCAACGGGCCATTTCATTATTTTGTAAAACGCTGTAAGAAACGAAAGGTTTTTGACAGAACGGGGGCTTAGGATCACAAGAGCCTAACTACAAAACTGGTGTTTTGAGTTAAGTTTGGTTTCGGTAATTTTATAATCATATTTCTTAGTGACTCTCTCGTACATACAGCCATTTAAAGATACAGTTGGGCCTATAAGTTGGGCATACAGTTGGGGATATGAGAATTCCAATATTTATTTGCGTTTATCTCATAACTATGTTTTTGTAGATAGCCCCCTGTGATCCTAAACACCCAAGGATAAGCCCTTGTTTCAATGCAAATAAGATAGACGTCCATTTCGGAATCTAAAACATGTTTTTATTTTAATTTTTATAAGAGCATCGCAAAAGTCCCAAATCTCCGAAGCCTGTGGGACTATAACACTCCCAATTGGAATATGTTAGGCTGAGGGGAGTGATTGGTAGAAAATGGTGATTGGGAGGTAAATTAACTATTCAAAGATAAAACCTGTTTAAATTAGGCTTAAGAACAAAAGAGCAGATTCCTCTTTAAATAAAACACTTTGTGGAAGTTGAAATTACACCAAATTTATTGTTGTTTTTTCCTAAGTTTATATTGCTACCGACACTCTGTAGAGATCACTCCACCAACGGAGAGCGAAATATAATTGTCACTTTGGGTTCCTTTAGCTAGAAACTATCGAAGAGAAGTGAGTTCCCTACTAAAAATTGGAACTTTAACACCCTAGTTTCGCTGCCTTTAAAGAAAATGCAAACTAGCGACATCTATATTCTAAATCAGTAACTCTTTTAAATTATAATTGGTTTGAAACTCGGAGCAATTTTCAACAAGGCACTACAGGCAATGTTATGATTTTAATTTCAGGCTTTTAAAAATGCGTAAACTGAGAATATCTCATACTATGTTTTTTTCTGCTGCGTACAATTAATCAACAAGACAAGCTCTAAGATAGTGAATAGCAAAAATCTTTTTTTTTTTATTAAAATTAATTAACTACCCGTCAACTTAAACATATTATAACGTTCAATTTGTGGCTTTTAGCCCAGACATAATTCAGTTAAATTGTACAAAAGTACCCAGACACCGTGTGATTGCATAAGGAGAGCCTCGATCGATAATATTCAGGACTTGGGTTTTACCATATTATTAGAACGGATAACGTTCCGCTCGGGGCACATTCGAACTGTCACCGAGAAGTATAGTTTAAGGCAAAAACTTCCGCAGCCCGAACATAAAAACATGTATTTATATAATTATTCAGTGGGAGAGGGTTTACAATATTGCCAAAGTTTGCCTATTGAATTGAAAATCTGGCGCAAATACGAGCCGGCGTACCTCGACTGCTTGCTCCAAGTTAACTTGCTGTCATTTTTTAGTCATTTAATACTCTTTTGAGTTATTAAAAGACAATATTAGTCAAATTAATGAATCGTTTAGAAATCAAATTCAATGTTAAATTTCATTGTACATAAACATATAAAATTATGTCAAACTTTCATCAGTAACTTCTTTTTTGATAACTGTACAAGAGTCTCAACAGCACCTTTATTTAAGTAAAAAAATATTTTACGAGTGGTGATATCAATACATATTTCTTCCTCGGGTATTTTCGTTGCTCAATAAAAATATCTAATAATTTATTTATTGTTAGTAAGTTTAATTTGTAGAACTCCATTTTAATTTTAATTTTTTATATACTTATTCGATAATATTGTTATTGTGTTTATAAAAACAGTTTATTTTTAAACAAGTTCTGCTGTGTAATTATTATTACGCGTGACAGCCTCTGAAGGCATTATCAATCTGTGGGTAAAAAAAAAATAATAATAAAAAAAAAAAAAAAATATATATATATAATAATGTTTAACTTTTCATTTTTTGGTGTCGATTCTCTTCGGATCAGAGGGACTATGGCATCCCCGATAATTGATGTATGTTGTGAGTAGTAAGGCAATGAGTGGTATTATAGTAGTATTCATATTTGGTCACCAAACACGGCCAAAGCTATTTTAAGCAACGCAACATTTCAAGTAGTGATATTTTACCAGTGGGATGTTGAAAGTATCTTTTCCTCCGGAGATAAATTAAAAGAAAACTTTCAATGTCATTGGTTTAGATCTGGTGTATTTATCTAACTTTGTGATTGAGGCTTACTTCTGATGATAGTTATTATTGAGGCGAAGCTTAGTGCCAAATCACTATTTTCATTAATTATAACGAATTGGTTTACATTGTGAATACGAAAAAATATGCTTTAGATAAACTAAAGGTTTTACCGTCGTTTCGCTTGAGTAGGATACAAATAAAAAATAAATTACTCAAAAAAAATATAAATGTAAACTACTAAAAAAAATTTTTTTTCAATGGAAATGTATGAACGCATAAAAGAAACAACTTTTAAAAAATACATTGTTATAGCTAAGATTATCTGTAACAGTTTCAATTGATTAACTTTTTTGCTTTCTTATTAAATTATACAAAATAAATAAAAACGAGTTTTGTGCTTGAAATCGAACGTTTCTAGACTCTGTTTGTCAAGCGATTTTAATGTCTATTCCTACAATATAAGATATACCAAAAATATACACATTTTTGGCTTAGCTTAGTAGCTTTCTCTTAACAGATTAATATTTACTAGCAGTTAAAAACCCGCTCCGCGGGTTTTTGCTGCTAGGCCCTGCGGGCGGCACTTCTTGCACGGCACTGATATTAACTGTTATGGTACCTAATATAATTTGCTCATAGGAGACTTGCAGTGCTTAAATATGTGTTACAACCGTCAATGTCTATAAGTTGAATCAATATCGTTAAAGTTTGTCACAACAATTAAAGATAGTTATAACAAAGTTGACTGAAATAATAGATTATTACATATCGATTAATTGTACCCGTGTTTATGGATAAAAGGAGGGTAATTGTGCGATGAGATTAACAGTCGGTTTAATTAAAAGGTGTAAATTTTACTCCAACTGGTGGTAATTTTTTACCTAAAACTGTTACTGTATCTAATAAAGTTTAAAGTTAGAATATATATACACCTTCATCAGGAGAGTAAAAATCTATATATAAAGGTAGATTATTACAATATAGCGCCCCTGAGGTGATATCTCACAAAAGCGGCGCTATGCAAATTGTCCAATTAATAAATAAATATAATGTTTACATTTTATTATGTACGTATGCATTGATATACAATGGAAATAGATAAAATAATGTTATCCTATTAAACTTTATTTTATTAAAAAACAAATAACTTTTTTAACATCACTTTATTATATACAACCAATACATGTCTCATGAACGAAGTATACACCGAAGTCAAAAATTAAATATAGATTACAATTGGAAAAAAGAAGTGGAAGGAGGGGGGAGGGGTAAGAGTAGGCTGGGTTTATAAGAATTAGGAATTACAATATGAAAGACCAGTTAAGTGGGAAAATATTTAAAAGAGAGTTTATAAAAAAAATCTTGTTAATTATATCTACTTTTATAAACATGTTCTCTTATTTCTAAAATTTCGAAATTATTTATTTGCGATGCTTTATATCCTGTGTGAAGTATTTTAAGACCTGAAAAAAAATTGCATAAAACCATAAAACAATATATTCATAAGACAAATAACATTTAAAGTTGAAATACTAAATAAAAAAATTAAACATTTTCTCTTCAAACGGTATTTTTACCCTATTTCTTAAGATATAAATAAACAATCAGGATTAAAGCATCGCAAATAAATAATTTTTAAATTTAAGAAATTATAAAACATGTCAATATAAAATCAGATATAATTAATATGCAAAAAAAATTATAAATAATAATGAAAAATGCCATTGCAAAGTTTAAATAAACTTCCAGAAGAAATCTTCTTATGAAAAGCTTAATGGTGAAGTAATTTTGCATATTTAAATATTCGCGCCAGTTATTTGGTTAGTTTTTACACCGCCAGAGGTGCGCTCTGTGTCGGCCAGCTATTGCCGGCCATATTCAATGGACGCGTGCTTTTTTCGTCAAACGTCAAACGTAATCACGTAATTGTGGATAATTTTCACTGTAATTTAATTAATCCAATGGATTATAAACTTTCTAAAACATATTTTCTTCGATATTATCCAAAAATTATATGAGGAGAAACGATATTTTTGAAGAAATATCGTATTACATGTGGCGATTCTTTTTCAGTATGAAATCGTGTCTTAATTTTTAATGTCTTATTTTTTTGTATCCAGTCGCCTGCAAACCGAAATGAACCTTACGGTTGCTTAAAATTGAGGGGCAGATTGGTATTTTTTGCCTGCAGACCCCCAATGCAGAATTTATCCGAATCACATAATATGAATTTGACCAATCAGAGGGCCTACATCGTCCAGATGCTGGGACAATAATACTACCAGATAATAATCATACAAAAAATGTGGCAGATTCACGAATTTACTCAGCTTTCTTAGAATTTTTTAATTTCCTCATGAATATGGCTAGTTGCCAAATAAACTCCTTCGGAGTCTTCATTTCTTTAACCTTTCGATTTGAGATGCCTTTAATACGTAAATTTTATTATATTCTTATTTTGGATTGTTTGTTGATCAAAAAAAAGATAAATACCGATTTTTTTTGCCATAAAAACATAAATTTTATATTCGTCTGTGTTAATTGATTGTTGAAGAAAACTAACAATCTTCACAGTATGAAAAATTATACCCATAAAAAACAAAAATTATACATGAAAATCAAATTGTCATTTAAAATGATTTTTTTGACAGACCATTTTTAATAAAGTAACGCAATATGTTATGATGCAGTTGCGTAAAATGCTTAATTGACACACTGGTAATCAAGTACCTATTTATTTTTCTCTTTCGCGTAATTGTCTATGGTTTTTTTTTGTTTGACTGAGGACTTTACCTGCCTTCCCAGGGACTGGAGTCGATCGCGCTTCCAACCTCACCAAATCCCGATCGAATAGGACCGTAATTTATTTCGTATATTATGCTGTAATGTCATAAGAAGTCCGCGTGTGTGTGCGTGATGCCACCAAGTTGATAGGATCCTTTGTCATCGACAACGAGTCCATTTGTCGAGTTTCGACTTCCAAGCTTGCATTACCAAAATTCAAATAGACGTATTTTAAAATAGGAAAGATATAAAAGTATTAATATTTAACTTGTTTTTATTTAATTTTGCTTTCAAAAGGTATCTCCAATAAAATATATTACAACGAAGAGTAAAGCAAATAAGTTGCTTTTTATTTTAAAGACTTCAATCATTTAATCAAAACAATTCATTCAACCACGAAACGGGCTAGCAATATTAAAGATTTGTTTTGAATTCAGAATCAGCCTACCGCCATAGAAATATAGCTTATTTATATTAATGAGCTTTATATTGTTTTATTTGCTTTTCAAAATGGATACGAAATATACCTTACAATGTCAAGAATGTTATTTTAAAATTCAATTTTGTTTACTTTGTATCATTTTATCATTTTATTTAAGATTTCATTCAGGCAGGCCAGGATAATGTACAGTGCTAACTAAATATTCCATATTACAGTTATCTACAAATCATGTTAGTTCCATTTAATACTGTTTAGTTGTCATATAGAACAACAAGGTTTAATTTGAAAATTTACGGATAACTTAGTTCTATCTGCCATATATAAAATATTTATTTTGTATCTTATTTCAAACTGTTTTCTTTGGGACAACAAGGTTCCATCTGCCAATTATATTGAGAAAAATCTATAGAAATATCTATCTAGAAATAAATATTAGTGATATTGAGAAAAAATATCGTTTTTAAAATGTGAATACTTAACCAAAAATGTTTTTCTAATTTTCAAACAATCCGTTTTATAAAATATTTTTGTTTGAATATCACTTTATTCCATAAAATTAAAAGAAAATCTGATATTGAAATATGACCCCGTTAAATATTAACGTTCTTGTATTTAATTTGAGAATCAAACTTGAACCTTAATATCTCAGTTTCGGAAAAAGGCCGATAGAACCTTGTTATCTGAAGAGAATGAACTACCGAAAGTTTTAGAAACCGATACATAATACCAGGTGGAACCCAGAATGCCTTTACGTTTAGTAGTTAAACTGTATCCTGATTTTTATCATCGTCTCGCGTACGTGGTTATGTACGTTAACGTTGGTTTGTGTCAGGTTAATAATTCATAAATCAAGCTTGTACATTTTGTACCAAATATTTCTTGGTGTAATATTTCTGAAAAGGTGTGTAAAACATGCATCTCAAGTGTAGTACAAAATTAAGTAAGGAAATCTGAAATTAAAGAGCTGTGTGTAATGCTAAGAACAAATGTATTGAGGTTATTTTCCATAATTCTTTATCATCCATTAAATTACAATATTAATCAAGTTAGTTGGCAAGAGACTCTACATTTACTATGAATATCAGGGCATGTTCAGATCGTTAAACTAAATATGACTAGTGATGCGAATTTACAATTCTAATATGCTAATCTGTGGGTATAAAAAAATTAAAAAGTTAAAGTTTCAAATCTCAAATAGTAATCTTGCTATAAATACATAGGGCGCAAGTTCTTCCTAATTATCATATGAAGAACAAAATTTATAATTATAGTAAACCATATTGTGAATTCTAAAATAACATGATGACAATCGCTCACGTGTTTCTAATGGCGCAAAACCTCTTGGGAATCCGTTCCGTGATGCACACCCTGACAGCTGTCCAACCTCTCTAGAACTGGCTCGAAATCTATGATTATGTACTCGGCCGTCGCTGTGTTCTTAACTGCACGCTTGTTAAATTAATAAGTTCTTCTCAAGCGCTTGACACCGGGGCAGTGAGTTTCAAATCGTTACAATTTAAAAAAATATATATTAAATAAATTAATACACCAAATGGACCTGTGGAATGAGGTAAATGATAGATTTGGCCTTCAAACTAGGCGTTATATGGCTTCCGTATAAAATATTGAATTCCGTAAGCCTAAACTTAAACCTTAGTAGAATCAAGAACACAAGAAATGCCATGTGGGTGTCTTTTGTTTTCCAAAATTGTGGCCAATTGGGCTTTAAATTTCCAATACAAAACTGAGTTTCAGTATGAACATGAAATTCAAATGGGATGGCGATATACGGCAGGCAAGAGTAACAAAGACAAAGCGCATGCTATATGGTCTAGAACCAAAAAGTAGGTACTATGTCAGTGGCAACATTTCTTTCCATTAAAATTAGTAAGGAAAGCACTTATCGTGTTCTTCTTTATTGTTTGTGTGTGATTTTATTGATATCCCATTCCGCTTGGATTGCAATGGCTTACGTAATATATAATGTGCCTGAAAATTTCAGCCGTAGATGTCGCCAACACTTGTTCAAAATACCACACGGTAAAACAGATGTTCTTTTATTTAATACATATTTTATTTTTAAACAATTTAATGTACTTAATGTTCGTCAAAACTATATAAAAAAGGTTATTATGTACATGTACATAAACATCTAGACAATATTAATAAAATTGACCATAAACATATCACAAGAAGCCACACCATAAATGACCTTATGATCCCAACGAGCAATACGGCAAAGTATCAAAAGACACATACATACTTGGGACCTAAACTGTACAACAAAATCCCCCCTGAATTAAATATAAAAACTTGTAATATTTCCTACATAGGCCCAATAATAACTAAATGGTTGATTGGACTGGGTAGAGGAGAATCTGAAGAAAATGTTAAAAAACGTCACATAATAAATAGACACAGACTAATCACACACTATATATTATGTATCTTCAACTATTCTAACTATTGCTAATACACAATTGAAACATACACAACAGCTCAAGTTCGACTCTATCATAAGATTGTAACGATTAAAAATCACAAATTAAAACATTAATGAGATATATTATAGACATAGACAAATCACACACTTACTTTCACATATTTTTTGTTCCTTGGAACGGGCAATTTGCCTAGTTAGGAACCAATAATTTCGACCTGATAAGGTACAATAATCTATAATCACTAAAAATATTTTTATTATATCTTGTATCATATTGTACTGTGTGTAAATCTAAAGGAATAAATAAATAAATAAAATTACTCATTAAATAATTTAAAAACTTTATGTGTACCTATCTTCCCAAATTTTGAAATCTTGTTCTGCAAATGGATGATTAATCTGTCGTACTAAAAATTAAAATACACAGGTAAAGGTTCAATTTAATATTTTGTCAAAGCCGTTCTCCAGAATATAAGAAGCTAGGAGGTATGAGATTTATTTAGACAATTTTCATTTTATGCCACATGGGTGAGTACGAAACTTTTGTGCCGAATCAAATCTGATGTAGTGATCTAAATACCTTAGGGTTTTGTAAGTAACGCAATTTCGCAAAATATTTTTGCCTAGCATAATCATATTCCCGCTGTAATATTTTGATGGTGAAAATAGACTGAATATGCGAGGAAACGAAGTATAAGAGAATACGAAACGAGAAAATAATGAAAAGCTGAGAGTGGGCCCCGCCGTATCGGGGGAATGATGGGAGGAACACTAAGGGGATTAGAGGACAAACAGCATATAATATGTTAGATGGAGAGATGGCCTAATAATTATTAGTACATTGTCGTAACTTGTAAACATAATCTGACGAACCCGAGGGAAGGCGGACTAACCAGCTTTAGTGGAAATAAAGTATTAATTTGCCAAATTTCCAACAATTTCTGGCCATTGTGAATCATAGGAAACGCGAAAAGTTGCAGAAACCTTTGTTTGGATTATCACGTATTATACAATTCTTTTTTTTATACATTTACAATTAAGCTTATACGTTTTTTAATCAAACCATCGATCTCTTGGATCGATGAATACCTTTGTTTCGTTTAAAGTTATTCGTTTATAATTCAATAATAATATTTTCTCCTGCGTTTTATGTCATCAATTCCTAACTTTTGACAGTTTCAATTCGGCGATTTTCACGTGAAAAAGTGGCACATCCAACTCAAAGGAGCAACGTCATCATAGCATTCCTTGGAGACTGATGGATTTAGAGAGGAAATAGTACACCTCATCTGGATGGACAAAGTCACAATAACACAATATCAAAACGAGCGTTGGAAAATCTGTTCAATGGAGTTATCATAAATATTACAAATTGCAACATTACATATTCTTCCTCAAAATTTTTTTTTATTTTTTTATGTTTCACCATTTATTTTTTTTGCATCCAACATAATAATGAAAAAAAAGTTTTATTTCAAAATTTTCAATAATATGTTTTTTTTAAATACATGTATTTGTTTTTCGGGAATGCATTAAAATCTTGAAAGAGGAAACCAATCCAATTATCGATATCCGATCAAGCTGAAAGTCAGCAGATCTCAAACTCTTTTTCGTTGTTATATGACAATGCATTCTATGAAATTAAGGTTGCAATTACGCACACATACGCATACATATACATGTCTCTGAAATTCGATTACATTACAGTTGTTAATATTCTCAACAAATGTCGGACCTATCCAATCGGTACATGGCTCGTTTGGTAGAGTTATCGACTCCTCTTCCTGGGTAGGAAGGTTCAATCAGGGAAAGCGTTTTTTTTTAAATTTGACAACAAATTAAACATTTTTTTAAATATTTAAATAACATTGAAAATGCGTGCAAGATGAAGGTTTTCCAAAACACTTTTAGCTTTTCAAATCAATGCTTAAAACTTTTGCGGTAATTTTGCTTTCGGTTATTTATTTTTTACATGTTGTTCATAAAGGAGCTATTTACTTTCATGTGATACTATAAATGTTATATTCATCGGTAGTAAATACATATTGTACAAATGTAATTAAATATTATAAGCTTGTGAGAACTGAGCTCTATTTGCTTGAAGATCATGTCTGGAGTTCATTGTTCCTGTTAGAACTTCGTGGCTAACCTCGTACTGTGTTAGTTAGAATGCGGGTCTCGCGAGGGGGACAAGATTCAATACTGGAACTCATCCTTCTGCGAACATTTCAGCCAATAAAGCTCAAATGGTGAAGTATTGCACCTTGATTCAGCGATAGAAACGTGGGTAGGTTTTATTTCAGTTGAAAACATGCAATTAAGAACCATTTAGGTACCCCAGTGATGTATTATTCAAAGAGATACGAGTTCTTGATGTCAGGCAACTATACATAAAAAAAATTATATTACACACTCAAAAACAACGTCACCACTACCCTTCCATTGATCATTATCACGACACTAGACATTCAAGGAGGAATCCAGTTGTTCCACCTACTACTATGACATCCTTTGCCCAAAGACAATTCTATTACCTTGGTCCAAAATTATTCAACCTCTTACCCGATTTATGGAAATCGAAAAGCATAAGCATTCTGCGTAAATTAGTTTATTATTGGCTTCTAGACTTGGGAAGAGTCGAAAGCGAACTTATGATGACCAACAGATAAACAAAAATGTTCTGTACTCACATTTATTCATTGTTATTGGCAGTTAAATAAAAAATTCCTACCATGCATCTGATTTATACAATGCGAATGATAATTTTTGTGATTGATAATGTTTATACAATATGTTTTCATGTATCTTGATTATATTTTTCTTGATTATGTATATTATATTATATGTACCTTGATTATGTAAATTAATACACAGCACAGTAACAGCGATCAAATGAAGAAACCCACCTAATATTTTTCTTATATTGTAACTATAAATTGAATTAATCCAATATGTTATCATGTACCCTGATACAGTGTTCCTTAATTGCATATTATTACATGTACCTTGATAAAATTTATCAGGTGTTTTCATAAAAAAACTAATATTCGGGTGTACAAATCTGTCTGAAAAAGTTTTTATTTTGATTACTTTGATAAATATATATGTATATAGACTATATTACTAGCGTAACTATTAATGTAAAGTATGGAAATATAATTCATAACAGCAGCATGTACAAATGTTAACTAAACCAGGCAATTTGGCTGTCCTAAAACGGGAAAATTTCCTAGTTGGACAGCCAAAGCTTCCTTAATATATATGTAATTATTTGTATCTAATAAATAAATAAATAAATAAAGAACTATATTGGTTTTTTGTAGGACTGTCTATAGCGAAATTAAAAAAAATTTATAAAGCGATATCGTAGTAATGCACGTTGCAAGACTAAAAATGATCAAAATAGATTCATTATAATATATTTTTAGACTGCATGACGAAAAAACGTTGTAAGTACTTCAGTGGCTTGTTGGTGTACAGTTAATGTATTGGATGGAATAGCAGGACAGAATATAGGTACTTTCTTGATTTGAGCAGTACTGATGATGATGAGCATATAAATTTGTCGATTTTTTGTGAAATATCAATCGCCTACGGGTTAAAACAACTTTCTAAAATAAGGTTCCTTTATAAACAAAAATTGACGTTAAAAAAACATAGCCTTTATTATGTTTGGCCACGATTTTGTTTTGCTATCGTGTTACTCGCCCCGCAGCAAAAGAGTAACAACAACCGGAGACAGGAGCTATTTTTACAAAGTATAATACGGCGCGGCGGCGGGATATCATAAACTTGTTATAATTAAGTATTCAGCCTATGCCCAAGTGGGGAAGTGTTATGAAGAGACTAAATTGAACTAGCCAAATAAGTTCCTTTGTATCCCAGGCACGTTCATCTCCTAGGGAACTTGCAAACACATCGGATTTAAATGGCGTCATAGAGACGGACAGAAATACCCTATTGTTTGAAGGAGATTTGTTTGCTCTGATCTTCTGAATATTAGACATTTTAAGAATTTGGAAAAGCATCAGTTTTTTTAAGTGCATTGGAATTTTTAGGCATGCAACAACAATCACGCTCGTTATCTTAGTGGAAAAAAAACTTGATAATGGCAAGTTATTTTTTAAAAGTTCGAACAATTCAAATATTGTCTAATTGTTGAATTTTTCCAATAAACGCACTTTTTTTTTTTTTTTTTTTTATATTTACTCCACACAGGAGGCCCTGAAGAAAATAATTTCCCTCAGGGCCTATGTCATCTTTGGGGATGCTGTGTGGAGGGTCTTTTTGTGGAGAGGAAGGAGTGAACATGGGTCTTGAAGAGTCCCATGTTGTAGGAGGGAGGAAACACAGAGGCCGGCAGTTCGTTCCACAGCCGAGCTGTTGAACTTAAGAACGAATCATAGAAGCGACCCGTTCTCATGTGACAAGTGTCAACTGTGTACAAATGTTGGGCGCGCGTTTGGCGTGTATCCCGACTACGCACCGGTGCCGAAGGGATCAATGACGCTAGTTCCTCAGAGCATCTTCCATTGTAATACCGATAGAACAAGGACAGCATACCTACCTGACGCCTGTGCTCTAAAGATTGCAGTCCGTTTGTTAAGATTGGGGAATCTATCAAACGGACCGCCCGTTTCTGCACAGAGTCAAGGGTTTTTTTCAGGTATTTTGGGGCTCCAGACCAGAGATGGCTGCCAAATTCGACAGTAGGGCGCACTTGCGATTTGTACAGGGTGAGCAGTTGTGTACTATTAAAGTATCTGCGGGCCCTGTACAGTACGCCCAGCTTCTGAGAGGCCAACTTTACTCTAGCTTCGATGGAGCCCCCGTACCTGAGCTGGTCACTTATAGTTACACCAAGCATATCAATGGAAGGCCTGTTCGGAAGATTGCTTCCGTTGAAGGAGACTAGATTATCATTTGGATCCCTTTTAGACGTAATCAGACAGGATTGGGTCTTTGAAACATTAAATTCGACGAGATTATTTTTACCCCGGGAGGAAATACTCTCGAGATAACCGTCCATTCTCTGCTTCAAAGCCCTCCGAGCCGTTGGAGTTTGTGTGCCCTTTGGGGGCTTGTCAAACAAAAAGCTATCATGAACTGTACTGTCATCCGCGTAACAATGAATCGGTGCACATGTCAAAAGGTCATTGATGTGCAACAAAAACAAAGTCGGAGACAGAACCGATCCCTGTGGGACGCCAGCATTTATGGAGTGCGAGGAAGAGGTGAAACCGTCAGCAACCGCCTGCATCGACCTATCCCTTAAAAAGTCAGCAATCCACGTACACAGGGATGCGGGAAGTCCGTAAGAATGCAATTTGTTGACAAGTCCTCGGTGCCAGACCCGGTCAAAGGCCTTGGATATGTCTAGTGCGACCGTTTGGGTCTCACCGTGACGTTCCAGGCACCGCCCCCAAACATGCGTCACATACGCGAGAAGATCACCGCACGAGCGGTTCCGCCGGAATCCGTATTGACGGTCGTTGATAATTTTGTTCTTCTCGAGGTATGTGAGCAGTTTGTCGTTGATCACACGTTCCATCACTTTGGACAGAACTGATGTGATCGCTATGGGGCGGTAGTTGGCCGGGTTGGAGCGGTCACCTTTCTTGGGAATAGGGTGAATTACCGCTTTTTTCCAACCAGAGGGCACAGTGCCACACTTCAGGGACATTTTGAAGAGCTTTGTCAAAACTGGAACTATTTCCGCAGCACACCTCTGCAATACCAGGGCAGGTATTCCATCAGGTCCACTAGCTTTGTTAACATCGAGCCCCCGTATGACGTGGAGTACATCCCGATGCCGGATCCTCAGCTTTTTCATATAGAAGCCGCAGTGAGGAACCGACGGCGTAACAGCACCCCCGTCGTCGAGGGTCGAGTTTTCCGCAAACATTTTCCCTAAAAGGTTTGCCTTTTCGGTGGCGGTGTTTGCTAGTGAGCCGTCAGGTCTGGTAAGAGGTGGCAAACTGGGTTTGCAAAAATTTCGACCTATTGAGCCCGCAAGCGACCAGAATGCTCTGCTGCCATGCGGGCAGGCAGCCAGCTTTTTGCTGATCTGCAGGTCGTGTTCAAATTTTGACCTATTGATGATTCTCTTGCATTCCTTTGCCGATTTGTTGTATGCTGATCTGCTTTCGGGCGTTCGAGATGTGTTGTAGGCTCGGTAAGCCGCGTTTTTTCGTCGAACTGCTTCGGAGCATTGTCGACTGAACCACGGCTTTGAGCCCACACCAGTTTCTTTAGTAGTCGATTGTATGAAGCCATCCATCGCCGAATTGATGACTTCACCAATCTCCTGGGCACATCTTGAAGAGTCCGAAGTCCGAAAACAAACAGCTGACCACGGAAAAGCATTGAAATGGGCCCGCATACCGAACCAATCTGCTGACCTATAGTGCCACACTTTTCTCCTCAGCCTCTCATTGGTTGGTCTGAGGCTAACGGGGATTGATGTCGTCACTAGGCAGTGGTCAGATGATCCCAGAGGCGCTGTGACGTCAATCTTATAACCGTGTGGCACAGTAGTTAAGAATAGGTCTAACAGATTGGAGCGGTGAGTCTGGACATCAGGAACCCTTGTAGGCTCCTGAACCAATTGCTCTAATCCGTAGCAAATGGCAAAGGATTCCGCCTGTCGGCCAGCCGAGTCCGTTGGGCCTGAGAACTTCAACCATGGTTCGTTATGAACGTTGAAGTCACCCAGAACAACAAACTTGGCCGAAGGGTAGCGGGGCAAGAGATCATCAATAGTATCGCTCAAATGTTTGAAGAGCTCGGAAGTGTCTGATTCGCTATGGTTCGGTGAGCGGTATAGACATGCGTAGAATCTTGCCGTACTGGCAAGATTGACGCGCACCCACATTACGTCGAATCTGGAGTTTTCCAGACTCAATAGTCGCACACAGTTGACGTCAGCTCGACTATAGAGGCAGACTCCTCCTTTCAGTCGGAATTTGCTTGCGAGGGTAAAGCCCGGGCAGTCCAGATAGGAGGAGTCTGGCGGCTCGGCTATCTGAGTTTCGGATAGGAAAAGAAGGTTGGGACGTTGGGACAAAAGATGGTGATGGACGGAATTTAAATTTGTGTGCAGGCCGCGAATGTTGGCAAAATTTACCAACAGTTTTGGCCCGCACCGGGGACGCCTGCTACTCGCCGCTGTAAAGATGTTATGTTTGTTTTTATGTATATTCATGATTTTAATTTTTTTGTTTTTGTTTTTTTTTTTTGTTTTTAAGGGTATGAAGTGAAAGGAAGGTCTGGAATGGAAAGGTATGAGGGGTGGGTAGGAATCTGGGGATCAGGCTGTCCAGGAGTGATGAGCGTTTGGTTCCAGCCCACTCACTGCGGTGCTAGGCGATAGGCTGGGAGAGTCCGGCTGGAGAGGGCATCCAATGCGCCCCAAACGCTGCTGCCACTAAATAATATATATACACAATATAAAAAAAAAACTGTCCTCATTCCATGGTACCATATATATGTATTTATATATGGTACCATGGAATGAGGAGAGTTTTTCGAGCGTTCTTATACTTCGGGGACATTTGTAGAGTTTGTTTTTTTTATTTCATTTTATTATTTTCATTTTATTATTTATTTCATATAATATCTTCGAAGACTTGGATAAAGTAATAAAACAAGTAGGAATAGGTAAACGTTATAAAATTATATTTCAATTTGCCTTAAATTTATAAGGTTGGGTTATTATAGGTTAGGTTAAGTTGGGTTGGGTTAGGATGGGTTGGGTTATTAAAGGTTAGGTTGGGTTAGGTTATGTTGGGTTATTATAGGTTTGGTTGGGTTATTAAAGGTTAGGTTAGGTTGGGTTTTTATAGGTTAGGTTAGGTTGGGTTGGGTTAGAATGGGTTGGGTTATTTTAGATTAGGTTAGGTTAGGTTGGGTTATTATAGATTAGGTTAGGTTAGGTTGGGTTTTTATAGGTAAGATTAGGTTGGGTTGGGTTATTTTAGGTTAGGTCAGGTTAGGTTGGTTTATAATAGGGCAGGTTAGGTTAGGTTGGGTTTATTATAGGTTAGGTTAGGTTAGGGGGGTGATAAGTCAGTTGGACAGTTTTTATTACTTTGGCTAACTTTGACCCGATATTTATTTATTTTATTGATTTTATGAATAATATCCGGATAAAAAGACACTTATCACATTGACTAAACAATTTTGTTATTATATATAATGACCAGTCATTATGTATAATATATATATTTAATCATTATGACTGTAAAATTCATAATGTTCATAATAAATGTGTTTAATACATGACTTGCGTGATGTACCTAGGTGAATAATTTATTTACAAACAATACTGTCTAACTGAAACCCGGTGCATATAACAAACAAATAGTGTAAACATTGTTTGGCTAAACAAACGAAGACGTTAAGTACAATGTAGAAAGAAAAATATTGTCTCAACAAAACAGATCTAAGATTTTGCGTAGTTGATTTTTAATTTGATGTCTGTGATGATTTAATTTTAACAATGAACAAGAAAAAAATACATTTAACTTTTTATGACTATGTTCCTACTGTTTATTAAATAAAATTCGCTCATTTAGCTACACGTATCATTTCGTGCTTTGTAAATGTTGTCATAACTATTAAGAACTAACTTAAAATTAAACAAATTAATTTTGGTTTCAACTGTTGATATTGAATATCGCATCAAAAATAAAACATTGAATAAAATGATAAGAATAATTACAATTTTCCAGTCCCAGAATTAATATTGCCTAGAAGGGAAAGTTTCAGTGAGCTCTTGTATTCTGCTGTGAAATATCCTCGCCCTTGCTCACTGCAAGGTTGGTATTATCAGATGAAATGTGAGAGCTTTGGCAGTAAGGGAACGGCCTCGCGGACACTTCAAAGTAATGTTATATGTATTTATTAACGCAGAAACACAAAAACGGTTTTATCCAGAGACATATAATAGGTATATGAATTGTTTGCTTTCTTTATATGTTGCTTTTAGCCGGGCTTAAAAAATATACAACAGAAAAACCTCCATACATAACGTTGCTTGTCTACAGAAATACGCTATTTAGTTTGGAGTAAGTAAGTGTTTTCTCATTTAGTGTCGTATTTTTATGGGTGCATTTTCATCACCATTAGAGAAAATGGGAATCGTACTAAGACGCGTGGAAAACGAATAACCTTAATTAAAAAAAATTGTATTTAAAAATAATAATTTCTACACAAACATTTTGAGTAGGGGCATTTTGTTAAATGCAATGATAACTGACATACTAATAAGCCGTGAATCATAAACCTCAAACAGTAGTTAAAAAATAATGCGAATGAAGCGAGTAAAATGTGAAGGTATGTTGTGTTCCAAACCGGTTATTAGATTTATATCAAGATGCGTACAAACAACAATGGAGCTACCTATGTGATATGTGAACTTTCTTCTTCGCAACTTCTTTTGTAACCATCGATATGAACATCCATCACGAACAAAAAGTACATTGTTACCCAATTTGTATGTGGAAAAATACCAAAATTTTCCAGAGTTGTGGAAAATGCGCGCACAATACAATAATAAATAATGATTTCCCTACCCAAATTACTTCTCAGAATCCACAGTTCTCCCCTCCGAAGGAATGCCCCATTAAAAACTTTCAAAGTACAAAACACAGAAGAAGCCTCGCTAAGATGGTTTTGTTTGAATAACGATAATTTATGGCTTTATTGTGTATCCTTTCGTATTTATGGCCCGATTAAAGGGGGGTACTTATTAAAAAGTTAGCGAGTATTCGAATAACTATTTGATTGTACGGGAGCACCGCCGAGTTATTTGCATTTTAATTTTATTGTTATGGAACTGAATAAATATTATTCCCTTCACTTTGTTCATTTGCAAACTTTACGTAACTTCTTAAAAAATGTATTTTAGCTTTCATTATTATTTAGTTTCTTGTTTATGTTCATACGAATTTACCGTTTCTTTGTATGTACGTATCAATTGCCTTAATATAAGCATGTGCCTAGTATGGTGGTTATAAGATCTCTAGATAACTTTTACGAAATTTTATGTTACAAGCAAATAAAGGAATTTGATGAAATTGCCAAAGCCATGAAAAAATAGTGTTTCAGTTTATGACATTTCCTTTGACCGTTTCAAATAAAGTTTTATACCTACAACTACTTCCTTAGAACTTTAATACATACTTCTGGGCTTAATTTTGAATTTAATACATCGCTGGATGTAGAAGCTAATTCTGAATTAATTTGGATTTGAATCAAGGTACATGCACTAAATATTACGCAAATACGGCATTGCCATATTGACCGTTAAATTTATTGCTATTTGACATGAATTATAATATAATTAAATTAGTCTAGTTTGTCAATCATCAAGAGTCAATTATTATTTGAAGCTTACTAGCAGAACCACATCAGGATTTTAGGCAGGTAATAAAATGTTGTATAATTTGGCTTACTTATTTCATTTCATTTCAGGCTTACTTAATTATATATTGTTTAATTAATTACATATTTCAGGCTTACTTAATTACATTTGGCTTACTTATTACTTATTTCATTTCATTTCTTATTTTATTTCGTTTCAGTCAGCAAAAACGTATAGAATAAAATGGGAGCTAAAAGAAGAAAAACACAAGTTTGTGTACTTGACAATTCTTTCGAATATTCAAATTATTTTTCGCTTAAATAATAAGTAGACGAATGCAGGACTAAAGACAAATTCTCAGTGAAGTTTCGTAAACACATCACTGTCGGAAGGATTTATAGAATGCACCGAACATAATTCTAATTATATTTTGTTTGGGTTCCCTCTAATTGTGCTACTTGCATATCGATTGGTTTTCAATTACACAATGAATAATGAATTAACTGCGACCCACGAGTTTAAATTTATTTATTCTCACTTACGTGAGAACTATTCAGTTACAAAAACTCAGTTAGGTTACAGACAAAAATCTACAAATTACATAAAAACAGGTAAAATGCAATTAAATACAGGTTACGTACAATTAATAAACCAACAAATAAAAGAAAATTATTATTATTTGTTTTTATATTTATTAAATAAGTACATTTTTGTTTATTTGTTACAATATATGATCAAATATTTCAAGACCCCTCTTCCATAGAAGCATTAGCTTGTGGCTGGAAGAGGAGTGTACATTGTTTTATTACAATAAGTAAGTAATTCAAAATAAAATGATTTTAAACTTATTTGAAGTGAGTTATTCTTAAGATTAATTCAATTGGAAACATTTTTATTTTCGTAAGTTTGTCTTTAAAATTTATTTATTTATTTTTTCATGTTCTCCATGAAACGGTTATACACCAATATATCATGGAGAAGATTACAAATTAAAAGGTTTACACAGGCAGTTTTACTATTTTGTCACATGCGTTATAAGATAGTTACTGAATTGTCTGTAGGTGACATTGAAAATGTCGAAAAAAAAAATATATATACATAAGCTCAGTAAAATGACAAATAATAATAGGAGAGTTACAGTGATACATAATATAATTATCTAAAAATATTATTTAGCAATAGCAGAAATTATTTTTGAATCTGTATAGATTATCGACGAAAATATCTACTCCAGCACACTCAAATCTTATTATACAGTCGACATATTTGGGTCAGAGGGCTAAAATAGGCGAAAATACGGAAAAGATCTAAATAAATATATTATTAATAGTCCATATAAGAGTCTAACTCTACTAAAAGAGTCCACATATCTGTTATTCTTTAAAAAAATGATAAAATCTTTTATGGATAAATCTTGTGTTTTTCTTACTTATCTTTATGTTATTATTTACAATATTTTATTATTTACAATAGAAGTTTTTTTTAAATTGCGCTAAAATTCCCTCACCAAACACAAGAGCCTTTGTCTCTAAATGGTGAAGAATGGCTATTTTTATTTTATATTATTATATTGTTTGACATGCAAACATTGCATATATATTGTAAAAAATACAAATATTTAATAATAAATACAAAGGTTTCATTGAGATAGTGACATTCATTGTTTGGTATTTAAAAAATTGTTAAATAAAAAAATGACTGTTTAAAGTGACCAGTCTTCTACGAATATGATACAACGTACATTACCGCTCAATTTAAAAAATTTGACAACAGTTTCAATAAGATTCCAGTGTTAACACAATTATATAAGTTTTCTAAAATGTGACACGAGTAATAAACTAAACATTGTGTACCTTTTTGTATTATCTTTTGTGCATATTATGTCTATACTCTTGCAAGAGTCTCTCCGTTCACAAGATGTTTAACAAATTGCCTGCATTTACTCGGAGGAGATCTATGATGGGTCTTTGTGCTGGCTTAATAATATTATTGTTTCTGCTGCACAGACAACTGCAGCAGGCTTAAGGCGATGCCATACGTAGTAATGCAAAATCATGTGTTTTTGGTTTGAAAATTTGGTCGTCTAGAAATGTTTCAGATGCTTTAATTAAATATTGCGAGTAGAATGCATCTTGGCCTTTGAAACAATCGAGTAATTTTTAGATAAGTCTTTTTATAAGCCCAGAAAAAAATAATGTAATGGTTAATGAAAACTGCTTTGAAGTTCAAAATCTCCTACTTACGAACCCATTTTCGGTTATGATTTTACTGTATAATGTGGCAAGTTATTTATAAAATGATCGAAAAAAATTTAATATTTATGCCTGAACATCCACAAAATAAAATATAACGCACTTTTTGGCCATGTTTTTCTCTTGCATAAATCGAAACAGGCGGATGGTGTTAAGCGGGAATTTAAACCTTATCGCCATCTTCGTAAGGGTTGTTATTGATAGCGGCTCAATTTAAAATATTACTCGGCGTAGTGCATCGCCTTAATTGTAGTTACGTCAAGTGTACTAATTGTGTGTTACTTTCGAAGGCCAACAAACCTGTCGATATTCATCGTTGTTTCGCATTTCAAGACACCTTATTCATGTGCAAATATTGATTTGATGATATGAGGTTAATTAGTGGGAAATAATATTATGCATAACCAAAAGAAGAACAAATAATTACGGTGATCTCAACTTCACCAACTTGTTGTGAACTGGTTCCTCTTTGTTATACTTTTTGAGTAAAGTTTCAGTGGATGATCTTTGGGTAACATAATGACGCCTTCACATGACACTATTTACACTTCATTGAAGCACTACTACAGGTAAATGTTACTTTGAATGAACCTACAAGTAAAAATAAATTAAACAAAAGCAGACATACCCATTTACCCGGGTCGGCATATGCATGCTGACTTTTTCATATAAGAATGTCAATTTCATACATTTAGATACACGTTCATTACAACAACATTAATGAAGTAATTTAGTTATGTAAATAAAATATATTCACATATTTACGATCATAGGTCATTTTGATTTTCACTATGGGTACTTTGTATTCTGATGAAGGAGCCTTTAGTTCTGAAACATGTTAAAATGGTTATTAAAAATAATGGTGTAAACAAACTTAGTTGTTTTCACTTAATTTGAAAAATGACATCACAAAGTACCATAACTTATTTTACAATTATTGATGAAAAATGTGGTGTATAATCTCTTAAGCTTTTAAACATATTAATGATTGTAATTTTTCGTAAAAACCAATACTATTTTAAAAATAAGATAAAATTATCTTTCACGTGATTTTATTTGTAAAAATATTTTGATATTTCTTAATATTATAATTTGAATATCAAACATGAAAATCATTGCATTTTCTCTATTACCTTATTCTTATTTTCTCTCATTTATTATCATAAACAAGATGAAAAAAATAAACAAAGGAAATCGAACATAGATTATTATTGATGTTTGAGATCCAGTGGTTGTGGATGTGCCAAGGGGAATTTTGGAAAGAGGTTACGACGACGTGGCGATGGTTCATCGTAGATTATTAGTGATGTTTGAATTTCAGTGATCGTGGATGTGCCAAAGGGAATTTTGGGAAGAGGTAACGACGACGTGGCGATGGTTCATCGAATATAGCTTATTATTGATGTTTGAGTTTCAGTGATTGTGGATGTGCCAAAGGGAATTTTGGGAAGAGGTAACGACGACGTGGCGATGGTTCATCGAATATAGCTTATTATTGATGTTTGAGTTTCAGTGATCGTGGATGTGCCAAAGGGAATTTTGAAAAGAGGTAACGATGACGTGGCGATGGTTCATCGAACATAGACTATATTATTAGTGATGCTTGAGTTTCAGTGATCGTGGATGTGCCAAAGGGAAACTTGGAAAGAGGAAACGACGACGTGGCGATGGTTCATCGAACATAGATTATTATTGACGTTTGAGTTTCGGTGATCGTGGATGTGTCAAAGAGAATTTAATAATAATTGTAAATATTGAAATCACACTAAACAGGTTTTTCACGATAGTGACAAAAATGTTATGGGAATGTACAAACTTTTACATACTTGTGGTCATATTTATGTTGTTTTGGTGAACACGTAAATGTGAAGATGTCGTTTATGTAAATAACTGTATTAAGCAATGCAAGTTGTAACGTTACATTCATAAATAATTACAGATATAGGTATAATATATTTTTAGACCATTTCAATTAATGTAATTGGAGGAAATTGATAATATATAAATAAAAATGACATAGCCCTGCGTAATACTTACGTATGTTTTCTTCATGCAAAACTGATTATCTCATAGAACTAATAATAAAGCCGAAACATTATTTCCATAATATCATAGTTTTATTCATTGAATAAAATTTGTTGACTTTTACATTTATTCTCAGAAGGCACGAAGTCCATAACAAAACCCTGTTCGGAGAAACTATAACAATTTCCATAATTGATACCACTAATCTTAGAATGGGAACTTAATGGCAGGGAAATGTAAGTTACTACATAGTTACCCACATTGTAGTCATTTCTCTGTGCCGTTCTAATGTGCCAGTCATATCCACTCAACTGTGAAATGGCAAAAGACAATAATAACCCTCACTTTTTGTGATCATCACTATTTTGCTTTGTTATCTTGGTGAAAGATAATAAATATGTCCTCAATTTGTGAAGATTTACATCAGCCACTGGTTTTAATTCGTAACCGTTTTGACAAAAACGAATTTGGTGATCGGTGACATTTTCAAGGAAAAAAATTTGTAATCATCACGTAAGCAATATTTTCCGTAGTAGAAGATTTTCAAATATTGTTAGGTTATTCTTAACTCGGGAACCTTTCTGTTTATTTAAAGAAATATTTTTTTAATTTTATTTAATAACCTAGTTAAATTAATATAAATATTTCATTTTCTAACTACATAAATCCAGCTATATAATATGAATACACACGACAAAAATAATTTCACATAACAGAACAACAATACATTATATTTTTTCAATTATTTTAGATCAGAGGACTTTATAATTTTGTTCATTTAACTTAAGATTGAACCAAAGATGGATTGAACCGTTGTTTTTTTTAAATTTATTTATTCGATTCTGCGTTTTCAGGCTATCGGGAAAGAGATTGTAAACTTGGATACCCTAATGGCCCATGATTCTCTTACAAATTTAAATTTTACTGTATTATTAGTGTAGAAATTTATTATGTTAACGCTGAAAAGGCAAAAACGCGTATGCGACAATTTAGTCAAAAATGCGTTAGTCATAAAGTTTTCATTAGATTGTTTGTCTATTCATAACAGAATAATAAATTAATTTTTGATCAAATTGTCGCTTTCGTGCTTTTACCTTTCCGTCATCGATGTTGTCTTGTATGGTGTTTATGTACTTGTAACGTTTTTATAAATGTTTCCTTCGAGTGTATCAGTCTATTTTTTATTTTGTAGATTAATCGGCATATGTTGTATTCATGCAATTTTCTAATTATCAAAAAGTAAATTTCTTGGTATTGTTTTTTCGTCGTTTATATTTATTAATTCAGTTGCAATATCATCATTGTAAACTCACACAAATCGATTTAAACATTGATATTTAGCTTTTCAAATTTTTGCACAACTCATGTTTTTTTTAAATTTAATATGAGTAACCATCTTCTGAATTTTCGCAGCCCATAAGTAGTTATTGGAAAAACGACCCCCTGCACATCTGTGCCCGCTGCCGAATCCTCACACAAATAACCTCGTTTGCAGCAACCACTGTAGTGTTTGGGCGTTACGGTGCTTTTATCGAGGACCTACGCAGGAGATGGATTTTATTTTCAATTACAAGTAAGGTTTTCTATTCAAATCAGGAAAAGTGAATTTGTTTATCCCAAAAATAACTACGTAATTACCCTTTTTAATTATGATTTTCATTAAGTTCTCCACAGAGGAAAAAACAACAAAAACTTTAAAAGATAAGTAAATATTATTTTTCGTTTCTGTATAGCAAAATCGACATTATTATAAGCATGATATTTTACCACAAAAAATCAGATATTTCCTGACGCGTTAACACAAATCATAATGTGTGTGTATTTACTGTGCAGTGCAAAAGTGACTTTCTTAGGGTAATGTATGATTATTCCACTTATCTCTATAAATTAAAACAAAAATAAGACACCTACTCCAATTTTGACGAATTTGGTATGACCATAAAATTTGTGTATAAGAGTTATCCCTGTTGTATCATAGGAACGCAGACACAAAACCTAATAATTAATATAGACACACGCGAAAGACCCAAAAGTAACCGGAATTTATTTATAGAAAATCTGTTATTTATTTTAAATATTAAAACTTTGATGACCTATAAAGTAATCTTGGTGCAATTCACTTATCATTTTTTATTCCTACAAAACGGTGTTTGAACAATTCGTTAATCTTGATACCCTATAGTAATTCTCTCGATTTTTCACTTCTTCATAAGCGCAAAATATATTCTTTTGAGGACTTGTTAAAAATTTGGACTGGTCTGTATATGATGAATAGATAGTTTGAAGCACGAGGGTTGTGCTGTTTTTGGTCGAAACTACAGAAAACTAAGCTCGGTGAGGGCACCCCTCTGCCATAACAGGTATCATTTCTTTCTCATTATAGGACGCACCTTCTCAAGTCTTGGAAAAAAATACTAACAGAAACTCCACGAGATTTCAATCAACTTTCATCATAATCAAAAGTTCGTCAGTGGCCTGACGGCTCTCAGATAAATTTTTGCCTCGTTTTTTAAGTTAATCTGGCCAAAAAACCTCCAGATAGGGATTGATTTTCAATCAACATTTTGCTTAACGCAAAACCGTTTGTAAACTAGAGTTTTACTCAGAGCACCATTTTTCGAGCTGTTTATATCATTACAATCGTTATTACCCTAACAGAATGCAACATTACACTGTCCAGGAAAAATCGTAATAAGCCATTAAAATCGGGGAAATATCTATTGAAAAGAGTCTCACAAAAAAATGAAAGCCGAACGCGGTTTTTTACAACAACGTCAACTAGGTTCAAAGGACTCTCGCTTGGTAGGTGTAAGTTGTGCTAGAAAGGCCTGCCTTCCAGAAGAGAATTCCGATTACTCTTAGGTCCCTTACGTCATTAAAAAAAATTAAAACAATTTATTTTATTTTATTTATAAAACCCGCTATACTTCCATGTAGTTCGTCAGAAGGTTAATTTCATAACAATAAATTATATTAGAGTATTATGTAGAAAACGGAAGTATAGAAGAATGATACCTGTATTATACCTAAATACATACTTAGTATACAAAAATACTCTTATGATAAAGATATTAGAATACAAAGAAATAACATACGCATACTAAACATACTCGAACCCAAACAAACTCACCAATTAATAGGTATTATCATATTAGCCTAAGAATACACACATAACAGGCAACCGCTTATTTTTCTTCCCGAATTTCACTTAGTAAAAACAAAACTTAATAAAAAGCTACTCGTGTTGTAGATACGTGTTTACATTTTGTATCCTCCAGTGGAGGGTATGTGGAGGAGCTCCACAGCCTCCATAGATTACGTTCATAGGCCTCCTGTATAAATCCAATCTCCCAAATATTCCAATAAACTATATTTATACAATATTAATTGTAATAACCAATCATACTTTTTTGGTAAAATAAAGTAAAACATACGTAGTCTGGTAAAAATATAGATCGAAGAAAATCTTAATATGAGAAGACCATTTTGGATTAATCTTAACAATGTATCGGTTGGAATTATTAATACCCTTGGTTTAAGTTGATACTATTTCTACGTTTCATTTAAGTAGAATTAATATATATATTTTTAGTTTCTTTATAAAAATAAAACCGTAAACCATTTGCTTCAAATGAATTTGATCATTAGAAATGTATGAACGCAAACAAAAAATACGACTTTGTCGGTAAAATTATCTGTGACAGTATCCCATGATTATTTTTTTGGCTTAGAAAATAAAATTCTTCTAATTTTAATTTACAAAAGAAAAAATCGTCCGTTATTATACTTCGTTAGCCAAGCGATTATTATGCCAATTATCTGTATCCGTAGTGATATTATTCCTCTTAATTACTTCTACGTACGTAATGTTGCTACCCTTAAAAAGTCAACTAAATGTCAATTCGTATTAGATTATTGGTTTGAACAAGATGTTTTAATGAATACAAAATAAAACAGATAACATATTTGATAGATGGCTTTACTAAACCAACAGCCTCCTTCGCTGACACTGCGAGTCGATGCAGACGGGGGCCTAACAAAAAGCGGCGAGATGTGTTTTATTCATTTCCATAATGGGCCAATGTCAGGATGCGATATCGTATGTGCAATGTGCATACGCAAGTCGGAGCCGGGTGGAGCGATCTCAACTTCAGACGTAAAAGGACTCGAGGGAGTGGTACTAGCCATACGGTACTGCTTACTGCCGCCATGTGCTTGCGTTATGAATTAAATTCGCTTTGAAGTATTTTGCTGTTTTATTAATATTTTATGTAGACAAACTAGTTGTGATGGCTTATATGGATGCAGTGGGAAGTTTGCTGAGTATAAGTTTCCTTATCATCACGATCTCCATCCTCAAGTGCGAACCGTTAGTACTGGGCAAGTGGCAAGACTTACAAGATGATTGATGAAATTGTTGTATTATTAGAATCACCATCTTGTTTATGAATTATAAATAAGGGTAATCTCGGTAGATGAGGCAGGTTGACACATAGAAATGACTGCTGGCTTCGTATGCACGAGAACCGTTAATAATCGGAAAAATGGAGAAAATTTAGGTAAGCCAATTTTGAACAAGAAAAAAGTGTAGTAATTCATTAATTATATCAGCATTGTTTAGTTTAATAAAAATATATTCCATTTATAACTAACAAGATATACAAATAAATTTAAAAAACTGGTCACATAAAATGATAAAATTCTTGTTTATCAATTTGACGGAGATCTATGACAGATATTATCTCCAGGTTGAAGATTGTCCTGATGATAGCCAACCTCTGATGAGAGAGGACACGAGAAAAAGCATCGTTAAAAAACCATTAATCAATGTGCTGATAATGTTCGTTTGATCTTTCCTAAAAACAAACGCAATATTTTTACAACTTAATGTTATCCGTGTTCAAAACTTGGCAGCATTTATTCAATTAGCAGTCTGTTTACAAGAGTTTTGAAGGTATTTATTACTTATTCAGAGGTAGAAGTTGTAATACATTGTTACATGAAAGCCAACACCTTCAAATTTCGTTCTTGCAGAGGCAATCTAGATTGTAGCCTTTCGGCCTATTTTTGGTTTTTCTCTTTCGGGTAAAGCAAATTAATATCTTCAATGATTTGTGATAAATATTGTTAAATTTTTATTGCTGTCGTATGTAGAGTGCTGACCAAGCGATAAGTATTCACTTATAAGTGCTATCATTTTTCCGTATTCTCAATTCAATTTCTTCGCGTTTACTGTTGTCTCCATGCGATAAGTAGTCACTTGACTATTAAGTGCTATCATTTTTCCATATTCTTAATTCAATTTCTTCGCGTTGTTGACTGTTGTCTTTGTGCAGGGCACCGATCAAGCGATAAGTAGGCACTATTAAGTACTATAATTTTTCCGTATTTTTAATTCAATTTCATTCGAGTAATGTAATATTTCTCCTTGCCCGAGTAACGGGGTTGATGTGAGAATCATGTTCCGCCCCATTACTTTACTAAGTGCATTGCGACCCCCCCCCCCTTCGCCACCCGGACCCACCATCTTACAGACTCCACGGTAAAATTAATACACTAAGCATGCGATGTCTAACTGTACGGTAGTTAATGTACCGCTAATGTTAAGCGCATCGTTCTGCACTGTCTTTGAGAAATGCCCCCGAAGAACGCTATATATTTTATAATAATTGAATATTCCAGTCTTCCGATATATTAATACGGCTTTTCTGATGTTGGTTAAAATATGGATGTAATGAATAGAAATGTGTGGACTGAAAATAATGTTCGTTCTTAATTTGCAGTTATTATAACTATTATACTAAGCTTTCAAGCTACAATTCTGTTATAAATAGATTATACACCACTGGTAACTAGTATGCAATGTTAACTTATGTTTTAATAAAGCCTCTCACGAAATACAAATCTGTACTGATTACACATTTTAGCAGTGCAAGTTTTAAGTACGTGTATTATTTTTCCTTGTTGACTATACAGCGTGTTCGGGGGTAAAGTGCGCTAACTTCGGGGGGTGATTCTACATGATAGTACAAGTAAAAAAGATAATTTTTTTCTGTTTGAAAGTCTGTAGTTTTTGGTTAAAAAAATTGAATTGTTTTTATTGGAAAATAAATATCCCTCTATGGAAAAATAATTTTGTACGGGAAAATGACGGATGCAACCGAAGAACTGGAACCAGGTTTACAACACCTGCCACCCAAATAATCTTTTCATTAAAGGAATGCGCCAGACAAGATTATATATCAGCTGTAAGAAGGAGACGGGCCAATAACCTTTCATATGTAGGCCGATAACATTTGAATTAGGGAATGCCTCGGTTCGGGAGTCATATTAAAAATTTACCTACCTGCCGATCTGTTATTCTTTTAAAAACATTACGAATCAAATCGTGGCGTTGTCCCTGCGATAGGTATTGAATCACCGACAAAAAAATTAAATACCTATTACAAATTAGGCCAACCAATATAAATTCGCAGTATAAAAATACCTATCTACAGAGTACCTACGAACACCACCAGCCGGGACAAGACGCAGGGTACACTCAGTCGAATAGGGAGGGAGGTTTTGCTAGCGTATGACCGTCCGAATAGAAAGCGATCGGATGCAACCAAACAGAACAAAAATGAATACTTATCATCTGTTATTTGACCTTTTAATTTACAAATTGGGATACACAAGAACAAATCTAGAGTCAAAAAAGGGAGATGGTAATCTCCGAAATAAAACTACCAACCGAACAACTTTTCTCAACAGGTTCCCTTTCAAGAGGTAGGCAGCCTCATAAAATTAAATGCCAAAATCAAACCAATTATCCGTTTATACCTACCTGAGAGGATAGGTTTTCAATAGAAGATATCCATACCTAATACACGAGGGAACTAGTAACCTCATAAAATAATTACTAGAACTAAATATTAAAATACAGACATTCCTCATCCTAAATTTGACATCTCGAGTAAACCTTACATATATCTCACACGATACTTGGCTGAATGGGTAAGCACACAACTTATCCATAGAAGCAAACATAATGTCGACAAGATTGTCGTGTGTTATCTGTGTTATTGACCTAGAAAGGGATGTAAGTTCCCGATGACGTGGAATTTACAGCGTTTTCTGGAGGTGGCATGTAACTTGAGACCTTACGTGTCACATTTTCGTGACTAGATTTGTGACAAGGGATGTCATGGTTTTCCCTTTCTACATTCAGTAAATTAGATTTTCCTGGAGGTGTAATTAGGTTGGGGCATTTCTGAAATTGGTAAGAAGACCTGGTTTTCTTTATTCTGGCGTGAAGGTTGCCAATTTGGAACAAGGGGAGACCCCGCGAAAGCCCGTCAGACCCGGTCGGTTCGGATATCCAGACACGTAGATATTGATTGCCTTGTTCTAATTATCATCCATCAGATTTGTTTGGTAAAGCGGAGGAGCCAACTTAGCTTAAACAAATTCATTTCCGTTCCTCTTCTTTCCCTCCCAAAATATACATATGGATGGCGCCGACAACTAACACCATAAATTTATCGTATGTATATCACATATATAAAATCTAACACTTTATCATACTCACATTACCCTACGACAGGTAGAATCACGTAGCGAGTTGGAGAGCAGGCGAGACAGAAAATAAGGTTTATGAAATGGCTTTAAAACACAGCGGTAATGGATTCAACTCACTCTATCTCAAAAAAACCAAGGGATACCACATACATAGATAATCAGGTTTCTATATCGAGAAACAAAAAAACAACACAACGTTCGGTGAGACCTTTTTATACTGAACCGTCACGTGAAATAATTACATTCAAGGTCGTAAAACACGTAGACAAACTAGGATGCACACACTTGAATGGGTGTGTAATAAAGAGAGAGAGAAGCAAAGGGTTGTACAGACGGCAGGGATGATATTCCTACCCCGGATATATACATAATCAAAGCCTTATGGAAAAGTTACCTATGGAACTTAAAGAAAATTCATCGCAGAAGGAAAAGTTTTAAAAGTGCAGATCATTACATGTGTAACAAAAATATATTTAATAAAACGAATTTTCCATTTTAAAACCCAAGTCTTCTATTTTTTATATGAATCCCTCAAGAGGATCCAGAAACCAGTGGGACTGTGGCATACCCAAAATGAGTATATTATTGTGAGAAAGAGAGGAGAAGAGAAATATATGGAAAAAGCAAGTAATACTGGCTAGTCACAACTGGCCATCAAATACAGCTAAGGACATTTCAAGAATGCTCACTTGCTGGGGAAATGAAAATTTTCGATAAAACGATTCAGAGTTTCTACAACTCTACGATAAGTAAATAACTATGTGGACATGTCAGTGTGGCGATATTGATGAATTCACTTAAAAGCATATTTGGAGTGTCAGATTAAGTACCTATCTATTTTATTAAGTAATTTTATAAGCTTTAATTAACAGGTAGTTATTTACTTGAACTGGAAGCTTTCGTTGCGCTCTATTTCATAATAACTGTTATTAAAGATTTCATTTAACGTTCCCTGAACGGAACAGAACGGTGTTTAACGGGGACCGTTTAAATATTAACAATTCAAAATGGCGGTGATCGTCAATATGACGGTCATTAAATTTAATGGAGTTTGAAACAATCTGACCTTAACTCTTTTTATCGATGATTCGTTTTGGATTCGAGAGATTTTAACTTATCCAAAAATGTACAATAAATGTTTAGTACGCTTTAAAACAACCTTTTTAAGTAGAAATTTATTTACATTTCTTCATATATAGTAAATACTGTCCCAATGTCAGGTAGAAAATTCTTTTTAATTACAACGAATTGTGAAGTATTTTGATAGTTGTATAATTTTTTTTGTGATTTTTCTAAAAACATTTAAATAATCATCACGAAAAAATAAACATAAAATAAAAAATCATAATTTATGTAAAGTACCTAATAAATTTTTAGTTGATTACTTACTTAAATCTTGATAAGAACGAGCTCTTTCGTTATGAAATTTAGACAATTTTTATTATTCTAGAAATTCAAAGTTGAGGAAACTTTGTATGTGAATTATTTATGTGTCAGACTATGGTATTTCCAATTAGGGAAAGGTAGAATATGGAAAAGAGGAAGGTGGAGAAATACGTGGCTATTCAGATCTGGTCTTCAAACATGGCTAAAGCCATTTCAAGCAACTTTTCAATTTGAAATGATGGTCTTACACCAGGCCGATACTGAAATTATCTTCCACCATGGAACGTGCTGAAAATAGGTACCTATATCGAATAAAATTTATTTTCCCACAATGGGATTTAAATCAAACACCCCCGGATCGCTTTAAACCTTACCCCTTAATTGAACTTAACTGGAATAACGTAAAAATGTAGAATAATATTTATTTGTAAATGTGAAAAAAGAGCATTGATCAAAGAACGTATACTAGGAAAAATATAGGAGGCGGTTACGGGAAACGCCTCCCCGGAAACCTTTTATTGGATCAACACCTCTGTCAAAGGTTTTTTGTGTATTGTATTTATATTTGAATTTTTAACACTTTATACCCAGTGTATATCTTTTCTAAAACTGATATAATAATATTCTATTACATACGTACTAAGATTTTGCCCACGAAATATGCAAGAATTTTAGCTTTATTAACATTTCAAATTCAATGAAATTTTTTATAATAATATCATTCCTTGTTCCCAATATACTTGTCTCAGTAAGCCTAAACTTGTTGCAGCTTCTAATAGGATAGCCAACATAACTTTAAGACGTATTCTGGTACATTGTTATATTCAAATCATTTTTAACTTATACATAAATAAACTGATCCATGCTAACTCAACACAGTGACTATTAAACAAACTTTTAAAAAGTGAGATAAAGTCATTAAAAATTATGATTTTTTTTTAAGCTTACCTAACCTAACCTAACCTAACCTAACCTACTTAACCCAGTTAGTAAAGTTTTTGTTTCATCACTTTCCATGACTTTATATAACTTTTTAAAGGTGCGATGAATTATCATTTTGATGATTTATCCGGTCACCAAATAAGTAACTAAGCATATTTGTTACGTGAAGTGGTTTACTTTTTGGTGAATTAGCAGGGGTGACCGGGTTCATGTTCTTCGCCCACCTGTTGCGATGCGAGCCGTATCGGGAAAAGTCGGTTAAGGGCGACCCTTTGACCTGTCAAGCCGAACTATTTCGACCCATCGCCTTGTAGGACTACAGTGGGAGATATGGGTTAATTTCTCATGGAAACTGACCTCCATATTCCTAACCAACTCTCATACCTTTAGTTTTCCAGAAATTCCTTTTCATTAAAATATCTTTCACACAGCATCCTTAAATATGACAGTGTAGAGATTATGTAAAAAAAGTTCAGTAATAACCACCGGAGAAGCAATAATTTCATACAAATTTGATCAAGCGCTGACGGTCCGAAAAATAACTACGTGTAAGTCTGATTTTCAAAAAATAGTAGATAGGTACAAAAAACTATTTATTCATACCTCCTACGAACCCAAGCCATCTGAATGCATATGTGATAGTTATTTTTTTCTTTTTCATTCAAGTTCGGGACCGCATTGATCTTTGCCAATTTACAAGTAACGCCGAGAGTTCACAATTTATTCTGACACATGTATTGAGTTGCAGTCGTTCCTTGTATTTCCACTTCAAGTCACAGGAATTCAAATCGTGAGAAATTTCCTCTGCCGATCGCTGGCGGGCCCGGGGACGTTTGCAGTATTGAGTGAAAAATTGGTTTACCTTCGCTCGCGTCAGCTGCAGGTCTCAACAGGGCACAGGGCTGTCACCAGGTACGATGTTTTACCAATATTGTTTCAGGCGTCACGATACTTTATCGACACGTTTTCTATCGATATCAAGTGACATCTCTACTGTGAGGATTCACCCAATTCTGTTTTTAAACATTAGATGAGTTCATCAGAATACTGTCTAAAAAAACATAGTAGAGTCAAGTTGGGTGACCGTACGCAGTGGGAAAGTGTACTCAGTGACGTATGCGACCAATTAGTCTCTAAAATCTTTAGTGTTTTAGGTCGCTTTGAATCGGGTTGTGTGTACAGTAAGCCCCACATTAAAAAATGACAGGCTAATTGCTCTTTATTATGGTTTTTCTTATTGGTTTCGCTTCTGGTACCAATGGGTGATTTTGGGTAAACAGATGTGTCAGAACGGTGTGGTCCATGAAAGTTTTTATTAAAATGAAGATAACCATTCATCTTTTTTTTTAAAGTTAATTTCACTTTTTGTGATGAGGTAAGTGTGCAGGGAGTAAACTTACATGGACCGTGTTATTTCAAAACCGTGATAAAACCGAATTGACTATATGTATCATGACAATAAAAGAAATGTTATTATTTAAAATTAGAAAAACGAGGTGGTAGTGCATGGACTTTAACGTATGACCTTCAGTCGTCAAGATTATTGATCAACCATCAATCTAATCTGTGAGGAATGTTACAAATTTTATGAACTAAATTAAACAACCATGTTTATAATTAAATATAAATATATATTCTCTTGAAAAAAACACAGCATACACTTTTAAGATATGTAAATTGTAATACTCCTATTAAGAATAAAAACTATTACTGTCAAGTAAAAAATCTGAAATTAATGAAGCTTTCCGTCAGATGATTCGTATTTATCAATTTTCTTTTTAAAATCATTAATTCCTTTATTGATAGCCCTGCATTGATAACATTTATTTGATTCCATGTTCCTAATGGAGTCACGCAAACTGAAAATATATATTTAATTGCAGCAATAATGTCAATACCAGTACGTTTATTAACAGCAAAAGAATTAAAAATAGGTTTTTTATTTAATAAAATAATAAAATTATATGTATGGTTTTCAGGTCGAAATAGGGAAAGTGTATTTAAACACATTTGTTTGAATCACACGTTCGTTTTTTTCACTTCCCGACTTCTGATCGCACTGAAACTCGGCAGATATATTGGTTGTCAATGGCATTCAAGCGCACACACGCATTTTCAGAAATTTAATGAAATAATAGCTCAACTATGTTCGATCAAAACCTCCTATATCACAAGGCCGGGACAAATTTGTATGGGAACCTTTAAAAAGTGTATTTTAATTTTTTATTTTAAATATAAAAAACATTTGAAGATGTTTTAATGAATAAGAATAAATTGAAAAAAAAAATTTAAAACGAAATTTGCGCTTTTGGTTCGATGCGTAGGACGTGGCGGAAAGTCAAAACTACAAAGACCACTATTCAGAATAGAAACTTTGCTTGAAATATTTTCCAACCTTCCTATTCTCCATCTTCTTCAACTACCCAGCCTCACATCATTTTCCAATAAGGGGTGCCACACTCACTAGCACCAGATGGTTGGGAGCAGTTGAGACTCGGTATTCACATTATTCTTCAGTTTATTAATCTGTCAAAACATAAAAAAATAATTAAGTCTCGATAGATCTCGACTAATAATTGCCCATTTTTAAAGGTCAAAGCTTGCATGCGTAAATCGAACAAAAACACCTTTTAAAAAAATGTGAGAAATAAATAGTTTTTTTTTTCTTTCCCAAAGCACTTTTAGTGGGCCCCTATTATTCATCGTGAATATTATGGAAACGAATACTGACTTCAAACCGTGCCAATACGAGGTTTAAAACTGTCTCCACTTCACTTTTATAACAAATCTTTTATGCATGTAAGTCTCTTCGGGTAGGAAAGTGAATGCATATTTTATTAAAGTAGTTTATGAATTGAATTTTTGAAGAAATTTTCTCTTACAATAAAATGTAAATCATTCTGTTCTACACTTGTAGTTCTGTTAACAGTAGACTTCGCGCTATGTTGATTATGCGCTCTGGCGGAATACAAAGGTACTGTAAAATACGGCTACTATCTTGACAGGACGGACCGGACACGAAACAAACAAACAAACAAATTGGTCGAGTTAAAACAGGACTTCGCTACATTTAGTCAACAATACACAAGAAATGCTGCTAGAAGAATAAATTTTTACTTTCACTTCCGTACAAATTAAAAAAAAAAAACTATGTTTCCACAAACATTCATAAAGCTTGTATACGTAGGTAACTGCCCGCTTTGTTTTTTAAATATGAATTAAAGAAACGTTCTATCCAATAAGATAACAAAAAATCAAGAACAACTGAGAGAACAAACACTTTACCAGCGTTTCCGGTAGCTTTTCCATTTCTGTTTGCATATTTCTATGACAGCTTCTTCTTGCTTCGTTAAGTCGGATGGCTTTACTTATTCTGTTTATGTTTCCTTGGTCGGTTCCAGGAATTATATTAAAGTAAAGCGATTTTAAATACAAGACTAAACGGAATATGATGTGATATCAGATTCATGCGACAATTTAGGATGAAATTTTTAATGTTTATTATCCACCATACAAACATTTCTGAAACATCATTAATTCGTCCTTTTACATGAAAAACCTTTTTTATGATTGATAGCCAAGTTTTTAGGGGAAGAATTCATGCCTTTGAACTAAAGGATCGATGGGTCGCTCCAACCCCGGCTGTTTCAAAATTAATACGGTTTTCGGTAGACATAAAGTAGCTAAGTGAAAAGGATGGAACTTAAAATATTTACGGATTCTCCTCGTCTAAGCCTATACAAATAAAGATTACATTAAATCTGTAACATGTTTGTGGATTGTACAGGACTTATTTATTTATTTATTTTGCTCTACTGTGGAATTTCCACTGACTGCAATGAGAGCTGTAAACTTTGTAAATAGTGCAATTTGTGTGCGCTCTCTGTGTGTAAGGCAACGTTAACCAAATAATGTCGGACACAACCTACTCGTACAGTGACTAAATCAAACAAAACGGTTTGAAATAAATACATTTCTAATTTAACTTTACAAATGTATTCTGTCACGTATTTTGTTTAAGCATATGATACGTGGTAATAACTAATGCCCTGTGAGAGTCCACACATTTGAATCATATAAATTATACTGTTTGTGTGCCTTTCGGAGCTCTTGTAAGTTTGTGAAACATGTCAAACGCTTTAACATATGCAGTATTTTTTAAACAATGCCCGTTTATATCAATTAATCCTTCTTACATTATTTCTTCTTATCTATTTGTACTTTCTAAATTTAAATATTAAATTTTAAATACTTAAATTTTAAATACTTAAATTCTTAACATTAAAATTTGTTATGAGTAAGTTACTTCGAAAATATTATATTAAAGTCAAATTAAAAACAAATATCATATCAAACGACATAGATGTTCTTTGAAGCAGTAAATAATAAAGAAATATAAAAAATTAAAAAACTTTTTTTTTTAATTATATCTACTGTTGAAAAATTGTGCACACAAAATATAATATTGAATAATTGTATAGTAAATTGAATTTCTTGGTCCTCCTCACTAGGGTAACCAGTGCTGAACAATTTTGATGGAGTTTTTCAACGGTATAGGTGGTCAAACACGGAGCATTTACTATTGCTTTCAACGCTGAGGGCTCCTCTCTCGAAATGACAAAAAGCCGTGAAACGTGTTGAAATTTTGGGCCAAATGAAGTTTTTTTTTAAATATGAACGGTAAAAAGAGGCTGTAATTCCACGGATGTGTGCATTACCTACACATTTTAAATGAAAAATATTCTCTTAAATCAATATTAATGCGTAAAATTATAAATCCTAGTTGTAAAAGTGGGTTTAGTTGTGTATCAACTTTTATTTACTATGGTCGAAAGCTTACTTTAAAACTTAAAAATAACAGTCCATAATTTGTTAATATAAAATACCAAGTCTGGTGAATCATTCCATACTAATATACTTTATATAATATTATATACTTTCATTTACAGACCATTTGCATACCAGTATACCATTACAAAAAGTAGTTTAGCCGTTTTAAATAGATGTTTTCTATCAAAAGACCCATTTTGCCCATAATATTCCTTTAAACTCGGCTAATGATTTGACTGAGTTACCATTGACGACAAGTGGAAGATTTTGTTCTTCGGTGACTTAAATGTTTATTTTTTTTTTCAACTAAAACGTAGAAAATCAGAGAGGAATTAGACAACTAGGGTTGTTGTGAAGATTATACCATTGAAATCTTAGTAACCAATGATTCGGCTGAGTTACTATTGACGACAAGTGAAGGATTTAAAAAATATGTTTTAGAAAAAAAAAATTGTAAATTTTAAATTACAAAAAAAAACTTTAAAAGTCACCGGAGACAAATATCCTGGAATTTTTTTACACCAAATAATGTCAGGAAAAACTCGTAAAAGTAAGTAAAGTAATTCCCTTAACATCCTGTATATTATTAGTTCCCGTACTTTGTCCATGAATTACAATTTCGTATTACGTGAATTCTTCAATTGGTTTTTTATCCTTTTCCAATAGCTATTTGGTGATTTTTTCTTTAAATGTATGTCTACTTATTTTCTAATGGAAGAAGAAGAAGCTTATTCTACATGTTGATGGTACTACGTTGATATATATTTAATAAGCCTTAAAAATGGATGAATATTTCCATTAATTGGATTTTTTCATTCTCTTCTTTGAGACAAAATGTTTGTCAATAAATTATTTTTATTTTCATGTACCCAGAGTGTAATACCTATCCAGGTACCTAAATAAAAAAGTAATAGATGGAAGAAGAATAATTTGTAAATAAGAAAATAGTATTTTCATTAATTTGTTAGTGACATACACGTATGACTTCCATAAGAAGTGTTTTGCAAAATTTCATAAATTCTGAGTTCATTGAACGCAGGTCGTATTTGAGACTCCATGTCAAACTGTTATGTAGAGATAGTGAAGTTCTTCATTCTAAGCCAGAAAAGTTTTCATCAAAAATTAGATACTTCAAATGAATGCGATAAGGGCCATAATATAATCATGGTAGTGATTATGTTTGTTTCCTCGCGCCATTCCAAGACAAGGTCTGGAACAATCGCGATCCTAATCGCGCGACTGCCTTTGAATACGGCAGAAATAACGCGGAAAGTTGTCGTGTAGTAATATCAGGTTATTATGTTCCGAGGACTTGAGCCACTGAACAGTCCTTTCCTAGAAACGTCACTACTGACTTGTTTGTAAAAACTGCAATTTCGCACAAGATCATTCGACACCTTGGTATTAGGTACCAAAAACATTTTTTTTTTTATATTTGTTGGTAATAAAAAATTAGCTTTGTTGGGGTACACGGAACCGCCAAAAAACATAAATATTGGTTTATCTATTTAGTGTCTTAATCCAATGAAAAAATAACAAACAGTCCTTTGTATACTGATAGCTCTGTAAACATTGGACTTTAGACTAGTTTTCTCTTATATATAAAATGTTCTCTGTTTGTTCCCTATGGACTCAAAAACTACTCTTCCGTTTCGCTGAAAGTTTCTCATAAGTGTCAGGAGTGTTTAGTGACTTGACGCATTATCTCTGCACTGGAATGTGCGAAGTCGAACAAAAGTCAATGTAGGCAGTTTTTTTTTTTTAACACATAGTTGTATAAAGTTGTGAATGATGGTGGTCGGGGACAGCCGAAGAAATATTTCCACCTTGAAAATAGACCTAGTTTTCAGATTCACTAGAATTCACAACCTCCAATCCATTCATAATCCCAAGCAACGCCGGGTACACATCAGATATTATTTAATAAAACAAAATCTAATTATCTATAAAAACCACCTAATTCAAAAGGCAATAATTAAAATCATCTTGCAAGTACCATTCTACACAAATTCAATGAAATTTTCAAAACATTAGACGTCATGTCAATAAGACAACTTTATGCCAAATCTGCACTACTAAATTTCCTCCAACAGAAACTACACATTCCAATGCCACCTCAAATAACAATAAAAACAAAGTCGACAACAAACAATACCCTGAACATACCGATAACATACACCACACACGGACAAAGACACTTCCAGTATTACGCTACAAAACTTTTTAATTGTATGCCCACCACTCTGAAACTACTACTAATGGGAAATACATACACAAACATTCACAAAAAACTGATCATAGCCTGGATCAAAAAACAAGATATCCATTTTATACAAAACATTATAACACCAAACCAAACATAATCATGGATGAATGTGTATGTATGTATGTATGCATGTGTTTACTTATATGTGTGTATGCATGCATATATGTGTATTTATGTATGTATACATGGGTGTATGTATATATGTGCATATAAATAAGTATTTTTTTCCTGTTTCTTTAAATAACAATGTACAATAACCATTTAAAAAAAAAAAAAATTTAAAATCTCAACTCACACTTACATAAGAAAATTTAACCAATACACATAAATACATGTACCATTTTATCATAACCACGTAAACATCTCAACACAGGTTCTCCCAGTGAGGTGTTCACGAAACATATAACATTACCCACCACAGTGTCACCTACTCAAACCTACCTCACACCCAGCATAAAACACCATATTAACAACAGTTCTTAATTTATGTATTATATACAAATGTAAATATTTGGTAAACACTGTAATGTATGTATAGAAAAAAATAAATTGATTATAAACTGCATATTAATTTTACTTTATACTTCAAATAAGGAATTACAATTTGTCGAAAGAAACGTCGCTCAGTGACAATTATTTTGTCAAACTTTCTCCGGGAAGGAAAGTACCACAAAATTAAAATTATGTTAGTAAGAAAGTTATCAAATAAACATGACGATTTCACATTTCAAAAAATAATCTTTACTCAACCGGAGTCAAACTTAGGCACATTGGGCAGAGAGGATGGACCCCCACTCGGTCTTGGCAAACATTCTTTGCATTTTTTTTTAATTTAATTAAAATCAAATTAAATAATATAATTATTAAGTTCTGCGAGTATTTTTAGTTTTTTGTTATTGTTACTGCTGTTTCGGCTTTCAAGTACATTTTTAAACTGTGGTTTAGCCACGTTTAGACGACTTATTAATATGATTCTTTTTTACCCCCTCCCAATTTAAAATGATTTATCACCAAACCAAATTAAATGGAGTTCTACAAATTAAACACAAAAACAATAAATAAAAATTCTTTGCCTTTTTCACATTCATACATCGTCTCATACATACTCTTCTGTTAAAGCAAGATTATTTTAGCAACCTAAAGCTGTCTGGTTAAAGTAAGATTTGCTTGAGTAACAAAGCGGAGGCTGCAGATTTTCGGTAATGCAAACAAGCAACTTTTTATAACAAATTTACAGACCAATAAAATGCTAAACGGTCGAGTTTAAATTTACACTACGCTCGGTTAAAAAATGATTACCCGATCAAGAAAAAATCGAAACTCGGTACTTGAAAATATTTAATTATTTCCATCAAGAAGTAAAAAAAAATTTGCACAATTCGGGCACACGAACACGCCTAGATTATATAAGATACGATATTTGAAAACGTTTCATCAATTCCACTTGAAGTAAGAAAAAAACGTTTGATACGTGCACACGAAAACGCCCAAAACCCATTTCTATCAATTCAATCAATAAATTCAATATTTGAAAACATTTCATCAATTCCACTATAAGTAAGAAAATTTTTTTAATTCGGGCACACGAACACGCTCAAAACCACTTTTATCAATCTATTCAATATTTGAAGATGCTTCATCAATTCCACTAGAAGTCAGAAAAAAAAGTTTAATACGTGCACACGAACACGCCCAGAACCCTTTTTTATCAATTCAATCAATATATTCAATATTTGAAAACATTTCAGCAATTCCACCAGAAGTAAAAAAAATGTTTGATTCGGGCGCACGAACACGCCAAGAACCACTTTTATCAATGTATTCAATATTTGAAAACGTTTCATCAATTATAATAGAAGTAAGAAAATATATTAAATATTCGTGCCCACAAACACGCCCAGAACCCACTTTTATCACTTAAATCAATATATTCAATATTTGAAAACATTTCAGCAATTCCACTAGAAGTAAAAAAAAATGTTTAATTCGGGGACACGAACACGCCCAGAACTACTTTTTTTATCAATTCAATCAATGTATTCAATATTTGAAAACATTTCAGCAATTCCACTAGAAGTAAAAAAAAGTTTAACTCGGGCACACGAACACGCCCAAAACCACTTTTATCAATGTACTCAATATTTGAAAACGTTTCATCAATTATAATAGAAGTAAGAAAATAAATTAAATATTCGTGCCCACGAACACGCCCAGAACCCACTTTTATCACTTTAATCAATATATTCAAAATTTGAAGACGCTTAGTCAATTCCACGAGATGTAAGAAAAAAGGTTTAAATCGGGCACAACAATAGTAATAATAATAATAATAACACAACAACCTAGTACCAATTCAACAAAGATATTTTGTTCGATATATGAAAATGTTTATGTTTACGAAGTAAGGGAAAATGGGCCCGCGGACACGCCCACAGCACACGTCCAACGGTTTACTCCTCAGTGACCGAAGCATAATATCTGACATCGATTGCCACTGCTCTCTTCCTTGTGGAAACTTCTCGAATGAAACTAACTTGTCCCGCTGCAGTGGCTGCGCTGGCGAACGTCGATGGGGAGAGGGCGAAATGGGACCCAATAAAGGAGTTGTTACATTCCCGATCAGTGTAAACAGGATTGTTACTGAAAAAACACGCCCAACTTCAGTCTGTCGAATTATTCGAGCACGTCGGAGCATTGTTGGGAGAGCGAACGCGACTTAGCCTGCTTTGATTTCAAGCAGTCCAGTCCACTATAATGTATTGTACCGTTGCAAACAGAGGGGACCCGCATTCCGCGAATTTTAAAATTGAGTGTGGCTGTTTTCAAGTACATCCCGTACAACTCTTACATGTATTATCAAATTATATATAGTAATGAATGAATGCACATCTTAGAAACCTAAATTATTCCACTTGATGAAATTTGACAGTCGTCGATGATAAAGCATTCTGTCTATTTTTGGTGGACATATAAGCATTTCTCTGAAACCGGATGACATTACAGCGCTAAATATACGTAATAAATGCCGATGTTACCCGATCGGCATTTGGTGAGGTTTGTAGAGTTTTCGACTCCAATTCCTAAGAAGGAAGGTTGAATCCTCAGTCAAACAAAAGAATAATAAAAGACCGTTTAAAATTGCTGTAGTTATTTTAAAAAAAAACTTTCTAGGGGTTGATTTTTTTCATGCAGTGGTCAACATTTTTACTATCCCCCTGGAGTAAGACCACCATCGAGAATCGACAGATTGTATGAAATAGTAGATAAAAGCTATATTTGATGACCAGGTATGAAAAGCTAGGTACTTCCCGACCTTCCCCCTCTTCCTCCTCTCCATCTCCTTATTTTCTTCTCTCCGTTTAGCCTTAAAATATTATAACATAATTGAGGTCACAGACTGCCTCCGAAAAGTCGGGAGTTGTTGGAATTCTCGTGCGCTATATTTGCATAAAGAACTATTATATATGTGAAAACCATAATTAGTATTAAAACGGTTCATTTACATTGAAAAAGCTTTTGGGTTTTCGGTTAAGTATTACCAGAAGTTCTGTGAATACAAAAAAATTTACAGACGAATTGCAAATGGTCGAGTCAAACCAGGTTTTCGCTTCGCTTACTTATCAATTATCTTATTGACGCTGAGTCTTAATATCTCGTTGACTGTAATGAAAACTGTGATGAATTTACTTAATTGAAAAATAATTTCCGTGCAGGGTAGTTCGTAACGACGGACGAAGATTTTATTTTCTTCTTTGTATTGAGTTAATCAAACCTTCGAATGGAATCTAATTAAAAACAGACAATTACGTTTTCTATTTTGTTCTTGAATTTAAATTTGCAGTCACTTCAAAACGACGTTGTCCTTCGAGGCATGACATCACTTTTTATATTTATTTATAAAGCATTAAATATCATTTACGTTTAAACGATAATATATGTAGTTAAGTATTACGGTTTTAAATAATAATGACCATTGGTCAAATTTAGTATGTAATAGTTTATCTAATCTTCTTAAGAAATAAAACCGAAGATCGTTAATATAGAAAACATTAATTAATTTTTCGAAGTCAAATTATTTATAAATGGTATGTAATAGATTTTAGTTAAAAAATTTAAGTCTTCCAAAATCTATATTATGTTTAATGCTTATGGCATTTCACAGGTCGATAAAAACTAATTTATATACTTTGATTACGACCTTAAAGCGCTTTCTAGGAAAACAAATCATTCAATTAGTCTTAGGTATACATATCTGGGACCGAAACTATATTATAATCCCCTAAAGAATTAAATATTAAAACAAAATGGTTCATTGGCTTGGAGAGGGTAAAGTCTGAAAAACTATTAAATAATTTCAATTAAAATTTTACATGGTTACCTATTAATGTTTCATTTATTAAATACTTAAAATATATTAAAATTTGATAAAAAAAACGACACTTTAATTTGACAGAATATTTTTTTTGCAATTTTAACAGCATTTGGTTGTTAGAACGTGCAATCTGCTTAGCTAGGAACTAATATCGAAAGTTCATAATAATGCTTGCATTGATTTTGAATATAGGTACTAATACAGTTATTGCAATATTAAACAAGGTCAAAAGTTAACATTGAAAATTACCGCCCAATCTCAATACTCACGGTATTTAGTAAACTTTTTGAGCGAATTGTCTACGATCAAATTTACACAACAATTGTTCGTAATATACAAAACCAACAACACGGATTTCTGAAAAAAGATCAGTACTAACAAACTTGGTAAATTTTACGGAATATTTAACGTGCAATATGGACAATAGAAACCAAGTAAATGTAATCTACACTGATTACTTTAAGGCCTTCGATAAGGTAAACCATTTCATTCTTATTCAAAAATTAAAACAATTAGGCATCCATGGTGACTTACTCCGGTGGCTCACTTCATACCTTTGGAGTAGACTTCAAAGTGTCTTAATTGAGGGAACAAAGTCCAGCTTCTTCTTTGTGCCCTCCGGTGTACCTCAAGGTTCTCATTTAGGCCCATTATTGTTTAATGTGTATATATACGATATTCACAAATGTTTTTTACATGCTAATTACCTAGCGTATGCAGATGATAAAAAAATAAACTTAGTTATTAAATCAATCAACGACTGCATTAAGCTTCAAGAGAACCTCAATCGTCTCTTTGTCTATTGCGAATTAAATAAACTTGTTATTAACATCGCAAAATGCAATAAATTAACATTTACACGTAGTAAAAATTAAATATCCTTTGTATACACACTAAACGGCACACACATTAACCTTTCCTCATCTGTGGTGTGTATTTACTACACATTGCTTCTAATAACTTTAATAACTCTATAAATATAATAAATTCTGGGTTCAGATTTTAGATATTCCTCCGTTATACATTTATGCACTGAATTAAAAAATAATATATTACATACTTTTCAAATTCAATTGAAAATCAGAGTTTTTTGTTAAAAATCGGGAACAAATACACCAATACAATCAACCGTGTGATACTAAATACGCGAATAGTGTGAGAGGAAATGACACGCTATTGATGTCCCGCTTTAATCGCTATGCGGGAACATGAGACATCCCCACTTCTGCAGTTGTAGTTTTGATTTAGACTATCGATACCTTCGACCGCACAGCTGTGTCTGTGCCAGCCGCACAGCCGCGCCGCTAGGCAGTTGGCCGCGAACCGTCGTTAGATGTGAACCTCTCGCACGTTTCTTTAGCATCGGCCGATGGTTTTTTCATATTTTCAGCAATTAAATTACAATTATTATCACTTTTGATATAAAATATAATAAACATAATCGATTAGCTATGAATATTCATATTTTTCCGATATTAAATCGCTTATTTTGAGATGTGTATTGACTACACAGCACCGTAACGCGTGTATTTTTTTAGCACAGTAAGGGAAAGGTTAATGAAGTAAAATATATCAGGGACCTTGGGGTAACACTGGATGATAAATTAAACTTTATCCAACACACTGATGACATCGTTAACAAAGCCAATAAAATGCTGGGATTTATAATTCGCATAGCAAAACCCTTCCACAACATAAACACTCTATATTACCTTTGAACCTCATATATTCGCCCGCACCTGGAACACTGTACACTGTACACCGATCTGGACTCCTTTATACCAAGCCCATATCGAAAGAATAGAAATAATTAAAAAAAAATTTAAACACATAAATTATAAACTAAACTTACACTTCTCAAATTATACCGAATCCATTAAATTTCATAATTTTAACTCCCTCCAAACACGACCGATAATTTTTGATCAAATCTTATTATTTAAAATCCTGTATAATGGTCTGGACTCACCAAAACTTACCAATTTAATAAATCTTCATATTCCGTCTAGATCAACCCGACAATCTGATTTATTTTATCTACCCTCGCACTCGTGTAGAACAAACATTCGAAAAAATTCCCCAATTCCTCGTATACGTGCACAATATAATACAAAATTTTACAGCATTGACATTTTTGGTAATAGCCTAAAGAAATATCGATATGAAGTAATGCGTACGATTGATTTTTAATATGAGAGTATGGAATGTATCGGCAGCATCTCCTATCCTCTTCCTGTTTACTCTTCCTCTCCCCTTACTTTAACACCAAATTAATTTTAAGTTACTAAAACTTCATTTCTAATGCACTTTAACATAAGAAACTTCTGTGGCTTGACTTCAGTTAACTTGTATATTTATATCTATCATTGTATATTATATAAAATCTGTTTGTTTCTTACAAAATTAATAAATAAATAAATTATCAGTTTTGCTGTATACATGTATCTAATGTAATGTAATAAATCATTCCTAATTACTCATGCTTATCAATTTAAATCACAGTTTTCAGAACGCACGCACATTTAAGTAACATTTTATAATTTTTTTAGGAATTGAATGTCAAATGCGGCAGAGGACTGATTGAAAAATATTGAGACTTGTTATGAAACCTGAAAAGAATATTAATGCGAACATCTGCGCTAATAAACGATCCACAATAACAGTTTGACAAATTTGACCATATCGTGGTTCACAAAGAACCCGCTCAAAATATCAAATCGTGGCTGCCGCCAAAAGCCTAATACACCTCGGAAAATTCGCCACTACGTACGTTTTTTTATCGCGCATGAAAAATAATCCCGCGGTGCACAATACATTCTCGATTAGGGCGGCCGATCGAGATTAAAAAACATTCAATTTGTTTTTCCACCAGTGGGAGAATACCGCACGAATTCGCTGGATAAATTTATGAATTCCGATTTGCATTACAAATTGAACGTGTACAGTTTAGAGTGGGTAGTGTGGAGTGTGTATGGAGTACAAGGTAGTATAGAGTACTACACCTACTAGCTACATTTCTGTGCTACATGTGCGGGACGCCCGGGCCTGTCACCGTCGCTGGGCGGCCGCGCACCGTACGCAATTACAACCAGCGTAGCTCCGTAGAGAAGCTGGGTGGGCAAAGGGTATGAAAGCGGCGATTCTGTTAAATTTAAGGGCCGAATTCCCGGATAAACAATTATTGGTGCCATGATACTCGGGGTGGTCAAACTGAATCGTTGGAGGTGATAAATCTATTGAGTTTCAAATTTTACCCGCAATGTATTTTATTTTAAAAAATCACAATTGGGTTGTCGTTTCAATATGATCGTATTTTTTTCAACATTATTGTGTAATTAATCTAAAATATAATCATATATTTCCTTTTAATATGGCTTCGATATACATGACTACTTTTCGACATATAATTTAATTTAATTATCATAATATTTTCTGATTTTTTTTCAAATATAATTTTAGAAACAATACATACTTTATAAAATGAGTGGTAAATAGTTTGCAAGATTTTAGAAATAATTATTAGTTAATTATCGGTACCAATGACGTGTGTCTTGAAATATCGTCTGGAGAATGTTTATTTTTTCTGGGAATTATTTGAGGTGAAGTTAAACTTCAACGATATAAATAAAATTATGTGGTGTAGGTACCGATGTGAATATCAATAACATCGCTCCTTTAACACCAACGCCAATGTTTTAACAAGCTAAATGCTTGTAATTTTAGACAAGAAATTTATATGTATTTTTTATAGTTTTCTAAATTTATAAAAATGTTGTTTTTGTATTTTATTTTTTATTTAACAATATGAAATGGGCATGTTGTCCAAAAATTGCACACATCAATGTAGAAATAATAATAAATTTTGTATTAAACAATAAACAACAAAGGTCCGGAAGACCGGTCGGTGGCCGAGTTGATTTCACGTTTGGGTCCCACCCAGGCGTAGTGTGTTCAATTCCTCGGCTGGCTAAGTCTTTCATCACAACACAAGCAATATTTTCAGCTTACTGTGGTGGTAGTAGGAGATTTTCAAATATTGTCAGGTTATTCGTAACCTGGGAATGTTTGTCTTTATTTTAAAAAAAAAAAAGTGATTGACAAAGATGGATAAAATATATCATGGCCATTTTGTTAGTTAGAATATGGCCTTGAAAACCGAAACAGCTGTCACAATAACAAAAACCAAAAAATACTTGCACAACTTTATTATTTAATTTGATTTTAACTTAATAAAATAAAATAATAAAAATTAATTTAGCTGATACGAAGAAAAATCTAAGAAGAATTGTTTTTCTGCCTAGCACTGGGCGTTTTCGTACCACGATAGTAGACACAGTATAAGTAGCTAAAAACAATCTATTATTGGCACCTTTGCTCTAATTTTGTATTTAAATGTTTTTATAGTAAAGGGCATCATCACATTTATTAGCTTGATATGATTAAAAGTAGTATTTTTTTTTAAGTGTTAGATTGGGTCATTAAAAATGTCTATTTCATTATTAGAGCCATGCATCGTGTTATATTGTCTTACTTTTCGTAGTAAATGAGAAAATATCGTGTATTTGTAAGGTAGTAAAATTTATTTTATCCCCATTGTTATTTTCTTGAGATGGTGTATATGTTAATTAGGGAAAAAAAAATGTACCCCGAAAAAAATAGTATTATCATTATGAATATCTTAAAAATTTTTGTAATCCGGTTAAGATTGGAATTGCAGGTCCTTAATTAATTAATTGATAGGTTTGCTGAAAATTTTTAGTTTATCATGAATTATTTTATCACGTTATCGGAAGACGCGTTTGTAAAAATCCTAACATTTTCGCATTTCGTCATCAAAGGAAACGCATATGGACACACGTGTTCTGATATATTAGAAATTTAGTAAAAGTTTATTAGACTGCAATTCCATTTTTAAGTGGATTACAAATAATTTGAGGAGATTCTTTGATGATGCTTTTTGTCGAGTGGCTTAAGACTATTGTCCTGGTAAGATAAAATATCCTGGCTTCATTTCCTAGTTGAGAACGTAACCTTTTTATTTTTTTTTATTTTTTTACTTTTTTGTGTCTTCCTGGGTTTCATGTTTCGTTTAGATTTATTAGTATTATCTTTTTTATGGTATATATCATTGATAATTCGATCATTATATGTTCAAAAATGATCAGATAAACCTTCACGATTACCAATTGTAAAGGTTAAATTTATTCAATCAGATTCAATCATTATGAATCCGTAAGCAATTATTGAAGACCAAATAATGGATGCGTATACCAGAATACTTTGATTCAACAACTGATTTAAATAATGTTATAGTTATTTTCACGTTTTTCAAACAATTTATGATTCAGAGATAATCTTAATATTATTTGTGATGCACTTTTGAAATGTTGTTTTAAAAATCGAGAAAGTCATACATAGATCATTGCACTTGTTGGGGATGGACTCAGGCACCGTCGCACCGCAGAACACAAGAGGATTGGAATTTCGAATATGCCGACATAACTTTCTGTTCTTCTTCCGCTTCCTCTCACTTGCGCTGGTTTAACACATGCACTATTTACCATCAAATTTGCGAGCTCACGATGGCTATACAAGTTTTGACATGATCGAACAAGGGAGAGGGGAGTTCCGTAATCAAAAACAGCTTAGGTGTTGACAGGATGATGGTTGCAATGAACTGAACTTACACTAAGTCATCATAGGAAAGGTAGGTAGGTGACCAACAATAATATTCATCGAGGAAATCAAAAGGAAAGGTATAACAATGTCAGGTACCAACAGCACGCCTCGGAAACATACTTTTATCAATCTATGAAGTTTATGTTTGTACAATATTCATAGATTTTAAGTATTCAGAATAATCTCGGAGATAAACTTATTTTCCCTTAGAAATCTCAAAAAAAGTTTTTATCGCACTTCCGTCACCAAGTAAAAGGGATTGAAGCTGAGTACATACAAAAAGCAGACACCGGTAAATGGTTTGGCTCTTTGTACAAACACGCAAAGATATGTGGGGTTACTGTTCAATAAGCACCTAGACGTGAAAGGGTTGCTTTTGTTCTGAAAAGCTTTTAGACTTAAGGCTTAACATTAATAGGTTAAGGCGTCGCGCTTCGTCTTAAAATACTCACCTTTTTAAAGGAAAAGCTCCTTGGTGCTTTTAGTATCGGATAATAAGAAAAAGATAACACAGACTCCTGCTTTGTTTGTCTCGGGTATTCTTGCATGGGCGTATGACACCAAATAATGTGTTTTGTAGCTGCGAATATTATCTAGGATGGCAAAAGCAACAGTAAGCTTGTAACAAATTGAGAGTGAAAAATAAAAGAGAAAAACTCGCAATGAGTCACCTTGGAACAACATGATTGCATCTGACACAGCACGATCTTAAGTTAATTATTCCTCATATAATTATTGTTCCAAAATACCCCACATGAAAAATTCTTTTACCAAAGCGAAACTCGTAATTTGCGATGGACGATACATGGCTTTTGGCACGTTTTGTTAACTGCTTTGAAACATGTGAATTAAGAAATGTATAGTTTCTTCCGTTAGAAAAACAAACCCATCTTTGTTGAGGCGATGCCATACGTAGTAATGCAAAATCATGTGTTTTTGGTTTGAAAATTTAGTTGCCTAGAAATGTTTAAGATGCTTTAATTAATTATTGCGAGTAGAATACATCTTGGCCTTTGAAATAATCGAGTATTTTTTAGATAAGTCTTTTTTTAAGCCCAGAAAAAATAATGTAAAGACCTATGAAAACTGCTTTGAAGTTCAAAATTTCCTACTTACGAACCCATTTTCGGTTATGATTTTATTGTATAATGTGGCAAATTAAGTTATTTATAAAATGTTCGAAAAAAAAATTTATGCTTGAAAATCCACAAAATAAAATAAAAGGCACTTTTTGGCCATGTTTTTTTCTTTCATAAATCAAAACAGGTGGATGGTGCTAAGCGGGAATTTAAATTTTATCGCCATCTACGTAAGGGTTGTTATTGGTAGCGACACAATTTAAAATATTTCATGACGTAGTGCATCGCCTTAAGGTTAATTCTTTGATTTTACTACCAATACCTTTTTTAAACCCCAGATCTTCAAAACATAAATATAAGACTAACAATAAGGATGGGTTATTTCGTAGATTTTGAACAATTCATCAAATTTCACCATTCATTTGCAAGTGCTGTGGATGTCCTATTCGAGTTCTGTTATTATATCAATTTAGGGCAGTTACTTGACAAAACTGAAATAATAACAGAATTTAAAAAGAACTTTCACAAAACTTGAAAATAAACTTTGAAATTCGAAGAATTCTTCAAATTCTCTGAAACAATCCGTCCTGAGACATATCATATTCTAAACATATTAATTTCGGTTGTCGGTGCGTGGGTATGCCATTTAAAATTGTATTCCTGCGTAGAGCATAAAACGATTCAAGTTCATTGACTTTTAATTTTTAAAATTGCTACGGATAAGTTTAAATCATATCAGACAAGCGATACAGCAGGTACCAACATTATTTCATCAATTAATAATGCTTTATTTGAAAAGTGTATTTATTTAATTTAATTGTTTGACAGATGTTAAGATGACATAAAGAATTAATATTCTTCACTAAGAACGCGTGTTGCTTTACTTAATGATGCTGGTAATCCTCATGTCTATTAATTTGATAATTAAAACAATAGGCATTTTAGCGACATGGATATTTTTTGAATTTTCTGAAGAAGAATACTTTTTTAAATTTTTATTAAATTTATTCTTAAATATATTTGTATTACAAGGGTATAGTAAATTGTCCTCCACGCTAGAAGTTCACCTGTGTTGTGGAGGACTTTTTCAATTGTAAAGTTATATAATACTAAAACAATATAGTGGAGTTAGTTACACAGAGAAACAATAAAAATTAAAATATTAAAATATAAAATCGATTTTTCCATAGTTATAACAAAAAAAAGTGAAATATAAAAAATTTAATATTAAAAGGATTGTAGCCAGTTCCATGTGTGTTTTTTGTATTCTGTAAGATTAGATGTTTTATATTGTGTTGGAAGTGAATTGTATAGTTTTATAGCCTGGAATCTGTAGTGTTTTTGTCCAAAGGATGTGTCGATTTTTGGTATTAGTAGTTGGTGTGCATGTCTTGTTTTAGTATTGCGAGAAGTTCGTGAAGTTTTAAATGTGTTTAGGTTCTTGTAAAGGAAAGTAAGTATTTGTTTTGAATATAATTTTTGAATCTTCAACACTGGGAATTTTTGGAATATGGTTGAAGTGGGTGTTACTATTGGTACTTTAAGTATTACTTTTATTAAGGTTTTCTGAGCTTTATACAGTGTGTCTATGTATTTTTTACTGTCATAGTCCCAGGCAATAATGCCGTATTCCATTATGGATTGTGCTATTGCGAGGTATATATTCTTTATATCAAATATGTATAGTATATTTCTCACGTTTTTGAAAAAGTAAATCAACTTGTTTAGCTTTCCTTTGACCGACTCAATATGTCTGTCCCATTTTAAATAACGGTCGAAGTATATACCAAGATATTTGATATTTTCGGTTTGTGTGATTGGAGGAAAATTGCATGGGGTGCTCGCTGAGTGACAGGAATGTATTTTAAGGTAGATGTTTTTGGAGGGTTGGCCTCTCGAGTTTATGCTAAAGGTTATGAATTTAGTCTTATCTATATTTAATGTTAATAAGTTAGAGTCAAGCCATTTTTTTGTAATATTTAGGCCAACTTCAGCTTTTGTTATTAGTGTGTTCCAGTCAGTGGCCTTAAAAAGTAACACAGTGTCATCAGCAAAGCTTTTAATTTCCCCGTCTATTTGAAGGTGACAAAGATCGTTAATATAAATAAGGAATAGGATTGGGCCAAGTTTTAGAAACTCTTTTCACACCAGTAGAATTTGGTTAGGGTTACTATCTCAAGACTATTTTATTATTTAGCTATAACGTATTCCAGATAGAGCGAGACACTGCTATCTTACTTTACCACTGTCAAGTGCATATCCGAACGGCTTTAGCGCCTAATTCCTTTTGCTTTGATGTGATTTTTGAATGAAGGTGATTTTGAATCACTTAAACCATTACTTATGCTGCTAGACTTGAAGGCATATTTTCTTTTGCATGGATTTGTATTCCGCCTTAAAGTAAGCCATGAAAGCCTGCCTTTCCCTCCCATATAATATTATATTATTACGGTTGCAGGTACATTTTACCCTACATACTAGGTGAAGACTAAATTTTAAAGCTTTAACAATTAAATAACAAATTAGAAAAACTAGATTGAAAATATGATGACTTCATATAGAGACGTTAAAATAGAAATAGCGTAAAATCTGATTGTTATGTTAGTTTTTTATTCGTATTAGATTTCAAGGTCAACATCTGTTTCACCGTTAGCCAATTTAGTTCCTTTAAAATTTAATTTACTTTTGAATATCTATTTCGTCTGAGTATTGTTCTCATTTCCCTATTTTGGAGAATTTGAAAATTATTTAGAAACGACCCTGAAGTCATTCATCGCTGCTCGCATTCATCTATTGCACCCTTGACGTTATTCATCGCTGCTCGCATTCATTTATTGCACCCTTGACGTCATTCATCGCTGCTCGCATTATCTATTGCAACCCTGACGTCATTCATCGCTGCTCGCATTCATCTATTGCACCCTTGACGTTATTCATCGCTGCTCGCATTCATTTATTGCACCCTTGACGTCATTCATTGCTGCTCGCATTATCTATTGCAACCCTGACGTCATTCATCGCTGCTCGCATTCATCCATTGCGCTCCTTAAGTCATTCATCACTGTATGAATTCATCTATTGTGAAGAGATTAGCATCAATCGTGACGTCAATTGATTCAAAATTGTACGGAGTTCTTCACATTTCAAATTGAGCTCATTTTAAAAAGGAAATTTATTAAATACACCATAAAAATTTACATTCACTGTAATAAAACTGACGAGGTGAATAAAAAAAATTAAAATAATTGACTCGAGTTCGCATGGCTCGTTGTGAATTTAAAGTATTGTTTTAAAACGAGCAAAATACAAAATAATGAAATTCATTTTCATATTCAACTCTTATAATAGCAACTGAAAATGTGAAAATTGATCCCGGAATTCTAGAAAGGTTCATATTTTTCTTGTACTTTACGGCACCCTCGAGAATTTTCGGAGCAATATAAATTGAATGAAAAACCCCGAGTCTAGATCAACACTTTACTCTCCCCGTCAAACTGAATTGTTGGTAGTTTTGTCTATCGCGGCCAACGATGGTTATCAATGCCTTCCAGACGAGATAATTCCAACCCTCATAAGAGAGGCTTTGTTCTTAGTGAATGGTCCAATTGACCGGAAATAAGTTAAATTCTTACTAACTGGGAAGAATGGAAAGCAAGTATCCAATCATCAAGTTGACGTTTTGATTCTTAGCGACAAGTATTGATTATACTTATACGAGAAGTATCTATTATACATGACAAGTAATTATCGATGAAGATTATTTCTGTAAGATACTTCGAAGGTACGGTAAGGTATTTCTTTCCACGCGCAATTGATCAAAAAGATGAATTATTTTCAACCGATAAACATTGTTATCTGATTTGACGGTTTGATTTGACGTTCTTATTATAAAGTAAAAAGTGAGTTTTCATTATGAGAAGTGTGTCGAATATACGACAGTTTTCTTCCTGAAAAAAACCTTGTTACCTAGAAGTTTTTTCGAAACTCTGAAACAGGGATACCATGTGCATGCTTATTGCTCTATAACTATCTAGGCTAACAAGGACGATGTATTCTAAAAACCTTAAAGCAGGGATACCAAGTGCATGCTTATATCTCTATATCTATCTAGGCTAACAAGGACGATGACATTCTAGAAACCCTAAAGCAAGGATACCAAGTGCATGCTTATTGCTCTACATTTATCTAGGGTATCAAGGATGATGATATTCAAAAATGGTGATACTTTGTAGAAGTGTGATAATTTTGTGAATTCAAACGTCAATTCTACTTCAAGACTACAATTTCTTCTCTCCGCGTGAGTTTTATTGAAATAAATATTTTCCCTTTCACACAAATGTTTTTTTGAATGATGTCTTGATTGTAATCTGACCAGTAAATATTGTTTTCAGGAGTATAATTATATATTTTAATTATGTCTTTTTTAGATTTTGAAGAAGATATTTCGAATATAGAGCTATTTAAGTTCCACTCGAAGATTCTCATTACTTTTCTCCGTACTTGTTATACCTAAAATATAATATGTAAATTTCTAATTAATCGAATAACGCAGATATTCAATACCCACTGAATGTTTGATTTGAAATTCAGATTCTGAAAAGGAGTTTGAAAATACATTATTCTTATAATAATTAAAACTTACTAAAAATATTACATAAACATAAAAAAATAATTAAATATGTTTAACCGTTGAACGCAGTTTTCTACCTTGACTTCTTTCCGTGCGTGTTCGATTAAAATTTGTCATTCTGATTCTAGGTTAACAAGTATTGATTGGAATAGTAAAATACATGATGGTTTCTTTCTAGCCTGAAGGAGATATTACCATTGAATGCAGCGTTCTGTAAGTTCCACTCTAAGAGTACTGGCACTCCTCTCCGCACACATCTTCAACGTGTTCGGGAAAGAGAAAATATCAAGTAGTCTACCTCTTGAGCTGTGAAGAAAATATGAGATCGTGTTTCGAATGATGTAAGTGGGGTCTGCGTGTAGTTTGGAGAACAATATTGTTTTATCGACAGCGAATACTGTATTATCTTTTACATCGAGTTTTCGCTGGTCTATTTGTGGAGGTGAAGTAGCATCTGAGGGGAAAAGACAAGTACATTTTGCCATCTTTTTGTTGGTATTATGTAAAGCTTTTGGTTGAAGTACTAACCTACCTTTTATATTTGTGAATCTTTAGATGGCTGAGTTTAGGAATTTAAAAATTCATAAAAAATATTCAGGAAAAATAAAATAGGGACACCCTAGGGGAAGATAAAGCATATTCAAGTTAATCTCGTGTTAATTTGGTCGGAGGTGAGAAAGCTTTACATACATAATCACCATCATTAGTAAGTATTTTGGTTTAAATTTTTACTTACAGCCAAAACTTAACCGTCAACTATAAATTATTTTTGGCTTTCTGAATCATTTCTTCTCTGAGCTATGGATCAACAATATATCGAATTGACTGTCAAAAAATCAGACCCCGAAAGCTAATCTTTCATTGACTAGTTCTATTCTCGTTACTCATCTTACAATTCCTCAATGTCGTTAAAACAATTAACAGGTAACACAGAAACGTTACAAAACATAAAAAGAAATAAAATACTTTGTTAAGTTAGGTTATTTTCCGTATCTTTTATATCTTTATTTTACGTATATTTTTGTGATTTTACTGTTTCAGATTTTTGTAAACGAATCGCTAATATTGTCTTCAATAATTAAATATTACAGTTTGAAGTTATACTCACTATGTTATTCCAGAAAAATAAATATTCATCCTGGACTTGCAGAAAAGTCAATAGATGTCGCACATTAAAAAAATAAAATATGTTTATCTAAAGACGCTGTCTAGATTGCCAGTAAAAATTTGCGGTGAGAAAAATAAAGACAATGTTGGTAGTTCTTATTCGAAATATCACCGAAGGAGATAGATGTGACCATATCTTTTTCTGATTTTTCTGTTTCAGATTTTTATATACGAATTGCTAATATTGTCTTCAACAATTAAACTTTTCAAAATGTTCTGTTTTGTCGTGTAACGGTTGAAACACGGGGGAATCCGGATAGAACAACAATTCACAATACATAATTCACTGAATCGGCGATCAAACCGCGTTCAAGACAAGGGACAAGGCATTACCCACGAGGTAGTGTCCTTATTTAATTTAGTGACCGTAATGTGTGTATTGCCAATAGCCGTTGCGGGACCGGCGGGCGGGCTGAGTGGGGAGGGGCGCATACGACGGTCAATTTGAATCAGTGAAATGTTGACTAACTCGTGCTTCTCGAGCGTGCATGTTTGCGTAAGGAAGATCCCAACTAGTTAATGTGTATTCCTCGCAAACAGAGTGCTTTGCTGTATCAACAAATTGCATTAAACAATCACCGAACTTGGACAACTCTTGCACAACTGAATGCGTATTTGGATATATTGAATAAAGTTATATTGTGATGTGAAAAAAAATGACATGCTATGTTCGTAATGTACAATCGTAACGTATTCTATGCATTAAGCATCAAAAACCGTAACAGAATATTTATTGATAAATTAATATTTTTCGATTCAACATCTTACTATACGTCTTATCTTTCTATACCTATGGTTTGGATGCCTACTGCAATTATTTGCTGTTCTTTTGAGCAAAAATATCAATCCTAATCAAAAATTTTAATATATATATTTATTTATTTGTCAAGACATACACAGTACAATAGGATAAAGTTAGATATATTTAGTTATTACATAGTTGTAGTACCTATTACGTATGTCCATAAAATATCATTACGTAATTTCGCCTGAGATTGTTATAAAAGGAAGGAAGTATGTGGATAGATAATAATAAATGAATTGAAAACAAGAATTATAATAAGCTCACGAATTGTAATTGACTGTTAATACATAGAAGTTTTAAAAAATGATGTAAAATATGTCATGCTTAGAAATTTAATAAGTTAGTTTTGTATGTTAGAAAGGAATCATGAAATATGTCTAAATGTAGTAATTTTTCGTAATGGGTGTGTGTTGTGATTGCGCGAGTAATTACTGAGTTGTTTGCTGCATTGGTATTGTTGGCTTCAATATGAAAAAGTGTAGTGTGCCTTTAGAAAGTCCCGAATTGCTTTCCGTCATAAGCCAATGACGGAAAGCAATTCGGGACTATCTATTTTATTATTTAGCAGATTATGTAGAAACAACAGGTCTGACAATGTGCGTCTTTTTTGTAACGTTAACATATATAAAGATAAAAGATATATCTAATAATATTTATAAATTTATAAATATATATATATATATAAATATTATAAGATATCTATAACATCTATATAATATATCTTTGATCATAAAACTAATAAGGTAATCTTCTGATGCGTTGAAAGAATTAATATCAGAATTGTGGTATTGGCTTTTCCTCCCGATAAATACTTGTTACTTGGTTCGGTTTTTACATTTATCACATAGTTCTGCTATTTATATTTTAGTCTACATTCAGTAAATACTTAGTTGTAAATTACCAATTCAACCAAATCTGATCATTTATAATTGGTCTTATTCTCTTCCATCCTCCGTTGCATTATATTAACATTATGTTCTTTAAAATAAATAAATATCGATTATTTTCATAATCAATAAAACATTGATTTGGGAACCGTCAGGCAGCCTGCAGACGAGAAACATTCAGAGACAGATGCGTGCATAAAAATCCATTATTTCATATAAGTATGCACACAAGAGATTTTTTTTGAATTTTGGAATAGTTTCCACCTATCGCCGCAACTAAAGTCTCTCGTCTGCGGGCGCCCTTATACTCGAGTCGTCTTACGTCAATAGTCGGGATATCAGGAGAGGATATACGAATATTATCATGGCACATGGTGTGGTGGTTACTCCTATCTGCCTGCATGTGCAGTAAACCGGCTTATTGGTTAGTTACTTACGAATAAATTGTAATAATGCTTCCATCAAATATTGATTATTTCAATTTAATCGAATAATACAAAGCATTTGAATTAGATAGGTCAGATTTTGTGATATTCGAAGAGATTCTATGTGATTGATAAGTTTTATTATTAAAATAATAAATTGTTCATAGTTTTCACATAGAAAAATTCAACACAGTGTGTTTCTATAAAATATGTTCAGTACTGTCGAGGTGATTTCTCACAGAAGTGGCGCTATATAAATTATCCAATTATTATCATTACTCAAGAAATAGAATACGGAAGTTTTTCGAAACAATTCTCGATTATCAGAATGATTCGATTGTAAGCGAAGTTTTAAAGAAAGGTTAGACATTTTCGTCTTGACTGACGTATTCTCCGAATCTACAGGATTATAAAAATTAACATGAAGTCTGACGCGCTTCTCTACTAAAAAAGTAATGTTTTTTTTAAATGGCTTGCATTTTGTATTTTAATTTTCAGAAACAATTAAAATAAATTAAAACCTTCGTTAAATTCGAAAAGGCTTCCAAATTAATAAGTCGTGAGAATAATTTATTCGGGAAATGGTTTTTTATTTTTGCTCGAACAACAAGATTATTTTTTCTGCTTTCTTTAAGAATTTATTTTTGAAAGACATTGTTGAATTTTAAATGAACTACCTAAAAGAAATAATGCTAATTTATGGACGGTTGGAAACAAAGAACGATTAACGCCCTTTTTAATGTTTTGTATTCTTGTGCTCGATAAATTCAATTATAATATCTTGATTGGAATCGTGGCCAAGATTGGAAATTCTAATTAATTTTTATTTTTATTTTCATATGGTACAGTATTCACCCAGAATCGCAAAAGCTTTAATAATGAGAACTTTATCATTTTAACACATTTTAGATTGAATATTAAACCACACGTGGTAATCAAAAAAACATCGTGGGTATTTCACAAATTCCATGAAGAATTTATTAAATAAAGTAACCCATATAAATGTGCTTCGATCAAGAGTGGAAAATATTTTTAATTATTCGCTTTTGAATACATAAACCTAGCACCAAAACCTAACTACTTGATCTGAACATGTTTTTTAACCATTTTTTTGGTTTACTTTTGTATTTCACTAACTTTCATGTAACCCATCAACTTATTTATAAATTATATAATTAAAACCTCAGATCGATATCCTTTTAAATTAAAAGTTGCAAAACAGAATATTAAATAAATGTAAAAATAATGTTTAATAATTTTTTTTTTTTTTTTAATTCAATAGCGATAGTACTTTTCTCTTAAGCAATGATTGTTTAAAAAAATTGTAAAACAATACGTGTGAATAACTAATTTTCATTTATTTCAACAATCAAACAACTTTACTTTTTTATCTACAAAAAAAACTGCATCAAATTAGTTCCATTTCAAACAGCAAGTCCAGCGTGAAATCAAAACTTGAATTGTGCGAAAAATGAATATATTCATTAAAAGTGGTGACACGGATGACGTTCAAATTCATTTAGTTAATTAATTGAACCATTTATACACCAAGTCCACAGGGAAATGAAAATTGTCAACATTGACACTATTTGGGAGTGCACACCATATAGGGAACAGTGTTTAGAACACACAAGCAGAATAAGATAGATGTGAGTCGTATTCAAAAAGAACCACTGGTATCTTAATTAGGTTAATTAAATTTTACGTAATTTATGTAATGTTTTATATGTAACAGTAATTTAACGAGATTAGTTCTTAATCTTAACTTACTAAGATTTAGAACTTAGAGGTTAGAGTGATAATTACAAAAAAATATTAAATAGGGTAAAAGTGTATGTAGATATAGTGTTTAGATTTATAAAACATACTAATGGTTTAGTCGGGAAGTAAGTATTAGTTATTATGCAGTAATAAATATTGTTGATAATTTGGTAGTTCCATAAAAACTATTTCTTAAAACTAGAGCCATGGTTATTAAAGACCAACCAAATAGCCGTGGACCGTGAAACAAGCTGTTTATCCTAGCGCCAAGCCGTAACTTACGCCGTCTTTTGTCCTTGCACGACGGAATCGATTATATATTTCGTATATAATGTATTTTTGCTATAACTGAAAGCGTTAGCCTGGCAAAACATAATAAGCAAAGAAAAATATAAAGGACTTTCGGCAATCCGTAGAAAACGGTTTCCGCCTGACCCCGTTCTGTCACTTCTGTGTTCAAAATGATTTCTTCCCGACGAGAATTAAACCTAAAGGAAATAAACGATTGCCCCGATAAAGAACTGGTCATTACACAATTTATGGAATATCCCATTTACTTTAAGTGGAATATCAAAGATATACTTTTGATGGTACGAGTATATCCAGAAAGTTGATGCCACCGAGTGGCTGTTGGGTACATTTCTGGCTAGGTTGTGGGTTCGGATGATACGATTCATTTATTCAATTGACGTCTCTGTGCAAAACGACTTCCAATAAACGTTCATCGTGGAACATTACACTGAAATTGATATTTGAAACTGCTGATTTCTCTATGATTCACTTACACGGATTCCACAGATCTGAAGCTGTGAGCTACGGAAATAAATCCACTTTTTCCAAACGGGAAATGTTTCAATCAATATAATTTAACCTAATTTGGATGTCACTTATTCCGAAGAAATAGGTGTGTTGGATTGAATTATGTGTAACGTTTTGAAATCAAATCCAAGACTCAATCTTTCCCAAAATATCAATATAAAAAGATCAAGTTTTTGCTATTGAAAAAAAGATTTTATCTGTAAGATTGTGTGGAGATATTAAATAATGGATCTCGTTAGCGGCCAAAGTGAAATGCAAATAAAAATTAAAATCCAAACGTTCCTGATGGATTTTTTATTACATACGCAATTTTATCTTGTGAGTATGGAATACGAAAGAGAAAGTTTTCTCAAGTAATGGGGGAGATGTATGGAGTTGCACATGGTACTTTTGTGTGAGCTGATTTGTTCTCGAAGATGAAAGAAGTTTCCCTGGAAATATACATATTTACAAACCCGGGAACTAGGGGAACACCGCGCCGATACTACTCAACACTCAACACTCTGTAACTTTCTGCCTGTAGGAAGTTCATGAAAATATCACGGAGGTGTATTGTTTTCATCGCTCATTGTTTTCGCCTTAAACATTAAGAATTAGTTTATAAGAATTTGGAGCACAAGTGTTGTGTAGGTAGAAACCTATTTTTAATTCTCACGTAATACCTACGAGATAATTACTGTTTTATTAAGATTTATATAAATTCCACCGTTTTTTCACTGCTTTCGTAATTTGATCATAAACGTTTTCAGTAAAATAAATTACAAAAAATATATATTTTTTATCTGAATGATAAAGCATTTAAAATTTTTTATTGTATTACCAATAAAAACATTTTCATTCAAATTGGTTTATTGTAAGTGTCTCTTTTTTTCCCAAGATAACTGAGTAACTAAGGATGAATTGTCCAGTTGGATTTGTCAGAAACCGAAGAGCTTGAATTTTAAAGGGATGTTTGTAGACTCTTATAAACTCTTATGTGGATTCTTAGGAACAGAAACTCATTCGGAATTAAACATGTTGATGGATGGAAAAATAAAGTTTCCCGGAAAACGTAATATTCTTATTCTGATCCGGCCCGCACGAATAAAGCCGCAGTATTTTCAATTTAAGATCAAAAAAACTATTCCAATTCTTTTAAACAGAAACTCGTATCGTACAACAATGATCAACAAATCGTACGAAGCCATTAAAGTGTTGCGAAACTAGGTCTCACTGCGGCGACAAAAACATCAGACTACAAAAATGACAAAAAATATACGGCACACCTAAATGGAGATGTAAAAAATCAATCTCCCTTTTTGGCGGTTCGGCGAGCGAGACAAACCATTGGGAACAGCTTTTGATTTCTGGAAACTTTACTTTCACGTAACGACATGTAACGTGAAACATGTCGTCTTCCCTTTGGTATGTCGTCGAACCGACAGTCGTCAATGTAATATTTTATGTCATGTTTTAATATTGTCTTCGCACAGTGGGTTCGGAGGTATTCACTCGGGACTTTCATATTTTTATCTATTTAAAGAAATGATGTTGTGATTTCGGATTTTGACGAGAATTTCACGTTGTTGGATAGTAGGGATATTCTAGTAATTTCGAAAAAGACCCACACAAAAAATTCATACTAACAATTAACTGTTTAATAAACTACCCACCACACAGAGAGACAAGGAGAGAAGTTAAATGAAGCACAACTTTTTCTTGACATACCCATTTTTTTTCAATCATGAATAAATCATGCATAAAGACGCAGAAGTCGGGGACACCCAAGGAAGACATGGCACGATCAACTGAATATGATACTCAAGTCGGGCCATGTCAAGGATCAGGAGAAAAATAGAAGGGTATGTGTGATACGATGTATGAATGTGAATGAGGTAAGAAGTGTGTGCCAAGACCGAGTTGTTTGGCGGTCCGTCCTCTCTGCCTACCCTAATGGGGAAACGGCGTGATGGTTAGTTAGTTAGCTTTTGTTACACAGACTCTTGAACTGACGGGAATGGCAACAGTGCGCCAATGTTTTACATGTATTTTAGCGTATTTATTTTTTTGCACCTATGCCAAATGATAAAATTGACATGGTATTATAATATTTGGGAAGTTGACTATAAAAGTCAAACTACTGTGAAATAAGCCAGAGAAAAGCGATAAAAAAATGACTGGTCAAAATATTATGAAATATGCCAAGAAGTGATAAATACTCTGTCCGGTACACCATCGAAAACACATCGCTGTCGTTCATCACGAACATAGGCAACGCGTCAACCCAACACGGGGCGATACGCGATACATCGAACCCCGATGCCTACCAACATAGCAACCAGTACCGGCCGACACGACCATGTTGGACGACAGCGCGCACCATGTACGGTAGGTAGTGCCCGCGTACGCCGTGCCTCCTGTTCCAAACCTTCCACAGCAATCTCGGGAGGGTCATATATCTGGTAGGGGAGGGGAGTTTACCTACTGCTCTTATAGTGCAGGGGGCGCTAACTTACGGCCCCCTCTGGGGGCGGATTTTTAGGCATTGCGAAATCAAAGACCATACAGAAATAATGATGTATCGTTATGAACAGATTATATTCCTGATGAAATATCGAAAATTTTCTTAGTTTATTTATGCTTATGCAGGAATTGCACCTACCGGAATTATACATGGAAAAAAACCTAACCCAAACATAGATTTTTTTTTTTGTTTCATTATACATTTTCGTAAACACACAACATTTTTAACCTGGGTACCTTTAAGAAGCAGATTTATTTGACATGTGTAATGTGTAATTCCACTGTGTAGGCGTTTAGCGATTAAGGGAGGTCTAATTTCTTCCAAGTTTAGTTTCGTTCAAGTGTAATTTTCCTCTGCATGTAATTCAGACAGAGTAATATTTGTACGTACTTGAAATTTTTGCCTTTGTAATTTCTACCTGATACCATTTTTGATACTTGGATGAAGTTGTAAAGATAGGAAGCTACCGCCATATCTGTCAATAATTCTCCGTGGGTTTTAATATCGATGCATTTCATCGTGATTCACTGGCACGAAATAATTGTTTATTCCGCATTTTCCCCAATCTTCGAATAACAAGAGTTGTGCCATAAATCATTAATTATCGAGTCTAACGAGGAGCTCGCATCATTAATTCTTTCCAATAAAAGTAAGAGATAAACTTTAGAAACGAGGGAAATATATTTGCTGGGAAAACCATTATTTGGGATGTATATTCAACCCCTTTGCAGCCGGCCTGGGCCCGGGTCCGAAGTATTTATTATGCCTTTTGCTGTATTGATTTCTACAACGTTTACCCTTAATACGATTACAATCACAGACAGATTTCTACAAATTGCATCCAGACATTTTAAATACAAAATATAAGGTTCCTTGCAATTTCCAAACAAGAAAACAAAACGAAACAAAGAAGTTAAAAACGCTGAATAAGAATTTTAAAATAAATTATTAACTACGTTTATATCACACATCTATTTTAATATTTTTTTGCTGGTAGTTTTAAAATGTTTTTTAAAACATAAAATGAGTTTGACACAGATTTGAACTTTTCTCCCAAATGATTTACTAAAATAAGTTACTAATCACCGCTAACACATAATCTAAATCCCAATTGGATAGAACCTAGTTTAATTTTGTTTATTCACTGCCAAAAATGTTCAATTATAATGTTGTCTTATTTGTGTATGTATGCGTGATTGCCACCAAATAATCGTCAACGAGTTTTAGATCGCTCGGCTGTCGGGAAGTGGGTTAATTTCCATTTCCGTGATTCCATTTCATTCATTTATTCATTTGTTAATTCAATCAAAAAATAAAATTGACATACAAATTATGCGTATTTAAAAGTCTTATATTTTGAATTACTTAGATAAATACAAAATACGTTTTACAGCATAAGTACCTTCAATCAAAACCTGATATTTTGAGTTACGAAGATAAATACCAAAAATGTTTGACAGCATAAGTACCTTCAAATTAAAAAATTGCTGTTTTGAGTTACGCAGGTAAGTAACAAATATGTTTGACAGTATAAGTACCTCCAAATTAAAAAAAAAAACTCTCAACTTCTAACTAAATTCTATGTTCACCACATTAAATAAAGTTATATAATTAATAACTAAATATTTTTGAGGTAAATTTTTCTTTCTTTCATTTCATTCTGATTTTCATTTGCACAGTTATTTAGAACTATAAACACTAGATAACAATTTAATTTTCAATTTGTTTTACGTTTATTTGCCTAAAACAAACATTTGTTTTCATTCCTCAGTCCAAAGGCTACATAAGCTCGGAAATAAATTTAGGTCCGTTGATATTTTCATTTATTCCAAACTAAAATTTTAATCAGATATTACTACATTGTTTCGCTTACATTATTATACTATGTAATCCGTAACTTTTTATGTAAATATCAATCATCTACATTTTTTTTATTTCAAAATTAATATTTTCGGCACTGGCCGGTATTAATATGGTTTATTAATTAAAATTAAAAATAATGATTATTCAAAATTTAATTTGTTTGAACTACTTGAATTGTGTTTATACAAATCCATATTTATGTATATTTAAAGGTTCACTATCCCATTTTGAAATATTTTGACTTACGACTTTATGTGTATGGATGATAGACATAACAATTAAGGCAAAGTTTAATGCTAAAACACTATTTTGATTAATCTTGATAACGAATCGGTGTACATTATGAATACCAAAAAATATTATTTAGATAAATTGAAAGTTTTACTATCGTTTCGCTTGAGTAGAATACAAATAAAAAATAGATTACTCAATAAAAAATATAAAAATAAACTAAAAAAAAAAATATTTTTTCATTAGAAATGAAGTAAAGTAAACAAAGTTTTAAAAATACAGTATTATAGCTCAGATTATCTATGACAGTTTCACTTGATTAAATTTTTTGCTCTCTTATAAAATTATTTGAAAAATAAATAAAAAACAGTTTTGTGCTTGAATCGAACGTTTCTGGACTCCGTTTGTCAAGTTATTTTAATGACTATTACCTGCAATATAAGGTATACCACGAATATACACATTTTTGGCTTGTAGCTTCCTCTTTATCATATTATTTTCATATATAGACCTCAATTCATCACCATTTGATCGAGTCAAACTAATAAAACAATTAAAACTTGTTTTACAGTCAAAAAGAAATCAGCGACGAAAGTCAGTCGGATCGACTTTATTGTAAAGTGACTTACCGTCGTGCGAGTCGTACATGTAGATGATTTTCTTCCATCCGTAATAACGCACAGTGTCTATAATCGCCTGGTGGTACTCTGGTCGCATGCTGATTGCGTAGTCCAGAAAACCCGACGAAGGAGCCAAGACCTGGAACAAGGAAAAGTCACAAATACATTTCAAATTACATTAATAAAAGTCCCTATTGCTACCAAGCGTCTAGAGCAAGTGAGACTATGGCATGAAAGCTGAAGCTAGAGGGAGGGAAAGAGATAGAGAAGAGGAAGACGGGAAATACTTGGCTATTCAGGTCACCAAAGACGGCCATAGCCATTTCAAGCAACGCTTCAATTCTGAATGCTATTCTTACACCAGGGCGATACTGAGAGTATCTTCCACTCTGGAACGTGCCGCAAATATACCATATATTATTTTTAATGAGCAATTTGTGATAAACACAAATTATTCAAATAAAGTAACTTGCGCAAGCCGGAATTTGAACCCGCGACCCCAAGCTTACTAGTCGAGAGCCTTACCCCTCAACCACGGAGGCCTTCAAAATTTGATTACAATGTATTGAACAATAATTTCAGTGGTGTTTCTCTGTGCCTATATGTAATGCGCAACTCTGAATAATTGATATGGATAATTTTAAACTACTTTATTAATGATCCGAAGTAATTAGTTCTTTTTATTAGAAGGAAAAAAAAATTTTAGTATCCATAAACCAACCCATTTGAAACAAGATTCTTACAAAAAGCATTGAAAATCTATACAGTATTAAAAATAATCACGCTAACTTAACAGACCAGCGTAAATTTGTTCTTTTGATTCTTGTTGTGAAATGAAACAGTATAATCACAGAGATGTTTAAATATACATTTTTTTATATATATTTTTTTTTTTACAAATTATAACATATTAAAGAATATTTTATACACTCTTTTACAAAAGCTGACGCTTGTGGTTAGGAGGGGAAAACTTATTAATAACTTAAAAAAACTTAAGAATTTAACATAATTAGAGATTTTGACATAATATTTTTTTAAGATAAAAGTTTTCGTAGATAAAGATACTCGTAATTACAATAAGAAATGCATATGGGATGTACGTAAAAAATTAAGAATAATAAAACAGTCAAGAATATATCTACGTATTAGAATTATAAAAGATACGTATTAACAATAGAAAACATAATAATCAATAAAGAATAATAAATATTCAATTCTGTTCCTCAAAGACTTTTCAAACAACCGAAAAATTTTAATTCTGAAGGATCGAGTTGGGAGTCACCAATACTTTCATTGAAATATATCTGCAAGAGACGAAATATTTTTTATTTATTTTTCAACTTCTTCACCCAAAAAAATACTTTTGCTGATTCAACAAAGCGAACTGAATCTGAAGGGCACTTTATCTGCCTTGTTGAATTCCCTCCATCAGGAGATAAGTCCGATTCACTTATTTTTAGCCATTAAAGAAGTCACTCAATTTCAGAGTAACTATAAATCTGTTAAATGACGGCCATCACGCACTGAGCGGAGGATAGCCCTTTTTCTGTAAAGTATGCCCGCTGAGGAGGGCGGCTCTTTGTGATGGTCCGATGGCCGCAGTCCCTTAAAGTGCACCGTCAACCCGTACCGGTTTGTCCTCGCAAAAAACTGCTAGCAAAACCACCTAAAAAACAAACACAAGCCCTACGTTGGTACGTCTACACACATACGTAATATACATTCATAGGTACATAGAATACGTGAATACATACACATCTATGTAAATTGATTTTCTGTTCAGCAACAAAAAGTTCATTTCAGTGGCGTGCATAGAGTTGTTAAAAATTTTAAAATATTTTTTTAAAAAACTCACGACCGATAATACCTTTTCTTCAAGTTATCGTTAATAATGGCTATGCTATTAGTTAAATATTCAAATGACTAAATCAAATACTCAATGAAATTTCCCAATGATATCTCGATTTAAACATACAAGTCAATTACTGGATATATAAAATTAATTTCAATATTTTTTCCTATAAATAAACATAATATAATGTGTGTGAATGAAAGCCAGTTTATTTGTACCCAAAGGCTTGTCCTTTTTTGGAACTAAAATAAACAAATCGTCCCTTGAATTTGCATTCACACACAAAATGTTTTTAAAAAGTACATTTTTGTGTAGAATACAGTCAGCAAAAGAATACAGTAATTTAAAGTATGTACTTCTTACGTATACGTCATTTTGAATACTTACTTTTTCTTTCTTTGACACCTTTTAGTACTGCGATCGGAACATTGCACAAGGCGCTGCCTTTAAGTACTGGTAGGTTTCTCATTATTTAAAGAGTGTAAATTAATTTGTAACGATCAAAAAATAAAATACTGTTCTTTTTGATGTGATTAAGGTAGGGTAAGCAGTTTTCATATGCCTATTTGGAATGCACGCCACTGGTTCATTACATAATAGCTGAATTTAATGCGAATAAACAATATAAGAGTTAAGTATTTTAATTTGAGTAATATAGGGAATGCAATGCCCATATGTCTATATGGAATGCACGCCTTTGATTCATTGCATCATAGCTGAACTTAATGCGAATAAGAAAAATAAGCGTTCAGTATTTTAATATGCCTTCAAAATCGAGGGATTTTTTTGTAATCTGGGAAGTGTTCATTTTTGTGTGCAATAGGTCACGTGGGCTATTTTTTATGAATCAGCTATTAATTATTAAATTACTCACCTAGATGAAATAAGTAAGATTTAAAAAAATGTGAAATAAATAAATGTGTCATGATCGAAGAAATAATGTAAAAATAGTATTATTTGGGTCATTTGTATAGCGCCGTTTTTGTAAAAAATCACATCAAGGGCGCTGTACAAATATCTATATATAATAAATTTAACATTAAATTACTAAATGTTACATTAAAACGTAATATCTCAAATCGTCAGCTTCAAAATATCAATCCTAAATTTCACAGAAAATATTCCATTTTATTTTATAAAATTCTCTTCCTGGCCATATTTGTTAAAATTGAAAAAAAAACAAGTAAATACTTGTTAAATGTAGGATTTAAAAACATATTTGTTTATTTTTATTAGTAATTCGTGGAACAATATACCAATGTAGTATAACTTGTGTAGAAACTTTATAACTTCGTGTGATTATTATTGCTAGCGCACAGAATATTCGATAAATCATAAATCGGTGCAAAAGCGTAAACTTCATCTAGTGAGGTGCCCTAATGACTATCATATTGTGTTTTTTTTCTCCAGAAATGCGGCCATTATTTATGTAGCCCGGGTCATGTTCTTTTTTTGATCGCCGGACTTTGACAAAGCGTTCTCCGGAAATGTGATACAGGGTGCTCCGAATTGACTATCACTTTTTAAAAATAATTCAAAGACTCCTTCAATAGAGGAGTATTGTTATTTGCAATAACATGTCAACAAATATTACTAAACAATTATTACTACCCGTCTTACAAGCAAAGGAAAACTTCAAAGAATGTACTAGAACGACAAATGTTTCCACTTAAATACATACTTACTCTTTAGACCAAATGTTGTCCTTTTTTATTGAGTTTCAATATGAGTTATTGAATGGAATATGGTTAGGCATAATTGTAAAGCAAAATCGTTTATGTAACCTTGGATACGGAGCTATATTTTTATTTGAAAGGTAGGCACCTACATATTTCCAAATTAGAATAGCAAAGAAACAAAAAAATAAAATAAGAAAACGATAAAGAACTTAAATATTTGCGCGTGGATATTTCGATGCAAAATAGCAATATAATTTGTGAAAGTTTTATATAATCAAGTACCATCTGCACTAGGTACGTAAAAAAATACTTAAATAACAATGTAGCTTTTCGCAGTAGAGCCCTTATTCTTTCTTAATTTGCGAGGTATTTATTAGACACTAAAAAGTACAGTTACAGAATAATGAAGCTTTGACCGTACAAACTGGAGAGTTTCCCGTTTCAGGACAGTTACATTGATAGGTTTAGTTTTTATTAAGTAAGTAATGTAACACAGATATAGTATTACAATTTATAAATGACCTCTTCCACAATTGAAGTATGTAGTTTTTATAAGTTAAAATTTTATATAGTTCACATGAGTGTGTAAATATGTTATAAGACAAATGCTTTTAAAATCATCCTGTCGAAGAGCACAAAAGCACGACACATAGGCTTAGTGGGATAGTGGCCGGTCAGAGACAAACTGGCTAATTGACGTAAACAATGATGGAAAGCTCTCACTACATCTGAATCAAATCCATCACTCGCAGGATCCGTCTTAGATCCATCTACTTTCCTCAGAACCTCAAGCAAGAAACCTTAATTTTTTGGCACGACCTTTACTCCGGCCGCTACTACTAACGTTGACTACCCGTATCATAAGGATTCTAGATATAACTCGGAAAATTTATATATGTAAAAAAAATCTATTAGGTGCAGATTGATATAAATATCTGGGCAGTCATTGCTGTAGATGTAAAGAAAACAGAAAATCTAAAGATTAAAAAAAAGTTCTTTACTTCAGCGACTGCATGGTTAACGTGTATTTTCAAGACCCAGGTTCACTTCTTCCTGTCCTCTAAAAGACTTTCTACAAAGAAATATCACGGCTTAGAACATTGTATGTATTTCCTAATTTTTTTAGTCATATTTTACTTTGAAATATGTTTAATTATATCTCATGCTCGTTACATTATACAAACTGACAATTCCATCACAAAAATCTATTACAACTACTTAACACTATTCAAAAATATTTCACTATTCAGATATTTGATAAATTGTAATAAGAAATGTAAAATATTGTACAAAAAAAAATAACACTTTATACTTAACCAGGTTCACTGTGAAATTGTCATTTGATTCAATGTCCAAAATAAAACTTAAGGTTTTTAAAGTATTTTTTTATTGACATAACTATGGAAAGAGAAAAATGATTGGCTATTAATTTTTCCTTATTCTTCCGCAAGAAAAAAGACATCAGGACCCTAAATTAAGCATTGACATGGAAGACAGATATTTTTCTCGAAACTGAATCTACGAAATATCCTGATATTATTGGTTGAATAAATAGAAATGCTGACATATTTCAAAAACTCACGATCAAAAAAGTATTACAACTTTACAATAATTAAACTTGAATATCTTGGAGGGACAACTTTATACAAAATGTAAACAGTGGTTTTATGAATTAGGGTGGCTCACGAGAATATAGGATGTTTTCTCTCAGTATAGTTCTGTGTAATTGTAATGTAATGAATAGTTCTAGTTATATAGTTTTGTTTTCAATGAAGACAAAAAAAATCATTATCTTTTTTTATATTTGTATCATCTTTTACCTCTGGATTGCCATTGAAATTTAAGGTAATAATGAAAAACCCACCCTTGTTAAATTTTAAAAAGGAATTTATAAGCAATTCAAAGTACACATATTTTTTAATAAAATCAGAACATGTAAATAAATTGATATAATAATAAATAAAATAAAATATTTGAATCAAAATTATCTAAAGTCGTTGCGTCGTATTCAAATAGCAGCAAAATTCTTCTTACTTTCAAATCTTTGCATTATTTTATGAGACTTTACCTTTGCCTTAATAGAACTTCTCTTTATAAAAACTACTTGATGCTTCAGTCAAAGTCTTCACAGATTTTTCAACTGCATGGGCATAACATTGCAGAAGTAGAAAATGCAACTTAATTTTGTTACAATAATAATGGAAGATATTCTATTTTTTTTTTCATTATTGAGGTTTTGGAGTGTCGAGAAATTATGTGTGAAAAGCTTGTTTTACTAGCTTTCTTACTGCGTGCTTTATGATATTCTAGTAATGTTCAGTTTTTTTAGCAAATTCTTTCTATGAAAGAATCAATTATTATCATTTTAAGTTCAGCTGACTAGTATCCAGCGCTATCTAGACAGAGATTAACTGTCACAGCCAGTGGAGCGTAAACTAAATAATAAGATTTTCCGAAGGAGTTTCCGTTAAAACGTAAATAATTCGGTTACCACACGTAGATGAAATATTATTCATAGAGATTTGTTGCCAAAATCTTCAAGAAATTTCCCCATTGTAATTGCTTATAATATTTTACACAAATATAACTGATCTGTACTCACGTCTTGAATTAATAATTCAGATAAATCTCCGACGATTTTCTGAAAATGAACAACTGCTTTTTCTACAGTTTTTCATATTATCTATAAATATGTCTTAGGCCCGGCGTTGTATCCTTCAGATGTGCGAACAAATGCCGAAATCGTAACTCGTTCATGTGAAGCAAGCAAATTTTCCATCGTACTGGTTTAACCAAACATTTTTCAAGCAAACAAATACTTTTGTACACACTAAAAATAACCTCTAAAAATGAACATTCTGAAGATTGAAGACAATCCGGAGGTAAATGTTACCCTTAATATGGATATACTTGTTATGCTCTCCCATGTGCGGTCTTCAGGTTGAATATTGCATTTATAGAATAAAGAACACAGGAAATGCGATGTTAGCGTGTTTGTGATTTTAATAATATATGACCGGTCAGTTGGCATCGCCTTCGGGTCCCACCAAGGATAAGTCCTTCAATTCCTTCATCACAACACAAACAATATTTTCCTCTTACTGTGGTAGTAGGAGAAGAATTTCAAATATTGACAGGTTTTCCGTAACCCGAAAATGGTTGTTTTTCTTTTTTAATTTAAAAGAAAATATCTTTCTTTTACTATACCATTTTTGCTTTGCAACGATGTAAGGCAGCGTAAAAGAGGTAATGATGGTAATTTCGTTAGTCTTATAATTTTTAAGTTCTGATCCAATTTTAGGTTCTTATTCCCATATTTTTGTTGCTCAGGTCACCAACGTGAGGATAAGTCCCCTCTTCTCTGTTGGGTGGTGATGCAATTCTGCGTGTAGATACCGGTTTGTATGAGTTAGATTTCTATACACGGTTTGCCCTAGGCTACCATCTCCTTTTTGCATCACCCCCACATCTAGAAAAATAAGTATTTTATCTTGGTTTTCTAGCTCCATTGTGAATTTAATTTTGCTGTGGAGTGAATTAAGATGGTCCAGGAATTTTTTCAGTTTCTACGTTACATGAGGCCAAATAGCGAAGACATCATCGACGTTGCGCCACCATACTTTAGGAATAGCCGAAGCTGTGTCGATTGCCACATCTTTAAACTTCTCCATAAAAAAAGTTGGCAAGTACTGGCGATAACGGACTTTCCATCGCAACTCCCTTTACTTGTTCAAAGAGTTCACCCTGGAATGCAAAGTATCCCGTTTTGAGGCAATGTTCAAAAAGCTTACAGATGTCTTCTTCATATATCTCACTGAGCATTGTCATGGAGTCTTCTAGTCACACATTAGTAAATAGAGATACTACGTCAAAACTGACAAGAAAATCTCCTTCCTCAGTCTTAACCTTCTTAAGTTTACTGATTAGATCTATGGAATCCTTAATCCATGATTCAGTTTTTTATATTTGCATCTGTAGTAATCTTGAGAGGTATTGTGACAGTTTGTACGTCGGTGCACCGTTGGAAATGCAGACCAATAACGAAAGACTTGAAAGATTCCTAACAAACTATTCGTCAAAAGCGAATGTTTTATGAGAACGGCCGAACACGTGTTCATACAAATACTGAAATTGATATAGTGGTGTTGTCGCATTTTGTCATCATATCTATAAGGAAAAGTAAACGTGTTCTCGATATATTCTGAATGACTAATATTTTGTGAGGAAGTTGACATGCTGTCACTTTTATAACGAAATAATTTTTCTCCGTATAGGCTCTATTATTATTCAGCCTCATCGACCTATTGAATTTTTAAAACTAATTTCGGTGGGTATCAATTTTCATTTTAGGTAAAATGTTCATATAATTAATGACAGCATTGTTAACGGTATAAATGAGGCACCGAGGAAAAAATTCTTTGAAATATAAATTGAAAGGAGGCTTGCTTACCAAGAAGAAAAATATATCCGCTTCGCTTTACAGAGCTTCATTTATTCACTGACTAATTCTATTCACACGGCACTGTCTGAAAAGATCATCTCATCATTATAATATTTCGCAACAACTTAAACAACAACCAAAAAATTAACGGCCAGTTGTTTCAAAGAATTTGCTCAATTTATCAAATTTAGAGTTCAGTGAAAGTTTTATTCAAGTTCTGTTATGATTTTATTATGAGTCAGTTACTTTACAAAACTGAAACAATAACAGAACTTGAGTAAAACTTTCGTAGAATTTGAAAATAAACTTCAAAATTTAATGAATTGTTCAGATTCTGTGATAAAACCCATCTCAATAGTGTGTTGCTTCAGTTGATGATTATATTTCATGACTAACGTAAAAAAATAAGATAAGTAATTTAAAAGGTAAAAATGCGACTGTGAAAAATTATTAAATTAAAAAAATTATCTATGTCAATTTGAAAGAAAACAAATTTCGCAAAATATTTGACTAAGCATGGCGAAGTACCATTTTAACTCGACCGTTTTGCATTTCTTCTATCTGTTAATTTGTGCTTAGGTACCGTATTCTTATAAAGATGGTGGCCGTTTTAATAGTTCAGTAATGATTATTTTTTAAATGTGAAAAATAATTTTATTTGAACTTTTAAATTCACTTATTTGTATTACCTACCTGCCTAAAGAAAGTTTGTAAAAATAAAAAATAAAATCATTGAGACAGAGACTAGCAAGTCGGAGATTGCGGGTTCAAAGCCGGATTGCGCTAGTAAATATTTGATTGATTTGTGTTATTTCACAAATTATACATTTAAAATAATATAAGTTATTTAATTGTGGTAGATACCTTCATAATGTGTAGGTATAAGACCACCATTCAGCATTTAAACGTTGCTTGTAATGGCTTTGGTCATGTGTGATGACCAGATCTGAATAATCAGATACTTCCCCACCTTCCTTTTCCCTATCTCCTTCCACTTCCTACTACCTTCGGCCTCACAACATACCCCAACTGGTTATGCCATATTCCCACAGTCTTCAGACGGTTGGGAGAACTAAATACTCTTGTGCTGCTTCACATAAAAAGAGACGTTTCTTTGGACAAGCTGTAAAATTCCTTATAAGAAATTAAAAATATATATATTATGTATGATTAAGTAAGCAAGTATTTAAGTACCTCCTTTAAAATTATATTAATTATTAAATTGGAGAAAATTAGAAACATCTCATTTTGACGCGAAGTATACTGTTCACATAACTACTAGTGCAACTAACTTTCTTCTCATAGGAACCAGACATGCAAACAAAATGTATCATTATGGTGATTTATTTTTAGGGTAGCGTGTTGGGCTTCCTCCTTCTTTAGCCAACGTTTCGGACAGCTTTATAGTGTCGATCATTAGCGCAGATGTGTGATGGACACTGTAATGATGTCGGAAACATTGGCTAAAGGAGAAAGTCCAACACGGCGTAATATCCGAAAATAAATCATTCTTATACCTTTGGCAGGGAAAATCTCAAATCATATCCTAAGTCGATCATCTTTTTAGGAAAGAATTCCGAAATTTAAAAATCTTTGATCGATCTCACCAAAAGTATAGACAATTCAAGATTCAAAACGCAGTAAGTTAATATTTCTAGTTTTTTTAATGTTGAAAATAGTCTAGGTCTATATATATTCAACGATTCACTAAAAGGTCGAAATTCGCGAGTCTTATTTTTAGTGTGTAAATACGCTTATCGGCTAGATGCGAGCACCACTTATTAGGAGAGTCCACTGAGATACACAGGGTGTTATGGAACGTCCTTGATTTACTTTAATCAGCAATTCCTAACATTATTTTTAGTAAAAAGTGTAAATAATAATACTCATAATTAGATTAGACTAATAATAATTCATTCCATTCATGAAATGTGTGCAGAGGTTGTGCAATGCCATACATTCCATATTTTAAAATAACAGATGAATCTTAAGAAAACACAGATAGGCAATGCGGAATATAAGTGAAAATGTGTGCAAGCAGCCGGTTGTGGAGGATATTTGTACATCTCCCGTCTCCATGGGGACATCGGTGGGGCGACTCCATCCAGGCAACAATGGCAGTGATGACAGCGTTATTTGATTGGCGTAGTCTGCGCTATAAGATTCCCATGCGGTGGCGAAGATGCGCTTTTAATAATAATAATAATAATAATAAATTCTTTATTCCAGGATGTGGGGAGGTTAAAAGAGTTATTTAAAGAGTGCACTTGTCCCTCCAGGAACATTTCCGTAACACTGCAGTATCTCGGTAGGCGGAATAGTTGGTAACAGTTAATAAATGAAATTAAAATTTAAAAATAATAGAAATACAAACTGCTGTGCTACCGTTTAAGCTCACCGTTTGAGAGATTTTTGGTGCTTCAACCATCAGATATTAGCTTTATGCTTTATGTTATAAGGTTCTGAGGTCTAGAAAAAAAGTAATTATTTGTGTAAAATTATAATTACAACTCAGAAGAAAAACTCTTTTATGTTCATTTTGTAAGGATGCCTTAACAAAGTAATTAATTCATTTGATTAACAATAACTCAGTTACTTAATGTAAGCTTAAACGTAAAAGTTATCTTAATTAATAATTCAAAGATTTTATTATTAATTAGAAGTGAAATTCATGTTTAGACGACACAAGACTCTAATAATGTGGGCATGCTCGAGGCTCACATTTTAATTAATTCCGAAAAATTCGTAATGATAATACATTTTTAGCGCGATCCTTAAGGACGGAACTTATTTACATTTAGGATTGATAACATCAGTATTCAAAAATTTTTTTGTAAAATGGTTTGAAAAATTTCTAAAACGAAGTCAAAACATTTCTTAAATAATGTATGTAAATGTATAATCTAAATAAAAAAAAATAGAAATTAATTTATAAAAAACATAGAAAAATCAATTTTCTAAGCCTGCTAAGGCAAATTCAATCGTAGGTCCGTCCATTACGTAAGACCGCGCGCCGAATATTGTTTTTACATGATTTCATCACTTATGTCGTTAAGATTCCCACTTTATTTTAGATATTTAATAGGGCAAATTCAACCACAAGTCTGTCCAATACACCAGGGCCGCGCGTCGCCTTATTTTGTACATGGCTTCTTCACTTACGTCGTTAAGATTCCAACTTTATAAAAGGGTTTTGTCTCTTCATAACATTTTTGTAAGCGAGGTAGAGAGATGCGTCCAGGTTTTAATTAACTCGGTTATATTTAGACCATTATTTATTAATGAATAGAGAACCGGTCTTCTTAATGCTAATCCCATGAATTGTCAAATAAACATTAGGGCAAAATACGCCGAGAGTTCGCGACCTCGATTATATTATTTGAATATTCATGTTGTGTTTGTCGTTTGAAGAAAATGAAAATCATTTCATAATATTGTTAATAAGAATTTTCGAACCGCTCACCGAGAAAATGGTATGCAGAGGAATAAATAAGAAATGTTGTTACTACCCGGGAATATCATTACAAGAGACCAAAAAATACACTGTTTTGTAATTTTTAATATGTGTTTATCTAGTTTTACAAGATTTAACATTGCATATTATTTTGTGAACCTTAATATAAGTAGGTACACTTACCTACAGGTAGAATAGGGTTTTAAAAATGATAAAATTGGTGTATTCATTAAACTTTGGTTATACATTCATCTTGGCAGTATGAACGAAAATCTGAAGAGCGTGCACAAAAAATACGTAAAACACCACACTGGGGAAGGGGGAATTAAATAATACTTGTTTACAAACTAGATCAAGTGAGGTATCGTTTATTGTGTTTTCATTTGTGCTGAATCAAATGTGAACACTTCCAAGTCAATAGTGAATGAATATTTGGCGAGATAAGTCAGGCTAAAAAAAATCGATCACCCGCCCGTCGTCCCTCCCTTACCCCGCAAATACCCAAAGACACTGGGTGAGTAGCTTTGTTCATGATTTGTTCAATTTAGACTAACTATTCAATTCTTTAATGTTCTTTGCAGTTTTTGCTTCATCTTCCTGACAAAAATATGATTATAATTAATTTTATTTTCATCCATCACACCATTGCAAAGCATGGGTCTCTTTGTCATAAATATATGGATGGTTTGAAAACTCGGACATCGTGGAGAGCATTCATTTCTATGTTCCCGATGATTATATACGTCAACGACAACATAGACTATTCTATCTCCCGGCCTGCAGGACTAACTTGCAATGGTCATGCCTGTGGGGAGACTAATCTTGCTGTTCAATTGAATCAATTCCGATATTGATATTTTTATTTTATTTATTGTTTTTATTTTAGTAATTTGTACATTTAAGTTTACAAATGACTAATTAATTATTACATACAAATATACTATGTTTTTTTTCTTGCTTGATGTGGCTCCTACACAACATCTTGAACTTTTCAATTGGGGCAGACTTAAGGTTTTCCGGCAGCGCGTTATAGTATTTCATCCCTTTATATAATATACTATTCTGGGTATTCGCTTTGTCCTTCTTTGGTAGCCTAATTTGATTGTACGTCCTAGTTTTATGTTTGTGTATGTCCTTGTTGTATACAATTTTATTTGAAAAATATTTGGGTAGCAAGTTGTTTACAATTTTGTGTAAAAATATTATCGTGTTCAAAGTCAACATCTGTTTCACCGTTAGCCAATTTAGTTCGTTTAACATTTTATTTACTTTTGAATACCTATTTCGTCTGAGTATTGTTCTCATTGCCCTATTTTGGAGAATTTGAAATTTATTTTGCTCTCGGTCGTTACACAGGAAAAGGATAGTTGAGCAGTAATTAAAATGTGGAGCAATAATGGAGTTATAAATGGTGATTGCAGTTTTTTCGGACAGTTTTTGGCGAATTCTTCCCAAAAAAGATATTTTTTTACCAATTTTCTTTTGGGTATATTCCGCATGTTTGTTAAAGTTCAGTTTGGAATCTATTATAACTCCCAAGTATTTTATATTGGTAACATTTTCAATAATTTCACCATCAATTTTGATTTTGCGTTCACTGGATGTCTTCTTATAACCAATTACCATACATTTTGTTTTTTTTTGTATTTAATCTAAGCTTATTTATTTTTAGCCATCTTGATACATTATCTAGTTCATTATTTAAAATATGTATTAGTTCTTCATAGTTTTCTCCAATTATATATATAAGTGAATCATCGGCAAATAGTCGTACTTTGCATTTTGAAAATATTTTCACCATGTCATTAATATAGAGTATGAACAATAGAGGTCCAAGGACTGATCCCTGTGGTACTCCTAATTTATTTTCCATTGGTTTTGAAAATTGATTATTAATTTTTGTTACCTGTATTCAGTCTTTCAAATAATCTTTTATTAATTTAATGGCTAGAGTTGAGAAACCAATTTCTTTAAGCTTTCTTATCAATATTTCTCGATCTATGGTTTCGAATGCCCTTTGAAAATCCAAGAATATTGCTAAGATAAATTTATTACTATTCATTCCTTCTTTCCATTCTTCAACGATTACATTTAACGCTGTTTCACAAGAATTATTACATCTGAATCCCGATTGTTCTTGGTATAAAATATTGTGTTGATCTAAGTATTGCAATATTTGTTCTTTTATTATCACTTCAAGTATCTGTTCATATTTCGGTAAGGTGTTTATTGGTCGAAATTCTTCACATTTTCTGGTATTTTTAACCTTTGGGACCGGTATAATGGTAGACAGTTTCCATGACTGTGGAAATTTTCCCTCTTCAATTGTCTGATTAATAATATTTAATAGAGTAGATCCAATTACTGGAAAAGCATCTTTTATCAGACTAATAGTTAATCCATCTGAACTATTTTTTGATTTAATTTTGTTTAAAATGTTAAATAAATATTCTGCAGTTATTTTTCTGAAGACCAATAATTCTTTGTTTGAGTTGTTATTATCATTTGTGGGGTTGAAAACAATGTTGGGTATTGATTTGTTAATTTGAGTGATGCTTTCTATAAAATATTTATTAAAGCTATTAGCCATGTTTTCTTCGTTTATATCTTTTGGGAAGTTTACTATTTTTATGTCGTTTTTGTTATCGCCATGTACTAATTCTTTAATGCTTTTCCAATTTTTTTTGGGATCCCCTTCTTCCGAGTTTATTTTATTTTTTATGTACTCATTATGCGTTCTTTTTATGTCTTTAGAGTATTTATTTCTCATTTTTTTGTAGTTATTCCAATCCATAGTACTATTAGTAAGGAGTGCTCTCTTGTAAAATGTATCTCTATCGTGCTGCATTGTGCGTAGTTCTTTTGTGAACCATTTATTATTGTTTCCTTTACGTATCTTCTGTTCTGGAACTACTTCATCAATGGATTTTTTAATGTTTAATATCATCTGGTCAGCTTTTTTGTTATATTCCATTTGATTTATTTCATTCCAATCAATAGTCTCTAAGGTCTGAATGAAGAGTTCTTTATTGTATCTTTTGTAATTTTTAAATGTTATTACTTGTGTTTCTTTAATGGAGTTGTAGTTTACTCTGTCATTTAATAGAATTTGAATCATATTATGGTCGGTAATTTTAGGTTTATCTAACACATTAACACATAGGTTAAATTTATTTGAGATAACCAGATCTATCAATGTTTTAGAGGTATTAGTAATTCGTGTGAAATCATTTTTAGCATCAATGAAGCTGTCTTTAAAAGGCAAGCTCTATTATTACTAGTATAATAGAGTATGCTCTTTAAAGGCAGCTTCATTGACTAGTATAGTTGATATACCGAATGTTCATATTCTTTGAACACTTTTGTAATGTTTTTAAAATAAATAAAGTGAAGTGAATTGAATTGAATTGAATAAAATGGGTTATGTACCAGGGTTGTTAAATAGAATATTTTTTTAGTTGTTTTAGAATAGATGTACACTATTTTTGTTATCTGTTTTTGGGTTGTTATGCCGTGTTGCGCTAACTCCTTCTTTAGCCAACGTTTCAAACAACGTTACAGTGTCCATTATCAGGGCAGATGTGTGATGATGGACACTGTAACGTTGTCCGAAACGTTGGCTAAAGAAGGAGTTAGCGCAACACGACATTACACCCCAAAAACAAATTTTTAACAAATACTTTTGGCCGTGAAAATCTTAAATCATATTAGATGTACACTAGGTAAATATAAAATGTTAAAATTTTATAGATATATAAAATAGACTTAATTTTTTTAATCTGATTACATATTACTATTTTTTCAAAATTTTCATCGTACGAATTAAAACATTACTGACGTAACGTGTAGGTAATCCTTCGATGAAATCTCGTAATATTTGGTATCCTTACCGGAGGGCTTATTTCATGAGTTGGCAATAATTTGACATGGGCTCATTTCAAAGTCTTGCGGAATGCTTTATACTCAGAGATGTCTGATGTCTAAAGATACCTGTCTGCGCCTTGTATTTCTCTACTCTGGGGAAACTCTGTAGTTTGTAGGTCGGGACAGTCGGTGTTGGGAGGTACCTACCTACTCACATCTGGATGCCTACCTGCTAAAATGATGAATGTTTAACAAATATTGTACCAGACAGTAAGTAGATATTCAACGGAAGAAGGCTGACGCTGTAATTAATCGTGGTATTATTATATGAAGTATCGAATGGAGAAATAAGTGTTGGGGTAAATAATTCGACGGTCCCTAACTGTAGGTAATCTATCATCTACCAAAACGCAGTACTAATTTTTCAACCTTGTTTTCATTGACGATTTGATGAATTACCTATCCTGCTATATTATATACGAAAATGCCAACCAAAATTGCTTTGTTTTCTTTTTTACGCACATATATACGTAAACCTACTCTGCCCTCTGACGCAAAATTAAAAATACAATTTTTTTTATAATATAGGTACCTAGAGAGCGATATAAATAAATTTATCACTGGCGGATATGATAAAATTTCCGCTTTTATATTGGATGCTATTCAACCTTTTACAGTTGCATTATTTGACATGTGATGCTTGTTTATATCTTCTTAGTGCGGGCTATCATTGTAAAACGTAAGTGCAAAGGGAAATGATTGATAATGCATCTTTTCCGAGTAAAGTACGTTATGTGGTAGCAGTTAAGAAAGTACATGTTAGAATCCACCTAAAGTGGGCTTACTTCAATTTTGCATATATGTAGTTCTTTACTGAGTTTAAGGTAGTTTGTAGTAACTAACTAACATCTCTTCAGAACAATAACGATTTTACACATATCATAATAATACACTGGAACCGTTGATATTACTGAATAAGAAGGCTCTTACAACAGTGGATAAAGATTGTGTTTAGGTCACATGGTATGATGACAATTTTTACCTTTTCAGGGAACCAAGGCGTGACGAAGGGCATCTGGAAAGTGTTGCTGTAAGAGTGCAGCGTGTCGAAGGAGTCCGGCGATACGGCCCCCAACATCGCGAACACCCCTCTCGCGAACTGATTGCAAACTGGAATGAAAAATTTGTAGCATATTAGTATTTAACAATATCCAAACAGGCATTGAATAGGAGAGTTAATGAACAAGCAAACAAATCTTCCAGGGATGGTGAAAAGAGTCTCAAGAAGATGTAGCACGACCAGATGAATCATATTCTTTAGTCGGGTTATATGTCGATATAATGAACATGTACGAAACAACGTATTTATATCAACGAAGCAACCAGTATAGGCCATGACATGTATTGCGTGGCACTACAGCTCTTCATTCATTCATCTTTTTACCATTACGTTGCAATATTTGTCGCAATAACTTGCGGAAAATGGCCTAAGTTATTTTTTTATTAACGAGAAGGAGCCCAGTTTACATCGAAACTCGCAGCAGTAACTATATGTCGTATTAATATAAAAAATATAACGTTGCAAGTTTTAATTAATATTCATAACATAGCTCTAGGATGAGCTATGTTTACATTTCAAATACAGCTTTGGGAGTAATTAAGCAAGGAGAGAATACTGAATAACTAAATAGATATTTTTCAAGTATACGTAAACACATATTAATAAGTTTAATAAAGCGCACTTGGTATAAAATACATCATTATATTGCAATGTATATAATAATACGTTTTTATAATAATTTTAATTTGAGTGTTTGATTTTAATGTCAATTTTTACAGCAGCAAAAATATTATTATTTCCGATTGTCTGAAAAATATGAAGGTACATCGTATATATCAATTTCAAATTGTGTATTACTATTGTTTACTTTCCGATCTCTACAACCAGTTAAATATATAAGTTATCCCTCTTGTAAAAATGAATATATTTAACCGTTTAAAATATTAACGCATCCCAAGTAGGATGTATTTTTTAGACCAAGGAAAGAATTTGTTGAAATCACAACCTCTAAAATATATTATTCTAGTGTTCCAGTGTTGTGATTCTAATAGTGTGAAACTACTAAGTTAGCTTCATGATTAATCAAAATCTTCTATGCGCTGGAGCTTATTAAATAATTACAATACTTTTTTTAAATATCTATACAAATTGTCAACATTTTGGCCGGCGAGAGCTCACGGGCGTTTGCAAATTTGCCAAAATGTGGCCAAATAAGGTCCAGTGACTAAACAATATAACGATATCACTGGTCTGTTAGCAACTGGGCATGGTACGAGTATGTTTTAGAGTTTTATTTTGTGTTTTAACAGTAATTTATGATTTATTTAATTAATAAAATGGTTTATTTATAAAAAGAATTCAGATAGAATCTCAACTTTCGGAGGCACCACAGACATTCGATAGCCTAAACAGTTATCACGCGTAGTAATAATTACTTCGCAGAACTTTTAAAGAAAGATACAGTGGTAGGAAAGGAGAGAATTTGAAATATAAACGAAAAATTTAATAAAAAACATTACACCAGTTTTTATTACGTATAATTAAATAATTATCTATTACTTTTCTTCCAAATGTAATTAATCTAATACTATATAATTTTCATTAAATATTAACATGGTTGCAGAATGTTCACGGCGACGTTGCGACCGATCTCATAATTATTTTTTTTGTCTGAGCACAGGGATGTCCCATTTTAACCCAACCGTTTTTCATTTCGTCTATCGGTAAATTTGTTTGTTCGTTCCATTTCCGTCTCAAGATGGTGGCCGTTTTAATGGTTCAAGAATTTTTTTAATGATATTGAAACAATTCTGTAAATTGCTTAGTGGAAATAAAAAAAATTACAAAGAATTTATTTTTTTATAAAACATACATATTTCGACGAGAGGCCTGCTGTTCGCAGAACTACTAGTATAACACTAATGACGAGACCGTGATACAATCGTACTAGATAAATGCATCTGTATTAGGATAAAATATGATCCTCTTGTGCCAGACGCCAGATAAAATCTACAATAATATCGCATATCTTTGACTGCATGCGTTTCTGAATTCTCCACTATCGGAAGTAGAAGAAATTGAACTTGTCAAAGAGTTTGTCTGCCTGGAATTTTCTGTGTAAAATGATATTATATTATGCTCGCCTTGTCAACCTTTAAAAGCACCTTTGGAACAAACTGGACAGTTTAAACTAAAATGATTGTTATTTCGTCTCTATAATAAGTGAATTAGAATTGTTCAAATACTTAGGTACATAATAATATATTATTCTTTATAACAGTCAGATTAACAAGCTAACAGAATCTTAAATAATTTATTTGTAATGGTGTTTCAAATAATTTTAGAAATTCTAGTCGATGTTAATTCAAGTGATTCCCAATTTTTGGGTATTTTTTCATCTCCAGGCTTTGGTATTACTTGCACCAGCATAACTTTAATTATTAATAACTTTTAATGATTTGTCTACCATAAGTTTCATGAAGAACATAAAATTATTGTCTATACAAAAATAATGTGAGTTATTTATTTAGAACAGGATATAAAGAGATTAAATTTTTTTCGAAGGAAGCACATATTTTGGAGTATGAATTTATTATATTAAATGAAAAAACATAAATTTGTAATATACAACTTTTTAGATAATTAATAAATGACAATCAGCCAAGTTTCGCTTATCTCAATCTTCGTCAGGGCTTATAAGTGATTAATATACAGGGTGATAAGGTACGTACTTGACGATCTACCAGTTTCTTGAAATTATTTGGAGTTGTCATATGTACGGTCACACCTAGAATTTGCCTCAGTAATTTGGAATCCTCAATATCAAACATATATTGATCGAAAACTCGATCGAAAACTCGATGAAAACTCGATAGAACTAGTTAATAAAATAAAAAATTTTAATCTCCCGCATAACTGTAAATTCATTTCTCTAGACGTAAAATCCCTATTTACCAACATCCCCATTAAAGAATGCCTAATAATAATTGAAAATATCTTGAAAAAATGTAATATCAATCCGGTAATAAGAAAAGAGTTATTCCAGCTCATAAAAATCTGCGTAGATACAAATTATTTCCTTTTCAATGATATATATTACCAACAACATGATGGTCTCCCCATGGGGTCACCATTAAGTCCACTTCTAGCGGAGATATTTATGGATTATATTGAAAATATAATTCTTAAATCTCCCCTAGCTAAACATATAGTATATTATGTCCGATACGTAGACGACATCCTTATATGTTGGAATGGTACCAACCGACAGTTAGATATCTTTACTAATTGGGCCAACACCGTTAATAATAAAATCTGCTTCACAGTTGAACATGAGTTGAAGGTAAAATAAACTTTTTAGATCTGACAATTGGTAAAAGTAATAATAAACATACCTTTGAAATATTTAGAAAACCAACTTTTACAGATACAACAATAAATTCAAATTCAAATCATCCTTGGTCTCATAAATTATCAGCGTACCATTCAATGGTACATAGACTCATTAACATTCCCTTAGACAATAAAGCTTATGTAAAAGAAAAGGAAACGATAAAAACGATCGCGATTAATAACGGCTATGAGGCAAATAACATTGAAAAAATAATAAAAAATAAGAAATATAAAAATAAAATCAATTTAATATATCCGGTAAATAACAAAAATATAGAAAAATTTGCATGTCTCGAATTCCTCGGCCCAATATCTGAAAAAATTGCAAAAGAAATTAAAAAATGTGGTTTAAATATAGCTTTTCGAACAAACAATAATTTAGGAACAAGCCTTAAAAACTCTAAAAGTAAAATCCCTATACTCAATAACAGTGGCATATATGAATTAAAATGTGACCACGCCGATTGTAACGCCACTTACATCGGACAAACGGGGAGGGCATTCTCAACTAGATTCAACGAACATATACGATGTTATAATAATAAAAACACATCCTCAAAATTCGCAGAACATCTCTTGGTGAATAATCATACCCCACTTAACAACAAGGGTCCTAAACCATTGCATATAGAAAAAAAGGGCATTAGATTAAATTTACTTGAACAATTAGAAATCAATAAACGAACGAATGACCCAAATTTAACACTAATTAATAAAGTACGGAAAATAATTTACTCACCACTTCTCAGTATTTTCACAAAACCCAAGCAGTATAATGCACCCAAATAATTCATAGCAATAAAGTCATTAGTAAATAATTAAGAACCCATTACCATTTACTGAGCGGAAAACATAGATTGGTTTAACCAACAATAGATCATGTCATCGGTGTAACCAGTAATAAATCAATGTATGCCTTCATTTTGAAAATGGCCTTGTAAGCCGAAACAGCTGTCACAATAATAAAAAAACTAAAACACTTGCAGAACTTAATAATAATATTATCAAATTTAATCTAAATTAAATTTATAAAAAAAAAAAAAAAAAAAAAATATATATATATATATATATATATATATATTGTCCTCTTCCCGTATTATGTTGATCCAGTAAGAAGTTGTTAGACTAAGTTGATCCACCTTTAACACCATATAACTTGGCTATTATGGAATACATCTGAATGAATTGACAACAGTGGTACAATAATTATCAATGTTGCCAGTTTGCCAGAAAAACCATTTGATATACTGTTAGTAAAATTTTCAAAATTTGTATGGAAATCGGATGCATAATTTATGTTGATCTACCCAAATTTGCATACTTATGTTGATCTCATATATATTGATCTTTTCCCGTAGTATGTTGATCTACCCAAATTGGCATACTTATGTTGATCTCATATATATTGATCTATTCCCGTAGTATGTTGATCCAGGTAAGAAGTTATTAGACAAAGTTGATCTGTGTCCCTATATATGGTTTTACTAAATGAACCAATCAAGGGGCAATCGGTGGACTGTTCATCACAAGGTTTTATGTGATTCCGTAATCTTTTGTGATATTGAACTCAAAGTATTAGTCTCTAGAGTCGAATATCGCATGAAATGACTGTGAAATGGTACCGTTTCAAATCAAAATGACGTGTGTTGCTTGAATTGTTTATAAGAAATGTATGCGTTTGTCTAGGTCCTGGCGGCGGATGCGTTTTCCCATCTACTGCGTGGCGGGCCGGATCGAAATAAACTGGTTGAGGGATACCTTTCGACCATAAAAATCCAAAATGGCGGCAAAAGGAATAATGTTATGTAGGAAATTTTGAACCTGTATCTTTTACCATCTCTCCTGATTACGCTTCGTGACTTAGTAGGGGAGGCCGGGTTCTTGGTTATAATGGGTAATTAATGGATGATTGGACGCGGTTGGAGCTAACTTAAAACTGTCCAAAGAAGCGAAGCTAGCAGTCCACAATGGAGTGCTGGTACCTACCCTAATATATGTTGCTTGAATTGTTTATAAGAAATGTATGCGTATTTAGATTGAAACGAAACTTTCGCAAAAATCAAATCCATAAAAAATACCTACTGCGTGGCGGGCCAGATCGAAAGAGACTGGTTGAGGGATACCTTTTGACCATCAAAATCCAAAATGGCGGCAAAAGGCATAATGTTATATGGGAAATTTTGAACTTGCATCTATTACCATCTCTCCTGATTACGCTTCGTGACTTAGTAGGGGTGGCCGGGTTCTTGGTTATAATGGGTAATTAATGGATGATTGGACGCGGTTGGAGCTAACTAAAAACTGTCTATTAGTATAGCACTGCACGTGTCATCCATAAACTGTGAAACAAATCAGCCTCTCGTTGGGTGGTCATGTTAAATGAATGTTATTCACTGATGTATTAATCATTATCTGATTATAATACTGAACCAATATTTCTATTTTAATTATAAAAAAAAAATGAATATCGCACCAGAGTCCCAACTGCTACCGTCTGGAGCCAGTGAGACTATGGCATCCCCAATTGGGGTTGTTGTGAGACTGAAGATATTGTGAACCTCGAAGGAGATGACGGGGAGAAAGTACCTGGAGAAGAAAGGAGAGTACCTGGCTATTCAGATCTGGTTGCCAAACACTAATTGTAAAATAGTACAAATTTATTTTAGTAAAATTTATTTGAGCCCGCGACCTTCGGATTGCTAGTCGATAGCCTTACCCCTCGATAACGGAGGCCGTCATTTAGGTACGTTTTAAATTATGTTTTACATTTAAAAGTAGAAGTTTATCACAATTTGGGAGGAGGGTATGTGTACCGCCGCCCCGGGAACCATTTATTTGATAACCCACACTTCTGCCATAGGTCTCCCCAAGTTGTTTGATATGTTTGATGACTTATCAGGAGTGCCCGAGTTTATGGGGTGAGGTATGTGAGGGGCTTGGCGGCGGATGCGCCTGCCTAATAACTGCGTGGTGGGCCGGATCGATTAGTCCTCTTTCAACGCATCGCCTTGCAACGCAGTAGGAGAGTTAGATTCTTATGTATATCACTCGAACACACTGAACCCCAGATTACTACCCACCCATCAAACCTATTTACTTCCCAGAACTCACTCTCCTTCCTTTCCTTCAAAATTCCCCCAGCACAGCATTCACAAAGATGACATAGGCCCTGAGGGTTACGATTTTCCTCAGGGCCTCCTGTGTGGATATGATGTAAAAAATATAAGAAATAAACAACAATCTCGCTAAACGTTGGCGGTGACCTATGGTAGGGGTGTTGGTTATCTAATAAATGGTTCCCGGGGCGGCGGTACACATAATTGTAATAGTTCTCGAGGGCTCTGATGTACAGACATTATGGCTCCTGTTGATTGACGAACATGTACTAAAACATCGTTGGTTGGAATCGGTGCTTGAAATGACTTTAGCCATGTTTAGTAAAAAACAAATTGGAATAAATTTTTCAGCAATTTCAATTTAACATTTGAAAAATTAAATTCTCACCAATCTAATCACCGCAATTTTAATAGGCACATATTATGGATATCACGCTTTGTTTCAACTTAATCATTACAAGAAACTTACGTCGGGAGAGATGGTAAAAGATACATTAAAATAAAATTTTATTCAATCAATGTTCAAAATTTCTCTTATAAAATGACTTAGACAAATCTCACCCCATGAACCCGGGCACCCCTGCTAAGTCACGAAACGTAGTAAATAATGCATTAAAGTTACATTTTTGTTTAATCAAGTTCAAAAGATTTTTTAAGCATGGATTTGACGTTTTTGAAAGTTCCATTTCAATATAAATACGCGTGAGGCAGTCTATCCTCTTTAAGTACAGAGTCATTTTCATAGAATATGGATGTTCTAACGGAATCTAAAAAGTACCACAACGCGCGCGAAATTGGCGGTTACAAGTTACAACACATGCAAGCGGTCAAGTTTGTCAGAAATATATAGATCAACAAAATAAATCGTGTAAAATGTATATGCGACCGAAAAATGGGCGTGGCTTACAGCAAAATCTCGATGACACAAGTTGATCTGTAGGGATTTACATATGTATGCCAGCTTGGGTAGTGGATCAACATATCCGGGGTGGATCAACAAATGCAAACGGATCAACATATACCTGGCGTACCGTCGCGCGAGATCAACATAGTACGAGAGGGGATAAATATATATATATATATATATATATATATATATATATATATATATATATATATATATATATATATATATATATATTATATATATTGATCGCATTGAAAATATTCAGAACAAATTTATGAAACACCTATCGTATCGTTTTAGTAACCATCAATTTGTCCCTGTCACTTAATATAAACGCAGAAAAATCTCTGATGCATTATTCTTACACAAAATCGTGAACTGCCTTGTTGATTCATCATATCTGTTAGAAAGGATTGCATTTCGTTGCCCCAAGCAAAACACCAGATCGAACGATTTATTTAAAATACCACATTGTGAATCCAAATAGCGCAAAACTCTGTAATAGTACGTATCTGTGAAACTCACAATGCCTCTAGAGATGTAGACATTTTCAACCATAACTTGATATCATATAAAATTCAGCTTAATAACTTAATAAATTAAAATACTTTTATTTTAATCGATTTTTTTGTTGTTGTGAAAATTACATTATTATCACCCGTAGTGAAAAGTATAGCATTGCGAAAAGTTGTATTTTTTCTTTTTGTTTTTAATTTTATGTATTTCTTTATTATGTTAATTTTTTTGCCATTTAATATGTTGATTTAGTATTTTTTACCTACACAATTACCATTACCAGTATGTAGGTAAAAAATACTAAATCAACATTTAAATCAATGAAACTTAATTGGTCTAGAACATATGAATGTTTATTGTTATAATTTTTTACTGTACGACTGTTTGCTTCCTAAATAAAAAAAAAATAAAAAAAATAAACATGTTACTCAAATTTTGGTCTCCATTAGATATATTTGGGGATCTAGTAGTGAGAAAATGCATGTTATGTTGTGTCACAGCATTAATTCTTAGTCAGTTGAGTTGCGCAGTTGGAAGATGACTGGGACCGATGAGGATGACACCAGGTGTAGACGGCAATGACGGCGATGGTATGGTCAAGGCGCGGGTCAGTGAGTCGACGCCGCGTTGGTTGAGACCGGACTCGTGGATATATTCAGCACTTGTGAAGACGTGGAGTCTTACGGGTACTCCAGTGTGAACTAAGCAGCCAAAGATGCGACGGACCTGTCGGGAGATGCAGGCCGGCGACGATCCCACGGGGCCGAGGCGCAGACCGGCGAAGTGCTCGCAGGATCTAGGCGCGTGAGGTCAGCGGTAGCCAGGAACGATGGCCGGGGCCAGGGCGCTGAGGTGATCCCGAGGAGTCCATAATCAATTGTTTACCGTGCAGAGCCGGGTGTAAGTGATGGTTCTTTGGCGGTGCGGTGAAGAAAGAGCGGGACGTGATGCGGGGGAAACCGGCCATATTGGCCGACTCCTCAGTACCTACGCAGCAGGCAGTCGCAGCGCTAGCATTGTTGGTCACTCGTAAAAGTGCTAATTAATGACTGACTAAGAACATCTTAGTGCGCCTCATTATATAGCCGCCCGGGTGCATTCGAGAATATTTCATAACTGTACGTAGGAACGCCGAACGCTCGCATTGCGTCTAGAGTATTCCCGCTACAATGCGTTTTGTATTGGTGATCGTTCTAGAATATTCTCGTAGCGTTGCTACATATACTTGTATATTTACATCTTAAATATATATCAACAAAAACATACAAAATAAGAATGAATTGGATAACTAGGGTCGAAGTGAGGGTTTGGGCGTTATAATGTGAGGGGTTGGGTGGTTGAAATTTTTTTTTGAAAAAGAATAAAAAAACATCTTAAAAGTCACCGGAGACCTAAACTTTGTTAACATTTTGTACAAAAAATTATATCAGGAATCATTGGTTAAAGTAAGTCAAGCACTCCCCTTGACACCCTATACAAACCCTGACAAAATTTGAGATAAGCAAAACATTGTAGACTGTTATTTAATAATTCAATCAAAGTGGTGGGTTACAAAGCGAGTTTTTAATTACTGCTTAGATTTTGTGTGTTGAAATAAAATATTATTTTAATATTGGAACCAACTCTTTAACGGGCTTACAATAATTAAAAATCTATAAAGAATGTGTCCGCAATACGAGAATTAATAAAACACCACAATCTGTTTCGAATAATAAATGAATGTATGCGATGTTTAATGTTTTGCAGTAAAACTGCACGACGAGTATGCTAAAATTTTATGGCAACATTGCACCATTTGAACAAATTAAACTTTCCGACTTTAATAATTGCGTTGCTTGTTTTCCAGATGAATTATTTTGTGATTTAAGCACGCTGTTGAATGTTGGCACCATGTTAACCATGTTATGAATAATCTGTTAGGTTATTCAAATTTAGTGAAGAAGACGTTTTTAATTTGAGGGATTCAGTAATGCCATTTAATTATTTTTTTTAAATTTATTTTATATTGTAAGTCATTATATAATAGGGTTGTTTAGTAGCTATGCGAATATCCTCAAATTCACAAACAAAAACTTTGTATTTTTTTCTTACTTATTGTAAAAAATGGTAGGAAAATACAGTTCCATGATAGCTAAGAATTGGTACGTAGTTCATGTTTTATTTGAATTAGTGAAAATTTGACCAGATGATTTATTTTTAGTTTTTACTTTATACTAATTTTTCTTTTTAAAAATTGCGCGACATAAAACTGTTTTAAATTATAATCACGAATATACACTAACGCATTATTTTTGATAAAATTTATAAAATTAGCTACTGCATATTAATTTCAAATAAATTTTTTTATATACTTATTTTCTGTGAAAAAAAAAGATTTATGTAAGAATATAATTATATATTCTTACATAAATCATGAACGACTACAATGATACGGGAATTATACTTGTATGGTAGTTGAGAAAATCACCAATATCACCAAAATTGTAATTATTTTAAATTTATACATAAAAAATTTAGAAAAACTCTTCGGATTTCATTTCTCATCGAAATAGAAAAGAGAATAAATATGCAGCAGTCCATGCAAAAAGCATCGTATTAGAACCTATTAGCGAAACATCGTAGGTGCATTCAGTCTACAAATTACATATTTTTAATGACTAGTCAAGATAACTTCATCATTTCGCGCCGCAATTACTTAAATAATCCTTGCTGTTTATGTTGTGATTAATTACTTGAATGGTAGGTATATATAAAATTGTTAAAATTTATGCATGGCTGTTTTATCCCGGCAAAAGAATAAAACTATTTAAAATTATTAAATAGTTTAATTTTGACACCGAACACATCTTCAACCTTCGCCACAAATATATCAAGTGTAGTATATCAAACTAATATACTTGAGTTGAAAACGTTCGGCGACAGACCAGCTTCTCTCATCAAACCAAAGTAAGTATACCTACTGCTAGGTGCTAGGCACTTTATACTGTAATGGCAAGCATTTCACCGAAAATATTAACTGTATGAACGAATGAAAGTGGCAAACATTTTTGAAGAAAAAGCGTGAACAGTGAATTGCCACCGTTTAATTCGTTGGAAGGGAAATTAAACCAAAATTCAAAGTACGTAAAGCGAGTGGATTTTATAAATGTTTAATTGAAGCTTTGCGTGTCTTGTCAATCCGTTTCCAGCAAAACATGGAGAAGGGCGCTCATTTTCGTTAATCAATTGACGAAGTTCTCCCCCCACCATAAAGCACATTTTACAAGCTTAGAATTATAAATATTTCAGTTTTTATTTAATTTAATTCTTTTTTTTTGGAAAGTTGACAGCAAATGTTAAAAAGTAATTTACATAAGAACAGAATCTATGCCAACAATGAATCTTCTGCTGATATTAAATTATATAGTGTGAAAATATAATTGAAGTTTTTTATTACAATATATGTTGAGGAGGGTGGGCGGGGTGGGGATATAGGTTTTGGATAAAGAGACGAAGTACGGGTTTTTACGTGATTGTGTAATTAATTTTCGTCCCGAAGAGTCTAGTCAATGATGTCAATGTCATCAATAGTAATTTAAGTAACATTAATTAATTAATGCAGAATCATTATAGATCGCACACTTTTATTATTGTAAACCAATATACGATACTATACGAAAATGTATGTTTATTGTTCACAAAACCATTTTAATAAAAAAATATATATGGAAAGATGTAGTTATTGAAATAGATATACATATTTATATACATCCCTAGGAATTGTTATAAATTAATTTACGTTGTCAAGTGTGGGTAATTTTAGCATGCTATATATTGTCATTTCTCTCACAAAGTTAGTAAAACATTAATTATTATTATTTTCTAATCTACAAAATACAAAATGGGCTTACACACGAACACATCATTTATAAAAACGTTGCAAGCTCACGAACCTAAAGATTACCGTAAAGACTGGAAATTATGAAAGAAGCACAGACCATGAAGGTAAACTTATTTGCAATCTCCTTCCTGATGGTCGGAAAATAGATCTATACTAGAATAAACAAATTTGAAAAAACTCTTAATTCTTAAGATAATTAAACAAAATTATAATAAACTGTAATGTAGAAAAAATTTAAAGATTCTATGACATAAGTAACTAAAATGTCCGTGAGATAAGAATACTATTATTTAAATCTATGGCAAGTAATAAATTAAATATAATAATATTTATTGAACAGTTTTTAAAACGTGAAAAATGATGTGTTAAATATAATAATATGATATAATTAATGTACATAACCTTACAATAAAAACATTGCATTAATAAAGAAAGTATTGCCTTTGTTAATCTTTTTTGCCTTAAAAAATTACAACATTGTATGTTTTTTGCATGAATTCTATAATCTGGATTGTTTCGGATGATTTGATTATTTTCCAGGTATTCTCCAAGTTGAGTTGACATAAGCAAAACATTTTTATTAAAATTCACGTGGGTAATATGAATTGTACAATTCAACAGAATTTGGCTGTTACAAAAGAAAGTAATGAATTGAATCATTATTTTTTAATAAGGTCAGGAGTCACGGCTCATCTTTTCATTTTGTAGATTGTACAAATATTCGGAACAATGTGCCTATTCGCCCACATAAGTTGAGCTTAACGTGAAACTCGATATCCAATTCATACATATACATACCTTCATTCTAACGTGCTCACATATGTAGTACTATATCAGATCTTTTTTGATTTGCATTCTTAAATTGAATGTTATGTTTCTCATTCGGGAAGAATGAAACAAAAACACTCTTCAAATAAATTGGGTTTTTATTCATGTATATATGCATCACGGTTCCGTGGACTAAATGCCTTTTTAGATTTAAGCAGGTGTCTTACATTTACGAGCCCAGGGAAAACATACGTAGGTACATGTTTACAGTTTTAGCTTGGAATTTATATTAATCGTGAAAAATTTACCGTAGATTCCACCCTTTAGTAATGCGCGGAATTGAAACATATATTTAAATTGAAACATGTGCTTTATATTTTATTTCTCGTCCAGTTTCTCGCTTTATTTCTGTAAGATCAAACTACCGCATCATAAACATAAAAAAGCATATTATAATTAAGTTGGTACACATATGTTTAGTTTTTAATTTTTATTTATCATCGTATTTGTAACTATTTGCTTGGTTATGTGGTTACATTCTTACCCAGCGAATGTTTGTGGTCTTTTCAACTGAGGATTCAGTAATTAAAAAGAAGATATATTTTATCAAAATTAACTTACTGTTGCTGTCGCTGTATACTGGAGAAACACACAACGACATTACGGCGTTTGCCGAAACTTTCTTAAAAGTAAGTAAAGAATATAGCGTCTTATCTAAAATTGGGTTAAATTTTAAATCCGTATAGATACACTAAAATCTGTACATTTTACTAGTTCATTTACAAATGCCATTAAGCAAAACGGTTGGAGAAATGCAGGAACAATAAAATAAAAATGTAAAAATTTTTAAAAGAATTACTTTAGAAAGTTAAGCAGAAAAACATAACATAATTAGGGTAGACCGAGGCTATTCGGATCATTTTTTATGTTTTCTTGAGAAAAATGAAAAATAATGCATTTTCGAAAAAAAAAATTATTTAATATTAAGCATTTGACATTTTTATATGTTTTAATTTTAATGATAATAACATAAATTAACTTTAAAAAAACATATGACTATTACTGTAGACCTCTCCACTGATCCGAATCACCACATATATATATGTGGTGATTCGGATCAGTGGTGGGGCTACTCGGATCAAACAAGAAAAAATAGTTAAGTATGAAAAAAAAACAAAAACCAAAAATAGGTTTTAGAACCCATAACTTTTATGAAAGTATCATGATACTTATTACACTCTTATTGGCTTACCCACCGCACAAATAAAAACTTTCTTGTCGTAACATTTTTCGTGGAACCATTCTTCGCAAGAAGAACATTGAATCCAATCTTCCTTTGGAGGATGTACAAAAGTTTCATTGCAATAAATGCAAAACCACTTTTTTGAAGCCCCAGCCAATGAAGAAGCTGTTACGGAAGATTTTTTAACTTTAAGTCCCGGGGTACCTTTTCTTTTGAACTGTAATTTTGGGCGGTTTTTGGCGAGAGATCTTTTGATTTCCTTTGCGTTCGAGGCTTTTATTTTTTTTTCAGTATCTTTACGCAATTTGGAAACGTTTACTGGAGATGAAATATGAAAAATTAGCACCTTTGCAACGCGGGAGTTCTTTTTAGTTGGCACATCCTTTTCAGGTGGATGTGCCAACTAAAATTGTCGTGTATGAGATTCCTAGCTCGCAGCAGCACTGCGTAATCCCATTTCACCGGATTTTACTTTCCTAACGGTTTCATCCATTGCAATTTTTGACCATGATTGATTAGTCGTCTTTTTCACATAGTTGCGCACCATCTGTTTCAAATAAAAATATAAAACAACTAACGAATCGATTTTTAAAAGCATTAAAATATGATCCAAATAGCCCCCCCCCCCCACCGTCAGTCCGTTTAACCTCACATTTATTAATATGATATTTACTCAAAGTAAAGTACAAAAACATACAAAATGCAATTTATTGCGCTTTAATTCTGTTTACTGTGCATTTGATTGATAAATAATATATAACATATGAACATGACTGAATAGCTTACCTTTTCAGAAAAAACACTAAGAATGCAGAGAACTATATTACATCAGGCATTTATTTGAGACGTAACTTGTACGATCTTCACACATTATCGATTTTTAGAAGTCAACCCACGCAATCTGTAATATCGGTAATTTTACTATTATGACATACGGTAGATGGGGACGCTATGTCCAAATTCTTTCATTGTCATTTGGTTACACTAGCCGAGATATATCCATATTGCTTAGCTTGATCCGAATAACTCACCCGATCCAAATAGCCTCGGTCTACCCTAATAATATTTAACTTGCATCCTTATTGTGCGCAAAGACCGGCCGCCCGCACCATCCATCAATTTTAGTTCGAGGCGCACAACGATAGTCTTAATTTTGGCATAGGTTTACACTGTCAGGGCAATTGTGTTGTTTTTGATTTTTGTGTTGATTCTATAACGCACAAAATGGGAATATCGGTTTGCTCTTCGACCGGAATTTTTCTGTCGCGTGTATTTAAAGGCGGAATTTCAATGGCAAACTGTTTATAATGTGCTGATATTATTAAAAGACAAGTTTATCTTAAATAAAAAATTTTCTTATTTTAAATGGGGGTTTACCGAAAAAACGCACTTTAGAGAAAACCGACACTCTTCTTACTGTTAGATTGTTTGCTAGATGAATTTGTGTGAAGTAAAAAGCTGTGCACACTCTATGAATCCAAATCGATATCAAGATAGAAATTTGGATATTAGGATAATTCTAAACGTATTTCAGATGGAGCATACGAGCTAGGTTGAAGTTTAACTCCATGCGACATTAAATTAAACTAGTTCTCTTAAATATGTAGGAAAACACCATAAATATTTTAGCCACTTCTGCCTTATTTTCGAAGGAAGTATTGAGTTAAAATGGGATTCCCAAACTTTAGAAAAATTGCTTTATCGGCAGTAGAGGATTAAAAATCAACATGGTTAAATAAATATTTTTCCTATCACAAACAGACGGATACTTTCAAAATGCATTTATCAGAGTTATTTCCGGTAGACGACGGAACGAACTTAAAACAAAATTCTAATTTTTGAAAAATAATTTTAACCAACCCACCTTGTTCTTTTGTTATAATTATGTAATCAATCGAAAGATTAAATAAATCATAATATTTTACGACGGAATCCACATAATTTCCCCTCGAAATAAGCCCGGCTTCTGTGGCTGTTCGAGTCGCCTATGCAGGGCAGTTAGGTTTTATGCCTACTTCGGGAAAGATATTGAACTCGGAAACTTTTTAATTAAAGTTCTTTTGGTAATGTTCAATCGCATTTCGAGTCCGTGGTTCTCTCAACCTAAAAAATTGTACTCTGCTTTCTGCGAACCGTTCAGATAGGTAAGTATATGTCAATTTGTCAAACTTCAGAGAGAATTTCAGAGTAGAATTGAAAAGAACTGGTTGGTTTCGTAATTGAGATTGATTATTTGGGGAGAGAGATTCCAGTTATTACTCGTTGGACTTGGAATTTGTTTTAATCATCTCGAATTTGCAAACTTATCAAATTGCTTCCAGTAATTATTGTTCTAAATTTAAAACAAATAATTAAGGAATAAGAATGATTAAATTTCTCAGTAATGTTTATTTTAACGAACGCTTTTGAACTGGTTATTCAAATCAAGATAAGTAAGATTGTTATATAATTATAAACAATCTTAAGAATTTTATTCAAAATATTTCAGAAGCGGAAATATTGTCTAAATAATTTGTGTGTTCAAAGGGGTAAATATTTGATTTTAATTTTCGTCCGTAAGAATATCTTTCTAGAAACTTCAGCAAACACATTTAAAAAATCTCGTTACTGTCGGCACTTCAAATATTGGATTTGGCTCTTTGCTCTAACTCATCTTCAAGATTAGATTCTATTTCATGACTTAAGATTAGTCTTAAAAATACTATTATCCCCAAAAAACATTATTCTTTCGTGGCAGTTTTAGAAAGGTTGGATTAGATTCTTTTCAAATCGAGAATAAAGCAAAGATTGTCTTATTTAACAAAATACCTAAAATATTAATAATAACGTTTAAAAGGCACATTTTCTTCTTATTTATCGTAAAGAGTCACGTCAGTCGTGTATTAAACATTTTAGACGATTGCGTTGGGTAAGTAAGCGAGGAGATGTTTGTGACAAATTCGTGCTAGCTTCAGCTGCGTTCATTCCTCAACTACATATTGATTTGGATTGTCTATGGTACAAGAAGTGGATTTTAATGAACAGTGCTAGGATGCAGAAAAAAAGTCACATTTCAAGGTTCTCTTATTTTTTTGCCTTTGTTACAAATGATTGTTAGTATTTTGTAACCAATTTTTGGTAAAATAATGTCAGAAAACAACCATTAATATGTTTTTATGTCTATTTTATTATTTTGGAGTACATATTCGAGCACTTTCTCCTACATTCAGAGTGCATAAAAAAAGCATCCGGATAATTAATTTTGCTTCGGAGAGCAGATTAAAGAGCATATGGGTCAAGTGGATGCAACCGACAACCATTTTATGATTTTGATTATGAACCTTACGAGGTTTCTGTGTTATTTTAAGATACCTTAATGATATAATAAAAAATGATATAAAACATCTACAATATTTTTATACAAAATAAATATAATATGAAAATATGGTCCAACCCTACGTGAGTCTGCAACATTCCCAATATTATAGGAAATAACAGTAAGCGGGTAGATGCTTACCTAGTGCCGAACAATAAATCTTCAAATCCAGTTATGTAGGCACTCCGAGAGGATTTTTTAATTGAAAAACATTTAATCCGCTCGCTAAAACAGAAATCTCATTGTTTATTCAAATTCGGATTCAGGTAGGAGAAAGAGGTAGAATTGTAAGAGAAAAGAAATCTCAATTCCCTTACTGGGTTCCTTGGAGATTTTACTTTGATCCTTCGCTGAATTTAATATGCACAATCTTTATCAACATTTTAATGCTGTTTAATTTCATGACTACCTAATAAGAGCTAATGAATAGGTAGCTCTTACACAAAATCCAAACCATGTTGGGTACTTCTATAATTTTGTTTTTGTTATACGTTGAAAAGCGTAATTCAGAATCAACATTGATGTTCAAATTATGATATCCCTAAAGAATAATTTATGTACGTCAGAGAAAAATGAAAATAACCGTTTTTGAAGATAGGTTAAACTAAACTGTAGGTACTCTACGTGTTTTAATGGAATAAAGTCGATCATTTAATAATAAATCACAAAGATATACTAAGATTGCGCACTGTTTTAGTAGTTTGTCGTCATAAAATCTTCATTTGATCTATGAAATGGTTGCTGATTATTTCCTCACTTAGTTACTGATTATTTTGGAATTAGGTTATCCTTACAATGATTTGATTTTTTTTAAATATTTCTTAAAAACACTTAAGTCAGTTGTTTCAGAGAATTTTAAAAATTCATCAATGTTAGTTTTAAAATTCTGTTAGCTCTATTCAACTTCTCTTATTATATCAGCATGGGACAATTTCTTCACATAACTGAAATAATAACGTAACTTTAAAAGAATTTTCATAAAATTGACCGGTCGGTGGCCGAGTTGACATCGCGCTTGGGTCCCACCCAGGCGTAGTGTGTTCAATTCCTCGACTGGCTAAGTCCTCCATCACAACACAAGCAACATTTTCCGCTTACTGTGGTGGTAGTAGGAGATTTTCAAATATTGTCAGGTTATTCGTAATCCGGGAATGTTTGTCTTTCTTTGAAAAAAAAAAAATAAAAAAAATAAATAAAAAAACTTGAAATTAAGTTGAAAATTTCATGAACTAATCAAATTCTTTGAAACAACCCGCCCTAAGATGCTTTTGATATGTATTCGAATGGCAAAGATTCGGTGGACCACTTGGTGATACTAAGAACTGAATAACATAAACAGACTCTCATTTATATTTCTGATACTTCTCCTTGATTTCTTTGAACACATTGGAAGGAAGAAGAAACACAAGCTCGACGCAACTTGAGGGAGACACAGAGAACAAGGAATGCCTAGCATAAGATGGTGCAAAAGTAATGTGATAATGTGAATTTGCAATAATTTTTGCAAATGGTATCAAATGTAATTGCACTTTCGCATTTGTGTGGTAGACCAGGGGTCACCACATGGCGGACCGCGGTCCGGATCCGGACCGCCGACCTATTTTGTGAGGTCCTTGTGTTAACAGGTCCGCACAAAATAGATTCACAGATTTTATGAAAATTGAGAATGTCGTCGAAATCCTCAGAAACTTTTACTCACTGTATCCCGGTGATGAATGGAGCAATGAAGCTGCAAACGTTTTCGGGAGTAATAAAGCTGTTTTCCAGATGGAAATCACCGATTTTCATGAAAATGCAGTTTTAAAACACCAAAAATGGGAATTTCTTTTGGAAGAATTTTTTTTTGTGGTAATATATACCCATAATTAAAAGAAATAGCCTTGAAACTTCTCAATTTGTTTGGGTCAACGTATGTTTGTGAAGCAGCATTTTCCACGATGAACTTCATTCAAAATAAATTCCGAAGCAGACTTACCGATGAACATCTCCAAGATTTAATGACAATAGTCTGCACAAACTTTAGTCCAAGCTTCAGACGGAAAGTCCAAAGCAAAAAATGACATTTTTCTCATTAAACTTATTTTATTCATAAAATTTGTTTATTATTTAATAAAATAATGTTCCGAAACTCATTCGTTTTATTCGTTCATTGATATTGTATCTACACATATTTAAATAGTACACTTTATTATTTCAATTGCTAAGCCGGGGGGGAGGTTGTCAGGCTTTTTCCCTTCCGGACCGCCACGGTTATGTATTTTAAAAAAACGGACCCCTAATGAAAGTTATTGGTGACCCTTTTTGTAGACAGATAGAGAGTTAGTTGACAACATGATATTATGTCCCCACCTGAAAAACGCTGAATTATTGTTACTGCTTATTTGACCAATTTCCGGTATGTTGTTATAGAGCAGTCGCACTTTAATTTTGTTGTCGTTTTCCTCTTTGTCCTGCACCATGTGCGCGAATAATTAAGCGTTTGGCTGAGCGTCGTCTTCGAATAAACTTTCCGTGAAATTTGTAAAAAATGGCAGCTAATTCACATTATGATATTACTTTTTCTCTACTAGCATTAAAACAATAAACCGGAAATTGGTCAAATAAGCAGTAGCAATAATATCGCGTTTTTCAGGTGCTTTTTGTCATGCTTGTCTAACTAAGTCTTTATCGGTTTACATAAATGTCGAAGCATAATGACATTTGACGCTAGTTGAAAAAAATAGGCACTTTCTCATTACGAAATTTATAGTTGTAGGATCTGAAACAATTCGATATTTAAAAATTTGATCAATATCAGCAAAAACATGGAAAATTAAGTTTAATTCAATTTATAAATATTAAAGTATATTTCAAACTCAAAAATCGCAAAGTTAATCTTTATATAGATTCTAAAATTTATATTTGTTCTTAAGACATCTTCAAAAAGAAGAAATATATAGAACCTGGAAATATCCAGAAATTCAATCCAAAAATAGCCAACAACTTTCTTCCGCTATGTAAGCAATTTGTACACCTTTTTAAAGCTGTTAAATATTAGTTTAAATAATTTCAGTTTGTCAATAAGTTATTTACAAACAACACACACGTTTTTTATCAATTGAATAAAATTTACCCCACGTGTAATGTGTAACGTGCGTGATTGTTTCAATTTAATTAATTCATTATATTAAATATCTAGAACGTCAATTTCGTTTTTGGTTTACCGCCGTCATAAAATGTGCCAAGCAGCTGCTGAATCCAAACTGTGTAACAACAGACTGCTCTTAAAATTCATTAACTCCACAAGTCCAAAGGCGAGGCAAGTAGCAAACTTGCAAAAATGACTTGTATAAATGTTTAGTCAATGTCGCCGCTGGGAATTCTCTCGAAATAACGGATTTCTAAGGCGATTACCCACTTGCACGAATGTTGGCGCCCCCTCTCTTCTGTACTTAATGCACCGGAGCCACGATTACAGTAAACAGAACGATCTTAAAGAGAGGATTTGCCAGTCATTCGGAAAAGGAATTAACTATTTACAATTGATCAATAATGTAGGATTAATTTGACTCGTGTATCTGCCAAGGGTGTGCCAGACCTTTTTCCCGAATACAGAGAATTAACAGAATGTTTTCCTGGCGGAAAAGGTTCTAGTTTCAAAGAAAAATTTTCCAAGAATAGGAACACAATACAATTTTCTGATACTTCTAGAGTCAAAACGCTACTTTTCTAAATATTTTTTCCATGAAGACGTTTTTGTGGACACGTTTTTTTTTGTTCATAGGAAGAAGGTACTTTATGATGTAACATTATAATTTAAAATGATACAATAACTTTGAAAACACCCCTTTTATTTTTAAAACCAGTTTTTTTTTAATTTATATTTATTTATTTATACGCCCATTGGGCTTTTACATACTTAGTTCAGAAAAAAAATATTCTGAAGATTGTAAGTTCACAATAGTAACAGTAATAATACAAATAACCATATCCATTTGACATATTATAACGGCAAGTAAATAGTAATTACATACAATAATTACTTGTAGGTATAAACTTGTTGTACAAAAATAAGAATATGTATTGTTAACAAAATATATAGCGTTTGACTGATTGTCGTGGCCTGTTAAATCGAGGTCGTTCGGTCTGCCTTTTTACATACATATTTTACATAGTTAATATAGGACTGTTTTCAAATCATTTAATCGAAACAGCAAAGAGCACACAAAATTTTTAAATAATAATGGATCCTCTGAATTCGTCAACCATATCATTGAAACAAACCACGTTTCAATCAAAAAAACAGAGGGGTCAGTTACTTCATAAGAAAACGGCTTAAAACTTAGAGGCATCAACAATCAAATCAATCTAAAAAAAGTCCGAGAATTGGGTTGTTCCCTTTTGACAAAGAGCACTCTATCTTCGACCCCCTACATACTCTTACTACCTCCTCTACTGGAGCTCAGCCCAATTTTTTGGAATCCTATGTTTAAGCTGAATATCTTGATAACACTTGTTATATGTAGATTTAATATTTTAGATTTTTATACAGTGTTATACTGCTGAAGAAGCTACGATTGTTTAATATGTGTTTATTAAATGTATTCAATAAAATTAAAAGTCAGTTTATAAATAATAAAAAAAGTTTATTCGTGAAAACGTTCTGCTTCGCCTTTCCAAGCATTATCAAATTGTCTTTTTATAAGGCAGTTATTTGTAGATTAGTTATTTTAACTGTTTGATATTGCTTTCAGAAGGCGAAATACATGCACGCGTGATAATAATTACATAGCTGAATTTATAAAAAAATGTACTTATTCTTATAAATTAAATGATGAAAAACTTAAATAATAAAATAAAACGAAGTTATATGAATTAAACTTGTTTACGAGGAAAAAATAACGCGTAATAATAATAAAAAATACAAAACGGTTTGTTCTTATACTAGAATTTGTTTACAATAATTAGGCTTGTAAAATAATGTTTGCTTTAAAAATGTACGTTTATTTATTTATATACGAGTTAATAAACGAAAGTTTTAAGTATTATTTTTTTTTTGGTAAACTAATGTTTAAGACAATATTTTTATGCATAGCACAAAGGGTAACAATTATTTTATAAGCAATAATTATTAGCCTGAAAAAGAGAAAATTATTAGCCTGAAACACAAACTGGTCAGAGCTGTCGACCGGAAATCGAAAAAACACGGGTTCAAGTCCCGTTGGCGTCATGTATCTTTTATCAAGAGATTTTTTAATGTGGATGAGTGTTTCAGGCTAATAATTATTGCTTATAAAATTAAAGTTTTAAGGTTCGAGGGATGTTTAGTTTTTTCCTTAAGAAAAATTCTGCTGGTAGGCATACAAATTTCAACATAATTTTAATAAATCCCTGTTAAAAGTCCCGGAATGTCCTAGATAATTAAGTAACTACCTAACTTAATCTGCTACAGTTTAATTACGTCGTACTACTGATTGCAGACAGATAGACGCTTATCATTATTTATTAAGTCTCGAGCCAAATAGTGTAGTAGCTATTTTACGACATGTGAAGACAGAGAGCCAATAAAATATATTATAAAATGGATTTGTAAATAAATAAAACTTACATACTTACAAACGAATGTATCCAACTAATTATGAGTCGTTATTGCAATGATCCCACATGTTCCAATTTTGCAGAATTTCGATATAATATGGTAGGCCTGCAAGCAAATTGGAATGAATACCTTCGCTTACCAAATCATCAGCCGGTACCGTCAATTGCATTATCTTTGAGCTGGGGTTACTTGGCTTGACAAATCATCGGGCTGATATAGGAGGCTACTATATATATATATGTACTGGGTTCTACGACTCAAGGTCTAAGGTTTAACTTTTATTGAAACTTTTTGTGTGGAAATAACTGTTTGGGAGGAGACATTTTTCCATGTAAAAAACTTTGAAATAGAAAAAATAAATAAAAACCGTAACGAGACGCCTGGCAGACGTAAAATATCAAAATTGACTTCTATTGATTGAATTGAAAATGCAAGTAAACAAGTCTTTATATTTTAGGAAATAAAATAATTATTTAATTATTATAAATATTTTATTGTTTGTTTTTGGGGTGTTATGCCGTGTTGCGCTAACTCCTTCTTTAGCCGACATTTCGGACAGCGTTGCAGTGTCCATCATCAGGGCAGATCCGGTAGATCCGAAGATGTGTAACATAAATATACCACTCTCTAGATCGATATCTTCGGGCTTTTTGTATGTAACGGAATTATACAGTACTTAACCACAGATATACAAGCAGCATACAAGCAGAACCTACCGTGCGGAGCATAGCAGTAGACAAGGTAGAGGAAACTCAAGGCCATTTAAAAAAAGATGCGACCATAGACAATATAATTGCTCTCGGCCTACTCTATTCATTCACTAGCCCAAAAAAACTATTATAAAAATAAAAATGTCCTTGAAGCAGAAAAATGTCGAAATGTTTTCCAAGGGCAAGGTTCATCTGACTAAGAAAATAAACTTTTACAGTGCATTTCCTTAAGATGAAACTTGTTAATCTAAGAAGAAATCCAAAATGACAAGAAATTTGCAAAAACACTGAAGAAAATTTCCAAAACATGATTGTCCGACAGTACGACGAAGAATTCCGACATTTTCAGCCTCATGAACTCATGGTTACATATGTTTAAAAATCTTTAATTTCACCAAAACATTAAGATAATACAGGATAACACTAATCAATAACATGAATAAGTTTATCGATATAATAAATAACATTTAGGTATACGTTGTGGAGGAAGACATATGCCAAGTATGAAGCATTGTTCAAAAAACCGAACGAATAACCTAAAAACTCTCAATTCACTTTAAACTTGAACTTACGTAGGTAGGTTGAATATATGTTTGTAACTCGCTAACACTATACTGGCTTATATTGTATTTTTATCACGAACAACTTTAACACGCAATATTTTCGACGGATATGATAGTATTTCGGCAGCAAATGACAACCCGCATGTATAAATAAACCACTTTCATTTTGTTTGAATGATTTGAAACTGTCAAACGGCAAAATTCCGTCATCTCTTTCTGTTACACGAGTCATTATGGTAGAGAGCGAGAAATCAAACCAATCCTTCTTTTCTCACCAATGAGATCGAGCTTTTAGCCATATTATTCGTTTTCTATAATAATTTTGAGGTGGGCGTGGCGGTTTCAAATGAGTTTCAAGGCCAAAGCTTAGTTAAATGCCCCTGATGTGTAAATTTTGGCTGTCGAGTTTGTGCTTATTTGTTTGTGGCCTGGGCCCGTCCAAGTGCGAAATGCCAACGGAAGTGGCGACATCTTGTGGCAAATTCTAGAATTAGAAAACCGATTGATAGAGGTTAAAGTAGATGTACCCAGTATCAAGGTATAAATACAATGGTTTTATATTGTATTATTATATGGTATTGGAGTATACTTAGACATGTTATTTGCGTTTAGCTTTGGTGTAGCCGTCAATTACCGGATACCAAGAGCTGTTGAGCTTAGCTCCGTCGTCTCTATTGATATTAAATGGATTTTTGTAGATTTCAATTGCCTCCATAATCAGGCGTGATCTATAAGTTTTGGGTCTTCCCAGGACCTCAGGAGCAGATCTAAAGTAATGGCCGGTTTCAATTAGGTGTTCGGCGATTGCCGATTTATCAGGGTGGCCAAGTTTACAAGCACGAAAATGTTCTGCTATCCTTTTGGAAATCGTCCGCTCTGTCTGGCCTATATAAACCTTGTCACAACCAGAGCAGCTGAGTTTGTACAATGTTCATTGTAACATTATAAAAAATAATAATAATATATGTAATAATAAGGAGATGATAATCTTAAATAAAAAGATTCATACTTAGAGAATATAATTTATTATAAAACAAAAACATAGCAAGAGACTCAAAGAATAATTTAAATATAAATTATCTCAGGGTGCGACTAAACTCGAAGAAACGTTAGTAGGTCGGTATATTATCACGTAAAAATAATTAACATGGTGATTGAAAGTTATGCTACATTGTAGGTAGTAAAATAAATTATAATTTTAAATATCATTACTATAAATATTAAGGGCGCCAGTTCCATATAACGATAGAACAAAATTTATTAAATTATAGTAAACCAATATTGCAAACAGAAAGAAACTAAATATTGAATATTTGAAATGAATGTTGAAATGCATGATGATAAACTAAAAACTTCCCGATTTCGTGTTGACCGCCATCCGCGAAGAGTCCTTTCTTCCCCGTACGTGTAATCGCTGAATCCGCCACCCGAATACTGAAGACGAAGCTCCTCTTGTTCCGTCAGCCAAACACCGCTCCTTGTCTCATGGTGTCGCCAGTTGTCGGATATCCACACCAAATAATGTAAATCAACGGGTACTTAATTTATCCCGTTACACACTCCATCTGCTTCCAGAGGAAACTTAGTCTTTGCAGACCTCAGTAGGTCTTGGATTTTGGTGGCGGTTCCGAAGACAGTTTTGATGTTTTCTTTTCTCAACAGCCTGGCAATTCTGTCTGTCACATTGTGAACGAAAGGCAGGAAAGCACAGCCTTTTGAGTCTTGTTCAACTCTGTCTTCGTTTGTTGTAGATTTGGCTCTTAAAATTTGCCTTGTCTGACTTGCCGGGTAACCGTTGCGCTCCAGTGCATTGGTCAGTTTTATAAGTTCTGCACGATATATCTATAGATCACGCCTGATTATGGAGGCAATTGAAATCTACAAAAATCCATTTAATATCAATAGAGACGACGGAGCTAAGCTCAACAGCTCTTGGTATCCGGTAATTGACGGCTACACCAATGCTAAACGCAAATAACATGTCTAAGTATACTCCAATACCATATAATAATACAATATAAAACCATTGTATTTATACCTTGATACTGGGTACATCTATTTTAACCGCTGTCAATCGGTTTTCTAATTCTAGAATTCGCCACAAGATGTCGCCACTTCCGTTGGAATTTCGCACTTGGACGGGCCCCAGGCTAACATAAATACTGTGCTTTCAGAATTCGCCACAAGATGTCGCCACTTCCGTTGGCATTTCGCACTTGGACGGGCCCAGGCCACAAACAAATAAGCACAAACTCGACAACCAAAATTTACACATCTTTGGATCTACCGGATCTGCCCTGATGATGGACACTGCAACGCTGTCCGAAACGTCGGCTAAAGAAGGAGTTAGCGCAACACGGCATAACACCCCAAAAACAAACATTAAAAATGCTTTTGGCCGTGAGAATCTAAAAACTTACCTATTATTAAAATATTCAAAATGATACATATTGCAAATTTAAAATTCACCATCATTTAGAATAGATGCATTGCCAATATTAGTGAGAATAGAAGCAAATATACCGCACAGAGTTTTGCCGGCCGGTCGCAAAGAGCCGACAAGTCACGAGCGTCATTTTTTGCAAGAGCGTCGTACTGTGCTCTACCCCATAGAACCGGTGTGATGTCTTGCATGTTGACGAAATATTGAAATTTACACATTTTATGATTGGAAATACTTTTTGAGGATTATCTTGATCTGATTTGAATGTTATTTTTATTCAACCTGCGTGGACATGGTCGTGGTTCAAACTTGACTCTATTTGAAGTTATTTCAATTTTCAGTTTTTTCTTAATGCTACATTTATCTATAAGGATTTTAAAAATTTTCATATTTTGATAATCATACCATGTCCGCAAAAACACCTTTTCGCGACACCGAGCGTCGTCCCGTTTTTGTGCAAGAGAGACATTCCCACTTGCTACGGTTGCTATGCAAGAATCAGCTTTACATCTCTAGGCGCAGCAAAAAATGTTTCACATTAAAAATCAAAAAAATAAGTTTTAAAAGAAAACATTAAAGTTGCGGAAATTAAGCGCAACGATTGTGTCTAATATTACAAAAGTATATAATGATGAAGTATAGTAATATTACTAAGGCATCTTATGATGTATGTTATTGACAATAAGACAACAAAAAACATTTTATGAAGTATGTTATTGACAAAAAAAAGTTAAAAATGTGTAACACGCCTAAAACCATGAAACTAACTTTTTTTATAATATTTATATCGGTATTTGTCAGAAAGTCGGTATTGATAAAAAAATAGACCGGAATTCCTAATTTCTAAGTGGTTAGTTATTTTGCTGCCGAATAGTTATTGATCGCGGCTTGGAAACGTGCACGAGTATTTCACGTTTAGCGATTAGATTATTAAAACTGTGAAACATTATACAGCTCACGTTAGCTCAAGCAAGCAGCAACAGTAATAGCTCTGTGAATCTTGTGTTAGGCAGGTTAATCCAAGTTTTAGCCTGTCAAAACATGTTCATCTTTAGTTCATACCCGCCTTGCTTCTGAGCAGCTCCCGCGACCAAAGCCAGCCTTATCTCGTGAGATTTGGTAATCTGCGATAATAAACAACAGCTTTATAGAGTGTTAAAATTTAGATTTTCAATCTGAAATGGATGCTTACTACTCATACAAAGCGCTTGAGTTTGTAGACCGTATATGTAATTGGCAAAAATAATTTCGTACAATATTATGCCTTGGATAGCTCATAAAGTTGTTGACCTATTTTTTTTGTAATTATAATAAGAGAAAAAATCGTTTGTTAAGGACTTTGTTTTTGTTTATGTAAATCTTTTTTATAAAGTAAGCTGTCTGTAGCAGGCGGGCGGCGTGGATTTTTCAAAAATCTATAGTTTTATTTGAGACTCGTCACTATATACATTTTTTTGAAATCTGTGTTAAGCCCGGGCAACGCCGAGGACTTCAGCTATAAGAGTGCTGTAGCGGGTAGGATGTGATTTTTTGAACAAATCTACAGTTTTATTTCGAGATTGATGGAATTTTTCGAACTAGAACTTCAAAACAAGAGGAAGGTCACTGTCTACATGAGATTTTGAAAAACCATCTCCATTCCCTTTCCCTCCCCTAAAATAAGAGTTTCGATCTTATTGATGACATTTTGAACACTTGAATTTTAATGTGTGTCTAGTGTGGTAGTCGAAAAGTATGTAAAAAACTATATTAAAATATTTTTTTATGAATAAAGAAGAAAAAAAATTATATATATATATATATGTAAGAGGAAAATTACTGTCTACATCTGATTTACAAAAACTCTGCGTAAAATCCAAGCAATGCCAGGGACTTCAGCTAGTTAATAAATAAAATGTTTGTCTTATTAGATTTAACGGCAAACAAAAAGTAGTCATCGAAATTCCAAATTAATTTTAAATTGAAGTCGTGGTCCCTAATCATTTGAAAGCTTCTTAACAACTAAAGCCTCGCGAAGTTTCATAAGATCCTCTCCTCGGGTCAAATTAAAATTCACATAGAAATAAGGAAGACGCGAGACTTGGCCAACTTTTGCAAAATATTTGCATGGCTGCCTGTCGCCGTCGTTCAGGATGCATTCCATTTGCATTTTGATTGGGCTGCTTTGCATTAAGCATTTTAAATGCCACTCTTACTAGTCACATTATTTTTATGTTTCCTACAAGTTATTCACCTTAATGATGCAAAAATAAAATATTAATTCATGAATCTTTATAAATAATAAGAATATACTTGCATAACCAGTGATAGTGACCTACATCTTGCTTTGAAAGTCAAGCGTGCAAAATGTCACCAATCTTTGAATAAAACTGTAGATTTGTATAAAAATCGACTGTCCGGTGTCCGCCATGCGATGGTAAAATACTTTTACATTTTTGCTCTAAATTTTTATTTTTATAAATATAATGTAGGCACCTATTCAAGCTGTCCAATAAGCTACGGATCAAAGGAAGTGGAGCGATAGGATATGGTGCGACACTTCTTAACCCTTTCAATATCTAAGTATATCAATTGAATAGAGAATAACAGGAAATGCCTTAATGATACAGAGAGAGAAAACAAATACATTATTTACCACTGCATAGTTGCACTCTTCTCTTGCCATCGCGCATTCCTCGTTATAAAGAGACTAGAATATTTTCATTGCCTATGTTCTTTTCTTTAAACTAAATTACGTAATTTTATTGGTTTGTCCAGAATTACGTGGTAACACTATGTTTGATAGTCTACGAAAGAAATAAACAATCAGCAATGGTTTCTTTTTAAAATATTAGTATAAAAACAATGCAAGGTTTTATAAATAAACATTCAAGATGCCGCGAAGTGTTCAACCAACGAGAATGAGGAGTTTTTTCCAATAAAAAAGTATTAAATATTATGTGGAAGGTTAAGAAAGCATTCCCGTCAAACATTTTTTCAATTTATTTGATCGTTTAGACAAATTTCGACGTACGATATTTAAGAACGTTGTTAGTAAATATCGTAATCAACGAAGAGCTTAATCTTTACGAAAATTAAATTTGCCAAATTTTATAATTCACCAATTAAACGGGCAGCCGTCGTATAAATATTTGCAGTGAACAATAGAAATACGTAGGCTCAGCGAAAAAACGTTACAGCCGTTGGCCAATATACTTTGGTTCAACAATTTATTTTTTATAATAGTAATAATATTTTATACAATACCTTGATATTTAAATTCATAAAAATATTTATTGAGCACCATTAAATGATTTATAATATACCGGCGATTAATATTTAGCAAAACAAAACAAATTATTTTCTTTTCGTTCAAGAATGGAATATAAGGAAATCACTATTTAATCTGTTGAGGAAAGTTCCTACCCACGTTGCGTTACGATTTATTTTGTTATGTATCTTCCATTTGATAGGTAAATGTATAACATGTTTGTAATATAAGTGCACGACGGTGCCTGTAGTAATGAAATAAGGTGCTTTAAAGCTATGTGACCTGAGGGTTGGAAGTCAACCAAGCACTATTCTATGTATTTAAACCATTTTGCTCACTTAGCTTTAAAGCACTTATATTACTTATGTACAACATGATTGTAATATAAGTGCACTACAGTGCCTGTAGCAACGAAATAAGATTCTTTAAAGCGACCTGAGGGTTGGAAGTCAACCAAGCACTATTCTATGTATATTTAAAAATTTTGAAGAACGTTTCGTCTACAGAACATTGAATATAACTTTATGGATGAAACAGTGCCCACAACAATATGTTGTGGGGGTATATGTTGGTATCGTTAAGTTTATTTGTTTTTGGAGTAAAAAAATACGTAGTTTGATAATAATGTACCCACGTTTTGAAAATTGATTAATATTATCATTTCTTTGACAGAGTTCTAGACTTGCCTAAATGTTTTTTTTTGATGGGGTGGATTATCAAGTAGGTTATCATTTCTACTTCCATAGTGTTAAATGAATTAAAAAAATATTTCAAAAATTCGAATAGTAAAAAAAAGTATCCACAAATCACTATTTAGATTAATCTTTATTATGAATCGGTTTAATGCAATGGATATTAAAAAAAGATGCTCTGGAAAAATTGACACTTTTCGTATGGTTTCATTTGAACACAAGTAAAATAAGCTCTTAAATTACTTTACAAAAAAATATTGAACGCAAAACACTAAAAATGTATTACTTGTTAGAAACCTGTCAACGAAACATGATATAAGAGACATATTAAAAAATATGCCAAACGTGTGACACTTTTTGTTGATTAAATTTTTTCGTCTTAAATCAAATAACACTCGATATTAATTTAAAAAAAACACTACTTTTACGCTTGAAATCGAGCGTTTTTGGACGTTTGCGAAGCGATATTCTAGCCTTTTATTTATAGGCGTGGTGATATAAACTACACTTAGAATAAACACATTTTTGGCTTGCGGCTTCCTCTTAAACAAGTATCCCATTCTATATTTTAATGCGATGGCCCTGTAGTAAAACAGAACAAGCTGAATCGTCTGGAAGGGAGAGGGACTAGGCGGATGTTTGAACAGCAAATCAAATGAACCCACTACCCTATTTAGAACAATACGACAAAAGAAACACCGAGGTGAAGTATTTAATGAGTAAACACAATGGGCCCCGCTGTCCGTTAATTCGATTAGGTACGGGATAAAGGCTTCCTTAGTAGGATCACTCACATCCGTAATAAAACAGTGCAGCCTATAGCCATAGCGTGTTCGCACAATTAACGGGAAGAGCTTACGCCATACGGTACATCGCAGTAATCACATTAGACACAACATTGACAACGGGTAATTCGATAGGTACTTTTCACCACCTCTCCTTGGAGGGGCTTTTGAAGGTTTCTTCGACGGGAACAAGGCGAGTGGCGAGAGTAGATTGGGGTGCTTCCTACGGATAAATGAACACCCCCCGTACGTGATGGAAATAAACTCCGGCGGATGTTATGAGCCCACCTCCTCCACCCCCCTTCCACTCTCCTGCGACCTCCGACCTCCTCACCCCTGGCCCGGAAGTCATGGAGAATCGTCGTTTACTCTAAATTAGCCCGTTTGAAAAATTGGCTCCTCCACCGACCGTCCGGGGGTTTTACGCTAATTCGTTTACGTGGGAATCGATACTCGAATCAGTACCGAAGGTCTCAAGTTTCTGACTTCAAATGCGCCATTTTCAAAACGAATACTGTTAAGGCTGCCACCATGGGGTCTTCTTATTTGAGAGAGTATCATTACTCAAATTCTTAGTACCTATCCACATTTTAACCCTCCGATGCGCAATGTATTTTCACCCTTTTAAATGGCAATATTGCCTGTCCAGGCCATATAAGAAGTGTGAGCTATCAAACTAATTTCATATAAAAGCAGTTGTTAAAATATTGTGTACGAATGTGTTAGTATGTTGTATATTTATTTATTTAATATCAACGGTGTAAATATACCATAAACAATGATAACATGTCACAGTTAAAATCGTAGAAATATTAAAAAAAAAGAATTACAAATATATGTGGCATTTGATTGTGAAATGACATTAGAGAGTAAGTAAGTAAGTAAACAAGAGATACAAGTACGTAAGTTTCTATAGTGCAAATAAGGTAGAATTAGATTAAATTAATATTGATTGAAAAGATTTGATAGCATAGCCCTCTTGTACCTACCTTGCGTGCAGTTAAATAGATCTGCCACATCTGCGTATCTATTACTAACTTCATGCAACCTAGGTACAAGCGAGTGTTTGGAATACTCAGTCCTGATATTGTTGCATTTAAACAAAATTTTAGAACGAGTAGCTCTCGTGGGTATATGAAATTCAATGAGGTTAATTAAATCAGGACTGTCTATACTACCATTTACAATTAGAACATAAATATTAAGTATAAATATATATTAAATATTATATATGTGTATTTAACAAGACAAACTCCTTATTTGAGCATATATTTCAAACTATGGCTACTCTTTTTTCCACCAGAATTCTGGCCAAGTCGGGTGATATAAAAAAAAATATCGTAGTATACTGATCGGCCGGTATAGCGACAATAAATCCAACACCATTCGGCACGTTGATTTATGCATCTGGAATTTTTCAGGTGTAGATTTGACTTCTAATAGGGTAGTTGGTATCCGAATTGAAGACTGACCTTGATAATGATACCTAGTCCATGTGGTACAGTCGTTGAAGTTTTTGTATTATTTTTTTTTACTCTTCCAAATAAACGCAAACTCATCGGCAATAGCACTCATACCACCCACAATCTCTTTTGGATATCAAAATGGTCTGATCAGGCCACATTGCTCATCGGAGGGTTAAAACCTAATAATAATTACAAGTTAACCTAGGTTCATCACATTCTTGATGATTATGAACACTATGTGCGAGCGTTCCATGATAACTAAAAACAATGACAATTCAACGTACCTTCAAATAGTGATGAAAAAAATAAATTAAATTAAAAAGCTACGAAATTAATTATAAAAGTCAAAAAAACCTATCCTATATACCTAACCTACTTACTTTTGATTTTTTTCACTTTTCAAAGTTGTATTGAATTGTCATTTATATGAGTTATCCGGTCACCGTAAAAGAGTACCTATATTGTTGCAGGTTTAATCCACCCAAGTAGGATCATTAAGAAAATAACTAATGTTTACTTGAGTTCTGATATTTTCTATTTTTAAAAATCTTAAAAATATTTTTATTTAAAAGTGACATAGCGACACAACAAAAATAAATCAACTTGTTTTCTTTTTATTTCAAAAATCATAGACATTGTTGTACCATGGATACACTAGAAACCATCGAACTCAATGAACTTGAGGATGAAGAAGAGGACGTCGACAAGCCATTAACAGAGGAACAAATCGCCGACTTACTGGAGGGATTCACAGTATTTGATAAGTTCGGAGATGGAACCATTCCTACTAAGGAAATTGGCAGACTCGTGCACGCTTTGGGAAAGCTCTTTAACGAGGCTGAACTGAAAGACATGACGGAAGAGCTGGACCCCCATGAAAAAGGCACTATAATATTTCCAGATTTCCTAGCCATGATGACGCGGAAGATGAGGTATCTAGACCCCGAGGAAGAGCTCCATGAGGCGTTCCGCATTCTGGACAGTGAAGGCAATGGCTGCATCTCTTGCGAATTACTGAAAGAGATTTTGACCACAATGGGAGAGCCTATCACCGCCCGCGAGGCGGACGAGTTGAACCGGGAAGCAGACTTCGACAGCGATGGGCAGATTGTTCTTGATGACTTCTATACCATGATGATGACGAAACTTTAAGTATTATTTTGTAAAAGAAACGTCAATAAACACAGTACTATTTGTTCAAATTCATCAAATCAGATTTCTTTATTGTTATTAAGTTTAATTTGTAGAACTCCATTTTATTTTTTTATTTTTTATATATACAATAATATTATTATTGGGTTTATAAAAACAGTTTATTTTTAAACAAGTTCTGCTGTGTAATTATTATTACGCGTGACAGCTGTCTGTATATATAAAAAAAAAAAAAAAAATAAAAAAAAAAAAAAAAATAAAAAAAAAAAAAAAAAAAATCAGATTTCATTATTTCTACTTAGTTCATATCAAATTTAAATATTATCAATATACAACAGATTGCATCCACCGGTTCGTCGATGACTAATACAAAAATGTAGATCTACATTGTATTTGGTTAATGAACGTGATTCTATAATAACTATATATTTTTATTCATTTATATTTTATCAGATAATATACTGGACCATATTTACTTTACTTGCCTGTAGCTAGCCATTTCAGTTACATATCCTGTATATCAACAGCTCAACGGAACTGAACTATTCTTACTCACGTTTGTTTTGAAACAACGAATTGCAACGTTGTTCTACAATATCTCTCCAGGCCTAAGCCACATTCTGTCAGACTGTTGGAGTGTTTCCACTTTGCAATTAAATCCCAATAAATGGAATATTTCTAAGCGTATCCGAAAACTAAATACTGTTTTTGAAAGGTGATGAAATATCCTCTATTAATAAAAATAAACATTTATTTTTAATTATTGAAGACAAAATTAGCGATTTCTAAACGAAAATCTGAAACAGAAAAATTAAAAAAGGATACGGTCACATCTAGCATCCTTTTCACCGCACATTTTTACTCTCAACTATCTTTATAAAATGTGCGGTGAAAAAAAAAAAATGAAGACAATGTTGGTAGTTCTTATTTTTTTTTTTTTATAGTGAATACCTCACAAGAGTCCCAACTGCTCCCGTCTGGAGCCAGTGAGACTATGGCATCCCCAATTGGGGGATGTTGTGAGGCTGAAGGTAAGTGGGGAAAGGAAAGAGGAAGGTGGGGAAGTACCTGGCTATTCAGATCTAGCCACTAAACACGGCTAAAGCCATTTGGAGCAACGTTTCAATTCTGAATGGTGGTCTTACACCAGGGCGATACTGGTAGTATCTTCCACTCTGGAACGTGCCGCAAATATACTATATATTATTTTAATTAATTAATTGTGAAATAACACAAATCAATCAAATAAAATTTATTTGCGCACGCCGGGTTCGAACCCGCGACCTTCGGAATGGCAGTCCAATGCGTTACCACTGGACTATGCCGGCCGTCTTATTCGAAGTATGATACAGTTAAAAGTGACCGAGGGGGATAGGGTCCCATTAGCTCAGTTGGTAGATAATAATAATAATAATAATAAATTCTTTATTCCAGGATGTGGGGAGGTTAGTGCAATCCCACACATCCCATAGAGGATATATGTACAAATAATATTTACATATAGTAAAATAAATAAAAAGAGATCAATAAATTAAAAATTAAATAGAAAATGAAATTAAGTTAAAGCAGAGAAGCACGGGGATCAATCGGATCTGAGATTGTGGGAGCAAGTATCTTTCTCCAATGGTCTTCAATGCTCGATCCTGAAGTCAGACGGGATTCTATGATAATAATGTTTCTGGAATGGTTTATCCTTTCCCTCAGTCCTGCAATCCTGGTTCTTAACAGAGCTGTAAATCCTGAAACTCGCCCTTCTGCAAACATTGAGGAGGCACTGCAGTGCCTGGGGAGTCCGAACATCAATCAGTAAGCGTTGTTATATTGCACCCGAAGCCTTTCCATTGTTCTTTTCTTGAAATTAGCCCAGAGCTCGCATGTGTACAGGGTGGTGCAAAAGGGTAGAGCGGTGTCCCGGAAAGACAAGGGTCCTGGGTTCAAGTCCTAGATGTGACCGTATCCTTTTATGATTTTTCTGTTTCAGATTTTCGTTTAGAAATCACTAATATTGTCTTCAATAATTAAATATTACAATTTGAGGTATAACTCAATAAAGTTATTCCGAAAAATAAATATTTATTTTTAAAGTATAATTTTTTAATGCAATCATAAAAATAAATTAAAATGGCTCGTTTAACGTTTTTTTTAAATCAAAAAATTACTGATAACGACAAATATATAAAAAAAAACATACAAATTTATTGCAGACGTTATCATCACTGCAATTTTTGTCATTTCATATAATAATAATTTGTCAAGTTTTTCAAATCCCGGTCAGTACTTTTGATTTCATAAAGGTGCATATTTCAATTATTCCGTGGCTAACTTCACGATTTAAATATAAAAAGTGGTGTTTTTCATATTTCTAACTATCTCAATAAGGAAGACACAAGGATTTCTGTGAGACAATATGAGTTTTTCCCAAAAGCGAACAAATTAGCCTGAGCGGATATGCCTTCTTTTCTCTTATTTAGATCTATCTTATATATGTTACCGTTCCTAGCTTGTGTTTCGAAATTAATATACATAAATCTAATCTGATTTGTTTTGGGTACATATGATATTCAGTATATCAATAAAAAATTCGCGTAGTACAAAATGACATAAGGTAAGAATTTGTAATTTATTGTGTCTATGCAGTGTGTGATTGTGAGTATTCCCTCAATTAAAAAAAGGGTTTTTCGAATTGCCAAATTCAGTGAAGAATGCATAAGAGAATAGTACATTTATTTTATCTTCTTATATTTACGTTAACAAATAAATTTTACGTTGAATCACAAACACGGCGAGGTAAGTGATAAAAGTCTTTTTGAAATAATGTGTGCTGAAGTCATTGCTTTTAATGTCATTATTTTAGTCATGTATTTTACCTTACAAACAGGTAAAATGGGTTGGAGTTATGTCCCGGCTACTTAGAACTCATTAAAACAGTACAAAATCACATTTCTACAATCTTATTATTAAGTAAACTATTATCCATTTATGATGACTAATAGATTGCATCCACCGGTTTGTCAATGACTTATACAAATATATATATATATATATATTTATTGCATTTGATTAATGAACGTGATTCTAGAATGAATATATATATTACTATTTTTTTCTTTATTCATAAAATATATTTGAAAACAGTTTTTTACATGATTTTCGACTACCAGACTAGACACATGTCCGTATTATGGTAGTCGAATATTTATTTATATTTTGTCGGATAATATACAGGACCATATATACTTAGCTTACATGTAGCTAGCTTAGTTACTTATCGTTAATAAAAATATTTGATTAATTTTTACAGCCGGTTTTCGAAAAAAAAAACACCTATAGCTTTCGAACCTTGGTTTACCTTAGTCACGAGAGTGAAAACTGTAGTTGAATGTCTCGTACTGTTTTAATCAAGGTTTTTCAATGTAAATTAGCTACCCAGGTGCTAACTAATTACCAAGAGTATAATTTAGAAGACGTAATAGAAGATTTAATTTAAATTAATTATTATTTTTCCAATAACAACAATATTGCAACATTCTCAGATATTCGTGATCATGGAATAACCCTTGATAGTAAACTACAATATATCCTACCATTTTTTTTTTTTTTTTTATAGTGAATACCTCACAAGAGTCCCAACTGCTCCCGTCTGGAGCCAGTGAGACTATGGCATCCCCAATTGGGGGATGTTGTGAGGCTGAAGGTAAGTGGGGAAGGGAAAGAGGAAGGTGGGGAAGTACCTGGCTATTCAGATCTAGTCACTAAACACGGCTTAAGCCATTTGGAGCAACGTTTCAATTCTGAATGATGGTCTTACACCAGGGCGATACTGGTAGTATCTTCCACTCTGGAACGTGCCGCAAATATACTATATATTATACTATATATTATTTTAATTAATTAATTGTGAAATAACACAAATTAATCAAATAAAATTTATTTGCGCACGCCGGGTTCGAACCCGCGACCTTCGGAATGGCAGTCCAATGCGTTACCACTGGACTATGCCGGCCGTCAATACATCGAATCACAAATAAAGCTGCAAAAACGTTAGGCTTCATTATAAGAAACAGAAAACTTTTTAATAGCATCGATATCATTAAGCAACTCTACTTTGCCTATGTACGAAGTCATATGGAGTTTTGCATCAGTTGTTTGGTCTCCATTTTACAAAATCCACATAAATAAAATCGAAGCAATTCATAACAAATTCCGAAAATATTTTGTTACAAGTCATTTGTAAAATTTAATAACTATGCAGAGGCAGCTTCATACTTTAAAATTGATTCACTGAGTGTACGGAGGCATCATAAGGATGCACTATTCCTGTAAAAAGTGGTTAACCATAATATTCGATGCCCAGAATTGCTAAATAAGGTTCAATTCAATGTACACGCTCTTCTGTCCTGTTCAGGGTGGATCAGTGCAAACCGAACTCTAAGCAGAATTCTTGCCTGAACAGACTATGCAATAATTACAATAGCATTTTATCTAAGGTGGATATTTTCAGTTGCGAACTAAACAAATGCAAGAGGTCCATAAAAGCATGTATTTCTCTGATCGTTTGTGAATAATGAATAATGAGTGCAAATTTAATAGCATTTACTTTGTGGCTCGTCATAATTTACATATATATTGTTATCTCTTATTGCAAATTTAAATAACTTATTCCTTATTATGCTGTCTCAGAAGAGGTAAAGAAACAAGGCGGAAATCCATATTTGTTTTTATTGGCTACCTAATACTTATGTACAAAATGAAATAAATGTAAAAAACGATTTCTTGATAATTAATTAAAATAAATAACCAGGTGCTAATTGCTGAGCGTTTCTCAATATTTTTTATTTTCTTTTTCTACGTCCACTAACCACTCAACTGAACTGATTTGATGATATATATCCAAGCAGTTTAGATCCTTGGCTTCACATCTGAAGATTGCGAGTTCAAAACCCTCCGGATGCAAATGAATTAAATATTTTTATACTTGTACGCAAGCAAAACGCAATTCTTTTTTTACTACTAATCTGAAAATAATGTTTTTTTACAGAGATTGAATATTATTGCCAACAACAGTGAACTCTGAACAACAATGAATGAATTGTGCACAGAATTTTTGATACCAATTTATTTTTTTGAATCAATTTATTACCTTAACTAGCTGAAGTCCTCGGTGTTGCCCTCGGGGCTTATCGGGCTTTATGCAGAGTTTTTCCAAATCAGATGTAGACATTCATTATTTTCCTATAAATTATTCAAAAATTCATAAAGAAGTATCACAATTCTGCTTTTAAAGGGGTCTTATCATATCTAAAATCACATTTCTCTTGTTTTGAAGATCAAGTTTCTCGGAATCGTAGAATTAAACTGTAGATTTATCAAAAATTCACAGCCCGCGTGCCTGCCCGCCACAGATACTATTGTTTATGTATCAAATAAATTATTTATCATTTCACATAAATATTTGAATTAATAATAATTGGTTTACTCAGATAGCGCCATTTTTGTGAAAAATCACACCAATCGCCACAAATATAGCAAATATACATACCTATGTTTTACAATTACACATACTCAATATTCATTTTCAGTACTCCTGGTGAAACCATCATTCAAAAATGATTTCAGCAGTGTTTTGTGACCAGATCTGTATTGCCAGACACTTTTTAACTTTCCTCTTCTTCCCGTTTCTACTTCCAGCTGACCATTATCTTTAAAATTGGGTTCCCATACATCCACTGACCCTAGTAATTAGCATTATCTACAGTAGGTATCGACAGTAAAAAATATATAAGTAGCCTTCACGGTACGCTTGGCAGATGTGAAACAACGAAATTTATTTTAATTGAAGGAATTTAAAATGCAAGTAAACAAGTCTTTCTACTTTTGATAAAAAAAACAATTATTTATTATTATAATTAAAATATGTTACAAATTAAAAACAAATCATTTTAGAATAGGTCATTGCCAATTTTGGTGAAAATAGAATCAAGTAATATATTGGTACGCACAGAGTTTTGGCGGCCGGGTCAATCGGTTGAACGAAGTGTGGTAAGAGAGTTGTCGTCTTGCAAGTCTTGATTTTACTCCCCTAGGCGCGGCAAAAGATTTTTCTTAACAAATTAAATATTTTAGCAATGAAACCACCATCTGTCGCTTGAACAGTTCTGTTGTTATTCAAACGCAATTAGTAGATAAATAAAAATTAGTTGGTGTCTATGGTGGAAGGCAATTATTATCCTAGGATTAATTTTATAGCACAAAAAACAAGCGGAGCATCCGTAATCATGTAATAATGTGTCATAGTATAATCCATGGATTATACTTTGACACATGATTTATGTATTCATTAAAAATATACTAGAAAATGGAAATTCGTTTTAAAATTTATGGATTCGGAGCAAGGACAGAAGGAATAATATACAACAGAGCAGCGAACATTCGCAGATTCAATAAATTACGTCACGGAAAGCGTCTCTGAAGGTTGATAGAAAATATTGTTGTTTATTCGAGACTTAAGTAATGGGAATAAAATTTTCTGCTTGGCGTTAAGAGATTCTTAGAAACTTCTGGGATATTGAGGCAATTCCGAGTAGGCGGTACCCACCCATTCATTTTTATATTTATTTTATAAAACGAAGATTTAATGCAGTTGACAATATTTTCGCAGAAATTGTTAATGTTTTCAACTGTACGGAATAAAGTTGCTAGAAGGTTACAGTAAAAAACCTCAATAAAATAAATAACTAAGCTAAGAATAATACTATTTTTCTGCATCTACATAACTGATAGCAAACTATTGGTGACCGGATAAATCATCAAAATGATAATTCATCACATCTTTAAAAAGTTATATACAGTAATGGAAAGTGATGAAACAAAAACTTTATTAACTGGGTTTAGTAGGTTAGGTTAGGTTAAGTTTAAATTTTTTTTTCATCGTTTCTAATGATTTCTGTTTCTTTATTTGTTCAATTTGACCTCTAACGCAGAACAGCCGGGAACTACCGAATCCGGTCCCCATGCACTGCTACTCGCATATGCATAAGTGCTTCTAAAACTATAACGTGATTTTTTCATGGGACTTCGCCAGCATCATGTTAAAAAGATTATGTTTTTCGATAGAAACGTATTCATTAACATGCAGATTTGAATAAAAAATAACATCTTTCTGCTTTATATGTAGTAAGTGTTCTCCAGTAATATGTATGTACACGTCTACATATGTTTAAATGTATATAGAAGGATGAAACGAATCCCAATGATGTCGCTGCTACCAAAATGATGAAATGAACCGTTGACCCGGTGGGAGAAAACAACCGCGCCGATGGATGGTAAGATTGATGTCTGCGCTTGAGGGATTGGGTTGAGGCGGGTGGTAGGGTGGGAGGGGGGTAGTTAAATATTCCGTCTGCGTTGCTCGTGACATCCACAACGAACGAACCAGCCATGCTGCCGACCGGGCCTGACGAAATGGCAAGACTCTTGGACGAGAAGTAATGTGAAAAAATACATTTTACATATAAAAATGACCATTTTAATTTTACACACATTTTTGGTGTCCTCGAAAGTCAAGTTGAAGTAACTATCCATTTTTAAATAAGTAGAAAAAACATCACTTTATTGACCGTAATTCAACCCTGTAATTTAATCTTAGTGCCGAGATCTAAATCCAGGTGGGTATAAACAAAATACAAACTGGGGTGTTGGGTACGGGTGTTAGTCCCGTACGGAGAAAAATCAGTATGCTAATTTATTAAATCTCTTCAAATTATTGATAAGCCGGTCGAAAACGGGATGACAGACCGTTTCTTGATAAACTTTTTGTAAATTCGTAATAATATCAGAACGCGTGTTAATGCACCTGCGTTTGTCTTGATAAAATGTATTGACGAAATGCAAAAAATTTAGGATTTTTATGAAAACGTGTTCCGACATTAACAAAATTACGAATAATTTTATGAGATTTTTGTAACAATATTTTTTGTCAGAACTTTACCTCCGTGAATTAAAAAAATCGATTGGAAGTGTTTTTGATGCAATTATCAATCCAATTATTATAGTCAAAAATCGAATTTTGAGAATTGATTTTAATTGTCAACCTTCACACACTCTAGAGAAATCTTTGCTGAAATCAGGATCTTAGATATTCGACAAATATTTTGTTATAGAAAAAATACCTAGCAGTAGGTAGTAACTCCTCAAACCGAGCAAATGCCCGGTTTTCATAAAACCTGGGATACGTGGTTCCCAAAACTAGAACCACATTAGCTCAACTACAATTCTCGTTGATCGCTCTTAAAATTCAGTATATTAAAATATTAATTTTATTCTTGCGGAAATTCTATCTTTATATTAATTTATTATAAAAAATATTGATCTTGTTTGTACAACAGAACTTTTTATAGTAACTACCTGCTTATATTGTCCATGCTTAATTTCTTATGTTATGCACTTCACACAAAGGACGGGTTGTTTCGAAGAATTTGAACAATTCATCAAATTTGAACATTAATTTTCGGGTTCTGTGAAAGTCATATTCAAGTTCTGTTACCATATCATCATTGGCTAGTTGCTTGACAGAATTAAAATAAAAACAAAACTTAAAATATTCTTACGCAGAACTTGAAAATGAACGTTAAAATTTTATGAATTGTTCAAATTCTCGAATTTGAAAAATTCATAAAATTTCAAAGTTAATTTTAAAGATATGTGATTATTACTTCAGTTCTGCCAAGTAACTGGCCTATAATGATATAGTAACAGAACTTGAACAGGACATTCACAGAACTCGCAAATGAACGTTAAAATTTGATGAATTGTTGAAGTTCTATGAAAAACCCATCCTTATTATTGTACTCCTGAACAACTTACCTATAACAATGTATACATATAAAAGCCTTCGAGCCTTTGATGAATAAACTAAGAAATAATAAAAATTTACAAAACATTGAGCACCGACATAAAGTCAAATAATTCTAAATCCCATTTTACTAACCGTGTACGACATTGGATAATTGAAAGAGGGCAAGCTTTTTTTTAAAAGTACATCAATTGAAAATCACGCTTAACGTATATCGTTATTTTTTTTAATATTTCAATACATTCTACTCTTCTTTTGTATTGGTCGATATTTCTTGAGAACTCTTCACGACTCTATACATTTGGGTTAAGTTCTATGATTTTAATTTTTCCAAAATGTAGGTCTTATATTAATGTTTGTTTGTATTTTAGTATTTTGAGTTTGTCTATTTTCTTTGCAATTTATATTTAATTCAATTTAATTTCAGTGTTTTTAATGTTTTTTCTACGTTTGTATATCTTTACTCAAGAGATTGGTGTCATATATATACATTTACTATATAATTTGATTGACACCATTTCTCAAAATATCAATATGAAAATCTATAAAACTGCTTACTGCAGCTTAAAGCCAATGAATCCACCCAGATTTCACCGTTTATGACATATTTTTCGGTGCATAAATTGGCTTTGCATAATATGCCAAACATAGCTTGAGTAGTTCAAATTGTTATACAGCTTATATACGACTGTCATGATATGGGTAGGAGCATGGTTCCCGAGATGGCGCTAATGATTTGTAATGTGAATTATTTTTTTTGAAATAATACAAATTTCACAAATACATACGAACTTCATTTAAAATATGATCTTGTGCAATTTCGCATATAACTATATGTTTTTTGTAAAAAATCTTTAGGTTTAAAAAATTAAATATTCTGTATTAGACGGCTAATCAAATACAACTGGCGCGTTGAAGTGCATATTTATATACTAACTAATATTTACTAACACCATCACTTGAAATTTTACCGATAATATTCATTTATATCGTAAGTACAGTACATATTTCTACCGTATTGTAGTGATTTATTTGTTAAAATCAAAATATCTACGACGTAATAATTATTTTGGCGAACACAGCGTTATTCCTGACCCACCACCGGAGTGATGTTTTCATAATATTGAAACATGCGTAGATACATACAAACATCCAAATGTATGTATTGTAATGTATTCTACCATATAATAATTAACGTTTTTTTTCTCATTTTCACTCTTATAATGTAAAAGTTTGTTCTCATACAAATTGTAACAAACGGGTATACTGTTTTGTGCTAACCGTACATCCGACACTGTAAAATTTACAACAAATTAATTGAATTTTCCAGACATAAATGAAATGAGTGACATGCAATTTAAAAATACCATGCATAATATTCTAACCCGTTGTCTTGAGATCAAGCTACCTTCTTTTTCTCTCAAATAGTATTCCGCTCTTTGACTTCCTATTCTCCTTGGAAACATCGTCTTCATCGTGCGATGATATAATTTCCCTCTTTCCGCCATCGTTCTTGTTGAATTGACAAAAACCTCCCGGGGTAATCAACGCCCGTCCAATACTTTTTGTTCACAAAACGTACTTCTTACTACATCTTCATTTCGAAGAGTGATAGCAAATTAATGTATGTTGCAGACGGGATGGATGACATTTCTATGTTTAAAATTCAGGAGGAGTGTTGAGACACAGGCCTATCAATTAGCTTGATTAGTCAGAGAAACTCTCCTAGCATAGAGGCGAGCAGACAGCCCCGCTGAATGATTGACACATTATAAAACAAATTAATCTAGGCACCAATCTTCTTGCAATTAATCATTATGATGAAGATTTCTATTTCTACCTCCGTGGATGTTTTATTGTAGTCTGACATGGTCGAAACCTCCATACATTTTGGCAGACGATAGAGAAAGTGAAGTGCTCTTTCGCAATGCTCAATTCTTTTGTTCCATTCTTCTGGCTCTATTGTGACGGACTCGTTTTGTATACTGATATAACATCCTTTGGAAATCCTAAACCTCTTTTGTCTCTTTTATAAATCTTAAGGTCTCTATGCCACGTCTTTATTAATATTATTAATATGTGAAAAGAGATATTTAAAGATTTTTGAGAATTTTAAAGCAGTTGTGAGAAAAGTTTAACATATCTTGGCTTAAGCAATGTTTGATTAACTGGAAAAATAAGCGCTGTGGTTTGGATCTATCCGTGTGCGTACAGCCAGTGTGAGTTTAAAATTGTTAATCTTAACAATTTTTGGTGAAGGTTAAAGGTACTTAACATTGCAATAGCAATTTCAAGCTAAACTATATTTTGTCCGAGTTTTTGCGAAAATACCTTATTCTGTTTTAAGTTCATTAAAGGGGGGGTTAACTCTTTCCCAATGGCATTATAAAGAAACCTATGGTAGCCTCTTTTACCGCACATGTCAAGATTCTATTTTTGGCTGTCGAATAAAGCTGTTTCGTTAGTGACCCTAGACTCTCCAATGTTAAGTTAATTTTTACTATAAGAACAGTGGACTTTGAGTGGATTGCTCCGATTGAGAGCTCGCAAAGTCGGCCAAATAAAAAAATACACGTATATACTATATACTATATCAAACACGGCTACCACCTTGACAGGATAAACCGAGCACGGAATACAAAAACAAATTTATAGACAGACGAAATGTAAAGTAGTTGAGTCAAAACGGGACTTCCTTTGGTCAGTGACTTTTTAAAGTTCTCGCGATAACGGATAAATATTATATCGTTTGTACATTGATACACGACCCAACAACATCGAGATCTAGAACCAAAATATCGTGTCGCTCTGCTATGTAGTTTGGAGTTACGTCAATACATCTGAATAATAACTGCACAGAAAAAATATTGTAAATATTTAAATGATAAAGTATTTCTAAGTCAAACTCTGTTGATTTTCTCATGTCCATATCTTCCGTACCTATACTATTCGCATTTTATTTAAATTTCAGCAGCTTTAGGCCAATAGCCGAAACTTTGGTTAATCAGAAACAAATACTAGTTACATATTCAAAAACAACAAAGCAACGCCATTTCGATTAGAATAAAAAATAGTCGCACTGATTATGCGGGGTTGGTTGCTGCTCGTATTCGTTCCGAGTGACCGGGACCGGCCGGCGGGGCGGGCGCACCCGGGCTCCTACGGCGGCGGGGGTTCGGCTGAGCCACGCTCATCCGACTGGCTAATCAGATCTTACAAATTCATGGCATAATTCTCGGACCAAACTTGCCCAGCGGGTAAGTACTGAATATTGAGCGTACTAAATATTGCAGGTTCGGAACCGCTTTACGTAGTTCTAACGGCCTCACACGCCTTGCTGGATCCGCAGCTTAAAGGGATGTACATTAGATATGGCGCTGGACGGAACGGACATTGGACAAGGATATTGAACATGGTAGACATGGCAGCTCGCTAAAACAAATCTCCCGCTTTGCTTTGAGGAAAGGGTTTCAATTTAACTTTGATGCTTCATAGTAAGTCAACTCACACCCAAATAATAGATTAGCCCTAACAAAAGTCACTGACTTATAAAACATGTAAAATATTGTGATCTACACAGGAGGCAATCCACAAAAAACCTTCCACCCCTGAACTGGAGTAAACCGCGCTAAAAATTGAGCCAAATCCCGATTGGGTAGGATTGAAATTTATTTCGTATATTAACTGCTGTAATGTTTTCCAATTCAATTGCAGAGAAAAGCTTACATGGCCGCGTGTGTATGCGTTATTGCCACAAAAAATTAAGAGAATGCATTGTCAATGCGTTGTCTTTAGTCTCTCTGACGAGTTATACGTCTACCGGTTGTCAGGAAGTGGATTAATTTCCACTCCCTTATTTGTACAGAATGCACAGCGCTCTTGAGGTAATTTATCGTAGAAATTATATTAAAACTGTCCATTTATTATGTATCATTGGTATTCTCAAAACACTAATATCGTATTCTTAATATGTATTTTTTAAAACATTTTCAACGGGATCGTGAGCGTGTTGCGATTGCGAAGTGTTGAAATAAATATTACGTTTTGCAATGTTGGAATTGAATAAATTCATGAATTTAATCATCAAACATACTAATTTCGGATGTATAAGATGTGCGTGGAATCTGGTTCAATAAACTCAAATATGCTTTGAATTTAAGTGTCAATTTCAAAATTGGAAGTGATTATCGTTTGAAGAATTCAGGAAAATATAAAGTACCTGCCTTTTACAACTGGAACTGATTATTATAATTAAGACTATTCCGTGATTTTTCACGGGTATGCATTAGTTTTTTTATAAAAATGTAAGCTGAACAAAGTAGTTGGAAAATGACGTTACCTTTAAGTACGCTGAACCAAATTAAACTAAATTAAAAAAACAGAAAAATAAATAAATTATATCAGAACTTGTAATTATTTTAAGCACCTCGCGAGTAGAAATATTAAATTTGTACGTCTTAAATTTGCCCAGCTATCCGTTTTATTTAGGTAAGCGCAACAGATTATAATCTTGAGTACTTTGAAATCAATATCGATTGTACAGGGTTTTCCAATAAGAAGTGTTATTTTGATATTCAATCGTAAAAAATCAATGGTTGCGTTGCTCGTGTGGCACGTAGCGCCGTCTTATTGAAAGTAAACGTTGTCCAGATCAATACCATCCAATTCCGGCCATAAAAAATCATAAATCATCTCTCGATAGCAATCCATTTACCGTAACTGTTGCACCAGCCTCATTTTTGAAAAAGTAAGGTCCAATGACTCCGCCGGACCATAAACCGCACCAAACAGTCACACGTTGAGGATAACGAGGCTTTTCAACAATAATTATTGGGTTTTCCTAGCTCCAGATGCGACAATTTTGCTTGTTGTCGAAGCCACTGAGGTGGAAATGGGCCTCATCACTCAAAATGATTTGCATTTGATTCACTCAAGTGAATTTTAATAATTTCAATGCATTGTTGAAGCGTGTATTGTTCCATTTGTATTAATGGCAAAGTTTTTACTTGTCAAATGTTTAAAAAAATGACAGCTTCAAAAGTAACATCTACCGAAATAGCGTGCTGTTCAAAATAACACCTCTTATTGGAAAACCCTGTACTTTAAAAATAATAATAAGATAACAAAGGTTATTTATATTCCATATCTCGAATAAGGCCGAATACCAAAACAAGTTTATCATTTAGCTGAATAGGTTATGACAAAATATGAAAAGCCGTACATATTCATCCTGAATCGAAATCGGAAATAGGTCTCGATGACCCCCTATAGACACTTTGACCGTCTATTTGAAGAGGTTTAAAAATGTCAACAAAAAAAACAAAACAAAAAATTACATATTTCTATTTTTCCTAAAACCAATCAATGCAGACTATTTGTATTGACGCAAAGTGCAATGAAAACATGGTGTTTTTTTTCAACCTTCTTTGTTTCATACCAAATAAAAACTACGATACTCGTCCGTGTTGTTTTTGATTGGACACGGTGTTTGAATGATTCCAAAAAGTTTTGACAAAAAAAAAATCTTTGTTCGATTCATCCGCTCATACAAAATTGATCCATTTCTATCCGAAGGTTGACAGTGTTTTTAGAAGGGTGAAATTTTGCATTTAGTTCAGTTTATAATCAAATGGAAATTTGTGGAAGGGACTTATCTTGAGAAATTACAAGCTGCTTCGAAATTGCAATTGAGTTATATGTATTGTTCAACGCTGACTTTGTAGTTCTATGATCTTTAGCACTGGACCCAGAGATTGCAGGTTCAAACCAGGGCAAGGATAAATATTTATTTTTTTATATTTTACTGACGCTGATAGACCACTTTACGCAATCCAATTTTTCAGAATTTAGGGATGCCAGAGTCATATTTATCACTGCACTACATACTCCCCGTGACAAGTACGACTCTGGCAACCCTGAATTCTGTATTGCGGTACCGTAAAATAAACAGTAACTCGCCGTGATAAGTACGACCCGGGTACGACCGTATCACAAACGGTCACCCTTCGGTACGACTAACGATTCGGAGATGCCAAAGTCATACTTGTCACTAGGAGTATGTAGTACGGCACTGTAATACAAACCTTAACTCTACGTCGTCATAAGTACGACTCTGTAATCCCTGAATCTGTATTGCGGTACCGTAACACAAACAGTATCTCCTCGTGTCAGGTACGACTCTGGCATCCCTGAATTCTGTAGTGCGGTACGGAATCACAAACAGTAACCCCCCGTGAACGATTCAGAGATGACAGAGTCATAATTGTCACTAGGAGTAGGTATGTAGTGCGGTACCGTAAAAAAACAATAAAAATTAACGCAAATTAATCGAGAAAATATCCGATACCTAAATGATGACTTATTATTAAAAGGCGTGATTTTACTTGGATTCAGAAAAAAATAGGGTCCGTTTATCGCAAGTTAGTCGTAAGCTATGAAGCCTTAAAATACATGCTTAAATATATATATTTTTTTTATTATTTCAATCAAATTTCCCATACCAATTCATTTGCATTATCTCGACCACCATTCTAGAATCATGTCCGTATCATGGCAATATTACAATGTGATAACAAAAAAAAAATAAATGTAGAAAATAAATTTTAAAAATCATGTATAAATCACAAAAAAAAAATTATAACTTAAATTAAACCGATAGACAGAATTTGACATTTCAACAACGGTGACCGGATAAATCATCAAATTGAAAATTCATCATATCTTTAAAAAGTTATATAAAGTCATGGAAAGTGATGAAACAAAAACTTTATTAACTGGATTAAGTAGGTTAGGTTAGGATAGGTTTAAAAAAAATCGTTTCTAATGACTTTATATCTTATCTATCTATTTATATTTTATCACTTTTTAAAGGTGTGTCATGTGTCGATTTATCGTGGAACCTTCAACAACACCTTCATGAAGCATTACAAATCAGCGCTTAATGAGGAAAAACATTAATTTATAAGCCTACAACGTGGATAATAACACACAATAAATTCATAAATAAAGGGTCAGGTTTGGTTAGGTAAATTGGAGTGAAATTATTGGTGAAATGATTAGTGCGGAAAGTGTGTATTGTCTTAAAGGCCGCCGCCACTAGAGTCGCCGACGCTCGGCGTACCATCCACCCTTTTGCCTCTCTCCTAACCGGGCGGAACCGGAATGGGCCCATTGGGACCGTTTGCAAGAGCCGGAATACCCTTGTATCCAACGCAACGAGATTAGATCTAACGCAACCCGCTTAGCGATTATACCCGGCCCCACTCGGATCTCGGAACGATACAAACGTGACGGGACGGGTGACGGAAGCTTATATAATTTCAAACATCAATACGCTCTGGGCTACCGTTACCAGTGAACAGATTATAAACCGATAGAAGTGAGCCCAGATGTCTAAAGTAACCTACATTTTTCCTTGCTACCACTAAAATACAGCAAATATCAATTAATAAATCTGTGAAAAAAAACCACTCTCCCAAAAAAATAAGTTAATTTTTTTTTTTCAATCGCTAAAACCGAATTTACCCATGATTTTGATAAGATTTGCAGGTAGGTAGGATTTAAGTGCATTCATTATTAAAGAAGAATCTGAAGTGATTCTACTTTAGTAATAACTTACGTATTTTTGTACAAAATTATGTGAGATTGCACGTTCTTACTAGATAATGTATTTAAATATATTTTTTAATGAAAATAGTACATAATCAACCATAGTTATTTCCCTAGACTAGCCTACCAACATTCACAAAACTTACCGATATAAAATCCTGCTTATTTATTAAGAATCTCTTTAAATTATTCGTAATTCGGTTATAAACGGGATTGGAGGCGTTTAACGATTAATTAATTAATTGATAGGTTTCCTAATAAACTTTCAGTTAAACACGAATATAATAAAACTTCTAATATTTTCGCATTTCGTTATTGTATATTATTTGGACAAATGCAGGTGAAAAAACACGTGTTCTGATATATTATGAATGTACAAAAAGTTTACTAAGAAACGGCCTGCAATCCCGTTTTAAATCAGCCATACAGTGTATGTTCAGAAAAATTAAGTTTTGATGATTTCCATCGGCTACGGCGGTGCACGACAGTTTAAAATGGCCACTATCTTGAAACGGTTATCGAAACATAATAAACAAACTTACAGACACAATATGAAATGCCTAATAATTGAGTATCTCAATTTTTATTTTAAAGCGTTAGTAATATTTAAAAACAACATTATTGGGTAATCTGAGCCTCACTGGCGGGGCGGCTCACTCGTGCTGAAACAGTTAAAACAGAACAGTCATAAAAAAAACTAATTTATTTCTTGAGCAGATAACCAACTGTGATATTAACTATAGAATCATCAACTTCCACTACAGGAAAATTAAGTATGGTTTGTAAATGAAACAATAAAATAACTTGTGAGAAGTGTAGCAGAAAACTGGAAAGCTTAACAGTTAACATTTTAACGGAATAAAAAAATGTAATTACACAACAAGATATGCATTTACTATGAGTGAGTATAAGATTAGATAGATTATTTGTATCTCAAAAAGAGTGCAATTGGACGCTATGAACAAATGACCATGTGATAATTGTCTCGTGAAAAATAATGGGATATGACCACTGATTTTGAAAATTTCTACTAAAATAATGTTCTGTTAAAATATTACATTACTTGGGCAGACCCGTCAGAAATCACGGGATTTTTTTTTTTTTAATTCTTTATATTTTTTGTTCAAGAAATTTTTTTACAATGTGTGATATACATATATATTTCACAAGTAATAAGATAAAAGATATTTTGATATGATTAATATTTATTATTTTTCAATGTTCTCCCGTAATAAGCAATTGCTTGTGTGTATGGGATGAGGTATTATTTGTTTAGTTTTTTAGATTTATTTTATTTTTTAATTTTTTTTTCTTTTATTTATTTAATTTTTTTTTTTAAATTTAGTTTAGGTTTTCAGTATATTTTTTTAATTGTCTTTTGAATTCTTTGAAACTATCATTTAGTGATCTTATATTTTCTGGCAATTTATTGAAGAAATTTGTTCCTAAGTATTTGTAGTTTTGCTGACCCAAAGTTTTTTTTACAAATCGGAATTGGTAACATGTATTTATGCCTGAGATTTGCTGGGTTTTTGAATGATACGGTTTTGTTTAGGATATCATCTTTGTAAACTTGTAAGGTTGAGTGATACAGGAAAAGAGTATTTAATTTTCTGATTGAAATATGGTAAAGAAGACAAAAATAGTTTTCTGTTAAAATAATATATTAAAAGTATGTATCCACTATATCGTTTATCTGAATTATTCTTAACATAAACAATTCCAATTATGAAAATGACACTTAAATTGAAATCAAATTAACGTTCAGTGAATTAGAATTCACATTTAAGAAGTAATAACTCACGGGGACAAACGGAATGTTTGATAAGTTCCATGGTCGTGAAAATAATACAGAATTAATTACGTAGAACGTATACATTTAATAGTTTTGAAGTGATTTTATATAGCTTATACGGATAATATTTTAATGATTGTATAAATTCTTGATGTTCGAAACAATTTTCCTTGGTTTTTCTGAACCTCAGTCAAAATGCCTTAAGTAAGCTTGCTAAATCGATATTGCTCCTTCTAGGGGTTATATGTACAGTGACCGCTACCTACTGTGTTACAAGAGTTGCTGCTTGAGCCACTGCTTGATAGGTACTAGAAAGGTCAAAGGGTGTAGGTGTGCGGCTAAAGGCCACCGGAGCCTATCGACACTAAATATCAATTTAACTTGAGCGTCGTTTACATTTTATACGGGTTTGGTTCCTTTATTCAAGGTAACTGATTTAGCCCTTAACACCGCCAATGTTTGAAATTACAAGTTTGACCCAATTTAATTGAATTCAAGCAACATTTTCAGCTTACTGTGGTGGTAGGAGATGTTTTTTTTAAAATATTGTCAGGTTATTCGTGACCCAAAAATGTTCGTATTTCTTTAAAAAAAACTAATAGCATCAAATGTAGGCTCACTTTCATGAATTTTATTTTTTTTGGCTTAATTGTTTAATTTATTTTGCATAAAAAAAACATTCTCACTCATCACTATTGATTAAGGATAGTATATAATTCCCAAACACAGACCACCAGCAAAAATAAAACTATTACTTTATACGCCGCACTTCATTTAAAGGTTAACGGCCACTTGTTTCGGACGCCATGACTTATTCAGGGCAGAAATAATACTAAACATGATAACATACGTTAATTATGCACATGGGTGAATATGATAATTATAAAATTATAGACAGGTAGAGAGAGAGAGGGCCACAACGTAGAAGGAGATTTGTAAGGAAGGGTAAATAGGGGATTTCCCGGAATCTCTTTAAGTATAGGGCTGTACGTTAAATAAGTTAAATAAATTTTTGATTATTCTTTATAAAATATGGTAGGTATGTAAAAAAAACTGTAACGTTGAAGTAAGTTATGACGTGAACGTATAAAATAACATAATTTAATTATAAATTTAAATTGTAAAAAAGCGCACAGTAGGTAAGTTTTTAGATTCTCACGGCCAAAAGCATTTTTGTTGTTTGTTTTTGGGGTGTTATGCCGTGTTGCGCTAACTCCTTCTTTAGCCGACGTTTCGGACAGCGTTGCAGTGTCCATCATCAGGGCAGATCCGGTAGATCCGAAGATCCGAAGACACATCTTCGGATCTACCGGATCTGCCCTGATGATGGACACTGCAACGCTGTCCGAAACGTCGGCTAAAGAAGGAGTTAGCGCAACACGGCATAACACCCCAAAAACAAACAACAAAAAAAAAGCGCACAGTAAATCTAATAAGTTGCAACAATTGACCCGCTCCAAGGAACCTCACAAAAGCACTGATATGGAGAGGTCCCGAGCGACGCGCACCACTTCAATCGCATTGCCACTCTTCTTGTAGCACTAGCAAAGTCCCTTTTCAGCCAATGGAAGAACTAACCCCTGCCCTAATGCCTTTACAACGATCTCTGTGAATGCCCAAATAATGAAACTTCGGGGCGCGCCCTAAACCTTAATGGTATCGTAAAAAGTTTCATTACAAACGTTCAACGAAATATTAATTGCTGACCGCCATTAATAATATTTCATTTGTATTTTATTGTAAATTAACATTTTCTAAGTATTTGAGTGCCGCCCTTAAAGAACGCCATTATACGCTTTTAATTAATTTTTCTATCGGTTTCTTAACAAAGCTACCTTGTCTTAAATTTTTGCGGTTTTAAAATAATCATCTTAAGTGCTTGGCTACCTACCGAAGTTTAAAGTACTCGTCATTCCATGTGTAAATTAATTTTAAGAGGTGTCTAGCCGAAATTACACAGCGAATTTCACGTACAAATAATACACTGCCAGAATAACACACGGACGGAAAGAAATAAGGAGAGAAATACACCTTTCGTAATCGTAAGTCCAAAAAATCGTATAATAATACTTTTGAGTTTTAGATTTTTTAAGTGTGTTTTAAATTAATTTCATATTGGAAAAAACCACATCGTAGGTTTGACGAGACACCTGCGTAAATTTGTATTTTTTATGTCTTAGATTTTTTTAATGGGATACTGCACACGAGTCTCAACTGCTCACAACCGTCTGGAGCCAGTGAGACTATGGCATCCCAAAGTGTGGTATATTATGAGGCTGAAGGTAATGGGAAGGGACGGAAAGGGGAAGGGAAAGGTGGGGAAGGACCTAAAAACTTTATATAAATTTTGCAGCAAGCGGGTTTTGGTGGTGAATATTTATATATTGATTTTTTTACAATTATAATGTATTAGAAAAAAATTGCTATGTTTTTTAAAAATGTTTCTTTGGATTGATTTTCAGTGAGTGATTTTTGTTGTTTTATACAATTCTGTTTTAAACTGAAATGTTGTATCCTATCTTATTTTTATAATATAATAACCTCTATCACGACATTTAATTTATTCATTTTAGGGCTTTTACGTCAGTATAGGTATGTGGTAAAATTTTGACCAGATACATAATAACAATAATAAAAACAAGATTAAAATAAACTTAAAATTTTAAATTGCTTCCAGAATAAACTCTATAAAATGAATGTTTTTCTGACTTATCATGATCATTTTTTTCTCATTTGCAAAATTTCTTATTAGAGGAGTCACAAGAATAAAATCTATAATTGGTTTTATTTTAGGTGCACATAAACAAAACTGACATTATATTAACTGTCGATTTCCGGAAACTAAATATATTTGTGGATTTCAATTCAAAGAATTCGGTTTATAATAAAATTTGATAACTACTTGTATGTACTACCTCTGAATAGTATAAAACAATAAGTCTGTTTGTGCGCTTAGTCAATTATGCAACGGATTTCGATAAGTTTTCACTAACATATTTTCCGAAAGGTTTATATGTATATATAAATATATATATATTTATAGAAAGTAGAGAAATTTGTTTTGTAAATAAGTCCCAAATAATATATTTTCTCGAGCTTACATTGCTTATGCTGGCTAAACTTTATCAGATATATCAAAATAAGGGACCACGAAATTACATATCATAAAAAAGCTTCACAACCTTCAAACTTTTCCTCAAATCATTTATACAAATAGGCCCCAAGCAACGCCAGGTACACGTCAGCTAGTTTCAATTATATGACTTACTTTCTATTCACATAAATGGTGATTAAAAATGAAAACATAATATATTAATCTTTCGAAGTTACTGACGTTTCTATCAGACTATATACTTATAGAATAAATACCACCAAATCCAATCGTTTTACAAATATCTAGAAAAAGCAATATTACGATTTAAAATCCATTCTTATTTCTATCCTTCTTCTTTCATTTGTTTTTCTCCGATATTAAATTTATTTTAATAAGCATCGAAAAATACAAACCCATTAGAAATATTCTTTTTTGAGGAACGTAAGTAGTGTTATTTTCTTGAGTGTAATTTAATCCATGTGTAATTCTGGCAGAGTAATATTCCCACTTGGAATTCATTCTTTGCAATTTCATCATGAAACCGTTAATAGCAGGTAAGCTATAAAAAAAAATATAAAAATATGTTTATTTATAACTATTCAACTATACATAATACGTATAATGAACGGGGAAAAATATTTGAGTAGATTCATTGGAAAAGTCAGGTAGAATCTAGTTGTTGCTTTTTAAGCAAATGTTTCTATTCTGAAAAGTAAATACCCAGTTACTTACGAACACATTAATATTGATATGCAATTACTTCAAACATAGTAAAGTTTGAAGTCTTAACATTGCAAAGTTTTACATGTCTTTAATTTTAAATATGCATTGTTTTATTATCACTTCATTAGGATACCTCTATAAAACCGACACGTTTCATTTCGCCCTGAACCTTCACCAGGTTTCTAAAAATACACGGTATTAACAGAATATCCATAAGTTATAGAAACATGTAGAAGAAAGAGATAAAGAGTTCGTCATCTTAGGAGCCGGTTAGAATGAAGAGTGGGTGTAAAGAAAAATCTCTAAAATTGGACTACTCGGTAAATCTAACTGTTTTTTTTAGTAAATGTTTTATTTATTTCTAAATAATTTTGTGGCTGACACTTCCCATTATCTAACTTTCCATCTATACGGCCGTATTCTATCAACACGTCCCATATTTGCTGTAATAGATGTATTTGTTTATAAAGTATGGTATTTTTTATCAAACATTCCATTACAGCTGAATCGAAAAATATTTAAAATATTACAAACTTTAGTACGTGTATAACACGAAATAGTTAAAACTTAGATACCCACATTAAACGTAAAATGTTTTTTCAACTTATCAATCTTGTCTTCACAGATTCGCAGATCTTTAAACCATAAATACATACATATAAAGACGCCATTTACCGGGTAGTTGCTCAATTCCGGGTACCCCTTTATATCGAAACTGGTGCCAACTGCGGAAACCAATCGACCGGTAAAACAGAGATCTTACCATCCGCCATCATAAGGCAAAGATCGACAACCGTCACTCGCACGTTCGTTAAGTGGCAGGCATTTTTGCAAAAAATCTGATTAATAGTTTATCAAGGTAGTTTTAACACGGCATATTTTGATAACAAGGGTAAGTGTTTTTTAGAGTTATTATTATTTTTCTTTTCAACTATGTAGTTAAGTTCACACGACATGCATTCTTTGGACATTTTATCGCTCTGTTACATTTCTGTCATCATTTCATTGTTCAGATTTGTGATATCCGCAATACCGGGTACCCGGTAATGGCCAACTTCGGGTACCCGATAAAAGGCTTAATTTATTCAGCTAATATTTGTTTTAGATGGCAACTTCAACACGCAAAAAATGGGACCCTTCAGATATGAAAAGAGCTATAAAAGCTGTTCAAAACAAAACGATGGGATATATGAAAGCATCCCGGGAGTTCCATGTCCCACAGACTACTTTGGAAGATTACGTGAGAAATAAGAAGCAAATAAGTTGCATCGACAAACTGATTTCCCAGAAGTCTGGAAGAAAGCCTACACTTTCAGCAGAATTTGAAAAACAGCTTGTGCGGTACTGTATTCAAATGGATGAACGGTTATACGGACTCACTCTCGCTGATGTCAAAAGTTTAGCTTTTCAACTTGCCGATTTAAACAAAATACCACATCCGTTTAACGTCGAAAAAATGTTTGCTGGTGCAAAATGGCTTAAATCATTTTTAAAGAGACACCCCCATCTTGCCAAGAGGAAGCCCCAAGGCACGTCTTTGGCACGTATTAAAGGTTTCAACCCAGACAATGTTTCAAAAATTTTTGATATTTTGGAGGCACAACTAGACAGTGTTGATAATTCCCCAACTAGAATTTACAACGTAGATGAAACCGGTATCAGCGTTGTGCAAAGTAAATTGCCAAAAATATTATCGCTGAAAGGAAAGAAGCAAGTCGGAGCTATAACATCTGCAGAAAGAGGAGCCCCCATAACTGTTATAACATGTATGAGTGCATCTGGCAACTACGTACCTCCGATGCTCACATTTCCCCGTAAAAACATAAAAGCAGAACTCATGAATGGAGCTCCTCCAGGAGCTATATCGGCGTGCCATCCTTCAGGCTGGGTTCAGCAAAATATTTTTACTGATTGGTTTCGCCACTTTGTTAAATACACCAGGCCTTCTAAAGGGGATCAAATTATTCTTTTTCTTGATGGTCATTACTCGCATACACGAAATATTGACGTAATCAACATGGCCCGCGACAATGGCGTTATAATAATTTGTTTACCGCCACATTCAACTCATAAGATGCAACCGCTAGACCTAGCTTTTATGGGGCCATTTAAAACATATTATTCAAAAGCTGTAACTACGTGGTTGAGGAATAATGTCGGAAGAATAGTGACTCCATTACAAGTCGCAAGTTTTATGGGGCAAGCATACCAACGTAGTGCAACTGTTGAAGTGGCCATCAATGGTTTCCGCAAAAGTGGCATATTTCCTTGCAATCGTTTCATATTCAGAGACCACGATTTTGCTGCTCACGATGTTCCAGAACCGGAAGAATCACAAAATATTACGCTAGAAGCTGAGTTACTTGATTCTGGCACACATCTCACTCAGGCGTTGGCAACTGTTGGCACTGTAGATACCCCTGCTGCATCTTCAAGTAATGATCCTATTAGATGTATTGACATTAAAAAACTACCCACTGTTAAACCTAACATATGTAAGTAAAAGAACCGGATCTGCTTGTTTAATTTCAGGATCCCCATACAAAAACAATTTAAGTGAGTCTTTAGCTAAACAAGATAAGAAAGGCGTCAGTAAATTAAATTTGGTTATAGGTAAACAACGCATTATGAAAAAACAGACGAAAACTGAAAATACAACGAAGATGAAACGGAAGCAAAAAAAAGTGGACACATCAGATTCCAGCAGTGGTGAGAGTAACGATGACTCTGTTATTTTCATGGATACCGACGATGATCCAGATACCGATGAAGAAGATGCAGCGTGCGTTTACTGTAACAAAGCATATTCATCTAATTTCAGAGGAGAAAAATGCATTGCATGTAAAAAATGGGCTCACGTATAATGTTCCGGAAACGGGAATTTCGATTTCGAATGTGATATTTGCCTTAACGGTTGAACTTAACAGTACGAAAATAAACAGCCTTTTTATAACTTAATTAACTGTGTTTTATTAAAAAAAAAATTTTTTTCAAAGCACCTGTAGAAATACTTTTTATGCGTATTACCGGGTACCCGATAAATGGTAGGCATCCTATCACCGGGTTCCCGATAAAAGGCAGGTATGGTACCCGATATAAGGACCTCTTTTTTTCAAAGACCAAATTTCTCCTTTCACATATTTTTCTTTTTGTGTTTTTAAATATGGCCGCTAAATTATTTTTATTGTACATACATGATAAAAGATTAATACAGTTATACACATACAAACTCATTTTCAGAAATTTCAATCATTTCTTCGTTTTATGGCTGATCAAAAAAAAGTACCCGGTAAATGGCATCCTTACTCTTACCCTATACAATTTATAAATTAACTATAATGTTGGTATGTATTGTTATTTTGCTATTATTTTGGATTGTTTTTATTTTGTTCTTATACGAAATAAATATTTCACCATATTATTAAATGAAATTATGCAATACTAATACACAATAGTTATAGTTATAATTTTTTTTCATATCACATGGATAGGGCAAATTTCTATCGCAAAAGGTTTTCAGAAATAACCCGTAATAAAATTATGTTTCCATCTCCGTAGCTTTAAGAAGCAGTTAGCAGTTCAATTCCCAGAATGGGGTGTAAGGAGCGGGAGCAAGAAGAAAGAAGGAAGAAGTGCGGGCGGACGAAATCCCCTTTTCTCGCCCTAATATCTTTGGCTTTCCATCTCGCAATCGGAAGTAGTGCTTATCTGTCCCGTGTCAGAGTGCAATTCGGTAATGGCCGTATTATGGGCACAAGGCACATGGTGCACGGCACAAGGCTGCATATCTGCCCTGGTCAGAGCAAGCCGGACCCCCCTACCACGGTTAGAGGAAATCCTCTAAGAATCTAATTCAAATTCCCTCTTTCACATTTGCATTTGGATCCTTTGTGCAGACCGGCCTTTATAGAGACTTTCTATGGATTTTACGGGAATTGAAAAACGGTATTCTATAGCACGTTATTAATTTTGAACGGGATCTGTCGGGACCAAAACTGTTATCAAATATAAAAAAAATACCCATAAGTTGAAAGAAATTAAAATAATTTATTAAAAAATATATATTGATTATGCTACATTTTGGGGTGATTTTTAACTTTAAATAATTGGTTAAAAGATCAACAAAAAACATATTATTTTATATGTTCTCCATACAATACGAAATTGTACATAATATAATATATTACAGATAACATTTCACATTAAAAAGACATAATGGTACATTAAATGAGAGTTGGTAAAATATTAAATTAAATAAATTGCCCTAAATAGATGCAATAATTTGTATTGTATGAAGTAAATATGAATGTTAACATGACATTATGATAAAATTATTGATTTATTATTCTTAAAATGTATACAAACAAATATTACAAATTAAATAATCTTCATAAGTTAGAAAAGATCCATTGCCAATTTTTAGTGAGAATAAAAGCAAATAAAGTTTTGGCGGCCGAGCGGAAAAAGCCGACAAGTCCCGAAGCTGGTCGAATGAAGCGTTGTTCCGTGCAAGAGCGTCGCCCCGTCTACCATGCTTACTACGCAAGTGTCGGTTTCACCCCCCCCCCCCTAACAAATAAATATCATAATCTTTATGTCTATTGAAGATTTAAAATTATTAAAATACTAAGGAAAACAAAATCAAATTAAGATGCAAGATGTGTCATTATTGTGGTAATTATGTTAGGTCAGTACAACTAGAAAACGTTGATAGAAACTAAAATGATTGGCGCTTTCTGATAGAGAGAAGTTTTATCTTTCGAAACACAAAAAGGTGCTTGGGATTGTAAGAGTTAACCTCTTTCAACGTAGGTGGATTAGGAATGAGTAAGCGAATGAAAAGGTTATTGTTTATCACTTCAGTAAGAGACGTCAAGATCGAAGTAATCTATATTTGTGCCGAGCTACAGAAAAAACGATATTAAATATTATATGTTTGCAGAAGATGAATGAAGCAAGAATCGTAAAGTCAAGGGTCGGGAAAATTACTACCAATTGAACCTGTGTAGATTGACAGCGCCCTTGAGGTGATTTTTCACGAAAACGGCGCTGTATAAATTTGCCAAATACTATTATTATTATTATTGAAGATATGAGTTGTAAAATACAAGAAATTTTTTCTATTCTTTGGGAATAAAACAAATGGCGAGATAATTATTTGCAAGAGTCTATGTAGATATGAAACTACATCAAAGTCCGCTGGTACGAGGTTTGCGGTAGTAACAATACCAGGAAGCGATTTTGTGAAATAACACGGTTAGAAGCACTCCCAAGTTGCAATTGCTTTTCGCCCGATCTACAGGAGCTACCGGAGGTGGTTACCGCGCACCGAGTACTGCACATCGCTCATAGGGCGGAGCTGCAAGACGTTGCCGCTGCCCAAACTTTTCATAGATTCCTGAAAACATTTTCCTGCATTCGGAGAACTGCATGAGTCCACGTAACAAATCGGAAAATTAAGAAAACAATCTCAGAACTTTGATCATTCTTGCAACCGTTCACGAATCCGACAACCTAGGAAAATTTTCACCTTTCCTTCGGACTTGTTCATATAGGAATTACAAAGAAACTATCACAACTAACTTTGCCGAAACAAAACAATACTTTTTTCATTATTTGAAGTCGCTGAAATAATTGTTATTAGGTTTCAAAAGCTAGTCAAACGATTTTATTTCAATTAATTATTACGTAAGTAGGAATTCCCACAAAGTTCATAGCTTTGCAAAGAACTTTGATTAATTAGAGTGATTTCTGTTCAGAAGAAGATTTCTTCTTCCTTAGATCTCAAAGTAGAGCAAAAAAAAAACGTTGAAAGAAATCATTCTATGAAGTTGTGATGATTTCTAACAAACGGATGTTAAAGAACATTCATTGTTGTATTTATGACAAGCTAACATTAAGACGGTTACGATTTCTTATTTTTCATAAATATGGTGAAAAACTTAATGGTTTTTATTTATTATTTTTGTTCAAATTATTTGATACTTTTGAAACAAGGGTGATTAATGAGATTCAAAGAAACTTTCTGACCTATAAAAAAAACTTTTAAGATTTTCAAATAATCTTTTAATAGTTTTCTCGAGGAAATGCGTCGGTTTTTAGATAATGTTTTAATACAAATAACAATTATTAGTTACTATCGAAAAAATTTTTTTTTAATGATAATCAAATGTTTATAGGACAAGGTTTTTATTATTATAAGCAATAATTAGTCTTACAAACATTAGTTTATTATTTAGGTTCGATGGTTCCCCCGTACCCCAGAGTTACACCAAGTATATCAATGGAAGGCATGTTGGGAAAATTGCTTGTACCACTCACTTAATCAATCATCTGATGTATCTTCATTTTTTCACTCATCATAATGTGACCATGAAGTGTTTTTAGTTTTATACTAGCTCGATTTTCCAGCGTTTCCCTGGCTTTACCCTGAACTTTAGAATATCAAATGTAGATAGTATTTTTATCTTTCTACAAACTTCAAGTGCGCAAAAAGATGTAGGGGTGGTATTTCGAAATCTCTTGCATGCAATGACTTACTTTTGTTTTGAAAATCAAGTATGATTTTTTTCCTATCTAGGAGTAAAAGTAAATTGTATAAAAAACAACCCCACAAACTAATTATACAGACAAGAAAAATTTCTTAATTTTTGGCTGGTAAACAATTTTAAACTACCTAATTGAACTGATAATATTTAATTCATGTACTGCAGTGGAGAAAAACTTATAGTTTTTTAATATACATGTTTATGTTGGTAGGTATGTGGAAAAGAAATAACATGTTTATATTTAAAAAAAAAATGTTTTCTTAAATTCTTATAATTAACGGTATTACTGGCAATCATCTTGATTAATTTTTGTTTTTAGTTTTTTTGGGTTGCGGTCGAGCGTTATGACATTTGCACTGCATCTCCGTTTTATAATCCGACCAGAGCAATGAACATCCAGCCGTAATGAAACCGACTTTGGATGTTCATAAAGTCCAATGGCAACAGTTGAGGTAGATGTTCATAAAAGTTTCGCAATGTTTAGTCTCTTTAAAGGAGCATTTAAGCCAGAATAAGTAATGGCGCGACCGTCTATACACGCGGAACAAAGAGGATATCGTGCCAACGTTGCCAAGCCATTCTGGCCAGAGTTATTTTATTCAAGGAAACTTTTTCATTTCAGTTAGTTATATACGGCGTAAACCACACTCTTACAATGGGCGTGGATTTGTGTACTTTTTAAAATTATGTCCTTTCTTTCTTTTCGCAGCAGATTGACTTAGAGTTTTTAATGAAAATAATTCAGCAATCTTCCAAAATAGTGTTTGCTAACTCCATTGTTCTCAGTCGACGTAATACAACAGTTGAAAAATGTTACTCTACTTAACTTAAATTTTTTCTATTCCATTTAGAACCTCATATATGTACATTGTTAATTCATGTACACAGTGACCATTCTGAAAATATTTTCAGGAAACGAATATTTTAGGTTATTTTTAACACGTTATTTCGTTTGTCAGGTAAGATATTGGGTTCACGTATCTGAACAACTTACAATCCACACATTTTCTATGACAACAGATGCTTCAGAAAGATAATTTCACACTCAACGCAATCCTACTCTCCCCATGCAACGCCGTATTGCGCTGTCTAGATCGGCGTGGGACGTTTCAAAAAAAAATGTACTTATCATTTAAATGGTACATCAAATGGCATTCAATAACAGTAGCAAATGAGTTAAGGTTATGTTTGTTTTAACCATTTTTAACGTAAAACCCAGAGATTATCTCGATACCTTTATTCAAATTTGCGTTGAGTGCGTAGGACAAGTGTTCTTGTTGGCCTCGAAACGTGGTAATGCACACGTTGCGTACGTGGGCCTAGTGAGTTTAACCTTAACACTTTCAATAATTATCAAGAAACTGAGTTTTAGAATTCTAAAGAATTGAGTATTTGGTACGAATTCATACAAATAATGCTCAATCTTTAGTCGATCCCTGAGTTAATTCAAAATCATTTGATGGTTTTGACGCGATTATATTAAATGCATTGGCGGAGATGTTAAATGTTTATAATTGATAATTGTTCGGAATGTTAGATCACAATCGCTTTCAAATCTATTTTTTGCAGTCGTTAAAAAATTATATACTGATGAAATTGATGTGTTCTAGGTTATTTATTTCTGATACCAAATTTACCAGTAACAGCACCTATATTAAAATGTATACTATTACGTAAATAAAATATTTGGGATCGTATAATTTATTTGGATATATTTTCATATGGGTACAGTGGGTATTAATATCACCCTCGGCCAGGTCGGGTAAGGCTGATACGTCAACACTGACGACTGATTGAACTATCTTGAATGATTACTGCATTTTTTTTTTCGAACGGACCGAATACTTTGGGGTGTGACATTCTATATTAAATGAAAAACACACATTGTCATACACCACTTTTTTATTTAATTATTAACTGACAGCCAACCATGTTTCGCTAATCTCAAGCTTCATCAGGGCTATTACATTAACTGTTAAAACCTTGTGATAAGCGAAACCTGATTGGCTGTCAGAACTGATTGAATATTTTGGCGCGCTATTGAATAATCTTGTCACAATGTTATTTTCTGTGTACATTATATACGTCAGAAACAAAAATTTATTTTATCGTTCATAGAATATAAGAATAAGTGTTGGTTGAAGTAATCCACTTATTTTCTGTGTCCATACGGCGGCTCCCAGCGGCTCTCAGCGGACTCACTCCGCTCCGTAAAGGGTGATTTAGCGTTCCCAAAATGTTTAATGCTCGAAAAGAAATTTGGAATCAAGTGATTTTTGGCTGCTTCAGAGATGATTTATCCCCCGTTCTGGACTCGCAAACAAGGTTTTTGTGCCGTTATTGCCCATTAAAATTGATTCAATGAACTAAAGTTGAAGACAGTTTATATTGTCGAGGGAGGTGACGCCAGCTATTATTGGGTAAGCAAAAGATGTGTAAATCACGCCATAAATTGGTGAAACAATCGCCTTTGTTTAAACTACATGGAAAATATTAATTTTACTCAAGTCGTGGTGCTACGAGTAGTTCCACAGGAATCTTGTTTGATTGTCGTTCGGAGATTTAGTACCGTTACACTTGGAAATATATTTTATATGGAAGGGAAATGGCACAAGGGACCCTCGCTTTTAGCGAATATCATTATTTGCTTTATTATTTTCTCTGTGGCAAAACTTGCACAGTGAAAAAAGAACGTAGAAAGTCTCAAAGTTCATTAAGTACGAAAAACAGTTTTTTTAAATGAAATTCACCTTCACTCAAATATCACTCTCAGCTGCCGGGATTTCTCGACCAGGAAGTGTTTTCAAGGTAATTTTAATTTTTTATTAGTTTATATTTAAGGTTTAAACATGATAATGTCGAAGTGCTAATAATAGTAAGCTATAATCTATTGTATGAGACATATATTAAAGAATATGTAAGTATAATGTCATAGTTTTCAGTGTTATCCTCACTAAAGTTTCTCATTCCGAGGCAGCTTTTAGTTAAAAAACTATTAATATTTAGATTATTCACATGTCTTTACATCGTCTTCCTAATGATTGCAATTTGATTCTCACTGCACACTGCATGATTTTCATTTGCACTGCAACAAATATTATGTGATTCATTCATCTCTCCGGATCCAGTGTGTAATGATCTGCCCTTTCTACTTCAAACTTCTCCTTCTTCTCTTCTTTCTACGATAAATTTTCTGTAAGTCCCATAGGTAACTTTTCCATAAGGCTTTGGTTATGTATATATCCGGGGTAGGAAGGTCCTCCCTGCCGCCTTTCAATCCCTTGCCTCTCTCTTTATTACACACCCCTTCAAGTGTGTACATCCTAGTTTGTCCACGTGACGTACGACCTTGAACGTACTCATTTCACGTGACGGTTCAGTATAAAAAGGCTTCACCGAACGTTGTGTTGGGTTTTTGTTTCTCGGTTTAGAAACCTAGTTATCTATATATGTGTGGTATCCCTTGGTTCTTTTGAGATAGAGTGAGTTGAATCCATTACCGCTGTGTTTTAAAACCATTTCATAAACCTTATCTTCTAAGTCGCCTGCTCCCCCAATTAGCTACGCGATTCTATCTATCGTAGGGTTATGTGAGTATAATAAAGTGTTAGATTTTATATATGTGATATACGTACGATAAATTTATGGTGTTAGTTGTCGGCGCCATCCATGTATATATTTTGGGAGGGGAAGGAGAGGAAAGGAAATGAATTTTTTTTCAAGTTAAGACTGGCTCCTCCGCTTACCAAACAAAACTGATGGATGATAATTCGAACAAGGCAATCGATATCTGCGTGTCTGGATATCACAACCGGCCGGGTCTCCCCTTGTTCCAAATCGGCAACCTTCACGCCAGAATAAAGAAAACCAGGTCTCTTCACCAATTTCAGAATTGCCCCAATCTCAAACACCTCCAGGATAAACTACTTTACTGAGTGTAGAAGGGGAAAACCATAACATCCCTTTATCACGAATCTAGTCGCGAAAATGTGACACGCAAGGTCCTAAGTTACGTGCCACCTCCAGAAAACGTTGTAACTCCCACGCCGTCGGGGATTTACATCCCTTTCTAGGTCAATACATAGGTAACACACGACGATCTTGTCGACATTTTGCCTGCTTATTAACGATAGGTTGTGTGCCTACCCATTCAGCCAATTATCATGTGAGATATATGTAAGGTCTACTCGAAATGCCAAATTTGGGATGAGGACTGTCTGTATTTTAATATTTGGTTCCAGTATTTATTTTATGAGGTTACTAGCATCCTTGTGTATTAGGCATTTGTAACTTCTACTGAATACCTATCCTCTCAGGTAAGGTATAAACGGATAATTGGTTTGATTTTTTGCATTTAATTTAAAGAGGCTGCCTACCTCTCGAAAGATACCTGTTGAGAAAAGTTGTTCGGTTGGTAGTTTTATTTCGGAGATTACCATCTCCCTCTTTCGACTTTAGATTTGTTTTTGGGCATCCCAATTCGTAACTTAGAAAGTCAAATAATAGATGAAAAGTATTAAATTAGAAAGTCAAATAACAGAAGAAAAGTTTTCATTTTGTTCCGTCTGGTTGCATCCGATCGCTTTCAATTTGGGACGGCATACGCTAGCAAAACTTCCCCTTTGACTGACTGTACTCCGCGCCTCTCGGCCTATATATGAAAAGGTCGTTGACTCGTCTCTCGCTCACAGCTGATTGACGGTTCGCCTAGCACATCCCTGTTAATGATAAAATTATTTGGGCGGCAGGTGTCGTAAACTTAGTTCCTGCACCTCGGTTGTATCCGTCTTTTAAAAAGGTCCTCTGAAATTTAATAAATAATATAAAAAACTCACCCAGTTAGGCACCTCTCATTCTCAGCGTGAAGCTTACCTGGTTACACTATATAGCTAAATCACTTTAATTTTCGACCTCCTCCCTACGCTTATAAAAGGGTAATTAAATATTCCTGTAAATAAAATTGTACCTCCCTAATCTGTAAGGATTCGAACCCACAGTTAATAATCTATTTGATTCTCTGGTTTTCGGTCTCCGTGGATAGAATGCCATCTCGCCAAATCAATAACTTAGCCCGATTAAACACTTCCTGCCTTTAAGTACATTCACTCTATTTTAAAAACGCAATCATTATTTTTATTATTTTCATGTTTTTAAGACAAGCAATCTAGTTCGAACTGTATACGAAATCACGTTTAAATCAACAGAACTTTATAACACAATCGCGATTGCACAACACCTGGCGCCCCTGAGGTGGGTTTTTACAAAACGGCGCTCTAGAAATTATCCAATTATTATTATTGTCATTATTATTAACTGTTCTCTCACTGAGTCGAACCACTTTCACTTCACACAAACACCGGATCAATAATCTTTCACTTTAATTCAATATTCCGCAATATTCTCTAATACCATTTGAATTCAATAATTAACTGTAATTTCAAACAACACTTCTGATTTGTATCCATTTCTCGGGGCTGTCAATGCACCCAAGTTCAAAACTCGACTGTCTCCGGTCTCTCCTTTCCCGTGGGAATCTGTTTACTCCAGGCCTGTCTGTCCATAAATCTTCCGTCGTTGTCTAAACAAAAAAAATTTTTTTGAGCACGTTCGTTTATTATTTATCGTTTGTTTTTGTGGATATTCAAAACATCACAGCCTCCCTTTAGTTCTAAGCCCAGCGGGTAATCTCGCTTCCACGTGTTAGTCGATGGGATTAGAAATAACTATAGGTAATTTACGTTTCTCGAATACCTCTGTATTTATTTTTTATTTTTATTTTAAATTTTATTTTAATTCTTCCAAAATGTTGAGCGCCCCTGTTCTTCGTTTCTAACCTAGCATCTGTTTATTTTTTGGTTCCCGTGATTATCGGCTTGTTCTACTGGTGAGTTTTTTTCCGCCCTCAGCTTTTTCAAGTGTTTCGTGTCTTTATGGGTAGAAATTCAATATGTCATGTCACACTTGTTTATTTTCGAATTTTAAACTCTGAGTTAATTGTTTAAACAGTGTTGTTTCATCTCAATACGTTATTTGTATTATGTTCGAGTGTTATTTATTTCCATGTTGATTTGTTTTTATTTTGTGTCCTCGGCTGTGATCCGATGGTTTTTTGTCCGTCTGTGTTATTTATGACTTAAACATTCTCTGCCTTTTAGATCTGGAATAAACAATAATTGTTTACAGTTATTCTAATATCAACAGTATAAAATATGCCATATACTTCACGATATCAGAATGCAATGTTTATTTTAGATTTGTCCCAGCTATCTTATTCTTGTGTTATAATTAATCCGATTTCGATGTTTGTTTATCCTTTGGCTTCGTTGTTTATGAACATTTTAGATGTTTTTTTGTCGTCACAATGAATTCAATTTGGGACGGCATACATGTTTTCCGGGTCTGTCTGTTTATTCTATTTTGCCTTTGAAGTACGATGTCTCTGTTATCATTTTTGACGATAGGTACCATTTCTTTTGCTGTTAATGTGAATTAATAAGGTTTATGAAATCCATTTTTTTTTCTCAACAACAGTAATGAACTCAATCCAGCTTTTAAATCTATCTCTCCTGGTTTGCGGCATCAGATGTAATGATCTGCCCTTTCTACTTCAAACTTCTCCTTCTTCTCTTCTTTCTACGATAAATTTTCTGTAAGTCCCATAGGTAACTTTTCCATAAGGCTTTGGTTATGTATATATCCGGGGTAGGAAGGTCCTCCCTGCCGCCTTTCAATCCCTTGCCTCTCTCTTTATTACACACCCCTTCAAGTGTGTACATCCTAGTTTGTCCACGTGACGTACGACCTTGAACGTACTCATTTCACGTGACGGTTCAGTATAAAAAGGCTTCACCGAACGTTGTGTTGGGTTTTTGTTTCTCGGTTTAGAAACCTAGTTATCTATATATGTGTGGTATCCCTTGGTTCTTTTGAGATAGAGTGAGTTGAATCCATTACCGCTGTGTTTTAAAACCATTTCATAAACCTTATCTTCTAAGTCGCCTGCTCCCCCAACTAGCTACGCGATTCTATCTATCGTAGGGTTATGTGAGTATAATAAAGTGTTAGATTTTATATATGTGATATACGTACGATAAATTTATGGTGTTAGTTGTCGGCGCCATCCATGTATATATTTTGGGAGGGGAAGGAGAGGAAAGGAAATGAATTTTTTTTCAAGTTAAGACTGGCTCCTCCGCTTACCAAACAAAACTGATGGATGATAATTCGAACAAGGCAATCGATATCTGCGTGTCTGGATATCACAACCGGCCGGGTCTCCCCTTGTTCCAAATCGGCAACCTTCACGCCAGAATAAAGAAAACCAGGTCTCTTCACCAATTTCAGAATTGCCCCAATCTCAAACACCTCCAGGATAAACTACTTTACTGAGTGTAGAAGGGGAAAACCATAACATCCCTTTATCACGAATCTAGTCGCGAAAATGTGACACGCAAGGTCCTAAGTTACGTGCCACCTCCAGAAAACGTTGTAACTCCCACGCCGTCGGGGATTTACATCCCTTTCTAGGTCAATACATAGGTAACACACGACGATCTTGTCGACATTTTGCCTGCTTATTAACGATAGGTTGTGTGCCTACCCATTCAGCCAATTATCATGTGAGATATATGTAAGGTCTACTCGAAATGCCAAATTTGGGATGAGGACTGTCTGTATTTTAATATTTGGTTCCAGTATTTATTTTATGAGGTTACTAGCATCCTCGTGTATTAGGTATGGGTAACTTCTACTGAATACCTATCCTCTCAGGTAAGGTATAAACGGATAATTGGTTTGATTTTTTGCATTTAATTTAAAGAGGCTGCCTACCTCTCGAAAGATACCTGTTGAGAAAAGTTGTTCGGTTGGTAGTTTTATTTCGGAGATTACCATCTCCCTCTTTCGACTTTAGATTTGTTTTTGGGCATCCCAATTCGTAACTTAGAAAGTCAAATAATAGATGAAAAGTATTAAATTAGAAAGTCAAATAACAGAAGAAAAGTTTTCATTTTGTTCCGTCTGGTTGCATCCGATCGCTTTCAATTTGGGACGGCATACGCTAGCAAAACTTCCCCTTTGACTGACTGTACTCCGCGCCTCTCGGCCTATATATGAAAAGGTCGTTGACTTGTCTCTCGCTCACAGCTGATTGACGGTTCGCCTAGCACATCCCTGTTAATGATAAAATTATTTGGGCGGCAGGTGTCGTAAACTTAGTTCCTGCACCTCGGTTGTATCCGTCTTTTAAAAAGGTCCTCTGAAATTTAATAAATAATATAAAAAACTCACCCAGTTAGGCACCTCTCATTCTCAGCGTGAAGCTTACCTGGTTACACTATATAGCTAAATCACTTTAATTTTCGACCTCCTCCCTACGCTTATAAAAGGGTAATTAAATATTCCTGTAAATAAAATTGTACCTCCCTAATCTGTAAGGATTCGAACCCACAGTTAATAATCTATTTGATTCTCTGGTTTTCGGTCTCCGTGGATAGAATGCCATCTCGCCAAATCAATAACTTAGCCCGATTAAACACTTCCTGCCTTTAAGTACATTCACTCTATTTTAAAAACGCAATCATTATTTTTATTATTTTCATGTTTTTAAGACAAGCAATCTAGTTCGAACTGTATACGAAATCACGTTTAAATCAACAGAACTTTATAACACAATCGCGATTGCACAACACCTGGCGCCCCTGAGGTGGGTTTTTACAAAACGGCGCTCTACAAATTATCCAATTATTATTATTGTCATTATTATTAACTGTTCTCTCACTGAGTCGAACCACTTTCACTTCACACAAACACCGGATCAATAATCTTTCACTTTAATTCAATATTCCGCAATATTCTCTAATACCATTTGAATTCAATAATTAACTGTAATTTCAAACAACACTTCTGATTTGTATCCATTTCTCGGGGCTGTCAATGCACCCAAGTTCAAAACTCGACTGTCTCCGGTCTCTCCTTTCCCGTGGGAATCTGTTTACTCCAGGCCTGTCTGTCCATAAATCTTCCGTCGTTGTCTAAACAAAAAAAATTTTTTTGAGCACGTTCGTTTATTATTTATCGTTTGTTTTTGTGGATATTCAAAACATCACAAGTGAAACTATTGCATTTTCGTTTAAGGGAATGTTAAAGATAAATGAAGAATGAAAAGGAAGAAGAATAGGGTCGGAAACCAATTTGCTATTCATATCTAGTCACCATTCACAATTACCTTTCAGGATTTTTGTCCCCAACTAAGATGAGAGTACTTATTCTTACTATGAGTCTCTTCCGCTTTGCAACAAGAAGAAAATGCCTTGATTTTAATTTAATCAAATTCCCACCTAGCTACGTTTTAAATCGTGCCTGTGATCTTTGGCCGAGACTTCGGACATCGAATCGAATGTTTCAAACTCCATATTATTACATTAGTGTAGACCGAGGCTATTCGGATCGGGTGAGTAATTCGGATCAAGCTAAGCAAAATGGATATATCTCGGCTATTGTAACTAAATGACAATGAAAATATTTGGACATAGCGTCCCCATCTACCGTATCTCATAATAGTATTATAGATATTACAGATTGCGTGGGTTGACTGCTAAAAATCGATATGTGTGAAGATCGTACAAGTTACGTCTCAAATAAATGCCTGATGTAATATTGTTCTCTGCGTTCTTAGTGTTTTTTCAGAAAAGGTAAGCTATTTAGTCATGTTCATATGTTATATATTTATCAATCAAATGCACAGTAAACAGAATTAAAGTGCAATAAATTGCATTTTGTATGTTTTTGTACTTTACTTTGAGTAAATATCATATAAATAAATGTGAGGTTAAGCGGACGGACGGTGGGGGGGCTATTTGGATCATATTTTAATGCTTTTAAAATTCGATGCGTTAATTGTTTTATATTTTTATTTGAAACAAATAGTGCCCAACTATGTGAAAAAGACGACTAATTAATCATGGTCGAAAATTGCAATGGATGAAACCGTTAGGAAAGTAAAATCCGGTGAAATGGGATTACGCAGTGCTGCTGTGAGCTACGGAATCCCATACACGACAATCCCAAAGAACTCCCGCGTTGCAAAGGTGCCACTTTTTCATATTACATCTCCAGTAAACGTTTCCAAATTGCGTAAAGATACTGAAGAAAAAATAAAAGCCTCGAACGCAAAAGAAATCAAAAGATCTCTCGACAAAAACCGCCCAAAATTACAGTTCAAAGGAAAAGGTACCCCGGGACTTAAAGTTAAAAAATCTTCCGTAACAGCTTCTTCATCGGCTGAAGCTTCAAGAAAGTAGTTTTGCATTTATTGCAATGAAGCTTTTGTACATCCTCCAAAGGAAGATTGGATTCAATGTTCTTCTTGCGAAGAATGGTGCCACGAAAAATGTTACGACAAGAAAGTTTTTAATAAAGTTTTTTTTTGTGCGGTGGGTAAGCCAATAAGAGTGTAATAAGTGTCATGATACTTTCATAAAAGTTATGGGTTCTAAAACCTATTTTTGGTTTTTGTTTTTTTTTCATACTTAACTATTTTTTCGGGTTTGATCCGAGTAGCCCCACCACTGATCCGAATCACCACATATATATGTTGTGATTCGGATCAGTGGAGAGGTCTACAGTAATAGTCATATGTTTTTTTAAAGTTACTTTATGTTATGATCGTTAAAATTAAAACATATAAAAATGTCAAATGCTTAATATTAAATAAAAAAATTTTTCGAAAATGCATTAGTTTTAAATTTTTTCAAGAAAACATAAAAGATGATCCGAATAGCCTCGGTCTACCCTACTAAATTGACAATCAGCGCTAATTTGAAGTTTTCACTTTTAAATGGTCCACTAAACGCCAATTCTGTTAAAATAGTTGTCAACTGTCATGAATAACAACACGATTTTTGCTTAGTAAAAAAACACAATTTGGTAAAAAGCGCAAGCCGGTCTAGAATAATTGGACTTTAATGGAGACCGTTTGAATAATTCAAAATGGCGCTGATCGACAGTTCGATGGACTCAAATAAATTATTGATATATGCCAATCTAAATGTACCTTTCTACAAGTGATTAGATACGAAATAAATGTGGGTTATTATCTTTTTCCTTTTAGCTCTTGACATAGGTACAATTTACATTAGCAAAGGTGAAACTATTTCCGTAGGACTCTGGGATGGACGTGCGAAGCGAGATCGATACATCTTGACTGTGATTATTATTCAACAACAAACATCTTTGACCTTTACATAAACCCTTTCTCATCAGAATTATTTTTACATGTTGATGTTTACGGGGTTCAGGTAATATATTTTTTCTGGGTTTTTTTATTTACATTATGAGACATTTTCAACAAACATGAGACGAGAACAAGTTTTAAAATTAAATCAAATATAACTAAAAAGGAAATATAAAGATTGGCAAATTATGAAAAAATATGACGAAAGCACAAATATATATTACCAACACAGCAACCTATGTTACCTACAGTCCGTCTCAGGAAAGAAATCTCTTGTGAGGAGAACTTTACATATATAAGCAATAATTATAATAAATGTTTTAATCTCATCCTTTTTTGTAATAACGAGAGATAATGTTATCATCACTATTATCTCCCGAGCTGAGGATTTCATTCACATGTTAAAATTTAATAGTAACAATCTGATAATATTATTACTCCAGCGTCTGGACGGTGTAGGCCCTGTGATTGGTCAAATTCAAATTTTGTTTAAATAAGACTTTAAATATTAAGACACGATTTCATACTGAAATAGAATCGCCACATGTAATACGATATTTCTTAAAAAATATCGTTTCTGCTCATACAATTTTTGGATAATATCGAAGAAAATATGTCTTAGAAAGTTCATAATCCATTGGATTAATTACATTACAGTGAAAATTATCCACAATTACGTGATTACGTTTGACGTTTGACGAAAAAAGCACGCGTTAATTCAATATGGCCGATACCCGATACGCATCGTGGCTATAGGTGGCCGACAGAGCGCCCCTCTGGCGGTGAAGAAACGAATCAAATGACTGGCGCGTATATTTAAATATGCAAAATTACTTGAACATCAAGCGTTTAATAATAAGATTTCTTCTGGAAGTTTAGTTCAACTTTGCAATGGCATTTTTCATTATTATTTATAATTTTTTTTTGCTTATTAATTACATCTGATTTTATATTGACATGTTTTCTAATTTCTAAAATTTCTAAATTATTTATTTGCGATGCTTTAATCCTGAGTGAAGTATTTTAAGACCTGAATTTTTATCGAAAGTGTGATTCAAAAGATGATTTGCAAACTCATATTCACTATTTCCATTTAGAACCCTGAGATGTTTTTTAGTTCTGACTTCAAAGTTTCTATTGGTTCTACCTTTGTAAAATAAATTACAATCCAGCCCAATTGAGTTTATAAACTCCTGATTTTTTTGTTTGATTTTCGCAATCTTTATTATTAAGAATATATTTATTCATTCTGTTATTAGTGTAAAACGCCGGTTGAATAGTACCAGGAATGTTTATATATATAATTTTAGAAGTGTCGTTATCCACAAACAGAATTCCACGCCATTGTTTATTTATATCTTAAGAACTAGGGTAAAAATACCGTTTGAAGATAATATGTTTAATTATTTTATTTAGTATTTCAACTATCAATTTATTAGAATAACCGTTATTAAATGTTATTTGTCTTATGAATATATTGTTTTATGGTTATATGCAAAAAAAAATTTCAGGTCTTAAAATACTTCACACAGGATATAAAGCATCACAAATAAATAATTTCGAAATTTTAGAAATAAGAGAACATGTTTATAAAAGTAGATGTAATTAACAAGAATTTTTTTTTATAAACTCTCTTTTAAATATTTTCCCACTTAACTGGTCTTTCATATTGTAATTCCTAATTCTTATAAACCCAGCCTACTCTTACCCCTCCCCCCTCCTTCCACTTCTTTTTTCCAATTGTAATCTATATTTAATTTTTGACTTCGGTGTATACTTCGTTCATGAAACATGTATTGGTTGTATATAATAAAGTGAAGTTAAAAAAGTTATTTGTTTTTTAATAAAATAAAGTTTAATCGGATAACATTATTTTATCTGTTTCCATTGTATATCAATGCATACGTACATAATAAAATGTAAACATTATATGATTTATTAATTGGACAATTTGCATGGCGCCGCTTTTGTGAGATATCACCTCAGGGGCGCTATATTGTAATAATCTACCTTTATATATAGATTTTTACTCTCCTGATGAAGGTGTATATATAATCTAACTTTAAACTTTATTAGATACAGTAACAGTTTTAGGTAAAGAATTACCACCAGTTGGAGTAAAATTCACACCTTTTAATTAAACCGACTGCTAATCACATTGCACAATTACCCTCCTTTTATCCATAAACACGGGTACAATTAATCAATATGTAATAATGTATTATTTCAGTCAACTTTGTTGTAACTATCTTAAATTGTTGTGACAAACTATACGATATTGATTCAACTTATAGACATTGACGGTTGTAACACATATTTAAGCACTGCAAGTCTCCTATGAGCAAATTATATTAGGTACCATAACAGTTAATATCAGTTGTAGACATGTAGTCAATAATAGTGTTTCATTTGAAATAATCCATCACAAATACGCAAAATTTCATTTATTCAAACAACTGTCATTCTTATTATGCCTAAATTGAGCATGTTATTATTCATTAACTCCTTCCTGTTCCGTGTTTTAACAATATATACTCACCCTCTCTCTGTGAATGACCTAATATCTATCTATTAAATGTAACTGTTGTTAGTATCACTTAAACTGGGCGCAGCCCAATTAAGTGCCACCCGCAGGGCCTAGCAGCAAAAACCCGCGGAGCGGGTTTTTAACTGCTAGTATGACATTATTATTCTTTTTTTGTAAGTTGGTATTTATCGTGTTTTTTGTTTATGTATGTAGTGCTTGTTGTTTTAAAATAAATTGGCTTCATTGACACGATGTTAATTTTGTTGAAAATTTCGTCAGTGATAGTTCTTATAATGACTTTCAGCATAATTTTCATTATGGATTTTTGGGTAGTAATTAGTCGATTTATAATATTATCACTTGCACTACCGTAACGCGCAAGTATTTACTCTTTATCTAATATCGTATTCTAACAGTGATTTGCAGAGAGACATATAGATCGTATTTAAATGTTTTTTTAATGAGGAATTTCCTAATGGTTGTGGAAAAAAAGGTTTGTTTTTATTTTTTTTACTTTTTAAATAACCAATTAAAATGAAGCGAGCAATGGAGTATCAAGTTCAGGTTACCTTCTGGGTTTTTAATTATTTTGAAAGTGATGAATTTGGTTTTATTGGTATTAAGTGTAAGTGAGTGAGAGTCCAGCAATTTTCGATAATATTTAGTATATCTTCCGCTTTTTAAAATATTTCTGCCCAATTATTCCACATGTATTAGAAAAAACATCACCAAAACTAATAATTTAACCTTCACATTCTATTTTCTCCGAAATAAAATCAATTGTACTCTACTTATTATTATAAATGTAGGACAAAGTTGATGGTCATGAGTTAAAAAAATGTGATTTTCCTTTTTTTAATATAATCAATTGTACTGTACTTATTATTATAAATGTAGGAAAAAATTGTTGGTCATGGGTTAAAAAAAATATCACTTTCCTTTTTTTAATAAAATCAACTGTACTGACTTATTACTTAATAATGTAGCAAAAAGTTTTTGGTCATGGGTTAAAAAAAAAATCTTTTTTTTAGTAAAATCAATTGTAGGTACTGTACTTATTTCTTAATAATGTTGCAAAAAGTTGTTGGTCTTATTTCTTAATAATGTAGCAAAAAATTATCACTGTTTCGGAGGAGTAAACAAAATTATCCCGTAAATATATCTTGGTAGATTATTTCAATATATCTCCAACTCGTTTATTTTTAGCTACACGTGAACCCTTGATTGTGCCGTGGGGAGACAGATTTCTGGTCTACATCCCTGGAAAGAAAATCTGATATTTGCTATCGGCCAGTACGAATAATTATTGTATGTCGATCTTTTCGGAAAATCATCGTAAGTATCGGAATTGTATTGGAGTTTCTTAAAAATCATTTCTACCTGCATAAAAATAAGTTTCCGAATTTAAATCTCAATGATAAGAATCGGTAAATTATTATGTTTTTTGATAATTCAGATTATTTGTATCGTGGCGCACGATAGTGTAAGAATGAGAAAAAAATCCCTACTTGCAGAATATAATTTCATACAGCCCACTTAATACAAATTATCTGATAGAGATTGCCTAAATGTAAGCATATATGATATATGCCGTATATATCATATATCACTTCAAATCCACAAAGATAAACTAATAATAGAGTAATTGAGCACCAGACCGACTACCACGGGACAAATAATAATCCCTTAACTCAAATAACAACAACACAACACCATTACACATACTCAGCCTTTAAATGTTTTAATAAACTCCCTGAAGAAATACAAGCATTAATTTTAAAAATAAACTTAAGGCGATGAACTACGTCGTGTAATATTTTAAATTAAGCCGCTATCAATAACAAACCTTACGTAGATGGCGATAAGGTTTAAATTTCCGCTTAACACCATCCGCCTGTTTTGATTTATGCAAGAAAAAAACATGGCCAAAAAGTGCCTTTTATTTTATTTTGTGGATGTTCAGGCATAAATTTTTTTTTTTTTGATCATTTTATAAATAACTTAATTTGTCACATTATACAATAAAATCATAACCGAAAATAGGTTCGTAAGTAGGAGATTTTGAACTTTAAAGCAGTTTTCATTGGCCTTTACATTATTTTTTTCTGGGCTTATAAAAAGACTTATCTAAAAAATCTCAATTATTTCAAAGGCCAAGATGTATTTTACTCGCAGTATTTAATTAAAGCATTTGAAAAATTTCTAGGCGACCAAATTTTCAAACCAAAAACAAAGGATTTTGCATTACTACGTATGGCATCACCTTAAAATACACTTACCTCCGACTAATTTGGTTGTTTTGTACATTATTGTATAAATAAATCAGTGTTAAAAATATTTTTATAGGTACATACAATCAGTTTTTTTTTAAATATATATTCTGTAAAATATGTATTTTTTATTTTTGCAATATTAAGCGTACAGACGTCTATTATTCTGTATACATATGTTTTCAATTTTAAATTTTATATGCATGGTAGTATTCCTAAAATGAAATAATGCTAAAACCCTTAAACCGATACTTCCTCACTAAACACGAATTATTCTCAATTAGGGAGGTATTAATTAAATAAATAGCTTAGAACTTGTTTTTTTGTTGTTGTATTGTATTGTTTTTATGTCTTGCGTTTTAATTTTATATATTCTTTTTTATATAACCTTACCGTTGAGTTTTTAACCCGGTGTCTAAAAATTTACCGTTTTCATCTTCTTTTAAATACTAAACACTTATACTTCTTCTCCATCAGTATTTATATAAATTTAATTTTAATTTTCTGTCAATAACATGGCAATGAAATATATTTACTGTACATTCTTTTCACCTACCTTAGAACAGGTCACACTTAGTGAGGTAGGTAATGTAAAACATACAATCAAATCAGATAGATACTTATGGTAATATAGATACTTATGGTAACTTCTAATAACGTTAATCACTTTTTTTGTATTGAAATGTAAGAGAGTTGTATTTTAATAAATAGAGAGTTGTATGGCATTGAAAAAAAAAAAATATATATATATATATATATATATTTTAAATTGAAATAATAAAAATAAACTTTCAAAAAGTGTGGTCTGACTTCTCAAAATTTGTATTGTTTGTTCCTTATTGAAACGTACGCAGTGTGAAATCCGTAATCTGCGGGTGGTGAAGTTATTAAGCCATGGTATCTCTTAAAGTTTTGATTATAATCGACCTTGTTTGAGCAAGGTTAATACAATGTGAAATATTTTATCAGAACTTTGTTGATTGATATAGAGGTAATTGAATTCCCCAGAAGTCCAATTCCATCACAGTTAACGGCGTATCCAATCAAAGATAGATTAGTATTATAATCCTCCGGAGCAAAGTGACACGGCCTAACGGGTTTAGCCGACGCGCGACCCGACGCGACGGGACGAGCCACTGCTCATTGGTTAGCTTATCCTAGGCCTACTAGAAATGCGTAATAATCACATACATACAAGCGGAGTAACCAAACACTACGTTTACATATTTGTTTTCCAATATTTGATGTGGAACATCTTTTAGAAGGGTAAAACCGATTCTTGCGTAGCAAGCGTGGCAAGACGGGATGATGTTCTTGCACGGAACCACGCTTCGTTCGGTCAGTCTCGTGACTCGTGCTTTCAACCCAGTCGCCAAAAGGCTGTGCGATAAATTTGCTTCTATTCTAAACGACGAAGAAATTTGAATGTATTTTATGTTTCTTTGTGTATATTTTAATAATAATAATAAAAAAAAATTATTGCCAAAATTTTAAAGATTGATTTCTTAATTTTCAGTCTTTTTATTTTATTTATTAATATGCTTGATTCAGAAGTTATTTCAAACAAAAAACAATATTTATGTAAAAATTTCACTTACATGTCGATTCCGTACACTTGACCCAAATTCGGGTAAGCATACGCACACTGTAGTATAAGAGTACGCACCATGCGTTCAATCTGCTTTTGGATGCTAAATGACCTATCTCGATTCTTTTTTACATTCTTTTGTACATGCGGATCACTTCCCCATACATACTAAGCATGTGACTTCATAGGTATGTGCTTCAAAATCATTGTTATGTTGAGGGACAAGAGAACGCACCAGGTAAGGTTAACCCCCCCTCACATCTATTTCATCACACCCAAAAAATCTACTTTAAATAACATACGACTAGTTATCTGCATGATAATTGTCAATTTGCAGACGTGAAAACATTATTATTAAATTATTCTACCAAAAATTGTCAGACTACACCGTTCGGACACAATTGGTTTCCTAATAGCACCCTTCGGTAACAGAGGAGAAAAAAATAAGAAAACGAAGAAAAATATTAATCTGCCTTCCAATGTTTTATATTATTTTAAGTAGGGTTCACTATATACAGAACCAGTTAAGGCAACCGAAAGTGCTATAGAATTGAGGAATTAGCTTTCACGAATTTTTCACTAACTTACACTTATATACCGGTCGGTGGCCGAGTTGACATCGCACTTGGGTCTCATTCAGGCGTAGTGTGTTCAATTCCTTGGCTGGCTAAGTCCTCCATCACAACACAAGCAACATTTTCAGCTTACTGTGTTGGTAGTAGGAGATTTTCAAATATTGTCAGGTTATTCGTAACCCGGGAATGTTTGTCTTTCTTTTTAAAAAAAAAATTAAAAAATAGTTTTACACAATAACTTATAACGGATGTTGGATAAGTCGGAGTATTTCAAAAATTAAATTTTCATATTAGATGCAAAATAATAGTCCACACTGCTTTTGGCCCAATACCAGATGCCAAAATTTTGTTAGTACGGCTACATTTATTTATTTATTTATTGGACACTTTGTATAGCGCCGCTTTTGTGAGACATCACCTCAGGGGCGCTTTACAGTTGATTCAGGTATTACAAAAAATATAAATATTACAAAAGTTAAGTTAAGTAAAGTTAAATGAAGTACAGGAACAGGTGACACGAAGATAGGAGATGGAGACTGCAGCAAGAATCCTAGGTAGTGAAGAAACTGGACCAGCTGCAGCAGCGAGAGAATCCACCGCGTCCACCAACATTGCCAGCACGAGGTTTGTCATCCGTCCAGGTATGTCTGCTACTAATAAAGCGCTGACATCTCACATAGACGTTCGGCGAGTCCATCCTGGTGATTATTGAAGCAGTGCATTCTGCCCGCAATAAAAGGCGACGGTCGGGATAGTAAATTACCTAGGGCTTAGCTTGCTAACACTTGCTAGGCCCTTCAGAGTTTCCGAGAATTCCGTTTGAAAACATCTGAAGTTATATACAGTATAGTAAACTCAAGTTACTCTTCATAAATATGGTATAATGTAATATAAATCGTAGATGCCTATACACGTATCACCTACACCTATGAACATAATACTTCGTATATGCCACGATGAGATCGTACGAGATTTCATCCAATTACTTTGGGGTTTCAATTAAAATACATTTTTATCGTACGAAAAAGTCGTTCATAAAAAAAGTTATTTAAGACAAGAATTCAACGTGAAATAATAAATTGGAATGGTGAATAAATTATTATGATTACATGGTTTAAATTAATATGATCGCTACGCTTTTTTTCAATTTCAAGTTTTCCATTTTTGATCACAATTCAATAAGCACAGCTTTAGGTCTACTACTAATTGTGGGTATGTATTTTACCTACACGTTATGGGTAGGCATCTATGAATGGTTAAAGGTTCATGCGCCTTCGTAGCCCAAAAGGCCGGGGGTTAAAATGAGGCAATATCGTATCCAGATTAGAGATCCGCACTTATCCGTACATTGTGTGATCTTATTGGGTTAAGTCTTTGCACAATGGTGTAGCAACTAAGGCGGGTTGTTTCTTCATTACTTGTTAATATAGTCATGCAAACGCCGAGGTCAATTGGGTGTACTATTATCCTAGCAGCTACTTTTAACTCTCTGAATGAGTTTGTACCTACTTACGCAATAATAATAATAGTTGGAATTCGAATTTTTAAAATCTCTTCGATATTAATATAAAGGGTATTCAGGAACGTAATTGACTTACTTTAAACAGTGATACCTGATTTACTTGGAGTCAAAAAACTGTAAAAGAAATTTCGGTCTCACGTCGAATTTAGCTGTCCAATTCTTCTTCTTCGATTTTATAAATTTTTTTCTAAAAAAAACATCGACATATCACCGGACACCAAAATTTGTTTTGTATTTTTTTCTCCAAATAACGTCAGGTTAAAGTAAGTCAAGCGCGTCCCTTAACACCCTGTATTATTGATTAAAAACTTTCATTATCAGTTGTTAAAGATTTGACCAAATGTTTTTATTCTAGAAAAATCTATGTTTACATAAATATTATTGTTTTGTTTACTACAGAAAGCTGTTCATGTTTACGTAGAAATATTTACATTTTAAAGGCATAATATAAAATGATCAAATTGATTGCCAAATTGGATTTTATCAAATTTATTTCATTTACATGTATCCCGTATTAAACTGTTAAATATTATGAATTGTTATTGTTATGAGTTTTGACTCAACTGCTTGCATTTTGTCTGTCTGCAAATTTGTTTAAGAATCCTACCAATATTGTACCCGTGTTTGATAGTACCTTTCAGAAGTCGTATGTAACAACAATTATCTTAAATTCTCATAAATTAATGTTTAAGAATTATTTAAATATATTATTTTATTATATTCTTATATTATTGCTTATTATGGGAGAACATTGAAAAATAATAAATATTAATCATATCATAATATCTTTTATCTTATTACTAGTAAAATATATTTATTTATTTATTTATTTATTTAAACGCCCATTGGGCTTTTACATACATTGTTATTAGTGTTATTACATTAACTATGTGACATTTAAAAGTTTACGTACATATATAAATAAAATAGTTATTATATCTGTAGTACATAAATGTTTTACAAATAATAAAGAATACCATTATGGAGAACAGTTTTTTTTTTTTTACTTAGAAAAATAAATGGATTGAAATTAATCAGCATTTATAGGGACTTAAAATCATATTCGAATTGTTATTTAAATTACAATATTAATTTGTAAAGTTAAAACATATATATTAAAGTTAAAAAGTCATAAAAGAAAAGAGTGAAAAAACAGAAGCTAAAAAATGGGTTTTTCACTATGGAGTGGAGAAGTCATACATTTCAGCAAACTGTTTATGTAGATTTTGTTTAAGCACTGCTACGGAATCTCTAAATATATCAACAACATTACCAAATTTATTACCAAAATTTTGTATTCGATTTAACGATATGTGCGCATGATAATTGGATTTGAAATTGTCACAGAAAAAGGTAAGAATTTCAGGGCTGTCGATTCTATAATTAATAATTTTATTTAGTAGAACAAGGTCGGAGATAATTCGCCTATCTGATAGCGTAATCAAATTTAGTTGATGCATGAGTTGGATATAATTTATATTTTGGATTGGAATATTCAGTTTAAAATTAATAAATCTTAAAAATTTGTGTTGTACCCTTTCAATATTGTTGGAATGTACTTTATAAAACGGTATATACTTTATAAATATATATACAATATATGATCAAATATTTCGAGTCTTGAAATATTTGATCATATATTGTAACAAATAAACAAAAATGTACTTATATAATAAATAAAAAAAATAAATAAAAAAAATATCACACATTGTAAATTTTTTTATTGAATAAATATAATTTAATAAAATATATATATTTACATATATACATAATATATATTTATATAGAAGAGCTCCACGGAAGATCGAAAGGGTATAGGACGACATAAAGGACTTTTCGCCAAACTTCAAAAAGAAGATACCTGATCATAATGGCTGAAGACGAAATGCACTGAAATTTACTAATACTTGTAATAGACAACTGATATTAATGTATCTCGTATCATATGACAACATTTCAGAGATAATCGACAGATGATAAAAACGCCTCTTAATTGCAATATTTACACCAGAAGTGTAGATATTATGACTACGAATAAAATTGTAAAAACACTAAAAGATAAACAGTTTTATTTTCATTACTAAATGTAATTGTGTGTACCTACTAATGAGTAATGAACGTTTCAACTAGTCAATAAGACCTACGTATTGTAAATTAAAACTAAGCAAGAACTGAACAGCCGGCTTTATAAATTTCCTTTACTCAGCTTATCCACAAATCCATAATTCAAACACGATTTTCTAAACAAATGAATGACAATCACAATGTCTTCAATATCGCTTGTCATACGTCAGACAATTTGCATTTTGTTTCACGTTAGTTTTCTTGAATAATAACTAGCACTGTGCTCGCCGCAATGGAATACTTGCCTGATTACTCTGTGCAGGGCTTAGAAGAAACTGGGTTCAACGCTTACGCCGACAATGGTGGAAGTGTTGTGGCCATAGCAGGAGAAGACTACGTTGTTGTTGCTGCAGACACTCGCCTTAGCACAGGCTTCGGTAAATATTTACCTACGACTACCGTTTTTACTACTACAAAAAATTGCCCCTTTAATAACGCCTGCTCGCGTCCCCTTTAGAGTTATATCCCAGTTTTCAAGTAGTTTGTGGGCTACGCTAGGTTTGTATAGACTGGTTTGTGATTTAATTCTACCTAATCCAACCTAACCTAACATGTACGGAATATTTTCTCAAACGGTAGTCGTAGGTAAATAATTACCCAGGCTTCTCCATTTATACAAGAAGTCAGAAGAAATTATTCAAGCTTTCGGAGACGACCGTCCTTGGTGCGACAGGGTGTTGGTGCGACATACTGACTCTAACCAAGTTATTGCGAGCCCGCATGCAGATGTACCTGCTTGATCATCGCAAACCCATGACCACCCCCGCCGTGGCCCAGATGCTATCTACAATGCTGTACTATAAAAGATTCGGGTAAGCTTCGGTTTATGGGTGAAATTCCTAAAAATTAAAACTAGTTATTTTTATACTAACTTTGGGTCGGGGAATCCGAATCTGGAAGAATTAGGTGGCGGCAAGCAATATTAACTGAATTACACGACTTTAAAATTTCGACGCACAAAGAATTTAACTGGCCATTTTGAACGCTTTCTGACAATAAAACTAGTTATCTTTATATATCTTTATACTAACTTTGGGCCGGGGAATCCGAATCCGAAAGAATTAGGTTGGGGCAAGCAATATAAACTGAAATACACGACTTAAAAATTTTAGATGCAAACAATATACCTACAACGCCATTGTCGATGCGTTTTTTTGACAATAAATCCATAGAAAAATAAACAAAGATATATAAAATTAAGTGTTGCTAGTAAGCAATAATATCAATAACGTAAAATAACATGTTTATAATTTCAGTAATATTTCTTATTCAAACAGTAAGTTAGATTTAGGTTTATTATCACGAAAGGTGAGTTTTTATGTCGGGGGAGACGAAAAAATATGCATTTTATATTTTAATTTTGCTAACATTATTTCATTTACGTAAAGTATTCAGATACATTTTATTCACTTTTGTATCACAAACCATGTTACACAAACCTAGCGTAGCCGCTAAACTACTTGAAAACTGGGATGTTTTCTTGCCTTGACGCGAGTAGGCGCTACGAAGGGGGCACTTTCTTTTCTATCACAAACCATGTTACACAAACCTAGCGTAGCCGCTAAACTACTTGAAAACTGGGATGTTTTCTTGCCTTGACGCGAGTAGGCGCTACGAAGGGGGCACTTTCTTTTCTAGCACAAACCATGTTACACAAACCTAGCGTAGCTGCTAAACTACTTGAAAACTGGGATGTTTTCTTGCCTTGACGCGAGTAGGCGCTACGAAGGGGGGCACTTTCTTTTCTTTAGTTTTTAAATTTAGTTTTAAGGATAAATATTTTTGAGAGTTGATAACACTGTATGTAATATCTTTGGTTATTTTTCTATGGATTTATTGTCAAAAAAACGCATCGACAATGGCGTTGTATATTGTTTGCATCTAAAATTTTTAAGTCGTGTATTTCAGTTTATATTGCTTGCCCCAACCTAATTCTTTCGGATTCGGATTCCCCGGCCCAAAGTTAGTATAAAGATAACTAGTTTTATTGTCAGAAAGCGTTCAAAATGGCCAGTTAAATTCTTTGTGCGTCGAAATTTTAAAGTCGTGTAATTCAGTTAATATTGCTTGCCGCCACCTAATTCTTCCAGATTCGGATTCCCCGGCCCAAAGTTAGTATAAAAATAACTAGTTTTAATTTTTAGGAATTTCACCCATAAACCGAATTTTTTCCAAAGATTCTTCCCTTACATCATATCTAATGTGCTGGCAGGATTAGATAACGAAGGAAAGGGCTGCGTGTACGGATACGATCCCATTGGCCATTTCGAGCGATTTAACTTCAAGGCTGGTGGCTCAGCAGGAGCTCTGCTGCAACCGTTTCTGGATAACCAAATTGATTTCAAGAACCTTCCCTGCACAAACAATGAACCAATCGAAAAGGAGAAGGCTATCAAGATTGTGAAAGACGTTTTCATTTCTGCTGTCGAGCGCGATATCTACACGGGAGACAGTATCTTAATCAACGTCATTACAAAAGATGGAATTGAAGAAGAAACCTTTGATTTGAGGAAAGATTGATTTGATAATGACTCTCAACATTAACTCCTTACACTTTTTTTTAAATTCTTAAATAAATGAAAATTTCATACCCTATCTCCTTCGTTCATATTTAACTGTATCATACTTCGAATAAGAACTACCAACCTAAACATTGTCTACATTTTTATTTGCTTCTATCTTTATGTATGATCGCAAGATTCAACCCGAACTAAATTTAATCTAGACAGTGTCTTAGATAAATATACCTTATTTTTATTTTAATGCGCGACATGTGACACATTGACTGTATCTGCAAGTTTAGGATGAATATATATATTTTTTTTTTTTGGACATTTGACATTCCACTCGAATAAAGAGTAGGTCGAACCAATCGTTGTTCGAGTGGAATGACTTCGTCGAGAATCGAGGCCCACTATGGAAGTACGCATCTTTGTGGGCCGTGGTTAGAATCCCATAGAATTTGTGTAAACTTTATACTAATTAGTATCGACGTATAGTATACATTACTACCGGGTTCTCCAATAAGAGGTGTTATTTTGATATTCAATCGTAAAATTTCAATGGTTTCGTTGCTTGTGTGGCTCGTAGCGCCGTCTTGTTGAAAGTAAACGTTGTCCAAATCAATACCATCCAATTCCGGCCATAAAAAATGATTAATCATCTCTCTATAGCGCAATCCATTCACCGTAACTGTTGTTCCAGCCTCATGTTCGAAAAAGTAAGGTCCAATGACTCCGCTGGACCATAAACCGCACCAAACAGTCACACGTTGAGGATAAAGAGGCTTTTCAACAATAACTCTTGGGTTTTCCGAGCCCCAGATGCGACAATTTTGCTTGTTGACGAAGCCACCGAGATGGAAATGGGCCTCATCACTCAAGATGATTTGTATTTGATTCACTCAAGTGAATTTAAATAATTTTAATGCGTTGTTGAAGCGTGTATCGTTCCATTTTCATTAATGGCGTAGTTTTTACTTGTCAAATGTCAAAAAATGACAGCTTTAAAAGTAACGTCTACCGAAATAGCGGGCTATTCAAAATAACACCTCCCATTGATAAATCCTGTATAACAGACATTATTATTTAAGTCTGATGAAACTTCACGCCCACTTCCATATCTAATCTATTAGATATTTATCTACATTTCTAGTAAGTAGCTGATTAGGTGAATTTAATCTGTTTATGGGTAAGTGGGTATCTGTAATGACTGTATTGCTGTTATTATTACAGACTTTATCACACTCTTCCCAGTTGTAACTGTATTCTTATGACGATGATAAAAATAATTGTGATTTTTGTTTGAATGGGTGTTCTGGAGCCAGTTAAACTACTGCATCCACAGTCATTTGGTCATGTTGTGAAGCTGAAGGTAGTGGAATTAGAAGGATATGAGTAAAAGCAAGATGGGGAAGCACTTACTACTCTGCCATGACACATGACAATAAACTGGAAATCACGAATTAGTTTTTAGCAGAGCCATAGATAATTTATTACACAAATAGAATATAAAATAGCGCCTTGAGGCGATTTTTAACAAAAACGCCCCCTTATAAATCAGCCAAATATTATTAGTGTCAAATGGTAATTTTTTTACAACGCTATTTTGTGACAAAATTGCCTTATAAGCACTGAACAGAGCACTAGTGAGATTTTGAATGATTGGCTTTGAATTCATATATAGAGTGAAGGGAAATTGCCTTGCAGCCATCTTGTATGAGTAACTTTTGAACTGATTTTTATACAATTTTGAATGTGACGTTAATGCAGTTATAACGGCTTATGATTTTTGATCTATTTAATAAGACAAGGAATAGGACACATCATCAAAAATATTAAGTAATTTACATACCTTACTACGTAAGTTACGTAACTTACATCTTCCTCATCACCCCGGGACTTCAAAGTGTTCACGAATAGCTCCATCCAGGCCTTTAAAAGTGCATGTAAAAAGTGCGTCGTCTTTAAAACATTTCAGAACTTCCTCGAATTCAAATATGGTCAAATCATTCGTAAACCGGGAATATTTTCATCTCTTTTGAGAAATTGGAAATGAGATAACATGGTCCAATTTTTCCTCTAGTATTTACTCAGTGTGTTAAGTTTCATGTATTTATTTTGTGTATTTTATATGTACAAAAATTTTATCAACTCATTCTTTAACCTATGCTTCAGTTTAGAAATAATCACAATCGTGAGATTTCCAATACAAAAGTAATTTTAGCAAGAACTAAACAAAATTACATATTTTATTTCTATTGGTTAAAAAACTTTTTTTTTTAAATCTGTCTGTGTTACCAACGTATTATGATTTTTTATATTTTTCTTGTCAATATCGGTCCGGTTATCTACGGCGCAACCGTGTTCGGGATATTAATATAATTTTAAGTTATCGATTTGATTCTGCTAGACCCCCAGAGAAGACATAATAACATTTGGATACATCTGATTAAATATGTGTATACTAAGTCACTGTCCGCGTATGTCTGTTTGTTCTTCTAAACAATGCAACGGAGTTTGATAGGGTTTTCACTATCTATTCACTGTTTTCTATAATACATGGATATAATATTTAAAGAAAGTAGAGAAAAGTCGAACAACGCCGAGTACACTTCAGCTAGTATATATATATATATTATTTCATGAAGTGATTATTTTACCTACACAAGCAACTCCTCGGTGTATGCATAAATTCATTTTTCATACAGATTTGAGATTTTTACAGCCCTTTTCTTGATTTTCCCGCCAATTTCACCCGTCGCGACAGTGGCAAAATTGCGTTCCATACACAGGGTCGCACTACGCCAATTAATTTTAAGGGCTGAAATACAATTTCCTTCCCCCAGCCCGTTCCACATCAACACCCTCCGCCACGAGGGAATAATGAAATATGGCGTCCCTTAAATATGGAAGTCGTGACAATATTAATTTCACTCACACTAATTAGACGGACAACACGACTTCTAAACACTAACTACACGGACACATTCATTACCCTACTTGACCGACTCTACTGCGCACGTAAGTAATTATAATATGGCAACAAGACAAATGGTTTTAAAAACACGAATGAATAACTTATGAGTTGAATTTCACCTACTCTTTACCAATGCTTCATCACAACAAGTAAATAAAACTGGATTTTAAAAAAAGAAAAGGAAAATAAAAAGGTTAGATTGGTTGGGTTCCTAAACTTGTCAAATTTGATTGGCGATCAAATCGAGATACAAAGCCATTTCGAAATGTTGATCATCGAATGGTTTTCTTTAAAAACGATTTTTGCTCCGTTTCAATTTTAGATTAATTTTTTAACCTCCACTAAGCATAACAGTAAATCGGCGTTTATCGTGGGCCGTCAAAAGATTGAAAAACAGCGTTGTTTTTAGATTCGATCCTGTCGTTGTTTTGCTTGGCAACTACTAGCATGCTTGTAGGATAGTACACACATGCTAGATACAGATACTAGCTACTTACATTTAAGCAAACGTAGCTGGCTTAGATGTAGGTCCCTGAAGATATAAAAATGTGAACTGCAATTTTATTTTTTAAAGCGGCTAATCTTTATTTCAAAAGCACTAAGCTTTAATCGCCCCACCAATAATCCACACAATATTGCGAAAAAACAACAAAACATCCCACCCACGCACACCACTCTCCATATCACTCTCCCCGCGTGCTACTGGCATACGAAAAATCAATGGTATGCGATTAGCTACTTGCAGGAGAGTAACTAACTGCGTCATGATATTTATGCTACTATCACGCTGAAAACCGCTACTGGCATGCTTGTGATTGAGTTTCTAGCACGTGGATCTGCTGCTTTACTCAGAGAAAAATTTACTTGATTTGACCGTCACTTTTACAAAACGAAGTAATACTACGAAAATAAGACACAAACGCAGATGAGTGAATCTTGTGGAGAGAATTTAGAAAAGAATAAGACTCAATTCTAAAAGCCATTTGGCTATGATGCAACTAAAGGCGATTTCAGTAAAGGGGGCAGTATTATGTGTTAATAATTTACCGTAACACTCCCCTACTCGTTGAGTAAGTTGAAAGTGGTGTGCTAAACTTTATTAACGGGTTATAACAGATCGACTGCAGCTCTGTTGTGACACGGGGGTAATATTTGCATTTAGACTGATTGATTTGGGTTTGACTCTCGACGAAGTCCACATAATTTGGGTAACTCAAATTAAAACTTATTTCATAACGATAATTCATATTAATTTAGTTTTCTATAAAGTCAAATGGAAGCAGCAATATTATGTTTTGTATTTTAATGTTTAACACTTATGAAGAACCACGTTCACAAATAAGTTACTCTAAAATAAGATAGATTATAGAGGTGTATAAAACTGTAGGCATAACATAACTTATAAAAGATATTGATAAAATTATCCGTCATAAGCAGCTTCGGGCGTGCTAACGATATTAATGAACTAATGTCGTAGTTTGTTGTTTCGATTCTGGTTAGTTGACGTTAGAAACCGGATAAAACAAAACATTGATAAAATAAAACCCGATTGTATAAAAGATTAGGTAAAGTAGGTGAGGTAGGCTTTTTCTTTTTTTATTAATTCACTTTAAATTTTTCTTTTGTTCTATTTGTGAGCATCTTTTTTGTCATGGAACCTTTGTCGATATGGCCGTGCTAGGCTTCCAGATGGGCCTTTAAAAGTTAATAAAACAAATATTATAAAATTATTTAAGATACTCACTTAGTCTTGAGAGTTTAAAGGCGTCGGCCGTGTTGATGACGTCAACGTAGGCCTGCAGCTCGAAGCGCCGGTTGGACACGTTCTGATTGTGGTTCTGCATGGCGAACTTGAAGGCCGACTGCACCTCATCCGTGCCCTGCTCAAAAATGGCACCTGAAATAAACATACACATTAAACGTCACAACATCAGTAATTTATAACGTTCAAAGATTCCAGAACGGAAGACCTTACTGTCAAGGAACTATTATTTCATATTCAAAGTAAGCGCATAGACGTGCGCACCTGTTGTGCTGGCCAGTTTTTGACGGCACTTGCTAATAAGATAGCTTTAAAAAAGATTCTGCAGTTGCAATTATTACCATTACTTTATCGGCCAAAAGATATCAAAAAATGTTTTCGCCGATGGAGATTGTCATACACGGAGAAATTTAAAAAGAAAATGGACTAGTTTGAAGAAAACTTAGTAGTTCGATTAGACCTTCTAAATTATTTTACGAAAAATATCTTATTTATGGTATACATGCATATTTTATTTATAGAACGTAGAGAAAAGTCAAGCTCCGCCGGGTACATGTCAGCTAGCATTAATTTAACCCGAGAAAGAAAACTTTCGATGCTTACAGCAAGTAACATAACGTTGTTAAAAATAATTGGGAAATATTTTTTTAAGATTTCTCCATAAGCTTCTACTTTGATTTTATCGTAAAATGTATACATTTTGATATGTGACAGATCAAAATACTAATGTCCGTATTAAGTAACTCTGGTTCAATGAATTCAAATTGGCATGGAGTAAAAATGTCTCTTTAAATTGGAACTGATAGTGTGACAAATTCAGACAGTGACAACCAATTTACGTAAATTTTTTTAGTAATAATTATGATGAAATTTTTAAAATAACAACTGATATTTCAATAATTCATAAAATCCCGTGATTTTTCAGTGGTATGAAATAGTTATTTAAAAATACTAAGTTCGGTTGTTTTTTCGACGATCTCAAATTTTCTTTGAATTTTAGTTAATTGTCAGTTTTGAAATTGGAACCTTTAACCGTTTGAGTGCGAAAAAAAATCATACAGTTGCTTGTAAAATGCCACCAAAAAAACATTATTTTTTATGAAACTATATTTTTTTTAAAACCCCATAAATTCTTTGAATTTTCAAAGATTTCGATGATTTTTTCGGTGTTTTATTAAAGAATATTGGTTTAGAATCACGCGGAGGAGAATCCTGAAGTCCAGGCGTTTCGAAAAAATGAGAATTTTACGTACCTACAGACGTACGCGCGAATCAGAACACAACTGACGCAATCGACGGAAATCGACGATCGGCAATCTTCGTTTAAACACGAATCGACGAAAATCGACGATTGGCACCCAAACGGATAATATAATAATTTAGTAGAAAATAAATACAAACGTGTTATTTACAAAGTTGGAAGTCATTCTTCAAAAATTCTATCCGATAATGTTTGACGGGTCGCCGCTCACATGTACTTGCTATTTTAAATTATTAAACATGTAATATTCAAATCATTTTATACTCTATATAAATTCACCCTCAATTCTATAGGAAAGCACACAAAATAATAATAATCATGAGTTTTCAAAGAAAAAATGATATTCGAAAGAAAATTAGTATTATCATAAACTTTGAAGTCTGTCGGATTACTTAAACCTTGAGGAGATCAATCTTTTGTTACAGGTGTTGTTCGTTAAATTTCTTAATCAAAAGAATAACGGGGATTGCAGTCGGCGCATGCAAATTGGGCAGGTCCCGGGGGAACTATTTTAATTAAGAGACAGGATCTTTCATTCCTGGTGAAAAAAGCGTTTCCTCTCCGGTGAAATTCAGGGGAAGGGTTTGGAAAGGTCAGATCTAAATGAAGTCTGATCCTCGGATAAAGACTCGTATTTACCAGGCTTCTTTACGAGATTTCTGAAATCAAAGAAAGGGCCTTGAATCAAACCTCCTTCTCTACGAACCTTAAAAGTAACATTTTATTTACCTACCTTTCTTTTTGGGTTAATAAGATAATTTTTTGAGGCGGAAGATTTTTTTTCATTTCTCTTCTTTTTTAGAACAAAAACGTATTGAATTCGTATTTTCTGTATCAATATTAGTTAATTTACAAAATGAGAATATGATTTTGTTTTTTCAAACAAAAATTCTTTAACTTGCGAGTATTAAATTACTATGTAAGTTTTCTTGTTTTAAAATGATAAACAAAAACTGTGTAATGTACTTATAAGTGTAAGTACTTATTATAATATCATCTACTTAATGTACTCATTTATGTAAGTACTTATATCATCTACTTAACGTACTAATTAATGTAAGTACTTATTTTGATATGATCTACTTAATGTAATACTTAATGAAAGTACTTATTTAAATATCATCTACTTAATGTACTTATTAATGTAAATACTTATTTTAATATCTACTTAATGTACTCATTAATGTAAGTACTTATTTTAATATATTCTACTTAATGTACTTATTAATGTAAATACTAATTATAATATCATCTACTTAATGTACTTATTGATGTAAATACTTATTATAATATCATCTACTTAATGTTCTTATTAATGGAAGTAATTAGTATAATATCAACTACTTAATGAACTTTTTTCTGTCTAATTAATTTGTGTTCGTAATATTATTTAATTATAATGTTTTCTTATTTTTATCTACTTAATTTTCTTATTAATTTTCTTATATTTATTAACTTATTATTGTTAACTTATTATTAATTAGCTCTTAGTATTTACGTATTTTCATTTGTTTATTATATTTTTCTTTGTAATATTTATTTAGGCAGTAGAACGTTTTTGTCACCAAATTACATTGTATTGATGTAATTTGTTTGAATAACTGTAGTTAGTTTCTTAGCGATTGTTGATCTACATAAATGTATTTTTTTACGTCATAATATTTATCACTGGAATTCCTTATTACAGTGTAAATATTAAGAGTAAATAACAGTACAATACTTTGAAGAAACAGCTTTTGAAAGTTGAGTACCGGCATCGTGAAATTAGCCCAACTTTGGTCGCGGGAAAACAACTCTTTTCAGCAATGAATATCTATTTATCTTTCACTATCCTGCAAGGATGCAAAATTTTTCGAATGTTTAATTACTAAAAATAGTTACTTAATATTGAGCCAAGTCAAGTGGTAAACAATGGTAATCTATAAAAAAGATTTAAAATCAATAAGGAATGTCGTTCTGCATAAAAAATAGTATAAATACACGGACTGAGCGTGAAAATGACTGAATAATTGAACTTCTGACCTCTGGAGTTTGAAAGTAAGTTTGTACCTATTCCTTAGCCTCCCACTCACGAACCCATTTTCACAGAACCTATCTACTAACTACATTTATTATTGGCTACGTGTCTTGTCTGTCTATTAAATGTCTATACTGATCAATAATCTAATCAAACAGATACTAAAAATATCCCAAACAGTTATATCATACAATAATGAAAGAAGTTATTACAGGTATAAAATTCTAATATTCAATTATTTAGGCTTCATCGTGAGCATCTGAATTAATGAAACGTCGACGCAATGGGGGGAAAACAAGTGCATCAGGAATTGTTACCCAAAAAGTCTATCAAAAGGACCCTACTGGCTGTGGAATTTTACCCATTAATTTAACTGATAAAAATTAGAAAATTACGCCTTTCTATTCGCACAATAGGTACTTTTAATTTAAAATCCTTTGAAACTGAGTTGTTAAATAATAATATAAAATAAATTAACATTTTAAAAGCGCACAACCAATTACACATCACGTTCACATCCTTATTAAGAACGAAGAAATCTTATTTTCTAGAAGACTGGGCTACCCGAGTCTTCCAAGATTTCGATAACAGCGAAAAAACACAAAATCATGGTTTTGTAATCTCGTAACGCTTTCAATCATACGACTCATCATTCATTCATCTTCTACTTCAAGTGATGGGGGTAACTTTAAGTAAATGCCTCAACTCATTTGCTTTGAAGAAAAATTCTGAAGGCTAGATCGACAGTGAAAAAAACCCACTTATTTGTGTAATTTCATGGTTATTCGTATTGTTGTTGTTGTTGTGAGGTTTCACTTCACCACTTAAATTATAAAAAATATACACCCAATACCAATATAATATATGTGTACTAAATTTATGTATGTAATATAGCATACACACCATTAAAAACCTTCCCAAAACAGACATGTACCTAGGACACAAAAACCTATTCTTAAATCAATATACAGGGTGTCCGGAAACTCGTAGTACAAGCGGGAAACTGGTGAATCTACATCACATTTGGAGTCGATTTTGAAGTATATTTTTTTTTTATTTGAGCTTTCGTTATCGAGTAAATCGAGTTTGAAGTTGATTTTTTTTTTTTTTTTTAATCAAATTCTTATAAATTATTACTGAAGATCAAAGTACCCAACTAATTAAAACTATTTGAAAGTAAAACAAATGAAGAAACTCGGATTTGAAGCATTATTTTGAAATCACCCTTCATTTAACCCGGTGTAATCATAAAATATTTCTGTTCTGCAGGGTTAAAACATCTGTTATTCAACCCTAAACACCAGAAAAAACTTTAACCCTAAAATAGCCGAAAAATATTTTTTTTTGGTTTTTTTTTTTTTTGAAAATGCTCAAATCAAAAAACTTTATGTTTTTTTGGGTTCCCCATGTGGTGTAGATTCTCCAGTTTCCCGCTTGTACTACGAGTTTCCGGACACCGTGTATATATATAAAATTATAAAAGTATGAAAATTAAAAATATTTTTATTTTTTTTATGGTTCAATAACTTAATGAGTAAAACCTTGTAAAATTTCACCATTGCAGCTTATATTGATGACTCTCAAATGAAAAATTTGAAAAAGAAAATACCGTAAGATTCATTTGCATCTCATAATTGAAACCAGGACCTCTTCCTTGCAAGGAAAGTGATCTGACCACTGAACTATTCCTATCAAACCAACTTATATAATTTTTAACTGCATCTTTTCTGTTTCACTCTTAATCGTTTGAGAGTCGTTAATTTTGTCTTCAGTGATTAAATATTTTTATTTGTCTCCTCACAATTTTCTAAGGTGGTCGTCCGAATACAGCAGTAATCCAAGTATTCTGAAAACAAACTACGCAGACGTGCCCACGCAGAAGTATCGTTTCCTTAATCACTCATCTCGTAAATACAGCTTTCTTTGATTGGCACAGGATCGCGATAAGCGAATTAATACACTCTCAACATCAACATTGTGTCGAGCCCTTTCAATTTGAAAATGCTCCAAAAAGACGTTTAATTTATGCGTGTACACGTTCGCCCCAGCCACAATAAGCGGACCGCCGCGGGTGCCGGAGAGAAAAGTGATTGATAAAACTTGACTAGAAATGAAAGCTTCCCAGCCGTAATTTTGCCTGGCGCGTTTTTGATGCGCATCAAGAAAGGTAGAAATTTTTGGAGAATTCAGTGTTCTATGGATATTTTTAGAAGGGATTTAGTAGAACTATCATAGTGTTATAGCTACCCGACTGACTATTTATTATGTGTATAACATAATGTCGAGCTTTCATACACGACTTGTAATTGATTTGTTTATCTTATATTTTATAAATAGCGCACAAAAGTTCAAAGTATTTTCTACTTTCCAGCCATCCTCATTAATATTTAGGGCAAGTTGTGATGCAGAAGGGAATGGAGAAGGCAAAAAGATGAGAAAAACGAATTGGGAAGTACCAGGCTGTGCAAATTTGGTCACACAGAAATATCGCCATTTCAAGCAAGGTTTCATTTCACTGAATATTAGAAATGTCATTTTCATGTTTTATTACTTATTTAGAAAGCATTATGATTTAAGCGTAAATACGAATATATCAATGTGGGAAGGAGTGTGAGGAGAATATAAGATTTGAATTTATTATAATTGTTAAACTAACAATATATAAATATATCAGCGGATGGCAGAAGAAAGAAGAGTGTCAGGCAAATGTGAAATGATCGGCAACCTAAAATCATCGTGAAAAGACAAGGCTCATTCGAGTAAATTGAATACTTAACCCTCAACCACTGAAATACGCAAATCGCAGCGGGGGAGAACTGATGCATTCTGCACATCTAAACAGTTTAGTTCGGCCACCTGAATTTTAACGGTTTTTAGATTTTGTTTGTAAATAAAATGAATAGCGAACTAATACTTAACATACAGTTCTACATCTCTGAAAAAATAGCAAATTCAATTGCAGAAGAAATATAGAAATATTTGCTGTTGGAATCAAACGAAACATCAGCAGATGAAGACGCACACCGACCTACCATAACTAGGTACTGGAGACAAAATCAAAGAAAGCAATAATGATCCCAAAATATATGGGAAATTCTAAAAGAAGCCACAAATACTCAAAATACCGAAGACAAATAGGACATTCGTAAACTTCAAAATAAACATAATTTCTTTTTCCAAATGTGATTTTATGACCTGGAATATTTCTTATGTCACTGTGATTTGACCTAGTTTGATGAATTGATTGTGTTTTTTTCGTAACTTCCAAGTGTGTTGAAAAAATATATTTTCCTATGACCACGATTACTGCTTTATTTATATTTTAATATTACATTTGAAGTATTTTGAAAACAATAAACACAACAATAACACTCGATGAATTGCCCAGAGTTCTAAAAAAAATAATATTATTCTTAAATCAGCAGTAATGATACAAAATGGCACGTCAGGGGTTAAGGTTTAAAGTCAGACAGTGAAAAAGTATATGTCTATATACTCTTTGTACCCTCGATATGAAGTAAAATTATTGACTGAGCGTAGTGAAGTCCTTTTTTGACTCGACCACTCTGCATTTATTATGTCTGTAAATTTGTTTTTGAGTCCCGTGTCCGGTCAATCCTGTGTAGTCTACTTTTACTCAACGATTAATATTAGTAATTTACTTGAGCTAGCTAAAACCTAAGAAAACAATTCAGTTTCAGCACAAACATACTCAAATGGTACTTTAACGACATTTTCTCAGGAAATAAAGATTCAGTTCTTCACCTTATTGGTTCGTTTCTCCAGTATAGTTATGTATTTGAACTGAAGCATGAATTGCCTAAGCCTAATGCCAGTTTACGCCCCACGACCCCTTTATTCCCCAGCCCATAGGCGTGTAAGTATCTTACTGTGACCTTAATTAACATAACATTATTTACATTCGCGAATTCCTGCTCATCCCGCTTCTGTGAGTTTCAGAGATCGAGCATTCTTGGCATTTCCATAATTTCGTATTACTCCTAGATAGGTCTGTATTAAATTATAATGTTTTACCTACTAATGTTTCACTGTACGATAAATGGACCACATTTTTGCAAACCGGATTTATTATGAAACTAGTGCAAACCCATGAAGAATCACGGTAGTTATAATTGTAGGACACCTACAATTAAAAAGTGATATAAATTCATGAAAAGTGATGAAAAAATAGTTTACGTACACGTAGAAAATCTGCTGGTATGACATATTGTTAATTTATTAAAAATCTGGTCAAATTATTTGTTTTCCTGTTAAAAACGGGACTGGATGCCTATGACGAATGATTTGACAAATTTTATAACAAACTGTCAGTAAAGCATGAATGTATTATGAGGAAGTCGGAACACGTGTTCTTCAAAATCTATTTTATCTATTTGGACAAAAGCACCCGCATGAACACGTGTTCAGATATATTCTAAATGACTAATATATTAATAGAAAATATTAATTTCTATCCGTGTAGTTTAGTTTTTTTCATCGCTTTTATTTAGTTTATATCACTGTTTAAATGTGTGTTGAGTTATCATGGATCCTTGTAGGATAATATATTTGACTTTCAAATGAAGAAATTAACTTTACGGATTTTAGTAAGGTTGAAAAATTACAACATGTAAGCATCTGTCAAACATTTAAACAAATGAAATGAACACTTAAAAGAGGAAATACTAAATAATAATGGTACTTTTTTATTGCTTCTATGATATGATTTTCACCAATTTTGAAATTTAAAAAGAAAAACCAATATTTCTGGGTAACGAATTACCCTCTAAATTATTTTTAAATCTCCTACTACCATCACAGTAAGCGAAAAATGTTTGTTTTTCTATGTGTTTGTTCCGTCTGACACAACCAGTCGTGATGTCAACTCAACCACTGACAAATTCATTTAAATTGAATAATTTTTTGCGCATTATACAGGAATATCAGTACATCGTGCACTCGTGCACCGAAAACCAAAATTAGTGTCAATATTTATTATTTTATGATAACAGCATGATAAAATTATAATTTCCCTTGAAATTAAATATCATTTGAAATTCCTAAGCCACTGGAAAGAATTTATTTGAAAGTCATTCTTTACATAATTAAATATTTATAAAATTGTGATAGAATTTAAAAAAAAAAATAATTGAAAATAATATTTCCTAAACTTCCTATTTACATCCTCTTCATATCGCAAATCTTTCGGCACAACATAAACACTCCAAATTCACGACACACCTGTAAACGGGAAGGCAATACAATTCTCCAGCAGGGTGTTTGAACTCAAATAAATGATCGGATATATTTTTTATGTCATGTTACGGACTTCTAAGGAAATTCCCAACTCCTTCTTTCATCTTTGATCTCCTGACACTAATTTCTTTGTCGACCTACTATGGGGACATTAACCATCTTAGACTACCTTTCCTAATCGTATTAATTACGCCAGCGTCGACCTGCACCGCCCCATTCCTATTTCCATCATACACAATCTTATCATACGCATACGCACGCGTGCTTCCTCAAACAAATATGATACAAACTACTTCCTCAAACAAATACTAACGGAACTTATTAAGGTACCAGCTTCGACCCGCAAAAAAACATAAATTCAAGACATTTTACATTCATACTAACGGAACAAAATATGTAGCATTGCATGACATTTTAAAAATTCAAGACACTTTAAATTCATACTAACGGAACAAAATATGTAGCATCACATGACATTTTAAAAATTCAAGACACTTTAAATTCATAGTAATGGAACAAAATATTTAGCATCACATGACATTTTTAAAATTCAAGACACTGTAAATTCATACTAACGGAACAAAATATTTAGCATCGCTTATGAAAAGGATTGCCACCCAAAGAATTTGTAGGTTTATGAACTGGCAGCTAAAGCACGTCAGTAACATATCTGTCAAGCAATTGTATGAAACAAATATACGCATTTCTAATAAATAATGTTATTTTGGTACCCACTTTATTGTTTGTGCGATATGATAAGTGATTCCGAATTAAGAAATTAAAAGTTCATTGAAGCAACTTAAGCATTTCGCAAGAATATTTCACATTACTATTATTATTATTATATAACATGTTGCCCATTGTATACTGATGATGCGGTGTTGATTTCTAATAGCATGGAAGATTTACAGCGTCTCGTGTATAAAATGAACTAAGTATGAATGGAGAATTAGTTTTAAGAATGTTAGTAAGTCCAAAGACATAGTGTTTGAAAGAGAGAGTACGAAAACAGTGTTCAATATAGTTTCGATTGATGAATACTTGGAGCAGGTGGATGAGTTTGTACATTTGCGAAGTATGTTCACGAGAGATGCAAAGGCTGACAGAGATATTGAAAGAAGGGTAATTGAATGTAACTCCATTAATGGAGGACCGAACGCGGTTGGTCCTAACAAAAAACTGTCCAAAGAAACGAAACTAGCAGTCCACAATAGAGTGCTTGTACTTACTCTGATGTATGGCAGTCAGGCATGGAACTGACAGAGGAAGGATGAAAATAGTCCAAATGCTGTAGAAATGAGATCTATACATGTAAAATAAAAAAAAGTGGGTGTGTCAAGCCTACGCAAGACAGAAGTGAAACTTCTAGTATTCCTCTCTCTCTATTTTCATTTCATCATCTGTATTTTCTCTCTTAGGTTAGTTTGAAAATTAGAGGTTAAATAATTCAACGACGAAGCATGGATTTGCTTTTTCTAATATTTTCTTATAGATGAATGACGTTCGATTAATGTATAGTTCCAAAAATTTTCAATTTATTCACAAGTATACAATATTACATAAATAACAATATTACAATTAAAAATTACAAAGAAATTACAATGACAATGATGTGTTCATCACCTCTATCTCGTCACTACTCATTTTTAACACTGAAATTCTGTACCAAACCGTATGAACCACAATCAATTACGTATTTCACTCGTATTACACTCACGACGCAGTATACTAACCAAGCAGCTGATGCTTGGCGTGGCGCAGTTCGCTGGTGTCTGAGAGAGAGGAAAGAAGAGAAGAGAGAGAACGTTCGTGAGCGGCTCCCCCACCTCAACAAGCGCATATGGTGAGAGAGGGACAGTGAACGGTGAGCGGTGGTGGGGGTACCCGCATTTTCGTGTCGATCCTGACTCGGTTTTACTCCGTCCCCGAAAATCCATTACGCGCCTAAAGAAGTTTCACTTCAAAAATCTTAGTATTTAAGTTAGAAGGTGTTCACCTTCTTATTATGTTAGTTATGTAATAGTACATCAATCAACAATTACTGCTTATTATATTTGGCATACACAAATTGAATTATTTGGCGTGTTGGAAAAGTCTAAGAAATAAGCCGACGAAGCTCAGTGGTCCAGAGCACCTGACCGGACATCAGACGGTTATAAACATTAGTTTATCATTAAAAAAATAATATGGCAGAGGTGTTGGTTATCCAATAAATGGCGGCGGAGTCAAAACTAAATTTTTGTCTATGCTGAATCTTAATTGATGAAATTTTAAAATTTTGGTTTATTACATAATATATAAATTTATTATCTATATTTCTTCCTTAGTTTATAATTACTTAAGTTTAATGCAAGCACAATGGGTGTATTCATTACAATCTTGTTCACTACATACATTAAAAGGTCATTAATAATGATGTATTAGAGAATTTAGCTTACATTTCATCGCCGCATCAAAGGAATCCATTCCTGGCAGATTCCGACCGCATTGAGTCTGCCATAGCATATATATTGAAAGGGAATGGCCCGAACTGAGTGACTAAGTTAAGTTGGGGAGATCTTACAGTATAAAACTGTGAGGATGGAGCAAAAGGATGGCTAAAACGTTCGTAACTACGTTTTTTTAGAGTAATAAATGCTAAGAATTAAAATTTATTAAGGCTGAAAATCTCTGACATTGTCATGGCGATAACATTCTTGTATTGTAAAAATTCAATTATTACCTATTTCTCGCTTTCACACACTTGGAAACAAATTCACCTCAAATATCGACATATTTAATATAATTTTGTGTAAATTTACACATCTTCGGATCTACCGGATCTGCCCTGATGATGGACACTGCAACGCTGTCCGAAACGTCGGCTAAAGAAGGAGTTAGCGCAACACGGCATAACACCCCAAAAACAAACAACAAAAATTCTTTTGGCCGTGAGAATCTAAAAAACTTACATATTTAATATAAGTTTGCCTGTGTTCAAGAGATACCTGAATGACATTTTTATGTAGCATATTTAAAGATATGTTGTGAGCAAAAAAAATGTTATTTTTGTGTTGATGTTTTAAAAATAAAAAACCTTCTGTTGTCACTGTACAATGCAGTAAATTATGTAAAATATGTATAGTGTAAAAGCCCATCAGGGCGTTTAAATTAATAAATAAATAAATCTTCCGAAAAGATTATTATCGTAGAGGCCATCATGAGTTTATTATATCAAGCCGTTGTTAATCATCGTCAAAGAACAATATTTATCATGTCAAATTGTTCCAAAGTAGTTATTGAATCAAAGTGTCAAATTTTTCTCTTTGAATACCATAGAAATTATCTTGCATTCTTTCTTTCGCATCGAATAAAAGAAATCGATGTAATCAATTATCACTGTTATTTAACAAGTTATCAAAGGAAAATAAAAAAATAACTTTTTTATACATACAATAATATATGTTGGGAAGAAAAAAGCGTTGAAAACTAAAGTATGTAGGTCCGAAAGTGCATTGAAAAGGCTTCACATACATTAGTTTTCCGCACGCCTTCTGAGAATGCAGAAGGAAGTTTCCTTTAAACTTTAATACATGACTTCCGATAACACGGGCCTCTTGTAGACTCATATTTTACCCTTATTTTCATTGAAAAGACCCACTCCACAGCATTTCTAAAGATGACTCTATTTTTTTTTTTTAAATTTCATAATATGGAATATATTGTTTTGAACTACCCCTCCGTACATTCTGGAATAAACTATTATTACTATCGTAAAAATATAATTTAAAAAAAAAGATATGGAGAATGATACAGTCTCCGGCAGAATAGTTATTACATCAGTCCCTTAAGTCGAGTTTGGGGGAAGGAGATTGGTTATGTAAGAAAGTCACAGTGATATAATTGGGCAGGGGGGTATACACACAGAACAGGGCGCCGGGATAGAGGTGGGGTGGTGGGGGAAATGGAGAGAAACCTCATGGGGAGGGGTTTGGAACGAAGGGGAGAGGAAGGAGACGAAGAGAAAGGGTGGATGGAAGGCAGGAAGTGTCATCGTTGTGATATATGGGTGCTGACCGCAAAACCGCGTCAACCCTCCTAACGACTTTACCTATGTATGCTTCGATATAAATATAATATATTATGGACATTATATATTCGTTGGTGTGTAAGAGAACGGACTTCTAATAAATGATATTATGTTTGTCCAAGGCACAAGATTATACCAAATGGTTAAAAAATTTACTTTATTTCATGGTTTTTTAGTTTCCTTCAATTCCTTCAGTCATAAGTATAGATGATTTCGAAAAAGGAATAGAAGTTATTCAGCACTGTCGCATGATGAATTTATCATTGGACCCAAAGGAATTATTTTTGTTATTTTTTTAATAAAACTAGATTCTATTCAAAAAGAGGATTTGATATAAGTAATCTGAATATTTTTTAGCTAGGTAGGCTACTAGAAAACATCTTCTAAAATATATAAATCTCCATCGATTCTGTAAACCATGACAGATACGACATAATCTTTGGAAACAAAAAACAACGAAAGTTTTACTAATGTCATTACTTAATGCGATGCATTTATAGTTATGTATTTAAATGAGTTTTAAGTAAAATATTCACATTTTTGGTTTTCAAAAAAAATTTATATATTTTTTAAATTTCACGACCAACTTGGCTATTACAAGTATAATAAGTATAACATCATACCAACAAAATAATCCTGAATACAGGATGGAAAAAATCGTAGATTGAAAATTGTACAAAACATAAATGAAATAAGTCGCGATAGTACTAGGCAGTTTGTTTAATTAAATCTGTTGTTCTACTTTCGGAAAACCTATATAAATAAAGAGATTGATTGTCAACAACATCCTTAAAATTCTGCAAATGGCGTACGGAAGCACACAATAATTGTGATTTCGTGTAGGAGTTGTCACAGTAAAACGGTAGATATTATGGAAAGAAACCATGTTAAATAGTTCAGGGCTGTCAATTGTTGAATTAATGATTTTATATAATAAAGTTTAATCATTAACTATTCTACGAACGGAAAATTTTAATAAATTTAGTTGACACATTAGATAATCGGTTTCGGTGGTCGAGGATTAAGGCTATCGACTAGCAAGCCAGAGATCGCGGGTTCGAATCCGGCGTTCGCAAGTAAATTTTATTGCATTAATTTGTGTTTTTTCACAATTTACTCATTCAATATAATAGGAAAGTCATCCAAAAAGTAAGGTTACAACATTTATGTAGGATCGTAAAATGCTTGTATTTTATTTAACTATTTTTCAAGACCCAGACATTTCTGTAGCCGAGTCACCAACTTTTGTATACCAGTGTTATAGACCTCCGCCGTCAGCTGTATCAGCCACTTTTTCACAGTTTGCTCACCGACCGTTGGAAAAACGTCTCCCACCCAAAAAACCCTTTAGTTTAGTGGAAACAACCCGTTGTCATTTGACACAACACGTTTGGCGTGTTTACCGGTAATGCACCGGTGCCGAAGGCATTAACTCTGAACATCTCAGCGAAGTAGACAATGGCATCATTAAAATAAACCACATAACTTCATAGATTGCAATTCGTTTGTTTAGATTAGCTGTCAAATTTAAAAGTGGAGCGCGCAGGGTCAGAAGTTTTTTTTACCAACTAATAAAGTTTCTGGGTGTCTTGAACAGTACCCCCAGCTTCTGAGAGGCTCACTTGACTATGGCTTCGATGGAGCCTCCTGTACCTGAACTGGTCACTTTATTGAATTATAACAAGCATGTGAATGTTGGGAAGATTGCTTCCGTTGAAGGGGACTAAATTGCTATTTCTATACCTTCTAGACATAATCAGGGATCATTGAGTCTTTGTTATGAATTGTTACCCAATGAACGTTACTTTCGAAGGCAGCGGCACGCGAGAACTTTGTGGTTAATAGAATAGAGTTCATGTTACCTTAAACATTTTCGCAACGTTTATGACACGAGGAGAACGTTCCGTCGCACATTTACGGTCAAGGTAATGGAAAAATAGTTTCAAAATCGTTTATAGACTCACAATCCCTTCCACTCCATTAACACAATTTGAAATAAACTTTCCAAGCTCGGTGGGACTATGACACCCGGAAAGTTAAGAGATGGTTAGTGTATGTTAACAGTAATGTTGTTTATGGTGCTGGTTAAATAATAGATACAAGTTATTTTGTTTTCACAAAAAGAAGCTCGAGAAACACAAAATGCTCGGGCCGCTTCTTCGACTTGTTTTTAAGTAAGACGGCTCATATGTAGAACGAGTAACCGGCATCTGTTTTTCCTCCTTTATATAATCCGGACTTCTTCAAGACCCGCATTTATAAATCTCTCCTTACAGCCCCTATCTAAGTCCGCCTCACAATGCTGCTCAACCGGGTGGCGACATAGCTCCCCTGCCTTTAAATTGAAAATACAGTGGCGCTCTTGTGAGGTGTCACATAAAAAAACTGGAATTTATAATACCGATACATTTCATGACTAACGCAGACCCAATTCATATAAATTGACAATGAAGAATTAAAATAATAACTTTAACATATATTCCGCGTGTACTTATGGATACTAAAAGGGGTATTAATTAGTTTATGAGGTCTATAAACTAACTAAGTCGTAACTAACAAATTCCTCCAGACTGGAGTTGAATCAATTGCTCACGCCTTACATGAATTAATTAAGTGGGTCGTATGTATGATTTCTTTAAATTCTAAGAGATTAGTTAGTTCACGCCTAATCATTAATAAGTTTAATTAAATTAAAATGCAAAAAATCCAGAGTTGGAAACCACGCTAAAACCAGCGGCTTTTGTCTACTGACTGTCGAAATCATATTCTGACCATGCTCGTAAATATCGCTAACTGACATAGGGGTTATCAATAGTCTAGAGGCTTCTGCCATGGTGGTATTACAAATTGTCACTCTAGTAACCACCGGCATTTCTGGCACTGTAATGAAGCATAACGAGTAACCATCTCCAGCGGGGCGAGTCTTAGCCTCCCATATGGCATGGGAAATGCCTTCCCTCCTCACCCTCAGCCATGTCGCATTTTTGTTTTGGCCTCTTTAATGAATGTGTTTTACGCATGGGTGAATTGGCAATTACTTTCCAAGGAGCCGTGCTTGCTCGGCGTCGGCCTGCCCGGAGTTTTTCGTCGCGTCATTTGTTTAACACGTACACATTGGGCACCGTCGAATACTAATCGGTTTTGTTTGCACAAAGTCGAATTTAATCCTGGCCAGGAAACGAAATACACCTTTGCTCAGAGCGCTCGTGCGGAAATATTACATCGTGTTTTTAAATTGAACAAAGGATTCAAGACGCAGCCAGAGGTGCTTTTATTTTTGCAATATCTTTTGTTCATTGCTTACAGCACGCTTGCCTTAGTACCTATCCCTTGCATTATTCAGCATAATTATCTATATTCCATAGATAAATATTGATAAAAATGTGTTTTTGTCTTGTTGCCTTTTATACAATTTGTAAGAGGTTTACCGCATTCTACGATATTTCAGTAATAACTTATATTCCCAAAGTCTCTCAAATTGTGATGTTATTAGTAATCAACCATAGTTAATAATCATTGTTGACATTATAGTAATTTGTTTTTGGGGTATTTTGCCGTGTTGCTCTATCTCCTTCTTTAGCCAATGTTCAGACAGCATTGCAGTGTCCATTATCAGGGCAAATGCGTAATCTGATTATTGACATTATTGATGATTTATAACATTGGAGGTTATTTTTCATAAAAAAGTATCTGTATTAACTATCTAATTATTATTATTATTACGGGTAAATTCCTTGAAAAACGAACGCCAAGCCTAATATTACATGTAAAAATTGAAAACATTTTGAATGAATGGAAAATGAAAAGAAACTTCTGAAAGATGAGATTTAATCATTACCTAACTTGAAAATAAAAATAAATCAATATTATTGGAAATTATTATTGTATTTAATTATTGAACTTTAAATTCTTAGTACACACTTTTAATTTATAATAATCTACATATTCAAAAACCAATGGCTTCTTCTTCAGAATAATTAATATCTATTAGGCTTTGCGATGGGCAGTGAGCAGTGACTGACATAATCAAAACAGTTTCATAATTGAAATATCCGTTTCTGGAATATTTGATAAGTAGGTATCTAATTGAATAATTTTTGGAATTATCAGTTCAGCCGATTTTGAAAATAATAATCTCAAAATCATTGGTATGTTCTTCTAGCAACCTTCGCAGTATTATGTCGGCGTTACAAAAATATTACCTCAATTTAAATTAACCTAATTATTTTATTTCCATTCCATAGAATTTAATTTAAAAATATTTTTTCTTTGCAAAATGATCATTATAATATAATATATTATGTAAATAGCTAAAGTCCCTAGTGTTGCCCGGGCTACATTTAGTATCTCCGGTATCGGCATAATATTTGATATGTCGCTATAGCTTTATTGTTTAGTTCCAAGTTCCAACGACTGTTCTACACTGTACGCTCTGAGATTTGAGATATATTGAGGTATATTATATTATATTTATTTATTTATATATACGCCTAAACAAGCTTTTAAAAAAAAGTGATTCATGATGCAGTGTACATAGGAGAAAATCTGTACTATACAGGAGATACTGACAGTAAATAGATGTTATCCATTGTAAAGAATTTACAAATACACAAATGTAAAATTGTGATTACAAGTATAATGAGAAAATATTAAGAAATAATTTAAAAAAATAAAAATTTAAATAGGAAGCAATATTAGTAAAACGTAAGAGTAACATAAAGTAAAAAAGATATTATAAATATCTTATTATAAATAATAGTAAATAAGATATTATATTATATTGATATTATTTTGACTGATAGGTATTTACATCGAATTTAGAGTTTGAAAGTAAACAAGGAGATTTTTTGAAGTTTTGGAAAAATAAACAAATCCGCTTTTCTGGGGTGAAATGGTTTGTTACAGCTTCATTTTCCAATAAATATTCCACGACACATATTATTCCACGTGGTACACTTTACCTTGTGATTGATCTCTGGATTCGATTCACTTAATCATAACTTTCCCGTGTCATGTCTTTCTCGGGCGTCCCTGACTTCTTATACCTTTCGCTTTCACGACACTTAATCTCATAGCACTATTTTCTTTATTCATTATTTATGTCCAAACAAACGTTCCTTTCTTAGTCTTTTCCATTTGGCTTACATCAGTCCTACATACGCCTCATTTTACCAAAGATAAGTATTAGTTTCACTCGATGGCACCGTGTCTTCCTCAGGCATCCTTGATACCATTTAATTCCACAGCGTACATTCTGCTAATCCCCCTTTCTTTATTTATAACATACTTAGCCTCCTTTTGCACTATATTTATTTTATTTAAGTTTTTTACCTTGAGCTTTGAGCTTTGAACTGTGAGCTTTGAGCTCTGAACTGAGCTTTAAACTGTGAATTTTTGGATTTGTGCTTTGAGTTAGTTTGTAATTTTTCTTTAATTTTGAACCTCAAGTCAAATTTCATTTAGGGGTGGGAAAAGGTATGGGGGGTAGTTTTTAAAAATCTCTCGTAGACAGTGATACTCCTTTTATTTTCGAAGGTCAATTATGCAGATTTTCACCAACTTTGTACTAAAACTGTAGATTTGTATAAAAATCAAATCCATGCCGCCCGCCCGCCTGACGGCCCGCTACAGGTCGCATACACTCTTCTTTATATTAATAGATTTCAAAAACCTTTTATCGATATCTTTCATATCATTCGATAACATTGTGTCTTTATCTCGACATTTGAATAAGTATTTTAAAACTCCGTAATTTTATTGAATAAAAATCGTTGGAAGTTCCAGAGTTATCACGAGTCACGAGTTAAAGAGTCCGTAGCTAATGGAACTATGGTATCCGCAAATAAGATGTGCTGTAATGCTAAATACAGCGGAAAAGTAATGAAGTTGAGGATGGAAAAGGTTGAGAAGAATCTTGTTATTCAGGTCTGGCCACAAAACACGGCTATTCCAATTTCAAGCAACGTTTCTGACTGGATGCCTTTTTCTTTTCGTGTATATATTTATTTTATTTTTATTTTTATTTGTCATTATATTTTTTACATTTTACGTTTTCCAGTAATTTAATTTACTGCCTTTATAGCGTTGCAAAGTATTTACTTTATAAATTTAACTGCAAGATTGTTTGGGACAGGTTTCATAGCGGTCATTAAGAGTTGGAATGTGTTCCCCGAACGAAATATTACTGTGAAACGATTACAATGTTGACACTTATCGGCCATCGAGAGGGCCGGCGCACCGCCTCTTCAGTGCCACTGTTCCATATCATCTGTTTTCAGTGGGATTTCCTCTGGACGTTTATATCTACCTCTACCTTTCTAATCATATTTTTACTCACCCAACTGAAAAGCAATAATTGTTACTAACACCCCTTTTAAGCGATTGATTTGCCTAAAAACAGTCTAGGATGTAGAATATTTCGATAAATTCATATCATTTTCACAGTAAAACCAACCAAAACAATCTGTTTCATTGAAACGATGTTAGAAAAGAGGTGTTGTACCTCGACTTTTCTCTGTTCTCCACTCTCCGTTCTCTTCTCTTTGGCAAGTTAGTTAACTAAGTGCACGACTCGCCTGCGTTTGTTCTCGCCATAAAGCAACACAGAATAAAGAAGGTACTTGATAATCATTAAAATATCGTACGCAACAACTACGTTAAAGAAAAATTGGTATATTGTGAATATTTACTGGCGTTCAAACGCCATGAATTTATTTAGGTCAAAGAGCGGAATAATACTCCTAATTACTGAACCGATAATCGTAAAACAATTATTTGACAACAATTTGACTATTCAAGTCGCGGCCGTACACCTTCCAATTTATTCGAGATTCGAGTTCAAGAATATTTAAACATGTTGGTTCAATTTCACCAGTGAAAAAAGATTGGGCTTAATCACACAAACATACCCACACGCAATTTCATTGGTTTGTCAATGTGTCAATCAGAGAGAGAAGAATTTATGCAGAATAAAGGACAAATTGAGCTTACTTCGGTAACACGACACGCTACGAAAAACATCCATTGGTTAATCCATCGCTCTTAGATGATCGATACTTAGCTCGATAGACCATACGTTTAGAACCCGACTTAGCTCCTGTCTATTATTGTTTATAATATATAAAGTAAGCACTTATGGATTTTATTATAGATTTGTGGCAGCACGCTACATCTCGTACGGGCCGCGCGCGTTACAGCCTGGATATTTCTGGATTTCCGACGAGAATGCGCCGGTTTTATCATAGTTTCTAGAACGGTACCGATCCGCTAAGACGCGCTTCTATATAAATGAATTTTCCTTCGGCTACCCAGTCTAGTTTAGTACTCAAATACTGTCAGTCAACAGCTGACCTCAACTTACGACTGGAGACACTCACGTTGCCTTAGCCTGCATCAACCCATCGCTGCGACCACATTTCAGAATTCACCATCGTTTATCTCCCTCGGTTTCAGGCATCGGCCTAGGGAATTTGCCATCGTTCATCTCCACCATCCACGGTGTCAAGCAACTCGCTGAAGGACTAGGAAGATTCCTGATCCCTAAACCGCTGACCATAATATTACTGAGCGCATATCAATACCCCAACGTGATCATTTTACCCTGCAGTCGGCTTTGACGATGACCAATCCGGGTTCTAGTAACAAGTTTTTGTACAGGCAAATCATTTTAAACGACGCATAGGAAATTTCATATCACGCATTTAATAGGACGCTGAAAGTGTTTTTTTATAGACCATACTAATTACCTAATATTTGTAACAGTTTATTTTAATCCTTTTTTATCATGTCAATAAGCCATTTGGTAATTTTTGATAATTCGCAGTTTCTTACCTCAGGGCAGAATTTAATGTATATTTTTGGTCCAAGATATTTGTTTGTTAACTGTGGTAGCATTCAATGAAATTGTCAAATAATCTGATATGGCATTAGTTTTGATTTGAACTTTATTGTAGATATCAATAGTACCTAGTTTGGAACACGCGCTTGCAGTTCCCCCTAACTCTACAAATGCTCAAATAAATAGGGGGCGTAGTGACGTTTATTAAATAAATTTAGACTCATGATTCCATTCAACAATGTTCTTTTAAAGTTGTTTTTTTCTTCTTTTTTGCATCTTTCTAACAAAAACATAATTTTTACCTTCCTTGCAGTATAATACAAGCGGTCATTGAACAATTGAAAATTATATTTTTTAACGTAACATTTTTTTATTCGACCAGTTCAATGCAGTTTTTATATTGGTAGGTATATATGAAAGCTATTTATTTGCTAAATAATATTTATTATTAACGTTAACCCTTTTAATCCAGTGATACCAGTAGTGAATTTTTTATAACTTGTTTACAAATCAAAACAAATCGCGAACAAAGAATGAACTGTATTATTTGTTTCCCGCGTGGTGCGGAAAGCGGCGCATACAAAACGCGGTATTTGTATATAAGTTGATATATTTTTGTATGTATGAGGTAGCGGAAGAAATATCAGGTTGAATAAATCACTTCGTGGCTTTTTGCGAGCATTATGATTTGTCGGGCCCGCTCAATATCCGAGATCCGAACCACTCCGAAGTCGAACCTGCATGCGTATCCCACTGCTAGCAGAGGCGATGGGTGACGACAAATTGAAAAAACAATTTCTTCAAACGGTGAATAATAGCACGCAATTCCCCGCCTCTTGTCACATCACTCATTTCATTCAGCGCTTTATTTTCTTTCCCCCTTCTGGCTTCTTCCGTGCCCACCGATGAACAAATAATCAATAGAAGTGAAATATAAAGAAAACGTAATTTAATTTTTTTTTTTAATTTTTTTAAATCTAAGTATTTTAAAGCCGTTGAAATAATAAATAAAGTCATGTTAAAGATAAACAAAATATATATTATTAGACACTTTGTAATACAAGACTTTTTATTTGAATTAATAATGACAGCCAACCGGGTTTCGCTTCGTTAGGGCTTATTATATTGACTAAAGAAAATTACATACAGAGACACACACATATATATATGACTGTATGTTATGGTCTGCCGACCAGCAACCTGGCAGTTTTTTTGTAAACGATTTAAAAAAAAATTACATGTATATTTATATATAGTGTGTTTTTTCATTTAATATACTCGTATCTATGTCACACCCCAAAGTGTATTCGAAAATTTTTTTTTTTTAAATTGTTTACAAAAAACTGCCAGGCTGCTGGTCGGCAGACCAAGAAATTCGTTAATAGGTTGATCTAAACAACAGTTATTAATTAGAGTTATATTATTGTCTTCATTCGTGTCCTCGATGGCGTAAAATTAACCACTTTTTATCCTACTTTTAATCTAGGTTGCCGGTCGGCAGACCTGTTATTTTCTTCGTCTACTACTTGATCCCTATTGTAATAAACCATTCCCGTTATTGTGCCATAAGACGTAATTTTTACTATTTACAACTTCAAGAAGCGCACCGGCAGACCAACTTTTATAAGGCTTGCTAATCTCACTACAAAGTAGTTTCATTTGTGTACTCGATGACTTAGTTGTATCGGGATCATAGACTATTCATTAATACAATGACAGTTCAAAGTTTTAAATTTTTTAAATAAATCAACATTAACGTTCTTAGATACAACGAAAAAACTACTATTTTCTTAAACATTACTTATAATCGACAACAGCCATACCTATTTAATTCTTCAACTATTGAGGATTGTCACAAACTGTGAATACCGTTAAAAATGTGTGGAGGATTTATTATTTTTCTGATTCTGATCATTGTACTAAAAATGTGAAATTTTAAATTTTCATTCGTAATTGTAACTTTTTATTTTGAAATTGATTCAAAATCGCACATTCCGAAACGGTTCCGACTGGGTACAACATTATGACATAGAAAACACCAATGTGCGGTAAGACGGCAGTCACCAACGTGGGCGTGACGTTACCGCCGCCGAATTCACGAATAAAAACGAATATGTCGTTATCGTTATAGAAATTGTAATCGTCACTTTAAAAATAAAATTAAAATACGGTTATATTTTTCCGAGAATAAATAAAAACAGTTATAATACCCAATAAATTTTTTTTCACACGTCTATTACGGAAATTCCAGAATGTCGAATATTTGCAATCAAAATACACATTTTTATGATAAAGTAAAAATGCTTTTAACTTGCCTACTAATGGATAATGGATAACATCAGTGGGAACATAACACGTAGATAACATTAACACCCTAATATTATAGAACTTCCTTCTTCTTATAGCGCTAGTAATATTAGATAATTATTTTTAATGATAAGACAAGGTTTTTATGCATTGTACAAAGGATAATACAGGGTTTTCCATTAAGAGGTGTTATTTTAAATAGCCCGTTATTTCGGTAGAGTGAATCAAATCCAAATCATCTTGAGTGATGAGGCCCATTTCCACCTCGGTGGCTTCGTCAACAAGCAAAATTGTCAAATCTAGGGCTCGGAAAACCCCAGAGTTATTGTTGAAAAGCCTCTTTATCCTCAACGTGTGACTGTTTGGTGCGGTTTATGGTCCAGCGGAGTCATTGGACCTTACTTTTTCGAAAATGAGGCTGAAGCAACAGTTACGGTGAATGGATTGCGCTATCGAGAAATGATTAATGATTTTTAATGGCCGGAATTGGATGGTATTGATCTGGACAACGTTTACTTTAAACAAAACGGCGCTGTGTGCCACACAACGAAACCATTGATCTTTTAAGATTGAATATCAAAATAACACCTCTTATTGGAAAACGCTGCATATTGAATTCCCGTGGGCAGCATTTATTTCTACTCGGGAGATATTTTCAAGTTGTATTGATATTACAGGCGACTAATTATTGCTTATAATAAAATTAAATTGTTATGTTAATGTAAGTTGTAAGTTTCTACATATATTAATATATATGTCATTAAGATAGTAGTTATTAACTTTAGTCGTAAATCACTGGATATAAATTTTGAAAAACGTGCGATCTTACGGAATCTTACCTGAAATATCTGCAGGGAACAGCCCTTCACTTTACTAAGTATATCGATATGTGCTGAGGCCAAACAGAGTGGTGATAAATCCAGCCGTGGTGGTTCATCACGGATCTCTTGTAAATTATACTCGTATATTTATATCATATTATTACCATAAAATTATGGTTCATTTTCTTAAATTAATACTTTAGGCCAATGAAAAATACGGTTTTACTTTATCCACGGATTATATTTACTGTAAAATGAAAATAAAGTAAGCCTGTTCAACCGAAGCGACGTAAAAAAATCCCTGAATTGTACGGAAATATGCATCTCCGTGGTTTTATTAAATTTTTCATGTAAAAGATCCGCAAGTTTTGCTACCCAGACAACGATGTTCAATCTAAATTTACGGAATATACGATGTTTGTGCATGTTTAACTGCACACACGACGGCCTCATAACTTCGGAAGTTTCAAACAAACTTTTATAAATTAATTCGTAAATCCACATACATTAACAAAATTGCGCTGCAATTAAATTCTGTTCACAGATGGTTTATTGCTTTTTGGAGATGTTTTTGGCTACAGACTGAATGTTTGAGTGATAACCTAACCTTAAAAGTGATTCCGAGTTATAACGTAACCTAACGACCTAACCTTACCTTCCCCATTATATAGTAGATAAAGCAATATTGTTTTGAAATTAATTATCTTCATTAACTGAATAATTGCCGAAATTGTTTCGGGAATAATTGATTTATGTAATTGCCAACATTTTATAATTTTAAACACAAATAAATTAAAGAACCACAAATCCGTACTAAATATATAATATATAACTACCACAACAAGGGCATTAGCCTAGAATGGTAGTTAAAAAAATATCAAAAAATGTAACATGTAAACATTTATTAAAAAAAAAAATATATATATATATATATATTTTTTTTTTTATTATTTTAATATAGATCATAGTTACATTAATACATACATTTTTTTGCAAAATATAATATTTTGGTACATAATTGGTCATGTATACCTTATCAGAAAAGAGGAGCTCTTGTGCCTGATAAGGGAGCCACGATTCTTACTTCAGTGATTCAATGTTATGTGTAAAATATAAATATAATATATCCATATACTTTTTTGATATAAGTTTTTTTTGAAAAAAAGTTTGATTTTATTGATTTGTTCTTGTTGGTTCGTAATACAGCGCAATTCGGAAAGGAGATTATTGTAGTTTTTTATGGCATGGTAAATATAATGGTTTTGCATTTGAGTTGTTTTAAAGATTGGCGTAATAAATTGATTTCCATTTCTCATCAGTTGGTAAAATTCTTGATATTCTGTGTTATTTTTTTCTTTACACATTTTTATAATTGAAGTTTGCTTAAATATATCATCAATATTTGGTACTGGAAACATTTTAAAAAGCAATTTTGTTGGGAAAGTAGAGTTTTTTTTAAGTATTACCTTTATAATAATTTTTTGCGAGACTTTTACTGAGTTTAGGTTGTTTTTATAAGATCCTCCCCAACCTATGATTCCGTAAATAAGCAGGGAGTGGACAAGAGCATAATATACATTTTTTAGTATTTTCACATTTAAAATATTTCTTAACCTAACAAATATATATATACATTTCCTTATTCTCTTTACTAACTCCGTAATATGGCTTTTCCATTTCAAATTTTCATCGATGATCACACCAAGATATTTAATTTCAGAAGAAGAGTTGATTACAGTACAAATAGGATTAAGTAGTTTACAGTTGACATTGTCACAATTTTCATCATGGATTATGATATTTACTTTGTGTTTAGGTATTTTTTGTAGTGAAAATAATACATATGTTGTTTTTTTGGTATTAAGTGTGAGTAGGTTATTATCAAACCATGATTTTAAGATATTAATACATTCATTTGCAAGTTTGTTAACTAGTTCCCATGTTTGACCTTTTATTAATAAAACAGTATCATCAGCATAAGAGATTAATTCACCTTTGATTTTCTGTTGGAAAATGTCATTTACATACATTAGAAATAGTAATGGTCCGAGGACCGTGCCTTGAGGAATGCCAAATGTACTTGTTAGTGGTGTACTAAAGGTTTGGTTTAATTTTACAATTTGAGGTCTCTCTGTTAAGTAGCTTTCTATCCATTTAAGAGCTAAGTGGTCAATGCCATTTTCTTTTAATTTTAATATAAGTCTTTCATGGGAAATGCTGTCAAATGCTTTCTTTAAGTCAATAAAAATTCCTATACATTTATTTGATTTGTCCAGGGCACTCTGAATACTAGATGAAATTTTTGCAATGGCATCTTGGGTACTTTTTCCCTCTGTGAAACCGAATTGATTTTCATTTATAATCGAGTTTTTTTTTAAGAATGCAGTTAGTATTTTTTTAACAATTTTTTCAAAAATTTTCGATATATTAGATAAGAGTGAAATGGGTCTATAATTAGAAATGTCCTCCGGGCTACCGGACTTAAATATTGGAGAGATTATGGTTTTCTTATACGTGCTCGGGAAAACTCCTGTCTTAAAGCTATTGTTTATAATATGAGAGATTGGTGTAGAAATATAATTTTTAATGATTTTTAGTGTTTTTGCAGCGAGACCGTCAAATCCCGGAGCAGAACCACCTCGCATTTTTGATATAATTTGTACAATTTCAGATGGATTGGTTGGTTCGAAGAGTTCAAGTTTAGTTTCTATATTTGGAATATTTTCAATATACATCTTATTTATTTTTTTCACGGTAATTTTTTCTGCTAGACTCTTTCCGATATTTGCAAAGAATTCGTTAAAAGCGTTTGCTCCTTTTTTAGGTTCTTCAATACAGTTTATTATGTTATTGTTTTGTATTACACTCTTAATAGTATTACTTTTGGTATTTTGTTTATTTTCCATGATTTCATTGATTATATTCCAAACTTTCTTACTGTCATTTTCAGAATCATCAAGTTTATTTTTATAATAATTTTCTTTCGTGTTTTTTATGAGCGTGGTTAATTTATTTTTGTATTCTCTAAAATGAACATTTAATTTAATGTCTAGTGGTTTTTTTTTTGTTTCTTTATAAAGCCATTCTTTGTGTCTTATGGACACAACAAGCCCATGTGTTATCCACGGTTTGATTTTACGAAATTTTGCTGTATTTCCTTTTGGAATAATTTTTTTTGAATCATTTATAAAGTTCGTTAATCTATTTTCAAATATTTTACAGCACTCGTTGACGTTATCACTTCGGAGAATATCTAACCATAATTCAGATGACAATTTATTTTTCAAAGATTCGATATTAACAACAGATATTTCTTTTTTATTATTAGCAGTTTGTCCGCAATGTTGGTTTATTGCCTGAGGTATTATTGAATTGTAATGTAGCAAAGTCATGTAATGGTCGGTAATTGAGGTTTTTATAATTCCCGAGTTTAAATTATTTATATCTTTGATATTTGTGAAAATGTGATCAATGCATGATGGACGTTGCCCATTGACGTTTCTGGTGTAAGAGTTTATACACGACACATAATTCAATTCCGCCATCATATTTAAGTAATTATCTTTATCGTTCGATGTATAATCGTGCGATATATTTAAATAAATGTCACCTAAAACTATTGTATTCGCGTTTCTGAAGTTTAATAACACATGTCTTAATTCTTCTATAAACAAACAGACAGTAGACGAGTGTGTTCTGTATAGAGAGATAATATCAATTTTTTTGTTATAACACTTCATTTGTACATGTAAGCAGTTTGTTCCATTCACATTAATTTCTTCCTCGCACAATATGTCACAATTATGTTGTACGAACATAACAATTCCACTGTTTTTGTTAATTCGGTTTGTACTAGATACACAGGTATATCCCGGTATATAGTACGCCACTTCGCCACTTGAATGTGTTTCCGTTAACACAATGCAAGCGGGCTTCCTGAGATCATTATTTAGTGTTGTCAAAAATTCATCCATGTTTCGTTCCAAACTTCTTATATTCATGTGTAGAATTAAAGGACTGAGATTGAGGTCGTTTTGGTAGGTACGATATTCTTGATAGCTGTTATATGTTTTTTCGTCAATATTATTTTTTTCGTCTAGTACGTTATATAAAAAATCTGTCATTTTTATTCGAAATCTATTCTGTCTCTTGCTACTTTGAGCATTTTATTTTTGTATTGACATAAGTTGCTGAAAGCTGTGTGGTCTGTTTTATTTTTCTCGCCATATTTCTTATTTTGCGATGTGCAATTTGCACAAACCGGTGTTTTTTCTCTTTCAGGGCATTTAGCAAAAGTATGATCACCCGTGCAATGCGGGCACACCGATGGATTCATTCGATTTAGGCATCTGGAGGCTGTGTGCATGAATTTGCAGCAGTGGTAGCACTGGGTTAAAGGATCACAATCCACTATGTTAATCCTTTGGTACTGGATATTTATCTTTTCTAATGATAGCAATTTTTTCGCGTTGTACCGCTGGTTTCCACGATATAGTTCGAGAATTTGTTTTGTTCTTCATCTTCTTGATCCCGAGTACCACGTTGGTATTTCTTAGAATGTTTGTATTTTATTTCAGTAATCAAATGTATTTTATTTTCTTCGTTTTTCGTTACAATGTCTTGAATTCCTTCGTTTTGTGTGAGTATCCCATTTACTATTTCCTCTTCCGTCAAGTTCGATTTGAGTCCTTTCAAAATTAATTTGGGTTTTTATATTCTTGGTATATTCTTTTTTTGGGCAGGATATGATTACTTGCTCTTTATTTGTTTTTCTTAGTCCATTTATTCCAATTTTAAGTTGGTCTAGTTTGATGTCTTTCTGTATCTTATCACATATTTCTGCAGCTTTTGTTGTTTTTTAAGTTGATGATATTATTATGGAGAACCTCTCTTCTTTTGAAATTTCTTTTTTATTTGCTGCTAGAACTTGCGCGTAAGATGGAATTTTATTGTTTTTTTTTACGACTTCTTCTATTTTCTTCGTGAGTTCTTCGTAATTTTCAATAATTTTTTTTTGTAGTTTGATTATTTCATTTTGGTGTTTAATTTTTTCAGTTTTCCAAAGCTCTTCTAATATATAAACATTTTGTTCTAGGTTCGTTTTTGCTTTCGAATCTTTCACTGTTGTAATTTTTTGTATTTCAGTTTTTATATTATCAATGGCCGTGTCCATAATGTGTTAGCTCGCTGCGCTCGGCGCAAATCGCTCGGCGAAATCGCTCGGTGCTCGGCAGCGCTTGCAATTTTTGCGACAATACTTTACTTCGCTGCGCGCGACCGTTCACGTTGATTATAGAACTGATACTGATATATATATATATATATGTCATACCTTTGATAAAAAAACAGTTATTTAGTTTGGCAGGATTTTGGCCTCAAATTCAAATTTAAGTTTTGAATAAAAAAGGGCGCTTTTAATGCCTTACTGCGCAAACGTGTTAATTAATGTCATAGTTTTATAAATACTTACTTAAAACAGAGAGTTCAATCAACAATTTTTTTTGATCGCTGCTTGAATGAACGTTCACTGCAGCTTATTTTCATGCATACAATTTCACGTTGTCACAAACTAGGATTGCAAAGAAAAGCAAACAAAAAATAAAGCTTTAATTAAAACGGGTCCAATGATATATTTATGACGTGTGCAGATTACAATAGGCGGAAAATGTCAGCTTGATTTATGTGGAAGGAAGATCCAGTCGGTGTCGGCTGCGCCAGTTTTGTACCAGCGCATTTCCTGTCAAATAACCACTTTTTTTTGTATACATGTAGGGGTATTTTTTTTCCTGCTACCTACCGTAGTGTTAACATGTTTCAGAAAATGTACATACAATAACCTACTTTGTAGGCGACGTTCGAGATCGAGCAGTTAAGATTCTTGGCTATAGATACCGAGATAGCGCTTTCTAAATCCAAGGTGCTCAAATGATATTTATGTAAAGTATATTTGCAGTGATACTAAAAATATCTACCGCTCGTTTGAGAACGGTAGATACTTTTAGTATCGCCATGTTGAATAACCACCATTCAGAATCCAAAAGTCGCTTGAAATGTCTTTATTCGTGTTCTAGATCTGAAGTGCTAGGTACACTAAACGTTCCAATTTCTCATACCTTTACCTTCTTACTTGTTTCAGTGTGCATTCGCAGCACCTAAACATTAAAGGCGTTCGTTTTTTTGTTTCAGGTTATTAAAAACCATTTTCGCGGAATTTTTTTCATTTTCCATAAAGATATGTTTAATGTTTTTGTGCGTAGTAAAAATGTGATTATAAAAGCATCATTTCCATACAAAGATGAAAAGTATTCTCCCCATTTTCATTACAAAACTCAAAGAAAATTTCATACATCACTGAAACTAATAATAATATGAAAAGAAAAAATACAACGGCAAAACTATGCTTCGTGTTTGGTAAAATATGCGGAAAGTTATTGTCATTTTACCATTTACATTATTCATATGTTTTCCTGAATCCGAGGCACGGACTTAGATGATAGTTTTCACCTTGGGGAAATATTCAGATTCTTGAATACTTTTGGAAGAAAGGGGTATATTTCTTAGTGCACTATTCTGTGCCGGGTCACGGGAAGGGATGAATTATTTATACGCAGTCATGAATATCTCTCATATGCCAATATTGATTCTGGACAAGACGACTGCTAATATATTCCATCCCGGGTCTGTATCCGGTCAAAATATTGCACAAATAATAACCTTATTTTTACGCCGCTGTAAATGGTTTCAGCATCGCTCTTGTAAAAGAACGCCATTACTCTGGATAGAGAATGACGTAATCCCGCAGCCTCTGGCAGTTGGGAGCAATAAGGACTGTCGTGTGATATTTACAACAACAAATAATTATAAGCAATAATTAGTTGCTTGAAATATCAATACAAATTGAAAATATCTCCCGAATGAAAATAAGCCGACATAGCTCAGTGGCTCAGAGCACCTGACCGGAGATCAAAAGGAACGGGTTCAATACCCGTTGGCGGCATTTATTTTTACTCGGGAGCTATTTTCAGTTTGTATTGATATTTCAAGCGACTAATTATTGCTTAAAATTATTTGTTATCCTTTAAGCTACGCATAAAAATTGTCTTATCATTTAAAATAGTTTAAAAAAAACATACAAATGTAGTGCAGGTAGGTACCTACTTAACTTTTACTTTTTTTTGCACTAACCCCACATAGGAGGCTTTTAGGAAGACAATTTCCCTCAAAGCCTACGTTTTATTTTGGGATGCTGTGTTGAGGGTCTTTTTTAAGGAAATACTGAAAAGGTAAAAGGTAAGAGGGTTGGGTAGAACCTAGGAATCAGTGTGACAGACATATGAATATATCCCTGCTACTGCGGTGTAAGGCGATTGGGTCGTAAGACCATTTGGAGGGGTCAAAGGATCTCCCCAAACCAGCTTCTCTCAATCTGGTGTACCACACAGCTGGTGGATAGGCGCATCCTGAACACAGTTGACCTGATATACCCGAGCACTCCTGCTAAATCACCAAACCACTTAGTGTGACCCATGGCAGAGGTGTTGGCTATCCAATAAAAGGTTGCTGGAGCGGCAGAAGGCAGAACCCAAACACGTCTCCCAAATTGAAAAAAAAAAGTTTTTTTTTTCTAGTAAAAATAACTCTATGAGTCATCGTTTGGGAATAGCTAACATTAAGACATTCAGTCAAATTTAAACATTACAGTAATTTGGGAAACTTTACTGGGGTAATAACCATTAATAATTTCTACTATTTTACTCAGAAATCAAATAAGAAATCAGTAATTGAAATTAACATATATATATCTATCTACAAATGTTAACAATCGCATTCTCGACTTGATATTCTCAAATGAAGATAATGTAAATGTTTACGAATCTCCTGAGTTCATTGTCCCTATAGATAAACACCATCCTACACTTATAATTTCTATACCCTACACTGGAAATGATAATCTTAAAATCTCAAGAATTTGTTATAATTTTAAAAACGCAGATTACAATAAAGTTAATGAGGTACTGTCTAACATTGACTGGACAAGTCTAAATGACGGTGATATTGATTTCAATACTGACTATTTTTACTCGCAACTCAATAATGTAATTTCATGTAATATTCCTCTTACCCAACATAAAGAATTAACGTATCCAATATGGTTCACTAAGGAATTAATTCACTTGATAAATTGTAAAAAAGAATCTCATAAAATCTATAAAGAACATAGATCTGTACCTAATTATATTAAATTTAAAAGTGTCAGGAAAGTTTGCAAAAATTTGTCTAAAAATTGTTATAAAAATTATATAATGGAAGTGGAAAATACTATAAATCATGATGTAAAACATTTCTGGAAACACGTAAAGTCTATGAAAAAAAATGAAGTCGGGATCCCCGGAACTATGAATCATAAACAAAGGAGTTCTAGCAACATAAAAGAAATTGTTGACATGTTTGCCGATTTCTTTAAAGATGCGTTTGAACCTGACATTTCAGATGAACAAATTCCTGAATTTAATTCTGATATAAACTTGCAATTATCAAATATTAATATTAACATCACCGACATTACAAATTACCTTAAAACACTTGAACCAAAATTAAGTTCCGGGCCGGATCAAATTTCACCCATCTTGATTAAAAACTGTGCAGACAGCTTATCCATTCCGTTGTTCATATTATTTAATAAGTCTCTGTCAACGGGAAATTTCCCAAAACTTTGGAAAAAAAGTTACTTAACTCCAATATTTAAATGCGGGGATAAATCTGCAATTTGAAAATTATCGTCCAATTTGTATCCAATCATCAATACCCAAGATTTTTGAAAAATTAATTCTTCTAGAGATAAACCCCAGCGTGAAATCCATCATTACAACTTGCCAACATGGTTTTGTTTCAAACAGATCAACCTTAACCAATCTATCCCTGTACGAAAATTATATAACAAATGCACTTGCTAATAGACAACAAGTCGATTCTATATATACTGATTTCAGCAAAGCGTTTGATAAGGTTTGCCATAAAATTCTTGTTAACAAGCTGGCGAAAATTGGCATAACCGGTAACGTACTATCCTGGTTTAAGAATTATCTGTTTAATCGAGAGCTTACTGTCTGCATTAAAGGTCAACTGTCCTACACCTTTACAGCTACAAGCGGCGTGCCCCAGGGATCACATCTAGGACCCATTCTTTTCAACATATTTATAAATGACGTTACAAATGTATTTAAACGTGTATTTACTTTGATGTTCGCAGATGATATGAACATTTACCGAATTATTGATAATATTAATGACTGCTTATTATTACAATCAAATCTCATTAGCTTTTCTGAATGGTGTATCCGAAATAAATTAACCCTTAATGTAAAAAAGTCTCAAGTCATGAAATTTTATAGGAAGAATAACCCATTGATTTTCACATACTGTATGAATAATCAAGTCTTAGGACGGGTTGTTTCAGAGAATTTGAACAATTCATCAAATTTCAACGTTCATTTCCGGGTTCTGTGAAAGTCCTATTCAAGTTATGTTATTATATCATTATAGACTAGGTGCTTGAAAAAACTTAAATTAAAACAGAACTTTAAAAAATCTTTCACAACACTTGAAAATGAACGTTGAAATTTGATGAATTGTTCAAATTCTCCGAAACAATCCGTCCTTAGTATCTGTACCCGAAATAAAAGACCTGGGGATAATATTTGACACCAAATTAACATTTATCTCCCACATTAACAATATTACCACTAAAGCGATGCAAATGTTGGGTTTCATATTAAGAACATCAAAAGATTTCAAAAATTTAAAAACTTTAAAAATATTGTATTCATCCATTGTCAGAAGCCATTTAGAATTTAACTCAACCATTTGGAATCCATTTTACAATGTTCATGAAAAATCTATCGAGCGAATCCAACATAAATTTTTACGAAACATAAATTATAGATTAGGTATTTCCATTGAAAACATTAACTACACCTCACTATTGAAAGTCATGGGCCTTGCCACTTTAAAAGAAAGAAGAATATGTTCTGATCTCTTTTTTCTTTATAAAATTGTTAATAACATGTTTGACTCCCCTGAACTCCTTAGGCTGATTGACTTTCATGTGCCTAGTAGAACGGTTCGTCAGAAGGTACCTTACCATTGTAACATTGCAGGTACGAAAACAGAATTAAATTCAGTAATGAACCGACTGCACAGTGCAGGGAATAAATATAACATGAACACCAACGGTACTGAATGTCTGTCAGCCTATAAAAACATTGTTATTAAATCTGTATGTCTATCTTGATTTTTTTGAGATTCATTGTTATTAAATCTGTATGTCTATCTTGATTTTTTTGAGATTCATTGTTATTAAATCTGTATGTCTATCTTGAGCTTTGTAATGTTTATAATTTTCAATGTATCTAAAGTTATAGAAATGTGCATCCTATAGTTTACTCTGTTTGTTGTTTTTAACTTAATATTTTTATACTCGGTACATTTTTAATTGTTTTATCTCTTCTACTCTCTGATTATATCAAATGTATTATAATTTTATCATATGTAAAAGCCCTAATTGGGCGTGTACAAACAAATAAATAATATAAATGTATCGTCTGTAAGTGGGCTACCCACAGTTCACAGCCTTCCGAGGGCGAAACAGCTGTCACGCGTAATAATAATTACACAGCAGAACTTGTTTAAAAATAAAATGTTTTTATAAACCCAATAACAATATTATTGAATATATAAAAAATAAAAAATAAATTGAAATGGAGTTCTACAAATTAAACTTAATAACAATAAATAAAGAAAGAAAAAAATGGTTTGGAAAAACAATAACTTCCGTGGTGCATCGACTCTTCAACAGGTACATTGGTGTGTGCGGGCATTTTCTTTTCTAGCCCGATAATGTAAAAACCTGAAATGCATTCCACGTTATAATTAAATTATTGTTTACATTAAAATATCAATATCTCCGAGCTGTACAGAACAACGATCCTAGAATAAAGGACACCACAAATAGTTTGTCAATTTGATTTATTAAATAAATAACAGAAGAGATTAAGTAGAAAGAAGTCATTTTAAATGTGCATTATTTGCACGAAAAAACGACACACTCAAATCACCAAATTACAGACCTATAATTTTAACTTGCATTATTTTGCAAAACTATAGAAAGTAAAACGTGAACGAGTTACGCTCGTTCTTGATCAAACTTGACAAGATCTCAAACAATCATTATGTACCGAAAAATCTACAATTACCTATCTTATTCTTAACATAGATGACTGGGCAAACGAGTGGGAGAGACGGATTTCTACTGACATAAAATACATTGAGAAGGCCTTCAAAACTGTTCCAGCCATTAGCTAACTTTAATTTCTAGGCATAAAAGGACTTCTCAAATAGACCAAATCCTTCCTCACTGAAAGTTCAAATTGGCAACCCGCTGTCAACTAAGCGAAATGTGACCAATGGTGTCCCTCAAGGATCAATTCTGTGTCAAGTTCTATTTATTTTGTACATTACAAATCTACAATCTATATAATATAATAATTTTGAATAGCAGGCTATTTAGGTAGATGTTACTTTTGAAGCTGGCATTTTTTGACATTTGACAAGTGAAAACTACTTCATTTATAAAAATGGAACGATACACGGTTCAACAACGCATTGAAATTATTAAAATTCACTTGAGTGAATCAAATGCTAATCATCTTGAGTGTTGAGGCCCATTTCCACCTCGGTTGCTTCGTCAACAAGCAAAATTGTCGCATCTGGGGCTCGGAATACCCAAGAGTTATTGTTGAAAAGCCTCTCTATCTTCAACGTGTGACTGTTTGGTGCGGTATATGGTCCTTACTTTTTCGAAAAAGAGGCTGGAGCAACAGTTACGGTGAATGGATTGCGCTATCGAGAGATAATTAATGATTTTTTTATGGCCGGAATTGGATGGTATTGATCTGGACAACGTTTACTTTCAACAAGACGGCGCTACGTGCCACACAAGCAACGAAACCATTGATTTTTTACGATTGAATATCAAAATAACACCTCTTATTGAAAAATCCTGTAAATCACGACCAATGGCAAAACGACTAAAATTAAATATGTATATAGACCGGTCAATGACTGAGTTGGCATCGCGTCTGGGTCCCACTGAATAAGTCCTCCATCACGACACAAGCAACATTTTCCGCTTACTGTGGTGGTAGTAGGAGGTTTTAAATATTGTCAAGGTATTTGTAACCCCGGAATGTTTGTCTGTCTGTTTAAAATAATTAATAAAAATATCAATATAATGGAAAAATGCACTGTTCTACATATTGGAAAATCTAACTTTAAGCTTACATACAAACTTAATGGAACACCTTTCAAATCGTTGGGGTTACTACAAAACCTAGGAGTTACCATAACAGAAGACTTGGAGTGGGAACCCCATATTGCTGGGATTGTCAAATAGCAAAATCGGTAAACTTTTTAATCAGGATAGCTTTCCTTGACCTTACACCGGACGTGATGTTAAAAACATAATATTATGTGCAACCTCTCTTGAAGTATGGATGCCATATTTGGAAATATATGGAAATATTTCATCCATGTTTTGCGAAATGTATAGATATAACAGAGAAAAGTACAGAGATGATTTAAAAAAAAAAATACAAAACGCTTCGGAAGACCGGCGATATGAAAAAAACTCTAGGAGCTAAGATTACCAACTATAAAAGAAAAAAGAGAAAGATTGACTTGATTGAAGCTTTCAAAATTTTATCTAGACAATAAAAGTTTCCCTGGCATCTAAGAAATCTTCCCCACCTACAAAAATATAAATCTTCAGGAACACTAAAAACATAATAAAAAACCTTTTGCATCCAATCCTAGGAAACACTTCCTTGCAACATATTATCGATGCTGCTAATATATATCATGTTAAGTTGTTTTGGATTCTTATTTGGGGAGAACAAATTATTTACTGTTTCATATCACATATAAGCGCATCAGCAGAATAATAATAAAAAAACGGTAAGAATTTTTTAAGGTGTATTATTGCTGCACATAATATCATGTCTTAACACTTTGTTGTTTTTCAGATTGATCAAATCGAATATTTACGAGTATGAATTTACTTAAGCTGTGCTTAGGAAGTAGTAAATACATATGACGAATTAAAATATATATTTATGTTAGTTAATTACATTATGTAACTTAGTATTTGGCATTAACTCTCTTTATATAGTTCGTTATCCAAAAAGAAAACAAAATAGAACAAAGTATTATTTTTAAATAATAAAAAAGGAGAACATAAAATGTCTGTATTTTAGTATGATTTTAAAGTATTGGGTAAAAACGCTTCGCTTAATACAGTTAATACAAAGATCGAGCGGCTAATGTGGCATTACGGGACAATTTATTAATTGAAAAATAGCTACCGCAGACAAACAATCCCGCCTAAGCGAGGCAATAATTGCCAGTGGGCAATGAATGAGCTCACGATTACCTCGCGTGATCTCCGCAATCGGAGAAGTAGCTGAACACTGAAAACACTAAGTGGAGTAAGAAATAAAGGTAACCAGCAGTAATCTCCCTTTGGCACATCCATTAGGACATTAGAACATTCCCACTCATTCCACTTATTCCTACTTCCCACTCTTTTTCAAATTACAAACAGGGTATGTATTATGTTTGCTTCTATTTAGGTAAAAGAATACGACTTCATTAAAATACATGTTTTTCGTGTAAAAAACATCTTAGTTCGTACTTCGACCCCACCCGGCCACTCCCTTTCACTAATTTACTAACATAAAATAAAATCTGTGAGAAATAATTAGGATGTAGGCGAATTTTCAAGTTATTGTTTTACAAAATTATCTTTTAATTACTGTCTGTATCTGTGTTTTCTCCTTAAATAAATAAATAAATAAAATACTTTTGAATTTCGTGATGTGAAAGATTACTTACTATGTATTTAATGGATTATTATTGTATCCCATATAAATAAAGATCGGATATGTTGGTATCATCTTCTTCTTCAATTAACCTTAGATAAATAATATTCGCTACTCGGCGAAATTCGAAATCACCTCATTCCCCCCGCTCCCCGACCTTGACTCTTTCATTACCTTCCTAATTTGAGTAAACAGTGCAGCACGTGACGCGATTGCAGCCACACGCATACTAGGACGCGGCCTATGACCATCCCGTCGTCCGCTGGAAGAAAGTTTAGTTATAACAACAATTTTATTGTTAAGGTACTTACATTCATATATTCTTATATGAATTGTTAATATTGGCGAATCTTCTAAAATAGAAGAGTCGGTTCCATCTACGTCAAACTTGCGTAAAATTTGCTACCTGTGTCCATCCAAGGCCAGGAGGATGAAAAAACACCGTTGCACCAGATCTAGAAAGGCTATGTGTGGTCCACATAATGTTGACATGTGTGGTCACTGTGTAGACTGATATTTTGATATTAATTTGGTCATTGTAAACCTTACTTTTGTGCCATGTAATAAGTTCTTATCTTAATTAAATATTTTTGATATATTTCTAGCGTTTTATTCGTAGTCCGCTCGAAGAAAGTGTAGTTACAATGAAACAATGAAAACAGTTTAGTTATCTAGGGTTAAAAGATTTCATTGAAAAATATAACTTTACCCAAAGAAAAAGAATATTTACAATTTCACAGTTTGAAAATCAATGAGTTAATAGAACAAGACTCAAACCATTTGTGATTCAAAGGCTTCTTCAACATTTTATCGCGAGGAACAATATTAGAAAGTTTCTCGTGGAAAAGTTTCCCTAAGACCCCGTTCCGCACCCAAGTTCATCCAATAACAACTGCTTTTAAAATAAAACCAAGCAGAGACACTTTTTCAACGGCTTAAGTAGAGATTCAATATTTAACAGAAAATCAGCGGAATTTCACCCGCTATGCAAGGTGGATAAAATGGAAAGAAAAGGAAACACGGAGAAACTATTAAAGAGAATAAAAGGATTGTATCTGATGGGGTTTCATTCCAACTCCCGAGGTTCTGCTTAAATGTTATTAGGGTTTGAAATAAAAATTCTTACCCTCCATTGCATTGTATCAACGTACCAATATAATATACATAAGAAAAACAAAAGCGCAAACGGGTTTGATATTATTCTAGTTCAATTCAATGATTGAAGTAAATCGTTTTTGTAGATTTTATTTCTGGTTGCAGAAATCTAATTATTTATTAAAATTAAACCGTATTCGTTTATATTATTATCAATGAAATTTAATTAATCATGGTTCTATTATATTAAAGGTTGGACTGCATCGTTGGCACTTAAAATCTTTACCTTGCAACCCAGAGTGGAAAAGTTATGATAGTATCAAATAACTCTTGGAGATTTTTGATAGTCCGAAGTCTTTATTTTTTTTAAATAATGATATTTGAATTTGTAGTATGTTTTCGTGAATGAATAAAGTGGAAATTAATCCTTTTTCCGACATTCGATAGAGCTAAAACTTGGTAGATAGACTTGTTGTAGGTAACACTAAATTCTGTGACATTATGCATACACACTGTCAGTCCTAACCAATTGGAATTTGGCGCAGTTGTTAGCGCGGTGACACCGGTTTTAAAAGTTCACTGCAGTTTAAGAGCCCGTCCTTGGGGAGAAAAGCTTTATACCAAAAGAAAAAGAGAACTGTTTTTTAATACTTCTTTTAACAAAAATGTGTGTTGAAGAGTAAACAAAAGGTTTTACGGGTTGATGTTTTTGACGCGGTAAGTTTCCCATTCTCTGTCGTCAAGCATCATCAACAAATCTTTTGCTCATTTAATTAACCAGAAAATGGAATCATGAAGAACAGAATTTTTTTATAAGCAATGTAAAACAAGTACATTCTTATGTAGTTACGTAAGAACGTAAGTTCTGTTTGCTGCAAAACCTCGGAACACATAAAACTACCTTCAAACAGCGGCGGTACATTTGGATGATAATATATAACGTCAGGAAACTCACTTTCACGAGCGCTCCGATACACAAAACTCTTATAAAACTTGAGAAAATATCACCTGGAATGTTTACTTTGATGCTGCTATGCCGTTAAATTGTGGAGAATGATGATGAGAAATATTCTGACATTTGGAGATATTTTTAATGTTGCTTTTCCATAAGGGCGAGTTACGAGTGCTAAGTGTTTTAGCAATCAAAGTGTACTCACTGCTGTTTAACTATGTCATTAAAATAATTTATGTATGGGACCTAAAATTATTAAGAGTTCATTAAACAACTGATGTGGACTTGGACCACCTGGCAGTGTTGGAATAATTAGGACTGTAAAAGGTGAGGCTCGTTGGATTTTTGTTTTTATCGCAAAAAGAGTTACTTCTTTTAGGCTTTACTGATACCTACGATTTTTAGAAATTTATTTCTTTTTAATGGTTTGAAATTCTTGTTGCCCCCTGTGCGGATAGTGAAGGGACATAATTTAACCGGGTTCGTTATTTTATTACGATTTTCATATATTTTCTTTGCGACACCTGAACAGCTATTTTTGGTTCAGTAAAAACATGCATTACAAGTTAACAATATACCAACGTTTAAAATGGTCCCCACATATAAATATTCTGAACAACAGAATAAGGAAACTATCATATATATTTAGATGTTTAAGAGATATTTTAAACGAAAAATTACTTAGAACCACATACTTCGCTTTCTGTCAATCAATTATACAATACGGCATTATAGGCTGGGGCGGTACATATAAAAATCAAACTCAAACAATTTACATATCACAAAAACTAATAATAAAAACCATATTAAAAAAACCCTATTCATATTCGTCCGAACTTTTATTTAAACAATTTAAGGTCAGAAAATTAAGTGCATTATACTTCTACCATGCAACATTAAAAATTTATAAAAACAATATTCATTAAAATTGCACCCTTTAAAAATAACAGAAATGTAAAAAATCAATAGGACAGTTCAACCATGAATATCTCGGAGTTAAATTTTTTAACTCATTACCAGAAAAAATTAGAAACATGAATACAAATATAAACGAATTCAAAAGCCACCTTAAAAAGTATTCCGAACAGTTGAACTGAATAATATCAAAATAATATAAACCAATATTACAACACCCCCATACACACAAGCCCTGCTTATTTATGGGGGTACATCAAATACATATATTATGTAATTAATAACTGTACTATATTCAATATTGTGTAATGTAAATCATGTATCTTTTTTTTACTAATAAAAAAAATAAAAAAAAAAAAAAAAAGTTAAACTCATTTCATTAAAAGTTGTAGTTTTTAGGGTTATATCTAACAAAATATTAATCCATTCAGAATATATTAGACCACGTGTTCTTGCAGCTGTTCTTTTCCTGATAAATATAATGACGAAAAGCTACAACGTAAGAATTTTTATAAACACGACATCCGACATCCTAATAACATATAAGTGTTTTACCGATAGTTTGTTAAAAAAAAACCGTCAATTCCTTCGTTAAGGGCTTAAGAATAATTTTACCAGATTTAGTTTTCTCCGTGTGTAGCTTGCTTCACGACTATTTGTTTTTATTTACGCTAATACTAGCTGACCCGGCGTTACTGGGGGGTTATCCTTGGGAGATAGACATATACCACTGCAGGCTTTTCTGTATTCCTTTTTAAGATACACAATTCTGTAGTACATTTTTTGGAGTATCTCATAAGGTTTAGCAAGCGTTAGCTATATAGCGCCCGAAAATATATTTCTACGACTTGATTACAAAACATCAACTTTTCTCAACTTTCTATAAAGAAATCATGTATATATATATAACAAAAAATAATTCGGTCGAAAATTAATTAAGTACTGAAATGTACAAAATTCGCCACATATTTTTTTAGTTCAAATATTGTATCTCCTTAATCTACCATCCAAAAGATATAAATATATTAGAATATAGTGTACGTCTTTCACAGATATTGTATATCTTTAATCTACAATCCCAAAAATATAAATATATTAAAATATACTGTACGTCTTGCACAGATATTGTTTATCCTTAATCTACAATCCCAAAGTTATAATTATATAAAGATATATTCTACGTTTGCACAGATATTGTATATCCTCAATCTACCATTCCAAACATATAAATATATTAAAATATATTGTACGTTTTGCACAGATATTGTATACTCGTAGTAAAATAAATTATCCTTATGGCAAACGTCAGTCCATGCCAAAAAAATTTATGTAATCAGATACAGATATAATTAAATGGAACTAAAATTATATTTTTTGTATAACAAAATCAAATTTTGGAAGGTTTGTACAACTTTCAATTTCAATTTTCTCTTTAATACGATTTATGGAGACACGATATATAAACTCTAAGCCTTCAAATGTATTATAATATATAATATACTGCTTCAGTGCACTGATTTTTCCACTTTATAGTTAAGATAAGGTAAAGCAGATAAAAGGAAAATGATTCCGGCAAATTTTGCGATATTTATTTTCAGATTTCTTTGGCTACCGATGAGAGGCAAGGGTCAGAATTGACATTGAAGTGTCCCTCTGTGTATTGCGCCTGGCCTCTGACAAGCAGCGATTTTTTACCCAAAAGAAATTGTGTTTGTTTAACATTCGATTCGTCGCTCTGCGCAAAAAGGTAGACAGATATTTGAATATGAAAATTTCTAGGTTTTTGGTTTAGATTGATATCGCTAAATGAAATGGAATATAATTTATTTCCCTCGTGCGCCGGAGATAACAAGTATTACAGTATAATCGCAAATTGAAGTTCTTTTATCAGAAATTAATGAAAATGTTACGATGAAGTCGAAATCGTTTTTCATTCTCAAAAATGATAACTTATATTAATTAAAAAAAAAACTAATATTACTTTCTAGAGCCAGTGGAAAATGGAAATTAGGTGTGTTTTAAGACAGGGGATGGTAAAAGTTGGAAAATGAAAACTATTCGATTTTTATTACATGATTTAATAAAAATAAAACGGCTCATTCATTTATCAACTGATCATTTTTTAGGTAGACAGAATTTTTTTTTAAAGAAACAATGTAGCGATACAATTATATTGAATTACTGAAAAATACATTATATCTTTATTTTCAAATCATTTCTTTGTAACGTGGGCCTTACTGGGCGCTTTACTCGTGCAGAAGTCATAATATTATAGTTTTATAAAAAAAATCGCAATTAAAGCGATGTACTACGTCGTGTAGTATTTTAAATTGAGCCGCTATCAATAACAACCCTTACGTAGATGGCGATAAGGTTTAAATTCCCGCTTAACACCATCCGCTTGTTTTGATTTATGCAAGAAATAAACATGGCCAAAAAGTGCCCTATATTTTATTTTGTGCATGTTCAGGCATAAATATTTAATTTTTTTTATTCATATATATATATATATATATATATATATATATGTCGCAGTCGATTTCTGTTCTTGACATTAAATTATATTTACTTAATCTAATTTATCAATACAAATCCAAATAACATGACATAATGAAGTCACAACTCCATTGTACTAATAAAAACTAATAAATAAAACACAAATACCAATTCCAAAGCTCTTCAAATTTAATATTTAAACCAACATCTTTAGCTTGTAGTGATGAAGTTTTAATGAAAACAATAAAATACTTACACATGCGAACTTATCGATTAGATACTCTTCTCAATAAACAAATTCATTAATGAAAGCATATTTCCATCACAATTGAAAATAGGGAATATTACACGAATTTTCAAAGCAGGTAATCATAAAGACATAAATATTTATTTACCAATTACTATTCTAAACTCTAAAATAAAATAAAATCTTAGAAACAAAGACGAAAAATCAACTCATCAATTACCTAGAATCAAACAAACTATTATCACAGAAAGAATTTGGGTTCATAAAAAGACAAAAAAACATCCAACGCCATAGCCTCAGTAATTTAATGTTGTAAAAATTCTCTAAAGTCACACAAAAAAAAAACATTGTTATATTCCTGGTCCTTTTTAAAGCCTTTGACACAATAAATCGTTCACAAATATAAAAAAAATAGAAAATAAAGGGATTACTGATAATGAACTGATTTTTTAAAAATTGTATGAAAAATCAAAAGCAAATGGTAAAAAATAACAACATTACCAGCGAGTTTATTGATGTCAAATTCGGAGTGCCTCAAAGAAATATTCTGGGTCCAATAGTTAAATAGTTAGTTTTTTCCAACAGTTACCCTATGCTTGTGTCTAATAAGCCAGCAGGTACCTTGCACTTTAGTTAACAGAAGAATATTATTGTTGCCAACTTACTATAAACTTACTGCCCAATGCTTCTTTTGTTGACATTTTTGTTTTATTTTTCGTATATTTGTTACAAAATTTTTGTTTATTTTTGTAACAAATGTCTTTTGTCTACCGGTCTCGAAACAACCGTGTCATTAACTTTTTCGTTTTTATTATTTTAAGTTACATATATGTATTTTTTTAATGATGTAATTGTAAAGCTGCACATCTTGATACAGAAATGCCGTAGTGAGATGTGCAGAGTATGTTTTTTATATTAAAAACTGTTTTTTGAATAAATAATTAAAATCTTCTTCTTAATTTCCATTAGTGACCTTTGCCACATAGAACGTGAAGGCAAAATCATACGTTTTGCCCATGATCGGTTTTTCTAATAAATGAAAATAATTGGGCAGAAACATTTTAGAACTCAGAAGGCACACTAATCAGAATTAAAAAAAAACTAGACTACCACTCACTTACACTTAATGCTAATAAAACCAAATTCATAACTTTCAAAGTAAAAAAATAACTTTAAATTCATTGGCGGGCATTGTAATAATCGTCCCTTACTGGAAAAACGTACAAATTGATAAAAATTAAAAATACACTGAGCATATTAACTATTTAAATAATAAAATAAAAAAATTACTTATTTCTTCAAAACCACCAGTAATATGCTCACTAAAAAAGACTTATTAAAGCTCTATATAGCTCTTTGCTAATCGTTCTCAGAATACGGTATTATCGGATGGTTCAGTAGAAATGAAAATATCTTAAAATCTCTCATTAAAACCCAAAAAGCCATAATCAAAATTATTTTAAAAAACCCTGTATGAACAAGCACTGATGAACCATTTAACAAATTTAACATCATGTCAACTTAAGCAACTCTATTCTAAAACAATACTCCTTTACATTCATAAATACAAAACACAAGAAATAACCACTAACACACATATTAGAAACACTAGAGCTCAGGATCAAGAACATATCCAACAAGCAACCACAAATACTTTTGGGCAAAAACCTGTACCATGCTACTAAAATCTACAATAAAATCTTACTCTCATTTCAAACTCACAACAATATTTTAACATCTGACACCAAATACAGACTGAAACCGAAACTTCGCAACTCATCAAAAAATACCATGTTATATAATGTATTTATAATTATTTCAGAAAAAGACACCATTTAATATATTTAGTTAATATCATCGATACTACAGAAATATAATAATATATAAATAAAATCCTCAGCATGGGAGATGCCAGTAAGGATACCATTTTATCTACATATTACAAAATAGAAGATAATAAAATACTTATTATTATTATTCATTGTGACGAAGGCAATATTGCAGATCAAAGTAACAAGTAGGTTCACGCCGACGCGACGCATCGCGAGATGAGCCGTGAACAGGGTGAAGGGTAGCGGGTGGAGTGTGTTCTCTCCGGTAATTGCAGAGAGCTCCCCGGGCACCCTTACCTCAGCGGCGTAGCCTCCGCTCAATGAAAGCCACCCCAAACCGCTCCACAACCACCCTTATCGTAAATGCTCTCGACATTGTCTTTTGCTTCCTTGCCGGCTCGACTTGAAATATCCCAAGGGCCTCTACAATAAGCGCACAAGGCTGGCGTCAAACGTCATTTTAACAAATGTTAAATAAACAGTATTGATTCAAATGATCTGTTAGTTAAATGCTAAACGAACAGTCACTTCTTCCCGGTAAGCTTGGAGTTTATGCGTAACGTTTAATATACATTCAACGCTTCGAATTGATACTATGATTGGGTTTTATTGTGACATAATTGACTAACGTGACAGGGTTAAATGAATGTTGGAACATTTTAATAAATAAAAAGTTATTTAAAAGACATTTTTCACGTGTAAATGTTGCGGTTATATCATTCGTTAATAAATGTGTCATTGTTTTAACTAATCTATTTTGTCAGAGATTGAGGTTAACTCACACCTCTTCGACTCTTATTATGATGGCGACAAGTCTTCTTGTGATAATGCTAATGTTTTCTTTCACGGTTTTGTAAACTATATCACCTGACAATGATTATTTTGAGCATATATCTTTATCGATCTTTCTACTAACACATTCTGGATAAAATAAGTAATGTAAATATTCAACGTAACACCTATTTATAAAGTGATGAATCTAGATACAAAACAAATAATTGTTTTTACTCCAAACTGCAATTAACGCATGTGTGCACTAGGCCGTCGAAATAAATATGCTGAAATTTGGAAAAAATAGAACAGATTATATTTGTTTTGGTTCCATGATAACTCAAAACAGTGACAATTCAACACACTTTTAAAAAGTGATATAAAAAATTATTTTTTAACCCAACTTAACCTAACCTACTTAACCCAGTTAATAAATTTTTTGTTTCATCCACTATCCATGACTTTATATAACTTTTTAAAGATGTGATGAATTATCATTGTGATAATTTATCCGGTCACCATTTTTTTATGCCTTTAAAAAATCTAAAAAATCTAAATTATGTTTTAAACCTCTTGATATCTTAGTATAAACAAAATGTAACTGATTGTACTTAAAAAGGATAACGTAAGTATTGATAATGCTGACTTTATAATATTTCGATATACTTAAAGTCTGTTCTCAAAACACTGTGATTATAAAATTATAAAAAATCCATAATGTGTGAGATGGTTAGGTAAGTACTAGATACTATTTACATTATTCAAGTATGTACAATGTACACGTCATTCTAAATTTACAAAGTAAATACTAAGATACAAGCAACTGAAAATATTATGTAAATATGTTAACTATCTAGCTAACTAAGCATCACGCCGTCACCCCGCAGGGGTATGCAAAGAGGACGGATATCCAAACACCTCGGTATTGGCACACACTTTTTTCTTTGCCTCATTCACATTCATAGATCGTCTCATACATACCTACTCTTCTATTATCCTTACACTCTTTACGGTGACCGGATAAATCATCACAATGATAATTCATCACATTTTAAAAAAGTTATATAAAGTCATGGAAAGTGATGAAAAAAAACTTTTTTTTTTTTTTTGTAATTATTTTTTATTTTTAATAATATGTTAACATGGTACATAATTCATTTTACATCTTGGGTCTTTTTACTACTCTTCCATTGAAAGCATTTTCTTGTGTATGGAAGGGGAGTGTACATAAATGTTGTTGTTAGTTAGTACTTAAATAATTCATTGTACATAAATGTATGTTTGCTGTAGTATTTTTTTGATAGTAGTGAAGGATAATATATTAATACTAGCAGTTAAAAACCCGCTCCGCGGGGTTTTTTCTTTTAGGCCCTGCGGGCAGCTCTTGGTTGGGCTTCGCCCATTTTAAGTGATATTAACAACAGTTACATTTAATAGATAGATATTAGGACATTCACAGAGAGAGGGTGAGTATATATATTGTTAAATCACAGAACAGGAAGGAGTTAATTAATAATAACATGATAAATTTACGCATAATAAGTATGACAGTTGTTTGAATAAATGTAATTTTACGTATTTGTGATGGATTATTTCAAATTAAACACTATTATTGACTACATGTCTACAACTGATATTAACTGTTATCTTAGGTACCTAATATAATTAGCTCATAAGAGACTTGCAGTGCTTAAATATGTGTTACAACCGTCAATGTCTATAAGTTGAATCAATATCGTTTAGTTTGTCACAATTAAAGATAGTTATAACAAAGTTGACTTACAGTGGGTTGCCATATTAATAGGGACAGTTTCAATATTTCGTGATTTCTTTTATAAAGGTAGAACCAATAGAAACTTTGAAGTCAGAACTAAAGAATATCGCAGGGCTTTAAATGGAAATAGTGAATCTGAGTTTGCAAATCATCTTTTGAATAATGATCACACTTTAGATAAAAAATTCAGGTCTTAAAATACTTCACTCAGGATATAAAGCATCGCAAATAAATAATTTTTAAATTTTAGAAATTAGAAAACATGTCAATATAAAATCAGATATAATTAATAAACAAAAAAATATAAATAATAATGAAAAATGCCATTACAAAGTGATAAGCTTTCAGAAGAAATCTTCTTATTAAACGCTTATTCATCGTAAGTAGTCAAATATTGTGAGCTGCATATTTCAATATTCGCGCCATTCATTTGGTTCGATTTTATACCGCCAGAGGTGCGCTCTGTCGGCCATCTAATCTATAGCCGTGCGTATCGGCCATTGAAGGAACGCGTGATTTTTTTATAAACGTCAAACATAATCACGTAACTGTGGATAATTTTCACTGTAATGTAATTAATCCAATGGATTATGAACTTTCTAAAACATATTTTCATCGATATTATCTAAAAATTATATGAGCAGAAACGATGCTTTTGAAGAAATCTCGTATTATTATGAGGCGATCCTATTTTAGTATGAAATCGTGTCTTAATTTTCAAGTTAGCTGAATTTACCCGAAACAGACAATTTTAATTTGACCAATCAGAGGGCCTACATCGCCCAGACGCTATTACATTAATACTATCAGATAATAAATTTTAAAAAAGAAAGGAAGTTATGGAAAACTAAGGATATTTGTGAGATTAATTAAGTGACAGTAGTTTTTTTTTTTTTTTCAGAATATTTTCAAAGTGTCTCTTCACAGAGAGCAGTATTCGGGTTTTATCATTAATGCTTCTGATTTCTTCTGGTAGACGATTGAAAAAAGTTCTTCCCTGGTAAGTATAATGATGTTGTGCAAAAGACTTTAGTTTTGGGCATAGAAAAACATGTCTAAGTCGCGTTCTGTTTTCATTTAAAAATTGATATTTACTTTTTCTTTTATAATTTGGATTAATGAGTTTTTAATAAATAGGTCTTTAAATGTAGGTACTTGAAATTCTTCAAACAGGCGTTCTGTAGGGTAGTCAAAGGATTTTTTAAATATAATTTTAATAATTGTTTGTAAAATTTCAATTGGAAGAAGGTTACATTTATACGCGGATCCCCAACTAATAATAGCGTATTGTAAAGTGGATTGAACTAAGGCATAGTAAATTAAATATAGATTTTTTATCGACAGAAAGTTTCTAATTCTTAAAAATATATATATTAATTTTCTAATTTTGTTTACTACTTGACATATTTGTTCCTTCCATTTCAGATTATTATCAATAATTACTTCTAGATATTTAGTTTTATTTGTTGTTTTTAGTACTGTACAGTTTGATTTGCAATAGTTTTGGCTGTGAATTTTAGTTTTATTATGTATGACAATGTTAAAATTTTTAAGAGTATCATTTGTATGGATTGCAAATGGAATTACAAATGTCTTTTCATTATAAAGTGACAGTAAATAAGTGTCGAAAAAATTCTTGAGCGTGTTGATGTCTTCTGTGGCCTTTTATTATACATTTTCCCAAGTCTAATCACTTATTATTAATACTGTATCATCGGCGTATGACGTAATTTGACCATGTAAAGGTTAAAAAAAAAAAATCGTTTACATATATAGTAAATAGAATTGGTCCAAGCACTGTACCTTGGGGGATTCCAAAGCTTGTAATCTCTTGATCACTATTAACACGATTGATTTTTACTATTTGAGGACGGTTTTTTAAGTAGTCGGTGATCCATTTAATCGCGTTGCCTTTTATGCCGATATTATTCAATTTTTTTAATAGCATCTCATGGGATATGCTATCGAATGCCTTTCTAAGGTCAATAAATATACCCGCACATTTTTTACCTTTATCTTATGATTCGTGAATGTATGAAGTTACGTTAGCAATAGCATCTTGTGTGCTGAGTGATTTTATAAAGCCAAACTGGTTTTTGTGTAATATTTTATTATTATCTAGAAAATTTACCAATTGTTTTTTACTATTTTTTCAAAGATCTTTCCTATATTAGAAATTAGACATATTGGGCGATAATTCGTTGCTTGATGTGGATCTCCAGATTTGTAAATAGGTGAGATTATTGTGGTTTTGTAGTTAATTGGAAAAATTCCATTTGTTAAACTTAAGTTTATTAAATGAGTGATAGGTTTTATTAAGTGAGGTTTCATAGTTTTTAACAAGTGTGTCGTAATAGAATCAAAACCGGGAGACGAACCTCCTTTCATATTTTCTATTATTTTCGAGATTTCACATTCTGTTGTTGTTTCAAACATTGAAAGTATATTACGTTTCTGTATATTTTTATTTTTATGGTTTTCTTGGTTTGAAGGCTTATGAATATTTTTCGCAAGATTTTTCCCAACATTTGCAAAGAAGGAATTAAATATGTTTGCACATTGTTTAGGCTGTATATTGACATCAATAATTTTTTTATCGTGTTCAATGTACTTAATGTTTGGTGTTTTTTTTGTATTTTCTGTGGCGAAATTAATAGTTTTCCACATTTGTTTATGGTTATTTTCTGAAGATAATATTTTATTTTTAAAATACTCTTCTTTCCTTTTTTTAATATAAGATGTTAATTTATTTTTATATTTTTTATAGAAAATATATGCTTTTTCATCTTGGGGATTTTTTAAAGTTATTTTGTAAAGTTTTTCTTTATTTCCGATAGTAAGTCATTTGGTAATCCAAGGCTTTAAACATCTTAATTTTTATTTTATGTGTGTTGTTATCTCAGTTGTCGAATTTTAATGTGTTGTGACATAAAATTTTCGAAGTTAGTCGAACAAATTTCAGTATCATCACTGTTTAAAACATTATTCCAATCCTCCTTTTTATCCTTTTAATCCTCCTATTAACTGGGTTTAGTAGGTTAGGTTTGGTTAGGTAAAAAAAAATTTTTTCATCGTTTCTAATGACTTTATATCACTTTTTAAAAGAATTAAAAAATGTTGAATTGTCACTGTGTTGAGTTATCGTGGAACCACTTTTTACACAAACGCCTCATGGTTCTCATTTCTACAGCATTCAGTCTACTTTCATCCTTCCTCTGCCAGTTCCATGCCTTACATCAGGGTAGGTACCAGCACTCTATTGTGGACTGCAAGCTTCGTTTCAATTAGCTGAACAATTTTTTACTAGCGCCATCTGCGTTTGATTTTTCATTAATGGAGTTTCTGGCATTTACCCTTTTAATATCTCTGTCAGCCTTCCCATCTCTCATAAACATACTTCCTAAATACACAAACTCATTCACTTTCTCCAAGTATTCATCATTCAAAACTATGTTGCAAATATTTTCATTTTCTAATAAATATTTGAATAGTCAAAACATGCAGCACAAAGTTTTGGTCAACTATTCAAAATATCGTTCAAATCACATCGGCTGACGTGATTTCGATAATTACACTTTTCTATATTTCCGATGTTTTAATATTTCAAAAATCCTCCATTATTTATGATGACGCTCAAAAAAATAAATATATAGGTTATGATCGCAGCATTTTTTCGATTAAAGATGTCCTAGATTTGAATAATCCATCACTGCGCGCCGTATCTTATTAAGTCGGATTATTTCTGTTCACTTAAAATAAATGACAAAGGTTACAGTAAAAATATGTTATTTGCGGACAATTTTGATACATGACGAAAAACTTTCCAATAATCATTCTGAGCAAGTAAGCGATGAATCGTTACCAAATTGGTGTGTCTCATAATTGAATTTCGGTGTAATAGAAATGGATAAAACGGAATTGATTTATGTGTGGAGAAAAACCCAGAAAATTTCTTGATGTGGCTACACAAGCGAAAATAAAATTCCGTTAAACTGAATTTCCCAAACTTAAAGTCCTTGTTCGTAAAGTGAAAATATTGTAAAAGTAAAACAAGTTTTTTAGCTCTAAGCGTGTTTTAATTCAAGTTAGAATTACATAGTTAAGTTGTCTAAATTAAGGCGAGTTGAGATGGTGTAGAAGTTGGTTTAAAACCGGTAAATCTCATTCTGTCAACTGGAATACGATATTTTTCACACTACACTCCGGCATTTCAGTCAACACTCGGGAGTGACATTAATAAATCAAAGGCGTGTTATGAATTTGTCGATTCTATTAGAATAACAAAGATATTGTGAAGTTTCTCTGTCACTATTCGTTTCTCGGGAAACCTGCAATCAATCATCGGCACTTCTCGGCCGTGACGCGTATTGAAAACCAACCTACCAGAAAGTATTATTCAATTTCCGGCAATAAAAATAATATGTATTTTTTGCCACACTTTTTAGGAAGATACCGAATAAACAAGGTTTGAATTGAATTCCATGTTGAAATTTTTTATTGATTTATTTTTAGTCGCGCATTTTGGGAACACCTGAAACTTTATAATTGAATTGAAGTTTTTCAATAAAATCTGGTATATTGGGGAAATTCCTGGTGGAAACATTATTCAAGGCGTGATTTTTCAACTAGTTCCCGCGAAGAGTGGTCGGAGAGAAGAATGGTTTGGGTAAACCGTAGTGACAGAAAGATTTATTCATGATTTTATATTCCGTAAATATCTCCCCGTTAGCTAGTGGGTGAAAAGAAGTCGCCGGGCGTGAGGTGAGGGGGGTAAGGAGAGCATCCGTGAAGGAAAGCCTATCGTGGGAATAAAAAGCCAGCTTATGTAAAATAATGAACTTTGGATAACAATAAAATGGATTACTCGGGACACTTTCCCTCCTCGCCGCGGATGAGATTGTGAATATTTCAGACCTGCCACGACTTACCCTACCTTACCTCAGTACCTTTATATTTATGACTTTGTACAAACTTATTGCTTTTGTATCCCTCCGCGTATGTATACACACTTGCACCATTCAACTTTGAATTGGTAAATTTTTAATCCCACATTATATTATTGTAGGAATTTTAGTATTGCGTATCGAGTACGTATTATTTATTTATTTATTTATAGAGCTGTGACGGTTAACATATAGTTCCCATGAGCACTTAGAGCGTAGACCATTTTACCACATTTTTTTAACAGGCATCCGGTCCTTTTTATAAAGTTCAACAAGGTTGTCATTGTGGCTATGTGTTCTGGTTCCACAATGTGTATTCCCAGGTCTCATTTCTAGTCTCAAATCCCCCTTGGTTCCCTGAAGGTCCCACAAGGGAAGAGAGCCAGCCTCATCTCTCCTCTCCACTCCCCTTTGGTTCCCTGAAAGCCCCAGAAGGGAAGAGTTTACGAAGTACCTCAGTACGTTTATATTTATGTATAAACTTATTGCTTTTTGTATCCCTCCGCGTATATATACACTGCGATTCAACTTCGCATTGGTAATTTTTTAATCCTACATTACATTATTGTAGTCATTTTATTATTAAGTTTTTAATTGTTATAAATTACTTACTTCTACATCAAATATTTATTATGCACCCTAAGTACGTAATATAGGTGTTACCCGATTTATTCAGATAAAAACGGATTTACCCAATTACGAATTGCCGGACTTAATAATAGCTACAGGTACAAGTTGTGTTACTTAGAATAATAGTGATCTAACTCCAGTTATCTAAGTTTCGAGATTACTAACTATTAACAATCATTGATGAATGTGCAATTTTTATTTATTTAATATTGTAAGAATAAAATATATAATCAAAATAATAGGGTGTCTGGTGTTAAAGTTCACACATTTCGGAAGGTAATTCTAACTGAGAAGTGCTCTGAAAGAGTGCACTCGTACCTCCAGGAACACTTCCATTTGACTGCAGTATCTTGGTAGGCGGAATATTGGGCGATAATTATCGAGTAAGTAATTTTAAGTTGTATGATATTGGGATGCAGTGTTATCTATCAACAGTTCTGGAATATACAGCGATATGCAGAAGTCTTTTCTGCATAAGTAGGAAATGAAAAGCGGAACAATGTTTTCAAATCATTCGTTACGAAGCTTCCCTATTGAAATGGTTTTGCCAGCCAAACTTGCCTAAATTTTGACACATAAGTGTAGGTTTTTTAGCCGAAATTTCAATCGGCTGGTTCTGATCCTCAAATTAAATGTCATCAGAATAAAACTTCGATAAACGTTAAAGTACACATTGAGGGCGTGGTTGGGTTTTTGTTATTTAATTTTTGTTTTTTAAGACGCCACCACACTTAAAAGGTTGAGAAACGATGTTTTAGTCAATGGTTGCCTCCAGACGGGAGGCACATCGCACGTGAGCACTTTCCAACTAGCAAATAAATAAGTTAGCAAAATGGCAAAATAAAGTGAATGAAATCAATTGTGACTAGTAGTATTTCGTCTTCCCATGAGTGTGTAAGTATTTATTAACTTACTAGCTAGTTGAAGTAGCGCTTTGGAGACAATTAATCTAATTATCAACAGCTATAATCTGTGTTTGTATGACTTGTTGCATAGCTTTTATCAAATGTAATTTTATTCTTATTTTTTATGTTTCAAAGTATATATCAAATTAAAATTATACTACCAACGATGTAAAAGCCCTCTGGAAATTTAATAAATAAATAAATAAAATAAATATTAAACTTACCAAGTGTTCTATAAAAATGCACGTCACATTAAAGGTTCCTACTGCAAAATGCTGCATTGCAATTTCTCATCAATTCTCGTAAGAGACGCAAATAAATATCAGACAGGATTAATACAAAGGAGTTCTCAGCGGCAGGGGAAGTTTATCCCATAAAAGCATTATCGGTGTAACAAAATATATTATTTAATTTATTAGGATATATGACCCATTGGTATCCGAATGCAATCCTCTGTTAGTCCATCACTGTATAAACCATAATTTCGCGCTTATAATGATAGTATCAGAAAGAATTCAATAATTATTGTCAGTTTTATGATTATTTTGTAATTTCAACGTCATAGGTTGAGAAGTATTAAAAACCAAACTCCAATAATAACTTTACTTCATGTTTCTAGTAAAGTTCGCAGGTGGCACGATCCAAGCAGAAAACAACCGATAAGCTGAGACAAAAATGGATTAATTTTGTGAGTGCAAAGCCGTGTCAGTACATCCATACAAGGCGTGAGAGCTCTCTACAGTCTATATACAACCAACAGCGTAGCTTTCATTTTTCATCACAATTTAAAGTCCTTGCCACTACACAGTACACACAGGTGTTTAAGCGGCGCGGAAAGACACACAGAGTTTAATGGATATCTGTTTAACTGCAGCTTCCCATCCGATTACATAACTTGTGATGGAGTAGTTAATGAGATCAAAGGGTTTGTAGGATCTAATCGCTGATTTATTGTGATCTACGTGCATTTCATATGCGTTTTACCATATTTTTAAATACAACTACTACATATATGCAATAAATGTCGTTTTTATCCGATCAGCGTTTGGCTCAGTTGGTATAGTTGGCGACACCGGTACATGGGTAGGAAGATTCAATCTTCAGTCAATTATTTTTTTAATATTTTAAAAGATATTTAAAATATATGTATTTTACTAAAAATCTGAACGAAACACGAAACAGAAAAAAAAACAAAGAAAATAAAAGATTACGGTTACAACTAGAAATCGAACCCAAGATTCCTTGTCTTACCGGGACAGCGTCTTAACCAATCTACCTTTGGGACACAATTGTAAAACGTCATATTTGCTGATCACATATTTCAAATTCAGAATTAACAACCCTTTTTTCCCATATTTTTGGCAGCTACCTTTTTTAAATGATTACAAAGTTTTAGTCAAATAGTTTGTAACGTAGATAGTTTCTCAGATAAACAAATGTATTGTAGTTAATAAAACATTGTTCTTTACGGGTTTAATTTGATTAAATACATTAATTTGATTAAACTTTACTTTTGTTTTCATGAATGAATGCAAATCTTGGATATGGAAATTAATCCACTACCAAATACCATTTGTATATCCAAATTTACGTGGAATTGTTTTTTTATTGCTTACATAATATGTCAAATAGTGAATAAAAAGCTACAAGTTAAAATATACATATTTCACATGCTTTCGGACCATCTTTGTAAGCATGTGTTTAATAATAGCTCAATTTAGTCTCAGTTATTGAAAGAAGATGCAGCTCTAAATTGCCCTGATCCTAGGATTAAAAACTAAATCTTTCTCCATAAGTTTATACTCAACCACATCAAAATTAGGGCAGAAAGAAGATTAGAAGTATTTAGATAACAAATATCTTGTATTACACCCTTCCATTTCACGGCCAAGAGTGTACAAAGGAATTACAGCAATTAATGCCAGTCTGCAGGAGGCGTGGTCACTTAATTTGTTCGGAGTGGTTTTTTGATTAATGCTGAAAACTTTCATACGCTCTAAACTGAAACGAACAACAAAGAAATCCCTCCCGACCCGGCTCACAACAGACTTGACTTCCACCCTATTAGTCGTGACATTTTTCGTCGTAGACCAGTCATTAATCCAGCTGGCTGTTATTTAAGTTCGCATTTCCTTATTGTTTCGCTGGGTGCGTAGAACCGCAGAGCGGGCGAGGCCTTTTGAGAAATAGTTTAGTATCTGGAACCAAGATGCTTCGTTTAAAATACCCAAGAGAGGAACGAGCGGGGGACGAGTGGATGAGGAAGCGTGTAACATTAAACATTTGTTTGCTCTGCTTTGAGAACTGTTAACTCTGTGCGCCGAGTGTTACATGTCCGAACAAGCCACACTGAGTTAGTTAGGTACACATTTAGTTACATTTGTCTTGTATTGATTTTAACAAAGGGTTGAAAAAACAGGAACGAGCACAACGTAGAGCGCGGTTTCATGGTTTTGTTTGGGAAAAATGGGTCGGAAACAATCTTTCAGGACTTTATCTTTTAAAACAAGTCATAAATAACAAAGTTACATAAAAATAACCGAATATTTTTATCCGCATATCGACAATGGCAGAAAGATTTTTTAAATAGACAAATTAATTAATTGTTTTATTGTAGCTTTTTTTGACGAGACATTTTGTTTGTAAAAAGTATTTATTTGGGATTCTGGACTAAGTTGTACATCTCAGACCCAATTTATCATTCCCTTATGGACATTTTTTAGATTTTGATTTCTCTGGCCTGATCGAGTTGACAAGCATCCATCATAAATATCATGTTCCTTTTGCTTGACTGACCCTAAATCTTCACTTCAGAGGAAATATGCCTTTGACGGTAAAATGATCTACCGCTATAACGCATGTAGGTACTAACATACGTATTTGACGTATAATAAAGATTATAAAGTATAATATCTACACACTATGTGTATCTCGCGAACGAAATGACTTACATTTAAATGTTTGATAGAAAACAAAGCTGGAGACATTTCGGCTGGTTCATTTAGGTGGTAATTCATAAGATTCTCTACTAAAGTTGATTTCTAAAGCTTAATGACTTCTTTCATATATATATATATATATATTTTTAAATAAAGAAAGACAAACATTCCCGGGTTACGAATAACCTGACAATATTTGAAAATCTCCTACTACCTCCACAGTAAGCTGAAAATGTTGCTTGTGTTGTGATGGAGGACATAGCCAGCCGAGGAATTGAACACACTACGTCTGGGTGGGACCCAAGCGTGATGTCAACTCGGCCACCGACCGGTCTTTAGTACCTACCATAAAGATGAAAAAGAATTATGTATGTCAAAGCAGCCAGAAGCTGCCCTGTGCTGTCACAACGGCGTGATACCAAGGCGCCAAGAAGCCAAGACCTAATACAGCGCCAGCTGCCGTTTGGCTCAGAACCGGCCCTGAAAGCAGCCGGACTCTCAATTTCTAAGTTTTGCCATCATGACAGTGGCATAGCTTTATTGTGTTGATTTTCTAGGTCAATATTAATATATTTAGCTGCTAATGTCGTTTCCACTAGGAAATATTATGTCGTTAATTTTTTTTTTAAAAGCCATGTAGAAGAACTAGTGGCTTCTTACCTACAATAGTTGAAATGAACATTATGTCAAATAATATTGTCTTAGTTTAAATTTGATATTTTTTTGGTTTGCAAAACTTTAAAGCTTTAAGTTCAGTTTATTCTGCTGTGTAATTAGGATTGACGTACGACCAAGGCACACTGTGGGAACATAACCCCGGCTAGCGAATTGCAAGGACTTGGAAACCCATTCAGCCACTGACACAATAACGTTTACACCTATGTTATAAGGAGCACATACTCGGAATTCCTTAAAGCGGAATCTAGGCTACAGAAACTAACTTTAGAAGGAATTCCAATGTTAAAGCCGCCGTTCAAGATTGGGTATGTAATGACATCGGTTAGTTGACCGTACTTTTGATATAGAGACAGTCAGTTTAAGTTAGCTTGGCCTTGGAAATTACTCAAACAAACTATCACTACACTACGAATGTATAAATAAGGGTTCCATGATAACCCAACACAATGACTATTCAACACACTTTTAAAAAGTGATATAAAGTCATTAAAAGAGATGAAAAATTTTTTTTTTAACCTAACCTAACCTACTTAACCTAGTTAATAAGGTTTCTGTTTCATCACTTTCCATGACTTTATCCAATTTTTTAAAGATGTGATGAATTATCATTTTGATTATGTATCCGGTCACCATAAATGGTTCCATGATAACCCAACACAGTGACTATTCAACACACTTTTAAAAAGTGATATAAAGTCATTAAAAGAGATGAAATTTTTTTTTTAACCTAACCTTACCTACTTAACCTCGTTAATAAAGTTTTTGTTTCATAATATATAAAATGCAGATGGTTGCTTTATTTGTAAAAGAAAAATGATTAAAATTAGTCAATCGACAACACTGATAATCGGTCTTGCTGGTGGATTTCTTGTCAAATTTGAAAAGGTTGCAATTAAAATTCACACATTGGGGATAAACATTAATTTAAAACAAGGGTTTTTTCGGTATTTCATTCTCCTTTAAAACATTGCTTCCTGGTTATTACCCTTGCGATGCTTTTGTATTATTGAGGATGGCTTTTGGAGGTTATATTTTCAAAAGTGTTTTTACTTCTGCTTTAGGAATGTATAATTTCTTTCGGACCAATCTAAGAATGTTTCACCGCTTATTATATTTGAAATGGAGTTGTTTGATACTCTGGCATGACGAGTTAATATTTTAAATAATTTTGATGTAGATAATAGTAAAAAAAAAATGATATATTTTTTTTTAATAAAAAAAAAATCTGTAAAGCACTTTGTTGGGTTTTAGACTAACTGTATTTGATCAAACGCTTTAATTATAATAACTTGAAGTCACAAAATAATATAAAGACAGGCTTAACCCTTGTTTACAAAAGATCCTACAACCGATTTACTCGCAAAATAAATTTACCATCATGTTCACTTAATCGATTATACTTACATAATGATCCCGGCGTCAGATTAAAAAGGTAAACTTCCAATATGTGTGTTAGGGAGTTAGGTATAAAATAGGCTACCAATCGCCACCCTTACGTACGACGTACGAGGCAAATATAATTACTATCTCAAAACTCGTAAAGTAGAAGAAGTAATTTTGACAATTTTAATAGACTTTTCCTACATCTTCATAAATGTGTTCGGATGAAGCAATCGGGGAAGAAGAGGAAGGCGGAGATAAAGGGATTACCAATGGCGTGAAAACTTGAGAACTTCCCAGGAAAACTTTGATTTCGGAACTTTCTTTATAAATGAAAGCTCCACAGTCTCTCAAGAATAATGAGAAATGAAAAATCACTCAAATAAATTCATAAAGCGTTCTTCGCTACCCAAACAAGAAGTAAGAATACCCCAGGGGTATTTTTCTAGATTTCAATGTCATCAAAGTTAATAATTTGAAGTGTTTACTTTCGACTTCCTACCCTCAGACGTTGCCGCTCAGGTCGCGGGAATACTGATTTAAAACCGATCGAAGCGTAAAACGAAGATTTTATATTACATATTACTGTCACCGGCGTAGGTACTAAAATTAAATTTAAAGAGCGTCAAAATTAGAAATTTAAAAATATATATTTTTTTTTTTTCTGTCGAAGAATCCCACACTAGAGCTTTTATTCTGAACCTCGCAATGACATCAAAGTGATTTATTTTTATAAAAAAAATAATATTGCATAATTTACAATAAAATTAATATAAGTTTTAATTTATAAACGATTAAGTCAGACAATTAAACTAAGCTTGTGTGTATGGGGTTATTTTTATATTGTAATCTATAAATTTTGAATTTTAAAATCTTTGAAATTGTTTTTTTATTTATTTTATTTCTCTATCTTTCTGGCAATGAATTAATAAATTGTTCTCCAAGGTTTTTCTAATTGAATACCTCTATTGTTTTTTTTTTATGTTTTGAAGTTGGGAGAATTGATGTTTGTCTAAAATTTGTTTTATTTTAAATGGTGCATTTGTATTTACAATATAATCTTTGTAAATTTGTAATGTTGCATGTTGGAAATATAATGTTATTGGTTGTCCGACTTTATTTTTTTAACAGAATTCTGATGAATTTACCGTTTGAGTAAAATTGTTTTCATCATTAATTTTTATGCAATGTGAAATGGTTGTGTGTACTCTTTTCTAACTCTTCCTATTAAACATATAATGGCACATTCAAGGCAAAGTCAAATATAAATAAATATGTATCATTAGTGACTAGTGCTGAGTAGCTTGAATCTTATCCATTTATTTCTCCTATTTATACTATTTGTTCTGGACCTTTACTGAGAGTATTTACCTACTAGCTACCGACTTTTGATGAGAGAGTTAGTACCAATGTTCAGAAAAATAAAGTTTTGCTTAATACTAACATGCTTTACAACAAACATTTCATATTTATTTTACTAACATCAACATTGTTATTAAATGTTGTTTACTTTCATAGTACCTTAAGTACTATATTGTACTCATTATTATTTATTGAACAACTATTACTTGAATATACAATAATTTTCACCGACAACTAGAATTGCACCAGCTTATTTTTTCTGTATTTGGGCTATTGTGCTATGTTATGTACACTCATTATTGTACTTCTGGTCAACTTCCCTTAAACATTGTATCCACGTAAAAACCTTTATGGCGTAAATAAATTTAAAAAAATATATAAATATATATACAGGGTGTCCGGAAACTCGTAGTACAAGCGGGAAACTGGTGAATCTACATCACATTTTGAGTCGATTTTGTAGTATATATTTTTTTTATTTGAGCTTTCGTAATCGAGTAAATCGAGTTTGAAGTTGATTTTTTTTTTTTTTTTTTTTTTTTTTTAATCAAATTCTTATAAATTATTACTGAAGATCAAAGTACCCAACTAATTAAAACTATTTGAAAGTAAAACAAATGAAGAAACTCGGATTTGAAGCATTATTTTGAAATCACCCTTCATTTAACCCGGTGTAATCATAAAATATTTCTGCTCTGCAGGGTTAAAACATCTGTTATTCAACCCTAAACACCAGAAAAAACTTTAACCCTAAAATAGCCGAAAAATATTTTTTTTTGGTTTTTTTTTTTTTTTTTTTGAAAATGCTCAAATCAAAAAACTTTATGTTTTTTTGGGTTCCCCATGTGGTGTAGATTCTCCAGTTTCCCGCTTGTACTACGAGTTTCCGGACACCGTGTATATGATTATTTTTTATTTGAAATGTGACCTTTAAGTGTAGCACGTATCATTGATCAAACAAATCATTGAGTAAATTAACTTAAGGTTAGGTTATTGTATAATCATGTAGTTTCACCTGCAACTAATGATCATACTTACTGTATTAACATAAAATCTACTTCTGATAGATGTGATCTCAGAATAAGGAAAGCTATTACGGCATAATAATCACATTGATACTACCGCTGTTAATTCCATTGAAATCTACCACTTTGAATTTCTTTTCCAAGAATACAGAATTCACAATAGGAGTAGAACAATAAATCAATGAAAGTTTTTTTTTATAGAAAGAGAGTGCAAAACGTTGTTTTTTATCGATGCGGAGAACCTCAACGAGAAATGTGACAAACTTCTTAAGAAGGCTATTATATTATTCAAATGCCAATTTCATTCAATAAAGAGTGCAGTGAATTGCCTGCTTTTGACAGCAATGACAATAAATTATTCACATTCTACCTAATGCGCCGCAACCGCGCTGTGAATGAAGGCGGCTGTAATGAGCTTGAGCAAAGCACAGTACAACAAAACCAGCTTCATTCAATCTGCGCGGTACGGATTGTATCGGCGTTTGAAGTAAGATGGGCTGAAGTTGAAAAGGAAATAACAAGCGGTATAGTAATAGTCCTACAATAAATACATAGTGTTTAATAATAATCGTAACATTTTCGGCTACTGGCATTATACCTAGCTCTCTCTTTAAAAATTTAGGGGTATTAGATCTATCAAAAAATTTAAATATAAAAATGCAATAATCAGTCGTTTTTAATACGTGTAGGATTACGAAAGATTTTTTAAACATTTATGTTGAAGGATCAGTAGGATTTATAGGCCCTGTTAGGAGTTCAACCGAGCCGAACCCTCTGATATGAAATTTCCCATTTGATCTCTGGTGAGTTGACGTGTTGCTCTTGTATTGTTTTGTATTTATTTTGCATAGATAATGTTGATTAACTAGATGATCATAGTGTGGAAGGGTTTAGTTTTTCCCATGGGGAAGATTTAACCCGGACAAAAAGTCGGAAACTTAATATGTTAACCTTAAATGTTCTCGAAAAGAAATAACTCACTATCGCTCTGTGTTCATCTCGCTAAAGCGCACTCGACTCGAAGGGTAAAGAGCTTTTCACAATTAAACAGATCTATACACAATTCTCGACAGTGCCACTGCCATTGGGGTCGAATGACGAACGCTACTTGAAATTCAGACATGATATGTGTTGTTCTATCTGGATACATTATTTGTAAAAAGTTATTATATTTTACAATGAAGTTCTTCGGGTACTTTTCAACCTTTAATTTACTTTCAGAACTCCCTCTGCCAAAATTTAATGCTAGTGTTAATATAAAATTGCTAAGATTATTGTTATGAATTGTATTTTTAAAATAAATACTAATTTTTCTCCACGAAAAATATGTACCTGTTCCGATTCGCAGGGAAATTCAAATTTATTACATTTTTAAAATATAAATCTCGATTTAACACTTAAACCAGCCGTCAAACGCTTAGCGAACGAACCCATAACAAATTTTATGAGGAAATGTTGAAAACAGATTATCTTGAAATAATTCAGTGGCCCGCTGGCGCAAGCCCGTGCCCCTTTCCCAGAAGAAGCCGATTTAGTCAAGAAAGAATCAAAACACCTCAGACATAAATATTTAAACAAAAAATCTTTGTAATAATTTCTTTGTTTTGAAGCTCTTTAACTTTTATGTTGGGGCTTAACACTCGCAAAAACCTCGACAACCTTACTAATAAATGTGGTGAAAATTTTATTTAATTGAGAAATGAGTCGTTTAGAATCCAAGGCCAAACCGCCCAGGATCGATTGAAATCTAAAAAATGAGTCCTTTAGAATCCAAGGCAAAACCGCCCAGGATCGATTGAAATCTAAAAAATGAGTCCTTTAGAATCCAAGGCAAAATCGCCCAGGATCGATTGAAATTTAAAAAATGAGTCGTTTAGAATCCAAAGCAAAACTATGCAAAATCGGTTGAAATCTAACAAATAGGTCGTTTAAAATCCAAGGCAGAAATATCCAGAATCGATCGAAATCAGTTCTGCACTTGAACTTCGTAAAGTGTTCTTACTTTGGACCAAACACGATTTTCAAATCATTTTAAATACTACAGAGATACAATTTAAATATCAAATTTAACAACTGTGTGCGTATTATGACCTAAATAATAATATGGCGTATTTAGTTAATTTTTTTGATAGTTTTGCCTTTGATTCTATACTACTCAAATGACCGTGTACTTGAAAACCTTACTAATGTAGAAACCGACATGAAATAGTCCGTAGAAAGATATATATTGCCAATCCAGTCAAACCATCTTTGTCATATATAGTTTATCTGATGTATGAAATAATTATAATTTCTTTGTCTAAATAGTCTTTCTTTAATATTGTCGAATTTCGGAATTTTTTTATGTATTTTAAATCTTCTATATAATTCGTCATTTTGAAGATATCATAAAAATAAATATCATTTTAGAAACTAGATATTACCCTAGATATATTTTAATTTGATTTATACTTAAAAATTGCAATTATTTTAAATATTTTACATTTAAAAATTATATATTTTTTTTAAATGAAAAAAGTTGAAAAAAAGCTTACGACAAGATTAAAACGTAAAATAAATTTAAGAGGATTAAAAATTTAAAATACACTTTTATTTCAGAAATTTGAAAGGAAAACGTCATTAAAGAATTATAATATTACTTCGCAAAAAATAACAAAAAATCCATTTTGACACAAGTTAATTTAAAAAAATATACATTTGCTGCAGGCATAAGACATTTATTTATGTTAAATTTTATTTATTAAAAAAACATTACTACAAGTTTTATTGAATTCATACAGTCAAAGTTAATTTTTAAAAACAAATCGAATTTCCCTGCTTTTGAAAATAATGACATTTTTATAGATTGAAACTGACGAAAAAAACCACGAGTAGTCAATGTATTAATATAAAAAAATTATCATCGGAATATAAATTAGAGAACACAAATAATCGAAATTTTCATCTTGCGGGAAAATTGACGCATGCGAAAAAGTAGCTCATGCGTATAAGTCTACAAAATGCAATGTTGTCAGTTCTTAGAGACATTTTTTATTTGTAATAATTCGAAATATAAAATGCTTAGTCTTTGTTCTCATACAATATGTAACAGAAACAGTCTTCGACGTTGGGAAGTAATTTTATTATTAGTTAGGCTACAAGTTCTTAAGAACATTTTTTTTGTATAAAAACCGAAATAATAATATATTTGGTGGAAAAGAATATATGTAAGTGAGTAGGTAGAAAGTCGAAAATTTGGTAGATTGAGGTAACAGACAGAAGTGATGAAAATATTTCCATTAATAACATGGAAAGAGCCTCCAGGAGGTTTTTAACAGCTGACGGGAATAATCTAATCACCTCGGCTTGTTTGGATAATTAGTTCGTGATGAAAATCTTAATTCGAGAAAATTTCACGCTTAAGTGGATTCCGGAATAATTATATGATTTCAAAGATTTATTACGTTCTAAAACAGTTTCTGTAATGATTTCATTTAAAACCATCTCGTCATTAATGCACGTTTATTTTTCACTAACAAGGGATTTTAGATTTGGGGTGTATCGATTGATGGGCGTGTTTACTGAATAATAATCTTTATTCTCACTAAAATTGGCTAAAAACCTATCCTAAAGGATGATGAATTTTCAAATTTGTAACATTACTGTTTTCGTACATTTTAATAATTATAAAATAATTGTTTCTGTATTAAAAACAAAAAGACTTGTTTTTTGTCATTTTAACTTCCTTTGATAAAAAAATATTTAAAGTTTAATATCTGCCAGGCGTTATGGAACGGTATTTTTTTATGTTGCAGTATCGTGTCGCATGCCATGCGATTAATTACTCATGAAAATTGCTCTAAGACTAGCTTCAAAAATATGTTCACCCATGCATTAAAACATTAATATAAGTTTTGTAAAAGTATATTAAATGTGACCAAAGGAAATAGGGTCCCTATTTTCCTAAAGGTTCTGGTATTAGATCCTAGATACACCGTATCTTTTTTATGAATTTTTTTGTTTCATAAAATCGCTAATGTTGTCTTGAATAATTAAATATTACAATTTGAGGTTAACTCACAAAGTTATAAAAAAATAAACAAATAAATTTTACTTGCCTTGCCGGGATTTCAAAAGTCTCTTTTTAATATTTTTGACCTTATCTCTACAAACCGTCTTCTAATGTATTTTTTTATTATTATTACTCAGACCTACATCATTAGTAAGGATTAAAAACAATCATTTTCATACCGGAGAAAATTAACAAGACATTTTAAAGACATGTCTAATGGGTACATTCATTACGTATAATTTAATATTTAGTTCCTTATTAAATGTAGTAAAACGCACTGTAAATGTACAAAACAACAAACAGTGAACAAAATAAAAATAATACCTTTTTTTTAGTAATTTTAATACCGCTGAAGAGTCCCAACTGCTCTTTACCGTTTGTGTGGCTGAATTTAGTGGGGAAGAGAGGGAGACGAGTGATAGGAAGGTGGAGAAGTACTTGGCTATTCAGAACTGGTCACCAAACATGGCTAAAGCTATTTCAGGCAGCGTTTCAATTATAATTCGTTAATTTACATTGAATTTAGACAATGACATATTTTATTTAAATACCTTAAAAATAGAAATATTTTCTAAAATTTATCTCTGAAATCCTGATTTAGTTATTTTCACGAAAATAAAAGTTCATTTTATAATATTCTAGTGTTTCCGGAAAAAATACAAATAAAACTCCAGCATAAAGCGAGCATAAATTAATCTTAAATTTATGTGCCTGAAAGGATAAATTTAAATAAACTTTTAAATACGTATTTCAGGTCGGCTAGAATTTCATGGCAGGTTTTGTGGGTCCTATGGGAAACTCGGATACTGGAACGTTTTTTCATATGGAAATATAAAAAGCGTATGGGCTGGAAAATGCTTGATCAAAATATATTTATTTTTAAATGAAACATTGTTACTCCGCATTATTTATGTAAACACGCCTACCGGTTTCGGCATTACCGTAAAATAATGATTGAATTATAAACCACCACGAATCTGAATCAAACGTTCCTTGAAGTGGCTTGTTCGGGCATATATACCGATGGTTACGTTCAACAATTATTCCCTACCTTCCCGTCATTGTAACCTTGTCACCAAGAGACGAAAGGTTCACCAGTAGAATTTCTATACAGCCTCTTTACGTGCTAGCCGAAGGAGGAGCATTGAAGACACCAGGACTAATGTAGGAATTTCATTATTATGGTGGCATTCTCTTATAGATTCCTTTCGTTCCCCTTTCGCTATATAATATTTTCGGAAGAAATTCGCGGCCAAAAATATATCTGTTTTTTTCCAAGAACTATCGAAACGTGACTAAAACCGTGTCAAGTGACCAAATCTGAAGTGCGAGGATCGTCCTAACATCTTTACATCTCCTTTTCCAAATTAGTAGTGCCAAAGTCCGAATAGGTTCAAAAATATGTTTTAACTCATGTATTTACAAATTTATAATTGTTTTTCACGTTTTCATTTTGAAGTGAAACTTCATTACGCGCGTTATGCATTTTCGAGGACCGGAGTAAAACCGACACATGACCGTCACAAAAAAACCGTGATCATTTCGCTATAGGAGCCTAGCTAATATTATAAACCTAGTTTAGGTCACTCTCCAAACTTAGCTTCGCGGTCTAGAGGCAGAGCGCCCAACTGCCGTCGTGAAGAACCGAGGTTCGATCCCCGCTTTAACTATTTTTTTTTTCTTTTTGTGATTTTTTTAATACGAGGAAAAGTGATAAAATGCTCTCGTGCTGCGACTTTGTCAGGCATACATATAAGAAGATATCTACATGATTTGTAATAATGTAGTAAAAAATTACATAATTTTGTTAATTTTAACCGAGAGTCTCCCGAAATGTCTAAATCCATTTAGTGAGACTCTAAACCGGCAGGTGTTCACTCGAGTAATTGGCTAGAAGTAACGGTCGGTACCTATATAATATTTTGGTCGAAATATAGCTTACAAATCGAGGCGGTAGAGTCGCTCGGTCTTTTGATTAATTATTTTTATTTTGAATCATTAAAATTACTAATCAAGGCCGATAACGCGACTATTTACCCTCGCAGACGTGCGTAAGTTTTTTTAGTAAAAAAACACAGCCGTAAGTGAGTTTTTCAAAATTTAGAATTTTTTTTCAAATTCAGACTCCATACGGGTATGAGACTGTTAAAACACGATATATCTTTTCCGAAACGAACAAATATACGGAAATATTTTGAAAAACGACAGATATGACTTTACACTGCCGATATATCTTCGATTCGACCCTATATAAAGCGTTAACAAGACGTTATGTGATATTATTCATTTGCCGTGTTTGAAAACGAAAATTAGCGCGGGACAAGTCAATTGAGGAGTACACGTTGTATACGCGGTTCTTGTCGCGCGAGATACCTCTCCTCGCGGTCTAGAGGCAGAGCGTTCGACACTCGTTATGCAGGACCCGGGTTCGAATCCCATAATTTTATAACTTTTTTTTTTTATCACATGCTACTTATAAATATGTCAATATTAGGAATCTAGCTAAACTTTCATTTGTTAACAACACGCCTATAAATAAATGTATGCTTTTTAAAACTATAATGTACAGCATTCTGAATAATAATAATATGAAATGAAAAGACAGAGAGAAGAATACTAAAAGTTTCACTTCCGTCGTGCGTAGGCTTGCCACACACTGTATTTTTTTAAATTAGTATTTCGTATTAGAACTCGGTAAAAAAAACCGTGTCAATTTTACTTGAAAATTTGTCGTCAATCATAAAAAATTCTATTTTCGGTTGTGTTGTCTGCTACCCTGGATCAACGAACTCTATAACTCGGATTTGCTTTGAATTCAAAATTGATGTAATGAGAAATCGGTTAGGTAATGTTTGTATATGAACAATATCTCGTGATTTTTCACAGGTCTGCGCTAGTGGATTATGAACATTTATATTTCAGATGTGTATGTTAATTGATCAGTAAACGTTTATTCTTTTAAAAGGTCTCTCCAAAAGCGTGGTTTATTAATCAACGAATTTAGCTCAGAATGGTGTTCAAACCATTGAAGAGATTTATTACCGATATATGTATCTCGTGGGCATGTTCAAATGCCCAAAGTAAACTCAATTTTCCTTGACTCGATTAAAGTTTGTAAATATTGATTTTTTTTCTTGAACAGATTAACAATTTCATCGGTCTCTCCGGAGCCGAAAGGTTATGTGTAAACTGGCGACAATAATTTGTTTGTTCAATGCATACAATGACCTCGCGTTCAAACTATCAATCAAAATATATTGGCCAGAAAATGTGAATTTACCGTTTTTCCCGGAATCGGGGCCGTAAATTGCGGATAGGTAAATTATTTGCATTAAAACAATATTGTCTGTGATATGGGCAAGGATGGATTCGGCAATCCTTATAAGTTAATTGCCATGGCTAACATTGAAATAATTCTACCTCAATTCAATATTGATTATTAAAGAACCCCATTTAAATAGCCGAGTGAATTAACATAAATGTGAACACACCGAGTTTCTTGAACACGAACACCACATCTAGATTCTGTTTGCCAACCTATAGTTATTCAAATACACATTGAGTAAAATTTCACCCTATTTACATGGCAAAATTTACATACTATTAAGTTTTTTGTTTTATACATCACTAGATAATTCTCAGTGAACAATTCAAGTTTTTTTATAAGTAAATATTTTAATAATTTCTTAGAATGAAATAAAATAACGTCTTATTCATTGTTATGCATTGCACATTATCTATTTCATATAAGTATTTGTTAAAATATTTTTTTTATATGGGTATGTAGCGTTATGGCTATGTGACATAACCTATAATATTTTATACTTAAGCGCACAATTTTTTTTGGGAAGAATTCGTCAAAAAAATCGAGATAAACTGTATATAACTCCATTATTCCTCACATTTAAGTACTGCTCAAATATTCTTTTCTTGTGTAACGACAGAGATAAAGTAAGTTGATTTTTTCTAAAAAAAGCAATGATAATCAGACTGAAAATAAAAGTTACTAAGATGTTAAAGGAACTAAATTGGCTAACAATGAAATTGATGCTGACTTGGAACGCAATGATATTTATACATAAAATAAGAAACAACTTCCTACCAAAATACTTTTCAAAGAATATTAAAAGCAACGTGGACATTCACAGACATAAAACAACCACATGCAATCTAATTAGGCTAAAAATAACACAGCCAATATGTAAAACAGTACTATACAAATGAAATAAATATTATACTATAAATAAACCATAAAGTCTGCACAATTTGATAGATCCAAGCTGAATTGTGGGAGTGATCTGAATCAAAATAAAGGTTAATAAATAATAAAAATGGTATAATGAATGTAAAATGACTAAAATAAAATTAGTAAATAAATATTTTATAAATGGGCTTTGCACCAAACAGACCAGTTGTAATTTTGTAATCTAGGAGATTGCTGAGGCGGCAATCGGTCGGCTTCCGCTGACATAGCACATCACGCACACCAATGATAGATCCCTCAATTATAATGAACGCACGTGTCATAAATTATACGATGATTTTTAACATTGCCGTTGCTCTTTAACGTAGAAGATATTGAAATTTATACAGCGCTGGTAGTAAAATTTATACACATTCCATACTCAAGTAATGATTGAGATTTTATAAAAATTATCGTTACAAAAAATTCACAGTCAATTCCAATTCAATAAATTTCACAATCACTGAAATATAATTTTATTAGGTTTTCTTTTCAGCTAGTGTACCCGCCTGTGATTCACATCATCCGACACACGAGTCCATCATCGGGTCAAGATTAATGAACCGCTAACTGACCGAATTCCCAGCAAATCAACACCGGAGCTCAGGTGGGTTAATGGTATTATTTTTGGGATTTACAAATAAGTGGAACACTCCAACATAATACAAGAGTCACCAGTAAGATGTTTTCCGTGCACCCTATTGAGGTCATACTGAACATATATAAATTCTATTATAGTTATTATTGTTAAATGTATTTAACTTCATATTTGTGACTAGTTTACGGTTTTAAATGTCGAGTTACGAAGTTAGATTCATCTTTTTGAATAACTTTGTACATATTTGCCTCATTTGCTCACAACAAGTATCTTATTTACCAGTCACAATTACTTGATTCATCTCATGTTTGTTTTTCTTGGTGCTCTCTAAATAATGTACATAAATCTCTTTACATTACGCATTAATATAACATGAACAATGCCTTTTTTCAAAAGTATCTACTAATTAAATTTAAATAATTTTTTTTTTAATATTAAATTTATACCCAGCACAATAATATTGTTTTAAATATCTGTATTTTGATTCAATAATACCTGCTTCTCTCCAGCCAAGCTAGGTTGTAAATACTAATTTTCTGTAGGCAACGTAATTTGATAATATTGGCTAAAACTATGATACTTAGCTACTAAATATTGGTTTGAGGAATGTGCTGCATCTGCAACTCGGTGTTTCGAGGAGTATACTAAATGTCAAGTCGTCTCCTTGGGTGAAACGTCCGTTTTTCAATTGTTTTGGTTCGTGGTGACTATGTATTTCAATAGAAAAATGTTTAAAGCGACATAATAAGGGCGTTTGCGCGACGCTCACATTTTAAATATTTCTGATGAAGATATTACTAAAATCTGAAATGTTCCTAGGGGGATCCCTAACTTTGTAGGTTATTTATATTTAAGCTTAATAAAAACAGGGCCTTACCAGTTTATATTATACGTAAAACGGTTTGAAAATTTTATAAAACGTTTTTCAATTATAAAATTGGATTAAAGCACCCGATTTTATTTTTTAAGACGATTAATTATTAATTTTCTGAGATATTCCTCTACAAACATTTGAGATTTTAGTAATACGTTTATCAGAAATAACTAAAATAAACCCCAACGAAAAACCGATTTTCTAGGCTTGCTAAGGCAAAGTTGACAGTAGAGCTGTCAATTACACCGGGCCGCACGCCGAATATTGTTTTTACATGACTTCATCACTTATGTCTTCAAGATTTCCACTTTATTTTAGAGATTTGATAGACGAAATTCAACCGCAGGTTTGTCCAATACACCGGGGCCGCGCGTCACATATTTTTGTTCACGGCTGCTTCACTAACGTAATTGAGATTCTGGCTTTATGTTAGGGTATCATCATAAGTGGGATGAATGCGCGTCACATAGTTGCAACATTATTGACATAAACTGCTATACTCCTAAAGTTTATGTGACCTTAATAAATACTTTGGAAACCACTGTAGGCAAACAGGCATTAGTTAAAGCTGGAAAAGCGTAATCAAAAATGCATTTCTCTATTGTAAATAATCTGTGTGTCATAACTATGGGTCTATGTACCTTAATACCATATTAATATTGTTTGGTTTTCGTGTTGATCCGTTGGAATCCTTTGAAGTTGTAATTAAATATTATTTGCTCGGTAAATCCACTTGGTTGATGAGCACGCGCCATTTGTCTCAGTGGCCGTGTGAGGTAGGTATTTCACAGGGTTACCAATTAGTTCCCGGCCACAGTCATCCCCGTAATGTGGGCTTATTATGTTGATATCATCTCCTACTGGGCGAGGCGTCGGCCATTACTGTTTGGTCCAATAATATTGTATTACACAGAGTAATCCTCGCTTTAACTCAACAGTGGGAATTGTGGGCAAGCTATACAGAATTCCTAAATAATATGCACAACATAGGTATAAAGATTATAGATCAACATATATTAATAAAACATATTTATTGTTTTTGTGTGTTTATTACCAAAAACCTATTTATTGTTTTTGTGTTTAATTCGTAGAACTCCATTTTTGTTTTTTTTTTTAATTAACATCAAATTTAATAATACAGGGTTTTCCAATAAAAGGTGTTATTTTGAATAGCCCGCTATTTCAGTAGATGTTACTTTGAAGCTGTCATTTTTTAATATTTGACAAGTAGAAACTACGCCATTAATAAAAATGGAACGATACACGTTTTAACAACGAATTTAAATTATTAAAATTCATTTGAGTGAATCAAATGCAAATCATCTTGAGTGATGAGGCTCATTTTCACCTCGGTGGCTTCATCAACAAGCAAAATTGTCTCATTTGGGACTCGGAATACACAAGAGTTATTGTTGAAAAGCCTCTTTATCCTCAACGTGTGACTGTTTGGTGCGGTTTATGGTCCGGCGGAGTCATTGGACCTTACTTTTTCGAAAATGAGGTTGAGCAACAGTTACGGTGAATGGATTGCGCTATCGAGAGATGATTAATGATTTTTTATGGCCGAAATTGGATAATATTGATTTGGACAACGTTTACTTTCTACGAAACGGCGCTACGTGCCACACAAGCAACGAAACCATTGATCTTTTACGATTGAATATCAAAATAACACCTCTTATTGGAAAACCCTTTATAATTATTATGTTCGGCAAGTATTTTTGTTAGTGTTACAGCGGTTTCGGCTTTCAAGGCCATTTTCAAACTGTCATGTTGTTGTAACAATAACAAAAACCAAAAAATACTTGCAGAACTAAATAATTATATTAAAAAAATTGATTTTAGTTAAATTAAAAAAATATATGTAAAACTGTATATTATAAGAAAATCTTTATAGCGTTGGTTTGATTATTAGTGCTATTGTAAAAGTAAAATTTAAAATGGTTATTTTTTTCTTTCTGAATTCAGAACCTTATCATAATTACATAATTTGTAAAAACCATAAACTTGCGAACTTCCAATATATTGCACTTAAACGAAAAACACTTTTATAATATTCCTGTTTAAAAATATGAACCGGTTAAAAACAAAGATTTTTAAACTGCTGGAAGTTATTTTTAGTTTTAACTTTCTGTTGTACATATTTTGTGTCGGCTTCATTCAAATGCTAGGATTTATTTTTAAAGAATCAAATATTATTACAAAAAACCAAATTTACTATTCTAATAAAGATAAAGATCTCACGAAGTTACATAGTTAACGACATCATTTTTAAAAATAATCCACTGTATAGATTTCAACTCATAGCTTAGTGACATCCTGTATACCTATATTTTGCAAGTTGAAAAATGTTTTGTTAACTTTGAAATTGGAAACAAAAAATATTTTTATTTATGCTTCAAGAACACATAAAATATGTATTATATTATTTGCCTAGTTCACATATTGCCATTTTTGTGATATATCACCTCAAGGACGGTTGATGTACAACAAAGAAATATATATATTTTTATTTTACTGAACGGTCTACACTTTCCTATATTAATTTTCTTAAAAAGACTCACTATTTATCAACCAATATCCTAACAGAAGTAGACAGAAACGATTAACCGCCACACAACTTTCTCTTAACCCTGACTTCTTGCCTCATTCATATTCACATCGTCCACACTTAATCTCTTTTACGACTCTCACTTATTCGTATACTATTCATTTCCAGTGTTTTCAGTTCGCTCTCAACATCCAGATCATCTGAGATTTTCTTAGTTAAAAATTGTCCATTACACATATAATCAGCATTAAGGTTATTCAAAGTTTTACCTCACAATTTTATTTTCTTAAGTCTATTTTTGACCTTACTCTGCCTTTAAATCATCTTCAAATAACAGACTGTTTTCCAGATGCAAGACATCGTAAGTCAGTTGTAAGTATTCATTTCAATGGAACATTTGAAAACTCTGTTTTATTACTCCAGCCATATGATATGAAGATTGAAAATATCTCCGCGAACCGCCGAGACTACTCTCTCTCTGAACTTTTACGATGAAGAAATTGGCAAAAAGGCGCGGCCGGGGAACACCCGTAATGTGCGGTTTCATAACCCATTTCAATTCCGCTGAATAACATATCTTTTAAGACTCGTGCAGCACAAAAGCCAGCGGAATAAAACTCCGGGGCTCTATTCAGTTCATAAAGCCTCCGTTCATTCGTGTTGCGTTTTCCAGGTGGTTGCCGGCGAATAAAATAGCTGATTGGTGGTCTTTTAACTCTACCGCGCTTCTACCTTTTACATTCTACACTTTTAACAACGTGCAATAAAATCTTTATTTTTTTACTATTCTGTTTTAAATTCTATTTATATTTTCTTCCGTGTTTTATATCCACCATAGCATTTCATAAATATTATAAATATTTTTTTTTGAGATGTTCTGGTTACGGTTCAAAATGGTGATCGTGTTGGATACTACCTTTATATACTGCCAAATTTCAAATGATCATGATTTCCACTACGAGCTGTTGAATCGAAATAATTAAAATTCTGGTAACTACCAGCCCGGATAAAGTTTAGGTTGGGTTGTTTCATAAAATTTGAACAATACATCAAATTTCAAGGTTAATTTGCGAGTTCTGTGAATGTCCTATTCAATTTATTTTATTATATAATTACAGGCCAGTTATTTGACAGATCTGGAATAATAACAGAACTTGAAAAAAACTTTCACAGAACTTAAATTAACTTTGAAATTCGAAGAATTGTTCAAATTTTCCGAAAAAACCCGACGATAGAATTTCTTTGGACAAATTTTATAATTCATTATTAAAAAAAAATGTTACATACAGTATTTACGTTACATAAAAAGTAGATAGGTATTTTAAAATAAACTTATAAATATTATGATTTTTTAGGAAATTTTAATTGAGATAATTAAAAAAAAAATCATTTTTTCAACGTGCGGTTTACTGTTTACAGAACTACTACTTAGAGTTAGTATTAAAAAGAGTATTTTTGTGGTAAATTAAAATGTATTTATTTTTCATGACTGTGGTTCCTTCTCCTATCGGATATTGGCTTTCATCTTGGTAGTCATCTCCCTTCATGCTGTTCTGAAATAAGGCAGCAGAATTTCCCTCCATCACGTAGGTTTCTAAGCCATAAAATGTAAAGCTCATATGTTTAAGCTTATAAGTAGTAGAATATAATTGATCAACAATTTCCAATAAAATTGCTTTGTTTATTTCATGAGATCACAATATCGCTTTCGACTACATAAAACAACGTCATTTGAAAATGTAAAGATTGATTATTTGAGAAGAACTAATTGATCATTTCTCGTTTTTAATAATATCTTAAAAAAATAATATTTTTTATTGTGCACACTACTGTTGAAGTATATGAAAAATGATATCCTAATTTAGTTCTTCTTCTGTTGAATTCGTAGTTTGTTCAGTGACGCGTTAGGTCACACCGCATACGGGGTAAGAAACAAGGATAATATCTTCTCTCTGCATAATAAAATTTGAGATTCCTATAGGATTTTGCTGCCCCGAACGAAATACAATGTATTATGCTCTTTTTTACTCACCGACTTTGCTTGTTTTGATAATGTAGCTGGAAGTGTAAATGTGTGATGTGTGAAGATAATGTAGACTCGCACTTCGATAGTGTTCGATATTGGAACAAAAGTCACAAAATCAATAGTCACGTTAAAATACTAATCAGTGATTGTATGTAATCTTATGAATATAAAACATGTCTTCTTATTTACAAAATAAATAATAAACTCATACATACAAATACAGAACTCATTAAAACGTCCCAAGTACACACACACTTTACACGGCAACACGATAAAATACTTTTAAACACCATACATACTCATCATGGCAAGCAATCCATTGGTTACGAGGGAAGCAACATATACAATTGCCTCCCAGATGATATTAAAAATCTATAAGTACATTTAAAAAAAAATTGTTCAGTTTTATGCTCAATCAACAAAACAATGAAAGGGAATAATATCAGTGTGTAATATATTTATGTGTAATATATATGTTATTTCTAGTTAAATAAGTGAAAAATGTAATTTTCTTTTATCTAGAATAAAAAAATATTTTTAAAAAAATCATCACTATGAACTTTCAATACCTAATATTTAATAGCGGTCTCTACTCATCGAATGATTATGTCGTTCTCAGGCTGAAGTTCTTTACTTTTTATGTTTTTTTTACATTAACCCCACACAGGAGGCCCAGAAGAAAATAATTTCCCTCAGGGCCTATGTCCTCCTTTGGGGATGCTGTGTGGAAGGTATTTTTTAATCAAAGGAAGGAGAGGAAGTTATGGAAAGGTAAAAGGTACGAAGTTTGGATAAGAATCTAAAGAATCTTAACCAGTTCGAAACGTCAAAGGGTCTCCACAAACCAGCCTCTCCCGATCTGGCACGCCACGCAGCTGTTGGGCAGGCGCATCTTGAACACACCTCACCCGACGAACCCAGGCACCACTGTTAAATCACCAAATGTAGCAAACCATTTGGGGTGACTTATGGAAGAGGTATTGGTTATGCAATAACTGGTTGCCGAAGTGGCGGCACCCAAACCCGCCTCCCAAATCATAGCCGCAGGTGGCGATTAGTACAAATAATGCACAGACCCGAGCGAAAAGTTTTAGTCTTATCTATGTAATTGACGGAAGCAGAATTGCAGCATCATTGGTCACCCATCGGTGACCAAGTTTATAAATAATATTTATATCTCCGAAAACATTCGTAAAGGATTTTTTTATTTATGACACAAAGAGTAGTACATTTAAGCATAAACTATCATTGTTTATTTGTTCTAGACTAATTAAGTTCCATTAAGTTTAGTTATTGATTTAGTATTTGTACCTACACAATATAATTATGAATGAAAAAAAAAATAATTATAAAACAAGTAAAAAATACAACTTTAGCATGATTATACTACTCAAAACAATAAAATAACCTACGATGATGATATTTATTAAAAAAATATATTTTTTTAAGTTATCAGTTTAGTGAATTGAATTTTATATGATTTCAAGTTGAAAATTTCGTAAGGCTTTGTGAGTTTTACAGATACACCCTATTCAATAGTTTTGCGCACATTTATATTTGCAGTGTGGTGTTCTAAATAAGTCGTTCGATCTGGTGCTGTATTCAGGGCAACGAAATGCGTATAGATAGATATGATGAATCAACAATAAATAAAAAGAATAAAGACTCATTGAACTATTTATATAAAATGGCAAAAAATTAGAAACATATTTTTATCTACGTTTTTTTCTTTAGAAATTCAGGGAGCACTTCTTAAGTGAAAACTCCTGAGAGGATAAATTTTGTTCAGATCTAGGTGTTAAACTTTAATGTCTTTATGAATGTGTTTCAGTTAGGTTCGGACTACAAGGTGAGGGGGCTTAGTTTGATAATTAATAGGAACTTCTTCAATTCATTTTCGTGATTTATTTTTGGGGCTACCTCTTTCTTAAGCTAATTTTTCGGACAACATTACAATGACCATCATCATAATAAATTTACACTGCCCTGTTAGTTGATACTCTTTTAGGATCTTTGTATTGTGACAATGAAAGATAATGATGTTTTTGTTGTCACAGCGATTATTGTTAATCAGAATAACACCATAATATATCAGTTGAGTTGCACAGTTGGGAGATGGCTCTGGATCGATGATGATGATGACACCAGGCGTAGACAACGATGGCTGCGATGTAGTTGTGGAGACTGGCCTTGTTGCTGCGTTCAGCACTGATGAAGACGTGGGGTCTTCCCGGTACTCCAGTGTAAACGAGGTAGGCGAAAGTGCGATGGACTGGTCTGCAGATGAGTGGAAGATGCTGACCGGCGAATGCCACGGGGCCGAGGCGCAGGCTAACGTTATGCCAAGGCAGACTTGTTGACTGGAGTGATGATGTACTTAGGTCTGATATATATATATATATATATATATATATATATATATACTGCTGCTGATTCCTTTATTCTTGTCTGCCACGGGTTGGAGTAGCGTCTGGACGTCAAACCCGCAGGACCGCTGACTCGGTTCATTGTATGAGCGTTTGCATCACCCTGTATGCAACTTTCTCTTATCAGCAGTTTTACGTATCGCGGTACCGATATTTTTATTTAATGTTTCGTAAGACTGATTGCTGTCTCAGCTTTTTAATTCGTGCAGTCTGGTTATGATATGATGACCCTAGGAGCGGTGACGTAACCGCTACACTCTTATGCTTTTCGAAACGTTATCTAAAGAGGTAGATAGCGCAACACGGCATTATACCCCAAAATAAGTTGCTTTAATACGTCTGGCCGTAAAAATCTCAAATAATACCTTCTTCAGAATATTTTACTTGCAGAGCGTAATTTTCAAAATGGAATAAACTTCCATTTAAATATTTGTCCGTTCAACACCTTGTACGCTTCGGAGTTTTTTTTCTCTTTTATGTAGCATGTTAAAAAGTAAAAAGCTAAGAATATTAAAATTTTCAACGGGGAAAATTCTAAAAAACATAATATCAGAGGCATAGTGAAAATTCATATTGCCGACCTTATCATAAAGCGTAAACCATCGTAGTTTAGATAGGTATATTTATTTAAATGAACTATTATATTATTATTTGAGAATCTCATCCAATATCACATAGAAATGTGGCAAAGCAACAAGAAATAATTTTAGAGAAAGCCAGTGCAGAAAACAGAAAATCATTTTTTTTATCCGTCAGAGAGGCCCCATTCAAAAATCAAAAGGGGAATCTCAGTTTTTGTTCTTTTGTTGATTTTGCTCTTCATACACTTTTCAAAGCAGTAAATGGCATCACAAATAATTTTAAGAAGGATAATATTAGAATGGTAGCATGTTCTCCGGAGACCCATCGGCATTCAACTGGTTGATGTTTCTTGAATGTAATCGAACCTTTGAAAGTAGCGGAAAAGCAAAAGCAAGTATGACTATTGATCAGGTTTAGTTGGTAGCAACAAAGTAGCCGCCTATTTGGAAGCTTCTTAGAGTAGTTTATCAGCCTAAGAAACTTCAGATGAAACTTTTTTATTTGATTTCTTATCCAGATGCAAAGAGCCCCGAGTTTTTGAAAAAGGGGCGATAGAATGTTTTTGAACACAAACTTTCTTTTAAGATTGATTTAGTAGATTATATTTAAACTGTCTTAATAAGGTAGATACTTTATAAAATATTTGTTATTTTACTACAACGCAAAGTTAACACTTTTTTGTTTGTGTAAATTCATCGGTATTATTTACTTCTTTACCATTTGCGTTTCCTTTACACGAGAGCGTGAATAATTTAGTGAATTGCGCAGCGAAGTCCTCTTTTTACTGGAGCACTTTGCAATTCGTCTATAATTTTATTTTGTGTGTTCCGTATATGGTCAGTCCTGTCAAGATGGTAGCGTGTTGGATAGTCCTTTTATTCTCCGCCAGAGTTAGTATGAGCGTCACGAGCTGTCATAACGGAATTATCAACATTACGCGATGTCCACTGTTCACAGAACTTCCAGTATTATATTAAGTCATCGGGGACAGTAAAGGTCCCATCAGAACTTGTGACAAATAAGAAAGGTGGCTCTCTCACAAATTATGCATAACAATAATGCAGATTACCAAGTTGAAATGTCACGGCACTCTCCTGAACAAAGAAATATTACAAATTTTTCTTATGATTTATTTAGAGTAAGAAACTTTAAAGATACGGTCTTACCCTTACTTTTTATTTGATCATACCTTTATCTGAAATACACCAGGGAGAGCAACATTGTAGGGTTTTGTGTGTGAAAGAATTCAATAGTTTTAATAAATTACCAAATTATTAACCATCACCACATTTGGTCAGAGGGTAGGATTGAAGATGGAACGTCTCTCAAATTTAATTTTCTCCAGACTCCAAGCTTAATTTTGTTTCCTTTCTTCATCTGCTATCAACCACGAGAAACTTATCGCAGGGTCTAGTGAAAGCATCTTTTTGTCGATACCCGATAATGTTTTTTTTTAAAAATATTTTCTCTTTAATGTTAAAATAATATCAAAAAATGACGATGATGTCTAATGTTTAAGCAAGTTTATCATACTTTTTATATTGTGATAACTCCGACTTGGCAATACCCATGCGCTCTGGTGGAATAAAAGGTGCTAATTGAAGAATTACTAATAGACTTACTTAATACTTGAAGAATTGATTGGACAAGGAACACACAAACAAATTAAAAAATAGACGAATTCAAAATGGTTGCGTAAAAATAAGACTTCGCTACGCTCAATCAATAATAATCTTTAGAAGATGAGTACGAAATTGCCATATGTTATTTCAGTTTTATAAATTATATTTAAGAAGTAAAAAAATATTTACAAGATAATTACATCATTTTATACTGAGATTTATTTCATGCCTTCGATACAAATCATATTATAATTGTGGTTATTTTAGGAACATTGACACTCTTTCTAAATTACATTTGAATTATAATTTATCATGTACAGTACGTTGCACACGATAATTTCTATTTCATCTTCAAGAAAACACTAGTGGATTAATTTATACAGTACCTACAACAAGTAGATATTTATATTCATTCATAAATCTTATCGATTATACCTATTTGAAAATTAAGAAATTTAAATTTAAATATGGGACCATTAAAACTTAAATAAGGGACATATTTGATTTTTATTAACGCTTGTCGTTGAATTGAGGTAGCAAGAACATAACAATACAACACAGTGGTACATTAATACAAAGTAGGCGCATAAATAATGTTGCCCAGCTAAATGGCGCCCTGTTTCATTGGGACATCTGAACACATCTCTGCCTGGTCTGTTCTGCTTGTGCTTATATCCCCCCCCCCCCCCCCCCTCCTACAAGATGTCTAAGAATATAAACATAAAATACAACGCGTTAAGTTCTGCTTGATTGGATATATTGCTTATATATACTTGAGTAAGTTCGATTATATAATGCTTTAATACTTATCATAAATAATTTATTTGCTGCATTTTAAATAGCTTTGTCCTAAAAAAATCGTTAAAATGTTTGGAAGAAATCAATTAATTTTCGTAATTTTTTGTCGAAATTTGTTTATGTTTTCTTCTAATATTATTTCTTCTGGTAACTCGCAAAATATCATCATTGCTACGTACGTCAAAGAATTTTTACTGTAGGTGTTTCTTTTTCAGAACGGGAGTGACCTGGCAACTCAGGGCAATTGTAAGTGATGAAAAAATTAGAAAAGGAATGTTGCTTGGAATGACTTTAGCCATATTTAGTGACCACATATGAAAAGCCAAAAAGAAAATAAAAAGGTACTTTCCCATCATCATCCTTGCCATTTCCTTCTCTTCCCACTTCTATCGTAACAAAATACCCCAAATAGGGATGCCATCGCGGTACACTTTCTCGGTTGGGTATTTCAAAGGTTTTCTCATCACTTGAGGGAACTGATTGTTTTTGTTCAGGTAAGTAGTTGATATTATTGATTTGATCATAGAAAACATTTGAGGGATCCAGAATCCATAGAGATCAGAGAAGATTTCTTAAATGGAGTGAATTTCGTTAAGTTCTATTTAATATTTAAGATTTATTTTAGGTTTACCCCGGACAAGTTATTGATTCTAATTGATTTGCTTAAGAGTTTTGACAATTTTTTCAAATTAATATTTGGCCTATTACATTCGAAATAAGACGTTTAAATGACTTTACTTCGGGAAAACAAACACGCCCACAATAGACTTCCATAATTTTATTTCTTCAGTGATGACATAAATCTAACTTCTGCACGGAGAAAAGAATTGGCTCCTCAATTAGGTAGTACCAAGCAGCCAGCGTCACGAATGTCGTCAATGGTCACCGTGTAGTTGTGGTACAGTCACCGTACAATCGTGGTTCAGCCGAGGTAAAGTCGGCAGGCGATAGTCGCATTCGGGCTGCCGGCGAAGTTTGAGAAGTCCTCAGGGACGCTGGCGGAACGTTTTTGATTAATGCCTAGAATCACAAAGCGCTAACGAACCTTTCGCCACCACCGTAATTTGGCCGCTTATGCCGCCGGGCCCGTCGACAGGGGCCACTCTCGCCCTCGCTTTCCGCCGGCCAGTCCCGCCTGGCGACTGATGCTAAACTTCCTAAACTATACGAATTTCTCGGCGCCCAAAACGTATCACTGACCGCTGGCCCTCCGAGTATACCGCCTTTACCTCCGTACAGACGGCAACGTAGCGGAATTCTAAATTACTTTATCATATAAAACATTTTAATTTGGGACAAAGGTAAACGTTACACAGTTTCCACCATTAGATTTTTTAAATATCTAAGAAGTTTCTAGGATTATTATATTTTAGAAATTATTTATTATCTGTCAACATTTTTATCTTGATTGGTTGTTATTAATAGCCTTGCCAACAGACGGAAAGCTACTTTACTGATATCACCTATAACCTCTTGAAGGGTCACATCAGCAATCCAGATAGTTTAGAAAAAATGCCCTAGGTTTATTATGTATCAGATTATTTATAATTTTTAATTGACCTTTCCTTGTTAAAACATTCAGAACTAATCTAACATAATATAGTGATATATATAAATACAGACAAACATTCCCAAGCTATGAATAACCTGACAATATTTTAAAATCTACTACTACCACCACAGTAAGCGGAAAATGTTGCTTGTGATGTGATGGATGACTTTACGAGCCGAGGAATTTAACACACTACGCCTGGGTGGGACCCAGGCGCGATGTCAACTCAGCTACCGACCAGTCAATATATGAACCTACTCTGACGATATGAAGTAACGCATGCAACATTACATTACGTTGGTACATTAATTAATTAATGTAATGTAATTCTGAAAGGTTACATTACAAAAAATACAATTCGTAAACTAATGTAGAAACCGAAAAATAGACAGTCTAATCATATGGTCTTCCTTCTTCTTACACGAGTCATTTTTGATTATTTCAGTGAAATGATAATCATTTCCGTTACAAACATCATTATAGTGTTTAAATTCATTATTCTCCATCATTATTCGAGAAAATTTTTGCTTGTACATTGATTGTGACCTTAGCTACCATAGGTAAACTTGAGACTCCCAGTTAACAACAATAGCTTAAGGGGGTATTTCACTATCTCTGATTATGTTCTGACTAAGCACTAATCCGCGGATTAGTCATTTTTTCGTTTTCGCTATATCTGAATAACGCTAACGCTCGGGTTAAGGTTCGATTTGACTAATCAGTGCTCGAACTTCACGTTAGGCGCTATTCCTCGAATCAAAGATGGCGTCAAAACATTCCGAGTTTGACAGCTGAGAAGTGAGTCGAATTTTGTTGAATGAATTTGAATGCTTGTATGATCCATCCTGAATTATTTGATTGTGTTCAAAATAAGAAACAATGTATTAATTCGACACGAATCTATCTAAAATGACCTGATAATAAACATAACATAACCAAAAAAATGCACACTTCGCGGCGTGCGGACTGTGACGCATGACAGCCGTGGCAGTAGATGGAGTAACTGAAAACATTTTGCGATGTTGCCAGACTATTTCGAGTGTTATCTATCCGGAAGCTCGAAACAATGGTGAAACGGTCGCCGTTGAATAACGAAGTTATTCTGATCTTTAAAGCCAGCCAACGGATAGTTAGTCAGATATTTAGCCCGACATAGTGAATGACCCCCTTAGAGTTTTTAAAAATTTTCTTGGTTTCGGCTACCAGGCTACGTATATATATATATATATATATATATATATATCCCGCTACATTTGTTGCGTCCGACCCCTAAAAACTCCATAGCATTGTAGCGTCCACCGACTTACAGCGTCCGATATACGGACGCTGCAATGTTTTGACGTCAAAATTGGCCAGAACGATGCTTACCCCATGTAGAATCGTATGGCAAAAATTTTTGTGGAAGCAAAAAATCTCGCAGAATGTCTGAAAACGAATATTGAACGTTTGACATTATGCCCACAGGTTCGCTACACGATGTATATATTGAGCAGTGTATGTTTTTATTCATTTCTACGATCTTGCCGCGTCCACGAAGTAATATAATTTTCGATACATAGCGACGATCGTGCTGCGTCTACGCATTACGTCGATAGTATTGCGTCCTCAAGACCGATTGCGAGTAGATATTATTTTATATACATATCGACGGTCGTACTGCATCCACACATTACGTCGATAGTATTGCGTCCACGCATTACGTCGATAGTACTGCGTCTCCGTAGCAGCTCATGAGAATATACTATTTTTAACACAAAATGACAATCGTGCTTTTTTTTTTTTATTTGTGTTTATTCAGTTTTTTTTTATTTGTACATTATTTTCTCTTACTTAGATCTTACAAAACTGATCAATCAGTTTAATTGTAAGAAATCTCTCACTTTTTCTATTTATTAGCTTATAACAATATATTTAATTTCAACTTGATATCTTGGTACCACAATATTAATTGTTTTTATGTTTGACGGAGGTAGAACGATCTAATTTTCGTTTTTATTTTTGAATGACATGTCTCATTTTTAATATCTTCTGGTAATGAGTTAAACAATTCCGGAATTTTATGTCTTTTTGTTCTATCTCCGTATACATTTTGCGATATTTTAATAATAAACATTTGTGCTTCTCTATGCCTAGTAGGGTTGTTATGGTTTACAGGTTTTTTGAATTCTGTATTCCAGAATTCATCTAGCGTTAGTTGGTAATCTATCCTACTATGTATAGAGAGCACATTACACAAAGAAAACATTTTTTTATAATCGCCTACACATAATTGTATTTTTTTTTGCCTGATATCAATTTTAGGAAACGGATTTGTAATTGTTCTATTTTATTTAAGTACGTTTTATACGTTAACCCGTAACTATTTACTCCGTATCCTATAATTGATTCCGCTAATGCATTATATATACAGTATAATATATTTTTATTGACAAAGTTTTTTAGGTGATAAAATTTCCCTAATATGGATCTTAATCTATTACATACATTTTCAATGTGATTTGGCCAGTTAAAATTGACATCTATTGTAAGACCAAGGTATGTATATTGGTAAACTTTTTCTTTGTTTGGGCATTTACATGACAGAGATTGGTTTTTTGTGTGAAAACAATCGTATGAATGACTTTTTATATGCAGTTCTTTATCCTGACAATTTGCATATGGAGAGTGTATAAGCATATATTTTGTTTTTTTTGCGTTAATAATAATTCCATTGTCGTGGGACCATTTAATTATGTTATTTAGGTCTGTTTGTAAAAATTCCTCAATTTTCTGTAGATTTCTGTCAGCACATATGATGCAAGTATCATCTGCAAACATGTAACATTTACAACGTTTTATTACGTTAGGTAAACTGTTTACTTGCATTAAATAACACGTAGGTCCCGATATCGACCCTGTTGCTACTCAAGTGTCTGTTAACATTTCATCGCTGCTTCCATGCATCACGTCGATAGTATTGCGTCCCAGTGAACGATCACGAGTAGATATTATTTTGAATATACAACGACGGTCGATATAATTTTCGATACATAACGACGATCGCACTGCGTCTAGGCATTACGTCGATAGTATTGCGTCCCCATAGCCGATAACGCTGAAATATTATAACGAATACATAACGACGGTTTTGCTGCGTCCACGCATTACTTCGATAGTACTGCGTCCCCGTGGCCATTCGCGAGTACATTGTTATGTATTATTTGTGCGTTTGGTTGAGTAAATCATCAGATTTGGCAACATTGTGTTAATTTACAACGATGCCGCTTGACACTCAGAACTAAGAAGCGTCCTGCGTGGTTTTTTGTGCTGCGTTTACGCATTACGTTGGTAGTATTGCGTCCGTTAACGAATAGATATTATTTTTTATACATATCGATGGTAGTGCTGTATCCACGCATTACTTTTTTTTATTTTTTTTATTATTTTAATATAGATAATATGAGTTACATTAATACATACATATTTTGCAAAATCTAATATTTAGGATCATAATTGGTCATGTATACCTTATCAGAAAAGAGGAGCTCTTGCGCCTGATAAGGGAGCCACGATTCTTACTTAGATTCAATGTTATAATATTATGTTTTATGTAAAATGTATAATAATATATATATATTTTTTTGTTAATATAAGTTTTTTTGGAAAAAAAGTTTGATTTTATTTATTTGTTCTTGTTGGTTCGTAATACAGAGCAATTCGGAAGGGAGATTATTGTAGTTTTTTATGGCTTGGTAAATATAATGGTTTTGCATTTGCGTTGTTTTAAAGATTGGCGTAATAAATCGACATTACATCGATATATATACATAATTACATCGATAGTATCTCGTACCCGTGGCCGATCTAGATCAGGTATTATTTTTAATTAATGAAAACAATACTAGCGAAACTCAATTGAACATCTGAAACGGAAAAATCTGAAAGAGGCACTGTCACATTTGGGACTCGAACCCAGGACCTTTGGTTTTCCAGGCCGTGACTCTACCAACTGAGATAATGTGTCCCTATCCGATTCGGTCATATTTACTGTAATATACTTCGACTGAGAATTATCAACAGAGTGGAAGTTACTCCCAGTATCGCCCTGGTGTAAGACCACCATTCAGAATTGAAACTTTGCTCCAAGTGGCTTTAGCCGTGTTTAGTGACTATATCTGAATAGTCAGGTACTTTACCACCTTTCTCTTCCCCATCGCTTCCCCTTCCCCACTTACCTACAGTCTCACAATACACCCCAATTGGGGATGAGTCCCAACTCCTCCAGACTGGAGGAGTTGGGACTCTTGTGAGGAATTCACTATAAAAATAAAAATAAAACATAATCTTAATTTTCCTAACGCATATTTTTATTGGCTGCTATCTTTATGTATAATTGCAGGATTCAACTCGAACTAAATGCGTGAGCAGGTACCTAAGCGATTCCTTCAGAAACTTGATCAGGGTGCTTAGGGTGTGAACATCTTGGAATAATTATCGATAATAACATCAAATGGTAAAGTCAAATAAACTCCACAGTAGACAGAATGACAAAACTCATCTTTATATTTTTTAGACTTAGAAATACTGTATCATTAAAAATACATAAAGATATTTATTTTGTACTTGCACATTCTACACTACTACAATATATGGAATCGTGGCTTGTGGGGGGGATGCATATAAATCATGCCTACTTCCATTCGTGACAATTCAAAAAATATTAATAAAACTTATCTTAAACAAGCCATATTACTATCCAACAATACATCTTTTCCAAGGTTTCCCAGTTCTCTTCCCAGAGATTATTATAACATGAGATTATTATAACAGGAGATTATTAAAACAGAAGATTATTATAACATAATGCTACATAATATATGTAGTTACATTTTATGCAGTTTGGTACACGTTTAATACATTTTAATTGAGTTTTTATATTTATTTTGGTTACATTGAAGATAGAATCAGAGAGAATGTTATTATACATATGTTGAACATATTCTTTTAAGACAATAATTTTTATTTGAAATGGTTTAACAGTGTTTTTCTTTAAATAGATTACTTGAGCGTGTGTGCCGCGTAGGTACTTTTCAAATCTGTTTAATAAACTCCACATATTATGTTTTTGCTTATCATTCCTAGGTATTATTTATAAATAACCTGTTTTTATTACGTTTATTGTATTTTCTTGTAAGGTTATTAATAGTTTTTGTAATAATATTTGCAATATAAATATATGTAAAAATATATAGTTGTCTTCTCCTAAGCACAAGCATCTGATTTATCAGAAAAGTGATTGAAATATTATGTTGTAAATATTGTAACACTAAAGATGTAAAGAAATATAAATAAAAATATTTTTATTTTTAACATAATGATAGTAATAAGTTTAACTCATTAATTAAAATATTACAATTTGAGGTTGAAATAATTAAGTTAAATATAAAAACAGATATTATTATATTGAATACGTAACGACGGAAGTGCTGCGTCGATGGTATTGTATCCTCGTGACCAATCACGAGTAGATATCATTTTGTATACATAACGACGGCCGTGCTGCGTCCACGCATTACGTCGATAGTATTGCGTCCCCATGGCTGTTTGCGAATTTGTACATTTTTATGTATTGTTTGAGCCCTTGGTGAAGCAAAACGCTAGATTTGGCAACATTTAGCTCATTTACAACGATGCCACGTAGAACTCAGAACTAAAAAGCGCCCTGCGCGGGTGGACATTTTTGTAAGATAGTTTACAGTAGACGGTAAATTGATGTCCCGACCTAAAAAGGTCCGACCGCCCTCTGCAATGAAGCGAACTGGGGCGTTATGAAATGATACATTTTTACTAAGGATATCGTTGCAAAAATGATGCACGCCTGCGCCCAGTAGGTACTTTAGTATACAAGATGCAACAAGCTATTCATTCAAACTTCTTACTACCAATAGACAGTTTGTTGTCATTTCTGGTGTGTTTCTGGATGCCAAAAAAATAAAACATATATATATACATATATTTTTTTATATACCGCACAAGAGTCTCAACCGCTCCCGTCTGGAACAGTGAGACTGTGGCATCCCCAATCTGAGTACTAGGGTGACGGTATCGGGGAGGGGAAGAAAATGGAGAAATGTAGAAAAGTACCTGGTCACCAAACACGGCAAAAGCTTAGAAATAACGTTTCCATTCGGAATGGTGGTCTCACACCCAGGCGATACTGAGAGTATATTTCACTCTGGAACGTGTTGCAAACACACTTTATATTATGTTTAATGTATTTATTGTGAAATAACACAAACAAATAAAAATTTATTTGCGCATGTCGGGTTTGCCTGTCAGATTACGTGTTTCGGATTGCGAGTCGAGAGTCTTACCTCTCAACCACAGATACTGTAATTAATTAATTAATTCACTATGAACATGAAAACTTCACTAGAAGAGTAAGAAATATTTTGTGTTGTTTATTTATTTGTTAATTTATTTATTACACCTTATAGACTTTTACATTCTAGTTTAATAGTTGAGTATTGCAGTTATTATAAATTCGTCAAACTTAAAACAATAGAGAAAACAAAGTACAATGAAAAAAAAAAATTTACAACAAAAGCGTATAATAAAATAAGATACATTGGTAAAAATGATAAGAAGTCTCACATAAGTAGATATTCAAAATAAACAAAAGAATGCAAAAATTAAAGATGTCTATTTGTCTCGATTTATAAAAGAATTAAAATAAACAATATTTATATTGATTATTTTTAAGGTGAAATATATATCCCATATCAGAATACGTCATGCAATTCTAAGGGTTTTTATAATATAAGGGGCATAATAACGGCCTAAATGTGCCTTTTGAAACTCTCAAAACAAATCCAAGAGTCTTAAGGGCCTTATATACGGAAGACGTAAAAATGAAATCGACCTTCAAAATGCCATGTAACAAACAAATAATATACACTCGGACGCCAGAATAAATTATTCAGTATGGACGTGAAACCTTTATTAGAATAGTCAGCAATATACGGAAGACGTAACAATTGAATTGGAGTGAACGGACGTGAAACCTATATTAAAAGGAACCTTCAATATATAAAAAATATACACACGGACGTGAGTATGTACGTGACGCTAGAAATGTATGAAAGTGTAATAAACATCAAAACCTGCATTATTATGAATATTAAAAAAATATGATATTAGCGATTACTGTGAGTAAAACATAGTGCAATATTCACAAAAACAATCTAAAAAAAAAGAACTAGAAGTGCTGGACGCCCGAAGACGGATTTACGCACGGACGCAATAAATGTTGTGGGACCTATATATATATATATATATATATAAACGTAGCCTGGTAGCTTAGCGGTATTAGTAGTAGTAGGTATTTTAACGTTTGCACAATAAATATATACATATATATATATATGTTATGGTATATATATACATATTTCTTAGCCGCTTACCAGTCGAATGTAGTAAGTTAATAAGAAATAAGTTAATAAGTTAAGTTGTACAAACGTTAAAATCAGAAACCACGACACCATTTTGTATTATTTAACTGAGCAGATTATTAGCAATATATCGGAATGCAAAATATCAATGTCACTAGTGATTTATAAATAATCATTGATTAAAAATGTTGTCAAAAATTAATCCTAAGGGGAAATCGAGAACCCACGATTTTCGACTTTTCAGATTCGACACTCGTCTATAAATGGGGTTACATCTCAAATAATAATAATAATAATAACATGGAATTTATATAGCGCAGTTTAGTGTCATTTCACTTCAAGTGCGCTTAACTACTCGTATAACAAACTTTAAAAAAAATGGTAATTCAGTGTTAATAGTTCTTAAAATTATTCCTACAGTGTGCCTTACCCAATACAGATCTAATATTATAACACTAAATACACTGTTTATACAAAGTGATGACAAAACTTAGAATAACAATAACAGTAGGACAGGACAAAACACGAATATTAAAACTAAAACATAACATAAAACAGGAGGCAGTTTTTGCTCAGAAATGAGAATTTTCTGAGCAGACACTAAAAAGGTACAATAAGGAGACAACCGAAACCAAACAATTACCGGAAGTTTTAGAATATGGCTTATTATAAAATATTGAAAAGAAGTTAAAATTTATAAATGGTAAGATTTTTTAAATAATTTTGTTTTTAAAGCTCGTTTAAATTCAGCCAAATTCTGGAGATTAGTAAGAGCTGAGGGAAGTCTATTCCAGATGAGAGGGCCTGTTACACTAAAATAACGATCATAGTAAACAACTCGATTTGACCTAGAAAGTTCGATTAGACGATTACTAATATCTAGATCTGCTGACCTTAGAGAGTAAGCTGTCTATTGCTTTAGTTCCGATATATATGCTGGCGCCATTCCTTGCAATGCTTTGAAGGTCATTAAGCAGATCTTAAACTCTATTCTTTCAGGGCATCGAAGCCAGTGAAGGCGATCCCTTAGAAGTGGGGTTATACGGCAATACTTAGATTCACCAAAAATCATTCTTGCCGCAGCATTAAAAACTGACTGGATTCTATTGATTTGTTTCTGAGGTAGGCCGGCATATGCACTATTGCAATAGTCCATACGTGAGACGACGAACGAATTTATGAGTGACTTTGCTCCATCAGAGGGAAGGCATCTCCTGATTGATTTTATCTGCCTTAAATGGAAAAAACCAGAACTTACAGCTTTTGAAATTTGCGCTTCAAGAGAAAGAATATTGTCCATAGTGAAACCTAGAAATTTTATTTCTGCAGAAGGGATTATATCCGTATCCTGAATACGGATTGGACTGAAGTCAAGGAGAGCTTGCCTTCCAGGGGAAGCTATCCACATAAATTCTGTCTTTGTGGGATTTAGTTTAAGTTTATTAACAGACATCCAACTTGAGATTGTGTTAATGAGGCTAACCACCTGGTTTTTAAGGACGTCTTTTTCGTCCGGAGAACAAAACTTGAAAATCAAACGATCATCTGCGTAGCCTTGTGATTCAAAGCCAGCTGAGTGAATTAGTCGTTCAAGACGATTCGTATAGAGAATGAAGAGAATGGGGCCTAGGACAGAACCCTGGGGAACTCCAAATTCTATGGGAGTTTCAGATGATGTACATTTATTGAAAGTGACTGAGGCTACTCGTCCAGACAGGTACGATGTCATCCATTGGAGTGCATCACCTCGAACGCCAAATTCGGTTTCAAGCACATTTAGTAAAATACTATGATCTACTGTGTCAAATGCCGCACTCATGTCAAGAACAGATATCAAACCCAACTTACCTGCTTCCATCCCGATGATCAAGTCTGAAACAACCCGCAAAAGAACAGTTTCCGTTGAATGAAACCGTCGATAAGCGGATTGATTTTTGGCAAACAGACCAGCGGAGTTCAAGTACCCCACTAATTGTTTGGCAACGATTTTCTCAAGCAGTTTTGATAGGAATGGTAGGTTGGATATTGGCCTGTAATTATCTGTATTATCAGTAAAATCAAACTCTAATTATTCGATCTAAGTGAAGTACGTGTCCTTTTTAAGGAAGAATTTGTATGTCACTATTTACACAAGTGCGCATCTCAAAAAATAAAAAAAACGAGGCTGTGAATTTTCAGAAAGTTTAAAATATTCTAGTTTGTTTTCTAACGTCGCGAGAGTACAGACAGCTAAAATTACAAAACTCGGTCACAAAAGCTTAGAACATAAAATTTCAAAGAAAATGAAACCAAAAACCTTAGGCCCGGACCTAAAACCAGGAACAATACTGCAGTGAATGCAGACAACGTAAGCGTTCTCTGGCAACTCAGGCGGCTTCAAATGACGAGCCTGGATCAAGTAAAGAGGATGTGGATTTTTACAGTCACATAACTTAGTACTGCGCGTTAGTTCTTGATTAAAATTAGCGTGAAAAAATTCTTCTTCTCAATCCACTACCCTGCATTCAATAAATGTAAGTTGCAAATGAATTAAACATTAAATAAAATTTTGATAAGATTTCAATATACTATACCTACACATCGACCTAGACAGTGCACATCTACAATGTTTTTTTAACAAAATAAATACTAGATACACATTGAGTACGATGTAACTATGTAGGTTTACAATTATTGTATAAAACCTTGATTTAAAATTCAATACTGTAATGAAACTAACTAAATGACAACATTTTGCAGACGGTTTGAGCACGAGCAATTCAAATAGAGCATACATTTTTTCTCTCCTTGCACGCACACTCTTGAGAACTCTTTTAGAGACACGAGACACGTAAGTTTGTCGGCCGGACTTGTTTTGCAAATTTTAGGGATCTCCATTATACGGTTTGCCCAGAGTGGAGCCACCATTGCCATGCCTATGGATACTAAAATTCTTAATTAAGTCTGCACCATAAAAATGTTACGTAAATAATTTAATTTGGGTTCCAGTTAAACTTTTTTGCCTTGCCGATTCTTATCCCACATCTGGAATGAGATTGCAAGTTTTATAATTTCAAGTTAGGTCCGTTTTTCACAATTTCCTAAATTTTGTAACCTTGACAATTCAATTTTTCGAATAATTAAAATTTATTTGTTTCTTCATGTTCATAATACTAAATTTTTTGCGGTCCGTCCTTTTTGGCTACCTCTGCGGGGAAAAGGCCTGATGGTTACTTGTTTAGTTCTCATCGATGGCAAATGACAGAGGCAATATATGCACGAAGGGCGGAAATGAGCCACAAAAGCGTGAAGGGCGAGTAAAGCCTCACAAAATGGCACGAAAGAAATACCCACAAAAAATCCATGCATCCATAAAAGCTTTCCAGCCATAATCTAGTCTTATTTTTACTAACGTAGGATGACATAGTTACGTGCGCCTGTTAAAAGTTTATTGAAAAAAAATGCTTAACGACCGTAAAACTATAAAACAGTATCGCGAAATAGCTGCTTTGATGTTGTTTGCCTTTCTCTCCATGGGGGAGATACAACAATTTAAATTTTAAAACCATTCATATTTAGGAGTCTAAAGTTCCACTCAGTTAAGTGTTGGTACATCGCCGGCTAATATTATTAGAGCAATAAAGTGCTTACTAAACCTTAGTTGTTTGTTCTCGTGCGGCACTAGAAGAACCCTTATTCTACCTTTCATGTTTACTGCCTGCCTGTTTTATTTACTAACACTCTCTATTTGATTCGAAGGTTTTATTCAAGTTTCTTTAAAGAAAATAACAGTAAGCATTTATAACTTCACGTTGTGTGGAAATGTTGTTTTGCTGGTTTTGCACTATAACTTGCAATGCAAACTTAATGAAATATTGCTACGTTATTCTTAGTTTTTATGTTTATGTTAACTTTTTTTCAGTAAACATCCCTCTTTGATTTGATTTGAAGAAGAAAGTGACTGAAACTATAAGTGACCAGCTCAGGAAAAGGGGTTCCATCTAAGTCAGAGTCAATTTAGCCTCTCAAAAGCTGGGGGACTGTACAGTACAGGGCTCGCAGATAATGTATATAGAACACAACTTCTGTACCCTGTACAAATCGCAAGTGCGCCCCAGAGCGTTATCGATCCTTTTTGCTAACGGTGCGTAGTCGGAAAATACGCTAAATGCACGCCCAACAAATGAACACGGTGACATTTGTCACGTGAGAACGGGTCTTTTCCACGATTCTATCTCGAATTCAACTGCTTGGATGTGGAACGATTTGCCGGCCTGTTTGTTTCCTCGCTCCTACAGAATAAGTCTTTTCAAGATGTTCACTTCTTCCTCTCCTCAAAAAGACCTTCCACACAGTATCCCCAAATATAACATACGCCCTGAAGGAATTTTTTTCTTCAAGGCCTCGTGTTTGAGTAAACATCAGCGAAACTTAAAATTTTGACATTTATGAAGAGATTAAACAATTTGTGTCCTTACTATAGAAAACCTGAATTTCTGCTATCGTATATTGATATAAAGTTTATTCAAAACGGTAAATTCACACACTCAAGTAATATAATAGATAGTTTTCTTTTTGCGTATTCAAGTGTAAAACAACATCGTTGAAGTAAGTTAGTTCCGCTCTGTAAGTGCTTAATACCGAGTTGAACTTCAAAAATGAACTGGCAGTAGTTTATGAAAATATCGTCTGCCAAAAGGAGTACCACGGAAACTTAACGAAAACTTGCAATTCGCGAGTCCATAAAAACATGAACACTGAGTAGTTGTACGAAAAGTTATCTGCAGTCGGTTTCCTTAACTATAGTGGTTGCATCTTTGTTTCCAAACTAGTTTACTGATTTGTCTGCTGCCAATAAACAGACAATGTTACAGTACCTACCTCCATTTCCTTTTAATATTGCATGAAACACAAACAAAGTTTACTTTTACTTAACTTTAAACTGCAACCCATTTATTTTTGTTTAACTAGAAATAAAGGTGTTATCCAACACGAAATTGGTAGTCAAAAACACTGAATGTCTGTACCTTTATAATGTTGTATATTATATTATAATAAATATGATGAGATAAACACAGCAAAGTGTGCTGTGAGTCTTTCTGTTTGATTAAAATAACCTCAATTTATTCTAAGAAAAATTAATTAATTAATCAAATATTCTTTTTAATTAATTAATCAAATATTCTTATTAATTAATAAATCAGATATTCTTATTAATTATTTGATCAAATATTCTTATTAATTAATATTAAAAAATATATTTTTTAATTGATTAATCAAATATTCTTATTAATTAATTAATCAGATATTCTTATTAATTAATTCATCAAATATTCTAATTCATTACTTAATCAAATATTATTATGCATTGATTAAAATTATCGTGAACGACAATTACAGTTTACTGGCCTCTGTGGGGCTTAGGAGTCAAAAAACAGTATGTCATTCCGCGACTTCAGTTTCCTCTAAAATCGGTTTGTATATGTAGGTAAAATTAAAAATATTATTAATTTTTCTGTGGTTTCACTAGAAACCAAAATGAGTATAAATAAAAATAACTAAAATTGTCTACAATAATAAGTAGTGTAAATCTGTTTTACATAAATTTTTCATAATTTCTGTTGAATTTTCAACCTGTGTTATATATATATATATACCCATGACCTTCACAAACACTCTTTCACCATTAAAAAAAGAAGAGATGAGGTTGTAAGCTAAAAAAATGCCAGTATTCATAAGCAAATAAGATTTGCAGAAAACTTATAGTAATTGCCTGATTTTTTTTTGTGTTTTAATTGTTAATTTTGTATTCAAATAAGTTTTCCACCACTCAAAAAATAAAATAAAACTTTTACACAAATTTCAAAAGAAAGCATAAACATAATTAAGACAATTCGCTTTATGAGATATTTGTTTTTTTTTTCCACTCCCGGCACATGACAAGTAAACTTTGAGTTTTCGGTTTTAAATCACAAAAATTCAAGATTTTCAAGTTTAATCGAAAAACTTTTCTTTGGAGCATATTTCAAAACCGTTATAAAAGACAACTTTCCTTTCTTGGCTAATGAAGACACGCCTCCCCCAGAAAATATGTGGGCGCCGCAGAACAATGTAACTACAAGAATGGAGGTTTGTTTGGAAGTTCGTACATAACAAAGGAAAGGAAAAAAAAATTAATTACTTTAATTAAACTTCTGTACATTGGTTTAACATATTATAAACTCAGACCGATATCGTTAATAAAATTATATCTTCCGTAGGTAGAAGTACATACATACGAACAAAATCATGTTTTCGGGATAAATAAAGACGAATAACGCAAATTTTTCACAATTCAAAAATTCTACCGTCTTGTGACTGAGAGTGTCGTTGCAATAAATTTTGTCTGTTACATCGTTTTCAAGAAATCTCGTAAATTATTAATCTACTCAATCCAAAAAAATAATTTCATTGTTGTTCGAAATTGAACTATCTTGCCAGAGCAGGACTTATTATGGCATAAACTATTGATTAACCACATATCTGACTCTTATTATAAGAGGAAAGTGGAAGAAAGTTCTCAAAGAATTAAGGTAAGCTTGTACCAATATATATATAAACAAATTCGGACAGCGAACCTGGAGTACGTGCCCAAAATAATCAACAGGTTACCAAGCTATATCGAAAAATCAACCCATAAAAAAACTACAGTAAAACATATGAAAAAAAAATGTAATTAAAAATACGTAATTCTTAGTATCTAATGATATTAAAACACTATTGTAAAAGTTATAGAAAATAAAGTGGACGTTACATCTACGTACAATACAAAATTCTAAGTATCTAATTAGATTAAAACACGATATTAATTATAGAAAATGAAGTGAAAGTAGATATAATTAAAATACGTAATTTTTTTTTTAGTTTGCTGATAATTGATTTTTCCTCCCAGGGGACTGGAGTCAACCACACTAAATATTGTGAAAAATCACGACTAGGTTGGACCGTAAATTAATTTCGTATATTAACTGTAATGTAATTCAATTTCCGCGTACGTCAGCGAGATGCGCGAATGCCACCAAAAGTTATAGAACGCATTGTCGTCGATAACGAGTCTATCTGCCGACTTTCAACTCAATCGGATGTCGGAAAGTGAGTTAATTTCCACTTCCAACATTTTCATTCATTAATTCACGAATAAAATTAGACATTCAGCAATATTCAGATATTTACATGCTAAAAAAAGACTCTTAAGTAGAGATATATTATACTAGGCCAAGGGTCGGCAACCTTTTGAGTGGGAAGTGTCCAAAATTACAATTTAAAATTTCAAAGTTTTTAAAGAGCCACAAAAAATTTTCTTGCCAACAATAAATAGCATTGCATAAATAAAGTTTTTTGATAAAAAACTAATCTATTTTTTCGTAAGAAAAAATATAAATATTTATTCATATATAAGTAGTGTTTTTTACAACAAATTAGATAATATATGGTATTTTTAGTTAATTAATTATTATTTAAGGAAAAAATTAAAACAATTAAAAATTTACTTACAACACTAACTTATACTTCCATAACAAAAATTGAGCAAACAAATTCAATGGGAACGATGGCTTTGCATGGTTATTCAAGTAGAAAATTTCAACTTTACTTAACAATGTAACTTGAACTTTAAAATAAAAACACAATAACACACAATTGAGTAAACCAATTCAATAAGAGCGTTAGCTTTGCATGGTTTTAGACAGTCTATATTTTCATTTGTTAGTTGGCTGCTTACTTTCCTTTTTATAATATGATCATGCAAGAGAATGCTTGCTCGCTCGAATATGTCGATCCGAAGATAGTCAGCACTCCAAATGCCAACTTCTTCACCTCACTGTACTTGTAGCAATCTAGAAGATTATTCCATACGTCTAATATAAGTCAACTACCTCAACTCGTGGCATTTCTTTTAAAGCTGTCCACTTTAGTTGCGTTACGTACATAAATTTCTGGATCTCCAACTCTTCCAATTTGATTTTCAACTCTGGAAATTTTCCACTCCATAAAGCTTTACTTTTCAAATCGATCAATGGCATTTGTAGAAATCCAGTATCAACTCCAAATGGCTCAATATGGATTTCGATACCATTTGTGTTGGGAGGATCTACAATGTATGCTAGAGTGCTTTTGTTGGTTTTGAATTACTGAAATCTGTCAGCAAAGCAGCTTTAATTTTGTTTATAACTTTGCTGAGGTGTGCTGTTTTTTCAATCACGAAACAGTTCTCCCAATGCACGTATGATGCAATCTTTGACATACTTGCCATCTGTGAATGGTTTGCTTTTTTTTGCAATTTCTAGTGATACCGCGAAGCTTGCCAGATTAATATTACTTGTAGATTGGATCCAGTTACTTAACATGGAACCTGATTGTTGTTTTTGTTTTTGGAGCTCGTGGACAGCTTTTTTTCGTTCTTCACCGGCTGGATATTGAAGTGTAACTCTTAATTCGATTTCTTATTGTGTGCGAGTGTTCGTGGCAAATGAGACAAGTCGGAAGGCCATCTGAGTTGCATATCAAAGCGAAGGACTCCGTCCAATCTTGATTGAATTCTGAAGAAACATCTAACGACGGCGTTATTCTTTTTTTTAATTTTTTTTTTTATATTATGTCATCTCTGTCATCCTATGTCATCTTTGGGGATGCTGTGCGGAGGGTCTTTTTGTGGAGAGGAAGGAGTGAACATGGGTCTTGAAGAGTCCCATGTTTTAGGAGGGAGGAAACACAGAGGCCGGCAGTTCGTTCCATAGCCGAGGTGTTGAACCTAAGAACGAATCGTAGAAACGACCCGATCTTATGTGACAAATTTCAACCGTGTACAAATGTTGGGCGCGCGTTTGGCGTGTATCCCGACTACGCACCGGTGCCGAAGGGATCAATGACGCTAGTTCCTCAGAGCATCTTCCATTGTAATACCGATAGAACAAGGACGGCATACCTACCCGACGCCTGTGCTCTAAAGAGTGCAGTCCATCTGTTAAGATTAATGTATTCGAGATCTTCCGACGGACTACCGACAGTGACGACGAGTGTCACGGGGGAGGGGTGCGGTAAAAAACGAGTACAAGTGGCTGAGATATAGAAATGGCATCCTTGTTCATTGATTCAGAACCATTTTTAATTTTTTTTTTTATTAAATAAATAATATTTGCTTATGGAACTAAAGAGCCGCAGCTTCACACCCAAAGAGTCGCATGTGGCTCGCAAGCCGCAGGTTGCCGACCCCTGTACTAGGCAATTACATCAATCAATCGTTGTTATTCAATGTAGCATGTATGTATCTTTATTATCATTTTCGATGTTCATATGTTGCAGTTTATAAATAGTGTAATAATATATTTACATAGAACCTTGACAAACTGCTTGATTTCAGTTTAACAGTATAGTTCTGTTGAAGAACAATATATAAAATATAATGAAATTAGCTGCGAATAATAATGCACCTACCTTCACATTCATCATATGTTTTTATAATTACCAGATTTTAGCTTAGGTTCATATTATACACAAGTTCTTATTTCCATCCTACGAAAATTTCAGTTCGATGAGGTTTCTTTTACTTTCAGGGATGGGGGATATACGTCTGTCAACAGAAGATATATTATAACACAAAGATGTTTTGCGGTATGCAAAAAACCTAGGGTTTGTTCTGGTAATAATTTAAAATTGAAAAAATGTAAATCATTGTTATGTTTTGTTTAATTTATCATTTAAACATTGGCAGTGTTTGGTAAAAATAATTCCTTTTAAATATAATATAGGGAGGTGGTTTTTTTAACCATCTCTGATTTTCGATGAATATTTTGTGAACAAACATGGAGACGCAACTATTGAATTAAACTAATAACGCAGAGCATGATCCTAATTTACTATATTTATGTTTGACATGCGATGTTCATATTATTATAATACCGTAAGTTTATTTTCATTTCAACGGATTTCGTAATCTCACAAAAGAGTTTAAAAAAATTATTTTAATATGTAGAGCAACATTTTTGTTATAAACAAAGCTCAATGTGGTAATTATACTAGTTTTTTCTCAAAATTCTACTTGAATAATTTTTTGTCAGCTAACATTTATACTACTTTTCAAATCGTCAAATTCAAACAAATAGTTTAAAGAGTATATATTGAATAGTTAACATCCCACACAATTTCAAATCAGTTTCGTATTGAATCATAATATTATAATTGAATTACGTTCCTTGTTTACACAAGCAAATTTATCATTTTCCGATAATTTTCATTGGTTGAAAGAAATTTGCCGCAAAAATACAAAGATAAATGTGAGCCGGCGTTGATAAGATAATTCTTTAATTTAATTCGGCAGATTTCTTTGCGCCGAGATAATTGTACATATTACTCATCGAGTTTTTAGAGCGGCGCAGAAAAACAGAATTCGCATCACCAGTAACAAGCATCGGTGGAACAAGCCAAACAAGAGGAATAGAAATAATCTTGGCAGATATTTTCTCTCGTGAAATGTTCTCCAACAGCTGCCCGCGGCTGTCTGGATATCTTGGTGATTTCCCCTGGAAACTTCCTTCTTCTGAAATATCTGGGGCCACGCCGCAGAGAATTAATCTGGTTTTTATCCAGCGCTATGTTATTTAATAATGAGTTAAAGTGAACAAAAATTGGAAACAGAATCCTTGGATTGTTTTTGTTATAAAATTTATTTTAGTTTTTGGAAAATAAATATTTAAAAAATGCGTTCTATCTAGCAGATGTGAGCCGTATTTTTTTTTTAAATTTTAGATTAATTTTTTAAATGTTCACTATTTTACGTTTTTGTGTGCTGATTTTACATTAAGGTAAGTATTAAAATAAATTTTATATGTCAACTTTCTGGTGAATCAGTGTTACATAAAATGAATACCGAACATGCAATCCGCATTCTAAATCTTTGTCCAACCCAGAGAACGGGCAAAAATAGAGTAAATACAGTAGAAATGAGATTCTCGAGGCAAATGTATTGTAGAGGCATTCAAATATTGATAGAAATAAATAATTAAAGACCTTTGAATTTTTGCGCATTTAACAAGATTAAGAAAGGGATACTTAGATGAGAGATTGGAATAGTAAATGGAAGGAGAAAGTTATCTCTGAAAAAAGATTCCATCATGTGAATCAATCAATTATGTCAAGTTATATAAAGTTTGTATGAGAAGATGAATAAGTGTGTAAGATATAATTTTGTTACATAACATCATTTCTGCTTCGAGAAATGGCGTGATAATTTACTATATCTCCAGTGTTTGAGCAGTTGTAAAATTTTAATCGTTGAGTATTTATTTTGAGAGCAATTTCGTAGACGGGAATAGAAATAATATGTTTTAAATTCCCCCCACGTTCCTGGCGCATCTTTACAAAGTCTAATATCAGGGGCTTGATGGAGGCTTAAAATGGCAATCCGAGCTCGGCTCCCTACACCATCACCCTACTGCTTAAAATGTCCGGTGTAAAGTGACGAACGCTGGTGCCGGCATTTACACCCAGTTTCACCCAGCTCCGCCCCATCTCTAAACCACATTTAGCACACTTGGGCATAATGCTCAAGCCTCGCGTAAAGCCTCAGAAATATGAAGCGATTGCAGCCCAACCCGCCGACAGGTTACCTAGGATTATGCTGTTATTGTGTCAGCAAGATCAAACTTATTTGAGAAGTTGTGGTTAAATAGCCTGAATGCAAAATCACATATTTGAAGTCACGTTAATTTCAAATCAAAAAAATTAACTGCTAGGTATTTTACAAAAAAATGTTCACGTTAACAACTTTTTGCTTTTTTTTAAATATCTGCGTATAATTGAATTGCGCTTTTCTTTTCGTAATCGAATGGATGCAAATCTTAGAAATTTATGCATTGTCCCTTGGACAAAAATACAAAAATCGACATTCGAATTTATGAATTTTGATTTTGCTATTGTAAAGATGATGAGTCAAAACTGAGATGACATTAATCTTAATTACTTTGATGACGTCATTGGCTAGTTATGCGCCCTCAACTTAGGGATTACCAACAGCGATGCGCTAATCACATTATCAGTTGCATTTTAGCACTTGAGTAAGACGCATCGTTTAAACAAAAATACTACATTTTTATTATCAAACCACAATAGAATCTACTGGTCCAGGTATGCATTTTGATTATTATTTTTATATTATGTTGGTTGTTTTGTATTGTGTCCTCAAAGTTGTCACCTAAATTTCACGCCTGATTAATACGTTACTCAACTTTGAAGGCGTTTAAAAACTATCTCTAAACATCACCTCGTGATTTTGACGACTTTTTAATGGTCAATTAATAAAGAATTTTGTGATTTTTTTTCAGACGAAGGTAATTCTATCAAAAACTTCGACCTCGCAGAAGTATTCTTCGAAAGCGAAAAATCCAACAGACATCCGGCTGTTTTTCAGAAAATATGTTCGTTTATGTATTTTATTGACATCGACGATGAAAATTGGGACAAGATTATTTCTTTCAGTAGACTTTTTTGTTTGAAATTCAACATTTTGCTGAACGACGTTTCCCTCAATCGAGATAAATTTCGTGCACGCAATGAGACGTGGCTAAACCGACAAATACAGTTACCATTAAGTTAGAAAACTCTACCAGACATAACCAATCAGCTTGGACCAAGTCGTACCCGCGGAAAGACATTCGAGGAAGCTTCGCTCAAGATCAAAAAAAGGTGCGTATCGGAGCTTGTGTCTGGAAAAAATCAGACGAGCTGCAGTTTGCTGTGGATGTGGCTAGGGGTACACCGGAGAAGTATGGGACGTCTTCACTAACTCCTCATCAAGCACTAGCTCTGTATCTTGATCTAGATCTATCAGAAAGTAAATAAAAAGTGTTAAGAGCTGCAGTAAGCTGACATAAAGAGGTTAGAAAAGAATCACTATCTCATACCCATAAATGCTCGAGAGAAATCTCTAACACAGACCTTATCCGAATATTGCTGTTTACTTTTGAACCTCTCTTATCATCCAAAAGGAATATAACTACAAATAAAGGCGTGAAAATTGATGGAGAGGTTCAGAAGTACATTAAACAAGTAGACAAACGTTCTGCCACATCCAGTCTAAGCCTACATCTAGATTTAGTATTTAGAAGCAACAAAGAATCTTTGGATTCGGATTAGTTTAAGGTCCCATACTTAAACTTATATCACACTTACCAATCATGTACAATTTTTTTCTACTTTCTCACTGCAATGTATTTACTACAACATAATATAATACGTGTAACTATCGTATTATTAATTACTCAATAACTACAATAATGTACTGTACACTACTCTTCCAACCACAAGCTAATGCTTCCTTGGAAAGTAGTATAAAAATATTATAACATACAATACGCTGTGATTCCTACAGTAGACATACAGGGGGAGCAATAATAATTATCAAAAAAGACATATTTTATGAAGTTATTTCTAACATACAATATAAAAAGAACTGCTGGATACTAGCGATCAGGATAACTTCTGGATATAAGAAAGGAGTATACGGAGTAATTTACCTTATCTATCTCCAAATGCAAGTACCAAAGACTTTCTATCATTTATAGAGAACTGGTGCACCCAAAACCTCGAAGAAGAAGAAAATAATATCCTAACTGGTGACTTTAATATAAATTTTAAAAATTTCAATGATACATATACTAAAAGACTTAAAAAAATTATCCAAGCATCGGGAATGAAACAACTTGTTTAAAGTGAGACACGAATAACGGATAAATCCAGGACGTTAATTGACCTTGTCATATCCAACAGATTAGATTTGAATGTAAAAGTTCTAGATGAGCCAAAAATAACCGACCATAACCTTATCCACATTACAGATAACACAAAAAGAACTAATACGAAAACCAGCAAAGAAATAAAATACAGAAATTATAAAAAATATAACAGTGAAAGGTTAATTGAACTTCTGGGTGATATGAATGAACTTCATCAAATGGAATTTAATGAAAAGTCTAAATCATTAATAAATAACCTTCAAGAAGTAATCGACCAGTTAATACCAATCCAAACTACTAAAATAAGAGGAACAAATAAATGGTATAACATAAAACTACAATCAATACAATATGAAAGAGATAGACTGTACAAAATTGCAAAAATCTCAAGAAACTCACAAGACTGGAAAGCATTCAAAAATGCAAGAAATAAATACTCAAAACAACTGAAAGTTTGTAAGAACGATTACTTCAAAAATAAAATTATCTGTGAAAAAGGAGACACTAAAAAAATGTGGAAAACCATAAAAGGATTAATGCAAACTGAAGATAAAGGGATGAAACATGACATTGAATTTCCACATCAGATACAGGGTAGCATACAGAACTGCTTCAACAAATATTTTGTAAACAGCATAACGGAATTACATCAGAGTATACCAATACTGAAGGAAGACAACAGCGTGAGAAATGTTCCCCTAAACCGAGAAAAACTTGTGTTTAAAGAGATTGATGAAACATATCTTTTACAGATTCTAAACAGCACCAAATCAAAAGAGAGTCCAGATGGAATAAGTTTTACGGTTTTAAGGGATGCAATGCCAGTGATAGGACCTCATCTACTGAACATAATAAATGAATCGTTAAGAAGTGGAAAATTTCCAAACACATGGAAAACATCTATTGTGATCGCGATTCCGAAAGTTGTTAATACCAGAAAATGCGAAGAATTTAGACCTATAAATATGTTACCAAAATACGAACAGGTACTAGAAATTGTAATAAAGAAACAACTCGTTGAGTATTTGGAAAAACATCATATATTATGTGACGAACAATCAGGATTCCGTAATAATAACTCTTGTGAAGCTGCATTAAACATTGTGATTGATACATGGAAGAAAGAAACAGATAATAAAAAAATCACCATTGCAGCATTCTTAGATTTTAAAAGAGCATTTGAAACGATAGAAAGGAAAAAACTTTTGGAAAAATTAGAAGATATAGGTCTTTCTGAAGTAGCTCTAAATCTTTTCAAAGAATATCTCCATGAAAGAAAACAGGTAACAAAAGTGGAAAGCTCAGAATCAGAACCGATAGAAAACAACCTCGGTGTTCCACAAGGGTCGGTATTAGGTCCAATTCTATTCATTATTTACATTAATGATATAATTAAAACCATAAAACATTGCAAAATTAGATTATTTGCAGACGATACATTAATCTATATTTCATGTGAAGAGTACATAGATGCAATCAATAAATTAAATGAAGACCTACAAAATATAGCGAAATGGCTGAAATTAAACAAATTAAAACTGAATGTCAACAAAACAAAATATATGGAAATAGGCAACAAAACGCATAACACAGAGTTAAAATTGACAATTAATGACGAAAAAATTGAAAAAGTAAATGAAATTAAGTACCTGGGTGTGATACTAGATTCAAAACTAACTTTCGCAGCAAATTTTGAATATGTGCTAAAAAAGGTATCTAAAAAAGTCAATTTTCTTAGAAGATTAAGAAATAAACTAAATGGAAACACTACAGAGCTGATTTATAAAACTATAGTTGCTCCACATTTAGATTATTGCTCTACTATGTTGTATTTGGCCAATGAAGGAAACTTGAACAAGCTAGATGTTATACAGAATAGAGCAAATGAGATGTATACTAGGAAAAGGAAAATACGCAAGCATAGATCAAATGAGAGAACAGCTAAATTGGATTTCTATAAAAAAGAGACTATTATTTAACGTGTTAATTTTTGTACATAAAATCATGAACAACCAAATGCCAAAATATTTTAAGGATGAAATTGTTTTTAATAGAGATGTTCATAATTACGAAACCAGAAATGTAAATAGGATTAGATTGCCACATATGAAAAAAACAAAATCACAGAACTGCCTAATGTACAAAGGACTAAAAATGTATGATGAAATGCCTGAAAGTCTGAAGAATGAAGGAAGAATGAATGTATTTAAAAAGAAATGTTATATTTATTGTAAAAATATGTAAAATTACAAAATGAAATATGATCTTGTTTATATTAGTTTATATTCAAATGTATAAACTAACTCAATAAATAATAAAAAAAAAAAAAAAGAAAAACAATTTTAATCGTATTTTATATTTAATTACCTTATTTCTTCAATAAAAAAATAATAAATATAGAAATATATTATCAAAGCTTACAAAATTACTGATACTAATATTTATGAAATTTTTAATTGTGTACAAATATATATATATATGTGTGAACAAACTATGATGCTAATGACTCAGATTTAGAAAACGGCATTTAAAAAAAATTATTATCCTACGCGTAACCGGAGTTATGATTTTTGTCCTTTCCCCCATACACTTCAATGCACTGTGTATCGGGTTGAAACTCGGCACATAAACACGTTGTCAAACAAAACAAAATGGATGTCGGTTCTACCCGATGAGAATTTTGAAATATTAATAAAAATGGATGTATTTTAGTAAAAATATATTTTGGTTGAATTTTTTTTGTAAAGTGCGTTGTAACTATTTGAAATGTACTTGAATCACTTATAATTATTAGAAGGATGGTTGCTATATCATAGTTCAATACAAACAGTACCAAAACTTGTTAAGACTGTGTGCATTTTTCTAGAAAATTTAAACTTAACCTATGATTAAAAAGTAGGTACGAACTGAATTACATAGTATTGAATTTTTGGAGGTTGTTATTAATATGGCAATGATGATAGCCATCATGATAGAACACCATAATATGAGATATGGATATGGTGAGGAAATTATTAATTGTTTTATAAATATGACAATAATAACGTGGCTGATACGTGTGCTATTCCGCAGAGTGATTGATAGGGCAATTATGATAGCCATCATGGCAGTAACCCTTAATATGAGATATGGATATGGTGAGGAAATTAATAATTATTTTGTAAATTTATACGTTGTTTCATAGAATTTGAAAAATTCATCCAATTTCAAAGAAGATATTCAAATTATGTGAAGGTTCTATTCAAGTTCTGTTATCGTATTATTATTGACCATTTGTTTCACAAAACTCAAATAATAAGTGGACAAGGATAGAACTTCCAACGAACTTGAAAATCAACTTTTAAATTCGGTGAAAAATATCCGTTCTTAATGATAATGATGAACTTAATTATTTTGGTAATGAAATAGGTTTTACCAATACTATAAATTATAAAAAAAGAAGTGTTTGTATAGAATGACGCGAGTATAATACCACTTGAGTGTTATTGAGAACTCCGGGTACGTTGGCGCAGCCCCCCCTGTTTCTGCAAACAGAACATCAATCAAAAATATATCTCAAGCATCGCCATAGCCTTATTACGATTCGAATCGCGTACGATTGAAGGTTCAGCAAGGAGCTGCGCGCGGTGAAAGCGTGCGCCGCCCGACATTAACGCGGGGCACCTCGCCGCTCACAATGAGCTTTGGAATCGCTCAGCTTAAAGATAAGACGAAATATGAGCTTTGCGGTGGTACTCGATGCTGTCTTGCCGACGTGTGTGAGAACCCCGCTTCAAAGGCTTATATCATTATTTAGCGAAATAAATAGGATCGCGGCGTGTTCACTGAAATTCGCAGCGAGGGTTTATCAAACGTTTAACTTGTGAATTACACCAACAAAGTTAAATCATATAGTTCAGTGCCGGCTTCCACTTATCGCGCATCGGTTGAACTTAAAACATCCGTGTTTATAGCAGATTATAACTCACGCTCTTCATGACTGACTTATCTTGCGTTGAACTTTGACAGAGTATGCACAATAAACGTCATGAAAATTACGTACATCCAATACCGTTAACGTAAAGACCTTATTTAAGACAATATTAAAAAAAAAAAAATTCAAATCAAAGTTATTTTATGCAACTCGTGGTCTACCGCAAGGAAACCATTTCGGCCCCGTTCTATTATTTTTATGAATAAATGACATCTTAATTTGTTTGGACGATGTAGAATTTCTACTTTTTGCCGATGACATCAAATTATACAAAGAACTATCCAATCTTACAATCACATATCGATTTGTGTATCGCTAACAACTTATTCCTCAAAGTTGATAAATGAAAGACACTAACATTTTATCGAATCAATACCTCGTCATCATTAGTTCTTCAAAAAAAAAATTAACGAGATTATTGCAGTTATGTTTGACCACCAATAATAATTTGTAAATCGCTTACAACAAATAACTCGTTAGGACATAAAGACATTGGGATTTATAATATGAACTATCAAAAAATACGCTTTATTGCAAGTTTTTAAAATAGTATGTTAGTCGCTAGTAGAAAACTTGTTATAGTACAATTCAATAGTGTTTTCTGCATACTACCAAATGTATATAAGAAATATTTGTCAAATTTTTGCGATTTATAAACTTCAACACATACACTTTGCATTTTAGCAAAATAGAAAGTAAAATAAAAATAAATGACTTGACTTTTTATTAAAAATAATTAATTTCAAACACGATTGCTGTGAACTCCCGCATCTCATCGACTTTAATGTACCAAATCGAGCAACTAGGCAAAATATATTATTGTACAACAATAATTACGGGTCTAACTATCACACACACGCACCTATTTCACTCCTCCATACACTTGGAAACAAATTCACCATAAATATCGATATAAAATAATTTTACCATTATATAAGACATACCTGAATGATGTTTTTGTGCAGCATTATATTATCATTTAGGAACATCGCGTACGAACGATTACATTGTTTTCTTCATATTCCTATAATTTTGTAAATTACTTGTATTCACTTGTTAATTACGTATTATGAAACTGTACAATTATTTTAATGCCATCTGCACTGTTAAAAATGTTTATTTTTTTATTTTCTTATATTATATACATTAACATTCAAAATTAAACGTACCATGTATAGTGTTTATTTTGAAGTTTTTGTTATTTTTGTTGTTGTTGATATTTAAACATTAAAAAAACTCCTTTTGTCTCTGTATTATGCAGTAAACCTTGTAAACTATTTATTATCTAAAAGTTTTTAAAATTATTATTAAAATAAATAAATATGAAGTCCTTGGGATTTTGTTCACATTGAAGGTTGTTAATAATCGATGCCTCTGCGATACTCTTACAAAAGCATGAAATTTGTTTAAAATATTTTTTTAAAAGTAGCCATCAGAAAAATAATAATTTTCATTTTGAATGTAGTCATGTGTAGTCTGACTTATAAAAATCATTCAAAAATTGAATTAATCTCATTTCGAAATAACCTACTTTAGTAAAATTTTGAATCCTTTTGCCAGACTGCTGCGATTTAAAATAAGGATACTCAAATTAAAAAAAGGAAAACTTTCATAATAAGATTTCCATGGCGAGATTGACCATGAAGATCCATTTATAAACCCAAAGATTTTGAGACCAGGAAAAAAACCAAAGTGTTTTTTATTTAAATTCTAGAACTCTTTTTCCTTTTCTATTTTTACTTATTTTACGAGGTCATATGAGAACAAAAAAATATTGTCGAATAAGCCATGTATTTAGTTGTTTCAAACTCTAGTCATATTTTGATTACCTCAAAATCCTTGATCAGCGCTTATTTCAATTTTCCACATTATTTGAACAGCTCTCGTTAAACGCCAATTTCGGGCCAGTTTTTGATATTTACATCAAATTTTGATCGGTTTCTCAATATAAACGTCATGGTTGGTATCTGCCGATCATAAGTTGATATGTATTGATAATCGGCGTTTAACCGGGACCATTAAAATATTTTAAAATTATATCGTAGATCGACGATTTAAAGTTCATCAAGTTAATGTGAAAGGAGTTAACTTAACCAAACATTAGTTTGTTTTTCAGTTACCATCTACAAGTCGGTTGAAAAGAAGCTAAGCGTTCAATTTTGACTTATATTACTCTTTTTTTCGGTAGTGCGATATTGCAGAACGAAGCTAGTCGTACCACCTAGATACCCGTTTATCAATTTACCTATGAGAGTTAGCATAATCCCCGGTTCATTCGTAATCATACGTCACGTGGAGGTAGATACAGCACTGAATTAGTGTAATTATGTCATGTTTTGCAGTTCCTGCCAGAGTCTCCTGCATGAATCGCGTTGATTAACAAAATCTGCCCAATTTGATGAGCTCTTCAATCACGCAATTATCTCTCACTCCGCAGTGGGTGGAGCTTGTGCTACCCGGATAAACCGATGCATCAAACCAAATCTGTTCTGTCTTTTACTAACCTCCAACCCTCGCTCAATCGACGATTTGTTGCAATAAAAAATATGTTATACACGTGAAAAATGCATGAATTGGTGGATTGACCCCCTGTTAAATGCTGAACACTTATGTAGTACCTACAGAAAATATTTCTAAGACCCTCCGAACCACTAGTTGTATAAACGATCAATGTATGACTATTGCATGTAATCCTAGATAGCCAGATCCCGTGGCTTCTACAAAATACCTAAAGCCAATTCAAACAGAGTATAGCATCGGTATAATGATGGTAATCCAGAGCCCGAGACGGGAACTGCATCCATTGACTACTGGAGCGCGCGGCGGGACAGAGGCGGAACCGCCTGGTACAAAAAGTTAAGTAAATAAAAGTATTAATAATATTTATACCAGGAGATTGACTTAAGGATACATGAGACCCATCTTAAGAAGTAGGGGTCGGCATCAAGATGAGCAGGGGTTCTCTCATTGGTGAAGAAACTATTGTGACCATAATAATTATGGGCACAGTTTTTGTCTAAATCCCGTTTGCATTTTGACACTTTTTTAAACTTTAACTTCACACAAGGGGCTCTGAGGAAAATAATTTCCCTCGTGGCCTATGTCATCTCTGGGCATGCTGTGTGGTGGATCTTTTTGAGGAGAGGAAACAGTGAACATCGTTATCAAATCGACATATATATATTTTTTAAATTCAATGTTTAACACTCATCATATCTTATCCCTTGAGAATTTTCTAATTGCTTTGTATTTATTAGACTTCAAAATTGCCACAACGCCACTTTATTAGTTTTCTCGGCTTGTGTAGTATTATGGTGAAAATTTAATTAATAATATTACTTTCTGTTATATATTCATCTAAATCATCATACTGATAAATATTTTTGGTTGACAGACGCAGATACCCCACTTAAGATGACGCGACAAAACGAAAATTCACATCATCAGATACCCAGTAAAACTAGCGACTTACGGACCTTATATAAACTATATTTTCCTCACAACTGGCATTCCTTTGCTCATGCTTTTGCCCTATTTAATTTATCTTCATTTAGTTCACTGTGTGCAATTTATTTATAAAATAAATTAACTAACTAAACATCACGCAGTTTTCCTCAGGTGAAGGTGGAGAGAACGGACCGCGAAACTACTTGATCTTGGCACACATTCCTCGTCTCATTCCCTGTCATACAACGTCTCATTCATACTTTTCTATTATTCTGACTTTTCAAATTGCTCAAATCAAGAATTTAGTTCACTTAACAGTGCACCAAATTGTCGGAAGCATCTCAGACTTATTCTACAATTCATATTTTCCTTACATTTCTTTTTTTATTCATTCAATGAACATACCAAGCCATCTAAGCGTCCTTTTTAAATTTATTTATTAATTTAAAATGCCCTGATGGGCTTTTGCATGATATATGATTGAGTGCATAATACAGTGCCAACCGAAGGTTTTTATCTTTACAACGACAACAACATAAATAACCTAAAACAGTACACATATTAATATACTCATTTGGCTTCATCAGCCTTACATTATTTGCCAATCTCCTCATTTCTCAAACATACGCCTCAGGGATCTCATTTCTACAGCATTAAGTCTACCTGCATTCTTCTTCTTTCAGTTCTATGCTTCACTGCCATACTTCTAAGTAGGTACCAGCACTACTTTGTGGACTACTTGCTTCTTTGGACATTTTTTGTTATCTCTAACAGCTTTCTTTCCTCCACTAATAGAGTTTATTTCATTTACGCCTCTTTCAATATCTCTATTGAACATTCACTTTTGTCACTATTATACAAACATTATCAAACCCTGTAACTATGGAGAGTCGTTTTAAAGTATAATTTAATTGTTTAAATAGGTACTATGGAAAAAAATATAAGAATTAAATTAGTTTAAAGGATGGCACATTGGCATTCCACTAAAAATGTGTTTAATATATGCCGCTTAACAATTTTTGAAATAACGTAGCCAGCATTATTTTCTCCGCAAGGGAAGTAAGAACCAGGAGAACAGAAAGTAGAGAAGGTCAAGAGTCCTCAAGTCCCGACACGCGACGCGCTACGCCAGGAGAGAGCCTCTTCAGGATAAAATAATATGAAAACACCGGGCAGGTGTAACCAACATAACCGACCCAATAAGCAGGAAGAAAGATCTAACGGAACAATATAATATCATAAGCAGTGTTCATAATGTTTTTCTTGAATTTTAATCGTAAAAATTATGGGATATTGCATTTTTAGGATTTGTGAAGCAGTATGTTATAAAAAAATATTTGCCTCCGGATCATTTTTCCGGATTTCAAAAGATGAAATTTACCCTTTTGCGATATAGCAAACTTTAAAATTACGCCATTCATCCAACGATATTATGACACCCTTCTAGTAGTTCTCGTTAGTAACTTATCTTCAATCCATTAATTTATCTAAGCATCTAATAAATACGTATTTTGACTAAAGAATTATTAATAACACGGGCATGTGCCTAGCATGATGGTCGAAAAATCCTCAATGCATGTAATAAACTATTCAATGAATAAAGAAACATAAAAAAAAATAATAATTTTGGAACATGTTGGCGAATTTCATAAGAAGTCATTTTGAAAATTAAAAACTCATTGGACTTAAATAATGTTACGCATTACGCGAGAATTTTTCACACTTACAAACTTACCCACCCACCAACAATTGAAATTAGAATGCTTAACAGTGCACCATCAAAGCGTGGTAGTTAATTAAAAAAAATGTAGTTACAATTAAAACAAAAAAAACACGCATATAATATTAGTTTGTAGTCTGCTAAAACTCAATAATTTATCAACACGAATACTTTGCATGAACAAAAATGTTTGGACTGAAATGGAATCGCATGTGATCTCCGGGAAAACATTGGTTTGATGTTAATTTGAAAATTCATTCATTAAATCATTTCCCCCGAGAGCTTCAGTCTTCTGCCCCCAACGCGTGCTCATAATTACGAGGGAATAATTTTGACGAAACCATTTTTGTAATGTTTTAACACGAAATAATTTCTACATACCTACACATAACACATAACGTAGGTTTAATGTTAATAAAATGTAAGAGTTAAATTAAAAAAAAATAATTTCGTGAAAAATAGTAATATCGTGTTTTGGTGAACTCAGGAACTGTTGTTTTCAAATTCCATAGGTGTTTTCTTGACGCTTTTGAGCAATTATTTTTAGAAAATGGCCTTGGTAGGTTTGTGTTTAGAGCTTAAGGTTGACTCATTTCTTCGCTTCTTAATAAATAATAAATTACTTAAAAAAAAATCTTCTAGAGCAATCCCGATGAGTTCCTCAATGCAAGAGGAGAGGAACTGATAGTACATATGTTTTTATTTTGTTTTATAACTTTGAGAAGAGTACAAATTTGGTGATTTTCTCAACTATCGTACTAGGCTCATGCCCGTATTATGGTAGTCGTACATGATTTATGTAAGATTATATACAATATACATATATAAGAATATTTGTAACTGATCCAGAAAATGTCTTCTTTTTTCTTACACGCACACTTTATTTGTAGATAATTTTTACTATGTTCCATAAAACATCCAATCAGGCGTATTATATGTTTGTTGATTACAATTTCGCTTTACAACAAACAATTATTGTTTAATTCTGTACTAATGTTATGTAATACAATGTTATGCGTAGTAACTAATTTAGCATTATAAAGCTTTGCGAAATACTCACATATCTAACAATCAATATTTCATATTTATTTGACTAACATCAACATTGTTATTGGTTCGCGATTACTTTCATGGTACATTACTTGTACTCTTATTATATTTATTTATTGAACAACTATTACTTGAATGTTCAACAACTTTCAAAAATAACTCGTATTGTACCAGCTTACATTATGAAATATACACACATTATTTTCACCTGATCAGCTTACCTCAAACATTGTTTACATAAATATATAAATAAAATAGTTTTTTAATATCATTAATGTTGCCGAGCAACCCACATTTACGGGATGACTTCTAGCGTAAGCCCTACATAGAAGTAATGCTTACGGAATGTATCTAGCCAGTTCAGAATCCGAGAGGGTATGAGTACAGTTGCGTGGTGGGGTCTAACTCTATTTTCCTTTAGTTTGAGTCAAAGTGCAAATTACGAGAATTTAAAACGTATGGCATTTAATTTAATGCACATTTATATTTGATAGAAGAAGGGGTTTGTCGCTGGGTGCAATGTTGGAACTTAAGGGCAAAGTCCTAAAAAGTAACGTATAAAAGGACATTTAATTTAGTTCAAACGGAAAACGGTATAACCAGGGTGACAGAAAAATTATATTAATTTTATTACTCTAGCTATTGCAATACCTTTCATTATTAATTATCAACCTCGTACATAACGAATATTGCTATAACGAATACAATTGTAGTGAAATACTTAATCAGGAAGTATATTCATCTCCAGGTAGTTTGTTTTTATTTTTTTTGAAGTTGGTTTAATTCTGATTCGGAATACAGGATGTTTTCATCATTAATCAATGTTCTTTAGGATAGCTACAAAGCTGTTTTCATCAATCAACATCACAACAGCCAAACTAGTAGCTATCAGAATATTAAATTAGTTGACGAATATCCACTTAGGATTTTTAGCTAGATTTCGTCAACTTCTGCCGTAGGCCATTGGTTCGCTACGTTTGGTTATTTAGCAGGAGTGTCAGGATTTATTGGGTGAAATGTGTTCAAGATGCACCTGTCCACCATCTGCAAGGGGAGACCCTTCGACCTCTCCAACTGGTTTCTCGACCCATTACCTTTCGCCGCAGTGGGAGGTATATTTTGTATGTCCGTTACTCTTGGACATACTGATCCCTAGATCACTACCCAACCCTCATGCCTTTGACCTTTCCAAAACTTCCTCTCCTCCTTTTCCTAATAATTTTCCTCAGGGTCTCTTGTGTGGTACCAATGCAAAAAAGTGCGAAAATTAGAAACAGTAACCTTCAAATTAAATTGTTTTGACTTAATAACCGAAACAAAATATTAATGAAATATTCGTTTTTTTATATATTTTTTAAAGCTACGTAAGTACATATATTCCATCATGTTCCTATCACATATAAAAAATAAAAGAGTTTTCCTACACAAAATGTTGCTTTAACAAACTATTTTTTCATATCGGCTTATTCTTTTCGTATATTTCCTGAAAAAATATGATTTGGCAGGCTATTGAAAAAGTGTATTCCATTGCTTAAAAACAGTGTATTATAATCCCTCGGAATTATTCAATCTTTTTGAAGGGATGGAGTTGGGGGTTAAAATATACCTATCTCGAAACACTCGCAAGAACGAATGTTGAAAGGGGATGGAAGATAATATTACCATCGTTTTGTATCGAACTCAGCGTTATTGAAAATGACGATCGACCAAAACAAAAAGTATGGAATCACAGGATTAGTCAAACTCAAAGAATGGAAATTTGAATATTAAACCATAAAACCTTATTTAAGGTGTCAAAATATCTAATTCTCCGTCTTTTAAAATTATTTTGCGAGAACAAATATAAATAGGAAGAATTTTTTTCAATTCATCAATAAATCTATCGGTAACTTATATAACTAATTAAGTACCTCCTGTTTTTAAGCTCACGTAAGTTGTCTCACACATCTGCCCTGATGATGAAGTCTATAATGCTGTGAAAAACATTGGCGCAACACTGCATAATACCCCAAAAATAAATTATCATCATACTTTTGGTCGGGAAAACCTCAAATCATATCGCAAGTTAGTTATTTATCATTTTTTTTAATCGGAAGCCTTTGAATTCTGCAAGTATTCTCTTAAAATCTTTGAGTTTATTTGATCTGTGGAGTAAACCCTATGAAAAAAAAGACTGGATTCACTTTGATGTGAGCACTCTTTAGGAAGAATATTTTCACGCCGTAATCCAAAACCGCTTTGATGTTGATTATCGAAAATGAATTACGAAGGCCGCATTTTTAACGATCAATGTTCATCCGAGGTAAGATATCTATATTAAGTTTTTGTGAATAAAACCCATGCAATCCACGATGGGCTTGTTCTGAAAAAATAGCTATCATAGAGTAAAATAAAAAAATGTACCTTTTGCTGGCAGATGAATTTTTTCACTTTTCAAGTATCAATATTTATTTCTAATCTTATTTCTTTTCTTTGATGTCGGGATGTGACGAAGCAAAGAATTCTTTAAAAACACGTCAGCAAGTCATTCATATTTTAGAGGTAAAAGTCAAGACGTGCAACTGCTTTCCTGATTGTTTTTCTCCATTGCATATGTCGAGACATAAAGTAGTTTTCAGAAGATGTACAACTTCAAATGAATGAAGTTATCATGTTAACTTAAGTCTGGGTCTTGGAGGTATTCTGGGTTCATTTTAAATTCAAAAAACTAATCTTAGAATGGTAGGGTTTGCAGTTACCATGGAGCAAAATAATTAAAATTGTTAGTTTTTCCAAAATACAGCAGTTCCCGTTCACTTTCAAATCTCCTATATGGAAATATTATTATTTTATTGTAAAAAGTCATTGTTTCACTTATTTTTCTTTTTTTTCGTCTTTGTTTTGTGTCCTCGACTTTTTTTCCATTAACTTCCACGCTATACACCCTGCACCCTTTCATTCACCCTACATACCTTCTTACACCTCTTTTCTTCACACCATTTTTACCATTCACTACTCTACTTATACCACACTTTTACTATTAAAAAACTACATTATACTTCCCCGTATCTCGTTCCAGTGCAAATATAATGCATTTTTTCGATCATCCCCGACTTCTACTATTCATCCTACTTTAAAACCTAAAAAACGTAAAATAAATTTTACAATTTTGTATCAAAAACGGTAGTTTTGGAGTTTATGGGATATACAAATTTAAATATTTATTTTTGTTAAAACATGATGGTGAATCCTCTTAATATTTTTTCTAAAATATTCACCTTCAAATTTTCAAAGTCGATTTTATACAATTAATAATCCAGCTGAATTAAAAAAACAATATTTTTCTAAAATATTTAAGCCCGCATCCACTACTTAAATTTGGTTTAAACCCGACTAGTTTCAAGACAGAACCAAAATGCGCTTTAAAAAATAAAACTTATATTAATCAATTAAAATTAAAATTTCTCAACATAAACAAAATTAAAGTTAGCGCAGACTCGTAAAAATTTCACAGAATATAATAATTGTAGGATTTGTGAATCTGATATTATGCATAAAATTGTTGCTTCAGAATCACACTGAGCATACTATTCTTTAAAGGATAATGATATATTTTTATGGAAAAATTATATATACGTCAGAACTTTATATATACTATTCGAGTGAACACAGTAAGTGAACTATAAAAATCGAAAATGTTTTAAATTTAAGATATATAAATAAATAATTTCTCATTAAAGATTGGTACCTACCCACAGACATAGGAATTAATAGACGAGAAGATAATGGCGAGGGGTAAAATCAACTGTTGAAGAACGAAGGGGGTTAAGCTGACTGTGATTCGTCAATAAATCAATCTGACAGTAAATAGGCATCTCGCATTATAATATCACCATTTAGTTCTTAAAAGTAAAATCTGCTTTTGAATGAATAGACATTTTTACATGGGAGCGCAAATTACTCGCCACGTTATGAACTAATTTGCGAAGTCCAAATTCGGCAAAGTAAATTTCTTCTGTTTGCAGAGTCGTAGTTAGTTTCGGAGTATTTAGTTAAGACACTTTTACAAATGTTTCATAATTTACTTACCCCAGTAAACAACGATGAGCACACTTGAGAATCGCTACATTGTGATGTGATAGTATATGTTTCTAAAACTGATCCATATAATACGGTGTGAATAAGCTTAAAATAAAGTAAAATAATGCTTACTTATGGAATGTAATACGACAATTGGGTTTATTCTCTTTTTCACATCTATTTTTACAAGTTTTCATACCACAAGTCAACATTTTGCCGTGTTATTTCGTAAAATGAACCGATGATGCCTCGACCATAGTTCGCACAAGAATGATGACGTCACGTTTTCAAATTTCACTTGAGCCATACGCGAGCCCAGCCGGCTCCAATGGAACCGGTATGGGGAGTGGGGAATAATACGCTTTTAATCACTTAGGGCAGGTCTACTAATATTCATATGTCTATGTTGGTACCTAATTTTTTTATTGCTTGTCTTAATTTAACATTCAGGCCACTGATACATTTACAATTATATTTTGTGAAGATTCCGTTAGAAACTTTCTTTTCGGAAAATTTCTGAACGTATCCGAAAACTTAAAACTACTTTTAAAAGGTGATGAAATACGCTTTAAAATTTTATTATCAGAATAACTAAAAATAGCTATTTTTTCCCTCAATTCCAATTTTAAAAATTCATAGAAATTTTATGTACATTACGCAGGAATATTTCACATCAAAGACAACGGAAATTAGATTTTTTAATAATTATAATTTAATTCAAAAGTAATGTTTAGGTTTAAAAATTAAAACAAATTTTACTCGGATTAATGGTTTTATTGAAATGTTGCGATTTTTAGCATAATACGTACCGCAGAGTTTACAATACTGATTATTGACATTTGCGTCGCGGTAAGTTCGTTGCAAATTGGCCCTTTGCAAATCTCAATGTTTCGTGTATTGTTTTTTGGGGCAGCAACGAAAAAACACTAACCCAATTTATTTGGATATTCTAGTGAGCATTTTTATACACACAAAATCATGCTCGTTTGAGGTAATTGGTATGAAGGTTGAAAGGTTTTTAAAATACTTATATAGGTACAGTTACTTGTATTGTATGATATGAATTGTACGAATAGGTACATGAGTTCAAAAGAGCTATGTAGACACCTATATTATATTATTGTTAGTATACACCAGCGTTGGAGGACACATTGGTAATATTGGTTTATACAAGCATAGTAAGCACCTGTGTAGTATAATATTGGTACAAATAGGTACCCATCTTAAACAGACTTGTAGGCATCTATATAATATAACTTTGGTACACACTTGTACTTATTTTGAACATCTTTTTATCCACATGTATAATAAAACATTGGCATACAAGTATATCTATTATAACCAGCTTTGCAAGCACATGTTTAAAATAAAATTGATACACGTGTGTACCTATTGTAACCAGCTCTACATTTACATGTATAATATAACATTGGTACGTATTTATACCAGCTTTTTAGGCACTTGTATAATATAAAATAGGTACAAATAAGTATATAGGTACTTATTTAAACGAGTTTTGTTGGTATCTGCAATCTGTTTAATATTATATTGATACTAATAGTTACCTATTAATACCATTTTTGTATGCACCTGTATAAAATATTATAGGTAAAACTTAGTAGATATCTATTTAAACCTGCTTCCATCATAGCGTACATAAATTATTATGCTCGCAATAGACGGTTGAATATATTTTCAAGTCTATGTAAGTTTGCCGCCTGCAACCCAAAATGTAAAATAATGATTGTTAAGATGCGAATAAAATGAATGAAGGCGAAGTTGCCAATAATACTCCTAGAGCCCACGTGAAGGGGTAAGGGGAGGAGGGAGGGTGCATTACAAAGATGACTACGATCTTTCTCGCGTAACTGCACTATTTATTCTCCTTTTCTATCAAAAGCTTCACCCGACGAGCCCTGCTTGGGAAATGAGATGTATGTTCTAACATTACACACCGCCTCCGGCTTTTTGAACTTGTTCTTAAACTGAGTTTTAGTTTTAGATTTACGTGGTAGGTGAGTACTGATGATTTAAAATATATGACTCTGCTAATGTCTTTGATTCTGAATTGATGAGAACATTGTGCAAACTGATTATTTAACGTTTGATTGTTTTTAAATTTTCGGAATTGTTTTTTTTTGGTCTTATGGTTAAAATAATTGCAAACACCAGTACGGCACGATGTAAGCTGAGTTTTACATAAGTTCTGAAATTGATAGTAAATTATCATCGTATAGTATCAAGAAAACCATTTTAAAAAAATCCTTCCAGCAACTAAACAGATCGTGGGTAATCTGCGAGAAAGTATAAAGTAAAAATTTTGCTGAATTGTTTTAGTGATGCAGTAATATTGTTCTGTAGCCACTCTTTAGTCTACAAAAGAGCACTATGTCATATCTACAAGAATATTCTTTGAGTTATTATCTAAAAGAAGCCATTTATGTATAAATCTTTTCGCCGAATGTGTACTAAGGGACTTAATGCACATTTCTTGGCTATATTATACCGTGTGAAATAGCGTTAAGTCAGACTTAATGCAATTCCATTGAAAGATTTTTGTAAATCTTTGGATATCCGTGGTACTTAAAATATAGCAGTCGTAAAAAAGTAGTAAATATTACAAGATAGTCTCAGTATCGGTCCACTACCTCCAGCCTCACAACATACCCCAGTTGAAGATGTCATAGTCTCATTGACTTCATTGAGACACCTTAAGAACTCCAAATATATCAAACCATTCTGTTATTACGGATTTCAAAAAACAAGGATATTATTTATTTTCGTGAATCCTAGAAAAACAAACACCGCATAACAAAACAAGTAATGAAGACATCGAAAGGGTGAAAGCTTACATTGAAAGCTTTCCTCGAGTTAAGAGTCATTATTGTAGGAAGTCTTCTACAAAGAAATGTGTGTAGACAATCATCAAAATCATCTCAAACAAATAACTTCTTGTGGAATTTTAGCCACCGATTACAATTTGGATCTTTGTCTTCTCAAAGAAAGCAAGGAAAGAAAGTTCTCAGAAAGAAAAAGGTACGATACTGCTAGAGAAGTAAAATGTTATCCCTTAACCAGTCTCTCCCAATCCCAAGCAGAAAGTGGGCAGACGCATCCGCCGCCAAGACCTATAAAAGTCACAAAAAGCAGCTTAGAACCACTTAAAGCGGCCTATAGCAGAGGTGTAGGTTCTCGTTAAATGATTCCTGGGGCAGCGGTACCCATACCTGCCTCTTACATCATGAAACTTTTTTTCTTATATGCTTACTATAATTTATCAGCGAAAAAGCATTAAATAATTCAACACTCTTTTAGTTTTTTTTAAATGACTAAAATTTTCTCATTCTGGTTAAAACGCTCAAGCATTAGTAGACAATCCTTTAAACACTATTCGTGACTATAACGACTTCAATATATTTTACAAAAGTTAACGTTACTGAAATTTCCAAATTCGAGTATCTCGAAATTAGTATTTTTATTGATTGTTTTTTGTGTTTTATTAATTTAATTTAAATTTTTGAATTATTAATTTTAAGATATTCTCTTGAAGGTAATCTATACCGATCTGAAAGAAAACTGACATCGCCAAACTATTAAGAAAAAAGTCACGCCGATAACACACAACTCCCAGTTTAAAACTTACTTGGTTTATTGACAATTAATTTGAGTTTGTAACATCTAAGTGTTTTAAAATTGTAAAATTTCAAAAAGCATCAGCACATTATCGCTTTCCTTTTTGCTTCGCTTAAGGATTGTATAATGTTATGTTTCCTACGTGACTGATATGACAGATGTAAACCTATTCAATATTCACAACACGTAAATTTAAAATACATTCCATAACGAGCTCATTCATCAAAAGCAAACAAACAGCAAACATATCATTTGTTTCGTTAACATCAAAATAACAATCACCGTCGGTCGCAAAACTGACCTCTGACAAAGAACTCTTATTGTTATTCTGAAATATGATGGGTTTTGCCACATAAATATTGTCGCCTGACTTCGGGAGAAATAAGCAATTTCGAAAAATTGCGGGCATACATGGAACAGGCAATGAATTGGGCACAAAGTATTGTAGGGGATTATTCACACATGTTCCGATAGTTCTCGGCGAAGTGGGTCGGTTGAAAGGTTGACATTCCTGAACCGGCGGTGAAAACAACGCCCCGAACCGGATGGGACTGCTCCGGAAGTAATATCGCCGATATTTGTCATAAATTATTACGGGTAGGGTAGGGAAAGTGAGACAGAAAAGTAAATTTTATGTTTAAGTTCTATCTTATACCTAGAAGTTAAATTTGTAAGTTTTTTATAAAAAAAATTATACCGCAGAAGAGATGTAACTGGCTGGAGCCAGTGGGACTTTGGCATCTCTAATCGGAGTATGTTGTGAGGCTGTGAACGTGGAGGAGAAGAATTTTTTATTTATTGTTTTCACATAATAGGTATCATTGTTTAGATAACAATTTTAATGTGTTTAGATTAATAATTTTAAAAAAAATTAAAAATAACACAAATATTATGTATTGAAAAAAAAACAATATTGTAAATGTTTCATAAATGGGAAAGCACTCAACTCTTCAGATCTAGTTAGTAAACACAACTAAAGCCATTTTTTAGGGCGATACTGAGAGTATCTGAGTAAAATTACGAAAACAATAACAGATTGTAGTTCTTTATTAGAATTATCGAATCTCCATTTTTGACGTAAAAAAACTTTTAATTATTAGTCACAAAATATTCAGCCATCTCTTCATAAGAGAAAATAAATAGTACTTTTCCGAAGTATTCGCGTGGCCTTTTCATGTTAACACTTCGATTAAGTTTTTCCGGCTTCGTTTCCATAAAGGTCGAACCTTTTTTCTCAAAGCTCCCTCCATTATTTCCCAATTTATTAAGTTATTCGAATCACATTTTTTTCTGGACAAACTGCAAAGGAAGAAGAAAGAAACGCAATAACTCATTTGTTACATATAATATGTTTTCATTTTTCGCCAAAGAAACTAAGAACGTCGCCAAATTACATGTTGGCCTCTAGGAGAAATAACTTTTTTGGTCAATTTGCGAGCGAAAATACGCAGTCTGATATTTTTTCTTCGAGCAAAAATAACTTTTTTCTTCAGTTTGCTATCAGAAATACGCAATCTGATATTTTGGCCTCGAGGAAACATAAGATTTTTGTTCGAAAAAAATACGTTTTTGTTTTTTTCTAGCGGAAATACGCAGTCTGTTATTTTAGCCTCGAGGAAAAAAAACTTTTTTGTTCAATTTGCGAGCGGAAATACGCAGTCTGATATTTTGGCCTCGGGGAGAAATAACATTTTTTGTCAATTTACGAGCGGAAATACGCAGTCTGACATTTCACCGAAATACCCTTCATTCAAATTTCATTGAAATTTCCATCAAATATTTGAGGCAGTGTCAGAGAGAGGCGTATTGGAGGCGGAATACTCCTGGTCACCCTTTAACTTCCTCCATTCAACGACAATTAATTATCATTTACTTCATCTCTCACTTACACTTCTCATTTCTTCGCCATCTTTGTTGTCTTGTCCCAATTTAATTACAAACGCCTCCCATTTTGTTGGACCCAATAATTAGTTTTTAAATTTAAATAAATTATTCCGAGTTCTCATTCGTTTTTGTTAAAAGTATCGAGACCATAAAATGTTTATATCTTTTGTCATTCACAATACCACAATCCTTCACTTATGTAAAAACTGTAGGTAATTGAAAAGTTAAAATATATTTCCAAGGAAACGTCGTTCCAAAGCTCTTAAACAACAAAACAGCAATTATTATTATAAGGCGAGTTAAATTAAAATTTTACCTTCATTGCATTTAGAATTTTTGTACTCCACACGAACAATTGTGGAATAATGCAAAGGAATATATCCAAAAGCTTTAGACTAGTGAAAACCTTTGAGCACTTCGCGAAGGCTATATAAACATATTATCGCCTGTTGCGGTGAACTCCCGCCGGTAGCGCCACTGGCCCGGTTATTACTCGCGGATAAGTGGATTCTTCGTGGATTCAGATATGCGCCGAGCTAAAGGAGCTCGTTTTCTGGATTCTATAGGAACAAATAAGATGGAAAGGTTTTCTTTCCACTACGGGTACACTTAAATAATATGTTTTGTTTTATTTCTAAACACGCAGAACTAATCTGATTAGATACAAACAGGTTTTCCATTTACAACCAATCTCTTGAACTAATCGTCATTTTCAATTAACCTAATTTCATTTTATTTACATGAATTTATTTTATTTAAGCTTGTTGAAACAACGAGCTAGAATAAGTTTTGCGATCAAAGCCGATATTTTTCAATTCAATAAGAGAAAATAAACTCTAATGTTTAGCTTTAAGCGGTTTCGTGACAGATTTTTATGTTGATATAGCGATTTTCGAACCTTAACGAGAATCAAAGTGGGTAACTAATTTTATTATAGGTTATTAAGTTTAGCTCCAATATTGGAGTAATCTAAGAAAATACCGACAAGTTCATGTTTGCGTTCGATTTTAAGGCGCGGAGAGTTATTGTGAAGAAGGGGTGGGGGGAAGCGTAGTGTTCGCAGAAGTTTTCTTACTTCTCCGAAGCTAATGGACAGAATGAACGGCTTAGCTAAAATCTAAAGATATATTTTGCATGAGGGAAGTCGGTCCCCGCCCCCGAAGTGCACGAATCCTTTTTGTTCCGTATCGGAGGAGCGATACATTCTATAATACTTGTAACGTGGCTCACGATACTTTAAATCGATACACATGTGAACATTTGTGGTCTACAGGCGGAACGCCTTCCATTTTGGTTAGCCAAGAAAGATTTATTGTTCATCGGATTGTTCTTATAGCTTCCTCCGATGGTGGCGTGAAATATTTAAATCGTTGACTCCTCCACATGAGATGGTTTGCTCCTCCGATGTAAAGGAGCGTGAGATTAGTTTTTCCCGTTCCTGCTTAACAACATCGTTATCCATTCTTAAGGCAACGAGGAAACACGTTTCAATCTTCAGCACCGCCATTTATATTTATGATACCTAAAACAACGTAAAGTATTATACACCGACGGTAACTTACTGTGGATAGACTACTCTTTAATTTATTTATTCATGCCCTACATTGTTACACTAAACATTCGGAAATTGTGCAATAAAATCATGAAATAGGCCGAACGTGGGAATGTAGTGTCTGCCGTGTTTACAGAGGACTATGCGTGAATGGAAACGTGATCTTTGCAGTTATCCCCGTATTATCAATATCCCAAAAGCATTCTTCCATCCTTCATAAAACATGCGTGGCACAACTGGGTGATATAATATACCCAGGCCACCCTACATTGCTGTTTACTCAATCGTACACGATGTGACGGCTGTTTCGGTATTCGCACGGAGAATATAAAGAGAGTTTTAAATCAAATACTTGACCAATCTGCATTCAATATCAGCAATTTAGAGGTATTATAGACTATTAGGCAGTTTGTTAAAAAATATTTAATTTGAAATTAGTGATCGTTTTTGGTCAAACATCAAAATTATGTTCAATGGTTTTATAACAGATTTTGTTCAAAATCCGATCTATATAAGAAATATGTTGTTATTTTTTATAGCTTTTTCACAAAGCTTTGTCGTTTTTTTAGACAAACTACTCGTTAACTCAGTTTCTTTTTTCTAAGGATTAGTTTGATAGGGTCTGTTCTAAAATACTGCTTTGAATACGAAGGTACCTAAAAGGTAAATGTGGTTATATTTTAAAATTGTTTCGATGTTACATATTAATATTTTCTATCGACTGTGTTTGATAAAACCCCGCAAGCCATCTTTTGAAATAATAGTCTTCACAGTACAACGTGTGAACATATTTTCCCAGGTTAAGATATTTTAAATAATAAAAACTGAATTAATGAAAAACCGATTTTTTTTGATATTTTGAGAAAACCGTAAATGAATTTGCTCAATCCTCAAATTTCTCATAATTATAATTGGAATTACAAATATTTTACTTTTACATTTTGAGGAAAAATACACACATCATTTAGATACTCGTTTGTACCTAGATTGCATGCAGTTTCAATAAAGAAGTGAAAAATTGCAACTGCGCTGAATATAATTACAAGAAGGCTATAAAAAAAAATCATAATTTATAATAATTAATGTTAGCATAATACCATCCCTTTGGGTGGGTTACATAATAATTTAGTTTATTAATTATACTTTTTTCCATATTATTTATAACTAGCTGACGCGTACCCGGCGTTGCTGGAAGTTATCGTTAGAAGATAGACATATACCATTTTGGCAATAAAGAAGTGAAAAACTGCAACTGCGCTGAATATAATTACAAGAAGGCTATAAAAACAAAAAAAACATAATTTATAATAATTAATGTTAGCATAATACCATCCCCTTGGGTGGGTTACATAATAATTTAGTTTATTAATTATACTTTTTTCCATATTATTTATAACTAGCTGACGCGTACCCGGCGTTGCTGGAAGTTATCGTTAGAAGATAGACATATACCATTTTGGCAATAAAGAAGTGAAAAACTGCAACTGCGCTGAATATAATTACAAGAAGGCTATAAAAACAAAAAAAACATAATTTATAATAATTAATGTTAGCATAATACCATCCCCTTGGGTGGGTTACATAATAATTTAGTTTATTAATTATACTTTTTTCCATATTATTTATAACTAGCTGACGCGTACCCGGCGTTGCTGGAAGTTATCGTTAGAAGATAGACATATACCATTTTGGCAATAAAGAAGTGAAAAACTGCAACTGCGCTGAATATAATTACAAGAAGGCTATAAAAACAAAAAAAACATAATTTATAATAATTAATGTTAGCATAATACCATCCCCTTGGGTGGGTTACATAATAATTTAGTTTATTAATTATACTTTTTTCCATATTATTTATAACTAGCTGACGCGTACCCGGCGTTGCTGGAAGTTATCGTTAGAAGATAGACATATACCATTTTGGCAATAAAGAAGTGAAAAACTGCAACTGCGCTGAATATAATTACAAGAAGGCTATAAAAACAAAAAAAACATAATTTATAATAATTAATGTTAGCATAATACCATCCCCTTGGGTGGGTTACATAATAATTTAGTTTATTAATTATACTTTTTTCCATATTATTTATAACTAGCTGACGCGTACCCGGCGTTGCTGGAAGTTATCGTTAGAAGATAGACATATACCATTTTGGCAATAAAGAAGTGAAAAACTGCAACTGCGCTGAATATAATTACAAGAAGGCTATAAAAACAAAAAAAACATAATTTATAATAATTAATGTTAGCATAATACCATCCCCTTGGGTGGGTTACATAATAATTTAGTTTATTAATTATACTTTTTTCCATATTATTTATAACTAGCTGACGCGTACCCGGCGTTGCTGGAAGTTATCGTTAGAAGATAGACATATACCATTTTGGCAATAAAGAAGTGAAAAACTGCAACTGCGCTGAATATAATTACAAGAAGGCTATAAAAACAAAAAAAACATAATTTATAATAATTAATGTTAGCATAATACCATCCCCTTGGGTGGGTTACATAATAATTTAGTTTATTAATTATACTTTTTTCCATATTATTTATAACTAGCTGACGCGTACCCGGCGTTGCTGGAAGTTATCGTTAGAAGATAGACATATACCATTTTGGCAATAAAGAAGTGAAAAACTGCAACTGCGCTGAATATAATTACAAGAAGGCTATAAAAACAAAAAAAATCATAATTTATAATAATTAATGTTAGCATAATACCATCCCATTGGGTGGGTTACATAATAATTTAGTTTATTAATTATACTTTTTTCCATATTATTTATAACTAGCTGACGCGTACCCGGCGTTGCTGGAAGTTATCGTTAGAAGATAGACATATACCATTTTGGCAATAAAGAAGTGAAAAACTGCAACTGCGCTGAATTTAATTACAAGAAGGCTATAAAAACAAAAAAAATCATAATTTATAATAATTATTGTTAGCATAATACCATCCCATTGGGTGGGTTACATAATAATTTAGTTTATTAATTATACTTTTTTCCATATTATTTATAACTAGCTGACGCGTACCCGGCGTTGCTGGAAGTTATCGTTAGAAGATAGACATATACCATTTTGGCAATAAAGAAGTGAAAAACTGCAACTGCGCTGAATATAATTACAAGAAGGCTATAAAAACAAAAAAATCATAATTTATAATAATTAATGTTAGCATAATACCATCCCTTTGGGTGGGTTACATAATAATTTAGTTTATTAATTATACTTTTTTTCTACATTATGTATAATTAGGTGATGTGTACCCGGCGTTGTTGGAAGTTATCGTTAGAAGATAGACATATACCATTGTGAATTTTTTGTAGGCCTTTTTAAGATATACAAATCACAAGCGCATAAAACAGATAGCGACTTTATCGTATACTATTTAAAGATACGGAAATTAATAAGAATGTTTATTGAGAAAACCCCCGCAAATAACAATTATAACATAATTGTACCTACCTAATGTATAAGTTTCAGCTTTATCCTGCAGATATTATAATATTATATAATACATTAGATTTACTGAAGGTAAGACCAGTGAATAACTTAATATAGTGCAAAACTTGTCATTTTTTCCGTATTTAATCCTCGTCTTTCATTGAATTCTAATTTCATTCGCTTTCTAGAAGCTTCTATTATTTCACCTTTTCACTTAATATAATTATTTATATAAAATGTGGGTAAGCACGAAATACAAATCGCTATTACCAATAATTGGAGTGTTTTCACATAGAGATATAATTAAATTCGTGAGAGAGTTTTAAGTGAATCACGTGAGGTTGAAATGTTATGAAAATCTCTAAATCCACATTGAATTAACATGAAAAATATTAAGAAATTTAATACATTTGTGAAAAGCCTTTAAAAAAGGTTTACTTAAAAAGGAAGTCGAAAATTACGAATTTTTACGAGAAGTAAATGTCTTTTGGTAGGTTATTGATAAGCATTCAAAAATATACGTTTATTTAATATTTCTTTAAAGGAGCATTACTTACATACATCTAAAAAATGGTTTATTAAAATATGTAATTACACTTTTTATAAGTTATAAGTTAAAAAAAAATCCTTGAGGCTAAGGTTAAAACTTGAAAGGGTGTCAGAAATAAAGTTCTTTTTGTTTTTATCTAAATAGATTGAAATAAAATAATAATGGCTTTTTACATTACTGAACTTTTTCATAAATACATATATTAATTTTTTAATTATTATTTTTTTGGTAAACTAATGTTTTTAAGTCAAGATTTTTTATGCACAGCATATAATGCCGCCATAGCTCAGTGGTCAGAGTTGTCGACCGGAAATTGAAAGGACACGGGTTCAAGTCCCGTTGGCGTCATGTATCTTTTATCAGGAGATTTTTCAATGTGGATGAGTGTTTCAGGCTAATAATTATTGCTTATAAAATAATTGTTATTTTTTTTTAGTTTCGAAAATAGATTCTCAGAATTTATTCTTTAAAAATACATAACGTATAAAATAAATTATAATATGGCTACAAAAATACATGAAGAACAAAATAATAAAAAAAATTTTTTTTAGTATTTCTACACCAATGAAGACAAATAACTCTTGAGTTTGTTGTAGGAGTAAACTACCTAGTTATTTCTTTTTTAAGTAGGTAGATATTTAATTTTCTGTAAATGCACCATTTTCTAATACCTAAACAAAAATAATGATCGTTTTTTTTTTCTTTTTTTGAAAGGCAACCCTTAGGCAATTATGCTTGCATTGGAATAAAAGTGTATTTTTTGAACATTGAAAGTTCTGTGATTTTTTATTGATCATTAAATAATTTTAAAGATCAGAATGGGATTTACCAATAAGCTAAACGTATATTTGGCACTTAATTAATAGTAATTGAAAAGAGCAGATTTTGAAATACCAATAAGTTAAACGTATATTTTCATAGACATATGAATATTTTAATTCCTATGTCTGTGTATATTTTAAACTTATTATCATAAATCAACAATTCTGACAAATATTTATAATGTAAAATTTTCATCGGGTTCCTGAATTTATATCGGTACCTATACTATTAAGCTCACGTATTATTTTATTTATAAAAACTGGTTTCAAGGAAGTGGTAACAAGAAGCCCAAGCTAATATTTGCACTACAAAATTATTAATGGCGGAAACAAAAAGAAATTGAAGTTTATAAAACGTTAGGGTGTGCAGACTTAATTTGAAAACCAGAATGAAATCAATATTTTAATTTTTTGTTATTTGAACGTCAACAGCCCGCCGGTTTGTAGGATTCCCGTTAAACGCCGGTTCTCTGCCAGTTTTAGCTTTTGAGAAAAAATTATCAGCTGTCAAGTATAGCAGTAATTTTGTTTTACTTGTCAGCTAATCACAATTTGATCAAAAGCTGAAACAAGCTGAGAATCAGTGTTTTTTATGTCTTTTTGATTGAATCTTCCTAACCTAATTGTTTAAAAACTTGATAATTAAATATTTTATCAGACCTAACTATCAAAAACGGTAAAAAATGTGAAACAAAATTTTATGAATAGAGATGTGATAACTTAACAATTGATTTGTAATTAAAAAAACAGATTTTAGCAGTCTCCGAGACATGACAATATTGAGGAAAGTTTCTGCTGACGATCTTCAAATGTAATCAAAACCTCGCCAGGGTTATGCCTTTCATTTAGCCACAGTGGAGCTCATCTTTACTTAATCAAACATCCTCAAGATATGAGGCTAATGCGTAAAAGGTGAGAACATAAGATTCTGGTACCAACTTCTCGCGGCAGTCGCATTCCAATAGCGTAGTAAGGTACTATGAAGTAGTCGTTACTTGAAAAGTATTAGCGATTTTGAATATATCTCCCATTTTTCAATAAGTAATATGAAAGAAAGTCGTTTCATATAGCCAGTGACTTCTTAGATTTAGAATGTATACCTATATTCTTATACGAATACCGTATTATACCCCCATTTCCCTAGAGCCAAGCGTACTCATCCCCCATCACCGAAAATTCTCGTTCGTGATCATCCTCAGTACTGCAATATTAAAGAATGTGTCTAGGAAAACGTCTCTTGTAAAACATTTAAGAACGGGTTGTTTAACAAAATTTGAACGATGCATCAAATTTCAAATATGATTTTCAAAATCTCTGAAGGTTCTATTCAAGTTTCGTTATTTTTTTAATTTTGTGAATTAACTGGCCAATAATAATACAAAAACGCGAACTTGGATAAAATTTTCACTGAACTTGAGAATCATCAATGAAATTAAAATTTAAAAAATTATAATTTGCTATTCGTAGAATCCAATGAAGAACACAAAAAGCGAGATATATTTTTCCTACTTTTAAGTTGAAACAACAAATTGCCGCCGTCATTTTAAAATCTGTACGTTTTTCTAAGAGTTGAAAATATAAAATCGATTGTTATAATTTGCAGCGGGTCGGGTTTGATTCGTTGGTCTTAATTTGCTTAAACCTGGTCTAGAATGTAGTCAAGGATGGTAATTTCTTTATTTTGTACAGTCGGAAAACCTCACATTATTTTAGTTCCACCATGGGTTTTAAATTTGTGACCAGGTTTAAGTACCTACTTTATTGATTACATAAATATAAAAATGCATAAAATGTTCATATTTAATTTAATTATTAAAAGGTATATTAAATGAAACAGCTAAACTGTGCTTCTCAAAAAATCAAAATCATGCTAAAGGATTAACGTCATTAGAACACATTCCCTCAAACTTACCTAACTTTCCATTAGAATAGGTAAAATTTGTAGTCATTTACTTGAAATTAGTATATTTTAGCTAATGAGGTTTATTCAATGCTTTGACATCCGGAATCACGTTTCAAACCGATTTAAATTATCGCCTACAGACTTATTAAGAGTAAAGTTATTCATTATACCTACGCATACAATATACTGTATTATAATATAACCGTCTCTAGAGGAGTTTTCAGCTACTTAAATATTTCCTTTATCACTGTCTACATATTTAATAACTTACATTAATATAGAATTTTAAGCGCGGGGAAGATGGTAGCTTATCGCAAGTACTGCGTGAAGTGAACTTTGCAAGAATAACAATATTTTTACATCGCGCTTTTATGAGGAATGAAACACGACCCAGATCTTCTATTTTATTACTAAGTCAGCTTAATTATAAAAGGCGTCGAATATTCAACATGCTTTTATTCTCTTGTTAAAATCCTTTTTTCGTGATAAGATTTCGCGTACAAAAGACGGGACCCGCACAAACAATAATTAAAAAATATCTAGTAGGGAATTTCTTTTTTAGCACCTTTTGAGTTTACTCCGATGCTCTTGAATTTGAAATTCAGCTGTTTGAAGTGGTGAGCCAAATGCAAAGGCGGACTCGCAGAAGATTAAAAAAATATTTTTATATCTGTTTCTCTCTACCCTATTTACAAATAATATCAAAAGTTTGTTTATTTAACATTTATGGTGCTATATTCTTTTGTGACAACTTACTGGTGGCTGTTTTTAGTATTTAATTTATTTATAATATTTTTTTGCAATTGTCTTTTTTTTTTTCGATTTCATGTTCGGGTTAAATCTTCCCCATAGGAAAAACTAAACCCTTCCACACATTTTTCCACAAATGTAAAATGTAAAACATTCAATCAACATTATGGAAGTGCATTATATAGGCAAAATAAATACAACAACACGTCAACTCACCAGAGATCAAATGAGAAAATAATTCACCGACTCCAGATATTTTCATATCAGAGGGTTCGGCTCGGTAGAGCTCCTAACAGGGCCTATAAATCCTATTGAACCCTCAACATAAATATTTTTAAAATCTTTCGTTATTCTACATGTATTTAAAATGACTGATTTTTGCATTTTTATATATAAATTTTTCGATGGATCTAATACGCCTAAATTTTGAATGAGAGAACTAGATATAATGCCAGTAGCCAAAATTAACGAATGGTAATATTTTTATAGTCTGAGAATTTATCTGTGTATTTTCTTATTTTTTCACTAACAGATTTTTTAATATTACAGGAATTTGGAATAGCAACATTAATGATATAAGTTATTTTTTAAATTTTATTATGTAAAACTATATCGGGTCTATTATTACTAATAACTAACATTCTAATTATTAATAATTTTTATTGTTTTTATTTGACAGACAAAAACATATAAAAAGTACTTTATTAATTTTATGTTGTTGCAATGGTTGATATATCAAACATAATAAAAATGTAAGTTTGAGAATGTAATATGTTAAAGAAAATCCCCATAAATTTAGCGATAAAAGCAAAACAATCACTTTAAGAACTACGTGTTTCATTTTATTCGTTGAAGAATGTGAAAATAAATAGCTGAATGCGGAAAGCGTATTAACTTAAGATTTCGCCATATTTTGGTTACGCTCGATAAAATTTAATGCGATATTTACACAGAAATCTAGATTATAAACACAAATTTGAATATCTCAGTAAATATTTATGGCCGCATTAAACTTGTCTACAAAAGAAACGTTCTGTAAGAAACTGTCATTAGGGAAATTCCGAGTCCTCGCCTTGAATGCCCTATTCTCATAATATTCACTCAGTGATACTATCTACATAATATTAGGAGTGTTTAAATAAGGTACCGCTCCAAACACTACTACTTTCGTATTTCCAATTATTTCCTAAGTAATTATTCCTAGTCGATCTATGTATCGTATTACTGTTGGAGGTTTATCTTTGACAAACCACACGAAATTGGATATTGACCCAGTAATAACACCGATGAAGAGAAGTTATTTGAGCCAATCGACGTGTGTAGGGGAATGTGTAATTAGTGCGTGGTGGTACGGACGCCCCTGGTGACGTGTACACAGTTTATCTTCCATCCCCACAGACGAAAGAGATTTTATCCGGGGAACAGGAGAGGGAAGTGAGAACCGCCGCATGAATTACAGCGGCAATATGCGAGCGAACAGAACGCCCTTCCTGCCGCCGGAGCCTCTTCCTCAGCCGGGCCAAAATGACTTACTTATCTCATTTTTCCATTGTTTTCGCGCGTGTTTTTTTATTCCGAATAAAAAAATCATCGCGTCGCCCGTTTTATTTCCCGACCCCAAATGTTATCTGCGTCACGAGGCCGGACGAGTATTCGGGCGGATGCAAAGGTATTATTACCCGTATTTTAAAAGTAGAACATGCTTTCCTTCCACGCAGTGTTTTTATTCACTTTTTATTATTATGTTCAATTTCATTATGAACCTTTTATCTCGGTTTTCGCATTTCAACTTTACGATCTCACCCAAAGATGTCGCGTGCGTGTTTATCTTTTTTTTCAATAATATACGTTTTATCTAGATTATACAGCAATGCTTTATATTAATAAACATAGCAACAAGCCTAGGTAATTGTTGGATAAATGAAATGATTTTGTGGCATCCGAAAACCTTTAAATAAACTGTCATGACCCAAAACTCGTATTACACAAAGAAAATCTGTTCAACGTCGCTTGCCATTAGACATATGCTGTCCTACTTGTGACAGGACTCTGAGCTTATTAAAAGATCGAATAGAGTGATGCCCCGCAGGCGCCGGACTATGACCACACATCTCAAATTTCAACTCCATCACCTTTTGTGTCCTTTGTCCGAGCTGATGGTCCGGCGCATCCCGCCCAGCTGAACCAGGGGACAATATAGCCCGCACTTTTACAAATTTATTAAATACCGCTGACCCTTTTCAGTCAAGGCCCATTTAATTATATTTCGTGCCGCGTAACAACGTTAAAATTTCTTCCGTCACCGTGAAATGTTTATGTGCGATGAGGCCAAAACAAAAGTGGATGTTCTAAGATAAGGAACTCTACGGGCGGTGAGTAGGGGGTGATTAAGGGGTGGGGAGGATAAGGGGGGAGGATGTTTTCCTTCACGACAAAAATGTAATTAATAAGGCGTGTGTGTGGATTCAAGTCGAATAAATTTGTTAACACATCACATAGAACAGATTTTCATAAAATACATTTTTAGAATATTTCTAAGGAGGATAAGGGGGGAGGATGTTTTCCTTCACGACAAAAAATGTAATTAATAAGACGTGTGTGTGTGGATTCAAGTCAAATAAATTTGTTAACACATCACACAGAAGAGATTTTAATAAAATACATTTTGAAAATATTTCTAATAAACACGACTTAGCTGTATTGTTGATTTATTTTATTTTATTTTATATGTTTGAAAAAAGAACAAGTTTTTGTGATTTTCCAAACTACTATACTAGGTCATGTCTGTATCATGGTAGTCTTACACAATTTATGTAAGAATAACACAAAATAAAACATAAGGAAAAAGCAAATTGAAATGTTAAAACAAACATTTAAAAAATGCATATTATTATAGAAACCATATTGGAAATATGGTTTATATATGTTGAAAATAAAACATACCGATCCCCGATAGCACTATGCATGCTTCTCTTTGCGAATATCTGTGAGGCGCTGCATCGCCAAGGGAGCACGAACGGCGTTCTGAATTCGTAGTTATAGTACGGGGAATGTGTTCATGACGCTTTGTGTGCACCTTGTCCATAATTCGCTAGTGTAAAAGCTCATGCAGTATGTTTTAAATAGTTGCTTCTTCACGGGAGGACTGCACTTGTTGAATGTCTTGGCAAGCATGTCAGATCGCACGTGCAGTTTTATTCTTTGGCGTTCTATGTATAATAGAAATTAAATTTAAAGAAAATCAATTGTTACTGCTTTTATATAATTAACGGAGAACAACAAATACCTGTAAATACAGGTTATTAGGTACATGTATGTGTTATTCTAGATTTCTAAAATTGCAAAAGTTTTTTTCCAACATTAGTTCAAATCAGAATTTTTTTGGATAATTTTATTCCCTGGTGACATCACAACAACTTGATGTCAGTATCGTTGAAAAAATTTTCACTGAAACTCTTTCAAGTAAAGTGAAATGCAATTGACGAGCTTTATTACTCGCATGTAACATGCAATACGATTTCAATAACTCAGTTCCCACTATGAATATTGCTCCAAGTTTACATCCTTCCACATCACTTCACTCTTGGAATATAAGATTATGGGAAGTTAATGGCATTCAACTCGCTAGAAACTTCACTCCGTCTTGAAACCACAAGGTGGTTTGAAATGCATCGTAATGGTGAAGTTTATGAAAACACGACCCTTTCACCTCGTTTTATCAAATAAATAATATTTAGGCGATGTATGACATCAGGTAGTAATGCAAAATCATGTGTTTTTGGTTTGAAAATTTGGTCGCCTAGAAATGTTTCAGATGCTTTAATTAAATACTGCGAGTAGAATACATCTTGGCCTTTGACATTATTGAGAATTTTATAGATAAGTCTTTTTATAAGCCCAGAAAAAAATAATGTATAAGGCCTATAAAAACTGAGTTCAAAATCTCCTACTTACGAACCCATTTTCGGTTATGATTTTATTGTATAATGTGGCATATTTAGTTACTTATAAAATGATCGAAAAAAAATAATATATAAGCCTGAACATCCACAAAATAAAATAAATGGCACTTTTTGGCCATGTTTTTTTCTTGCATAAATCAAAACAGGCGGATGGTGTTAAGCGGGAATTTAAACCTTATCGCCATCTACGTAAGGGTTGCTATTAAAAGCGGCTCAATTTAAAATACTACACTACGTAGTGCATTGCATTAGGTTGATTACGTTTGTTCAAAGCAAACAACACGGATAAAGTTATGATTCACTGATTATATTATATGAATTGAACTTGAAAAATGAATTATGTGACATATCACAAGACCATCTCCCCTGTTTGTAAAGAATAGAGACAGGTGAACTATATCGCCATCGCTTTATGCAGAGTTGTAAGAGTGTTAAGGTAGTGCCTGTGATTGAAGAGGCCCGGATCATGGAAAGGAGGAAAAACAGATGCCGGTAGCTTGGTGCCAGAAACGAACAAAAATAAGATATTTTTTACTACATAATTATTTCACCTAATGGAAATTATACTAAAAATTATAGGAAGCATATTAGCAAAGATACAAATCAAATTGATGATTTATGTAGAAAATGTTTGGCTTTTCCGAAAACTATAGAACATATTATATCGGGTTGTTCTGTATTAGCGCCGTCCGAGTATAGGTACATTTAGGCACAATCAAATTTTTTAAATAATTCCTCAAAGTTTGGTAATTAAACATAACTTGATTGACTGCCGTAATATAGTACCATATTATTAAAATGAACCAAATTTATTTTTTGAAAATAATATTTATAAAATATATAATGATAAAACTATACTAACAGACCGAACGATAAGTCAAAATAGACCTAATATAGTTTTACATGACAAAATTTTAGAAAAACAACAAATATCATTGATGTCGCTATTCCGAATTTCTGTAATATTTATTTGATTTAGGAAATGAAATTAAAAAAATTTGTCATTCTCTGATTATAAAAATATTACCATTTGTTATTGCGGCTACTGGCATTATATCATGCTTTCTCATTCAAAATTAAGGCGTTTCAGATCTGTCAAAAAATTTATATATAATATTCAAAAGTCATTTTAAATACGCGTAGTATTACGAAAGATTTTTTAAATATTTATATAGAGGGATTATAGGATTTATAGGTCCAGTTAGGACTTTTACCGAGCCGAACCCTCTGATATGAAAATATCTAGAGTCGGTGAATTATTTTTCCATTTGATCTCTGGTGAGTTGACGTGTTGTTCTTGTATTGTTTTGTATTTATTATGCTTATATAATGCACTTACATTATGTGGATCGACTAGATGACCATTCGTGGAAAAGTGTGTGGAAAGGTTTAGTTTTTCCTGTGGGGAAGATTTAACTCGGAAATAAAGTCGGAAAATTATTTAAAAACCTTTCTATTTTAAAGCATTAGAAAAAATATAGTTAAGACAAATGCTGCAGGGTTACGAAAATCCTGACAATTTAATTCTTCCTGCTTCCCTCGTTGTGAGCGCATAATATTGCGCTTAATAGAGATATTATTAAACAAATAGAAAATGAGGCGTACGTCTGATAAATCCTTAGATGTGGTGGACATAGTGTGAATGAACGAAGAAAGAAGTGTATGAAGAATATATGACGCAAATGTGAATGGTAAAAGAAGCCGGGGACGTGCGAAAAAGACATGGCACGATGAAGTGAATCAGATACTTAAGTCGGGCCATGTCAAGAGTCAGAATAATTGAAGAGATCTGAATGTGAATGAGGCAAGGAATGTGTGCCTAGACCGAGTTATTACCCCTCCAGGGAAACGGCGTAATGCTTAGTTAGTTAGTTAGTTAGTTAGAAAATGGATGATGAAAAAAAATTAATTTACTTGGTCCATTTAAGTTTTCATATATTATTTTAGGATGCAAAGCACGCTTACTTTAAATTATTACTATTGCAGTTAGCAAAAACTGTAATTTCATTTCAATATTCATTATTATAGTAGCGTCTAAAACATGTCAGTGCTGGATGAATAAAGATTGTAGAGTCCGTCTTTAATCTCTAAGCGTCAGAGTCAATCCATCAATTGGATATAAAAGTAATTAGACTACGTATGGGTCCACTAAGACCACCCCCCCCAGATCGCACTTTGAAAACTAATACATCTCCCATACAGCCTCAGAGAACCGAGGCCCGAACAAATATTGATTTTGGATAAACGTTCTTTTGTTACGGCGTCTTTTATATTGATAATATTTTCAGCGGATTTGTTTAGCATAGCAACAAAAGTCATATTTTGAACGTCTAACAATAAAGGAAATGAATAATTGATGAAAGTGTTGGTCAAAATGCAATAAAATATATCCCATAAGAAATAGAGCTTCAGATTTTATCTTTTCTTTGGGAGGGTGGACTAAATTGAAAACCGAAAAAACACTCTAGGTTTGGTTTATATAAGTTATAGACAGTCACTATTAACACTTTTTAAAATTTAAATTATTTAGTTAAACAATATTAAAGGTATGTAATACAATACCATCGGTTGATTATTATCGTTTTCATTATTTCATCTTGTCAGTTTCTGACCAAGTTCTTATTTATAAAATAGTTTTAAAAAAACTTTTCATCCCAATAAGCATATAAATTTTTACGTAAAACTAAATAGCGTAAATAGCTTAAAATAAAATTTATTTGAAAACATTTTCATATTTACTACACAAGTTTATAAGTAGCATCATATCAATAATATATTATTTTTGTTTTTATTTAGTACAGGATATGCATATTTGACATTTGTAAAATATTTTGACTGTCCAACAATCAATCAATAATATAAATATAAATTAATCAACATCCACAAACTAACTCACACATACACACCTATGCACTATACAAGTTACCCAGTAATTTCTAAATACACATACCGTATATAAGAAATTACAAGGAAACATATCACTGGTCTCAAATGTACTGTTTGTTTCAATATTTTAATATAAATCAATATATTATTGCTTTATCCGTTTGCTTCAAAAAATTTCAGAAATAAAAATAAAATCCGAAGACTTACAATACAATTTCTTATTAAATACTCTAAAAATACATACATTAGAAGATAGACGTAAAATAAACGATTTAACGTTCTTATTCAAAATACTTAACTCTAAATTCGACTGTTTTGAACTCCTGCAACTTATAAACCCACACCCACACCCACAGTAACAACACGACAAAATACAATATTCTACAGCAGCACACATAAGCGTAACTACATTGCCCACTCTCCGATACAACGACTTCACACCATGGGAAATCATTACTTGGGTGATGTTGACATATTCAATACCAACTTGGCAAGTTTTGTGGATCATTTAAAACATTTATTTCAACGATACTCCTAAACACATCATGTAAACCTACAAATAGCTGTAATTTTCTGTTTTTGTTTCTTGTGTTTGTATGACTTGTTGCATAGCTTTTATCAAATGTAATTTTATTCTTATTTTTTATGTTTCAAAGTATTTGTCAAATTAAAATTATTCTACCAACCATGTAAAAGCCCTCTGGGCGTGAAATAAATAAAAAATAAAAAAAATAAAAATTAATCGAGTATTGTTATTAATTCCTACCTACTAAAGATGATGGAGATGATATCGGTTTCAGAACGCTGTAGCTTTCCGGCTCAAGTAACCGCCACCAATACCTGATATGTTCGGGAAAGCACTTGAGGCGCAAAATACCATTTTTTTCTGTGAGGAGCCAAAACACTTTGCGGTATTCAAAGCGGAACCGATAAAGTGCGTTAATATAGTATTTACACTTTGGGATTATTTGCCCCTGTCATGATTCCGGCACGCCCAATGCCCATGGTACATATTTCAAACCATTTTCTAGTTCAACTCCTCTGGGGCCGTGATCCCGCACAGGTCCTGGGCGATGAAATACAAATTGAAAAAAAAAACATCAATCATATTTCTAAAGGATCATTAATCTGCAGAATTCTGCGATGTATTTTCCGATAGAACTTTCTTAATGGCTCTTAAGCATATTGCAAATATCTTGCGGCTATTGCGGCACCGATAAAAAGGGTGCCATTTTGTTTTTTAATGAGTTTAAATTAGTCGCTTTTCCAGCGACCCACTTTTTATTCCAGCTACTGAATATTTTCAATTGGTCACTGGATGTCAGTAAGAAGTTGCTTGGCGCGATGAGGAAGAGAATATTACAAAAGAATTAACATTTTATGCTAAAAGACGTGACTGCAGAAACTTAATGAAAAAATTATTGATTTCCATTGTTAGTTCGTTGACAGATTTTAGAAATAAAAACCAAATTAATAGTTATCAAAGTAGCATCAAGTAAGTGGGATGGAATCGCGGTTGACCCCCCTTCGATCGGAACCCGGGCGGCAGGTTCGAGAACAGATTACACCCTTTCGGCCAGTAAGCCGTTCCGAAAATAATAAAATTTGATATTTATTATAATAGGAACTAACAAAAAATGTCCAATGAGTATTTTGTGAGCCTGATTTACTGGGGTCTTAGATATTGAAGAAGGCGTACAAAAGGTCGCAATAAAAAAAGCTTGTTTTATGGCTGATTTCCATCGTTGAAAACCGACATTTCTTAGAATTGGAATAATGTATATAATGATAGGTAGGTACCTATATCATACACAAATGTAATATGTGACCGGCTATTTTATGTGCTCTTGGGTTTAATATTTATTGGGTTCAAAGGCACGTTCACATTTAACAATTTTATTTCTGTTCATATTCGCAATCCTTAATTGAAAAGCTTTGAGGCCTCCCGCCGCAATCCACCAGGGCACTTCCCAGCTGTATTTCTATTCCATATTCTGTCTACCTTAAATCTATAAAAATGAGGATTCTATCTCCTATCTTCGCTCATAAGTGGAAGCAATTTTCTTAAATTGATCCCTCAGCCGGAGGGCCACGGGGAGAGGCATGGGGATGCGGACTATAAGTGGATTGCCAATAGGACAAACAATTTTGAAATTGTTGTTTCTCAATATCCCCTCTATCCACCCTTAAGTGGCCTGACAGGAAAACTCAGATAACGTTAGAGAGGAATTTAATGGTGGGATGGATATCTAGCGCATTATCAGAGGCCAACAAGAGTAGAAAAAGGAATAAAAGAATTTTATGTGTGTAATAATAAGAAATCCCAAAAAAAACATATTAATAAGTATTATAATTAAATAAATCATTACCTGGCCCATGATGTGATAGATAAAATGTGCCTATTTATAAAAAGATTGCCTTAGACAAGGTACTTAAAATGATAACTACATTAGCTAAAGTGCCTTGTAAAAGACGAAAGTCTGGTTCAAAATGCCGCTACTATTAAATAATATCTCTCGCCCGCCCGAGAAAAGAACTGCGGAATAGATACTCGCTGATGCGAGGAGCATCGGCACTTCAACATGTAAACGATTTATTTAGAAACGTTCCCTTCCGTCATATATTTATATTGTCAAAGAGAAGACGCGGCCGATTGTTTGCTGCTATTAAGTGGGTTAGCGCACGTGTTGCGCGATTCACACTCTCTTCTGGCCCATAATATTAAGCCTTGGGGTGCCCCCATGTTACGCCTATGAATTTCTCGTATTTGATTAGCCCGCACACCCTTTGAAAACCACACGCGTATCGGAGCCTGTAGGAATTCTCAAAAAAAGGAATGATAAGGTCTGGGGTAAACTGTATTTTTTTCCCGTTTAGGATACCGAAATTTATAAGCCGCAGTAAAAAGCCAACGTTTTATGCTGATATGATTTGAACAAAAGCGGTAACGAGGCGGGAAGGGGAGTTATCGATGTAAAAACTGACTACAAAAATGTTATATGAACCGTCGTTATTAAAGTCAGTGTTTGTGTTGGGAAGGAGAGAATCTCTTTTAGGATAGGTACTTTACTGCATATTTTTTGTGTATTGATGAACTACGATACCATTTCCCCACTACAGCAAAAACAGCACAAACTACTCGCATTTACTTTTTCAAGTTCTGTAATTATTTCAGTTCTGTCAAACAACTAGCCTATAATGATATATAGCCTATAGTCTAGCGTTTGAAAACTTGCACAGCAGCGGTGGTTGGAATTTAACGTTTTTAACTCTATGAGTTGTGATTTTGCGGCGAATAACTTTGCACATGGACCGTACAACGTCGAGTAACGTATTTTCCTTCCTAGTTGTATGCGGATCACAGGAATAAACTACAATTTCAAATCGACAAGGTGAATGAATAATTAAAATCGAGCAGCATCATTATAGATCTGCTTCACTAATTACTTAAATTACACTAAAATCCATTTACTCGCGACTAATCAAATTAAAGTCGCTTTTCCTTGCTGCGTCAATTTAAGAAGTAAATAAACGGAAGTTGGCGCTCTGTTGCCAAAACAACAGAACTAAACTTTAAATCGAAAAATATGATATTTTGCGGTCAGTTATTTATTCACACTTTAATAAATCTAACCGGGGTTATTGATACAAATTATTATTTTTCTAGGAAAATTATTAATTAATTGGAATAATTATTATCATTACATATTTTAATACCGGATGGAACAAAAATAACACCACGACCCTTTTGCTATTATCAACGCCATATTTAAAAAGTATTCCATCAAACAGGCAGTGACGCAAGCATCCCTCGCTTCAGAAAGGTCGCACCTACACCAAGAAGTTTAACCCTTCAATCGATACAACAACTTTTTCAAGGTGCGGAAAACAAAAGCTAATGATTTCACCACGCCTTTATACTTCTGTGGGAATATAGCCCTTGATAGACACTTCAATTTAAATTTGAAACAAGTTATTCAGATGGTCTTTCGAAAGCACTCCTCGGTCCTCAGTGCTTAACTTGGACTAACTTAAGTTCGGCAACTGATTGTTCGGGGACTGACGATCACAGGGGCCTAACTACAAAAACTGATGTTTTGAGTTAGCTTGGTTTCGGTAATACCATAATCATATTTATTAGTGACACGAAGCTCTATCTCATACATACAGCCGTTTAAAAGATACAGTTTGGTTTACCAGCTAGGCACATTCCAATTTTTATTTGAGTTTATCTCAAAACTATGTTTTTGTAGATAGGCCCCTGTAACCCTAAACCCACGCGTTGTAACTGCCTCGACAGTGCGTGTTCGGAAAGAATTATTAACTTCTGGATTAAGGTGGATATGAGAGAACGATTGTGGATCGAGACCTTCGGCAAGTTTGAGATGGAATAATAGTATATTAAATTACTTAACTTTGTTTGCTCAATCTTCTGAGGAAATTGCGCTTTGTAGTTTTTTTTATCAATATCTTGCCATTCATAAAAATTGTCATAGTTGATTAAATTTTAATTTTTGATCTCTCTAAAACCAGCCAAAACAGTCTAAAATTAAGCAGCAAAGGTGAGATTTGTGAAGACATTTCGGTTCCTAGGCCCCACACAAACAAGAAATTCATTATCTGTTCAAGACTGAATTTGATATATTTTTGACCAAGCATAAAGACGTTCTGTCTTAACTTGACAATTTGGCATTTATAATAATGCTCGTAAAATTATTTACTTACGTTTGCGGTTAAAGTTGGTGACCTTATTGGATGCTACCTTTTTATCTCGCCAGATCGGGATTCCTTTCAAATCTGAATAATCAATATTAAATATTTATCAGCCTGAAAAATGTTTGAAAAATGAATTGTCATTGAGGTGGGTATTTGAGAACTTGCAATTTCAAATGAATTTTAGTTTTATTTTTTAAGCAAAAGAAAAGCAGAGATATATTTTTTTATGTAACTAGTTAATTTGCTAGACAAATTGCAGATTAAGATAGATAAAATTTAACCCAGACACGCTTACAATCTACTCGTACTTCTTGAACAAAATTTACACACCCATCGATGTACTATTTCTTCTGCTGTCTCTCTGATTAGAATATTAAAAGTCACATTTTTATTTCGTATGTAATTTTTATTACTGTTACTATTCCGATCAAAATTACTACGAATTATTTGCCAATTAATTTGGCTTAGTAAAATTGCTCTTCTCGATGACAAATCATTCACTGAATATGAAGCAATCTTTCTGCTGCTATCTCCGACTGATCGAGCCCGTGACAAAATACCTTAAAAACACTTAATTTGCCTCAAAGGCACTGCGGCCGGTTGACAGCCCCTTGCCCTTTGCTTCTTGGGTCCGTAGGGGGAGAGGGGGGGGGAGGTCAAGTGATTCATTACCGTCAGTTCCTTAGCCATCTCTAATCAATCTGACAAAATAAAATTGCACAAATTGGTGTGGCGCGCTGCGATCGTATCTTTTAGCAAGTTTCATTCTAGTGGGGGGAGGTATTTCATCAAAGCTACTTTTTTTAACACCTTAAAATTGAAGTGTTTAATGTTTGTCAATTCTTCTGAATTTCATTAACATAGTATTGTTTCGTATCGAATATTAAATTACGAGAATCTAGGCACAAGATGTTTTATTTTGTTCACTCTAGTTTAAACCCATTTAATTTTTTTTTTTACCGAGCAAAAATATAAAGTATTAAAAAAAAAATTTTTTTCAAAGTAACATGGCTCATCGAGAAAATTTGTTTGTCACGAGAAAATCGTTGGATTAAGAAGTGATTCAAAATTAGTAAAAAATTGCAAATCAACTTTGTTGTGTCATTTTTTCATGAAAATAAATCACCTTTTATACACACCACTATTTAATTAATAGAATCAATGATTCAAAAGCAATAGTTTTTTCGTTGGGAAAAAAAAGATTTCTGATGCAGAGACCTTTGATGCAGAGAGATTTGTTTCAAAATATTTCCATTATTTTGATTAAATAGTTGTGTACACAAAGTAATTCACATTGGTTAAATAAAAAAAAAAAAAATAACACTCACGGAGATTCGAGGAGAATATGGTTCCATGCTAACTCAACACAGTGACTATTTAACACACTTTTAAAGAGTGATATAAAGTCATAAAAAACGATAAAAAAATATTTTTTTAACCTCACCTAACCAAACCTACTAAACCCAGTTAATAAAGTTTTTGTTTCATCACTTTCATTGACTGTATATAACTTTTTAAAAATGTGATGAATAATCATTTTGAAGATTTATCCGGTCACAGGAGAATATATGACGCAAATTTAAATAGTAGCATAAGTTGGGGAAGCCCGAGGAAGACATGCCACGATCAAGTGAGTCAGATACTTATGTCGGGCCATGTTAAGAGGCAGAATAATAGAAGAGTTTTTATGAGATGATGTACGGATGTGAATGAGGCAAGGAGGTCTGAATCAATTTTAAGAAAATTTAGCCTTTCTTTAACATTTTACCTTACTATTAAAAAAAATAAATTAAAAACCCGATTGTTCTGAAATCATGCATTTAATAAATTTATACGTATCTAAACGAAGGAATAGATGGATGTTAACATCATGTAAATCTCCTTCAAACTATGATTTAAATCTCCCAATACAACTTCAACAACACATAAATACTTGTCACACCTATACATAACCACGTAAACACCTCAGCACAGGTTCTCCTAGTGAGGTGTTCACGAAACATACAATATTACTCACATACAGTTTCACCTTCTCAAACCTACCTTACACACAACATATTATAGTTATAAGTTTGAAATGTATCATATATAAATATAAATAATTATGTGAAACTGTAAATTATATATAGAAATAATTAAAAAAAAAAAAACGTTTATCCAGTGTTGGATCATATTATTTCTACCAAGCTTATTAATTATGATAAACAACAATTTTTCTTTTCAATTAACACTAGCCTTGATTTGGTGAATATATTGGGAGATTAAACATTTTTAGGTTATTTATGTTTTCTTTTTTTTTAAATTTTTGTTACTCTTGAGCGTACGTTATCAATAAAGAAATAAAAGTATCAGCCTAGTTATGTGTAAATTCAAATAAATTAATAAATCCAGTTGTAACTTATCTTTTTAACCCCTCTGGCGTTTTACGGACATACATGACCGGGCGTCCACGTGAAGTTACAGTTTTCTTAGAAATTCCCCAAACAAAACTAATGTGTTTTTGAAATATCGAGTTATCTTAATTTTTCTACTGGAGAAAAAAATTAAGTAAAAATGTGGTTAGCGTTATGAACAAAATTTTTCATGTGTGATATTAAAATTTGATTATTTATAAATTGTAATGTTTATTTTAAATGCACACACCGGACAGATATTTTTATCTTCTTTCTAAAACAGTATTTGTTTTTATATAAAATTCAAAAGAAAGATGTTTGCAGAGCATTTAAAAAGAAAGAAAACATTGTAAACTGAACAAATGGATTAAAATTAGGTACTGAAGGGAAATACCTACATCTATTTGAATTTCACTTTTACTCTCGGTAATTAATTCAAGCAAATCTTAAAGCAGAAATTAATCCACTTCCTGACATCCGATCAAACTCGAAAAATAGACTCGTTCTAGCAAGTTTTGGTGGCAATCAAGTACACTCATGTGGACACATAAGTAATTCTCTAAAATCATACTGCAGTTTATATACAAAATAAATTACCGTCCCACCCGATCGGCATTTGGTGAGTTCGGTAGAGTTATCGACTCCAGTTCCTGTGTACGAAGGTTCAATATTTTTCAAACCATTTTTTTTAAATTTAAAGACATTTTAGTATGGTATAAAAACAATGTTTTTTGTGAGTTGATTTTTTCGCTTTCCGTGTGTTTCAGTTTTATTCTCTGGAGATTAAAAACCTTTTTGATAATTGAGAAAATAAATGATTTGGCTTATTGCGTTTGAAGCAAAAACAAATCTAAATAGAAGACAAGTAATAAAGAAGACATTTCTGTCGAATCATGGTGGCGAAACTGTAGTTCATAGTGATATTTACTACTTCTACTAATGCTTCCAAGAATACTTCAAGAACTAGAATAAATATGAGATGTGTCTTTATGCTGAGCTCGAGGAGTAGAGGACTCGAGGTAAAAACTTGGCGAAGTCAATAAATTAAACATGTTAAAATTTATATGGATGCTATTATTTGCCATTCGTTCCGGAGTTAAAGATCCTCTCGAAAATGAAACGTGACTTGAAATGGTTTAATTACGGCTTAGTAACTAAGTTTTAATAGCTCAACCACCCCCTTGCTCTTCTTCATCCATATTCATCATCATCTCATATTCTTCCGCCTCACAACACTCCCCAAACTGTGGCTTCATTAATTCTGTAGCTGCGGGCAAAGGGACTACGTGTTTGTTCTTCTGGAATCTATTACCGAAATTGGCTCTCATCGGGAAGATTTTTACCTTACAAGCTGCGGGACCAAAAAACTGAACTGCACTCGCAGCAGTCTTTTAGGCTTCATAACCAAGGTGTATGATGTATTCCACTATGTTTATACAACTGCTCCTAACTGTCTAGAGCCAGTGAAACTAAGGCATTCCCGACTAGGGCATGTTTCCAACTAGACAAGGAAGAGGAAATTGGGGAATTTCCTAACTATTCAGATCTAGCCACCAAACAACGTTTCAGTTCTGAATGTTGGTGTTACACAGGGGCAATACTGAGAGTGTCTTCAACTATGGTACGTTCCGCTTGTATACTAACTACATTTAATAAATATATGACCCTCTCGATGCAGCAGCTGGTGCAGATTCTTCACCACCTAGGATTTATGCTGCATAGTCTCCATATTCTATCATCGTGTTGTCTGTTCCTGTTCTTCATTTTACTTAATTTAACTTCACTTTATTTTTGAAGTATTTATAATTTTTCTAATACCTGCATCAACCGTAAAGCACCCCTGAGGTGATATCTCACAAAAGCGGCGCTATAAAAATGGTCCAATAAATGAATGCAAGTGATTTTTCACGAAAACGGCGATATATAAATTAGCCAAATATTATTATTAGAACACAGGTTACAAGCTTTTTTCGAAATTCTATCGTAGTTGCTTACCTACCAGGATCGCATCTCTTGTAGAGGGTATTGATAATAATGTAAACCAATAAATTATGTTCGTGTCGTATCGACACGTTGCGCCTGTCGCTTAAGACAAACCGCGCCTTAATGAGTTTATGGGTAAGCTAGCCACCCGGTACCCGCTCTTTACAACGGGAAACACTGCGTTCATATTACATTCTAACGTTGTTTACATTCTACGTGCATTCTCTCTCTGGTGCTTTTTTACAGTTGGAGATTAGCCTTCTGGAGACAATGAAAAATAATAAAACACCATGGCTAGTCGATATTACGCTTTTATAAAAGTTGTGTAGATATCAACAGAATTTTTTTTACTGAACGCTGTTTCTAGTTATCAGTGCAGGTTTATTGAAGTGAAACTTCTTTAGGCGCGTAATGAATTTTCGGGGACGGAGTAAAACCGAGTCACGATCGAAACGAAAATTCGGGTACCCCCACCACCGATTAAAGTTCATTTGATCTAGTCAAAGTTTTGAAGTAACATATAAATGCTTCTTAGCTCATCCCGACAACTGGCGTTGGTGGTGTAATGGTCAGCATAGTTGCCTTCCAAGCAGTTGATCCGAGTTCGATTCTCGGCCATCGCACATTATTTTTTTGTTTTTAACGCCTTTTTCATTCAATATCTTATTTTTTAGTAGGTCAGAACATTTTTTAAAAGAAAATAATATTGCAAAATAATAAAAACACTTATCTCACTGTGATAAAACATTACTCCGCTAGAGCGCGCTTTGCGTTATTGTGTTGGATTAAAATTATTATCTAATCCGTATATTATGATAATTGTATTACATTTATTTAATTAATTTATTTATTTTGATAATATGTAATAATTTTCAAAGTTTTGAAGTAACATATAAATGCTTCTTAGCTCATCTCGACAACTGGCGTTGGTGGTGTAATGGTCAGCATAGTTGCCTTCCAAGCAGTTGATCCGAGTTCGATTCTCGGCCATCGCACATTATTTTTTTGTTTTTAACGCCTTTTTCATTCAATATCTTATTTTTTAGTAGGTCAGAACATTTTTTAAAAGAAAATAATATTGCAAAATAATAAAAACACTTATCTCACTGTGATAAAACATTACTCCGCTAGAGCGCGCTTTGCGTTATTGTGTTGGATTAAAATTATTATCTAATCCGTATATTATGATAATTGTATTACATTTATTTAATTAATTTATTTATTTTGATAATATGTAATAATTTACAGAAAAAAAAATTAAAACTATCTCCCTCTGATAAAATATCCGTTCGCTAGAGCGCACTACGCGATCTTGTGTGGGATTCTATTTCTGTACATTGTACATTATTTTTAAAAATATATTATATTTTGGGTGTGATGTAGGTAACATTATAAAACATAACAAGCTCTCATATTTTCAGAACCTACATAATATAATCAATTTATGCGGCTTTGCTTACAGTTGGTGCTCAGCGTGGTTGGCTTTCAATCAGTTAAGCGAGGTTCGATTCTCGGCTGTGGCATTTTTGAAGTGAAACCTTGTTGAGGTGGGGGAGCCGCTCACGAACGTTCTCTCTCTTCTCTTCTTTCCTCTCTCTCAGACACCAGCGAACTGCGCCACGCAAAGCATCAGCTGCTTGGTTAGTATACTGCGTCGTGAGTGTAATACGAGTGAAATACGTAATTGATTGTGGTTCATACGGTTTAACAAAAGAAGTTTCACTTCTGTCTTGCGTAGGCTTGACACACCCACTTTTTATATTACAGACAACATATTTAATATAAAATAAAGAAAGAAATTACATATTATAAGATTGATTATATAAGTAAATACAACAAAATAAAAAAGTAATATTATATTTCAGTACAAATAAATTGAAATCAATGAAGAAAAAAATTGAGAAAAAAAAATCAAAATCCAGTTAAAATCAAAATAAATATCAGAGGTCTAAAAGTATTTAGTAAATACAGCTTTCTACTTCAGACTGCATTAGCAAAATATTTACTAAATGTGTGTAATCTATTTGTAACTAAATTTTATCCTGAAAACGTTGTGTAATTGTCACAATAATACATACCTTGATCTAATGGTAGGAACGTGAAAGTGAACCAACATTAATACATCAGGGCTATCCAACCGATAATTTTAAATTTTAAATAAAAATATAATATCAAAAAAAAAATTCCGTCACTTAAGTTCAACAATGTAAATGAATGTAGTCAAAAATCACATCAAAATACAGGTTGAAATAAAAGGGCTGAAAATTTTAATGAAAAATGATCTCCTACACTCCTTACTCCTAAATCTTTGTCTCAATATGAGACTCGATGGGTACAAGATAACCCATAAACCAATACAGATAATGGATGGAAAACGTGCTAGAAGAAAAAACTTACATTTGTAATTGGGTAATTTTCCGCTCAGAAGAAGAAGACAGTTAGCTCAGGATTAAATGTGTTTGATATATAGTTTCTTCAGACTATATAATGATAGGTTTGGTTGGATTATAATGGTATAGATGTTTGTGTTATACATATGTTACAATATCGATATGTACGCAATACAAAAACATTGTTGGTAATATAAAATCCTGTCAGCTTTATTCTCCCTCCTTTCTAACGCCCACCCAATTGAGGAGGTCGATAACCCGGTGGCTAGGCTTTACTAATAGTTGAAAGACTAGTAATAGTAGCTTTAAGTTCAAAGCCGATAGCCGATTTTCAGGAATAATGTCTTGTGGAAAGATTGTTAATAAACCTAATTTTTTAAATTTCCTATTCCTTGTGACTTCATGATCTACAATAGTTTTACGAATTGCACGGATTCTACGTAAATAAATTAATATCTATATTTATTTTTAAAACCTTGTTTTCGTCTTTATGTTTTTTTTAGTGTCAAAACTCACTAACATGATATTTTTTGTTAGTCTAATTATCTTATGTTTGACTGTTCTTCGGTATCAGTAGTTGGATATCATCTCCGTAACAATCTTTGTGAAAAATGCATTCCTGAACTAAACTATTAAATTTTCAACAGTTGTGACTAGATATACGCCAATTATATGTTAAAATACTACTAAACTACATTTTTGACCAATAAAACTAATTTGAACATACAAAACATATCACTAACAGACCAGTTAGACAAGCGTACAAAGAAAACATAAAAACGTCGACGGTAAATACAAGCTTTGGACAAAGACACTATCAATACCATGCTATAAAAGCATTTAATTATTATCTCCATATATAGTTAGTAATAACATAGATCATTGTAGAAATGTATTATATATTTGTACAGCGCCCTTGAGGTGATTTTGCACAAAAACGGCGGTATACAAATCATCAAAATATTATTATTATTATTTAACAGTCTAATACTTGAAATTTAAATTGAGGAAAACAAAAATAAATTCAGACACAAAATGGATTAAAGAAAAAAAAAGACAATATTACCAAAATTTCATAATATAAAATAATAAAACCTACACGTAACACGCAAAACAATATAAAACACACATCACTCACAAACACACAACATATAATATAAATATATCGATTTTAACTTTATTTCGTTTTATTTAAATTTTATTTTGCTTTAATTTTAAATCTATATTTTTAATTTAAATTTATTTTAATCTTATGTTTTTTTCTTCAACAACATTAAATATATTTTCTTTAAATGTATTATGTATATTTTTTTGTATTATAAAATGAAGGCCTCAGCATGGATAAGCCACCTAGTGAGGCCAAAATTACTAGATTGTACTATGACATGTCAAATATTGTACCAAAATAAAAATTAAAAAAACTCATGTTAGACTTAGAGCTAGTAACAGGTGCGACGTCTTTATTATTAACATATTTGGTCAATCTTTTTCTGGATCTTCAGATTGCTAAGTTTTTAATAATAATTGGAGCCCTTATTTTAAATAGTTTTGTTGTTCGTGAAATATCCCTTCTTACTCGTTCAAAGCTATTAATTAAGTAAATGCTGCAAACTGCTAACATTTTGAAGTAAATTGTTTGGTTTGTTGAGTCTAACTTCATTGGTTTGCATCGTTGAGCCAGTATAAATCTTCGTTGGAAATTTGCATATTCAACGAGAATATGGAGTACAGTTTGTTTAGATAAGTTGCAAGGGCGGGCAGTAAGGGTCGGTCTGCGCCGGGCTTAGTATTGCAACGAACATTATACATTATGTACTCCAGGGTCGATAGGGGAGGTCATTTGAGATAAAAGTTTCTCCTGGACGCGGGTTCGCTAGACCAGACCTAAATAGCTGGATTCTCTAAACTTTTCTCTATCCTTTCTCATTCCAATCATCCCGCTCCTTACGCCTCACAACATTCTCCGCATATCGGGGCTACCATAGTTATGCTGTATCTAGAAAGCTTGTGTATAGAGATTTTATGTAATGGTCACCCAGATTATTATTTCAATAATTGATTGTGTCAATCGCTTTAGGCGTCATTTTAATATAAAAGTAATTATCTTTGTTTATATTTTTTTTTTAAAGCCTTGTAGTCATGTAATAAGGGAACATTTTTTTTTAAAATTAAAATAGTGGTTTGAATAACAATAATCATTTTCACAGATTCTTACAAGCTGATGAAGCAAAACTATGTATAGCTAGAAAGATCTTTGTTTTTATTTTATGGATTTTATTTTGTATCGGTAGGTACCTACCTAATAAATGTTACTAGTAAAAAAAATAGTTCATATATATGATAAAAATCATTATAATAAATAGATTATTGGTTGCTTATGAGTACAAGTAGCCCAATTATTTAACATGTTTCAAGCTACTTTAACGGATGACACTTTTGTTAAGTCATTTGAGATAAAGTTAGAATTTATTTATACGGTACCTACCTACCGATTTTATGATAAATTTTGTGAAATTTGTTTTTTTCGATAAACCGATTTATGTATTTTTAATTTGTATTCTGGGTTTGTTTACTTCACAAATGTCAAAAACGAATTCACATTTGGCGCCATTTTCAAAAGTTATAGCGTTTTCCAATAGGGTGATTACTTTTGCTTAACCCTGTACTTATTTACACTCACAGACATCATACTTAAATGTATTATTATGGAAGTTACCTACCAATTTCTTAGTAAGTAAAAAGATAAATCGATTTACTCTTATTATCTTCTCTTTTCTGAAGCAGTCGAACTTTATGACACCTTTTCAGGCTGCAATCGGTCAGCCAAACATGTTTTAGCTAGAAGTACTTTTTACACCGTACAGCCATGAAGTTTTTGCATATTCATTTAAGCGGATAAAAAAACAAAATGTGGCATTTAATTAATTGCTCAACAATTTTCAATATAAATCTCAAGCGTAGCTTGGTCGTAAAGCTAGATGTCGGTATATAGTTATGTGAATAAATATATTTATAAAAAGCTTTGTAGAAAGGTACACTGGCGTACTTCTGAGTAGTCAAGTAATTTAAGCATTTTAATACTCTCTTCCGATAACCACACATTTTTTTTTCCAGAGTCATCGAACTTTATTGGAAACTCCACGTTGTTCGAGTAAAGTAGGTTAAAATTCCAAATAAAATAGCACAACATTATTTTAATTTCCCTAACAATGAAGTGGACCGCCTGAAAAGACCGGCACTGAATTGAAAAGCTTCCCAGAACTTCCGCTCAGTAAGCGTTTAAATTGATATGAAAACTTTGCACTCATCTAGAGAAAGTTCTCCACTAAAATAGTTTTAAATCGATTCTCACATTTGAAAGTCTCTTTATTTTACCATCATGTTAAGATATGCATCAAAATGTTAAAGCGTTTTTTTTATGGTTATGCTATGCTAAAGCTATACAATTAACAATAAAATAATTTTATCTTCATTTTAAATGCTCTGAATCAAACTGTTCAGTAATTGAAATGCGATTTTTAGAACATCTTATAAATATTTTATATGTGGAAGTTGAAAGAGATGAAGGACCTCAAATGTTCAGCCATTGATTAAAGAGTGAAGAAGTTTTTCCAGTTGGTTAAAAACGAGGATAAAAACATGTTTGTAAAATGAGTACAATGAGTTGATGTTGAAACAATTATTTTTTTAGAAACTATTAAAATATACAAAAAGAAATATTTATTACAAATTTAAAAATAATCACCATTTGGAATAGATCCATTGCCAATTTCAGTGAGAATAGAAGGAAATACGACGCACAGAGTTTTGGCGGCCGGGCGGAAAAAACCGACGAGTCACGAAGCTGGCCGAATGAAGCGTCGTTTCGTGCAAGAGCGTCAACCCGTTTTGCCACGCTTGCTAGACAAAAGTCGCTTTTACCCCCTAGGCACACAAAAATATAATTTATCAAAAATATTTGTTAAATGTAAAAATTATTAGAAATTTTAATATCATATTAATTTATAATACATAATTATACAATGCTTGCAATTATTAAATATTCAAAGTAATTTATTATTATAAATTCATAATAATTTATTTTTATAATTTCAAAGTAATATATTATTATATATTCAAAGTAATACATTATTATATATTTAAGAAACTCCAAATCTAAGTTTTGAATTTTCACTAAGCCTATAAAAAAATTTATGTTTTTAGCAAGTTTTAAATTTTCTAGGATGAAATTGGCCCCCCAAAATCGAATTTATAATAACACAATTTTGAAAAAGGTTGCAAAAAAACAATTTTGAAAAATTGACGTCGCCGCTTTTAGAAATAAGCCACAGAATAATCTCCGACCATCGTGACCAAATGTGTGTTCAGTGGAAATGATTTTTAAGGAGACCAAGGATGAAGTCGACTGACCGGGTGCAAGGAGATTAAATAATGGTAGGAAACGAATTAAAAGAGACAAGAAAAAGTCTGATTCCATTTAGGATGTAGCACGTGGGGATTATGAATGAAAAATATTATAAAAAAGCTCCTACAGTTTTAAAGGTAAAAAATCAATTTTTTTAAATTTGCTGAACATTCGAACCTATTAGTCGAAACACACTGCCGTATTTTCGTAAAACCTTGCCTTTTATACTTGACTCATACTTAATGAAAAGGGTCATCTTATCTGCAGCAAAAATATGTTATTATAAAATATCTTATCATGTATAAACACTTACGTTAGCGCGAACCCGTCAAAAATCACGGGATCTTACAATTTTAGTATTTGTGAAGCCGAAAGCATTATTTATAAAATATTTTCCTCCGGATCATTCAAAGAACGACCACAAATTGTGTGTCAGAAAAATTGAAAAATTAAAACGTGAATTAAATCAAAAGATATACATACGCAAATAAAGAATTATTAATCAATTAAATAATTTTGGTTCCTACCTGTAACGGTATCGCTTATTCGAATCATTCTTACAACCAGCTCCAATTAAAAAATCAAATCCCCGTTACAGAGGTCTTAACATATAAACAGTAAAAAATATACATTATGTGTTACACATAACCTGCCTCATAGAAAATCTTTTCCGTTTATAATTGATAAATTTAAGATGACACTGACTCGGTATAATTATTTCCCTCCATAAGTACTCTGGGCAATAAAGAAAACATGTGGTAGTTAGTCCCTAAATTTCTCAAATAAATCTCGACTTCTAGTATTACGTAGTGGAATCCGAAAGCTAATAAATGAGAGCATTTTTGGATTATCAAATGCATCATTTAGAATTTTATACAGAAAAAAACAAGTCAGTGAAAATCTTTTTATCCGACCATTTAAGCATAATCACTCCATTTAAAGTAGATGAAATTAAAGAAAATTGTAGAAATACCCTTTTAAAACAAAAAAAACATTAAGTTAAGTCTAGTTGAATATGTTTTTGTAAGTAGTTTATGTCAAATTTAGTGCTTTTAATGGCTTCAAAGTAGGTAAAATAACGATGGAGAATTATATGAAATGACGATAAGTTTTTAAATGTTCAGAAACAATACTATTGATAATAATGATTTAAGGCTTCAACATACCACGATATTTACCATATATTCGTGGCTTGGCCTATTTCAGCATTTCGCTCGCTATACATTCCCATTTGTATTGTATGGCGAGCAATAGGCTGAAATAGGCCAAACCATGATGCGTATAGCGTAATTTGTTGCCTACCTTAATCAAGATAATGATACGGATCAATTTTCCAGCGAAAGCCCAGCCAGTGGCTGTGTTTGGCTTACACCACGGTGCAATTACAATCGGTTTTTGGTTAAGGTTGGTTGCGTGTTACCGAATGTGGTAATAATTATATCGTATGACGATAAGTGTTTAAACGTTCAGAAACAATATCATTGATAGTAATTATGTAATCAAGATAACGATACGGATCAATTTTTCCGCTAAAGCTAAGCTAGTGGCTGTATTTGGCTCACACCACAGTGCAATTACAATCGGATTTTGCTTAAGGTTGGCTGCGTGTTACTGAATGAGGTAATAATTATATCAAAATGACGATAAGTGATGTAAACAAGATAACGATACGGATCAATTCTCCCGCTAAAGCTCAGCTAGTGCTTTGTTTAGCTCACACGACAGTGCAATTACACTCGTCTTTAATTAAATGTTGACTGCGTGTAACCGAACGAGGTAATATATAAACTTCAAATGACGATGTGTTTTAAAGTTCAGAAAAAAAATTATCGATAGTAATAATGTAATCATGATATATACGGATCGATTCTCCCGTTAAGCTCAGCCAGTGGCTGTGTTTGGTTCACACCACAGTGTAATTACAATCGGTTTTTGGTTAAGGTTGGCTGCGTGTTAACGAATAAAGTAAAAATAAATGGGATCTTTATATTTTTAGATGTTAAGTAGATGCACTACGTAGTAATACAAAATCATGTGTTTTTTGGTTGAAAATTTGGTCGCTTAATAATGTTTCAGATGCTTTAATTAAATACTGCGAGTAGAATACATCTTGGACTATAAAATAATCGAGTATTTTTTAGATAAACCTTTTTATAAGCCCAGAAAAAAATAAAGTATAAGGCCTTTGAAAACTGCTTTAAAGTTCAAAATCTCCTACTAACGAACCCATTTTTGGTTATGATTTTATTTTATTATGTTGCAAATTAAGTTATTTATAAAATGATCGGAAAAAAATTAAATATTTATGCCTGAACATCCACAAAATAAAATAAAAGGCACTTTTTGGCCATGTTTTTTGCTTACATAAATCAAAACAGGCGGATGGTGTTAAACGGGAATTTAAACCTTATTGCCATCTACGTAAGGGGTGTTATTGAGAGCGGCTCGATTTAAAATACTACATAACGTAGAACATAGCCTTGAATTTTGATTCCAACAACCAAAATTTCGATAACATTTTTTATTTATGCTACTTTGATCTCTGTATTTGAATTTTTAATATTTGTTTAAAAGTATTTCACGAGGGCATGTTTGATCGTAGTAATTATTTGATGGATAATTTATGTACGAAGAAATAATACAGTGTCAATGAAAGCTTTTTATCTCTTCATATATGTAGTGTTGTATTTTCAAAATGTTTGAAAGGTATTGCATTGCACTACTTATGCATACTTTTAATCACCGTAATGTAATTGAAATCTAGCTACTAACCTGTTATTGAAGAAATAAACCGAAAAAGTCTTTAGTGTTGTTATATATTATTTAACCAAGAGATTCAGAGTTTGATTATCAGGGGCGATTGATACCTTTTTTTATTTTCTGTGTATTGTTCTGCTTTATTGTTATTTTAAGATTTATTAGCACTATCTTGTTCAAGTGATGAAATATTACATTGATGTGTATAACCTTCAAATATTATTAAAAAAGAAATTCCAATTAAATCTTGGTTCTGAATTTGCAGAAAAAATCGAACACATTTTCTCGAGACACTATCTACGTTACTAATAAATTTGTAAGCATTAAAAACATAGAAGCCAAAATATATGGGTTAAATTAGTTGTCGATATGAAAAGAATGTCCTAAAAAATCAGTTGCAATGGTCGAGTCATATGTTTTCCCGGTGGTACGAAGATCCTGGGTTCAATTACCAGTTAAATGTATTCATTTTTTATTATTTTTATTTATTTCTTTATTGATTTTATTTTTATGTATGTATTAACTTAAATGTAAACTTTTATGGCAGACAGAGCATTGCACACACCGCTCTGTCCAGTTGAAATAAACTTTTTTTTATTTTTTATTAAAAAAATATTATTATTTTATTATTATAATTATTTAATAAATTATTATTATTATTATTATTATTAACCCATTACTTTTTTTATTTTCTCTGTTTTGTTTTGTTTTATATTTATTTTATATATATTTTCTACTTCATTGATTAAACATGAACGTAAATTGACGATAACAGTAACAAGTATTGCTTACGCATCATAATTCTAGGAATTTTCTCTTTACTGTACCTGACCTAATCTAGATTTCATCATTCATTTTACGAGAAAATGATGTTTAAATAAAACGTACGCGTGAAGCTATAGTGTTAGTATATATATCTTATAATCTAACACTGCGTTTATTGTCTGTCTATCTTCTGCTACATGCATTCAAGATAAGCCATTCAATTATTGTATGCGTGAAAAATATGAATAAGATTCCTTAAAGCTGGGTCCAGAGAAACGCAAAGAGAGTCGAGAGCAGAGAGCGAAAAGCGAAGCTTCCCGGCGGTGGTCTCCTCCAGCTATACCCACTCAAAAGTGATTTCATCAGTATTTCTATTACAGCTTCGCCCGGGGCCGCGCGCAGAGCGGAGATACGGCACTGGAAACAATGCCATTACGAAACTTGTGTGCTGAGCGAAAATGAGAACTCGGTGATATCTCCACAAGTAGGGACTGGGTGAACTCGCGCAATGCGACACTTGGGAATTACAACGTAGGTAATGAATTATTTCAAAAATGCTTATGCAAATAAATTATAATTATTATTCATTTACAGAGCTGTGTTGTAGTGGCTAGTGTGGAATTTACGAATAGTGTATTTTCACATAGAAAATCTGTAGATAAATGTAGACATAGCTCAAAAATTATTGTAAGGGTTTTCAGGCATAATAGTTTTGTTTATTTATTTATATTAATTATACAAGCAATGGTGTCCTGTTCTTCGGATTCCCTTATTTTCCTTTTTCTGTAATATGAAATTAGCTATTTTAAAAGTTATTTTTTAAACGTATTATAAAATCTTGGTGACAAGAAAATTGAAAATCATCTAGCTACCTACCTCATGCTTTTAAATATGTATTGAATATCTTTCATGAGATCTTCCAAAAATATACGTTGTTTGTTTTTGTCATATCGCCGAAGCACCTAGATTCACATTTAATGTAAGAGTAATGTACTATTTTATTTAGCAACAAGCACTTGCTACCCGGCTATCTCAATATTTGTTCTTAATGAATCTTTGAAGCAATGCGGATTCAACACAAAATTGTATAAACTACCTTTTATTTCAAAGAAAACAAAACCGTTGCATAAATATGAAGGGGGCATTTCTCCTCACCATTTGAGGGTTTTTGGCAGCTTAATTATTTCACTACACATTTTATGTATTATTTCTAGCTAAAATAAGAAAAATATTGTTTCTTAAAATTATTTTATAACGAAAAGTTGCAGTGTGTTTTTGTACACCCGATACATGGTTTACGGCCGCCCGACAACAATCCGGCAGATAACTTCGGCGTAAGAAATACTCGCGACGCATGATTAATGTCGCATATTTAATGAAATTTCACCAGGCGCACCATTTTTTTGGTTTTTAAATCCACATACAGCGAAACGGAGAGCTTACGTGGAAATAATGTGGACACCTTTTTGTCATTTTTATTATTCGTGTAAGACACAATACAGGAGTTGGATATTTCACGTCACTGAATTATAAATCACTGGTAGTTACCACCCAAATTCAACGGGCTTCAACACCCTTCTTGAGAATTTTGTTACTGGAATCACCACTACAAAATCTAATTTTAAACGGTTTTTATTTTAAATTAAATTATTATAATTTTTTTGTTTTCTATGCATCATCATGAAAATATAAATAAAATAATTTAATATAATATATATTTGATTAAATTATTTATTATAAAAAATGTAAAATTATCGATATTAAAAAAGTGACAAAAGCAATTACATTACGCTCTTAAAACACCATTTGAGAAGTTTCACCTTCAAATTTCATGCAAAACAATATTCTGTGCGATCTGTTGAAATTCAAAATGTTTTCCACTTTTGATTACGATTCCGAAGTATTTGATAAGTGTATTTTTTTGCGAATCACAAACGTTCCTTATAAACTAAAAAAAATAATATACATATTATTATACATATATGTATATATATTATTATATATATATTTATATTTATAAACTACCATCTACTACTATTGTTTCTAAATAATGACATTGTTTTTCCCTTCAAATACTATTCCTTAATTTTTATTCTAATGCGGTCATATTTTATTCTAATGTTGTATAATGAGGTCAAAAAATTAAGAAAAACTTATGTAAAACGCATTTTTTGTATTTTAAATATCATAAATAACGTTAAAAAGAGAAAGGGCAACTTACACTTGGTAAATGATTCTGTATATGAAGGTGTCCTTCGCCGTTATTCTCGGAAACGCCACGTGGTTTGGGGTTGGGCAAACAATATTTCACAAAAGGCAGATTTAATTGGTTATGATTCCAAAACACCGGAACTAGGTGAACCAGGGGGTCCGCATTTAACTTTCAAACAAAACACGTGTAGAAAAGGATGTCCATCAAAAAACGAGAAAGTAGAAAAAATTGGAAAAAGTTCTTATTAAATAATTATATCTTCGAACCTAAATTTTCGCTGATCTTTAATAACTTTTTTAATTTGTGGAAAATAACAATTTTACCCACTGCTTACTGAGTAAATGACGTTTAATTTCTTCATCGATTGCGCTTTCCTATCGGAGGTTGGCTATTATCATGGCAATCTTTATTTTGCAGATCACGCAGAACTACAATGTGTAAATGCACACGCTTAAATTAATTTAACAATAATATCGCTAAAAAATAATAACAATATTTACATGGCGCTGTTTAAATATAAAATCACCAACGGCGTAGTAGTCAAATCAATATAAAGCTTTGATGGACAATGCTAATTTTAATTGTAGTAAAATTACATTTTGTATGTCGGGTAAAGCATTATGTATTGTTAAAAACATCTTTAATTATAATAATAAGAGTTTATTCTAGAATGTATGCAGGAGTAGAGCAATGAAACACATTCCATATTTTTAAATAACAGACAAATAATAAGAATACATGGAAAGGCAGAAAAAATGCGGAATAGAAATGGTTTTGTTAATGTTATTTGGATTATTAGTCAGCAACAGCATGCAGCTTTGTCCGGTAAACGATTGCCTCATATTTCATAGCGCCTGCAGCGTATCAGACACATCTAATTAAGCAATTAGGCCGTCATGTTTAGTTACGTACATAGTGAGTGCTACGTACAATTATTCAACTGCCGTAATTACTACAATAGGATGCAACAAACTCACTCTCGTGCTCTTGAGGGTAATTACCACCGAACAGATTATTCCTATAAGTGTGATCCAAACAACCTATTATATTGATTAAAACTCCAACTTCTGACATTTCCCATACATTCTGATGTCAACACGCTATACTAGCGCCTTCTAGCAAATGAGTAGTGCGCCTTAGTTTTCTTCACAAATTGAAAGGATTTTATTTGAAATATAATATTATCAATATTAATTCTGTATTTGATGAGTAATAAAATACTTATGATAATTTTACAAAAAAAAAACATTATCGTATTTAATAAAAAGAACACACAAAAAACAAATACATATTATTACTATATACCTATCAATTTATATAAAATATTAAAAAAAATTCAACATTGACGATATCTATAAGGTATTAAATATATTCAATAATTCAAAATTAAAGATAAATTAATAACTTCCACGTGCTCCAAGGAACAAATAAAGCTTTTCTGAATTAACTTTTTTGTGATGTAATTCACTTTTTATGTAATCAAAAACATTTTATTTGTACTAATATTATATTTCACCAACTAACCGACGTTTTTGGGCATACTGAAAAAGACTTGAGAGTGTTTTTGTTTTTCTGTATTAATTACATCTCTAAAACTTCACAGACAAAACCTATTTTTAGGAAATATTTATCTGAATTTTCATCAATATTTTTTAAAATACAAATTAGAAAGTGCAAAACATCGCCACCAAGTACTAAATAAATTCAATTTGTCTCCATTAAATGGAAGTCATTAAAAGTCAATATGCTACGCTAGCGCCTCTAACGACTTGAGCTTTTGATATCGCCACTATTTCACTAGAGTTAGACGAATCTCTAAATAGTATAAAACAAAGTCACCATCCACGACTCTCTGTGTGTGTGCTTAGCTCTTCCAAACTATGCAATGGAGTTTGATAAGCTTTTTACTATCATTTAGAGAATTTCTTTCGGAAGGCTTATATGTATTGTGGGACTTATTTATTCCCCCCCACATGTGGCAATACTAACGCCAATTAATCCGCTGCTATACGCAAGCGAGCATGAGAAGAGGAATCTTCATTCCTGTTTTAGCGTTCGATTCAACCGCCAGTACTACCACTCTTTCTGCCACCGTCACCGCGTTATGTATACATTATAATATTGGTCCTCACGAATAAACTAAATCAATTGTGCAGACACTCGTTTCAATCTCTAAACTCCTGGACACAATTTTCGGTTTGGGCAGGCGCCTTAATCCAGGCGGATTAATTTGCGTTAGTATTGCCACATGTGGGGGAAATAAAGTAGTCCCACAGTATAATACATGGATACTATAATTATTGATAGATAGATTCGAAATAACATAAGCTCTTTCGATTCATAGGCATCAATTTTTTTTACATTAGACGAATGTTTCCAAAAGGAGCACAACAAGTAGTCACTGATTTCGTTTTTTACCGGAGCTTTGTGATTGAAGTTGTTTAGTTCAATTAGACAAATATACATGATTTCATTCCCGTACTATAACGGGCAAGCGGCGTAGATTTAATTTTTATGCAAATCTATATTTTTCCAAGATCGATGAAATTTTTGACACTTGATCTTTAAAACAAGAGGAAGATCATTTTCTACACTAGGTATCCTAAAATTAACTCATCCCACCCCTTAAGGCGATGCCATACGTAGTAATGCAAAATCATGTGTTTTTGGTTTGAAAATTTGGTCGCCTAGAAATGTTTCAGATGCTTTAATTAAATACTGCGTGTAGAATACATCTTGACCTTTGAAATTTTTTATATATGTCTATTTATAAGCCCAGAAAAAAATTATGTATAGACCTATGAGAACTGCTTTAAAGTTCAAAATCTCTTACTTACGAACCCATTTTTGGTTATGATTTTATTGTGTAATGTGACAAATAAAGTTATTTATAAAATAATCGGAAAAAAATTAAATATTTATGCCTGAACATCCACAAAATAAAATAAATGGCACTTTTTGGCCATGTTTTTTTCTTACATAAATCAAAACAGGCGGATGGTGTTAAACGGGAATTTAAACCTTATCGCCATCTACGTAAGGGGTGTTATTGATAGCGGCTCAATTTAAAATATTACACGACGTAGAACATAGCCTTAAGATATTGATATTTCTTGACTTCAAAATAATGGGAAACAAAACATTGCGTTAAGCTCGGGCAACGACGGGAACTTATTAATAATTGTTTTCACAATAATGTCAATACAAATATTGTGTTAACATACTTTTAAACGGTTGATTTCTGTACAAAATATAACTTTACTTTGTTCCATAAAGGAGAATGTAAATAAGATATTACGTTGTTTTATAAATCTTAATAATCCAGGAATCTGAATGTCTAAGCAAAAAATCCCCTCTTCAAATCGGTATTATACCGGAAAATAATATTCTCTGAGTTTTGATTGATGAATAATGTAAGCAAGAAATAGTTGAATAAATTACTCAAACTAGATCCGCGCTTTGATTCAAAGAATGCTAAAGGAGCGTATTCAGGCCTTTGTGCCCTTCTCGTCTTCATTGCTTTCTTATTTACTCTTCGGAATACATAACGGCTTTGTTTTGTACGGGGCTATTGTTAAAATATATGACAGAGAATTTATTTCGCAGTATATAAAATCAACACAGTTGATCTTGTTCTGAGATAAACCGGTTGTTATTCACTTTGATAAATAATATTACGCATTAAGCCTTTTCTCATCAAATTAATGTTAAAATATACTTGTACAGGTGTTATTTTCATATGTATTACATCAAATGGATTTACTTTTTTTTCATTTTCATTTTAATTTCACGTGGGAGGCTTCCCTCAGGGGCTATGTCAATTTGAAGGATGCTTTATAAAAAAACAGGAGGAGGGAGAGGAACTGGTCCCCTAACACGTGAACATCGGTACAGGTGATTTTATTGACTATGTCGACAAGTTCACGTCGACTAAAATAATAATATTTAATCAATGAGAACTGTTGTTTCTTTTGTGGCGATCTTTTGTTTTATGTGAAACCGTACAAGATTCCTAACTGATCACAACCGGCTGGATCCAGTGAGGCTATGGCATCCCCAAATGGGGTATTATGTGAAGCTGAGGGTAGTGGGGAGGGGAAGTAAATTGGGAAATGAAGGTGGCGAAGTACCTGGCTATTCAAATCTGGTCACCAAACACGGCCAGAGGCATTTCAAGCGACATTATCGATAAAACCTTTGTCAATGTGCTTATGCCAGAGGCCCTGGATTTAAATGATACCTACAGATCTTGTCGAACACAAAAAACTTTAAAAACTAGTTCACAACCGAGCTATTGTGCATATGAGTGGTAAAATTATTTTTTTTTAAATATTATGTTGTATTTTGTAAACTAATTATTGCTTTACTGGTTTGGCTACGCCAGTGACCGGATAAATCATCACAATGATAATTCATCACATCTTTAAAAAGTTATATAAAGTCATGGAAAGTGATGAAACAAAAACTTTATTAACTGGGTTAGGTAGGTTAGGTTAGGTTAGGTTGGGTTAAAAATTTTTTCATCGTTTCTAATGACTTTATATCACTTTTTAAATGAGTGTTGAATTGTCACTGTGTTCAGAGAGAAAGATCATTCGTCCATCACTCTCGGACACACTGATCCCCAGATTAATACCCAACCCTCACACCTTTTTCCTTCCCAGATCCTCATCTCCTTCGATTCCTAAAAAAAACTCACCAAATAGCATCCCTAAAGATGACATAGGCCTCGAGGGAAGTTATTTTCTTCATAGCCTCCTGTGTGGGATTAATATAAAATGTATATAGACAAAACTTTAAATTGTGTGGATAAAATCTACGTTTTTATTTTGGCACTAGCTGAAGAAATGTAAGTATCACAGGTCAAACCCTTTCTTCTCACACCATGACCGCCTAATTCTACTTCACAAAAGATAAACTTTATCACTTCCTGAACCTAAAACCTGTCTTCCAGTCATTTTGTTGATCTCGTGGTCTCCCGGGTTAACAACAGTACTCAATCTACCCGACATCTTCATACTTCATGTAGATTTCCATTGCCAAGTTAGTCGTATGCATCAGAAATCGTTTTCATCTCTCTGACATCATATGAATATTAGTGAACACAAATTCTTATCTCCAATATTACGAAACATAGTAGCAATATTATGTAAATAAACCAGTAATTAAATATTACAATTTGAGGTTTTACTCAATAAAGTTATATTATTATTCCAAAAAATAAATAAATAAAATAAAAAATTGTTGAAATGTAATAACACAGTCTGTAAGAATCAATTGTTGAAATCTCAAGAGTTGAATGAAAAATAAGTGCAGTAAAATTTGTCAGCTTATTAATTTTCAAAAGAGTATTAAATAATGAAAAGGGGTATACTGATTTGTCACAAAACTCTTTTTAAAAAAACTGAAAAATAAGTATTATTTTTAATTATAAACTAATGTTTACAAGACAAGGTTTTTTTATAAATTTCAATTTCATAGTTAAAATTATTTTCATTTTTTGCTCTTTCAGAATCTGCCGACCAATCATAAGGCGATTAAGTGTCTTATGGTTTTAGTCGTAAGTAATGATTTAATAATTCTACCTGTAATTTTATTTATTTATTAATTTAAACGCCCTGATAGGCTTTTATACTATACATATTTTACAAAATTTACTGCATCATACAGTGACGACAGAAGGTTTTATTTTTAAAACATCGACACAAAAATAAAAAAAATTTAAGCTCACAAGAAAAATTTAAGCTCACATATCTACAAGAAAACAACAAATATACGCAATCGCTCTTTAAATTTTAAAATTAAAATTTAAAGTTTGTTTTAACATTAGAAGTTTAAGTAAAAACTTTGATGAAACCATAACCATGCTTGATGGCATAGAACATCGTCCTGAGGTATTAGTTTTTACAGAAGCTTGGCTAAAAAATTTAATCAATATACCTAGCATCCCAGGATACACAGTTTACAATACAAATAATAACTATTTACAAAACGATGGTGTAGTTGCCTACGTGAAACAAAATGTTCAGGCGACTGTTGAGGAAATTGTTTTCCCTGGAGCAAACTGCTTAAGAATGCAGATATCGAATAATATATGTTTAATAGCCATTTACAGATCTCCGTCCCAGACTCATATAGATAGTTTCCTTGAATCACTGAATGTCCTACTTGATTCTACATCTATACAAAATAAGGAAATCATTTTATGTGGTGATATAAATATTAATACATTAGATTTGAACAGTATAAAAACTCAAAAATACCTCTCACTTTTGGCTTTTCACGGCTTAAAGCCTATTATAATTTCACCTACAAGAGTTTCGTCTACTGCTTCAAGTTGCATCGATCACATTATGGTAAAATCTAAATTTGAACCACAGGGAGCTGTCTTCACTACTGACATAACAGATCATGATGCGGTATTGCTGAGATTTATGAGCTTTAGACTAAAGAAAATAGCAAAGGAAAATGAAAAAATCAAAACCGTCATAAATAACAATCTTTTGAAGTCTAAATTAAAAGAAGAATCATGGCAGTCAGTCCTGTGATCGCAAGATGTTAATTCAGCTACTGAAAACTTCGTAAAATGTTTAAAAATGCACGTGGAAAGTTGCTCGTCGGTACAAAGTGTAAAACATAACATCAAATACTTAAAACCTTGGATAAATGATGGAATTATCAAATGACTTAGAACCCGCGACAAACTGCACAACAAATGTCGAGGAGAGTTTAATAATATTCAACTGCTGGCTTATTATAAGAGATACAGAAACTGGTGTACAAAAATTATAAAATATACAAAGCAAACGTATTACAGAAGGAAACTGGATAAAGTCAACGGTAATAACAAGCAACAGTGGAAGATTATAAAGGAAGCCATAAATATTCAAAAGGAGCAAGTGTCCATAAAAAAAATAGTAATCAATAACAAAACTGTCTCATTGGAGGAGGATCCACATATAATTACCAACCATGTTAATAATTTCTTCAGTGATATTAGTCCTACATACGCAAAAAACTTGTGCAGTGCTAATAAAACCAACGAAATGTATCTTGTTAACAATTTTAAACCTGGTACTCAAGTTACAGGAGATAGTTTTGAATTTAAAACTACTAGCATTTTTGAAGTTACTAAAGTTATAAATGAATTAAAAATGTCTTTTTCCTGTGGTATCGATGGCTTAAGTATAATGGTGTATAAACAGCATGTTTATGAGTTAGCTGGTCCTATAACACATATTGTTAATCTTAGTTTTAAGAATGGCATATTTCCTTCCCATTGTAAAAATGCCAAGATTATACCTCTTTTCAAAGGTGGAGATCACGAAAATGTTAATAATTACAGACCAATATCTTTGCTCAATACTCTCTCAAAAATAATAGAAAGACTGGCTAAGTCAAGATTAGTATCATTTTTAGAAAAATACAAAATACTCTCCGACAGCCAATTTGGTTTCAGAGAGAACAGAAGTACGAGTGATGCTATATTAAAGGTATTGACCAAAGTTATAAACGCACTGGACTATGGCAACAAAGCTATAGCGGTATTTTTAGACTTATCAAAGGCCTTCGATACGATTTCCCACGAGTTGCTTCTTAAGAAATTATTATCTTTAGGCATTAATAATACAGCTATGGGTTGGTTCAGATCTTACCTTAGTGATAGAACACAGCAAGTAGAAATAAATAAAATGTTAAGCGATAGTAAATCTATCTCATTTGGAGTACCACAAGGTAGTGTACTCGGGCCAATATTATTTCTTATTTATATAAACGATTTATGCAGTCTAAAAATTCCAGGTAACATTGTTAGTTTTGCAGATGACACTGCCTTAATATTTGAGGGTAAAAATTGGAGTGAAACTTTTGAAAAATGTGATACAGGTTTAGGAGTAGTTAATAATTATCTGAGTAATAATATTTTAACTTTAGCAAACGTTAACAAAACGCTACAAACGTTATGCAGATTTTTTAACAATATTAGTTCTGCGAAAAGAAAGCAACAAATTTGTACTACAAGAATTGGCTCTGGTCTGAACTTTATGGCAAATCACCCTAAATCCTCATTTGGGCAGAGACATTATTTGTATCAGGCTCCACTTTTATTTAACAGCCTTCCAGATCACATTTAATCGTCAAATTCCTTGTGTACATTTAAAAAGAATAGTAAATTATTTCTGCCATCCGAGGATTTCCAACATATTCTTTCATCTTTGTCCTTTTAAATTGTGGCATAATATTTTGAATAAGTTAATTTTTTCATCCTTTTCTTTTTTAATGTAATTTTTTTTTTCTCTCTTTCTTTCTTCTCTGTTTAAAAAAAAAATAATAGTTTGTTACATTTTTATTGCAATTAAATATCATGGTCACCCTACATGTTTACAGCATTATATTGTAATGAATAGGCTGATAGGTACCATGTAGGTATCCAATTCGCAGAAACGTCAATGTAACAATATTGTTATCTTAATATTTGAATTATTTTTTTTAATATTTGTACTATTTTAAATCTCTTATAATCTTTGTACTATTTTATTAATATTTTGTAAAATTATTAACCTCAACACAGGCTTGTCCTAGTGAGGTTAAAAATTATAATTAAAAAAAAAAAGATACAATGTAAAGAAACGATAAATTAAATTAAATTAAATTAAATTAAATTAAATTAAATTAAATTAAATTAAATTAAATTAAATTAAATTAAATTAAATTAAATTAAATTAAATTAAATTAAATTAAATTAAATTAAATTAAATTTAATTTAATTAAATTAAATTAAATATGCTTCATAAAAATGTAATTTATGTATCTCTTGAACACAGGCAAACTTAACATTAAATAGAAATAGGTGCATGTACGTGATAGTTGGTACTAAATTCATTGTTGTAGAATAATATATTTTGCCTAGTTGCTTGAGTAGGTACTCTGAAATCTATGAATTGCAGGAGTTCACAACAGTCTAGTTTGGAGTTATTTATCTTAAATAAAAAAAGTTAGGTAATTTATTTTTCTTCTGATTTCTAGTGAATGTATTTTAAGTGTATTTAGTAAGAATGTATAGTTTGTAAAGTAAAAAGTATGTGTAATTTGATGTTAATCAATCGTAAAAATTTGTGCTGCACACGTTTAACATTTTTGTACCACACTATTGAATTGAATTCTAACAAGCTGCGTACTAGCGACAGATACACGATTTTTATAACCTCCAACGAGTCGAAGTTTTTGATGGTTTTGATTATAAAACAGAGTGTCTTCATACCTTTATTAGTTATTTGTTTATGTGATTTACAAAATTTAATTGAGTGTCAAACATAACTCCAAGGTACCGAATTTCGTTGACTTTTTCTAAGATTTCGCTTGCTATTGTGTATTTGAATGATAGTGGGGTCTTTGTTTACCAAATTTTAATGTCTTACATTTATCAATATTGAGGAATAACTTGTTAGCTATATACCAATTATGTAATTTTCCGATGTTTGACTGTAAGATTAGGCAATCGCTTATATTATATATTATTTGGTATAATTTGATGTCATCAGCAAAAAGCAGAAATTCTACATCGTCAAAACAATTCATGATATCATTTATATATAGCGATTCTGAAACTACTGGCAACATTGTTTACCGATATCATAAAGAGTGGTTATCTACCCAAAGACATGACAAAGACAATCATAATACCGATAGTAAAATCTAAACTGACAGACATAACTTTACAGGAAAATTACAGACCGATATCCATCGCCACAGCGACCGCCAGAATATTTGAACGAGTTCTCTTAGACCAAGTCGGACCCCAATTGAAAACGAAAGACAATCAGATGGGTTTCAAAACAGAATGCTCCACGAACTCAGCCATATTCTGCGTAAAACGGACGCTGGAATACTACAGGAAAAGAAAAACAACAACTTACGCATGTTTTTTGGATCTTAGTAAGGCATTCGACAGAGTTTCCCACCCCCTACTATGGAAAAAACTGAAGGAAAGAGGGATACCATGGAAAGTGGTAAAAATTCTCGAATCATGGCATAGTCAACAGGAAAACCTTGTAAAGTGGAAAGACGGATTCTCAGAACCCTATTTCTTGAAAAGCGGGGTCAGACAGGGAGGATGTATGTCCCCAGTACTGTTCAACTTATACATGGACGAATTAACCCACAGATTAAACAATGCTGGAGTGGGCTGCCACATTGGAGGTCTATGTGTTAACAATATGAGCTACGCAGATGATATGGTTCTGATGGCACCGTCAATACGGGGATTAAGAATTCTCCTGAAAATCTGTGAGGAATTTGCTCACGAAACCAACATGATCTATAATGCGAAAAAAACAGCACTGTTGGTCATAAAACACGAGGAAGGCCCAAAAAACATTCCCCCAGTCTTTTTGAACGGTGAGATTCTGAAAACAGTAGAAACCACAAAATATCTAGGACATATCATCAACAACAAGTTATTGGATGATGAAGATATTGACAGGCAGAGGCGTGTACTGAGTATAAAATGTAACATGCTCAGTAGAAGATTTCGGCTCTGTAGTCCACGAGTGAAAAGGACGCTCTTCTTAGCCTTTTGCACCACCCTGTACACATGCGAGCTCTGGGCTAATTTCAAGAAAAGAACAATGGAAAGGCTTTGGGTTCAATATAATAACGCCTACCGATTGATGTTCGGACTCCCAAGGCACTGCAGTGCCTCCTCGATGTTAACAGAAGGGCGAGTTCCAGGATTTACAGCTCTGTTAAGAACCAGGATTGCAGGACTGAGGGAAAGGATAAACCATTCCAGAAACACTATTATCATAGAATCCCGTCTGACTTCAGGATCGAGCATTGAAGACCATTGGAGAAAGATACTTGCTCCCACAATCTTAGATCCGATGGATTTCCGTGCTTCTCTGCTTTAACTTAATTTCATTTTCTATTTAATTTTTAATTTTTTTTAATCTCTTTCTTATTTATTTTACTTTATGTAAATATTATTTGTACTTATATCCTCTATGGGATGTGTGGGATTGCACTAACCTCCCCACATCCTGGAATAAAGAATTTATTATTATTATTATTATTATTATTATTATAAATATAAGAAAGAGAATGGGGCCGAGGTGACTCCCTTGCGGTAGGCCACTAGTTGCATGAAATGTAATAACAAACAATACAATAAAACTTAAGTTTATATTGATGAATTTATGTTTTTTCTGTCATAATATTGTTCGTTCAAATTTTTTATTATGTAATGTGTCAATACTTCTAAAACAATGATTCCATTAAAAAATCTACTTCTTTGTTCATGTTCAAACAGCAGGACAATTAAATGATGATACCATGGCTTTATAAAATTTTCACAGCGTTTATTTCCTTGAATATCCAACTAAAACTCATAGCTGTAAGTAAAGAAAATAAGTTAGAATGAGAAAGAAAATAATGAGTTACCGCTAACCAATATTTTCCTAACCGTTTGTGCAGATGTGAAAAAATTAATCTCTTCTCGTGTTTGAAAAACAGCTCCGACAGAATTTGTAACAAAACCACTCGTCTGGCAACCGGCGCAATTCAGTGCAATTATCGAACAAGACAATATTGACGATATTGCGTTTTCTAATTATCTTCATAATTATGTTTGGCTAGGGAGAAATTCTCTCTTCTTCACGACCGAACTCAATTAATTGCCAGCGGACTTATAACGAAGTTATATTTGCAGTTGTCAATTTGATTTGTGTTTTGTATAAAGATATATTATTTTATTTTCTTAGCTAAGTAACTAAATACAAAATAAACATAAATTATTATACAATGCTTTAATATCTCCAAGAAATAAGCGATTGTTCATTGTATCATTATTTATGTTCTACGACATTTGCGTAGCTGATTTCTTATACATATAGGCACCTATTATCAAGTTTGATTTGTACCACCATCGGTTTTGTAAGTTTGATATCAACCTGGTACTTCCTCTGTTTATATTTATTCTAGAAAAAAAAACAATTGTAATGATTTTTATTTTTCCGCCAATATTCGTGAATTTGGCGGTGTTGTGACAGCCGAATTACCAGGAATTGGCGATTTCTATGTCATAGTGACGTGGTTACCATTTGGAGCCATTCCGAAATGTGCGGTTTTAGATCGTTTTTATATCAGTAGTTTTGAATGGAAATATAAAGATTTCACATTTTCAGTACAATGATCAGAAACAGAAATTAAACTATCTACTATACATTTTTGACTATATTTATGGTGATGGAAGATGCTCTGAGGAACTAGCGTCATTGAGCCCTTCGGCACCGGTGCGTAGTCGGGATACACGCCAAACGCGCGCCCAACATTTGTACACAGTTGACATTTGTCACATGAGAACGGGTCGCTTCTACGATTCGTTCTTAAGTTCAACAGCTCGGCTGTGGAACGAACTGCCGGCCTCTGTGTTTCCTCCCTCCTACAACATGGGACTCTTCAAGACCCATGTTCACTCCTTCCTCTCCACAAAAAGACCCTCCACACAGCATCCCCAAAGATGACATAGGCCCTGAGGGAAATTATTTTCTTCAGGGCCTCCTATGTGGAGTTAATATAAAAAAAATGGTTCGTGAAAATACCCCATTGATAGATATTACGAATGCGAATACACTGAAAAATAATAAAGTAAAATTTTAAATGTTACATAATATACTCTTATATAAATTCTCGCATGTCTTTTTCTATGATATTTTTCTGGACCTTCTTTTTGTTTATTTTGTTGTGTCGTTTGTATTTATCTTAACTTTTTTTCCTGTATTTATATATATACACTTACTTTAATCTACGTATTTATTACGTTTACGCTCTGTTCCCATCTATGTTATATTGGTCCTCTTGAAACAGGAATTTTCCAAGTTTGGTGATGTAATGTATCAACCCTGTGTAAATGTCTTGTGATTAAATAATAATATCATGTACTTACCGATTTCGTAAATAAAAATGCATGTTTCTGTATAAACAAGTTTGTATACAGAAAGTTCTTACCAGTTATATTTTTGTGGCTATCACGCATAAACACGTGGCCATACATGCATTATAAAATCTATCTAATCTTTATGTATAAATGTAAAAGTGAATATTTCTTTATTTGTGCTTATAGACTCCAACACTACAGAAGCGATTTCGCTCAAAATTTCAAAGTTTGTGTTTATTAGTGCCGAGAGTGTTTCAAGAATGGTCTGAATGGTGAATGAAGAAGGGGACGCTCAAGAACAACATAACGCATTATCTCTGCACTGGAATGAGATACGGCGTTGCATTAATGTAGACATTATGTAGTTTTTTTTAATAGTAATAATGTGGATTTCATGATACTACTTGAAGTGAACTGTAAAAGTCGGGGATTCCAGAGGACGACTTGTATGTGAGGACGAATGGTCCTTATTTTCAGTGTCGTAAGTTACTGGTGGAAGTTAGTTACTAACTTCAAACCATCAAATTTAAGGTTAAGGAAAATAGTCCGATTTGTTTCTAGCAGTTATTATAGTACCAAACCACATAAATAATAATGATTTTCTAATCTTTCCTCTTTATGTTCTTCGTCTCTCCTCTCCTCTCTCTCTATCACGTTTTTCGCAACATTTTTCATTTATAATTGATACGATGGGATGAATAAATAAAGATATTTTGATAATTGGCTTGTAACGATTTCTTTTGATGGCACCGTACAATTTTGTTATGATTTTCCAAGTTCATCTTTCTGTTAACCCACCTACATAAAAAAAGCGAAAAAACTTTTTCATCCGTTCTAAGAAGCTTTTAAATCAGTAATCCAACCAAACCTAATTAGGCCAGTTACGCCGTGCTTTATAAGAACTTTCAAATTTAAAAAAACTGTCCTTTTATTATTTATGTTAAAGGAATACCTAATATTTAGATTTCAACGATACAACTTTAATAAAATTTTAAGGGTACAACTTTTATATAATTTCAAGGATACAAATTTTATAAAACTTATTATTATGTAAACATATCTACATTTTTTTAAATAAATTTCAAACATTACGTTGTTTCAAACACATAATGACGATCAGCACTAATTTGAATATTAGATATTTTAACAGTACTCCCGGTCCGTTTCAACTTTTGGTCATGCTTATTATTTGTCCAAGAATACTCGCTGAGAGTCCTACCCGCTGAACCATCAATCACTTCTATTTTTGCTTTCTTATAAAATTATTTACAAAATAAATAAAAACCAGTTTTGTGCTTGAAATGGAAAGTTTCGAGACACAGTCTGTCAAGCGTTTTTAATTATACCTACAATATAAGTTATACCAACTATATACACATTTATTTATCTTAAAAGAAAGAACACGTTAATTTTATAATTTATCGCGAACAACGCTAGTGAAGTATAAAATTAAATTTATTTTCCATTTTCTGACATCATTATTTGCACACAACATGAGTTCTACGATAAGCCTAGAGCTAAGATAGTCAATTTATAATCCAATTAACGATAAGAACAAAAAAAATAATACTTAAGAATTATTAATTGTGTAGGGTAAAATCTGCGCGCATCTGGAGGGCGGGCAACTCAGTTAAAGTTTGCTGGCACGGAGTTGCTAAGGACCGGCCACAATGAATGGTAATTCAGAGCAATTAATTGTTCTTTCGGGACTCAGTTATCGCAGAATGTATAATCATATACATCCTGTGATAATTGAGTCCGGTCCAATTTTATTTTCTAGCGTTTAATCTACTCTTTTCTGCGCAAAAATAACATTTAAAAGATCATTTGGGTAGATGGAGAATACTTGCTGATATGAAATATTGTTAATTTATTAAAAATCTGACAAATTTATTCAATTGCCTGGTCAAAACGGGACAAGAGACCTATAGCAAATGATTTTACAAATCATCAGTAAAGCACGAATATTTTAAAACGAAGTCGGAAAAAGTATTTTCAAAAATAATAATATTATAGTCCGTCCCCGTCATCTCGTCCGTTATATTTTTTATCAAATATACAAACACATTAGAATAATTAACAAATATAAAAACGATATTTTTTACGAAATCGCCCAATTCAATTGAGCAATTATTTCTCGTGTTTGAATTGAGGAGTGGCGTCATTATGATTTAAAAGAGGTAAAATTTAATTAATTTAGGTGCATAATAATTAACAAATAGTTTTAAAACTTGATTTAAAATTTAATTAACATAATATATTGTTGACTAATCTGTAGAAAAATAGAATAAATATATAATAAACTAAAAATAATTAACTTCAGTGGGTGGCACAATACAAATATCGGCTCCAAAAAGAAAGATAATTACAAAACAAAAATTTGAAAAACCTTAAATAAATAACTTAATACAGGGTTTTCCAATAAGAGGTGTTATTTTATATTCAATCGTAAAAGATCAAAGGCTTCGTTTGCTTGTGTGGAACGTAGCGCCGTTTCGTTAAAAGTAAACGTTGTCCAGATCAATACCATCCAATTCTATGCCATAAAAAAAATCATTAATCATCTCTCGATAGCGCAATCCATTCACCGTAACTGTTGCTCCATCCTCATTTTCAAAAAAGTAAGGTCCAGTGACTCCGCCGGACCATAAACCGCACCAAACTGTCAAACGTTGAGGATATAGAGGCTTTTCATCAATAACTCTTGGGTTTTCCGAACCCCAGATGCGACAATTTTGCTTGTTGACGAAGCCACCAAGGTGGAAATGGGCCTCATCACTCAAGATGATTTGCATTTCATTCGCTCAAGTAAATTTTAATAAGTTCAATGCGTTGTTGAAGTGTGTATTGTCCATTTTTATTAATGGCGTAGTTTCTACTTGTCAAATATTAAAAAAATAACAGCTTCTAAAGTAACATCTACCGAAATAGCGGGCTATTCAAAATAACACCTCTTATTGGAAAACCCTGCACAAATATCATTAGAAAAAATATAATTACAAACTTTAAAAAAAATAACTTAAATAATACAACAGTTATTTAAGAATAAAAAAATAAAATAAATGTACTTATTAGGTATGTAATAATAAAAGGTAGGTACATAGCTAGTTGTAAATTGTTCAAAGACGGAGCTGGCAATATTATAAGAAATGGGTACTGGAATGCAACAACAATAGACTTCGAACAATAACATATCCGGTACACAATAGAAATATTTCGAAGCTCATATTATAAATTTTGAGGATATGTAAAAAAAATAAATCTCGTTTTTTTTTAAATATTATTTATCTAAAAAAATTTAAATTTCTGATCAATTAATTGATTAATTACTTTTTGGTTTGAAACACGATTCAATAAATTAAATTAAAATTGATCCCATATAATCAAATATGTGAAAAATTTATCAAATTAACTTAAACTTGTATTAGTGTGATCTTGCTCGGTTACTTATTTATTTATTATCGGTTAATAATTTATTTATTCTGACAAGGCCTCCTACGTTGAACATTAACCCTATCCGATAATATGCATATTTACTCCAAATTATTATTTGACTTTGAAGGAAATAAGCCAACATCAAAATATAAATTATGTTAACAGTCCGCTTGAGTAATTGTGAACAAGTCAAATAGTTATAACTTTTATAACGATCAATCGCATGTTTATCGGAAGATTTTAAAGGTATAATCTCATGTCTGACAGTAAATTCTCAGAAACAATATTTAGAGAAATTAACGTGGGTTTTCAACCTACCTTCTAGGTATAAAAAATATATTTTTTAACAAAACTGATTTTTTTGTTGTTGTTTTTTTTATATTAACTTCACTTTATTCACACGGAATTCTGTTTGGAGGGTCTTTTTAATGATATGAAGGAGATAAATGTCTGGGAAGGATAAAGGTATGAAGGGTGGGTAGGAATCTAGGGATCAGTATGTCCAAGGGTGACGTATATATATATATATCCCTCCCGCTGCGGCACATAAAGACGGGTCGAGAGACCAGATAAAGAGACCAAAGGGTCTCCCCAAATCAGTCCCTCCCGATCTGGCACGGAACGCAGCTGGTGGACGGACGCATCCTGAATACAATTCACCTGATGAACCCGAACCCCCCTGCAAAATCTGTTGGTTACCCAATAAAAGGTTGCCGGGGCGGCGGTACCGAAACCCTCCTCCCAAATTAAATTCTTAGTTCTTTGTACAAATTTTAGGTTTTAAACCTTACTTTAAGGTAAACTTCGAAATACGGAAAACAGGAATTAGATATGTATGTATATATATTTTTTAACAATATCGTGAAATTTAAATTGAATAAAGCAAGGTATTTACATGTTATTAAATAATTTCAAAATCGCTCTGTTGGGTCATTTTAATTTAAATGAAACAAATAATGTTTTAAAAAATAATATTTTATACTTACAGTTCAGCTCACAGCACAATTCTTATTATAATTTCAAATTAAATTACATTGAAATTTTATTCCATTCCTTGAAAGTGTCAAAATAACACAGCCATTGTTTGGATTTCATTTCGTTTATAATACGCTTGGAGGAAATAATATATATACATTGTGTATATTTTAAAAATTAGAAATATATACAATTTAAATATTTCCTCCAAAATAAACGCAAAACAAACATTTTTTCTTGATTAGATTATTTTCACGATAACTGAGCTACTGTTTTTTTTATTCCGGAGAAAATAATGAAAGTAAAGCATTTTTGTAATACATTACTCAATTAAAGTGTTACTAAAACTAATTCATGCTCAAGGAGTATTCCAAGTGAGAAAGTGTAATTCAAATCTCCACCAGGAGTTGTTGACAAAATAAGCCCAACAATCAACTTACGTACTTATCTGAGTTTGAATATATATTTTTTTTTTTTTTCAAATATGTTCACTTCACTCTACTGCCTAACAAGGTTTTATTATGTTTCTAAGATACGTACGAGTTATAGTGGTTTAATTTAGTCAGTATTGGATTTCGGAAAAAGAAGATTACGATTTTTATACTTTTATTTGCAATCAAGCCGTGTAACTCAAAAAGTATTGCGTCCCTCTACTGTGTGTGTTAATTCAGTGAGTCAGTTTTTCCCAGCGATTGAAGTGGTAAGCGGCATATCTGTATTGATTAATACGTAAGTAAGTAGTTTTCCCTGCAAAAACCGAACCAAGCAAATCATATTTCGAACAGAAAGTTCTTTTATGGGAAGGCTATGCGATTTAAGGCATAAGTCAAGGAGAAGTGAATGACTATTGTTAGATGGGTGTGGAATGTCGGGAAGGAATTCATGAAATCAAAAGCAGAGATCTCAAGGCAATATCAAATAACTTGGCGGTTCGTCGCATGGTCGGGAGCTGCACTCGATTGTGTTTTAATACTTATTTACACCATTCCCCAGATCGGGGTTGACAACTATGGCAATATGCGAGCTTTTGAAGATCGCTTTGATTTTAGTTGAGAGAGATTCTGGGGATGGGTGAGCCTAAGTTTTCCGCTGAGGAACGACCGGCGTTTTAAGTTCTGTGAACTGCTCAAAAGGCGTATTGCTTTATTTTGCAATAATGTACAAGCGAGTGGCACTAAGTAAGAATTAATTTGTTTGATCTTAGACAACTTTGGGTCACACTTGCCACTCACGTACCTACATACCTACCAGCCCAATAAACAGTATTTCAGACAGCAAATAGATTTTGAATTGGAAAATTGCTGCCTTATCCAGAGTTAATAAAGAAAAATTTTTTTTGGAAAACTTGACGTTATTACTAAAACGAGATCCAATTTAGATTACAAGAGTATATCAAGAATTTATGGTCGCATACTTTTTTGAATGAACTTTAAAATATTCGTAATACATTTTGCATATTATTTTATTTTAAATTTACAAAAATTACAGTATTCATTAAAGAGCGCAGTTTTATAAAAAATGGGCATTACTCTAAATAAACTTATTTATTCTTCAATATTATACTATTCACATTTCGAACAAAGTCGTGTGAATTATCAATAAATAATATTAATCTACAATATTCTTATTGTAGAGATAACTATCACCTCTTGGGGTTCAACTTGTAAGAAAAACAGGTTGATGTCATTTTATCGATTTGATCACAAATACTTCAATCACACAAAATATTTATTGTTCACTTACACAGTAGTAATTTGGACTAAAATCCGCAGAATTTCATACAAATAAAGCCGACTGTAGAAAATTTTAGTATAAAGATTATTGGCCACCGTAATACCCATTTTTTTTAAAGGTTTGAGGTTTTTGGCATATTCTGTCAGATGGTCAGATTATTTCCGCTCTGTTAAAAATCCAAATAAATGGAATATTTCTGAATGTACGAATCAGAAAATTAAAAACTGTTTTCAAAGGTAATGAAATCCGGTTTCAATTTTGTATTAGTAATAAGCATCTAAGTTTATATATATATATACATATATATATTTATAATCTGACGCAATTGTCAATTTACCCACCAACTGGTTGATAAATTTGCCACTAATTTGAATACACGCTCCGTTTTTGCTGTAAATCTCCCGGAGGACGAGTAATGAACCTTACAACCTTACCCGACCCATCCAAGTCCACGCCCCACCGAGATTGCATAATAATTATATTAGTTCCTTGTTCTGCAAATCAGCGAAAGTCGCCAAGGTTTATGACTCCTGCTGCATTGTTCCCGTATGTAGCGCGGGAGCTCCGTGTCTTTGTTGCCACCCCCTACTAAATGCACTACAATGAAGGGTACCTGGATTTATAAGTTCCTTTCTTCTCTGTTAACCTCGCAAAAAGAGAAAACATTTTTTTTACCAGCAATGAGGCTTTTCACTGACTGTCGTTTGTGTGCATACCAAAAACTTGCTGATAAAACAATTCTTTCTCTTACTTAATGATCTTTGAAACATCTTAAAAAATAAACAAAGATTTTTGTATTATACTGTCCTGATGAAGCTACGGTTGTAGCGAAACCCGGTCGGCATTAAGTATTTACCTATAAGTGATGTTTACAAATTTATTGTTTAATTTTAAATTATAATGTCACATCACAAAGTAACCGCTTCATATGAAGAAATAAAAAGATTTTTGTGTTCAAAAACTTGCTGATAAAACTATTCTCTATCTTGCTTAATGATCTTCGAAACAGCTTAAAAAAATCTACATTTTTTTATGTTCAATTGTTTCATACGTTACATCAACGTTTTATTCCTTTGGCCGAAGGGTTTGAAATACAGTCACATTTGAAATTTTCAACAAATCAGTTATTATTTTTAAGACATTTATGTCACTTCAGACAACGGTCCCGCCGCTGATAAGACAGTGAACGACAAAAAATAAAAATGTCATTAATTTCCGATTCGATGACTAACGTCGAGGTTCAAAAAATTATGCCAAACGATGTTCTAAAAGTATAACATGCAGAAAAAATATTTCGCTAACTATCTTGTCAATTTATGAGGTTTGTTGTTCAGCTTATTTTTTTCACTATTTGAACATTGGTACAAAATAGTATAGTTTATTTTTACTCACTGAACCACGATTTATAAAATATCAACTGTTAATAGTCTGGTCAATTTAAAAACGGACTAATTGGCACATTAAAATCTTATTACACGGATTATTACATCATTAAAATCTGGAACTTTTCAAATTAGGACATTAGGGAAAAACAAAATGAGAGATCAGTTAATAAGTCATTTTAGGCTACGTGTTAATATCACTTGTGTGTTATTTAATTTGTTCTGTTTAATACGGATTATTTTATGAACAAAAACGGTACTTTGTATTGTAAGCACTTAATCTGGAAAGGTACGAGTTTTTTTTTATAATACGTATTGTGTTTATTATCATCCCTTTCTCGTCAAGAAGAGCATGGTTCAATAAACATTATCTCCGATGTGGAGATATTTTTTATGCAGGTTATGTTTTAAATACTATTTGATGTTTTTTTGACGGCCTCCGTGGTCGAGGGGTAAGGCTCTCGATTGGCAATCCAGTGGTCGCTGGTTCAAATTCTGGAGTTCGCAAGTAAATTTTAATGGATGAATTTGTATTACTTCACAATTTATGCATTGAAAAATAATATATAGTATACTTGCGGCACGATCTAGAGTGGAATATACTATTAGTATTCCATGGTATAAGACCACCATTCAGAATTATCTGAAATAGCTTTTGCCATGTTTGGTGAACAGGTCAACTTCCTATTCCCCGTATCCTTCCCCTTCTCACTACCTTCAGCCTAACAGATACCCCAATTGGGGATGTCATCGTCATAGTCCAGACGATTAGAAGCAGTTGGGATCAGGCGCGGCTCGCACTAACGTTCACTCGTGCGTTGAACCTTTTACTGCTCATCGTATTACAACATAATATTTGTACTATAAAATTGCGAACAATCTAAAAAAAAATTAAAATAAAAATGAAATCTATCTAAATATGTGTATTTGGTTGAGAATAATTTATTGCGGAGACAAGCTTTGCTTCCCGCACGCCAGTTATGACGGCTACGACCCGAGGTACGTACCATTCCGTGCGATATAGTTAAATACCCCGCTTGGGAATAGTAATTTTGTATGAAGCTCTTCGCATACTTTGATATACCGTAATATCACACAAAATGTATCGAAACAATTGCCGCTGAACGGGCGGCGTGTGGCGTGAAGATGACACGAAGAGAATCGAAAGTATCCGAAGATTTCCGAAGAAAGGGCTGCAGCGAAGTAATTATTCTTGACCTGCGGTTTGAACCAGATAGTAATAACATTTCTCTTGTAAAATGCGATCTTGAGTCTTGAGTCGACGGGTCAGTCATGCGTCTCATGTAATCTCATCTTGCAATACAGTCCCTGGGATAAGGAATCCATTCTACATTAACATTATTAGTTTTTGTTTGGTATACAGTTAAAATGTAACATTTTATTTATTTAAGTTTGGTTTACTTATTGCAAACTTCATACTAAAGCTCGTTAGATCAGTAAACACCCGCACCCCAATGTGAAACGTTTTTTTAAAAATATTGTGTTTTTATCAGATCTATTATATATAATTATTCTCGTATATAATTATAATAATAATCTCTTCATATAATTATAAATCTTTTAAAATTAAGGACGTAATAATAAATGTGGAGAAAATATATATAATAAACGGTTAGAAAAATTGATCTTCTCGCATAAATAGGTAAGATACCCACACTTATAATTATATTCATTACGTTTTTGAGGAATTGCTCGGTGAACCACTAAACATTTGAGACATCGGCCGCGCCTGGTTGGGACTCTTCGATTTCAAAATAAAAAAAAATGAAACACGTTTTGGAGGGTTAAACCGACTCTTGCGTGTCAAGACGGAACGACGCTTCATTCGGCCAGCCAAGTGACTGGCTATTTCCGCCCGGCCGCCAAAACTCTGTACGGTATATTTGATTCTATTCGCACTAAAATTGGCAATTATTTTTTTTCCAAATTATGGCGAATTTTTATTTGTATTACATTTCTTTGTGAATATTTAAAAAATCAGAAAATAATAATTAATGTAAAAAACAAACTTGTTAACTTTAATATTCACTTCCTTCAATAAAAACCAATTTCGATGGTCTGCAAACATATATAATCTTCCATTGTTATATATTTTTAAAATTGTAAAATGCAAAATAGAGTGAACACCACTTGACTAGAAGTGAGAGATTCTTTCTGATTATTCTTTGTTCCTTAGCTTTCTGGGTTCAAAGTAAGGCAAGTTTATGCCGAAGTAACTGAGGAAGAAAAAAATATTCCATTTCCTTCTCCGTAAGCTCATTTCTTCTGATGGAATTAGGTATCACCGGAAATCGTGTCCAAAGTCTGAATCTGAATTCAGAAAAGGGGCACAAAAATAATTACTGTCTTTGACGATTTAGACTTGTAAGGAATAGGTATAAGTCCAAAATACAAACTTTTTTATATTTTTAACCTTACAAGAGAAGATTATTTTACTTATAAGTTTTATTTTGTTGGTAGTTTGCAGAAGTTTTTTTTTTCATGTAAAGTTTTTACTTTATACCAGATTGGAATTGTAAAACTGAGAATTAAGATACCCTTTCATGTCAATTCCGAGTGAAAGAATATTATAAAATTTATTGCGCTATGAACTGTATAATGTTAAAAACTGTCCGCTAGGGTGGACTGGTGCTGAAGATCAAGTTATACGTTGAAATTTCTAATGACAACCAAAGCAAGCATTTAGAAAGATATGTTTTTAGTGGAATTATACTTATAATTCGCCCTTGATTTTTATTAATAGACATGTGATGTAGGTCTTAATAAATACCCTCGAATAATTGCTTTTAAAACAACATTGAGTATTTAATAAAATGTATTCATGTTTACATTTAAGTAGGTAGATTGATAGCAAAATATATTGTATTATTATTTTTTTGAAAAACTTTAAAATATATATTATTATATCTGTGCTTTTGATACATACAAATAGAATTAGATTGATATGTATAAATTTATGTAAATATTTTAGCAGTATAAACACCAATCATTTTACATCATGTAATTCAAAGAAAGAAATAGTTTAAGTTACAAATAAAAATCGTCCTAAAAAGTAAGAAAATTAGAAAATAACTACTGCAGACTGGAGAAAAATTACGGGATGGTCTGAATTTGTGACAAATCATTTCAAATTTGGAAAATTACAATAAAAATAATTTACTGTAAAAAATATTATACTAACAGGGTAAAATGCGCTAGCTTAGGAAGGTGATCCTTCATGATGGTAGAGGTAATTTTTTCCAAAATTCCAATGTTTGTTTTTCCATAGAAGAATATTTATTTTCCCATAAAAACATTTATTTTTTTTTAAACTTAATAACTGCATTGAAACGTAGTCATTTCGAAAAAAAAAATTACTTGTACTATTAGAATCACCTTCCTAAGTTAGCGCACTTTACCTCCAAACACTCTGTATAATAGATAAATACTTTATCGCTTTTCTGAACTGTAATTAATAGATTGTAAGTTCCAATTGCTCAAATGACAATTAAATTCAAAAGAAATTTGTGTTTGTTGTACAAGACTTGGCTAAAGAAAAAGTCTGCGCAACACGGCATAAAACCATTGTTGTATAGTCTATGCATAAAACCCAAGAAAAAAAAACTGTCATATTTTTGACATTGAAATATTCCAATATGTTTTTTAAGTCATAATATTTTTCATTCAAGTTCCTTCTTGGGGATGGTGCCATTGTCTCACTGGCACCAGACGGTAAGTAGCAGTTGGAACTCTTGTGAGGTACCTACTCACATAAAAAAAGTTAAAAGGTACTCTAATTTAAATAAACGAGAGCACTATTATACATTTTCTATTAAAGTCGCGCCTCCATCCTCTATGCATTCTCCCTCTGTACATTGTTTCCCATCCGCGGCCATTCTTTTATTGCAGACTCTTCCATTCTTTGTGTTGCGCCACGGTCAAGATTTTAATTACATTAATTGAAGCCGGCTTCACGTTTTCATTAAAAAGCAGCCGGTCTAATCTCAAAATATTGCGCGATTTGTCGCCTGGTCTGAATTATTCCTCCGGTACTTAATGATCGCAAATTAATAGTTATTTTAATGGCCGGTTAAATGGCTGGATAAAACCTATGGGAAAACCAGGGGAGTTTTTAAATGGTATGACTGCGGTGCTCGTGGAAGGTTGTTTAAATGTTATGTTACCTTAAATTTTTTAAGGTGTGGTGAGTTTTAGTAACCTGAAATCAACAACTGACCACCCATATGATACACGAGGTATTTTTTAGACAATATACGTTTTTTTGCTGTAGAGAACGTTTATTGTATTAATCTGCTCAGTTTTTCTTGCTATAAAAATTAATGTTCTACAACTTTTTAAAATATAATATCATTATTATATTTTCTCATGAAAATGAATTTTTATGTCTCGTAAAAAAACGAATTTAAGCAAACCCTTTTTATTTGTTTGCATTTTTTATTTTATTTAAGCATTCAAAAGGTTAGAGAAATAATGAGTTATTTTTTTACCCAAAAAAAAAATTTTTATCCGAAAAACATTTAAACACCTTGGGTAAAAAAAATAAATCGAACAGATTTTTAGTAAAATTCCGCTACCTAAAAAATGTAAGTACTGATAAGCTACTTTTATCCTTTAGTTATTCAGAGCAAAATTTAAATCTTGCTTTTTTCGACAGTCGTCTATAAAGTCTTTCACTTTCACAGTCCACGACATTGTAAATAACTATATGTGTAAATAATTTGTATGCTTTTTAAGATTTTTTCATAAAAAAATACTCCGTCCTAAAGAGTCTTAACTTTACTTTTGCCACTAATGTTCTAATAAATGTAACATCAATACTTACGGAGGGTACGAGATTAGGGAATGTGGCGAACACATCGCTCGGGGAGTGGAAACACGACCTGCAATAGCCATCCCAAGCTAAGTTGTGAACTGCCGTGCTCAGGCTGAATGACCTGAGGAACAGTGTCAGTGGGGCCTTGCTGGAGTGGACCTTCTATATCCCTAGATACTCGTGGGACATAAAAGATAAATTGGACCATTCAAGAACCGAGAAGGAGTGGAGAGGAGAGATGAGTTCCTCTTCTCTCGTGGGGCCTTCAGATAACCAAGAGGGAGCGGAGTTTTCCTTATTGGGGCTTGAAGGGAACCAAAAAGAAGTTGAGAGAAGAGATGAGATCCTGTCAACTCGTGGAGCTTTCGGGGAATCAAGGAGAATTGGAAAGGAGAGATGAGACCTAGGAACAGTAGCGGCTAGTGAATAAGTGATGCCTAATCACAATACGAAACTTGGTTTGTTTATAACATCTCACAAAGAGCTCATACGATGGGTGCCTACTAAGCGTGCGTTACTTGCATTGCAACTGTGCCTAGGTTTGTAGCAGTTCGTTTTCGATTGCGACCCAGAATTTTACTACTTTGTTTGGATAAACAGTCAAAGGCGTGGGTACATATGATTATTTCCAATATTAGCATGATTTCGTACGACGATCTTGCTTTTACCACCACACCGGAAGAAACAGTTTTTTCAGTAGAACATTAAAAGGGGACGTGTATGTGTGATATTATTGTTGATATTGTGTCTTCAATTTAACATCTACTTTTTTTCAGCCAATGTTCCCCGTCACATCTCTCTTTGATCCAAGTTGCAGAATGTAATTAAGAGATGAGTGATTGATAGTTGCATTGTCTCGCAGTGATGGTATGTCTGGAAATAAGTCTCCAGATCTATGTATGGGAGTTTTGAATTTTAAAGTGAGAAAGGGAGTTTTGAGCAATGGTATAATCATACATTTTGTTCATTGGCCATATTTCAACAAAATGGTCGTAGAGGTTTTCGCTAAACAAAATTAGCGGAGAATAGTGCTTATTTATAAATAGATATGTGTCTTGTATTAAATTTATTATCTGACTTAGTGTTGTATACTCAAGTGAATCACCACATATTTTGACCATCTTGAATCACCTCATATCCAATGACAACCCTGGTGATCTGAGGTGAGGAATGTGCATAAATAGGAGATAACGAAATGGGCCTATAGCCTAAGTGCTCACGGGAACTATATGTAAACCGTCTCCGCTCTACAATAATAAATGGCGAGTAAAATAACAAATGTAATAATAAGAGTTTATTTGAAAATGTGTCCACGTGTAGTGAAATGCAATACATTGCATATTTTAATATATAATTAGAATACAAATATAGGTAATGCGGAATATAAGTGAACAATGAATGCAAGCAGTCGTTTATGTAGAATATTTGAACACCTCCCGTCTTCCGGGGGCCATCAAGGGGACTACATTCAGGCAACCATGAAATTGATGATGGTGTTATTTGATTGACATACGTCCAGTATTTTTACTCTAGTTGTCCTATGCGTAAACTTTTTAATAACTGTATGCTGATCTTGAGTGACCTGCCAAGTAAATAAAAGTGTGTTGATCTCAAGTGATCTGCCAAGTAAAGAAATATGTATTTATCTTAAGTGACCTGCCAAGTAAATAAAAGTTTTTTGATCTCAAATGACCTGCCAAGTTAATATGTTTTTCTGTATCTGTTTATAAAAAATAAAAACAGGTAGAGCCTGGATGTAAATTGTATTATTTCTCTTCAGTTGATTCACAAAAAACGGGGCAATACAAATAATCCAATTTTAAACATTTAGATTAAAGTTAACCCCGATGAGGTGAGCATTTCTCACGAAACATGTGGGTTGTATCTAAACTATAAAAGTGATAAAAACGATGTGTTAATTATTTTTAATTGAAATGGTGTCACGAAATTACTTTGCTGTATTTTAAGAAGTGACTAAAATTAATGTAAAATCAACATTATATCTGTTTTGTAGGTAACATGAAATTTCTATGTGAGCTATAAAATAAACTGCGTGGTACCTTTTCTCTCCCGGGGCGGTGTATAGTTTCTGTCTCCTGCTTTTGGCTCCACACTTCATTTTCCCGTCAATGGCTCTTATCAGCTTCCCGCTGAACGATTTTATATTCACGCGCAGTTTGTTTTTATAAACGATTAGCTAAGATCCTAAAATTTTATATTTTGCTTAGTAATTCAGATCAGACTTTCCGCTGGCTCGAGACAGTGTGCGAGATTTTTCTTCATAAGGCAAAACATGACGTGTTGTTTTTTAAGGTGATATTATGCTGTAAAAGCAAAAGAAAGCTGATAACCATATTATTATGTTTGCAAAACTTTATCGATAATCATTTAGTATGTTTTTTGCACCCTCAATATCTTAATACACTGTCATATCACTGTCACCGTCAACAATATCGTCACCGTCATCTTCATTAGAAACGTCATTATCCCTAGCCACTTCATACCAAAGCGAGATAGAGACTCGGTGGGTGTTCAGTGCTTTCAGTTATTTTGTTATTGATATATAACCATTTAATCTTACATACTTAAGTTTCTTTATGTTTTTTTCAGTCTATGTATATTAGTGTTTAGGGTCCGATTGCAACATAATCGTCAAAGATTCCTCACGATCTTCAGAAAACAAATGAATTCTATCCGCATGCCTTCTGTCTCCTTCTAATTTCTCGTGCATCACTGCATTCTTGGGTTTGTTTTGCTTCCACACCGTTAGACACTTAAATTTGAGCCACCGAACACTTTATTCTAAAGGCTTATCTGAAAGGGGCTCATTTGTTGGTCGACTATCTTCAGTCCTTAATAAACGTTCTTTATAGATTAGCCGAACTTGTTTTATACATGTATATATGACACTATAATTCCACTTGTCGAGACGGTTTTTTTTCCGAGAAAAAAGAATACATTGGCATTTGAACATTTTTTTGTGATTATTCAATACAATGCTTGATTACTGAATATTTAGATTAAAGTTTCACTGTGCTTTCCGCCCGTATTATCACAACAAATTGACCCAGAACCGACTGAGAAGCTATAATAGCGGTTCGACTAAATCTTTAGTTTTCGACTCACTCTAATGGTTGTATCGAAACTAGTTCGCGTGTTGTTTATAAATAAATTGATATTCGCAATACGACGCATTACATAATAACCTAAAACTTCCAGTAACAAATACAAAAAAAACATTGGCAAAATGTCTAAAAAAGTCAAAACGAAATTTACTCAACAGCTTCAACCAGTGACACAATCGTTTTCTGGATATGTCTAATTTCTGGATATCTTTTTTAATGTATTTCCAAAATATTTAAATATTTATACACTCACATCTGTTTAAGAATCCTTATACACTTTACATCGAACTCCCCTTTAAATTGTATTCTCATGCAAAAATAATTTCATTTTCATCGTATAATGTTGTCTTTCCCGAAATGAGTTTTATTTATTGGGAATAATGGATTTCAAATATTGGAGAGTCAAAATATTTTACAAATGTAGAATATGTATATCCTGTACTAAATAAATAAAAAACAATTATAATAGTTATGATTTTGTAATATATTACCATAATTTTTTTTTAATTTTTGAAGGTTACAAAGGCATTTAATATTATCAAAGTTGGAGTGTAATATTTTAATATATTTAGTAGTAAACGATTTTAGTTAAATATGTGAGAAGTTTATAAAATTGTTTGGTTTTAAAATCAATAAATTAATCACAAAGCTTTACCTTCCCGTCAAATATCATTATTGGTAATCCTCTTCCACGTTCTTTCTAAAAATGGTTATTTGTCAGGTGTTTAGTAGAACATATTCTCAATTTTCTCTTATTAATCTATAAAAACATAAAAATATTCATATTTTAAACAAATCCTTATATTTCATGAAAACAAATCATCGAAAAGTCCTGGGGCTATTTCTTTATGAGCAGAAAATTAATACCGCAAATGGAAAATATTTATTACAAAAACACTCAAGCAATAATTCTCAGCAATCTCAGAGATAACAAATGGAAACCTAAACCCAAAATTGCTTTTTGAGAAAATAAAGCTCACAAGATAAAAGGAAAGGATTTACACTTATGGCTTAGTTAAACACCTGGAGATGAATTAAATTCACCTACATAAAACGGTGCTGCCAAACGAATTTTCTTGCTCGCTAAATATATATTAAGTATGTGCATTTTCAAGCATTGCGAAAATGGTTAAGATACGCAATGTCTGATTCCTGAACTTTCTGATTCTGAGATTTATCCGAAAATTTTGATCGGAAAATTCTTAGACGGATGTTAGGCGTTATACCATTTTTTTCTCGAGGCTTATCATAAAATAGCAAGCAAGGAAAGAAATACCATTGGCCTAGATTGCTTGGCAGACTGGAAAGCAAATCACCTTCTTTTGAACAGGAATACCTTACGAAATCGGAAGAAGACATATGATATTAACCAATCATAACATCAATAATTTAAAAATTAAATACATGAACCATCATAAATCTTTGTCAAACTTTGAGTAAAAAGGCTTATGTTTTACTGCTTACCAAATGTGGTTAAAAATAATCCAAAAAATATTTTGTAAATGTTAATACTAATATTTGACACTCTATTTTATACTGAAACGTATAAAATTATACTTATATACTTAATACTTATCCCTTATCAGGCACAAGAGCTCCTCTTTTCTGATAAGGTATACATGACCAATTATGTACCTAAATATTATATTTTGCAAAAAAATGTATGTATTAATGTAACTATGATCTATATTAAACTAATAAAAAAATAAAAAATATATATATATATATATATATATATATATATATATATATATATATATATATATATATATATATATATATATATATATATGTTATGGTTAAGGTTTTCACGGGTGTAAGATGTAGAATAATGTTCTCGGTTGTCTCCCATTTCTCGATATCTTAGTTAAAAAGAAAAATAACGGCAGCCTTGGCCATACCGTATATCGTAAACCGACACATACAAATAGATACTTAAACGCTTACTCAAATCACAATCCATCTCAATTATCATCAGTTATAAATACTTTAGTTACCCGATCACAACGACTAGCGGACAAAGATCATATTCACGAAGAACTAGATCTTCTTAGCAGCGCTCTTCAAGCAAATGGCTTCTCCAAATATTTAATAGACAAATCCATAAATAGACGCAAAAAAACTGATCCTGAAACGGAAGAAGAACCCCCCCTTTCTATAGCGATTCTCCCATACATCAAAGGCTCAACAGATAAAATTAGTCGTATTCTCAAAAGCAATAAAATCAAAACAATTTATAAATCGGAAAATAAAATCTCATCTCTATTAAGAAGTCCGAAAGACCACATTCCACTTGAGTCTCATGGTATTTATAAAATACCTTGTGGGGCATGTGAAAAGGTGTATATTGGACGTTGTAACAGAAAAATATCATGTAGAATTGCAGAACACAAGGTAGATGTCACTAATAAACGCTTAACTTCATCCATAGTACAACATGTCCTTAATGAAGGTCATAAAATGGACTTTAATAATACCACAACAATAGCTAGCATATACAATGAGCCAAAAAGAATTTACCGCGAAGCAATTGAAATTCATAAACATAAAAATAATATGAATACCAGAAATGACTCAATTAGAATTCCCAACACCTGGAAAGTTATAATTGACCAAAATAACCCAAAACCGACATTTCCAAAATTCTCAGAAACACTTCCAACAAGTTCAAAACAACCCAATCAGGTCGCTACACACATACTGCTTGATATTGCCAACCCCGCCCCCACCCCCTCTACCGTCAAATCACTATCAACACGCATACTTCGTCCTAGACATAAGAATTGATAAGCACCCACTTGTATCTTGACTTCCGGACCGAACAGACACGCGAAAGCGTTCAGTTTGAGACGAAATTCAGGACATAAGGCCTCTGAAGATGGACAGTGAGATCTGTCCGAAACGTCAGAAATTAAAAAGTCCTTTTAAGGACTACTTTACGCGGGTAAACCGAGAACATTATTCTACATATATATATATATATATATATATATATATATATATATATATATATATATATTTAAGTATTCGACAGTAAAATAAAGTACCTTACACCAATAATAATACCGTTTTCTCCCAAGTAGTAAATGTTTATCAAAATTTAAACATCAATATTTTCTGAAATTTTATCTAAATATAACCCTTTTGTTAATCAAACAGTTAGGTTTCCTCAAAAAAAGTTATGTTTGACAACATTTCTAATAAAATATTATTATTTATAATGTTATTGCCAAATATCAGGGTGCCTATATTAAAAATTGTTATGCAAAAAAATGTAGTCTAAAAACTATTCGACTGGTTCACTATAAATATAGATGATAGAGTTCTACTTGTTAAAATAAATTCATTCGTTTCCAACCTATTTATAGCTACAATTGGTGTACCTCAAGGGTCTCATTTAGGCCCGATTCTTTTTTAACTGTTTATAAAAGAAATTGTTAATATATATTATAATGATGTAAAATTATTACTTATTGCAGACGATTTAAATATTTAAAAAATTAAAACCACTGAATATTGTATCTGTCTATAAAATAACTTAAACGGGATAATTAATTTGTGTACTCTTAACAAATTTTATCTTAACATAAATACGTGTCATTCAATAAGTTCTTACAATATAAGTCAGCCAAATATAAATTCATATAAACTCGGTAACTCAACCTTTACCTCTGTCGAATAAATTAATGACCTGGGCATCATTTTCGACTCTAAATCAAACTTTATATCCCCCATATACGAAATTAATAATAAGGGAATTAAAATGATTGTCATCATTCTTCGAAACTGCAGAGACTTTAGGAATATTTCAACGTTTAAAATTTTGTATGCATCTTTATTTCGAAGTCAAGTCGAATATAACTCCTCGATCTGTTCCCCTCATTTTAAAATACTTTCATATTCGATCGAAAACATTTAACACAAATTCCTAAGACACATTCATTTTAAGCTCGGCATTCCCATTGAAAGCACAAACAAGAATTACTTAATGATTTTTTTTTCACTCAAACACCCAGATCGAAGAATTATATCCGACTTAATATTTATGTTCTAAATTGTAAATAGTAGTGTAGACAGCCTTGATTTAATTAACCTCATTGAATTTCATATACCTACAAGAGCTACTCATTCTAAAATCCTCTTTAAACGTAACAATTCCAGGACTGAGCATTTCAGACACTCGCTTGTACCTAGATTACACGAAATTAGTAATGGGTACGCAGATGTAATGGCTTTGTTTAACTGCACGGAAGCTAGGTACAAAAAGGTTATACTATCATATCTTATAAATCATTAGTAATTTAACCCAAGTTTATTATATTTTGTATGTACTTGTATCTTCTTCTAGATCATTTATTAATTTAATACTTTCTGTCGTTATTTTATGATCAATGCCACAGTTAATTGTTATTTTTGTTTGATTATGCATTTGCACTGTAACATGTATACCGTGATATATTTATTCCATGTATATTAAATAAATAAATCACAGAAAGAGAGACGGTAACGCTGCCTCCCGGGATCCGCGTAATCGGTTTGTTCCCTTTTCCCTGATTGGCTAGTCTATCAATATGAATTCCTATGTATTTAACTAATTCTGAAAGTTGAATTTAGGTTTGCTTTAAGAAATACGACTAGAAAGCAAGTATTTGTATTTCCCAGGAATAAACTTATAATGATGTGCTCAGTTCACTCGTCCTTCCTGTACCGATTCACCAACTTATGGCTTAGACTTTGAGGTGACGACGAACTTCCAATTGCAAAACATTAAAATGATACATTTTTACACAGAGAAGTCACCATGATGATATTGTACTAGCTTACTTACTTTCCTTGAACAGAGATCTGGAAATCAAAGGTCCTAAAGCCAGGAAAATAGGGAATTACGGTAGGTACTCGCAGATAACAATACAGCTTATATTATAGTAGTTCCAGGAAGAAGTCTTATGTGTCTTCATTATTTTTGTATCTTCTGTATTTTTCGTTTTCATACCAGATGTATGAGTAAGAAGATTTTTATGTTAGCATTTTAAGACGATCGTTGATGACGTCACGTACCTCACTCTGGGACTACTATAATATGTGAGGAATAATACTCAGGCTTACCCTAATTTAGCAGGTAGTTTATTATAATGTTGATTACATTGGCAAGATAAATATATAATTGAGATATTGGATACACAGATGCTGCTCGTCCAAGTCTGGAATCGCAAACGCCATATTTTTTCTATGTTGGTACTTTATATCAAGTAATGAAGGGACGGCGCCTGGTATAATCCTGAACATATTGTAATATATTCAATTGAAGCCAAATGGTATCTACCTCTGTCTTAAAATATAACTTTTGGTGCATGTATAATGTGAGGTTGTTGTTATTTTTTAATTGTCTTAGTATTGTCAGTCTGCTCCTGGACTATAGGGTGGCGGACTGAATACACAACAGGACATTACAGGGCAACACGGGTTTCCTACCGGCCGATGCACCCTGTAGACGCTGAGGGTAGGCTTTGAAATTATGATATTAAATTATATTTAAACATGCGCAGATGATGCAGGCTATACAAACAATATTACAACGACGAACGTTAGTAAAACAATGGAAATCTGAGTAATTATTTATTTACAAATTAGCATATAAATTTTAGAGCGTATGGTTAGTTTATTCTAATTATCTTACGGGTTACTAATTTGAAATCTTCTACTACCACCACAGTAAGCTGAAAATGTTCATCAGACTTAACCAGCCAATAATTGAACACACTACGTCTGCTGGGACACAAACGTGATGTCAACTCAACCACCGACCTCAGTTTGGCAGTGCATTGCACCGATTTCCTGGAAAGCTTCATAAAAAAATGAATTTTCGAAAAAAAAATAAAAAACGATTTCGGCTAAAACAGCATCAATAATGTCATTTTATTTTAATATTAGTTCACTATTAATCCCAAAAGTCACGAGCCACCACTGCTCTTAATACCATTTTATTTTTACAAAAGTGTGTAGGAACAGACCAACCATTCTTGATATTAACATTATCACAGTCGCCGCTTTGACGATTTATTAGTGCGATCACATCTAGGATGATAAATGTCGTCACTAAGACTGGGAGCAATTTCACTGTGATTTGCATGAAATAATCTCCTAGTGTTGGTAGAAGAGCTATTCTGCATTATATTATTTACGATCTTGACCTGGACTATTCAAAATATTAATTAAGAATTACACAATTTATTAACTTATTCTAGTCAATAATAACTCTTGGAGTCTAATATTGAGCTACGTAAAGAAAGCCATCCAAGCGAACTTGAGAGATGAAGAAAATTTGATTGAAACACCTTTATATCAGCACTTTGTTGAATCCAACAAACTATGGTAGAGTTAGTAATGTAGTTTTAGTGATTTGTCTTGTATGTAGTATTGTCCTTTGATACCATTAAGTTCATTGACGGGAGGAATGATGTGTACTTTGATTGACGATCATGTGTTCAATTAATTATTGTTCTATCTAAAGAGTTCCAGTTTCATCGCAGAACAAAATATGGCTTTCTTATAATATTATTGCATTATATGACAATTATTCAAAGTTATAAAAATAAAATTCCAAAGATTATCAATGTATTCGCAGATTTTAGGTTATGTTTCCGCAGACAACTACAAAGCAACTAATCATGTCCCTCTTCTATAGAAGCTGGCGCTAGTGTCTTGTGAAAGTATAAACAGTTTGATTGAGGTACCGTCAATCGCTATTCAATGCACATTGTCAATGACGTAAGCATTTTTACAGTTAAAGTTTATCGTCTCCGCATCCCATTACAGATGGACGTGGGGATCTAACTGTGGTGTGGGAGGTCTTCTACATACCAGGTGAGCTAACTGCAGACTTCTTGCATGTAAGCCAAGGATCGATAAATCAGGAATGAAAATCAAAAATGATAATGGCAATGTTCATTGCTATAAGATGATAATTTCGATTATGAAATAGTAATGGCAAATATAAATTACGAATATCAGTGGGTATCGTTCTATTTGACAAATAATAAACCATTACAATGTTTTTTAGATTCTCATTCACATTTTCCAATAAATTTAATCACGTCTTCAGTAGTCAACAGACTTCAGAAAGCATTCGCAAGTATTGGCCATATACAAAATAATTGCAATTTCTTATTCTAAAGAGTTATTCAGGGAATCGATTAAGAAATTCTCGATTAAAATATGAAATTCATCTACAACGATGTACTTGTATCGACAACTTGTACATTACTATTTTCTTTTTTCCGTGTATTAATTCTGAAAAAAATATAAATGTAAACGTGGAAAGAATCAAAAATTTCGAAGTGGACATGTTATTTTGAGTCTCTCTTTCCAGAACATACCCAACTAATTACGGGATAACCCGTTTCATCGACTGCAATAACAATATTATTTATTTCATAAGCAATAATTATTAGCCTGAAACACTCATCCACATTGAAAAATCTCCTGACAAAAGATACATGACGCCAGTATCTTTTATCAGGAGATTTTTCAATGTGGATGAGTGTTTCAGGCTAATAATTATTGCTTATAAAATAATTGTTACCCTTTGTGCTATGCATAAAAAATCTTGTCTTAAAACATTAGTTTACCAAAAAAAAATAATAATTTATTTCAACAACATTAAGTAAAAGCAAGACATTGAACCAGTCTCCAACCAACCTCCTTGCAAATATATTTTTTTACATTGTTCATTAATACGCTAAATCTCCACGTCCCATGTATATACATATTTTTTGTACAATAGGTATGTGAAAAATGAAAAAATATATGAAGAATAATAAATTAAGGCGATGCACTACATCGTGTAGTATTTTAAATTGAGCCGCTCTCAATAACAACCCTTACGTAGATGGCGATACGGTTTAAATTCCCGCTTAACACCATCCGCCTGTTTTGATTTATGCAAGAAAAAAACATGGCCAAAAAGTGCCTTTTAATTTATTTTGTGGATGTTCAGGCATAAATATTTAGTTTTTTTCCGATCATTTTATAAATAACTTAATTTGCCACATTATACAATAAAATCATAACCGAAAATGGGTTCGTAAATATGAGATTTTTAACTTTAAAGCAGTTTTCATAGGCCTACACATTATTTTTTTTGGGCTTATAAAAACACTTATATAAAAAATACTCGATTATTTCAAAGGCCGAGATGTATTCTACTCGCAGTATTTAAATACAGAATCTGAAACATTTCCAGGCGATCAAATTTTCAAACCAAAAACACATGATTTTGCATTACTACGTATGGCATCGCCTTAACAACATAGTAAATAACAACTATACAGGGCGTAGGCTTGAGTGAGCTTGGGCCCAGCGCTCACTCAGGAGTGGAGTTTGGTGCTGGTAGGCTGCGGTCACCACCGTGTTGGCGGAGGCCATAAATCTTGAAATAAATACACACTAACATAATAAAATATCATACCTCATAGGGCATTTTCACTGTTTTTTAATAATTAATGTATTTTAATTTTGTTTTTTATGTTGACGAATGAATTTATATAAAGATTTAAAATGTTCCTTTTCGCTTTGCCGCCAGAACCGACATGTTCGTTTTTATTCGTGAATTTGGCGGCGCTGACGTCATGCCGGGCTACGTTGGTGATAGTCATATTAACGGAAATTGACGTTATCTGTATCATAATGAAGTAGCCAGTTGGAACCATCTCGGAATGTGCGTTTTTAGATCATTTTAAAAATATTAATTATGAATGAAAATATTAAATTTAAATAAAATAAATAACTTCGTTTACAACAATTAAAAATGGATCAATATGTTTAAAACCAATGGTTTCTTTGTCAGGATAAACGTATAATACCAAATTTTGAATCCGAAACAATTCAGATGCACTTATAAATGCACTGTAAATACTTTAAAAGAAACGAAATGAATTAATGTTTGCTGGAATTGGGTGATTGTGTGTAGGAAATAATCAAGGTGTGTAACGAATGTTGACCAATGATACGAAACGTGTACGGCATCTCTACAAAGGTGCATACAACACAATCACAATTTATACTGAGTTCAATATACATTAAGCACTTCCAAGATGGTCAACTTTTTACTTCCTGGTACATTTTAACTAGATTTTCTAAACGAAAAACATTGACAACTTGTTTTCAAGGTGGTCCCAATCATTTTTCTGTTTTAAAACAATCGCATTCATAGTTTATAAAAATACCCCATTTAGACCGTTTTAGACAATTTCGCAGTTTTTCAGGAATAGTGGATAACATATTCACGCATCGTCTTTTACATACTCCTTTTATTATTATCATTATTCCATGGTCCGAATTAAAGTATTTGATTTTCTTGGTCGTGCCATGTTTTCCTCGAGCATGATTATCTAGGAGCTCCTTTCTCCGTTCGTCTGTTCTACATAATCAAACCACTACACCAGATATTTTATTAAACTTTGTCATTACTTTTTACTTCCATTTGCTTTGCATATTTCCGGTTCTTCACATTTAAAAAATAATTAAGAGAACGGTTTAAATTTATCAACAGGGTTGGCAACAATACTCTATTGCCTGGCTTCACTTCTATGGGCAACGTTTTATTAGCGATTAACGCGTTCAGTCCTCCATTAATGATAATTCGTAGTTTCACCCTTCTTACACTGTTATTGAAAACCTATCCATCTCTCCCGAAACTGCTTAATAAATGTACAAACTCTTCCACTTACTCCAAATGTTCATCGTTTACAATAATATTGAACCATTTTGCAATGCTATCTCTAACACCAAAAACTCAAGTGACATCTCACATTAACTCATTCTGAACACATACTTCGTTGATACAAGACATAAGATAGATCCTGTTATAATGTGTAGGTCTTCGATGTCATAAATCAGCACGGCGTCATCGGTAATGTTCATTTTGGTCAACAAATTGAACCGTCTATCATTTATTAGCAGTCTCTATCGCTACGTAATAACAATATGCCATTATTTTTAGTTTGCGTACTTTAACGCGCCCCGCTAAGCGTGAGGAATGAGCCGCTCAGCTGCAATGCTGGTTATGTTAAGACCGATGCAATATGCCGCTGGTTGGCACCGCTGTGCGCTGCCGGCCTGCGCTTGATTTAAGGCCGTCCACGTAGCTGGCTGCATTGCGTTATGTGCCACATCATGGCAAGTTATATATAGCACAAACACCATTCCATCAAATTCCCTATACATTTAAAAGAAAAGAAAATTAACATTGCACCAACTAAAGGCAACCATTTTACAACTGCTGTTAAGATCAACCTTGTTTGGCGTATTCATAAAAAAGTTTAATTTTGTAGCGTTTTCATAACTTAATTGCTCTGATAGTGGAATATGTTCAGTGTAATCCCGTTTACAGAATAAATGTGAGGTTGACGTAGAGGAGACATAATTTAATAATTATCTTCTTAATCGACAATGTATATAATGTACATTGATGGATATAAACCCAAAAAAATAAAAGAAAAGTTGTTAAATTTCAAATTATATATTTATTTAGATTTGAAGAAAAAGTCAACGGTATCCCATATAAATAAAAGTCAGGAATGTCTATCTGGGACACTATCTAGGCTGCAAATCAATTTATTAGAAATTTGTAATCATTCAAATAGGTAACTGTCAAAAATATTTTAAACAAAATTATTTGTAAGAAAATATTGTTAATTCCGAATTAAATATGTGAGATCGACAAATATGAGCGATAAGATCCTAGGTTCGATTCCTATTTGTGACCGTTTTTTTTTCTGACTCTTGTTATATTTTCATGTTTCATTTAGATTTGTTATTATAATTTTTTTTTTTCAATGTTCATTATTAAATATTTCAAATGAGAAATATTAAAAATAACATAAAATATTTTTAAAAAAATACGAATAACCATGTAGAATCTTCCCTTTGGGCTTCAATCAAAATCAAAACCTATCACTGTCTACTGAGAAACCCCGAAACTTTCCATATTCCTTTCCGAAAAACCAAATTAACCTTCTGCCAACCTTTTGTATGAATGCATCGACTACATTATACTATCCACTGTAGTGGCAAAACTCCGGAAATATTTAGCGATAGCCCTCAAAGCTTTATTAAATTTCTTGAATCTCTTGTTTTAACTTGACTTCACTTTTCACATCTTCATTTTCTATTGTCTTGTACACAAAATTGTCATATGTTTATATTTTTTGTACACCGTTATTGGACGGCCGTTATTTATTCTTTGTGATTTTATCTTTTTTCTTTTCCCTTTTAACCCCTGTCTTTTGTGTATATTAAAATGTATATGTTTTTAATTCATAGAGGGTAACTGGCTATTCAAATGTAGTTAGGTTTAGTTAAATCCATTCAAAAAATGCTACGTATAAAAAATGTGGTTTCTCACTAAGAGAATTGTTGCTATTGAAGAGTCGTATTAAAATCTCTTAATATGAAAAACCCAAAGTAATCAATACGGTTTTAAATGTAATTATATTATTTATTTAGTAAAAAAATAATAATATTATCACAACATATTTTTGTTATAATTTGTTTCACGAAAATATTCACTGCAAATAATTGATTTGTTTATTTATTGCCTTCGCATGTTCTAAAATACTACCCAAAACAATTTATGCAGCACGCATTTCCATCAATTCAGAATAATTTAAGTCATAATAACAGGGAGACAATAATAATTACGTAGAAATAATCTACGTTGGATAATTCGATCACAAACTGCGCTGAAAGTGAAACGAGCCCTTTGCATGACGTTGTTTTAAGGAATTAGAACAGATGTCAGATAAATTATATTGCACCAACACATCGCCTTATTTTACATCAAGAGCACGACTCGTGAAACTAGCTCGCGTAGTCTCGGTAAGCTCTTAACTTGTACGTAGCTGAAATTGAATTCAAATTTGGCTCTAAAAAAATACAACTGAAATATTTTGTGTATCTCGAGTCCCTGTGTACCTATATCTCTGCTTCAAAAACAACCTAATTGGGCAGGAAATGCTCCAGAGAATAACATATTATATTATAGAAAGAACCTATATGAAAATGAAAGGTTTTTGATGCTCAGTGAAAGTTTGGTGTGTAGGTTCGTATTTAGGGAAGATTGTCGTGAGACATTTAGGAATTCTGAGAGGGGTTTGTTCTACTACCAGACGTTGAAAGGATTCCTTGACAAGGCACGCACATCAGACCTGAATTCGTGAGAGGAAAATGAATTTGCCGAACAAATGGGGACCTATGTTCTCTTTTTTGTTTGTTTCAGTTCTAATGTACCAACAGTGAACTTATAAAACTATTAACTTTTCGAGATTCCTTAATTTTTTTAATCTTTCGCTTTGCAGAAAGTCAAAAGAATATTTTTTTAGTTATTGGATATTTTGTAAAAATTAAAAAATTGACACTTGCAGTAGTTGGCTATTCGAATTCTTTAGTTCAATTGTAACAATAAACATTGCCAAATCAACCAAGATGTTGATTTTTGAAGATTCGATACGTTATGTCATTGAAGCGATTTTTGGTATACTTTGCCAAGTTTGCAAAAGCTTGCCATAATGTGACAAATTTATAAAACTTAAAAAATGAAATCTAGGTGAATTAATTGGCTGTTAACCTATTTCCATATTCACATTTTGATTTTGAAGTGCATTAAGTAAATAATATCTTTAATGTGTATTGTATATTTATGACACCAATTGCTCGATTGCCTTTGTTCAACGCTGTCCGTCATTCAAAGATTAATGTTGTTGAATAGTAGTGGTGTAAAGAGGTTGATTATTTTCTTTTAATTTAAGAAAACGCCATAAAGTTTTACAATTATTATTGGAGAAGTAAATGGCGTGCTCAGCTTTGATCAATACATTGTAAAACAACCCATTAAAAACCCTGCAGATTTCCAAATCTGGGGTGATTCTAAAAACCATCAATTTGAGCAAAAATTATCTCGTGTTATGTAACCTTTGTTAATCTTTCATATCAAAGTCGAATCTCCCTGAAAAAAAGCAAGGGTAAAAAGTAAACATGTCACTTTATGTTAGGGTTTTTATGAATTGATTATTCTTTTGAGATAAGTAAAAATCACCACACCTTTCAATCTTGCAAACACAATACGTTTTAAAAAATCAGGAACTTTGTTCAAAATCGTGAATACAATAATAGATGTTTATGATGAACAAAGCGTGACATAAACAACAAAACAATTTCAATTCATTAATAGATGTTTATGACGAACAAAGCGCGACATAAACAACAACACAACTTTAATACAAAAATAGATGTTTATGATGAACAAAGCTCGACATAAACAACAACACAATTTTAATTCAATAATAGATATTAATGATGAACAAAGCGTGACATAATCAACACAATTTAAATCCCAAGACTGCGAACGATTCACTTGTGATGTCAAATCTTCGATTTACGCTGTAATATCTTCAATATAGTGGGGTGAGAAGCCTCGTATTATTTAATAACCTCACCAAACATAGATTTATAGGTAGTCTGTAAGTGGTTTTGAGTAGGTAAATTTATGTAGGTAGTATTAATTCTCTTCCGTCATGATTAGCAGTTCAATGGTTAGCGGATACGCCCAATTGTTGCCGCCGATATTATACAAAGCTGATTATTGACGGAGGGTATTTCATGCGAAATAACTAATTGATTATGCATTTAACTTCTTTTATAGGCCCTGCAAAGGTGTATCGCTTCGTCATTTTATAAAAAAAAACCGAGTGTTGAATAAGGAAATGTTGGTAGAGCTAGATTAATTATTAGGACCACTACTACTGCCAGTACTACCATACAATTCAAACTGGCAGTGCACAGAATAATAATTTGTATAGTTATATAAATTAATACAATGCTAAATTATAATTAATTGTTATTATTTATACTATTATCCCATAGTCTTCCACTGTAATGAATCAATTTACTATTGAAAAGTTTGATTATATTTTTTAATGTTTAAATAATCAACGGCTATATTATTTAAATTATCAGATTGTTTATGATATTATTTTATGTACCTATGTTCCTGTCATGTGTTCCTCATCGAATCAATTTGTGCTGAAATTGCATCAATCGCTTTTAACATTTATTTAAAATAATTTATTATTTACCGTTGAAAAAAGTCGATAATTTATAAATGTTTTTGTAATTACAATTATTTTAAAGTCTTCTATTGAATCAATTTAAGGTTGATAACAATGTAGAAAATTTATTATATAGAAATTTTATTATACTTAATCAAATATAAATTTTAGTCCTCCACAATATATTTTGGAGGATTGTGATTATCGCCAATTTAAATGGGTTGTTGGCTGAATGATTCTGTGGTTCTCCAATCCGCAGAATCTAAGGTTGCATGATTACTCTCGGTGTGCAATAATGAGAATTCGGATATTTCCAATTTAGTTTTTATTTTATCAAAACTCACGTTACAATAATTTTATGAACAAAAACAGATCGCGTACGCTAGAGGAGATTTAGGTCTAAACCGTCGGCTAGACCGCTGGAGACAGAATTAATTATTTGCCGCGCGAGGTATCGCGCGCAGGTTTACAATGATACCAGCCTCACAATAATGTGGGTTAAAGTAATGTTGTCATTGTTTTCTGGAGATGTAAACTCCCTATAATTTACCCTACAATATAATATATATGTTCAAAAAAACTTTACCTCCACGGTTAGAGGTAACGTGGTAAAATCGTATCGATAAATAATATACAATAAGGATGAATAATAGAACAATACTATGCATATGAATAATACACAAATAAAAAATAAAAATGTTAATTAATGGCATTTAATCTGCAACCTTTTGAATTAAGTCAAATAGGAACTTTAATCTATAAGCTGTAGAGGTCGTTTTCTGACCTCCAGTTTCACAATGTATCATCTGTTACAATTTTATTTGACAGGTAATGCTTTTCTAGCCGAAGAGTGATGACTCTGAAATGACAACGATAAAAGCGCATTGATATTTTTGTGTTATTAAAAAGACAAAATAAGCACAATCTCCGTGGCAGACGGGTATATAAGTTCCTTGCCTCAGAGCTAGAGTTCATGTGTTAAATCTAATGAATTATATTTCAAAATGATAAAACAAAAATATATGAAAATGATTAATAATCGCGAAATAAAAGATCACTTAAATTTAAATGGGTAATCAGATCCTTTATGCTTTATTCCTAGTGTTTCTTTGGAAACGAATACGACTAACTTAAAAAAATACATGTTAGTATTTAGATAGCTTCGTGTAGGGTAAATCGTTTTAAAAAGACAATTGCTTGTGTTAATTTAATATTTATTTTTGTTGGAAATCTGAAGAACGAAACAAAGCAAAAATATTACAAAAACATCGCGAGTCTAAATTTAAACATAATTGAAAAAGGTCGCCACACACCCAGTATCTTTGAGCATTTGGGGGAGGGGACTGCGAGGGGATGTTCCAAGCTGGTTAGAATTTTATTTAAACATTTTGTACTGACGATGTGCACAAATTCAAACTCATGATTTGCCATTTGTTTTGTATTGTATTTAATTTCTTTGTACTTTTCTACGAGACAGCCACTTAGCCAGCTTACCTTTGATGGGAGGGTGCACGAGAATTAGAAGAAAAAAATGTAATTTGTGTCAAACTATTAGCTTCCTAAAGTTCGATAAAACTTTTACGCTGGTACAAGATCGACTCACGTTGACATTTTTGTGTAAAGTCGTCTCTCATTAATTATTGATATCAAGTTGTAATTTGAATATTTATTCAATTTATAAAAACAGTTTTTTTTTTATGTAATTATTTCTCTGCGTGGTAGTTGTTTCGCCTTCTGAGGGCATTATCAAAAATACAATTTTAGTGTCGTCTTTCTAAATATCTGAAAAGCCAGGTACATCCAAACAATCTTCTCTCTCTCATTTAATTCCCTTCCAAATAACTTTAGCGTTACAACATACCTACCTCGAATTTGTATCTATGTAATAGTCGCACTAGCTCCAGGCACTAGACAGTACGTAGATAGGACAGATAGGTATTAACTCAACAACTTTATGAAGACGGTATGACAATAAAAAAATCCACATTAATAATATCTCGTTCGCATGAAATGAAAATTAAATTAATTTAGATTGTGCAAGGCCGTTTTTGTTCCACGGTTGGAGCGGGAACAAGCGGCCCGGCCCGCCTTGTGTGGGCACTAGGCACGGTGCCGATGTAGGCCGGAGCGGAGAGTGCGTTACAACTCTATTACCGTCTTATCTGTTTTGATTTACCGCCCCGGGGATGATAATGTCAGGCGCCCCAAAAGTTATGCGTATATGAATCAGCACGTGAGGGCCGGCAGTGTGCGTGCTGTACGGGCGTGTGCGTGAACACGTATGGATATGCCTAGCTACCAACTCGATGCTGGTATACTTATGCAAATAAGCGCGCGTGTGTGCGTGGAAATGTGTGGATTTGCGTGCCGTCCCATTATATTCGTTTACACGTTTTCGTCCGTGAAAAAGTGAGAATACGCGTACCTAACTATAATGTTCGTGTTCGTTTGCGTGGAAATGTGCGAAAATTCGACGTGCGTGGATGCACAAGGATGCGTCGGTATGCAAAGCGTGCGTGTCTAAAGTAGTCAAGCAAAATATAACGTGCGTGGAGGTTCAATGTATGAGGGATACTTTTCTCGTTTCTGTAATTTCTCCGTATTGGCACACCCCTTGCTTCATTCACATTTTTCACTTCCGAGCTCTTCAAACATATAGTATTTGAGAGATACTATTGATGATCTCTTGCCCCGCTACCCTTCGGCCGAGTTTATTGTTCTGGGGGACTTCAATGTTCATAACGAACCATGGTTGAAGTTCTCAGGCCCAACGGACTCGGCTGGCCGACAGGCGGAATCCTTTGCCATTTGCTACGGATTAGAGCAACTGGTTCAGGAGCCTACAAGGGTTCCTGATGTCCAGACTCACCGTTCCAATCTGTTAGACCTATTCTTAACTACTGTGCCACACGGTTATAAGATTGACGTCACAGCGCCTCTGGGATCATCTGACCACTGCCTAGTGACGACATCAATCCCCGCTAGCCTCAGACCAACCAATGAGATGCTGAGGAGAAAAGTGTGGCACTATAGGTCAGCAGATTGGTTCGGTATGCGGGCCCATTTCAACGCTTTTCCGTGGTCAGCTGTTTGTTTTCGGACTTCGGACCCTTCAAGATGTGCCCAGGAGATTGGTGAAGTCATCAAATCGGCGATGGATGGCTTCATACAATCGACTTCTAAAGAAACTGGTGTGGGCTCAAAGCCGTGGTTCAGTCGACAATGCTCCGAAGCAGTTCGACGAAAAAACGCGGCTTACCGAGCCTACAACACATCTCGAACGCCCGAAAGCAGATCAGCATACAACAAATCGGCAAAGGAATGCAAGAGAATCATTAATAGGTCAAAATTCGAACACGACCTGCAGATCAGCAAAAAGCTGGCTGCCTGCCCGCATGGCAGCAGAGCATTCTGGTCCCTTGCGGGCTCAATAGGTCGGAATTTTCGCAAACCCAGTTTGCCACCTCTTACCAAACCTGACGGCTCACTAGCAAACACCGCCACCGAAAAGGCTAACTTATTGGGGAAAATGTTTGCGGAAAACTCGACCCTCGATGACGGAGGTGCTGTTCCGCCGTCGGTTCCTCACTGCGGCTTCTATATGAAAAAGCTGAGGATCCGGCATCGGGATGTACTCCACGTTATACGGGGGCTCGATGTTAACAAAGCTAGTGGACCTGATGGAATACCTGCCCTGGTATTGCAGAGGTGTGCTGCGGAAATAGTTCCAGTTTTGACAAAGCTCTTCAAAATGTCCCTGAAGTGTGGCACTGTGCCCTCTGGTTGGAAAAAAGCGGTCATTCACCCTATTCCCAAGAAAGGTGACCGCTCCAACCCAGCCAACTACCACCCCATAGCGATCACATCAGTTCTGTCCAAAGTGATGGAACGTGTGATCAACGACAAACTGCTCACATACCTTGAGAAGAACAAAATTATCAACGACCGTCAATACGGATTCCGGCGGAACCGCTCGTGCGGTGATCTTCTCGCGTATGTGTGGCATGTTTGGGGGCGGTGCCTGGAACGTCACGGTGAGACCCAAACGGTCGCACTAGACATATCCAAGGCCTTTGACCGGGTCTGGCACCGAGGATTTGTCAACAAATTGCCTTCTTACGGACTTCCCGCATCCCTGTGTACGTGGATTGCTGACTTTTTAAGGGATAGGTCGATTCAGGCAGTTGCTGAGGGTTTCACCTCATCCTCACACTCTATAAATGCTGGCGTCCCACAGGAATCGGTTCTGTCTCTGACTTTGTTTTTGTTGCACATCAATGAACTTTTGACATGTGCACCGATTCATTGCTACGCGGATGACAGTACAGTTCATGATAGCTTTTTGTTTGACAAGCCCCCAAAGGGCACACAAACTCCGACGGCTCGGAGGGCTTTGAAGCAGAGAATGGACGGTTATCTCGAGAGTATTTCCTCCTGGGGTAAAAATAATCTCGTAATAAAAAATAATCTAGTCGAATTTAATGTTTCATAGACCCAATCCTGTCTGATTACGTCTAAAAGGGATCTAAATGATAACCTAGTCTCCTTCAACGGAAGCAATCTTCCGAACAGGCCTTCCATTGATATGCTTGGTGTAACTATAAGTGACCAGCTCAGGTATGGGGGCTCCATCGAAACCAGAGTAAAGCTGGCCTCTCAGAAGCTGGGCGTACTGTACAGGGCCCGCAGATACTTTAATAGTACACAACTGCTGACCCTGTACAAATCGCAAGTGCGGCCTACTGTCGAATTTGGCAGCCATCTCTGGTCCGGAGCCCCTAAATACCTGAAAAAAACCCTTGCCTCTGTGCAAAAACGGGCGGTCCGTTTGATAGATTCCCCAATCTTAACAAACGGACTGCAATCTTTAGAGCACAGGCGTCAGGTAGGTATGCTGTCCTTGTTCTATCGGTATTACAATGGAAGATGATCTGAGGAACTAGCGTCATTGATCCCTTTGGCACCGGTGCGTAGTCGGGATACACGCCAAACGCGCGCCCAACATTTGTACACGGTTGACATTTGTCACATGAGAACGGGTCGCTTCTACGATTCGTTCTTAAGTTCAACAGCTCGGCTATGGAACGAACTGCCGGCCTCTGTGTTTCCTCCCTCCTACAACATGGGACTCTTCAAGACCCATGTTCACTCCTTCCTCTCCACAAAAAGACCCTCCACACAGCATCCCCAAAGATGACATAGGCCCTGAGGGAAATTATTTTCTTCAGGGCCTCCTGTGTGGAGTTAATATAAAAAAAAATTGTTAATCTTCTCATATAATTTCCTGTGCTGAGTATTTCACTGATATCTTATTCAAATTTAGTAGTACAATTAATGTGAAGTAATTGTAAATATGTAACGTAGTGTTAAATAATTATAATTAATATATAACTTGGTATTTTTTAGCGCAATTGAGTGGCTTCTGTTTCAATATTTAATTAGTGTCAGTATATGTTGTACTTCTGACTCCCAATGATTTACAATCAGCTTTTTATTTAAGATTTAAATGTTATAATATTGTTGTGATATTTGAATGAGAGTGGGATTTTTAAAAATATCTGAACCTTATTAATCAATAAAATTATATGAACATTTAAAATACGCTTATTAAATAAATCATGTAATTGTTTTTAATGGCAGTATTAGCCATGACCTTCTTATCTCCCATCTTGAATATGCTAGTGTTATTTTGTCTCTTTGCTGTCCATATTCGTCAAGTTAAATCCCTTCAACTTCCGTTCTTAAAAGAGATTGCTAGGAGGCTTGGATTAGAAAGAGTAGATTACTCTTATGGTCAAATTGAGCTCTCAAAATATCATTTTTTCTTCAAAATTATTAATTCGCATACTTTACTACAACTCGTCCCGCTCGTAGACTCAAAAAGAATGAACTGGTCTTCCTTAATCACCATTCAACTAATCATAGTTATAATTCACCATTGTCCAGAATCCTTAGACTTGGCAACTCAAGTCGAAACCTTGATTTGTTTTATAAAAATCTAAATGATTTTTATGGGTCACTAAACAAGTGAAGCAATATTAAAAAATTTGACTTCCAGCGAAGTCTTGATTTGACTTGTCACTTCAAAATGTTTCTTTTATAATGCCTATGATTATGTCTTGTCTTTGCTTTAACATACTTTATATTCTTTACTATTTAATTAACATTTTTTTATTGTTTTGTAAATTGATCGTAAGTCCGTTCATAAGTAAGTAAATCTTTTGTTACATAATGTAATAATGTAAAAATTTACCTAATTAGAATCAGTAAATTTATGTAGCGCCGTTTAGTAATCAATTGCGCTTTACAATATATTCCCTAACCTCTAATTTTAAGTTACGAGAAATAATGTTTATATAGGTATAGATATTTATAAAACAAAACTAGCATACATAATGGCTTAGTAATTACAATCAGTTATATAGATTTTAGTCATTAAGTTTTAAGTAACTACTTATTAGTTCTCAATTATAAATGCTCGGGTAAAGTTGGTAGGTTGTAAGTTAGTTCAGGTTTAATTTCTTAGTTGCTAAGTTTCTTTGGGTAATTTGACTAATTATTGTGAAGCGCCCTTGAGGTGATTTTTAATATCGTCACGTTGCTATTAAGACTTTATAAGTCCGTTTGAGAAAAATATTAAGGGTGTGATAAAAACGTTACCAGAACGAATTTCCAAGGGTAAAAAAAAAAAAAAAAAGTTTCATATCAGTGGGGTCTTTCTTACTACAAAGTATCATCAAAGAGATTTACAAGGTAAACTAAGTAAAATGACAAAAAAGATTTTCCATTTTAAATATATTTTTTTTTCTTAATAATTATACACATTCGATCTATTTTAATAATAAAATAAGAAGTTTCTCTCCTATGGTAGGTGTAAATGACATTGTAGATTTATAATTGCTTTAACACAGGGACTAAAAAATTCACTCATGTCCCAAATATGTTATGAATAAAAAATAAACCGATGTTTATGAAAGCATATTTTTTTTCAAACAATTAATAATTGCCATGTCGAGTCCATTTTTTATCATTGTTTTCATAAAATGCGTCCCAGGGGTGCGATTTACCGTTGCTTGCAAATTGCATTCGGTTGAGATAAAATTGATTTGAAAAGCTTTTAACATTAGTTGAGGAGAACACTTGTGTACCGTGGGTTGAAATACTGCATACAATACAATAGTTTCGAACCGGTTAAAAAAATCTACAAGTTTTGAAGTTAGAAATAGACCTCGACGGCGCGACTCAGGTCGTGTTCATTGAATTTCATGGGAGGTATTTCTCCCTATCTTAGTCGCTGGATAGATTCTTATAGACTCCGGCTCGTATTGTTAGATTCACAGGTTAAAATTCGCCTTGAAATGGTCTCTTTCTCTCTTCACATAGTTCTAGGAATTCATGAGGAGATTCCACAAATGGCGTTAACATTCTAGGAACCCAACGCGCATATACCATGTTCATATTTAAGGGTTATGGACATTGACTAATTTATTACATCAATGGTTATGGAAGATCTTTTCAACGCTTTTTCTGTCTTTACCCAGGGTGGTAATTATCTCCAATGGTCCCTTCCTTGTTAATATAATCAAGTTTTTTTTTTTTTTTTGTCACATCAGATAAATGAGACTTACAATTTACACTGTTCAATTTGCCATTGAGCATTTTATCATTGAGAAATACTGATATTTATGCAATTCACCTGGAGCGTGCACAATGCGAATATTTTTTACCGACTGAAAATGTTGTACCAGCAATTGAGAAATGCGTTATATTCGAAAAGATTACAATATTGACAAAAAAAACAAATTGAAATCGGTTAACGTTTACTACCCTTGACTGGTTTTCCATCAGACGCCCGAAAGACGAAGAGACTTGCCCGAGAAGAGACTATGACCCGGAAATTTTGTATTATTAAATATAATCTGTATCATTGCATATTATAAGTGTTTTATAAGTAACTCTGGTCAGCGGCGTCGCTAGCTAACAGGCAATAATCCTGAATAGTAAGATAAACAAGTTTTGAACGAAGGCTTAAACAAAGGCTTGGAGCAAAACGAGCGAGCAGCGACAGCTGTCACGACGCGGCGGCGCACTGTAGAAGTTGAAACACGCAATGCTAGCTGAAAGCATGCTTCTAGCAAGCGCGGTGCAATGTTAGTTAAAACACCTCGAGCTGTTTAGCAAGGACGACGTTTTATTAGTAGAAACTACGTAAGTTTTAAATTTTAATTGTGGTAAGACACTTTGCCTTGTCTAATCTTTTCTATTTCTCACACAGTTAGGTGTGTCCTTCTAATAAGAAATGATTCGCCATTTTTTGACATTGAAAAGCCTATAATTAACATCTCACGGACTCTCTTTTCTTTTCCCCAGCCACGTTTTCGAAACGAGAATTCCCGCAGACGTAGAAGTAAGTCCATCATGTCGCGCTGCATGGCAACCCAAAACCAGCAAATAGAAATAGTTTATTTATCAGATATTACAATATATCGACAACAATGTCGCGGCTTGTAACCGCGTTGTAGATTCACAAATTAGAAGCCAAAATGCATTTGGCACGCATCTAATGTAATTTGCAAACAAACACGAAGAGCCAGTTGTAAAATCATGCCGCGTACTGTAACCGGCGCTGCACGGTTTAATTACAATTTACAGTCGCCATCATTGAAGCAGCTTATTCCCTTGTATCGTCGTTGATTGTGCCCCACTGCGAGCTATTGGCAAAAGTTTTGGATTTAATCCGCGATCAGCTTCCATTTTGTCGGCCTTAATAACCGTACTGCGGTGGATTCCGCGTGTCGTACAGTCACAGGTCAAATTATGAGCTCACCTTATTTGTTTTTAATCGCCCTACTTAACGTCTAAAAAATATTTTTAACCACATAACACAATTTCAGTTAAAATAAATTTCCCAGCTAATATATCTACATTCACTAAGTTTTTTGCTTTATACATTTCATAAAAACATCAGAATAATGTAACGTTATGTATTAAGTGAGCGTTGAATACATAACGCTCTTAATTGTGGATATATAAAAAAATTAAATAACAAAACGAAATGTGTATTAACACCTAAACAACATCAATAATAATTACACACATTGATTTTTAAAAACACACAGATAAAAATAAGTACGATTTTAAACGGGATTGTAGGCCGTTTTCTGATAAGCTTTTAGTTAATTCCTTATAATATCGAAACACGTATTGGTGCATGTGCATTTGTCGTGATAATATATAATAACAAAATTAAAAATATTTTTTTTATGAACACTTTTTCCGACGTCGTGATAAAACGTTTCTCTTTGATTTTTTTTTACAGGAAACCTAACAATTCATTAATGAATATATTTTTTATCCGTGTTTGTTCTCCGTGCAAGTAATACAGCACACCCTAGTAATGTATTTGTTTGATTATTTGAAAACACGTATTAACAAACATTTAATTTTTTTGTTTTCGTTAAGTTAGTGATGCCATTTCAAAAATTACAGTTTTTTAAACAAAATTTGCATTTTATTAATTATTTTAGCAAATATTTAGATTCTACAAAATAGTGAAAAAATGGGTGGGCTGAATAAACTGGCCAACTACTGTACATACTCGGCTTGTTTTACGTGCATGGGTGTAGCCGTTAACCGTTAGGGTAGCGGGGAGCGGGTAGTCCTCACTATGCGCGCTCCGTATAAATCCAACGCGGGCGGTCTCCAAAACTGCACTCGATCTGCTGCCAATGCCCCGATACGACTTGGTTATTATTAATATCTCAATTTTTGTACGCCCTTTCTCCAATTTTATCCAAAATGATATGTGAAATATGTTTCAAAGTTCATGAATTAAATTGTACAATATTGTTAGGGTTGGGAAGAAACTAAGAAATTAAGTTGGGTGAATATTATAATAAATCGGTGCAAAATCGGTAAACCTATAAAGTCAATAAGAGTGATGAAAAAAACTAGCAAACCTTACTTATCCTAGTGTTTTTTCACTTTACATTATTTTTTAAAACATTCTGTTTTGTCAATATTATGATTTGTCCGGTTACAGATAATTGAGCTGATTTTATGATTTTATTTATTGGTAATTAAATTTTTTGATCCAAATACTTTACTATATACAAAATTAACTACCTCTTAATCCTTGATTTCGCTACGTATTGTGGCTTTTCCAATATGATAATATCTTTAAGAAAGTGTCAAAATTATACTTTGAGGCTCAAGGGATGTAGAGGTACCTACTTTAATTTTCAAACATGTGAATATCTAATTATTTGAGATTGCTCTAGCGCCAAATGTTTTAGGTATGGGAGAGGGGGAGATGTTGGGGTGAAGGGGGGGTTGAGCGAAACATTAAACCCCCGCACTGGCTTATGTTTCAAGACGAAGGTAAAGGGTGAATGAGAAAAGATTGAAGAAGGTCTTTAGGGATTCACTGTGGTTACAATGAAGTATCTGTATACCCTTGAGTGTCCAATCATTATCCTGACAACAATTACGATTACTTCAAAAAGCTCAATTTCACTGTCTATGTTCGCTGATCAAAACTCCAAATTTGACGATGTGGATGACAATATGTAATAATATACATTGAATTTGGGTTGTGTTCTTTGACATTGTCATCCGATGGTACAAAATTCAACACACGTCGTTTTAAACACCAAAGAATCTTTTCACTGCGTCTGAACCTCACTGATAGGTTCCGATCTCCGTGCGAGACGTGTTACGATGTTGTACTCGAGGAAAGCACATAAAAGTACTGACATTCGAACGTACGTCGATAACAATAACACAGTATCGCACAGAAAACCATAACGTTTACGATTTGCCCCAAATCTGTATGCAAAAGCGATTGCGTATATATTTTATTATTGCGCCGTCTTCTGCTAAACAAGGCGTCGTCTATTTTTACTAGCGTCTATTCATTTCACACTGCGTGGTGTAAATCGTTGGCGCCTTTGTAGCCGGGATTAATGCAACGGCCGCGCTATTGTCACTAATTTCAAAGGTTGATAAATGCGAGCCGCATTCCCGAGCCAATCTGCTCCCACTAAACGGCAATAATTTAACTGTCGAAACACAGGGCCAATTAATGAATTAATACACGACTTGTTAAAGTGTAAAGTGCTGGTACAATGGGAGGAATTCGTGTGTACGGTAAACGGCACCACGGCACCCGATAGTCATATTGATCCAGTCGGAAAATGCTGACATGTAAAATTGTATTTTGTTCTTTTAAATTCGATTTAATTTTAAAAAAAATCCGTATTGTAGTGAGGTTATTGCCCGGTAAATTCTAAAATTATACATAAACATATTAGGTGAAAATATATGAATATAGTGTCTAACGGTATATAATAATAATATTTCATTGTCAAATACAGGTTGGTATCTACAATAAAAAGCCATTGATTATGCAGTAGGTTTTTGAAGCTTAACTTATAATGTAAATGTAAATTTTCTAAAACAAGGCTTTATTTTTTAAACATTTTCAATACGAGTATTACCTTTGTTTTAAGGTTAAACAACACAATAAAGAAGATAACTGAAAGCTAATTACAACTAAATACAAGTTACGTGTATTTTGAAGATTGTCCTGGTGATAGCCAACCTCTGTTCGGAAACTCTGGGAGACTATGATAACGTAATTTTTATAAGTAGTGAGATCAGTGCCTGGTTATCTATGAAAATAATTCCAGAAGATATCCATTACAAACTATGATTCGTTTCGTCTAGCCTTAAACACGATACTGAGAGTGAAAAAATGTGAAATTTTCATTGCGTTTTAAGGACATGAACCAGAAGCCAATATAGTATATACTTTGTTTATTGAATTGTTAGGAATGTCTTTATTTATACATTACAATAGTAAAAAGTTTATAGTAAAATTTATGTGCACATTTTTAAAACGATAGGAAGATAGCTAGGGCATTTTAATTCACTATAAAATGACTGTCTCATCATGAATATGCATCATAATAATCCTGGTAGCAAACGTATAAAAAGCTTACCTCCTAAAACCAGTTCACTGAGAGTTTATACAAAGATTTTTTTTATTTTTCTGTGCCCACCTTTGTAAACGGCTGGCGTGATGGTTATTTAGTTAGTTTACATTAAGGTACGCCTTAATTGCAACAACTGACAATACATTGTGTTCGCCGCTTGCGGATTTAATATTGTCAAGGCGCACAGCCCGACTGAGCAGTAAAAACAGGGATGTGTATTTTAACCTCTTATAAGCAATGAGTAGAGAACAACGGAAAGACTACGCAATCTTCGCATATTATTATTGCTGGGTTATACGGAACGTGTGGCATATTTATCTTTGTGTAGCGTTTTCTTGTTGGCCCATGTATCACGGAGATCTGCGGCAGGAATCGGTAGACAAACAAGACCCACGCAAGAAAGCGTTACTTCGGTTAAACATTTTTTTTACGGAAATATATCAATTTGTAACTAAAATTGACTGTCCTATTAGCAACCTAGTATAACATATAAAAAATATTAAACCAACAGCGGATATTTTCTATCAGGATAAAAAAAATACATATAATTATTGTATCTCACGAGGAATAGTTGCGAGTTTGTGCATAGATGGATTGATTTTGCCTCCAAAGACTTTATCCTATTTCAAAAGAAGTTATGCTTATCGCAAAGGAATTGTGTATATTGAATATAATGACAAATCAACCCACCTTTAAAAAGTGGTATAAAGTCATTAAAAGCGATGCAAAAACCAAACTATAAACCTAACCTGCGAAAATTATTTAATCTCGTTTTTGTTTCATCACCTTTGATGACTTTTTATTATTAATTTATAATTTTTATTAGTTATCCGGTCACCTATAATTATATGGTTGTTACATTATACGTTTATATTTTATCTGAAAACGCAACTAATGATTCAACACAAATTCTTTAAACATTGTAAAAAAAGTTATTTATAGTGTGGCTAATGTAAAAAAAAATATAGTTTTTATTTAAAATGATAGAAAACCTTAAGAAAATTGGGCAAATTTTTGTCAAATAATCAAAACTACAAGACCATTTTCTAAAATTATTGTTCCTTGAATTGAAATTATGATAAAAGCCAAGAAAAAAATTTGGCAAACGACTATTTTATAACTTATTTTTACTTGAGAACATTTAAACAAAGCAGATTTTTTCACAAAAATGGTGCTTTAAAATTATTATTATTATTAAAGACAATGAAAGATCGATTGAACAGTTTCCAAAAAACGAAATCCAAATTTAATTTGATTGGGTATATATATTTTATTTTCTTTCATTTTACTTTAATAACATGAACCCGTAATAGATCTCTAGGGGAATCGCAGGCTTCAATAAACCACATAATATATTACTATGTATGATGGCGCAGAGTCCACTTCATCATGTGTAAGGAAAGTGCTCCTAGATCCGGAAATGAACCAGCAGCCTTCATATCCGGAGGCTCTTATATCGGATTGAATGGGACCCTAACGGTCCAAGAAGAAAACGAATCATTTGATACGTTATATCAAAACTCCACTTCGGAATATTACATGGTATTAAGGATTTATCTATCCTTGATTCTGAGAACTTTAACGGTTAGCTGCTTGGTTCGTGATATATATTTTTTCTTGCTTTCGAACACGCGTTTATGATAATTTTTTGCTGTAGTAATATAATTAGGTTTTCCGAAACCTTCATATAACGTGTTTGTATTTCATCCGCAAAGCAATCTACACAATAACACTAAGTTTGCTGAATGAATATTAAAGGCTAATAGGTTTTCAAAAGTTTATTAATTTTTCATAAGTTATTAATCAAAAACAAATGAATTCATTTAAGGAAGTAATAATATTAAATTACACCGGTATTATACAACCAACTAGATGTAATTTGAAAATGTAATCACTTATTTGAAGACTTAATTGTATTACGCCACCAACATTTCGTGGTGTTGTGGAAAGATATTGTTTGGTTAAATATATACATATATATTACTTCAAAACACTAAGTCACTGTCACGGAAACAATTCATGAATATACTTTTTGCATGGTGGCAGTATCGAGATCAACTTTTAGACTAATTTCCAGACCGTTACGCTTAGAAGACCGCAATCGAAAAATATTAATTTAATGGCAGTTCCGTTGAAGTATAATAAAGTATTATAGTTAATGAAATGCTTAAAAAATATATGGCTATGCCTAGTTAGCTTAGAAACGAATTATTATCATGCGGTGTGAATAGTTTAATATTACACCTTATATTGGCAGTCGTAGGTGGATGGAACACATATCTGGCATGACACATTTCATGCAAATAGTTTAATATTACACCATTTTTTGCAATTGTAGATGGATGGAAGACTTATCTGGCACGACATGCATTTCATGAAAATAGTTTAATATAACACCTTATATTGGCAATCGTAGGTAATTGGAACAAATATCTGGCATGACACACATTTCATGCAAATAGTTTAATGTTACACCTTATATGAGCAATTGTAGGTAGATTCACATCCCTTGCAGTTTTTAAAAAATTATTACATTTAAAAGATGAAATAATTTTGAAAACTAATTTGATATTATTATGCAGAAGACCCATATTTTTATATGTAAACTAACAATAGCTTACATTTTTTTTAATGGCATCATTGTAATTTTTAGTTTATTTTAATCATACCTACTTACTGCGTGCTAGTGTTTCGTTACCAATAAAAGATTTGTTGAGTGAATTCTATGTAGGTATTTGAATCGTAAGTAAATAAATTGATGCTTTGACCTTTTACTGACTAAGGCTGAAGAATTTTAATAGATTGATTTCTTGATTTTATATACTATCTCGTTATATATTACTATCCTTTTGCTGTATATGTTAATGTAAAATTGATTTTTCACATGATTGCCAGTTGTCGGACCCCTTCAATGCATTTCAATATATTTCGTCTAACAAAAAAAAAAATATTTACACCAAAGAACCAAACTAAATAAAACCCCATATTTCTGCACTTAAAAATTTAGTTTTAAAATAGCTAGTTATTGACACGGACGTTTCGAAACCGGTCGCTAATTAATAAAATTCATACGTAACAAATGTACATTGGAATAATAAAACTCATTAAAAACCAAAAGGTCTAGAAATTGTTACATAGTGAATTCCAAAGAAATACGAAAAAAAAACTATATTTGTGTAAATTTTCAGGAACAATTTACACAAAGTAATGTGTATGTAGTTATTTTGTAGTTGTAGCGTAAAACTTCTGTTAGGTTCTCGTTTGTTCTGTCTATCTCGCCGTACTTATGAATTCTCACTTTAAAGCTCTGGCAAAAAACTTGCTTAGCATTATAATTTAGAAAGCACCGCATGAAAGTTGAGAGAGAATTTCACAGTAGGTACCCCGTATCCATGTTGGGTTTTTACAAAAAGCCACGCACCATCAAACTCCACTTTGCCTCATCATAACATCGTTTCATCTGGTCCGAGCTCGGGCACCGTTTAGTGACAGCTACTCGCTGTGAAATTCGGTCCTTGGTGTGCAGCCAGCCTACCGCAAAAAGTAGCCGCTCGTTGGAGAGCTCTTTGCCCATTATCAGTGCGTGCATCAACTGAATCAGATGGTCTGTGAACTTTTTCAGCGGGTATTAAAAACAAATTTAAGAGTTTTTCCCAGCTGTACATTTTTTTTAAATATTTGTATTTTGTGTAGTTTTGTAGGCTCGTGTAGGGAGTACGAGTCAATATGTCTAATGTAAATTAATGAAATCGGTCTTCTTTTACAACGATATAGATTTCTAGAGAATATTTGTGTGTTTGAGTGTTTAACATTCATGTTTGTTTGATCTAAATGTTTTGATCAAGTTTTGCGAAAGGAATGCTTTCTACGGTTTGAAAATGTATATCAAATGGAATATACCTACTTATTAAATTTGTAACTCGAAAGTGAGAGAAAAAGTTGAAAAAAAAATGATTATTATACACTGATTGTTTATATATTTTGTTTTGACGCTTATTCTCGAAAGTGGAAGAAACAAAATATGTACATTATAAACAATCTGCGTATAATAATCAACATCTTTTTTTAATGAAACTAGGTGCATACACAAGTATAAACAATTATTATAGACAATTATATATAATCCCTCCATGGTGACAATATTGAAGGTAGAATCAAGTTGCCAAAAAACAGTTTGATATTTTACTTGTTTTTTTTGTTGAATAAGATTAATAATCAATTTGAACTACGTATTTTAATTTATTATTTATTCTATTTCTAACGAGTTTTTTTAAATTAATTTATGAAATTTGAGAACACGTCAATGATGACGCCCCAAGAGACGTGATACAATCATGTTTTTTTACAGGTCGGTGGCCGAGTTGTACCACATCACAAGGAAGTAGTAGTAGATTTTAAAATATTGTCAGGTTATTCGTAACCCGGGAATATTTGTCTCTATTTTTAAAATAAAAACAAAAAATTTAACCAAATTCTTGAGTCCAAAACTATGTACATAATATAAAATCATGACGTAGAGAGTGAGTTTTGCGGCATTTCATCATATCTGCATATCCTTTACGGAAAGTTGGCTGGCCAGTTTTGAAAGATGTAAACCTGAAATGTAAACCTGTGAAATTGTCATATAACAATTTTTGCAAATAATTTTAAAAAACATTTTTTTAATTTTTCGAAGAAAACTTCTTCTAACTGCTTTTCACTTTGTGATGGCATTATTTATTTTTTATTAAAAAACAAATAACTTAGTTTACATCACTTTATTTCGATACAAAATCTCAACATGTTTCGTGAACCAAGTTCACATCATCAGGAGCACAAGTATACTAAAGTTATAATTAAAAATTAGGTCTAGAAAGAAGAGGTAGAAGGAGCAGGGAGGGGTAAGAGTGGGGGAGGGTTATTCAAAGTAGGAATTAAAATGTCATTAGACGGGAAAGACCGGGTAATTGGGAAAATATTTAAAATGGGGTTTATAAATTTTTTTTGTTTATTAATAATATCTGCTTTCATATTCACGTGTTTTCTTATTTCTAGGATTTCAAAAGTATTGAATTGAGATACCTTGTAACCAGAATGTAGTATTTTAAAACCTGAATTAATATCGAAAGTATGGTCGTTATTTAATAAATGATCCGCAAATTCTGATTCACAGTTTCTCTTTAAAGCCCTAAGATGTTCTTTAATTCTGATCTCAAAGTTTCTATTAGTTTTTCCTATATAAAAGGAATTACAGTCATTACAGTTGAGTTTATAAACACCTGATTTTTTAGTTTGACTATCAATATCTTTATTATTAAGAATATATTTTTATAATTTGTTATCCGTATAAAACGCCGGTTGAATAGTAAAGGGGATGTTTTTATTTATAATTTTGGAAAATTAAAAATACATAAACTGAACAAACCTATTAGGCCAGTAGTCTCTAATTGTAATGCCCCAACTTTCAAATTAGCGTCAGCAATCAATACTGTAATTAATAATGCTAATATATTTCAACCAACATACACAGTTAAAAATTCGTTAGAATTAGTTAATTATCTAAAGGATTTGGAAATTCCTAATCATGCTATGTTGGTTTCTTTTGATGTAGTAAATTTATTCCCTAGTATTCCAATAGAAGAAAGTAAAACCATCATCAATAATTTTGTTAAATTCATCTAACTTACAGAAAGACCTTATCCATGACCTTATTTTATTTTTCGAAGTTATTTTTAAACAAAATTATTTTCAATTTAACAGTACGAGTCCTTTGATTGCAGATATTTTTATTAATAATTTAGAAAATAAGATTTTTAATAGCGGTGCCTTGTTACTTAAAAATGTATATTGTTGGAAGAGATATGTGGACGACATTTTTTGCATTTGGTTAGGAACAGAAAGACAATTGAACATGTTCTTAAACTTTTTAAATAAAATACATAAAAATATTCAATTTACATTAGAAATAGGTATTGATAAGAGTTTAAATTTCTTAGATTTAAATTTAACAATAATAGAGAATAAAATAGATTTCAATATTTTCCGTAAAGATACGTACACTGATATTGTCATACATAATTCATCAAATCATCCCTTTTCTCAAAAAGTCGCAGCTTTCCATTCTATGCTTAATAGATTAATTTCGATTCCTTTGTCGGATCCTAATTATACCTCAGAATTAAATATCATAAAACAAATAGCATCTAATAACGGCTATCCTTATAAATTGATAGTTGAAATACTAAATAAAAAATTAAACATAAACTCTTTAAACTTTATATTTATCCTATTTATAAAGATACAAATAAACAATGGCGTAGAATTCTATTTGTAGATAATGATACTTCCAAAATTATAAATAAAAACATCCCCTTTACTATTCAACCGGCGTTTTATACGGATAACAAATTAAAAAAATATATTCTTAATAATAAAGATATTGATAGTCAAACTAAAAAATCAGGTGTTTATAAACTCAACTGTAATGACTGTAATTCCTTTTATATAGGAAAAACTAATAGAAACTTTGAGATCAGAATTAAAGAACATCTTAGGGCTTTAAAGGGAAACTGTGAATCAGAATTTGCGGATCATTATTTTATTAAATAACGACCATACTTTCGATATTAATTCAGGTTTAAAATACTACATTCTGGTTACAAGGTATCTCAAATCAATAATTTTGAAATCCTAGAAATAAGAAAACACGTGAATATGAAAGCAGATATTATTAATAAACAAAAAAATTTTATAAACCCCATTTTAAATATTTTCCCAACTACCCGGTCTTTCCCGTCTAATGACATTTTAATTCCTACTTTGAATAACCCTCCCCCACTCTTACCCCTCCCTGCTCCTTCTACCTCTTCTTTCTAGACCTAATTTTTAATTATAACTTTAGTATACTTGTGCTCCTGATGATGTGAACTTGGTTCACGAAACATGTTGAGATTTTGTAACGAAATAAAGTGATGTAAACTAAGTTATTTGTGTTTTAATAAAAAACATTTTTTTAAATTACGTGATTATAATTCTACATCACCACAAACCACATCAAGCGAACCTAACGGATTCAAAAGTAAAAAAAACTTTTTTCATCTCTTTTATTTTTTAAGTCATTCTTTTCTGCCCATAGAAGGTCAAATTCTTTTAATATCAAAGGGTGGTAAGCTTGTCACAAGAATGCCTGGCATCATTTATTTAGTGGTTCGGTGAGAGATGATAACATAGTAGTTAAAGGTACTACGCATTGTGAACTGTTTCTTACACCTAGTTTTAAAACTAACAGAAAAGCTTAAATAACGTTACGTCTCACCCTCTAAACATAGTCTTTTAATTAGTTCCGGTCGACCAATCGCATTTTTATAACTTAATTATGGCCTCGGCTATAAAGTGGCATATAACCGTTAAATACTTTAGTGTGATAATTAACTAAAACGGATATCAGGAAAAACATGGCAAGCCTAGACACGTCGCAAGCACACTTGCCCATAATTAATATCAACTTAATAACTACATCAAATATAGCGGCGGCTATTAATAAATCAATAAACGGAAAATATCAGCAGTTGGAGACATTTTATGGCCTGGGCTTTCAATGTCTCCTCCTGTTTTTCACGTAGTACACTAAAACACCACATCTGTATTCAGTTTTGATACAAATAAACGTAACTACGTTATTGGTATTAAAAAACAACGAATACATAATTGTAAGTAGAAATCTGTTTTCTGAATTGAATCTATTGAGCTATTTCCATGAAATTCTAACAAGTTCTCTGCAAAGAACTTTATAATAATAATAATATTTAAATACATCCATATTAATTTGAGTTATATTTTCTTGATTGGATGAATGAAAGAAGTGGAATCTTAGAAGTGGAAATAAACCCACTTCCCAACATTCGATCGAGCAAAAACTCGGCTGATAAACTCGTTGTGGATGAAAATGCATTTTATAAGCTTTGAATGATACTCGTGCACACACACGGGCAAAATATAATTTTTCTGGCGTTTTGGATGACATTATATTGATAAAACTTTGCAGCGGTTAATATACAAAATATTAGTCGATATTATCTAATCGAAATTTGGCTTAGTTGTTGTCATTTTTGGCTACAATCCCTGTGGAGGAAGATTCAATCCATAGCCAAACTATTTTTTTAAAGTTTTAAACAACATTTTAAGAGTTAGCAGCAGTCGAGAGACACCCTCTAGGGAGGAAGGTTCAATCCTCAGTCAAACCAATATATATATATATAAACTTGTTTTTTTAATGGTTGATTTTAATTCCAGTTTGCTTCGTTATTTTCGTTTTAAGCTATGTTGAGTTAGGAAATATACATTTAACGATCAAAATATTCGAAAAAACGTCATAATATACATGCTGAAATCAAAAACTAGTAAAGCCGGCAGTAAAGCTTACAGATGTTTTTGTTTAATATAGGTAATTAATATCTATGCATCCGAACATCTGAATTTTCAGTTAAGTACATTTTAAGTATTTATTTTTTATATGAACATTCGTTGTTTTTGTCAATAAATTCACTGAAGCACATTAAACTTTCCATGTTGGTAATTTGCATTTATGACAAAATCATAAAAATATAGATATAAGTACCTCATGAAAAAGTCAACTATATCAGATAAAATCCTAAAAATGTAGAATAAAAGCCATACATTTGTTGGAAATATATTTTTGTTTTGTCCTTACGGGAAACATATCAAGCAAAATAAAACCCATTTTTCACACAATGTTTCCTTATTGGTTTCGCTAAGCAATATATTGGTGACCCCCGTTTATTTTCTCCCAACCCTAACTTATTTTTATTTTGTAAAACGTTATGTAGATTTGTTGTAGGTATCCACAATATAAACAACATCTTCTGCATAATGCAAACCTGTTCATATTGTCGAAAGGGCCACCCCTTATCACAATTCATTGTTCCACAGAATTTGAACAATTCATAAAATTTCAAAATACTTCGAGTTCTATTGATGTAATATTCTAGTTCTGTTATTATTTTTAAAAAAATACGCACTGTGCATCTTATTCAAAATTGTTTGTTTGGATTGAAAAAGCAACGTGATTCATATATAACTTCTTTTGTATACAGCCTAAACAACATCAACACCTTAAACAGGAATCAAATTGTAAGTTTTTGTATCTGTTATTCTACAATTCTCTTCGTTCATTGTTACTGTTTTTAGGTTCGTGTTATGTGCTTTGTACTGTATTATTATTGGATATAGTCTGTAAACAAATGCAATAAATCAATAAAAAATGTTCTTCCACAGTTTTAGGATAGTAATAGAACTTGAATATAACTTTCACAGAACTTGAATATTAACTTTGAAATTTTTCAAACTCTGAAGTTTTCAAACTCTGTAAAAAAACCCGTCCTAAATATCACCACTTTTCTGAAATAAGGTAAAACTAACTAATCATGTTGTGGATAGCATGTTGTACCAATACCAACATGATATTATCGAAATATATAACAATGGAAGTACAATACAACAACGCGTACCGAATGCTATTAGGGTTGTCCCGGTACTGCAGTGCCACCGAGATATTCTAAAAAGGGCGCGTTCCCGGATTCCGACCTTTAATCAGAAAAAGGATCACCAGCTACAGAAAGCGACTAGCCACAAGCGAAAACGCCTTTGTGATGGTAGCAATGGACGTCTGGCAGGGTCCCATTTACAAGTGATGGAGCCAATTCCTGATGTCATAAATATCTAAAAGCTTAACTTTTTTCTGTACCATTTTTATAACTTTATGTTGGTCATATTTTATTATTTTTCTTTTCTATATATAAACTTAAAATATATTTTTTAATTTTACTTGCATATATTTAATACCAGCTGACGTGTACTCGGCGTTGCTGTAGGTTATCCTTAGGAGATAGATATATACCATGACTACTTGATTACAAAATATCAACTTTTTTCTACTTTTCATAAATATAATATGCATGTACCTATTATATATATATATATATTAACCTTTCGGAAGAAATTTTCTAAATGGTAGTGAAAACTCGAATCAAATTCGTTGCGTAGTTTAGAAGGACTAAGCGCACAAACAGACAGACGCGGATAGCGACTTTGTTTTATACTATTTAATAATTAAAGATATTATATTGAACTCGTGGGATTGTAAAACCCTCCACTTTTTTTTATAAATTTAATATTGTAGCTGTAAAAATGTCTTGTAATTTTTTTGCAACACATATTATTTGGGTGAGAGTTTTAAAGTTGCTTTTGTGCACTGAGCAGCAGTTTTGGTGTTTAACATTGGTTTTGGAGTGATTCTTTCTTGCAATATTTTTTAAATATATGTACGTAGATAGTAGCAAAATATGTGTTATTGGCAAAAATGGAGAGTGCGATGTTTTTTTTAATAAATACATGTTCCCATCCCTCTGAAGCCAGTGAGACTATGACATCCGCAATTGGTGGGTGGGGGGGAGGAGATGGTGAAAAGAAATTAGAAAGCAGCTGGCTATTCATATCTGTTAACTTAATACGGCTAAAGCAATTTCAGCAAGTTTGGATTCTGAATGGTGGTATTTCACTAGGGTGATACTGAAAGTGTCTACCAATCAGAACGTCCCACAAACACACTTTATATTATTTAAACTGAATAAATTGTTAAACACTACAAATTTATGAAATAAATTGTAGTTGCGCATGCTCCGGGATTTAAATCCGCTGACTAGGGACTCGTTACCAGGATCGCCACCACACAATCACGAAGAAAGTGTAGTATTTTTGTAGTAGGAATCTGTCTTTACATCGCATTGGAAGTATTTTAGATTTTTGTCATATATTACAATACCCGATATATTATAACGGCACGTATTAATTTTTTAATATAATCTCGGGAATATAGTGGTATTATTCTTCAATAGTTGAGATGGTCGGGGTAATTCTTTGTATGTGGAAGAGAAGAAAAGACCAAGTAGTCTGGTAAGAGGAACACCATAATATGTTTGATGATCGTGAGATCGGTTCCTATATTTAATTAAGGACATTAATAAAGAAGTAATACATTGCACGAGGTTTAACCCCTCCAGTATTTTAGGGTCATATATGACCGGGCGTCTATATTTTATAAAAGTTTTTTTTCTATCATCCAGAAATACGTCATTTTTTGACGTTAAAAAAAAATCCACTGCCTCAAATATTTATCCTGGATGCCATTAATTAAAATGGCCAAAATTAAAAATTCATATTTCGCGCCGCAATCGTAACCATCGGTTTCACATTAATAATTATTAATATTTTTTTAATATATGAACGAGATAAAATTAAAGGTACATTTTTCTTACGAATTCCCCAAACAAAACGAATGTGTCATCAATTTTTCTACCAATAGAGTAAAAAATTAAATAAAAATGTGTTTAGCGTTTATGACAATATTTTTCAGCATCGACAATTAAATTTTATTATTTAAAAATATTTATTTTTATTTTAAATGCATACATCGGAAAGATAATTTTATCTTGTTTTCAAACAGTATTTTTCACAAAAAAAATAAGATATAGATAAGATAAGATAGATAAGATATAAAAATAAAAATAAGATATATAGCGCATTCGATATACAAAGGAAACATTACAAGCTGAAAAAAAGTACTAAAGGTTTTAAGAGGATATTTCTAGAACAACTTATCCGAATACCAATTAGTACGTATGCGTGTTATCTGTTTATGTGAAGGGCCAATTAATGAGAGAATTTTTTTTTTTTACTTAGTAGTTTAATATTAGCTTTACAAATAGGAATTTTATCTGAAAGGTAAAATACCTTTTATTATTGCAAATATTCATTTATTAAATAATTGAAAACAAATGATAAAGCACAAATAATCTTTCGAAGTTGTGAAAATTTTACGTTTTTGACAACTAAAATATTTAGCAACAATTTTAAAAACAGCAGTTTTAATTACAAATCTACCTCATAAATTTTTCTACTGCGTAGTAATCAATTATCTTATTTTTTAATTCAGAGAATTCGAGAATGGACTACTTTTACAATTTCTTCTGCTTTTGTGTTCTTTTGAGTTTGGTATTTTTCTTTATTTATATTAACAGACAACGGCAAAGTTTAGTTTAGTTTAGTTTAGTTGAAAAGTGTGATATATAATACAGTTCGTAGACATCTGCGACATACACAATTCTAGAAAGTTTGTACCATAAATTTGATATTAAACAAGTTAGCAAAGAATGCTCAAGTCGAAGTAGTCGACAAGCGACGCGTTGAAATAAAAAGAAAAACATGAAATCTTTGTTATTTAAATAACCTTTTATCCAAGGGTACCAAACTACGTAATATATATTTTGGATTATCATGAAAATATATTAAGAATTAAAGCCACCAATTTTCGGAGAAAAATATTAGGGATCTGTTATTATTATGAAAATCGTATATTTATACATAACTCCTACATAAAGATATCAAACATAATCATGATATTTTGTTTTGCATTATCCCTAAATAATTGCTTAATAACCTCAACGTTCAATAATATTATCGTTGCTTATAGTAAAAAATAAAACATTAACACAGCGAGAACGGTCTACGCAGTTGTTTATTGTTTTCCCCTTTTGGGAAAATTGTATAAATACTACTTAGACTGGTAGACGGTTTTACTAAAATAAGTACTGAATTAACTTAAAAACCCATTTTATTGGTCAGTTACTTTGTTACAGTGTTTCAATTTTATTCTTGGTCGTAAACTGAAAAAGTTTTTCTATTATCGGATAAAAATGTGGAGCCTGAATTTATTTGGAAAGAAACTTGTAAAATAAAATTCGATTGTTTTGAAAAGAATTTTTGGAAGATTAATTTCGCGGTAAATAAAATTTTAATAAAGATTCACTTACCGAGGGCAATTTTTTCACCGGTTGACATCTGACCACGGCCCGGTGTCGCCATGGTAGAAGCAAACAACAAAACGGCCAAAAATAAGGCCGCCATGGTTAAGTCCAAACCAGCTTCAACACAAGTTAAATCCACCCGTAGAAAAAAAAAGTCAATTTTTTTTGTTGAAAAATGTTTTTTTTAATTTTGTTTTGTTCAGTAGTTCTTTTATTATGCACAATGAAACTCACAACTTCTTATTGGAAACTTGTGTTTTGAGTGGGGGGGGGAGCGCGGGCTCGGGTCGAGTTCCGCCGCTGGGAACGAGAGCGGACGGGAGCGGGCGCGGGCGCTGACGTCGACTAAAGGCGACGCTCGCAATTCAACTGACGGAGGCTGGCTGGACCCGAGGAACACTAAGGGTAGCGATCAAAAGCCGAGCCACGGCGCGTGCGTGCCTCCACCCACACCGCCATGCGAGCACACCACCACCGCGCCGTAACACCACATCGCACCGCCATACCACCATAATATCAGACACTTTTACAATGTAAAAAAAATACATTGTAGAACTCTTATAATTACGATGTAGTGTGCACGGGTAGTGAGTTTATATGCTATCGTGGTCTGTAAATAATTATCATAATTAACATAATTAAGGAAATTTATAAAATATGCATTTTAATAAGTTTTTTTTATAAAGCTTCCGAAAGATGGCTGGTTTTTATAAAAAATCCTTGCATTTTATGCTACTTAGTGAGTGTTTATTTTAATTGGCAAACGAAACGTCGTAAAATCGCAATAACGTAAGTTTTACAAAGGAGCTGAGACAAGCGCAAGCCACGTGACGTCACGGCCCCTTTCGGCAACCCTCTTCTCCCATCTTAACCCCTCCCGTTCCCACCCCCAGAAGGCGGTGTATTATGACTCATCTGCAACCAGGAAGCAAAATTGAGAGTAAAAAAATAACAAAAAGGAAAAAGGGTAACTTTAAGATCAAAGCACGATTTCAAAATTAATGATATCTTTTTACCAAAAGGTAAGATTTCTCCGAGATCCGATGTAATCCTAGCATTTTGTAACTGGCTCACAGTATCATCTGGGAGCAGCCTATAAGAAAGAAGGGCACGCATAGTCTGCCGGCTCTCCGCGGAACGTAACGGCGAGCCGGACAAAAATTAAAAGCAGCACGCTATTCTGAAGATGTCACATTTGTTTCCCTTCATTGTGACTTTTCTTTCATGCACATTTGAAATAACTTTTACAAGAAGAAATTTAATACAGAAAAAGAAATACTTTCGAATAAAAAATCAAGTCCAAATTTTAGTCTAAATTCGAGATCTTCCCCAGCAAGGATTGAAAGCATTCCGCGGGGAGTTCGCACTACGTTACACCGTCTCCAAATTTGCTTGTGTGGTAAATGGTTTAATTAGTGTAATAGTTAACGCTAGTTACTTACTTTAATACGATTTGCAATAATTCATCCCTCAAGTAGACTTTAATCAGAGCAAAGCTAAACGCCCGAAAGTCTCCGCATTTTCAAAGCCTTTAAACGCACTTAATTCTCCGTTTTATTGTCATTGAAGCCAACAGTAACTAAATAACGAGAGATCTGCAACAGTTTTGATTCACCGTAGGCGCTGTGTCAATATTTTTTGATATACACTGAGCACACAGTCTATTAAGCTAACAATTAAAAACCAATATGTTTAAAAAAATCTCTCCGGCATATTTCCCCGGCTGGAGATTTTCACCACTTAACATATTAAAACACCTGACTTCAGTTGTTATGAAGAATTTTTAAACATATTTTTACGGTGAAAACCTTTGACGAAATTACAATTTTATGAATAGAAAATTACACAGGAAAAGAATTAAGTTAAAATAATAATTAATAATCCTTCACTTATGCTTATAACGAAGAATTTTTAAATATCTTATTCCAAATGGAATATCAACAAAACGACATTGAGGATTAAACCTTCCTCCCCACGAACTCGATTCAACTGTGTTAACAACTGAGCCAAATCCCGATTTGATGGGACCGACATTTATACGATAAGTTAACCGCTGTGATTTCATCCAATCTCAGAGAATAATAATAATAATGATTGGATTATTTGTATAGCGCCGTTTACGCGAGAAAATCACCTCAAGGGCGTATACTACGTGTGTATGCGTGATTACCCCCAAAAGTTGGTAAAATGCATTGTCACTGACAGTGAATCTATCTTCCGTGTTTCAGCTTCCAAGATTTGCACTCATTCATTTACGACAACAAATGTGAAATTTAAATAAATGTATTTAAAAACACATATGTTTTTTTCAACACTTATTTTTTTATGGGAAAGATGTTAATATCTGTGGGGAACTAGCGGAACTGTTGGAAACCACCGGCTTGATGGCTGTAATAATGGGAATATTGGAGGGCAAATTAACAACATTAAAAAGTCCAATGTATACCCAGTCAACAGACGTTAACCCCACAAATCTTTTAACCCTTAAATGCACGATTTATTAATTTTTCTGGAAAAAAAAATATTTTTTAGATATTTACATGCATATGCAAGGAAATATAAAGAATTTTATTTTTTTGTAATTTTTTAATGATATTTGATTAAAAAAAATTGTTGCAGGTTTACAACACCATGTATTTAATAAAAATTAATATGAACAATTTACGTATGAAAAAAAAATAAAAAACCTAAAAAAATTTCTCAAAACTAATAAGTGTACCGGAAAAATACGAGTTATTACATATAAGTATTATATTATTGTATCTATTTACCTAAGAAAATCAAAACAATAACAGCAAAACAAAACTGTAATTCTAACCTCCGACCAATTTTCGAGAATCTTCACTTTGTTAGAGAAAAAGTGACATTTGACATTCGCGAAAGAAAAAAAAGGTGATGCCACTCGATAAAATATATTACCGTGAACTTGGTAATTCAAAAACGGCATGCATTAAGTACACACCAAAGAGTTAAAGGTTATTTGAACGGTATGTTGCAGTTTTGCAACAGTATGCATTTAAGGGTTAACTAGTGTCTGTGATGGGTTATTGAAAATTGATGAGAGGAAGCTGCTTGGAAAAAATGTCATTATTTTCAATGTGCCTCAGAGTACGTCTGACTTTGCCTCAATTAATATTTCAGATGATTTCAACAAGGTTACTAGTACTGACAAATAATGAAAATTCCTTAAGAATTTAAAGTATTAAAATATACAAGTTGGGAACGAAAAAAATTTAAAATAAATGTAGGCCCATCAGATTAGAACTGAAAGAGAAGCATTTAGTCCGAACAATACTTAATGATAGTAAAAAAATCCAAGATGGAGTTAAAACCAGCAACAACCAGAATTTATACCAACTGGAATCCAGAAAGGAAAATGGTGAAACCAATTTAACCATAAAATAAATGAATAACTTCCCTCAAATTGTCAATGTTTTCCCAAGAAACTCCAGCTAAACAAACGCATCTTCTACTACCATAATGTCAGGGGCGTCAGAACTAAATTCTTTCTGTGCGGAACTTGGATTACACAATCACCATATCTACCAAGTAGCCTGGAGTCTGTTTACCAGTTCCAATTCAAGAGGAGGAGACCTGATAACGATACATAAACGTATTCCTCCGAAAGTACTTAAAAATAAAAATAGTGACGTCGAACAAATATTTGTAATGGTAAGTGGTAAATTAAATAAAACTATTTTTGAAACTGCGTATATCCCTCGGAACTAGTGTAAGATAAACGTTGTTAAGATGTTCAGTTATTGAAACCAAAATACCCAAATTACAAAATAATTATCTGCGGTGATTATAACCTACCTATCTGCAATTTCAACGTTTTTGACATTAACAATAATCCTATTCCAGTAACTGATGCGAACGAAAAATCCTAAATATATATTAATTTTTGATTTTAACACAATTCAAGAACGTTTGTAATATTAATGATCGTGTGCTAGATTTATTTTTCTCTAATGAGGTTGATATAACTGTTAATGGATCATTGGAGTCTATTCTTCCAATAGACAACCATCATCCCCTCTTACTATTCTCATCCCTTTCATTAAATATGTCAATCGAATATTTACAACTCTTCGTTTTTTTTTTTTAAATGCTAACTATCGTAATATAAATGATGGCCTCCATAAGGTAGACTAGTCTTTCATAAAGAAGGTGATATTAATCAAAGTGTGGAATCATTGTATGTTTTCTTTGCTGGATGAAATTATTTAGAATTTTATCCCACTCATTCATTTTAAAGAATCCAAGTATCCGAGGTGGTTCACTAAAGATTAGTTCAATTATTTTCTCTTAAAAATTATTTACTTAAGAAATGTAAAGAAGAGTTATCAAATTTGAATTTAAAAATATTACAAAAAGATTGTGAAATCTTGTCAAAAATATACTTAAATGATTTTATTAATAATGTTGAATACTCAAAACAACAATGTAAAAAAAATTGGAACTATGTAAAATCAATTAAAAATAACAACTTAGAATATGCGGGCAGAAAAACCAATGACACTCAAAGTACCGTTCACCTTTTCGCTGATTTCTTTGTGTTAATGACTGTGATATTCCAATTTCTGTTAATACTAATTTTGTTACTGATCATAAACTTAATTTATCTCTTGTTCACATAGAATATAACTATATCTTGACTTAACTGAAACTACTGGATCAAGGCAAAAATAGTGAACCCGATAATGTACCTCCTATATTTTTGAATAATTGTGCCACCAATCTAGCATATCTTTTGTATTTGCTTTTCAATCAATCTTTACAAACATCATCTTTTCTTAATACATGGGAATTTAGTTTCCTCACCCCTATGTTAAAAAGGTGATAAACACAATTGATCAACTCAAGACCGTTATGCCTTCAATTGAAAATTCCTAAAATGTTTAAAAAACTTCTTAAAAAATATATTTTTACATTAAACCAAGTCATTTCTCCTAAGTAATATGGTTTTACTGCCAGAAAATCTACTGTTACTAACTTATTAATATCATTTTTGAAGTGAAACTTCTTTAGGCGCGTAATGAATTTTCGGGGACGGAGTAAAACCGAGTCACGATCGAAACGAAAATGCGGGTACCCCCACCACCGATTAAAGTTCATTTGATCTAGTCAAAGTTTTGAAGTAACATATAAATGCTTCTTAGCTCATCCCGACAACTGGCGTTGGTGGTGTAATGGTCAGCATAGTTGCCTTCCAAGCAGTTGATCCGAGTTCGATTCTCGGCCATCGCACATTATTTTTTTGTTTTTAACGCCTTTTTCATTCAATATCTTATTTTTTAGTAGGTCAGAACATTTTTTAAAAGAAAATAATATTGCAAAATAATAAAAACACTTATCTCACTGTGATAAAACATTACTCCGCTAGAGCGCGCTTTGCGTTATTGTGTTGGATTAAAATTATTATCTAATCCGTATATTATGATAATTGTATTACATTTATTTAATTAATTTATTTATTTTGATAATATGTAATAATTTACAGAAAAAAAAATTAAAACTATCTCCCTCTGATAAAATATCCGTTCGCTAGAGCGCACTACGCGATCTTGTGTGGGATTCTATTTCTGTACATTGTACATTATTTTTAAAAATATATTATATTGAAGTCAGGATCGACACGAAAATGCGGGTACCCCCACCACCGCTCACCGTTCACTGTCCCTCTCTCACCATATGCGCTTGTTGAGGTGGGGGAGCCGCTCACGAACGTTCTCTCTCTTCTCTTCTTTCCTCTCTCTCAGACACCAGCGAACTGCGCCACGCCAAGCATCAGCTGCTTGGTTAGTATACTGCGTCGTGAGTGTAATACGAGTGAAATACGTAATTGATTGTGGTTCATACGGTTTAACAAAAGAAGTTTCACTTCTGTCTTGCGTAGGCTTGACACACCCACTTTTTTTTATCTGAGTCAATGTCTAGTAAAAATCAGTTTCATAAAAGAATCAACCTGATGTTTACTAGACATTGACTCAGATTATTTATCTAAGTCAATGTCTAGTCAACATCAGTTTGATTCTTTTATACTGATTTTAGTAAGGCGTCCGAAAAAGTTGATGGATTACTAAATAAGTGGTTAAAATATTATTCAAAGAACAGAGTACAGGCTGTTAAAATTATGAGACGAATCAAAAATTTAGGAAACGTATTCTCAATGTTATAGATATATTTAGTTCAACAATGTTGCATTGTAAGTTGGCTTTAATGCATTTTATGTCTTCAAATAGAACTAATTCATTTGTTGAAATGAATTCTAAAACTCCATTATAAACCAAACAGAGTACAAATTCTGGATGTGCAAAACAAAGTTCGTCGATGACTGATAAATTAAAAATATTACTTTCTATTTTTCTCTTTAATGTGAATATATTGTAAAAAATATACAAAAATATAATTGTAAACTTGTTATATTCTTTTATGCAAATTCTACGACAGTGTAACTAAAAATTACCAGGAAAAGTATTTATTGTATCTAATGACATTTACTAAGTTATTAAATTTCTGCGTTGTTTTTTTCTGTATTCTGTATTATGTCTATTAAGCCTTACGGGCGTTCAATAAATAAATACACTAAAAAATATATTTAAAAAAATACTTCGCGTAGATGTAAATTATTATTTAATTTTTGAATTGGGTTTCATTTAAGATCTAACCTATTAATAAGTATAAATTTTCAGCAGATTCAGGATCCAGAGTAGAGAAGATGTCGGTGAAGAGCGAACTTAAAGTAAATACCGAAAGGGAGAATAGTAAAAACTCGCGCAAAGGGCGTCCCTATCCAGCGACAAATTTACTCCCTTTGTTTACACTCAGGGCTGGATCAAAGTGCACACTAATCGGACTTGGGGCTTAGGGCCGACAGGATGAAAGGATCTGGGTTCAATTCCTAAATAAAAAAGGTTAAGCACTGTCGTGATTAAACTAGGACTTTTTATCATTACGGCGTTTAAATCTTTTCATTCCTCCTCCTTTGTTAACATTATGCTGTCCCGAACCATGCTGCTCTAATTTATTTATGTTTGTTCATTCACAAACAAAACAATATTTACAGTACCTATACCATTGCAGTGCAAATGTTTGCCGACGTTTTGTGCGAAAAACGAACCGTGATTCTGTGTTGACTCTGCCACAACTTCTTGTCTCGGTTGCTTGCAGATTTTTTTTTAAATGTGAACAGCTTGTGTATGTTTGCAAGCATAACAAAGAGGTCCTGTATAAAATCTAATTTTCAGTTTTTTTATTTACATTCTTATCATAGTTTTAGAAGGTTATCATATTATCCGTGTAAAATCAAAATACTCGCTCCGCAAGTATAAAAAACAATGTTTTATTAAACTTTTGTAGTAAAATAAGCAACCTTAACAAATTATAGTCCTTGAATGACATACAAATTATGTACGTAGGTTCCTCGTTTGCTTTTTTAAGCAAACAGTCACTTTTATTTAAGCCATTGATGAGGAATTTAAAAGTTACACATTACGGCATCATTCCTCTACTACGAGTCAGTGGGGGAACAGGCCGCAATCATCAAAAGCCATCAAATAACTAGAATGGAGAAGTACAGAAATATCGTAAAATTTTGATTCTCACAAAACTAATTTTCTTATCTATGCAATGTGTGATGGCCCGTGATAATTTTTCTGATTTCGCAAAAGTTTATGTTTGAGGGTTTTCAAAGTATCATATACGTAATAGTGGTGGTTTACAAATATTCTTGATTTTACACATATAAAATACTTATAATAGTCCCAGAGAGAAGTCGTGCGTGATGTCATCATTCTAGTAGCTTCTGTTTTTTCGTTAACACACAAGAGGTTGGATAGCAAAAAGGATGATCTTCGATGACGTACGTTAGACCTCTCTGTGACTACACACTATAGTTCTTTTCAAATTTGAAATAAAAATATTTTCAAGCTTCTCATGCATCTAAATATTTTTTCCGATGTCCGCAAGTTGCGTTTATCATTTGTTTTTGATATGAATAAAAAAAAATTAAAACACAACAAAATAGATTGAATAATGAAATAGATTACCTCTTACTTGGTATGCAATTTCAAAATGAAAATATGAAATCATCACACGCGCATTTGATCAGATTTACAACATTTTTTGTATTCCTTTGAAATTTAAGACATCTTATTAATAGTACTGTTTTTATCTTCGTCACAGTTAGAGTAAGAAAAACTTAGGTATTTGAGGTTTAGGGCATTAGCAGATCCGCAACGCCGGTTCTGTGGGCACGACTTTGCCGCAAGAACTCTCTCCCCCAGATTCCTTCTCTTCCGCAGTTTCTTGTTAGAGACTGAAGACTGTTGACATTTAGCATTCGAGTCGTCTTAACGCGGTTTAAATTACAAAGGGCGTATATTTTGGGCTTCACAGTCCCCTACGTATTTGGCCACCCTGGCCTGGCCCAGGGAGGAAGTTAAATCCTAAATATGAAAAAAAGTTGAGATTATTTTCTTTGTAAACAGATCCGCACCGCAGCGATTTATTAAGAATTTTCTTTGACGACTGCATTTAGACGCTTGGTGTTGATTTATGTAAGTAAATATGGTGCAGAACTAAGCTTTAAATATTTAAAAATCCGTATTTGGATGTTAAGACATTTTTCTCAATCATATATATATTTTAACATGTTTTTAATGAAAAATGTTTTGTCTAAATATGACAAACGTTTACGATACATACTTTTTAATTTAAATTTGAGAGAGGTTACCCTGACGAATAGAATTGAACAAATCACAGTTTTAAACAGATAATGGAATGATGGAAAATAATGGAAACACCGACAAAAATAAATATAAAATAATAAAATAAAATACTTTTTTGTTTTAAAACCACGATATTTATTAATTTAAGAACCGACCGGTTTCGCTTTACTTAAGCATCATCAGGGTACAAATTAATACTAAACAAGAAGTACATAATGTGCGTATATATATAACAAAATATAGAGGGAGACAACATGATACAAATATAAGCAACACAAAGACGGTCATAAAATACATTAACATAAGTGCACAAGTAATGGAAAAACCGCTAGATAATTATGTAGACTAATGGGTTATATCAATAAATCGGGAGAAACAAAGCATCAACTGGCATGGTGGTAAGGAGGTAAGGAGAACTGGGATTTTTTTATTTTTTTTTTTTTTTATGGGTTTATTGGAAACAGACCTAATATTGGACTACTTGATATGTCTAATTGATTATTAAGTATCTGACTTTTGGTTTTTACAGCTTTTTTAATTTCTAGCGCCTCTAAGTTGTTTAGTCTGTTACCATGCCCGTTTTTATGTAAGATGTTAGCACCGGTGCTATGACAGAATGTATGATCTTTATCGATCAAATGATTTGCGAATTCGGAAAACCCGTTATTATTGAGGCAACGAAGATGCTCCTTTATCCTAATATTAACATTACGTGATGTCTTACCGATATAGAAAGCCGAACAATTATTGCAATTTAATTTATAAATCCCCGAATGACTTAATTTATCGTCCTTATCTTTTGAATTAATTAGAAATTTACCTATATTGTTATTAGTATAAAAGGCCGGTTTGACTTCAGAAGGAAGGTTTTTTACACTTAAGGTAGAAAAGTGATTAATAAATAAAATTCGCCGCCATTGAAAATTAATATTATTATCATTGATTTGAGGACAAGGACTAGCAAAGAGGAAGCGATTAATGGCTATTTGTTTTAGCTTTTTATTTAAGATTAAATCTATAAAATTTGATTCATAGCCATTATTTACTGCTATGTTTTTAATTAGTTTTAGTTCACTATCAAAATTACTATCGGACATTGGAATTGTGACTAAACGATGGACCATTGAATTAAGTCATTCGGGGATTTATAAATTAAATTGCAATAATTGTTCGGCTTTCTATATCGGTAAGACATCACGTAATGTTAATATTAGGATAAAGGAGCATCTTCGTTGCCTCAATAATAACGGGTTTTCCGAATTCGCAAATCATTTGATCGATAAAGATCATACATTCTGTCATAGCACCGGTGCTAACATCTTACATAAAAACGGGCATGGTAACAGACTAAACAACTTAGAGGCGCTAGAAATTAAAAAAGCTGTAAAAACCAAAAGTCAGATACTTAATAATCAATTAGACATATCAAGTAGTCCAATATTAGGTCTGTTTCCAATAAACCCATAAAAAAAAAATAAAAAAAAAAAATCCCAGTTCTCCTTACCTCCTTACCACCATGCCAGTTGATGCTTTGTTTCTCCCGATTTATTGATATAACCCATTAGTCTACATAATTATCTAGCGGTTTTTCCATTACTTGTGCACTTATGTTAATGTATTTTATGACCGTCTTTGTGTTGCTTATATTTGTATCATGTTGTCTCCCTCTATATTTTGTTATATATATACACACATTATGTACTTCTTGTTTAGTATTAATTTGTACCCTGATGATGCTTAAGTAAAGCGAAACCGGTCGGTTCTTAAATTAATAAATATCGTGGTTTTAAAACAAAAAAAGTATTTTATTTTATTAAATATGTCAAACCACAAAGTGATTGCTTTCTACAATAATAAAAATAAATATGTTTCGTAACTCAACTTAATTGATTCCGCCAGGCGTAAATATGCGAAGATACTATTATTATTGACGGAGCATACACGAAGAAAAAATATTACTGCTAATTTATTAATAATCTTTCCAAATAATAATAATAAATAATGATAATCAAAGTGTTTATTCCGGTATGTGAGGAGGTTAGTGCAGTCCCACACATTCCATATAGAGATACAAAAAATACATGATCAAAAACAAAAAGATAGAACAGAAAAACAAATAAAAAAACAGAATAAATTGAAAATAATATGATAAAAATATATAGAATAATAGAAAGTTGAAGCCTTTAAAGGCGCTAGTATTTAAAATAACTGGAAATCCGGATTAAACAGGATTGCAGGCCGCTTACTAATAAACTTTTAGTATATCCGTAATAATATCAGAAGACACGATCGTGGACCTACTAATGTCTTAATAATTTAATGTTATGATAAAATTAAATCTTAATAATTTAATGAGGAAATGCAAACACGTGTTCAGACATCGTGACAAAACATTCGTATTTTATTAAAAGCTTATCATACTTATCAATTTATTCGTTAACGGCTATCCAAACCATATTTTACCAAACACTTTAACTGTATTTTAGCAATCACTCATTTTTGTCCGTGAAGCGTAATCCTGTATTAACTCAACTGTTTTACATTTCGTATATTTGTAAGTTTATTTTTTCGTTCTATTAACGTATCAAGATCATAGCCGTTATAATGATTCTGTAAAGAATATTTTTTCATTATGTGTAATCTTTCTGTTTGTTTGAATTTTCATAAATGCATTTCTTCAATATTTTGGTTCCAACTGCCTGAATAAAGTTTGGAAAAAGCATTGTCATTGAGTTATTAAGGTTTGTAAACATATTGTGTAACTCATTATTTGAAATTAAAATAATTTTAATTTTGATAGAGCAAAAATTAGTGACATACTATTTTGTAAGCAAGGTCTACTAACTGTTCACAAAACTGATGGTGTATTATCTCGTTGGATTGGAAAATATATATCGCTTAAAAACCTTTTTTGTCTGTTTGTGGGCTTAGTTCTTCTAAACTACTGACCGTATTGTGATAGAGTTTTCACTATCACTTAGTGAAAATCTTTCGGAAGAAAAAAAGATAAAAAAAGAATCTTTCGGAAGAAATTTTCTATCACTTAGAAAATTTCTTCCGAAAGATTTACATATATAAAAAATGCATATTTTATTTATAGAAAGTAGATAAAAGTCGCTAACGCTGTCTAAACCTTATAGGATATATTAAAATGATTTAATACGGAATTGTATATCTTAAAAAGGCCTACAGAAAAATCCTTTATGGTATATATATATCTTCTAAGGTTAACCTCCAGCAACGTCAGGTAAACGTCAGTTAGTTAATAATAATATTTAATTTAAATAAAAAAAATATTAAAATTTTTCACTGCACCAATAGTATTTCCTAAAAGCAGATGGACAATCCACTTTGAGTACCTTTTCCTCTATAGAGATGAAAAATGATCAAAGCGGAGACACTCCGAATAAAACTTTTAAAATACGCTCTGGAGCTGGAGACTATTGTTCGGGCAGCTTAACCTGCAGAACTTTCACAGTAAAGCAGGTCCCTTCTATCAATTTCACAGGAAATGAAAATAAAACTTTTCTAAGAAAATCACAAGAGCAAAGTATTATTTTTGGAAAAATGTTTACCTACTCACAGCACTGACGTGAATACTGAACACGTTAGTTTGACGTGTTTTATTAAAAATTTTAGACTTCTTTATCTGGTATTTATATTATTTTATATTTTTTTTTAAACTTTTATTACTTTATCTTGTACGGTAAATTACTTATAAAATAATGCAGCAGCTTTAGTGACAGTGGTTTATAAAATAATGTTTGATTTTGAATGGCATCATTGGTTTGTTTGATGTTTTGTACGACAGTATTAATAACATGCAAATTATGGGAATTACTCAAATAACGGTATTTTTGGACGGAGTACGTTTTAACTAACAAACAAACGAACAAAGCTAGATAAACAAAGTTAGATAATGGAGACCGCAACCCAACTCTGCTTCGGCACTTACTCATTGCTTTATTAAAATTATTTTTATGTATGTTTCCACACATTTTTATTTATGTTTACTAACGTTATTTTTATTTATGTTTATTATGTTTTTCTTGCATTTATATAATTATTAATAATTGTTTTGTTAATGATAAACGTGTATAAACAAGATGTATAGCTAGATAAAACAGTAGATACACGTGATATCCACGGGTGTAAGATATATATATAAAAAACGGTACCTGCCAATTTTTTATTTTTCTGCCAAAAGATTTTACGTAAAACGTTTAGAAAAAAATAGCTGCAACTTCAAGATTTTATTTTTCTAGACGATGAATAAACTATAACTTACCGACGTATTTACTTAGAAACATTTGTAATTTTAATTACACGTTTATCAGAATTAATTAGAATAAACATTTTCTAATAATGCTTGAGCAAATTTGAAAGTTTGTCCGTCCAATACGCCAGGTTGCGTGCCGAATATCTTTGTAGACGTCTTCTTCACTTACGTCGTTATGTTAGGGTATTGAATCATTTTAAAGTATTTAATTCCTCTATCGTAGTATTCTGTTGCATTGTTACTCTGTTCATTGGAGCAACATGCAAATGGCAATCACTATAGGGCAATTAAAGGTTCTTGAATACTCAAGACTTATAAAGTTGCATTTAAATCTGATACAAGACTTTACTTCAGATACTTGTATTCATATCAACCGCTTAATATCGCTTCATTTGCTGAATACTAATTAACTGAGTTCTGCGCCATTTATGGCCGGGGCAATCAGATCCATATTCAACGTTGATATCGGGTTAGCAGGAGAGGTAAGGGGAGTTAAGTAGTTAAGCAAGTGTAACAGAAGAAGCAAGGAGCAAGTGTCTGCCGTATAGCAATATTGGATAGGATCGGATATTTACCTTTCCTCCTGATTCACAACGGACACTAAATTACTGTGAAAATGAAACAAAAAGCTTACATTACCAAAGTCATCACTTAATACCGAAGTGATTAAGTGATGACTTTATTTAATTTTATTGGAACTTTTGAAGGTTATACCATCAAACGAAACATGAAACAGAACTGAAAATCCTACAAATTTAAAATCTTGTTATATTTCACGGATTTGCATAGAAGAAACACAGAAAAAAATCGGAATAGTTAGAGGCGTTGTCTTGGTAAGACTATAATAAATCCTGGGTTCGATTCCCAGTGGAGACCATTACCTTTTTATTTTTCTATGTTTTGTTTCATGTTTCATTTAAAATTATCAATATTTTCTTATTCTTCAATGTTTAGTGTATATTTGCGATAAGTGTTTGTAGACACGTAAAACTGTGTAAATATGTGAATCATGTGAACAAATGTATTGTACCGTTAGCATTTTCTAGTAGAATATTGTATTGTATAGAAAATTGTAAAAAGTCAACATTTTCCTACTTCATGACACATTCATTTAAGCAATAATTATTCATTACCATATTTTGAGATTATCTAGCACAAGTGCTTGAAAAATCGAATAAAAAAACTGTCCTTTCAACAAACACCTTACTTCTAAAGAACACTAGCATACCTCGAAAGGGACATTAATTAAAAGTAGGCAGGCTGTTGGATATGTAGAAAGGTTTATTTACTGAACAAGCATGATATTGGTTAATAGTTGTATCTAGACATAATACATTGACATATTGTAAAAATATCTAAAATAAAAGAACATCAGTAGGTATAAAAAGGATCAAATTCAAATAATAAAAACAATAAAAGAACATACTCAAATAATTTTAGTAACATTTAACTACAAATATTTTCTTATGCAGGACACGCTCCAGATTAGTGAAGAATTGTTAGCCCTATTGTTGCCCTCGAGAGAGAAGTACATTCTGGCTGTCTGGTGAACAACCTAGGGTTTTTTTTAACCCTCCGTCGGGCGCAGCCGGCCTCAGAGGCCAGCGGAAGACATTTTTTCCCTCTCCAATTCTCAAAGGCGGTCCCCCGCCTCTTCCCTCATTTTACTAGCCTAACTTTAGGAACCTCACACGGCGCCCGTCTTTAGTCAGTCGACGGTCTTTACGCAGCTCACTTACACCTTCCCTGGCTTCACAGGCCGCCTGCGCCCGATTGCGTCACAATTTTGAAGGTTTTGAATTTTGAGTTTTTTAAGGATATTTTACGTGCAGTTGTTCATTATACTCAATTATTCCTGTTATGTATAAAATTTATCAGTATCCTGAGAAATAAGTGCTGTATTGGACCCTGGCCTTTCAGGCAGGGTGCGCCCGATTGAATTATAATTTCAGTTTTTCTCTTTTCTGGCATTTTATATACATATGTTTCTGCCGATATGGCTAGAAAATATGATCTCTCTCAACGCAATGAAGTTGATGATATGGTGAAGTTTCTTCTCGATGATGATGCTTCTGAAGATCCAGCTTTGGTTGAAGATTTAGGCGATGAGAGCGATATCGGACAACTAGCTCGGCGAAGTCTGAATACAAGAGGAATGCCGATTCAGTTGAAAATTCGCTTGAAAAGGTTTTTTCCTTACGAGAAAAAAAACCCTCATCCCCTACAACACCTCCCAAAAGGCGAAAGTGTGGAATATGCGTGTTTGAATTAGGATTTAGGAGGATGACGAATACGAATGTTTAGGTTGTTATCAACTGATCTATTTACTCTACGTAAACGCGATGGGCCAAACTTGTTTTTCGGCTGCTGATTTGGGAACCTCATCGTTTATTTCTGGCTACGGCTGCAGTCAGTAGAGACTACCAACTACCTTACCTTTAAATTTTTATTACTTTAAAACTTTTATTACTTTTATGGAGCTCGGTTTGACCAATTATTTTGAACACTGTTTTCTAAAAATTGTTTAGTTTGATTATTTTAGTTTATGGTTGGTAATGTTTAATAAACTGGTTATTCTGTGTTATATTTGGTTTAATTCCTTTCTTTAGATCTAAGTAAAGACTACCCGACAAGTATTTTGTATTAGAATAAATATAGTGGAAGATGGGAGCTAAAAATATATGGGTGGCTTCTCAGGCCGGGTGCGCCCGATTTCGGTTCGTCCATAGGTTCGCCTGACGGAGGGTTAAGAATCCACTAAGCTAATGGATACCAGGTTTGCTGTTTTTCATCCAAACTTCCGGGAAATTATATTTTTGACCTAAAAAAATTGTTTTTGGATTATAGTTAGTCAATGGCACATTTTTAGCGGTCTTTAAATACCAAGAAGGCATATTATCTTGTTTCAACAAAAATAATCTTATTTTTCATATTAGGTCTATAATATATCATCCACACCTGTTTTGGCATACCTGGCAGGCGCGTATTTTACCATTTAATATATTTTTACAACCGAGATCGTATTTTTTTTGTTATAATTTTGTTTCGTTGTTTGAAAGTTTCAATTTGTTCTTTAGATTTACTTATTTTTGGATTTCTCATAAAAATAACAAAACATGTCACTATAATAAGTCTAATACCGAGGTGTAAGTATTTTTATTGACATAGATATTAAAAAAAAAAAAATCATCCATTAATGGACACATTCCAATGAGAGTTACGTTCCTTGCATAATTAGTCCAATTGTCCATTTCAAAGAAATCCGTAGTAATCACTTTAACATGATACTAATAGAATCTGTTAAACTTACTAAAATTAATCTGAAATGGTTCTCCGACAAACCGCAACTCCGCCTGAAATTCGCAAAGCATAGCGCAATTTTTTAAGGCGTTAAATAATAAATTGAATTTATTGAAACACTTGTTATAACTTCAGCGTGTCTCGTAAATTTTACTATTGCACATCGAACACACTACGCCGCCGACGCGGGACGGAATTTTTTATTTTTTTATTTTTACTAATCATATGTAAATACCTATAAAAAGGACGTTAATAACTATCTTAGGAAAATGTTCTACGTGATGGTAGAAGAAAAATTTGTCCAAATTCCGTTGTTTTTCGAAGCAAAAATATATTTTTCATTGAATAATTTTTATTCCATTCAAATTATTCTACTTTTTTACCAGAAAAATACATTAAAACGTGGGAATTTTGAAAAAGTTCCAAGAAATGTATATTAACAAGAATCCTGGTGTGGAGGTTTAGCTTTGTTTTTAGAAATCTACAATTTTATTCAAAGATTCATGAAATTTTGCACACTTGGCCTTCGAAACAAGAAAAATACGTACAATTTCGAGACACCACCTCATTCCATTTTCTTACCCCACAACACAGAATTTTGATACTGATTGATGAAATTAATCACACATGACGTTTAAAATAAGACGAAAATAATTTTAAAAGATTTCAAAAACTCTTCATCAGGAGGGATTTCCAGTAATCTTGCGATAAAAATAAGGAAGAATTTCATAGTGTAAACATTAATATTGTAGTGTGAGAGAAAACTGAGTAGCCTTGATGTCAGCAAAGGGGAATGAAACCAATTCAACCTACATGATTGAAAACGCCAAAAAAGGTAATGGATTTGGACAGGTCACGTGGATACGGGACGGATGGGGGTCAAGGTCATCCTGAATGGTTAGCAAAGCGGAAGCACATGACAGTCATAGCCAGTAACTGATAGGGTGAAAGCAACTTATCGAGGACATCATCCGACATCCGAAGTCCTGTGTAACGTTGTGGAGTGTACAACCGTAAGGTTTTTGAAGCCACAGTGTTTTGCGACAATGTGAAGCGGATAAAGGAAAGCATTACAGAAAGATAAAGGAAAGCATTACAGAAAGATATTATTCATTCACACATATTATTCATGCGTGTATTGACGAGACCCGGAAACGAAGTGAGAAAGACACGTCAGTAATTTGTTCCACAATCAACATTCCAGCATATAAAACAATAATAAACCCCGTGATTATCAAAAAATATTTTAACTTTTAAATGACCTGATTAATAACCATTAACCACACATTAATCAGTTGTGCAAGAGTAAAAGCGACTAACGATGCTAACGTCAACTGGGAACGCCGTAATTTTGAAATTAAAGATCAATCCAGAGTGATAATGTAGTACCAGCCTTCATCTTCTAATCTCCTTCCTCTCATCACTCTTTCTAGTCTCATAAAACAACCTATCGGGGATGCCATAGTAACTCTGTTTTGTTAATTTTGAGATTTTTGCGTTATTCACAAAAAAAGAAAATGTGGTTAAAAGCTATCAATAATTAATAATTAATACTTTAACCACATAAGTTAAAGTTTTAAAGCCTCGCTGCTTGCATGCCTTATTTACAAAAACTCTAATTTTTATTTTTACTAGTGAACTGTTAAAATAATATTAGATTCCTCATTGCTTTCACAAGTGGAATTTAATTGTAAAATTGGCGTTGCAATACCCATCCAAAATATTAACTACATATCAAAGTACTCTCTATGACATATAGGTTGTACGTATGTCGCCGAATTACTGGAAGTTTAAAAACTGAAGAAATGTGCCATTAAATCAAAATGTAAAAACCAAAAGTTGTTAAACGTTTTGGGCCACCCCGATGCGGCGTGTTTGGTGAATCCGGTAAATTTAAAAAAAAAAAATTTAAATATAGGTAGCTACTTAAACATTTATTTTAATTCATAATTTCATACATTGAACCGACACACTTTTGTGTATATAAGTAATTATACTTTTACCCTTTTTTTCTGTTGAAATTAATCAAATTTCGAAATGGTTTTTTAAATAAAATGTTATTTTATTAGACTGCCTTGAGCCCAAACTTGAAAAGGGTCTTGAGACAAATTAGCGGCATCAGTTTTTGTATCATATTGTCGTATATCTTACACTAGTCCCAGGCATAAGTCTTTTGAACATCATCTTCGTAATCACGATCGTCATAAAAGCCGATAATTAAAATATTCCTTCTCACACTGTATTGTAGAAAAACGAAAAATACAGTAGTAACTAGAATGTCGAATGCCTTTAATCATACTCCTATAGACACTTTGCAAACTACACGAAGAAAAAGAGTATTTCTGATTAATTAAAATTCATTTAAAACAGTGCATTCATAATATATCTGAACACCTGTTCCAACACCGTGACAAAACATTGGAATTTTTCTAAAAGTTTATCAAGAAACCTGTCAAATAATTCACCAAAGGCCTGCAGTCCCGTCTGTAACAGTAATACAAATCATTTGAAGAGATTTTTAATAAATTATCAATATTTTACAAGTTTTCTCCGCGTATGTTTCTTTAAAATTGCGCAAATATTTCGGTACTGCCCATTGTAAAAACAGGCAAATAAAATCATGTTTTGATAATTTATACAACGAACAATATGGTTATAAAATTTGCTCAGAATGTGGTAGAAATTTAACATTAATCATATATTTTTTATTCCATAATTTTCCCTAAAATAATATGATATTATCGTTAAAAAGTTTATATGTTCGGGACGACTTATTTATAGATGTGTAACACAGAATTCGAATGTCACAGTAATGGTATTGTGACCATCCAATTTTGAAAATTCAAATTCTTAGAACACTTGAAATAAGAAAAACGTAAGTATTTCCCTTATTTTCTTTAACTGTAATAATGTTATCAAACGAATTTTTGGTTTATTATGTTTTTTTAAATGAAATTAATTCGAATATTCTTTGAAACAATTTTATTTATTTTCGTGCCTATTAATAATTATTTATTTTCATCATTGAATTTTAATCACCGATGAAGGTAAAGGTCCTTTTAATTATAAAATAATGGTCACTGTCTCCCACCAATCAAGCAAAGTTACAGCGTAAGAATTTCCATTGGAATGCTCCACTATGACGTGCATACGAGCTCTGCCTGCAAATAATATACATACACCGTCTGCTTCATGATTTTTAAAAGTTATTAAATATGCAGTTGCTGTTTGTAACTATTGCACAGCAGTGCCTTTCCTGCCTCGATCCGTTGTGGTCCTACGACCTTGAAGAACCTACTTGCTCCCACCTACACGACTAATGTCAATTTCGAGCTTTTTAATTTAAATTCTATCGGTGATGTTTACCAAAATGATGCTTTGGAACAAAGCTTAAATGCTCTTAATATAATGTATGACGTAACGTGCCTATTTTGTAAAGTCTTTTCCGAGCTAAGAACACGCCACCTCTGAAGTTGCACGAAGGTCTTTAAAAATCTAAATAATTTTACTGACATGAGTGACACAAATGAATTATGTTTATATAACTACAGGACTAACGTCACAAGTCACAAGAACGAATTACTAAATTTAATGGAAATATTATTGACAGGTGAATTCTTCTTCCTTATGTGGGCAGATACATATGAGACGCATAGAATGAATAGCGGCAGTGTCCACCACCAGTCAAAAATGAGTTGAATTTGCAGTTTTTTAGATTTAGCTTCATTCTTTATCTGTATGTAACTTAGCATACCAATTTGACTTTATTTTTTTTTGCTGTTGTAGCTTATTTAAAAAAAAACCTGTTTTTTTTTGTAGAAAATAACAATCATTTCATATTTATTTAAATGATTTCAATTTCTCGGCATTTATGAAGATCTCCCAAATTGATAAATTTATATTAAACGATCTAAGCTGTTAATGTAATTTCAATTTAATAAAAATACGATTTATTTTTATAATATTTTTCTACATTGACTGCAAAATCTTATAATAACTGTGGTTTACTGTTATTTTCCTCTGGTTATTAATACACTCGAACGATCGGGGGATTTCTATAACAGTCCGGTTCATTCTGAGATTACGGGTCTGTTTATTATCATGTCGAATATATATTGAACTAGATTGAACTGCAATGACATCCATTTTACAGTATGCTCTGAGTTATTCTGAAGGGGGAGATTTGCTAATTGAAGATGCTCGTCTGTAGATCGGCTAAAATTGGATAAAATATAAAATCTTTATAACCGTAATAGAACCAAACGTCTGACAAATGTGGTACTACTACAACTAACACCTATGGAGACTCAACTACAAAAAACTATACATTCTAACAACATATTTTGAGAAATATAATATAAAAATATACCCATATATGTATTTACACACACTAGAATAACAAATTGTCAAAATTTTAAGAAAGCGGAGCCACTTTTGTGTCTATAATAAAACTAAATTTTGGTCTATTACCTATGAATAAAAAGCCAGACTTTTCGTTAAAAGTAGCCTAGATTTTTCAAAAAGACGTTACTTAGAAATCCATTAAAAACATATTCCGGAAAAACTTCCTCACTATTTCATAAGAATGTAAATATTAGTTAGAAACATCATCTTTGGTAGTCCGTAATGTTATCCCACAAGAAATTATTTAAACGTTAAATTATAGTTGCCTTATTTCAATTGGAAGTAATAAATAAAGATTTCATCCGCATCAAGTATTTCATTTGTTCAGGGGTCCGGTGATGGCGAGTAAAAACATCCCTATAGGTTGTACAACCTTTTTATTTCTTATGTTTTATCTATTTCTATAATCAACGAGACGCAGCGAAGCGGCTCCATTAAACCAACAAGCAGCGGAGCCTTCCATTATTTGAGATTTACAGTTTGCCGTGTCACAGATGTTGCCAATATTCTATTATTATACTATACTAATTCACAACTGAAAAGTAGGTATTATAATGGAACTCCGGTGAAATACATTATGGTTTAAAAATATGCACGGTGGCAAGAAAGGCAACTGCCTTAACCAACCAGCTGATAATATTTTTGAATCTGTGAAAAACAGATTGGATTTTCGAAATTTTTTAGTATTTGTGGATCATGGACCTTAAACCTACTAGTAGAATCTACCTAGCAGAGTGGTGTATACACTCCATTCTACCACAAAGTTTATCAAAGTCAAAACTTTTGATTCAATCGTTGCATATCAAAACACCCCAAATTACTTAATGTTTCATTATTTTCATTTGATTTATATAACTCTTTTTTATTAAAAAAATTAAAAAAAAAAATTATATATTTTAAGGAAAAGTGGAGGATAGAAAAGAAAAAAAAACAATTATAAATGTTCATAAATGGTGGATTTGGTAATATACAACAAAGTATTTAGTGAATGTTGAATAAAATATAAAATGTAGAACTTAGTTACAAATATAAAAATGGAAGTATATAATAAACAAAAATAATAATACAACAAATGAAAATAAAATTCCAGAAGAATACGTGTAAGTAGTTTTGAAAAACATTATATATATAGTTTACAGTATAGATAAAACAAAATACTTTTAAAATATATTATGTACACGTGTAGGTACATACATTATAAAAATACACTTTTATATATACATGAGTTGATTTCCGACCTTTTCTGAAGTATATTGATTGATAATATTGAATGAACTAATGAATTAATGAACGAATTGTATTGGGAGCAGTGAATGAATACATTTTGGTATCGTTTACCGCACCATTGATCTTCACAGAAAACGTGCGGATTGAACCCGGTTAGATGATGTATAAATAATAATTAATTGGGTGTCTTGTTCACATGAAACCAACTTGCATAGTGGAGATACATAATAACTACTTAATTTATATAGGGTGTAGATTACAAGTACAATGTGGTTTATATTCCGCAGATTTCTCTTGAAAATCTGAGCTGTACACGGTACAAAAGTGGGTTTTATAAATAAAAAATCTTTTCTGAGCTTCGCTTTATATGTAAGAAATTCAATCGACCGTTTTTCCCGCAGGGGCAGGGGTATTAATGACTCGGCTCCGTTGCATAAACGTTAAAGATTTTGCGTTATCATTTTTTTGTTATTTTCTTAACGTTATTTTTATTTAATATTTTTTTGTTATTTTCTTAACGTTATTTTTATTTAATAATTTTTTGTTATTCTTGAACAACGCTTACCGGTAACATGAAAAGCTTTCCAGTTTCCGCATAAAATAAGAAACAAAAACGGTAAACATTTTAAAGAAACATTATTTATCTTACAATTACTATTCCAAAACTATTTGAAAAATTATTTTGGATAAAATTATTTTTAAATTAAATGGGATTAAAACAAGGTTTCAACACGGTTTTATGAAGAATAGATCAACTCTGACAAATCTACTAATATATGAAAACTTTATAGCAAATGCCTTTGCAGATAAATGTCAAGTGCATTCGATATATACTGACTTCAGCAAGGCGTTCGATAAAGTTTGTCATAAAATATTGATAAATAAATTAAGGAGTATGGGTATAACCGAGAAATTTTTTAAATGGGTAGAGAGTTATTTAACAAATAGGCAACTGTTTGTAAAGTTAAATGACGTAATATCAGATGCCTTTTTTGCCACTAGTGGTGTGCCACAGGGCTCCTATTTAGGACCAATACTGTTTATTTTATTTATTAATGACATTGTAGACGTTTTGTCCAATGTTGATATCCTGTTATTTGCTGATGATTTAAAATTATATAAAAAAATATTTCTGATTGCATAATTTTACAAAAAAACTTAAACAACTTGTTTAATTGGTGTATATGCAATAAACTGGCACTTAACATTAGTAAATGTCAAATAATAAGATTTTATAAAATAAAGAAACCGACAATTTATGAATACAATCTTGATAAAATTATATTAAGCTCAGTAGAAACAATAAATGATCTAGGTATTATTTTTAACTCAAAACTTTCATTTATTAGACATATAACTAATATTATTAATAGAGCAATGAAGATTTTAGAATTAATTATTAGAATAACCAAACAATTTTGTAGACGTTTTATACATAACGCTAGTGAGAAGCATTTTGGAATATAATTCTACGATTTGGGCTCCACTTTACAATATCCATATTCAAGCGATTGAAAAAGTCCAGCATAGATTCCTTAGGTATATTAATTTTAAATTAGGTATTCCAAGAGAATCCGTGGACTATAATTTGTTATTAAACTGGACTAATCTCGTAAATTTATCAGATCGCAGAAAAATCTGTGATCTACTAATATTATATAAAATAATTCACTCGGTCCTGGATACCCCTGATTTAATAGAACTAATACGATTTCATTGCCCTGGTCGCGCTAACAATAACTGACTCTAGAGTTCTTCTATAATAACACACATACATTATCACATTATTACTCACCAATCAGTCGATTACACATTTTGGGAAATGAACATGCTAACATCGGCGACATTTATTTCTTAAAATTAGCGCAATATAAACATGCACTAAAAAATTATTTTTCCATAATGTAACTTTATATACGCAATATGGACATGTTGAAATGAAATGATGATATTTCTCATTGTTCTTTTTTTGTTATTTTTGGTTGTGATACACAAAATAATTGTATGTAATTTTAAAGTTTAAAACTACTATTATGTAATGATATTATTTTTCTTACTTTTGTACTCTATTATATGTTTATTTATAAAAGGCAGTATAGCCGTTAATGTTTTTTAAAAAAAAAAATTAAATATATTTTCGTAAAGTTTTTTGCAAAGTAACATGTTTTTTTTGCAAAATGACATATTTGTATAATGTATCATCTTACCAGATAATTTATTTCTATCTCTATACAAATAATATGTAATCTACAGTATATAGTTTCCTTAGATGAGCCAGTTATATCCAGATAAGTGATTTTTTAATCACCCATATGGATACGCAAGCGTTTAAGAGGTTAGGTAAGCATTAACCTATTTATTAATATAACGTTTTTTTTTTAATTTTGTTCCATAGTTTTTTACGAGGGAAATGTGATATGAAATAGGTTATTTTATGTACGGGAATATTTGTTTACTAAGTAATTGTTGAAGTGAAAACCCACATCGGCGCTGTCTGTGTGAGGGTAATAAAGGATGTTAAGGGTCGTACTTGACTTATTTTGACCAGTGATTCCTAAAATTATTTGGAGTAAAAACTGTAAATGAAATTTCGCTCTCAAATAAAGAACGTTTTTTTTATTATATAAAAAATCAAAATTATTTAAGAAATTATAACAGCGTGAAAGATAGTATGTTTTACGAAATTAAGAAAAAAGCACATAAAATTAATGAATTTGTAGAAAAAATGTTTTGACATAATTTAATACATTCTTTGTAACATTACAGCAAAAAGCATATCTCAATTATTAATTTTTTTTCTTTATATTAATTATTTTAAGTTTAATGTACGTTCTGTTTTCTTACAGCTAATAAATGACAACCGTGACTAATAGGTAAACAAACTGAAAAAAAAATATTTTGAATAATAATTATCATGACTGAGATTTTTTTGTTGTTGTTTTATATTATTATACTTGTACAAGTTTGTAAAAACGTTTTTAGCGATCGCTTGCCAAAATGTACCAAATTTATAACTAACTAACTAACTAACTAACCATCACGCCGTTTCCCCGCAGTGGTAGGCAGAGAGGACGGACCGCCAAACAACTCGGTCTTGGCAAACACTCCTTGCCTCATTCACATTCATACATCGTCTCAAACATACTCTTCTATTGTTCTGACTCTTGACATGGCCCGACTCAAGTATCTGATTCACTTGGTCGTGCCATGTCTTCCTCGGGCGTCCCCGACTTCTGCTACCATTCACATTTGCATCGTATATTCTCCTTACATTCTTCGCTCATTCGCTCTACATGCCCAAACCATCTAAGCGTCCCTTTCTTGATCTTACTCACTACGCTTATATCAGCCTTGCACTCTTTGCGGATCTCCACATTCCTCACACGATCATACATGGTTTTACCCAAACATACGCCTCAGGGACCTCATTTCAACAGCATTCAATCTACTTTTATCCTTTCTTTGCCAGTTCCATGCCTCACTTCCATACATCAGGGTAGGTACCAGCACTCCATTGTGGACTGCTAACTTCGCTTCTTTGGACAATTTTTTGTTAATGTCGATTGAATCTAAAATATAGGATAAACGTTGAAATCTAGGTGAATTAATTGGCTTTAAACTGCAGTAAGCATTTTATATGTTTCCATATTAATATTTTAAGGAATGGTATTAATTAAATAATATGACAAACTTATATATATATATGACACCAATCTCTCGAATGGCCGAACTTATATTTATTATAATATGACATCTGAAATTAATGTGGCTATATTACACATTTAAATGTGTTAAAATGTAAGCTGACGATTTCCTGAAAAAGAAAAAAAAAATTTAAGAATTAATTTAATTTTTTTTATTAATTTTTAAAAAATGAAAGACAAACATTCCTAGGTTACGAATAACCCAAAAATGTTTGAAAATCTCCTACTACCACCACGGAAAGCCGAAAATGTTGCTTGTGTTGTGATGGAGGACTTAGCCAGCCGAGGAATCGAACACGCGACGCTCGGGTGAGACCCAAGCGCTATGCCCACTCAACCACTGTCCGGAAGAAAATAAGTATTTATTAAAAATATCATTCAGTTGAGTAAACAACTTAACTGTTTGTAACCCCTGCGTTTTGTCGGCACATAACTCTACTGTACCGCTTCTCCTCTCTAGTCCACTGTTCCGCGGTCGAAACAGATTATCGCGTAAAAATAATTGAATGAAAAAGATACAGCGAACCAGATATGGCCCCCCCCTTCAACCCCCTCCCGCTTCCTCTAGGGGGAGTCACGGCGCCGCAGCGAGTAGGGGAAGATTATTATTTCGTTAATCCATTGTTAATGTCGATTGGAGAAAAAAACGCGACTAAAAAGAAGACAGCATATTTTATTACTGTTATGGCTGAATTTTTCGAATGTTTTTTGATTGGTGTATTATAATTAATTTTATATGAAATATGAGCGCTTTTCCACCCCACCGTTTTAATACTTTCTGGAGAAAATACTTTTTCATTTATTTTTTATGAAAGTGATGATAGTTTAAATTAAACAAATACTGCTTTTTATATTAAATCAAAAAGATATCTTCAAATTTCAGACTCATTATAAGATGTATCTAACGAGATTATGATATATGTTACATAATGTACCTACATTAATATTTTGACATAATATGTTCATAATTTAAATACTATTCCTTCATTTTTATAAGACACATTATGTTCATATATGTCAGATGTAATATATTAATTACACATTCTAATTTGAAAAGCGTGAGAGCGAAAATATTTTTTGTGTTTTTTATTCTGTTTCCTTGATGTCTGTGACAGATCACGCCATAAGCGCGCCAAATTATAGCAGCTTGGCCTATTTCAGCATATTGCTCGCCATACATTCCCATTGGTAGTGTATGGGGAGCGATATACTGAAATAGGCTAGGCCATAATGCGTATGGCGTAATGAAACCAGATTTAATTTTATTTAATGATGTTTCTGAAAAGTATTCTGATGGAATTAATCTAATTCTGATGGATAATTTTTGTTCTTTGGGCATTGGTATAATTTCATAAAAACAAAAACTATAAACATTGATAAATCTGTCATTTTAGTAGAAAGCTCAATTATTTACATTATATTCTTATAAATTTTACGTCGATGTAATAAATATAATGTTTCTATTATTTTTACAGTTATTTTTTGTTTCTCTCTGTTCTGCAATAACAGGCGATCAAATTAGAAAAATTAATTAAGTAATTAAGTCACGAGTTTTCATTTAATTTTTTTTTTTAATTTGAAAAGAAAAGTGTATTAGCTTGCATATCACGACTTGGTAGTCGTTGTCTTTGTGTTGTGGTAACACAAAGATAAATAAATATTGTTTTCAATGTTACACGCAGTAAAATTCGTATTGCTGAATTATTAAAATTTTCTTCACATTATTGGCAATCTAGTTAAAACGTGATTGCAGGACGCTTTCTGATAAACTTTTAGTAAATTCGTAATAATATCTTAACATGTGATTATGCACCTGCGTTTTTCTTAATAAAATATATGTCTGTGGTTGTCTTATAAATGAACATTTTGTGTTCGATTTAGAAGGCAGGTTTGTGTACCGCTGCCCCGGGAACCATTTATTGAATCACCAACACCTCGGTCATAGATCACCACAAGTGTTTCGCTACGTTTGGTTACTTAGCAGAGGTGCCCGGGTTCATCGGGTGAAGTGTGTTCAGGATGTGCCTGCCCACCAGGAGGTTGGTTTGGGGAAACCTTGTGACCTCTCCAAGTGGTCTCCTGAATCATTGCTTTGCGGCTCAGAAGTGCTAATATATTCATATGTCCGTCACTCCTAGACACACTGATCCCAAGATTCCTGCTCAACCCTCATACCTCTTACTTTCCCAAAAATTCATCTCCTTTTTTTCCTTAAAAAAGACCCTTCACGAAGCATCCCAATAGATGAGGCAGGTGCTGATGGAAATTGTTTTCAGGGTTTCCAAGGCTTCGTGTGTGGGGTTAATGATTAAAAAAAATCACGAAATAGGAAATTGTTCAGGTTTATATGAACATGTGTTCCAAACTCGTTACAAAACATTTACTAAAAGTTTGATTACGAATAAATTGAAGAGATTCTTAATAAATTAGCAATATTTTTTATCAGTAAGTTTTTTTCGTGCCACAACCAAATAAGATTATCTGTATCAATCTGGTCAAGAATCGGTCTCAAAGTTAGCTGGCTGTTTAAATTTGTCTTTTGGACCAGTTCTGAGTATCCAAGTACTTCCTAATTATTCTCATCCTAATTATTATCTCCTTCCCTCCTTACTCTTTTCATATTTATAACATATCAAAATTAAGGATGCCATAATCCCACTGGCTCCAATCAGTAGGGATCCCTGTGCAATATTCACCTTAAAAAAACTGAGTTCATAATGAACTTAACTTCCCTCTTTTAAACTGACATCCGTCTTGGGAAAATGAGAAAAGATTAATAGGATACAAAATTAATAATTAATAAGAACTAAACAAACAACCTAACTTTTTAAATTTATTTGTGACGTCACTCCTTCACGTCTAAATTAAATGTGCCCCTATGAAGTACAAAATTAATAAATAAACTGAAAATTCTCGTAACATTATTAATGAGCACGTACGGGAAACATTAACCCGTATTTATGCAGTGATTGATCGCTTTATTGAAATTAGTGTCCCGCACAGCACGACACATCGGGCCAGCGACCAGCGAATGGCTCCATTACAGCGCTGAAATCACGGTGATAGATAAGTTCAGGCTAGAGGACCAGAGGTCGCCGCAAGGAGGGCATCCGGGGTGTTAAATTTTTATTTGGCTTAAATACTTGGCACTGCTTTATGTGCGCTGTTAACCCGTCGAGGTGTTTCGGGTCACATAAAAACCCTGCATAAATATTCATCAATATCTAATGGTTTCGTTTTATTAACTGATGTTATGTTCTGTATTATCGAAAATCGATTTAATTTTATGTATAAGCTATTGGAAGCTTACTAAAGCTCGAGAAATACATATAAGAAGGGTATTTATAATTATCATTCATGAAATCTTTCATGACCTTGTTTATTGATAATATTTATTTATTTTATACCCCCAAACGGGCTTTGACAAACATGTGATATGAATAATATTTTTAAAGAAATCAAATTTGGTAAAGGAATGACGTAATAGGCAAATAAATAGTAAAAGCTAACATTAATATTTTTGTGAAGTATTTTACTGTAGCCTTCTTTAATTAGATAATATGCAGTTGAACATATCTTCTATTTCTCAGAAATAATTGCCAAATGCAAGCAAACTCTCCCTCTGTCTACTCTGTCCATACACGCATTATTATTATCAGGTAGAAGGAAGGCAAAATCATTATCATGTACGAATCACTTACGACAGGATACCCAAAAGAAAGCGAATTGATGTTGCGGAGGTCTCAGTTTTTGTAGTACCGGGTCCTGCCGGTAGGATCATTTACAACTACCTCTCCCCAGTCAAGCACTGCGCTGGAGAAATCATTCTTTCGGCTGGTATGCATTTTTTGGTGATTGTTGTTTTGAGTGCTCGTCGTTTTTATGATGACTGATTTATGTAAACAGCGCACGTTTCGTGAAGTGTAGATGTGTATACTGTCTTGATGTTTAATCTGAGGAACTAGCGTCATTGATCCCTTCGGCACCGGTACACACGGCAATTGTACACAGTTGACACTTGTCACATGAGAACGGGTCGCTTCTACGATTCGTTCTTAAGTTCAACAGCTCGGCTGTGGAACGAACTGCCGGCCTCTGTGTTTCCTCCCTCCTACAACATGGGACTCTTCAAGACCCATGTTCACTCCTTCCTCTCCAAAAAAAGACCCTCCACACAGCATCCCCAAAGATGACATAGGCCCCGAGGGAAATTATTTTCTTCAGGGCCTCTTGTGTGGAGTAAATATAAAAAAAAAAAAATCTCACTTAATGTGCATTATTAGGAGAGATTTGAAGTCTTTCTCTGGATTGATTGTTGCTTGGTTTCAAATTCTTATCTTTGGAACCACGATTCGTCACCAGTGATGGACCTTGGATAAACAGTTGTAGTCAAGTGAATTCCGATCATGAAAATCACCCATGGTTAAAAAACGCAAACACAAAAAACAAGAGTCACCAAAAAAATCACACCAGACGAAAGGACGACTTCTCCAGCACAGCGCTTCTCATACTGCCTATCAGTTCGGTTTCTTTTGGGTACCTCCTCATATAGTGCATGAACAAGAAAAAATAATCGTAGGATATTCTGAATTATTGACACATCACTTTCATTTTTGATAATGCTAGTTATAATAATTTTCGGTTAAAATAGATACGAAGGATATAATGAAGGTGATCAATATATTTTTTTTAAATAATAAGTAATATTTTTATCTATATGTACTTATTTGTCTACACGTATGAATTTTTAAATACGTTACTTTTAATTATCCTGACGAAGAAGCCATTTTTTTCGAACCATGTAAATTATGATTAATTCAAATGTTTCATTTATATATAAGTGTATTTTATTTAATTAATTTGTGTTGTAACGCGAATTTATTATAAATACTACAAAATAAACTTGTGGCACGTTCCAAAGTTCCACTCTCAGTATCGCCCTTGTGAAAGACCTCGGAATGAAAACATTGTTTGAAATGGCTTTAGTCGTGTTTGGTGACCAGATCTAAATAGCCAGGTACTCGCCTCACCCCATCTCTTTTCTGCCTCGATTATATTTAGCCTCATAACGTAACTTGATCGGGGACGACATTGTCTCTAGACGGTTGAGAGCAATTGGGACAAAATAGTCTTTGAATCTATGACGAAACCCGGGTATTTTACTCCGAGAAATGTATAAACCTTTATTTATAAATAAGCTCTTTATTTTAACGCTATATTTGATTGTTAACATAATTTTTCTGATGTTTATACTTAAGATAGGGCCGTTTATCTCCGGCTCCCATTGTTCTTCGGATTTTCCAACACTCTTACTTCAATATTCAATACAAAGCTATTAAGATTCCCCAGGTTTGCTATCAAGCCTGTAAAGTAAATCCTAAATGTTAAAACACAGACATTTTTGGATTTAACATTTTTATTTGCACGAAGAAAAGAAGTGAGCTAATAATGAAGACGATGGGAAATATGAATCCGCCCCCAAGAGGACCCGACTCGGCTTAATACGGATATTGTGGTAATATAAAGATAAGCATATAATAAAGGGACACTTAGACATAATAAGTTATCATTCTTATTGCGTCTGGGTTAGTTCAGCGCGGCTACTTCTCTTTTGGAAATTCTCACAAAGTCAACAATGAACTTCTGTTTGCGTAGCCATATAAATAAATACAATTCCTTTAGATGTCGCTCTCTGCTCTCTACTTGAACAGAGGGCATTTTCCCCTCGTTTGCTATCTTTGTATGGTGGGGTTTTTTCAGCTTTTATTTGACTTTCTCGCCGCTCGCCCTCCCTGGCAGGTATGAAAACTTCTATTCGACATTAGTTACGATATTTGACAAGAAACTGACGTTTCTTTAGTTTTATTAACTGAAGTTACTAAGTGGGTTTGCATTCAGTTTTTAACAACATTTTATTTATATTTCTTTTGGTCAACAAATATTGAAAACGCAAATAAAACGACAATGTTTTGAGTTATATTTTTTTACTGCTTACTCAGTTTTGAATAATGAAAAAAACGTCACTTAGAACTTGTTTTTCGGCTTGGGGAATATTATAATGCTGATGGAAGTGTGGAGAAGAAGGAGATGAGGAAAATGAAAGTATCTGGCAATCCATATCTGGTCACCAAATATGCCCAAAGCCATTCAAGCAACGTTTCAATTCTGGATGGTTGTCTCACACGGTGATGGTCTCATTTGGGAACGTACCACAAATATACTATACCTATATTACTTAAAAAGATTAATTTGTGATATAACACAAATTAATTCAATAATATTTAGTTTAATTACTTTATACTTTAATTGATTCGAATCCGCGACCTTCAGTTTGCTAGTCGAGAGCTTTAACCATCGACCACGGAAGCCGTCGGTTTTTTCACAGAAATTCAAATATAAGGTTGTACTTAAATGGTCCCCTTTTAAATACATATTCTAAGTTCGGTTCAGCTTTAAAGCAAATAATGATTAGCAGAAGAAGACAATTATCATGTTTTCAGGTTATTACAATTTAAAATGCACCTAGAATCGGCGTTTAACGAGTTAACTAAAATGGCGCTGAATGGCCATATGATGGCTTTATCACACGTGAATTTCTGCGAATCAACTCGGCCTTAAAGATTTAATGGTAACGTTCACAAAGAATACAAATTAAACTTATTTATGTGTGTTAAAATAATCTTGTTTATATACGAGTAGTTCAAATATATTTTTAAATCGATTGGTCTCGATAGAAAATATGTTGTGGGTTGAAAATGATAAGAAAAAATTATGATAATAAATTTCATTTTGCCATTGTCTACTGTATACAAATTTTTACTGCTTATGGCACATTTAAGTATATTTTTTCTGATAACCATCTCAGTTAAATGATTATTGCATGTAGTTTCTTACTCTATACGATATTGGAGAAAATGTATGTGTACTCCTGAGATATAATATATTGAAGTCGTAGTAGCAGTATGAATATAAATTTACAATATATATTATAATATTTTAATGCCGCTTTAACCTGATCCGAGTAAATCCCTTAGGGGAGTGAAAACCAGTGTGTCAAAACAAATTAAACTATCTAAATAACTATCACGCCGTTTCCCCGCAGGGGTAGAAAGAAAGGACGGACCGCCAAACAACTCGGTCTCGGTACACACTTCTTGCCTCATGCACATTCATACATCGTCACATACATACTCTTATATTGTTCTGACTCTCGAAATGGCCCGACTCAAGTATCTAATTCACTTGATCGTGCTATGTCTTCCTCGGGCGTCCCCGACTTCTACCACCATTCGCATTTGCATCATATATTTATAGGAGGATAAATCTTTTTTTTTATGTTTTACAATTTTATGTCCGGGTTAAATCTTCCCCATAGGAAAATCTAAATCTCCTTTTTTTAATTTTAATTTTAATTTTAATTTTAATTTTAATTTTAATTTTAATTTTAATTTTAATTTTAATTTTAATTTTAATTTTAATTTTAATTTTAATTTTAATTTTAATTTTAATTTTAATTTTAATTTTAATTTTAATTTTAATTTTAATTTTAATTTTAATTTTAATTTTAATTTTAATTTTAATTTTAATTTTAATTTTAATTTTAATTTTAATTTTAATTTTAATTTTAATTTTAATTTTAATTTTAATTTTAATTTTAATTTTAATTTTAATTTTAATTTTAATTTTAATTTTAATTTTAATTTTAATTTTAATTTTAATTTTAATTTTAATTTTAATTTTAATTTTAATTTTAATTTTAATTTTAACTTTAATTTTAATTTTAATTTTAATTTTAATTTTAATTTTAATTTTAATTTAGGATTTGCATGTCATTATTTGCATTTTCCTTTACAATATTCCAGTCCTGACCTATTAGATGCATAATGTATTTATAGAAAGTAAAGAAAAGTTGTGAAACGATTAAACGATTAGAAATTAATTTTAAGGGAAACAACAAAATGGCTAACGAACGATGAATGCATGATTACCGACTTCATAATTTTGAAAAGATTGGCGAAAGATTTAGTAGAAGAAGACGCAACACTTTATGGGTTCATAATTTACGTGATGTACTATAGTTGTTCCCGGCTGCAGCAAAACTTTCTGATCGCACGACCGGGACACTGAATGAAATCGACTTTTTAAATAAATATTCCTAAAAATGGACTAAAACATTTTAATAAATAAGAATTAATTGAAAATTTTTTTTTTCTAGAATCTCACACAAGTTAGGAGGCTGCTTTGAATGATTGTCCGGGACTTGTAATCTACGATTTTGGTTTAGGTTTTGGCTGTAGCCGGCAGGGTGAACATCGGTCTTATATTTTAACCGGTCGATTGTGGATGGGACACCGGTGTCCCCCATGTTCCTGGATGGAAACCGGTGTCCCATCCACAACGACAGGTTAATATTTTATGAAAAACATAAATTGATACAAATTACGAAATACGTAAATATAAAAAATTTCAACTGCTCTATCGAAAAGCCATAATTTTAACTATTTTAAACATTATATAAATATTTAATGTATAGTAAATTTCTTTACATTAAATATTTCGTTTTCATAATAGGCATAATTCTTGTGTTATTTTTTTGAAAGGCTTTTTGATAATTTAACATCTCTTTGTATAATTTATCTCTTTGTTTAATAGAGACTATTAGTCCTACAGTGATCCAAGGTTTAATTTTTTTATAATTTCTCTTAGCGATAGCAATTTTATTTGTACTCTTCGAAATATAAGATTGTAGAGTTTTATAAAAAATTTAAATGCTGAATTTGGGTTAGCTATTGATAGTATGTTGTCCCATTTTTCTGAATGAAGTAAATTGTTTAATGTGATGTAATTAATTTCATTTATTTCAACAGTGTTAGAGTATAGTTTTGAATTTTTAGTCTTTTGAAAAGCAACCTCCGATAGGAGAGTGCACCACAATAACATACATATGTATTTAATTAAATAGAAGCTCTGCATGTACGCCTTTATATTTTACTCTGTGAACTTGCCGAAAACAGTTTTTTAAACAATTTTAATAACGGATTTCTCTAATAATAAAAAAAAAACTTTCCCAATCGCTGTGTTTTCTGTTTCCATACTTCTTTATAACGAGTGTAATATTTTAAAATGTTTTTTTTAGTTCATATCTTGTGCCTTTCAACAGAGTTTTTATAACGAGTGTAACATTTTAAAATGTTGATTTTGTTCAAAGCTTGTGCCTGTCAAGGCTTGTGCCTTTAAAAGCTTGTACCTGTCAAAGCTTGTGCTTGTCAAAACTTGTGCCAGTTAAAGCTTCTATCTGTCCTAGCATGTGCTTGTCAAAGCTTGTGACTATCGACGGAATTTTAATTTTTGCGTGCAACATGTCTATTTATGTTAGATCGTGTTGGTTGAAATTAGGTTACTTGGTCACAAATGTACTTTAGTAATGTTTTTTGTATATTACAGTACAACAAACACAGTATGTCAGTCGTTCCAAGATTGAAGTAATACCTTTAAAACAGTTTTCAGTGCGATTTCAATATGACCGATAGCTGATTTTGTTGCTCCTCTTCAAACAATCTATTATGGATTGAAAAAGTGAAAAAATATTGTTTTTATTCTTCTTTCGTGTGGTGGGGGGGGGGGTCAGAGGGCAACATGCACAGAGAGGAATATGAACAGAACATATGCTAACAAAATATATTGTTAGCAGTTGTGTCAGATTTATTTGTGTATTTAAAATGTGTATGGTTTTGAGGAGTTTATTTGTGATGTGTTAGCCTGAACAGGTATTTCCATCAATTCAAAACTAGCATCCTTACCAATCTTGATCTAATCGGCGCACTTGTTGCAGCGTCAATAACCCTCTACACAACACGATGTTCAGTAGTGCACAGCGCACAGGCATGACGGTGTAGCTTTCAATGGTATTTATATACAGAAGTAATACGCAGCCCAGCGCGGTATACAACAGGTACTCAGCGTGCTGTATACAGTGTCAGTGCAGCGCAGTGTCGGCGTGCAGAATACAGTGTCGCTGTATACTGTACAGAGCCAGGTGACGACATAACACCTATTGCTACAACGAATTTCATCCCGTGCAGTGGAATGAATCGGGCTCGGATAGCTGTTGTAGCTTTGTTCATCGGGATGAGTTCCATTGTCCTTGGTCGATGCGGCAAACATAAAACTACATTTTCTCGAATGGCATAATTTTCTTGTTTCAGATCGTCATAAAACAGCTTAAGAGGAACGGCTGCGCGGCCTTCTACATACAAAATTTAAATTGGGATTTGAGGCCAAAATACTGGATAAAACATAATAATATGTTTGTAATCAAAAGGTATACCACATATCTAGTACCTATTACAATTGACTTGTAAACAAGGCGCACTGTCTTGAGATCCAAGTTATTTCTGATCCTTATGTAATGTATTTTGTGTTAGTCAAATTTTAATAAATCATCCAATATTAAACCCAAATATTTCATTTGATCCCTATAAATTTGCGTTATCAATTTTTAGAATTAACTTATTTCCACCTTGGCTGTCTACAATCAGAAACTAATTTCAGTTTTCATAACATTCACATTTAGTTTGTTTTGGTATAACCAAAGCGTTGCATAATTACAATCAAATTGCATTTTCTCAATGGCATCCTGTAATTTTTACTGGCTAGATAAAAAAATAGTGAATAATTAATTAATAACATCAATAAGAGCAAAAAAATATATTATAATATTATTAATATATACATAATGAACAACAGTGAACCTAAGACACAACCCTGTGGAACGTCTTTACTAGTTTGATATGGTTCAGATATTATCCCACCATATTTTCTTAACTGTGCTCTTTCTTATTAATAATCCAACCACTTTTTTTCTTTACCGTTAATTCCAATAATTCTTAATTTTTTTATTAATCTGTTTTTGTTGGTTTTTTAAAATGCCCGTTTTAAGTCTAAAAATAGAGTATTATATAGTTAATAGCGGTTCCATAAGAAAAAAATATTTCTAAAACATGATTGTTGTCGAGCTATCTGCTTGGTTTCAATATATTTGGTTAATTTCTCCTTCACAATGTATCCGAGTATTTGGGTAAATAATTTATCGGTCTACAATCTTCAACTTTAATTGGGTTATCAATTATCGGAATAGGAGTTATTACAAATATCTTCCAAGTTTTTTGAAATACTTCACTATTAAGAGATTCATTGATAATTTGGACCATCGATTTGCTAATAATGTTTATTCAGATTTTTGATTATATTTATTGTAATACCATCTGGAGATTAATTCGATTTCACATTTCACATATTGAATTTTCAGTATTGTATATCTATGTATTTTTGAAGTTGATCTATTCACCCGTGCATAAAGTTGGTTCTCAGGATACTGTGGAATACTTTCAGCTATAAGATAAATGGTCGAAAATTTTAGTCTTTGTATTTCCCACTACTTCTTCAGTTCCATTTGGAAAAACCTCAGACTTCATTTTGACTTACTTTCTTGGCTCATTCTGTTGTGTTTCTAATTTTTGCTTATGTTATTTGCACTTGTATTGTTTAATTGGTTTAATAAAATTCAAAATTTTTATATGCATTCTATTTTTCATCTGATGGTTCTAAATTTGCCGCTTTAAGGGTTAAGTTTGTGTAATGATATTGAATACCATTTAAGAAGAAGATAATGCTAAAAAATTTCAACGAAACATGAAAAAGAACAATTATATTTAAATACAATTTAGGTATAAACAGGATTTTTAAACTTAACCCTTTTATCGGCATACTTATATCGGCTGCCGAAGTAAACATTTTGACTGAGTTCTGTTTTGTCATTTAGGGAATTTGATTCAGTAAGTTTAGAATGACTATGGTTCCTTTTATATGTAAACATAATTTTTTTTTATTCATTTTTCACTATCCTTTTTTCAAATGTTGTTATAATAATATATCAAGTCACTACCCAATTTATTTCAGAAAGAAGAACATCAAATTTAATATAATTTAACTAAAGAAACTACGTAGCTCTCTTCATCTTACCAATGTTTTGTAATTTTCCAAGAATTATATTTTTCCATCTTGCACGGTGAAGTGTCTAGTTGTCACTTTATTTCGTTTTTGACATGGTTTTTGTTTTAGAGATGGTATTTTATTTTGACTTCTATATTATTTTTGATTTCGTTGTGCTTATTAAGATGTTCTTTTTAATAAATAAAATGATAAGATGTAAAAGCCCAGCTTTGCGTGAAATTAGGAAAAAATAAATAAAATTTTCATTGTCTGATATTTTTGGTGTATCTGTAATATTATCAAATTCACGTAAAAAATATTTGCTATAGCTAAGTCAATAAAGGTTGCTGGGTATTTGATATTCTATTTTGTGTGTTACAAGTTATTTTATTCATAGATTATCAACTTTTTGCATGTTTTTATTTAGTTATAAAAGATTATATTCACTAAACTTTGTCAAATCTATTACTGTAGGTACTAATTACTTTCTTGTCGATATAAAATCACCTTTACTTAAAACATAATATATTCATAAATCAAGATATATTCCTAATTTTTCATACTTTTAGTATACCAAGCTTAGAAAAAATATAAAAACTTTGAATGATTTTGGTTTGGTGAGTGTTATAAAAATGAGTAGATTGGAATCAAAGGCCAAACTATGCAGAATCGATCGAAATCTAACAGTTCCGCATTTGATTCTAACTTTGATAAAGAACACTATTTTCAAATCATTTTAAATATCGCATAGATACGATTAGGATAAAAAATATTTAAAAAAAAAACATTTTTACGCGCATTATGACCTAAAAAAAAATATGGCATATTTAAGTTCATGTTGTTAATTTTTTTGGATAGTTCTGCCCTTAATTCCATACGACTCATATCTCGTATTCCTTTTAGTAAAGTATTGTCTTATTTGTACTGCCAGTAACCATGTATTTTTTTTCATAAAACACTTGATTTGATATTTTTTTTAATAATCATAATACATCCGTCCCTAATCCGACTCCGTGAATGAATCCGTGATATTACCCCATAAATGATACTACAGAATCGTTTAAATCTCGAGTGATGCACGTTTAATTTAGGACGGGTTGTTTCACAGAATTTTAACAGTTCATCAAAATTCAAAATTAATTTCGAGTTTGGTTATAATATCATTTTTTCAGTTGTTAAACAAAACTGAAATAATAACAGATTTTGAATAGAAATTTCACACAAAATTTAAATTAACTTCAAAATTTGACGAATTTTTCAAATTCTGTCAAACAACACGTCCTGGGCACTAAAATATTTGGATTGAATTTTTTACGCATTTGATTTTTTTCAATATATTTCTTATATACTGATGATAATCAATCGGTGAAATATTTTACCAATAAATTAAGGTTATCAGTAGACTTTTTTTAAATCTTGTAAGTACACTGTTTTATGTAGAAAGTGGCATTATCTTTAGACTATAAAGCCAAAACCAAGGCATCCCAAACTAAGTCAACTCATAACGATGAGATTATCTACGACAATTTGATACAGTTGTGATATTGTAGAGGGCATACACATTTCATAGTAAACCAAGCGAGTAAAATAAATTGCCGGACCCGGGTAAACTTTAAGGTATAACGTGTTGTGTTTCCTCCCGAGAATGATAAAGCCGAGGGAGTCAAGGAATTATGGGGGCGGTATGCAAAGCTGAATTATATGGAAGAAAGATATGCATTTAACATAGGAATTGTGGCATTGTTTTCTTATTACGAACTGCGAACGGTGTTTGACAGATATATACTTTTAATCCCACTTTTTTGATACATACTTACAATTTCTGTGATAACATGTAATTCTAAACAGTGTGATGTTAGTTTATTTTAGGTGTCATGAGGTTATAGATTCATATCTTCGGGCTCTGCATTTCTTCCCACCTACAAATTGTGTCTCCTCTGGATCCATTCCCCCCCCTTTCCTTAAAGTTACCATTAACTAAGATAAAATACGTGTTGATCTAGTTAGTTTCCTCTGGATTTTCTCAATATCCCGTTGTTTAAAAAAATATTCGGTTAGGTTATGTCAGGTTGGATAAGATTAATTTGTCACGTAAAATTTAGGTTGTGTAAGTATGGTTAGATCATTCATTATCCGAAAAACGAATGATGTTGGAGCGCTCTACCTATTGTGAAACATAGATTGGGGTCCAAGTATTTTGTAATACATGGTCTAATTGTTTTAAGCCGAGCTTAATCAATACACATTTTCATAATCGATGACATAGTTATCAGAGCGCAAATTATTAAATATGAGCCGATACCAAAAGCGGTCAAAAGAACCTTGTTACACGAGCCGTGTCCTTACCCTGGACTTGCTGGCACCGGATTATCCTTTATGCCAGGCAAATGGGGGAGGTGACTGCTGAGTGGTGGGAGGAGGGGCAGCAGGTGCTTCTAACGACATTGCAATACTCTTAACGCCTATATTATCAAATAAGCTGCCGACGTCGGCGTCGCGATGGGCGACGCCGCCCGCCGCGACGCGTCCGCCGGAAGCGTGATCTCAGCGCGGTATAGACTTAAACTATAAGCTTGATTCGGAAAATACATAAACGGGGTCAAGCGCTTAACCTGTCTTGCCGGCAGCGAGCTCAAAGGGAACTCCGGTTTAATGGCTTATCAGCATGTTTTATTTTACTATTGGCCACAAAATGCAGAGATACATTGAGTGCCTTTACACATTTATGTAAAGGGTAGATACTTATATATAATACACGAAAAAGATACTCGACATAAAGTAAAGATATTTAGGTATTTTAGATCAATAAATCAAATTAAACAGCATGGAGCGATGTTTTATTTGATAAAATCGGTTTTATGTCAATAATTTGCAAAATATTGTGCGTAGTATGAATATTAGTTTTAAATAATAATAAATGCTAAAAAAAATAAAATCATTCACATAAAATCTCCTCACGCCAGATATAATGAAACGCATTCGCTACATAAACATATATTTGACTTCATACATAAAAGTGTTGCACAGCCCTGTTGCTGTGGAACCATAGAATTTGTCGAAAAATATGTATATCTGGGTGCTGGGTGTAACCATTGACTGCTACATGAAATGGGACGTGTCGACCAGTATCGCCCTGGTGTAAGACCACCATTCAGAATTGAAACGTTGCTCCAAATGGCTTTAGCCGTGTTTAGTGACTAGTTCTGAATAGCCAGGTACTTCCCCACCTTCCTCTTTCCCTTCCCCACTTACCTTCAGCCTCACAACATCCCCCAATTGGGGATGCCATAGTCTCACTGGCTCCAGACGGGAGCAGTTGGGACTCTTGTGAGGTATTCACTATAAAAAAATAAATAAAAAAAAAACTCAAAATGATGGATTAGTGGTTCTGAAATGTACCAATAAGTACGGAGAAAGAACTCTAAACTACATTGTGCCCAAGATATCTTATAATCTACCAATATCAATCAAAAATAATACCTTATGTACCACTAAAGTCAAATATAATCTAAGAAAATGGCTATCGGACACAGATGATATGTACTGATGCCCTACTGAGGCCCTTGTGTAGCTAATTGGAATTCACAATGGAACTTAAAAATATATAGTAAGTTGTACCTGCCTATGTATACTAAATATGGATATTCTTTCGATGTGACTGTTTTAATTGTACTTGTTTGATATATAACGTCTATACTGCAACTATATTTTTATTTTTTCTATTCTGTTATATTAACTTAACCGTCTTATGTTAACTTAACCGTGTCATTGTATGAAGTGTTGTCTGTATGTACGTGCTGACAAACTGCAAAAGCAGTTTAGCAGGTTAAAATTGTAAAATAAAAAATAAAATAATTCAAAAAAAAATAATGCCTACGGACAATCGTAAGTTTTCTCTCAAGATAAATGTGTAACTAAGAAACGTCTTACCTGAAGCTCCTCATCCTTTTGCATAAATAAAAGCATAATTTTGGCACACGCATGGAGATTTCATTTTCATTATTGCAATTAAATACAAAATTAAATTAAAACATAATACATGGAAAAACGTTTAGATTTTCAAACCAGAAAAAAACAAAATCAAGATGGCGACAGTCACCACTAAAAAGTAAAGAAATAGATGAATAGAGAATTAAGACGACACATTACCCTTATTTTAATTCATTCTGATAATCGTATTACTCAAATTTCAGATACTTATAAATTAATACCGTGGGGAGTTACTAATTAAATCGTTAAAAAAATAAAATATGTTGCTTACCGCTAGTTTTATAGATGAAAAACATTTTATAAAATTTCTAATCCGTTATAGTACGTAAAATATTTTAAAAGAGGTACTAATTTTTTATTAATCTTAAATATAAATAACTTTAATCCATAGGTATCGATCTGAAAAAAATGGTATACTCACGAATTCATCGAAAGTAATTAAAATGTGAGTCTCGCGCAAACCTCTGTTATTAGAGTCTTGTAAATCATTAACGCAAGATGAATGTAATTTAAACATAAACCTACTATGTGAAACAATGTGTGTTTTTCTATTTAATATTTTGTAGTAATATGACACAATAATTATTGGTTGGAGGTGGATACTGGACATATCTGGTGATTATTTTTGCATTTGGTAGATGGAATTTTCATTTTCTATTTTTTTATAATTTAAGACACAATTAAACATCGATCCAATGTACAACTTCTCAATTTGGGCAAATATTCAATTTTGTTAAGTACATCTATTTGAATTAACTCACTTCCTGTCATCCGATTGATCTGAAACTCGGCAGATTGACTCGTTGAAGATGACAGCGCATTATTTATACTTTTGGTGGCAATCACGTTTACATACTATATAAATGTCGGACCTACTCGATCGGCATTTGACGAGTTTTTTTTAGCGTAATTGCAGCATGGCAGTCCATAGGAAGGAAGGTACAAACCTCAGTCGAACCAAAAAAAAAAAAAATTTAAATAGTTTTTTAAAAGAGATGTTTTCTAGTAAAAAAACATTTTTTTTTATTAATTTCGCATATTCATGTGAATACACATACAAAATTTGCAATATTCATCTTAAAATGTTAATTTATTTTAACCTCCTTTTAATACTGCTTTTGAAAACTTTAGGAGTCAATTAAAATGTACTTTTTTGGGAATATGTGTATCAAACTTACAAGATATAAAATGGCACCCTCTCTCAATTTTGCTATATAAAGTTCATCACAAATAACTAAAGTCTCGCTATGATCGATTTTTATAGCATATTATAAAAAAAATAAAATTTAGAATGTTACTGATATTTTACTATTAACTTAATATAAGTTACTGCTAATGTTAAACATATGGTCAAATTTATGGCTTATAGCCTATATAATACTGAGCACATTTTTATGTTGCATGCTTTGTAAAGTTTATCTTATTATTAGCTGAAGTCCTCGCCCGGGCTTTGAACACATTTTTTTTTGTTGAATCAGATGTCTGCACCGCCTGCCCATTACAAACACATATTTAGATACTCTTCTTTATATAAATTGTCTGAGTATATGCCTACATAATTTAAATAGCTAATTATTTATTTACTAACGCCCTTTTCAGGCGCGTTTACATGTGAATGCTAAAATTTTTATATATAATTTATTTTACATTACTACGTATAATTGATAAGTTAAAGGTGTCCTTGATATAATCATTTCCCTGCATAAGTATTCTTGGCGATGAAGAAAACATACGGTAGTTAGTCTCAGAATTTCTGCACTGAAATAAATACCTATTATTTTTCGGAATAACTTATTGAGTAAAACCTCAAATTATAATATTTAAATACTGAAGACAATATTAGTGATTTTTAAACGAAAATCTGAAACAGAAAAATCAGAAAAGGAAACGGTCACATCTGGGACTCGAACCCAGGACCCTTGTCTTTCCGGGACAATGCTCTACCAACTGCGCTAATGGGACCCTATCCTATTCGGTCACTTTTAACTGTATCATACTTCGAATAAGAACTACCAACGTTGTCTTCATTTTTTCACCGCACATTTTTATTGGCAACTATCTTTATGTATGATCGCAAGATTCAACCCGAACTAAATGCAATCCTAGACAGCGTCTTATAGATAAACCTATCTTATTGTTTTTATTTTTAATGTGCGACATCTATTGACTTTTTCTGCAAGTCTAGAAAATGAATTATTATTTTTCGGAATAACTTATTGAGTAAAACCTCAAATTATAATATTTAAATACTGAAGACAATATTAGTGATTTTTAAACGAAAATCTGAAACTAAAAGTGACCGAATAGGATAGGGTCCCATTAGCGCAGTTGGTAGAGCATTGTCCCGGAAAGACAAGGGTCCTGGGTTCGAGTCCCAGATGTGACCGTTTCCTTTTCTGATTTTTCTGTTTCAGATTTTCGTTTAAAAATCACTAATATTGTCTTCAGTATTTAAATATTATAATTTGAGGTTTTACTCAATAAGTTATTCCGAAAAATAATAATTCATTTTCTAGACTTGCAGAAAAAGTCAATAGATGTCGCACATTAAAAATAAAAACAATAAGATAGGTTTATCTATAAGACGCTGTCTAGGATTGCATTTAGTTCGGGTTGAATCTTGCGATCATACATAAAGATAGTTGCCAATAAAAATGTGCGGTGAAAAAATGAAGACAACGTTGGTAGTTCTTATTCGAAGTATGATACAGTTAAAAGTGACCGAATAGGATAGGGTCCCATTAGCGCAGTTGGTAGAGCATTGTCCCGGAAAGACAAGGGTCCTGGGTTCGAGTCCCAGATGTGACCGTTTCCTTTTCTGATTTTTCTGTTTCAGATTTTCGTTTAAAAATCACTAATATTGTCTTCAGTATTGAAATAAATACCGACTTCTATTATTACATAATGGAATACGAAAGCTTATCAATGAATGCAATTCTAGATTATCAAATGCTTTTAATATAAATATCAAAATAATTACATTATTAAAATATATGAAAAGGCATGTCTTCTGAAATAAATATTACAGACAACAAAGAAAGCGGTTTCTATTGGCCTACAGAACCACCTTCATAATTTAAAAGTTTTCTTAAGAGGATCAAGCAGATAAGACGAAATGGATTCATTTGAAATAGTACTAAAGCCGGGTGGCCTAAGTTTATCGACAGATTTTCAATGATATGCAAATTGCGGTGGGGAGCAGTTCGGTTATTACAAATCCAACTTTGAGGGTTGCTGGTAAGTAATGGATTCGCGGTTTTGCTCTACAGGCATTTTGGCAAACCGGCCCGGTTCATACACTGCTGCCAATGGCAAAAGCTTCGTCCAATCACTCTACACGACGCACATGAACCATTCCTAACAAGCAAATGAATAATTAATCAGTCAAAAGGCAAAACGGAGTGAATGAAATCAATTACGACACTATAATGTATTCGGGCCTTCTCATCAATGTGCAAGTATTTATGAATCTACTTGCTAGTTGCGAATGGCTCATGTGCGTTGTCTGGACGAATCTAATGGTTATGAACCAGAACGGCTATTAATGGCTCTGAAGCAATACGATTGATGAATGATGAGGTTTCATATAATACAACACTCGAAGCCGACAGATAGTGTCAATACTTATGCGAGGCATTGTCAAATCCAACAAGTGATATTGGGCAATATTGGAAATATAATAATACTGTAGTTTAAATTCCCACTTCATCCTCATTATTACGCTTTTGAAATGCAAAATATTATATTTATATATATTTTGTATATATATATATATATATATGTAGAATAATGTTCTCGGTTTACCCGCGTAAAGTAGTCCTTAAAAGGACTTTTCAATTTCTGACGTTTCGGACAGATCGCACTGTCCATCTTCAGAGGCCTTATGTCCTGAATTTCGTCTCAAACTGAACGCTTTCGCGTGTCTGTTCGGTCCGGAAGTCAAGATACAAGTGGGTGCTTATCAATTCTTATGTCTAGGACGAAGTATGCGTGTTGATAGTGATTTGACGGCAGAGGGGGTGGGGGCGGGGTTGGCAATATCAAGCAGTATGTGTGTAGCGACCTGATTGGGTTGCTTTGAACTTGTTGGAAGTGTTTCTGAGAATTTTGGAAATGTCGGTTTTGGGTTATTTTGGTCAATTATAACTTTCCAGGTGTTGGGAATTCTAATTGAGTCATTTCTGGTATTATTTCATATTATTTTTATGTTTATGAATTTCAATTGCTTCGCGGTAAATTCTTTTTGGCTCATTGTATATGCTAGCTATTGTTGTGGTATTATTAAAGTCCATTTTATGACCTTCATTGGACATGTTGTACTATGGATGAAGTTAAGCGTTTATTAGTGACATCTACCTTGTGTTCTGCAATTCTACATGATATTATATATATATATATAGTTTATATGTTATATACAGTAAATTAAAGTACCTAATTACACAACTATGTACATTTAGGTACCCAATGATTTAGTTAATTAAATTTATTTTCTCTACCTATCCAGAAGATAGACTTCAAAAATTTTTCACTCTTCCAAAGATGAAACTCCTTGAAAATGAGATCCACCACTTTGAAGGGAAATAACTAAAGAGTCACTTGCCGCTACCCTAAAACTCGCTGGCAAACCCAGTTAAACTTATTTTCTTTATCTTCTTTCCAATGCCTTCCATTTTCTAAGAGATTTTTTAAATATACAGTGGCTTGTGTCCTGAATTGTTAATCCTAGAATCTTTCGAATATTTTAGATTATTTTTATTGATTTTTTTTATAATTTTTGTAGGTTCACCCTAAAACTATTTTGGTTAATACATGGGAAGCGTAGGATCCGGGTGACAATATTTTCTTCTTGGTCCCTGATCACAACTTGGAATGAACGGGTGGTAATCAATATAATGCACATTTATATCGTGGGAGGGTTATGTGGTCAAAGGAAAGCGAGTAATTCGGGAGGAGGGGGGTCACGATGATTTCATCTGGATCCTTCAGCGCAATTTAGCATTTGGAACGGGTGGCAATCAATTTAATGCACTTTTATTTCGCGGAATGGATGGCAGTGACGTGGGGAGGCTACCCATATTTACTTTTAAATATAAATACTTGTGAAGGTTTTAGTTTAGGTTGAGCCAAGAGTGCATAGTTGAATAAAGATTGAGATAAAATATAGTGCGTATCAGTGTTTAGAATAGGTTTTAATAGTTTCTAATTAATATTTAATTTTTTTGGTTTAAAGTACCTAAAATTAAGACACAAACGTCAAAGACTATACCACATGGCCTGGACAGGCCATCGCGCATGGTATTAAGGTCAAGTTGGATCTGCGATTTGGATACCTGCTCAGGGGTCAAATTTACACCCGAAAACTTCCAGATGCTAATCTTAAAGCGAATAAAGATGCACGAGTGGTGTTGGATTTATATTAGTATTGCTATACTGGCTTAACAATATACTGCGATAACTTTTTATGTTAATTTTTTTATGTAGAAAAGGGACTTTCATCGCGTTATATACACATATACAACATATTGACAAGTTCATACACACAAGTTGCAAACCTGCCTTTATACCTGTTTATTAAATATTTTTTTATAGTTTATTAACTTTTATTAATCACGCAAAAACTCCAGTAAAATCATATTAATCTAACTATAGCTACTATATTTTTTATTTTTTTTTATTTAACCACTACTGTTTTGAATTCATAACTTATAATGCCCACGCACCTTCTTCGCCTTTGTGGGATTTTTTTTACCGTCTTATGTTTTGTATAATTATATATATATGTATCTTATTTTATTATATGCTTTTGTTGTAACATTTTTTTTTTTCTTTTCGATGTATTATGTTTCCTTTATTGTTTTAATTTTGTAGAATTTATAATAACTGTGATACTCTACTTTTAAATTTTGTAGTGTTTAAAAGCCCATCAGGGCGTGTAATAATAAATAAATATGTGCCTGTATGTATCAAAAAACTTTCCAAAAAAAAATTAAAAAAATTACGGCCTGACTAGGTCACATTGGCCTTCCAAAGTGGTAAAATTACATTGCCCATCAGAGTGTTAATTGTCAGTATTGGATTATAATATGTAAGAGGATTGTAAATGTAAGTCTTATATTTTAACAGTTCAGTTGTTTGAATAATAAATCGTCGGCTATGAAGATAATGACATGCAGATTGCTTAAGATTAAAAACTAAATGTGAAAGGCATATAAGTTTTAGATGTACCTACATTATTTTCAGTATTGCTTTCTTTTTTCGATAAGTAAATTTATACACATTACTTTAGATTTTATTGGAAAACGTAATATAATATACACTTTTTGTGAACAGTTTTCTTTGTTATTTTGCACTTTGAAGGGTTAAAAAAATCAAAAAACCGTGTTCGTTATCGTAAATAATTAACATTATAAAAACTTATCCATGAAAAATTTAATTAAATATTCCATCTGTATGTGCTCAAAAGATCCAGTGGTAATCTAATACGGAACCAAACAAATCAAAGTCAACCTCTTTTTCCATTGCAAAACAAAACGTTTAATTCTATAAAATCTACTTTAGAAGCATCTGAATAGTTATAAACATAAAATGTATTGCTTACTTCAATAATTTTACTGCAAGTGCAAGCGCATAGAGCCCAAACAACCGTGAAAAATTAATAATTTGGTGCTAGTCCTGGTCTCGTTGAACGGTCTCGTGCATTTGGAAATGATCTGGGATGAAGCTGAAAATACAATCAAAAGTACTAAGCTGTAAACACACAAAGCTCACGCCTTCTCTCCTCGTGAGCTCAAAGCCCATTTGCTCAACACTCCCTGTTTAGCAATTGTACGGACTCTTGTCTACTGCGAACTTTATAATGAATTAACTAACATCACCGGTATCAAGTGTTAATATGCGCGGTTGACTCCCAACAGCTTTGTTGCATATCGTCTATCGCTCTGGTTGCATCATGCTAAACCGTCGTGCATCGTATTCATGTTAAACTATCTATGTTATTCAAATTTAAATTAAACTTCAATTTTGAAATAAACTTAGTATAAGACACGACTTCGTAACTATGTTCTTGTTTTTTTTTTATGTGAATTCGATCGAACTTTACTTCACACGAAAACCATACTGTCAATTACGATCAGATTAAAACTTATTGTCTATGTGAGTCGATTTCATACTAAACTACTTTTTTTAGCCGATTTCATGGTGAACTGACGACGTTAGCCGATTTTACACGAAAGTGCCTATGCTAGCCGATTTCATAATAAACTGCTTATGTTAGCCGATTTCTTATCAAACCACCTATGTTAGCCGATTTCACAGTTAACTTCCTATATAAGCCGATTTCCTACTAAACTGTCGACATGAGTATTTTTTTTAAAATTATTATCTTTTATTAGGTAGTATTTCTATTACATACTCGACATGCAAATTCAGTTTTCAATATAAAATTTCTGGTAACCCTATTCTGTCCTAGTGTATACTGGTGCTTATTTTTGGGAAAAGCTTAGCCTAAAAATAGAGCCGATTTAAAAAAAGTGAAAACTGTCAATAACAGTTATTCAATTTATGTTGCTAGAGAAAATAACAAAAGACACTTACATTTTTACACTTTTTAATCCAGAGGGTTTTCTCTTAAAAACGAATAGTAAAACATATCTGAAAAATGCACTCAGTAAGAAAAGGTAAACAAAAACATTTCATTTAGTTTACCATTGAGAAGAGTATCTGTAAAATAGGATCACAAAACTAAATGCAAAACATGAAATATTTGCGACATTTTAACATAACAAATATTTGATTTAATTAATCTGCTGAAACTGGATGCTAGACCGGAAATACCTGTAGAAGGAAAGCTTTGTGTGGCACATAAATGGAATGGTGTTTATGAAAACATATTTGAATTTACATTTCATCACTATTTCCTGGATGTTCGATTAAAAATTACAAGCCGGTTAACAATTACCAATCGAAGTTAATAATTAACAATTAAAAATTGAGGATAATTAACAATCGAGGTTAGCAATTTACATTTAATTGATGCAAACATAGAGCAATAACAAACTTAAAGTAATACTACATACAATAATAAAATGATTCTAAAATAAATTAAAAACATGTAATACACGAGTTACCAGATGGACAATTTGACGGTATATTGCAACAAAATTTGAACAATAACTAATCATCAATCATTATTCCCAAAAAAGCAGTAGATTATAAAGACATCTATGGTGACATTCAGTTTTTAGCAAATGGGACATAATGCAAAATCTTATCATTTAAGATTAGATTGGTCACATTTATATAAACTGAACAAATTTTTTTCATCAAGATTTTGTATTCAATGATATACATATGTTATTACCAAAGTTTTTTATTTTCATTTAATGCAAAATGACGCCACTAAGTGATGCCAATATTATTTACTATTTTTTTTTAACATTAATCACATTCAGTTACATATCTTTGTCATATTTTGGGATGCTGTGTGAGGGGTCTTTTTTAAGAAAAGAAAGGAGAGGAAGTTCTGGAAAGGTAAAAGGTATTAGGGTTGTTAGGAATTAGGATCAGTGTGTCCAAGAGTGACGGACATATAAATATATATATATCGAAAGACCAGTTAAAGATGTCGAAGGGTCCCCCCAAATCAGCCTCTCTCGATCTGGCACGGTACGTAACTGGTGGGCAAGCGCATCCTGAACACACTTTACCCGACAAACCCGGGCACTCTTGCTATATCACCAAACGTAGCGAACCACTTATGGTGACTTATGGCAGAGGTGTTAGTTATAGAATAAATGGTTCCCAAACCCGCTTACCAAATTATCTATTTTATAATGCATTATCTACAAATAACTTTGCAGTGAACTCAATGGATAATAAACATTTTTTTTAAATAATTGAGTAGATAAGTGATAACACCGTTTAATAAAAAAATATTAAAACTGACACCCTTCGAGATTATACCTACCTATGAGTATTTTCATTATTTTCCAAGTACCTTCGTGGGCTAAAACATCATTAGAACATACACCCAGTGAATTCTTCTAACATTAGGCACGTGATTGCGTCAAGGCTGGCTTGGTATCGCGCTGGCTAGGCTGGCTGGGAGCAAATCGTTAGGTATTCCTATTTTACAAACTATTAGTGGGTGACACCTTCCTTTGAACGATTCGCCTTCTGGTTCAGTGAACGTAATTCCGATTGGAGGAACGGCCACCAGATTATAATATATAAGCAGGTTAGCAAGTACTCATGTTATTATTTGCGATGAACTAGTTTTGTTTTTTTTTTGAGAATACGGCAGGTAGGTAATGTAGGTATGTTCTATTCTGAGTTTCGACAGAGATAACTTTATGTTTCTTCCACAAAAAAAACCTCTAGCGGATAAGATAAAAATAATTACATGTTTGGCAACATATTTCATTAACCTTTCGCAAAAATAGTAGGTACCAATCGCACGTTATTAATAATTTAAAAATTTTATTTGATGTTAAGATAACAATGTTATTTACACTTTTGTTTTGATACATTTCGATTCAAAGCTATAGCGATTTAGCTAAATAGACGTAAAACTTTCATTTAAGCAGAAATATATATTTTTTAAAATACACAATCTTCTATTAACAAAAAAAGAATTGAAGACAAAGTATTTAGTTGATGAGATATAAAAGTTGTATCTGGAGCAGAGCATCATCCCGAGCGCAGCTCACCGGAACGCTTTCCGCATCTCGAGAAAATTTGATGTATTACAGTTTAAGAGAAATTGTAAGGCCATTTGGGAGTTTAAATCAACACGGCCGAATCTGTGATACGCGGGACGACTGGAGGAGGTGTCGCTAGTGATTGATAGCGGGGTCTTTTTGTAAAAAGTATTCTTAATGGAATTTTTATGACGCTAATGTGGGTACCCTGATGAATGTATTATTCTCGAGCATTTGCTGAAATACTCGCACGCACACGCGCCCGCCAAAAGCTTTCTCAGCTAAACTCTCCTTTGTCGACATGTAGAGGGTCGAGATCATTTTTTCCTCTTGTAATGCAAATCTTTCAACCCTCAATCAATGTTGAAGTATTTTCGGGGTTTAAAGCAGGAGATTTCACTGAAAAGAGATAACGCTAAAACACCTTTCTTGTGCTAACATTTAAATCTTCTTGCACTTAGATTAAAAGGCGAACGAAAAATAATTAACAACTCATAATTTATTCACACTTTATACTTCTTACTTTATACTTCATATTTTATACTTAATATTTTACTTTCTCAGTGTGGTAAAGCATCACATCTATAAAAAGTATAAAAATACGAGAGAGTTTTAGTTAATTTATTATTTTTTCTTTCCCGTGGTGGATGATATTTTCAGTAACATTAATATAAAAGTGGGTGGAAATGTTTCGCAGATTTGTTGGTGATTATGTCACTCAGAAAAAAAATTAAGTGGATGATTTCATTCTTTGAAACAAAATTAAAGTGGCTGATATTATCAACAAGAAAAAGTTGGTCGAGGACAACAACAAAACATTTGGATATAAATTTGATTAATCATATTAAACGCGATTAAATATTTACAAACCCTTTGAATGAATAGTAAAACCAACTAGTTTACCGCTGTAAAACTAACTTTTTCAAATTATTTAACAATTTCGTGAACACTAAACCTCGCCTCCAAAAAGTTTTAAATTTTCTCTTGAATCATAAGATTTGTATGTAAGTACTTATTACCTATGTAATAAATTAATAAACGTTACGATTCGACTTTTGATCACATTTGAAAAAGAATATTTATTGAATCATTAACTTATCGTTCATTAAGTTTTCGCCGAGCCACAGCTAATTCTTTTAAAGTACCTAAGTAGTATATAATCTACCATAAGTATTTTCTCTAGAATCAGATTCAGATAAACGTTTTTTTATGGTGCCTATCGGCTACTGCCTCACCCGAAGAGTCAAAACGGCCACTGTCTTTAACTCAACAAAACAAAAAAAAATTACAGACGAACTTAATGCATAACACTCAAGTAGTTAGGGTTAAAACCAGTATCGGCTCGTGAATTTTGGGTGTACTAGAGTGCTTATATTGAAAACCTGGAAGGTTTTATTTTTTTTCAAAAATTTGATATCTGTACGATGATTTTCAAGATATTTTAATTTGGCAGTGCACTTCACCGATTTCCTGAAAATCTTATCGGCTAACACAACATCAATAATGCCATTTAATTTTAATATTAGCATTATATTACTCCCAAAAGTCACCGGTTAAAACAGGACTTTGCTATGCTCAGTCAAGTAAAATATATAGGTTATCAGTACAAACTAACATTTACCTATAAATAAAGTTAATAAGTAGAAAGAATTCCATTTTACATTACAAAGTAAGCATATTTAATATATAAATGCACCTAAAATACACTTTTCTGGGTTGGAATCCAATAGTTAAATATAAAGAAAGTGATTTTTTTTCCTTTAATGCAAAATACCTGCAAAAATAAAACTTGTATTAGTAATCCATGTTTTAATCGAATCCATTTTACTTTGCCACTTGTTGTTGCAAATATATATAACATCGCAGCGTTCTCAAGGCTGAATCATTAATTTAGTTCGTCAATTTTTTTTTTTGATATTCTAATCAAAAATACTTGCGAGGAGAGTACTTAGGGAAATATCTAATCTGTGTAATTATTTGGGTTATTATGGTTCAACTATAAAATTACGTTAACTTGTAAAATTGTAAAATTTTTTAATATTTAATTTTTTTTTCTTAATCTTAATTTGCTTTGGAGTGGGGTAGCCTATACTATCTGAAATAAATACACGCGATTTAAGAAATAAGAAATTTGTCGAAGTATTAAAAAAATGTCGTGAATTTGTTCTTAAGTTAAAGTACGATTAATTGTATTTAAAAAAAAAACAGGATATCGTAAAACAAAAATTTCAAATGATGTAATGTAAAAAATAATTACAGAATATAAAGTAAATAAATCTGACACTTCAATAGCCATGTTGAATACTTTCTGATTTTTAAATAGAGAAAATAGAACAAGCCTAGATCGAGGTTCGTAGAAAATATATTTAATAAGCTTAGCTCATCCAGGAGGTAGAGCGGTGATTTTCCAGCGGAGATTAAATTTACTGCAGTGCGAGTGGCGCTAAGCGACTCGGAATGCATTTGCAATGATTTATTTATAATGCATTGGTAATATTTATTACGTTAAATATTATAATTTAAATAGTGTTCGGAATAAAAGGGAAAAATAACAGGAATATTTGCAGTGATACTTATGTATTGATGATGTAAATTCAAGGTTATTTACTACCGCTTTGCACATATTGCCTTTGAAGGCATTCAAAATTTCAAATTGAAAGTCTATTTTGGCAAACAATCGTGACAAGGAAATGACAGGGAAATGGTTGAGAATAATTGTATTTGCACTAAAGTCGCACATGGTGGTCGATACTCTCAGCATCACCATGGTGAAAGTTGTGGAAGACCACCATTCGAAATCGAAGCATTGCTTTAAATGGCTTTAGCCGTATTTGGTGACCATATGTGCAAAGCCAGATACTTTCCCACTTTCCTCTAACCAATTTTCTTCTCCTCCCCATGCCGCAAGAGCCCAAACTCTTTTCATCACAGATGAATGGAATAATACGATATTAATGTAGCGCCCCAGTTAGAAGCACTTCTGTCACGGTGTCTTCAGGGGCGTTGTTTTCTTCTTCTTTTTTTAGAAATAATTCCTTATTCTTGCCTCATCTCTGCCCTTCTTAGATCTTCTTGTTTTTTTGGCTATTCTTTGTTCTTTTTGCCTCTTCTTATCTCTTCCTGACTCTTCTTTTCTCTTTTTGACTCTTATTATTTCTTCTTGCCTCCTACTTCTCACCCTAATGCCGCCCAGCGAATTTTAATTCGGCGTTTATTCTTGTTTCATCACTGTTTTCATCACATTTCAAGTCACTGAATTCATCAAAAACTTCATCACTAGTTTAACTGTACGTTTTCAGATTTACATTTTTGATATATTTATTTTGACTTTTTGAATGATCTGTCCATCAAAAATCAACTGCATTTATACAACCATCCTAGTTTATTTTTTCTCTAAACCATAATCAATAATTATTTTATAGTTTTCTCCGTGCATTATGACCACGACCACCTGTATATTTTTTGGAAACTAGTTTTAGGAATAACGCTGATTTTGTGTGCAATGTAAACTTCCCAACATAATCCTGTTTTCAAATACAATGTATTATTATTAGTATTTAGTATTTAAACATCAATGTAATGAAAACATCTACATATGTATTTCAGTTTTACCTTTAAATCAAATTCAATATTATTTTCAACTCTAAAAAATGCTCATTTTAAAATCTTTCGTTATATTTCAGTCATTTAGTGATGTTTATTCAAATTGTGCCTTCATATTGAAATGTATTTATTTTCACGTTTTTGTGTTAATAAACTCATAAATTTTTTGTTTTATAAATAAAATGAGAATGTACTGATATTAAACCCAGGGTGACTTTCACTCTTGTACTGAAACTTGAGAATTGGAAAGTAAATTGAATACTATTGTTGTTTGGGAAGGATGTACATATTTTACAATAAATATTGAAGACAATAGTAGTGATTTCTAAACGAAAATCTGAAACAGAAAAATCAGAAAAGGATACGGTCACATCTAGGACATTAAAAATAAATAAAAAATACGAAAGGTTTATCTAAAATGACACTGTCTAGATTGCATTTAGTTCGGGTTGAATCTTGCGATCGTACATAGAGATAGTTGCTAATAAAAAATGTGCGGTGAAAAAATGAAGACAATGTTGGTAGTTCTTATTCGAAGTATGATACAGTTAAAAGTGACCGAGGGGGATAGGGTCCCATTAGCTCAGTTGGTAGAGCGGTGTCCCGGAAAGACAAGGGTCCTGGGTTCGTGTCCTAGATGTGACCATATCCTTTTCTGATTTTTCTCTTTCAGATTTTCGTTTAGAAATCACTAATATTGTCTTCAATATTTAAATATTACAATTTGAGGTTTTACTCAATAAATTTATTCCGAAAAATAAATATTTTACAATGTTAACAATGTTCTATCTTAAATTTTGATAAAAGTGCGTCACCTTTATTCACAACAAAAAAATGTTTTAGAATTTAAATCAGTCATTAAATTCAAAATATGTTAACAATTAACTTCGAAATTCAAAATATATTCACAAAAATTAACCATACCAAAAATAGCATATAATGATAAATCTTTACGTTAATTTTCATGTATTTTCCTGAAGTCTTCTAATTCTGCTTGTGAAATTCAGTGTTATTTACTCAAAACTTCATTGAACAATAAAATTATTCTATCCTGGGGTATTAAAATTTTCTATCTTTATAAATATTATATATTGAATATTCATAAATTTTATAAAATAATAAATTTACTAGAAGTAAGGATAAACAATCTCTCATTACAATTTTACAGGATATTATAAAGGCCTTTCAAAATTTATGATGATGTTTTTTTAATAAATGTTGAGTGTCTGAAAAATTGAATGTTTTTGAAATATGACAAAAAAATAATACAACAATATTTGTATATACTGGTATATATTCTCCTACACTGCTAGTATGTCTTGCATTTTCTTTGGATAATTTGCTATTTTACTAAAGAATATAAAAGCAACAATGAGTACAATCATAGTTTTGGCATTTCAAAGATTAAGAATCTTTAGTTAAATATTAAAGATGGATTCGACAGGAAAAATTTACCAATAAATTAAACGAGTAAATTATGAAAGTCTGGAATATTAGAATATAATGCCAAAACGGTAAAGAATTTTTTATTTTCACTTTGATGTCTGTTTTGATGATGTATAAATAAAATAATTGATATGGTACTACTTAGTGAAGAAATGTTTTTTCAGCTATATATTTAAAGTGTAATTATACTGATGTTACCTTAAATGAGTTTATAAATTTGCTATTACATACTATCTATAAAAACACATTATTTTGATCTTGTTTTTCATATCAAAAAAGATTTATGACTGCACATTTTTTAATGTTTTTAATTATATCCGTTTTCGATTTCATTTCAATAAAATTGCGCATAATTCATGGAGTTCTTCAAATTTCATGTTTTATTAATAAAAAATGTGTTTTTGTGCTTGTATTTTGCAGTACTATTTACCTAAAGAAGAGTTAAAATAGGAGTTTTGCGCATAGTTCATGGAGTTCTTCAAATTTCATGTTTTATTAATAAAAAATGTGTTGTTGTGCTTGTATTTTGCAGCACCATTTACCTGAAGAAGAGTTAAAATAGGAGTTTTGATAGGAAATTTAAAAAAAATAAAATAATAATAATAAGTACAATGAGGATACTACGATTGCACCTTCTTGCTATACGACACGAATTCGACTGTTGACTTGCGACAATTTACAATGCAACATAAAATCTTCTTCTTTTCAAGTGTGGGTAAGGCTGTTTTTAAGGAAGGAAATGGATAGTAGGTATGAAAGTATATGATGGGAAAAATTGTAGATTTTATCAAAAACTCTTTCAATACCAAACAATCACTGTTATCATCACTTTTATATCACTGGATTCATCAAAGACTTCATTACTAGTTTCTTCACATATTTCATCACTGTTTACATAACTCCTAAATCATCGGATTAAACTAAGAATTGATTACTTGTATCATCGCATTTTTCATCACTTCTTCATCACAATTTAAAAAAACTGGGATCTTCAAAGGCTTCTTCACTAGTTTCATGTCATGTTTCAGCACTATTTTATTTAATTTTTTTCCCATGTTACCTTACTGGACTTACTCATCAAAGACTCCATCACTACTTTAATCGCAAGTTTCAACACTGTTTCGTAACGTATTTTGTTACTAGAAACGTAAACGGCTTCATTACTAGTTTCTTTGCGTGTTTCATCAATGTTTCCATAACCCGCTACATCACTGGATGAAACAAACAATTCATTACTTGTTTCATCGCATGTTTCATCATTATTTAATCACGTTTCTAATGAGTGAATTAATCAAAGAAATCATTTCTCACGGCCTATGTCATCTTTAGGGATGCAGTAGGGAGGGTATTTTAGAAAAGATTGGGTTGTTAAAATGGGTTTTGAAGAGACCTATGTTGGAGGAGAGAGGAAACACGAAAATCTTTCTTCAGCCGAACTGTTCAAATCAAGAACGTTACGTAGAAACAACCCGTTCTCGTGAGATAAATAATCTCAACCAAGTATTGGCCATGCGTTTGTCATGTTTTCCGACTATGCACCGTCACCGATGTTATATATGTCACAAGTTCTTCGGAGCATTTTTCATTGAAATACCAGTAAAACAAAGACTGCATTACCACCTGACGGTTGTGTTCTAAATAATGAATCCGTTTGTTAAGACAGGGTTATCTAACAAACGGACCGCCCGTTTATGCGATGAGTCAAGTGTTTGGGGCTCCAGACCAGAGGTGGCTGCAAATTCAACAGTGGTTAAAAGTATGTAATGGTGATATATTCAAAGTATGTACATGGTATGTACAAACCTACAGTGCCTGGAAAGATGTACAAAAAATTATATTTAATGGCTTAAGTGTACCCGGCATTGTTCGGAGTTATGAATGGTTTGATGATAATGCTTTAAGTCTTCCTCGGGCGTCCCCGACTTTTTCTACCATTCACTATTGTACACAAAATTGTTATATACTGTTAAAAATCTATCGTCTCATTTGACCCCGTATAACATTTCAGTGAGTGATAATACTTTTAGTCTTCTTTTCTACGATTCAATACCCATTACCACATTTTTGTTATCATCTTTAATTCCATATGTATAAACATAAGTACGAGGAAATCAACTAAGATTTACCAAAAAAATAACATAACATATTTTACCTAGTGGGTAAAAGAGATCGTTCCTTTCGGACTCCTAACTGGCCTTCGAGTGACGTCACGAGCTTGCGAGCGGCCCTATGCGTTTTATCTCCGAAAAGTGCCTGAATGAGACAACCTTGCTAAATACATTGTCTACAAACCTTGAGCCTGTATAACCCGTCAATGAATCAGGCACAACTAAGCCATATTAGCCACGCGAAAATAACCTGCGTGCAGGGACTGCGCAGACTATTGGGTTGCGTTTACAAAATAAATACTTGCTGGTTTATAAAGAAAGTTTCAGAATATTTTACTTGGCTTTTACCTTTCTTTGACGCCATAATTTTCTTTGCCGGTCCTTGCGTTCGCCGATTGATACAAATATAATTTTACTCGGCAGATATTTTCAATTTGTATGGATATTTCAGGCGAGTAATTAATGCTTATAATAATTTATAATTATTATTTTTATGATTCTTAAATTCTTTAAAAACAATCAACATATAACTTGCATTTTTTAAATAACGTATTTTTTTATTATTATTCTTAGTTAACCTCATAGGTGCTTTGGTCACATAATTTCAAGTGCGAGCGAGAGAGATACAATACTCTTCACACCGTATATTATACGGCTGGGAAATTCGAATTTCAAACAAAAAATATAACATCTTTGAGCAGATAGCAGACAGGTGAAGATACAGCATACGTGATAAGGAGAACTAATGCCGGCTGAAAAGTCACGGAGGGCTGGAGTTGCGGGGACGGGTATTGCAGCGGAGGGGAGATTTTCAAATTCAACGAGATTGGATGTTCAAAACGACGGGGACGCCTAGACCTTACTCATGTAAAATATACGTTTTCTTCATATTATGGTCGTGAAATATGAAAGGCGAAAAAAGAAAAATACCCCGAGGTGAGTGGTAGGTACCCCTGCTTGCGGGATAGAAACTTGGATAGACTCTGTGTTTTGTAATACATATGTACATTCATCGGCTTAAGTACAATTTATATTTCACATAAATATGACAAATGTTAAAATAAACTCAACATATTAGATACCAAACATGACGAAAGGGTGAGGTGTGGATTTATCAGTAGAAATGGACTCTTTGACACCTATCTGGAAAAACGTAGTTACTAAACACGATATCAAATTATTTCATTCAAGAAAAAATCATTTGTATTTCAGTTTTATTTTTGCAATAAAGGAAAATAAAATAACTTTGTTTGAAACATGGAAGGTGTGTGAACTTAAATTTTTTTTTTTACAAGGTTGTATTAAATTTAATTGAAATAAAATAAATTCAAATAAAAAAAACTTTGCACACAAAAAAATAGTTTTTCAAGTTTGTCAAAAAATTGCGACAGTATTTTTAGTCATTACTTTTCTTATTTCCAGTTCATTTTTTACAACGCATTTTGTAGAATATTATAATACGCTTAAGTGCCAATATGCATGTAGTGCGGAATAAAATTAGTGTCTTTATTAAACTTACTGTTTTTTTTTTTATAATATTCGTACACGTCATATCAAGACACGCAATTGAAACCAAAAACATTTAAAATCTCAATCTTCAAATTCATTAATGATATTGTGAATTTGTTCATTTTGTCTCACTTATATTTGTAGGTTTTGTATGTAACCCAAATGAGGCACTCATTCCCGGGCATGTAACCTTAAATGCGGCTTTAAATGATTGTTCATCACGGCCTAAAAGGCTTAATATGAACGTTTCATCCCAGAAGGCCCCCAGAAATTTCTGTAAGGGGTAGGTCTCATGCAAATCCCTGCCGCCACGACAATCACAAACGGTGGGCGGGGAGGGTGAAGAACGAACTGGGTACAAGCTAAAGGATAAGGGCACGTAGTAGGAGTTACTTTTAGCATCGCATTTGCAAAAAAACCAACCATAATATTTGAAGCTCTATTAAGAATAAAAATGTTTGATCTATGAGAAGGCGCGCTTTGAGCATTTTGCTCACATAAAAAAATTATGTCCATCTGTAAACATCTGTGAGGCGCTGCATCTCCAACGGGATCCAAACAGCGTCCAGTATGCTAGGTTATACTGTAATCGGAGTGTGTACATGATGCGTTGTGTGTATCTAAGTTGAGGCAGTATATTTGGAATAGTTGCTTCTTCACCGGAAGACTTCACTTGTTGAATTTCCTGGCGAGCATTTGGCTCGCAAACTCAGTACTCTTCTTTGGCGTTCTATGCCATTTTTTTTTCATTTAGGTCAACAGTGAAGACATGCCTCAAATATTTTATTTCGCTGCAGACTTTGAGATTGGTTTCGCTGAGTTATATAAGCAGAATGACAGCCGGACCAATATTTGCTTTAAATATCAGTATTGATGATTTTTTAGAATTGTACATTAGCCCGTGACTATGAACGTATGCTTTGCATCGGGCCAGAAGGTTCCTCATTGCTCTTACCGATGAGACTAGTATGATAATGTCATTTTCATTACTAATATTGTTCATACATACCTCGGCAAAAAGAGTTTTTGTCAATATGTAGTACAATTAGTCAATAAATCAGATTTGAAATAACATGAGCATTTTGCTCGCGAGTGCCTTTCCGTGAAATTTTTGAAAAAGACGCACTTCCTCAAGGATTAGTATTTGGCTGTCTTCACTTGGCCAGTTACTAATATTGTTTTGGTTGCCAAACCAACTATCAAATCACTTCTCTGTTTGATCATGTCACTATCAGTGAATTCGGCAAAATAAATAAATTATAGACAAACAATTTTGTAGCAGAAAACTATCAAAATGAAAATAATAAAAAACTCTCGTCACTAACTTTCTCCAAAGTCCGCCCGCAAAGATACAACGACAAACAATGTCACACGTCAGGTTATGTGAATAACGAACTTATATTTATGTAATAGTAGACATGCTTACAAGTGTCCGCACGTAAAACAATTTTTTTGTAAAATGTTCGTTCTTATGACAAAGTTTTTTCTGAAAGAATTTCTCTTTTTATTCATCCTGGAAGGCGGGTTTGTTTACCGCCGCCCCGGCAACCATTTAATGTATAAAAAACACCTCTGCCATAGGTCACCCCAAGTGGTTCGTCACGATGGTGATTTAGCAGGGGTGTCTAGGCTCATCTGGTGAGGATGCGCCTACCCAACAGCTGCGTGGATGCCAGATCGGTAGAGGCTGGTTTGGAGAGACCCTTTAACCTCTCTAACTGGTCGCTCGATCCATCACATTGCGCCGCAGTTTGAGGGATATATATTCATATATCTGCCACTCCTGGAGGCACTGATCCCTAGATTCAAGTTTGACTCAACCCAACTCTCTTACCTTTTACCCTCCCAGAACTTCCAATCCTTACTTTCCCTTTAAAAGAAACCCCCACATAGCACCCTAAAAGATGTCATAGAAATTATTTAACATTTAAAACTTCACAAAATTCTTGCAATACTAGAACAATACATGCACACCAACTACTAATACCAAAAACCAACACATCCTTTGGACAAAAACACTACAGATTCCAGGCTATAAAACTATACAATTCACTTCCAACACAATATAAAACATCCAATCTTACAGAATACAAAAAAAAAACACATATGGAAATGGCTACAATCCTTTTAATATTTAATTTTATTATATTTCACATTTGTTATTTTTCACAGATGAACTCCTAGCGTGGAGGACAATAAACTATATCTTTGTATTTCTAATATATTTAGGAATAAATAATAAAAAAAAAACATTTTCCTCAGGGCCACCTGTGTGGGGTTAACCTAAAAAAATTGCTTTGTATTATTTTCCAGTTTATAATAAAAAGTCTTTAGTTTTGCTGATTGTTGGTGACCGTCTATGCTATCCTCTCGATATGCAATAATGATGTCGATGGGGGGGGGGCAAGGTTTAAACCCCCTAACCCCCACCTTATATACGCCCCCCTTATTGTAGATAGTTCCTTGTACCTAGATTATATTACATGTAGTTGGTAATATTATTACACTTATTTGCAGAAGTGTCTAACGCATTCAATTGAGTGTAGATTCAAGGACACTTTGACATCATAAAATGATATAATCTCTCTAATCAATATCTATTAATTTTACTTAATCAACAAATACGATCTTTTTAAATTAGTTTGTAGGTCACTGTTAATAATGTATCATATCCCATCTGCTTTATAATCCTAGGTTAGCCAAAAAGCTTCTCAGTACTTGGTTTAATATTTTATCATCCGATGCGTATTTTCAAAATACGAACCCCGGCGTGGGCGTTGAGGACTTTCATTATATCATTGAACCAAAAATTCCCAGAAAATATGGTATTATTTATCTTGTGCTATGGAAATGTCACAGTTCAGTCATATATGTAAACCTTCATCAAATAAAGAATTTAAACAAAAAAAATGGGTTATTTTTAAATGGTTTCGTAGCTTTGAAAACATTTACTACATACATTTGTAGGCGTAACAAAGAAGTTCTAACAAGACGATCTTTCGAGTCCGTCACTATATTTCCATGTATTTTCACTAAGCATTCTTATTGTAAAGTAATCCATTATTTATTTCAGAGCTCGTTTCTCCGTTGCAACTGAAAAATATGTGTTTAAAAGTAAATAGTTAAAAATATTTACCAAACTTAGCAGTTAGTCTTTTCCATAAGTAATTTAATAATGCATCCACTGCATCAGAGATTGGTGACCTAGCCACAAGATTTATATGGCTAATGAATGCATGTGAAAATAAAAAATCAAAAAGCATATTTTACGCAAGAAACTGTTAGTTAAATCGTCAGTATTTAAAACAAATGATATCTGACGATTAAATTATCACACGAAATAATTCTGATGGTGGACTAATTGTTCCAATCGTACGACCTACAACAGCACAGCATCACTATTTATGTAAGGGAATAAAACTATTTAATCAATTACTCTTCGGTATATGAACAGAAAAAAACCACGATAATTATTAGATAGAAAACAAAAAATTTAGTACCTACCACTACAGACATTTCCTTTTTATGATATATTATGTTGTGTTTATCATTTCTTTTGCGTAGTGTATATCTTATTTTCAATTTGTATTACTTTTATAACTTTCCAATTAATTTAAAAAAATATTTTAAAACATGATAATCATAGAAAAAAATATATTCATTTTTGAAAAATACTGTTCCGCTTAAATTTGGTAACAAATCGCAGCGTACCTGGGTGGCGAACAGATTCCTAAGGCTTGCAAACTAGCACGGTTTACCGTTGGAATGCCGCGGCGTGCCGCTAGCATGTTTTTATGAACTATTTCTTTGAACAGAATGTCCCATGTGTGCTGATCATGAAACGCACGTATGGGATTCATTACTTCCCTAAATTGTAGCACGGGTTTTGAATAGCATGCTGTTTTAATATTGTAAAGTAATAATTTATTGTAATACAAGTTTGATTACTTCCCTAAATTGTAGCACGGGTTTTGAATAGCATGCTGTTTTAATATTGTAAAGTAATAATTTATTGTAATACAAGTTTGTCTTATTTTTTTACCTTTTTATGGGAGTACGCAGCGCAAACGCACTTTGTAGAAAACCCGCCACAGCTACTCGCAACGTGCTTGCATTAATTTTTCCACGCTACGTGATTTTATGTTAATTGTATCTTCTAAAACATATTTATGTTTTCCTCTATGTTCTTTCTTCTATGTTACAATCTGCGTATATGCAATAATACTTATAAAACGATTTATAAAAAAACTTAAAAACAAGTATTACGCGTGACAGTTATTTTGCCTTCTGAAGGCATTATTAAACTGTTTAAAACGAAAATAGTTTTTTTTTTTGCCGAAAACATCTGACAGTTAGGAGTGAAATGAGGTCAATTATTTATTTGGTACCCATGTGCGAAAATCCACTAGAAGGTTTTTTTTTTACTGTTCCAATGTTTTTAAATGACGGCCGGCATAGTCCAGTGGTAACGCATTGGACTGCCATTCCGTAGGTCACGGGTTCGAACCCGGCGTGCGCAAATAAATTTTATTTGATTAATTTGTGTTATTTCACAATTAATTAATTAAAATTAATTAATTAAAATAATATATAGTATATTTGCGGCACGTTCCAGAGTGGAAGATACTACCAGTATCGCCCTGGTGTAAGACCACCATTCAGAATTGAAACGTTGCTCCAAATGGCTCTAGCCGTGTTTAGTGACTAGATCTGAATAGCCAGGTACTTCTCCACCTTCCTCTTTCCCTTCCCCACTTGCCTTCAGCCTCACAACATCCCCCAATTGGGGATGCCATAGTCTCACTGGCTCCAGACGGGAGCAGTTGGGACTCTTGTGAGGTATTCACTATAAAAAAAATAAAAAATAAATCAATTTGCATTTTATGTTGTTCCATTGTACGAAAATGTTTTTCAAATATTGTTCCGATGTGTTGAATATATTTTCAAAAATTGTTCCATTGTGCGGGAATAAATTTTCCAAAATTTGTCTCATTTTGGGTTTGATTTCGTTTTGCGTTTGAACGTTTGTGAAGCCGTCATCATGCCCAGGAGGGCTGTTGAGTCGAGATCCGGGGGAGAGGTGGGCGGTGCTAGCTGTAAGTTTTGTAGGTGGAGGAGGGATACCAGGGGGAGAGGAGGCGGCTGTACGGAGAGTTATGGAGTGCCCTTGTTCCGAGCGATGTACACCGGAGCGGCCGATACAACCGCTCAATTTACGTATTCCTCGGCCTGTGTAAAGATTAGAACGTGTTATCGGTGAACTAATACGTGCTTTATTGGTGACACTGGGCACGAAATTATATAGTCGCTACCAATCGTAAATAGAATTAGGAACATTATTACAATTTGACATTCTGAGTATTCTACACTGTAATACACATCTTTAAAATATTTTCTGTAATACTAAAAACTCGAAAGTCAAATTTTAAGTTTATCAAATTATTGAAATGTCATTATTATTCCTTGCCGTGGTAGCTGCTATAAATCTTCAACTCTAAAGCAAAAAAAAATTAAGCACGCTTGTAGTCTATGAAATTTAATTTTTCAAATCTGAGTAGAACCTTTAAAAAATTAATTCACTAATGTGGTATGTCTATAATCGCATAGTGTATATAAGTCTTATAATCGCATAGTGACATTTATGACTGTCAACCCATGAAAAAATAGGCCATTAGAAGAAAAACAACTTGGGTACAAAGGAATATAGTTTTATTTTTGAAGTAATTCCATATTCATTTTCCCTTCGTTAGTTTATTTTGAATGTTTTTATTTTTCCGCAAACAAGTGCACAGGTCAACATAATAAAGAAATGAGTTTATACTCGTTCTTAATCTTTTAGCTGATTATAATATCCTGAGTACGTTTTTGACAAAAATAGTCATCAATGTCCACTTTTGAGGATAAATGAAGTCAATTGTGCCATGAGAATAGGTACGGTAAACAGCATGGTTTTACATGGAAGCCTTATTACAGACTGGAATTTATTTAATAAATCACCGTACAAAGAGTTGGATGTCAATATATTAATGAGAAAAAAATTGCAGGTACCTTAATTGAAAGTTGAATATTGCCATTAAGTAATTGTATTACAAAAAAATGATTAAACTATTCAATAGGGCAAACGAAAAGGCTTTTTGATTTTTTAACTCCCTCACCCGGAATACGGATTCTGAGTAAAGTGACAAGGTACAGTGGGAATCAAAAAAAAATATGCTGATGTTGTATTCTGTGGTATCTTTGGTTTTCATACAATAAATGTTTGATTTATATTGTAAGCTTACATATTTTCATTTATTTATGTATCTGCAAAATATTTTAAATATTATTTATTTGTAGTCTTTACGGAAGCTTTAACGATATCCGATTAGTAGATACTTTCAAAATCGAAACTTTGCTTGAAATGGCTTTAGCCATGTTTGGTGACCAGAACCGAAGAGCCAAATACTGTTCAACCTTCGTCTTTCCCATGTCCTTCCCCTACTCCCTTCATTCAGCGTAACAACTTATCCAAATTTGCGATGCCACAGTGCCACTGGCTTCAAACCGTTGACAGCATTACATGAAGAATATATGTTTTAAACAATAATAATTTTTGAATGTGATAATGTGGCAGAAGCCTCTTATAAAATAAAATTCACTAGCATTTATTTAATTCCAGTCAGCATGAATGATGTATCAAGTGCGACAAAGCGACGCTGATCCACCGACAAGGAGCGCCTCGACGCTCCAGCAAAATGCGGAGTAATAAACCTTAGTAAACTGGAAACGCCACACATACGCGCAGGTGTTCTTCTCGTAAGGCCTCGGGAACAAACTATAAAATGCGGGGCCAATCGAGCAAAGTGTTCTTTCTTTGCGAGTGGATTAATAGTCGTATCATTGCAACATTTTCATCTACTTTAATGTATAATATGCGTATTTACGTATCTACTAAAAATAAACTTTCGAAATATAATGGCATTTAAAAAAACAATCTTTGTTTGTAATAACTGTTGCTGAAACTTTATTGTCTTTATATGTAAAAGGTTTAAAGCTGTTTAACGGAAATAAATTGGAGTGTTAATTTTTTATTTTTTTATTTATTATTCAAGTGTCGCATTATTATACAGGATGTTAAGAGACGTTTATTATTTAGGCGAGGAAATCCAAACGGCCACGGCCAAACTGGGATTTTCCTGAAAATCTGAAAAAAATCGAATTTTCTAAAAAAATAAAAAACCGTTTTCAGCTACAAAAAAAATAAAAATGCCATTTTTTGTAATATTAGCACTCTAGAACACCCAACAGTCATGAGCCGCCTCTGCCCACAACAATGTACTCACAAACTATTTATATAACAGACAGAAAAAGATAACTTTTCATAAAAAAATCGAAGGATGCAATTTAAATAGGAAAAAATATCACAGCGCTCGGTTTTATCGTCAATCCCATTTGAATTTGGTAAACAAAATTTTGTATTAAGCCACGATTCAGCAAATATTTGGATCACGAAACACTTCCATAGGGCATTTCTTGTTCTTCTTAATTCTATTATAAATACATAATTCTAAGTGAAAATATCTTATTAACGAGTAATTATTTCTGAATTCCGTCTTATAATTAACTAATTTTAATACCCGGTTTCACCAGAAATTAAGAATGAAAATTATGAAACTAGTAAATCTATTATTTTTCTAATAAATAAAATGTAACATCTTTTCATAGAAATCACGTTGTTGCCTGATAAAAACAGAAGCGTCGTTCTTTAGTTATAGAACAAAAAAAGGCCGTGCAATTTTAAAATGCCAAAACTCACTGGTCGATCATTTTCAAAGCTTCGTACAATAATATTTCAGATTTTCAATTAAGATTCTTAAATAGCCAGTATAAGTTACATTGAAATTTAAGGACTTTCGAAATTCTAATCCTATCAACTCCTCCTACATAGGTACATACTAAATATCGCGTATTTTTTTGAACTTATGATAAATATTGTGTAAGAAGTTTTGCCTATAAAGACGGTACTTGTAGGCACATTTTTATTAATTTATTCTAGTTGGAACGTAGCTACCAATCCTGAATTCTGTAAATTGTCGTAATATTAATTGGCATAATTTTACTGTTCGTTTTGGATATTTCGTTGAGAATATATAGTAAGTAACTTGAACATATTTATATACGATGATGCATATGTAAATATCATATTTCAATGAAAATTAAAAGACATCTTTATAATGAACTTTACAGTAAGGGGCGTTAATAATGTAGTTGGATAAAAAAACTGCTTAGGTACTCACTAAAATCTCTCTTCTTTTAAATAATGCATTTTCATTCCGTATTAATATAATCTTATTAGGAGTATATTATGTGATATTTTTCACAATTTTTCTTAATAGTAATTAATGCCCACTTTTTACCCTGGGGATAGAAAGAATAGTAAATTTCACGATATTTGGCGTAAAAAGGCTTGGGTATTCTTTTACCTTGAACTGGACCAAACAGCATCAGCTCGGAGTGGTACGGAAATCCGCTAATTGTGACCTATAGTTTCAAAGTGTGACATCTCCATTTTTACAGTTTTGAGATAATCATGAAAACACATTTAGCTATTAATATTGACGATGTTTAACCATTTTTCAACGTATTTCCAATAAACATAGCGAAATATTTAATTTTATGAAGTAAGTTCTTTTGTATAATGCTTATTTTCATTTTTATTTAACTTTTTAGTTTGGATGTGTCACATTTTGAAAATAATGTATGGATTTGTCATACTTTGAAACTCATGATACTGGATTTGTCATACTCTGCAGCCAACTTATGTAGGTCCGCCATTTTTTTGAAGCCATGGGTGTACGTAACAAACTAGCAAAATTATACATATTTTTGTTAAAATAAGTACTTTATTTTCATGAGGTAAGCAAAAAATATTCATTATATTTAAAAAAAAAGTACAAACACCATTCTCGAAAGAGTGTCAGTACAATCACAAGTTTATTATCTTAATTTTCAGTAAACAATTTAAAAATAAAAAAATTACAATGAAATCAATGACAGTTTTAAAAATACACTATTATTCAAATGACAAACAAGAAATTAAAATAGACTCGTAAATTGGTAATTGGTGCTTGTACAAAGGATACGTATTTAATTACAAATCATACTATAAGGTCATTAATTTCCACGTTAGGTTCACAATCTTCTTCGCTAACTTCCACATTTTCAATATTCTCGGATTCTCTCTGATTTTCTTCATACCTTTCGATAACATTTTTATAATATTGTAGGCAACCAAGAGCTCTCCAGTTGTTGCCATAATGTTTTTTTTAAAGATAATCAACATCCTTAATTTTAGCCATTTTTACATTTGTTCCACAATTTAACTCTTTGGGGTTAATTTGTACTGCAGATAAATTTGTTTTGAAAATTTTCTTTGAAGAACACAAATCTACTCTATAGTGAGCTTCTCCAGCAACTGTTATGACGCCTGATGGTTTTTTGGTTAAAATAAATCTTTTCGAAGGAGCAAATTTAAAATGCCATTTGCCTGGAGGTTTCAAGACCTCCTGAACGGCAGACTTCCAGTCAAAGACTTTCACGTCAGTTCCAAGATTATATACTTTTCCATGTTCCTTAAATATATCGTAATACTCTTTAGGATTGACAATTACTTCTTTCTTCTTTATTTTTTTCTCTATTCCAGCAAAAACTCTGTCAGATGGTAGAAAGGAATGGCCTGGGACGGGAAAAATTATTTCAATTCTTTTTACAACATCACCTCTGTTTTCCAACCATTTCATGCACATTCCTATGAGAACAGAGTTTTTATTTTGTCCTCCGCATCCATCAGCCATTAGTCGAATAGTGTTGATTCCATCAAAATTAATTTTAGAAAGAAGATGGAATAATGAACTTGCGATTTCATTTGATCCTTTTGCGTACTTATCTTCTGTCCAAGCATATATGTGCACGTTAGTGAGTTTAGAATGGGAAGTACCAATAACTGCTGTAAAATTATATGTATATAATTGGCGTGAATAGTAAGCTGCTTGATCGGCAACTTTCGGCAGTGGTTGGTTCTTTTGGCAATCAAAAGAAATTGTTGCCATGCCCTCTTTTTCTTCTTCCAACATTGTAAAGAATGCCTTTGCCCGAATTTTATGCACACGTTTTTCTATTATTAAATTATTTTTCATTGATGCATCTACTTCAAACTTAATTTTTTCACCAAGTTCCAAGCATTTGGAGCACTGATCTGTCCGTGGAGTTCCAAAACCAATATTGAACTCAGAATTAAATATTTTTCGGAAATACGAAGCCTTTACGATGCAATCCGATAATGCTTGAGCATTAAACATTTGACTTAATTTGCTGATATTAAGTTCGCAAGATAAATATTGCCGTGATTTTTTTTTGCTACGACAGTAATGAATTTCAAGAGGAATAAGTTTTTTAATAAATTCTATTACAGCATTTTTGCGGTCGGCAAATTTTATGTGATTTCTATCACCTCCCCGTTTCTCAATGGGAGGAGTGACAGAGTTAAAGTATCTTTTAGTGACGCCAATCACACGCATTTTGTTGATATGTAAAATATCCAAAAATGTGTTTCTGCATACGGGTACCGTAGTCATGGTAGTTGTTTTACGTACATTATAGGTTATTGAAAGAGACTTCTTTTTCCTTTTGTTGCTATCTGTTTCGCTGTTTCCTCTTCTCCTAATTACCGATTTCGGTAAACAATATTTTAACAAGTAATTGTCCTGATAAATTTTGTTAGACAACAAATAAAATTTCTTGTGAAATTGTTGTATGTCTACCATTGTCAATGACATGCATTGAAATGCCTTTGAATTGTGTTGGCATTTTGGCGTAAACGGCAATGTTGATGCAGAATATCTTGAACAAAAAGAAAGGGGATATTTTAATTTTACATGAAAAATAAATTTATATTTAATAATTATTTATACCCATACATATTTACTAGAGAGGTATCTAAAATACCTACATTTCACTTATTAATCTGAGTTGCCAATGAAATAGTTGATTAAAGTGAAATTGATGTTTCTAGAGACAGGTATAAAATACATAAAAAAATTCGTGTGTGAAAAATAAAATTAACTCTCGCACGCCCTTTGCAAAACTGCATGAACCATAAGTGATCTTGACAGTTGAGAACAAAACTTACCTTTTTTTCACTTCCCTGGATCTTTTCCACTTTTCTGGCTGTTTTTTTCTATTCCTTGCTTTCTCTGGAACAACACGTTCCATTGTTTTTTATCTTAAAACTTACTAAAATACCGAAAAACTGTCAACCGACACTCACAGCTGGACACAAAAGACAGAAATGGCAGTTAAATCCCTCAATCACGTGACAAGATGGCGACTCCCTATTGGTTGAAGTGGATCTGTCATTATTTGAAACTAATAAGCGAGGGATATGTCATTTTTTGATAATAACCTCAATTTTTAACTCAAATTATGTAGAAATTTTAAAGAATATGTCAGATTCTGTGGCAAAAGCTATAATCAACAATAAAATGGCTACAAAACTGCATCATTATCTCATTTTAGCCAAAAATGGAGATGTCACACTTTGATACTATAGGTCACAATTGTGTTGCATGTGGGTTGTAGTACACAAAGGTAATAAAGATCTTAGTTTTTATAATAAAAAATATGATATCAAAACAAAATTACTGCCATCTATTGTGACAACCAAAAGCACAAATGAGATTTAATGAATTATTCTTTAATTTTTTTTATGTTCACCTGCTAACACCATTGAATAATTGAATTTGTATCTACAAATTTTTATATTTATTTTTACGTTAGCAAAGTTAAAACACTTGATTAGCAAACAAATTAACTTGAATGAAAACTGGGATTTGGCATCAAAAGTGTATTTGATGCCAAGATAAATGATTTATTACCAATTTTTCACTTTTTAATCCTAATGTCAATTTGAAAATTTAAAACAGAACGCTTAGAAAAAACACGGACTATAAAATAAATATATATGTACATTTATTATTTGTTTTAAATGTCACGGCCGAGAATCAAACGCATATCACAGATAACCGAAATTAATATTTTTGATTGATGGTAATGGTACGTATACATTTGCGAACCTGAACGCGAACCGAGCCACGAATTACGGGAAAGGAACGAAGCAACTACAAGCGGCGTTCGCGCCCTTTGCGGTTGCTTTGTTGCTTTTCCAGAAGTTGAGATTCAGTTATGTACATACTCTCGTATGTATATATAGCATAACATCACGTCATCAATTTGCTGTTTTAGAATAAAAAAATATGTTTATTATTGCCAGAATCGTTTTTTATAGTTTCTAATCATCCTAAAATGAATATTGTTTGTCGATTTTTTGGCGTCAAAAACGCCAAAACAATATGTTTATTTCAACATTGGATAGGATTCAATTTTCTATTAAAATGTTTTTATTCAAGCGTAGCTATTGTGGCTAAGCAACCACTACAACACTGACTGCTTTTTTTTCGTTGTTGAAATTAATATTTATATTTATACTTACGCCCAATTTTCCAAGATGGCGGCGTTTTTTATTTTTTTAATACTTTTTACATTTATGTTATCGCACATTAATTCACTGAATTTGAATTATTTTTTGTCAAACAATAAATTTTCAGCCATTTTTAACGTTTTTGTTTGAAAAATTAGCTTTGTGGCTCTAGGCAGGCGTGAGCCTCAACTACCCCGACTGTCAAATCTCCCTCACTAGATACGCTTTAGATGACTTATAACAAGCAGTTATTTTTATGGCGTGCCTCCATTGGCGGCACGGCAGCTCGTTAGCCAATTAGCTTGGCGGTGATAATCTGGCTACACAAAAAGTTAACCGTACGTCACTGTCTAGCCGGGGAGCGCGGCATAGTTCCCAAACTGCTAACTGCCATCAATAACTTGTCGAGTTCTTTGACAAGCCCGACAACAGGGCACATGTGTTGCCATCAGAGCGAAATTGGTACAGTACTTATCGTAAAATCAAATTAAGTACTAATCTTGCTAAAAGGCAAGCGAAGTTAAATTGAAAGCAAAGCAAGCAGGTTAGAGGAAGACATATTAAATCCTTTCATATCTGTTGCTCGATACAGGAAACTTTTTAACTCGAGAAGGTATCCTTACGATGATCGTAAAACTGAGCAAGTTGTCGGTTGAAATATTAGTGTTACGGAAAACTTAATGCTTTTGCTCAACTATGTTACTAAAATAGGAAGCAGATCTGTCAAACGTAAATAAACAATAAAATTATTTGGAAAATATCTATTGACTGTGGTATTGGGGCGATTAAAAAGAAGTATGTAAAAAATTTCTATAACTTTGTCAAAGAAATTGGTTGTATGCCCTATTTTGTTCAATATGGCCATGAAATTTCTACTCCTTACAAAAATAGTGCACCAAGCCAAACAAATCTACGAAACTTATAATATTTCGAGTTACAGAAAGTTTAAAACTGTTTTTCAGAGTTATGTGATTTAGTTTTACTGTATTTTACCAGACTATGGTCATGGCTCCATCTTTGCTGAAGAATTATGCTGACGTCAGTAGCTCTCATAAAGGTGTATAGAGCACGTCAATTACGTAGTCTACTGAATAAAAACAACTCTTTAACTACCTACTGATTAAGTAAATTACGCCTTATACAGGTAATAAAAATCTCATATCCCACTACCACCGCTGAAAAGTTTTGACCTCCATTGAATTCCATTATTGTATTATAGAATTTACTACAAACTCTATTGCTTTCTGTTGAACTCGGTCGCTTCGTAATTGATTTTGATCTTAAGAAATTTCTACATCCAGATGATTGGCAACCGCAGATCGTGATCGTAATTGATTTTGATCTTAAGAAATTTCTACATCCAGATGATTGGCAACCGCAGATCGTGATCGTAATTGATTTTGATCTTAAGAAATTTCTACATCCAGATGATTGACAACCGCAGATCGTGATCGTAATTGATTTTGATCTTAAGAAATTTCTACATCCAGATGATTGGCAACCGCAGATCGTCACCCAGTGAATTTCTAAAAATCCACATATCGGTAGATATTGGCATCTTGAGTTTGATGAATTCGGTACAGATCCTCATAAATATACATAGTTAAAATTTAATACTTATTTGGACCTCCTCAAACCTAAGACTTAATTCCTCCACAATTCCTACATTAATCAAAGTTAGATTCCTAATAGCATATTTTATTTGTTATTTTATTCAATACCAGACGGGGTAAATTAACTAATATGAAATACTGTTACTTTATTAAAAAACTGGTGTAATTATTCGTTTTCCTGCTAAAAATGGGACTGCGGGCCTATGAAAATGAATTGAAAAAGATGCTAACAAAGTATCAGTCAAAGGCAAATGTTTTCTGAGGACGACGGAACACGTTTTCATACAACTGATATTGATACCGACATATTTATATTGTATCATTCCGTCATGATGTCTATTAGGAAAATAACTATATATTCTGAATGACTAATTTTACCAGGAAGTTCACACGCTGTCCATTTTTTAAGAGGATCATTTTTCTCCGTGCACCGACGGTGGCATATTACGATATCGCAAAGCAGGGGTACTCCATAATATACATCATATTATTGGTATCGTCTGTGTTAATCACTCATGAAAATACATACAAAGAATATGTATTACGGCTAAGCTGTTTAATTTGCCTCTTTTTATGTTCAAAGATCGATCTTATCTTTTAATTCTATATTAAATTCTAAATGTGTGTGACAAAGGATAAGTGGATCGTCGGATTTCGGTACCAAGGAAGGGTGAGCCGGTGAAAGGAAATCTTGTGACTGAAGGCGTGAGTGTGTATCGGTTTCAAAGCTTAGGACTGGCCTGAAGTTGGCTCAAAGGATCCTGCCTAACTGTTTTATGCAAATATAAATATATTCGAATAATATTTTCATTAAAAAACGTCGGGTAAGCGAGAACAAATATTTAACATCGTCCGTCATCTCATATCATCTTATTATAATAATACCTATATATATTTCAGCTATTACCAGAGGCGAACTCTAATTATATATACATTTTTTAGTCTAGCAATTTCCTAAATAAAATTGAATAAAGAATTTGTCTCACTATGTTTTTTGTATTTTTTTACGACAAAGTTGAAGTTTTATTTATTAGAAATATATTGTATTTTTTGCTTACCATTTAATTACGAAGCCTCTTAATTTTTCAGCTCTTTACACTCTAACCAGATTAACTGTAAATGCGAGATCTTCATCGTTTTTCATTGAATTTATAGCCGTTTTAAAATATTTTAATTACAACAACTTTATCTGTCAAAAACATATAAAGAAGTGTTTAGGATAATTGTGAGAAAGACAAGCATTCTCCTTCATTTTTCATTTCCCCCTCCCATTTCAAGTTTACCACTATTTACCCCAAATGGCAGATGGTGCCATAGTCTCACATATTTCAGAAGAAAAAAATTTAAGCGTAGGTTCCTCCCACACAATCAATTGGCCACAGATGTCGTCAACAAAATGAAACACTATCAAAACTGCCAACGAGAAGTGTGAAATTTAGAATACTAATACATCAAAAAATAATAATTGACTAAAGTAATATAGAGCTGAAATGATCACGGATCCCAGTAATGCCCACCTTTAGACAAGGTTTTTATGCATATCACAAAGGATAACATATTATTTTTAAGCATTAGTCATGAAAATAATCAGAGGACCTGACCGGTAATCAGAAGGCTGTGGGTTCAATTCCCGTTGGCGGCGTGTATTTTTAATATAAATATAAGTGTTTCAGGCTAATAATTATTGCTAAAAAAAAATATATATTATCAAATATATTACTTTCTGACTATGTAATTCAAAGTAGCGATAGGGGAATTCGATATATATATATACGTATATACATATACATATATATGTTATGGTTAAGGTTTTCACGGGTGTAAGAAGTAGAATAATGTTCTCGGTTTACCCGCGTAAAGTAGTCCTTAAAAGGACTTTTTAATTTCTGACGTTTCGGACTGATCTCACTGTCCATCTTCAGAGGCCTTATGTCCTGAATTTCGTCTCAAACTGAACGCTTTCCGAAAGCGTATATATATATACACGTATAAGAAAACAATAATCGCTCCAATATTTAAGTCCGGTAGCCCAGAGGACATTTCTAATTATAGACCCATTTCACTCTAATATGTCGACATTTTTTGAAAAAAATTGTTAAAAAAAGACTAACTGCATTCTTAAAAAAAAACTCGATTATAAATGAAAATCAATTCGGTTTCACAGAGGGAAAAAGTACCCAAGATGCCATTGCAAAAATTTCATCTAATATTCAGAGTGCCCTGGACAAATCAAATAAATGTATAGGAATTTTTATTGACTTAAAGAAAGCATTTGACAGCATTTCCATGAAAGACTTATATTAAATTAAAAGAAAATGGCATTGACCACTTAGTTCTTAAATGGATAGAAAGCTACTTAACAGAGAGACCTTAAATTGTAAAATTAAACCAAACCTTTAGTACACCACTAACAAGTACATTTGGCATTCCTCAAGGCACGGTCCTCGGACCATTACTATTTATAATGTATGTAAATGACATTTTCCAACAGAAAATCAAAGGTGAATTAACCTCTTATGCTGATGATACTGTTTTATTAATAAAATGTCAAACATGGGAACTAGTTAAGAAACTTGCAAATGAATGTATTAATATCTTAAAATCATGGTTTGATAATAACCTACTCACACTTAATGCCAAAAAAACAACATATGTATTATTTTCACTACAAAAAATACCTAAACACAAAGTAAATATCATAATCCATGATGAAAATTGTGACAATGTCAACTGTAAACTACTTAATCCTATTTGTACTGTAATCAACTCTTCTTCTGAAATTAAATATCTTGGTGTGATCATCGATGAAAATTTGAAATGGAAAAGCCATATTACGGAGTTAGTAAAGAGAATAAGGAAATGTATATATATATTTGTTAGGTTAAGAAATATTTTAAATGTGAAAATACTAAAAAATGTATATTATGCTCTTGTCCACTCCCTGCTTATTAACGGAATCATAGGTTGGGGAGGGTCTTATAAAAACAACCTACACTCAGTAAAAGTCTCGCAAAAAAATATTATAAATGTAATACTTAAAAAAAACTCTACTTTCCCAACAAAATTGCTTTTTAAATTGTTTCCAGTACCAAATATTGATTATATATTTAAGCAAACTTCAATTATAAAAATGTGTAAAGAAAAAAATAACACAGAATATCAAGAGTTTTACAAACTGATGAGAAATGGAAATCAATTTATAACGCCAATCTTTAAAACAACTCAAAATCAAAACCATTATATTTACCAAGCCATAAAAAACTACAATAATCTCCCTTCCGAATTGCGCTGTATTACGAACCAACAAGAACAAATAAATAAAATCAAACTTTTTTTCCAAAAAAACTTATATTAAAATAATATATATGTACATATATATTTTATTTATATTTTACACATAACATAATATTATAACATTGAATCTAAGTAAGAATCGTGGCTCCCTTATCAGGCACAAGAGCTCCTCTTTTCTGATAAGGTATACATGACCAATTATAAACCTAAATATTATATTTTGCAAAATATGTATGTATTAATGTAACTATGATCTATATTAAAATAATAAAAAAATATATATATATAATTTAGCCTCTTTTTTCAATCTTAAAGTTTGATTCTAAAAAGCGTCCTCTGTAAAACAAATAATCAAATAACCTAATAACAAAGTTTTCAAGAAATGCTTAAGCTCATCCGTACAAATTTTTATAGTGAAATTTGATATATTTTATTTTTGTATGCAAAATTTAGAGTGTTTTTGATACGCAAACATCAGATTGATAAATGATTTAAGATTTTCACGGCCAAAAGTATTTTTGTTATTTGTTTTTGGGGTGTTATGCCGCTCTGCGCTAACTCCTTCTTTAGCCAACGTTTCCATCATTAGGCAGGTGTGTCGATGGACATAGCGCAACACGGCATAACACGCCAAAAACAAATAACAAAAAAAATCAGATTGATAGTAAAAAAATCCCAATTTAAACTTCGTAGACATCCAAATTGCGATTGCGTTTACATTAAGACATCTATATCGTGTGATTTGGTTATTTGACTTTTTTGCATGTCACAATTTATTTGAGTTTACTCGACTACCATACTGGAATAGTAGATTAGTAGTATCTAGTATCTACTAGGCTCTTGCCCGTATTACGGTTGTCGTAATTTATGGTTGAATGAAACGAATCATGGTTTTTTTGTTGACACCTATCTATATAGCATGAAAGACTGGTTTTCATTTTGCAATAATGTAACCTGTGTGTTTCATAAATTTGGTGTATTCACATACAACCTTGCAGTTTAGCTTTCAAAAACTCTGAAGTTTTTTTATGAAATTTCATAGATTTTATTAAATTCTTTTTACAAAAATACAAAACATTTCTTCATTAAATATGTAACTACATTCTTTCATGTTAATTAAATCACAATATTTTTACAAACGCAGTTGGTTTTGTAGGTTTTGTCTAATGTCTGAGGCATAACTTAAAAGCAATCTATCAATTTCAGCAAAGCATAAGTCGTCCCTACCGCTGTTTAAGTAGCAACCTATGCCTACTTATATAGGCCAATTCACTGAAACTGGGTTGTCTTGTTATTATTCACATATACTCGATTGATCTACCCACCAGCATGCTAATTATTTTATGTCTGACCGAACCTAGTTGAAGGTCAAAGACGAGATTTTGGAAAACAAAATTGCCTCGAACTTTGGTGAAGTTGGTGTTGACGTATACTTCGTCATTCATGACAGTTAAATAATATTGTAAAGTAGGTGATTTATTAAATGTTTGAATCTATTATATATTAGTCTATCCCCTTGACAACTTAACCCTTCAAAATTAAATCGGTACCTTCTCGCACCTAGATAAGTACCATACAGAATATAAATAAATGTGAAGGTTTTAGAAAAAATATATGAGAATACAACATGTATGCAATTGTATAATTTGAGAGTACAACATGTATTCAAATGTAAAAATATGAGAATACAACATGTACGCAAATGTAAAAATATGAGAATACAACATGTATGCAAATGTAAAATTTGAGAGTACAACATGTATGCAAATGTAAAAATATGAGAAAACAACATGTATGCAAATGTAAAAATATTACAATACAACATGTGTGAAAATGTAAAACAATACAGTCATATTATGTTGTTGTTTTTATCATCATCATCGTCATAGCCGATTCAACAAGAATTGTAGATACTCTCTCTTTTCACGAAACGTTGCTTCCTATGGATGTAGTAGTCTTTAGTGACTAGATCTAAATAGCAAATTATTTTCCAACCTTCCTCTTCTCCTCAGCCTAACGACATACCTCAATTAGGGCTGCCATCGTTCCACTGAACAACAAACCTCGGAGAGTCTGGACAACTCTATGAAACTACATACTTTATCTCGCCTTTTCATTCAATTCTTTGGTCAAGAATTTTTCTCTTCTCTGGTGATGAAGAAACGCCATTAAGTGTCACTATTTCAGCTTACTATGTAAGCAAATTTAACATTATTGGTAACTTTTAGTGAATGAAAGTTTTTTTTTTATTTCCACAGGAATGTGTGCTATAATATTATGAAGTGATTCAAAGTAGCTAGGCACGAAGATTCCGGTTTCAGACCAACTTTCAACTTATCTGTTGCTTTTTTGCTGAAGTTGAATAAATGTAACTTACATTGCATCTTTACGTTCAAAAACATATGTTTGTCTGTGCCGGTGGCAAACACTTTTTCTTTGCGCCCCCAATGTGGAGAATTAACAGTTGCTAAAAATTTGTATAAAGTTCTTATGATCATGCAAAAAAACGTATTTCAATCGATTAATATTAACTTATTTATACGCCTAAAAGGGCTTTTTGCATAAAAGTTATATTTGATTGATATGATTTTACAACCAAAAGTACAATGTCATTGATTTTTTGGGTATTATAATATAATTCGCTTTCTTCTTCACTATCCAACTTTTCAGAGAATCTTGCAGTGTCTTTCATCAGATGTCATAGCAATCACAATAAAACCTATTGATTTTCCAATACCCAATCTAGCTTTTTTCATTAAAGCTTCTAACATAAGCTGGGTCTTATGAGTATGAGCTAATTAATTGGAAGTAGCAGAAAAACACCCAATAATTGTGCCGATGAACGCTGAATACATTTTTTTAAATAGAAAGATAAACATTCCCTGGTTAAAAATAACCTGACAATATTTGAAAATCTGTTACTACCGTCACAGTAAGCAAAAATGTTGCTTGTGTCATGATTGAGGACTTAGCCAGCTGAGAAATTAAACATACTATGCCTGGGTGGGATCCAGACGCGATGCCAACATGTAGTCAAGTTATTCTGATTCACCCGACCAAATATTTAGCGACTTGATCAAGTCTCATCTGGATCAAGATCATGCCTTTCTGTGACGTCTCCGAAATATTCATCCATTTGCAGGATTATATTATATACGCTTGACACTCCTCCATCTGTTCAGCGGAATTAAACATGGATTTTGTTTCATATATTTTTCGAACGACATAATAAGATTGTGTCGCGTTTGTGCATTACTTCTACCTAAAGTATTGCTAAATACAGTCAATAGCTGATTCACAAAACTTAAAACTTTAATAGTGTTGATTAAGTGAAAGATAAAAGTTATATGAATGATAATTGCGTGATTAAAACAGTAACATTAACAGTGTGTAAAACAGTATCGTCTCTGTGGATAACTTTTGTCATCGCACATTGAACAGTTTGTGAATCACCGCGTTGTCTTCAATCAACCACTACGCAGCAGGGTTGTCACAGCTCTTTCTTTAATACAAAAGCTTTTATTCTTATCCATAATGAATCTCTACAGTATATGACAAAAGCGAAGATTATGATAACCGAATGTTAAAAATTTTTCCAGCTTACAATTACAAAAACCCAAAATAGCTAAAGTTACGCTGAAAACGACAGACCTCTTGGGTACAATTGGATAAATGGCTGTTACTGTGTGAATAATAGTTGGGGAACAGACTACCTCCGATAGTCAAGCAATTGTTAATCCACATGTGTCACCAACTAATATGACCGACATCTGTGTGATGTTCAATGTGTGATTCTCTCATCGAAATATATTTCAAGAAGAAGAAGCTTCAAGTCGACTGCTTGTAAGCTATCTTTCAAAAAGAAAATTTCACATGATTTTTTACATCCAGTTACGTACCGCCAGGTTCCCACATAGCACATGTTTCATTTATCTTTTTGTGAACGACATTTGTAGTATTTGAAGACAGATGTTCGCAGATGATTTGAAGATTTGTAAAGTAATTCAAAGCCTGCATGACTGTTATACTCTCTCAGCAAACTTGTTAAAATTATTTGAGTGGTGTAGCGAAAACAAACCCTAATTTAATGTTAATAAATGCATAACTATGTGATTTTTAAATTACAAAAAATCAATTACGCAATAAATAACATCAATCTCAAATCTACTTCCGAAATTAATTACTTAGGTAGGGGTGGTTCTTTGTTTAGATCAATTGGTGTTTGACCCCCCAAAATTATATGACAACAATAATGATAAATTATCTGCATCAAAGAAACTGTTCTTATTCTGAATTTATTGGACATATACCGCAAAATAGCAGGGTTGCGTGCGGCGGCGGCAAGTGACGAGCAGTGATATCCGTTGTCTCTCAGATAGACTTTCATTCATAGGTCCACACGATTCGCCAATTTACAGAATGTCCCCGGCCCTGTGAATGGTATCTTCGGTCCCTATGCGCGCCTAGAATAAACCTGATGGCACTATGTCTAAGTAAAACTTAGTTACCGAAGAAAGCTTATGGACGCTTAGGTCATAAAATACCTAAGTTTTTAAAATTATAAACTTATCTGCTAGGATTAACGAATTTATTACATTTCAGTGACAGAAGAGTTGTTTTCAATTTAGTGTTTTTTTTAATTAAGTCCGTAGTAAAATTGACAGCCCTTAGTTACTGCAGATAATTGACTTTAATGTACCCGCCAGAAATACAAAAATATGGCCACCTTATTACTGTAACAATACTGCAACTGCCGCACGAATCAACAGTCCGATACATAAAATCCAGAACTTGGGTAATAGGTATGGACATAGAACAGATCTATGGAATATATCGCTGTCACAATTACGCTGTCAGATATATACTCACGAACCATTTTTCTACGGCTGATAGGTACTACCTAATATTTTTTCGTCAATTTATTTACTACAAAGACGAAAATATTATAATTTTTTTTAACTTAGTAAGTAAAACCTTGAATTGTAATATTTAATTATTCAAGACAATATTAACAATTCCTAAACGAAAATCTGAAAAAGATACGGTCACATCTTGGACTCGAACCCACGACCCTTGCCTTGCCGGGACACCGATCTACCAACTGAGCTAATGGGACCCTATCTCCTTCTTAGAGTGGTGCCCCGGCAAGGGCAAGGGTCTTGGGTTCGAGTCCTAGATGTTTATCGTATCTTTTTCAGATTTTTCTTTTTCAAATTTTCGTTTAGGAATTGCTAATATTGTTTTAAAAAATTGAGAACATATTATACATATCTCTACCAATTGTACTTTGTATTTTAGTTATTAAATTCATAGATTATATAGAAATTTCAAATATTTATGAAACGTAAACCCTTAAAATTAATCATAAATTTATTTTACTAACGCTTATGTTTACTCTTTTCATGACTCAAAATTTTAAACACGTTGTGCATTTATTAACATTGTTTCAAAGGAAATTTGGCTTTTTGTAAGGTGATATACGAGTATAATCATCAACTAGAACTGTAATTTATCTACTATATACCTACCCTTAACCATCTATGTACATATATACCAAATATTTATGTTAGGTAAAATACATAATTTATTTATTTAATCATTAATTACTAAAACAAGATCTCAACTCGCTTTGTTATTTACTAAATTTTCTTATACTATAAGTAATATTTGTAAAAGCCGAAAGGCGTTAATTAATATATAAATATAAATAAATACATTTCATCTGACAGGTACAAGTACGTCATATAAACAGATTCACAGATCAGATTCGTTTTGGCGGGCTTCGAAAAATGAAACTTTACTACGCAAACGACATTTATAAAACGCAAAACATTACAGTTTTTTGTGAATATTCATACAAAAACTTTGAAATTCACTTGAGTTCCTTATTATGTTTACATACGTACATATTTATGCCTGATTTCTATTTCAGATAATACTTTATGCTTTGAAAAAATTGAGCGTGGCACAAGTGTGCAAACGTGGCACGTAATGCAAATGTGAATGGAAGTCGGGGACGCCCGAGGAAGATACGGCACAATCAAGTGAATCAGATATTTGAGCCAAACCACGTCAAGAGTCAGAATAATAGAAGAGTATGCATGAGACGATGTTTGACGGTCCGTCCACTCTGCCTACCGCTGCGGAAACTGCGTGACGATTAGTTAGTCCCACATGTAGCTGAATTCTAATCGAACCGGCTTGCGAGTCAGCTTGACACGCCGCGCCGGTTGACTGCCGGCAGGCGCTACAAAAAGTATAAAATATTAACTGCCCATAGGCGTTCCCTTCAAAGACCTTAACGGTGTTCAGGGACATTATTCCATGAAATTGAAATGCGTTATGAGTATTGAATTGACTTACCACATCCCAGGCCTTGTTAGAAATCATATTATTTTGTATTTAATGTTAACAGCCTTCCTTATTAAAAATCACTTCACCACCAACTGTGTTTTTGTTACACATTGCAAAAAGACTACAATTTCTAATTTGAATTCATCAATCACTGATAAAAAATAACTGGATCCGTGTGTTTCACGGGAAAGTTACAACTATGATTTGTGATGTGTAATGTGGGATTAAAAACATGTTTTCAATAATAATTTCTATTAAAATAACCAATTCACTATATATAATTCTTATTTTATAAGCAATAATTATTAGCCTGAAACACTCATCCACGTTGAAAAATCTCCTGATAAAAGATACATGACGCCAACGGGACTTGAACCCGTGTCTTTTCGATTTCCGGTCGACAGCTCTGACCACTGAGCTATGGCGGCTTATCTCTTATCCGCGAAATAATTCAATATATAGGTACTAGTGTTTCATTCAACGATTACTGCTTGTTACATTTTTTCACCTGAAACAACCAACTTTATTTTATTGTCTCGACGCCATCTAGTGAAAGAGTTAGCACTTACAATGCCTTTCTAACATAAAAAACATATAAAATTTTTATTTCTATGAACGAGATAAAAACAGAATTTTCTTACAATTTTTTTACGTGAAATTTTTCTTTACTCGTATTTTCAAAAATGTTTGTCAATTTTTTTTTTTTTTTTTTCATATTTCGATTATGTTAAGAAGTTTTTGATTGAAGAATCAATCGTATTATCACTATACGATTCATAAATATGTTTTTATGATTTATAAACGCTGGTTATAATTGAAGATTTAGATTTTTACCATTGGCAAGTGATTAGACCACACTTTGCATCATATTGGATATCTGCGCTAGCCATAGTGTTTTCCAGAGCTTTAGTGATGACACAGTGATCTAGCCAGACTATGGTACTATGCGCATCATAAACATATGTGTTACAGTTCATCAACTTCATATCGGCGTAAACGAAGCAACTCATTGCAAAATATTTATAGTTCTCGGCCAAACAGACTTTTTGTAATCTACATTGAAATCGACTGAAATAATCGTACTCAATGAATTCCTTTCATTGATTATTGCTTTTACCTTACACATGGAGTTTGTAAATTCCTTAAGATAAGCGAAGATCATGTATCTTTCCATTTACTATTTTATGTTTCAAGTAGTAAGGTTTTCACAAACACGGTCGTTTATCAATTGAATAAAATTTTCACCACGTTTTTTTAATAATAATAAGGTGTTTATTCCGGTATGTGGGGAGGTAAGTGCAGTCCCACACATTTCATATAGAGATACAATAAAATATATAATCATAAACAAAAAGATAGAACAGAAAGACAACGAAAAGAAAACAGAATAAATTGAAAATAAAATAGAAGAAAATGATAAAATAATAAAAAGTTGAAGCCTTTAGGGTAAGCCTTTAGGTAAGGGTTTTTGACATCCCATCAAATCAAGCCAACCTACTTGATCTGTTTCTCACTAATGAGCCACTCGGGTACAGAGTGGAAGTGACAGCGCCCTTAGGATCCTCTGACCACTGCCTGATTACCACCTCTGTCCCATCCTCCATGAACCGTCAACCCGACAAACATGTAAAGAGGAAGGTATGACACTACAGGGCAGCAAAATGGGACGGCATGCGGTCTTTCTTCGGAACCTTTCTTTGGAGTACTGTATGCTTTAGCTCCGAGGACCCATCAATTTGTGCACGCGAGGTAGGAGAAGTAATCACATTAGCAATGGATTGCTACATTCCCTTCTCCGCCAAATCCTCTGGAGCGGGCACAAACCACGGTTTTTTTGGCTGTACTGAAGCTGTCAGACTCAAAAATACGGCTTTTAATGCACCCTGGAAGATTAGCTCAATGAATAACCTTTCGGAATACCGAAAACGGGCAAGAGATTGTAAGAGAGTTCTTAATAAAGCTTAGAGCGATCACGACCAGAGAATTGCAAAAAAGCTGGCTGACTGCCCCACTGGTAGCCGTGCTTTCTGATCACTCGCTAGCTCGATTGGAAGAAATTTCTGCAGAACCACTTTCCCACCTCTGACCAAGCCTGATGGTCGGCTGGCTAACTTGGCCCGCGAGAAAGCTAAATTATTAGGCAAAATTTTCGCGGAAAACTCAACTCTTCAAAATAACGGAGAGACTCCTCCTTCCATTCCGCACTGCGGTTTTCAAATGGAGGAACTGAAGATCCGGAACAGAGAGGTTCTCCGAGTCTTGAACGAGCTGAAAGTCGACAAAGCCAGTGGGCCGGACGGAATACCTGCCTTGGTCCTCAAGAGGTGTTCTGCAGAAATGACTCCAGTGCTCGCGAAATTATTTAGGCTCTCTTTCAAAGGTGGAAAGGTGCCAGATCTTTGGAAAAAGGCAATCGTCCACCCAATCCCAAAAAAGGGGACCGCTCCGACCCTTCTAACTACCCCCCCATAGCCATCACTTCCATACTCTTGAAGGTATTAGAAAGGGTGGTTGGCAAAAAATTGCTCACATATCTCGAGAATAACAATATCCTAAGCGATCGGCAATATGGATTTCGTCGAAACCGATCGTGTGGCGATCTACTCGGATATGTGACGCATATTTGGGGGCGGTACATGGAACATTTTGGTGAAACTCAAACCGTTGGATTGAATATCTCCAAAGCCTTTGACAGAGTCTGGCACCGGGCGCTTATCGGGAAGTTACCATCGTATGGGATCTACCCAACCCTGCATAGTTGGATTGCAGACTTTCTGAGGGGAAGAACAATTCGAACCACGGTTGACGGTTTCGGCAAAGAGGGAGATCAATGACTGTCTGGTGCAATTTGATAGGAGCATTCTCCCCAATTCTTGGAGTGATTGGAAATACTTGGACTCCATTGAAATGCTTGGAGTTACTTTATCAGACCAGCTCAAGTATCGGGGATCCATAAAAGCCCGAGTAAATCAGGCCTCCAAAAAGTTGGGCATCTTGTACAGGGCTAGGAGATTCTTCAACAGTGACCAGCTGCTAACCCTTTACAAGTCTCAAGTCCGCCCAACTATTGAATTTGGGAGCCACCTTTGGGCTGGTGCCCCAAAATACTTGATAAACCTGCTTGAATCTGTGCAAAGGAGAGCGATCCGTCTGATTGACAATCCGTTGTTAACAGACCGATTGCCTTCTCTAATGCATAGACGCAGTGTAGGCATGATGTGTCTGTTCTACAGGTATTTCAATGGAGCCTGCTCTAAGGAGCTAGCAGCATTGATTCCTGATGCACCGGTGCACGTGCGCGAAACTCGACGGACACGAACTGAACACCCGTTCACGGTTGACGTTGGCTTCATGAGAACGGGCCGTTTTTACGACTCGTTTTTGTGTAAGTCGGCTCGTATATGGAACGAGCTACCGGCATCTGTTTTTCCTCCCTCCTATAATCCGAGCCTCTTCAAGGCCCGCATTAACAAATCCCTTCCTACAGCCCCTACCTTATTCCGCCTCTCAACGCCGCCCAACCGGGTGGTGACATAGTTCCCCTGTCTGTACACTGCACAGGCAGGGACACTCTTGTGAGGTGTCACTTAAAAAAAAAAAACAAAGCTTTTGAAGCTTTTAGTAAGACCGTAAGTAAAAACAGCATTCTGTGATATCAAAATCTCTGGCCAGTGAAAAAGTTGAGGTGATGGGAATCTCTTAATTATTGTTACTTTTTTTCCCAAACGTTCGTCATTGAAAAAGGAATCCAAACTATTATTAAAATATATATAATGTTTTTTTTTAATATAAATGTTCATATGTTTGTCCAGTTGTTAGTATTTGATTATTATTATTACTGAATATAGGCCGTTTATTTTTCGCATGTTTTGTAAAGTTTTAACATTTAAAATATTCACTAACGACAGGTAATTTTATGGTCTAAAGGGATGTTATGTTTAAAATTTACTACAGTATAAATTGAATTTTGTAGAAGGCGACCAAACTATGGAGTAATGTTATAATAGGCTTCTGAGCAGTTATACGAGTATGTACGACAGTTTTATGATTCTGTCAACTCTACCATAGTTGGCCTCAAAAATTAGGCCCTTTTAAAACTAGGAAATTTTTTATGAATTAGAGATTTTTTCTGGTTTTGAAGTAACTATCTGGAGAAAGGGTTAGGGCAGTCGCTACCAAACACTAATCCAGCTTCTTTTCTTTTTATATATTGAAAACCAGTCTACTTTATTTTTCCACGAATAATTTAAGGTTATAATATGTTGAGTTGGGTAAATTATATTACATCTCTACTTGAATGTAATAATAAATAGTTAGATATTTGGTTGCTACCAAATTAATTAAAAAAATATTACAAGCTTATGTAGAATAAGTTTGTTTGTGTTCTGTAAGTTAACTTTTTAACAATAATAGAGTGAAACTCGGTGTGAATTGACGTGCTAACGCCGGTGGATGCTGACATAAAGTATCGCATTATGTCCTACATTAAGTTATTCTTGAAGGCAAAGGCTGTATCCAGTGCGGTGAAGGAAATTCTCAAAGGTTGTGTGAAAAAGGTATGGGAATTTTTCTAGTTCGTTTTCTCGTAAAATCCAATCTCTACAGCTGCTATAAATTGTTCTCAACATGCAAATTTAGTTGAAGAAATATATATATTTTTTAATATTTTTTTTTATTGTGCCAGCAATAATGCACAGCACCCCGCGCGAGTGATGGCGTGTTAAAGAAGTTACCCATATTTATAAAAAACACAACAAAAAAATGCAGTGACAGAAGCTTGTATTTAAATAACTAGTGAGTAGGGTCCTACATTATCGATATAGAAAAACTGCTTTATCAGTAGAAAACTGCCTCATCATAGAATCAATGAAATTTAAGCGAAGCTTAAAACCTGATATCGTAATTAATTAAATTTAATTTGCAGACAGGTTTAACTTCTTTTTTTACGCTCTCACTGAAAATTAAAACTGTGAATTCGATTTGGGAGGCAATCTTGGGCACCGCCGCCTCGGAAACCATTTATCGGATAATCAACACCTCTGCCCTAGGTCACCCCAAGTGGTTGGCTGGGTTTGTTGATTTAGCAGTAGTGCCTGGGTTCATCGGGTGGGGTGTGTTCAGTGGAATGGATATATGTATACAACCTCACTCCCGGACACACTAATCCCTAGATTCCTACTCAAATTTTATAATAATAATAATAATAATAAGTGTTTTATTATCTTTTTTTTGTGTAACAAATAGATATAATGATATCCTCACTGGGATCTCCCGTGCTGAGGATTTCATTTACTTATGTATAATTTAATTATAAGAAAATTAATATTACATCAAAGTTACAAATAAATTTAATTATGAACAAATATCATGAAATATATATATATATATATATTATTATATATATATATATATTGATTATATATATATATATATATATATATATATATATATATATATATATATATATATATATATATATATTTTTTTTTTTTAATAATTTTAAAATAAGTAAAATGTTTTTTTTTATATATATTAATATATGAAGTGTTTTTTGGTATGGTTATATATATGAAATGTTTTTTGGTATAGTTCAGTTGATTCTGTTTTAGTCTGTGTTTGATTTCAGTAAATTTTCTATTTCAGATCTTCCTATGTTAAGTATCCAGCTTTTTATTTCAGATTTAAATGTTAAAGTGTTGAGGTTTTTGAGTGTGAGTGGTATTTTGTTGTAGAGTTTAATACTATGATATAAGAAGCTTGTTTGCCCAAAAGTTGTATTAGTAATTATTTGTTGGATTAGTTTTTGATCATGAGATCTAGTGTTTCTATTGTACGTGTTTGTTGTTATTTCTTGTGTTTTGTGCTTATGAATGTAAATGAGTATAGTTTTAGAATATAGTTGTTTAAGTGACATGAATATACCTTTTACCTTCACAGAATTTTACCTTCAATTATACCTTTTACCTTCACAGAACTTCCTCTCCTTCCTTTATTTAGAGAAGACCCTCTTCACAGCACCCTAAAATATGATATAGGCCCTAAGGCAAATAATTTTCCTCAGGGCCTCTTGTGTGGGGTTAAGGTAAAAAAAAAGAAAATAAACACGCAATGAATGAAAAGACTGCTCATACAAAATACACGGAAAGTTAACGTGGAAGGATGAAATTCTTAGAAAATATTGATAATATAAGTTAATGTAATAATATGTTTTTGCCTGCCCTTCGAGTTGGCAATATCAACAAGTTGTTTGTACGCTTATTACTAAACTTAACTCATCTATCTACAATCTACATATTTCTCAGAACCAAACCAACAACATACGACTGTAAAAGTCACACTGTACATAATAATACTAATATTTACGTTTGCAGGAGAAAGTTAGGAGATGTTTATTAAAAAGCGCGCGTCTTGTATACACTCGCGCGGCGGAGGTTTTAACATCCGCAGTCAACATCTTTTAATGAAATAATTCTCTCAAAAGCATGAACCTACAGAGTCAAGTATAATTTACATATTATATACGATATATTTACGCTTAATTTCAGTTTGCAAAATGTATACCGATGGAAAGTATATTCAGTGGAAGAAGATTCTATTAAATATGTAATTATCGAATTGCTTAAGCTCAAAACATAAAAGTTTTTATAACCCAAAAAAACGTATTTTTAATAAGAATATTTTATTTGTTATTTCAGGTTTCATGGAACAATAAGAAGATAAAACACATACAAAGAAGGCTGCAAACTCATGTTTGACATTATTTTGGAGACGGATTTGGGTAGTACCGCCCGGGATACATTCACTGGTATACCAGCTGTGAATCACTTGGTGACTTAGCAGGGGTGCTGTGTTCATGGGGTGTGGTTAGTCCAGGTATTACCGGCGGATGGTGGGTATATACCAACTGCGTGGCGGACCGGATCGGGAGAAGCCGGTTGATGGAGACCATTTGACCATTCAAACCATATTTGTAAATAAGTGTTTAATTTACTTAAAACTAAAAGAATTAGAGCGTTGTGTTTTCGTAATTTTAGCACAGCTGTATTCGTGAGCCACAGTTAGGCAAGCTCTTTGGTAGGTCATAGTGTTATAACGGAGCTTGTCCCAAGGGCGCCGTACCCCCATAAAGGCTTGCATACAGCAGCCAGCAAGCTCCCCGCGCTATCGTAGCCAATACAGCCTTAAAAACACGACCTGGAAAAACGCGCCAGCGCTACAACATAACCAACCAGCCAACCCATTGGAGTTCTAGTATCTTTGGCATGTGCTTGGCACCAACTTATTGAAAACAAATTATATGTAGATAATATAGTTTAAGAATTTTTTGAACTAACTATGTATTTTCGATCACAAGATTCATAATAGAAGATTTTTAGTAGAAGAACGAACATTATTTAAACTTTATATGCTTAGGTATTACGAAAAAGAAATAATATTGTAAAGATGACGATTGTTGTAAGGGGGAAATAGATGTTGAAGAGGAATTCTCTCGGATTTGGGACAGTAAAAATATTAGAACACGGAGGAAAATGAGTATTTCTTATATATTAAGAATCTCTTCAAATTATTCGTAAACCGGTTAAAACGGGATTGCAGGCCGTTTCCTGATAAGCTTTTCGTAAATTTGTAATAATATTAGAATACGTAAACCGGTTAAAACGGGATTGCAGGCCGTTTCCTGATAAGCTTTTAGTAAATTCGTAATAATTTTAGAATTCCTGATAAGCTTTTAGTAAATTCGTAATAATATTAGAATACGTGATCATGCACTTGCGTTTGTCTTGAGAATATATTATAAAGACAAAAAGCGAAATGTAAGGATTTTCATGACAACTAGTTCTGACATCGTTTTTTTCTGATATCGGCCATGTTATACGACAAGAAGGCCTCTTGCATGTCATAATGGAGGGTATGACCGAGGGGACCAACTCTAGGGGACGAGAGTACCTGGAGGACCTGCTGGTGGACGTGCGCTGCTCATCATATGCAGAAGTCAAAAGAGCCGCACAAGACAGGGAAGAATGGAAGAGGAGATTAGATGAAATTGCTGCAAACCAATCCCAGGATTAAAACCAGAGAGAGAGAGTTCTGACATCGTGTCAAAACCTTGGAATTTTACTACAACTTTATCAGATTTATGTCGTTAAGGACATGTAACCCGTTTTAACCATATTACGATTCATTTGAATAGATTCTTAATAAATTAGCAATATTTACTATCATACATTTTTCTCCGTGCAGGAATTTCAAGAAAAAATTTTAATCTGAAAAGTGTTTTCTTTTTTCCACCAAGGAACAAGTTGCAAATATATTCTCTAATTGTTGTTAAAAGAACAAAATTTAACTAGAGATTCCTTATCATATTTGAAGTAAAAAATTAAAAAAAAAAAACTTTCAAATGTCAGATTTTTTAACATTTTCAGTTTAATTTTTCATAAATCAGTGAGTTTACAAAAAACCTACCTTGAAATTTTCCAAGCACTTAATCACAAAGAAATATAATTTGGTTATAAAGACACCCTTTAAAAGAGAAAAATTCAAATAAAATGCCAAATATTCATACATTTCTGAAATCACTTAAGTAAGAAAAACTACGTATTATCATGAAATATAGACAATAATTCAAGGTATCGGGTTTTGGAATACAGAGGCCTAACAACAAAAACTGTTCTTGAGCTTGGTTTCGGTAATGAGGTTCTTTCATGTAAATACAGTCGCTTAAAAATCTTTGATTGCGGTTATCACAAAGACAAAATGTAGTGACAAAAGATAGTGAAGCATTTTTCAAAATAAATCATTTTTGCATATATGTAAATACATATTTGTAGCCTCCCAAAATCATGCAAACTATTAACATCCCACGTAAATTATTATTAAATTCAAATAAATTATTTTTATTTATTAGATACCTACCTTATTAAAAATATATTTTAGTCTTTAGCTTTAGCTTCTGATACGTCAGTAAATATTTTTTTATAAATAAAATAGACTGTCGTCTCTTCTGTAAGAGTTTATTGTAATTTAATCATCAGTCTAGAGCTAGTGGTTTGTCGAATTATATTGGACTGCTGCCAGTGAGAACACTTACTTTGTTGCCAGTGAGAACTAAAAGAGATAGAATTGTCTTAGAACGAACGCCACAAATCCTCTTTATTATGTGTTAAACAATGCTGCGCTCATGCTTGTGTGCGTGCTGAAACATTAAAATAATGAGTATTTTTATTTTTACTAAGATAATAATAATCTTATATTTTTAACATTAATTATTTAAATGTAAAGTATCCAGTCGGTCTGGTCATGCATAATGTCAAAGATGGAGCACGTTTAGGGCCAGTTGTTTTACAGAATTAGAAAAATTCATCAAAATCAATGTCGAAATTTTAGTTCGGTGAAATTCTGTTCAAGTTATGTTATTATATCATTGTTGTTTCATATAACTAAAATAGTAACAGAACTTGAATAGAGATTTTATTAATTGTTTAAATTCTGTGAAACAACTGAAATTTTTTACGTCAGACAGCTCCCCAGTAAAATTTCTATTATGAAGATATCGGTTAGGGGCCATCGATATTATATTGACGCACTCCCTTTTTTCAATGGAATCCGAAACACATTAAATGCCGTTTTTTAATCTTGCCAATACATTAACATTGGCTTTGCTTTACGGTGGTAGATATTTTTAGTATCGCCATGGTATAAGATCACCCACCATTCACAATCGAAAAATTGCTTAAAATATTTATGTGAAGTGACCAGATGTGAATTGCCTGTTACTTCTTAATCGTATTTCTTCTCTTTCTACTCCATCTCCTCCTTTCTCCATCAAGCCACGCAACATAATCCTACAGTGTATGAAATAGTCCCACTATTTTCGACAGTTAGGATTTCTGTGCGGTGTTCAAAAAAAAACCCGATTCTAATTCGAATTTGTTCAGGCAAGTTTTATTGTAACAAAAATCAAAATAATATAGTGCAAAGTAAGTACATGTATTGTTTAAACGGTGAAAGCTGTGTATATAATAAACTTACAAAGACAGAATTTATGTGGAGAGCTTCCCCTGGAAGGCAAGCTCTCCTTGATTTCAGTCCAATCCTTATTCAGTATACAGATATAATCAATCAGGAGATGCCTTTCCTCTGATGGAGCAAAGTCACTCATAAATTCGTTCGTCGTGTCATGTATGGACTATTGCAATAGTGCATACGCTGGCCTACCTCAGAAACAAATCAATAAAATCCGGTCAGTTTTTAATGCTGCCGAGAGAATGGTTTATGCGGAATCTAAATATTGTCCTATAACCTCACTTCTATGGGATCGCCTTCACTGGCTTCGATGTCCTGAAAGAATAGAGTTTAAGATCTTCAAAGCATTCCAAGGAATGGCGACATATATCGCCTATATATCGGAACTATGGATCCGACAAAACTTAAGCTTATTCTAAGGTCAGCTGAACTAGATGTTAGTAATCGTCTAATCAAACTTTCTTGGTCAAATCGAGCCGTATACTATGATCACTATTTTCGTGTAACTGGCCCGCTCATCTGGAATAAACTTCCTTCAGCTGTTACTTAACCAAAATTTAGTTGAATATAAACGGGCTTTAAAAAAAATTATTTCAAAAATCTTACCATTTATAAATCTAACTTCTTTTCGATATTTTATAATTAACCATATTCTTAAACTTCCGGTAGTTGTTTGGTTTTGGTTGCCTCCTTGTACCTTTTAAAATGTCTGCTCAGAAGATTCTCATTTCTGAGCACAAACTGCTTCCTGTTTTATATTATGTTTTAGTTTTAATATTCTTTTTTTGTCCTGTCCTGCTTTTATTGTTATTCTAAGTTTTGTCATCACTTTGTATAAACAGTATATTTAGTGTTATAATATTAGATCAGTATTGGGTAAGGCACACTGTAGGATTAATTTTAAGGGCATGACCACTAATACTAAATTACCGTTTTTAAGTTTGTTATAGTTGAAGTGAAATGACACTAAACTGCGATATATAAATGCCATGTTATTATTATTATATAAATTACATGGGAAAACATTTATGTTTCCTTATACTTTGATTGTACCCAAAAAGAACTTTATTATCAGCAGTATCCAAATGCTGCCATTTACTCTCTAGATCTGGAAACAGAACGGATGAAGACAGTAGAGCTAAATGCTGGAATACTGTCGAGCAAGGAATTAAAGACGTGGAAGCCCGCACGCTCCGCGGAGCGTACTCGAGGACACGGGATTATGAACCAACGTTAAAATAAGAATGTAAAAACCACTCTTAAGTCTTTTGAAACTATCTACATAACGATTTGTATGTGCACTGAAGTTGTGATTAAGTAAAATTTTATTTATTTTTTTGTAAGAAATACCTTGGTGAATTTAATGAGTTAGAGTTTTGTATACCTAAGAAATTACTTAAATTTACACCAGAGAGTGGAACTCTAAGTAATTGTATCTTGGTAAATGCCTTTGGCTATATTTTCGATTATTTATTGTATAGGAAAACAAATATGTATCTTCTTTGAAAACCCCAAATCTACTTATTTAAGAAGAGTGTCTTTGTTTTTTATACAAATCTACAGTTTTATTTCGAGGTTAATGAAATTTTGCAATGTTAAATTTCAAAACAAGAGAATAGTCACTGTTTATATAAAATTTCGAAAAACCATCCCGATCCCCTTTTTCCACCTCTCAAAGCAGAAATTTGATAAATCTTGATAAATTTTTGCACACACGACGTTCAAAATAAAAGAAAAATTGCTGTCTGAATCTGCTTTCGTAAAATTCTGTGAAAAGCCCAGGCAATGCCAGGGACTTAACATATAAAACTTTTTAACTCCTCATAAACATTGCAGGTACCAGATCAAGAGGTTGTAACGGGTCTCTAGATAGTCAGAATTTGATCAATTCACATCAGAACGAGGATTTGTAATTAAAAATATAGGGTGTTCATTGGGTCAAAGTGCAAAAACTCATGAAAATCAAATCATTTTCATTTCATTAAGCACTGTGACAAAGATTTTTCACAAATTTTTCATCACATTCTCCCAACTCACACTGTTTTTATAAACCCTGTGACTTTTGGAATGTTCTTATATTACTCAAGAAACAACACAAAAATAAAACAAAAATTGTTCATTTTAACCATTTCATAAAAATCATTTCAAAAGTTCTTCATTCAATATGAAATCTAGGCAATTTCCTCTGACGTTACCTGAGATTTAACTTCAATGACATTCATAAAAATCAAATTAATGCTAATGTTCAGAAGCGTCAAATGTTTCACTCTGTACCTACTATTTATAATATTTAAAACTGTATAGTATACCCAAATTAACGGCAATGAAATAATGTGGCATTATTTCAGTCGGCCAAAAAATATTTTGGTCTGCTTTTCAGCGACCGCCGAGACACGCAATCACCGTTTAGTTTCAATCACACCATCCACGGTGACCGCCGCACTCTCATAATAATGTGGCTGCTATAGGGACAGCCGCGGTTTGTTCGGTTTTATCCAATCAGTAACTATATTAAATTATAAGTGAAAATATCACGGTTTTCTGAAAACATTCAAAATGTAATTAGTCATCATTAAAATATGTGTCAACCCGATACTGCAGTTCGCAATAATGTTATGGAAATAGAATACATAATATTTATTCAACGCTTTTTAGCGACTTTGTCACGGTGAAACATTTCCCATATTCATTAGAACTATATTTTGGCAGAAAATAATTACTTGTTGGTTTAACATATTAATGAAAAAAGGACAATTACTTTGTTTATAACCACGTAACGTTATTTATTTAATTTGTATAACTGATCAATTTAGCTTAACACAAACAACTTCAGGGTACAAGATTAAATTAAAAGCTTTAATTATTAGTTTAATGTTGTACACTGAAGATGCTTGTGCGAATTAGCGGTCGGTTATAACAAAGAATATTAGTTTGTATTATACAAAATGATTTGTATAATACAAACTAATATTCTGTGATAATTCGATGTAATACACACAAATATTTAATTATTTATTAGCGCCCTTTTTCGGGGCTTTTACATGAAAATATTAAGAAATATACATTATTTATTGTACATAACTGAATTGCTTCATTAACAACATTTTATATTTGTTTAAACGTAAATTGAAGATGTCTACTTACTTGGTATAATTGTTTCCCTCCATTAGTATTCTGGGCAAAAAGGAATACATATGGTAGTTAGTCCCAGAATTTCGGAATAGAAATAAATCCTGACTTCTAGTATTACGTTGTGGAATCCAAAAGCTTATCAATTCTAGGTATACCGGACTATCAACTAAATCATTTAGAATTTTGTATAGAAATACCAAGTCATTGAAAATTCTTCTGTCTGACAATTTGAGCATATTCATATAATTTAACAGTGTCTTAGTTCAACATAGTTGCTAGGATACCCATTTTAAAAATTATAAAACGTAAGAATTTTTTTTGTTTTCTTTAGAATTAATGATGAAGAAATTATCAAAAGAATTCATCGGTCACCGGTCAAAAAGGCGCCCACTGCTCTGTGCTCTTGAACAAAGAATGCACTTTGGTTTCGATATGAACTCTCAGGTTTTGTGAATGCAACGCAGGTTTGGCAACCGATATATTAGAGGTGCCACACACCAAAATTATAGATATAAAATAGTTAGAAATACTTTATGAACAATTATATAATATACTCAGTTTATTATGGAATGTACAATACACTTATTATTCTACTCCTGAAAAACTTACCTATATTAATGTATATGGCGTGAGTAAATAAGTCAATATAATTACGTAAATAACTTTCTGTGCTATTTGTTTGATCATATCGGGTAAAATGTCACTGCATTAAATTATAACTACCTATGTAATATTTTGATTACTAAGCTTTGAACTTATCTTAAAACCTTCTTAAATAATATATTACAGGGAAAAGTTTACGCAGAGTTTGCTCATATTTTCCTGGAGTGTATTCCGCTGGAGATATATTAAATGTTCCTATTTACCTTTTTCAGTTGATAGTGTACGGTGTACATTCCCATATTGGAAAAACGAGCATCAACACACGTTTGACTGGAAGCTGAAAAGCCTTTGTCAATGATTGAGCAGCCTCGCGCCGCTGGAAAATGAACTGAATTACGCTCCTTGATTTTTATTAAGTTGGCACAATACTGTAATGGAATCAATGAGAAATTGAAAAGTTTTTTTGTCGTCAATTTTACGATGCACTTTGATGTTATATTGCGAAAGAGAGTAAAATAAGAATGCTTAATGAAGTAACAAAAATAAGGATTTGACAAAAGAAAAACAAAAATTACTAATTACAATGATAATCTTCATTTCATCAAAGAATGAGCATTATTATACCTAATCGTAAAAATCAAGCAATTTATTAGTCAAGAATCATTTTTTCGGAGAATACTAAATATTTATACACAAAAAAATAATTTCAGATACGGATAATTTTTTTTCAGATGACAAACTTAAATAATAATCCACTTCTCTTTGCGCCCTTTTCTATTGGAGGTTATCTATCATCAGTGCATTCTTCATCCCGGTGGCTGTTTCCGAGAACAACTCGTACAAATCAAGTTGGATTCAAACCCATGATGTGCGGGTATCTTTCAATTCAGTAGCGGCTCGTGACTTTTGGGTGTATTAGACTGCCATATGAGAAAAATGACATTATTGATGTTGTTGTAGCTGAAAACATGTTATTATTTTTTTCCAAAATCAGTTTTTTGTATGAAAATTTTCAGGAAATCCGTGCGACGCACGGCTTAACTGAGATTTCCTGAAAATCTTTATACAAAAAATTGGCTAATTAGTTGGTTAATCTTGCATTTATTAACGATACGATGTAGACAAATTTATGGCTACTGCGATATACCAAACATTTACAATTAGATGTTTTTCCTGAAAAACTATTTACACTGTTAGTCCAGCATTGCATATTGCACATATTTGTATGTACATTGTGATTAAAAATGTAACTCGCAAACATGTGAACTGATTTAAAAATAAAATGATACGTTTGCAGATATTCAATGATTGTACACAAAAAAAAATTGTAAATAAGGATTTTATTTTAACAAGGAAAGTAGGCATAAACCTAAATGCTAACGAAGCGTTTAGTTGGAAATGATCCGAGGGATGCGCTAGTGCAGAAGTTACCTAGAGTAGTTAGTACGTGCAAGGGATGGAGCTGGGGACCGTATTCAGTAATGTTCAGTAGGTACTGTATGTAGTGAACTGTTGGACAAAACTTACATGGGGTAAGAGAATATTTTTATAATTTCCTCGAACGAGTCTAATATTTTATATTCAAATGTAGAAGATATTCTGTGACTAGCTCAGATTTTAGTAAAGTATTTTACTGCCTTGAATAATTGAAGGTGCTTTTGGAACATAATCTGCAATAGGTATAAAAAATAAAGTGGTGTTTACAGTGTTATTGTTTGTTAAAGCTATTTTATTTTAAATTATCGAAGGAAGCAAACACTTTGTGGCTTGACATAATTACACAAATGAAAGAATATCTTTGTTTTAAACCACTTTATTAATAAACTCGACGGCCGGCATAGTCCAGTGGTAACGCATTGGACTGCCATTCCGAAGGTCGCGGGTTCGAACCCGGCGTGCGCAAATAAATTTTATTTGATTAATTTGTGTTATTTCACAATTAATTAATTAAAATAATATATAGTATATTTGCGGCACGTTCCAGAGTGGAAGATACTACCAGTATCGCCCTGGTGTAAGACCACCATTCAGAATTGAAACGTTGCTCCAAATGGCTTTAGCTGTGTTTAGTGACTAGATCTGAATAGCCAGGTACTTCCCCACCTTCCTCTTTCCCTTCCCCACTTACCTTCAGCCTCACAACATCCCCACAATTGGGGATGCCATAGTCTCACTGGCTCCAGACGGGAGCAGTTGGGACTCTTGTGAGGTATTCACTTTAAAAAAAAAAAAAAGAAAAATATTTTAAATCGTGTTATACTGTATTTTTATTGAAGCTGACATGTTATCTAACCGAGTGATACCTTTGCGAAATTCAATTATTTAATTATAAACATTATTTAGTTACAGCTTGCAAGAATAACAAGTACCTAGGTATAAAAGAATAACTATAATAGGTGCATAACATCACAAAAGTACCGACAGTAACACTCTAGAAAAATTCTGATGAATATTGATTTTAAATAATGATGATCTGAAATGGATGGATAATCCTCCACCTCGATATTTATTGTAGATACCGCCAATTTAAGCCATATTTCCACATAGTAAGTTTGCTTACAGTCCAAACTTCAAAAGTTCATTTCAAGTGAAAATGTAAAACTTGATATTTCATGTCGAGTAGACCAAATTTTCAATTCCTTGTCGCATCTTACCATTGTTCTCAGTAAACTCCGCGTTGAAGAAGTTCTTCTGACCATCTGCGAATATTTACTTATACAAGAGTAGGTACCTACTTATTATAGTTTAGAAAGCGAATATGAACTCTCACTAAGAAGGTTATGACTCAAACGGCTACCACACAAAAAGATGAATGAGTCAGCTTAATCTCTTTGATGGATATACGAATGATTGGATAAGGAGCAAGTCTATTTCACTGACATTATCATCATAATCTCTAATTTTGATGAGAACTATTATCTAACCACCAAGGTAAGGAAGAGAAGCAGAATCGGCAACAGGTGAATTGGACTCACAACGTGAAAATAACTGCTGACTCGACAACCAATGAAGAGGGGTTTCTACTTTTTAAATAAAGACGATTCAAGGAATTTCTATGCTGCGTCTATTTAAAATAATGATGGTAGAGGTGAAATATCGTAATTCATTTTTATTGAAGGATGTAAAATGTAAGTAAACAAGTCATTGAAATTAGTTATTATTAAAATATACACAAATAAATCTTTGTGAACGGAAGGTTTTTTGTGAACGGACAAAAAGAGCCGGCATACCAAGATGATTCATATAAAAAAAATATATATTAAATGGTTATTATGTTGAGTTCTACTAATAAGTTCTGCGTAAAGCATGGACAGATACCCCATCTGTGCTTATTGCGACACTATAAGGGTGGTATAGCAGAACAGGTGTGGAAATGGAATTCATTTGTGGAGAACAGTCTCGTGTAGTGTTTATACGGTTATTTCCTGCAGTGCCACCGGCACGACCTGTATCGATTTTTTTCACAATAATAACTGACGACAACTTTTATTATTTTGTGTGAAAATTGTACACCTGATAGGGATATAATACGTGAGGTCGATAACGTACAATGCGGAAAACTGGTATTTCCGAGCTACTATGCATTGGTTGTTTTTCATAAAGGAAAACTTAAAGGCTGAGCTTTGGAAGCATTCACAGACACCTAACCTAACAATATTAAACACAAACTTTTGTGAATGTTTTAGGCATAGTACTTTTTAAGGTACTTTCAGTTACTAACCTAACCCAACCTAACAAAAAACTTATTAATCCCAAAAGCAAACAAAACTATATTTCAAAAAGGTCCACACTATATGGCCATTAAAGTATATATAACAACCTTACACGTAGCATCAAACATATAACCGACATACTTAAATTTAAATCATCACTAAAAACATTTATTTTAAACAAATGTCACCACACCTTATCAATACCTTACATAAATTAAATACCTCTGTTTTTTAATTTTTTATTTACATACATTTTGTTAACATGTAATTGTTGGGTTATGTAATATAATGTGTATTTGTTGGGTTAGCTGGAAGAAATAGTATGTAACCTATATAAGCTATACCCTTTGTACTCTGTATTTTTGTGCAGTAAATATTTTTTTGAATTTTGATTTTTAACATAACAATGTTAAACAAAAACTTTTATGGATGCTTTGGGCATAATACTTGTTTAGGTATTTTCAGTTATTAACCTTACCTAACAATGTTATAACGTACAAACTTTTGTGGATGCTTTAGGAATAGTACTTTTTTGGTACTTTCAATTACTAACCTAACCTAAAAATTTTAAACACAAACTTTTGTGGATACTTTGGGCATAGTACTTTTTAAGGTACTGTCAGTTACTAACCTAACCTAGGTTTCCGTCTTTAATATGCATCGCCAATTGGGGTATGTTGTGAGGCTAAAAGTCTAGGTGAGATAAAAAAGATGGGAATGACGATGGTGGAGAAGTACCTGGCTATTCAAATCTGGTCACCATACACGGCCAAATACATTTCAAGCAACGTTTCAATTCTGAACTTGTCTTCCATCAGTGCGATACTGAGAGTATCTTCCACCCTGAAACGTGGCGCAAATCTGATAGTATTATTGTCCTAGCGTCTGGACGATGTAGGCCCTCTGATTGGTCAAATTAAAATTGTCTGTTTCGGGTAAATTCAGCTAACTTAAACATTAAGACACGATTTCATACTAAAATAGGATCGCCTCATAATAATACGAGATTTCTTCAAAATCGTTTCTGCTCATATAATTTTTGGATAATATCGAAGAAAATATGTTTTAGAAAGTTCATTATCCATTGGATTAATTACATTACAGTGAAAATTATCCACAGTTACGTGATTATGTTTGACGTTTATAAAAAAAACGCGTGTTATTTCAATATGGCCGATACGCACGACTATAGATGGCCGACAGAGCGCACCTCTGGCGGTATAAAAACGAACCAAATGCCTGGCGCGAATATTTAAATATGCGACTCAGAATACTTGACTATTTGGCCATTAACAAGCGTTTAATAATAAGATATCTTCTGGAAGCTTATCACTTTGTAATGGCATTTTTCATTATTATTTATTTATTTTTTTGCTTATTAATTATATCTGATTTTATATTGACAAGTTTTCTAATTTCTAAAATTTCTAAATTATTTATTTGCGATGCTTTATATCCTGAGTGAAGTATTTAAAAACCTGAATTTTTATCGAAAGTGTGATCATTATTCAAAAGATGATTTGCAAACTCAGATTCACTATTTCCATTTAGAGCGCTGAGATGTTGTTTAGTTCTGACTTCAAAGATTCTATTGGTTCTATCTTTGTAAAAGAAATTACAATCAACCCAATTGAGTTTTTAAACTCTTGATTTTTTTGTTTGATTTTTGGTATTTTTATTATTAAGAATATGTTTTTTCATTGTTATTAGTGTAAAACGCCAGTTGAATAGTACCAGGATTTTTTTATATATAATTTTAGAAGTATAATTATCCACAAACAGAATTCTACGCAATTGTTTATTTCTATCTTTGGAAATACCGTTTGAAGAGATAATTTTTAATTTTTAGTATTTCAACTATCAACTTATTAGAATAACTGTTATTAAATGCTATTTGTCTTATGAATATATTGTTTTATGGTTATATGCTATTTGTTTTTTTCAGGTCTTAAAATACTTTTAGAAATTAGGAAACATGTTAATATAAAAACAGATATAATTAACAATAATTTTTTTATAAACTCTCTTTTAAATATTTTCCCACTTAACTGGTCTTTCCCGTCTAACGATATTGTAATTCCTAATTCTTATAAACCCAGCCTACTCTTACCCCTCTCCCCTCCTTCCACTTCTTATTTCCAATTGCAATCTATATTTAATTTTTGACTTCGGTTTATACACAATAAAATGTAAAAATTATATTTATTTATTTATTGGACAATTTGCATAGTACCGCTTTTGTGAGATATCACCTCAGGGGCGCTATTTTGTAATAATCTACCTTTATATATAGATTTTTAATCTCCTGATGAAGGTGTGTATATTATATAATCTAACTTTAAACTTTACTAGATACAGTAACAGTTGTAGGTAAAGAATTCCCACAAGTTGGAGTGAAATTAACACCTTTTAATTAAACCGACTGCTAATCTCATCGCAAAGTTACCCTCCTTTTATTCATAAACACGGGTACAATTAATAACTATGTGAGTATTTCTCAAAAAAAGTGTACATTTTGGAAAAATAAAGTGTGCCTACAAACAGTTCAAAAATTTCACATGTTTTTAATTAATCATACAAAAAAAATATGCACCATTTTGTAGAATAAATATTAGGCTTTAAAATATCGAAAAATAAACATTACAATCGTATCAATTCGCAAATATTTTAATTTTTTTAAAAATATCGATTTTTACCTTCCATACAAAATGAAATTGCCACCCTACCCACCTCATTTGTTTATACTTCATAAAATGCGATAATAACGTTATAATATGTGATTTTTTGTAAGTTTTAGGGTCTTAATTAAATGTAGTTTCTGTGAAAAGGTAATTTTCTATGGGGTTTCATAATAAATTAATAATTTATGCACAAAAAACAAAATGAGACATCACCATTTACTTTTTAGTAACTACTCTTTAGTTACGTTTTATTAGTACTTCCACCGTAATTTTTTAACCCATTTGTAAAATTTAACATGGGCAACACTAGCCTCTTTCTGATTAATTGTTGGTCTGACTTCTCCGCCATAACAGTAATTGTTAAAATCAGTAATAACGTGTTTCTTTAGTGGGACCACTATTTCGTAACAGAAAATATTTTAGCCTTTTTTCACAAAACGGTAAGTCTTTTTCTACTCATCTTTTTGTAACATGTGCGGTACGAACATTGCTAATCTTACATATTAACACTTTTAAATTTTATCAAACCATTGACTTTTTATAACATAAATTCTTATTACAATTTCGTAACGTTTGTTATGAATTTCGTAACGTAACGAAAAAGTTCAATGTAAAGCTGAGTGTACACAGTTACAACGTGATTAAGAAAAGTAAGTATATTGTAAGTGTATCTAGCATTTTTATGAAAGTCTTATGTAAGTTTAGTAATAATGTAATATATTATGCACAATGCACAAATATACATATGTATTTAGATATAATAGGAAAAAAATAAATATTATTATACCATAGAGCAGATCTGTTGATGGCGCTGAAAAGTAGGTAGGTTGTAATACATAGGATGCGCTGGAAATTCCTGATGGTCAATGGCAGAGCAGGTGTCGTCGGACTTGTATGTTTTATCATCGCGATTATATGGCATTATACATAATGACAAGTACTTGAAGATCAAGCTGAGCCGTCCAATACTGGTTTTATTTTAAATAAGCTTGAGGCACTCATACACACTATCCGTTCTACAGGCGCTCTATACAATATTTATAAGTGCCTTAAGTTTTTATAAAAGCTTATTTAAATATAAATTTATTTTTATTTACTCTGATAAAACCATAACTACAGCATAATTTTTTTTTAGGAATGCCCCCAAAAACCAATGCCAAAAATCAAAACGCTTACAGAGAAAGACTGAAAAAGGAAAATACAAATGAATATGAGGAAATACGAATTAAGCATTTTACAAAAGTTATAGATAATATCAAAAATAAAAAAAATAAATTCTTACAGAAGAAGAAAAAGAAGAGCTACGGGCAAAGTGGAGACAAGCCAATGATAAAAGAGCTGAAAGAAAGAAAAAGGCTAATCCTACGACACAAGACAATAATACATTTGAACGTAGAAAAAATAATAAAAAAATCCTAAAGGAAAGACTACAAAAGCTGACTGAAGAAAATACTCGATTAAAAAGTCGAAATAAGAATTTAAGACAGTGCTGTAATCGGATGAAAAGGCAAGTGAATATTCTGAAAATATTATTGCATAAACAAACTAAGACTAATAATGATGCTATTCCCATCGAAACTGGATTATATAATAAATCGGAGATGTTATAATAGGAAATAATAATGCCATAAAAAATAACACTGATATTGAAAATATGAATAGTGAAAATGAAGATTCTAACAAAATCAAAGATAAACCATGTGGAGTGACTATCTTAAAAACGAAAAATTGGAAAATATATATACAAAAAAGAAAGTGGTTTGTAAGGGCCTTATCTCTAAATCTCTATCACTAAATGACTATATTCATGCGCCAAAGCGGAGTGATAAACCAAAGACTGAAAAACTGACCAAATGTGTCTCGGAAAGATTTCAATTATTATAAAGATGAGGAAGAAATTTATAAAACGCTAATGGATAGTGATTCAAACTAAATACTTGTATGTTATTAAATTTTTAATAGTTTAAACAGTTCCTGTTCTTTAATTTCTTAAGATTTGTTGAATATTGTGTTAGGTACTTCAATTTGGGAGCTGATAATTTGATTAAAAACATTTATTTATACTCCCTTGTTTTTTTTTAAACCCCTTTGGTATAACAAAATACAAATATTTGGGTCGTGAGTTTATGTACGTTTGTAGTATGTACAATAAATAAAAAAGTAAAGGATAATTACTTACATTTAAAAAAGACGACAACTAATTAAATTGAATAAATAATAAAAAAAGTAAAATAAAATTTGCCATTGTGTAAACAAGCCTTATGTTTACTATTTAGTTACGTCTTATGACTATTTCGTAACACTATTTCGTAACTACATTTTCGTTACGTACATTTATTTTGAGAAATACTCATGTAATAATTTATTATTTCAGTCAACTTTGTTATACCTATCTTTAATTTTTGTGACAAACTATACGATATTGATTCAACTTAAAGACACTGACGGTTGTAACACATATTTAAGCGCTGCAAGTTTCCTATGAGCAAATTATATTAGGTACGATAACAGTTAATACCAGTTGTAGACATGTAGTCAATAATAGTGTTTCATTTGAATTAATCCATCACAAATACGTAAAATTTAATTTACTCAAACAACTGTCATTCTTATTATGCGTAAATTTAGCATGTTATTATTCATTATCTCCTCCCTGTTCCGTGTTTTAACAATATAAACTCACCCTCTCTCTGTGAATGACCTAATGTCTATCTATTAAATGTAACTGTTGTCAATATCACTTAAAATGGGCGAAGCCCAACTAAGTGCCGCCAGCAGGGCCTAGCAGAAAAAAACCCTCGGAGCTAGTCTAATACATATTATTTAAAATGAGTTGATTGTAAAATGACACAAATTTAACTAAAATTTTCTTGCGCACGCCTGGATTTGATTCCGCAACCTACAGCTTGCTAGACGAAAGCCTTACCCCTCGTTCACGAAGGCAAACGATATGAAATGGAAAAGGAGAAAAAACATTAGGTTATGACTAAGACTATCACCATTTTATGTTGTTTTTTTGTTGTTTGTTGTCATCGTCCGGTCAGGTGCTCTAAGTCAAAATTATTTCACCAATAAATGAAGATATCATATGTCTCGACGCCATCTAGTGAGAAATTTAGCACCAACAAAGCCTTTCCTACAAAAATAAATTTGGTTGTTTACAGGTGAAAAAATAGAATAAGCAGTAATTGTTGATTGAGGTACCTACTAGTACATATTGAATCATTTGGCGGGTCGGAAATAAGCCGACATAGCTCAGTGGATACAGAGCACCTGACCGGACATCAGAAGGCACGGGTTCAATTCCCGTTGGCGGCATTTATTTTTACTCGGGAGATATTTTCAATTTGTATTAGTATTTGGGATGACTAATTATTGATTATAATTATTTGTTATCCTTTATGCTATGCATAAAACCTTGTGTTATAAACGTTAGTTTATCATTAAAAAATAAGGTGTTAATATTGCTTGAATAAATATAACTACATCTATTTTTATATATATATCAACTTGTGTCATCGAGATTTAGCTTTAATCCACGCCCATTTTTCAGTCGCATATACATTTTACACGATTTATTTTGTTGATCTATATATTTCTGACATACTTGACGGCTTGCATGCGTTGTAACTTGTAACAGCCAATTTCGCGCTCGTTGTCGTACTTTTTAGATCCTGTTAGTACATTCATATTCTATGAAAACGACTTTATATTTTAAGAGGATAGACTGCCTAACGAGTATTTATATTGAAATGGAACTTTCGCAAACGTTAAATCCATGCTTAAAAAATCTTTTGAACTTGATTAAACAAAAATGTAACTTTTATGCATCATTTACTACGTTTCGTGACTTAGCAGGGGTGCCCGGGTTCATGGGGTGAGGTTTGTCTAGGTGATTTTATATGAGAAATTTTGAACTTTGATTTAATAAAATTTTATTTTAATGTATCTTTTACCATCTCTGCCGACGTATGTTTCTTGTAATGATTCAGTTAAAACAAAGCGTAATATCCATAATATGTGCCTATTAAAATTGCTGCGATTAGATTGGTGAGAATTAAATTTATCAAATTTCAAATAATGATTGCTAAAAAATTTATTCAAATTTGTTTTTTATTAAACATGGCTCAAGTCATTTCAAGTTACAAATTCCAACCAACGATGTTTAAGTATATGTTCGTCAATCAATAGGAGCCATAATGTCTGTACATCAGAGCCCTCGAGAATTATTACAATTATGTGTACCGCCGCCCCGGAAACCTTTTATTAGATAACCAATAACCCTACCATAGGTCACCGCCAACGTTTAGCGAGATTGTTGTTTATTTCTTGTATATTTTTAAATCATATCCACACAGGAGGCCCTGAGAAAAATCGTAACCCTCAGGGCCTATGTCATCTTTGTGAATGCTGTGTTGGGGAAATTTTGAAGGAAAGGAAGGAGAGTGAGTTTTGGGAAGTAAATAGGTTTGATGGGTGGGTAGTAATTTGGGGGTCAGTGTGTTCGAGTGATATACATAAGAATCTAACTCTCCTAAGGCGATGCGTTGAAAGAGGACTAATTGATCCGGCCCACCACGCAGTTATTAGGCAAGCGCATCCGCCGCTAAGCCCCTAACACACCTCACCCCATAAACTCGGGCACTCCTGCTAAGTCACCAAACATATCAAACAACTTGGGGTGACCTATTGTTCCCGGGCGGCGGTACACATACCCTCCTCCCAAATTGTAATAAACGTCTACTTTCAAATGCAAAACATAATTTAAAACGTACCTAAATGACGGCCTCCGTTATCGAGGGGTAAGGCTCTCGACTAGCAATCCGATGGTCGCGGGCTCAAATAAATTTTACTAAAATTAATTTGTACTATTTTACAATTAGTGTTTGGTAAACGTATCTGAATAGCCAGGTACTTTCCCACCTTCCTCCTCGTCATCTCCTTCGAGGTCTACAATACCTTCAGTCTCACAACAACCCCAATTGGGGATGCCATAGTCTCACTGGCTCCAGACGGGAGCAGTTGGGACTCTGGTGCGGTATTCACAATTTTTTTTTCAAATGAAAACAGAAATATTGTCAATATTATAATCAGATGCCAATCATATTTCCTACAAAAGCTACAGCTAGTTTCGAGAAGTTGAATAAAGTGTTTTTAGCAAAAAAAATGGTGAAATAGCAATATTGTTTAAATAGTAATAAGTAATAACATTATAGACTAATGTTAGACATTAATACATCAATGAATAACATTCATTTAAAATGACCACCCAACGAGAGGCTGATTTGTTTCACAGTTTGTAGATGAACCGAACACACGTGCAGTGTTATACTTATACCAGCTAGAGGAGAGCGTAAAACACTTCAATATTTTTTATTTAAATTTTGATAATTCCTCGATGCTTCATATTAATGTTACATAAAAAAAATCAAATCAAATCACACCACATCTAGACAAAGAAGCCGATATGTTTTTATACAGAAAAAAGGTTTATTTGGATATTCTCTGCATGAAAACTAATTTCGTTAAAAAAATAATACTGTATTGAAAATGTGATCAGACCTTCACTTCGTTGTTAAGCCTTCACTGCGGACTGTGGCCGGAATGTGATAACACCCTGTTTAGAATAAATTTCACTAATATAATAAGTTTAATTTAATTTGTCTTTGATAATCAACGGCTATGGACTATTTCTACGTTTTGCCACCGCGTTCCCGGATACTATTGATTACTGAACACGGCAAAATATTTCCAAACGACTTATTAACGATTCCAGAATATACTTTATTCATAATTATTTAAAAAAATTATCTGTTTCTTTAGACAATTTATTATAAAGTGCTTATAAATTACGTTTTATTACTTTATCCACTAGAGCGATTTCTGCCATATTTTTCTGCCTTAGTTTTACCTCTAGGTACATCATAGATTGGGTACTTATTAAATCTAAAAATATGGGATAGTTGATTAAATTTTTGTAGTATTTATCCGCATTTAGTAGTTTGTTTGTTTGTTTCTGTTTTAATGTTTTCGGGGGATGATTATACCGGTACAATTGACCCCGTTTTACAACGAAACCCCAGTTTCTGTGAGTACAGCTCCCAAGTTTTATATGCTCAAGTGTATGTCCGTCCATAACACTTAGTCAATGTACTTATTTGTTCGTTGTCCTCTCTTTTCTAATGTGAAGTTTCTAATTTAATTTAAATGAATATATTTACACATTGTTTGGGAATTAAATGACAAAATTGATTTAATATAATTGCATTTGTAACCACCTTGTAGCTGTTTTTTTTTTAGTTCAGCCGATTTCCGGTCATATTTGTTTATAATATTAAATATGAGATGATTCTTTTAAATGCGAGTATAATTTTATTTAGCGAACTTTAAAATAAAATGATTTCTCAGGACGAGTTGTGTGATTATAAAGTTTACGTTTTTTTTTTAAATCCTGATAATCGATAAAAGATGGGTGGATTCATTGGTTATAATTAGGGATACGTAAATTTCACAAATAAAAAATCGTGATTTCGCATTTAAAAAAACTCAAAATAGAAAATTTCGCATTTATTTCGCAAAAAAAAATACAGTGTTAAAAACTCAATTAAAGGCTAGCATTGTTGTAATTTCTACATTTTCATCTTTCATTGTTTGCCTGCAATCAGTTACGACAATGTTGTAGATACTAAAGTACCTCTCGGCATCAACACTATTGACAGGGAAATTGAGACATTGAATAGCTGCTTTTGTAAATCCAGGGTAGCAAGATTTTGATGTAACTAAAACTTGCATTACATCCACAGGAGCTTCTTGGCCGACCAATCGAAGTAACTGTCTGTGAAAATGAGAGTACTCGTCAATTAGTTCTTCTTGTGGTCCACTTTTAAAAACGGAATTTTCGCGAAGCTTTCCACTATGGAATTTGAATTGACAGAAGAAGAGGGCACATTTGCTGCTTCCGATGGACAAAACAATCTACCAATGTGCTTGTAGCACTCATTTGCTGGATTCGGCCCCATGTGTACCAAAAATGTATCCAAGCTCTTTTGAGCTGCTGTCTTCAACATGATGCTGTGATCGATATAATTTTCGGTTGATAAAATATTCATTGTTTTTTCGCCAAAAGAGACTTCACATTGACGCTGAAGAGAGGACTTCAAATCTTCTAATTTACTCCACAAAATATGTGCAAACGAATAGTTTGAACCTTCTAAATTGTCAATTAGTTTCATAATTTTCGGACAGAATTCTGATACGAATGTAAGTTGAACTTGAATTTAACTGGTAAGAATGTCGCTTTCAAAACATTCTTTGAGGTAAATAGTGCTAGAATTGTCGTCTTCGTATTCATTAAGAAAATCGATAATTTGCTGCATATACTCATTCAAATAAAACACAGATTTAAACCAAGAATTCCTCCTGGTTACAACAGGCGTAGGGTAAAGTTTTGGAGTTAATTGTGGAGCATGCTGTCGTAGAAAGTTTAAATAAAAACTTTTCATTTTTCTAGAATGCAAAAAGGCTGACTTTGTCTTGGCCACAATAGAGTTCAGTTCCTTAAATTCTTTTATAAAAATGTCACCCACAAGATTCACTTTGTGCGCCCAGCATTGAAAGTGCAGTGCATGGTCACACAGTAGTATTTTTAGCAAGTCGAAACATGCACCCATGTACCTTGGAGAGTCAGACACTAAACCATGTACTTGAGAGTATTGCATTTCTTATTCTTTCAAAGTATCAATTATTGCTTGAGAACAAGTGGAAGCATTGGCAGTGTCTAAAAAATTTACACTTGCTACGAAACAAAACTGCTGTGGTTCTGAAGAGACAGTTTTTAGTAAAACTGCAAAGACACATCTGTGTTGTTTGTCAAAAGTTTGGTCGGCCACCACAACTACAGGCTGATCCTTTAGTTTTTGTTTCACTTCACCTTTCTCCGAAACACCGCACTGTGGTACGTACTTACGTCTCAAATTATCTCCAGAAGGCAGGTTACCCGAGCAAGGCACATATTTTTCCATGTAACTGCGAACAGATGGATGATCTAGTTTATTCAACGGAATGTTTGCTTTCAAACACATTTTTACAGTGCCAAGCAAAAATTCCTCTTTTTCCGTTTTGGCACGCTTTTGCACTTTAAAAGCACCAACTATTATGGATTGCCTTTTTATTCCAGAGGACCCTGGTTGAGGATCAGGATCAGATTTCTTTCTTTAATGAGAAACAGAAGTCGTATGCTTCTTCAAAGTATCTAACTTCTCTCCTACAGAACGCACGTTGCAGTATTTGCACGTTACGATGTTAATATCGCTTACATACAAGCCATTCTCTTTGAACTTTTTTAATCGTTCAGATAATTCTACTTTCGAGCGGCCCATATTGACGTAAGAAACACAACTATACCATACGCGCATGAGCGAGTGACTGATTGAAAGACAAGAGATGGACAGACGCCAACATACACTACTTCTTAGCTAAGCAGCAAACCTAAACTCGAACTTAAAGGCGCAATCGACTGGCGCCTACAGAAAAACGATGCCGCAATCTACACAACTTCTTAGCTAAGCAACAAACCTGAACTCGAACTTAAAGGCGCAATCGACTCGCGCCTACCAAAACACGATGCCGCAATCTATACAACTTCTTAGCTAAGCAGCAAACCAGAACACGAACTTATGGCGCAATTGCTCGCGCCTACCAAAACACTATCCTGCAATCTACACAACTTCTTAGCTAAGCAGCTAAGCTGAAGTCGAACTTAAAGGCGCAATCGACTCGCGCCTTCCAAAACATGATTCCGCAATCTACACAACTTCTTAGCTAAGCAGCGAACCAGAACTCGAATTTTATGGCGCAATTGCTCGCGCCTACCAAAACACTATCCTGCAATCTACACAACTTCTTAGCTAAGCAGCTAAGCTGAAGTCGAACTTAAAGGCGCAATCGACTCGCGCCTTCCAAAACATGATTCCGCAATCTACACAACTTCTTAGCTAAGCAGCGAACCAGAACTCGAATTTAATGGCGCAATTGCTCGCGCCTACCAAAACACTATCCTGCAATCTACACAACTTCTTAGCTAAGCAGCTAAGCTGAAGTCGAACTTAAAGGCGCAATCGACTCGCGCCTTCCAAAACATGATTCCGCAATCTACACAACTTCTTAGCTAAGCAGCGAACCAGAACTCGAATTTAATGGCGCAATTGCTCGCGCCTACCAAAACACTATCCTGCAATCTACACAACTTCTTAGCTAAGCAGCTAAGCTGAAGTCGAACTTAAAGGCGCAATCGACTCGCGCCTTCCAAAACATGATTCCGCAATCTACACAACTTCTTAGCTAAGCAGCGAACCAGAACTCGAATTTAATGGCGCAATTGCTCGCGCCTACCAAAACACTATCCTGCAATCTACACAACTTCTTAGCTAAGCAGCTAAGCTGAAGTCGAACTTAAAGGCGCAATCGACTCGCGCCTTCCAAAACATGATTCCGCAATCTACACAACTTCTTAGCTAAGCAGCGAACCAGAACTCGAATTTAATGGCGCAATTGCTCGCGCCTACCAAAACACTATCCTGCAATCTACACAACTTCTTAGCTAAGCAGCTAAGCTGAAGTCGAACTTAAAGGCGCAATCGACTCGCGCCTTCCAAAACATGATTCCGCAATCTACACAACTTCTTAGCTAAGCAGCGAACCAGAACTCGAATTTAATGGCGCAATTGCTCGCGCCTACCAAAACACTATCCTGCAATCTACACAACTTCTTAGCTAAGCAGCTAAGGTGAAGTCGAACTTAAAGGCGCAATCGACTCGCGCCTTCCAAAACATGATTCCGCAATCTACACAACTTCTTAGCTAAGCAGCGAACCAGAACTCGAATTTAATGGCGCAATTGCTCGCGCCTACCAAAACACTATCCTGCAATCTACACAACTTCTTAGCTAAGCAGCTAAGCTGAAGTCGAACTTAAAGGCGCAATCGACTCGCGCCTTCCAAAACATGATTCCGCAATCTACACAACTTCTTAGCTAAGCAGCGAACCAGAACTCGAATTTAATGGCGCAATTGCTCGCGCCTACCAAAACACTATCCTGCAATCAACACAACTTCTTAGCTAAGCAGCTAAGCTGAAGTCGAACTTAAAGGCGTAATCGACTCGCGCCTTCCAAAACATGATTCCGCAATCTACACAACTTCTTAGCTAAGCAGCGAACCAGAACTCGAATTTAATGGCGCAATTGCTCGCGCCTACCAAAACACTATCCTGCAATCTACACAACTTCTTAGCTAAGCAGCTAAGCTGAAGTCGAACTTAAAGGCGCAATCGACTCGCGCCTTCCAAAACATGATTCCGCAATCTACAAAACTTCTTAGCTAAGCAGCGAACCAGAACTCGAATTTAATGGCGCAATTGCTCGCGCCTACCAAAACACTATCCTGCAATCTACACAACTTCTTAGCTAAGCAGCTAAGCTGAAGTCGAACTTAAAGGCGCAATCGACTCGCGCCTTCCAAAACATGATTCCGCAATCTACACAACTTCTTAGCTAAGCAGCAAACCAGAACTCGAATTTAATGGCGCAATTGCTCGCGCCTACCAAAACACTATCCTGCAATCTACACAACTTCTTAGCTAAGCAGCTAAGCTGAAGTCGAACTTAAAGGCGCAATCGACTCGCGCCTTCCAAAACATGATTCCGCAATCTACACAACTTCTTAGCTAAGCAGCGAACCAGAACTCGAATTTAATGGCGCAATTGCTCGCGCCTACCAAAACACTATCCTGCAATCTACACAACTTCTTAGCTAAGCAGCTAAGGTGAAGTCGAACTTAAAGGCGCAATCGACTCGCGCCTTCCAAAACATGATTCCGCAATCTACACAACTTCTTAGCTAAGCAGCGAACCAGAACTCGAATTAAATGGCGCAATTGCTCGCGCCTACCAAAACACTATCCTGCAATCTACACAACTTCTTAGCTAAGCAGCGAACCAGAACTCGAATTTAATGGCGCAATTGCTCGCGCCTACCAAAACACTATCCTGCAATCTACACAACTTCTTAGCTAAGCAGCTAAGCTGAAGTCGAACTTAAAGGCGCAATCGACTCGCGCCTTCCAAAACATGATTCCGCAATCTACACAACTTCTTAGCTAAGCAGCAAACCAGAACTCGAATTTAATGGCGCAATTGCTCGCGCCTACCAAAACACGATCCTGTAATCTACACAACTTCTTAGCTAAGCAGCAAACCTGAACTCAAATTTAATGGCGCAATTGCTCGCGCCTACCAAAACACTATCCTGCAATCTACACAACTTCTTAGCTAAGCAGCTAAGCTGAAGTCGAACTTAAAGGCGCAATCGACTCGCGCCTTCCAAAACACGATTCCGCAATCTACACAACTTCTTAGCTAAGCAGCGAACCAGAACTCGAATTTAATGGCGCAATTGCTCGCGCCTACCAAAACACTATCCTGCAATCTACACAACTTCTTAGCTAAGCAGCTAAGCTGAAGTCGAACTTAAAGGCGCAATCGACTCGCGCCTTCCAAAACACGATCCTGTAATCTACACAACTTCTTAGCTAAGCAGCAAACCTGAACTCAAATTTAATGGCGCAATTGCTCGCGCCTACCAAAACACTATCCTGCAATCTACACAACTTCTTAGCTAAGCAGCTAAGCTGAAGTCGAACTTAAAGGCGCAATCGACTCGCGCCTTCCAAAACATGATTCCGCAATCTACACAACTTCTTAGCTAAGCAGCAAACCAGAACTCGAATTTAATGGCGCAATTGCTCGCGCCTACCAAAACACGATCCTGTAATCTACACAACTTCTTAGCTAAGCAGCAAACCTGAACTCAAATTTAATGGCGCAATTGCTCGCGCCTACCAAAACACTATCCTGCAATCTACACAACTTCTTAGCTAAGCAGCTAAGCTGAAGTCGAACTTAAAGGCGCAATCGACTCGCGCCTTCCAAAACACGATTCCGCAATCTACACAACTTCTTAGCTAAGCAGCGAACCAGAACTCGAATTTAATGGCGCAATTGCTCGCGCCTACCAAAACACTATCCTGCAATCTACACAACTTCTTAGCTAAGCAGCTAAGCTGAAGTCGAACTTAAAGGCGCAATCGACTCGCGCCTTCCAAAACACGATCCTGTAATCTACACAACTTCTTAGCTAAGCAGCAAACCTGAACTCAAATTTAATGGCGCAATTGCTCGCGCCTACCAAAACACTATCCTGCAATCTACACAACTTCTTAGCTAAGCAGCTAAGCTGAAGTCGAACTTAAAGGCGCAATCGACTCGCGCCTTCCAAAACATAATTCCGCAATCTACACAACTTCTTAGCTAAGCAGCAAACCAGAACTCGAATTTAATGGCGCAATTGCTCGCGCCTACCAAAACACGATCCTGTAATCTACACAACTTCTTAGCTAAGCAGCAAACCTGAACTCAAATTTAATGGCGCAATTGCTCGCGCCTACCAAAACACTATCCTGCAATCTACACAACTTCTTAGCTAAGCAGCTAAGCTGAAGTCGAACTTAAAGGCGCAATCGACTCGCGCCTTCCAAAACATAATTCCGCAATCTACACAACTTCTTAGCTAAGCAGCAAACCAGAACTCGAATTTAATGGCGCAATTGCTCGCGCCTACCAAAACACGATCCTGTAATCTACACAACTTCTTAGCTAAGCAGCAAACCTGAACTCAAATTTAATGGCGCAATTGCTCGCGCCTACCAAAACACTATCCTGCAATCTACACAACTTCTTAGCTAAGCAGCTAAGCTGAAGTCGAACTTAAAGGCGCAATCGACTCGCGCCTTCCAAAACATAATTCCGCAATCTACACAACTTCTTAGCTAAGCAGCAAACCAGAACTCGAATTTAATGGCGCAATTGCTCGCGCCTACCAAAACACGATCCTGTAATCTAAACAACTTCTTAGCTAAGCAGCAAACCTGAACTCAAATTTAATGGCGCAATTGCTCGCGCCTACCAAAACACTATCCTGCAATCTACACAACTTCTTAGCTAAGCAGCTAAGCTGAAGTCGAACTCAAAGGCGCAATCGACTCGCGCCTTCCAAAACATGATTCCGCAATCTACACAACTTCTTAGCTAAGCAGCTTACCTGAACTCGAACTTAAAGGCGCAATCGACTCGCGCCTACCAAAACTAAAACAAACCGATCGTAAACAAAAATTAAACCATGGATCACTGCTGGTATTCTCCACTGTATCAGAAAGCGTGATAAGATCCATAACTTCCTTTGGAAAAACCCTAGCGACTTTTCATCTCTCATATTCTACAAACGTTATAGAAATAACTGCAAAAAAATAATTGCTACTGTTAATAGGGATTATTCCAAAAAAACAATCAGTGAAGCTACCGATGGTAAAAAAAATTTGGAATATCATCAAAGATATAGCCAACATTAATAAAACTGACACACCTATTGTTAAAATTAATATCGAAGACAAAACAATACATGTAAATTCCGAACCTGAAAAAATATCCGACCGTTTCAATCATTTTTTTTACAATATCGGTCCCAACTTAGCAAAAAATATTTTAGCCAGACAAAATGACTCAGAGAAAGATCTTGCAAATGGTATACCTATCCGTACTCTGAGCTACAACCCGTCCACTTCACTCCCACCACTGAATCAGAAATTATGGAACTCATAGCATCTCTCAAAAACAGTAACTCCACCGGAATAGATCACATCTCGGCAAAAATTATTAAACACCTCCAAAAATTTATCGCCCCCCCCTCTTAAACACATAATCAACTCAAGCTTCAAAACTGGCACTTTTCCTAACTCCTTAAAACAGGCTTCAATAATCCCAATCTTCAAAGCAGGTGACATATTATCTGTAAATAACTACCGATCGATATCCTTACTAAGCACAATATCTAAAATTGTAGAAAAAGCTGTTAATTATAGACTCTGTAAGTTCCTCGAAGATAACAACATATTATCAGACAACCAATATGGCTTTCGCAAAGGTAGAAGTACATCTGATGCAATAGCTGCCCTCACAAAAATCGTTTTCTATAATCTTGACATTGGTCGCAAACCACTGGCTGTCTTTCTCGATCTTGCGAAAGCATTTGATACGGTCTCTCATTCCTTACTGCTAAAAAAACTACATCAGGTTGGAATAACAGGAGTAGCCTACACATGGTTTGAAAACTATCTAATGAACCAAACACAACAAACTCTCATCCACTCTGACAAAACACATATAAGCTAAAAATTACCTATGTCCTTTGGTGTACCTCAATGCAGTATACTAGGACCAATTTTATTTCTTGGATACATAAACTCACTTTGTGCCATGAATATTGGAGGTAAAATATTATCATTTGCCGATGACACTGTTCTAATATTCGAAGATGTAACATGGGAATCAGTCACTTAAAAAGCTAATAATGGTCTATTAAAAGTAAAACATTGGCTGGACACAAACCTCCTCACACTTAACATCGACAAAACCCAATATATGACATTTTCCATCCGCAAACATAATGTACCCAACAACTGCCCTAAACCTATCATTCACATATCACACCTAATATAAATTTCTCACAATCACAACTTCTTAGCTAAGCAGCTAACCTGAACTCGAACTTAAAGGCGCAATCGACTCGCGCCTACCAAAACACGATCCTGCAATCTACACAACTTCTTAGCTAAGCTGCAAACCTGAACTTGGACTTAAAGGCGCAATCGACTCGCGCCTATCAAAATCCGATGCCGCAATCTACACAACTTCTTAGCTAAGCAGCTAACCTGAACTCGAATTTTAAGGCGCAATTGCTCGCGCCTATCAAAACACGATCCCGCCATACGCTCGCTCCTCATCTACGCAACAACTCGTGCCGTCTCTGTCTGTTTTGAAAAGAGTTGTAATAATTGTTAGCGCGTCTGATCAACATTTGAAAGCACGTAACGTAAAAAGGTGCGAATGTATTTAATTTGCAAATTTCGCTTTTATCGCAAATAAAATGCTGATTTTGCCTTTATCGCGTCTATTTCGTAAAAACGAAATTTACGTACCCCTAGTTATAATATATAGATCATTTTGTACGTCTCCATATTCAAATTCAGATGTATGATTTTTTTATGCAACACCTCTCACAAAAGCGCCCCTGTCTTAACACTTAATAATACAGAGAAACTATGTCGCCACCCAGTTGGGCAGCGTTGTGAGGCGGGTTAAGGTATGGGCTGTAGGAATGAATATATTAATGCGGGACTTAAAGAGGCCCGGATTATATGGAGGAAAAACAGATTCCGATCGCTCGTTTTAAATGCGAGCCAACTTACGCAAAAACGAGTTGGAGAAACGACCCGTTCTCATAAAGACAACATCAACTTTACTGTGAACGTGTGTTCCGCTCGTGTTCGTCTAGTATCACGCACGTGCACGGTGCACCGTGGATCAATGCTGCTAGCTTTTTGAAACAGGCTCCAATAAAATACCTGTAGAATAGACACAGCATACGTACATTGCGTCAAACATGGTTTTACCGCACATGTATCTCAGGGATCTCATTCCTACAGTATTCATTCTACTTTCAGCCTTCTTTCCAGTTCCTTTCTTTGCCAGTTCCATGCCTCACTTCCATATATTAGGGTTGGTACCAGCACTCCATTGTGGACTGCTAGCTTCGCTTCTTTGGACAGGTTTTTGTTAGCTCCAACCGCGTTCAACCATCCATTTTAAATAATGACCCATTATAACCAAGAACCCGGCCTCCCCTACTAAGGCACGAAGCGTAATCAGGAGAGATGGTAAAAGATAAAGGTTCAAAATTTCCCATATAACATTATTCCTTTTGCCGCCATTTTGGATTTTTATGGCCAAAAAGTATCCCTCAACCAGTCTCTTTCGATCCGGCCCGCCACGTAGTAGGTGAGCAAACGCATCCGCCGCCAGGACCTAGACAAACCTCACCCTATGAACTCGTGTACCCCTGCTAAGTAACGATTTTTTTATGGATTTGATTTTTGCCAAAGTTTCGTTTCAATCTAAATACGCATACATTTCTTGTAAACAATTCAAGCGACAAACAGTCGAATGAACACGTCATTTTTATTTGAAACGGTTCCATCTCACAGTCATTTCATACGATATTCGACTCTAGAGACTAGACTAGTCATTTCACATTCAAATGCCACATATATTTGTAATTCTTTTTTTAAAATATTTCTACTATTTTAACTGTGACATGTTATCATTGTTTATGGTATATTTATACCGTTGATATTAAATAAATAAATAAATAAATACTTCGAGTTCTCGAGAATATCACAAAACCAGATATAGGGACATAGATCAACTTTGTCTAATAACTTCTTACCTGGATCAACATACTACGGGAATAGATCTATAAATATATGAGACCAACATAAGTATGCCAATTTGGGTAGATTAACATAAATTTTGCATCTGATTTCCATACAAAGTTTTAAAATTTTATGAACAGTATATCAAATGGTTTTTCTGGTAAACTGGCAATGGATCAACATACTACGAGAAGAGGTGAATATATAAATATATATATATATTATTTGTTGTTAGTAGGTTGTCCTCAGTTGTTTATAAGCTTATTTTTGATCAATCGCTGCGAAGTTTGACATAATTTAGTAAAACCAATAATTAAATGTGGCCTCAAACCATTTTTTATAAAACAATTGGTTTAAGTAAAGCAGCTACTTAAAAATGTCAGATGATTTATTGGTTATTTAAATAACCAATAAATTTAAACTATTTAATTGGGTTTAAACCCCACCCAATAAAATACAAAATATTGAATTGAAGTTCTATAAATAAACAATCTCCTAATATTTTTGTACTATGTAAGCAAATTAAAAAATATATATAATTATAAATGCCATTTCTCCACTATGTTAAACTACTAGTCATTTTATGTATAGTTCAGCTATAATGTATCTAACGTAACGTTAATCTCTTTGAATGTAAAATTGAATTTAAGACTGACGTACTACTTTGGAGTGAAGTGTCGTTCTCCTTTGAAATACTACTTGCTTCATGTCGGTGTATAATATGCATCCTGTTGACTCTGCACGCGCAATATAAATTATTTGAATTAAATTGTCACCTAGCAAACCTAGTCGTGAGTCTAATGTTTTCTTTATAAAAACATAGTGGAAAGATTGAGTCATTTGAAACGTTTAGGTTGTCCCTAGGTATGCACTTACGTGAGGTACTCACATAATAAAGTTTTCAATAAGCATCATATACTTATAACCATTAAATAACTAATTTTTCTGATTTTTAAAACTCACGACTTTTTCAATGTTTCCAATAATTAGTCTTTAATGTTTTTTATATTTGTATTCTATATCACTGCATGTATAACATGATGTGCACTATACCGATAAAACGTTTTTTTATTTATTTTTAAATCTGCTTAAGAGCTTAAAAATAATAAAAATAACACACCTCTTTCACGCCATCATCGCCAAAGCGATAAAACTGTCGATAAATATTGGTAAAATGTATCGGTTTAATTGGGTATTAAGCCAGAGACGCAGGGGGTTGATTGAGGGCGCTGCACATACAAACTCTATTGCATTCACGACGCCGTGACGCGACGTTTCCCTGCCTGTAGCGGTAAATGTCAAATCCAATTTTGATTAAAAACAAGTGCACCCTTCAAATTAACCCCTAATGATTCCTTCTGCTAGCGGTAATCAATCTTTAAATGAAAAAAAAATCGGAAATATTTACGAAGAGGGCGCTAAAATTTATGGATGACACAGGCGCAACCCACTGAGTTGTTCCGAGCTGCAGCCCGCAAAATGAAGATGATCCGATGATAGCCAACCTCCGATAGGACGATTATTATAGTAATGAGATTATGTATAATTTATCAGCTCATTATTATAAATTTGAGATTTTCACCGCCAAAAGGATTTTCTTGATTTATTTTGGGGTATCATGCCGTGTTGCGCTGCCTACTTATTTAGCCAACCTTGCTAAAGAGGAAACATAACCACTAATTTTACTATTGAAACTGTAAATTTTTTATATGTCATCATTTTTTTAATTGCCGGCAACCCGGGCGTTTATTGTAATAACATGATCAATATTACAAACATGAAAGTAACCCGCCTCACTAGAAGATATCTGTTCTGAGGCGGGTACATATATTTGCTTACACATACACATACATTTATACAAATATATACGAGGCGTATCCAGAAAGTAAGTGTACTGAATTTTTGTAGGTTACAAATCTTTTTATTGAACCAAAAAAATACATGGTTACCGTAGTACATATGTAAGCTATTTTTCGACTTAGTTGCCATTCCTCTCAATGCAGGTGGTGAAGCGGGGGATCAACTTTTTGATGCCTTCCTCGAAGTAGTTTCCCGCCAACACCTTCGTCCACTTTTCCACCTCCTCCTTTACCTCCTCGTCGGTTAAAAACCTTTTTCCACCCATGTACAGCTTCAGGGAGGTAAAGAGATAATAATCTGAAGGTGCTAGGTTAAGGGAATGCGCGGGGTGGTTCAGGATATCCCATTTAAACGAAGCAAGCAGTTCCTTCGTGGCGTTGGCCGTGTGTGGTCTGGCATTGTCGTGCAGCAGGCTGACCCCTTTGTCAGCATGCCTCTCCTCTTGTTATGAATCGCCTTTCAAATTTTTTTTAGGGTCTCACAGTATCTTGCAGAGTTGATGATCTCTACTTGAGGCAGATATTCAATCAAAATTATGCCTTGACAGTCCCAAAACACGGAGGCCACGATTTTATTGGCTGAAATTGTGGTTTTGAACTTTTTGGTGGAGGGTGAAGAGGTGAGAACCGTTTTTAAACTCGCGATACCACTTGTACAAACTCGTACAATTCATAGCTATATCACCATATGCAATTTTAACCTCATTATAAACCTCAAACGGAGGTTTTTCCTTCCAAACGAGATAACGGATGAGCCGCGTATTTCGCATTTGGCGGGAGATTGGATTGACATTTTTCATGAAACGTGTTGTCGCGTTGACACTTCTCAACGTACTGACCTTGAACAGGTCTCGTTGCGGAGAGGAAGAGTCAGGCTACACGCAAATGTAGCCAACATATCGAAAATATAATTCATTCGGTCGTGAGAGCCTCAGTACACTTACTTTCTGGATATGCCTCGTATATATCAATATATACATGGAGCATTCCATATATAGTTACATAAAAACAAGAATGTCGTAGGAACTTTAAATTTACAAAATGGTAGGGTCTAAATTTCATAATAATAACATATCAAAAAATAATTTAAACAACAGTATTAGGTATTGATAAACTAGGTATGCGTAAATTAAATTAATTATTATCATTTTTTCTTCATTTTCTACAATAATGAATTATTTACATGATACATGATATTTTTACTGTAATCTATATTTCGGGATATGAACTTGATGACGTGCTTAATAATAATTACACAGCATAATTTTTTTCAAAACTAAACTGTTTTTTTAATAACCAAATAAAAATATTATTGAACATAATAATAAAAATCATGTTTAATATAAATAAAATGATTGTCACTACTTATCAGACTCGCCCGAGACAATTAGTATGATGTTGTGCGATTAGTATGATGACTAATTGACAAACATCGCATAAATTTGGCGTCATTCTTTCATAGCCAATTGCTAATTGATTGGAAGCCAAGTGATTGGATGGATCTGTGCAAATCGCAATGTCATTAGCATCAATAAATAAGGACTTATATGGAATGTCCATACATCTAACAAAAAGTGATACACTTCAATTTCTTGTTTTTCAAAAGTTTGACATTTGAAACATGGTAACCTGATTACAAAACTTGTTCGTCTCATGGCGATGCCAGGAAAAGGGTGAACATACACCGTAAGTGTCTGTATGAGAAATTCCCTCATGTTCTTTTTTTTATTCAACTCTCCGTGGCGGATCGTGAGTTAGGTTTCTACATAACTTGTCGTAGCTGATCGCGTTGCAAGACGAATGTTCGGAAGATAGAAATCTATTGGAGAGAAGGGGGATAGATAGTCTCTGATTCTAATTACTGAAGGAAAAGTTATGCTCTTAGGTCCACATTTTTATGATAACCTTTTTTTCTCTATCGCTTAGTATGTTTTACTAAATACCACGACGACTATCCCAAAATTATGCAAAATTTGTTAAAAAAAACGAAAAGGTCGTTGAAACTGCTTTTTATTAATATTATTTCAAAAATATAAAAAAAAATTCAAATCTTTCTAATCGTAAATTGAATTCTATAAAATCGGTTAGAGTGAAATTTCGCTAATGTTAAAATAATCCCAACGTTGAAAGAAATCAATTTCATTATCCTAAGTGCTTTTTATTTAAATTTGATTAAATGTGCAAAATATGCATACATTACAACTTGCTTCTCAAAAAATGTATTTTATTTATTTAATTAATTTATTTATTCGCAAAAACAGTATAAACCAGTACATTGCAATATCGGTTATTAAAGATGACAAAAAAGTAAATAGCAAATACATTTACAAGTGGGACAAAAAATGTTTAAAATTTAGGTTTACAATGTTAAATCAATGAATAATATTTCACATTTAAATACATTGTAGGACATGTGGAAAATGGTAACCGGATAAATCATCACAATGATAATTCATCACATCTTTAAAAAGTTATATAAAGTCATGGAAAGTGATGAAACAAAAACTTTATTAACTGGGTTATGTAGGTTAGGTTAGGTTAAAAAAAATAATTTTTCGTTTTTAATTCGTTCAAATGACTTTATATCACTTTTTAAAAGTGTGTTGAATTGTCACTATGTTGAGTTATCATGGAACCGTGGAAAATATTCTCATTTCCTGCGAGGCAGTTAATTAACCTAGTGATTCTTCCCAAGGGCATCACTATTGGTAAGTTAGTTATGCACCTAGGAAGAATCAAAAACCTGTGTTGGCGGCCTCGCACAAAATTATCCGGGACATGGAATCCTATTTTAGCCAGAATGACTGGTATTGATACTAAACCGCTTAGAAGCTTATACGCCATCAGAAGTAATGCAACATCCCTTCTGGAACTAAGGCTGCATACACCCAGCATTCTCAAGATAAATGTTGTTGGAAACAGCCATGTGTAGTAACGAAACTCTCTCATGTAGAGGTATCGTAAAAACTTTTGTATCTTCTCGACCATTAGTACATAGAGAGTGTCCTCTGGCCCCCATACCTGAGATCCATCTCAAGAATGCTATGCACTAAGCTAAAGTAAAGCATCCTTAAAACTGCAAGTTTGGTCAAGTCTTTTGAATTGTGTATGACAAAACCCAACATCTTAGTGGCTGATTTTCAATATGAGCGTGAAATGTTAAGCGAATTTCGTACACAATTCCTTGTACAAAGTTCTTGCAAGTCACCATGTGCTTCAGTGACATATCTTTCATTTTGTAATCAAATATATGGTCTTGTGTGCCCTTGTAAAGAATATGACTGAACATTTTTGGAAGTTGAACCCAAGTTTGTTATCAATACTCCAGTCAATAATTGCATCGATATCTTCCTGGAGCTTTCTACAGTCTTTTAACGACCATATTCTCAGAAAGAGTTTAATGTCATCGTCGAAAAGTAGAAAACGGATTTAATTTAATTTAATTTAATCTTTTCCCAAATATTGTTTATAAAAAATAATAACAATAGGAATCCCAAATTGGATCCCTGCGGCACACCAGAATTTGTAGGATATGCATTAGAGTTGAACAAATTGTTCTCTTTCACTCAAATAGTTACAAAAGAGTTTCAGTAAGTTTTCCGAAAAACCAATTTCTTCCAGCCTATTTAGGAGTACTAAGTGATCAACTCTATCGAAAGCCTTTGCAAAGTCATGGTGAGATGTGTCAACTTGCTCGTTGTTATTAAGTGTTCTCGCTCAGTAATCTGTAAATACCATTAAATGTGTAGTGGTAGATCTGCCATGTCTAAATCCATGATGTTGTTCGATCAGGAATGGTTCAACTTTGGGATATATTATAGATATTAATGGATAAATAATTATTTCCAATAGTTTAGCAGGTGCGGAGAGAATCGCTATGGGACGGTAGTTAGTTGTTTGATACTTGTCGCTATCTTTTTGTAAAGGGGTGAGTTTCGACAGCTTCCATAGTTTATGAAAAATTCTGTTTTTAACCCTAAGATTAAATATATATAGAAGTGGCTTACATAATGGTTCAGAACATCCCTTAATAACAAAGGGTGGAATGAAATCAGGACCATATGATGTTTTTGGTTTCAGTTTCTTTACTGCTAAACGGAAATCTACAATTTCAACGTAATGAATAGATATATTTTGAGCATTAGTTGATCCAGTCTGTCCTGGTACATAAGATTCAAAATCAACTTTTTTTGAATTATAGACAGATTGAAAATACGTTGCGAAGGCTTCCGGTATGTCGGATCCTTTGTGTGTGCAATCATTCAGATTAACGTGACTTAAGAAACCTCTGTCACGTTTCTTGTCAGAAATATATTTCCAGAATGATTTCGGATCGTTTTTCACGTTATTCTCTTCCTCCGAAATATACTTTTTGCGGGCTATTGAAATATTGCGTTTAATTCTAGTACGATCAGTTTTAAATAACTCGTGTTCACTTTCAAAACCTGATTGTCTCCACCGCCGATGATGTAGGAGCTTCATCTTTATGTCCCCAATAATTAATTAGCGTGATAGGTCAAAACCTCATAGATCACAAGGCCGGGACACTCATTCAAAGCAGCCTCCTAACTGGAATCGGATGGAATTTAACAAAAAATTACGTCTTAATTTTTTTTAAAAATTTATTAATAATTATTGAAACATCTTAAAATGTTTGGTTAATTTAAAAAACAAATATTTTTTTTGGACGTTCTCATACATATTAAGAGGCTGAATTGATTCAGTTTCCCGGCCTTGTGATATATAAAGTTTTGGTTGGTCTCGTTGACTAAACATTTTTATATTTTTTCTTTAAAATTCATTAAATCTTGTCATTCGAAAAGTAAACCCTTATGGTTCGATGTTTACATAGTAAATACTCAAAAAATCTCTCAAAAATGTGTTCAAACTAATAACCCAAATTACAAAGCCCATGGCAGTTGGGTCTGTTATACAGTATTCACATGAATACACCGTAGTCAATTGATTAAAATACTCTAAGTATGGAGTTTAAGACCATTTCCTTGGGGTCCAAGTTGCAGAAGTAAAGAAGTCGAGCATCTCTTCCGCCATCGTTAGCGCACCGCGCATACGCTATTTAATAAGTAATGGGTTTAAATTGCAGGAGGTAATAAGACTTGGTGTGACATAAAGCAATTAGTCTGTGACAAATTTAACTCGTTGTACGTTCCAGGTGGCGCACGAGTTTTATTATTGTTTTACTCGAATTTTTATTACCGCAATAAAGTAGGTACCTACGTAATGAATGTTAATGCATAATTTTGTAAGGCTTAAGTGAAAAGACAAATGAATGGACCATTAATGGAGGGTTAGAAGTTTTTAACGAAGGAACTTTTAATGTTTCGGGGAATTAAATTTACAAAAATGCCCTTCGTAATTTGTAATTCATTTAGCTTTGGCTGTCAGATAAGAGGTTTTATGCTGGAACATCACTTTTTAATTAATTTTTCCAGATCTGGATTACAAGTTATTAAAATATATTACTGCCTGTAAAATAAACCTGCATAGTTTTAACACTTTAGGACCGGATTCAGTTCTCTATAAATCTTCTTATTCAGGAGAGTGTGTGTGCCCCGTGGCGAGTGGGTGGCGAGGATATTATTTTTTAAATTCAAATCTACAGTTTTATTCCAAGTTTGATGAAATTTAGCCAACTTGACCATCAAAACAAAAAAAGCCTGGGTAACACCAGGGTTTCAGCTAGATGGGCTATAGGATACCGGGCGGACGACGTGGATTTGATTTTAATACAAATTTTATTCCGGGAATTATGAAATTTTGTACACTCGACCTTTAAATCCATAGGAAGATCATTTTTTATCTGAAATTTCGAATAACTATACGAAAGGCACGGGCAACGCCGGGGATTTCAGATAGTTATAATGTACTTTTTTAATTGCTTCAACTTTTCCAGTAGTCCACCCCATTTACCCTGATGAACCACTCTTCCATCCCACATGTTTTGCACTTCATGGAGATACGCGGACACTTATCCAGATCGAGTCTAACAGTGAAAAACTTTATTATATTATACTTTACTTCTGGTATCCGTAAACATCATGGTCTGTAGATATTTTACACTTATTATTTAGTTATTATAATTACTCGTATGTAGCATGGACCATGCAAAACTAGTTGACATTAAATTTAGTAAATTTTTAACAAAATGCTGTCAGTTGGTTATCTGCAAATTTAAAAATTACATTTTAATGAACAGCTTAAGGTTGATTGATTGTAAATCAAAGAAAAATAAAGTTTCACAATTTGGTTTGGTCGACTGATTTAAGATGGGCACAACTTTAAAATAAAGAGAAATAGAACTTTTTTCAATCGAGTGCCGGAATAAAATAGAAGCATTAAGGCGATGCACTACGAAGTAATGCCAAATCATATGTTTTTGGTTTGAAAATTTGGTCGTCTAGAAATGTTTCAGATGCTTTAATTAAATACTGCGAGTAGAATACATCTTAGCCTTTGAAATAATCGAGTAGTTTTTAGATAAGTCTTTAAATAAGCCCAGAAAAAAATAGTGTACAGGCCTATGAAAACTGCCTTAAAGTTCAAAATCTCTTACTTACGAACCCATTTTCGGTTATGATTTTATTTTATAACGTTGGAAATTAAGTTTTTATAAAATGATCGGAAAAAAATTAAGTATTTATACCTGGACATCCACAAAATAAAATAAGAGGCACTTTTTGGCCATATTTTTTCTTTCATAAATCAAAACATGCGGATGGTGTTAAACGGGAATTTAAACCTTATCGCTATCTATGTGAGGGGTGTTATTGATAGCGGCTCGATTAAAAATATTACACGCCGTAGTGCATCTCCTTTTTTATATTAACTCCACACAGGAGGCCCTGAAGAAAATAATTTCCCTCAGGGCCTATGTCATCTTTGGGGATGCTGTGTGGAGGACAAAATCCAATCATTGAACACACAAACAAATATTTTAAGCACAATTTTATCAAAAGAGCTGTTTCGTAACTTTAATAACCTACATTTCATCCATTTTCCATAAGTGACAATTTTTTCCCCAAATGTTTTCATAGTATCACGTTTTATTACTAATAATTACTAAAGATAATAATATTGAAGGAACAGTATACGATGCATGTAACTATAATATTATTAAATTACTATTCATATTTTCACCACATTTCACCACTGTTTTATCCTTTGTCAAAGTTTGAAAACCATCTGGCAATATTTTATTCAAATTCCGTTGAATAATGCACGTGAGTACCTATATTGGCGCACTTTTACAATCACAACGAAATGGCGCGGCACCATTCGTCTCATTTTTAACTATTATTATTTAGTGTGTGCGAAAGAGCGAAGACGCTTTTCGACATACTTGCTTATAACAGCTGTTGAACACGAAAAGCAATGCCAATGACAGTGATGTAGTGTTCTAATTTTTATTTTTTTTGTTTTTGATTGAAAAAAAAATGCTACCGTACAGCAAAGTGCCCATAACATTTTTTACTCCAAATGTGCTAAGGAATAGCTGGTTAAAGTTTGTCGGGTTAGTGCCGATACACCCTGTATATATATATATATATAACTACAATAATGTACTTTATACTCTAGCTAATGCACCCATGAACAAGAAGTATTCAAATCTCATAATATGTAGAAACCTAATGAAGATACCATTGTATATGTTGTAACCATTATATTTTCATAAAAAAATCAAATATTTCCTAAGAAAAAAATATGAAAATGTCAAGCGATGAATTTTGTGAAAAAAAACCTCCAACAAAATAATATGCTAAATATTTCTCAATCACTGAACAGGAGACTATTGAGCATCACAAATCTAAAATTCATAGATAGTTATATAAATATGTTATGCCTACATAAAATATTCCTTACACCTCATTATACCTAATTATATTATACTGCTAAAGCTGTTGTTATCAAATAATTGCAATCCATATCTCATAAACCAACAATAGAAATATTTCTAGGTATTATCTTAAACTTACCTTTTAGGAACTTATTTAATAACAACTAACAAATTGCTACTAACAATTCATAAATCAACTAACTTCATCGAATTTAAAATCAGAAAACTAAAAACATTATATTTTTATCATACCTATTTTAAAATTACAAATATAATATTCTAAATAAAAATGCACCTTTTAAAAACAACATATTACTCAGACAAACGTCAATACTCCCAACTCTGAAATGGAAAAAACAAACAACAATTAGGTATTATAGTGATTTGTTTTTGGGGTATTATGCCGTGTTGCGCTACCTCTTTCTTTAGCCAACGTTTTGGACAGCATTGCAGTGACCATCATCAGGGCAGATGTGTAATTGCGGGTTAACAATCAGGCATTTCAACTATAAATATGTTGGAGGATTTTTTTAAAATTCTTTACCTTAGTATAAGGACGAGGTGTTTCACAGAATTTGAAGAATTCATCAAATTTCAATGTTGATTTTCAAGTTCTGTTATTATTTCCTTTTCGCAAAACAACTGGCCTATAATGATATAGTAACAGAACTTGAATAGAACCTTCAAAGAACTTAAAAACAACTTTAAAATTTTTGATGATTTGTTCAAATTCTGTGAAACAACCCGCACTGAGTATTCACAGTATAAAAAACGATTTTAAACTTCACATTGAAAATTTAAACAGAATATATTGGCATATTACATAAAAAATAACGAACAAAATGACACATCCAAATACAAACAAGCCTAGCTTTATTATGGTTGTTACATCTTATGCTTAAAATTAGACGAAAAAATATCTAAAGGTACTTTCTCTAAATTATGTAATATTATTTTTTGTGAATAAATATATTAAAAAAATGTATTGTAGTACCTGCTAAATAAACACGAATTAAAATTTCAAATTTAACCAACACTCTTGATAAAATTGTCTTGATAAATTTAAACAACAGTAAATATTTTAACAGCAATACAAAGAGGTTTCATCCGAGCAGACGGAACAGCGGAGCGACAGAGAGCTCGCGAAAAGTTGATCCTCTGTTTGTAGCGGGCGGCATCTTTCTTGTATTTCGCAATCGTTCGCTGTGTAGTAATAATCTAACTTTTTAATGCCGTTTTTCTTATTTCGGAATATAATTTATGCGCCTCCGTGTAGATGGATTAGGGCGGAATTGTAACCAATGGGCAACTTACAAGATTATAATTTTTTTAGTAATCTTAATTTTTTTAAATGTAATAAATAACAGGGTGCAGCAAAACAGGCAGTGCAGTTTTGAAGGACTGGTATATCCCGTGTGGTGGGAGTACGTTCCTGGGAGGCTTCTCATTATGTTGGGAAGGTCCTACCATGGTTTGGTCCGGACAATACGGGGGCTTCGCTGTCCGCACGTTTCTTGAAAATGGCCGTTCTCTCGTCACCACCCAGCCGACCTTCCGGTTGCACTTCAATCTTGCGGCTCACCTGATTTCAGCATTTACGACTTCTTTCTATGGGATTATATGAAAAAAATGTTTTTAAACATCAGCTTCATACCTTGAAAGAACACAAAGATTGAAATCGGGAGGAAATCATCGCTATACCCGTCGAGTAGTGCCAAAATGCGGATGAAAACTTCAGAAATCGCCTTCATCAAAGTAAAGCTGCTGGGGGACATCATCTTTCTGATGTCATCTTCAAAACATGATGCATAAAACGGCAAAATACACAAAATAGAATAAAATTAACCCCACTTCTCTAAGTGGCGTCTTTTTTGAAAAGCCTTTCAAAACTCCGCTGTCTGTTTCGCCTGTATTTTGTCAGAATTAAATTCACTTAATATCGCCGTTTTGAGAAATACAACAATTTAAAATTGGAACGTTGTTTGAAATGCCATTGTCTTTTTTGGTGTCCAGATCCTTTCCCAACACTTCCTTTAGCCTCACAACATATTCTTGTTTGAAATAAGTAACGAAACATAAAATACATTATGAGATGACTTTGTGAATTTTCGTGTGCACTAAAGTGGGGTTGTACGGCGGTACATCCTTTATTCCTAGCTCTGCGGGGAATTCAGCCTTTTTTCAATATCGTTACTCTTACAGGTTTTTTCGTATTGAAATTGCTTGATTCTGTGACTTTGTGTGATATTTTCTGGGTTTCATCCGCATCAATTGGTTTTTATTTAATTTTATTTGAAGAGTTTTTTTTACAAATACGGGGTAACTGGTATAGGTTTCAATAATTTGGATTTATATTATTAATAACGTAAACTTCCCCAAACCAATTAAAAGTCCACGCATGTTGCTCATTATATCGAATGGTAGTGGTTTCCGCTTCATTCTGATAAAATGCCTTCTCAAAAATTATTTATAAACAGGACGAGAAAAAAAAGTTAAAAATTTGAAAGAGAGTGGTTTATCTTGAAGGGTTATCGGAGCAGAAAGAATAAGTTCTGAACTTTTTGATATCCTCCACCTTTTTTCCAACTCTCTTTATAATTAGGTTTTATGACATCTTGCCGACTATTTTTTTGAGACGCACTTAAAATTAAATACTGAAACTATTAACATAAAGAGAAAAAAAATTATACCAATTTAATAATTGATTTAGAGTTGAAGAAACTTCCAAAAATGCCTCGATGAGACTCCTTCAGCAAAATTGAAACGAAAAAATAACACTAAAAATAATCATAGTGATTTATTTTTGGTGTTATGCAGTGTTACGCTACCTCCTTCTTTAGCTAACGTTTTGGACAGCATTACAGTGTCCATCACCAGGGCAGATGAGTGATGATCATGAAAATACTATTATACTTTGGCCGTCAAAATACATTACATATAAACAAATACATAAATTTAGGAAGATTTCAGTAACTTTTAACCTTCCCTTCTTCGTTTCTTCTTTACCCATTTTCGTCTGCTTCATAACTTTCCATAAACAGGGACGTCTTAGTGCCACTGGCTCAAGGCGGTTGAAAGTATTATACGCTGTCCATAAAAAATCTATTTAATAATTAAATTCCAAAAGTAATTTTATTCTGGAATCTGAACTCAATCACTCTGAAAAGCAATAGGTACCCATCCACCTAAATACTCACCACTGATCTTTCCGTGGAATTTCTCTAGTCGGAAATTTGACATCATAACTTTTTTAAAGACTTTGGACAATTCATAGAATCGCAAAGATGATATTCAAGTTCTTTGAAAGTGTTATTCATTTTCTTAAGAACTTGAATATACTTTCACAGAAATTTAATGTAAACTTTAAAACTTGTTAAATTTTAAGAATTGTTCAAGATATGTTTTATTTTATTTATAAGTAATATTTTACTTATTTGTACCAACATCTATGTGTATATGACACATTTGTTATGAAATACGTAGGTACGAAAACATCTTGAATCTACCTTTATAGTCTGCTAGTTTTCAACAATAATATAATATTTCATTGCTTTGTAGAGTAAAATTGACTTGTTGTTAGTACGATTTGATTGCACGTCATTTTGTTTTGTGTGTTAATGTCTTCGTTGTGTGTATCATTTTGTTTGAAAAGTATTTTGGTAACAGATTGTTTATAATTTTAAGCATACATATCATCGCGTTTTTTTTATTAATTTTGAATCAGCCAGAACAAAAAAAAGATGCAACATATCTTTCTTCTTCTAGTGGAATCAAAGGCAATCTTCAGCCTTGATACTACAACTAAATAGCAGTTTCAGCCACAACAGTGAAGTCTACCTCAGTCTTTTCTTCCAGAAACCTTTTATTTATACTGGGTTTTTACAGATGTTCTCATTTACGTGAGAACTATCCAGTTACAAAAACTCAGTTTTGTTACAGACAAAAATATACAAATTACATACATACAGATAAAAATGAAATACAGGTTACGGTACAGTTAAAAAACGAAACAAATAATAATATAAAATTAAACATGATATCATTAAAATGACAAATAATACTAGGAGAGACAAAATAAATTTTACAAATAAATCTGTGTATGAGGTATTAGGTAACGCTAAGGGAAACGGGGAAGGAAAAGAGATGGGCAGAGGGTGGTTGAGAAGTACGCCAGTGAGGCTATTGCATTCCCCACTTGAGGTATGTTTTGGGGCTGAAGGTAGTGGGAGAAGAGATGGAGAGACTTGGCTATTCAGTTTGGATGACCAATCATGGCCACCATTTCAAGCAATGTTTAAATTCTGAACTGTGCTCTATATCAGGGAGATACAATTTACTTGCGCACGCCGCGCTTGTTAGTCGCAACCTACGGCTTGTTAGACGAAAGCCTCCAGAGAGAGAGAGAGAGAGAAAACATAATTAAACGTTTGATTGTTTGCAAAATTCTCTTTTATCCATTCGCAATGAAATACGATTTTCAAACAAAACTCTTTCACTTATCGCTCATCACACATTTCTAACACTTATTAGTATCAGTTTGACCTCTCTAACTCAGGTCTCCACACCCCAAAATCTATAAAATGTAATGGGCGAACACGGAAGCTTATCCAAGACGTTATGCTTTCGGCAAATACATAATTTACTTCGATTAGATCCACTTCTTTCTTCTTTCCTTTTCTCCGTCACACCATAACATATTACTTTATCGGGCATCCTGAATTATTATTAAAATCATTAAAAGAACAGCCATAATTTTTAACGGCTTCCGTGGTCGAGTAGCACACTGAAGGACACGGCTTCAATTCCCTGAAAATTTATTTTATTAGTTTGTGCAACTTCACAATTTGTACATTTAAAAAAATATATAGTTATACTTGCAGCACGTTCCAGAGTTGAAGTTACTCTCACTATCGCCCTAGTTTAAGATCACCATTTAGATTTGAAACGTTGCTTGAAATGGCTTTGGCAGTGTTTGGTGACCAGATATGAATAGCTAGGTACTCCCCCGCCTTTTCTTCTTCTTCCCCAAATCCTTCCCCTCTCAGTTGTGAATCTTGTGCGGTAATAATATTTTAAATAAATTGAATTTTTTTTTCGCCATACTTATTTTTTTTAAAAAGAATTAACTGTTGATAATTTAATAATAAAATCACAATTTAACCGTTCTCAAAAAAAAAATAGTTATAACGCGCACAATAGAATACAAGTATTTAGATAAGTTTGGGAAGTTTTAAACATTTGACTGGCCATTTTGGTGTACCTAATAACATTTAAACGGTCCTCTTTAACTAGATAGACAGCACAACCTTAATGATAATTGGCACCTACCTAGATGATAAGTGAACCAATACTTTACAATCAATTAAAGTAATATTGTTCTGAAGATGAAACTTCTTAAAACGGTTATTAAAAAAGTTTTTTAAAAATTAAGTGGTTCAAAACATATCTATCTATTTATACAAATGAAAGTGGCACGTGGAGGGACGGCAACCAGGCGGTCACTTGGCGGCGGGGATTTGATTTTTATACAAATCTACAATTTTATTCCGAGGTTAATGAAATTTTGCACACTAACAGCCAGTTGTTTTACAAAATTTGAACACTTCATCAAATTTCAAAGTTAATTTTCAAATCCTGTGAAAGTTTTATTTAAGTTGTCTTTATTTCATCATGGGCCAGTTGCTTCACCCAACTAAAATAATGACATAACTTATAAAGAACCTTCTTAAAATTTGAAAATTAACTTAGAGATTTGATTAATTGTTCTAATTCTGTGAAATAACCCGTCCTTAATTATAAAAATAAGAGAAAGGTCACTGTATAAAATTGATTTCGAAAAACTGTGTTAAGCTTGAACAAAGCCTGGGACTAGTATTAAAATAAAAAAAATAAATGTTTTGTCGGTCGTGATTGAAGAAGTGAGTAGAAATGTTAAAATTTTATAATGTTCCATTTTAAAAACATAAAGTTTACTGCTGGTGGACATAAACTCCTTTTAATGTCAAGTTTTACGTTTTAGTTTCTAGCTTCCCGTTATGTTCCATTTGACCGAATCAACAAACATTCTCCCGCTATCCCAGATGGGAAACTCTGCGTTGCATTGGCTGGAGAATTTTATTGTAAGGGGGAAACACTTTTAAAGAAGGCTTCGAAGAACAAAGGAAAGATTATCATTGCAATTATTTTATATGAAACTGATTTGGATGTGCAGATGAAAACAATACAAAAAAACAAACTAACTAACGATTTATGTAAGGGGTTTTTGGGATTCTGAAAAATCCTAATTGAGGTTTATAACGAACTCCATTTAATGGCGGCTAATCCCTAGGATCAGCATCTACGCATTTTTCAAATCCGATGAATGCTTTTTTTTGGGATCAAACCAAAAACAAACAAAAAAATCCCAACTGCTAGCTCCCATGTCTTATGCAGGAATATGGTAAAAGTGAGTTTCTTTTCATGTTTAGTCAAAAGCCATTACAAGCTACATTTTAATTCTGAATGGTTGTCTTTCACTCTATTTACTTTATTATTTATTTGACGGCCGGCATAGTCCAGTGGTAACGCATTGGACTGCCATTCCGAAGGTCGCGGGTTCGAACCCGGCGTGCGCAAATAAATTTTATTTGATTAATTTGTGTTACTTCACAATTAATTAATTATAATAATATATAGTATATTTGCGGCACGTTCCAGAGTGGAAGATACTACCAGTATCGCCCTGGTGTAAGACCACCATTCAGAATTGAAACGTTGCTCCAAATGGCTTTAGCCGTGTTTAGTGACTAGATCTGAACAGCCAGGTACTTCCCCACCTTCCTCTTTCCCTTCCCCACTTACCTTCAGCCTCACAACATTCCCCAATTGGGGATGCCATAGTCTCACTGGCTCCAGACGGGAGCAGTTGGGACTCTTGTGAGGGATTCACTATAAAAAAAAATTAAAAAAAAACTAATATTCTGTCACTAACTATAACTTGCCGCAAATAATGTACTATTTATTTATGTTATTTTAAATTAATTAATTGTGAAATAATTTTCCTTGGTGAGAGATAGTATCTATGTTATTCGGCTTCTTTTCTATACTTTTAACTTTTTTCGGTGTTCAAATTTTGCGCCGTTTGCTATGTGATTCGTTCCTCTGTGAAATCAACCAATGCTGCCAACAGCTATGCGTGTATGCATGAAATGAAGCGACGCCGTATTTTTCAATTGTAGTCTCACCAGAGAGGGGATGAGGAATATTCTGGATAAGGAAGGCAACATAATAAGAGTTTTAAATGGTAGGTAAAACTCCAACATTATGTAGTGCCGTTCGTTATCAATATTGAGTGTCTTTCGTTTCTTGTCTTCTAAGAGGGCACACAGCTTTTCAGTCCAAAATACAGGATGTGTGGATTCATTTAGTGAGGAGTTGAGTTTCCATCCTGATTGTTGAGATTTCGCGAAATTTGTTTTTGAACCAAATATAAGGCCATCAAATAGTATGATCATCCATATCAATAAAATGTTCTGAGGTTAACTTCAAAAGTGTCAAATCATGTGCTCTTTCTCCTGATGCTAAAATGAGTATGACATCACACGTTCTAGATGCTTCAAACAAGGTTTTAGTATCCGGATTGTTAGTCTGGATCCAATAATATATCTGTCTCGGGTCCCATATTAATCGAACTGTTTATTATACCCTTCATAATTTGCTTCCTCACAAGATGGTTAGTTAGTCTATTTGGATTATTTGAAAAAGCTAATTTATGCAAAGCTATAGAGCTAGGAGCAATTTTGATGTGCAAGGAACTTTGCCAACTGAGCTTCAATTGGATTTCAATTCAATTCTTCAATTAACATGGTTGGAAAAACACCATTTACGTCATCAACTCTACGCCTTATAAGAAACAAAGTTTTCTATCGGACCATCCTTACAATGCATCATCCCAGCCTCAATTGTCCACACTTTCTCCAGTTGACTTCAACTGCGGTATGTGAGAGCTTGTGGTGGTAGGTGTTTTAGGTCTGGCAGCCAAATATTTTCGTCTATTGAGCTGCTCGTAGGTAAACTCCTTTGAAGTTGTTCAGAAAAGCTAGCACTCGATGAATTAGATAATGATGCGGAAACACCTACGCCAGAGGAAAGTGTCAAGGTCTGCTGAAAGCATTGTGAAATACCGCTCCTTTGTCTTTCCTGTCTATGGATACATCCTGCTCCACTACTCGAGCTGTAAAAGAGGCAAATATGTCTGCAGTGGTTTTGCCCCATTTGTGAAATATCTGTTCTGTTGCAGGAGGCAAAAGGTGCCCCTCCGGAAGTTGAGATCCTCGGGAAAAGTGGTCCGCAAGGCCATTTTACCATCCTGATAAATAGTCAACTTGCGGTTTTTTTTTTATTTGTTTGATACAAATCTGAAAGGTCAAATAAAGAAGACTCAAGGATTTTGTCCCTTTTTTATTCCTCAAATAACTGAAAACTATTTTGTTGTCAGATTCTATCAGAACTTATCAATTAAGGCATTTGGTATCGGAAACAGTTCTTCAAAGTTGCTGTGAAAACCCTGTTGTTCTCTGATCTTATTCTCGTATCGTCAACTTGAGCACCCCATCCATGATCTGCTGCATTGGTCGAGTAGAAATGAGATGCATCGTAGACGTGCAGTAGCAAAATGACCCATTCTGTGCCCACCAAGATATTTCTTTCATCACGGGCTCATTTATGATAATTCCCGTTTGTATGGGGAGTTTCATCATGGAGTGCATTTACAGTTACAAAGCACCCATATACTCCATTATTTGTGTCGGCTCGCTGATGTATTTCTTTAAATTGATGTTCCAACCTAGGTCTTGTAGTAGGTGCAAAAAAACAGTTTTGTTTGAATCTTAATAGTTTCCCTGTCCTGGCGGATAATGGTCCTCACATTTTGATATCGTAGAGTATCAGCAACTCAACTGGTCACCAAAGCAAAGGCTTGTGGATCACTGCTCAGGTCCTGGGAAAGGGATATATTTGTATAGAGTGTCCTTTGTATATAATCATTAGAAAACGACAGTGAGTCTGTGCGACTGGTATGTGGATATGTCTATTTTTGTCATCCAGTCACAATGTGATTAGAAAAATTCTGAAACTTTATGACGAGATATTTTAAGAGAAAGTAATTTTTCATTTACAGGAACATTTGGAAAAAAATACGAGTTGTTGACTGCTAGATCAAATATGTTTGTGAGAATTACTATTTTTTTTGTAATTGCTGGGGTAGTCTTCGTCGCATTTTTTTTAATAAATTCAGTTTGACGTAATAACAGGGGATTTTTAGAAATGGGGATTCTGTATCTACCTTTGATTTTTAGAACAAATTCGGGAGCATTTAGAGAAGTGTAATGGCTTTTGTAATTCAGTGAATAACCACGCCCGAAAATTTAGTGATGTCCAGTCGTGCACCCCTGCAGTAACCCCGGTTAGAGGTTTCCCCTCACACTGGTCGCTTGTTAGTCTTCATTCTCTCCTTTTAAATCCAAAGGTGAAGCAATGGGAGTCTCTTTGGGATCTGTCAGCCGAAAAGTTTTCTCGGGATGGAAAGAAATCTCGAGCCGAAAAACGCTGAACTGGTTTTGCTACCTATTTTGTTCCGGCCTCTCATTTGGTGTACCAGTTAAAATGTGTGCGAAAGACTGTGAGAAAGATAAAAAAATTCTTTACTTCTTCCAATTTCTGCAACTGGGTAGAGAGTACCTCTTCATTGAACAGAAGAGTGGAAGTCGGAGGGATCTGCATCAGCATCCTATCCATTTCTACCCATTTCCTCCAGTCACGGCATAGACTGCTGCAGTTGCTCCCTGTACTTGAGAAATGCATGCATCATCGCCGCAAAGCATTTTTCAACACTGGAGTATTGCACAGACGGGCGCAGAATCATATGGTTTCAACTCAAAATTCACTTCGATCTCTTTGTAACCCGGACCGGCAAGTTGGTCCTTAATGACCTTGTGGTACCTTAAATTTCTCCAATTTTTTTACTAAACCGGTGGAGGCGCTCTAACACCTCGAGTCTGTCTCGAGAAGGTGCAGACATCAAGATTGCTTTAAGATAAATAGTTGATAAATACAAAGATCATACAACATTTTTTCTGAGACTGCATTCTCTAAAAATCCAGCTTCTAGAGTTCAAGGAAAAAAAACTGTCAGAGTTTGGTGAAGGCCGGCGATGCCTTTTTCATTTATTGTCACGCTTCATAACATGCGTACACGCCTAGTGGTTGGCGGCAGTAGTTGATTTCAAAGATGAACAAATCGCGCGAAATTTGAACACTGAAAAAAGTTAAGAGGAGAAGAGAAGCCAAAATCGGATAGAAACAAAGATAATATCTCTCAACAAGGAATATTCTGTATAAGGAACCCCACTACATAATATAAATTAATTTAATTAAATTCAACTGCTCACGCAAAGATTTGAACTCACCTTTGACCTCCGGATACATAGTTAAGAGCCTTAACTATGAGAAGCTGTAAAAATAAACCCTAAAAGAACAGAATATTATATTATTTCCTAAACAAAAATAAACTGACTACAACTACTACGACTACAACAAAAAAAGTGCCTTTGTAGAACCTTTATCTCATAAGAAGTCATAAGCAGGCACTACTCACGGTCACAATAGATCTATATGCCACGAGTATACCCTGAGACTGTGCGCATACTATTAAGTTACGTCACACCTTCCTTGTCAGATCCCTTCGATCCTCCAGAGTCCCCTTATAATTCTGTAGTACGGCTTATCACGCCTCTCCCACCCCCCATCCGCCATTTTACTTGTTCATTTTTCCTTTGTACATGACAGGTCTAACGTTGATAGAACCTGTAGGTACCTGTGATCTGGGCCAAGACTTCTTTGCTTCTTCTTCTGCTGGATTGCATATTATATTGGTTGATCTTAAGTCAAATATTATAATATTATGTGCGATGACATCAACTTTTTAAACTTTCCTTTTTTTTAATTACCCATTGTTTAACAAAGAGATTTCACCTACAGCTGAGTGTATATCTCTATTGTTTATTCAATTGGATGAAAATAATATTTTTTTAATTATTAAAGTATAGTAAACCTTAAGACATAAGAAAAAACAAAGAAGAATAGACAAAAATATAATAATAAGCCACTGGAGAAAACATTAAATTGTTTAAATACATTCTTTAAAATATATAATTAATGTTTAATTTTTCCTTCGTAAATGATTTAAAATATATTTTCCAATACACTTTTTTAAATTGTTAATCCCACTTCTAGGAGTCATATTCTGTTTTGTCTAATTCAAACTCAAAAATCGACTTGATTGTCTTTACCTAGGTCTGCGGAAGGTAGTAACTACTAGTAATATTCTAATCCAGCTTGCTCCTGAAAAAGGCGGCCAACGTTTATTGTAATAGTAGCTATCCACCGTAATGAAAATACGGGCAGGTTAATGGAGCCCAAACCCGCTTCCGTTGATGCAATTCCAAAAACCGCCGTTATTAGGCGCAATAGCCATTCTTTCGTGCAGCATTTGCCTAATTGAAAATAGTTTTAGCGCTGCAGTTAGGCACTGCGCTGTATTTGTCAGAATTACAAGTTTTAGTCGGTTTAGCCGGGAGCGAATTGTCAAGCCGCGATATATCAAAGGATCGATATGGGATATCAAAAATTAACCCAATTTATATCTGTACGGCGGTGTCCAATGTCCACGGACCAACAAACCTAGTTTTAAAACAAAATTAATCATGTCAATAGTTGTAAATATTTTTTTTCTTAATATAATGTTAATTAACCGATCTTAAACCGGCTATTTTTGTACAAACGGATGTTGTTATCATTACCAAACTAAGACCAACATGATTAAACCACCATCTCAAGTCGGTAAAAATCTTTCATTTGAATTGTGTATTACTTTTCATCGTCAATGTCTGGTTAAATTGTGTGCTTAATGGCTTCATTAGTCGTAGATCAAAACATCGAACATTAAATGTGATAACCGTGAACGTTAAAATGTAAAAAAAGAAAAATCGGCGCTCATTGCCGATTCGTTATGATCTCAAATAATGTGAACTGTGGTGGTCTAGCAATCTAGTTATTTGGAATGGTTAATAAAACGAAGTTCATCACTGATTAAAGGCTTATTAAAGACAATTAAATTACAGGATCACTACTTAAAATTATTGACTAACACGCGAGAAAGAATGAGCAGCCAGGAATACAGTGTCGAAGAAATGCCGAGAGAATTGAGGTAGAAACACACTGGGTCGACGTACGCTACGATATCTGGACTAATTGTAAATCTATCCATTTTCTATGGAAAAAGATGCTTTGGAAACACACTTGTCGTATGCAACGCAAAACTACGCTTCCATTGATGCGCAAATCTGGGCTGTCTAGATTGGCGTGGGAAGTGTAAAGATGGAAGGGGTTGCTTCACTCCTTTAGCTTTCTGTTCCAGCATTTTTGACGTCTATTCGATGTTGCCACTTCTCGATGACAACTAGGGATGGCAATGATTAAATCGCTTCGGCTATGGTACCTGTTTACCGTACCAATAAATAGTTCACTGACCTATTTTAGATGTTAAGGTAACACGTAAAAAATCATATACACGTTTTAGGTACTATGGTTTTTCTGAGTAGAGAATAATTAAAATTTCAGGACGGGGGCATTTTTCTGCTTCACAATCAGAATCTGAATTATTTTCTGAAATCTAAATAATATATAAATGACGTCAGTGCACAATATTTGAGAAGCATTATTTGTGGATATTTTATGTTTTTAAGTGGTGTTTGTACTATGACAAGTACGATCAAAACAGCCTGAAACGGGTACAAAATATTATTTTCTGAGAAAAGGAATTTATCAATTTTATTTCAAGTTATGTACAACATTATTAAATCATAATGTTCTTATCTTAGAAGTAACATTGTAAACATATCCTTCCATCGTATTGCAAAACCGCAAAATATATTACTATTTATGTGATATAAAAATAATTTGTTCTCTATAATAATAGTCTATAATAGGTATTCACCTATCCCGCGGTTGTTATAGCAATAGAAGCGCTGAATCCCTTTTGGCATCCGTTTTCCAGCGTTCTAGAATCGATTGCAGCCATTGAAACGTTTTAAACTAGTACCATCCACTAGAAAAAAGGTAAACACAAAAATGAGTTATTTTTTAATGATAAACTAATGTTTATAAGACAAGGTTTTATGCATAGCATAAAGGATAACAAATAATTATAAGCAATAATTAGTCGCCCGAAATATTAATACAAATTGAAAATATCTCCCGAGTAAAAATAAATGCCGCCAACGGGAATAATAATTATATTATATTTCTGGCGACTAATTATTGCTTATAATTATGTTACAAAAATGAGTGTAAGCAGCCTTTTATGAAGAATATTTGGACATCTCCCGTCTCCAGAGAGCCAGCAGGGGGGATTCCATCTAGGCAACTATGGCGGTGATGATTTTGTTACTTGATTGGCGTAGTCTGCGCCGTAAGCTTCTCATGTGATGGCGGAGAAGCGCTCTGAAAGAGTGTACTCGTCCCTGCAGGAACATTTCCGTGGCGCTGCAGTATCTCGGTAGGCGGAATAGTTTATTAACCGCATATGTAAAACTCCTTCGGTGAAAGCTGGTGGTATCTCATTTTCTTCAAGTCCAATATAATTATTTAGTTCATTAATTGATGTGTTCACAATATTACATGAGTTTACCATGAACTAAAATTATGTGATAATCACAAGATTGTCCAGAGTCAGTGCGCTTATGGCATTCCTTGGGGAAGTGGAAGGTTAGGAAATCCCTGACTATTTAGATCAGATATGGTTAAATTTTGACGGCCTCCGTGGTCAAGGGGTATGGCTCTCGACTAGCAATCCGAAGGTCCGGGTTCAAATTCCGGCATGCGCAAGTAAACTTTATTTGATGAATTTGTGTTATTTCAGAATTTATTCATATAAAATTATATACAGTATACTTGCGGCACTTTCCAGAGTGGAAAATACTCTCATTGCCTCCCTGGTGTAAGACCATCATTCAGAATTGAAATGTTGCTTGAAATGGCTTCAACGTGTTTGGTGACCAGATCTGAATAGCCAGGTTCTCTTAAAATAATTTTCTCTTCCCCATCTCTTTCCCCTCCCCAAAACCATTAATACATGTGAAAACAAAGTAAATTAAATTGTCAACTAATTTCAGGAGTTGCATATTATTTTAATTTACTTTATTCACATTGAATCACGCCAAAATTGACCCTTAGTTCTCCAATAGAAGCCATTAGTTCTATTGTTTTTGGAAACATAAAAAAAACTTTTCAGAATATATTGTTAGGGTCATGAAACAATCGAGTTCAATCTACTAATTATTTCATGGATTTTGGTGATTTAGTGTGAATCACTTTGAGCCATTTTTTATTCATGTTTAATGTACGATTTTTTTTTTTAAATTGCTATTAAACAGTTAAATACCCCTGAACCTTTGGTATGGCAAGTAATGCGGACTACCGTGGCGGGCGATGTGTAGATGACAGTTCAAGCAGCAGTCACTAACACGCAAAAATTGACAATTTATACACTTTAAAGGCACTCTGTACTTTTTGATAACTCGCGTACTTTACACCAATATTTCTTTAATAAAAACAGTGAAATACTTTGATTTAGAAAACTGTTTTGATTGCTTTAGATGATTTTTCCAGGGTAAGATAAATGCGTTTAACCTTTTTTTATTGTTATTATAGTAAATCTCTGTGTTTATAAGACAAGGTTTTTATGCAGAGCACAAAGGTAACAAATTGTTGTAAGTAATAATCGTTATCTTGAAAAACCCATATAAATTGAAAAAAAAAACCGATATAAATCAACGCCGCCGACGGGAATTGAACCCACAGCCTTCTGATTGCAGATCATCTGCTCTAAACTACAGCAGACCGGGAATCAGAAGGCTGCGAGTTCAACTCGTCGACGGTAATAATATATTGCTTATAATAATTTAATTCCAATTATTTTAAAATAACTTCATTGATACAATACTTCAGTTCAGTGTAATCACGATAATACGATAGATGAATAGATACATATAGATATGTCATGGTAGTCTTCTTTCGTTTCAACTAGACTTTTTAATGAGATCACCATAATTCCATACAGCACACTCCAATCTAGTCTAGAGTATGTTTTCGCGCTCAGCGCCAGAAGAATCCTATGTAATAAATGCGGACAATGCATACAAATTACAAGCTGCAGAGTCTGCATCCTGTTCCGGGTTCGAATTCCGTTTCAAATTGGTCCCTAAGAATGAACCGAAATAAAATCGCCCACAGAAAGGGGCCCGGGAATTGTGGGTGTCTTAGGACAGTGGGAGTTTTTGGAACCTGCAATACTTATGGTTCGATTTTTTTCAAATCATCTTATTTAAAGGCGATGCCATACGTAGTAATGCAAAATCATGTGTTTTTGGTTTGAAAATTTGGTCGCCTAGAAATGTTTCAGATGCTTTAATTAAATACTGCGAGTAGAATACATCTTGGCCTTTAAAATAATCGAGTAATTTTTAGATAAGTCTTTTTATAAGCCCAGAAAAAAATAATGTGTAAGGCCTATGAAAACTGCTTTAAAGTTCAAAATCTCCTACTTACAAAACCATTTTCGGTTATGATTTTATTGTATAGTGTGGAAAATTAGTTATTTATAAAATGATCGGAAAAAAATAAATATTTGTGCCTGAACATCCATAAAATAAAATAAAAGGCACTTTTTGGCCATGTTTTTTTCTTGCGTAAATCAAAACAGGCAGATGGTGTTAAGCGGGAATTTAAACTTTATCGCCAACTACGTAAGGGTTGTTATTGATAGCGGCTCAATTTAAAATATTACACGACGAAGTGCATCGCCTTAATAGTGTAACTCACTAGAATTACCCTGGCTATATCGTGTAAAGAAATGTAATTAATATTTGGTAGGTAATGTTTTTAAATTTAAAAAAATATATTTTTGTTAATTTTCTAATTTTACTGAACATTTTGGCTACTTTATCGTATATCGTGTTTTTTTGGCAATTAAAACAACGTTGGTCGCTGGAGGCGCTATTGTAGCATTTTGACTTTGACATTCCTCTCAATGGTGGCAAATTGAATTTTTTTAGTAATTAGTGGCGGTTTTTTGCGCTTTCTAATTTGGATATTGATTAATATTGAAAAAAAAAATAGTAGGTTCTATGTGTGCATTTTACAAATGTAATAAATCGAAAATACACAAAAACGTTGACAGGCTAGTTGCCGAAATTTAATACGAGTTCGTTAAATCCAAGCAAATACAGGTTATTGATTACATAAAAGCTAACATCTACACAAAAACCTTTTTTTTAATTATCAAAATTATATATGTATACTAAAGTATTTTATTACATTTGCAAGCCATCAAAGACGGAGTTAATAGTCGCATTCATATTTTATTTACGAATGAGCAAAAAAGCAGTAAAACCGTACGTGGTGGGATATGAAAGATTGGGATCTGTACTTTTACATATATTATTTTGAAATAATCCCATCTTAACAACATACTTATCGCTGTTGAACGCGTCCTGCCGCCATTTTGCGTTGACGACATGCTAATCTTTGCTAGTAGCAGAATTTAGACAATCTTAGGGGGTGGATTCGTCCCTCTCTCACGCGAATTAATTCAATATTAACACAAAAATAACACGTATTTAACATACTATTTATTATGGAAACAACATTTAATATTAAAGAGCTATGTAAGTACCCGGTTGGGCAGCATTGTGAGGCGGATTGAAGGCTGGATTGAAAGCTGTAGGAAGGTATTTATTTATTGCGGGTGTTGAAGAGGCCCGGATTATATGAAGTAGGAAAAACAGATGCTAGTAACTCGTTCCAGTATTAGAACAATATTCTTAAATTTACGGTGAGTCTATAGAGATATTGCTTTGACCAATCTAAAATTTGAATTTATGGGCCCGGAACTATGGTTATTTTAGCGTAGGAGTTGTGTGGCTTACGTGAGCTATGGCTGTCTGGTTTTGTAGTGGGGTCACAATCGCTGCATGAACTTATGGAATCGGGAACCAGGCAGAAGTAGCCAATGGTAATAGCATGCCGTGTTGCGTTTTCGCATCACCCAGCTCCTTTGTTGAGCCCTGGAACTGAAGTGCCAGTTGCTTCGCTGCTTCCCGCGTCTCTCTCGCCGTTCTCATTGGTCAGTTTTATCCCTTCATTACCTTATATGGGCATGATTCGGCGTTACCGTCCATCCTCGATGTCCATATATAATATAATACTTTTGGCCGTGAGAATCTCAAATCACTTCTAACAAATAAAGAAGATTACGGCGTTTCCATCGTAGAATTCAACGAAACACAACATAGAAATCACTATTTTATCGAAAAAGAAGAATATACTAATAAATCTAAACGAACGTAAAACATAAAAACAAAAAGGTAACGGTCTCAGCTGGGAATCGAACCCAGGATCTTTGTATTACTGGGACATTATGTTACGTTAATATTGTCGATCTCATATTTGGAATCAACAATACTATTTTAACTCAGTCATCACTTACAACACAATCATGTCTTCTGCATGGTGATGCAATAAATAAAAATTAAGAATAAGACCGTTTTAACAATTTAATTCCGATGAGTTTGCCTTGGCCTCAAAAAAATATTTAAAAGAGTTAATTAACATTTAAGAGTAGAAATAAAATTATATAACTACACAAATACAATGTAAATCCTGTGACAGACAACACAATACGCGCGTGATATTTTTTTGGCATTGCCTATTTCTGCATATCGCCCGCAATATATTCCCATTAGTAAGTAGTATTTGGAAATTATTATTTATAAACTTTTTTTCTAGAACTTTAGATAACTTTTTTGTATTCTTTGTTAGTTCGTTTTCCACAAATACAACGGAAATAAGAGTTTTTTGTGATTTTTTAAATTTTGAAACCACACAATAGTCCTAACTGCTCCCAATTGTCTGGAGTAAGTGAGACGATGGCATCCCCAATTGGGGTAAGTTGTCAGGCTGAAGGTAGCAAAGAGATGAAGGAGATGAGAAAGATAAAATTGGGGAAGTACCTGGCTATTCAGATCTGGCATCTAAACACGGCCGAAGCCATATCGAGCAATTTTTAAATTCTAAATTTTGGTCTAACACTAGAGCGATATTGAAAGTATCTTCTACTCTGAAACGTGCCGCAAGTATAATATACATTATTTGACTGTGAAATAACACAAATCAATCACTTTAAATTTACTTGCGCACACCGGGATTTGAATCCGCGAAAGCCTTACCAATCGACCACGAATGCCGTCAAGTTCTTGCTTACCTATTTTTAAATAGAAATAACCTTTTGTTAAATAGACTGATTATCTACGACGTAATTAATGACGTCGTAGATAATCAGTCATGACTAATTTATTATTTTTCTCCGCATACAAAACAATAGCTTTCTTGACAACAATCTTCAACACTATCATAGCTGAAACATGATAATATATCTCGTGTTAAGCGTGATCTAAATATAATTCTGTTGTGGTTCAAGCCTTCAATAACATTTGTAAGCAAACTAATGCTCAACTTACATTATAATGAGCCATGAAACACTATGAATAATACATTGATAAGATGTTTGTTTGTTGTTTTATAATAATGGCTTCAATTTCTTACCGGAAGAGCATTAGCTTGCAAGGCAGACTTTTCAATCTGCGTTATCGGTATAACAATGAAGCCCGAATAAGAATCCATTTTTATTTAATTTTTTTGGTAAAATAAGATAAATAATTAAATTAAGATAAATTTAAACTAAAAATACAGATTTAAAATTAAAGTAAAAAAATAAAATGAAATAAAGTTAAAATCGGTTTATTTATATTTTAAGTTGTGTTTGGGAGTGATGTGTGTTTTATATTGATTTTGTGTGTTACATGTAGGTTATGAAGTTTTGGTAATATTGTCTTTTTTGTTATTTAATCCATTTTTAAATTTTGTGTCAGAACTTATTTTTGTTTTCCTTATTTTACTTTCAAGTTTTAAATGCTTTTATAGCATGGTATTGATAGTGCCTTTGTCCAAAGCTTGTATTTACTGTCGGAGTTTTTATGTTTTCTTTGTACGCTTATCCAATTGGTCATTTAGTGATAAATTGTCTGTGTTGAAATTTTTTTGAAATTTAAAATACAACATTTGTGTTTAAATATTTTCGAAACACTCCTGAGTGTTAAATATCGCTTCAGAATACAAACGTAATTTAAATATTTTTTTTATTTTTATTTTCAAATGTAATTATTTATTTGATTTTTTTAAACGCAGGTTTTTTAGATTAACCTCACGCATAAGACCTAGAAAAAAATAATATCCCTCGGGCCATATGTCATCTTTGGGGATGCTGTGTAAATAGTCTTTTTTAAAGAAAAGAAGGAGGGAATTTCTGGGAATGTAAAAAGTATGAGGATTGGGTGGTAATATTATGCTACATTCTAAAGCGAAACTGGAAACATTAAAGAAATAGAAATTTAGTAAATGTATGTAATGTAATGATAGTCCTTAATAGAGTGCTGGTACCTATCCTTATATATGGTATGGAGACATGGAACTGGCAGACGAAGGATGAAAGTAGACTGAATTCTGTAGAAATGAGATCCCTGAGGCGTATCTGTTGTAAAACCATGTAAGATCGTGTGAGCAAGGCTAATTTTAGCGTAATGAGTAAAATCAAGAAAGAGACTCTTATATGGTTTGGTCATGTAGAGCAAATGAACGAAGAAAGGAGTGTGAGGAGAATAGACGAAGTAGAAGAATCCGGGGACGCCCGAGGAAGACATGGCATGATCAAGTAAATCATAAAAAAATAAAAGAGTATGTATGAAACTATGTATGAATATGAATGAGGCAAAGAGGGTGTGTGGCGGTCCCTCTTTTCTGCCTATCCCTGACGCAAAACGAAGTAATGGTTAGTTAGAATGTTTTATTGGTTTGTCTGAGGTAAGGTTAAATTCGCGTAGATCATACGCCTATCGTTTTGATACTTTAGGGTATGTCTATTAAGCAAATTGATCTATACAGATATCAGTTGAAATACATCAATGAAATACGTCGAAAGAGAACTAGGCAGTTTGTTCAATTAGATTAATATTTTATTTAGTTCTGTTTGCCAAAATAATTTCTATTATGTTTTTGTTTAGTGATTGATAAGTTAAATATGTAAATAAAATCCTTATTACTATGGCGCCACCTTGTTTGACAGCGTTGTGAGACGGGTTAAGGAAGGAGCTGTAGGTAAGGCTTAATTAATGTGGGTCTTGGAGAGGCCTGGATTATTAATTATTTATTTTTATTTCAGCTGAACAGAGCGGAGAATGCAGTCTGCCATATAAAGCATTCATCTAAATAAACTACTCGTGATACATGATAAAAAAATGAAAATAAAATAAAAAGTTATATAAATTTAGCACTTGTAATATTCTCCATCTATTGGGTAGGAGCGTGCCCTGCCACTGGGCGATGGCCTGGACAAGAGTGTTTTCCAATCTCTGATAGCGCTGACTCGTCCCGGCTATTCTGTGGCGCATCAAGGCAGCAAACTCATGCACCATTCTCTCTGGGAACATCTGTGAGGTGCTGCATCGCCAAGGGAGGCCCAACAGCACCCTATATGCGTGGTTATACTGTACTCGAAGTGAGTTCATGATGCCATGTGTGTACCTTGTCTCAAAGAATTTCATTAATAATTTTGTATCATCCAGGAATCGGTTTAGTCGTGTAAAGTGTAAAATGTAAATAATGTCTTTCAAATAAGAAAAAAAGCAAGCAAGTGTAAGTAAATAATATAACGTCATGGAAGACTATAAAAGAAGGAATAAACAATAATTCTACTTCTATTTTTATATGGTTTAAATAGTTTTATTTTGGCATCTCAGGAACAGGCCTATATTATTTTAAAAGTTAAATATCGTGGGCCTTCCTAATAAACGAGTTTAAAATTTTACACAACTGGGACAACGGTAAATGTAGAATTAACGTGGAATTTAAAACACGCTTATTGTATAACCGATTTAACCCATACTTTATTAAACATATGTACTCGTATATTTGATTAAGCATGAGTTAAATCGGTTATACGTCCTTTATTTAATGTACATATATTTAATAAAGTATTTAAATAATTAATGAAATTGTATATGTATATTTATCATTTCAATTACGTATATGTCGCGCTTTAATTCGTGCATGTTTTCATTAAAAACTTCACGCATTTATTCAACAATTACAAAATTTTTGCTTAAAAAACACTTGCTACAATAATTCTGACGCATTAAAACACTACAATTCATTTACCCGTGTGTAAATTTTTGAACATGCATACTGGTCTAAAAATATGTTTACTATTGTAAACTAGGCTGGACCGTCGTTGCACGGAGAACAATTCGTATGAGAAATCGTTTTCTTATTATTCTCGAAAATTCCTTATAACTGTTTTTTAGCGGGAGTTGTAAATTGGGTTTGAACGCTGAAGCAGCTGCCACAATAATAAAAACAGTAAAATGCTCGAAGAACTTAATAATAACACAAATGAAAAAAAAACAAACTTTAAAACACTGTAATAAACATTTCAAATGTTTCATCATCAATTATCAAAATATTTCAAAACGAAAGGTTTCTTCATCACGTACAGAGAATTCGTAAAATTTTACAGAAATTAATAATTATAATAACAATAACCAATCATAATAATATATTATAACATAATATTAGTTTAAATTTTTGAAAAATTGTAAAAATCTAAATAAAACCAAAATGGTACTTCTCCCATTGAGACAGGAAAGCAACAAAATATATTTTTTTAATGTTACTAAAACAAATTTAGAAAATCAGTACGTGTCTTTTCAAAATCAATGGTAATATTCCCTTTACCGAGAACGATATGGTAAATTAAAAGTGATTTAGTAAAAATCTTTGGAATTTTTTTTTAATTATAATATTTAGTTATTATTAACATTCACGCGTAAGAATGACAATAATATCCGAACTTGCGTTTAGACTTCTGAAGTATCCAAATTTTTAAAAAAATATAACCCCAAAAAAAACAATGTTTACTGTAATACCTACATCTATTTACAACGTCTTTTGACACTTGAAAATGGTTTGACTGAGGATTGTATCTTTCTTTCCAAAGGCTGAAGTCAACCGCGCTAACAACCTCATCGAATTTGAATTTGTAGGACCGACATTTATTTCGTATGGCGACTGCCGTGATGTCATCCGATTTTATAGGAATAGGTATGCATAAAATTAATATACACCAAATGTCACCAAAAGTTCAACCACTGTTAACGACAAAGAGTATAATTGCCAAGTTTCAGATGTCAGAAAGTAGGTTCATTTCCGCTTCCAAGATTTGCGTTCATTCATTTCCGAAAACAAAAGTGAAATCCAAATATTTTTAGATGCTTTGATAGCCCACCCTACTGCACCATCCCGGTAGATTTGCTTTGTTATGTCTGTATTCTGAACATTGCAAATTCCAGCGATTAGTGGGACGATCCGGATGAACTATTCTTAGGAATTTTCGTTGGCTCGGGCTGTGTCAGTCGAAATATAAAAATCAGAATTGAGATTTGCACAGTGCTTTTTTTATTTTCCGTGAACTACTAGCTGATTTACTAGATATTATTATTTAGGTCCGGGCGTCTTTAGAGTATGCACACAACTTTTAAAAATTAAATCCACAGCGCGGAGGTGTATTTTTAGATAAGGTTTACGCTCTTGGTGGAAATAAGTAATGAGCGGAATTAAAAAAAATGTTAATCTAGCAATTTCAGAAAAGGTGTGCTAAATGAATGTGTTGCACCAGATTCCAATAATTAATAGTGTATAATTTTTCTGCTTTATTAAAGGCGAGAAATTGACTGAGACAAGTATGTACCAATACATGACAATAAATTTAATTCATTAATTATGCATGTTTGAAAATCCGCATTCAGCAATAGTTCGACATAAAAGTAATTTTGATGATTAATTATTATCTTATCACGATAAGAGGAATGTTTAGGCTGAACCGAAACCGGTTGATGTTTAAATATTTTTATACGCTCTATGAAATGGTTTACAAACACAGTACTTTTGTCTACATTTTAGTTGCATATTATTAACCATGCAAAATATATTTGCACTACTTAGCAGTAACTTGTGTGCCTGGTTAAACATTGTTCAAAGTAACTTTAGCCATCGTGTAATGTCTTAATAACTTTGTACTTTCAGGTAACAACCTCCTTTACGCTTTTTCCCCCTTTCTTGACATCTTTCCGAAATTCCTAAATATTGAAGTGTTAAATTGCACTGGTTGTGATCAGTTGGGTACGCAAAAAATGTTATTGAATGAGTTAATAAAACGAGTTACCTCAGAAGCGAATTGAGTAGAGAAACGGTTGTGATGGACATTATTAATGGCAGTGGAGCAGACTCACGGGGGACAGGAACTGTGAGAAGAGCAGAGCGAGGAGAGGAAGGAAGAAAATAAACAGACATCACGTTACATTAGAGCGGAGGATTTACCGACCTTTCTCTCCACATTCTGCAGCACTCTTTGATTTTGGCTAATGGCGATATATCGTCGGCTGATAGCGCCATTGATCTAATAAAAGGATTTATTTTCTGTTACGTGAAAAATTTGTTACGTTGACTAGGTAGTATATTACTGAAATGCGAATATAGTCTCCAAACCTTACTTACCTATCTTATACAATAACCTCTTGTAAATATGACTAGCAAACCATTCCGTTTTCTACGTACTCACAGGTTTTTGAGTTAGGTACTAAAAACTGACAATTTGTCTGTTAAGATTAAGAAAATGATACTAATAACTAGAAATTTGTAATATTTTTACGGTTGAAACGTATATTAATTTTTTGATTTGGTAAATACTATAATGATGGTTTGTTTCATAGAATTTGAATAGTTCATCTAATTTCAAGGTTCATTTTTGGGTTGTGTGAATGTCCTATTAAAGTTCTGTTATTGTATCATTATAGGTCAGTTTCTTGCCAGAACTGGAATAAAAACAGAACTCAAAATCAACTTCAAAATTCGAAGATTTGCTCACATTCTCTGAAACAACCCGTTGTACCACCAGTAACGTTAACGGACGATTTTCGTGAATATGCGATATGACTTCAATACCCGTGCAGAAAAAGATTAAAGATTTTTTGTATTGCAATATTTTTTTATGTTTTGCAACAAATAAAAATAATATCCGTCACGGGGTTCCTGGCAGATGTGAAATTGATGTTTATTGTAAGAGGTGAAAATGAAAATAAGCAATTTTTAATATTTTTTACAGTAAAACAATTATTTTATTATTATTAAAATACGAATAAAAAATATATTATGAAATAAAAATATATTCCTTTTTTAATATTTAATATTTATTTTATGCGGTGTAAAGAGGTAATAAGAGTTTTATCTTCCGTTATTTCACTAATAATGTCATTCTGTCAAGACATACAAGAATCGGCCTACCCCGCACAGGGTTTTAGCGGCCGAGCGGAAAGAGCTGATAAGTCACGAGGCTGACTAAATGAAGCGTCATTCGTCGAAAAGTGTTTATCAAAAGTTTGAATTATTTATTTATTATATAACTGATAAACTAACATTGTTCACCCACTTCTTAATATAGTTTTAAATTTTTGATAAATCCTTCAGTAAGTTTCACAAAACAGCTGATTAAGATTTTACTCAGGGAAACAATGAAAACACTTTTAATAAAAATAATTGTTAAATTAAATTTCGCTGAATTCTATAAAAAATATTAGCTAATACTATTTGTTCTAACTGAAAGTAAGGCATAAAGGATAAAGCAGGCAAGGCTGATAAATTTAGATAACAAGTCCATAACCTACAAAAAATGTTTGGTAAAGATCCAAAAAGGTCTCAAATTGCCGCTTAACGGCAAGGGAAAAGATTTAAATAGTTTACGCGTGTAAAAAATGCAAAAATACTAGCGCCATCAATTCGAGGTTAATGGCCCAAGATTTAGCCTTAATCCATAGACTTATCCTTTGGTCCTAATGATACATTAAAAAGTGCTGAATTCTTCACACCCTGCACCCGGAGATAATTATTTTATTGCTCACGTATGTACGAGGAGGTTTTTGTCGAGCGTCATTAGCGGCCGTTAACGATCCCAACACTGGGGCATGAATTCGGGGGCAGCAATTAACATTCTGGCATAACTTCGAGGCAACTACTTCAATCCACGAAAGCGGACGGTGACGTCACAACAAAGGCGACCCCAGACGCACCCAACTTACCCCAAATAGTGACGGAACTAAACTTAAGATCTGCTTATAAACCTCAACGACTTCTCGGAAACATGTTTATCGTTACATAATTCAGCAGAACACTTTCACTGGGAGAATTTAAATTAGTTTAAGTTTACATAGTAATCTGATTAAAATTTTAATCGGGTTGGAGAGGTAGAATAAAGTTTCAATCAAATTGATATTAAGCCATCTCGTGTGGTGGAACTGAAATAAGTTTAATTAAAACTTTCCCCGACGGAATATCAGCAAGGCAAATTTGTATGCGTCAATATAGTAACCAAGGAAACTCTTCCAGTGTTACACTTCCCTAATTTTATTCCAAGATCTTTATATAGGCCTCTGGAAACCATTCACTAGAACGCTGATATTGAAAAAAATCTAATTTACACATTAATAATAATAATAATGCCATTGAGAATTTCGGGATTTGATGTGGCGCTACTAATAATACTGGAAAGATCGTATTGAATTTTCAGCTGAAATACATGTGATTCTGGCGAGTTGATTAATTCTGAAGAAAAAATAATGATTTTAATATGACGTCTAACAAATTGATTCTATCGTACAATGATTCTAATTTATTCGTTTATGCAGGTAAGGAAGGAAAAAAGGTTAGGTATTATGATGATAGCTATAAAAATTGCCGTAATTATCACTAAACTCTATGTTAGGGGAGACTGAGAAGGAAATAGTATTTTTTTAATTTTGTTTGTTTATATTAGAACTATATCTAGTACGCCAATATTTGGTCTGTGTCAGTCGTTGTTTTTTTTCTAAGTATTAACTTTAAAATAGTTTTATGTGGTGGAAGATTTTTTGTACCTAAAAGTAAATAATAGCGTGAGTCAGTGATTGTTGTTGAAAAATATGAATATAAATATTCTTGAAAAAAACAAGAATTGAAGAAGAGAAGACTATTAATTCACAGAATCAAACGCATATTTTTTATAAGACACCCTTGGGGGAAAGTGCGCATACTTCGGGAAGTGGTTCTACATGATGGAAGAAGTAAAGAAGATTAAAAAAACTTGAACAACTCAAAATTTAAAAATTTTTTTGACGGAAATATATTTTGATATAGAATATTTATTTTCCCATACTAAAAATTCCACTTTTCATACCTTTAAACTACCTTAAAACGTTGTACATTTGAAAAAAGTTTTAAACTTTTTTATTGGTACTATCATGTACAATAAACCCCTGAAATTAGCGCACCTTACCCCCGGACACCCTGTATTTTGTGCACATTTATAGCAAGAAAATAAAAAAATTCTTTCATCCAGGACCGAGAAGCTCATCATACTGATGGAGCTTGTGACAACGACTATCGATGGATAAGATTCCGAGTTGGTAAAAATTCTTTTGTGGAACGCCATCAGCATCCGCTTCAAGACTGATGAACTGCTCGCTCTACCAAATAACACAAACACAGATATACCTAAATGGCATCACGAAACCTGTGTGAGCAACCCAGATATTTGTGATAATTGCTTCAAAAAATAAAGCGTTCTCTCTTATTACAATACATTAGTTAAAATTAGTAAGGTGGGTTAGGTCAGGTTAGGCTAGATATTACATGTTTATGTTTTAGGTAAATAAAATGTACATTCTAACAATAGAATAAGCTTAGGTTCAATTTACCAAACCCACAGGTCCAATTTAACAAACCGGTCGGCTAATTTGGAACAAATGCCGAAATTAAGTAAAATATTTTTAATAAAATAACTGTAACCATTTAATGTAAAATAATAAACGGCCTTTGTAGTCTGATAACACACCTTTCATTTCAGTATATTTGAAGTCCTCTAATGTAATGCGATCCCAATAAATTTACTACTTTCCGAAAAGTGGTCCAATATAACAGACTCTCCCCTAATCCTTATTTCAGAATTACACCTAAAACCAAGCATGCCGCTGAGAGTGCTAGGCTTCGACATTCATCGAGACGATCGCCTGAAAGGAAAAGACGGACGAACCGCCATATTCGTCCATACTGCAAACTATTATATTTTAATACTTCGAGAAACAAAAATTAGACCATAACATTCGGTGAAACTTTTTAAATCAGGTATCTGGTCAAGATAAAATATTGTGCGTCTGAACAGGACTTCACTTTTTAGAATATTTCAACACAAGATAAATAAGCTCAATAGTTGCACTCAGAACATCGGATCCATTTCGGCCCACAAGTTTATGTCCGCCGAAGGAACGCATTTTAACTTAATTACTAATTGGTAGGTATCGATTAAGTACTCACTATTGAAAAAAATTCTTCGAATTAGCATGACGTTCCATGATACTCTAAGAACATAACGTGATCTGGTCGGAAGAACCTACTAAAGTACTTTCTGTACTTACTCCTTTATGAACTGCGGCTATTGCATAAGATATAATTATTATACCTAGGTATAACTTATAAACTCTGAGAAAATATGTCGATCTGTGTTGTGGGCAGGCTTAGAAACACCGACAAAAATAAACTATTTTTTGAAATCCTTATCAACACTTTCATTAAAAATATTTGTTCTGTTAAAAAAATCAGCGCCTTAAAAACAAAGTATTTTTTACTATAATATTTCTATTTTCAATTTTCGACCTAGTTTCGCCATCACTTAGTCCGGTTCGTAGCCAATTTAATTTTTTTTTGGATTGACTGAGGATTGAACCTTCCTCCCCAGCGACTGTAGTTAACCGCGTTAGCAAGGCGTGTGTATTGCTACCAAAAGTTAGTAGAATGCATTGTCATCGACAACGAATTTCAATTTGATCAAACGTCGGGAAGTAGGTTAATTTCCACTTCCAAGATTTGCATTCATCCTTACCGAAAACAATAATGAAATTCTGATACGTTTGTATAAAAATGTGAGATTTTATTTTGCATAGAAATGAGTATTTTTTTACAATAATTATGCAGAGGAACATAGTGTAAGGATCAATATAATAATATTACTATTTTTGATAATTTTGGAGTATGTATTTGGCATTATGGGAAACGTATTATGGCGTAAAATTTATTGGAATCCTTCCAAATTCCGGCGTTGTGGTCATTGTGCAAACAAGCTTTGAAAACGGATTAAATTTATTGGGTTTTACAAATTAAATATTTTTAACTTACTGGCGCATTGTTTTGTCTTGCACTTTATCATCATTTAATGCGTTATGTCAAACAACACGTTCACTGTGAAATTTTCCATACATTACATTTCCGCTCAAAATCTTTATCTACCCACTAGTACTTATTAAGCCTTATTTTTTTAGATAACCTGAATTCCCACTGGCTGGAACAAGGAGGACCGAGGCATCTCAATATGATGTTTTGAGACTATGATTAGTATTACTAGAAAATAATAATATGGTAAATGTTCATATATATATATGTCACCAACCGATCGTGTGGATATTTCGTGAACGGAAAATCACTTTAATTTGCATTACCCACCTATGTATATTATTGGCGACATCAGTTTTCTTTCAAACCTCCTTAGATCACACTTTTTGGGATGAACTGTCAAATAAAATCAATAAAACTTTATCCTGCAATCTTTATCACATGCTTTAATAAATAAAAATCTGAAAAATAATCAAATACTACTAGAGCAATCCGCAATTCTGTGGAGATAACTATATCCGCCAGCAATATTCATAATATCGCCCCATCGATGCAAAGTTAATTAAAGTTTTATTAGCAGCTTCAAAGGGCCATCAAAACACGCTGTTTTTTCCGTGTCTATTTAATTACTCGATGTAATTTGAACAATGCAGCGGAATGACTCTGCCTATAGACCGGATCCATTTGTACGGCCAACGTGTGAAATGAATTCCAAACGGGAACAGTGATGAAGGTTTAATTAATTGCTCCGAGGGAGTCAAGCTGTGAGAGTCCCAGCTCCCTCCACGGCAGAACTCACCAACATTTCAAGGTAAAGTACTAAATAATATATTCTCTTTTTTCACCATATTTTTAAGGTTTTCGAATTTTTTTTTAATATTAAAAAGTTTTTTTTGCTCTTCTTTATATTGTGTCTACTTTTATTGCAATTTTTGTGTGCGTGGTCTATGTAGGTCGTTAGATGGTAACCATTCTCATAGAAAATATCCAGAAGTGTATCGAATTCGATTTCAGCACCTTTCTTGCATTATTTCATTCTGAGATTCTTCAATAGTGACCATCGCTATGTCTGTACAAATCTCAAGTACACCCAAAAATAATTTAGAAACTCTCCACATCACAATACGAGATAAACCCACATGATTATGTGCAATGGAGGGCGGTCCATCTGATTGACAATCCGTTTTTAAGGCGAAGCTTTGTCCTAATCACTATTTTGATTAATCTTTATAACGAATTGGTGTACATTATGAACACCAAAAAATATGCTTTAAATAAATTGAAGGTTTTGCTAACGTTTCGCTTGAGTAGAATACAAATAAAAAATAAAATACTTAACAAAAAATATAATGTAACTACTAAAAAAATATTTTTTCAATAGAAATGTATGAACGCGTAAAGGAAACAACTTTAAAAAATACAGTATTATATATAAGACTAGCAGTTAAAAACCCGCTCCGCGGGTTTTTTTCTGCTTGGCCCTGCGGGCAGCTCTTGGTTGGGCTTCGCCCATTTTAAGTGATATTAACAACAGTTACATTTAATAGATAGATATTAGGACATTCACAGAGAGAGGGTGAGTATATATATATTGTTAAAACACGGAACAGGAGGAGTTAATTAATAATAACGTGCTAAATTTACGCATAATAAGAATGACAGTTGTTTGAATAAATGAAATTTTACGTATTTGTGATGGATTATTTCAAATTAAACACTATTATTGACTGCATGTCTACAACTGATATTAACTGTTATCTTAGGTACCTAATATAATTAGCTCATAGGAGACTTGCGGTGCTTAAATATGTGTTACAACCGTCAATGTCTATAAGTTGAATCAATATCGTTTAGTTTGTCACAATTAAAGATAGTTATAACAAAGTTGACTTAAATAATAGATTATTACATATTGATTAATTGTACCCGTGTTTATGAATAAAAGGAGGGGAATTGTGCGATGAGATAAGCAGTCGGTTTAATTAAAAGGTGTTAATTTTACTCCAACTGGTGGTAATTCTTTACCTACAACTGTTAATGTATCTAATAAAGTTTAAAGTTAGATTATATAAACAACATCATCAGGAGAGTAAAAATCTATATATATGTAGATTATTACAATATAGCGCCCCTGAGGTGATATCTCACAAAAGCGGCGCTATGCAAATTGTCCAATAAATGAATAAATATAATGTTTACATTTTATTGTGTATACACCGAAGTCAAAAATTATATATAGATTGCAATTGGGAAAGAAGAAGTGTAAGGAGGGGGGAGGGGTAAGAGTAGGCTGGGTTTATAATATTTAGGAATTACAATATCGTTAGACGGGAAAGACCAGTTGAGTGGGAAAATATTTAAAAGAGAGTTTATAAAAAAAATCTTGTTAATTATATCTGCTTTTATATTAACATGTTTCCTCATGTATTTTAAGACCTGAAAAAAACAAATAGCATATAACCATAAAACAATATATTCATAAGACAAATAGCATTTAATAACGGTTATTCTAATAAATTGATAGTTGAAATACTAAATAAAAAAATTAAACATATTCTCTTCAAACGGTCTTTCTAAAGATAGAAATAAACAATGGCGTAGAATTCTGTTTGTGGATAACGATACTTCTAAAATTATATATAAAACAATCCTGGTACTATTCAACTGGGGTTTTACACTAATAACAATGAAGAAATATATTCTTAATAATAAAGATAACAAAATTCAAACAAAAAAATCAAGAGTTTAAAAACTCAATTGGGATGATTGTAATTTCTTTTACAAAGGTAGAACCAATAGAAACATTGAAGTCAGAACTAAAAAATATCGCAGGGAGATAGATCACACTTTCGATAAAAAATTCAGGTCTTAAAATACTTCACTCAGTATATAAATAATTTTGAAATTTCAGAAATTAGAAAACATGTCAATATAAAATCAGTTATAATAAAATAAACAAAAAAAATATAAATAATAATGAAAAATGCCATTACAAAGTGATAAGCTTCCAGAAGAAATCTTCTTAGTAAACGCTTGTTAATCGTAAGTAGTCAAATATTGTGAGCTGCATATTTAAATATTTGCGCCATTCATTTGGTTCGTTTTTAAACCGCCAGAGGTGCGCTCTGTCGGCCATCTATAGCCGTGCGTATCGGCCATTGAAGGAACGCGTGATTTTTTTATAAACGTCAAACATAATCACGTAACTGTGGATAATTTTCATTGTAATGTAATTAATCCAATGGATTATGAACTTTCTAAAACATATTTTCTCCGATATTATCCAAAAATTATATGAGCACAAACGATGCTTTTGAAGAAATCTCGTATTATTATGAGGCGATCCTATTTTAGTATGAAATCGTGTCTTAATTTTCAAGTTAGCGGAATTTAACCGAAACAGACAATTTAAATTTGACCAATCAGAGGGCCTGCATCGTCCAGACGCAAGAGTATTAATACTATCAGATTATCTGTAACAGTTTCACTTGATTAACTTTTGTGCATTCTTATATAATTATGTACAAAATAAATAGAAACCAGTTTTGTGCTTGAAATCGAACGATTCTTGACTCCGATTTTAATCCCTATTACCAACAATATAAGATATACCTATAATATACACATTTTTGGCTTGTAGCTTCCTCTTAACGGACCGATTGACTTCTCTAATTCACAGATGCAACGTAGGCATAACGGAGCCTGGTATAAGGAACTAGCAGCATTAACCCCCGGTGCATGTGCGTGAAACTCAACAAACACAAGCAGCACATCCGCTTACATTTGATGTCAGATTCATGCGAACGGGTCGTTTCTTTAAATACTAGACTTAAAGAGCAAAATTTGGTAAGTCTAGTACTTAAAAGATAAACTTTTAACTGGAACGAGCTACTGATATCTGTTTTTCCTCATCAATCCAGGTCTTTATAAGATCAGCATTAATAAATCCTGTCCTTTGTCTGACTGCACCGGTTTCAGACACGCTCATCGGAAGGTGTTGTTTTTTTTTTAATTGCGAAAATCGGAATAATATCTGAGACCTGTTATATTATTTTAATCAACACTGATGGTTTAGGATTAAAAAAAAAATTATTGTTAAAATTTTTTTTTTAAATATATTTATTCACTAAAAATAATGTTACATAATTTATAGAAAATATTTCACCTAATTTTATACATTGGATTTCACCACGATAAAGTTAAGCTTATGTTAAGTTTGATTTTTTCTCGTAATTTTTTATGCATGTGTTAAAGTATCCAGTTAATATTTTCAGCATGTTTTTTAACGTGAAGTTTAAAATCTTTTGTTTTTGTTTATATTTCGGATATTTTCTGGTAATAAATTTTTAAAAAACTTGAGTTGAATTGCCCATTGTTTTTTTTTTTTTTTTAATTTCTGAATTGGGAGTACTGACGCTTGTCTATTGTTTTTAAAAAGTGCTTTTTTTATTTTTAATATTACCTTTGCAAATGTTTAATGTTGCTTGATAGAAGTATTATGTATTTACTTGTTTTTTTTTTACTTTAAATTCTTTAAACAGAAGTGCAGTGGTATTAATAAAAAACGACACATGGTATTAATAAAAAAAATATATCTATTTATGCGCCATATAAAGCGGTTGTGTGTGTTTTTATAAATTCTACCCCATCGTATAATGTCGTACTGTATTCGTGATTGGCAGAAAGCAAAGTATGTGTGTCAGTTAAGTTTCAATTAAACATCAAAAGATGTATGTCAGTTTCCTCACCCTGTCTTTGAGCATGTTTCTGTGTGTGGACCATTTTAGGTATTGGTCCACTGTAATGCCTATGTATTTTATTTCGGTTTTGCTTTCTATTACTAAACACAAGTTTTTGCAGTTATGTTGTTGTGTATTTGTCCTAGTGGATTATAATTTATATTTCTTAAGATGTATCTAGTTTTGTTTTGTAAAATGGAATACAATATATTTTTGTGAATAAAATTTAATAAAACTTTTTTTTAGTTTTTTTCATATCTGCGTTAGACATATTGTTGACTTCCGTCCAAGTATTAGGTTTCATTAGTAATACTGTGTCGTCTGCGTATGAAATAATTTTGGCATATTTAGATATTGAATTACTAAATATGATTCTCTAACTTAACATCGAATTAAAAAATAAATTTTATAAAAAATATATCACAATTTTGTAAAAAAAGATGCCTACTCAAATGTTTATAAACCCTGCCAGAAGAAATAAATGGCACCAATCAACGATAGGCTAACTGTTTTCACTATTTCTCTTTAGTTCCGACTGTTCTAAACAAAGAAAGATTCGCAAACACAAACTTTCTTTAACATGTTACTGTTTAGATATTACATTCACTATAGAAGTTGTAACGTGTATTACCACATACTAATAAAACTTACCGTATCTCCGGTTATTTGCTCTACTGTAGCTTGCAGCAATAAAGGGAATGAAATGAATACAGCAATATTAATTGTGATAAAACAACATGGGGTATATTTGAGATTTAACTTGAATACAAGAGCAATACTTATATTTAAATTATCAGGGGTGGTTGGCTACTAGATAGCCAACGTAAATTGAATTCGGCCACGATGTTTAACTTGTATGCTTATATTAACCATGAAGCTAAAAAAAATAAGACATCACCACTGAGCGCCAGTCTAGAAAACTCATCTAAACGAATTTATATTCATGGTGATATCTAAGAGATGTGTCTTATTCATGTGGATTAATCAAATTTGTCTCACGTGCGCGTATTAATCTCCGACATTCAAACAGCCCGTCTCTCCGATGTCCTTTCGCCACCTGCCACGAAAACCAACTCCCTGCTTCTCTGGAATTCCACGCTCGGCTACTTGAAGTCAACGAGTGGCGGCTGAAATTCTATGCCAACGTGTGTCTAGAATTCTTCTTATGTGAGCGGACAGTTCCTACCGCTACAAAGTATCATGAATAAATTTCGAACATTACGTATAATATATTATAATAAATTGCAATACACCGTAAATAATACTAATCGATTGCAAATTTGTAAATTCTAGGGAACTGGCCGAAATTTCATTGAGTTCAAAATCGATCACTTTTTTTATAGAATTTAAGTATATTTAAAGTAAAGATACAGATAATAAATAGATAACGGTCACAACTAGGAATCGAACTCAGGGTATCTTGTCTTTAATTAATCCCTCTCACACATTTACAACAAAACTTTACATATTTATAGCACAATGTACCTTTTTACATATAGTGGCGCAAAACTGTTAGTGTGCTTATTTTATTTAAAATTAAATAAATTTCTAAATCCACAAAAACTACACACCAAATTATGTTTACTCTCCATATTAAATGTTATTGAATAATGAATGAATTTGGAATAAAATTGGGCAAACAATAGCTTTTGATTTTTATTTTAATGAAAACATAAATGGATTCCACGGAATCCGTACACAAATAACAAAAATTCGGATTCTCTACAAATAAAATAACTTATTGTAAATGTTATCACATTTTTGTAAAAACATTATTGGCTTTTTTGTCTGGTTTTTTTTTTTCACGCAAAAGTAATTTTTACAAGTTCATCCTACCATAAAATGTATTTATCAAATGATTTTTCTAGTATACGAACTCCAACGATCCAAAACACGTTTGTCGAATACACTAGTGGTCTAAAAGCAATCAAACAACGAAATAAACTAATTTCTTCTATAATTATTGCAAAATCACTTTGTGGCGTCATTTTAATTAAAATAAAATAAATAACTTTGTAAACACAACTATTTAATCAAAAACTAATAGTTTCTCTGAACGTTTTGTTTAAAATCAACTTAAAGTTAATTAATTACTTTGTGAATGGGTATCATAAAATAAATCTAAATAAATAGGTTTTAATAGTTTTAAATCCAATTGGTCTCGAACCCAACTGTGACTATTACAGGAGAGCAAAACAATTTAATGAAATAAATTTATTGTGGCTACTGAATTGGTATTTATTGCCCGAAAAATACTTGGATAGATTCGAAACTAGAAACTATTATATTTTCAATGATATATTAGTTTATAGTTTCAATCACAAAAGTCATTTTTTTATTTCATATTTCTTCATAGTTGGAAGCACAAAATTCGTTTTCAGTTCATGTTTTAGTTACATCAGGCATTGATGTTCTCTGATGATAAATTTATTTTCTGCTACTGTCAACTATATCCATGGTGGATAATTCTACTCCGACGCAACTGTACTTGGTCGCTCCGTCTTCTTCTGCCTTACACTTTTCCAGGTTTGAGTTCACAGTTCGGCCTGCAACATTTAAAAAGGTAGTTTATGACCTATTGTAAATTCCTAACTCTGCTGAATATATTGAAATCTATAATAAAATAATGCCAATTGACTTTTTTAACAAAAAACTCCACACAGGAGGCCCTGAAGTAAAAAAAATCCCTCATGGCCTAAGTCATCTTTGAGGATGCTGTGTGGATTCTGAGAAGGAAAAAGGTATGAGGGGTGGGTGGTAATCTGAGGGCCAATGTGTCCAGAAGTTACGGACACATGAAACCATTCCTCTCACTGCTGTGCAAGGCGATGAGTCGAGATAGAATCCGGAGAGGTCAAAAGGTCTCGATCAACCGTCTCTTCCTATCCGACCCGTCACCCAGTAGGTAAGAAAAAGCATTCCCCGCCAAGACCCTAGACAAAGCTCCCCCCATGGACCTGGTCATCCCTGCAAGTCACTAAACGTAGTGAACCAATTGGACCCTGACCTGTGGCAGGGGTGTTGATTATCCAATAAATGGTTCCCGAGGCTACGGTACCTATTCCCGCCTCCCTCATCGAATATTTATTTTTTATTATTCACAGCTTATTGATTACTTTTTTTTTCAGTGGGTACATATTGAACCCAATTTATTATATAACTATAAGATGGTGTTTTTTAAACGGTATAAATGTGTAAACTAAAAATAATAATAGTTTATTCCAGAATGTATGCAGGGGTAGTGCTATGCAATAATTCCATTATTTTAAATAAAGAAAAAAGAACAAAAAAATAAATTAGATAAAATAATAATTCATAGAAAATAAAAAAAAGAAACTCTTTAAAAAAGTGCGGAAAAGAAGTGATAAATTTTAAACCCAAAAATGTAGGCAAGCATCCATTTATGGAGGATATTTGACCATCACCCGCCTCCAGAGGGCCATCTGCGGACTCCATCCAGGAAACCATTGCAGTGATGATTGTATGGTTTGATTTGCGTAGTTTGCGCCATAAGCTTCCCATGTACTGGTGGAGAAGTGCTCTGAAAGTGTGCACTCGTCCCCCATTTCTGTAGCGCTGCAGTATCTTGGTAGGCAGAATAGTTGGTGGTAAACATTATCGAAAGCGGCTTTTAGCTAATGCCATTGGGACGCAGTGTAATTTACCCACAAGTTTGATGTGCCCAGCGAAGCGCAGAATGCGTTCAATAGTATCCTTTTGACTTTGTACTGCAAAAGTCAAAACGCCCTGACAGCGTACCTGCTCTAAAGGATATCGCTATTTTTTGTTTTTCCACATCCTCAATGTCTTTCAGGTAGTCTGTGATAATCTGTCATAGGTATTTAATGCTACGACTAACATCCATTTAGCTAGACTGAAGGTGTTTGTATGATTTCATTTTTACATTTGAAAACCATTACAATTGATTTGAACGTATTAATACAAAGATATGATATTTTGCAAAATCTTCACATTTTTGGAGTAGTTTCATTAGTGCGCTAAGTGAAGGTGCCAGAAGAATCATATCATATGCGTAATTAATATTAAGTACACATTCTCCTTGAAACTATCAATCTAATTTTGAAATATTAAGTCTTTGAATTAACGATGATGATAAATTAACAGTTAGATAGCAGTGTATAATCTTTAGATAATAAACAAGTACAAATGAACAGTCGCATCAATACTAGTTTCATAGAAATAGGTAGGTACACGAAGGCTTATAATATGAGTAGTCATATGAATTCCAATCAACAATGAGCATTAATATTAGTAAGGCATTAAAATAAATAATCTGTTTCTTACAGCCATTTTCTCACATTATATTTGACTTAGCTCTAGAAATGATATTATTTTTAATTGTTCTTGGTAGTTTATTAAATATTTTAGGGACAATGAAGTTTAGGGTTCTTTCACCGTGTTTATTGGCACAGTTTGCAACAACCAATCCTTCATTTTAAGTGAATTTTTATCATGTTTACTGTAAACTCTTTCCGTATACAAAGAATTATACAATAAACATATTGATGTATTATTCCTCTAATATAAACATATTGATGTGTTCAACATTTTTACGAATGCAGTCAAATGTGTGTAAATATAGTGAAGAGCGTGAGGAGATCTTGTAAGCATTATTTTAGTTTTTTGGCATTTGTTATAAGACCTGCATCATGAGACTAGGGCTATAAAATCATGCTGCATAAGATTCATTGACTGACTAATTAAGTACTGTCTTAATTCAAACGCTGTGCTTGTCTGTAAATTTGTTTGTGTGTTTCGTGTCCGGTCAATCCTATCAAGATGGCAATCTTACCTTTTTACTCCGCTAGAGTAAGAATGAGTGTTACAAGCAGTCTAATGTTCACAGAACTACTAGTTTACAAGCAACGAACATGGAACGCTGCGCAATTCTGTCTTTGTTCAGACTTCTTTGAACATCCACATTATTCTGATTCTTGACACGACCCCATTCGCGTAATTGATTTTCCTGCTCGTGCTATTTTACACTTTTCTACTACATCAGCATTCACTTTTTCTACCCAGTTTCGTTATTTATACTTCCATGGATATTTTATTTGTGATACAGTTTGGCGAGATTTTTATCACAAATTCAATATTTTGTGCATAATAATCATGCAAGTTGCTCACGATCATGCAAGTTAATCCTATACTGAAGGTAAAAAAGAGGTGATCATGAGGTAAAAGGTTTACTTAAATAAAATTAAGTTCTAGGAAATTCCAAAAATACGCTAGAACAAATAATTCCAATCGAAGCAACCAAATTAAGCTACTGTTATTTTTTTCTCAGAAGTATGTATTCTGAGAAAAATTTTTGAAATTATCAACATCAACAGCAAATTGTTAATTTGTAAAATTTTATTAATTTGTCTCGCCTGTCAATTATTAGCCACCAGCTTAATATTGAAATAGGTATAGTTCAATATTAAAACTGTCAATTATATCCACCAAATAATCCAAGGACTTCAGTTTTATTTAATGTCAGTCGGGTATACACAAAATCAAGTGGTAATTATTTTTCAAACGTGATCCTCTTTTTTAGTAATAACGGCATGTAATTCGTTCACGCCAATCATCACAAATTCACCATTTTAATGTACACTGCCTATATTACATGTACGTGTACCCACAATTAAGATTATTAAGGTAAATACTATTATATAAATCAAGCGATAAGATTGAGTTTTGTACATACATTACATTTAATTGCAATGCTTACATTTGTGCCATATTTACGATTCCAGCGCTTGCACATAAAAAAATTTCCTGCAGATCTGTAAAGCATTGAATTTTTCCAGTGTGCGCAAGCATATTACCGATGGTGTGCTTTAACACTTATTGCATGTCCATTGTGCATTGTTAGGCAAATTTAAAAATTATAATTTCAAATGTTCATCCTTGTACATATGTTGTCTAATACAGAAACTGTTTGTCTTAACCAACATACATTCTTAATAATCATAACAATTTCATTTCAAAACTGAAACTTAATACACGATACAGCGAGTCAAACAATGCAATACCCTTATCTCAAAAATAACTACTACGAACACACAATAAGTTTGTTTAAAACCATTGTTACATTAGTAAATGTGTAAAATACGATACTTTAAAATCAACATAAATAAAAATGTTAATGTTCGTTTGTTCGAAATCATAAATCTGCGAAAGTTCTACACCGATTGTTTTGAAATTTTGAGACAACGTTGCATTTGAATACGCGTGTATTTTTATAGAAATATATATATTACTAAGATGTGACATTTACACGGTAAAAACGGGTTTCTTTTGAAAAACAGAATCATCTGTTAGACGTAAAGACAACGCGAGCTATTGTTTCTCTGTTTGCACACACAGACTGAGCCATAGCAACGCGTGGTGGTGTAGAGCTAGTCATAAAATAGATAGATGCACAACAGTACATATATTAGGTTCCGTGGAATTCGCTCGTTGGAATTGTCGAAACAAAACGTAAAAAAAAATTGAAAATTTACTACTCATAATATATATAAATCTTAAAATCAGGACTAATATTCAGAAAGCGGAGAATGTGGCTAGTGTCGTGATGTAGGACTTATCCAGCCGAGGAATAAAACTCAAGACTTCTGGAGTGAGACCCACAAAATTTATTTATTTCATTATAATATTTATTTTATACTCATTTTACAGTAATGATTTAATTATGGGAATATTCCAATTCAATATAGATTTCTGGCTCTATTTAGGAGTTTGGTTGGAACTGCACTCGTATCAGCCATGTCGATATCCAAGCAATGTAGGTTGACGTTTTCTTCTTGTACCTTTTCTCTGAAACTTTCCCATAATAATAATAATAATTGCACCCATCCTTATTAGCATCAGGTTGGTATTATCCCAAGCGAGTTCGCGAGGATATAAAGTAGTTTTAGCGGGGTTCGTTTAATAATGTAGTAAGTTGTAGCTCCCCCCGGCGCCGAAATAATCCTAATAATAACAAGGGTAATATTGTGACATCCGGGACTTCCTGTCGCGATACGTTACGCTCGCTGCTATTAGTGAAACGTTACTTCTACTAAATGGACCTGTCTGGATGAAAAATCGTTTCCCCATTTGACGGTGGAGCGATACTACAATCGCGTGCTGTGATCTCGGTGGTAGGTTCCCCTTCTTCTCCTTTTCCACAATCTTCCACCTCTCTTCTCCGCCATACCCCAGCCTCCCCCAGACGACCATTTCTCAGCCACATGGCCCGGACGCAATTAGACATAGCAATCTCCTCTCCCCTCATCAACGGGTTTCTTAAGCCTATACTTAAATACAACCCAAATTGAAGGCTTTTTTTAATAATGCCCTGCAGCAAACACTTGATGTTTTTTGTGTTCGGTTGTAGTACTGGAATTCGCTGTTTGGCATGGCATGGAGAATTAAACTTGACTTTTATGATTTAGTTAAATAATGCATCAACTTCACTTTAGCAAAGTCACAAAACAATACAAGTTGGTTATATTATTTATAGGTTTCTTTTTCGTGGCGCTAATTCAAGCGCAACCGACTTATCGACACAAATTGAGTTAACCATGAATGTGCACAAATTGTCAGACAGAACAATTTTCACTGACTTGTTATTTCTATATAAAATTCTAAATGAATGAGTTGATAGTCCGGTATTGCTAGAATTGAAAGCTTTCGGATTCCACAACGTAATTCTAGAAGTCAGGATTTATTTCAGTGCAGAAATTCTGGGACTAACTACCGTATGTATTCCTCTTTGCCCAGAATACTAATGAAGGGAAACAATTATACCAAGTCAGTGGACATCTACAATTTATGTTTAAACAAATATAAAATGTTGTTAATGAAGAAATTCAGTTATGTACAATAAATAATGTATATTTCTTAATATTTTCATGCAAAAGCCCCGAAAAAAGGCGTTTATAAATATGTAAATAAATACAATACTATATAGTTAAAAACATCTAAAATAATCTTTGACCTTGAAGTCATCAAACAAATAACAGCTCCAGTTCCAGTCCCAGTTCGTGTTGGAATAATTAAATTAAGATTATGACTTGTCGGATAATGCTCAAGTGGTAATAAATAGGACAAGATGTTAAAAATTGTCTTCAATTAAAAGCGATTGGAAATGTCTAGTAATTCTCCAATGTCGCTTATAGATATTTCATATATTAAGTTCGGCCAAAAAGGTAGATAACGAAAAATTTTGTTGCAAGTTGATATTGTTAATACTGAATTTGAAATATGATTTTGACAATTATGACGCTTAATAAATAGGTCACAATAGTCGAATGGTTTAAGACGCCTGTTCCGGTTAGACAAGATCAATATTATGTTGTTAACTATGTAATCCATCAATATAAAAATAATGCTTTTACACAACATGACAATAATACATAATCTAATCATATCTTAAAAACATTTCACATTTAATTACATTATAACTTTGTTTACTGATCTTTAGATTGAACAGTTTTTTATAAATATTTTTATTCGATTCTCTGTTTTGAGAAGAATGTAAATAGGTATAGGTACCCTAATGGCCTTTGCTTCTTTTACCACTTTCAGTCTTTACTGTAATCGTATATAATTTATTATGTTGTATTGTATAGTGTTTATGTACTTGTAACGTTTTTGTAAATGATATGTTTGTGTGCGTATATCAGTTCATTTTGTATTTTGTAGATTAACCACCCAAGTGACTTTTCTATCATATTATGCCAAGTTTGCAAAAGGTTTTGAGCGATCGCTTGTCATAGTGTGCCAGATTTATTGAACTCAAAATATGAAATCTAGGTGAATTAATTAGATTTAAAGTAGTTTCCAAATTAATATTTTAAGGAACGTTATTAATTACATAAAATGGTAAATGTATATGACACCAATCGCTCGAGTTGTCAAAAGGCATGAAAAGTGTACGAGCTATTAGCTAAGTTCACAACCAGTTATTTTACAGGCTCCTGCCTAACACCTAGCGGTCAGAAGTAAAACTAGGGCCTATAGATTAAACAGATGTTTTGATTACCAATTGGCTTCTTTGACAGTGTTTTTTTTATAATTAGCTAGTCAGTGTGTGTTACTTGATGAGATTATAAAAAGCCTCGCCGAGTGGATTTTTCACTTCTTCTCACCTATAAAATAGTAACAAGTGTCGGGAATAATTTTAACTCCTAACATTAAATAAAGTAAAAATGCAGTTTTGTGCAACAAAAACAAAAAAACTATGCGTCTGTTTATTGAAGACTTCATCAGCCCAAACAATTCTTAACAGTTATATTCATATAATTTTCAATATATTCTTGGTAAAGTTTTTTTGGGGAGTTAGCCGGGTTATAACTGAAAAGTTCTTATAACTTTATAAAGTATTATATTTAAATCGTCTAAGTATGTAATGTGAACGTTTTCCTCATTTGCATTCAATAATTGAGATGGGTCTGAATTAAACTAAAACAAAAAAACAAATGCTCGTCTTTACTTTTATTGGTAGGAGACAAACTATTCGATTAAAAACCAAATAATTTTCTTAGATTAATGAGAGATGAGACGGTAGTGAAGATTGTGGTTCATTGGTTAATTACATGAACCAAATTAGGTTAACAATTTTAGAGGACGATTAAGTACCTACAGTAAATTCAGTGTAGTGAATTAAGTACCTGATTCATGATCCAGATATTTAAATATATAATGTAGTACAATCTGCTTAGTGCACACTACCAAACCGGAGTAATCCAATTCCCTGAATCCGTCCGGCGGGGAATCCGAAGGAATCTCTCCTGCGTAATTTAGATTCGGATCGAATTTGAATTTTAAGGATTTTTTTCTGCGCAATAATACTTAATCTTCTTTCAAAATTTTACCTTTTATTCGTTTCATGCTTTGTTACACTTCATTAATTTATATACTTCCTTTCAGAATCTCAATCGCTTTTCTCAATAATGGGGTATAAATTGAATGAATTTACATTGGTAACCGGAATTTTCTTTTAAAATTCAGCAAAAAGTATCATTCTTATTTTGTAATAATTTCAATTAACATTTTTTTTTAAACAAAGTTATTTACGTTGACTTATACCGTAAACGTGAACATATATTCATACATACATGTACACCGTATACATATGCCCCTTAACCTAACAATTAATAGAAATATTACGATAAAAAAGTTGGTATTTTAGACTAACTTTGTTATTAATATTTTTTTAATATCATCATTATTTATCAGTTTTTAGTAAAATATGTATTTAAAAATACACCATAATTAGTTTGAGAATCAAACTTTTCTACCCAGGGACTGAAGTGCACCGCTCTAACAACTGGGCGAAATCACGATTGGGTAGGACTAACATTTATGTAGTTTGTTAACTGCTGTGATGTCATCAAATTTCTGTAATGTCATCAAGCAGTCATCAATAGAAATCATATCTGCCGAGTTTCAGCTCGATCAGATATAGGAAAGTGGGTAAATTTAAACGTCCAAAAATTGTATTAATTTATTCACCTAAAAAATTCAAAAATTTAGAAATAAAATTGAAAAAATTGTATCCATATAAATATAATTTTTCTTAAAACTCTCTGAATATCCTTATGAATAGTTGTCATACTTTAAGGATGAGTATATATCGTACAGCTAGACTATGTACATAGAGCCAGACATACACAAAAAACATCTTCAAAAACACTCATATAAACTCACAACCTTACGACTCAGCATATTAACGCTTTAAAATAGACTATATAACTTTTAGATTTAATTATATATCAAAAAAATTCGCATTAACTAAACGAATTGTTTTACTGGAAAGTATTTTCTTTATAAAACAAATAAAATCGTTACACAAATCCCTTAGAACCTTAGAAAAGTCTTTCACTATAATGCGACACCTCTTTGTGGGGTTTTTCTGAAAATGGAAAGCTGTCTTTGAACCTTCGTATTAATGTCGGAGTCGCAGAAAGCAAAAAAGATTCCATCATTTCTTTTATCATTGTGTTTCCCTGTTTATATGAAAAACGCCGTTCTACGTTTTTCCCAAGTCGTATTTATCGTAGCCAGCCTTGAAACCTCTGAGAGATTTGCGAGGGATTTTGGAACACCGATAAATTCCGGTAAAGATTTGGCCTTTGATGCAATGCAATCAGTTACAGGCAAGTAGTGTGCCGGAGACAACTGGACTAGGAAAATCGAATGGGAATCGGGAAATATGCGTATTCCGCAAAAAAATTAACCTCCTCCTCTGGTTCAAGAACACTTACAATAAAAAATACGAAAGAAAAGCTTTGCAGAAAGAAAAGGCTTGAAATAATCAAAAGCAAATAAATCACGTTTAGAAAACACCATTTACTACGCCCTTTAAAGATTTTCACATTGATATTAAGAACATTTATATTACATATACTATCGCAGACCTGATTCTTGTGAAAAATCACGAAGACTTTTGAATTTTGAAAATGAAAAAAACTAAAATTTTAATACGGGTAATAATTATGTTAAAAATTGAATATCATTATATAAGGTTTAATAAACTCAATGTTTTTTTTTCAATGCAATCAGTTTTGAAAATTACATTTCAATTCAAAGCAAATTTAAAATCATGAGTTCATTGAACCAGAGTTACTCAGGACAGATATACAGCCGAAATTAGTATTTTAGATACTCATAAATAGTGTGAAGTATTCGGTTTGGAAATTTCTCGCCCTCTTTAAAAAATTATTTCAGTGAATTTTAATACAAAGATACATGAACTGCTTAAAGTATTAAAGAACCATTAAATGCATCCACATTTGACCGTTCATTGCATATTTTAAAAATCGTTTAATTTATAAAGCGCGAATTCTGCTTATTATTTACTTTAAAATTCCTTTTGTAGAACTACTTGGAACAATATTACATATTATGACTATTTTGTCAATGGCTTAGTTGATACGCACTGCTATACATTTCAATTCTCACATGCATTTTTTATTATGTTAACACAAGATCAATAATTAATTACTAAGAAAAAATATTTCAATAATTTACGTCAATAACAAATAAGTCGGAAGAGATACAAAATATCTTTGTGTGAAACTACTAAGTTAGTTTTCTGATAAATTGAAGCTTATAAAATGATTCCAATCAATGTTTTAAAATACCTCCTCAATGTGGCTAAATAAGGTCCAGAGGGTAGTAAATAAGTGTGACTGATGACTTGTTCAAAAGTTTACAAAAAAAATATTATTTCACAATTTCAACAAACGCAATTACACATTTCCACAGATAAATAGTCCATTAAATTAAAAAGCCCTCCAAAAATGCTCTGAAATGTTTTTATATTTTTTAATATTTAAATGAAAGGTACTAAACATGTTAACCAATCTCTAGGATTATTTATGTCTCAGAGAGACGGCGTATTCTAGTGTCCTTTGTCTTAGTCATCTTCGTACAAGGCGTGTGGAAGATCATTGAAGAAGTACACACGTTTTCTCTCTGGAATTACTACATTACAATTGTATTTGCGTCGGCAGCATATAAGTGGATAACACCATCATTAGGGTAGGTAGATATATTTCAGATACGTATATCATTCTTGCTTTTTCTCGGTGTGTCTTACTCAAGTTTTTGATACTATATTCACCATATTCAAAGGAATAAATAAATAAACGTTGGAGCGGATGAAAATTTTGTATAATATTACTGAGAAAACAGAGAGAAAATGCTGATAATAAATAGTTCTTTAAAAGCATAGGTATTTTTGCGAATGTGAGAGGAGCTTGGAGTGTTAGAAATGCAGAACAGTGCAAAGTTTTTGTTTTTATAACAGCGGAAATACAGAGAAAACATAGAGATATAATACACATATTACATGACAAAGAAAAAAAAATGCGTTACCTACATATTATTAACGATAAAAGTAGTATAACGCTATAAGGTTAGTATTTTCTACAACGTATCAATAAACCTCACGTTTTCATTAGGTGGCTTTAGGTATCATACTAAACTTAGGCATTTAAAATAAAATTTTCCGGAAATTAGAGTTTGGATAAGTAATTATAAAATTTAATAAAAAAATAACATTAAATAAATATTTTTTTGAACAAAATACATGTATTTAGGTATAAAATAAGTATTTAAAAATACATTTTTTTGTTTGAATGATTGAACCTCCCTCCCCGGAACTGGTCTTTACTGCTGTGAACTTTTAAAATGTCTTCTTAAATTTAAAAAAAAAATATATATATTTGACTGAGGATTGAACTTTTGTCCTCATGGAATGGAGACGACCGCGCTTACAACTAAATAATAATATCCCAATAGGATAAGACCAACATTTATTTGTATATTAACTTCTGTGATGTAAATGTAATGAAAAACTGTGATGTAAAAGTGTCGCCCAAACCTCCAACGGTGTTGGACGCGAGTGAGCGCCGTAAGCGGTAAATAAATAAAATAACACCTTCAATCCAAGACAAATTATATAAATACATAAATTTACGGAAAATATATTTTTAACCTGGAAAAATGGAGGAAGCGGTTGATCCGCATGCCTTCATAACAAAGGCGAAACAAAACATAAGTGACCTACATACAATCATAGAAGAAAATAAACTTACCAAAGAAACCAAATCAAAAATGATGAAAGAAATAAATAACATCATGGAAATGATATCGCACATGGCAATAGAATTAGCTAAATTACAAGAAAAGTGTGATATTCAAGAAAAAAACCAAGCACAAAAATACCCATTTTCATACTCTTCTGCAGTAAAAAACTTAATATCACAAACGCAAGAAAAACGATTTCCTATAATAATTAAAAGCTTAAAAGAAGAAGACACTGAAAAAATAAAAGAGAAAATACAAAAGATTAAAATTTCACAGTTGGGAATTCGAGTATGCGAAATTAAAAAAACAAAAAAAAACCTTATAATAACATGCCCAGAAAAAGAAGACGCAAAAAAATTAAAAGATAAGATAAATGAAGTCGACAAAACCATAATAGCGGAGGTACTTCTGAAAACGGATCCATGCGTAATATTCAAAGGTCTTGACAAAGACTATACCGAAAAAGAATTCTTAGAAGACATCATTGAACAAAACAACGACATCAAAATGATATGTGAAAAATACCAAGACAAAGAAATATTACAAGTTAAGGCCATCATTACAAACAAAAAAACTAACAGCAAAAACTTAATACTACAAACAAATCCCGAAATGAGACTACATCTTATTAATAAAAAAAAAATTCATCTAGGATTCATGAGAATCTATGTAGAAGACTGCAGTCCTCTTACCCAATGTTTCCACTGTCAAAGATTTGGACACACAGCACAAAAATGCTACAATAGAATGAATAAACCAACATGCAAGCACTGTTCAGAAGATCATCCCATCTCCGAGTGTAAATCCCTGGAACTGCCACCCAAATGCGCTAACTGCAACTCAGCTAACAAGAAGAAAGAAATAAACTCCTTGAACAGTAAAATGAATGAAGTAGACCACCGAACAAACAGCGAAACATGTAAGTTCCGATCTTACATGCTTAAATTAGCCAAAGAAAGAATTAACTACGACATTGAATAAAAATCTTATAAATAATTTTGTAAAATACAACCGAAAATGCATTAAATGGATGATTTCTCAAATAACGAATTAGAGTTAAATATTAAAATTCAAGAAAATGAATGTATATGTACCGATTCGTGTAACAAAATTATTTCTAAAAACATCAATGATATAATTATTATGCACATAAACATCCGTAGCGCTCAAAAAAATTTAGATGAATTAATTCTAAAAATAAATAATTTAATTAAAAAACCGGACTTTATAGTGTTATCCGAAACCTTTACAAACGATGAGTCACCGTCTTATCACTTACCTGAGTACAACTATATTTCTACCAAATTAGACATCAATAAAAATTCGGGAATAATAATATTTGCAAGCAATAAATTTAGTATTGTTAACATAATAGAACATCCAATACACTTAGTAAACTGCATCGAAGTACATTTCAAACTCGGCAAATCAATATACCATCTAATAGCTATCTATAGAACGCATGGCTCGAATATTATTACATTTATTAATGACCTCAAATACATATTATTAAAATTAAAAAATAAACTTTGCTTCGTCGTAGGAGATTTTAACGTTAATATTAATGAAAAAATAGAAAATAATAACAAAAATGAATACATCAATTGTATGACTGAACAAAATTTTATATCTTGCATAAATAAAAATACTAGGGAAATAAAAGAACATACTCCATCTTGTTTAGACCACATTTGGACAAATGTAAACATTAAAGATCTTCACAAAATAAAATCAATTGTTTGGAAAACTAACATAACTGATCATCACTCATGCTTACTTCTGTATAATAATAATATTAAACATAAAAAACATAATTTAATAACCAAAAAATCAACAATAGATATGACTATTCTCTCTGAAAAATTAAAAAAGGAGAATTGGAATAATGTTTTAAACAGTGATGATACTGAAATTTGTTCGACTAACTTCGAAAATATTATGTCACAACACATTAAAAATTCGACAACTGAGATAACAACACACATAAAATCAAAATTAAGATGTTTAAAGCCTTGGATTACCAAAGGGCTTATTATATCTATCAGAAATAAAGAAAAACTTTACAAAATAACTTTAAAAAATCCCCAAGATGAAAAAGCATATATTTTCTATAAAAAATATAAAAATAAATTAACATCTTATATTAAAAAAAGTAAGGAAGAGTATTTTAAAAATAAAATATTATCTTCAGAAAATAACCATAAACAAATGTGGAAAACTGTTAATTTCGCCATAGAAAATACAAAAAAAACACAAAACATTAAGTACATTGAACATGATAAAAAAATTATAGATGCCAATATACAGCCTAAACAATGTGCAAACATACTTAATTCCTTCTTTGCAAATGTTGGGAAAAATCTTGCGAAAAATATCCATAAGCCTTCAAACCAAGAAAACCATAAAAATAAAAATATACAGAAACATAATATACTTTCAATGTTTGAAACAACAACAGAATGTGAAATCTCGAAAATAATAGAAAATATGAAAGGAGGTTCGTCTCCCGGTTTTGATTCTATTACGACACACATGTTAAAAACTATGAAACCTCACATAATAAAACCTATCACTCATTTAATAAACTTAAGTTTAACAAATGGAATTTTTCCAATGAACTACAAAACCACAATAATCTCACCTATTTACAAATCTGGAGATCCACATCAAGCAACGAACTATCGCCCAATATGTCTAATTTCTAATATAGGAAAGATCTTTGAAAAAATAGTAAAAAAACAATTGGTAAATTTTCTAGATAATAATAAAATATTACACAAAAACCAGTTTGGCTTTATAAAATCACTCAGCACACAAGATGCTATTGCTAACGTAACTTCATACATTCACGAATCATTAGATAAAGGTAAAAAATGTGCGGGTATATTTATTGACCTTAGAAAGGCATTCGATAGCATATCCCATGAGATGCTATTAAAAAAATTGAATAATATCGGCATAAAAGGCAACGTGATTAAATGGATCACCGACTACTTAAAAAACCGTCCTCAAGTGGTAAAAATCAATCGTGTTAAAAGTGATCAAGAGATTACAAGCTTTGGAATCCCCCAAGGTACAGTGCTTGGACCAATTCTATTTACTATATATGTAAACGATATTTTTTTTCAACCTTTACATGGTCAAATCACGTCATACGCCGATGATACAGTATTAATAATAAGTGATAAGACTTGGGAAAAAGTAGAATTAAAGGCCACAGAAGACATCAACACGCTCAAGAATTTTTTCGACACCAATTTACTGTCACTTAATAATGAAAAGACATTTGTAATTCCATTTGCAATCCATACAAATGATACTCCTAAAAATTTTAACATTGTCATACATAATAATACTAAAATTCACAGCCAAAACTATTGCAAATCAAACTGTACAGTACTAAAAACAACAAATGAAATTAAATATCTAGGAGTAATTATTGATAAAAATCTGAAATGGAAGGAACAAATATGTCAAGTAGTAAAAAAAATTAGAAAATTAATATATATATTTTTAAGAATTAGAAACTTTCTGTCGATAAAAAATCTATATTTAATTTACTATGCCTTAGTTCAATCCACTTTACAATACGCTATTATTAGTTGGGGATCCGCGTATAAATGTAACCTTCTTCCAATTGAAATTATACAAAGAACAATTATTAAAATTATATTAAAAAAATCCTTTGACTACCCAACAGAACGCCTGTTTGAAGAATTTCAAGTACCTACATTTAAAGACCTATATATTAAAAACTCATTAATCCAAATTATAAAAGAAAAAGATAAATATCAATTTTTAAATGAAAACAGAACGCGACTTAGACATGTTTTTCTATGCCCAAAACTAAATACGTCTTTTGCACAACATCATTATACTTACCAGGGAAGAACTTTTTTCAATCGTCTACCAGAAGAAATCAGAAGCATTAATGATAAAACCCAAATACTGCTCTCTGTCAAGAGACACTTTAAAAATATTCTGAAAAAAAAAACTACTGTCACTTAATTAATCTCAAAAATATCATTAGTTTTCCATAACTTTCTTTCTTTATTAAAATTTATTATATTAATATATTATCCTTCACTACTATCAAAAAAAAATACTACAGCAAACATACATTTATGTACAATGAATTATCTAAGTACTAACTAACAACAACATTTATGTACACTCCCCTTCCATACACAAGCAAATGCTTTCAATGGAAGAGTAGTAAAAAAAACCCAAGATGTAAAATGAATTATGTACCATGTAAACTTATTATTAAAAATAAAAAATAATTCCAAAAAAAAAAAAAAAAAAAAAATCAATTTCAAAGTCATTTATCTGTTGTATAAAATTGATAAATTAATAATGTCTTATCGAATTTTGGAATTTTTACAAGGTATTTTATTCATTTTAATAATTTCATAAAAACAAATAACGAATGGTCAATCATTGCAATTTATTTTTATTTTTAATTTTAAAAGCTCTGTCAAAAGCCGATTCTAGATCCGTTTCAACCATTTTAGAAACAAGATAAAATAACATTTTAGATTTGTATATGTGAAATATACTTTTATATTTAAAAAAACAATATTTTACTTTAAAAAATGCATTATTTTAATTTCAACCACGATAAAAGTTTAAAAAAAAACCACAAACATTTTTGATCAAAACGCCGAAAAAATTCACAGAATTCGTAATTCAAAATACGCAGTCTTTCAAGAGTTTTTAAGAAAAATGTCACTTCACTTTTCATCTTGTTCATTTATTTAAAAAAAATGCATTAATAATTTTCATAGGATAACCAAAAAAACAGTAAACAAAGATATTTTGGATTCATTTTGGCACAACATAAAAGTTGATTTTGTATTTTACATTTTTGTACATATGCAGAAGGCATTTTGAATTTTATTTAAAAAGCGTTACTTTCATGAATGTTTTATTAAATTCATGCGGTAAAAACACTCTTTTCCGGTAACATAAAACTGTATTTACAATATGACTTTTTAATGGTTTAAAACTGACACACTTTAGAAGAAACAAAAAACTAATAGTAAACATACTGAACTATACTAATATTATAGTGAATTGGTCATTAAAAGGGAAAATATTTACAAGTGGTGTGCCACAGGGCTCCCATTTAGGACCAATACTGTTTATTTTATTTATTAATGACATTGTAGACGTTTTTTCCGATGTTGATATCCTGTTATTTGCTGATGATCTAAAATTATATAAAAAAAATTAAAAATATTTCTGATTGCATTATTTTACAAAAAAATTTAAACAACTTGTTTTATTGGTGTATATGCAATAAACTGGCACTTAACATTAGTAAATGTCAAATAATAAGATTTTATAAAATAAAGAAACCGACAATTTATGAATACAATCTTGACAAAATTATATTAAACTCAGTAGAAACAATAAATGATCTAGGTATTATCTTCAACTCAAAACTTACATTTATTAGCCATATAACTAATATTATTAATAGATCAATGAAGATTTTAGGATTTATTATTAGAATAACCAAACAATTTTGTAACATTGATACTATTCGCATTTTATACATAACGCTAGTGAGAAGCATTTTGGAATATAACTCTACGATTTGGGCTCCACATTACAATATCCATATTCAAGCTATTGAAAAAGTCCAGCATAGATACCTTAGGTATATTAATTTTAAATTAGGTATTCCAAGAGAATCCGTGGACTATAATTTTTTATTGAACTGGACTAATCTCGTAAATTTATCAGATCGCAGAAAAATCTGTGATCTATTAATATTATATAAAATAATTCACTCGGTCCTGGATACCCCTGATTTTATAGAACTAATACGATTTCATTGCCCTGGTCGCGCTAACAATAGACTGACTCTACCGTTCTACTATAATAACACACATACATTATCACATTATTACTCACCAATCAGTCGATTACACATTTTGGGAAATGAACATGCCAACATCGGCGACATTTATTTCTTAAAATTAGCGCAATATAAACATGCACTCAAAACTTATTTTTCCATAATGTAACGTTATATACGCAATATGGACATGTTGAAATGAAATGATGATATTTCTCATTGTTCTTTTTTTGTTATTTTTGGTTGTGATACACAAAATAATTGTATGTTATTTTTAAGTTTAAAACTACTATAATGTAATAATATTATTTTCTTACTTTGTACTCTATTATATGTTTATTTATAAAAGGCAGTATAGCCGTTTATGTATTTAAAATAAAATAAAATAAAATAAAAAACTATGTTTTAAATCACAAATTACACATCACAAATCATAACTGTCATTTTCCCGTGAAAAACATGTGCATGGCGCGTCAGGCACATGCGTGAGTCTGCAAAGAAATTTTGTCAGATCTTACGCAGCCAGTAAAAGACACTGTATATTAGTTATAATTCGAATTAGCAATTGTACAGTGTTTGTACAATGTATAACAAAAACACCATTTAACGGTTGTGAAGTGATGTTTTATTAGAAACCCTGTTATTATTTAAAACATGTTCCAACGGACATTAAAAAAACTTAATCCTGTAACTAAAAATATTAGAAAAGCAGACAATCTCTCCATTGACCAGCTTATATTGGGCGCCGATTCAACCATCGGAACAAAACGTCGTGTGATAATCTCTAACTGAACAATCTTTAGGTGCCCTCCCCCTCTCCCGCCCCTACCCAGCGTTATCCAGCCCGACCCGCCCCGCCATATAATAACCGTATTTCTTCCATACCAAAATCGACGGCAATTTAAAGCGATTTCAAGGAAGCTTTTGGAAACGTTATTCACATTCGTTATTATTTCCGATGTTTTTCGATATTGTGAGTAACTGGGAGTTCAGACTAACTGTGTACTCCATAAACATATTAGTTTTACCTACTGAAATGACTTTGCTTTTGTTATTCAACTCGGAAAGATGATTTAAAAAAAATAATGACACCTCATAAGAGCGTTCCAGTTTGTGCATATAAGGAAAATCATATGTCAATAGCTCGATCCACACACGAGCCAACTCACATAAAAACGAGTAGAGGAAACGACCCGTTCTCATGAAGCTAACATCAAGTACCGTGAACAAGTGTTTAGCCCGTGTCCGTCGATTTTTGTATACGTACTGAATGTGCCTATTTTTAGATTAATAGGTATATCCATTTGAGTAAAAAGTATTACATCTTGCTAGTTAAGTAGGTAAATAGCAAACCCATGAATATTATAAACTCATCATTAACGGCTACACGTTCCATATTGGAAAGTACCCCCAGAACCATCCTCTAGAGAGAGAAAATGTTCAAAGCCAAATCTTGGCTTACACATATTAATAGCAGGGTTTTTATATATCTCTTTTCTTTCTCACACTTCCGCCTAAAACAATTCTGCGTAAGAGTGCTAATTGCTTCCAACAGTCTGGAGCGAGTCATTTGTGGTATGTTGTGACGGTGAAGGTAATAGCTAGAAGTTACTGGAGAAATATATGGGAAAAGGTAGGGAAATACCTGGGTATTCAGATGTAGTCATGAAAAACAGCTAATGCCATTTAAAAAAAATCGATTCTGAATAACTGTCTATCACCAGGGCGTTACTGAAGTTTTGAGTGACATATTTGATAAGCAAACATCTCTTACAGAGATAACGATATATTTATATCCATTTTAAATACGCTTCTAATTGTTAAAATTTCACTTCTTGGATTCTATAAATCACTCCATCTAATCAACTCCATTAATTTTCTGAAAATATACAGAAAATCTTTGTTAAAATAATTTATTTACAAAATAATGTTACTCTTATTAAATTTAAAAAAAAACTCTGTTGCTATTTAGAATTATATTTAATACGCCTAGTGAAAAAATAAACAAACAAATATCTGTGTAAATGAAATATCGCAGCTTTTTTACAGAAACGGGTATTCGGAGTTGGCGATTTCTGCTTTCTGCAAGCTCGCATCAGAATTTCATATACATTAAAAAAGTGTAGGTAATGACATGTGTTTTTTTCGATTTAGAATTGATTTCATAAATAAATTTAGAAGAATTTTTTTCCCCGATGAGGAATTTAAATTCTTTATCAATTTGAAAAAATTACGAATGTATGCACGCAGTGATATCTTTCTCTGGTACTCCATAATAACACCTGCGTTTATTTATTTTAATGTATTTATTTTAATGTATTTTATTTATTTGCCTTGTCCTTTCTAATGTTGTCTTTCCCGAAATGAGTTTTATAAACTCATTGGAAATAATACATTATTAATTTGTTATCATTTTGTAATGTATTATCTTGTAATAAAAAAATTTAAAAAAGATATTAATGTAAAAGATCAATAAATTTTACAGGTACAAGAAAAGAAATGAGCAACTTTGCCCAAACGGACTTACCCAAAACCACTGAAGAGATAAAAGATACATGTTAGTTTGTTGTAGGCGTGTCTCGTGTGCCCGAAGAAAGGTCAATTTTCCCTTACTCAAAATAATTAACTGATGACGTCAGTTTTCTTTAAAAAAGTATGTTCTTACACTTGTTGGCATTTCCTTTTAGCTCCCACAACAAGCATATATTGGTTCTCCTCTAAAAACGACGAACAATCAAACACATGTTTTTAACGCAATAATTAAGACCTCCACGTTGTCATATTAGACACTCGTCGTTTTTTTAATCATTATCAAATAAGCCCCAAGAAGCGCTTAGATCTCCGGCAATAATGTGATTGTATTTCACCCCAGTCAATCCCATTAATCAGGCGCCACCTACGCCGCGCGCTATACATTATCTCTCCTGTCGGGGTATAATATTTTCATTCCGCATTTGTGTCATCGTTTCACCTTCTGCACCACATAAATCGAAAACGTCCGCTCGACATGGCATGATACATATTGTGCTCAGGTCCTAATCGTCAGATTACAGCTTACACAGACCATATAACATACTGGATACGTTATTCTGAACAATTTTGTTAAAAGATATTTTGATAAGTTCATTTTTGTTTATTTAGTCATATTTTACGTAAAATTGATTCGCGCCAATCTTTTGAGGAAAAGTTTACTAATTTGAGGTACTTGTAAGTATATTAGGTCATCGGGGCAGTTTTAATTTTGAGACATGCGTCAAAAGATAGTGGCCGAACTTTCTTAAAGTTGTACCGAGATTTATTGGTGTGTAATTTCTGAAAAGTGTGTAAACATATATCTCAAATGTTGCACAATATTCAATAAGGGAGTCAGAAATTAAAGAATTGTGTGAATGCTAAGAACAAAATTTATTGAGGTTATTTATCAAAATACCTAATCATCTATTAAATTACATTATTATCAAGTTAAATAGCAAGAGACTCTACGTTAATTATTAAAATCAGGGCATGTTCAGATCGTTAAACTAAATCTGACTAGTGATGGGAATTTACAAATTCTAATATGTTAATCTGTGGATACTATAATTAAAAGGATAAGTTTCACATCTCAAATATTAACCTTGCTTTGATTATATAGGGCGCCAGCTCTTCCCAATCATCTTGTGAAGAACAAATTTATAAATTAAAGTAAACCATGTTGTGAAATCTAATTAGCATGATGACAATCGCTCACATTTTTAATGGCGCAAACCTCTCTGGAATCTGTTCCGTGACGCACCTCCTGACTGCTGTCCGATTCCCCTAGAACTGGCTTGCAATCTCTGACGTCTATGAATATGTACCCGGCCGTCGCACTATGGTCCCCTTTGAGGAAACTAGCTAGACAAAAAGATTTCAACGATGTTATTATTTATGTACAAAAATATTCTCACAACATTGGAAAATGTCCATAGTATTATGTTCACATCGATAAAAAATTTAAAACAATACGCGCGATACGTGGCAACGTTGTAAACACGACACTTTGGATGTGCCAATCGTTCGCCCAGCGGTCGGTCGCTTTCAGGTGTGCACCCTGTTCGATCGTTAGTGTTGTTATTTGAAATCGGAGAGAAATTACGCAAATACAGAAATTAAAGTCTATAGTATGTTCTTTCAAATCAATTTAATTATTTTATAATTTGCCTATTCAACATTACTTTAATTATTAATTAAAAATCGTGAAAAAAGTGTCAATATTTACAATTATTTGCCAAAGTTTAATTAAACTTTCAAAATCGTGTACCGATTTGTACCACCAAACGAAACTAGTTTCATATAAAACCATTCTTTATGTATAATATCTTATAAAATTTGTTTGCTCAAACTTGCTCTTTTGTCATTTACAGAGCCTGTACCTACAATCTATCGTTTGGATATTTTGGAGATTCTAGAAGTAAAGGGCACCTCAAAGTTGAATTGTGCTGCAATAAGGCAGTGTGTTTATAAACATATAAAATATTTATTGAAAAAAAATAGTTTTAAAAGTCTCTTGGATAGTTTACTTAAGAAAAAAATCGCTTCGTTTCTATTCATATTTCATAGAAAATGGTTTGAAGTCGGAAGAAGTACTTTAAAATTGATGTTTAAACACGCAAAATGGCTTAACACAGTTTTTATTCTTCATGTAGTGACGCGCGACGAAGGACTACGTGGTATACCAGAAAAAGAATTTGGTTTATGCTCGTCAAAAAGCAAAACAAGAAAAAATGAATGTCTTCTGAACTTTCGAAGTCCACAAGAACTATCTCATGCTACTCAAATCAGCTTGAGGTGACATGGACAACGGGATGCTGCCAAAATATCAACAAAATATTCCGAAACGATAATAAACTTCGGTTCCAGCGAAGAAAATACAGAAGTCTGTTAATAAAGCCACTGTTGGAACATTAGCATTCAATAAGAGTGATGATAGCGACTCGGCCAGTAGTTCATTAACAAAAAATGTCATTTGGTTTTGTTCTTATATTATGTTAAAAAAATATTTTTAACTAATAACTTTAAATAAGTACTTCGTTATAACGTAACCGAACCATTATACCATACGCATTTTACTAGTATATAATTTTGTTTTAAAAATTCCGTAACAGTGGCTAAAATAAATGTATATTTTTTTAAGTATTTTTTTTATTACATTGTGACCCTTTTGCGTCAAATGACATGAAAAAATATTTTTGTCTAGCTAGATCGGGATTTGGGACCACTGTGCGTCGCTGTGTTCACAATTGCACGCTTCTTGAGTTAATCAGTTTTTGCGAGAGCTTGACACCGGGGCGAGTAGTTTCAACTCGTTACAAAGTGAAGTAGGAAATGTCGATGGTCAATGCAGATTTGTTAAGCAGTAGAGTGGCGCTGTTGATTGGCACGTTCTGATTGACAGAAGTCCTTGCTTTCGGATCATAAAAAATTGCATGCGATCTCCTCCAAGTAAACTTGATAGGCAAATGTAAGTTAAACTTTATATTATATACCTACAGCTAATTAGGTTTGATTGTTTCAAACATTCGTCACCATTAAAAGCCTGTGAAATTACCGACATGCTAAAACAAGCTACAAGGTTTTAAATTAAATCAGATCAATCTCCACTCAGGAAATTTCAGGGAAGTGTTATTGTTATTATTTTTTTTATATTTTGTTATGATGCAGGGCTAGACTCCTTTTGTTTTAATATTTTATTCATTAATTTGTTCTGCATCATCACATTTATCCTCGCCGATTCTCTAACCTAGTTAGGAACTGGGCGATTGTCGCTGGTATTGGTTTTTAGCAGTGTTCGGCATTAGAAAACGCGATGTTCGGCCCCGTAGTTTAGATACAGATAGCTAAAAACTGGTCGGTCTTTGGGGTAAGTTAAAATTATATAATTCTGTTAATCTGTTGAGCTAGGGATCATCAGCAAAATGTCCAAAAGGTTTCCAATACATGTAATATCAATCCATGCACCGCCTTTTATTTATGTACATTGAAATACCTTCCTAAAAAAAAGTAACTATCATGATACTGACACGCGACCTTGGTTGCGAACTTTCACACCTGAGATTATTGAGTATAAACATTCTAGATGATTAATTCTAACCTAGATTGGCGCGTTCTACCGAACAAAGTTTATACAATTATTATTATTTGTACCCTGGGTCAAACCCACTTAACAATTTATTAATCAATGTAATTTTTTTTACATAAATTTTTCAAAATCTGTCTCACTAGGGTACACCTGTATCGAGACAAACTTATTTAGATACTTATTGAAGAGGCCTGAAAAGTTAACACGGCCTACGATAAAATATTAACTTCATTTACTAACTATTAAAATATTAAACTTCAATAGGATTTTCACAGAACTTGAGTTTAATAGACTGTCGCATTTGATATCTTCATAAAACAAAGATCAGCTCATTTTAAAATACTTGACATTAAAAGATCCACTTTAACTGTAATTTTTGGCCTGTCATCGTTTGGTTAATTTTCGAAACCAAACCCAACATAAAACTTGACAAATCGCTGTTGAGCTAAAAATCAAGCATTAACCAAGACCGTTCAAAATTCAAAAACATTAAAATTAGGTAGAACACCAATTTATCACCAATCGTTCAAAAACCTTTCTGAAATGCTTTGATTGAGAGCACTCGTTATTTACATAAGGCATTTATTTGTGAATCGAAACTTTTTTGAATCATGATAATAGGTTCAAAAGGTTAAAGTTTAATATTTTTTTGTTGTTCTCTCACGGTTCTTCTAGAAGCAAAAACAATTATTATTCTTTTATCTCGGTATTAGAAGGCTTTCGCTACGTCTTTACCAGGTTCGGCGGATATTTCGTCCAATTGCGGTGGCCGCACACCGCGCAGTGTATGATTGATGCCCTTACAATTAATTAAGGCCTCCGACCGAGGGTGGCCACACACAATCTTACCCCGAGCAATATGTTCGTACAAGAGGGTCACACTGTGAAGGACATAAATATTTTTTTCAAATTGTGTGTGAATACAGCACAAGACTAATAGATAACAACTGTCCACAACCAGTTCGATATCACTATTTGGAAAATTTTGAGAGGCAAAGGAAGCCAACTGAAACAATATACCATTCTTACCAAGTAGTAGGATTATTTAAATAAAGAATTATTATATAAAATACCTAAAAAACTTCTAGGCAGAAAGTATATAAGTAGGTTTTATATAGATTATGGACCAACAGTTTTTACCATACCTATAATTCGCTCCTCCAATCGCTTGCTCACTGCCGACGTACATATTTGACGATGCTAATGCTGACGATGATACGTTTCTATGTAAATTTTCTTGTACGTTCTGTTTCCGGGTTCAAGCTGGTTGCCGTTTTAATGGTTCAGTTAAGATTATATTTTTTAAAAAATGTGGTATTCTCGTGTTTATTAATTGTGTATTTGTACTTTCACTGAGATAGTGACGTTTCTTTGGACAACTTGTATAATTCCTTATTTGAAATGTTATGTTAAACATTTACATTTTATAATTAAGAAGGGATTTATTTTAGGACCTACATACTTACAAATTATTTGATTTCGGAGAAAATGTTGGTATTGATTTATAAAATTATTAAGAGGAAGTTTGAAACATCCTTTTTACGACACGTGGTCTTGTCTTGGTTTCTGTGTATATAAGTACTAGTTTATATAAATTAAATAGACAGGTTGGTAAGGAGGTACATATGTATGTAGGTAGATAACAACTCATACATTATGGCGATGCACCACGTCGTGTAATATTTGTAATCGGGCCGCTAACAATAACACTCCTTACGTTTTACATATTTCCCATGATGAACGACAATGTAACGCTGTCCGAAAAGTTAGCTAATGAAGGAAATAGCGCAACATTATACCCTATTCGCATTACGGCATTACCCTAAAACCCACTACAATACTTTTAGCATAGAAAAACTCAAATCATATCGTCCTTATGTAGATGGTGATAAGGTTTAAATTCCTGCTTAACAGAAGCTGCCCATTTTGAATATGCGACCCAAAAAGCATGTGCAAATATTTTATTATTGTATAAACACAAATATTTAATTACATTTTCTGATGAACCTCATTTGACACATTATACACTAAAAAAATATCTAAAAGGGGTTTATAAATAGGAAATTTTTATCTTTAAAATAGGTAACTTGTTAACAGTTAATGTTAATTTTATTTTTTTGGCTTATAAAAAGACTTAAAATTAGCTGGACTACTTTTGGAAAATTTTGTATTCTAATCGCATTATTTAATTAAAACACTTAAAATATTTGTAAGCGACCAAATTTTCAAACCATTTTTTTAAAATTTGATTTTACGCCCATCGGGGCTTTAGGTAGAGGATGCTACTTTAACTTTTAAATTTTATTTAATTATTTAATATTTTATGTCGTCTGCAGTGTAGCTCCTAGTAACCTATATCATAACCCGGAAATACAATAACAAACGGAAAAGTTAAAGCAAATTAGCCGAGTGTTGTTCCTTGTTCCGTCTGGCGGTAACTTGATCTTACTTCGGTATCGTAATAGATGTCTTGTTGAGAATTTCTGAACAAGGTTAACTTACTAAACACGCTTAGCTTAGTTCTAAATGGAGCTCTCTTCAATGATAGATGAAAAATAAACTACTTGAACCATAGTATTATTAAAATTCATTACATTTTAATTTTTTTTATGAATGGTGTTTTATTTTTTTTAAATTATTATAAATTACTAAAATATATTTATTTAGTATGCTGTATTTTAAGAATTTCATAATGTGATAGGTTTATGATTCTTAAATTTAAATGATCGGTTAGTTAATTGCGCGATCCAAATGGTTGGGATCCCACCCAGGACCAGGGTTGGAAATTCAACCAATATTATTTGTTTGCTGATTGTAATGTTAGTAGAAAAAAATTGAAAATGTTCTAATTTTCTGGCTGTCGACCGCAGGAATGACTGCTTGTCAAACCAAACAATAATATATTAGAAGGAGGACAGCCGAAATAAGACAATTCAGAGTAATCAAATACGGAACGGACTCTAGATGAACCAAGCAACTATGGAAACTCACCAAGATAACTGTTAGGACTGCTAATGGACCACCTCGGGAGACACATGCAGCTGTTTGGAGTGGAAAATGCCAATAGTTTCACGAAACGTGAGGAGGATGAAGATACTCAAATTATTCACCAATATACCGCCTTGATGGGAATAAGGCACCTGAGAAGACACATTGAGGAACCAGGAGACAAGTTTCAATGACAACCCCGACAAACTTTATCAAAAGGACCGGGTTACTGTCAAAGGAATTAGGTGACATGCGAAATAGCACTTTGGGCCTGAGGCCCGGGTGTTCAAGGGGAACAACGAATGGTAAATCTTCCCTGCTTTACTTTACTATTAAAAATAAAATAAAAGTAGACATTTTTAATTACATCAAAATTACCTGATTATGTTTGAAACAATCTTAACACAGGGTCGAGTCGAAGGACATTTTAAATGTATTTTTGAAAATCATTGCTATAGAATTTCACCATGAATAATAAAATAAATTTTTAAAATAAATTACCATATATCGGACAAATGTTATGTGTTGTTAGTATCGTGGGAAATATTGAAGACTGCATGATCCTATTTTTATTTTTTTGTTAAAAAAAGATTTCTATAAGATAATATTTTTTTTTGTGAAACACCTTTTGGCGCGCTAGGGGGTAAAATTGACTCTTGCGCAGGAAGCGTGGCAAGCGTGGTAAGACGGGACGACGCCCTTGCACGGAAACCTGACGACGCTCTTAGACGGAACGACGCTTTATTCGGCCATCCCGACCGCCAAAACGCTGTGCGGTATATTTGCTTCTACTCTCAATAAAATTGGCACTTGATCTATTCTAAATTTTGATGATTTTTGTACTGTACAATAAATGTATGAATATTTTAATAATCATGAATTAATTATAATAAAATAAAATATAATTACTTGTTTACTTGCATTTCCATTTGGTTTAATAAAAAACAATTTTGATGTTTCACATCTGACAGGCATCCCGTGATGGCAATTTTAAAAAAACTTTTCTTTTCTTACCTTGACTCTTTTCCTTGTTCCTCAAATGCTTGTTGACAAATAAGCCCTTTTTTACCGTTCGTCTTTTTCCTCACCATGCAGACAAAGAGACATAATAACCTATTTGCATTTGAATGGTTCAAATAGTCGAATTTGAGCCAACAAAGTGTCGCGGGATCAATCAACTCCATGCTAAGTTCTGCATTATACAGCAACCAAAATTTATGCTTTTTTTTCGCAGAAGTAACGAGAAATAATTGTTGTTGGATTTTTTGTACCCTGAAACGGATACTTTCTTTATAAAATATTAAAAGGAGTTACTAAAATATCTGAGAAAATTTTTTTTCAATTGTCATGATGGAAACGTTAAAACAAAGTCCTATTTTTCCTAATGAACCATTATTATATGATGCAGACTTAGGTTACAATTGAACTATCACTTGTATAATTTTACCTTATCATTGTCTTGGGAGTTTGTGCTGGTTGTACAATTATCTATTTTTATGTAATGATTGTTGTGTAACAGGAAGAAGGTTGAAAATAATTAAAAATAGCAGTTTTGTATATTACCTACCTACCCGAATGAATGATCACCCCCAATTTGTTAATCACTCTCAATAGAATGCACATAGAGAGATATCTAAACTACCTACAGCCTGCGTAGTTTGTAATACATAATGAGTTCGTAGGTCCGAAGTCGATTTCACGAAATGCCGCTTGACTTTCCCCATTATTTGGTGGTGTGGGCGCCACTACTACCTCATGGAGGGTTGGGCGGGGGAGGAGGGATATCGTGTGAATTATGGTGGTTCCAGCGATTAGGGTTAAGAAAACACCCCGACCAGTCTATGCGCCCGACCGCCCTTGCCCCCCCTCACCGCCGCTCGCCCAACCCGCGGAGCCAACTCCCGCAGAGAGCCATTGGGCGGGTACAAACATATGATATTGGGATAGATATGTGTAAATCTGAAATAACAAGAATTATTTTATTATTAACACTAAGTTTGACCATTAACCCGGCCATATACATAATGTAGGAACAGTCTACCCTACACTTATAAACATAAATATTTTGTTAAATAATTTAAATTTACATCGATGTTTAGGTATTTCTAAAACGCATATTTTTGCATTCGTAAAAAATATATAAAAAATATGACGATTCTGTATAAAACAATTTAATTTTTTTTTATAAATATCAACACATTTCATATGAGACACCAAATTTCAAATTTCTTTGGGATTGACAGAGAAACCAATATATTACGTAATTCCAGCTTCGTCAACCTACGTTCAATATGACAATCTCCTTCTAGTTATCTGAGAAAAAGAGAGATGTAACGTAAAACATATTCATATATTGCATATGAATTAATTGCAGAAGAACTAATTCAAAGACTTAATAACAGTAAGATAGGTGGCCATATTCAAGGAGTATGTGTAAACAATATTAATTGGGCAGATGATATGGTTCTTCTAGAACCGTCACGTAGCGCACTAATGAAACTACTCCAAATATGTAAAGATTTTGCAAAAAACCATAACCTTGTATTTAATACATCCAAATTAATAGTTATGGTTTTCAAATGCAAAAACGAAAACATGCTAAAACCTTCAGAATGGATAGATGAAAGGAAAATGGATGTTAGTCGTAGCGTTAAATACATGGGACATATTATCACAGACGACCTGAAAGACATCGAGGATATGGAAAGGCAAAGAAAGCGATATCCGTTAGAACAGGTATGCTGTCAATGCGTTTTCACTTTTGCTGTACAAACGTGAAGAAGATACTTTTCAACGCATTTTGCACTTCGTTGTACACGTCAAAACTGTGGGTGGATTACACTGCATGCCAATGGCATATGCTAAAAGTCGCTTACAATAATGCTTATCGCCAACTATTCCGCCTACCGAGATACTGCAACGTTACGAAAATGTTCCTGGAGGGACGAGTACACTCTTTCAGAGCGCTTCTCAGCCATTACATGGGAAGCTTATGGCGCAGACTACGCCAATCAAGTAACAAAATCATCACTGCCATGGTTGCCTGGATGGAGTCCCCTCTGATGACCCTCTGGAGACAGGAGATGTGCAAATATCCTCCATAAACGGCTGCTTACACTCATTTTTGTGTTTATATTTTATCTTTTTTCACTTAAATTCCGCTTTTTTCTGCCTATCGAAATCACATTAGTATTATTGTTGTTATTTGTTTTTGGGGTGTTATGCCGTGTTGCGCTAACTCTTTCTTTAGCAGACGTTTCGGACAGCATTGCAGTGTCCATCATCATGGCAGATGTGTTATTTTGATGTGTTATTTTGACAAAATAACACATCTGCCCTGATGATGGACACTGCAATGCTGTCCGAAACGTTGGCTAAAGAAAGGGTTAGCGCAACACGGCATAACACCCCAAAAACAAATAACAAAAATACTTTTGGCCGTGAAAATCTTAAATTATATTTGACATTTGTATTATTATTATTTTTTTACTCTAATTATGTACCTGTACTATTTCAAATATGGAATGTATTGCGTTGCACTACCCTTGCATACATTCTGGAATAAATTCTAATCATTATTATTATATCTGTGCTATCTATTGCAAACTACTTTACTTGTCGAAACTGACGTAATATTATATGTGTTGTTTCTTTCTAGCGCATTAATTTGCTATGTCTATTTATTATCTTAATTCAAAAAAACATTAGTTGCTTGTCTTTCCGTTTTCACATAAAAAGAGCCGAAGGAACTACGTCGAAAGGTTCGGCTATCGGATCCATATATCAGTTTAATCCATTTAAACCCTTTCCTCGTGTTTCTTTTAATTGACGGCAAAATTGGACAGGTCTAGATAAATCACATGTGATAGAAACAACACAATTTGATGCACATGTATTATTATTATGTTATTTTATATTTATTTAATCACTCCATGGAAGATTTGAATTACAAGAAAGCAAACAATGTCAATTGTATGGCAGTAAACTGGCCGAGTAAGGATGAATGTGCAATTAATGTTATAGAAATAAGATCCCTGAGGTATATGTGTGTTAAAACCACGTAGGTAACTATGACCGTAACCTGTAGAGAATGCAATGCTGATTGTAAGCGTAATGGATAATAATAATAATCTTTACCTTTTTTAATTTCGTCGTTCAGTGATAAAATCACGTCAAGGGCTTTTGATGGATAGGATTAAAATAGGGGCACTTAGATGATTTGCACAAGTGGAACGGATAAATGAAAAAAAATTGGAATACTTGACGCGGAAGTGAACGGTAGAAGTATTCAAGTAAGTCCAATGAAGGCATGGCGCGAATCGAGTAATGCCAAGTGTTGGAATATCTTAAGTGTACAGAGAAATCATTTTTAAGAGCGCTTGTTTGAATGTATTCGTACACACCGACATATTATGAAACTGGTTCGTACTAATTTGGAACACTCGCCCGCAGTCCCTTCTGGCCTTGCCGGAAGTCTTCCGATAAATTACCTGTAAAAGACTATATATAAATTCAAATGAAGAAAGCAGTGCGTGTGAAGACAGTGTTGTGTGGCGGTCTATCATCTCTGCTTAGCCCTGCGAGGTGACGGAATGATGACCGGTTAGGTATTTATCCAAGACAATAAGTCAACCAAAATAATGGCAACCTTTATGTTTGTTATTTAAGATTGTAAGAATGCCCTCCAAGTAAATTTTTTTTATTTCATTTCTATAACCCATAAAACTATTATTTTTGTTAGTCTCCTAGTTTTATTACTGTACCCTTTTTATGGCATTTTAAAAAAATCGGGTGTAAAATACCCTAGAAATATATTTTTTAAATAATAGAAATAGATTTTAAGCCTAAAGAATAGAAGATAGGTAGATTTTGGAAATGAGATAAAAAGAATTTGGCATTCTCAGACTATAAAAATATTACCATTTGTTATTTCGGCTACTGGCATTATACCTAGCTCTCTCATTCAAAATTTAGGCGTATATTATATCGATTTATAAAAAAATTTATAAATAAAAATGCAAAAATCAGTCATTTTAAATATATGTAGGATAACGAAAGATTTTTTTTAAATATTTATGTTGAGGGATCAGTAGGATTTATAGGCCCTGTTAGTAGCTCTACCGAGCCGAACCCTCTGATATGAAAATATCTGGAGTCGGTGAATTATTTTCCCATTTGATCTCTGGTGAGTTGTCGTATTGTTCTTGTATTGTTTTGTATTTATTTTGCTTATTTAATGCACTTGCATAATGTGGATTGACTAGATGATCATTTGTGGAAAAGTGTGTGGAAGGGTTTAGTTTTTCCTATGGGGAAGATTAAACCAGGACATAAAGTCGGAAAAGTAAAAAAAATAAATTACAACGGATGTTCGAATTACTCTATTTTTAGGTTAAAAGAATTGCAGGTAGTCCCATAGTGTCATCTTTCTAAAACATATTTCTGTCTTAATAACAGTGCATACCTAGCTCATTATTTCAGATTGAACAGAAGGGTTCACACTTACCAAGTACTAATTTACTTGTACTGTCTTTACACAAACAGCATCACCAGCAACCACTTCAAATACGAACAACATATAAGATACATCTCTTTAAACATTGTAGATGCATCAAAATTTTTATGAAGTAGTATCACGAAATAAATTGATCTACTTGATCGCAGCAGCAGCAATAATTATAAAAACAGCTGGTCCAAAAAACGTTTGCATTAATTTGTTTTTCAAAGGAGAATATACATTTTTGTTTTTAATCATAATCATAATCATTTTTAATCATCTCATTAAAAACAAAAACGTCTAGAAATTGTTACACAGTGAATGCCAAAGAAATACAGAAAATATACATTCTGACCTTCTGTATATAAAATAGTGTACCTACAACTCGTGCCCACCCTCCATCTCTGTCATCTTCTCTACCGCATCACACAAACATGTACGGTGTGCAAACATTTTTTTTAAATAAATAAAATACGCATGAGACAAATTATTCACAATATATTTTTTTAAATGCATAATAATATTTTCAAAACCCATACAGTAACGCCGATGAACAGCAGGGCATGACCAAGGTGTTTTTAGCACGGTACGGGAAAGGTTAAATGAATTTCCGTCTAGAAGTACCTAGTTAATTAAAATACTTAGTTCGTTTCAGACCACTCTTCTCACATTAGTGCATTAGTGGGGTAAAATATTATTCGCGTAAATCTAACCTTCCAATACAAATTATTTTACAAAGAATGACTTTTTTAAAGTAATATTAAAAAAACTTTCGACTAAAATCTATATGTATGTGCATTAGTATTTTATATCATAATATAAAAAAATGATATTTTCCAATTTTGGACTTAACTAGCTTAACTTAGCTTGACCCAACCCTTCAGGTTCTAAAATATTTTTACCAACAAGACCTAACGACACAGTAAATTTTCTTGGAATTTCGGAATACTCCCGATGTAACTAAAATGTGCCACATATTACTTATTTTTCAAGTTGTGGTTAAAAAAATACTATTTTAGAAATTAGATAAAATTATCTTTGAATTATTTCCCTTTAAAAAAACATTGACCTCTCAGAGCTGTCCTTCAGAGACTATAATAAAATCTGATGTTTGTGGCTAGTAATGTCCTTCCGAGGCCTAAAGGGTTCAATATATTCTTCCATTCCTAAAATTAAACACTTTGCAGAATATAATACTTACTATTGAAGATCTTTTTTTCTATCGACTACAGAAAGAAATTAGAAGCGTTGGTGATAAAAACCAAATATTTCAAAGACATTATGTTCAAAAAACTGTTTCCTTTTGAAATAATCTACACAATATCAAATTAAAACAATAACCCTCTTATAAATAGGCACAAAAGGTAATCTTCTTGTTTGGAAAAATTGAACCAAATATGAGAAACTGGATCCGCCCATAATACACTTCTGCCTGATTTATCTTTTCATTATTAACAAAACATTCACTAAAAAATTATATTTTTTATTATTTTTTTCAAAACAATTATTTATAGATTTGTGATCGAGGACATTTGATATGTTATACTATACAAATATTTTTATTATATATTTTCATATCATAACTTATCTTATTACTAATATGTTGTGTATTTGTAATTACTGTATCCACTCGAACGATGTTTGACAAATTATGTCAAGTTCGACACTTGGCATATTTGGCGTTTGGCACATTATGGCAACGATTGCTTGCCATAATGTGCCACAATTATTGAACCTTAGAATGTGAGATAAACGATGAAATTTGGGTGAATTTATTGGCTTTAAGCCGCAGTAAGCAGTTTAAATGTATGTTTTCCATAGACATTGTCTCTTCTGACGTAAATGATGTTTCCATATAAATATTTTGAGTAATGATATTATTTAAATAATATAGTAAACGTGTATACATACAGGGTTTTCCAATAAGAGGTGTTATTTTGATATTCAATCGTAAAAAATCAATTGTTTCGTTGCTTGTGTGGCACGTAGCGCCGTCTTGTTAAAAGTAAACGTTGTCCAGATCAATACCATCCAATTGCGGCAATAAAAATCATAAATCATCTCTCGATAGCAATCCATTAACTGTTGCTCCAGCCTCATTTTCAAAAAAGTAAGGTCCAATGACTCCGCCGGACTATAAACCGCACAGTCACACGTTGAAGATAGAGAGGCTTTTCAACAATAACTCTTGGGTTTTCCGAGCCACAGATGCGACAATTTTGCTTGTTGACGAAGCCACTGAGGTGGAAATGGGTGTCATCACTCAAGATGATTTGCATTTGATTCACTCAAGTGAATTTTAATAATTTTACTGCCTAGTTGAAGCGTTTATCGTTTCATTTTTATTAATGGCGTAGTTTTTACTTGTCAAATGTTTAAAAAAATGACAGCTTCAAAAGTAACATCTACTGAAATAGCGGGCTATTAAAAATAACACCTCTTATTGGAAAACCCTTTATATAAAAAATTGCTTGAGTGTATTCATTTTTTTTAAATAATGTAGGATGAATCATTATCGATTAAGAATGATTATTATCTGTAATACAAACAATTTATATGAAGTTAAAAATTACAAACTTTTTATTGTTTTAGATACTATCACTATTTACCTTCACGTGGTCGGTACTACCAAAGTTTTGATTCTGTTATCTCTGTAAAATAAGTTTTGCTTTTAGCACCCATTGACAAACTACTGAGTAGTAGTTTATTGGGTTTTTTTTTAATTTTTAATTTTATTTCAGTAAAATTTTAACATCTACAAAGTAAAAAAAATATTAAAAAACGGCTTACGAAATATTGTAGCGGGATTAAAATAAATTAACAAATTTCAAATCCATGTAATTTTTATTATTGTTAAAACTTTATAAAAACATGTTCTGTTTTAATTAATTAACATAACAGTAAGGACATTTTAAAATCGAACCTCGATCTGCTTTTATTTTTCTATCGAATATATTTGAATTACAAACACTTTTTATATTCACTTTAAAAATAAAATAAATCTTTTAATAAACTTTTAGATATTTATTAATTATTATGCCTTATAAAAAAAATATATTTAAGAAACAACATATTAAAGGAATTTAATTAGCTTTATTTTTTTTTCTATTTCTAACACCGTATAACAAAAGAAATATCTTTCTTTACCAAAAATTTTTTTTATGTAAACACTCTATAATAAAATAATATAGAAATCATTATAAGAAACTAAATTAATCTTTGCAATCTTTCATCAAAGTTCTATTTTTAAAACCTCTGAAAATTTTTTCGACATTATTTGTTGTCTTTAATTTGAATGTCAAAAATAAATGAATTTTCGTTTTTATTTTAAAAAGTAAAAGAAAATACTGTTGACAACGACAACTTTCTATATTATTATTAAACTGTTTCAACAATTGCTTTCACTATTAATCTTTATTCTAATCTTCAATTTGCTATGTGTACCGCCGCCCCATGATCCATTGGTTCAAGTTGTTTGCTACGTTTGGTGACTTGGCAGATGGGCCCGGGTTCAAGGGGTGATGTTTGCACTGCAGTGGGAGGGACGGATTCATACGTCCGTCACTTTTGGACATATTGACACCCAGATTCCTACCCACCCATCGTACATTTTTCTTTCCCAGTACTTCCTGTCATTTATATCACTAAAAATACCCCCCCACCTCCCCACAGCATTCCCAAAGATGACATAGGCCCTGAGAGAATTTCTTCACACATGTCTTCTTGTGTGGAGAAATATGAAAACAAATTGACTTTGATAAATCATTAGAGTAACTGAATGATTAACTTAACTTTTGTATCAATTTTTTATCTCTCATGCTTTAGTTTTTACTGAATAATACAATTCAGAAATAACTTTACAAAATATTTTATATTGTTACTTTATTACAATAATATATCATCTCTTGTTTAGTCTACAAACAATACACAATTATTTTTGATTAGAAACATTTTATAAGATATATTATAAAACCAAGTAGAAAATTAACACATATGTTTTGAAATACATTTTTAACAATATTAACGACAAGTGTTTTTTTAAAGCTTATATTTTTTGACAGTTGAACGAACCGCGACAAACTCTGATTTCCACGTTTCATTCCGTCAAGCACGGCAACATAACCTTCAATGTTAACATTTTATAATAAGGCTGATTTTTACATGACTGACAAATATCACTATAATCTTTTTGGGTTATTCTTAATATCTTGATACTGCGTTAAAGATTTCTCCATGTTATTTGATTTTTTTATCTAATTACTATTTTTCATCACCCTAATGGGCTATTACGTGGATACATTTGCTTACAGTGTCTAAACATAACTGGATATAAGTAGTATCACGCATAGCATTACAATAAGTAACAAAAAAATACAAATTAAATATATAATTCAAATAATAAGTTCTGTGTTAATAAATAAAAGAAAGATTAACAAATAAAACAAAACAAAAATGATATAACCGTAAAAAAATATTTTTTTATGTTAGAAAATTTAAAAAATAATGTAAGTTGTACGAAGTAACAAAAACATATTAGCAAAACAATAAAACTTCGAATTATCACTAGTGACTCACACCATTTAAAATGTTTATGGTACCTTATTAATGTAATATAAGTTGTTTGTTTGTCCGACTTAAATGTTTAGAATTCAACATAAAGGCTATTTAAGGAGGCAAAGGATTTGACATGAGAATAAACTGGAGTAGAAATTGTAAGATGTAACGATTTTTTTAATGCATTGTAAATCAAATTGAATTATGTTATTATTATTTTAATATTATTATTTCATTTTTGCCACTTAGTTAGGCCATATATATAATATTTCAATGTTTATGATTTTTAAAATAAAAATGGCCTTAAATGTCGAAACAGCTGTCAAAATAACAAAAATACTAAAAACTTGCAGAACTGAATAATGACATTATTAATTTTAATTTACATAATGGACGGGTTGTTTCGGAGAATTTGAACGTCAAATTTCAAAGTTAATTTTCAAGTTCTATGAATAGTTTTTTCCAAGTTCTGTTATTATAACGGTTCTGTCAAGTAAATAGCCTATAATGATATAAAAACAGAACTTGAATAGGACATTCACATGACTAGCAAATAAACTTTGAAATTTGATGAATTGTTTAAATTATATGAAACAACCCATCATAAATTTAACAAATAAATAAATGCCGTCAAACACAAAAATAAATGATCTGTAATTTGTTTAGTTTTTTTCACTTGCGATTAGATTTTGTTCCTCTATTATCTTTAATAATGGACCCGTCGGCTGAATAATACTTTTCGATAGCTGTATGAATAAACTGGTTACTTATGCATAAGGTCTGCCTGAACATTACTTTACAGACTTTGATGTTATGTGGTGACGATTCATGAATAGGGGATATTTGTGGAAAATAATATTTGATCACATATTTTCGTTTGGATATTTTTGAAGTGGTGTTTCTCTTTTTGTTCTTACGTATGCAGGATCTTCCAATGAACTTCCATTGCAAACTGTGGTCTCCGAGGCTCCAAAAGTATTGGTGTATATTTTTACGCAAGTCTTCAGAAAGTTTTTGAGAGCATTTCAGGCCACAATTAAATGGGCAAGGCGGTTTCATTATTTTTGCAGGGATCATCTTTCCGCGAGAAGAAAGGTATCCTTTTCCTTGATTTAGTAGAGCTTTTCTAATCTTATTAGTTTCTCTTTGTTTTGTAATTTTTCGTGGCTTCTTAATGTTCCGCGTAGACTGTACAGATGGTGGAGTGGAAATTTTAATGCTTATTAAGTTTGGATTTGTAATATCTTCGCTCGAGCTGGACATGAAAACGGGACTGCCGGTAAAGGAACCATATATAGACGGGGCGGGGGTTAAAGACATGTCATCAAATGGGGAAGAAGGTGATTCAAATGAACTGGAGTCCCGTAGGACTTCTTCAAAATATGACATTTGCTCCTCTGTGAAGGCTTTCGCTGATGACGACGAATCTGTAAGTATCAAAAAATATATTTAATGGTGATAAATAGCTAGGATATATTTTTGTAACGTATTATTTTATTTTGAATAAATCACACGAAAAATAGAAGTTCTTTGATTGCATCAAAGCCTTACATTTAACAATAATGGCCAACAAAATAATATTATGAAATAAATGAAACCTGATATTGATTTTTTAGGTACACGATTTAAAAAAATGGATTCCGTTCTAGATTTGGAGAAATAACTAAGTTTTTTACATTTTTTCCCGGAGAAATTTAATGTTAAAAAAATTAAGTAGCATTGTCGTTCATAATGACAAATATCTATATTTCTCGTTTTACAGTTTGAAGTGAATAATGACTCGGGTACAATATTTTATGATAGTATTTATATGTGTTATATCGGGGATTATTAAAGAATAATAGACTATTGACTCAGACCTATGACGTTTATTGACACTCTTGCACATTTATTCATATCTCCCAAGCGACCCATCAGGACTGCCAACATAGCAATACATATCATAATGTAATTCAATTAACCAATAGACAGTGTGTAAGGCAAAAATTTAGAATTTTATCCCACGAGAAACACTTTCTGAACCCAAACATTTTAATTTTACAATAAAGTTGTAGTTAAAAATAAAATAAAATGAATTTCAAAATATATACGTAGGTAAATATGATTTAAGATTTTTGCGGAAAAAAGTATGTTTGTTATTTGTTTTTGAGGTGTTATGCCGTGTTGCGCTAACTCTTTCTTTAGACAACGTTTTGGACAACGTTACAGTGTCCATCATCATGCCAGATGTGTAATTGATAGTGGACACTGTAACGTTGTCCGAAACGTTGGCTAAAGAAGGAGTTAGCGCAATACGGCATAACAACACTAAAACAAATAGCAAAAATATACGTAGGTATATTAAAAACCTACTGTCGATTCGTATACAAATGCAAATATACACAAATTTTGATAAGGAATCAGAAATACAGTTTCTTTTGGTGGTCTCAGATACATTGAAATAATATAATTATAACTATTTTACTTTATATACCTACCTAGTTATTTCAATTTTATTTAAATAAAGGTATGTTTCGCTTTGTAAAAATTTATAATTTTAATGAGTTTATTTATTACACTGTTATACGTGGTGGAATTATATAGTATTAAAATAGAAAATAAAACATTTTTAACTTATTTCCACTTGTTTATTAGTTAAATATTAAATTTTATTAAAGTTTATTAATTTAATAAACAAGTGGAAATAAGTTAAAAAATGTTTTATTTTCAATTTTAATATTATAATTTTAAATTGCACATAAAGCAGGTAAAATATCGATTTTTGAAAATATGAATTAGCTTTTTCGTAGACATTACTCAGAGAGCAAGAAAAAAAACCTTTTGAGATTTATTTTCGAAACAAATAAATTGGAAATTTAAAATAAAATAATTTTTAAAGAATTGAAAAAAATATATCAGTAAGTACTACAATTGATTTTTTCCCCAGGATAGTTAGTAAGTGCCTGGCTATTCAGATCTGGTCACCAAATACGGCTTAAACTATCTAAACAACATTCAGATTCAGGGTGTATAAGTCACTCTGGCCAGTATTTTCGTAAAGACGACATTCATAAAGGTTGTGCATAAATGGGGTTTTACTAACGTCCATTCACATCACATTGTCAACCTTCCACAATCCCATTTGCTTCCCATATCCACCAAATTCAGCCTAACAATACACCCTAATTGGACCATGCCATGCAGAAACCACCCAACCCACAAATTGGCAAACTGACGTATTCCGATGTTTTGGTGTTAGCAGAAATAATAACAATATTAAATCACAGTGTTAAAATTGGGAGAAATTGGATTCATTTTTAAATTACAATAAAGAAGGATTATTTATCGTGTCATATTCAAAATCTTGATTGTTTTCTCAATAAGTTTACATTTCGTGGATGTGATGGTATCAGCAAATTTAAAAAATATATATTTCAAAGTTTTTTATGTTTTACAATATTTTTTGAAAGGTTTCAGAGAAATTTTCTTTACCTCCGAACATACATCATCTAAACCACGGATTAAAAATATATGTTTTTATGTTTTTAATGTGAAAAATGCTAAACGCCATTAACACACATGAATATTTTTAATTTTTAATATTTGGTTTGGTTGTCTACAATGAAATGAAAATATAACCATAATATCATTTAATATTGAAGGTTGGATGATTTCTACAAAATAGAGGTCAAATGAGGTCAACGGTTTTTGTGTTTCATTTACGAACTTACGGTATAATTAAAACGTCAACTTAATGAAAATTAATTTTTTAAAACTATAAACATTTATTTTCAATTTTCGACCTGCGACATCTCTTTGGACAGCTAAATCCAATTTAAAAAATATATATTTGACTGATGATTGAACTTTCCTCCCCAGGAATTGGTTTTTTAACTTTTGTGATTTTTGATCAAGTCAATAAAATCTAGTTTGAGCTCGATCGAATGACAAAAAGTGGGTTAATTTCCATCTCCAAGATTCCATTTCATACATTTAATCAGGAAAACAAAATAGAATTTTAAATAGATGTATTTGTAATACATGACTCTTTGTTAATCATTCTTAGAATACGGTATTATCGAATGGGAAAGTGCAAATGACAATATCTTTAAATCAATCATACATTATACCATAACCGTAGGTGGATACCTTACATCAAACAAATCACAAATAAACTTCTCAAAACAATACACATTTTCCTAAACATAAGAAACATATATAAGATAAAATAATTGAAAACAATAAATTTTGCACTTTGACAATCAATAATAGAATATGGAATTATTGCTTGGGGAGGAGCAACAAACTTGGCTCTCAATTACATAGAAACCGCACAGAAAACGATCTTAAAGGTAATACTAAAAAAACATACACTGACTGATACAGACCAAATATTCAACAGCTATGACGTACTAGATATAAGCCAATTATACGTTAAAACACTACTAAACTACATTTTTGACAAAAAAAAAATAATTTTAACATACACAAAATAAAACTAACAGACCAGTTAGACAAAGTTAGTTTGTACAAAGAAAACATAAAAACTCCGACAGTTAATTCAAGCTTTGGACAAAGACACTACCAATACCATGCTATAAAAGCTTTCAACAGTGTGAATCTTAAAATTATAATTGAGGAAAATAAAAATAAATTCACACACAAAATTAAAAAATGGATTAAAGAAAAAAAAAGACAACATTACCAAAATGTCATGGCATAAAATAAAAATAAAACTTTCACGTAACACATAAAACCAATATAAACACACATCACTCACAAACACACAAGATTATAATTTTAAATGTATTATTTTCTCTTTAAATGTATTATGTAGATTATATTTTCATATTATAAAATGAAGCACTCAGCATGGGCAAGCCACCCAGTGAGGCCAACATTACTGGAAAACTTGACAGGTAAAAAATTATGTACCAAATAAAAAAATTAAAAAAAATCATTAAAACTTAAAAAGCAATAATGAAAATAATTCTGAAAGTCTCTGTACGAACTAGAACACTAACAATGTTAACGTCATGTCATTAAAGATATTTATAATTACTTTACACTATCCATACTAGGTTATACTATCTATTCTTTATACTATCCATAATAGAAAACCTAAAAACCATGAGTCAACCACATTCTTTTGAAAAACAAAACATAAATTAAAATATAAAATTAATTTACCAGAAGTAAAAAAAGGAATTTCCTCTTCACTGTTTTTCTCACAATGCTCCTCAACTTTAATATTTTCCGCATCATCTATAGTTTGTCTCACTTTGTCACCCATGACTAAATAGGTACTAATTTCAACACAACAACCACTTTCTTTGGGATAACAAATAACACTGTCAGTTCTTGCGACCGTACGCAGCAGTATAAGGTTTCGAGTGTTGATAGTGCAAGTCGACAAAACGATGTATTGATTACAACGCAATAGGCTGAACTAAAGTCACCTTATATTCGCAAATTAACAAATATGATAGTGCTGACCTCTAAAATAATGAATTTTTTATACCCGGTATGAATAAAATCAAGGAATATTATAATTATTGTAGAATTTGTGAAATTGAAAGTATTATTAAAAAATATTATCGAAGGAAGCAAACACTTTGTGGCTTGACATTATTACACAAATGAAAAAATATCTTTGTTTTAAACCACTTTATTACATTTATAGACGTCGACCGGTTTCGGTTGAACTCAACCTTCATCAGGACAGTACAAATATAAACTAAGTTGAGTTCAACCGAAACCGGTCGACGTCTATAAATGTAATAAAGTGGTTTAAAACAAAGATATTTTTTCATTTGTGTATTAAAAAATATATTTGCCTCAGAATCATTGCATTTCAAAAGGAGAAATTTACCTATCGAATGTTAGTAAACTTGAAAAATTGCAACATCTTTATTTCAAAAACATTAAAAACATGAAAGTAACGTTATACTATACGATTCCAAGAATAAAAATAAGAATAAGAGTGTACTCATACAATAGTTATATGAACGGCCCGCTAAAATATATTTCCTGGACCATGAGTAATATATTGAACGTTATCTCAGTAACAATTTCTTAGTTGTATTAATTCATCTGAGAGTCTGTCAAACAATTTAATCGAAATAAAAATACCTACATATTTCGAATAAATAATAAAGTTAAGTGGGTTTGACCCAGGGTACAAATATTAATAATTGTATAAACTTTGTTCGGTAGAACGCGCCAATCTAGGTTAGAATTAATCATCTAGAATGTTTATACTCAATAATCTCAGGTGTGAAAGTTCGCAACCAAGGTCGCGTGTCAGTATCATGATAGTTTCTTTTTTAGGAAGGTATCTCAATGTACATAAATAAAAGGCGGTGCATGGATTGATATTACATTTATTGGAAACCTTTTGGACATTTTGCTGATGAGCCCTAGCTCAACAGATTAACAGAATTATATAATTTTGACTTATCCCAAAGACTGACCAGTTTTTAGCTATCTGTATCTAAACTACGGGTGCCGAACATCGCGTTTTCTAATGCCGAACACTGCTTTTCTTGATGGGAGAAGCGACGGAACGTCCCGCACACCCATTCGGCGGCTGACGTAATATATATGATTGATATATTTAAGCTCCAATTTTCAATTTGAAAGTTCGTTGGTAGATGAGATTTAAATAGTTAATTTTGTTAACTTTTGTAACCCTATTTTCATCTATATTCTGATAATGGTCTATATATATGTATGATCTAGTATGTACTAGTATCTACTTGTCAGTCTCGTCACATGTAATATAATTGTCGACCATAATGGTTAATAAAGTATAATTTTTTTAAAGATATTTCTTATAAATCTAAATCATATAATAAATCTAATGGGAATCAAACCTAGAATCTCTGCCTTACACGGCCATAAAATATTTAATGGTTTATTAAAAAACTGAGTAACAGCCATACGTCTCTATTTTGCTTGATACATCAAGTTATATTTTTAGATCATTGTTTCCACAGTCCACAATTTAAACTTCCACTATCTTAACGTTGCAGTTGGCTAGAGAAGATAGAAATTCTTGTGAAAAGGATCTTATTTGCGAACATGAACGAATTAAATGTTTCTCCCTTTATCGCATCCGACCTCGTTAAATTGTGAATCCGCCATACTGGAGTCCAATCGTGCATTAAAATTATAGTCACAGTAACTTACCCGCAGGGGGTGGGGCCATTGAAAGGTCTGACCCTTTCTGAGCCGGGCAGAGGGGGGAGGTGGATTTTTTCTATCCCGCAGTGGGCAAGAGTCAAAAGACTGAATTCTAAGGAGAAAATTACAACTTTAATTTTTATGTTCATATAAAAAGTGTCCGGGTGCACTAACTTCGGGAGGTGATTCTACATGATATTACGGGTAAAAAAAACGTTAGGATTCTACATGAAAGCATAAGTAAAAAAAATCAAGATTATTTATCCTCGTGATTAGAACGTAAAAATGCATCTGTGGAGAAATATTTTGTATTGGACTTAAAACAATGGAAATTTTTAAATACAACTAGGTATTTGAATTTTATTTGTGTTCTGCAAGTGGAAATGGGCATACTTTCCTTTATTCTATCGAACTGAAACTCAGCAGATGAACTCCTTGTTGATAACAATTTATCATCTTTTTTTTCCGAAATTAGGTGAAATGATGACGCAACTAGATCGTGCGGTTTGATGCATACGACCGTGGCGGAAAGTCGACAATGCTTAACATCATAATAAAAATAGATACATTATAATAAATAATATTTTTAAATATTATTTTCATGAATCCTAAAAATGTACGATAAACGATAATATAAATGTAGGTGCATTCAATAGATCTCTAGTACTATAAGCAGTTGATTTGTCTAAGTATTCTCATTCAGAGATATAATTTTTTTAAAGAGGGCAGGAAATTTCCAAGCAAACACTTAAAAAATTTCGAGCGCTCAAGGCTGAAATTGATTGTATAGCAGAACGCTCCAGTGGTTATGAAAATGTGGATCGTTGCTGTTTTTACCGGTGGCGACAAAATGGCGACAGCATAATATTTAAAAACCATTTTACACCAACTTGCATACAAGTCGTTCTAAGAAATACAATTATAATATGTAATTTGATAAATATTACGTCTGCACTTTTGACGGTGGAGTGATTTATTAGCACTGTTTATCATAGTAAGTTCACAGTTCACATTCACGGTGCAAATTATGAGAAACATCAAATTTAATTTCTTACAAATATGCTTGGTATTCTGATTTGTTGAATTAATATATATGTTATAATATTCATAGGCGCGTAAAGATGTTAGAGTAATGAATTTTTTCATGTAAAATTTTATTTTGAATTTGAGACAAAAATACACTGATTATATGTTTTTTTCATTAAACAAAGTAAATACTCACCAAATAAGTATATTTATAGGTAGTACCCACTCTAAATATATAGTATTAATGTGAAATATTTTATTTGATTTTGCATATAAAATATTAATAAAAGTGTCCAGGATTCGTATATTCATGATTTTAGACGCAAACTTTTAAGCTATATTTTTTGAGTTATAATTATTATAAAAAAATAGATATGCACATATGATGGATGGAACATTACTTTAAAAAAGGATTGACACAAACCTTTTTTACGTTAACTTCACGCAGTAAACCCTAAGGAAAATTATTTCCCTTAAATCCCGTCATATTCATGCAATCTTCCGAACAGGCCTTCCATTGATATGCTTGGTGTAACTATAAGTGACCAGCTCAGGTACGGGGGCTCCATCGAAGCCAGAGTAAATCTGGCCTCTCAGAAGCTGGGCGTACTGTACAGGGCCCGCAGATACTTTAATAGTACACAACTGCTGACCCTGTACTAGTCGCAAGTGCGCCCTACTGTCGAATTTGGCAGCCATCTCTGGTCCGGAGCCCCAAAATAACTGAAAAAAACCCTTGACTCTGTGCAAAAACGGGCGGTCCGTTTGATAGATTCCCCAATCTTAACAAACGGACTGCAATCTTTAGAGCACAGGCGTCAGGTAGGTATGCTGTCTTTGTTCTATCGGTATTACAATGGAAGATGCTCTGAGGAACTAGCGTCATTGATCCCTTCGGCACCGGTGCGTAGTCGGGATACACGCCAAATGCGCGCTTAACATTTGTACACGGTTGACATTTGTCACATGAGAACGGGTCGCTTCTACGATTCGTTCTTAAGTTAAACAGCTTAGCTGTGGAACGAGCTGCCGGCCTCTGTGTTTCCTCCCTCCTACAACATGAGACTCTTCAAGACCCATGTTCACTCCTTCCTCTCCACAAAAAGACCCTCCACACAGCATCCCCAAAGATGACATAGGCCCTGAGGGAAATTATTTTCTTCTGGGCCTGGGTGATGGATGTGAAAAGGACTCTCACAGGAGATCCACCATGGCAGACGCATCCACCTCTTAGACCCCTACAAACTTCACTCCAAACCCAGCGAACAATTAGTGGCAGAGGTGTTCGTTATTCAACGAATGTTCACCCATTACGTAAATAATAAGATTTTATGAATAATTTCACCACACATTTCAGAACGTAAATCGTCTAGTGAGGCGGGTAACTTACTTTCATCTATGGTTTTAAAATCAACTGTAGAAGAAAAAAAAACAAACAGTAAGTGATTACATGGACCACGATGAAATTGGTAGGCAAGCAAATAAATGAGTCGTCGACTTGCAAAACCTGCTCTGGAAACTACTGTTTGTTTTGATACATTCACCAAAATTGAATGAAATAAATAAATTATTAATACGTCTTCAATAGCAAATCACTTTGTGGCGTCATTTTAATTATATGAAAATGATATACTTTTATAAAACACGTTTAATCAATTATAATCTACATGTTTTAAAGCCAATAGCTTCTTCAGATTGCTAAAATATTGGATTTGAAACATGTGGATTATTATTGATTACTTAAACATTTTCTTTCATATTCAAAGAGTTTCAAACGGTTTTTCGTGGCAATCACAGATTTCCAAAAAATTCCAGAGCGGGTTGTGCAAGTCGAAGATTCAAATATTTTTCGATACATATATAATTATGTGACGAAGATATCTATACAAAATAATAGTGTGTTAGGATGAAATGATTCGGAGCACTGTTCATGTTTTCTAAAATACTGTTTTACAAAAGTTTTTATAAGTACGCAGATATACTTTAAAAGCTCTAAGAAAGATTTGGTAAAGAGATACAACTTGGAAAAAATATTTATTCCTATGTTTCAAAAAAAAAATCATTTATATTATGTCGTCGAAATTCGAAGTATGTATTAGTAGGAATAGAGGTATAAGAGGACTAAATCGCCTTTCAAATAAAATAAAATAAATAATGAAATAAGGAGTACTAATTGACTTATACCGTTTTACCTATATAATTTTAAACGTCTTCTCTATTCCGTAATTCTGCCAATTCTTGACGTGTAACGTTTCTACGGTTGATAATTTTTTTCAATAATAATAATTATTAACTACAACAGCTGTCAAAGTTTCAAAACAATCATTTTTTTCAGGTAATGTTTTATTATTTTTTAAAATTTTCTTAATAAGAAGCCAAAACTATAAAACTGATCTATTTTCATATAATGTGATAGTTTTTGAAATGTACAATCATAGAACTCCGCACATTGTGGACCTAATAAAAATTAGATATACTCTAAATAAGAGTGAATCTTTTCTTTTTTTTTCTTTATTTAACAATCAATCAATTAACATAATATAATCATTAATATTAACAAAAAAAAATCATAAAATTAGTTTTCACTGCTTTTAATATTTTAATGTTTCTCTTCTAACTATACATTTATTTTTTTTCCTTTTTTATTTAATGTTCAAATAAATAAAGTATGAATATTATGTTATAATTTAACCATTTAATTATCACTTCTTATTTTAGAAATTAAATAAAGGTGGTGAAATTTGAAATATCAAAAAATTTTCTCTCTTGAAAAATAAATAAATTGTTATATAATACACCTCTTTACCTAAATTCCACAGATTTTTTGTTTATATCTAACTTCATAATTTGCAACATTAAACTTGCTTCAGCTTTCTAAAGTACTTGATATTGATGACATTTCAATGTTTATAATAATATTAAATGTATAAATTTGTTGAGAACTTAAATGAAGGAAAAATTTATATTCTTTGAACAAAATAGATCTTTTATACCCATTGTTTCCACACCACAGATAACGGGCGTTTCAATAAATTTATCAATGTTCTCCTGCATGGATTTACGATTTGCATTTACGGAAATCTAGTACTAACAACCATGAGGACACATCATATGTCCGAACCTTGCACTAACCATTTATTCCGGCCCGAAAGACCTATTCCAACGTCCAGCAAGAACAGTGCTGCAAAAGGGAAAATTACAAAAATATATATTTTTTATATGACTATGCTTTTGGAACACTTCTTAAGTTCATAATCATTGACTTAGTGCAACATCACAGGCTGGGATTAGTACCTCCTACATAAATTTAATGTTTTACAGTGGATGTAGTCGCTGGCCATTCGCCCTCAGTGCACCTTTTCTTTTTTCAAACCTCTTCCGTGTTCTGATTTCTGGTTGCTTTCACTGCTTTCAAATAGGATATTCATAAGGATTGCAGTTTTTGGAATAACTTACCAGTGGTCAAAACTTAAGACGCTTTTTTACAAGATTTCCAAACAAAATGGCGCAATTTATTGAACCACCTTATATCCGATCGTTGCGCATCAGTTTCGTACAAAGATCTCAAACTTTGAAGGCATAAAAGTCAAAAGGTTCTGCCCTTGATAATAAAAACGTATTTATGTGTTTGTGGCATTGCATAATGAGAGTCTTCAGTTGATAGTTATTCACCCACCAAAACCAACATTGTCTTTACTTTCAATAATAGACTATAAACAACATATAACATCTCCAACCAGTCATTGGGTGAGTTAGCATCGTGTCTGGTTCAAATGAGTTTGGTTCAAATGAATTCAATTCTTTGGCTGGCCAAGTACTATTTCACAACACGAGCAACATTTTCCACATTCTGTGATAATATTTTCAAATATTGTTAGATTATTAGAAACCTTAAAGTATATTTATTGTTTTTTTTTAAAGTCGTGAAACTTGTTTTTTTAAACATTTCTCACAAAACAGTGTTAAATAAAACTTCTTACTGAAAGGTTTTTTTTTAGTTTGGTGGAGTTTTCTGCGGTCAATCGAAAATTCGTTTTTCAGCATCGAAATTACAATAAAACCTCTAACTTCTATGGTAAGCCAGAAATAGAGTTTTTTAACATTTGGGGGAGTAACGAAATCTGTCTGCGGTCAAATCAAAGAAGCGTTTTTCAACATTGAAGGTACAATAAAATCAATCGTACTTCTGATACACTCTTTTTCATCGTTATTCAATATAAATATAAATGTAAATGTTCTTGTGTTAAAAACCTTAAATCTCCGAAAATTCTTCACCGATTGTTTTGAAATTTTAACACAACGCTGCGATCGAATACGCATGATATTTTATATACCTATATAATTCAGATGTTACCGGTGACAGCTAAAAATATGTTTTAAACCAGCTCCATCTGTTGGACGTAAAAGCAAGACGCGATATTTTTTCTCCATTTGCACACACACTGAGCCGCAGAAACGCGTGGTGGGATACAGCTAATGGCACAATAAAATAGCTGACTTCAGTCATAGATCAGATACAATTTTTTTCCAATAACTGAACCTCATGAGAAGTCACAAGCCATGTACTTGAAAAAGGGCATTTCTTTTAATTTGTCGGGGCATCCTCGTTACTTTCTGTGAGTTTGTCGCTTTTGTACGTTGATCGTATGAAGAGATTTGTTGATGGTTTGTATTGGCACTCCAGGCACAAAACAAGGGGGTATTGAGAGCATAATGGCCGTATTACACGGGACGCCGCACGCGTTGGATGGCGCTCCGCTCATACAATGATATCGGTGATCGGTCCAGAACATTACTTCGGTGGACCTATCCATTTAACGGGCGATTGAGACGTATGTACGTTGCGCAGCACCCATCATAAATATTGCATTTGCCGCCGGTTCATCTGAACTCCTGCGGTTTGAGTCTTTTTGTTAACTGGGAGATTGGAATCACAAGCATTCTAATTCCCATAAGAAATGCATTATGTAATATTACATATTTTATTCATATTGCATTAATAAAAATATAGGTTAAATTATCTTTTTTACAAAAGTTGAGAGCAACAAATATTTATTTTTTATTTTTAGACAATACCCATATAATATCATACGCCTATGTGACGAATTCAAAATTGAGAAACGTTTTTGGTATAATTAGTTCATCAATATTGAAATATAAGATGGCTTTAGTACGTTTTTCACCAATCTGTCCCTGCTTTCTAGATCTAAACAAAGCGTTTGATCGTGTTTGTCACAATAAAATTTGGGGAAAACTTAGGAAAAGTGCAGTTTTGGAAGATATAATAGTGTTACTTTCAATTTGGCACACGCAGCAATCAAACGTGGTGAAAAGTTCTGGTAAGTTTTCCAACCCATTTTATTTGAAAAGTGGCGTAAGGCAAGGAGGAAGTACGCCTCCAGCATTTTTTAATATATACACTGATGAACTAATTAAAAGACTTAATAACATAAAATAAGTTGCCATTTTCAAGGAGTATGTGTAAATAATATTAATTACGTAGATAATATGGTTCTTTTAACACCGTCACGTAAAGATTTTGCGAAAAATCATAACCTTTTTTTTATAATAGTTACGTCCAAATCAATAGTTATGGTTTTTAAATGTAAAAACGAAATCATGCAAACACTTTCAGTATGGCTGGACGGAAGGAAAATGGATGTTAGTCGTAGCGTCAAATATCTGGGGCAGATTTTCACAGACCACCTGAAAGACATCGAAGATATGGAAAGAAAAAGAAGAGCAATATCCGTTAGAGCAGGTATGCTGTCAAGGCGTATTCACTTTTACAGTACAAGCGTCAAAAGGATACTATTCAACGCATTCTGCACTTTGCTGTACACGACGGAACTGTGGGTGAATTATACTGCACTCCAATGGCAGAAACTAAGTCTCTTATAATGATGCTTATCGCCAACTATTCCGCCTACCGAGATATTGCAGTGCTACGGATTTGTTTTTGAAAGGACGATAGCACTATTTTGAAGCGCTCTTCCGCCACTATATGGGAAGCTTATGGCGAAGACTTTTCCAATCAAATAACACTGTCATCACTGCCGTCGTCGCCTGGATGGAGTCCCCTCTGATTGCCCTCTGGGGACGGGAAATGTTCAAATATCCTCCATAAATGGCTACTTACAGACATTTTCACATTCCTCAATGCCTATTATCGACCCGTTTCAAATCTACCATTTATTTCAAAAATCCTGGAGAAAATTGCTGCCGCACAAATAACCAGTCACTTGAATTCAAATAAATTATTCGCAAAACGTCAATCTGCGTACAGAAAGTTCCACTCAACTGAAACCGGACTACTTCGTATGCTATCAGACATAACTCTTGCCGTAGAGTCAGGTAAGTTATCACTTATCTCACTCCTAGACATGAGTGCAGCGTTTGACACGATTGATCATGAATTCCTCATAAGGAGATTAGAGGAAACATTTGGTTTGAATTCCGACATAAAAAATTGGCTGGTATCCTATTTATCCAATCGCTTACAAGCCGTGAGGGTTGGAAATAAACTCTCCAACTTCGCAACACTTTCTTCAAGGGTACCCCAGGGATCCGTTTTGGGTCCACTTCGCTTCATCCTTTTTACAAATGATGTCGCCAAAATAATCGAATCATTTGATCTCTTGTCTCACTGCTACGCTGACGATCGGCAAGTTTATTTTTACTGCGCTCCAAGTGAAATCAATAGTATCAAGATCCGTATAACTGAATGTCTAGAAGCAATAACTCGTTGGATGTCTTCAAACAAGCTGAAGCTCAATCCATCTAAGACTGAGTTTCTCTGGGCAGCCACAAACAAACGTCAACATTTCATAGACAATTCACCTATTACTATTTCCGGCAGCGATATCATCCCAAAAACATCAGTCAAACTTCTCGGTGTCAATTTAGATTCAGACTTTTCGTTTAAAAGTCAAATAAATAGGACTGTAAGCACCGGTTTTTTTCACCTAAGACAACTCAAGTCTGTCCGAAGAAACCTTCCTACAAAAGCAACAAAACTACTTGTCAACTCTTACGTAGTCTCACGTCTCGATTACTGCAACGGCATTTATGCCAGCCTTCCAAAATATCAAATTTACAAACTTCAATCAGTGTTTAATGCAGCAGCACGGCTCATAACCGGGGTTTCAAAATATTCGCACATTTCAGAACACCTTCGTAACCTTCACTGGCTCAAGTGCCCTGAAAGAATCCAGTACAAACTGTGCTGGATGGTGTTTAAATCCATCAATGAAATGGCCCCAACCTACATCTCTGAACTATGCGTCCCGGAAAACACTGGTCTGAGGCAGTCAACGCTTAGATCAGCAACATCATCAGCTGTAGGCAGACTGATAGAACCTAAGCGCAAGCCAAATACTAAGTTTGGTGATCGCGCTTTCGGAGTATCTGGGCCGAAGGCTTGGAATAAACTCCTTCCGGAACTAAGATCCATAACAAGTCCAACAGAATTCAGGTCTAAACTGAAAACTTACCTTTTTAAGCTGTCGTACCCTTAAATTAAATATACCATTCCTCAGGGAAAGTCCAGTTATATTCAATTTTTCAATAAAGTCCTAAATCTTGTATCTAAATTTCGCCAATAAACAATTAGATAATGTTAATTAAGTGTTAATCTCAAGTGACCTACCAGGTAAGTATTGTACTGTATATTTTCTCCATAAATAGTTAAGTAGTAACATAGATCACTGTAGAGGTGTATTATAAGTTTGTACAGCACCCTTGAGGTGATTTTGCACAAAAACGGCGCTATACAAGTCATCCAATATTTTTTTTATCACTTTAACTTCCGACTTAGTTGTCCGGGTAAAATCTTCCCCAAAGGAAAAACTTAACCCTTCCACTCACTTTTCCACAAATGATCATCTAGTCAATCAACATTATGTAAGTGCATTATATAAGCAAAATAAATACAAAACAATACAAGAACAACACGTCAACTCACCAGAGATCAAATGGGAAAATAATTCACCGACTCCAGATATTTTCATATCAGAGGGTTCGGCTCGGTAGAACTTCTAACAGGGCCTATAAATCCTACTGATCCCTCAACATAAATATTTAAAAAATCTTTTGTTATCCTACATGTATTCAAAATGACCGACTTTTGCATCTTTATATATAATTTTTTTGATAGATCTAATACGCCTAAATTTTTAATTAGAGAGCTAGGTATAATGCCAGTAGCCGAAATAACGAATGGTAATATTTTTATAGTCTGAGAATGCCAAATTCTTTTTATTTCATTTCCTAAATCTGTGTATTTTCTTATTTTTTCACTAACAGATTTTTGAATATTACAGGAATTTGGAATAGCGACATCAATGATATAAGTTATTTTTTTTTAATTTTGTCATGTAAAACTATATCGGGTCTATTATGACTAATCGCTCGGTCTGTTATATATTATTATTATTATTATCATCTGTGTGTTTTTATTATTATTATTATTTATCTGTTATTTTAAAATATGAAATGTATTGCAAGAAACTATTATTATAATATTTATTTTGACGTAGTAGAGGTGAATTCTTTGCTGAAATTGTTTACCTTTGGATGTGCACTAGAGCATTGATTCGATAGCTGATGGTTTCAAATCGTATTGATATTTCGCTATTATTTCCTACCATGTAGCTGTAATTTATTTTGTAAAATTATTTTTATAAATGTTTTTTAGATATATGCATACTTACTAATTTATTGCTCTGTTTATTAACACATTGCTTATAACTTTTTTATATAAATATACAAACACATTACAATAATTTATAAATATAGATATTTCAAGGCTTATAAAAGGATAATTTTTTAACGAAAACGCCCAACTCAATTGAGAAATTATTTCTCGTGTTAGAATTGGGGAGTGGTGTCATTATGGTTTATAAGGAAGAACATAATTAAGTACAATACATAAATTTAACTGAAATAAATAAAATAACAAAAAAATCTTTAGAATACTAAAGATAATTACAAACTTTAAAAATAAAAACCAAAATTTAAACACTTGAATAGAAATAGAAATAAATGTTCTTATTGGGTGGGTAATAATAGAAGGAAGGTACAGAGCTGGTTGTAAATTTTTGAACACCTTGCAATATTGTAAGAAATGGGTACTAAAATAATGTAACAACATACATAACATAAACGTATACTAATAAACTCAATCACATTCCCGGTACAGATTATAAATATTTCAAAGCCCATATAATAATTTTAGATGTGTATATATTTACATTTTTTAATACTTATTTATATTGATTTATTACCTTTAGGTTAGGTTTACATAAAACGATTCAATTCAATTCAAACAAGTTGATAACAAGTGGGATACCGAGTAATAACAAATGATACCAAGTGGAAACAAATGATACTAAGTGATAACGAGTGGGATAACAAATTGATAAAAAAGTTGAGTCAAGAATATTTGATCTATTGCTGCTTCAAAATAATGCAGTAGTTAATGAGAAAGTCCCGGATATTGATTTAACCATGACCAAAAAAATGTTCACGGGATAATAGTGCCATGCTAAAAAAGTATTATCATAATTATTTTTCTATTAAATAACTCATCTAAATTTATTTGTATTATTTCATATTTGTCAATGCTGGGATGAGAACCCGCTACTGGGTCTGGAGGTAAGGAGCTAATTTATATGCAATTTTTTCATCTTACTGTCAACAACATATTTTTTGAAGTTTTGTGGCAGACCTGCGTCCGGTTCGAGATTGCTCCTATTGAAACGTGGCTATCGCTTATTTATTATCTTATTCTCAATATTTATTTAAGCATGCATATGTTAAGATTTATGCTCCATTAGGGCGGCCGGTGCTCGCCGTGAGTATGTGTGAATGCTTGTAGCGAATAACCATGGATCATAAACATATTGGTCTTTGTATTGTACTCGTACCTTTAATAATAATACTAAAAACCGCAAAGGCTTTTTGTTTCCAGCCGAAAAAACAGCAAGAAGCTATTTACTTATTTTTTACACTTTGTTTACACCCATTGGCGATTTTGCCCGAGGGCAAAAATGTTTAAGCTGTTATTTTTAAAGGTGATTGTTCTTGCCTGTTACAAATTATATATTTAACGAAAAAAATTTTTTTATTTCTATGCTATTTCCGCTGTATAATTTTAATTATGTTTTCCGAAAAAAACACCAAATTATGGCACTATCCAACTTCCGAAGGCCAAGCAGCTTCACAAAAATTACACTGTAGAACATGTTTATAAAGACACGTTTTTAAAGCCAAGCAATAATATTATCTATTTTATAAAGTTGAGTAGCCACGAGCGGGCGGGTGGACGGCGTGGATTTGGTTTGAATACAAATTTAACGTTTTATTCCGAGGTTAATAAAAATTTACATACCTGACCTTCGAAACAAATGAAACGTCACTACTTGTGTCTCATTGTGAACATTACATTAAAAAAAAAACTCCATGTAAAGCTCCGGCAACTCCGGAGACTTCGAGTAGTATTTCCATAAAGAGACTGTTTTAAATCATCTCGAATTAATTAAGAATAACTTGATAAATATATTATTAATAATAGAGGTAAATTAAAATATGTCTGCATTAAGAAGGGTGCCTTGTGTAGAGTTTAATTATACAAAAACTTCGAGAGTAAGAAAAGAAGACGCGGGTCACGTGCAAATCGCGCCGGTGGCTTAGTGATGTTGAATTTATGCAGGCAAATTCGCGTCACTGCTAAATTAGCACATCAGCGGCCAGACGTATCGACGGGTGCATTTTTTGCACATTCTTCAGTGGTGTGGAGTGAGTCACCTTTTATCAGTGTTCAGACACTATATTTTTTCAGTGGCGTAGTGATTTTTTCTAAGAATAATAAAAATGGTAAGTTTCGTATTTTTTTAAATATATTTTTTTTATTCGATTCAGGATCGTAATACGAGTAAGTGTTTTTTAAGCATGCCGATATTAAAAAAAATAGAATAATTGTGCATTTTAAAAATTGCCTGCTAGACTTTTTAAGAACTAATCGGTCGGTATCAATCAATCAACAGGTTATTTTTTTTTGCCTCTCTTCTTCGGTATAATTCTTAATTTTTAATGAAATAGAATATGCGTAGGATATTACAAACAAACAATCACAAAACGCTTGCAGCCTGTGAGAATATGGCATCCTCAATTTAAGTATGTTGTGAGGCTGAAGATGAGGAAGATTAAAGTTGGGAAGAAGGTACCTGGTTATTCAAATATTGTCACCAAACACGTCGAAAGTAATTTCTAGCAATGTTTTAATTCTGTCTGGTGTAGAGTATTTTATACCCATGATAGAAACCTTATTATATATTAAATTGTAAACAAACCAAAATCATTAGCAGCCTCTCGACTAGCAATCTAGAAGTCGTGGGTTTAAGCCCTGGCGTACACTTTTTGATTTCATTTGTGTTATTTTACAAATAAATCATTTAAATTAATTTCAGGTTTGCGGAACGTTCCGGGGTGGAAGATACTTTTAGTATCGCCCTGGTGTAAGACAAACATTCATAATTGAAACTTTGCTTGAAATGGCTTTGGCCGTTATTGGTGACCAGATTTAAATAGCTATGTACTTCCACACCTCCCTATTTTCCACCTCTTTCTACTCCCCACTATCTTCAGGCGGTTGGGAACAGAACTTTTGAACTGTATTCATATAAAAAAATGAGATAAGCAAATTTTTACTTGCGCACGCCGTCTGGGTATTAATTTTATTTCGTTTTCGTGTTCGTCAAAGAGCTTATTTGCTTTTAAACTGTCTCCTTTAATTTATTAATTTAAACGCTCTGATGGGCTTTTACATGATATATATTTTACATGATATATTGGAAGAGTGTTAACAGAAAGTTTTTATTTTTCAAATAACAATATTTAAATCAAGTATGTTTGTCCATGCATGTATTCCATAATAAGTGTATTAATAACGAATTAAAACTTAGTGACATGATTTAAAAAAAATACAATAAATTATAAAAGTTAATAATTAGAGAATATGTCTGAAATTAGTTGCCTTTTAAACCCACAAAATTATTAAAACTAAATATATCAATAAGTTAACAAGGTGATGAATACTTGGAATTGGTAAATAAATATAGTTGTTAGTATTGAAGTTTTTATTACCTTTAAAAGTGTCTTTGCTTGGAGTTGGTCTGGCAGGTACATTAATGTAAATAAATGCCAATAATTCAGGGCTGCCAATAAGAGATTTAATCATTTTAAATAAACATAACATGTTAGTTAAAATTCTTCCATCTGAATTCTGGTTTCGTTACGTAAATAATTAGAATTTGTAAATTCGATGGAAATATTCATTTTTAAATTGAGATACTAAATATGACATTAATGTATGTTACCGATGATATATTGTGGTTTAACGGGGAATAAACTATTTTAAATTAAAAAAATATATATTTATATTTTTGGAATAACTTAAAAACTCAAATTGTAAAATTTGAGAAATTATTAGCGATTCTTAATATTTAATATTCAGCTATTATTCATTTTTCTTTTTTAATTTTCTTTTTAAAACGAATCGATAATACTGTTTTCAATAATTTAAAAAAATTACATTCCTATTTCGCTGTGTCCCAAAGTAATTAGTTTTTTTGTAATAATTGTTTTCTTCTTGTAGTTCAGGTTACCACGCCAAATTAAAATAGAGAGAGAAGATGAGGCATCTGATGATACGTCTGTTGAGCTACAAAAAACACCCGAACTCAAAAAAATGGCAACTGACCAAGGGGTTCAACTTCCAGCTGGTCCATCCACTGAATTAGAAGTGAGGAATCCAACAAGAGCAGTCCAGATTTTAAGAACTTTCTCTCTCGATGCGGACAAAGTCTCTAATACAAAGGTTTGAGGTTTAATTTTTTTTTAAATATTTTGAAAAAACTTTTTTCGAAACGCACATTTCGACTGCTTCGAGTAAAAACGTTGTTCCAATTTTGATCTAAAATAAGTTTAGCACTGAAATATTCCAAAAGTAGCCTAAATTTTTGTTTTAAAATATTGTATTTTCTCAATCTGTTGTGCCAAAGATATGAAAATTTCAATAAATATTGCAAATCATCCAGGCAATGTTTTTATGATCACAGATACTGTATCTCCTTAAAAATGTATTTTTTATTTATTTATGCTATACCAAAGTTCAAGCATCATTATTTAATCATTGAAGACAATATTGGCGATTTTTGAAAAATAAGTTTTTAAAGTGATTATATAGGCGATTATGTTAGCGAATATATATTTGCGTTACGTATTTAAAAATAGCATCCAATAAAAATGTGCGTTTAGAAAATTAAGATAATGTTGGTAGTTCTTATGACCGAAGGAAACAGCGTCGGATAAGCTCAGCAAGGCGAAAGTCTTGGGTTCAACTCCTATATGCAAACGTGTCTTTTTCTGATTTTTCTGTTAAAATTTTTGTTTAAAAATCGCTTATATTAAATGTAAGTAGTATAAAATAAAGTCGCTATTTCGGCGTCTACCTGTTTGTGCACTTTATTCTTCTAAACTACGCAACAGATTTTGATAGCGTTTTCACTTTCATTTAGAGAAGTTCTGCCGGAAGGTTTATATATAAATAATACATGCATATCATGTTTATATAAAGTAGAGAAAATCAAGTAATTAAGTCGAAAACATAATATATTGAGGTGCTTACATTGTTGACGCTGGCTAAAACTTAAGAGAAACATCAACATAATTTATTATTGAATTTAATATCTTAAAAATGTCTCGTAACCTCAAAACATTACCCCAAGCCGTATATAAGTCCCCGAGCAACGTTGGTACACATCAACTAGTTAAAGTTATTAATTAAATATTACAATTTGATATTTAATTTGTGTTCTTTTTACTGTTTTTCAAATTTACAATCAATTATAAATATTTTGCAGATGAATGATGGAACAAACTCGTTATATCTAAAGACCCACTTGTCAGCAGAAGATATCCAAGATATTCTGCAGATGCAGAAGAAGACACATATTGTAAGAGACTCCACTATCACAATAGTAAATTTTAATGCAGAGTTTGGTTCTAATATTGAAGCCAACAATCCAGTCGAAGCAGAAAGATACTTCTCACCTATAATCCGTCCAGCAAGAATAACTCAAAGACGAAGAGGTGTGTCTCTCGATCGTGATACTGATGTTTGCTGCGTTTGCGACCTGAATATTATTGAAAAACCGGGACCTGGCGTGGACTGGGCGCAATGTCCTGCGTGTGGAAAGTTTCATCACCTGACCTGCGCCGAATTTCCTCACTGTCTCCTGTTGGAGAAATAAAGAACTTCATAAGGCAGGATTTAAAAAAAAACACAAACATTTAGGTAAGTTGCACAACCTGCTCACAATTTCATTAGATAAATTTAGGTTTATGTATTGAAACAAAGTTAATTTGTCTCTTTTGTATCATTTAAAAAATGTTATTATTTGTTTACTATAGTAATTGTAATATATATTTTGAAACATAATTAAGTACTAGGGTGTATCGATTTTTAACTTTTTTTTTGTTTTCAAATTCCAAGTTGAGAAAAAGTTGCTACTAAGTACCACAACTTACCACAAAAAGTTTTGGATTTTTAAAAAAATGTTTAGGTCTCCCGCACAAGGCCAATAGTTTTAATTTTTTTCAAAAAATATCCAATTTTTTTAAAATAAAATCGTAACTTTTGTGTTTATTCCAAGTTAAAAAACAGTAATATTAGGGCATAAAAATAAGTAAGAAACGATTTTTTTTTATAAAAAATGGATTTTAGGCTTCCCGCACAATCCCTAAAGTTTGTTAATTTTGATGAAATTTTGTAATTTTGTGTACCTACATATATGAACCATGTTTTTTTTAAAGTTTAAACTACCGGAATTAATTTTAATTTTCTTACAGAAGGCATAAAATGAGTTCAGAACACAAAAGTTACGATTTTATTTTTTTAAATTTAAATTTTTTTTTATATTTTTTGAAAAAAATTAAAACTTTAAGCCTTGTGCGGGAGACCTAAACATTTTTAAAAAAATCCAAAACTTTTTGTGGTAAGTTGTGGTACCTAGTAGCAACTTTTTCTCAACTTGGAATTTGAAAACAAAAAAAAAGTTAAAAATCGATACACCCTATTAAGTACTCAAAAGAACTTATATTTTTAAAATAGAAAGCATGCGCGTTCACAAAAGAAAACTATCTATCGTTTGAATATAAATATTTGATTCATTAGTTCCTTCACACAATGTCCGCACAATGCACAGTGCCCATCCTAACTATCGAATAAATAATGAAGCTATCAAAAGGGCAAAATAAATAACTTGAAATCAATTATGACTATAATAGTGTAATTTGGCCTTTCCACCTATTTTAAAATATTTATAAACTTATATGCTAGTTGGTAGAGACTTAGTGGGTCGTGTGGATGGAACTCCAAGGTAATCCAATACTTTATCATATTCATAATTTTTATGGTATTTAGAATTAACAGATGTACACATTTTTCTGATCAGTTTACAAAGGGCCTAAGATATAAAACTGTGAATTGTTTGTATCAACTTTTGTTTCTGAAGTTCGTTTTTAGAAGTGAAACGCAACTAACTGAGTAGTAACGGGGTAGAAAATATTTGAAGTGCGGTAATTTAATCTCTCGACAGGTATTTGTTTCATTCATTTCCTTACTGAGTTGCGTTATTTTCAGCGCGGTAGCCGAGGACGTATTATTCAAACTAATGTGCGCTCGGGATGTGATTTCCGCAGAGATTTATCAGAGCAGCGCGAACGTAGAGACGGTAGAAAGTTTCCGACACACTGTGAATGCACACACATTATTATTTACTACCAACGTACAGTACAGCCAACGGTTAGTTTGTATTCAAATCTCACACTGTTTTATCGGTGTTCATATTACGCTAAGCAGAAACGGGTCCCGGCGGGAGCGGGGTCAAGCCTTGCGCAATGACCCGGGGGTGATAGATGGCTTGTTCGCCACACTCTATCAAACAAACCTTCTTAATTCCATTGTATCTTATTAGTGCCATATTAGCTTTAACAAAACTTTCTCTAATTTTTTGTCAGCCACTACCCCCAACAGACTATTGTTCTCTTACTAATAATGACATTTTGTAGAATATTTTAAAGGAAAGCCTTAATTTTGTTTTGTAGTGTATTTACCGAACACTTATTTCTGTCTTAAAATGGTTTTAAAATCCGCATTAAATGTTTATTTGTAAAACACAATTCATTGAATCATATAATAAGTATAATATAAATAAATAAAATTAATAAGTACAACGTATCATTTTTAAGCAATAATTATTAGCCAGAAACATCTATTTAAAAATATATGCCACCGGTGAGAACTGAACCCGCAGCTTTCAATTTGTTTCAATAATTTGGCGAGTTTTCAATAAACTGACGTAGCGCAATTAGTAAAATAATTAGTACTGTTCGCGCAATATATAGGGGATTGTTAGGTATGCATCCACAGGCTTAATGGACAAGTGTAATATCAATACAAAATCCTGCAAATGTCCTACCTACCCTTTTACCCATCCCAAAAATGTCACCATAGTAAAAATATTGTTGCGACACATGTAAAATCTGACAAATGGTGTCAGTTGCTTATCAGAGTTCGGAGTGATAATTAATATCAGACAGGGCGATTATACATATATTTTGTGAAGTGAAATCAACCAAAACTCCTGGAGACGTGTGATAGTCATCAACGGGTGAGTCCATCTTTCCTGCTTTCCAATCTGGGCTTATCTTGTGCTCCAGAAGCCCAGATTTATACCTTTGATTATTGCACTGTCCATCGGGTTTGTCGGATGCATAAATCGTCCCATAACCTATCATTCGGAGTAGTTTGGGACTGGTCCTTTGGGCGTGTGGCATATCACACCACCTCTAAAATATATAGTGGAGTCGCAGCTTCGCGACACCAAGTACTATAAGATTTTTAGGCAAAGGCTTTTTCTTGCACCCACCACTGCGTAATCGCCGTTTTTGGGGATACTTTTTTTATAATAATGACGACAAATAGTAATGAATATTAATTTATTTAGTTGGTTAAAAATAATAATACGAATAAATAATTTTTTTTTTTTTAATAATAAAAAATAAATTAAAATTAAAACGACGCGTTAATCATATTTTTAAATTCACAAAGATATAAATGCAATAATTTATCCACTTAAAGAGTTATTTTTAAAAGTAGCGCATGCATTAATTTCTAGTGGCATGCTATAATTTTTTTATGAGACACCTCACAAAAGTGCCCCTGTCTGTACAGTGTAAAGGCGGGGAAGTTATATCACCAACCGGTTAGGCAACGTTTTTAAGCGGATTGAAGTAGGGGCTGTAGAAAATGATTTAATAATGCGGGTCTTTAAGAGACCCAGATTGTATGAAGTAAGAAAAGCAGATGCAGGTATCTCACTCCACATGGCTCGTATGTCATTCACATAAAACGTTCTCATGAAGCAAACATCACCTGTGAACGAGGTTTAAGCTGTGTACACACGCTTTCTGATGCACCGGACTGCTAGCTATTTAAAAAAATCTCCATTGAAATATCTTTTATAACTTTTCTTCTATAACCTCCGACAATTTCAATCAAGTATTATTTTCTTACAGAAAAACGTTGGAGCGATGAAAAATATGGACGGACGAGTTTTTTTTTTCCTTAGTTTTAACTGTTATTTTCTGTGAAGTGTTGTTCCTCGTATTTTTCTACTAAAAATATTATGTAGCTTCTATCAGAAAAATAAAATTTTAATCATTAAATATTTTTAACAAACAGATATTATGGAAAGTATTGTATCCTCTGAATAAATATTTTATTTAATCCATTGGTGCTTTACAGAACATCCTATTTTTCAATGTTGATTAAAATACCTGTAGTATTGTATTATTGAGTGAGTCGAAACTTTTTCACTCAGATCTATGTCGCGCATTTAAATTCTGATAATACAATAAAATATTTAAAACATCATGGATGGACAGCATAGCGGGATAAAGGTAGTTCATACCCATAGTTCATAGTAGTTGTCCACTTATAGTTGCCTTCTAAGCTGTGATGGCAAGTGACTAAATGTTACTTGCTAGATGACAGATTGAAGAAATCGTAATCTTACATAGCTTTTTCTTTACTATTTGTCAGTTCAAAGACACTTAAATTTATTTTAAAAATTCTCATCAATCTCACTTTGAATTTAATTTTTTTCATAATTTTTGATGTACAATATGACCTTTAAAGTTCTTAATATTTTTTTTTTGTTTCGTAACACAGATTTTTGTAATAATTTCTAAAACCTTGTTAACCGTTTACCAATTATTTTATCTTTGTATTTTTTATTTCTTAAATAACAAAATAAACGCATTTAATCTGACTCATTTTGTTTTAATTTTTACAAATGTAATCATTAAAAATCTTTCACAATCTTTTTGTAAGTAGTGAAAACTGCCTCATTGGCCGAGGAGTAAGATCGTACTATGAATCCGAAGGTCGCGGGTTTGAATGCCGACGTACGAAAGATTATGTTATTTATCATTGAAGAAGAAGATTAAAATACTAAATCTTAACACAGAAAAATAAAAAAAATAAACGGTCTCAACTGGTAATCAAACCCAGGGTATCTGTCTAATCGGTAGACCGCCTCTAACCACTCCGCCTATGGGACTTAATTATTTTACGTTATTTTTGTCGATTTCACATTTCAAATTCAAAATCAAAAATAATTATTTATTTATTTTTTCATGTTCTCCATAAAACGGTTATACACCAATATATCATGGAGAAGATTACAAATTAAAAAGTTTACAGAGGCAGTTTTACTATTTTGTGACATGTGTTAAAAGATAGTTACTGAATTGTCTGTAGGTGACATTGAAAATGTCGATGGCTAATGCAGAATCGTGAGTTGCTCTGTTTATTGGCGCGTTCTGATAGGCAGAAGTCCTCGCTTTCGGAGCATATAAGAGTGCGTGGGATCTCCTTCGAGTATAATTGTTAGGGACATAAAAGTTAACCTCTTTCAACATAGGCGGATTGTGTATTGTACCAGAGATTGACTTAAAAAAGTGTTTGCCTAAAAATATTTTTCTGCGGGCTTCTAATTTAATGAAATCGAGCATTCCTGTTAAGAACAAGGATGGATACAGGAATGGATAGTATGTATATTCCCTCATATACAGGTAATGCATAAACCTTTTTTGTACCTTTTCTATTTCTAAGATATGGTTTTGTTCAGAAGTGGCCAAATAATGGAGCTGTATTCCAGGATGCTGCGGACAAGTGCTTCATATGTTCTCCGTATATAAACATAAAACAATTTTTTTCCACATCTTGGCTGATATTTTTTTAAAAATTTAATTTTATATTTTATTTTATTTTAAATTAAATTGCGTTATTTCATATTTAATTACTTGAATGGCTGAGGTAAGTTCCAGAATGGTAGACGTTGAAGATACTTTAAACATTGCCTTGGTGAAAAACCAGAATTCAAAATTAAAACGTTGCTTGTTTGCAGTGTTTGGTGACGAGATATGAATAGACAGGTACTTCTCCAACTTCACCTTTCCCATCACCGTCCACTTCCTACTCCTTTCAGCATCACAACATATCAAAATTGAAAATGCCAAAGTTTCACTGGTTAAATGGTTAAAGTTAACTGGCGGTTAGCTGAGAGTTGGGACTATTTTACAGTATTAACATAAAAAATATTTTTTTTTAAAATCTCTTTTTTTGTACTTTAGGCCGAGAACAAACTTGTACAACGCGGTTTGTTCAGACACACAACTAAAGCTCACACACCTGTAAAATCTCGGTGTTGGCGTTGTATCCTCTATTTTTACCGCTTTTTTTAATATTTGTTGTGAGATACGTAGATATTTTGTAAAATCATTATTTTATTTTAGAATGAGAAAATATCTTTCTTGGTGCAAATAAAATTGCCTATATGTAGGAGCAAAAAAATTACTAAAAACTAAAAAAATTAAGTTTCTAATAATTTTTTTTCCATAATGTTAAGAATTATATTATTTTCGCAAAACAGATTTTGTTGGATGTCTTAGAGTTTAAATATATATTTAATAATATTCATAGAAATTCTTATTTGGTTTTCAAATTTTCAGAAAACAGGTAGCGCCAAACCTAATTGAAAAAAAAACTAATAATCTTCTCACAAAACGATATTCAGAAAAAACCTTAGTAAACATTTTCAGCCGCATCAATAATGTGATATTTTTCACGATCTTTTTGGCGTAGCACACTAGAACGTCATGAGCCGACACTGTTAAGAACAGTTCCTTCTGTTCACAGAGAACCGCATCCAATCAGTCGAACCTGACAGGGACGCACAGTACAATTGTGTGTTTTCTCTCAACTTTACAACGATAGACTATTGTTTTTTTTTTAATTTCCAAAAAAATTAATTAAATTATTTTTTTTTTCAAACGATCAGAAACTTTTTCTTTGATAATTTTAATAATCAATCAATATTGGTTTTACGTACTCAACTTTAATTTTCTACGATTGGCAGGTACCTACTTGTTGCGATGCAATTTAATTTTTAGTGATAAGAAGTAGTTACAAAAGATTTATTTTAGTATTTAATTAAATGAAGTACCTATCTATGTATGTAACCACTGTATGACTTTGCGTGTACTTCAATTATAAGTGTATATTTTTAATGACAATAAGATATTTTACGATTTACAATTAGCTGTAAACTCATCGATTAAATACCGAAAAAACATAATTTATAATAAACTTAAATTATATTTGACAAACCTTTGTATGTTATCTTGCTAAGACAATAGTCACTCTATTAAATTAAAATTTATGATTCCATATAATTGATCTAGGATTCACTCACCAAACACAAGAGCCTCGTATCTTTATGGTGAGGAAAAGCTATTATTATTTACCTTGATAACACTGTATAATATGTATAATTGTATATTTATTGTAAAAAACATACAAATATTAAATAAAAAAATAAAAAATAAAATAAAAATTGATTGTTTCCAAGGTTATTGCCAAGCTAGCGGCTGTTAGCAAAATGTAAACAATAGCTTAGGTGTTTATAAGAACTTATGCAGGGAGATGTGAGCACTATTTTAAAAAACAATTAGAAATGTCACACAACATTTTTCATCAAAAATTTTTGTTTTTGTAAATAATTTAATACAGTTTCCAAGAAATATACATAGTTTTGTAGGTTTACGTTTTTGAAATGATATTTCATGTTATTTAAAAAAGACAAAAATATTATGTAATAAATAAGAAGAAGTCACACGATAAGTAAAATGGTATTTTTTCATACTAGGTGTTTTGTTCAACATACAATTAAATATTTATTTCCATGAAAACAAAGTTTTGTCTCTTTTTAAGCATATTTTATTTGTTGAGATTTTTATTGTTAGTGCAGATCATTTTATTTAGAGTGGCACAAAAATATGTTTTTATTTCTAAACTTAGTTACACCCAACAATGTTAGTGCATAACGAGGTACCACATATCTGTGTTTTTGTTTTTTTAAACATATATACAACTAACGATAAAGCAATAGATTGAGTCCCACATTAAACTAAAAATATGTATGCGCTAAATTTGAATAATTTTTTAGTGCTCGGTTATTGTTTTGCATTGCTTTCACATACTGGAGGTTTTCAATTCTATGAGTCTAAACTTAAATTTTAGATCGCACAGTTAACCCTCACGCTGTGGAAGCGTGTTCACTACAGAGCATCAGACCATCAGACCATACCGTTACCATCGTCGTAATAGTTGATTTGTTCACTTGGGAATTAAATTTAGTGATTTACCGATTTTTTTATAATTTTATTATTTCTACTTAGAACATTTTTTTTTCTGTGTGACAAATTGATATTAGTTGCAGCTAACAACGAATACGAGGAGAGGGCTTAGGGGGTTCAAACCCTTTTGTAGAAGGAATGCTGGACATCAAATCGGCACATCTAGACGCTAGCTCAAAAACAAGATACACTTAGGTACCGTCTTAAATTATCTCCATAAATCCGTTAAGCTCCATATTCAATTATAAAATAACACAATTCACTATTATCATTTAGAACACGTTGGTAAAGTATCCTTCTAATTTTGGGTATTCATTTTTATTTATTTAAATTATGATTAAAAAGTAAATCGCAAGTTAATAACATTCAATAAGAATTCGATTGTCGCAAACTGTAAAATCAGCGCGCGGATAAATTCCAATGGATTATTAACACTCCCGTACCGGACGGGGGGAACACACATACACTAACGAGAGTTTTATGCTATATCTAAGTTGTTTTTTACACCACATACTCTATAATTTAGGTATTCCTAAAAAAACTATTTGGTTATCGATCTGCATTTAAAAAAATTATATATTATTTCTAGTTTCTTAGATATTAAATAGTTTGTACAAAATTCCGGCAAAATTCCTGTCCCCTGCCCCGCACCTCAGCTTCGTAGCATCGGCTAAAATTCCCCCGTCCTCATCCCCACTCTCCGCTCTCCACCGAGAACGATCCAGCGAGCGTAAAAGACGAGCGTATTGGACCGTAAAAGTTGCATTTTATGGAAAGGGCTAACTCCCGGTCGCGTACACTGCACTTCTGGTATTTCCTTTTGCGATGCTAAAATGCTCGCTTGCTGGACTAAGATCGGCCTGTCTGGCGTACATCCGGTAAATTTCTCATGTTTAGAAACATTATTAAAATTAGGTCTGTCTCTGTTTCTCACATGGAAAATAAATCGATCAGAAAGAGACACATTTTGTTAACATTTTTAAGTAATTTGAAGGAACTTGAATAAAAACTAAGTACTATATGGTTAAAAAGTCTATCGCAAACTTCTGTTAAATTGTATATTGGGTTTTAGTTGCTAATTCTCTAAATTTTCGTGGTAAATAATTCTCTGTAAAAGCGGACTAGTTTCGCCCTGCTATGGGCATCTTCAGACTGGTAAGCAGTACATTTACACTTATGAAATGGTGTTTATAAATTAATATCTATTTCAGGGTTGTAAAATATTTATTCTGTACTTACAATATTAGAATTTATGTAATCAGTCGGCATGTATTTATTGCAGTTTATTACGGCATATTTACCAATGTTTTAAATAAGATCAGAAAATTCTATCGTTTTAATTCATTTGTGTGAAAACCGCACAAGAGCCGTCCTAGCCAGTGGAATTATGGCATCCCCAATTGGGGTATTTTGTGAGGCTGAAGTTAGTTGGGATAGGGAGGGGGAGGATATGGGAAAGACAAAGGTTGAAGTACATGCATATGCAAATCTAATAACCATATAGACTTAAGTCATTTCAAGCAACGTTTGGATTCTACATGGTGGTCTTTTACTAGGCCAATACTGAAAGCATCTACCGCCCTGCAACTTGATATAATATATTTTTTCTTTCATAAATATTACAGCATCCGTTGTCGAGGGGTAAGGCTCTAGACTAGTAAACCGGAGGCCGCGGGTTCAAATCCCGGTGTGCGTAAGTAAAATTTAATAGATTACTTTGTGATTTTTCACAATTTACTGACCAGAATTCATTTCGAATGTTGCTTGAAATGACTTTGACCTTGTTTGGTGACCAGATCTGAATAGCCAGGTATTTCCCCACCTTCCTCTTCCCCATCTCCTTACCCTCTCCACTACTTTTAGCCTTACAACATAACAGTAGCGGCTCGTGACTTTTGGGTCTACTAATAATTGAAATATTTTCACTTTAGTACACCTAAAAGTTAGAAGTTTTATTACTCCAACATACCCCATTTGGGAATGCCATAGTCTCACTGGTTCCAGATGATAAGGAGCAGTTGGGACTGTTGTGGTGTTTTCACATAGAAAAATCAACAGGAATATCTGAGGTTACAATAGAAAAATAATTTACTTCACGTTTAAGTTTTAAAAATACCTTATTTTTCACTATTTTCCAAAAATTCGTTTTATCTCGAACCCCTCGACATACAAACGAACCCATTATTTTTGGTAAGGCAAACACTACGATTTAACCCTAAATGTAAATATACTATATAAAATAATAAATTAGGAATTATAATCTTCACTTACATCTAAATATTCACATAATATTCGAAATAACATCCGCACCTAGTTTAGTAGTGCTAGGTTTTTAAAACTTAAAAAATATATCCATCATTTACAGACCACCCTATGCAAGAAACTAGCCACCCACGTCGACGCTTAATCGCCTATCGGCAGTCGAGATTCGGAAACGAGGCGCGATGCTTGCTACGTACCCGCCTTCTCTGTTTTCTTTGAAAACATATGCGTTATGGTCTAAATTCATTAGAACATTAATTATGACTTTATTTATGAAACGATTTTGATAACAACTACTGAAATATGTAATATATACTTCCCTCTAATTATAACCAAAACAAATTTCATCGAATTATGTCATTAACACCTTTTAATAAGCAAAACAAATTGGGGGATTGAGTGACCCCGCTTCGGATCCAATGTGATTTTTTTCTTTCCGGGACGAAAGGGTTAATAGAGTTTACTATTCTGTGCATTATACATATGAGCATTAAATATGGTTTTTGTACGTTAACTGCTGTCATTAATATCGTATAAAGTTGACGAAGATATTGGCTTGCGGGTCTCAGTGCGCATGCGCGGAAAGAACGTGCATTCTAGCATTCTTGGATACGGTTTACAGATAGCTTCCACACCACAGTGTGTTTTACGCGTTCCACAGTATTTGAGAATATATGTGTATTTAAACTAGCCAGCACTTTTTGTATCTTGTCTTTCGTTGAGCGTACACAGAAACAAAACGATAATATTATTTTTATTTAATTTAATTTTATATTACAGAAACAAACAGTAGGTACATAATTTAAAATGATTAAACCATATACAAGAATTAGATATTTCATGTTTGGTATCTATGATATGTTTCCTTGTTATGTCTGCTAAGTGGTATGTATATTCCTTAATTACAAGGTGACATGTGTAGTTTAAAGGTGTGACGTGTTTCATGTATGTGGGAAAGTTTGTGTGTGTGTGTCCGTATATATGCGCATTGAATAGTTTAAATTATTGACACTATGCCACGAATAAATTTGGGCATTGATCCGAAAAAATGTCAATGTTAGAGTTAAGACAAATATTATTAAGAGTATGTAAAGCTTATATGCACGATGTCTTATAATAATAATATTTGTATGATTTTTACAGCGCCATTTTTGTAAAAAAATCACATAAAAGTCGCTGTATAAAAATTAAAATATTTAAATTGCAGTATTGCTGTTTACGGCTAGAAGTCCAAATCTTTTCACTCTAAAATGCAAGAGATGCGGAGCATCTACAGCATGTATGGACGTACTGCGTCTGGTTAAAAACTATTAATTTTTTTTACTTACGGCAGGGACTAAAACAAAAAATATGTGTATGTATGATTATAAATATATGTTTGTAGGAAAAGAAGATAATACTAATAAATATAAATGAAATATGATCTGAATAAAACACAGAAAACAGGGTAAGGTCTCAACTAAGAATCAAACCCAAGATCTCAGCCTTACGAGACAACACAATAATGTGGTATATAAGACAGAGATCCAGGATTATATTCCCCGTTGAGTTACTTTTGTATTTTTCTGTGTCTCGTTCTGTTTCATGTTTCATTTATATTTATTCGTATTATTTTTTCTTACTTTATATTATTTATTAGATTTAATTTTATTTTAAACATTCAGGAATGTCGTAGAATATTTGTTATTTTGTTTCTCATAACTTTTAAATAAACACATCCAGTATGTACCAAAGGAAAAAATCAACAAGCTTTTTTCTACATTCTCCATTACAATTGCACTAATTAACGTGTTTTGTACTCAATATACTAACAATTAATTAATACAGCATATAAAAGTACGAAAAACTAATTTTAAAAAAATTACGAAAATATTTTATTAAATAGTCGTGAACATATAAATATTTTATTCCACTTTATTATTTCATCACAGAGTAATTTGTATTTTTTGTTCGGTTTAAGTTTTGGTCCCTCAGTACAGCTCATGTATAAAAATATATGATTAACAAATTAAAATAAATTGGTTCAAAAATAAAGAACTTTATTATATCTACACGTTTAAATATAATCATATTTTTCGTTTATTTTCATTATTCCGACGAATAATCCATTGGCTTTGAAACATGTAGATTAATATTGATTTAAAGTGGTGTATACAAAGTATTTCATTTTCACATAATTTTTTTTTATTACGCTTGCTCTAACATACTTTCGCTTATTCGATAGATTTAACAACGTTTATGAATTGCATTTCAGCTATCCAAAGTTCGTTCTCAAATAAAGCCAGAATAATAATATAATATTTTGCTGACATAGCGGTTGACTTCTTACACGGACCGCTAACGAAAAGTGTAGTGTCAGGTTTAAATTCCGACTAACACAACACCGGCACTATTTGAAAACCCGTGTAAGAAATATTCTCAGTATTCACGTTCGATGAATTCTTCTGCCTCTAATTAATATCAAGTATTTATTTCAATCTTGTTATAAGTAGGTATATAAAAAATAGAAATTATGCCTTTGATATTTATTAATGTCACATTTTTGTGCCTTTATTAATAAAAAATTAAAGGATTAGATAGCATTTACACACTTAATTTTATTTTCGTTGAATGTAATATTTTTTTCATACCTTTATCCAATACATAACTTAATATTAAAAAATTAACCCTTATACAGACCCAAATTTTCTAGTATTGATACAGTTATTCAATGTAGATGGATATATTTTTTGTAAAATCAGACATTAAAAGTAAGTTTTTTTAAGCATGTCAAAAAATGCGTTCGAAAACAGGTACGAAAAATATTTATTTCGGCCCCAAAAATATCGTTGGTCCCATCCTAAAATTTTAAATTACATAAACCCATAAACTCTTCATAATTTTATAATGCACAAAAATGGAAAACTGAAATTATTCCAAAAGCAGAACCCAAAATTTTATGAAATGTTAATTGTATTTGAAAAAAAAATATTTAAAAAGGAGTGTTTTCATAATGAGAAATTTATATAATTTTTTTTGGTTGTGGATAGTTTTAAGTTAATTAACTTGTGGGTTAATATGTTATGATTATATTTAAATACAGGGTGGTGATAGTAAAATTCTATTAGACTTAATTAAAAAGCCTATTCACTTTAAAAAAAAATTAACGAGGAGAATAATGTCTTTCACATTTTAGTTCTCAAATAAAAATATCGTTTTTAATAAAACACAAAAATGTGCTTTATTTCTAAGTACCTACCTACATCTCTTCGTGCACTAAATTTTTTTTTTAAATACGCAAATTAGAATTAAAAAACCATAATACCGACCAAATAAAAAAAATGAAAAGTTACTTATGCATTATTCCTAGGCAAAAACTTTAGTAGGGAAACAGAAAAAAAAAAATCTTGTGATCTCAGTTACATTAAAATAAGATGACAATGGGTCTTTTATACTTGATAAACCTTCCTTGTTATTTTACTTTTGTGTATTTGTGGCTATGTATATATATCACTTTGTGAAAATCTATCATTATATACAAGCAGGTAAATATTTGATTTTTGAAAATCTGAATAGCAGTTTCGTAGACATCTGCATAGAAAATAACAATACAAAAAACCGTTCGCAGAAGATATTTCAACACCGCTGACTGTGGTTTACCATTTTCAGTAGAAACACCGTCTGATCAAAAAAAAATGGTATGCCCAGAAGCAATTTTCGCTCGTTTAGGAATGGCGATTCCAGGTGAGAAGCTCATACTACGTTGCCTAACTAAGGGTTAGAAGGTACATATAAAATTGTGGTTTATAATTTAAATTAGATTTAGTACGGCAGTGGACATTAACAATTTTTCACACAAAATTAAATATGAAGCAGAGCAAATTTAAAAACATAATAAGTCTTGGAACATCGAGTTAAAAAGTCCATTCGTTTGGCCGTAAATTTCTAATTAAATATCAATAAATAATCCTAGATAATATTATGATTCTTTCTAACATAAATTGCCTTCCAACAGCCCTCCGTTACTAGGTATGATGACTCATCAACGTTTCATGTTATATTAAAAATACGATCGTCGTATTGAATTGAAATATAATATTGGAATCCATCAACATTGTAATAACAATGCTTCACATCTTATCTCATAATTCTGCAACCGCCGCTGAGACCGTGGAATTGAAGCCATGTTTGCTATCACACGAATATTATAATACGAAACAAGAGTAAAACTAAATATTGTTTATGTTAGCAGCAGTTTTATGAAGTGAGATATATTCTTATTGAGGTTTCAAATAACCCCTTGCTTCGTGATAATATTTACAAGTCGCTTTTATTAGAAGTGGTCCGATGCATTGTTCAAAAATTATTATGACTAACAAATGCGTTGTTGTATCTTAGTCTGAGTGGTAGGTTGGAGTATGTTTAGTCGAAGACCTCACATCACGAGATTACTCATAACCCGTTATCGTTTAAAACATTTTACTCGCACTCTTACTATTCAATGAGAAAATACCTAAATAAGCAAAAATTCAGAAATAGTTTTATAAATTCAGCAGTTTAAATTAAGAATAAATATATGAGCCAATTATTCTTAGAACGTCGTGAATGTTATTCTTAACTTTTCACACATAAGCAAATTTATAAAAAGAATTCAAATTTGCTGAGGCATATTGTCATAAAAAAGGTACTTTTTATATTATCATGCCAACAGCAATTTTAAAAGAACGTGTAATATTGCTTAACAAAATTCTCAGAAGGCGTTACGTAAATATTTTACAAATAAAATATTAAAAACATATGAATTTCTAACTTTGACAGATTAATAAAATGTTAGTGGAAATAATTATGAATATTTGAAATATTTTCTTTCTGAACAATACGTTAATAATTTGACGAACAATATTTTACACCTGCATTGCAAATCTAAATGTTTCATTGTTTTAAACACGAAAACTAACAATAGTGGGCTTGGCTTTAAGACGTCCTCGTAAAGGTGACAAGCATGTTGCTGCCATCCATCAAGTAGCGACAAACAAGTTAAAGATTAAAAAATAGGAGCAAAGACAAAAATTGGTTTAGAAAAGCATTTTAAATACATAAACTATCTCACATGAAAAAATCTAATGGATATCTAAAACAATTCATAAATGTTATCGTTTTATAATAATATCTCTTGTAATGTAATTTACTGTATATTTTTATTTGATTGGAGTTCAACAATAATTGTTTTTTTAACGTCAATTTTTGTTGTATCACCTAAATATTATGAACCTTACAGAAAAACTTAACATAATTAAATTAATGAAATTTTAATTTGTACTTTTTATAATATTGACTAACAGCAAAAAAGTACGTCGTCAAAATGTAATCAAATTGTGAATTTTTAAATTATTTTATATATTGCTACACGATTTTATCTGTAAGAAAATTATATTAGTTAACCCACTTCTCTCCTTTGGAGTAAGGCGTAAACTTCTAGCAAGATTATTAAATCGTATTTTCTCGCTGTAAAAAGATTTAATTGTAAGAAAAAACCGTTAAAATAATATTATAATGTTCATGGTGACGTGCCTTTAACTAAAGCATGCTAGATAGTTCCTTTAAACAATAAGGAACACTCCTTAGTTATCCGAAGAACGTGCATTTTGAAAACATAATAAACTATTATTAGTAACGTTGCAATTCCTAATTGAATGACCTAATGCAGATAGACTAGAAAGCATAGTATTTTCAGGAAATATTATTAAAAATTATAATAAACTAAGTAAACGTCTAATTAGAAAGTAATGATAGTAGATATCACGTTAAGTTTCAAAAACTTACATTTCAGTATAATTTAATGATTATTAAGTTCTTTCAGGGCACGTAGTATTAATTTCTGTTAATTTAGGGTAAAATTATTTTTTAAAGCAAATATAAACAGCTCTGGGTCACAACTTTGAAAACCTGTTATAAACTAATTAACTTTTGAGAAAATATATACTCTTTCCGCATAATGCAACGCAAATTATTTATTTTAAACAAGATAAGATTCATTTCGGAATTGAACGGTTTTAATTTGGCAGTAAAGAATTTGGGTCAACAAAGGTAATATTGTTTAAATAATCTCAAAAACGCAACTATGTTATTAGTTATCATGTGAATCCAAAACAAAGTTGAATTTTCTTATCATTTCCACATTCGGAGATATCAACGTTAGGCCAAAGCTGAAACCCCTACTTTTCCGAAGGATTTCCCCTATCCAAATATCTAATAATCAAGCGTTTTTCCGCAGAGGTCGGCAGAGAAGATGTCCGCTACATAACTCGGTCTCTATATATACTTCTCGCTTCACTAACATTTATTATAATATAGTATAATAATACTCTTCTTCAATATTCCAGAGTTATTTTAAGATAATTCGATTACCAGCTGATAATCCCTTTTCTACGAGCAAATAGAAGAAAAACTAAGATTATTAGAAAAAATTATTGCAGGTTACATATTATCATGGAATAAACATGATGGTTAAACACATTCGATAAGTTTGAGTTATAGAAAACCACAAACATATCAAAACTCTCACAGATTATTTTACAAAAATAGCTCTAGGTACTTGCAACATAAGGTAAGTTTTCTCACAAATGTAAGTAAATACATACTTAATATCCATTTAGTATTATAAATCCTACAGAATCAATCAAAACCACATTTCCACTTCCAAAAATGTGAAAATATTACTACAGTTGCAATTAAATGTCTACCTATGAAATATTTAAATAGTCATGTGTTAAAACTCGGACATATTATTTTGCGAACTCAACGTCCGAACAGTGTTAAAAATTACTCCTCACCGCTCCTCCGCTTACCGCCACGTAAGGGTATATAAGGTTCCCCCTTCCACCAGCCTTCATCAGTCGGTCGATATTAACCTTCAGAAGCTGTCGCGCTCCCGGAATAAATTAGCAGCGGACTTAGGAAAATTGTCTTCAATCAATTTGCTCAATCGCGTTTAATTATTTTTTTATTAATAGCTCATTTTCTAACTTCTACTAAAAAGTGTGCGGCACAATTTTCTTTGTACTGAAAATTGATTAATAATATTTTGTGTAAATTTTTAAATCAACTAAAGTGATTGTGTTTTCTTAAATAGCGTTTAAATATAATCTACGCGTAAAGTAATCAAGAGTGTTAACTTAATGTGCGCATTTATTTTGATGAAAAGTTTCACAGTATAATTGAATGTAAGTTTCCTATTAATTTTTAACCGTTAAACTCAAATTAATAAGCATTCTTTTGCCGGAGAAACTATTTTTTTTCATTAATGAATAGTAAAATAATTCATTTTTGCCAACATTTATTTCGACCCCTTTTGATAAATTTTAAAATATTAGATATTTTTTTTAAATCTGAAATTAATTTATGAAATATATTTCTTGTATTAACAAGTTTATCGAAATAGTTTTCGAACACGGGGATAAGCTGTGTTCATTTTATTTAAAAAAAAATTTTCACGAAAAAAATCTTTGGTTTATTTTGAGACTTAATAATTGATTTTTTGGGGGAAACGCTTGTTTAAATATATTTTTTTAATGATATAAGATTATTATAATTTTAATAATTTAAGGATGAAAAAATGGATAAGGTAAGAGGATGCTTACTTATGCGACTTTAAAAGGTTTAAAATTAATGTTTGCACTGAAATACTGAAAATATCTTGAAAAAGACATAGATTTTACAAACTAAGTTAATGAACATTTAGTATCAATAATTTTATTAATTAAATAAATTTTCAGATAATAGTTCGCGAACTTTACTATCATTGATTTTCAAATGACATTTAAATAAATATTACAATAATTAATCTTTTTCTTTGAATAAAATAAAGTGTTTTTTTTTAAATAATAATAAATCTTTCGAAAAATCAAATCGTACCGCTTTAACCTGTGAATTATTTAAACAGTTAATAATGAGATCTAGTAAAAGACACTTTACTATTTTGTTACCTATTGGAGTTTTCTTCAGCAAGTCATCCCCTAAATAATCTCGCTTGGTATATTGAAGTTCCTACAGCTTACTCAAATAATTGACCGTTATTTTATATCTGGCTCGGTAAGGATTTAGTCAGTTATTTAGAGTCATGGATCACTTTTTTATTCGCTACGCCTTTCCCTTGGACGTTTATTCGGCCATCGTGCTTCCTGGAAATGAAGGAAGGATCATGGAAATTATGGCGGCTGATATGGTTGAAACCATAAACAACTGCGTGGTAAGGTTTACAGAAGACCTTCTGTATTTCTTCGACCAGATGAATGGAATTGCTGAAATTCACCTTGAATTAATCATTACAGAAGTTCGGGAACATGTGATTTTCTTGTATATATAACAATTGAAAACTATGTCACGTGAATGAGGAACAACGACTTTTTGTTAAATTTCTGATAAATCTAACTTTTTTTATACTTCACATTTTAAAACCCTAATGGTATTATTATATAAAATTAAAAAAAAAAATTAACCTTTTTTTTTAAATAGTTAAGAAGCTATCAATAACCATTATAAAATGGTTATAGTGCGCATCAAAAAATTGTTTCGGTAAATCTAAACAAATGAATTAACAATATATTGATGTTTTGTTACAATTACTCAAACAACACGTACATTTTATAAGGGGTTGAACTCTATTTTTAATGTGTTCGGATGAAACTTCTTGAGATTGCTTGTTGAATACTCCTTGAGATAACTTAATTGGACCGATCTGAAGTGTAATTATAAAATTGAAACATTAAACAAGTGCCAAGTATATATGAGAGCTGCCTTGGATTTCCAGCCAAAAGCAGATGTTCAGAAAGCAGGAAGCACCCTCAATGTTCCAGAGGTGAGTTTTTCAGTGAAATTGCATTACTTTTTGTACTCTTTGTTGTAATTCATTGATCGTTCATTGTTCATGTCAATCGTCTTCAATCAATGTTTTATTACGTTATTTACGCGACCTTTTTCAACAGTGCTCCCAAATTCAGGTAACTATTTCAGCATATGATTAACAAGTAAACGATGTCATCCATGGAAGTTCTATCAACTCAAAATAATAAATCACTATTGAATGAATGGAAAGTCCTCTGTGTAAAATTGCATCTATTTATGATGGTGAAACAATGCTCTAGGAAATGAAACAGTTTGTTAGCAGCCAGGTGAATTGGCTTTTTTCAAAATTGTAAAAAACAGGAAATATGACATAAAATTTTGAAATGATAAGAATGCTAAACAAAAGATATTTCATGAAGATCTGTGAACACTGTGAACAGTGCTAAAAAAATGTTGATACTTCAAGAAAACAGGGTCCTGGTAATTGAACTAGGTTATTTCACAACTGTTCACCCGGACTTCCAAATCTCCAGATGGATTATTGGAAATGATTGAGAGCGCAGCCATTGAAGAAGATTATTTGTGTGGGAGACCAAATCCCACCCTGGAATAAAACGCCGCGCCAGCTGGGATACAAATTGACGTCATCGGTTTTCTTTCAAATCGAAATTAATACTTCCATGTATATTCTTATTTTGTTTCACTGTAATAAATGTAAAAATGCCAATTTGAAATACATCTTATAAAAATAAACAGGACTAAAAATAGAACTTTTTTTTTTTAAATAATGCCCTTCAATTTAACTCATCACTTTCTTCCATTCACCTATTAACAACAAAATTGTCTCACCCTACCATCTACACTTACCGTAATGCTCCCTTTCCCTTCCTTGGAGGCGGTGCGTTTAGACCTCCCCGTGGTGCCTCCGGGAAACACTGGGTCATCTTCCCAGCAGGCCAACTAAACGACATCCTATTCTATTCCCTATCTTCCCTTCCTCTATTTTCCCCTCTCCACAATCCCTCATTCAAATTGCCCCTTCCACCCATCTTGCTTCCACCGCTCTATCCTTTCTTTTGTAGTATGATGAATTTGGGAGTAACCAAACCGCAAATGTGTATCTACAAACTCAGTTCTATTAGTTACGTTACTTTTTATATCTATTTGTGTGATTTTTCTGTAGGGTTCTCATTTTTTTAATAATTTATACTGTCATAAATTCACAAATCTTATAGTCACGGGTTCAGAGCAATACGGAAAGTTCCAGTGTCATAGTAAAAACTCTTAGTAACACACTGAAAAACACAAATATTGAAATAGTGAGATAACTGATTTCTTACCTTCCTCTACACATGTATTTCCTATCCTCACATTCATAAGCCTTAAAAATTTTAAATGTCCAAGTTGTGTGTGTTGTAAACACGATGGCTATGGGAAATTGAAACCTTTTTTATAATGGAATGCTAAATTATAAATTCGCCTCCAACTTTGTCAAAGATGATGTACAGAATTGTATGTAGAGTTTGGTCTAAATAACAATGATTTGATTTTATAACCATAGATTAACAAATCACACACTATTTCTTCTCTCGAAGGAGAAAACTGTGTGTGAATGAAATGTAAAAGCTAGGACTCTATCCAACTAACTATGTATGCTACGTTCCTTTTTTGCTTTACTCATCCGAGTTTAAAGCTAAATTTAGCCATCTATACACATAAATCAAATATTAAAATTTCATGTTACGTTGTGTTTGATTTGAAAACAAAAATTAATGAAATTATAAAAACGCGTGTCTAACTACGTCATGTAAGATGTAAACCATTTTTTTTACGAAAACCTCTCACACTATGAAAATTTCGTCGTAAATAACAGATTTTTGTTGATAACATAAATAATAAAGTCAAACTATTTCTTCCTGCAAATTCCTCCTAGGGCCGTCTGTTTCAACGCTAGCTATAGTAAAAGTAAGAATAAAATTAAATGCTAAAGTTAAATTTCACCAAAATGCGTTTTTCAATCAATTTAACTCCTGGTTTTACGTCACTTTTAACTTTTGTTTTAACTTCCCGAAATCCGAGAGTTACTCGCGAGTTATTCGCGATTCTCGAGTTACTCCGCCATTTTGACATATTTGACAGTTCTATACGTAAGGTTTTTCTGTTGAGTGTTGTTACGAAACGATTATTAATCATGATTAATATTATCGAAGATGACACTAGTGAAGATGAATTCGTCATGCAATATGTTTTACAGTGAAAGCCAAAAACATTTCGACCCCGTGTTAATAATATGGTCATTTGGGATGATTCCGAATTTTTGGCACGGTATCGCATGTCGAAAGAGCTTGCAAAATTTGTGACGGATCAAATTGAGGGAGATATTACGACTACTGGAAAGTAAATTATATTTTTTCCGTGTAATATCGTATATATTATAACAGGTCGTCATTTATTTTTAAATACCCACAGAAATATTTTTCTAGGAACAAAACAATGTAATAAAAGTATATCTTTTTTCATAAACTTTGGTATAAAACTTATTATTATATTAAACCCTGTATAAAATGTTTCAATATACATATTATAATTGAAAAGAAACTATGTAATAAATATATAACTTTTTTTACAAAGTTTGGTTGGATTAATCAAAGGAAACTAGCCCCTCCAATACTCTCAAGAAATTATTCCTAAAACTATAAATCGATCTTAATCATGTAAGTAAAAATTAAATTCTGAAATAAAAAATTCGAACACAATACCAAACAAGAAGTCAGAAGAGGTTATAATGACGCACAACAAACTTCTGTATTTTGACAGGTCACTTAACCAGAGATCATATTATTTAATCTTCGGTGTGGCCGTACCAAAAAATAATGCCGTGCGTTTTTCCACGTAATTTCGAGGAATATTCTGCTTTTTAGACTGGCCATGCTAGAAACTGTTACTTTTGCATAAAGGCACTTGAAACAGCGCGCGGTCCGATTTAACATCCTTGTTACTTTAACTGACAGTTAAATTTTTAGCTTAGCTCACGATTTAGCATTCTGTTGAAACAGACGGCCCCTAGTAAGCAAAAGTGATTTGCTTTCAACATTTTCATATAACCAATTTCCTCATTCTCATTACGAATTCGCTCCTCTAGAAATGTTTTCCGGCAGTTGGGCTTTAAAGCTCTCTCAACGTGAAAAACTGTGTCATAAGGCGTAAGTAAGTATCGCGTAAGTACCGCGATGCTTTTATTAGTTTTTTAATGAATTTGGCTATCCATTCTCGAGTAGCGCTTTTTACTATCGGTTGTGCGTCTGGATAATAAAGTATCACATATTTTTCAGGATTGGCTGGCCTCCATTTTTCGGGTTATATATTTACATAACTTTGGAAATGGGAAAGGAATTACCTCGGTGCAGATGTTTATAGTGATACTTGTCACTCCGGGGCATTGGAGACCTTTCACCGCTTCTACTGCTTTCCACTTTGCCAGCGACTATGAGTATCTCCAGGTTGGAGTTTTAAGTTAGACGAGCAATGTGTCCAAAGCATCTTAATTTATGTTGTACGCATATAATGAAAATGTATTGTTAAAGCCTAGCTCTTCCAGGATATACATGTTTTTGCGTCTGATTGCCTATGGAATACTGGACCTTTTTCACCACATTTTGGGGGCGTCTATCCGCTTTCTTTTGCTGTCTCTAAGTGTCCATGTTTGTACATAGCATCTACATCAGGATAAAAGTATAACATATCTTTTAAGACTGGCTTGCCTCCCTACGTAGCAATGCGATTTGCTGGATTGCTAGCCGTTATTTATATCGTGATGTGCATCGGAGTTTTCAGTCGGTTCTAGCCATTGCGATCGTTACTTATCAAAGCAATTTTTTCCCTTATATATTCACAAAACTTCTGAGTTATTAATTGAAGTGAGCCATTGTTACTCATGAAAACCAACATTTTAATTTAATATTACCACGTTCTTCATGCAAAGTCTTTTTTAATTATTTCTTTGCTTGAGGTATATTGCTGTAGTAATATGCTAGCCGTAATTTCATCAAGTGTATCGAAGTTTTCGGTCGATTCTGGCCATTCGTTGCTTAAAACTTTTTTTGAAAAAAACAAGTTTTGAAAAGGCAGAGATTATTATGCTATTTGGAGTCTTTTAACAACTTTTTGAGAATCGATGATTTTATTTGAGTCGACAGCATGACAATCGTGGTAATATTCACACAACTTCTGAGTTATTGACTCAGGTAAGCCACAGTTTCTCATAGTTTCCCAATATTTCCATTGAATATTTTGTCGTGCTTCTGGCAAAAGTATTTTTTTTAATTTTATTTGCTCAATAAAGGGTTCTGATGCCTTTTCAATTTACCCGAATGCTGTGCTTAAAACTGTTTTGAGTACTGTAGTATTCAAATAACGTAGGATGTGTTAAAAATGAACGTTGTTTTCGTAAAGTAAACAATTTAACAAGTATTTTTCTTGATGTAAAAATTAATGAAATTATAAAAACGCATATAAAATGTAAAAAAATCGATTTTTACGGAAACTTCTGACACTATGAAAATTTTTTGGTAAATAACAAATAAATAACAGATAACATTGATAATAAAATCAAACTTTTTCTTCCTGTGAATTCCTCCTGGTTGATAAAGTGATTTCCTTTCAACATTTTCATATAACCAATTTCCTCGTTCTCATTACGAATTCGCTCCTCTAGAAATGTTTTCCGGCAGTTGGGCTTCCAAGCTTTCTCAACGTAAAAAACTGTGTCATAAGGCGTAAGAAAGTATCGCGTAAGTACCGCGATGCTTTTCTAAGTTTTTTAATGAATTTTGCTATCGATTCTCGAGTAGCGCTTTTTACTATCGGTTGTGCGTCGGGATAATAAAGTATCGCATATTTTTCAGGATTGGCTGGCCTCATTTCGTGGCAATGCGGTTTGCTGGATCACTTGCCGTTATTTAAATGGTGATGTGCATTGAAGTTTTAAGTCGATTCTAGCCATCGTTACTTATCAAAGACATTTTTTTCGTGTTATATAATCGAAAAACTTCCGAATTAATTGAAGTTAGCCACTGTTACTCATGAAACCCAATGTTTTCATTTATATTTTCGACGTGCTTCAGGCGAAAGTATTTTTTAATTTTATTTGCTCAAAGAAAGTATTCTGATGCCTTTTCAATTTGCCCGAATGCTTTGCTTATAAATGCTTTAAGTACAGTAGTATTCGCACTATGTGAGGAGTGTTGAAAATAAACTTTGTTCTTGAAAAGTTGGAAATATAACGAGAGTTTTTGTTGGTGTAAAAATCATTCTGACTACTGAGCCCCTTTTCTATGGTTTCTTAACTATGAATAAGTTTTTCGTGTTGATACCATAAAACATTATGGATATTTTATCATGATATGATACATAATTACATATAATATTGCCCAAGACTGCCGCAGTATTCAAACCTCATAAAACTTGTGTCATACATTTAATTATATTATACGATTACTGTTTCTACCATAAGAAAGTGGAAGGTTAATGGTTTCTCGTAAAAATGACCAAAAATCATCCCTTTGCATTTTTGTGTATGCAGTTTTTGGGAAGTTGGCAGTATGACAAATTTTAACAATTATTTTGAATAATCAATCCGAATACTGAGCACATTTTTGAAATCAGTCAAATATGGTTATACCATTATTAACCATATTTGAGTATAAACATTACCAATAATAAAATAAAAAGCATGAGTTGTTTTTTCGTGTTTTGTGATCGATGATTATGTTCTATATAAGCATCTTCATCTTCTGTTCATCAATCTTGCATCAGTAAAAAAAATAATAAAAATCTTTCTAGACTGGCTTGCTTGCATGCGCAGCAAAACATCCATTTATGTAATCCTTTTGATAGTCGTTGGCCCGGTAACAACAATTGCATTGCGATATTCTCTTAATAATTAATTATTCATTCGAACTTACTCGTCGTTTATCATGAATCTTTTTCATGTTGTTTAAAGTTGTGCCTTAGCAAAAAGCGTTTTGACTAATTGTCGAAGAAATTCATTTGTTTTCCATTATTACAGTCATTTGAACACGAATACTTATGAAAGCATTATTTTCCGTTATATACCCGTTTTAAATTGAACGTAGCCACCGTTACTCATGAAGACCAATGTTTCCATTTATTCTGAATAATGAGTCAAGACCATAAAACCTGAATGGCTTTAATGTGTATGTTTCTTAATACTTCTTTTCCTAATTTTTTCATATTTTTATATTGTGCATCTGGGAAATAAAGTAGTATCTATCTTTCTGGACCGGCTCACCTTCTTCTCACCACATTTTTATGGTAAGGGAATTCCTTTGACCGGTCGGTTCTTCTTCTTTCGTATGGTGGGGGGTCAGAGGGGGACATCTAGATCTGCGAGCCATTTTAGGGCCTCAGGCGTCGCCATGTGAACCTCATTGATCCCGCCGGGGAATGAATGGAGCGGGCATTCGTTGACCACATGTTCGGTAGTCTGCACCGCACCACATTCACACATCGCCGACTCTTTAAGGCCCCATCTGTGCATCATGTGGGCACAGCGGCTATGGGAGCACCTTAACCTATTGATGGCGGACCAGGTTTTGCGAGGCAGTGAGAACCCAGGCTGTCTCTCGGTGGGGTCCTGTATGAGATGGGCATTTCCCACGTTGGCCGTTTGCCACTCAAGTTTCCACCTATCTTCTGGGGTGAGAGGTAGTCGGAGGAGCCTCTCTCCTTCCGCCCAGAAGGGCTTTCGGGACTTCAAGCGGCATGCCGGGTGGGAGACGACATCTTCGTGTAGAGGTATTGCGCTTTTTTGCAGCGCCTTCTTGTATTCCCTCAGTGTTGCAATTTCTCGCCTGATGTTTGGCGGGGTTATGTTTACAAGTACGGGGAGCCAAGGGAGAGGAGTAGATTTTAAAGTCTCGCTGATGGTTCGCATTGTGGCATTAAGCTGAACGTCTACCATGGAAGTGTGGGCGCTTCTAGCCCATACTGGAGCACAGTATTCAGCTGTCGAGAAAACCAGGGCAATTGATGCTGTTCTGAGCGTGTTGGCGTCGCATCCCCAGCTAGTTCCAGCTAGCTTATTAACTAAGTTAAGCCTTGTCCTGGTTTTTTTACCCACTGTTTCCATGTGTTGCCGGTAGTTCAAGCTCCTGTCCAAAGTAACTCCGAGATAGCAGGGGTGGGGGTCATGGTAAATATTTTTTCCATCAAACTGAACACAGAGTTTGGCATCCGCTTGTGAATTGCTAAGATGAAAAGCTGTCGCAATTGTTTTCGACCCATTTGGCTTTAGTCGCCAATTGAGGAAATATTCTTCCAAAGCCTTTAGGTCAGAATTGAGGATATCTTCTGCTGCTTTAAGGGTTTTGGCTTGAGCTGTGACGGCGATGTCATCTGCGTAAGCAAATTTTCTGCCTTCAGTGTGAGGGAGGTCTCGAGTGTAGATGTTAAATAGCGATGGGGCCAGCACTGAGCCCTGGGCAAGGCCATTATTGAGGGGTATTTTGACCGGTCGGTAACTGAGTTACATCGCGTTTGGGTCCCACCCAGGAGTTTGTGTACTGTATAAGGGGTAAATTGTATGGCGATATACTTCTTATTGTTCAATAGAATTTTAACATCATTTATGGTTAATCTTTTTTTTTCATTTATCAAACTCTGCGCCTAAGCAAAAATTGATTCAACCGATTTTCTAAGAGTGTCACCTTGCTTGAGGTATATTGCTGTAATAATATGCTAGCCGTAATTTCATCAGGGGTATCGAAGTTTTCAGTCGATTCTGGCCATTCGTTGCTTAAATTTTTTTTTGAAAATAACAAGTTTTGAAAAGGCAGAGATTATTTTACTGAGTCTTTTAACAACTTTTTGAGAATCGATGATTTTATGTGAGTCAACAGCATGACAATCATGGTAATATGCATACAACTTCTGAGTTATTGACTCAGGTAAGCCACCGTTTCTCATGGTTTCCTAATATTTCCATTAAATCATTCGTCGTGCTTCTGGCAAAAGGATTTTTTTTAATTTTATTTGCTCAAAAAAGTGTTTTGATGCCTTTTAAATTTACCCGAATGCTGTGTTTAGATATGCTTTGAGTACTATAGTATTTTTACAACGTAGGATGTGTTGAAAATGATCGTTGTTCTCGTAAAGTAAATAATATAACAAGTATTTTTCTTGGTGTAAAAATTAATGAAATTATAAAAACGCGTCTTACTTCGTCATGTAAAATGTAAAAAAATCGTTTTTTATGGAAACTTCTCACACTATGAAAAGTTTTTGGTAAATAACAAATAAATATTAGATTTTTGTTGAAAACATAAATAATCAAATCAAACTGTTTCTTCCTGTGAATTCCTCCTGGTGGACAAAAGTGATTTCCTTTCGACATTTTCATATGATCAATTTCCTCGTTCTCATTACGAATTCGCTCCTCTAGAAATGTTTTCCGGCAGTTGGGCTTCCAAGCTTTCTCAACGTGGCAAACTATGTCATAAGGCGTAAGTACCTAAGTATCGCCTAAGTACCGCGAGGCTTTTCTAAGTTTTTTAATGAATTAGCCTATCGATTCTCGAGTAGCGCTTTTTATTATCAGTTGTGCGTCGGGATAATAAAGTATCACATATTTTCAGTACCGGCTGGCCTCCTTTCGTGGCAATGCGGTTTGCTAGATCGCTAGCCGTTATATATATCTTGATGTGCATTGGAGTTTTCAGTCGATCCTAGCGTACGTAATTTATCAAAAAAAAAATTCCGTGTTATATATTCACACAACTTCTGAATTAACTGAAGTTAGCCACCGTTACTCATGAAACCCAATATTTTCATTTATACTTTCGACTTGCTTTTTAATTTTATGAGAACTCTTTCACACTGCAATGGGTGTAGTGTTGTATTCACCCATAAAAGGTCTTAGCCATTATAAAAAGTTTTTTTTTGATCAATCGTCTTATTGGGAATGGGGATGGGGATGGTCCTTGCAATTTCTTTTCATCGCATTGGAGGAATAACTCTGTGCACGCTAAAGCAGTTCGTTGTCTTGCTTTCACGGCCAATTGTGCCGCAAACAAATACTTGTATCGAGATATTATTCCAATTTTTAGTCGACGTTTCTCACAAAAACATTGCATGCGGATGAGTTCCACATTGGGCGTTCACAGTTTCGAAGTTTATGACAGCATCATTTGATTTGTTTTTACAGAGATGATCAGAGATGACCACCATTAGTTTTTTCTTCTTTGTTGATCAGCAGACTTAGATTACGGCTTTTTTCTTCTATTTTAACAATGAAATGCGTTATTTCTTCTACAGAAGAGGCTATAGTGGAAGTGTTTTATGCGTATTTCCATTTATTTGCTATTTCACTTTTCCATCCATCAGATGTTTAAAACATGAAGAGCTGAAATCAGAACACCGGAATGCATTTCTCTGCTCTAAATATGATTGCTCGTTTTAAGATCGGATTTTTCTTGACAAGTATAAACAGTTGAAGTAAGAACAAGATAACGCTGTTTCTCATCCATGAATACGGAGTGTGTTTTTTAAATACAAAACCTCGTTTTGACTTTTTGAAGTTTTTTTGTCGATACCGTAAAACTTTAAAACTTTTATAAAGATGTTGACCTACAACACCGCAGTATTCAAACAAAATAAAATGAGAAAGGAGTTACCTCGGTGCAGATGTTCATAGTGATACTTGTCACTCCGGGGTATTGGTGACCATTCACCGCTTCTCCTCCTTTCCACTTTACAAGTGACTATGAGTTTCTCCAGGTTGGAGTTTTCAGTTAGACGAGCAATGTATCCAAAGTATCTTAATTTATGTTGTACGCATATAATGAAAGCGTATTGTTGATGCCTAGCTCTTCCAGGTTATACATATTTTTGCGTCTGATTGCCCGTGGAATTCTGAACATTTTTCTCCAGCACCACATTTGGCGGGCGTCTCTCCGCTTTCTTTTGCTGGCTCTAAGGGTCCATGTTTGTACATGGCATTTACATAAGGATAAAAGTATAACATACATTTCAGGACTGGCTTGCCTCCCTACGTGGCAATGCGGTTTGCTAGATTGTTAACCCTTATTTATATCGTGATGTGCATCGGAGTTTTCAGTCGATTCTAGCCATCGCGATCGTTACTTATCAAAGCCATTTTTTGCCCTCATATATTCACAAAAATTCTGAGTTATTAATTGAAGTTAGCCACCGTTACTCATGAAAACAAATATATTAATTTCAAATTACCACGTTCTTCATGCAAAAGTCTTTTTAATTCTTTCTTTGCTTGAGGTATATTGCTGTAGTAATATGCTAGCCGTAATTTCATCAGGTGTATCAAAGTTTTCAGCCGATTCTGGCCATTCGTTGCTCAAAATTTTTTTTGAAAAAAACAAGTTATGAAAAGGCAGAGATTATTATGCTATTTGGAGTCTTTTAACAACTTTTTGAGAATCGATGATTTTATCTGAGTCGACAGCATGACAATCGTGGTCATATTCACACAACTTCTGAGTTATTGATTAAGGTAAGGTAAGATAATAAAGTATAACATATTTTTCAGGACTGGCTGGTCTCCTTTCGTGGCAACGCGGTTTGTTGGATCAGTAGCCGTTATTTATATCGTGATGTGCATTGAAGTTTTCAGTCGATTCTAGCCATCGTTACTTATCAAAGACATTTTTTTCGTGTTATATAATCGCAAAACTTCCGAATTAATTGAAGTTAGCCACTGTTACTCATGAAACCCAATATTTTCATTTATACTTTCGACGTTCTTCAGGCGAAAGTATTTTTTAATTTTATTTGCTCAAAGAAAGTTTTCTGATGCCTTTTCAATTTGCCCGAATGCTTTGCTAAGAAATGCTTTAAGTACATTAGTTATCGCACTATGTTGGGAGTGTTGAAAATACACTTTGTTCTTGAAAATTTGGAAATATAACGAGTGTTTTTGTTGGTTTAAAAATCATTCTGACTACTGAGCCCCTTTTCTATGGTTTTTTAACTATGACTTAGTTTTTCGTTTTGATACCATAAAACTTTATGGCTTTTTTATCATGTTATGATACAAAATTACATATAATATTGCCCTAGACTACCGCAGTATTCAAACCTCATAATACGTGTGTCATACATTTTATTATATTATACGATTACTGTTTCTACCTTAAGAAAATGGTTTCTCGTAAAAATTACCAGAAATCATCCCTTTGCAATTCTGTGTATGCTGTTTTTGGGAAGTTGGCAGTATGACAAATTTTAACAATTATTTTGAATAATCAATCCGAATACTGAGCACATTTTTGAAATCAGTCAAATATGGTTATACCATTATTAACCATATTTGACTATAAACATTACCAATAATAAAATAAAAAGCATGTGTTGTTCTTTCGTGTTTCGTGATCGATAATTGTGTTCCATATAAGCTTCTTCATCTTCTGTTCATCAACCTTGCATCAGTAAAATAAAATAATACCTATCTTTCTAGACTGGCTTGCTTGCATGCGCAGCAAAACATCCATCTATGTAATCCTTTTGATGGTCGTTGGCCCGGTAACAACGATTGCATTGCGATATTCTCCTAGTAATTAATTATTCATTCGAACTTACTCTTCGTTTATCATGAATCTTTTTTCATGTTGTTTAAAGTTGTGCCTTAGCAAAAAGCGTTTTGACTAATTTTCAAAGAAATTCATTTGATTTCCTTGAAGCCGAATACTTATGAAAGCATTATTTCCCGTTATATACTCGTATTCTCACAATTTCAGAGTTTTTAATTGAATGTAGCCACCGTGATTCATGAAGACCAATGTTTCCATTTATTCTGAATAATGAGTCAAGACTATAAAACCTGAATGGTTTTAATGTGTATATTTCTTAATACTTCTTTTCTTAATTTTTTTCATATTTTTATGTTGTGCATCAGGAAAACAAAGTAGTATCTATCTTTTTGGACCGGCTCACCTTCTTTTCACCAAATTTTAATGGTAAGGGAATTCTTTTGACCGGTCGGTAACTGATTTGACATCGCGTTTGGGTCCCACCTAAGAGTACGTATACTGTATGAGCGGTATATTATATGGCGATATACTTCTTATTGTTCAATCGAATTTTAACATCATTTATGGTGAATCTTTTTTCCCATTTATCAAACTCTGCGCCTTAGCAAAAATCTATTCAACCAATTTTCTAACAATGTTACCTTGCTTGAGGTATATTGCTGTAATAATAGGCTAGCCGTAATTTCATCAGGTGTATCGAAGTTTTCGGTCGATTCTGGCCATTCGTTGATTAAAACTTTTTTTGAAAAAATAAAGTTTTGAAAAGACAAAGATTTTTATGCTCTTCGTAGTCTATTAACAAATATCGAGAATCGATGATTTTATGTGAGTCGACAGCATGACAATCGTGGTAATATTCACATAAATTCTGAGTTATTGACTCAGGTAAGCTACCGTTTCTCATAGTTTCTTAATATTTCCATTTAATCTTTCGTCGTACTTCTGGCAAAAGGATTTTTTTAAATTTTATTTGCACAAAAAAAGTGTTCTTATGCCTTTTAAATTTACCCGAATGCTGTGTTTAGAACTGCTTGGAGTACTGTAGTATTCGTACAACGTAGGATGTGTTGAAAATGAACGTTGTTCTCGTAAAGTAAACAATATAAAATGTGTTTTTCTTGGTGTAAAAATAAATGAAATTATCAAAACGCGCCTTACTTCGTCATGTAAAATGTAAAAAAAAATCGTTTCTTACGGAAACTCCTCACACTATGAAATTTTTTTGGTAAATAACAAATAAATATTAGATTTTTGTTGAAAACATAAATAATCAAATCAAACTTTTTCTTCCTGTGAATTCCTCCTGGTGGACAAAGTGATTTCCTTTCAACATTTTCACATAACCAATTTCCTTGTTCTCATTACGAATTCGCTATTCTAGAAATGTTTTCCGGCAGTTGGGCTTCAAAGCTTTATCAACGTGGCAAACTGTGTCATAAGGCGTAAGTAAGTATCGCTTAAGTACCGCGATGCTTTTCTAAAATTTTTAATGAATTAGGCTATCGATTTTCGAGTAGCGCTTTTTACTATGGGTTGTGCGTCGGGATAATAAAGTATCACATATTTTTCAGGATTGGCTGGCCTCCTTTCGTAGCAATGCGGTTTGCTGGATCGTTAGACGTTATTTATATCGTGATGTGCATCGGAGTTTTCAGTCGATTCTAGCCATCATTACTTATCAAAGACATTTTTTTCGTGTTATATAATCACAAAACTTTCGAATTAATTGAAGTTAGCCACTGTTACTCATGAAACCCAATATTTTCATTTATACTTTTGACGTGCTTCAGGCGAAAGTATTTTTTAATTTTATTTGCTCAAAGAAAGTATTCTGATGCCTTTTCAATTTCCCCGAATGCTTTGCTTAGAAATGCTTTAAGTACAGTAGTATTTGCACTATGTGGGGAGTGTTGAAAATAAACTTTGTTCTTGAAAAGTTGGAAATATAACGAGTGTTTTTGTTGGTGAAAAAATCATTCTGACTACTGAGCTCCTTTTCTATGGTTTTTTAACTATGACTAAGTTTTTCGTGTTGATACCATAAAACTTTATGGCTTTTTTATCATGATATGATACATAATTACATATAATATTGCCCAAGACTACCGCAGTATTCAAACCTCATAATACGTGTGTCATACATTTTATTATATTATACGATTACTGTTTCTACCTTAAGAAAATGGTTTCTCGTAAAAATGACCAGTAATCATCCCTTTGCAATTCTGTGTATGCAGTTTTTGGGAAGTTGGCAGTATGACAAATTTTAACAATTATTTTGAATAATCAATCCGAATACTGAGCACATTTTTGAAATCGGTCAAATATGGTTATACCATTATTAACCATATTTGACTATAAACAAAACCAGTAATAAAATAAAAAGCATGTGTTGTTCTTTCTTATTTTGTGATCGATGATTATGTTCAATATAAGCTTCTTCATCTTCTGTTCATCAATTTTGCATCAGTAAAATAAAATAATACCTATCTTTCTAGACTGGCTTGCTTGCATGCGCAGCAAAACATCCATTTATGTTACCCTTTTGATGGTCGTTGGCCCGGTAACAACAATTGCATTGCGATATTCTCTTAATAATTAATTATTCATTCGAACTTACTCGTCGTTTATCATAAATCTTTTTTCATGTTGTTTAAAGTTGTGCCTTAGCAAAAAGCGTTTTGACTAATTTTCAAAGAAATTCATTTGATTTCCTTGAAGCCGAATACTTATGAAAGCATTATTTCCCGTTATATACTCGTATTACCTCAATTTCTGAGTTTTTAATTGAATGTAGCCACCGTTACTCATGAAGATCAATGTTTCTATTCATTCTGAATAATGAGTCAAGACCATAAAACCTGAATGGTTTTTATGTGTATGTTTCTTAATACTTCTTTTCTTATTTTTTTCATATATTTATGTTGTGCATCAGGAAAATAAAGTAGTATCTATCTTTCTGGACCGGCTCACCTTCTTTTCACCACATCTTTATGGTAAGGGAATTCCTTCGACCGGTCGTTATCTGAGTCGACATCGCGTTTGGGTCCCACCCAGGAGTTTGTGTACTGTATAAGGGGTATATTGTATGGCGATATACTTCTTATTGTTCAATCGAATTTTAACATCATTTATGGTGAATCTTTTTTTCCATTTATCAAACTCTGCGCCTTAGCAAAAATTGATTCAACCAATTTTCTAAGAATGTCATTTGTATTCCTGGATGGATTAACAATGACAATTTAATTCCATTTAACCTTAAAACTTTAAAATGTAAGTCGTTTATCGACTTCAAACAACACGAATTTCACCAACTTAGGAACTAAAAAATGTGTTCCATGTTTTAATAATAGCTTAAACGGTGTTACAGTAATTATATGAATGCGTCCCAATGAATAAACACGTTGTAATAAAATAAAAGTGTGTGTGGCACTTTTGTGTTATTTATCTTCTAAAATGTTTGACCTTGTGGCAATTTTTCACGTGTGAACCCTCGAAGGTTTTCATTAATTATTAAAGGTCTTCTCTTGGTCCATCGTCTCCCGAGGGATGGTCCTAGTCATTTATTTTCATCGCATTAGTGGAATCATCCTGTGTACGCTAAAGCCGTGGTCTTGTTAATGCGGCAAATTGTTTCCAAGCTTATACTTGTTTCGCAATATTATTCTTATTTAAGCTATCGTTTCTAACAAAAAAATTGCACGCGGATGATTTCCACCTCGGTGGTCTTTGCCTTGCCTCTACGTTTTGCGCATATCGTTTTTCTAATTCAAATCACAGTTTCACAGCCTCCTTCTTTGCTTACATATACACGAGTCAAGGTAAGTCATTCATCGTTTCCTAGTGTGAGAGCATCATTTGTTTTTACAAAGATGTTTGTCCTGCCGACCACCATTAGTTTTTTTTCCCAGTAGACCTAGATCACGGCTTTCTTCCTCTATTTTAACAAAAAAAAATAATAATTTCTTCTACAGACGATAAGAGTACTGTGATTTTCGTATCGATGTTTATTGTTTATTCCACTTTTCCACCTATCAAAGACCTTATGGATTATTCTCTATAGTTTAATTTTTTTTTTATATTAACTCCACACAGGAGGCCCTGAAGAAAATAATTTCCCTCAGGGCCATGTCATCTTTGGGGATGCTGTGTGGAGGGTCTTTTTGTGGAGAGGAAGGAGTGAACATGGGTCTTGAAGAGTCCTATGTTGTAGGAGGGAGGAAACACAGAGGCCGGCAGTTCGTTCCACAGCCGAACTGTTGAACTTAAGAACGAATCGTAGAAGCGACCCGTTCTAATGTGACAAGTGTCAACCGTGTACAAATGTTGGGCACGCGTTTGGCGTGTATCCCGACTACGCACCGGTGCCGAAGGGATCAATGACACTAGTTCCTCAGAGCATCTTCCATTGTAATACCGATAGAACAAGGACAGCATACCTACCTGACGCCTGTGCTCTAAAGATTGCAGTCCGTTTGTTAAGATTGGGGAATCTATCAAACGGACCGCCCGTTTTTGCACAGAGTCAAGGGTTTTTTTCAGGTATTTAGGGGCTCCGGACCAGAGATGGCTGCCAAATTCGACAGTAGGGCGCACTTGCGATTTGTACAGGGTCAGCAGTTGTGTACTATTAAAGTATCTGCGGGCCCTGTACAGTACGCCCAGCTTCTGAGAGGCCAGCTTTACTCTGGCTTCGATGGAGCCCCCATACCTGAGCTGGTCACTTATAGTTACACCAAGCATATCAATGGAAGGCCTGTTCGGAAGATTGCTTCCGTTGAAGGAGACTAGATTAGCATTTAGATCCCTTTTAGACGTAATCAGACAGGATTGGGTCTTTGAAACATTAAATTCGACGAGATTACTTTTACCCCAGGAGGAAATACTCTCGAGATAACCGTCCATTCTCTGCTTCAAAGACCTCCGAGCCGTTGGAGTTTAATGTGGTAATCATTTACACACATGCGGACATATACGTTCTGGCTGAAACTCGGCAAATAGACGGACATATACGTTCGAGCTCAAACTCGGCAGATTGACACGTTGTCGATGACAATGCATTCTCTAAGCTTTTAGTGGCAGTCACTTACACACTTGCGGACTTATAAGTTCAAGCTGAAACTCGGCAGATAAACTCGTTTTCGATGACAATTCGTTCTCTAAACTTTTAGTGGCAACCACTTACACACATGCGGACATATAAATTCGAACTTTAACTCGGCAGATAGACTCGTTTTCGATGACAAAGCATTCTCTAAACGTTTAGTGGCAATCACTTACATACTTGCGGATATATACTCATTTATTTGACTTTACAGCAGTTTATGATAATAAGTTATAAAAAAGTTTTTATATTTTGAAAGACATTTTAAAATAAATATAATTTTTTTTTAAATTTCTCTTTTCAGAGGGCGATTTTTTAATTTTCTCTTTATAATATTATTTCGGCTTTCGCCATGTTTTACTGTCAGTTTTAATTAATGGGAACGGTTATATTTACTTTATATTGGTATATACAATGAGATACCTTCTCTAAAAACTCGCAATAAAATGACTTTCTGTTATTTAGTAAGATGTACAAATCATACTCGAACAAAACCCAAATAAAAGAAAAAAAATTCAATTATTCAAAAAAAAAAAAAAATTACACGGTTTTCTGTTGCTTGAAAACTGTAAATGTCGAATAACATCAAGTTTTACTTCATACAGATAAGTGTGTAAGTGTATGAAGAACAACCTAGTGACAGTGCGTCGTATTTTACTTCTCTTCTCGGCTATTTCTTCGTCGAGAAGTGTGGATACATTTGAAACTAACTAAATAAGCAGTTTAATAATTTCACTTGCATCTGCATTTTAATTAACTCGACTTATTGTGAAATGAATATAAACGATACAACCAATTTAACGAAGAAATAATAGTGATTTTTTTATCTTAATTTTTTTTGTCAGTACAGACAATGACAGCAATAATTACTTTTGAGCAAAAGCAATTCCCCTAGATTTCAGGAGAAGGTAGGTAAATTTCTACTTTGTTATTCAGATCTGGCCGCCAAACATGGCTAAAGCCATTTAAAGCAACGTTTCGATTCTGAATCTATTTTGCGTGAATTTTTGCCTTTGAAATGATTTATTCACATTTTTGGGGGTTTCTACAAAATGATACTTTAATTGTTAAATTAAAAAGGAAGTTACCACTTGAATGACGATGGGTATGGATTAAATCTCTTGTTTTTTTGGAGAATGTATATTTCTCTCCAGTTTTTCATTTCATAAACAACATTTACTAAAGTGGTAGATAGAATAATTATTTTAATCATGGAAGACAATATTAGGACACTCAAACGTAAATTTGAAAAAGATTCGGTCGCTTCTAAGAATTGAACCCAGGACCTCTGTCTTTCCGGGGCATTGCTCCTGGGTTCAATTCCTAGATGATGTTTTAGTTATTAAATTTAATTATAATAAGCGACAAAATAATAATATTATTTTACGAATTAATAATTATTTATTTCAAATGAGTATTTGTTTTGTTTAAAAGATGCTTAAATGAATTGATAGAGTCAAGATACGTTACTGAGTTAACGCGCGTGGTTTCACTGCACTTGGTCCAGTGGATATACTTTAGCAGCCTATTCATTTATTTATACTTTGAATGGCTATGCTTTTCTATATATCTATATGTAAAAAGGGTATATTTTCATAAGCGGCACCACGATTTACGTTCGATTTGTATAAATATAACGTGACTTGTATATTTATAATGTCATTGGATAAATGTCATAAACATGATAGATTTGTTAGGTTAGGTAAGCAAAATGATAATGTAGAAGAAGACTCCATTGAGAAAGAAAACAAATAAAAGAAGAAGACGACAAAGAAGAAGAAGACAAAGAAGAAGAAGACAAAGAAGAAGAAGACAGAGAAGAAGAAAAAAACGAAGAGAAATACAAATAAGAAGAATATGATGTACAATAAAACTGATAAATCAGAAAAAGAAAATTAAAAAGTACAAAACAATGTTCACATTTACAGAAAAGGAAGGCGATGCAGAAGAAGAAGAAAAACAAAAAAGGGATATGTAGTAGACAAATAAAAACAATAGACATGTATGAGAAAAAAGAAGAAGACGACAAAGAAGAATAAAAAAACGGATATGTATTAGAAAAAGAAGAATACAAGAAAAATAGAGACGTCTAAGAAAAAAGAAGAAGACGATGAAGCAGAAGAAATGATAAAGAAGACAAAAGAAGATTAGGAAAAGATGGATAGATAATTAGATTTATTTTATTGATAACACAACCACCCGATAATTTAGTGACCAATTATTTATAAATGTGATAGAAACTATTAACCTACTTGAAATCTATTTAGCGTCAGAATTAAAAATTGATTTGTTTTCGTTTTAAGGGATGTGTGCTTATTAGAAAATGATCTCAAATTGTTTTGTGTTTTAATGTGTCCGTAGTCGTGACAATTTATACGTGTCATATTATTCACTTTGTTGACGTAACACGTTATTCAAATTATGAAAAGAAAAATAAAATTATAAAGTATTATAAAAGTACGATTATATTATAGTAGTAGTCCTTACTTATATCCAGACTTGGGGTTTCTTCTGTTTCCTTATCTCTTTATGGTGTCTTTTTTATTATTTATTGTAAAATATTTTATCTGACCGAAGGTTATTTTGAATTTAATATTTAAGTTCTATGTAAATTAATGCTCAGAGGAAAGGAATAGGATATCTTTGGTGGTATTTAGTGCATTATCTTATTCCTACCAAACAGCGATGTTACGGTACAATTCTCTGGTAGCAAATATCATGCCTCCATCTCAAAAGGGTGGGCAAACTGTGCGGTCAGGCAGAAGAGAATGAAACACTTGGAAGCTGGTGAACCCGGGGCTGCCAGCCGTGGGGACTAGTGCCCCGACTGGAGTTCAGCAACGCGGGCGACCAAATCTCCCCGTCGCAAGTCGACGTGTCAGTCTGTGGCCCTAGAGCGTGGGTCTTGTGATCACTTACATGGTCGCCTCTAGAAACCGTGAACTGTGCGGTCAGGCCAATACAGGAATTAATTGAAGCACATGGAAGCTGGTGATCACATACTGGTCGCTTGTAGAAATTAATACCGTGAAGCAAATTCCGTTGATCTGATAGAGAGAATAATCATAATCACTGACCAATCTATTATCCTATCCCTAAAACTCATGCAAACAGTAGTATAAAAGAATTTTTTTTTATTCAATGCAACACAAGGTGTCCGGGGGTAAAATGCGCTAATCTCGGGAGCTGATTCTACATGATGGTAGAAGTAAAAAACGAAATTAACTTTTTTCGAAATTCCTACATTTTTTTTCACTCATAAATATTTTTTCGTAGTAAAATATTTATTTTCCCATAATTCATCAATTTTTTTTAACTTAAAATTAACTTCTAAGGTATAAAAAATACTTAATCATATTCAATAGTTGAGGAAACAGGACAAACAAATATACAACATAATATAATATAATTTTTTACAAACAATTTTGAATATTAAAATTAATATTTTTGCATATGAATTCTTCATAATAATTTAATAATTGTGTTGTTATCACGGTGACCAGATAAATCATCAAAATGATTCATCACATCTTTAAAAAGATATATAAAGTCATGGGATGTGATGAAACAAAAAATTTATTAACTTGGTTAGGTAGGTTAGGTTACGTTAGGTTAGGTTTAATTTTTTTTTTATCATTTTCTAATGTCTTTATTTCACTTTTTAAAGGTGTGTTGAATTGTCAATGTGCTGATGTATCATAGAACCATTATCACTGCATATGTCTTCCAAAAGGTACTATGTATTACATCTTTGTAGTAGGAGGGGTCGCCACTATAAATTTTATAGACGTAGCGAAACATGATATTTTGTAGCTTGATAGTTAATGTAAATGCTATTTTCCTTTGTTATTCTGTTTGATGAAAATAAATGGTTAGAAAAATATAAAACAATTCATCATTCAAAATTATCACTTTTACAGGAAAAAATTAAACATCAGTAAATACGTCATTTTTTGTAATCTTATTTTAAATTTATATCTTCTATTCAAATAAATGTAATTTATTTTACTGTAACTGATTGTAAATGCTTACATGCTATTTTAAAATTATTTGTTTCTGAAACTATTAAGTGCAAGTAAAAATATTACATTCTTATTAATAAATTGAAAAATAATCTAAATTCTGTCATTTCAATGTTTAATCTCAAATTATATCTAAAATGGAAATATTTTAAAATGTATGGTATTTTAATTTTAAGTCAATTAAAATTTTTAAGTTAAAAATTAATTAAAATAAAAATATTATGGGAAACGTTCGTTCGTTGAAGACAAAAAATATTAAATTCAACTTTGGTAAGTTGCTTTGAAGTAATGGGCATGTAAAGGTTCTAATAAACAATATTTTTTTGTTTCATATTATGTTGATATAATAATAATAATAATAATTGTTTATTCCAGAATGTGGATATAAAACGAAAGTTTTAAACAAATATAAAGATGATGATAAAAAATTCTGTAAAGTATATTTACTAATATATATCAACGAACGAACAGAGCCGACCTCCACGTGGTGTTTCCTGGGTAAAGCTAAATGGCTCTAATTTTTTGTTTTTGTTTTAATCTCTTCTTTGTGGAACTCTAAAATTGTGAATACGGCGTGAAGTCTAAAACTAAAAAAAAATTATCTACCATAAGCACCAAATATTCATTAACAACTAAATCTTACGCAGAACTTGAAAATAATCGTTAAAATATGATAAATTGTTCGAATTCTCCGAAACAACCGGTCCTAAGTAAAACACAGATGTTGAACACTTTTCAGCAATCTCTTAACAAGATAAACCTTCTAAAAGGATTAAACAAACCTGAGCGGTTAAATCACTTCTGTTGTGACGAGAAAAAATAAATATTTAGAACCTTGTCCAACTTCTGTGACAACGTAGTATTGTAGGGTTACTACGGGGTAAGAGGAGACTGCAATCAATTGTTTTAAACTAGATCGAACCCGTTTAACACGTCCTCGCGATACTATCTGTGTAAATAAGTTTAATCAAAGGTGGGCCCTTTAAAATTATTTCCCTGTTACACAATATACAGAATTCATTATTGAAAGTTTTTCGTTGATTGTAAATAATTATAAATCTGTTTTGGGTTTCAAGGATCTTCAAATAAAATACTTCATGCCTGTAGGCAGAATGGTTTTCAATAATACATGAAATGTAACGACTTAAAATATTATCATTGCATGTATAAAAAAAATTGTATACTTGTTACAAGTGAGTGCTTAATATATTTTGTATATTATAGTGATCCATGTTCGGAGTTTATTGCCATTGCAAAACTTGATAAGATACCTACCTTACTTATAACTTAACCAATCAAAACTTTGACAAATAAATGATATGGCCGATCTTCTAGCGGTGTTTTCTAAAAAAGGCTAAAAACCGATTAGAAACAGATATTTTTCAAATTAAGAAAGCGTTCATGTGAATGTGCACTTGGACTATGTACGTACAAACAAACTTACCGACAAAGTTCCATATTAAAAAATTTGAGAATTGCATCATGTGATATGAGATAAGTAACTGTAAATGTTTAATTATGAACCTTACTTACAACTGTGATAGTGGTTTTTAGACAATCACAAGCATCTGTTAAATTCACTTTAGCCTATTGAAAAATATAAATATCCAGCTTTTAGTTGATTCAATAACATGTGAAATTTAGTTTTGATTTTATCATGAAAAATAACCGCCAAGAGATGACTTATGAATATCAACATGGCTAAGGTATTGTCGAATTAAATGACAATGAAGTGAAACGTAATCTGTTCTATCATGATCCATGTACGCCAAGAACTGACAGATGAAATTTGACAAGACTTCGTATGCAGTGTGATACAGAGAATTGCATCATGTGGTATGTGGGTACTAACTGTGATTTTTAATAAAGTCAGTACCTCCATCCCACAAAAATGCATTTTTCAAATAACTTCTTTGACGGATTTAAAGTAAAACTGTCGGCGAATTAAATAAACAAGGACTACAGAATCTGTTCCATCATGGACCATATCCGCCAAGAACTGGTAAATGAAAGTTGACAAGCATCCATTTGCAGAATGACAGAGAATTTCATCGTGTGGTATGTGGGTACTAACTGTGATTTTTAATAAAGTCAGTACCTCCATCCCACATAAATGCATTTTTCAAATAACTTATTTGACGGATTTAAAGTAAAACTGTCGGCGAATTAAATAAACAAAGACTACAAAATCTGTTCCATCGTGAACCATATCCGCCAAGAAATGTTAAATGAAAGTTGACAAGCATCCATTTGCAGAATGACAGAGAATTTCATCGTGTGGTATGTGGGTACTAACTGTGATTTTTAATAAAGTCAGTACCTCCATCCCACATAAATGCATTTTTCAAATAACTTATTTGACGGATTTAAAGTAAAACTGTCGGCGAATTAAATAAACAAAGACTACAGAATCTGTTCCATCGTGAACCATATCCGCCAAGAACTGGTAAATGAAAGTCGACAAACATCCATTTGCAGAATGACAGAGAATTGCATCATGTGGTATGTGGGTACCAACTGTGATTTTTAATAAAGTCAGTACCTCCATCCCACATAAATGCATTTTTCAAATAACTTCTTTGACGAATTTAAAGAAAAACTATAGGCGAATTAAATAAACAAAGACTACAAAATCTGTTCCATCGTGAACCATATCCGCCAAGAAATGTTAAATGAAAGTTGACAAGCATCCATTTGCAGAATGACAGAGAATTTCATCGTGTGGTATGTGGGTACTAACTGTGATTTTTAATAAAGTCAGTACCTCCATCCCACATAAATGCATTTTTCAAATAACTTATTTGACGGATTTAAAGTAAAACTGTCGGAGAATTAAATAAACAAAGACTACAGAATCTGTTCCATCGTGAACCATATCCGCCAAAAACTGGTAAATGAAAGTTGACAAGCATCCATTTGCAGAATGACAGAGAATTTTATCATGTGGTATGTGGTAACTTATAGTGATTTTTTTATGAAATATTTAGTTGCATCTTAATTCAGAGTTATATTCGCTGTACTCGTTATTCTGTGCTCCTGAATAATTGAGTATGTGCGGTGTCGGGTTTGGGTCCTATGTGTATTATATATCCTTTCATAGGTTTCATTCTCGCCACCTCACATAGTCATCAAATTTTATTTTCTGCAGTGAAATGGAATGTTGGAGCTTCATGTCTCATTCAGGGAATATTAAAATAAATATTCCATTAAATTGTCAGCATAGGTTATTCCTCGTTGCAATCTTTAATTGTGGGTGATGTCCGGTGTTGAGTTTATGTCTCTATAATTAAATAGATTGAGATTATCCTCAACATCAGACATCGTTCATGTCATTAATATTATTCAATGCTGAACTGTGAGTAACTTGACAGTCGTGGAATGTGTGAGTTGAAATTTAGTAACATGAAGAATATCCCGACCACTCCATTCAATAACATTCCAGCACAATTATGTGTTTTCCTATCCACCAAGTATTTGAGAATGCATTCTTAGCAATCCCATGCAATCGCATAAATATTGCGTGAACAGTTTCTGTTTATTTTATTTTAAAATATATTTTGTTAATTATTAAATTCCTAAAAGATTGGAGATTCGGTAAGTTCTTCAGAGAACATATAAAATAAAATTCACTTTTTTCGTACGGTCCACATAGTACAATAATATATTTACTCACGTATAATGTTTCACGCATGAAGGGTCTGAAATAATAATATTTTACTGATTGCATGTTAGAATAAATCGAAACTTTTGAAGAAAATTTGTACAAAATATTTGAATGACAACAAACCATTACCATATACTTTAAGAGTAACAATTTCATTTAAAAAAGTTAAAATTCTTATAAATCTTCTGTGTTCTTCATTTATTGATTATGTGTGATGTCAGGTTTGGGCTTTATGTGCATTAAATACCTTTTCATAAGTTACATTCTTGGCATCTCACATAGTCGTAAAGTTTTAACCTTTCTATTGTGAAATAAAATGTTGCAGCTCCATTGAAATAAATATTCCATGATGTTAACGGCGTACGTTATTCCACGTTGCAGTCTAAACTTTGTGGGTTATGTTTGGTGTTGCGTTTGTGTCTCTATAATGAAAATGATTGAGATCATCCTCAACATCAGACATCATTCAAGTTATTCGGATTATTCGAAGTCGAATGGTAAGTATCTGTCGCAGCTCTAATCGTGGGACATGTGAGTTAATGGGTTCACGAATAACGTTCTTACCATTCCACCCATTCGATTTTGTTAAGTAATAAATGTAAACCCTATTACAGATATTAATATTACATTATTGGAGAACTTAATTTTGGTTTCCAAAGGATAACGTCGCAGAAATGTTGCATATTTATGAGTTGCGTCATGGACAAATATGGCCTCACATTCATATTCATAATACCTGTCATTGCACTGCAGCCTTGTGGATTATGTCTGAAGATGTGATTGCATATCAATGTGTTACGTTCTTGAGCTGATCACCCCACTGGACATCGTTAATAACACTCACATTAGCACGTGGACAAAATAATAATTAGTAGAATATACTAATAACAAAGGGTTGTTGAGTTTGTATTTTGGAGTTAATTTTTAATCTTCAATAATTTACGTTTAGTCTTTAAGAAATCTTAAATTAACGAAGAAATTTAAAAGCTATTTCAGTGTTTTATTCATGCAAATCGTCGGTTGTCGAATTTATAATTTCTTAAATTAAAATTAAAATATGTGCAATCACTAGTGTGTATATAGAGCGCCGTGCACAAAAACGACGCTATACAAATCATGATTTTATTATTATTATAATTATCATGCACGAGAAGTTTCTAATAAAACCATTTTAACTGCATTATATTTAAAACAAATCATTTTTTGAAAATGAAATATTTAATTTTGAAAAGTAATAATTTTTTAATCATCAACGAACGAATAGAGCCGAACTCTTCGCAGTGTTGACTGGCTCTATATATATATATTTTAGTTTTGTTCTAAAATATCTTCTTTTAAATGTTGAACTGTAATGTTTTAGTTTCACAAAGGCATTAATCAAGGAATGCTCTAGATAAATAATGAATCCGCAAATCATGAAAATAAACAAATTTGACGACGATATGATTTTGGTTTCCAAGAGAATTATTTAATAATTGTAAGTTTCTCTATGGACATGTATTGCCTTAAATTTTGTAGTTTATAATCCCTATGACTGTCTAATTGACTGCAGCATTGTGAGTTATGTCCGGTGATTACATCTCAATGTGATGTTAAGTATAATTTAAGAGTGTGAATTTTTTTATTAAAGTTTTCATCTTCAAAATATTGCGCTCAACTCACAAACAGCAATGATTTTTAACTTTAACAAATTGTTATCAGCTAGGTGAAACATCTTGAAAATCTAAAAAAAATTAAAAAATCTAAAGTAATTTTACCGTATACCGTTGGTATGCTTTTCAAAACTACTTATAAAGGACTGCCAAATGAAGCGTTTTGCCCGGTACAACAAATGAAGATGTTAAAATTAAATTATTATACACAAAGTAAATTCACTAAAGTCATCGTTTTCAGATTATTAGACAACTGTTATTTTTCGTATGTCATTTTTGTGTCGCATCGAATATTTCATTAAGTTACCAGCTTTACCCAAAATAATTTGTTTTTCATGAAAGCCTCCAGAAAGGTGGCAAGTTATAAAATTCATCAGCTCGTAACACAATATTATGAAATCCTTTTTAGTTAGTTGAAATACAAAGGGCTGTTCTTACGCCGAGTTTTTATTTTCTGTTAGAATATATTTATTTAATACCACTTAATTGTATATATTTATAACATATTTACTATTATTTTTGATTTTTTTTATTTAGGTGGGAAACAATTATTTATATGTTTAGTTTAATTGCCAGCAAAAATGCTGCTTCTGTAGGTATTCAGAGATACCTGAAATGTAACCATGCTATTTTATATAATTTGTTTTTACTTTAATATTCATCACTTAACAATCATATCCTGAACATATAAATAATATGGCCGACCTCCACGTGGTGTTTCCTGGGTAACGCTAACTGGCCATCTAGGTACGGAAATCATGAAATAGTAAACAATTTACTTTCTTTTCCTGAAAAGCCTTCAAGTTAGTATTGCGAACTGTATATATATATATATATATATACTGTACAAATTGTATTCCGCGGTTGTGGTTATATTATTAATCAATCCTACCTGTCTGAGGTTTTATTTTACACTTACTTCTTTAGAACTCCACTTTTGACACCTTGCACGATCACATTTACGAACTTACTGTTATTAAAGAATTAAATCAGATCAGAAAAAACTAGCAGAAAAAGCAGAAAAGCCTTCGTTTGCAGCATGACCAAGAATAGCATAATTTGTTAGGTTGTTATTTATTGTTTACTCTTTATTTACCTCCATCCCACAATATTGCATATTTTCAGAGAAACAAAATCGTGTGTAGAATTGATATTTTCCCTTTAAAGGATTGAAGGTTAAGCTATTGTCGAATAAATAACAAAGTGCTAAGGAATCTTTTTATCATGAAACATGTACACCAAGAACTGACAAATGAAGATTGACAAGGCTTCGTAGGCAGTGTGACAGAGAATTGCATTATGTGGTATGTAGTTACTAACTGTGATTTTTTTAATAAAGTCAGTAACTCCATCCCGCAGTAATGCATTTTTTTCAGATAAACAAAATCGTGTGTAGTATTCAAAATACCACTTTGATTTAAAGTAAAGCTGTTGTCGAATTAAATAAACAAGTTCCATCATGATGTATATCCACCAAGAACTGATAGATGGACTTCAAAAAGGCTTCAAATTAAATGTGAAAGAGAATTGCATCATACTGTATGTGGTTACTTACTGTGATTTTTTTAAAGTATGTAGCCCCATGCCGTATAATGCGATTTTGCAATAACGTTATCATTTTAAAGGATAAATAATTCAACTATCTGTGACAAATCTAACAAATGTGTATAGAGTTGGTTAAAAACATAAATTAAATCTTCCTTAAACTGAGAGATGGAAGTCGACAAGAATTCTTATGTGGTTAGTAACTATAAATGCATTGCGAGGGCGTAAGAGGTTAGTAACTCGCGAATAATAAATATTTAGAAAAACACTTATAATTATTGTTGATTGAAGAAGTAATCGACATATTTGCGGGACTATGATTTCAAAGTCAATAACCACTGTAATTAAAGAACAACTAAACGGATTGGAATGAAATTTATATAGTTTATTGAAAGCATACTAAACGAGTACTATGTAAAAACATCATGTCATTACTTGGTTTAATTTGAATTATAAAATAATTTAAATTACTGTAAATTTTTTATTTATAAAAAACAACGTTTTCTAAACTGTTGACTACCCCTAGCCCATTAATCAAATAAATCCATGACATAAAAATGCATTGTTTGGATTAACACACTCTTTCGTAACATCTTACTATTAGGATTGTATAATGTATCATCATAATCATAATTTAATCACCCAACGTAGGTGATTAAATTATATTATTGTTCTCTAAATTTGTAAATTAATATAAAATTGAATCCCCACATAAAATGTAAATTCTGAAAGTTTTATTAAGAAGAATCAAAGAGAACAGCATTTTTGCATGACTTATCAAATCCTTTACCTGTGCAGCGCTATGTTACGGATTGAATTGAAGCAAGTAAATTTTAAAGTTAACAAGTATATTTTTCGTTTAAGCACATTGACAAATATAAATATTCCGCGGCGGTCAAATCAAATAACAAAAGTCTGTTATATCAAGGAACGTGTGCTCAAAAAATTGACGGATGGAAGCCGTCAAGCCTTCTAAGCCGGGAAAAAAGCGAAATGCATCGTGTGGTATGTGGCCACTTACTGTGAATTTTATATTAAATCAGGAACTCCATACCATAATAATGCGTTTTTCGGATAAACAAAAGCGGGGAACACGGTTTACCGAATCCTTTAGTGGTGCAGCACAATGTTACAGATTTTATTGTTGAAGTAAGTAAGTATGGTTAACGAGTATCTATTTTTCAGTTTCGTGTTGCTATATAAATTCTGTTAGGTCATATTCAGTATAAAATAATAGTATATATTGTATTGTAATTGTAACTCAACTTGCCAATTAAATACAGCGAGGATTTTATAAGTACATAGCTTAATTTTTTTTATTTTCCAGTTTTCTTCACCAAACGAGTATTTTTCTGAGTATGAGTACCTTCTTTATTGTTCGATACCTCCTTTTCGACGGAGTAGGTTTTTTTCTCATATCAAAACATAAATTCACAATTTTAATATTGTTAAAATTAAATTTTAATTTCTTTTTATTCTAAACATTTGAAGTCATGAGAAGGGTACTGAAACGTATGAAATGTATGACTGCAAATACTATAACGTTTCATCCGTTTTACTCAAAGGAGGTGATTAAAATTAAATATTACCCGGAAAAAAATCGTAAAGTCTTCGTATACGAAACCACGGGGTAAATAAATTTTTTGTATGTCGTTCGTAGCCGTACCGGATTACGAATAATAAATAATATGAATAGAGACTTGTGTTAATATAGAGCGCCGTGAGGTTATTTTTATCTGCTTTATATGTCAATTGAAAACGAAGCATTTTTTGAAACTTTGAAAATGAAATATTTAATAATGCAAAGTAATACTTTATTTAAAACAGATACGAATAGAGCCGTCCTCTTCGTGATGTTTCGTGGGTAATTCCTGGGTAACGCTAATTGACTCCAAATACATATTTTGGTTTTGTTATTATTTTTGAAATGTCTATATACACTATAAGTGAGAATATTGATTAACAACAACGACCAGCTACTTCAACTGGAAAATTTTCAATCAAACAAATTGTCGCAACATCATTTTTTTCATAATTCCCAGTCATCTTCTCTGTACATATTCTTCGGTGCTCCTGATTAATTGATGATGTGCGGTGTCGGGTTTGGGCCCTATGTGTATTATTTACCCTTTCATAGGAATCATTCTCGCCATCTCACATAGTCATAGAGTTTTTTAATGCTATACAGTGAAATGAAATGTAGCAGCTTCATTTATCGTTCAGGGATTATTCCAATAATTAAATTAAAAAAAATAATTCTATTAATTGTTATTTTATTTTATTATTAATTGCCATTAATAATAAAATAAAATAACAAAAGTTTTTGGAGTCTGGAAAGGAACGCATCCTCACAGAATTGACGGGCGGAAGCCGTCAAGCCTCCTAATCTTAGAACGACATGAAAAAACAATTATTTATTTGTAAGAGAATGGTTTTTAAACCATCAAACAAAGATGCTAGTATTGAAATTGAAAAAAAATCGACGTTCCTCTATCATTGAAGAAGGAGATACTACTTTTAATTGGAATTCAGTGAAGTTCTTCACCTGCTATTCTCGCGTATTTCCTTGTTCGTAGTATCAGATCTTATAATTATTATAATAATAGTATATATTTCATCACATATGTATGGTTTATGTATTTTTGCTGTTTTCTTCGGTGAACGAGCATTATTGATTAAGTACGGGGTTCGGTTTGGGCCAAATGTTTATTTCATTTGGCTGATTCCGACCGCCTCACTTAGCCAATAACTTTCTACCTTTCTACCAAATAACAAAACGCAACAGTTTTAAGAATGGACACATCAGTTGAATCTTGCGTTTGTGACATTTTGAACTTAATTAAGTTCCCTTCACTGCATTATTTATTCTATGCTCCGGATTTATTGGTTTTTTGCGCTGTCGTGTAAATATTTTTTTTTTATATTAATAATAGAAGATACAATACAGTAAAATAATACAAAACAATCTTAATTAACTAATTACATTTCCCGGTTAGAGGATAATAGTTAGAGGGAAATTAATATATATATAAATTATAAATATATAAATTTCCATAAAAACATTCTCACCACCACACGAATCGAAAAAAATATTTGTTTTTCAACGTTAAACTGGAATGTTGCAGTTTCTCATATGTAGTATTCTAGGAATGCATAAAATAAATATTGAATCCGCAAAACATGAAAACAAACTAATTTGACGGCGATGTGATATTGGTTTCCATAGTTGCTATATATATGGAAATGTATTGCCTTTAATTCTTGTTTATAATTCCTATGACGGTCTTATAAGACTGCAGCCTTGTGAGTTATGTCCGGTGATTGCATCTCAGTGTGTTACGTTGTTAAGATGCTTCACCCCACCGGACATGATTTATAACATTCACATCAGCTGATGTTGAGAACAATTTTAGAGAATGTATTTTTTACTAACTTTTCCATCTTCAAATTATTGCGTTCAACTCACACAACAGAATTTTTTTATTTTATCTATTATTATCAGCTAACTGAAACATTTTGAAAATATAAATAAGATACCAAAAACTCATATTTAAAAAAAAAATTGAAGATTTCATCAATATTACTTTAAACCGTTGGTTTACTATTCAAAATTACTTGAAAAAGTTGAAGATATTAAAATTAAATTACCATACCAAAAAGTAAATTCACTATGTTATCGTTTGCAGATGGTAAGACAAATGTTATATTTTGTGTGTCATTTGTGAGTCGCAGTGAATATTTTATTTCATTTATATGTTTTTATGAACGCCTCATTCATTCACAAAAATTCATCCACTCATACTACAATATTATGAAATCCTCTCTAGTTAAGTGAAACATAGAAGGCTGTTTTAACGCCATTTTTTTATCTTCTGCAAGAATATTTTTTTTTAGTTAGGTGGGAAACAATTATTTATATATTCAGTTATTTGAAAGTAAAAATTCTGCAGAATTGAAGGTATTCAGTGATACTTGAAATGCAACCATGTTATTTTGTATAATTCATTATCACTTAAATGTTCATTACTTAACAATCATATCCTGAACATATAAATAATATGGCCAACCTCCACGTGGTGTTTCCTGGGTCACGCTAACTGGCCATCTAGGTACGAAAATCATGAAATAGTTAACAATTTACTTTCTTTTTCTGAAATGCCTTCAAATTAGTATTGCAAACTGTATATATTCTGTACAAATTATATTCCGCGGTTGTGGTTATATTATACATCAATCCTTCCTGTCTGAGGTTTAATTTTACACTTTCTTCTGTAGAACTCCACTTTTGAATACTGTCACTTTTGACACCTTACACGATCACATTTATGAACTCACTGTTATTAAGGAATTAAATCAGATCAAGAAAAGCGGTTATATTATACATCAATCCTCCCTTTCTGGGGTTTTATTTTACACGGACTTCTGTAGAACTCTATTTAAGCATACTGTCACTTTTTGACATCTTGCAATAACTATACTGGTCATGATGACATTTTAGGAATGGCAAAGTGGGTGAATAGGACAATTGCAGGATTTAATAATGAGTTTTTACGTAATTTGATTGACGCCACAAAGTACTACTATTGAATAAATTATTTATATGTTTTAGATGTATGTCCTGTAATGTAATATATTGTAATGGATTTCATTTTATTTTAATTCATTTGAGGCAGAATGGTATTTACTCAACGAGACCTAAATGCCACCACGCTTAATACAATGTAAAATACGTTTTGTTCGGTATGCCTTACTCGAAAGTCACATCTGAATATGTACAGATATAGCATGTGACAATCGCATTATATTCACGAATGTAATCTATTCTGTCACAGATTGGATTCAGGTAGGAGATTTGAGCGAGTGTGTTAATTTTATATAAAATCAGGAACTCCATACAATAATTATGAGTTTTTGAAATTAAAACAACTGGGTAACGCTTACTGGCCATCTAGGTACGGAAATCATAAAATAGTTCAATATTTACTTTATTTTTCTGAAAAGCCTTCAAGTTAGTATGTATACAGTAAAAACGTGGATTATAAAATCGAAAAACTTTTTTCAGTGGTGTAACATAATGTCAGGGCCTTGATTCAGGTAGGATATTTGGTTGAGTGTCTTAATTATGTACCAAAAAACTTCAACTCTTTCCGGAAAAAGTGCAAATCATGACCACAAGTTATGTGATGCGCTGGACATATCTCTAATGTTTAAATTCATCAGAAATGTAACCATTGCAACATATGGCTTACTAACACAAAAAACATGGTTTTGCTGGAATACGAAATAATAATTTCTTTGAACGCCTCTTGTTAGCAGGTTGGCGTAATAAGTCATACAGGTGTAAAATTTTTATCAAAATATTGGGTTTTGACACCACCGAGTGATCCATTGTATCAAAATCTCATCAGTTACGTACAGACAAATTAAATAAAATTAGATTCTTGCTTTTATGTAGTAAAGTACATACAGGTAAGTACTGATGGATTAAATTTATTTTTAAACCATTACAGATATTAACTGAAAAAATCTAACTGGTGTCGGAAAACTTACACACAAAATAACTGACGGAAGGATGTGGACAAGTCTTCCACTGCAACATTATGATGTCAGTTTTAGGTACAATAATGTTTTTTGCAAAATTATTTATATTCTGTGAAAAATTGAGTACAAAACGATTATGTTTGGTTTATTTGCTAGTGAGGTAGTGGTTTGTCTTATCTTTCGGCAAAATGGTAGGTACCTTGTCAATGTGACCAAAAATAGTCCCAAACTTAGATTTTTTTTTGCTTAAACATACCTTATTTAACAATCAAATCCCAACCATGTAAGTAATATGGCCGACATCTTGTATTTGATTTGATGGTTGGCAGATATAATCTTTATTTTAATAACATAAGTTAATAGCACAAGGTTCTAAATACAGTTTATGGAATTTCTAAAATGGTTCTCAATGTAACCTGAAATGCTACGACTAAAAACATAGTATTCACTTTTTTCTTGTATAGAGTACTTAAGTGAATATATATACTATTGAATATTATTGTTTTTGTGCTACGAGTTTATTGCTAATACAGATCATTGTTATGTTGCATACTAACGATTTGTGTAATTTGTTCGTGTGACACGTCTCAGTGATTTCAACTTATGAGACTTGTTTCATGGACAATTTTCACGGGTTTTTTTGTCATCTGATGCACTTATAACTGATCTACTTCACCAGAAGAGGAAATCATATTTCTTATAATGATGTGTTTTTAATTGCCAGATGTATCAAATATTTAATCTTAGGCAAAAAATTATAATTTATAATCGATAATCTAACCACAATATAATGTATTTTGATACATGTTTTGATGCTAGAGAAACAAAATCCTCTAGAAAACGGATTACTGCTTGTGATCAAGGTAATTTTTTTCTTTTGATGAATTTTAAACAATTATAGGTATTTACTGAAAAAATCGTAACTACTGACTCCAAAAAACTTACACACAAATGAAATTAACGGATGGATGTTGACAAGTCTTCTAATCCGGAACGTATCAAGGAAAGTTTCCTCGAAAAATTGACGGATGGAAGCCGTCGAATCTCTTCATCCGGGATAAAAGAGAATTGCATCTTATGGTATGTGGTTACTTACTGTGAATGTAATATTTAGTCAGGAACTCCATACCGTAATGATGCGTTTTTTGGATAAACACAACCCGGGAACATGGCTAATCAAATTCTTCACTGGTTAATCCTTAACATGGTGCTGCGTTACGAATTTGATTCAGGTAAGTAATTTTTACAGTTACAGAGAATCTATTTTTCAAAACACAATGCAGATATTCGCAGAATAATCTTTGTCTCTCTTGAATTTTTGGGTGTTGCTGAATAAATTATATAAGGTCATATCCATTAAAAACTGACAGGACATTTAGATTAAAATTCGACTTGCTAATTAAATACGGCAAGACACACACTGGCAAATAATGTAAGAGAAATTTTAATTTTTACTTTTTGATTGTTTTTTAAAAGAATTTCTTTTAAAAGGAGGATTGGGTCATGAAAAGAGAGTTTTATTGATTCATCAACTGACTGAGCTTTGAAAATAAGTCATTGATCATTGAAGACAATAGTTACCACTTTTAAATGAAAAACGCAAAACAGATAGACACAAAAAGATTAAAAAATATCTCGGCATTGCAGCAAAGTTCTTTGTTGCGATCAAATAATTTTCTGTCTTTTCCAAGTATGGATCTTCTGTAAGAAATTTCATTTTGCGATGCAACGAAGATGGAGTTTTTTTACAATTTTATTAAAGTTAAAAATTAAATTTTATTTTCTTTATTATTCGCCGGGTAAAATATAAAGGGCTGTTTTTACGCCAAATTTTTATTTTCGGTGGGAAACATCTATTTATATGTTTAGTTTCTTTGCAAGTAAAAATGCTGCTGCTGTAGGTATTAATTGAAACCCTGAAATGCAACCATGCTACTTTATATAATTTGTTTTCATTTTATTATTCATTACTTAACAATCATATCCTGAACATATAAATAATATGGCCGACCTCCACGTAGTGTTTCCCGTGTAACGCTAACTGGTCATCTAGGTGCGGAAATCATGAAACAGTTAACAAATTACCTCCTTTTCCTAAAAAGCCTCCAAGTTAGTATGTCGAATTGTATATATACTGTACGAATTGTATTCCGCGGTTGTGGGTATAGTTGACATCAATTCTACCTGTCTGAGGTTTGACATTTAAGGAGGGGCAAATTAAGTAGAAAAATTGCAATATTTTATTAAATATATATTTTTTTAATATTTAAATTCCAAAAACCTTTGAACTGCGGTAAGTCGTTCTGAGCATTTCGGAAAATAGTAAAAATAAAATTAACTCTATTCGTACGGTTCACAAAGTACAATAATAAAATAAATCACGCATTATGTTTCGCGCATGAAGGTTACAGAATAATATTTAACTGTTTTGCGTATAGGTATCAAAATTTGGAGGAAATTTGTTAATTGTTACTATAACTTCTACGTTTTCAATTTAATAAATTGTCGCATCTTAATTTTGTCCTTAATTCACAGTTATCTTCGCTCTCCTTATTCTTCTGTGCTCCTGAGTTATTGATTATGTGCGGTGTCGGGTTTTGGCCCCATGTGTATTATATACCCATTCATAGGAAACATTCTCGCCACTTCACATGGTCATAAATTTTTATTTTCACATTTCTACGGTGAAATGGAATGTTCGAGCTTCATATATCACTCACGTAATATTCAAATGAGTATTCCAGGAAATCGTCTAATTGTGGGTGATGTCTGGTGTTGAGTTTATGTCTCTATAATCAAAAAGATTGAGATTATCCTCAACATCGGACATCGTTCATATCCTTCAGATCATTCAATGCTGAACGTTAGTTGTCAATCGTGGGATGTGTGAGTTGGAATTTGGGCATATGAGGAACATCCCGATAACTCCATATATTCAATAAAATTGCAACACATTTATGTATTTTAAATTTTTTTTGAGTATTTTTTGATTAAATATTTATTTTTCTCAAGTTCGCATTTATGAACTTTCCGTTATTAAGGAATTTAATCAGATCAGTCCGCCAAGAACTAGCAGAAGGAAGCAGATTAGACTTCGTTTGTAGTATGAGAGAGAAAAGCATCATTTCTAATGTAGTTATTTACTGTGTACTATTAATTTATCTCCATGTTTCACAAATGCACTTTTTCAGAGAAAGAAATTAAATGACAAAGTACTACTTAATCTGTTTCATAATGAAACATTTACGCCAAGAAACGACAGATGAAATTTTTCAGATAAACAAAATTGGGTGTAGTATTCAAGTTACCACTTTGATTTTAAGTGAAGATGTTGGCGAATTAAATGAACAAGAGCTACGAAATCTGTTCCATCATTATGTATATCCACCAGGAACTGATAGATGGACTTCGAAAACTCAAATTAATTGTGAAAGAGAATTGCATCATACGGTATGTGGTTACTTAAAGTGATTTTTTTTTAAGTACGTAGTCCCATGCCGTATAATGCGATTTCGCGGTTGTCATTGTGAAAAATATATAAAATTCAACTATTTGTGACAAACATAAGTGAGAAGAATGCTTTATGAAATTTCCTAATATCCTATTATCCACTTTTGTCGCATTTCAATTTCTAATTACTTATTTCTAACTTCTGTACATTCTTTGTATCATTTCTGAAAAAAAAACTTATAATCTCTCCAGTCGAGCGGTCCTTCTGGTTGTAAGAATCAATAGTCAAATGTGGTTTCGTTATATGCATATTTCTCTAAGCTATAATTTTTTTTATTTTCTTGCTTAAGTGGTATTTGCTTTGGTTGTAGATTGAACTGTGCATAGAATGAAATAATATGTATACATAGCTGTTAATCATCGATTCAAAAGGGTAGAAGTGTAGAAACAAGCGGTTTTACTTTAATTCCACTCATTTGTTTTAGAATATATTTTTTAGATCACTATGAACTCTATGAACTCTCTACTCAATCAAACAATTGATAAAATATCTTTAGCATGATGTTCCTCTATAATTTATGAAACATTGACAACTGACAAGCAAAAAAACTGACGGATGTATTTTGACAAGGTTTTCCCTGCAGTATGACAGAAAATTTCATCGTATGGTATGTTGTTTGTTCCTGTGAATGTTTTATTAAGTGACAGACTTCATGCCATACAAATGCGTTTTCTGATATCAACACCCGGGAAAATCAAAATGAAATTGATAACTGAAGAAAAACATTGTCATATCCAAGAGAAATGATTAAAATTTAATATTCCTCGGAAAAAAATCATAAAGTTTTCGTATACAGAACCACGGGGTAAAGCATTTTTTGTATGTCTTTCGTGCTGTGAACATTCTATTAAGATCCGAGCTTCTTGCAATAGAATGCGTTTTTCTGAACGCCTTTAGCAAAGTCGTATTTAATAAAATTCATCAGTGTGACATGTTACGAAATTCTTTTTAGTCAATAAAATTTTCTGCGATCTTGCTTATAAATATTTTTTTTAGAGTTTGTCGGGAAATAAAATATTTTATCCGATTTATCTATTACTAAAAGTATATCGGAAATCCTATCAATTCATTCGTTTTGGTCCGCAATCCTGAAGTTACTAGATTACGAATCATATATAATATGAAAAGAGACTTGTGTGAATATAGACCGTCGTGAGATTATTTTTATTTTTATCAGGCACGAGAAGTTTCCAACAAAACCATATTTTACTACTTTATATGTTGATTAAGAAGGAAGCATTTTTTGCAAAATTGAAAATAAAATATATAATAACGCAAATTAATGCATTACTTAAAACGCAGGTACGAATAGAGCCGATTTCTTCGTGGTGTTTCCTTGGTAATGCAAAATGGCTCTACAGATATATTTTGGAAATGTCTCTTCAAAAAATTATATTTGCCTTTCGTTATGAACATGTTTGTAAATACACGATAAAGTTAGCATATTGATTAACAACAACGATCAGCTACTTTAACTGAAATGTTTTTTATCAAATAAATATGTCGCAACATAATTTTGTTCATAATTCACAGTCATCTCAATAATACCTTTTTTTTCGCTGTACCTTTTTTTTCTGTGCCCCTGAATAATTGACTATGTGCGGTGTCGGGTTTAGGCCCTATGTGTATTATACACCGTTTCATAGGAATCATTCTCGCCATCACACATGGTCATTAAATTTTTTTTTCAAAATTAAAATGAAATATTGCAGCTTCATGTACCATTCAGGGAATATTCCAATAAATAACATAATAATAAATAAATAATTCTGTTTTCCATTACCTAACGATAAAATAAAATATCAAAAGTTTATAGAGTCTGTTTTATAAAGGAACGCTTCCTCACAGAATTGGCGGACGGAAGCCGTCAAGCCTACTAATCCGGGATAAAAGAGAAATGCATCGTGTGGTATGTGGTTACTTACTGTGATTTTATACTAAGTCAGTCACTCCGTTCCATACAAATGCGTTTTTCGGATTAACACAACCAGGGAACATGGTTTATCAAATCTTTTCTCATCTAACAGATTTGATATAGGTAAGTTAATTATCTGCTCTCTTAAAAACATGTAAGAATAAAAGAATAACCTGCATTTAACTATCTTCAAATTACGTTTATTGCAAATAACTTTTTTACCTGATCTGATATTGTAATGATGATAATAATAGGAAATATTTCATTAACTTTTTGTGATAAAAATGTTTTTACATAACGTGATGGTTCTAGATACTAAAAATATTTCTGTTTGAGGGCAGAGCACCTCTCGTACTGGCGTGAGCCTTGAGATCAATTATTTTAGCAGAGCTCGCTTTTTTAACAATAACCTGCTTAAAATTATGCCAATATTAGATTTCGGAGTTGTGCCCTCAAGTTCAATGAAAGTTAAATTAAATTGATATTTTGCTCATAGTATGTATTTTTGCAGTTTCCTTCAGTGAACGAGCATTATTGATTAAGCAAGGGGTTCGGTTTGGACCAAATGTTTATTTCATTCTTTTGACTTATTCCGACCACTTCACTTAGCCAATAACTTTCTACCTTTCTACCAAATAACGAAACGCAACAGTTTCAAGAATGGACACGGCAGTTCTATAATGCGTTTGTCGCATTTCGAACTTCATTCAGTTCCCTTCACTGCATTATTTATTCTATGCTCCTGATTTATTGGATATTTGCGGTGTCGTGTAAATTTTTTATTTTATTTTTATAATAGAACATACAATACAATAAAATAATACATAATCTTAATTAACTAATTACAATTCCCGGTTAGTGGAGAATTGTTCTCGAGTCTAACTGGGTAGTTAGTCAATTTCATACTCATTTTTTTATTATTATTAATTATTTTTATAATGATACATATATACATTTAAATGTTCTCCCATAATAAGTTATTGCTTGTGTGTATGGGATTAGGAGCTATTTAAAAAAAAAAATATTTATTTTGATTATTATTTTTTAAAAGATGCGGTAGGTATTTTTAATTTTATTTTTTAATTCTTTTAATGTATCATTAAGCAATCTTTAATTTTCTGACAATTTATTGAAGAAATTTGTTCCTCAACATTAGTAGTTTTGTATACCTAATTTTTTACAAATCGGAATTGGTAACATGTATTTTGTCTTAGATTTGCTGTGTTTTTGAATGGTACGGTTTTGTTTAGGATATCCTCTTTGTGAAATTGTAAGGTTGAGTGATACAGGAAAAGAGTATTTAATTTTCCGTCTTTAAATTCTTTGAGTATGAGTTCAGATGAATATAAAAATGATTTCTTTAATATTTTATTAATTTTTAGTTTTTAGGCAATGTAAAGAGGTTGTGTGTGAGTTTTATAGGCGCCCCCCATCCTATTTTACCATATTGGATTTTGAAGTTTTGATTTCAATATAAGAACATAATAAATTACATTGGTGTTGAGTGATTGGGGCAGAGTGAAGTATAATGTTTATTTCATTCGGCGTATTTGTTTTTTTATGAAAAATAGTACGTAGTGTGTTTTTTTACAGTTTAACGTTAGAAGGTTATTGTCAAACCATGTTTTCAATTAATTGATGTCGGTGTTATGCTTTTTGTTTAATTGTTCAGTCCATGTGTTTGCTTTTAGAAGAAGCATTGAGTCATCTGCATATGAGACAATTTTACCGTGTTTATCAACTTCAAATATATCATTTACATATAATATGAACAAAAGTGGTCCTAAAACTGTGCCTTGTGGTATCGAAAAGTTATTACTTTCTGAATCACTTAGTTCATTTAATAATTTTACTTGTTGTCTATTTTCCAAAAAGCTTATAATTCAGGATAGTACCATTCCATTTATTCAAATTAATATTATTTTTTTATTAACTATTTATGTTATACACTAAGAAATGCTTTTTAAGGTCAATAAATATTACAATGTATTTTTCAAGGAGTCTAGGGCGGTATATATAAAATTTGTTATTTTTGCAAAAGCATCGTGAGTGATGGTGTTTTTCTTTTTAAATCAAACTGTAAAGTATTTATAATATGATGATATTTTAGGAAGGACGAGATTTTAAAAAAAAAATTCGAATATTTTATATATATTTGATAAAAAGGATATAGGGCGGTAATTTTGTGGATGGTTTGGGCAGTCTGCTTTATATATCGGTGTTATTATTGTTTTTTTGTTATTATCAGTAAATACAATTTTCATAAGGTTTGTATTAAATATATGATCATATGAGTTAAGGGGTAAATCAGCTATTGTTTCATTATTTTTTATATGTTTACATCTATGTTGTCATAACCGGGAGCGGAAATATATATTTATGTATAATCCTTTCGGTCAAGGTCAATGGTAATACGAAGACACTTTCCAGGTCAAAAATTTAACATCACGTTTTTCAAAATCTTGAAGTTCAATCGTAAAATGTGCGGTGGTGGAAAACTCATAATCTATAATCCACATCGAGAATCTTTCCACCGCAATTCAATGGGAAATGATATGTTTGAGAGATGTATGGAATATACATATATTAGTTAGGCAACCGTCGCAAATAAAGCTCGTGAACACTTACAATATCCTTCTGTTGGAATACTATATATTTGTATTGGTAGGCAAATGCGATCATTGTGAAAATTACATATTTTAACGACACAAGGTTCTATAAACATATTTAATCACATTACAGGAAAACAATCACGGCACGGATTATCGTAGGGCAACTTCGGTGTAAGAGGGGACTACGAGCAACTCTTTCTAACCGAAGTGAACCTGTAACACAATATGTCCGTAACACAATTTGAATTTTTACCATTTTTGAAAAAAAACTATGCAGGTTTATTATTTTTATTTAAAATTGATTTTACTTACAGGGAATTTCTACAGAAGTTCTCAATGTTTTTTGAAATGCTTTATCTCAAAACATTATATTATCTTTGTTAATTAGTTAAAGCACACAAGTGAATGTATATTATATTTAATATTATTGTTTTCGTTCTAGAAGTTTATTGCTAATGCAGATCTTTATTATGTTGCATACTAACAATTTGTGTAATTTGTTCATGTGACACGTCTCAATGATGTCAATTTATGTGACTTGTTTTATGGACAATTTTCACGGGTTTTTTAAATCTGATAAACTTAGAACTCACCTACTACACCAGAAGAAGGAATCACATTTATCTAACGGTGTTTTTCTAATCGCCAGCAAAATCAGAATATGCACATATTCAATCTTAGGCAAAAAAATTATAAAGATTTTTTTATCACAATAACATGTGTTTTCGTTATGTTTTGATGGATTGATTGTTATCAAGGTTATGTTTATCATGAGAATAATTGTATACAATTATAGGTATTAACTGTAAAATTCATAACTGTTGGTTTTGGACAACTTACACACAAAAAAACTGACGGATGGATGTCGCCAAGCTTTTCCCTGCAGTATGACAGAAAATTGCATCTTATGGTATGTTGTTTGTTACTGTGAATGTTTTATTTACAGAACCCAGGGTAATGCATTTTTTCATATGTCGTTCGTAGCTGTGAATATTTAAAAAAATAACGAGCTTCGTGCAAAAGAATGCGTTTTTCTGTACATGTCCAGCAAAGTGGTATATTATGAAATTCATCAGTGCTTTAGTTTTCTGCGTATTGCTGGTAGGCCTTTTTTTTTGTTTGTCGCAAAAAAATTAATTCATACGTTTCGTTTTGGCCAGCAATCCTAAATATACCGGAAAACGAATCATACGTAATATGAATAGAGACTTGTGTGAATATAGAGCGCCTTGAGGTTAGTTTTATTTTTAACATGCACGAAAAGTTTACAACAAAACAATATTTTACTGTATTTTTTTTTTTATTTATTGTTTTTGTGTTTAATTCGTAGAACTCCATTTAATTTTTTTATAAATTTAATTTAGATTAAATTTGATAATATTATTATTAAGTTCTGCAAGTGTTTTAGTTTTTTATTATTGTGACAGCTGTTTCGGCTTACAAGGCCATTTTCAAACTGTGGTTAGTCCACATTGAGACGACGTTTTTATACTATTTCAAATGTAAATTTTGAAGGTGCATACATTGATTTATTACTGGTTACACCGATGACATGATCTATTGTTGGTTAAACCAATCTATGTTTTCCCCTCAGTAAATGGTAATGGGTTCTTAATTATTTACTAATGACTTTATTGCTATGAATTATTTGGGTGCATTATACTGCTTGGGTTTTGTGAAAATACTAAGAAGTGGTACATCTACGGCAGCCATAGCCACTGTGGTGAGAGCACAGAGGATATGGCTGAAGGAAGAAACAAAGGAGTGCTGTCGGAAACGGGACACATTGCTTCACTACATAAAGGTGATCCATTCAGAATTAACATTTAAACTTCACGCATGGGAATTTGATACCCTAGATTTTGATACACGTGAACATATTAACGGAATTATATTTGAAAAATTTAAAACACAACAAAATAAACTTCAAAATTTGATTGATAACAAAAATAAAAGTTCGAAAATAACTAAGATTCCCACCAAGAAAAATATAGAATTTTATAAAAAAACTGTGAATTTGTCAAACACTGCATTTGAAACGGATGAAAATAATTTATTAGATAAAGGCTTTAAATATAAAATCCCTAGCGAAGTAACACCCAAACAAATAGAATCATTAGCTATCGACACTGAAATTTCTCTACGTAAAGTGGAAAATAATAATTTAACAAAACACGTCACGGCAGTTATTTTAGAAAAAACACTAAAATCGATAAACAATAAAAATAAATATGCTGTCAGTACAGAAACCCGAACATTGAAAGAAATTAGAGATAAAATTAAAAATAATAATCTAACTATAACCAAAGCTGACAAAGGTAACTCAATCGTTATTTTAGATAGAATTGATTACATCAGTAAGGTGGAAGACTTCTTGTTACCAGAAGATTTTAAAATTTTAACTAAGGATCCAACCAATAAAATTGTCAATAACGTCAACATCCTTATAAATAATTGCAATGCCATATTTCCCACCGAATGGTCAAAGAAAAACGTAAGGGTCATGAACCCAAGAGCCCCAGCTCTGTATGGCCAACCTAAGCTCCATAAAGCGAATAATCCAATAAGGCCCGTAGTATCTTTTATTAACGCCCCTACATCAAACCTGGCTAAAAGACTTAACTTCATCTTCAAAAAATTAACAAATTTTTCACCACGTTACAGTGTCAAAAACTCGATAGAACTAGTTAATAAAATAAAAAAATTTAATCTCCCGCATAACTGTAAATTCATTTCTCTAGACGTAAAATCCCTATTTACCAACATCCCCATTAAAGAATGCCTAATAATAATTGAAAATATCTTGGAAAAATGCAATATCAATCCGGTAATAAGAAAAGAGTTATTCCAGCTCATAAAAATCTGCGTAGATACAAATTATTTCCTTTTCAATGATATATATTACCAACAACATGATGGTCTCCCCATGGGGTCACCATTAAGTCCACTTCTAGCGGAGATATTTATGGATTATATTGAAAATATAATTCTTAAATCTCCCTTAGCTAAACATATAGTATATTATGTCCGATACGTAGACGACATCCTTATATGTTGGAATGGTACCAACCGACAGTTAGATATCTTTACTAATTGGGCCAACACCGTTAATAATAAAATCTGCTTCACAGTTGAACATGAGATTGAAGGTAAAATAAACTTTTTAGATCTGACAATTGGTAAAAGTAATAATAAACATACCTTTGAAATATTTAGAAAACCAACTTTTACAGATACAACAATAAATTCAAATTCAAATCATCCTTGGTCTCATAAATTATCAGCGTACCATTCAATGGTACATAGACTCATTAACATTCCCTTAGACAATAAAGCTTATGTAAAAGAAAAGGAAACGATAAAAACGATCGCGATTAATAACGGCTATGAGGCAAATAACATTGAAAAAATAATAAAAAATAAGAAATATAAAAATAAAATCAATTTAATATATCCGGTAAATAACAAAAATATAGAAAAATTTGCATGTCTCGAATTCCTCGGCCCAATATCTGAAAAAATTGCAAAAGAAATTAAAAAATGTGGTTTAAATATAGCTTTTCGAACAAACAATAATTTAGGAACAAGCCTTAAAAACTCTAAAAGTAAAATCCCTATACTCAATAACAGTGGCATATATGAATTAAAATGTGACCACGCCGATTGTAACGCCACTTACATCGGACAAACGGGGAGGGCATTCTCAACTAGATTCAACGAACATATACGATGTTATAATAATAAAAACACATCCTCAAAATTCGCAGAACATCTCTTGGTGAATAATCATACCCCACTTAACAACAAGGGTCCTAAACCATTGCATATAGAAAAAAAGGGCATTAGATTAAATTTACTTGAACAATTAGAAATCAATAAACGAACGAATGACCCAAATTTAACACTAATTAATAAAGTACGGAAAATAATTTACTCACCACTTCTTAGTATTTTCACAAAACCCAAGCAGTATAATGCACCCAAATAATTCATAGCAATAAAGTCATTAGTAAATAATTAAGAACCCATTACCATTTACTGAGGGGAAAACATAGATTGGTTTAACCAACAATAGATCATGTCATCGGTGTAACCAGTAATAAATCAATGTATGCACCTTCAAAATTTACATTTGAAATAGTATAAAAACGTCGTCTCAATGTGGACTAACCACAGTTTGAAAATGGCCTTGTAAGCCGAAACAGCTGTCACAATAATAAAAAACTAAAACACTTGCAGAACTTAATAATAATATTATCAAATTTAATCTAAATTAAATTTATAAAAAAAAAAAAAAAAAAAAAAAAAAAAAAAAAAAAAAAAAAAAAAAAAAAAAAAAAAAAAAAAAAATATTTTACTGCTTTATAAGTTGATTTAAAAGGAAGCGATTTTCGAAACCTAAAAAAAAAAATTTATAATGCAAAGAATTTACTATTTAAAACACAGACATCAATAGAGCTCCTCTTCGTGGTGTTTCCTGGGTAGTTCATGGGTAACGCTAATTGGCTCTACATATATAATTTGGCTATGTTCTGCTTTTGAAAATGTCTCTTCAAAAAATATACTTGCTTTTAAATATAAACATATATGAAAATAAATAATATTTCTTTATTTTCTACAGTGAAATGGAATGTTTGCAAATTTGGAAAAAATATTCAATGAAATTCTCGGCGTTAGTTTCTCCACGATGCAATCTCTAGTTGTGGGTGATGCCTGGTGTTAGGTTTATTTCTCTAAAATGAAATATATTGAGATTATCCGGAAAAATCATCATTAAGTTTTCATATACAGAAACACAGAGTAATGCATTTTTTTGTATGTCGTACGTAACTGTGAACATTTTATTAAGTTCGGGCTTCATGCAAAAAAATGCGTTTTTTTGAACGCCTCCAGCAAAGTGGTATATTTCATAATTTATCAGTGCGCCATAAAATGTTACGAAATTCTTTTTAGCCTGGTAAAATTTTCAGCTATCTGGTTACTTATTGTGAATGTTATAATAAGACAGTCAGTCCATCCTATAATAAAGGATTTTTCGGATAAATCAATTGTTCGTAACGTTCACGTTAGCACGGTGACAGATATAGACATTCCTTTTAGGTCAAATTTAATAAAAAAAGTTTAGGCCATTTTATCAGAGATTAAAAGAAAAATTCATCGTGTGGTATGTCTAATGTATATCCATGAGCTAAAAGTGCGTATTTCGGACAAACACAACCGGGTAACATGGCTTATCAAATATTTTACTGATGCAGCACCATGTTAAGGATTTGATTGACGTAAATAAATTATCTGTTCTCTTAAAATTATGTAAAAATTAAAAAAACTGTATTTAACTATCGTCAGGCTTCTTTAATTGTAGATAACGTTTTTTGACATTGGCTTACATTTTTTTTAACAACATATAAAAACAATATTTTATTTGTAAAAGATTGGTTTGTAAACCATCAAACAAAGATGAAAGATAAGTTGAGATATAAACAATAAAAACGAATTTTTTTCCAATGTTTATTTCTCTATATATCTATTTCTAAAAATAAATTAAAATCTAAGCCAAACATGTAAAACTAAACGATTATCTCTCTGCCTATCAAATTATTTTGTTTTTGTAAAATTAACTTTCTAGCATTTCGTGTATGAAATTAAATGCCATAATGGAATTTGGTGTCGTTGTTCATCTTCGATTCTTGCGTGTTTTCTTGTTCATAAGATCAGATTTTGTAATGATGATAATAATAGTAAATATTTGATTACCTTTTCTTCACTTGTTTAACATAACTTGATGGTTCTAGTGACGAAAAATATTTCTGATTGAGGACAGAGCACCTTTCGTACTGGCGTGAACCTGGAGATCAATTCCATTAGCAGAGCTCGCGTCCTTAACAATATCCTGTTATAAATTACGCCAATGTTAGTATGTATTTTTGCATTATTCTTCTGTGAACGAGCATTATTGATTAAGTACGGGGTTCGGTTTGAGCCAAATGTTTATTTCATTTGACACACTCCGACCCCCTCACTTAGCCAATAAGTTTCAACTTTTCTACACTATAAAAATTACAAAAACCGTCATTGCAGCTCTATGTTGCTTTTGTAACATTTTGAATCCTTATTCAGTTCCTTTCACTGTAATATTTATTATTCTGTTTATACTTTTATTTGATTTATAAGTTATGTTCAGGATCGAAAGCCTTTAATATATATAACATATTTTTGTATATATTTAAAATAAGTTTCAAAAAGGTATTAATCATACGGTATGTGGTTGCTTACTGTAAATTTTTTTGAAATACGTAGCCCCATGCCGTATAATGCGATTTTGCGTGCGTAGCAATTGGGTTATCATTGTGATTGATATATAATCCAACTATTTGTGACAAACATAAGTGAGAAGAATGCTTTGTGAAATTTCCTAATATCCTATTATCCACTTTTGTCGCATTAAATAATAACATATTTTCATGGTTTCAATTTATAATAACATATTTCTTACTTCTGTACATTTTTCGGATCATTTCGGAGAAAAAAAACCTTAAGAATTATCTCTCCAGTCGAGCGGTCCTTCTTGTTGTAAGCATCGACAATCAAAAGTGGTTTCGTTATCTACAGGTACATATTTCTCTAAGCGATTATTTTTTTGTATTTTCTTGCTTAAATGCTATTTGCTTTGGTTGTAGATTGTACTGTGTAAAGAGTTAAATAATATGTCTACATAACTGGTAATCATTGAGTCAAAACTAGGGGTATTGTTTTATTTCCCCTCATTTGTTTTAGAAAATATTTTTTAGATATCTATGAAAAAAAATTAACTCAAAAAAATTATTTTTTGTGATGTTCCTCTACAATTAATAAAACATTGACAACCGTCAAACAACATATTTTGACAAGGTTTTCCCTGCAGTATGACAGAAAATTGCATCGTATGGTATGTTGTTTGTTACTGTGAATGTTTTATTAAGTGACAGTCTTCATGCCATACAAATGCGTTTTCTGATATCAACACCCAGGAAAATCGCTTTTGGAATTAATAATGGAAGAAATACTTTGTCACATCCAAGAGAAATGATTAAAATTTAACATTCCTTGGAAAAAAGTCAAAAATTTTTACAATACAGAACCACGGGGTGAAGCATTTTTTGTATGTCTTTCGTGCTGTGAACATTTTATTAAGTTTCGAGTTTCTTGCAATAGAATGCGTTTTTCTGAACGCCTTCAGAAAAGTCGCATATTATAAAATTCATCATGTTATGTGCGCATGTTACGAAATTCTTTTTAGTCTGGTAAAATTTTCTTTGATCTTGCTGATAAATATTTTCTTGAGAGTTTGTCGAAAAAAAAAAATTTCATCCGATTTATTTGTTACTAAAAGTACAGAAACCCTATCAATTCTTTCGTTTTGGCCAGCAATTCTGAAGTTACTGGATTACGAATGATATATTATATAAAAAGAGACTTGTGTGAATATATATTTTGGTTTTGTTGTTATTTTGGAAATGTCTCTTCAAAAAAATATATTTGCTTTTTGTTATGAACATGTTTGTAAATAAACGAAAAAGTGAGCATATTGATTACCAACAACGATCAGCTATTTTAACTGGAATGTTTTTAATGAAATTAATATATCGCAACATAATTTTGTCCATAATTCACGGTCACATTCGCTGTTCTTATTTTTCTGTGCTCTTGAATAATTGTGTGGAAAATTATGTGTGGTGGCGGGTTTAGGACCTATGTGTATTATATACCTTTTCATAGGATTAATTTTCGCCATCTCACATGGTCATAAAGTTTTTTTTTTCAAAATTAAAATGAAATGTTGCAGCTTCATGTATCATTCAGGGAATATTCTAATTAATAAAATAATAATAATACGGGATAAAAGAGAAATGCATCGTGTGGTATGTGGTTACTTACTGTGATTTTATACTAAGTCAGTCACTCCGTTCCATACAAATGCGTTTTTCGGATTGACACCAAAAGGGAACATGGATTATCAAATCTTTTACTCATCTGACAGATTTGATTTAGGTAAGTACTTTATCTGCTCTCTTAGAAACATGTTAAGTAAAGGAAAACCTGTATTTTACTATTTTCAAACTACGTTTATTACAAATAACTTTTTTGAAACAGTAAATTACTATAACAATTATTTATTTGTCAGAGAATCGTTTGTAAACCATTGAACAAAGATGGTATTTTTGAAACCTAAAAACAAATTTAAACGTTCATCTCAACATCTCAATAACCTGTTATTAATTATGCCAATAAAAGCTTTCCTAATTATGCCCACAAGTTCAATGAACGTTTAATGAAATTGATATTTTGCTCATAGTATGTATTCTTGCAGTTTTCTTCTGTGAACGAGCATGATTGATTAAGCAAGGGGTTCGGTTTGGGCCAAATGTTTATTTCATTTGGCTTATTCCGAATACCTCACTTAGCCAATAACTTTCTTCCTTTCTACCAAATAACGAAACGCAACAGTATCAAGAATGGACACATCAGTTAAATCTTGCGTTTGTGACATTTTGAACATATATTTATTAGATTTGCTGTGTTTTAAAAAAAAACTGTTTTGTTTAGGATATCCTATTCGTAGAAATTGTTAGGTTGAGTGATACAGGAATAGAGTATTTTATTTTCTGACTTTAAATTCATTGAATATGAATATGATTTAAGATTTTCACGGCCAAAAGTGTTTTTGATATTTGTTTTTTGGAGTGTTATGCCGTGTTGCGCTAACTCCTTCTTTAGCCAACGTTTTGGACAGCATTGCAGTGTCCATCATCAGGGCAGATGTGTTATTCTCATTTATTATCGTTGAATATGAGTTCAGATGAATATCAAAATGATTTCTTTGATATTATTTTAATTATTAGTTACTGCGCAAGGTTTTGTGTGAGTTTTATAGGCGCCCCAATATTGGATTTTGAAGTTCTGATTTCAATATAAGTACATAGTAAGTGACAGTGGTGTTGAGTGTTTGGTGCAGAGTGAAGTTTAATTTTTATTTCATGCGGTGTATTTGGTTTTAATGAAAAATCGTACGGTGCGTGTTTTTTTAGAAACTAACGTTATAAGGTTATTGTCAAACCATGTTTTCAAATCATTGATCTCGGTGTTACGATTTTTGTTCAGTTGTTCAGTCCATAATTTGTTAATCTTCAAAATATTGCGTTCAAATCACAAAACAGATTCTTTTTTACTTTACCGTATTATAATCAAATGTGTTTTTCATGAACGCCTCCAGAAAAGTGGCAGGTTATAAAAATTCATGAGCTTGTAATACAATATGATAAAATCCTCTTTAGATTCTGAAATATAAATTTTTTAGTTAGGTGGGAAACAATTATTCATATGTTTAGTTTATTTGCAAGTAAAAATTCTGCGGAATTGTAGGTATTCAGTGATGCATGAAATGCAACCATGTTATTTTGTTGAATGATTTTTCACTTTAAAATTCATTATTTAACATCATATTCTGAACATATAAATAATATGGCCGACCTCCACGTGGTGTTTCCTGGGTAACGCTAACTGGCCATCTAGGTATGAAAATCATGAAATAGTTAACCATTTACTTTTTTTTCTGAAATGCCTCCGAGTTAGCATTGTGAACTGTATATATTCTGTAAAAATTATATTCCGCGGTTGTGGTTATACTATACATCAATCTTTGGTTTGGTTGTGGTTATACTATATATGACTTTTGTAGAGCTCCATTTAAGCAAACTGTCACTTTTTGGCATCTCTTAATAACTATACTGGTCATGATGACTTTTTTAGGAAGGGTATGTTTTAGGTGTTTGTCTTGTAATGTAATATAATGGATTTCATTTTATTTTAATTCATTTGAGGCACTATGGTATTAACTCAACGAGACCTAAATGCCACCATGCTTAATACACCATAAAATACGTTTTGTTTGGTATGCCTTACTCGAAAGTCACATCTGAATATGTAAAGATATAGCAAGTGACAATCCTATTATATTCATGAAGGTAATCTATTCTATCACGGATTCGATTAAGGTAAGAAATTTGAGCGAGTGTGTTAATTATGTTCCAGAAAACTTGTTTCTAAAACAAGAAAAAAATCTTCACCATAGGTCGTGTGATGTACTGGTTGTTTATCTCGTGTATTTTATTAACTAGATAGGCAACCATTACAACACAAGGCTTATGAACACCAACAACACTCTTCAGTGGCGTAACATAATGCCACGGCCTCGATTCAGGTAGGATATTTGGGTGAGAGTCTTAATTATGTTCCAGAAATTTTATTTTATATATTTTATACAGTAAATTTATGTGTTTACCATTGTAAAATTCAAAATCTGCTTATAACCTTTCTTTACATCTTTTTATTTTGTTTTTCCTTTTTTTAGTTTCTCAACTCTCTTTTTAATTTTAATTTTTATATATATATTGATTCTCTCAAGCATTAATTCAACAAAATTTCATGGAATGGAGAAAAAGCAGACATTTTTTTTTCTTTTTTTAATATTAACTTATTTTTTATTCTTCTATCTATTTCTACTCTTCCTTTCAATTTCTTTTCTTATTTATATATTTTGGATTCTCTGGCGCATTAATTTCACCAAATTAAAAGTAAGATTTCACGGAAAGTTGAAAAGCTTACATGCATCATGCTTCTTTTTTTTTATTTTATATTAATTTATGCATATACTTTTTTCTTTTGCATATTTTTGAATTCCCTATTTGTATTTTTTTGGCTTATTTTTATTCTCTATTTTCTTCTAATCTCCTTTCTTTCTTTTATCTATTTTCGATTCTCTAGCTTATTAATTTCATCTAAATAAAAAGTAAAATTTCAATTTGATAAAATCACATGTCAATAATTTTTACTATATTGCTATTTTTGAATTATCATATTTGAATATTTTTTTAGTCTATTCTCTATGTTTATATTATGTAAAATATATATTTAGCAACTTCTTATATCAACCAAGAAAACTTTTCATATTATTTATAAATTGCAATAACTAAGTTAAAGTCAATACACTAGACTAAACAAGAATCGCATTTAATATCCAACTATTTTTGACTGTCCTAAAACAGGTAATCTCTTAGTTGGACAGCCAATGATCACTGTAATATGTAATATGTCATGTTTTTTTAAAAAAATTAATAAATAATATAAATAATCAAATAGAAAACTTCATATTTCCGGAATAAGCGCAAATCTTCACCATAGAGTCATGTGCTGCGCTGAATGTTATTGTAATGTTTTAATTCACCAGAGGCAACAATTTCAACATTTGGCTTATGAACACTACCAACATGCTGCTCCTGGAATAAGAAATAATAATTGCTTTGAACGCCTCTTGTAAGTAGTTTTGCGTAATAAGTCATAAGGCTTAATTCAAAACCAAAAGATAATAGAAATAATGTATTTCACGATACTAGTGTACATTTTTTAGGAAATATTTGGTTTTTGACACCACCGATGGATTTGCTGTATATAAAATTCATCGGTTACATACAGACAAATTAAATTAATTCAGATTCTTGCTTTGATAGTTGTAAAGTATAGGTAAGTACTGATGGATGAAAAGGTTCAAGGTTCTAAATACAGATTGTATCACGTTAGAGGTATTTAGAGGAATATTACTAAGCACGCAATATCGTAGGGCTACTTGGGGGAAAGAGGGGACTGCAAGCAACTGATTCAAACTAGAACAAACCAATGTAACTCGCAGTGCACTCTTTAAAATGATATATGCCTGTAACACGATACCGTTAATATTTTTTTAAGAAAACTATTCAGTTTTATTATTTTCAATAAAAAACAATTTTATTTACATAGAATTTTGAAAAAAATTTGAAAAATATAGTATTAACTTCTTTCTTAGTTAATAGACGCAAGTGAATATATATAATATTGAATATTATTGTTTATGTGCTACGAGTTTATTGCTAATACAGATCATTGTTATGTTGCATACTAACAATTTGTGTAATTTGTTCATGTGACACGTCTCAATTATTTCAACTTATGAGACTTGTTTCGTGGACAATTTTCACTGGTTTTTTTTGTCATCTGATGCACTTATAACTGATCTACTCACCAGAAGAGGAAATCATATTTCTTATAATTATGTGTTTCTGATTGCCAGATAAATCACATATTGAATCCAAGGCAAAAAATTATAATTTTTAATCAATAATCTAACCATACTGTAATGTATTTTTAATCGTGTTTTGATGGTAGAAAAACAAATTCTTCTAGAAAACGGATTACTGCTTGTGATCAAGGTAATGTATTTCTTGTGATGAATTTGAAATAATTATAGGTAATAATTAAAAATCATAACTACTGGCTCCAAAAAATTTACACAAAAATGAAATTAACGGTTGGATGTTGACAAGTCTTCTAAATCCGGAACGTATCAAGGAAAGTTTCCTCAAAAAATTGACGGATGGAAGCCGTCAAATCTCCTCATCCGGGATAAAAGAGAATTCATCTTTTGGTATGTGGTTACTTTTTGTGAATTTAATATTAAGTCAGGAACTCCATACCGTAATGATGCGTTTTTCGGATAAACACAACCCGGGAACATGGCTAATCAAATCCTTTACTGGTTAATCCTAAACATGGTGCTGCGTTACGGATTTGATTCAGGTAAGTAAGTTTTACAGTTACAGAGAATCTATTTTGCAAAACACAATGCAGATATTCGCAGAATAACCTTTGTCTCTCTTGAATTTTTGGGTGTTGCTGAATAAATTTAGTTTGTTCAGATCTAATAAAAACTAACAGGACATTTAGATTAAGACTCGACTTGCTAATTAAATACGGCGAGAAACACATTGGCAAATAATGTAAGAGTAGTTTTAATTTTTAGTTTTTGATTGTTTTTTAAAATAATATATATATATATACTGTACAAATTGTGTTCCGCAGTTGTGGTCATAGTTTATATCAATCCTACCTGTCTGAGGTTAGACATTTAAGGATGGGCAAATTAAGAAGAATAATTGCAATATTTTATTAAATATAATAATATGCCTCGGTCCAATCAACTCTACAATATGGTATCATTAGTTGGGGATCCACATACAAAACTAACCTTACTCCAATAGAAGTGGTACAAAGGTTAAAAATTAAAATAATATTACGAAAACCTTCCGATTACCCAACGGATCGATTATTCGAAGAATTTCAAGTGCCTTCATTCAAAGATCTTTATACTAAAAATGCATTAATTCAAATCATAAAAGAAAAAGACAAGTATCAATTTCTAACTGAACTAAACCGTAATCGAATTAAATATATTTTTCCATGCCCAAAATTAAACACTTCCTTTGCACAAAATTATTACACTTACCGGGCAAGAATTTTTTTCAATCGACTACCTGAAGAAATTAGAAACATTAATGATAACATTTAAATAATAAACACTGTGAAAAAATATTTTAAAAACAAACTTACAAAATATAAAAATGTTTCCAATTGAATTAATCTTAAGAATAAGTCACTTCAAATAAGTTAAAAATCATTTTATTTTTAATTACTTAGGTACTTATTGTAATAAAACAATGTACACTCCTCTTCCAGCCACAAGCTAATGCTTGATTTGATCATATATTGTAACAAACAAACAAAAATGTACTTATATAATAAATATAATTTTTATATTGAAATTCCAAAAACCTTTGAGTTTCGTTAAGAAAGTCCTAAGTCGTTCTGAGAATTTCAGAAAATAAAAAAAAATTAAATTTACTCTATTCGTACGGTTCACAAAGTACAATAATAAAATAAATCACGCATTACGTTTCGCGCATGAAGGTAACGGAATAATATTTTACTCTTTGCGTATTGGTATAAACATTTGGAGGAAATTTGTTAATTGTTAATTGTTACTATAACTTCTACATTTTGAATTTAATAAATTGTCGCATCTTAATTTTTCCTAAATTCACAGTTATCTTCGCTCTCCTTATTCTTCTGTGCTCCTGAATTATTAATTATGTGCGGTGTCGGGTTTGGGCTCTATGTGTATTATATACCCTTTCATAGGAAACATTCTCGCCACTTCACATGGTCATAAAGTTTTATTTTCACATTTCTACGGTGAAATGGAATGTTCGAGCTTCATATATCACTCACGTAATATTCAAATGAGTATTCCAGGAAATCGTCTAATTGTGGGTGATGTCTGGTGTTGAATTTATGTCTCTATAATTAAAAAGATTGAGATTATCCTCAACATCGGACATCGTTCATATTCTTCAGATCATTCAATGCTGAACGTTGAGTTACTTGTCAATCGTGGGATGTGTGAGTTGGAATTTGGTCATATGAGGAACATCTCAATAACTCCATATATTCAATAACATTGCAACACATTTATGTTTTATAATTTTTTTTAGAGTATGTTTTGATTAAATATTTATTTTTTTCAAGTTCACATTAACGAACTTTCCGTTATTAAGGAATTTAATCAGATCAGTCCGCCAAGAACTAGCAGAAGGAAGCAGATTAAATTTCGTTTGCAGTATGACCGAGAATAGCATCATTTCTAAGGTGGTTATTTACTGTGTACTTTTCATTGACCTCCATGCAACACAAATGCACTTTTTTATAGAAACATATTAATTTATTAATTAAACATTGTTACGCGGATGACAGTACAGTTCATGATAGCTTTTTGTTTGATAAGCCCCCAAAGGGCACACAAACTCCAACGGCTCGGAGGGCTTTGAAGCAGAGAATGGACGACTATCTCAAGAGTATTTCCTCCTGGGGTAAAAATAATCTCGTCGAATATAATGTTTCAAAGACCCAATCCTGTCTGATTACTTCTAAAAGGGATCCAAATGATAATCTAGTCTCCTTCAACGGAAACAATCTTCCGAACAGGCCTTCCATTGATATGCTTGGTGTAACTATAAGTGACCAGCTCAGGTACGGGGGCTCCATCGAAGCCAGAGTAAAGTTGGCCTCTCAGAAGCTGAGCGTACTGTATAGGGCCCGCAGATACTTTAATAGTACACAACTGCTCACCCTGTACAAATCGCAAGTGCGCCCTACTGTCGAATTTGGCAGCCATCTCTGGTCTGGAGCCCCGAAATACCTGAAAAAAACCCTCGACTCTGTGCAGAAACGGGCGGTCCGTTTGATAGATTCCCCAATCTTAACAAACGGACTGCAATCTTTAGAGCACAGGCGTCAGGTAGGTATGCTGTCTTTGTTCTATCGGTATTACAATGGAAGATGCTCTGAGGAACTAGCGTCATTGATCCCTTCGGCACCGGTGCGTAGTCGTGATACACGCCAAACGCGCGCCCAACATTTGTACACAGTTGACACTTGTCACATGAGAACGGGTCGCTTCTACGATTCGTTCTTAAGTTCAACAGCTCGGCTGTGGAACGAACTGCCGGCCTCTGTGTTTCCTCCCTCCTACAACATGGGACTCTTCAAGACCCATGTTCACTCCTTCCTCTCCACAAAAAGACCCTCCACACAGCATCCCCAAATATGACATAGGCCCTGAGGGAAATTATTTTCTTCAGGGCCTCCTGTGTGGAGTATATATAAAAAAAAAATTAAAAAAATGACAAAGTGCTACTAAATCTGTTTCATCATGAAACATTTACGCCAAGAACCGACAGATGAAATTTGGCAAGACTTTGTATGCAGTGTGACAGAGAATTGCATCATGTGGTATGTGGGTACTAACTGTAATTTTTTTAATAAAAACAGTACCTCCATCCCACAACAATGCAATTTTTTCAGATCAACAAAATAGTGTGTATAATTCACGTTACCACTTTGATTGAAAGTGAAACTGTTGGCAAATTAAATAAACAAGAGTTACGAAATTTGTTCCATCATGATGTATATCCACCACGAACTGATAGATGGACTCAAATTAATTGTGAAAAAGAATTGCATCATACGGTATGTGGTTACTAACTCTGTGATTTTTTTTAAAGTACGTAGACGCATGCCTCAAAATGCGATTTTGCGTGCGTAGCAATTGGGTTATGAATGTGAATGATTTATAATTTAATTATTTGTGACAAACATAAGTGAGAAGAATGCTTTGTGAAATTTCCTAATATCCTATTGTCCACTTTTGTCACGTTTAATATTTACATATTTTCATGGTTTCAATTTATAAAAACGTATTTCTATATTCTGTACATTCTTCGGATCATTTCTGAGAAAAAAAAACTTTAAGAATAATCTCTCCAGTCGAGCGGTCCTTCTGGTTGTAAGAATCAACAGTCAAATATGGTTTCGTTATATATATATTTATTAAAGCGATAATTCTTTTGTATTTTATTGCTTAAGTGCTATTTGCTTTGGTTGTATATTGTACTGTGTATAGAGTGAAATAATATGTATACATAATTGTTAACCATCGAGTCAAAAGGGTAAAAGTGCAGAAACTAGCGGTTTTACTTTAATTCCCCTCATTTGTTTTGGAATATATTTTTCAGATAATTATGAACTCTATGAAATCTCTACTAAATCAAAAAAATGACAAAATATTTTTAGCGTGATAATCCTCTATAATTTATTAAACATTGACAACTGACAAATAAAAAAACTGACGGATGTATTTTGACAAAGTTTTCCCTGCAGTATGACAGAAAATTGCACCGTATGGTATGTTGTTTGTTACTGTGAACGTTTTATTAAGTGACAGACTTCATGCCATACGAATGCGTTTTCTGATATCAACACCCGGGAAAATCGCTTTTGGAATTGATAACTGAAGAAATACTTTGTCATATCCAAGAGAAATGATTAAAATTTAATATTCTTCGGAAAAAAATCACAAAGTCTTCGTTTACAGAACCACGGGGTAAAATATTTTTTGTATGTCTTTCAGGCTGTGAACATTTTATTAAGTTTCGAGCTTCTTGCAATAGAATGCGTTTTTCTGAAAGCCTTCAGAAAAGTCGTATATTATAAAATTCATCATGTTGCGTGCGCATGTTACGAAATTATTTTTGGTCTGGTAAAATTTTCTGCGATCTTGCTGGTAAATATTTTTTTTACAGTTTGTCGGGAACAAAATATTTCATCCGATTTATTTATTACTTAAAGTATATAAGAAATTCCATCAATTAATTCGTTTTGGAACGCAATTGTGAATATAGAGCGTCGTAAGGTTATTTTTATTTTTATCAGGCACGAGAAGTTTCCAACAAAACTATATTTTACTGCTTTATATGTTGATTAAGAAGGAAGAATGCGTTGCAAAATTGAAAATATAATATATAATAACGCAAATTAATACTTTCCTTAAAACACAGGTACGAATAGAGCCGATCTCTTCGAGGTTTTTCCTTGGTAATGCTATCTGCCTCTACATATATATTTTAGTTATGTTGTTATTTTGGAAATGTCTCTTCAAAAAAATATATTTGCTTTTTGTTATGAACATGTTTGTATATACACGATAAGGTTAGCATATTGATTAACAGCAACGATCAGCTACTTTAACTTGAATGTTTTTAATCAAATAAAAATGTCGTAACATAATTTTGTTCATAATTCAGTCATCTTCGCTGTACCTTTTTTTCTTTGCTCCTGAATAATTGATTATGTGCGGTGTCGGGTTTGGGCCCTATGTTTATTATACACCCTTTCATAGGAATCATTCTCGCCATCTCACATGGTCATTAAATTATTTTTTTTAATTTTTATGAAATGTTGCAGCTTCATGTACCATTCAGGGAATATTCCAATAAATAACATTAAAATAAATAAATAATTATGTTTGCCATTACCCAACGATAAAATAAAATAACAAAAGTTTATAGAGTCTGTTTTATAAAGGAACGCTTCCTCACAAAATTGACTGACGGAAGCCGTCAAGCCTACTAATTCGGGATAAAAGAGAAATGCATCGTGTGGTATGTGGTTACTTACTGTGATTTTATACTAAGTCAGTCACTCCGTTCCATACAAATGCGTTTTTCGGATTAACACAACCAGCGAACATGGTTTATTAAATCTTTTCTCATCTGACAGATTTGATTGAGGTAAGTAAATAATCTGCTCTCTTAAAAACATGTAACAATAAAAGAAAAACCTACATTTAAGTATCTTCAAAAAGAGAATAGCATCATTTCTAATGTGGTTATTTACTTTGTACTTTTCATTGACCTCCATGCAACACAAATGCACTTTTTTATAGAAACATATTAAATGACAAAGTGCTACTTTATACTTATTTAGTCACTCCGTTCCATACAAATGCGTTTTTCGGATTAACACAACCAGCGAACATGGTTTATTAAATCTTTTCTCATCTGACAGATTTGATTGAGGTAAGTAAATAATCTGCTCTCTTAAAAAGATGTAACAATAAAAGAAAAACCTGCATTTAAGTATCTTCAAACTACGTTTATTGCAAAAAACTTTTTTTACCTGATCTGATCTTGTAATGATGATAATAATAGAAAATATTTCATTACCCTTTTTCACCTGTTTTCACATAGCGTGATGGTTCTAGAAACTAAAAATATTTCTGTTTAAGGGCAGAGCACCTCTCGTACTGGCGTGAGCCTTGAGATCAATTCCATTAGCAGAGTTCGCTTTTTTAACAATAACTTGCTTTAAATTATTGAGTTGAGTTGTGCCCACAAGTTCAATGAACGATCAGCGATATTTTGCTCATAGAATTTGTTTTTGCAGTTTTCTTCGGTGAACGAGCATTATTGATTAAGCAAGGGGTTCGGTTTGGCCAAATGTTTATTTCATTTCTTTTGACTTATTCCGACCACTTCACTAAGCCAAAACTTTCTACCTTTCTACCAAATATCGAAACGGAACAGTTTCAAGAATGGACACGGCAGTTTTACCATGCGTTTGTCACATTTTGAACTTAATTCAGTTCCCTTTACTGCATTATTAATTCTATGTTCCTGAGTTATTGGTTTTTTTGCGGTATCGTGTAAATATATTTTTTTTATTTTAATAATAGAAGATACAATACAATAAAATAATACATAACAATCTTAATTAACTAATTACAATTTCCGGTTAGTGGAGAATTGTTCTCGCGTCTAACTTGGAAGTTAGTCAATTTCATACTCATTTTTTTATTATTATTAATTATTATTATAATTATATATATATATATATATTTTTTTTTTAATGTTCTCCTATAATAAGCAATTGCTTTTGTGTATGGGATGAGGTATTATTTGTTTAGATTTTTTTTTATTTATTATCATTATTATATTTAAAAGATAAGTTTTTCAGTAGGTATTTTTAATTTTGTTTTTTAATTCTTTGAATGTATCATTAAGTGATTTTAAATTTTATGACAATTTATTGAAGAAATTTGTTCCTATATATTTGTTGTTTTGTTGACCCAAATTTTTTTTGCAAATCGGAATTGGTAACATGTATTCTGTCGTAGATTTGCTGTGTTTTTGAATGGTACCGTTTTGTTTAGGATATCCTCTTTGTTAACTTGTAAGGTTGAGTGATACAGGAAAAGAATATTTTCCGTCTTTAAATTCTTTAAGTATGAGTTCAGATGAATATAAAAATGATTTCTTTAATATTTTATTAATTTTTAGTTTTTAGGCAATGTAAAGAGGTTGTGTGTGAGTTTTATAGGCGCCCCCCATCCTATTTTACCATATTGGATTTTGATGTTTTGATTTCAATATTAGAACATTATAAGTTACATTGGTGTTGAGTGATTGGTGCAGAGTGAAGTTTAATGTTTATTTCATTCGGCGTATTTGGTTTTTTATGAAAAATAGTACGTAGTGTGTTGTTTTACAGTTTAACGTTAGAAGGTTATTGCCAAACCATGTTTTCAATTCATTGATGTCGGTGTTATGCTTTTTGTTTAATTGTTCAGTCCATGTGTTTGCTTTTAGAAGAAGCATTGAGTCATCTGCATATGAGACAATTTTACCGTGTTTAACAACTTAAAATATATCATTTACATATAATATGAACAAAAGTGGTCCTAAAACTGTGCCTTGTGGTATCGAAAACTTTTTACTTTCAGAATCACTTAGTTCATTTAATAATTTTAGTTGTTGTCTATTTTCCAAAAAGCTTATAATTCAGGATAGTACCATTCCATTTATTCAAATTAATTTTAATTTTTTTATTAACTATTTATGTTATACACTAAGAAATGCTTTTTAAGGTCAATAAATATTCCAATGTATTTTTCAAGGAGTCTAGGGCGGTATATATATAATTTGTTATTTTTGCAAAAGCATCGTGAGTGATGGTGTTTTTCTTTTTAAATCAAACTGTTAAGTATTTATAATATGATGATATTCTAGGAAGGACGAGATTTAAAAAAAAAATCGAATATTTTGTACATATTTGATAAAAAGGATATAGGGCGGTAATTTTGTGGGTGGTTTGGGCAGTCTGCTTTATATATCGGTGTTATTATTGTTTTTTTGTTATTATCAGGATCATTATCTTTAGTAAAAATTATAGACCAATCAGTATATTATCCTGTTTTGCTAAGGTTTTTGAATCTTTGATATATAAAAATATTTTTTCGCATTTTAAGCCCCTTCTCTGCACTAGGCAACATGGGTTTGTTCCTCAAAGATCTATTAACTCAAATCTTTTGGAATTTTGTAATTATGTTTGTAATTCTTTTAATGAAAGATTACAAGTAGATGCAATTTATACTGATTTCCAAAAAGCTTTTGATAAAGTTAATCACTCCATCTTATTAAAAAAACTTGAACAAATAGGAATACATGGAGATATACTTCGCTGGGTGAAATCATATTTGTATAACAGAACTCAATTAGTTCTTATTAATGGATACAAATCATCCCCTATAATTGTAACTTCCGGTGTACCACAGGTTTCAAATCTTGGCCCCCTGCTTTTTCTTATATTCATAAATGACCTTGGCTCGAAATTAAATTGTGATTATGCTTTTTTCGCCGATGATCTTAAAATTTTTCGTAAAATCAAGTCTGTTTCCGATCATCAACTGCTTCAAAACGACCTCCACACACTTAATAACTGGTGTACTGTCAATGATATGCACTTAAATGTTGAAAAATGTTACATTTTAAACTTCACTAGAAATAGAATTATAAAGGATTTTTCCTATGTTATTAATAATATTATTCTCAAAAAAGTATCTTCGATAAGAGATCTAGGAATCACTCTTGATTCTAAATTCATATTTGATGTACACATTAACGACATTAAGTGCAAATCATTAAAAATGATGGGATTTATTCATAGAATATGTAAACCTTTCCAAGATCCTCAATCAATTCTAACTCTTTACAATGCCTTAATTAGAAGTAAACTTGAATATGGAAGCTCTATTTGGAATCCACATTACTGCAAATATGAAAATATTGTAGAATCCATTAAAAAAAAATGCTAAGAATGTTATCCTTCAAATGTGGATTACATGACCATCTAAGATCATATTACGTACGTCGTGATTACTTCAAGATTGATACACTTAAAACTAGAAGGCAATTGACTGATCTCATATGTTTACATAAAATTATTCACGGTCAACTTGATACTACATTATGTCTTAGCAATATTAAAATAAATGTCCCCAATTCGCATTGTTTAAGGCGCCATAATATTTTTTACCTGAATACATTTATAAATAATATCGCCTACTTTAGCCTTCTGACCCAGATGTGTCGACTATATAACAAGGTAGAGTGTGCTGAAATAGATATTTTCGTCGATAATTTGTACGGATTCAGAAAAAAAGTTCTGGCGCTATTAAAAAATATTAGCTAATTCATTGTGTCAATTTTCTCTCTATGCATACCTCTCGTATTTCTTATGCCTCTTACCACTTGTAATAATGTAATGTGTTACTTGAGCGAGCTTGTATATGATTGTGTATTTTATTTTTATTTTTTGATGTTTTTGTTTTCTAATTGCATGTATCTGTATTTAATTGTATGTATCTGTATTTAATTTATTGTATCTTTATTTAATTGTAGATTTTTGTAATTGTACAATAACTGAGTTTTTATAAGTGGATTGTTCTCACGTAAGTGTGATCATCTGTAAAACCCAGTATAAATAAATAAAAAAAGAAATACAATTTTCAAAAGGCTTGTATTAAATAAATGATTTTATGAGTTAAGGGGTAAATCAGCTATTGTTTCATTATTTTTAATATATTTACATATATGTTGTCATAACTGGGAGCGGAAATATATACTATGTATAATCCTTTATATTTAATCCTTTCGGTTAAGTTCAATGGTAATACGAAGACACTTTCCATGTCAAAAATTTAACATCACGTTTTTCAAAATCTTGAAGTTCAATCGTGAAATGTCTCAAATCCTCATAATTTATACCTCATACCTCATAATATATAATCCACATCGAGAATCTTTCCACCGCAATTCAATGGGAAATGATATGTTTGAGAGATGTTATTGTATGGAATATACATATATATTAGTTAGGCAACCGTCGCGAATAAAGCTCGTGAACACTTACAACATCCTTCTGTTGGAATACTATATATATGTATTGGTTGGCAAATGCGATAATTGTGAAAATTACATATTTTAACAACACGTCTCAATGATGTCAGTTTATGTGACTTGTTTTATGGGCAATTTTCACGATTTTTTTTTCATTTGATGCACTTAGAACTCATCTTCTTCATCCGAAGAAGGAATCACATTTCTCAAACGATGTTTTTCTAATCGCCAGCAAAATCAGAATATGCACATATTCAATCGTAGGCAAACAAATTATAAAGATTTTTTTATCACAATAACATGTATTTTTCATTTTGTTTTGACGGATTGATTGTGATCAAGGTGATATTTTTCATCAGAATAATTGTAAAAAATTATAGGTATTAACTGAAAAATTCATAACTACTGGTTTCGGAGAACTTACACACAAAAAACTGACGAATGGATGTCGCCAAGCTTTTCCCTGCAGTATGATGGAAAATTGCATCGTATGGTATGTTGTTTGTTACTGTGAATGTTTTATTAAGTGACAGACTCCATGCCATACAAATGAGTTTCCTGATAACCACACCAGGGAAAATAGCTTTTCGAATTGAAAACTGAAGAAAAACCCTTAATCCCATCCAAATAAAGTGATTAAAATTTAAAATTACCCGGAAAAAATCATAAAGTCTTTGTTCACAGAACCCAAGGTAATGCATTTCTTCATATGTCGTTCGTAACTGTGAATATTTAAAAAAATATCGAGCATCATGCAAAAGAATGCGTTTTTCTGTACATGTCCAGCAAAGTGGTATATTATGAAATTCATCAGTACTTTAGTTTTCTGCGTATTGCTGATAGGCCTTTTTTTGAGTTTGTCGCAAAAAAATTAGTTCATACGTTTCGTTTTGGCCAGCAATCCTAAATATACCGGAAAACGAATCATACATAATATGAATAGAGACTTGTGTGAATATAGAGCGCCTTGAGGTGAGTTTTATTTTTAACATGCACGAAAAGTTTACAACAAAACAATATTTTAATGCTTTATAAGTTGATTTAAAAGGAAGCAATTTTCGAAACTTAAAAAAAAATTATAATGCAAAGAATTTACTATTTTAAACACAGAAACCCATAGAGTTGACCTCTTCGTGGTGTTTCCTGGGTAGTTCATGGGTAACGCTAATTGGCTCTACATACATAATTTGGCTATGTTCTGCTTTTGGAAATGTATCTTCAAAAAATATATTTGCTTTTAAATATAAATATATATGTAAATACATAATAATGTGAGAATATTGATTAAACACAACGACCAGCTATTTCAACTGGAACGTTTAAAATATAATAAATTGACGCAATATAATTTTGTTCTTAATTCACAATCATCTTCGCTGTACTTATTCTTCGGTGCTCCTGATTTATTGATGATGTGCGGTGTCGGGTTTGGGCCCTATGTGTATTATTAACCCTTTCATAGGAATCATTCTCGCCATCTCACATGGTCATTAAGTTTTTTTACTTTCTACAGTGAAATGGAATGTTTGCAAAATTGCAATTCAATGAAATTCTCGGCGTTAGTTACTCCACGATGCAATATCTAGTTGAATGTTTCGCGCATGAAGGTTCCGGAATAATATTTTTCTGTTGGTATTAATCAAAACATTTTGAAGAAATTTTCAAACTTAATTGTTAATTGTTATTGTAACTGTTACGTTTTCAATTAAATAAATTGTCGCATCTTAATTTTGTTCTTAATTCGCAGTCATCTTCGCTGTACTTATTATTCGGTGCTCCTGATTTATTAATGATGTGCGGTGTCGGGTTTGGGCCCTATGTGTATAATATACTCTTTCATAGGATTAATTCTCGCCATCTCACATGTTATAAAGATTTTTTCCATTTTTCATTCACTTTTGAAGTTGTCATTTTTTAACATTTGACAAGTAGAAACTACGTCATTAATAAAAATAAAACGATACAAGCTTCAAAATCGCATTTAAATAATTAAAATTCTCTTGAGTGAATCAAATGCAAATCATCTTGAGTGATGAGGCCCATTTCAACCTCAGTGGCTTCGTCAACAAGCAAAATTGTTGCATCTAAGGCTTGGTGTTTTTGTGTTTTTTTATGAACGCCTCCAGAAAAATGGCAAGATATAAAATTCATCAGCTCGTAACACAATATAATGAAATCCTCTTAAGCTATGTAAAATATAAAGTTCTGTTTTAACGACAATTTTTTTCATTTTCTGTAACAAGATTTTTTTCAGTTAGGTGGGAAACAACTATTTATATGTTTAGTTTATTTTCAAGTAAAAATGCTGCTGCTGTAGGTATTCAGTGATACCTGAAATGCAACCATGCTATTTTATATAATTTGTTTTCATATGAATATTCATTACTTAACAATCATATCCTGAACATATAAATAATATGGCCGACCTCCACGTGGTGTTTCCTGGGTAACGCTAACTGGCCATCTAGGTACGGAAATCATGAAATAGTTAACAATCTACTTTCTTTTTCTGAAAAGCCTCCAAGTTATTATCATAAACTGTTTATATACTGTAAAAGTTCTATTCCGCGGTTATGGTTATATTATACATCAATCCTCCCTTTCTGGGCTTTTATTTTACACGGACTTCTGTAGAGCTCCATTTAAGCATACTATCACTTTTTGACATCTTGGAATAACTATACTGGTCATGATAACATTTTAGGAAGGGCAAAGTGGGTAAATATAACAATTGCAGGATTTTATACTGAATTTTTACTAAATTTGAATTACGCCACAAGGTACATCTATTGAATAAATTATTTGGAATTATTATTTTGTGTGTCCAATGGATTTCGTTTTATTTTAATTAATTTGATTCAGAATGATATTTTCTCAACGAGACCTAAATGTAACTACCCTTAATACACTGTAAAATACGTTTAGTTTGGTATGCATTACTCAAAATTCAATTGTGAATATGTACAGATATAGCAAGTGACAATCGCATTCTATTCACGACGGTAATCTATTCTGTTACGGATTTGATTCAGGTAGAAAATTTGAGCGAGTGTGTTAATTATGTTCCAGAAAACTTCACCTGTTTCCGAAACAAGAGAAAAATCTTCACCATAAGTCGTGTGCTGTGATGGCTGTTTCTCTCGTGTATTTTATTAACTAGAAAGGCAACCATTACGACACAAGGCTTATGAACACCAACAACACTCTTCAGTGGCGTAACATATTTGGTTGAGTGTCTTAATTATGTACCAGGAAACTTCACCTCTTTTCGGAATAAGTGCAAATCATGCCCATAGGTCATGTGATCCGCTGGATATTTATCTTATGTTTTAATTCATCAAACAGGCAACCATTTTAACATTTGGCTTATGAACACTTAAAACATGCTCCTGCTGGAATACGAAATAATAATTGCTTTGAACGCCTATTGTTGGCAGGTTGGCGTAATAAGTCATAAGGCATGATTCAAAAACCAATTATAATAGAAACAAAGTTTATCACGATACTGGTGTACATTATTATCAAAATATTGGGTTTTTGATACCACCGACGGATCCACTGTACTAGTATTTAAAATTTATCTGTTTCGTACAGACAAAATAAATTACATTAGATTCTTGCTTTTATAGTAGAGCAGTATAAGTACGTAGGTACTAATGGAAGAAATTTTTTTTTAAACAATTACAGTTATTAACTGAAAAAATCAATCTTAAACTTAAACGTTTTCAGTTAAATAAATTGGACCATCTTTATTCTGTTCCTTATTCTCTGTCATCTTCGCTGTATTTATTCTTCGGTGCTCCTAATTTATTGATGATGTGCGGTGTCGGGTTTGGGCCCTATGTGTTATATAACCCTTTCATAGGAATCATTCTCGCCATCTCACATAGTCATTAAGTTTTTTTTATTTTCAACAGTGAAATGTATTGTTTGCAAATTTGGAAAAAATATTCAATGAAATTCTCAGCGTTAGTTACTCCACGATGCAATTTCTAGTTGTAAGTGATGCCTAGTGTTATGTTTATTTCTCTAAAATTGAATATATTGAGATTATCCGGAAAAATCATCATTAAGTTTTCATATAGAGAAACACGGGGAAATGCATTTTTTTGTATGTCGTACGTAACTGTGACAATTTTATTAAGTTACGGGCTTCATGCAAAAGAAAGCGTTTTTTTGAACGCCTCCAGCAAAGTGATATATTTCAAAATTTATCAGTGCGCTATAAAATGTTACGAAATTATTTTTAGCCTGGTAAAATTATCGGCTATCTTGCTCGTATGTGGTTACTTATTGTGAATGTTATAATAAAACAGTCGGTCCATCCTATAATAAAGGATTTTTCGGATAAATCAATTGTTCGTAACGTTCACGTTTGCACGGTGACAGATATAGACATTATTTTCCGGTCAAATTTAATAAAAAAAGTTTAGGCCATTTTATCAGAGATTAAAAGAGAAATGCATCTTGCGGTATGTCTTGCCACTAATAATGCGTTTTTCGGACAAACACAACCGGGTAACATGGCTTATCAAATATTTTACTGATGCAGCACCATGTTACAGATTTGATTGACGTAAGTAAATTATATATTCTCTTAAAATTCTTTAAAAATTAAAAAAAAACCATATTTAACTAACAGGCTACTTTAATTGTAGAAAATGTTTTTGACATTGGTTAACATTTTTTTTAACAACATATAATAACAATATTTTATTTGTAAAAGATTTGTAAACCATCAAACAAATATGTAAAATAAGTTGAGATATAAACAATAAAAAGGATTTTTTTTCCAATGTTTATTTCTCTATATATCTATTTCTAAAAATACTTTTAACTAAGCCAAACATGTGAAACTAAACGATTATCTCTCCGCCTATCAAATTATTTTGTGTTTATAAAATTAACTTTCTTGCATTTCGTGTATGAAATTAAATGCCGTATGGAATTTGGTGTCGTTGTTCATCTTCAATTCTTGCGTGTTTTCTTGTTCATAAGATCAGATTTTGTAATGATGATAATAATAGTAAATATTTGATTGCCTTTTCTTCACTTGTTTTACATAACTTGATGGTTCTAGTGACGAAAAATATTTCTGATTGAGGGCAGAACACCTTTCGTACTGGCGTGAGCCTGGAGATCAATTCCATTAGCAGAGCTCGCGTCCTTAACAATATCCTGTTATAAATTACGCCAATGTTAGCTTATGAGTTTTGTCAACAAGTTCAATAAATATTAAATTAAATTGATGTTCTGCTCATAGTATGTATTTTTGCATTTTTCTTCGGTGAACGAGCATTATTGATTAAGTACGGGGTTCGGTTTGAGCCAAATGTTTATTTCATTTGACTCACTCCGACCCCCTCACTTAGCCAATAAGTTTCTACTTTTCTACACTATAAAAATTACAAAAACCGTCATTGCAGCTCTATGTTGCTTTTGTGACATTTTGAATGTTTATTCAGTTCCCTGTAATATCACTGTAATATTAATTATTCTGTTTTCCTGATTTATTGGTTATGTGCAGGATCGAAAGCCTTTAATATATTTAACATATATTTGTATATATTTAAAATAAGTTTCAGTTTCACAAAGGTATTAATCGAGGAATGCTCTAAATAAATACAGAATCCGTAAATTATGAAACTAAACAAATTTGACGACGATATGATTTAGGTTTCCAAGGGAAATATTTAATAATTGTGGGTTTCTCTATAGACATCTTTGGCCTTAAATTTTGTAGTTCATAATTATTATGACTGTCTAATTCACTGCAGTCTTATGAGTTATGTCCGGTGATTGCATCTCAATGTGATGTTACGTATAATTTTAGAGTGTGTGTTTTGTTACTTAAGTTTTCATGTTCAAAATATTGCGTTCATATTTTCTTATTAATATAGTTTATATTTTCTTGTAGAATATATTTTTTTTACTAAGGTGGGAAACAAAAATTTATATGGTTAGTTTATTTGCAAGTAAAAATTCTGCTGCTGTAGGTATTCAGTTGTGCCGTATTGGTATAAATCAGAACATTTGGAAGAAATTTGCAAACTCAATTGTTAATTTTTACTATTACTGCTACGTTTTCAATTAAATAAATTGTCGCACCTTAATTTTGTTCATAATTCACAGTCATCTTCGCTGTATTTATTCTTCTGTGCTTCTGATTTATTAATGATGTGGGTGTCGGTTTTGGGCCCTATGAGTATTATATACCATTTCAGAGGAATCATTCTCGCCATCTCACATGGTAATAAAGTTTTTTTTCACTTTTCCCTTTTGAATTTTGCAGCTCCATATATCATTCAGGGAACATTCATATAAATATTCCTTGAACATGTCGGCATATTATGTACGTTATTCTTCGTTGCAATCCCTAATTGTGGGTGATGTCTGGTGTTGAGTTTATGTGTCCATAATTAAAAACATGTGATTATTTAATTTGTACTGAAAAAGTGCTACGAAATCTGTTTCATCATGAAACATTTACGCCAAGAACCGACAGATGAAATTTGGCAAGGCTTTGTATGCACTGTGACAGAGAATTGCATCATGTGGTATGTGGGTACTAACTGTGATTTTTTTTAATAAAGTCAGTACCTCCATCTCACAATAATGCTTTTTTTTCAGATAAACAAAATCGTGTGTTGTATTCAAGTTACCACTGTGATTTAAAGTAAAGCTGTTGGCGAATTAAATATACAAGGGCTACGAAATCTGTTCCATCAAGATGTATATCCACCAAGAACTGATAGATGGACTCCGAAAACTCAAATTAATTGTGAAAGAGAATTGCATCATACGGTATGTGGTTACTTACTGTGATTTTATACTTAGTCAGTCACCCCGTTCCATACAAATGCGTTTTTCGGATTAACACAAAATGGGAACATGGATTATCAAATCTTTTACTCATCTGACAGTTTTGATTGAGGTAAGTACTTTATCTGCTGTCTTAGAAACATGTAAAAATTAAAGGAAAACCTGCATTTAACTATCTTCAAACTACGTTTATTGCAAATAACTTTTTTTTACTTGAAACAATAAATTACTATAACAATTATTTATTTGTCAAAGAATGGTTTATAAACCATTAAACAAAGCTGGTATTTTTGAAACATAAAAACAAATTTAAACGTTCATATGTCTATCATTGAATAAGGAGAAACTATTTTCAATTGGAATTCAGTGAAATTGTTCACCTGCAAGACTCGCGTATTTCCTTGTTCATTAGATCTGATCTTGTAATGAGGATAATAATAGAAAATATTTCATTACCTTTTTCACCCGTTTTCACATAACAATATTTCTGTTTGAGGGCAGAGCACCTCTCGTACTGGCGTGAGTCTGGAGATCAATTCCTTTACCAGAGCTCGCGTCCTTAACAATAACCTGTTTTAAATTATGCCAATAAAAGCTTTCCGAGTTATGCCAACAAGTTCAATTAACGTTAAATTAATTTGATATTTTGCTCATCCTATGTATTTTTGCAGTTTTCTTCGGTGAACGAGCATTATTGATTAGGCAAGGGGTTCGGTTTGGGCCAAATGTTTATTTCATTTGGCTTATTCCAACCACCTCACTTAGCCAATTACTTTCTACCTTTCTACCAATTAACGAAACGCAACAGTTTCAAGAATGGAGACGGGCGGCAGTTCTATCTTGCGTTTGTTATATTTTGAACTTTATTCAGTTCCCTTCACTGCATTATTTATTCTATGCTCCTGATTTATTGGTTTTTTATTGTGTACAATATAATAAAATAACACATAAAAATCTTAATTACCTAGTTACAATTCGCGGTTAGTGAAGAATTATTCTCGAGTCAATTTCATTATATTTTTTTTTTCTTTTCCGAATTTATGTCCGTGTTAAATCTTCCCCATAGGTAAAACTAAACCCTTACACAGTTTTCTACAAATGATCATCTTGTCAATCAAAATTATGCATGTGCATTATTTAAGCAAAATAAATACAATACAATACAAGAACAACACTTCAAATCACCAGAGATCCAATGGGAAAATAATTCACCGACTCCAGATATTTTCATATCAGAGGGTTCGGCTCGGTAGAACTCCTAACAGGGCCTATAAATCCTACTCTTACCTCAACATAAATATTTAAAAAAATTATTATTATTATTCTATATATTTTTTAATGTTCTCCCATAGTAAGTAATTGCTTGTGTGTATGGGATTAGGTTCTATTTGTTTAGATTTTTTTATATATCATTATTATTATTTGTTTAAAGATAAGGTTTTCAGTATATTTTTAATTGTGTTTTTAATTTTCTGAATCTATCATTAAGTGATCTTATATATTCTAACAATTTATTTAAAAAAAAATACTCTAAATATTTGTAGTTTTGTTGACACAAAGTTATATTACAAATCAGAATTGGTAAAATGTATTTTGTCTTAGATTTGATGTGTTTTTTAATGGTACAGTTTTGCTTAGGATATCCTCTTTTGAACTTGTAAGGTTGAGTGATACAGGAATAGAGTATTTTATTTTCTGTCTTTAAATTCCTTGAATATGAGTTCAGATGAATATAAAAATGATTTCTTTAATATTATTTTAATTATAAGTTACTGCGCAAGGTTGTGTGTGAGTTTTACCGGCGCCCCCCAACCTATTATACCATATTGGATGTTGAAGTTTTAATTTCAATATTAGTACATAGAAAGTACAGTGGTGTTGAGTGTCTGGTGCAGAGTGAAGCTTAGTGTTTATTTCAAGCGGCTTTTTTGGGTTTTTTATGAAAAATTGTACGTAGTGTGTTTTTTTACAGTTTAACGTTAGAAGGTTATTGTCAAACCATGTTTTCAATTCATTGATGTCGGTGTTACGCTTTTTGTTTAATTGTTCAGTCCATGTGTTTGCTTTTAGAAGAAGCATTGTGTCATCTGCATATGAGACAATTTTTAAGTTTTTAGCAACTTCAAATATATCATTTACATATAATATGAACAATAGTGGTCTTAAAACTGTGCTTTGTGGTATCGAGAAGTTATCACTTTCGGAATCACTTAGTTCATTTAATAATTTTAATTGTTGTGGTCTTTTTTCCAAAAAGCTTATAATCCAGGATATTATCATTCCATTTATTCCAGTTGATTTTATTTTTTTTACTAAATAAGTATGTTATATATTATCAAATGCTTTTTAAGGTCAATAAATATTCCAATATATTTTTCATAGAGTCTAGATAATTTGTTATTTTTGCAATAGCATCGTGGGTGGTGGTGTTTTTTTTATAAATCAATTTGTTTAAGATTTATAATATTATGATGATCTAGGAAGGACAAGATTTTTTACAATTTTTTCGAATATTTTATATAAATTTGATAAAAGCGATATAGGGCGGTAATTTTGTGGGTGTTTTGGGCAGTCTGCTTTATATATCGGTGTTATTATTGTTCTTTTTTTATTATCAGGATATACAATTTTTATAAGGCTTGTATTTATTATATGAGTTAAGGGTTAAATCAGATATTGTACACATCTATGTTGTCACAACCGGGAGCGGAAATGTATGTATGTATATTTATATATATTCCCATTATAAACATTCTCGCCACCATACGAATAAAAAAATAACTTATTATAATAAAACAAATAAAAAAACTTTATTCCACTTAATTTTATTTTGACCGTAACCGGTTTCAGCTCGTCAAAGCCATCTTCAGACTGGTACACAAAATTCTTAGTCTACGGTTTATATACACAACATATGGGGGAACAAATAATTTTATTTGTTACTAAGTCGTTTAAGATTGTGGAATTTCTAAATATTTGGTAATTCCAGTAAGCTAATTACCTTGGTTTTGTAGCTCATTTCAATATTTATTAGGGAAAAACCTCACAGGTAATATGCATTATTAATGACCTAATTTTATTGTCAATAAGTAACTTTGTAATTAATAAGCTATTAGTATCAGTTGCTAAGTCCCTACTTTCTTAATTCTTATAATAATTTCTCAAATGTATACATGTATCATTTCAAATCTAAATATAATCCCATCATAAATAATGATTTGACTGCAACACAAACTAACTAACACAATATACTGGAATGTTGCAGTTTTTCATATGTATTATTCATGGAATGCTCAAAGTAAATACAGAATCCGCAAAACATGTAAACAAACAAATTTGACGGCGATATGATTTTGGTTTCCATAGTTTCTCTATCTCAATGTATTGCCTTAAATTCTTGTTAATAATTCTTATGACGGTCTTATTGGACTGCAGCCTGGTTAGTTATGTCGGGTGATTGCATCTCAGTGTGTTACGTTGTTGGGATGCTTCACCCCACCGGACATTGTTTATAACTTTAACCTCAGCACGTTGACAGAAGTAATCATTCGGTTGATGTTGAGTATAATTCTAGAGAATGTATTTTTTTAATAATTTGTAAATCTTCAAAATATTGCGTTCAACTCACGAAATAGATTTTTTTTTACTTAACCGTATTGTTATCAAATGTGTTTTTCATAAACGCCTCCAGAAAAGTGGCAAGTTATAAAAATTCATGAGCTTGTAACACAATATTATGAAATCCTCTTTTGTTTGTGAAATATAATTTTTTTAGATAGGTGGGAAACAATTATTTATATGTTTAGTTTATTTGCAAGTAAAAATGCTGCTGCTGTAGGTATTCAGTAATACCTAAAATGCAACCATGCTATTTGATATAATTTGTTTTCACTTAAATATTCATTACTTAACAATCACATCCTAACATATAAATAATATGGCCGACCTCCACGTGGTGTTTCCTGGGTAACGCTAACTGGCCATCTAGGTACGGAAATCATGAAACAGTTAATATATTACTTCCTCTTCCCTAGAAGCCTCCAAGTTAGTATGTCGAATCTATAATATTATTACGCTAGCGTCTGGACGGTCTAGGCCCTCTGATTGGTCGAATCCAAATCGTATATTTCGGGTAAATCCCGAGTAGGGGGTCTCTAGGCAAAATTCGACCACTCTGCCCCTCTGGCGGTATAAGAACAAACCAAATGACTGGCGCAAATATTTAAATATGCAGCTAACAATACGCAAAATTACTTGACCTTTAACAAGCGTTTAACAATATTTCTTCTGGAAGCTTATCACTTTGTGTTGGCATTATTTATTTTATTAAAACATAAATAACTTTGTTTACATCACTTAATTACATACAACCTCTACATGTTAAATGAACGAAGTTCACCTCATCAGGAGTAAGTATACATTGAAGTCAAAAATTAAATATAGATTACAATTGGAAAGAAGAAGTGGAAGTACGGAAGAGGGGTAAGAATTAATAATTTTGAAATTTTAGAAATAAAAAAACATTTCAATATAAAATCAGATATAATAAATAAGGAAAAAAACTAATAAACCTTCTTTTAAATATTTTCCCACTCAACTGGTCTTTCCCGTCTAAAGATATTGTAATTCCTAATTCTGATAAACCCCGCCCATTCTAACCCCTCCCCCCTCTTTCCAATTGTAATCTATATTTAATTTTTTATTTCGGAGTATACTTACTCCTGATGAGGTGAAACATGTAGTGGTTGTATATAATAAAGTGATTTAAACAAAGTTATTTGTGTTTTAATGAAATAAAGTTTAATAAGATTACATTATTTTATCTATTTCCGTTGTATATCAATGCAAATGTAATCAAAAAAATGTAAACATTATATTTATTTATTGATTGGACTATTTGTGTAGCGCCGCTTTTGTGAGATATCACCTCAGGGGCGCTATATTGTAATAATCTATTTACAATATATACTCACCCTTTCTCTGTGAATGACCTAATATCTACTCATTAAATGAAACTGTTGTTAGTATCAGTTAAACTGGGCGAAGCCCAACCAAGTGCCGCCCAGAGGGTAAGTTGTTTATATACTATAAAAATTGTATTTGGCGGTTGTGGTTATATTAAACATGTACGCCAAGAACTGAAAAATGAAGAGTGACAAAGTTTTGTAAGCAGTGTGTCAGAGAATTGCATCATGTGGTATGTGGGTACTAACTGTGATTTTTTTAATAAAGTCAGTACCTCCATCCCACAATAATGCATTTTTTTCAGATAAACAAAATTGTGTGAAGTATTCAAGTTACCACATTGATTTAAAGTAAAGCTGTTGGCGAATTAAATAAACAAGGGCTACGAAACCTGTTTCATCATGATGTATATCTACCAAGAACTGATAGATGGACTTGGAAAATTCAAATTAATTTTGAAAGAGAATTGCATTATACGGTATGTGGTTACTTACTGTGATTTTTTAAAGTACATGGGGCAACCCCATGCCGTAAAATGCGATTTTTCAATCACGTTATCATTGTGAATGATTAATAATTCAACTATTTGTGAACTACTTGTCAATCGCGGGATGGATGAGTTGGAATTTCGGCATATGGGAAACATCCCGATAACTCCATATATTCAATTACATTGCAACACATTTATGTGTTATAAATTTTTTCGGCATATGTTTTGTTAAAATATTTATTTTTCTCAAGTTCACATTTATGAACTTTCCGTTATTAAGGAATTAAATCAGATCAGTCCGCCAAGAACTAGCAGAAGGAAGCAGATAAGCCTTCGTTTGCAGAATGATTGATAATAGCACCATTTCGTAGGTGGTTATTTACTGTGTACTATTCATTTACCTCCATGCCACAATAATGCATTTTTTCAGAGAAAAAAAATAAATGACAAACTTGCTTAAGTGCTATTTGCTTTGGTTGTAGATTGTACTGTGTATGGAGTAAAATAATATGTGTACATAGCTGTTAATCATCGAGTCAAAAGGGTAGAAGTGCAGAAACTAGCGGTTTTGTTTTAATTCCCCTCATTTGTTTAAGAATATATTTTTTAGATCTCTATGAAAAAATACTAACTAAAAGAAATGACAAAATATTATAAACGTGATATTCCTCTATAATTAATAATACATTGACAACTGGCAAACAAAATATTTTGACAAGGTTTTCCATGCAGTATGACAGAAAATTGCATCGTATGGTATGTTGTTTGTTACTGTGAATGTTTTATTAAGTGACAGACTTCATGCCATACAAATGCGTTTTCTGATATCAACACCCGGTAAAATCGCTTTTGGAATTAATAACTGAAGAAATACTCTGTCACATCCAAGAGAAATGATTAAAATTTAAAATCCCTCGGAAAAAAATCATTAAGTCTTCGCATACAGAACCACGGGGTAAAGCATTTTTTGTGTGTCTTTCGTGCTGTGAACATTTTATTAAGTTCCGAGCTTCTTGCAAAAGAATGCGTTTTTCTGAACTCCTTCGGCAAAGTCGAATTTAATAAAATTCATCAGTGTGACATGTTACGAAATTCTTTTTAGTCTGGTAAAATTTTCTGCGATCTTGCTGTTAAATATTTTTTTATAGTTTGTCGGGAAAAAAAATATTTCATTCGATTTATTTATTACTTAAAGTTTATCAGAAATCCTATCAATTCATTCGTTTAAGCCATTAATTCTGAAGTTACGAGATTACGAATCATATATAATATAAAAAGAACATGTGTGAATATAGAGCTTCGTGAGGTTATTCCCCCCGCCGCACGCAGCCCCCCGCAACGCTCCCGCTGACCCGCCGACCGACGCAGTGACCAAAGAACGTATACGGACTAGAGCGGCTACCAAAATAATTCAAAGCCAACTCGCGGCTACCTCTGCAAGTGGCGCCCTCGCAAAGGAAACGGAATTATCGGAATTAGAATTGAATCCAGCTACAGAGCTCGAATCGGAATCAGCTCTTTCTAATAAAAAAGAATGGGTGGTTATCAAACGCAAAAAACGTCAACAGACAGCGAGGAACCTGATCGTCGGTAACTCTCAGATTACCTCCAATGTGAAAGTAGTTCCAGGGATCAGGAATATAATTATATCTAGGATTGAAAAGGATACTACAGTGGATCACATACGTGAGCATTTAGAGGTGAATATTTTAAATTTACGGGTTGTTAAATTCAAAAATTCGTCGCACACTCTCAGGAATACGCTGCATTCCGAATCGGAATAAAGGAGGAATTGTATGAAAAGCTCCTGCAGGAAGACTTGTGGCCCCGAGGAGTGCCGGTACGACACTACAGGTACTTTAAACCGCGAGAAACTACTGCGACGCCGCAAACTGCATCTCACCAAGATAAGGAACCGAGCGCCCGAAAGTGACTAGATGGCGATGATGATGTCACCCATTCGTCTCTCTACTACCAGAATGCCCGTGGACTCAGGTCGAAATTGCAGGACTTCCTAATGAGCGTGCTAAGGCAAGAGACCGACATCATTGTAATTACAGAAACCTGGCTGAACAGTAGTGTATATAATGCACAGCTTTTTGATGAGCGCTATGAAGTACACAGAAGAGACCGTCACACAGGACAGACAAGAGGAGGAGGAGTACTGGTCGCCTTGCGGCGGAATAACGATGGACCTCGTGCCGAGAGACTTCAACATCTCGAGACTGACGGAGAAAATATTTGGCTGAAAATTAATTTAAATGGATTGAAAATATACACATGTATTGTTTACATTCCACCGGCATCACCTGTTGAAAGGTATACAAGCCTATTTGAAAATATTATCTCAAATCACAAATTACTAAATAACAAAAAAAATACTGCTAATGGGTGATTTTAATTTCTACTCGTGTTTAAATTTCAAAAACACTACTTCTGAATTTTCGTATGTATTGGATTTGTTTCAAATGTCAAACAAAAACTTTGTGTTAAATTCGAAAGGACGTTCATTAGACTTAATTGTGAGTAACTTTGATTTGAATGTGTGCAAGTCTATTTCTTCGCTAGTTAGCGAAAATCCTTACCATCCATCACTGGACGTAGAGTTTCTATATATGAAAAAAAATGTAAAAATGAACCAGTTAATGATAATAATAAATTTATGAGTAAAATGCGCGGGTGGAAATCCGAAAATGGCAATTTTAAACAGATTTATAATCACTTACAATCGCACGATTGGCAACTTTTGATGAATTTTTATGACGTTAATTTAGTCGTAGACTATTTCTATTCTACTATTTATAATTACTTCGATATGTGCTTCAAAAGGAAACGCATTCCGAAGAATGAAAGAAAGTATCCTCAATGGTTTTCCAATGAAATTATTAGTGATATAAAGCGAAAGTTCAGACATTTTAGAAAATGGAAGAAAACTGGACTAGTAAGAGAACGTGAAATGTTTTGTTGTCTTAGAGCTAAAGTTAAACGCAGTATGCAATTGGCCCATACAAATTACATTAATATCATTGAAAAAAACATCAAATCTGATCCCAGGTCGTTCTGGAAATATGTCTCATCCAAAAGAAGTGATGGTGGGTTTGTCGACCATGTCACTTGGAATGGACAATTACACTCGGGAATTGATATTCCCGAAGCATTTGCGGACTATTTTAAATCGGTTTACAGTCAGCAAGTTACGGATTTAAGTTCATTTAAACCGGAGAATTATACATCATCAGCAGCGCAGAATGTTGATATTCCTAACATCACAAAATCTGATATGTTAGCTGCAGTTAAAAAACTCAAAGCGAAAACGTCATTTGGACCTGATTTTATTCCGTAATTTTTATTAAAGGGTTGTATAGAGCCTTTATTAATACCCCTACTTTACATTTTTAATTTTTCACTTAGCACGGGAACATTTCCTAATTTATGGAAGATCTCTAAAGTTACACCACTGTATAAGGATGGGGATAAATATTTGGTCTCTAACTACAGACCAGTAGCAATCCTCTCCTATCCGGCAAAATTGTTCGAACTAATAATTCATAAATATATCTACGCCCAAGTAGAACCTTATTTAATAGACGAACAACACGGTTTTAGATCTGGCAGATCGACTGTGTCAAATCTGATGGTCTTTACGGAATATTTATCTCAAGCTCTTGACGGTAACAACCAAGTTGACGTCTCATACAACGACTCCGCAAAGGCTTTTGATACCGTAGACCCGCTGATACTCTTAAATAAATTAGACCGTTTTGGATTCTCGGTAAAATTTTTAAATTTATTTGTAAGCTATTTATCAAGTAGACAGCAATACGTAACGTATGATATTTCTAACTCGTCATACTTTCCCACAAACTCTGGGGTTCCTCAAGGGTCTAATCTTGGTCCTTTACTTTTTTCCCTTTTTATTAATGACATTCATCATGCTATAAAGTTTGCGAAATTTTTGTTATTTGCAGATGACTTGAAGCTATTTTTTAGAATCCGGACTTGAGAAAACTGCGCACAGCTCCAGAGAGACATAAATGCTATCGTGGTATGGAGTGAAATTAACAAATTAGGTTTTAATTTTAAGAAATGCGCCATAATGTGCTATACTAGAGCAAACACTGTGATTTATTTCAACTATAGGATGTCCCAATGTTCTCTTAAACATATTTCTGAACAGAAAGATTTGGGAATAACCTTTGACCCACACTTAACATTTCACGTTCATATTGAAACGATATGCAGCAGGGCTTTGAGAATGCTTGGATTTGTGCTATGTAACTCCAGGCATTTCTGCAGCTCTGCCGTGGTTCGCTTGCTATTTTTTAGCCTAATACGTAGTATTTTGGAAAGTGGCTCAATAATATGGGGACCAGGGGATGCAACGTACACTTCTATGGTAGAGAAAGTACAAAAGAAGTTTCTACGTTATCTTTATCTTAGAGACTTCGGGTACTATCCCTATTTTATACCCATCAGCCTTCCTTTCCGGAATGCTAGATATCGATAGTCTTGTCAACAGGCAGAAAGCTACGTTGCTGATGATGGCCTATAACTTGTTGAACGGTCACATCAACAATCCAGAAATTTTGAATAAAATTTTATTTTACGTCCCTGATAACTTCGCAAGAGCGCGTAGACACAAACCATTCATTCTTCCGAGATGTAGGACTAACTTACCATCAGCAATGCCTCTCGGAAGAATGATAGGCCTTCTTAACTCACTAGCCTCTGACATCGACATTTTCCACCTGCGCATTACTAAATTTAAACTGCTAATTAGGCAATTATGATTGTATAATGTATCTTTGTTAATGGATATTTTTATTCTGTAAATATACATGTAAAATATAAATAAATAAATAAATAAAATAAATAAATATTTTTATCAGGCACGAGGAGTTTCCAACAAAATAATATTTTACTGCTTTATATGTTGCTTCAGAAGGTATTTTTTGCAACATTGAAAATGAAATATTTAATAACGCAAATTAATACTTTCCTTAAAACACAGTTACAAATAGAGCCGATCTCTTCGTGGTGTTTTCTTGGTAATGCTAACTGGCTATACATATATATTTTGGTTTTGTTGTTATTTTGGAAATGTCTCTTCAAAAAAAATATATTTGCTTTTTGTTATTAACATGTTTGTAACTACATGATAATAGAGATATAGATTAACAACAATGATCAGCTACTTTAACTGGAATGTTTTTAATCAAATAAATATGTCGCAACATAATTTTGTTCATAATTCACAGTCATATCGCTGTACTTAGTTTTTTTATGCTCCTGAATAATTGATTATGTGCGGTGTCGGGTTTCGGTCCTATGTGTTTTATATACCCTTTCATAGGAATCATTCTCGCCATCACACATAGTCATTAATTTTTTTTTCAAAATTAAATGAAATTTTGTAGCTTCATGGATCATTTAGGGAATATTCCAATAAATAAATAATTCTGTTTGCCATTACCTATCGATAAAATAAAATAACAAAAGTTTATGGAGTCTGATTTTTAAAGTAACGCTTCCTCACAGAATTGACTGACGGAAGCCGTCAAGCCTACTAATCCGGGATAAAAGAGAAATGCATCGTGTGGTATGTGGTTACTTACTGTGATTTTATACTTAGTCAGTCACTCCGTTCCATACAAATGCGTTTTTCGTATTAACACATCCAGGGAATATGGTTTATCAGGTAAGTAAATTATCTGCTCTCTTAAAAACATGTAAAAATTAAAGAAAAACCTGCATTTAACTATCTTCAAACTAAGTTTATTGCAAATAACTTTTTTTACAATAAAAAGTAAGTTACTATAACAATTATTTATTTGTAAAAGAATGGTTTGTAAACCATCAAACAAAAATGCTATTATTGAAACATAAAAACAAATTTAAACGTTCATCTCTTTATCATTGAATAAGGGGAAACTATTTATTATTGGAATTCAGTGAAATTGTTAACTTGCAATTTTTGAATGTTTCCTTGTTCATTAGATTCGATCTTGTAATGATGATAATAATAGTATATATTTCATTACCTTTTTTCACCTGTTTTCACATAACGTGATGGTTCTAGAAACGAAAAATATTTCTGTTTGAGGGCAGAGTTCCTCTCCTACCGGCGTGAGTCTGGTGATCTTACATTATTAAGATCACCAGACATTAGCAGAGCTCGCAAATATAACCTGTTATAATATATGCCAATAAAAGCTTTCCAATTATGCCCAAAATTTCAATTAACATTAAAGCAAATTGATATTTTGCTCATAATATGTATTTTTGCAGTTTTCTTCGGTGAACGAGCAATATTGATTAAGCAAGGGATTCGGTTTGGGCCAAATGTTTATTTCATTTGGCTTATTCCGAATACCTCACTTAGCCAATAACTTTCTACCTTTCTACCAAATAACGAAACGCAATAGTTTCAAAAATGGACACGGCACTTCTACCATGCGTTTGTGACATTTTGAACTTTATTTAGTTATCTCACTGCATTATTTATTCCATGTGTTATTTGCGGTGTATTTTAACAATAGAACATAAGATATAATTAAATAATACATAACAATCTCAATTTACTAATAACAATTCCTGGTAAGTGGGGAATTGTTCTTGAGTCTAACTGGGTAGTTAGCCAATTTCATACCATTTTTTTTATTATGATTAATAATTGATTAATATATATATATATATACCTATATATATATATTTTTTTTAATTTTCTCCCAACATTTTCAGCTTACTGTGGTGGTAGTAGGAGATTTTCAAATATTGGCAGGTTATTCGTAACCTGGGAATGTTTGTCTTTTTTAAAAAATAAAATTTAAAAAAAATAAAAAAAATAAGCAATTGCTTGTGTGTATGGGATGAGGTATTATTTGTTTAGATTTTATTAATTTATTATTATTATTATTTTTTTAAAGATAGGGTTTTCGGTGTATGTTTTTAATTGTGTTTTTAATTTTTTGAATCTATCATTAAGTGATCTTTTATTTTCTGACAACTTACTGAAGAAATTTGTTCCTTAATATTTGTAATTTTGTTGACCTAAAGTTTTTTTGCAAATCGAAATTGGTAACATGTATTTTGTTTTAGATTTGCTGTGTTTTTGAATGGTAAGGTTTTGTTTAGGATATCCTCTTAGTGAACTTGCAAGGTTGAGGGATACAGGAATAGAGTATTTAATTTTCTGACTTTAAATTCTTTGAATGCGAGTTCTGATGAATACAAAAATGATTTCTTTAATATTATTTTAATTATTAGTATTTGCGCAATGTAACGAGGTTGTGTGTGAGTTTTATAGGCGCCCCCCATCCTATTATACCATATTGGATTTTGAAGTTTTGATTTCAATATAAGAACATAATAAGTTACAGTGGTGTTGAGTGTTTGGTGCAGAGTGTTTTAATTTCAATATAAGTACATCGTTAATACAGGATAGTATTATTCCATTTATTTCATATTTTTTATTAACTAATTATTTTATATACTAACAAATTCTTTTTAAGGTCAATAAATATTACAATGTTTTTTTCATAGAGTCAATAAAGTCAATGCAATAGCATCGTGGGTGATGGTGTTTTTTTTAATCAAACTATTTAGGATTAAAAATATGATTATGTTCTTGGATGGACAAAATTTTAAAAAAAATTTACGATTTTTTTAGAATGATTGACATAAATTATCATTCCGTTGAGGAGTGCGTATTTTGTAATTTATTGATACCTATTAACATAAAAATTCATAACTACTGGTTTAGGACAACTTACACACAAAAGAACTGACGGATGGATGTCGCCAAGATTTTCCCTGCAGTATGACAGAAAATTGCATCGTTTGGTATGTTGTTTGTTACTGTGAATGTTTTATTAAGTAACAGACTTCATGCCGTACAAATGCGTTTTCTGATAACCACACCCGGGAAAATCGCTTTTGGAATTGATAACTGAAAAAATACTTTAGCTTGTCGAATTGAAAACTGAAGAAAAATTATATGACATCCAAATATGGTGATTAAAATTTAACAATTTAAATTAACTTAAATTAATTTTAATTTAACCCGGAAAAAATCAAAAAGTTTTTGTTTACAGAACCAGGTTAATGCATTTTTTCGTATGTTGTTCGTAGCTGTGAATATTTTATCAAATATCGAGTTTTTCTGTACACGTCCAGCAAAGTGGTTTGTTATAAAATTCATCAGTGCGCCATGTTCCCAAATTCTTTTTGGTCTGCTATGGTTTTCTGCGATCTTGCTGGTAGATCTTTTTTTTGAGTTTGTCGGGAAAAAAATAATTCATATGTTTGATTTATTAGTTAAATTCTATCAGAAATCCTATCAATTAATTCGTTTTGGCCCGCAATCCTAAATATACCGGATAACGAATCATACATAATATGAAAAGGGACTCGTGTGAATATAGAGCGCCGTGAGGTTATTTTTTATAGTTTAACAGGCACGAGAAGTTTACAGTAAAAAAAATATTTTACTGCTTTATAAGTTGAAATAAAAGAAAGCATTTTTTGAATTTTTGAAAATGAAATATTTAATAATGTAAAGTATTTACTATTTAAAACACAAAAACCAATAGAGCCGACTTCTTAATGGTGTTTCCTGGGTAGTCTTGGTAACGCTTATTGTCTCTACATATATATTTTGGTTTTGTTGTTATTTTGGAAATGTCTCTTCAAAAAATATATTTGCTTTTTGTTAAAAACATGTATATTAATACATAAAAGTGTGAAATATTGATTAACAACAGCAACCAGCTACTTCCACTAAAACGTTTTTAATAAAAAAAAAATGACGCAATATAATTTCGTTATTAATTCACAGTCATCTTCGCTGTACTTATTCTTTGGTGCTCCTGATTGATTGATGATGTGCGGTGTCGGGTTTGGACCCTATGTGTATTATAACACTTTTATGGGTATCATTCTTTCTATCTCACATGGTCATTAAGTTTTTTAACTTTCTACAGTGAAATGGAAAGTTTGCAAAATTGCATTCCAATGAAATTCTCGGCGTTAGTTACCCCACGATGCAATATCTAAACTGTATATATACTGTACAAATTGTATTCCGCGGTTGTGGTTATACTATACATCAATCCTCCCTGTCAGAGGTTTTATTTTACAATGACTTCTGTAGAGCTCCACTTTCGCATACTGTCACTTTTTGACATCTTGCAATAACTATATCGTTTATGGTGACATTTCAAGAAGGGCATAGTGGGTAAATATAACAATTGCAGGATTTTATAATGAATTTTTACTAAATTTGAATGACGCCACAAGGTACTTCTATTGAATAAATTATTCATATGTTTTAGGTGTATGTCCTGTAAAGTAATGTAATGCAATGATTTCATTTTATATTAATTAATTTGAGGCAGAATGGTATTTACTCAACGAGACCTAAATGCCACCACGCTTAATACACTATAAAATTCGTTTTGAATGCAAATGCCTGTGTAAATCTGAATACGTACAGATATAGCATGTGAAAATCCCATTCTATTCCGTTAGGAAATCTATTCTGTCACGGATTCGATTCAGGTAGGAAAATTGAGCGAGTGTGTTAATTATGTTCCAGAAAACTTCACCTGTTTCCGAAACAAGAGAAAAATATTCACCATATGTCGTATGCTGTGGTGGCTGTTTCTCTCGTGTTTTTTATTAACTAGAGAGGCAATCATTGCAACACATGGATTATGAATACGAACAACATTCTTCAGTGGCGTAACATAATGTCGCGGCCTCGATTCAGGTATGATATTTGGTTGAGTGTCTTAATTATATACCAGAAAACTTCACCTCCTTCCGGAATAAGTGCAAATCATGACCATATGTCATGTGATGCGCTGGATTTTTCTCTAATGTTTTAATTCATCAGAGAGGCAAGCATTGCAATATATGGCATATGAACACTAAAAACATGCTCCTGCTGGAATACAAAATAATAATTGCTTTGAACGCCTATTGTTAGCAGGTTGGCGTAATAAGTCATAAGTCGTGAGTTCAAAAACAAATAATAATATAAACAAAGTTTATAACGATACTGGTGTACATTCTTATAAAAATATTGGGTTTTTGACACCACCGAGGGATCCATTGTATAAAAAATCATTGGTTATGTACAAACAAATTAAATTAAATTAGATTCTTGCTTTTATAGTAGAACAGTAAAGGGACGTACTGATGGATAAAATTTGTTTTTAAACAGATATTAACTGAAAAATCATAACTACTGGTGTCGGAAAGCTTACACACAAAATAACTGACGGATGGATGTGGACAAGTCTTGTTAGTATAGCCCTTTATATCGAGATCTCCAAAATTAGATTTCCTTAGATTTTTTTTTGCTTTAACATGCCTTACTCATCAATCAAATCCCGATCATGTAAATAATATGGCCGACCTCCTGTATTTGTTTTGGTGGTTGGCAAATATAATCTTTATGAAAATAACGTAAGTTAATAGCACAAGGTTCTAAATACAGATTGTATCACGTTCCACGTATTAAGAGGAATATCACTAAGAACACAATATCGTAGGGCTACTTGGGGGAAAGAGGGGACTGCAAGCAACTGATTCATACTAGAGAGAACCAGTCCAACACGCAGTGCGCTCTTTAAAATGATATATGCCTGTATCACGATACCTTAAATTAATTTTTGAAGAAAACTGTGCAGGTGTATTATTTTCAATAAAAAACAATTTTACTTACATGGAATTTCTACAATGGTTCTCAATGAAACCTGAAATGCTACGACTCAAAACATAATATTCACTATTTTCTTAGTTGATAGACGCAAGTGAATATATATAATATTGAATATTATTGTTTATGTGCTACGAGTTTATTGCTAATGCAGATCATTGTTATGTTGCATACTAACAATTTGTGTAATTTGTTCATGTGACACGTCTCAGTGATTTCAACTTATGAGACTTGTTTTATGGACAATTTTCACGGGTTTTTTGTCATCTGATGCACTTATAACTGATCTACTTCACCAGAAGAAGGAATCATATTTCTTATAATGATGTGTTTCTAATTGCCAGATGAATCAGAATATTCACATATTCAATCATAGGCAAAAAAATATAATTTTTAATCAATAATTAATCTAACTAAAATATAATGTATATATAAAAATGCGTTTTCTGATAACCACACCTGGGAAAATAGCCTTTCAAATTTAAAACTGAAGAAACACGACATCACATCCAAATGGCGTGATTAAAATTTAAAATTACCCGGGAAAAAATCATAAAGTCTTTGTTTACAGAACCACAGGGTAATGCATTGTTTCGTATGTCGTTCGTAACTGTGAACATTTTATTAAGTTACGAGCTTCATGCGAAATAATGCGTTTTTCTGAACGCCTTCAGCAAAGAGGTATATTATAAAATTCATCAGTGCGCTTTGTAAGGAAATTCTTTTTAATCTGTTAAAATTTTTTGCTATCTTGCCTGTAGATTTTTTAAGAGTTCGTCGGGAAAAAAATATTTGATTCGTTTGATTTATTCGTAAAAGTTTATCAAAAAACCTATCAATTTTTTCGTTTTGGCCCGAAATCCTGACTTTTACCGGATTATGAATCGTTTGAAGATATTCTCAATCAAATAGCAATGTTTGTTTTTCCATATATTTGTTTGAAATCCATCTGTCTTCTTTCCTTTATCATTTAATTGGTAATATACAGATAATTACATCAAAATAATTAAATTACAATACAAAATATTTTTGGTAAACAAAAAGCTGATGGATGGATGTCAACAAGTCTTTCTCTGCAGTATGACAAAAAATTTCATCGTATGGTTTATTGTTTGTTACTGTTAATGTTTTATTAAGTGGCAGACTTCATCCATAAAAATGCGTTTTCTGATAACCGCACCCAGGAAAATAGCTTTTCAAATTAAAAACTTTTAAAACACTATCACTATTTTATTTAAGAGTTAAAAACAGCTTGGTATGTATTTTCAGGCATGAAAAATAAAATTAAAGGTGCATTATACAAATAAGTTCACATGGTGTTAATAATTGTTAAAAATATGTGTAGTTGTACAAGAATTGTAGACATTTTCACCAACGTTTTAAAATTTTCATCAATATTCTAAACACAACTGTCGGCGAAAAACGCATTTCAGATATATTTTTTTATCCTCTTATTTTCACAGCTATCTTTCAGTTCGTTGAGTAAATTGGACTTGATATTTCTTTCATTAGTTATATACCAGCCATCCCACTGAGTATCTACTTTTAGAGAGTGAAAGGGAGTTGTACTGTTTGAAGTTCCATTGTTCCAGCCTTAGTCTGTGGTCTTTCGAACTTTATTCACAGTTTTCTGCACAGTATTATTAAATCGGGGCTCCTGATTTATTGGTTATGTGCGGCTTGGGAAATTAATTCGTAGGAATGTTTTAAACATTCTCGCTGTCTCACATAGTTTTTATGCTTGTACGGTATAATGGATTATTGCAGCATCAGGTATTTTTTAAGGAATATTCAAATAAACGTTCCACGAAACCTTCTATGCATCTCTGAGTATGTATCTCTATAATAAATTGAATTGCTTATTCTTAATCATCTTCAATACCAGACATCGTTCATATTATCACAATTCAGATTATTCTAAGCTTAACTGTGAGTTTCTTGTCACAGTTCTATTCGAGAGTAGAAAGGCCTACGAGAAACATCCTTATCACATCAATAACCATTTAATACATTTCCATTAAAATGTATTTTTGACCTAATCTGCGTGTTGTTTGTTAAACAAATTATTTTTAGCACTTTCAAATGTTTATTTACCAGTAAGAACGTACATATCACATACTTCAGTGACGTAACTCCAACTCAACAACTCCAGAAACGTCCTCATCATCGAAACCCGCCAGACCTCAGGATCGAGCATCGAAAAACATTGGAGAAAAATATTGGCCCCCATAATTATCGCTCCGATATACCAATAAGCTTCCTATGATATCACTCTTCACTCTATATATTTCCTTTCACTTTTTCTAATGTTTTATTTTTTTTATCATACTTACATTTCATATTTTATTTTATTTGTACCTACTTATCTCTGTACATAACATTGTAGTTATATTTTATGGAATGTGTGGGATTGCACTCACCTCCCCACATTCTGGAATAAACAATTATTATTATTATTATTATTAATATAACGGATTATATTTAGGTAGGCTACTTGAGTGAGTGTATTAATATCACAGATTCTATTCAGTTAGAATAATTGAGTGAGTGTATTAATTATGCTCCATAAAACTTAACCTTTTTCCGAAATAAGTGTTAATTCACACCATAGGTCATGTTCTGCGCTGGTTGTTTTTGTCATGTTTTAATTCATCAGAGAGGTAACCATTGCAACAAATGGCTTATAAACACAAACCTCATTCTCCTGTTGGAATACTAAATAGAATTATTTGAACGTATTTTGTTAGCAGATTGGCGTAATAAGGTGTAAGGCATAATTCTAATGTTATCACGATACTGGTGTAAAAAATATTGGGTTTTCATCACCACCGAAGGATTCAGTGTGTATAAAATTCATCATTTACCTACAGACAAATCAAAAAAACTGGATTCTTGCTTTCGTAGTGGTAGGTATAGGTATGTATTTGTAGATAAAAAAAATAATTTTCACGCTGAACCTTCAGGAAAAAGAGTTGACGATTAACAAGTTAATAGCCATAATATATTGTTTTTGTCTTAAACCCGTCTGGAAAACACTTATTTTCACTAATCACAAGTTGAGAAACTGCACCCACTCAATTTTACCAATTCACTGTACCTGAAAAGATACATTTTGATGGACAGTGATCACCAAGACCAGATAATATTATCTAACTTCATTTACGAATTTCAACCTATCTACACCGAGACAAACTTAACTAACTCGACTTTTAAATTTTATGTTATTCGAATATTATGAGAAACGTCACTACGTACCCAAAATCAGAGGGTTATTAAGGGGTAGCAGTTTGACACATAGTATTTAAAACCTAGCAATTCATTTGGTTTGGCCTGCAGTCATGTTTTAACCGAATAACGAATACTTCGAAGATATTATTAATGAATTATTAATATACGCTTTTCTCTTTGTATTCCTAAATGTGTCTAAACTCCATTTTTCCTCTTTCTCTTAACATTAAAACGGTCAACCATTTTCATTTATCTTTACAGCCGCCAAAGATCGGCGAACAAAAATTGAAGAAAACCCTTAATTTGCCTATTGTCAAACAACGATTTAAAACATTTACATAAATCAAAGGCAAAGGCAAAAATAGGCAAAAATGGTTCGTTTGCTTTTAAATATTTCATAATAAATGCATTACAATATTTATCCTCAAGCGAAGTAAGAAGAATGCTCTTTAAAATTTTCGAATATATAGTCGTCCACTTTCATCGCATTTAATATTTACATACCTATATCGTCTTTAAAATTTCAAATAACTTCTTCATTTTCACATTATTAATAATCATTCCAGTCGTATGGTCCTCCTGGTTGTAAGAATTGACAATCACAAATTGTTCCATTAAATGAATATTTCTTAGCTAATTAAGTATTATAATTCTTTTGAATTATATGTTTCTACATATATATGAGCATTACAATATGCTTTCTTGAACTGTTTTGTGAACAGGAGACACTTTAAAAACATTTTAAAAGGAATATTGATATTATTTGCCGGGCCATTAATGTGAATTTATTTTTATAACAACGCAGCACCGGTGGCCACATTTGATTTGCGAATAACTTCTTTTTTCTGACTCGTTATTGATATTTCTGAACTTCAGTGAATGTGGAAGAGAGGCAGTTATGCATTTGAACACTGTTTTATAGTTTATTTTTTTTCGAATAAAACTTCTTCGGAAAAGTTTTCACTTTGTGATGGCATTATTTATTTTAATAAAAAGACAAATAACTTTGTTTACATCACTTCATTTGTACACAATCAACATGTTTCGTGAACATTGTTCACTTCTTCAGGATACGTTTGATCCTGAAGAAGTGAACAATGTTCACGAAACATGTGGATTGTGTACAAATAAAGTGATGTAAACAAAGTTATTTGTCTTTTTATTGAAACTGTTTTTAAAGCTGTTTTGAGTTGCTTTGGTTGTAGGTTGTACTGTATGACATAATATGTATAAATAACTGTTAATCATCGAGTCATAAGGGACAATGTGCGGAAACTGACGGTTTTGCTTTTATACCTCACATTTATGAAAACTGTTTCTTCCTTACCAGGAGAAACTTCAATATCCTTGATAACGCTAACTGGCGCCATATTTGTTTGTTTTAAAATCTATTTTGTAGATCTCCATCAAGAAATACTAACTCAAAAAATGACTCAAAATATTATTAGCGTGGTGTTCGGTTATAATATAATATATTATAAACTTCCAAAACCATAACCTACCACTTAATAACTATTATTTCTTTTATTTAAGAGCACGTAGAAACAATTATTTATTTGTAAATAATTGGTTTGTAAACCATCAAACAAGGATGTTGTTATTAAAAACGAAAAATATACATTTAAGCATTTATTTCTCTATCATTGAAGAAAGAGATAATTCTATTCAATCTAAACCAAACATATAAATCTAAACGTTTATCTCTCCACCTATCAATGTTTTGTTGTTGTACGTGAACATAATTAACTCTCCTACATTTTGTGTATGAAAACAAATGCATGATTTGCAGCTGATTGAAGTCACAATGATAATGGAATTCAGTGACGTTGTTTATCTGCAATTCTCGTGTGTTTCCTTGTTCACTTGATCAGATCTTGTAATGATAATAAGAACAGTAAATACTTCATTAACTTTGTTTTCCCCTGTTTTAGCAGAACGTGGTTGTTCTAGAGACGAAAATTATTTTTGGTTGAGGGCAGAGCACCTACTCGTAATGTTTTGATGTTTTGTCGCACGGGCATTTGTCATCATCTATTAACATAAAACGTTTGAGGTTAGTATAGGTTAGATTATATTAATTAAGTTCGAATAGGTTAAGTTAGGTTAGGTAAGGTTAGGTTTGGTTAGTTAAGGTGAGGTTAGATAAGGTTAGGTTTGGCAAGATTAGGTTAGGTAAATATAGGTTAGGTTAAGTTATAACAGGTTCGGTACGGTTGGTAAAGATTAGGTTAGGTTAGTATAATTTAGCATTAGTTTGGTTAGGTCAAGAAAATTAAGTCAGGTTTGCTAAGGGTGTGTTATGTTTTTATACCTAGAAAATTATTATAAAACGATAAAAAAAACTTGCCTAAATACACTAATTTAATTTTCTTTAATTGCCACCAAAATAGTGCCTACCCAAAATGCATGAATTAAATGGTACTTAATTTTTTTTCAAGCGCCTCGTGTAGTATCAGGAATACCTAAAAATTAAAAAAAGCATTTTAAGGTCGATTACTAAAGGTTAGAATAGGTTAGGTTAGTATAAATTAGGTTAGGTTATGTGTAAGGTTGTATAGATTCGGTTAGGTTAGTGTAGTTAGGTTAGGCTAGATCAGGTTAGGTTGGGTTAGGTTAGGTTAGGTTGGGTTAGGTTAGATTAGGTTAGGATAGGTTCGGTTAGTTTAGGTTAGGTTAGGTTACGTTGAGTAAGGATTTTTTAGGTTAGGTTCGGTAAAGTGAGGTTATTTTAGATTAAGGTTGGTGTAAACTCCATAAAAAGTATGGAATAAACTTTATAAACTTCGTTACTCCACGTTACAGCCTCCGTTTTGTGGATTATGTCACGAGTTGAGTTTACTCCTCTTTAACCTCATCATGCCCCGCGTCTCCTGGGGGCGACATAAAAAAGGTCCATAAAAGTGGTGTGATTCCAAGGATAATATCAATTGAAAGATATTGAATAAATTTCAGTTACTGTTTTAAATTGACATATTTATCAAAAAAATGTTTACACAACTGTTTTTTGACAGTTTAATAATGGCAGGTCTGGGGAAAGGACGTTTTGCTGGTTCAGAAATTGGTAAGTTTGTTATATTAACTATATTCGCCGCTCAACTATTACTATGTGCACTTTTTTGTGTTCTATTGTGTTCATTTTATAACATCGAATTGATAGATTTTCAATGTTTTGTCATTTATGTCTGTGAAAAATGGCCAAAGTTGTATGTCTCCAGGAGGAGACATCGGGTCTTAGTGTCAAAATTTTTCAGACCTTAACCATGTAGATGTATTTGGTATTATTCATGCATTTCTTTCATAAATATATAATAACTTCTACAAGTTAGTTGAGAAAACAATTCAAATAACACATTTTCGTATGATTATTCATATGATGTTTTCTATTTTTAGATTCTGATGCATTTTTTAATTTTGTCAACTAAGAGTTGGATGGAAATATTTCTGAATGTGACCTCAGTGATGATGAGAGTAACGACCCTGACTTCAATGAAACTACTGTGGATGACGTGATGGTATCTAATTATGAAGGGTTAGTCAACAATATTGAGGAATAATATAACGGAATCCACGACCCCCAGCAGGCGTGAATTTTGGAAGAAATCTGAAAAAAAATTTCCGCTTCCTCTAGCACCAGAGTACGAAAAATTGCCTTTCAATGCTGTAAATTTGCCTACATTCGAATACTTCAATAATTACATTCCCCACAATACATACAAATCAACGGTTTTTGGCTGAAAGGGGGAGACCATTGAATTGTTCTCTGGCTGAAATGAAAACATTTTTTGTGTTAACCTTTATATCCCAAAATTAGAATATATTGGGCAGCTTACACTAGAGTTCTAATTGTAGCCGATAACATGACGAGGAATAGGTATTTTAATATCCAAAATAATTTAAAAATACGTGATGACGCTTTAGCGTTACCAAAAGAAAAGGAAAGTAATAAATTTTGGAAAGTTCAACCATTAATTAATACTATCCAAAATGGATGCAGACTGAATCCACGCTCATCAGCGGTATCCATTGATGAACAGATAATACCGTTTTGGAGGTACACATCAGCAAGGAACTTTGTGAGAAATAAACCGAACCCATGTGGTTTGAAAAATATGGTGATAACTGCTCCTGATGGTCTATCATTTGTTTTTTTTATTTTTTTATCAAGATAAAAGAGATTCAATCACTGTCGGCGATGAATATAAGAAATTTGATATAGGAGGCAAGACGCATTTCTGAGACTATTCCACCAGGAGTTACCATATACATGGACCGTTACTTTACTTCCATCAGACTTTTGGAATTACTTCACATTCAAGCTGAATGTCAAGGTACTGGTACTATTCAGGTGAACGGAATTCCGAAAAACTGCAAATTAAAAATAGACAATGAAATGAAAAAAGAAAATCGAGGGTCCATTGACCAGTCCGTGAGAAATGATGGCCAAATAGCTATTATTAAATGGTTTGACAAGCGCCGAGTTACATTGATTTCTAGTAAAGAGTAGAAAAATTCTTACCGATCTATGTCGGTGGTGGTCGAAAAAAGACGGTCGATATAATATAATGGTTAATAGACAAGCACTCGTGAAAGCCTACAACTCAAACATGGGCGGTGTTGACATGTTAGATCGGATAGTAGTATAGAATAAATGCACGAACCAAAAAATGAACAGTCCGATTATTGATGCATTTATTTGATTTTTCCATAGCTGCATCTTGGATAGAATACAGACGAGATCAGATAGCATTGAAAACCCCGAAGAAGGATATTTTTGATAACTTAGATTTCGGAGTTCAAATCGAAGAGCATCTTATCCACAATCATTTGCATTCCAAAGCTGCTGTTCCACACCCGCCAGATTCTCTAAGGAAGAAAAATGTACTTCACACGTCAATTTTCCCGCATCCACCAACCAAAAATCGTTGTCGCTTCCCTGGGTGTAGTTCTAATGCAGCCCGCGTACAGTACAACATGCAAAGTTTTTTATGTTTGCAGGATAAAAGAAATTGTTACCAACTGTACCATAAAATTTAAATAAATTTATATTATTTTCACCCTTCAAATGTATTACTTTATTTTGCTTAAGATGGTAGGTATTCACTAGAATAACTAATTAAAAGCTCTTTTTTTAAATATAACATACTTATAATATGTCCCTCAACTTTAATAAACGTTTTGCAAATTCACAATAATGTTGATTTATTAGATTTGTGAACTAATATCAAATAAAAAAAATAAAACAAATTTTACATGCTAGAGATCCCGCGTCTTCTACATGAGACATACGATTTTGGTGAAACCATGCATTGATTTTTTTTTTATTTTATACATTTCTGTTATTTTTTTGAAATAGTAATACACAAAAAAAAAAAAAAATTTAAACATTTTTTTCCCTATGCCCGACGAGGTTAATGAAGTGTAGTCATCCTCTACGTTATTTTTACGTAACCTCAGCTGTTCAGAAAGAAGTATCTTGTCGGAGCTCAAAATCTTGGATTATATGTTATATGTTAATGGGCGCACGCGTAACATCTCTAAAACTTCACATAAAAAATGTCAACCGTACATACGTGTGTTCTGTCTTACTATGATCATCGAAATCATGTAAAAATGCTTAAGTTCGTGGTGTGTGGTTAGATATTGTAGTCAAATTACTTCTAAGGATCTGTGATATTTATGATTAATTAAGAAATGAACTCCTGGTTGACATTAATATATTCACTATGTTTGAACATATCTCATAATAAAATACTGTTTTTGAAAGGACATGAAGGACTCTTTCAGATTTGAATACCTATGATGTATTATATATATATGAATACGTATGATGTATTATATATATATATATATATATATATATATATATAATAAATGGACAAATATACTGCAAATATTTTTTTTTTTATTCCAGAACGTGAAAATTTTTTAAAGTTTGTGTTGTGGTTTTTCCGATTGATTGTTTTCTCTTGTAAACTGTAAAAATACACCGTTAAACGATCCATTACATAAGCGTAATAAAAGTTACCGTTAATTCCCTCGTTTCTTCTCACATAAATAATTATTTAAATACAGCAAACAAGTCATTTGCAAATACGTGGTCAATGGCGGTTGAAATCTTTTTAGAAAATAGTATAATTATGTGGAAGAATCAATGCAAATATGTATAAAGCTTTGTTTTGCCATTTTATTACACTGCTTACATCAAATATTTTACAGTAATACGTAAAGAAATAGAACAACTTTCATGTATTCGCAATGGTTTGTGCCGTTAAGTGAACAAAAAAAAGTATTATTAATGGGCCGTATATTAAAGAGCACAAAGGGATTCAAGGGGTTAAATGCATAAAATAATTCAACAGTACAACATTTTTGTCTTATTACCTATATTTTTAACGATCAAATCTTTTTTTGGCCTATCTACCTTATAGGAAATTTTATTTATTTATTTAAACAACAACCATTATTTCATTCTACCATAATTTTTTTTTTTATATTAATTCCACACAGGAGGCCCTGAAGAAAATAATTTCCCTCAGGGCCTATGTCATCTTTGGGGATGCTGTGTGGAGGGTCTTTTTGTGGAGAGGAAGGAGTGAACATGGGTCTTGAAGAGTCCCATGTTGTAGGAGGGAGGAAACACAGAGGCCGGCAGTTCGTTCCACAGCCGAGCTGTTGAACTTAAAAACGAATCGTAGAAGCGACCCGTTCTCATGTGACAAATTTTTATACGCAGTATTGTGGAGATTTCATGAAACTGAGTTGTCGGCAATACCGTGTGTACTTGAAATCTAGATATCTTTTTATTTTTCTTTATAAAAATTATTATTAGTAAAATGTACATATCTTTCGACGTTAATAATACAATTGTAAACATAGAAAAAGAAGAAAACTAAAAGTGCTTTCCAAATTAATTTTACTGGAAACAAATAATGTTACATTTAACGCAAAAGTTTAGCATTCTGTCTCACCTACACTTTCCTCCACCCCATTTGCATTTCGTAAATACAGTTTTGTATTAGAAATTGAAGCCTCGATTGGTCAAGTATTTGGATTACGAAATACGCCTATTTGTAATTTCTATGTTTTTCATTATTGCACGATGGCAAACAAAAACATCCCGACCTGAAATGATCTCTATCGTATTAAACGAAATAAAAAAATCTCAGCGTTTCCTTGTGGTTTATTATTTAATCGTATTATGACACAGTTATTATTTTTGTTTCAGTTAAAGCTGGTTCCTGCTTCCATGTCTTCATCGATATAGTTTTCTAGAAGTGGACACTGCTGTTTCCTAGAAGTGGACACCGCTGTTTCCTGAAAGTGGACACCGCTGTATCCTGACATGCTTCGCTTGCGACTAATTAAAGGTAACAAGTTACGTGCATTCGTATTTATAAGTCATATAACTGAAAATTCGAACTATATTATATTATTACATTATAGTTTTGTAAAACCTGAGTAAAATGCTTTCTACGAGTTCCTATGTAGGTAGTATTATTTATAGTTATGGAAAACCACATTAAAAATGCTTTCTACGAGTTCCTACGTAGATAATATTATTTATAGTTTTGTAAAACCAGAGTAATAATTCTTCCTACGAGTTCCTGTGTCGGTAATATTATTTATAGTTTTGGAAAACCAGAGTAAAAATGCTTTCCACGAGTTCCTATGTAGGTAGTAATATTTATAGTTTTGTAAAACCAGAGTAAAAATGCTTTCTACGAGTTCCTATGTAGGTAGTATTATTTATAGTTTTTGAAAACCAGAGTAAAAATGCTTTGCACGAGTTCCTATGTAGGTAGTAATATTTATAGTTTTATTATTTTTTGGTAAACTAACTAAATGTGGATGAGTGTTTCAGGCTAATAATTATTGCTTATAAAAATAATTGTTACCCTTTGTGCTATGCATAAAAAATCTTGTCTTAAACATTAGTTTACCAAAAAATAATAATTAATATTTGAGTTTGAGTTCAAGTATCTTCACCAAAAAATGTAGACAATTTGTCTCGACGCCATCTAGTGAGAGAGTTAGCACTTACAATGCCATTCTCATATAAAATAAAGTTGGTTGTTTTCAGGTGAAAAAATGTAATAAGCAGTAATTGTTGAATGAAACACTAGTATATATTGAATTATTTCGCGGATAAGAGATAAGCCGCCATAGCTCAGTGGTCAGAGCTGTCGACCGGAAATCGAAAGTCCCGTTGGTGTCATGAATCTTTTATCAGGAGATTTTTTCAATGTGAATAAGTGTTTCAGGCTAATAATTATTGCTTATAAAAATAATTTCTAGTTTTGTAAAACCAGAGTAAAAATGCTTTCTACGAGTTCCTATGTAGGTAGTATTATTTATAGTTTTGTAAAACCAGAGTAAAAATGCTTTCTACGAGTTCCTATGTAGGTAGTATTACTTATAGTTTTGTAAAACCAGAGTAAAAATGCTTTCTACGAGTTCCTATGTAGGTTGTATTATTTATAGTTTTGGAATACCAGAGTGAAAATTCATTTTACGAGTTCCTATGTAGGTGGAATTATTTATTTAATACCGCACAAGAGTCCCAACTCATTCCAACAATCTGGAACCAGTTAGACCATGGAATCCCATTTGGGGTATGTTGTAAGGCTGAAAATATTTGGGAGGGTAAGGCTAATAAGCACCTGGCTATTCAGATCTGGCCACCAAACGTTTCAATCCTGAATGGTAGTCATGCATCAGGGCAATACTGAGAGTATTTTTTTCACTCTGCAATGTTTTGCTAGTAAACTACATAATATTTTAAATGTATAAAATGTGAACTACGCATGTTTCTTCCGTTAACCCTTCAATTATGAACAGTTGAAACTAGACGGTATTGAGCCACTTGCATACCTTAACAACGCACATGCAATGCAACAAAAGTTGCAACAAATTAAAATAGTTTATTCGTTGCTGTATGTAAGAGCTGCGCTCCGATTGGGCATGCAAACTAGATGCAAAAAAATAGACGGTATAGAACTGCTTTCATACCTTAACATACATGCAATGCAATAAAGGTTGCAACAAATTACCGTGGTGTATACGTTGCTGTGTGCAAAAACAGCGCACCGATTGAGAATTGAAAACTATTGACTTTTTTTGTAATATTTATTGCATTGCAAATATCCGTACAAATACTACCTACCTACTTAGAAATTAATGGATAAAAATGTTTAACTTAAACCGTGTGCCGTCAATTACTTTTGCGTTCGCTGATAGTACACTTGTATTTTGTAGCTTCGTATAAATTAACCTTTTTTAAATCTAAGTAAAGACTGCGAAACATTACACAAAGAAGACAGCTTTGATAAAATCAGGAAGACTATCTAGAGCCAAATAAAAGCCTTGAATAAATTCGGGACAAGAAATTCTTACTCCGAGAAATTCTTCTTTTATCGTGGAACAATGGATTCTTCCGGGAATAGTAAGGTCCCGAGTTATCATAAAGTCTGTGAGGAATACTGTTTTCACAACAGTTCCCAGCTGCCGAAACTAAAAAAAACTTCCAGTTTAACTGGCTTGCTTCATTTGGACTAGAATACCTAAAAACACTTCTTTTTTAATGTTGATTAACTGAATAAAGCTGTATTTTATGAATAGTATCATAATACATTAACTGAACACAGAGAAAACTTACTGATTTATTGAAAATCTGGTCAAATTCATAGTTTTCATGTTTAAAATGGGACTGCAGGCTTATGAATTGAAAGAGTTCTTAACAAAGCAACAGCGAATGTTTTATAAGGACGGCGGAACACGTGTTTATACAAATACTGATATTCATATTGACATACTGATATTGTCGCATTCCGTCATGTTATATATTAGGAAAAGAAAACCTTATATTCTGAATGACTAATATTTGATCAGGAAGTTGGCATGCTGTCACTTTTTTAACATGATCATTTTTCTCAAAAAATGAACAAAAAATACTGCGATTATTATTTTATCGTTGTGGCAAAAGAATACCATTCAGGACTGAAACGTTTGGTGTAAAAACTGAAACTCAAAACTCCCCTAAATTCATACATCGGTACATTCCAACTTTCTTCTTTCCGCCTCCTTGCCTTGTCCACTCCCTCCAGCATCAAAATATTGGATATGCCATAATCCCACCGGCTCCGGACAGTGGGGAGCAGTTAGGACTCTTGTGAAGCATACTCACATAAAGAATGATGTTTGATGATGATGTATAAACTATTTTTTTTTGTTCAAGGCTGATGACTGGCGATTTATCCAACATCGCACCCATTTAATAACTACACGAAGCTCCCGAATAATCCGATCTGCAGATCTTCAAGAACGAAGAAAATCCACACCACTAGTTGGCTGATCACTCATCCCCTATTATCCAGTTAGCTAAATTCGCGCTTACTCATTGACCATCAACTTCAATAATATAGCAATAATTACTTTTTTGAGAACCTAGTCTATATAAGTGAGCTTATCTAACTTTTGTACGTACTAACTCAATAATAATCTATCTATGGTTTTAAAATTGTATTTTTAAAATATTCTTTCGAAATTTTGTTAATTTGTTCACGTTATCATTGCATATTGCGTGATACCCATACAAACTTCCTAACTAGTTATTGATGTAGAGTATTTGCTATGTTTTAATATTCCTAATAGTTTTCAAAAGGTTTACCCCATTATTAAATTAATTTGAAGTTTAGAATTTTGTCTTATTTACGATTTACCGTGTTACAAATAATTGATGTTATTATTTTCTCTGTGTAATTTATTTGTCGTGTTTCATCTTATTTATATTATATAATACTAGAACTATTTATATAATACTAGAACTCATCATATATTTTTAATTTGTTAAAAAAAGGTTGGTGATTATTTTATAATATTCATAAAGTTTGTCGTATTTCGAAAAATGTTTTTGATTTTTTTATTATTTCTAATACTCATAGCATTCCCATATTGTTTTATTGTCAAAGTCATAGTTTTACTCATAATATTTTTAATAACTTATAGAAGACTATAGGATAGAAACACTTAAAATGCTTGATTCTTGGTTTAAATAGATTAAATTCTACTTTACATTCCTCCGTTTAAATATTAAAAATTAAATTTGTTGTTAAAAGTTGAAAATTCGAAACAAACAATTCAATCAAAGATACTTATACTTAAAACCAGAACCTTCGCCTTGCCGGGGCGTTGTTAAGCCAACTGACCTAATGGGACTCTCTTGTTTTGGTCATATTTAAACTGTATCGTACTTCGAATAAGAATTACTATAAAATGTGCATTGAGAAAATGAAGATATTGTTGATAGTTCCTTTTTGAAGTATGATATAGTTCAAAAGGGTTCCATTCTCTCAGTTGGTAGAGCTGATGAAGATAATGTTGATAGTTCTTATTCGAAGTATGATACAGTTCAAAAGGGTTCCATTCGCTAAGTTGGTAGAGTTGATGAAGATAATGTTGGAAGATAGGTGCGATCCTGCATTTTTACAATATTTCTGTTTACAATTTTCAATTTAAAATCGCTTATATTGTACTCGAACATTAAATTACAATTTGAGGTTTTATGCATTAAGTTACTCCATAAAATAAATAAACCATAATTGTGTGATACGTAACTTTTTCCCTTGTTTCATTAACTAAGGCATTTTTATACATTTTTATAATTTCAACACTTTTACCCGATTTACTTCATAGATAGGTAAATACATAAATTCTAGTACTAACTACCATATGTATTCCTTATTGCCCAGAACACTTATGGAGGGAAATAATTATAACAATAATGTGTGAAAATTATAACATATTGGTATTTCCAAAAATGTTTTCTAATTTAATGTTTTCTTACCTGTTCCTGTTTTATTCGGGTCGGAGACCCATCGCCTCAATAAAGTAAAGTGCCTTCAGACGATCCTGTGTCGCGCGATAACATTACGAAATTACTGCCGTATGACACACGGACGGAGTTACACAAATACACATGGGCAAGTTTATACATCGAGACAATTCATTAATATTATTTTAATTTACACGTAAAAAATGTCATTTTTATTGTTAATTTATTCAGTACACTCTATACTAAATACTTTAAAAATGTAACCTGTTAAAAACAGATTTTTCAATGTGTGTAATAATTTCATGAGATGTAATTTGAGTGGATGTATTCCCTTCCATATATAATTCCGTCCGTGTATAACTTGTACGTGAAATTCAAGCTTGTATAATTTCACTCTAACAACAATCAAAGTTTTGTAATTTTATAATCTTAATTAATTTAAAATTTATTTTAAACACGTTGCTATACGATAAAACACAGAAACTGTAAAATAAATAAACTGTTCTTTATATATAAATAAATAATTATTTATAAAATTATCGTGTTTTTTTCACAATCCTTTATTATACATTGCTGTCAAAATATACAAACTGTTTTTTTTCCAGAAACTAGGTGACTATTTACCTTAAAACAAATTATATTCAAAATAAATCTTTCAAATGTAATACTGATGATATCACCTTCATTGCAATCCTAACTGCACCCAGAAAAATGAGTATTGCTGATTTATTAAAAATTTCTATTGAGAATCCGGATAAAAACGGGACTGCAGGCCGCTTCTTGATAAAATTTTTATTTAATTCGTAATACTATCGGAACTTTCATTCACCTGTTGTATTTATAAAATATGGTGACAACATGAAAAAATGTTTTGATTTTTATGAACACGTGTTCTGATATCATGACAATTCATTGGTATTTTACTAAAGTTTTAAAATTTTTTCACAAAATCTATCAATTCATTCGTTAAGGGCCTAAATTCCAGTTTTTTGCCGGATAACTCACAATTTTAAGAGATCAAAATAAATTAGACAATATTTTTTGTCAGCTAGTTTTCTCCGTGTGGTTAAGATTATATTTGACCACTGAGCAGATCATCTCTAGAAATGTTGTCTTAACCGATTTGAAAGTTGTAAATTTACAAAAAAACTTTCGATTCATAGGCCCCCCGATAGACCAATGAAATCCATCATGAAATTATTAAAGAAATATGTAGACATTTGAGAAAAAAAATGCTTACTGGACCCACGGACATCACTTCACTCACTTCTATTGGTTTATATCTTCAATAGTTTTAATAAGGCAAACCTATTCACACATTCTCAGCGCCTTTGAGGTGATTTGGCACAAAAACAGACCTAATTTTGATATATATGAAAAATAAGCCTGTCGACCGATATCGCTGAAAATTTGTTGAATGGTAGAAAAATTCGGGTACGCCCGAGAAATATTTTTATTCGAGAAGTCGAATTAAGGTCAAAGTAATGTAAGTTTTAAGCAGTAACATTGCGATATACAGCAGTGAATGGTGGAAGAAGTTAGAGACGCCTGAGAGAGTCATTAGCGAAGCAGTTCGGGGTCCACTTGTATTAAATATGTATGTATAGGTACGTGGAATACATACACAGAATGTTGGTTCATGAAATAATTATTTTTCAGTACCATTACGTAAATTAAATATAATTATTATTTTAAAAACTATTTTAAACTTATATCTCTTACTCGCCTGCGGCATTTAACCGTAATCCTTAACATTTTGTTATAATTCAAAGTGTGCACATGGCTCGCGGTGATCCACGTTGGTATTTGCCGCGAATCAAGGGTGCTCTTCGCCGGCTCGCCGTTACGGTTACATTGATGTGGACATCTCGTACATAGTACCGCCTGGTTACTGAGTCTGCGATGCTTACAAATACAGCTCGCAGACGAATAAACGGCTTTACGTTATCGTGTTGTATCGAATGAATTATAAACGTTTATGCACATAAAATAAACAATATCAATTTACCTTTACAAAACAAAATTATAAATTTCATTATTAAACGATATATCTACAAGGTGTCTGGGTTAAAGTGCACTAACTTTGGAACGTCATTCTAAATCAAGGCTGCCCAACCCCAGGCCCGCGGGCCACAATGTGGCCCGCGAACGAATTATAAGTGGCCCGCGTGAACCATTTTCAAAAAACCCGCCAATCCGCCAATTTGAAAAAGTGTCGCGGGCCCGCGGTAAAACAAACAATGCAGCTTGCGCGCGGTCACCAGTGTTGCCAACGAAGGCGATTTATCGCTATTTAGGCTACTCAGAACAAGAATCAGCGACGAAAAAATCTAACCTCTTGAACTTACTTTTTAAACAAAAATACACCGGTTTTTGATATAATATTTTCTGCGTCCGAAATGAATCTTGTAGCCACCCCCCCCCCCATGGAATTCTAAAAATTGTTGTGGGGAATCACATATTGATGTTTTTGGGTGCGCGGATTTTTTTCTCAGCGAAGTTCCGTAACAACCCCCCCCATGGATTTCAAATATTATATTTTGTGGGGAGCACTCATTTGAATTTTTTTTGTGGGGAATTATGTTTTATAGAAATTCTCTAACAACCCCCCCCCCCCATGGAAATAGGAACCGTCAGGTATTCAGTGGCCCGCCAATACTTTTTAAAATAGTTAAAAAATTGAGTTGTTTGCATGGAAAAAAATCGTCTAGGGAAAAAAAATTAAGTTGAATAAAAAAACAATGCAAATTTGATATTTTTTAAAAATCCTTTTCACTTCTACCGTCATGAAGAATCACCCCACGAAGTTAATGCACTACGGAAGAAGTTAAAGCACAACAACAACCGGACAACCTGTAACAAACAAAAAAGTATGTCATGTATTCTATCAAAGGAAGGTTTAGTTTAAGAAGTATGACAACGCCCTCGGATGTTGTTACGTTAAATAAAGTGAAAGTTAAAAGAAAACATAAAATTAAGCTAGTAATTAAAATCAAACAATACGCCAGTAAAATTTCAAGTGAGCGCCAGGATATAACATAAATATGCAGAAAAGTTCTCAGACATAGACACATCAAGCACGTGTATAATCATCAAACATACAAACATACAGGACAACATAAAGTACCTATAACCATTACTTCAAAATTTGCATTACATACTCATATCGAAATTTGTTTTACTTTTTCACAATGATATAACATCATTATAACTTAAGGCGATGCACTAAGTCGTGTAATATTTTAAATTGAGCCGCTATCAATAACAACCCTTACGAGGTCGAGTTTGGTGAAATTTTTCTTACTGGACCTTCAAAACAAGAGAAATCTGTATCGGATTTCGAAAAAAACTGTGAAAATCGCGGGCAACGTTGGAAACTTCAGATAGTTAAAAATAAAAATTCGCATTCAAAATACAATGTTTCAAAAAATGTAAATCGTTTTTCGTGATATCTTACAGATAGGCTTCAAAAACCTTGTTTTTCAAAAAATAATTGTGTTTCCGACGGGAATGACTCGTGTCGTCTAATTCCACTGGCGTGTTTGCTCTGGCTTATTCACATCACGTAATCTTTTATATCTCTCAGTTTCCTTTGACTTGTTCTTTATTTGCATATGTTACTCGGGGGAGCCTCCTCTATTGCGCTCAAGACAAATTTAATAATTGTTCTTTGCTTTTCGCGAAAATCTCGGGTGCGTTACTTCCTATGTGGGTTAATGTAATTAGAAATAAAAAAATTGCACCTGTTTCGACTGCTGGAAACCTAGGGGTTAAAAAGTCTTATATAAAGTGAAATCTGTTCTCTGATTATCTGTTCAGCTAATGGCTAGTTCAAACCACGCCAGGAAATGTAGAATGCATATAATAGATAAGTATTTGTTTGTAGGTACTCTTAAAAATAATAGATTTCTGAAATCGAATCGGCTTTAGGGCTATAAAACGATCCGCGGTAGTTTAGAAACCGATTCTCGATTGCCGGGGAAGAAGGATTTTGCCTTTTGGGAAATAACATGTCCTTTGAATTTTCTATGAAAAGTTACATCGAGATATGAGAAATATTGAATAGATTTAATTTTTTAAATACTTTAATTTGAATTTCATTTTTTTTTTCGGGAATGATTGAATTCAAATCTTGTATCTACTCATGGAAAATTAAATGAAAGAATTGGAAGAGGTGGGGTTGGGCGCGAAAAAGACGGTGCCTGCTATACGTTGACAATGCGGTGATGATTGCTAACGGTATGGAAGATCTACAGTCTCTCATGTTTAGGATATACCAAGTTTATATGAAAAATGAGTTGATGATGAAAGTAAGTAAGTCTTAAGTCAAGTTGTTTGAAAGAGAGAGTACGAAAAAAGTGTACAATATAGTATGTAGTACGAGAGATTGGAAGGCTGATGTTAAAGCAGGTACCTCCATTAATGGAGGACTGAACGCGGTTGGCGTTTACAAAAAACTGTCCACAGAAGCGAACCTAGCAGTCCACAATGGAGTGCTGGTACATACCCTGATGTATGGCAGTAAGGCATGGAACCTGCAGAGGAAGTATGAAAGACTGAATGCTGTATAAAAGAGATCCCTGAGGCGATGTGAATTAAAACCATATATGACCGTGTGACAAATGTGGTGATCCACAAGGAATGTAAGGCTGATGTAAGCGTAATGAGTGAGATTAGGAAATGGATGCTCAGATCGTTTGGGCAAGTAAAGCTAATGAACTAAGAAGGTGCAAGGAGAATATATGATGCAAATGTGAATGGTAAACATAGGAGGAAGACACGGCATAATCAAGTGAATCAGATACTTGAGTTGGGCCACGTCAAGAGTCAGATAATAGAAGAGTATGTATAAGACGTTGTATGAATGCGAAAAGGGGCAAGAATTATGTGCCAAGACCGACTTATTTAGCGGTCCGTCGTCTCTGCCTACTTCTTGGGAAAAAGCGTGATGATCAGTTAGTTAATTAGTGTGTGGAAAATAACCCACTTCTAGGCTCGGTCAATAGACTCGTTACCAATGACATTACATTCTTTCAAATTTTCCACAAAAAATATAATCAAGTAGAATATTATCAAGAAAGTAATACATACTAATGAATTCGGAAAACTTAAAAATTAAATAACTGTAGAAGAGATAGTGCTTAATTGCACAGTTGTAGTTGTAAGAGAAAGTAGTAGTTTTGCTTGTTATACGAGTAATGATCGTATAACAATCAAAATCTTGAAACACAGTTTTGTTAAGGGTGATAGTAAAAAAATTTTAGATTCCCCTGTTTTACTACTTTATAAATAATTGTTTTTTTTTGATTCCTCAATGAGTAAAACCTTACATTATAATATTTAAATCATAAAAGACAATATTAACAACTCTCAACAAAATACAATTATGGATTTTCCAATAACATGTACCTAAAAGAAAAATGTGCCTACAGTTTAGAAGGTAGAGTTATTCTGTTGGCTGATTCATTTAAAAGTGTCTACGACACAGATACTCCTTTACTGTTCCTGATAATTCAGTGAAAGATTAATTAAATCTAAGCCAATTTTTCATCAAAATAGAAACCGTAGAAAAAAAGCATAAAATAATAGGTAGCAACAAAACTCCTGGACCCTAAGGTATTTCTCCAATATTTTTCACTACTTGTATTAGTAATCTGATATTTCCTCGATATATACTTTTGTATCTATCTCTTCTGGGTCTTTTCCAGCCCAGATGAAAAATAATTATTTAACACCTATTCATAAAAAAGGCGATAAAAGCGATATATCAAGCTACAGACTAATTTGTACAATGTCTGCTTTACCAAAAATTTTGGAAAAATCAGTGCTAGAAATCATTGCAAAACCTATCAACAACATTATTGTTCCTAACCAACATGGTTTCATCGCTCTACCGTAAGAAATCAAATGATTTATGTAAATTACATATCTGAATCCTTTAGTCTCGTACAACAAGTGGATAGAATATACACTGATTTTAATAAAGCTTTTGACAGGGTTCGACATTACATACTTATATATAAACTCCGATTGTAGGGCATCAAGGGAAAATTATTGAGTTGCATTGTTAGTTATCTTAGCAATAAGGTGCTTAGCGTAAAGATTTATTCTGTACTTTCTTATATATTTGTGACAAAAAGTGGGGTTCCTCAAGGGTCACACTTTGGCCCAATATTTTTTTTTATTTTTCATTGTTGAACAATTTAATGATGTAGAATGTGATGATTCCTGCTATCTGCTAACGACTTAAAAATATATAAAAGAATGTAAAATGTTAACGATTGCAAAATTTTTAAGCCCAACCATAGTTTAATCAACTTCATCAACGTGTGAACAAAATGCTTTATTTCACAACATTCAGAAATTTCAAATAATTTCCAAAACTAATTATAATATATTACAGAAATATATATTAAATAATATCAAATTAATACCAGTGTTACAAATTCGTGACTTGGGTGTAATATTAGTTGAAAACTTGAGATTCATTGCTCAGATTAACGATATAACTAATTAGGCTTTATAGAAGCTTGGCTTCTTTTGCAGAACTTGAACTTATTTTAAGTCCTTAGATTGTATAATACTCCTCTATATTTTGTTATTGAGAAGTCTAGTTGACTATAATTCACCTATGTGGTCCCCATTGTGTAAAGTTCACTTTAACAATACAGAAAGAGTTCAGCACAAATTTTGTCAACTCAACATTCCAACTGAACACATTAATTATGTCAATTTGATGAATCAATTGCATCTAATAATGCTTTCCGACGGGAGAATTATGTCAGACCTGGTTGTATTACACAGAGTCACTAACAACTTAATTGACAGTTTTGTCATAGTTTCCACTATTGAATTCCATTTTCCGGCGTGAAATATAAGACAATGTGTAACATTATTCTGCAATACATACACAACCAACTATCAGACACACTCACCAACCAATAGGAGCACAAGTTTGGGAATACTATTGATATATTCACTGACTCTATTTATTGAATTAAGCGTAATCTATAGCAGCACTATGTTGGATCCGACAAATTATAGTAACGTTGGTAATGTAGTCTTAGTTATTTATCTTATATATAGTATTCTTATCGTTTCTTTATAATGTTATGTTACTGCTACATGTTCTTCAAATATTTTTCATATTCAGTTTACTGTTATATGTATAATTAATAAAAATAATTATTTTGTATAATTTTCCATAGCTTACTGAGATTCTCTTCTTAAAATCCATGGAAAAGCCTGACAATACATAAAACCAATATTGTGAAATCCAAATTTTAACGTAGGTAATATAAAATTATGGTAGTAGTTTTAGAATTGGTATATGCTAGATATAAAATATTAGTAAGTAGGTATTAGAATATTATTGTATTAGTTTTAGTATTGGTATATACTAGATATAAAATGTAAAAATTTTGGATTAGCAAAATACACAATTTAAAAAAAATATTGTCCTCGATGATGAAAACATAATATTATGTACTCGGTATGTGGCCGCAAGACAATATTACAGCCCAACAGCCCGAAGCAAGTGGGACTACGTCATTCCTTGCTTGAAATGTGGTGAGGCGTAATACATCGGGGAGGGGTAAAATTTGGTTAAGAGTAAGTTAAGAAAGCACCTGGCTATTCAGATCTGTTCACTAAACAAGACTGAAGCCTTTTAAAGTTTTGATTCTAAATAGTGGGGTTATAACAGTGCGATAGTAAGAAAATCTAATACACAAATAAAAATGGAACATATTGCTTGAGCAATGATGGAGAACTAACCTTGTAGGAGTTAAGCCTTCAACGTCTGGTTGTGAGCTGGATGCTCTGGATCACTCAGAAAACCTAACCTAACTTTACCTTACTTAAACGTACCTAACCTAATCTTTTTTTAAGGTTAGGTTAGGTACGTTTAAGTAAGGCTCAATGTCCCCAGTGCTTTTCAACGTGTATATGGATGAACTTAGTAAAACACTGAATACACCAAGAATCGGATGCCATATTGCCGGGGTATGTATGAACAATATTAGCTATGCAGACGACATGGTCATACTAGCTCCATCGGTAAGAGCGATGAGAAAACTTCTGGCAATATGCGAAGCTTACGTTGATAGTCACGGGCTAATGTACAATGCTAAAAAGTCATCCCTGCTGATATTTAAAGCAAATACTGGTCCCACTGTCATTCCACCCATACGTCTCGGCGGGGCCAACCTGAAAATTTGCAGCGAAATTAAATATTTGGGGCATGTCATCACCGATGACCTAAATGATAAAAAAGACATAGAACGTCAAAGAAGAGTACTGAGTGTGCGAGCTAACATGCTTGCCAGAAGATTCAACAAATGCAGTCCTCCGGTGAAGAAGCAACTTTTCCAAGCATATTGTATGAGATTCTACACTAGCGAGCTATGGATGACATACACACAAGGCGTCATGAACACACTCCGAGTACAGTACAACCACGCATACAGAGCCCTATTTGGCCTCCCCTGGCGATGCAGCGCCTCACAGATGTTCACTGAAGGAAGGGTGCATGGGTTCGCTGCTTTGATGCGCCACAGAATAGCCGGGATGAGTCAGCGCTACCAGAGATCGGACAACACTCTTGTCCAGGCCGTTGCCCAGTGGCAGGGAGCGCCTCTACACCAGAGATGGAGAATTTCACTCAAGCCACCATAAAGTCCTAATGTGCTCATCAATGTATTCATTTTTTATTTATTTCTTTATTCATTTTCTTTTTATGTATTAACTTAAATGTAAACTTTTATGGCAGGCAGAGCATTGCACACACCGCTCTGTCCAGCTGAAATAAACATTATTATTATTATATATTACTATACGCGCATTAACGAGCAACATTTTTAGAGCTAAACATTTAATTTAGTTAGTTCATCTAAAATAAAGGCCAAGCCTCTGGCCAATAAACAAACAAAAAAGACCCTTTCCATATTTGGAGCGGTGATAATTTAGCATCCATTGTGCGCCTGGTCCGGACTTAAGGAGCTTATCTGGGAGGTCATATTTATTTTTCCCTTATAACACTTCTGTAGGGGTGAAGGGGTATATGCAGTGGTGTTACTGTTTTCTGGGCTGAATGCTTTGAAGTCCTGGGCTGGTCATAGAAAAATATTCATTTTTAGATTTTTGAGTAAGGAGCTTATTTTTTCTTATTACAGCTTCTACTCAGTTAAGTTCGGGTTTCAATTCTCAAGAATATAGAAAATATATCGAACAATATGATATTTAGTTTTTAAGTAAATAGAGTTTTCAAATTTGTAGTAGGAAAGTAGTTGCATTGATGATAAATCACAATTAAATATGTAAAATCCAATGACTACGCAATGATGCATACAACGGACTATCCGCTTTAATCTGAAGATATTTTTTTTATAAATTTATCTGACCTAATGATAATTCAATTTAATTACACCCTGCTAAAAATGACAAGTTATTTGTATTCTGTCTATCTGTATAACAGGTCTGGTCATTTTTATAATATTCATGTAAATAAATAAATACGCAATATGTGTGTCACACATCTGCCCTGATGGTGGACACTGTAATGCTGTTCGAAATGTTGGCTAAAGAAGGAGGTAACGTAACACGGCATAATGCCGCAAAATTAAATCACTACAATACTTTTGGCCGTGAAAATCTCAAATCATCAAAAAACAATTTATTTATAAACAAGTTCTGCTACGAAATTATTACTGCGCGCGATAGCGGTTTCACCTTCCAAAGGCATTTTTTAAATTGACAGTTTGATTTTTGTTATTTGTTTTTGGGGTATTATGCCGTGTTGCGCTAAATCCTTCTTTAGCCAACGTTTCGGACAGCATTGCAGTGTCCATCATCAGGGCAGATGTCTTATTTGAGGTTGTGTTAAAATGTGAGCTTAAGTATGAGGTTGTGATACCGTGTTGCCAGCTCCAACCCTCTGAGCTAACATTAACGTATCATTTTTTATTTAAAGTGGTTTTCTTCGTTTAGCTCTGGTGTATCCGTCAATTACCGGATACCAAGAACTATTAAGCTTAGCTCCATTGTCTCTATTAATGTTTACGGGATTTTTATGAATTTCAATGGCCTCCGTAATCAGCCGTGCTCTATAAGTTTTCGGTCTCCCCAGGATTTCAGGAACAAATCCAAAGTAATGCCCGGTGTCAATCAAATGCCGATTTGTCAGGGTGGCCGAGTTTACAAGCTCTGAAGTGTTCTGAAATTCTTTTGGAGATAGTCCGCTCTGTCTGGCCTACATAGACCTTGTCACATCCGGAACAGCTGAGTTTATACACTCCATCTGTTTCCAGAGGAAACTTAGTCTTTGCAGACCTCAGTAAGTCCTGTATCTTTGTTGTTGTTCCGAAGACAGTCTTGATATTTTCCTTTCTCAAAAGCCTGGCAATTTTGTCTGTCACATTGTGCACATAAGGCAGAAAGGCACAGCCTTTCGACTCTTGTTCAAATCTGTCTTCGTTTGGTGCAGATTTGGCTCTTATGATTTGCCTTGTCTGACTTGCTGGGTAGCCGTTACGCTCCAGTGCATCGGTCAGCTTCGTAAGTTCCGCTCCGATTTTATGTTCTTCGCATATTCTGGTCGCTCGGGTCACCAATGTATGGATAAGTCCTCTCTTCTGCGCTGGGTGGTGGTGCGAATCAGCGTGTAAGTACCGATTCGTATGGGTTGGTTTCCTATATACAGTATGCCCTAGGCTACCATCGTGTTTCCGCATCACCTCCACATCTAGAAAGGGCAGGATTTTATCTTCGTTTTCCAGTTCCATTGTGAATTTAATTTTGCTGTGGAGAGAATTAAGATGGTCCAGGAATTCGTTTAGTTTTTCCGTTCCACGAGGCCAAATGGCGAAGACATCGTCGACGTAGCGCCACCATACTTTAGGGACAGCCGAAGCTGTGTCGAGTGCCACTTCTTCAAACTTCTCCATAAAAAAGTTGGCTAGTACTGGCGATAACGGACTGCCCATCGCAACTCCCTCCAATTGCTCAAATAGTTCACCCTGAAACGCAAAGTATCCCGTTTTGAGGCAGTGTTCAAAAAGTTTGCAAATGTCTTCCTCATATATCTCCCTGAGCATTGTCATGGAGTCTTCTAGAGGCACATTTGTGAAAAGTGACACGACGTCAAAGCTGACCAGAATATCTCCTTCCTCAGTCTTAACTTTCTTGAGCTTACTTATCAGATCTGTTGAATCCTTAATCCACGATTCAGTTTTACCAGTTTGCATCTGCAGTAATCTTGAGAGGTATTGGGAAAGTTTGTATGTAGGAGCGCCAATAGCGCTGACAATCGGTCTCATTGGGATTTCTTTTTTATGTATTTTTGGGAGACCATACAGGGCAGGAGTTCTAGAGGCTTTTACAAAAAGCTTAGACCAATCCTCTTTTCTGATGCTAGAAGCTTTCACTAGTTCCCTTGTCTTTATATCAATCTTGTTGGTGGGGTTGTTTTTAATCTTCTTATAGGTGCCTGAATCGCACAAGAGGTCTTCCATCTTCTTTGTGTAGTCTGCCGTATTAATCACGACAGTGGCATTTCCTTTATCGGCTGGCAGAACCAAGATTTCCTCATTGGCGCGTAATTCTTTTAGGGCCGTAAACTCTCCTTTCGTGATATTGGGGCGGGGTATTTCAGCCCTTTTCAAAATATGGCAAGTCTCTTGCCGGATGTCTTCTGCTTGCACCTCTGACATTTTGTGTACTTTCACCATTGTATGTAGTGCAGTCTCTACACCACATACGATGGATTCCACAGGTATCTTTTTGGGGGCCACTGCAAAATTCATCCCCTTTGCCAGTACAGAAGTTGCGTCTGGGCCCAACGCAAGGGTCGAAATGTTGATGACAACTTTATTTTGATCGAGTTGTTTTCGATCACCTTTTTTGTCTCGGTTGAGCCTTTCAAACTTTTGTTTCTGTCTCGCATCTGTTGACTGCTTAGATCTTACTGCTTGTTGGTAAGTCATGTTGTCAACTTTTCTCCAGTCTTCTTTGGTAAGGGTTGCACTTAGGTGCAGATGTAGAGCGAAAAGGTCCCGAGATACTCCATCCAGCTCGCCTCGCACATTGTGGATCCTCTCGCACATTGGTGATGTGTCTTTTTATTTGGATGTGTACTGGTACAATCGATTCTTCTTTACACCTCTTGAGAAAAGCAAGGCTGCCCAAAAAATGGTTTCTTTTCTTTCTCAGATTCTCCAATCGTCGTACCAGTGTGTGAACTTCCTCCCCATAGAGGTTCGTCAAATATGATTTAAGATTTTCACGGCCAAAAGTATTTTTGTTATTTGTTTTTGGGGTATTATGCCGTGTTGCGCTAACTCCTTCTTTACCCAACGTTTCGGACAGCATTGCAGTGTCCATCATCAGGGCAGATGTCTTATTTGAGGTTGTGTTAAAATGTGAGCTTAAGTATGAGGTTGTGATACCGTGTTGCCAGCTCCAACCCTCTGAGCTAACATTAACAGTTTGACAGTTTGATGATGCATATTTTTATGACTGTCAGTTGATTATTTTTTGATAAAAAGCTGAATTGTACATAGAATCGGCATTTAACGGGGATCTTGGGTATAAAAGGAAAACAAAATGGCACAGATTGACAATTTATGAAAATATTACAGGTATTTGAAATTACCAACTTAGATATTTCCGATATTTTTTTCGTCTGCACAATCTTGCAGGTTTTGAGTACAAGCCCGCCCTGGGGACGGGTTATTCTGGCCGAGCCCCTAGGCCGGAGCGCAGGCCGGGGGGGAGGGAACCGGTGCGGGTCGGGAAGAAACAGCCCTGGCCGTGGCGGCAACTCGCAGCCACACAGTTTCGCTATAAAACTTACCGTCCCAGATGCGGGGGGCGCGAGCCAAATAATATGCTCCGGTTAATTTATTATTTCGACTAATTTTGGCTTTCCCTTTTCCCGGTCTCTTTGTTTTCGTTACCTACTGAAAAAGGTGATAAACGGACAGAATGATTTTTTAAAATTATTTAATGATGATTCTATTTTTCTTATCCTGTCTTAAGCGAATGCTTCATTTCAATCGAATCAAAACTACTTTTACAATGTGAATACCGCACAATAGTCTCAACTGCTTCCAATTGTATGGAGCCAGGGAGTGAGGTGGTGGGGATGGGAGGGAGGGATGAGGAACTTAGGCTATTACCAATATGGCTAAAGCCATTTAAAATAATAAGCTATATAATTTTGAATGAATAATATAAATAATTAAATAAAAATTACTTGCCCACGCTGGGATTCGAACCCATTACCTCCGAATCGCTAGACAAGAGCACCGAGGCCATTGACCGTGAGAGATTTCTTTAAAGACAGGCCACTGAAATAATTGTTCATCTCTTCATGTGAGAATTTCGATATTTGAAAACGTTTGAATATTTTTTTAACAAAAGTAAGAACAACATTTTTTTGCTTCGTATGCACGCTGTGATTTAAACAAATTAATCAGTATCATTTATTGATATTAAACGTGACAACTGTTTTGCCTTCTAAAGATATTGTTAATATGTAGAATAAATAGAAAAATTATAAATTATTTTACAAAAAGCTAAAACACAAAGTTCGTTAATGTTAACGATATATTTCTAATTTATACCTTCAATTTATATCTCAAGGAATAAAATCCTTATTAAACTGATCTACATTTGACGCAAAAATAAATCATCCACCCCATACGATTTCCCAACTTTGCTCAGAACTAATAATACAAAAAATATCTTGTGACTAATTGGGATTTATTTTAGCTTGGAGAATGTTTAATGAAGCATAAAGCACATGACTTTTGCAATGAAATAAACTAATATCTTGTACTTACCGTAATACATGGTGGTGAGACCAATATAATATAAGTCATCAATTAGATAATTCATTTATGAAAATGTGGGTGCTTGTGAATGGCTAAGTCCAGTGTTGCAATCCTAAAGGCCATTTATTTTTGAAAGGCCTTACTTTAGAAAATGCAAAGGAAGGAAGCATCAAACAATATAGCGTTAAGGTAGTAGATGAGGTACATTCGTCGCTTCTCCTGACGGGCAGAACACGGCGCTTTATTAATATAATGCACTGAAGCATCAGACCGATAGTATGTTGAAGGCGTGTCCGAATACCAGGAGTAAAACCAATATCAAAAATTCGATCGAAATTCTTCCAGATATGATTTGTATCCAGGGTATTATGCCGTGTTTCGCTACCTTCTTTAGCCAACGTTTTGGACAGCATTGAAGTGTCCATCATCAGGGCAGAAATGTAATCTGATATGGAGATTGCACATCTGCCCTGATGATGGACACTGCAATGCTGTCTGAAACGTTGGCCAAAGAAGGTAGCGAAACACGGCATAATACCCTGGATACAAATCATAATTAAAAATATAAAATAATAAAAATAATATATAATTATAAATCATCATTATTGATTCACCTACTCTACTGCAACTCATTCCCTTCAATATCCCCTCGCACAGACTCAGAAATAATGAACTGCTCTTCCTCAACCATCATTCGACAAATTATGGATATTATTCACCATTGTCCAGAATGTGTAGACTTGTCAACTCAAGTCAAAACCTTAACTTTTTTGGGATAAGTCTAAATGATTTTTGCCAGTCGCTAAACAAGTGACGGAATATTATAAGTGTCCTGTGGTCCTGACCCACGACGTATTCTTGACTTGATTCGACTTGTCACTTTATTTTCTTATATTATATCTACCATACGTCTTTATATGCTTTCATGTACTCGTGTTATTATTTTGTGATTTGGACGATGTCTATTAATAAATTAATAAATAATTAAATGAATATCTGGAGGAATTTCGAATTGTTGGCTAAAGAATGAGGTATAATACCCCAAAAACAAATCACTATTAGAAATTCTTCCATTTTAATTTCATTGGCCTGTCTGGGGCTTAGGAATAAAAAAGTATTATGTTTATTCGTGAAATTATATTATATCACCCTTCTAGGTATTATCTGTTTTGTGATATAATTTAATCTAATTTGATTAGTTCGCAACTGATCTAGATTAATGTGATATTATTCTAGAGCACAGTTGCATATTGCACGCTATCCGGCACCATCGGACACGGCACATTCTGACGCGTGTAATCATTGTTTACAACAGGCTAGCAATATTATATAATTAATATCTTCTCGTGATTAGTTCTCAATTATAATAATTATGTACGCTGTTAGCAGCGGCATGCTCTCAGGGCGTGTATCTCAGTTTAATAGCCTTCAGAAGGCGAAACAGCCGTCACGCATAGTAATAATAATAATTAGTTTCAGTTTTAAAAAAAATGTAAATCAATTGATAATTTTATTGAATATATAAAAGAAAAACTTGAATTTAATTATTGAAGACAATATTAGAGATTTCCAAACGAAAATTTGAAACAGAAAAATCAGAAAAGTTAGATCAGTCCTAGATGTGACCGTATCCTTTTCTGATTTTTCTGTTTCAAATTTTCATTTAGAAATCGCTAATATTGTCTTCAATAATTAAATATTACAATTTGAGGTTTTACTCAATAAAGTTATTCTGAAAAATAAAAAGAAAAACTTAAAATTTAAATTGAGTTCTACAAATTAAACTTGACAACAGTAATATTATCAATGTATCAGTTACAAACATGTCGAGAATTTGTAAAAAGCATACTTGAACACTGTTTTTATTATACGGAGTTATTATTGAAAAAAAATAAACAAATAAATGTAAACGAAAACATTAAAACGGAACAAGACACAGAAAAATAAAAAGTTAACGGTCTCGACTGGGAATCGAAGTCATGATATCTGCCTTACCGATACAACTCCTCTGACCACTCGGCCATTGGGACTTAATTATTTAACATTATTATTGTAGATTCAGAATTCAGAATTAACAATATTATCTCAAATTAATTTTGCCCACATGTTTGGTTGCTACTATTTTGTCTGATTACAAAGTTCTAAAGAGTTTGTTTGTAATCTAGATAGTGACTCAGATAAATATTCGATTTTTTTATAAATATGGAACTAATTTTGTGAAACTCTTTTTTAATGCTATATTAAATTGATGAGTATAAGCTTCAAAAGTTATTCTTATTAAATTTAATATTCAAAATATGTTTGTGAATATGCGAATACATTTTAGTTACAAAGTTAACATGCATATTTAGTCTCAACGATGGTAATTTTTTGTACTTAATGAAAAAGAAAGCCATACCACATGAGCCAAGATTATATGAAAGATGAAAATACATACTTATCACCCTTTAGGGAGCCAGGGCCAAGGAAAGCTTCGCGAGGAAAACCCCTTAAATAAGAGATAAAAAAATCAAATAAGAAAATGGAAAAAACTCGCTATCCCCTAATGTTCAATAGAGGGACAACTTTTGGTTTCGGTCGCTGACTGCTTAAGAAAGGGGAAACGCTTTATGATTTTATCACATTCAACTTTTTACTGTGAACCTTAAGAGTGCTTTTTATTTATGTTCATTTATGGTTGCACACATTTGCTTTTTTGTGATTATTGTGTTTACTGTTATCTTAGTAGCTATACTTATTTACTCTTCAGTATACAGGTATAAACCAACATATATGTTGTACATTATGTTTTACGACGGGATTTGCCGTGTGCCTTAAAAAAACTCAATGTTTCCTCGCTTGTTGTGAATGAATGAAGCTTTTTCGAATATCGGTATTCTCAACAAATTGTGAATCAAAAGTTAAACGTAAGTTACGCTATAATCAAATTAAAATTTTAAGAAATTATATAATCTATGCGTTCATAGATGGTTTTAATTTAATAAGTTTATGAAAATACACTTTTTGAAAGTTATGCTTTTAAAAAATGCACTGAAGGAACTAAATGCACAATACCTAATTAGTTACCTTTACCTACCTTTCTTAATATCCTTTACATACCTTTCTTAATATCGGAACAGCATGGGCTTAGAAAAGGTCGATCAACAGATACTAACCTACTGGTACTCACAGATTATATTTCCAAATCTTTAGATAAGGGTTACCAAGTAGATTGCTCATATAATGATTTCTCGAAGGCATTTGATACCGTAAACCATGACATATTATTAAATAAATTGTCAACTATAGGTTTTTCTTTACGGTTTCTCATATTCTTTGCAAGCTATTTTACTGGAAGAAAGCAATTTGTATCTCATGGAATATTCTTGTCAAAATTATTCCTTGTGCTGTCAGGCGTTCCACAGGGCTCTTATTTAGGACCACTCCTCTTTCTGATTTTTTCTAACGATATTACAGAAAATATTCTGCATTCCAGGTCACTTCTTTTTGCTGATGACCTAAAACTATTCTTGGAAATTAAAACTTTAGAAGACTGCATTCGATTCCAATCGGACATTAATAGAATTGTTGACTGGAGTAAACGGAATCGGATCAAATTCAATGTTTCTAAATGTTTCATTTTTTCTTTCACACGGGCACGTCATACTTGGTTTTACCGGTATACCATGAATGCCCGAAGTTTAAAACGTGTCTCCACTATGAAAGATCTTGGCATCATGTTTGATAGTAGGCTGACATTTCATACTCATATCGAAATGACGTGTAGTGCTTCACTGAAAATGATGGGCTTCGTCCTACGCACTGCGAGGAATTTTAGAGACACCCGGGTTCTCCAAGTGCTATACATTGCGTTGGTTAGGAGTAGGCTTGAGAGTGGGTCGGTGGTTTGGAGCCCACATCAGGTGAAGTATTCCCTTATGTTGGAGAGAGTGCAGAAGAAATTTCTGAGATTCCTCTACCTGAGGGAGTATGGCTACTACCCGTGGCTCTATCCTACTGACTTTCTCTTGGGCATGCTCGGTATGAACCATCTACGGGTCAGAAGAGATGTGCATATTGTATCACACTTCTTCAAACTGATTCGTGGATGGTTTGAAAATCCGACTATCATGGAGAGTATTAGTCTCTATGTTCCTGATGGTTATCTCCGTCACCGACAGCATAGACTGTGCCATCTCCCGGCCTGCAGGACCAACTTGCCTGCAGGTCATGCCGGTGGGGAGAGCAGTCTTGCTGTTGAACAGAATTAATTCGGATATCGACATATTTAGCATCGGTGAAGCTGCCTTTAAAAGGCAAGCTCTATTGATGCTGGTATAGTTTATACACCGCTAACTATTATGTAATACCATTTTACAAATATACTTAAAAACGAAATAAAATGTAATTTTGTAATGTTTTTAAAGGAATAAACAAATTGAATAGTATTTTTTTTTAAAGTTTTTAATAATTTTTAATTTAAAGTTATTAATATGTTGTCTTCTCCTAACCACCAGCATCAGCTTTTGTAGGAGAGTGTATAAAATATGCTTCAACATGTTATATTTTGTAAAAAAAAAAGATAAATAAATAAAAATTAAAAATTAGACGCACCTGTCAACTTAGCCACAAAATGGTCATGCATTAAATAAATCAAATTGTATATTCTCAATACCAATGCCATATTTTTAAAATCAAACAAGAGAAGTCAAGATATATAAAATTCAAGAAGTAATTCAGGTAAGCATAACGTACGTTATAATCTATACGATTGCTTTAATTTTTAATTATTTTATGAAAATACAATTTTTGCAATGTATGCTTCAAAATATCAAGACCAATAATTTTTTTGCGCCCTACATACATACGTAATATGAATACGAATAAATAGTTACATCTGCAAAAAAACTCAATTCTTTAAAGAAATGCATTTAAATATATTTTATCCAATCAAATAATGTATTCGAATGCCTTTCTTGAAAGAATTGAGTTTTTGCGGATGAAACTATTGAATATGTACGGGCGTAAATAAATAATTCGTCTTAATATTTTGAAACATAACTTGCAAAAAGTGTATTTTAACAAATAAATTAAATGAAGACCATGTGTGGACGCGTAAATTATAACAAACGTTAAGTTTAACCTGAAATAAAATAAATATCTTTTTAAATAGAAAATTTAATTTAAAGAAATGATATGATTCAAAACGAATGGTATCTTCATCAAATTAAATATGTATTGTTTCTTGACGAAAAAATCGTTGGTTTTGAAACATGGCGATTATTTTTATTAAAATTTCGATATATTGAAAATTATTTAATTTATATAAATTTAAATGAACCGACAAACATAATTTTGCAGTTATTGAAGAAGAGATTATCGATTGATTAATTAACCTCTCTAGGGCCAAATGTCTACGTATATTCCTAAACTTTAGGGTCATAGGTATGTATTTTGAATTCTAGAATTAAGTGCACATTTTAGAATGTTACATACATCCGAAATTATATTGTTTCGTGTTTAATATGACGAGGATTTAAACCTCTGAAAACTAAGTCCTCCATCATTGCACAATAAACATTTTCCTTTTTTAATAAAAGCTTTTAAAATTTACTTTTATTTTTGTATGTATTTATATTTTTAAAACCCTCAGGAAAATAATTTCCCTCGTGGCCTATGTTATCTTTGGGGATGCTGTGTGGGGGTTATTTTCGAGGAAATAAAGAATAGGAAGTTCTGGGAAAGAAACAGGTATGACAGGTGGTTGGAAATCTGGGGTTCAGTGTGTCCAGAAGTGACGGACGTATGAATACATTTCTCCCACTGCTCCCCGTGCAGGGTGATGGATCGATAGAGTCCTGTTAGAGGTCAAAAGGTTTCCCTTAACCATCCGTCTCCCGATCCGTCCTGCCACGCAGTAGGTGCACATCCACCGCCAAGATCTAGACAAACCTCTCCCCATAAACCCAGTCACCCCTATTATCCTAAGTCACTAAATATAGCAAACCACTTGCAGTAACATATGGTGGAGGTATTGGTTATCCAATAATGCTTCTCGAAACGGCACCAAAAATTTTCTCCAATTTAATTTTTGCTATTAGCTTGTTTGCATATTTAACATGGAACCAATGGTATTAGCAAAATCAACATCGAATAATATTGCAATTTTAGCGTTGTACAACTAAAGCTTCTGAATTAAAAGATATTTCAAATTTGCCCCACCAGTTGAAGTCTAAGCTTAGAATCATAATACCTTCGAAATTTGGGAATATTCTGGATATTGTTGAGACTTTACAAAATGCGTTATTCATTACTGTTGAAGTATTAAAATTAAGCAAGGCATTATTTATGATTCACGAATCTTAATAAAAGCTCAGAGGTAATTCAAATATACCTATATTCGAGGCAATGATATTTTTAATATTTTAGCATTGTAAAATATTTAGCTGGTTTCTCGCTTTCTAAAATTATTATATATCATTTGCACTTATAAAGTGAACATGATTTCTCAGTTCGACTGTCCTAAAATGGGAATTCTTACTATCTGAACAGATAAGTTCTCTCATATCTGTAAAAAAATAAAATAATGAATGTATAAATAATTAAACATTCTGAAAATGATTCAATTAAAAGTAAAGTATCTGGACGATAATTTTTTTCATGGTGTCCCTCTTCGGCTTAGAAGCCACAAAAGAAAATGTGTTTAAACACAACGTGATTATTACTGAAGGCTTACAAAAAGATAAACACATTTTTTGAAGGTAATTTAATTTTGTAGATTTTTGGATACTTACGAGTACTCGGTAAACTAATAATCAAAAGATACCTGGTATACCAAGTTAAAAATAATATTTTGGGATAACGGCAACGACCAACAGAACAACAGTCTTTCAAATAGTTCAAGAATATATTTTTTATAACAATTGGAGGATTTATCAAATAAAAATAAGGCTTAACGTACATAGTACTGAGAAAATAAATGTTTTTCATCTCGAAGGCTAAGTATCCCGAGTGTTTTTTGTCACACCGATGATAAATATATTACCTTTTTGACCATATATATAGTTGCCTTAAATTTTTGGTGGTTTTTAATTTTTATTTTTTAAATTTTATTTTTATTATTATTTTTTTATTTAACAAAATAAGTAGACCAACAAAGCTGTCACATGCCAGCTTGTCTGCAGGATCCACCGAATCAAAATATCTTAAGTCTATGTCTATAACATTGTATGATTATGTATACATGAGTAAGTCTTATTTCTAAGTAGGTACATTTCACAGATTTTATTTTATTGCAGACATTCGCAAAATATATTTCTAATGAGTAATTGTAAATACATAATATATCTAATGCACCTCACTAAAAACAAAGAGTTTGGGAATTTACATTAAGGTGTTCAAAGGTACATGGATTGATCATTTATTAACCACAGCTTTATGATTTTAGGGCAGGGTCTCTCATTATTCACAATTTGTAAGTTTTTATTTAGTTTGTTGAAGATAACAGGTACCAAGTATTCAAGAACAATTAATCAAAAACGTATATAAGTTATAATTATATAACTTATGTAATTATATAAGTTTGGCTATCTTACCTATTTAATGAGAAGATCAAATCTTAGACCCTTTTATTCTATACTTCACATTCATTATTACGTCAATCATTTTAAAAGATTTTTATTCAATTATGTGAAGAAATTAATATAAAGTAATATAAAAATATACATACAAGAATCATTTTATATATCAGATCTGATAATAACACAATAATAAACAAATATATCACTTTGCGACGCGGGTGTTTACTGAGCTAATGAGCTTTGGTGTGAAGTTTTGCAATAAGTGACAAAAAAACGCACGTAATGAAAGGTTACATTTTTACTGTAAAACAAACATAAAATTAATAATTTCAAGGTTAAATAGGTTCCCTAATCCAAGGACTGTATTCATTGACTAAGACAGACATACATCAAGGGCTGTAATTACAAGATAATAATTATCAAGATATTATTATCTGGTTCAAACAGTGGGTGGGTCAAGAATAATTACTTCGCCGCAGCCCTTTCTTCGGAAATCTTCGGATACTTTCGATTCTCTTCGTGTCATCTCCGCGCCGCACGCCGCACAGTGGGCTGAAATGAATCATCAACATTAAAAAGTTTTTTTTTCAACATTAGGATTTAAAGTTTCACCACAATACGAAGTATGTCAAAAAAATACAAATAAATATTAGTATATCTGTGTGTAAGGATAGAATGGCCAACCTTATGATTCCAGAGATAGCCTCATTTTTAATGTCAGTGCCATACAAATGTTTCTTAAAAAAATTAAAACTCCTTCATTTGTACACGCAATTGCTTCGTACGAAATTTTATAGCATAGTAATGATCAGCAGAATCCATTTCTAGCCAAAAAAAATACCCTTGAAAATTCAAGTCTCTATGTCAATGAAAGGCGATTTTCAGCCCACTGTGCGCCGCCCGTTCAGCGGCAATTTTTTCGCTACATTTTGTGCGATATGACGGTTTACCCCAAGCGGGGTGTTTAACTATATCTCCATGAATGTTACGTACCTTAGTTTGTAGCCATCATAGCTGGCGTGCGGGAAGTAACGCTTGTGTCGGAAATAAATTATTCTCAACCAAATTAAAATATTTAGATTGATTTCATTTTATTTTTTTTAAGATTGTGTCCAATTTTATAATTAAAAATAGTATGTAGGAATACGATGAGCAGTAAAATGTTTTTGGCGTATCAACAGCACCTGTAAATAGGTCCTTTTTACTAAAACAACATAAATATTTTGGTACACGCTTTACTTAAATTTCGATTTAAACGAAAATTAATGTCGCGATTACACAAAACCTTTCCACTTTTAAGCCTAGGAAAGGCCAGTAAAATTGTAGCCTAATGTGTTCAAGAATTTTCGTGCTTAATACACATACATTTCCATCTATTCCCACCTCTAGCATCCAGAAACCGATGAGAAAAGCTATATTTTGCAGTTAGATTTACTGGAAAATTAAATTTCAGCTCTCGTAGGCATTCGTTTACGATATGTCTTACATCTGATTCAATAAAGATTATCTTGCGTCTGTGATAGCGCATGGCATTGAGCCTCAGCGGCTGTCGCTGCGGCTAGAACGACTCGGTTCAATTCAGCATGGGATAATATACTGAATGAAAGGTCTTCGTGAAAGGTGTTCGCGGTTTCAATTTCCAATATGAGTCCTTCCCTCTGAATCTTGCGGTTCATATAAATAAACTCTATGTGTATTTAACAGATATATTATACATAATACAATCACCCAAAGTAATTAGATATTATGTAGGAGACGGCAAGAATATTCAATAAATAGAAGGACATATTTGGTATGGTCAACATGATAACAATACCATACTTGATAAAGTAGCATTTTGATGTTTGTGTTTTGCCAACCCAGGATAAGTACCTAATATCTAAAGGCAATTTGAATGTACAAGGTCGACACTGAAATTGCAGCGCTTCGTGACGTGCGTGGGCACAATTCTTCAACACTGAAATTACAGGGTTCCAGCTCCTAAGGGTTTCAATGTATCAGATTAAGAAGGATTGCAGTTGAATTGAAATGACAGTGTTATTCAGAGTGGCACGCGTTTGGAAGCAAATAAGGGAGCCTGGAACCGGAAAAGGCTAGCAGACTAATACAAACAACAACAAAAAACTTTCACATTTCGTCACTCAGCCTACTAACCGCCTAAAACTACATCCACACCCCGACTGTACAGTGTACAATACACACCATGATTTTTGTGTCATCGGAGATCAAAATCTCATTTCCGTTTCTACCACAAACACGGTCTACATAATAAATGTTATAATAAATATTACAATAAGTTATATGTAATTAAACACTTTCTTTACAATAATTTTAATTAATAATAATAATTTTTGAAAGCCAATGGCTTCTCCGTGAGAATAATTAAAATAAACGAATTTAAAATTAAAAAAGTGTACACAAATAAGTACATATAAAAAAATATTATAATGAGCCATGATTGATTATGTATTATTATAAAATTAATTATATAAAATTAATTGAATGTTATAAAATAGTTAATTATTACATTCATATATATAGCACGTTTTTATAAAAGAACACATCATACCAATCGAAAACCTTTATTATTTAACATAAAATAATCAAAGAGTAACTTATATGTATACACTATAAAAATAAAATACCTAATTAAAAATATTATCAATGTAGCTATCAATGCAAAAGTAAGTTATTAAGAGATATGGCTATTTAAAAACATATATTTGGTTATTATCAATATTTTATGGACTATTAACACTTATTCTAACTTCAAAAAAAATTAATTATGTACTTGTGAAAACAAAGTGTTTCATTTATATATTATCAAAATGACGCCACAAAGTTATTTTACAACTATTGAAGAAGTTATAAAGTATCTATTTTTTTTTTTAATCCTTGACATAAATATAATCGTGTGGAATTACATTTATTTGGAGATACCTTTGCCCTGTGGTGTTTTCTTTGGCCTCTGCTTTCAGCCAATTCCAAACATCATATTATTATTTATATTTGACTCCGCCGCGTCCCCGAAGCCACATGAAAGCCGAAAAGAGCTCCGGGTAACTTCGTTAGCTACAATTTCGTTACGTCGAGATTGTACCTTTCGTAAGGAAGTGAGAGTTAAGGACTCCCTAGGCCTTGAGTGAATTTTAATAAATGTGACAGTGCTAACACGTTATACATTATCAGATTTCCATAACGTGTACCATTGACTCTATGAGGTTGCTATAATAAAATTAAAACCAACTTTTATTCATATAGTCTTTTAGCGTCTATCTGAGTGACATCACCTTATTCATTATATCTCAAATGATGACATATTTATTTTATGTTTACCAATATTTAAGAGATACCTGAATGATATGTTTATGTGTCATCAAAATATTAGATAAGGATAGCATAGCAGCGATTGCCGTGTTTTTCTATTCACCATATTGTTCACTTATTATATAATATATCTTGAAAATATAATATCATTTTCAAGCAATCTGCAATTTAAGCACTGCTTTCTGGTTTTTGTCTTTCTCTTTTATTGTATATTACAAACATTTAAAAGCTACATTATATATGCTAATTTATTAGGTTTTTTTATCCAAAAAGATACCTACTATTTAAAACATTATATAGATTTCACAAAATTTGAAAAAAGTGACGATAAAACTAACATTATCTTTATAAAAATAGAAATATTTTATATAAAGTTCACTGCAATATGCAACATGTAAACAATGTTAGCAAATTCCTATTTTTTATGTTTGGACTCATATTCAAAGAATATTTTCTTATATCTAGTAAAACAAAAAAAATACGAAAGGAATGCTTACTGTTTACTACAAAAAATTGAGTGATTTTATGTTTCGAGATGTCTTAATTTTAATTTAAGGGAGAAATTATTTAAAAAAATAATAATTAATTTTTTAGTCAATCAATAAAATTGGGACTTCTTGTACATCTGTTTTTTATTGTGTGAATAAACTTATAATTGGATAATTTTATAACTTGGTGTAAAATAAAATCTTACAATAAATTTTAAAACAATTACAAAAAAGAACAAATTACCCAATACAATGTTTACATTATATAAATTCGGGTACAATCAGACCCATGTATACCGTGTACGTAATTGAAAATATGCATACCATTTAGGTGTTAACTAAATACGGCTTTTGACACTTCATGCGATGCTTTTATTTATTTTTTTATTTATCTATATAAAGTATTTTACAAGTTGTTTATTCGATGCCTGTCTCACTAGGGTAAACCTGTGTCGAGACAGACATAGAGTACATCGATGTATATAGCAATAGTTTTGTATGTTGAAATAATTTTTATAAAGTTAGCGTTATTTGTGTATGCATCTATGATTGTACGTGAATCTTGAATAAAATCAAGAGATATCACTATTATAATAATAATTTGCGACAAATAAGTTAGTAAAATGCACAAAAATATCCAGTATGGACAGACAGAATGTATGTTTTATGACAAACAAGATAATCATATAAAATATAAGAATAAATAGAAATGTAGAAATTGAAAACTTTAATAGGATTGCATAATTATAGTGAATTGAGTAATAATAATAAGACATGGAATTTTTAAGAATGAAATGGATTAATATAAATGAAGGTATTGAATATATTAGAAGTTATAAGTTATAATAAAAAGAATGTTAACAAAATTAAAATCATTTGGAAGTAAAAACATTTAAAACAAGTAGTGTACATAAAATAATTAAAAAACATGAACAGACAGATTATAGGTTTTGTAACAAGTAAAATAATGATATAAAATATAAGAATAAATAAAAATGTAGGGATTGGAAATTTAAGAAAATTGCATTATTATAGTGTTTTGAAGAATTATAATAATACATTAAAATTTTAAGAATGAATTGGAATAACATAAATTAAGGTATTGAATGGATTAGAAAAGGTACATGAAGAATGTAATCATAATTAAAGTAATTTGGATAATAACCTTTAGAATCAATGGTGTGAAAAAAATAGTTAAAAATATGAACAGATAGATTATATTATGAGTTATAACAAGTAAAATAATCATATAAAATATAAGAATAAATAAAAATATAGAATATGGAAATTTTAAAAGAATTGCATATGTATAGTGAATTGAAGAAATATAATAAAACAGTAAAATTTTAAGAATGAAATGGATTAACATAAATGAAGGTATTGCAAGGATTAGAAAGGATAAGGATAAGGCTTTGATTATGATGTTATTTCACCAGGGCGTAACTGAAGGCAACTAATAATGTAAATACAAAGAAAGATATTCTCATCAAATCGTTTGTTGGATGAATGGTGTAAAAAGAAGTGGGGTGCTTTGACAATAATAATAATTTAAAATTCCGGCCGGGCCGTTGGCGCTAAGGGCGCAAGCGGGAGGGGTGCGACGGGAGATCTTCCCCCTCGCTCTGAAAGGGTTGCAGGAAAATCTCGGCGATAGTTAATAAAAAGCCCGCAAAAGCCCCTAAGCAGTGTGTCAAAATAAAATAGACCCGCCTTTTTATTCAAAATGCTTCATGTACTTATCACGCCGCCGGCTCCGGCTGCAGAGGTGACGATACTTTACTGGCTTATTTAAGAATGTATTATCTTCCTTGTGCACACGGGTGTGATATTTTCAAAAGTGGTAAAGATATTTGTTTTAAGAAATTTATAAAAAAAAATATTTTTTTAATACCTATCTGCTTATAATAATTTTATGTTTTAGGACAGTTATTTTTAAATGTGTAATATTCTTTTAAACTCTAAAAAAATCTTGATGTATCAAGTTGTATCCAGCGATGTTAAGTAATTTATTTTTGTGGGTAATATTACTGACTAGTAATTATTTTGTTTTCACAAAAACAATAAATTCACGCTTTAGAAAGAATAATCACAAATACAACACTTTTGCAAAACGAAACCACAGCAACCGTATGCCAAACAAATTTCCCACTAATATTTTCTAAAGCAGCATAGCAGTTTTTAAAGGTCTTCATCTCCATGCATCGCTGTAGGATGGATGGTTTCACTCCTGTTCGTCACTCCTGGACTCACTGACCCTAAAATTTCTAAAAACCCCTCATACCTTTTTCCTTTCCAGAACATTCTTTCCTGCCTCTCTAAAAAAAACTTCTAAATAGAACACTGCATCCCCAAAGTGATACAGGATTTATAAGAAATCATTTCTTCCTTTTTGGGGTTAATGTAACAAAAATATTTATCCGAGTTTCCATAGTGGCAGATACTCTTAATATCTCTCTAATAAAGACCATCAGGGAAGCTAGGTACTGCATAAAATTCATCTGTCCCATCTCCCTTCAATAACAATTCATTACAAAATGAGGAGCCAAAGTCCACTCCATGGTGCGGTACAGACATATTTAATTCAAATATCCTTATAAAAAATATAGCACCTAACTCAACGCTTCCCGTTGAGACCACCTCTTGGCTTATTTAGATAAAATTGTGTTAATATTGGGTGCTCCGTTACGTTTATGACAACATTCCCAACTTTCATAAGTTGTGCAAGACCTTATTTTATTTCGATGATTCCGTTGTTGACAGAGGAAAGATAACGCTTTTATTATTTTCTATATTTGAACCAACACGATTACTCCCACACGAAGAAACACGCACACAGCCCAGTAAACATCCACAGTTCACACTAACGACTTTGCACACAGACGCGTTTATCGCGACGCAACTCGACGCTAGGCGACCAGACCCGACGCGACATGACTCGACCCGACGCAACACGACTCGACGCAACGCGTCTCCACAAAATTTGTGTGTGCAAAATCTTAATTTATTGTAAACCAAAACAAAAACTTATCATGAAATAATAAAGGCAAAAGATAAAACCACTCAAATTCATTCGTTTCTATTCCCCATCACATAATTGTAATATGTTATAACAAGCGCAATATATAATATAATATAACTAGCAGTTGAAAACCCGCTCCGCGGGTTTTTTGCTGCTAGGCCCTGCGGGCGGCCCTTGGTTGGGCTTCGCCCAGTTTAAGTGATACTAACAACAGTGAAATTAAATAGGTAGATATTAGGTCATTCACAGAGAGAGGGTGAGTATATATTGTAAATAGATTATTACAGAAGAAAAGAAATCATGTTAATATAAAATCAGATATAATCAATAAGAAAAAAAATATATAAACCCTCTTTTAAATATTTTCCCACTCAACTGGTCTTTCCCGTCTAACGATATTGTAATTCCTAATTCTGATAAATTTCACCCACTCTTACCCCTCCCCCCTCCTTTAACTTCTTCTTTCCAATTGTAATCTTTATTTAATTTTTAACTTCAATGTATACTTATTCCTGATGACGTGAACATCGTTCATGAAACATGTAGAGGTTGTATGTAATTAAGTGATGTAAGCAAAGTTATTTGTTATTTATGTTTATCATTAAAGTGATAAGCTTCCAGAAGAAATCTTCTTATTAAACGCTTGTTAATGGTCAAGTAATTTTGCGTAACTATGCGTATTGTTAGCTGCATATTTAAATATTTGCGCCAGTCATTTGCTTCGTTCTTATGCCGCCAGAGGGGCAGAGTGGTCGAATTTTGCCTGCAGACCCCCTATTCGGGATTTACCCGAAACATACGATTTGAATTCGACCAATGAGAGGGCCTAGATCGTCCAGACGCTAGCGTAATAATACTATCAGATAGCGCAAAAATAATATACATGTCTCAGAGGGCGTGTTTCACGAAAAATGACAAATCCAACCAAAAATAAAACATTTTTTAAATAGGTAAAAATTGAACACTAAAAAACTTTTTTCTTAACTAACATCACAAAAAATCGGGAGAAAAAATATGGTTGAGTTTAAACACAAAAATCACCTCTCAGAAAAGAAAAAATATTGGTAACCAGTTCAAATTAAGGATCCCAATTATGATTGATTTTTTTTTATGTGTCTAAGTAAGGCAATACATCGATGTAATTGATCATACCATTGTCGTTATGCATCTGACACATGCGAGAGAAATGGTTGAAAATGCTATATTTCTGTTGAATGTTTCTAATCTAAATATAAAGTTGTAAATTGTAAAATTGATCGAAAAATAAATTATTTATCTTATAAATTTGAACACAAAATTTAAAAAAGCATATTATCTTACAAACCCAAGTAAGATAAAAATTATAGAAAAGCACTAATTATCATGAAGATTTTAATTCATCTCCTATAGAAAAGAAATAAATAGTATTAAAAAATGATTGTTAAATATGCAGGTGCAGCAGAACCAGCAAAGCGAAAAGGACGTAGCCCAAAGATGAAAAAATGAAATTTTTACATTCAATAAATCATAATGGCTAAATAGAGTAAAAAGTTCACAACTTATTGTTTTTCTTTTCCCTGTACGAGGTTTTTTTCTCAGTTAAGAATTTTTTCCTCATAAAACACACTAATGTAACGTTAAATCAGTCAAGTAAATACAACCATCAGATGGTAAAGTAATAAGGCCAAATGAGCCGCGGTACTAGTTAGTTAGACACATGAAAGGGTATTGTAATAAACCATAGCTATTTAGAGGATTACAAAAGAATCCATTAAATCAATTCAAATAAAAAAATCTGTAAAATGTTCGTGGGTAAAATATTGTTATGGAAAGGTTGCAAAGGACATAAGTGAATTGGTAAAATAATAAAATGAATGTATTTTATAAATAAATAATAAAACTAGATATTCACAATAAATGTATTGGCTATTATAAATTTTCACATAAGACTTGCTCCGTTTGACCATTTCATAAAAATCCTCACCTCTCCTCCAAGTTCATTACAACACCATTGGTTTTGGAAGAACAACGAACAACAAGAACAAAAATCAACAAAAATAACAAAAACGATAAACGAAAATTAGCGACAATTTGTAGACTCCTAACCCTATGCTTTTATAAACTTCTTTTAGGCATGACAAAACCACCAAATCAATCTCAGATTGCACAAAAATGGACAAACAGAGCCATTTAGTTTTTTATTATTTGAAAGGTCCCCGTTAAACACCCATTCTAGGACCATTTCAGCTTTTGTAAAAAATTTTATAAGCAGAAAATCACTTTTTTTTCATGCTTGTCAGATGAACACAATATTAGAAAAATATTAGACGACAAGTGAGTCTATTATTGTTGACGTTGTGCTAATAACCGCCACGACCAGATGAGAGAGGGATTATTTATTTATTTTTTAATTAGACGTCTGTAAAGCCCTACGGGCCTTCAATAAATAAATACATAAAAACAAGAAAAATGACGATTGGTATTTATTTCTCTACATCTATTTTCTATGAAAATTAAACGATTTTATGTCTTAATTTTAGTTTAGAAGATAAGTTATTTTTAGTAAAGAAGAGAAGTTATTTTTAGTTTAAAAGATTCTATTAGAAAAATAACAAATATATCATATCAATTAAAGTGTGTATTCTTTAACACCTGTGTTTTACATAACAGTAATATTAACATTCTCATACGTGAATCTTTTAGTTATTGGAAAATGTTAACACCATTTGTAAAATTTTAAATTACAATATGTTTAAATACAAACGAAAAAAACCTATACAATGTTTGCACTGAATAATTGAATTCGGGTCCAATTAACAATATTTCAGATCAGTAAGTTTGGTCCGTGTAGTTTTTCGATTTCACGTAGAAGAAATCGGGAAGTGCGAAAAGTCGTCAACACTCATATTTTTAACGATCAAAGTCAGTAAAGTTGTCAAAAGTCAAGACATTTTTAAAGATCAAAGTCAGCAAAATCGTCAAGAGTCAAGACATTTTTAAAGAGCAAAGTCAGCAAAGTCGTCAAGAGTCGAGACATTTTTAAAGAGCAAAGTCAGCAATACATTCTGAAGAAATATCGTGTATTGATATGATGTTTGAAAGGGCTATTTGATGAGCGTAAAGAAAATGTAACTAATTATTTTAACTAGCTGGAAGCCTTAAATCAATGGATCCTTCGCTCAGTGCGCGTCCCAGCCCGTGTGCCGGTCTCCCCGTCTGGATATCCTCCGGCAGATCCTGGCTAATTTATTGTGATTAGGTGAGAGGTCTGAAGATAAAACTTTCCATGCCCGGAACAACTCCGGGTAAGTGTTTTTAACGCACCACGGCCGGGGAAATCACTGAATCAAACTGGTGTCTCCGGCGAGTGATTAAGTGCCTTAATTCGGCGAGAGAATGAATACTTAAAACAATGCGAGATTCAAATTGATCTGATCGCTAGAAATTCGTAGCCCTTTGGTTGTGATAGCGAATCTCGAATTTAAATCTAATGGAAAAAGGTCGATAATGTTATGATTTTTAAAACACATTAGAATATTGTGGTAGATAATCTAACACCTCGGCCTCCATGGCCAAAGCGTAAGTCTCTCGTCTACGAATCCAGAGGTCGCGGTTTCAAATCTTGAAAAAGTTAAGTAAATTTTGTTTAGTTACTTTATTTTGTTGTACGATTAGTGCATTTTAATTAACTTATTCTCTGAAGATACTCCCAGTATCGCCCTGGTGTAAGACCACTATTCAGAATTGAAATGTTTCTTAAAAATGGCTTTAAAACATACCCCAATAATTGGAGATGCCATAGTCTCACTGGCTCTTGAAAATTGTTAGTAGTTGGGACAAACACAATTTTTTTTAAGTGTACCTACTTTAGGCACACGAAACCCTGACAGCACTGTCTGTCAGTAATTTCAATCTCTTCAGTAATTGTACTTTTAACGCTGTTGAAATTGTGTACATGAAATACCATTTTTCTTGTTCTACTTTTGACTGTTGTAATATTATATTCTGATGAGTAAAAAAAATATATTATTCCCATTATTTAATAGTTTAAATAAACTGATTAGTATAATATCAGTACTGCACGTTTTCAGTGCCTTTTTCGACTGCATAAATTTATTGAAACAACAAAATAAAGCATCTTCCTAGCGCATAGTGGATCGACCGAGACCACTTTTGGGAACAAATAACCCAACCTCAGCCAAGAACTTTTATTTAAGTTCAATACGAGTGTAATATATAATATCTCAGTTCGCCCTCACCCGCCTGGGGCTGATGTAAATATCCATTTTGGGATGTTTTACCAACACAAATTGCACGTCCCAACATACAATCTACACGAGTAAATAAACTTTTAGATATTTTAAGATTTTTTGACAGGTTCGTTTGCTTCCTTGGATAGGTGCCCCTTGTTACTTTACTTTAAGGTGTAAAGGAGGTTGAACAGATTTATGAAAAGGGAAATAAAGTATTCCGTGGAACGGTGTTTATCTACCGTCCAAGAAAACTAGCTACGAAAGCTTGTAGTTCACTTACGATACTTCGTCTCCTTTTTATTTTTGAAAACTGGTATCATGATATAGTACACAAAATGATTTATATCTGAATATCTACTGTACAAGCATTAATAAATGGCAATGAGACTATGACATTCCCATTTTGGAATTTTGTGAGACTGAAGAGAGTATGAGGGGCAAGGAGATGTAGAAGAGGAAGTTTTTGTAAGTACCTGGTACAATTGAATCACAGAACATACTGATGTTTCCGTTTTGAATGGTGGACTTTCTTTAGAGCGATTCATAAATATCTAGCACAGTGGATTGTGCTGAAGAAATTCCGTAATATTTGAAAAGTGAAGTGAAACCTCTTTTGTGTACGATCTAGATTCGTTGTCCAAAATCATAATACCTCAGCCACGGAGATCGTCAAATAATAAAACTTTATTATATTCATTTGACCTAGTATATAATCCTGCAAGAAAGAGCTCTGCAAACGTTGATATATAAAACAGATTATTAAAGAAACGTCTTTACCACTTTATTAAGAAGTTTTTCAACTGAAGATATTTCTGAAAGCATCATCAGTCGCTCCAAATGAATTTGATTAAATACGGTGCGACTCGCCACATGTGTGCAATGTCTTTTGTTCTTAAGATATAAAACCAATTCAAGCTCTAAGCTTTTCCTTAGACAATGCAAGAAAGTAGAAAAGAAATAGTACATTGGCTAATCGGGAAAGAAAGGGGACAAAAAGACGGCGTAAATTTAAGGTAAAAGCTTGCGGATGCTATAAAGCAGGTCCGAAATGACAAAGCCTCGTTCAGTTTAATCGGGTTTGTTTTGTTAAAATAAACCTGCTTCTTCAGTAGATAGTCAATCTAATATATACAGTAAAGCACACGTTATTACTAATCTTAACTGTATTTATATATATATAAATGTCAGAAAACTTATAATTTTATTGATATTTTTTTCATTCAATTCATGTTTCTCCTGTTCTGCTTTCAGTTTGAATTGAAAAAAAAAGTTTGAATAGCAGAAAAACAGCACAATTGAATAACAGCAGTTTTAATTGCATAAAATTACTCTATCTCATTGTCATTGTTGATGTTTAAATATCCCTCTCTATGTTTAAATGTAAAACTAAGATATTTAAAAAAAACATTAATCGTATCTTTAAGTACTGCACTTTATTAGAATTGTTTATATTATATTGTTTTCTATTTTCCTTTTTTAAAATTTGGTATTTATTGTGAATGTCGTAGTTTTATTTATCAATGATACAATCAATTCCAAATACTGTAAAACATTAATGTATAAAATGTAACGCAAATAAATAAAATAAAATAAAATGTTTATATAGACATTTACGAAATCCACGAAAAAGCTGTAACATATATACACATACTTTCAAAATCTACAAAAAACTGTAATATATATTTATATACTCATACTTTCAAAATCCTCAAAAAAACTGTAATATATATTTTTATACACATTCGTATTTGTACAATTATATCACAAAAACTCATGAACGGTGACCTTTGGCATCATAAAAATTGTGCATCTTTTTTTTTCATGAATCTCTAGAACAAAGCTTTGATTTTCAGTTCAAAGCGACATTGATGATAAATATATTCAAATAAATATATGAATATACATTTTTTTTAATGCCCATAGTGCTTTTACTTATAATAATGTACATATTTTTTTTTCGTTATACAGATTACATTAAAAAAATAGTGTTAACAAAATATAGGTTACATAAAAAAAATCAGTCTTAACAAAATATGTTACATAAAATATAACAGTTTGAAAAATATAGGTATGGATAGAGTACAAATAAGTGAGACGAAAAATAGAAAATCTGCCAGAATCAACCAAATCAACCATAATGATAATAAGAAAGTATAGCAATAGTTTACAAATTAGGTAAAAATAGTTAGCACATACTCCTTTTAAAGTTTGCCAAGTTCAAATTATTGTCAAATACATTTATATTGTTTTAGTATTTGTTACCAAGACTGTGTAAACGTTGTATTGGAGAGTGAAAACTATAGTTGGAATGAGATGTATGTATGTAAAATGTTGATATTTGCCTAGTTGTTCGTGTAGGTATGTGTAGATTTATTAAATGCAGGAGTTCACAACAATCGAATTTAGAGTTCAATAATTTTAATAAAAAGGTTAGGTTGTTTATATTTCTTCTGTTTTCTAATGTCGGAATATGTAAAAGATTCAATAAAGACAGGTAATTTATGTGCTCTGTATAATGTTGAAAAGCCTTGAAAATTCCGTTTCCCCATAAAAAAATTGATAAAGTGTTGCATTGTTTGTTTTTGACACACATTTTAAATATCGCAAAACATTTATTTATTTATTTTATTGATACATGATTTAGAGAGTACATGTGTTTTTTTTGTCATATATGACCCTCCGTGCTAGGGATGACCCTGTGTTATGGCGGGTGCATTTTACAGTGTACGGACATAGAATCTATACATTACTATAATATAAAAAAGAAAAATGATGTATAGCTTGTTTGGGTTGCAAGAAGAGGATAGAGAATTTAGAGAATTATCAGAAGATGAAAAATTTGAGAAGTTATTATTAAATAGATCATACTAATTAATTATTTACATACTATACCGCTAAGTTAGGGAATAAGGAATTATTATGTTTTGTCTGAAAGGTGATTAAATTGATAGAGTGTAGAATGAATAAGTATTGTAGTTGTAATGTGTATAATATTGTAATAAAGTGTTTTTATTACATCGTTGCGATTTAATTTACAAATAAAAAGTATTATAATAATTAAATTAGGATATCGCTTTTGACATTATAACATATATTTGGTATTTTGTCACAGACACACACAAACATAATTTAGGGAATTGTGACACAAATCGCTCATTGCTTTACATTTGGTATTTTGAAAAAAATGTTTGGTGTTGTATCACAGGCACCCAAATACATCGTGGAAAGAAGAGTTGCAGGCATTCATCGAAAGAGAAACCAGATAATTGATAAAATAGAAATAACAAAAGTAGCCAATGTTTTCCAGTCCAGCCCCAACCGGAGCCGATATTAGGTGGCGATTACACTGAACACTATTTGTTATCTACTTGCATCGGCGTTACTCAGGTCACCCTGTGAGGTTCATCCCCTTGTACAATGGGGTAGTTAAGAACAGTAGTAACATACATACACACGTGTAGCACATACCCCACGTGGGTAGCACGTAGCGAATAGCAAGATCCCCGTTCCCAATCTTTGATTTCGAAGCTGCCAGGAGACTTTTAGTTTCGCGAAGAAAAAACACTTTTACAGGCAATTAGATGTGCAATATAAATCGGTTTTTCTGAACATCCAGCTTAGGAAAGAAAGATGGTAGATTTTCTTGTCGATGTTAGCTTGATTATGTTTAGTGATGTTAAAATGATAAAAACAAAATCAGATAATCGAGATTTTATGCGGTACTTAATTTTTTTAAAGTGATGAGTATGTTTTCAATGATTATTATCCCACTGATATTAGTGATTTTTACCGAAGTATTTTTTAAAATTTATATATTCTTATCTTTGATTATTCTATGCATTTGATATATTTAGATGCACGGTCCCTAAAACTAGAGCCACATTCGCCCAACGACAATTATGGTTATCGCTTATAAAATATACAATGCATTGAACACCGATATAAAGTCAAAAAATTATATACCCTTTTTTACTATCCGTGTTCATTATTGGCAAATGATGAGCTTTCTTTAGAATGCACGAGTCAAAAAACTGTTCACTCTATCATTCAATATTTTTTCAATAAATCGCTAAATTCAAATGTAACAATGTGGTCGTAAATTGGTGCATTTTTAGACCAGTACGTTCCACGATTAAACTGTGTTAAAAAATATATTTATATAAAAAAATTGGTATAATTTTACGTGTATTTCAATCTTACTTATAAAATTTTTTATTTCTATTTTCTTTAAAATATCTTTTTATAAATCAGTTTTATCATTATTTTTATTTCTAATGTGGTTTCAATAATAATGTATTTTTATTTTATTTATCATTTTTGTTTTGTTTTGTTTTACAAATCCTTTTCCCTTAAGTTTTATTATTTGTTCTACAAAATATAATTTGGTTATTCTTACATAAATCATGTACGACTACCATAATACGGGCATGAACATAGTATGGTAGTTGAGAAAATCACCAAACGTGTATTTTATTAATATTTATAAATGAAATATATGTTTAGTGCAGTAATCAAGAAATAAAAATTAGCTTTTAGTTACACAAAAATTCAATGCAAAAGAATTACCCTCAGATTATTTATTAATATTGTTGAGGTTTGTTACTATAGCCTTCTTGTAACTACAGGGTTTTCCAATAAGAGGTGTTATTTTGATATTCAAGTATAAAAGATCAATGGTTTCGTTGCTTGTGTGGCACGTACCATCTTGTTAAAAGTAAACGTTGTACAGATCAATACCATCCGATTCCGGCCATAAAAAATCATTAATCTTCTCTCAATAGCGATCCATTCACCGTAACTGTTGCTCCAGCCTCATTTTCGAAAAAAAAGGTCAAATGACTCCGCCGGACCATAAACCGCACCAAACAGTCACACGTTGAGGATAGAGAGGCTTTTCAACAATAACTCTTGGGTTTTTCGAGCCCCAAATGCGACAATTTTGCTCGTTGACGAAGCCACCGAGGTGGAAATGGGCCTCATTACTCAAAATGATTTGCATTTAATTCACTCAAGTGAATTTTAATAATTTCAGTGCATTTTTGAAGCCTGTATCGTTCCATTTTTATTAATGACGTATTTTTTACTTGTCAAAGTCAAAAAATGACAGCTTCAAAAGTAAAATTAACCGAAATAGCGGGCTATTTAAAATAACACCTCTTATTGGAAAACCCTGTATATAAAATTTGATAAAATATTTATTGTTATTGTTTTCTTTAATTTTGCAAGTGAAACAAATTTTTATTTGTTGTTATTGTGTAGTTAGTAGGATGTTTTTTTTAACTGAAGTATTTTTTTTTTATGTTATTGAATTAACACATACTTTATTATTACGACTGCTGTTTCAGCGTTCAATTCCATCTTCAAACTGTTTGACAGTATGATAAAGAAACGTTTTTTTTCTTTCATTATTGTAGCGAGTAGGACTATAAAATCCTCAGTGGTGGGGTATGTTATAATGCTGAAAGGAGTAGAAATGAGAAAGTAATGGGGAAGAGGAATTTGAAAGAGATCCTGGCCATTCAAATCTGGTCACCAAACATGGAATACCATTTCAAATAATATTTCAATTATAGTGATCTTTTCATAAGTGTGATTCAGAGAGAATCTACCACTCTGGCTCCACGCGATATTAAGCCCTGATTGTTTATTTCACATTGTTATCACCATGTTGGATTTGTTATTATGATTAGGTAGTTTTAACTGCATACTGTTCACCTAGAGCTGTTAGTAGGCACAATGCTACGTTATGCAGAGAGACAATGCAGTATCCAAATTATAGAATTCTCTGAAGTTCCCGAATGGTAAATGTAGTTTTACAGCTGCTGTGCGGAAATTGATTTCAGTTCTAGAGGTGTTTTGGTTCTATGCAGCGATAATGTTACACTACACAATTAATGTTTCAATATTTACAGTGCAACAATGTTTCAATGTTAACATATCGTAAAATACATAAAAATACACATATCGTAAGTCTAACATACTAGCACATTTTTTTTTATGTGACACCTCACAAGAGCGACCATGTCTGTGTAATGTAAAGATAGAGGAACTCTATCGCCACCTGGTTGGGCAGTATGGTGAGGTAAGTGTGATATAAGAGCCGACTTATACAAAAGAACGAGTCAAAGAAACGACCCGTTCTCGCGAACAAACATCGACTCGAACGGGTGTTCCACTCGTGTGCACCGGGGATCAACGCTGCTAGCTCCTAGCAGGCTCCAATAAAATATCTGTATAACGGACTCAGCGTGCCCACATTTCATCTGTGCATTAGTGTTAGCAATCGGTCCGTTAACAACTATTCCTTTGCACATAATCAAATACTGGAACAAACGTAATTTTTTTTTTAAATTTAATTAAAATCAAATTTAATAATATAATTATTGAGTTCTGCACGTATTTTTTGGTTTTTGTTATTGTTACAGCTGTTTCGCCTTTCAAGGCCATTTTCAAACATTTTCACACAGTTTGAAAATGGCTTTGAAAGCCGAAACAGCTGTAACAATAACAAAAACCAAAAAAAACTTGCAGAACTTAATAATTATACTATTGAATTTGATTTTAATTAAATAAAAAAAATTAATAGTGTTCTACGAATTAAACACAAAAACAATAAATAAACGTAATTATGGTACATAATATGTGTTTTATAAACAATGGCCAAGTCTTGGAAATTTGGGTTATTTGTTTCACTCCGCTTTCAGGCGCTTTGAGTACTTTAATGCGAGTATCGAATTTCATGCATTTATCTCATGTATTTCATTCTTACAGGCTCATGGGAGCCAAAGGAAATAGAGTGGGATAACGTTAGACAGAAAGCCTTAAGGGGAAGTGGGGAACAGGCGGGAGTGCACGGGGAGGGGAGGTACTTGCCGAATAAACAAAGGCAGTAAAAACATACCCAGAAGAGCGGCGGCATGCTAGGTAGCTACTACGTCAAATAAACAAACGTACACTTTTAAATCGAAGAACCGGAATAAGTTTTCAGACAGTAACCGGACCGCTTTAGATTTTGCATAAGTGTATGCGTGTGCTGCTAATGACTTACACGACAACATTAAAAGATAATAAAAAACTTATGTGTAGCAGAATTAGGTAGGTACTTCTGTAGGTACATATTACATTTTTATAGATTTTTTATTAATATTAATTTAATACCTTTTCATAAATTTCATTTAAATCTTTAAATACTAATTAATTTCCAATGATGATGAATTTTTTCTCACCTTGGATTTTTCCAGCAGAAAAATTGAAATAAATAAGCAGAAAAGACTTATGTCTTGGAATTCCGACATTAGATTTAAGGAGCATTTGGGATGTTTGAATAAGAACAACTCTTCAAAATATGCTAACCACTTTTTGAAAACCAGATAAACTTTTGATACAAATTTAGGATTCAATATTTTATTCTCTCATACCAGGAGTGTGCAGTTAATAATGTAGAAAATTTTTGAAATTAGAAAAACAGCTTACAGTTAATTTATATTTAAAAAAAAATCATTTTCGTAAAGAGGCTTTTAAATTTGTTTTTTCTCGAGTGTTTCAGTAGGTAGGTACCCCACCTCTCCCTCAATTTTTGTATGTAATTTTAATTCAATTTTAGTAAACCTATAATATTATATCCTGAGGACGGGATCATCCTGAAACATGCTGATTATATCGGTAAAGGATGGTTAAAATATGATCTTTCTGATTATATAATATATGATTTGTAAAAGTGGTCACAATAAAATACATTTATCAAAGAAATCATAAGAATATTAATATGTGGATCATATCAATAAAGCCGTGTTTTGTGAAAAAACACTTCAAAGGCGAAACATACAAAGATTACTTGCGGTGATCTGATATACAGTTTACTTACTCAACTTTAGCTTAAACGTTTTACGCAGTACTCTTAGTACTGCGTGAAAAAGTAGTAATTCTTAAACGTCATAATTAATATCCATATCGGAAAAAATTACACAAAAACAATAACTTCCCAATATCCATTGCTGGCAGATTATAAAAAATAAGTTAAAGAAGCAGAAAAAGCTTCTACGTCTGGAAATAAATAAGACATTAAATTTTCAAGCCAAAAGATGGTTTATTCAGGACACGTTCATTTCAATCCATAACAGAGGAAAGGCTGAAAAGCGTCCAGTCATGAACCATAAAATAAGTATTGCTCTACGTATCTCCTTGCCTTAGTGATATAAATGATAGGAACCGCGTAGAATGGCAAGCGATGCGAGCCAAGAGATAAATAGAGCTCATCTTATCGCTATTTTTTATACGATAAAGGTATCCATACAAAAGCAGCCGTGTAAGCTGGATTTTTATAGAATTACAAAACAAAGAAGTCATCACAAGGTTTTATGTTTGCTTTTTGTGTGTTGAATAAAATGTTAGTTCCCTACGCTGGTAGGTTGGGAAAATAGGTAGTAAGTAGGTTCGCCTTACCTACATGCCAGGTACTTTGCAGCTCGTACGTGCTTATTAAAACAAACAATTTGTTACAAGTTACAGCTTAGCACCATAAAACTGACAAACTAATTGAAATTTTTTTATGTGTTTCGAAGATGAAATGGATTATAACCCATGACAAAAAGCCTTTTTCCTCCAGAACACTTATTAATTTGTGCTTTATTTCGATTAGAATATTTTATAAGGCTAACTAATTACTGTGCAGATAGCTCTCTTCGGTGGATAGACTTAACATGTGTTACCAAAACGAATATAAAGCTCACTAAAACCAAATAAACGAAAGTCATTTCATTGCACTTTGCTTCTATCAAATAAAAGTCAGGTTACCGCAGCGCAGTGAGTCGATGCTGGGTACATTTAATTAACCCCCACATTGCCTGTGAATAAAACTGTAAACGCTGAAAAATCTCATGTATTATTCTCATTCCGAGCTCTTTTGTGAACGTCATAAAAGTCACAGCGGTTTCGTGCTCTGTTGACTATACTTACACTCTCTTCCCTTAACCCACGGAACCTTCATTTACTACTCCGACTACGTCTACACGTATCTCCCACCTACAACGTACACCTCCCGGCTCCCTACCACACATAGTGTTTCCGAGGGGCGTAACTACCAACCATGCGGCTAGGGCATGGCCATTGCCAACCTTCCTGGTAAAGTATACTCCTTCCTTAAATTACCGATAAAGTTCGATAGTCCATTACCTATGGTGCAACTATTAACCACTTTTTAACCTATTGTAAATAATTCGTACCATTAAACGTAATTGTACGTAATATACTAACAGCCTTGTGGTGAAAATTTTGTACATTTGATAAACCATTGCGTACGTAAAAACCTTACTAATGGAAACTGACATTAAACAGCCATAAAATAGTTCACGGAAAGATATATTTTGTTTATACAGAGTGGGACAAAAGTAATCACCCTATTGAAAAACGCTATAACTTTTGCAAATGGCGCCAAATGACATTTTGGTTTTAATCTTTGTATGGTAAACAAACGCAGAATACAAATTGACAAGACATGAATCGGTTAACTCCGCAAGAACGCGGAATAACAAGCAGTACAAAATTTTATCTTAAAAAAAATTACAGCAAAAGAACATCGTTTGATTACTTTTGCTTCACCCTGTACAACCAAGAATGCCGAAATGCGATCTAATTCGCTCTTTCGGAGCATAGTTAAAAACAGTTTTTATTAGTTGTGAAACTAAAACACCGTTTAACGGCCGGGACATGCTTTTTTTACTAGTAAAGCTATTATACGAGTATAGAATATTGCAATTAAATTTGTTGGAATTACTTTTGAATGTTGTATATCTCAATTGTTTAACCGTGGAAGAAACAAATAATAAGATTGATAAATCCAAACAAAACTGCAAGTAAGACAAATCTCCCTTGTTCGATCCTTTTTTTATTTTCTGTGTCTTAGATTTATGAATATTATCTTCTTCGTCAATTAAAAAAATTTTGTGATAGGCAGATTCGAGATAATATATTAGTATGTAAGTATGAAAACAACCACCGGGCCACGCTATAAGTTTTGCTCGCGGCTGCAGAGCAAGAGTCATACCCCCTTTTTTCTACGAACTTTGTACAAGAAGCTTCATTGCACAACCTGAAACCTTTCTCCATGGCAATAATTTATCTGAAAGAGCGGGCTCTACTCTACCAACAAAACCTTCGAGGTTTATTCTCGAATTAAGCTGGTCATCATTTATTTAAACGTAATATCTTATTTTACTTTCCTTGCAATTAAAGTGCAACGCTTTCGAAGGAGCGAAGAACCAACAAAATGCTTTCCCCGGGGCCGGAAAGTTTTCGTTGCGCCATTGGTTTCCCATTTACTCGCCTGCGAGGTTAGCGCAAGGGGCAGGAGTAAAAAACCTTCTATGATTCCGTATAAGAGACGCAGAGAAAAGATTAAGCGAACGTGGGGCGGGAAAAGAATATATTTCAAAATAAAGATGTACGCCAAGAAGTAATCCACATCCCTCCATATATCACAACTTTTGCGTCCCTATAGTACAAACGCTTCTTTTTCCGTGCAAATAGATTCAAATAATATTGAAACATCATAATATAAACTTTATTTTAGAATATTTTTTTTTTAATTTTAACGCGTTACCTGGAACCAAAAAAAAGTTACCTTTCTATAAAAAAAAAACACAATAAATTGGATTATTACTGTTATTTTCTATGAGAATTTGTAATTATGAGTGTATTAAATCTTAATATATATTAATCACGTGTCACAGTGTTTGTAAACGATAATTTCCGAAACCGCCCGCGGTTACAATGAAATTTTGTGAAAGTATATGATTGGTTCCAGGGAACAGGATAGTTCTGTAAATAAATTTAATTTTCAAAGAAATTTTGTTTTGAGATTTCTCATTCAAAAACACATACTATCACAAATTTTAACTTCTCTACTTAGAAGGCGGTCTGTGGCAGGACAACGCCTGCCTGGGCCTAATAGTCTATTTATAAAAAAATGGATATTTCTAAAGTAACACATACTGTGTTACTAACGACACCAAACATGTTTAGTCCCAAGACAGAGACGTGCAACACTAATGACCACGTTGTTTTATCAATTTTAAAGTGCATTATGAAGAATTAAATTATATTAAAACAATAATAAGCCGTTTGAATTCCATGTACATATGTAAAACAGAATGTATAAAGATTATCGATCCTACCACTTATACTCACTAAACCAGCGGTACTTGAGCAACGATTTTTTCTAAGAATATATATATATATATATATATATATATATATATGTGTATATACAGGGTGTCCGGAAACTCGTAGTACAAGCGGGAAACTGGTGAATCTACATCACATTTGGAGTCGATTTTGTAGTATATTTTTTTTTGTTTTGAGCTTTCGTTATCGAGTAAATCGCGTTTGAAGTTGATTTTTTTTTTTTTTTAATCAAATTCTTATAAATTATTACTTAAGATCAAAGTACCCAACTAATTAAAACTATTTGAAAGTAAAACAAATGAAGAAACTCGGATTTGAAGCATTATTTTGAAATCACCCTTCATTTAACCCGGTGTAATCATAAAATATTTCTGCTCTGCAGGGTTAAAACATCTGTTATTCAACCCTAAACACCAGAAAAAACTTTAACCCTAAAATAGCCGAAAAATATTTTTTTTTTGGTTTTTTTTTTTTTTGAAAATGCTCAAATCAAAAAACTTTATGTTTTTTTGGGTTCCCCATGTGGTGTAGATTCTCCAGTTTCCCGCTTGTACTACGAGTTTCCGGACACCGTGTATAATGACGCATCCCCCATACACACAAGCCTAGTTTTATTATGCTCTTACATCTTATGCATAAAATTCGGTAAAATAATACTTTAACTTCTGTAAATTATGTAACATATATATATTTTTTAAGAAGAAATTAAAAAAAAATTATTGTTATTTATTTTTCAGAATAATTTTATTGAGTAAATCCTCAAATTGTAATATTTAATTATTGAAGACAATATTAGCGATTTCTAAACGAAAATCTGAAACAGAAAAATCAGAAAAGGATACGATCACATCTAGGACTCGAACCCAAGACCCTTGTCTTGCCGGGAAACAAGGGTCCTGGGTTCGAGTCCTATATGTGACCGTATCCTTTTCTGTTTCAGATTTTCGTTTAGAAATCGCTAATATTGTCTTCAATAATTAATTTTTTATTGTTATTTTTTTTTTGATATATCTGGTAATGAATAAAAAAAAAGATACTCCATATCAGATATTTATAGTTGAATTGCCAAATTGTTTTTTTTACATTTTGGAGTTGGGAGTGTTGGAGTTTTTCTGGTGATTGTTTTTAAATGGTAGTTGTAAAATGTATTTAGTTTTCTGACTTTAAAATTATTAAACAAAAGTTCTGATGAATATTGTTTTTTATGATGGCATAAATAGTATTGTTTTTAATTTTATTTTTTGTGCTACGTAATAAAATTTGTATTTAAGGATATTTTCTCCAATTTTGTATGTGTTATGTATACAAATAAATAAATACAAACACAGGTTTGTTGAAAAATAAAATTATCAGCGTTTTATTTGTGGGTGACTTTAGAAGCTATTAGTTTTGTTATGACTTTTGTTATTGTTCATTTAACACTTAGTTATTTTTTTATCAATTTTTTGACTTTGTGTCCGGGTTAAATCTTCCCTACAGGAGAAACAAAACTCTTCCACACACTTTTCCACAAATGATCATCTAGTCAATCCACATTATGCAAGTGCATTATATTAGCATAATATATACAAAATAATACAAAAACAACACGTCAAATCAGTTGGCAGTTTTGTAAATTAGTTACATAGGTCCAATATTATGAACTAACTAGCAAATTAACCGTCCTCCCCTCTCACCGCAGTGGTAGGCAGATAGGATAGACTGACTTTTCATTTACAATCACATATCGTACCATACATGTGGAAGATACTCTCAATATCGTCCAGGTGCAAAACTACCATTCAGAATTGAAACATTGCTTAAAATTCCTTTAGCCGTGTTTGGTGAACAGTTCTGTATATCCAGGTACTTCTCTACCTTCCTACTCTCCGTATCCTTCCCCTCTCCTCTACCGTCAGCTTCACAAATACTCCAATTGGGGATGCCATAATTTTGCTAGCTCCAGATGGTTTTTTTTTAATATTATTATTTTTTTTATATTAACTCCACACAGGAGGCCCTGAAGAAAATAATTTCCCTCAGGGCCTATGTCATGTTTGGATTTATTTATTTTTATGTTTGGACTATTGTGCGGTATTCCCTTTTTTAAATACTCTTAAATGTTATTTTGACTTTTGGTTCGGCCCGACTTAAATATTTGATTAACTTGGTTGCACGACTAACTTCCTTGTTACACTATATTATTCTTAAATTCATTTTTTTAATCTATTCCACTACCCAAACTAAATAAGATTCCCTTTCTTAATCATATTCAATACGCGTATATCACGTCTTGCATTATTTCCGGATCTCTTCGTTTTTAGCACGATTTTTTTGTTTTATTTGGTGACCTCGATGGTTTTAACGGAATTGGATGAGCGGGCATCATGACAAAGCTGAAAGACGATACGAAAGATGAGGATTAAAGGTGCAAAGGCAAAGATGACAAGCAGTTGCAGGCGGTAAGGCGAGATGGTTTACGAAGTGGTAGAGGGCGTATTGTTCCCTTGCACGCTTCACCGAGTTACGATTGTAGACACGAAGTTTTCTTACCGCTTGGCTCAAGTACCTCTGAACGTGGCTCACTATAGTTAAATCAATACTTAGTGTGAGAATAATTTATCCTGAGTTATGGCCATACACATTCTTTCTGATTGCGATAATCTATACACTGAGATTTACTTTCTCTTAAAACAAAATGAAATAGTTATAAAGATAAGAATTTAATAACATATTCCAGAATGTGGGAAGGTTGGTGCGAGATTACGCATATCATGGTTTAAAATAGGTGATGTAGGTAATATTTAAAAAAAAAGTAGGTGGCCCACTTGCGCATCTCATTATCAAGTCACAAACAAAATATTATATTGTATTACATTGACCGGAAAAACAAGAGTCTATATCCATGATATTTTTTTGAATTTTGATAATTTATTTATTTTGGCATGCCTATTTTATTGTGTGTATTAAATAACATTATAACATTATGCATACAATTCAATAAATTTTGAAAGTGTACATATACGCTTTACTGAGATAAATATGACAAAAATATCCACTTAATAATCTGATCATCTCACACTTCAAAAAATACAGAAACCAACTAACGGCACTAATTAAAACCACCAAAGAGGAATTTTATAAACAAAAGGTATTGAATTCAGGAAACAAAAATAAACAAATTTGGAAAACAATAAATGAGATTATTGATAAAAAAAAGGAAAACCAATGACATTTTAAAGCTACATATTAATAATAATTTGGTACAAGTTTTGGATAACCCTAAACAATGTGCAAATGCTTTCAATATTTTTTTTTCTAATGTCGGAAAAAATCTGGCAAACAAAATAACTAATAACGTAGTTAATATCACATCTGCCGTAGAGAATGAAGTGGCATCATAAAAAAAAACAATAGGAAAATTCGAAATGGTAACTGAACAAGAAATTGTTGATATAATAAAAAACCTAAAAACTGAGTCAGCACCAGGTTTCGATGGGATCACTGTTGAAATTCTAAAAACACATCTTAACTTTTTGAAAAAACCTATTACATATATTATAAACAATAGTCTTAAAAAGGGAATCTTTCCATCAATATACAAAAAACTATTATTTCGCCGATTTATAAATCAGGTGACTCAAAAGAAATTATAACTACCGACCCATATCAGTACTATCAAATATATCAAAAATTTTCGAAAAGGTAGCCAAAAAGCAAATACAAAATTTTATTGGAATTAATAATATATTGAGTGACCAACAATTTGGATTTCGCGCAAAAATAACCACGCAGGATGCAATCATAGATTTAACAACAAAAATATATGAAGCACTGGACAAAGGCAAAAAATCTCTTGCAATTTTCATAGACCTAAGGAAAACCTTTGACAGCATAAGTCACAACAAATTACTATACAAGCTTAACGAAATCGGAATTATTGATAACGCTAATACGTGGATTGAAAGTTTCCTCAACTCTAGAAATCAATATGTAAAAATAAAAAATATTCTTAGTGAACCGAGCACAAGCGACTTTGGAATACCACAAGGCACGATTTTGGGCCCTCTTATATTCATCTTATATGTTAATAATATCTTTGAATTACCAATAACAGGAAAACTTATTTCATATGCAGATGACACTGCAATTATATTCCAAGCAAATTCATGGAATGAACTTGAAACAACTGCTAATCATGATATCAATACCTTAAAAGAATGGTTCGACAAAAATTTATTAACATTAAACATTGAAAAAACCTATTATATACTTTTTAGTATAAATAACAAAAAAATACCTCCTATCGCCTTACATATTAAAATTCATTCAAGAAAATGCGCCACTAAAATATTAACATGCCAAAATAATGATTGTCTATGCATAGCAAATAAAAAAGAAATAAAATATTTGGGTGTAATAATAGATAATAACCTTAAGTGGAAGACTCAAATAACCAATATTATAAATCGATTAAGAAAACTCATATACATATTAATTTAAGAAATTCACTTAACTTAAAAATTCTTTAAAATATATACTACGAACTAGCCCATTCAATAATAAAATACGGTATCGTTGCGTGGGGAGGAGCTTACAAAACCTCAATTTTGCCGCTGGAAATTACCCAAAGACTAATAATAAAAATTATTACTAGGAAACCATCAGATTATTATTCAACCTCTCAACTTTTTCAAGACTTTCAAGTCCCACCTCTAAAAAATACATATATAAAAAATACGCTGCTTCAAATACACAAAGATTCTAAGAAGTCACACCACGCCATGGTACGCGTAGAGAGCAATAGACATAACACAGTGGGTCGCTTAAGTACGCCATTAATGCATACCAGTTTTGCACAACACTTCTACACATACAATGGAGTGATGTGGTTTAATCAATTGGAAATGGAACTGAGGCTGGAACCTGACTATAATAAATTCAAAAATAGACTAAACAATGATATCTTAAATAGTTTGGCTACCTAGAATCGCATTGGCAATTGATTAAGAATACTTAATTGACAGTTTCTTTTTTTAAATTTATTTTTTATTATATATATTTATAAATATTTTTTTTTTTTTATCTATGCACGTATATATTGTGTTATAATTTTTAACTTTTAATTTTAATTTTTAATAAACTTCTCTATGTTCCCGCCTTTACACACGAGTAATTTAACTCTCGTAAAGGTTATATATTGTATAAATATATGTGTTTTTGCAGTTTTTTAATCAGTGTTGCAGGCTTAATTACTCATGATTATGTTACATATGTATGTATATACAAAAACTAATGCCGTTTCAATGAAAATAATATTTAAGTAATGAGTTTGCTTATATATTTATTTATTTGTACACGCCCAATATATATATACTTTAAGACTTTATTCACAAAGTAGGTCCGAGGACCCATTCAGCTATTAGTAACAATGAATCCACGTTAATTATTACTGCCGGCCTTATTATGCGTGACTGCAAGGATGCATTTCTGACAATTGCACGTCGTCACAGAATCTATTTCTCAGAAAGTACCGCCCTTCCAGGGGTAACAAATATATCTACTTAATCGATCACTTCACGCCATCACACAAGATACTAATGAAGAAAGGTACTATTGAACTGAAATTGTACTTAATGCACCAATTTTAAAAGAGGTTATCATATATATGGGCCTAACCAGTACACTCGTGGCATAACCCATGCACTTTTTTTTGCTCCAAAAGCGAAAATTTCTACCTATCAGAAGACATCAATCAACAGAGCGACTCAACTGCTTAACAATTCTGCATTGATACCTTATCAACGTCACTTAAATACAGTGCCAGGGCAGGATCAGAGCCAAAGGGCGCATGGCCCTAGTAAAAACCTCAAGGGAGCTGTATTAGGCGTTAGGTTTTATCAATGCCATAGAAAGTCGGCGCCCGAGGCGTACTGCTTCAATTTTTCCTTCACAGGACCGGCCCTGTACAGTTCAGCAAAGATCTTTTGACACATGTCACATAATAGTAAAAATTTCCACATGAAATTTTTATACTCACGTGTGTCTCAAATTTTTAATCTTCCCCATAGTACTTTGGTGTAAAACCGTTATGTGGAGAACGTGAAAAAAAAAGATATCTTTGTTTTGTAATTGAGCAGCTGAATGCAATAACACTTTTATTGAAAATTGTAGACTTGTAACTAGTGTTGAAACATTCGTTTGTAGCTCCATCTGTGTAATACCTACAGAAGTAACATTTACCTACACAACAGAAAAAGAAGGGGTTGGAGAAATATGGAAGTAAAAACAGCTTGTGTACGTGTTGCTATTTCATTCAGCTTCTCAATTGTTTATTTGAGTTTTATTTCCATATCTATTTGAAGTACTTCTATTTCATACTTATTGTGTATTTACCTGCTAAGAAATGTTTTGGCAGTTCAACGAGTTTTATTTTAAATTAAGAATATATTGTTTTAAAGATGAACCGATAGAATTATAATTAAGTACTTTTTTGAACAAATACTCTAATAACTAAATAATTTGACTAGAGCCGAAAAGATTGCACTTTTAGGGATTTTCCGTTCCGTAACTGACAGCAAGTTATCGATCAAAGTATCGCGTACACCAAAGATATTAGAAGAACGAGATGTGCTATGCGCAGTTCGTACTGAGTGGAATTGTTTTGCCGAGTGTCGCCGGTTTTGTTCACCAATACTACTGCACACCTTTGCTTGCGCTAAGGTATCCGCACTAATACATAGAACAGATTTCTGTGCGTACACGTCCCGATACCGTTCAAAGTACCCTAATTAGGTAGTACTCCGGCTACGGTCCGGCGGCCAACATAGCATATCTCGTTCTTCTAATATCTTTGGCGTACACAGTTAACAGTTAGGTAGTTACACGGAGATATCTTACTGAAATATTGTTAATTTATTAAGAATCTGGTCAAATTATTATGTTTCCCAGTCACATTTTTAACAGTATCTTTATAAAAAAGCCTTACTCATTTTTCTCCGTGTACTATCAACGAAATAAACAAAATAACAATCAGAATGTAATAACGATTCGTAGATATCAATCAAATCACCAGTGTTTAGTGCGTAGACCAACCAATTCTGCCATTCGCATTATGACTCGTACTTGAAAGAAGATATGATTATATAATTACATAAAAAAATAATATTCCAAGAACATGACCGCATATTGACGTATTTATGATGTTATTTTCTCGTTTATATTTATGTCTTCCATAATATAAAAGTGTATTTGACTTTTGGGACCCTCCCAGGAGACCGAAAGCGGAGGAAGTCGTTAAATATCACAGATTTTACTGACCCGGAGTTCATGAAGATAGTTAAATTTTACCTGTTTTCTCAAACCTTTATTAGGGTTCGTTTTGGATTATTTTTGTGTTTAAGTGGATCTTGAAAATAGATGGTTAAATAACATATTCTATTTGAATCAAACAAGTTACCAATCTTACTCTCACTCGTAACATCGACCGATTTGTGACATTGTGTAAGTAGGTAATACATATTTATTTAGTACATGATATACGCACTATACATTTGTAAAAACTGACTGTCCCACTAGGAGGAATTCCAGATTTAGGACATTCAAAATTTATACAAAAAAAAGAAAGAAGCAAAATGGAAGAAGAGAAAAAACATACCCTTAATATTAAGAATTAAAACAAAAAAAGGCTACTGGTGTTTGCATTGCATATTACAGCCCTTCATTTATGTTTTGTAAAAAAAAGATAAGAGAAGAGAAATAAAAAAAAAAAACATATTAAAACATAAAGTTAACAGCAGTGTTTGTTTAGCGTACTCATTAAAATAATAGGCTGGAACATATACTTAACAAAAGCATTAAGACTTATAGGTAGTTGACGGGTGTTTGTTTTGCATATTAATTGATTTATTAGTCCTACAAATATAAATTTTTTTAAAAGAAGAAAATTTAACATCAACATTTCAAAATTTGTTTCTTATTTTATTTGGTTTTCTTTTGTTTTTTTATTTTTTTTTATTGTTCTGTTTTTGTATTTCTTTTGTTTTGTTGATACAATATCCAGCACTAACCTTACAACTTGTAACTTAAAGTTCTCGACCTTATAACTAAATTTTCTAAATGTGGTTGTTCAAGGTGAATTTTTTTTTATTTATTTATTTAATACATGTTACATTATTATGAAATTTACATAAAGTAGATATAATGAATCACCATACTAGGCGGCTGCCTGTTTCATGGTGACCAATTGAGTGTAATTAATTTGTATGAAATATGAAATCTAGTGTAAACATATGAAATTAGTAACTATAGATGAAGCTAAAATTTTGGAAAAATTATAATAAAAAGTAGAAGATAGATATTAGAAAGGAGAAAGAAGTAAATTAGCATTAGATTGTAAAAATGTACATAATTATATATATAATTTTTAATATGTGTGCATGCAAGCACACATGTGTATATAGCAGCAGACATACCTATATACATATAACAGCACATGTATACATACACCCATATGACGCATCCTCACGCATATAAACAATATATACACCTCTATCTGAGTACTTGGAATAGGCTACTAACACTATAACAATCACACATCAAAAAATCCCCGAGCGCTTTCCTGAAACTGTCGTATTTGGCTATTGATTTTATTTCTAACGTTAAATTATTGAATATTTTTGGAGCAAGAAAGTTAAATTGTCTTTGTGCCATTGAGGTTTTTATTGGGGGAATAGTATAATTCGATTTGTTGGAATATCTTGTATTATGGGTCGATTCAAAAATATTTTTTTTCGTATGTTTGAATTTATAGTAGGAGGATATGTTTTTGACGTATAAGGATTTTATGTTGAGTACTTTGAAGTCGTTAAATAAGTCCTTCGTGGGGTGAATATAGTGTACTTTGTAAATAGTCCGCATTATCAATTTTTGAGCTTTAATTAATGGATCTAATATCGTGTTAGAGCATCCTCCCCAGACTATTATACCGTAAGATATAATTGATTGGCATAAAGAAAAGTATACCGTTTTTAGTGTATTTTTATTAAGAATATTTCGTAATGACCTGAAGATATATGCCAGTTTCCGTATACGGTTTGTAACATTTATTACGTGATCTTCCCATCGTAGTTTATTGTCAATTATTACACCCAAATATTTAATGGAATCTACTCGTTCTAGTGGATTGCACAGACAGCTAGAGTTATCTCTACAAGAATGTATTTTTAGTGTATGATTGATTGAAGGCTGACTCGGAATATTAAGACTAAACGTTATATATTTCGTTTTAGTTATGTTTAAGGTGAGTAGATTATCATCCAACCACTGTTTAATAATTTGCAATGTTAGATCCGCTCTGTGAAATGTTTCTTCCCATGTCTTACTTTTTAGTACTAGGGCAGTGTCATCGGCGAAAGTGATTATATTGCCATCAATAATAGATAGTTTACATAAGTCATTGATATAAATGAGAAAAAGTGTGGGACCGAGTACACTGCCCTGTGGCACACCAAAGTTAATGCTAGTTGAATGGGATGGTTTATGCGATGGTAGCTTAACACATTGCTTTCTGTCTGTGAGGTACGATTTGAACCAATCAAATGCCTTATTCTTTATTCCGATTTTTTTTGAGCTTGGCTAGAAGGATTGGATGAGATACTGTATCAAATGCCTTAGCTAAATCCAGAAATATTGCCAGACATTTATCACCTTTGTCTAAGGCTTGTGTTATATGTGATGTTAGTTCTAAAATAGCTGAATCTGTATTGAGTCCTTCTCTAAAGCCATACTGGTTTGACGAGAGTATGTTATATTTTGTAAGATGGTCGATAAGTCTTTTTTTTACTATTTTTTCAATAATTTTTGATAGTGATGATAATATAGAAATTGGTCTGTAGTTTGTTATGTCAGTAGGATTTCCGGACTTAAAAATTGGTTGAACTAGGGCAAGTTTGAGTTTGTTTGGGAACTCACCTTTAGTGAGACTGAGGTTGATGATATGTACTAATGGATGGATTATAAAGGGTTCAACTGTTTTTAGTATAGTTGAGGAAATTTTGTCATGATTGCACGAATGAGAGGGCTTTAATTGTCTAATGGTTTGAGAAATTTCATCGTAGTTGGTCGGGTTTAAGGTGAGTATATTATCTGTTTCACTGGCACATTGATTGATAATGTCGGCAAGGGCATTTTCATCGGTTGATGTCTTATTTAAAATCTTTGATGCTAGATTTTTACCGATATTGCAAAAGTATTCATTTATGTGATTGGTCACAGTGTCTGGATGGTCATTTAGGGAGGTGTCTTGGCCGTTGATGTTTAATTTATTGATTGGTTGTACTGGGTGATCAGTGTTAGATATTTCTTTGACGATATTCCAAATTTGTTTGTTATTATTACCGACTCTGGACAGTTTTTCTTTGTAGTAGTTTTCTTTTGTGGTTTTAATGATATTATTACATATATTTCTGTACTTTTTATAAAAAATTTGGGCTTGAATGTCTGGATTATTGAGTAAGTTTTTGTGAAGCTTGTCCCGTTTTTTAATACAAAAAATTAGGCCATCTGTTATCCATGGTTTCAGTTTTTTATTTTTTGAATTATTCACATGGGATTCTTCAGTGACATCCTCAATATGTTGCAAGAGAGTTTCAGAGAAGGTATTAAAAGCAATGTCTACGTCTGTGGAGTTTAGAGTGGAGAGCCAATTTTCTAAAATAATTTTAGAAGTTAGTTTCTCGAGATTAATGTGTTTCTTTTTTATATTACTACGTGACGTTCCGGTAGTGGGTTTATTATGCATAAGACCAATTGCTATTGAGAAATGGTCCGTTATGGTTGATTGATATATAATTCCCTTTGCATTTTTTTTGTTCGTAGAAATATGTGATCAATACATGAGTTACTAGTATCAGTTACTCTAGTAGGAGCATTAATATAAGAAATAAGCCCGTGTTGAGTCATGAGATTTTTATAGTCGAGAGTTTGTGATGCTTTTGGTTTAAGTAAATCTATGTTAATGTCACCGATCACCATTAGCTCTTCATTTGGTGTACAGTTAAATAAGGCCAAGTCTAAGGATTTAAGGAAGGATGAAATATTTTGGTGTTTAGGTGACCTGTATAGTGCAAGAATTGTGGTTTGGATGGTTTTTATTTTAAGGCAGTTGGCATTATCAATGATTAATTCAGAGATAATCGGGTCCAGCTCAGATTTTACATAGACAATTACTCCATCTGACTGTGTCTTATTATTTTGTGTATTGAAAACTGTAAATCCTGTAATGTTTTTGTGAGTGTAATTTGATTTGATCCAACATTCAGTTAAAATTATTATGTCAAAAATATTATTCAAATCGGCAAGTGTTACAAGAAGGTCATTATAGTTCTTATCAATGCTTCGAATGTTTGTTGAGAATATTTTTAATCGTTTATAGGGTTTTAGAATATTTATGCACTTTGAGGCATCATTGGTTTCAGGAGAAATCATGTTACCGTGGTTTTCTATTTGTAGATTAATATCAATCATTTCGTTTGACTAGTACCAGCTAATTGTATCACGAGCATGTATGAAGAGTATGGGTAAGTGTGATGAATAGATAAGAACAAGGTTAGTGAACAAAGATGTAATTAAAACAGAGTTAGAGCATTTCCAGTAACTTTCTTTCCAAGATTCAAATAGTATTGAGGTAAATGTAATAAGTGTTGTCAAGAAACAACCGCAAATATTAATACTGGTGAGAAATATTCGTGTTAATAAAAGTGGTATTATTTGTTTATATGGTGAGAATGTCGAAAGATAGGGTAAAACATTAGAATTTGTGACAGTAGTTATGTCAAAACTAGAGGAATCTGTTAAGGAAGGTATGAACACATTATTTTGGGTAAATACATTATTGATGATGGTGTAAATCATATAAAAACATGTGAGTAGGACAATACGTATGGAATGATCTACTGTTTTCTTATATAATATTAAAGAGTCTTTAGTTTTTATCAAAATTAATAAACTATGGTAAGAGTAATTACAAGATAGATTAGCAATTTTTGCAATAGTTATGCTGTTACAAGAAAGTACGAATATGTTAATTTGAATGGTTAATAAATGGAAAATAGTTGTATGGATCATACAAAAACATGTTAGGAAAAAAATATTTACAGAATGATCTATTTTTTTCTTAAATAATGTTAAAAAATAATGTGTTTGGATGATAAGAAGTAAAGTATGGTGAAAATGTTTAACAACAATATTAGCAGTGATTACAAAAATTATGTTCATACAAGAGAAATCTACTAAAGAAGGTAAGAATACATTATTTAGAGTATTTAAATTGTTAAGAGTGATACGAGACAAAGAGAAACTTGCAAGGAAAATAATATTTACGGAATGAACAAATTTTTCCTTAAAGGGTACTGAAAAAATTCGAGTTTCAAACAAAGGAGATAAAATATAGTAAGAATAGTAAGTAGCAAGATTAGCAATTATTACAATAATCGTTCTGTTACAAAATAAAAATACTAAAGACAGTAAAGATGCATTATTTTTTGTATATACTTTGTTACTAGAGATCCGGCACATATAAAAACTTGCGAAAAAAAAGATATCAGCCGAATGATTATTATTATTATGTAGCACAGTAAAGAATGAAATACCTTTTATCAACCGTCACAGTGATTGACGTTTTTGTCGATCGAGATCAAGGACATTTTTTATTGTGATGATTTTGGAGGTGTCCGTTTTTCTTAGCAGAATACGCCCCGAAACCGTCCAGGAGTGTTTATAATCGTTTTCTTTTGAAAATTTTTTTGTTTGCGAAAGTAGATATTTTCCTTTTTGTGTCAGGTGTTCGGACACATAAATACGTTTGGCTTCTTGTGACAGTCCTAGGTCCGCTGTGTTTAGTTTATTTGTGGTGGTCGCAGTGGATTTTTTATATGCTTTAATTTTGTTAAGGAAATCATCACGTGATTTAATATTATTGAAAGACACTATTAATGATCTGGGATTCTTCTCGGACAGTTTCGGTCCTAGCCTATGTATCTTCGTAATTTCAGATTGTAAGGGTAGTGCGGTATCTCCATAGTTAATAATTTTGGATATTTTTTTTAGTGTTTCAATATGATTTTCAGTGTTTGATTCTGGAATACCTCTTATATCGATATTGCATATTTGGTTTAGGTACTCCAGTCGGTCAATTTTGTCTTCTTGTTGGGATATGGTATTTTGTAGGATAGAATTACGCTTATTTAATTCCATCATATCAGTATTGACTGTTTTCTGTGATTGTTCAATGTCAATTATGCGCTTTTTTAAATCATCCTGTTGTTCCAATATAAATTGTATTGATTTAATAATTTCTTGATTTTGTAAGATGATCGATTCATATTTTTGGGCATATGAGTCTAGTTTTTTTTCAACAAATTCCATTATATCAGTTTTAAAATTTGATAGTTCATTAATAAATAATCCTGAAGTAAGAAGCCCATTGCCATCTGTGGTTGTAATTGATAAACTATCTGTCCCTTTTGGCTGGACGGGTGCAGTTTTTGGTGATTCACTCATCTGTTTACCTTGTTTGACGATAGATGGCTCTTCATCATTTAATAATAAAAAATCATTTTTTGTCATCTGCTTCAGTTTATTTTTTGGATGTTGAATGCATTTTTTACACTTCCATTGTGTATTTCTTGCACTTCGACGGGAGGATTCCACAATTTCCGCACAGCCGAGATGATAATTGCTTTCACAGAGACAACAGCATACAAAGTCTGATGGGGTGTCAATATTTCGTTGACATATGATGCACTGAGTATTCATTTTGGATGTTGTTATAAGCGAGATCTACGTAAAAAATGATTTTTAGATGATAGCTTTCAATATAAGATGGTAATCACTTTAGTTGACACTTGTTTACTTTATAACGGCAGAGTTTTTTTTTCCGAAAAGATTGACACTTGGTGACAGTTTTGTACTTGGGGTAAAAACAGTAAAAAACGCAACTCCGTGAGATAAGAATACACAGGTGTGATACGCGATCCTCAATTTATTATAAATTAACACTTTTAACTTGGTACACTATCTTTTTGTTTGTTGATTTTGTATTTGTTTAATGTGGACATAGAGAGACGTCAACACTAGACTGGGTGGGTATGTTACTCGATTGATAATAGAATTCGATTATTTGAAAATCTGCAATCATCTGTCAAGTTCACTGACTTAATTTATTATTTACTTCAGCACTCTGGTAATTCTGTATTATACTTACTTACGTTCCCGACCTTATAATCAGGTGTATCAGATACCGACAATATTACCGTGGATTGTAAGGTAACTGAACGTTGAGATTACATTCTCCAGGTATTTAAATCTATTTTGTTTCCAGAGCCTAATTCTGGAATTAAACTCTTAATGGCATGGGATATTGGAAAAATTCTGAATTTAGCAAATCGAATATGGCTTCTGAGTCGGCTGGGAGAGTTTTACAGTTAATCTGGCAGAACGCAATTTATTTTGCAAGTGAATGACAGTTTTCTCATCAGCCTCTGCCGCCTTCATTCGGATGAGAGCGTGCCGGGGAATGTTTAGACGACATCTAGCACTCAGATTCAAAACTGAATTAAACTAAATAATTGTTTTCATTTGATGTAAATGGAATGGGAAATCAAATATTATTTCGTTTACATAACCTAAAATTATTTTGATGGTAGATTAAAACTAAGGTTTGTGATTTCCTTAGTATTCCTGATCGCTCTGACTTAGGATAGTACAAAGGTAGTTGAGTGCTTTTCATCATCTTCACCAGAAGTACTGAGTGGGTACGAAGATTTTCAAACAATCAAAACGTATTCTAATGAAATATATTCAAAATATTGTTAGCAAGACTGTTTTCCTGCAAGTCCTGAAGAATAAACATTACATCAGAGGGGAAGGTAACAGAGCAGCAACCTTTATGATTATTAACCATGTTTGTTGATCCGGCTCAACAAACCAAACATTACGTAAGAAACAGTCGTTAATAACACTGCATTGCTTAGACCGTCTCCAGTTGGGAAGATGCAAAGTAACCGCCAAGAGGATTGGCCTCAACACGCCTTTGTTTATTCTTATTTTACAGATTATAGAGTATCGACCTAAATAACACTTCATTTTTACAACCCAGGGTAACCATAAAGTGTACTATGCATAGAGTATAATTTTTTATAAATAAACATAAAATGTCTAAAATATCTCTTTTCACCGAGATATTTGTAAGCATTGAAAACGAGATAATTTGATATTTTAAAGATATTTAAAACGAGATAATTTTTATTCCAATGTGATCTTTTGGAGAAAATGGAAGTCCATTATCACCAGTACTAGCCAAATTCTTTATGGAGAAGTTTCAAGAAGTGGCACTCGACACAGTTTCTGATCAGATGATATCTTCGCCATTTGGCATCAAGGAGCAGAGAAACTGAATGAATTCTTTGACCATCTTAATTCATTTGATAGCAAAAGTAAGTTCAGAATGGAGCTGGAAAACCAAGATAGAATCTTGTTATTTCTAGACGTGGAGGTGATGGGAAAAGAACACTGTGTATAGAAAACCAACTCATACGAACAGGTACCTACACGCTGAATCACATCACCACCCAGCGCAGAAAAGAGGACCTATCCATATGTTGGTGACCCGAGCAACCAGAATTTGTGAAGAACCAAAATCGTGTCTAAACTTATAAAGCTAACCTGTACATTAGAGCGGAACGGTTATCCCGCAAAACAGATAAGACATATCATAAGAGCCAAATCTACCCCAAACGAAGAGTGAATTGAACAAAAGCCAGATCAAGAGCTCCAAGAGCAGAAAAAATATCAAAATACTTTCGAGCATGTAAACTCGGCCACCCTGACAAATCGGCAATTGCCGAGCAAAATTTATTGAAGCCGGCCATTACTTTGGATTTGTTTCTGAAATTTTGGGAAGACCGAAAACACATAGATCATGCCTTTTTTACAGATGCAATTGAAATTTCAATAAAATCCCATTCATATTAATAAAGACGACGGGGCCATCTAAATATTCGATAATTGGCGGCTATTTTGAATTATAATATATCAGCAGCTCTTAGAGGTTGGAGTTGGCAACATGGTCTCACATCTACAAACATCTGAAAATGGACACAGTCCAAAGACTGTGTTTTTTTAATCAGAAAAAAGAATAAGGTTTTAGACGTTTTTTCTCAACGTTTTGACGTTGACTAAGGAAGGCTGTAGCGCAAAACAGCATACCCCATAATAAATCACCATAATACTAAAAAATATTCAAATGATTTGAAACAGCAAATGGACAAAACTATTAATAAATCAAAAATATAATAATTAAAAATATTTAAAGAGAGAAATTTTTAGAATGTGAGGCAATATGTGTAGCAATAGATACCTGTAAATTGATGACTTTTGTGTCTTTTTGAATTCTGTGGAATTCATTTTTTACGATAATTAAGTCCAATACCGTTTATTTTGTAAAGAATACATTATTAGTATGGGTATTATTTATTTTTTCAATTTAATATGTATAAGTGGGTACAGTGAAGTTGTATAAGTACATATGGTTGCAAAATATATATTTATATTCGCAATCTCACCAATAAAGAAACTGGTTATTGTGCTTGGTGAGCGAGTTGCACTAATTATAAGGAAAATAGAATAACATTATGCAATAGGTAAGTATATATATATATATATATATATATATATATATATATATATATATAAATATTAGGAACAATTGAAACTTCTGGATTATCTATGTATATAGGTATTACAAAGTATTTATGAAATGATCGAAAACTCAATGAGTACTACAAGAATAATCTATCGTGACTTGGCTTAAAGTTATCGGTACTATCTACATTTAAGGGGACATTTTATAACCTTTCAATATGTTGTCGTATTTATTTTTGGGGTATTACGCCGCGTTTTGCTACCTCTAACGTTTTGAACAGCCTAGTATAGTATAATAATATTTGGACGATTTGTATAGCGCAATTTGTTGTGACCAAACACCCGGCGCTCAACGTGTCAACTTTACACATCATAATAAGTGTATTGGAATCACATTGTATAATCTGGTCCTCTGATGAATTATCGCACATTGAAAAAGATAATACCAACATTATGAAAATATTACTTATATTATGAAACATATATATACTGAAAATTAAAAGGTAACGGTCGCAACTGGGAAAAAATCTTTTTTATTTCTTCTTTCATTGATATTAAAAAGATCTTTATCGTAATAATAACTAAACTTCTTATGCTGTTCAAGATTTATTCATTTAATTATTACTATTAATTTAGCTTACATCATTGTGTATACTATAGTTTTGGGTTATATTAATACATATTTCTTCACATATTTCATGTTTTCCACTAAACAAATCATCCGAGTAAATAAGCAAAATTCTTGTTTAAACAAAACTCCCTAGTTTATTTCGATTCTTCATTGTTTTTTAAGTATAAATTAAAGTATGTATCTTAATCATCAATGTAGGTAGATACTTTTTTAAAAGATTCAATAATTTTATCTATTTAAAAATATTATTTAATAATATGAACCTCTATGGGTGCTTTACAAAAAAAAATAGTTTTTTAGAGGTTTTTATACAAGTTAGGAGGCCGATTTGATTTATTGTCCATGTCTTCTAATCTAGGAGGTTTAAGCTGAGCCCCCCATCTTCCAATAAAATAATATTAAATAAAAAAAGCTAAAACAAATTAATTAATTGAAATAAAACCAAAATTAAAATAATTATATTTCTTTAAAATATTTTTGTAATATTGCATTTATTGTTCTTTAATCCGTCTTTTAATGCTTTGTCTAAAATATATATTGTATAATGGTTCCCTTTTTAACAAAAAATGGTCCCTGCTATAATAAGCAAAGTACAACGTCCGATTGAAATGCTTCATGATGACGTGATACGAGCTCTCCCTGGGAATATTTTAGAGAACGGCCTGGTACACAAGATATTTATGTGTGCTTGATTTTTTCCTTGTTGGCAATCTAATTTGGTGTGCAAATCTCTTCCCATATCCGTGTTTCTTGGATTGTTATTTATTTTTCTTTTGAGTTCCCTAGACATCATCCCTATGTTAATTTTAGAAATAAGTTTTCGTATATTTGTACTCTATCTCAAATATGTCGACTATATGATAAGATTGAGTGTGCCAATGTAGACATTTTGTCAACAATTTATATAGTGTAAAAAATTATTTGGACAGCTTATAAAATTATACGTCTTCTGCTTAAAACTATGTTATAATAATGGGCTTCTAATGATTGTATTATAAACATCTATAAAAAAGAAGTATAAATAAATAAAAGAAAAATTCTTCATTAAAGGAGCATCATGAAAACAATTTTTATTATTTATTCATTCTATGAAAGTTGTTTGGGTGCGATTGTGTTAGGGATGCGATCATGTTTTGAAAACTAATTTATGATAATTGCATAAAAAATAATATCCCACATATCGTAAAAAGTTTCCATTCTGAATAAATATCTCGATTTATATGTAAAATAGTTTGAAATACACTTTTGCCGCTTCAGCTGTATCATGCTGCTCCTGACATAACTTGCCCTTTTTACAAATCCACCCACTGTTCAATATGCGATTTGATTTTCAGTCGAAGATAATTGAAACTACGTTTTTGCACGACTCGAATGGCTTTCATGAAGCAAGATCCGTAACATTAATAATGCCGAAAAGGCCAATTTCCTATTTTCCTTTTTTAGTCCCCCTCTTCCGCCCCACCCCCTCCCCCCCCAATGGCGCCCTATCCATACAAGTTATAAACCCCTGTCCTACCAATCGTAAATCTTGCATTGTAAATAATCCCGTCAAAATGAGGACACCTCACCAAAAAGTCAATCCCTCTCCCCTAACAAGGCGTAAATCATGTGTTTTTTTACGTGTTTTTGGGCCGGTGTCTTTTCGTTTCCACTCGTAGCCGGGTGCGGACTAATGGAAAGACTCCATAAGATTACTTTTAAAATTCATCAGAAAGTGGATGATGATGATAACTGTAGCATTGAACAAGCTGTACGAATAAAATGGAAATGAGGATACATCCCGAACACATTACCGGATCTATGAGCAGATTATTTAAATGTTGATGTTATGAACGTCGCAATAACTTCTGGCACTTTTCAGTGAGGTCACAAAGCTTTTCAATGTTATGAATTCAATTTGCATTTTTTATTTTTTTATTTTTTTTTTTTTATTGTTGATACATTTTTTTTTTACAATATTTCATATTTCAATTTAGTAATGTTGGCCTCACTGGGTTGTTTACCCGTGCTGAGGAATTATTAGGAATATCAGGATAGAAAATACCATATTTTTTCAGTAGCGTTTCTGATTCTCTCATCAATTAAGTTGATTTTCAAAATTTAAGAAAAAGTTACATTATATTTTGAAAGAAGATAGGAAATTATATTGGTACTGTATAAGTACAATATAAGTAACACCAAATAAAATTAAATCGAAGAAGAGGCTACCAGTTGAACATCAAGATAAAGGCGTTGAATCAGCTTCACATATGAAAGATCTCAATATTTAAAAAAAAAAAATGAAGAACTTTAAGGTTATCGCACTCCGGCAACAGATCATCATCTCCTCACCGCGACCTACAAACTCTAAAATGCAACGCACACATATCAGCATCGTAACGGCATCGCCTCGCCTCGGGATAAGCTAGTAAAGGGCATGTGGTGCTTCAACTCGCAGTCACCGTGGTTTGTCGCCGCGGGGACGACTCGCAGTGCTACGGAACTCAAACTGGTAAACAGAGATATTAAAGTAATTTTATTATTAAAAAAGAATGCATTCTTGGATCTTGATTTGAAATTGATATGGTAGATGGTCACGGTTTGTTAATTTGTTGTCAAGTAATTATGTTTCTAAGGCTGAATACAATGAAACAACGATTTTATCTACAATTACCGAAAAAGTCGCTTGCATATGTATCAGATTGTAGAAATAATTACTGTACATCGATTAATACTAATTATTTTTTATCTAAAAATTATCCATTAGAAACAATGGAAGAAACAATAAAATAATCATAACACAGCAGCAAAAATAATTAAAATTCTACCAAATTGCTTTTCAAAAAATTAAATCTCTAATTTTCTCTAATTACTTTGAAATATTATGTATGTCATTTACCTGCTGTGAAAAGTTATTTAATAAGATACACTATCGACTGTACTAGCAAAGTTACTGTAGTGAACAAATAAGTCCAACATTTTTCTATTGGGTTGTCCACACAGACAACAGACAATCCTCATCAAGTATATAAAATCCTCAAAAGTCTAAGCTTAAAATGTGGATGTCAAAGAACATCGGTAACATGTTTTTATTATTAAAATTTGATTTTTTAACACAAATGAAAACGAATACATTTAAAGGATTAAGTTGGGATACAGAACCCATCTCTTTGGAGGTAATCAAAGTAGTCGTGATCAATATCTTATATTTTTTTCCTGACACTGTACAGCATAACCACCATAGCCACAATCATAAATATAAGAGGACTTGTGTGAACAACTTGATTAGATTAAAATTACAAGTTTTTCTTTTAAGTAAATCCTATAACAATGGTATTTCAATGGAGTCTGCTCCAAGGAGCTAGCAGCATTGATCCCTGATGCACCGGTGCACGTGCGCGAAACTCGACGGACACGAACTGAACACTCGTTCACGGTTGACGTTGGATTCATGAGAACGGGCCGTTTTTACGACTCGTTTTTGTGTAAGTCGGCTCGTATGTGGAACGAGCTACCGGCATCTGTGTTTCCTCCCTCCTATAATCCGAGTCTCTTCAAGGCCCGCATTAACAAATCCCTTCCTACAGCCCCTACCTTACTCCGCCTCACAACGCCGCCAAACCGGGTGGTGAGATAGTTCCCCTGTCTGTGCACTGCACAGGCAGGGACACTCTTGTGAGGTGTCACATAAAAAAAAAAAAAAAATAACACTATTTTTCAATAAAAAAAATTATAACATAAAATAATAATAAAATTAAAAAAGATTTTTTTTCTTAATACCAACCTGGTTTAAGGAATACAAAGCTAAGTTGTAGCGGAACCCGGTTGGCATTAATTATTAAAAATAAAAGTTGTTTTTACTAAGTTATTGTTATATTATAGAATTTGATTCCTAGGTATTTGTAGTTCTGTTTATAGTATTTTTTTACATATACCACACATATGACATTACAAGGAAATATCTAATAGGTACCCACTAAGAAATATTTAATATATATGGATGTTTCATCAAGTAAGCATTTTACTATTGTTTCTTAAATATAAAAAAAAACAAAAACAATCATTATTTTTGTATTCCGTATTCCATTTGTTTTATATATTGTTGTTGTATTTTTTTTTTGTTTTTTATATTTACTCCACACAGGAGGCCCTGAAGAAAATAATTTCCCTCAGGGCATATGTCATCTTTGGAGATGCTGTGTGGAGGGTCTTTTTGTGGAGAGGAAGGAGTGAACATGGGTCTTGAAGAGTCCCATGTTGTAGGAGGGAGGAAACACAGAGGCCGGCAGTTCGTTCCACAGCCGAGCTGTTGAACTTAAGAACGAATCGTAGAAGCGACCCGTTCTCATGTGACAAATGTCAACAGTGTACAAATGTTTGGCGCGCGTTTGGCGTGTATTCCGACTACGCACCGGTGCCGAAGGGATCAATGACGCTAGTTCCTCAGAGCATCTTCCATTGTAATACCGATAGAACAAGGACAGCATACCTACCTGACGCCTGTGCTCTAAAGATTGCAGTCCGATTATTAAGATTGGGGAATCTATCAAACGGACCGCCCGTTTTTGCACAGAGTCAAGGGTATTTTTCAGGTATTTAGGGGCTCCGGACCAGAGATGGCTGCCAAATTCGACAGTAGGGCGCACTTGCGATTTGTACAGGTAGGCCAGTGCAACTAGCGCCAAAAAGGGGGTCGCGATCGAAGTAATTCCGCTAGTCCCAATTTTTTTATATGTTATATAAACTGATCCCCTGATGTAAAATCTGAGTTTCCGACCTTGGCGCACCTGTGCTCGCGCCGCCATTTTGAAAAAACTGGCCAAAATCGGGCCAAAATCTAGTTTTTCCCAAATACCTCATTTCCAATGCAAATTTCGGCTAAAGTTTGTGTGCAAGTATAATAGAACATAAAATAACCTACAACTTTTGAAAAATTAAATTTCTTCTATCTCTAATAGGTACCGAGGTAGAAAGTCGTAAAGGTGCGTATATTTTTGAAAAAACAAGTTTTTTGCGCGACTAGGTTTGGTTTTTTATAAATACCTCGTTTCCAGTGGAATTTCATGAAAAATTTATTGATAATAATTTTGTAGAAAATAAAATTTCGTTAAAGAAATAGAGATAAAATTTATATTTTTTATCTCTATTACGTATCCAAACTCAAATCCACCAAAACCAGGCCAAAAATTGAAACTATAAATTTTATACCTATTTCTTTAACGAAATTTTATTTTCTACAAAATTATAATCAATAAATTTTTCACAATATTGTACTGGAAACGAGGTATTTATACAAAACCAAACCTAGTCGCGCAAAAAACTTGTTTTTTCAAAAATATACGCACCTTTACGACTTTCTACCTCGGTACCTATTAGAGATAGAAGAAATTTGTTTTAACAAAAGTTGTAGTTTATTTTATGTTCTATTATACTTGTAAAAATACTTTGGCCGAAATTGCCGCATTGGAAATGAGGTATTTGGGAAAAACTAGATTTTGGCCCGATTTCAGCCAGTTTTTTCGAAATGGCAGCGCGAGCACAGGTGCGCCAAGGTCGGAAACTCAGATTTTACATCAGGAGATCAGTTTATATAACATATAAAAAAATTGGGACTACCGGAATTACTTCGATCGCGAATCGCTAATTGCACTGGCCTAAGGGTCAGCAGTTGTGTATTATTAAAGTATCTGCGGGCCCTGTACAGTACGCCCAGCTTCTGAGAGGCCAACTTTACTCTGGCTTCGATGGAGCCCCTGTACCTGAGCTGGTCACTTATAGTTATACCAAGCATATCAATGGAAGGCCTGTTCGGAAGATTGCTTCCGTTGAAGGAGACTAGATGAACATTCGGATCCTTTTTAGACGTAATCAGACAGGATTGGATCTTTGAAACATTAAATTCGACGAGATTATTTTTACCCCAGGAGGAAATACTCTCGAGATAACCGTCCATTCTCTGCTTCAAAGCCCTCCGAGCCGTTGGAGTTTGTGTGCCCTTTGGGGGCTTGTCAAACAACAAGCTATCATGAACTGTACTGTCATCCGCGTAACAATGAATCGGTGCACATGTCAAAAGGTCATTGATGTGCAACAAAAACAAAGTTGGAGACAGAACCGATCCCTGTGGGACGCCAGTTTTTTAATTGTTCATTTCAATTTTTTTCTGAGGAAGGAAGGGTGCTGGTCAGTAAATTAAATTAAATAAAGTTGTTCAAAACAGTGTATTTGTTTTATCGTAAATTAATACATCATGCGCTCATAATCACCACAGTTTTTTTAGTCAACTAATCCATTACTTTTAATTGTATTTTATTGTCTAGTGTTCATATTGTAAAACTACAAAGTACTCGTATCTGCATTTTAGAATTTCACCTCTCTTTTTCGTAATGAATGAATTAATGAACGCAAATCTTGGAAGTGGAAATTAACCCACTCTCCGAGATCCGATCGGCACAGGGGCGAGGCGAAGCGACGTGCAATACTAAAACCAATAATGTATTTCTATTCTAAGTTACTCATAAAATCATTCTTTCTCAAAAGCATAAGATTTGGAAGGTGGGTTTGGGTATTGCCGCAACCGGAAACATTTATTGGAAAATCAAAACATCTGCCATATGTCACCCAAAGTGGTTGGCTACGTTTGGTGATAGCAGGAGTGCCCGGGTTCATCGGGTGAAGTGTGTTCAAGATGCGCCAGCCTACCAGCTGCACAGTGTGCTAAATCTGGAAAGGCTGGTTTAGGGAGACCCTAAGTCTCTGGACCAATTGCCTTGTGACGCAGAGGGGGGGATATCTTCAGACATCCGTCACTCCTGGACATACTGATCCCTAGATTCCAACCCAACTCTCATACTTTTTTCCCTCCCAGAAGTTTCTCTCCTTCCTTTCCTTAAAAAAAGTCCCTCCACACAGCATCCCTAAAAGATGAAATAGGGCCTGACGGAAATTATTTTTCTTATTGCCTCCTGTGAAGAATTAATGTAAAAAGAAGTGATTTTTGTTAATTATAATAACAATTATTTATTTATTTATTTATTATTACACGCCCTAATGGGCTTTTACACACTACAAAGTTTAAAAGTAGAGAATCACAGTTATTATAAATTCTACAAAATTAAAACAATAAAGGAAACATAATACGACGAAAAAAGAAAAAAATATTAAATGTTAAATGTTACAACAAAAGCATATAATAAATTAAGATACATTAGTAAAAATAATAAGAAGTCTCACATTTTTTTTTTTTTTTTTTTAGTTTTTTTTATTAGTAAAAAAAAGATACACGAATTACATAATATAACAATTACATAATATAATTACACAATATAGTAGGTTATTAATTACATAATATAAGTATTCGATGTACCCCCATAAATAAGCAGGGCTTGTGTGTATGGGGGTGTTGTTATATTTGTTTATATTTGGTACGATTCAGTTCAACTGTTCGGAATACTTTTTAAGGTGGCTTTTGAATTCGTTTATATTTGCATTCATGTTTCTAATTTTTTCTGGTAATGAGTTAAAAAATTTAACTCCGAGATATTCATGGTTGAACTGTCCTATTGTTTTTTTACATTTAGGATAGATAGATATTAGATAGATGATAGATATTATTGATAGATATTCAAAATAAAAATAAAAATATATATATTGCGGAAATTATAGATGGCTATTTGTGTCTCGATATATAAAAGAATTGAAATAAACAATATTTATATTGATTATTTTTAAGATGAAATATATCTCCCAGATCAGAGTATTTATTTCCGAGACTGTGAAGTCTTGGAATCGGGGAATTTTGATAAGACAGTGCCCTGGTGTTGTAAAAATAAAAGGGTAGTAAATTTCGGCAAGATCTTTTGGGTATGTGGATGCTGATTAATTGGTGTAACTCAGGACAGTCAATTTTGCAATGAAGTATTTTATGTGGTACTATTAAATCTGTGTTTATTCTTCTTTCTGAAAGTTTTAATAGGGGCAATTTATCTAGTAAGTAGTTATTATTTAATTAAATAATTATTTATGCTAGATGTAATAATAGAAAGTGTGCTATTGGTGCATTGTAGATGTAGATTTGTATCTTTTTTAAGATTTCTTAATATTTCTTAATTTATAAAGTCCTAAAAATAAAAATATCCTTATTCCGCTATTATTTTGGCAAAAGATACATATAATTTTTTTTGGGTTTCCAATCCTTGGCACTAATATTCTACAGGCTCGAACTCGGCGTGACAAATTTTCCCATTCACAGGTTATGAGATGTTAAAAATAATATGCACCTAATATGAACAGTGAGCAGGCGCCGTGGTAACAAGGGTAAAGGAATTGGGATTAATGACCCGCATAGCGCACAGAATGGCTTACTTTGCCACAGTTTGCCTCATTTTGCCATAGTTTGCCAAACTTCGCCTCATGGTGCCACACGCCACCTTGGTTGGCCTCCGTCGCCCAGCCCCCCACCTAGTGTAAGGCAAAAGCTCACTAAATCCAATGAATTCCGCGCGAACCTTCATGCAATTTATTTTTGACAGACAGAAAATTGTAAATAATCACCTTGGGGAGAAAGCAAACTTGTGTAGTTTGTCTTTTTTATTTACAACAATGCTTGCACTCGCTTGGTGTGAGGTGCACCCCCCTCCCCACCACTTGCCGGGGGTGGGGTGAGGATAGCCGGGTGCCCCGGTGAAGGGGGGGGGGGGTTTTTGGTTTCTGTAGCGGGTTACCGGTTACCGGTAGCCCGAGACAGAAATAATGAAATTTTTAAAAAACGTAGGCATTGTGTTTAGAGGAACTTGTACATTAGTCTAAAGAAACTTTAAACTAGAAAATTTGTCTAGAAAACTAGTCTAAAACTAGTTCGGGTTTGGTTAATTTAATAATCGTATTATAATCCACTTTCAGTAGATTAATTACTAGTGTGTCTTTAAGAGACTTCATAAATATTTTAAAATCTCTTTTTGTACCCACACACATATGAAAATAGTTATATAAGCTATCAACAAGGCCGTGATTGTCCTTTAAGCTGACTGTAGCCCTGAAATTGAAAAGAGTGTATTTAATAAACACGCACACAATCAAACAAACAACGTGCAATTTAAAGAAATACTTTCATAGTGGTAAAAAATCTTTCGGATAACAATATATTTTAATGTCAAAGTTTTTTGAAACAAACTAAACTTTAATTTAATTTAATTTTGTTTTTAATATTCTCTTCTTATCGTTTATACAACGTTGTTAATTATTACTTCGTGTGTATATATTCATATTTAGGGATTGTATAGGAATTTATTATCGAGATATTTAAATTTGGTGTATGATTACAGCTGCCTGTTTCACTACAGGTAGGATAGGGTGGCCCGAGCCCGGGTAGGGTGGGCGGTTATGATTATGTTTTCTCATTGCTTGGAACTTTTTCCGCAGGATATTATTTATGGGGAAAAGTTTTTTACTGTCCAAGGATCGAGGCCACAGGATTCTCAGCATTAATCAGAAATTTTCCACAAGTGATAGATAATCTTCGAAGCAAATCTCTCTTTCAAATCCCACATATCTGACATTGTCTCAGACAAATGCTTGGATTTGTTCTTCGTAATGCGAGATCATTTACTAATGGAATTGCAATACGAAGAACTGCATCATGTATCACTTCTATGTAAAAGCCTTTTTAGGCTAGACTATCCATTCCTGTATCCATCCTTGTTCTCAACAGGAATGCTCGATTTCAATACATTAGAAGCCCGAAGAAAAATATTTTTAGGCAAACACTTTTTTAAGTTAATCTCTGGTACAATACACAATCCGCCTATGTTGAAAGAGGTTAACTTTTATGTCCCTAACAATTATACTCGAGGGAGATCCCATGCACTCTTATATGCTCCGAAAGCGAGGACTTCTGCCTATCAGAACGCGCCAATAAACAGAGCGACTCAACTGCTTAACGATTTTGCATTAGCCATCGACATTTTCATTGTCACCTACAGACAATTCAGTAACTATCTTTTAACATACAATGTCTCAAAATAGTAAAACTGCATCTGTAAAATTTTTAATTTGTAATCTTTTCCATGATAAATACATAAATAAATAAATAATAAAAACACATGGTATGATGGCCTCCATGGTAAATTGAAGCGTTGCTTGAAATGGCTTTCGCCCTTTCGCCGTGTTTGATGAGCAGATCTGAATAGCCAGGTACTTTTCCAACTTCCTCAACATCAACTCTTTCCACTTCCCACTACTAGTCCTACTCGCTACAATAATAGAATATAATAATATATTAACGATTGCCCTCCTCTAGAAAAAACAGAACAAATAAAGTATATAGGAATCGTAATTGACCATAACCTTAGATGGATACCTCACATCAAACAAATCACAAATAAACTTCTCAAAACAATACACATTTTCCTAGAAACATATATAAAATAAAACAATTGAAAACAATATATTTTGCACTTTGCCAATCAATAATAGAAAATGAAATTATTTCTTGGGGAGGAGCAACAAACTTGGCTATCAATTACATAAAAACCGCACAGAAAACGATCTTAAAGGTAATACTAAAAAAACATAGACTGACTGATACAGACCAAATATTCAACAGCTGTGACGTACTAGATATACGCCAATTAAACGTTAAGACACTACTAAACTACATTTTTGACAAAAAAAAAAAATTCAACATACACAAAATAACACTAACAGACCAGTTAGACAAGCGTACAAAGAAAACAAAAAAACTACGACATTAAATTCAAGCTTTGGACAAAGACACTACCAATACCATGCAATAAAAGCTTTCAACAGTTTAAAACTTGAAATTAAAATTGAGGAAAATAAAAATTAATTCACACACAAAATTACAAAATGGATTAAAGAACAAAAAAGACAATATTACCATAACTTCATAGCATAAAATTCAAATAAAACCTTCTAGTTGCGCGTTAGGTTTTAAAATTGAATAGCCTTAAATGTGTACCCTTCACCCCCCTTTGCCCCTTGTCCCCTTTCCGTGATCCGGGCCAGAGACAAGGAGTATTGTTATCAGTTGTTATCGTTGCATCTTACCCGCGAACATTTCGTGTCATATTGAAACCCGCATGTTGAACTCGGCTGTGATTATTTTGGAGCACAATCGTCCAGTGAAACGTTTTTACCCGCCGCAGTGAATTTCACTGTGTTTTTGTTTGTGTTAAGTGAGTGAATGTTAATTGTATGCAAACTGATAAGAGAACAGAACCAGCGGCTTAAGGAGAACGAGACCGGGGTAAGTCTTTGGCCTTTCCTACTCATTTTCCTCTTGCAAAACACTAAGGCAATTCAATTCGTTTTTGTTTGGCTTAGTCTATATCGCATCCGCAATACCGCAACCCCCCCGCACAATTGCGTACGAAAGATTTCCGCACAACCATCAAATTGGTCCAATTTCGAACCGGATTATATTGTATTACTTTCGTTTGCAATTGCAATCTATAATCATTATTTGTACCAAAATCATGGCATTTGCATTATAAATGAGTTAAAATTTAGTTCGTCAAATAGCTATATTAAAAACGAATTATATTTAATTCCTCGTGGCAAATTATAGGTTGACAATAATTTAATCGTGTATGTAGGTACCTGGTTTAACGCAAGGAATCGTATTCTAAGTAGGTACTTGTATTCAATACTCAATTCTAATACGAGTACATACTTCGCTAGCGTTAAGTACGTAGGTATGTATTAACGACTGCTAATAATAGATAGTAAACAGAATAATAATTCAGTTGTTATTGAGTTTAATTTGGAAACACATATCAGAAGAATTGTTTACTTTGATCAATTACGCTAGCGTTAATTAAATTATAGCGTTATTTAAATTATAATTAATTATTTGGGTTAATTATTTATTGCTAAATACATAATGGCCACTAAAGAAAAAAAGTTGAGATTACTGACGGCTCAGCGAGATGCGTTAGATGCACGTCTTACTAAGTTATTTTAACTATCAAATAAAATTTCCGACTTGAGTATTCTAGAGGAGTTTCTTTCGTTAGTTGAAACTCTAGACTTGACTAGAAGTAAGTATGAGGACATATCTCCACAAATAAATATATTAAATTTGGAAATCGATTCAAACTTTGAACCTGATTTTGAAAGATGGTTCAAGTTCGACGATATGTACGGACATATCAAAAGAAAAATATCATTAAATCGGGAAAACACTTCACGGGTGGTTACAGCACCGAAAAAATGTAGTGTAAAACTCCCACCGATTGAATTGGCATATTTCGATGGGGAAATAAAAAATTGGACCATATTTTATTCAAGTTTTATTAACACCGTACACAATAACGATACACTTTCGAATTCAGAAAAGTTATATTATTTGTTGGGAAAAATTAGTAACCGTGTTAAATCAACGTTCGCCGGGATCATTTTATCGCCGGAAAATTACGAAATTATTTTTAACTCGTTGATCGATAAATATAACGACAAAAGAGTAATATCTTCTGCATACATCGATCAAATTTTGGATTTTAAATCCTTTGCTGTTGCAAATATTAATAATCTGGAATCCTTCATTGATCATTTTGCGTCAGCTGTGGCAGCCGTTAAAAATGTAAATTTAGATAATTTGTGTGACTTTATTTTCTTACACATTGCATTGAAAAAACTTGATATGGACTCGGTGAAAGGATTCGAAACATACAATCGGGAAAATGAATTCCCCTCGTTTGAAGACTTGGTGAAATTTGTGCGTGAACAAGTTAAGATCTTGCAAAGAACCGGTTCTTCAAGGAAATCGGTGGAAAATAAAAGTGAAACGTTAAAACGGTCACAAAGATCGACGCAAGCCTATATGAGTGCTGGCAGTGAGGAAAATCGTCAGCCTATTAAATGTTTACTTTGCAATAATCTATCGCATGGAAATTTGTTTAAATGTTCAGAATTTAAAAAATTGACTGTAAGGGAACGGTTCAATTTTATCAAAAGCAAGGGATTCTGTTTTAGGTGCCTTAGTGATAGACATAAGGCTAGGACTTGCAATTCAAATCAAAATTGTCATAAGTGTAATGACAAGTTTCATCATACAATGTTACATTTTGAAGAACAGGGTGCATCACACAAGGGGCAGTCAGACTCTCAAAATGCCCAAAGAATTGAAAACCAGAAATCTGATCAATTGAATGATCCAAAACCGGGCTGCTCCAATTCTGATGTAGCTTTGTGTACTTTTTCAACTGTTCGATCTCATAATCTAAAGACTCATTGTACTGTATTGCTAGCTACCGCACGAGTGGGAATAATAGACGCACAGGGAAATGAACATCTCGTTAGGTGTTTATTGGACAGCGCATCTCAGAGCAATTTTATTACTCGGGATTGTTGTAGAAAATTAGGATTTTTTGAATATCAACGCCCGTCTTGTTCCACCGTTAAGGGTATTGGAGGATCGTCTAAGCCCATTACAGGCTCCATACAGACCGAAATTTACTCTCGTTTCAATCGAGCAATAAATTATAACATTACTTCATTGATTGTGAATAAAGTTACAGAGCGCTTACCTACCGCCAAAGTTGATGTACCTTCATTGTCATATTTGAATGACTTACCGTTGGCGGATGAGTCATATGGAGAACCAGGAGAAATTGACATGTTGCTAGGAGCCCAGCTCTTCCCGCATCTCCTGTTGTCAAAAAGGGTTCAAGACCCTTTTCAGAGGCATAATCTGCATGCTTTAGAAACAGTTCTAGGATACGTTATTTTGGGATCAGCACCAACTCGGGTTGAGGATAATGTTAGCGTATCTTGTTGTGCCATGCTAGAAGAACCAGATGATATTTGTCTCAAAAGATTTTGGGAATTAGAAGAGGTAAACGTACCGTCTATTAAAAGTCCTGAAGATCGTGAATGTGAGGAAATATATCAAAGAACAACCACAAGAGACCCTGAAAATGGAAGATATATAGTAACTTTGCCATTTAAAGGGGATGTTTCAACCCTTGGGGATTCATTTGCAATGGCAAAGAAACGTTTTTTATGCCTTGAACGTAAATTGGAAGCCTCTCCAAAATTAAGAGAAGCTTATAATAATATTATCAATGAATATTTAGAGAAGGATTATTTGACTCTCAGCACTTCAAATGAAGGAAATGAGATGCCTTCATACATAATTCCGCACCATGGAGTTGTACGAGAGGATAAAATCACGACCAGTTTGAGAATAGTCCTGGACGCTAGCGCAAAAACAAGCACTTCCGTGTCATTGAATAATATTTTATATAGTGGGGAAAATTTACAGGGAAATTTATTTAATATAATTATGAATTTTCGTGTATTCCCAATAGCTCTTTCAGCTGATATACGCAAAATGTTTTTGTGTATAGGAGTGAAAGATAGTGATCGGAGATATCAACGAATCTTGTATCGCTTCTCGCCCAGCGAAGATATTAAAACTTATGAGTTTAACCGCGTTTGTTTTGGTCTTACATCCAGCCCATTTCAAGCTTTACGCACTATCAGGCAATTGGCCTCCGATGAAGGAGAAGCTTTTCCTGAGGCTAAGAAAATTATTGAAGAATTTTTATATATGGATGATTTTGTATATAGTATGGAAACTGAAGAGGGTGCAAAGGAAACGTCCTCTCAGTTAATCGCATTATTGAAGACTGGCCAATTTGACCTTGTCAAGTGGACCAGCAATTCGCAAGATGTTCTGGAATCTATTCCAGATTCGCATCGCTTATCAGCGATAAAGGAATTTGATGAAATAAGCATGCATAAAATATTGGGCTTATACTGGTCACCAAATTCCGATTTATTCTCGTTCGTCACTTTTACACCTAAAACAGGTTGTACAAAACGAAATATATTGTCTTGTGTCGCAAAAATATGGGATATTATGGGCTTCATCGCGCCTGTCGTTTTATATGCCAAGCTTTTAATTAAACAATTGTGGCTACACAAATGCGATTGGGATGATGAGCCTCCCGACGATATTGTAAGGATATGGACGCAATTCTGTGAGGAACTTTCCTCACTAAATAGAATACAAATTCCGCGCCATACTGGCATCACGTCCAGTAGCATCGTAACCATTGTTGGTTTCGCAGATGCCAGCGAAAAGGCATATGGAGGTATAGTGTATTTCCATGTCCAAAATCATGAAGCAATTTCAGTACATGTTGCTTGTGCAAAATCGAAGGTTTCTCCTGTGAAAATTGTTTCTCTCGCACGATTAGAACTTTGCACTGCATTAATACTTGCAAAATTAATGCATAACGTAGTAGAAACCTTAGAAAAACGCTTGAAAATTGAAAATATATACGCATTTACTGATTCCACTGTAGCACTTTGTTGGATTCAGTCTTCTCCGCACCGTTGGGGGACATTCGTGGCTAATAGAGTTGCTAAAATTCAATCTGAATTATCAGCTACCTGTTTAATCATATCGCAGGCACAGATAATCCCGCTGATTGTCTGTCACAAGGGCTTACCCCCAATCAGATTTTAGATCACCCGCTATGGTTTCATGGCCCACCGTGGATGAAATTCAGGCCTGAACGGTGGCCCATTACCACATTTGATGTCAACATGGTCACAGAACCACCCGAACAGAAGTCTATTTCGTTAGTAATGACTTCTGGTTTAGAAGAATATGATATTCTAACCCTGTCAAACCGCTTTTCCTCGTGGAATAAATTATTACGATGTTTGGTTTACGTATTTCGTTTTGTTAAGGTGTTGCCATATCGAAAATATATAAGTGGGTCAGATTTAGAGTTCGTTGAGCTTAAAATATTGCGCGAAATACAACGAGCGTACTTTCCCGGGGAATTGATAAATCTACAACAAGGAAAGACGTGTAAACCCGTATTTCAACGTTTGAGACCGTTCTTGAATGACGGAATCATAAGGTTGGGAGGTCGTTTAGTTAATTCGGATTTAAATTATGATCAAAAGCACCCCATAGTTCTCCCGAGAAAGGATCACGTTTTAAATTTGTTGGTTGATCATTATCATAAAATTCATTGTCACTCGGGTCCCGCATTATTAATGTCTATTTTGAGGCAAAAATATTGGATACTGTCAGCCCGTAGTTTAATTCAAAATCGAGTACATAAATGCAATTCGTGTTTTCGGCTACGCCCTAAAACAATTGCACCTTTAATGGTGGATCATAGAGATTGTCGTGTCATTCAGTCTATAAAACCATTTACGCATGTGGGTATAGACTTTGCCGGGCCTTTAAGGGTAACCGTATCACGCGGACGTGGAATTCGTTCTCAAAAGGCGTATATTTGCTTATTTGTGTGTTTGACAACAAGAGCTATACACCTTGAATTGGCATCAAGTTTGAGCACCGAATGTTTTCTGAACGCATTCAAACGATTTCTTTCTAGGCGTGGTCCTGTGTCAAATTTATACTCAGACAACGGAACTAACTTTGTAGGAGCCAAGAGAAAATTGAATGAATTGCACGCATTTTCGTCATCTTCACATTTTTGCGAAGAATTCGCAAGTATTTTGGCCAATAATATAATAAGCTGGCATTTGAATGCGCCAATAGCACCCCACTTTGGAGGAAATTGGGAATCCAATATTAAAAGTATGAAGACTCATCTTTTTCGGGTAATAGGAGATCAGATTCTATCGTTTGAAGAGGCAACTACAGTACTTGCACAAGTAGAAACCATTCTGAATACGAGGCCGTTGTGTAGAACGCTCTCTTCAGACCCCTCCGAGCCCCTTGCGTTAACGCCAGCTCACTTCTTGACGACAACTCCCTTAAAACACCTGCCCGCCATGGAAATCGAGAAGGATAATTTGAACCTTCTATCGCCGACCATTTGACGGCCGGCATAGTCCAGTGGTAACGCATTGGACTGCCATTCCGAAGGTCGCGGGTTCGAACCCGGCGTGCGCAAATAAATTTTATTTGATTAATTTGTGTTATTTCACAATTAATTAATTAAAATAATATATAGTATATTTGCGGCACGTTCCAAAGTGGAAGATACTACCAGTATCGCCCTGGTGTAAGACCACCATTCAGAATTGAAACGTTGCTCCAAATGGCTTTAGCCGTGTTTAGTGACTAGATCTGAATAGCCAGGTACTTCCCCACCTTCCTCTTTCCCTTCCCCACTTACCTTCAGCCTCACAACATCCCCCAATTGGGGATGCCATAGTCTCACTGGCTCCAGACGGGAGCAGTTGGGACTCTTGTGAGGTATTCACTGTAAAAAAAAAAAAAAAAAAAAATCGCGTCATGATTTACTCGATAAATTAATTCAATCATTCTGGAAGCGATGGAGATTAGATTACTTGCATACTTTGCAAGTACGTCCAAAATGGAATACTCCTACTAATCCAGTAAAGGTCGGCTTAGTAGTAATAGTGGGAACTGAAAACGCCCCACCATTACATTGGCCGTTAGCTGTTATTGATGAAGTTTTCCCCGCAAAAGATGGAGTTATTCGTGTTGCTCGTGTCAGAACAGTGCTGGGATCTTATATTCGCCCAGTAATACGGCTATACCCTTTGCCAACTCAATAGTAGTCTAGTAGCATTAGGTTTAGTCAATGTAGGTTAGGAAATTTAGGATAACTGTATGTTATGATAATTTGTTTATATGATAAATGCCATGACAATGCGGTTTTAAAAGGGGTGATTTCGCACCCTTTCAAGGCGGGGGGGATAGTTGCGCGTTAGGTTTTAAAATTGAATAGCCTTAAATGTGTACCCTTCACCCCCCTTTGCCCCTTGTCCCCTTTCCGTGATCCGGGCCAGAGACAAGGAGTATTGTTATCAGTTGTTATCGTTGCATCTTACCCGCGAACATTTCGTGTCATATTGAAACCCGCATGTTGAACTCGGCTGTGATTATTTTGGAGCACAATCGTCCAGTGAAACGTTTTTACCCGCCGCAGTGAATTTCACTGTGTTTTTGTTTGTGTTAAGTGAGTGAATGTTAATTGTATGCAAACTGATAAGAGAACAGAACCAGCGGCTTAAGGAGAACGAGACCGGGGTAAGTCTTTGGCCTTTCCTACTCATTTTCCTCTTGCAAAACACTAAGGCAATTCAATTCGTTTTTGTTTGGCTTAGTCTATATCGCATCCGCAATACCGCAACCCCCCCGCACAATTGCGTACGAAAGAGTTGCGCACAACCACCTTCACGTAACACACAAAACCAATATAAACACACATCACACACAAACACACAAGATTATTTTCAATGTACTATTATTTTAAATTTTAAATATATTATTATGTATTTTTAATTTTCAATGTATAATTTTTCTCACTAAATGTATTACGTAGTTTATATTTCATATTATAAAATGAAGGCCTCAGCACGGGCAAGCCTGGGTGGCTACAGTGAGGCCTACATTTCTGGAAAACCTGAATTGTAAAAAATATTGTAACTAATAAATAAATAAAATGTTTCACTATCATGTCCGCCGTGGTCGAGAGTAAGGCTCTCGACTTGCAAGCCGAGGTCGCAGGTTCTAACCCCGGCGTGTGTATGTAAAGTTTGTTTGATGAAATTGTGGCATATCAGAGTTTATTAACTAAAAATAATATACAGTATACTTGCGGCACGTTCCAGAGCGTAAGTTACTCTCAGTATCGCCCTGGTGTAAGGCTAGCTTTAGACTTGTAAGTTTTTTCGTAAATTTACGACTTCTAGCCAATGGGCATATTGGATTTTCAAAATGCAATATGCCCATTGGCTAGAAGTCGTAAATTTACGAAAAAACTTACAAGTCTAAAGCTAGCCTAAGACTACCATTCAGAATTGAAACGTTGCTTGAAATGGCTTTAGCCGTGTTTGGTGACTAGATCTGAATAGTCAGGTAACCCTCCCCACCTTCCTCTTCCCCATCTACTTTCACTATCCACTATCTTTAGTCTCACGATTGGGGATGCCATGGACTCACTGGCTCCAGACGGTTGGGAGCAGTTGCGTATTCACATTTAATATGTTTTTTTTTATTTATTTTGAACACCGCACAAGATTCCCAACCGTCTGAAGCCAGTGGGACTGCGGCGTATATATTTTAATCCTTGAAAAGGTAAGTAAAAGGTAACTACCTAACCCCGGATGCTTATAAATTATTTCTGCAGTTAAGAAATCTAGATGTGGTATAATTCTTTATAGTAAAATACTTTGGTAAATATTCGGAATCGCTGGACACGGATTATATGAAATATTTTTTGATATAACCTTCTGATTTACCTTAATTAATAACGTACAATAGAAACACTAGATCTCATGGTCAAAAACTTATCCAACAAATAATTACTAATACAACTTTTGGGCAAAAAAGCTTCTTATATCATAGTATTAAACTCTACAACAAAATACCACTCACACTCAAAAACCTCAACACTTTAACATTTAAATCTGAAATAGAAAATTTACTGAAATCAAACACAGACTAATACAGAATCAACTGAACTATACCAAAAAACATTTCATATATATAACTATACCAAAACACACTTTATATATATATATATATCAAAAAACATCTTACTTATTTTAAAATTATTAAAAAATATATATATACGAGGCGTTTCCAGAAAGTAAGTGTACTGAATTTTTGTAGGTTACAAATTTTGTTATTGAAACAAAAAAATTACATGGTTACCGTAGTACAAATGTAAGCTATTTTTCGACATAGTCGCCATTCCTCTCAATGCAGATGGTGAAGCGGGGCATCAACTTTTTGATGCCTTCCTCGAAGTAGTTTCCCGCCAACCCCTTCGTGCACTTCTCAACCTCCTCTTTTACCTCCTCGTCCGTTTAAAACCTTTTTCCACACATGTACAGCTTCAGGGAGATAAAAAGATAATAATCTGAAGGTGCTAGGTCAGGGGAATGCGCGGGGTGGTTCAGGACATCCCATTTAAACGAGGCAAGCAGTTCCTTCGTGGCGTTGGCCGTGTGTGGTCTGGCATTGTCGGGCAGCATGCTGACTCCCTTTGTCAGCATGTGCCTCTCCTCTTGTTTTGAATCGCCTTTCGCAATTTTTTTAGGGTCTCACAGTATCTTGCAGAGTTGATGGTCTCCCCTTGAGGCAGATATTTAATCAAAGTTATGCCTTGACAGTCCCAAAACACGGATGCCATGATTTTTTTGGCTGAAATTGTGTCACAATTGAAGGTCTTCCGCTCCTCTGATCATCATGCACAGATGTACGACCGTTTTTAAATTCGCGATACCACTTGTACACACTCGTACGATTCATAGCTTTATAACCATATGTAGTTTTCACCTCATTATAAACCTCAAACGGAGGTTTTCCCTTTCAAACGAGATAACGGATGACGCCGCGTATTTCCCACTTGGCGGGAGATTGGATTGACATTTTTCACGAAACATTTTGTCGCGTCGACACTTCTCAACGTACTGACCTTGAACTGGTCTCGTTGCGGAGGGGAAGAGTCAGGCTACACGAAAGTGTACCCAACATGTCGAAAATAAAATTCATTCGGTCGTGAGAGCCTCAGTACACTTACTTTCTGGATACGCCTCGTATATATATATATTGCATGATATTTGTTCATAATTAAATTTATTTGTAACTTTGATGTAATATTAATTTTCGGTAAATATTCGGAATCGCTGGACAAGGGTTATATGAAATATTTATATATAAAACCTTCTGATTTACCTTAATTTACTATAAAAGGAATCTGACTGCATTTGGGATATTTTTAATTTTAGCATTTTAATTTTTAATTACGTAAATCGAAAATTCACTTTCATTGTATGGAATGACAGCTGGAATGGTTTCTGTTGATAAAATTTTCTTTTGTTTGTATTCCTGATACGAGTAGCTAGAATTTGAATCATTTCAGAATGCAAATTCTAGTTAGGTACTGTTTTGGCCAAACTCGAAAAATAAAATATTTTTATGTTACTTAAAAAACTTAAATTATTTATATTTAGGTATTATTATAATTATTGTTTTATTTAACCTAAACTATAGTAACCTAACCTATAATAATCAAACCTAAACTAAACTAACCTATATCCTAACCTAACCCAAAATAATCCAACCTAACCTAACCTATAATAATCCAACCTTACCTAACCTAACCTAAATCCTAATAATAATCGAACCTAACCTATAATAATCGAACCTAACCTACAATTATCCAACCTAACCTAACCTTAATCCAAATAATAAACCGACCTAACCTATAATAATCCAACCTAACCTAACCTATAATAATCCAACCTAACCTAACCTATAATAATCCAACCTAACCTAACCTATAATAATCCAACCTAAACTAACCTAACCTATGTCCTAATAATAATCCAACCTAACCTATAATAATCCAACCTAACCTAACCTAAAATAATCCAACCTAACCTAACCTATAATAATCCAACCTAACCTAACCTAACCTATAATAATCCAACCTAACTTAACCTATAAATGTTGGGGAACCCTTAATAACGCCTGCTCGCGTCCCCTTTAGAGTTATATCCCAGTTTTCAAGTAGTTTGTGGGCTACGCTAGGTTTGTATAGACTGGTTTGTGATTTCATTCTACCTAATCCAACCTAACCTAACCTAACCTATATCCTAATAATAATCCAACCTAACCTATAATAATCGAACCTAACCTACAATATTCTAACCTAACCTATAATAATCCAACCTAACCTATATCCTAATAATAATCATACCTAACCTATAATAATCCAACCTGTAATGTTTCCATCCTTCTACATTTATATCTATATTGAAATAATGGTTATCTCTCCGGTCTGATCTGCAAAATGTTGTAACATCCTGGTCATTGCCCTTCGATTTTCCTAAGCTGTTGGTGGCGCCCTTAGAGGACTACCTTAAGAAGAAACCCTAGCTAAGTCTTTCGACCCCCGTATGGAACATACGGCAGAAGATCTTAAGATTTAATTCGCAATAATGCCCCTTTTTCAGCGTTGTGTATTTTTTGGTTTTGAAATTCATATGAGATATGAACGGGCTATTAATGCATATATTTGTGGTAATCCTGGTTCGTTTAAATTAGAGTGAATGATCCCTTTACTATTGAAATTTTTAAAACTTTCTTACAAGACCGCGTGTTTAGCCTACTCCTGTCACCTGCAGTACGCCTAACTCTTATACAGTGGTAATCGCTTGTAAACCTTTCCTTTTAAGCTCTTTCCTACCTTTAATAAATCCGAGGACATGAAATAGTTTCGTTATTGCATAATTAGTATAGTATGGTGTTGACATGCATAGTGCGACGGTTTTCGTCATCTCAGCTCCGGGGTCGCCTTCATTCTGTTTTACATATATTAATTTTGTTATTCGACACTTAATCTTTTATAGGGAAGGGATGAGAGGGGGGGGGGGAGGAGGAAGGGTAAAATATGTGATCGAAATGTTTTTTTTTTTGCAAATTACGTTGGCTCCTCCGCTGACCAAATACGAGAACGGTGGATGGTGATCAGAAATCAAACGCTGACTCCGACGTGGCTAGACTATACCCCACAGCTGGCGATCCATTTCATAAAGATACCCTGACCTGTCGGATCAATTCACGTCCAAGAGAAAGCGAATTAAGTCATAACGCCACTTCCGAAATCGCTCCAACGCCCATTCCTCCGGACGAGCTACTTTACTGAGTCTAGATGGGGAAGGTAATTGCATCCCATATCATGATACTAACGCGAAAAAGTGTGTCGTGTAGGTTTTGCCTAATGAAGCTCAAACTCCCACGTGCCGTCAGACCTACAGTTCACCTCAAAGGAGCTGCTGTAATTCCGCCAAGGGAGCGTTCCAGTTGGCTTACATCAGCCCCTCGGTCGACACCATTGAATAATGTGATAGCGCTGCGGACTTATTCCCACGAAATATTACGCCGCCACCTTCCACGTGGATTTTCACAGACGTCCAAAGTGCCTTCATCCTAAACGCCCCAACTGCAGGCCGTGTTCTCGTTCATTACCAGTTGGCTTCATAATTTTCATTCCACTTTCGCGCCCTTGACTCTACACGGCCCCGTTAGAGGGAGTAGTTCTCCAGCGCTTCGTTGGCCTGATTCGTCCACGTTGGCAACCCCTCTCACGTGATAGCGTGAGAAAAAAAATCCTTCTGTCTAGTCCGTGTTTGTGAGAAACGGATTTGCAGCGACACTATCAGACATTACCCAACTATGAAGTTTATTCGAGAGGTAAATTTGGGAATGGGGTAAGGCTTGAGGGTAATTATATTGATTTTGTCGGGGAATCCTGAAAATTGACATGTTGGTTTTATGTACATATTAAAATGGATTAGTAGTAACTGTCAGTCGGCAATTATCAGCTTCACGCGTTCCAAGTCCATCTAGGAATTTGGTTGAATTGAATTGGAAATAAAACACTTACCCAATCCCTATCCGCTAAATAACAACATCCGGGTTGGGTTTTACACAACCGTTGCCATTTTGGGCGGGGTGTTCGCGAATATCACTAGATTTACCCTGAGCTTATACATAATATCTTTACCTCCACCTGATACATCCTCAACCTTATTTTCCTAATTTTTATTGTGTTACCCTCTCTACCGGCCGTAACGAATGTGCTTCGATATCTCCTCCCTAACCTGGTAGTTATTGAAAATTTCGTTGTAACACGGCTTCGATCGAGCCCAAAGCGCGGTAGCAAGATACTTAGGTATATAGATTTCAGTTATAATTTGACTTTAATCCGAGGCTCCATTGAAGCCCCCAATTAAAGTTTTATCACTTTCGTTTAATTTTTTTCGAGAAGAATATTTTTGGTTTATTATCTTTTGACCACAATCTTTTGTTTATGATCCGTGACTCTAATTGAATCCATAGCAATCGCGCTCAACTTTATTCGAGAAGAAATTTTAACGTTTATTAATTTTAATACAATTCATTTATAATCCGTGACTTTATTTGAATCCATAACAATCGCGTTCAACTTTATTCGAGAAGGAATTTTAACGTTTATTAATTTTAATTACAACTTGTTTATAATCCGTGACTTTATTTAAAACATAAAATCGCGTTCAACTTTATTCGAGAAGGAATTTTTTAGCGTTTATTAATTTTAATTACAACTCGTTTATAATCCGTGACTTTATTTAAAACATAAAATCGCGTTCAACTTTATTCGAGAAGGAATTTTTAGCATTTATTAATTTTAATTACAACTCGTTTATAATCCGTGACTTTATTTAAAACATAAAATGAATCGCGTTCAACTTTATTCGAGAAGGAATTTTTAGCGTTTATTAATTTTAATTACAACTCGTTTATAATCCGTGACTTTATTTAAAACATAAAATCGCGTTCAACTTTATTCGAGAAGGAATTTTTAGCGTTTATTAATTTTTAATTACGACTCGTTTATAATCCGTTACTTTATTTAAAACATAAAATCGCGTTCAACCTTTCAACCTGAATTTTGTTATTACGTCAAGGACACTGAGTCTAATTTCTTCAAACACTGAATTTAACTGTATGGTTTTGACCAGAAAATCTCTAAGTCCAGGATAATGACCAAAGTGATAATTCCTCCTAGCGCGGCGCGTATACTCCCTTAAAAGGTCCTCGGCGACTTGTGACGAACTATCTCGATTTGTGCCCGCGCATGATGTTTTATAGCAGTAATTAACTACGCTTGTCATTGCGATCCAACCTTTATTGAAAGCGTTACGGTCTTATATTTCTCGCACACTATCCTCTGTGTGACTTAAAACTTATCAGACCTACCCTTCTGCGTTTCTCAGAAAAATGGGCATCTGCTGTCTCACAACACAGGCCCGTACTGGTGAAATTCTGAAGTTTGCCCCTTCCTGCAGGTGCCTTATAATCCGTCAAAATTGACCTGTTTTTCTAATTTAAATTTTTCGCGTTCCTATTTGGTCCGTGATGTGTGTTCTGATGACCTTTCCTTTAGTGCGCTAAGACGTCCTCTTACGCGTAACTAATCAAAATTTTCCTCTTAACTTTCCGTTTTCGTGGATATATCTTACAGCCTACCTTCAATCTTCTTTTTTCCGTGTGAAAATAGAACTCGCAACTCGCCTTTTGTCGAATTGAATGCTGTACACGTCCGTTCCTCCCTTTACCTCCCGAATCGATCACTTCTGACAACCATTCCCCTTCCTCCGTATGATAAGTCCCTTGCGTAAGGTCGCCTCTTACATTGCACATTTATTCACCTTCCCCTTTCGTAGTTTAGTATAATAATCACACTTTTCACTGATTATTCCAAGTTCCTAAGGCCTTTTCGGTACTTGTTCTAGTTGAAATGTCCCAGTACACATCATGTCGCTCACCCTTTGCCTTTCGTCCGAGATCGCATCGGTTTGATAACCTGTTTATTTCTTTGGCCAGTTTCATTTTAAGAACTATTACTGAATTTTCACGATTCCTCCCTGCAATTATGGGTGTTGGCCTTAATGATTCAGTCACACGCCTATCTTCTCTCTTCGTCCCTCAACTCGTTTCAAATCAATCAGAGGTCTCAAGTTCCCTTCACAACAAACCCGTATGTACTCGGTCATAATTCCTCTGCCAAGCGTCTATACATTAATTTTAATGTATTTTCGTCTTCCATAAGCCACGTATAAAATTAAGTACTTTCGATAATGGTTATTACCGACTAAATGACGCAGAACCATGTTCGAAATTTTCCCAAAATCAACACTCCCAAGTGTCTGAAATTGGCAACCCTCTTACTTCTTTTAACCTCGAGTAACAGGCCTGTTGCCACCAAATCTCGCTCCGTCCGAGTGAAGTTATGCGTTCAAAAAAGGTTGTGAACTCCTAGAATGTCAAGTGATTTAACCTTGATCCTAGCCCCGTTCGTTCACTTATTCATTTTGTGGGAATATTTCCAAGGTCGATGCTATATAAATCAAAACCTAAACACGCCCCCTATCTGTAATTCCCTTTGTCCTGTCAGAAAGTCACGCCTACCCCTTTCGCCGCAACCCTAAAGGAAACTCCCCCACCTTTGTATGCAGTTCCCTGTAATTCATATGCGACTGTGCCGACAGATAGCGCTACTATGACGGATTATATCATCTACCTCGGGAGAGACCTTGATTCATCACAAACCTTACCTATAATATCCAATCTATCCTAACCTAAATCCTAATAATAAACCAACCTAACCTAAAATTATCCAACCTAACCTATAAAAACATCACCTTTTTTAATTTTTCTATTTTATAAAACATACCTAAATATCTTTATTTTATTTTTCATTTTGGCTAAAATAGTACCTACCTAGTATTTGCACATGGTAAAAAATATAGCCACTCGTATCAGGAATACAAACAAAAGAAAATTTTATCAACAGAAACCATTCCAGCTGTCATCCCATACAACGAGAGTGAATTTTCGATTTACGTAATTAAAAATTAAAATGCTAAAATTAAAAATATCCCAAATGCAGTCAGATTCCTTTTATAGTAAATTAATGTAAATCAGAAGGTTTTATATATAAATATTTCATATAACCCTTGTCCAGCGATTCCGAATAATTACCATATTCAGATCTGATCACAAGGTCAAATAATACAGAATCTAATTTTTGTTATACAATGATGTTTTCATATGGAACTTTTTTTTTCTTATTGACAGCCAACCTCTTTTGTTTTTTGTAATGGAATTTAAATGGCTATTGAATATTGATGGAAAAATTAACCTACCTAGAAACATTATTATCACTTATAATCATCACGTAATCTGAACAAACTTACATATATTTTAAAACTATGAAACGGGAAAATCACTATGTATGAGTAAATTAGGTATCTATTCGCGAGGACTACAAAACTATTTATACCTTGTAAAAATAATAGTTTGGTAAACGTTGATTTTTCCCTTCTACCTTTTCACAGATGTTATACCTACTACTCTATGAACGTATCACTATTATTGTTTTACTTACATAATATATGCAACTGCCTACGTTACGTGAATAACTTTTGAATTAATTATCCTAAAGCATTATTTTTGTTTTATCCCACAGATTCTAGGGCAATCCAAAATCCATTTCACAATTTTTGTTTTCTAGTTCGATTCGTGAAGTTGGGTAGTAAGTTTCTAAGCCTCGGCCATATTTAACGAATAATACCAGCCTAGATGGCTTAGACTGACCCGTATGGTCAGTTTTGTGATCCTGAAAATACTCCTCCAAATTTGCTGATCCTTCCGCATTGTGTGCACGGTAGACGAACGAAACACAAAAAACGAGTTTATTCTGCATAATAAAAATTTTTAAGAGAGTATATTATTAATTTTATTGGTAAAGTTTGTGCGTGGTGAAGATAAAAATTATAAATTATATTATAATACTTGAATACTCACCTCCATATTCTCCACTCCACTTTACGGTATTTATAAAGAAAATATTGAAAGTATCCAGAAGAATTTTCACAAAACATTACCTCTATCACAAAATGAGCGCACCTAAACGGGGCTACACAAATATGCTCTCGAAATATAACTTCTCCAATCTTATTAACCGGCAAACATACCTTGATCTAATAACCTTGTACAAAATCTGTTACAACTTTGTCGACTGTCCTGGCTTACTCAATCTAATAAACTTTAAAATACCATCCAAAACGACTAGGCTTAACGACTTATTCCATATTAGCCGGACGCGCACGGATGCTGGTGTAAGGGATCCAATCAGAAGAATGTGCGAATTGTATGATAAAAACCAAAACCTGAAGGATTCCGACATATATATTTTTGATACATATGGTACTTTTGGTAGGAAATTTTGACTGTGGGGACGTCTGACACACTATCGTAAATAATTTATTCCAAAACCGTCAAAGAAGCTGCATAAATCAAATATAACTAATTTTCTAAAATAATAATTAGGCCAAGCGATTCTGAAATTATTCTTCATACAGTTCATTTGTATGTAAGGCTCAAAAAAATTTCATCGATTACAAAAATCTGACGTGACTGGTGTGTTGACTTGTTAAATATCTTATTATCTTAATTCATAAGCTTAAGGTGAGTGGAACATTTAAAACGTTGGAACGTGTATTTTTATTTTTATCTACTGTATTTTTTTTAAATGTTTTTTGTTCAAATTTAATTATTGCTAATGACTACCTACTGATCCTTTTACTATATTATTTTTTTTTTAAAAATTTTTCTCGTTTATTTGTATTAACTCACACTAACAGGCTTACTGCGTGGTAGCTTTTCTGTTTTGTTTATTTTTTTGAGTTTCTAATTCTGCCTCTCAAGGGGATGGAAAGACCCTTACCCTGCAATCAGTCAGGCTAAGACAATCTAGAGCAGTCATCAAAACCAACTGGCGTCTTCCCCAACTTGATACCCCGCTTTCTAGTAAACCGAGAATCACTATATTTCCCCTAGAGTCTTCAGGAGTTTCTCTCCTCTTCATCAATTCAGATTTCGTAAAAAAACCTATCTGCAAACTCTTTTTAGGAAGTAGGCGTTGGGTTTGTTCGTAAATAGGCTAATTGCAACGCATATTCGCAATGAGACAGCCCTGTGATAGTGAGTTAAACTGTCGCAGCTCCCTTCTTATTTTTTTCAAAATATTAATTAAATTGTTATTTTTTTACTTTTTTTTCTTAGATCCAAAAATAGTGTAATACATCGAAATTGATTATAGTAGAAGAGAGTGCGAATTAAAGTAAATTAGTCTTTATATTATAGATAGTAAACAAGTTAATATATTATTATTAAAATATATCTACACAAGAAAGACATTACAAACGAAAAGTTAATCATCGAGTATATGGCACAGAGTTTTGGCAGCCGGGCGGAAAGAGGCTGGTCGAATGAATTTCAGTGAAGGTAAAGTTCGCACCTGGAATTTTAACACTTTGATCTGTGTTAAATTATTTTTCTATTATATTGAGATTTGTTAATATTTATCTATAATTACGAGAATGTGTATTTATTTAATCACATCACTCTCCAATATGCGAATTGTATATAAAAAACCAAAATCTGAAGGATTCCGACATATTTTTTGATACATTTGGTACTTTTGGTAGGAAATTGAAGTCTGTTTTCCTATAAAAAAGAAGAAAATGTGTACTTACTTCATTCACTATACTCTTTAAGTACTTTAATTCATTTCTTAACTTGTATAAAAATATTTGTACACTTTTATTTGACACTGAGCCATATCTATGCACAAAATAATTTTCTTTTATACTTTTTCCTTATTTACATGAAAATATTTAAAATTATTATCTACCAGTCAATCTGTGAGAAATAGTTAGGATGCAGGCGAATTCTCAAGTTATTGTTTTACAAAATTATCTTATAATTACTGTCTGTATCTGTGTTTTCTCCTTAAAAAAATAAATTAAAAAAATAGGGTGTTACGTGTGTCCGTTCGGCTAGTGCGACCGGTCTGCTGCGGCAGTTATCGAGCCATTCCCTATCGCCCGCCGGGTGACAATAATAAAATAATACCTCGCTGGATATACGGCGGGCTGAGCTTAACCTATGATCGCCCGGACTCTTCAGCGACACTTGCTGAGTAAATTACTACTGCTGCCCCGCACACATCGGAAATCTACCATATCCTTCTTTTCTCTGGAATTTTCTGCTCTTTTTGGAACTTTTCGGAGTGAACGTCACTACATACAATATTATAATAGAGGTATTCATTATAAATAAAAAAAAAACATCGATCACTTCGATTAAAGAGGTTTCAAATTCATACAAAATATTTCAATTCCTAAAATCAGAAATTAATAGTATATACCTAGTTTCAATATATTTTAATAGTTCCAACGGCTCCTAACATTTCGTATCCATTGGGGACCCCAATCGAGGTATTTTATGAACCAGAATAAAGTGAATATGAGGGTTATGAAGTACATGGGTATTTGGATTGGGCCAAGAAACACGGCTTAAGGCATTTCAAGCAACATTTAGATTCTGAAATATCGTATTTATCTAGAGCAGATATCTACCTCTCATTTCTACTCTTTGTTATGATATATTTTGTTACATAAACATTATTTAACTTGTTCCAACTTGTTTTATCTTGCCCCGTTATCACATAAATAACCTAATGTAAGACATTTTTTCACTAATTGCCTTTTGGATGGGTTAGCAACATTTAGAAAAACAGGTCCAAAGTTTCCGATTTCGATTGTGTCACTTTTTAAACAAGCACAAAGTGTGACAGGGTGAGTCACTGCTTAAATCTTTAAAATGTGATTTCATTTTGGTTGGAACGATAGGGGCGATAATGGTAGTCTCAGTTTGAAATGTACGGTTATAAGTCATCCATATTTTTGCTAAATCCAGTGGCTTAGCAGGCTTGTGGCGTGTATGGGATTGGCGGATGGGAAACGCCATATGGACAGCTAAGTTAATCGTGTTAGCTATGCTTATCTCAACCACAAGGATACTTTTCTACCATAAATGTGACTTCATTATTTGAATTATGGAATCAAAATTTAGAAACTACCGACGTCTTATTACAAATTTGAAATGCATGGTATCTGAAGCTATTTGCTGTCTTAGGATTCATTTGTGGCAACAGAATCCACGCCAATCAGAGCATCACCATTGACTTCTGCCAATTCATCGTAAAATCAGCTTGTCTGCCCTACTACTCCGGGTGTAGACTCTGTTCCGGACTTGCACTTTGCCCTTCAGAAACTCAGGCCCGGCAGAGCTAGTGTAGAACAATATTTTTAGATGGTCTTCAAGTAAGCTGTATTATCGTAACTAATAGCAGTGCTTACCCATGAGGGACAATTTTGTGTATTTTTCCCTAACAATATACCTATAGCTTTCTGATAAAATAACCCTGTGTTCCGATTGGTCTAATATTACGCAAATGGTGCTCGTGCCCTGACGATGAATATAGGGCTTTACTATTCTACTGAAGGTCAACCAGTGTAATGATCCGCCCTTTCTACTTCAAACTTTTCCTTCTCTTCTTTCTACGATAATTTTTCCTTAAAGTCCCATAGGTAGCTTTTCCATAAGGCTTTGCATATGTGTTCGCAGGGATGGAAAATTCCTCCCCTGCCGTCTCTACAAGCCTTCGCTCCTCTCTTTATTACACACCCCTTCAAGTGTGTACATTCTAGTTGGTCCACGTGACGTACGACCTTGAACGTACTCATTTCACGTGACGGTTCAGTATAAAAAGGCTTCACCGAACGTAGTGTTGGTTTTTTGTTTCTCGGTTTAGAAACCTAATTATCTATGTATGTGTGGTATCCCTTGGTTCTTTTGAGATAGAGTGGGTTGAATCCATTATCGCTGTGTTTTAAAGCCATTTCATAAACCTTATTTTTCTGAAGTCGCCTGCTCTTCAAACTAGCTACGTGATTCTACCTGTCATAGGGTAATGTGAGTATAATAAAGTGTTAGATTTTATATATGTGATATACATACGATAAATTTATGGTGTTAGTTGTCGGCGCCATCCATGTATATATTTTAGGAGGGGAAGGAGAGGAAAGGAAATGAATTTTTTTTCAAGCTAAGATTGACTCCTCCTCTTACCAAACAAAACTGATGGATGATAATTTGAGCAAGGCGATCGATATCTGCGTGTCTGGATATCACAACCGGCCGGGTCTCCCCTTGTTCCAAATCGGCAACCGTCACGCCAGAATAAAGAAAACCAGGTCTCATCACCAATTTCAGAATTGCCCCAATCTCATACACCTCCAGGAAAATCTACTTTACTGAGTGTAGAAGGGGAAAACCATGACATCCCTTGTCACGAATCTAGTCGCGAAAATGTGACACGCAAGGTCCTAAGTTACGTGCCACCTCTAGAAAACGTTGTAACTCCCACGCCGTCGGGGATTTACATCCCTTTCTAGGTCAATACATAGATAACACACGACGATCTTGTCGACATTTAGCCTGCTTTTTAACGATAGGTTGTGTGCCTACCCATTCAGCCAATTATCATGTGAGATATATGTTAGGTCTACTCGAAATGCCAAATTTAGGATGAGGACTGTCTGTATTTTAATATTCGGTTCTAGTAATTATTTTATGAGGTTACTAGTATCCTCGTGTATTAGGTATGGGTAACTCCTACTGAATACCTATCCTCTCAGGTAGGTATAAACGGATAATTGGTTTGATTTTTGCATTTAATTTAAAGAGGCTGCCTACCTCTCGAAAGGTACCTGTTGAGAAAAGTTGTTCGGTTGGTAGTTTTATCTCGGAGATTACCATCTAAAGAGGGACTTTAGATTTGTTTTTGTGCATCCCAATTCGTAACTTAGAAAGTCAAACAATAGATGAAAAGTATTAAATTAGAAAGTCAAATAACAGAAGAAAAGTATTCATTCTGTTTTGTCTGGTTGCATCCGATCGCTTTCTATTTGGGCGGTCATACGCTAGCAAAACTTCCCCTTTGACTGACTGTACCTGCGTCTTGTCCTATATATGAAAAGGTCATCGGCCCGTCTCCCTTTTCCAGCTGGTAGATAGTCTGATTGACACATTCCCTTTCGAAACATTATTTGGACGACAGGGGTTGTAAACTTGGATGCTGTATCCGTCCTTTAAAAGGGACTTCTGTTGTTTAATAAATAATATAAAAAAACTCACCCTGCTAGTCACCTCCAAATCCTAGTGTGAAGCTTACCTGGTTACACACTATATAGCTAAATCAGTTTAATTTTCGGTCTCCTCCCTACCGGCATTCCATTACATTAATCATTTTCTCCTTTTAAGTCCTTGTAATTTGTTCCATTTTGGTCCCCTCCCTACGACTTTAAAAGGGTAATTAAATATTCCTGTAAATAAAATTGTACCTCCCTAATCTGTCAGGATTCGAACCCACAGTTAATGATATATTTGTTTCTCTGGTTTTCAGTCTCCGTGGATAAATGCCATCTCGCCAAATCAATAACCTAGCCCGATTAAACACTTCCCGCCTTTAAGTACGTTCACTCTGTTTTAAAAACGCAATCATTATTTTTATTATTTTAATGTTTTTAAGACAAGCAATCTTGTTCGAACTGTATACGAAATCACGTTTAAATCAACACAACTTTATAACACAATCGCGATTGCACAACACCTGGCGCCCCTGAGGTGGGTTTTTACAAAACGGCGCTCTACAAATTATCCAATTATTATTATTGTCATTATTATTAATTGTTTTCTCACTGAGTCCAACCACTTTCACTTCACACAAAAACCGTTCCAATAATATTTCACTTTAATTCAAAAACCAACAAAGCTTTCTAACGCCATCTGAATTCACTAATTCACTGCAATTTCAAACAACACTTCTCATTTGTATCGATTTCACGGAGCTGTCAACGTACTCAAGTTCAAAACCTCACTGACTGTACCTGCGCCCTGTCCCGTGTGAATGTGTTTACTCCAGGCCTGTCTGTCAATAAATCTTCCGTCGTTGTCTAAACAAAATTTTTTTTTTTTTTGAGCACGTTCTATTATTATTTATCGTTTATTTATTTTCGTGATTATTCAAACCATCACACCAGTTGCGCCGTCTTTTTTTACAATAAATTTGAGTTATTTAAGCCTGCGGCCCAGTAAAGCTGTTGGGGACCTACGAGACGCGTTGGACTCATATGACGACCAACACACAAACCATTATACAAATTGTCAACATTCTACGCCCCTTTACAAGCCGCCTATCATTGAACAGTGTACACCAACTTTACATACCCACGTATCATCTTGTCAAAATGAAAATCAGTTGGAATTCAAAGAAATGTACCTACATATTATTGCGAATAAATACCGGCTATAAATATTTGTCATAATTCGTACTAACCTGAGATTTTATGACACTAATATTAATGTGACGACGATGTTGTGCAGGCATTATAATAATATTAACTTAATATTTTTAAATTTTTGACAAATGTTTTCATTATTGTTTATTTTTTTTAAATGAAGCACTTTGTTTTTAACTTTAATTATTTTGAACTCATTCATTTACTTGTTTCGTTTGGCTCTTTGAAAAAAATAAAACGAACTTTTTTACATTACCACCACACAGGAAGCACGGAGGAAAATAAATTCCCTAAGGGTTTTTTTGTGCAAAGGAAAGGAATGAAGAGACGTATGTTGTAGGAGGGAGGAAACACAGGTCGGCAAATTGTTCCACAGCCGAGTTATAAACTCGAAAACAAATCGTAAAAACGACCCGTTCTCGAAAAATTTACCCGTGCACAAATGTTGGGCGCTTGTTTCCCGACTATGCACCAATGACGCTAGTTCCTCGGAGCATCTTCCATTAAAATATACATAGAACAAGTACAGCATTCCCACTGTGCTCTAAAGATTGCATTCTATTTGTTAAGATAGGGGAATATATCAAACATACCGCCCATTTTTGCAGTCAAGTATTTTGGGCTGTACAGAGGTTTCTGCCAAATTCAAGAGTGCGGCGAACTTGCAATTTGTACAGGGTCCGCAGTTATGCACCATTAAAGAATCCTAAACAATACCTGCGGGCCCTTTACAATTCTCTCAGCTTCTGAGTGGCTATCTTGACTAGGACTACGATTGAGCCCCCGTGGCAGAGCTGGTCACTTAGAGTAACATAAAGCATATCCAAGATTGTTGTCAAGATTGATTCCGTTGATTTAGATTTAAGCTAAGCCGGTTGGTGAATACATTTTAATAAATTAGTATTGATAACAAAACGTCTGTTACATTTACTAATATTAATACGCCATATAAATTAACCACAAAGTGATTGCTTTCTTCCAAAACGAAGGTGCACATCATAAATACTTTAAAGATATTAATATGCAAGTGTTGTAGTGTCCAAACCCCATCTTCACTGTAACATATTTATAATATCATGGTACTTACCTATATCGTTTTTATTTAATCCGGAGGCCATGCTATGGATAAGGCTTTTGTTCTGAAATTTTAATTACATCTCGTCTGAAAAGAGCATCATATTTTAGACGCTATAAATCCTGGCATCATTACTGCTTTCTTTTGTAAATAAAGTATTATATAAACAAAGCAATCCGTATGTTACGGCTTAAGTTATGAGATTTATAAATATGATATTTTCTCCGGCACTACAAGCTCGCAAAAATTTTGTATTACTTAAGTTCGTATCAAAGTTTAATAATCAGACGCAATATCAGCAATTCAGGTGCTATTGGAGCTTCTGTTCTATTGTTTTCTTGACGTATTTCCAGCAAAAAAGAAAATTTGAAAAAGTTTGTTCAAAATGTTTAGTTTAATTTTATGGTAGCTTCCAACTATCCTGCTCAAAGATTCCATTGAGATTCCCGAGTGTATCTCCGACTAGCTCAAGTATACAGGCTCCATTTAAACCTGAATAAGCCTGAATTCCAAAAAGCAGGGAGCTTTGGTATCCAGAAGATATTTTAATAGTGATCAGCACTCATGCCATATGTACCTGTTAACCTGAGTTCGGCTGATGGAAGTCGAATAATGTAAGGTGTACCTTGACTTCGGCTAATAGCAGTCGTAGATTGTATTTTATACCTTGATTTAGACTGATAGTGGGTGTAGATTGTATTGAATACCTCGAGCTTGGCTGATAGCAGTCGTAGATTGATTGTATACATTGATTTTGGCTAATAGCAATCGTGTATTTTATTGTATACCTTGAGTTATGCTGATGTCAGTCGTAGATTGTATACCTTGAGTTCGGCTGATAACAATTGTAGCTTGTATTGCATACATTGAGTTCGGCTAATAGCAATCGTAAACTGTATTGTTTAACTTGAGTTCGGCTGATAGCAGTCGTAGCCTTTTGTCTTTACTTCCTCAATCTTTCTTATCCTACCTGAGATCGAAGGAATCGATTTTGATATAAATTTCATATTATTCTCAAATGGAGTAAGTAAGTTGTGAGGTCAAATAAAACTAGGAGTAGTCTAATCAGATTTACTCAATACGCACCTCTAAAGCAATTTAAAGTAATGTTTTCATTATAATGGCTAGTCTTACGTATAGTATCTACCATACAGCATGGAACCTAATCCAAATGAAATTAGCAATTTCTTTGCTTTTCGTGAAAAATGGTGCTTCTCTTGGAAACAGTGATTGTTTAAATATATATTTGTGTAAATTTGGGAGGTGGATATGGGTACCCCTCCCCCAACTCCGGGAACCATTTATTGGATAACCAACACATCTGTCATTGGTTGTGAACGCTACGTTTCGTGGCTTAGCAGGGGTATCCGGGTTCATGGGGTGAGGTTTATCTAGATTTTGATGTCGGATGCATTTGCCCAAAAACTGCGTTAGAGGTGGGATGAGGATGAGGCCTTTTGAGGGGACACTTTTTAAAGTCTGCATTGGGAGGGATGGACTCCTGGACATACAGACCCCCAGATTCCTACCCATTCCTCATTTTATTTTTCTTCCTAGAATTTCCTATCGTTCCTTTCCTTAAAAAGATATCCACGAGCATCCCCAATGATAGCATAGGCCCTGAGGAGAATTAATTTCCTCAGGGACTCATGTGTGGGTAATCAAGATAACGTGTGTTCGGACCGCCTGAAGTCAGAAGAATGAGGAAAAGGGAGAGAGTACCATATCAAGCAATGATTCGAATTTGTCCATGGTTTTTCACTAGATCTATACTTATTTACATCTTGAACATATAATTTCATAATGCAGCACCCAGGACCGGTTTGCCACTGAGCTCATCATACTTAACGTATAAGTTTCATAGCTACCATCGATTTTTTCATCACGAAGATCGATCAAATAACATCTGCCAGCAACTATTATCTAGCCATAATAGCGCACTAAGTTGGGAAGATTGGTGCGGGTCAAAGCTCCGATGAAGCATCAAAGGTACCCACTACCAGCTACCTACCGGCGCACAGTGAGAAAACTTGTATCGTAACGCGAACTTCCCGTTGCCGCTAACTTCGGGTATTATTAGCTGACAAGCTGCTCAGAGCCAGCTTTTGCATTATCATTTTTTTATCACTCTTTGCTGGAAAGTGTTTACGAGACTTCTCTCGAGTTAATTTACACTTTATTTTGATACTTTAGCTAGTGGCAGAAAAATTAAAATAAAATATTTAAGATAATATATTTTTTTATTTAAATGTAATTTTATGCAATACAATTTTAATGACATTTGGATGTTTTTATTAATGATTGTATAAAAACCAAAAATGCATTAAGGTTTTTGGTAGAAAATGTCTCTTGAAAACGATCTTTCTTTTCAACAGGGTATTTAACTGCACTCACAGTAATAGTAAGAGCTGCCCATTCTCATAACTGCACAAGTCACTATTTGGACATAAAGTTCAATTTTATTATATTTATATATGTACTTTAATGTTGTAATGTTTTACTTAATGATTATAACAAATGATTGTTATTATTGCGTTATGCTAAACGGCATATTATTATAGGTATATTAATCTCAAAGAGAGAGGTCGTAGGTGATGCCGTCATTCTAGTATTTTCTGTATTTTTCGTTTTCGCATTGAAGCAATAGACCGTCAATGAGGATGCTAGGAGTGCTTGGGAATAGTATGAATGTGAGTACTACACAACAACTTACTTACAATTTTTTTTTGTATGAAATAATGTATTCGTACCTTCTTACACGTAATTTTTACATTATAGTTATATAGAAAGAGTATTAAAATATGAAAACGTATTTATTATTCATGAATCTCTTAAATATAGGTTCGGTCGGTGGCCGAGTTGACATCGCGTTTGGGTCCCACCCAGGCGTAGTGTGTTCATCTCTTTGGCTGGCTAAGTCCTCCATCACAACACAAGCAACATTTTCAGCTTACTGTGGTTGAAGTAGAAAATTTTCAAATATTGTCAGGTTATTCGTAACCCTGGAATTTTCGTCTTTCTTTTTAAAAAAAAATAAAAAATAGTTATATATTAAATATGTCGATATTTAAGATGAATTTATTTTCAGATGTACGAATGCGAGAAATAGGTTCATGTATGTGGTAGCACATAACCTATGATATTAATAATGGGACCTACTCCAGTAAAATATTGGCAGTATCAATAACGTTGGCCAGTAGAGGAGCTAGTGTAGCATACTGACGTTGACATTTCATTCAATGGCGGCAAATTAAATTAATTTACTACTTGGTGGCAGTATTTGCTCTTTCTTATTTGTTTTTGATAAATATGGATAAAGATACGTTTAAAAAATTCCGAAAAAGTTGGTTCTGTGTTTGCAGTTTAAGGACATAATAATCAGAAACAAGAAAAACACTCCAAGCCGTTTTCCAAAACGTTGACTTGTTAGATATATTATTTCTGGTAATTGAATTGAATTAATATCCAATAATATAAATAAGTCCTCTTTAAAGCATACGCATAAAAACTTAATGAAAATTAGTCTTATATTAATCTTAAAAAACTGTGAAATCCACATACAAAAAATTAAAGAGAGTATATTATTACATTTCTAAACCATCAAAGACAGAGTTAATAGCCACTTTAATATATTTTTAAGAATGATCAAAAAAGTAGTAAGATCGTGTGTAAGTTAGAATTTATTAACGTAAAATAAAGAATATATACCACATAAAATCCATTAAAATGTATGAAAGAAAACCAAGGAGCTCAACTCATGCCGCTAGGAGGCGCTAGTGTAGTATGTTTCCATCAAAGTGTATGGAAAATTTCAGAAGTTGAATGCTGAAGAAGTTGAAGTTTGAAAGGGAGGCGGGTAAATATGAATGTTAGAGGAAGCGCGCTTATTTTTAAAAACGATTACAATTACTCGAAAACTATGAAAATATTTCAAACAAGACACGTTTGAAATAGAGCAAAAATTGCATTTAAAGAAACACTGTGATTTTTTTCATGGCTATAACATATTAAATAACAGAACAAAAAGTGTTAATAATTTTTGGATCTTACTTTGCGGTTTTTTTCTATCGAGGAAACTTAAATAATGACTATCTTTAAAAAAAACAATTATTATATTTAGAATTTAAAAACTTAAAGAGTTAAAGATAAACTCGTTATGAATCGGTAGAAATTGGGAATGCGGGGGTTTAATTAATATTATAGGGTATTCGGTGGTAGTTAGTTATATGTTGCAAAATAATGTATTGTAGTGCTCCCGAGGCATTGTAATGCTTAACGAGGAAAGAATAAATAAAAAAAGTGTCTAATTTGATTGCCCCCAGATTTTGCAAAATGAAGCAATACTGTTAAAAAAGACAGTTCAACGCATTCTGCACCGGCCTGTATACGTGTGAGACATGGTGCCACTACCGAACTTGCCCGGCGGAACAACTCCGAATCACATATAATGACGCCTGTAGAATCATATTTGTATACAGAAGATACAGCAGCGCATCGACAATGTTCACGGAATTAGGACTAAATGAATTTGCCAGCCTGATGAGACACCGGGTCAATGGAGCCGCCAACACGGTGGTGACCGCAGCCTACCAGCACCAAGCGCCACTCCTGAGTGAGCGCTGGACCCAAGCTCACTCAAGAACGCGCCCTATTTAGTTGTCCTTAGTTTTTCTTGAACTATTTTTTCATTTTCACATAATATATCTACTGTAATAGACGTGTGGGATTGCACTAACCTCCCCACATCCTGCAATACAAATTATTATGATCATTATTAATACACATACTGTAAAACATATATGTTGGTGTGTACCATTCCATAAATGCACAATGTCCGCTTTATTTATAATAAAGCAACGATGTTGACGTATCATAAATCATTATTCATACGATATTACGATATCATCATGGCGGCACTGTCACAAGAACTGTTTTTATGGTAAATGCGAATGGAAGTATAAAAATATGAGAATAATGGAAACTGCCTCGTGATTTTCAAATCGTCGGTGCTACAATGCCTCTGCTATACAAAGTGGGTCAAACTCATAAAAAAAACATCAAATAACTTTTCTCTCGTCAACAAATAATGCTCGTCTTTATACACGGTCTGCTTTGCCTTATCCTCCCTTCCATCCATAAAGAGGTTTTGTATGTATTACTAGTTGTTATTACCTAGTAGTAGAAACTGGTAAGTACACATTTTTTTTTACAAAAAACTGAAAATTTTGCTATTGAAAAATAGTAACCGGTATTTAAAAAAATTAATAAAAAAAGTAAAAATTAAGTAAAAATTAAAAAAACAAATAATTGTATTCAAAAATATATTACCTAAACTTTAAAAACTAGTCCTTTTTAATATACTGGGTAATATAGTGATTCTACATGAAAATAAAAACATAAAAAAAGTTTTTTACTGTAATACTATTTTTATTTAATGTTATAATAATAAAAAAAATGTTTGACTGTGGACTGAACATTCTTCCGCACTGCTGTTAACTTTTAAAATGACTTTAAAACTTTAAAATAAATGGTTTGACTGAGTATTGAACATTCCTATCCATGAACTGCAGTCTATAACTCTTATAACTTTGCCAAATTCAGATCCGGTCGGACCGACATTTATTTCGTATATTAACTGCTGTAATGCCACCGATTGTCAATAAAAGTTGATAGAATGCATTGTCATCGACAACGAGTCTATCTGCCGAGTTTCAGCTCGCGAAATGGTCACTTGCGAGATTTGCATCAAATTATTTCGAAATTGCTTTCGTTTTTTCCCACAAAAATAGTTTGCAAACAAGAATATTTATTATTTACGCTGACTTTTTTTTTATTCTGAAAACTACCATTATACAATGGAATTTCGAAATAGTTACTATCATGTAGAATCACCTCCTGAAAGTAGTGTACTTTACCCCCGGACACCTTGCACAAAAAAGGTCTATGATTTTGAAATAAAATTTAGTTTTCATTATAGCCTTAATCTAAATATACTTAAATAATGAAGCACTATTTGGAATCCATATTACTGTAAATATGAAAACATCGTAGAATTGGTTTAAAAATGGGAAGACTGTTATATTTCAATTGTTGTCTACATATCCATCTTAAAGCATACGACGTACATCTTCAATACTTCAAGATTAATACACATAAAACTAGATAACAATTGACTTCTACTTCTAATATGTTAACACAAAATATTTCACAGTCATATTGATACTGCAGTATGTCTTAGCAATATTTGAAATAAATGTTCCCAATTCCCATGGTTTAAGTCGCTATAGCATGTTTCACATGAATACATCTATCTATAATATTGCATATTTTAGACCTCTGACCCAAATTATTATTATTTTTATTTGATAATTTGTGTAGCGCCGGTTTTGTGAGATATCACCTCAGGGGCCCTTTACAGTTGATGCAGGTATTACAAAAAATATAAATATTACAAAAATAAATTGAAGTTAAGTTAAGTAAAATGAAGTATAGGAACAGGTGACACGAAGATAGAAGATGGAGATTCTGCAGCAAGAATCCTAGGTGGTGAAGAAACTGGACCAGCTGTTGCAGTGAAAGAGTCCACCGCGTCCACCAACAGTGCCAACACGAGGTTTGTCATCCGTCCAGGTATGTGTGTGCTGCTAATAAAGCGCTGACATCATATCCTCTCACAGATACCAGACCTTGGCAGCACCGCTGTGACGTTCGACGAAGATAGAGGATGGAGACTCTGCAGCAAGAATCCAGAATGTATCGACTATATAATAAGATAGAGTGTCCTGAAGTAGACATTTTCGTCAATAATTTATACGGATTCAGAAAAAAATATTCTGCTGTTGCTAAAAAATATTTTGCGCTGATAATATTATGTATTAATTGCGTCTCGATTTGTCTTTTAATTTTTTTTTAATTTTCATCGTTTGTGTGTAATTTGATATAATTTTTTTTTTTTCTGTTTTATTTTTAAACTTTATTTAGATGTTTGAAAATTTATGTATCCCAAATTAAGCAGATTTTGTCTATAAAAAAATAACGAAAGAGATGAGATCGTCTGTAAAAACCGAGGATGATAAATAAATAAATTATCTGTATATCCATTTGAAGATTTTTCAATTAATCAGAACATGTGAAACTGTGTTAAAAACCTTAAAGTCCTTTGAGACTTTTTTTTATTCTCACATCCTCCTCGGCTTGCCTTTTCCACTGGGCCACTCACTTGGTCATATTAATTTTCATTTCGTATTCCAATTTGACATATTTTTACGTTTAGTAGTTTAGCCTTTTGAACGTCAATTAAGAATATACTCGGACTAATCGTAATACTAATCGTATTTGCATTCGAATACTACAAAATAATCTTGCTCTACAAATAAGCAATAGAATTAAATGTTGTACAACTCTTGAGAGTGTGAAAAAAAAGATCCTTCATTCAAAAATTTAAATGTCCAGAAATTTCTAAAATTTCAATATGAAACTCTTAATCCATACATAAATCTTAATAATTTCACCAACAATTTTCTTAAACTCTAAATAAAACATAATAAACAAATCAAAAACCTTTATTTTCACTCTGTCAGTGGAATATTCTTTAAAAAATGAAAATTAGATGATGTTGAAGTCGCTGGTGAAGTATACGAGTAAACACGGTAGTAATGGAGTATACTCGTAGTGACGATTATTGTATAGTGGCAACCGATGTTTGATGCCACTGATTTGTCGTCATTCAAGGTTGTTGCGATGTGTCATGTAACAACATGCAGTCAATCTGTGAGAAATAGTTAGGATGCAAGCAAATTCTAGTTATTGTTTTACAAAATTATCTTTTAATTACTGTCTGTATCTGTGTTTTCTCCTTAAATAAATAAAAAAATAAAATAAAACAACAAAAATTGAATCATTTTCAACACATTATATTAATTAGACCCCCGACCCAACAGTAAGAAGTCATGGACATGTAGAGGGGTAACGGCGCGCCCCCCGGTGTAATTCTGTTAGGGGTAGGCCCCCCTCGGAACGGAAGAACGGATATAAATCACGGACACACAACATCATCTCGCCGAGAGACAAGAGCTTACGCCACTGCCTTCTATGGCTGCGCGTGGTGACAAAGGAGCTCTCGCGGTGAGGTTACTTGCACTTACATGTCATTAGGGTGGGCTATTTATATATATAATTATACCAAGAAGTCATAAAAAGCGCTTTTTTATTCTTCGCCGTGTGTTTACGTGACGATATATGACAACAGGGTGGGCTCATTGGATAAATACAAATACTCAATATTTGATTGGAGAGCTATAACAAAAAATGATTTTTCTTAAAGCTTTTTGATTAACAACTGTCGTTTCTGTAGCTTGTAATAAGTTATACACTGTATGTAGATGTTACCTATAGTTTTTACAAATATTCGAACTGTTGAATAGTTTAACACTTTTACATATTTTCTTACAATTGTTAAAGTACTATCTCTGGTCATTTTTATACAACAAAGATAAACATAACATTTTAAGAATACAGCATATTTTTTTAAGGCACATAATTTATAAATTACATATTCTAATTTTTTTTTAAATTATTGTGATTTAATCCATTTACTCACTACCGGATTATTTTAAAATTATTACCGGACGTTTAAACAGCGTTTACCTAGTATAATTAACTATCGCGTACCGAACAAGCACATCACTAGATACCATGCTCTATTTAATTTAGTTGCTTCTCGCACTCACTTAATGGACAATTCTTTTTCTCATAGATTGCATTGTGTGGGGAATGAAACTTGTTCTGTCGACATATTTAACATTTTTATTATAAAGTAAATATTCATGCGGATATGCAATAATCCTTAACCGCAACAGTTTTTTATAACGATTACAAGATTATTATTACTAGTAGGTATGTATGTAAAATTGTATCTTTGTATGTAAAAGCCAACAGTCTTTAAAATAAACAAATAAATGTATGTGAGAAAAAAAAACTGTGGATAAGGTTAGGTCGATAATAGCAAATTTATTAATTTTTTTATTTTAAAAAATTAAATAAATAAATTAATAAATTTGCTATTATCGACCTATCCTTATCCACAGTTTTTTTCTCAAATACAACTTTACGTCAGTCTACCCCACTGCCCGGAAGAGTTGAGGGCGTATTTATGTTCACGAAATATGATCAATTTGTTCGGGTGGGAAATTTTCCGAACCAATAAATACATTTTTCCATATCCAAAATTAAACACTTCCTTTGCACAAAATTATTAAACATACCAAGGAAGAACCTTTTTCAATCAACCCTGAAGAAATCAGAATCACAAACGACTAAAACCAAGCTTTGAGCATTGTGAAAAAATATTTTAAAGATAAATTATCAAAAAAATGAATATAAATATTCTACTTAAGAAGCAACTTCTTCTCCAAATATAGTATACATATTAATCAAAAAATAGTAATAATAATTGCCCTTATCCCAGAAACTAATAACATCATGTTTTTATTTATATATTATAGCTACTAGTAGTACATTTTACTTACAATATATTTTTCCTACTTCTCTTGATTCTATATGTATATCTACAATAATTTAATGTACACTCCTCTTCCAACCACAAGCGAATGCTTCTCTGGAAGAGTAGTATTAAATATTTTAATTGTAAATTGTAAACATTATTACTTACATGTACTTTTTCCTTTAATAAATAGAAAAAAAAAATTTCAATGGTCTCTCTATAGCCTAACAGTCAAAAGGTTAAATTCTGTATATTTTAAATATTAGTTTTCTTCCAAAATCGGTTGAAATCTTCAAACTTTAAACTTCTAACAATATTATTTTTCTATGGTCCGTCCTGATGCACAGGCCCCGGTTGTTACGTCAACGTGGAATTTCTTCTTTCCACGGGTCTGCCTTGATATGCTAAATGACATTCTTGCCTTCGTAACTTGAGAAGTTATGTTAACGCGACTAATAACGTGTATAGTATCGGGGCTTAAGAGGGAGCTTCGTATTTATGTTTTGTTTTTAATTTTTCTTGTAGTTTTTTCTTGTAATAATATAAGTTATTTTTACATACCAGGTGTTTCAACAAATCATCACTAATCACGCTTTTGGAAGACGTCTCATTTGTTAAACGATTTTATGTCATCACGTCTTTGACATTTCCAAAGTAAACAGACACAGAATTGACAGAATATGCGTTAATCCAAGCGCGGAATAATTGTTACAGGTAAAAACATATTTATTTAAAAAAAACAGCGCCATCTTTTAGACAAACATGCTATTTTTTTTTAAAGAACGCTATCTGTTGGACGTAAAAGCAACACATGCTATTGTTTCTCTATCTTCACAGACAGACTTAGCCACAACAACGCAGGCCGTGGTCCAGATAGTAGTATTATGAAATAAGTAAATGATATATATTTTGTATTGTTATCAGAATCTGTAGAACAAGTTTTTATTTTTTATATACGGTGGTATTTTTATATTATTTACAAAAAAAAACAGTTTTTACTAAACAAGTTATGTTATTTTTATTACTAGTTTATATTAATTTAATTCACAAAACAGGACTTGTTTACAATTTTTTTTTTATTTATAGTAATGTTATTGAATATGTAAAAGAAAAAACTTCGTTATGCACGATCGGCACAATAAGATGTTAACTTTTTGTTTTCTGAAAAAACAAAACATATCAACTCTCCAAGGAAGATTAGTTATTAACTTATTTTTACAATTGTTAATATCTGTTTTCATGGCGTTATACATATTATGTTTTTTGTTAGAAAATAATGTAAATGTTTACAAATAGCAAACAATTTATCTTTTTATTATTCACTAACAGGATACATGAATAGTAACACAACTATATAAAAAAATATATATTCAAATACTTACACTATGATTAACATCAATCCAAATAATAACACCTGGTATTGTAAATAAAGCAAAGTATTAAATTTAAAGTAAGTAAATATATTGTATAGAATTATTTATGTTTATTGCAAACCAATAAAACTGAAAACAGGAAAATAATTTACTCGTAAGGTATATACTTATATAATAAAGAGATGACTTAAAAAAGAAGAAAAATAATATCAGTTTTATCTATAGAAAAAGGAAAAAAACAAGTAATGAAAAAATAACAAAGCTGTAATTAGTATCCAATTTCAATAATAGGATCTGAAATGGTAAATAAATCAAATTATAATAAATAAATCAAGTATGTTCGTCTCTGTATGAGGGAAGCTTTGCATGTGTAGGGTGAACGGTGGTTTTACGGGGTGGTTTGATATCACAAAAGGTGTTAAACAAGGCTGCGTAATGTCACCGTGGTTATTCAATCTATACATTGATAATTGTATGCGAGAATTGAAAGAGGTGTGATTGGGCGCGAATTTGAGTAATCTGAAAGTATGTTGCCTCTTGTATGTTAATGATGCGGTGCTGATTGCTAATATTATGGATGATCTACAGTCTCTCGTGTCTAGGAAGTACGAAGTATGTATGAATAATGAGTTAATGATGAATGTAAGTAAGTCTAAAATAATGGTGTTTGAAAGAGAGAGTATGAAAACAGTGTGCAATATAGCTGTGAATGAGGGATACTTGGAGCAGGTGGATGAGTTTGTGTATTTAGTAAGTATGTTTACGAGAGATGGGAAGGCTGACAGAGATATTAAAAGAAGGGTAAATGCAGGTAACTCTAAAAAAAGTTCTTCAAAGATTTTATGAATGTTACCCGTTTTATCGTTTTTTTTTCTTAAACGTTGTATTTTGTCTAACAAATTACTGGTTGTAGTTTTAGATTGGTACTTAAATTATTGCAAATTACTTGTTGTAGTTTGTATAGTAGGTTGGAACGAAAATTATTATTATTAATTTAGTATGAAAAACGTTTTTAAAATATCACGGGCTTATGTAAATAGCAGACATTAATATGGCATATGTAATGAGCGCGGCTTGTTATGGTTAAGCCCCTACATCATGTTTCTGCAACCTTTTATTTAAATGAATTGCGCTTTATTATGTAAATGGTAATGAATTTATTCCGCAAAAGCCAAGTTGTTCAGAATTCCGCATTTCCGGCTGGTCCATTCTCCGAACACTCTCTTGCTCTTTCCGAGAAATGGCCTCCACCCTTACACTTTTAATGCGCTTGCTCCATAATATATGCACTTAAATATTAAACTTTAACATTCATTAATTATATGCTTACATTTTATATAATCAAAGACTCTTATTTCGGTTCTCTGTGCTGTGCTTTAGTTATTTCTGTGTGAAATATTGTGCTACTCAAATTTTATTGGAAATTAAATGTCATTTTCAAAATTTGAACCGATTTATCTCGTGTTCTTTTGCCGATCCACGCAAGAAAATACAAATTGTACGTTTCCTTAGAAATTCTACATTAACTAATCGAAATTTTATAACAAGCATTTTTTCTTTTGATGAGAATTTTCAATAGGTAATTTTGATGGGTATTTGAAATAGGTACATTTACCAGGTATTTTTGAAAGTTATTTTGTGTGTATTTTTTTTAGTAGGTACTTTTTTATAGGTATTTTGAACAAGCATTTTGGAAAAATGTGGGGAATTTTCCGATTAGCATCGATTTTTAAAAATTACTGTGGGGAATATGTTTCACAGAAATTCTCCAACAACCATTGATTTCAAAATTATGTGGGTAAAGTTTACAAATTATTTATTCTCAATGAATCCTCAAGGCGGTATAAAATACTTTTGAGTATTTTTTAACCGGTATTTTTTGTACCTGTTTTCATTGTACCCAGTAAAGAAAAGTATTTACAGGACCCGCCTCCTTATGTGGATAAATTATATGAAAAAAAATATTACGCTGCATTTTAACATATTCGCAACGATCGAGCTTCGAAGGTTGCCCAAAACTGATAATATGCGTTCACACCCGATTCTTCATTGATTCACGTTAGTTCCGTTCAGTTAAGATGCTGATAGAAAGTTCAGTTGTAACCACTTTGCCACACAAACCACGCATGTAGCGAAGAAATATCTACCACCTAAAATCACTAATTTCCATGGTGACACCATCAAGTGTTACTCCAGTTCAATTAACTCTAAAACTTTTATTACAAATAATAATATAATTTTTTAACAAAAAATTATTTTAATTGCTGTTTTTAAACTTGGAACTGATGCTTCGAGAATTCAGACTTTTTACAGTATTGCATAAAGATAGTCTGTACAATTTTTATGTATGTTTTATTTTTATTTTCAGTTCATTACTAACGATTTTTCACCACTGACCAAAAACGCAAAACAAAAGCAAAGCCATCCTGTAAAGTGTTAATGAAATATTAATAAGTCAGCTTGCTTGTATTTTAGAACTGCAACTTTCCTGCAGGTGGCTTAATAATTGCACGGATTTAATTTATCACCGTTTATGAATTTAATCACAATTTGTACTGACCTATTACGGTTCGAGGTGAATCGAGCGATTAATGCAGCAAATGAAACAAAATATATGAGGCACGTGTTCTCCAATGGCCGTTAAATAAATGGCGAGAGTCAGCGAATTGAAAATGATATCCGATTTTACTTATTTCTGCAGAATTTATTGCTGACTGGCCTCGCCTCGCTGTAGCCGTAAGGGTGCAGTGTCCGTACCTTTCTTGGTGCCTTATCTTAATTATTCCACGACCCGGTTTCAATTAATTATTTTCGAAACTTTTTATTGTTCTTTCGATTATTTGACAAAATGTCACCGAAAATTATTAAAAATTGATGAAAATAAAGCAAATGTATTTTTTGGAGAGACGGTATTTTTAAATTGAAATTAATTGGTAGAGATAAAGTAATTATGGGACCAGTTAATACTTTTACGCTTACTTCGAAAATTTAAAATATTTATATTTTAAAATTCAAGAAACAATTATGAAGAGAGCATCGCGGATGTGCGTTCGAAACTCAAAGTTGAAATATAAAATTGACTATTTGAATATTATATTGTTTCATGTTCCTTGATTGTTAAAAAGAAAAACTTGTTGACAGGAACCTCATTGTTTCGTTAGGTATGAGCTGTCGAAGTTGAGAAGCTGAAAATATTTGACTCAGGATCACTGCTAATTAAAAAAATAAATGAGAATATAATATCTTATTTTTCAAGATAATTTAGCACTTGAGGTACTACAAATTAATCGATTTCTGCAGTTTATTTTATTATTGGTTTTAGAATTGTTATATTATAATACACCAATTAGTATTGCTCGGACTTAGGGGAATAACATCCTCAGTTAGGAAATATTGTGAGGTGAATTTAAATCTAGTAGGAGAGGGGGCGGAAATGATAAAAAGGATTTGTTACGAAATATCCAGCTATTCAAGATGGACAAACATTCCTGGGGCAATTTGCAGATATTTCCCTTTTAAATAATGAAATATAGTTTATAGATCTGATACAGTTTCTGAGAAACCTATCTTACACTATGAAACAAAAATTGGAATACACGAACATATATATATATATATTTAAACTGGCACCTAAGGCTTGCGTGCTGTGGTGCTATAAATAAAATGGAAGATTTTAGAATACCGTTAAAAACGCATGTAAGAATTGGTAATTAAGCTTAGTTTTGTGATTACGATTGCAAAAAATTGCAAATTTTTAGAACAATTTTTTCGTTCATAATTATTGATTTAAATAACCTATCTAAAACCGCTCATTCGGAAACGGTTCCAACTGGCTACAACGTCGTTGTTAGATAGAAAACGCCAATGTCTTGTAAGACAGCTGTCACCAACGTCAACTGGCGTGACATCAACGTCGCCGAATTCAAGAATAAAAACGAGCATGTCGTTTTCGACAAATAGAAAACGGCGCATTTTAAATCGCCATAGAAAATTATCCGTCAGCATGAAAAAAATACTTTCATCATCGCAATATCCTTTTAAAAAAAAACTAGAACAGTAAACATTCCCTATTGCAAAAAAGGGAAAGGACGAGAACGATTATGAATTCCTGGGCTATGCAGATTTGGTTACTAAACATGGCTTGCTATTTCGAGCAACGTTTCCATTCTCAATGGTTGTCTTTCACCATAGCAATACTAAAAGTATCTACCTCTCTAGCAAAATGCCAGAATTGTGAGCCAATTATTACTAACAGACTATTTAATAAGCAAATTCGGTATATTAGATGATGTTTAAATGTGGATAAAACTAGAAGCATGTTCCAAGACAGAGTTGAGCAGCCTCTAATTCTCTCACCTCCCCCCGCGGGTAAATGGTGTGATGGTTAGTTAATTAATTAGTTTAGCCCAGGTATGTAGTATGCGCGAACGAGAAATAGTTACAAGTTTATTAAGACTGTGAGCTTAGTGTCTGCACTCTTCACCCTCTCCGTCTAACTTGCAACAATACAATTTTATGAGACCCTCTCCCCCCTCCACAATCCCATCCCACCTTTCATGCGAAGAACTTGCAACTCAACATCTCGTAATTGTTTAAACTTTTGGCCGCTTACTGCACCTTATCTGACAGATAATTTGATTAAATTAGTAGGTAAGTATGTTATCTGTTAGATAATTATATAAGCTTCCTATCTGGTGGATAATACAAGTACTTTATCTGGTGAACTCGGCATCGTATCGGCACCAACTCGCCTCATTTCACAAAATTTTCTGAGGCGAGGCGACGCCGTTACGATGCTGATTAGTGTGCATTGCAATATGGAGTTTCTTACAAAGAATACTGTACACTCTGAGCTGAGGAGATGCTGATGTGGTGCCGAGTGATGTGTGCAACAATCTTAAAGGTCCCAGTAAAACGCCAATTTGAAGTCCTTTCCAGCTTTTTGATAATCTGTAATCATTAACTTACACACAGAACAACTGTCATAATATTTTGTGAAAATTTTTAGTGACACAAGTAAGACATTGAATACGAATCTTCGGCCCCGTGATATGGTAGCATTTTTTTCTTAACCTTTCCGTCGCCAATAAGAGTAAACAAAATCTCTGAAATTACTACATATTCTGTATATTTTTTTATATGTAGGTACCATTCCTTTCATCACAAATAATATTTTTTGCTAGAACAGTATCACAAACTCTTTCCGCAATTCTATTTGCTCTTCAATTCCCTTGTGTTTGATGCGCGCCCTCTCTCGCTCACGCTATTACCATAGCTGCAAGTTTTGATGACTCGCATCTTATGCGGTAAGTCATCAAAACTGCGATCGTCGGCTTTTTTAAATAAAATTAACTATGATATAATGATTACTATTATTATGATTGTTTCACGAAAACCCATTTAATATATTTGTATTTCACATAACGCACAGGTTTCTAAAGTAAATGCAACGAAGATCGGCAGGAAATAAATACTTATTTTTCTAGTAAATACCCTTTTCTCTCGGGGGTTGTATGTCATCAAGACAATCTTTATCCTGCAAGCCACGGGCAAGAAAACTCCTACCTACATCCTATATACCGACGAACCTGCGTCTATTTACATATATGTATTTCATACGTACCTACGTGTATATATCAAATACGCTTTGTTTTTTTGTCGATTATTTTGAGGCCAGAAAACACGGATTTTCATTTGTACCAGCGAGCATGTGATTTTTTTCAGGAAAATAAATGCCACTCCGTATCACTTTGAAATTCCGTAGTTCAATCAGAACAATGAGATAGCACACAATGCGTATCAAAGTAAAAAAAGCTTATTCATTATCTAGTTCGCACATTTCCATTTGCTGAGCGCATCGCACGTACCTTGAGCAGAATGTTTTAAATGTACAGTAGTGTGTACACATTTACATGGTATGTATGTACTCGGTGGGCATTGTGCAGAACATGTTTGTTTCTTTCACGTATGTACGAAAAATGGATGGAAAAAATCAGACAATCGTTGTGCACAATAGGCACTGCTGGAGAAGCTGTGCCACTGGAAACAATAAGAGTGCTCGCCATTTGCAGGATCTTGTAATCGGCTCTCGGGGCCCGCAGCCGGAGGAGAATACTTTACCTTTCAGCGATGGGAGATTGTATGGGAATATGGTGCGCTCAGTTTAAAGTCAGCTAAATAAATAAATTGTTAATTTTTTTATTTACGATAGTGAGTCTTTAAATGCTCAAAATAACTTGCAGTAAATAGATATTACTAATAACTATCGAGTAGGCACATTTAAATAGATAATACTTATAACTATCGAGTAAACACATTTAAATATATAATAATAATAACAATAATAATAATACTTGAATGACTTGTATAGCGCCGTTTTTGTGCAAAAACACCTCAAGGGCGCTGTACAAACTTATAATACATTTCTACAGTGATCTATGTTATTACTTAACTATTTAACTACCGAGTAGGCACTTTTAAATAAATATTACTAATAACTATCGAGTAGGCACATTTTTATTTTTTTTTACATATTATAACAATAACATAATATAATTACACAATATAGTACAGTTATTAATTACATAATATAAGTATTTGATGTACCCCCAAAAAAAGCAGGGCTTGTGTGTATGGGGGTGTTGTTATATTGGTTTATATTTGATATGATTCAGTTCAACTGTTCGGAATACTTTTTAAGGTGGCTTTTGAATTCGTTTATATTTGCATTCACGTTTATAATTTTTTCTGGTAATGAGTTAAAAAATTTAACTCCGAGATATTCATGGTTGAACTGTCCTATTGTTTTATTTACATTTAGGAGTAGGAAGTATTGACGTTTGTCTAAGATTTCTGTTATTCTTAAAGGGTGCAATTTTATTTTGAATATAGTTTTTATAAATTTGTAATGTTGCATGGTAGAAGTATAATGCACTTAATTTTCTGTCCTTAAATTGTTTGAATAAAAGTTCGGACGAATATGAATAGGGTTTTTTTTAATATGGTTTTTATTATTAGTTTTTGTGATATGTAAATTGTTTGAGTTTGATTTTTATATGTACCGCCCCAGCCTATAATGCCGTTTTGTATAATTGATTGACAGAAAGCGAAGTATGTGGTTCTAAGTAATTTTTCGTTTAAAATATCTCTTAAACCTCTAAATATATATGTGAGTTTCCTTATTCTGTTGTTCAGAATATTTATATGTGGGGACCATTTTAAACGCTGGTCTATTGTTATGCCTAGGTACCAACTTAATGTCGGTCATTTGTGGTTTTCTGTATTTTTCACAGAGTGGATAATTATGTTTATTTCTTTAGGTGTTTCTTGTTTTTTAATGAAAAATGTTAAATAATAAGTTTTTTTAGAATTTAAAGTCAACAGGTTTTCATCAAACCATAATTTTAGTTCATTGATATCTGTATTTGCCATGTTATTTAATTCTGACCAGGTGTTTGCTTTTAGGACTGTATCGTCAGCGTAAGAGACAATGTTTCCATATTTGGAAATATTGAATATATCATTGACATATATAATAAATAACAGTGGTCCCAAAACCGTGCCTTGGGGTATTGAAAAGTCGCTATATTTTGAATCGCTGACTTGATTGAGTAATTTTACTTGTTGAGGTCTTTTATCTAAATAACTAGTTATCCATGCTAAGACTTTTCCACTAATCCCTACTGATTTTAATTTACTTATTAATTTTTTATGTGATATGCTGTCGAAAGCTTTCTTGAGGTCTATAAATATGCCAAGACATTTTTTATCGGAATCTAGGGCCGTATATAAATAGTTGGTTATTTTTGCTATCGCGTCGTGAGTACTTGTATTTTTTTTTTAATCCGAATTGATTATAATTAACTATTTTATTTTCTTCTAAGAATGTCCAAATTTGTTTTTTTACAATTTTTTCATATATTTTTGATATATTCGATTGAAGTGAAATCGGGTAATTTTGATAATTTGGATAATTTTGTGGATCTTTATGACAGTCTGTTTTATAAATGGGTTTTATAATTGCTCTTTTATAGTTATTTGGAAATTCGCCATTTGCTAGACTTAGGTTTATTATATGTGTTATGGGGAGAATTAAGTATTCTTTCATCGATTTTATTGTTTTAGTATCTATGTTATCAAAGCCGGCGGCAGAATCTCCTTTTAGTTCCGAAATAGTTCTGCCAATGTCGATTTCTGTGACTGGGTGAAATTTATTAATTTGATATTGTGTTATTTGTTGTGGATTAGATATATTGGTCTTATTTATGGATTTTGCTAGGTTTTTTCCCACGTTATTAAAATAGTTATTTAAAATATTACAACATTTTTTTGTGTCATTTTGTACTTTATGTATTATTTCCCCATCTGAGATTTCTGATATGTGCTTATATTTTTTCTTTTATTTATTATTTCATTTATTTTTTACCATATTTTTTTTATTATTGTCTTTATCTTCTGTTATAATTTTTGAGTAATAGTCGTTTTTCGTTTTTCTTATTAGCGTAGTTAGTATTTTTTTATATTTTTTATAGTATAATACAATTTTATTGTTAACTAATGGCCTTTGTGTTATTTTAAAAAGTTTTTGAAGTGAAACTTCTTTAGGCGCGTATTCGGGGACGGAGTAAAACCGAGTCAGGATCGACACGAAAATGCGGGTACCCCCACCACCGCTCACCGTTCACTGTCCCTCTCTCACCATATGCGCTTGTTGAGGTGGGGGAGCCGCTCACGAACGTTCTCTCTCTTCTCTTCTTTCCTCTCTCTCAGACACCAGCGAACTGCGCCACGCCAAGCATCAGCTGCTTGGTTAGTATACTGCGTCGTGAGTGTAATACGAGTGAAATACGTAATTGATTGTGGTTCATACGGTTTGGTACAGAATTTCAGTGTTAAAAATGAGTAGTGACGAGATAGAGGTGATGAACACATCATTGTCATTGTAACTTCTTTGTAATTTTTAATTGTAATATTGTTATTTATGTAATATTGTATACTTGTGAATAAATTGAAAATTTTTGGAACTATACATTAATCGAACGTCATTCATCTATAAGAAAATATTAGAAAAAGCAAATCCATGCTTCGTCGTTGAATTATTTAACCTCTAATTTTCAAACTAACCTAAGAGAGAAAATAGAGATGATGAAATGAAAATAGAGAGAGAGGAATACTAGAAGTTTCACTTCTGTCTTGCGTAGGCTTGACACACCCACTTTTTTTATTTTTTTCCTAGTGGCTTTTATTAATCCTAGAGTAATCCAAGGTTTAATTTTTCTTGTTTTTGAGTTGGGGACGATTTGTCTTTTTTTGTTGCTTCTAAAACGTGTTTATTTAAAGTGTTTTCAAACAGTAATGCACTTTGGTTGACGCATTTATTTTTTTAAATTTTTTTTCTCATTTTTCAGTTTTTAGTGATTTTTCTAATAATTTGTAGTCTATTTGAGAATATGGAAGATTTAATTTGGGTTTTGTATTTAGTTTTCTATTTGTATCATGTAATATAAGACACGCGAAGTGATCAGTTATATTAGTTTTCCACACAGTAGATTTAATATTTTTTATTTCATTCAATATTACACCAGATATGATCTATGCATGATGGCGTTTGGTTTTTATTTTGTCTAGTGTTATTATTAATAAAAGATTTAAAATTGAGGTGCGCCATCATGTTAATGAAATTATTTTTTTCTATTGAGTTATGGTTTGCAGAAATATTTATATTGAAATCACCACAAACAAAAGTAAGTATTCTCGGTAATTTGCTAAGATATTCACATAGTTCGTTTGTAAAGTTAATTATGTTTGATTTGTGCGTTTTGTACACTGTTAAAATTCTGTATAATTTATTTTTTAATTTTATATCTATTTTTAGACAGTTAACATATTTAAATAGATATTACTATTAACTATCGAGTTAGCACATTTAAATAAATATTACTAATAACTATCGAGTAAACTCATTTATTTTTTTTATTTTTATAGTGAATACCTCACAAGAGTCCCAACTGCTCCCGTCTGGAGCCAGTGAGACTATGGCATCCCCAATTGGGGGATGTTGTGAGGCTGAAGGTAAGTGGGGAAGGGAAAGAGGAAGGTGGGGAAGTACCTGGCTATTCAGATCTAGTCACTAAACACGGCTAAAGCCATTTGGAGCAACGTTTCAATTCTGAATGGTGGTCTTACACCAGGGCGATACTGGTAGTATCTTCCACTCTGTATTAAATAGATATTACTAATAATTATCGAGTAGGCACATTTAAATAGATATTACTAATATCTATCGAGTAGGCACATTTAAATAGATATTACTAATAACTATCGAGTAGGCACATTTAAATAGATATTACTAATAACTATCGAGTAGGTATATTTAAATAGATATTACTAATAACTATCGAGTAAACACATTTAAATAGATATTACTAATAATTTTCGAGAAGGAGTTTTTTTTTTAAAGAAAGACAAAGTATCCCGAGTTACGAATAACCTGACAATATTTGAAAATCTCCTACTACCACCACAGTAAGCGGAAAATGTTGCTTGTGTTGTGATGGAGAAATAAAACCAGCCGAGGAATTGAACACACTTCGCCTGGGTGGGATCCAAACGCGATGTCAACTCGGCCACCGACCGGATCATATTACTAATAACTATCGAGTAGGCACATTAAAAAAATTGTTTTATTTTTTTCTTTTCGTGAACCTAATTTGGTAGTTGCTAGAGCCCAAATAACATTGTGCAAAACTACGCTCATACCATTCCCTTAGATTTCGAAGCCATGAGGTGCGGACTGCGAAGCCTTCTAGATACTACGTTTTGCATTTTCAGATATCTCATCTTGGATTTTTCGCACTTCATAACCTGACCAAGATCGTCATATGTTTATTTTGAAATACATCTATTTGAATTTCGCTTTGAAATTCTTAAATAAATTAATGCAATCTCGGAATCGGAAACTTACCCACTTCCTGACATCTGATCGTCTCAAAACTTGGCAAATATACTGGTTGTCGGGTATGCGGGGATATAAAACTACAATACTTTCCTTACCTTGGACCACTTACCTTACTTGGAATTTTACACAGGTTACACAGGTCAGCGGTAACTTCAATATTTTTCATTATTGAAACTAACGCTTTGGTGTATGACTAAAAAATCTTATTTTATTTATTACCTGATCTATTCTGTTCCGGAGTATATCGCAGTAAAACTATGTTGATTATACCCAATACTCTCAAAGTTATTATAATATATAAAAAAAACATGATTTTAGTTTAATTTCAAGATATAAATATTATTTTTAAAAACTATTGACGATTTCATTGGGCACTGTTATTACAGCAAAAATGTTTAACACAGATTAAAATTACTAAAATTATTCCAAATATATTTGACTGTTTCATTCCACCCCACATGTTGTTTCAATTGACCCCACCATAGGGTTATTATTTACATATAAAATAATACAAAACGATACTACATGCAGTTACAGTGAAACATCCCAGTCTACCTGACTGATAATACCTACTCTTAAAAACATCATTTTTGATGTGAAATATCTTTTAACGCGCCTAGAAGGGTAAAACTGACTCTTGAGTAGCAAGCGTGGAAAGACTGTGCTTTGCAATTGCTTCTATTCGCACTAAAATTGGAAATGGATCTATTCTACGATATCATGTTTTTTTTATTTGTAATATATTTGTTTGTGTATTTTTTAATAATAAGACATTTTTTTATTATTAAAAATATAAAGACTTGTTAAATTTTTCACTTTCAAATTCTATATTTCACATCTGCCTGGCGTCCGTTACAATAAAAAATATAAACATAAATATTTTTTTTTATATTTCATCAGAAAGATTCAATTTTACAGGTCAATGCTTTTTTTACTGTCCGCGAAAACGGAGTCATCTGCAAATTAATTTACTGTTCTTGTAGAAACAAAAAAATAAAGCTCTTTCTTTATATTGATATTGTTCATATAAAATGTTAATTTGAAATGTTATTTAATTATTATCATTTCATAAATCAGCCCCTTCATTCAATTCGCTTGGCAAATTAAATCAAAGTTCGCCGGCTAAATTAAATGACTTTACCACTAATTTAACTACTCCATTACAATTAGCAGCAGTTCCCTATGAAATCCATATACCCCCGCCGCCGAATTGAAGCACGTCCCGATAGATGAAACATGGCACATTCAAAACTGAGCTGTGCAAATGAAATGTTCGACGCAAGGCCTAATTACACCAAACAAGGTGTAATTCTAATTAAGAATGCGGCGAGCGAGACTTAATGAAAGCGAGCAGGATCGGTTAGTATACAAAGGGAGGGTGCGAGTTACCTTCCTCCTTGCCTCGCCAAGAATACCGTTACACCTCGCTTCCTGCTCCACGCTTTTTTTCTGTATTATAAACACCGCTGGGAAAACTTTTCGAGAGCTTCAATTTAAATTTGCCTCTTTGGCGGACAAACGGCACCTCCGTGAGCAATGAACGTATAATCCCTGGAGGTGTAATGCACGTCGAATTGAAAGAATCCCGATGTCGCCTATTTTCACAAGACCTTTAGACTCCTTAACGCCACGCGAACGTATAAAATCGATTATCTGATAGTAATGCATGCAAAGTAGGTAAAATAAATTTTAATTTTTCACTAGTTGAAATCCCCTTTGCTTTTGGAGTTTTTCGAAATCTCACGTAGACATTGATCTTTCTCTTATTTCTAAGGTCAGATATGCAAAGATTTATCATTTTTGGATAGAGCTGTATATTTGTATAAAATAAAAATTACAACGCAAACACTCTTCCTTACAAACATATAGATTACATATAAAAATTGAACTTGACACGCCCAAAGCACCCTCTAACGGTTTATATCTTCAGTGTCGGCGAGTTACTTGCTACACTACTCCCAGTGGTAAAAGGTGAGTTCTAGGTGCCGGTAAAAGAGAAAAAAATGCTTATTATTGCCTTTTCCCGAACAATTGTCATGGCCGTAGATAAACTTGCAGAGCCGGGTGTTGACCATTAATGTTGTTGTTTGTATCCCGTTAAGATTATTTAAATTTCCAAGTTAATTTTTAAGTTCTGTGAAATTTCCTTTCAAGTTGTGTTATTATTTCAGTTCTGTAAAGTGACTAGCCAATAATTATATAAATATATATATATATATTTTATTTTTATTTATTTTTATTATTTTTTTTTAATAATATGTTTACATGGTACATAATTCATTTTACATCTTGGGTCTTTTTACTACTCTTCCATTGAAAGCATTTGCTTGTGTATGGAAGGGGAGTGTACATAAATGTTGTTGTTAGTTAGTACTTAAATAATTCATTGTACATAAATGTATGTTTGCTGTAGTATTTTTTTTGATAGTAGTGAAGGATAATATATTAATATAATAAATTTAAAAAAAGAAAGGAAGTTATGGAAAACTAAGGATATTTGTGAGATTAATTAAGTGACAGTAGTTTTTTTTCAGAATATTTTTAAAGTGTCTCTTGACAGAGAGCAGTATTCGGGTTTTATCATTAATGCTTCTGATTTCTTCTGGTAGACGATTGAAAAAAGTTCTTCCCTGGTAAGTATAATGATGTTGTGCAAAAGACGTATTTAGTTTTGGGCATAGAAAAACATGTCTAAGTCGCGTTCTGTTTTCATTTAAAAATTGATATTTATCTTTTTCTTTTATAATTTGGATCAATGAGTTTTTAATATATAGGTCTTTAAATGTAGGTACTTGAAATTCTTCAAACAGGCGTTCTGTTGAGTAATCAAAGGATTTTTTTAATATAATTTTAAAATATATGATAACAGAACTTGAATAAGACATTCACAGAACTCGCAAATGAACTTTGAAATTTGATGAATTGTTCAAATTCTATGAAACAACCCATTCTTACAAAAACTGCACTAAAATTGCATGAACTTGAAAAAAAACCGATTTGTTAGGTTGTATTAATCTCGTTTAATATCATGACACTTTTGGTAAAGGGTAGGTGGCAAACAGAGACGCACGTGTGCGAGATATATATATATATATATATATATATATATATATATATATGACCCGGCAATGTTGTCATAGCTGAGCGAATTCGTCACTAAGACTGGGTAATATTACGTTGACAAGAATAGGCAAAACACGACAATCTTCCGCTATTCTGACCAATAATATGGAAATCTCGACTAAAATAAGTTACTAGTTAACCAAATCCTTTACTGTTTTCAGATCAAAGTTGATCAAGTCTCGCACTCATTACCTGTTCAAAACTTTGTCTCTATTATATAATACCACATTTAATTATTCAGTAGCGACTAAAACATTAATAAAATCTCAATCCAAATGATTTCAAACATTCGTTGTTTATCAATTCAATATTCTTTATTATTTTTTTCTGAAAAATACTCTGTTTTTGCAGGTTAACAATTTCCCACTGCAGTATTGAAGTTTTTTTCTGAAATAGTATTGCGAAAATGAAAAAATTAAAACATCAAAAAATCTCCTAGTAATTGATAACAATTAATCGCCAAAATAATGGTAAGTGAACAGGAATGCTGCTTGTCACAAACAACATTTTATAGTGACATATATTTTCGGATATCTTTTTCATCTGCATTGAAATTGTATTTGGCTTGCATTTGAATAAAATATCTGAATTTTGTTTTTTGGTAAACATCAACAATTCCATCACAAGTATTTCAATATTGAACTGAAGAGTCGAAAGTGGTCTTAGTAGTTACTTACCACTCTAAAGTTATCAAAACTTAGGACCATGTGAAAACTGATTTTAGGTTTTTTTATATCAAATGTTGAGCAATATATTTTTTATATTTTATGTTGAGCAAAATATCTTTTATATCAATTTCGAGCAACATATTTATTTATTTTTAATGTTGAGCAATAAACTTTTTTATATTAAATGTTGAGCAATATATTTTTTATATTTTATGTTGAGCAAAATATCTTTTATATCAATTTCGAGCAACATATTTATTTATTTTTAATGTTGAGCAATAAACTTTTTTATATTAAATGTTGAGCAATATATTTTTTTGAGCTTCTACTACTTTGCATGAACGTTAATTTTGCACTACAGCGATTTCGACAATCTATATCAAACTCGAAAATCGTAAATAATCAAGCTAAGTTACCAGATTTGAATAGTTGGGTTGTACTTTGATCAACTGTTTTTACTTCTCCTCATAATCCCTCAAACTCTTTTACTTAACTGAGGATGCCTTTGACCCAATGGCTCTGGGCTGTTGGAACTCTTAAGTAGTAAAGAATAAAAAAAGGCTCTTTACTGGATATTTTCACCGTTTATTTTTAAAATAATGGTAAATCATCTAATTGAAAAAGTTGTTTGAAATATTAATTATCGTAGCAGAATTTTGTCCCCACCAGCTACCGGTTGACATGTACATAGATAGGTATGAATTAATGTTAAGTAAACACCATCCCTTTGTCAAAAGTACTTAACAAAGAAATTTAATAAAATATACAGTTTATATTTTAATCACTGTATTATACAACAGTTCCAACTTCCCCAACACTATTTGTACATTTGCGTTAAAACTTATTTTAATTTACGTTCTACGTTTTATCTCGAACCCAACAGAAATGCGAGAAAATAAGACGGTGAGAAAGTTAAAAGCTTCTGGTAAGAGGTGACGTTGAGACGAGTCTACGTTGGGAATGCCAAAGGTAAGTAAATAAAATGAGCCTTCCACACGGAAGAGAGTTTAAGCCCCCGACTCTCTGGGGCCGGGGAGACACCGGCAAGCAATACGCCTCCACTTCAGAGGAAGGAACAGCCAGTTGTTGGATACAGGGTTCTGCAGCCCATTGTAATATTGGAGCTTTTGGAATCCGCCTCTGCACTCAGGCGGGCCAGCGACTGGTGCGGATATTTCTTCAGGGGTGTAAGCAGACTCAGGGTAGCTAAGAGCAGATTCCCCTCCCCCTCTCAGTTCCTCACATTGCCATCAACGGAATGGAATTATTAAAAAGAGCGGAGCGTTCTCGGGCGAGACAAAACTTTTCACCGGCGTTTTCCATAAATTATAAACTTTTTTATTATATTAGCTTCGGCCACGGCCGGAGCTCGTCAAAGGCAACTGGCGGGCGGTATGAAAGCCCCAATGCCAAAGAGTACTTGAGATATAACACGCATAATTGTAATTTATGATAAGAACTCAAAATCAAGTCACTTTCTTGTTCTCGTGGAAACAAAACATTTCTGACAATCGTGTAAATTATTCTATTCAATTTTAAAAGGTGGAAGTCAAAATACCTGGATCCAGATAAATAAACCCTCCAAATTTAAATACAACATTAATAAAATGTAATACTCTGTTGAAGATGTTTGCTCTCAAATATTGGCTTCAACACGAAGATCAGCATTTTTAGAAAAAATGTTCTCTAGTTCAAAAAGAAAATTGTTAAATATATATGAAAATCATCGCAAAAGGTTGTAACAAATAAAGCAAAGACGGATTTAAATACCTTTTTTCAACCCGAAAAGTGTGATAATACCTCACTGATACTTTTTATAATACAATGTAAATCATATTTTCTTGAGAACAATTCTTAAAATTTTGGAAACATTGTGTGGGTTTTCAAATATTTTGTCATCTTGAAGTTTTGCAATATACAAAAGAATTTTAGGAGCACTAGTATAACAGATGTTCACAAAATTATGGAAAATTTCTTAGTCTTTCTTGGGTTGTTCAGTTTTAAAAAAAGTTCAAGGCCAAAATGCTATGTTTTATTGAAATATTTTTTAATTTGTTTACATAAATGATATGATTTGAGAGTTTAAAGGCCAAAAGTATTGGAGTAATTATTGTTGGGTATTATTATGCCTTGTTGCACTACCTCCTTCTTTAGCCAACGTTCCGGACAGCATTACAGTATCCATGATCAGGAAAGATGTGTTTTTTTTTTTTTTTTTTTTTTTACTTTATTTATTTTCATTTCTTTACACATATTATACATATTAATAGATAGTATAAAATAACATAATATATAATACCAAATAGTTTACAAAAGAAATGAAAACCCACTAAGGCACTGACTGCCTGAGTGTGGGTAATATAAAACGATTACTATATTTCAAGTACCTAAAGTATAATATACATTAGTAGAAAAAGTTTTTTTTGTTTATAGTTATTATAAAAAGTAAAGAGAAAAACATCATGTACAATAATTTATAAAGTTTCAGCAAGTGAGTTGTAGAAAGGATAAATAAATTTATAGTAAAAGCGTTTCAATATCTGCGTCAATCAGCCATAATTTTACCTCTTTAATATATTCTATCTTTTTATTTATCATTTGAGTTTGTAGTGGTAGAAGGTTAAATGTACGAGGACCAATGAAACTGCTATGCGTCTGCATTAATTTAGTATTGGTTTGGGGGGTGTAAAATATATTATTTGTTCTTTTGCTCATTCTGTTTTCATTTATTTTGAAATTGTTTTTGTTTTTAAATAGATATTTCATAGTTTGTAATATAAATAATTTACGAATGTTAAATAATTTAGATTCCTTGTATAATAGGTCGGTCGAAAATGTTTTATTTTTGTTATATATGACTTTAATTATGTGCTTTTGAATTATTTGTAGAGGCTTAATAAATGTATCAGGTGCACCACCCCATCCTATTATGCCATAAGTGATTGCAGATTGCACCAGGGAGAAGTAGATCATTTTCAATTTTTCAGCGTTTAAAATTTCCTTGAGTCTATAAAATATGTAGGTTAGATATCTTAGTTTTGAAGTGGTTTGATTAATATGAGATTTCCAATTAAGATTAATATCTATTGATACTCCTAAATATTTTATATTTTTGACATTAGCGAGTTCGTTGCACAGGAAGCACATTTCTTGATTGCAAGTTGTATTATGGATTCTAATTTTAAGGTTGTCTTTTGGTTTGTTTTTGATGTTTTTATAAAAAGGTAAGTAAAATGTTTTGCTGTAGTTTAAGACAAGTTTGTTGTATTTTAACCATTTTGAAACAAGTGAAATACATACAGTTGCATTCGAAAAAGTTTCTGTCCAATTATTACCATCCACTATTATTGCCGTGTCATCGGCGTAAGAAACAATGTTTATCAGGACAGATATCGGACACATCTGCCCTCATGATGGGCACTGCAATGCTGTCCGAAATTTTGGCTATAGAAGGAAGTAGCGCGTGTAGATGTGTACATCAGAGCAGATATCACACATTTTCCCTGACCTTGGCTAAAGAAGAAGGTAATGAAACACAGCATATTACCGCCAAAATAAATCACTATAAATTTAAAGTTATCTTCTAAAATAAAATCTACAATCTTATTGGAGTTAAGATGTTGTTGGCTAAACATACATAATTTTTGTAACATTCGGATGATTGTTGAAAGTCCTTGAAGTGGAAGACTATACACATCGTGACTTCATAACCCATATGCGCAATACCACTGCACTTTTTCATAAAAAATATTCAAATCAAAACTTTTTTTTACTCTTTCACTATATAAAGTCACAGAACACCTTTCAAAAAACCTTAAAGGTTAGTAAAATTTGTACATATTTCTGTAAACGATTTAGAAATGTGTGGGTAGAGAGAAGTAAAAAGATAAATCTTGATAATAAAATGGTGTTGAAAAATTCAAATTCAACAGGCTTTTCTCAAGCGGCGTTCAGTTATAAAGTTCACTTTTTAAAGCTATAAATCCCGTATTACAGAGACGTAATACAAGTGCTCAACATCCCCAATAGAATGGAAACGTCACTAAAATGCGAACTGTTGGAAAGAAAAATATGATTTATGTTTTCCTTTGTGACTTATTTTTCATTTAGAAATAAAGACTATTATTTTGTAGGGACTTTCATGATATGTTCCGGTTCGCGTTAACGATTTTATTCTACTTATATACCTAACAGTTTGGCTGTGGAGAATCTTACGTGATTAAAAAGATATTACATTTTGTGTCGACCGTAAAACTCTGAACTAAGATTTCATATGTACCAACCCACCTAATTACTATATACAACAGAATTACTGGTTGATTGAAAAGCTAAAATAATAAATATACACTATCAGTGTTAGAAAAGTTTACCAAAAACTATGTTTTTTTTAACTAAATAAACCATAAATATTACATGCTTTACGAATTTTACAATATTTTTGATTGATTTTTCATAATAGTCCTATATTTTATTTTTTTGTTTTGTTTATTTGATTACCGCATAAGATTCACAACTGCTAGTGACCTGGGGAAGAGAAAGGTTTCATAGGTACATCACCTGGCTTTCAGTTCTAGTCACCAAAGACGTCTAAAGCCATTTCAAGCAATGTTTCACATTGGGAACAGTAGTTTTCTATTGTAATATGATTTCAACAGAACTATTTAATGTGTTCATAATTGATGTTAATAATGATTTTTCGACTTGTTATTTGTGCGCAGAATCATGAATGATATTTAAGTTCTATTCATGCGGAATGGGGCTACAATAAGAATCGTGGAACTGTGTCTAATTTCCCAATATTATTTATTTCCTTTTGAATTTCCTCCCTTGGGACACGGAGCTATCTTCATTTCCGAAAAGGGACTTTACGGAGCACTATTGATAATAATTACATTTTTCTAGGCTTACTATGCATACTATTTCCTAGCAAGAAAAATTTAAGCAGTTAGAATGAATTCTAATGTTTGCTCTAATTTTAAAACACAAAATAAATTTCCTAAACGAGATATTGGAGAGCACTTCATAAAATATTTTTTATTTATTCAAAATTAACGGCACAAGTACCATTTACATACTTAATAGTTATTGACAGCCATATTACAATTTAAACAGAAAAATGAAAAGAAAAATATATGATTACGATTACATAAAATAACAAGACAAAAGTAAAAATTTTAACTAAATTAAAGAATAACATAAACAAAAAACCTGTTATGCAGTGACCTCGTTAAAATAAGCAAGCTAAAATGTTTAACAATTATTTTTATAAGCAATAATTATTAGCCCGAAACACTCATCCACATTGAAAAATCTCCTGATAAAAGATACATGACGCCAACGGGACTTGAACCCGTGTCCTTTCGATTTCCGATCGACAGCTCTGACCACTGAGCTATGGCGGCTTATCTCTTATCCGCGAAATAATTCAATATATACTAGTGTTTTATTCAACAATTACTGCTTATTACATTTTTTTCACCTGAAAACAACCAAATTTATTTTATATGAGAAAGGCATTGTAAGTGCTAACTCTCTCACTAGATGGCGTCGAGACAAATTGTCTACATTTTTTGGTGAAGATACTAGAACTTGTCAAATATTAATCATTATTTTTTTGGTAAACTAATGTTTAAGATAAGATTTTTTATGCATAGCACAAAGGGTAACAAATGAGGTGAAAAGGGTGAATGAAACACTAGTATATATTGAATTATTTCGCGGTTAAGAGATAAGACGCCATAGCTCAGTGGTCAGAGCTGTCGACCGGAAATCGAAAGGACACGGGTTCATGTTGGCGTCATGTATCTTTTATCAGGAGATTTTTCAATGTGGATGAGTGTTTCAGGCTAATAATTATTGCTTATAAAAATAATTGTTACCCTTTATGCTTTGCATAAAAAATATTGTCTTAAACATTAGTTTACCAAAAAAACAATAACTAAAATGTTTAATTAGTACAGCTTTATACCACAATCGAAGCATATTTAAAACATCAGCTTATATAATTTGAATATAATAATTTTATCTAACTTCGGGTGAAATTGACCAAAAAATAACGGGTACATAAAATCTTTATAGAACAGTGAATCAATTTCATTGGCTTGTCTGGGGCCTATGAGTCAATACGTCTTATACATATTGGTGAAATCCGTATTTTTGACATTCGTAAATTATAATTGTAATATAATAATTAATTTATTTGTGGTTACGGGACAACACAGTAATATACCTACGTAGATAGTAATGACATTATTCCATATCGAACAAGAAATAAAAAGCATTCACTCTGTGGCTCGTCGCAATAAGGAACTTGAATGAAAAAAAAATGGAAAATATATTCTTATAGATCAACGTTTTAATAATAATCCAATCAAGTTTCATTAAATATAGTCAATCGTAATTTGAAAACAAGTATAACCGTGAGATACTCAAATTCCCTGTAACTGGCCGGCTGTTTTGTGCTGAATTGCGCTCCCTGTATTTGCAAACGGGTAACTACTACAGTTTACAAATTATTTCAAAATAATTGAAGTTTTTTTTAGTTTTCATGGCGACTTGAGTGGGATTGACCTTACCGTTATTCGACAAAACTGAGGCAAGTATGACTTCACGCGAAGGGCATTGAAAAATGCATTTAAAAAATTAATTTACCGTGTAATCGACATTGGTAAAAAGAATTTTAAGAAATTCCTGTATTTAACTCGGAAGGTGACATTCATAAAAAAATAAGTAAAATTGATTGGAATTTCTCACTATAATATATTTATTTATTCTTTATTTATTTATTTTTTATTAATACCCCAAACTAGGCAAATGGCCGTATTATGGTGGTAATAAAAAAGAAAATATAAAAAAGAAATCATAAGAAAATATAAAAAACATATAAAATAAAATATAAACACAATTATACAATGTTGTCCATATATCGTTAAACAAATGGTAAAACAAAAACAAAAATAATAAATATATATGCGATAATATGGATAAAGGTGGGTTAATAATATGGTGGGGTTCGGCGGTTCCTAACTACAATCTATATTCGACGCCCTTAGCGGCAATTCTTGTTCTATGAAAGTGACCAGTAAGTAGCATGGTTCTCATTGCGCTGGGCCCCACCCAGTCGTCGTGAGTTCAGTTCCTCATCTTACTCTAGACTTCAAGTCTTCCGTCACGACACAAGCAATATTTTGAGGCATACTTTTGTGATAGTAGAAGAATATCAAATATTGTCAGGTTATTCGTAATCTGGGAATGTTTATCTCACTATTTAAAACAATAAAAAAAATTGTTCTTAACCTAAAATAAAGAACTTTTTCTTTAACTAGGGGTGATTTCAGTTCTACTTAAGGATTAGAAATAAAGGGGCTATTTTGGTTCTTCTTAAGGATGAGGAGTAGTCATTAACCTTTAATGAACAACTTTTTTGCCAACAACGAAAAAATCGTTAATTTTAAGGTGGAGGACAATTCCTTATCTTTAGGTAGAACCAGAATTACCCTGGTAGCATCATCTAGCGCCCTTGCTGCCTACATTAATAAAGGGGCCGGGTTTCTTTACATTGCCCAACGCCTCCTTCAGTGTCGTATTACCGCATCCTTCTAATATTTTATAAATAGGTTAGGAAAGTACATTGTATTCAATTCGACAATATGTAGGTTATAAATTTTCATAATATCATGAAATTGTAATTAAATATTTTCAATAAATGTTCTTCTTGAGACTAGACAAAAATATATTATTTTGATAGAAATAAACCGTTCAATTACAGAGCTTCATTGGTTTTAAGCTTCTCACAGTTGCATACAATATCAGAATGAATCAATGCTGCGCACTTTTGGTAGTTATTCCACGTTTAACAGCGCACATGATTCAGTTCTCTGAAAAACTTAATGGCTTACCTGGAATGGGTTTTAATTAACATAATAATGAATATTGTTGTTTGCTTTGAGGTAAGGGTGAACTTTCCACCCTCGAACTCTTTGTCAGTCGGGGATTTCATTTGAGGTTTGATGAACGCGGCAAAAAAAATAACGGAAATTCAGTCCAAGTGTTTTTGTTGTTGATCGCTTCAAAGGTTATTTAAAATACGTAACTATTATGTTTGATTATCCCGGTTGCAAGTTTTACCAAAACATGTAGATAGTACGCTCGGGTTCCGGTTCCCTCGAGGAAAACCGGAACTACATCCTGGAAACAAATGAGAGCTTTGAAATGCAGCTTCCAAAGAACAAAAGAGAGGTTTTTATTAATGTCAGAAATAACCGGAGTGTACAGTAAAATTGTAAAACTTAAAATGAATGCATCGCCTATGTTTTGGCTAGAATATGTTTTTAGTTTTGAACTGCATTGTTCGTGATGAAAATAATTTCAGCACCGCAATGAGAGAACTTCAATACTTATTGTATTATACTTAGGGGATGCTGCGGACCGATGAACACTAGTTTTCTTTTTTTTTATTTAAACTTCATATCTGTTACTGTGATCAACGTAATACTTTATTTGAAATTTTAATACAAAATGTTTTTTTACTTTGTCCTTTATTGGATTTCAATATGAATTCTTCTCCACTTTTTGTAGAGTTACTGAAAATCCCGAGCACCACATTTGCATCAATATAATATGGTAACTGTCATAATTACAAAGCTGGAAAAAGGAAAATTCTCACTCTGTCACCTGAAAATAAAAATTACTGAGAATTTACCATTTACTCAAGTCATTGTAAAAATAGCGGAATTATACATTTATGTATGTATTTATACATGCAGGTGTAATTCCATTTAAATTATATATAAGTACCTATGTATAATTAAATGAGGGTGATTCAAAAATGTTCGATTTTTTTAATAATTTTCTACGGGTCACCCTTTCCAATGTTTCCATAAGTATAATAACTTACACTTTTTTTAAGATTTTTCAAAGCTGTTTTAAAAGTGCTACCAGGTGTAAAAGTAAAGGATATAACGAAAAACATAAATAGTTGGTATGTAAACTGAGTAATTATTGTAAGCATTTTTTCACAAAATGTATTATACGTTAAAGAGATATTAATAAAATAATTACCTGAAATATTACAAAAAAAAAAAGTGGGTGTGTCAAGCCTACGCAAGACAGAAGTGAAACTTCTAGTATTCCTCTCTCTCTATTTTCATTTCATCATCTCTATTTTCTCTCTTAGGTTAGTTTGAAAATTAGAGGTTAAATAATTCAACGACGAAGCATGGATTTGCTTTTTCTAATATTTTCTTATAGATGAATGACGTTCGATTAATGTAAAGTTCCAAAAATTTTCAATTTATTCACAAGTATACAATATTACATAAATAACAATATTACAATTAAAAATTACAAAGAAATTACAATGACAATGATGTGTTCATCACCTCTATCTCGTCACTACTCATTTTTAACACTGAAATTCTGTACCAAACCGTATGAACCACAATCAATTACGTATTTCACTCGTATTACACTCACGACGCAGTATACTAACCAAGCAGCTGATGCTTGGCGTGGCGCAGTTCGCTGGTGTCTGAGAGAGAGGAAAGAAGAGAAGAGAGAGAACGTTCGTGAGCGGCTCCCCCACCTCAACAAGCGCATATGGTGAGAGAGGGACAGTGAACGGTGAGCGGTGGTGGGGGTACCCGCATTTTCGTGTCGATCCTGACTCGGTTTTACTCCGTCCCCGAAAATCCATTACGCGCCTAAAGAAGTTTCACTTCAATAAACATAATTATTGAGTTATTCAACGTGACTTCTTTGAGCGATAGTCTCCGATAATCTCTCGATAATCTCCACCAATAACAAATATTGCTTCTGCTCTTCATCAGTGGTGTGAAGACAATCGTACTCTTCCTTGAACGCTACTTCTCTCTCCACCATGTCATTAACAACTTCCATAGAATTTACAAAGTCATCATCATCCTTGCAGGCCTTAGGATCTTTCGTAAAAAAATCACGATTGTCTTGTCTTTCGAGGTATGGTCTTTTGTTTAATTTTCAAGAAAACTTCATCATCGAAGAATACAAAAGCAACAAACTTTGCGGACCGACACCAAAGATGTCCAATTTTTTTTAAACACCTCTGCATGCGGCCACTGAGTCTTTCAAAAGCTGTAAAACATTATTTTACGCAGACCATGTGCTTGATACTAGTAAGTTGCATAAATACTAACATCTTTAATGCCTTATAGTACTCTCATTGTAAATTTTAGCCATCCACATCGCTCGTTGTGGTCCAGCAGACGCTTTAAAGGACACAACCTTTTTAAGTGTTACCCCCAAAAATATAATAATGATGATGTGCAGCAAGATAAATCATTGTTATGGCTACATTTTCAATATACATTGATAACTCTGGGTTGGAATCCACCGTCCTAAAGCCTTCTTATATTATTTGTAGCTAATGGATTTTAGAATCTTTTGAACATTTTTCAGTGAAACTTTTTGTGTTTTCTTATCTCGCCTTTTTCTATTTTTCGCCAACTCTTGTAACTTCATAGTTTGTTTCTTGTCGTTCTCACTGTTCAAACCCTCTAAACCACCTATCTGACCTGGTTGTCTTTTTTACCTCTGAGTGAGTAGAAAGATTTCCAAACTTTTCTTACTTATTTTACATGACAGCAGAACGTTTTGCTTTATTTTCTTTGTGTCTTTTTAACTTTTTCCAGTAAATAAAATATCAGTCGAGGTCGAGCAAAGGGTATGTTCACCTTATCTACGACTTATTAATATTACTTTTATATTATGAAGCACCATAATATTCAGTATTTGGTTTAAAAATATGTTTAGTGACCATTAGCTAAATATCCCGGTTGGTAGGTATCAGCCTTCTTATTCCTTTCCCTCCCAGCGTTCCAGTGAAATAACATTATATTCGTTACAACGGTAACTTTAAACTACCACTGTCTTATAATTGCAGGTAAATATATAGATCAAAGATAGATACAAAGTATCCCATCGCAATTTGTCAAACCGTTCGCTGCGGAAGGCATGCGGGGTCAATGTTCAAATATTTCGCACCTTGAATTCACTACATTATTTTTGGCATGTGCCATTTTAAAATATTCGATATTTTTTTTTTTTTTTTTTTTTTACAGTATTACCGCACAAGAGTCCCAACTGCTCCCGTCTGGAGCCAGTGAGACTATGGCATCCCCAATTGGGGTATGATGTGAGGCTGAGGGTATTGGGGAGGGGAGGGAGATGGGGAAGAGGAAGGTGGGGAAGTACCTGGCTATTCAGATCTGGTCACCAAACACGGCTAAAGCCATTTCAAGCAACGTTTCAATTCTGAATGGTGGTCTTACACCAGGGCGATACTGAGAGTATCTTCCACTCTGGAACGTGCCGCAAATATACTATATATTATTTTTAAATTTTTAAATTAATTAATTGTGAAATAACACAAATTAATCAAATAAAATTTATTTGCGCACGCCGGGTTCGAACCCGCGACCTTCGGATCTGTAGTCAAAAGCGTATACCACTAGACCACGCCGGCCGTCGAATACGCACGTCGAATATACATATCATTCATGATTCAGTCACTATCGTAAGTCTTGAAACATGAAAATATGTTTGAAACAAAATGCAATAATTCAATTACCTAATAATCTAATAAGTTTTTTTTATCTAATTTGTCATTTTTGCTTTTTTTATCTAATTTTCATTTCAAAACTTTTCGTTATCAATTGATGTTATTTGTACGCTTTTGTAGCCATTAAAATGATTGTTGCTACCTCCTGAGATATCATTCGGAAAGCAAGTTTGACTGGATAGATATTGCAAACATGAAACCCCTCAAAGTTTTTCATTGATAATATTAAAGTTAAGTTAAGCACTCTTTGTTTCCGTCCACAACTCGAGTCCCTTGTTGTACTTTTGCTTTGAGAAAACAGTATCTTTGGAGAGGACAAAAAATGTATAAGATTAAATGTCTCCTCCCAAAATGTGGCGGAGCCAGCGAACTACTCGTACCTTTGTTTGTCTTATTTCGGGAATGTTGGGAAAATGTCAAGAACTTAATTTGGGTTAATCAGTCCTACAGGTCTTAAGTATTTAGCAAAGAGGGACCTAACTTTATATCAAACTCAATATAGGCTTTGTCATTTACATCCTCTGGAAACAAATGAAAACCTTTTTGTGTCTTAGTGCTCGGAAAAATTTGGCGACAAAAGAGAGGCATGAAAAAACCAACTGGTTTAAAAAAAGATTAATTTTTTAACACGATATTGTTGTAAAGCAAAAATAGATTTAATTTTAGAAAAATATTATTCTCCATGAGAAATGCGTGAAATATTTATTTTTATGTTGTTTTTTTTAGTTTTTTTTTCATCTTACATAACTGACATAGCCATGATCGAAAAAAACATTCTAGATAGTATCAAAAATTAGGTTATGACTTCCGGTAATTACTTTTTTTTTAATTGATATTTTTTTGTAACTGCACTTCGCAATTTTTTTCCTTATACTCCATATTTTAGAACCTTAATAATACTCCATAAATTTTACGATATTCGTCCAACAAAAGAGAAAGGCTACTGGAAAATCATTAATTATTCACCATTGTAAAGTTAAGCGTGTAATTAATAATCATACCGACCACAAGCATAAAATTCCAAGTAAAAACTAATAGTATCAGGTTCCTCCGCTCTGCACCCTTATTAATCTCACTAGTTACTCCTCAAGCATCTGTAACTTAAGTTATAATAATATTATATTCAGCTTAACGGGGTGTTTATTCGACGGAGATATACGTATTTAAAAAGTAAGCAGCAAAACAAAGCCAGTTTTGTATTGTGAAGTATTGTGAACACCGCTGAAGCAACCCTTGAAACCAGTTAGAATTATGAAAACCGCAGAAGCGACCTTCATAACTAGTGAATATTATGAACACAGCAAAAGTGATCCTCGAAGCCAGAGGGTATTGTGAACACCGCAGAAGTGAACCTCATAGACATTGAATACTATGAACACCGCGGAAGTGTCCCTCGAAGCCAGTGAGCACTATGAATACCGCAGAAATAACCCTCAAAGTCAGTGAGTATTATGAACACCGCAGAAGCGACCCTCAAAGACATTAAATATTATGAACACCGCCGAAGCGACCCTCGAAGCCAGTGAGTATTATGCACACCCCGAAAACGAACCTCGAAGCCAGTGAGTATTGAGTAATCCCAGCTGAGGTATATTGCGAGACTGAAGGAATTGAGGAGAGAAAATATCTGGTGGAGAGAAGGGTTGGAAAGTAAATAACTAATCAGATCAAATCGACAAACCTCAATTTTCTTTAGAACATTTTTGTCCATCTTTGTTTTGCGTCATTCCAAGCGCCCTTTGGGTGACTAATTGAATAAACGGCGTTATAATATACAGTTTACCGTTTTAGATATATTATTTACTGGTGTGTAACAAAATAAACCTTCAAGATTATTGTATTATTTGGAAAAATCGTAATAAGTATATTGTAAACCGAAAGAGGATAAGAAAACCATTAATTCATTTCGTGAATTGTGAAATAAACAAGTATTAGCTACGAATATTCCGTAAATGCTCGTTTCCAAGAAATTACATTAAAAAATTCAACGCGACGCTGAGTTTCCAATTTCATCGCGGAACTTCAACATTGATAAGTACTCCCATCTCACATTTTACAACGTGTATTCTGATCTCAACGTTATTTTTACTATGAAATTATTTACAGATAATATTTTTTGGTATGAACTCCTAGAATCCTTTCGTTTAGTTTGTTTAAAAGGTTAGGTATGTTCACTGCCGGCCCTGGGCCGAACAACGCCAGGCGCTAGTAAAACTTCAAGGGCTCTTAGGTATAAGGTTTTATTAGTATTTGGTTTTATAAACGCCTTTGTTCCTTAGTGCCTTGGCACGGAGCGGACTTGCACCTGCACAGGACCAGCCCTGGGTAGGTATGTTATTTTGCTATCAAATACAAATCTTTATCATCAAATGTTCCATGTAAAGACCGATTTGGCTGTCATTTAAAATGTGATAGAGTTTCGAACACTGTAATATAATTTACAGTAAAATTTTGTCATTAAGAGAACAAACTGTTCGAAAAAAGTGGAACAATTGCATACCTGAAGGGATGGATAGATAAATAGAAAAGCGCATTATTCCGTATAAGATAGGTTACTGACCTGATAATGTGTAACATTTAAATATGAAACAATAATTTGCGAAAAATATAGATGTAATAAAGATAGAACAAAGACGTTTTACAAAAATATCAAGACCTTTAAAAGACCGGCAGTACAAAGATAGACTCAAGGAACTAAGATTACCAGCATTAAAAAAGAAGAGAAAGATGTGACTTAATTGAGACTTTCAAAATTTTATCTGGACATTATAGTTGCCCTGGCATCCAAGAAATCTTCCCCACCAACAAAAATATAAATCTCTGTGTACACTAAAAAATGGATATTTGCAAATAGATTAGTGAATGCATGGAACAAACTTCCACGATCTGTCATCGATTCTACTATTATAAACCAATTTAAAGCTATTTGGAGAGAAGAAAGTATTAACTTATCTTAAATTAAAATAACTGAATTACTGACTTATTTTGAAATTGGATCGCATTTTATATAGACGTCATTTTATGTGGACCGCCTTTTATCTGTTGACGTATATGTCTTTTAAAGTGTGGCAGATTGCCATACGAATACAATCAATAGAAAACACTTTTCATATACATTTGTATTAATCTATTTATTTATTACACATATTCAAATACAGGGTTTTCCAATAAGAGGTGTTATTTTGAATAGCCCGCTATTTCGGTAGATGTTACTTTTGAAGCTGTCATTTTTAAACATTTGACAAGTAGAAACTACGTTATTAATAAAAATGGAACGATACACGCTTCAACAACGCATTGAAATTATTAAAATTCACTTGAGTGAATCAAATGCAAATCATCTTGAGTGATGAGGCCCATTTCCACCTCGGTGGCTTCGTCAACAAGCAAAATTGTCGCATCTGGGGCTCGGAAAACCCAATAAGTATTGTTGAAAAGCCTCTCTTTCCTCAACGTGTGACTGTTTGGTGCGGTTTATGGTCCGGCGGAGTCATTGGACCTTACTTTTTCGAAAATGAGGCTGGAGCAACAGTTACGGTGAATGGATTGCGCTATCGAGAGATGATTAATGTTTGTTTATGGCCGGAATTGGATGATATTGATCTGGACAACGTTTACTTTCAACAAGACGGCGCTATGTAAGCAACGAAACCCTTGATCTTTTACGATTGAATATCAAAATAACACATCTTATTGGAAAAAATAATTAATTAAAAGAAAATTATGATGCTAAAAATTAAATGTTATAAATGAGGCAAATAAAGATTGATTCTTGGTCTAAACAATATTGTTGTTTTAAATTATACCAATGAATTTTAATTAAATGTAGTGCGATATGGTGAACAATATTTTTTGTCAATCCATCTTTTGTCAATATTAATAGATAAAGCTTACATAACTTAAAAATAAGTTACGATCCTTTTTTCCTACAAAAAATTCTTAGTTTTGGACTAAAAAATATTGAGGGGGCGGTTTATAAAAATTAAAATAGTTGGTTGTATGTAATTTTAGAAACCGAAAAAAACTTAATTTGTTAAAATTTAAAAAAAAAAAATCCTGACAATATCGGGTCCAAAACTATCTTATATTTTAATCTGAAACCAGCCATACAAATACACAACATTTCATTGAAATCAGTTGGGCGGTTTCGGAGATTAGCGGGTACGAATACAGTGACACGTGATTTTTATAGATTAAGATTAGCTACAGCAAACCGTGAAAAATCACGGGATGTCAAAACTCAGTATGAGTTCAGTTATTTTAATCAAATGTATAGAGTGCAACATTTTATTATAAATAATATAGGTAAATATTGTTATTTCTAGTAAAAGTGACAATAGTTGTATCGCTTATTCAACAAACTGCAAGTTTCCCGAAACTTACGATATTTAGTTATTCATAAACAACTAGTAATCAGATGCATTTGGGAACACAATATGAATATTATTTCTTGCTTCTGTTGGGGAGGGAGGGGTATAACTCACTGGAAATGTTGTGGGAGCAAACCACTAACCTGCCTACGTTATAATATTATTACGATGGTAAATTTAGAACAAGAGAATATTAATACAAATTCTGTCCATTGTTTTCCAATGCTGCTCTAATGTCAAAGTTTTGATTTGATTATTTTACGTTAAATTATTGTTGGCATTACGCAATTATTAGACTTCTAACGTCATAAAAACATTATGTAACATTATTAACCGTACTTTGTTTTATGATTTGGAAAGTCTTTAACATTGACACACTTATGTATTTGTAGGTATTGAAGAGATAAACCCGCCGAAGTGTGTCTCGGGTTTATCCATGTGTCTGAATTTAATTCAATAAAATTTATTTTTCCTTATTTCCGATGAAATTGAACACAAGTTAGTCTTGTTGAAATTACTTTAATAGGATTTTAAAAGTCTTAAGTAAACTAACAACATCAGTATGTTTTTGTAATTTGTATAGATTCATCACGCTTCTTGAAAATGTCCCTCAGTGCGTGTTAAAATATCCATGGCTCCAACGGTTTACGACTTGTGATATTACATAAACAAAGGAAGTTTCTGATATGATATGATTTATGTCTTTTCACCTCCGCGTTTTCAAATACGTTTAATTTCTTTTCGAATTTACTTACAGTAAAATAACAATGCAAAATCTAAATACACAGAGTGATAACTAATATACTGGTCAATCAATTGTTAATCTATAATATATATTTTTAATAAATTATTCCCTAATTAGGAGTTATAGGTGCTCATTTGTATACACATACATGCCTTGTTGTTCATACACGGCAATGATAGTACATCTTTACCATAAAATATAAGTATGCAAACCTGGAATAAGTATACAAAAACAATATTGGTTTATATAAATTAAACGAAGATTTTTCTTACCTTTGGATGGATCGCCACAATAATATGTAGGAACCCCCCCCCCCCCCCTTACCCTCCACCTTCGCAACCCTTGAAATTTCATCACCCTTTCTTATCGAAGGGTAAATCATTAGTTAGGCACTAAATCATTTCTGCAAAGTGTTGCGTTTATATGACGAATTCTCCGATTTGAATTTGTAATAATTGATTACGACTTGCATTACCAACCCCCCACAATACGTGAAAGCCTGTTTGGCTCTGCCTTAAATTAACATGGAGTAGAACATACGAATCAAATCCAAAATCTGTAGAAACTTCCGTCATTTAGCGCCAAAGTTCATTTCAATTATGTAGGACAGCTTCAAGCTTTCACACATATTACCAATTCGGGAAATGTTTCAATAAATAATGTTAAGTTTTCATTAATTCATCGCTGGGTCGAGGCAATTAGTTAGAATCTGAAATGTCCATTAAAAGTCCTATATAAAACTATGTTTGCATTGTTAATTTACAATCGGCACTAGATTTCTCTAGACGACACTGGAAGTCCGTCGCAATGTGAAGAACAAAAATTATTTTTTCTTATTCTCATTTAGGTTCTATTTATGCACATGTCTAATTTCTGTGAAAAAAAATCATAATTTTATTTTAAATCTGTACACTTTTAGGTGAAATATTTGAAAAAAATATCTAGTCACACTCCTTCCTGGTAAAAGCTCTAGGTACATGTTAATGTTCCAAATACATACGAACATATTGGATTATACTAAGCACAGTTTTGGACTGGATGATATTCAAAGGAGAGCGTTAAATCCTTCGTAGTAGATTGTGGTAAGCCTCTTTGACTTCTGACCCAAAGATCAAAGGTTAAACATGACACAAAATGTATTCAATTTGTATCATCATTTGTATATCACAACTTTTTCAATATACTTAGTAATATATTCTATAGCCAATAGGATTAGGATTTTTTTCATTTATTCCTGTATAATGTATTGAATTTATATACTAGACCACTACTTTACATACAATAGTTTATTTTTATCATATGGTTTTTTCAACTAAACAGGAGAGAATTTTCCCATTTATGGTGGCAGGTTACTTCAAATAGAACGATTATTATTTCAACGTAGCATATTTGCATTAAATTTAATTGTTTACTAACTGGTTGCAATTGAACAAGCTTAATATAATGAAAGCAAAGACAATAAGATCATTTAAGGTGGCTACGGTGATTTTTGTTCTTAGAAGTATTGAAATTGTTTAGTGTTAGTGTATTTATTATTGTATTAGTATTTAATATTTGTATTTCTTACAATAAATATACAATGTTTACATGTCATACAGTATTATCGTATAAAATAAAAAAACAGCCTCTCCTCGCCGTAAACAATGCTCTTGTGTTTGGTGAGGAAATTCTAGCTCAATTATTAAAAACCAAAATAACAAAAATCTTTGTTACGATCTTTTTTTATTCTGTGTTAGTTACCTACCGATTTATTTACGAAAAAAAAATTGTCTTTACACATAGATTAACAAAACGTAACAAGTGATTGTCATAGCTCTGATAGTCAATTAGCTGCTGTTATTAGTTATTAATTAGCTACAAAGAAAATGCGAAATTGCGCATTATATCGTTTCACTTCTATTATAGACTTCCACTTCCCAGACCTACAAACAAACTAAATAATACACATCTTATACACCACCCACGTCAATCTGAAATCACTCAATACATACCGTCCACACACAAGACATTACAATGAATCATAATATTATTGATTCACACCATGAAATGTTTAAAACGAGTAATATAGTTTCAAGACTTTAACCAATGTACTACTTTGTTACTCCAATGTGATAAAAACAAAGGAGAGTATTTGATCCAACACAAAAAATGTATTCGGCATTTTATCCAATCTGTGACTCAGTGGGCTTAGAGCCAACGATATCACCGCTCTATAATATAATCGTGATTATTAATCTTATAAAGTTAATCTTTGAGAAGAAAATAATATTCGCGAAATTTTTAATATGAAGCCTACACCCTTCAACCTATTCTATCCTCGCTGGAAAGGGTTCAGGTGTTTTTTGAGTAATGAAAATCGACATCAATCTTCAGTCAATATGAGCGTTATTACATTCTCGTCTTCTCAGGGATTAAATTATTTATAGAATATTTTCCTTTTAGTCGTATCAATATTTCAACATGTCAATATCCAACATTTTGTTTCTCTCAGCTACAATATTTCTCAGCTATCTCGCTGGTAAATGACGCTGGTATGATTTTCAGCCAAATACTGAAGTAAATTAAAAAAAAATGTATTTCAACCGTTCGTCATTTAGAGCCGCAGGTTTGGATCGACAGACCGTCGCGTCGTCGTGTTTAATATTATAAAAAATCGAACATCAGCGCCATTTTGTATATGTTCACACGTGAATCGTCGATTAACCGACGATTATCGGTTCAAAAACCGTTTGTCCATTTTTATATCGGACTGTTTGATCATCTGTTGATTAAGCAGTCACAAAAAAATGAATTCCAAATTGTAACTTTTTTCTGTAACTAAAAATCGTTAAAAATCTTATGCAGGAAAGCCGTACATTAAATATTCTTTGTATAACGGTTATTATAACATAACATTAAAATACAGAAGTTTTGTGTCATTTCACTTCAAGTGCGCTTTACTACAACAAACTTAAAATAAGTTCTTAAAATTATTCCTTTAAATGGCTTATGGCAAACTCGAATTATGCGGATTATTATTAAAAATTAATTGGTTATCGTTTTTCGTGTTTGGGTTTTTAATTCACTTAAATTAGGAAACGACAACGACTAATAGATGAAAAGATGACATAAAAATTCAAAAGTAAATGAATGATATTTTACAAAACAACGATAAATTTCAGACCTTGTTGTATAACGAGTCATTGGCATTTCAATTGACAACCCTGCCATCGTGGCCACTATTAAATTCCATGTACCGACTAGGAAAACAAGACAAATTATAACATTATTCTGCAATTCATACACAATCAACTTTCAGACACACCCACTAACCCATTCGATCTAGGCAACTGGTTTGGGGGTACTATTGACATATTTACTGCATGTTTGATTTACTTACACCAATTATAGAAATAATCGTAATCTATACCTACAAATTATGGTAGCGATTGTTATGTAGTTTTAGTGATTTGCCTCATACGTATTATTGTTCTAGTTCATATCTTTATTTTATGTTAAGGTTACATGTATAATAAATTTTTTTTTCATATTTAATTCATCAGTTTAATATTAATTTATGGTTTAAAAATTTCTTGTGTATATTTTTCGATAGCTCACTAGGTATATTTTGTTCTTATAATCCATGTAAGAGCTAAACTGGGCATAAAACCAAATAAAATTAATCAATTTCCTGCGCTTCTTAGCAGTAAGCATTACATTTCAACTAGTAACTCAAAACTAGTTAAGTTTGCCACCGCCAGCGATCTCCATACAATCACCTGGCGACAAAACTAGAAGCCTGCCGCCCTCACTCCTCTATTAGTCTTGTCTACTTGTCTAGTCCTCCGGGGGATCGCCGGGGTCCTTGGAAGTCCTCTATCAAGTGCGATGCACTCTGACCTCGGGCGTGCACGTTGGGGATACCTATTCACGAAGGCGTCTTCTTACTTAATGCCGTATTATCTCGCTGAGGGGGTCAGCAGTCAGCACGTGAACACTGAACAGAATTGCCACACTGAGACACTGAACACAGTTTCACTTTAAATTTAGAATTTTTATACTATTTATTGAAGATTTAATCTCGGTTGTGGAGTGGAGAAAACAAAGTCGTCCTGAGTATAGGATTTTTAATTTTTGATTTTAATTCAATTTAGTCTTCTGGTGCGCCTACGGGGGTAAAACCAAATTTTACGTAGCAAGCAAGACGGAAAGACGCTCTTGCAAGGAGCCACGCTTCATTCGGCAAGTTCCGTACTCCTTCCGCCTGGCCACCAAAACTCTGTGCAGTGATTTTCTTCCGTTCTCACTAAAATTAGAATGGGTCTATTGAAAATGATGATTACTTATATTTTATATATTTTTCTGTATATATATTTCAATATGTCTTATATCACTGTATTATTATCAAAAACAAAAATACTTTTTATTTACATTTTACATCATTAAATAATATAAAATTCGATGTTTTACTTGGATTTTTTTTTATTATTATTTATTTTATTTTTAATAGTTGCATATAACAATATTTATATTTGGCTAATCGTTTAATCGAGATTTTTTTTTTTTTTTTTATATTTACTCCACACAGGAGGCCCTGAAGAAAACAATTTCCCTCAGGGCCTATGTCATCTTTGGGGATGCTGTGTGGAGGGTCTTTTTGTGGAGAGGAAGGAGTGAACATGGGTCTTGAAGAGTCCCATGTTGTAGGAGGGAGGAAACACAGAGGCCGGCAGTTCGTTCCACAGCCGAGCTGTTGAACTTAAGAACGAATCATAGAAGCGACCCGTGATGGTCATATTATCGTTATAGGTCGCTTTACTGGTGAGGTGGGGCTCTCCTTATAGTAAGAAGAGATGGGTGAATGCTAAAAATGACGAGAGAACAGTCCTCCCAGTCTCTGGGAAGTGAAAGTTTGCTTTGTGGAAATAATCAATATCACTTGCACAACTAAATCAAAATTTTCACCTAGCGAAAACAATGGACAAGTTTTTTTTTATATATTAATAAAACATGTGAAGTAGCATTGAAATAACATATTTACCCGATTTTTTCATCAGTTGTGGTTTTTAAACATTATGTTCACAGTAAATAACCGTAATTCTTTTTAAACATTAGAAAGTATGAAGTATTATTTTTGTGATGATTTAAAAGTGTTTCGAGTATTACAAACTTAGGGCCTAACTAATAAAGGTGTTTTAAAATTTTATACAACTTATAAACAGCCATCAATGTTCTTTTGTCAGTTGCGTAAAATTTTGTTTACTATTTGTAAAAGATAAGTCTTAACCTTAAAAAATATTAAGTTTAAATGATATTATAAACACAATTTGCTACACAAAACGAATAAGAGAGTCTTTCCAAAGATAATTTATGGCGGTTTCTTCTAAAAACAATAATAATACATCAATAAAGATATTTCGTAAAATGAACCATTTTATCAATAAAATAGGATGTATTTATTTAATTATGTATTTACGGTACAAGTAAAACTACCTGTAAGAATGCAGATTAATTCATTGTTTTAAAATACTAAGCAATAAATTATTAACGGTGTAAACATACTAATATGATTCAAATTAAATAAAAATTACAATAAAGCTATAGAAAACTAAACGTTTAATAAAAACGGTTTAAAAAAAAAATTAAATTCTTTTTTGTAAAAGTTTTTTCCGTGCTATTAAAAATATGTGCTACCTCTGTATATTAGTTGGTATTGTCATTAAAAAAGATTTCTTTAAATGACAAAAGTTTTTGTCGTTACTTATTCTGAATCCAATAATTTTCATTGTTTTATTCGAAGTATCATAACCTCAAATTTGGTGAGCTCAGACAATAAAAACTTCGTACTGCGTTTGCTGTCAGAAATTATTAGCTCAACTCGACTATTTTAAGCTTCGAACAGTATTTCCAACAAACCTAAAGAATTTATGTACCTACATTATTTTTTTGTAAAGAAAAACAAACATTCACTGGTTACGAATAACCTGACAATATTTGAAAATCTCCTACTGCCACCACGGTAAGCAGAAAATGTTTCTTATCTTGTGACGGAGGACTTAGCGAGCCGAGGAATTGAACATACTACTGGGTACACCTGACCGGTTAAACCTGACCGATTCCAAAAAATATGTCTTATATTGCATGATCTATATTTTATTCAGTCAATAACGTTTTTAAATAGATTGTTGAAATCTGAAACGAAACCGAGTTACATAATTGCTAACGTTACCTAACCTAATTTATCGGTTTTATCAATCTATATAATTATAAAAATAATAATAAAAACATTGCATTTATTTAGCGCAGTTTAGTGTAATTTCAGTTTAAGTGCGTTTAACTATAACAAATTTAATATATATAAAGTAGCAGCGATAGACGATACAAGTAAATATAACATTTTACAGAATGTAAACAACAGATGGTTGTTATTTTTAAGCAACAACAAAATAAATAATCAAATACTTACAAACATAATACATGGTACAGAAACTTTTCAATTTGAATACGCAAAATATAAAAAGAAAAAATAAATAAACTAGTTAAAAGTGCAGATGGCATAAAAATGCAGGTTTAAAATACGCAATTTCAAAGTTAATGCAAGTAATTTACAATAAGAAGTAATAAGCGTATAAATAATTCCCACAACGGTACTTAAATCATATAAAATAAATTTTTAATAAAGTGGAAATTCCCGATAAACTCTCAGGAAAGAGAATCCGCATTAATGTCAGTAGAAAAGTTTGTTTGAATTCTCTTTGTTAAATAATTCCTTTGCACTGAGACGTCGTATTTCTCCTCTAACTACAAGTTTATTTGTCGGTGATGTATATGAAATAGCAAATAATAAAAAAATCAAAGTTTGTGGTGGAACATTACTAAAATGTAAAAAAGTGCACAATTTTTTCGCCACATGAAAGTATATTTTAGTATGGGCTTAAATCCATTTGATAATTTATTTATTTATTCATTTTCGGGAAATCGACAGTTTACATTTAATCAGTTTGTACATAAGTATTATATAGTAAAATAAAACCAATTGTGGATTTCCTCCTTGTGACTTTAACTGAGACAGCATAATATGGACTAAGTTATTAAAATTTGTCAGAAAGGAATATGAATTAAAAAATTAATACAAAACAAATGATTATATAAAACGAAAAATTTACAAAACAATACATTTATAGCCATGGAGAGAGGTTGTAGATATAAATCAAATTATAATAGAGATATAAACAATAGAGACATAAAAATTATTCAAAAACCATCAGAGAAATATTATTTTATGGACCTCTTGTATTTGGTAAGTTCGCAACTGAAAATATCAACCTTTAATAATACTCTATTGTAATTATTGAATAGTCTGTTCAGGCAAGAATTCTGCTTATAGTTCGTTTTGCTTTGATCAACTCTGAATATTAATTAATATTATTTATAATTAACTACTCCATAATTTATTGAACAATTTTCTATTCCTGTATTTAGGTAGATCTTTTTCAGTTTAATTATGTAAGTACATCAGCGAGCCTAACAGCACAAAAGTGATGATGATTAAAGAACGAGTGATCTCAGGATCAGGATACTTGTGTTGTCGTGTAGAATTACTTCCCAAAGTTAGTGAACTTTAGCCCCGGATACCTTGTATTAAGTTTTGCTTTAACTGCTATTAATCTATAAAATAACACTCAAAATATCTAAGACATGCGAACACTTAAGTTTACTATTCTCGGAATCTCCCAGTGAGGTGTTCACAAAACATGACTAATTTAAACGATTTACATGCACTGATTACTTCAAACTCTACTACTAACCATGTTTTAAATTAGGAATTTTTTTTATTATCTACACCGTACTATTGGCGGCCTCCGTGATCGATGGGTAAGGCTCTTGACTAGCAAACTAAAGATAGCGCGTTCGAATCCCAGCGTGCGCAAGTTAATTTTCTTTTTATTCACAATTTACTCATTTAGAGTAATATATAGTTTATTTGCGGCACGTTCCAGAGTGGAAGATACTATCAGTATAGCCCTGGTGTAGGACCACCATTTACAATTGAAACGTTCCTTGAAATAGCTTTAGACGACCAGATCTGAATAGCCGAGTTCTTCTCGTCTTCTTCTTTTCCATATCCTTCCCCTCCCCACTACCTTCATTCTCTCAACATAACCCGATTAGGGGTGCCATAGTCACATTGGCTACAGACGGTTGGGAGCAGATAAGACTCTTGTGTGGTAACACATTAAAAAAAACCGTAGAACAAAAAAGATAACAAGACTGGACATCGCACTTGGGTCCCACCCAGGCGTAGTGCGTTCAATTCCTCGGCTGGCTAAGTCCTTCATCACAACACAAGCTTTCTGTGGTAGTAGTAAGAGATTTTAAAATATTGTCAAATTATTCGTAACCCGGGAATGTTTGTCTTTCTTTAAAAAAAAAAAAAATATACTGAAGTCCCTTTCGATCACACTTTTATAGAAACTTAGTAATAACACTTAGTCCAAAAACCCTGTGCTTTGACTCACTTACACACCTTCCAAGAAGAACTTGGGCTGACATATTAGATCCTATCCCATTTGTAAACACTGTCGTAAATTTAAGCCTCATTTGGGCAAATGTTTGAATCACGAAACACGTCCGCAAGGCATTTATTTTGTTGTTCTTTATTCTATGTTTGCAACTATCAATTTTTAACATAACATAATCTTTAACATAATCCATAACTATATTGAAAGCCCGTTCCTCTTGGAATGCTATGGTTTATACGTGCCCGAAAACTTCAGCCGTAGTCGTCGACACGACTTATTCAAAATACCATACGGCAGAACAGTATTCTAGCACAACATAGCATGACAAGAGGAATGGTGCTATTGAATGAAATCTCAGAAGCACTAGATATATATAATTCTTCTTTAAATAGCCTAAGGTTTTTTTTTGTATAATAATTATCTTCATAGGTGTTAAGATTGTCAAATTGAGAATTGTACAGTAATTGGATAATCTATCTGTTGTGCAATAAAAAAAAATAAAAAAAATCATTAATTGACTTCTACACAGTAAGTATAAATATATAAATAAATTAATTATAAAAAAAAAAATATTTCATATTTGAAAAGGGCTTTAATTTTGAAATTAGAATTTTGCCGGCGGGGAAAAGATTTTTTTGCAGAATTTGATCACCGAATAGATAAATCTATAAAAGTGCGTTGTGGGCGTGTCCGTGTGCCGGAAAAAAAATTCCTGCTTCTATTGAAATTAATAAAAAAAATAATTTCAATAAATGATTTTTTTTTTTATTCGTCCGAAACCTTCGAGTGTAAGGAACTTAAGTAAATTGGCGATAGGCGTTTTGTTCAAACCGTTGTAGATCATTGTTCTAGGGATTATGATATCAGCAATTACAATAACGGTGTTTTCATTTGCTTGTGTCTGATATGGTCATTGCAGGGACCCACCACTTTCCCGTCCCGGTATAGGTGACTTATTGTCACCCCTTTGGGGCTCTCGCAAGGAAGCTAATTTTTTGGTATAAAAGTTTCTACAATTTCATAAAAAAGGACTCTAGACCTCCAATGTCTCCGCATACGTAATAAGGTGGCGGTATGCAAGCGCCAAACATAATCTGATATGGTCAATATGGAAACTACGCCTAAACTAATATAATATAATGCAAGTAAACAGTTTACCTAACGTAAAAAAACGTTGTAATTGTTATATGTTTGCAGATGATACTTGCATCATATGTGCTGACAGAAATCTACAGAAAATTGAGAAATTTTTACATACAGACCTAAATAACATAATTTAATGGTCCCACGACAATGGAATTATTATTAATGCAAAAAAACAAAATATACGCTTATTCACTCTCCATATGCAAGTTGTCAGGATAAAGAACTTCATATAAAAGTCATTCATACGATTGTTTACACACAAAAAACCAATCTCTGCCATGTAAATGCCCAAACATGGAAAAAGTGTACCAATATACATACTTTGGTCTTACAATAGATGTCAATTTTAACTGGTCAAATCACAATGAAAATGTATGTAATATATTAAGATCCATATTAGGAAAATTTTACCAAGTAAAAAACTTTGTTAATAAAAATATATTATACTGTATATATAATACATTAGCGTAATCAATTATAGGATACGGAGTTAATAGTTACGGATAAACGTATAAAACGTGTGATGAATGGCTTCAATCAACAGTGAAAACAGATAAACCGTAGCTCCTACCTTACGGATTAAAAATATATCAATTATTTATAAAAACGAACATCCTAGCGACATCTTTTGAATTAAGGTTGATCGAGGTTTGTTTGCAGTAGGCATCTGTGATAGTCGAACTTATATCGAGATTCTAGAACGTAAACACAGAGGTCGTTAAAATCTTCTAGGACAGGAAGGATTCCCCTTGTTTAGGCCTGAAAATAAACACTGAATTTTGACAGCCAATTAGACTTAAACAAAAACTATAAAGTTTTGAGTAACCAATCAGTGAACGGAAAGGCGTGTTTCAACGAAAGACAAAGGAATGACCTTTGGACCCAGCGATCAAAGAGATAATTAATGACTTCTTCATTCCCACAGAAATTAGAGGTGAAGGCACTGTAATATAAACATCGACGTTCAAGGTGAAAAACCCTAGGAAATGTTTAGAATAACTGATGCATTCGTGGGGTAGCGAACCATAGAGATCGAGGGCTTTGGGGCCGTTTCATGTTGAAAAGACACACACGAAAATACAATGAAAATTTTTTAAATGAAATATAGTATAAGAAAAGGCGGAAAAGCTTAGGAAAATTACTGGCATGATTTTCAACCGTCGTGCAATTACTTATGATAGCGGGAGGGTGTCAAGTTCGATGAAAATCGTAATAAAGAAAAACGAAAGCGTTGGGGACATTGGGAGCAAATCGTTATCAATTCTAGATGAAGCGGGGTATTAGGAAAACGATTGGGAATGAAAATTTTGCATAAAAAATAGACATTTTAGAAAGAGTGCAGCGACTGGACGAAGGAACAATTCAGAGATTTCGGGCTACTACAAAGGTCCTAGGAACATGATAATAGAGTACCAGAAGAAGACAGTAATACTAAACATATAGCGATAGATTAAATTCAGAAAAGTAGGCGTTTTAAATTATTATCAGGGTAGATAGATCTTAGAGTTACACAAGACTACAAAAAAATGAGACGAGATAAAAGGTTGGCGGTCTCATGTGTATTTTAGGATATAAACAATCAAAATTCGAACATGGGTTTTGTTTACGTTAGAGTAATAAGCAATTAGGAAAGCGATTAAATTTAATATAGGGCTTATGAGATGTTTAGTTAAATCAAAAGACATAAAAATTAATTGCTCTAAAATAAAATGAAATTTACGAGCGAAGTACCAAAAATTTGAATCTAAACAAATGTCCATGCGTATGAGTTATGTTGATTTTTGTATGAAAGGGACGAAAAGTGGGGAGGAGTTTAGGTCAAGCAATAAAAGTGACGGGTACCCCAGAGTCAAATTAGGTATATCTCCCATAGAAGTGTGGAAAATGATATATTAATTAATAATAGATGAAGGATGAAATTTTCCTAGAGACAACACACATCAGGAACAATGTGGAGAAGATAAGGGAAGGGTAAAAAACGGGGATAAGGGATGATCCAAGTGGAGAAAAGCGATACAATTCTAAGTTATCCGTGAAATTAATAAATACGGCTTGGAATATAATTAATTATAGAGTTATGAGAAATAACATAAGAATAAAGAAGAAATTTGTGGAGAAAAACGTCGCGAATAAAAGAAAATTAAAAAAAGGGAAAACTCAAATCTGCGACATAAAGAGAGAAGGTACGGGTCAAAGTGGAAAAGCTCACATAGGTGACAATAAAATTAAGTAGAATTTAGACAAATTAAAATTCAAAAATGCATAGTGAAGATTTCGAAATGGATTTAATCATTTTTCGCACGAGATGCATAAAATTGAGATCTATATATATATTATTGAGGACGGACCTATCGCAAATTGAGAAAAAAAAAGGAACACAAAATCATGATATTATAACTACATTTTGTATGAACCGTAGAACATATGGGAACTGGGCATTTAACGCGGACTTACTCGATTCCGACCCTATGGAGTTGAGGACAAGGAACGAAAAATAGTCGACACCCAGAGTCAGACGACAGAAGATCGTATGTCGGCACAATTGAAATTAGCCTCAGATATGTTCAAATTTACGAGTTGATAGGAGACAGAATTAATTATCAAAAGAAATTCAGGTACGCCTTTTTGGAACCTGAGAGGGGTATTTAAGATCGTGCACACCAGTTTTCAGGAAGTCAGCCGAGGGTTTTGGAAAGGTGGTTACGCCGCAGTACTACGCGACCGGTAAAATTAACAGTGGAATATCTCTAAGTGTTAAATTTTGAACAAGTCTAAGTGTCAAATTTTGAACAAGTCCCTGGACTTAGAGAGTTTTGTGAAAAGTTAAAATTCTTAAATTCAGTTTCTAAATTCCTTTAAAATCCCATCAATGAAGTTTTATTAAGTCAGTTTAATTTAATTAAACAGTGAAAATAAATAGAGTTTAAACTCAGTGCTTAAGAGTGTTAAGTGATAAGTGCTGAACAGTGAATTGTGGATTATCTAAATTTAAAATAATTATTTCATTCGAAGTGAAAAACATTCAAATTCAATTTAAGAGTTTTTCGGAAATCTAAAGTGAACGTGATCACGGATTGATATTTAAAAATAGATTATAATTTAGCATCAATTTTGGTTAAAAATATTAATTGTAAATACTTACATCTTAGTTTAAATAAACACAATTTAGACAGTTCGAAAAGAAATAACAACAAATGCTCAAACCTTTGTTCTAAAAGTAACAGTTCGAAAAAAATTTAATTTTGGATAGTTTAAAATATTGGTGAAAACAGTGCAATTTGGGAGAAAGTTTTAACAGATATTTAATTTATAAAGAATCGAGATAATTAAAAGTTTGCGCAATTCGGGATAAATTTTCTTATAAATTTATATAAAAAAAAAATTTAAAAAAGTGAAAATAACACAAATAGTTCGACTTAAATAATTTATAATTTTCCGGCACATCTATATCACAAAATATTAAATACCAGCTAATTTATATGGATCAAGCAAGAATAAAATATTAAATAGGAATAAATAGTCGAAAAGATTTATTTAATTAGTTGAAAAATACAGTTAATTAGATAGGGATTCTTTGGCAAGGTTGTTGTGTAGCTCCCAACCGGAAAAACCTTGGTGGGGTAAGTTTTCCTTTTATAAATAATTTTCAGGTGCCTAGGAGTGAGAAGGAGCTGCGGATTACGGTATTTCAATTTAATTATTATAACAACAAAAAGAATTACACTTTAATACATGTATATTGTGTATTTATATATATGTATATAAAGTAATATATTGTATATAAAGAGTATATATGGGTAATTTATGTACCTATATGTATATATATATATATATATATATATATATGTATTTTATTTATTAATCAAAACATCGGAATGGTAACGATTTTAAATACCTACCCATAGACATATCTATATTATTGGAAAAGAAAATATGTATTTATTAATGTTCCAGTCCATGTAGAATCATATATTTTATATTTATTTATTAATGTATGTACTATTATTTAACATATTTTGGTAATCGAGATATTTGTATTTATATATATACATATTTATTCTTCACTTAACCTCTAATAATTTTACTAGATTCGGATAATGAAATAAATAGTTTAACTTTAAAAAAAAGGGAATTAAAAATATTGAAATTAATAATGCTCAATAGAAATAAAGAGGCACAACTGACTTCTAAAGAATGGCTTGGATAAACAAATCTCACATTTAGGTCAGTGTGTCAAGGAGGTGTTTACATTATTTGTTTATAAATAAATCGTTCACCGGAGAACTGGGTCAACTACATAGTTTGAAAACGACCTTGGCCGTAACTAGATATTTATCAGGGTTATAAATTAGATAATTATCAGGATAATATTGCGCAATGTGCAGCGATTTAGGTATTCTCATATACCTATCATTCACAAACAACAATTGAAAAATCACGGGTTAGTAAGATTTATATCGAAATATTACATGAAACATTTGAATATCATTGATTGAGAATTCGCGTAGGTTTCTATTAGTTACTTGAAACACTTGGAAGTTACGCACTCTCAAATACCTATCATTCACAAACAACAATTGAAAAATCATGGGTTAGCAAGATTTATATCGAAGTATTATACGAAACATTTGAATATTATTGATTGGGTGCTCATACAGACCCCCATCAGTTGCCTGAAATAGCTGAGAGTCATGTACTCTCTTATGTGGCAATCAATCACATGAAACAGTTGAAAAATCACGGGATAGGATGAACTAAATCTCATGTTGAACCCTGGAGGAAAAATTTTAAAAATACAGTTCATCCAATAGGAGGCAGTGGTCACTTCTATAACAAGACCATTAACCAAACAAAATAGAGATGGCGAATCTCTTAACCCTTAAATGCATGATTTATTTATTTTTCTGGAAAAATATATATTTTGTAGATATTTACATGCATATGCAAGGAAATATAAAGAATTTTATTTTTTTGTAATTTTTTAATGATATTTGATTAAAAAAAAATTGTTTCAGGTTTACAACACCATTTATTTAATAAAAATTAATATGAATAATTTACATATGAAAAAAAAGTGGGTGTGTCAAGCCTACGCAAGACAGAAGTGAAACTTCTTTTGTTAAACCGTATGAACCACAATCAATTACGTATTTCACTCGTATTACACTCACGACGCAGTATACTAACCAAGCAGCTGATGCTTGGCGTGGCGCAGTTCGCTGGTGTCTGAGAGAGAGGAAAGAAGAGAAGAGAGAGAACGTTCGTGAGCGGCTCCCCCACCTCAACAAGCGCATATGGTGAGAGAGGGACAGTGAACGGTGAGCGGTGGTGGGGGTACCCGCATTTTCGTGTCGATCCTGACTCGGTTTTACTCCGTCCCCGAATTACGCGCCTAAAGAAGTTTCACTTCAATATAATATATTTTTAAAAATAATGTACAATGTACAGAAATAGAATCCCACACAAGATCGCGTAGTGCGCTCTAGCGAACGGATATTTTATCAGAGGGAGATAGTTTTAATTTTTTTTTCTGTAAATTATTACATATTATCAAAATAAATAAATTAATTAAATAAATGTAATACAATTATCATAATATACGGATTAGATAATAATTTTAATCCAACACAATAACGCAAAGCGCGCTCTAGCGGAGTAATGTTTTATCACAGTGAGATAAGTGTTTTTATTATTTTGCAATATTATTTTCTTTTAAAAAATGTTCTGACCTACTAAAAAATAAGATATTGAATGAAAAAGGCGTTAAAAACAAAAAAATAATGTGCGATGGCCGAGAATCGAACTCGGATCAACTGCTTGGAAGGCAACTATGCTGACCATTACACCACCAACGCCAGTTGTCGGGATGAGCTAAGAAGCATTTATATGTTACTTCAAAACTTTGAAAATTATTACATATTATCAAAATAAATAAATTAATTAAATAAATGTAATACAATTATCATAATATACGGATTATATAATAATTTTAATCCAACACAATAACGCAAAGCGCGCTCTAGCGGAGTAATGTTTTATCACAGTGAGATAAGTGTTTTTATTATTTTGCAATATTATTTTCTTTTAAAAAATGTTCTGACCTACTAAAAAATAAGATATTGAATGAAAAAGGCGTTAAAAACAAAAAAATAATGTGCGATGGCCGAGAATCGAACTCGGATCAACTCCTTGGAAGGCAACTATGCTGACCATTACACCACCAACGCCAGTTGTCGGGATGAGCTAAGAAGCATTTATATGTTACTTCAAAACTTTGACTAGATCAAATGAACTTTAATCGGTGGTGGGGGTACCCGCATTTTCGTTTCGATCGTGACTCGGTTTTACTCCGTCCCCGAAAATTCATTACGCGCCTAAAGAAGTTTCACTTCAAAAAAATAAAAAACCTAAAAAAATTTCTCAAAACTAATAAGTGTACCGGAAAAATACGAGTTATTACATATAAGTATTGTATTATTGTATCTACTTACCTAAGAAAATCAAAATAATAACAGCAAAACAAAACTGTAATTCTAACCTGCAACCAATTTTCGAGAATCTTCACTTTGTTAAAGAAAAAGTGACATTTGACATTCGCGAAAGAAAAAAAAGGCGAAGCCACTCGATAAAATATATTACCGTGAACTTGATAATTCTAAAACGGCATGCATTAGAATTTAGCAATAAACTTAGAATTTCGCAGAATTCTTTGTACGAGATTCGAGGAGCCAAATTATGCCAAGCAAAGGGTTATTCAGAGTTCGTCAAATATACAATTAACTAATAACACTGACCTACTGAATCAATCTTAACATGTACCTTATAGCAGCAGAATCATAAAAGAAGTGACTTCAATCAGACACAATAGTTAATCATAGCCAAATTTACTAACAATTAACCATTTGAGTTATATTAAATTACCTGTTCAAATAAACATGTAAAATATCTTTTACCAGCGTTTAGCTACGACTTCGTTAGGGTGCAGGGGATCAGAATAGTTACAATAGGAAAGTTAGCTCATTTTAGAGAAACTAATTAAGTCTAGATTTGCAATAGAGAGACCAATTCAATTTTGAAGCTCAACACCTTGATCAGAATCAAAAGGGTTACCACAAAAATGAAAGTAATTAAAATCCTATATCATTAACCAAAAAATTACACAACGTTTGATGGAATTTAATCACAAAATAAATACGAAAATATTTACGTTCAAGGTCGTAAATAACGTATTAATTAGTTAAGTACATATGTCTATAAAGATATATAGTACAAGAGAGCTTTAAGTAGCTTTCTGTAGATATCAAAGAAATTAAGGGTCCAATTTTCATGGAGGCTTATGTGTTGTAGGGGAGGAATTTTCCATCCCTACGAACACATATGCAAAGCTTTAGAAAAAAAAAAAAATAACGGTCATAGCCAAGAGAGAAGAAAATTCAATATTGTTTTAAACAAATAAAAGAATGGCAAAAAGATGAAAAGACCACAAACGTACTTAAATAAAATAGAACAATTACAAATCCGTTTCCTAAAATTGATATCAGGCAAAAAAACACAATTATGTGAAGGCGATTATAAAAAATGTTCTCTTTGTGTAATGTGCTCTCTATACATAGTACAGTAGATTACCAACTAACGCTAGTTGAATTCTGGAACACAGAATACAAAAAACCTGTAAACCATAACTACCCTACTAAGCATAGAGAAGCACAAATGTTTATTATTAAAATATGGCAAAATGTATACGGAGATAAAACAAAAAGACCTGAAAATTCCGGAATTATTTAACGCATTACCTGAAGACATTAAAAATGAGACATCTTATTCAAAAATCAAAACGAAAATTAGATCGTTCTACCTCCGTGAAACATGAAAAAAAATAATATTGAGGATAAAAAACCTAGATCTGTGAAAACCAAATAATATTGTGAAAAATACCTAGAACTGTTAATCATTGCTAAAAATAAAACAATTACTATCGTAAATTATGATCATAAGCATTTTAATAATTAGTAAGTATTTTTATTTTAGATAAATAATATTAAGTAAATATTATGTATTACGCATCAAGATATCAAGTTGAGATTTGAATATATTATTATAAGCATTATAAGCACATAAATAGGAAAAGTGAGAGATTTCTTACAATCAAACTGATCGATCAGTTTTGTAAGATTTAAGTAAGATAAAATATCGTACAAATAAAAAAAAACTGAATAAACACATAAAAAAACATGCACCGCAACTTGTCGTTGATTAGTAAATAAAAAAATAAAAGTCAACGCGTCATGCACCATAGCATGCATCACGGAAACTCATGAAGTAGTGTCAATGAAACATATAATGCATATTTACATCTTTACATGGTTGCTCGTTTTTTTTCTCATCTTATACGGATTTATAACGTTCATCCGTCTAAAATAAATCTCTTAAAAAAAATTCTGTTTAATGGAACCTAGCCACACCACCTCCTCCCCTTCTCCAGCTATATAATCTAAGAATTCAATGGTTTCCCCCGTTCTAGTAATTTTAAATTAATACCCACGATCCAAATAACAATTTACATAAAAAATAAAAACACTTTGAATCTCGGCAAAAAATCCACGGGGTGCAGATAGGAGAAAGGGTCAGATTACTTCTGGGAAGATATTTAATGCGCAAACAAAACATCGATTTCAAAAAAAGAAAAAAACAAAAATAACTGTTTTTGTATACATTTATGAGAGTCGTAGAATTTTGGAAACGGATTTCATGTTAATTTCGTTCGACATTTTAAGAACGTATAATTTTTCATCATTATTAAAATAGTAATTATGTAAGTAAATTATTATTAATTACAGTAATTATTAAATTACAATGATAAAAAGTTAATTTATCATTTTTATTGAAATGGAATAAAGCATTTTTGAAATTTTAAAGTTTATAATCAAATTCAAATAGTACCTACTACGTACGAGTTAATCGTAATTCTAAAACTTTGAACTACAAAAGTAGTTTGCTGATTTACTTAAACTCTCGAACGGTAAGTTCTGGTGTCATTTAATTGATTATTTATTATTTACGATGTATTTTATGTTTCCTGCTTGCATTGCCATATCCGTCTTAGGTTTGGTTATATTAAAAAACAATTGTTTATCTGAAAAATATAAAAAGACGTATGTTTGTAACACAACTGACAAACAACCATTTTTTAAACAAAGTACAGGAACCACGTGGCTGAAGTCCCCGGCATTGCCTGGGTTTTACGCGGAGTTTCTTGATATGAGATGTAGATAGTAATTTACCTCTTATTTTGTGTGTGTGCAAATATTTCATCAAGAAGTATAAAAATTCTGTTCTGGGTGAAAAAAGGAACGACAGTTGTTTTTTTCTATATCTCATGTAAACAGTGACCTTCCACTTGTTTTGAAGGATAAGATAGCAAAAGTATACGTCATTAGATACAACAAATGTTCTTTATTATTTTCAAATATTGCACGTGTAACTTCCATAGAGTTTTAAAACTCAGTTACAATGATAACTAAAAAGATTGAAAAAGCAACTCTTCCAACTGGAAGTCGATTATTAATACACTAGCTCAGACCCGGGAAAATTCACAGTCTAGTCTGAACTCTCGACAAATCAGTTTCAATTTCGAAAAGGCAAATCAAATAATTTTCTTCAAAAAATATTAAATTATTTATTTATTTTATTTTTTATTTAAAAAATATTTACACCATGATGCAGTATATTTTTTGACAATCACACAAGTGCCCTGTTGTGGTAGTCATAATTTATATTGGTACGAGTATTATTTATCACTTTACACAATCAGTTCCAATTATGAAAACTTAACTAAAATTCAAATCAAATCTGATTTCACGCAGTTCAAACGCACAAACCACCAAAATCACTATTTTTTATGATATATTTATTTATTCATTTATTCACATCATTTTGTATTATAATGTTCACACCACTGAACTGATACATAGTCCCAAGAAGTGTCATTCATACAGATTTGATAGTTAATAAACAATTAACATAAAACATTTCAATTCCAAGACCTCAGACCAGCTAATTTATTAGATTATCTCTTCTGGAAAAAAACACCCACACACGCACTTGTGTCGGCTTTTCATATTAGTGACGGTACTGTAAGAAACGAAAAAAACGTTATTTCGTTCCAAATCTTTATTTCAAATAATTAAATAGTGTAAAATAATTAATAGTGTATTTATAAGAAAAAAAACAATTGTAACATTGTGTTCTAACGTTTCAAATCTATATTTCAAATATTTAAATAGTGGAACCTATTTACTTACAGCAAATAAATTAACTGTTATTTGTTCTTCTAATGTTCCTAATCTTTATTTCATGTAAATAAATAGTAGACTCACTTAGTATTTATTTTATAAGAAATAATAAAACTGTTTCTTAAGTGTTCTAATGTACCAAAACTCTAATAAAAATATTTAGATAGTATATCCACATACTTATCCACTGCAACTTATTTGGCCACATTTTATGCAATCTGCAAACGCCCGTGGGCAAATTTATGAAAAATTTGGTAGGCGGGAATGGATACCGCCGCCCTGGGAACCATTTATTGGATTACCAACACCTCTGCCACAGGTCACCCCAAGTGGTTCACTACGTTTGGTGACTTAGCAGGGGTGCCCGGGTTCATGGGTTAAGGTTTGCCCAGGTCTTGGTGGCGGGTGCGTCGGCCCACCTTCTGCGTGGCGGGCCGGTTGGGAGATGCTAGTTGAGGGAGACCCTTTACAACCGGTTACCGCTGTCCGGGCCGCTCGATAGTACAGGGGCCCGACCCTCAGGCTCACGACTAAGGGTGGGCTGCCCCATCAGCGAGTAAAAAAACCCCGCCACTGCTGTTGTGCCGGTTCGTGACCGGAGGGGACCCAGCAGCAGCGTTTGGGGCGCATTGGATGCCCTCTCCAGCCGGACTCTCCCAGCCTATCGCCTAGCACCGCAGTGGGTGGGCTGGAACCAAACGCTCATCACTCCTGGACAGCCTGAACCCCAGATTCCTACCCAACCCTCATACCTTTCCTTTCCAGACCTTTCCTTTCACCTCCTACCCTTACAAAAAAAAAAAATTAAATTCATGAACATACAACACAACAATTTTAACATCGTTACAGCGGCGAGTAGCAGGCGTCCCCGGTGCGGGCCAAAACTGTTGGTAAATTTTGCCAACATTCGCGGCCTGCACACAAATTTAAATTCCGACCATCACCATCTTTTGTCCCAACGTCCCAACCTTCTTTTCCTATCCGAAACTCAGATAGCCGAGCCGCCAGACTCCTCCTATTTGGACTGCCCGGGCTTTACCCTCGCAAGCAAATTCCGACTGAAAGGAGGAGTCTGCCTCTATAGTCGCGCTGACGTCAACTGTGTACGACTATTGAGTCTGGAAAACTCCAGATTCTACGTAATGTGGGTGCGCGTCAATCTTGCCAGTACGGCAAGATTCTACGCATGTCTATACCGCTCACCGAACCATACCGAATCAGACACTTCCGAGCTCTTCAAACATTTGAGCGATACTATTGATGATCTCTTGCCTCGCTACCCTTCGGCCGAGTTTGTTGTTTTGGGGGACTTCAACGTTCATAACGAACCATGGTTGAAGTTCTCAGGCCCAACGGACTTGGCTGGCCGACAGGCGAAATCCTTTGCCATTTGCTACGGATTAGAGCAATTGGTTCAGGAGCCTACAAGGGTTCCTGATGTCCAGACTCACCGCTCCAATCTGTTACACCTATTCTTAACTACTGTGCCACACGGTTATATGATTGACGTCACAGCGCCTCTGGGATCATCTGACCACTGCCTAGTGACGACATCAATCCCCGTTAGCCTCAGACCAACCAATGAGAGGCTTAGGAGAAAAGTGTGGCACTATAGGTCAGCAGATTGGTTCGGTATGCGGGCCCATTTCAACGCTTTTCCGTGGTCAGCTGTTTGTTTTCGGACTTCGGACCCTTCAAGATGTGCCCAGGAGATTGGTGAAGTCATCAAATCGGCGATGGATGGCTTCATACAATCGACCACTAAAGAAACTGGTGTGGGCTCAAAGCCGTGGTTCAGTCGACAATGCTCCGAAGCAGTTCGACGAAAAAACGCGGCTTACCGAGCCTACAACACATCTCGAACGCCGGAAAGCAGATCAGCATACAACAAATCGGCAAAGGAATGCAAGAGAATCATCAATAGGTCAAAATTCGAACATGACCTGCAGATCAGCAAAAAGCTGGCTGCCTGCCCGCATGGCAGCAGAGCATTCTGGTCGCTTGCGGGCTCAATAGGTCGAAATTTTTGCAAACCCAGTTTGCCACCTCTTACCAGACCTGACGGCTCACTAGCAAACACCGCCACCGAAAAGGCTAACCTATTAGGGAAAATGTTTGCGGAAAACTCGACCCTCGACGACGGGGGTGCTGTTCCGCCGTCGGTTCCTCACTGCGGCTTCTATATGAAAAAGCTGAGGATCCGGCATCGGGATGTACTCCACGTCTTACGGGGGCTTGATGTTAACAAAGCTAGTGGACCTGATGGAATACCTGCCCTGGTATTGCAGAGGTGTGCTGCGGAAATAGTTCCAGTTTTGACAAAGCTCTTCAAATGAAGACTCCATTCGTCTACAAATCGATATCGACGGTATAGTAGAGTGGAGTCATCAAAATAAACTTCATTTTAACAGTAGTAAGTGTTCAATTATGTGCATTACAAGGGCAAAGCGTACTTTATATTTTAACTATAAAATGTCTGGTACCTCTCTAAAACATATTTCGATAACGAAGGATTTAGGAATCACTTTTGACACGCGTCTGACTTTTCGAACTCATATCGATTCGGTGTGCAACTCTGCAATGCGAATGCTGGGTTTTGTTATATGTAATTCGAAATCTTTTACGAATACGGCAGTCATAAAAATGCTTTATTTTACTCTGGTTCGCAGCATTCTTGAGAGTGGGTCGATAATATGGGGACCCGAAGATGCCCTTTACTCAAATGATGTAGAAAAGGTGCAAAAAAAGTTTATGCGATACCTCTACATGCGAGAGTTCGGATATTACCCTTTATTGTATCCCTCTGATTTTCTTGCCGGAATGCTGGGGATAGAACGTCTAGACGTTAGGAGAAATATTGCAATGGTGTTAGTGGCGCACAAGCTGCTAAATGGGCGCACTTGCAATCCAGATATTCTGGAACGAATTTCTTTTTATGTCCCTGATAATTTCATCAGAGCTAGACAGCACAGATTATTTATTTTCCCAAGGGGCAGGACCAACCTACCAATGATCATGCCTTTGGGGAGAATAACTACTTTATTAAATCACATTTCTTCTGTGATTGACATTTTCAATTTGAACCAAAGAGAATTTAAGACGGCAATAAGCATACTATTTAACAAATCTGGTTAATCAGATAGTATTGATGTATTTACCCATGCAAATAAATGTATGTACTGACTTCTTATAAACTGTTATTTGTGAAATGTAAATGGAATATACTGTTTTTCACAATAAATCAATAAAAAAAAAAAAAAAAATTAAATTAAAAAAATGTCCCTGAAGTGTGGCACTGTGCCCTCTGGTTGGAAAAAAGCGGTAATTCACCCTATTCCCGAGAAAGGTGACCGCTCCAACCCGGCCAACTACCGCTCCATAGCGATCACATCAGTTCTGTCCAAAGTGATGGAACGTGTGATCAACGACAAACTGCTCACATACCTCGAGAAGAACAAAATTATCAACGACCGTCAATACGGATTCCGGCGGAACCGCTCGTGCGGTGATCTTCTCGCGTATGTGACGCATGTTTGGGGGGCGGTGCCTGGAACGTCACGGTGAGACCCAAACGGTCGCACTTGACATATCCAAGGCCTTTGACCGGGCCTGGCACCGAGGACTTGTCAACAAATTGCATTCTTACGGACTTCCCGCATCCCTGTGTACCTGGATTGCTGACTTTTTAAGGGAAAGGTCGATTCAGGCGGTTGCTGACGGTTTCACCTCTTCCTCGCACTCCATAAATGCTGGCGTCTCACAGGGATCGGTTCTGTCTCCGACTTTGTTTTTGTTGCACATCAATGACCTTTTGACATGTGCACCGATTCATTGTTACGCGGATGACAGTACAGTTCATGATAGCTTTTTGTTTGATAAGCCCCCAAAGGGCACACAAACTCCAACGGCTCGGAGGGCTTTGAAGCAGAGAATGGACGGTTATCTCGAGAGTATTTCCTCCTGGGGTAAAAATAATCTCGTCGAATTTAATGTTTCAAAGACCCAATCCTGTCTGATTACGTCTAAAAGGGATCCAAATGATAATCTAGTCTCCTTCAACGGAAACAATCTTCCGAACAGGCCTTCCATTGATATGCTTGGTGTAACTATAAGTGACCAGCTCAGGTACAGGGGCTCCATCGAAGCCAGAGTAAAGTTGGCCTCTCAGAAGCTGGGCGTACTGTACAGGGCCCACAGATACTTTAATAGTACACAACTGCTCACCCTGTACAAATCGCAAGTGCGCCCTACTGTCGAATTTGGCAGCCATCTCTGGTCTGGTCGAACTGTCGGCCTCTGTGTTTTCTCCCTCCTACAACATGGGACTCTTCAAGTCCCATGTTCACTCCTTCCTCTCCACAAAAAGACCCTCCACACAGCATCCCCAAAGATGACATAGGCCCTGAGGGAAATTATTTTCTTCAGGGCCTCCTGTGTGGAGTAAATATAAAAAAACAAAAAAATATTAAAATTTCGAGATATAATTTTTTGAAAAAGGGCGGAAAATTTCAAACTGCTCAAGGATGAAATTGATTATATATCAGAACGCTCCAGTGAAAGAAATAAATAAACTCTTACTTTTGTGTTCTAATGTTCCAAATCTATTTATCAACTACTTAAATAGAGTACCAACTTACTTACAATTAACGAACAAACTGTTTATTTTGTGGTATAACGTTCCAAAATAAGTACAAAATGTAAGATTTTTTTAATGAATAATATTGTGTTAATAAAATGAAATAATTATTTGCCAATCTTTGCAAACCATACATAACCAAATTATTATTATAAATTACAGGTGATTTAAATAGCTTAGCTATCTATTTATTGTTAGAATAACCACTATTTTTTATGGTTCGAAATATAATAATTGTAAATCAATTATCTGTTAAATGAAAACCATAGTAAGTAACAATATAAATGTCACACTTTTTAATATGTATAAAGACATTTAGATAGATTTTGCATATGTATAAAGACATTTAGAATTTGCATCGACTATGTGGTCCCATTTATGTAGTACAAAATTAAATGGATTCAGAAAAAAAAAAATTTTACGTTTCATTCAAATCAAATAAAAAAGATTACGAAAATTTTATCAACACCATCATAAAAATACAGCTAGTGAATATAGTATGCTTAATTTATTCAAAATCAAATTCAAAAAAATATTTACTGCAAAAAAAATACAGAGTACAAAGGTTACATCCTTTTTATTTCAGCTAACCCAACAAATACACACTATATTACATAACCCAACAATTACATGTTAACAAATGTATCTATATAAAAAATATAAAAACAGAGGCATTTAATTTATGTATGGTTAATTTAAAATTAATTTAAGATATAGTGACATTTGTTTAAAAGAAATGTTTTTAGTGATGATTTAAATTTAAGTATGTCGGTTATTAGTTTGATGCTGCGTGGAAGGTTGTTATATACCTTAATGGCCATGCAGTGTGGTCCTTTTTGAAATATAGTTTTGTTTGCTTCTGGGATTAATAAGTTTTCTGTGAACCTTGTAGCGTGTTTATGTGTTGAGTTTTTTCATGGGAAATTTTCTTGAGATGATCGTACTAACAGGCATAACTCCATTATATATAGATATGTCCGTCAATGTCAGAAGTTTGAGATTTTTGAAAATTGGTCTAAGAAATGCCGGTGATCATAGTTTGTAATTTAAAACATATTTGACGTTTACTGAGTTTCCCCAAAAAACTATTCCGTATTATATCATTGAGTATCCAAAGTATCCATAGTATGCAGTATGACTCGATGTTTAAGATATTTTTAAGGGTGCCTAGACCAAAAAAAAAGCTAAAGATTTTTGCTACAACTTTAGATACATGACACTTGGAGACAATTTATTTATCTTTTATAAATGATAACATAGAAGACTATGTGGCTTCTAACAAAAGTTGTAAAAAATATTTTGAATATATGGATATTTTTTAAATCTTTAGAATGAAACCCTATATTTTTATTGCTTTACTAGTAATGATATTAATGTGATTAGTAATATCATTTTATTATCAAAAGTTATTTCGAGATTCCTTATTTAAGAAATAATCTTTGGTTTTTTAGCATATAATTATATTTAATAGAGTTTTTTATAATGAAAAACTGATGATTTGACATTTTTTATATTAAATGTGAGTGTGTTAATGCTACATCTCTCTGAAAAGTTTATAAAATTCGATTGTAGGGACAAAGAGTCATTGATATTTTTATTTATTTTCATGTCATCAGTAAATAAAAATAATTATAAGAAACAAAACAAAAATGTTACTTTTGTGTGCTAACGTTCCAAATCTCTATATAAAATATTCGATCAAGTCAGTCTACGCAGCACACATCTAGCCTCACCCCAGGTTTTGTATTTTATATCTAGTAGGTAATAAGCGTCCTCACCAGAAGCACTAAATGATCGAAAATAAACTTCATTGATATCTTTAAGTGGCCGACCGACCCCTTCGTCCATTCCCACAACTTACTGTTATATCATCGTTTAATTCATATTATTGGCGCATTATACAGAACGTAAGTAATGCTGTCCGAAACGTTGGCTAAAGAAGAGGTAACGCAACATGGCATAATAGTCCAAAAATAAATCTAATTTTATTTTATGTGTTCGTCCAAATGATATTAGTTAGTTTCACAACGTCAAGCACCACATCAGTTTCTAATCGAACCTGGGGTTCATTGTACCATAACCACATTCATCATTAACAAATAAGTCTGGTTGAATGCGTTGAGTAATATTTCTTTTTCTATCGGTGTTCAGCATTGGAAATTTGAAAGACGAACTGTCTTAAGATTACGTGAATTCCAAACACTGTATTTTGTTTTTAAATTATGTTCTCCATAAAACGTGCCTATATTAATTCTTTCTACCTTTTCCTCTTTATCCATTTTTTTACATATCACCTAATAAACTAGTAGGTACTTTTCTAGGTATGTCTTATTAATGATTAATCCACGTTATTCATAATGTTCTTCTTGTATATCTGATGTCATATGACATTTCTTTGGTTGTATTTTCTGTGAAATATCTGTTTTCATTAAATTTTACTCCTATCCAATCTTAAATAATTATCTAACCATCACGCCGTTTTCCGGTAACTGTAAACAGATATGACGGACTGCAAAATTGGCCTTGACACACACTCATTGCCTCATTTACAGTCACACATACTCTTCTATTATTCTGACTCTTGACATGGCCCTACTCAAGTAACTCATTCACTTGGCCGTGCCATGTCTTCCTCGGGCGTCCTCGGCTACCATTCACATTTGAATTGTATATTCTCCTCACACTCCTTTCTTCAATGATTTGCTCTGGATTCCTTTGATCTGGAGAACAGTACCATCTGCGCATCCCTTTCTTAATCTGATAGCATTATTACGCTAGCGTCTGGACGATCTAGTTTTACTTATTATGCTTACATTTGCCATGCATTCTCGCCTCTGGGATCTCATGTCTACAACATACTCTTCCAGTTTTATAATTATTTAAATCATATTTTATTTCTATATTGCATTGCATTATATTCATATTACCATGATTCGGGCACGAGCCTTATATTGTGATAGAGAAAACTCAAACAAAATGTAACACGTAAAAAAGTTAAATAAATAAAAAGTAATAAGTGTACAGGATATTAAGGGACGTATTTTATTTACTTTAACAAACGATCGCTGAAATTATTTGTAGTAAAATGGTAAATAATGATATTTTGGTCTCCGGTGATATTTTTGATGTACTTAAAAAAATCTTTTACTCCGTGTAACCCTAAGTATGATGCTAGGTACTTACACCCACTTTTCCGCCACGCCTAAATCTATTTGTTGTTTCAAAACATCTCGGAGGTTTTGTCAACCCACCTTGCTACCATCACTTAAGGTGTCACGGTTAATTATTGTGGAGAAGACGTTTTCCTCTGGCAGACAATGGACTTCTTCTTTCATTGGATTTGGCTCTACAATTTTTATTTTTTCTTGATTTACTTTTAAAACATTTTAAGGTTGTTTATTTAAACAAAATTTCAATTATTTATATTGATTAAAAGCAAGTTAAGGTAAAAGTTACTGTTACTATTGGAAGATACTCTATTTATCGCTTTTTAATCGGAATAGCAAGATTCTTCCCTATCTTCGTCTTACTCATCTCTTTCCACCTAGTAAATTCAGCCTCACACCATTTTAAATAGTATATAAGTCATAATCCCACTGCTTGGTAAGTTGAGACTCTTATTTAAGCTGTATTCATATTTAAATAACAAACTAAATATACTTACCCATCAAAATTGAAACTTACTTTAAATCCAATACTTTTAAAATAATTTTAACTAGTACTTAAAAAATAGTAAAACTCAATAATGATAAATCGCGTAAGATATCTTATAAGAGACATTATGAAGCAAATAAATATAATATTGAGTTTCTCTATTTTATTAAGCCAACTATTTGTTCAATTAGTATTGCGATATATGAGTACGAATTCAGTAGCCCTTAGTTATATAATATGAAGGTTAGAATTATTTTTGACCGGTCAGTGGTTGAGTGGGCATAGCGCTTGGGTCTCACCCGAGCGTCGCGTGTTCGATTCCTCGGCTGGCTAAGTCCTCCATCACAACACAAGCAACATTTTCGGCTTTCTGTGGTGGTAGTAGGAGATTTTCAAACATTGTTGGGTTATTCGTAACCTGGGAATGTTTGTCTTTCTTTTAAAAAAAAAAATTTTTTTTTTTTTTAAAGTGGGTGTGTACTTACAGTTTCTCTGAGTAGCTCCGGACTGCTGCCAACTTGGCCAACCTCCGATAGGACATTGCCAACCTCCATTGTAGAACATTGACATGACATTGGCAACATTGCCAACCTCCATTTTAGGATATTTATTGTTTTTGTGTTTAATTCGTAGAACTCCATTTAATTTTTTTAAAAGGCCATTTTCAAACAATCTTTCAAGGCCATTTTCAAACTGTGTCACAGTTTAATAATGGCCTTGAAAGCCGAAACTGCTGTAACAATAACCAAAAACCAAAAAATACTTAAAAACTTTTAAAATAATTTTTAAAAAATCCATTGTAGGACATTGACAGGACATTGGCAACATTTCTAACCTCTAATGATTGCCAACCTCCAATAGGAGAGACGACCAGTGGGAAGACAATAAATGTACAAATTTTTTTTTATAGCAAATTTATTCATCAATCAAATAGAAATTTATTTTGCAGGAAATTAAACAACATAATTGTACCAAGGGACTACCATTATTCCTAACCTCCGTAATACCCGCTATAGAGCCAGGAGCTAGTAATACCCGGAGAGTTACAGAATCTGTGGATGTTTTCTTCTATAATTAAGTGGATTACCACCTTAGAACGATCTCAGACGGATTTAGATTCTGTTTTATTTAATGCGCCATACTTCTTTCTCTTCGTTCTGGACAAATCTTCTCTATTTTTTATGACTCGGTTTTTTATCGCGCGAGATCATAAAACGGGAGAATTTTATGGAATTTAATTTTAAAAAACATTTCTAAATTTTTTTTAAACCTAAGACTAAAGCTTTTTATGTTTTCAACATTATATAATGAAGCCTTTCTTGGTTTCTACGGGGGGAAACGGAATTCTTGAAAAGGTTGTGTCTTCGATGTAAGCCCCAATTTACATCAGCATGGTCGGATTATATAGAGACGCGAGATACAAGCTTCCTAAATTTATCTTTATGAAATTCAAAAAATGTCAACGTCTACTAGTTCTCCAAAAAAAATCTATTATTTTTTTGAGCAGAAGAAATAATGTTCTATGTGGGATTTAAACCCCGCGAAGAAAATAATTCAGACACATTTAAATACGTCAAAATATTACTTTTTCAAGAAACAAAATTATAAAATATTTACATAACTTAATAGCTAACAATAAAGCCATTTCCAAATAACTTTATAGTTAACCATCAAGTCATTTCTAAATAACTTGAAAGCTAACCATCAAGCCTTTTCAGCGTAACTAAATAGCTAACCATCAAGTAATTCCTACATAACTTAATCGATAACCATCAATCCATTTCTAGATAACTCCATTGCTAGTAATTTTTCTGCAATAGCGGACAAAATGGGTGAACCGCTACACTGATCAGTTGCACACATTGCTCCATTTACGTTAATAAGTCATCTCGTAATACTTTTCGGATGCACTGAAACATGGCATGACCCAATCGGCATATTTTATTAATGTCTTCCTCGGGTGTCTCCTTCTTCTTCCAGTAACTTTCGGGTCATACAATATTGGGAGGACTATTGTTCCAGAGACTGCAGCAGTTTGGGCGGTACCTATCACTTAAAAATTAAAACACAGGAAAAATATGAAACTCTTGTTTTTAAAATATTGCGGATATTATTTTTGGTGGTAATATAATGCCTTTCTATTTTAAAATAACTTTTATTTACGAAATGTATAAACAATGACAAAATTATTTACGCCTATTTAGTTTTGATGTATACAAGTATTGCCAACCTTCACCATCATCAATGATTCTTTGAAGATCTTTAATAACCAAACAAAATTTCGTATACTTTTATAAAAACATTTATTAGCCATTAAAATTATAATTTCTTTAGAAAAATTATTCAGATCTACCACATATTTTATTCTAATAATTCGTTCACGAAGTGTGACTTTTTTTGTAAAATATATATTTTTTAATTCGTAAGGTAGTTCAACTAATGAATTACATTTCAACTAATGAATTATTACGTTTCATTTTATACAAATATTTCTTAAGTAAGTACTGACAGACGTCAGATAAAAAGGCACTTATTTATTGTTTTATTAGAGATTATAAATCATTAAAATACACCAAATACCGCAAGGACGATGTGACCTGTCACTTCGATGAGGCCCTGTTATTTTTTGTGTCCAAGCTGTTATATCTAGTAACTAGTTTTTGGAAATTAAAATGTGTGCATCACATTATTTCATTACTAAAAATATTATATTTGATTAATGCTTAATATTTCAAAATTCGTGGCTACTAACATTTTCCTTATTCCTAAAGTAAAAGTTTATAAACTGTAAATTTTTAAAAAATGTTCTTTTTTCTTCATTCAATATATATGGGATTTGAAGTAAGCTTTTCAGTTTTTTCACACTCTTAAAATATAAGAATTAGACTTGAACATAAGTACATGAAAATGATAAAATATTTATTGAAATACTTTCCAGTTCATTAGGTATTCCTTGTCAAATATTTTTATTAGGAAAAAAGAGACATAAACAAACTCATTTGAAGATAACAAATTAAAAAAATATACATATTTAACCTAATTTATTTATGTAATAGGTACATATCAACATTATTATTAACATAAGATGCAATACTGCTTTTAAACTATGTTGGATCTGCCTTGTCAATTACATAAAAAAATTGTTCAAGAATGACCTATAAATACCGATTTACAAAAAAACTACGGTAGCCAATTTACATGGGACCTTTTGATTCCCTGACAGGCCATTGAAATGATGATCGTCATTCGAAAGAATTACTAACAATGTTTATGTCTTCAGTGGCCTGCGTTGTTTGTAGAAACAAATATTAAAATATGTATACACAAAAAATAAATATGTACACATGTCAAAGCTTTGACATAATCGCCCAGCCTTTATTAAATCTAGATAAGCATTGTGACTAGTTCGGGAGAACGTCAATCTTTGGGCAGCGCGCTGTCGCTCTTCCCACGGCTGTATGCCCTAACGGCCGCTGACTTGCCGCCTAGCATGCGATCCAGCAGGCTCTGCTTGCTTTTCCTGCGCACGGCCATCACTTCGCGGCACAAGTCCTGGAAGGCGTCGCCCACCTGCGTCACCTGCTCAGCCGCCGCCACCTCCGTGAAGTTGCACTCAAAATCCTTGGCCAGGATCTCGCCTTCCTCTTGGCTCACCTACGGACAACACAATCATGCTAAAAGTTTTAACTTATCTTAAAAGGGTGGCATAGATCTCATTTGAATCAAATTTTCACGGGAAAAAACATGATGTAACAGAAGAGCAGAACACACTATACAAATCGGATGATAAAGAAGAGAAGAGTACATGACGAAAACAGGACAATACATGCAAAACGACAGGAGAATTCATGATGCAAAAGGAGTAATATTATTTGGGTCACGATCGTTTATTATTCCGGTATTTCAATTTTTTAAATATATTATTCCTTGACACACTTGTGCTAACGCCTTCCATTTTGAAAAAAATCAGCTGAAATCGCGCCAAAATTAAGTTTATCCGTCATATCTCGTTTCCAAATTTTAGCTGAAATTATTTAACAAATTTAGTAGAACTTACAAATTATCTACAACTTTTCTTAACCAGTTTTCTTTTATCTCTAATAAATACCGAGATATTAAGTCGTAAAAATGCATATATGAACGAAAAAATGAAGAAAACTCTTTTCCTCTGGAATTAAAAAAATACTATTTTTGTGAAACACATAATTTCCAACGAGATATATGCGTTTGATGTTTTGTAGTTTTTTGCTGATATAAATAACAAACAAATCATGGTACGCACAGAACTAACAACCAGAACTTTGGAAGCCTAATTAAAATGTAAGGATGCGTTAGTTTCTCTTGCGGCAGTGACCAATAATGATTCAATAATGCTGTAACATCGTATATGTATTATCAAAAAGTCTGAAAGTGAACATAAGAAATATTTCCGATATAACTCTCTCCTATCCCATTATCTCCTTTCTCAGCGGAAGGCTTACGCCAAGAAACGAAGTCCATATTTTACTCATCTTTCAATCCTCTACCAAATATCACAGAACTGGGAAGCAGCAAAATACACGTAGTTGATGAAGAATATTTACTGCCCAAACTTGAATGGTATCGCACTCAACCTTTTTTTGCCATTTTCTAGCAACATGTCAGGTATGCAAAAATTCATTATGGAGCCAGTGCAATAGTGGTCTTCGATGTATACCCAAATTTGGTAGAATATAAAAGCACAAAATAAAACTAAATTAACAGAGTTACAAAATTTCTGCGGAAATTTTGTTTTTTTTTTTAAAAACCTGCGCCCTCAGGTACCACAGGAAAAGTTTATAGGAAATGAATAGAACAAGTCTAATTTTATTTCCCTACTCAGAACCGCATTTGAACGATCATAAACAATGACAATACAAGCTAAATAAGATTCTGACATTCGCATAGTAAACTCGTTGTCATTTCAACATGATGCGGTAATTTATGAGAATATCGAGCTGCTGCTCATTACAACTCTTCCTCACCTCCCATTGTATATTACCAAAAAGTTGGAAAAGGTTAATCATCCAACAAATGTTTTAAACACATTGAAATAGTTGAAAACATTGTATTATTTTACGCTTGGTGCAAGTGGCTGCAATACAACTGGTGCTCCGTTCAGTTAAGGCAAATACAAACTTTTTAATATTCTTAACAAGAATTAATATTATTTCACAAAATTGCACTCGAAACGAGATACTCACAAAAAACTAAACCTAGTAGAGAAAATTTCTTGTTGTTGTAAATATATTCACATTTTTACGACTTTATTTCTTATTATTTATTAGATCTTTGGTAAAATTATTTGCATAAAAGATAAAGATAATTTTATGTTCTACTAAATTTGTTACTTTAGCTGAAATTTTCACTGGAAGCGAGGTATTTTGGAAAAACTAGATTTTACGCGATTTAGGCAGGTTTCTTTCAAAATGGCGGCGTTAGCCCAGGCACTCTAAGGTCGAAAACTTGGATTTTACATTATAGGACCAGTCTATAGAACATATAAAAAAAATTGTGACTTCCGGAATAATTACGATCGCGGAACGCTAATTGCACTGGCCTATATGTGCATGAAACTAACATAATAATACAGTACTGGAGAATTTATGATGCAAACAGGGATAGTGAAAAACATAATAGTACATATAATATGATGCAAAGGGTAACCTGGAAACTCAGGACTGTGGCAATTCAACAAACCTCAAAGAAAAGAGTTCGTGGTGAAAATCATGAAAAGTGGTGTAAAAAACTAGGTTAAAAAGGTTACGTTACTTTAGAATTATAGTGCCTTTTTTATTTATCACAATTTTTTAATATTACTTTAAAAAAATTGGTTGAATTGCCACCATCGTGAGTTTCCATGAACCGATTCAAAGTGCAAAGATGATAATACATGACAGAAAAAAAATGACTCAACAGGATAGTACACAAATGATACAATGTTGATAATACAGTACAGAAGAATGCATGACAATATAATACAGAACGCGCCAGTCTAAAGAAGAAATGTCATCGCAATAACATATTATAATAAATTATTTAACCTAACGCACAGGTTTAATAAATGGACACATAGATCAAGAAGATTTACAGGAGTCAGGTTACGCAAAGATTCGGATTATCATAAGAGTGTATAATAAAATATAAGACAATCAATAGATGCGTCGAAGTAAAACAGAAGTGCTATGCATCATTTACAAACGGTACTTTGTGATATTTGCTTGAATATTTTGATAAAACTTTGTTTTGATGTTTAATAATTGCATTTACAAAAGCTGTCGTTTTTTCCTAAAGCATTCTGCTCGTGTTTACTGATGCGGTAATAAAAGCTTCGAGCATTTTACCAGCAAAAGTTTTAAAATTTGGCCTGGTTGTAAAATATTCCTTCTAAATATTAAACGTTGCGCATAGTATTAATACTACACCATAACTTGTTTTAAATTTCATTAGGTACTTAATGAACGAGTATTTGGTTATTCAAAACAAAATTCAGCATTTACCAAATATATTCGCTTAACATAAGTGCAATAAAATCTAAATTGCACCAAATTTAAAATAACATATTTTCCATTTCCATGAAGTAGGTAATAGGTTCTGTGTATCGTAGGTATTATTTTAATGAAACGCCACCTCCTCTGTTGTTATATTGTGCCTAGCTACAATTTTATATCACAACTTAAATAACCTATTCTTTACAGTGCCTCACATTTACCGTCGACATAAGTTAAGGCTGTAAATTCTTCGCAGATTTCTTGAATATACGCTAAATTCTCGAAAATCTAGCCAAATTGTCCCATCTCTATCCGAGATCACACTACGAAGAACTAAATTGCTAACAATTTTATCTTTTTCGAGAGAACGTATCCATCTTAAGCGCTTTTTCCATATATTACTCACTATATTCGTTCCCTCGAAGGATTCTCAAGGAAACTGTGATTTAAAATGCCCGAGCAGCTGAGTGATTGTTTTCTACCCAACTTTGTAAACGATGTCAATTTGTCATGCAGTGTGTGTGTATTACTACAATGTTCCCTCTCAGTTCAAAGGTACGGGCTTCTTCTTATTCATTTTCACTCATCATTGTGTGTTACATGAAGGTACATACGCATATAAATTTGGTACATACCTACCTTGTACCTAGTTCACTTACTCTCTACTACTGGAGTGGACTAACAAACAAAATTATACATACAACATATATGAATACGTAACAGTTCATAATAGTTTTATTTTAGCAGCGGGGTTAAGTCAGGTAGTCTGTAATAATATTGACACCCGACAAGTAACTTTGAGCAAAAATCAAATGATCCAATCACTCATTACGATTTATATGATTTGTGTTTAAGTGAATAATAAATTAACTTGAATTCTGTTCTGTCTCAATAATATTTAAACAATGGATTCATTTTACGAGTTTTCTCTGGTTCTTCACGATGAATGCGTCTGCACACCAACTGCGTGGCAGACTGGATCGGGAAAGACTGGTTGAGGGAGACCTTTTGACCTCTCCAGCCGGACTCTCTTGACCCATCGCCTTGCACCTCAATGGGAGTCACTCCTAGATACAATGAACCCTAGATTCCTACCCAACCTTCATACCTTTTCATTTCTAGAACTTCCTCACCTTCCTTTTGTAAAAAGACCTTCCACACAGCAAAAATATTTTCATCAGGGCATTTTGTATGTAACTAATGTTAAAAAAACGGCATTCCAATAAAAACGAGTTTTAATGGCTGAAAATACTTGTAACTAAAATACTTTCATTTTATTTTTATATATAACAAACCATCTTAGTCATAATATTACAACATTACAGGTTATATAACATTACCAAATTTGTTACCAAAGATGTCTAATTTCTCATCTACTCAAATATCAAGTCACTGGGCGAAATTAGACACAAATTTTTGAATATCTAGCTCGACAATAAACTAAATTGTGGCAACGTCCCTGGTAGTCATTCTTGTCATATTGGCAAATAGATTAGACCCAAAATATATACTAATTGTGTTCACTGTAAAATGTTTTTATTTAATTAATTGGTTACAAAACCACATAATAGTTTATCACTGGCATATATAAACGTATATACTTCCCACTTGAAATATGCCATAGTCCAACTAGTTCCCGAAAGTAGGGATTCTAACCCTCCTTCTCTTACTAATTATTTGATAAGCCGGAAAGTTAAATAATTTTTTAGAAGAAATATTTAATTAAATATTTTTTTTATTCGGGAATTGTAACATTTAACGCACGTTGGCTACTTTCGCATTAGGCCGTACAACGCACCGAGCCCCTCTTAACCCTTCAGTACTTTCAACACATTTGTTCAGTTTGCCATTTTTTCTGTGTATTTCAAATGAGCAATTGAATTGCAATGAGAATTTTTTAATTGTCCGTAAAAAAATACTGTTTGAGAAAAAAAATAAAATTATATTACCGGTGTATGTACTTAAAATAAGCAATACTATTTCTAAATATTAAAATTTTAATATCAAACGTGAAAAATTATGTCAAAAACGCCAACCACATATTTAATTTTTTTTTCCTCCAGTTATTTTTTGGAGAATTTATAAGAAAACTTTACCTTCAAATTTACCTTGTTCATATAACAAAAATAAGAAATAATTTTTAAAGTTGAACCAATTTTTACGATATCGGTACGAATTATGAATTATCCATTTTGACTTTAGGATTTTGTTAATGGATTCCAGTATAAATAAATATTTATAGGGTTTCAATTTGCCTGTAAATATTTATTTACAGGCAAACTGAAAAGAATGATTATTTTTCTTTCTAACATCAAAAAATGATGTATTTCTGCATGACAGAAAAAATTATGAAAATATTTTTCTTTAATATGGACGCCCGGTCATGTATAACCTTAAAACGCTTAAGGAGTTAACTTGAAAATACATAATTGAGCAGTAAAAAGGGCAAAATGAATTTTGTAAAATCAAATCTGACTCTAAGCCGGGAAGAGTGGTTTGAGGTTAGCCTCCTGAAAAGAGCGAAGTATTGGTTTCGTAAAAATAGCCACATAAGTTTACAGCAAAACGTCAAAAGAATATACGAAATGATTTTTTACTTAAAATCGTTGTTCTTTTTTATAAATGAACAAGTAAAAGCTTGAAGCAAGGAAAGTTTTTTTAAGTGATTCGGTCAAAAAAGCTAGTCCTTTAAATGGGAATTAATACTTTTATGGTCACAATTGATTCCTTATACTTTATTTTGCCTTTTTGACGGCTTAATTTAATTATCTACGATGCGTGGCTTACTTTTGACGTAGCCAATACAAACTTCAAAACGTCGCAATAAATAGTTCAAGAGGTTTCGTCTGTATTAAATTATTGATCTTGACATAATAAAGGAAATCAAATGTATTTCTCTTTTTATTTCCATTTTCCTCCCTTCACTTTCTTTTTACCAATTTTTAGGTTGGCACTATTGACAAAGAACCACTTTGCAAAAATATTTTATTCAAACAATGTATTTTTAAATCGTTGAGGTACGTTATTATTTCTGAACAATTTTAGATTAGTCTCTCATTTTTATTGTGTTAATATCTGACATCACTCGCAACGAACCAATGATTAATAAATGTTACGATTCACGGCGGAAATATCTGCACGAATATTTAATCCGGTATTATCAATATTAACACATGAGCAGAACAAATATGAAAATACGAAGTGATTATTATTTATTCCACCACATCGTGCACATTCATTGAAATAAGCTGACGCCGTTATATTAAATATTCTAAAAGCTCTGTTAGAATTTCTATTCAATATTATCTTATTTATAGATTTTATTATTGTTTTGCGTTTTTTTACTGTAGTGGGTAAATTTTATTTTTTATGTGAACCGAAACAAGAGTCCCTACTGCTCCCTATCTGGAGCCAGTGAGACAATGGCATCCGCGATTGTGGTATGTTGTGAGGCTGAAGGAAGTGGCGAGGGGTAGGAGATGAGAAGAAGAAGGTAGGGAAGTACCTGGCTATTCAGATCTGGTCACCAAATACGGCCGAAGCCATTTCAAGCAACCTTTTAATGCTAGATGGTGGTCTTACACCAGGACGATACTGAGAGTATATTCTTCTCAGAAACGTCAATGATTAATTTGTGAAAAAACACAAACTAATTAAACAAAACTTACTTTCACCTCGATGACAGAGGCCATAAAAATTCCTACGAATGTGTAATATCTGCGTTTGTATACCTACCAATAATATTTCATTAATTAATTCATACGCCGAAACCAGTATTAATATTTAATATATTTTTGATAATCCTCGGTATCTGTGTGGAGATCTATAATTTGAATTATTCACACTTACAAGCAAAGTGTAAGCAAATTCACAAATAAAGACCTGATAGCTCCCTTTTATCGCTGTATCCCATGAAACAGAGAATGTTTACAACGGAGCTTTCAGCGGCAGGCATGGCATTTAAATACATAACGCGGATTGTTTTTTTTTTAAAGTACAAAACATGGTTTTTTTCCATGGAATTTTATCACCAGAGATATCAGCGAAAGCCGAAACGATTTTTAATTTGAATTATATGCAATCGCCTGCAAATATGTAGGCTGGATTGTTGAACCATAATTTTACAGTAATTGAACCAATCTCTAGGAACCTGAATAAATTTTGTTATGTCTTTGTAAAATTCGTGTTATTTTAGGGAAAAATATGCGTTATTTTTTTGAAAAGGCGTTATATTTCAGCAAAGTGGTGGTATTTTGCTACAAAAGTGATGTTCCCTTTTTGATAATTTTTTTGTCTATAAATAATGAAACTACACGGAGTTTTCGACATGACATTAGCATCTCCTAAATAATTAATAGCTATTCAAGTTTTTCAAAACCATAGAACAAAGAAATATTTAGAACACATTTAAAATATCTTATAAATCGCGTGAAAAACATGAATAACCGCGTTATTTTCCGGAAAATTGACCAAATGAAATATTATTTTTGTAGGTGTGAAATATCCTATTGTCTGTAATCTAAAGTTTTGTTTCACTCGGAAGACTATTGTCACGACAACGGTTTCGTCACCGTTCCAAAATACAATGCAATATAAATCATAAATATTTTAAAAGTGCCCGCACGTAGCGACCCACGTGACATTAGTATGACTTTTTAATTTTTAGTATTCATTGTGATACAGTTACGAATATTGTAACATTTTGATACAGTGAAAAGTCGTCGGTGCACTCCTGGCATTAGTTTAGGTTGGGTTGGATTAAGTTAGGTGAGGTGAGGTTAGGTTTCACTGTTCTATTTAGCTCTGTAGCGGTTAGTGGTTAGATTTACCTGGCGCAGGTGCACCATGTCCCCCTTGTTGCCCACCAGACCCAATGGCACGTCGGGCTGCAGCTGCTGCTTGGCACGGCGGATAAAGTTGAAGGAGGCGCGGTCTGTGATGGAGTACACCAGGAACAGACCGTCGGCCCACTGCAGCACCTCTGCAGAGGGCAGGTCCTCGATGTTCTGCACAAAGTAACACAACAAATATGATGGATTTAAGAAGAGTTTCGCAAATATTCAAATTAAACATTCGTCGGTTTACTTCCAGAAGTCATACAATGACATTATTGTCAAAACTTAGTTATATGTCACAATCTACTTATTGTATCATGCTTCAACCAGTAAAATAGTCATTTATACTTAGGACGGGTTGTTTCGGAGAATCTGAACAATTCATCAAATTTCAACGTTCATTTTCAAGTTCTGTGAAAGATTTTTTCAAGTTCTGTTTTTATTTCAGTTTTGTCAAGCAACTAGCCTACAATGATATACAAACAGAACTTGAATAAGTCTTTCACAGAACCCGAAAATGAACGTTGAAATTTGATGAATTGTTCAAATTCTCCGAAACAACCCGTCCTTAGTTTCTGGCTAATTTAGTAATAGTCGCTAAGTGCATGTAATAAGAATAATTTTTAATTCAAAACAATTTACTAATAATATATTTTAATGACTTTTTATAGTGCGATGGTGAGTGCAAAGGCACATAAAATAATGCGCATTAAAATCACTATATTATTTTGGTGACGTCTTCGAAGAAAAAAAATATTACCATCCGTTGTTACACGATGTCACTAAGTGCAGTGTTTATAATATTATTTTTTTATGAATTTGAATAAACTAAAAAAAGTTGAATTCCATCATAAAAGCACTTGTAATTGATGAAAAAAGAGCTGTCAAAAGATTACTTTGTTTTTTTAGCTTGAATATAAAAATATAACTGTTTAAATAAAAATTTATCGACAATTTTTCAGAATGAACATTTTGTAAGTTAATGACTTCTGGCAGTAAGCCGACGCATTGTCAAAAATGGGAAATCAGCGCCTTTTTGTTTTAGTTTACATTTGTAATTGTCCCCCGTGCGGAAATATTATGTGTAAGATGATCATTACCTTCGGACATGTATCCAGGATTTCAAAAAGTACCGGTTCACCATCCACCAGGACTTCATGTTTGTAACGGTTGTCTGAAATAGAAAAAATAATAAAGATGTTAAAACTCCTCTAGTATAAACAATATTATCGTATCATGTTAGTTAAAAATCTGTGAGATTGAGATTTATTTAGAAATATTCCTCCTAGACATTCAATTTCAATCGGAAACTAGTGTTAGGTACATGCGGAAAATGGGTGAATTTCATCACTTTCATAGTCGATTTTAAACTATCTATAAATTAATTAGATTTGAGCTTTCGTTTTCGAGTACATCCAGTCCAAAATTGGATTTTTCAAATATAGTATTTGAAAAAAATAGATCGTTGCGGGGTTACTATCAGGCTTTTAGTTTAATGTATTTCAATGCATCGATTCGTAGTCCTGGCACCAAAAAATATTTATATACCCAGTTGCCGAAAATATATATATAAAGTTTTTAAAAGATTTAAATGTCGGATCGAAAATATATTTTTTTTGGGTTCTCTATAATATATATACACTACTTTCCCCCTTATACAACGTTCTCGAAAACCGTGTTCATGGTAAACAGAAAGTTTAGTGTTATCTTTTACTAAACCGATTATATCGTACATCTGAAGATATGACATGTTTAATTTTTTATAATCATTTTATACTACAGATGGCTCGACTTAACTCCCTCCGTGAAACGTGTGACCCGAGGGGTTAAATAATAGAAGTCACAGGCTTGCGCGAAAAAATAACTGTATTTTGAAACCATCTTACACTTTTTTAATGTTTTCAAAAGTTATTTTCTATCAAGCTTAGCATTATTTAAACAAGACCAGTACAAATGGGCCAGTTGTTTTTTCACATATTTTCAACTGCCAGAAATTCGGCATGAAACACTATGTTATTGATTATATAATACCGTGACATGGCCAAAATCAAAATCACAAAGATAGATTCATCAATTATTGTTACCTGGTGAATCCCATGAATCAATTTGGAGGTTTATTTGACAATATATTGTTGACGAATGAGGAAAAAATAAAAGAGAGATGGATGAAGTATTTCGAGGAAGTCTTTGAAAGCGAAGTGAGTGACAGTGATTCTAGCGGCGAATCAGATATGAACGATGATGGACTGAATGTTACCGAAATTAGCATGGATGAGATAGAAAGATCAATTAAGTGTATGAAGAATGGTAAGGCTGTCGGTTTCGACAATATTGCTGCTGAATATTTTAAAGGAGGTAGCCGTATAATTCTCACATGGTTGTGCAATCTTTTTAACCAATGTTTAAAGGAAGGTTACACGCCTTTAGATTGGAGAAGAGCAGTGATCATGCCATTATACAAAGGTAAAGGGTCACGTATGGAATGTGGGAATCATAGGGCTATTAGCCTGCTAAGTTCAGTTGGCAAGCTGTATGGTAGAATTTTGATTGAAAGGGTAAGAAAGGAAACAAAGGATAAAATATGGGATGTGCAAGGTGCTTTTATGAGTGGAAGGGGGTGCATGGACCAGATCTTCTCATTGCGTATGCTCACCGAGAAGTTTCTGGCAAAAAACCAGAAACTTTTCTGTGCCTTTGTAGATCTACAAAAAGCATACGACCGAGTCGACAGGAAAAAGCTATGGAAGGTGTTGTCCAAGTATGGAGTGAATGCGAATCTGACTCAGGCAATTGCGTCTCTATATGAGGGAAGCGTTGCATGTGTTAAGGTGAACGGTGGTTTTACGGGGTGGTTTGATATCACAAAAGGTGTTAAACAAGGCTGCGTAATGTCACCGTGGTTATTCAATCTATACCTGGATAATTGTATGCAAGAATTAAAAGATGTGGGATTGGGCGCGAATTTGAGTAATCTGAAAGTATGTTGCCTGTTGTATGCTGATGATGCGGTGCTGATTGCTAATAGTATGGATGATCTGCAGTCTCTCGTGTCTAGGATGAACGAAGTATGCGTGAAGAATGAGTTAATGATGAATGTAAGTAAGTCTAAAGTAATGGTGTTTGAAAGAGAAAGTACGAAAACAGTGTGTAATATAGCTGTGAATGAGGAATACTTGGAGCAGGTGGATGAATTTGTGTATTTAGGAAGCATGTTTACGAGTGATGGGAAGGCTGACAGAGATATTGAAAGAAGAGTAAATGCAGGTAACTCCATTAATGGAGGACTGAACGCAGTTGGCGCTAACAAAAAATTGTCCAAAGAAGCGAAGTTAGCAGTCCACAATGGAGTGCTGGTACCTACCCTGATGTATGGAAGTGAGGCATGGAACTGGCAAAGAAAGGATGAAAGTAGATTGAATGCTGTTGAAATGAGATCCCTGAGGCGTATGTGTGGTAAAACCATGTATGATCGTGTGAGGAATGTGGATATCCGCAAAGAGTGCAAGGCTGATGTAAGCGTAATGAGTAAGATCAAGAAAGGGACGCTTAGATGGTTTGGGCATGTAGAGCGAATGAGCGAAGAAAGGAGTGTAAGGAGAATATACGATGCAAATGTGAATGGTAGCAGAAGTCGGGGGCGCCCGAGGAAGACATGGCACGACCAAGTGAATCAGATACTTGAGTCGGGCCATGTCAAGAGTCAGAACAATAGAAGAGTATGTATGAGACGATGTATGAATGTGAATGAGGCAAGGAGTGTGTGCCAAGACCGAGTTGTTTGGCGGTCCGTCCTCTCTGCCTACCCCTGCGGGGAAACGGCGTGATGGTTAGTTAGTTAGTTAGTTAGTATATTGAAATGCACGGGGAATGATAATCATTTGACATTTCAAAACATTTGCCGCCAGGAGTTTTTGTTACCATTAAAATTACGTACAATCTATTCTATTGGAGTAGTTGGCACTGAACCGATAAAGCGTATAATTCGTCGAAATTCAGCCGACATCAGCAAATTATTTTCTCAAAACGCACTAATTATCATTATCAAGTTTGTTGCGATCAGTTTTAAAACGAATTGCTATCAGTCAGCCATAAAACTTTAATATTTATTTTTGCATATTGTGTGTATTCTGTAAAGTATCTCATTTACAGAGAAATATATAGTTTAGGATACCGGGAAAGAGTTTACCCAAAACAGAAAACATACATTGATCTAAAAATTTAAAATAAGTACGAGGGTCGTCTGAAAAGTTTCCGACCTAACAATGAAACAATTTTGTTTACTTTGTTTTTTATTTACTTTTCTACAAAGTCTCCTTGTAACTCTGTACACTTCTCCCAGCGATGCTCCCATCTCTCTAACCCGTCCAAATAGTACTCGGCGTTTTTTTCTGCAAAATAATTGTTCACAAAGATGATTGCCTCCTCATTTGACGAAAATCTCTGTCCTCCGAGCGCAGTTTTTAGATTAGGGAACAAAAATAAGTCGCTTGGCGCTAGATCTGGTGAGTAGGGTGGATGGTCAAGCAGTTCAAACCGTAATTCGTGGATTTTTGCCGTGGCAACCGCTGAGGTATTGGTAAAACAGGATTTTCTTTTTCTGCAAATGTGGCCGTTTTTTCCACAATTTCTGCCTTCAGCATGTCAAAAAATGATGCGTAGTATGCTCTTGTAATAGTTTTTCTTTTTTGAAGATAATCAATTAAGAAGAATTCATGACTTTCCCAAAAACCAGTCACCATTTCTTTCCCAGCCGAGAATTTTTTTTTGCCTTTTTTGGAGCAGGTCCCTCAAGTTTAGCAATGTTATCGTCAGTAGTTGTAGTTTTTGGACGTCTCGAACGTTCATCGTCTCCCAAGCTCTTACGGCCACGTTTAAATTTAGCGGCCCGAAATTTCACTGTGGTAAATGATGGTGCAGAGTCCCTATACACAGAGTTTAAGTTATCTTTGATTTGCGCAGGCGTTTTGCTTTTCAATTCAACAAAAATTTAATAACAGCTCGATACTCAATTTTTTCCATTTTCGCAAAAACAAAAAAACACACACCCATTGACTCACTCAAAAGACTGTCAACTAACAAAATGGCCGAAACTTTGGTGAGTAACTGTCAAAAGATGCACTACATTCACTAGCTTTTATTGACAAGTACCGCCATCTTTGCGTTGAGGTCGGAAATTTTTCAGTCCATCTTCGTATATTACGGGTACAATTTGAATGTTATTCTTACGGCTAATAAAAAGAATAAGACGAGAGTATATTTAGAAATTTCCAAATTACTAGTATGAAAAGGGATGAGGTTTATAAGTATTTAGGATACCCACAATCAAATAGATTAGACCATAGTAGTATTAAAAATGATATTAGGATTAAATTTCAAACTAGGATAAGGAAAATTTTAAAATGCAATCTATCTGCTAAAAATTTAGTAAAAGCAATAAATACTTGGGCAATACCTCTATTAACGTACTCATTTGGCATAATTAAATGGTCTAATACAGATTTAGATAACTTAGAAAGATTAATTAGAACTACGCTAACAAAGTTTAATTGCCATCATCCAAATTCAGCTATAGAACGAGTTAATTTACCTAGAAATTTAGGAGGTAGAGGTATAGTCAAAATAACTTCTTTGAAACATAATCAGGTAGAAATGCTAAGAACTTTTTTCCATAGGAAAGCTCATAGCTCAGAAATGCACAAAATAATTTGCAAGGCAGATAGAAATATTACACCTTTAAATTTATACGATGAGAATGCCAACATTTTTATAAATCCCAACCAGGAATTATTAGATTCCTGGTCAAATAAAATTTTACACGCAAAACACTTCAATTATCTCAACCAAACGTATGTTGACAAAATTAAGTCAAACAAATGGTTGAGTATTGGAGAGTTGAGCGCAGAAATAGAAGGATTTATGCTTGCAATTCAGGATAGAGTCATTAATACTAAAAATTATAGAAAGCATATAATCAAAGATACAAATCAAATTGATGATTTGTGTAGAAAATGTTTGGCTTTTCCGGAAACTATAGAACATATTATATCGGGATGTTCTATATTAGCACCGTCCGAGTATACATTTAGGCACAATCAAGTTTTAAAAATAATTCACCAAAATTTGGTAATTAAACATAACTTGATTGACTGCCGTAATGTAGTACCATATTATGAATACGAACCAAATTCATTTTTAGAAAACGAATTTTATAAAATATATTATGATAAAACTATACTAACAGACCGAGCGATTAGTCATAATAGACCCGATATAGTTTTACATGACAAAATTAAAAAAATAACTTATATCATTGATGTTGCTATTCCAAATTCCTGTAATATTCAAAAATCTGTTAGTGAAAAAATAAGAAAATACACAGATTTAGGAAATGAAATAAAAAGAATTTGGCATTCTCAGACTATAAAAATATTACCATTCGTTATTTCGGCTACTGGCATTATACCTAGCTCTCTAATTAAAAATTTAGGCGTATTAGATCTATCAAAAAATTTATATATAAAGATGCAAAAGTCGGTCATTTTGAATACATGTAGGATAACAAAAGATTTTTTAAATATTTATGTTGAGGGATCAGTAGGATTTATAGGCCCTGTTAGAAGTTCTACCGAGCCGAACCCTCTGATATGAAAATATCTGGAGACGGTGAATTTTTTTTTCCCATTTGATATCTGGTGATTTGACGTGTTGTTGTTCTTGTATTGTTTTGTATTTATTTTACTTATATAATGCACTTACATAGTGTTGATTGACTAGCTGATCATTTGTGGAAAAGTGAGTGGAAGGGTTAAGTTTTTCCTTTGGGGAAGACTTAACCCGGACAACTAAATCGGAAGTTTAAAAAAAAAAAAAAAAAAAAAGATAGTTCTATTTTCTTTCAATGAGAAATTTGGCGTGTTTTTTACTGGCCTTAAGACATACAAAATATATATTTTTTAAATATTGATTGACGAGATGGTAGTGAGCCAAACCTCCACTGCAAGAAAAAAACGCCACCAGACCTCAGGCGTAGCGCCGGAAGGAATTTGCTCTGACCGATATGACGAACCAATCTTGAGGTCTAGCACGGACGATCGATATAGCCCTATGTCAATACGATATTGACTAAATTTGTGATCTATGGTCAGTTAGCAACATTCCCTAGCACGGTCGACGATTGATAAGAAATTTCGACAAAGAAAGCCCGCCAAATCTCTTTGGCTGTCAATTAAATTTGGGTGACTGTTGAAATACAAAACTTTTTTTTAATAATATCCTTTTTTATGTAAAGTTACTGGTTTATTAATAAACGGAGGAAGATTAGCGAAGCTTCTTGGAATGTAAGACGTCATTTATGCGATCAATTAAATCCGGTCCAATTTGAAGAGACAAAATTTAGACACTTGCTTCGTATATCTCGTATTATGGCCAAAGATCTCATTGAACATTTTTAAGTTGTGATTAAATTGTTTAAATGTGACCTCATTAGCTTATTAAATCGCTTTTTAATGCCAAAAAGTAATTTTGGACTGCCAATGCATATGTAAGTTAGTATTTCGATTCACAATTCTGATTTTATAAATATTTTTACGTAAATACATGACGCTTAATGATTCGAAATGTCAAATTACTTTAGTGTTGCCAGTAAAAATCAATAGTTTTACAAAATCGGAACAATAAACCAAACTACCGACGAGTTTTTAGCAATTTAGCTAGCATTTTCGAACTATTGATACGCCAACCGATATCGAATGCAAATCGATAAACGCTCGCAATACTGGCAACTAGGAAATGAATTAACGTTAGACAGCTACAAAAAAGTTAAAGATACTAATAAATTGAGAATATCGAATTTTAATAATAACTTTATATGCATTTGCAGTCCGCGTGTACTTTTTGACATAAAAAAAGATGTTAATTAGTTCATGAGGTCTATAGTTATAACTAAAAACTTTTGTTCCTCCAAGTTGATCGCGTTTGGATCGTCCATGGATCGTGCAAACAATTTCTTTCAACTTAATTGAAAAAAATAGTTCATGTAATAGTTTATTTTAATATAAATATTATCTGGGTACAAGGTAGTTACTTAAGGTACTATGAAAGAATAAGGCAAGTTAGTTCTGCAGGCCAGGAGATAGAATAGTCTATGTTTTCGGTGACAGGGATAACCATCGGGAACATAGAAATGAATGCTCTCCATGATTTTCGAGTTTTAAAACCATCCACGAATCAGACTGAAGAAATATGTAGCAAAGCGCACATCCCTCCTGACCCGTAGATAGTTCTTCTCCAACATGAGAAAATACTTTACCTGGTGTGGACTCCAAATTACCGACCCACTTTCTAGTCTTCTCCTTACTAAGGAATTAAATAAAACTATTAGAACTCAGGTGTCTATAAAATAATAATAAAATAAAAAACCCAAAATTCTCAGTGAAGTGCTACTTGCCGTCTCAATATAAGCATGAAATGCAGCTCAACAGTCATTGCATCTGTGGAACGCCGGTGAAGACTTCAAACTGGTGTGAAATAAAGTCAATATAGTTTAACTAATATTTTTCTTTTGTTCAGATAACTTTCAAACTATCTTAAGATATTATTATTTTTTTTATTAAAATTTTATCTGAGACTTTGTCAAAAGCCTTACTAAAGTTCATAGTATTAAATAAATATTCCTGATAAATCATTAAGTTTGTTAGAGTAGATCTATTTGCCATGAAACCATGTTGATTGATCTCAGGCGGGAGTTCAGAGAGCAGAGTAAATTCAAATCATTTCTAGAGCGACGACTGCATTCATATAGGTCTATAGTTAGAGATAAGAAGCCTGTTTTCCATTTTTTCGGAAAGGTGCCAATTTTTTAAAATATTTTTTTGGGTATTGAAATGAAAGATAGGTAGGTTATGAGGTCACAGCGTTTATTTGAGTCAGTGCAGTTGTGAGATGACGACGACACTAGGAGTAAGTGGAGATGACGGCGGTGGAGAAGTCGAGGCTGTAAATTCGGTAGCTCGACACCACGTCGGTGGAGACGGATGTGTTCAGCACTGGGGATGACGTGGAGTCTTCGAGGTACTCCAGTGTGAAACGCGATATTGTCCTGGTCGGCAGATGAGCGGAAAATGCAGGCCGGCGACGATGTCGCGGGGCGAAGGTATCGCAGGATCTATGCGCGTGGGAAGCGGAGACCTAGGATGATATCCAGGGCCAGGGGCTGATGTAATCCTGTCCCGAGTCCTTGATAATAATGTAATGTATTAATCCTATAATGAGGGCCGGCTATAGCGGACGCTCAGTAGGCAGCGGGCGTTCACTATTGTAACTGCTGATTGATGATTGACTGACCACGTCTCGATGCGACCCCTTTTATAAGCGCCCGGTTCGTCAAGAATATTTGGGGTGTAAGTGGATGCGCCGTACTTACAATGGTTTGCTAGATACGATACGTTTTGCGTGGGCGAACATTTGGAAATATTCTAGTAGCATCGCTACAAGTTTAAAAGTTTAGTGAGAGGAAAAGTCAAGACTGATAAACATTTTGATAAGAGGATTGCAGGAATTTTATCAAAACCAGCCGATTTTTTGAGATCAAGGGATTTTAATTTAGTTCTAATATCACTTTCTTCGAATATACATTGATTAAAATCGATCTTGTCATCATCATTAGTTGATAGAGTGACTAATAATGGAGAGTCGTTTGAAGTTTTATAGACTTTACTGAAGAATTCGACGAAGAGATCAATGACTTCTAGGGGATTATCGCCCATTTTATTATGTAAATACATGTTAAAGGGAATGCCAGATTCATTATTATTGAGCGTTTTTGAAATTTTATAAATGTTCTGAGGTAAGCATCAGCCATTTCTTCGCATTTATCAATGCGTTTTCGGTAGCAAAACTTAGACATTTTTTTAGTAGTCGTTCTTAGTTCACAAAATTTAGCGTAATCTTTAGGATCACATGATGATTTGTAGACTTTATGAGCAATTTTTTTGTCTCTAATTATTTTGATAAGATTTAAGGTAACTCTGATTTATTATTTTAGAAACGGGTACAAACACATCAATTGCACTGTTTAGAATTAAGTAAAATTGATGTACTATTTCATTGAAGTTTTCTCCAAGATCCAAAAATCAGGACTCCATCAGCATAAAAAAAAGTTCATTTTTCTTATGCTGATGTTTTTAATTGTGATTCAACTCTAATATTCAATTATACTTATCGATTGGAAGAATAGTATCAGCAGATGCGGATACTTTTACAGAAGAAGACTTGCTAAATACTAGATCGAGAAGACGAGAGTTAACGTTGTATACATAGTTTAACTGTTTAATACTTAAAAAATTGACATCTTGATTATGTCGTGAAAACCGTGATTGATGTTGTCCGTGCAATAAGTTATTTCTATGTCCCATACAACTGTAGGTATAGTGTAGTCTCCCATCAAAATCATGGTGGCACCAGGAAATCTCCTTCGAATATGAATGAATGTGACTAGATATCATCCGTTACTTATACCTTAAAAATATGTGGTGATATTTTGTTTGTACGTATTAAATTTTTAACATACTAAAATTACATTATTCATTACAATTTGTTTGTAGGTATGAAAATTTTAACATACCAACAAATATTAAAATTTTATTTGTGGAAAATTGAATAGCGTAAAAGCTTGAATGAAAACAATTATTAGGTGTCGATGGTTACGAATAATTCCATTATTCGTGTTTTAAACGTTCGCGTTTACTCATAGATACCTTAAATCTTTCATGGAAGAAAAAGACTCATGAATGAGATGAAAAACGTTTATTTTAGTTGGATCGGAAGAGAAGATACCGAAAATTTCGAATATTACAAAAAATGCTTTGAAAATGAAAATCACTTAGTTATTTCATCCGCGTGAATCTCCGATGTGGCTGGCATACCACATGCCGGATAATGAGTACTGCGGTGAAAACATTTTCCCTAAGTAAAGGATGCCGCCCTCGATTCTCTGGTATTTTTTAATCTGGAAAATCCGGTTTTTGCGGTCATGTTTTAATTTTCCCGTCAATTCAATTCCCACAGCCAACGGGATACGCTTGCATTGGACACATTCAGTTAACCAGAACCAGAGATTTTTAACGATTAGTTTGGCGTGTGTACTTGGCTTAAATCGAACTCAAATTAAAGTTTTTTAACCAATTGCGAGAGTTAAAATTATTGACACGATTCTCATTTCTTGTCGTAAGCACACATGATACTGTTACTGGTAGAATATTGTACATTTTAAATTACGTAATATCGATTTTATGAAATATATGTCCTGTAACTGCTCTAAATTAAATAATATTCGCCTCGATTTATCAATAGCTTTGGCGTAATGCGTAAGCTGCTGATCATTAAATCGTGTACTTTTAAATAAATGCCTGAATTTCTTACGGTTTCCCGCAAAATGCAGCAACATTAACAATTACAAGTGTTTAACTTAGCACATAAAAATCACCGTAGCCACAGAGTGAACTCAATTTAGAAATTAACATAAACATTATCATTAACAATGCTAAGAAATTTATTCCAGAAAAACTGAGAAATCGTAAGAAAAGCTAATCGACCTGAAACTTGATGAAAAGTGAAATATATCAATAAAGACAAATAAATTTACTGAAAATTAGGAATATACAAAAGTATGTTTTGGATTATAATATTGAGTCGACATCAAAAGTGTACCATATATCAATAGAGCTTATCGAGCGCACCGCAAGACCTTTCATCGTCATCTCAGTTCCTTTTCCTAGTCAGTCGGGAACCCAACAAGCGACTCCTTAGTTTAGTTTATTGTATTATTCCTTATTTTATTGTAGACCCAGTCGGTGCTAGCACAGCTATTGCGTTTACTTTGCAAAAATTTGTATGAACAACTATCTTCCCTCTAAAATTGCCGATAGCATGTTGTTTAAATGCCCTGCTTACATCGAGGGGATATCTACAGCACCTAATCTGCAATTTTTAAATGACAAATAGCAGCACTTTGATACGATGTTGAGAACCAATCAAAACCACTTTTATATGTAGAACCAACAATTAGACCTTTGTCTTTTTTAATTGAGACATGCAAAGCTTCATAACTTTTTATGGAAATTAAGTTACTAGCTGAAAATATTAGCCATAAAATTCAAAACATTAAAAGGTGTGCAAATCCCATGACGCCAGATACCACAAATAGAAAGATTTAGCTGCTCCAATACCCACGTCTTCCACTTTATAGTTAAGATAAATGTGTTTGATAATGTTGTACGTTGAACCCGTGCATGTAAATATTGTGAACTAAACATTTGCTTGAATTTCAAATACCGTGATAAATTCATCAATTGCTTTGTTTACCGAGAGATCAAAGTAGATTCTTGAATCTGGAAATGAACATTAGGTATAATGAAATGTATCACTTAAAATTCCTCTCAACTTCATACGTATTATTTATAAGCCAAGCCAAGGCCTGTGAACATGCAAATACAATATAGCAGCCGATTAATCGATCATGCGCCAATGGCTTCATCGTGTAAAGCGTTCTCTCCGGATATAATATAAAATGAAATTCTCCTGATATTTTAAAAGCGCTGCGATTACGGAACAAGTGGGAAATGAAAAATTTTAAGCCGTGGAATAAAAAATAAATAAACGATCAGCCGCGTAGAAATAATCCCACACATTATGCTGCATTGGGGGCAAATTGTTGAAATCTGATGTGTGGAAATGAATTACAGTTAAGTGATTATTTTATTATTCTTCCGTTGTTACGCAATGGCTGCTATTTTTTAATACACACATCGTCAACCTATAGCCAACTAATAACTCGACTCTGTGACCTGTGACTATTTAGTAAATAGGTAGGTATATATGTTTTAACACAACACACTTCAATTCAAATTGTACTAGTCAGGTGTGCACGAAATAAAATATAGTATGACTCATATTTTTCTAATTTAGTATTACTTCATCGGTTTATTACGTTTTTACTTACCTTTAATTTATTCGACAGACCCTAGTTCGAAGATTTTAAGACATGCTAACGCTAGTGGCGGCTCGTGAATTTTGGGTGAAAAATGTCATAATTCATTTTGTTATTGCTGAAAACGATTTTCTTATTTTTGTTCGAAAATTCGTTTTTTATGAAGTTGTTATTCCGGTTTTATTCCGAGATTGATGAAATTTTGCGTACTTGACTTTCACATTGAGAGAAAGGTCACTACAAAACTCTGCGTAAAACCCATGCGATTCAGAGACTTCAGTTAGTAATATGTTATTTTTTAAATCTGGAAAAATTGAAACAGGAAAATTATATCCGAATAAGAGGAGAATAGTATTGAACAATGGAATCAATTACAGAAAAAATCCGTTGCTGGTACGAGAAAGTTAACAAACTAACCAACCATCACGCCGTTTCTCCTCGGAGGTAGGCAGAAAGATGTACCGCCAAACAACTCGGTCTTGACACACACTTGCATCATTCATATTTATACATCAAAAGGAAGTTGATGCATTTTTAACTAAAGAAAATAAAAAATAAAAGACATGTGTTAATTTACTATCTCAATGAAAAGTATATACTCTTTCGCTTGAATACTTTTAATTTAATCATTGTGTTAATGATGTTTTTCCAAAAGACCTATATAAATGAATGTACACATTTTCGTGTCAACAACATTAATGTTTAGAAATAAAGGTTTTTTTCATATAACTATGCATTTTATTTGTAGATTTGTCAGTTTGTTCATCTATGTCAATATCAGATTCATCGATTGATTTAGGTATGTCAGAAAAATGAACAGTCATATATTATAAAATACCGGATTCACATGGATTTTGGTAAATCAGAATTACACATTGATTTTGGCATGTAAGAAATTTGGTGTGTTGTTAGCATGATACATATTAAATACATGTATTTAACCAAGATGAATTTATCACAAAACGATATTTTATTATTTGTAATTAAACAATGTTTCCAATATATCAAAATTTCGTGTCATTAATAGAGTGAGATTAGAAAAAAAAAACCTCAAAAAAATTTAATATATGTCAGAAATAGGGTTTTATACCGTGTGTAATTAATAATAATTTAGACATTTGTAAGCATAGATCGAAATTGACAGTCAAATTTTAATCATGACATCACATGTTATTTCCTCTGCATCACATCTACTACAAAAATCACTATTTTTAAAACTACCAAAACATAAAAAAATGTAATGTATAGGTATACTTAGATAGTGTAATTACATATTTAAAAAACCAGCATTTATTTTCATATGTGAACATTGTGAATTGATGCATGATGGTGAAATGTGCACTGTTTTTAATATTGTGTAGGCACTAGGCAGATCCGCTACAGTGCGTGCAAAATCACAATGTTTTCCCGAGACCTAACAAGAAATAAAAACTATTGAGAAATAATTTAAACAGTGTCCTTAAGGTGATTAAAAGAATGCATATTATTATTGTTATCATAAAAGTTTCATTGGCTACTTTGAATGTAGCTGGGAAAAATTTTCGACGTGATGATTGGTAAATTCGGTTTACTTATGCTTTTCAGCTGTGTTTACCCTAATCATAGCTTTCATTTTACAGCTTGTTCACGACAGTATTATTATTTGTTATTTTTTTTTAATTTCGACCACTATCCTTAAAGATTTAAGACAAAACTGGAACACTGTATGGATTTGTTGGCACGAGGCACGCTACTCTCCGTCAGAAAGCATGTAGCAGTATTGCAAGGACATCTATTTTCAGTTAAACCAAATAGTGGGTTTGATCAATAGCGAAAAATATTGAGCACACTGGAAACAAAGAACACATAAATCTTCAATCTGGCCAGGCAATACCAACCGGATTTCTGAAAGAATATTAATATTGTTCTCAATTTTAATAGCGACCAATTTACTGGGTTCTCTATAAAGGGTATATATGATTCAGCTATTAGCCGTTTAAGATATTCTTAAAATCTGAATAGGGTATAAGATACAGCTCTTGGCCGTTTAATATATTCTTTTATCTGATTAGGGTATATGATGCAGCCATTGACCGTTTAGATTATTCTTAAAATCAAAGAAGGTATATGATACAGCTATTGGCTGTTTAAGATATTCTTTAATCGGAATAGGGTATAAGCTACAGCTATTGGCTGTTTAAAATATTCTTTAATCTGAGTAGGTTATATGATTCAGCTATTGGCTGTTTAAGATAATCTTAAAATCTTAATAGGGTATATGATACAGCTATTGTCCGTTAAGGATATTCTAAAAATATAAATAGGGTATATGATACAGCAATTTGCTGTTTAAGATATTTTTTAATCTGATAAGAGTATATGATACAGCTGTTGGCCGTTTAAGATATTCTCAAAATCTATATAGGGTATATGATACAGCTATTGTCCGTTAAGGATATTCTAAAAATATAAATAGGGTATATGATACAGCAATTTGCTGTTTAAGATATTTTTTAATCTGATAAGAGTATATGATACAGCTGTTGGCCGTTTAAGATATTCTCAAAATCTATATAGGGTATATGATACAGCTATGGGCTGTTTAAGATATTCTTTAATCGGATTAGGGTATAAGATACAACTATTGGCTGTTGAAGATATTTTTTTCTGAGTAGGGTATATCATAGAGCTATTGGTCGTTTAGGATATTTTAAAAATCTAAATAGGGTATATGATACAGCCATCGGCCGTTATAGAAATTGTTAAGATATTAATAGGGTATATAATACAGCCATTAGCCGTATAAGATATTGTTTAAATCTAAAAAGGGTATATGATACAGCCATTTGGTTTAAGATATTCTAAAAATCTAAATAGGGTATATGATACAGCGATTGGCCGTTTCATATCTATATAACACTCTTATATATATATATATTTATTTATTTATTTATTTAAACGCCCATTGGGCTTTTACATACATTGTTATTAGTGTTATTACATTAACTATGTGACATTGAAAAGTTTACGTACATATATAAATAAAATAGTTATTATATCTGTAGTACATAAATGTTTTACAAATAATACAGAATACCATTATGGAGAACAGTTTTTTTTTTCTTTTTTTACTTACTTAGAAAAATAAATGGATTGAAATTAATCAGCATTTATAGGGACTTAAAATCATATTCGAATTGTTATTTAAATTACAATATTAATTTGTAAAGTTAAAACATATATATTAAAGTTAAAAAGTCATAAAAGAAGTCATAAAAGAAAAGAGTGAAAAAACAGAAGCTAAAAAATGGGTTTTTTACTATGGAGTGGAGAAGTCATACATATCAGCAAAGTGTTTATGTAGATTTCGTTTGAGCACTGCTACGGAATCTCTAAATATATCAACAACATTACCAAATTTATTACCAAAATTTTGTATTCGATTTAACGATATGTGCGCATGATAATTAGATTTGAAATTGTTACAGAAAAAGGTGGAATTTTGTCTCGTATTTTTGGAAGGTACAAATAATTTTATTGTGGCAAGAATTTCAGGGCTGTCGATTCTATAATTAATAATTTTATTTAGTAGAACAAGGTCGGAGATAATTCGCCTATCTGATATTTACTTCTTTCTTCTATTAGAAACTGTTCTATTATTGTAACATTAGTTTTTCAACAATGTCATTGTTACTTACTTACATATAGGTGTTTTACTTACTCATCATTTTTTTAATTAAATAAATAAAAATAAAAATAAAATATAGTTTTCAAAATCTAGATAGGGTATATGATACAGCTATTGGCCGTTTAGAATATTCTTAACATCTAAATAGGGTATATGATACAGCTATTGGCCGTTTAGGATTATCTTAAAATCTAAACAGGGTACATGATACAACTATTGGTATAACACAGTAATTTTAAAAAAAATCCTTATCCCTTAATAAGATAGTTAAGTGTTTCTGATACAAAACTATAAAGCCGCATAGGAAAAACAACCTTTTTCGGCATATTCATAAATATACGCCTTAAGGTAGGCAATCCCGCAGAAAAATGCATTTTGCGGAAAATGATTACGTGCTGGAAAAAAACTGGGGGCATTTCTGAACGCAGCGCACTAAAATACATAAGAATCACCCATTATTTTAAAGAAAGCAATTTGGTCGCAGGCCTGTGTAATTGATCTCCTTCAGTATCTACCTTATTTAGTGTACCATTATTTTTTTTGTAGTATAATATAACATATAATTTTTTGTAATAAAAAAAGTAAGTTTTATAATAATGATCCAAGAAAATATGTGCAAGATTACGAAGAACAAGTCCATGACACTTGTCTACCCGAAAACCACATTTTCATAAACCTGATACAGAAGACGGTGACATGTCACATGGTAGCTGGATACCAGTAGGACAAAATGTATGAAGGAGATTGTTCCAACATTATGAGCACACAAGATATTCTCCAATAATTATTAAATTTACTAAATCTACCAGCATTTAAGTTATCATTTGCCTTTCTCATTTTTTTATTCATGTAGTATGATTTTGCACATAGCTTTTTGGATCATTATTATTAAATTTATTTTTTTTAACTGCAACAAATAATATAATTTATTATAATACATAAAAATGCTAGTACACTTAAGACGTTAGATACTGAAGAAGATCATAAAAGTCAATTGTTTAGGGATATAAATATATAATTAAAGTTGACATGGCTAAATTTGGTAATGGCGTATTAAAAACACCACTCCGTTATATTATTATTTTATATTATTTTTTTTAAATTATTTGCTCCCGCCAGGATATCAACTCGCGACCTACGGTTTGATAGTCGAGAGCCTTAGGTACCCCTCGACCACGGAGGCCATCATACAATAGGTGTACCGGTTAGAGTAATTACCAAAGTACTGAAAATTGAGCTGCGAAAAATAACCTAGCAATAATTCTGAGAAATTTACAATACATTACATAATATTTTAGATTTCATTTCATGTTGGGTTATTAAAATTAGTTTTTTTTAATTTTTCGCCAACATTAAAAAAACATAACATAGAATTTTTAAATAGAGTCATACAAACTTGTTATGATGCTTTATAGCCAATGAGTTAACCTGTATTTTACCGTTTGTTTCATTTTTGCAGGCTTTGAGATCACGAGATAATTTGCATTTTTTTTCAATAAAGCAATCGGAGGCATTTAAATTGTCGCATTTATATTACCAAAAGCAATCCAGTGGTTATGATAAAAATTATCCATTTTGTAAAAATGGGTTTGTTTGCATTCTTATTCTTTTCTTTCATTCTTTGGCAGTAGCAACTTAAACACTAATTGGTGATCAGCATTACAAATGTATGAAAACTTTCTTATAAAAAAATGGTATTAATTAATCTTATGATCGTAAGTTTAGTTGTCAACTAATGAGTGTATGAGTTCCAGGGCCACCTCTGGCTGGGCCCTGGGCTCGTGCCCCGCGTACCCTTGGGGTAAAAACGAAACAAGTCCTAAAGTTGGAACCTGTCGGAACCGCTGATTTCGGCTAAAGAACGGAGCAGTAAGCGTAACAAGATTCGGCCCCAATAAATAATATTTGCATACTAATAACTGAAACCCATCATTCTGTTCTGTGGGCTTTTTCACGTAATATTATAGTGTTTGTCGTTTGGCCATCTTTGACTGTCACCGATTTACATTCTCAACCCCGTTTTACATATCTTGAAGTTTTCTAGAATAGTCATGTTACGCCACCGATGAAAGTCATATGGCCAAAATAATTATAATTTAATGTCAAAATCTATTCGAAGCGCATGCTGTTCAGTTTGGCAAAACATCATTTAGTGTGGCAGTATTACGAGCTGGAAATCAATAACAGTACTTTATCAAACAATCTCCTTAAAATAACTTACAAATTACCACTCAATTCTTTGTCCACGTTGAGTCACAGCTTCGAAATTTCCGCAAGTCAAGGTTTGCGCGGTAATTTGGCCGGTAATTAGTCGCACTTTTGAGAATGTGGGCAAGTATCCAACTGATCCTACTGACAAGGCTAATCCACACGCCGATAAACACGATTCTTTATGAAAGCCATATTTACTTTCCCTAGTCCGCCGCTTCATTTGGTCACCAAACACGCAAACAACATAAATACATAGACTTCGTCAATGTTATACTCTAAACTTGTCGCGAAACGGAATATGTAAAATGAAATATTTCGATGAGACCAACTAACAAGAAATACGAAGTAATGTTTCCGTCCCATGATAGAATTCATTTTCTTGTTCGTGCATGAAATTTAGTCACATAAATATTAACAATTTTAATCTGTAGATATGGTCAATGTCACAATCACAATTTGAAACTAAATGCAATGTTAATTGAACAACAATTTGTTAGTTGAACAACAAATAATTATATTTACGTCCTGTAATAAAATATTGAATTGCCCTTGTTGTTCGCTTCATTTGAAGTCTATACTCACATTCAAATATATATTGGAATTATACATTATCATAATCATTGATGTATTATACTATTAGTCCATGATCATAACTATTTTTCCCCACATCTAAAAACAGGTAAAATTCTAAATAAAATAATTTATCCAAAAGCCTGGTATCTTAAAAACGCAATGTCCTTCAACGATGTCATGAATTATAGGACTAAACATTATTTCTCACTGTAAAATGTATGCTTAAGTGTTGGTTTGTTTGCATTGACCAGTACTTTTAAGTACATACATTCCGTAGCACTTGATTCAGCTCTAAAGAAATTATCCGAATTTATGTTTCACCGGGGATGTAATAATTTTAAGGATGATTTTGACTAAGGAAACGCTAATATTGACCCAAACGCTGATATAGACCCAAATAAAAGTTAAAAACTTCAAATGCATTTCTAGTACACACTGTAAATATATTTCTATTGTTATGTCATGTCTTTTTATAATATTAATTTAATTTTATTTACTGGGGCGATATGTAGTTGAATACCTACACTTAGAGAGGAAAAAGACCCCTAACCTCAGTCTGTGATCGTGGAAGATCACAGAGAGCAGGACTGTTGGCTGGGGTGAAAGGTAGTTGAATACCTACAGACTAAGGTAAATTAGACCCTTAGTTTGAGTTGATTTTGGAGATCACGTACCTTTCATAATCAGGACCCTTTGTATTTATAGTTTATTAAAATAAATTGATGCCAAGAAAAAGCTATGAAAATATATTCCTGCCTACCATTGGGTGTTCTCGTACCACGATAGTAGAAACAAAACCTATGGTTCTGAGCAAAGTTTGCGATCCGTCCGATTAGCAATCCATTGTTCAGACCGATTGCAATATCTAATGCAATTTATTGCAGTCTATTCTACAACTATTTTATTAGAGCCAGCTCTAACCACCAGTGAACGAACGTGATATTACACGAGTGTACGAGTGTACACCTTTCACAGTTGATGTTGGCTTCATAAGAACGGGTCGTTTTTTCGACTCTTTTTTGTAGCTCGTACATGGAACAAGCTACCGGCATCTAATTTTCATCATTTAAATCCCTTTATACAGCCCCTACCTTAACCCGCCTTACAACCCTGCTCAACCGGGTGGTGACATAGTCCTCCTTTGTTTACACTGTACATATATGGGTGTTCTTGTGATGAGTAGCATGAAAATAAAAGTTAAATAGTAAAATACGATTATTCAAAGTCGTTACAAAAAAAAACTTGCGTAAAATTTAAAGAAATATTGCAATTACGACTTATTGTATCCTCGCAGTTTACTAGTCTGGCTGTGGACCTAGTCTGCAATAATGCATAAATATCCAGAACCACTCTGGTGACCAGGATTCATAATGCCTAGGTCCATTGACGCCTGATAAAGTCCACGCAGAGCTTTAGTATTTGTTTTGAAAGCCATGGGGCAAACAAACAACTTTATTATAATAATTTTCAAAACAGCGTTAAATTATGCGAGATTAACAAAAAGCTCCAACGAAATAGGTTTTTCTCATAAATGCAATGTAAACATGCTGTTCCAAGAGAAAGTTATTTAATGGGTTTTTACGTTTTAGGGTACTTACTCACAACAAAAACATGATCGGATAGTCGAATTAATAAAGCAAAAAAAAACTAGGGGAAGATGGGGTATTTACGAACATTGCATAACTCCGATTAATCGAGTTCTATAAGATTGCGATCTTTCCACACCCATACCGACCGGTCAGCACCGAGCTAGAAAGTTAAGCACGTCGTTCCAGAATCATTAATTATTAAAAATACTAATTTCGTTTGTGTGAATTTGGATCTTTCCGTAACTCCAGTTCAATGAACACTAGAACTCGAATTTGATTTGTAATTAAGTGTTATTTTTAAAATTCGGAGTTAGTTTGGAGAATTCAGAGAATCTATAAAGCACCTAATATTATGTTTAAAACAGAAATTATTTTTATTTTTATTTTCAAAATCTGAACTGATTTGACGAGAATCCAGGCTATCCGTTGTTTATCGCTAGTCTGCGCTAGTTGCTTGTATTTTATTTTTGTTTTAAAATTATGTAATATTTGCAACGTTCGTATATGGTGGCATTTCTGTTTTTATTATGGTACAGTGCAGTTATGGTTACATTTTAGAAACGTGGCTATGACCTTACTACCTATTGTTTTATGTATTATATCATAGTACCCCGTGTGCTTATGCCTGAAGTACATATGCCGAGTACTCGGCCTAGACAGTGCATTCGGCCGAGTGCTCGGCTGGTGTGATCAGTACAGTCAGTACTCGGCCTAGTGGCGGGCGAGTGATTCAGGCGAGACAGATAGAAACAAAGCCCAATTACTCAGTCGAGTAAGTACCCCCTCCACCTGCGTACTAACTAGGCACTTCACTCGCTCTCCACTCGATTAGTCGAATCAGCCAAGACATTCGGTGTGATTTAAAAAAAAAATGTTTAGAGTATTTGAAGTTTATTTGTTTTGTTGTTGAAAAACTCTCTTCATATTTATTCTTTCCCTCCATCGCGAAACCATTTTAAACTAATTTCAATGAATTGACTCACCCACTGTCCAATAAGTTGCTAGGCAGATGTAATTCAGGCCTTAAGGTAAAGCCTTATGTTTAAATAATGTTTAACACATTTATTTTTTCATTAAAATGTATAATTATTTTCAAAAACAAGATATCAACATTCGAAATGTTATAAAAAAGATTTTATTTGCTGCAATTTGTTTTTTCGTTAGGTGTTCGCCGTTACCCCATTCTCCCCTACATTCAAATGTGTGAGACTGAAATAATGAATGAAATGTTTATAAATCAAGACATTAATATTAAATGCGAATGTCTTCTGATGTTTCATGTTTATGTTCTACAATACATCAATATTGTATCCATTTGACATGAACATAATTTTCTAATTTTCATTCCTGGAAAGGTTTTACTCCTACTCATAGGAATGTATTATTACAACAATAATACTTATAACAATGTGGATATTATTAAACAAAAATCGTATTACTTTATATAAAAAAAGGTTTCATCCACATTAATAAGAATTCATTATTTACCCCAGTAAGTAATGTAATAAAAACAACAAAAAAATAATACTAGTTAAAATCTGGGAGCGCAAAAAACATTTTACAGTCTGGAGATTTTCAAACAAATAATATTATTTTCAAATATTTTATCTTGTAATAGAGACCACTGCGAACAGTAGATTTTTTTAAATAATCTCTTACGAGAGATTATAAATAAAGCAGACGCGAAACCGTCCCCTTTATTGTGAGTTAGTGTGTGAACCCTCTTTATAACGACGTTCCCGGCCAACACGTAAACACTCGGGGCATAAAGCAGCGCGTACACTTTTCCCCGCGAAGCAGCGCGGGACATAAAGCGTGGGTCTCACGTACTAAGCTGCAGCGGGAACGCTAAATTAGACGCGTTTTTTTTCATCCCACAAATGCCGCCTCTCATTTCAGCATTCCTGTTAAACACAACAATTGTACGAAGATCATAATACGGTCTCGGCGAGAGGGTGGTTACGATCGCGCTGCAGCTGGAATATAAAAAAATGACGTTGAAGGATAAATTTATTTCTAAGTATTCCCATGCACACTTTTAAATTAAATGTGTTTTAAATTTGGTTTGGCAGAATTTAAACATTATTTGCTTAAGTTTTACAACTTTCTTTCTAAAAACGATGCATCAATTAAAATCTATGGCGACCAAAATAATAAACAGCTGAATAATTTATTTTTCATAGAAATTGATAAAAGTATTATAGTATATCTCAGTAAATATTTTCCGTGAAGAAGGATCGGTTGTTCTGAAACCGATCGGCGTTTATCAAAAAAAAATATAAAGTGGTATAAAAAAATTAACGTTGTTGCATTTAAAAATATAACACGTATCGTCTATTATAAAAATGTATTGTAGTTGTTAAATGAATGAAAAACTCTTTATTTTTAACTTTAATTTCGAACGTTTATCCTTGGTATATAAACTTGCAACAGGTTTCATTATTATAAACTTTAAAATCAATGGTTAGGATATTTCGATTATAATCTTTCATACTTTAAACATGTATAAATATTTAATTCATATGTTAACACTAGACCTCACATACTAACTATATACCATTGGTCGCCACGAGACAGGCAGTCGCCTAGTGTGGTGATTTAATGTATCACATGTAAGAAAATGTATTATTGTATTATCATGTATTCTATAAATAAAATAAATAGACCCCAGAAAACATTTTTATACCAATATAACAATACAGACATTTCAGATTTAGGACACACAAAGATACAGTAAATAAGAAACGGTAAAAAAATGTTTTGTTGTGGAACATTGAGAGAAGACTTGACAAAATTTTGACAGACCTGATTTACTGCAGCTCGAAAACTTTTATGTAAAATACAAGATGATCATTACTGTACTATTATAACAATACTGGGACGACCACACAAATTAACACTTCACTAAACAGAATCCAATTCTAGGTAATAATGTATGCACGGAACACAGATGTATGGAATATTGTATCGCTGATGCATACAATATTCCATATATCATCATATAATCACGAACTCATTTATCTATGGCTGATATGGTACTCCCAGAAGAAGTTATTGGTAAATTGACAAAATCGAAATTGATAAAAGTATTATAGTATATCTCAGTAAATATTTTCCGTGAAGAAGGATCGGTTGTTCTGAAACCGATCGGCGTTTATCAAAAAAAAATATAAAGTGGTATAAAAAAATTAACGTTGTTGCATTTAAAAATATAACACGTATCGTCTATTATAAAAATGTATTGTAGTTGTTAAATGAATGAAAAACTCTTTATTTTTAACTTTAATTTCGAACGTTTATCCTTGGTATATAAACTTGCAACAGGTTTCATTATTATAAACTTTAAAATCAATGGTTAGGATATTTCGATTCTAGAAATATCCCCAAACCAAAGATGGCTGATAACATTTTGATAAGAAAATAGTAATGGTGTATTATTATATTATGTGCGGACTCAGATTCTGGGAAGGTAGCATAATTCAAACTACATGGAAACCCATAGCCAATGTTGGCAGAATGTTATATAGTTACAAAATTGTTGGTTGATTGTCTATCACTGCCGCTGTGTTTTGATTATTCTACATTGTCAATGGTCAATGCTATTACTTGTCTATATTGATACCGCTTCCTATTACGTGTCATTTGAAAAATGCCGCCGGACCAACAGGTCCAATAACTAGTATTTCTGTGAACGTAATATAAAAAGTAATATGTTTTTTTATTTTCTGTTGCAATTAATCAATAGCAAAATTTCAGCTGAAATATTTAGATTTAACTACCTACTTACGATTAAATATAATAGTACTTAAATATAAATCATCACCTTCTTAAATATAATCACCAAATAAATTTGCACACACAACTTTTTTAATTTTGCAAAGTTATTAATTTTCATTAAATTAAATGTCGCAACGCAACAAAGTGAATTTGCGATTATTGAAAAAATAAATCATATATTTTTTTATTAATTAAACTTTTGAATATAATATTTCAATTCAGGTTTTACATAATTTTTTTTTTTTACTTTTTTTATTTATTATTTCAACTGAGGAATAAATTATTCAATTTGTACATGAAATCACCATTTCATGGACAATTCTTTTTCCAAACATTCTTCGGGCAGGTAGGAACTAGGTACCTACAATAATATAGAAAAAAATGCGAATAAGAAATTAAAAATAAATACGATTTCACATTTGTAAAAATAATCTTTACCGAAACATAACAGCCACCATCTTGAACAGAAAACGGAACGTACATATGAACGGACAAAGACGAAATGCAAAACGGTTGAGTTAAAACTTGATTTCGCTACGCTTAGTCTAATATTATTGGCATTTTAAATTATAAATTATCATTATTTTTCTCGTTCTCGTTTACCGCCTTGCTTCAGGGTAATAAAGCGAAACTTTAATGAAAAATTGTAAAGTTTTTTTTTTCTAAGGTGGTTCAAATAATAAAGTACTTTATATTTTAGGTAAATAAGGGTTTGTGTATCTAATCCTTAATTTAAAGTAAATATTACAACGCCCACTACTAACCGCTACTGGCTCGCTGAATGCGTAATCTGTTTGACCGCCCGTACCCTAACGACTGATTGGCTATGCGTAAATGTAAAAGTAATTATGAAAAAGTCGAGTAGTGTTATAAACACACAACATCTTTAGTTTTTCAAATTTGAATATTATATATAATTGCTCAGATTCTTTTTAATATATTTTCACCCTGAAACACGGTCCCCAAATAGAATGGAAAGATCACAAAATAATATTATTAATTCTAAATTATACCATGAATGCATGTACCATTTTAATAACAATAAATGTGATGTATATTATTTTTATGGAATACTCGAATCGAATGAGTTTTCTGAATTCTAAATAGTTTTTGGAGCAACATATCAAGTGTATGTATTAATGATGATTGTTGCTAGCATTAAGTTACAGCAATAATGATTTATGCGAATGTGTTTTTATACGACGCTGTAGATTATGTGGTATTTGGACCAATTCCAAATATTCCTCTCCTCTCACAATAATTTGAGCGAGTAACATAAGAAAGCATGTCAATACGCGTGCCAAATATCAATTCAATTAGCTTTCAACAATGTTTTCGTTCATCAAAAAATATTTAATTCATTTTTAATTTGCTTAACATATGTAAGCAATTATTGATAAAAGAGAAAAAAGAACTGCTTTTGTGAGGTTTATCTATAATGTAATAATTTATCACTTGAATTTTTGAACAAGCAATAATTTCATCGAACATAAAGTGCGGTATAAAATATGAAATTGTTTGGGATACTGTCTAACTGATGAAAATTTATTAGAGCTTCTTTCTAATGCGAATAAATAAGAACTTTGAAAAGTGATGTACGTATGCACTGTTTTTGAGTGCTATGTTCACATCAATCACAAATTATGATCAACCTGGTTCATATCTGGTTTTCAGGCAAATAATCACAATTCAAACAAAAGCTTGGTCATTCAAACGAATCAAATTTACAACGAGTTTCGAGAAGTGCAATAATTTTAGTGCAGTTGAAAATAATTTCGAATTGGAAAGTTATTATCGGATCGTAAAATCATTTTTAATGTATATGAATATTCGCAGTTGATGGCCCAACCGATTTTCACAAATCCATTAATATAGGTGCGTATGGAATACAAATAAAATAATTTAAAGGTTTTTTATAATGTAGAATACTTAAAATCTTCATGCAAATAACTGATCAATGAATGTTTAGTAAATAGGTTTGTGTGTGTGTGTGTGTTTGTGTGTGTGTGTATGTGTGTTTGTGTGTGCGTGTATGTATGCGCATTGAACAGTCTACATTCACTAAATACTTAGTTGTATATTACCAATTCAACCATCTGTGAACATTTATAACTGGTCTGTTTCGTTTCCTTCCTCCTTTGTATATTAAATTAATATTTCAACTGTTTAGGTTCCTTAAAATAAATAAATAACAATGCAACAATCACAAGTGTCACAACGCACATGCAAGATAGATGAAATATAAAATGATCGAGTAAAAACATGACTCTCAGACAATAACAAATGTTCAAAATCAAAAGCTAATTTAAAACGAAAAACTTACTATTAAGTTCTTGATGCTGGTTAAACTTTGTATATTTATAGGGTCAGCCAGAAGTATGTTTGTAGGAACCTATTTTCTTTTACGTCAGAATATACGAAAATAATGGGAAAGTTTGGGTTTGAAATGCAAATACACCGCTATTAGCATATTGAAATCGTTCTCGTTATTTAATTCGGACTAAATGGGTAGAGGGAATACTTTGCTTTAAATAACAATGGAAAAACTGATTTCTTTCATTTTTATTTTTGGGTTTCTTTTAGAAGAACCCAAAACAAAAACAAAAGTGCAAATTTTCTTTTATGTGTGTAGTTATTATGCGTGACAGCTGTTTTCCGTTCCAAACATTGTTTAATTTTCTAGTTGTCGACCACGAATTATACTTAAATCTTTATTTATTTGATATTTATTTATTTGTTTATTTGATATTTATTTATTTGATATTACAGAGACAAACAGTACCTGAGTTACAGTGATGAAATAAATATTTCATTTCGGGTACCTATGATATGTTTCCTGGTAATGTCTGTTAAGTTGTGTGTTTATTCCTTAATTACCAGGTGACGTGTGTAGTATATAGGTGTGTGTAATGTATGTGTAAGTGTGTATGTGTATGTGTATGTGTGAGGGTGTGTGTGTTTGTGTGTGTGTGTGTATGCGCGCATTGAAGAGTTTATTTTTTGACATGATGCCACGTTTGAATTTAGGCAGTGAATCCGAAAGAATGTCATTATATGAATGTCATTTAGAGTATGGAGAGCTCTGTTAATTGGCGAATTAGATGCTGCATTTGTTTTATAATTAAGCGTGTGGGATTGCACTGTATGTCGTGTACGTCTCAAAGGTATATTAAAATTGATAACAGAGGTTCTATACAGTCGATGTTATACTGATTGTATTTTTGTGTTTTAAACTTCACCTGCTCCCAAAACAGTATTTCCTAACGATTCAGGTACAGCATATATCTTAATTAAATGTAGTAATATTTTAATGATCTGAATAGGTACGTTGTATGGCTAAAGATAGTAGGGAGGGGAAGGTGATGGGGGAGAGGATGGGGGAGAAGTACTTATCCATTTAGAACTGGTTACTAAACACGACTAAAGCCATTTCAAGCAACGTTTAATTTCTCATTGGTGGTATTATACCAGGGCGATACTGAGAGTATATTCAACTCTGGAAAGTGCCGCAAATTTACTTTGTATTATTGAAGTGAAACTTCTTTAGCCGCGTAATGAATTTTCGGGAACGTAGTAAAACCGAGTCAAGATCGAAACGAAAAAGCGGGTACCCCCACCACCGCTCACCGTTCAGAAAAATGGTGTACAAAATTCGTTGTAATTATTAAACAAGTTAAATAACGTATTTTCGCACAATTTCGCAAGTCCAGTATGGTCTAGTGGCTAGGATACCTGGCTCTCACCCAGGAGGCTCGGGTTCGATTCCCGGTACCGGAAATTATTTTTGGTCAATTTTCTGAGATACTGTTTTATTTAATTTGTGTTTTGATTATTTCAGGTGATATTTTTAAGAATTCATTTTATTAAATACAAGCAGTGACTTGAAAAAAATCATAAAATTGTTAATTTTTCAATATGGACTTTTGGCAGCCGGGATGTATTTATAATTTCACAATTATTTTAGGAATGCGGAAGCACATCATGCAAGATTCCCATTCTTGCGACCCGGGTTCGATTCCCGGGCAGTGCACTCCTTTTTTATGGAGAATCATTATTTTTCAAAGGAAGGATATTTTTGATATTGTATTTTAGCTCCAGTAGTATGAAATAAATTTTTATTTCATATTATATTCATATACCCCCACCACCGCTCACCGTTCAGAAAAATGGTGTACAAAATTCGTTGTAATTATTAAACAAGTTAAATAACGTATTTTCGCACAATTTCGCAAGTCCAGTATGGTCTAGTGGCTAGGATACCTGGCTCTCACCCAGGAGGCTCGGGTTCGATTCCCGGTACCGGAAATTATTTTTGGTCAATTTTCTGAGATACTGTTTTATTTAATTTGTGTTTTGATTATTTCAGGTGATATTTTTAAGAATTCATTTTATTAAATACAAGCAGTGACTTGAAAAAAATCATAAAATTGTTAATTTTTCAATATGGACTTTTGGCAGCCGGGATGTATTTATAATTTCACAATTATTTTAGGAATGCGGAAGCACATCATGCAAGATTCCCATTCTTGCGACCCGGGTTCGATTCCCGGGCAGTGCACTCCTTTTTTATGGAGAATCATTATTTTTCAAAGGAAGGATATTTTTGATATTGTATTTTAGCTCCAGTAGTATGAAATAAATTTTTATTTCATATTATATTCATATACCCCCACCACCGCTCACCGTTCAGAAAAATGGTGTACAAAATTCGTTGTAATTATTAAACAAGTTAAATAACGTATTTTCGCACAATTTCGCAAGTCCAGTATGGTCTAGTGGCTAGCTGGCTCTCATAGTGGATACCTGGCTCTCACCCAGGAGGCTCGGGTTCGATTCCCGGTACCGGAAATTATTTTTGGTCAATTTTCTGAGATACTGTTTTATTTAATTTGTGTTTTGATTATTTCAGGTGATATTTTTATTTATTATGTGCATCTATATAAAAAGGTTTATATATTTTTTTTGGCTTTGCCTGTCTCACTAGAAATTCTGTGCCGAGACAGACTAGCTTACAAATATTTTATAATATTAAAATAAAGTGCATTTTTCAATAAAGCAAAAATATATATATATTTTTTTGAAGTGAAACTTCTTTAGGCGCGTAATGGATTCGGGGACGGAGTAAAACCGAGTCAGGATCGACACGAAAATGCGGGTACCCCCACCACCGCTCACCGTTCACTGTCCCTCTCTCACCATATGCGCTTGTTGAGGTGGGGGAGCCGCTCACGAACGTTCTCTCTCTTCTCTTCTTTCCTCTCTCTCAGACACCAGCGAACTGCGCCACGCCAAGCATCAGCTGCTTGGTTAGTATACTGCGTCGTGAGTGTAATACGAGTGAAATACGTAATTGATTGTGGTTCATACGGTTAATTTGAAAATAGAGAGAGAGGAATAAATTAAATTTGAAAATAGAGAGAGAGGAATACTAGAAGTTTCACTTCTGTCTTGCGTAGGCTTGACACACCCACTTTTTTTTTAATGCATAAATTGTGATATAACACAACTTAATTAAATAAAATTTACTTTCGTATGCCGGAATTTGATTCCGCGACCTTCAGATTTCTAGTCGAGAACCTTATCCCTCAACCAGTAAAAGCAATAAATACCAACTTTTTGCGATTATATCATATATTTTTTTGCAAAATATTGAGTTCAATTATCTCCCACTTTATATTATTTGTAATATTTCAAGTATTTTTATGGATTATTCACATGTGAGAACTATATCGCTTTTAAAAAACATTGTCAAACTAGCCACTTGTTATCGGTAATGCTTTTTATAATAAATGTTTCAATTTTTCTCCTTTGCTCCAATGTTCTTTACAATTTTGAATGTTACATATAAAAGATATTTTAAAACATCTTTACATTACGCTTGTTAAACATATACTTTAACCAAAACAAACTCCCATAATTTTAATAACATCACTTATGTTCTCAATAATCCAGAACAAAGTAAAAGGTTCAGATTGTTTGTATCTGACAACAGCTGTGCTGTTTTTATTTTAATTTATTCATTTATTACTCAAAGTGTTTATTAGCCCGAAAACAAGACTCCAAATTAAAAAAAAATAATTATAGGTACGAACCCGGGAACGCGTGTACGCTGCTAAAAAAACATAAGGAATATTTCATACAACATAAATACGGTTTCTAACGGTAAGTTTGCGCACTTATATAACCGCGCACACTTAACCCATTACACAAATAAAATTATTAATAAAAAATCTGTATTAGAATTGCATTAACAAATTAATAATTGCAACTAATATTATATTACCGATAATTGTCATAGACCACACCATTCCTATATAATCGGTTGCGCCAGAACTAATGAGTAACAGTGGCGAAACAAATTAGCAATCCAAAACCAAAAAAATACTTTTATTTCGCTAGATTGGGGAAGAACATAGGTTAATATGCAAGAATTTGTCACAAACATCGCCGCGACTCTACCGTTTGTCACATCACAACGGAGTTCTCACTTCTCAGGGGCATGGCGAGGCATTGTCAACAGTATACTCTAGTTACATTACCTCCAGCGCCATCTATGAGCCGTGTTCGCAAGTGAAATACAACCAAATTGTCTGAAGTTACATAGTAACCACAATAACATTCCTGCAGTGATTTGATTTACTGGCGGAACTCGGCGAGGCGGGAGGCGCGCGTATAACTGGTATTGTGTTCGCATTTCATTACTAAGACAAACAGATGCATTTTGAATATTTAAATTATGAAAAATAATGTATGCCGAGTGAGACATTAACTTCCATGCTAGCTATCAAATATTTGCCTTCTCAGTGTGCCAACTCGTTTGTTATAGTTGTTTCGAAAAAATATTCGAGAAATAAATATTTTGAGCTTCCATTGATTGATGTTAGATGAATACTGCGAAGTGAAGTCTATTTATTTAGAATTTGAAAACGCTTTTACAATGTTCCTACAGTAAATAAGCTTACACGAGCTTGTAGTTTAAAATAGGCACTTAGTTTTGTTGCAAACCCACACTTATGAAGGAAATAAATTCGTTTTGATCCACTATTCGAACGTTTTGTAAACTTAACCAAATAACCCATTTGCGTGTATCGTAAAAAAATTATTCTAATTTTTATATATTAAGATAAATCTACAAAAAATTCTTGGAAAATGAAAGCTTCTCAGCTCGAATCTTAATTATTATTTTTTTTAAATCCGTATTTTCAATATTTTTAGAAAGTTCTTGAAACTCAAGTTCAAAACGCATGACCTAAAAAGTGCCAGCAAAAATGTGAATAGTTAAAAAAGAAGCTTGTTAAAAATAAGCATGCACATATTTTTTTCTTAAATTATTAAAATAACTTTCATAGGCTAATAATTAATGAAATATATCAAGAACGTGTCTCCAACGTTTTTCTTCTTCAATTTATTATATAACATTAGTTAAAGCAAAGTTTGTTGAAATCGAGAAGGGTAGTACAGTGGTGTAGGCCGACTGGTTTCATCCTTAAGTCGAGAATGTTCTATACCCAAAACATCGTATTTTACACAGTTCTATCATTTAAATCTAATATTTTGAACTGTTTAATGTATGCTTGTTACAAAAACGCAAAACTGTATTAAAAATAATATATTTTGGCTAAACAGCAGCTTTAGGCGAAGCAACCCGGCCTGCCCGCTCGGTGAGATGCGTCAGTAAGGTAAGTAAATGTTATCTAGGAGTTGGAGTTATAGCATCACTCCGTCTTCATACCTTGCTGATGGTCGTACTCGCCGATGTATCTCCGTGTAAGAAACCGCACTGTGAGGGCTGAAACAAACAACACGTGATGGATTAGACCAGTTATAGAGGGGGATGTGCCAAAAGGAACAGCGAGGAAAGGGAAGAGTGAGATTGTAAGATCTAATGTAAGATGGGAAGAAGCAGAGATTATTGGGGCAGCTGTGGTGTTCAGAAAGCTTCCCAAGACGCGGATTGTTTCCCCTCGCCTCGCAGAGAGCTGATGAATAGCGCAACCGCGTTATTTAAATACGCGACTAATAACTACTGATAATTGCTGCGATGATGTGCGGGAAATATTGTTCCATTGACGTTTTAACGTGATTGATAAACGTTCAACAATATGTTTTCATTTCACGGGAATCGACCATTATTTCATTTATTAGTTTGATGGAGTTTTGTTCATTAACACACAGTACAGCCTGTGACAGATCTGTAAATTTGTATGAAATTTAGAATTTAAAACTATTAACTATTTCCTAAGAATTATTGTTTTAATTTATCCTAAACACGATTGGTTTTTTGCACTCCAACCGCTTAATAATTATATGTATCTGTCACTATTGTATATCTTAAGTTAGTTGTAATATTCTCCTGATGAAGTATGGGTTTAATATAATTAAAGAGGTCTCAAACAATTGTATGTTTTTACATTATAATTTGTTGTGTATTTGTGTTTTTTAGTAATTGTATTCGGCTTAAACATATCTAAAGGTGGCTGTCGTCTGTATGTGGCCTAACAATGTTTTAATAATTCCTTCAGAAGGTTAATAATTACCCAGTAAAACTTGTTTTTACTGTTTTTTCCAATGTAATCGAAATATTATTGAATATTTAAAAGAAAAACTATAAATTATCTTTAGTAATAAATAAAAATAATTATTAAAAAAAATATAAATTAATGGAGGAATGAGAGCTATTCGTAAGTGTAGATATGTTGCAGAAATAACATTTCCATTTGTTTCTTCTTGAAACTTAAAATGCATGCTTACGTTAAGTAACCTGATATATAAATTTTACAAGTTAATTATGCAGTTTTTATCTGGTTTTTAATTTGTGTTGTCTTTACGGCAAATAAATTGCAAATCACATTTGTAATGAATTCCACTACACGCTTGTAAAAGCCTATATGGGCGTATAATGTAATTAATACATTCTATTTAACTACGTGGGGTAAGCAGAGAGGACAGAACCAAACAACTCGGTATTGGCTAACATTCCTTACTTCGTTCACATCCATGCATCGTCTTGTATATGCTCTTAAGACGATGCACTATGCCGTGCAATATTTTAAATTGAGCCGCTATCAATAACAACCCTTACGTAGATGGCGATAAGGTTTAAATTCCCGCTTAACACCATCCGCCTGTAAAGATGTATGCAAAAAAATAAACATGGCCAAAAAGTGCCTTTTATTTTATTTTGTGGATTTTAAGGCATAAATATTTAAAAAAATTTCGATCATTTTATGAATAACTTAATTTTTCACATTATACAATAAAATCATAACCGAAAATGGGTTCGTAAGTAGGAGATTTTGAACTTTAAAGCATTTTTCATAGGCCTTATACATAATTTTTTTCTGGGCTTATAAAAAGACTTATCTAAAAAATACTCGATTATTTCAAAGGCGAAGATGTATTCTACTCGCAATATTTAATTAAGGCATCTGAAACATTTCTAGGCGACCAAATTTTCAAACCAAAAACACATGATTTTGTATTACTACGTATGGCTTCGCCTTAAGTTATTATGATTCTTGAGATGGCCTCAAATCAAATATTTGATTCGCTTGATGGTACCATGTCTTTCTCGGATATCCCCAACTTTTTCTTCAACATTTTTTTTAAAGTGAAAATATTAAAAGAAGATTTTATTATTTTCTTTGAAGAAACACAAAAAATAAATCATCAATGTGGTCATAACTTCTACAACTAAACAGGTTTCCAATTGTTTCATAAAAATTGGATTACAATGCAATTGTTAGTATTGCACAACTAATATTTTACTATTGAAATAGCACGCGCCATCCAATGAATAATAAATGACGTTTTTACCGCCCATTCCTGTTTCACCCTTTCACGCAAAAATAAGCGTCCGTATGCAAAACAAGATATGAAAAGAATATTACAAAAGCCAATAAAGATATACAGCGACTTTATTGCGAGATGAAAAAAATCTTTCCGGTTGTCAGGGACGCGCGCTTTCAAAACAAATTTCTCTAAGGAAGTGACAATTATTTTAATCGGGTCTTTGTGGTGCTTATTATTAGAGGACAAATAATATTTGTGAAAATACCAACGTTGTTCAGCTGAACACTCTTTTTTTAATCAATTTTATGCATTTTTAGTTCTAATCTATTGTGTGTGAATGTGGTGCGGTGCAGACTACCGAACATGTGGTCAACGAATGCCCGCTCCATTCATTCCCCGGCGGGATTGATGAGGTCCACATGGCGACGCCTGAGGCCCTAAAATGGCTCGCAGATCTAGATGTCCCCCTCTGACCCCCCACCATACGAAAGAAGAAGAAGATTGTAAAGGCGCATTGAGAAAAAGAAGATGTTTTGAAAGGAAGATATGTGAATAATATGAATGTAAGAGGAGTGCGCTATTATAAAACAGTATAAAATGTATGGGTTTAAGCGCAAATATTTAATAAAGCATAACTTATTTTAAGCGCACTTGAAATGAAATGGCACTATACTTCGCTATATAAATGCCATGTTGTTATTATTATTATTTAAAATAGAGCAATAATCTCTGGATAAATCTCTTAAGTAGTGTATATATAAATACTGTGAATTTTTTCATACCTAAAACATATTAAATAACAGAACCAGATGTTTTTTCATACTTTTCGGAGAAGATTTTAACTTTTTTCTGTCGAGGGAAAGTCTGCAAATTTTCTGCAAATGTTGGATCATATTAAAAAATAACATTTTTCACGTTAATTCGAAACAGGAGGCCTTGAGGAAAATAATCTCTCTCAGGGCCTATGTTATCTTTTGGGATACTTTATGGAGGGTCGTTTTCAATGAAAAGGAGGAGAAAAGAAGACCAAGACATATCCCACCGATAAATTGTTTAAGGAAACTGACATTATGGAACTAAGGCAGATCTACTGTGTCCAATGTCTTAAAATTTGTATACACTCGTCCTTATAATTTCTGTAAAAATCCAAATCGTTCTAGCCAGAGACACAACATATACCCTCATACACACAAGCCTTACTTACTTAATACTAATATTATGTAATTAATAACTGTACTATATTGTGTGATTATACTATGTAATTGTTATATTATGTAATTCGTGTATCTTTTTTTTACTAATAAAAAAAAAAAATAATAAAAATAAAAAAAATGTACACAGTGCCTCACTGCAAAACTAGGCTAGCCCAAAGACACATTAACTATATTGGCCCAAAATTGTTTAATTCCTTTCCGAGATCCATCAAGATGTGCCAAAACCTAAACTCGTATAAAATAAATGTCAAAAGCTGGGTAAAAAAGTATCTGGAAGTGAGAGAATTTTTTCTGTTAGTTATATGAATATGATACCTAAATATGATAATATGTTACCATCTAAATTTAAAAAAAAAAAAAAGTTTAACTTCATTTAAACTGTTTTTTTTATTAAAACAAACAAATGTACTATATGATTTATTTTTTTTCTTTATTCATTTCTCTTTTTTCATTTAAACCATAGATAATGTAACCACCACTGTTTTTATTTTCACCTTATAATGCCCACTCACAGGCTTCGCCTTTGTGGGATTTTTTTGTTACTGCCTTATATTTTGTATAATTATATATGTACCTGTATGTATCAAAAAAATTTACAATAAATAAAAAAAGGTACTTGGCAGGTAAAGGATATGAGGGTTAGGTATCTAGGAATCAATGTGTCCTGGATTGCATACGAATATATCCCTCCCACTGCGGCACCAGGTTATGGGTCGAGAAACCAGTTGGAGAGGTCAAAGGGTCTCCCCATACCATCCTCTCCCGATTTGGCAAGCCACGCAGCTCGTAGGCGCATCCTGAACACACCTCACCCGATGAACCCTCTTACCCCTGCTAAATCACTAAAGGTATCGAACCACTTAGGGTGACCTATAACAGAACTTTTGGTTATTTAAAATAATGGTTTCCGGGGCGGTGGCACCAAAACCCGCCTCCAAATTATAAACAAAAAACTAAAGTTTTAAAATAAATAAAAAATCAAATAACCAGCACTGCTCAGAAGTATTTTAAATGTTTATTTTTTTAAATTTACAATAAACTGACTACAAAAAATATATCTCATTATTTTAGTAGGAACTTTGGCAATTATTATTGGTGAGTAATTTTTTAATTCCTTAAATATCTACCAGGTTAATAAAAAAATTATAAAATCTCTAAAAGTATTATGAAGAGCTCAATTAAAAACGACCTATTTACTCTGAAATACAAAATTTGTCGTACCTAAAAGTTGAAATTAAATATCGACTCCAAATAAACGCCTTTATTTTTATTTTTTAATAACTTCCTTAAAAACTCTTAAATCATGAAAAATTATTTCCTGGTTTATATTATTTTTGATAGAGATTTAATTATATAAAAAAATAATTTAAGCCACGCAAGAGTCTTCCTGTTAAGAAATACCAACCGCAGTAACTATCATACTCTAGAATAAACCAAAAAATTCTGACCCTTTCATCCTAGACTTACTTAAACGACGGAAGGCTGGGTAGTATTTTTCCAACGTTTACTTAAATAATATACATGGGTAAGTTTAGCAATCCCTCTCGAACCTGCTCGCTATCGTGGTGCCATTCTCTTGTGAGGTATTTTTGACCAAGATTTGTATAATTTGCGAACGTAACTAAACATGAGAGGGGGTTTTCTAAAACTTTCCAAGTAACAAATATCAGTATTTAAATAGACAAACGTGTGGTTGCATCAATCATAGAAATTCATCGACTCACTCAGTAATGAGTGTTTATTTGACAACGATCTTCTCTTTGAATAGAATAAACAATAAATAAACAATAAATAAACATTCAATTGTATTGAAATAAATTTTTTAAAGTTACTCATACCCATCAATTTAATATTAATCATAGAAGAAGAAGAAACACGGAGAAAACTTTCTGATACTAAATATTGCTAATTTAATAATAATCTCTTCATATTATTCGTGATTCTGTTAAAAACGGGACTGCGGGTCCTAATATAATTTTTTTTTCGCATATCGTCATTATATTTTAACAGGGCAAACGCAGTTGCATGAACATATGTTCCAATATATTCGGAAAGTACTATTAGTAGGAAACGGCCTGCTATCCCGTTTTAAACAGGATTTTAATAAATCATCAATAGACTATAAACTAGACATAGAATATAAAAATGGTAACGGTTGCAAGAGGGATCGAATCCAGGATTTCCGACAACGCCTCTATCCACTCAGCCATTGTGACCAATTTGTTTTCGTCTTCTTTTGATCTCATGTTTCAAATACAGGATTAACAAGAATGAAGATAATATTATTAATTCTGAATTCGAAATGTGAGGTCGACCAAAAAAATAGGTCATTGAGAGTTGGCCGGTAAGACGGAGATCCTGGAGTCGATTCCCATTTGCGACCTTTACCATTTTTTTTTTCTGTGCCTTGTTTTCTTTCAACAATTAATAGTTCAAATATATTGTCTGTCCCACTAGCATAATATTATTATAGTTATGTGATGTGATTATTGAACTGTGCTCATTTTCTTGTATGCGAAGAACTTAATAAACGCCAGTTTTAAAACTCTGTCAAAATAATGTCCACTAAAATAGAAATAAACTTGAAAATCGTATTATCTTTTTATTACGCCTTTCTATTGCAATAATTTTGGATTTTTTTCTCACAATTCTGAACTATTTTACAGTCTTCGACAAATGAACAACAATCATCGTTAATATCAGTAGGTGACTTTTATTCTGTCAATGGCCCTCTTTCATTGAAAGTCAAATATGATTTTCAAAATCAAGGTTAAGGTTTAGAGGAAAATGAAGAAAATATATTTTTTAAGTATTTTACAGCTTTTTCATGCACCCTTGTAGTCATATTTATCATGATTATCATCATTATTAATTAATATCTCATAGAATTTCATTCATGCTACAAAGTGACTTTTTTGGTTCAGTATTCATCCATTATCGTATTCCGAAAAAAATGATGACATCGTCAAGCTAAGCCTGATATACATCTTTAAATCCTTTAAAAAAATACGTTTTTGACATTATTTTTGTCAGTTTTTCTGATTTTTCATCATCATAAAAAAGTGGTTTGAAAATCAATAAAAAAAATCAATAAATTAATGTTATTGAACGTCGTACAGGCCAAGTTATAAGATGCCGGCATCATACCCAAACTATTGGTCAGCGCCTAGGCGCAGGGTGATTTAAAGTTGTATGATGCTCTTGTTACCTACCCCAACCTCTCTGCCTCTACAGCGCTACTGTCAGAGGCGTGATCTGATTGCAACAAAGAGGAGACCAACAGATGGAGATGTGTATTTGGAGTGTCCGTGTGCCCGCGTATGTTAACATTAGGTTACTTCTGTATCAAACGTTTTCGAACGTCGAATATGCGTTTTTGAAGGATTATTTTTTTTGGTCTGTCTGCAACCGAGGGGTCGAAATTAAAATTTAATTAATACAGACCCATACTTCTAGGTTTGTGGGCATGTCTGTGTTTGCTATTTTTTCTGGGTGTCTTCTAAAACTGTTTGAACATTTTCGATTCGAATTATTATCTCGAACTGATGAACAATTTAACTCGGCCTTTTGAGGTCTGACAGCTGCCAAAAATTATGCAAATTGGCTGTATCAGTTTACTTATATGTAAATATGATTCTAGACATTTTCTGTTCGTTGGGTTGTAACGATTCGCAACTGTAAAGGGGATGGAGTTCAAAAGTGCAATGCAGGTTGGAATTCCAGCGTGGCTTTCGCTTTGCAACATATCGTCGGCTCACTATCGAGACCTTCCTTGTGGGGGCAAAGCACTAAATCACTTTCTTCGCCAATGCAGTTGCTGATTTATATTTTTTGTCAATCTCTAGGCGGGCAGCAAAATACACGGAAACCAACTATCAACTAAGAAGTAAGGTAATAAATAAATAATTGAATAATAATAAATACTTAAATAATAGTCATAATAGAATTAAATTTAGGCGTATTAAATCTATCAAAAAATTTATATGTAAAGATGCAAAAGTCGGTCATTTTGAATACATGTAGGATAACGAAAGATTTTTTAAATATTTATGTTGAGGAATCAGTAGGATTTATAGGCCCTGTTAGGAGTTCTACCGAGCCAAACCCTCTGATATGAAAATATCTGGAGTCGGTGAATTATTTTCCCATTTGATCTCTGATGAGTTGAAGTGTTGTTCATGTATTGTTTTGTATTTATTTTGCTTATATAATGCACTTGCATAGTGTTGATTGACTAGATGATCATTTGTGGAAAAGTGAGTGGAAGGGTTTAGTTTTTCCTATGGGGAAGATTTAACCCGGACAATAAATTCGGAAAAGTAAAAAAAAATATTTAAATATATTATTATTATTAGTATTGTATTGTTTTGTATTAACTATGCCTATATAATGCACTTGCATAATGTGGATTGGCTAGATGAACATTGTGGAAAAGTGTGTGGAAAGGTTTAGTTTATCACGTGGGGAAGATTTAACCCGGACATAAAGTCGAAATCAGAAATAAAATAATAATTAACTGTAACAAAATTCATTTCATAAACTTTATTCTTCCATTTAGTTTGGTTAAATATTAATTTGATTGGAAACCGTCTAACGTTCGTTGATTTGTTAGTGTGAACTCATGTTTTATTATTTATTTCTTCCTTTTAAAAAAAATATTTCAAATCTTTGAATAATATTCAGAATATCAGTCTCTAATAATAAAATTAACTATTTATGCATGTTTCTCTTGTATCTAGTAATGTTTTATATATTTTTTTTAATTGTGGATTTTGTTGGTTATTTTGTTTGTTTTTAAATTCAACTAGAAATATCCGAGTCATAAGTTTTTATTCCGAATGACTACGGAAATTCAATTCAACCGAATTTAACGCCGGAAACATTTTGGAATTTAACAATTGTTTAAAACAAATATCCAATATAAAATTTTACATTCCTGTCAATTGTCGATGGAAGATTTTCCAAATAAAAATGCTAAAGAATATTATGTAGATTCAGTTAGACGGTATTTAATTATAATTTTCGAAACGTTTTTGATCTTTCGTGTTCCATTACACACTGCGTTGGTACAAGTTACCAACAATACAATGTTGTTACCATGCTGCATTATTTTAACAAACATTATATAGTAAATAAAGTTAATAGTATCAATTAGAATTATATTTCAATCACATACATGCCCTAATATATATATATATATATATATATATATATATATATATATATATATATATATATATATATATATATATATATATATATATATATATATATATATATATAACAATATGTTTGATATAATTGATACTTCAGGTCCTGTTATAAAAGTACTACAAGTAAAGGAAATAACACAAGAACATTTTGAAATTCTACTCTCTAACTTGGAACCACGTTAGACGATCGTTTTCTAGGAGCTGCTCAAACTTTTTAGTTAAACGAGACCCATACAAAAATATTATCGAATGCCTTACGTTTGTTTGAAGAGGAGTTGCAGACTTAAATACTACCTAGAAATATCGTCGAAACTTTTTATTTAATTATGTAGACTTTCATTCAGTCCAACGTTTTTAAGCATTGAAAAATTATATAATCATATTATTCCCATATTAAAAATAAAATCAACTCTCTTCCCCGGAAAACATAATAATGTGAGGAATTTATTAAATCTTATATCTGTTCAATGAATACCCAGAAAAGTAATTCTGTCGAAAATTGTTAAAAAAACTTTTAAAATACGACATCTGTTAATGAAATTGGAAAATAGACTTTGTCATGGAATTTAGAGAACTGTTTTAAATATATTGATGATAAGCCAATGTTTAAGTGAAAAGTTTTTTTTGCATAGCACAAAGGATAATTTTTTTCTCGTAAGATTTTTTCATATTATGTAGGTGTTTCAGGCTAACAATTATTGCTTAAAAATAATATATAAGTGTAAAACTTATATCGTACTACGTTTTGTACCTGTGTATTTTGGGCATGTATTATGGATTTAGGAATTTATGAAATCAATTAAATGCAACTAATTATTGATGATCATATCAGAAATCAATGACGGAGTATCCCAATTAGTTCTGCAGACCACACAGATTACCGTGGTATTGATAAGATGGGAATCACGAAGCAATTCCATTAGCTGTGGTACAATCAGTCACTTAATCAGATCCTATCGAATAAGGAACAGTAAATTAATATAAGCCACTCTAGAATATTCTTTGTGTTACATCCAATCTTTTCAGATAATTTTTTTTATTGAAAACATTTGTTGTAAAAAAATTTTAAAACTTGAGACATTGTACTTGAATTTTCTTAAAAAGATATATTTAATAAATTTTAAAAGGTTACAATTTTGGTCATTTTCTCAACTACCATACTAAAGTCATGACCGTATTATGGCAGTCGAACATGATTTATGTAAAAATTGCAAAATAATAATTTGTAGAACAGATATTAAAACGTAAGGTCAAAGGACAAGTTGTGGTAAAACAATTTTTTTTAAATACATATTATTATAGAAATCATATTAGAAATAAAAACAAAGATTGAACTTTTTCGTTGTTTGTTTTTGGGGTGTTATGCCGTGTTGCGCTAACTCCTTCTTTAGCCGACGTTTCGAACAGCATAACACCCCAAAAACAAACAAAAAAAATGCTTTGGGCCGTGAAAATCTAAAAACTTACCAAAGATTGAACTTATTGATAAAAAAAAATATTTAAAAAAAAATAGATAATAAATATTAAAAGTAAGATTGAAAGGTAATCGTGGTACGTACTTATATAAAAATATACCTATTTACGGTGACACTGACACATGATTTAGCGATATAAAAAAATAAATTATAGAGTTAATTTTTTTTAAACAGTGCTCATTTTTGAAACACGAACTCATGTATTCTTTAAAGAAAGCTCGTCCCTTTTCAAGTAGCTTATGTTGAATACAGGTAGTAAAAAGGGATATAGAATTATTTTACTTTATATCGGTGATTAATTTAGTTTAGGAATGTGGTTCTAGTTTTAGAGAGCACGCATCCCAGGTTTGATGAAAAGCAGGTTTGTGCTTAATGTTGTGGAGACACCAGCAGGTTATTTTTTTCTGTATGTAGCATACCCTTATCTTAGTAAAGAACTGGTAAATATTTATGACCCTGGTGGATAGGTTGATATTTAAACATAATTCTCAAAATTAGTTTTTGTACTATAATAACTGGATTGATATTACATTCAGCTTAACCACCCCTCCCACAATATCACATGGCTACGGATAGGAAAGAGGCAAAATGGAGGCTTCTTAGAATCTAAGTTGGACCTAAGAGAGCAGAATATATGGCAGAGCTTGCGTAGTCTTTTTACTGAGTCGTGTATATGGACCTCCCAGCTTCCCAAATATTTACCTTCCTTTGATAATTTTAGGGTACATGTGCAATGAATATTAGGTGAGGTTTAACAAATTTTTAGATTGAGTAAACACGAGAGGATGATTGGTTTAAGACACATATTGAAAGCATTATGTTTGCGTATAGAAAACGTCATGTATTGTGTTTTGTCAATATTAAGTGTGAGTATATTATTCTGACCATGACTACTGCATTATTACGACAACAGATCTATGGTTACGACCAGGAATAAGATTTTTCGAGCACATTATTTGTCCAGGCACTGATTATTGCTTAGTTTTCTAATTGCGATTTCAAAATATCCCTCATATCAACAGAAAATTATTTAAATATAAACTTCTAATGAACTTTCCTATATTTCTCTACCCAATTTCCTTCTCATCCCCACCACCTTCAGACTCACAATATACCCCCATAATTGGGTATGCCATCATGGAATCGATGGAGCGGACGCTCGGGCTGTGTTCACATAAAAATAAATTAACCTTAGAAAAATAAAAATTACACTTTTATGATATAAGATAGGTGTCCAAGTATCACAGGCATCCGGTATGTCAATATCGTTGGATATCCACGCAGCGCTGAACCGCGAGGGTTGGAGGAGCCTTAACGCGTGACGACACTCTTTCCATCGTCAAACGTCCCACGCCCATCTGGCCATCCCAGAAGCGTAGGTTTGCGTGGCGTAGGACAAGTTTGTTTATGAAGCATATATTTCAATAGAAAAAAAATGGACTGTGATAGGTCCAGATATCTTAATGCGTTGCTTACGTAGAGTACGTCAACCCAGTATGTTTCTACCTTTAGTATGTTTAATAAGAATATTTAATAAGAATTTTAATGATATGGACATATTCACAAGTAATTTAGGAACCTTTAAAAGATATGTAATAACTAACATTAAATAATTTTAAATATTCTACTGGAAGTTATCATGTTGTTGCTTTGAATCCTTTCCAGTTACTTACCTTCCAATTTATACTCATGTGTTCAATTTAGTTGTAGGTATACATTTATTATATTGTTATTATTGCTATTGTGTAGTGCTTTTATTGATTGCTGCTGTGTTGAAATTTTACAATACATTATGTTTTGAATTTTAGCTGGTTATTAGTATATCAGTAAACTTTAAATTTTTATTTATTTGTGTTCCTAGATCTGTTATTATTTTTTATTTATTATTTACAATATTGTATTTTTTATAAATCTCTCAGGTCACGGGTAGTTTTTTTTAATATTCTTTATTATTATTATAATTTTAAGTGAAAATCTGTTATTGGATTTTATCTTTATTATTTAGTTTATTCTTATATCTGTAAATAATCTGTTGATTTTCCCAAATAAATAAAATAAAATGAACTATGAACATTGGAGTGGAGGTCGAAATAAGAATCTTAATAAGTCAGAAACGTATTCAACAACAACTATTAGTTATTGTGATTGTTATTACATTCCCACAGTCGGGGAATGAATTAATTAATTATTTAATCAAATAAAGCCAACTGGTTTCAACTAATTTTGATTATGTGACGTGGCTGCGCATTGGTGCCATACATTATTACTATTTATTCTAAATGTTCGAATTACTTTACTATACGCGACAGAGTTTTCAACTGGTATATTAAAATTTTTGAAAAAACAAAGACTTGCTTCGATCAAAATATATTGTGCAAATTTTAAGAATCTATAAAGCTTATTTACTTCGTGATGAATTGATATTTTAAATAATTGCTTTGAACTAGAATATTAATACGGTACAAGTTTTTTAACTAACTAACTAACTAACCATCAGCCCGTTTTTTCGCAGGGGCAGGCAGAGAGGACGGACCGCGAAACAACTTGGTCTTGGCACACAATCCTTGCCTCATTCACAGTCATACATCGTCTCGTACATAATCTTCTATTATTCTGACTATTGTTTTTTCCCGACTCAAGCATCCGATTCACTTGTTCGTGCCATGTATTCTTCGGGCGTCCCCGACTTCTGCTACCATTCACATTTGCATCGCTCTTTACACTCCTTTCTTTGCTCATTCGCTCTACATGCCCAAACCGTCTAAGCGTCGCTTTCTTGATCTTACTCATTACACTTACATCAGCCTTGCACTTTTGCGGATCTTCACATTACTCACACGATCATATATGGTTTTACCACACATACGCCTCAAGGATCTTATTTCTACAGCATTCAGTAACCTTTCATTCTTTCTCTGTCAGTTACATGCCTCGCTTGTCACACATCAGGGTAGGTACTAGCACTCCAATGTGGACTGCTAGCTTCGCTTCTTTGGACAATTTTCGAAAAAACAAATATTTGGTTTTTAAATATTATAAAACAAGGTCTCGCTGTTTGATAAGTTGAACAGCCGCCTCGCCAGACAGAAACTCTGTCCTAACCCAAACGTCTTTCTTTATTAGCTTGCATACACATTGTCTTGTAAATACTAGCCTTTGTTTTTTTCTATTTTTTCACAAGACCCGGATATTATATGTATTTGATGAAAATGTTCGTGCCATGTCTTCCTCTTGTATTCCCGACTTCACCTTCCTTCGACTCTATACCACGCTCAATTTTAAAAATCATTTCATGGTAAAATATTGTACGAACAAACATGTTTTTAAATAGGAGCAGGTGTTTTTTTATCAATACGGAAAATATTTGTGTAAAACTTTCGCCCGTGATGGGGCAATAAATACCGTATAAAAAGAAGTTTACCCAAAAGGAAAATGTTTATTTCATGAAGCGTGGAGTCGGCATTATTTATGAGCTCATAGATATTTTTTATATTGGTGTTATGACGGGAGAGAAAAAAGAATCTTGCCGAGGAAGTATCTTGACACCTATCTATCCTATTGGTTAATGGTTGATTGGCTTAACGAAGCAATATTTAAATTATTTTCAAAGATTTCATATCCAAATCATTGATTTGTTGCAATGATTAATAGTTAAATCAATCTGATTTTTTGTGAGTTAGTGAGTACGCTATTTTGAATCAATTTGCAAAAAGTACCTACCTATACGTACACGTATCTTAGTTAAAGTATGATTTTTTTCAAAAGCTTTCTAATTTAAATATTTTATAACTAGTAACTGTAGCCGCGCGGGTGTACGGCTCGCAGTGGAATTAATTCGTTATTTCCGTCTCGTTCTAAAAAAACGTCCGATCGCGAGACCGTCTTTTAACGAAATTTGAACTCTCGGCCGCTGGTTAAGACGCCTTAAGGCGATGCGCTAGGTCGTGTAATATTTTGAATTGAGCTGCAATTAATAACAACCCTTACGTAGATGGCGATAAGGTTTAAATTCCCGCTTAACACCATCCGCCTGTTTTTATTTATACAAGAAAAAAACATGGCCAAAAAGTGCCTTTTATTTTATTTTGTGAATTTTCAGGCATAAATATTTAATTTATAAATAACTTAATTTTCCACATTATACAATAAAATCATAACCGAAAATGGATTCGTAAGTAGGAGACTTTGAACTTTAAAGCAGTTTTCATAGGACTTATCCATTATTTTTTTCTGGGCTTATAAAAAGATTTATCTAAAAATAACTCAATTATTTCAAAGGACAAGATGTATTCTACTGGCAGTATTTAATTAAAGCATCTGAAACATTTCTAGGCGACCAAATTTTCAAACCAAAAACACATGATTTTGCATTGCTACGCTTGGCATCGCCTTAACGGAAGATCCTTTTTTCAAATGTGGAATGGTCGAGCTTATATAATTTTTTTTATTAGCATTTAAATATTATTGTACCTGCCTGCCCAAAGAAAGTTATGAAAAAATTGTCATTAGGATAGTGACGTTTGTTTTTGATTAAGTAGGCCGGTATATAATAACCTACTTACATATTTCATAATTTTTTAGGAAACTTTCGTATTGATGTATTAAATAATATAAAATAAGAACCATTACAACTTGGAATAACTTAGATAACAGATATAAGTAACACGAAATGTTCTATGGATAAAATTTTATATTTTTATTTGGATGTTCCTGAATGTTCTAACATCTTAACCTTTTAGACTTCAGTAGAGTGCATTGCACAAAATTATAGCATTCTGCTGCATTATTCATACATTTATGAAATTTATAATTTATCTGTTATGCTCAACAGAATTTTTGTGTAATATGCAATAATTAATAGCGACTTATTATGGTTTAAAGACACATGAAAAAGATTTATAAATAAATTATAAGAATTTTAGAAGTAATGAGTAGATAAATAATTATTTTGATTTTTGTAACAAAGAAAATTTAGTTTATGTTTTTAATTTCAACACAATATTATTAGTGATATTTTTTTATTTCAGAATTATTTAAGCCTAACGAATGAATATCATATTATTATTTCATAATATTTCAACTTCATACTTACTTTCACAGCAACGTGTTTGCGAAAAAGTCGTCGCAAGGGCGCACAATAATAAACATTATTCCGCACAAAACCCGAAGCTCGTGGGACAATCGAAGAACTAACGTGATTCGGTAGGTAAGTACCGGTGCCCACTGCACATAATAATAATAATTGGATAACTTGTATAGCCCCCTTTTAGTGAAAAATCACCCCAAAGGCGATGTGCATTTTATTACGAATTCCATGTCTCCTCTATTTGTTACAAACAGATACATAAAAACATATTTACCTGGCTTGTCACTTCAGATAAACACACTTTTATTAAAAATAAACGACTTTGAACACAGAGGACACTACAAGAAAACACTGGACATTGATTTTATATTTGCAATTTTACCCTCCATTACTATTGATATTACATTTATTAGAAGATTAGTTACAAGAGTAGACTTGATATTTCTTTTAAAAGACTGAAAAATTTAGGACCGGAGAATTTTAATGAAATGACCTTAAAAACTTACAAAGGATACAAAAATATTAACATTTTTTACACATTTAGTTATTTATAATGTCGCGGACTGTGAAGGCGACAAGTTTCTGAATATATGATACGATTGTCTAAAAATGTAAGTTTTGAGTTGAGTTCTGAACTGTGTAGTGTCTGTAACACAGGTCTGCGCCTTTTTTCTTTGAGATAAGAAATAATTCCCATGTATTTTTGGTTGTTGAATTTGGGAAAATTATCAAAAAAATTTCATCACGTAAGGTTTTTCCGAAAAACGCAAAATACTGTGGGATTGCCTATCTTAAGGCGCAAAACGGGGTTTATTGCCGTAATATATATTTTTTTATTAATTTCAACTTATTATAAGATAATGTTTTACAAATAAGAGGTGTTATTTTTATATTCAATCGTAAAAGATCAATGGTTTCGTTGCTTGTGTGGCACGTAGCGCTGTCTTGTTGAAAGTAAACGTTGTTCAGATTAATACCATCCAATTTCGGCCATAAAAAATCATTAATCATCTCTCGATGATGTTACTCCAGCCTCATTTTCGAAAAAGTAAGGTCCAATGACTCCGCCGGACCATAAACCGCACCAAACAGTAACACTTTGAGAATAGAGAGTCTTTTCAACAAGAACTCTTGGGTTTTCCCAAGTGCGACTATTTTGCTTGTTAACGTCGCCACCGAGGTGGAAATGGGCCTTATCACTTAAGATTATTTGCATTTGATTCACTCAAGTGAATTTTAATAATTTCAATGCGTTGTTGAAGCGTGTATCGTTCCATTTTTATTAATGGCTTGGTTTCTACTTATCAAATGTCAAAGAATGACAGATTCAAAAGTAACATCTACCGAAATAGCGGGCTATTCAAAATAACACTTATTGAAAAATCCTGTATTTTAAAGACTGAAATAAAACATTTAGTGACTCATGACGATAAAATTAGTATGCGTTGAATCATAAATATCGGGATTTTCCATAGTAAGTATGATGAGAGAATGCCGGAATTCCCAAGGTGCTCACTTACTTCCATGCCCTTTCATTTATTTATTTCTGTTCCAACTTTCGTAACATGCATTTGAAAAATAACTTCAAGAGGTTGTGTAAATTTTTCTGATTTTTTTTTATATTTGTGGTAAATTTTTAGTGAAAAAATAACAAATAAATATTACTGATTTTCTTAAAAAAAATTGTATTTTGCGTATTTTGGTGTGAAGATAGACGACCAGGACAAATCTTGGGCCCCGCATGGAGTTTGTTAAGGGTGTGTTGAAGGACTTAGAATGTTGTCAAAAGGTAAAGTTAAATCTTTTCATTTTGGTGTTCTCATGATCTGGATAGAGCCTCGAAACCACAGCAATGATTTCTACTTTTGTTGGTACAATGTGCAAGGGTATAGTACAAAAATAAAAATAAAAAAAAAAACAAATTTGGTACCCAAACATGAATTCGGAACTGCGCCCAGTCCCTCACGGACCTGGCATTCCTACACCACAAGAACCCCAAAGCCTGGACGATTTGACATCATCAGAAAGTGAATCAGAAGAAAGTTCTAGTGACGAGTTTCAAGTAGGCGACTCCAGTGGACCTCAATAATTTTCTCAAGCTGAATTAAATGACCTGATCCGATATTTGGGACTCCCAAAAGAATCTGCTGAGTTAGTAGGATCCAGACAGCAAGAGAAGAATTTATTGACACCTGGACGTTCTTTTGCGTGGTATAGAAAAAAAAATTTTGATTCTTATTTTTCTCAAGATGGTGAGCTAGTCTATTGTTCCGATATTAATGGTTTAATGTCCACGTTCAAAGTTCAACATATAACTGAAAATTGGAGACTGTATATTGATTCCTCGAAAAGAAGTATTAAAGCTTTTTTATTTCATAACGGGAATAAGTACGCATCAATATCCGTTGGTCACTCAGTGCATTTGAAGGAAACTTATGGTAACTTGGCATTGATCTTGGATAAGTTAAAGTACAAGGAATTCGAGTAGATAGTTTGTGGGGATCTTAAAGTAATTTCTATGATACTTGGAGAGGAAGGTGGTTACACAAAATTTCCCTGTTTTCTTTGTGAATGGGATAGTCGTGCTAAAGCTAAACACTGGATTCATAAAGTGTGGCCGAAAAGAACATTGAAGGTCGGAGAAAAAAAAGTGCACTTTGAATCTTTGGTTGATTTTAAAAAGGTCCTTCTACCACCGGCATGATGACATGGCATGATTAAGCAGTTTGTGAAGGCATTGCCCAAAGATGGCGAGACATTTAAATACCTTTCAAGCAAGTTTCCTGGTCTGTCTGAAGCAAAGCTGAAGGAAAGAGTTTTTGTTGGTCCTGACATTCGTAATTTGATGAAAGATACCAACTTTGAAAATTTGATGAACGATGTTGAGAGGTCAGCATGGAATTCTTTTAAAAATGTAGTTACAAAGTTTTTAGGGAATCAGAAAGACCCGGATTTCCATTTGGATTACTTCCCGGAAAATCTTGGTGCAGTTTGTGAAGAACAAGGTGAGGGGTTTCACCAAGATATCAAGGAAATGGAGAGAAGGTATCAAGGTCGATGGGATACAAATATGATGGGCGAAAATATAACGTTACAAAAAAGAAAAATCACAAAACGAAGCTTCGAAACTAAAAAAAGCAGATTTTTAATAATTGTATATAGTGTAAATAAAATATTTTAGGACTTAAAATTAATTAAATTTGAAAATTTTTTTCTTCTTTTGAGCATTCCCTACAGAAGTAGTGTAAGGCGGGTTTTGCCTATATTTTAATTTCCACTTCCACTTTGCGGAAAATCCTTACGTGATGGGTCGAAATGGATGGCAGTCTCGAATTCAGCATACCGAAATACATATAATTAACCAATCATCATTTAAAAAAAATAAAAAATGTCAATTTGCAGACCTGTGTATAGTCATTCTTAAATGATGTGGCAGTCATTTCAGGCTTTAGGTCCTGATATTCCAAAAGCACGCTCTCAGAACTTATTCGGTATTCGGTGTGCGCTTTGGTTCTTTCAATCTTCCGATAGCCGATGACGCTGCTGACGCCGCTGATGAAGGGTTGACTGTCGTAAATTGGTATTTTTGGAAATACATATTTTCAATAAATAGGCCGGAGCCATTCCGTTAAGTGATATAAATACCATCCAGCAGAACTCGAACTTAATTCTTTCCGGACATTTGTGCCACTGAATATTCTTGAGATGCTCTGAAATGTGGGAATATTTCGATACGCTGGTGATAAATATTGCCGCAGGGTTGTAAACGGATTGCAATGTATGAATTTTATATTTGGGGAGACTTTTATATATATTGCATTGCAATAATCTATAAGTGAGACCGTATTGACTACCAATTTAGTCGCCTCTGTTGGCGGGTTTCTCTTCACTGATTTCATTTACCTCAATTGATAGAACCCCGTGCGTAACGTTCTGTTCACTTGAGTTTTAAGGGAAAATCTGCGTTCAGATTGATACCAAGTAGTTTTGATGTATGTTTTTGGAGTGTAGTTTATTAGGGATTTATCAATGTTATGCTAACGTCTGCTTGTAGCCGTCCAGATAAACCCAGTCAAGATTCATTTTTAATTTGTATGAGGTCATCTAGCGAGTAATTGCTTCTAGATTTTTTTTTATTTTATTGATACATGATTTAGGGAGTACATGTGGTTTTTTGTGATATTTCACCCTCCATAATAGGGACAACCCTGTGTTATGGCGGGTAGATTTTCCAGTTTGCGGATATAGAATCTATACATTACTATAATATAAAAAAGAAAAATGATGTATAGCTAGTTTGGGTTGCAAGAAGAAGATGGAGAAGTTAGAGAATTAAAAGAAGATGAAAAATTTGAGAAATTATTAGTAAATAGATCACACTAATTAATTATGCACATACTATTCCTCTAAGTTAGAGAATAAAAATTTATTATATTTTGTCTGAAAGGTGATTGAATTTATAGAGTGTAGAATGAATGAGTATTGTAGATTTAATGTAATTAGATACTCACTTATGCAAGTTTTCGGACTATTTCTTCTGGTAAGTAGTAAAAATAAACTCGGTGGTCGTCAGCGGCTACATTACACCCACTGCTAAGTGGGATATAACACCAAATTATTCAATTATTTTAGCGACATCTTTTTTAAAGAGGATGAAGAGTAGTGGGTCCAAAACGGCCCCCTGGGGTACTCCAGATTAAATGGTTAGATAATTTGATAATTTTTGGCCAACCTTCACGCCTTGTAAACGGTTGCCAAAATACAATGTCAGCTAATTTTTAACGCCACCGTTTAAACAAAAGGATTCTTCTAGTATTTTCATCTATGACATGAATAGTGAACACGGTCACTATATGTTCTGTATAAAAAAGGTTATTTTACCGCTCATTCGACGGCTCAGCTGTGAAAAATATGTTGGCTTGTACCTATCCTCTCTCCTACAACACAGATCGTTACGAGAACTTTATTTAATTATCATATGTTTTAAAAAAAATCTCAAAACCACATCCCCTGAATATGAAAATGGCCAGGAGAAATCTCCCTCCTGGATGAATTGACTTTTCAGAGTGGAAGATATTCTGAGTATCGTCCAGGTGAAAGACCACCAACCAGAAATCCCGCATTTTCCTCGTTCTCATCTCCTTCCCCTCTTCAGTACTTTCAGCTGTATAACATACCCTAGTTGGGGATGTCATACTAGAATCAGCCGGTTAGGAGAAGTAGGGACTTGTGCTAGATTTGTGCGGTTTGTTAGGTCGGTATTCTATCTGCTTAAATTCAATTCATCAGGATCGAGAGTTGAATACAGGCTTACTGTTTCATAGTTCATAGTCTATTAGCACGTACTCATTTTGTACGGTATGTGTATTGTTTGTTGATGTCAAAATGATAATGATTGTGCGGAGCAGCTCGCGAGGAGCAAAGCGAAGGAAATGTGAAATGCGATAATAAAGATGTTAAACTAGCTAAACCGGACATCACAGACCCATTGTTCAGGGACCCGGAAATAGACCGTGCCCGACCGCTGCGGATAGGGCCATATAAAATTTATGATCTTCTGGGCTCAGATTAACCCCGGCTTTACAGCTGAGATTATTTCTTAAACTGTGAATAACTGTCGTTAAAGCAAGCGTTTATAATTTTAATTAGTTATTTATATGATAACGCACTGCGGATGGTGAAATAAACACTGTGTGTTCACACTTTACACGGAAAAACTACACACGTAGTTTAAAAATACTTTTAACAAGGCACATAAATAATTTTCAACAGTAACAAAATAGTAATTCAACAGTAACTGATAAATTTCGTAATCCACCTACCTAAATGCACGGTGAATATTTGATTTGTATGACCAAGTATCTCGTACTTAATGCAATGGATTTAACGGTCCGTCCCGCATTGCCGCCTGCAATTTCTACATAAAGTACCATAATAAACCGGTGGCTTCGAGTAACAAAGTTGGCATTTGTTACTAACCTTGCACCTGGCGCTTTTCTCACTTCCCGCCAAAGAACCGCCGAACAAAGGTTCCCGCCCGCTACCGATGCGCCACAGGGAGAAAGTGCCGCGGGCAGTTTATCACTTAGCAGACATCGTTTGTAAAAATCACCATTTTATGGTCACTTAACGACTCAGCCGCGTCATAAAAGTCTCACGGGCCAGCTACCCGGAAGAGTAATCGAGATATTTAAGAAGCAAAACCTGGCAAATGAAAAAGCTTTTTCAAGGACTCGGACAAAATCAAAAACACAAAAAAAAATCTTCTTCTGGCGCTTTCTACTATCGGAGGTTGGGTATCGTCGCGGCAATATTCCTCCTGTAAATAACTTTTGTATCGAAGCCAATAATACCATCAAACTTATTAAATTTTCAGTTGTGTATTATGAATTTAGCGCTCCTTTCAATGTGATCAAGAAATTAATAGAACTTTTGCGAGATCTACTTTTTACGTGAAAAATCTTTACAGGAGGGGTACAACTGACTCTTGCGCTTGTTAAATCGTGGCAAAACAGGACGACGCTTTTGAAAGGAAACGGTACGACGCTTTTGCACGGCTTTTGCACCCTTCATTTGGCCAGCCTCACGTGACTCGTCGGCTTTTTCCGCCCGGCCGCCAAAACTCTGTGCGGTATATTTTCTTCTATTCTCACTAAAATTGGCAATGCATGTATTGTAAATGACGATGAATTTTTAATTGTTTTATAATCAAAAATAAAAAGTTTTGCTTACTTTTATTTTCACTTCCTTCAATGAAAATCAATTTCGATGTTTCACATCTGCCGGGCAGACTACGTGAAGACTATTTTTTTTAGCTATTTGATGAAAAACTTATAAATTGCTAGCATACCATATTTGTCTAGAGTCTAGAAAAATGATGATAGTCTTACATCAAAACTGAAAAATGATAACAACTTGCATAGTATACTGTTTTCGCGATTCAATCCTACATTCATTTTATAAAAAAAAAAAAAATCTCACATTTTCCTTTAGAGCATTTAAATTAGAATCTTTGAATAAATTATAAATATCGGACCTACGAGGTTCTGTTTTCTTCTTCACCAGGGTATGAGAAACTACTATCTCTTGGTAAGCCAGACTTGGAGTTAAGCCTACTCCACAATTTGTCTGGGTAAAAGCGCAAGAGAAAAACGAAACTCACACATCGAAAGGGACAAACTTACATAAAGAAATACGTGTTGACACGTGATTTTAAGATTTACTTGTTTACGAGTTCTCTGTTGTGTAAGGGCCGTGTGCTTAAGCAGAGTATTGTGAGTCAGCACTTATGTTTTGCGGATGTAATCCCAAGGATTTCTTCCTGTCGAGCAGAGAGTAAGACAAAAATCCTTAAGCCACGATCCACCAAACGATTTCTTCTGCATTTAATTTTCCGTTTCATCACACTTTTAAACGATATTGCTTGCAGGATCTATTAAAAAGCATGGTTGGGTTTCGGACGATTTGTTTTATCTTATATTTTTATTACATCAGGGTAGTCATTATCAGCCGTTTTATTTCAACTGTCGAATTAAGTCCTTCGCTAATCCAAAAATCTCCCTTCCATCACTTTCGACAGTAGCATGGACTTCCTACATTCACAACACTTACTCATTACACGGCGAAATTACGCAGTTGACTAAACGAATTTCACTGAAAAAGTTTAATGAAAATTTCACGGAAATTACACGTGAAGAAAATTACACGTACAAAAATTACAAATACGGAAATTACACACGTCGAAGAAAAACTAACAATGTTTTCTATTTTTTCAAAATTTTAATTTTATATAGCACCGACTTAAATCCTTTCATGTAATATATGTAAATCTCTCCTAAAATTGAAATAATGATTTGAGACTAACCATTTCATGTTTTAATCATAATTTTATCTATAATTCTGCATATATCTACACATGAGAAAAAACGCGCGAGCCGAGCCGCCAAATGATGTGGAACTCTGCTTGCGGTTGCTTCGTTCCTTTTCCATAATATAATTATAATGTTTAATATGATTCCATGCTAACTCAACACACCTTTAAAAAGTGATATAAAGTCATTAAAAACGATAAAAAAATTAATTTTAATCTAACCTAACCTAACATAACCTAACCTACTTAACCCAGTTAATAAAGTTTTTGTTTCATCACTTTTCATGACTTTATATAACTTTTTAAAGATGTGATGAATTATCATTTTGATGATTTATCCGGTCACCGTTTTTTTTTTTTTTTTTTATTGTTGATACATTTTTTTTACAATATTTCATATTTCAATTTAGTAATGTTGGCCTCACTGGGTTGTTTACCCGTGCTGAGGCCCCCATTTTATAATTTAAGAATTTATACATTTAAAAAAAAAATAAAAGAAAAACAACATTAAAATAAAGATAAATTTAAAATAAAAAATAAAGATTAAAAATTAAAATATAATTATAACACTAAAAGAAAAATATCAAAAGAGAATGTAAATCGGCATTTATAATGATATATGTGTTTAATATACATGCTTCATTATACAGGATTACATACTTGAATGATTTTTTTTTATGTAGCATTATATTTTTATTTCGGAGTATCGCGTAGGAAGGATTAATTTTGTTTTTCATTTACTTCTTCTTGTAAATTACGTATTATCAACTTGTTCTATTAATTGTTATATTTTTATTTTATCTTAAAAGCGGTTTAATGTTTTTTCTTTTCTTATATTATGTGCATTTAAAGGGAAACTTATGTGTACCATGTATTATGTTCATTTTTTTAAGTATTTGGTTTGTTTATTTTGTTGTTGTTGTTGTTTTAAAAACAAAAACCTTCTGTTGGCACTTTATTATGAAGTAAACCATGTAAAATATGAATGATGTAAAAGCCCACCAGAGCGTTTAAATTGATGAATTATTAAATATCGGATTGAATGTTGGTTTTGCATTTCAGTTTTGGGATATCATAATTATTCTATTGAATGCGTCTGTGTTTTAGTAGGTACGTAGTCTGCTAACCAGCAAAAGTAGAGCGCGGTTCTAATCACTCGCATTTGTCAACAAACTTATTTTTTATGTGAAGCTTCACAAGAGTCCCAACTGCTCGAAATCGTCTGGAGCCAGTGAGACTATGGCATCCCCAATCGGGATATGCTGTGAGGCTGAAGGTAGTGGAGACGGGAAGGAAATGTGGAGGTTATTTAGATCTGGTCACTGAATATGGCCAAAGCTATTTCAATCAACGTTTCGATTCGGAATGATGGTCTTACACCACGGCAATACTGAATCTTCTACTACACAAGTCATTTTACTGTGCACTAATCACTTCACTAGCACTTGCTGCTTATCAAAGTGTAAATCCGCCTGGAAAATAGAAATAAAACATAATAATTTAGTGGCTTGCCACCTGGTTTTACTCTATTACTAATCACTATCACTTGCTTACTAATTTAAGTGTAAACCGGCCTTCAGTGATATACAACCCAGTAAAGCGGAAAACAGCGGATGATCGTGTGCGCGGCTCTCCGCACCCCGCTCTCCTGTAACAGGTGTTCTGCGGACTGCGAGCTGGTTGCAGGTTTTATTGCCACACTCGCTAATCGCGTCTGGATAACTGGATTAAAACTGCTCTGCTGCTCGCAACTTCTGCAGAATTCCAGCTTACAGTCAACTTTTCTGGAGTTGGCTAAACTTATCTGTTCTTTATTAAATTTAAATAATTAGTTATTTTAAGACGAAAATTGAAGGGGTGCGTTTCAAAGTTCATCAAATCGATAACCTCCCAAAGCTACCATATATTCAGACATCTATTATCTAAAAAAATGACACCTTTTTTCTGAACATGCCTAAACCAATATTAAGCAAGGTTTTGGATCTAAAAGGTTACCATTCACCTGGGCTATTCTAAGAGTAACTTCTACTCTGAAATATACTCAAAATACAATCATATATTATTTATAATAATTAAAATAAAATAACTTTGTTTGAATACTACTTTATTGTATATATTTATAACCAACCGGTTTCAGTTCAACCCGAACCTTCATCAGGGTTGTGTTAGAATAAATTAAATATGCCAAGAACTCCTTTTAAACAGAACTGTGCAAGATGTTTCAACCATTTGAATTTGTGCCCAGAGCCCTAGATAAATAATATATTTTATTTTCAAGAAACCTTTTTTTTCTAACGACAGTTAAGACCATGTAATAGTAAGTTCACGATCATTTAGTATTGATCAATCAACCATGCAATTACAAAAACAAGCTCTCTGAATCAAAGATCAATGGTTTATTTAGTTTTATTTCCCTTAGTTTAACATCCACAGGTTTTAACTAAACACACATGGCCGCTTTCACAGTAATAACACCTTGCCCGCTTCTGCGAACCGTACCAAATAGCGGTAGGTACCTACCTATTATAAACTGAATACAGTATACTCTGTATTACCAGTATAAATTGTCGTAAAAATTCCAGGTTCATTACAAACATTCACAAAAAAATGTTGTTAATTAAGTCAGGTAAGAAGGTATATGATTTAATTTGAATTTACTTTCTGAATTGCCTCTTAATTATTGTTTAGTATTGGAACAGTTTAATGGTTTTATCAAAATTCCAGTTACTACTCCAATTGCCAAGTCCCTCGCAATGAAGAAGATTTGAAAAAAGAAGACCTACCCAGTATCATTTATTTTATGTTCGAATTTTTGTCATCATCGAAAATGCTTGTTATTTTCACTCTTCTCACTCGTAACAAATAATCTCGTAAAATAGTGCATATTATCAAACCCAGGTTAAATACATTAAATTGTTTCGTACGGTAATTGCAAAAGAGTTCGTATTAAAAGTGCTTATAAGAAGTACATCTATGAACTATTGTGACCTCGGAATCTTTCAAAAACCAACAGAATTCCAAAAAAAACATCAGCATTCAGTTAAAAGCCCTTTCTTCACTCCTAATATTCCTTGTGATAAATAAACACAATTGTTTAATACTAACTACTCGTTAAAATACAGTAAATTCCACATACAAATTGTCCGTACAAAACAGTTATCGAATGACCGCAAATTGTGGAAATGTACGGAAAATGTAAAAAAAAACTCTTTAATCATCTGGTAATTTGGAGGAAGATCGGAGGAAACAGTAACGTTGTATAGTTTAGGTTAAAGGCTGCCCCCGATACCTAACACAAAAATAATTAGAACACAAGTAGAAGCTAACTTACTTACAAAATTTTTATTGATATTGTAAGTATAGGATTCGTAAAGTGAAGAGTATTTAAAAAAAAAAAAATTCCACAGCAAATAAGTGTTGTGAATTCTTTTTTATGATGCATATAATTTAGTATAAATAGTATTTTTAATGGTAATTATTTTTAGATATTTGAAACATTCCGCGGAGAAGACGCTCCCAGTATCCTGGTGAAATAACACCAAACAGAATGGATGCGTTGCCGAAATTTTTTGTTAACAGATCTGAATATCCAGGTACTTCTAAACTTTCAATTCTCTATACTCGTCTCCTCCAGATGTCCCATCTAAATTGAACTAAAAATATTTACTCGTATCTTTTCTGATTTATTTTAAAAAAATCGTTTTCAACGCTTTTCTTTGATGGTAAGTTTACGATATTAATATAAAACTACCTACCTATGGCCAAAGTAGTATTTTGAAACCCTTGGGTCTCAAACAGATGTGTTTTGGTTTTACGGATAACCTATTTTCCAGCTAAGCCGACCACGGAAATTGTGTCGAGAGCCTGCTGTTCTCAGTCGTTTGATGATGTTTTCTGCAAGTCTGGCATACGTAAACAAAAACATAACTCTCGCGATGATTCTCCGCCGATGCCGGCGCTACATGTCATGTATACTTACATATATTGTACATTTACATACGACATGTCTATTACACATACTATTGGTCTAGTTGTAGATTCGCCTACGAGGAATATTATTTGTTAGGTGATAATCATCAAAGCTTGAATTAACTCTGATCAACAAAACTTGCACATTATGCGCAGCGCGCTTACAATAACAATAATTGTCGAATATCTAAGCAACTAAATATTGTAATATACTGCATAATCAGAAAAATTAACAAGTATATAGCAATAGCTGACCGTTCAAGAGTACGAGGAACATAGTGATTTCTAGTTTAAAAAAATATTTTCTTTTAAATTTGAGAATTTAAAACTAAATAACTAACCATCATGCCGTTTCCCAAGGGGGCAGGCCAAGGACGGATCGTCAAACAACTCGGTCTTGGCACATACTTCTTGCCTCATTCACACTTACGAAAACTATGAATATATTAAGATTTCTTCGACAAAGTCTTGAGCTTTGAAACCAGAGGTCAACTTTCATTGCGACACAGTAATGGTTTATTTTATAATTATTTACATTGATTTTTAACAAATCTAATTTTTTTTATCATTTAAAGGCGGAAAATAGGTAGGTACCCTCAGTGTCACCTCGTCAATAAACCATCAGTCAGAACCACCTTTAACAAGCACTCATAAAAGTCGTGCCATCTCATTTTATAGTAAGACATATAATTTAATTTGTTTAATACTCGATATTCTTGAAAGTACATGAAAGACTTTTCAAAAACAGCAAATTTATCTGAAATCGAATGTAATGTGAAAATATTTTCCACACCCTCTACATTCTGACAGTTCCCGTGTGAGATGTAAATTGCAAAATGTCAGAGGCTTTGGGGGTTAAGTAAGATTGTTTCACTTTTGATGGAGTCTTACACCTATAAGGTTATCAGGTACTGAGTATTTGGAGAATGGTTTGTAATTTGAATAATTTGTAATCTACATACATTATCCACAAGCGCTTTAATGGAAATCCATCTGCAGCAAATGAATCTATCAGATGTTTGTTATAACCACATACACGTACAGACAGACTGTTTTAAAAAATTTATAATTATTAAACGTATATTAGAATTGTAATTCTACCATTAGTCATAATCTGGAACCTGAAAAGGGCAATTTGATCTGCCACGAAGGGGTTTAGGATTAACGGATATATAATATTTACCCATGAGAAATACCCTGTGATGCAATTTGCCCTGGTGCACTTGTTTAGTTGTTTTCCAATCACAGTAGCAACCGCACCGTCTGTTTCCAGCCCTGTGTCGCGTGAACATACCCCACACGTTTCAGAAGTTTGCCAAACCCTCCCGCGCACTCCTCTACAGTAAATAATAACCTGGGGCCTTATTCTCAACTCTGAGCAAGGGCTTATATATAGGCGTTACGGCAACAGCAAAGGAAATTACGAAAAAAAAGTTTCGAATATTTTTTATTATCTTGGCAACAATGGGTGGTTATAACCTTGTTATGGATACATAGAAAAATATATTTTTTTTACATTAACCCAATAACAAGAAAATTGAGGGAAATTATTTCCCACGGAATTTGAGTCATTTTTGCGGATGCTGTGTGGAGGATCTTTTTAAGAAAAGGAAGGAGAAGAAGTCCTGTGAGGGACAAAGGTATGAGGGGTGGGCCGGAATCAAGGGATCGGTTGGTTCAGGAGTGACGGACGAATGATTTATTGATTGTGACGCAAGGCGATGGCTTAAGAGAGACCAGTCGGAGAGGTCAAAGGGTTGAAGTTATTGAAGTAAATTAACTTTACTTGAATAACTACAATACCAATAACGACATTAAAATATATTTTTCAGTAAATTTGGTAATTTTCATTTATTTATTTATCACTTTATTAACGTCACTTTTTTCTAGACTATCAAACGCATCATAAGTAAATGAATGGTTTTCTTCCAGATCTGTTGTATTTACTGCCGTGTGGTTAAAATTGCTGGAATACTTATTTTAAAACATTTCAAATTTTGTTTTTTTCCAATAGCTTGTACATAAATATTGTAATGTGGGTTCCAGATGGGAGAATTATACTCACGTTGACTTCCAACAAAGGATAAATCCTACAGTTTATTAAATTAATATTTACAAAATTTCTAGTTAACCTAGTTATAAATCCCAACATTTGTAAACCCATATTGGAGATTTCCATTATGTTGTTAACAAAAGAAAGATTTGATTGAGAAGTGGTTCATATGTCTTTAATTTTCGTCTCAATTGTTATCAATTGTATTGTTACCAATTTTAATTTGAAATAGTTATTGCTATGCCTGTCCGGGGATTCCGTATGGAGCGTATATATTAACCACGCGTTAACTGTCAGAGCAGGGTTTAGAATAGGACAAACAGGTCGAAAGGGGGAAAAGGGGCGGGAAAAAAACATAGATATTATAACTCGAGTGGGATTAACGGTGCGCAGACCACTTGTAAATACTGCGCAGGATCGCTCCTGCTGACAATGCCATCACTCAAGCTCTCAGGCTTCCGCGTCAGCCGGCGGGTCCGTTCCCAGTGGACTACTGGAACTTCACAGCACTGTGCTGCATTTGCAGTATATATGATATATTGCCATACAATTTTTGATTAAAGAGCACGGAAAACTCGGAGAAAATAAATGATGATGGACTGTGACTCATCGCGATTTCTTCGAAACTTTACTATGCATAATTAGTTTCCCTGCCCGGCTTTCATGGAATTTCGAATTGAAAGATATTGATGAAGTAATAAAGCGTCCGGCATTTCACAGTTAAATAGACTTAAGGGCCGGTATTTCAGTATACTTTGGAATGTTATCAGTCGGTTTGGGTTGCCAGGCCACCTACCAGGGAGGAACGAGACGAACGTCAATATCTCTCAAGCCGAGCTTAAAACGCAACTGAAATACCAGCCCGCAGCCACTCAGATCATTACGTTACTCGCCAAAGTTGTTTCGTTTACCTATACATACCGTACTGAAACATTTGTAGAAGATTCACATAATAAGATCAAGCGTTTGTTCACATAAATATTTTTCTACGTAGTTAAGCAGTTATTTATAGAAAATATTATTTGAAAGAAAGAAGTAGTTGTTCAATAAATCGTATTAGTTTTCCGAATACATATTTAAGATGAAGGAGTATTTCAATATATAGGATTTAATAATGTTCCGATGTTTCAATTTTTGAAGGAAAGTTGCCCATACATTGATTTAAATATATTTTCAACCCGGTGGTTTCATTCACCTGAAAACCGTATTTATTCACAATGTCGGATAAAACAGCCTACCCCCCGATAATAGCACCATTCACATTTTCAATTCTCGGAAAAAAACTATTAAAGGCTGTACTGGATTCCGTCTAGACTGCGAGTACACAAAGCATAAAAGCGCAATAGTCAATGTGGCGTTTTCTCTATTTTAAATCTCAACCTAACCGTGGAATATACGAAAATCATCAATCGGGGAGTTCCGCAATGAAAAAAATCACACTAGTAGCGCCACCGTTCCAAGCCGTTTGAGGCCAGTTGCATAAACATCGGAGAACATACCGAATAAATTAACCCACAAATAGACTTGGTTTCCTAATAATATACATTGTAAACATTTAATTTTCCAAGCAAAAGTCACCAGTTGCAAACACGAGGATTTACGCAACCACTTTTCAGGTATGGTATTTTCATTCAAAAGAATTTTCAAAATTCAGGATATTTAAGACATGACCAATTCCTTATTGAGTTTTTCATAATCTGACAGTATCATCACCTTAATTTCATACGTACATTCTCCCTATAGCCGCCGTGTAAGGCTGTGAGGGCGGTACTTAAGTCTATCAGGGTACAGTTGTACACACGCTCAGCCCGCGAACTACAAACAAAGAGTTGCCATCTTTAATTTTCAAAGTGAGCTTTTAGTCCAAATAGACAAACTTGGAAAATTATTTTGTTATTAGAATTGGACAAAGAATTGTAAGAAGATACCAACAAAAATTTACTTGCTCCATTTAATTTCCATGATCTTGAATCAATTCTTCAATGATTCTTAAAATTTCTTACACATTTTTAATAAATCTAAACAAATATCAATAAAAATCTATAAATATCTATACAATGCCATTTTTTACTCATTAAATCCTTAAACACCCATACACAATATACAATATATTAATAATATCAAATAATATTCAAAATATGATTTAAAATCCAAAAAAATATCCATAAATATCTGTAAACGTTCGGAAATTCTCCAAATGGACTTTATGACTGGACTGACCAAATGATTGTATTTATTCAGCGCGATGGAATTGACCAGTTGAATACAGAAATGTTCCAATGGACAAATTTGATGAAATTGTATCGTTGACGAAATTATTGGATTTGTTGAAAGTTATTGTTGTAAAGTTATTGGAATATGCAGAGTATCATCAAATCAAAACCATAGACATTAATTTTGTTTAGTATTTGGTCAGTAATAATTCCGATCCGACAATTCCAATAATCGAAATATATATATCATCAAATCAAATTGGATGATTTTCAAAACAATAGACAAAATTAATGTATATGGTTCGAGTTTGATGATACTTTGTACATTGGAATAGGCCACTTTCGTGAATTTTATAATGACTTGAAAAAAATCATATGGATTTTACCTTGTGACGTCAATACGTAAAAATGATCCTTCTTCGATATATTTTTTTATAAAATTCCACACTGATTTCATTTTTAAATATAGCAACACTTTGTTCCGTTGCTTTTGCTTTTACTTAAATATATTTGACATTTGAAATTACATTACAATCATTAATGTAATGATTGATAGTAATTTATGAACGCCCATAAGATTTTTACCATTTATATGTAAGTAGTTATACTATGGACATGATGATAAAACAGTAATACTTTATTTCGCCATGAGGTATCCAATTTATTTGTACCGATTAAATATTTAATAAACTTATTGGATTCCGCTGCATGCAAAGGCTCTTTAAAAAAACAACACTTGATTTCAACTTAAATATCTATCGGAGATAACTACTTAAGTCGGGGGTTTAAGCAAAGGTTTTTAGGGTTCAGTTTGAGTTATTTTAACAATGTGTGCGTATTTCCTAACCTTTAAACTTAACTTTCAGATTTTTTTTCCCTTAATGCATCTTTTACCATCTCTCACAAAATAATTAGTTATTTCTTGTAATAAATAAGTTGGTTTTGTTGAATTCTGCCGTATTCAAAGTCTCATTATAAACACAACAGTTTATTTAAACTTAATTATCGAATGGAGACAACTAATTAAGTCGGGGGTTTAATTGAGCATGCACAAAATAGGTTTTTGAATGATTTGTGCGTATATCCTAACCTCCTTTATTATTTTAAGACCTTTTATTATAAGCCGTAGAAATCATATGAAATCAATTTTTTTCATTTTAGAGATCAAAATAATAGCGTTCGTCTTTAACATTTCATCTCAATTTGTAAATCAAAATAATTGAGGTTCCCGATTTGTAGAATCTTAAAACTAGATTTCCTGAAAGAAATTAAAAGAGAATTCTGGTGTTTTTCATATTCTTGCACAAAGGACCAAACATAATTGTATTAAAACTTATAATTATTCACGAACTTCGCTCTTTCAATCTTCAGAAGCCGGAAGAAATTAACAATGCACGATCAAAAGCAGAAGGTACAAAATATTATTCTCAATTCAACAAGAAACAATATTTATATTATTTTGTATTAATCTTAATTGCACGAGTAAACAAAATGTTTTTTTTTAGTATTAATTAAATGGAGACGTAATTTGTTTGTGCGTAAATAATTCGAGCACAAAATCATTGAGGAAGAAAACAAAGAATGGTTAAAAGAAGAAACAGCATGATTCTTCTTACTAGTTAGATTTTTACACGCCCGTTCAATGTTGGTGTGGTGAAGCCGGCCTGGTTTAAGACCGTTTTAACCATGGTAATAAGTCAAGTTTTTCCCAATTCTGACTTACGCGCCGCGTAATATTTACACCACGTTTGTTAGTTGGGCTGAAAATATATAATATTACGCGCAAATCAACTTTTTTTTTGATTTTTTTTTACTGAAAAATAAAATAAAATTATTTTATTGAACAAGAAACAGAAAAAAATAAAAAAATTAACGGTTTCAACTGGGAATCTGTTATTGAAAAAAGGTTCATGTAATAAAATTCTTATTTATATTATGTATTTTATTACATGGATCCTTAATTATCAGAATAACAATATTTACATTATTATTTAGTTAAGAAGTAATTTATTTGTTCTTAAATATTTTATATACACAAAATCAGAGGAATGGCATTTGTTTACCAGTCTAATTCAGGCCTAGTAGACACAACAACACTACTTAGCCCGTGGGTTGATGGAACTTAAGCAATAGTCGGATGGCTTTAGTGCTCCAGACCTCAGTGGCGTAGCGCGCCACGGGCAGCTGGGTGTGAAGCTCAATAAAGTCAAGAACTGCCTAGGCGTATATAATTATTAGAGATTCTTGCTTGTTTAGTGGGATTACTGCGGAATAAGAGAGTACTTCGGGCGGGTGTTCCAAACTATTCAGAATCAATTTGAACCATCATCGGTGTGCACAAATACATTCACACGTGGGCTCTATGAAATAATTTACCTGTATCTAAATAATCACGAAATTCGAAATCATTCATACAAACTCCATACTTCCCTTTTTAAATAATTTTAATCTGATTTTGAGCGAAGACCAAGTATACCTATACCATATTTTCAATGTCAATTCAAAGACGTGACGCGTATTTTATCTAGGTAAATATTGTATACATTATTATTATTGTGTAAATATATATACATATTTTATATTTAACTCTGCGTAAAGCCTGGGTAACGCCGGGGACTTCAGTTAGTCGCCTAATAAACTCTCGAGCAAACGACAAAATAATATTCAAACATGAAGCTGACAGGTAGGTAGGTACTTATCTAAAAACCATAAACTGGTTCGAAGAAAATGTATTTAACAAGATTGACTCATACAGGCATTTTTCGGAAAAAAAACCCATCGCGCCGCTAGCAAGCTCGTGACGTAGATCGAAGACCTGTTGGAGTCCGAAAAGAATAATCTCCTTTACTTTCACAAGTTATGTTATATTATTTTTTTTTATAAATCTAAGTCAATTCACTCGCATCTATGTTTATACATATAAGTCAAATTAATGTCGAAAAAATTAGGTTTTTTTAATATTAAAAATAGTGAACGGTAGAAAAAATTGGGAAAAGTCTGGGACGTCCGAGAAAGACTAAACGCATTATCTTTGAAATGGAACGATATACTAAGTCGAATAAAAGTCAATATGGTGTATGGCAGAGATAGAAAAAGTAAGGGACACCCGAGGATAGTATGGTGCGATCAAATGAAAAAAAAACTTATATGTGGTAAAATTAGACTATGTAATGACCGACGAAAGGGGTGTGAGCAAAATATATGGCGTGAAAGTGAACGGGAAAAGACGTCGAGAACACTCGAGGAAGACATGGGGAAGGAAAATGAGTCAAATCAGGTCTTCTCACATGTCACATGAAAAAAAAAACTTTTTTTAATTCTTAACAATTATATATTAAGTATTTCCACATTAATTACGCCCAGTTTTCAGGAACACTAGAAGTCACAACATCAAAAAATTACTCCTTACCATTCATAACCTGAGCAATACCGGGTACCCTTCAACATATAAATATAATTTTTGGTATATCTTTAAAACGCACTTATGTTTGTTATGTTACATACCACTACATACTTTGAATACATCACCATTACATAATTTTAACCACTGTTGAATTTGGCAGCCACCTCTCGTCTGGAGCCCCGAAATACTCGGAAAACAACCCTTGACTTTATTTGTTTTTGTTGACTTTTGTGGACTGTTTTTTTGCTAAATGAGACTTTAAATTTGAAAATTTGGATAACTTCAAATTCAATATGTACAAGTAGGTTAATAAATAACCTCGATTCTGCATCACCAACACGTAAGTTAATTTGCCAACTTTTGAGCCGATTTGACACCTTTTGTATTGCAGTAAATTCAAATCTCCCACTTGATAATGTGCTTCTAGCTACGTCACGACTTTTTAGCCAATCACCGCTTTACCCCCAGGATGAGCTAACCTTGTTAAGTAAGTTTTCTATGAACCTAATATTTTTCATTAGCGAATTTGTAGTTTATTGTAAATTATTAATCAATGGCGTAACGATAGATCTAGACTGGTTATTGTCTGACAAAAATTATGATTAAATATTATTATGTTATTATTAAGTAAATTCTTAATTAAAACATTGTTCAAGTATGACAAAGATGGGCATAAAAAAAATTGTGTGTATGAATGAAATAAACGAATGGACTGGGCGGCGTATTCAGAAGTTCCGTCGAATGCTACCTCGAGGCCGACGAGAGGTACAAGCCTGAGTGCTTGACGGATTTTAAGGTGTCAATTGATGTGCCGTGCCATAATAGGTCAACGACAGTTTGCCAATGGCGGCGATTCTTGTTAATACTCGTAGTTGCTGCTAATGTTTGTGTTGTTTTACCGCAAGCCGTTAAATATATAAGTGACTGCACCATTTTAAACTATGATGTTTAGTTGGTGAAACCACGGACTTCGTTATTTTGGTGTTGCGCGCCCAGACCTCTACTCTTGTCGGCCTTGCATTTGCTGCATCTCTTAATAGTATAAAATAAAATTGCTTTTCGAGTCAGTTTGTTTGTTCACTTAGTTTTTCAAAACTAGGCAATGGATTTTAATAGGTGTTTTCACTGTCATTTAAATAACGTACTACGGAAGTGTATATATTAAAAAGTACTCAACGGTATATGTCTATCTTCTAAGGATAACTCCAAGCAAAGCAGGGTACACATCAGCTAGTAATGCTTAAAATCTTTGGGCCGGAAACTACTTTATGAGCTTACGCGACGGGTGACAGTTTAGTACTGAAACTACAAAATTGAAAACACTACAATTGACGTACTTTTTTCATGCCATTTTGAGATTTGTACAGCGCGCCTATATATATTGTAACGACATTGGCTATGATTGAAAAACAAACTACAAAATAAGAATTGGGAATATGATAATTGCTCTGGAAAATCACTTTTTGTAATATGGTTACGTAAAATATAAAGCCACACAGATATTTACATACATATATTCTTTTACTACCATTAAAATAATAATTCATTGTTTAATAATTATCTTTGGGGATAGGTCAAAATAATTAATGATTTTCTATATCCGTTTTTGGAGTCCACTATAAATAGCCAGGGACTGACAAGTTTGTTACTACGCCACTGCTCACCTACATGTATTTAATGCTGTGGGTGAACTAGGAAAATACGATTTGGAATCAGAAGGTTCATAGAGCGCTAGAATTCATTTCGAGGAGGCACAAGTAAACAAATAGCATGACATTATATATTAATTTCTAGGTGCGGAAAGTAAACAAATAGCTTGAAATTATATGTTCATTTTATTTCATTACACAATATTATTTTTAATATAGGTACCTACACCTAAAATACTTGTAAAATAGTACCAAAATTCACAAAATAATAAAATTAGTTTTGAGCTTTAAACTCTGATTTTCGAACTTTAAGAATTGAAATATGTTTTTTGAGCTTTATTCAGTTTTGAATTTGGTTTTTGAACTTTTGGTCAAGATTATGCATTTTATCTTTGAGTGTAAAGCTTTGAAGTTGACGAAATATTTGGTATCCCCAACGACTTTTTTACGTATTATTCTTCGATCTCAAATGGAGATAGTCATGGTCCTCTCATTTTGAACTTCAATTCATCAAAATACTCCTTTTGGGGGTGTGAAAAGTGAAAATTATTTTTTTTAAATCTTAGGTATATATCATCCTCCTCTTGTAAAGGTCAAATTTAATAAATCTCAAAATAAAACCGCATATTTGTATAAAGGGTAAGGTCACACCTTAACACTTTTCCTTATATTCATAGATAATTAACTGAATTCCCCGACGTTGTCCGGGCTTTGTGCAGAATTTTTCAAAAATAGATATAAACCAGTTAATTTCGATAGTTTAAAAAAATTGTGCAAAATTTCATCGAGTGGTGTCAACATTCTGTTTTAAGGGCTGGGAAAAGAGGATGGGGTTAGTTTTTCTAAATATACTGCAATCAATGCCCTTCATCTCGTGTTAAAGGTCAAGAGGGCAAAATTTTATCAACCTTGGAAAACAACTGTAGATTTGTAAACAAACCAAATCCATCCCGCCCACCCGCCACAAACAGACACTTTCCTTTATATATTACAAGAAGCTATTTGGTCTTTCGTCGAGCCACTGAAAACTTAATATTAAGAGTAAAGAATTTAGCCCTTTGCCAGTCCCAGGACAACGCAGAATTATAATTAAATATGCGGCATTTACGATGCTCACAAAACACTTCCTTAATGAATCATAAAACTATTATAGTAGTGTTCAAAGTGGGGAGCTAGGAAGAAAGCCAAACAATCATCTCCCGGCGCGAAACATTTCGACATCAAGACATGTTGACAAATAAGTGCTTACAATTTGAAAGATCATCCGTCGAATATGACGTCTTTCAATTTAAAATATTATGTAGTCGTGTAGGTGGTGCTCACTACTCAGCCACCTAATCTCTTTTTGACGCCAAAATCGACGTCAATGTGACGTTTTTTTTAAAAATATTTTTATGAAGTTTGTACATTGCGTATTTGTTAGAAATACTCTCGCTTGTTCGTGCAGACGGGCACGTAATTTAAGCGTAAGTTATATATTTCTGGGTGCTAATGCTAGAAGAGCCCATATCAGTTTTTTGTAAAATTGAATTGAATCCATACCTCTGTAGGTGTTCCAGATTAATGAAATTATATTATTTCTAACGTAGAAATTAAAATTTTGAACAATTTAATCGATGAATAATCTTCAATCCTGTGTGACATAGGCACTTATACCATTAAACAACAGATTAAAATCAAGGAGTCCTTCATAAGAATAAGATTTAGAAACATCCGGTATGAATTCATATTTGTTCAAGGGTTTATGCCATCATACGCAGCGTCTAGTTTAGTGAATCAGTTTCTTAAATCAACGTTCAAAATTTTTTTTAAATAAATTCAAGAATTGAAGGTTAGTAATTTGCATCCATTGCATTAAAAAGTGAACAAGAAAAAGGGAAAGAGAAAAATAGTATCATCCAATATGTTATATTAACATTAACTTTTTAGTTGCATAGTATAAGTAGAATGGGCTATAAATATTCTATAATAAATAGCCAGTACAGTGATAATATGTTGGTTTTAATGTTATTTTCATACAATGTCAACTTGAATCCACTCCAAACTAGCAACGGTCAATAAATGTGTGGAAATTGAATGAAAAATATCGCAAATTCCGACATATGGATTGAATACAAAGCCTATGAAACTATGTACGCATTTGTGGTATTGCCTCATTGACAGTGCACGGCTAATAACCATGAAATACCTAATTATGTTATGTAATAATTATATTTGGTTCTGAACACGGACGGCCAAAATTTAATTAATTAAATAGTTTACAGAATTTCGGTGAATTCTATCATGAGCACAAAATATTGATAATTGAGTTAGGTAAGATATAGAATAGGGATTTTCTATATCATCATATTATAGTACTATCAGGGCATTAAATGATTTTTGCTGACTCTCTGTTGTACATGTAAGAATTCAAGAAACTCTAACAAAAAGGTTGCATAATGTAAATTTTAAGGTTGTAAATTTGTACTTTTACTAACACATACTGTGATAAAAATTATCTCCCGGCCACGGAAAGTTTCACTTTGATATTGAATATCCCTATTATCATACCGGACTATGACACCTAGTCTTTGAACATGAAAGAAGAAGTCGACCTAGCCTGTTCATGTCATGGAATCGGTAAGGATTACTATATTATAATGTAGCATGAGAAAAAACTCCTTAGAAGGAAAAATAAAATGTCGTTTTGTCGGTTGTCCCCAACCTGAGAAAAAAAATCTACCTTATCGAAGTTTGAGATACATGGAAGGAAACAATTATCGTGATAGAGGAACTAATTGAATGAGAATGCCTCGCTTTCTATATGCTGCAAAAGATATATACCAAAATGATTATATTATGATTAATTTTAACAAGACAAAATGATTAATTTTAACGAGACATATAAAAGTCATCCCATTGATTTGTCAATGTCATCACTGGCCACCTTCAAATCAAACGTAAACAAGACTTAAAGCTACCTATCGTGTTGATCTATAAAATAATTACTGTTGCTGTTATGAAATGTATATGTAAGTGTATGTATTTGTGTATACATGTATGCATGTAGGTGCATACATTTACATTATTCTTTACTTATAGTTTTGTGTTCATCAATGTTGTGTTTGTCTGTAATTAGTGATAGTATCAACCAAGTTTAATTAGTGTAATTGAATTTCGAGAGCTTTGATATGAATCACTGTTGACAAACCTAAGAAAAAAAAATATATATATTATTTAAAACGAAGAGTTTCTGGCTTCTGCTAGTAAATGACACCACAAGAAGAAGATGGCTATACATTGCCGAGAATAATGGCCGAAATTAAAGATAATATTTTTCACTGTCTAACTTAGTCACGAGTACAAAGAGATAATTTATTTTTTATAGGTTAAGAGTAGTTCGCCATAATAAACATGATTAATGTATGTATGAAATAATCATCTGAAAAATTTTATTTTTTTATTTAGTACCTACATGATATACATATTGCACATTTGTAAAATGTTTTGACTATCCAACTAAGAGCAATTCCCGTTTTAGAACAGTTTTTAATGCACCTAAGCACAATTCTGAATTAATTCTGAATGGTAGGTGTGTGCATTCAAATTTGATTCTGAGGTTGCTGGATCGATGTCCATCAAAACAAAACAAAAAATTCAAATTCTTATAGTTAATTCTTTATAAGTTTACATATTCAGTTAAGACGCGTAAGAGGCTGAAATATTTTTAACACGCTTTTACAAGATCTTATGGAATAATATTTGAACCTAACATGATTGTTTAATCTCCGTTGAAGTGCTGCAATACATTTCCGCCGAGAGTTAGATTTACGACTGCAAACTACGCTTTAAAATAGCGATTTTTCCAATTTATCAAAGATCTCTGCTATCGCACACGGACTTGGATAAGTAATTTACGAGAGTCTTTCATTTTTTATTTCTTTCTGGCAAACTCGCGGCTCTAAATTTCCACTCCCTCCTACTCCACCTCTTTTCACTTTCTGTCTTTATGGTCACTAAAAGCACACCCTACGTACAACTTTACCAATCTACTCAGATCTCTATGGTTCCTTCACAAAGTTCTGTTTTATTAAGTAAATTAATTTATTTTTGTCAGCGGAAGATTTCTTGCATTCTTGAACGGGAACTCTCCTAAAAAATCGTATTCTCTTAAACATGTAATGCGAAAATTTATTTTTCACCTGTCTAAGACTTGCAATGCTTTTTTGCAATACTTTGAGAGATAATTAATTTTTCCTTTCTTTTTGTTACGGGGTAAATGCTTAAGAGCTTGATTAAACGATAAACGAGCTCTTTTGTAATAATTAAATAACTAATGGCGATTATTAATCATAAAAGTTCAATGTGTTGTTTCCTCTTGCCTTCAGTTTTATACAATATGAGACACTCTCAGTATTGCCTTGGTACGATTAGTTTCTACGTTTGGTAACTATAACCGGTTAGTTAACTATATTTTCATTGTATTAATTAATCCGCTATGATTAGTTTGTTTATGCTGCAGCATTTCGGATTGGAAAACGCTTCCTTTACATTGATATAGGTTTTCAATATCTCAGGAAAAGAGAAGTAACTAATAAGAGAAAGAATAATTTTGCCTATAGGTACTAACCCTACTGAAATTTAATTGTTACTAATAACCCCTTCCACTGATTTGCTGCGCTGGGATATTTGAGGGTCTGGAGTTATTATGTTATATTACAAAAATTAGAGTCATGATTTGCAGAACCATATGTTACCTTAAAACGCCATCGGAAAATTGGCAAGTTTCCTCCAATACCAGATAAAATGGACTGAATATCTATAGATTACTTTCTAAAATTTTGAATCACAATTGTTGGCTTATTTTAAATGAAGTGAGAAAAATTTGAACTAGGGGATATGGTTGATCAGCATGTATTCAGTATTGTATTATACTATATATACTATTTATATGTATTTTACTCCATTATTATTATTGTGTTATCTTCTATTGACAGAATACGTTGGGTATAAATGTCTGCAGATTGCAGAAATTAACACGGACCTTCATTTGTACCATTCACGTATGTTTTGAAGGTGTCAAATAACGAAAAAATACTAAGCAATTTAAATCTTTCGGGATCTTACATCAAATTACTGTTAAAATGATTTAAAAATATTCGGGACATTATCTACTGGTTGTAATTGAGTGTCTCTTAAAGTCTATTTTAAAAATTCCTCCAGCAATGTGACATTATGATCTTGTATGATATAGGAAGTATTCGCGTCGCATTCCGCGGGTGAAATTCCTCGCAGTATTTTGTGGACTCCATTCTTTCTCGGCTTTCTTGGCGTCGGTTCAAAAGACATGCCCTATCTATTGATATAAATTAACGCCGTGGCCCTATAAAAATCGCACTAATTTTAATAAAGAATTTTTACTCGTCTCACCTCATGACATTCCTCTAATTCGTGTGACCAAGGGCTGTTTTTAATTGGTGATATCAATTTTCTTAATATTTATTGAAAAACATATAACGATAGCCGTCACGGGACGCCTGGCAAATACGAAACATCAAAATTGATTGTTGTTTTTAACAGGGAGCAGTTCATTTACTTGTGAAGATCTTCACTGTCACTGACGCACATATTTAAAATCAGGTTTTTGGCAGTCGGGTGGAGCCGACGATTCATGAAGCTACTCAAATGAAACTTCGTTCCGTAGGAGAGCGTCGTTCCCTCTTGCCACGCTTGAATTTATTAATCAACGAATGTGACGACCTCCGTGACCAAAGGGGTGAGCTCAAATCCCGGTAAATTTGAAATAAATTATATACAAAATATACAGTGTATACACAAAATCACCCCGGTGAAAGACCACTACTCAGAATCTTGTAATGGTTCAGTGTCTTGAAATGGCTTAAGGTGGCCAGATCTGAATAGCTAGGTACTTTCCCATATTCTTCTTCCCCATGTGCTTCCATCCTTTTTCCTTTCAACTTCATCACATACCCAAATTGGGGATGCCATAGTCTCACTAGGTCCGGTTAGTCAGGAACAGGGACTTTTCTTTGATATTCACATAAAATACATGGTAGTGTTATGATTGTGCTACGATTTTTTTAATGTGTTTTTTAGTGTTACAACTGCTACCAGATATCCGAAGCCAGTAAGATTATGACATACTTACTTGTACATACATGGGTACGTTGTGAGACTGAAGTAAATGGAGAAGCGAAGGAAATCGGGACGTAAAAAGTTGGTACACCCCTTACATTCAAAGTCGATCAATTCGACTGACATCCGAGTGACCTGCCCACTCGAATGTGGTTGTTATTAATGTGTTTTCGTTGTAGGTATTTATAAATTGCACTTTTAAATAACTTTTGAATATTGGATACCTACCTTAAATTAAAGAAACGACAAAAAGTACTGCGATTTATTTTGGGTCACTGTACATAAATCTTTTTTTTTAAATTAAGCTTTAACAAGGATCCGTGCTTAGCAAACGTTGTTGATCGTGATCAATGTGTTAGTTAGATGTGACCGTATCCTTTTCTGATTTTTCTGTTTCAGATTTTCGTATAGAAATCGCTAATATTGTCTTCAATAATTTAATTATTTGTTTTATATTTTCGAAAGATTCGACGATTCCCGAGGCTGGCCGAATGAAGCATCGTTCAGCGCAAGAGGTTCGTCCCGTTTCGATGCAAGAGCGTCGTTCCGTCTTGCCACGCTTGCCAATAGTCGGTTTTACCCCCTCAGGCGTGCCAAAAGATGCTTCACTTCAATAAGTTATAGATAAATTATTCAAAGTTAACAAATAATTTCGCGTACTGAAAATCACAAGATTTTATAATTATAGAATTCGTGAAGCTGAAAAAAATTATAAGAATGCCAAGGATCAACATAACTTATTAGTTTTTTGCAAAATTACGTGTTTGTAAATAATTCCGTCTTACCAGATAATGTGTGCATGTCGGCTACTGCGGCAAACGATGGGTTAATTCATATATCATATAACCGTTTGTCAAAAAAATACGCGTTCCGAATTTGACAGAATTTAAAAAACAATTATTTTGGTATATAATTTATTGCTTGTCTTATATGATAAATAGTTCCATTTGTGGATTAAAAATGTTCCATGAACTTGAATAATGTTACGCATTACGTAGGAACATTTCACATTACTAACCAACATACACATGTCACTGATAGCTGAAATTAGTATGTTGAATATTACCTAGTGAAAGGAATATACCTATGTAATATATGTTTACTTCTGCTAATTCTGCAATCATCATAATAATAAAATAATTACTCGGTTTGAACAAATTGTACGGACTACAGACGGTGCATATTTATTTTACATTTTAATAACAAGCCATCGCGATATCTTATCTATGAGTCAGCGATTATCGCCAGCAAGGATCGGGTGTCACAATGGAGGCACTTTATCAAAACATTGCATTATTTGTATGATGGTGTTTTTAAGATCTAGTGAAGAGAAAAATTTTTTTATAGCCAGCTTAGCTTTTAGACAGCTGATGATATTGCCTTACATATTCCCAAAGGAGCATTGTCCTCAAGGTATAAACATATTATGCAAGCCTTGCACTTTTAAATTAGGTCAAGTTTAGTGCGATTTTTTCTAGTACGTGACGATATTCAATTCAAGAAATATGTGTATAAATAAGACAATAATAATGGTTTTTAAACCGGAATTTTGGGAGCTTAGTACAATCCCACATATACAACAGTGACTATAAATACATACAGACAAAGATTCAAGTAATAACACGTTTACTTATAAATAAATTAAAATAAAAAATAACCATCATGGAACGCCTGGCACATGAGTAACATCGAAATTGATTTTTATTGAAAGAAGTGAAAATGAAAGTTAATAAGTCCTTATATATTTGAAAATAAAACCATTATTTTGTAAGAAATATATTACAAATTTAAAAACCGCACAGAGTTTTTGGCGCCGGATGAAAAAAAGCCGACGAGTCACGAGGCTGAAATGAAGCGTCGTTCCGTACAAGAACCTCGTCTTGTCTTGTCCTAGTAATAAAAATATTTTTCACATCAAAAAGAGCGTCTATAGTTGCATTCGAGAACAAATAATCGATAAAAATATAGTAAAAAAAATCATCGATTGAGCACTTATACACGTTATTGGTCCATCGCAATTGAAATTTTTTGGCGCCAATATCGTTCTCCAATATTTTTTGATAATATGAATTAAGACGGAGGTCGCAGACTTTGTTAACAATCTGGTTGGTTTGACAAATATCGAAATGTCAAAATGGAGTAATACCCATTTGCAGCACTTTTAGGGGAATTTTAAAATGGAAATATCAATTTATCAAAGCAAATATAGAACGCATAATCAAATTGGCCAAACTTCGAAGCAATTCAAAGCATACCTGATCAATGACATCGCAAATGTCATCTGAAGAAACGTGAAATGCGAAAATGACCGGGTTTTCAGGATTGGAACAAAGTGGTGCCAGTCTAAAATAATTTTGCATGAATATGATTATGAGATTTTTAACTCAACGGGATTGCTCTAGAAGAAATAAAAATAAATATAAGTTAATATTTTAACCCGAGCAGTATACGGCCCTCTTCACCGTATAACCAGCGCTGCACCGGCGTAAAAGTGAAACTTTATAAGTAAGACTGTGAGTGCATAAAATATTCATGTGTCAGTAGATATTATCTACTGTGTTCGACTTAACTCTGGTTGCGATACCTATAATCGTTGGTCAAAACGATGGTTCTATGCATAAGTACTTTTACAGGCACGGGGTACTATACAATACGAATTTACCATACCAGCCCAAAGTACTCCTGTCCCGGTGCGACTGTAATTACAACCTAGCCGAGCCCTGATTTAGGACCCGGAGTGTGGGCCGGAGTTTAGGCAGCCGGTATACAAAGCATCATAGATCCGATATAGAAATATAGGATGAAGAGGAATATCAGAATAGATTATGCATTATTTCTATTTTCTTCCTTCTTCGTGCATTTTTTTGCTTTCTAAAAATTCTTTTAAATATTTATTCTTCTAACTTATTAGTGCTCATGGACCCAAAATCGATTTCTTTTTTTAACTATTTTAAACCTTTTTCCACTATTTTATAAATCAATAACTTATCAATGAAAAAGTTATAAAAAATAAAAATTTTAGCTTAAAAATTTCAAAAATAGATATATTTGCATTAAAAACTGCGATCTCTTTATTCTATTTTTAGATGTTCTATTTAGAGATTCTGATATCTAACTAACATTTTAGAAATAATGATAATTTATTCAATGACTTCCGTCAGCAGCGCAGTATAATCTGTTGAAAAAAGATGGCGGTTTCAAAACCTGGAGATATTAAAAATGACGAGAACATAACTTGCGTTCATTATAATTTTAATTAAAGTGCTTAGATTTTATGTTTATTATGCCATGTTTAGCTTCCTCCTTCTTTAGCCAACATTTCAGACAACCTTGCCGTATCCATCATCAGGGTCGATGTTTGAAGATTGTAGGAAGGGCGTTTTTATTGGTGCCTTCATTTTTATTCTTCATTGTATCCACTTGAGCTTGCGTCAGTAGCTGGAATATGAGTTGAGTGTTTGACGTTCGATTTGAAAATTCCTAGCTCTCATTTAAAAAAAAACATACCTCTGAATTTTAATAGGGAAGCATATAAACTGATTATAGTGCTAAGTTGCAAATGAATTAACCCTTATTTTACCGCTTATCCTTTGTTATTAAGATTTATAAAAATATATATTAAAAATCGAAAATGTGCAGTTCTGCGAAACAAAAATGGCATATTATGGCGTGTGATTTATCAAGACGTTTTGTAAACTCGGCATAATATGCCGAAATCATAATATATTACTTGACTGGATATGCACTCGCTAAATTATCACAATAGTTTGTCAATATTACATTTTATTCTGCATTTGGGTTGTTATACTGGAGCCAGTGAGTTTAAGTCACCAAATGCAGTTATTGCCATTTCAAGCAACGCTTTGATTCTGAAGCGATTTGTTTCACCGGGGGGATAATGTGAGCATATACTACTTAAAAAATAGTTATCTTCCTCTTCTTCTTCTTTATGTGCCGTATTAGGTCCCCCCGACGTTGGCGATCACTCTAGAAAATGTCTCTTTGTCTTGCGCTGCCCGGAATAGCTCCTCCACACTTCTAATGCCGGTCCACTCTCGTATGTTTCGCAGCTAAGGCATTTGTCTCCTACCAGGCCCTCTGCGACCCTCTATCTTGCCTTTCAATATTAACTGGAGCAAGTGATACTTCTCCCCTCGAAGTACATGACCCAGATATGAAATTTTCCTGATTTTTATTAATCTAAGCAGTTCTCTCTCTGCTCTAGCCCGCCTGTGAATTTCTGTGTTGGTGATCATGTCGGTCCATGGGACTTTGAGTATTCTCCGGTGAAGCCACATTTCAAAAGCCTCTAACCTGTTCATGGTATTTACTTTCAAGGTCGTATCTTCCTCGAAATAGTTCTATTTATTTTAATTTATGAACCTCAAAATCCTTCTTCTTGTTTCGTAATTTTTTTTTTTTTGTTTTTTGCTTGAAAAATAAATAAATTAATAATTTAATAGACACGCCATCATCATCAAACTTACAAATTTCGGTAATGGGTCTGTTTGTGTTGTAACTCTGGCTCAATGAACTTGATTTGTTTTGCATTTAAGCTTCATTTAAATAATGGTAATGGAATTATCAAAAAATCAGAAAAGCGATAAAATACCTACATTTAGTATTTATTTATTTATTCATTTTCGGAAAATCGACAGTTTAGATTTAATCAGTTTATACATAAGTATTATATAGTAAAATAAAACCAATTATGGATTTCCTCCTTGTGACTTTAACTGAGACAGCATAATATGGAATAAGTTATTCAATTTTGTTAGAAAGGAATATGAATTAAAAAATTTGTACAAAACAAAAGATTATATAAAACGAAAAATTTACAAAACAATACATTTATAGCCATGGAGAGAGGTTGTAGGTATAAATCAAATCATAATAGAGATATAAACAATAGAGAAATAAACATTATTCACAAACCATCAGAGAAATATTATTTTATGGACCTCTTGTATTTGGTAAGTTCGCAACTGAAAATATCAACCTTGGATAATGCGCAATTGTTATTATTGCATAGTCTGTTCAGGCAAGAATTCTGCTTAGAGTTCGTTTTGCTTTGATCAACCCTGAACAGGACACAAGAGCGTGTTGAACGCGCAGTATTATATTATTATAAATATTATATCTTTTAACGAGAAACTAATTTCTATTCTATACTAGCTTACTTTCATGTAACCAGTGACCATTCTCTTGTTTTGTAGGTCAGGTAAAAAAATTTCATCAACCTCGGAATAAAACTGTAGATTTGTATAAAAATCAAATCCACGCAGCCCGCCCGGTATTTGTCTGCCCGCCACAGACATTCTTGTTTATGTAAATAGGTTTCAATTATGTATTTCGTTAGTTTATATAGCTTATGGTTATTTTTTTAGAATTAATATTTAATGTTCAGAGAACAATTGTTTAGAGTAAAGTCACATTCGTAAGTGTTTACGATATTTTTCCATTTTAAAGAAAGCGGTACTAAAAACATAATTTCCCATGATTTTTTACGTTTCTGTCTAGAAAAATATATTTCCTACCGTAATTCTAACAAATGTATTTTTTTCATAAAAAAATAATATTAATAGCGATAATCCAAAGAAAGACAGTATTTTTTGTGTGCAGAAACGTAGGAATGAAGTGCTTGGGCCCATTGCCAAAATCGTTTGTTTTGTCGACTGCTCGACAAGGAAAATCATAATATAAATAATTGACATTATTATTCATTTATATGTCCGCAGCCACCCAAACCCGCTCAGTTTGTGTTCGGCCATTATTATTATTTATTTTAATCGTCTTAATAAACAGCTTTAGGTTTGTTTTTACCGAAACAGAAGTAGAACACTGCGCGCATCAATGGAGTTGATTAATTACGACAATAATCGTTTTATTAAAACGATCATTTAGGATATATGTGCGTATTCTTATGGTTTCGCTAACCTATATGCCAAAAATTTTAATTATCTTCTATATACTTGCTGCATTACTCACAGTATAATATAGATTGATTTGTGTTCATGGCCAACGTTTCGGATAGCCTTGCAGTGTCCCGTTCTGCACCAATGGCGGACACCGCAAAGTAGTCACAAAAGTTGGCTCAATAAAAGATTTCACAAATCAATTATTATATGGGTAAGTTTGGTCAAATATCATCAATCCAAAGCTCAAAATGGAAAATAGGTCGCAAAATAAAAATCAAGACAAGGTCGCAAAATAAAAATAATCTTTCACATGCATGAATACAGGACTCAAAATTTTTATTTGAGAATTTAATGAAAATGTTTTTTAGAAGCGAGATTCTAAACGCGCATACTTCAGGGAAGATCTGTAAATAATTGGACTGGTGTGTAGCTATAAACAGGTAACCGGGCAATTTAACACAATCTTGAAAAGTGATGAAAAAACTAGGGTTATGTTTGTAGTTCACTTTTAATGACTTTATATAACGTTTCAAAAGTGTGTTCAATTTCCACTGTCCCGGGTTGTTGTGAAATTATATGAATTCGTTTAAGAAAAGACTTATTCACAGATAAAGAAGAATAAACATGAGTGAAGCAATGCTTGACAACGCATAGGAAGTTTATTGTGCCGCGTTCCATGTTCAGGCTTACCCTTACTCCTCTAAGGAGAAAAAAGTATCATTATATTTAATTTTCAGAATTACAATAGTTAATCAATCCCAAAAGTAGAAAGATATACACAAGTATATTTGTATTTGGTTATTTCTGAATCTCCAGGTTTTATGTATTGACCTTCATAAAATAATAGGAATTATGAGGCTTCATTTTGCAAAGAATATCATTTTATTCTAAATGTACGTTGGCTGGCCATTACTCACTTTAAGCCAAACCTTCGGGCAAACGTTGAGACAAAGGAGATAATTATTTAGTGGTCATAATTCATGTTAGTTTCCTGAAAAATCAGATTTCATTTTAATCTGAGAAAACATTTTCAATAAAATATTTACTCACTCCGCTGGAAACTTTCTCACAATACAAGAATACTAAAATGTGTCAAGGTTGCTTTCAAAATGTGGGATTTTCAAATTGTGATCAGACTCAGAGGAGTTTGGTGAAACTAGTTTAAACATTTTATTTACTCAGCCGTGTTCTAAAATACCTTGTAATAAAATAAAATTTTCTTTATTTTAAACAAATTAAAAAAAATAAAATCATTATGAAGTTATAATGATTTTATTTTAAAAAATTCAAATAAATTACATCATTCATTGAAAAAGCAGATAATCTTATAATAATGGGAATCGAATGTAGGATCTCTGTTTTACCGGGAAAAAACTCAACCAACTCGGCCATTAAGACCTAATTATTTTATGTGATTTTTGTCAACCTCGTATTTCAAATTCTTTAACATTATTATCTTCAACTAATTTTTCAAATAAATTAATCCTCTTTCACACGTCAATAAAAATTGTACGTGTTTATCCGAGACACTTTCTAGGTTACAAATAAATTCGATAGAACTTAGCAATCATTTTTGAATTTGAAAGACAGCAGCCAAAAATTTGGGAAAAATTGAGGTCTTGGTTTTGATTCTCTGTTGAGACCCCTTACCTTTTATTTCTGTTTTGTTCTGTTTCATGTTTCGTTCAGATTTATTAGTATTATATTCTTATTCAATGATATATTACGTTGATGGGAATAATCTTCAATGTTTTTAAAAAAGATATTCTAATAAAATGTTTAATTACATATATGCAATGCCGTACCAATTTTCTCTCAGAGATAATCATTACTCCTTCTGTTATGCTGTGATGTTTGTATAATAATAATTTCCCAAATATTACCTAGGCGTACCTTTGTTTTTGTTTCCTTTCTTAAAACTGCTACGTTGGGGATTGAAATTTGTATTTTTTTAGTAAGTAAGTATTTTTTTTATATGAATGTAACGGAATTTTCGAAACTTTCCTATAACAATGGACGCTTTCGTTAAAAGGGGTTTGTTTTAAGCTCAATTAAAACGTTACACAAATTTTACAATGAACAATGTTACTGATAGGTCGTTAAAATACTGAAATAATTGACCACTTGCACCAGTCAGATATCAGTTTTTGAAAATAGTGCACGTTCCGCGAAACTCGCATAACCCTTTTTTCAAGTTACGTAAAATAATATTTTACGTGTGTTTGGCATATTTAAAATTTTAACTGCTCTCTTTAACGGCTCTTTTGAAGATAGTAAATCAGTTTAGTGTGATAGTTAGTGCAACCGGGATCGCCTGGTTTTTATGATGTGGTGACCACTATTTTTTCACTGAAAAACCGAGTAGATTTTTTGTGCTAAGCTCAGTGTTATTATTGCGTTTTGTTTTGATGGTTCTTTCCTTCCACTATAAAAATTCTAAGAGATTAATCAGACACTCCCACGTGATCTGGAATAGTACGGAAGTTGTTTATCGCTTATTTCAAACTCAAGCTATCAAACGTAATTTTATACCGACATTCTCAGCTCCACATAATACTGCTCTACGTATTTTCCGAGACGCGTCGTATACTACTTAGGCATTCAAAAAATAATATAGGTAGGTATTGTTATTATATATTTCTGTGACTATTGGTTGAAGCTTCTCAAACGTGTAAAATTTTCACCGTTTTGACTAAAAAACTTAACGGCGGATACAGAAGCATTAAAACAACATTTACAAGCGATTAAATAAGTTTTCAGTACTTGCTTATTATATCTTTCACTGGGGTGAAACTGATAATATGTTTCTCTCTTAAGGCCCGTACTAAGCGTTCAAATATGGTTTGAAAGCCAGATATGTCAATACGAATGTTATAGGAAGCGCTAGGATTAAAAAATGATAATAATTAAGCGAAAATATTTAATAAAACACTACTCGTTTGAAATAGAGCAAAAATCTCTTGACAAATGCTTTGATTGCATTTAAAGATGGACAGTGATCATTTTCATACCTGTAACATATTAAATAATAGAAAAAAAAAGTGTTTTAAATAATTTTCGGAGTTTACATTACCATTTTTTTCTATCGAGAAAGTTTCATATAGTTAAAGTTCCGGCCTAACAAATGTATAGATATTATCTTCAAAAATAACTTTTTTTTTAAATTTAATTTAATTTAAATTTAATTAAACCTCAATTTTGTTATAAATCGGTAGAAATTAGGAATGCTTAACAAGTGTTGTATGAAATAGAATACTTTGCTTTCAATTGCTATTGATCTGGTGAGTGATCTTTTTACACTCTTATCTTGATTTACCCTGATGAGAGACCACCTTTTATAAATAAAATAAGTTTTGTAATAATTGACATGATTTCACGAGTTTAATATTCTAAAAATTAAGTAGAAAATCCGGACAGAAATATCAATGCAAATTTCATTACAAAAGATCAGCGTTTCTGGAGGGATGTATGCAGAATATTTTTACCATTTTTTTGTTAGTACCCTATAAGAATCTCAACTGCTCTCAACCGTCTGAAGGCAGTGAGACTATGGAATCTTCAAATGGGGTAAGTTGTGAGACTGAAAGAAGTGGGAGTAGGAAGGAGATGGGGAAGAGGAAAGTGGAAAAACACAGCTAAAGCAAGCAACTTTTCAATTCTGAATGATGGTCTTTTACCAGTGTACGTTATTACATTACTTTGAATGAATGAATTGTAATTGTAATGTAAATCAATCAATTAAAATTTACTTCGAGCAAGTTGGGGCTTAAACCCGTGAACTCTATATTTGTAGCTAAGGATCATAACCACTCAACCACGGGGGCCATTAAAAACATGCATAATCATAACGGTGGTTTATTAGGTATAAATAACTGCTTAATTATCAAATAATAACCGCTAGAAATAAAATAAACAAATTTATTACGCCTTGAAAAACTGGCTCGCATTAAATCAGCAGTAACTTTCTGGCTAACAAGAAGTGCTTGTGTTCGTTTTAAAAATACATGTGTATAAAATATGCACGGCGTATCTTCACGGCCGCCGTGGAGCTTATAGTTTCGTCTTTTGGTAATTGGAACGCGTTTGTTTGGGTTTCCAGGGGTGGAAGTATTTGTGAGCGTGTTGCATCTGTCAACGGTGTTGCCGGTCACCACCACTGAAGGAATAATCTCTAGAAGTGTGATGCATAATACTCCATTTATACCAATCTGAAATAAAACTGCTGATTTTTTAGGTACGGAGCAGGATTGAAAATTTCAGTGACAATGACAAAAGTTAATTTTTAATAAATATAACACGAAATCGAGGTACCATTTCGACGAGCTGCAGGCAAGCCACATGATTATATTTTTGGCACCAGGACGGTTGAACTTTTTTTGATTTTATCAGTCGTTAAAATAAGGCAAAAGTTTGCAGCGCAGTACATTGTGGGATTTTTCAACGCAGGATCTGATTGTTCATTTTTATACGAACCGCCTGACTTAGCGACGCTATAAATAAGTGAAGTGGGTTAATTATTACGCATTTGTTAAAGTATTAAAGTATTTAAAGAGTGTAACAATATTTTCAATTAAGACCAAACTTTTGTTTACCCGATTTGGGATTTGTAGTTAATTTTTTAAGCAGCTAGGAATTTGTGGGCCTTTATTAAAAGGACTAGTGATTCTTTAGCATATTTATTTTCGAGGACTGAATAGTGATATTGAAATGCGAGTTGCCTGTATACGGTCAGATTCATTTATTGACAAGTCTCAGAAGACAAGGGAGAAGGTTACTTAGTTTATTGCCCTTTTAAGTCTAGTCTATCAATTTGAATGTCAATGGACGCTGAATTTTTTCCACTGTTGACGTTCGACAACCGCTTGTACTTGTTGTCTCTTTCTTTCTAATAAAAATATAGTAGACCTAAGAAAGAAAAAGTAGGTAAACACTGTAAGCAGGCTGTTTCTTACAGTTTGGCAATGATATCACCTTCGGAAGTATATATAAATATACATCAATACACACAATACTAAGTTTATTTTTTTAGATTAAGTTTAATACATAAGACCTTTCAACTCCTAGGCCCGAGACAAGTCAATGAAAGTGATTATCGGTTCAAGAAGGAATTTCTATATTTCAAAACTTTTGATCGATTTCGGCAGGAGTATGGAAAATTTGAGTTTACTTCTTGCACACGCCCATATTGCGCTCCTATCGGTCTATCTCTCCAGTGGTCACTGCGAATGTCGGCCGCGAAAGGCGGTGGTGTCCGCGGCTAGATAACGTCCACTTGTCGGCTCGTTGGTTCATATTGAAGCATCTAAAATCTAATTCGGTGGCAGAAGTCGAAAGCAGATACAGTCAAAACGATCGCTGGAAAATGTCGGAGAAGTTAACGGTTTAACGAACTGTATTTGACTATATAAATATCAGCAAATGATAAAAATATTTAGGTATTCTACAACTTATGAAAAGAAATCCCTCACGATGTATTAAGATTACCGTTTTTGCTAAATAATCATTACGCCGTTTCCCCTCAGGGGTAGGCAGAGTGTATACACTCCTTGCTTCATTCATCGTACTCGGAGTCCAGAAATGGAAGTTCAATCGAAAAAAAAAAGAATATGAAATATTAATACATATTGCTAATGCGTAGTGAATATTATAAAAACGCCAATGTATGTAACTATTTTGCCAGCACTCACATATTCTGAAGCCGGTAGTAGGTATAATATTGTTTAATTTAAGATTATTTATCTAATTATTTACACATTTAACTAATTAATTTTTGAAAAATATTTGTCTGGTAAAAGTTTTAATCGCCAACCTTTGTTCACTGTTTATAAGTAGATTTAAAAATGATCAATAAAAGTAAAAGTACCTTCACGTTTATTTTCGTACCCACAAAACCACTGACAAAAACTTTTTATTTTAAAATACCATTTTTAACCTCTTCATTTTTCTTTCTTGAAACATAAACTAATTGTCACTTTATTTAAATACGTTTGTCGTGATTCAATGAATTGTTTGCGATTTCTTTAAGATATTCACAGAATTTGACATTTTAAATTATTCCACGCAAATAAAGTCAACAATAATAAACATAATTTCGCGAACTAATATTCAAGTTTAACATGGCTATCGTTTATTACACAAAAACTTAGGACTGACATTTTTTTCACATTTTCCTTAATCCTAGGTCGTAGGTATCTCAATCTCACCGCGGTCATGTCCGAAAACACAATAAAAATAAATTTCGTATTATAATAAGCATACGTCAGACATGATAGTGTTTACCTCCTTTGTCTCTACAGCAAAGAGAAAGAAAGGAGATTGGTTTGGGACAAAATTTAAAGTGACCCACGGTAGGTACGTACGATAGCTTTTCATTTGGACGCTAGATTTTTTTTTCTTTTCTTCGTTCATTAGCTCTGCATGTCCAAACCATTTACGTATCTCTTTCTTAGTTTTACTCATTACGCTAGTTTTACTCATTACGAATCTCCAAATTCCACTCACGATCACACATCGTTTTATCACACGTACGCCTCAAGGATCTCATTTCTACAGCATCTGTCTACTTTCATATTTCCTCTGCCAGTTTTATACCATACTGCCAGGGTATATGGGTATATGCGTATTCGCTTCGTTGCACATATTTTGTTTTTTCCAACCGCGTTCGGTCTTCTTCTATAGCCTTTTAGGCATTACTAAATGAAAACAATGTTACAATGAAAAAAAAACATACCTACTTGTAATAAAATAAAACACTATCTACATTGTACAGTAAGAGTATCAGTAAATTTGCAGTTGACAAACATAACATGAACGGAGAACGTGTATATCTTGCGGTAGAATCAATCATATCATTTTACTGGTTGCACACAAATAAAAGTGTGGTGAGTGTATTAAACACATTAACATAGTCAGTTGATTGCAAGAAAATAAAGTACTCAAAACTGAGAATTAAGACCTCACACACCGTAGGATAAATAAACCCATATTTTACTCGCAAATCTGGTGCGCCCGCTCAAGCGCTCACAGGTGGCTATAACTAATAATATAATAGGTGGCTATAGGTTGCTAGTTGCTATGGGTAGCTATTTGCTTCTGTCTATTCCTGTTCACTGAAAGAAAATCCAACGGGGTGCTCCCTGCTCGCTCAAGAACTCGTGAACATGTTGTAATAATTTTTTAAAATTCATAAAAAAGCACGAAGATAAAATATTAATTTTCAATCACACTAAGTGTTTATATAATTGATAACGACTAGGAGTCAGGACGCAATCACTTGAGTTTAGCCGTGACAAGAATAATTATTATCGATACAGTCGGTGGCTGAGTTGACATCGCGTTTGAGTCCTACCCAAGCGTAGTGTGTCCTCCATCACAACACAAGCAACATTTTCAGCTTACTGTGGTGGTAGTAGATTTTCAAATATTGTCAGGTTATTCGTAACCCGGGAATGTTTGTCTTTCTTTATTAAAAACACAAATACAACAAAAGAGCAAAAAAAATCCAGTGTTAGTTCAGGTGTGGGTACTGAGACAGAGACAGGGGTATGACAACCACAAGCTTTAACCGAGTTTTAAAATTTTAATAAAAAAAAACATTTTTGCTGGGTTAGTGCGCAGAAGAAAATACTTTAAGAATCATTATTCAAACCTTCTGCTCATAACCTTCATAAAACTTTCATCTTGACCCAAGACCTTGACTTGTGCAGGCAATTATCAAGCTTCATCCTGACACTACGAAGCGTGCAACGCATGACCTTAATACGTGCAGGCAAGAATCAAGCTTCATCCTGACACTCTTATCTTATTTATCTTTAAGTATTGCATAGACCAGAAAACCACTCTTCTAGAAAAGTTCTGTAGTCCTCCTGTTGGACCTATCTGTTGCAATTTATTACCAGGTGGTATTTATATTTACTTTTTGTGGGTTAACCTTTAGGAGCTTTTTCAAGAGTTTCTTTCGGCCTCCACGTGATCGTTTGGGTAAAATCAGTCGGCAGTACAATTTGTATTTTTTTAAAGAACGAACATTTTAGGTTTACGAATAACCTGACACCATTTAAAAAAATCTCAAATTACGATCACAGTAAACGGAAAATGTTCCCACATCAAAAACTATCATAATGTGCATTTATAACATGCCAAATTATTCAGCCTCTCAAGCTGAAATTTGATATTGCAGACTTAAGATGAAAGTTAAACAGTACTATTTGTTGACAACGTAATTTATAAATAGTTTTGCAAATGACACACGTGTTATGAAGGCAGCGTTGCCCAATAATTACATAAATGAAATGATCAAAAACAGAAATTAGTATTTGATAATTAATGCTTATATTTATATAATACTTCCTATTTCTTTAGCCAACGTTTTGGACTGCGTTACAATCAAATCACAAATCATATCAGATAGGTAGAATGTATTTATGTTGCATCAAAATATTTTCGATACGTTTCAGCAAATTAAACAGTACGAAATGTACAATAACTTGGGTTGTATATAATACATAAAACCACTGCCGTTGACACTCTTAGTATTACCCTAGTGAAAGGTCACCATTGAATCGAAACATTGCTTTGTTTAAGCTGTACTTAGTGAATAAATCTGAATATTCAAGGACTTCCCAAACATCTTATCCTCATCTTATTCCTTTTCCCACTCGCTTCAGCATAACAAAAAAATACTTCGATCGATCGGGAATGCTAGATATATTCCCACTTGCTACGGACCGTTGGGAGCTGTTGGAACTAATGTCCGGTTTACATTAAAAAAATATATCTTTATGACCTTGTTATAATGACTTATCTCATTAATCTTTATCCTTCAAAAGAAATGCTTTTTTAATGTCGTGATACTAGTACCACACTACTATTATAGGATATTATAATATATTCATGCGAATACTATTTCCTATTACAACCTTCTAGCCTACAACTTAAGCACCGCCGTCAAAGTAATCCTATTTTTGTTGATGCCAGTTGGCTTAGCTCGCCGCTAAGTAGTATGAAAGTAGCAACTTATTGCGCAAAATGCATGGGTGAAGAAGCTGCAAAGCAGCTAACATCTCCCGGCTAACAGCGAGCCACTGGCAGCTAACAGCCAGCAGCTAACGGCTAACAACTGGTAACTACTAACTGCTTGAGACTCGACTGCCGCAAAGTACACCCTAAGCCACTGGATATTTGGAGCGTCATAACATGGGCCGTCCCATCAGCCGCCTGGAATCAGTGTCAAGTTAGCGACGAACACGCTTTCCCGACATACGCTCTAGATTTATACTTATAGCTAGGTGGGTCATGTCCACTGATCAAATAAATCGATAGAAGTGTAATTTGTGAGGCCGAAACACAGAACAAATAATTCTTTAATTTTATTTCAATGACCGTAGCCACAGCGTGTATCATTTTATTTTCTCCTTGTACAATGTACATGTTCATAAATAGGTATTTTACCAGCCTCACTAGACAATGCCTGTTCTGATCTGGTAGAAAAAGGATTAGATAAAAAGTAAAAGAAAAAAAACTTTTGTCGTCAATTAGCATAAGAACGTTTGTCTTATTGGCTTATGGATTTTTTTTGTACTAGCGCAGACCCGCATAAAAATAATTTTTCATTTTATTTTTATTTATTTTAATATTTTTTTAAAATTTAATAACTGTAGTGAATCGAACCCCGATCAACTGCTTGGAAGTAAAACAACTATGCTAACCTTTACACCACTAACTATTTTAAAAACTGTGGCATAAAATCATTATGTTTCCTGAAAATAAGAATTGTGAATTTTCTAACCAGAAACCTAACCATTTTTATTTTTTAAATGTTGAATATGGACAATCGTAATGTTACATATACACAATGATTTGTTTAGGATTGTCATTTTAAAAAACTAGTACGGTTGTGTTAAGAGTTCCGACGAGCGGTAAAGAAAACTATCTTAATTCTTTATTTGAAATTAACTTCTTGTGTTCAAATTTCTTAGGTTTAAGAGTAATGTCAGATTTCATGAGCTTTAATGGCTTGGGCTTTTTAGCTAGCTTGCAATAATTATAATTCCTGCAATTTAATATATTACCCTTTGATTTTTACGTGTCTGCGTTAGTATTATATTATTTTTTTACAATGGAAATTTAAATTTGTACCGGCTAAGCTACCTACTGCAAGTAGCTTGTCAAGAAAAAAATTCGACAGTTGTAAACATTTGATCAATTTCTTAAGAATTAAGGAGAAAAATGCCTGTCTTTAGGCACACCGATGGACATACTTCACAATACATTTCTATAATACGGGCATTTGCCTAGTTTGGGGTACTAATAATAAATAAAATAAGTTTTCTCTTCAGTGGCCCGAAGAAAGCACAATTTTTATTCTTCCTATTGCTGCTGAAATTTATCAAATTGTTTTATTTATTTATTTATTTAACGCCCATAGGGCTTTTACATGAAGGTGGTAAAATTTTAATGACAGTTTTGAAACATGAGAAAGAAATAATAAAAATAAAATTACATTAAAAAATAATATATACAAGAAACAAAATTAAAAATAACAAGAACATAAATTAAAAAATACAGCGATTTGACTGGTTTACAAAAATATAACTTCCACAAAACTCGCAAAGTTAATATTAAATATATCGACATCACCTACGTATTGGTTTCCCATAGTGTAAAACCGTTGTATTGGGGAGTTCGCAATGTAATTGCGCTTACGTGTGTTGCAGTGGAATAGTGTATTTTGTCGTGTTGTTATTGTAGGTATTCGTAAGTTTATGAGTTGCAGAAGTTTGCAACAGTCGAATTTAGAGTAAAAATAATTTTTGAGTAAATATTCAAATTCGTTGGCATGTCTATTCAAGCGGTCGAAAGGTTTTATTTAAGTTAATTACGGTTAGCTAATTAGTCAGTTTTCCTCTGTCAAATCGGTTTAAATCGTACTTCTACTTATTTATCTGTGCAGTGGTCATAATACATATGGTAGAAACGTGCCAACTGTGTTACGGGCAATATGTATTATTTATGTGTTCGTTTATAGTTTCTCATTTGAGGTGAATTGTAACACCTCGGTGGCCTCCCAAGTGGTACGCGAATCTCTTCTTCCAAAGTGGTGCTCGAAGTCTGGAGGTTGCGCGTTTGATTTCCGCCAACGCAATAATAACAATAAATTGTTAATTCCAACATACTCGTAATGTCACCATTGTTTTTCCCTTCATCATTCCGATCGTTTGAAATCGGGCCTGTTTTTCTACATGATTGATAATGTCAATGCGATGAAATGAAAATAGTTCTTTGTTAAAACACCTATTTTATTTTTTTTAAACTACAGGTTTCAGAACCTAAAGGTGGGACTAAGATAAAAAGCGTAATGAAAATCATTACATATTTATAAGAATAAACAATTTATTTCGGAATTTTTTTTTAAATGCGGTGGGAGAAGAAATTTTTTTAATTCATTTAAAAAATTTAAACACAAAATAAATAAATAAAATTAGTGTTGAGTATTGTAAACAATACTACGACACAGGCTTGTCCTAGTGAGGTTAAAATTTCTAACTTTAAAAAAAAGATACAATTTAAAGTAACAATAAACTTCTTATATTACTGATACTTGAGCTATTTACTTACTTATTTATTAATACACCTTGTAAATAAAACTTTTTGAAATTATCATTTGTCATAAACATACAAAACTTGCTAAACTTGCTACAGGTGATGTACCACGTAGTGTAATATTTGTTATCAGGCCGCTAACAATAACACTCCTTATGTAGATGACGATAAGGTTTATATTCGGCCGCCTGTTTGATTTTCAAGTAAAAACTTCGCCAGAAATGTATTATTCAGACACAAATATTTAACACTTTTCAATTTACTTTTATGCCTTTTTATATCACATTTTCATTTCGCTTATAATATCTTAATACTGATTTACCATTACAATATTTGAGGGGAGTAGATCAAATAAAATTACACAATGTTTATAATACAATATGCAACTATTTTATTACCGGACCGAAGCGCGACACACTGTATTTGTTTACACCGCGTAAATGCGCTGTCTGAAAGCTCGTTCTATATTTCAGTGAACTAACTCATAATGATTTATGTATTTTGTGAGCGCCAAGCAATAAAGTGTTTAACTTGTCGGTATGCAAAATTTAGCCGTTGTGTGGGGAGTAGGGGCACCAAGCGCGTTCCTCTGCTCCAGGGGTCGGCAGACTTTGAAGAAAGTGAGAAAAAAGGCAATTTTTCAAGGAAACTGGATAAGAAAACATATCAGCGAGCCATCCGGAGGGGTGAGAGGTGGGCGGATAGAGAGTTTCGGAAAAAAAAAAATATAAAGAAGAGTGCCTGTGGCGGGCAGCGTAGATTTGATATTTATACTAATTTACAGTTTTATTCTAAGGTAAATGAAATATCAATTAAATTAAATATTTCATGTATGATTTATAAAAAACTTTGCGTAAAAACTGAGCAACGTCGGGGACTTCAGTTAGTTTGATAAAAACAATGATTTAAATAGAAATAACCGGTGCTTAGAATGCTAAACGCCTATGCAAAGAGCCACATGTTGCTCGCGAGCAGCGGGCTGCCGACTCCTCCCCTAGTCGATGTGAAAGTTTTAAGCTATCTTTCACACATTTTCCCCACAGGTAGGCAGAGAGGACGGACCGCAAAAACAACTCAGTCTTGGCACATACTCCTTGCTTTATTAACGTTTATTTATTGTCTCATACATTTCCTTCTGTTATTCTCATTCTTGAGATGGCCTGAGTAATGTATTTGGTTCACTTGATCGTGCCATGCCTCTCTCGGGCGTCGTCTGGGACTATTTCCACCATTTATATTCCCGTACATTGGCGGTTTGTGGCATATCTCATTGGAAGTTCGATCAGAGATATACAGGGAGAAAAAAATCTTCCTCAAATGTATGATAAAATTCTTTTTTATCTTTTCCTTACCATACATATTATTTTTCCCTTTTGTTTTGTGTTAACCTTGTGAGGTAAGTGCAAAATAAACACAATGAAAGTAAATCGAACGTGTACAACCACATTGGGCAGCATTCGAAGCAGATTACAGGGAATATTATTTCTGTTCGAAAGCTTTAATTTTGGTCCATGGTACCTGTTCAGATCTTAGCATAAAAACTTTAATCATTGAGAGTATGTACAATTCTGAAATGTGCCCCAAATTTAGCACACGCTCTAATAGGTAGGCTGGATTTTTCCATTCAAAAGTTTATTGCACTTGGATTCTTATTTCATAAAAGTGTTTCTTGCCAAATTCACAGTTTCCTTGCACCAACAATGCCCGTTTGTGTTTTGTGGCAAATAAACTAGAAAGAGTAAAAGAAAAACACAAAATAATATATCTTTATTGAGGTTTGGCTTGTTCTCGACAATCGTCAAGTGTAGGTTTTGTGCATTCAGAGATCAGAGACGGCGGTAACTCATAGAATAACTAAAATGCGTATTTTTTCGTTTGCTATTCTCTAGCAGATAAATACAATTGAAAAAAACCAAGCAGCCATCAATGGGACAGGCTATGAACAGTTTATTTAAAATAAATATTTTGCATTTTTGCACAAATTATTTTTATGAAATTGGGATAAATCGGTTCTGGTAGTCCACTTTTTTACAAACTTTTTAAAAACCGTAAAAGATCTAAGCGGACTCAGGGTCGACCGTAGGTAATAGTTATAAGACTATTGCTGAAACTGCAGCTAAAACTGTTTAATCCCACCCTCTACCTACCCATCCTATAATATTTTTTCTCCATCTATTCCATCCTTTCTAATATTCTTGTCTCTCTTTATTCTATTTCAATCTCTTTTTGTCACCAATAAGGTGCGTTCTTTTCTATTTGTATCTCTTTCACTCATTATTTTATTTTCTTATTTATGTATATATATATATATATATATATATATATATATATATATATATATATATATATATATATATATATGTCTCTGTATGTAATTATCTTCAGATAATATAATAAGCCCTGACTAAGCTGGTCAGGTTTGTACCCTTAAATTAAATATACCATTCCTAAGAGAAAGTCCGGTTTTATTCAATTTTTCAATTAAGTCCTAAATCCTGTATCTAAATTTCGCCAATAAACAATTAGATAATGTTAATTAAATGTTAATCTCAAGTGACCTACCAGGTAAGTATTGTACTGTATATTTTCTCCATAAATAATTAAGTAATAACATATATCACTGTAAAAATGTATTATAAGTTTGTACCGCGCCCTTGAGGTTTTTTTGCACAAAAACGGCGCTATACAAGTCATCCAATTATTATTATTATAAGCTTGAAATTAGCGAAACCCCGTTTGCTGTCATTATTAATTCAAATAAAAAATGGTGTATTACAAAGTGTGTTTTTCATTTAATATAGTTATAGTACTGTTTCCAACTATTTTATATTAACTACATTCGATCTTTTATTCCAAATGATCAGTAATACAAGTAAATCATGTTCAATCACCACCTGCCTCTATAAACGGTGTGCCCAGATGTTTGAAGAAATAAATTATTATGCACGCGGAAAAAAAAAAAAAATTGTAGAATAAAACTAAACAAAGAACCCTCTGTGGCCAGTCTAAGTCTAAAGCGATAAACTGGTCAGGTTTGGAAACATATACCTACGAAATCGCGATGGCTTTTAAAATTTAATTTGACTCCCAAGAATTTTATTTGTTATTTCGGGTTTTGTTGTGTCTGAGGTAGCGTCGCGAGAATAGTTTACTAGCAGCTGTCGTTTCGTTAAGAATATAACGTTTTAATTCATCATCACAAATAAACGTGCATTTTCGATGTAATAATAAGAGTGTATACATTATAATTTTATTATCCAATAAATAAAAGCACGCGAATTATTTCGAGTTGGTAGGTAGGTATTTAATATTTTATTTAACGGTTTTTACAAGGATCGGTTGTTTCAGAGAATTTGAATAATTCATCATTTTAGAAGCTGATTTTCAAATTCTGTGAAATTTCTATTCAAGTTCTGTTATTATATCATTATTATTCAGTTGTTTCACAAAACTTAAATAATATCATAACTTGTATAAAACCTTCACAGAACAAGAAAATCAACTTTGAAATTTGATAAATTATTCAAATCATGTGGTTTATTGTTTCGGAGAATCTGAACAATTCATCAAATTTCAACGTTCATTTTCAAGTTCTGCGGAAGATATTTTCAAGTTCTGTTTTTATTTCAGTTTTGTCAAGCAACTAGCCTACAATGATATAAAAACCTAACTTGAATAAGTCTTTCACAGAACCCGAAAATGAACGTTGAAATTTGATGGATTGTTCAGATTCTCCGAAACAACCCGTCCTAAAGTGAAGTAAGAACGAAAAATAAAAAAAAGTTGACAGCCGCATAGTGAATTTCTCAGAATTTAAACATATAATAAAAAGTTCAAAGTTTATAATCAAGTTCTACTTAATTTCTGTTTTTAAATATACTATGGGCCAGTTGTTTAACAAAACTTAAATAATAACAGAACTTACAGGGAACTGTTCAAATTGTGTCAAACAACTGGCCCTAAGAATGTGTGAACGTTTCAGAGTTAGAAAAAAATAAAAATTAGAGAAACCTATAAAAAATATAGCCGTGGTTAGAGAGCATCGTTCTTAAATCAATGTTTGCTTCAAATGGCTTAAACTATGTTTGTCAACAGATCTAACTAGCACATCTTTCACACATCTAACTAAGATTTATAATACACCCGGATATTTTTCATGATTGTAAACTAATTTATTAAATTTTTTGGCGTGATAAATCATCATAAAACTATTTGCACTGAATTTTTAACTAAACTTCTATTAATAGTCAATTACAATTATTGATTTTGTTGATTTTAATAAATTTCTTATCAAGCCTCACAGCATTTCACAAATTGATAATGAAAACTTTCCACTGCTTACGGACAGCTGCGACTCATTTTAAAATTACACAGTAGTGTCATCGTACTAGATGTTTTTTACTATACAAAATGTTTGTGCACCTTAAAAACAAATGTATATAACACTGTAATTTCTTAGAAATATTGAATTAACTATTATTTGAAAACTAGATCAAGTTCTTGAAGAGACTCGTGAAAGATTTATTGGAATTCAAGAACATTCGCAGTGGCGCAGTCGTTCAGCATTGTTTACGATTCTGCAGAAATGGTGAAAATAAATGATATTAAATAAAATCCAATATAACCCAATGTTTTTGCTACGTTACTAGATAGTCGATAAATTTTTCCTTCTTGAAAGTCCGATGCTCGCTGCTCGGTATTACAACTTCAATGGCCGAGTATTTTCATTATGCTGTGAAGATGCATCGAGTTACACCATTCAAAAAAATTCACTTGTCGCTGAGTGTTTGAACACCGAACACGTTGGGCATGGCTCCAAGTTTAGTTCATTTAAGAAAGTTATGGAAACTGTCCAACTTATACAGCTGTATTTCATAGTAATAAGTGTGCGGAACACAGAACGGCACTTCTTAGAAGTGTCATATACATATATATATATATATCGGCCCATTTTGCCTTACTTCTGGTAAAATTCATCATACATTTTAGTACCACTAAAATCGTTTTTAAACAGATAATCAAATTCAATTTGTAAATTAGCAATGTTATTTTTTTAAATCGATTTAAAATCGGTTCACATTTATTTGGACTATTATTTTAGTGGCTGTAGCCTTTTCTCACGAGACTTTTCGACTATTTATCCTCAGACAGGTCGATAAAAATGTTATCTGTTTAAGAAAGAATCTCGATTTTTTTAATTTTATTGTTTGTCAGTTTCATCTGAAGTAAGGAAAAAATCCTTTAATTCGGGCACAATCTGACGCCGAACGCATACTTCTATAGGTTTATCTATTCAGTGGTTCGGAAATAAAGAAACCCAAGTGTCCCAGTATTGAGTGCTCCCGCTCCCCGCTCTGGCGCTAGTATCGCATGACAGTGGGCTGTTTTCGAACAAATAAATAACTTTGAAATTTAGAGGTGATTTTTTTTATGTTTCGTTTACGATCACCGAGACAAAAATGTTAGGTAATTCGTGGCATTTAAAGATAGTATTAAATTATTGTTGAAAGACAGTGATTTGCAGTCCAAAAAGAGCTGATAAGAGAAACAACGAACCGTGAGAAAGATATAAAAGAAAATATAATTTTTCAAATGTTTTTTTTTTTAATAACTTATATCATTGATGTCGCTATTCCAAATTCCTGTAATATTCAAAAATCTGTTAATGAAAAAATAAGAAAATACACAGATTTAGGAAATGCGATAAAAATAATTTAGCATTCTCAGACTATAAAAATATTACCATTTGTTATTTCGGCTACTGGCATTATACCTAACTCTCTCATTAAAAATTTAGGCGTATTGGATCTATCAAAAAATGTTTACATAAAAATGCAAAAATCAGTCATTTTAAATACATGTAGGATTACGAAAGATTTTTTAAATATTTATGTTGAGGGATCAGTAGGATTTATAGGCCCTGTTAGGAGTTCTACCGAGCCAAACCCTCTGATATGAGAATATCTGGAGTCGGTGAATTATTTTCCCATTGGATCTCTGGTGATTTGACGTGTTGTTCTTGTATTATTTTGTATTTATTTTGCTTATATAATGCACTTGCATAATGTGGATTGACTGATCATTTGTGGAAAATATACTGATCATCATAATGATCATTTGTGGAAAAGTGTGTGGAAGGGTTTAGTTTTTTCTTTGGGGAAGATTTAACCCGGACATAAAGTCGGAAGAAATAAAAATATTTTAAGTAGGTAAGAAAGATTAAGCTCATTTTTTCAGTTGGCCACAAAATCAGCTAAAGATGATAATATAATTTTAATTTTTCAAATATTCAACTTTATACCTGAACTTAAAAAAATACACACACCTTAGCTTACAGATGCCCGCCACTGTTGATACATTTTATAATATTTATGTTATGAGTTGGTAGGTAGTTAGATATATTTTATATGATCTAAAAAAATTGTAGCGGAAAATGCTACTATTTCTAATTAAAAAAGCATTTTTCGGCCAAACTTTTAGTTTAATTCTATCGATACATAACCATCAATTCCAGTTAAATCTTTATCCAACGCTTTTAAAAAAAAATATCGAGTTACTCGTGACAACAGTCTGAAAGGTAAGATTTATAATATTATAGCGAACCTTTAATAGAAGATATATTATTACTTACTAAATTGACATTCAAGTAAAAATTACAAGGAATGTACAAAATAAAGATTTTTTCGGATAATTCCGTTATAACCAAGTTCCTAAGTCAGAAATTAAGGTTGCTTAGCATTACTCAGGTATCTACCTACCAACCATTCTTTCAATCTTACAAAATACAATAATTGGTCATGATGTTATAGTCTCACTGGCTCCGGGTAGCTGGAACTCGTTAATGGTATTCGCACAAATAAAAAACTTTATATCATCTCGTAGACGGTATCGCGGTAGACGAAACAATATGTTCGGTATTTTTATTTATTATTATTCAAAGTACAATCCCATTAAACTGCAATTAAGTAGTTTGTCAACAGGATGTTCATGTTCAATTACAATATAACATAAGTACATTATCATTACTAATTACAATACACCTTGTACATAATATTTATCACTTACCACTGCCATAATTAATAGTATTACTAATACAGAGTATCTCTGCTTAGTAGCCATGTTTTCAACATATATCTGAATCTCTTAGGTAATTCGCTATTTTTTATGTTGCGTGGTAACATGTTAAATATTTTGGGCATGTTGTATTCCAGGGTTCGCTGTACGTATTTATTGTTACATTTTGGTACAAGCATTCCTTCATTTTCTGTGAACCTAGTACAGGTTACTTTTTTTATTAATAATAATAATATTTTGATGATTTGTATACCGCCGTTCTTGTGCAAAATCACTTCAAGGGTGCTGTACAAATATATAATAAATTTCTTTAATGATCTATACTATAACTAACTATATATGGAGATAATATACAGTACCACACTTACATGGCAGGTCACTTGAGATTAACACTGTTTATTGTTTATTGGCGAAATTTAGATATGGTTCGCACGCTCTGGACATATACGGAAAATTGGACATAATTGGACTTTCCGGTATTTATTTTAATAATATATTTGTATGTTCTTTAATGAACATTTTTAGGAAAAGAACAACTAATTTTATGCTGGGCGGTACTACAGTACAAGGTTTTGATAAGAATTGACTTTCCTAAATGTGACTTGTCCCTCGGTGTGAGAAAGATTACGAAAGATTATTCTTTGGAATATTATTTTTAAAATACATTTCTTCAATGTTCTATTATGTCACTGTTCAGTGTTGTCATGTAACCTTCGTGGGCTAATAAAATAAGTAAATAATGTATAAAAATTGATTAAAAGATCAACATAATATTTTTTATAGGGAGGAGTGTTATCCTTTCCAGACAATCAAAACAGTTCTTGTGCGATACTCACAATATATTATTAAAATCTATTTATGAAACATCATCTCAAAGACTAATAAGTATGTAACTTGAATATAAAAAAAATATTCAGTTTTCCCTTATCGGGGAGCCCGCTGCCCTTTTCGGGACAAATAAATAACGGGCTGTTAAGACATCAATAAGAGGAGATCAGCTCCGGATTAAGCGGATAGAACAATATTCCCTGAATACCCTCTACCCGCATCCATCACATAAGCTCCGTTATTAATTTCATCTCCAGCGAAATGGTGTATAAAATACTAAAAATATACCGAACGAATAAATTTGGGGTCAAGTTGTTACGCAATCTTCGAGATATTTTTTATACGGCGGTTCGCGGCCGGTCAGAAAGCGTAAACTTCCCCTCAAACGCCGCCAATGTTATTATTATAATTAGAAATTCAACGTTTTATCGCTTTTCTTAAGCGGACAGTTTTATGAAGCTTAATAAAAAAATTGCACTTTTACGCAATATAAAAACTATACCGTGTAGATATTTCAATGGATTTAATTATTTCTTTATGAGAACACCGAACTATAGCATCCCAATTGTTTGGGTACGTTGTGAGGCTGGGGATAGTGTGAAAGGGAAGGAAATGGGGAAGAAAAAGATTACCTAGCTAATCCGATCTGGTCACCAAACATGGCTAATATGAGGTTTCATTACTAAATCGCGCTCTTTTACCAGGGCGATACTGAAAGCATCTACTATTCTGGAACGAGCAGCATACACATACAGTAGATAAAAACACTTACGCACAGATAAATGATTTTTTAACACAGACTATTTTACTATATATATACAAACAACGACAAACGAAGTCATTAAAATAATTGACGATCTTAAGTCATCAAATGCTTGTGGTCCTGATAAAGTCTCATCAAATCTGTTAAAACATATTAAATCCTCAATCGCAATACCGATCGCGTTCATTTCCAATCTAAGCTTTAAATCAGGAATATTCCCCAATCATTTAAAACATTCAGTAGTTATATTGCTTCACAAAAATGGTGACAAATCGCATGTACATAATTACCGGCCAGTTTCTTTGCTAAATTCGGTCTCGAAAATTATTGAAAAAAATGTAAAAAATCGCCTTAGCACATATCTGGAAGATAATAACATTCTTTCTAATAGACAATACGGCTTCCGACCAGGTTTAAGCACAAAAAACGCTATCGCTAACCTGACAAAAATCATCTCTAATTATATCGATGGAGGAATTAAATGCACTGCACTATTCCTGGATCTAGCCAAAGCGTTCGACACTATATCACATAAAATTCTGTTGAAAAAACTACAGTGCGTTGGAATACAGGGTTAACTATTAAAGTGGATGGTTAGTTATTTAGAAAACAGAAGCCAAAGAGTGAACATTAATGATACTCTAAGCGATTCAGCAAATATTAAATTTGGTGTGCCTCAGGGAAGTACTCTAGGGCCAATTTTGTTTAATATATATATTAATGAGCTATGTAACAGTTCCCTTGCCGACCACATTATTACCTTTGCAGACGATACGGTCTTGTTATTTGAAGGTAAAAACTGGAATGAAGTTCACAGTAAAGCAGAAGCTGGTATAAATAGTGTTAAACAATGGCTTGATAATAATCTACTCACACTCAACACGGAGAAAACAAAATTCATCCGCTTCAGTGCAACTCAAGCGCGACAACCGAAAGAAACACAAAACATTATTATACACCACTGCAATAACCTAACTACTTGTAATTGTAACACCCTAGAATGCGTAGATAGTATAAAATATCTAGGAATTATGATAGATAAATTTCTGAGATGGGACCTACATATAGACTCAATTTCCACAAAAGTCAGAAAACTTACTCATCTTTTCCTGGGCATTAGAAATATTCTCTGCATAAAAGATCTTAAATGTTTATATTATGCTCTGTGTAACTCATTACTTGAATATGCATCTTTGGGATGGGGCGGATGTACCAAAACAATACTGGATCCCTTAGCAAAAGCACAGAAATCACTGCTAAGGGTCATCCTAAAAAAACCATTTAGGTACCCTAGTGATGTATTATTCGAAGAGATACGTGTTCTTGATGTAAGGCAACTATACATAAAAAAAATTATATTACACACTCAAAAACAACGTCACCACTACCCTTCCATTGATCATTATCACGACACTAGACATTCAAGGAGGAATCCAGTTGTTCCACCTACTACTATGACATCCTTTGCCCAAAGACAATTCTATTACCTTGGTCCAAAATTATTCAACCTCTTACCCGATTTATGGAAATCGGAAAGCATAAGCATTCTGCGTAAATTAGTTTATTATTGGCTTCTAGACTTAGGAAGAGTCGAAAGCGAACTTATGATGACCAACAGATAAACAAAAATGTTCTGTACTCACATTTATTCATTGTTATTGGCAGTTAAATAAAAAATTCCTACCATGCATCTGATTTATACAATGCGATTGATAATTTTTGTGATTGATAATGTTTATACAATATGTTTTCATGTACCTTTTTTATATTTTTCTTGATTATGTATATTATATTATATGTACCTTGATTATGTATATTATATTATATGTACCTTGATTATGTAAATTAATACACAGCACAGTAACAGCGATCAAATTAAGAAACACACCTAATATTTTTCTTATATTGTAACTATAAATTGAATTAATCCAATATGTTATCATGTACCCTGATACAGTGTTCCTTAATTGCATATTATTAGATGTACCTTGATAAAATTTATCAGGTGTTTTCTTAAAAAAAAAACTAATATGCGGGTGTACAAATATGTCTGAAAAAGTTTTTTTTTGATTACTTTGATAAATATATATGTATATAGACTACATTACTAGCGTAACTATTAATGTAAAGTATGGAAAAATAATTCATAACAGCAGCGTGTACAAATGTTAACTAAACCAGGCAATTTGGCTGTCCTAAAACGGGAAAATTTCCTAGTTGGACAGCCAAAGCTTCCTTAATATGTATGTAATTATTTGTATCTAATAAATAAATAAATAAATAAAAAATAAATAAATAAATATATATATATATATATAGATATATATATATATATATAGATATAGATATAGATATAGATATAGATATAGATATAGATATAGATATAGATATAGATATAGATATAGATATAGATATAGATATAGATATAGATATAGATATAGATATAGATATAGATATAGATATAGATATAGATATAGATATAGATATAGATATAGATATAGATTTAGATATAGATATAGATATAGATATAGATATAGATATAGATATAGATATAGATATAGATATAGATATAGATATAGATATAGATATAGATATAGATATAGATATAGATATAGATATAGATATAGATATAGATATAGATATAGATATAGATATAGATATAGATATAGATATAGATATAGATATAGATATAGATATAGATATAGATATAGATATAGATATAGATATAGATATAGATATATTCCGCCGACGGGAATAGAACCCGGATAAATTTGGTTGTTTACAGGTGAAAAAATATAATAAGCATTAATTGTTGATTGAAGTACTAATAGATATTGCATTATTTGGCGTGTTTGGAATAAGCCGACGTAGCTCAGTGGTCCAGAGCACCTGATCGGATATCAGGAGGGGCGGATTCAATTTCCGTCGGCGGCATTAATTTTATTGCTTATAATAATTCGTTAACATGTTGTGTGGTATTGGGGGTGCTACAATAATTCCTCTGGCTACGGTTGGAGATCTAGATGTTCCTACAAGTAATACTTTCATCATAATGTATAGATTCAAGCATATCAACATATGAGTTAAAACATATTTTTTTATATGTATGTTCCTATTGGCAAACATTCATGACCTTTCAATGGCTGATAATTTTGGGAGCGCTGACAGATCGAGTAGTAGCAATCCGGGCTCGCCGCTCGCGCAGCCGCGAAGTGAATTTTCAATCAAACCGTGTTACTGGTGAGAGATTTATGATGATAAAATTTTAAAATCCGACCCGGACTTAATAAAAACGTTTTCCGACAATTTTTTCCGCACCTGTCCTCTATAAATCTTTTTTAAAGTGGTTTCTATTCCATTAAACCTTAACTGTAGCGCATCCGTCTCATGATATCTCCAGCAATTTATAAACAAGGTATTTTCCAATGTTCCCTTCAATTTACATTTTATTATTTTTGCTTTGGGTATGGTTTTTTATTCAAATTTACCATATTGTATTAGAGATCAATATTTTAAGTTTTTATGCTATATTACTGCTCAAACTAATATTTTTAATTTGCATGAAAAACTCACTGTTGACGCAACTATGCATACCCACTAACATATGTTCCTGCATTCCCTCACCTCATTCCCTTATCCAATTACCTATCCTAATCTGATAACAATAATCTTAAAACTGTGGAGTACCTACCTCAGTGACAATTTATCTATGTGCAGTGTCCACGTTTTGAGTGACACTCGGGGTGTACTAATATCGAATCTGCTAAGAAATCCAATTATGTTTATATGTGCTCTACTGAGACAAGCCGTGCAATGTCCAAGTTTTGAGTGACCCTCGGAATGTATTAATGTTAAGTCTGCCAAAATAACCTGGAAAGATTACATATGTGCTCTCAAAAGACGTGTTTCGAAGGACCAAGGGTAAGTCAGGTCCCAATTGTAATTAAATGTTAACCCGCCTCGCTTGTGTCTTCTTATAAGGTTACCAAAACATATTGATAACAGAATAGATTTGAATGCGATGTGCGACTACACTTTCATCAGGAACAGAAGGTATTAGATATTTTACTATAAAATTTTATTGGTACCACTTTTGCCTAGACTGCATACCTTAATTACAACTATTTACTACTTGACTTTTTTTATGTGCATTGAATCATGTCAAAAAATAAATTGTAATATAAATTACAATATACATATATATTTTACATAATATTGCATTTATGGTAATTATTTTTCGTATACCTATACCTTACCCGAAAATAATAACTCCTATGCCTGATAAGGGAGCCACCATTTTTAGTTTGGCTATATATTATGATAAGTAACTGTGTTTTGTGTTTTGTACTATGAGAGGCACTCTAGAAAAAAAAATTGTAAATGAAACCGTACAAGAGTCCCAACCGCTCCCAACCGTCTGGAGTCAGTGAGACTATGGCACTCCGAATTGGGATATTTTGTGAGGCTGAAGGTAGAGGGGGGGGAGAAGGAGTTGGGGAAAAATAAGATGGGGAAGTACCTTCAGATTTGTTCACTAAACACGGACAAAGCCATTTAAAGCAACGTTTTAAATCTGGATTGTGGTCTTACACCATAGCGATACTGAGAGTATCTTCCACTCTGGAACTTGTCGAGTTAAAGATACTCTCGCCCTAGCTTAAGACTATTGTGAAATGACAAAAATTAATCAAATAAAATTTTATTTTGCACGCCGGGATTTGAACTCGCAACCTCCGGTTTGGTAGTCGAGACCGAGAGACTTACCCCTAGACCAATAATAATATGTATTTCTATATTTATTTATTTATTTATTTATTTATTTATTTATTTATTTATTTATTTATTTATTTATTTATTTATCAAAAGAAAGTACATATTACATATTGGATGCTTTGCCTGTCCAACTAGGAAAGTTTCCCGTTCTAGGACAGACAAATTGACATGTTTAGTTCATATTATTACTGAAATGTACATAATTACATAACAAAAACCAAAAAAAAAAAAGTTTCATTTTTCTCTGAAACTAAGTTGTGTAATAAAGAAAATGTATATAATAAATATAAGTACACATACATTGTTTTGTGAGAAGTAGATAAAATTAATCTGGTAGCATATATTATAATCGGATTTACCGAATTAACCTGGTAACATAAAATATTAAAATTTACAGAGTATGAGGTAAGCGTTGTAACTAGAATGTGTAATAAATTATGTGCATGATTGTTTTCACTGAATTAAAACATGAATTCAGAACAAATTATATTATACGGCAATACGAATATATACCGCGCTCATTTCTTGAACTACTGCTAAAATGTAAAAACAATAACTATATATATAGATAGAAATATAAACTATGAAACATAAACTATGTAAAAACAGAATAAACATGCATAAACAGAAACATATATATAATACAACAAATTATATGTCCTTGGGTATATCGTAGTATGATTTGAATTTGCTTCCAAAAATATGGAGACACATTAAAAGAAAATTGTCCTAAATATTAGTGGCTAAAATTTATTTTCGTTAGATGGTTTTAGACAAAAAAATCTTGATTGGCAAGCACACAAGCTCTTTCTAAGGCTGGCCGCATACATACGTATTCCGTATTCGATTTACGAATTCGTTTTCCGTATTCGGAATTCCGTGAGACTAGCGCAAACGTTCGTTTTTCTTCATTCGGAATGTATAAACGTCAGAACCAGTGTTGCCAACAAGGGCGATATATCGCCATTTAGGCTACTCAGAGCGAGAAGAATCGGCGCCGAAAAAATCTAAAAGGCGACTGGTCGCCAATTAAGCTACTTCAAAAACATCAATTTTAAACATGTCCCGAAATTCTCTAGCCACCCCCCCCCCCATGAATTATATTTTCTTGAAATTCTCTAGCCACCCTCCCCATGAATTTTATTTATTTTCTGGGGACAAATTTTATTTTTTTGAAATTCTCTAGCCACCCCCCCCACGAAATTTTTTTATTTTCACGTAAAAACATCAATTTTAAACATGTCCCACCTAACAGCAAATTCGGCTACTTTACGCTACCTTATGTATGAGAAACGGCGATATTAGGTCAAGATCCGTTGGCAACACTGAATTACGAATGGAAATTTCCGTACGTTTGCGTCGGCACAAACAAACTGTATGCAATAGCTGCGTTCCACATGACGTCATTAGGTTTTTTCCATTCGTTTTCTCCGAACGCGCCGGCTGGCATTCGGAACGTGCGTAAGGAATTTGTTCCGTTCGGAACTATAACGAACGTGTGCGGCAGTTAATGTATTTTCTACTGATTCCGTGCATTCGGATGTCCGAATACGGAAAACGAATTCGGAAATCGAATACGAAAAACGTATGTATGCGGCCAGCCTTAAACAACAAAACATGTTGGTACCTACATTAAAAGAGAGATTTTTTATCGTGTTAAATCGATTTGTATTATGTTGCCAAACGATTTCGAGTATTTTTGTTTCACATATTACTAAAATTAGTGCAACTGTGTGGATAAGTTTAATTACAATTTAATGTTATTTTAAAGTTTAGAGATACAGATTTTACAAAACAGTTAAAAATCCTGCATGACCTCATTTGCTCCGTGTTCCAGCCTTGTGATCATGAATATGGGCCGTGCGACGCTCGCCATGTCTTTGTTTTTAAACTGTTGACGGAAGGTTAAACTAGAGAACCTAAGCGGCGATTCCGTATAACATATTCCCAGATTGTCACTTGAGAGGTTCTCACGACACATCTCATGGTAGCTTTTACATCCCTTTGTTGGCAAAGTAATTATTTTAAGTGAAGTGCCTTAACTGTTTTAACTTCATAACGCCGCGGATGCCCGTGGGAGGGGACTAACTAGGGGGTAAAAATTATTCCCAAACCGCTTCACTGGCTACCCCTCGCGGGGAGGTTTTATTTAAGATAATGTGCAAAATTAAAAGTGATCATATTAAGGTCGTAATTTTGATCACAATGAGAGTTGAATCTTAAAATTATAAGCAACTTAAAATACTAGGCTAATGCCCGTGTTGTGATAGTTATACATGAAATAATGATAACAATGACATAAAAGAACTAAAAAATATTTTATAGAAACATAAGAAAGAAGTAAAGAAAAAAAAAACAAATTTAATGATAAATAAAACTGAAAACAAATATATTAAAATTAATAGTAAACTGAAAAATAAAGAAAAAGTATATGTATATTTAAAAAGATACAAATAATAATTAAAAATATTAAACATTAAGATTAAAATATAAACATAATTAATAAAGATCGTTTAATGCATATAATTGTTTGTGTGCAAGTTTATTTATCGTAGATATTATCTATAAGACAACATGTTTATGTTCAACACTTAATTTTAATTTTCGTGATATGAGACAAGTTTTTATAATTTTTTTTTTTTTGTGTTAGGAACTCATATAATCTTTAAAGAAAGGTCGTCCCCTTTCAAATATCCATTGATGTACACGGGCAGTAAATATGAATATAGAATTACTTGACTTTAAGTCGGTACTCAATGCATTGTATATTTTAGGCGATTAAATTAATTATTAATTCTATTAAAGAAATTAAGTGTCAATGGAAAAACGCAATCATGCCACTGCTAATAAGACACTCCAAAAGCATTAGGTGAAATTGATGAAAATCTTCAATGGGACACTTACATAGCATGACGAAAAAACTCACAAACCTCATGTACCACTTTATAAACATTCGCAATGTACTAAGATAAAACTATTTGTATAAAGTCTATTGTGCTCTTTGCTAATCACGTATAGAATATCGAAATTTTGGATGGGTATTGGCATCACAAAACCACATGAAGCAGCTTGTTAAAACACATAAAGCAATAATAAAAATAATCCTGATATAATAATAAATGATAATAATAATAAATATACGCACTTGCACAATGTGGATTGACTAGATGATCATTTGTGGAAGTGTGTGGAAGGGCTTAGTTATTCCCGTGGGGAAGATTTAACCCGGACATAAAGTCGGAAAAAAAAGATACAATCATACAACAAATGTTGTAGTATGATTTGCAATAGACCAGAAAAGAACAAAAATCTGCTCGCTTGTTAAACCATCCGACATTCCCTATGGATTTATTCAATCCTGTAATATATTTCTGCAAACGCGCTTCAACACTCCTGTACAAGCTTGGTCAAGCAGCCGAGCCGCCTATATATGCAAGTAACATCGACAAACACTTCTCTCGAGATGCAAGAAACAAATAAAATTAATTTTTAGACTGCCATAAGAAAAAACATTGTTTTTTTGCGGCTTTATTCTGTAAATCTCGCGTGAATTCTCTGTATTTATTGGACAGGTTATTTTCTTTGGTGCAGATGAATTCTTAATTTACCTGGCCTGAGACTGGGCAGACTTTAACTCTCACCTTTAATAAGAAGTAATTGCGCTACTTTGGCCCGCGACTGCACTAATATAAAAATAATCGTCATTGCCATTTTACATCGGAGAAGCTTATTACTTTTTCAACGTTAACTGTGTAAACGCTGTTTTTTTATGAAAACACGTGAAAAGCGAACATTAATGTCCTGGTTGATTTATTGACTCTCGAACTTTTAATTATCCGCGATTTAATTACGCGTGGGAAAATAAACAGTGGGTAATAAGCACTGTAATAAATTATGCGGTTTATCAATCTGGAGTAACATTCAACGTTATTCGAGTTACTTATTTACATTCTCGTCGTTTCTCCGTAGCGTGAGGCAGAGACACGGGCTCGTACGTTATTATGTAAAGAACTTGTCTTGACATGACGCATACATTTCTTGCTTACTTAGGAACCCCCGTATTTATTCAAAACCATCACCCACGCTCAGTTATTCAATACGGTATTATGACATTATGTAATTTTGTAATATATGTATATTATATATATATATAATAACACGCTGACACGTAAATCGACCTTTCCCTAGTAGGTACCGTTTGACATTACCTATTATCTACCAATAAATGGAATACTGTGTATTAATTCGTAAGATATCATTAATGTCTTGAAGAGGCCCGGATTATATGAAGGAGGAAAAACAGAAATTTTCCTGTGTTTTGGCTTATCGAAAATGTCAAATATACTAAATGAAATTTCACAAATAATCCATTAAAATGCATGAGAGCAAAGCAAGGCGCACAACTCATGCCGCTAGGTGGCGCTAGTGTAGCATGTTGCCATCAGAATATATGGGAAACGTCAAAAGTTGGAGGTAGGTATTATTAATATTACAGGGAATTCGCTATTAGAAATAAAATAACCGCTTAAAACAATTCCTTCAAATTCAAAAGGAAGTAATATTCGATTCGAAGGAATGTATTTTATAATTTAAATTTTATTGTGATTTGTGGACATTGTTATTTTTGGCTTTTTTCCCCTAATATCTTTGACTATTAAGCATTTGTTGACATAAACAACGACTTCAAACACATTATTATTATTACTGACAGTGTGTCCCCAAATAGTTGTATATATTTTTGGCCCTAATTGCTTTAACTATTAAACATTTGTTAACATAAACAACTACTTTAAAAACATAATTATTATTACTGACAGTATGTCTCCGAAAAGTTGAATATATTTTGAAATTAACACCAACACTCAATTTCTAATTTTATGGGCCTCAAAGCATATTTCATGGTATGTACTTACCACTAAAGAGATAAACCTATGGAAGTGTGTTGTGGAAGTGTATGTGTGGTCTTTCAGTTTAATTATCCCTTAACCTTTTAAAATATCAAAATATTTCTTTAACAGATAATTGGAACAGATCAATTTCATTGAAGTCTGATTTCATTCAAGCCGGTATGGATCACTCATACACGCCACATTAAGGGATAATTTGTTCAATTGTATGTATTTCCACTGCACGATAATAAATATTATCTTAATATTTTCCTGTCTCGTGTTGAAAACGTGTGTTGTGAAAAACTGACATTAAAGTTGAAACTTCGTTTTTACATAATGAAAGTCGTATTTATTTGTTTATTGCGACTATAATAACAGTAGATAATCATGTGACAGATTGCCAAAACGTGAATACGCTAATAAACTTTTATTTTTTATTTTACATGAAAAACATACATAATTATTTTAGCGTATTTATTGTTAACTGGGATGCATTAATCAGTGAAGTTCCCGCCAATAACATTTTTTTACAAAATTATGGAAAATACTAAATGAGAAAAAAAAGTTATTATAACTAATTGAGACAGAAAATAATATTTAAAATTTATAAGATTTGTCAACTTGTTTCTTACAAACAATAATTGAAACAAAATATATAATCAAACTACATAAAAAATAATACATCACAAAATATTTTGAGCATGATAAATGTAAACAAAATTAAAATTAAAAACAAATTAAATATCAACACATAGCAGGTATTCAATTACTTATTATTTATGTTTAGTTTGCATTATCTAAAAATTGCCCAGTCACTTATATACATTCACACAAATATATTTTGGAGTCTAGTATTTCACTACTTCACTTAATGTTTTCAGTTCTACACAATTAATTTTATTCGGGAATATTAGGCGGTTAATGCTTTTGGTGAATGATATTGTGTTACATTTCTCCAGATTCCATAGTTGGTTGTTTGCACAATAGATTCCAAGCATATTAATATGCTTAACTTACTTATATTCTGTTTTACGAGTTCTCATAATGTTTACAGGCGCCAAGCAGGCAATAACTAGAATCGTTATTCTGTTTTGCTTCCCGATCCGTTAATTAACTTGTATCTAATAAATCCGGAATGAAGCTCGTAAAGTGTAGTATAATGCCTCGCAGTGCACGGACGATGCATGTCCATTAGGATTAGCATGTTTGCCATTGTGCAAACACTAGGAGTCTTTAACCCTCACCTCTAAACTTTACAGATCATTTAGAAATGGACCTGAACTTAATGGCACACTATAGGCAAATTAATAGCGCGTAATATGAGATCCACAACACATACTGAATTGTGGGTATTGCTGGATATGGTGCACGGAGAAAAATAAATATTCCTAATTTATTAAGGACAGGTTGTTTCGGCGACTCTAAGGATGGGTTCTTTCGTAGAATTTGAACAATTCTTTAAATTTCAAAGTTATTTTTCAAGTTCTGTGAAATAAGTTCTTTTATTACTTTAGTTTTGTCAAGCAACTAGCCTATAATGATATAATAACAGAACTTGATAAGGATTTTCACAGAACCCGAAAATGAACGTTGAAATTGGATGAATTGTTCAAATTCTACGAAACAACCCATCCTTAGAATCTCTTCAAACTGTTCGTAATCCGACTAAAAACGGGATTGCATGCCGTTCCCTGAAAAACTTTTAGTAAACTCTTAACATATATAGGAAAACGTGTTCATTCATTCAGTACCTGAATTTTCCTTGATAATATATAATGACGAAATTCGAAGTATTTTATGGACACTTGTTCCAACATCGTGATAATATATTTGTATTTTACCAAAAGTTTTTTAGGAAACCTTTGTCCGTGTTTACACAGCGATGTCCAGCTTTGTACAGCGATGACTTTGCGAAGCGTACCTGAAAAACCTTGTGTCTTGCTTACACCTACTAATAATGGCTGTTAGCGAGAAAGGGAAAACAATTGTACATTGATCAAATCGTATATTCGAAAAAAAAAATTGTGTGTTTTAAAACATATTAGTATATGCGCTGGTGCGCAGACCAATACAAATCACGAGATATTATGATTTCAGAATTTATAATTATTGCATACTTCAGAAAATTAATTATAAGAAATTCAAACACAGAATTAAAATAATTTTGTAGTAAAAAAAATTTTATCGCTTGTCTGAATCCTTTCCACACAGTTACAATTTTGAAAAAGACAAATTTTCTGTTAGAATATTATGTTATAGATAATTTATCTTTATTCTGATTTCTTCAAACAACCAGTTGCAATTTTTAAAATGTAACCCAAATTGAAAGAGAATCTAGAGTAACACAAATAAGGAGACCCTAAACCGAAATCAGTATTTTTTATGATTTATAAAAATCAACAATAAACATTTCCACTGAAATTTTATTTTCTGAACTCCAACAACAAAGTGTAAAGTGCAAATTTGTGAGAACCTAATGCTGCGTATACATTTGCGAGCCGAAACGCGAGCCGCTTGTGGTTGCTTCGTTCCATTCTCATAATTCGAGGCTCGGTTTGCGTTTTGTAATAAGCCGTTTTGTGCTTCCCGAAAATTATTGAAAAATTTTTAAATCCCAAAAATTCCAAAATAAAGACGACAGGAAAATGAAAATAAATAATTTAGATTTAATTTAAATGAAAATAATTGAGGTCACCATTTCCGTTTACAACAATCCTAAACTATACAGAAATAAAGATAAAGAGACGAATTAAAAAAAAAATCTCGGGTTGGGTTGTTTTAATCTCCCTTGAATTTGATGACAATCAAATCAATGTTCATCGCCATTTCGAGGTTTTGACACTTAAACAGTTTTCGACATTGATTCTGGTAGAAATGTGATTATTTGGAAAACATAACAACATGATTTGATGACCATCAAATATTGTGATGGAGGTTGTAAAACTCCAACCTTAGGTATAAGGCGGGTAGCTTTTGTTTAATTCCATACCCCTTTAGCATAATCGAAAGATGTGGCAATATACAGAATAAAATGAGTCCTCACTGGCAATACTGATAATTAAAAATAATAATATCGGTGGTGTATCCATGTGTCTGTGTGTAACTCCAGCTCAGTGAACTCTGGAACTTTTATTTGCGTTGATTTTCAAAATTGGGACTGATAGTCAATTCTTTACCTATTGACATTAGAAACACACAAATCAAAACTTTATTTACAAATAAAATCATTGATTACCTCCAATAAAAATATACATTGAACTATTTCATAACATAATAAAAATTGTGCCTACTGTGTATATATGAATAATACGCCTTTTGGTCAAACTGAAACTTTATTAATTAATTACTTAAAATTATTATTGCTTGGCCTCCACCTTCTACATTCATTCTTGAATTGTATAATTTATAAAAAAAAACAATAAAATACTGATTTTATTTTATTTTATCTGGCATTTTCATGATATTCTATTAGCTAAAAACTAGTTAACAACCACTATGTAAATTTCCATCTCAACACAGGCGTTCCACACCTAGTGAGATAGGCAATACATCACTATTGTAACTATATGTAATATTAAAATAAAATAAATAAATAAATAGTGGGAACGATTCAGATAAGCGATAAATTAGGTACCAAAATTTATTAATAATTCTTTATTTTAAACAGTTTTTCTTTGTTTTCAATTTTTGACGGATTCCTTATAGTAAGCTTAGGTGCGTGTTAATTTAAAACGAATGTTTGTTTTTGAATGGCGTTGAACCTGAATCAAATATATTTTTTAATAAATATTAAGGATGTGCTCTAGTATTAAATGAAAATGGTTGTATTTACCGCTTTTCCCGACGGCCGGCGCGCCAATGACGGCCACCTTCACCTCCGAGAGGGAGGACTTCTTCCGGCGGATCCCCCGCGAAGTCATGCTGCTGCCTGCCGAGTCCACCTCGCCTGCACTGCTGGCGGAATAGCTGTCACTAGCTGGGGAACTGGCCCCCTGGACACTCACACTGGACACTAAACGGTCTGGCACTCTTTGATACTCAGAGTCATCACTCGTTTAAACTAAATACCGTTCATCGGGTTTGTATCATCTCTTAACAGTGAAGCACTTTAGATTTCCTAATGGAGAGCAATATATTTTTAACGTAATGAAAAGGGAGGGTGAAATGCAGATCACGCCAAACTCTGGGAATTGAATAAAAATGCGCTTTCTAGATGAGAAAAGTGTGTAGAAATTCATTAAAAAAAGAATTAAGGCGCGGAAGAATAAATTGAGGGAGATACAGCCGATCAAAGTTTAATAAAATTGCACTTCGCGATCTGAGGGTAAAATTCGGTTTATGGGAGTATAACCGAAATTGAACTTGATTTAGACTAATTTAGGGCTGGGGAATCCGAATCTGAAAGAATTAGGTGGGGGTCGGCACTATTAACTGAGTTATAGGGTTTTGAAACTTCGTACGCGATACATAGAAACCATGTTTTATTTATCAATTATGACTTGAAAATCAAATTAACAACTATGTATTTACTTTTGAAATTTCAGTAGTGCCAACCAAAAAAAGAAAAGTGTTGCCATATAATAATAATATTTTTTTACAAAATAGGTTAGGTTTTTAGTTTGGGTTAGAGTAGGCAGAAGAACATGGGAAAAAGGTATTAGAATTAAATCACAAACCAGTCTATACAAACCTAGCGTAGCCCACAAACTACTTGAAAACTGGGATATAACTCTAAAGGGGACGCGAGTGGGCGTTATTAAAGGGGCAATTTTGTGTAACAGGAAATAACATGGAAAAAAGGTATTAGTATTAAATCACAAACCGTCTATACAAACTTAGCGTAGCCCACAAACTACTTGAAAACTGGGATAAAACTCTAAAGGGGACGCGAGTGGGCGTTATTAAAGGGTCATTTTTTTGTTATAGAAAATCACAGTTAGGTTAGGTTATATATATACATAAATTAAGTATTTACAAGATTTTAAATAATAAACTACCAATCTGGCAAATGATATTTAATTTTCAGAATTTTCCATGCATTGATATTATTATATGGCAACACATTTTATTTTTTGGATGGCACTGCTGAAATTTCAAAAGTATTAAAAGTTTTTAATTTGATTTTCGTGACAAAATATGGCGGCGGACTGTCATAATGTGGTAATAATATCATATCGCGAAGTGCAATTTATTAAACTTTGATCGGCTGTATCTCCCTCAATTTATTCTTCCGCGCCTTAATTCTTTTTTTAATGAATTTCTACACACTTTTCTCATCTAGAAAGTGCATTTTTATTCAATTCCCAGAGTTTGGCGTGATCTGCATTCCTCCCAAAAGGGAAACTAACGTAATGGTAAGGGTTACACAGCTAATAATACACTTCCTAAAAAATCTGACTTGACTTACATTTCGAAAGAAAAATGAAAATTTCAAAATTAAAGGAATACTATAATGTTTCGGAGAATTTGAACAATTCATCAAATTTCAACGTTCATTTTCAAGTTCTGTGAAAAAAAATTTCAAGTTCTGTTTTTATTTCAGTTTTGTCAAGCAACTAGCCTACAATGATATAATAACAGAACTTGAATAGAACTTTCACAGAACCCGAAAATGAACGTTGAAATTTGATGAATTATTCAAATTCTCCGAAACAACTTGTCCTAAATAACCATTAAACCACATTAAAGTTAAAAAATACAACTAATAAAAACAAGATATTTTTTTCATTTTAAAGTGTGTTTTATATTTATATTGGTTTGACTATGGATTGAACCTTCATCCCCAGGGACTGGATTTAATCGCGCTAACAACCTCGCCAAATGCCGATCGTATAGGACCGACATTTATTTCGAATATTAACTGCGGTAATGTCAACCGATTTCAGATAAATGTGTGTATGTAGGTGATTTTAAAAAAGAACAATTGCAACGAATGATTGATAGAATGAATTGTCCTCGAATACGAGTCTATCTACCAAGTTTCAGCTAAATCGGCTGTCAGTAAGTGGGTTAATTCCCGCTTCCAAGATTTGCATTCATTCATTACCGAAAACAATAGTGAAATTTAAATAGATGTGTTTAAAAACATTAAATGTATTTTACGTTATTTCCTATTTTATGCTACTTTTGAAACCCCTTCTCATTTGATTGATCATCAAGTTGGCGCTCACCGTCAATTTGTATTATTATTTATACATTAGATTTATTAAGTCCGAAATTCAAGAGTGTGGCTGAAACTTTCGGCTCGTTTCAGCAATTATTTATTACACAAATGAAAGAATATCTTTGTTTTAAACCACTTTATTACATTTATATACGTCGACCGGTTTCGGTTGAACTCAACCTTCATCAGGACAGTACAAATATAAACTGTCCTGATACCTGTACTGTCCTGATGAAGGTTGAGTTCAACCGAAACCGGTCGACGTATATAAATGTAATAAAGTGGTTTAAAACAAAGATATTCTTTCATTTGTGTAATAATGTCAAGCCACAAAGTGTTTGCTTCCTTCGATAATTTAATGATTAATTTATGATCAGTTATCAAGCACGTAAGCGACCTGGAGGTGAGTTTTGATGAACCATCAAGCATGAAACGCCCTTGAGGTGATTTCTATTAAGCCATCAAGCATGAAGCGCCCTTGAGGTGAGTTTTGATGAACCATCAAGCATGAAGCGCCCTTGAGGTGATTTCTATTAAGCCATCAAGCATGAAGCGCCCTTGAGGTGATTTCTATTAAGCCATCAAGCATGAAGCGCCCTTGAGGTGATTTTTGATAAGCCGTCAAGCATTTAATCGCCCTCGAGGTGATGTTTGACAAGCCATCAAGCATATAAGCGCCCTTGGGGTGACTTTTTTTCACAAAACAACACTATTTAAAGTTTACCATTTATGTATTCAAATCGCATGACCGCTATGCGGCTGTTAATGATAACCGTTCAAATGTCAACATTTAAAAAATATATAATTGATTTGATATACTATTATTTATGCGATTATCGGTCAAAAGTGACAGTCTTATGGAATCTTAACTTGTACAAAGATTGTGTAAAGATACACATTTTTTTTTATTTTTTTTTTATTTGGTACATTATTTTGTTACAATTTATGTTTTCCAGTAATGTAGGCCTCACTGGGTGGCTTGCCCGTGCTGAGGCCTTCATTTTATAATATGAAAATCTTATCTACATATTACATTTAAAGAGAAGATAGTAAATTTGAAAAGAAAATAATAAATTTAAAATTAAAAATAAAAATACATAATAATACATTTAAAATTAAAAAAATAATACAGTGAAAATAATCTTGTGTGTTTGTGAGTGATGTGTGTTTATGTTGGTTTTGTGTGTTACGTGTAGGTTTTATTTTTATTTTATGCTATGACATTTTGGTAATATTGTCTTTTTTGTTGTTTAATCCATTTTGTAATTTTGTGGGTGAATTTATTTTTATTTTCCTCAATTTTAATTTCAATTTTTAGACTGTTGAAAGCTTTTATAGCATGGTATTGGTAGTGTCTTTGTCCAAATGTTGAATTTACTGTTGGAGTTTTAATGTTTTCTTTGTACGCTTGTCTAACTGGTCTGTTAGTGTTATTTTGTGTATGTTGAAATTTATTTTTTTTGTTAAAAATGTAGTTTAGTAGTGTTTTAACGTATAATTGGCGTATATCTAGTACGTCACAGCTGTTGAATATTTGGTCTGTATCGGTCAGTCTATGTTTTTTTAGTATTACCTTTAAGATCGTTTTCTGTGCGGTTTCTATGTAATTGATAGCCGAGTTTGTTGCTCCTCCCCAAGCAATAATTCCATATTCTATTATTGATTGGCAGAGTGCAAAATATATTGTTTTCAATTGTTTTATTTTATATATGTTTCTTATGTTAAGGAAAATGTGGATTGTTTTGAGAAGTTTATTTGTGATATGTTTGATGTGAGGTATCCATCTAAGGTTATGGTCAATTACGATTCCTAGATACTTTATTTGTTCTGTTTTTTCTAGAGGAGGGCAATCACAGATGTTGGTGTTTAAACATTCGTGTATTTTTATGGTGTTTGTATTGTTTTTTGGCTGTCCCGTGCTATTTATACTGTATGTTGTGAATTTTGTCTTTGATATGTTAAGTGTAAGTATGTTTGAGTCTAGCCATGTTTTCACTTGCGAGATTCCCAAATTCGCTATGTTATATACATTATTCCAATGCTTAGATTTGAAAAGTAAAACTGTGTCATCAGCATAGCTAACTATTTCATCGTCTATTTTCATGCTGCAAAGTTCATTTATGTAAATAGTAAAAAGAACGGGCCCTAGTATGCTTCCTTGTGGAACTCCATATGTAATCGGCAGTGGTTTACTAGTATGGTTGTTAATTTTGACTTGTTGAGTTCTGTTACTCATATAACTTTTAAATAGTTGAAGTTCCTTGCCTTTGATACCCATGTTTTCTAATTTTTTAAAAAGTGAATTGTGGCAGATTGAGTCAAAGGCTTTAGCTAAATCTAGATATATCGCTATGCATTTGTACCCTTGATCTAAGTTGCTATGTATATAATCTACTGTACATGCTAAAGCTTCTTTTGTGCCTATTTTGTCTCTAAATCCATATTGGTTATCCGAGATTAATTTGTTTTCTTCAAGGTATTTTATAATTTGGTTTTTTAATACTCTTTCGAAAATCTTTGATAGCGAGTTTAACAGAGTGATTGGTCTATAGTTAGTTATTTCCATTTTGTCTCCGGATTTATAAATGGGGATAACTAGTCCTTTTTTAAGAGTACTAGGAAAGCAGGAGTGTGTTATACTAAGGTTGATTAAGTGTGTTATAGGTTTCAAAATTTCATTTTTTAATATCTTAATGCAATCCGTTGTTATCTCATCTAATCCAGGAGCAATTCGGTTTTTTAATGTGTTTATTATTTTGTTAATTTCCTCTTCCGAGGTTGTTTTTATTGTAAATCTGTGTTGTATCGGTTTTTTATTGATATTTGATATATTTGTTTGTGTTAGTGTGTTTGTGTTATGCAATTTACGGTTCGCTAAAACTTTTCCTATATTTGCAAAGAAGTTATTCACATGATTTGCTATAGTTTCTGTATTTGTATTGACATCTAATTTTTTGGAGTTAATATTTAGATTTTCAATAGTATTTTTCTGTTTGTATTTTTGTGTGTATGTGACTTCTTTTAATATTTTCCATAATTCCTTTGGGTTATTTTTTTCTTTTTTAAGTTTTTCGCCATAATATAATTCCTTAGCCACTCTAATAATTTTGGTGCAGATGTTTCTATATCTTTTATAGTAGTTAAGTTGTTCCATGTTGTAGGGTGTATATTTAATTTGTTTGTGAATTTTGTCTCGTTTACGAATACAGTTTAATATTCCCTGTGTTATCCATAGTTTAATTTTTTTAGCTTTGTGTGTGAGTTTTACTTGTTTTATGATAGTGTTTTTATTTATTTCTTGTGCTAACATGTTATGAAATTTATCCCAGGCCTCCTCCACGTTCTCTATTTGGTATATTGTACTCCAGTCTATTTGTTTGAGTTTTTCTTTCAAGTTTGAGTAGTTAATTATTTTTTTTGTGAATATTTTGTCTTGGTTGGGTTTTGTGTTTTCGGTGTCTATTGCTATCATATTCATGTAGTGATCTGTGATAGTGCTTTCAAGTACTACGGTTTTGGTTTTTAGTTTTGTTTTGATCATTATATGATCTATACAAGTTTTTGTGTTTTGTGTGACTCGTGTTGGAATCTTTATCGTTGGCTCCAGTCCATGCTGTGCTAGTAGTGTTAGGTATTCTATGTTTTGTGGTTGTCCGTTTTGTAAGATGTTTATGTTTAGATCTCCAATGATGATGATATTTTTATTTTTGTTGATTTCTTTTAAAGTATTGTTAAGTGCAGTTAGGAAATGTGTGATGTCGTTTTTGGATGGAGATCTGTACATCGCAAGAATACACGTTTCTTTATCATATGCTATGTGTATGCAGTTGGAGTCTATTATGAGTATTTCTTTGACGATTGTATTTATTTTATCATTGATGTATATGACTATGCCATCATTTTGATTTTTGTGTTTTTTTGTGTGGTGTGTGTTATAGTTTTCTATTGTTTTTGGTACATATTTATCGTTCAACCAGCATTCTGTCAGCACAATTATATCAAAATTATTATCAAGCTGTTGTAAGTATATCGTAAATTCATCAAAATTTTTATTAATTGACCTAATGTTTTGGTGTAATATTTTGATTCTATTTTTTTCTTTTGTGATGTTTGTCCATATATTAAAATCGTTTGTACTTACACAGTAGTGTTGGTTGTCCGAGTCTGTATATTCCATGTAATCCGCCATGTTGGTGATTAATTGTGAAAGTATATGATGTGAAGTGTATTTACGTGTGGAGTTGTGTTTATGTTAGTTTGTTAATGTCATCACAATGTTTAATATTGAAAATTTTGCCTTCCGGGGTCTTCCTGGTTAATAAATGGCCTCTTCGAAACCATACAAATTTGTAGTTGATTATTTTTGCATGGTTTTTTAATTTCCACATTAGTTGCTTGTAATATGGCGTCATTACTTCTCCAATGTAAATGTTTTGTTTTCCGGGCTGGTGTATTGCCTCCGTGGTGAGACCTTTTCTTGATGATAGTATGGCATCCCTTTTATTTTTGTTATTTAATTTGAAAGTTATTTTCGGTGGGTGGTTTGGTCGGCGATCTTGGATGTGATTTATATTCGAAATTTCTGTGTCTTCAGTTTGAACTCCGCACGCAGCAGTTATTTCCTTTATTATGTTTTTTGTCATTTTAGGATCATTATTTTGGATACCTGATATTTCGAGATACTCTTCCAGTGTCGCCTGTTCCATTTCTGTTGTTTTTACTAAAATACTATTGAATTCTATGTTTTTTTGTTCTAGTTCATTTTTTATTTCAGATATTTCTTTTTCTAACTGTGGAATTTTTTCAATAGATTTTATTAATGTATCGTATTGGTCGCTTATAAATTGAAGCGATTTTTTATTGTCCGCAGATTCCGTTTCTATCTTGTTTAAAATCACTGTTTTCATTTCATCGAATTTTTTGTCGATGTAATTTATAATGTAATTCATATTTTCTGGGTTTTCAGTGTGTGTTGAGTCGGAAGGCCGAAAGTTCTTACTAGAAGAAGGAGTGTAATTGGATTGTGATTGAGTTTTAGGATCCAATGTTTTACATTCTTTGCATTTCCAGTTGTCTCTGAGTGTTTTTGACATTTTTTAAAATTTTTCTGCGGTGCTATTTATGCAGGTGTAATGAAATGCATTTAAGCATATGCTGCATTTTATGCTCTTGTTTGGACTAATAATATTATCGCAACTATAGCAGTCCATTTTTGTTATTATTTACGTTTATTGTAATAATGTATTTATTTATTCGGTTTCTGTATATTTGTCTTTTATGCGAGGTTTCTTGATTTTATTTGATAATGGTAATTGATTTATTTAATAACAGTAGTAAAAATATATTAAATTAACACTGTAGTGACATCTATTGGTTTACTTCTAGTTTTTGAAAGATATTGCTCGGTAGGTGACTGGTTTCGCTTGGTCCATTTGTCGATAGATGGTGTAGTACGACAAATTATAAATAATTATTTAAATTATAACGAATGATTTATGATTTTCTTTTTTATATTGTTGTTGAATGTATCAGAATATAATTTAAGATCACATGGATTTTGCTTTGAGAATCACTTTTTGCGATCTATTTAATATATGAAACACTATTTGACACTAGATAATGTTCTTGATCAGTTTTAGGGTAGTTAGATAAAGTTTTTAATTGTTATTTTATTTTATTTATGTTGAATTTATCAGGGAAACACTGTTTTGTTCATTTCTACTGTTGTTTTTTTTTGTTTTTGCACTATTTTAAACTGAAAACAATGGTGTTGACAAATTAGATATCGGAAGACCGTTAGGTTTGTTGAGTAAAGTTTTTGAATTTTTATTATTGTTTATTTGAAATTCACTCTTTTATGTATTAAACTTTGACTATTCACTATTAAAGTTTTTTTTTATACGTTAAATGACTTCAATTTAAACTAAAGATCGGGAGATATTTTGACAGGTGTTAACTGTACTAAGTAGGTAGATTAATTATAATATTATTATTATATTAGATTCGGTTTAAAGTGATATTTTTTCCGCATACATATCACTAGATTAATGTCTAATTAACACTATATTCATGTGATATTATATTCGCTGGTTTCACTTTTATTTTTAAGGTATAGTCGTTGACTTACAGTTGACCGCTCAACTTTTAGGTTAAGTATTATTGTACCAGGTTTTTATGCTGTTAAAGGGACTATTATTTGTTTTTGGAATTCACTGATTCACTCCACTGATTCTATCTTTTGTTTAATATGTTGGTTTAAATGTTATTCTTTAGATTTTACAGGATTTATGTTGTTAAACTGTGGAGGTATTTTATTCCCTGTTGTTCGCGCAACGCAACTCACTGTATATAGCTGTATCACTGTATATAGCAACTCACTGTATATACAACATACTTAATTATTGTTTTTAAATAAGGAGTTAGAAACAACGTGGAGTGTACGTCGTATTGTTTTGGAAGAGCGTTGAAGATAAAATAGTACTTTTCAACCCTTTGAAAGTTAGCTTGTATGGAGACCCTTAATGCAATGTAGATAAATAAGTTGTTATTAATTACAAAAGGTGGGGAAAAGTAATGCCATAATGTAAATGTGCCATTATTTTTGCTAATGTCGTTGACGTTTATGTTGTAGACAAATAGAGAATTAGTTGACAACAAGCAATGGAGCGATATACACCTGAAGAACACGGAACTCTTGTTATTGTTTATTTGATCTATTTCCGGTCTATTGCTTAAGCGCAGCGTGATTTTTTTATTCTATTTCATTATCGTCCTGCACAACACTTAAGCGTTTGTATCTCGTAAAAACCTTTTCTAACAAAATGGCAGCCAATTTTCATGTTGACATTACTCTTGCCAAACCTACGTTAAAACAACTTGAAAATTGTAAAATTGGTCAAATAAGCAGTAACAATAATTCCGCGTTCTTTGGGAATGTATCGCTCCATTACTTGTTGTCAATGAATGAATTCTCTATCTATCTACAGCATAAATGCCAAAGCATAATGACATTTGACACCATTTGCAAAAATTATGCCACATTTACAATATGACATTACTTTTGCGCCACATTATAATATCAAGTCATTTATAAGTGGCGAGTTATGAAATTCGAATATAGTACAACACGTAATGCAATTAACACCGGACGCTTAGAATATTTGAACGCCTTGAGTTTATAGGTGGGTATAGTAGTCCCAAAGAGTGGTCAACGACAATCGCCCTCTGCCTTCTCACACAATTTGTACGAAAACGAAAAAGACAGAAGATAACTAGAACTTTAACGTCACATACTTCCTTTCTCTGGGACTGATATAGGTACTATCTCTAAATAACAAAAATATCTCACATTTTCAGCATGTTGCGAAGAATTAGTAAAAATAACAAGTATTTAGATGGTGGTAGGTACCTACACCCTGAATAATAATCCACCCATTATAGAAGTATTTTCGAGCGTGCAGAAAAATAAGCACTATGAATATTTTTTTAGTTTGAGTAGAATAACTTTTCCATATTTTTTGCGCAAATCTACTACTACTGCCCCATAATTACACAATCAAAAATTCAGCAAAAAAGAGAGTGGAGCGCAGCATAATAGAAAGCCGACTGCAAGCTTTGCTTTCGCATTACACAGTCTTAAAAAAAACTGCAAAAAAAAGTTTTCGACCGTCGTAACGAAGCCAGGGGCATGAAATGTATATATTCATCACATAATTCGGCATCACGGAGGGTGTCGGGTGTTGCAAAAATGTTTCACAACAATGGGACAAGTTCGGAGGGAAATCCCTGTTCTCCATACAATTTCCGCAGAGAGCGTGACCGTCACGCCCCGCACAGCCTGCGCGGTGTGTGCTGTGTACTGGCCTGTACTGTCCCGGCGTGTGTGCTACTGTCCCGGTGTACGTGTAGGGCCCTCAGTGTCCGTAAACACCGACTTTTAAATCATTCATTACGACAAGCATTTTTTTTATATCTCTTCCACATAAAAAATGGAAAATTTGAATATTTGATCATTTAATTGGGTCTTTTTAATTTATTTTACAAAGTGTACAACATAAGACTCTTATTTTTGCATGCGTTCGAGAAGAGAACCATTTCTTAAAAGTAACATATTGCCGAATTTTTTTTATTTCGTTAGCCTCATTTTAAATTTTAGTTAATTTAAATCATATGTTTGTACTGCTTCCATGATAACTCAACACAGTGACAATTCAACACACTTTTAAAAATTGATATAAAGTCATTAGATACGATGAAAAACAATAATTTTTAACTTAACCTAACCTACTTAACACAGTTAATGAAGTTTTTGTTTCATCACTTTTTATGACTTTATATAATTTTTTAAAGATGTGATGAATTATCATTTTGATGATTTATCCGGTCACCGTTTGTACTGTATGCAAACATGATTTAATTTATTTTTGTACCTTAAATAAATAATAAATACTGGGTCACCCCATTATAAGATTCACTCATATTATAATGAATGTATTAGGAAAAGAAGGGGAGGAAATTCTGGGAAGGAAAAGGGGTATGAGGGTTGGGTAGGAATCTGGGGGTCAGTGTGTTCAGGAGCTCTATATTTTACATATTTTTTGAAAACATTTATTAGTTTACATGTTGTTTTCTACAGCCTCCAAAAGCGTCGCCAATTCTCAACTAAGGGGAGGAAGCTTTTAACTTTTTATAGAGCTTAAAATGAAGGAACAATGAAGTAGTCAGAATAAACTAGAAATGACGGCGCGCAGGGCCGTCTTAAGCTCCCTAATGAAACTCGTAAACTAACAGAAAAACACCAACTCTCATTTTTAGGATTATTTTATTGAAGGGGTTTCTGCAAGACACTTATATCACTAAATCGTAATACTTATATAAGATCATAAAATAAATTTAAAAGATTCTAAATACCGCTAATATCATTTTTAATTGTGTGTTACACAATTAAATTAAATAAAAATTTATCTATAACTTGGGATCCTGTGGAACTATGACATCCCAACTGGAGTAAGTGAAGAGAGAGAAGGCAGTGCAAAATTAGTTACATCGCTAACAAAGACTCCGAAGAGTGCGAATTATTTTCAATAGTATCCCCAATCGGAATAGATATTAGGTTTGTGGTGTGAGTGAATATGGGAGTGGAATATGAATAATTGCATTTACAAAGACAAACCAACAAATCTTTTGGATCTGTTTTTCGGATAGTCAGAATCCCTACAATACTTTGACGAAAATCCTTTAGAATTTTCGCAAGCGGAACTATTTTTGAATTTTTTCAGTAAAATGAATCCTTAAAATCATAATAGCTAAACCGAAAAGTAACCGAATATAAACATGCGTCGGATTCTCGCCCAAGTCGGGATACACGCCAAACGCGCGCCCAACATTTGTACACAGTTGACACTTGTCACATGAGAACGGGTCGCTTCTACGATTCGTTCTTAAGTTCAACAGCTCGGCTGTGGAACGAACTGCCGGCCTCTGTGTTTCCTCCCTCCTACAACATGGGACTCTTCAAGACCCATGTTCACTCCTTCCTCTCCACAAAAAGACCCTCCACACAGCATCCCCAAAGATGACATAGGCCCTGAGGGAAATTATTTTCTTCAGGGCCTCCTGTGTGGAGTAAATATAAAAAAAAAAAAAAAAAAAAAAAAAAAGCGTATCGAGTTCAAACCACTGCTAGCTAAGTTCTCCATCATGGCATAAGCAACATTTTTCACTTGTAATAAAACATTTTCACATAATAATGTGATTTTTTTTCTGAATTCTGTGTCTTCAATGTATATCATTTTGGCACCTAGCCGGGGCCCCTTCCTGCGTTGGGACCTTATGGAAAATATGATGTATTATTTATCGAGTCCTGTGTCTTCAACGTTTTCCATTTTCGTAGCGTTTCCAAAGATTCCATATTCTGCCTTAAAAGAAGCCACCTTTGTGAAGTTAATGTAAAAAATAAATTAAAAATCGGCTCATGGCCGGGGCCCCAACTCCAAGGTTGGAACTCTAGTCCGGGGCCACTCGGACCTAGGCGGAAGTCCTGCCCAATACATGTTCATAAAAAAATCTAATTTTGTAACATTTCATACTTATATATTATGAAAAGAACCTCTGCATGAACGCATGTTCCAAAATATTATATACCAGATTTATATTGTAAATTTTAACGTACTTAAAAAAAATAATCAAAATACCTTAAAAATAAATTTAATTATTTTGAAGTATACCTACTCACATAGAAAGATTTTATCGATTTCCACAGTAAATCAAACTTAAAGTTTTGTAGAGAAAAAAGAATTTATAAATGCGTCTTTTATCAAATTATTGTATAATTTGAAATAATAAAATATTAATATAGTGGAGGGTATTGGAAAAACTTACTGTACACCTTTGTCGACCTATTTCTCAGGGATATTTTTTTATGTTAAGAGACGTATTTTTACATCTTCTAAAAAACTATATTTATAATTGAAATCTCAACGACATGAATACGATTAATTTTTTTCAAATGTTTATCACCATCCATTCAGTAGAAAACTAAACTATCGTTGATTAAATGCGGTAAGATTTAGTTAACAATATATTATACTTCATACACCATCGCAAAAGATTGAGTGAAAACAAATTCTCTTTTCCGAAATCCGATTATTTATCTACTCAGCTGGAGATACGAAAGGTAAACAAAACACTTATAAAACGATGAAATATATTTGGCAAAACACATTCTTACTTTAAATGCAATTTTTCTTTTTATACAACGGTCATTTTAAAATGTAAGACAAATAGTTCATCTTTTGTAATAATACAAAGTTTTTAACACTGATGAGAACTCATTATTCAAAATTTAAATCAAAGCGAGGTCGGGTTTTAAAGTTTCGAATGCGCGAGATGTTTTGTGACGTGTAAGCGCACGCGCAATCCTACCGCGTCGCTAGCGAAATGTCTACTGACTGGCTTGGTCCGTCGAGACGCCTAGCGCCGATGTCTAAAAATACAGAGAACGACGCACAAATATGTGGTGAATCTAGGAAGCGGTGGTCCACTTGATCCATTGGTGAATTCCACCGTCTCTAAAGGAACTTTACCTATTTCACCAAGGAGCACGATGCACAAATATGTGACGAATCTCGGAAGCGGTGGACCATTTCATTGATTGGGGAATTCCTAAGTTTCCAAAGGAACATAACCTATTTCACCAAGGAGCACCACGCATAAATATATCGCGAATCTAGTAAGCGGTGTACCACTTGATCTATTGGTGAATTCCACCGTCGCCAGAGGAACGCCACATTTTTCACCAAGGAGCACGACAGACAAATATGTAGCGAATCTGTAAAGCGGTGGATCACTTGATCTGTTGGTGACAATGGCTAAATAAAATACCCTCTTCAACGGTTGGTAAATTCAACCTTCTTTAAAGGAACTTTATCTATTTCATCAAGAAGCGCGACGCACAAATATGTGAACAATCTCGGAAGTGGTGGACCACTTCATTCATTGGTGAATTCCACTGTTTCCAAAGGAACATAACCTATTTCACCAAGGAGCACCACGCTCAAATATATAGCGAATCTAGGAAGCGGTGGACCACTTGATACATTGGTGAATTCCACAGTCCCCAAAGAAACATAACCTATTTCACCAAGGAGCACCACGCACAAATATATATCGAATCTAAGAAGCGGTGGACCAAAGGAACGTCACATATTTCACCAAGGAGTACGACGCACAAATATGTGGCGAATCTGGGAAGCGGTGGACCACTTGATCTGTTGGTGACAATGACTAAATAAAATACCCTGTTCAATGGTTGGTGAATTCCACCGACTTTAAAGGATCTTTACCTATTTTATCAAGAAGCACGACGCGCAAATATGTGACCAACGTCGGAAGCGGTGGACCACTACATTCACTGTTTCCAAAGGAACATTACCTATTTCACCAAGGAGCACCATGCACAAATATGTGACGAATTTTGGAAACGTTGGACCACTTCATTCATTCCACAGTTTCCAAAAGAACATAAAACATAACCTATTTCACCAAGGAGCACCACTCACAAATATATCGCGAATCTAGGAAGCGGTGTACAACTTGATCTGTTGGTGAATTCCACCGTCTCCAAAGGAAAGTCACATATTTCACCAAGAAGCACGACGCACAAATATGTGACCAATCTCGGAAGTGGTGGACCACTTCATTCATTGGTGAATTCCACCGTCTCCAAAGGAACATAACCTATTTCACCAAGGAGCACCACGCACAAATATATAGCAAATGGTGACCGGATAAATCATCAAAATGATAACTCATCACATCTTTAAAAAGTTATATAAAGTCATGGAAAGTGATGAAACAAAAACTTTATTTTATTTATATCTCTTTTTAAAGGTGCGTTGAATAGTCACTGTGTTGAGTTATCATGGAACCTTATTTCGTGCACCTTATTCTGGGCCGGCCCTGAAACAAACGGTAATAAAAACCTCAAGGTCGCTGTGTTAGGTATTATCAGCGCCTTGGTTATTTAGCTGCTTGGCGCCTGGTAAGTCGGCGCCCGGAGTAGACTGCTCCAATTGCCCCTGCACAGGGCAGGCCCTGCCTCGACGACCTGTAACTGGTGGTTTTGAATATTTTACAAAAAGTCACAGCGCTATACGGGCTGCACGCATATCTTTACTTTTTTCTTTAGTGAGGCGAAATGAAACAGATCTATATTTATAGAGGCTATCCAAAAATAATTTGAAAATAAAAATCACTTGACTTTAAAAAATACAACAGTATTAAATGTGACACTTTCAGTAAGTCTTAAATCATGTCAACATACATCTTTTATTTCCATTCCGATCCCTATGGAAAATGTTTGCTTTACACAATCTTTGTTTTCATGCCTAAGGTTTTATACAGATTTGGAGATGTGGTTGCCATAAAAGAAGTAATAACATTTCATGATGAAACATATAAAAACATAGATCATATTTATAAAAGTATCTATCACAAAATGTTAATCAAAAATTTACGCGAAATATCAATACTGAACAGAAACACCATTTCAAACTAGTATTAAAAAACACAGTCTCATCAACCCCTAATATTTTTAACATTATATTTATATATTCTAAAATAACTTCGGAGCATTGCGCCCAACCTGAACGAAAATCGGTATCAAAAACAGAACCGATCCTATTTTCCGTACCGAAAAAGTATGGAAAGATGGAAAAAACGTATCTTGTAAAAAGCTCATAGGAATACCATTCCGGTGTAGGTGAACTCTATATTATTTTATACCGTTGTTTGAAGGCTTTCGCTAGGCGACTCGGGGGATATTTGCAAGAAATCAACTTGATTAAGCGATGATGCATAATAAAATGACGGCTAACCGTTACCATGACTATTTTTTCGGTTTTGCCGACATGTTTACGAAAGTTTTTTGCAGCAAAATTAAATTATCTACTTAGCGTCCTCTCGTATGACTGAATATTATCCGTGAAGCTTTTTAAATATGTTTACCGTTTATATTTTTTACGGAATATTTAAGTCCTTTTTATAATTTTTATAATTTTATAGATATCCTGTATTTAAAAATAAAAGAAATAATGGAGACTATTCGAGTGAATGTAAATGGACCATCTTATGCAAAAACCATCCAATCCATTATATGCAAAAATTGATTTTTTGAGGAAATCTTCTCCATCAATAGAAATATTTTCGTTTACAACCAATCCAAAAGTTCAAAATGTTCAGCAATTTCACTATAAAAAAATATTTTCACACATAAAATATATCAAAGAAAATCCACGTCATTTGGACGTATTTGATTTTGAAATTATTTTTTTTTAAATGTTCCATGAAACATCCAAATCAAAAAAAAGGTCTTGAAAATAATATTTTTTTCCAGTATGTATTTTTTTACTTTGCTGAAACCTTCAAACCTATAAAATGTAACCGTATTGGCAAAGTAATCGATATGTTGAATACGGCAAACAATGAACCATGATTCTTTATTTGAATATTTGTAAAAAAATGTAACTTTTACCATTTAAAGCAGTAACCCAGTATTTATTTTAGTTCAACAAACATTCAAATGCGATTATCTCGGCTTGCTATTTTGAAGGTTGGATGGTTTCAGCAATTTTTAGTTTTTTTGTAGGTATCCAGTTACTTTATTTAAATTGTATCCTTAGAATCGCACAAAATTTAAGACTGTTTTTTTTAAATAGGTAAACATTCTTATTTGTAAATAAAAATTACAACTTGCTACATTTTTTTATTCTATTCACGAACTCACTATTTTACATATATGTTTATACACTTATTACCTAAACGTTTCTTATCAAACAAGCAATATATACTAAACATACGATAGTCATACACATTTCCCTTTTGAAAACATGAACAGTAAAAAAATTATTCACTGTGAGTCAGCAAGTTTCTTTTTAGTTGTCCTTTTCGAGAACATTAATAGTTACAGTTGGGACATGAAAAAGGTTTTCCTCCTTTTTAACATCAATGATGTCTAAGTCAATTAACGTATAAAGAATTCTTCACTCATCTACTACTAAGTGTATTTATTCCTGATTTAATAACTTTGTTTGTTGTTGCTATAGCTGGAATACTGGCAGCTGGAACATGAAAGGGGATTTTTCTCGGAGTGAGTAAGCAAGTGTGTTTTTAGATGTCTCTTTTGAGAACATCAGTAGTTGCAGTTGGAACATGAAAGGGTTTTTCTCCTTTTTAACTTCAATGATATTTAAGTCAATTAACGTATAAAGAATTCCTCACTCATCTACTTCTCGGATACCTGATTTTGTCCTTTGCTATAGCTGGAATACTGGCAGCTGGAACATGAAAAAGGTTTTTCTCGCAAGTGATTTTTAGATGTCTTTTTTGAAAACATCAGTAGTTGTAGTTGGAACTTGAAAGGGGTTTTTCTCCTTTTTAGCATCAATGGTGTCTAAGATAATTAACGTAGGAATTCTTCACTCATCTACTCTTCTGATTCCTGATTCTGTCTTTGAAGAAACAGTCTCCACATTAATGCTCCCTGGGAAATCAAAACAACAATACATAAAGTAGAACCACTTTATAGAAAATCGTGCTAAAAGTAGTGTACTTTAAGGTAGGACTACTGCGAGGTAAGGGGGGACTGCGGGCGGGTGCTTCAAACTATTTTACTAATTAGAACGGTATACATATACATTCAAACGTGTGCTCTTTGAGGATTTGCCTTTTACATTGAAATGTTGAGAGGAACAGTATATTACGTTAAATATAACGGTTGTCTCTCTCCTAGAGAGTGGTGTAACAAAACTAATTTAGTTTTTAAAACCTTCAAATTAAATATTACACGGACACGCCATTTAGGTAGAAGCAGGAAATGGATAAGATATTGAAATGCTTATATGAGAAATAAAATGGAGCGCAGATGTCTTTTCAAGGACCGATGATTCAAGAAATAAAAATCCTTTACGTTTGAGCACCTCCGGAACGTCGCGTCGTTTTGTTGTTAATGGCTAAATGTTTAATGTTTTTCTGAATCAATTTAGATCTGTGGCTGTAGGTATTCCAATTATATTACTTGTTACTTATACCGAACCAAATAACATGAGTTGTTGACTTGAGGAATCGTGAACTGTTTGTGAGCAATATTAGTTAAAAGTTTGTTTAGTTAGACAGTTTCCTGTGAAGTAACATTTCAAGTAGACGGTATGACGGCCTCAGTGGTCGAAGGGTAAGGCTTTCGACTAGCAATCCAAAAGTCGCGGGTTTAATTTCCGGCGTTCGTGAGTAAATAATTTTTGATTATTGTGTGTTGTTTCACAATTTAATCAATTTTACAATAAGATATGACATATTTACGACACGTTTCAATTTTTGTATTTTTGTATTTTGACGGCCTCCGTGGTCGAGGGGTAAGGCTTTCGACTAGCTAGCTGGAGGTCGGGGGTTCGAATTCTAGTAGATTAAAAGAGCATTTCCTGATTACCCAACCATACTGAAAAAATAATATTTACAATTACAAGTGAGAAATTTTGAAACCAATTTCTATTTTTTTAATCCTGATAAAAAGAGAAATCCCAAAAATGATCAAATAATAGACGTTCATTTCAAAAGATTTTTTTTTTCATTTTGGATGTGATTTGGAACATCTTTACAAGTGAGAAATTTTGAAACCAATTTTTATTTTTTTAATCCTGATAAAAAGAGAAATCCCAAAAATGATCAAATAATAGACGTTCATTTCAAAAGATTTTTTTTTCATTTTGGATGTGATTTGGAACATCTATTGTTGGTATTTTAAAACATATGCGTTGGTAACCCCGCTGTGAATATTTTACCGAGGCAGGAATTCTTCAAGATATCAACATACGAGTAGTTCCAAATATTCCAACACTGACACAAGCAGAACTCCATAAAATTTTAACTGAATAACTCCTAATTTTCCTTGTATTTATTACTTCCAAATTATTTACTTTTGTCCTGGGAAATATTGAAGGACAGTTTTACACAATTTGTTTTACAATTATCAATGATAATGTATGGTTCCTTGTGAAAAATATTGGCTAGCACTTCCTGACTTGCATTATATAAAATAATACAGAATTGCCTGAAATAAATGTTTCTAACACATATTTGTTACGGCGATAAAACGCGACAAATATTGACAAGATACATTCCCAATGACAATTTTATGGCGCATTCTACGTAAAATATTTAATTTGCGTTTTTTTACAATTTTATACGATTTCTTCATAATATTGGATATTGAATTATGTAAAGTTTAAGAAGATAGTACATTAAACGACTGAAAATGAGATTTATGGTCTACAAAAGACAAGTGGTTACAATTTACCTAAGGTTGCACACTTCAAAAATTTGGTGAAATTAATCCAATATTTTACATTCAAATCTTTATCTTTTGAAAACACATATTCGACATTGAATATTAGACATTGGAACACAAAAAGTTGACGGCAGTATTATGATATTATGACGGTTGCTGACGGTTTCACCTCTTCCTCACACTCCATAAATGCTGGCGTCCCACAGGGATCGGTTCTGTCTCCGACTTTGTTTTTGTTGCACATCAATGACCTTTTGACATGTGCACCGATTCATTGTTACGCGGATGACAGTACAGTTCATTATAGCTTTTTGTTTGAGAAGCTCCCAAAAGACACACAAACTCCAACGGCTCGGAGGGCTTTGAAGCAGAGAATGGACGGTTATCTCGAGAGTATTTCCTCCTGGGGTAAAAATAATCTCGTCGAATTTAATGTTTCAAAGACCCAATCCTGTATGATTACGTCTAAAAGGGATCCAAATGATAATCTAGTCTCCTTCAACGGAAGCAATCTTCCGAACAGGCCTTCCATTGATATGCTTGGTGTAACTATAAGTGACCAGCTCAGGTACGGGGGCTCCATCGAAGCCAGAGTAAATTTGGCCTCTCAGAAGCTGGGCTTACTGTACAGAGCCCGCAGATACTTTAATAGTACACAACTGCTGACCCTGTACAAATCGCAAGTGCGCCCTACTGTCGAATCTGGCAGCCATCTCTGGTCCGGAGCCCCTAAATACCTGAAAAAAACCCTTGACTCTGTGCAAAAACGGGCGGTCCGTTTGATAGATTCCCCAATCTTAACAAACGGACTGCAATCTTTAGAGCACAGGCGTCAGGTAGGTATGCTGTCCTTGTTCTATCGGTATTACAATGGAAGATGCTCTGAGGAACTAGCGTCATTGATCCCTTCGGCACCGGTGCGTAATCGGGATACACGCCAAACGCGCGCCCAACATTTGTACACGGTTGACATTTGTCACATGAGAACGGGTCGCTTCTACGATTCGTTCTTAAGTTCAACAGCTCGGCTGTGGAACGAACTGCCGGCCTCTGTGTTTCCTCCCTCCTACAACATGGGACTCTTCAAGACCCTTGTTCACTCCTTCCTCTCCACAAAAAGACCCTCCACACAGCATCCCCAAAGATGACATGGTCCCTGAGGGAAATTATTTTCTTCAGGGCCTCCTGTGTGGAGTTAATATAAAAAAAAAAAAAAAAACTTTAAATCGTCTCAAATGGCGTAGAAAACGCATGCAATTTGACAGTTCTTCCAAACTAATGTATGGTGATAGGGTATGTATAATGCCGTAGTACACGGCAAAGTTATGGCAACATGAGGAATTCCTAAGCCACACATTATTAAAGTAAAACAATTAAATTGTTATTACTTAATGTGTTAAATTCGTTTTAATCACAGTGTAGTGGTTGCAGGTGACCAATGTAAGTGATCCAACCGTGAGTTTTAATGATAAGGCTAAAATCATTCATATTAAAATAACCTAATTTCGTACACTCCTCTTTGCCCTTTTAGTGTTAAAAATACTTCAGGTAATATGAAATATGATGTGTTCGTATACATATTATCTAGACGTTTATACAATGTTATTTTCTTCCCTTTCTCTTAAATGGAATATGTATGGAAAAGAAACGAGACACGTGATTCAAATGTCTTCAATCGAAACAATCATTTGAAAACTACAAGGGATGGTGTGGTGAATGACGGCAATTATCTTAATATTTTTAATAAGATATCCACTTTTGAGTGAGATATTCCCTTAATATTCAAGGACTATATTTGATACGTGTAAAAAAGATTTCTGTTTTCATTTAGGTGTAGGTACTCGATGGCCTCCGTGGGGTTAGGCTCCACCAATTCGAAGGTCGCGGGTTAAATCCCGGTGTGCGTAGTAAATTTTATTTATAGTGTTATTTATTTTTTTCACTGAAAATAATATGTAGTAAATTTGCGGCACGTTCCAGAGTGGAACATACTCTAAGTATCGCCCTAGCATAAAACCACCATTCAGAAATTAATTTTGCTTTGAATGGTTTCAACCGTATTTGGTGATCTGACCCGAATAGCAAGGAACTCCCACACCTTCCTCTTCCCATCTCCTTCCCCTCCCTTCTAGCTTCAGCCTCACAATACACCCAAATTCGGGACGCCATAGTCTCACTGGCTCAGACGGTTGGGAGCAATAGTGACACCTGTAGTGTATTAACTTTTTTTTTTGTTGTTGTTTTTTTTTACATTAGCTCTTCAAAAAATAATTTTCCTTCAGGTCTTATGTCACCTTTGGGGATGCTGTGTGGAGGGTTTCTTGTAGTAGAGGAAGGAGTGAGCATGAGACTTGAATAGAGGAGGGAGGACAAATAGTTGCACAGCTAAGCTGTTGAACTCAAGTTAACTAGAAACCGTTGAAACGTTGGGATTTGAACCCGCGACATTCGGATTTCTAGTCGAGAGCCTTACCCTCGACCACGGAGGCCGAGATAAAATATAGACCGTTCCAAGAAAAATTTGCAAGTCATTTATAATAAGTCAATAAAATATTATTGTTGACAACATACTTCACTCCACGTGTGCTAAAACCGGGAAGCGATAAAAAATAAGTGTTTAAAGGGTATGCGTTTTTTGTGTTTATAAATAATATATGTTTCCCTTGAGTACGGTACTGATTTTGCCGTGTCAATGCGGCACCACTGCTTTTTCAAATTCAAAAAAATGCTTCACGAAATTTTAAATACGGGAGCCATATTTTCTTTAACTTGACTGTATAGAGTCATCTATCGGAAAAATTGGGAAACACGTTTTGTAGTATTGCTGGGAGCAATCTACCAGCTGGCATTGTACTTTGTTAGAACATATTTTCTAGAAACCGTATGAAAAAGAAAATGATGGTAGTTAAAATAAATTAAACATTATTTGAATACTATTTATAGTCGGTTAATTGTTGACAAAAAAATATTTCCTATAATTCTTATTAATTTGATAATAATAAACCATTGTACCTATATGATAAAAATTTTGAAAAATACTCTTCAAAATCGAAGCAAAATGAGTTCACTCATGACAAACGGACAAATGAAGGATTATTTTTGATGGATTTGATATTATTTCAGCTGTAATATTTGAAATTATATTAATTAAGAATGACATCTATGATTTATTTTCAGAAACATTAAAACTTCGAGTACTGGATTTATCTAACTAATAGCTTCGACGAAATCCCGACAGACGTTTATACAATTGCTGCAAAACGATAAGGCAATTTTTAAATGCTTCATTCTTTTGTTACTTGTTTACCAATAAACACAAAAAATATATAATTGAGCTCCGAAGAAATGAATTTTCTATTTGATTATTCCGCTATTGTTTTACGGGGCTACGCGGCTGTTTTTGTAGTCATGTCCTGCACTGAAGAGTTTTTTACGAAATTTGAACTGACCTACCTATATGAAACATAATATTTAATTAGCATTTTATCAATTTGCTTGTGAGAGAGCTCTGTTTGGATTTTGTCGAAGCTATTAGTTAAATAAATTCATTTCTCGAAGTTTCAATGTTTCTAAAAATAAATCATAGATGGCTTTCTTATTTAATGTCGTCTCCAATAATACAACAATATCAAAACCATCAAAAATAATCCTTACGTTTGTCTATATGTCCTGAGTAACTGGTTGAGTGAACTTATTTTTCTTCAAATGGAAGAGAATTTTTCAACATTGGAACCGACTTACCTTTATCATAGATAAAATATAATTATCATTTTATTAATAATTATTAAAACTAACTTTTTGTCAACAATTCATACTATGTATAATTTTTTTTATTATTTTAACCAAAGTTATTTTCATCTTTTTCAACAAAGTACAACAGCAGCTGGTATATCGCTTCCAGCTCCTGTTATACTACAAAAAGTGTTTCCAAATATTTCCGATAGATGACTCTATACTGATAAGTTTAGGAAATTATTGCTCCCGTTTTTCAAATTTCGTGAAACATTTTTTGAATTTAAAAATTTAAGGACGGGTTGTTTCGGAGAATTTGAGCAATTCATCAAATTTCAAAGTTAATTTTCTTGTTCTGTGAAAGATATTTTTAAGTTCTGTTTTTATTTCAGTTCTGTCAAGCAACTAGTCTATAATGATATAATAACAGAATTTGAATAGGACTTTCACAGAACCCGTAAATGAAAGTTGAAATTTGATGAATTGTTCAAATTCTCCAAAACAACCCGTCCTAAGTGTTATTATAGCTAAGATGAAGGGTTTAGCTTACAGATGATTTAATCATGTTGTCTGAATGCGAACCCTGTGCTTATAGTACTTGACTCAAACCGATCTAAATATTATTTCTGTAACATAAATCATAACCATAAGTTACATAGTAGGTAAGGCAGCCCTTAACTCCCAATTTTTTTTTGGTACATCAAGAACAAAGAATGAAAAATTCAGTGGTACCAAATAATAACAAGCGCAATCACTCCGTCGTGAGTTCATCTACTCAAATATCAGTACACTTTGGAGCCGTGGTACTACCCGATACTCGTTGTCGCCGCACAGGCTGGCTAAATCATCCATCACAATACAAGCAATATCTCCGCTTATTGTGGTGGTAGTAGGGATTTTCAAATATTGTCAGGTTATTCGTATTCGTAACCCTAAAATTTTTCTCTTACTTAAAAAAAGGTTAACTTATCGAATTCCGCTGCATGCAAAGGCTCTTTAAAAAAACAACACATGATTTAAAATTAAATATCTAATGGAGACAGAAAATATGATATAGATAATGAATGATAGAAAAAGTCGGGGACGCCCCTCTGCACTGGAATGATATACGTAGACGAATAAAAGTCGATAATAATCGTTTTTTTTAACAAAAACAAATATGGTGTACATTAGTGAAAATAAGAAAAAGTCGTAAGATGAAACAAATACTTAATAATATTATGTGATTCCACCTTAACTTCGCCCAGTTTTAAGGTACCTACTCTAGAATTAACAACCTCAAATCTTTAATCCAAACCATATATCGGCTATATCATTTTGGTATATCTTTATATATATATTTACAACAACATACTTTTAACACATAACCATCACATAATTTTAACCACTGTTGGAATTGACAGCCACCAAAATACTTGGTGGGAACACTGTCCTTTTTCTACCGGTATTGAAATGGAAGATGCTATGAGGAATTAGTAAAATTTATTCCTTTTTACCCCTTCGGAAAACATGCCTTACGCACTCCCAACATTAATACTTGGTTGACATTATTCGTCTTCCGAGAACGTGGTCGTTTCTGCGTTCGTTCTTGAGTTCAACAGTTCGGCTATGAAAGCTTTTTCGAGTTTTCTCCGTCCTACAACATGAGTTTTTCAAGATCCATTTTCACAACTTTATCTTTTCAAAAAGACCCTCCGCACAGCATCCCCAAACATGAGATAGACCCTGAAGAATTTATTTTCGGGCTTTTATGGGGATTTATATTTTTTATTCTTATCTTGTGTGGAGTTAAAGATAAAAAAAATACTTGTTTTCCTAAGTAAATTTGCAAATATTCCTGGGATTATAAATAAATCACTTATCGCCATTTGTATTGATGAGTTAACCATTTAGTATCCTCTTCTAGAGTTTCCTCCGTAAGTCAGCTAATTATTGCTTGCATGTCTCTTGTAAGTCAGCAAAAAATTTCACGATTAACAGCGGGTTTATCCACAGAATGCTATTTGGCATCCAATGAGAATTTATAGGCAACGACATTTTTAGGCATATCAATGGATATAAGCGTATTATTTATTTTATAATTGTCGTCTTCTTTCTAGAGAGGGCTGGCAGATGATGACTATCATTGGAGAAATCTTCATCATGCAGGCTACAGCAGCTTGTTTTTCATCCCAGTTATATGTGAAGGAAATGAAAATGAAAGTAAACAGGTCTTCATATTTTTGATAATAAAACAATATATATATTTTTTTTACTGATGATATTAAATATTTTCAAACATTATATGACAAGTTGGGCTCCAATGAGTGTTTTTATCTTGCTGAGGATCCCATTTTAACAAATAATTATATGAAAATAATAGGTATATAACAATGAATATAAATGAAAAAAAATCCGTTTATAAGTGTGTACTGGAAATCAAATTATTTTATAATTATTAAAATATACAAAAAGAAATAAATAACAAATTAAAAGTTCATCGTCATTCGCAATATATCCATTGCCAATTTTGGTAAGAATAGAAGCAAACATACCGCACAGAGTTTTGGCGGCCGGGCGGAAAGAGTCGACGGTCACGAGGCTGGCCGAATGAAGCGTCGTTTTGTGCAATAGCGTCGTCTCATCTTGCCACGCTTTAAAGAGTCGGTTTTGCCCACATAGGCGGGCTAAAAGATATTTCACATTAAAAACAAATGCTCAAATCGAAAAAAAAAAATTATAATTACTATAACTCAATATATTCAAGTGAAAAGGTGTAAATGGTTCGTTTTGTTCTGGAAATTTTTACTATGAAGGTATTCGGTTAATGCGTAGTTTGGGAGGCTGGTTCCACCGCTACGGGAAATTTTATTGGATAACCAACACCGCCTGCCTCAGATCATCCCAAGTGGTTTGCTACGTTTGGCGACTTAGCAGGGGTGCCCAGGTTCAAGGAATAATGTTTTTGTCTTGGTCTTGGCGCCAGATACGTTTGGAGCGGGAGAGACTGGTTGACTGCTTAACTGCTTGACCCCTCCAACCGGACTACCAACCCATCGCCTTTAACCGAAATAGGAGAGAGAGATTCATACGTCCGTCACTCTGGGACACCATAACCCCCAGATTCCACCCTCTTACCATATTCCTTCCCAAAACTTCTTTTCTTTCCCAAAAAAGTCATACAGCTTACCCAAAGATGACAAAAAATAATTTCCTTCAGAGCCTCCTGCGTGGAGTTAATGTAAAAAAATAAATATTATTATTTTCGGGATTGGTAGGTATGTTTATAATTGCATTTTCTTCAATAAGAATTGCCTGTTATGTATAATAAGTTATTATACGGTCTTTCTAAACACAACAACTAATGTTTATATTTATTATGTGTTCGGATACTTTTTTCACAAAAAATAAGCACCAAGAAAATACATGAGGATAGGGTATTTCATATTATTTCCGCATATTATCTCGTAAGCGCTTATTACAAGAGTTTGCAAATAAGTTTTTCTGTCTTAGTTTTTTCTAAATTTCATATCATGTAGTTAAATAACACTATAAATCATTAAACAATATTTTACGCATTGAAATAATGAAAGTGGTGCGGTTTTGATAAAATAATTTTAATTTTGAGGTCAGTGTAACGACTTTTATTATAGCAGGAGCGCAACTAGCGTTTGCGTCTGAGACGTTCAGCAAGATCCTTGGTCTCATTCTCACTTTTTATTCAACATTACGTCAATCATCGACCAGCTCGAGTATCATTTTTTTTAATTATGGTTTTATGTAAGTGCCGCACAAGAGTCCCAACTGCTCTCAACCGTTGGTATCTAGTATTAACTGAAAGTATTTACCAATATGGAAAGTACCCCAAATATACACGAAAAAACTTACTGACATTAAATATTGCTAATTTATTCAGAATTACTTCAAATTAATTTTATTCCGGTTAAAAACGGGACTGCAGGTCTTTAAAGAATGAATTTACAGGTTGAATAAACTACTAATGAACGTCGGAACACGTGAAAACTCTAATATTTTCGCATTTTGTTATTCCGTATTAACAGGATAAACGCAGGTGTACGAACACTTGTTCCGATATATTATGAATGTACTAAAAGTTAATTAATAAAAAGGATTTTAATAAATCAGCAATACTCATTTTTGAACTCAAAAGAGCAAAACGCGTCATTTCATGCATAGCTCCAATTATAATACGACGGGTTGTTTAACAATATTTGAACAGTAAAAAGTTAAGGTTCTGTTATTATTTCAACAAGGACCGGTTTTTTCACAGTACTTGAATTGTAACGAGTATAAGACTTGTTCAGGACACTCACAGAATTTGAACATGGAAATTTGATGAATCGTTCAAATTCAGTGAAGAAACTCGTCCTTAGTGTCAGATTGTTTTTGGGCAATCATATTCCCACCTCTGTTAGTATTAATAAATCTATATTAATATTCGAAACACATGTTACGACAAACAATGCAAGTGGGATACATTGGGAGAAATTGGTAGAGTGAATGGGTCTAAGAGGAACACCAAGGCTTGTTATGGTTCCTATAATATTATTTAATTTTTAAGAAATAAGTGGATACAACTTTATTAAAATAATTGGCATTTTAAATCTAAATAACGCAGCTAGATTCATAATAATCGCCTTTTTGCATTTCTTATTAATCAGCAACCTAATGAAGCAAATCGCTAGTTTTCGAGGATTTTGGAAGGGGTACAGGGGAGGGAATGATTGGTAAGGCATATTGAAATAAATACGCTATTAAATATTCAATTTAAATTTATTCACATAACACACGTGCCTCCAGTCATTCTCTATAAACACGGCGTGATTTCAAATAAAACATTGATTACATTTGACATATCACGGAATAAAGAATCGATGCGAATTCTGTACAACGATGTTAAGGGCAATTTAAATCGCTGTACAATATTCACAACGTTTTTTCTTCTTGCGGATCGCAAAAATAAATAGTTAACCTTGAGAAATTGATACTTCCATTCTCACTCCATTCATGCACAGCGGTTCCGGACAGCTGCGTTCTTTGATTTCTTTCTCAAGTTATTTTTAATACTTTCAAAATAATACGATCTGACTAAATTAACCACAAATTATTTGATAGCAAATAGCAAACAAAGCTATCGGGCGGTCGCGGCTCTCCCGCCCGCCCAGGAACGCAGCGGTTTATGGATAGCCATAATATAAATATTACAAGAAGTGTTAAAAAAATGCGATAAAATTAAAATTACTAAATAAAATAAAATAGATGAGAACTTTATACAATGATAAGATGCGACAGTCGAGCGGGGATCACGCGTCAAGTGGTGTCAATCCACCAGTCACAGCAGAGTGTGACTACACTGGCGCGCTTTACAGAAATAGGATATAAGTTGGTGCAACTTGCTCTAAACGAAGCGACGTTTTTCCTACTAGGAAACTCAAAACAAAGTTGATCCCCCTGATTGAATCAAATGGTGCTAAAATACAGTAATGGGTGTTTAACGTTAGGTGCCGGATCGATTTAAGAGAAGGTCTTGTTCTTCAGCTTGTTGAGAGCGTTGTTCAGGTGGAGCAGCTCGGTGTTCAGCTGCGTCACGAGGGTCTCCAGGCTGGATACGGAGTCTAGGACTTCAACGCGCTCTGTGTGCGGGTTAAAGCGGACCTCGAATGGGCGGGACATCATGGACACCCAGCGCCTAGATAAACAAATAAACGCAGCCAATTAGCACAGACACACGAGCAGACAAATATATTGACCTCTTGTTTATCACTCAATAAGTGGCACAACGTGGTGTTGTTCTTACCTGAACTTCTCTTTGGCATCCTCGAAGCTCTCAGCCACGTAATAGATGGGCTGGTACTCCTGGTCCTGGTAGGGCTGTATGGAGGTGGAAGCAGGCTCGAAGGGACGGAGCTCGGGCTTGTCGCTGATGGCGTGCAACAGCTCTCCATATGAGGACAGCAAGGCCGCTCCGTAAGCCTTGATCTGGGTGTCTTCCTTGCAGAGGCCGAACTCAACGGTGAACCAGTAGACCTGGAGAAGAATTATTATAAGTTCGTTGCTGCTTGTTGCATAACGCATAACTTTTACTGATGATGGGTTAGTTTTTATATCGCCATACAAAGTTGTCATTATTCACACGCACATGAATTGAAAGAAGTTGCTGCCATTAAGTAGCTGTGATTATAATCAAAACATTTATATTTGAATACAGACGCTGTAGCATTCTTGCAAAAGAATACTAAATGCACACGTAGATGATTGTTTCGCTCCTAATTTTGTAGAAAACGTTAATTTGTTAACATAAAGCAGGACAACAACAAAAACAATTTAAACCGTACACGAAGATGCTAGTCCTTTAAAAATGGTTAATGATCCTAAACAAAAAAATAATTATCACATACATTTAGAGAAGTACTTTTCGCAAATCTATTGCACATTGATTTTTCAGCACACAAACGCAAGAAGTCAATTATATTAACCAAACAAAGAATAGTAATCTGTAGTGTAGATACCAGTATTTCGCAATTACATATATTCCGCACATAATAAGAACATAATAATATTACACATGAGTTGGCATTTGTAATGAAAGAATGTTGTAATATATTTTTACATGTAGGTAAGTATGTTTCATGGTTAGATGTATATAATCAGAAATCAAAAAATAATATTGGGTAAGTTTCTTATTTCGCTTTGTGGACCAATGAAGGCGACTTACGGTGGAAAGTTTTTCAATCTCAGAGTCGGACGCGCCAAGGGAGGCGAGTCCTATTTCCTGAGAGAACTGGGCGAATCCGGGGTCAGCCAGGAGGGGAATGTGACCAAGGAGCTCGTGGATGCAATCGCTGCAAAAAAAGATCTTATTAATTACTAGAACTTATCAAACATCCGTTTTCTCGTATACAATTTCAAATAAAAACAAAAAATAACAACGATGATAAGCTGTCATTACTTAATCTACCATCGGATCAGAAATCGCTTTGCAGATCCTCCCTCTAATTCAAATCTCTGAATTCAGAGACAAAGTTGAGTGGATCATTAAATAATTAGTAAGCATCAAATTTAAAATATAAAATTGTAGTCTTGTTGAATGGCGAGAGATACAGGAGACGGAGAACTGGTCCATTAGCCACGGACACAAAGTTTAAATTGATTCATAGACACTGAAGCTCTGCGCGCCTCTAGTTGTAATTTAATTACTAACCCATTATGTCACAGCCGTAGCCATTTTAGTACAATCGCTTTTAGTCGTGTCACTCTATCAGCAACGTAATTGGCCTTGCGATCAGAATACGCCGAGGGTATCGCAAATTGCTATTTCTTTTTCATCGCTCTCAAGGTATGCTCTCCGAGTAATAAAAATCATATTTCAGGTAAAAAGAAATAAAGTGTGGGAGGTCGGAATGTAATATAAGCTCCATTGGATCTTTTGTTCCGATTTCCCCGGGGAGACGCGATCAAGGCGCGCTTACTTGAATTAGACATTTTATTATAATATAATTCATTGTCGTCGGTTGACGGAAAAAAGATTTATTTAATATTGTACTTTGCGGATACGATTTGGTAGAAAGATTAATTTAGTTTCATTGAATAGATTGGTTGTTTAGTGAAGATGTACTTACGGCTCGGGGGTGTGGTAGGGGGAGTTAGCGTGCCTGACGTACTGTGTGGACTGGAATATTCTGAAGGCGAGAGAAGCGAGGAAGTCTCTGGCGGTAAGCAGACCGGCCGCGGGGCGCAGGGAGAATCCGGTGCTCTTCCTCAAGAAGTCACTGATCTCCTGCAGCTGGGGAATGCGGTGCGACACGAAGATTTCGTCCGCCTGCAGCATGGCGAACACGCGCCTGTACTCAAGGCACGCGTGCTTGGGCATCAGGTCGAGCACGGTGTTGAACACCCTAGCCCAGGTCTGGTTCTCGCTCTCGGTATACTCAATGTGGGGGATGGCATCTCCGTACTTGTAAGCGAATGCGATTTCAGCAATGTCCTTTCTCCTCTCGCGGTAAAGCTTATCGGCGAATCCGGGGTGGTTCATATCCAATTCAGGCTCGTACTTAGTCATCAAATGGTTGCACCTGTCGAGGTCTGAAGCGTGCTTGGGGAACCAAGGGTCCTTGATGGACGTGTTGTTTTCATTGAGGAGGTTGACTCCCACGAAGGCGGAAGACTGCCTGAGCGCGCGGATGAGCTGCAGAAGGTTGGTGCGAGACATGTCGACGGTCACGAGGACATCGAACTGGATTCCATCGGTCTTGGAAGACCTGGTCTCCAGGTGACTGACGGTGCCCTTGTAGTTGTCTACGGTCTTCAAGATGCGTCCCAGAGAGCCCATTCCGTCGCGCATGCGCAGGAGCAGAGCGGCGTGTTGACTGGCTTGGTCTGCCTCGGGAGATTCGGCGATGGCATTTTGCAGCAAGACTTCCTCTTCAGTCAGGCCAGCGTCTGTTGTATCATAAAATTGTAATATTTCAATAAAAAAATCAGATGGAAATTACAAGTAAGGGGTAGTAGAATGGCTGTGCAAGTACCTAGAGTGAGAAGCAGCAGAGAAGGGTGTGAGTGAGTGAAGAGAATAATGTTCCCTTGTGTGACGCAAAGTGGATTTAAAATTAAATGAGTGCCGTTTAATGCTTTGTACGAAGCTGAGCCGTTTTAAAGTGGCTCTTGGCTTTTATTCCTGATTACCGTGTAATGCGCGCTATTAAACTGCACACCCTACAAAAATAAGGTCATGATTCTTGGATTATCGCTTGCACAAAAAAAGGCAATAATATATTTTATTTCTACCCGCACATGCCAGCTTCCTTTCACTGGCTTAATCTTTGATTCACTTGGCATTTTCTCATGGGGGATTTAAGAAAAGATCATCGTTTGAACTGCGGATAAGATCGCAAAGCTCTTTTAGTGCTCGTGTGAATTGTGTGAAACATAGCGTTATCTTTAGATAGAGATATTGAGTAAAATAGAGAGATAGTTTGAGAAAAATAAAATAATGAGTTGAGGTGTAGGTAAAGTCTTGATTATGATAAGCGGGTAGGTCGGCGTGCTTATCCAACGTGAAATGTTATATTAAGTGTTTTCCATTTCGTGACCAGTGTCAGATCAAAACTATGCACAGAATACTGCGGCTGTTTTTAAAGGTTAATGTTCCATTTGATTTATGATTCTAGTAGTAGGTATTTATTGGCGCAATCGCGTTCCGTTTCCTCCGGTGTAACTCGCCATAATAACTGTTATTACTTCGATCATTGCTGATCTTGTCCGTTAAAACTTGTTGAATGTAGAGTAGGGAAATAAATAATTAATGGTTTACTTTTCTATGTTAGCCTGTCACACGAAGCCTTGGCGATTGATTAAAGTGTGGGATATAAAAAAACCATTGCATATCTATTACGAGTTAACCTTGAAAGTCTGTTTTAAATTAATTATAATATTATGCTTTCTATCCTGCTTGGCTAATAATAAAGAATACATTTTTAGAAGACGATTTTTTTAATGGATATGTTTTTTTAAATGCGATAAAGTGCAAGGTGTTCTTACCGTCAAGTTTCCCGCCACAATCTCCATTGACTGGTACATCGGCTAAAATAATATACAAAACAAACATAAAGCGTGCATTTATACAACATAATACATACAAACAATCGTGCAAAAATGAATAATGGCAACCTAACAACTAGAAACATACGTATAATTACAACACTTGATAAGCAAAATTTAAAATCATAGCGTGCTCGAAAATAATAGATCTGAAACACCCTTTATATTGATTTGAAAGGAATTGCTGGAAATCTGCAAACCGGCAACTAGCGGTGATTTGAAGATTAAATACGCAGTGGTAACATTGAAAAGCATTTGGTTCTAATACAACATGTGCATGTTCTATTCAAAGCTAACTGGGGAAATATATCTATTCACCGATTGATTGAAAAACTGAATTTTGAGAAGGACCTTAATTTTACTTGTATACTTTGAATTCTTGCCGATCTTTTGGTTCATTATAGATAGTTTTCCCGTGTAGTCAAAAAAATGAGAATGAGGAGGCAAGCAAACTTACCTAGTCCACCATTGCTGACGTCATCCTGTGCGATACAATCCTCGACTGTCGGTTTGTTCTCGAGTTGTTCCTGAGCGTGTGCATGAATTTCACATTCCAAACTCGAATCTACGTTGAAAATAATAATAAGAAAACACAAAAAACTAAAAACTACGCAAAACAAAGATAATAGTCATGCATAAACATAAAATAAAAATCGGAATTCCATAATTTAAGATTAAATCATGCGTATAAAACAACGTTTTGATTGTTTGAATCAGGTAGTTTTTATAGAATTCCAGACTATATTAACGACATAAAATATGTTGATTGAGTTAATTGCATTGCAGGGTACTAACCATTAGCCCTGTGACGGGCTTCCTCTAGCACGCATTGCTTGGTCTGCTTGACGACCAAGGTTTCGAACCTCGCATCATCTACGAGCGAACGACGGCGAGATGGATAGCCGTTCTGAAACAAAACAACAAGTAATATATCAGACAACATCCTTTCAAAGGACTCGATGGTTAGTGGGTAGATAAATGGAAATAGCTCAGGACACGAGGCAAGCGACCGTATCCGGAAAGCGTCGACTATGGTAAGTTCAGAAGTAGTAAGTGAATGTCAAAAGCATATTCGCCCCGAAGCCTTCACATACATTTCAAGTCCGGGAATCTAATTTCCACTTCAACTTGTTCTTCGCACAAAGAGAAGTTAAAGAAACAATTAATGCGATTAAATTCATGCGCCTCTACATATATTATATATAGAACGTCATAAACATTTTCTTCAGAAAATATAAATTTTATGCTTTAATAGTAGTGCTTTTATCGGCGGCAAAAGCGACCTAAAAGCTTTCCGTTTATATTAGAACTCACCATGCCTCCTGGATAAAGTACAAAAGCCTTTAGGAAGCTCTTTGTGCTCTCCTCGTAATTCCCTCGCTTCGGCTAACATTATTTTAATCCTATTTCTTTAGTTACTTTATTCCAAAGTTAAAGTTATGCGCTTCGACTTAATGTTAAACATTTTGTACAGTGACTTTAACGTAGTGTACATTTTTTCTCAATAGATTCTATAAAAATATGCTTACTGGAAAATACACATTAATATTACCCCGTACTTTATAACTGATCTAATGAATCAAAAACTTTGAATATATTTAATATAATGCGAGTACCCTTTCCATCCATCTCTATGCTATGATATTCACACATGAACAAGTCTGATTACCAAATTAGCTCAGGCCGGAGTATTCCTTTTAGCCCACACAGTTAGAGTTAGAATGAAATTCCATAAAGTTCCCAAAAGCCGGGATATCATTAGGGACCCAGACACGTCCGGCCCGCGCCATTACCGAAGCCCGCTTTACACGTAGCGCGGGTCTAACTCGCCAGACTCGGTCTAAAGCCGGATTTATATAGCCAGTGGACCGAGGATAAATCGCTCTTTCCTTTTTACTTGTTGGAACGCATTTTCGCGCGCAGTTGTCCTAAGTGCTTTCTATTATTCGCGCCATTAACATTGGATTTTACGCTATAAAAGAACTGCGACTTCCCCGTGCTACTCACTACTGATTCTTCTCCTCTTTTCATTTCCGATCTGCCTGTTGGCTTTTTACCGTTTTCTGTTAACTCAATCTACCGATGCTAATAATTTATCACGAAACGTTTTATGATACGATAAAATTGAAAAAGTTTTATTAAAATTGTGTACCACACATGTCATAAAATACAAACGTACGTACAAACACAGTAAAAAGTTTTGTACATGTTAATCCATATTTACTTGTGTGTGCTGTTTTATTTGACAGTTGTTGAAGAGGTCGGAATATAACCCTCGACCTTTAGAACCGCAGACAGGTTTGCGCCACACTGCAAAATGAATGCAAATCCGTTCGCTACAGTTAGGTTTTATACGATGTTTTCATTTTCCGAATGTAGACTACAAAGCAATTTAATAAACTGGTAAATGGTAGCAAACACCATGACCCACATTCCATAAACCAGTTATTATGAAAAGTCATGTCAATAAGACAATAATTTTTTTTTACTTTCGGATTATATCATGGTTCTATAATAGTTATATAGGAAGGAAATAAAGTAAACTAAGATAAATTTTATCTTTAATCTAAATGGGATGTAGAGGAGATAGATATTTAGTATTTTCGTATTGATAATCTAAACCATTTATGTCTTGGTTATCTTTATTATATTATTATCTGCATAACTAGACGAGGTAACAAATAACCGGTTTTAACCAGCAGACTTAAATCCAGTCTTGATACGTTTTTTTGTTAGGGAATGGTATTTCATTATAGATATTTCTATCGCAAAATTTTAAACAATAAAGGTTTTATAGACGTCATTGTCCAAATATTCAATTTGGTTTTTAATTAATTGTGTGGATGTAAGAATTTTTCGAATGTTTATACATTTATATATGTGTTAAAATGTAGTTATTCATTAATCTAAAACTGGCATTTCTTTTAAAATGTTGCAATTTTGTCTGTAGTTGATGGCTACACAAATGCCAACGTTATTAAGATAAATTTACAAAGATTGTAGCTAGTTTTTAGTTCAAGGCTTGAATGAATGCTAGTCGATTGTGGATTAAATAGTCTTATTGTCTAATGCATTTACCATTTAATGAATGTGCATATATCTTTGACCAAGACACGTTCGTGTTAACTTGATAAAATTAACAGGACGAAACAATATTATTTAATTCAATAGTTATAAAATAAACTTCTAGTCTTTTTATTGTAAAAGTCCATTTCTCCATTGGATATTAAAACTACTAGCGTTAAATTAATAACACTACACCATTTTAAGAAAGGTCTGAAAATAGATTGAGAGAGAGGACTTCGTAAACCAATTTCCCTTTCATTTAAGGATCCTTTCCGTTGGGTACTATTTGTTGCGTACATCCGTTTTGGGACGGAAATTTAAGCATAATTTTGCCAAAGCTTTCGGCTTAATATCTTTAACAGTATCATTTGAATTATCATGTAAGAAGGTATATAATTATAAATTTAATTTCAGATCATTTCTTATACCTAGATACATAATATATGTAGTATTTGTTTGTCATCGCTTCCTAATATAATACGTATCTACATAATTTGTTGACAAACTGTTGAAACTTATATGAATTAGCAATATTGACACATATATAACACATTATAATATTTAATCCTTATTTAAGTACATAACATTTTCATTTAAAAATATGTTTCCGAGTCTTCATTTGAATATATTATTTTAATGTGAAACCGCAATGCTTCAAGCTAATATCAGCCAGGTCATAGAACTGTTGCGTCACATTACTATAAGTGTTTCACGATCAAGATTGGAAGATTGCCCAGCGGATGGTTGCAAAACCTTTACGATGTTTGCAGATTTCAAACCAGCAAAAACAATTCAAGCCAGGTTGACGTGACGCTTCAAACGCGTCTGATTAATGAAATGTAGGTAAACGTGACAGATTTTATTCAAGTCATTAGAAGGTTGTATAAACGATTGTATATTGAAGTGATTCACGCATTTCTTTCGTTATTAAATAGGGTAATTTGGGAGATCGAGCGACTTGGGGCATTATTCAGTAGAACGGGTTTGTCATTCAGCACTGGCGCTGGGTTACGGTCTCCGCCGAGCGACGGGCGTCACGATGCAAGGTCCTCCACATCCTGCAATGTCGTTCACCTATACGGGATCTTTGTAGTGTATAACGAAGTTCACCTGCGGTGTGCACCTGTACGCGAACCGCTTAATCATTGTTTGAACCTCGGCGCCCTCCATTATTATTTATGCTCGATGTTTTTGCACTTCATTCTCTTGCGATTCTACACTTAATGATTGCTTAACTTTATTCAATTGCAAAATTAAGTGCAATATTATGCAAGGCATTTCATAATTGTAAGGAAAAGAAATTCCCTGTATAATAACATAACATGACATAAGTAAGTAATAATGTTATTAAGTAAGGTAATATTAAAATTCGCAGTTTCTATCTTTGTCATAAAGTAATTCACTTTTTCTTCAATTTTTTTTTATCGTGCATACATTCTCCGGGTAAAAATATGTTTCCTCTGTGATGTCGTATATTTTCTGATTTCGCAAAATCTTAAGCTTCTCGGAACGATTGCATTCGCTTAAGTAACAATATGAATTTGCATAAAGAATAGTTGAATCAATCACTTAGAGGGGGAATTAGGACTCGCCTGTCCACCTGTAGGCATGTCGGCTTGGTCAGGCCTTGTCACTCAGCCTTGGGGCTGCGTGTTGATCATTTTATCTCCCACTTGCAATCAGATACGCACTCGCCACTCGCCACTTGGTATCTCCTCCGCGGTAACTTCTCGTTATCGTCCTCTTACATAAGCAACGGTTGAAATATGACATTCCCGGTTTAAAAACAAGGAAGGTTCCGCAGGTGATCGCGTTTGTGTTTACTTGCAACCTTCTATTCCTGTTTAACTTGTAGATTGTCAATTTTAATTAATTCATTTGGCTTCTATATTGATAATCCAACCATGGTTTGCTGCATAAACGTTTAGTGTAGGTATTTGATTACAAACTTTGATATAAAAGCGTGAACGAGTTATTAATGCATGACCCTGAATTACATCATGTTCTTGATATCGTCATTAAAGAAACTGATTGTTTGACAGCTAATGAGATTCTTAGCAAAAGATTTGCTTATAAATTTAACAACATTTTTTTTTTGATAAAAACAACAATCTCGGATAGGTAATAAATCTATTAATAATGAATGCTGAATTCTAGAAATTCAAAACATTATCTTTAAGTAATTGTTATAAATTTGATTGTTGGTAAACTCAAAATTCCGTTACAGTTATTGGAGCCAGTGCATCGTAACAACGACCTACACCGATTATTATTATTATTACTACAAGTGGTTAACCTTGAGACGTATTATGCAGTTGTCGCTATAAATTGCCACAAAGATTGTTAAAGCATTTATTAGCCGTTTTTTACCGATTAAAATAGATAACTTAAGAACTTAAAGACCTTTAAGCAGAGTTTTTCTTCCCACTTCAAACAAAGAAACTTGTAATTTTCTTCAAAAGCCTTCGATTGGAAATCAATCGTCGTCATTTGTTATAGTTGGCATATTAATTAATTTAAAGTAAAAAAAATATTTTCTGAGTGATTACTTCTTAGCACAGTTTATAAGGCCATTTTTTAAAATGTGAATCGAACTCGGCGATCCAGCGTCTGTATAAATATATTGTTACATATATAAACATGTTTGCTAAAGTATTTTGACAAGTTCAATGTCGTCGACGCGCTGATATTATTGCATTCCAGTTTTATGTACGTATACACTGATTATATCAATTATTATTAAGAATGAACGAAAGATCACGTCGTTACTTTCTTTTGCTTACCGCGTGTGTGTGTATTATCAGGTTATTGCTTACAAAAGTTTGTGGATTTTGAACAAGGTCGACCTGTTGTTATATCGTTTATATAAGATCTGCTTGTATATCGTAAATTTAAAAAGTTCTTACATAAACGCAAAATATTATTATCAATTTTTCAATAATAATTAATGCTTCTCACGTAATTTTGCCAATTTTTTATTTCAATATTTTATTTATCTACTTGAAAATATTAATTTGAAAATTATCAATATTATTATTTATCAATCTAACTGAATTATTAAATTCACCGCTGGGAAGGTAAAAATTTCTTAAATCTTGTTTTAGGATTTTTTCAAGTTACAGTGACTTGATTACCAAAGGAACAATAACAATCAGGGTGTATTTATAGCGAGATAATATTATTATCAAATTCCAAATTAATCTACATCGCGCTGTTAACTATCAAATCATCTAACATTGATTTGAATACTTGACAGATTGATCTGCACACGATTTATTGCGTCTAGATTTGACAGGCACCACATTGGAAGCCTTAACACGGAATCTTGGTGCGACGTCCATTGATTTCTCGCATGCCTCACTTGATCTGACAAGCCTTAGTCAATTGCAAGCCCCATTCTGAGCTACTCGAAGCCTCCATTTAACCCTCGATCAGATGAAGTACCATCCGTCAGTCGATGGAGGTGATTTCTCGCCATGCCCAACCAATGACGGTCTAGTCTCGTTTTTCTGTTTTTACGGTCATTTACAAACTTAATTTGTAATATTATATGATCAAGTTCATTTGGAAATAGAGCGTAAAATATACGTTCACCAAGGGCAAGGCAACGCTGAGCCTACTTAGTAGTCGGTGCTTCTAAACAAACCTATTACAGCGCAATGATAAGAACTGTGCTGTAATAGGTATTTCATGTAGTAAAACGTAAGACGCTACTTAATTTATGTAGAACTGTGAGATCCGAGAATATTTTTTAATTACTCTTTGACATCGAAGTAGTTAAGAGAACAATGGGTGTTTGTTTGTTGTCGTTTGATTATCTTCCCGATAATTAGTATAAGGTCTAGATTATACGAGAAAACAAAAGGAAATTTTCAGTTTTCAGGGAAGTCTTTGCAGTATGCTTTTTTGTTATGTATGTGTAACAGTAGATAGAGAGTGTAATCGTTAGTTCTCGTCTGTTTTGAATTGTTGTATGATTCGATTTAATATAATTGTACTCTACGCATGTTTTAACAAATAACTACAACAACGCCATACAGATTTAAAATGTATTTGTTTGGAGCTTTTGGCTCTAATTTTCAGGATATTGAATTAAATAATAAAGCGATGTGGGATAATTAGTGGAGTGGATGTGGCTCTCTTCTGTTGGTTGGTTAGATTGACTGGATCATATAGAATATTCGCCAGGATCACTTACCTCAATGCTGTAACTCTTCTTGATGGCGAACATCTCACGGTTCTTCTGTGCTGCTGCTACGGCCATCATCTTGATTTGTTGCTTGTGGGGAACTTTCGCGGATTAATAACACTGGGGTATCTACCCTTGAACTATTACGATCTTGTGGGATTACTGAAACTAGCCTGGAACACGGTGGCTTCCACTGCTGGTACAATAGGGATTAGATTAGCAAGTCTTCGAAAGCTTTACGAATAACGACCACGGGCTGTGACTGTTGCCTGTCTGTCGAACTGCGATAAAAGCGAACGGATTACCTATTGCTAACTGATCTATAAGATCGCAAACAAATCAATGAGTGCATTCGGTCTGTGTGATCAGTTTAAATAGTGGCGGTGTCGGCCCCACCCCCAGCGGGTTGGCTGAGGCGAGCGCGCGTGCGTCACGGCGCCCCTCTCCCGTACGGAACCGGTAGCGAGCGGGCGGCCCCGCGCGGCAAGGGGACGCTCGGGTAGCGCGCCCACTCCCCACGCACTCGCCACACAACCGCCTCGTGGCGCGGGGCCACCGCGAGGGCGACAATCCTCGGGATATTCCAAGGCGGCAAATAATCCGTTTTCAAACTAATTTAGATCAGGTTTTTTGTCGGAAAGAATGGCGATCGTGAAACAATTATTAGCAACAAGTAAACCGTAAACAAAGACAACTCAAAACAAAGAAAGGTCTCCATATTGCAGTTAGCACGACAAATTTACTTATACAACTATTACATTTTATTAATGATATTGCCAAAAAATTACCTTTTTTTTCATTACCTACCATTATTTAAAACTCGTTAGCGCTATATTTTATATTTAATCTTTTTTTAATAAAGTTTCATCGAATTTTTATTTGTTTTAACTGACCTTTATCAATCCACGTTAGATATTTTACCACTGAACTATGGCGAGTATTAAAAAAAATGAAACTAGTTCAGCATTTATTTATTTTGCTTCGAATTTTACGTGTTTTTAAATTTTAAGGTCTTTCTGATTGGAATTTCTCGTGCTGAGGAACACATTTTACATTGGTAAGGATATTAAGATAGGGTAAAAAGATGATAGTCCTTTTTGTGTTTTGTAACTCCATAATGTGTTTTGTTTGTTTTATTTCAATAGTGTATTCTATAGATCCATTATTTTATGGATTGAGGTTTGTGAAGATTTATGTAGTTGTCGTTAGATCGTTGCCTTTGGTTAAAAGTCCTAGTAATAATATAAAATTAATTGATTATATGTTGATTATTTGTTCAAAAATGTTGATCTGTACAAGTTTCGATATCTAACTAAATATTACTTATATGGGTTTTTACGACATTAATTTGCTTTTATTATTTTATTCAAAGGAGTCTTTTAACAAACAATTAAAAAGTCTGAACCATTTTACGTCTGGTCTTTTTTTTCTGTCTGGTTTTGTGAGAAATGCGCAATGAGAACAGAAATAAACAAGCTCATTAATAGTTCTAAAATATGAGACTTCATTGGAGAGTGATTGTTTATTTAGAACAATACAGTATTTTTATTAAAACTACCGAATTTAGGAAATAACCAAATGTTTAAAGTGCGAAAATAACTATTTTAGTAAACATTAGTGTGAAGAAACATTAGACGTTTTATTATGCAAAAATTCGACAACGCTGGAATGTAAATTAATAAAGTTGTGTTTGAAATTGAATTTAATATTTGAGTGTTAGAAAGGTTCATGAAAATATGCATATATTTATTTAATTTTATAGGTTATCCTAATATTGAAATAACAAAAAATCTCGCAAAACTTATCTATTTATCTGTGCATACCATAAAATAACACATTTTTATTTTTCCGAGAAATTCTTAGACCAACAATTTTTCTTGTACAAATGTTTCCTTTCTCAGAAGTCAGTTCATCTTGACAACGAAAGATGTATTAAGCAATGCGTTCAAATAAAGATATTGAAGACAGCGGCGGTCTTAATAATTTTATGTAAATATTTAAGACAACAAAGTATATCTTCAGACCTAGATTCGGAAACAGTCTTTGAATTATTATAATATTAATCATCATAATTTAAATGTTTACGCATTAATGCACTTCATCCGTTGGTTTTCAAGGCCACCCCCCCCCCCCCTTCCTTACCACTCACCGCAAAACATTGCATCATCTTTCATTTAATCCAATTAGGGTTTTTTTGAAATAATTCATTATTTTATTTCACGTCATTATCAAATTACTTTTTTTACGGAAAACCAGATATTATATAATTCTACGATCAATGGATTGTGAATGTGATTATGTAACAACTTTGGGTTTTACTTTATTATCAAAAGAAGATAAAACTTATCCCTTTTTGGTAATTATCTAAAACCCAACAACAAAAACGGCGTTTAACGTTCAAATCAAGAAGAAATTTATTATGATTTAGGTAAAAAATAAGTGTTTTTTTTTTAAAGAATAAGTATTTCAAACAACAAGAAAATCAATACGGTCCATGACTGCGAACGTGATTGTGTGATGTTTTTACACTCGTTGCCATAATTTTAATTGCCATTCCAATTTCGGGAAGGTTGAATTAAAACCTTTGCGTGCATGAGTCTGATAAAATTAGTGTTTAAAGTGAAGATGTATAGCATGATAGCTAAGTGCCTCAGAAGTAAATAATTGTAAGTTTTTATTCTGGAAGCCGGTTTGCAAAAATATATTTAACTGAAATTTAGATCTAGAAGGTAGGTTTCTTTATGTTTATACAGATAAACGCGATCTTAGTATCGATACAAAATTGGTATTAATTCGCCAAAAATTAAAATTTTTATTGCTTTTATTAAAAAAAAGCATTAGCTCTAGTTTTCGTAAATCCAAGAAGATTATTTTTTAGTATGATTACGAATTACCAAATATAAATTTAAATATGTATATTTGGTGCATCGGTAATCTGACACACTAATTTTATTGGATATGTCTTTAATATTTTTTATTGCAATATAATTATTTAAGTTAAAACAAACATTTCCTCGTAAGTATACAGTGATTGTATATACTACTAAATAGTGCAAAGTAAAAATTAAGTATATGATTTAAATAATATTTTGGTATTTCATGAAGACCTCATTAGGATAACTAATGCAAAGGGGTTCATGTTTTTTTTTTTTAATTTGCGGTTAATTGATTGTATTATTACATTAAAATATATTACAAAATACTAGCTGAAACCCTAGGCGTTGCCCGACTTGCAGCTCGCTTGGAGTAATCAGGTGAAGACATTTATTTTCCTTTTAGTTTGAACGTTGAAGTGTCCAAAATTTCATCAAGAAGTATTAAAATTCTGATTTAGAAGTTGGGAAAAAGGGATGAATTGACTTTAAAGGTCGTGTCTTAAATTTCATCAATGTCTTTATAAAACTGTTGCATACACGTATTATTATACACGCCGCCCGACACAGAACCCTTCTTCAGGTTATAAGAAATAAAAAAAAATCGCTAATACATCACCAGAAGAACCTGTGCTGAGGTGTTCACATTTTATGTTTTTGAACAGCTTAAAATATATATATTTTTTTTTTTTATTATAACATATTTGTTGTTTTTACAAAAAATATACAATGTTTAAATATCATACAGTATACAGTGTAAAACAAAAAATAACGTTTCCTCACCATAAAGCTACTCTTGTGTTTGGTGAGGGAATTCAAGCCCAATTAAAAAAAAATCATTGAAGTAATTAATAAAATCTTGTAAATAATAACAAAAAGGTAAGTAAGAAAAACGAAAGATTTATCGATAATTATTTTTAAGATAAAAAAATAATAAGAATAGATACGTTTTCAATTTTAGCTGAAATTTATGAATATTTTCGAAAATTTTTAGATTTAAAGGAAGGTTATTAAAGTAAGATATTCGAGATAAGTATTTTTAATGTCCTCGGTGTTACAGTTATTTTAAAAACATGATAATAAAATAATAAAAGAGAGTGTTTTGAAAAATCTAGTAATGTAAGTAAATACTTCTTTATAGGAAATACCTTTTTATATAAAATAAATAACTTTGTAAACACCATAATTTAATCAAAAAGATTCAACATATATTTATATATTTATTCTGACTAAGAAACCATTGGTTTTTAAACAAGTCGACTGTTTTGATTAAATAGTGGTATTTACATAATTATTTATTTTATTGAAGAATTTATTATTTAATTTATTTCACAGAATGCTAAAATCTTTCACGAAAGTTGCAATCATGTCATATTTGCCTATCCGAAAGTACATTGTTTGCAATATTTACGAGCATCATATCCTATATTTTATATATTAGACAACTATAATTATTACCGAGATGGAATGGGATCAAAGAATTTTATTATTTATGGCATGTGAAAGTAATGAACCTACGTCATAACATAAGGCAGATATTATAATAACTCTCGGGTGAGTGGAGGTGGAGATGTTTGTTACGGGGAATTCTGCCTTTAAAGTCGGTCCGTTGCGTTGACGTGACGCAGTTCCAGCTGGCCCGACTTCTGGCAAAACTGATGGTTAAACCAGCAGAATCATAATAAACACTCGATGACTCACCAAGTTTGATAAGCCTAAAACAGCAACCTGACTAAATACCGGTTGTTTTGCTTGATTCTCGTAAAAGATTGTACTTTTTTACTTAAATCTCGGCGTGCATCGTCATCTCATTGCTGCTTTTTTGTTTTGATTTTATTTGCAATGGTTCCTATGAAGTTTTATATTTTTTACATCTTCACAACTCGATGAATTTCAAAGAATGTTTAGGTTATTATTATAAAATGATTTATTTTATAAGAAAGGGAAGTTTCCAGAAATTCTCCAATAGTGTTGGAGAAAAGTTGCCTTAGAAACGATTGTGGACTTCAGGACGGTCAAGCAAGTGGTTTAACCCGCGACGCCTTGTGGGACCGACCACTTAATGTTAATTAAACACTCTCCGAGGATATTTTAGGACGATTATCCATGCTATATAAATATTTATATTATAATATAATTACGTGATAAAAATGGCAGTGGTGTGATTTCTCCAAACGTGATATAATATGTTATTTTACTATGTCAGAAAGCACAGGTATTTAGCATATTATTTTACAATTTAACGATATTTTACTAATGAGGTAACATTAAATAGAGTTATAATGTATTTCCATTAAAAATTATATTGGGAAATATATTGAAAGTTCGATGAATCACTTGATATGATGTTGCGCATTTAATTTAGCATAACCAAAATAGAACATAAGCGTTATTTTCTATTACATTTTAACTAATTTAGTTAATTTCAGAGATACAGTAAGATTAATTAACTAAATTAAGAAATTTAATTAACAATAAGATTTATTTTATTACAGATCTAAAATTTACTAATTCGTTGACAATTTCAGGAGTCCTTCGTATTTCGTGGGGACAAAACATTATATTATGCTTATAAGTTAGAGGCGTTGTCCTGGAAAGACAGATCCTGGGTTCGATTCCCAGTAGAGAACGTAACTTTTTTAAGTTTCAGCGTCTTGTTCTGTTTTATGTTTCGGTTAAATGTATTGTTATTGTCTTTTTCTTCAATGATATATTATATAATGTTATAATAATTTTGTTTTAGGAAAAAAGTTAAATAGCTTACAATGTAATATCATAATCAGCAAAATATTAGAGTAAAATTAAAATCCTAAAAAAAACCGGCCTTATTCAAAATACTTACTTATTTTATTATTATATTATATCTAGGAATAACTTTTTCTAACCTACCTTCAAATCTAAAAATTAATAAAACTAATTATGAATTTCAGCTGAAATTGAAAATTAACTACTTTTACTTCTCTTATAATTTTTTTAATTCCATTTTTTCTGTAATACATAAATATTGCGTTTTTCTTATATATGTCCTTGTTTAATTAATTTACAATAACAACTTTCCTTTTTAATTGGTTTTATTATTATGAACAAATTAACAAAAATCTTTCAACAAATACACGATCTTTATCACTGTACGGTGAGAAGAGTATATTATTAATTTTCTTTATTTTTATTGTAAAAAATACAAACACGTGGTTTTGGAAAACCAACATATTAAATTTTTGCGTAGACATTGACGATCTCTTGATCCAGAGATCGCGAATTCAAAACTAGACAAGTTATTATAAAATATTTTTATGAAATAAATCTTAGTTTAAAACCACTTTATTTATATGCATGCAATGTCAACTAGTTTCAGTAGTTTCCTACCTTCATCAGCATTATTATAATATATTGTTAAGCCACAGAAGTTTTCCCAATTCAAACCAATCTAAAAAAATGTCTGTTATAACCACATTATTTGATTTGGTTCGTTTCGAACCATTACAAAGTTTGCATGAGGCAACGATCCAAGAATCAATACGAAGAATGTAAAGATATGTGGTCATACGACATCTCTTTCCAGTTCAATTATTTTAATCTTAAGAGTTAATTTTGCTCAAAAGGATTCCTAAGAACACAAAAAAGTTTTGTGCGTTATTTGCCCACAAATTAGCGGTAGCAAAGTTCGGTATTCCCTGACAACTCATTCGATTTGCACAAACCTTAGCCGTCGGTTTTTATCGTATCTTATTGGATTAACTATTTGAAATAAGTATATATTAATTATTAATTATGTCACTAATTTTTCATCACTATTCAGACAAGGAAGTAATTTTCTTGAGCGGTTGGTTGGAAAAACCTCGTAAGTCATTTTTGCCCCTTGCCTTCATTACATTTCTTACCATAAGAAATAAATTGCGTATTCGCATGAGTAATTACTATAATTAACTGCACATTGTGAATTAGATATGCACACTTAACTAGAATATCCAAACGACAACCTGTATCACGTAAAACAATATTTTGGGAGCAGACTTCTCTATTATATTAAAACTGTATGATTTAAAATAATTTTTTTTCTTCACTTAAATTAAAACATAAGGTGCCATAAATTTTCATTCAAAAGAATACATCTACAAGTGTTTTAGATATCTAGTGCTTTTATATAGGAAGCACTCATATCTCATGTCCATTCCTTGTACCTACCTACCAAAAATTAATTAAATAACCAACATAATGTTAATGATTTTTTACTTAGATTGTGTGATATTGTTCCTTACAAAATATTAGATTTTCTAAAATCAACTCATTTTAAAAATTAATACTCCATGAATTGCAAAATCAGATTTGCCTGAAGGCATATTATTAATTTTATTGCTCCTAAAATGAACGATTCTCTATTTACAACCTTTGAAGAGACCGTGTTGCGTAAAAATATTAACTTTTATAAAAAAAAACTAGTGTGCCGAGTAGACGTTGTCCTGCCTTCTATGTAGAACGCATTTTATATGGACCTCATTTGATGTAGACCGCCTTTTATCTGTTGTCAGAAATTTTATGCATTTGGCACACATAAAATGCATGCGCAAGTTACATCAATTTTTAGATATTGTTTTGACGTTTCATTTTATATTGATTATTTTAGCAGATTTTGATTATTGTTTATTATATAAATATATAGTATATAAAATAAGTAAAATTGCGACCGGTACCGTTCTATACCCTTAAAACTGCCTTAAAGTATATGTCTTTCGGTTCCATGATAACTCAATAAAGTGACAATTCACCACACTTTTAAAAAGTCATTAGAAAGGATGAAAAATTTATTTTTAACCTAACCTTACCTACTTAACCCAGTTGATAAAGTTATTGTTTCATCACTTTCCATGACTTTATATAACTTTTTAAAGATGTGATGAATTATCATTGTGATGATTTATCCGGTCACCATGTCTTTCACCGTGTGACAGATTGTCGTACGAATATGATCCATAGAAAAAAAAATCGTAATGGATTAAAATTTAATGTTTTCAATGAGGTAATTAAAAATTGATTTTTAAATCCAAACAATATTGTTGATTTCAATTATCGTAATTAATTTTAGTTTTAATGTAATGCGATTTGGTGAAGTATATTTTTTTGTCAATCCGTCTTTTGCCAATTTGAATTGATTAAATTAAGACCCTTTTTCCTTTAAAAAAACTATTAAAATCGCATTAAAAATATTGAGGGCGGTGTAGAGAAGTTAAAATTTGTGGTTGAATGTATTATTGGATGATAAAACTGAAAAAAAAAACAAATTCGTTAAAATTTTAAAAATATATTTTGATCTCGACAACAGCGCCACCTATCTAATCCAAAACAAGTCTCTAATTCAAGCTGGAACCAACCATACAAATTTCACAAAAATTCATTGAAATCGGTTGTAAATAGATACATTCCCTTAACAGTCATCTTAATTATTTACTCCAAGAAAGAATTCTACCTTTTTTTCTTGTTATTTAAATTTTAACTCTTGTTTTTTAAACTTCCACATTTCAATTATTTTCACTGGTTGTGCAATGCTATCCATCCGTGCCCTTGTTTTTGTTTTTGATTGCATCAATAACATAATATTTATACACGAGTAGGTACTTTCATAAAATGTCTTATTTTTAAAACATTATTACCACAGATCAGTACCGTATTTTGTATGTTTGGTTTAAAACTTCAACTGAAAATGTAATTTATTTATTTATTTCAAACACTGTTTATTTATTACTTCATTTTATATCATTTATCCTTTTACAGAGAAAATAAATGCCTTTATTTTATGTGTAATTCGTAAATCATGTAAATGTGTCAATAAATACCATAAATCGAAAGCCCGGGCTTTTCCTTTGTAGAATTTTTTAGCTACGCATGACCTTATATATATATATTTTTATTACTGCTCCAATGACACGAATTAAAAATAATCAGTGAATAATTTAATTGCTTTTAATTGAAACGCCAAGGTATCATAGTTTAGGTCAATGTTTCTTAACTTGGGGCGCATGCCCCGCAGGGGGTTCATTTGAATATTTTGGGGGCAATGCGCAATCGAAAAATATTAGATAACGTTTAATACATTTTTTGATAAAAATTTTTATTATTATTTCAGGTACATTGATGCAACGTGGCCTCATACAAAATTGTAATTAGTGTGTTAGTGTGTACATTTTAGGGTTTTTGAAACAATTGTTTAGAAAGGTGAGTTTTGATTTTACTGTACATAGTCTTGATAATTGAATTTTGGATTTTTTTCCAGGGGTTTTATGTGATTACTGCACGTTCCACCCCAACCAATTATTTTACATGAAAGGGATGAATGAACTGGTGCATCATAGGCAAGTTTCATGGTTGTTATATTTACTATGTTATTTATTCGTTTAAATGTAAACATTAAGGATCTCAGTTTATTTACAGTTTTTTATTCTATTTGGTTGGTCCATTTCAGTTAGCAATCCATATTTACCTTAGTATTATTTACCTTACTTTAGTGTTGACGGATTACAATTGATTGTGTGAAACTTCAGATAAAGATTACTTTTAGAAACAGTCTTTAAGTAGTATTATCATAATGTTTCATCATTATAATTTCTTTAGCTTTTATTTAAAAAAAAAAAACACATTAAATCTTGGCTAAAATACACCGAAATAGATACATTTTTCTTATATATCGACAGTCATTTACTTTCATCGGTCATACATTCATGCTCTTGATTTGGTTTTTATTGCACATTTTATATACTATACGACAAACTTCTTCTTTCTAAAATAATAGTAGGTACCATATTGATATGTTTATTTCTAAATTTCTACAGATAATGTCAACGCTTCGCGTTATTTTTTGTTTAAATTTAATTAATCGTTGTATTTTTTTCCTAAAAAACCTAACTTTATATATTTTACTTACAAATAAAATTGTTCACTTTAATTTAAGCTTTATGCTTAAACCATATAAATGTTATAATAACTTCTACAATACCCACGCACAGGCTTTGCCTTTGAGGCATTTTTTTACTACAAACTACACTGTATTTTTATTTGTGTAATTTTTCCAACATTGTATCAAACTTAAAATAATTAAAATAAAAATACAAAAATGGTAGGTAACGAGCACATTTTTTATTTGTTACATTATGATACATGATAATGTATATTGAATTATACTTGGTTAAAGTAACTATCACGTGTGTCCAAACAATATCTTAGTAATTTCACCCGTGATGAGAAGGGTTCTTAATCTTAACTAATAATAATTATACTTGGTTAAAGTAACTATCACGTGTGTCCAAACAATATCTTAGTAATTTCACCCGTGATGAGAAGGGTTCTTAATCTTAACTAATAATAATTATACTTGGTTAAAGTAACTATCACGTGTGTCCAAACAATATCTTAGTAATTTCACCCGAGATGAGAAGGGTTCTTAATCTTAACTAATAATAATTATACTTGGTTAAAGTAACTATCACGTGTGTCCAAGCAATATCTTAGTAATTTCACCCGTGATGAGAAGGGTTCTTAATCTTAACTAATAATAATTATACTTGGTTAAAGTAACTATCACGTGTGTCCAAACAATATCTTAGTAATTTCACCCGAGATGAGAAGGGTTCTTAATCTTAACTAATAATAATTATACTTGGTTAAAGTAACTATCACGTGTGTCCAAGCAATATCTTAGTAATTTCACCCGTGATGAGAAGGGTTCTTAATCTTAACTAATAATAATTATACTTGGTTAAAGTAACTATCACGTGTGTCCAAACAATATCTTAGTAATTTCACCAGTGATGAGAAGGGTTCTTAATCTTAACTAATAATAATTATACTTGGTTAAAGTAACTATCACGTGTGTCCAAACAATATCTTAGTAATTTCACCCGTGATGAGAAGGGTTCTTAATCTTAACTAATAATAATTATACTTGGTTAAAGTAACTATCACGTGTGTCCAAGCAATATCTTAGTAATTTCACCCGTGATGAGAAGGGTTCTTAATCTTAACTAATAATAATTATACTTGGTTAAAGTAACTATCACGTGTGTCCAAACAATATCTTAGTAATTTCACCCGTGATGAGAAGGGTTCTTAATCTTAACTAATAATAATTATACTTGGTTAAAGTAACTATCACGTGTGTCCAAACAATATCTTAGTAATTTCACCCGTGATGAGAAGGGTCCTTAATCTTAACTAATAATAATTATACTTGGTTAAAGTAACTATCACGTGTGTCCAAACAATATCTTAGTAATTTCACCTGTGATGTGAAGGGTTCTTAATCTTAACTAATAATAATTATACTTGGTTAAAGTAACTATCACGTGTGTCCAAACAATATCTTAGTAATTTCACCCGTGATGAGAAGGGTTCTTAATCTTAACTAATAATAATTATACTTGGTTAAAGTAACTATCACGTGTGTCCAAACAATATCTTAGTAATTTCACCCGTGATGAGAAGGGTTCTTAATCTTAACTAATAATAATTATACTTGGTTAAAGTAACTATCACGTGTGTCCAAACAATATCTTAGTAATTTCACCCGTGATGAGAAGGGTTCTTAATCTTAACTAATAATAATTATACTTGGTTAAAGTAACTATCACGTGTGTCCAAACAATATCTTAGTAATTTCACCCGTGATGAGAAGGGTTCTTAATCTTAACTAATAATAATTATACTTGGTTAAAGTAACTATCACGTGTGTCCAAACAATATCTTAGTAATTTCACCCGTGATGAGAAGGGTTCTTAATCTTAACTAATAATAATTATACTTGGTTAAAGTAACTATCACGTGTGTCCAAACAATATCTTAGTAATTTCACCCGTGATGAGAAGGGTTCTTAATCTTAACTAATAATAATTATACTTGGTTAAAGTAACTATCACGTGTGTCCAAGCAATATCTTAGTAATTTCACCCGTGATGAGAAGGGTTCTTAATCTTAACTAATAATAACTATGATTAATAATAATAAAAAGTTGGAAAGTGTTTTAAGAGATAAAGAGAAATTTAAAATAGAGATGTACGAGTAGTTGACTGTTAGGATTGGTTGTTTCAAATGTAACATTGTCACTAAATAGCCATTAAGCCCCATTTTGTTTTTTTGACAATTGAAAGGTCCCCTGTTAATTGCAGATTCTAAATCTGTTTCAGCTTTTAAACAAATTGAGATTAGCAAAAAAGGAAAACTATCGTGTTATTAAGTTTTTCAATTGATTATAATTTGATAGTAAGCTAAAACGTACCTAGAATTGGCGTTTAAAAAGGACCTTTGAAATGTCAAAAACAAAAATTGCGTTGAATGGGCATTTGATGACTTTGTCACACGTGAATGTCTGCGAACAGCTGGGCCTTATTAATTTATTTTATTGAAAAATTAAACTTGGGTAATTTTAAAATAATTTTAATTAATAATCAGAAATAACATCCATGCTATATAGTAGGTAGCAGCTAACGTAGGTACATAATATACAAAAGGTTGTACTTATCTTATTTTCCTTCTAAGTGTATTTATTTTATTTTCTGCAATCGTTGAATTGCTTAACTAACTTACATAAATAATTAAAATTTGTGTAAACAGTGTTTCCACGTAATATTTTTTTTAACCCCGGCTCCAAGCTGATTACCGAAAAATCGTGTGTATCGCAATACAATGGGGATTAAATGCATTTCCAAAAAAATATGTTGGAAATTCTTCTGAATATTTCATCATACATTTATTATTTTAACGGAAGTTTAGTAAAATAAGTGCTGATTTTTCTGAAATCTGCTTAAACTAAAGGATGTTCCTAAAATGCAATTGCATTTGTGAGTAAGTAATATTTTTAGTTAACATTGCTTTACCGGTACAGGATTAACTTTTCCGTTATCAAGACAATAAGACAACTTGAAGTTGGAATAATCATTTTAAGGTCCGAAGAATGTTCTGTAGAATCATTTTACAGAGCAAGCATTAGGTTCAAACTTTAAAATAAGTTAAAAATTTAAGTAAAGTTAATTTAAGTTAAATCACCCATAATTATATGTATATTTTACCATTTATTTTATTTTATATATTTTTTTCTAAACAACTTAAGTAAAGTTAATTTAAGTTAAATCACCCATAATTATATGTATATTTTATTTTGTATTTTTTTTCTAAACTAGCTGACGTTTACCCGGCATTGCTCGGGTTTAAGAATGGTTTGGAGTAATGTTTTGTGTCTGTGAATATTGTGCCCGAAAATCTTTATTTTTCGACTTGATTACAAAACTTCGACTTTGTTCTACTAACTATTATTAATTAATTAATTTATCGGATAATTTGTATGGCGCCACTTTTGTCAGATATATTATCACCTAAGGGGCGTTTTACAGTTGGTAAAACTATAATATGCATGGAATTATAATACCGTTCGGAATAAATTCTCCAAATGATAATGATAGTGAAAACTCTATCAAAATCCGTTGTAGAGTTTAGAAGAACTAAGTGCACGAACAGAAGCAGATAGCCATTTTGTTTTATACCATTTAGAGATTTAAAAAAAATTAATGGGTAGAAACTAAATCTTTCAGTTTTCATCCGGGCAAGTCAAGTTAAATCCAGTGATTTCTCAAGAACTAATATTAAATATAGCTATCTAGAACCGAAAATATAATATAAATATAATGAACACCATATGGTTAGTTGTATGATTCACCTTAACTGCAACAGTAGTTATGGACCAATTAATTGTAGGAAGTCTGGCGTCATTGAAGTAACGGCGGATTTATTATAAAAAACTAAACACTCAGCTTTGGAGCGTTTTCATCAAGGATTTATTTTAATTGTAAATTTAAAATGTGTCTTCAAATTCAATTTTTGCTGTGAATCATTCTTAACAATTGTGCACATAGACGTTAAATTAGATTAATTCATTCTGTTTGAAAGTGAACAATATTTTTAAATGCATAGATTTTTGACCATGGCTGACTTTATGTTATGATATGTCGTGCACAAATATTGAGTCGCGAAGAAAGGGTGTCAAGAATTTACATTACGTTGAGTACAAACTTTTCTCTTATTTATTTATTAACGGGCCATGTCCAATTGCAACACAAATTACACAAGGAGAAATTTTACAACAAAGGATAGTTTTAAAATTACAGCAATGGCAAAATAAGGCACACAAACAATAAAGATAATGTCAAGTCAAGTCTGGAACACGGTTTTTATGGAGTTCACGACGTCTGCTTCATCAATACAAAATATTACTTGCGTAATGACTGACAAAAATCATTAAGAATTACACCAAAAAATTCAACGTCCTGACTGGAGTTGACAAGTCTCGCCAATATGGATATTGATCTATGCCTATGGTATCCTTGATTGAGGAAAAGCAATTCATTATTTCTCTTTCTCTTATAAAACGTACTAGGAGCAAGTTTATCCATAGCGTTTATGGCGCCCACTCTTTGAGAAGATTATTTTAGACAAAAAAATAGAAGAGTCGTAAAAATAAGTATATTTAATCAATTTATAAAACTGGCAAATTGTAGTATTTTTGTTTTGTTTTAAGTTTTATTTTCTTAGCGAATTTTCTGAACCTGCGGCATCTGGGCGGAGATCTTAGCGCTGAACCACGGAGTTCTTCAGGGCTAGCTGCAATTTATTTAAAAATACATACATTCATATATATATAAATAATATAATAACAGGTACATACATATGCAGAATTTGTTTTATGTATTATGTCACAAGCCAAGACAGAGCAAACGTCAACGATTGTTCGAACCTGTTTATGAGTATTACCAAATGGTACGATTTTGACTAAATTTTATTTTGATTGTTATATTGTGTTGTAAAGTTGGTTGACTTTTAACCTTTTTTAAATTTGTTGTTGTAATGTTGGGTTGTAAATAAAATAAAAAAGGCACAATACCAAAGTCACTGAAGTACGAATGTACTTTATAAAGATGAATGAATCAAAAATAAAATATAAATTTCCATCTTTTTTTCCAAGCAGACGATCAAACCGCAACTACTGACCGCATTGACACATCTCTTAAATTCGCAATTTTTTCCGGATATTAGATATATTACTAAATACTAATTGCTGAACTATTTTTGACAAGGAAAAGGGAAATTATTGGCAATGAGTCACAGTTCTGACTAAATGGAAAGAATGCCAGTTACTATTTTCTAATTAAGTTGGGATTTATGGTTATTTTGTGTGAAAATTATGTGAAATAAGCATTGATACATTTATAAATAACCATAAATAGACCATTTTTTGTGATAGTGTTATACTCCCTGTGTATGCACATTCCAAATTTATTACAAAATACCTCCGCGAGTTAATTTATATCGAGATACTTCAAGGGTGGGTATTTCCCATTACAAGTTTATCATACATCATGCTCTAATCATGCTCTAATCATACAATCATGTAACTGTATAAAATAAGGAAAAAAAACTAAATGTTTATTTATCTTCTCTTCTTCCTAGCACTATCCCAACTCATTGCCTAGGTAGGCTGTTGGGGTCGGCTCTTCTCGTTCTCAGGTTATAACTTCTTCGGTTCTGAGTGTCGCTTTCATCTAGGCCGTTTCTTTGTAGGATTTTGGAGCATTGGGTCATCCAGGAGTTCTTTGGTCTACCTCTGGATGACTGTCTTTGAAGCTCTATAGACATTGCCTGCTTCACTGTGTGGTCTGGTGGTCTCCGTCTTATGTGCCCATACCATCTTAACTGTCGTTCCTCTAGCTTACTGTTTATGTCAGTGACACCCAGGCTACCACGAATGCGTGAGCTTTTAATTTTATCTTTTAATGATACTCCTGCGGTCCATCTAAGCATTCGCATTTCTGCTGATTCGAGTTGCCTAGAGTAGGAGTTGTACATAGTCCAGCATTCGGAGCCATACATTATCGCGGGTCTAACAATAGTCTGGTATGTCTTTCCTTTAAGTTTTATTGGCATTTTCGTGTCGCACAAAATTCCTGTTACGGATCTAAATTTCATCCATCCCACTCCTATCCTATGGTTGACATCCGCTGCACATCCTCCGTCTCTGTGGATGAGTGAGCCCAGATACTTAAATGAGTCACAGTTGGCTAATGTTACTCCATCCAATTGCATCGAAGGAGTTACAGCATTTGGGTCTTCAAATGGTAAATACAAATATTCCGTCTTTTTCCTGCTAATTTTTAGTCCATTATCCTCCAGGATCTTTCTCCACCTTTCCAGGCTATTTTGTAGATCACAATGATTTTCTTCTATCAGTACTTGTTTATTTATCATTAAAACAAAAACATGACAGTTGGATATTGAACAATGGGTTCTGTAAATAATCGTTAAAGAATTACTAGAAAGAAAACCCGGTTAGTTGTTGTGTATTTTTTTTATCAACGTTGTTTGGTGCTGGAGCAATCCGATGAGTTACAAAACTCATTTAAGAACGGGAGACACTTACAATACATTGTTTGAAGTTAATACGTACAATTTTAATTGGTATTTTGATACTATAATTATAAGTTTCACATACATAACAGTAGAAAAATAGTAAAAGAGAGGTTAGGTAGAAAAAACAAGAAAAACAAAAAAGAAACAAACTGGGATATACACATAAGCATAAAGCGAAGGTAAAAAATTACAAAAAGGTTGCTTATTATAATTGATTATGCTTGATTACAAATACAGGGGTTAGAAAAGGAGAGAAAAAGAAACCTACAAAACAAAACACGGTATTCTTGGTAAGGTGCGCAGGTATAAGAGCAAAAAAGTATTATTCTAAAAATTTGCTTTTGATAGTCCAGAATTGATTGCGTTGATACGCTTTCAGTTTCTACTGCGTAATAATAGAAGTCGTGATTTATTTAAATTCAGAAAATCTGGGACTAACTTCCATGGTGTATTCCTTAATGCACATAGTACTAATGGAGGGAAAAAATTAAGCCGAGTGAGTGGACATCTGAAATGTATCACCAAACAAACACAAAAGATTGTTACCCAGGTAGTTAAGTTATGTTGTGTATAATTTTTACTAAGAAATCGTAAGTATTGTATTTGGTATTATGTTTTAATTGTATTATTGAAGTTATCATTTAACTTCTCACCAATCTATCGTACCTCTTGATCAAAGGTGTGCTGTGTGTAGTTTTGAAGTTCAGAAATGTATAATAACATTGAATATTTGAAAATTGCCATTGTATTATCATATTCTGCTGATTGTAGTTGCCAAATGAATACAAGAGTAAATAAAACAGCGCAAATTTTTTTTATTAAATAATACAAAAAAAATATATTTATCGCACAAAAATGTGTACATGAAATAAAAAAAATCGTTAAAAAACGCATTTTGATCATTCATCAATTTTCTGAAATTCTTATTTTTTTTATTTTTTTTATGGTTCGTTTTTCTTAAGGTAGGCACAGCTTTTCAACCTTGATGGGCTGCACACCACTGCTATCATTATTTGTAAATACTCGTCGGACTAACAGTCCTAAGCTATTGTAGAAGAAACCACCGAGGTTGCTACTATGGCTTGACTTCAAATTCAAGAGGACTTCCCAAACATCTTAGGTTAAGCTGAGTTATGTTTTTCTTAACTGCCTTTTTATGTTTCCTGGGGATTATTTCTTCTTTCTTACGAATGATTAATGATCGTGAGGTTGAAAGAAAAGTTTCAATCACTCTCAGTTTGGCTACATAGCACCATGCTCATATTACAAATATACTACCGATGCCTTAAATTACTGTGTCAGAACTATTGTCTTTTGGCTTTGACTCCACATTAACTCTAGTCTGTGCAAGCAAAAAGCACTTTGAGTGTTCTCAAAATTGAATTAAGCTAACTTTCAGCTCTTAATTGTTCAAGATAGCCAATGTGAAAACTAAAAGCTTTTGTTATATTCAGAGATAAATTATTTAATGTGTTCGGGAATATATCATTTTGCACAAACCAATAACATATGCACACATAGTTATATGATTATGATCACTAAGAAATTAAAAAAAAGACACTTGGCAAAACTAGATTTTATATGACACGGCAATGATAACAACTTTCTCTAAGACCCACTATCACGTGCATTAAGACGTATGATATTTGTGAGAATAAATAAAATTAATGTATGATATTCAATTGTTAGTGGAAAAGCAGGACATATAACTACATTATATACACATATGCATCTTTTAAATAAGTAAGTAAGATGGGCAAAGCTTTTAAATTAAAAAAATCCTTCCAAGTTCAAGTTCATTGCATTGAATCAGAAAGTTGGTTAAATTTGCATCGCATTTCGAGAGGTGGCTTGGAGATTCCCAACAGGTCAATTAATTATTGCAGATAGCAACAAGTTGAGAGGTTTCAATCCTTTTTGAAACCTGTATATTCCAGAACGGATTTTTTATCTGCAACGATTATTATTGAATCCCTTTTTGACAATTAATATAAATACCTTCAGAATAAATATTTATCTGGATAAAAACTTTCTAGAATTACTAAAACAAGATAATTATTTTCATTTTATTCTTTACAATTTTTATATGTGCCATACTCATTTAAATATATACAGGATGTTCGAGTGTTAAGTGCACTAACTTCGAGGGGGTAATTCTACATGATAGTCCAAGTAAAAAATTTAAATAACTTTTTTTGAAATTCCAACATTTGAAAGTAGGTTTTAAGCAAGAGAGTTAAATTGTTTATCTGGGAAAATAAATATTCTTGTATGGAAACATATTTTATTTGAAAATAAACATTAGAATTATTTGTCTTTTTACTTCAACCATATCGTAGAATCACCTCGCGAAGTTAGCGCACTTTACCCCTAGGCACCTTGTATATATTTTTAGATGTACAGTAGTACTTTTCAGACTCTTTACTTCAGGACACTGGCGTCAGGTGAGAATGTAGCTTTTGTTCTAATGGCATTTCAACATAAACTTCTAGAAACAATTTCACTCCTTCGTCTCTTCAAAAACACCATTCATGCATTTTCCAAAAAGATGACGCCCTGAAGAAGCTGCAGTTTATTGTGAAACTTGGTCGACATCAATAGACTTTTATAAAAAATAAAAGTTGTTTTTGCAAAGAAAAATATTTTTCCGAACGTAAAAATAAAATTTTAAAGATTTTTCTCCTCTTTTCATACATTAGTGGTTGCTTCACACAGATAACTGAATTGTTGCGTTGAAATTGCTATTTATATTACCTGGTAGGATGTAGACAATGTGTATTCAATATCGAGTTCTTTCTTCATATCACTGGAAATTTTATTACAATATTTCTTTGGCAAATGTGCAAATGTCGTAAAGATAGATCACGTATCCAACAGAAACGCTATTTACAGATTTTGGGGTGCCCCGAGAAGAAGATTTATTCAAGAAAAATGCAATTATCCAAATTTATAAAGATAATATAATCAAAAAATTTGAAATCCACCTAAAATATCATCCAAATCCACCTAAATAATCACCATAAATCTATCTAAAAGATATCTATACAATATCAAAATTACAAAATGTAATAGAAAACAAATGCAAAATAACTATACCTATTTAGGAATAAAGTATTTCAACAACCTTCCGTTCGAAATAAAGAAATTAAAGGATATTAACAAGCTTAAACGAAAACTGAAGTTACACTATCAGAAATAATTGCCTGTTTTTCCCTTTATTGATATTTATTATCAGTCTATACTCATGTCCACTGTATTTAGATGTTGTCTCTTCATATTTTGTTCCTATTATATATCTATCTATATATACCAATAACATAATGGTATTCTATTCTTTCTTATAATTAGTGTAACTCTCTCACCAAGCACAAGAACCAGTTTCTTCATTGGTGAGATTGCGAACATAAATATATTTTGTAACCATGTGTACTCATATAACATCCTGTACCCACTTATATATATTAAATAAAAAATAAATAAGTAAAATAGCTCATATGGCCCATGCACGCAAAAAAATATAAGGTTTATAAATAAAATTTTAAAAGAAGGGATTTTTACCTAAATCTTTGAATTATTAATTACATCATTATAATGTAACTAGCTTAAGCCCCTGGCGTCACCCGAGCTTTAATACACAGGGTGTATCGGCACGTACCCGACAAACTTTAACCAGCTATTCCTCAGCACATTTGGAGCAAAAAATGTTATGGGCGCTTTGCTGTCCTGTAACATTTTTTTTCCATTAAAAACAAAAAATAAATAAAAAAATCCACACTCCGTCACTGTCATTTGCATTGGTTCTCGTGTTCAACAGCTGTTATTAGCAAGTGTGTCAAAAAGTGTCCTTGCTCTTTCGTACACACTAAATAATAATAGTTAAAAATGAGACGCATGTTGTCATGCCATTTTGTTGTGATTGTAAAAGCGCGCCAACGTAGGTACGTACGTACATTATTCAACGAAACTCGAACAAAATATTGCCAGACGGGTTTTCAAACTTTGACGAAGGATAAAACATTGGTGACATGTGGTGAAAATATGAATGGTAAAAAAAAATGTTACCGGACAGCAAAGTGCCCATAACATTTTTTGCTCCAAATGAGCTAAGGAATAGCTGGTTAAAGTTTGTCGGGTACGTGCCGATACACCCTGTATACAGAGACCTTTCAGTGTAAGATTTCATCAGTCTCGTGATAAAACTGTAGATTTGTATAAAATCTACCGTCCGCCGTGGGTTCGCAACCTGTCGCCCTCTCCCCACTGACCCACAGACACTGTCATTTATATAAATTGATAACCAAGGTAATATTTTGAAGGATCATTTAAATCTTTATTCAGACAGAAAACGCTTCTTTTGTAATTCCCAATTTTTAACACTTAATTTTATCCCAAAGTTAAGTGGCAAACCAGGATACTACATTAATTTTTTAAAGCTTTTATTTTTTAAATATTTATTTTATTCACTCAATTAATAAAAAAGCAGAACTTATTAATAAATAAAATAATTTGATAATAATATAATTGAACACATAATAGAAAAACTCAAAATTAAATTGGAGTTCTATAAATTAAACTCCACGACAATAAATAAATAGAAATATACGATGAGTAAAATGAAGACAATGTTGGTAGTTCTTATTCGAAGTATTATACAGTTAAATATGACCAAAGAAGATAGCGTCCCATTAGCTCAGTTGGTAGAGCGGTGCCCCGGCAAGGCAAGGGTCCTGTGTTCGAGTCCTAGATGTGGCTGTATCTTTTTCTGATATTTCTGTTTCAGATTTTCGTTTAGGATTCGTTAATAATTAAATATTACAATTTGAGATTTTACTCACTATGTTATTACAAAAATAAATAAATACAAATTTCAAATGTAAATTTTAAAAATCATAAAAATCAAAAGTTTTTTTTTACACCTGCTAGTACATAAAAACTTTTTTATTTTTTTATCGCGAAAGAGGTTTTAATTTTAATTATCGTCTGAAAATAAACACAACGTTAAAATTTAGACTTACTTCTTTTTTCTAGACCACATTTCAGAAAAAAAAATTGTATCTCTTTTGTTAGATTCGCTTATTATAAAAATGACTACAAACGTTATAAAAACAATAACTCTTTAAAACAGTAAAAAAAATTATGAAAATTTAATCATAAAAATATATACACGTATGTACATAAATTATATGTATATGCATACATACGTGTATAATGCATTATAAACGACCAAATAAAATAAAAATCCCTCATAGGCAAGACAAGTGTCATTGTCTATAATAATATGGATGCTTCTAAGGGGGAACTTTAAATCACCAACTAAACATCAAAAACACCATTACCTTATGCGGTTTTCGAGGAAAATACTTCCACAAAAAATAATATGATTCATTCTTTAATAGTTTTTTTTTTTATACCACATCAAGGGTTTTTTTGGTAACGTAATTAAGTATGTACAAAATATTTTTATTCTCGGGAAATCTTTATTTATTTTTCCTCTTCGTAAATATTTCAATCAAGGCCGTTTGGTATTCATTGATTTCCTGATAATTCGGTAGACGGTTAGAAGTCAACACCGTTAAAGGTTAAATTAATGTAATATTATAATCATACCAAATCAAATGAAATATGTTTTTATAGTTAACGTGCTAACTTCTTTTATGATTTGCACAATTTAAAAAACTTATTATACCTAATAATTTAGAGATATTCGGCAAGAAACAGCCAATCAACAAAACAATATAAGAAAAAGCGCTTTTGTATATAATGAACTTTATGATCGGATGTAAATGCATATGCAACCTTCTTAACAGCAATTAATTTTTTTAAACAAATACCTGTATAAAGCCACGAGTTAAAAACGACCATTTTTTATAAACCCTTTTCGCTCTTATCATCCACAGTACATTATCTTTTATCCGGTGGGGAAAACCTGTATTATAAACTTCCCACTGTTTATTCACTCTGTTCCAGATCAAATCAACCATTTTCTTTGGCGAAAGGACAAACATTGTTTGGTTTGCATTCGTGAATTTTAAAAAACATATACAAAATGGTACTAGTGTAGATATAAATGAGCCGCGTGCATGGCTTGAAACCATTTTCGTGTTATTTTTTTCTTTAAATATTTATTCACAAAAAATAATGTTACATAATTTATAGAAAATATAGTAATAATTTCATCTAATTTTAAACATAAAATGTACCACCACAATAAGGCTAGGCTTGTGTGTATGGGGGATGTGTCATTTTGTTTGTTATTTTTTAAGGAATATGCCAAAATATACAGTTTATGATTTAAGTGTGTTTTTTAACGTGAAGTTTAAAATCTTTGTTGCTATTTATATTTTACATACTTTCTGCTAGTGAATTTAATTTTTTATCCATATTGCATGGGCAATCTGCATATATTACGGATTGTGAACTACTCATTTAAGATCTATGGATATTTCTCGATGTTTTTTAAATATGTGAAGGAGGTCAGAAGTATTGAAATTATTGTATTAAAGTATTCCATTAATTAATTGTACACAATTAGTATTATTTTGTCGGCTTATTTATGTCTTGCAAACTATACTTAATAAGTAATCATTATTATTTTGATTACCTGATTGTTTTGTGTTAAAAAGTTTGTTCAAGACATTACTTCCAAACAAAGATCTAGTATCAAGCTTTTTATCTCGTTTAAAGCATGTAATTTACAATTGACTTCATTTTTAAAATTAATTTTCAAGGTCTGAAAAACTATAACACGGAGCCAGAATGCGATGAGTTTACTTGGGCTAGAATGGTTACTGAGACGTAACAAGTTTGCTCTCTGTAGTTATTTTTGATATCCGGTTTTGTCAAACAAAAAAATATGTAGCGGTTTTGTCTCGCGCTATTTGACCTTGTATACATAACGATTTAACTCTGAGCGAGATATTCGCGACTGTAAAGTTAATTAATTCGTTATGTTAAATTTTGATACGTATCATAAACATTTAGTATAACTGTCAATTAAAAAATAATAAGGATCATATTATTTAATATAATTTTCATAGTAGTTAATAAACAGTCTCTCAAGTCTCTGGAAGAGAGTAAATTAGTACACTTGTATGTTAAAGCTTTGGTTTGTTATTAATATGCGAATGAAACCAGGTATCCCAAACGCCATTGTATCTCCAATGGCCTTGATTGAAGTACGGACGCAAAAAAATGTTAATAATTATGTATTCAATAATTCAATCGAATGTAAAGTACAAAAAAACACTTAAAAGTTATATAATACTGGTCCAATGAGCGGGTGTGTTCGGTTCTATCGCCTTGCTCCAACCAAAACAAGGCATAGGTTATCTATAAAAAAATGATAACGTAATGCGTGTAATATAAAACTGGCTAAGTAAATCTTGATGAACGGAGGCACTTTGGGATACTTGTGGTACGCTGAAATTTTTAACTAAAAATCATCTGATATGAAAGATTATTCAGGAAATTTGAAACATTTGTCGTGTCTTCGCTCTACTGTAGGGCGCAGGTTCACCTGGGAGACTGAACGGAGTCTTGTCGATACGGTGAGCGCAAGATGCTCAGACGATACATAACGAAACACAACGAATCATTGCTTCATCATTAAAATATTTCAGTATATCGCTCGCCATACATTCCCATTGATAGTGTATGGCGAGCGATACGCTGAAATAGGCCAAACTTAATGGTATGGTAATTTTAAAATCTTGAGTTTTTTTTATTATTAATTAATTTCATCATGAAATATTTATATTCGAAAATGATTACATACACAAGTTAAACAACTTTAATAGCTATTCCTCACCATATAGAAAAATCATGGTTCAGAGCAACCATGTTTTTTTTTGGGAATTTTAAGATCAAACTATAAATTGATATAATTGAAAAAATAATACAATAATATTAAATGTAAAATAAAAAAGATTTAAAAAAATTATAACAATGATGAATTCTTTCAGTGTCGTTTCAGGTTAGTTTTCAATTTAAGTAATAAAAATTTTCTATAAATTTTAGATTTAAAGAATGATAATGAGGTTTGTTTCTTTATTTTATTATTGTAGGCATGTTTTTATTTCTTTTAGGAAAGGGTGCAATTGTATACAGATGATTATTTTTTTTTCTTTATAATTTTCCAAAAATCTTATAAAGTAATTTATTATAAAAATAATACATTTTACTCAAATTAAAAATGTACATACTTTGACGAAATGTTTGTTTAAATTCTACATTTTATTTACCATAATATTTGATTTTATTGTTACAGTGGGTTTTTGCGGCGCTACGACTTTTGCCGGTGTCCTGCTGTTTCTCTTTAGTTTCATATGCTTAAGGCTGCGGTAATTTACTCCACACTATCCAACCACCTAAGCTAAAGTCTTCCAATAATACTTCGTCTTGCAGATTGAATGATATAGCTACCCATCAATATATATATATATATACTTTGAATGTAACAAAATAACCTTGCTAACCCAATTTTACTCTACTCTACCGTAAATTAACTTACGTGGTTTGGTAGGAAAATTTGATATTACAGGTATATCTGTACGAATTGGTAAAAATTTACGTACGGACAAAAGTGTTATATTATGCATTTTTCCTGTGCATTACTACAAAGAGCATTCCGAAAAAAAACACTATCCGCTTGGCAGAAAGCAACGGACATTTAATTTTTTGCACTTGATACGGTTTAAGAACATTATACTAATAAATGACAAAAACGCAACTAGGAAATACCGTGGATTTTTTTTATTAATTGCTTCTATATGCGGTTGCTTCCATTACAAACATGTTTGTTGTGCAACGTATCCAAAACAAACCCGTCATGTTTTATTGTAATAAAGAGAATGATTCATTTGTTAATGGTCTAATGACAACAGGAAAAAACTTACCTATGATGAAGGTACCCCACTAAGAAATCTATAATGGTAGATCAAAATGGAGCTCATATTAGCAATCCCATATAATATTATATACATGCGTTCAAAGAATGTTATATTTACATATATAAATGTCACACATAGAATGTATAGGTACATGAAACATGAATTAAGATATATGCCTGTAAGAGTACATGTATTATGTACCGATATCCATATTCTGAAACGTGATATTCTACAAAATGTACCAAAACCCATTATGAAAAAAATCTACCATATCACTGAACATATAATCCCGAGTGATTTTAAACATACTAATTTCGGTTTTCGGTGAATATGTGCACGCATTACGTGATGTGAAAATTTCACATATTATTTAGTATTCCTGCGTATATGCGTAGTGCGCAAAATTATTTAAGTTCAATGAACTTTTAATATTCAAAAATATGTAAGTATAATTCATATTATTTAATGGATCAATTATTTTATTAATTCTTTATTAGAAATTTGTATTACGTTTGTAATTTTTATGATCAGATGTTGTAACATTCCAAACGTAATTTTTTCCTTTAAAATACAAATACTTTACAAATCCTACCGTGATTTTAGAGGGGTTTGCGCTATTACGCTTATGTACTAATTGGTAACAATATTTATAGACGTAACCATTCCACTCCTAGGTCCCATACAAGCAAACTAAATTAATTATTTAAATAATTTAGTTAACTACGGGCACACGGACCCGCCCACAACACAATTATATCGATTAAATTTAATAATATAATTTATTTATTAATTTAATAATATATTATTACAAACCTGACAAAAATTGATTTGAAAACGGTTTAGCTCAAATTCTAAAGTGAAATAATTTTTTTTGCTGGTTGGTCAAAGATAATAATAATTTTGTCAGTTTTTTTGAAACTTTAAAGAAAATTTATTTGATTTATTTAAATTTACCTTCGCCACACACTGTTATGATGTTTTTGCAATTGGTAAAATATAATTACATCTACAAATATAACGTTGATTTATAATTTTTTTTTGTCTTTGGTTAACATGAGCTTGGAAATGTTATTCTGTCATTTTAATACAATAGCAACCATAAACAGTGTGTGTATTTTTTCAGTAATATATTTTTACGCAGAGTACAAGGCGTATAATAATGAAGAATAGAATAAGATATTTTAAAGATGCGTATTTTAATGACGGTTTATTACATAATATAAGCATTTGACGTAAGTTTTAGGAGGGGTTATTGTGTGTTGTTATTTTTTGCATCTGTCAAATAGCACCACGGTTTGAAAAAGGTTTTAAACTCCATAACAACTGTCACGGTGAATCATTTAATGAAGTGGCAGAACTCGCTAAAACCATTAATTAAAATTAATTCTTGTTACATTATTAAAATTACTAATTGGAATTCCACGAAATGTAGACACAAATTTTAATTTTAACAACATTCTTTGTGATTACTTTTTTGGTTACCTTCATCAGGGCAGATGGACAGTATAACGCTGTCAGTAAAAGTTGGCTTTAGAAGGAGGGAACGCCGCACGGCACAATATCAAAAAAAAATAAACACTATGATATTTTTTGTAGTAAAAATCTCAAAACATGTCTCACATAGGTAATAATAATAATTTTAAGCTGATTTGCATAGCGCCATGTTCATGAAAAATACCCTCAAAGGGATTGTACGAAAACATATGATGCATAATTAATATAACTTGCTCACAACTAATGGCGAATATACAAGTTGACGGGAATTCGAAAATGGCACATTTCAAATCCTTAAAAATTTATTCGTCAACATACAAATAAACTGAATATTTCTTCATTAACTTTTTTTTAAATAAAAGAAAACAACGAAGATACCATATGCTGCCCATTTCAACTTCTTTTTTAATGTGAATACCGCACAAGAGTCCCAATTGCTCACAACCGTCTGGAGCCAGTAAGACCATAACATCCCCAATTGGTATTATATGTTGTGATGCTGAAGGTAGCGGAGGGGAGAAGAGGAAGTTGGGAAAGTGCCTGGCTATTCAGATTTGGTCAACAAACACAGCTAAAACCATTTCCAGCAACTTTTCTGCATAGTGGTCGTACACCAGGGCGATATTTAAATTAACAAAATGTGAAATAACACAAATTCATCAAATAAAATTATTTGCGCACCCCGGGATTTGAACTCGCAACCATCGGATTGCTAGCCGAGAGTCTTACCCCTCGACCACGGAGGCCGTCAAATCTATATGGATGTGGAAAAGAGCACGTATAATTATTAATAATCGTAATTCGGAAACGTACATAATCACTCAAGCAGTAATAACTGTGACTTATTCTCGGGCACTCCATTGAAATTAATTGAAAAACTTTTTATATTTTTCACAAACTGAACTGAAAAATTTCACCGCATCCGTGATTTTATTCAGTTCAATTTTCTCCATGACCATTTTATTAAAATACTATTTAGGAATGTCCTTACCGCCTCCCATTATTTTAATATTATTTTCATCTGTTTTATTGTTTTGTTTACATTTTTAATGTTTAACCGTTCCTTAAAACTACATTGTTGTGTGTAATTGTTGGGATTCATGTCACAAGACTACCCTAGAGCCTTTAAATGTTGCACAAAGATAATTTAAAAATTATTTATAACTCTTAAGATTTTGTTTTGTATTCGACACAGTTATTATATATCGAAAGTAAAATTATGTCAATAAGGCAGTTGTACATGATAAGGCTCTCTGTAAAATTTTCAACAACATACTGCCAATAGATCACCACAAGTTCGTAACACTAGATTGGGTTCTTCTTTAATTTATCAGCCGGAGAATACCAGAACATCTTTTAGACAAAGGAGTTTTTCTTATAAAGCTCCGTTGCTTTGAAAATATAAAAACTATAGTTTCGTTGAATCTATTTAAGAAAATGGTAGAAAATTCCACGCTGACTGAGAGTGGTGATTTTGGATTGCCCAATGCCCATATCGTGTCTTCTGTCATGAATCACCTAAGGAGCCCCTGATTTGATGTGATTCATGTGTTATGTGATTTACTTATTTGATTGATTATAATTATAAAGCTCCTCTGTCGACACAGGAATTCCCTAGTAAGATGAGCAGTAGAGGTAAAAAATAAATTATTTTGTATCTCGTACCTAAATACTTGAAAGAACTATTTTGTCTTAAATTAAGAGGTTAGCAACCATTGATAAATATTTAAGCAATAATGTTCCTTAATTGAATTTAAATGTCCATTTTTTATTGTTCTTCAAAGTATTATACCGTTAAACTAAAATTCAACAGTTTATCAACAGGATTTACATGGTCAATTACAATGTAAATATGTTAACATAATACTATGACTAACTAACTAACTAACCATCACTCAATTTTTCCGCGGGGGTAGGCAGATAACTCGGTCTTGGCACACTCTCATTGCCTCATTCACATTCGTACATCTTATCATACATTATTCTGACTGTATACATGGCCCGACTCAAGTATCTGATTCACTTGATCGTGCCATGGCTTCATCGGGTATCCCCGACTTCTGCTACCATTCACATTTACTTAATATATTCTCTTTACACTCCTTTCTTCGCTCATTCGCTCTACATGCCCAAACCATCTAAGTGTCCCCTTCTTAATCTTACTTATTACGCTTGAATCAGTTTTGCATTCTTTGCAGATATCCACATTTCTCAGACGATCATAAATGGTTTTACCACACATACGCCTTAGGAATCTCAATTATACAACATTCAGTCTTTTTTCATGTTTTCTCTGCCAGTTCCATGCCTCAATTCCATACATCAGAGTAGGTACCATCTCTCCATTGTGGACTGCTAACTTCGCTTCTTTTGATAATTTTTGCTATCGCCAACTGCGTTCAGTCCTCCATTAATGGAGTTACCTACATTTACCCTTCTTTCAAAATCTCTGTCAGCTTTCCCATCTCTCGTAAACATACTTCCTAAATACACAATCCACCTGCTCCAAGTATTCCTCATTCACAACTAAATACTTTCAGATTACTCAAAATCGCGCCCTTTCCCACCTCTTTCAATTCTTGCATACAATTATCCATGTACAGCTTGAATAACTACGGTGAGATTACTCAGCCTTGTTTAACACCTTTTGTGATATCAAACCACCCCGTAAAACAACCGCTCACCCTAGCACATGTAACGATTCCCTCATACAGAGACGCAATTGCCTGAGTGAGATTCGTATTCACTCCATACTTGGTCAACACCTTCCATAGCTTTTTCCTGTCGAATCGGTCGTATGCTTCTTGTAGATCAGAGGTTCCCAAAGTGGTCTATATGGACCCCCAGGGGTCGATATCGGCTTGCTGGGGGTCTATGTCAGCGAGAAAAAAATTTGGGGGTCCACGAGATTCAAATGGGGGTACATACGAGCGGACCCCCATTTGCCTCAACTCAATATTTAGGAGTTCCGTAAATGACACAATACACCTTAACACAAATAACACAATTTACGTAATACTAACGATAGACTGAGAAATTACTTATTTGACATTTGTATGTTTATAAGTCGTAAAGTTGTTTATTGAGTTATATAAATACAGTCTACGTTCCTTTTCTCGTCAGAATTAATATATTGAACCAAAACATTGCACATTGGAAGCCGCGAATTTTCTTAGTTTCCCAACTTGTTTTTGAAAAAACGTCCAGGGTAATAATGACGTTCAACATTTAGACGTACTTCACACACACTTCAAAACTAAGTTTGAAGATATTTTGACTGTGGAAACGAATGTTAAAGAATCAGATATCATATGACAAGAATAACTGATCGGAATAAGCGCCAACAAAGAACTTAAGGGCCAGCTACAGAAAGAAATTTCCGTTGCTTATCCTGCTCCATTTTCATTTGGTGCAATACCTCACAAGGGCGCCTCTGTCGGCACAATGCAAAAATAGAGGAACTATACCGCCACCCGGTTGTAGGGCAGGCAAGGGAAGGAAATCTTTTTACGAAAAAAATAAATGATTATCACATGGGACGTTAATAGTTTTAGGAAAATTCAATATTCAGCATACAGGGGGTCTACGGAAAAAAAAATATTTGGCAATTGGTCTACGGGGCAAAAAAGTTTGGGAACCTCTGTTGTAGATCTTCAAAGGCACAGAAAAGTTTCTGTTTTTTTGCCAGAAACTTCTTAGTGAGCATACGCAATGAGAAGATCTGGTCCATGCACTCCCTTCCACTCATAAATGCACCTTACCCATCCCATATTTTATCCTTTGTTTCCTTTCTTACCCTTTCAATCAAAATTCTACCAAACAGCTTGCCAACTGAGCTTATCAATCTAGAGTTCGCTGTCCGTATTTATTGCTATGTTTTGGAACAAACCTTCATTTTTTGTGAACCTAGTGTCGTGTTCATGTTCCAATTTATTTTTATATTCAGAGTCAGATGTACGCTGAATCCCATAGTAAGGCCTGCACAGGAAAGATATTTAAGTTTCAATACAACAATGAAATTTTTTTTTGAAACATGTAATTTAACCATAGAGTTTTTAAAATTATTGTGGCTAATTTAAATTAGTTTTGCAATAATGTGGTTAATGCCCTCATTATAATTAATGTTATGTTAAGATGTATTTTATATATTTAAGTAATTAAATTTTTACTATCCACTGATTAGGCGCTCGTTATTATTAACATAAAAATTATTATCTATTTTCTTATTACTTTTGGTAATTTTTCCACCGCAGTTTTCGCTGACAGCATTAAGTTAAATACTAAGAATTACGCAACGCGGTTATTTGGGTTATCCTGGTTTCAATTTAGTGAGTTCGGAAGAGTGTTACCAAGGAATCCTTTTATAGATTGTAATATGTTTATAATTATGGGTCGTGTTTACGTTGGAAATACCAATTTTGTTTCTGCAACAACAATCAAAACTTGAATTAGGTACACTGAAAAAAGTGGATTATACTTAAATTTTTTTCGGATTGCTTAAAATCTAATACCGTGTTTTATATGGTGCTGCTTGTTGTTTCTTAATTAAACGAGAATAACAATATTTAAAACAGTCTTATTATCAGTGGATAGCCTCCGTGGTCGAGGGGTAATGCTATAGACCAAATTCACTCGGTTCAATTCCCGGCGTGCGCAAGTAAAATTTGCGTTATTTCACAAATTACTCATTAAAAATAATATTTATTTATTTATTAACGGACATAGTCCAAATTACAAAATAATAACACGAATACAGTAAAATGAAAAATACAGAAGTAGACAAAGGTGCATGAAAGCAAAGACATAAGGCAGATATAATATAAGAAAATAAAGTGACAAGTCGAATCAAATCAAGATTACGCCGTAGGTCAGGACTACAGGACACTTATAATATTCCGTCACTAGTTTAGCGACTGGCAAAAATCATTCAGACTCATCCCAAAAAAGTTAAGGTTTTGACTTGAGTTGACCTGTCTACACATTCTGGACAATGGTGAATAATATCCATAATTTGTCGAATGATGGTTGAGGAAGAGCGATTCATTATTTCTGAGTCTGTGCGAGGGGATATTGAAATGAATGAGTTGCAGTAGAGTAGGTGAATCAATAATACCATTTATAATTTTGAAGAAGCAAATGAGGTCATTTCTTTCCCGACGGACTTCCAAAGGAGACAGGTTAAGAGTTAGTTCAATTTCATCATATGAGTATTTGCCTTTTTCTAATCCTAGCCTCCTAGCAATCCCTCTTAAGAACCGATATTGAAAAAATTCAATACGTCAAATGTGGACAGCATAAAAAGGAGACCAGATAACACAAGCATATACAAGATGTGGGCAAACCAAGGAGCAGTGAAGAGTTCTGGGGATGTTTATGTTTTTGAAGTCCGAAGTGATGCTAGTGCTGAAACCAAGTAGTTTGAGGGATTTATTAACGATTGCAGTTATGTGATCCCGAAAAGAAAGCTTGCTATCAAGAGAGACACCAATAGATGTAACAGTTGTTAAGCAAATATTATTAAGTTTGTATTCGAAGACAATCGGTTTTTTTGATCTATAGAAGGACATAATTGTGCATTTATCGACATTTAGTTTCAAACAATTAATTTTACACCAATCATTGAAAGAGTCGATATCCGATTGGAAAAGAAGGCAGCCATCGTGATTTTTTATTATTTTTAGAATCTTATTGTCGTCCGCAAAAAGCCAAAAGCGAGTATAAGAGAAAATACTAATAATGTCGTTTATAAACAAGTTAAAAAGAAGCGGCGCTAGATGTGCTCCTTGAGGTACGCCGGACGTTACTTCAATAAAATAGTAGACACAAAGTTGTTTAATTTAACTCTTTGTTTTCTATTGCTTAAATAAGAATTAAAGAAGGATAGCAAGGGGTTTTTAGTACCGATAGCATATAGTTTGGCCATAACGATTGAGTGGTTTACTTTGTCGAAAGCTTTAGAGAAGTCGGTATATAGAACATATATTAGTGAGTTATCTTTTAGGCCATTGACGATGGAATATTACGATATTTAGTTTATATGCGGCACGTTACTGAGTGGACGATACTCCCACTAACGCTCTGGTGTAAGGCCACCAATTAGAATTAAAACGTTGTCTGAAACGGATTTGGTCGTGTTTGGTGACAAGATCCGAATAGCCAGGAACGGAAGTTCACGTCCCACCGTCCTGTTACCATTTCCTATCTCTCCCCACTAACTTCAGCTTCACACTCGTTCTAACTGGCTCCAGACGGTTGGGAACAGTTATGTGTTAAGATTATTGTGTGTCTTCGAATTATTATTATATCGAGGGCTTAAGATCACAGGGGTTCATATTTATTAGTGACATGAAGCTCTATCGTGTACATAAAACCGTTTAATAGATACAGTTGGGCATATTAGTTGGGCATACAGTTAGGAATATGAGCATTCCAATCTTTATTTGCTTTTATCTCAAAAACGTGTTGTAGATAGGTCCCTGCGATAGCCATTATAATTATTAAAAATTGTCATTCAACCAAAAAAAAACTCTTTTTAATGACAAATGAACACTTTTGTAAAATTATTAATTTTAATGTAATGCTATTAAATTATAAAAAAACAAGGTTTCTAAAGAAAATCTAATTTCGCCTTAAGTATGAAGGTAGGTATGTACCTACCTAAAACGAGCTTCTACATTATTTAAAACATGTTAAGGATAAACTCCTTGGTTAAATAAAACAAATTTCCATTGCTTAAGAGTTTCTGCAAACTGAATTGGTGTCACTTTCAATTTAGCGTAATCCAAAAATAACTCCAGGAAAATACAGCGCTTTATTCGATTTACCTGGCTGTTAGTCGGTAGATTAATTTCTCGGGTTTCGTGAATGCTCATGCTAATGTCTCGGGGGATACCTGTAAGCCGTTTAAATCGTTCTGAAAGTTCAACGATTCGTTGCGAAAGATGTTGGGTTTTTCAAGGACTCGTGTGTTGCGATCTTTACTTTCTTATATGTTCATCTGATGGCGAATCATACTTTGATCATTATTTATCAAAATATGACTCCATTTGATTTATTACTGATTGATAATAATATTATTAGATAATATTATTAAGTTCCACGCACACACGTGTTCCTTGGATTAATGGGAAAATATTAACAAAAAACTTTGCTTATCGCTCTATAGGTAGGTAATCAACATTCCACAGCGTTTGTGAACAGTGAATACCTACTTAACTAAACAGACGCTATGTAGATGTTCTTTAGGTCATTATTACAATTAATAAATTTTTTGGCTGTCTTTTTTGTTTTTTGTGAATCCGCACAAGAGTCCCAACTGCTCCCAACCGTCTAGAGCCAGTGAGACTCTGGCATCTCCAATTGAAGTATGTTCTGAGGCTGAAGGTAGTGGGGTGGTGGGAGAGATTGGGGAGAGGAAAGAGGGGAAGTACCTGGCTATTGAGATCTGGTCACCAAACACGGCCAAAGCCATTTAAAGCAAAGTTTCAATTCTGAATAGTAGTCTTACACATCAGCGATAGTGAGAGTATCTTCAACTCAGTCCCTTGCCGCAAATATACTAAATATTATTTTTAATAAGTAATTTGTGAAATAACACAAATTATAGAAACAAAATTTACTTGCGCTTGCTGGGATTTGAATCTGCGACCTCCAGCTTGCTAGTCGAGATCGTAATATTAAAAATATTATTTGTTTATTCAATAACAAGAAAACTTTCAAATACTAGGAGTAACATTATCCCATTTACGCATGTGTGAGTATAGCCGCCTTGTTGTTAAGCGTACTTTTTTACTCTTTGTTTTCTGCAAACCAGTGCATACTTGTACCATACAACTTGTCAACATAAGAATGGCTACATTTTGACCAAAATTTTATTTCCAAAAAAGCACTCAGCGTGGGAAGTTTGTCATAAGACAAAAAAAATGATTCAATAATATCAGGTTGGTAACCGAAAAACTATTTTCATTATTTACTAGTTATCATATTTTTTCTCAATAATGAAACAAAAATCGTAACCTTTGTGTTTCGTTAAGAATATATTAACATTTTTTGCCAGCGTTTCTTACTACTCACAACCGGTTGGTCAATGTGCCGTAACATGAGCAACCCGACAGAGTGAACTAGTACATAATACATACACCTATTCGCAACTATCTTAAATTAATACTCCATATCTTTATCACCATGTTCTGTAATGAGAAATTAAAGTTTCGTTCAACTCTAGAGATACAATAAAATCAAACTCAGGGGCCAGTTGTAAAACGAGCACTGAATGGCTTTAATATAAATACATATTTTTAAACTCCGTCGATAATGGAATGTACTGAATACTTCAACTTGCCAATGTAAGTTTAGTAAGTGGTCAGCAATTTATCAGTGTATTTTGAGAGGTCAGCAAGACAGCAAGGATGGACAGATTTACTCTCAAAGGAGCTGCAACTAAAACAAAAGAATAGGCAAATTAAGGGCAGACTAAAGTAAAATATTGTCGAACAACTTAAGCTTGCGAATAGACAATATTAACGGTATAGTGCATAGTGTATAGAGATGAAACATCGACAAGCAACTGAATGTTGGGAACAGACAAATAAATTTTGTGAATATTTATTGTTGGTTCCAGCTTGAAATATAGGATAGTTTTGGACCCGATAGGTGGCACAGCTGTTGATATCTAAAAAAAAATTCAAAATCAATTTTTTTTTCACATCCGAAAATACATACAAGCACAAATTTTAACTTCCCTACTTAGAAGGCGGTCTGTGGCAGGACAACGTCTTATATTATAATATAGTTAAATTTTAACTGGTTTCTAATCTTAGTATGTACAGGGTTTTCCAATAAGAGATATTATTTTGATATTCAATCGTAAAAGATCAATGGTTTCGTTAAAAAACGAAAAGTAAACCTTGTCCAGATCAATACCATACAATTCCGGCCATAAAAAAATCATTAATTATCTCTCGATAGCGCAATGCATTCACCGTAACTGTTGCTCCAGCCTCATATTCTAAAAAATTAAGGTCCAATGACTCCGCCGGACCATAAACCGCACCAAACAGTCACACGTTGAAGATAGAGAGACTTTTCAAGAATTACTCTTGGGTATTCCGAGCCCCAGATGCGACAATTTTGCTTGTTGACGAAGCCACCAAGTGGAAATTGGCCTCATCACTCAAGATGATTTGCATTTGATTCACTCAAGTGAATTTTAATAATTTCAATGCGTTGTTGAAGAGTGAATCGTTCCACTTTTATTAATGGCGTAGTTTCTACTTGTCAAATGTCAAAAATGACAGCTTCAAAAGTAACATCTACCGAAATAGCCGGCTATTCAAAATAACACCTCTTATTGGAAAACCCTGTATATAAAATTATCAGTCTGCGTATGTCTGTGCTCGCAAAACTCGAAAAGTTGTCGACCGATATCGCTGAAAATTTCAATGTTTTTATTATTAGTACAAGGAGTGTTTAGAGATAAATTGTATAATAAGTTGAGGACGCTCGAGGAATAAATAACAATAAAATATTTGCAATAGCGAAACATTTCTAGGGGTATATAAATATATACATATGTTTACCACAAACGTAGGACATGAACCTTAACAAAACAGGTTAAAATGTTCACGCACGTGATGATCACGCTAACATATATTTTTAAAATATATATACATATATTATGTCATGGACGATCCGTTATTCTGTGTCGTAGGTGTGAAAGTCCTCACGAAGGGTCACCTGCAACTGAAACTTACTTATAATAAAATAACCTTCAATGATAGGTAGCATGATTGATACATAACTATTAATTAAATCTTATGCTTACCATAAGGCAAATGACCACCAACGACCAACCGTAAGCATAGATAATGAACGCCTAATTAGTAAATATATATCTTGGCATATATTGTCATGCGTTATTCATGCATGTTCTTGGATGCTATAATTATTAGTATTTCAACTTAGTTATATAATATTTTAACCTTAAAAAACATATAAACGTTTCTTTGGTTTCACTGAGGATTGAACCTTCCTCGGAGATATCGGGACGAATGGCAACCCAACGCACACCACACAAAATAAACGCTACCAATGAAGAAATACATTATTTTTTTAATGAAAACATACCACTTTTTTTACACTTCCATTATTTTTTTAAATATATGTTAAAGTTCACGTCCTAATTTTGTGCTAAAAATATAAATAAAATTTTTTTTTTTTTTTTAGTGCCCTTTTTTACTCATTTAAAGTACGCTCTAGCGTGTTTAAATCGCACTTTATGGAACGCGCGTTTTTTAAGGTTACCATGGCAACATCAACAAATCAACAAAATGTGAAGTCTAAATGTCAACTTTTAACTATACTGACACATTTTCTGAAGGTAAGCAAGCACAACTCGTTCATCTACATCTACTACGTTTTGCTCCTCCATCCATGTTATGAACCTTTTATATTCTTTTTTATAAACGTTTTTGGGTTTTTCAGGTATTAACCGCGATTCTGCTTTGGTATTTAAATTATGAATGTTAGAACTCATTTTACAGTACACAATAACTAGTAAAAACTGTGATGTCAACTATTAATCTTATGTGACAGATTGCAAATCAATGTTTGTGTTTTTCATTTCCATGACAACAAGATATTGTGATGTCACATAACGAATTCATTAATAGTTCTTATTTCCAAAATTTTAATAATAATATCAACATTTATGTTTTCAAAGTGTACCAATAAAAAAAATAGCGTAAAGTATTCGTGGATAACTGGTCTTTAAAACACGCGCGATTTTTCGAGCACGACGGCGTAGCCGAGTGCTCGAAATAAAGCAAGTGTTATACTTTAATATACTATTTAAGCAATACCAATTTCAAAACAAGAACCCCAAAATCAATCATAGAATTTTATTTTAGAAAAAGAGATTAACAATGGCCATATAATTATGAAATTATTCAAATAAATCTACTTTATTCAAATAATTTTCTTTAAAATATTCCTACGCTGCATTAAATAAAACAAAAATCTTAATTTTCTTTTAAATCGTTATTGCTTTAACTGTTCGGTTTAATTGTACTTTATCGGAATCAGGTGCACCGTTATTATTGAATGCATTGAATTTAAAAGAATGAAGTGAGAGTCTTACCTCTTCAAGGCCAAACAATGGATCAAAATCAACTCTCAGTATTATGGGTGTATTCGTTCCTCAACACTAGTCAGACTTATGATAAATTTAAATAAAACATTACTAAAGCTAATCGGTTCCTTGAACCAAAATTAATTGAACTATTTGTGCACTTTTTAATACACCCACATGATTTTATGTTTTCCTCAATCCTGATCGGAGTTTTATTATTTTATTTAATTAATATATTTTAAGTTTTTAGTTTAAATAATACCTATTACTATTCATTAATTAATTAATTTAAATAAAACATTAGTAAAGCTAAGCGGTTTCCTGAACAAAATTAATTAAACTATTGTGCACTTATATAATACACCCACATGATTCTGTGTTCCGTTTTCCTTATTATGTCCTAATCGAAGTTTCATTATTTAATTAAATTATTTTTTTTTATGATTTCAGTTTAAAAAATACACTATTTTATTCATAAAAATGGTAATTTATTAATAAAAAAGCTGTGTTTAAGTATTTGTAAGCAAGTTCAGGTTGATAATGCCTTCAGAAGGCAAAACAGCTAACACGTGTAACAATAAAAATAACATAACAGAACTTATAGAAAAACGTTATATTAAAGTTGATTTCTACAATTAAACTTAAAATAAATAAATTCATTTATATATTTTATAATATTATGCTCACACCATTCTTTTTAACTTGGCCTCCATTACGGTCTGAAAATCATATTATTATTAAAAGATTTTATTTTTATTTTTGTAAATTAAAATCACATAAATAAAATGAGATTTTAGATATTCCTTTAAATCACCACTAATGATACAAAGTTAGAAACTTAAGGGACCGTACTGATACAAGATTAGAAACTGAAGAGACCGTAATTATACAAAGTAAGAAACTTTCTACTGAATTTTTTTTACTATCCTACTTACTGTGTAGTAAAAACATGTAAGACCGTTGATCTAACGTATTCGGAAATCGTAAACGGTCGCAAAATTAGTGCAACTATAATAAACAAGATTGAAAAATGCAAAGTGGATATAATAAGTAATTTTTGACTGAGGTACATTCTTGTTTCGGGTGTTTTGACAAAATTAACAGTTGTTGAAGTGTGTGCGTGGAATCAAATTATTAATTCTTAACAATAATAATGATATTTGGATGATTTGTTAAGCGCCGTTTTTGTAAGAAGGGCGCTATTCTTCTAAACGAACGGGTAATTATATTAGCAAGTTCAAAAACAAAGCGCAACCTGCTTGGTTTATTTATTGGTAAAATCCAATTTAAAATTTTGCATGAAAAAGGCCACGCAACAATTGCTCTTAAGGCTCTAGCTCCACCCATACATAACACTAAACTGTTTGCGAGGAATCCGTCCGCTGGGGTTTTCCTTGCAACCTGATTGATGGTCGCCCGCATTATTTAAGTGTAGTGTGTATTACAATACGTGAATATTGATCAGCCTTTTGGAAGTTTGTCGGAGCATAAGTAGTTTAAGTGACGGTATCTGGTCTCTTTTTAACCCAGGAATTACCACTTTTTTCAATACGGTTTTTGAAGCCAGCTTTATCGTCTAGGTGGGTGCTGGCTTTTTGACATTCCTTTTTGCTTTGCAAAAAGCATTTAATCATGCTAATCCAACCAACCCACATACTATATTGATGTACCTACCTAATTACAAGATTAATTTTATTGTGTCCAATAACATTGCATTCAACCCTAAGATAATGAATGTATCATTTTCTATTCCAAGCATTTTCAAATTAACTACTCAACAAAAATTTACTCAATAATTTAAGCAAATAAACACAAACTCTCTTGTATTATAAAACACACAAGAGAATGTTAGTGTAAACAGAAGTTTGATCAAGCTGAAAATGATAAGTTATGGTAAAAAAGTATGGACCATTATAAATTAAATAATTGACAAGAAAAAACGTTTGACAGCACATCACATAAAAAACTTATAAGTAAATTAAGAAACATTGGATTACATTTTACAGCTCTAGAATGGATAGAAAACTACCTTTTCAAACACCCTCAAGTCGTTCAAATAAACGACGTGTTTGGTCTGTCAAAAATAAGAGATGATTTGGTGATTTTGTTTCAAGAATAGTCCCAGTAACTTTACTGGTTATCATCTATTTAAATGACATATTCATAAAAAACTAAACGAAATAATATTATACAATTACGAACCCATACATAAAACGGGTGCGTGGCCAGCGATCCCGAATAATTGTCTATTATGCCGATTATGAGTTTCATGTTTTCTACACTGCCTACAAAAAAAAAACGCGAACTATGCGCGAACTTCATATCGGTGTTTTGTCAAAATGGTGCCCTGGTTGGCAAATTTTCTCGTAAATTATTATTTACGTAAATAATATTAAATATCAGAATTACCAATATCTTCGTTATATGCAGATCGACATTTTAAATTAAAAAACACATATTTGTGAAACGGTCCGGAAATGCAATACATATGGTATTTTTGGCTGGGGAGGAACACATGAAAATATTTTAAATCCACTTTAAATAGTTCAAAGATTGTTAATTAAGATAATCTTGAAAAAAACCATCTAAATTCTCTAATGAAATTCCCTTTTTAATATTAAATGTAGCTATTATAGACAAAATGAGCAAATAATACTATATTATATACATTAAAAACACCTATCTCTATCTACGTATGATTTAATTTAATGACCTCCCATTAAATCTAAAAATTATCGGAAATATTCACCAATAATTTATATTAAATTGAAAATTTATCTAAAACTGCTGCAAGTATCGATAAATATTTCTTATATTATTTTTTTATCTTGAAATCTGTTACTGATTATTTTTTATCTTAAAATCTGTTATTGTTAAGTTTTTCTTATTAATCTATTTATTATTTACAATATTTTATTAATAATTACTTAGATGATATTATACACGGTGTCCGGAAACTCGTAGTACAAGCGGGAAACTGGAGAATCTACATGGGGAACCCAAAAAAACATAAAGTTTTTTGATTTGGGCATTTTCAAAAAAAAAAAAAACAAAAAAAAATATTTTTCGGCTATTTTAGGGTTAAAGTTTTTTCTGGTGTTTAGGGTTAAATAACAGATGTTTTAACCCTGCAGAGCAGAAATATTTTATGATTACACCGGGTTAAATGAAGGGTGATTTCAAAATAATGCTTCAAATCCGAGTTTCTTCATTTGTTTTACTTTCAAATAGTTTTAATTAGTTGGGTACTTTGGTCTTCAGTAATAATTTATAAGAAATTGATTAAAAAAAACTTCAAACTCGATTTACTCGATAACGAAAGCTCAAATAAAAAAAATATATACTACAAAATCGACTCCAAATGTGATGTAGATTCACCAGTTTCCCGCTTGTACTACGAGTTTCCGGACACCCTGTATAATCAGAACTACTTCACCAAACACAAGATCCTTGTCTCTACGTGGTGAGGAAAGGCTATTTTTATTTTTTTCCTTTATAGCACTGTGCAATATTTAAAAAAAATTATGTTCATGTAAATAATGGTTCCATGATAATTCAACACACTTTTCAAAAATGATATAAAGTCATTAGAAACGATGATTTTTTTAAAAAAAACTAACCTTACCTAACCTAATCTAACCTACTTAACCCAGTTAATAAAGTTTTTGTTTCATCACTTTCCATGACTTTATATAACATTTTAAAGATGTGATGAATTATCATTGTGATGAATTATCATTGTGATGAATTATCATTGTGATGATTTATCCGGTCACCGTAAATAATGTATACAATATTTACTGAAAATTAAAAAAAAAACAATATTTCTAAATAGTTTAAAATAATGTCGCTATCCGCGTTTGTCTGTTTGTCTGTTTGTGCGCTTAGTTCTTCGTTTAGAGAATTTCTTCCGAAATATTTACATATTTAATGCATGCATATCATATTTTTTTAAAGTAGAGAAAATTCGATGTTTTATAATCAAGTCGTAAAAATATATTTTCGTGCACTACATTGCTAACGCTGGTGAGATGTGAGATACATCAAAATAATGTACTACGGGAAATATATATATCTTTAAAAGGCATACAGAAAATTCCACGATGGCAAATGTCTATCTCCTAAGCCCCGATCAATGCCGGTTGTACGTCAGCTAGTCTAATATGTGTATTATATTTACAGTACAATTTATTATATATTATTTAATTTAATTTACTATGCAATTTATTTCTTAAACTTCTTATTCATCGTTGAACATTGAGCACATAGCAGCTGCTCCGCCGCTGAAACAGGCATCAAAAATAGTTTATTTGGCTAAAAAGAAATACAACTTTTTAAAACATGTTCGAGGGACAAGAAAAGCTGAATTTTGCTTCAATCTAGGTTAAGTAATTTGAAAAACTCAATTTAAAACATACATAATATTTAAAAATAATTAAAATTGGCCAAACCTAATAGACGGAGAGTTTTCGACAGTGATTAGTGAAAATAACAGTAAATATTATTTATTACCACATTTACATATATTATATCACATCTAACTTCAATACGAACATATTTTTGCGTTCGAACTAAAACTTTGTGGCTTCACATATCGATTAAATTAAACCATAACTTTTGTTTGATTTATTAAGGCCGACTGGTTTCGCTTAACACAAGCATAGTAGGGTACAAATTAAACTAACTGACTAACAGTTATGTTGGGTGAAACCGGTCGGTTTTTATAAATTAAGCAAATTTAGTGGATAAGAAACAAAGTTATATTTTAACTTGGTTAATAATTATTTACTAACCACCTATTTTTTTACCCTTTTTATCTATCGTGTCGTAAATGCTATCCCCTGTACCTCGTACTTCCCCTTTAATTTCTATAAATTAATGTTTTAAGGAATATGATGTAGAATTATTTTATGAATATTTTGATGCATTCATTACTATTTATTCTCTAAAGCAAACAAAAATATTCAAGAAATAAACCATCCGTATCACTAGGGTAGTCCTGTGTCGTGCGCAATTTATGTAGGTACTTATTTTTTTTTAGATGATCATAATTATATCAACTGCTCCCAACAGTCTGGAACAAGTGAGACTATAGCATCCTTAATAATTGGGATATAGTGTGAAGGTTGTGGGGGGGAAGGATGTAGGGGAGAGAAAGGTGGGAAAGTAGCTGACTAATCGTAAAACAACTAACTGTAAAATACGGCTAAAGCATATCTGGATGGTGTTCTTCACCACAGCGATACTGAGAGTATTTACGCAGAATTCGTAGTGAAATAAGAAAATATATAACTCTTGTGTGAGTGCTTCCAAGAAAACTGTTATTATCTAAAATTAATTAAAATTCATAAACATTAATTTAACAGATTTTTATTACATGGCTATAATGACGTTAAAATGAATTTATTTTTAGCCTTTTTTATTACATACGTTAGTTTGAACTGCATTTACACGGTCAGTAAAACTAAAAAATAAATTCAGATAAAACTCTCAGCACATTCCTATATTATCGCTTAAATAAAGCCATTTGATTTTTTTTTAAAACACATTATTTTTTTAACTTTTGATGATAACGATCCGTGATGGCGATTTAAAATTTAATTTCCCAAAAGGTCAATTAAACCATGATTTAAAGCGTACATTGGTGTAGCGATAAATTCCCCGATCCCAGGTAATCTTGTGTATTTAATGAAAATATGTGTAAAATAATTACAACATTTCCATGTAAAAAATTTTGTAGTTCACAGGTTGCCTGGTAGGTCTGAAACATCAAAGCAACAAAGGATGTAAAAATGAAAGTAAACTAGTCCTTATATTTTTTAAATATAACAATTATTTCATTGCTTTTAAATAAACTGCACAGGGTTTTGGCAGCCGGGTGGAAAGAGCCAACGCTTCACGAAGCTGGCCGAATGAAGGATCTTTCTTTGCAAGAGCGTCGTCCCGTCTTACCACACTTGCCTCGCAAGAGTCGGTTTTACCCCCTAGGTAAAAAGTCACTTTAAAGTGGAATTTTTAAAGAAGAAGAAATACAGATGTGATTTCAGATTTTCACGTCCAAAAGTATTATAGTGATATTATTATGCCGAGTTATGTTACCTCCTATTTTAGCCAACGTTTTGGACAGCATTACAGTGACCATCATCAGAGAAGAGGTGGAAAGATTATGGTAAAGTGTGTATTGAGAATGGAAGTATAAAATGTATGTATGGATTGAAAAAGAGACATAAGGCAGCGCTTTCTTTCCTTATGTGATGGAATGAATTGCCAAGATCCTGAGAAAAGAAATCATAAAGACTCGGTACCAAGACAAAAATACAAGACTCATTGAGGCCTACAAAAACTAAGTTTCTTCTTAAAACAGAGTTTATAAACTACCTTCTGGATGTGATAAAGTATATTGTAGTCCAGGCCAAATGGACAATCTCCAAAATAATATTTGAACACTTTCGGGCATATAAACACGGCCACCAAAATCTGATCCAATTCGATCTGATGAAAAAATTTTATGGAATATTTATACTAAAAAGAGACAAGGTTTGCACAATCCACAAACACTTTCCAACCATTAAATGATGTTTTAGTTACACATTGAATTAATACCGTACAAGCTCTGTTTTGAATTCTTACTTATAAAAATGTGTTTATCTCTACTGCGAAATAACTTGCACGTCGCATTTTGGCTAAGTCAGAAGCCAAATGAACGGTACGGATTTCACATTTATCAAAATTCTGACTGTGTTGTGTTTTAAGCCTCAGAAACATTACATTATGCGAATCAACGCTTATTTGGGAGTGGCCTATGCAGATTATATATTGAGCTGCCACGGAATATAATTTATTTGTATGGGATCTGTCACCTCGACAGATGACAGCCGCAGATCAAGGCGAAAAAAAATTGATATTTTTTCTTACGGCAGGAGAGGGGGTCGCATCATTTTCAAATAGCGCCTGGCTAGCAGATCACAGCGTATCATCATCGCCACACCCACACTTATAACACGTCATCTGTCAGGTGAAACAGGTATGGGATTGTATGGCGAGCGATATTGCGTTGTATAAAACTCTTTGATGCGTATAGCGTAATGTGTCTCCACCCTTATTGTTCAAATACGGATTCATTAGCTACCGTAGAGATCGTAAGAATAACAAACAAATATTATTTGGTTTGTTTGTGCAAAAACGCCAAAGTAAAAAGATTTTTTCGTTATGCCAAGAAATGAAGCTCAAGTCAGAAATGCAAAACGTCAACGTCTATGGAAATCTCAGTGTTGGAATATAAAAAAAATCAGTGTGGAATATTAAACATTATATGTATTGACGTCACGAGCTGAAAAAACGGATTAATTTGTGATGTACACGATTTTTTCCAAGCCAATGTAAAATTTATGCAAATGGCCCATTTGGAGTTAATGAATTGGCGAGGAGCGACAATAAAAACGCAGTATCCATTTTTTATGCCAAAAACCTACAATTTGGATCAGCGTAAAAACTAGAGAAATAGAGAAATCTCATTCCTTAATGATTTTTTCTTAATTTAATCAAATAACTAAAATGAGGACTAAAAGAGGCAGCTGATGATTTTTTGACAGAAAAAAGGTTTAAAAGTGTTTACAAAATATTTGTTAAGTCTAAACATGTAAAACTTGACAAATTTGCTGCGCAATTTTTTTACACTAACAGATTATCTTACAAAAAAGGGATCTGCGTCTTTTGTCGTAATTTTTTTGGCCATGAGTTTCTTGTTATACTCTCAACCTAAACACATGATAATCGTATTTTTTCAGCGATATTATTTGTCCTCTTACACTGGATTCTCATGGGTAGTATGTTTTTGTTTACTTGTCATGATAGATTGAACATTCAAGTCACGAAATGAACATACATTTTTATGGTTTTTTTCCAGTCTTGCCCTTCAGCTTTAAAAAAGTTGCTAACCTGGAATGCCGTCTTAATTAGATAATAAATTCTGCTAATTTAAAGTTTGTTGAATAATTACTTCGAAATCCATATTCATTAACTAAACCCATTTCTTATCGTGCATTTTCTTGGATCGATATTAGAAGCCTTGAGAAATGATAATTGATGGTACTATATAATACTGTCAATATATTTTTATAATCAGAATACTTCATTGAGTAAATGACTTAATGTATAAAACAACCGGCTTTGGTACCGCCTGAACCTTCCTCAGGGTTTCATAAAAAAACGAAAAAGATAGTGGTTGTAGAGAAAAGGCAAGGGAACATGTTTAAAATTGGGTTATTTGGTAAATCTCTTTGCTTATTTAATACATTTATGTATTTATTTTTGGCGCTTCTATATTATTCAGTAGACGTAAACAATTTTTATGAACTATTTCTCAACTAATACCCGAAGATTTTATTAAGATTTTACCCAATTATTATTTCTGTAAAGTATTGTGTATAAATGGGTTGCGAATTCTGAAAACTTGTATTGTTTAGGCATCTCGTGTGTTCAATCACCATAATTTTCAGTCACACAAAATTGACGTTCCTTTTCTTCGTCAATATTTCCTTTGCATTGTATTCTGTAATTATTTTAGTATTTTTTATGAAACCCTGTGGAAAGGAAATCCTAAATAGGTAGGATAACACATATTTTTTTTATAAACGAGAATTTTGCTCCATACACATGTTGCTAGGGGATTGAGAGAGGGTAAACACATCCAGATAAACTTAACATTATACCGTTTTTAATCACCTTTACCAGAATTTCGTGCATAATATTAAATAAAAAGCAAACAAACAACATTTACAAAAAAATAACACACTCGGAGTGAGCAGAATACATTGAAATATGCTAATACAAAATAAGTCGAATGAATAAAAATTCTAACTTATATAAACTTCGTATATAAATAAATATGGTAATGAGTACCTATTAAATATGCCAATTCGTAAGTGTTCATGTGACGTGTGCCCCGTAATATAACGTGCGAATTTTTTGTATAATTAAATTAGACACCTCGGTATTTTATCAATAATACCTACAATGTAGTGCTTATTATATGTTCAATGCCCGGTCGGTGGCCGAGTTGACATCGCGTTTTGGTCCCACCCAGGCGTAGTGTGTTCAATTCCTCGGCTGGCTAAGTCCTCTATCACAACACAAGCAAAATTTTCAACTTACTGTAGTGGTAGTAGGAGATTGTCAAATATTGTCAGGTTATTCGTAACCCGGGAATGTTTGTATTTCTTTAAAAAAAAATGCTGATGGGTGACACTATAAATTGTAATTATGCTAATAATTAACTTTAATAAAACTGATTTTAATTTTATTCTCCTGTTTCCTCAAAAAAGAACAAAACTTACAGACATAGTCTTACCACGTTCAAATTTCATTTTTGTTCACATTAATTAAGAATTGTGTATAACTGTACCGAAATTATTTATACAGATAATTATCGTCTTTTTAAAAATGCGTTTTAAATACTGCTTTAAATTGTATTCTCCTATTGCCTAAAAAAGGAACAAAATGCTCAGTTATAGTCTTACCAAGTTCAAATTTCATCATCTTTTACACTTTAGATGGCTAAGAACAAGGAACCCAGTGCCGAAGTCATTTTTAAGCTCTAAAATTAATTATAATAAAAAAATTAACTTTGTATACACCCCTATTTAATAAAAAATGATTTAAATGTCTCAAAACCAATGGTTTCTTCGTCAGGTTAAACGTATAATTTACTTTTACCGTTTTTTATATGTACGTAAAGTGAATTTGTAATTATTGAAGACTAGCTGAAGTCTACCCGGCGTTGAATAGGAGACATACATCATTTGGGGTAAAACTTTAAGATTATGAGGCCTTTTTAAGATATACAAATCCGTAGTTCATTATTTTGATATATCTAATAAGGTTTAGCCAGCGTTAACAATATAAGCGCCAGATTTTTTTTACGACTTTACTACAAAACAACGACATTTTTCTGCTTTATATGTAAAAAAAAGTGGGTGTGTCAAGCCTACGCAAGACAGAAGTGAAACTTCTAGTATTCCTCTCTCTCTATTTTCATTTCATCATCTCTATTTTCTCTCTTAGGTTAGTTTGAAAATTAGAGGTTAAATAATTCAACGACGAAGCATGGATTTGCTTTTTCTAATATTTTCTTATAGATGAATGACGTTCGATTAATGTATAGTTCCAAAAATTTTCAATTTATTCACAAGTATACAATATTACATAAATAACAATATTACAATTAAAAATTACAAAGAAATTACAATTTACCAATCATGTGCCATTTTCATTGTCAATTTCATGAATATCATTTCCTAATGTCGTGATAATTGGGTTATGGTAACTAAAGTGCGAGATATATACATGAGCACTTAAATCCTTAATGAATCGTGCAAAAACTGCATCGATTGTTGTCCCGTGTCGGGAGAGAACGTTCGTGAGCGGCTCCCCCACCTCAACAAGCGCATATGGTGAGAGAGGGACAGTGAACGGTGAGCGGTGGTGGGGGTACCCGCATTTTCGTGTCGATCCTGACTCGGTTTTACTCCGTCCCCGAAAATTCATTACGCGCCTAAAGAAGTTTCACTTCAATAATATGCAAGAATATTTTATGCATTAAACCTTTAGGAAGAAATTCTGTAAATGATGATGGAGACCCTATCAAAATCCGTTTGCTTAGTTTACATGAACCAACCGCACAATCTTTGTTTTGAACTATTTAGAGAAGTGAACTAACATAAATATTAGTCTGGTAAGAGATGTAAGAAGTTTATTATAGTATTATTCGTAAATCATTATTTTTCTTATCCTCAAATCCAGTTCAAAATGTAGGGTTGGCAGCCACCACTTAAATAACTCTTCGGTATTTTTGAATTAATCGAATTTTTAAAACCGGTATTCTGCCGCGTAACTAAGTGCTTATATTATAATTCTGGTTTTTGAACCGACATTTATCTTCCCATCTGATAAAAAGGTATGCCTATGTACGTTTTGTAATATCAAATGGCTAATGTAAGTCTACTTTTAAAAAAAAATACCAAAAAAGCTGTTGTAGGAATACTGATAAAAAATTTAACTCAAATAATTCAGCCGACGTCGCCAGATTAGTGATATAACTGAATAATCCATGGTGACGCTAGCCTCTTTTTCTCGTGCCTACTATTGAAGCACGACTTCAAAACAAATCATTAAAATGACTTGCGGAGTGCACTAGTGCTCTGTGATTGCGAGAAAAAAATAGCCAATTAACGTCACCTTATTTATTGCGGTAAACTCTGGTTATGTCCAAACAACGATAACTATGATGATAGAATCTCACTGTTTGACCTACGTTTGAAAATAATTAATGTTCTTGGAAAAACCTTACAAAAAAGGTCATTCTTCTAACAAGTTTTACCAGTGTAGTGTGTATATAATATGTAGCATAATAATGTTTCGTATGTTAAATATGTTTCGAATATAAGATGTGGTTCGTGTGATCCTTTGGAGAATGCGTTCATGCTCAACAGTTACCAGTGGTGTGGGACAACACTTCAGTTTTTGTTAAAATACAGAAGAAAAAACATGCTAAAGTTTTTAAACTTATAGGTAGGTTACAAGCTGAAAAGATTACCTAGAAGTGCCCCACGATCTGAAAATAAAGCCATTATTAGTTTATTCCATACAAGAATTTCGACAAAAAAATTTACGTAAAAAGTAATGTAGTTCTACAAAAGCTTTGCGTTAATTCTTTTCTTTCTTCTTTCATTTCTGTACGAAAATTTTATCCCGCAAAATCACGACTATCGTAAAAAATCGTTGAATGCCACTGGAAGGTACCTAGTCATATTTGTTTCAGTCAATATTGACATGTTCACCATGTAAGGGGCAAATCGGTCAGATTAGCGTTAATTAACATTCTAACTCGCATTACAGGTAAATGTCATAAATAATTGATGGCACTACGGTTATGACCACGAAATAATTTGCAACATTTATAATATGATAGTTCTCCTCTGCTTTACGCAGAGGTTTTCAAAATCAAATGTGGAAAATTTTGTCTTGTTTTGAACTTCAAGTAAATCAACATTATGATTTATGGGGTGGGAAAGCGGATGGGGGGTGGTATTTTGCAGTGTCATATATTCAGTTCATCAATAAAAAGGATAACGAAAGAAGCATAATATGTATAGACCCATTTGTAAGCTTTCAACAACACCCAAACTTTTCGAGTCTTTGGTGTAAGTCAATTTAATAGACCATATTAATCTCTTAATTGTGCTTAACCAACATGGTTTTATCACTGCCAGATCAGACCCTACTAACCTCAGCATTTATCACAACTATATATCTGAGTCACTCGCTACTAGAAATCAAGTTAACTCAATATATACAAACTTTAGTAAAGCTTTTTAGAATGTGCCACACTCCATTTCGATAGTGAAAATGATAATTATTGTCATTAAATCTAAAACTCTAAAAATATAATAATAAAATCCACGGCACCCGCCCGCCATATACACTGGTATTCTCTTTACGTCATATTTATCATAAGCGAGCTAATTCTGAGTTAAGCATCACAGAAAATTGTACTATGGTAATGTATTATAATATGGTTCCAGGATAACACAGTGACAATTCAACACACTTTTTAAAAGTGATATAAAGTCATTAGAAACGATGAATTTTTTTTTAAAACTAACTTAACCTAACCTAACCTAACCTACTTAACCCAGTTAATAAAGTTTTTGTTTCATCACTTTCCATGACTTTATATAATTTTTTAAAGATGTGATGATTTATCCGGTCACCATATTATATGTACCTAATAAATATTAAAATTCATTAGAGCGCAAGTGACTTTGTTTAAGTTGATTTTCCTTCTCAAAAACCTAATCGAAAGACATTTTGAGGTCAATTAACTACAATTCATTTTTTAAGCATTACAATTTCTTCATTTAATAGCGTTTTTACGTAAATCACATTAATGAACATATTGTAAAGCAGGTGTATGGCAACGCAGTGATATTCGACTGCAATAAAAAAAAACTTTGCATTGAACGACTTTATGCATCGGTAAACGAACAGCCTTTTATTTTGTTTATGGCTTCTCAGTGTTACTAGCGGAAGAGAGATAGCAAGTGCATACATCGCTTGTAAAACAATATTATTGGGAAGTTTACAGCGTGTCCTATTTACATTTCACTTTTCACTCCATTTATGCATTAGACTACGTATACTAATAATAAATATAAGATCACGACAATGACTGAAGCCGATAATGCATTTTTCCATTAACTAATGATTTGAAAAAATATAATATTTTACCTATGCAGGTATGCGCGATGTACTTTACGCTCGTTTACGCTTACTTATTTTGACTAGCGGAAAAGGGACAGCAAGTTTATATATTTCATTCACTGTGTTAGATTATTCTAATAGCGCTTAGGTACCTTGTCATTGTTCATTATGAATTTTAACCCAGATTATCACATTCAGATTAATCGTTTTAATTTTTTTTTTTTAATTTTTTTTTTTAAAGAAAGACAAACATTCCCAGGTTACGAATAACCCAACAATGTTTGAAAATCTCCTACTACCACCACAGAAAGCCGAAAATGTTGCTTGTGTTGTGATGGAGGACTTAGCCAGCCGAGGAATCGAACACGCGACGCTCGGGTGAGACCCAAGCGCTATGCCCACTCAACCACTGACCGGTCGATTACCTTCAGTATTTTAATAACAATGAAACTGATATCAAAAATGTTTTAATAGAGATAAAACAATATTCGGCATGTCAAAATGCATTACATATAACCGACTTCAACACGCTTTGGATTCGAATTCTGAATTGTGTATCATTAATTGTTATGTTTCTTATTAAAGTCTTAAACGAAACACGCTGTATGTAAATCCTGCATCTGTGTGAGTATTGTGATGAAGTCAACTAAGTTTGATAGACCTGTATCTACAATTCACTTGCAGCAATAACGCTTGCCGTTTTAGAGCAGCTTCATCGCTGCTAAATATGTCAGTGTCCTAAATGACTCCGTTGAACAACAAGATCGCCCTCCACACTGGCATGACCATTGACTGTAAAAACATTGGCAAGTTAGTCCTCCAGATTGAAAAAAACAGCGTAGTAACAGTCGAGTTGTCAACCCCATTAAGTACTCAACAACACGACACCTCTTTTAGAGACATGGCATTGGCTACAGATTGTAGATACTTTCAGTTTCACCCTGGTGAAAGGCCACAAATCTCAATTGAAAAGTTTAGCCGTGTTAAGAAACCAGATATGAATGGCCAGGTACTTCCCAACCTTCCCTTCCTCAACTCCTTATCCTCCTCCATTTCAATCACTCATCGTATCACACTCCAACTGAGGATGCCATAGCCCCACTGGATCCAGAAAGTTGGGAGAATGTAGCATTTGATTTAGATAATAAAACAAAGATGCTGTTATAAGGTTTCTACGACTTCCATAGCGTTATCGTCTTCACTTTTCTCGGTCAATTTCTCAGCGAATTTCAGGGAATAAATACAGAAATAAAAAACTTGAAATATCAATACAAATTTATTTATTTATCTACGCCCTAATGGGCTTTTACAAAAGTAGTTAAAAAGTAATACTGTTGTGTTACATAGTTTACAATAAATTATGATTTTTGATTAATTAAGGTAAATTCAAATTAATAGTGTGGATTACGGAAAGCTAAATATGTATCACGGAACATTTATACATATAAAAACAAAAGTGTATTCACTACGGAGTTGTGAATTCATACATATCAGTAAAATGATTAAAAAGATTTCGTTTTATAACTAATATGGAATCTTTAAGCATGTCTACAATATTCCCAAATGTATTGCCAAAATGATGTAGTCTATTTATAGGTGTATGAGCTTCGTAGTTGGTTTTAAAATTGTCACAGAAAAATGTAGCACTTTGCCTTGTATTTCTAGTCGGTACGTAAAATTTTATTTTGGCGAGAATTTCAGGGTTGTCAATGGAATTATTTATAATTTTATTTAAAAGTACAAGGTCAGAGATGATCCGCCTATCTGATAGCGTTATTAAGTTAAGTTGTTTCATCAAAAAAAATTGAAAATATCTCCAGAGTAAAATTAAACGCCGCTAACAGGAATTGAACCCGCGCCTTCTGATGTCCGGTCAGGTACTCTGAAACCACTGAGCTGTGTCGTCTTATTTCCAACCAGCCAACTAATTCATCATGTTTACTTATAATTTTGTATTTTAAAGAATGTAAGTGAAAAGCTTTTTTGCGAGTTCTTTCGGTGCTATTGAAATTATCTGCTACTTTTGCATATCTGTTGCATTGAAAAAAGTTTTTAGTTCGTATGACGCTATTAACATGAAATAAAATCAGTTTCAAAAATGCAGGGCTGTCAATGAGGGAATTAATTATTTTAAAAAGAAAAATCAGCCTAGGAGTCAAAATGTTTAATTTAAATTAGTGACATTAGTTTTCTTTCAAATCGGAAAAGATACAGATCACGCTTTTAGAGATGACACGTTCATTGGTGTACATGTCTAATGCTACTCTATTACGTATTTTTTTGACAACTCCACCGTTCCTGTTGTAAAATGGGCCCGTAGTACGCTGCGATATGTATGTGCCATAACCCACTTAGGCATATTACTAATATATCTGTCGTTTTAAAACAATTAAGGTCAAAGCTAAACAAAAGTTGAAAACAGGATCTTTTTATAAATACCAGTAAAAGTTATCATATTTTTTAATCTTGTACGAATAAAAGAAGGTCATTATAAAACAATAGAAGGATATTTTTTAATCATCGATGAAAAATTTTATGGTTTTATTTGTGGAATCAAAATACGTAATATTATAATGGTTTAAGGCGGTCGTGAAATTGATACATATCAGAGAGTAAACATGATTTGTTCACAATGTTCGCAATTAATTTAATAGGCATTTCTTGTCGCTCGAAGGCAATCAATACAAACATTTTAATGAACATTTAAAAACGTTGATCACAATAATTATTCTTTTTTTTTTCATTAGCTTAATTGTTTTGACTTTCGTATCTTAATTTTTATCAATTAACCTATTGCATTTTTTTAATGATGCTAATAACTATGTTTACTTTTTCAATTGATTCTTAAAACATGGGTATTTGGTGATATAATTAAAATGTTTTATAAAAACGTTTAAAAAAAATTAAAGTGAAACATTACGCAATACAAGAAGGTTGAAAATATTTCATATAATTGTGTGCGAAAAGAAGAAGAAGATTAGTCGAAATAATATATATTTAATTTATTTTGGATTCTTTCATTCGTTTGTGAACGAAGTTCATCATTTGGAGACAAAACTGTGGAATTATAATCGATTTGGCTCCTCACTAGTGATACGTGCAATGTTTTGATAGTGTCTATTCAGGGTGTTCGGGGTTATAGTGCGCTAACTTCGGGAGGTGATTCTACAAGATGGTATAAGTTAAAACAAAAATTAACTTATTTTGAAATTCCAATGTTTATTTTCCCATACTTTTTGCCTAAAAACCACCTTAAAACGTTGGAGTTTCGAAAAAGTAATTTACTGTTTTACTAGAAGTTAGCGCACTTTACCCCAGTATATTACATGTATTACGAAAGTCATTAGATACTCATGATCAAAGGGTCGAAAGATTGTTCTTTCTTTCAGAAAAATTATCAGAATAAAAAAAAAATTTCATTCTCAAACAGATTATCTGAGAAAAAAAATAATATTGCTACATTTAAAGTCATTGAAAGGAACGTCGCAAGCCATTTTTAATGTCGAGTTAGGAAATTTTTAGAATTTTTTTTTAAAGATTACAATAAACCAACAAGTAAAATATTGTTAGTGAATGTCTGTAATACATACCCAGCCTCATTTAAAGGAAGGTACATTTTTATAAGATAGTGATGTCATTTGTAGGCGTCCCAAGGAATTATATTACTATATTAAATTAATATTTCATAACCTGTAATCGATTTTTTTTTGATTTTATCAATCATTATATTTGCATATCGAAAAAGTTGCATAAAAAATCGCACTGACCCTTGTTTAATTAAAAAATTGATTAATCTCGTTAGTAATTTGTTAGCCGCTCCCCTCGGGAGCGTTGCATCACCCAGTGGCGTAACGCCAACATTCAGAATCCATAAGTCCATGAATATTGTTTTGTTTGCGGTATCTGCGATTAGCTTACTCGCTGCCCCGGCCTTTAGCGCTTGCAAACCGCCAGCAGTAGTTGACGTCCAAAGTATGAACTAGATTTCAACCTTAACCTTATTGGGCTGCTGCTGAGAAAGTATCTACTTTTGCAATAATAACTCTACATAGATACTGCATTACTCTTACATGGATACATATTACACTACAGTCGGCAAAATTCCCTTTCTTGTACAATATAAGTACGCAACGTTTCCAAAATAATTTATACAAATTCCAAACTAGACTATTCTTATAATAATAATAATAAGAATTTATTCCAGAATGTATGCAGGGGTAGTGCTATGCAATACATTCCATATTTGAAATAATATACATAATAAGTAATAAAAATAATAATAAGGTAGGTAATAACATAGGTGATTCCGACAGGCACAAAAAATCGGAATTTAAGTGAAAAAAGATAAAATATAAACACAAAAATGAGTGAAGGTTAAGATTAGAAGATTAGATTAGATGAGTATAAGAATTCAGTGAAACTGGGTCTTTGTTACCAATGTTGTGGAAGGTAATGTTTTTGTTTTATTCGTAATATGAAATAGTGCAGTTTTTTTTTTGTTTTTTCATATGTAAAACAATAAAAATAATAAAAAATGCATTTAGTGACTTTTGTAAACATCGTGTGACAACCAATTTTAATATTGTTTTCTCGCAAGAAGTTTAAAAAAAAGTGATATTTAGCTATGATTTCCAAGCGTATTTTTTTTTAATTTCCGCACACTATTCTATTATCGAGTAATTAAAATATTTGTGATTTTGTATTAAAAATTATTGATATTTTATGTAGGTACTAAAAAGATGACTACAAAGAATCTCAATTGGTTATAAACAACGTGTTATTCGACATAATGACTTATTTACTTTATAAAGCATGACAAAGTAGGTAGAATGTGACTTCTAACTCAGTTTGGCAAAAATGTAACTAAATGACTTCTGGCAGTAAGCCGACTATACGTGTGCACAACAATTCACAATATTGTATTAAACACAAAGGTTTTGCTGTCAATATTAACCCTTCTTTTACTCCGACTCTAACTCTATCGGTTTCTACTGTACAACTTTCAACAGTCTTATTTTTTAACTTTTCTTTTTATTTTACTGAGAAATAGTGTGATAAAAATGTTTTCTGCTCCAGGTGATAGTAACAGTAACCTCTCAGTTGTATTGCTTCGCCGCCTTACCGCGGCCACCGAGTGTTGAGCGTTGAGGTCCGCGCATTGCACGAGGTGGTGAGGCAGCCAACGCGCACCGGGCTTCGTGCTCTGCTCTGTAATCTGTAACGCTTTATTGTCTATGGCATAGTCACTAGTCAGTCCTCGACTCACTTTAAATGATCGCCTCCATTAGTTTCTCATACTTTTCACGACACGAACAGACCTCGGTCAAGGACGCCGGAGGGAGCTTTAAGCTATTACAATCTGCGGTTGACCGTCTACGTGACAACTCAAAGACATAATAATATTACCTTTTTATGTCAGTCTTATTGTATTCATGGCCATCTGTTTTGATCTAACCGTTCCAGGTTCCTCGCGAGATCCGTACGCTTTGTAACCCCCTGGAACATTCAATAATGGATTTAAAAAATGTTAAAAACTATTTTAGATTTATTTTTACTGTAAATCAATTTTGAAAATGTTTTTTTAAAGTTGAATTATTTGGCAATTTTTTCGGCGTTCAAACGCTACACTTTTTATAAATAATTTAGACGATGTATACACGACATAGTCCTTTAAAAGTAACAAATAATACTAAAATCACAAAATAAAATGAATTCATCCACTTAATTGTTAATTTTAAAATGTTTATATCTCGGGTTTGTAAATAGGGGAGAGGTGACGTGAAAGGGCCGCTTTTTGAATATATGACATATATTTTTCATGAAAGCATATATAAAGAAAAATATGTTGCCACCAAGAAATAAATTATTATATTCAAATTTATGTTAAATCTTATAATATTTTTTAGTTTTAAAAATCATCCAAATTTGGTTCTTTCATAACTAGTGTGTAATGAAAAATCCACATGAAGTATTGAAAGAGCCTGGATGAGATGCATGATATGGTAAAATAAATAATACCCCCAAAACTCATTGAATCAATGAATGAATTCGTGGGCCCATACTTTTTTTGCAAAGAGCATAACATGCGCTAACGATATTGAACTACCCCAAAATCGAACACACATTTGGTAATACAAAATTATTTTAGTTTTGTACGAAAAAAACTTTCTGATTGTATCAATTAATGCAGCAATAAATTCAACTCACCACAGATTTTGTCATAAGTCAGCAAAGTTGACTTGAAAACTTCAAACGAACGCACAATTTTTTACGTTTTGTCTGCCATCTGGCAAACGATAGAGGAGGATCTATGGATAGTATAGCTACTAAAAAAAGTTTAGGTTGGGTTAGTTTAAATAGGATTAAACAAAGCCAGATAAATTAATGATTAATTATTATTAAATTAATTACTAAGAAAAATATTCGATATCAAATTAAAATTTAAGAAATAACTTGATTGGTAAATTTGATAATGTCATAGTCCTTGACTCGGTTCAGGATTCGTGTTATATTGGTAACTAGATTATTAGCATGAGCTTAACAATTATTACCCACATCCTCACAGCTATTGTAATCAGTAATCGCTGTAATTGCGTGCACGTACTCGGTACTTGGCGTGACCGACCGTTGTAAATACGTAATAAACTATATGAAATAATAAATATACGCTTATTTTTGTTCGTTTCAGTTGAATGACTCATCGGTGTTCACTCAAAAGTGGCAATAAATAATAACAATCTAACTCAGTGGTTCTTGACCTTTTTGGAGGTACCGAACCCCACGAGTTACATATGCGCATTCACCGAACCCCTCCTAATTTGAAAAATAAAACTAGTTTTTTACAAATTCAAAACATGGTATATATTTATATATAGGTGTACAAAATGAAAAAAAAATAAAAAACAAAGATCAAAACATTAAATTTTAATGGTCAAATTAAAACATGAAACATATTAATTATTATTTTTTAAATCAGTGTGACTTCCGCTGTTGCCTTTCAGAAACTAATTCAGAAATTCGCGGCTTTACCTTGGCAAGTGCCACTCTCATGTCATTTTCACAACAAAGTCTATTCCTCTTCTTTGTTTTTATATCCAGCATCTTCGAAAAGGATTGCTCGTAAAGATATGTTGTAACAAACGGTATAAAAATCTTTCTTAGCAATAACACGGTATGTTTCCATTTGTTGACACCAAAACGTTGAGAGCGATGTTGTTCTGAAGAGTTGCTGTTGAACCTGGCTCTGCTGTAATCGCAAGCTCTACTGCTGCTTGATCACCTGCAGCCAATGATGGACAAGCGGGGCGTGTCACCACAAATCATATAAGTCGGGGGTCTTGACCTCCACCGAACCCCCGAGACTGACTTACCGAACCCCTGGGGTTCGTTCGAACCCAGGTTAAGAACCACTGATCTAACTCAATACAGGGTTATGAACTATGTACCAGTTTATAGTCCTAGGATGTTGTGATCAGGCGGAATAGAATTGATAAATATAAGTGACGACGAACACGCTGCAGACGTCCATTTTAAAGTGTTTATTTTCCAAATTTTTTTTTTTCACAATCGCAAATTTTAACTAAAAATTTTCAGTGTTGATTTTTTGCTAAGTAAGTACTCCTCATTTGTCTTACGATTTGTATCCTTTTTTGCAATCAGTTCATAAAAACAATTCACAAATCGTTTGAACTTAGACGACAAATAGCTGAGAGTTCGGCACCGATGTATGTACATCAACATTTACCAAATTCTGTGATTAAATTCGGTGAGAGTTAAAACAAAAAAAAAATAATTCTACGGTGTGTATTTTCAGTTTATTGGTGTTTTTTATTCTTCAATGCGAACTTTTTGTAAATAACTTATAACCCATTGTTTTATGCTGATATCTAATAAATGCAAAGTGTTGGACCAAAATCGTGAGAATCATGAAAGGACACACAATAATATAGAATTATAAATACCAAATATAAATATAATTGAAAATTGTTTTTTTTGCCCTGCTTAGTATTGGCCCAACATGCTGTACAGGTCTTTTCTACGACTCGTTCTTGAGATTTGCAGGCCTGTGTGTTTCTTTCCTCCTACAACATAGGTCTCTTCAAGACACGTGTTCATTTCTTCCCCTTCTCAAAAAGACCCTCTACTCAGAGATGACCCAGATGACCCAGATCTATCCCCAAAGATGACTAAGAGCCTGAGGGAAATTATTTTCCTCAGGGCCAGTAATTAATGTTTAAAAAAATAAATAATTCGTGTATGTTTTAATTTTCATGTAAGAAAACATTACGTATTTCTTAAAGGTTTACCGGGAATTTAAAATATTTTTTTTCTTTTCTTTTAAAACGCCCTGTTTTCTTTTAAGTCGTACCCCTTTTATGAGAGTTGCGGCCCGTACGAAAGATTTAGCTTTGGTCCGCCGCATAAAAAAGGTTGGTCATCATAGCTTTTTTTATTAATCATCCTTTGAATGTCGAGTGGCGATTTGTCGATCACTAATACACTTTTAGTGAGAAATGTCAAAAATGATCTTTATTTGAATAACACCTAATCAACTTGTAGAAAAACATGTTTTATACATTTCATGTTATGTCTTGTTTGCTTTACTAACCGGCTACGCTCTAGTTTTTTTTAATGTGGGTCAGTCGAATGTATATTTCAAAGATAAACGATTAACTCATTATGGAAATTTCGATAACAGCTAAAAATATTTTTGTTGACCTAGAAATGCCAGACATAAAAAAAAATGATTACATTCATGACGCTAGAGGTCATCGTTCGAGAGATGCGGTTTTAGCACACAGATTGTCCGGCGAAAGAACCCTAAATAATAATACTATGATAACTTTTTGTTGACTAAAAATCAGTACAATAAACCGAAGACGAGATAATACCCTAAAATAAAGTCAGAATCTTAACAACGTAAGTGAAGCAGCCGTGCACAAAAATATGCGACGCCCGGTCCTAGTGTATTGACGAACCTGCGGTTGAACTTGCCCTATCAAATTTCTTAAATAAAATGGGAATCTTAACGACATAAGTGTAAATGTTGTTGATACAATGAAGTTGTGTAAAAACAATATTCGGCCCGCGGCCCGGCATAATGGGCGGATCATACGGTCGCTTTTCCCTTGCAGGTCTAGAAAATCGATCTCTCCGTGGGGTTTATTTTAATTATTTCCCATGAACGTAATACCAAAATCTCTTATGAAGTTCTTATTCATCGCCTAGAAAAATAAAATCAGATATTAACGGCTAATTTTAGAGCTGAGAAATGTTTTATAAAATTTACAAAAGGTTTTACATAAAATATTTTAATGTTAAGGCCCTTTTATAATTGATTTTAATAGATAATAAATAATCTATATCCGTAGAGATCCCTCTAGAAACATTAGAGGTTTTAGTAATACGTTCATCAGAAATACTTAAAATGTGTGCGTCGAGCAAACCCCCATTATTAGAGTCTTATGTCGCCTTGGGCGCTTTCATTATTTCTACGATGACAGCACCAACACCGTTTCTTATATTTAATAATAAAGGTTTTCTAATTACAAAAGTGCTTAACGACAAACTGTTCATGTTTGTTTATTATTATAATTATGTTAACAAGCTTACTTTAACTACGTTATCAAATTACTATGATATACTTGTTAAACTCTATTTTACTACTTTCGATAGATCATTAATATTTCTTTATGTGCACCCTTTATCGCTGTATTAATTTAAAACAAAACTGTAAAACACCCAATCTTTCGTAATAAAGGTTTTCTTAATATTGATTTAACGTTCTTATTCAAAATACTTAACTCTAAATTCGACTGTTGTGAACTCTTGCAACTTATAAACATACATACACCCACAGTAACAATACGACAAAATACAATATTCTACAGCAGCACACATAAGCGTAACTACATTGCCCACTCTCCGATACAACGACTTCACACCATGGGAAATCATTACTTGGGTGATGTTGACATATTCAATACCAACTTGGCAAGTTTTGTGGATCATTTAAAACATTTATTTCAACAATACTCCTAAACACATCATGTAAACCAACAAATAGCTGTAATTTTCTGTTTTTGTTTCTTGTGTTTGTATGACTTGTTGCATAGCTTTTATCAAATGTAATTTTATTCTTATTTTTTATGTTTCAAAGTATTTGTCAAATTAAAATTATACTACCAACCATGTAAAAGCCCTCTGGGCGTTAAATAAATAAATAAATACAATCAAACACGTTTTACGACAAAATGTTATTGATTATTTATTTTATTTTCTTTTCATTAACCCCACACAGGAGACGCTGTTGAAAATTGCTATCATTGCTCGGGGTCTATGTCGTCTTTGGGGATGATGTGTGGAGGGTTTTTTTTAAAGAAAGGAAGGATAGGACCTTCTGGAGAAGGAAAAGGATATAAAGGTTGGGTAGGAATCTGGGAGTCAGTATGTCCAGGAGTGACAATATGCACCCACCCCACCCGGTCGAGAGAGTCCGAATGACGACGTCAAGAAGGGTCTCTCTCAACCGACCTCACATGATCCCACCTATCACGTAGTTGGTGGGCAGATGCATTCACCGAAAAGACCTGGACAAACCTCACCCCATAAACCCGGGCATCCCTGCTAAGTCACCAAACTTCAAGAAATCTATTTCAAGGTGGCGGTACCCTTAACCGCCTTCCAAATTGTAAAGATCATATTTTCATGTACTTTTTGTACTCGTGTTACTATTTACAATTATTGAACTCCTTTTTACAATAGATCTCTCTATAATAAATTATATAGTACATGCTTTCGAGTTTTATTTATTTGTTTGTTACAAAAATATTACAGCATAGATTTTGACTGTCCAACTAGGAAGGTCTCCCGTTCTAGGACAGTCAAATTGACAGTGAATATACTTAATGGTGAAATCACCGATACAATTTATTATGAGAGATTACAAGAGTGAAAGCGAGGATACGTGTAGCTTTTATATTACTATATTTTAATACATAATAAAATAAACAGTAAAATAATATGAAAATAATAGAAATAAAATAAAAATAAAAGAAAATAAAATAAAAATAAAATTTTTAATTTGTAATAAAAATTTAAATTTGTAAACATAAGAAATAAATCAGGCGCTTGTATCACATAATTATCATACAATATTTTTTAACATCTTATTTTTTAACGTAAAATAAAATGAAAATAATAGAAATAAAATTAAAATGAAAGAAAATAAAATTAAAATTAAAATTTGTAATAAAAATTTAAATTTGTAAACAGAAGAAATAAATCAGGCGCTTGTATCACATAATTATCATACAATATTTTTTAACATATATATATATGAGTATATATAACATATATATATGAGTATATCGTTTATTCTCAGTTTATTGTGTTACGTACGCACATATTATTGTGCTTCTGTACAACTTACCTACAGCAAATAATAAATGTAAAATAAAGGTGTATATATGTATATATAAATATAATATATAGATAACGATAAAATTTATCATTTGGGGGAAACAGACATACCTACATCATTTTCTTAGACACTGTAGCTGCCAGCTCGCAGTAAGCACCTAGCAGCAACCTGGAAAATTCTAACAAATAATTCAAAAGATTCTCAACACGCTAAAACACAAGAAAATCAGTAAACATAAGAAAATGAACACCTCCTTTATAGACCGGTTGCACCGGCGAAATTCTTCTTCTATTCTATTCTTCTCATTTTCAGTTAATAAATGCTAATAAAATTTCGAATATGGCTAATCACAGTACGAAACTCGGTTCAGTTATAACATCTCACAAATATCTAGACATACAACTGAGCGTGCGTAACTTGCATTTCGTTCTTAGCAGTTCGTTTTCAATTGCGATCCATATTACGTTGTTTGGATAATTAATCTGTGAATAAGATGGAGGTACATACAATTATTTCCCATATTAGCATTATCACGGGAACCGTTCTTGCTTTTCGTGCGTTGGAAGAAACAGTTTAAAGTATCATGTTGAATGGGAATTTTGTGTATTAAATTTAACTTCTTCTTTTTTCAGCCATCGTTCCACGCACAGCTTTCTTCGATACAAAATAAAACATGCCATCGCGATTAGTTGTTGTCAAGAATTGTCTCCGGCAGTAATGCTATGTCTGGGGAGAAGATCCCAATATGGGGGTTTGAATTTTAAAGGGATAAAAGGAGTTTTTTAGAAAAAAAGTGCGAAGTGTAATTTTTGAGTACAGGTAGAATCATATATTTTATTCAAACCAAAAAAGCGGAAAATAGAGCATCTTTACATATAGGAATGTACTTAATATTGAATATATTGTCTCACTTAATGTTGTACTTAAGTGAATCCCCATGTATTTTGACCCCGGCCGCCACTGGTCGATCACTAACATCTTAACTTCTTTCCCGTCGTTTCAATTTTCAAGTGTTCAATTTATTAATTAATAATTATATTTAAATCAGTCACGGATCAAAGCGCTATGATTTAACACATGCTCACATTAATTATTGCCTTTTAAAGATATGTAAGTTGTCATATCGACTACATAAAGTTGGTAATTTTATGAACATCAATATATTTTGTTATATAATGAGCATTTTAATGTAGGTAAAACGGTGAACAGTGGAATTTTAGCCATATATTTTTATTTTATTTATTAAATATACATTACAATAATTTAAATATATGTAAGATATTTTTTTAACGAAACTGCTCAACATACTTAAATAATTTCTCGTTTTTGAATTAGGGAGTGGCGTCATGACTTAAAAGGTGCAAAATTGCGTTAATTGAGGTTCATAATAATTAACTAACTATCATTTAAAAATCCGCTCCGCGGGCCTAGGCCTTGCGGGCGACACTTAGTTGGACTTCGCCCAGTTTAAGTGACACTAACAACAGTTACATTTAATATGGTATAGTTATATACATCAATGATAAAATAAACACAATCGTCAACGAAATACACATAATAGACTCCAATTGCATACAAATAACATATGATAAAGAAACGTGTATTCTTGCGATGTACAGATCTCCATCCAAAAACAATATTACACATTTCCTAACTGCACTTAACAACACTTTAAAAGAAATCAACAAAAATAAAAATATCATCATCATTGGAGACCTAAACATAAACATCTTACAAAACGGACACCCACAAAACATAGAATACCTAACACTACTAGCACAGCATGGACTGGAACCAACGATAAAGGTTCCAACACGAGTTACAAAAAACACAAAAAGTTGTATAGATCAGAAATATAGAAAAGATATAGAAAAAAACTAAAAACCAAAACAGTAGTACTTGAAAGCACTATCACAGACCACTACATGAATATGATAGCAATAGACACCGAAAACACAAAACCCAACCAACATAAAATATTCACAAAAAAAAATAATTAACTACTCAAACTTGAAAGAAACACTCAAAAAAATAGACTGTTGTACAATATACCAAATAGAGAACGTGGAAGAAGCCTGGGATAAATTTAATAACATGTTAGCACAAGAAATAAATAATAACACTATTATAAAACAAGTAAAACTCACACACAAAGCAAAAAAAAAAACTATGGATAACACAGGTAATATTAAACTGTATTCGTAAACGAGACAAAATTCACAAACAAATTAAAAATACACCCTACGACATGGAACAACTTAACTATTATAAAAGGTATAGAAAAATCTGCACGAAAATTATTAGAGTGGCTAAAGAATTGTACTACAGAGAAAAACTTAAAAAAGAAAAAAGTAACCCAAAGGAAATATGGAAAATATTAAAAGTAGTTACATACACACAAAAATACAAACAGAAAAATACTTTTGAAAATCTAAATATTAACTCAAAAAAAATAGATGTCCATACAAATACAGAAACTATAGCAAATCATGTGAATAACTTCTTCGCAAATATAGGAAAAGTTTTAGCAAACCGCAAATTGCATAACACGAACACACTACCACAAACAAATAGATCAAATATCAATAAAAACCCGACACAACACAGATTTACAATAAAAACAACCTCGGAAGAGGAAATTGACAAAATAATAAACACATTGAAAAACCGAATTGCTCCTGGATTAGATGAGATAACAACGGATTGCATTGAGATAGTAAAAAAATGAAATTTTAAAACCTATAACACACTTAATCAACCTTTGTATAACACACTCCTGCTTTTCTAGTACTCTTAAAAAAGGACTAGTGATCCCCATTTATAAATCCGGAGATAAAATGGAAATAACTAACTATAGACCAATCACTCTGTTAAACTCGCTTTCAAAGATTTTCGAAAGAGTATTAAAAAACCAAATTATAAAATACCTAGAAGAAAACAAATTAATCTCGGATAACCAATATGGATTTAGAGACGAAATAGACACAAAAGAAGCTTTGGCATGTACAATAGATTATATACATAGCAACTTAGATCAAGGGTACAAATGCATAGCGATATATCTAGATTTAACTAAAGCCTTTGACTCAATCTGCCACAATTCACTTTTAAAAAAATTAGAAAACATGGGTATCAAAGACAAGGAACTTCAACTATTAAAAAGTTATATGAGTAACAGAACACAACAAGTCAAAATTAACAACCATACTAGTAAACCACTGCCGATTACATATGGAGTTCCACAAGGAAGCATACTAGGGCCCGTTCTTATTACTATTTACATAAATGAACTTTGCAGCATGAAAATAGACGGTAAAATAGTTAGCTATGCTGATGACACAGTTTTACTCTTCAAATCTAAGAATTGGAATAATGTATATAACAAAGCGAATTTGGGAATCTCGCAAGTGAAAACATGGCTAGACTCAAACATACTTACACTTAACATATCAAAGACAAAATTCACAACATACAGTATAAATAGCACGGGACAGCCAAAAAACAACACAAACACCATAAAAATACACTAATGTTTAAACACCAACATCTGCGATTGCCCTCTTCTAGAAAAAACAGAACAAATAAAGTATCTAGGAATCGTAATTGACCATAACCTTCGATGGATACCTCACATCAAACAAATCACAAATAAACTTCTCAAAACAATACACATTTTCCTAAACATAAGAAACATATATAAAATAAAACAATTGAAAGCAATATATTTTGCACTTTGCCAATCAATAATAGAATATGGAATTATTGCTTGGGGAGGAACAACAAACTCGGCTATCAATTACATAGAAACCGCACAGAAAACGATCTTAAAGGTAATACTAAAAAAACATGGACTGACTGATACAGACCAAATATTCAACAGCTGTGACGTACTAGATATACGCCAATTATACGTTAAAACACTACTAAACTACATTTTTGACAAAAAAAAATTTTTTTCAACATACACAAAATAACACTAACAGACCAGTTAGACAAGCGTACAAAGAAAACATAAAAACTCCTACAGTAAATTCAAGATTTGGACAAAGACACTACCAATACCATGCAATAAAAGCTTTCAACAGTAGTTTAAAACTTGAAATTAAAATAGAAGAAAATAAAAATAAATTCACACAAAAAATTACAAAATGGATTAAAGAACAAAAAAGACAATATTACCAAAATTTCATAGCATAAAATAAAAATAAAACCTACACGTAACACACAAAACCAATATAAACACACAACACTCACAAACACACAAGATTATTTTCAATGTACTATTTTTTTTAATTTTAAATATATTATTATGCATTTTTGATTTTAAATGTATAATTTTTCACATTAAATGTATTATGTAGTTTATATTTCATATGATAAAATGAAGGCCTCAGCACGGGCAAGCCACCCAGTGAGGCCTACATTACTGGAAAACTTGAATTGTAAAAAATATTGTACCTAATAAAAATAATAAAAAATAGGTAGATATTTGGTCATTCACAAAAAGAAGGTGAGTATATATTGTTAAAACACGGAACAGGAAGAAGTTAATGAATAATAACATATTCAATTTAGGCATAATATTCTACATGGTAATTGAAGAATGACAGTTGTTTAAATAAATGAAATTGTACGTATTTGTGATGGATTCTTTCAAATGAAACACTATCATTCACTACATGTCTTCAACTGATATTAATTGTTACTGTATTTAATATAATCTGCTCATAGGAGACCTGTAGTGCTTAAATACGTGTTTCAACCGTCAATGTCTATAAGGTAAAACAATATCGTATTGTTTGTCACAACAATTAAAGATAGTTATAACAAAGTTGACTGAAATAATAGATTATTTTATATTGATTAATTGTACCCATGTTTATGAATAAAAGAAGCTTAATTGTGCGATGAGATTAGCAGTCGCTTTAATTAAAATGTGTTAAAAAAACCTCTCTCCCTGCCACCGGCTAATCCCAGGCAGATTCTAGCAAGATTTTTTTTTTTTTTTTTTGATTTTATGGATTCTTTCGTAATCCTCTAACTAGCTAGGGCTTATAACAATACCCTTTCATGTTTCTAACTAACTAGTACTCCGGCTCATTTAACCTTATTACTATTACCATCTGATTGTTGTATTTAATTGACTGATTTTATGTTACATTAATGAGTTTTATGAGTAAAAATTCTTAACTGGATAAAAAACCTCATACAAATGACATGGAAAAAAAATTAGTTCTGAACTTTTTACTCTGCCATTATGATTTACTGAATTTAAGTATTTCATTGTTTCATGTTTGGGCTGCGTCCTTTTCGCTTCGGTGGTCCTGCATATCTACCTGTTGGGAGAAAAAAGTTTGGGAGAGAAATCCTGTGGGAGAAAAAACATTTTTTTACATTAAAAAGGATACTATTTCTTCGCCGTCGCTGTCATTTTTCTCATGAAGCTTCACGGTGAGGTGTCCTTGAGAAGTTCCATTAGGATGATCAGTTTTTCTGCTTTGGATGAGCAGGAGGCCAGTTGTTCGCGTACCCTGATGAGGCCGTGCAGTAAAGTCATTATGTCCTCGTCATCAGAGGAGTTTCTGGCGTTTGGCGCTTGGCGTTGTTCCGGTGTGGCTCTTCGTGGTTCCTGCGTTTCCGGAGCCTGTTGCTGGTGGTTTCTTCGGCCCGCTACGTCTGTCCAGGACTGGCCGTCTACTCGGGCCGCGGGTTTCTGTGCACGGGGCTCTGCCTCTTTGCGCCTTTGGGCGTTGGATTACTCCTGTCTGCTCTGGAGAGCAGCTACGTATGCCACCCTGTTGGGGCATTTACCGTAGTTTGCGGGATGGGCTCCGCCACAATTGCAGCAGACGGCCGGCTCTTCTCTGTTGGTTTTCGGGCACTCCGGTGTGGCGTGAGCTCCTTCGCATTTTACGCAGCGGGCTACGTGGGCGCAATTTCTGGACCCATGTCCGATATTTGGGCACCCGTGGCACTGTGTGCCGTATTTGAGGTGGTAGCTCCGGTATTTACGCATTGTAATCCTGCAATGGCACAGGTAGACCACTGCGGCTCTCAGGTGGCCCATGTTTGTTTCCTGGTGAAAGTGGGCCAGGTAAAGCGGGTATTCTGTTCCCGGGGTGGTCATCATGACCACAGACCTTGCCGGGAAGCCTTGTTTCTCAAGGTCTTCCATTATGTCACCTGGTGACAACTTCGGGAGTCCCTTGATGACGGTCTTCTTCAGTTTTTCCGCTTCTGTGGTGAAAGTGTGGAAAAGCTTCTCCTCTCCACGTAGGGCTGTTGTAAGTGTTTTGTGGGCTTCTACTGAGCTCACCACAACGCTGATTTTGCCTCCTTTGGCATACCGGAAGTTGAAGTGGGCACTTCCAAGGTGCCTCTGCAATTCTTCCGTGATGTCATTGACCCTATGGTCATGATTATGGGTGGGACTCGTGAACTCTTCCTGAGAGTGGTTATGGCCGCAGGTTCTCGGCTGGTGGGCGCCTGTTCTCGGCTGGTGGACGCCACTGGTCCTGGTGGCGTCGGGCGTTTCTTCATCGGTGGCGACGAGATTTCTTTAGGTGGTTCGCCTACTTTATGTAAGGGTTCGTATTTATTTTCGTGAACCACACGAACAACGGGCTTTGGAGGGGAATGGGGGCGCTTTGAAGCCGTAGCCCTCGTCCAATTAGCTTCCATTGGTGATGAGGCTCTTGGTGATCCGGCGTTAGAGCCGGACTGCGAGGATCCATACACGAATTCTGGCTCACGCGTCACTGCATTTAGTCTCCAGCCAGTGGCTCCCTCCGGGAATTCCATAGGCGGGTTCTTGCTGCGCTTGAATGTCGCAGTTCCTCTTGGTGTGCGGTAATGCATTTTGAATTGTTTTATTCTGAAAAGAAACGAGAAAAAATAGTTATTTTTGATGACCTTGAGAAAGGCAGTTGGGGCGACGTGAGTATTTTTGCAAAGATTGCTTTTAAAGGGGCAGTTGGGGCGTGTGCGCCTGCTCCAGGCCGGCGGGATTTCTTCGACCGGCTGTAAGATGTTAGGGCCTGGCTGTGTGCACACAAGCCAGACGGAAGCAGTTTTGTGGCTATGTTACAAACTGCGCAAAAACCACAAACTACGCTCTCCTGCTCTCTCGCAAGAATCGGCCGAAATTTCTGACCCCGAAATGCTCAGATACCGGGCCGCCAGCACACTACGGCCACTCTGATCATTTCATAATTTTAGACCATATATCATATTAATCAATTGTCTTATATTTCCTTTATATCTTGTACGTCTCCCCAGCGGCAGCAAAAAAAAACTATTTGGGATACACTGCCAATGGGGAAGTATTGAATTCTAAAAAATTGATAACATTCATGTTATAAATTTAATTGTTTGTAAAACTGCGTGTAAAAAAATCCAGGAACCTCGTAGCGTAGTGAAATAAACATATTTCATAGCGCTTTAGATATAAACAGCACATTATTTACAAAAAAATCAGTTCAACTTTACCACCCATTAAATTTTTTACCTACCTAAAAAAGTTACTCCTGGCCATCAGCTGCCTCACCTCGCCTTGTCTCTACTTGGACCTTTCTGGTGCTGCCTCATCAAGATCAGCCGCCCCTATTAGGCCACCAGAAGCAAGTAGAGGCAAAGCACATAGTGCCTACTACCTACCGAGTACTGGATGCGGGAGGCAGAACATTATATACTATCATCATCATCTTCATCGTAAAACAATATTCTCGTCGGTTGAAGACACGGTTTGACACTAGTGCCTTAATCTACAGTCTTATGCGGATTCTCGTCCAGTAGACTGTCGGTCATGGGTTCATTAAAGAAAGCTCAAAAATATATCATTAAAGTTATCATAGTCCCCATAATAAAAAACACTGTAGATATATTCAACATATTTCAAGTACTAGATATTCGACAAATTAAAACAAATAACATTTCAACTGATATCTTTAAACAAAACAATTGTTTTTTTTAAATACACAAAACACCAAATTTAAAACCAACGTATTCTTACAAATAGCTAAAAAAAAATTCATGTACATTGAGACTAACATGTACAAAAATAATCTTACAGTAAAAGGATAAATAAAACACTAAACAAATTTAAAATCTTGGCCTAAACATTGGATCGTCAAAAAAGGGCGTGTAATAATCAGTCAATTCACACGAATCTAAATTAGAATTTCTCTAATCCCATTATTGTCAGCAAATCCCATATTAACCTGAATTACATAACTGTATCCAATATTTTTGAATACAACTTTAAAAAAGGTATCTCTCTAAATTAACCTTAAATGTAGGTACCTATTGGTTAACCAGCCTGTTCGACACAGCTATATTTCAATTATCCCTAAATCCACTAAATCACTTGAGCCAGGTGTAATTAACTCTATTTATATCGATGAGCAAAAAATAAATTGAACAATATTATATGGTAGCCAAAAATTATTGGTAACCGGATAAAAAAGAACAATGAAAAAATATTTTATTTTCGGAATAACTTAATTTGTAAAACCTCATATTGTAATATTAAATTATTGAAGACAATATTTGCAATTCTTAAATAGAAAAATCAATTGTCCCGGCATGGCAAGAGTCCTGGGTTCGAGTCCTAAATGTGACCGTATCTTCTTCTAATTTTCTGTTTCAAAATTTTCGTTTAGGAATCGCTAATATTGTCTTCAATAATTAAAAGAAAAAAATAGGTTACGTTAGGTTAGATTAGGTAGTTTTTTGTTTGTGATTTTTTTCACATGTACTCAATGTTCTGTTTTGTTATGAAACCATATAATATTAATATATTTATAGAACATTAAAGCCTACCAGGTAATGAAACGCTAGTAAGATCGGTGCAAATTTTTGTAGAAATTTGATCAATAACAATAAAAAAATATCAGTCTGGTTATGTGTGTCATGACGTAAGGTCTCTGACGTCAAGTTCTCAAAACCAACTGTTAATTAGGTAACGGGCTATGACGGTGGTGCTGTTAGTAAATGTTTCCGAAATACCATCCGACCAAACCGGTTTAGCGTCTTTCCCAGAACGCGAGTAATGCTAAATTTTAGCTTGGATTCCCTATGGTCATAGTATCATGTGACGTCCATATTCTTTTCCGCGGAATAGATTTGGGTCTTTCCGAGGAGTGGGATATGTTTTTTTATTACATCAAATGTTGTCATTATTTGTTATTAAGTTATTGATTCGCAGGCCTCAAACAACCACAAAGTGCTACTGGCATTAGCGCTACTTGCAAAAAATTAGTCTAACAAATATATTTATGAGATTACGTAACAAGAGATGTAACTGTCCTGAGCCAGTGGATCTATGACATCCTTAATTTTGAGATAATATCAGACTTGAGGTATTGAATTGTTATTATAATTATAGATACCAAACACTATTTCTTGTATGTATAAACGTCAAATATTGACATTTGCTGACGAAATTAAATTATTATAAAGAAATTACAGCGGAATTTCTTTCGTCTTATAGAGGCGTGCTAAATAAAAGGTGCTCACAAAACAATTTTTGTTTTAAAATGTAGAAAAAAAAAGTTTGACCCCACACTCTTTGTTATTTTTTAACTATTCAATAAATTAAATAGATTTAGAAAAAATAACGGAAATTAAATATCTTGGCATGATAGTGGATGAGAAACCAAATGTAACCACATTCAACTTGAGTAAGAGTTAGAAAAAAAAAATTTAAACGAAGTTTCCATAGGCAGCGTAAAACAAGAACAGAAGCAAAAATTTAAAATTATTTATTTAAAAAAACATACGGCACAACATGTACCATTAACTTGGGTATAAAGTTTCAAGTACAAAGTATAAAAAAATGTAAAAATACAAAAGGCAAAAGATTTCTTTTTTAAATTATGTATTAATGAAATATAATAAATTATTTTCCAGTGATGCCAATCTGTACACAACCATAAATAATCGTTATTATCAAATTAAAGGTGTTGTTGTCAGAATAAACACTTATGTTTTATTGTCACAAAACACTTTTTAAAAAATTAGAAAATATGGGTATCAAAGACAAAGAACTACAACTATTAAAAAGCTACATGAGCGACAGAACACAACAAGTCAAAATTAATAACTATACTAGCAAACCACTGCCGATTACACACGGAGTTCCACAAGGAAGCATACTAGGGCCCGTTCTTTTCATAATTTACATAAATGAACTTTGCAGCATGGAAATAGATGGAGAAATAATTAGTTACGCAGACGACACAGTTTTATTATTTAAATCTAAGGATTGAAATAAGGTTTATAACATAGCGAATCTAGGAATCACGCAAGTGAAAAAATGGTTGGACTCAAATACACTCACACTAAACATATCGAAAACAAAATTCACAACGTACAGCATAACTAACACAGGACAGCCAAAAAACAATACAAACACCATAAAAATACATGAATGCATAAACACCAACATCTGCGATTGCCCCCCTCTAGAAAAAACAACAAATAAAGTATCTAGGAATCCTAATTGACCATAATCTTAGATGGACACATCACATCAAACAAATCACAAATAGACTCCTCAGAACAATACACATTTTCCTAAACATAAGAAACATATATAAAATAAAACAATTGAAAACAATATATTATGCACTATGCCAATCAATAATAGAATATGGAATAATTGCTTGGGGAGGAGCAACAAACGCAGCTATCGCTCAAATAGAAATCGCACAGAAAACGATATTAAAGGTAATACTCAAAAAACATAAACTAACCGACACAGACCAAATATTTAAAAGCTGTGACGTACTTGATATACGCCAATTATATGTTAAAACACTACTAAACTACATTTTCGACCAAAAAAACAAACCCCAACAAACACAAAATATCACTAATAGACCGGTCAGACAAGCGTACAAAGAAAACATAAAAACTCCGACGGTAAACACTACCTTTGGACAAAGACACCATAAATACCACGCTATTAAAGCATTCAACAGTCTTCCACTTGAAACAAAAATTGAGGAAAATAAAAATAAATTCAAACACAAAATAAAAAAATGGATTAAAGAACAAAAAGACAATATTACCAAAATACTATAACATAAAAGAATAAAACATATACACGCAACACAAAAAAATATATAAAACACGCAACACGCACAAACACATATATCACTATAAATGCCGATTTACATTCTCTTTTGATATTTTTCTTTTAGTGTTATAATTATATTTTAATTTTTAATCTTTATTTTTTATTTTAAATTTATCTTTATTTTAATGTTGTTTTTCTTTTATTTTTTTTAAATGTATAAATTCTTAAATTATAAAATGGGGGCCTCAGCACGGGTAAACAACCCAGTGAGGCCAACATTACTAAATTGAAATATGAAATATTGTAAAAAAAATGTATCAACAATAAAAAAATAAAAAAATTGTTCAAGAAAAAAAAAGAAAATCAATAATCTTTTAAGGTAGAACTTTAGTAAGGGACAATATAAATGTAACAATATCAGTTAATGAACAAGGCAGTTAAAACACCTGGATCATAAACAAGAAATTCAAAAGGTTTTACAAACATTGTCACATCAAACAAACATACTTTGCATATGCATGAATTAAGAGTTTTCATCGACTATGTGGGTTTCATTTATTTAATTATTTTATTTTATTTATGTATTAATCTTAAGTTAGCTCACATCGTCATGTATTACATTATTAGTTATTACTTATTATAATATATAATATTAAAAAAATATTATATATTACATAAATAAAATTGAATCTTATCAGAAAATAATTCAAGTACATTCCTTACAAATCGTACAATCGATCTTTTAATTAATTATCTTGTTTCAACTCTGTTTTTCAAAATTTGATTCATTGAGTGTACGTAAACAGTTTGCATATATTATAATATAAAATCGTAAATAACTTACGTATTACGTATTTAGCAAAGATTTGCCACTCAATTCCTAAAATGGTAGCCTTACCTAACTACTGTACAGTAAGTACTTTTTAGCGGCGCCAGATTTCAATTGAAGAGCCACAGGATTCCCACGGGGAGTAGGTATGATATTCAAAGAAACTAGTTTCTAACCAACATAAGAGTAGGTACCTAGTCACATTTTTTTCAAAACCGCAAGATGATGCAACATTTGTTGATTGTCAATACCACTAAGTCACTAAAATATTTTATGATGTTTATGGAAATCGCCGGGTTTCCAGAGAAAGCCTGGCGTGATAAACGGACAAAAAAAATAATTTTACAACTTTTTTTTAAAATATAAATTTTTATTGAACCTATGTGTATCCCAATAAAGTCAAACAAATAAAATTAAAACATTCTCGAATAATTTTGGATAAAACATAGGTACCTACTATTTCTATTTCTACTCTTCAAGCTCTTCTGCTTTCTTGATAGTAAAACTATACCTAATGCATATATTAGGTACCTAAATCTAAATACTCGTGTAAAATAATGCAAAACAGAAAACACAATAAGAGACAAAAAATGTGCAAAAAATAGGGATAGCTGTGCTGTGAAATGCTTCAAAAATTGCGCGATAAATGTTTGCCATTTTAAACATGAAAAATAAATGGATAGACTTTTTTATCCTAATTAAACATCGAAAATAAAGGTTACTATTAGTTGAGAATTCTAGCGTACCTGAAAACTGGGTGTAATTTCATATACAAACATTGTATTTCGTTTATTTGTAAAGATGTACAGAAAAAAATAATGTTTAGATCAATTTCATGAGGCATTTTTCATACTTATGTTAATGCCTTCGTAGGCTCTAATATCAAATCAATTATTTAACGAAGTGAAATCCTACCCACAAAATGTGATGTAACGCATGATACACCCTCACCTAAACTATGTATATTCTAAGAAATTTCAGAGACTACAACAGGTACCTAGTACTTGCGCTATATTTTTAAGTTCCAGTGGAACACATTGAGTTTTAAGCTTTTAGGCCAGTTTTTACGGAACAGCCTACGTTCGAGCTCCAAAGGTAGATTTTTTTCACTCAGATTATTGAACCCAAAACTTGATTGTATGCATGAATTAAAAATTAATTTGTAGGTTCTTGGGTTTCTATGATGTAGCGCGCAGTATCTTGGCGAAGCGGCTCGCTGGCAGTATCGCGTATTTTGAAGACCATTATACTATACTTTATATTTGGGATTCGATCTGTAACTACCTTTATTTGTGAACGCGGGATATTTCTAGGTGGCTTGGGACACTTGTAATTTCTCACACGCGGGAATAATATTATGTTATTATAAGTCTTTGAGAAATATTATTATTATTTTTTTCGTTATCTTTTGCAGCATTTTTCCTGGTATCTAAGAGCCTGTCCAGATGGCGTTATTCTCTCTGCGATTTACGCGCCGGCAGGATATATGCTGCATTTTCGTAGCTTTCGTAGCGCGCGAGTGTGGACTGCAGCCGACGAGGTAGTTTTTTGTGGCTCGCGTACCATCGACGGAAACGACGTAAACAAAGAGCAAATAGACAATACGGAGTGCATCCAATTCTTACCGTCAAGAGTTACTCACAGTATCGTCGTAACTTTATTTCCAAAGTTGAGGTAGCATTATCCCAAATTCATTTCCTAAGGATTACAATAAGAACATTTTTGATAACTTGTCTGAACTAATTAGGGAAGATTAATCCTCATGCTGAGTTATAGCAACGGAGACGTTCATATTCGTTGACGATCGCGCTTGTGATGGACGCAATATTGATTGCCATAGTACATCGACTCGCGCATAACACGAGCGATAGTTGAGTCCGGCGAGTGTTTGCGATTTATGCGCGGGTGGTAACTTGCTGGGCGCTTGTCTGGAAGGCTTGTTTGTGCACCTAGTAACACGCAATGGCGCGAGACAAAACGCACGAGAAAAAGGGAAAAATGAGACCGGCTCCTCTAATCTATAAAATCTGGGGTACAAAAATTCATATTTTGTCTTACACTGTTTCATGGGTTCTGTACGGCAAGTACCAGCTTGTTTTCATACAACGTAGGAGTACGTATAACCTCTGATCATCTTAGCATAATATGATTAGATTTTAGGTATTAAAATCAACGATGTTTCTTATTTGTGGTAATTCTAATGATTTTGACAAAGTGATAAGATCTTTGGCTCTGGGCACAGATGTCGAGAATCAATTGTGTTTTTTTTTTGTTTAGAATAACAATTGGAATAAATAATAATATCTATATAAATCGAGTCGCACTTACTTTGTTCGCAATCGCAGATGAATAAGCGGTTACCTACCAACTACCAACCTTCTTTTTCACCTCAATACTTCTCTCAACTTTAATACTTCTCCAATGGCGATACTATAGTTCCATTGGAATAGGGCAGATTTGATTATTAAGCGGAATCACAATATTTTTTCTTGTATCTCATCATTTTATAATTTTATTTTATGTTTAAAATAAAATGTGCCTACATAATTATTTATACTTTAGCCTACATTGTTTGTATGTGTGTGTGTTACAAATAAGGAGTTTAGTGCTAACCTAAATACGGAAGTCAGAGTAATGTTTGTATTGAAAGAAATAATTATCTGTAAATAATATTAATAAAATAACACTTCTTTATGTGCACACGTGTCGTCGAGTCAAGGTTTCATCGTTACCAATAAAATTATCAATTTAAATTTATGTACAAAGTTAAAATAAAAGGATAATTTATTACTTAAGACTTAATTACTTCCTTCCTTTCCAATTAAAAAACACCGGAGCACTCACGATCGTATCGATATTATAAATACTTATTGTGTTAATTTAACAAAAACATAGTTAAAAATGCATACATAACGTTTGGTATAATAGAACCTTGAAATTGAGTATAACGTCTCAATATTTCTGCAGAACTGACCTTAACTAGGAATAGTGTAATCTGTTTATTCATACTCAGTATTTTTCTGTCTGGAATTTTTAGACTAAAGCTATTTTCAACTTTCAATTTCAATTCCATAGCATGCTTTCAAATTAACCTTTTTCACAAACAACCCTTATTTTCCGAAAATATAAGTCAAAACATATATTTATGAAGTATATGTTTGATTATTACACATTAGGTTTCCAAACAAGCTTTACGTTCGCTTTGGAGACACAAAAACAATTGTGGTCAGATCTTATACCATTGCGCCATAAAAAAATGTTGCAACCCAAAGATAGTCGGAAATCAAAATTTACAAGGACGATTTTTAAAAAAAGTCTCAGATAAAATTCCACCCAAACATTTTTTAAAAACTTGCCAATTTTATCATCTGTTAACTCTTTAAATTTTATTGGTCTATATCTACGGCGTCATTCTTAAAAATTGTTGGAAAGTCCCATAAAACCTGTTTGAAATGGTGAGATAAATAAAACTAAATTATAATTGTCATTTATTATTGATTCTCAAAGCGTTTTCAAAATGTTGACCTTCGCGCTCAATACAAACTTTACGTCATCTTAAAAAGTTTTGTTTCAGTCGCATGAACGCCACTCTGTTTTATTTTTACTGTTTATTCTGCCTGTCTCAATTTCAGTTACTATTTTTTGTGTAAGTTATCTCAATAATTCAGGTCTCTGTGACCAATAATCTCTTTTATTTCAAGAATTCACAAAAAAAAATCATTATTTGAAAACTACAAAACATCGAAAAGCGAAGAATTGTCTTAACAAATAAAGCTTTTTAAAATATAATACTAAAACTGTTATTTCAGACCATGCATAAAACATATATGTGAATTAATGAAATCTGTAAACTAGATTTCTTTTCGAAATATTTCGAAGCGATTGTTTAATTGGTGAAATAGTGCATTCTGTGTATATTGATCATTGATATCGACTTGCATACAGCACATTAATTGATATGAAATATTTTATAATTTTTTTATTGATACATTATAATTTTTTTAAATATCTGATCCCCAAAATAATGATTTTAATTTCTTAAATATTTTTTTTATTTTTTATTCCATACATTACTATGCCCAGTATTGCGTTAATATGATGTTTAATTGTTATTTCCGTTTGAAAGTTGTACTGTGATAATTATATATTCACTTATAAACCTTGGTAAAATATTGTTTATCTTGTATATAAATGATTTTACAAAAATATTTCATGATCCATCTTACTTTTTACTGATGACCTCAAAATTTTTAGAATTGTTCGGAAAATTTATCATCGTATTATTCTTCAAGATAATAACAATTTTTTTTAATTTGGTTCAATTAAAACAGACTTTACTTAAATATCTCAAAAGTGATCTTTAATTACAACATAAATAACAATACTTTTGAGACATTAAGACAACTTAAGGACTTATTCTCTAATTTGTGTTATTCTTATATACATGGTATACTTCTAATCAAATCTTTATTTTGTCAACCACATAACGAAAATCTCCAACACTGGTTTACTAAAAATTTCAACAATGTTAAGTGTATATAAGTGTTATATTTTGCCTTTGTTAGAAGTACACTTGAGTACAATTCTCCCACCTGGAAACCACATTACAATATTCACATAACGGATATTGAAAAAATAGAAAATAAATTCTTACATTTAAGTATTAAAATGGGTATTCCGGCAATTTTGTAGAAATACTAAACTTTTTTAAATCAAATGAATATGCTTAAATTATCAAACAGATGGATTTTCACTGACTTAGTATTTCTACATAAAATTCTAAATTATGCATTTAATAGTCCGGAATTGCTTGCATTGATAAGCTTTTGGATTTCACTAAATAATATAAGTCGGGATTTATTTAATTGGAGAAATTTTGCTACCAACTACCGTATGTATTACTCATTGCCCAGAATACTTATGGATGGAAATAATTATACCGAGTCTGTGAACATCTTTGATTTATCGCTTAACAAATACAAAATATTGTTACTGAGACAGTTTAGTTATGTATAGTAAATACGTAATGAATTAATATATAATTTTTACTATCCACTTGTAAAAACCCCCAAAAAAGGGAGTTAATAAAGTAAATTAAATAAATAAATTTTTTCTTTATGATGTGTTCATTCTTTGTTTACGAGTAAATGAAAGATTCCCATGATGAAAGTCAATCTAAGATAGAAGGAGTACCAAGAAATGGGAGATATACTTCTAAATATTATAAATTACTGCTATATACACATATAACTGCGTTTTGCATGGTATGACAAAAAAGTTCAAATTCGCGAAATCCGCGTTGTCGTATCTCCGTATATTTACCAACGCCAGCAACCAACGGATAATCCTAAGAGCTGTACAAGTTCTTATCTCGCAGTAAAGGATATTGGCTTAGTTCCGGCAGTAGTCGACTGGCCGGACCAATGGACCCGGATGCAAGAATGATCAAATCGGTCTATATTCAGACACCTCGGTCCAAACAACGAACAGTTCAAACCAGCAAATATTCCATTGTAGCTTAGCCATTTCGCACGTACACTTATTTCAATACGAGATAAAGAAATCAGTTTCCATATTTAAGTTGTTACATGTTGTTAAATTAATTATCATAACCAAATTTTGGTTGTAGGTAGATGCATAATTATGAAAGAATAAAAATAGTGTGTTTTTTACATCAGCTCCACACAGGGATCCCTGAGGAAAATAAGTTAACTTGTTGTAATACTTTTAATGGTGTTTATATATAAGTAAAACAATTTATTTGCACAACTTTTAATTAATAAAAATCTACATGTTTCAAAGGCAATGGCTTCTTCGTCAGGATAATTAAAATTAATTAATAGTGTTTACATATAAAGTTGGTACCTAATAATTCTAACAAGTAAATAACATGGTGGCTGTCGACGTTTGTATTTTTTATGTAACAGTTAACAACCTGTTTTGAGTAACACAACAAAGAAATGTATTAGTGAAAATTAAAACAAAGACTTCGCAAATAAGCTGATTTTATGTATTTAACTAATATTGTAAAAAATATTAGTTTTCAACTGGAATCGTAGTATTTTCAGTGAATTTTTTTCACCTATCGAGTGTAAGTGAAAATCAATTTTTATGCCATGTAAACCTTTTGAAAAACGTTTCATTATAAAATTTCACAATCAAAAATATAAATACCTAAGATGTTGCCTTTTTACACTGAAGTAATAATATATGAAACTGTATCTTTTGTGTGTAAGTAAGTAACTTTCTAGGTACTTACCACCTATTTTGATGTGTGTTATTTATCTCACTTTGTATACGTACACTATAAATGCGCGTAAATTACTTCATCCAAAAAACATTAAACTAAAACTTTATTCAAAAAATGTCATAGAATCATAGATATGTTAGAAATAAAACTTTAAAAAATATTATTTCAAATACATTATAACATTATTTAGGTACATTTATCCATCAAACTATGTTGCTGAATTCGAACAATGGATATTAAAATCGTTCAACTTTTAAACTGCTTTGATTTTAGTCACACGTAGAATGGATTGGAGAGGGGTGAGGTGAGATGACACTGTAAATGGCAGCTGCCCCTAGCTACGCTGATCCCAACCGATTCAGGAAATGGGAAAATTAATAGTAAAATTGATTGAATGAAGTAAAGAAAAGGACTTCCGGCTATTTTTTAAGCTCTCCATCATTATCAGAGAAGATATTTTTATTTTTAAGTTCAACAGAAAAATAAACGAAAGATTAGATTTACAAAAATACATTTTCCAAGTGGGAATCGAATCGAGAACCTTTGTCTCGATTCTCGAAAACACAACACATTCAGGATAATTTTAGTAATTCACATACATTGTAAACGAGTGCGATAATAATGAGAGAGGCTAATTTATTAAGCTCTCCATCATTATCAGAGAAAATATTTTTATTTTTAAGTTCAACAGAAAAAGAAACGAAAGATAAAATAAAAAAATTCCGTTTCTAAATTTGAATCGAATTCCTTTGAACCGAGAACCTTCGTCTTGATTCTCAAGAACACAACACATTTAGTGCAATAATAATGAGAAAAAATAATTTACATTTAATCATTGATTTTTACTTATAATTGATAATTATCTTATTTGTAATTTTTATGAGGTATGTGAGGATTTTAAAGGCCGCTAAATCAAATGAAACATTTAATAATGGCAATAATAATGATGGACATTGGACATGTCAAATTTCTATTGAAATTTTTAATTTATGATAAATTGCGTCCATTTACGTTAACGCTAATAAAAACACGATTTTATTTTACCAACGGCTGAGTTAACTCAGGTTGGTAAGTACTAATACACATTAAGTCCAAACGGAACTCTTCAAGGACGTTGTGCGTACTTATTTAATTAATCACCTTTATCGGTTGTGATGTTTCAACAATACTAGACGAACTTTAATACACTACATACAATACATCAACAGGTGCTAGGTTTTTAGAGAGACAGCAAAACCCTACTATATACATTAATGTATTATATTTAGATGAGACATGAAGTGAAAAAATGGGTTCCGCTTTTTTACCTCCAACAAATCTCCCAATGATCTAACTAAAACTATCAAATCCGGTATACGCGCACCGCTTATCGCGTTCTAACAAAGGGAACAAGTTTCGACGAGATAAATAGCTCTATGACTGTATTAGATTTTTTTACTGCGACCTTTAGCAAGCAATTTTAAATGCGTTCACTGAATTTACTAGTTAAAGACTAGAGATTAAATGCATGCAGTCTTAATCCAGGCTGACTATTCTGGTGAAGCCAAATTTCGATATGAGAGAAGATAAGGTCCACTGGAAATAAGTAACTAATACTACAAAACATGCTCTGGTTCCGAAAGTTAGTTCCTGTGGGGATAGTTTTCACCCTTTAATTTTCAGCACTGACAACTTCGCGTAATTGTATCCATGCCAGGCACATAGGTTTTAAAGCTAGGCATCATCAGAAGTCATCTTCCACACGGTCGTCAATCTTCCCAATCCACCTTTGTCGCTCCTCTTATGTGACCAAGATTTTAAAGTTTGTTATCAAGTTTTTGGACTGATTTAAAAGCTCAGCATGACTTTATTTTATAAACACTGTGTAAAAATTACTGTATTAAAAGACGTTAACTTTTGGTAAGCGCCACTTTGTTTCGGCTTTGATCGATATAATTTTCTTCTTCAAGAGATTAAAAGGATGATATTAAAACTGTACCATTTAGCGATAAGATCATTGCCTTCTTATAAAATTATTTTACCGTCGAGAAGTCGACCGTAAAACGACTAAAAACATAAATCCGTACAGGTACGTAAATATTTAAAAAAATGTAGTACGTACCTACAAACCATAAGGCATATTTGACTACTTACAAATGCGTAGGTATGCTTGCAAAAAGTTTAACACATACATACAGATCGTAAATAAAGTATTCATATTTTAATAATACCAAAAGCCAATACAACAACGACACAACACCATTACACATACTCAGACATTAAATGTTTTAACAAACTCCCTAAAGAAATAAAAGCTGAAACAAATGAAGACATTCTTAAGAATAAACTTAAAATAGACTTTACCTTAAACTAATTTGGTTGTGTGGTATATTATTGTAATGAAAATATATGTATGTATACATATACACACAAGAATATTTTGTATATAATTATACATATATATTTACAGATATATTTATTTTTTTGCAATATTTAGCGTATCTGTTATTCTGTACACATATGTACAACATTTAAAAAAATATATATGAATGGTTGTATTGCAAGAGAATTAATGTTAAAAACTTAAAACGACTGGTTTGACTGAGGACTGAACCCTCCTCCCCAGGGACTGGTTATTAACTGCTGTGAACCATAAAAAAAAATTTAAAAAAAAAAAAAAATTGTTTGACCGATGAATAGACCTTCTTCCCAAGAACTGGAGTCGACAAAACTAACACCTAAACCAAATTCTAATGAGACCTTTACGACACTTACTTCGTATTATCTATTAAATATAATGTCATCCATATGCTGAAAAAATTGGGTGCTAGCGTGTATGTTCATAAGTGCCACCAAAATGAAAGAAATCATTGTCATCGCCAACGAGTCTATCTGCCAGATGTCGAGAAGTGGGTTAGTTTCCACGTCCAATATTCTACCTCACTCCATTACCTCATTTAATCATTCCTCTAGATTTATGACAGCGGTGAGACACAGGGCTCCTTGCTATACACATGACATACTTTGACCGATAACAACCAATTTATTGTTTGTTATTTTTTTTTTAAAGAAAGACAAACATTCCCGGGTTACGAATAACCTGACAATATTTGAAAATCTTCTACTACCACCACAGTAAGCTGAAAATGTTGCTTGTGTTGTGATGGAGTACTTAGCCAGCCGAGGAATTGAACACACTACGCCTGTGTGGGACCCAAACGCGATGTCAACTCGGCCACCGACCGGTCAATCCCACAAGGTGCTATACGCTGACGACATAGCCACGACAAATACACGATTAAACTGATTATCCACTATCCAGACCAATATTGGTGAAAGTATGGAAGTCGTAGTAAACGTCGTGCCCTTATACTAAATAATCTCCGACAAGAGTGTGTACCAGAAGCACAATAAAAATCGCTTTTTCGAGTGATGCACATACTTGGTAAATAAGCAGTGTTTAATTTTATTAATATTAACCATTTTTCATTAATTTTTTTTTTGTGTTGTTAGAATGTTCTTATATTAGTTAAATTTTTTTATGTGCACCTTTTATCTTTATCTTTTATTTATGTGCTGATGATCTTCCAAACACCCAATCGGGCGTAATAAGGTTGACTGAATTGATTGTATACTTGCTTTACAACTGTTCGTATTTTAAGTTATAATAATAATATACATAATATGAAACTCAGTAAGCAATTAGTGCTTATGTATAGCACCACTTATTAATTTCAAGTATTGCTATTATGTTAGGTACTGTACCTGTACACTTATTATAATTTGTAAATATAACTGTAATAATGTAACTACATCTGCGTACCCTTCTACGTATAGAACTACTTATTTATTTAACGTATTGAAATTATGTTATGTACTGTACCTATACACTTATTAAAAAAAAATATTTTGTATAAAATTTAGCTCATTTCAGGTTAGACAGACAGCATAAGTCATCCTTTTAATATTTAGGTACCTACGCAATCTACCCCGACAACTTTTTCCATGTTTCCAAGTGCATGTGATAAAATATGTTCCGTCCTGCTCTTTTCTTTGTTCTACATGTCCAAACAAATCTATCCGTCACTTCTTAGTCCATTTTAATCGTTTTTTCATCGGCATACCTACCATTATTTTCGAATCTCTCAAAGTTATAAGTAATCTCTCAAGTTAGATATTATTTAGTATAGGCATGTATTTTTTTATTATTATTGCTTATAAATCACGGAACCACAATTTTTTTTTAGCATTAACCATATAAGAAAGATTTAAGAAATTGACTTTATTTTACGCTACATTTATAAAATCTTATTTAATTAAACATATTCACTTACTAAATGACGCTTAAACATTTCATATAAAACACAGAAATACAGATCGTTTTTGTAATTTAAATCTTTTTTCTGGCTAGACTTTTCTGACTTCCACACTTCAATTAATATTTCATGATAAAGTTTAATAAATTATAATAAATCTATTCAAATAAAGTTAGAGTTAACGGCGTCGCTTTGATTTTCGTACATATCAGCAGTTTTATTCAGAGATTGCATGAATTTTGCAAACTTGACCTTCAAAATTAGATAAATGGTCTAAATGAGAGATTTCGCAAAACCCAGGCAACGCCTTTTGACTAGTTAAACATAAATGTTTGGTAAATTATTTTGATTGTAAGTAGTTATACGATAAATTAACTTTGACTGCTGGTGTATAAAGCAAAATAAATTAAATAATTCAAGGACTCAATGGGAAGTACCTATACATAAAACTGTTTCCTTTGTTTTGAGTGCAAGAAAGCCTTCAGGCTTCCATATCCGCTCATATTAATCATTGCGGTAAACCACAAGAAACTCCTAAAAAACTAGAGTTTACTTTAGCACCAATACTTTTTGCAATACACAAAAATTAGAACTTCAACGTAAGCTTACTGAATAAGGTTGATAGGCACTACATAAAAAAACGGAACTTCATAGGGAGTAAATGATTTAACATTTTCATTCAGTGGTAGTAAAATACTTGATGTGAAATCAAGCAGAAATAATGAATTTCGCAAGGTTAGTAATTATCTAGATTTAATCTATCGAAAGGCTTAAAAAGCGAAACGAACTGGTTGGTTCGCAGTGATGTGCAGTTTTTTGACTCGTTTCCTTCAAATCAAGAACATTCTTTGGGAACTGTAATAAGTAATTTAATTTATTTGTCATTTTGTAAAACTGGTTTTCTCGGTTTTTCTTGAGGTTTGTAATTGAAAAAAGGGTGAATGGTTCGAGATCTTTTGGAACGAAATCATAACTACTCCTTTGCATGACGATAAGTCATTTATGATCTTAACAAGACTTACTGCTGTTTGTATGTTTCATGTTGTTTGTGTGATCGTCGTCTTTGAAGGGGTTAAAAGTGTAAGGTGTTATTGTTCTCTCATGAAACACGAATCACATAGTTTTCTCAAAACCTTTGAACATGCAAGTAATTAACCATTGACCGCGAATTGTAACATTATCAAACGCATGAACATTAAAAACTCGATTTACCATAATAAATAAATATTGCTAATTCATTAAAAATCTAGTCAAAGTATTCCTGATAAAAAACGGGACTGCAATGAATGAATGAATTGACAGGTTTGTTATTTACAGGATGTTATTAGAAAATTTTAGTTTTAATCAGAAAAAGAGCAGCTGCATGAACAATGAACACGTGCTCCGATATGTAGGTACTCGTATTTTTTTTTGACGAAGCTTGAGATAACCGAAACCCAGTTGCCTGTCATTATTAAAAACCGGAGGTCAAATACTTAGGACACATCGTAACAGCGGAGCTCAATGATGATATGGATATTGAGCGACAGAGAAGATCACGGTGCATCAGAGCAAATATGATTTCTCGACGATTTAACAAGTGTGGCCCGAAAGCAAAAAGGCAACTTTTTAACACATACTGCACGAGCCTATATACCTCGGAGCTGTGGACCAACTTCAACAAAGCATCTCTAAAAAGAATGGAAGTACAGTACAACAATTCCTACCGAATACTTTTTGGGCTGTCCTGGTACTGCAGTGCCACTGAGATGTTTGTAGAAGGGCGTGCTCCCGGATTCCGAGCACTAATGAAAAAACGGATCACCAGCTTTCGAACACGACTAGCCGCGAGCGAAAACGGTCTTGTGGTGGCAGCACTGCACTTCTGGCAGGGACCTATTTACAAGCGATGGAGCCAAATCCTGATGTCATAGATAAAAAAAAATATATATATATATATATTTTAAAATATTTTTTCTTTAAAAAAAAAAAAACATTATGTTTTTTTTGTATTATTACTATGGTCTTTTGTTTTCGTTTATCGTGTATGTAGTATCTTACAATATTTTTTTATATTTACTTTATATATATTCTATGTATAATATGGAGCTCGTGGGATTGCATCACCCTCCCCGAGGGTGATGCAATGAATAACAATTAAAAAAAAAATTTAATTAAATTAATTCAAATAAAAAGTCGTGAATTACGAAGTTTTTTTTTCCATTTAATATAACTTATATTTTATTAGGAAAGGTTTTTAACAGTATTATAATAAATCAACCATCTTCTTTTATCTCCGTGCAAAGAAATATTGTCAGCATTGAGTGACTAAGGGAGTTATTATGTATTTATTATCTAGAAAATTTGCATATTTTTTCCGAATCTGACCCTGCAAACATATAAATGAGGCCCTTTGGAATGCTAAAAAATAAAACTTCATTAAAAAAAAAAATTCTAAATGAAATAAATGGAGAAATTTTAAAATATAAAGTGAACAAATCAAGAAAGATCAAAATATAATATATATTGAATATCTACTTACATTGGTACTTAACTACCTACCTTAAATTTATTTAGTCACCCTCTTCCTCCCACCCATCATTAATCCCTAGCCATGCCTCCACCTCCTCTACTTGAATACTTAGTAATATGTTATGTTCAGTCATGTTAAGTTACTATATTTTAAGAAGGAACTGGGTAAAAAAATGATTTGGTCATCTCTTAATAGTATAAAATAAAGTCTATTTGAGCGCTTATTTCTTCTGAACCACGCAACGAGTGTTGATAGAGTTTTAATTACAATATAGAAAATTTCTTCTGGAAGGTTTACATATATAACACAGGTCTACAAATTGACATTTTTAAATTTTTTTAAATTGTAATGGTTGAATTATATGTATTTCGGTATGCTGAATTCGAGAATGCCATCCATTTCGACCCATCACGTAAGGATTTTCCGCAAAGTGGAAATTAAAATATAGGCAAAACCCGCCTTACACTACTTCTGAAGAGAATGTTCAAAAGAAAAAAAATTATACAAATTTATGTCATAATATATTTTATTTACATTATATACAATTATAAATCTGCTTTTTTTAGTTTGGAAACTTCGTTTTGTGCTTTTTCGTTTGTGGGACGTTATATTCACCCTATGCAGCATCCAGCAGTAGTCGCCCATCATATTTGTATCCCATCGACCTTGATACCTTCTCTCCATTTCCTTGATATCTTGGTGAAACTTATCACCTTGCTCTTCACTAACTGCACCAAGATTTTCCGGGAAGTAATCCAAATGGGAGTTCAAAAAATTGAGTTTTAAACTCATTGAGCATCCCAGATTTTTAAAATTGAACAACATATTTTCTACGATATTTTCAAAGTCCGGGTTCTTCTGATTCCCTAGAAACGTCGTAACTACATTTAAAAAAAATTCCATGCTGACCTCTCAACATCGTTTATCACATTTTCAAAGTTGTTATCTTTCATCAGCTTACGAATGTCAGGACCAACAAAAACTCCCTCCTTCAGCTTTTCTTCAGACAAACCAGGAAACTTACTTAAAAGGTATTTAAATGTCTCGCCATCTTTTGGCAATGCCTTCACAAGCTGCTTCATCATCCCAAGTTTGATATGGAGCGGTGGTAGAAGGTACCTTTTAGGGTCAACCAAAGATTCAAAGTGCACGTTTTTCTCTCCGACCTTCAATGTTCTTTTCGGCCACACTTTCTGGTTCCAGTGTTTAGCTTTGGCACGACTATCCCATTCACAAAAAAACAGGGAAATTTTGTGTAACCACCTTGCTGTCCAAGTATCAAAGAAATTACTTTAAAATCCCCACACACTGTCCACTCGAATTCCTTGTAATTTAACTTATCCAAGATCAATGACAAGTTACCATAAGTTTCCTTCAAATGCACTGAGTGACCAACGGGTATTGATGCATACCTATTCCCGTTGTGAAGTAAACCAGCTTTTATACTTCTTTTCGAAGAATCAATAAACAGTCTCCAATTTTCAGCTATATGTTGAACTTTGAACGTGGACATTAAACCATTAATATCGGAACAATAGACTAGCTCACCATCTTGAGAAAAATAAGGCTCAAAATGTTTTTCTCTATTTCTATACCAAGCAAAAGAAGTTCCAGGTGTCAATAAATTCTTCTCTTGCAGTCTGGATCCTAGTTATTCAGCAGATTCTTTTGGGAGTCCCAAATGTCGGATCAGGTCATTTAATTCAGCTTGAGAAAATTGTTGAGGTCCACTGGAGTCGCCTACTTGAAACTCGTCACTAGAACTTTCTTCTGATTCACTTTCTGATGATGGCAAATCGTCCAGGCTTTGGGGTGCTTGCGGTGTAGGAATGCCAGGTACGTGATGGACTTGGCGGAGTGCTGAATCCATGTTTGGGTAGCAAATTTTTTTATTTTTTTATTTTTGGTACTATACCCTTGCACATTGCACGAACAAAAGTAGCAGTCATCGCTGTGGTTTCGAGGCTCTCTCCAAATCATGGGAACACCAAAACGAAAAGATTTAACTTTACCTTTTGACCACATTGTAAGTCCTTCAACACACCCTGAACAAACTCCATGCGGGGCCCAAGATTTGTCCTGGTCCCCTATCATCACACCAAAATACGCAAAATATACTTTTTTAATGAAATCAGTAATATTTCTTTGTTGTTTTTTCACTACAAATTCACCACAAATATAGCAAAAACTCTCAGAAGAATTTACACAGCCTCTTAAAGTCATTTTTGAAACGCACGTTACGAAAGTTGGAACAGAAATAAATTAATGAAAGGGCATAGAAGGGAGTGGGCATCTTGAGAATTCCGGCATTCTCTCATAATACTTACTATGGAAAATCCCAATATATATGATTCAAAGCTGACTAATTTTATCGTCATGAGTTACTAAATGTTTTGTTTCAGTCTATAAAACTTAATATTATCTTATAATAAGTTGTAAATAATAAAAAATATATATTTCGGCAATAAACCTCGTTTTGCGCCTTAAGATAGGCAATCCCACAGTATTTTGCCCTTTGCGGAAAAACCTTACGTGATGGAGTTTTTTTGATAATTTTCCCGAATTCAGCAACCAAAAATACATGGGAATTACCTCTTATTTCAAAGAAAAAAAAACGTTGCAGACCTGTGTAATACATGCATATTGTAATTATTGAAAATAGAGAAAAGTCCACGTTTTATAATCAAGTCGTAAAAATATTTTTCGTCATTTACATCAAAATAATGTCCTAAGAAATTGCATACCTTAAAAAGGCCTACATAAATATCCGTGGTGGTATATGTCTATATTATAAAGAAAACCTTTAGCAACGCCGGGTACACGTTAACTAGTTTTATATAATCGGAAATAATTATCGAGGTCTTTAACAGAGGAATTATGTAATAGCTTAATTGATTTCCGCAGTGGTCAACCAACCCATCACAGGTAGCTACTATTTACATAACTACCGGATTATGGGCAAGTGAGCACATCGGGTTGTGGAGAATTCTCTCAAACGGCCGCGGCCTTGAAAACAACCGTGTTACGTAGCTTGGTTATTAGCACTCTATGATTTTTCCGGATACCCTCACAAAAAAAGATACGTTTTTTCACATAATGTACACGTGGAACAGAAATTATTGGTAGATACCAACCTACTTTCCGAAAAGAGATGGTTCTACGTCATGTTAAAAGGCAATTAATTAAAAAATATTAATATTTATTTTTAAATGTATATCAATGGTTTCCTCTTACTGTCACTAAGCAATACATATTTATAATAGTTTCCAAATGGAAATACCCAATCATATTCTAATTTTCTATTTTGTAAGGAAACTTAATATAAAATCTTTATTTAAAATGTATTCATCCACGCTCAACCAAACTATATAAAATATAATGATACATTATGGAGTATCTTTTGTTGAAAGCATATCTTCATTATATTTTACACATACGCTGTTTTATTGTTTAGAACATATGGCCTTATTAAAAAACATGTTTTAAATTTTTTCACAACTGATAAACAACCTTTAATGTGTCGTAGATTGTTGTTCAAAAATTAGATCAGTTGAGTAAAATTTTAAATGCGTTAATTAGTAAAAGGGTGTGTTTCAGTATAATGAGGAAATCTATAATTGATTTCTCAGTTAAATAAATTGCACAATATGTAGAAATAAACCATATCGTAAACGATTGATTTAAGATAAAATAAATAAAAATATTTCGGTATTCGGTTCTTGTCGGCAGATTCATCAGTTTTGATGTTTTTTATTATTGTTTATGAGTAATTTGTGATATAAGCACCACTGCGGAAATTAACCCAAATTACCCTATGACGTTTCTGTACTTCTGGTATTTTGTTCCTGTAGACAGGTTCGTTTTTTACATCTATTATTATGGCAATTGATATTGTTATTAGTTTTTCTGTTCAATACTTCAAACAAACATTTCCGCTTTTGTAAATAAATTTTAAATTCAAATCAAAAATTCTAGAGTACGTTGGACGGGTTGTTTCGGAGAATTTGAACAATTCATCAAATTTCAACGTTCATTTTCAAGTTCTGTGAAAGATTTTTTCAAGTTCTGTTTATATTTCAGTTTTTTCAAGCAACTAGCCTACGATGATATAATAACAGAACTTGAATAGGACTTTCACAGAACCCGAAAATGAACGTTGAAATTTGATGAATTGTTCAAATTCTCCGAAACAACCCGTCCTTATTAGTTACGGAGACACTGAGCAACAACAGACACCACTATTTTATTTATAACATGTATTTTTTATGTTTTTTAATGAATACAATTGCATAGAATTTTCGTTTTGCATTTGAAATTAATAATAATCACAGAATTAGGTGTTAATACAATGAGACAAGCCAAACTGCCTTAAAGATATCAAGATGAAAATTCAGTGAGAAATCATTCGTATTCAACGTCTTACGCTACTCAAAATTTTCGGGACTGGCTACAAACAGGCATAAATGTCAATGGCCAACATCTGAGCGATGATAATGCAGGTAGTATTACAGTAATAATTTATTTTTTTGTGTGAACATTTTATATAAACGGTTAGTATACAAGTAAACAGTATCAGGATTATGATTTATCATCTTAATTACTTCCGTTATGATATTATTAAGCACCTTGAGTACGGATTAGGCAATAATTATTTATTTATAAAGCATGTTTCATTGCAGATTCTTGGGCATTATTATTTATTACGTTGGCCACTCGCCCTTGCCGGCTGAATGGAATCATTCGCGTACTTCTCATAATTATTATTCATACATCAACCTTTTACAGTTCCTATTAAATCAAGTATCACATATTTCCTGAAAACTGCTAGAATTGAACCATTGTTACTCGTTAGAGGCATTTCCAATCTTAATTTGCGATTATTTTGGATCAAATCATCTCGTAAGCACCTAAATTTTGATTCCCGGCAACGGATGATTACGAGCAGCAGCACTAGTTTGTTTTTTTCTTTCATGTATTTTTTCTAATTTATATTGGTTAAATAGAAAATATTTGTAATTTTAACGAACTTATAATAAAAACCTCTGAAAAAGGGGATAAAAAAATACGGCGGTTTTCGTGGAGATTGCGATAAGTGGCTGTAAGGTGAAGATGTAATCAATTTTGTGTTTATTAAGGGCGCCCACAGACGAGACACTTTAGTCACGGCTACAAAGTCTCCCTAGTGTCGCGTCGCTTGTGCGCGCACCTTCATATTATTATATCGTAATCACCGTAATGGAATAAATTGTGTGCCCGCAAATATTTCAACTAGTGGCGGTTCGTTACTTTTGGGTGCTCTGGAGTGCTAATATTAAAAAATGGTACTATTGATGTTGTTGCAGCCAAAAACACATTTTTTTTTAAATTCTGTGTTTGGTGTGAAGATTTTCAGGAAAGTGATACACGGCGAAACTGAAATTTCCTGAAAACTTCGTACAAAAAATCGATATTCGGAAAAAAAATCGTTTTGAACTATAAATCATCAATAATGTTGATTTTTTTCATATTTGGCACTCTTCAACACTGAAAAGTCCCGATTTGTCACTGAGAAGTCACGGTTGTAACACAACTGTAACAACGACTAAAGTCTTTCGTCTGTGCTTTTTTTCTGCTTCATCCCTTCTGGATAGTAATAAAATAAGTTTTTTGGTTTCACGGATATTCATTAAAAAGTGCATATTAATATTTTCTTAAAACACAAAATTAGTTAATAATTTGTATTAGAGAACCTATGTTTAAAGGGTTTATCAGCGTATCTAACACAAATGTGAATAATTTGTATGAGATAACCTGTGTTTAAAGGGTTTGTCAGCGTGTCTAATATAAACGTGAATAATTTGAATGAGAGAACCTGTATTTAAAGGGTTTATCAGCGTGTCTATTACAACCATGAAACTATAATTCATTGGGTCAATCTGAGTCTACTTCTTTTCCAAGCAACTATGGGAATATCTATCTAACATTTCTAATGGAGTTAGATCGAACAGCTGAAATACAACTCTATTAGAAACTTACATTTTCCCCAGTAACGCCTGTTTTTTTGTCTTGAGTATGGCTGCACTACTTGCTGTGTAGTGCTTACCATCACACACTGTGTGGTGCTTACCATCAAGAAGTGTTGTTATGCGGGTTCTTTGACCTTGTGTTATTGTTAAGGTCTTTACCTCTATTTCTTTCGTATCATTTGGAAAATTGCAAAAGAATTTCGAGGTTGCTACTCGAATTGTTCGCCAGTTACCTACGTGCAGAATGTAGATAGGTGGCCATTGGTGAGACAATTCGAACTCACATGCATTTGGTAAATGTGTAGATAGATTATACGTCCTTGGATATGAATATTTGCTACTTATGGTCCGAATCCAGTCGGAATATAATAATCTTATTTGGGGAATATTTGGATGTTGAAATGTGGTCTGAACTGGGGATGACAAGAAGAATGGAAATAAGGAAGACGATGATATGGAAAAAATCTGAACCGGAAAAGTTCTGGCCAATGATCTCACCATTGCCAAGCGGTAGATATTCTCGTTTACGCCCAGGTGAATGTAAACAATTGAGAAGTAAAACTTTCCTTGAATAAACCAGAGCTGAATAGCTAATTTTTAACCTCTCTGTCCCAACCTCAACCTCCCCTCCCACCTCCTTTCAATCTCACAACATATTGGGAATACCACAGTCCCACTGGCAGTTGGTACTCTTGAGTGGTGCGCGAACAAAATAATATTAAACGCTACTACGAATAGTAAATTGAATAATAATCTCAACACTTCACGAAACACTAGTAGGTAATACTAGAAAAAAATCTCATTTAACCAAACCTTTTTTACCAGCAAAATAATTAAATCCTTTATTAATTGTTAGTTGGTTGCATTGCAGAGTCAGATGGATTACTTAAATAGCTGCGTAAGATTTATATAATAAACGCCAATATAAAAACTAGCTTTGTAAGGAATAACCCGTCTTGCTTGTTGATTTTCTGTAATAAACTATTTCTGCCTAGGTCAAAGGAACGACATTGGGTTGTGATAAAGTTACATTAATAATAACCAACTCGTATATATATATATGCACATACATTTATAGGTTTTAACAGGTGTTTGCTGTCGCTAGGCGAGCACATTCATCGCAAAGATTAAAGTGAGTAATATTACAGCGATGAGGACAGAATAAGAACAAAAAATCCAAGCATAGATTTAAGGCAATGCACTACGTCGTGTAATATTTTAAATCGAGCCGCTATCAATAATACCCCTTACATGGATGGTGATAAGGTTTAAATTCCCGCTTAACACCATCCGCCTGTTTTGATTTATGCAAGAAAAAAACATGGCCAAATGGTGCCTTTTATTTTATTTTGTGGATGTTCAGGCATAAATATATATTTTTTTTAATCATTTTATAAATAACCTAATTTTCCACATTATACAATAAAATCATAACCGAAAATGGGTTCGTAAGTAGGAGATTTTTATAGGCCTTATACATTATTTTTTCCTGGGCTTATAAAAAGATTTATCTAAAAAATACTCGATTATTTTAAAGGCCAAGATGTATTCTACTCTCAGTATTTAATTAAAGCATCTGAAACATTTCTAGGCGACCAAATTTTCAAACCAAAAACACATGATTTTGCATTACTACGTAGTGCATCGCCTTAAGACTGACGACTTAGAATTATTACCGAATTTACAACATTTATACATAAATATTACTTTCTTTTTACTTTCCGTGAATGTTTGCAAAAACCACAGGTCATGCTGTTTTATATTGTATAAAAAATACTGGATAATCTATTTAATCTATTCAATACAAAAGTGCTTCTCTTACACTTGGTTAAATACATAATATTTTTTATCTTACCCACATCTGCCACCAATGCAATTATATTTTGTTTATAATGTGGCGACCATATACATTAGTAATGTACATAATATATTGAGACAAAAAACCTAATACTATAACTACATATAAATATAGAGATAAATCTGATCTCCTACATGGTTTTTAGTCGAACAAGTAATTTTAAAAAATGCACTTCAAATAAGGAACCACTAAAAAAATGTTTTTCTTTTGTGATATTTAATTAAGTTATTTTCAAGTATTAAGTTCGATTTGTTACCACCTCCAATAGACAGGCGAGGTAATTGGTTATACAAATATGGTCATTAAAAACGTAATAATTTTTAAACATTTTAGTTTTTGCAAAATACAAATAGAAGTTTTTTTGACTAAAAATGCTGTGAAGCGCTTGGTAGGTATCCAACTAAGTATTTTGGTTTGTATATAATTAACTAATAGTTCACTTCTTTGTTAAGAGAGAATTAACTTTATAAAAACTATAAAAAAATACGTAATCAAGGAATACTTTAGGTATAAACCAGTATTTGCATTGTATGGGCGAGTTGTAAATCTAGTACTATTGTGTTAATACTTATGTCTATTTGTAAGTATGAAGTTACGTTAGTGGCTACCAACATTCAAGGACCAGTGGCTGGATTAACCAAAATGAAACGTATTATCGTAGAACTGTTTTGTATGGCTTTGCGCCCCAAAGGAGTGTTTTAGCCAGGTGCAAGTTAAGGTAATCGTGGAATGTTAAAATTTACTAGTAATTACAAGTATCTAGATTACATCATATATCAATTTAATTATTGGTAAATCGATTTTTCTCAAAATTAAAATAATAATATTTTATTTTCAAATTTTATATAAATACTAGTTTTTACCCGCGACTTCACTCGCTCGGTATGAGCATAAATTACTGTATAAAGAATTTTACTACGGCAGCGAAATGTTTTTCCGGGATGAAAAGTACCTACCTCAACTACGCCTTTAATAAATTAGGTCGATCGTGAAAGAAGGGCAAAGAAACAAATAAATAAATACACTTTCGCATTTATACTCGTAATAGTATTATATGGTTATATTTATGTACTTTATAGAAAAAGAAACGTCCGTCATGTATAAATATTGAACAGGCCTTTAGACATCAAATTTGCTTTTAAAATGTTGTGGTTTATGATACAAATATCATACTATCTAATTAGAAGCCGATGCAGTACAAACCCGCCAGCCATGTTGTATAATAATTGTTTTGGCAATACAACATGTTGCCGATGTCACATTAGTATCAGTTTATTACATATTGAGTAAACCTATACACACATCAAATAAGCAAGTTAGTGATTACGGTACATAACATTGCATTTGGTTATTAGAGGTATTTTATTGATCGACCATTATTGGACCTTATTTGGATCCTTTTCAACGATTTAATAGATTTTTAAAAAAATTTCAAATACCATACATCAATGTAATAAATAGAAATTACGACATTTTCTTAAGGAGTACATTAGAAATGATTTTACCATCTAATGATTATATTATAATGTTTTTTTTTTGTTTTCGTTCGAATCCTAACGTAATATTTATATCAATTATTTTACTAATAAAGCTGCTTTATAGAGATATTTTTTATTCAATAAAACACAAAACGGTTGAGTATTCTGTAAAAATTTAGATACATTTAAAAAAACTTGATGATTCTGTCTAAACATTCACTGGTAGTTCTGTGAACAGGACTTGATGTTGAATGTTGATTACTCCGACTTAAAAGCTCGCAACAGTCGCAAAGCTCATGTGCTCTTGTTAGGATTGACCGGACACGGAGCATAATCACAAATTTACAGACAGATAAAATGTAAAATGGTCGTGTCTAAACAGGACTTTGCCACGCTCAGTGATAAATAAAATATGAAACTTTGAATGAAACATCTCAGGGTTAAAACTCCGAAAAACAGTTAAATTAAATATATGTATATAAAATAAACTAGATATAAAATATCAAATTTTATAACTAAATAAATTTATATTTAGTTTTACATTTCATATCTAGTTTACATCTATTCTAAGACTACTATAAAAATATTCCATTCACAACATTGAGACATAAACCACGAAAAACTGCAAGACCAAGATCCTGGATCCCTAAATCACAACAACACTACCCTCGTACTTTTTACCTTACTAGAACTTCTTCTCCTTCCTTTCCTTAAAAAAACTCTCCACACAGCATCCCAAAAGTTGGTATAGGCCCTGAAGGAAATTATTTTCCTCAGGGCCTCTTGTGTGGCGTTAATGTATAAAAAAAATTCTGGCATAAGGGTATTTATTTTCATCGGTTACGATTGGTTTGTTGTTTTCTGCAGACCGTGATATAGGATCCAAAGATAATGTGGACTCCCAGGAGAATATTGCCTGATTTAATGTTTAGTTATACGTATATTGTTGCACGTCTAGATGAATACTGTGTGATCGAGTGGATTGCAATGATTTTGAAACGGATCTGAGAACTCCTCCTCCTCTTGCTTTGGTACTAGTGGCTTAATTTCTATCAAGGCGGAAGGTGTTGTAAGATGTACATATTATAGTTTTATTATTTTTGACTGATAAACCAGTGCATCCAATTTCACCTGTTATATTAGATTATCCACAGTGATTAGTAGGATAGAGCCTCGGAAAAACAGCGCGCCATGTGCAGGGTTCTTGTGATGATTTTTAAAGAAACGGCGCAATACAAATCAAATATTACAGTATTTAAAATTACCATTGCCATGAGTAAACACGACTACAGCGTAATATTTATTTATAACTCATATGTAAAAATAACTTGACAATATATTAAAACTTTTAAACTACGAATAGTTTAGCATATCTCTCCACGAATTGATTGATTTCTTGTGGAGAATAAATCAACAACCAACAACAACAAAAAAGTTTATTTAATCCTTTCAATACGTTCTGGTTGCTTTGTTGCTGTTATGGGCTTCGGTGACGGCTTATTATGCTAATAAGTGTAGTTTTGGCCGACCTGGGGCCAGGCCTACGTGACAAAATAACAAAAAAGAAAGGGATAATATTTCGTCAGGTTAACTACCGACTTATTGTCGTTTACTTCTTGTGAAATGAATTATAAATACATAACTAATATTATTTCGTTTTGCTAACTTATTACCACATTTTGCAGCTTTCATGCAAACTATTAAAAATGTCAAAGGCTTGGGACGGGTTGTTTCGGAGAATTTGAACAATTCTTCAAATTTCAAAGTTAATTTTCAGGTTCTGTGAAAGATTTTTTCAAGTTCTGTTTTTATTTCAGTTCTCTCGAGCAACTACCCTATACTGATATAATAACAGAACGTGAATAGGACTTTCACAGAACCCGGAAATCAACATTGAAATTTGATGAATTGTTCAAATCCTCCGAAACAACCCGTTCTTAGAGTTAGTATATTGTATCTCCAATTTTGGTCCAAAATGATTTAAATACTGAAATTTACTAAAGATAACCTATATTTTTTCTAGTTAAAACATTTCGTCTCCTAAAGCTAACGTCCGAAAGATATAAAAATATGTTTTTCATTATATCTACTTAAAAGGTACAATTTAAATTTATGCTAAATGAAGGTCCATGCCGAAATATTATACGTAGGTACAAAAAATTCAATTTGGGTTTCAGGTTTGGGTACGGCCGCCGCGAGAACAATATATTGGGTAACCAACACATCTGCCGCAGGTTTGGTGATTTAGCAGAGGTGCCCGGGTTCATCGAATGAGGTGTGTTCAGGATGCGCCTGCCCGCCAGCTGCGTGGTATGCCAGATGAGGCTGGATTGGGGAGACCCTTTGACCTCTCCACTGGTCTCTAGACCAGTGTTGCCAACTCAACTACTTCAAAATATGCTAGAGTGATGGGAAAAATATGCCAGAAATATGCTTAATTCCTTTAAAAAATGCCAAAAAAAAGCCAACATAAATTTAAATAAGTATTTATTGAGAAATAGAGTGATGGGAAAAATATACCAGAAAAATGCTAAATTACTTTAAAAAATACCAAAAATAAGCTAATATAAATTTAACTTAGAAATAAAATCAGTGAAATACAATATCTTTATCTTCATCTTCTTCTTCTTCATTAACAGCAGCTGATGTGGAAGGCTGAGAGACGGGGTCGTAACTTTCTTTGGTCCCAATGCAGCGTAGTACTTCGTCAGGAACAGTGTAAGAATAACAGCACTTTCCTGCTCTCTTTAGGCCAAATCTCACGTACAAAATGGCATTCAGGGTTCTCACCGCCAAACGATTTCGGAGTTTTGTTTTGACTAGACTCATTTGGCTAAATACAAGTTCAATGTCAAAATAGACATTGCAAACTGACATAAATCACCGAAGGGGTTATTATTAGCTGCATCTTTATATTGCATGACTTCATTCCAAAACTCTACAGTGGAAGTCAAGGATTCCCATTTAATGTGAACTATGTTTCTCCATTGAGACACCAGTTTTTCAATCGATATCATTTTTGTTAGTTAAAAAATTGGTTTTTATTATTTTCATGTTTCTGTAAAAATAAGCCAAATAAATATGCTATATGCTAAAAGCATAATAGTTATGCTAAACATGGAGTAATTATGCCAAATTTAGCATATAATATGCTAACTTGGCAACACTGCTCTAGACATATCACCTTGCGCCGCAGTGGGAGGGATATATATATTCATACTTCCGTCACTCCTGGACACACTGAACCCTAGATTCCTACCCACCCTTCGTATATTTTTTCCTTCCCAGAACTTTTTTCCTTACTTTCCTTAAAAGATACTCCCACACAGCATCCCTAAAGATGACATAGGCCCTGAGGAAAATAAGGCGTCCTGTGTAGGGTTACTGTAAAAAAGGTACAGATACTTTTTAATGGAACCAAATACTAAATTCATATCAATTAATAATTTGTATAGGTTTTCAGAATTTTAATATCAGGTTTCTCAATATTATTATTTGCAAAAATTAAATATTTTAACGCTAAGCAAAAGATAAGTACCTTAGTAAATATTTTAGTCGTTCTTAAAGGAAATTGTTATACTGAATCAATTTAAATGAAGATAAAATGATACCAATATAATGAACCCAATGAAAGATTATTTTTAGACGATTACAAAATTAAAACGCATCGCCTACACAAATAATTGTTATGAAAAAATATATTTAATGGTAAATTTAAATAAAGTAAGTACGTCATGAAAGTTTTTTTATCCTAAACAATAGTATTACCTTTATTTGGGTATAATGAAGAAAAAAACACAGTATTTTTGGCAAATATGTTTTGACTGTCGGCAGCTTGTTGATGCATTTGCATAATCGCCCAGAGTGTACTAGACAAAGGTAATTAGCGATGTTAACCCAATCGCCGCCAAGCGTACGTCAACTTATGCTGAAAAATCTGCGTCTCAACTGCTAAGCCTATATCAACTACACTATCGATAACCATATTTACAACATTTTCAGAGGATTCCAATAGCTTAGCGTAGGTAGGACAATAGTTCAACGGTTATCAGCGCAAACGGGAAGCGCACTGTATTCGGTAAATTAGAGAATTCAGGTTTAGGTTACCTAATACATAAATAATATTTAAAACTATATTAATTATTTCCCATGAATTAGTCTTGGTCGAAATTTAAAATGTACACGATAATACAACCACCTCACGTCTTATTGAACTGCCGAGCATTGAGCGGTACAAATTTGTATTATGACAAACACCTGAAGTAAGACAAAATATTTGTTTTAATACAAAACCTTTTTTTAGTGTGTAATACAAATAAAAAGAGTTAATTTTTGTACGAGCATTTGTGGTGCATATTGTATTAGTGACTCAACACTAGTGTGTTATATGTGATCTTTAAGTAAGTTATTTTTGTTATTTTCATTATTATTAGCTTTATTTTATTAAATTTACATTTACTACTTTTCTTTCATTATTTTATGGTTTGATATTTTTTTATACTTTGGTTTAATCTTACATGTTTGTATACTTTTAATTTGTTTTTCATTAGTGTTTCTTAGAAACTGAATAAATATGTATTTTTTTTGTTTTTCAATCTCATTATCAATGTATTGGTTTTTGTTATATTTTATTATTTGATCATTTATAATTTAAAATGTATATTACTTCATCATCCCTATTTTCCATATTACAGTATACAATTGCCTTACTTTTCTCACTGATGGCCAAGAGCACCATTGATGGATAAACCCAAAGAGTTTGAAAAAAAATACAATTTCAACAAAATAATGATAAAAAATACATCTCAGAGCGAAAAAAAAGTACTGCAAATCATTTCAGAAAAAAAAAATGTGTCAGAAGAGAAATTAGTAAGAATTTATCATGACTGCAATCTTTACCAGTGACTCAGTGCGGCTTGAATTTATATATTTGCCTTGACTTTGTTTAGAGACCAGATTCGAATGACATGTCTCTCTCGAAATATTGTATGTCCTTTCTCCCATTAATTTTCATAAAGTTTCCACTGGAGGTGCCGTGGTTTTAATGACTGCCGGCACAGGATACCATAATTCTATAACATATTTATATCCTGGTTATCTTTTCCTTACTTATCAGTTATTGGAGTGTCATCATTTCAACTATCTTTAATACATGTAAACTATTTAAATATTATAAGTTGAATATGTATTTTTTGCATGTATCAGTCAGTATCAAATTGTGAAGTTAATTAATTAATGCACAGTTCCTTATTACTTTTTAAAATAAATAAGTTTATCACTAAATATTATTTTCAAACGCCACAAAAACCATTTCTTTGAAAAACATGAAATTTCCGAAACACTCGATCAGGAAGCCCTGGAGCAATGCCTTTTCCGTTTAGAATTTCTATGAAAATCCACCCTGTTAGTTGTTTGGCAATGGATGATCTATCACACACTGCAGTAACGCGTTTTCTTTGTTGGTTGGATAAAAATCCCCGATGGCAGAAACGAATGAAAACTGGCATTGGAAATATTTACACATTACCATACTTTACAATCATTTATCGCGCAATAATATATTGCCCTTCCAAGAACAACCGTTTACGTTTTCATTATCTTTTTCCGCTTTTTGCACAAACGATATCCTGTAACACGCAAACGAGAAAATAATGAAAAGAAATTAGTTCGAATCGAAATGACAGTAATAAGACAAATAATGTGTACTGTTTTGAGATGTATTTTTCATTAAATTCAAGCACCTTTATTAAAGTTTAAATGGAAAGGGAGTTGGCAAGTGGTCTCATTCTTGAACGGTAGACATTACAGCTGTCAGATTTTGTGGATTCAGTTCTATTTTGCAATCATCGGTGCCCAGTCTACCCAAGTCTGCCCACGCGCCTAATGGCTCTAAGTGGTTCCCAGGTCATAATCGGATCATGGGATTTAAAAGAATAAGTGCTAATGTCGATGTGAAATAATTTAATTATTAGAATAAGTAATACCTACCTATTAAATTGGTTCAAGAAATAATTCATTTTGTCAACTGATGTTGTAGGTACATTTAATGTTGGCAATTTATTTGGAATGTTCGTTTTGTTCATTACGTCACTTGGGTTTTGGTTATTACAGACTTTAAAAGCACGTTGAAAATTGGATTTGAACGCCAATAAATCACAAAGGAGATAAAAAGAATTTAAAAAAATGTTTAGTTAATTTGAATAATTTTGAACTCCAAACTAAATGTGAAAATAGTTATAATGATAATCCAACGATGATTTATTAATTGACTGTAATTGGCATTGATTAATTGTATAATCAACATAACGTGCATAGCTAGTTAAACTAGAAGTTGCAATCTCCGGTAATGTAGATCTATTATTTGATTTTATTCACCTATTTTCTAAAATTTCCGGTTGGCAATAATTTTGATTTTGCTTTGGCGCTAAGATTGAAAAATTAAATAGCATGTATCTCAATCATCTACAGTGGATATTATGCCGGATTTGTAAATATATATTCTGAAACATCGGTGACTATAGCCCTCCAAGAAAAGCAAGACCATGAGGAGTTTTGACCATTGAGGGCTTTGTTCATCTGGGTAGTTGGAATTAGAGTCACAATCCTCAGAGAATGGCACCGACTCAAGAAGAATTCGGCAATCTAATGCTGAATTTTTCAGACATGCAATATCTGCCCTCAATGACAAAAAAGGGTCATCAACCGCAACTGCTTCTTACTCTTCTTTTCTAGTTATTAGAAGAGCTTATGCTTTGCTTCCGATGATCTGCACCTAGACTGCCAATAGGTTGAGAAACTTACTAATGTAAATTAAATGTTTACACTGCAGACAGATCAAGCAGAAGTATTACTCACACACAAAGCACGTGCCATTGATTCAGCAAATTATTTTATTGGCGAATATCGTCTGATTGACAAACAGTCGGTTAATATATAACAAGGTCGGTAGTTATGTCATCAAACTCGATACAATTAAAGTTCCACTAATGGTAAACTGGTGTCATTTCAGCTCTCTGCAAGGCTCCACGTTACAAGAGCCTTGCGCATTCATAACCACTTACCTTGCAAAACTTTTTCCAACTGTCAATTAGGTTTAAAATAATAATTGCAAATATTTGTTTAGTGTAACCAATTCACAATGAGCAAACTGATACCATACATTTTATTTTGGCAATTTATTTTATATGTATTTAAATGAATCCTTGAATGCACTACTTTATTTGAGTAGTTAAACATACATTATTATAGTTTTGGACAAAACCAAGTCTCCTTGAGGGCAGTAAAATAAATAAATTCTATTTATACTATAAATAAAAAGCATTAATTATTTTAAACGTTAAAGCGTGAAATCGATACTGAAAAGTAATCACACTCTGAGATAGATAGAAGTGCCACAGACAGCTAACAGAAACAGGGATTCAAAATATCCCAAAAAATATTATTGTTATAATCCATCGACGGCTTTGTTTAGTTGGGTCGTTCCCCCGAGCATGTAAAAAAGTGATCGCGCGATTTTCATTTTAAATATTTATAATAATATTTGGATGATTTGTATAGCGCCGTTTTTGTGCAAAATCACCTCAAGGGCGCTGTACAAATATATAATACATTTCTTTAATGATCTTTGTTATTACTAACTATATATTAAGATAATACTTACCTGGTAGGTCACTTAAGATTAACACTTAATTAATATTAACTCATTGTTTATTAGCGAAACTTAGATACAGGATTTAGGACATAATTGTAAAATTTGAAATAATTGGACTTTCTCCCATGAGTGGTATATTTAATTGAGTGTGACAGCTTAAAAAAGTAAGTTTTTAGTTTAGACCTGAATTCTGTTGGACTGGCTATGGATCTTGGTTCCGGAGGGAGTATATTTTAATCCTTCGGCCCACATGCTTCGAAAGCGCGATCACCAAACTTAGTATTTGGCTTGCGCTTAGGTTCCCTCAGTCTGCCTACAGCTGCTGATGTTACCGATCTAAGAGTTGACTGCCTCAGACCAGTGTTTTTCGGGATGCATAGTTCAGAGATGTAGGGTGGGGCCATTTCGTTGATGGGTTTAGGTACCATCTAGCACAATTTGTACTGGATTCTTTCAGTGTACTTGAGCCAGTGAAGGTTACGAAGGTGTTCTCAAATGTGCGAATATTTAGAAACCCCGGTTATGAGTCGTGCTAAATAACTAACTAATTTTAAAGTTTAATTTAAAATTCTCTTAAGCTTTCCGAAATAATCAATATTGATCTACATATGTGATTTTTTGAATCAGTCCACATAAGTTAGTTCTTAAGCAATGCCATAACTTTGTTAGGGGAAGGGAGGGTAAGATGGAAGGAGCGGGCAAGATGGAAACTATCTACCTATCGCAAACCGCGCGACAAAGTGCCCGTGTCTCTAGGCACCCAGATATAAGCGCCCATGTTGTATTTATGTCCGGTGACTCGGTTCGGCTCGCGCCACCAAGCGACTTACACGCGTGTTTTGTATTTTCGCGACGAATTATTACAAAATCAGTGGACTTTAAAAGTGTGATTACTTATACAATGTAAGTAATACTACCATTTTGTTTTTATAAACACTAACTATAAGGGATAGATTGTATGAATTGATATTTAAAGAGGAAAAAAAATAAAGGATTTTCTAAGATATTGATATTATTATTGGCTGTTAGCTTATGGGCAAGATGGAAAATTGCATTTTAGGGCAAGATGGAATAGTTTCCATTTTGCCCGCGTGCAATTGTTTTGATTTCTGTTTTATTTTTTTTCAACTAATTGAGAATGATTCTCTTTATAGATGGTGTTCAAGTATATTAGAAAGAGCAACATAGGATCTTGGATCTTGACTTGGCAGATAGCGATGGACGAAGCTGTAACTAGGTACTACAATACGCGCAGCTTTATAGAAATATGGAATTGCGATCGGAACTTACACCGTTATATCAAAAAAGGTATCGCGTCCCAAAACCTAGGTAGATTTCAAACTGTTTTTTCGAAAGAACTTGGGAGAAAAATTTGTGACCTTGCCATTGAACGGGACACCCTTTTTTACGGCTTAACAAAAGAAAGTCTACAGCAATTTGCTTATGAGGTGGCGGTACAAAACAAATACCGCATCCATTTACATGTGAGAAGGCTGGGGGATCATGGCTTAGCAGATTTATGAAAAGGCATCACCAACTAACTTACAGGACACCGGGACCCACAGCTTTAGATCGTTGTTCTGTTTTTAATCGCACGCAGGTGGATCGGTTCTATGATAACCTATGAATGGTTATTACTCAAAATACCTTTATGTCACGACCCGACGACATCTATAATATGGATGAGACTGGTGTTAAGACTAGTGCCTCTAAACCTCCTCGAGTAATTTCTACAAAAGGCAAAACACAAGTAGGCTTTGTAGCAACAGCAGAAAAAGAGCTATTTACCACCTTGCAGTGCAACTGGTCGCTTCATTCCACCTTTCTTTATATTTGGACACAAGAAGAGAATGAACGAACGTCTTTTGGATGGAGCTCTTAATGGCTCTCAAGCTTAGTGTTCTGATTCGGGCTGGATAACTAATGACACCTTTAACAACTGGCTTCAAATATTTATTGAGAAAACAAGACCAACAGCAGATAGACCTGCTTAATTAATTTCAGATAGTCATGTTACTCATCAAAACCTAGAAACTTTAAATTTTGCTCGAGAAAAACATATAATCATGGTCAGTATTCCCCCCCACACAAGCCACAAGCTGCAACCATTGGACGTCTCGGTTTACCGTTCATTCTAAGTGGCTTTTGAGCAAGCCCTGACACTTTTCAAAATAATTATCCTGGAAGAAGAGTAAACCAGTTTGATATAGCTAGGCTAGTATGCATCGCCTATGAAAAAAGTGCTACTGTGCAAAATGCCACTAGTGGGTTCAGAAAGGCTGGCATCTTCCCATATAATAGACATTTGTTTACAGATTTAGACTTGCACCGGCCACTGTTTATGAAAACGCTCCAGTAATTGAAGGCGAACAAAATTCCATTGTGACTGATGAGGGAAACAAAAATACCGACACAAATGATTCAGCAATTGAAAGCCAATCTCTCGTCAACGTCAATATTGCAGACAATATTACCAATGAAACATCTACTTTCCATGATGGTTATGAAAAAATACTGGATGAAGAAGTGCAACTTAATTTTGAAAATACACAGAATACGATGTCAGAAGAAACAAGTTCAGGTGTTATTGATAAGAGTTTGGAACAACCATCCACCTCGTACTTAGTTTCTCCAATTATAATACTTCTATCACCAAAAGTTACTCCTACAATAAAGAAACGAAAATTGAGATGTCAAAAATCAGAAATCCTAACTAGTTCTCCATTCAAAGAAACTATTGAAAAAATACGGAGCTGAAAGCGAAACCAAAATTAGTCCTTAATCCGGTCATCAATGGCAAGAAAAACAAAGGAAAGGGCAAAGGAAAGGGTAAAGGAAAGGAGAAAGGGACAGGAAAATATGAGAACATACTACAACATCCGGAGCAGTCAACACAAGACGATGTGTTGTGTGTATTATGTGGAGAAGCATATATGGAACCGCCCACAGAGGACTGGGTACAGTGTCCAGAGTGTTGTGGTTGGGCACATGAACTATGTTCACACATAGAAAACGGTTGTCTTTTATGTGTCAATTGTAAAATGCAAGGATATCCAATTCATTCCATCTTGCCCTTATAAGCTTTCCATTTTGCCCTCAGGGTTAGGGCAAGATGGAATTATTCCTGTTTTTCTTTTATGAGTCTTAACAGATTTTATACTCAATTTTAATTATTTTTAATAACGCAATTTTATAAGCATGTAAGATCACTATGAAGACTTATTAAAATAAAGGATTAATATTATGTTGTTTTAATTTTTTTTACATCTTAAAGTTAAGCCTTCCATCCTGCCCTCCCTTCCCCTATATAGTAAATATTTAACATTAAACGCTCCTTAACCTAGTCGAGAGAATACCTAGCTACAATATAATGATGATTTCAGATGTCATTGAATTTACCCTTTATTGAAAATATCGTTTTATTTAAATGTTAAGTTTTAACGTTGGACTAAACTAAACTGAATTGTTTTAAAGTTAAAACTATTTTTTTAGTTTTAACGAGTCGTTTTAAACGATAAAGGACCACCGGTTATTCACGTATTTGCACATGTTGAGTTCGAAATAAACCTTTACGCGCATAAATAAAACAACACGTATAATATATTAAAATAAATACTTATATTTAAAACCGCTTCTTATCTCTGTCTATTTAAATGTACGTTACCTACATACGTACGTTGATTTGCCAATATCGTAAGCAGTGATTTTGATTATTTTTACTTTAACTTCGCATAGTCATTATAATAACATATGGCAGTCAACTACAACTGCTTGCAAGCAATTATGTCATAATGTTACATGATTACATAAAAAGTTTTGTCTGGGTATTTAAAAAAATAAAATGGTTCTCTCACTCTCGAGTGGGGGTATTTGAAAGTATAGCTCCAAGCTTGGTTTCTCCCAGATACTTATATTGGCAGTAGTAGGCTTATTGTAGTCCGTAACCAACCTATTTTGATTTTATTATAGTTATATGTACCCATTATACATATGAAATTACACATATGTGTATATTTTATAAACCACAGTCCTTGAGTTAAGGACCAACCATTGAAATCTCTTATGTGAAAACTTTCAACTATTAAATACAACAAAGACCCCAGACATGTTAGCCTGCTATAAATGTATTTGCTTGAGATTATTAAATTGATACCCACACAAAAAAGCGAATACGGAGAATAGTTTATTAAACTGACCTATTTCATAAAAAATTACCACAATACAAAGATCTATATGAATTTAATCGAACGTGTGTCACGTGTGACTGTTCCGTAAAATTGTCATTTTGACATATATACCAATATATATATACATATATATATATATATATATATATATATATATATATTTATTTTTCTTTAATATAATTAAAGAAAAAAAGGTAGGTAACATATATTTTTTAACAGTCAAAATTATTGTGCAGATTTAGCCGGCAAGAAGAAAGCTTCTGGAACAAACAAACTAATAATTTAGGTTTCCCGTGATGTCGTTTGTGATGTGAAATATTCCAGCGTAATGTGCTCAAAATTGAAACTGATTATTATGTGAATTCAGAGAAGCGATAAATAGGTGCCTACATCTTTAATTTGTTAACAAATTGTATTTATTTTGTTAATTAATGGATTATTTTTCACATTTACAAACGGTGTTCATCTGAAAGGAAAACTTATAGCTTCTCTCTAATTTGTCAATAAAAATATGTTATGAAGAAAATTGGCCATATTTGCTTTTGATAGGCAACGGATAAGTCAGGTGAGCAACTTAATTTTTTTTAAATTTTTCTACGATGTAACATAATATATTTGTAAGAATTATAATTTAAAATATAACATATTATTTGAGTTTGTGAAGTGTGGTGAGAATTTAGGTCTAGATGCCAAAAATATTATATAATTATATGAACGTACTTAACATTTATTATTTATCTGTAAGTTAGCTTTGTTCGCAATCGACTCTCCCCAGAGTCGAAGTCCAGAAGCCAATTGTTAACCGTTTTACGAAGAAAACGCCCACTTTTCGATTTCAATGTATCAGGTATGAGGTTAAATATGTTTGGCCAAGTAAGAGTATTATTGTAGTCTTAGTAGTAGGTGGAACTACTGGATTCTTCTCTGCATGACGGGTGTGGCGAGGATGGTCGATGGAAGGGTAGTGGTGACGATGTTTTTGTGTATGTAGTATGATTTTTCTTATGTACAGTATAGTATAGCCTTACATCAAGAACTCGTATCTCTTCAAATAATACATCACTGAGGTACCTAAATGGTTTTTCAAGGATGACCCTTAGAAATGATTTTTGAGCTTTTGTTATGGGATTTAGTATTGTTTTGGTAAATCCGCCAAACCTAAGGATGCATATTCTTGTAAAGAGTTACACGTCGCATAGTACATTTGTTTCAGATCTTTTACGTAGAGAATATTTCTAATTACCCATGAATAGATGAGTAAGTTTTCTGATATTTGTGGAAGTTATTTAAGAGTCTATATGTTCGTCCCATCTCAGACATTTTATACGATAATTTCTAGATCATCGATATCAACACATTCAAAGGTATTAAATTCACAAGTAGTTAGGTCATTGCGATGGTGTATAATAATGTTGTGTATTTCTTTTAGTTGTCCTGCTTGAGTTGCTCTGAAGCGGACAAATTTAGTTTTATCGGAGTTGAGTGTAAGGAGATTATTGTCTAGCCATTGTTTATCGTTGTTTATACCAACTTCTGCTTTACAATGAACTTCAGTCTAGCTTTTGCTTCCATATAATAAAACTGTATCATCAGCAAAGTTGACAAAGTGGTCGGCAAAGGAACTATTACATAGTTAATTAATATAAATATTAAATAAAATTGGTCCTATTTTTCCCATGTCTTTTTATCAATGTTATGTAAACAATATGTTGTGTCAAACTACTACTAGACACTTGAGGGACCGTTTATACAATCTCCGGCTGCAAATTGTATCGGTTAAAAATATAATGACAATTGCAAATTCCGGCTAAACGATAAAAGTCATGCGAATTTAGCGACGTGGGAAGGTAAGCACTTTGTAAAACACGTACGTTTGTAGAACACTTTTCAGCAATGTTTCAACAAGGGAAACCTTTTAAAACTATTGAAGAAACACGAGCGGTTAAATACTGTCCACTCCCAGGCATCAACACATCAGAATCAAAAAGAAACTAAGAAGTCTAATGAACAACCAATAAATGATCATCTATATAGGTATTTATTGGGAAATTCATATTAAAGGTGGATATATTTAATAAATATACGTTGATTAACAATATTGACTGTTAACACTTTTTCTTATTTCTAACATATTTATAATATTTTAATTTTATATAGATATAAATAAAGCTGTGAATGAGGAATACTTGGAGCAGGTGGATGAGTTGGTGGATGTATTTAGGAAGTATGTTTACGAGAGATGGGAAGGCTGACAGAGATATTAAAAGAAGGGTAAATGCAGGTAATTCCATTAATGGAGGACTGAACGCAGTTGGCGCTAACAAAAAATTGTCCAAAGAAGCGAAGCTAGCAGTCCACAATGGAGTGCTGGTACCTACCCTGAAGTATGAAAGTGAGGCATGGAACTAGCAAAGAAAGGATAAAAGTAGATTGAACGCTGTTTAAATGAGATCCCTGAGGCGTATATGTGGTAAAACCATGTATGATCATGTGAGGAATGTGGAGATCCGCAAAGAGTGCAATGCGGATGTAAGCGTAATGAGTAAGATTAAGAAAGGGAAGCTTAGACGGTTTAGGCATATAGAGCGAATGAGCGAAGAAAGGAGTGTAAGGAGGATATATCATGCAAATGCGAATGGTAGCAGAAGTCGAGGACGCCCGATGAAGACATGGCACGATCAAGTGAATCAGATACTTGAGTCGGGCCATGTCAAGAGTCAGAATAATAGAAGAGTATGTGTGAGACGATGTATGAGTGTGAATGAAGCAAGGAGCGTGTGCCAAGACCGAGTTGTTTGGCGGTCCGTCCTCTCTGCCTACCCCTGCGGGAAAACGACGTGATGGTTAGTTAGTTAGTTATATTATGTATCATTTGACATAGTACCTACGTTTTATAATTTTATTTTAACTGAGATTTTATAGCTGGATTTTTCTCACGCAACTAATCTTTTAAGAACCCAGTATAAATAAATATTATATATTATTATTGTTATTTACATATTTACCTATTATTTTATATATTTTTATCTACTGCACCATTATTTACTAATGAATGACGTGTTAAAACATTAATAAATAAAAAGCTGTCCCAACTGCTATGGATAACTGCTAATTGATGCGTAACGGGGACGCACTGCACTGTGTGTGTCCACATGTCCTGTCCAGGTGTCCAGGTGTCGAGACTGGTATGTGCAGTACAATCTGTCTTCTCTGACTGCCCTCTGGGGGCTCGGCTGATTGATTGCACTCCATACCGACCATTCACATGTTCATGTGTGATCTACATAATTAATCTATTATGTCTAAGAATATTTAATGAGATTTGTTCATAAATATTAATGTTGTTGTTTTTTTTATAGTTAACGGTTTATATATTTTTTTAAACAATTTTCTTTCGTACAATTAATAAGTTTATTGTTTCAATAATTAAAATATTCATATTTTCGTTGGTTTCTGGCAAGTTTTGAGCAAAATTACTAATTTTAGATATATAGTTTAGTAGAATACCTATATAACCAAATAAATACATACTATATGAAACAGAATATACTGTTGTGTAATTTTCATCTTTATCAATTAATTCAGAGCACAATGGAGGTTGAATTCTAAATTGTGCAAGAATTTGCGATTTGCATTGAGAAACATTTACTAGCCGATTAAAAATCCATTAAACAAATAATAATATTTTTTTATTGTTTTATTTGCAAACATTAAATTGAGTATACGAGAATGATGTAGTCGGATACTAGTTAGATTAACGTTTGAAAACTATTGCAAATAATACCTATAAAATTATGGTTTCATAATTGTTATAGCATAAACGATAATAATAACAGTTATTTCACAATAACCTCTAATTTAAATACACTTATTATAAATGCGTAATTCATAATGTCATGTATTTAAATATCTATTTAAAATCAAAAGGCAGCAACCTACTTATCTTTATGCTTATGTATGTAGAAAAAGATTTATATTTATAATACAATTATCATTATTGTACATCAATCAAATGCATAACATGCGACGAAAAATCTGAGTCATTGACATCAATTATTTCATCATTGTGGTTATCAATCACATTAATGAAACTTTCTATAAATTGCCAAATGGTTTTTTTATGCAGGTAGACATTATAGGTACTTTGTCTTATTTAAAAAAATGATTTCGTTTGTGCGCTTGTTCTTTTATGGTACTTAAATTCTTATAAAGTAATCGGAACATTATTTTTTTAATAATAATAACAATAACTAATTAATTATTAACTAATTAATTAATTAATAATAATAACTAATTTCCAAACCATTAATGCATTTAATAAATACAAGTTTTCAAAGCGGAGTATTCCCATCAGTTTACAAACAAACTACCATTACTCCAATATTTAAATCAGGTAATCCAGAGAAAGTAAACAATTATCTACCCATATCAGTCATCTCAAATATAGCAAAAATACTTAAAAAAAGAATGAACCAATTTATAAAATGCAATGGTATAATTAATGAAAACCAGTTCGGTTTTATGGAAAGGAGAAGCACACAGGATGCAATTACAAAATTGAGTAGCCTAGTATATAATTCTTTAGATAAATTATTAAAATGCCTTGGAATTTTCATAGATCTCAAAAAAGCGTTTGATAGCATATCACATGAAAAACTTATAAGTAAATTAAGAAACATTGGATTAAATTGTACAGTTCTAAAATGGGTAAAAAGTTACCTTTCCAAACGACCTCAAGTCGTAAAAATTAACAATGTGTTTAGTTTGCCAAAAACGAGTCAATTCGGCATACCGTAAGGTACAGTCCTGGGTCCGTTACTGTTTATCATCTATGTTAATGACATATTCATACAAAAACTAAACGGAAAATAATTTCGTATGCTGATGACACTGTCATAATAATCGAAGGTACGGATCGGAATACTGTTAATAACTTGGAAAATGCTGATATTAATATACTGAAAAATTGGTTCGATAAAAATCTTCTCTCCTTAAGCACAGAAAAAACAAAATTTATCACATTTTCAATCAATAAATTTAAATCAGAACCAGAGTTAAACATTATAATACACCAACGCAAATGTGGCAGAACTAACTGCAATAAAACTTGTCCTATCCTTAGTCCAACATCCAAAATCAAATATCTTGGTGTATTTATAGATCAATATTTTAAATGGAAAACACATATTTGTGAACTCGTCAAAAGAATTAGGAAATGTATTTATATATGTATAAGACTTAGAAATATTCTTAGACTAGAAAACCAAAAAAGAGTGTACTATGCGATTGTTCAATCTATATTACAATATGGTATTATTGGTTGGGGAGGAACATATAATAAAAATTTTAACCCACTTAAAGTAGTTCAAAGATTGGTAATCAAAGTAATTTTGAAAAAACCGTAAAAATTTTCTACCGAAATTCTTTTTTCATGTTTCAAAGTACCTACAGTAGACAAAATGTATCAAAAATATTCAATACTTCAAATTTACAAAGAAATACAGTCAAATACTCATAACTTGCAATTCAATACATCAGCAATATACCAGAAAACTATTAAAATCCCAAAATTTAACACTAAGCTCATTCAAAATGCCTATCTTTATCTAGGAATAATTTATTTTAATAACCTTCCATTAAATTTAAAAAATATCGAAAATATTCAGGTATTTCACCTTAAATTAAAAAATTACCTTAAACTATTATAAGTCCAAAATACGTTCACTACAAATCTAGAAGTAATATTGTTTAAATCTTGTGTTGTTTCTTAATAATTTATTTACCTTAATACTAACATATATATAATTGAACTAGAATTCCCTCACCAAACACAAGAGCATTGTCTCTTTATGGTGAGGAAAGGCTATTTTAATTTCTATTGTTTTATATCTTGTTTATATCCTGTATACTTTTCTATGTAAAAGAATATTTTTTTCAAATATTAATTAAAAAAAAAAACAAAATTATAGAATACATGGTAGCAAATAAATAAAAATAATATTTTTCTATTTACAAGATAAATATCTTGAAATGAATAAATATTTTCAAAAGTATTATAATAATATCTACATACCCACATGTATTTATTTTCAGGAATCTCAATTAAGAATACGGTATTGTTGCCAACTTTACTGTTATTTATCAACAACCACTATCATCTGTAACCATCTTACTCTCTTCGCCTTAACAGTTGTTCACAAAAAGACAAAAACCTTTCCACAAAATTACACTTTGCGACATAATACAAATTATTTTATCATATGTAATTTTCATTATTCTTTTAAATACTTGAATCATGATTATTTAATGGGGGCCTCAGCACGGGTAAGCACCAAGTTAGACGCATATTACGAAATAATATTTTATAATAAAAAATATTTCAGATAAATCAATAAAATAAATTTAGAAAAGCCAAGGTTATAGTCTATTATTCTAGATTAATAAAGCACACCAAGAGATAGAGTCACAAAAGTGGAGCTAAAAAATGACATATCTGATAGTATTATTGTCCCAGCGTCTGGACGATGTAGGCCCTCTGATTGGTCAAATTCATATTATGTGATTCGGATAAATTCTGCATTGGGGGTCTGCAGGCAAAAAATACCAATCTGCCCTCAATTTTAAGCGACCGTAAGGTTCATTTCGGTTTGCAGGCGACTGGATACAAAAAAAATAAGACATTAAAAATTAAGACACGATTTCATACTGAAAAAGAATCGCCACGTGTAATACAACTATTAAAAAGCTACATGAGCGACAGAACACAACAAGTCAAAATTAATAACTATACTAGCAAACCACTGCCGATTACACACGGAGTTCCACAAGGAAGCATACTAGGGCCCGTTCTTTTCATAATTTACATAAATGAACTTTGCAACATGGAAATAGATGGAGAAATAATTAGTTACGCAGACGACACAGTTTTATTATTTAAATCTAAGGATTGGAATAAGGTTTATAACATAGCGAATCTAGGAATCACGCAAGTGAAAAAATGGTTGGACTCAAATACACTCACACTAAACATATCGAAAACAAAATTCACAACGTACAGCATAACTAACACAGGACAGCCAAAAAACAATACAAACACCATAAAAATACACGAATGCATAAACACCAACATCTGCGATTGCCCCCCTCTAGAAAAAACAGAACAAATAAAGTATCTAGGAATCCTAATTGACCATAATCTTAGATGGACACATCACATCAAACAAATCACAAATAGACTCCTCAGAACAATACACATTTTCCTAAACATAAGAAACATATATAAAATAAAACAATTGAAAACAATATATTATGCACTATGCCAATCAATAATAGAATATGGAATAATTGCTTGGGGAGGAGCAACAAACGCAGCTATCGCTCAAATAGAAATCGCACAGAAAACGATATCAAAAGTAATACTCAAAAAACATAAACTAACCGACACAGACCAAATATTTAAAAGCTGTGACGTACTTGATATACGCCAATTATATGTTAAAACACTACTAAACTACATTTTCGACCAAAAAAACAAACCCCAACAAACACAAAATATCACTAATAGACCGGTCAGACAAGCGTACAAAGAAAACATAAAAACTCCGACGGTAAACACTACCTTTGGACAAAGACACCATAAATACCACGCTATTAAAGCATTCAACAGTCTTCCACTTGAAACAAAAATTGAGGAAAATAAAAATAAATTCAAACACAAAATAAAAAAATGGATTAAAGAACAAAAAGACAATATTACCAAAATACCATAACATAAAAGAATAAAACATATACACGCAACACAAAAAAAAAATATATAAAACACGCAACACGCACAAACACATATATCATTATAAATGCCGATTTACATTCTCTTTTGATATTTTTCTTTTAGTGTTATAATTATATTTTAATTTTTAATCTTTATTTTTTATTTTAAATTTATCTTTATTTTAATGTTGTTTTTCTTTTATTTTTTTTTAAATGTATAAATTCTTAAATTATAAAATGGGGGCCTCAGCACGGGTAAACAACCCAGTGAGGCCAACATTACTAAATTGAAATATTGTAAAAAAAATGTATCAACAATAAAAAAAATAAAAAAATACGATATTTCTTCAAAAATATCGTTTCTCCTCATATAATTTTTGGATAATATCGAAGAAAATATGTTTTAGAAAGTTTATAATCCATTGGATTAATTAAATTACAGTGAAAATTATCCACAATTACGTGATTACGTTTGACGAAAAAAGCACGCGTTCATTCAATATGGCCGGCAATAGCTGGCCGACACAGAGCGCACCTCTGACGGTGTAAAAACTAACCAAATAACTGGCGCGAATATTTAAATATGCAAAATTACTTGACCATCAAGCGTTTCATAAGAAGATTTCTTCTGGAAGTTTATTTAAACTTTGCAATGGCATTTTTCATTATTATTTATATTTTTTTTGCTTATTAATTATATCTGATTTTATATTGACATGTTTTATAATTTCTAAAATTTAAAAATTATTTATTTGCGATGCTTTAATCCTGATTGTTTATTTATATCTTAAGAAATAGGGTAAAAATACCGTTTGAAGAGAATATGTTTAATTTTTTTTATTTAGTATTTCAACTTTCAATTTATTAGAATAACCGTTATTAAATGTTATTTGTCTTATGAATATATTGTTTTATGGTTTTATGCAATTTTTTTTTCAGGTCTTAAAATACTTCACACAGGATATAAAGCATCACAAATAAATAATTTCGAAATTTTAGAAATAAGAGAACATGTTTATAAAAGTAGATATAATTGACAAGATTTTTTTTTATAAACTCTCTTTTAAATATTTTCCCACTTAACTGGTCTTTCATATTGTAATTCCGAATTCTTATAAACCCAGCCTACTCTTACCCCTCCCCCCTCCTTCCACTTCTTTTTTCCAATTGTAATCTATATTTAATTTTTTACTTCGGTGTATACTTCGTTCATGAAACATGTATTGGTTGTATATAATAAAGTGATGTTAAAAAAGTTATTTGTTTTTTAATAAAATAAAGTTTAATAGGATAACATTATTTTATCTATTTCCATTGTATATCAATGCATACGTACATAATAAAATGTAAACATTATATTTATTTATTAATTGGACAATTTGCATAGCGCCGCTTTTGTGAGATATCACCTCAGGGGCGCTATATTGTAATAATCTACCTTTATATATAGATTTTTACTCTCCTGATGAAGGTGTATATATATTCTAACTTTAAACTTTATTAGATACAGTAACAGTTTTAGGTAAAGAATTACCACCAGTTGGAGTAAAATTTACACCTTTTAATTAAACCGACTGTTAATCATCGCACAATTACCCTCCTTTTATCCATAAACACGGGTACAATTAATCAATATGTAATAATCTATTATTTCAGTCATCTTTGTTATAACTATCTTTAATTGTTGTGACAAACTATAACGATATTGATTCAACTTATAGACATTGACGGTTGTAACACATATTTAAGCACTGCAAGTCTCCTATGAGCAAATTATTTTAGGTACCATAACAGTTAATATCAGTGCCGTGTAGGAAGTGCCGCCCGCAGGGCCTAGCAGAAAAAACCCGCGGAGCGGGTTTTTAACTGCTAGTTATTATTATTACTATGTTATTTTACATAGGTATTTACACTGTTCTTGGGAACTCCTACATAAATTAATATAAATACCGTATGTTAATAATACCGTATATTATTAACATACCTCCATATAAATTATTGTTCTTACTGGCGGAATGAGAGCAGATTATAAAATTTATTAATTTTAATTTTATTTACATAATTACATAATGGCAATGATATCAAAACACAACCACATTTTATGGAGAATCATTTGTCGATAATTTAAAGTTCCCATCAAACGTGACGGGATTTTTCAATCAGTTGATCTTTTTCGTAAATGACGTAAATGGGGAGATATGTACGTTTCAACTGAGCTCTCTGTGTCAACATTTTATCGACCAGTCTGGCTCGTATGCAGACCAGACTAATGGAACATTTATACGATCCTTTTTTTCGTACAGATGCGGGACTATTCTTGTGGATTCGATATGGAAAATATAACTCGTTTTATTTGACAGGTGCTGTCATTGTTAGGGTCAACTATTAGGGTCCGTACAAACAGAGCAAAATTTCCCAGAGCCGAGCCACAAATTATGGAAAAGAAACAAATCAACCGCATTTTTCAATCAAGTGGCGTTTTCGCTCGCAGAAATTTTGTCGTGTTTATACGTAGCATAATATTACGTGTTGCGTGTATTTACAGAATTTATTTGAAATATTGTTAACAAAATTATAAGTAGCATATTCTGTGTTTATTACTGATTTTAAACGCGTGTTTCTGTTCAGCATTATGAATTTAACGTAAGCATATTTTTGACATTTTGTGGCAGATACTTCCAAATGATCTATGGTTATTTTAAAGGTTGTCACGGGTTCTTTGGTATAGTAGGTGAAAAGCGTGATAATATCATTCAAAGGGATTGTGGGGGAGAGAATTCATGAGTAAAAGAATTATTCACTTGCTTTGAAATAATACAACTGTAGTATTTAATTAGATTGAAATACATGAGTATAACTGACCTATTTGTAACTAAAATCCAATCTCCTGTGTGAATCTCAATCCTCGGCATTCTCCTGTGTGAATCTCAAGGGTCAGTTCAGAGTTCATCCATAACTGGCCACGTCATTTCCAAAATTTGCAGCGTCATGCCCAAGAACGGAGTTGCGGAAAAGCTTTCCTAGTTCCTCAAGCATATGTGAACACAAAAGGGATTTGAATTAAAAATCATTTGTAGATAGTATCTTGATTCATCTCTTCCCAGAGTCATATCCATTTTCTAGTCCTTGAACTTCCTCCTTTTATGGATCCAGGTTGAGTGTAATAATGGCCATCGGGCTCGCTTCTGTTAATTTTAATTACCGTTCCAAATATATATTCCTGTTTTTTTATGGCAACTGCAAATCAGTACGAAATTATAGGTTTTTAATATACTGATGGTGTAAAGCAAAGATTTTCCATATTTATCTGGAAATGGGTTCCATTATGGGGATCGGCGTAAAAATAAGTATCGTTTAAAACTAGTTTTAGCCTACCGTCTGAATTTAACAAGAGCGTAGTATATAATTTAGTTCTGTTCATTCGTGTCAAAACAACAATTTTTTGGTGCCAAAATAGTATTATATTTTATGTAAAGAGTGATCCATCGGATACGCCGGATTTAATGTTGAAATAAAATTTGTTTTGAAGTTTTAACAATAACAATTATTATTCTTTTGCAAAGCGACTCATTTTTAATAACCTCAATAACAGCAGATGACAAATGTCAAACATTAAAGTTGCCAACTGAAATAAAAAAATTTAAGGAAATTTTAAATCCGGCGTGCCCATTGGACCAACCTATATATTCATTTATGCATTGGGGAAGGAGCATTACATCAATGGGAAGGAGTCTAACTGTGGAGTAACGAGAGAAGGATGTGATAGTTTTACATATCGTTCACCTTGCAAATTAAGTACCCACCTATCAATCCAGTCAAGGTCAATGAACCGAGTGAGTTGTTAGCAAGTTGGTGAGTTGATCAACATGTTTCCGGAAAGCACGCCATCTAGTTTAAATGAAGTAAGGTTAGCGGGAAGAATTATCACCGGAAGATTTATTGTGGTGTATGTTTATATTGATGAACTAGCGTATGTTCGGAGATCTGTCAGGATGCTGTCCTCCCGGACGTATCCTAACATCTAACCTGGGGCTCTATTCCTGAATCGAGGGCGCTCGTAATCGCCGTCGAAAGTACGTACGTTGTTCGTCGTTGCTATTCCCGAAATTGGTCGAAGGTACATACTTCGACGCCAAACGTCAAAAGTCATTCCACACAACAACTACTGGGTATAACCAGTAGAAACAGGGCAGCGAGTTGTAGGTTGTTGGCGTTTCTATGGAATTGGCTGTCAAAATCTAGTCTAGCTGTCAATTTTTGTTTTACCGCGCGGATTCCGCAAATGTAAAAGTGGGTGAAAATTTCCCACTTACTAAGTCTTTATCGGAGCTTACAAGCTCAATTAAGAGTTGCTTTTGGCAATTTGTAATATGTCCCGCAGCCATTTCTGTTTGGAATAACGAATAACTGTTGTCTGTTTGACAGTCACACCATAGAAATCCGAAAAACATCAGGAACATAGACAATATTCACAGGGGTCCCAATATAATCATCTCTTCTATCAACTTCGACCGTTCGACGCTCAAGAATACGTAAAATTGAAACATTCGAAAAAGTTTTTTTTTTTTTTTTTTTTACAGTAATACCGCACAAGAGTCCCAACTGCTCCCGTCTGGAGCCAGTGAGACTATGGCATCCCCAATTAGGGTATGTTGTGAGGCTAAAGGTATTGGAGAGGGGAAGGAGATGGGAAAGAGGAAGATGGGGAAGTACCTGGCTATTCAGATCTGGTCACCAAACACGGCTAAAGCCATTTCAAGCAACGTTTCAATTCTGAATGGTGGTCTTACACCAGGGCGATACTGAGAGTATCTTCCACTCTGGAACGTGCCGCAAATATACTATATATTATTTTAAATTAATTAATTGTGAAATAACACAAATTAATTAAATAAAATTTATTTGCGCACGCCGGGTTCGAACCCGCGACCTTCGGATCTGTAGTCAAAAGCGTATACCACTAGACCACGCCGGCCGTCGTTAGTCGCTACGACTAATAGTTTTTCACTCGAAGACGGCGCATACGAAAACGATTGATCGTTTAACTCCAGAATCGCAGGCCTGTCTCTTCATAGCGGTGAGTAAAAAACATTGAAAATGGACGTTCTTGCATTTTCTTAATTTTTTTTATATTGAGTGAAATCGAATTAAATGTTATGCATTCTATCCGGGCTTACGCAGATGCAATAATATAATTGGAACGGCCCGGCCCGAACGGGCCGTTGCTGAGCCACTGTATTTGAGAAACGAAAAACCTGTCGTTTGGATCCATTTCCTAGAATAGTACCTACCCGCAATCTACGAACTAACTAAGATAAAATTCATCGTGACAACCACCCAATTGTGATATTTAACAATGTATGAGAACTGTTTTATGTATCTATTGTATTGTGTTAATTAATTAATTTACTTTTTACTAACACAAAAAAAACTGCTTCTGAAGACGAATACTTACCTAATCTATTCTGATTCATTCCACGTGTTTATAGTATCATTAGGTCGTGTTTTGATAGTTTTTTTTTTTTTTTTTTTTTAAATTTGTGTATTACAGACTTGTGTCCATTTACAATACACATGTAACATTAACTACACAATGTAAAGAATAATAAATAAATGATACGAAACAATAAAAGAAAAAGAATAGAAATAACAAGTTATAAATAGTGATTTTTTACATTCATATGCCTCTTGAATTCTTCAAGGCTACTATTAAAAATATCGATAGTCTTGGAGGCGTTGTTTAACAGCGCCATACCTCGTGTCATGCTATGCCGAGCCAGTACGTCCGTTCTGCCACGTGGGATACATAGCAGATCATGGTGCCGTCCCTGGCTGTAGTTGTTCGGTACGTATAACTTATAGCATTCCAGAAGGTATGGGCTATCTATTAAATTATTAAGAATTTTGTACGCCGTTACTGCAAGGGCCCCACTCCTCCTCGAGTGGAGACTTTGGTAGCGCGTTTCGGCAAGCAATTTTTCGTGATGCATGAATCGCGGGTACTCTCCGTGCATTCTCAAATACATGTATCTCAAAAATTTTTTTTGAATCTGTTCTAATTTTTCAATGTATTTTTGTTGGTATGGGGCCCATACAGCGGAGGCGTATTCAATTTTAGATCTTATAATGCAGTTGTACAAAGTCATCATTGCCTCGGGATTGGAAAATTGTTTGCAGAGTCTTATGACAAATCCGAGAAGCTTGTAGCATGATGTCGTCAACTGCAATATATGGTCCGAAAACGTAAGTTTGGGATCAAAGACTACCCCAAGGTCCTTGATGGATTTTACTTTTGACAATATATCATTTTTGATGCAATAATCGAATTTGATAGGGTTTCTCGAACGTGTATACGACATAGCGACACATTTTTTTGTATTAAAAAATAATTTATTTTCATCAGCCCATGATGAAATTGAATCTAAATCAGTTTGCAATTTAACACAATCTTGACCATCACAAATTCTCTTAAGTAATTTTAGATCGTCAGCAAAAAGCAGGCAAGTGGAATGTTTGATGCATTCTTGAATGTCATCAATTAAGATTATAAATAGTAGAGGCCCTAGGTTTGACCCCTGTGGCACTCCAGAGAATGCAGAAAATTCTCTAGACCTGTATCCGTCGATGCAAACATATTGTTTCCTATATTGTAGAACAACAATGTCTGCTAATTAATATTATTACTAATTACGTTCATAATTTATTCGCATTCGTGATATCTGATGCATTTAATAAGTTCGCCGATTATTGACTGGATACATTGCATTTATTTATGATTAAATTCACAACACTGTCTCTATCCCATATTTTTATTAAATTTTTTGTATCACATAATTAAAATTCTTATTTTTCTTGTCTTCGCTGGAGTTCTATTGCCCGGCGATGATGGGTAATTTTAGCGCCATTGGGGTATTTTTTTTCACAAAAACAACGCTGTAAAAATGATATTTTTATTATTATTTTATTGGAATTGTACACTTATTTGCCAATCTTTTGAGCTTGAGATGGGTGGAAAAAAGGGGGTTAGGAATACCTGGCCATTAACATCTATCACCAGGGTGAATCAGTGACCAATGAATGAATATAATCAGATAAATATCAAACTACTTTATATTACATTGGAAAGAGGTATGCATGGGCAAAGATCAAAAAATAAGTAATACTTTTAATTAGGTCTGGTTAGTGCGTAAATTTTGAAAATGGAAACGCTAATAGGTTTGAAGAACAATTATAAAAAGTGTAACTTCGCAATTTTTACGGTACGTGGGTAAAGTAGGTACATTGGTACGTAACAGTGGCGGTCAGTGACTTTTCAGCGAGCTAGAGTGGTAAGAAATACGAAAATAATGATATTGTCAAACTAAAAGATTTTCGGATTCTTTCATTTTGGGGAAGTTTAACATCCCCAAACTGAGAAATCTTTTAATCGAAAATTTTGAAAAAAAATAATTTTTCAATCTTACTACTCTATTCCACTGAAGTCAAGGAACGCCACTGATACCTATGTCATTAAGAACCGAATTATATTCAAATATTAGCACACGATCGGATAATCTTAATTTCTAACTATTTTCTAAGAAAACTTCGTTTAAAAAAAATCATTTTACCATTTTTTACGACCAAACGCGTATTATTTATTTATTTTGTATTAAGTTTCGATTTTAAAGAAAACGAAGAGCATTATTAGCCTAAAATATTAAAAAGGTTCACTGACATACCTAGTAAGCCTTAATAAATTTAATGAAAAGCCGATTTGACTAAAAAATGGTGCTTCACAGAAATTGAACACCCTACCTCGTATCTCAAAGATAAATGAGTGGAGTACGGAAAACTATGCTAAGATGACCTCTATAACCTAGTAACCCATACTAGATTATGTAATTGAAATAAATTATTGTAATAATATGATCTAAATTTTTGTACAAGATGTTTTATTTTATATTATTATTCAATAAAGTAACGGCTTATTCTCCGCTGAGTTTAAAAGTAGGCATAGCCCTGCAATATTGTAAATTATTATTGAAGGACAATGTTTCCTTAGGCATTTAAATTAATTTAATTCTGTTCTCTATAAGGTGATCTACGAGTATGAGTCAGTTTCCAACTGATTACAACTATTCCAACAGACTGAGTGTCGTAAGTTTACAAATGTATATGTACCTACGTGCATATTCTTATTTATTCGTGACACATATCCAGTGATATCGAGCAGATGTGCAACTGATTGTGCAGATCCTTTATGTTAATAATAGATTTATAATTTACAGTTTTATTGCTATTACTAACTGCCAACTGCATAATGCAGCAATCTGAATGTTATAATTGAACAATATCATGTAATTATCATAGAGTCCATTCCCAGCTTTGTAATAATAAAACATTTATTTAATGTTGACAATATAATGCACAAATTTGACAAAATCAGTTCCTACGGCACTTTAAGTATGCTTTCCCCTTCTACCTAAAAAAGATATAAAATATTAAAATAAAAATTCCAAAACAAATAATAATTTGACAAGATTTTCAATTAACTAACAATATTTCATATCAGTAAGTTTTCATAAGTAAGAAGATGCGAGAATATATTTATAAGAATAATAATAATAATTAATGTTAGTATAACAATATACTTGTGCGTGATTACTTTTCCGTTAAATTATTATGTATCTCACATGTTTGTAATGCGGACAGGGACTTGAGTCAACCATTCTAATAACTGAGCCAAATCCGGATTGGGAAGGACCGACATTTATTCCGTGTATTAACTGCTCTAAAGTCATCCAATATCAGAGCCACGAGTTTCAGCTCGATCGGATGTCGTTAAGTGGGTTTACTTTCGCTTCAAAGATTTGCATTCATTCATTGACGAAAACAAATCCAATGAATATTTCTATTTTAGTCCTGCATAAAAGGTTTAATGATCTTAGATTTGTTTAGCCTTGACCAGACTTTAAGACATATCACTTTTGCAACAGACAACAGGCAGACTTTAAATGCGCCATGGTGTCCTTTGCGCGAAGCTTATCTAACTATTGCTTTCGTTTTACCCATTCTCCAAAACCGACCGATTCAACTCAATATCCCGCATTGCAGTCGAGGGAACAAGTTGTTGTGCCACAAAGCCGTAAATTACAACGAAAAAATTGGGTTGTAAAAAAACAATGCCATAAATATTTTAAGCAATCGGTTTGCCCGAATTAACTGACACCTGAATCAAAATAAAACATTGTATAAAGTACAAATGAGCCTCTTGCATGATAATTTCCAAGAAGATCCTGATTTAAAAAAATTATTTTCGTGTTTTCGCAGAATTTTAGTTAAATAATGCATTTATCAGTAATTCACAGATCTAAATCTGAATTGCTAATGATTTTTAATTTTTGTGTATTTTTAATTTTCAAAGGGTAATTATAAAAACACAAAAATACAAAAGTAAGTATACTTTAAAGAAAATTGACTTTATTTGTTTTTGATAGGCAATGACTCCGAGGCAAATATTTTTAAGTGTAATTTTAAATGGTATTTATGATTATGTCTCTCATAATTATTTGATAACAAAAAAATATAAAAGTAGGTATATTTTATCCCGAGACAAATATTTTTAAGGGTAATTATGATCGTCTGTCTAATAATTATTTGTCAACAAAAAAATATAAACGTAAGTATACTTTAAAGAAAAAAAATTGACTTTATTTGTTTTTGATAGGCAACGATTCCTAGGCAAATATTTTTTAAATATTTATTTCACAAATTCTACAACTAAAATATTGAGCTAGTACATGACATTTCAGATTAAATAATATAATAATAATATATTTTAGATCAAATATATATATATTACAGCGTTATGATGGTAGAATTGAGAAAAATAATAAATTAAAGATTATTTTAAAATTTCGTTAAAAGATGTGCGAACTTGCTAAAATCTTAAATCAGTTTTTGTATAGTAATCATCTCAATAAATTGTTATAAAAGTGATATTTTTCGTTTAGTGAGTCACAAATTGAGAATACGCAAAGCAAGCTAGTGGCTCATCATATACCACATGAGATTTAGTTGTTGCAGGTTTCGCAACACGAATATGTTATATAAGTTGTATGTTTCTTACAACAAATGGTACTTGGAATCAACTCACTAGAAATTCGTTCGGCACATACGAGTATAAAGTTATTGGCCAATCATCGCCAATGGTACGAATATTGGACATTCGCTGACCTTCGATTGATTAATTTATTAGGCGTAATAAAAACGCTACTTTTAATAATTTACATAATTTGTTTGAACTATTCCATTTTTTTAACTCAGCTAGTAACCAATAAAATTTATGAAAAATGAATAAGGAGATTTTTTGTTCTATTTTTTTTTTTATTTTACTTTCATTTACATACTACAGTTGTAAATATTTAAATGCGTTATGTAAAAAATCTATTAACAATCAATCTGGTTATGAAATTTTTTAAACATCAATGAGATTTTTCACTGTAATATTTTGAATTCATAATGTAGTTATTTTTGTGCACTGGTCTCTAAACTATGTGAAATCATGTTTTAATGCGGATGTAAAATAAAGATAATAATCTGTCATATAAAAACATTAAATTGATATTATAAATATAGAGCATGATTATACTGTTGTGACCTGATTTCAGTTTGCCAAAGAACAGATATTGATTTTAATTCATTTTGATTAAAAACACCTATCTATGCTTTTTTCTTTGAGGAATTTAAAAAAAAGTCGCAGCTTGCCAATAACATATTTATAAGTAAATAACGCTACATTCCAATTGGCGAATCGCAAAAAAAATATGCTTATAACCGGTATTAAATTTAAAACTCTACTATTGTAAACAACGAAGGTAAAGTGAACTAACTTCGAGAGAACCTTTTGAGGTTGTGGTTTATTCCACATATGTTGTTAGATTGGTCATAATATTTTTCTGTAACCTGAAACTTTAAATTGTGGCGATTATTACAATTTTCATACACATTTGAACACCACTTCTTTTTGTTCACTGTGTTGCTCGTAATGCCTTTAAGGTGACCACATTATTATTTTTGTAGAAAAGAAACACGAATACTTTTTAAATGAGATATTTCCTTGGATTATTTAAGACAACATTATTAACGAAAATTTTAAATAGAAAAATCATAAAAAAACGGTCGCATCTAGTACTTGAATCCAGTACCTTCGTTGCCGGGACACTGCTCTACCAACTTAGATAATGAGACCCATTTTTTTCTGTATCATTCTTTGAATAAGAACTTACAACATTGTCTTAATTTTTCTCCCTATTGGCTGCTATCTTTATGTATGATCGCAAGATTTAACTTGAACTGAATGCAATCTAGATAGTGTCTTGGTTAAATATATCATATTTTTATTTTAATGTTCCACATCTATTAACATTTCTGCTTTATTTTTGACTTTTTTGTTTTAATTTGTGTTTAAAAATTTTGCTTAATTTAGCTTTTATTGTCTTCAATAATTAAACATTACAATTTTAGGTTTTACTCATTAGTTATTCCAAAGATAAATGGATTTAGTTTCATTGACGTGAAATGTATTCTATACCTACATAAACAGTGTTGTATAATTTATGTAGTCACATATTTTACATTAAAAACAGAACTTTTGATCAGAATAACTATTAGGTACTGAATAATTTATATTTAATTACTATTTTTACCTGTCAACACTAGTTTTGGTTTTTCAACGAGAATTCAAGACCAAATGTGATAATAATTTAACAATTCGCAAATGTTTGAATGAATGCATAAAATAATATTTGTTTCTAATACTTATGTAGGACGGTCACCATATATTTGTGTGCAAACTGCTACAAACAGCAGGTAAATAAACATAACGTGTCGAATAGTACAGACTGCAATGGGCTTTGCCACGCGTACATTTCGGTACCAAGCGCCTTTTCTGCACGGAGCATATAGTGGCGTGTGGCACCGCCGCTCCGAAGTGCATAGCCTAATATTTATTTATTTATTTTATTAATACAAGACTTAGAGGGTAAATATGGTTTTTGTGATATTTCACCCTCCATGCTAGAGATGACCCTGTGTTATGGCGGGTGAATTTTACAGTTTGAACAGAATCTATACATTACTATGATATGAAAAATAACTCACTTAGGAGTAAGCAACGGACATATTATGAGATTGAAATAATATTGGGTAATTTGCATTGACGACTATTTATGGTTTAATCGTAATTGTGGGAATATTTACTCCAGATGTCTTGGAAAAATATTTAAGCAATTGGGCGGGATTCAACCGGAGAGGATAAAAGGTGTGTAACACAACCAATTAAACTTTTTTTAACGGAAAAGGTTAGAATTTAAATAAAATATTACTTTTCCTATTTACTATTATATAGAATCACCTCCCTAAGTTAGCATCTGAATGAAAATATTGCAGTTTTTTACTGAGCTTAGCGAAGACCTGTTTCAATTCGACCACATTGCATTTCATCTTACTGTAAATTTGTTCGTCTGTTCGAGATCCGGTCAATCCTGTCAAGATAGTTGCCGTATTTGATAGTAACTTTTTATTCCTATTTTATTATTAAGCAGCATTACGCGAAGTCTAATTTTTACAGAACTACTGTTCAAATAACTTTTTTTTTTTTTTTTTTTTTATTATTTTAATATACATCATATGGGTTACATTAATACATACATATTTTGCAAGATATAATATTAAGGTTCATAATATTGGTCATGTATACCTTATCAGAAAAGAGGAGCTCTTGTGCCTAAAACTAGTTATCTCGTTTCTCCGCAGGGAGAGATGATAGGGAAAGAAAATTGATAAGGGAAAATTGATAAGAAAATTGATAAGAAAATTGATAAGGGAAAATTGATAAGAAAATTGATAACGAAGGAGAAGGAAGATGCCACGTGGATAGTGTAATATAGTATGAAGTAAATAGATTGGACGAAGCGATGTATATAATATTTTTATTCAACTTTTCTTTTACATTTATTTTCACAATTATACTTAAATTAATTTTATAATTCGCAATCAAATATTATTTATAAAACACTAGATATAACATAACGATTAAATAAATATTTTACCTGTCTTTATTTTACTAACTTCTATTGTTTTGATTTATTCAACATTATTCCTGTATTTTTTTATGACGTTTCCGACTTTATGTCCGGCTTAAATCGTCCCCATAGGAAAATCTAAACCCTTCCACACACTTTTCCACAAGTCATCGTCTAGTCAATCCACATTATGCAAGTGCATCATATAAGCAAAATAAATACAAAACAATACAAGAACAACACGTCAACTCACCAGAGATCAAATGGGAAAATAATTCACCGACTTCAAATATTTTCATATCAGAGGGTTCAGCTCGGTAGAACTCCTAACAGGGCCTATAAATCCTACTGATCCCCCAACATAAATGTTATTTTCACCAAAATTAAAATGAAGTCGTAGACTACCTGCTATAATACGGCGCAATCTTGCGTAGCAAGTAGAGAAATATAATAAAATGTAATAACAACAAAAAAGTAATAAAATGTTAATGTAAATACCTCATAACACGTTACACCTACTGACGAAAATTAAAATATTTAGTGAATTATTGCAGATAGTTATGTCACACTGTTAACAATATTTTAATAAACTCCGATTTATCTACAGTGAAACTGAAAACTGAAATAAATTTGATTTGTATGTGTATGTAAGTAACGGGGCAAACTTGTATTGCTTTCCATCCTGTGGAATTGGGTGCTTAGTTAGTAAGCTCATTGTCTTAAATAGTGCGCGTATAAGTGAAGAAGGTAGTTGATAACCATGTAAAACAGAACATGATAAAAAAGAACACTTTTCTTAATTGTTTAGTTCTGTTTTGTCAAGGAACAAAAATAGATATAGTAAGATATACGTCACTTGCAAATTGAGTCATTTGACCTGATTCCGTTCATTTAATTAAATTTATGGAAAAAAACGCGACATAAAAAATGACATCGATTGCTTGGAAAATATGTTAGCGAGGCCAATCTTCCGCTGCGGCGAGTCGGGAGCCAGCCGCAGGGCTCAAGGCTGGCACGTACACAGTGCGCAATGCACACTGCGCACATTACATTCAGTGCACCATAGATTATAGAAACAATGGAGATGGACCATGAGTTTCAGTTTTTTTAAATATTTTTTTTATTTTACAACTCACAAGAGTGCCTCTTTCTGTACGGTGTAAAGGCAGTAGAAATTTATCGCCACCTAGTTGGGCAGCGTTGTGAGGCAACTGTAGAAAGGGATTTATTAATGCCTGTCTTAAAGAGACTCGGATTATTCGAAGGAGGACAAACAGATGCGGGTAGTTCGTTCCACATGCGAGCCGACTTACACAAAAACGAGTCGGAAAAACGATCTGTTCTCATGAAGCCGACATAAGCTGTGAACGAGTATTTCGTTCACGTCTGTCGAGTTTTGTGTAAGTATCCTTCGAGCAGGTTCAATTTAAATACCTGTAGAACAGACAGCGTAAGGATAGAGCGAATGCCCACATTTATTTATCTGTGCAATTCAGAGATGTCATCGGTGTGTCAATCAGACGAACCGCCCTCCTTTGCACAGAATTAAATAGGTTTGTCAGGCAGTTTGGGCTCAAAGGTAGCTCCAAAATTCAATTGCTGGACTACTTGATTTAGATAATGTTACCAGCTTATTGAAGAATCTGCTATTTTATTAAAAGGTAGATTTACTCGGCATTCTTTATGGAGCTCCAGGACTTGTACCTGACACACTTAATCCAAGCATTTCAATTGAATCTTTATTGGGGAAAATCCTCCCATTAAATTGTTCCAGACAGCTACTGATCTCCATTTTGCCGAAATCTGACTTCGAAACTGACCAGGTTTGCCTTACCTCAGGTATGAATTTCTCGAGGAGACGGTCAACTTTTTATCTCAAACCTTCTCTAGCTGTTGGGACGTCAAAATTGGGGGCTTACTAAAAATATTACCCTTGTAAACCTTCATATATATTGTATTTGATGCACATGCAAGTAGATCATCGATTTGGTTTAGTCGTAGCTCGGCGACAGTCGGCACCCTTTTACGTTACTTCTCCAATTCTTACTATTATCTATACAGTCCATAGTCCGCACAGAGCACACATCACAGGTACTTTGACAAACCTTATGGTTTTCCTTGTCTTCTTCTAATTTCTATCAACTAATAAGATTCTTCTATAAAGAGCGCAATATTCCAACTTCCCACAGACTCCGGGTACTTGACGATATCTGTGATAGTAGAATTCAAGACCTTCGTAGCTGGTTCAAATCCTAGGATGCGCAAATAATTTTATTAGTACTAATTGTTTTCTTTTATTTCGCAAATATTTCATTTAATATAATCCAATATTATTGTTGTGGCACGTTCCGGAGTGGTAGATACTCTCAATAGTCTCAATATGTCCTAGTTAAAGACAACAATTTATGAATAAAATGTTGCTTGAAATGACTTTAGCCGTGTTTTCAAGACCAGATCGCAATAGCCAAGTACTTGATAACTTTCCTATTCCCATCTCCTTCGCCTCCAGTAGTAAGTAACAACTCCACGAAATCTAGGTACAAGCGAATATCTAATTGAATATGTCCTGATATTATTATTACAATTATTATAAACAAAAATATGGGTAAACTTGTCAAATTCCGCTGCATGCAAAAACTGTTTAAAAAAACAACACTTGATTTCAACTTATGTATCTAATAGAGACTACTATTTAAGTTGGGGGTTTAAGTAAACATGCATGAAATAGGTTCTTAGGGTGTTAGTTTGGGTTATTTTATATAATTTATGCGTACAAATATTAACCTTCAAACTTAACTTTGATTCAGAAAAAGAACTGTCTTACTATCTAACTAGTTATATATGTAGTAATTAAGTTGAAACCAAGTGATATTTATATATTTTTGCATATTAAACGTGCAGCGGAATTCGACAAGTTTATCCTCATATTAAATATAATATCTTTAGGAATTGTTCTTTAATTCAAAGTCAAGCAGAATATAATAAACGTTTCAATCTGGTTCCATCACTTAAAAATCATCTTCGATTCTATTGAAAAACTTCAAAATAGATTTCTATAAACTCTGTCTACCAATTGAAACCATAAGTTAGAATTACTCGATGAAAGCATTAAAATAATAATAAATCTCTCATACAGTCTGTGACCTACATGATTTTTATTTTTAAATTTGTTAATGGTATACTTATATAATATGTTTATGTTGAAATGTTCCTAAAGTCTACAGCATTTCTAAGAATGAATTAATCATTTTTAATTCTTTGTTTGTTATTATATTTTAATTTTATTAGCCAATTTTTACTACAAAAAGAAGTATTCTAGCTAGTGTCAAGAAGATGTGACTGTTTTTGTATTTTTTATCGAGCAATAGCTGCGGTCATGGGCAGCGTTTTTTGTCTCGAGGGGGGGAGGGGCATAGACAAAAGGTGTGACAACCTTTTGGTAGGTACGTACTTTATTTGCGATAAATGGGCGAAACTTAAAATACAGGTCAACCTTAGATTATTAATACAGTGTTGCTTTTTCGCAAAAACAGAGCCACACAAATGATCAATTTATTATTATTAATACCTTCCCAACTTATAATAAGTCAGAATGCCATTTTTTACATACACTAAATGTACGGGCATCGTAAATCTCAACCTAAAATATGAATAAATTGTTCTATTACTACACTGTCATACTCTTAGCTTCTTCGGTTAGTAGATAATATCATAATTAAACAGCATCTAATACCTTTCATTCCAATATTTGACCAACGAATATTTTCGTAATCATATTAGGTAGTTCGTAACATGTACCCACGGGAATATCTCGTTTGTCAAGCAATCCGTGGTATTTTTAACGTATCTCGAATTTGGGAATTGAAGAATTCTGACTAATGACGTGACTGCTTGATATCGATTAATTCCGGCCAATGACGAGACGACTGTGGTTTCGAATGATTTTTGACAGAATCGATTCCTTGTTCGATAACGTTTCAAAATGATTGTCTCTGAATGTTTGATGATTTTTGACAAAATCGATTCCTTTCATTCGATGACGTTTAAAAGATTGTCTCGGTCTGTGATTTCGAGTCATTTTTTTTAATCCAAATATTTTGATGGTCATAAAGATCAAGTAAATCATCGATTGGGCCCATCGCTAATTCAAATTAAATAATGTTTTCTTGCTGTTGTGAGTACTCACGTGTTTTTTTTAATGTGAAACCGCACAAGATTCCAAATGCTCCCGATCGTCTGGAGCCAGTGAGACTATGGCATCCCCAATTGGGGTATGTTGTGAGGCTGAAGGTAGTGGGGAGGAGAAGGAAATGTGCAGGTGGGGATCAGATCTGGTCGCCTAACACGGCCAAAACCATTTCAAGGAACGTTGCAATACTGAGTGATATTCTTACACCAAGGCGATACTGAGAATAACTTCCACTCTGGAAAGTGCCTATGTATTATTTTAAATGAATAATTTGTGAAATAATACAATTTGATCAAATATAATTTAATTTCGCATGCCAGGATTTGAACCCGCTACATTCAGCTTGCTAGTCGAGAACCTTACCCCTCAACCATGGATCCTGTTATTTGATTCTAATTCAGGCTTTTTTCATGTAATAAACAGTAGAATAGTATATAAAACCTATATTAATTTGACCGGAGGCATGTGCGAAACTTGCTCTCTGCCCTTTTGATAAAGAGGGTTGAAAATCCCACCCAGTTTTGATGAATGTGGGGTATCTGTCAGGACTACCGCGTTTGCCACTCAGTCTAGCTTCAGTCAAGTCCAGAGAACTCGGGGAGCGAGATAGGTATACGAGGTGTGGCGTGTAGTAGGTACTATTGGTTATAATTCACATCAAAAATATGTATCAATGATTATTTCCCACTATGCTATAGCTAAATACAATTCAAGAATTTTTCATATAGGAGGAAGTAATAAAGCTACAAAATCAGAAAGATAATTTTTTTGTAAGGCATTAAAATGTGTCATTTTTCCGCACAATGCGCTTATTCAATTGTATTTTTTTCTTTCAAACAATGGATATGGCAAGTATCCAAATTGTGTAATTGATTTGATAAGATGACTCGAGCCTATATTGTTTTTTAGATTTATTAAAGATATAAGATAGTTACATAATAAAATAGTACTTAGATTGTGTTTGTACATATTGTGCTATTTGAATTCTACTATTCCATGGAAGCGTTAGCTTGTGTTTGGAAAAAGTTTGAACAGAACATTATTGTAGTTATTTATAAAGTAATTAATAATATGGTAGGTACAGTCGACTCTTGTTAATTCAAACCTGCGATAATTCGAACCTCTCTATAATTCAAAGTTATCACGAGTTCCCTACGAAATCTCTTTATATTTCGAACTAAATCCATACATTTTTGTACACTTGGTAATTCAAACGAAAAAATCATTGCTATGTAACAAAACGACGCGTTAATTCGAACTCATCGGCGTTCAACATTCGACAATTCAAAGTTGCAGAGAGAAAGAAGCGGAAAGATTGTTACACACACGTTAGTACAAATACAATTTTGCGACAAGTTCAAACGTTTATTGTTTTTGTCTACAAAACGAAAGTGATGAAAAAGCATTTCAGGCATTTTTTCTCTTAAAAAAAATATTGAGAAGTCTGAGCAGCAGCAATGTGCTTTGAAGCAAACCAGTATAACAGAGTTCTTTCTTTCGAAAGATTAATTAATTCACATTATGATTACATGTATGTACACGAATGTACCTATAAACTTTTGTCATTGTTATAGAATAGGAGTTAATAAATAATAATTGATCAACACTTAAGAATTCGAAGTTTTATTTATTTACTCTCACAAATTTCGAACCATTTGATATTTCAAACACTCGATAATTCGTAATATTTTAAGAGTCCCTCGAGTTTCGAATTATCGAGAGTCGACTGTATATGTATTTTGAAATAAGTACATTGCAGTAAGAAAGTATAAAATTATTATATTACATGTTTGTGAAATGTGATATACATGCAGGTAGCTAAGACGTATTTAAAATAATGTAAATAGTAATACAGACTGACGTCAGTGATTTAGGTATATTTGGTGAAAACATTGTAACTTTTGGGAAATTAATGACATTTAGGTTATTTTAAAGATCAATTCATGTGTAAACAGTTTTTTTGATACGATTATCATTAAAATATTTGTTCACGTTGTTTAAAGTTTGCAGTTGATATGTATTAGGAATATTTAACGGGCCACATAAAAAAAAAAACGATCTAATAAAAACGGACAATTTACGAAATACCGTTTTTCTCTAAATTTTCCTTTTTGACGTGGGCATCTTGGAAAGAACTCTCTTCAAAATGATTATAACATAAAAAAATCATCTATAATCATTTTGCGTTGATTTATCTTAATTGTACCGATACATTGCGAGATTCCACATCCATGATTTTTTATATCTCTTAGCCCGTCGTCCTCACGGAGAAAACTCACTGATAAGTATAGTTATTTTTTTAAATCTCTTCAATTTATTCGTATTTCTGTTTAAAATTGGACTACAGGCCTTAAAAGAGTGAATTGATAAATTTCTTATTAAATATCAGTAAAACACGATTGTCTTTTGGCGACAACAGGATGAGCGCAGCTGTGTGAACACGTGTTCCGATATTTTATGAAAGTACTGATGGTTTATTGGGAAATGGCATGCTGTCACCTTTGTGAGAGGATTTTAATAAATCAGCATAACTTATTTTTCCCCGTGCACGGGTCGGTAAGCAATCGACACAAACATGCTGTAAGACCCTGCGCAGAAAATTAAGTTCTCAATAGTGAAGTAACGGTCTGCAGCGCAGTTCAGTGTGGGTTTTTTCTGCGCAGGGTCTCATTTGGTTTGTGTTGATTGCTTACCGACCCGTGAGATGGCTTACAAGCTTACTTACTTATTTACAACTCTAACTCCTCCGTTTAAACTAACGTTTTAACTAACTAAGCATCAAGCCGTTTCCTCGCAGGGGTAGGCAGAAAAGATTGATAATTTATTTTCGACTTCCATAATACGGTCGATGCACACTTTGCATCCTATATTTCGCACATTGAACTCAACCCTGGACAGTGGGTACCTTACCTTATGATACACTATGGGACATCTCAACACCGCATTTCAATATATAATTGATTACCTACCTAAAACTCATTCTGTAATCGTGCCCTACCCAATACTACATCTACCAGCGACGTAGATAATAATGTGTGTTGTAATGTCTGGCATGTGACCGTAAATCAGCTCATGACAATCTTGGGGGTTAAAGGAACTGATACAGATCTTGAACTGTCAGATACATTCAATAGAAACATACCGGATACGGATACGGTAATAGTCTGATACGTGATTATGTATTTTAAAATTCTGTTTAAATTAATACCAATACTACCGATACTTTAACTGGAGCAATAAATATATGTATATACAAATGGTTTATATAACATGTATGGAAGAGAATTGGTGAATATTTATAAATTTCTTTGTTTTAACCACTAGGTACATTATTAGTATTGAATATCAGCATGTTTCAGGACCAATGGGTCCTTCTTGTTCCTTCATTCAAGTATAAGTACTAGAGTATAAATATACAGAATATATAACAAATTAATACAAGATTTCGAATTATAAAAGTATGCAAAATAACATTTTTCCCTAATTATTCTACTATTTCATAAGCTGAGCTCCTGGAGCTGGTATTTATGGGAGGAGTAAGTACATACAAAAAGAAAATAATGCTTAAAGGGCGATGTGTAAACAACATTCAAGGTCTTATTAAATAACTACACACCTAATTCAACATACAAATTAACATAACTCCACATTCAAATTCGATATGTATCACTTTATTATAAACGATGCCACAAGTTATTTTGTGGTCCTTGTGTTACTCAACGACCGGGAAACAGTTTTAGATATTTACTTGTGGCTACTACTCTCGTAAAGGTAAATATGTTTTATTTTAATCTGAAATACAAACTAGCCTCGTATGTATTGATATATTTTTTTAAATAATAAAATAAAATGCAAACGGATTTTAAAAATTGTATTTCGGTTAAAAAAAGTACCCGCAAGGCCACCGAATACCTCTTAATAAATAATTACCCAGATGCTTATTTAATACTGTTATAAAAAGTGTACCTACAAGGCCAGCGAAGACCTCTCAATAGATAATTACGTAGATGGTAATATAATATTGTTATGTAAACTGTACCCACAAGGTCACCGAAGACCTCTCAATAAATAATTACGTAGATGGTAATATAATATTGCTATGTAAACTGTACCCACAAGGTCACCGAAGACCTCTCAATAAATAATTACGTAGATGATAATATAATATTGTTATGTAAACTGTACCCCAAGGTCACCGAAGACCTCTCAATAAATAATTACGTAGATGGTAATATAATATTGCTATGTAAACTGTACCCACAAGGTCACCGAAGACCTCTCAATAAATAATTACGTAGATGATAATATAATATTGTTATGTAAACTGTACCCACAAGGTCACCGAAGACCTCTCAATAAATAATTACGTAGATGGTAATATAATATTGCTATGTAAACTGTACCCACTAGGTCACCGAAGACCTCTCAATAAATAATTACGTAGATGATAATATAATATTGTTATGTAAACTGTACCCACAAGGCCACCGAAGACCTCTCAATAAATAATTACGTAGATGATTATATAATACTCTTATTTAAACAATACCCACAAGGCAACTTAAGACCTCTCAATAAATAATTACGTAGATGATAATATAATATTGTTATGTAAACTGTACCCACAAGGCCACCAAATACCTCTTAATAAATAATTACGTAGATGATTATATAATACTCTTATTTAAACAATACCCACAAGGCAACTTAAGACCTCTCAATAAATAATTACGTAGATGATAATATAATATTGTTATGTAAACTGTACCCACAAGGCCACCAAATACCTCTTAATAAATAATTACGTAGATGATTATATAATTCTAATATGAAAAATGCAAATACTTATTTCAGCTGTCGGTAATGCGTGGTGAACTCAGCTTTGAAATTAAGATTTAAAAAATGTACAATTCATAAAATTGATAAAGTTAGTACCTACCTGTTATCATACAACCATACTATTTTTTATTAAATTAATATAATTATAATTGAAATGTGTATTTATTTTGTTTAAATTTTTGATGGATGATTTTTCAAGTTTGAAAGGTTCTGACGTCTCTCTAATTTGACAGCAAAAATATAATTATATCACAAAGAAAATAGGCAATATTTGTTAATTGGAAATGTAATCATATTAAGGCAAATATTTCATAAACATTCAGCTTCACAAATCCGACAATTGTATGTTATTATCCCATGAATTTGTCCCGTTTGCTGTAGTATTACTATATTTCTCAAAAAGCTTTATTTTTAGAATGTATAAAATATATACAGATAAATATAATTGGCTCGAAATAAATTATTGACGAACTGAAGTCAAGTTTTTGTATCGGTGGCAAGCTGGCTAGTACAAGTGAAACAATGTATGTATCTAAATAAATCAAATGCTATTTTATGCGTAATTAAAAGATTGAACTGGAATGTTGAACATTTACAAAGTTTACATTAACGACATTTAAAAAGTTGTTCACCGCGTTAGTACATAATTATCTTATTATTGGATACCTGCCAAGATAAATAACGAATTTAATTAACTATAATTAATTAACTGATGAATTCATCCACGAATACGCGGGATCACTCAGCCTTAGGCCAGGCACATACGAGTAACTTATGTAGCGGCGAGAGTTGAGTGACTATTTAAAATTCCATTGCGATATTGAAATTTTTTACTCCAAATAATGTCAAGAATAAGTGGTTAAAGTTAAGTCAGGTATGTCTAATAACACCCTGTAAAATTAGATGTTTAAGTGTTGAAATTTAATTTTAATTTTTTTAAATATCAGTTTGTCTTTAGCAAAGATTCAAAAAATTATTTCTAAGTTTATTTTAGGACGGGTTGTTTCGGAGAATTTGAACAATTATTCAAATTTCAATGTTGATTTCAGGGTTCTGTGAAAGTTCTATTCAAGTTCTGTTATTATATCAGCATAAGGTAGTTGCTTGACAAAACTGAAATAAAAACAGAACTTGAAAAAATCTTTCACAGAACCTGAAAATTAACTTTGAAATTTGAAGAATTGTTCAAATTCTCCGAAACAACCCGTCCTAACTAACCTGAAAAAATTATATTAAAAAAATATCCTGCTTCATCAATTTAAAAATACGCATATGTATGAAGAACGAATAAGCACTAGAGCCTTGAGACAGTCACACGTAAAATATTTTAACATCCCAGTTTGTCAAACCTTCTATGGACAAAAAAAGTCTTAAATAAAAAGCTATCAATCTATTCAATTCTCTACTTACAGACATTAGAAACATGCAAACCAAAACTTCATTTAAAAGTAAAATCATTGATTACCTCCAATAAACATATAGGTACATTAGAAGTATTTCATAACATTTTAAAAAAATGTGCCTACTGTGTGTATATATATATATATATATAAACGGCATTGTATACATATATATAATTGGCATTGTATATATATAAATATATATATATATATATATAAATATATATATATATAAATATATATATATATATATATAAATATGTATGTATACAATGCCGTTTGGTCAAACTGAAATTTTATTAATGAATTACTTAAAATTATTCTCTTTTCGTCTTCATCTTCTATATTCAATCTTGAATTGTATAATTTAAAAAAATACTGTTTTTATTTTATATGTCATTTTCATAATATTTTGTAAACAAAAACCTAGTTAAATATCACTCTTTAAATTGCCATCTCAACACAGTCGTTACACACCTAGTGTGATGGGAAATACGTCATTATTAAAATTAAATGTAATATTCAAATATGTAAAAATAAAAAATAAAAAAATAGTCGCCCAACAATTATTTTCACCGCGACACTTATCACTAGTACATACTTATATTTACTTCAGTACCTACTTACGCAATGCTATAAATACCGTTCGTTACACACACCTGTAGAGCCCTAAAGCACACGCCCACGACTGGCTTTGGAATCACCGCGTTTCGTGCAGTGATTTGCCCGCCCTACGACCCTCACAAAAAACAATATATTATGTTTCTAAAGATATTTAAAATTACGTCCAAACTAACAACACTTTTAAAATTACGCCCAGATTTTATCTTGAACATCTGTAAACAACATATCGTGCTATTATTGACCAACGCAAAAGCGGAATCAGCGGTACTTTTCTAAAAATATAACCTTAAGACAAGACCGTGAAACGACCCGGAACTGCAGCCCTCCAGCCTTGCCCGCAAAGGTGGCCATTTAAAAACGTGCCTTATTTGTTGAAGATACGAAGGTTATTTAAATATGGATGAATCATAGAAATATTATTATTTCAATGTTTTATTGTTTCCTTCAACTTAACAATAATAAAAACATTGGTTTCAGTAACGCGCATTTCATTGAAAATGAAATGACGGAAGTGCTGCCATGAATTAGTACCGGTAATGTTAAAAAGTGTCCGATTTTAAACAAAAGTGAGATTTAAACATCGGATATATTGAGTTTTGAATGACGTCTGGTTTCACTCTGATCGCCACCCCATTGGGTGGGTAGTTAACTACAATGAAAACTATTAAAAAAATAGCACCACAACACGGAGAAAAATGAGTAATGCTGATTTATTAAAAATCTCTTCATATTATTGCTATTCTGGTTAAAAACTGGACTGCAGGCCGCTTCCTGATAAACTTTTAGTAAATTTGTATTGACATCGGAACACATGTTCATGCACCTGCCTTAATAGTTTGTCTTAATAATATATAATGACGAAATGCGAAAATGTTAGGATTTTTATGAACACGTGTTCCGACATCATTGAATATCAATTCATTCGTTAATAGTCTGCAATTCCGTTTTAACTGGATTACAAATAACTTGAAGAGATTAATAAATTAGCATTATTTTTTGTCAGTAAGTTTTCTACGTAAAGTTTGCATTTTGGAAATACTTTTCTTCGTCGTTTGGTGGAAGAGAATTTTTGGGGGTGGTGGATGGTGGGATTCTGGGTTAAATTGTGAAAAGTCAGAATTGCCTCCAGCAAGGTAAAGACGTGAAAGAGATAATTAAAGATAAGTACCTTGATACAACTCCGAGGCAGACTGGCTGGCAGCGGCAGTTTGTACTTCGTTCCACAGGAAAACATTTTCTCAGGTGATAATTCAGAATCCTTGTTTTGCTTGAAAAGGCTGTACTTACCCGTACGAATAATTAAGGTTCTAACAATTGCTGTTGATTGGCGCTGGACCTAACATTTTATGGTTACTCAAATTTGAAGGGTTTTTCACAAAAAAACTGACGATGACTGTAATGTGGTGTCACTGATATATATGAATCCATCACTATCTACACACAAACATAATATCTGCCCTGATCATGGACACCGCAACGCTGTCCGCAACGTTGACCCAAAAGTCGACCGACAAGCCTTCACATATATATATATATATATACCATAACTACATATAAAAAAATTATCCGAGCTATTATTGGATAATGTATATGTTTTAATGACTTACTGCAATTCCTGTTCAGTTGTATACCATTCATTTTATAAATATTTGTTCATTTTTTTCCAAAGAATGAAAGACGTTGTGACTTGACATTTTAAATAAATGAAATGAAAATACTTCGTTTTAAGTCACTTTGTTGATAAATTTTACTGTCTACCGGTTTCGGTACCTCCGTACCATCATCAGGACTGTTATAAAAATATTTATATTATATTTTTTTATTAATAATATAATATAAATATATTATTAAAAAATAAATAACCGAGTATTTTTATTTCATTTATTTAATATTTGTTCAGTTTAGTTATAGGTATTAGAGATTATAGCTGTTGGTGGTGTAGGAAGGATAATTTATGTTTGTTGTATACATTGTCATTTATTTCGGGTCTAATATCTTATTTAATTATTTATCTAATATTTACAATTTTGAATTTTTGTAAACCCTTGAATGGCTTCCATCTTTTTTTTTGGTTTTAGGCATTTCACCCTGAAAAGAGTGCTTTGTGGGCTTCCATCTTTGTATTTTTATAAGAACTGTGCCTTGAAGACACCATATATTGTAAATTATATATCTACTTATTCCTGCAGAACTTTGCAAGTACACCGTAAGGGACGCATGCATTAATGCATTAACCCTTTAAATATCAGGAACCCAAACTCGTATGATGTTTGGGGACAAATTTGGTCTCCTAATAATTAAAGGGTATGAATTCAGTAATTGTGTATGATAGAAGAGCGTGAATCACAACATACGTGCGTGGTTAATTAATTAATAAAGGTTCGCTTTCCAAACACAAAAAGTGATAAAAAACAATTATTTTGAAAAAAATACTTAATTAGTGTACCATAATACGTACATACCAATCATTCTACGCACAACTTAATTTGAGTTTTTAACTATCATGTACGTTGTTTGTAATACTATGGATAATTTTATTAAATACACACGAGAAAAATGAGTGTTGCTAATTTATTAAGAATCTCTTCAAATTAACGATAATCCGGTTAGTAAAGGGATTGCAGGTCGTTTCCTGATAAACTTTTAGTAAATTCCTAATATATCGGAACTCGTATTCATGCAGCTGCATTTGCCTCAATAATATATAATGACGAAATGCGAAAACATTAGAAGTTTCACGAACATGTTTTCCGACATCGTGATAATTCTTGGATTTGTTGGTGTGAGCTTAAATGATTTTTATCAGTCATTACGCAAGTAATATTTTGTATTGATATGGCAGAAGTAGCGAACTCCGTCAAAACCTCGTTCCTGTCTTGACTTGACATTATCTCTATTGTTTTTGTGTCCTATATTTTTTCATAGCTTTTGTAATAGCATATTTTATTGTAACATTTCTCCATAATAATGTGTTAATTGGACTTGATCCATTAGTAAATTAATCAATAAAAACATGCTTATTTTACTAAAAGTTTAACAGGAAACCTATAAATTTATTCGTTCAGGGTTTGCAATCCCGTTTTGAAAGAGATGAGAATAATTTGAATGGTTTCTTAATATATAATTTATTATGATAATTATTAGCCTGAAACACCTATATAAATAGAAGAACCTTCCGAGAAAAAATATATATAGGTGAAATGCTTCCGATTTCCGATGTTTAAAATTTATATAGGTGTTTCAGGCTGATAATTTTTGATTAACAATAATACGTTATTTGTTGGTGCTATGCATAAAAAATCTTGTCTCAAAGATTAGTTTATCTTTAAAAATAATTAGATTATTAATAAGTTAGCAATCTTCATTTTTCTGCGTGCTTTTCACTTTTGTTTTCTTGGTTGAATGTAGGTACATAGAAATGATGTAGAATTTTGGAAGTGGAAGTAAACCAGATGACAGGCAAATTGACTCGTTGTATGTATGTATTCTATCAACTTTTACTGGAAATCACACGCGGACATATACGCATTTCTCTGAAGATGTATATCATTACAGCAGTCAATATGCGAAATAAATGTCTGTCCTACAGTTCCCAGGAAGAAATGTTCAATCCTCTATCAAAACAAAAAAAAGGTTTTAAAAGACTTTTTAAAGTTCACTGCAGTTAAGAGTCAATCCCTGGGAAGTAAGGTTCAATCCCCAGTAAAACCAATAAAAAACATCTATTAAAAAAAAATGTTTTTTTCGGATTGATTTTTAAAAATCTTTTCGTTTCCTGAATAATGCGCGACTACACTTGATTTTTTTTTTCACGAACACTAGAGCCATTTGCATAGTATGGCATCCTCAATTGGGTATGTTGTGAGGCTGATATTTTATGGAAGGAAGTTACTCTAAAAATGTATGAAAATTAGATAGGTAGATGCAGTAAATTGAACAAGTTAAAAAATATACTTAGATACCCTTTAGCGGCAAGTTCATAATACAGAATAAAAAGTTAATTCATTAATTAATTCAAAATCTTTAAGTAGTTACCTACCCACGGTGGCTTAGTTATTGTATTTAAGGTAACAGATAATTATTATAAAATATTCTGTATAATACTTTGTATCTACTTGTGTAAGTGATTTATTAATTATTCATGGTGTAAGTTAAGTTTCGTGTCGTGTTCGTACCTTTTGATAATATAGTTTTCCAGCTCAATCTAGTCATCATGTTTTTGTTTGGTACTATTTTTTTTTAAATACACATTAAAAAACTTGTATATTAGGACTGAAATGAGTATTTTAAATGTATTTATAGATTACGGATTGGTATAAGTTAATTTTTTTTTATTAATAGATTTTTTAGTTTCCGTCACATTTGACATCGACAAATCGGCTATGAGGCGACATAAGACTGTAATAGCGAGGGTTTGCTGGACGCTCACACTTTAATTCTTTCTGATGAACGTGTTACTAAAATCTCTAGAGATCCCTACGGATATAAGTTATTTATATTTAAATAAAAACAGGACATTACCATTAAAATACTTTATTTAAAACTGTTAAAATTTTACAAAACGGTTTTCAACTATAAAAGCTCCAGATTTGCTAAGCCTGCCAGCGCAAAGACAACCGTAGATCCATCCATTACGCCTGGCCGCGCGCCGAATATTGTTTTTACACGACTTCATTACTTATGTCGTTAAGATTCCCACTTTATTTTAATGATTTGTTAGGGTAAATTCAACAGTAGGTCTGTCCAATGCACCAGGGCCGCGCGTCGCATATTTTTGTGCACGGCTGCTTCACAGACGACGTTAAGATTCTGGCTTTATATTTGGGTATTGTGTGGTCTCATGCACCATTTTTATGATCCCCGTTAATCGCCGATGCTCGACTCTTCAACGCGTAATCTTATTTTATGTAAACGGTCAACAATAATAATTATTGCATAATTTCTGACTTCCTCAAATGTGACGAGGGTTCTTAGTTCCAACACTGGGTCTTAGTACTGTTTCCGCTTGAACTGAGTTCAATGGAAAAATAATATACAGTAGGCAGAAAATAAATCACTCACAAAGTAAAATATTCATTTACATGCACATATAAATAATCACACCGAATGATCATATTAAGACGAGACAATACCCTAAAATGAAGTAAGAATCTTAATGACATAAGTGGAGAACCTTGCACAAAAATATGAAACGCTCGGCCCTGTGTATTGGACAGACCTAAGGTTGAATTTTCCCTAGCAAATCTTTAAAATAAAGTGGGAATATTAACGACATAACAATATTCGGCGTAACGGACGGACTTTCAGGCCTAGAAAATTGATCTCTCCGTTGGGTTTATTTTAATTATTTCTGAAAAGTTTACTACAAAAATCTACTAATTTTATAGTTGAAAAACGTTTTATAAAATTTTCAAATGAGTTAACATAAAATCTTGTAATGGTGAGGTACTTTTTTTATTAATCTTAAATATAAATAACTTAGGGATTGCTCTAAAAAGATATTATTGTTATGAATTCATCGGAATTAATTAAAATGTGTAGCAAACCTCAGAGTCTCGCCTTAAGGACGCGCGTACAAATGTAATATTCAATTTATGCGTGCTCGTTTTAAAGTTACGTTTGAATAATTTTGCGAGGATTATAAATAATTACATACGGAAATAATTGGCTTTAACTTCTAACTCTAAGGTTATAATAATTTTATAAACGCCATGTATTGCCATGACACGCTGTGGACTTATTAGAATTTATTGCTAAAGATTTTAGCGATCTGAGAATATTATCCCATATTAATTAGTTCTATACTAATATGCGGTGAAGGGAGTGCGGATATTTTTTTATTATTTATTATACCCGTACCTATGTGTTCTATTATTAATTCGTAGTACCAAAGCAAATCTGTAGTTTTATAGTATGTTCGAATACCTGTCATCAAATGACGTGATATAGAATGCGACAAGATTCCTTTCACATTTTATAAGGACTAATGAGATAACAACGACAGTAATTTGTATCGGATATTGCAAAACATTCATAATAACTACTTTTTTTATATTAACTCCACACAGGAGGCCCTGAAGAAAATAATTTCCCTCAGGGCCTATGTCATCTTTGGGGATGCTGCGTGGGGGGTCTTTTTGTGGAGAGGAAGGAGTGAACATGGGTCTCGAAGAGTCCCATGTTGTAGGAGGGAGGAAACACAGAGGCTGGCAGTTCGTTCCACAGCCGAGCTGTTGAACCTAAGAACGAATCGTAGAAGCGACCCGTTCTCATGTGACAAATGTCAACCGTGTACAAATGTTGGGCGCGCGTTTGGCGTGTATTCTGACTACGCACCGGTGCCGAAGGGATCAATGACGCTAGCTCCTCAGAGCATCTTCCATTGTAATACCGATAGAACAAGGACAGCATACCCACCTGACGCCTTTGCTTTAAGCCTTTGCGTTGCGCCTTGTTAAGATTGGGGAATCTATCAAACGGACCGCCCATTTCTGCACAGAGTCAAGGGTTTTTTTCAGGTATTTAGGGGCTCCGGATCAGAGATGGCTGCCAAATTCGACAGTAGCAGTTGTGTACTATTAAAGTATCTGCGGGCCCTGTACAGTACGCCCAGCTTCTGAGAGGCCAACTTTACTCTGGCTTCGGTGGAGCCCCCGTTCCTGAGCTGGTCACTTATAGTTACACCAAGCATATCAATGGAAGGCCCGTTCGGAAGATTACTTATTCTAGTTCTATATATCGAGTTCCTAATTGCGATGGTCTAGTGATAAAATTTTAACGCCTTGATCATTTGAAGAAGAAGAATGGTAATAATAATAATATATCTAAACGAAACATGAAAGCAAACGAGATACAGAAAATAAAAAGTACACCGAAAAGGTTCAAATGACATAAACAATATTTATTTTAAAAAGTACATCAATTAATTAAAATTAAAATTCATCCAAAATACATAGATTGCATGTCTAAAAAAATATTAGTCAAATGAGTGTTAGTCAAACAAACTAGGAATGTGTGGAAGATTTAAGGTTTATTTTTCTGAGTGTGATCGTTATATTATAAATGTGTAATTGAATATTTTTATTCATAATTAATGAATAACCTAAACGATTCCAATACTAGCCAAAACGTCATTATGACGTAGCAAACGCCACAGGCTGGTCACCGGCGCGGCGTTGCCCGTATGACATCAGTGCCGTCAAATTTACGAATAAAAACGAAGTATTTTTATCCGCAAAAATGAAAATGGCATATTTTAAATCCTCATGAAAAATTTATTTATTAACAGCAAACAGACCGTATTAAAAAGCCAATCATAGTATGGCTTATAGAAAGTAGCAGAACAGAATCGGAAAGCTTCCTGAATAAAATCATTGTCTGACTGAATTGAGAATTGGACTGGATAGGACTGGACTTTAGAAACAGATTTTAGAGTCAACATGACGTCTCCGGATTTGCACCCAAATCGTATTTAATTTAAATATATTATTATTGTTTTTCTATTATAATTATTAGTTTTACTATGAATATATACATCATTATATATGTTATATTTTCTTATTTGTATTCTGTTATCACCATGATACGGGCATTTGCCCAGTTTGGAGTACATAAAAAATAAATAAAATATTAAGTACACTTATTCCAAGCTAACTGGAATATGTGTAAATACTAAGAAAACTTTACGTGTAACAATTAATTTAGAACGCAAAAGGCCTCCTAGTACGGAAGATATATGCGTAATGTAAAATATTATTTATAATTTTTCAGTGTGTACGCATCAAATTTCATGTGGGTAAGTACCTAAAATGTACGAGTATATATGGTCAATCAAGAAAATAAACATGAGATCGATTAATTTGAACCATGTTAGAAATATCTTCGATTACTATCGATTGGTTAGCATTATTTCCTGACCTTCCTCACTGGTTCTTTCTTGAATAATAATAATAAATTAATAATAAACAGATGGTGTGTATAGTTCATATCAGATGAGTTTCAACCGGATCAGATCAGATGGCGGATAATCTAGTAAAAGTTATTTCCATCGACCAACGATGTGTGATGATTTATTTCCATGATTAACACCTTAATATCATCTTAATTAATCACATCGTCGTAGTAAAACCCACTTATCCGTTCTTGTTAAGACACTTTCCAACTGTTAACCGTTTCCGATGGGTTTGGTATCTACCATACGATCTGATGTTTGTAAACAGTTCTAACTCCGTTCCGCTCGGATTTTCATTCCATTAAGGAGTTGTACGTTTATTGGCAATCATTTTTCACGTAGCAGGCTTCAATGTGGCTTTTAAGACCTCAATATTTTAACTAACGAATTTGATAATGTCCGTGGCACCTAAAAAATGGTTTTAGAAATTCAGGCAACCGTAACTAAAACATAATATAAGCGTTGTTTCCATTTCAATTGGTGACTCATGGCCATCCTTAACTGGTTGCACTACGCTATACCCTTTTAATAAAATGTTTTATTTGTTGACAGGTATTTTATTTCAATTATTTTAATATTATCCGATTAGTTGATATCTAATGGAAAGCCGGTAAAAAATCTGCTCGTGTATACAAAATAAACAATAAAGCCCAGTATTTATTTCGTATTAAAATCCAGCTCCATTGCTTGAGAGTTCATATTATTTTTAAGATTGACAATTCAGGGGAAGATTGATGGGAAACTCCACACTTCATGGCTAATTTACGTACGTGACTGGTACGATTGCAGTTCAGCAGAGATGTTCCAAGCTGCAGCTCGCAGGGTGAAGATTGCCATGACGATATCTAATCTGAGTGACCAGAAGAAGAAGATGATTCCATGTAAAATAACATAGTTATGTTTAATGATTTATATAGATTACAGGAGATGGGTTTTATAACAGTTTCACATTTTGTCTAATGCGTCCGGACAGGATGAACAATAATGAATTGTTATGGTAGTGCTTGTATGTTTTTTGTCTGTCGTATTCCGAAGCAGTAACAAAATCTATTATAATAATTTTCCCTTTTTCAAATAATCACTAGCCGGCAATTTGAGAACGACTGCATTGAAAAGAATAAAAAAACTAAATAAACATGTTTGCTCATCAATATCACTTTGAAACGTGAATGCATATTCGCGTGTCTCACTCAAATATATCGTGTCTTGGCGCTGTATGGCCACCAAATAAATGAGTTAATTACCTGCATTATTGTTTGTTATTGTGCGATTTTGGAGGAAACGCGGGAAACTAATTGCCTTCCTCCCCGCTTGATCCGCCCACTTTGGTGCAAATATATACCTGCACTATTATTCATTACCACAATTCTGCAAAAAATACATCTCAATTTGCAACAATTCTACATGTTAATTAATTTTTATAATTTAACTGAGTGCACTGAACAGCTAATCCCCAGAAGCGTGATCTTATCTGGAATGAAAGAATACTGTTGTCGCCAATAATGTTCACTCGCCACAGGGGTCAGGTAAGTTCGGTAAATTGGATTTTTGTTAGGTACCGTAGAATGAGGCGACTCCAGACATTTTTTTCACGTTTTTTTTTTTCAATGTTTCTGGTAAACCAGCAGAAAGTAAATATATACAAATAAAATACTATAATTTTTATTTAATAAATTAATTTTTTTACACCTCTATTTAAAAGTCGATCTTGTATTGTAAATTTTTGAGGTATGGTATATTTTTCACTCGCACCTCTAGTGGGTATTTTCTTATACAGCCTAACTTAATTTTCTGGAGAATATCATTGATAAGACCTTCCTCCAATCTTCTTTATACACTTTTGTGGGCAGTCCCATGTCACTCTACAAAATACGTTTAATTTTAAAATTAGTAATAAAAACATTACCTTACACAAAACAGCCGATTAATTATACTTACAAATTAAACCATGTACCCCTACAACGAGTAGAATCAATCAGAGATCTTGGAGTACTGCTAGATTCTAAAAAAAAATTTATCGACCATATTGAACATATTTTAGAAAAAGCTTACAAACAATTGGGATTTATTATACGCATTACAAAGCCTTTTACTATAGCACACACACACACTAATTCAGCTATATATGTCAAATGTAAGGTCACAACTCGAGTTTGCCTCAGTCATTTAAAATCTTCAATATCAAACATACATTGATCTTATTGAAAATATCCAATCCAAATTTATTAAACACCTATCATATCGCTTTAGCGATCATCGGTTTGACCCTACCGCTTTATATAAACGTAGAAAAATTTCAGATGCCCTATTCTTATACAAAATCGTGAACAGTCTTGTCGATTCATCATATCTGCAAGAAAAGATTGCATTTCGTTGCCCTGAACACAACACCAGATCGAACGACTTATTTAGAACACTGTAAAGCCAAATATGCGCAAAACTCTTTAATAGGACGTATCTGTAAAACTCATAATGCCTTACGAGATGTACACATTTTCAAGTGTAACTTGAAAACACATAAGATGCAACTTACTAAACTGATAACTTAATTTTTTTATTTTGTGAAATAATCCTATCATCTCAGTTTATTTTATTGTTTTTTAATATAATCATGTGAAAACTACACTGTATTACTACTAACTGTCTAATTATTTTTATAACATTTTGTAATTCCTGATATTGTTTATTCTTTATATTTTTTTGTCATTTATAAATATATTGTATTTTATTTTTATTTTTTATAGTGAATACCTCACAAGAGTCCCAACTGCTCCCGTCTGGAGCCAGTGAGACTATGGCATCCCCAATTGGGGGATGTTGTGAGGCTGAAGGTAAGTGGGGAAGGGAAAGAGGAAGGTGGGAAAGTACCTGGCTATTCAGATCTAGTCACTAAACACGGCTAAAGCCATTTGGAGCAACGTTTCAATTCTGAATGGTGGTCTTACACCAGGGCGATACTGGTAGTATCTTCCACTCTGGAACGTGCCGCAAATATACTATATATTATTTTAATTAATTTATTGTGAAATAACACAAATTAATTAAATAAAATTTATTTGCGCACGCCGGGTTCGAACCCGCGACCTCCGGAATGGCAATCCAATGCGTTACCACAGGACTATGCCGGCCGTAGTGTATGGGTGCAAGCAAATATTGAATCAACGACTAGAATTAATTGAACATTATTGGTATAATATTGTAAATAATTGCTGTTTATGCCAAATATATAATTGACTGTTTCCTAAATAAAATAACATTGTAGATATGCTAACTTTATTTAAAAGTGTTCTAAAATAACTATATATTAATTTCAAACAAGAAATCTTATTGATAAATAATAATACTGTTCAATGGTTTATACACCACACTTTAAAAACCTCGATAAAAATTAATTTTTAACGAACTCAAGAAGCCTTTTTTCCTCAAGAGCGCGTGATACATGAATGTCATGCACAATGCATATGTCCGGAGTCACTCGCTCTATCCGGAGTCGCCTCATCCTACGGTACTTGAAACCCACTGGAAGAGAAAATCACCAAACTGAATTAACATAATAAATTGAAAACATACGCCCCAGACAACTAATGAAATCGATAAGCTACCCAATAAAATCTTTCGTTGTTTGATAAATTTCATAAGAAGTATGGGAAAAACTGAGCTTACTTTGGACGCCCATAATATACTTATTTCAGTTTTTCTCCTCAGTGATTAGGATAATAATTTTGCTTTGTCTAGATCAGTGATTACCAGCGTGGGCGATATAGCCTACCAGTGGGCAATCAGGAGTTATAACTGCTCTGTGAGGGCGAGTTTATATTTATGATTTGGGCGATAGACATGCTTTACTTTATTTACTTTTTTATAATTCTACGCTTTGTTGAGATCTATCTCACTTTTTTTCTTGGATGTAATAATTCATATCCCACTCCGTTTAAGATATACTAAAATATTTTGCAATCAAGTATATTTTTGGAAATTGGCTTCCCGAATGACAAAAAACATAAATATATCACTGACCTTGCACGTTGAAAAATATTCACCTGCGGCGCTTTCTCACGTGTCGCATCTTCGCGAATGTATTGATTCATACTAGTATTCGCCAGTATACACATACATGTATTCGTCGTTTTTTTCACATAATCTTCATCATATTATCGGATTAGTTTAAAAAGATTTGGGATAGGTTAGTGTTTAATAAAAAGACCTGTTATATTCTTTGCATGTTTATTATCCATTAAGATATTTTGATTATTTATATAGACAATTATAATTGCAATGATAATATTAATACCATATTGAAAGAAATATGCTGCTTACAAAAATAATTTATCAGATTTCAGAGGTGGTTGAAAATGCTAATCCCCAGTTTGGGTTTTCAGCATTTTTATGTGTTTCAGTTAAACTACATCAGGGGTCGGCACTCTGACTCTATTCTGAACTCTGTTGGAGCGTTCGCAACGTTCGGTGACGTTAATTACTCATACATATTATTTCTTGTCCATCTCGGATCGTAAGTTTCTGGTCTGACCAGTGGACCTCCCCGATTGGTCCTATTCCTTGCATTTTAAAATCAAATCAAACGCCTACTTATTATATTTTAAGCATTTCCAATCCCTGAACGTTAATTTTGAGAATAAATTTAATGTCTTGATATAGATTATAGAAGTTATTTTAAAAAATCTAATTAATCGAATCAGAATTTGGGAAAATAGAAAAACAAATATATAATATTATAATGTATTTTGTAGTGAGAAACTACGTTTTTTTAAAAGAAATGCTAACTTTAAATTCCTATTAATGTTTAAATTCATTTAATATCATAAATAAGTCATCATCTGGTGTCCCCCCCCCCTCTCCCCTAGTTACAAATGGCATCACAAAGTGCACCAACTATTTAAAAATCTCACCATTCTTTAAATTATAAAGCTTATTCAAAATTGATTTTTTTATAAAATTATTTTATTTAAAGTATTTTCTTGAAATTTAAGGCGGATTGTTTCACAGAATTTGAAAAATCCATCCAAATTTCAAAGTTGATTTTCAAGTTCTGTTATCATTTCAGTTTTGTGAAGCCCCTGGCCAATAAAGATATAATAATAGAACTTGAATGGAATGTTCACAGAACTTGAAAATCAGCTTTGAAATTCCGTGAAACAACCCGTTCTAAGATACTGTTTTCGACTGTGAAATAAAGCAGCATATTTTTTTTATATACCCGATAATGGTATTGATACGAAGTTGTTTGCATTTTTATTTTTATTTAAAGGGTATTTGATATTTTCATTACAATTTTGGTTACATTATATTGACATAGATAATTCATGAGTTTATAATATTAAAATCAACCCTTAGCTGATAAATTTAAGTGAGAACATTTAGATAATGAAATTGATTTTTTTTGTTTTTTTTTTTTTAATGTTATTCAACATCGATACAGTAAACATCAATATTCATAATATTATATGGTATCTACTCAAGAAAACTTTTCTATATTAAGGATACACAAATTCCTACAAAAAAGTGTTGTGCTCGGTGCTGAATTCATTGAATTAGAAATACATATTTGTTTTATGTATAAAGGTTGTAAGCAAACACTTGTTATATTATATTTCAGACAAAAAAAATACGCTCCCATTTCCAAGTTTTTTTTTTGTATGGAAATTTTGTTCAATCTTTCTGGAGGTCTAGCACAGACGATTGATAAAGGCCTATGTTAATATGATATTGGTGAAATCCATCATACATGGTTAACTAGCGATATTTGCAAACTCTGTCAGTTACTAAATAAGCTCTCGGAACTGCAAGAAATTGTATACACGATTCATAGACTTAATTAATTTATCTAAGACGCAATCTTGATTCTGTTCCAACTCGGAGAAACAAAAGTTGTTAGTTATGACAAATGACCCCATGAACTAATCAACTCCCTTTTTAGGATTAAAAAGTACATGCGGACTGCCAACAAATATTGATGTTAATATTTCAATTTGACGTTGTCAATTTATTAGTATTTTAGATTTTTACTTAGCCGTCTGACGTTCAGGAATGTCAATTCATAAAGAGAGACGTGCTAGTGTTGCCAGCATTTACCGAATTCTTATTTATTGCTTTATCAACATCTGTCTGGATATCAACAGTGTGACCGTGCTCGGAAAATCGGCACAATATCATCGTTAGTTACCGATCCGATATAGTAAAGTTATCGATTTCACTGTGCTAGACCCCCTGAACAATGAAAACATGGCTTTTCATTAATTATTAGGAATATTCCTTATTTTTCCTCCTATAGCTTTCCTTTCTAATTCACCAGTTAAGGGTTAATTAATTGTGGTGAAGCTTTGGTTTCTGAAAACTGAATCAATAATAACAAAAATGGAATACACTTATTGAAACCTAAATCCAGAACTGACAAGCCTCCTTTAGAATCGAGGGTTGTGAATTCCACACATTTTAATGTGTAAATTATATAATTCCATGGATGATTCAGAACTGGAGACAGAAATTGCCAGGTCTCTAAATTAATGAACTTGATAGCCCGTTAGCCCAGTGAATATGTAAAAACAAACTGAGCCTATCTTTACACTTTTCAATGAATAAACTTGGTTAATAATTAATTGAGAGAAGCTCCATATTTAATTTAATTTCAACAAAAAATATACTGCGAAGAAAAATGCAAAAAGTTGATTTAAATAAATTTCGTATCTTAATTTAAGTGATTACATTACATTAAAATGATTCATTTTCGTTTCCAAATGTTTTAATTATTTTTAGTTTGGCAACATTAGTCTTCATTCAAAATAAATGTTGTGAGCATTGAAACCAATCACGAAAGTCATTTACAATAGCTTTTCGCAACTGTTTCTAATGTTCCATTTTACTCCGGCAAGACAATCAATTAATTTTAATAGTAATATACGTTTTAATACTAAGGACTTACATTAAGCACAATTGATTAATAACACTATGTGCGAAAGAACTAAAAAATCAAAGTGCAAAAGATATTTATTTGAAAACAGCATCTCTTGAATGATTTAAAATCCATCTTCATGATAGTACGTGCATAATTGAATATCCCTTCAAAAATACTCAAATCAATCACATCTGTTCATAATTAATAGGCCTCCGCAAATCAAAAAATTTAAAAATCAATATATTATATATTATAATTGTATAAAATATACTAGAGGGCAAAGTTTTATGTTTTTGCAATATGTAATAACATTTCAATTTAACCCTTGAAATGATACATTTAATACATGTTTACAAAATTTCAAGAATGTTTTGTGAAACCAAAAATGGTTTTGAAACCAAAGTTTTGTGAAAAATATCCCAATTGTGTACTTATATAAAAAAATACGGTGCAGTGTACATACTGTACACATTCTAAAACATTGTTAGAGTGTTGCATTTTGAATATTTTTGTGGATTTCCAAATTATTTCCGAATTTAAGTTTCAATGCAATATTTAATTTGACTTGTTTGATGATTTCTAAATATAAGTACATATATACTACGATAATTTACCATGTAATAGGAAAATAATTGATTTCCTTACGACGAATGGTAAATAATGAATGCATCTTGAAACACAAAGTAAAGCATCATTATTACCTAATCATTTAAAAACTCATTTGTTAATAATGTACAGTCATTTCAAATATTGTTTAATACATCATAAGATTTTATTATTCTGCTTAAATAATTATGTAGCAAGTTTTACACAAAATGGATTCTCGGAACCTTCCTACCAAAACATATTAAATCAACATATCATACATGTTAGTAGGTAGGAACCATGTCAATGGTGTTTTATGCATTGAACCCTTATCTAATATTATAACCCAAAATAAGAAAATGTGTACCTTATATTATAATATTGACATACCTTAAATAATGTTGTCTGTCTGTGGGAGAAAATATCGAAGATCTTTTAAAGATAGTTAGATAGTTTCGAGACAAAACTGTCACTGATTCCTGTCAAATTATGATCCTTTTTCATAGGGCGCGTCGATATTATATAATGTATAGTAAATTAAATTCTAGAATAATATCCTGCTTTGCAGAATGTTCATAATATACAAATCCATTGTACCGGCCGCGACTTAAATCACCTTACATTAGGCCCAGCACACCTACAATAATTAATTAATTAAAGACTAACTTTTCTTTTTTCACATCTCAAAGAATCTCAAATTGCAAGCAATTATTGAGTTCAATGAATAAGTAAAACCTTTTCACGCTTTTCACTGTAGAAATACAACTGTTCTTCTGCACAGAGTCAAAACATCTTAAATAATAGTAACTATGAATTATTATTATCGCCTAACTTTAAATTACATACTTGCAAATGAAAATATATAACATTGTTATAAGAATTTATAATTCTAGATATTAAAGGAAAAATTGTGTTTCAATAAAATAATGTGAATTTTTATAATCGTTGTAATATGAGCAAGTCATTAAAAAAATCAGATATTAATAAACTTTTATTTTCTATAGTAAGGATGGGTGAAAATGATAGTACATATTTCTAACTCTGAATCATATAGCAAAAACCAAAAATAAAATAATTGGAATTGGCTATTTAATAATATTATTCAGTTTTAATAATCCACAAAGGTGTTAATCAGTATTTTTTTTGTTAACCATCTAATAGTTTGACTTTGATTCTGTGGTAGCAATGGACTACATTGTAGTCTTTTTAAATATTTAACAGTATTATTGTGGTCAAAATGAATAACTCCACATAAGTAAATCAATAAATAAGTCATATTTATTTAATAATACAGGGTCTAATGTTTACAACTAATCTAAAGCGCTATTTAAAGTGTTTGATTCAGTAAATTGTTCCAGTATTATAACGTTGACACTATTTAACATTATATTTATGTTTAAAATATAAGTTGTGCATCGGAGGCATCAAAGGCTATGGAGTGACGATCAGAGTCAGAGGGGGGTCACAGGATATCAGTCTCATAGATCTTACTGGTAGTTGACCCAAGGGGGGGCAAATCTCCGTCGATAGCTTCGGCCTCCATGGGGCGCGGTGAGGCCAAGTGTGTGAGGCTGCCAGACATGGGCTGTGCGGGGCTCATGCTGAGGCCCATGCGGCTCACCAGGTTACTCTCACTGCCTGTCTTCTTCAAATCCGGCGGGGGCACCACCGTCAAAGAGTTGCCGCCGCGCTGTATCTGCTGCAGGCGCGCATACTGTTCTTGCAGCGCCTTCTGCTTCTTGAGCAGCTCCTGGTGCCGGAGCTCCAATAGGTCGTGGCGGGGAACAGCGGCGCGCGCGCGGGAGGCACCCTCCTGTGAATCCACCGAGTCGCAGGAGCTGGAGTTGGAGGGGGAAACAGGGTAGACAGCGGCCGGTGAGGCCAGCGGCGAGCGCGATGAAGTGCGCGGGGGCGGCGGTGGGGGCGCGCGCCGAGCGGCCAGCTGCAGCAGTTCGGGATTGCGCTCAGGCACCGGAGGCTTAGCAGCCGCAGCGGCGCGTGGACCTGGCGCAGGCGAGGGCTCCGGTGATGTGGGCCCCCGAAGCCGCCGCAGTAGCACCGTCTCGCCCTCGCCCTCACTGGCCTCGCCGTCTCCCTCTGGCGGCCGTGCGAAGGTCTGCAGTTCGTCTAGCAGAGCGTCGAGTGCGTTCTCCGAGCGCTCGGCGGACTCTGGGGTGACTTCTCCTGGCTCCCCCACCCCGCGCATACCGCTCCCCTGGAACAACCATCATGTAGTGCCTACAGCCAGCCTCCAGGTATATTATATTATACATAGATCATGTCAACATTCCGTCACAGTTACATATCATATTTTAAGGAAGGGTTACACATATATTAAATACCTAATAATTTGTCATACGCATTCAGAGGAAAAATAAGCAAATCATCACAGCTTCAATATAAAATCAATCTAGAAAAGAAAACATTATTGTGATATATGTACCTAGGTTCTCGCGTACAGCCAGCACGGTATTTCCAAAAAACATTTAGATACATAATATCCTACAAAATGATCAATTTCTAGGAAGAGATTGACAAAGGATTCATTAAGTGTCGAGCACTATTGAGATTGAAGATCACATCAATTTAAAAAGGAAACACCAAGGGAAGGGCCAACTCCAAAGAAACTAACACAGAGGATAACACAAGGGGATGAACAATGGCAGTTAGTATTCTACTCGTATAATATATTTGTCAGTACCTACTCTTAGTGCTTTGTATTAGTGTTGTGTTGTACAAGTGTTATATTATTATGTTGTGTACTAACTTATACTTATCAGTATCTGAACAACCAAATAAAAGTATGTACCAAGATTATAATAGTATGCTATGTATTTAAAGCCAAAGGCTTTGAAGCTTCAATGTTATCAAGATTAAAACAAAAAGGCATTAAAATAAAATTAACAAAGCGCTCGAATTCAAAATGAAGTAAATAATCCAATTCTACTATAATTTGCCAATATCTACAGGGATATTTATGATTGTGGATCAAACATAGTTAACTTATATCTTTGCTCGGTACATAAAACAGCTGCGATCAATCGATAAGCATAAATAATGAAGATAAACATAATGTTCGGTGAAAAATTAATAATATTGTATATTCAATCAAATCTCTTATTTTAAGAATGAAGTTAGATGCACTACTTTAATTATTTTAAAGGAATATTTGTAATGTTTAAAACCTTTCAATTGCTCGTGTAAATGTTAAGTAAATGTTACAATGACTTTGATGTTATGTTGATGGGATGATTTTAAGTATGGATGAAGTCAAGGAATAAGTGAAATTATTTGAAAAAAAGTTACCTCATTTTATTCCAGGCTGAAATTTAAAGATGAACTTAATATTTCAGTGAAATACGGTGTGAAGGAAGGGTAGGCAGGATACGTTTTATATTGTCTTCATTAATTCAATTTAGAAAACTTTTCTCTTGGTGTCAGAGTTTAAACTATCTTAAATGTATAAAATATGGCTAGTAAACAAATATGATATTCATAAATGCGAGATGCCAAGATTAGGGTTCAATCAAAGGGCTCTGGCAATAATTATTCAACTTCATTCTCTTAAGATTAGGTTTTATTATAATAATTATGCAAAAATAGCATTGTGCTCTAGTTTTACAAAAAAATAACCCTAAAGCTTTTGGCAACATGTAAAGGCACAACAATGTATATTTAAAGGCCTAATGGGTAGCTACCATTGTTTTTAAAATTAAGGATACCATGTTGAGCATCTAGAAACCATGTGGAATGTATGTGGCAGATTGACTTGACAAATAATGTTAAACGCATTCAAAGGTAGATTCTTCGTAAATACCAAAAAATTATAGTTTTAAAGGTACTAATGAGTCACAAAATGACAATAAAATTTTATTATAGCTTCACAATGAAATTTTGACGTATATGAAAGTGTTAAGTCTGTTGTGCGGGGGAGGAGTTTGTGGGAAGTGGAAGGGGAAGAGTTAGCAAAGGGAAAGCTCAAGTTGGTGGCTACGTCCACTCTTGTACGGAGATTCGCCAGCAGCTGTTGTTAGGGGCTTACTGAAACAACAAAATGCAAAAGAAAAAGAAAAACATGCATGCAGTGGGTTAGAATGAAAGAAACACCAAAACAAACTAAAGGCGCTACGAGGGCTCGGGGAACTAAAGCGCATGTCATTCCAACTGTGAATTGAGTTGTAGCAAATGTGATGTTAGATTTCTTTGTTGATTACCAATATTTATTCTCATTTGGTTTTTGTGCTGAATATTATTTTATTGGCTCATATTATGTGTTAACTAGGAAGCGTAAATACGATCTTAATGGTCATATTATTTCATATTGAGACTGAAAATATCAACATTAAAATCAAACAGTCCATGTTTTCAAATTTGATTTGTTTATTCGGGGAACATAACATTAAAATTTTGTGTTTAATGAAGAAAGTAGGTGAATGAATCGTCTTGTTAACTATTTCAATGTAATATAATTCAATTAAAAATGGACATATGGGATTAAATTAAATCAAAAAAGATAAAATAAATTTTAAAAGGTAATTTAAAATGAAACTAAATACACAAAACTACAGACACAAAGAATATTAGTTAAATAACAATGTATTAAATAATATCCATAACTTGATTCTACCTAAACATAATAATTGTAATTAAAGCCATTGCTTTATAAAAGTGCTCTGTAGCCGGTGTGCCTCGGCACATTGGTTTGTCATGGGCTAATGCTAAGTGTGCCGCGGCATCGCACCATAGTGAAGGAAGAAAAGTCTTAAAAAACACCACTGCGAAAACTACAGAACAAGTTCTGTGCCCAAATAATGCTACAATCATAATACTATATAGCAATTAACACAAATAGTTTGCATTCGGAAAGTTAGGATGGTTTTTTCAAATGTGACCCTAGTTTATCGACGATAAGTAAGACTTTTGTGTACCTACACAAATATGCACTCATAGTACGAATACAGGGTTAATTTTTTTCACTGTGGGTTCAAAAGTGCCTTTGCAAATACACTATTTTGAAATTGAATAACTGAAGTCAAAATGTGAGAAAGGTTTTTTTCAGTGTGAACACCAAAGTTTTTTTTTTTAATATTAAAATAGTTTTGCTATGCCTTTGTCATTGGGAGGTTCCCTTGTTGAGAAAGATGTAGATTTTTTTTGAGAAATATTCCCAATTGTAGAAAAAGTGGTAATGGATATATTATGTGTATATTAAACAATATCATATGTGCATATATTTATCGATTAATTTATATCATGGGTCATAAAAGGTTGCCGAGCACTGCTTTATACACAAAAGATTAACTGGAATTACATAGATTACATACCATGCCATGTGTTATACATATCATGCCTATAATAAATATCAAAAGCTCTTAAACATGAGTCAGAAAGTTAAAAACCTTTAATGGTAAAACACGATATGAGTTTTTACCATTACATATCACCAAATGTTACAACAGTTAACTTGTGATTTTTTTTAATAAATTAATGGCACTGAAGCAGGAGAAACGATTAACAAAAATAAATATGAAGAATGCTGATTATGATAATCGTATTTGTCCACTAGAGGTTTTTCATACACTTAAAAATGATTTTGACGGCACATAACATCATCTTACAGGAACTGCGTTAAGTTATAATGACTGAAGTAAAGGCAGATAACATTCTCACAAATATCAATTTTAGTCAAATAAGAGGAGATTTTTGGTTTTCTTGTGTGAGTCAATATCATGTTTAAAAACATAATAATATAACATACCACTAACAATTAGTGTTGAAAATGTCGGATGTGTATAATAATTTAGGATTTGCCAATTACCGTCAGTGGAGCACGAGGGGTAAATTTTGAGTGGATACTTTTTAGCCAAATTTGTGCAATATTGTTATTTTATAGCTGTCTTAACGTTCATAAGAGGTTCTAATTGAAAGAGAGATTGTAAAATAAAATTGTACATTCAAGTAAACGTAGAAAAGACTGGTTTAACAACAAATATTCAATACTCAGGATTAAATTAAAAGCTTTAATGGTTACAGTATTGCTAAATAAGAGTAACAAATTGTATTATTTTTAATGGGTTTTCTAATAGTGCACTATGTAGAATTAAATTAATAAATGCAGGTTTAATTTATTAAAAGCCCAATTGGTTCTAATCGATTTCCATACCAATAGAGAAGGAAACAAAAAATTAATATAATCATATTTTCTAAAATGAATGTTCTTTGTAAATTGGGTGTCAATAAAAGTACTGGACGTGAATATATCATACCGTGCTTGTTCTGTTTGTAGGTGTACACTCATTATTTCATACTATTCTCCCCTGCCAAAGAAATTACCTCGACTTGCAAAGTGTTTGTTCCACCAATGATATGGGTTATGTAATTTTCTATACTATACCAGTTTACCTATAATTATTCAGCACTGTGAAATCCATCTGATGTGAAAATGAGTGTTAGGATATCTGGGATTGATCAATGTCAGCAAAGTCCATCTTTCAATTAGCTGAACAGCTATAAAATGAGTATTGCAATTGTGCAGGACGAAAGGAACAGCCAATTTGAAAAAAAGAGGTAAAGAAGTACACACTTATAAACAAATAAAGATCATTTACAAAATATATTTTGGTGTTGTGACCGAAAGATGCCCTTCAACAGAAATTATTTTATTTAAAGGTCATTCAATGTTTTTTTTTAATATTATTTGATTGATTTTAAGAAAAGGGAAACTTTTTTGCTTATTTTGTTTTTTACACTCAATTTTTTTCCACATTTATTTTGACCATTGTCTTTTGAAAGCTTTAAAAAAATTGTATATTAATTTTTATAAAATATAAATACAGAAATAAAGTTATAAAAATAAGCATTAAAATGTGAAAGAAGATTATGAGTTTGAAAAAGCAAGAAAAGGATTATCAAGAATAATTGAATAGATATGTAAAAAGAGCACTACTTTCAAAAAGGCACCCTTTGGACAACAGCTGTCCCATAATAGAGAAAAAAAAACATTTTTCATACCAAATATATTTAGAATATGCTTTATAAGGTGTTCTTTAAAAATGAAAATGTGATAGATATGAATAAAAGTTTATATGAAAAGAATAGAAATATTTAATATTATTATATAGATTTTATATACTCATGAACCGAAATGGCTTCCTTGAAATTGGCACTCCACTTCCAGCCATACTGGTGACAAATGGAAACAGGAAACAAAAAAACAAAAACGGAATGTTTAAAAAATATTCTTCATGATAACAGAATCCATCAAACACACAAGTCAAGAATTCTGAGTGAATGAGTCGCAATCACATGGCATAAAGTAGCTCTTGGTGAGAGCCAAGAAGGCGAGCTGCTGGTCTTGCCTCGGGGAACATCGGTCACTCGGCTTGGTCATTCCACCCAAACACCGGGCTCTCAGGCAAAGGAGTGAGCACTGAGTATACAAACCTTGTTCTACACATTAGGAACAAAATAAGTCAAATTCAATTGTTACTGAATTGGAGGAAACATCTTATCAGCATCAGCAAGATGCTATAAAACAGTAATCGAACTTAATGCCAATTGGTGAAAGTAGTGGTGAATCCTTTTAAGTATTAATAGTGCAAGCGTAAGTGGTGAGGCAGCAATTGAACCATCAGCATTCTCAGCTCACCACAAGTGCAAAGTTACGCCATGCGACTGCGGCCTAAAAATATCCCTAATCTTTAAAACTTACATTTATATATAAACTAACCTACGTTGTACTGTCTGTTTTATTTCAATACATTTTAAAAGGATATATCTTCTGACTTTTTAAAAATCTCTGTGTTCCTGTCATGAACATGATTTAATTTTGTTCTGTATCTGAGATATATTATCTCAAATATGTAATGAGAATAAATGGAAATGATGAAAAAAGTACTTAGAAAAATTAAGAAGAATATTTTTATGATAGCTCGTTCCTAGCCAATGTTACATAACATAGTCATTTTTATATTTTAAAGTAAATATGTGATGCTCAGTGTAAAACAATCTCTGGACATAATAATAAAAACATACATTTTCAGTTAAATTTATATTTTAAATATAAAATTTTAAAATCCTAATAGACTGGATTCTATGAAAAAATCCAGAAAAAAGGATAAGTACATAGCGAAAATTGGCATTTTGTTCATTTTAATTGTACAATAAATAGAGTGCCAGGGTTTAAGGGGTTTTAAAATATTATGCTACACATTCGTATATGTAGAATCATTCAGAAATAAATATAATTGGTTTTAAAATAAGGTGGTATAAGGAAAAGTAAAAATGAAGGAAATAATATAAAAGCCTATAAAATAAAGACTCCCTTAGTTCAACGTTTCCTTGGATGAGTTCCTGAGACTGGACTGGGGTAACTTCTGGGCGAGTGAGTGGCTCTAATTTAGTGCGCTAGTTTTGTTGTAGGATCTTAAAAGCTTTCTAACTACTTTAGTGTGAAATAACTAGGAAATTAAGTACCATGCTGTGAATGTTACTATTTTATTATTTGAATTCAGAGAAACTACCATTCCCTTCAAATGGGTTGGTTAAGATTGCATAGGGTCAGTTATTTCACAGAACTTTAAGAATTATTCGTCAAAATTTCAAAGCTAATAAATATTCGAGTTCTGTGAAAGTTTTACTCGAGTTCTTTTACTATTCCATTATGGGCCAGTTGTTTCACAGAAATTTAATAGAACTTTCACAGAACTTGAATATGAACTTTTAATTTTGATTATTTGTTCTGTGGAACAACTGGCCCTTAGTGTACTTGTGAGTGGATTAACCATGCATTTTAGATTGTATGACACATTTTTGAAATGTTTATTTTAAATATGTTGGTAAAAAAATATTTATTAAATAATTTTTGTAAGGTATTTCAATATTGAACATTTTTGTAATAATGAAAACATTAAGGTGCTGATATGGTGGTGTGTTTACGTGAATATTTTCTTAAGTGCCAAAGATGCCTGATTTCCTAAATATACCACAGTATATTTAATTTTCTCCTATTTTTATTAAACTGTGCTATTTATAAAAATATTTACTTCCTACGTAATATAAAATTTAAGTAAAAAATAAATAAACAGGTAATAATATTTAATAATAAAATTAATAAAAAATTACATATTCTGAAGAATCAATGTGAAACAGCAACAAAAAATATTTATTTAAATGAATAACAAGAAACGACATGCAATTGGTTTCATGACATTAATATATTAGGTCAATATTTAAAATAATAATTATAAATATTGTTATATTTCAACATAATTTATGAATATTGTTAAAATATTTAAATCAATTATTTTAATGTCATAAAAGCACAACTAAAAATGAATGGAGAGGAGTGATAATTAAATAAATTTTGTAAAGGTTTTCCACAATGAAAAAATGCGAATTTTCGATCTAAGAAAGATATCTACATAACAATAACCTTGGTTCATAGAATGTAGGTATATAATCAAAGATGGAGATTCAAAATATCACTATTGAAGAATCTTTCCTGAGATTTCCTCGGTTTTATTAGAGACTTCAATTGGAAAATTTGTATAAGTAATGTAATTGATAAACTGCTTTACACATAATAGGCCAGTGCAATTAGCGCCAAAAAGGGGGATGCGATCGAAGTAATTCCGGTAGTCCCAATTTTTTTATATGTTATATAAACTGATCCCCTGATGTAAAATCTGAGTTTCCGACCTTGGCGCACCTGTGCTCGCGCCGCCATTTTGAAAAAACTGGCCGAAATCGGGCCAAAATCTAGTTTTTCCCAAATATCTCATTTCCGATGCAAATTTTGGCTAAAGTATCTTAACAAGTATAATAGAACATAAAATAACCTACAACTTTTGAAAAATTAAATTTCTTCTATCTCTAATAGGTACCGAGGTAGAAAGTCGTAAAGGTGCGTATATTTTTGAAAAAACAAGTTTTTTGCGCGACTAGGTTTGTTTTTTTATAAATACCTCGTTTCCAGTGGAATTTCATGAAAATTTTATTGATACAAATTTTGTAGAATATAAAATTTCAAAAAAAGCTTTGCAATTTTTATGTTAAAATAGTTATTTTTACCGATATAAAGAATAAACAAATTTAGGTAGGTACGCACAGAAAATCTATCACGGTTTATTATCACGTTATTAGATTTTTGTTTGCATTTTTAAATACATACATCTATAAATTTACTAGAGGGCACTTCGGTATGGGGGGGGCTACCCCCCCACCCTTCTACTCCTCCCTTTCGGTTCCCTTCACAGACAGTTCCATCCTTCGTTGGACTGCCGGATTCGTTTATCTGCATAACATTTGTGAGGGTATCGAGTCATTCTGTGGGATTGAATCAGAAACGTCAGAGCAACATGTAGAGATGAGGCCTACAAGAATTAAGAGGGATGATCGAGACGTTCAAACTCTCATTGATTGGTTTGCTTGCCTAAAACAAACGTGATTATGTCTATTAGCAGTGGCACAATCGGGGATCGCAAAGTCACTTGTCACGTGGCTGAAAAGATGGGGAAATTAGCTATGTCTAAAGTTATCAACCAGAACTTTGGAAACCTACACTTAAAACGTAATGATGCGATAGTTTCTCTTGCGGCGGTGACCAGCAGTGTCAAAAATCAGGGTGTGACTATGGCAATAGATCCATTAATGCTATTCAATATGAACTCTCTCCTGTACCATTGTCTCTTTTCTCAGAGGAAGGCATGCGCAAAGGAACGAAGTCTATATTTTATTCATCATTCAACCCTCTACCAAATAATACAGAACTGGGAAGCAGTAAAATACACGTAATTGATGGAGGATATTTACTGCACAAAGTTGTATGGGGTTGTGCTCAACCTTTTTCAGTAATTTTCCAGCAATATGTCAGGTATGTACAAAATCATTATGAATCCAATGCAGTAGTGGTATTCGATGGATACCCAGATTCCATGGAAAAGAAAAGCGCTAAAGGGGTGGAAAGAGCACGGCATGCCAGAGTTACAACTTCTGCTGAAGTTTTGTTTTTTGAAAGCATGCACCCACAAGTGCCACAGGAAAAGTTTCTAGGAAATGAGAAGAACAAGTCTCGTTTTATTTCCCTACTCAGAACCTCATTTGCACGATCCCACATAACGACAGTACAAGCTGAAGAGGATGCTGACGTTCCCATAGTGAACACAGCAAATTTATTGTCATCTCAACATGATGTAGTCATAATCGTTGGTCAGGATATTGATCTGCTGGTACTCCTCTTAGCTCTCTCACCTCCCAACGTATATTACCAAAAATTTGGAAAAGGTAAATCACCTAACGCGTTGTACTCGAACAAATGTTTTAAACACATTGAAATAGTTGAAAACATTTTATTCCTTCATGCCATAAGGTTGCGATACAACTGGAGCTCCGTTCGGTCAAGGCAAACACAAATTTTGTAATATTCTTCTCAAGAACCACTCAGTGAATGAACTTGTTCGTGTATTTCAAGACCCAAAAGCAAAGACAGAAACAATCACTTTGGCTACCGAACAACTATTTGCACTTTTGTATGGCGGCAACGAGAAATAAAATTTGGAAAATTTAAGGTACATCATTTTTGTCAAAGGAGTAAATAAGAACAAATTCAATTTATCCAGGCTACCACCCACCAAAGATGCAATCCAGCAAGACGCTTCAAGAACATACTTGCAAGTGCAGACTTGGCTTGGTCACGATAAAGATCCGACTGAATGGGGGTGGAAAAAGGATGCTGTTGGGTTACTTACTCCAGTAACAATGTTGAAGGAAGCTGCACCTCAGGCCTTGCTGAACTTCATATCATGTCAATGGAAAAAAGGTTGCGCTGGAAAGTGCACCTGCAGAATGTCGGGTTTGAAATGTTCCCTACTCTGCATTCATTGCAATGGCAACTCCTGCGAGAATGCTGTAGAAGCCTTTGTTGATGACGATGACGATGAATATGATGACCCAGTCGGAACAAATTTGGGTGATGAGACAGATGAAGAAGCTATTCAGGGCCAGAAGTAAGAAACTATAGTCAAGGGCTCGTACTTCTGTCTAAACTGATCTACCATTAATTTTATTTTTTGTTATACTGACAACTTAACTAATAAAGAAAAGAATGTCAATAAATGTTAATTTTACGAAAATACCAATTTTTTATCTTTTTTATGTACCTTATCATCTTAATTGTATAAATAATCTTAAATGCATGTTGTGATTACGTTGATAGGCATGTCAGACCAAGCTGCGACCACAAATGTAGTGGCTTGGCCAATTTTAGTGGTCTTCCCATTGGGAATGTATGGCGACCGATATGCTGAAATAGTCTATCTACTATATTTATTGCTAGGTCTGACACAGGCATGACGATTGTTGTCAACGTATATGTTCTTAGAACAATAATTGTTAAAGAAAAATAAAATCAAGAATGCCAAGTTTAAAACACCTAACCTCTGTTTCAATTTTTGGCCTGGTTTTGGTGGATTAGAGTTTGGATACGTAATAGAGATAAAAAATATAAATTGTATACCTATTTCTTTAACCAAATTTTATTTTCTACAAAATTATTATCAATAAATTTTTCACAAAATTGTACTGGAAACGAGGTATTTATAAAAAACCAAACCTAGTCGCGCAAAAAACTTGTTTTTTCAAAAATATACGCACCTTTACGACTTTCTACCTCGGTACCTATTAGAGATAGAAGAAATTTGTTTTTACAAAAGTTGTAGGTTATTTTATGTTCTATTATTCTTGTTAAGATACTTTAGCCGAAATTTGCATTGGAAATGAGATATTTGGGAAAAACTAGATTTTGGCCCGATTTCGGCCAGTTTTTTTCAAAATGGCGGCGCGAGAACTCAGATTTTACATCAGGAGATCAGTTTATATAACATATAAAAAAATTGGGACTACCGGAATTACTTCGATCGCGAATCGCTAATTGTACTGGCCTATAAATAATAATACTTCCAGTAACCTGTCATTTCTATTATAAGGCTGGGTTTACACTTGTAAGTAAAATTTACAACTTTCGTAAATTTTTGAAAAGTTACTCACGGAAGCGCTTACATATGCGTCCAACTTATCGTAAATAATGCTCACGGAAGTTGTTTGGAAGTTTAATTTACGAACTTCTCACAGAGACCGCTACACCAGTAATTCTATTTTTGGTAAGATGGCTTCCTGATGACAACGCGTTGCCGCCTACTTTGACAGCTGTCAGTTAGTAATATTTGATAACAGGGATTTATTTATTTATGGTTAGATCATGGATCCCCATATAATACCCATTTCCGCACACAACGGATTGCCGCTGCGATAATATGCACAATTTTGTCAAACAAAAACGTATGGGCCCGCAGAGTGTGTTGGATTAGGAGTTGGCTTCAAAGAAGAAGTACTGATGGGGCTTTCGTTCGTTTAACGGCAGAATTAAGAATTGAGGATCAACAAAAATTCTTTAATTTTATCCAAATTATAGCAACTGACTTCTAATACATATTGGAAATGATTGGACCGCTAATTAAAAAAGAATGATATTCGTTTTCGGAATGCTATTTCACCAGCTGAAAAATTAATGAGATTCCTGAGGCGTATGTGTGTAACACCATGTACGATCGTGTAAGAAATGCGGAGATCCGCAAAGAGTAGAAGGCTGATGTAAGCGTAATGAGTAAGATCAAGAAAGGGACGCTTAGATGGTTTGGGCATGTAGAGCGAATGAGCGAAGAAAGGAGTTTAAGAAGAATATACGATGCAAATGTGAATGGTAGCAGAAGTCGGGGACGACCGAGGAAGACATGGCACGACCAAGTGAATCAGATACTTGAGTCAGGCCATGTCAAGAGTCAGAATAATAGAAGAGTATGTATTAGATAATGTATGAATGTGAATGAGGCAAGAAGTGTTTGCCAAGACCGAGTTGTTTGGCGGTCCGTTTTCTCAGTCTACCCCTGCGGGAAACGATGTGATGGTTAGTTTGTTAGTTAGAAAAATTAATGGTGACTATTCGATTTTTGGCATCAGGTAATGTTTTCTGTGTATTCTTATATTGCATTTTTGTATGCATTCATTGGAGATATTAATGTGTTGTGAAGTTTGATAGCTGATCCATCAGTTCGTGAAGTCGAATACTAGAATCATTATCACACATTTACACAGGCATTTTTTAAACATGACATTGTGTCAATGATAAATAATGTTATGTTAGTCTCCATAGATTATTGCAGTGTATTATTTCATAAAGCTGTTCATGGCGTCAAGTAAACAAGTCCCGAGGAGCAACGGCGGAAAGACCGCATCTTACTGTCAGTGTTGCAGATTTCTGTTTTACCATCCAGACAGTGACGTCAAAACTTACGGTAAGCGTCTAAACGTATCAATCTGTTTTGATAAGCCTGTGAGAGAGCCGTAAATTCCCGCGTGAGCGATCAGACCTGTCAAAAACTTACGTAAAAAAAACTTCTGTAACTTGGTATAAATTACGGTAAGTGACTTATAGTGTCGTAAATTTGTCGTAAGTCGCTTACGTGAGCAACTTACAGGAAAAAACTTACAAGTGTAAAGGCAGCTTTAACTGTACTAAATTTCTGCACACATTTCCTTAAACCAAATTGCCACTGCAGAAATACTTTGCTGTGTTGAAGCAGTGATGCACTCAGAAAAAAATGTGAAATAAAGCATTAATAAATAACTTAATATTGATCATTCACATGAAACCAATATGTTTAGTGAAATACCTCCTATTCGAATATTGTAACCCTAAAACAATGTTTTTTGTATAATCTAACACATAAATCAGAAATTTATCGTTCAATACACAAATTATATCTTTTTATTTATTAGAAATTATGATTTTACGTAACTTCTTTTCAAAATTAAATAGAAGCATCAATTTTATTTGGCAAAATCTCAGTTACCTGCAATTTTTATTACATACTAATCGGTTACATAAATCTAGTTTATAATTTAGAATTAGTTGATTAATTACTTTGGTGGTAACTAATAAGGTAAGCTGGCTAAGGTGTCTTACCTTGTTGTGAGTGTTTTCATGGGGGTGCAGGTCCTCGAGCTCCAGATCGTCCAGGTCGGGGGACATGCGCCCGTCGCAGGGCAGGCGCTGTTCTTGTACACTGGCCAGTCTGCAAAACATTATAACGGTCAGAATCACCCAAAATCTTTCAAAGTGCTTTATTATTACAGTGAAACCATTACTGAAGCTGCTGCTTATCGGTGGCCTAGCAAACACATGTGTTAAGGGGGGGCTAGGGTTAATTCGTACGAAAAAAGGCATTTTTTTGTGAATTTTTTGTGACAATACAGTTAAAATTTCTTTATTAAATCTAATAGGACAGTAAAGTATGACATTTAAAGAATGTTGTATAAAATTTTCACGGAGAAATATTAAAAAACACGGCAATGGCAGCAATTATTCGGACGTGTCTCAAAAAAAAGCAGAATGGCGGTGCCCCTCATAACTCGGTGCTGGGTCATCTGAAATCAAAAAATCAAAGTTCATTCGTTAGATAATATTTTTTCCCAGGTAAAGCTGGGAGAGTTTTTCGAAATTTTAATTTTTCACTTTTTTGGAACACTTTGAAGGGAAAACGCTATTTTTAGTGAAAAAAATTGGCTAATTTGTTATTGTAAAATAATAATTATTAACAAATTTGAAAAACTCTCCAGCGTTACCTCGTAAATTATGTACAAAAATAGTTTTCAAATTTTCAAAAGGATCGGTGCAGTAGTTTTGAAGTTATGACGGTCACCGACTTTGAAAACGTGAGTTGTGGGAAAAACGCTATAAAGTTTTGAACACTAAAAAATCTGGTATTAAACGTTTATAAGCAAATTTTATCGGCTTACCTCACACTGAATCATCAATGCCAGGTCCATAAAGGATGTTGCTATCATCCATGATGTCTAAAGCACCTTTTTGCTCCTGTCTACGACGAATCCTGCCTTCTTTAGTTTGTTTCTCAGCTTCCTGCTCTGCTCGGCTTATACGTATGGTCGGGTAGGGATTAAAATCCGACAGGTATAAAAATACTCGTAACTTCGTCAATTTTGCTCCAATCAACTTGAAATTTGAACACAATATTCTTAACATATTAAGCATTTATTTAAAAAAAAATTAAAAAATGCAAAAAAAAAAAATTTAAAACCCTAGCCCCCCCTTAAGAGCAGTTTTGAGTAAAAACAATTACGTGTTTTGTGAAGCATTAATCAAAATTACTTACATTGTAATTAGATGTTTTGTGGAAAATTTACATTATGTACTTATTTCATCTAGAATCGATAAAAAGCATATATTCTCCATAATTTTTGTTCTTATTCTTATAAATAGAATTTTCAAAATCCACTCAACACGTGTGCGCTAGGCCATTGTTATATGCCGTATGATAAAAATAATAATATTTTAAAACTTTGCATAGCGCCGTTTTAGCGTAAAATAATTACAAGGGTGCTTTACAATAATTATGAATACATAGGCTCCATCTCATAACTAACGATTGATGACCTACTTGATGCACTAATAGCATTCACCGGCTACTGCTCGTCAATGCAATTATGAGATAAAAAAAACTTTAAAGTTCTATTTCTCCCGATTTACGTTTTGGTCTGTTGGATAATAACGAATAATGCTAGAAAAAAATCGTAATTTAAAAAATTGGATCCCACTTAAGAAGTTTTTTTTTCCGGTCCCTTGGAAAACTTCTTAAGAGAGATTCATTGTATGTATATCACTATCATTTAACATAATATAAGGTACATTTGCAGCATGTTCTAGAATGGAAGATATTCTTAGTATTGCGCAGGTGTAAGACCGCTATTCAGAATTGAAATATTGGATGAAAAGTAACAAGATCTGAATAGCCAGGTACTTCACCATCTTCTCTTTTCCCTCTTCCTTCCCCTCCCCACTACCTTCAGCCACACAAGGTGCCGCAAATGGGAATTCCATAGTCTCTCTGGCTACAGGCGGTAGGGAGCACTCTTGTGCGGTATTCATAATAAAAAAAATATATATATTTATATTTATATATATATATATATGTGTGTGTTTACTATAAATACAATTCTCCGCATACAGAAAACACCTCCATTACTGCCGGTCTCTTGTTGTTTATTTCCAGTTTCCTAGGGCTGCGGTATTTGCTTACACACCTTCTAGCCAACTAAACTTGGGCCTTCTAACACTCCTTCAACCTGGAGGTTTATTTAATTGGAGCCTCTTCAATTGCCAACTATTTTCTATTCTTCAAACGTATACAGACAACAATATCACTTCATCCGCCAAAGAATATTTTCTTCTTGCTTTGAAAGATTCGTCTTAAGGTCGTCCCCTCAAAAATGGCCAAAACTTTTTATCTACTCTTGTCCTCCTCCTAGGACTAGATTAATCTCACAATGTCGTCAGCAAACAAAAAATAATGATTATTGCTGCAAACCGGTGTTTGCATTTAGACTGCAATATTACTACTAATTTCTCCGTATAAGTATGCTAATAATATTAGGATAGTTATGAACAGTTTACCTCCAAAATTAATTCAATGTTAAAGCCTTAAAATTATATAAAAACATGGATAAATTACCTTTTCAATGTGACAAGAGTCCCAGTCAATTTTTTGCATCTACGCAGAGCCATTTCCAGCCGCTCCGGTTCTTCCTTCAGAAACTTTTCCTCGCGCACCACCTTAAAATATTTGAGAATGAAATTAATACGAAAATCTCCCGAGGTATCTCAAACTGATCGGAAAAGGTTCACTTTGTTCATTGAATAAAAATAATCGAATATCATCTGATAGTTTTAATTGTCTGCATTTAGAACATTAGAATGATTTTCTCCCCTGTGGGTTTTTTCTTTTCGTTATTAATCTTTATAAGAAATAAAATGATTGTTTTGGCTATGCCTGTTTCAGTGTGCAGAAATTGTCCCAATTTGAGAAAAACCTGTGGTAAGTATAGAAAAAGTTTTAGTTACTATGTTCTGCATATTTATTAAATAAAATAAAATAATGTAAAAATTGTATATGTATCTAATTCTGGGAAGAACTTTAATATGCCATGGGTGAAAAAAGGTTGAAAACATTGGTCTTGTCATAGTCAGATATTTTCTAACCTTCCTCATTCTCTTCTTCTTTTTTTCTTCTTTTCTCCCAACATTGTAACACCATGGATCAGTGGGTCCATCCAGTGGAACTTCATTATAAAACTGCACTTGGTTTACCAGTGACATGCTGTGACTTTCTTTGTAATTATTAAGATATTCTAGTACTGTTACCTTTTCCATCTCGTTTCCCAGCATGCCCTTCATGCCCTCATGCAGTGAGGGGAAGCGAACCTTCAGATCAGCCACGGTCTTGCTGCTCTTGGATAGAATGAGGGCCATCCGCTCCACGTCCAGCATGTTCACGCGAGTCTTCCGGTTGCTGTTGGCCAAACTTCATTATCACTTTACAAGTCATACTTAAAAACTGGTTATAATTTTGCCGCTATTACCTATTTTTACGAAATATTTAAGGGCGTAGAAGAGGAGACATAAATGTAAGTGCGAGCAAAGAAAGTTAATTTGTAAATTTTCAACAACTGTTATTGCGATTTCAGAATCTGAAATGGAAGAATTTTGATTGCAAGAAAGAGAAGGGATGAACCCGACATTGTTCTTTTAATCGCATTAAGCTATCTATCCTAATTAAGATGGTGTTTTTTCATAACTTTTTCACCATCTTCGTGATGATTAAACATCAATCATAGAACGTTTTTGTTTGCACATATGCTATTTCCCCACTATAGCAATGTTCTATGCTTCATGTAAAGTGGCAGTAAACAACAAAAAAACTTTTTAATGAACTTAGCGCAGAATTATAAAAATATTTTTGAGTTATATATATATGTGGCGTTCTCCTTCAGTTTTCAAATATAAAAAGTCTAAAATTATTTGAGTGATCAATGTGACCTTACGATGCGTGAAGCCGTTTTTACAAAGTTCATAAAACACTCACAATACACACGCCGAAGAGTCACTAGAATTTCCAGGGTCCCATTAATCAGGTTGCGGATTAACCAGGGCAGTAAAAAAATAATAAAATAAACATTATAATAATTTCACAAAGTATCAACAAGGTCAGACCGAAATTCTACGATATTACTCACTACGGTGCACGGGCCAACTAAACAGAAATATGTACAAACATAATAAGAGCATGTGCTTCATTTTGTGATCTTACGATCTGTATATGAGTGTTTTTATGGATGAAGGAAATAAAAAATTTATGGATTTTTTGCTGTAGGTATGCCAATTCACTCTTGTAAGTTCATCTGCCTTTTACCTCGTTATATAAGGAGTGCATTACAGATAAGAATATAATTATTGCTAAATAAAGGGTCAACAAATCATATTCTTCTGTTATCAAGTCTGCCTCTTACTAAATTGACTACCGAAACACTATTTCAGCAAGTAACTTCGGTAGAGACGGTGCAGTGCTTCTAATATGGGTCAATTTTTTTCTTGACTTTCCGATAATCAACTTTACAGTATGACAAATTGCTTTTTTAAACTTTAATGAGTATCTGAATCCAAAATTCTTTCTATTATTCAGTCTTTTCAGTTAATTCGTCTCATTGTCTAAATATGCTTTCCATGAAAATGTTAATCAGATATAATTTTTTTAATTAAGTTTGATAGTTATAGTTGATAAATTATGATTATTGTGCAAAATTCCAATAAATCATTAATCCAGAATAATACCTATGAATGACGCTGCCCCTCAGATGTTCAACCGTGTTTTCCAAGTCACACAGATCTGCTTCCAATTTCAGCATTTCTTGCTTGTAGTCTTCTTCCTCCTGAGCCAGTCGGAGCTAGCAGATAAAAAGATTAGATCATAATATATTTCCCTTAAATATTCAAATGTAATAAATCAATTTACTTTAGGTTTTAATTATATAAAAGTCCCATTTGATTTATTTATAAAGGTTCAGAAGGTGTAGGGGGTATTTCACCATCCTCTTGATAAGCTGTCAATTCATAACTACTATTCTATAACTTAAGGTAACATGTTGATAAACTGGCGAACATTTCACCACAGTTTACAATCTCCCATATTAAAGATAGTTATTGTTTAACTTTTTTTGATAACATTGCTTTTTTCAAACCTTATACCGTCTGCTGCAAAACCTGTCTGTGTAATTCCGTTGTTTCTGTGAATTCCATGGAATCAGAGATGTCAAAATAATAAAACGACACTCTAGCATAGTACAGCAGTTTTCGGTTCTCCAATACTTCCTTTAGAATATTTTTTCAATTTAGAAAATTACAAAAAACATAGAACTCGTGTTTTTTGCATTGCTGCAGCCCTGTCATGTGCGTCGACATATTTTATTCTTCAATTATGGCAAAATCCTCAATGAAATCGAAAATGGAAAAAGTATACATTTTATGTGTAATGCTCTTATGCTCTGCTGTCAAATTTTTTCGAAAATATGTGCAATAGGAAGAAAACTCAGCTAACTTACCTGATAATTAAAAAAAAATTTTTTTTTATAGAATATGGGTTACATTTATACATACATATTAAAGGTTCGAGTACAGTACAGCAAACTTGAATTTTATTTTACAGTATAGCGTTATTGAGTGATGGTGAAATCGAAAGTACACATTATCCTATGAACAGCTTTTTAACAGCATATCAAGAGATGGTGAACCCCAACAAGTGAACTATTGTTTTTATACAGGGTTTTCCAATAAGAAGTGTTATTTTGATATTCAATCGTAAAAGATCAATGGTTTCGTTGCTTGTGTGGCAAGTAGCGCCGTCTTGTTGAAAGTAAAGGTTGTCCAGATCAATACCATCCAATTCCGGCCATAAAAATTCATTAATCATCTCTCGATAGCGCAATCAATTCACCGTGACTGTTGCTCCAGCCTCATTTTCCAAAAAGTAAGGTCCAATGACTCCGCTGGACCATAAACCGCACCAAACAGTCACACGTTGAGGATAGAGAGGCTTTTCAAGAATAACTCTTGGGTTTTCCGAGCCCCAGATGCGACCATTTTGCTTGTTGACGAAGCCACCGAGGTGGAAATGGGCCTCATCACTCAAGATGATTTGCATTTGATTCACTCAAGTGTATTTTACTAATTTCAATGCATTGTTGAAGTGTGTATCTTTCCATTTTTATTAATGGCGTAGTTTCTACTTGTCAAATGTCAAAAAATGACAGCTTCAAAAGTAACATCTACCGAAATAGCGGGCTATTCAAAATAACACCTCTTATTTGAAAACCCTGTATATAATGTATTGCGTTAGGTAAAAAAGATGACGGCTAACCAATCCCGGACTCACAGAATCTTCATGAAAGTTGAAGTCCCCCCCGCTCATAGTCGCATTTTTAAATTTGACGAATGTGTCACAAATCAGGTCCCGCATGGTGTGGGCCTGGGCCAAAGTCATCCGGCGGAGATTACGCATCTGAAAATAATAAAAAGTTCTTGAATTATTACATAAAAACGAAAAAGGTACTAGAAAAATAAATGCTGTGAACTTTCAAAGATAATAATACATAACATTAGTTTTCCAAATATTTATAAATAAAATAAAATAGTCAAAAAAGCTCAGTAAGAATAGAGTTATATGTCCAAAATAACCAGTATCAATCGAAGTGCGTGAGACTTAAGAAATGGTTCAGAATTCATCCCATTCACTCTAACAACGAGGGAATTTTTCCATTTTCATTATTATTGTATAATGCGCTGTCATTCTGCACAGCATCAATTAACAAATCTTAGAATAGTAAGGGATTCATTGAATGGTGCTTTCACCATAACATACAGGCGTCAACTAGCCACTGTACGCAGGGCAGGATGAGTGTGGCGCATTGGCGGCGCAGCGTGTCAGACACGCATTCCGTCGACATGACAAGTGAACCGCTGCTATTGATTCCCATATACATATATATTGGTGAGCGGGATGATTTCCTAACCGAGGATTTAGTGTTTCTTTGTGCAACCTTCTATCAAAAAATCCAATCTCTTATGCCAGGTTGACACCAGACGAGTGAACAAGAGAGGATAGTGACTCGGCATTAGCTTGGGATAACTTGCAGTTACTGTAGAATAGTCTCACCTCAGATCGAATCTCCTTGCATCTCCTATGCAGTTGTCTCAGATGAGCAAAGTACTCGAGGGGTTGAGACGGAATGGCGACCACGCCAGCAGGAACCACGCCCGTGACAGTCACTAGGGCTTTGGGCTTCGGCGGAGGGACAGGCTTCAAGCGGTCGCGTTCTGGGGAAGTATTTTATAACTTAGTCATTGACATTATTATACTAGAAGTTGACAGGGAATAAGTCAAAGTGCAGTTTATTATGTGTCAAGTTAAAGAAATTGATTGTGTTAACCCTATCAATACCAGAGTTCTTCCTCAGGAACATGGAGAAAAAAATCAATGTCTCTTGATTTTGTGAAACAAATCGTCCCGTATTTTGCATAGTGGCTGTTTTGCTTGGACTGGGATCCATTATTATTTTTTATGTTATCTTTAGATTTATGCATGTTAACACTGTACATTAAAAATATTAGAAAGTAAGCAATTGTTTGTTTGATAAAATTTATTGATTGTTCCTGTAAATTTGTGAGGGTGTGTAAAAGTTTTTTATTTTGAATATACCCTTTTTTCATCCAAAAAACATGTATAAGCCTGTCGTTAATTAAGAATACTTATAAACATAACAGCCAGGATCACGTAGTGATTATACTAAAAGGATAATAATATTACAACTTAAATTTATATTAAAAAAATGATAGATCCGTCGTAATGGATTTTTTAATAGCTATGTAAATAAAATTAATTCCGACACCTCTTAGTGAAATATTTTGCACTCACATGCAGTGTGCCTAATAATAATGTGCCCATAGCTTAACAATTAATATAGCCTCTGAAGGCTTTGAAATAAACAATGATTATTATATAAAATGGTAATTAAAAACTAACTTGACAGAGAAACAGCCCAACTACTAAAGAATTTTCCTGATTCATGTCCAGATTTTAACATTTTTTTACTAAAGAAACAGCATTACTAGTTGTGTGATTTTTTTTTTTAATAAAATGCATTTCAAAGTGTGAACCTACCTTGTGAAGACATCCGCGGAAGGGTAGAAGACTTGATAGCAGGTTTCGGTGGTTTTGTATCAGCTAATTGAAGCAAAATATTATTGTTAGTACTTTTATACTTCTACTATTATAATTGAAAAAATCTAATATTTCATACAATAATATCACGAAAATAAAAATAATACCGACTTGACCCTAAAAAAAACCTGACAATAAGTAATTAAATAATAATGCGAGTTTTAATTAAGTTCCCAAACCGTTTTATTGAAGACTTCAAAATGATATATATAATGTTAGTATCAAGAACCAGCCCAAAAGAGTGCACTAAAAATAAATAAGGAATCAATCAAGTAAAACATAACTATGTAAGAAATTATTTTTTATTTGTTTTAAAAACTGGCAGCGTTTCTTCTTTTCAAAATAAAATAATTCAAGTGCGAAAGAAACAACGAGAATAACAAATAATTACTTTGTTCTATTTTTTACATTAACCCCACACAGGAGGCCCTGAGGAAAATAATTTCCCTCATGCCTATGTCATATTTGTGGCTGCTGTGTGGAGGGTCGTTTTAAGGAAAGGAAGGATAGGAAGTTCTGGGAAGGAAAAGGGTATGATTCTGGAGGTCAGTATGTCCAGGAGCGATGTTTTAATACATCCCTCCCACTGCGATACATGGCGATGGTTCGAGAGAGTCTGAATAAAGACGTCAAAAAGCGTCTCCATCAACTGGCCTCATCCGATCCCACCTGTCACGCAGTTGGTGGGCAGATCCATCCGCCGTCAAGACCTAGACAAACCTCACCCCATGAACCTGTGCGCCCCTGCTAAGTCACCAAACAAATGTGTCCGAGGCGGCGGTACCCATACCCGCCTCCCAAATTGTTGTGTGTCTCCCAATAGTCCTTTCTCACCCAAGAGAATTAATTAATCCATAATAATTTATTCAAGTAGTCGAAAACATACTAATTAAGTCTTCTATCACTAATTTTTAGCAGCATTTGTAGATAGCGCTAGTTGTGTTCAACTCCTACAGCAAATAAATGAATTTCCAATAGTCAAGTGGAAACGAATAACTAAAAAGAAAAACTGCTACTGGAAGAATAATAGGAAAAGCTTTACAATATTATTCCCTACAAAAAAATTAAGCATTAGTTCAAAACTGCTCTTTCAATCTGGAATACAAAATATTTTCCCTCCAACCATAATTATATAATAATGATTGTTTTCAGTTACAACACCTGAATGATTTGCAAAGCAGACAGTAAATTTCAAGAACACATCTCTGTGTTGTTTCACGAGATGGAATATTAAATTTCCAGTACTTTAAATAATTTACTTCCGACACTAGTTCGAAAGCAACAATAATAAAAATTTAATGGAGTAATATAATTTATTAATTTGAAAACATGAATTCTGTAACATTTGATTTTCACCACTACAAACATTCATAGGCCATAATGGTGTCACGCAGAATAGGTAAACCAATGGAAGAGTGCTGTGGCCGTGTCGAGTGTACTCAAAGTAAGCTCTATTTTTCCTTGGATGGAATTAATCAATCTTTTTCATAAATCACATTTCTTTAATACGCTCGGCATCACAAAAATCGCACATCTTTGAAAAGAAGTTTTAAGTTTCCCAGAGAAATTCCTTACATCTAACACAAACAATATTGAAATCAATTGAAAGTACATTTAACCATCACTTCGCAGATAATAGTTTCATTTCATAAACGATACAAATTTTCCAAGTACAGGATATTGAAAAACTCCTGCTTTCATACTCTTTACAGATGCTACAACTTGTGTCAACTTCCTTGGATATAAAAGGAGCAGATTATATCAAAAGTAGGTCATTCACTATCCGAATATTGAAGAGGACACACGGGAATAATTAGCGCTAGAAAACAACCCCTTCAAATGGACACCACTGCTGACAAAGCCGCTCAAGTGGTGGCACTACTGCAATCGGGGATGCGACAGTTTGATGTTTCTCGGTAACTAAACATAAGCCGTTTTGCCGTTCGACAGGTTTTCCAACAGTTTCAAGAGACTGGTGGCTTCATCTGGAGGCTTGAATCAGAGCAACAATGCTGCACATCCGAAAGAGACGACCGCTTTATTGTCTCATAAGATTTTGCAATAGGGGCAATTTTTGTGACACCGAGTGTAGATAATCAATTTCACAGGCCTGTCTGAAGCCTAAAGTTCTTATGTAAATTGGCGACATTGGTTTTCATACAAATCAATATAGATCACACTTCTAGTAATTTTCTGTTCAGTGGGTGCCAAATATCCAAAATCCGATAGAAACTTACCAGAATTCTGAGGCGAGTGTTGTTTGGGGGAGTTCATATCCGGCGGTTCATCACTAAATGAGACTGACTTCTCGAATGAGACCGACTTATCTGGAAATTATATCAATCCTTGAACCGACATTAACACATGAAAAAAAATTCTCTAATGCAGAAGATAATAAAAAATTGAGAAAGTATATTTTTAAAAGAAAGCTGAGAGCTGTGTTATGTAATATAATGTTATGTATTATTGAAGCTGTTTTTACTGTTGAAAAACTGATTGAAAGCAGGAAAAAAATCAGAATTGAGTATTTATACATTATTCGGGTTCAACTACTTTAGAACAATGCATAGAAAACATATATTTAAACATCGTAAATACTTTGGTAAGCCGCAGATGAAGTCTATGGCAATAATATAAGGATCGAAGCTCCCAACAACTCCACGCTTTTCTACTTTCATTTAGTATTGTTACCACGTTCGGGGAAGGGCGCTCTTATCGCAGTATTTATGGTTTCACCGGACATCACTTTTAGCTAAGTATGAATAATTTCAAAATACAACGCATTAGTTCTCCAACTTACCTGAAGAATTAACTAATTACACACAAATTCACAATAATAATGATTGGTGTCAGCTAAAAAGATGGCTACAAAATCAATAAATTTATGATGATACAACTTGTTTTCCAAACAATCGGAATCTAAAAAGTTTACGCCAGTGATAATGGGTTAGTATTATTATCAGCTTAAAGTGTGTATTAGTGGTAATCAAATAACTATAACAGTGTTGGTATTGGTGTTTATCCTGGACGTCAAGTAATACCAATAAATGAGTCAAACAAAAAAAAACCTTTAAATCAATAGTAATGACATTTAACTTGAGGAGATTATAAAAATAATAAAATCAAAAATGCTTTAATCCTAATACGTAACTGAAATAATAGTATTAACGCTATGGAATTATTGGTCTCTCCTCTGCAAAATCAATTAGTAAAAATAAAGATAAAAATAAACTGTAGGTAAAAGTCAAAAGGCATGCTGAAATAAAGCACAAACATCAAAAGTAAAAATATCAATAAATAGATTGTTGTGATTTATGTCAATAGTTTGTTGATTAAATAAGAATAGTACCTACTCAGTAGTCAATATAATGGCAATACATCTATGAAGAGATTATCATGCAATGGGGGGGGAGAGTGAAATGAGTGATCGAATCGGGAAGAATAAGTCTAGCGGTATGCTAACTTTTATAATTAACTTAGAAATTCAAAGTTTCGATTGAATAATGAACAAAAGTCATTAATCTACTTTAATGAAAAGTGGTTTTTAATTCCTCAATCAACTTCCATTACGTTTGCACAAATGAATTTGCATATTAATTTGGTGTTACAGTTGTTCTTGCAACACACTGTGTTGTATAATATTGGCTCAATGACAATCATATTTTTAGTTCTGCATAGTTAGGTAATAATTGATTGATTTAAAGTTTTTGTTTCAACATCAAGTTGAGTCACCCCACAGGAAATAACTTTTGGAAACTTTAAGTTTTATTCTAAAATAAATCATATTATTATGTACTTGCGTGTACGCAGATGAAAAAATAAAATATCTACATTAATGTGTGAAAAGGAATTGAAAAGTTTAAATAGTTGGTTTAATCCGTTGGTCCGCAGGAGCCAATTGAATGATAATAATGATCAAAGAATTGTTGAAGAAGTTGTTTTCATAAAAGTATCAGAGTACAAAATATCAGAATGAGAAAATAATTTTGAAAAAGCTCGTTTTACATGCCAATAGAATTTAGATATTTCTGATATTTACATGAAGCATTCAAATGACTATAAGTGAAGCACATAAAGAAAGCACGACTTTACATATATCTGAACTGAACAAGACAATACCGATTAAGTTATAAAGTAGGTAATATAGGTAAAGGGACTTACGATAGCGACCTTTGCCTAACTTGGGAGGTCGGTCAGTGCGCAGAAATGGATCCACAGATTCTAAGCACGAGGTAAATGTTTTTCAATAATTTAGCTTTCAAAAATGTTAACAACTGAAGCATGGGCATTATGTAATAAGAAGCCAACATCTATACTTAAATAACATTGCAAAATGCTGGCAATGTCAAATCATAACTTTAACTGACAAACAATAACAAAAACTCAAATTATTATGTTGGGGAATATCAACAACAAAACGGATAAACCTACTCATTAATGCCATTTATAGAAACGATACAATAATGTCATATCTTAGGATTATTTCATGATAAAGTATCATTGCAACTGAAATATATTATGTAATAATATCATAATAAATTGCAACTAATAAACACAGTTTTATTTGTTTACGTTTTTCACACGAGACTTTCATAGCAGTTGAATAATATGGTAAAACTAAAGCAGCATGATAATGTGTGATGTGTGTTTTGTATTAAAATTTAACTGTTAATATTTTCAAACTATAGCTTGTAAATATATTACTTCTTTAAAAAAGCTCAAAGCGGTAGAAAAACATTCAGGGGGTATCAGACCCTTCATTACATCTGTAATGATCCAATTACATTCATTTTATAAGTATTCTAACAGTAGGAATAAAAGTATTTTTTATATGATATAATAATACATAAACGGTAAAAAATTATAAGATTAAAATGTTTGTTAGATCAGCTGTAAAAGATGCAATTGAGACAGTAATCACCGAAGAATTGTATTTAGGTTTTTTCAATTATTTAGGAGAATACTCGTACTTCAAATGAAAATTAATTTTGGCTAATCTATTCGGAATATTACTTACAAATGCTATAAACCCAGTCAATCAGCTCAATGGATACTGCAGTAGTACTGGATTATAAAATTTCCTGTATTTCTAATAAGAGTTTAAGGACTGGGTAAATACAACAAGATCTGAGGAAGATTAATTCTCGGTACGGAGCTAAACTCTAAGCGTGTTTACCTCGCAAATAAGGGTTATGGGATTATTACTCTGGTACAAGCAGATCGTGAGTATTTCACGAGGGGTTAAGTACGATGTTCATATTATGCGCAATACAAATTATTAGCATTGGTGAGAATATGTACAAACCTACTAAGGACGTGGTACTGGATGATGTTTTTAGCACACCGACTGGCCCTAAATTGGAGAATGTTATTAACGTAAAATGTGGGTTTATTTCATAATAGCAGGTAATGTTTCACAGTGATTTCAAAAGCTTTCCTGATTTGACATTGAAACCGAATTATTTGAAGTGATAAAGCTCATTATTGATTCAATGCTTTCCTCGTTTGAACGTGAGTTAAGGAATTTATTTATTTTTACATTATTAACTCTTCAGGGAGATGTGAACTTATGTGCCAACATGGATATGTTAATTTGTATGTGAGAACATGATGGAATATATTTATGAAATCTGTCCAGTTGAGAAAATATATAACAATCGCTTTACGGGAAATATTACGCAACACAACTAAATTTATTGATATTTAATATAACATGAAGCTTTGCGAGTTCATTAATAATATTTTAGGCTCTTCAATCGCTTCTAGTTTTATTTTCATAAACATGTATTTCACTTTCCATCAAATATATCGAGGAGCTTAGTTACTCGATTCCATCACACATTTAAATGACTTCATAGATCGATACGCATCAATATCAATTCTTAAGAAGTTACTTTTGTTTAAGTCTATTGAATTTCACTTCGCCTCTAGTTTTTGGCAGAGACAGAACATTTTTAGAATATCAAGAAACATAATGACGATTTGAAGAGATTATTTGGGATACTGACGAACGTGATAAGTGGTGTAGCGTTTTCACATCGGCTTACAAAAGACCACTAACAGATCCTACCAGGAGCATTGACCAAAATAAACATGTTGCCAAAAATAGGGGTTTCAAATCATATAATAAGTTAGCTGATTCATTTGTAAACCCAGGCGAAGTGGCAGTGGAGCTGCATAAAATCCAAAATGGGCCAATAATAAGTGTTGGTGGTTAAAGTCTAACCACTTGTGTTATATGCATTGCAGCCAGCAAGGCGAGGATGAATGCTACCTTCAGTAGATCTGTAGATCTCTAAGGCGAGAAGGCGTGACAGTGAGTCGAAAGAGTGGTTGGTCGGTGGTAAGTGGTCTGTGATAGAGGTAAGTGGTAACCTTGGGTAGTCCGGAAGTGCGAGGCCACGGGCATGAACTCCCTGGGCGGCGGGGCGGAGGGGGTTTGCAAGGCCTTCTGCACCAGCCCCGTAAGGTTGGCTAGTTGACGCTCCATATGCTCTACGCGCATTCGCTGTTGAACCTCTTCATTGTGCGCATTTAATCTGCAATTATCAACATTACACCAAATTATTAAAGGAATCAAAGCTCTTCAAAACTAACGGCAATGCGTGTTTTAGAGTCTATGGAGACCAAATTGTTTGCAATTTAAAAAAAAATTATTCTATTTGTCCCAATGAATCTATAAATACACTCTTCGATGCCTAACCAAATTAAACATCTTCGTCGTCTCCATTTAATTCTTATGATTAATTTTATTAGCCGGGGCTATTGTAATAATTTCTACCAAAATTTTGATTTGTTAATTTTACCTTTAATACAATTTGGTGTAGTATCGAAAAGTGCAGATTAAATTTTAAAACATGTTTACAACAGACAATTTGGTACACAATATAAAATGGTTCATAGTAATATTATGGTAAGGTAGGTATGCATTTCACTAATGTTTTGTTATGATGTTTATCCAACTTTGATGGACATACCAACATTATTAAAACAATATTATGTTACATTATGGACATACCAACATTATTATAACAATATTATGTTACCTTATTCAAAAAACACAGACATCAAAAATATTATTTAGCAATATAAAAAGCTACTCATTCGTGTTAACAGAGCAACCGTTCAGAAATGAAAATAAAGCAGAAAAAACAATAACAATTTAATCCGGTTGCATTGTTAATACAAATAGTATGTCAATAACACAAATTAAAATATTGGGAGGAATGCAGATCACGCCAAACTCTGGGAATTGAATAAAAATGCACTTTCTAGATGAAAAAAGTGTGTAGAAATTCATTAAAAAAATTATTAAGGCGCGGAAGAATAAATTGAGGGAGATACAGCCGATCAAAATTTAATAAATTGCACTTCGCGATCTGATATTATCACCATATTCGGACAGTCCGCCGCCATATTTTGTCACGAAAATCAAATTAAAAACTTTTAATACTTTTGAAATTTCAGTAGTGCCATCCAAAAAATAAAAAGTGTTGCCATATAATAATATCAATGCATGGAAAATTCTGAAAATTAAATATCATTTGCCAGATTGGTAGTTTATTATTTAAAATCTTGTAAATACTTAATTTATGTATATATATAACCTAACCTAACTGTGATTTTCTATAACAAAAAAATGACCCTTTAATAACGCCCACTCGCGTCCCCTTTAGAGTTTTATCCCAGTTTTCAAGTAGTTTGTGGGCTACGCTAGGTTTGTATAGACGGTTTGTGATTTAATACTAATACCTTTTTTCCATGTTATTTCCTGTTACACAAAATTGCCCCTTTAATAACGCCTGCTCGCGTCCCCTTTAGAGTTATATCCCAGTTTTCAAGTAGTTTGTGGGCTACGCTAGGTTTGTATAGACTGGTTTGTGATTTAATTCTAATACCTTTTTCCCATGTTCTTCTGCCTACTCTAACCCAAACTAAACACCTAACCTATTTTGTAAAAAAATATTATTATTATATGGCAACACTTTTCTTTTTTTGGTTGGCACTACTGAAATTTCAAAAGTAAATAGTTGCTAATTTGATTTTCTTAAGTCATAATTGACAAATAAAACATGGTTCCTATGTATCGCGTACGAAGTTTCAAAACCCTATAACTCAGTTAATAGTGCCGACCCCCACCTAATTCTTTCAGATTCGGATTCCCCAGCCCTAAATTAGTCTAAATCAAGTTCAATTTCGGTTATACTCCCATAAACCGAATATTACCCTCAGATCGCGAAGTGCAATTTTATTAAACTTTGATCGGCTGTATCTCCCTCAATTTATTCTTCCGCGCCTTAATTCTTTTTTTAATGAGTTTCTACACACTTTTCTCATCTAGAAAGTGCATTTTTATTCAATTCTCAGAGTTTGGCGTGATCTGCATTTCACCCAAAATATTCGCAAGAATGTAATTATTGGTGATGTAGGACTCACTTTATCTTAGTAAAAAAAAAACTCTAGAACAATGAACTGTCATACACATTATTTAGCGCAGATTTTCTGTAAACGCGGTGCAACAACATTCAGCCTGAAACGACATTTCATTAAATAATGATCACAAAAGAACCTTTTGAAAATACAAATAATTTTTCTTTTGGATTATTAGCTTTTTGATGAAAGTGTAGTGGTACGCAACTAATTTATTCGAACGAAATTCTACAAGTCTCGATTTTTCCAAACAAGCTTCTTGGATGTTCTTTTATTTATTTGTTTGGAAAATTCTACATAGCAACCAAATTGTTCCAGAAGCTTCTTCACCTTTTAAAAGCGACAGCGTGAAGAAAGCAGTCAGTCAGTCATCAATCTGCCATCAGTTAACAAGGTGCTCAACGAGTGATAATCCGCGCACCTCACTTGCGCGAAGGAAATTCTTCCCGGCTCTCATCATGGACTCCATAGGGATATCATCATAGCGTTTTGGCCCAGATCGCCGTCCCTGGCCAACGCTACATGGATTACAGCGCCCTGGTTCCAGCGTCTCTGACCAGCGCTTCATCCACGCTCCATGACCACCACGAGGACACGCAGCATCCTCACTGGTCTACCAGCTCCCCTTTCAACCGCCGACAAGGTCCACCGCACCTTCGGCCTTCTCGTCAGCACTGGAGTACTGATTGCCAAGATCGCCAGTGCCTGACAGTCGACGAGTCCGGTCACCAGCGCCCGGCGTCGACTCACAGACCCGCGCTTGACCAGCCATCACCGCCTGCATCCGGAGAATACTACATCTGTCCAACGTCATCTCATCACGGCTACCTGACTCATCAAATAAACACTCTGACCTTCACGACAACATCTTTCATTCCGTGCCTCCTCACAAGATCCCCAAAGTGGTGACCCCGACGTGATTGTGTTACCCCGACTCACCGGTAACCCCGTCTCAAAATGGGTGATCGGTTGAGGCACCATGGAGCTGCGTGCACCAGACCATCTCCGCACCAGCGCGGATAATAGTGCCCACCATGGTTACCTTGAGTGTATCCTCAGATTGTGTTGTGAACAGTATTTGTAATTTATAATAATTTTGTTTTTCTAACCGTTTTACTTTATTTTTTTTTACGTGAGAGAATATACAACAACTGTACAGTGGCCCTGAACCCAAGATAAATGCAACGATACCAGCACCAACCCTTCCTACTCCCATCAACAAGCAAGATCTGACTCAACTTTTCTTTCTATCGCGGCCCTCAACCATGCCGCTGGAAGGGGAGTCCTGTAGTGGTACGCAACTAATTTATTCGAACGAAATTCTACAAGTCTCGATTTTTCCAAACAAGCTTCTTGGATGTTCTTTTATTTATTTGTTTGGAAAATTCTACATAGCAACCAAATTGTTCCAGAAGCTTCTTCACCTTTTAAAAGCGACAGCGTGAAGAAAGCAGTCAGTCAGTCATCAATCTGCCACCAGTTAACAAGGTGCTCAACGAGTGATAATCCGCGCACCTCACTTGCGCGAAGGAAATTCTTCCCGGCTCTCATCATGGACTCCATAGGGATATCATCATAGCGTTTTGGCCCAGATCGCCGTCCCTGGCCAACGCTACATTGATTACAGCGCCCTGGTTCCAGCGTCTCTGACCAGCGCTTCATCCACGCTCCATGACCACCACGAGGACACGCAGCATCCTCACTGGTCTACCAGCTCCCATTTCAACCGCCTACAAGGTCCACCGCACCTTCGGCCTTCTCGTCAGCACTGGAGTACTGATTGCCAAGATCGCCAGTGCCTGACAGTCGACGAGTCCGGTCACCAGCGCCCGGCGTCGACTCACAGACCCGCGCTTGACCAGCCATCACCGCCTGCATCCGGAGAATACTACATCTGTCCAACGTCATCTCATCACGGCTACCTGACTCATCAAATAAACACTCTGACCTTCACGACAACATCTTTCATTCCGTGCCTCCTCACAAGATCCCCAAAGTGGTGACCCCGACGTGATTGTGTTACCCCGACTCACCGGTAACCCCGTCTCAAAATGGGTGATCGGTTGAGGCACCATGGAGCTGCGTGCACCAGACCATCTCCGCACCAGCGCGGATAATAGTGCCCACCATGGTTACCTTGAGTGTATCCTCAGATTTTGTTGTGAACAGTGTTTGTAATTTATAATAATTTTGTTTTTCTAACCGTTTTACTTTACTTTTTTTAACGTGAGAGAATATACAACAACTGTACAGTGGCCCTGAACCCAAGATAAATGCAACGATACCAGCACCAACCCTTCCGACTCCCATCAACAAGCAAGATCTGACTCAACTTTTCTTTCTATCGCGGCCCTCAACCATGCCGCTGGAAGGGGAGTCCTGTAGTGGTACGCAACTAATTTATTCGAACGAAATTCTACAAGTCTCGATTTTTCCAAACAAGCTTCTTGGATGTTCTTTTATTTATTTGTTTGGAAAATTCTACATAGCAACCAAATTGTTCCAGAAGCTTCTTCACCTTTTAAAAGCGACAGCGTGAAGAAAGCAGTCAGTCAGTCATCAATCTGCCATCAGTTAACAAGGTGCTCAACGAGTGATAATCCGCGCACCTCACTTGCGCGAAGGAAATTCTTCCCGGCTCTCATCATGGACTCCATAGGGATATCATCATAGCGTTTTGGCCCAGATCGCCGTCCCTGGCCAACGCTACATGGATTACAGCGCCCTGGTTCCAGCGTCTCTGACCAGCGCTTCATCCACGCTCCATGACCACCACGAGGACACGCAGCATCCTCACTGGTCTACCAGCTCCCCTTTCAACCGCCTACAAGGTCCACCGCACCTTCGGCCTTCTCGTCAGCACTGGAGTACTGATTGCCAAGATCGCCAGTGCCTGACAGTCGACGAGTCCGGTCACCAGCGCCCGGCGTCGACTCACAGACCCGCGCTTGACCAGCCATCACCGCCTGCATCCGGAGAATACTACATCTGTCCAACGTCATCTCATCACGGCTACCTGACTCATCAAATAAACACTCTGACCTTCACGACAACATCTTTCATTCCGTGCCTCCTCACAAGATCCCCAAAAAAGAATTATGTTGATGAATAAGTTTTTTTTTTTTAATTTTATATATATATTTTTTTAAATTAAAAAACAAATTATCTACAGCTTCGTAAAGACGGTCCACAAAAGGCATGTGTGCCACTCCCAACTAGCAAATAAATAATTAAGCAGTCAAAAGGGCGAAACAAAGTGTATGAAATATACCCCATTTGGGCCCTTTATTATTCATTTTTATTTAAGTACTACACTTTTTGTGTGTTTGTATTGAAATTTTTTTTTAAATTAAAATAAAATAACGTGAATCACTTAAAATCACCGATTAAATGCCAGCTACCATGTAAATGATCTTTTACTTTTATTTTATTTATTTGCCTAATCAATTTGAACATGAAATAATAAAATTTCAGGGTTTATGTTCTTCTCATATAGTGTCCGGGAGTAAAGTGTGCTTACTTCTGGGCGCTATCGACATGATAGTATAAGTAAAAAAAATGTTATAACTTTTATCGAAATTTTAACGTTTGAAGATAGATTGAATGGCAAAATAAATATTCTGTTTTAGAAAAATATTTTGTACGTGAAAAAAAAAATGATTTTCGAAAAAAGTTATTTAAATATTTTTTACTTCTACCGTCATGTAGAATCACCTCCCGAAGTTAGCGCAAATTTAATTCCGTATACACTGTATTTATTCCTAAAATTGAGTGCAATTGCCAATTAATTACTGTTATTTAGAATGTCTCCAACAGGATCCGGAGTAATTGTACTTCAAACCATATGCCTATGAATATATACAAAATACTTGAAAATGTTTTCCGTGCTCTGGTACTGTGAAGATAGAAAGTTTGGTAAATTAGCCAAGCGACATAATATAGTCTATAGTCAAATATAGGAAAATGTCCAATCTAGTCCAAGGAGCCTTCATCGGAAAACGGTATAAAACGGAGTTGGTAACTTATTACCTCTCGTGTGAATGAATTTGTACAGCTTTTTAGGGCACTTTTTTATATTATTGTATTGAGGTAATAAAAATATTTCGTAGGCATGTATCACTTTTTTACACTGTGCTTATTAGCATCAGAAATATTGCAAATTTTTCCACTGTCAATTTTACGGTAAAGGTCCACTTTACGATTATATATTTCACCCATATTTTAAAAACTGAGTTGGCACAATACAACTCAATGGATGTTTATTTTTTAATACATTTTATGTATGTTATTTTTTTAATTGACAAATAGGATTCGGTCTAAAACCCCTCTTGAGAAAATAGTTTTTGTTTTCCTTTTTCATTGCTCATTAATAAAAAATAAAAAATAAAACTAAAATATAAATGTATTTAGTCTTACTTGGCCTCCAAATATGTTTTAAAAATTACCACCTGACGTAAATAGAAAAACAGAAGAATGCTTTTAGAAATATGGAAAGAAGTACAATTTATTTAACCTTTCCTCGCACGATTTTGAATTCGCACATACTATTATAAGTCGCTGTCGCAGTAACTCGCAGTAGCTCGCAGCACATATTGACATTTAGTAAATGGAAACCAATATGAATAGATAGATGCACCAACCTTGGCCCATCGTAGGGCGGCACCCTGCCGGCTGGTCTCAGGCCGTATAGAGAGAACTGGTCATCCAGGAGGGAAGGATGGTCGCTGCAACAAACAAATAATTCATTCAGAACTCGGACGCGGAAATCAATCAGACTTCTATAAAAAGCCTATCGTGCCTTCTCCAGATTCGATTCCTCAAAGGACATCGGTGTTTGGAGAATAGGAAATGGATATTTTCATCGGAGATAAGTTTTAAAGGATTTAATTGAAACCCAATAAAAAAAAACAATAACTACTAAGGTTGTTTCACAGAATTTATAAAATTCATCAAATTTTAAAGTTAATGTAGTTATTTATTTATTAATTAACGCCTTTTTTTGGGTCTTTCACATTTGAATATTAAGAAATATTTATTATTTATTGTACATAACTGAATTTCTTCACTAACAACATTTTATATTTGTTTAAAGATAAATTGAAGATGTCCACTGACTTGGTATGATTGTTTCCCTCCATTAGTATTCTGGGCAAAGAGTAATACATATGGTAGTGACTTCTAGTATTACGTTGTTGAATCCGGAAGCTTATCAATTCTAGCAATACCGGACTATCAACTGAATCATTTAGAATTTTATATATAAATACCAAGTCAGAGAAAATTCTTCTATCTGACAATTTGAGCATATTCATATAATTTAACAGAGTGTTTTGGTTCAACATAATTGCTGGAATACCGTATAATATGTTTTTTTTTTTTTGTTATTTGTTTTTGGGGTGTTATGCCGTTTTGCGCTAACTCCTTCTTTAGCCAACGTTTAGGACAACATTGCAGTGTCCATCATCAGGGCAGATGTGTTATTTTATTTTATCTTATCAAAATGACACATCTGCCCTGTGTTATTTTATCAAAATAACACATCTGCCCTGATGATGGACACTGCAATGTTGTCCGAAACGTTGGCTAAAGAAGGAGTTAGCGCAACACGGCATAACACCCCAAAAACAAATAACAAAAATACTTTTGGCCGTGAAAATCTTAAATCATATTTACCGTATAATATGGTTCGTAGTTAATAAATTACAGTTCTTTAAAAGTTATTTTCAAATTCTGTTATTATTTAAGCTCTGTGAAGCTATTGGCCCATAGTGATAACAGAATACAACATAACAGAATTCGACTTTCAAAGATCTTAAAAAATCAATGTTGAGATATGATGAATTGTTATGCGTCAATTCTGTGAAACAATCCGTCCTAAGAATACCTAGCTAAAAATCATGTAAAGATACTCTGAAATTCAGCTCCTTCAAGAGTTTTTCAAATATAATTCTTACCCAGTAACCTCTTCGTCGATGACAGGGGTCATGCCACCCCTCGGGGGCCCCACGTACTGCGTGTAGTAGGGCTCCTCATAGGCCCCCCGGGACCCGCGCTCCGGAGAAGACATGTACCCGTCGTTGTGGATACGATCAGCTGCGAAAATAAACAAACAATAATTAATAATATGTCACCGAATACGTACCGTATAATAATGAATTATTTCTACGAGCTTTCTGTTGGAAAAAGACCTAGTTGTTGTCGGGAACAAAAAAATTTACGTCAGCTTTTAAAAATTATTGTGTTTTAGGAATATCACCGTCACTTTGAAAAAGAATTCGTCGATAAAATAAACACATACTCAGAAACATTATTTAATATGAAAAGAAATAAATTAATACACAAAGAAAAAACTACAAACAAACATGATTGAAGAAGGTCGATGAGGAAGGAAATGTTGGAAGATATGATTTGAGATTTTTCACGGTGAAAAGTATTCGTTTCGGACAGCATTGGCACACATCTGCCCTGATGATGGACACTGTAATGCTGTCCAAAACGTTGGCTAAATAAGGAAGTAGCGCAACACGGCACAATACCCCAAAAATAAATCACTATAAGAAATGTTGCTTGATTTTTATTTATCTACGAGTATGTGTGTTTACTATTTGCAATAGGTTGATACTTAATTTTTCTGAATATTTTCAATGTAGATTTCCGAGTAGTTTGTCAACTCAGTGTTATTTTCACTACGCAGAAGAAAGAAGATGTTAACTAACGAACGATACTAAAAACTTATACCTAATAACTTGTAATGATAGCTTCGATGTCGGAATATACACTTTGATACTCGTACCTTGAGAGTTGGACTACAAGAAGCGCAAACTTTTGTATGCAATTCAGTGACGCAATCATGTCTAATTTATCTGGGAAGTCTGTACCTTAGTTAATGCTTCAAACATCTCTTCATTAACATAGGTCCACAACATGCAGCAAGCACTTCTTCCAGAGTAACAAAAATATATGCTAATAATATTCAAAGAAAAGCAAACAACTATCAATTCTAGATTACAGCCATGCGAGATTGGAACCGATCCGAACGAGAGGCGAACGGAATATTAAAGCTAAAGCTCAGCTTGTGGTCGAAGCACAAACTTAGGGTAATGAAGGCGTTGTTAGATTTATGGCACGTAAGATTGGAAAACAACTTTACATTGAAATGGGGATTAGAATCAACGAAAAATCGAACAAAAACATGCGAACTAACTTTAAAAATCTATGCTACAAATTAAGGAGCACTCTGACCATTAAAGTTTTAAAGTGGGTTGCACAAACATTAAAGCAAAATATGCGAAAATAAGTGGTACGTTATTTTAAAACCAGGAAAGAGTCAAAATCAACGTTTTCATCATAATTATTAATAGCTGAAGCCTTAGAAAGTAAACCAGAAAAAAATGCACACAAAACACGTATAGCACATAGATATGTTGTTAATGTGTTCTATAAATTCACAGAGCGAAAATAACAAACTTTGTCAACACCAATATTTTTATTAAGTTGGTTATTTTCATTTAATTTAAAATGATCCTACAACGTAATTTTGCAATTTTTGATTAAATTATCAGTAAGTTTTTTAAGCGAAGGAAGGAAAACAAAGTGACTTGATGTACTCATGTGTTTACCAGATATAACTCATATCTACGGTTTGTGCTCTTAGTTTGTAGAATGTTTACAAAAAGTTAAGTAATGATATATTGCTAATATCATTGATTGTTGCGTTACAGCCGTTTCCCCCTTCGCAGGCATTATCATACTGTGACTTAACCAAGTACGTCAACTTATTAATTAAAAACTTACCTACCCATTACAAAAGGTGCATATAAATAGGTTAACTGTACGTGACGGAGTGACAGTTCGATAATGCCTCAACAAGCAATGCTTTAAGCAGTTCATTCTAGAACCATTTCTTGACTCCCTTGTGTGTCGATCTCTCACCTGGTAAACTGTACAGTTGGTCAGGTACCCTCATCGCGTCTAAGGGGAAGCATCTGTCCGACCCGCCTCTAGCAATGGACGCTGCACTCCCGTAAGCTCTCAAAGGCTTAGGAGGTGCCCCTAACAAACAACAAAACAATTGACTCTCGATGAAAACGGCAACCATTCCTTACAAAACATTCACTTTATCAATCTGGTCAGTCTTTCTTATTGGTTTGAACTTTTTCAAAACCCGCGACATCTTTAAATATGTACGTGAAAACATGAAGTTTTGTGTAAATTAGATTTAAATGAACCCCGGCTTTAGCTATACTAAAGACTCATAAAACGTTTAAAAAATCTGAACATGTGTATTATTATACACATATATATTTTTTATAAAATTTATTACGTATTTTAACAATGCCAGCCATTTCATTTTACGTCGGCCAGACCGGAAGGGCAACTAGATTCAAAGAACAGACGCTTTGCATATACAATAATAAAAATTATAAAAAATTCGCAGCCCATATTTTAGAGGAAAATCTCCTCCAACTTGACAACAACGAGTCTAAACCTTTACTTATAGAAAAAAAAATTAACTTGAAATCCGGGTATCATTTCGACGAGCTGGAGTCAAACCACGTGACCATAATTTTGGCGCCAGGAGGGTTCTAGAATGCTTTGAATAATCTAATGGTACGTATACATTTACGAACTTAAACGCGAACTGAGTCACGAATTACGGGAAAGGAACGAAGCAACTGCAAGTGTCATTTCGCGCCATTTGCGGTTGCTTCGTTCCTTTCTTATAAGTTGAGGTTCAGTTCGGCAGTTCGGCTCACGTATGTATTATATTTTTTTTGGTAAACTAATGTTTTTAAGACAAGATTTTTTTATGCATAGCACAAAGGGTAACAATTATTTTACAAGCAATAATTATTCGCCTGAAACACTCATCCACATTGAAAAATCTCCTGATAAAAGATACATGACGCCAACGGGACACGAACCCGTGTCCCTTCGATATCCGGTCGACAGCTCTGACCACTGAGCTATGGCGGCTTATCTCTTACCCGCGAAATGATTCAATATATACTAGTGTTTCATTCAGTCCCGTTGGCGTCATGTATCTTTTATCAGGAGATTTTTCAATGTGGATGAGTGTTTGAGGCGAATAATTATTGCTTGTAAAATAATCGCGTATGTAGGTATACTTAGCGTAAGACATCAGTCGCACGCTGAACGCACATTTAAATAAGCAGTCCCTGCGCAGAAAAGTAAAATTCGCTAAACTAAGTCAACTCATGCCATTGTGGGACTTTTCTGAGCAGGATCTGAATGTTCGTAAAAACCGTTAAAAAACAAGAACCGCCTTCAAATCGAGTTGAGTAGCGACGCTTAAAATGAGTGAGGTGGGTAAATTATAACACATTTGTAAAAGTGTCTAACTAAATAATGTATCAAAATATTTCGTTTTGGAAACAAGCCCGAAGTTTTGTTTACCCGATTCGGGATTTATAGTTTTTACGCAGCCAGCAATTTGCGCGTCATTGTAAAAATGACTAGTAATAGCTAATAACAATGAAATGGTGATATTACAATGCGAGTTGCCCGTATACTGTCAGATTAATTTATTGATAAATTAGATAAGGTCACGCCCCCTCCGCGCTCTGCACAACTTGGTTGTTCCTCTCTCCTCGATGGGCTAGTTTATCAATTTGGATGTCTAGTGTTCAAGTAATTATAAAAAAAAATACAAAACTGCCATCATAAGAGATGGAAAACAAAAAAAAATACGTGCATCGTACAAAAAATTGAACTAGTTTGGAAACCCCGCCCATAATCCCCTCTTACCCCGCAAATGCCTAAAGATACTGCGCTTATCAATTCCAATAAAATTTAAACGGGATTCAATTCTTCTTTGTATTTTTGTGTTTTGTTGCACTCTTCACAACTCACTTAACCTAACCTGAAATCTAAAATTATAATATTTTTAATCCATAGTACACAACTACACAAGGAAGATCTATTAAAATTATTTACATGAATATTTTTTATTTTTTGATTTTATGGATTCTTTCGTAATCCTCTAACTAGCTAGGGCTTATAACAATACCCTTCATGTTTCTAACTAACTAGTACTCCGGCTGAAGTCATTTAATTTTAGGGTCATTCGATAATCGTCACTTAGCCACTGGCACCATAATTTCTAATAAGCGCCCTTAATGTGGTTTTTCATGAAAACGGCGCTATATAAATTAGCCAAATATCATTATCGTTATGTTATATTATATTATTATGCAGTTCTAAATAAACGTAGTAATTACGGTGGTCGGTGCATTGGTGCGTGATTTGAAATTGTATTCCTGCGAAATGCGTAAAATTATTTAAGTTCAACGAACTTTAATATTCAAAATTGGAACTGATGAGTATAAATCATATCAGACAAGCGATGAAATAGGTATAAAAAATATTTGATTAATTAATAATTCTTGATTTAAGATGGTTATTTATTTTTTGACACTTACTGAAATAATGTGCGTAGTTTCACTGAACTCGGTCCAGACATACTATCAAGTGGGCCGTTCGCACAGGCATTTCTTTCGTACACAAATATTCTTTGAATAGTTTTTCTTTTCATAAGCAATTTTTTTTCGATTAGTATGAATATGGAGTCTTATATTTTTATGTCTTTTGATTGATGTCGTAATTTTTTATGTCATTTTATGGATGTCGTAATTTTTTAGGTCATTTAATGAATGTCGTAATTTTTTTGGTCATTTGATGGTTTTCGTAATTTTTTAGGTCATTTGATGGATGTCGTAATTTTTTAGGTCATTTGTGGAAATCGTAATTTATCAAGTTTACTAACAGTATTCATTCAAAATGTAAAATTCTTTTATTGAAAGGCAACGATCATGAGGCAAACATATTTTTCCTCTTCAAAAATCCTGTAATTACAACATCCCGTGATTTTTCAAGGATGCTTTAGTATAACATACTGAATGACGTAGATTCGAGTATATTTGGGTCTGAATCTTTTGTAGGTGATCAGGAATGGGATATAAAAATATGGCCATGCAATAATAACTCGTAGTTGTTTTGAATAATTTAAAGCTAGGAAGATACTTTAAGTACTGCCCTGGTGTAAGACCACCATTCAGAATTGAAATGGCTTTGGCTGTGTTCGGTGAGTATATCTGATTAGCCAGCTACTTACAACCTTCTCCTTCCCCATCTCCCTCCCCTCCCCGCTACCTTCAGCCTCACAACATACCCCAATTAGGAATGCCATAGAACTGGCCCCAGAAATAATAATAATAATGTAAAACTGTGAAGCTGAGGAATTTGGGAGGGTAATTGTTAAAGTGATTTACTAAAAACGACTAATGCAATTTCATCTTTTCGCATCTAATAGTGATAGTGAAACATGACGTTAATAGCCTGATTTATATCGTTTTGAAAGAAAATTAGACTTTTCGCCTCCCATGTCTTACGCTCCGTTTTACATGGACGAAGTCTATGAGAACGCGACTTGATCAGTATGTGTGTTATGAAGCTTATTTTCAGTCGATGCATCCTAGTTGTCTACCGGTCTGCCGACTGGCTTAATGCGGTATTGGAAAAAGTGCATTCAAAACCTCACTTTTCCGCAAAAGTGGTGATATTCCATCAATTACAGAGGGTGGCGTGGTGACGTGGTGTGTGGTGGCGTAATGGCGTGGAGGCGTGCAGGCGTGGGGGCGTGGGCATAGTAGCAATCGGATGCCGTGGCGATGTTAATAACAAGAAGTGGTGACTGACGAGATGTAGCGATCATAAATAATGACTTTTAGTTTGCTGGATCGATCGATCAATGTTCTTTACACAAACAATTAATTTTAAATTTTTAATATTCGAAATGATTTTCTAGGTTATGGGTCATTAAGATATATTATTTTTTAAAGACACTTACTTGTTCACTAATATTTTATAAAAATCAGAGTCCAAATAGACTTTAAAACAGAGCATTTCCTTTGAGAATTAAAAAAAAATACAATATTTTGATCGAGAAAATTGGAAAACGTTGTAACATGTTGCTTATGAAATCATTATCTAAATATAAGTTACTGCATGAAATACCGCCAAAATAACAAAAATGTCTTCACACTTGTAGAAAGATATATCACGTGAAAAACAAACCCACAAACTCACCACGTCATCCTACTCTTGGAAAAAGCGGGGATTTACTCTGCACGATCGTATGGTACAAAAATGGTCCCTCGTAGTAATATGTACAATAAATACCTCTTGTAAAATAATAACAAAGCAAAGGGGATAAATAAAGAAAATTGTTCGACAAAATGGTTTGATAAATATATTAGGATAGTTAATAGGCACCTGGTCCGGGGATAGGCTTCATTCTATCGGCGGGGATGGGCGGGCCCCCGGCGGGCGAGTAGGCCCGGATGGCGGAGCCCCCGCGGGGCAGCGTGCTGGGGGCTGCGCTGCCCATGTAGTAGGCGGGGGGCTTCGCGGCGGCCTGCAACACAAACAGAACACAATTTTAGCACAACAATTGAATATAAACATCTAACAATAGCAATAGAACACTTTATAACTAATACTATTAGATCATCAATTCAAATTAGGTTTAGACAGCAGACCCTATTTTCTATAACATGTTGGTAGCTACTGTAGGCATAGAACAAAGAATAATACGATAAGTATAGTTGAAGAAACGAAGATATATTTGCCCAATTCGGGATTACATTTCCATATTAAACTGTGTTTTCGACATTCAACTGGGATGTAGATATACGATTTCAGGCGAGTGTAAGTGAGACGGAACGCTGGACAGTTGGGCTAAACGGAACATTTTTTCCATTTAAATGCACTTCTAGCCTTATATTCTTTGTGCATTATATGTAGGTACTAAAAATCAAAGTAATGGAACAGAAACACGGGTCATCGAAATAAAAATCTCTCACTCATAGAAGTGATGAAACCACGACATGGACGTAATTAACATGTTAATTTCATGAAGTATTCTATTATTCCAAAAGTGGATTTAAGTAATAGAAATAATAAATAAGTAAAAGCCACTTTAGGTAATAACACTTCGTGAATGTTTATCAAATTCTATAAATCTTCTGTACTTTTAAATTGTTGTCATATCATCAACAAAAATGTAATTACCATAATTTGAAAATGATTTATGTAGAAGAGAAATGAAAAGGCTCGACATGTCCTAATCACTAGCCGTTCAGATTTCCCTTTCGACTGGCGGAAACTTCAATAGTTGATGAAATAGTAAATAGCAAATACCTATGTAAAATGTTAACTAAAGTGCATTTTTCACAAGAAAAGAATAAACAAAACCCTGAGCGCTCTTATATAATGGAAGCACTCCCAATATAATCCTCGTATTTCTGTACCTACGTTAAAAAAAATAAAAATATTAAAAAAATACCTCTGATAGGTCGAGAAATATGCTCAGAGTTTTTTCATAAACATAATAATACCTTGCAATCCTCTTGCGGCTGAATTCCGCGAATTTTACAGGAAACTCTACACGGTATTGTTAGTGGCCGTCAAAACTTTTTTTGGAAATTTAGTGTGTAGGGATTGGGTTCGTAATGTTGTTTTCTTGTTCAGATCCTTTATTACGTAATGGTATAAATGGTAGTCATATTTGGTTTCTGAGGGATATGAACGGTTTGTTCAATATTATTTATGCAATGTGGATTTTATCGTTTCATAAGATTATTGGTTGAGCAGTAATCTCGACTGCTTCCTCCGTGTATATAGGCGTAAACAATATTGTTCGATAATTTACATTCTTTGGGAAAGTTATTTAACAGTGCAGAAAGATAAATAAATAATTTAATGTCATTGCAACATTTTTGACTTTCTTAAGGAAAACTTTTGAAATAACATCTATTATTGAAACTTAATTGATATTGTACTATAAAACGAGAAAACATATTATTTGCAAAAAATGAATATTCGATACAGGAGATATACCTACTTTATCAGGATTTTTTTAAATGTACCTAATTATGAACAGTTTTATTTGGTATCATTGTGTTAAGTTATTTTTGAAGATAAAGTAGTCAGTAGTTATTTGACACAACCATTTCGGTAAGAATTTTTATATTAGTGTAGTTCTCAAAACTTTGCCAACAAAATGCCAAGGTGTTATTACAAATAATGATTGTTATACTTTTCTACATCATCTACAAAAATTAAAGGCAATTTCCGTATGTGTGTGCTTTATAGACATAAAACTACTTGACTGATTTTACCGAAAAATTCAAAGTTTGTTTTTATTAGTGCCAGAAGTTTTTAGAAGGTAGTTGTAATGGTAGAAATACCTGCAGACGCCCGAGGAAGAATGGGGCGAAATATAATAGGGCGTACTTGACGAACGAAGATATACTAGTAATAGGAAAAATAATGTATGACGTAGAGGTGAATGGTGGAAGAAGTATGGGACGCTGGAGGAATTCATGGCACGGTCAAGTGAATCAATTACTTGTATGTGGTAAAAAATGAGTGAACGAAGGAAGGGTTTTGAGGAAAATGAATTCATAAGAAGGCGACCACGCCCAAGGATGACACGTTACGACGTAGTGTTATAAATATTTAAATAAAATAAATTTATTCAATTCTTAAAAATGAAGTTATTTTCATGTTAAAACTATACCCAGTTAAATATATAACACAATCTCAAAACATTACTCCATACCAATATGACCCCAAGCAACGCTGGGTACACGTCAACCAGTTATTAATAAAGTGTTCCCTGTACGTAAAAAAAACGTCCAAAACTAATCTCATGGATTTACAACATCGATATATATATATATATATATTATAATGGTCGATGCATCTACATATTATAACATTGAAATGTAGGTTTACCTAATCAACGTAAAGTAAACCGGTTATGTTTCAAAAACGATTATGTAAAATATATTATTGAACAGAAACATTATTTAATCGATATCACAATACCTTATGTAACCAACTGTTCTAAAGCTTATAGTGGCGAGAGAAAGTTGTAGAAATTTACATAGAAAATTAATCATATACATGGTACATGAAGCTATAAACTACGTAAAGTGATTTGCGGTCAGATTGAAAACTCGACATTATTATCGTCTAACTAAACAGCAATTCGTGATTGGAAATCTACGCTAAGCAAACATTCGGAGACAGAGAAAAGGTAATTGCATATTGGAATCAATTTAAGATAAACCTTATAAAAAACCTTGGATTAGGAGGTTCGTGTCGGCATTTTTATAACTTAATACATATTATATATCTCGGGTAGAAAGTTGAACAAAAACGCCTCATCTACATTTTTTTAACGTGTAACTCTTTGTGTGTCGATGCAAAATTTTCGCCTCCGCCAGCTGATTCTATTTTCTGATAACTTACTTGTTTTTTGTAAAATTATGTTTTTGCAAATTGTACCGTCTTACCAAATAAATTGTTTATATATTTATATAAATATTAAATCTGGGGCTTAAAATTAGACGTGCCTACATCAATTTTGTTAATCGACAAGGAATGAAGATTGTTTATTGGTGTCTTGGCGTTAAAAAATCTATAAAAAATATTTTTCTCAGAGCACATGCGCTAGGTGGAGAAAACTTTCAGATATAAAATAAGGTTTTTTTTTTATTTTTTTATTGTTTAACTTATAACATTGTTACATTGTACATAAAATTAGGTAATAATAGGTAATAGTGAAAAACATATGTTATTGAAATTCTACTCCAATGAAGAGTGCTAGCTCTTGAACTTGGCGTAGGAGTTATTTCACAATTATTTCATGTTTATATCAGTAATTAACATAAATACAGTACAATAAATATAAACTTAAAAGAGGATTGCGACGTTAATTTTGGTTGTAACATGAATTGAAGTTATAACATTTGAAAGGTGATATTAATTTTTTTGAAAGATAAATTTGACCTTTTTTTGAATAAAATAAAATCTGGTATTTTTTTCACTTCTTCGGGAAGACTATTAAAATATCTTATGCCTTTGTAAATGTAATTATTGTGCATTTGTTGAGTTGAAAATAGAGGAATTTGGATTTTAAAATTATGCCTTAAGGATGAGTTAAATTTAAGTTTTTTTATTACAGTTTCTTTATATATTTGTAATATTGCATCATTTTTATAGAGGTCTTCAATTTTTGGTACTTCGAAAATTTTGAACAATGATGCTGAAGAGAATGTTGGTTGTTTTTTTCAAAATTACTTTAATAATTAGTTTTTGTACCACTTTAACAGAGCTTAAAAATTTTTCATATGCACCTCCCCACCCAATGATTCCATACTGAAGTAATGATTGGACTAGTGCGTAATAGACTTTTTTCAGGTTGTTTAGCTTGAGAACATTTCTTAATCTAATGAATATATAGATACAGTTAATTTATTAAAAACCTGGTCAAATTATTCGTCTTCCTGTTAAAAACGGAACTGCAGGCCTTTGACGAAGAAAATGACAGAGTTCCTAACAAGGTATCAGTTAAAATCGAATGTTTTATGAAGAAGGCGGAACACGTGTTCGTACAAATACTGATATTGGTACTAACATTCTGATACTGTCGCATTTCGTCGTGATATTTATTTGGAAAAGAACACATGTTCTCGATATATTATGAGTGACTATATTATATTATTTTATCAGGAAATTGATAAAATTTTATATTGCTAATATTTTATCAGGTAATTAGCATGCTATCAGTTCTTTTTAACAGTTATTAATTTTAACATTTTTCTCCGTGTTTTAAAGTTCTTTCTGGTACCTAATCTCCAGATATAATATCCCATAAGTAGTGTCCTCAGAATAGCTCAGAGAAATGATTTATTATTGTGTCTATTGATAATGGCGGCACATGAGAAGACCGCTTCATAGAAAACTTTTTTTTAGATACAACAAACCACAACAATTCTCCTCTTTTATAAATATTTTACCAAAGACATTATGTTACTAAACATAAGGATATTGATTAGTTTTTATATTGTTTTGATGGACTGACTGGCTTTACCGATGATATCTTGTGATGAAAGCATAAATATTTAAAATATATATGTAGGAAAGACAAATAATAAATAAATATAGAAATAACCCGGGTGATAATTTAGGATAACGCTGTCCTGTAAAATTACACTACATACCAATCTATCTGTATAAAGGAGAGAGCACGGAGAAAATTGACTGACATGAAATATTGTTAATTTATTAAAAATCTGGTCAAATTATTCGTTTTCCCGTTCAGATTTACTAACAAGGTATCAGTCAAACTCGAATATGTTATGAGGAAGTCGGAACACGTGTTCTTCAAAATAATAATAGCTTTGCATCTCGTCCATTGTACTTATTCGGACAAGGGCACATGCGTGAACACGAATTCAGATATATTCTGAATGACTAATATTTTATTGGGAAATGATCATGCAGTCACATTTTTAAAAGTATCTTGATAAAAAAGTCGTACTCATTTTCAGACAGGGTGGGAGTTGTGGATTTGATTTTTATACAATGGCCTAGCAGTCGAACGATTGCATGTAGGTCGGGTATCTAAGGATTGCTGGTCAATTTTTAGGTTGTGTAGGTGTAATATTGCAGCCATGTCAGGTAGGTCCGGCTTGTAACAAAAAATAAAATTGAATTAAATTTTACTTACTACCACCACATTTCCCGGATTATTTACGGACTGAAATAATGGATGTGTCTTCAATACACTCTTCAATACATGCGTTCATTCACTTTAATTAGCGAGGTGGAAGTAGTCTTTAGCAAGATATCACTTCAAGACGTTGTAAGGTTCATAATCGGTACTACCAGCGGATAGTAATAATAATAATAACATGGCATTTATATAGCGCAGTTTAGTGTCATTTCACTTCAAGTGCGCTTAACTACTCGTATAACAAACTTAAAAAATGGTAATTCAGTATTAGTGGTTCTTAAAATTATTCCTACAGTTTGCCTTACCCAATACAGATCTAATATTATAACACTAAATACACTGTTTATACAAAGTGATGACATAACTTAGAATAACAATAACAGCAGGACAGGACAAAACAAGAATATTAAAAATAAAACATAATTTAAAACAGGAGGCAGTTTGTGCTCAGAAATGAGAATTTCTGTTCAATTTCCTGTTCAATAACCAACTTATTCCCATTTCAGCACGAGATATTTTTACCTTTAATGAAAACATATGTACTTTAAAGCTTATGTTGACACGAACATGTGATTTTCGGTCGTCTCTGACTTCTTCTTCCGTCCATTTTTTCGTCATACATTATTTTTGCGCCCATCTGTTCTATCTCTTCATGTCTAACCAATAAAAGCATTACTAATCTTGTCCCAAACTATTTTATTGGAATTGCATTATTTTTTTAATACGATCATACGTGGTTTTACCACATATACGCCTCAGGGATCTCATTTATATGCAGTCAATCTACTTACCTCCTTCCAGTGCCACTTACATGCCTCACTGCCATCGATAAATGAAAATTGATAATTGGAAAAAGTTAGACCTGTATTTCGATTCGCATTTATGTTAATATTTATTTTAAATATATTATTATAATATTACATCACAACTTTAAAAAACATTACTTTCCGGTATGTCTATTGATACCGTTATGAAAAAAGGAATAGCGAAATGTTTTATTCCCTTTATATAGTAAAAAATCAGTCGTGCAAATCATTCAAGACAAAATAATAACCTCTCAGTTGCAGGAAAGTGAAAAATCAATTTCAAAGGGAGTCATAAATACCCAAAGAAGATAAAACAACGATGACTCGGATACGGCAACGTTCAGTCGACGTCTGAAAGCAAAGGCAAACAGTCAACACCAATAACAGTGAATGATCATTTTGCAACATAATATAACGTATTATGTCCTTGTGTAGTATTCGTGGGTTTATCTCTCCATTTCACGTGCATTTAACAAACCTGTACATTTCTCTAAACGCTTCTAATATGCAAAATACTTATTGCTTTTTAACGCATGACAAAATAATAGCTCCCATCACCGTGTTACGGACGTTATTAGTAAATTTGGTTACCATTCATCGAAAGTAAATTATTCGATACGACTAGCAGTTCACTTTCACGTTTGTTAATTCGGCAATCAAATGTGAAATACAAAACTATTAAAAATGATCGTAATCCAAGTGAGATAAGAATAATTTTATTCAAAAATGCACAGAATTGAACGCGGTAAGCAATAAGGAAAGTAAACAGATTGGTTACTGATTGAAAACCATTTGAATATACTGCCGATAAACTTAACTGTCAAATCACAATGAAGCAACGATCGAGCTATTATTGTTTAGTGGAAATTGTAGTATTATTATGTTATTTGTTCCCCAACGAATCAAGTGGGGAACCGGTCATCAAGTCGACTCCAGTTAATATTCATAAGATAATATTATCGCAAAAGGGATACGTTCAGGTAAGGATAACATTCAATACACAATTGATCAATGTTAAATATGTATAAATCAATGAATAGATGTTCTTTGTATTAAAAAATAATTAATACGCTCAGCTGGGTGTGAAATTCAAAAATAAATAAAAATAATAATATTGTTTTTTTAGCTTTTTGACGAAATATCAAACAGAACAGTTATTTTTTTTCAAATATTGAACCAACAAATATTTTCGTTTATTTTTATTTTTGGATAGTAAAATTAGGCTCCCAGAGATAAATATTTAAATCATGTTGCGTGTGGAAAAAAATGCGTCAGTCTAATGAGGTGTTAAAATTATAGCGTACAAGAGCTTATTATCCTAGAGTTTTCGTTGTTTCGAACGCTGCTTTATATTCAAGATATTCTGCAAATATGAAAAAAAACTACTCTCGCTGTTCCATACAATAATTCTTTGATTGCTTCCTAACAACTTTTGTAATATTTCTTGTATTTATTTTTTATATCTAGTTATGTTTTAAAGTTGTTTTTGCGATGCGGAATAGTATGGGGGAATCTTGGCAATCATCAGAGCAATCTTCATTCTGCTGGCTTCAGGCTGCAGCCTGGAACGCATGTTTTGTATACTTCGAAAAGAAATTGTATCTGTAATATTTGTTGTGTTTGTTGCAGTTCCTAAAGTACAGAGTGGAGGTGCCGCCGCTGAGCCAGTTTACTTTTTGCCTCTGGCTCAAGAGCTACAACCTCAGCCTGGCGCACCCCATCCTCAGCTATTCCCGTGACTACCTTATTTATACTAACTAACTAAATAACTAACCAACCATTGCGCAGTAGAGTAGGCAGAGAGGATATACAGCTATAATACTCTGTCTCGGCAAACACTCTTTGCTTCATTAATAAATTGTTTCTCACATGACTGATCTAAGCAACATTTTCAATTCATTTCTGTTTATTCATTTCAAAAACATTACAAAATTGTTCATTTTTATATAATGGTATGGTATTGCGTTTTTACAATATTTTTGAAATAATAATTCTTAGATTAATATTAACAGTGTGTATAATATCACCTATACCAATAATAATAGAGATTGACTTTTAAAAGAAGCTTCATTGATGCTAAAAATGACGATATCCGAATTGATTCTGTTCAACAGCAAGATTGCTCTCCCCACCGGTATGACCATTGGCAAGTTAGTTCTGCAGGCCAGGAGATAGAATAGTCTATCTTGTCGGTGACAGTGATAACCATTGGGAACATAGAAATGAATGCTCTCCGTGATGACCGAGTTTTCAAACCATCCACGAATCAGTCTAAAGAAATGTGTAGCAATGCGCACATCCCTCCTGACCCGTCAAAAAGAAAGTCAGTGGGATAGAGCCACGGGTAGTAGCCATACTCCCTCATGTAGAGAAATCTCAAGAATTTCTTCTGAACTCTCTCCAACCTGAGAGAATACTTTACCTGATGTTTTGTAATCTTAATCAATACGCTTACATCAACCTTGCATTACTACCAAATTCCATATACTCATGCAAAGTTTTACTTTACATGCGCTTCACAGATCTCATTTCTAAAGCATTAAATCTACTTTCATCCTTCCTTTGTCAGTTCCTTGTCTCAATGACATAATTCAGGGTTGGTATCATTGTTCCATTTGGAATGCTAGCTTTGCTTCTTGTTAGTGCCAATGGCGTTCAGTCCATTTACTCTTCACTCAATTTATTATGTTATAGAGTTTATTAAATTATCAGAAATACATATTAAATTCAGTCAGTTATGGAAAGCATGTGAAGATTCCTAGGTCTAGAAAATAAATGCGATATAACGAACATTATCGGGTATTGTCGAAAGAGCGGTTATTTTCTCCCTTTTAAACCTCTGTGATGAGCATTAAAAATATGAATAATAAGCTAGATACGTAAATATGAATGACATGAGGAGCGCGCTAATATTTAAAAAAAAGGTCATAATTAATAGGCGTTAGAGAGAGTTGAGAAAATATTTAATTTAACACGACTTTCATAAAATAGAGTAAAAATCTCTCGACATATATGTTATTTTTTAAAGATAATATCAATACTTGACACAAGCGCCAGCTTCTATAGAAGAGAAACATTATTATATTATGCCGAAACGGTAATTATATGAAATTTCCTCAATAGAAAAAAAATCAAAAAGTGTTATCCAAAAAATATTAAAAACACATTTTGTTCTGTTATTTAATATGTTATAGGTATGATACAAATCACATTTAAATGCAACTAAAACATTTTTCGAGAGATTTTTGCTCTAATTCAAACGAGTCATGTTGTATAAAATATTTAATATGGCGCCTTCCTCTAATGCCGGCGCCAGACATGTGTTCAAAGAAGTGTTCACATAAGTGTTCACATGTGTGGCACGGGCATTTGATACTGTGTTCACTTATTTGCGCACTTAAGTGCGCTTTGCCGTTCCGTGTCGGTTTTTTTGGCGCACATCAAAGGGATCAAAGTCAAAATGTTTGCATGCCAGGATGCCAGCCACACTGCGCGAAGCCCAGTATCAGGGGCATTTAACTAAGCTTTGGCCTCGAAACTCATTTGAAACCGCCACGCCCACCTCAAAATTCTTATAGAAAACGAATAATATGGCTAAAAGCTCAGATCTCATTGGTGAGAACAGAAGGATTGGTTTGATCTCTCGCTCTCTACCATAATGACTCGTGTAACAGAAAGAGATGACGGAATTTTGACGTTTGACAGTTTCAAATCATTCAAACAAAATGACAGTGGTGTATTTATACACGCGGGTTGTCATTTTCTGCCGAAATACTATCATTTCCGTCGAAAATATTGCGTGTTAAAGTTGTTCGTGATAAAAATACAATATAAGCCAGTATAGTGTTAGCGAGTTACAAACATATTATATTCAACCTACCTACGTAAGTTCAAGTTTAAAGTGAATTAACAGTTTTAGGTTATTCGTTCGGTTTTTTGAACAATGCTTCATATTTGACATTATGTCTTCCTCCACAACGTATAAATGTTATTTATTATATCGATAAACTTATTCATGTTATTGATTAGTGTTATCCTGTATTATCTTATTGTTTTGGTGAAATTAAAGATTTTTAAACATATGTAACCATGAGTTCATGAGGCTGAAAAATGTCGGAATTTTTCGTCGTACTGTCGATGTTTTGGAAATTTTCTTCAGTGTTTTTGCAAATTTCTTGTCATTTTGGGTTTCTACTTCTCAGATTAACAAGTTTCATCTTAAGGAAATGCACTGTAAAAGTTTATTTTCTTAGTCAGATGAACCTTGCCCTTGGAAAACATTTCGACATTTTTCTGCTTCAAGGACATTTTTATTTTTACAATAGTTTTTTTGGGCTAGTGAATGAATAGAGTAGGCTGAGAGCAATTATGTTGTCTACGGTCGCATCTTTTTTTAAATGGCCTTGAGTTTCCTCTACCTTGTCTACTGCTCTGCTCCGCACGGTAGGTACTGCTTGTATATCTGTGGTTAAGTACTGTATAATTCTGTTGGATACAAAAAGCCGGAAGATATCGATCTAGAGAGTGGTATATTTATGCCCAGTATCGTGAGCGACGCCGTGGAGAGTTGACGTGCCGCGTGCGTACACACACAAGCCATAACCAAGCGAACTAGCGATGGAGTGGAACAATGAGGGCGTGTTTGAATTCATTGAATTATTACAAGGAGAGCCGGACATATGGGACCCAAAACGAAAAGGGCATAAAAACAGAAATAACGTTAATGACGCCTGGAGCCGTATTCAACGGAATTTCTCAATACCTTGCGCTATCGAGGAATTAAAGCGCAAAAAAAACACTTTACTAACCCAGTACAGAGATTGCTTGAAGAAAGTAAAAGAATCTACCAAAACTGGATCTAGTGTTCAGGATATTTACAAACCTTCATGGTTTGCATTTGATGCTCTCCATACGTTTATGGGGGGTATATATGAGTACCGTCGGACAATTTGTACTGAAGCTGTGGTAAGTAAATAAATAATCATTTTTGCTACATAATTCTTTATGTATTTTATTAATAATCGATACAAACACCTGATACAAAATTCTAAGCACGGTTACATAAAGACAAAATACTAATTTTTCGTAGAAAACTTCTTCGGAAAGGTTTTCACTTTCTGATGGCATTATTTATTTTAATAAAAAGACAAATAACTTTGTTTACATCACTTTATTTGTACACAATCAACATGTTTCGTGAACAATGTTCACTTCTTCAGGATCTGACGTATACACTTTGGGAGTGCATTTGGTATCTGTTGGGCTATAATAACTTTGTCGTTTAAGTTATTATGCCCAAATTTGATCTCGTCGTAGCGAAATATTCTGCAAACTCTTCTCTGATATTCTGTGCAGAATTTGCTGCTCTTCGAGGATGTGAATCAACTGGGATCAGACCGTTGGGTGGGTTTTCATTTCGCCATGTTCCGGGTACAAATATACTATTTATAACGCGATCAAATGATTCTGGTGGTGAATAGATATGTTGTGATGCTCTGCTTTTTCTCAAAAAATTGTGCAAATAAACGCAAGTCATAGTCACAATCAGAAGCGGCCCGTGACTGTAATTACCAGCAGTGCATTTCACTTTTAAAATATACCTAGTCTGTAATTTAGGTGGAGCATTTAATGAATGGGAACACCTACTGCAATTCATTCTATCTTCTAAGTTATATTTGTAAAATAACTGATTAAATAATACAAAATTATCTCGAAAATAAAGGACTCTCAATTCATCGTTGAAAATATAGCGAAACCGTTTGATTTCACCGCGAACGAGTTCCAATGTGTTAATGTTGTTGCGTTAACATTGAACATTAGTATTTCTAAGCGAATCCATTCCAAACGCATTGGATTACGCATGATCAAAGTGATGCAAAATTCACTCACCGTCAAAACACTTCGATAATGCACGGATGGGTTATGTATCTGCACTGCTCTAACACGTAATTTGACGTTAAGAGTGTAATCTGTCTCGCTCATGTCACCGTTTCGGCTACTTCGGGCTGTCTCGATACTGCCCGACGCTGTTTTAGTAGTATGGTAAAAGTTGGTTTTGTGCATATCTGGGTATGCACGACCGCTTGCTCTTGGACGGGATTTTTTTACTAGAAGATAGCTCAAATAATGACCTGACGGGAATTACGAATTTCTTACATCGATCACTGGGGCACAGATGTCGTTGTAATTTGTTATGTGGAGATTGAAGACAAGCAGTGCAATGCACAAATGCACGTACCAAGGAACCGCCTCTGGTCACAATAGAGGCTTTATCGGGTTGGAGAAGCATAGGATGTTTGAAAACTCTGAATACTGATGTCATTATTCCAAAAACATTTTCCACTTTAACTCTTGCTTTTGACAATGCGCGATTAAAATTCCTTTTCTTACTTTGTGTTGGGTGGTTACCTGGGTACGGTTTCATCACGGTATCACTCAATGCAAATGCACTGTCAGCAACAAAGACATATGGCATATAAGCTTGCCTGCCTGGTAGTGGATGCGGGTTGGGTAAATTTAGCGTATTTTCATTAATTTTATCCCATAGTAGACTATTTCTTAGTACTCCGCCGTCACTCATTCTACCTTGACAACCAACATCGGCGAACATGAAAAGATAATCAGCGTCTACTAGAGCTAAAAGAACAACACTAAAACTTTTCTTGTAGTTGTAAAAATCTGATCCGCTGTGTATAGGCGACTGTAGTACAACGTGTTTGCCATCCAAAGCTCCTAAACAATTTGGGAATGCAGCTCCATAACCAGCTGCTTTTATTAACCAATCATTTGGTGATTTGGGTAGCTGAAACAGATAAAAAGGGACATTGAATTAGTTTTGAGTAACATTTGTTATTTTGCAGGAAACAACAGAAGAAAGGCCACAGTCACGTGAAACAGACTCAACAGAAACTTCTTCGCTTTCTTCTTCTTTAAGTCCAGAGTCACGAGAATCCAACAATCGAAGTGGATCAGATTCTTTTCCCTCAAAGAGGCAACGTGGAGCGCAAGATATGCTGATTGCAAGGAAACAAATGGATGAGGCTTTTTCCCTAATTAAAAATAGATGTAATCGTGGAGAAAATAAAAAAGAGGTTAACGAATGTGATTTATATGGCCAGCTGCTAGCTGAGAAATTGAAGCCCTTACATATGGATGACAGGCTAGTGCTAATGAATGAGATTGATAATCTAGTATTCAAATATACTATGAATGCGAGACTTCGTAAAAGTTTACCTACAACTGCGTATTCGCCGTATATGAACCAAACTCAACAAGTAGTTTATCACCAGCCTGCCAATTTACCTGGATCATCCACTCTATTGATACCACATTCAGTTGCTCCGGAAACAAATATACATAATTCGCCATCCATTTTAAATTATGATAATCGCACCTCAACACCATTTCAGGACACCAATGCTCAAAACAACTGTGCCATTCAAATCAATCTGCCCGAAGTTCATCTGTCACCGGAAACTGCTAATTATGCATTGTATACTTCAGACAATAATACTTTATATGACTCTAATATACCAAGTACTTCACGTAATCAATACAAGAAGTCAGAAGTCGGTAAAGATAAACAGATTAACATTATTTCTCAAACTATCATACCACCAAGAAAATACAATAAAAATATTATTAAAGAAGCTTATAACCTATGTGATGATCGTAATGACGATACTGATACAGACGATTATTGATATTTTTTTTTTAAATTTTTATTTAAAAAATTTATTCCAGTTAAAAGTTACATTTTCACTCATTTAACTAGAAATAATTTAACACATTAAAATTACTTAAATTTATCAATACAGCGCTATTCTATTTCATTATTTTGTTTATCAAGAATAAATATTGATAATTTTTTTTTTGTAATGTTTCCTTTTTTTTTCGTTTTTAATGTCATTCTGGAGGCAATTATATAAATTGCCCCCCGCGTAACCAATGGATTGTTTACCATAGTTAGTGTGTTTACCATAGTTAGGTTACTTATTAATAGTTACTTATTAATATCGTTAATTAATAAAAGTAATACATACTAAACATTGTTTTTACTCACCTTTACTTCCTCCTTAAGAACTTGAATCAGAGCTTTACACACTTCGTACACAATGGTAGAGATTAACTGATGTGAAATTTTGAATAGATATTGTAGACTCATATAACTATCGCCTGTTGCTAAAAATCTTAAAGTCAATGCCAATCTCACTTTGGAAGGAACAGCTATTCTCCAGTTAGTGTCTAATTTTGAAATTAAAGGAGAAATTTTTTGTAATAGCATTTCAAAGTCTTCAGAAGACATTCTGCAAAAGTTACTGAAGTAACCCACTGGTCTAGGCATCATTTCATCAAGCATTTTTTTCATGGAATCTCTAAAACAAAATTTTTTTTTAAATAAAAACGACTAAAGGGAAAGCATTATCAACATTGTTCTATATACGGTGACTTTTCCTGATTTATTTTTGTAAGTGTTGTGCTAGCTGTTAAAATAAAATAAATAAAATTCACTTACCTTGTTCTATTACGATACATTTCACACATCCATTCACGTCTTCGTTTTGGCTGTTTTTGTTTATTTATTTGCCCGTGTAATAAATAATTACTAGCACATAAATAATATAAGCAAACTGTGTCGACCAAATCGTCGTCCATGTTATGTGAGGTCTATTTGAAAACTGTGAGCTCAAAGAAGTGATCAAATATTTGAACACATATCTGGCAGAGACACACATAAGTGACCAAATGTGTGAGCAAAGTCTTCAAATAAGTGTTCACTTATTTGAACACATGTCTGGCGCCGGCATAACGTTTGTATTTACACATCTCCCTTTTAAACCATATTTAAACGCTTACTGTGGAGAGGAGCATTTTAAAAAATACTGATATTTTTTCCACAACTAGCATGATAAATAACAGAAAGAGACATGTTTCGTTATTATTTGTGTAGCATTTCTTCAACGGAATTTCGTGTAATTATTTATTCAACTCGGCATCTGAATAGATATTATCTTCAAAAATAACATTTTACATGTTTTTAGAAGCGTAAAATCTTAATTGTTCAAGGGATGTATGTTTTGTAAATATCTCGGTAGAAGTTCAGAATGCGGGGTCTTAAATAACAATAAACGAGAACGTTTCTATTCAAATAAAATAATTACAAACGAAATAAAAATATACATTTATAGGCCTCGTGGAATTCTATAAACTGACATTGGCGTTTTTATTATTTTTGAAGAGTTTTAAAGATATATGCGAAATATAAATAATAACAAATATATTCAAATTCTCGTTAAAAAATACACCGAAAATATAAACTGAATACTTTGGCATATAAAAAATAACGAAATAAATGACACCTCCCCCATACACATAAGCCTAGCTTTATTATGATGGTACATCGTACGTATAAAATTTTGCTGAAATAATTATTATATCCTCTGTAAATTATGTAACATTATTTTTTGAATAAACATTAAAAATATGTATAAAATACTATTCTTCGACATTGAGATTAGCTTACTGAAAACTTTTTCAAATAGCTAATTGCGGTAGTTGATTCTCAAAATAAATCATTTAAAAAAAAATATTCACAGGAACTCATCTTATAGCCGAATAATGAAGTTTCATAACATTGAAATACATTGTTCAAAACGATACAAAATATTGGCGTCATCCGAAATTGGCTGTTTCTTGAATTCATTTAATTGAAACCTTTCTCTTCTCTCACTCCTTTCCCCAAATTTACGGGTCTCATAGCAGTCACTGACTGAGGTTCTGGTTTTAAAATGTACTACACACTGGGTGTCATCCACCGCTTACTTGTAGAAATGTATTATAAGTTTGTACAGCGCCCTTGAGGTGTTTTTGCACAAAAACGGCGCTATACAAGTCATCCAAGTATTATTATTATTATTATTACCCGCCCTGGTATAAGTAAGAGATGGTTACTCCTTCAGGGTTCTCGCAAGGACTCTAATTTGTCCTGTTGTTAAACGATTCTATATTTATTATGTAACGAATGTCCCTGGATGTATTATATGTACTATATAGTATTCAGTTGTCATACATGTAGTAGCAGTAGAAAGATTATAAATTATTTTTATTTCATTTCCAGAGCATGAGCGCGACCGCCTACTGCGCACGTCCATATCGCCGGGCGGGCGTTGGCTGAGCACGCGGCTGCTCGAGCACGAGCTGTGCCGCGTGCGCGTGCCGGTGCGAGAGCGCTCCTGGGTGCACGTGTGCCAGTCGTGGCACGCACGCACGGGCCGCTGGCAGGTTTATATAGATGGCGCGCTCAGGGAGCAGGGGGTTAACGACAAGGTTAACTTCTTTTCATTCAAATATTTTTTTAGTTTATCGTTATTGAGAGCTTTTTGTAGCGAAATGGTATAGCGATTCTGTATCTAAAAGATACCCGTATTGTATGAGGGAGGATAAACTTTTAATAAAGAGGAAGTTTTTTCGTGATGGAGTAAAATTGGCGTGTCTCCCGACTGTTCTCATGTCCCGAAGATATTAATTATACTGGTTTTTCGGAGCTCCTTTTAATGAAATACCAATAATACAAACACAGAATTACTATCTGGAGATTTAAAATAAATAATAATAGAAGGCATTGGTCTATTCGTCAAACGGTTTTAACATGGAAAAAATCTTTTCCCCTTTAGATAAGTGCTAATACTTTTATGTTTCTTAAAACGATTACATAAATCATCGCGTTTTTCTATATTGGTTTTAGCTGAGAGATATAACGATTCCCGGGGGAGGAGACTTGGTGCTGGGGCAGGAATATACGGACATTGATAAAGGTAGGCTATGGACTTAGATTGCACTTATTACACACATATTCTCAAATTACCTACAGTATCCTGATAAAGAATTTCTTTTCAGGATTGGATGACGGCATTGAAGGTGAAATATTCGGCTTTAACATGGTGCTTTCTTCCACCACTGAAGCCGGAAATCACAGATACAACGAGAGGCAAGAGACAAGGCATCACTACCGCGCCGTGCGACCAGATGATGAAGAAATCACCCACTCTGACTACATTCGCTTAGGGGACTTGAACGACGAGGAGGAGCCTGAAAACCAAACCGCCAGACTAAACTTCCCGCCAATAGTGTTCCCGCAACTTCCGAACAGCGAACACCGACCTAAGTCCATTGACTCGAACAAACTGAGAATTGTAACAGATAACTATTACAATATTGACGAAGACTATACGCCGTATGTTGCTCATAAGGCAAAAAAAAATAAAGATACTAGAGACATAAACACCGATCACATCATAGCGATAAAATATTTCCCAGACGCACCGGAACCAGATGACTTCTCGGAAGAAGAGAACGAAGATAGTGAAGATGAAGAAGAAGAGGAAGAAGAAGAGGATGTTTATTTATCAGACCCCCCTTCAGATCTCCTCCGCCCTCCCGCTCCTTCCTGGAGGCATGTTCAAAGTAACAAGGCAATAGATGAACAACAAACGTTGGCTCTTACAAATCTGCCCATATATCAAACCCCGCCAGCTTTGCCCCCTGCAGACGTTTCAATGAAACCGAGCTTTGAGGTTATGTATTCCAGGAATAATTTTAAGGGAAATGAATGGTATGACCAAAACAATTATTTCCCTACTGAACTATTCCGACATCTAAAATACAGAGTTCCTCAGAGAGAATCGGTCAAAGCTCATTACCATCATCAGCAGCAAAAGCGCAATCGCCAATATCATGCGCACGCCCACGCCAATGGCCACCAGCAGAATCACGCTCACCCCCACCATCATAGAGGGTCGTCTTACGTCCCGTCGGATCTATACCCATACCCAAGTTCGCAGCACGAGGTCTACCGGCCATACTCTTCCAGCATACAAATTATGAAAAAACGCCATGAAGCGAACCACACCGTGGTCCGCCGAGATTTAAGTGGAGGTGAGAAAAATATCCAGATATTGAACCCGGAGTCTGTTATTGTTTACCCCACCAAAAATGAGGTTGTGAATGTTGAAGTATTCCCGAGAAGTGGCAGCTCGGCTGAGGAAGAGTATGACGACACTTCTTTGCAAAGAGGCGACGTCCCCCACACAAATAACAATGAATACACGAGGGTCATTATTGCTCTCGACAATAACAAGAGGCTTCAAAATCACAGATTTAATTACGACGATCCAGTCAGCGCTCAATCGGAATTGTCTATTGACCCCTATACAAACTACCCAAAGAATAACAAAGATGATAACAAGAAAACGTCTGAGGATAACTCTCCGAATCCCAGTTACGAAGTATTATACTCTCAGATTCACTACACGGGTAACAAACAACAAAACAAAAGAAAAATCCCCCCAAAAATCGGTAATTACTATAAATACGATTTTAATAGTTCAGAAGGCGGACATTACAGTCAAGGGGAAAGTTTTTCTCCGCACTACAGTGTTAAAAAGTCAGCCACACCCGAAGAAGAAATACCGGATGAAAGTGAAAGATTAAATAATATTGGTTACAATAAACTCACGCTCAATCGCCAAGAACCACGCAGTCATCTACATGTACAGAGAGATGAAATTAATATTGTTCGTCAGCCGTTTAACAATCTACCTGTCCCAAAAAAGAATTTTCAATACGTTCGCGTAATCAATCACGGAAACCAACACATCAACAACTTAAATCCATATAAACAACTGGAGCAAGAGTCGGTTCGTTCGAGTATTAACACGAGATTTCCAGAAAATATCAGAGATAAAATTAACAACGGTGAGTCTGATTACGTCCCGGTGTTAATGGATGCGTCGATCAATGAAAAGCATGCAGAGTTCGACAAACCTGTAAAACTGGGAAATTCTCTGAACGAAAAACAGATTTTTAAGGAACACGGGAACAGCCGGGAAACAAGCTTCGTCAACAGTGATGACAGAGTTCCAGATATTGCCCACTACAGGTCAGATATTGATGACCGAGAAGGGATCAACTTCGAACGTCCAGATCGAACAAACTCGCGGTTCGTCCCCACTAAGATGCAGAGGAAAGTCTCGTCCGGAGGAGTCAGACAGGAGACGAAGTCCACCGGATATAAGCTGGTAGAGCTTAGTTACCGAAAATGCCTCATCGAGCGAGGATCCCCTTTAGCACTTGACGGCCTTAGTCTCGTCAGTTGGACCAACACGCCTGTCAAGATGTTTGGAGGCGCCAGACTTAGACTGGCGCATCCGATGTGCGGATCGTTCTAATTATAGTGTCGACAATCTATTTGGTATAATACATACATCGATTATGGTTTAGTCGCTTAGTTTTCTGTTGAAGACAGTTTTCGGGCTTCCCAGAAATGGCCGTACAATATATACAAAAGTTACAAATACTGTTAAGGCGATGCCATACGTAGTAATGCAAAATCATGTGTTTTTGGTTTGAAAATTTGGTCGCCTAGAAATGTTTCAGATGCTTTAACTGCGAGTAGAATACATCTTGGCCTTGGAGTATTTTTTAGAGAAGTCTTTTTATAAGCCCAGAAAAAAATAATGTAAAGGCCTATGAAAACTGCTTTAATGTTCAAAATCTACTACTTCCGAACCCATTTTCGGATAAATGATTTTATTGTATAATGTGGCAAATTAAGTTATTTATAAAATGATCAGAAAAAAAATTAATATTTATGCCTGGACATCCACAAAATAAAATAAAAGGCACTTTTTGGCCATGTTTTTTTCTTGCATAAATCTAAACAAGCGGATGGTGTTAAGCGGGAATTTAAACCTTACCGCCATCTACGTAAGGGTTATTATTGATAGCGGCTCAATTTAAAATATTACACGACGTAGTGCATCGCCTTAAGGAATATTTATAAATAAATAATACAGGTACCCCGTGAGAAGAAAGACTAACTAATAAAAAAAGGGATATTGTATATAAAATATGTTAACTGTACATCTCATATTTCTTTAATTTTATTTGAAAGAAAGGAACCCACATCCAATATACGAAAATTAGAAAAAAATGCTATAGAAGAGAGATAGGGAGATCATCGACAATGAAAATGGATGTAGATACAAATATTAATAATAAGTTCCAATTAATAAGAATAAATAATATATTTTACCTATTTAATAGTTGGGGTTTATTATGTATCTATTGAGATTTAATTAATATTATTGAATAATAAAGTTTTTATTTTATTTTTAATACTTTATATTTTGATATTTGTATATCTTTGACTCGATTTCAATAAAGTAAGTCGTCGTCACGAAGTAAAGATCTTAACAATAAGAACCGATGTTCTCAGAGAAGCACGGCTAAATATTGTATATTTTAGGAACAGAAAATGACAGCAAATCCGCCAACAATAAAATCAGGCACGTCTCGCTACAAGGCGCTGAAGTAATGTTGTGTTGTAAATATATATACTGATAATAAATTATGATAAGCGGCTCAAATGCCTCATCCAGACAACTGCTTGTGGTGCCTTCTTTGGGTTTCATCCAATTTTGGGACCGCTGAATGGGCATTTGTCAGTTTTTTTTTTTTTTTCAGTTTAACCATCTCGATTTTACTATTAAAAAAATCACCCAATATTCCAATAAAAGTAAGAATATTGCAATTCTTTATCCGTATTTATTGTCATTTAAAAAAAAATCTTCAAGAATTGCAAAGTTACTTAATGGCGTCATTTTAAGTTAAATTAAACAAAAAAAAATTGTTCACATCAATATTAAATCAAAAATCGTCATGTTTCAAAATACCTTTATTGAAAATTATTTATTTTATGTTATTTAAACATCTTTGATTTTTGTATTTTATAAATGTCTTGGATGTATACATAAAGGCAATAATTTCGTATTTTATGATAATTTTACTTTTTAAAGTGTTTTTTTTTTTATAAAAGTAACTACTTAATCATGGGTCATTGTAATATTTTTGTTTATACTTGTTTGCCTATTCTTAAATATATTCACTGTCGATCTTTTGAGTGGCGTATATGAAGTTATTAATTTAATTTAAAAAAATTAAAACTAACATTTAGAGGAAACGTAGAAAACTTGTTGAATGTCAAATACATTTCACACCTTTTCGTTTCAAAATGCTATTCCGACTTGATGCATCTTAAAATTTAATAAGTTAAAGTTTTTTTAGAGTATACATAAAATTATTATTTGGAAAACCTTTATTAATTGAAAAAAAATAGATAAACGAGTTATTTCGTTTTCAGTACTGATGACGTATTGGATAAATGAAATAATTAAAAAACATAATCTGCAGACGTGAATAATAATAATGAACTCTTCCATAATAGACAACCAGAAGGTAATACTTTTAAAAAAGTAGACCATTTTAATTTTGTAATTTAAAAGAGGCGACGAACATAATAACATGTTTGTTGTTTGTTAAAAAAACAAAACATACACTGTGGGCACAATAAATCGGGCCAGAAAACATTCAATAATGTTCACTCTTTAATTGGACAAGAAACTTCAGAATCAAAAAGCGAAGGCTATTATGTAAGTAACCAATGATTGCACACGCACATAGATTGCTAAAATAACAACTGATTTACAGTGATGTGTTGCGTGTAGGCACTGTTACAGCTCAGATACTGTTCCGTTGGAATCACTCACATAAAGACCTCTCTATAGTACCTTATTAACAACAAGTATAATACATAACATGTGGAAATTTTAAGCTAGCAAAAAAGTAAACATAAATAGAAAAAAGTCCGGTGTAAAAATTTTATTAAATTAAAAAGTTTGAACCAAAAATAATACGGGTTTAACGGTCGAATCTATGTTTGTACGTTAACCAGTAACATTAAGGAAATCAATAGTAAATTTTAGTGAGTATTTTAAAGAATTAAAAAAAAATTATTATGGCAACTATTAGCTAATTAGATGAGTTTCATCAAAATATATTTATTGTTATTTTTAATCTTTAGAATACTTCAACTGACTCTGCAGTAATTATTATAAATTAGGTTGATAGTAATTTTAGAAGAAGCAGATTGTACATTATTAATCACGATGAGTCGACTAAAAGATACACGATAAATTTGTTTGACAGTAGATTGGCTTAGTTACATATTAATTAATATCAAAAGTCAAATGTAAGTAGATATGTAAGTACGGTGGAGAGTCAGTATCAACTTTATAATGGCAAATATAATTATAAGTTTAACAATACCTCCAACTTCTGACATTTCCCGTACATTCTGATGTCAATATGCTACATTCGAAACTTTATACCGTCCCTTAATTAAACACTTTAGCTTTATCAACATTTCCCGGCGCATAGTTTTTGCATACACCGCCCGGGAGGGAGAACTATTTTAGTAAGTTAATCACTTCGAAATGTGGAATGTGAACGCATTTCTGGTTAGGCACCTATCATGAACTCAATAAGTACCTGTTGAAATAATTAAGTGGGCACTGATACTGAGCCAACCAGTTATCAGTGTAGGTAAGTGTAAGTTGGTAATTTCACCGCAAGTATAGTAATTTATAGAATCGATTTCACTTCAGATTTCGTATTTTTTAATGTGACATGGCATAAAAATCCCACTGTCTAATACATTTGGGGAATGGAGAAAGGGGGCCTGAATCGAGAAAAGTTGTATTAAGGTGACTGGTAAAGTCAGGCTGCAACCTGTAGGGGTAGATTGTTCTACGACAGACAACCTTCGACAGGAGAGTGCACCAGAAGAAGTTGAAGAGGACGGGCTTATTTGAAAGACGGATTTTGAAACAGAAATACAAAGGAAGGATAAATAGGAGATGAGAGCTGCCCAATGCGATTAATTGGATCTGGTTATTATATATATAGTAAAGTTATATTGCTGTATAGCTGTATTGACAGCATCTCCCACACTGGTAATATTGTGTGTAGCAGGAAACATCATATAACGTCTATCGTTGCATTAGGCGAATTAAAAATGCCACGTTCGGGCAAATAAGGTAAATAAATCAATTTATTATCAGGATTTACTAATTACAGTTGTAATTACTAGTTCGTTGTTATGCTTAATCACCGTAAGTAACATTTAAAATAAAATCTAAAACCTATATCATCGATATCTAGTCTAACCAGGACCAACACTATACTAATTAAGCTACCAAGTACTAATTACATTCGACAATTTTTGTCGATCTCATTTTCAACCTAAATTTTTTTCTAATATTATCTTCTATTATTTTTTATAGGTCTTTGGAACGATGCAAAGATCTTACTAGAATGTATTTGGTATTCCCTTTTTCTTTTTTCGTGTCATAATATTATTTTCAATGATTACGGTAAATAAAGCGCTTATTTTTAAGTGATACTAACAGAACTACGGCATCCCCATTCAGAAATTTGTAAATGAGAGGTTGAAGGAATTAAGGAACGGGAAAAACAAGGTTGGGGAGTAATCCTTCGGATTTAGTCACTAAACATTGTAAAATTTCATGCAACGCCAATGTTTCAATTCTCTTACCGAGACCGAGAAATTTTCCTGTTTGAAACGATAATGAAAAGGCACAAATCGTGAGTGTGCAAGCAGAAGTCACAACTCTAAAAACTTTCCGGAGATAATCACGGTTTTGTTTTTTTATGTGCAAAATAGCTATAAAACCTTATTATTTCTAGATATTTATTTATTTTAATTTTCATTAAATTTAAATCTTAATGGTAACAAATATTTTTTTTAATTTAACAAAACGATCACATTTTTTAACAATGATTTTCTATTTGTTAGTTTCAAGCGGATACTTTGTGATGTGACATTATAGTTAAAATAAAACAATAAACTAAATAAACACCGCTTTAAAAAAATATGTAAATATATATGCTTACTGCCGACCGGGTTTCGCTACAACTGTAGCTTCTTCGGGGCTGCATAATACTGTATTCAAATCTAAAATCTACAAGTAATATGTGTTATCAATTATTAAGCTTTCACACAAGGTTGCAAAAATTGGGCTGAGTTCCAGTGGAGGAGGTAACAGGAGTAGGTAGGGGGTTGGTAAGAGGGTGCTCTTCGTCAATATGGAACAACCTAAGTATTAGGCTTTTCTTTAGGTGATTGCTTTAAAATTGATGTTTTTGTCTTTCCGTACCTCTAGTGCCTCCAAGTTATCCACCTGATCCCTGTTCCATTTTTATGAAGTAACCTGACACCTGTGTTTTTATTATCTGTAGACAATAAATGGAGTTACTGATTTCTTGCAGCCAAGAAGTACATATTTTTGAAGTGTTAATTAGAAACATATCATTATGATTTTGTACGACATTTCCAAGATTCAATCCGAGCGAAACTTTTTTTTTATTTCTAGCAAATTTAATACATAATAAAACGTAGAAATGAATACGGACAATTGAAGAATTCAAGTCTGTAGAAATAAAACTCCTTGATATTAAGTTTTGATCAAGCGGAATACGTCGGCTCTAATTTTTTTGCTTTGTCCACTATGCAATCACCGCATCGATTCGACATGCTCCTTTATTATCCGGGAATCTACGTATTTTCAATAAGCAATACTATTCACAGTGACTTCCGCATTGAACCGTGACTTATCATCAGTCCTTGATTGAAACGTAACAGCCTACATACATAATATTTCCCATTAAAATAAATGATTTCAATATTCAATATCCGTCTCGAGAGGTGCCTACTTACTAGGTATATTACTCAGCGTTCTGTGAAAATGTGATATCATTAAAAAAGAAAAAAAAACACTATATAACTTGCGCCTGGTAATATAAATGTTCAAAGCATAAAATGTTCGGCAATTACGGAATAAAATGTAATAGGAACTAGGAACCAATAATTTTAAAATTTCCAAACTATTCCGATTTGAAAGTAAACAGACGTTGTCTATTAATAAAATAACTTTCGACTCCTAGGCCCTCTTGATTATCTGTTCGTTATCCATCCGAAAACCCTCTAATACAATTTTTTTCTTCTTTGTGAAATATTTTGTTTTTTGTATGTAGTATAACTTTATGTTTGTGATTACTCTATGTTTTCTTCACTCAAATGTAAATTGTTAACCTCGATACAGTCTTAGTCCTAGTGTGGTTGATTTTTATGAGAAATTATATGATTTATGTGTAGTGAGATGCGATAAATAAATAGTTGTATAATTAATTAGGTTGTATCAAGGATCAAAATAATTGTATAGTAGGTATGAGACGGTTTATTATTGTGGATGAAGCAAGGAGTTGTGTGGCCATCCTATCTGCCTATTCATCTGTCGAAACCAGTTAATTGGTTAGGTTAGGTTAATCATACCTACATGTAGTGTTACAGAAAATATGAGAAAAATGAGTATTGCAAACTTATTAAAAATCTTTTCATATTATTGGTAATCCGGTTAAAACGGGATTGCAGGCCGTTTCCTTATATACTTTTAGTAATTTCCAAATTTATCTGAATAGGTGTTCATGCACCTGCATTGATAATATACAATGACGAAATGGGTAAATATTAAGATTTTTATGAACACGTATTACGACATATTTAAAATTGGTCATTTTTCTACATGTGGGCTGAGGGTCTGTGTTCAAATGTGAGGAAGCTGTGCGGAGGGAAATGGCTTTGAATGACGGGTTGTCGTCACTATTGGCAATGACAATATTTAGGTAGAAAATCAACTCTCTCACCGGTCGCAAGGGTGTTGTTCTCTGTATTCGAAAGAGAATTGGCCCTAAATCACCATTAGGCTTACGAACAACGCAGCCTTGGATGTTAATTTACGAAAAAAAAAATGATTTAAAAAATACTAATCAAATTGTGTAAAAATTAAGACTTGAATTGAATGTCACTCAATTTATTTTAAATATGCCTACATTCTGTTTATCGGTGAAAGCGGTTTATTATAGTTTAATCTGGTTCAGAAGGAAAAAACTCGGCGCAAGTGAAATTATTAAACATCAACTTTGTTAACATCGTGTTAAAAAAGCTATACAGGTAGGTACTAATGAACTATCTAAATTAATATTCACGACGAAACTTTAAAACCATTATCCGATGACGAATATATCTCGTGTGTGTTATTAAACATAAATATATATATAAGCAATTAATAATTTGGAAAGAATAAAATTACTTGTGCAGTAGGAGAGTCGTTATTATAAATAGATACATATTAATTGCCATCGCAAAAATCATCCAAAGACTGTTCTTTTGTCGATATGTGTGCTAATATTAAATTTCGGTTCCATGCTAACTCAACACAGTGACTATTCAACACACATTCAAAAAGTGATATAAAGTCATTAAAAACGATGAAAAAAAAATAACCTAACCTAACCTACTTAACTCAGTTAATAAAGTTTTTGTTTCATCACTTTCCATGACTTTATATAACTTTTTAAAGATGTGATGAATTCTCATTTTGATGATTTATCCGGTCACCGTCAAATAAATACCCTCCATTAGGAAAAGAGGTAATTCAGGTTAAAGATGGAAATGAAAATTAAATAAAAAAAATTTAACGACGATTAAACTAACCTAACGAATTACCTGGTTCCGGATGGGTAGGCAGAGACGGTACACAATAATAAACCGTTTCAAACGTACTTTACAATTCTTCTGATTCCTGACATGACCCGACTACTATTTGATTAACTTGGTCGTGTCACCTATTTTTTAATAATATTTGTGCTTCATCTTCATTCAATATTTCTCTGTCTCTATTATTTATATTACGACTCTTAACCGTTCTCTATTTAATGTTATAATGCAAAAATGGTCTGTAGAAATTTTATTGCTGGATTATATATTTATTAGCAAACGCATTAGAAATATTATTACGTTCATTTTAATTACCTACATTACTACAGTTCCCTAACATTGCATAAGTTTTTTATTGATTGACGTTAGAACTCACCGTTTTTTTAAATAATTTTTCTATTAACCATTTCCAACCAGTAAGTCTTATATGTTTTATTTTCTTCTTCTAGTGCCTTTTTCTATGGGGGGTTGGCTGTCATCAGGGCATTAATTACCCTTCAAGATTCGTGAAATTAATAATAAGAGTTCTAATTGAATTAATTTTGCACAAATTTAAGAATATTAAATAAAAGCCATGCGATTTTTTCACAGTTTTGAGGCTTGCTTCGACCTTCAGATATTTGCTTTAAAGTTGCTTAGCCTTCAAGCCTCGGAAGTAAATTACTAGCCACAAGCATTATATTCCTTTGCAGCAATTTAGGGATAGATCTTAGCGGACGTCAATACATCATATTCCATTGCAGCAATTTAGGGATAGATCTTAGCGGTCGTCCATACATCATATTCCATTGCAACAATTTAGGGATAGATCTTAGCGGACGTCCATACATCATATTCCATTGCAGCAATTTAGGGATAGATCTTAGCGGACGTCCATACATCATATTCCATTGCAGCAATTTAGGGATAGATCTTAGCGGACGTCCATACATCATATTCCATTGGAGCAATTTAGGGATAAATTTTTTTTTTCAGTTAGTCTCCAATATTTATACACATTTGATTCCATAGACAAAATCCTAAAAATTACAACAATACATTTTATTTTCGATATTTAACTTGAATAAATAACTAAAATGTTACCAACATATTATCAAAACTTACTATAAAATCAATAATAATATTTATAAAAGAAAAAATAAAAAATAAATTTAACTAATAACATCATATTTTTATTTATGTATTATAGCTACTAGTAGTACATTTTACTTGCATTTTTTTCCTATTTCTCTTGATTCTATATGTATATCTACAATAACATAATTTACACTCCTCTTCCAACCACAAGCGAATGCTTCTCTGGAAGAGTAGTATTAAATATTGTCATTGTAAATTGTAAACCTTGTTACTTACATGTACTTTTTCCTTTAGTGAATATAGAAAAGTAACATATACTAAAAACTGGGTATGTTTTAAGCCGACTATAAGCTTTCAACTAGTAAAAACATCATTAAAAAATCTCTCAAAGAACCGTGGGAAATTTCTTATAATTACTGTGGTTTAATATTTTTAACGGTATTAAACCGTTTATAAACGTTAAATACAGCTTTCTCGGAGCAGTAACATTGCCGCTCTGAATCTGGGATATATTAACATACCGAAATACGAATGTATTCCACTTTTTACACTCTCAAAACAAAATGGAAAGTTGGAATGTTCCACTGATGTAATTAACCGATCATAATATAAGTGTGTAGATACACATATATATTTATATAAAGTTGTATTATAGTAAAAGCAATTAAAGTGACAAGTTAGTTCAACCTGCCGTAAATATGTCAGTAAAAGTAGTGAGTGTACTTGATTCGTTTCATAATATAAATACGAATTAAACGTCAGATTCAAATTGCCAAGGAGAAAAGCAGTATGTTTCACACATATTAGGTAGTTATGTAAAGATTGTACATCGGGGGTTTAGGATCACAGGGGTATATCTACAAAAACAATGTTTTGAGATAAACGCAACTAAAAATTTAAATGCTCATATGCCCAACTGTATCTTTTAAACGGCTGTATGTACGAGTTAGAGATTCGTATCACCAATAAATGTGTTTATGACATTAGCGATACCAAGTTTAACTCAAAACACCAGTTTTAGTAGCTGGGCCCCTAAGCCCCCGACAGGCACATGCGTTTTCGTACACCTCTACAATACTTGAATCGACCGAATCGAAACTATCTCTAGGTTAGAGGGAGTTATTATTACTTTTTAGTAGTGAAGATTAGCGGATCGACATCGAAGGAAAATCAAAATATAATTTATATTGATTATAAATATATAATTTATTGAATTTAAATAGCGCAGACGCAATCACGTCGTGTTGTGGACATAAGATATTGTTTTTAAATAAAAGTAAAAATGAAATATATAAAAATTGTTTAATTTAAAAACCGCCACGACCATTAAACCACCAACGGCACGAGAACGGGAAAGAACGGCGGCTTAAATTCATTACATCTTCTAAAAATGTAATAATTTGGTATTTAAAATATTATGTACAAATATTCGAAATAATATTATTTGATTACATATTTTTTTGTTGCACACTAAATAAATTAACGAAAAATGAATAATTTTAAATACACTTTATTATAAGACTAGCGCGAACCCGTGAAACCATGGGATAATATAATTGAAGGATTTGGGATGCTGACAGTATTTTTAAAAAAGTATTTGCCTAAGGATCATTGCTTTCCAAAAGACTTTCAGATTTTTATCTTTCGAATGAACTCCGTTAATAAACTTCAAATGTCAAATATTTTAACAAAAGAAATACGCGCATAATAATATAGAATTATAAATTAGTAAAATAATGGATGTAAATAACACACTTTATTATCAAATATGATTTGAGATTTTTGTTATTTGTTTTTGGGGTGTTATGACCTCTAGAACTGGGATTTGCTCTGATTTTCAAAATTAGAACTGATTGTGGGAACGATTCAGATAAGTGATAATAAAGTGTTTTTGGGGTGTTATGCCGTGTTGCGCCAACTCCTTCTTTAGCCAACGTTTCACTAACACATCTGCCCTGATGATAGACACTGTAACGTTGTCCGAAACGTTGGCTAAGGAGTGGAACTATGACAGGCCCATTAAAATAATGTTGTAATGCTGAAGGGTATGAAAGAGGGGATGATCGTCAGCGAACATGGAAAAGTTATTTCAAATATCGTTTATATTCTGTTATCCCCAGCTTTGCTCGGGTATTACATAAAGCTTTTCGAAAGTTTAAGGGTGGAAAATTGCCACTTGAAGTAGCGAAATTCTGCTTTGGGGTGAAAAGGAAGGTGAGGGTGGTGTTTCTAAATCTAATATAGATAGTGACCTTTCTCTTATTTGGACTGTCAAGTGTGCTTAATTTAATCAATATTTAAATATAACTGAAGATTTGTATAAAAAACAAAGGCACACCCTCCCGCGCTCTTAAAAGTTTTAAAATTTTATTTTATTTGGAATTAAAATACAAAATCCGATTCATAGCAAAAGCGATAAAGAAAATTACAAAAAAAATAGTTGGCATAATAAATAAATAGGGTTATAATGAGAACTGTTATAATAAATTTCACACATTAAAAGGTTAAATAATGTTTCTCAAATTCTTTTTAGAACATGTGGAAAATATCCACATTTCCTGCCAGGCACTTAATTAACCTAGTACCTAAGCTGTCCAGGGGCATCAGCATTGGTAAGTTAGTTCTGCATCTGGGAAGTTTGAAAGCCATCAGCAGTAATACGACATCCCTCTTAGAACAAAGGTAAACTTAACTGAAGTAAGATTCTTATGGTGTTAAATCTCCGATAGGACAGAAATAGCGATTAAACTAAACTTACACATTTAAAAGCATACCTCACAAATAAACGTAGGTGTGACCGTTTTTAGACCTAAATTTAAAATAATATTTTGATCCCGACTGTAATTTTTCACACAGCTTGAGAACTAGCTAACGATATCAGTTGACGTCATAGATTCTAGTTTAACTTCTTCCTGGTGGGAGTGCAGTCGTTTTATGTTCCTCCCACGCATGTAATCTGGACTGCCCCCACATGTTAGAAACAGGACGAATGCGGACAACTCCATCGCAGTTGGACAACAAAGTGACTTTAAGTAGCCCAACGATAATAAGTTCAATTCAAAAGTCAATTCAAAGTGGTCGTGTTGCAATCTATTGAATTCAATTGGAGAAAAAAAAGCCCCACCTTAGAAGGACACTGTGCAGGTGAAGTAATTCCGTGAATAGGTACACGGAACACCATTGATAGTATTGCGAACCATTCCGCTAATATCTATCTGGAATATTATCTGATATCTTTAACCTACATTCTATTACATGCAGTATTACACCACCAAATAGAAAATCCCTAATCCTTATGTGGAAGTAAAGTGTTCTTTGTGAGTTTTTTTGAGATCACCTCTAATAATATTGCTTGCTCTTTCATAACTTCACCTATGTATTATAATAAATCTGGAATACCGCGAGTAATTCAAACTTACAACTAGAGAAGAAAATATAACAATTAAAAAAAGTTATGGTAACTGTTAATACGGTTAGGCGGAACTTACTTTAAATTAAATGAAGTTCTAAGAGTTATCAAACAAAATAAAAATAAATAAATATTTCATTTCTTGTAACATATTTTGGAGACAAAGTTTCGAACTGAAAACAATTGCGTGGACTCAATTTAATGACACTAGAGCACACCGTTTCGAGGAGTTTTTGCTGTTTGAAAAAATATTTTTCTGCTTTATACACGCTATTAAACCCATTTCTAACAAAAAAGTCGTAAATAATTTTCTTCTTCTAGTGCCCTTTTCTATTGGAGGTTGGCTGTCATCGGGGCATTCTTCACCCTCTCACCCAGGATCTAATTATGTGTACCAACATCTTCTATATTTTATTCAATAACTTCTGCATTTCAAGCAAAAGCGACAAACTTCGCCATTTTTTTCAATTTTGAGACTCGCTTCGACCTTCATATATATTTTGCATCTGCACATATTTTTGTATAGTAAAATATGTGTAATTAGTATAGTCGTCTAAAGACAGCTCTGACCCATATCCGATTCAAGAATCATAAAAGTTATTTTTTCTATAATACAGATATATACGAGTAGTAGAAAGAAAAATGATTATTTTTCTCAGTTTGTCTCCAATAATTGAAGAATTTAAAATTGTAAAAGTGCATGTATACAAATTGGCGGGATTTTTTCGTCAGCACTCTAAAGTTAATATTTATTTATGGCAGTTTTATAAGTGACATCTTTCTTTGCCGCCCTACACAAAATAATGTGTTTTTTAAACATCGATTTATTTCAAAATTATTAACATTTCGTATCAAAATGTTCCGGTTATTTTTTGTTAACATTTTCATGTATGATATTAAAATTTTATTACTAAGAAACATCAAAATTTTTTTCAGGAAACGGTCATCTAAAATATCGTCTATCTTGTTTCTAAGAATGTATTTGTTTTTACGACAACTTGATGCATTTAAAATACCATGAGAAATTTCACCGTCGCATCGTTGGGACTTATACAAACATTTAAAAGCCTGAAGGGTGAGTCACCTACATAAAAAATTAATTTCAGGCAATACATTGTTTTAAACTTTTTTCAATATTTCTTCTCTATTTTCACGATGCATAACTTAAAAACAGAGAGTCAATCACAGCACAGAACAATTACTTATTAAATAAGCCAATCGACAGTCGACCAAGGAAAAAGCCCGCTGCATCCCACCTCCATTTGTAGCTAGCAGGCACAGGTAAAATGTTGTATGTAGATACAATACAGTCAGTCTGTTATGCAACCAGTATCGGCCTACTTGGACTTGGAGAGTGAGTGAGAGCAACGTTTCGAACTACATTTTTTAATCTTAACTTTCTTTTCAAGAACGAGATTTTCGTTTTGTCTTACATAACGAGTGTCTTTCGATTTTTTTTCAGTTACAATCACATGAGTAATAAAGCAAAAATATAAAAATAATTACCGTATTATAAATATTGTTCATAGTGTACCCACCATTCGTTCTCGAACGTACTTGCAATTTAATTTGTGTATTGAGTATGGATACATAGCTCAAGGCGTTACACGAAATAAACTGTATACATTTTGATGTACATTTGTATAATATTGCATTAATTTTTATGATTTTCTATTTTTTGTTCCTATCCAATAAATAAATTAAATAGAATTCTATGTTTATAATTATATCTTTTCAACGACGTCCTTCGTGGCAGAGAGGTGATCTCTTTGATTATTGACTTGGGTTCGAAACACAGAATGGACGAAAAAAAAAAGTTTTTACATAACATTATACACATGTAAGAATATTTGTCCCAAAGTGGATTAACATTAATAAAATCCCTAGTGTGAAACTACTATGAGGAATCGAAAGGTTGCTTAGCCGTGTTTTAATTTTAAATTATTAATTTTATAGTTTAATGTATTTTTAAGCTAATAGCTGCTTGTTTTCTGCAGAGCTAAATAAAAAAGTATTGAATCCGAGATTGATTTTTCTTTAATCGGTGCTGGTATCAGAAGAAAATCATCGGACATTAAAATAATATTTTATTATATGTCAACTCCGCCCAAAGGTGTGGGACTATGTAATCTTCAATCGGGTTATGTTGTGAGGCTGAATGAAGTGGGGGGAGGGGAAGAATAAGAGCAAAAGTAAGGTTGGTTGTATAAGTCATGTAACGCGAAACAAGACACCAAACGCCATTGCTACAGTCTGTGGGTAGTACGTTATTAATTAAATTTCTGGGTTGATTTTTTCTGTTATTCTCACCTATTTTTCATATTTAAACATGACTAGACAATTCATATCACCATTCCATAATCCTACTTAAAGGTTACTACATATATGCACTTTTTGCCTTTAATTTCAATAACATGTTTTCATTAAATTTATTATATTTTTAGATTATTCAATTTGACTTCACTGTTGAGTCGAGAATTTGTCCGACACATTTCACAGCGGGACATACGCCAATCTGTTTATACCGAAGAAAATATTCGTTATTATTTATGTTTTTAAAGCAAATCTAATGTAAATTTGAACGAAATTAGTTATATTAGAATACGTTATGCACAAACCTAATTCATACTTCAGTTTTATTAATTGAAAATTTCAGTGCAAGTATATAAGGAATATAGGACACTGAACGTAAAGTAGTGAGATGATTACAAAATGATGCAAAGAAAATAAAACCCAAATAACTTTAAGTGTGTCCAAGAGAATGTACTAGGTATCCACCCACGAATTTCTAATAAAAAATAATAACAGATATTAAAAGATAATAATAGCATGGAAATCATTTTATTATTATGTACCTAACCCATAATTACGATTAGTTACTCGTTTATACCACAATATTATCAATTTGCCTACGTTTATTTGTACACTAAATTGGCAAGGAGGAAAAAACGAATGGCAGAATAAAAATTCAACGGAATCGTTACATGTCACAAGAGACAACATAAATCACTTCGCTATTTCGAATTGTTTCGATTTTAGAATATAAGATTTATTTTAACATTTACAGTTTTGGATGAAAAGTAACCCCAAGAACCACACAAAGCCGTGTATGTAGGTAGGTACTTTACGACTACATTGATACTACCATTTATCGTTATATTATCAATCAAAGTGACAATTTATATCTCAGCTGAATTTCGGTGAGTGCTAATATTGGTTTCATTTTGTCATTAGTTGGACGAAATATAACCACAACATGAAATAGGGATTGCCGTGATTTAATATTTGCCTACTATCATTACGTCGATTTCAATTACCTACCACCATTCGTGACATATTAATGCATGACAGCATACATCACAAATTACTTTCAGTTAGTTGATAAAACCGGTTTATTCATTTAGAATATGAGCTCCATGGCGAGGGGGGACATTAGCAGAGAGGAAATAACACCGGCCACCCGCACCCCCGAGGGTCGGCTGTAATGCAGTTTCGTGTGACGGGAATAAAACGTGGCAACAACCACCCGATACGTTGCTCGTTACTCAGCCCGTGAAACCTAACGACCAAAGGCGGCCTGTGATTGAATTATCAGCAGTGCATTTCACTAAAAATGGTAACATAAACAGGTAATTTAAATGATAACGGAAACTGAACTCCCATTTTTTACAGACAGGATTATTGATGTCTAGAGTGGTAGCCAGCCTAAGAATCGTCCTTTTTATATGAATACTGCACAAGTCCCATCTGTCCCCAGAGTCAGCGTAACTATGATATGACCTCCAATGAGGGTACGCAGTGAGGATGGAAGGATTGGGAAAGGAAAGGATTCCACAGAGCGATACTGAGAGTATTCATTATAAAAACCTGGTGAAACACCAATTTTCAGATTAGAAGCATTGCTTAGCTTAAACCTTAGCTGTGTTTGTTGGACGGACCTGAATAGTCAGGTACTTCCCCACTCTTTTCACCATCTCCTCCTCACTTCCCTCAGCCTCAAAGCATTCCTTAATGGGAGTGTCGCAGTCCCATAGTAAAAAAATATTATTTTCAAAGAAAGTCAAACAAAAGTTTAAAGTTAAAGCCAAATATTTAAAATTTGTGTTTTTAGTTAATTTTTTACCGTTGAAAAAAATAAATTATTTTTATTATATGTTTACGCTTGACATCGTTGAAATGTAATATTGATAATATCGATTATTGACTTAGCGAAATACCTGTTTTAAATTTATAACTTTATAATAATAAATACAACAGTTGGGTTATAAAAGCACTCTCTTATAATTTATTCAACACTTCCAACTTGTTATGAAAGTATTATTTAATTTCTGATTCAACCATATCGAGCGAAAACATATGGTAAAAACAATTACATTTGTTCATTGGAAACAGTAAAAACTGAATTTTTAAAAGTCGTCATTAATTTTAAACTTTTGTTTAAACAATAATTCAATTTTCACAAAAAATATCAGGCACAGCCGGCTGTGTTTCATAAACTGCTAAATAAATTGAATATATTCACGTTTTTATGATACCAATCAGTAAATAAATATAGCTTTCTTTAAAAATCTAAGGCGTTTCAAGCTGCAAAAAATATAATTTCACATTTATTACGAATTAAATTTTAAAGTTTCTTTGATTTTTGATCGCAATTTGGCTTTTGGAGAAAGATATTATTTTTTTTAAAATCGAGTAATAGGAGTTTAAGTGCGGCTTAGTTTAGGCTTGGAAGCAAAAGTACCTATAATTAAATGATAAAGTTAATCCAAGGGTTTATCTGATCATGAACTGATCATTGGGTGTTCGTCGCCCACATCACAAACAGGCTTATTTCATGTAAAAATGATTTGAGATTTTAACGGCCAAAAGTATTGTCGTGATTTATTTTTGGGCTGTTATGTCGTGATGCTCTACCTCCTCCTTTCCAATGTTTCGTACAGAATAACCGAAGTTGAGTAAATAAGGAGTTTGTCGCACATTGCAAAATTAAATCACGATGGTTTTTTTGCCGAATTCTTATACATTTTATTAAACGTTTCAATAATGGTTAAAAAAACGTAATTAAAACACCATTAGCGAAACCTGAAATTATTGGAAATGGGACTTAACTGGTTTATTTTATATTCAAACTTCATAAATGCAAAATTAATTCACATGTTTAAGAATCCGGCAAAAAATGTATTTTGGCTCTCCTAATAAAATCCCAAATATAAGATACGCGTGTTTGTTCAACGGGCGATGATTTATTAGAGTATGGGCTTATGAGGACATAATATTTTATTATGGAGCAAGGTTCAAGTAATAAAATAACTTACTTTGAAGCGCTGTATTCAAATGTCGATTGCGTAGTAAGTTATTTCTGGGGAGTTTTATTTCGCATTAATCAACAATTTGATAAGATTACAAAATAATACATAGGTTGTAAATGTTAACCATGAGTCCATAGAACAAAAACCTGATGACTGGAATATTATTTTTTTACTAGGTTAGATACTGTTGAAGTTGAGTTAGTTAGATATACGTATACTTTTAACACGTACAATGTAAATTAGTAGTAGAAGCGATGTAAATTAGTAATAGAAGTGATGTAAATTAGTAGTAGAAGTGTTTTTTTTATTACAGCGACTATTTATTCTATTTAAACAATGTACATACAAAATAACTGTTAAACTGTTGAAGTTAAGTTGGTTTGATATACGTACACTTTTAACATGTATGATTTAAATAAGTAGTAGAAGTGATGTAAAATAGTTAATTTAAATTAGTAGTAGAAGCTATGTTAATTAGTAGTAGAAGCGATAATTTTATTGTTTTATTACAGCGACTATTTAAACAATGTACATACAAAATAACTGTTAAACTGTTGAAGTTAAGTTGGTTAGATATACGTACACTGTATGATATAAATTAGTAGTAGAAGTGATGTAAAATAGTTAATTTAAATTAGTAGTAGAAGTTATGTTAATTAGAAGGAGAAGCGATAATTTTATTGTTTTATTACAGCGACTATTTAAACAATGTACATACAAAATTTGATAGTGAATTTATTTACAAATTGTATTTTTTAGTCATCGTCGCTAGGATGACCTGCGCTGAGTTGGAGTAAAGTTGAGTTATTCATTTTCTACGTCGTTTTTAATGTTTATTCACTAATCTCTTTTAGCCAGATTTTTATTCTTAATTTGTAATCATTCAAATTATCTAATCGCTTTACATCCGGAGGGAGGATGTTGTGGAGTTTTGTCGCAAAATAAATGTAATTTATTTGTCCCAATGTGGTTTTATGAATGGAATATTTTGTATCATTGTGATTTGAGCTAGTATGATGAATACGCGGTATTTTAGAGAATTCAGTATTTTCGAATAGTTTGAACAGTATATTTTAAGCATGTATTTGTTTTACATTCGGTACATAAAACTATTGAAAATTTCATTCCAAGGCGTTCTTATGGGTACTTTCAGTATGGTCTTTATGATTCATTTTTTAATTATGTTCAGGTTATGTATATCCTTATATTATGTTATGTATAGCAGATCCCCATCGTACAATTCCATATTCAATACGAGAATGATATAAAGCGTAATAGATTTTTTACATGTCCTATTTATTTGCCACATTTCTAGACTTTTAAAGAAATGTATAAAATTTGTAAGTTTTTCCATGATACCCTTAATATATACCGATATATTTTATGCTTTGTGATTTTTCTATAATTGGGCATTAATATTGAAAATTATTTCTATGGCATTCTTGTAATTTTATTTAGAGTGATTTTACTGGTTAGCCCCTAGAGTTCATTAAAAATGCTAAATATATATATATTTAGTATTGCTAATATTAAGAGTAACGTAGTTAATTTTTAGCCAATTTTGAAGTGTATTTGATGACCTTGTTCAGCCAGATAACATGTTTCCGCACTGTAAATTAATATGAATTGAACCCCTTTGGATCGCGTAGTACAAAAGAACCACAAGTGCGCACTATAGGATCAATTTGTTTGCCTCCATCAATTCTGCACTTATCTTATATCAATCAAAAACGAATTAGTACGCGGTCTTACTTTTCGTAAGTGGTTATTTCGATATTATATCTAATCGTTCTATTTCTTCACCATCACCAACCACCGTGTCGTTTCTCCGCAGAGGTAGGCACACAAAATAAACCGCCATAAAATTCTGTCATCATCGCGTGCTCTGCTATTATTCTGACACTTGACATGACCCGACTAGCTATTTGATTCACTTGATCGTGTTACATATTCCTAGAATGTCACCGACTTATATCATTCACTATCTCGTCTCATATGATTCTCCTTTCACACCTTTTTTTCATTCATCAACCCTAGACGTCTAAACCATCTATAAGCATCCCTTTCGTAACCTTAATAATTACACTTACATCAGCCTCGCTTTTGTTTCTGATATCTACACTTGAAACACGGCCATACATGATTTTACAACTCAGGGGTCTCATTAAATAAAAAGGATTTAGAAATACCACTGCCATCTCTATAGAAGGCCGTGCTGTAGAAAACCAACTGACATTCAAAGAGTCCTGTTTTTGGGACTTCGTGGTAGCTTTTTTCTATGCGCCAGTATGGATTTTGTAGGCGTCTGGAAAGTGTGTGCAACTGATTGAAGCAGTTATTATACATTTTACATCACGTTTCTGCAATATTTATACTTCATTTTTGTAAAACAATACGTTGGTGGTTATATACGATCGTCAAGGTAAGACATTTTAAATATATTTACAGTTTGAACGTAGTAAATAATGTTTTCAATAACTTTCATAATGGCGGATGACGCTTAGCTTTGGATCTGTACAGATTATCATTAGAAATTGTGTAATTTACTAGATAATATAATATAATAGTACTATGTAATAACATGTGTAGAGCTTTCTGAGAGAATAATAGGGCAATTCATAAGCCGCCACGTTTTTAGTAGGCACTTGGAAATGATACTTCGTTTCAACTCGATTGTTGATTTGTTTTCAAAGTGAAATTTGATTTGTTTTGAAAATACGTAATATATTTACTAATGGATATTATTTTCAGATGCCTCATAAGTGCTGTGTTCCCGGATGCAAAGCAAATTACACCAGTTCTCTGAAGAAGGTAGGAGCGGTTACCATCTTCAAATTTCCAGCGGAGGAAGAACGCAGACAGTCATGGATCAGGGCCATTCCTCGCAAAAATTGGATTCCAGGTGCTTTCGCTGCCGTTTGCATCAATCATTTTGACAAAAAGGATATTATATCGCACCCTAAAAAACCAAATTTGGCCATCGGAGCTACACCAAGTATTTTTAAAGGTTTGCCAAGTTATTTAACAAAGAAAAAGGCAATGGATAGAGTGAATTCCGAAAATAGGAAGTTAAAAATAAAACACCGACACGAGGAACAAGTTAAACTTTTCTTTCAAAGTGACCCAATAGTGAATTATAGTGATTTTGTTATAAATATGCAAATAAAAATTAAACTCGGTGAGTGGAATGTAAAAACTATAAATGACATAACATATTTATACGCCACAAACTTTGATAATGTAGATAAACATTTATATTTAAGTTCTCAAGTTGTAGTTGACCATAATCTGAATATCAAAGTATTTGTCGGAACAAATGAACTTTCTCATAGTGAATTGAAGTGATTATTCCCCAAAACTATGATATTGAGTTTATGGTCACAATTAGAAAATTTGTTGGTACGATATCATAATATTAATATAGATGACAATGTTAATTATGAAGACAAGAGTCAGAATACTGTAAATAATCATTTATTAAAAGCTCATATTTATTTAAAGTCCGCACTAGACGCTGCCAGTAGTCTTGAATGTGAATTTAAATACTCTTTAGAACTACTTTTAGATCAGGTTAGTTTATTAACATCAAAAAGGAGACGATATAGTACTACCACTTTAATCTTTGCTTTCATGATTTGCTCGAGGTCTCCTACATGTTACAGATTAATTAAAAATGCAAAACAATCGTATCTCTTCAAATAAAAAAGTAATACAAGAAAACTTAAAACATATTGTAATTAGTTAATATTATAGTAGTTAGTGTTCATCTTTATTTTTTATCAATATTATTGTTGATTTGAAGGATATTAGCAGTTGATCTATTTTGCTTGCTTAATAATTTATATTCTATGTTACCTGCTTTTGTAACATTTTATGTAACCTGTGTTTTGTTTCATTATTTTTATGGACTCAGATATTTGTATGGTGGGTCCCCTCCAATGTTCCTATCCATATATTATAATACAAATATTGAAAATAATTGTATTGTGTATAATGTAATAAAATATATACTTGTACAAAAAAATCTTTTCCTATTTATCCATGAAAAAATGTATTGTATTATGTATAATGTAATAAAATATATACTTGTACAAAAAATTCTTTTACTATTTATCCATCAAAAATTGTATTGTATTGTGTATTATGTAATAAAATATATACTTGTACAAAAAATTCTTTTACTATTTATCCATCAAAAATTGTATTGTATTATGTATAATGTAATAAAATATATACTTGTACAAAAAATTCTTTTACTATTTATCCATGAAATTCTAAAATATCTACTTCCCACAGTAAATACATATTTTTTTTCCCATAGGATTTAGGTGAGTATGTATTCATTAATATGAATCAAAACGATTTGCATAGGTAAAATAGGTAAGTATTTATAAATATGAAATATCCATGCCTGCACTTAAAATTAAATTCATTAGAACCTTTAAAATCAGAGCTGGAATGATGTTTTTGCTTCTTGGGGAAATAGGCCTCTTTACTTTGAAATTTGACTTCCCGCCAAATCTACAGCACGGCTATGTAATAGAGACGGCAGTGGAAATACGCATAAAGTTATTTTAATGCCTGCATACTATCTGATTAATTTATTGACAAATTACAGAAAGGGATACGGTCATGCCCCTTCCGCGCTCCTTCAAACTTGGTTTGTTCTCCTTTCCCAGAACGGCTAGTCTATCAATATGGATCACTATGATCGCACGCCTCTGCGCAATAATAAACTGATGAGTGGTAGATGGAAACTTAAATGACGAATACATCTGTTTTAATTTTATTCACTTGTGCTGAGATATTTCACATGTCTACGCATTAAAAACTAGATCTGCCATTTATGTTTAGTATTTTATTTATTTGGACGAACCTAAATTAGTATATATATAAGACCAACTTGGTATTAATTGGCGTACAAATATCCAGGCATGGGGTTACGAGAGCACCTATTCAAGCCTTGCAACACAAACTAATTGGCCATGTGGAATGGTTTGACATCATTTTAAAGTAGATTGATGAATATAAAATACCGGCCTTCATCAAAAATTACCATTTAAACACCCATATAAATGTCCTGCCAAACGGTTATGAGCCAAAGAAGGACAACTACTGCTAGAGACTCATTGACGAATAATCTGCTTCGGTTTTTTTTTAATATGAAATCATCTAAATTATTATTCTCACAGCATATTAAAGGTAAATCAACTTCTTGGATAGTCTTGGTATATATATGAACGAATTAGGCAATCCCTATTAGGCATATCAAATCAAAAATGTTGCAAAAGTTCAGCTAGTTAATACTAGCTGAACTCCCCGGCGTCACTCGGGATTTACACATACTTAAACCGCGACGTTCCTCTTGTTTTGAATGTCAAGTGTGCAAAATCAAACTTGGAATAAAACTATAGATTAGTATACAAATTAAAACCATGCCGGGACTCTTATTTATATGTGTAGAAGATATTTATAGATAATATTACAACGTTGCCCGGTCTTTATGCAGATTTTTTTTTAAATCAGATGAAACGGTAATTTCCGTCATATTTTGAAAAGTATCATAATACTGCTCGTGTGGAAATGGGGGTGAGGGTGTTTCTTTAAAAGCTTATGTGACAGCGACCTTTTTCTTGTTTTGAAGGTCAATTGTGAAAATTACATCACTAATCTACCTCGGAATAAAATTGTTGATTTGTATACAATTCAAATCCACACCGCCATTCCGCCAGCCGCCCGCCCGACTACGGGGATAGAACAAAAATAATTCCCGAAATGTTAAACGCTTTACCTGGAGATATAAAAAGATACATCCATTTCAAAAATAAAAACAAATGTCAAGTAGAACATGATAAAAAATCCTATCAATCCATTTTTGTAATTACCTACAGTAATACATTGAAAATATATTTTTTTTATATTTATGTGAAATTTTGATGTAATAATAATGGGATAATTCGTAATGCGCCGTTTTTGTGAAAAATCACCCCAACTATTAGAATGTTAATATTGTTGTAAATTAATTTGTAAATAAAAATTAAAAACAGTTTTGTAAGATTTATGTAAAATTTATTGTACAAAAAACAACCGAATAAAAATAATTAAAAAAAAAAAAAACAATTTAGGAAAACATGTAAATTTTGTCAAATATGACACAAAATTACTTTAAGATTTAGGGCCAGATGTAGATCACATTTTCCAAGACGGAGGGATATTTTCAGGCATCTTTAGGGAATTAGCCACAAACCTTGGAGAATATAGAGGGGAAAGTGATACATGGGATTAGTGAGGATAATGTCAACTGTGATGTTTTATGTTTTATGCTGAAGAATGTGTAATCTTCTAGATTAAACTAATGATTTTCTCAAACCGCACCAGAAAAATACCGATCGAAATAATGAACGATAGATTAGATCAAGAGCTGCTCTTAACAAGTTACAAGTAATAGCAGTTCGTTATTATAATATACAAATATACTAACACTGCACCATTTTAACATAATCGATACGTGTAACTACTTACCCACGACACACGACCTTCTATATTTAAAGACCAATAAATGCGTTGAAAATTATTTGCAAAAATCATCTTTATTCAATTGAAAAGCGAGAATGTTGAAAAATATTATTTTCATTATAGGTACCATAGACATATGAATATTAGTAGACCTGCCCTAAGTGATTAAAAGCGTATTATCCCCACTCCCCATACCGGTTCCATTGGAGCCGGCTGTGCTCGCGTATGGCCTCAAGTGAAATTTGAAAACGTGACGTCATCATTCTTGTGCGAACTATGGTCGAGGCATCATCGGTTCATTTTACGAAATAAAACGGCAAAATGTTGACTTGTACTATGAAAACTTGTAAAAATAGATGTGAAAAAGAGAATAAATCCAATTGTCGTATTACATTCCATATATAAGCATTATTTTACTTTATTTTAAGCATATTCACATCGTATAACATGAATCAGTTGTTACTATCACATCGAAAAACGTCTGGACGCGAAACACAAAGCTGGTTGGTTGCTGGGAAGTAAATTATGAACATTTATAAAAGTGTCTTAACTAAATACTTAAACGAAATATTCGACTCTGAAAATACAACCGATTTTTTTTGCCGAATTTGGACTTCGCAAATTTGTTCATAACGTAGCGAGTAATTTGCGCTCCCATGTAAAAATGTCTATTCATTCAAGAGCAGATTTTACTTTTAAGAAGTAAATGGTGATATTATAATGCGAGATGCCTATTTACTGTCAGATTGATTTATTGACGAATCACAGTCAGCTTCACTCCCTTCGTTCTTCAACAGTTGATTTTACCCCTCGCCATTATCTTCTCGTCTATTAATTCCTATGTCTGTGATAGGTACATATTTGAATGAATACCTCCGGCACAGCATGTCGGCATTGCTGCGATTTTATGAACAATGAAATTTGTTGAAATAATACACTTCCGTGAAAGTTTTAATTGGAAATATGGAAATCAATGCGATGCGAAATTACTAAGGTTCCTCCAAACAATAAGAGAAATGAAATAAGTTTCACATATCGGCATTGTATTAATTTTCCATGGTTCTATTATTCGCCGCTGTGCCGGGCATTGATATTCACTCAAAAGGCCAGTGCAGCAGTCCTTATTGGATAGTAATATAAAGCATGCGAACAACAATGCATACCGATGCCCATAAATAAAACGATGCACGAGTTATACATTTTCCTTTTTTTCTTTTTAGAGGAGGTACCGTGATAGGAAACTAAAACTTTTATGAATAAATACGTAAGGATTCACGATATTGCGTTCGACTGACTGATTCGAAGATACTTAATTCACTATTTTCAAATGAAGGCAAAAGTTTTATGAAAATGATTTCCGTACACGAGTTAAATTTCTCGGAGCCAGTTAAAATGTGGTTTAACTAATTGGGAATATTTTAAGGCAGAATGGTGAGGGGTAAAAACGTATTCATCATCTACTGGAGGTAGGCTATCAACAGGTCAATCTTCCCCCTGAAGACAGCAGGCGAATAGTAACAAACTATTCAGTGGAACTATATGCCTACCATTCACCCAAGTTTTGAAGCCACAAGATCCTATCAGGATAAATATTTCCTTGCCTCGGAGAGAGTCAAGTCAAAATGGGAATATTCAAACTTTTCGAATAATGCCGAAAACATTTTCTCCTCACGAAGTTTCTTACTTCTAAACGATTTTAAGTTAATCACCATGAATTATTAGTAGTTAATAAATTTATCTAAAAAGTATGGTTAATTATGTATAGTGACATCGTAATCAGTGGACAAAGATGTCCACTGATTACTTCCCACCAAAAGTATTCTGGGCAATAACTACCATATATGGAATACACATGGTAGTTAGTACCAGTATTTCAGTATCCGAAAGCTTATCAATGCAAGCTATTATGGACTGTCAAATGCATAATTTAGAATTTTGTATTGAAAAGTATTTCTAGTCAGTCTATCTATAGTCAGTGAAAACCTTCTGTCAGACAATTAAATTCCTTCTAACCTTCCAATATTAATTTTATTTTGGGGAATCCAAAATATTATTGACCTAAATTCAAATATTGAGCGAACGAAAGATATATAGTATTTTTATTACATGTATTTTTATAAATGTTGCAATTAAAAATCACAGGATTTTTTATTCGAAAAAATGTGATATTTGACATTTTGAGATATTTAAGTAAAGTCTATTTTCACTGAACCAAATTCATAATTTATTGATATTATCATGAGGAATATTACAATCATACTTTTATTAATTTTTTTATATATTCAATAATATTGTTATTGGGTTTATAAAAACAGTTTATTTTTAAACAAGTTCTGCTGTGTAATTATTATTACGCGTGACAGCTGTTTCGCCCTCTAAAGGCATTATCAAACTTTTATCAAAGTTTGATAATGCCTTCAGAGGGCGAAACAGCTGTCACACGTTATAATAATTACACAGCAGAACTTGTTTAAAAATGAACTGTTTTTATAAACCCAATAACAATATTATTGAATATTTAAAAAAATAAAATGGAGTTCTACAAATTAAACTTAATAACAATAAATAAACAATCATACTTATTTTGAACAATTTTAAAATTCTGAGTTTATCAGCAAAAAGTAAAATAAACATCATGAAATATTTTTGTAATATCATTTGTAAACAATATTGGACTAAGATGTGAAGCCTTTGAGATAGGAAACGATATCATACACCCCCTCCTAGGATTTGATTACCGCGTGTGTTAAACGTAATAACTCGGACACCAGATACGGCGGCACCCCCCTCCCCCCCACAAACGGGAGACTGGGCAATCTGACCCGTGTCTATTCGATTAATTAGTCCATCGGACGCCCTTCGCGAATACTTCAGGGAACGACTACGTGTGCCGCTAAAACTACGACACGAATCAGCGTAAATTCTAAATCGCTAAAAGAATATTAAGAGGAAGGTAAATGCTAAATCACTATTTAGATTAATCTTTGCTACGAATCGGTATACATTTTGAATACCAAAACATATACTATGCATAAATTGAAGCTTTTTCTTTCTTTATTATTGATCGGAATTAAAATAAAATTATTGGTTGCGTTACAAAAAATATAAACGTAAACCACTGATAATTTTGTTTTTTCTTGAGGTAACTAAGAACTCATATAAAAAACACCTTTAAAAAAATACCGTTTTATGACTAAGATTATTTTTTATAATTATTATTGACTAACTTTTTTTCATTCATATAAAAATATTCAACAAATAAATAAAACTCACTTTGGCGCTTACATTGATAAGTAGATAGTAACCGTCCACCAGTTAAAAAGGTATTAGTAGGTATACGGAAGCATTGGCAAACGGGGAGGCCTGGTCGGGCGCTTCCTACGTATTGCAGGTACATAGTACGCGGCTACTGCAATTACTTGTCTCGTTCAGATAAGACCAAAAAATGTGCACATTTTATATTCTGTTGGAAGGGGTAGAAACCCAAATATGTTTGGCATTTATATTCGCCTTAAGGCTAAGGCCTAGTTGTCCGAACCCCTGACTCATTAAAATGGCATTCAACGCATTATTGAAACTTTTGTATCTTTTGTATCGGCATCTGTTTAAATTATGAAGACCGTTATGAATGAGCAATTGCATTCAAAGAATCTAACTAAACAACTTTCCAATTTAAGTTTTTTTACGGGAATTCAAAAAGGGATAACCATAAATCCGAAATAGCGTATGACTTATTCCTAATGTGTTACCGAAATCAGACTTTGAAATTAGACCGAGGATCATTATTTTATAAGCTGCATTTAGTTCCATCTAGTGAACAGTCGTTGTGTTCAATTAAAGTACCATGCTAAAGTGCTTTTTTATGTCCAATTAATTTTACTTTAAAAATAAACCAGCTATAGGATGTTTTGTTGCTGATGATGACTGATGTCAAATACATAAATGGCGTTAACAGAATATATATTTCTTTATATCGAAGATGATACTGATCTATTAACAAAGGAATCGATAGCAGATTGCATTTAGCTCGAGTTAAATCTTGCGAGAATACATAAAGATAGCAGCCAATAAACATATAATATTGTAATATTTATATTTTTTGTAATACCTGCATCAACTTTAAAGCGCCCCTGAAAAGATATTTCACAAAAGCGGCGCTATACAAATTGTCCAATAAATAAATATATGCGGTCAGAAAATGAAGGTAATTTTGGTAGTTCTTATTCGTAGTATGATACAGTTAAATATGATCTCAGGAGATAGTGTCCTATTAGCTCAGTAGGTAGAGGCAAGGCGAGGGTTCTGGGTTCAATTCCTAGATGTAGCCGTATATTTTGGCTGATTTTTAGCTTCAAATTTTTGTTTGAGTTTTGTCTTCAATAATTAAATATTGAAAATTTGAGGTTTTACTCATTAAGTTTTAAAAAAAATTATAATAATATTAATAATTTCATGACGTATCTTCGGAATGAAGTATTACGTCTCCTTATTTCTACAAAAATACTATTTTTATATACGAATGTATTATCTCGATGGCGTAACATATTTCCGTATTTCGACATTTTATATTATCAATGCAAATAAACGTGCATGATAACACGTCTTCCCATATTCCCATTTTTAACCAGTTTACCAAAAATTTGACGAGATGGTACATTGACGGGTTATTAAAAATTAAAGAAAATATGTTCCAAAAAAATATAAATAAATATTTTTCTCCACGCACGAACGACTGAATTATCAGTCACGTCATATCAAGGGTCAAAATAACAAAAGTGTGTTAATCCTTAATTCCTTGAATTAGAGTGATAATAACTTGTAGTAACTTAAACGCTGGATGCAAAAGTATTAACTTTTTAAGTATCATCTGCGATTCCCATAGAAATTACTCCGTCAATTACAAAATTATTCGAGAAACAACTTTGTTATTATTTTGCTAACATTTTATTTTTTAGAAGGTCATGGCTGAATATGATTGGCCAAACATATTTTTGCAAACAATACAAAACAAGAATTATGTATAGTAAGGTACCGAGCGCGGTGATACATCACGTATTTCTATTTAGTAATTGCAATAAGACAATATTTAATTAAGCAGGAGATCAAGTGAAGTGATATGTCCGCTCTGAAAACTAATATGTACGCTGTGCTGAACACTGTCACTCGCAAGGTCTGCTACTATTGTGTTAGAATACCACTAAATTCAATTATTTAACACAAAGGAACGATAATCACTAGATAATATGCGAACTCGGGCGATTATAAAGAAAACCGATGTTGCCAGTGATGTTAACAAGTCGACTTTTCGACTAGTAGGTCCCAGGCAGGACAGTAACATTGTTTATATGTTCTAGAGATTTAAGATATAAAAAAAATATTCGATCAATTTCAGCGGAAATCGATTAATTTCAGTACGAAAAATGAACATCTTACTTAGGGCGCACGGACACGCTCAAAAACACATCCTTCGGTTTTTCTCTTTCTCATTCTATATACGTATTTTGAAACTATGTTTTCAGGCGAGAAACTCATCGGGAAACGTTTGTGTACCTATTACGGTTCAACAGGAATTCCAGCGAGCGGGTAGTTATGCACGGGTAGGGTGTATTTACTTGTGTATCGGTGATATCGTGTAACACTTCACATTAGATTCCAGGTTATATCGGCAAGACGCTGACGGTCGCTTCTCGAAACCCCTTCTCAGGCCTCCTTTCGGTCAAGACTTTAGCTTTACCGATTGAAATTCACGTTCTACTCGTTTTAGATTCACACGATCGATAGGCAAGCTTCACCTCCCGAAAATAGCAAATATATATTAAAACGGCCAGTTACAAAGAAAAAGTTTTTTCTCTCTTTCTTCGTGTCTTGATAGTCTAGAATTGTGTAATTTTGTCTTCATATTAAATTCGCGGTTTCTCGTTTTCATAATCCGAAGATTTACAGAATATCACTATTTTGTCGAAAGTGAAGGTTACATCCAAAGCACTGTTAGGACGGGTTGTTCCACAGCATTTTAACAATTCTACTAATTACAATGTTAATTTTAAAGTTCTGTATAAAACCTATTTAAGTTCTGTTATCTTATATATATCTTTTTTGTTTTGTTTTATCAACTTTTTTGTAACAAATACATATAATGATATGCTCGCTGGGATCTCTCAGTGAGATGATATAGAACTGAAATTATAACAGAACTTTGAAATTTGGTGAATTATTCAAATTCTCTGAAACAACTAGCCCTTGGTGTTTTTGTCTTTACGATCGTATTATATAAATGTCTCAGATATAAGCTTGGATCTTATTTAAGGCGTACTTTTCTTATTTTATGAAGGAAAAAAAGAATTCTTATGCATTCTAACAGTTTATTGAATAATGAAATTCTAACAGTTTATTATAGGCCTGACACTAATTAAAAAAATACTTAAAAAATACTCAAATACAGCAAAGGCCAAAATATGTTTTACTCGCAGTATTTAATTAAAGCATCTATAATATTTGTTATTGATACATTTATCAAACTAAAAACAATATTTTCAAAAATTTAACAATTCTTCACATTGCATTCTTCGGAAAAAATTAGGCGCATTCTAACGGATCGCCATATTTGCGGGTGACCATTATTTAAGCAAGGCCATCGGTTCAATCAAAATGATAACGAAATAATGTCAACCAAGGACAAGAAAACAGGAGTATTTGGTCGAGTTCTTACGGTGAAGTTAATCGAATCAATTAGTTCCAAGAGCAAGAACTACGGTTCTGTTTACCCAAGAGGAAATAACTTCAAACACTAAAAAACATTCGACAATTTTTTTTGTTCATTGTTTTAAATTCATTTCATTCATGGGTACTTTAAATTTACAAGCTATTTGCACATGTGTACCTAATTTGGTAAATTGAATTACATTATATAAATTCTTATAAACAATTACACATCTGAATTTCTATACTAAATTGAAATTAATAACTAAATTTTAGATCACAATCCTACATTTTTCCATCTTTTTCCCGAAAATATGTTGTATGCATAAACGAATAAATATACTAGAAAAATCTTTGTGCGCATTTCAACGTTTTCAATTATTCACCAAAATATACTCATTACTGATGCTCATATATTTTGGTGAATAATTAAAAACGTTGAAATGCGCACAAAGATTTTTAATTTTAATATTGATATTGATTGCGTTTATTGAAAGGGATTGCGTTTATTGAAAAGGATTGCGTTTATTGAAAGGGATTGCATATATTGATATTGAATGCATATGTTGATATTGATTGCATATATTTGAATATACATAGATTTTGAAATGTTTACATCCCTACGTCAAACGAATGAACATGGTCGGTTTTCATATTCCAATTGCTGGAAATATGATATATATCCAATAAGCGACCACAAATAGTAGAGTATTTGGTGAGGTCAAAAAGTATTATGATTGATTTTGGGGTAATATTTCCTCATTTGCCGTGTTCATCATCGGATCAGAACGTTTGCACAACACGGCTTATTACTCCCAAAATCAATCTCCATAACCTCTAAAATAGTTAAATCTCAGAACGTTTTGCATCGACATATTTTACTTATCCGACATATTCACACTGTAGACAAAAATTTAAAAACCTTATAAAAAAGTCTACTACGCATGTCATTCTCGAATCGATTATTGAAGTATAGGAAGGAGAATTGTTGCATCAAAGTACATGTACCTGAATACAATTCAAAAACAAATTATAAATACCACACATAAAGTACCCATAAGAACGCCTTCCATTGAAATTTTCAAAAGTTTTGACGTACCAAATGTACAACAAATAAATCCTAAAAATATACCATTGAAACTATTCAAAAATACTGAATCTTCTACTAGACCGTGTATCCATCACATAAGATCAAATCAAAACTACATAAAAAATATTTTCAAATTCAAACATTCTTTCCTCAGATATAAAACGAATAGAAAAGTACAATTCAAGAACTGAAATCTGGCTGAAAGAAGTTAATGAAAAAACACAACTTATGACAGAAGAGTTTAATTTTTTGAATGGATATTTCAAATCTTTACTTAACACGTTTTTCCTTATTCGCCACAAACCTTATCACCTGCAAAGTAGATACCAACGGAAAGCTTGGCAAAATTCCAAAATGCATTAATTATTCTGGAACAATAATTCTACAACAAACTACCACTTGCATCAAATTCACCTCAAGTTCTGACATCTTTAATGTGAGCTAACCATATTTTAAAAATCGTTGAGGAGCAATGAATTGTCCATTTCCTTAATTATTTACAATTTTAAAGCTGGTTTATTATTTTATTATCTACAATTCAAAATGAATGCGTTTTTCTCTGTATGTACTAACTCAATTTAAAAATTAACAAAATATTATTTTTTTTAAATTTAATAAAATCAAATTTAATAATACAATTATTATTTTTTATTAAAACACAAATAACTTTGTTTACATCACTTTATTTCGATACAAAATCTCAACGTGTTTCATGAACCAAGTTCACTTCATCAGGAGCACAAGTACCTATACTAAAGTTATAATTAAAATTAGGTCTAGAAAGAAGAGGTAGAAGGAGCAGGGAGGGAGATTGAGATTTTGTATCGAAAGAAAGTGATGTAAACAAAGTTATTTGTGTTTTAATAAAAAATAAATAATGCCATCACTAAGTGAAAAGCAGTTAGAAGAAGTTTTCTTCGAAAAATTATATAATTATTAAGTTCTGCAAGTATTTTTTGGTTTTTGTTATTGTTACAGATGTTTCGGCTTGCAAGGGTTTAAGTTCATTGTTCGCACATAGAAAGAAAGGGCCTTAGATTAAATTTACTTGAACAATTAGAAATCAATAAAAGAACCAATGACCCTAATATAACATTAATTAATAAAGTAAGGAAAATTATTTATTCCCCGCTTCTAAGTATGTTCACAAAACCTTAACAATATAACACATTTAAATAAATTTATAACTGCTACATCATTATTGAACAATTAAGAAAACATTAATGTGGGGAAAACAGACTTCAAAATACCCCCACAGAATATGAAATCTATTGTCACAATTATTGAAGTGAAACTTCTTTAGGCGCGTAATGGATTTTCGGGGACGGAGTAAAACCGAGTCAGGATCGACACGAAAATGCGGGTACCCCCACCACCGCTCACCGTTCACTGTCCCTCTCTCACCATATGCGCTTGTTGAGGTGGGGGAGCCGCTCACGAACGTTCTCTCTCTTCTCTTCTTTCCTCTCTCTCAGACACCAGCGAACTGCGCCACGCCAAGCATCAGCTGCTTGGTTAGTATACTGCGTCGTGAGTGTAATACGAGTGAAATACGTAATTGATTGTGGTTCATACGGTTTGGTACAGAATTTCAGTGTTAAAAATGAGTAGTGACGAGATAGAGGTGATGAACACATCATTGTCATTGTAATTTCTTTGTAATTTTTAATTGTAATATTGTTATTTATGTAATATTGTATACTTGTGAATAAATTGAAAATTTTTGGAACTATACATTAATCGAACGTCATTCATCTATAAGAAAATATTAGAAAAAGCAAATCCATGCTTCGTCGTTGAATTATTTAACCTCTAATTTTCAAACTAACCTAAGAGAGAAAATAGAGATGATGAAATGAAAATAGAGAGAGAGGAATACTAGAAGTTTCACTTCTGTCTTGCGTAGGCTTGACACACCCACTTTTTTTTTTATCAGTAAATTGGTGTAAATTTGGGAGGTGGTAAAATAAAATCAAATTAATAAGTCGTCTAAACGTGGATAAACCACAGTTTGAAAATGGCCTTAAAAGCCGAAACAGCTGTAACAATAACAAAAACCAAAAAATACTTGCAGAACTTAATAATTATATTACTAAATTTGATTTTAATTAAATTTTTAAAAAAATTAAATGGAGTTCTACAAATTAAACACAAAAACAATAAATAAAATATGAAAAATAAATCAGGGAGCTGATAATAATAATAAAAAATACATAAGTAGGCTAAAGCAAGACAAATGGCTGTTTCTCAGTGATGTTTCGCAAAGACAATACCTTCAGAACTACACACATATACAATGCTAAGAATATTTTGGTCGCCATAACTCTAATTATTGTATTATCTTTACATAAAGGTCTAAAGGCTGGTCCTGACTCGTGCGAAACACGTGAGAAACGTGCGACGCGTGAAATATATGTGGGCAAACATGTGTCAAGAAAGTTGTTGAATGCTTATAGATTTTTATTAACAATTGCATTTTTACTTTAAAGGGTCATTTTAATTTTAATAAAATAAATAACTTTGTAAATACCAATATTTAATCAGTAAAATCGACATGTTTCAGAACCAATTGTTTCTTCGTAAGGATAAATGAATAATATATGTTTTTACGTTTATATATAACATTCGATTTACTGGTTTCTTCTGTGAAAATAATATAAAACGGCAGTTTATTTAAAAATCATGGATAATGTACCGAATAAAATATATTGCATTGTTGGTCGGAGACTTTTTTCTGATCAATCTTCTTTATTGAAGCTCGTCAGGAGTTTGGGCATATTGTGCCAGCAATGTAAAAAGAAGGGCGGATCCACCGGCGGGTGTAGTGTATTTCTGGTGAAGAATTTAACTGTGAGAATGAATTCCTAGTGTTGCTATTTCTTATCGTTCTTGTTTTTCATTTCTTATTCATATCTGCCGGTCTGATATGAATTGTCAGAGAGAAAAAGTGTCAAACTAAACACGATACAGCTTACTAACACACTTCAGAGGCGCATCGACAAATTCTTCATCATGAATATTGAGCCAGTTAAAGGAATGTTGTTCACATAATAAATTATGAAACATTTCACACAATTTAAAAGATTTTTGCTCTATTAGAATTCGATTCAATTCCGGATTACGTATCTTGAAAGCTGACTTCAATAGTTACATAGAAAAATTAAAAAATTAAGCCTTATAACGAGAATCGATATAACGACGAGGGTGGAAAATGCGATCGGCACGTATGCACAGTGTACTGGGAGCTCGGAGAGTGCGGAAAAACGAAGGAATTTTCTCAGGAATATGGGATTATAGCTAATGCCATCTAGTTAATCCTGCTTTCAAACGGCTTCTAAAATATAGCAAGGTTACAACCTCAATGAATTTCTTTCATTTTTTTGTTACTGTTTTTCATAACGTTTTCTTAGAAAAGTATAATATATATATATATATATGAAACATTATGTATGCCCAATTAATTATATTTATATTTCTTTGGACATATTTAATAACATTAACAAGATTTAATTTAAAATTATAACATAAAGAATATAAAAAGTATGTATGCATTGGTAAAAGAGAAAAAAAATATTGAAAAGAGAATATCAATTTTAAAAAATAGCCGTCACTAGACGCCTGGCAGTTGATGTTTTATTGAGGGAAGTGAAAATGAAAGTAAACAAGAGTTTAAATTTTTGCTAATAAAACAACTGTTTTATTAGCATTAATATATGCACAAAGAAATATATTGCAAATTAAAAATTCGTCATTATTTAGAATAGACCCATTGCCAATTTTATTGAGAATTGAAGCAAATATATATTTGGCGACCGGACGAAAATAGCTGAGGAGTCACAGGGCTGGTCAAATGAAACGTCGTACCGTACAAGGGCTTCATCCCTTCTTGACACGCTTGCTACGCAATAGTCGATTTAACCAAAACCTTCCAGATCACAAGGCCGGGACACTGAACAAATCAGCCTCCTAACTTGTATGAGAACCTCAAAAAAATGTATTTTGAAATTTTTTTAAAATGACTAAAACTCTTTAAGATGTTTAAATAAATAAGAGTAAAGTGAAAAAAAAATTGTAAATCTCATACAAGTTAGGAGGCAGCTTTGAATGAGTATCCCAGCCTTGTTATCTAGGAGGTTTTGGTTTAACCCCCCGAATCACGCCAAAAGATGTTTCACATCAATAAAAAATAGGCCTGGAACGTTATTATTATGGTGATTATAGTCTTTTAACGGGTCCGATCAGCACCGAGTCAGTGGGACAAAGACATCCCATATTGGGATTGTTTTCAGGTAAAATGTGATGGGGAGAGAAAGCAGATGTGGAAGTGAAAGATTGGGAAGTTCAGAGTTACATGATAATATGTAGACCATAACATGCAGCAGGGGTAGGCAAGGCATCATGTTGGACAGGAGGAAGACAGTGTTGGCCAGCCCCTGATAGTGGTGGCACTTCGCGGTTCGGAGGGGGCCGCTCGACGGACAACAAGTCTCGCCTGCTACCGACTCACACACAACACTACCGCGCCCGGTCTCGAACACTCGCCCGCCTCTCGTCTCTCGCCTCTCGCCTCTCGCACTAGCACTCGTGCTCAGGAATTTCGGAAATCAGTGTTTTCAATTTTACTTGCGGCGGTTCATTTCAGTGCGTGCCTTTGATTGCTTGTGTGGTGATGTAAGTATGCATGCTTTCTTTCCAATGTTACCCATGTTTTGGATAAGATTATGTAACAAATAAATTTCTTAGATAATGCTTAAGAATGTTCTCTTAAGATGGCCATTCAACCGAATCAAAAAATAACTTAGCAACGAAGATACCCGCATACAGTTGGAAAACATAAATTAAATTCTACGTGCATAAATTATCAAATATTCATGAGAATTTTAAGCTGTCATGCGGCACTTTGAAACAGTTGTTAAACCCCATGTGTCCGCCCAAAGCACTGCCCGGCGCGGCGTAACATTAATATATAGATAAATAATAATTCGACTAAACTCTTCAGCACTACGGAAGCAACAGACTTAAACATTAAACTAAACAAAAAAACTCATTATCGTTACCATAAAAACAAATTAAAACCTTCTTTTTAAATTCCGAACACCAAATGTAATATAATTTTCCTTTGATGAAATAAGCAGTCATAACCGACAATCGATGAGTATTTTATAATAAATAAATTTAAATTCCATTTCACAAAAAAAATGAAATTTTAAAAAGTTTTCAGTTTGACAACTTGAGTCGTTACTGAAATCTGTAGGAAATTCCAGATGAACCCAGTGCAAAATCCTGATGTTAAGTATTTTTTGTTTTGTTTTAACTGTAAAGCTTTTTAAAACGAACTCTCAACTCCATGCCTGACTTTCACCCTATTGGTAACCAAATTCGACCTGTCGAACTGTGAAACGGTAGATTTAATAGAGCGTACTCCATACTACTGGCTACTGGTGCACAAAGCCGACTTTGCAGACAGAGGGATGATATATTCGTGCCCCTGTAAATTCTTAGTAGGTACCAGAAAGATACACAAACAGAGTTAGACCTATAGGTTAGCATTCTTCCTAAGTTTCGTTATACCCATAAAATTATGTTACCATATCATAGTAACATTATTATGCTGTCATGTTACGACCATAAAATAGTTGGATTATGGACTTTCTCAAGAGAAGAACAATTCAAACCGCAGTTGACGGCTTTTCTTCCTCTCCGCACCAAATCAATGCAGGGGTGCCATCAGTACTGTCAACAATGCTGTTTTTCAATTCATTCAACGATTTCGTTGAATATGCACAATTCATTGCCACGCTGACGACAGAACCGTTATATTTTCACTTTCCATTTATGATGTCCGAACAGCTCAAGAAGTTTTGAGTCAATTTTTTTTTTCAATTTAATGGAAGCACCCGCCCCATTGTCAGAGGTAAAGACATCCCCAGACTTAGTTCACATGATTGACGTAAGTATATCAGACCGGCTCAAGTATCGGATTTCCATTGAAGCCCGAGTAAATCTGGCTAATTCTTCAATAGTAACCAGATGCTAATCCTATACAAATCGCAATTAAACCCAACAATTGAATTTGGGTGTCACTTCTGGGTTCGAGCCGCCTAATACGTGAACAACATACGTGATTCTGTGCACAGGAGAGCGGTCCGTCTAATTGAATATTAACGGATATCTCTATAGCATAGTCTGTTCTACAGGAATATTAATGGAGCTTGCTATAAGAAGCAAACAGCATTTATCCCCGGTGCACCGGTGCACGTACGTGAAACTCGACGTAAACCAGCGGAAGACCGCTTCATCGGCTCGTATGTGGAACGAGCTACCGGCATCTTTTTTTTATTTTTTTTTTATTTTTTTATTTATTAAATATTTGAAAAAATATATTTTTACATAGATAAGTATACAGGATAAAAAAAGATAAAAAACAATAGAAATTAAAGTAGCCTTTCCTCACCATAAAGAGACAATGCTCTTGTGTTTGGTGAGGGAATTCTAGTTCAATTATATATATGTTAGTATTAAGGTAAATAATTTATAAAGAAACAACACAAGATTTAAACAATATTACTTCTAGATGTAAGTAGTAAACGTATTTTGGACTTATAATAGTTTAAGGTAATTTTTTAATGTACGGTGAAATTCCTGAATATTTTCGATATTTTTTTAATTTAAAATGGAAGGTTATTAATATAAATTATGTCTAGATAAAGATAGGTATTTTAAATGAGCTTAGTGTTAAATTTTGGAATTTTAATAGTTTTCTGGTATCTTGCTGATGTATTGAATTGCAAATTATGAGTATTTGACTGCATTTCTTTGTAAATTTGAAGTATTTAATATTTTTGATATATTTTGTCTACTGTAGGTACTTTGAAAATTGTAAAAAGAATTTCGGTAGAAAATTTTGATGGTTTTTTCAAAATTACTTTGATTACCAATCTTTGAACTACTTTAAGTGGGTTCAAAATTTTATTATATGTTCCTCCCCAACCAATAATTCCATATTTCTGTTTTCCCTTCTTTATACAATCCGGGCCTCTTCAAGACTCGCATTAATAAATCCCATAATACAGACCCTAACTCGGCTGGCCAACCGGGTAACGACATAGCTCTAGTAAGGCGTCACTTACACAAATAAAAAGTTCTGACTATCCGTAACCAGTAGGACTAAAACATCTCCAAATCATTCACTATTTACATTTGGTGAATAAATCCGGAAAAGTGTTAATACTTGGACTATTACTGGCTAATCAAATAAGTTTGAAGCGTTTAATGAATGCAATTAAACACAACCTCAATTATTATCACTAAAAGAAAATGTATGGAAAGTTGTCACCAATTAAATACTCGAACTTGGCGGATATTGCTTAACTTTTTGAACGCAACAAGTATTAACGCGAAGTCTCTGCATTCGTAGATTACCTATGTATTATTTTAAAAGTGATACTTTAAATGGTATTTGAATAGATGTTAAATCATAGTGAATTGCATAGATTTTGCATTTTTGGGGAAATTAGCAAAAAAACTTTTGGACAGCTAATGCGCCAAGTTATTTTTTATATTCAACCTCACAACATTCGATTGGAGATGCCAAAGTCTCACTGGCTCCAGACGGTTGTGAGCAGTTGGGACTCATGTGCGGTTTCACACAAAAATACATAATAAAAATAACATAGATATATTTTAAAGATAAACATCCAATAACAATATTTTAAAATTTTATACTATCATCATAGAAAGCGGAAAAGGTTGTTTGTGTCATAATGGAGGAGCAGCCGAAGAATTGAGCTCACGACGTCTGAGTGGGAACCAGACGCGATGCCGACTCATCCACTGATCGGTCATAAATAAGTTACAAGTATCAAATGATAGGACATTGGTTATCGATCATCAGTCATCATTTTTTATATTAAATTGCTTTTGTCATGGATGATCACCCCGAACTGCGGGCTATTGATAAATTCTGAAGTGAGATAAAAAGATAATTCATAGGAAAAACCTACCTAATGATCATGGTGTTACCTTGTTATCAACAACAGACTATTTCTTCCTTCCACTGACTTATTGTAGAGATGACATTACAAACTGAAAGTAATTTTGAAGCAGAAAATCTAGAAATCAATGGCTGTGCCAATTGTGCTTAGCTTGAATATATTGCGGAAAACATATAAAAATCTATCATCTATCAATCTATTAATCTATCATCTATCAATCTATTGATCTATCATCTATCAATCTATTGATCGATCATCTATCAATGTAAATAAAAATGTAAATGTTCGTTTGTTCAATATCTTAAATCTCCGAAAGTTTTTCACGGATTGCTTTGAAATGTTGATACAACGTTGCATTCGAATACGCGTGCATTTTAGTATACCTTTAATAGATATTACCTGTGACAGGTAAAAATATATTTAAAAAAAAAACAGCGCTCTCTTTTAGTCCAATACGCTTTTAAAAAAACGCCATCCGTTGGACGTAAAGACAACACGCGATATTGTTTTTCTATTTAATATGGAAAATTCAATTAATTACGCAGTGTTCTCAGCAGTGGTTCAATAAATATTACACAACTCAGTTCGCAAAACAAAGCTAAATCAATAAACATAAATGTCAAGATATGGTCGTCCAACTTCGTTGAAAAAACTGGTTTAATTTTAACTGTCGTAGTGGTCCAAATGAAAACATCCGAAAGAAGTAATTATTATTAAATATTTTCCTAATAATTTTAGTTTCTGCAGATTGTAAGGTAAAATTTAACCTCTTATGTTTCCAATCGCATTGTAAATATTTTTTCGGGGTATGTTTTTATGTAGCTCACTGGTCTTGATCGCAATTCAGGGCATCCGCAGACGAGAAGGTTTTGTAGCGGCAACAGTTTGAAACAATTATAAAATTCATACAGATTCAAAAAATGCCTCCTAGTGTCGGATATTTATGTCAGCAACTGTTGCAACGCATCTGTCGCCACAATTAAAGTCAATAGTCTGCGAGCGCTCTTACAGCCTTAATAAAAAACATGGTGAAAATTGTATTTAATTGATAAACCACCGTGTATGTGAATCCTTACTAATATCGAAACTAAAATATGAATGGAAAGATATATTTATTGCTTGTCCAGCCAAAGAGGGTTGTTTATCTATTGTATAAACTTGAAATAATAATTGCTCATCGAATTGCAGAATTTTATCCGAGGAATTGTTCTGCACATTTCTTCAATTTGAAGATGTCGTTAAAACAAATACCTTCTTAGAAACTAGATAGAATTTCCTTCTAGATTTTTGCATTTGTAATATACTTTAATATTTAAAAATAGAATGGATAAATCACAATCGATCTTGTATTTGTTTGCCTTTCTTGAAAGAATAGAGTTTATGTACTGACAATAGATACTATTTATTCATAACTTGCAAGAAGATTATTTTCAAAAAATTATTAAATCTGTGAACGTGGAGATTATAACGTACGTTACGTTTACAACCTTTATTATAATTTCAAACAAGTTTTTCAATGCTATTCTAACTAAATTTTCAAAGCTCACGGTAGAAATAACATACAAGCAAACAAAATACTGGTGATGACCTATACATTCCAGGTAGAAAAGTTCAAGAGATTCTACCAAAGCACGGAGACCGAAAAAAAATTATTTTTTTTCAATTCAGTGCCGGCAACCCGGGCGTTTATTTATTATTAGTTATGTACATACATGATTTTTCTCCTTACCCTCCTCACTAGACAAAGTCTGTTCTGAGGCTGGTAACTAACAATTTCTAATTACATAAAAACAAATAAGTGGTTAAAAAAGAAAAAAAAAGAAATATAAATATTATAGTAAAAATAATAATAATAAAATAAGAGGAAAATCAGAAATTAGAAACAGAGTAGAAAAAAGAAAATATATAATTTTAGATATTAAGAATATTACTTATCTCTCTTCTTTCTTTGACATTCAACCAGTTTAAAAATCTTTTGAATACCCAATTCAAATTATTAGATGCGACATAGGTCTTTGTTTGGGCTACAAACTTATTGAATATATGTGGTGCCAAGTAAGATTCATGTTTTTTGGCAAAATTTGATTTGAAATATGGTACTTGTAATTGATTGTGTGTGTTTGCTCTTGTGTTTTGCGAGTGAGTTATGAAGTGTGGTGATATTTTTATGCAGTTTTTGTAGATGATCTTCTTTATGAATAGTTTATTTATGTCTAATAGGTTATTGTTGATCATTAGCTGTTCTGTCGGATGTTGATAAGGCTTTCTGAACATAATTCTGATTATTGTTTTATGATTAATTTTAAGTGATTTGAGATGAGTCTCTGCTGCTGCTCCCCATACTGAAATACCATACATAAGAATACTTTGACAGAGTGCAAAATATATATTTTTTAGCTGAGGTAGTGACATAATGTTTCGAATTGTTTTGAAGATGTAAGAGAGTTTCCGTATTTTTTTTGTAATTAGGTTGATTTGGAGATCCCATTTTAAGTTATTGTCAACAGTTAAACCGAGATATTTAATATTTTGCGCATAATCAATTTTGTCACAAACACAGCGTGAGTTAGTTAATGAGGTAACTGTGCAGGGGTGAAGATGAAGTTGTGGGTGACTATCTGGCTGACCAGCTAATGTTTTACTGAAAGTTAAGTATTTAGTTTTAGAAATATTTAGTGTCAGTAGATTATTTATTAGCCATCTATTTACTTCAGTCATCCCTGTTTCCGTGTGTTTGAAGACGTTTTCCCATGATTGGGCTTTGAATAAAATTACAGTGTCATCTGCATAACTGATTACTTTGTACTCTATGTTCCCTAGGCTTATCTCGGTTAGACTGTTAATGTAGATGAGAAACAGTATGGGACCCAAGACGCTGCCTTGGGGTACTCCATACCTGTTGCCTACTTTGTCACTTTCTTGATTATTTATTTTTACAATTTGTTGTCTATTTTCAATGTAGCTAATGAACCATTTTAGTGGTGGACCTGTTATGCCAATGTTTTTGAGTTTTTGTTGGAGTAATTTGTGTGAGATGGTGTCGAAAGCTTTTGCTAGGTCTAAGAACACTCCTAACACCTTTGAACCGCCATCTAGGTTTTTCACTATGTAGGTGGTTAGTTCCGATAAGGCGTCTTCTGTTCCCATTTTCGCTCTAAACCCGAATTGACGGGTGGAGATCAGTTTGTGTTTATCAAGGTATGCGAGCAGTCTTTTTTTCATAGTTTTTTCTAGTAGTTTCGATAGCGAATTTAGCAGAGTGATTGGTCTGTAATTTAAGATAAGCGTTTTGTCTCCCGATTTATGTATTGGAGTAATACAACCTATTTTTAGGTGATCGGGGACAATGCCGAGGCTGAAACTTTGGTTGAAAATATGTTGAAGTGGTATAAGTATATGTTCTCGGAGACTAATCAGTATATGATTGGAGAGGTTATCTGGGCCCACAGCGCAATTTGGTTTGAGAGAAATAATTAAATCTGAGATTTCCTTTTTAGTTATTTTGTGAGCATAAAACGAATGATTTGGTTGTATGGTAGAGGATAGTTTGGTTAAAGAGTCTTCTGTTGTGCCGTTTTTTAGAAGAATTTTTTCAGCTAAGTTAGATCCGACTTTTGCAAATTGGGAGTTAATAAAATTAGCTATTTTACCAGGTTCATTTTTTGTAAGGGTTTTGTTTCCATTTATTAACAGTACTTTGATCTTCGAGTCTTTTTTCGGATTGGAGAAAGTAATATCTTTGACGATTTTCCAGATTTTTTTGGGATCGTTTTTGGCGGATTTTATTTCTTTTTTGTAGTACTTGTATTTGGCTTGTTTGATTAATTTATTACAAAGGTTTCTATATAGCAGGTAATTATTTTTTAGTTTGTCGTCATATGGGGTTTTGCGCACTTGCATGTGCATTGTGTCTCTTTTATGAATGCTGTTTACTAATCCTTTCGTGATCCAGGGTGTTATTTTTTTTTCTTTATGTGAGTAGTTTTTCGGGGTATTTTTTGTTGTATGTTTAGCAATGTAGGTTCCAACTGTGTTCATAAATGTGTTCAGCGCGTTGTTTGGGTCGGGTTCATTTATTACATTTGACCAAGATTCCTTATGTATGTCCTCTATTAGGCACTTAAAATTAATTTTGTCTTGTACGGAGTTGTTTTTTTTCATCTTTTTGTTTCTCGTTATGATGTATGCTAAGTGTAGTAGTGAAATGATCTGTGACCGTTGATCGAATAATGGATGAAGATGTTTTTTTCCTAGTTTTAACAAATATATGGTCAATACAGGATTCAGAGTTTGACGTAATTCTTGTTGGTGAGTTGATTGTCGAATTTAATCCATAGTGAGTAAATTTAATATTAAATTTTATTTAATATTACTTCGTCATTTGAACGAAAATTCTCTAAAAATAACTTAGACGGATTGCAGTCATTCTATCAAAAGCACCGAAGCATTATTTTACCAAATCGCTCAACCAAAAACACCGATGATACACCTCCGGCCACTTTACAGGTGACCGCCTTTATTACACACAAACTATAACATTGTTTTATCATCCTACGTAGAATACAAATAAATGAAGGTAGAATTGGACGGGTTGTTTGTGAATGCGCGAAGTTTTCAAATGGGAGCTTTATTTATTTGGCGAATCCCACTCGATAGCACGGTCCAACCGTAAAGTAAATTCTATCAGTTTATCAATTCAAATGACTTTGACTTTGACACGCGTCGCCCAATGAAATTAAATACCAACGCACTGAATAGAATACACCAAATTCTCAATATTAGCATTTCAAAATTTGTGTAATACATTTTCAATTTTAGTTGGGATTACATCGTAATATTCCAATTATAGAAATATTGATAATTTTACAAATCATATACTAATAATAATAATAATGATTTGTATAGCGCCGTTTTTGTGCAAAATCACCTCAAGGGCGCTGTACAAATATGTAATTCATTTTTACAATTATCTATGTTATTACTAAATATACATGGAGATAATATACAGTACCATACTGACCTAGGTCAGTTGGGATTAACACATAATTAACACGAACTGATTGACTGATTGACTAAATCATTATATTAATTATAAATTTTGTAACTTAATTGTAAATTATCATCAATGAAGTCACAATAATAGATGTCCCCTTTTCACCTCTGATGACTTTTGACAGTGTTTAAGTGCGGCTGATTATTTGTTAAAGTAGTAAAAAAAATATGTGTAGACAACTAAAGGCCGTTCCCTTTAAAACCGTAAAATTTTCCATTGACATTTCACATCCTCTCTCTCTCTGCGAATTTCACTAAAATTTTTGAAAATTATTACTTCACTGAATTTTAAATTTTAATATCTTTACCATTAGTAATATTTGAATATCTTCTCAAAGGCGCTCCTCGGGTGTATTATTTTTCCATAGATAACTTCTACATTATTCTGTATCTGAAGATAAAACTCCTGCAAAAGTGCGACGCGCGTTATTTTTCGAAACGAATTTCTTGATACTTTAAAAGAAAGTGAAAATTTGACAGACGGTATTATTCACGGTTCACGCGTCTCAATGGGCTATTATTATATTTAAAATCGTGGGAGCTAGCAAGGTAGCGAGGTCAGCAGCGTCTCTCGTAACTTGTTGGTTTTTTTATGAATCAGTTCGTTTCAGGTTAACGGCTTTGGCTGTGTCGACATGACAGTATACCGGTCAGTGGAGTCTGCTGCCTGCGTCTGCAGTCAATAAACAACCCAGGTACATCAATATGGACCGTGCGAGAGATTTTATTCTAACCAGGCAAAGCATGTTCCAAACAAAAAAGGGAAAATACAAGAAAAAAAAGAAAAAATGTTCATAGATATCATATGTGTCATCCATTGACAATAAATACATCAATGGTAGTATCCTATCTGAATTACTTCCTATTTTATTTTTTATCAGCAACAATAAACGTGATAAAATACCAGAAATAATTCAGAACAGAGAGACATGCCGTCTATATTGTGGCTGTCACAGATATGCGAATTCTTCAGTATATATACTTGTATTTAAAAAAATAAAATTTAAAAAATAAAATGTTAGGTACCCGATTATATTTTAAAAAGAGTTATGTTAGGTTAGGTTAGGGATATTTCACAGCATTTGAACAATTCATCAAATTTCAAAGTTGGTTTTAAAGTTCTGTGAAGGTTTTTGATTAATTGTTTAGATTCTGTGAAATAACCCGTATTTTGTATTAGTAGTGCTGTTCATGGCTACCCTACGAGAAATTGCGATGATTTTAGGCATTCAAAACAAATTTCTCCGGAATACAAAATAATAAAATACCAAATGATCTCTATTTACGAGAGTATAACGGCATCCTTGAATATATATTATTTATATGCTGTAGTAGGTTAAAAAAATGTAAAATAGTAGATATATAATGTCTAATTTAAATAATCTATTTCTTGTTTACCTCATGTTCTTCGCCGTTACTAACCTGAATTGCCTCGTGAAGCCGTACTCTTAGAATTTCTCTCAATTATCTCACATCATGGAGTATTTATTTGCACCTAATAGAAGGGTAGGATTGTTCGTGATTTAAGTAACTCTACAACAAAAGTCTTAATGCGTGCTTTTCAGCGCAATCTTCAGAGAATAGCGCCACACTAGATGACTGAAAATCTTAAAGATTTACAGCACAAAAATCTACGAACGCCTCTAAATTAATAGAGAATTATTCAGAGAGAGAAAAACGATGCCTGATGTATGACAAAGATGAACCTTTTTTGTTCTTATATAAAACCGTGTGTTTTTGTGTTTTTTTTTAAATAAATTAGATTAACAAAAATCATACCCACAAACTCAATATTCGTTCAACGTTCCACCAGCAAAATAATTGTACAGCGAATCAGTTCCAAGACATTCTGCATTGTGCAGTGAATGTCAACAATTAACCTTATGGGCTTTCTCAGATCATGCGTGTCGAATTAAGGCTCGCATTTGATAAACTTATGTATTATAAAAGACAGAAACAAATATTACTTAAATTGCGTACACGTCTTTTCTAATACTCGTACATTCCGTATTAGTAAAGCCGTGGAAAAGCACAATGTTATTGAGATATTGGAATCGTGCTACTAAAAAAACAATTTTACCAACTTTTAAATCAAACAAATGGTTTCAATTTCGTGATCGTCTTTACAATGTGGGTAATTTATTTATTTATTCACGCCTTGAAGGCTTTTACATTATACAATGTTAAAGGTAAGGTGTTCAGGAGAACAATACCAAGTGTATATTACATAACATAATAGACCGTTTATTAACAGGTTTACTACAAGTTATCGTTGAGAGTTGTTGTACCTTCAAGTAATAGTTGTTCAATAAATAATATATAATAATAAGAGTACAAGATAGGTACTTCAGGTACTATGAAAGTAGTCGCGGAACAATACGTAGTAACTTGTTGATGGTTAAATAAATATGAAATGTTTATTGTTAAGCATGTTAGTATGAAATGAAATAGGTGTTAATTCAATTAAAGGTTGGTTAAGAGAAACGTATTTTATTATGTGACACCTCACAAGAGCGCCACTTTCTGTACAGTGTAAATGCAGGGGAGCTGTTGTGAGGCGGGGTAAAGAAGGAGCTGTAGAAATGGATTTATTAATGCGGGTCTTGAAGAGGCCCGGATTATATGAAGGGGGAAAAACAGATGCTGGTAAATCGTTCCACATACGAGCCGTCTTCAATCCGTCAAAATCTCATTAAGCCAATATCAACTGTGAATGGTATTGCGCTCGTGTACTTCGAGTTTCACGCACGTGCACATGCTGTTAGCTCCTTAGAGCAGGCTCCATTGAAATACCTGTAGAACAGACTCATTCTTAACAGAGAGTCTGTTAACAATGGGTTGACCGCTCTCCTTTTCACATAATCACGTAGATTTATCAAATAGTGTAGGACTCCAGCCCAGAGGTGGCTTCCAAATTCGATTGCTGGGCGTACATTAAATTTGTATAGGGTTAGCAGCTGGTTACTATTAAAGAATCTGCTAGCTCTATACAAGACGCCCAGTTTCTTGGAAGCCAGATTTACACGGACTTTTATAGAGCCCCGATACTTGAGCCGGTCTGATATACTTTCTCCAAGCATTTCAATAGGTACAAATTCTTCAACAGTAATTATCTAATAATCACATATCGATATTATTAATTAAATCATCCCTTGAATGAATTTATCTTTAAAACCGGCTGAAATATTTTAATGCAGAACGTAAAAAAATATTGTGAGTCATTTTTGGATATTGTGTAATTGTGGGTTATTCCGTCCTGTTCATAGTCAATATCGTTTACACGACTCAACAGCTCAGCGGTACGAGGGAAAATGAAAGGATGTAAATTATATATAGTATGCATCGTTTTGACCCAAATACCCGAGGCATCTGAGAGACCATTCCGCCACAGTGAACTGGTCGAGTAACTCTCGATTTTAACATAATATTATGTCGTGCCGCGCTTAGTGACATGCACAACATTTCGAAAGAAACTTCCAATTACCTGGCCCCGAGGTAGGTACATTTCGTCTTTCACCTTTTTATATGGGATGTATGGACTTAAATGGTGGCGTTATTTTTGCACAAAGCGACCTAATTACTGAGAATAAAACGAGTTACTAGTATTTATTACGCTCGGCGTCAACCATGTAATGATATATTTTATTGAAAGAGAGTGAGGCAGGAGAGGTTGTGTGTTGTGTCACAATTACACAATATCGCATGCAGAGTTTAGTATCTGCTTCAGGAAGTTATTGGATCTTATAACAGAAGCAAGTTGATGCCGTTTTACGATGGCTAGACTTTACAACAATCTGTACTTGTTATTGGAGTTCCTCCCATTTATCGAAGGAGACAATTTCCCACAGCTTTCCTGTTTATTGGATTTGGGACTACGTCACAAAACCTCGCCTTCTGTTGGGCGGTCGTTTTCTTTATTAATAATTTCATCTTGGATCGTGGATTTGTGACAATGTTACTAATATTTAACTATCACTTATATTATTTCTTTAATATTCCCGAATAGTACATAAACCTTTATAATGGGTTTTTGAATACGGCGAACAGGTAAGAAGTAATGTACCTGTGCGAACCTAAAACAAGAGTTTCCAAATAACAAAGCGAAATCATTCACCCAATTTACGTTCATAATTTAACTAGATAAAAAAATCAAATAAAACCATGATTATTTTTCGTAGATACATGTTCTTCATTAAAGCGAAATTATCATCAGCAAGAATCCATTTACAAATGTTAATTTCCATCAGAACTATTTAATATATTAATGCGTGTAATTGTATTTAATATATTCATGAGGGCAATCAACATACGAAGCAAAAACTGTTGTTAACTTACCCACTGTAAAACATGTCTAGTTTTGTAAGTTACGTAAAAAAAATCTAAAAAATACACGATACGTGCTATAAACGTATTTTAAGAAGAACTTCAGTTCTTCATATTCGATTTCAATGAAAAGTTTTTCAAGTTTTATTATTATTTCATCATAGGCAAGTTGCTTCGCAGTACTAAATTTAGGAATTGTTATGACATTCTGTAAACAACAGGCCGGCGAATTTCTAATACTCGATTACATAGACAATACGTGAATGGCGGAAAGTTTGAAATACGATATGAATATTCGCCATATTTTACCCGGAACAATTATTATCGGGTTAAAATCTCGGAAATCCATTGGTAAAGTGGCTTTGAAAGAGATATCGTGCTTTTCAAAGTACGTTATTATGGATTATTTCATTTCATAGAGCAAAATAGCGCAGAACAATGAAACCAGGTATGCATATTATAAACTGGTTTTGATGTTCCATCTCCATTTAGAACAATTCATTGGGTAAAATAATACCGTATTTCACAGTTTACTACAATTCAGTTCAGTAAGTCTCCTCGAATCGAGGCTCACGTTTTTCTCATTTTACTGTCGTATAAAGTCCCGTTAAATAACAGTTGTCAATATATGTATTTAAATATTGTATAAGTAATTAGACTAGCTCCCCAGTTAGACCTGAGAATATTTCTCTGCTAACTGTGTAATTAAATTAGTTCCTTAAAAATACTATGTAATGCGTTATTAAGTTGTGCCTTTATTTTATTATTACAACAATTAATTTTTTTTTAAAACCTCCAATACGACAAAGGCAACATTTTACGCTAACTGAGATGGTTTAAAGAGATATTTTCAGTTTTATTCGTAACCCTGTAATGTTCCACTTTTTTAATTATTATTTTAAGTAAAACAAACATTCCCGGGTAACGAATAACCTGGAAATATTAGAAGATTTCCTACTGCTATCATAGTTAGCGGAAATAGTTGCTTGTGTCGTGATGGCAGACTTAGCCAGCCGAGAAATTGAACGCACGACGCCTGGGTGATACCCAAACGCGATGCCAACCCAACCACCGATGGGTCATTTAAAAAACAATTATTTTAGGATTATATATACATTTATTTAGGATTATAAAATGTAGGATCGGTAGTTGCGATAAAATATAGATACATGTATTACAGTATGATTGTAATCATAGACGTAAGATATTTATAGAAAAAAAAACACAACAAAAAATTAATATAGAATCAGATAATAAAATTTATGTGTACAAAAAAATATTGAGAAAAAATTTCTCAAAAAAATAAATATCTACTTTGTTTTAATTATTAATCCCTTACTCCAGATGTCACCGTTGTACATTATTCGCGGAGAGATACTTCAAGCCATCACGAATGAAACGACGAAAAACGAAAAACACTAAAAAAATAATACCGTGAATGGACATTTTTGTGGGTGGAAATACCAACCATGTATGAATAAGTCAAAATGAATGAATCACGTAAATGGTCTCACAGCTGTTATTGTAAAAATAAGCAACTTTATGACGGAAATTTACAATGATAATAAAGCATAAAGATAAATGACAGTTATTTTTATTTATCATGGAACGCCATTATAAATAAGCAGCTCTTCAAATATAATTGAATGGTTTTCGGTCGAGAAATCGCGTGAATTCGGTGAAATTATGACTTTTTTGTGTGTGAATTCCGCTTGCATGAGGCCGGTATCGATTATTTTTACTTTTTCTTGGCCCAGCGGCGTTTCACCGGTTAAGTGAATCAATCTCATGAGTGAATGTGAAATCATAGAAACACCGTAGACCAGTTTGGTTTTTTGTACCTATTCAACATTGAACGTAAGTAATGAGATTGTTTTTGTGTTTACTTTCTTCTGAATTACACCATACGTTTGAAATTAGATATATTTTTCAATGGACAGTCTCATGGATTGAAAATTTATTATTTGTTTATAACGTACTAGCTGTACCAAGCCACGCGTTTCTGTGGATCAGTCTATCTGTGCAGATAGAGAAAAAATAGCGCGGATTGCTTTTACGTCCAACAGATGGCGCTATTTAAAAAAAATTTATTCCAACAAATGTCGCTGTTTTTACCTGAGAAGTGACATCTATTATAATATATAAAAAAAACAAGCGTATTCGAATGCAACGTTGTGTAAAAATTTCAAAGCATTCTGTGAAGAACTTTAGGAGATTTAAGATTTTGAACAAACGAACATTAACGTTTGTATTTATATATGTAGAAATAATAATTATTAATTTTCTAAATACACAGACACATACCTACATATGACTTACCGAGATAATGTGGTGGACTTAAGTTATTGGTAATTTATTAGTTCAGGTGACAGCGGTAATAAAAGAATAACCCGGCTGGTGAAAATCAAGCAACATTTATGGTATGTTAAATCCAAATTCTAAACTAAATGTCAGATAATAATCAAAGGCTCTAAAAGAGAAAATTTTGTATTGATCAACATTTTGGTAACTCTTTACTTTAACGAGATACTGCTATTTTTTTTTTGTAAATTGAGACATTTATAAGAAGTTTTCATTTTTTTATCTCACGCTTGTCATGTCGATTTTCGAAATATTCCTATTTTATCACGACCGCGACGGGTTGACTAATAAAGACCACATTTCCGCTCTGGCCAGTGAAAGTGAGATTCTGCAGTTTAATAATATATCAAGTCAGAGTAAAACGATCACTTCATTATTTTTCTCAACACATGTCATTCATCCATCGACGACTTTCTTTCGGCTGCCGAAATAGAGTGGCAAACAAACTACAACAGCTCTCCATTGCATCAGTTACAAGCACATGTAAATACGTACATAGTTATACAACATTTTAAATGTTATAATGCTATAGAAATAAAATATCTCGATCAAATAGAAAACTTCTCCCGGTCAGATTACATATTATCAATGGTTACATTAAATGTTATATTGACATAGAAATAAAACAACTCAATCAAGTACAAAACTCATCCCGGTCAGAAGTACATATTATCAATAATTACTTTGAATATTATAATGGTACAGAAATAAAACAAATCGGTAGAATAGGAAACTTCTCCCGGTCAGAAGAACATATTATCAATAGTAACTTTAAATGTTATAATGATATAGAAATAAAACAACTCGGTAGAAAGAAAACTTCTCCCGGTCAGAAGAACATATTATCAATGGTTACTTTAAATGTAATAATGATACAGTAATAAAACAACTCGATAGAATAGAAAACTTCTCCAAGTCAAAAGTACATTTTAATCAATGGTTACTTTAAATGTAATAATGATATAGAAATAAAACAATGCGATCTTCAAATATAACCTTTTTTTTGATACTTAACTTAAAGCGTTAACGAGAAACTTGTAATAAATCGGTATAAATTGGGTATGCGAGGGCTTAAGTTTGTCTTGTGCGTCCTAATAAAATTGGTGTAACAAAACATTAAACACGTATACTTCTTTTACATATTTCAGATAATTATATAATTGATACACGTATAATAAAGAATTTGAGTTTGACGTTGGACACTGTAATGCTGGCCGAAACGGTGGCTAAACGAGGTAGCACAACAAGGAATAATACTCCCAACATAAATTACTATAATACTTTTGGCCATGACAATCTCAAATCGTAACATTTCGCCATGGTTGATTTTTTCAAGATTCGAATCAATCTTAAAATAGTCGACAGTGGTTCACCAAAGTGACGGTATAATAATCGATTCAGAATATATTTGTTTTTAACGTGTCAAATTAATTGTTCATGTTGGCCTACCGATGAGACCTGAAAATGTTCGATATCGATATTTTTTCGCAGTATTCGTCATTTTGCGTTTTTTTTCATTTTCACGAAAAATTCGATTTTTTCTGGTATTTTAAATTAAAAAAAAAATTTCATTCTAAATATTTCATGGATTTGATAAGCATGAACATCCACATAGTGGAAGCACCGCATTTTTGCTGCAAAAAAACTACACCACTTTTCTAAAAAAATAACCCAATTTTGCCAAAAACATTACGCTTATTTCAACGAAAAATAACACGAAATTTTCAGGTCTCTAACTATAAATATACGATTGATGTGGTGCAAAAAAGATGCGCGGAGTCCTAACCTAAGGCTGGAAATACGTACATAATATGTAGGTGAATTAATGAATGACAAGCTGTAAAGTTACGCTTTTCGGTACGCGCTGCGTATGAGGAACATCGTGTCAGCGTTTCAGCCAAAGCTCGATATTTAGCAACTTATCAGCGTATCAGACATTTTCTTGCAGGCACAAAGTATGGAGTGACAGAAAAATGCTTCATTATTATTTATATTTCTATACACTATAAACTAAACAGAATATATAGTTGGCTGATAACCGCATCATAATATGCCTCCCACCACTTCCATTTAACATAAGATTATGCGTTATAGTATCACAGTATACAGTTAGAATATATAGTCAACTGTTATTTTTGGTTAGCAGTAATAGATAAAATTTACATAAATGACGTAAAAACATGTAATTAATCATTACATACACAATAGATATACTGACACATAATAACACACATTATTTTTTTACCACATTTAGTTGAACACGTGTTCCACATTCACGGTTACAAAACGTCTGCAATAATAAGTAGATAATATATTTCATTTTCTAAGACGGAGGACAAGCGTGACGGCCGCTATTAGATGCGCGAAATGGAACAAAGATAATTTGTAGGAAGGGATTAAAATCTTTTTTGTTCATACAAAGATGTCATGGACATTACGCAAGTTTGAAAGCGACCCAACAAGCACAAAATATGGAGTGACAGAAGAATGATATATCATTTCTAAACCCATACCCTTGTGGAACGTGTCAACAATTTATGCGATAATTATTTACTCAAATTCAATTAACGAGGACTTTGAAAACGTATTGATTCCGTATAAGGCGGTTTACTTCATGAACAATAGCGAGGCTAGTTCGAACGGTAACTATTATAAACCTATATTGTTACGTTTTGATGCAGTCAATGGAATTACTGGGAATTAATTAATCGCCTGACAGGTTGACACTTGGTGTTTACATTTTACATTTATTTGGTATAATCTGTAAATCTGTTTTCGAATAACGTGTCCAATTTGTCTTTATAATTCTATATGCCCGTTAATGTTTGATATTATAATTAGAATGATCATATTTTATTAAAAATATTTACCAGGTATGTCGAAAAAAAGCTCAAAACTACTCTAATGCATATATATTTTGTAAATTTTTTTCGGTGTTTTTTGGTTCGATGAGAATCTTTTTTTTCTTCATATAAATATATAGTAGACCATATTTTAACAAACTCTGCATTTATGTATAAAAACTTATTGAAGGAAAATGCTATTTTATTTATTTATGTCTATTCTTGAATACACATTTTACAAATGATTACAGCGGTTTATATTGCAGTACAGAGAAAAACGTACAGAAAAAAGGTATAAAAAATAAAGAACACAGGTTGATATAGGTAAAACTGTGTGTGGGTGATATTGTATGTTTCGTGAATACCTCACAAGCAGAAACTGTGCTGAGGTGTTAACGTGTTTATTTATTAAAGAGCTTTTTTTAATTACATTTAAAAATGTGAATTATTACTACAACCGCTACTACTAATACCTACAGCCATATTTTTTCTAAACTTTTTCGAAAGCAAGCAACTTATCCAAATGCCGGAAAAGTGATGAATGGGGTTTCATTGAGAACCGTTGGTTGATATGATGCAAGTTTGGTAACGATGCCACAGAGCGAAAACGTTGTTTACATAAACGGGTATTAAAATATTCCATCTGCGCGAGTAAAAACAATAGGACACACTAAAAAGGTGGCCACAATCCACAATGGCTGACGCTAAATTCGCACAATGAATAAACAAAGTTCCGCATATCGCGAAATATCAGTGTGATAGAACTGTCCGTCATTCAATAAATTCCATCATCTGTACAATAAACCATTATAATCAGCAGATTCATCAAGTTCAAACATATCGATTACATTATACAATTAGCGTCAATGATTTTAACAACTCAATACTTCCTACTGATATTACCTGGAAATTTTTGATATTACATTGCAGTTTTGATATCGCTCCGCGAATTGAATGGGGGAGTAAAATAGTTTTACAAATTAACGATTCCTGTGATTTATTCGGGGCCGTTTCATGTTTCGTGTTGTTGATTTCACAATTTAATTCAGTGTTTAGAATAATCATAAATGTGAAGGGACGAGACCGTCCTGGCTTGTCTGCTGCTTTAACGATAGACAGATTAACTTTACGTCGAAAATTGAATTGGATTTATTTTAACAGGTTTTAGAATGGGGCAACCTACCATACATCAAATGTGACTATACCGCAGGTGACGGTTATTTATGTTCCCCGACAAACAGAAATAGCGAAGAGGTCGTGAATTTTTTAGTGGGGGTTATCTCGAAAGGCTGGTATACTTAGGTAAACCAGCCACCATATCCCAAATAAAGGCGAATTAATCTAAAAGAGTTTCATAAATTTATAAATTTCTCATTTGTCTATTTCAATTTAAAGCATTCATTTTCAACCGACTAATTTTTGTTTTCTTTTCTTTACTTTTCAAAAGTTCAAAAACTTATGGCGCACCCTATATTATGTAGTGATCTTTTTGTAAAATCTTTTTTTTTCTACTTACCTGAACATATTTGCAACATTCAAAGAGGTAACATTGGTAAAAAAATAGTAAAAAAAATATGTGAGACTACTAAACCCTTCCGATGGATTACCATTGTACACTTATTTGAGAATTAAAAAATGTATATCAAGAATTAAATTTATGATCTGTGGAGACCTCACAACAAATAAATTGGAAAACATATTTTAAATTAGCATCACTTATAGTAGTCATAAAATGAATAAAACCATTGCTCTCGCGGCACTTGTAAAGAATTTTTTAACTAACGCCAATTAGTATGTAGGCATTGGAAACTTCCGATTGGCAGTTTGTAATTTATAGCGAGCAATAAAATGAATAAGGTTCATACCGTGGGTAATTGCGGCTGTCGCGAGACAGTAATGGTGTGGGAACTGCGGGGAGATTGGATCTCACAATGGCGAGACGATTGGTTATAGCAGTTATAACAGTGTGAAAATAGAGAGAAATGCAATATTATTTATTTTAACAGGCAATTTTACATTATTTCTTATAATTGGAGTGAAATTTCTAGCAACAGCTTCAAAACCTATACGACACGATACAAATGGGGTGTTGCTGGCGTGCTTCTCAGTCTTAAACATTACCACACTCGAAAAAATATTTCCTTTTACCATAGTTGGGAAAGTGTTGGGTCCCCATTCAATGGATTCACCCGATCGGCATTTGGCGATGTTGGTAAAGTTGAATATACCACACATCGACTGGGTTTTTATCAAAGGCGTTATTCCACCCTTTTTGGCAACAACTTTATGTTTACACTAAGGCCTATATTTCTGTACAAAATATTGTTATATCTCACAAAAGGTTGGAATAACGCGGTTTACAAAAAACAGTCGAGAGTTTAATAGCCGAGAATCGTAACCACTCAACCAAGGAGGCCGTCAGCCTATACTTAAAAAAACGTAGCTGATTAGTTTTGTTTCGATGTGCTAACCGTTTGAAGGATGGTCACGATCTTCTGTACAAATGATCTTGTGTTCAGCCCACTAATAGATCAACAACAAACAATGAATTCGATATAAATAATATACCAAAACTTAAAGTAAATTATTATTATTTTTTTTTTAATGATAAACTAACGTTTATAAGACAAGGTTTTATGCATAGCATAAAGGATAACAAATAATTATAAGCAATAATTAGTCATCGGAAATACTAATACAAATTGAAAATATCTCCCGAATAAAAATAAATGTTGTCCTACAAAAATAAAGTTGGTTGTTTACAGGTGAAAAAATATAATAAGCAGTAATTGTTGATTAAGGTACTAGTACATATTGAATCATTTGGCGGGTTGGAAATAAGCCAGTGGATACAGAGCACCTGACCGGACATCAGAAGGCACGGGTTCAATTCCCGTTGGCGGCATTTATTTTTACTCGGGAAATATTTTCAATTTGTATTAGTATTTCGGATGACTAATTATTGCTTATAATTATTTTTTAAATTATTTGACTTATTTTACTAAAGTGCTTGATGTGGCAACGGGGCTGTAATGGTGGGCAGTAAGCAGTGGGAAGCGGTATTTATCATATTAATTTTTAACACTATCTAAATAAATGTTCGAAAGAGATATCAGCACTTTGCAACACGCTCGTTCATTATACATTTTAAGAAAAGTTAATTTAACGCTTTAAGACGAGACAACACCCCAAAATAAAGTCGAAATATTAATGATATAAGTGAAGATCTGAAAAACAAATACTCGGCGCGTGGCCCGGCATAATCGACTAACGAATTTGACCTGGCAGGCTTACAAAATAGATCTTTCTATGGGGTTTATTTTAATGATTTCTAATGAACGTATTCATAAAATCTAAGATTTTTCTAGACGATTACCTTGAGAAGTAACTAATTCATCGCCCAGTTTAGCCCATATCATGGAGAGCATTCAGTTTCCGGTGGTTATCTTCGTCACATACAACATACGCTGATTTTATATCTCAACACCTACAATTAACTTGCCAATGGTGGGAAATCTCTTTTATAGTGATTTGTTTTTGGGGTATTATGCCGTGTTGCGCTACCTCCTTTGTTTAGCCAACGTTTCGGACAGTCTCTACAGTGTAAAGACAGGGGAACTGTATCGCCACCCGATTGGGCAACTTTGTGAAACGGGATAATGTAGGCCCGGATTATATGAAGGAGGAAAAACAGACACCGGTAGACTAACATAAAAACAAGTCGAAGAAACGATCGGTTCTCATAAAGCAAACATTTACTGTGAATGGGTGTTCCACTCGTATCCGTCGAGATAAATGCTGTTAGCTCGTCAGAACAGGCTCCATTGAAATACCTTTAGAACAGACTCAGAATGCCTTCATTACGCGTGTGAGTTAGCCATGGCAATGGACATTTTGATAGTGAAAAGCTTTACAAATATATATGTTTTAATTAAATTGAAAAAATTGAATAAATATTTAATGTAATTATTAATATGATTTCCTAGATTGGACATTTGACCGCTTGAACGCTTGGACGTCCTGACGTGGAGCCTTAAAAAGGAACACAGGGAGCATGGAGCGAGGATACAGGTCGCTGGCGGCGCGCGTGCTTCTGCTGGCCATCGCGCTAGGGTACACCGCGGCCAACGAGTGGCAGCCCATCCCGCGACCGCAGTTGCACTCCCTCGCCACTTTCCACGGCAACTCCTTCCAACGCTTGCCGTTGGACACGAGGTAACATAAATATCTCTCACGGAACACAAAGTGTAACGGTCTATGACAAAACAGAACATTTAAGAAAGAAGAAGAAAAACCCACATCTAACCTGACCTATTATTTTAAGGCGTTCTGTCTCATCACTGTACCGGTTACCAATTATTATTGGAACGATGTGATGATTATAAAACAAAAAATAGGCGGTTGGGAGCCCAATTCTTATCTATTTAATTCTCTTTAGTTTTCTCATTCGCATTCTTCTGAATTTGTAAAAATTGTTTCAATCTTAATTTATCAAAGATATTTTAACTTGGCAAAAAATAACATATTCAATATCTTATCGATGGCATAATTTTGTATTTCTCTCCCTTAAGTAAAATATGAAAATTTGTGATTTTGGAAGATTCTCTGAATCGCAAAAACAAAGCAAAAACATTTTTTTTACAGTAATTAAACCACCATTTTTTTAACAGTAAATACATTTTTTGTATTATTTCACCCGCGATGTGTTATAGCGGATGAAATTCACAGTTTAAATTTATTGATTATATTCTTAATATGATTGATAATGCGTAATATTTTTTGTCATAGGTACAATTCTGTTTGATTTATAATATAATTACATTAAATAAGAAAAGTGAGACATGTCTGAAAGGTGTTTAAGTAGTTATAGTTATAACTAGATTGTAGAATATGAGGGAATTATGATTGAGATGTATTGTAGACGTAAGAATCCATAGCGTTATTTGTTTTTGAAGGTATGGAGGTGGGTTTCGGTTTTCGAAGATGTTAGTAGATGAATTGTCTTTGAGCTGACGTAGTACGTAGTTTTGGTACTTTGTAGTGTCGGTCAGCTATAGTTCTGATGGTGTAATTGTGTTATAAGAGGGGTTTTTGTTATACATGTTGGATGAAATGTTAGTCCTGGAATTATGAATTTGGACAGTTTTTTTTGTCTGTTATTATGTTTTAAATATATAACCTTTTCTTATTATTTAGTTGTAAACATTGTTCTAGTTATTTAGTTAAGCTTTTGGTTCTAAAAAACAGTTATTTTGTCTGTTATAATGTTTTAAATAAATATATACGTATATATATGTATGTATTTAACTGAAATATATATTTATAAAAGTATTTAACTGTAAAAAATATTGTACGCCATAATGCATGTTCCACACTAAAGAAATAAAATTCTCGATAAAAGACAAGATCAGTGTTATTTACGACACTTTTTTGTGTGATTGTTTAAACTTTTGTAACTATGCAATTAATAATTATACAGTAGGTAGAAACCCAGAAAACAATTATAAAAATTTGAACCATCTTGTAACTTCTACCTTTCGACACTTCCGACCCGACACTGTATCAATGACGTTAACGAGGCGGTGGGATGAGGAACAAAAAATAGATAAGAGACGAAGCAAATAAAATAATTAAATTAATCGATAAATCACCGCCACAAAGAGACTGTTTCGACTATGATAATTTTAAACGATATTGTTATTTCCGAGAACCAATTTGATTAAATATCGCAACGGAGTTGAAAATTGCGAAACCGCTATAATAATCAATATTATATATTACTATGAGAGAAGACTAATAACAAACAACGACCATCTGTTGATTTTTCTTCACAATAACGGCACAGTGATAATATGGTTCAGTGGCGAAATACATAATAATATGCGGATTCAATTACTATCGATGGTCATTCTCCACCAATAACGATAATAATCCGAAGGAGTGTTTAATCTTTGCCCATATACAAGACACGTATTATTATGTTTTCAAATATTGTACAATCACTGCGAAAACAGACGTAGACTTTATGGGTAATTATTGCTTTGTATACAAGGTGCCCGGGATAAAGTGCACACCTTAGGGAGGTGATTTCACATGATAGTATAAGTTAAAAATATCATTAACTCTTTTTTTAGATAAATAAATTTATTTTTAAGATTAAATAAATAACTTTTCAAAAAAATTTCAACTTCTTACGGTAAGTAAAAAGATGAATTGTATGGAAAAAATCTTGTTAGGAAAAAAATATGGGAAAAGAAAGTCTTATTTTTATCATTAATTAGTTAATTCAGATATTATTGTTTATCCCTTTCGGAAATTTCCATTGACGAAATTGAATTTGAAACTACAAATCAAAAAAATGTAGTGACAATGTCAGATATATACAATTTTTAACATTTCTTTAATTATTCGAAAGACTGTGGACGTGATAAATTCGCTTATATAGTCACTGTGAAGTCGTCTAAACGCGAATATGTCAGATTTCAACAGAAATAGATTTCTTCCGACTTTTCCTGCTTCGAATAACTTGTTTTATATTTCAGTAAAAGTTTAACAATAAATAAAGTCATTTAGAAAGAATCAAAAGATGGTCGAAAATAAAATATTTTAAATCGTTATCAGCTGTTGTTGCAGGTATCGACTAGTTTAATGTTAAATGAAAACGTATGAATAAGCATTTGCTTGGTGTTGTAATAATGTTCTTAATAATAAAATACCTCCATGTAGCACCTAGTCAAGTAATATAAAATATTTGCAAAATTCTGTAAAAAAATTTGTCTTCAAAGAAAAATGCATTTAAAATACTTTCCATCACCCTTGGCCTTCCTCCTCGTTAAATGATATAAATCTTTCTGTTTCTGTCTCGTCTACTTTCCATTACAAAAGAAACGCAGAGTTGGTAGTGTTGGAATGTCGCTAAAAGACCAATAATTAATCAAACCCAAAAATTACTGGCAAATAACAAATACAAAGGTGTGAGTTTCGTTGCCACGGTAGAGTTAACTATGTTTTTATTCATATTTCAATGTGCCAATGACGGTTTCAGTGAATATTTGTAGTTCACATGCAAAACCCGTGCATGTCGAGAATCAAAGGATATTGTTAACAACGCATTGATAATTATAATATGTTTTGAAAATTGTTATCACAGGAATATTGGCGATACGTGACTGACCGCCTTTGTGCACCCTTCGCATGCGTAATTCCATATCTTCCTTTGAATTCAGCGCTTCGACGATATTTTCTATTTGTCGCCGTTGATTCAGCTCTGCTCCATATTGAGAGCAAAATTAGTTACCGGTGGCGCACATTTTGATTGTCGCCATTTGAAAAATTAATTGAATTTCATCTGGCAGCGGTATGCGGTTCACAGCATATACATATACAAAAATCGGAAATCAAAATGATAATTATAAACATTTGAAACATAACGACGATCAAAAATATTCTTTTTTTTCTCATGGCATTTTCACTGTGCCAGTTACATAATGTCATACAGAAATCATCTACGTACAGGATTCAAACAATCTTTAGTTTGGTTGAGAACTCATTTTTATTAAAAAAATAAAAATGACATCGAAGATAACTCTAAAAAGGATATGCGAAAAATCGATAGTTATATTATAGATATATCAACGAATTTACTAAAGGTGTAACATCGTTAAAATCATATTTAAATTTTCGGTCGAAATAAGCACTTCAATACGAATGGATATTTTAACTAACTATTGATATTAGTTGAAAATATGAATTATATATTTAACAAAATATTAGTATTAATTGTAAAGATCATTATTACAGATCTGTATTATTGTTGCAGACATCAAGTCAGAACCTACGAGAATCACCTAATAATATGAACAATGTTCGCATGGAAATATCTCAACCAGGAATGGAATGTGCTCCGACACAATTATATTATATCCCTAACAAGATCATTAGTCAAACATGTTATTCCATGCCGACATTTTGAATGCAGCGTATGTACTTTTACGTGGTGCAGCCAGTGTGCCGTGTTTCCCTTGGATAAATTCAATCCATTCAGAAACCGAGAACAGCCCCGATGTCAAAACTTATTTTACAATGCAAACATACCGCGACATTTCATGAGAGTTGCAGGCTTACATTTTAAATCGCGTTGTTCGTAAATTCTCTGAAAATATAACTATATCTAAAAATATGTGATTTTAGTCAGTTTATGTTCTTAGACTCTTAAACTAAATGACAGGTCATTTTAAGAATGACGCCCCAAATTTATTAATTGGTTAGATCCTTTGAAATGTTAATGCGTGTGTAAACATAGTAAATGTGTGCTTAGGTTAAGCAGCGGCGGTGGCGGTCTGCCGAACTTCGGCTACGAACAGGGCTTGGTGAACCACATCCCCGCGTCGGGGGGCGAGCTGCTGTCCTCCTCGGTGCACGCACCCAGCGACGGTTGTGCGCTCTACAAAGTGGCCTTCAACCAGGACCAGTACTACCAGTACCTGCAGTTCAAGGAGGAGCTGCCCGACCTCAAGGAGTTCACACTCTGCATGTGGACAAAGTTCAATAATCACTCCAGCGACCATCCGCTCTTTTCATATGTTGGTAAGTCCACATTCCAAAATTGTAGAGAATGGCAAAATAATACATTTGTTCGACTGCGATTGAAACACGGTTAAGAGCGCTAACTTCGGGGGATGATTTCAACTGTATGGAATCCAACTGTACCTTAAACCAAAGCAAAAAAGAACTTGTAACGAAATTAATTGAAATAGTTTCGTTTTATCGTCTAGAATTTCAAAACTTTATGCATATATATTGTAAAATAAAATAGGCCTCCAATAAACTTGTATTAAAAAAAAAAGTTGTTAAAATGAAAACCAAATAGAAAATGTCTGTACCACGGTTCATTTTAAAGTGTCAAATGTGCTTCTGAATGAAGCGTGGAAATTAATGGAATTTGAATAAAAGCTTTTAAACAATTTACCCGTTGCTACACGTCATGTGCACTAGTTCTGAAACTAGTCCCAACTAGTTCCCGATGTATCCCCGAAAACTAAATCGCGAAAATTCAATTTCAAAATCAATGGAAAAGTTCAACATTCATCTATGACACAAAATGTATTTTTTTAAGATACAAAGACCTTCACAACATAGATTACATCACAAACATCTTTAAAATGATCGATATGAAGATAATGTATACTAACGAGAAAGTACAATACTTGAATTATTGTGATTAGTAAAGTTTGTAAAATCCTAATAAATACTGGAAGTTTCTAGGTTTGAGTTTACAAAGACAGCCTTTGTGTCTTGTGTGTCTTGTTTTCACTCGTGTCATTTTTATAATTTCTTAATTAGTTAAGTGAAATCAGTGTGAAGTATTATAATACTAGACTGTACTTATAAATACTAGACGGTACTTATAAATACTAGACTGTACTTATAAATACTAGACTGTACTTATAAATACTAGACTGTACTTATAAATACTAGACTGTACTTATAAATACTTTTAATTTCATGTGCAAGTTCCTAGAAATAACAAACGAAAAAAATGGATAAATGAAAAATCCTTCGGCACAAAATATTGACATTGACATTGAAACACCTTTTTTAATGGAAAAATATTTTAGTACGATTTCTGTTTGCTCCATTAAGGTGGACATTCTAAAAGCTAGTAAAGAAATCACTATCGTAGCCTACATTGAATCAGCCCCTGAAAAAAGAAAGCTAAACCTAGGTCAAATAGCGGTAACTGCTACATTTCCTGTACATAATGCAGTTAACTACGTTCTACCTCTCCAATATGTACAATCTACTTAGATAATACACAGGAAAACACCAAGCTCAGAGTCTTTTCCCAGCCAATCGATATGTTGACAATCAAGCGTGGCGCGGCACTCTAATTAATGAAATGAGTTGGCATTTTATGTTCATGATCGTTTGCAACTATATTTTGTGGAATTCCCTTTATTATTCAATCAAATTTAAAATGCAATATTTCACTAAAAAAGTTTCAATTTCACAAAATACTAACAATTTTATTGGAAAATTACTTTTCGTTTCTAAATAAACAACTATTAATGTACCTACTAAAAAAAATTATTTAAAAAAAAAACAGCGTTTAACACGGAATTTTAAATGCAGTATATATATTTCTCCATTGCGCCGAAGTAGATTTTGCAAAATATTCTCATTAGCCTTTCTCACTTTCTAAATTCTCGGGACGATATCGATGATGTTCACATTTTTACCGCTTTTTATTAAAAAATTATTATTTATTATTATTTAAAAAAATATTTTATTTTCTTTTTCATATTCGGTAAAAATTAAATTGTTTTTAGTAAACTTGACATATTCCAGAAAATTACACTACTAGTATTCATATTAGAAATAAATATTAGTTGTCTACATGGAATTACACAGCGGAAAGTAAAATAGCCCAAATTGTGTGTTTTTCATAAAACGAATGAACGTGCAAAATATTTTTATATTCTGTATTAACTGCATTGCAAAACCAGATTAGCCCACAATCATATTAATTTTGTTGATATGAAATTAAAGTCACAGAATAATGATTCCAGTCAAAATGTTATGTAAAAAAAAAAACAACCGTGCACCTAATAAAAAGACTATATCAAAAATTGAAAAAAAAAATAGTACTGCGTGGCATAAAAGCAACATAATTGTGGTTTATAATATCAGCGTGGGAGTTCCTCGGAACAGGTTTTCGGTACCTATCAGTTATCAGTAGAGTGAAATTCAAGCTAATAATTCTCCACGTAAAACACGCAAAATCCATATCCATTGCATCACCAGCACACGTGCTCGTTGCATGTTGCTTGTGATGGAATCGATATGAGCCATTCATAATAAATCATTAGGTAATATATAACTATTATTTTCTCCACTATGAGCATATTAAACTTTCTAGTAGGAAGAAATATTACGAACATAATCATTTATAACTCATTTTATACTATCAGCAATTCGAAAGATTTCTTTTGTAAGGAGGCTACATATTTTGACATTTGCATATACTAACACGTATATGGTATAAAATTAATTGAAACAACTATCTACCAATAATTATGGAGTCGAAATTGAAAACACATTTTCACCTCTGTAAGATATTGATTACGGTGTTGTTACTACAGGATTCAATGCGCAACTATTATAATATTTATTTCAGTCACTGGTAAGGCTCTCGACTAGCAAGCTGGAGGTCGAGGGTTCAAATCCGGGCGTAAGAAAGTAAATTTTATTCGATTAATTTGTGTTATTTCACAAACTAATAATTTGAAATATAATATAGTGTATTTGCGGCATGTTGCAGAGTGGAAAATACTCTCAGTGTCGCTCTGGTGTAAGACCACCATTCAGAATCTAAATGTTGCTTGAAATGGCTTTGGCCATGTTTGGTGACCAGAACTGAATAACCGCGTGAATTCCCACTACCTTCAGCCTCACAAAATACCCATTTTTCCGTGTAAGTCGGAGATTCTAGCGCATGTAAATCAATTTAACTATTATCAATACCTTTGTATAGGAGCACTTTTTGATGCAATAATTACTATTTGTACCTTTTTTCAGGTCGAGATCATCAGAAGGGAATCAACTCGTGGGTGTCCAACACCGACAAAGCCAGCTATTACAGTCTTTCTGTGAACGGACATACATTCTACCGCCTTAACTACCCGCTGCGACTCAACAGGTAAAACATTTCCATGCGGGGGTTTATATCTCAACACAAATGTGGTTCATGTCAACAACAAACACCAACTGGTGGGTGACAACCCATCACAGCCACATGATGTTATATCTTAATTACGGAGGTTTAATTTACAACACACCCGTGGTTCATATCAACAACATCAACAACATCAACAACACACACCAACGTGTGGGTGTCAACCCATCACATATATTACTCTTACAGAGGCTTACATCACAACACACACCCACATTAATCCCATCACGAGTCATATGAACCTGTGATAACCCTCAAAAACCTCTGTGTGTTATATCATTTTCACCTACAGGATTATTTATGCTATCACAACACTCATCCAATATTTGAATGATTTTTCCTTCCTCTTATTCGTATCTCGTATCAATAGGTAGGTTATACAATAACCCCCCAAGCTCACATTTCCGGAGGTCACCGATATCCACCTAATAGTTATAAGACGTGTTGTAACCTAATTCATGAAAACTACTCACAATTAAAGGGTATACAGAAAATTATTTTGCAGCAAAATAAAAATGTTATCCAAGGGAGAAAAATTAAGAATTATTGATTTATTAAAATAGTGTTAAAAACGGAATTGGAGGCCGTTTCTTATCAAACTTTTAAAACATTCCTAATACATCGGAACTCATGTTCATGCATCTGAGATTGTCTAGATAAATGACGAAATACGAAACTATTGGGACTTTTATGAACACGTGTCCCGACATCGCGATAATACATTCGTATTTTACTGATAGTTTATTAGGAAAGCTATCGACCTTGAACCGGCCGGTGGCTGAGTTGACATCGCGTTTGGGTTCAATTCCTCGGCTGGCTAAGTCCTCCATCACAACACGAGCAACATTTTCCACTTACTGTGATGGTACTAGGAGTTTTTCAAATATTTCAGGTTATTTGTAACCCGGGAATGTTTGTCTTTCTTTTATTAAATAAAAATAATAATAAAATAAAATCATTCGTTAGTGGCCTGCAATCCCGTTTTTAACCGGATTGCGAATAATTTGACGAGATTCTTAATAAATTACCAATATTTAATATCAGTAAGTTTTGTCCGTGGACAAAGCTACTTTTAGGAACACCCATTGAGGTCAAATCAACAAGTTATTTGGAGGTCAATGTCAGAATCAATTCCAAGGTTTAAAACAGATTCGGTTCAGAGATTTACCAGATGAACGAATAGCGTTTCTCGTTGTTATACGCATCACCGGCAAAGAGGTACCAATTTTCGCTACTTTAGCGATAGCTGCAATAATCACTTTCACTCAGGTTAAATGAGCAGATTTCCGAGAAAAGCAGAGCGCAAAATCTCGAAAAGAAATTTAATTTCACAAAACACTTTGTTGGATATAATTTTATTGTTATACAATTTATCAACTAATTTATACGTAGTATCAATTGCTAAGCAAAATATATAAATATTGTATTCATTTTATGCATCCATGTCGTATTTATGTTTTAGTTTTCTTAATTTTATATTTTTAAAGGCATGTAATCTAATACTTGAAGGTCACCGCAATATTTATTTATTTTAATATCAACGGTATAAAATATACCATACACAGTAAATTATAAACAGTGACATCAGAAAATATACAATTAATAGAAACTCTAGATGGATATAAAAAGTTAGAGATACAAGTACATGCAAAACTTATAGGTAGACTAGGTTAGATTAGTATTGATTGAAATATATGATAGTATAGATACATGATATAATATATTACAATAGCTAAAATGTATGCATTTATTTTTAGGTTTTGGTTGAAAGTAGGTAAGTGCCAATTAAGCTGTTAGTTCACCGTATTGAATATTATTATTGACCCAAGTTTCCTCAGTTGCCCCAGGCAGTTCATTTTATATAAATATTTATTTGACTTTTTACGTAAGTATGATTAGACTTACATTTTATTGGTCATGATTTAAAAGATAAGATATTAAAGCCTTTATGTACCTAGCTTCTGGGCAGTTAAACAGATCCGCTACATCTGCGTACCTATTACTAATTTCATGTAATCTAGGTACAAGCGAGTGTTTGAATATGGTGAAATGCCTTAAAATAACATCCAATCATTATTTTGTCATACTGTACAAGTGCTGATTCATGCAATAGCAATCGCATATATCAAATCCATTAAGATTTTAAATATGTCTATCTACAATATTATATAAATTTGTTTATCCATATAGGTATATACGTATCTACAATAATCGGATACGATTTTAAAAAAATAAAATATCTACATGTTTTACAAAAAACTTTGTTTTTCAGTTTGTTGTGATTCACTGCTTAACGATTAATGTTTCGATATAATTTAACCGCAAACCATCATTAACATATTTGGACAACAGAAATGTTCAACTTATGACAAGCAGCTAAACATGAAATGAAACGTGAATTAATATTTCTATAATGCAATGAAAGGATTGTGTACCCGTTTTGTGCTCGTCCGACAGTAAATGAAGGTCGCGGGCTAAATCCCGGAGCTGCCAGCAAATCATTTTAAGTAGTCATCCTTTCAGAGCGATATTCGTTTAACCAAAAATAGGCAGTGCCTTTTCAGACATTCAATATATATTTCGTAACATTAAAATTGTTTTTATATCTGGAAAAAAAAATAATCACATATTAGTTTCATCAGCAAAGATAAATCATTAATTTGCTGGTAAAGCAGAATCCAACACATTTATATGACTTATTCACATGTCACTGATAATAAAAAAATTGCCCATGTTCTGTAAACAGTGATCTTCGTACGCTAATTTAATTGACTTGTCATATGATTTCGTGTTGGATGGTTGCGATAGTGCTTATATGTTTTAACGGGGATTTACCATTTTGTAATTGGGTCGAGTTGTTGTCATGTTGATTATTATGCAATACGAAATTTTCAAAAATGACTTCAGATTGATGAATAAATAAACAATGAATAAACCTTGGGTTGCAGACTGACGTTATTATCGTTACTTTAAATACGCGAACTGCGGTGACCACTCCTGATGTTCGTTAATCTGGATAATTTCAGTGTTGAGCAAGACATATAAGTTCTGTGTGACTGCGAAATTCGTGCTAAAATTTGGCACACAGTTCTAGAGATATAATCGTCATAATAAATTCCTAGTTTATTACTCATGATTGGGTTTGGTTTGTTTGGTTATTTAATGTTTATCTGACAATATTTACAGTCACGACGTTCAAATCGACAGCCGCAGTTGATGTTACGATAAGAACATTAAAGACTCTATTACCCTTCAGGACAAATTTTCCTGCATACCTACATACCTACCTCCCTACCTACCTACCCACCTATACCATTTCGGTGAGCGATCCTTTTCTGGTACGAAGCTTTGAAACAAATTATGTAAAATGTATGATTTAATATTGAACACGATTCTATTATTTTATCGTATTCGTGTGATGTATTTGGTGTTTAGAAATTGCTTCCTGTGATGGGATGGGTATGGTAATATTATTAAATATTATATAGATGTTTATTCTGTGCTTATAAATATTAGTAATATATCTGTGTAATTACCTTGTACCTGCGTCATGGTTTTCAAATTGCTGTTTATTATGTTGATGCTTATTCTTATAAATACTTATAATGTATCATGTATAAATGATTCCTTACACCTGCGTGATTGTTTTCTAATGCAAATGCGATGTTAAATACCGAATTGTTTAAAATACATTGTTTTGTTTTCTAAATGTCAAAGCGTTGCGAATTTTCATTTTATATTAATAAGATATGACTTAAATGAATGATAAAGATTATTTTACTGTGAGATATTATATAAATTTATGTGCATCCGATATTTTACACTGATCGATTATTTTTCATAGGTTAAATATTGTTTTTTAAGTAAGGTATTAGTAAAATATTAACATAAACATGAAAATATCTACGTTTTTTGTGCCAGTGTGTATAAAATAAAGTATATTTTACCTATGGGATGTCAAAAGACGAATAAGTTGGTATCACAGGCATTTTTTAACCTTGACGAATCTAAATGTTCTCAGGATCTTAAAAAGTTAGAGAATGTCGAAACGACAATTGTTCACTGAAAAGTTAGAGAATGTCGAAACGACAATTGTCCACTGAAAAGATCCATTAAAAATTAGATAAAATTTCCGTGCATTGAACCCCCTCTAGCTTCGGCTCTAATTTATTCAAATTATAGTCAATTGATTTTTTGTAAATACGTGTTAACAAAAAACAAAAATATCCGGAGAAAATAATTACAATGATTTGCTCTTTGATACGGTTCATTTTACAGTGTATTCACAGTACATACGAGGTAATCGAAGTGATGTAAGAGTAATTATAATACTGCGAGCAGTTCCAGGAGATTATATCCAACAATGATTATCTCATACAAAACGCATGTCTTGCAGTTATCGGTAGGTATCTATTACGTGCGACATTACAAACAAACAAGTTTCCGTATGAAACTTAATATGGAATATTGGTAAAACTAGTCGCGGCTACGATAAGTTAGTTACACATGTCACGGTTCAGCGAATTTCCATTTGCAATTTTTCTAGGTTGGAACGTAAAAGCTTTTTATGAAATGTAAAAAATGTATTGTGTTTTTAGAGATGCAAAACCAAATTCAGTTCACCGTTAACATTTAATACTCCAGCAAGGTAATGTGAAAGATTCATTGCCAAAAGCAATATAATTACCCGTTGTAATATTAATCAGTTATTTTATAATTTTTTTTGAATACACCATTTAAGATCTAATCGTTTTCGAGAAAACAGGTCTTTTACTGCTAAAATTAGAGGAAAATTATACAATTTTATCTGAATCTCCCAGCATTGTTGACTAATTAACATTGTTGTTCATAATTCAGCCAATCTCTGAAACGTTTCTTCACAGCTTGACAGCCAAATTAATTTTAGACGTCGTTATGTATTTCAATAATATTATATTATATAATATTACAACTTCTAGATATAAGAGTCTGGATAGGTATCAATTTACTCTTAAAAGGGACTTTTTTTAAGAGTGATAAAATATACGTCATGATTATTTATTGCAAATTGGTACGGTATTAGAAAGTGGGGAGTATATGAATTGAGTAAGCATATTCAGAAAAAAATAGTATTAGGTAATGCTTTCTCGTACCGTTATTCTGGTAAAACTGGTCAATTGGCCACCACTACTTATTGACTGGAGCGGAAAAAAGATCAGTTTCGTACAATTTAACCACCGTTTAGATTTAAAAATATGCTTTAAATTAATATCGCCATGTTTAATAATCAGATTTTAATAGACGAACGTTCCTTTGCAATTACTTTGTTGAACGTTGAACTTTGTTGAACTTTGAACGTTCCATCGTTTGCAATTACTTTGCTTTGGTAGATTATTTTGGCAAGGATCATACAATTTATATCCTTTGTTCCGCAGGTGGTACCACTCGTGCCAGTCTTGGAACGGCCGCACCGGGGAATGGCAGATCTGGGTCAACGGAGAGAGGACTGGCAGAGGCTTCCACAATAGGGTGAGCCTTGTTTCATTACAACTCCTCACTACATTAGAATAATCCATCAAAAGATGGCCTTTTACTAATTGCTCTCTGTTAAATTCACAAGTTTCCATTGCCTTTACCTTGTTCTAGAAACATGATCCCTTCATAGCATAACAGACTGCTACATTTTAACGATGAATTTACCTCTATTTATCATTTACTGGTATTTTAGGATTTAGTGTAGTACCTTTATAAAATACAATTATCTACCTATATGTAATGTTGCTATAGTTTTAAGTTACTTCGTACCTCCTTTGAAAGCGCTGATAGATGGAAAGACTAACTCTAAATCCAACAAATACTAAGCGTAATCAAAATGCGTTTGAATTAATTTTTAGCGTTTTTTAGTGTTTTAATATTTGTGCGAACTTTGGCATTACGTATATATATGCCAAATTGTGTATTTATCTACTTCATTTATAAATAATACATAAACATATGCCTTATTATGTATATGTCTACATCATTTATAATATTCATTCAGAACAATATTTACACCGAAAACAAACCATGTATAAGTGTTTTATGAATATAATTTTTACGATATTGCAATTTTTAAATGAATCATGAATTGTAGAGCTATTTGGACTGCACTGTGGATCCAAAATAGTGATAAAATAATGAATGATTATAAACGAATGACTTTCTTTTAGCTTGTTGGACACGTGATCAAGGGTGGTGGTGCGGCCATTGCCGGACAAGAACAGAACCAAGGACTGTACCAAGATGCCGCCGATGCACCCAAAGGTATTTACTTCGACATATTTATCTCTGAATATTTCTATCCGAAATCAAAATCCACTTTTCTGTAAACTAACCAACTCTACTAACAAAAAAATTACTAGTACGCACTAAAAGTTTAAAAAATGTATATATTTGTTTAAATTAAATTGGTAACTACAATAATTGTCTTTTTCAATAGAAACTAAAGCATACTACAATCACTAATGCACATCAATTTTCAATGATTATTTCGAAATTGAAACCAATTCCCGGAATATTACAGAATACAAACCAGGTAATTTATTCGTAGTAATGCTGGTACAAAATATTAGTCACCGCACGCGTTATTACTACATTTTGGGCGCTGTGCAGAAAGAATACATGGCGAACTTTTTACGGATTACTGAACATAATATACTTAACATAAGACAGTAGGTACCTACCATATTATTGAAGCAATTCTATATCAACGTCCCAATATCACACTCCTATGCGACGGATTCAACAGCTAGGAAACAAATACTACGATGGTAAGTTTTTAGATTCTCACGGCCAAAAGCATTTTTGTTGTTTGTTTTTGGGGTGTTATGCCGTGTTGCGCTAACTCCTTCTTTAGCCGACGTTTCGGACAGCGTGATGCGTGATCTGCCCTGATGATGGACACTGCAACGCTGTCCGAAACGTCGGCTAAAGAAGGAGTTAGAGCAACACGGCATAACACCCCAAAAACAAACAACAAAAATACTACGATGTTGTTGATATATTTAGTACATCAATTTCAATATATAAGCATACTCTATTGAAGTTTTTTTCATCAAGTAGTGGAATATTTGAATACAGGTATTTAATTTGATTTGACTAACACGTAATAATTTTGTCAACTGAAACAGAAAAAAATATTTTGGATTTTTTTATGTTTTGTGCCTGCATGCTGTGTAGATCAAGTTCAGTGATATTTTGACTTTATATTTATTTTTCTGCAATTGTTTTAAATAGTCGTTTCCTGCACTATTTTCGTGTATAATTTCGTAAATATTTTTTATATATCTATATATGTATGTAAAAGCCTTAATAGGCGTGAAATAAATAAATAATTGTATGTAAATATATTTTTAAAGATATTATACACAAAAAATGTTTTACGATTTATAATTATACTGGACCAAATTAGTTTAATTCAAACTAATGGGAAGGAAAACTAAAGCCCATGTAAATAAAGCGTGCTTGTCAGATTCCGCAATCTGAAGAAACAGATTCAAAATATAAGTTTTAACAAACAGTGGAAAATCACGTTCGTTTTGAATATCACGTTTCAATTTTAATACAGAGACCGGCATTACAACCTTAACTGACAACGCACGTTATATGAATATTGAAGACTTTTTAACAGAAATTTTTAATTGTGATGGATTCATATATTGTATAATAGAAGTCCGATCCATCAATACGCCGGACACATCTAAAATTACTTTATTTCACCGTCACTGCAAGCATTTATTATTTATTTATTTAAGTCCAAAAATTGAGACTTAAATAATTTTATAATTAATTTGACAGAAATAATTTTTAATTACATTAGCTCCACAAAGGAGATCTTGACGAAAATAATTTTCCTCACCTATATAATCCTAAAGGATGCTTTGTGGGAGATCTTTTTAAGGATAGGAAGGAGAGTAAGTTCTGGGAAGAGAATGGTAAAGGTAGGTAGGAATTTGGGGGTCAGTGTGTCCAGGAGTGACGGACGTATCAATCCATTCCTTCAATGGATAAGATAAAGGATGAAGGTAATGGGTCGAGAGGGTTCGACCGGTGAGGTCAAAAGGTCTCCCCACATCAGTCACCCCCACGAACCCTGCTAGGTCACCAAACGTAATGAACCACTTGGGGTGATCTACGGCAGAGGTGTTTGCTATACAATAAATTGTTACCGGGGCGGCGGTACCCATACCCGCCTCCCAAATTGAAAAAAAACATTTTTCGTAACATCAATGTAAAAAATATATATTTGTATTACTTGCAATTTCTTAATATGACTTAAGTACATCTAAAAATTCAGTTAGTAAGTTGAGTTGATAAGTCTGGACATTTTTTTGAAAATGAAGAATGTATACATAATTAGTAGAGTGGTAATTGAGGCGAAGCAATTCATTATTTCGGAGTCCATGGGATATTGATCAGCATGAGTTGTAACAAAGAAGGTGAGTCAATTATACTTTTGATAATCTTGAATACGAAGAAGTTTGTTCAGTTTCATAACATGAGTACCTAGTTGTCTCTTTCAAATACTAAATTCCAAGCAATTCCTCGCAAGAAACAATATTGTCCGGATTCGATATGTCAATAACAGCATAGAAAGGAGACCACGTGACACTAGCATATTCAAGATGATAAGAGAGTGGAAGGAGGCCCCTTGTCACCGACCCAAACAGAACAAGGGGATGGAGATGATATCGATTAATAAAAAAACGTTTCATAATATATTAATGAAATTCTCGTACACTTTTTTAATTTCTGAAAATTCTAAATAGACACTTAGAAAATCTTTCCGGAAAATTAATCCATTTATAGCCAGGCAATTACTTGGAATATTCTATCTCGGCTCGAATCACCGTAAAAGCATTTTATGATCTGGCGGGCGCTAACAGACCGGAAAAAAAACATTCCAAGTTCAATATGTTATCCACTCATACCAGTCAACCAAACACGTTATATCCATTCCGATATCAACATAAGATTATAAGAACGACATGGTTTAGTAATAATGACTTCATTTTATAAATAATGTATTACGTGGATTAATCTAAAGCAGTTAAGGCAAACTTTATCGACTCTAGGTATCACACAAACATACAAATGTTGTATATAAAAAAATATTTATTAATTTCTCCTTTTACACCAATATGAGTGTACCACGACACGAATATGTTTTTTCGTGTTAATTTATAAAGTAAACAATCGGTCTCAGTAAGAGTATCTATGCGACGACACAAAGATGTTTGTCGTGTAAATCTATAAAGTAAACGATCGGTCTCAGTAAGAGTATGCGACGACACAAAGATGTTTGTCGTGTAAATCTATAAAGTAAACGATCGGTCTCAGTAAGAGTATGCGACGACGCAAAGATGTTTGTCGTGTAAATTTATAAAGTAAACAATCGGTCTCAGTAAGAGTATGCGACGACACAAAGATGTTTGCCGTGTAAATCTATAAAGTAAACGATCGGTCTCAGTAAGAGTATGCGACGACGCAAAGATGTTTGTCGTGTAAATTTATAAAGTAAACAATCGGTCTCAGTAAGAGTATGCGACGACACAAAGATGTTTGTCGTGTAAATCTATAAAGTAAACGATCGGTCTCAGTAAGAGTATGCGACGACACAAAGATGTTCGTCGTGTAAATCTATAAAGTAAACATCGGTCGCAGTAAGAGTGTGCGACGACACGAAGATGTCTGTCTTGTAAATCTATAAGTAAACAATTATTTTATGTCTAGTATTCACAAGTCAATGCGTATATTAAAGCCGAAAAAAACTTTGTTTTCCGTCCACAATTATTTTTATTATTTTCTTAAGATTCTGCTTATTTACAGAGCAAATTATCGTGCAGCCCAATGCAATTTATCGTGCACCGTGAATGCTCAAGCAAAGAATTTATTTTCACTAAAAAATATAAACGTGGATATAATTTGTAGCTGTAATTATAATGGAAGTAAATACAAATATAAAATAAGAATCATTATATTATATGTTGGAACTCGACAAAGAAATCTTTTACCACTTAAAACACGTAGCAAAAGGCGACCGAAAAATGAATGATGATTAATACTTTATTGTTTGGTCACAATAAATATAACATTCTACTATATCACGACCAAACGTTCTAGAAAGCATGTTCGTTTTTCAGACCGCCGAGCTTTTCTTTCCATCGCAGCCCTTAACCGTGCTGCTGGAGGGGGAGTCCTGTAGTGGTACGCTACTGATATAGAAAAGGTGCAAATTTGTTGTTACGTTGCTAAAAAATCTAAAGAATGCACTTTAACGTGATACAATGTGAAAAAGAGCTTTCACTTTATTATAAATCTGGACTCCGCGGTGTTAAATGCTCATGGTTGATATAGTATAAAAACAAAAATTAAAATAGTTATTATTTAATACGAGTATGAATATATGTATATATGCCTCTTTGCTGCTGAGTAAGGGAGACAGGAAAACCAGAGAAAGATCACTAATACTGGGAGAGGGGGTGAAGGGGGAGTGGAATGGCATGAAAGAAATTCAGAAAAATATATATGATGGGAGATAACAATTCCAAAGGAATGAGTTCTAAAGATAAGCCATCGACACAAAAGGAAACATCGGCAATCTCACCGAGAAAATATGTGTTGACGCGAAACATCTTTCTAGATACTGTCCTTGAAGCCGAGCATACAGCTGTCAGTTGTGAAACGCAATTTCAAAAGGCACGTGTTTTATAATGAATACATTTGTTTGTTTGTTCGATGCCCGCAATTCAGTTACGGAAGGGAGGAACAACTATGATTATATTGACGGATGCTAAAATTCGCAGTTCAATATTGGTACTCTGCTGAGTGATGATAGGCATTGAATTATGAAATCACAATAGGCGGAGTCAAATTACAGAAGCGAGTTGAAATTCACTCCAATATAAACGGTTGTACTGACGCCAAGCCGCCATTTTACCTATTATGGACTTAAATTACAAACCAAACGATAATTTGTCTGGACTTGCGTAATATTATTATTGCTTATTAAGCTTTTAATCGGAATGCAGATTTTTAAACGCATTATTTTGCAATGAATTATGAAATAAATTAATAAGTGATAGAAATAAGCGTTTCGCTGAGTATTCGTAATTTGATTGGTAATAAGATCTACGTAGTTAGGTTCTTTAAAACATGTATCTGTTTAGCCGTTGCTGGAATGTTGGGCGAGGTGACTATGGTGCAGATGTACCACGTGGCGCTGACGGCGGGCAAGGCGCACAAGGACCACAAGCATCACCACGTGCACCACTTCGACCACAACGGCTCCCCGCTGGAAACCACCACTGCGACGCCCTTCTCGCCCACACCCGCCCCCGGCCCCAACGACTTGCTCATCGGCGGTCAGATCAACCCCATGCTGCAACTAAACCTGGGTGGAAACCCGCAGTTCGTGCCCGCGCAGCTACCTAACGGCATCCAGATCAACGCGCAGTTGGTCAACGGCCAGTTCAACCCGGCCAGGTCCATATCCGAGCAACTGCTAAACGCTCAGGTCAACAGCAATAGGATCAGTGTACCCAACTTCAACCTCCCTAGAGCGCAGGGCAATCCGCAACTTATCAAGTTCCCCGGAGGCGGCCTGCCAGGCAACAGGCTATACCAGGGCCCACTTGTGCACCCGGCTAACGTTCAGTTCTTGGAGTTCCCCATCGGAGGTCATCCTCTTTTCAAGAGGGACGACAAGAGCGCTAAGACGGTAGAGGTCAAGGAAGCAGTGAAAAACAAGAGGAATAAACGAGATAATCCCGAGATAGAAATGGCCGCTGAAATCATTGGTACGTATTTTACCTTATTTTATTGGATTGATGAATAGTGTGGGTCTCTTATGTTCAAAATATATAAAATACGTAATTTTACTGCAAAACTGTAACCAACTTTCCCTTTTAATTTTTCTTATTTACTAGTTGTCAACGATGATTTGTGTAGCGACTGCTACATAATATATTATTTTAGTTAGATAAAAAAATATTAACTATTTAGTGATATATATATATATTTTTTTAATTTTCTGGAATTTTCGCCGATTCCTTACGGGCTCATGAGGGAACAGGGTAAAAAACTTAAATTGATGAATTTTTCTTAAAATTATTTATCGCTACGGAAGGATATGCATTTTTCTCATTAAAAGAGATAATGCCTGTGTTCATAATTATTCTATTTAAAGGCTAAAAAATTAAAACAAAGAAAAAAGACAAGGACCTTTAAACAAGGGAAAGTAGTTCATAAAGTATTAACATAATAATAATACAGTGCGAACCCTGAGCACCTATAATAAAATATCGCTTATGTGTGTGTATACTTGCGCAAAACAAAAATCTGGAATTAGTTATATTATTTTCTTCAAGATGTGTGCGGGAGATGTAAACATGTGTGTGGACAATTTTTAAGAAATTTGCGGCCGCCCACGCGCACGCGTATGCTACGTATACATACGCGAGCCGAACACACACAACGAACGACAACTTATGGGAAAGGAATGAAGCAATCGCAAATGGCGCGAAACGCCGCTCGCAGTTGCCTCGTTCCTTTCCCGTTATTCGTGGATAGGTTCGCGTTTCGGTTCGCAAATGTATAGTTACCATTAGAAAGAACATTGCTTGTAACCCTACAAGGAGTGCAAAATCATAATGTATTTTACAAAAAATTGCGTAACATATTTGAATTTACATTTACGCAACACAATCTATATTTTCGATGCATTTTGTGGGAGACAAACGGAGGAAACAATAATTTACAACATATTGTGTTCATGGTATAGTAATATTCTAATTAAATATTGTAGCCATGTTATCAAACAGCTCAGAGACATTGTGTTTTACCTTGATTATTTGAAAAAGAGGAAAAGGAGGATATTATTAATTATTAATTAGTTTTCCTGTTTTACATTTGCAAAATGATTAAAATACAAAAATTTAACAATAATTATTAAGTCTGTTTTTTGTGTGTTTTCAGCTGAGCAAGGAGAGTCAAAGAGGCAGGCCAAGAGAGGGCTGGTGGCCCTGTCAGACGGATCCATAGTGGACGATGGAATCTCCGACGGAGAGTCCTTCGAGCAGTCCCTCCTAATCGGCTTAGCGGGGCTTGGTGAAAACATCCCCGTACAGAATTTACAGAAAGAAATGGTGAGATCAGAAACTTTTTGTAGCTACTCGTAAAATGTTAAATCCAGTTATATGTACACAGGAATGCATGAATTTAAATGTATATGAAATTCTAAATACCCATCAGGAAATTCTCTGGGTGCAGATTTTGTCCACGCAACAATAATGTTCATTATATACAAATACTTTGTTTTTCATGTTTATGGCATTTAATATTCAATAAGATTTCAACTTTAAGAGGACCGGCTACGCGGAATTTTTCTTACAACACTTAAATTTGGATTTGTGGCCAAAATAACCAATACCAAACTGATGTGTTTTTTAGGAAGATAATACTAATAAATCTAAATGAAACATGAAACAGAACGACAGAAAAATTAAAAAAGGTAGTTCAGTGTGGAACTTTTCTGCGCAGGGTCTTTTGGTTAACGTCAATTGCTTACCGATTCGTAGGACGACGGGCTTAACAGAGTCTTAATGGTGTTAAAATATAATCTAAATTAGATTCACTATTCTTTTCTCAATAACACATTGAATGGTAGATCCTCTCATTTTCGCCATGGAGGAAGACAACCATTCTGAATTAAAACGATTCTTGAAATCCAGATCTAAATAGCCAAGTACGCATAGTATCCTATTTCTCACCTTCTTCCATTCTTCACCCCATAAAGCCTAACAACATATCCAATTTTTTCCTATCTCCAGGCAGCTCCGACTCAAGTTGGACTTATACAGACAAGTTATATGTATTGACTATTGATTGCATTATATTCCTTCTTAGGTTGACGAGAGAGAGCCCGCGGAGGCCGAGGTGCGTGCCGTGATGGACATCTGCAGCGGCTGCTCCGAGGAACCATTCCAGAAGGCGCTCATCCTGAGCTGGAGGCACACCCCCAAGAAGCTGTTCAGCGGCGCGCTTTACTACCCCGCGGTGCCCGCCTGCAAGTCCTTCTGAGCACAATACTCACTTGCACCGTACAACGAACCAAACAAACCCGGAATTAATCGTTTCTTTTACTCATCAAAATGTTTATATTTGATGAACATTTGACAATAACTAAGTGTGCTACGGTGATTTTATTACTGTTTTTTGCTTTTTTAAGAAAGAGGATAAAGAAAAAAAAATTATTTGGAAAACAGCGAAAAATTAAAATTGAAACACAGCACGCACCAATATAGAGATCCCTGTATCAAGGATGGTAATAAATTGTGCAGTTTCTTTCCATACGAAAAAGTTAGAATAAGAATGAAAGAGTATTTTAGATTAGATGACAAGGAGAAAAGTAAGCTCCTGACGGGGTGATATAAAAACCATTTTTTTTTTTTTTTGAAATACCGAAAATGGATACTGCACAGTGAACACTGGACAGGCCTAAGTCCGCCTACTAGGAATGTAGATGGTTTTCTAGGAGGGATAAAATTACACTAACAATATGTGTGTGTGACACCTATTCGATAATACGAAGCTTCTACAAATCATAATATAAGTACCTACTTCAAACCAAATGTTAAATTATTACATAAATGTAATATTTATATTTTGATTTTTTATACCGAGAGTAAAGGGAAATTAAAAATGTAAATATTTTCAACACCTTGAGTCATTTTTCATTCTAACTCAGTATTTTTACCCATTTCTTCATTTTCAAGTGTGTACGTGGTTTATGAAAATAATTGAATGAAATTAACGAATGATTTAATTTACAAATAATCATCTTCTTTAAAATCTTCATATTATTAGCATTAAGTTTTAAGCTTTGGTGTGTTCATGTTTGTATATTAAATTATACTTAGTATTATGTATAATTTATATTCTCTTCATAACGGAATGCTTGTTATTAGGAGGTATCTACTATAAAAGTGATGGTTCTGAGAATAAATGTCTTTAACAAATTTGAAAACAAATATTTGCTTGCATTTATAAAAAGAGTTAGTAGGTACTTCATAATTCTTATCTTAATGACTTATCTAATATATTTTATGTAAGTTATTATTATATTTTTTACCTGTTTTTTATAAAATTAATAAAACGAATAAAATAAACTTATTTCATTTTTCTACTTAATATCGACAATCAGCAATAACTAGAATTATTTATAATTTTTTTACGAACTTTGGTTATAGCTTTCTATTTGTATTACGTCATAACAGCATAAGATAACCTTCCTAACTGTCCGATGCCAGTGGGACTATGGCATCTCAAATAAGGTTATGTTGCGAGTTCTGTGATTGAGGGGGGTGAGGGAAGGGTAGGGAGATGAGGTAGAGGAAGTTTAAGAAGTACCCAACCATTCGAATCTGATCACCAAAAACGTATCTAATCTGAATGCTGAGCTTTCATTAGGGCAATACTGACTGCATTTTCCTTTCTGGAAACTAAAAACAGTCATTTAAACTGTATAGAATGAATTTAAATAAATAAAACATAACTTACGCCTTGGAATTGCTATGTATGGTTAAGTATTATAGCTATGGAAACTTATACCTCTGAACACTTTTGATTCCTTTGACAAGACATGAATTCAAAGATTCAAACGTTGATTCATGTGTTAATGATCGCAAATAAATTAAAAATATTTTACACTTAATGCAAAAAATCGTTTCCAAAACATTTTATTGTTTGTTTTTGATTTAGGTATTATGTTTTTTTATATTTCTATACTTTATTAAAAAATAGGTAAAAATGGCTCTCAAATGTGAATTTGTTCAAAAATTAATTTCATAATTTTCTAAATAATTTAATTTTTAACATTATACAATATAACCATATCATAAAAAGGGCACTTAACTACAATATTTTGCACTTTAAGGTTAAACGCAACGCTCGTTGTATTCTACGTGTTCACAGATGGCGTTAATTAATTAATTTTGTTTAAATACGCTTTTGCAAGGTATTGCTTTACAGTATTAAGACAAATTATTTGTTTGCGCCCTCATATACGCAATATGAATATGAATAAATAGTTTTGTCCACATAAAAACTCAATTCTATCGAGAAAGGCATACAAATACAATATTGGATTGAATCATCGGTAAAATATTGTATTTGTGTGCCTTTCTCGAAAGAATTAAGTCTTTAAACGAACAAAACTATTGATTCATATTCATATTGCGTATATACGGGCGCAAACAATTGATTTGTCTTAATATTGTAAAGCAATACCTTGCAAAAGCGTATTTAAACAAAATTAATTAATTAACGCCATCTGTGAACACGTAGAATACAACGAGCGTTGCGTTTAACCTTAAGGCAGTAGTTAAATAATCATTTTTGATTCTCAGTAGTTACTTGAGACTTTTTCTGGGCTAATTTCGAGAAATGCCTGGCTGCTTCAAAAGTCAAGAACTGTTCTATTGGCAGTATTTAAAACATCCATAATATTTATAAGTGATCTAAATTTAAACAAAATAAAAACATGATCTTGCATTACTTTGCAGTGCGTTATGTGTAAAAGACAAAACTCGACAAAATAGACAATTTTGCATTGTTTCTCTCAGTCGTGTATAACACGCTGAATCCAATTAATATTTTATCTAACCAGATTACCGCTTCAGATCACGTGGTGATGAGTCCTTCGAAATCTCGTACAGAATATACTTCGTAATATTAATATCATTTGTCAGTGAAAATGTAAATACTTCGCAGTATTAGGAAGGTAAACTCAGTAAATTCTGTCACACATAGGATTTTAGGGTACGTACCTTACAAACTTTAACCAGCGATTCCTGACCTTATTTAACTTTCAAATTTAAAAAAAAAATCCATAAATAACGCCCAACACCCAAACCCGACCCTAACTGTCCAATGTCTAATTTTATTATGATTTTAGGTGACACAAAATAAGAAAAAATCACGATCGACCTAAAAGACATTTAAATTTTTTACCCCAAAGTATAGTTACATATTTTCACTGATTAATTTAAGTCAGTTATGTCTTATAACACCCTGTATCATTGACGATGAAATCACCGATAAGAATTTGTTCAAACGCCGAAACGCACCAAAAATTGGCGATTAATAAAAAATCAAAATGACGATGATCGTCAATCAAATGAGGTTGAAACACCTCAACATAAGCAATGTAAGCTGCCAAACGCGCAAAAAAAATTAATCATTTTGCAATTATTGAAAAAATACGAGATTAGTGAAAAATGGTCAATTAAATTCTTTTTTATGTATACCGCACGAGAGTTCCAACTGCTCTGAACCGTCTGATACCAGTGAGACTATGACATCCCCAATTGGGGCATGTTAACCTACGGGAGTGGGAGGGGAAGGAGGCGGGGAGATGATGTTGTGGCAGTACCTGTCTATCCAGATCTGGTCACCAACATGGCTAAAGTCATTTCAAGTGACGTTTCAATTCTGGTTGGTGATCTTAAACCAGGGTAATACTGAGAGTATCTTCCACCCTGGAACGTTCCGCAAGTAAGTATTTAAGTAATTTACTTACGCACGCCGGGATTTGAACCCACGACCCTCGAATTGCTAGTCGAGAGCCTTACCATTCGACCACGGACTGAAGCTAACAAATATATATGTACATATTTTTCCTATTTTATGATGTTTGAATTTAATCAATACTATCTGAATAATTAAAAGAACAATGGAGCGTAAAGTTGTTTTGAACGTTTAGTTTGATGACGATGTGGATTAATTGCGTGTGCACAGTTAGAAATAAAGAAATAAAAATCCTACCTTGCTCTTGTGTATGTGCTGGTGGTGGTAGTCGGATTCAAATTCGGGCTCGCTGAAGTAGCTTTGATCCTGTGGAAGAAATATGTTTCAAGTAGACGCTGTGTTACGGTCAAATTCAAGGATTGGGACAAAATAAATTAGGAAAATGGCCCAAACATACAAACACACATTTCTTCAGGTAGCTCATTTACCAAAAAAGGGTTATTCGGTAATAATTACAGGTTACGATGAACAAGGTCATGACATGATGCATTACAGAATGTAGCAAGGCAGCAACACTCATTTTTCTCCGTGCAGAAAAATTGTAAAAAATATATTTCTGAACTACAATCAAATCTTTCTAAAAACAGAAAATCTTTACGACTCTGAAATTAATCAATATCGTTTTTTGGTACTATCTCACTCATCAAAGTTACTAATATACAAAATTTACAAGGATCGTCGAACTACTTTTATCTGACTTCCAAAACTGACAACCCGTTTTTCAAAGTAGACAATTCAACTATCAAAGTGAACAATCTGTCTCTCAAAGTAGACAATAAATATGTAGCTCAAGATAAAGAATCAGTCAAGAAAGTAAACAATAGACAAAAGACAGATCTCTCAAAGTGGAAATTCTGCCCCTCAAAGAAGTTCATCAAAAGCAGAGAGCACATCTCTTAAATTAGAAACAAAGGTAGATTGGTGTGTTTGCTACGATCCAACTACACGGACACCAAAAGCGGCTTTGCAATGAAAAAGATGCGTTTGGTATGTAGGTAGAAAAAACTCATCTCCGTTGTTTCTATTACATTTGAAGTAGACAATTTGAGTTTAATCGGATCGGAAGATGAAGTTGAAGATGGTTTATTGAAGGGGTTTATTACCTGATCCCATGTGGGCGGGCCGGTGGCGGAAGGACCGGGTGGTGGCAGGGCCACGGCTGAACCCAGCGTGCCGGGGAATGCCCCGCCGCTGACATCCGCCGACTCGAACAGGCGTAGCACGGACCTGTCCCGTATGTCTCGAAGGTGCGACCTGACAAAATATAACAATTATAAAACCTGACAGAAAACAACTACTCTTTTTCTTCCCGTAAAAGAAGTTTTCAGGAACACATAAATGTGATTCGGAGGTACACATTACATAGAAAGTGGTTTAGTTGTTTCGCTAAAACTCAACTGTAGTCATCAAATAGTCATTTTTTTTACAGTTGAAAGGTTCCATTTAAATTCCGATTCTAAGGATGGGTTGCTTCACAGAATTTGAACATTTCATCAGATTGCAAAGTTAATTTTCAAGTTCTGTGAAACTTCCATTCGCGTTCTGTTATTATTTCAGTTCTGTGAAACAACTGGCCCATAATGATCTGATAACATAACTTTGATAAAACGTTAAAAAATAACGTGGAAATTCGGTGAAACAGCCCGTTCTAAGTTCGTTTCAGGTTTTTAACAAATTTTGATCAACAAAAGACGTTAAGAATCGGCGTTTAATAGGGACCTTTCAAATGAAAAAAAAAGAATTTGCGCTGAATGGTATTTGATGACAATGTTACATTTTAATTCCTGCGAAACAACTGAGCCTATTTGCATACTATTCTTTACCAGTATTATAAATATTACATTAATTAAATTTTGAAAATAAGTTATTACCTTAGGTCTTCGAGTTCGTAGAACATGTCCTTTGATGAATCGTGTATATAAATCTTAACTAAAGGGCTATCTAAATATTCCATTGTCAGTTGTTTGTTGAAAGACCTAACGAATAGGGCTTTTACAGTGTCGATCGATGTTATCTCATTAGGGAGGAGGGCGCGCTTTGTTTCGCTTCGGTATTGGAGAAAAACTAGACCTGTGAACAAAGGAAAACATTGTCAAAACTACAAGTTAAATTTTCGGTTAATGTTAGTATTGGGGATAAAAAAATAATTATTATTTAAAAATAGTTCAATTCGTATGATGAATAGTTTGATTTGAAAGGGAAAATTCCCTTCCACCTGAGCTCCAATTTCCTTGTGGTTCTTTGGGCTGAAGTGAGTTACTTAGTCCGCAGGGTTCTTCAGAAGAATATTCGTCAGTATTTCGTTATAGGGGTTTCTGGTTACTGTGCCAATGGCTTATATGGATGAAGTTCATTGATTCTTGTCTGAAATGCATGTGGTGCACCAGAAGCTGTAACTACATCTTGTGATCTAAGATGTTATTGAAATATTATTGAATTCGATACGATTTGAGATTTTCACGGCCAAAAAATTATTATAGTATTACTACCTTTCTTCTTTGTAAAGAAGGATATAGTGCAGCACGGTATAATACCCCAACAATAAATCACTGTAATGATTGAATTTGTTTTTCCTTTCAATTTTTTTCTTTAATGGATGTTCCTCTTTATAACTTTTGGATCTTCATTAGCTCGAAGAACACTAACAAACTGCTCTGGATGAGAACATGTAAACGTTTTCGATATGAATCAATTTATGTTGTGTCTTGTAAGGACAGAATTTTTGTCTAAGTATAGCCTTATAGGGGGACTCGTCTGATATTTAAAACGATTAAGGTAGCGGTAAGTGCTCTCGACTGCAATACAGAGTTGTGTGGCAGTCCATCCTCTTTGCTTACCTCTACCGGGAAACGATGTGATTGCTAGTTGGTTAAATAGATCTCTGCATCAAATTAAAATTAAAAAATTGGGTTTTCAGTTAAACTTGGATTCTGTAACACCATTATCACATTCATTAGTGACATGAAGCTCTATCTCGTACATACAACAGTTCAAGATATACAGTTGAGCATTTGAGTTGGGCATACAGTTGGGCACATTAGTTCGGCACACGAGTTGGGCATACAGTTGAGCGTATGAGTTGGACATATGAGCATTCCTATCTTTATTTGCGTTTATTTAAACACTACGTTTTTGTAGATAGGTCACTGAGATCTTAAACCTCGGTAGAAACGCCATGGTTGCTGTTTTCTTCAGGGGTAGCAGTTTTTTTTGCATTTTTACGATATTTAAGTTTTAAATTAAACAACAAAAGAAAAACTTTTACCATATTTTTGTAAGAAGGAACTATTACATTTAACCTACGGCTTACAATACTTCAACTAATAAAATATGCATTTTCCTATCGATTCTCTCGTAGACCTTAATGAATTATTCTTTTGAGATGACCTTTTTTGAAAACGCCTATAAAAATATAAAATATGATAACAATATTTTTATGCGCTCTGAATTGCACATGTATTCCAACAGCACTTCATTATTGATTGTTCCAAACTAAAATATGTAGCTGTAGAATTGATAGGATATACAAATAATATATTATTCAGGTATCAGTCAATTGATTTGGAAATCTATTAAATTATTTAAAAGTTTGATTTAAATCTATTTACGGGGATACTATTCCTAGGATTTAATCACTGAATATATGCTATTTGGGCCGAAAGTCGATGTAGATAAAATGGAACAGCGACAAAACTGAACATGATAAAAATAGGTTATTTTGTCACTGTTGTGTCATGGAACCAGATTTAGGTTGGGATGTTTCACAAAAATCAATTCAATCTGCGCCATTTTGTAGTTTTTACAAGTCCCCGTTAAACGCCGATTTTAGTTCCGTTTCAGCTTTATATAAAAATGTGATCAAATTACAAACACAAAAACAGGACAGTTATAACTTTCTGTTGATCGCAATTTGTTCAAAAGCTGAAACTTTGCTAGAATAGGTGTTTGACGGACATTTCAAATGTTTAAAAAAAAATGATCAATTGGCCATATCTTGCAGGGAGTGCGTGCATTGGTGGTCCATATTTTGATGACGAAGTTACAAACATTCAAAAGAAAGAAGTGGTTGAATGGGAATGGGAACTTACCGAGCGGTCTTTCTAGAGTCTTGCTTGGCGTGCGTACGACGGGCAGCGAGGAACGCTGCTTGCCGCCGCGCCGGAACCCTGTTGAAGCTGTCTCCACCTCGGACATGATGCCCGGATCGTCGTCGAAGAGCATGGCCGATGACGGTGGGGCATACCCGCGCGGTGAAATCTGAAATTCATGAGTCCGGTTAACAAAATCACGTAAGGGCGCCTTTATATGTATTTTTCAAAGGTTCGTTACAGTCTATTTAAAACAACTGCCTCAACACAGGCTGCCGTTAGCCTAGTAGGCAGGTTATTACAATTCTCAACTTTATCTAATTGTTATGTATTCTATCTATTTACATGTTTATAAAATAAAGATATAATTATTCTTATTGTTAGTGTTAAAAAAATCACCGAGTTGCGGTGCTATTCATTTCATTTTCACCCAATGCACAAATGTATTGCGGAGGGTACCTAAAATATGAACTCTGTGTTTAGTATATTTTAGTACGATGTCCACGATGTTCACAGCACCGGCAAGGAAAGGTTAAACCACAAACTTGTTAGAGTGCGAAATATACAGACTAGGGCCACAGTTAGTGACAAGTTATCGACATTATTATTTATTTTTTTTTTTTTTTTTTTTTTTTTTTTTTTTTTTTTATTATTGTACGACAGACAGGTAAGTCCAATTATGGTACAATTTTATTAAAACTAACAATACATGTACATATATTTTTTAAAACATGGTATAGTGATATTAAACACATCTATATCCGCTGGTAGGGCATTTAGTAAGGTCATACCTCTTGTCATGCTATGTGGGCAATGACATCTGTTCGACCCTGCGGTATACAATTATAATTAATTAATATTATCTATAAATATTTTATCAATCCGCCGATAGATACTCTGGGCCCTGCTCCATTCACTTCCACCTATTTAAAGTGCCGTGCTTGACTCCCCACATTGTACTACCTATGTTCCATAAGTGGGAACTATGGATAATTAATTTTTTGGTTATACCTACCTTTCTAACAAAATATTCTCTCTTCCATCAGCGCTTATTTAAAATTGCCTCCCCTCCGTTCAACGTCTCATTTAATCTATCGATTTTACGCAATTACTTATAAACTACCCGAATTGTCACAGCGAAAAAAATTTTACAATATTTTATTATCATTTAATCAGTGACAAACATTTATACAGCCCTGGTCTGGTGAGAATGATTTTATCACGTATGTACCCAATAAAAACAACACATACTCCATGCTCCATTTCATGTAGTTACTTCCTGCACTAATTGTATGTACAATTCTTAGTCACAGATATTGTATCTTGTAAGGGGATGAAAGTTTCTCTGTCCATTTATTTAATTTAAAAAGAAAAATATAATTGCAGACAGTAGGACAGTATTCTTAACGGTGTTGTTGTTATTATTACTTATTGTATATTTATTTTTATCATAAAATACGTTTGTAAAAGCACAATGGGCGTCTAAATAAATAGATACACTTAAATTAATTTTTCCGGCTTGTATAGTAAGGCGCGTATTTTATGTAAAATCCAGGCTGTCGACAATGGCGTTTTGGAAGACTGTCAGATGCTGGAAACCACGCATCGCCCCATATAAGTGGGACACTTCGGATGTAATGGTGATTTCTATCTTGGATACTATTTACTATTTTTTTTATTAAAAATAAGCCTGAAAGACTTTATTTGTTACTCCTGCACCTAGGGTTTGGTTTCTCCAGATTTCTGCCATACGATATGAGCCGCCAAACCCCAGATGGAATATTTTATAATACTAATTATTATTATTATCAGAAGAAGAAGTCGCATTTTTTATTATGTCTGTTGTACTAATCTAACTTAAAAGCAACTAGTAATAACATCCCCTCTAAACGATTACTACGCATGGGTAGTTGAAGGTCTAGAGTTTCAAAGTATTTTTTTTTTACAAAACCTTCTTACAAAAAAAATATAGTCCTGACGTTTGAGGCATGAGGAGGAAAACAATAATAGGTTTCATTAAAATACCATTAGGAAAGTGGCGGAGTACCTCGACTGAGTATCCGATGAAATCTGTACTCAGAAACAAGCTTTACATTATTAAGTAATTGGTAAATGAAGTAATTAGTTTTAGGCAGGACCAATTAAAATTTAAAAAAAAAACCTTTCTTTAAAAGTTATTGATAACATACTAATTATTTGTTTCACGAAATACTTTTTGCTAAAAGATTTTTAACGTTGCAGTTTATAATTTAATATTTCACAAAACCCATTCCATTATAATAATACGTTACTGTAATCATTGAACAATGTTACTATGGTGTTAAATGCATTACATTTCTCAGAAAAACTGTGTCACTACCATAAATAAATACTTGTGTTTTAAATTAAGTTATCATTAGTACATCAGACAGTAATTGGAAAAAATGATTTTAAACACTTGATAGAATACCATATTTGATTTTTTTAAATAAAAATATATTGATATAAGATCAAGGGTGTAAGTATATATAATATAATATCGGTACAATAATTTATTTATATTTTATGATTTCATGTACACTCAGAAATATTGGTAGAAAAGTGTCGTTTAAATCTGATAACATCCCGTACGTATTTGTACTATCTTAACAGGAGACCAGACACAGGCCGCCAGGAAGAAACTAGAGACAATGAAAATACTGAAGTCACTAACGACTCTATTCACTGATGACATTGAAGATATTGACGATTCTGGCTATGACGATGAAGATGATAAAATAGGAGACCTATAAAACTAATTATTTATGCGAGGCCTTAATGCTGGAAGCTCTGGAAAAATAGAAAATTGTATATGTAAGTACATTTTCTCTATTACAGCGATAGGTTAAAAGAAAATGCAGGAAAGGAACTAGAACTACATATAACAGCTTCATTCTAAAACCTTTCCGATAAATATATTCCGGGCCGCTGTTGCTGTAGAAGAAGGCTTAATTAAAATAAATGAGTCATGTTCGCGAGTAATTACCACTAAGTCGATATTTTTTAAAAGTAATATTTTAAAATATTTCGCAAAGCAAAATGGTTTATGCTCTCGACGGCAAAGATGGCTTTGCAAAATCTACAAAAAACTTTATGAAATAATTTGAAAGGAATATTGTAATAAAAATAATACGCCTTGAAGTAAAGTGAAGTCCTCTAAAGATAAACCTCTGTAAAGAAAAAGTAAAGCTTTTATATTAAATATAGTTACTTAATATCTAAAGAAACGCAGTAGACTGTGAAACTTAAAGCATCCTTGATATTCATACTAATAGACTTACATTATTATTTGTTCGAATCATCTTAACTTGATACCGGCATCTACTAGCCGCGATACTTATGTACATTCCTTTGCAGAATATTCAGGCACATTGAATTGCAAAAATTACACTTCAATAAAAAACACTTTTTTGACCAAAACAGACGTTTGTCGGCTAATGGAGCAGATGAACAACGACTACTGCAGCTCTCCCATGAGTATTAGTAGAGTTTCAATTAGAGTCGCAATTACATAAACATGGGCGGGAAGTGGAAGTGTAAATGTATAATAATTAGAAAAAGTATGTAGGTACGTGCGGAATTAATACATCGTCAGTCGCGCGACCCACTGACACTGGCCGTATGTGAACCGAAGATAAAGGTCCACAGGCGCAGGTTAACAACCCGGTGGTAGATATACTCTCGGTACAGCCCTACTTTAAATGGCTTCTACCATGTTTAGAGACCATATGTGAATGGTTAGGTACTTCCCAAAGCTCCTATCCCCCATTTTGATCCCATCCCAAATCCATTCTGCATCACATGCCCCAATTGGATACCATAGTACCACTGGTTTTAGTTAAGTCGCAAATTAATTCAGGAAGTCGGGGACATCTCAGTAAGACGTATTTGTAGGCAAACCATGTGAAACCAAATGATATCCTGTCGTTAAGAAAAAAAGGCATGACACGATAAAAAAGAAATAAAAAATATGTATGTGAATACTGCACGAGAGTCCCAACTGCCTGGAGCCAGTAAGACTCTTCAACTGGAGGTAGTGGGTTTGGAAAGGAGATGATGAAGAAGTAGGTGGATAAGTACCCGGATACTCCGATCTGGTCATTAAAAATGTGTATGTGAATACTGCACGAGAGTCCCAACTGCCTGGAGCCAGTGAGACTCTTCAACTGGAGGTAGTGGGTTTGGAAAGGAGATGATGAAGAAGTAGGTGGATAAGTACCCGGATACTCCGATCTGGTCATTAAAAATGTGTATGTGAATACTGCACGAGAGTCCCAACTGCCTGGAGCCAGTGAGACTCTTCAACTGGAGGTAGTGGGTTTGGAAAGGAGATGATGAAGAAGTAGGTGGATAAGTACCCGGATACTCCGATCTGGTCATTAAAAATGTGTATGTGAATACTGCACGAGAGTCCCAACTGCCTGGAGCCAGTGAGACTCTTCAACTGGAGGTAGTGGGTTTGGAAAGGAGATGATGAAGAAGTAGGTGGATAAGTACCCGGATACTCCGATCTGGTCATTAAAAATGTGTATGTGAATACTGCATGAGAGTCCCAACTGCCTGGAGCCAGTGAGACTCTTCAACTGGAGGTAGTGGGTTTGGAAAGGAGATGATGAAGAAGTAGGTGGATAAGTACCCGGATACTCCGATCTGGTCATTAAAAATGTGTATGTGAATACTGCACGAGAGTCCCAACTGCCTGGAGCCAGTGAGACTCTTCAACTGGAGGTAGTGGGTTTGGAAAGGAGATGATGACGAAGTAGGTGGATAAGTACCCGGATACTCCGATCTGGTCATTAAAATATGTGAATACTGCACGAGAGTCCCAACTGCCTGGAGCCAGTGAGACTCTTCAACTGGAGGTAGTGGGTTTGGAAAGGAGATGATGAAGAAGTAGGTGGATAAGTACCCGGATACTCCGATCTTGTCATTAAAAATGGCTAAAGCCATTTACAGCATCTTTTCGAATTTGAGTGGTAGTCTTTCACCAGGGAGATACTGTAAGTGGGTACCACTCTGTAACGTGTTACAAATATACTCTCACTCAAATTAAACTCACGAAAATAGTAGGTTTGCAATTTTAAAGACTCAATATTATTGAAGTTCGGATTTTCGCTTCGTCATTTTTTAATCTATAATCCGCCCGGTAGTAAGCCCACGAGTATATAATTCTTCTTTAATCCGTTTTCCCTTCTCAGAGTATATGTTTAGAATATACCAATATTGTTTTCAGCCTTTTGAGTCCCTCGCAAATAGTTATGTCTAATAATGTCGTACATTGTAGAGGAACTATACGTATTCTCAACTACTACTATAACTCCTGATTCCTGACCGTCAGTAAAACCTTAGGTTTATAAATGTCGTCAGAGTTTGCTCCGTGTTATTCTATTTGATCAATAATCTTAGTTTTACGTTTTCTACGTTTAATGCTGCGTGGTCTGCTAATATTGGTAAATCTGATTTATGATGTGGAGATCGCTTTTGAAGTTATTTTGAGAAAGGATAGCAAAGATTACCAAATAAAATATTGCTGACATATTAACGGAATCTTCATCCCAAATAACTGCATGTTAAAGTTATTGTGAATATTGCAAAGCTTATCGAGCATAAGTTTATATAGACATTTTTGAATATGTGTCATAATCAAAAACACAGAATAACTTCAAACTATTAGAAGAATGTGCGGAATAAACTACCTTGTTAAATAATGTCTATCAGCCACCGATGCAAGCAATTTGCTAAGGATAATATGCGAACGCTAGAAGAGCTAAGTAATCAATAATTTGGGAGTTTGTTAGAGGGTGGTATGGGGGGACGCTCAGCCAAACTCACGGTTTTGATGCTAAACTATTTGGTAGCTAATGCACACCGTACATACCTCGTCGCTTACTCGATTAGAACAATCGGCACTGTGTATGTTAACATACTCATCGACCATACTACACAATTTTCCAATGCGCTGAGTAGCTGTATATTGTGTTTTAAGTACGCGTTATAGAAATAGTTTTGGACAACAAAGTTAAAATGTCTCGATTCCTCTCGTAGTAGAAGAGATCGATAACTGAAGTTTATTAATCATTTATATAAACCTAGGGACTTTTACAAATTGAACCGGCTTTCACTATTCAGGGGTGTTCTAGGCCATCATTTTAAATTGTGGAGAAAGGGGAGGCAATCTTAGGTAAGGCTTGACAGAAGAGAAGAAATTTGTTTAGAGAGGGACAACCAAAAAATATGTGATCTAAGGTTCTTACTTCTAGATCACATAAAGTACAATCACGTGAATTTTAAAAAGATTATAGAGAATGGAACAACATCCTATTCTCATTCGAATAGTGAGGAAATTTTTTTTTTTTAAATATATATTAGTGATTTGTAATAAGGCATAGCAAGCTCCTATGGATTCACTAGTAATATGCCAATACTCAGCCAATACATTGCGGGATCTTTTAGGACAGAAAAATGTTAGGTAAGGGAATGTGGTTTATGAGGGTATTAATAGGGTTGAATGTTCCATATTTTGATAAGACATCCGCAATGTGCTCACAATCAAGAACTTCTAGGAATCCAAATCAGAGTTTAGGTTTTTCTACAGATTTGAATGGAGACTATAAGCATTCGAAACAGGGCCTTCGCCGGCTTCTAAGTTAGATGGAGCTGCGTAATTTCTTTATAGAGCTTACGGAGAGAGAATAAGAATAAACTGTAAATATTTAAATAGAACTGACGTGTACCCGGCAATACTCGTGATAATTAATTGGGCAGTCTTATTGGCCTACGGGCGTATTGAGGCCCATTTTGAAAGCCGCAAACCTACAGGAAAACAAAAAACCACATTTTATTGAGTGGGTTCGTGCTTTGAAGATATATAAGCATTTAAAGTTTAAAATTTTAAATACAGCATTTTGTATCATTTTGAATTGAGTATTACTCAATTTACGTACGAAATGCTGTTTTGAATTAGGAAAGGTCAAATAAAAATTAAACGCGGGTATTTAATTTATTTAAAAAAAACGTTTAGATCACCTGTATAGATATAAAAAAAGGAATTCGGAGAGAATTGCGAATACCGCACATTAGTCCCAATTCTTCATTAGCCTGGAAGCGGGCATTCCCAACTAGTACGTGATAAGAGCGAAGGGAGCCGAAAGTTTGTTATAACTATCAGAAAAAACAACGCAGGCAAAATTTTACCTTCCTCAATTGGGATAAATGTGCGTTTTTTGTCGAAGCACAAATCAACAAATACTTACAAATGCGACTAGTAGCCAAGTGGACAAATGCGTTTAATCCCCCCCCCCCAGGCGTCGCGAGTTTTAACCAATGCTAGCTAAGTCCTCCATCATTACACAAGCAACATTTTCCGCTTATATAAAAATAGGACTTAATGGAAAATTTGATATATTATTAACTGTCCCGCGTCGTGATGTGTACCATTTCCATAGCATCCCCAAAGTTGACGTCGGGGACTCTTGTCTGGAGTTAATGCTAAAAAATAAAATTAAAATCCGTACCTTGGCCGGCACCTCTCGTATTTATGTTTTATAAGGGAAAAATAATTTTGAATAATTTGAAAATCTGAGAGAGTGAAATTTAAAGTATAGTTCGAACTTTGATTGTAGTACATGAAGTCGTTGTACAACGAGACTCTCGGGATAACCTGATGAGATGAAGAATTTAAACACTTTGTCAGCAAATAGTTGACGCCTTATAAAGAGGGGGATCAGAACAATCTACTTGAAGAGAATTGATGGGCGGCGATTGCATCACTCGTTATTATTCGCAAAGATTTATATTAAATTTCATCTAATTTACTGAATACATTTTTTGATGCAGTACTAAAAAGTGGGCAAGCGTAGTCGAGATGGCTTCAAATAAGTGCCTTAGAAAGCAACTTAATGCAAGTAGGATGAGCAGAATGAGAACACACCAAACGTCAGTTAATGAGATGATGATATTCAAATTTCCTTCACATTTAGTAATTATATTACGAATATGGGAGACTATTTAAATTTCCTCTCAAATTGAACTCCTAAAAATTTCACGTCAGTGGCTTTGTAAATTGGAGAGTTTTTAAATAAAATTTGAACAGGATGGGATTTTATGACGGTGTGAGAAAGTGACACACTGACTCTTCGCGACTGAAAAACCATTTGATGTGAGCTATGCGCAAAGGGCATCCGTGGCTTCATCAAGGTATTTAACAGCGGGTGGGATGTTTTTGGATGATTAAAAGAAAGCAATATCATCTTGGAGCTAACTATTTTTTACTCGAGGGGGATTAGTGGTATGCAAATGATATGTGTATATATTTTACATTATGGGGGAAATACATCGCCATGGAGTGAGCTCTTCCAAATAGATCGACTTTGATTGATAATATTTCGAAGCTTAATGATTTTTTTTCTAATAGTGATTGATTTATAAAAGATTGTACAACATGAGAGGTATGCCAAGGAAAATAAGTTTTATTTTCAGGATACGGATGGACACAATGGCAAAGATGCCTTCTATAATTATTCAGACTACAAGACATACTTCCTGATTAGACATGGATAAATTAATTCAGACTACAAGACATACTTCCTGATAAGACATGGATAAATTAATTCAGACTACAAGACATACTTCCTGATTAGACATGGATAAATTAATTCAGACTACAAGACATACTTCCTGATTAGACATGGATAAATTAATTCAGACTACAAGACATACTTCCTGATTAGACATGGATAAATTAATTCAGACTACAAGACATACTTCCTGATTAGACATGGATAAATTAATTCAGACTACAAGACATACTTCTTGATTAGACATGGATAAATTAATATCAGTACTGATGTTAGAAGTAGATTTTTTCCCAAAATCAAAATTGAGATGGAGAGATAAACTGTGTACTCTCGACAAAAAAAATGTAACCGGTTATTTTATTTTTTCATAATGTTTACTGGGGGTGGGTGAAAGGGCGATTGGCCTGTAGTTGGAAACAGAATTGGGTGATTTGTTCAATTTTCGGGTAAAGTTAATTTAGGATGACAGATTGGCTGTGTGTTATTTCTGAGGGATTTTCACCATCTGGGGGAGTCAGGAGAGAGATCTTGGGGCTTTCTGGAGGATCCAGCAGGGAAACATTCATCGAAATCAAAGTATGTAAAGTGACAGTATGAAAGATAATAAATATCAGGAAATCTTAAAAGTGGTTTCTGGAATATCAGGAGGAAGAACAATCCCCAAGGCAGAACACTCTAAACAAAACAACTCATGACAGCCAAATCTTATTATTGCTGGTCCAAAAGTACTTTCAATTACCAGAAATCACCACAGCGAAATTTTAAATAATAATTTTAAAAATATTATAGCGGAGTCTGGGGTTTATACATCACGTTTAGAATTATTCATGCGTCAAACTAAACTAAGTGACCATCATACGGTTCCCATCAGGCAGAGAATTCAGACCTTCAAACGACTCGGACTGTTCACTCACTCCTTGATCTAGTCGCATTAATACATTTCTGTTATTCTGACTGCTGACATTACCCGCCACATGGATTTATTAATTTAGTTAAAGGTAGATTAAATGCTTTGGTGATGAAAACTATTCGTTTCACATGGTAAACTACTGAATTGTTTTGTGTTTAACTAGGTACCGTACTTTGAATTTTGTTTTGAAAGTGTAAATGAGTGTATGTACTGTCCAAAGATGTAAAATGAGCCTAATGCGTAATAATAATTCCTCAACGGCATATAGATTATTTAGTTGTTGTCATCGCTTCGCTAAAATAACGCATTATTGGCAGCTCCAGATCGCAATCAAACTGCAAATATCACAGATATCACAAATATGCACAGATCATCAAATAAAAATGTAATAAATAAATAAAAATAAAAATAATAAACTTATCGACATATTTGATGTTAATAACTTTGAGAGTTTCAAAAGGCAACTAATTTTAGACCTATTTGCTAGTTATTAACTTGTAATATTTATTCGATTCGAGTGCGCGTCGGCGTGGCGCACGTAAGGTCTGTTTACGCAATTTTTTTTTAAATCGTATATTTTTAAAATTAAATAATTGATTTAAACGAAACAAACGGCAAACGCACGCAAGTGATAAATAAACATGGCAAATCCATGTAGTTGCGGATTCGTCATAAACGAAGTTCTGGCTTTCGTTCAACAAAAGGTTGAAGTGATGGATGACATTAGTCTAACCCAAGTGTGTGATATGTTTACGGAACAAGATATCGACTCCGCGAGAACTCTACTTACAAGTATTCTGGGCCAACCTCCAGGCCCCTCGACGAGGAGAATCGGTGAGGGAAAAAAGAAAAGGTCAATCACTGATTTGATTAAATACATGAGAGAAACTGACGGCAAACTTCTGCCAAAATTTGTTGTTTTAGACATCAATAAACTTCCACCAGTAACGTTTGATCATGTAGATGTAAGTACTTTGTTAAAAGAAATAATAATGTTGAAGAACGACATGCGTAATCTAAAACTGAATGCATTGAACGATAACTTCGCAACTTGCGAAGATGTTACAAAAATTCGACAAGAACTGCAAGATTTTAAAACAACATATTCATTGAAAATAAACAGAGATGATACAACGACATCTGTTGACGATGATACAAAGTTAAAGCCCACCTGTAGCAAACTAAATCATCAGGCGAACATCAAGCAAACGATGCCATCTACCGATAACGTCTCAAACAATGTTAAATCAAACGAGCCAACCCAAAAAAACAATGTGTGGAATAAATCTCACAGAGGGACAAGTAACTAACTAACTAACTAACTAACCATCACGCCGTTTCCCCGCAGGGGTAGGCAGAGAGGACGGACCGCCAAACAACTCGGTCTTGGCACACACTCCTTGCCTCATTCACATTCATACATCGTCTCATACATACTCTTCTATTATTCTGACTCTTGACATGGCCCGACTCGAGTATCTGATTCACTTGATCGTGCCATGTCTTCCTCGGGCGTCCCCGACTTCTGCTACCATTCACATTTGCATCATATATCCTCCTTACACTCCTATCTTCGCTCATTCGCTCTACATGCCCAAACCATCTAAGCGTCCCTTTCTTAATCTTACTCATTACGCTTACATCAGCCTTGCACTCTTTGCGGATCTCCACATTCCTCACACGATCAAACATGGTTTTACCACACATACGCCTCAGGGATCTCATTTCAACAGCATTTAATCTACTTTCATCCTTTCTTTGCCAGTTCCATGCCTCACTTCCATACATCAAGGTAGGTACCAGCACTCCGTTGTGGACTGCTAACTTCGCTTCTTTGGACAATTTTTTGTTAGCGCCTACGGCGTTTAGTCCTCCATTAACGGAATTACCTGCATTTACCCTTCTTTCGATATCTCTGTCAGCCTTCCCATCTCTCGTAAACATACTTCCTAAATACACAAACTCATCCACCTGCTCCAAGTATTCCCCATTCACAATTATATTGCACACTGTTTTCGTACTCTCTCTTTCAAACACCATTACTTTAGACTTACTTACATTCATCATTAACTCATTCTTCATGCATACTTCGTTCATCCTAGACACGAGAGACTGTAGATCATCTATACTATTAGCAATAGGATAAAATAATAATAATAAAACCGATTCGATGACAACAAATAAGGCGCTTTCAACAGAAAAAAATAATCTGAAGAGCCCTGTCAATCAAACATCAGAAACCACGAATGATTGGAGAGAAATTACCTACAGAAAAAGAAAAAACTCACGTATTTTAATAAAAGGAAATAACGAGACCTCCGGGTTAAAAGTACTTCCAAAACAGAGGTACATAGTTGCCTCCCGATTCGATCCGGAAACAACTACCGATGAAATAAATGGTTTATTGATCTCTCACAATTTACATTGTAAAATAGATAAATTTCTGGCAAAATCAGGCGAGTTTGCAACTTTTAAAATTGGAATAAACAGCGAAAAATTCTCAGAAATTATCAAGGAGGAAATTTGGCCACCAGGTATCATAGTCCGAAACTTTATTTTTAAAAAACCGATCTCCACGCTGAACAGAGAAGATAAAACTTCTTAAAATGGATCCACATAAAAATGTAAATTTTCTACGGATCGCATCTCAGAACTGTAGGTCGATTCGACGGACAAAGCATTTTATACAAGATTTATGCGAAACTAATGATATAATACTACTCCAGGAAACATGGGTTCTACCAACAGAAACAAACATATTTTCAAAAATTCATCCCCAATTTTCAGGATATGGAACTTCAGCCGTAAATCTAGCTGATAGCCCTTTAATTGGACGACCTTATGGTGGGGTCGCAATCCTATGGCGGGATTCTCTTTCTGTCGACATAGTGGAATGCTCTGAGCCAAGACTGGCGGCAATACAAGTAACTGTAAACAGTGGCAAAATATTAATTTTTTCAGTTTATATGCCGACAAATAAACCCGAAAATCTCGAGGAATTCACAAATTGCATGAGTAAGGTAAACGCAATAATCAATGAAAGAAATTCGACGAGTGCGATTATTTTAGGCGATTTCAATGCAGATCCCAAAAGTTTGTTTGGCCGAGAACTAGAAATTTTTTGCAAAGAGTTTTGCTACGTCTGTGCCGATATCAAGTTGATGGACCGTAATACTTTTACATATGTGAGTGATGCCCATAGTACCACAAGCTGGCTAGATCATTGTGTCACAAAAGCTCTGGAAAACGCTATAGCTAGCGTAGATGTTCAATATGATGCAGTGTGGTCTGACCACTTGCCAATGTTAATAAATCTCAACCTTCAATTTCTACCAGCCTTTGTGGAATCATGTAATGATAATATGATTGATCCTTCTAGATGGAATCCAAAATCGAATGTTGAAATAACAAAATATACTGAAACTATTAACAGCAAACTTCTAAACATAATTCAAGATTTCGACCAATCAGACCTTGATATAAAATCAGCGGCACAATCACATGAAAATCAAATAAATTCCTTGTATAAAAATGTTGTAGATGCACTGCGAAGTGCTGCCTCCACCACATTTAATAACACGAGTCGAAAAAATAGAAACATTCCGGGATGGAATCATTTGGTTGCAGCGAAGTATGCAGCATCGAGACGCGCTTTTCTTTTATGGCTCGAGGCTGGAAAACCACTCTCAGGGCCAGCTACCGAAGACAGGAAGAAGTACCGAACGATTTTCAAAGTAGCTCTGAAAAAATGCCAACAAAAAGAAATCCAACAGCGAATGGATGGTATTGCCACCTCACTAATAAATAAAGATTTCTATAAATTTTGGCAAAAAACCTCCTCAGAATTGAAAACCAATATGAAAACTCCTCTTTGTGTGAATGGAGTAAGAGGAAAGGAAAATATCGCCAATGAATTTCGTAACTTCCTCTCCATGGCAGGCGAAGAAGTAGCGGAAAAATCTCTGAATGTAAATTTTACTTTGAAAACCGAAGGTAATATTACCACTTACAGCATTACTCCACATATGGTAGAAAGAGCTGTAAGAGAAATGGCTACAGGAAAAGCCACAGGACATGACTCAATAGCTCTTGAGCACATCAAGTATGCTGGGCCAGCGATTCATGTTATCCTAGCAAAACTATTTTCAAATATTATGCGTTATAGGTACATCCCGAACGAAATGACAAAAACGGTAATTATACCCATAATTAAATCAACAAAACTTGATCCATCCATTATCAATAACTACCGACCGATTTCACTCTCGACCGCCCTGGCAAGAATATTTGACAAAATTTTATCGACGGTCGTAACAGACCATCTAACGACAGAGGATAACCAGTTCGGATTTAAATCTGCACTGTCAACATCTATGGCAATATATTCCTTAAAAGAAACCATTAGCTACTATAAACAAAGAAAAACGCCAATTTATACCTGCTTTCTAGATCTAAGCAAAGCGTTTGATCGTGTTTGTAACAATAAACTCTGGGAAAAACTCAGGAAAAGAGCAGTTTCAGAAGATATAATAGCGATTCTTTCAATTTGGCACACGCAGCAAGAAAATGTGGTGAAATGGTCAGGCGAGTTTTCCAACCCATTTTATTTGAAAAGTGGCGTAAGGCAAGGAGGAAGCATGTCTCCAGCACTGTTTTATATATATACTGATGAACTAATTCAAAGACTTAATAACAGTAAGATAAGTTGCCATGTTCAAGGAGTATGTGTAAACAATATTAACTACGCAGATGATATGGTTCTTCTAGCACCGTCACTTAGCGCACTGATGAAACTACTCCAAATATGTGAAGATTTTGCAAAAAATCATAACCTTGTCTATAATACGTCCAAATCAATAGTTATGGTTTTCAAATGCAAAAACGAAAACATGCTAACACCTTCAGTATGGCTAGATGGAAGGAAAATGGATGTTAGTCGTAGCGTCAAATACCTGGGACATATTATCACAGACGACCTGAAAGACATCGAGGATATGGAAAGGCAAAGAAGAGCGATATCCGTTAGAGCAGGTATGCTGTCAAGGCGTTTTTATCTCTGCAGTACAAACGTGAAAAAGATACTCTTCAATGCATTTTGCACTTCGCTGTATACGTCAGAGCTGTGGGTGGATTACACTTCATCCCAATGGCATAAGATAAAAGTTGCATACAATAATGCATATCGCCAACTATTCTGCCTACCGAGATACTGCAGCGCCACGGAAATGTTCCTGGAGGGACGAGTACACTCTTTCAGAGCGCTTCTCCGCCATCACATGGGAAGCTTATGGCGCAGACTACGCCAATCAAGTAACAAAATCATCGCTGCCGTGGTTGCCTGGATGGAGTCCCCTCTGATGGCCCTCTGGAGACGGGAGATGTGCAAATATCCCCCATAAACGGCTGTTCACGATCATTTTTGTGTTTATATTTTATCTTTTTTTCACTTAAATTCCGCTTTTTTGTGCCTGTCGGAATCACCTATGTTATAACCAACCTTATTATTATTTTTATTACTTATTATGTATACTATTTCAAATATGGAATGTATTGCATTGCACTACCCCTGCATACATTCTGGAATAAATTCTTTTTTTTTTTTTTTTAATTTCCGATTTAGTTGTCCGGGTTAAATCTTCCCCAAAGGTAAAACTTAACCCTTCCACTCACTTTTCCACAAATGATCATCTAGTCAATCAACATTATGTAAGTGCATTATATAAGCAAAATAAATACAAAACAATACAAGAACAACACGTCAACTCACCAGAGATCAAATGGGAAAATAATTCACCGACTCCAGATATTTTCATATCAGAGGGTTCGGCTCGGTAGAACTTCTAACAGGGCCTATAAATCCTACTGATCCCTCAACATAAATATTTAAAAAATCTTTTGTTATCCTACATGTATTCAAAATGACCGACTTTTGCATCTTTATATATAATTTTTTTGATAGATCTAATACGCCTAAATTTTTAATTAGAGAGCTAGGTATAATGCCAGTAGCCGAAATAACGAATGGTAATATTTTTATAGTCTGAGAATGCCAAATTCTTTTTATTTCATTTCCTAAATCTGTGTATTTTCTTATTTTTTCACTAACAGATTTTTTAATATTACAGGAATTTGGAATAGCGACATCAATGATATAAGTTATTTTTTTTAATTTTGTCATGTAAAACTATATCGGGTCTATTATGACTAATCGCTCGGTCTGTTAGTATAGTTTTATCATAATATATTTTATAAAATTCGTTTTCTAAAAATGAATTTGGTTCGTATTCATAATATGGTACTACATTATGGCAGTCAATCAAGTTATGTTTAATTACCAAATTTTGGTGAATTATTTTTAAAACTTGATTGTGCCTAAATGTATACTCGGACGGTGCTAATATAGAACATCCCGATATAATATGTTCTAGTTTCCGGAAAAGCCAAACATTTTCTACACAAATCATCAATTTGATTTGTATCTTTGATTATATGCTTTCTATAATTTTTAGTATTAATGACTCTATCCTGAATGGCAAGCATAAATCCTTCTATTTCTGCGCTCAACTCTCCAATACTCAACCATTTGTTTGACGAAATTTTGTCAACATACGTTTGGTTGAGATAATTGAAGTGTTTTGCGTGTAAAATTTTATTTGACCAGGAATCTAATAATTCCTGGTTGGGATTTATAAAAATGTTGGCATTCTCATCTTATTATTATTATTATTTATTGTTATTAAGTTTAATTTGTAGAACTCCATTTTAATTTTTATTTTTTATATATTCAATAATATTGTTATTGGGTTTATAAAAACAGTTTATTTTTAAACAAGTTATGCTATTAAAATAACCCTATGAGTCATCGTTTGGGAATAACTAACATTAAGACATTCAGTCAAATTTAAACATTACACTAATTGGGGAAACTTTGCTGGGGTAATAACCATTAATAATTTCTAATATTTTACTCAAAAATCAATTAAGAAATCAGTAATTGAAATTAAAATACCTACCTAGAAATAATATAAATGTATCGTCTGTAAGTGGGCTACCCACAGTTTGATAATGCCTTCAGAGGGCGAAACAGCTGTCACGCGTAATAATAATTACACAGCAGAACTTGTTTAAAAATAAACTGTTTTTATAAACCCAATAACAATATTATTGAATATATAAAAAATAAAAATTATTATTATTATTTATTAGCTTTAGATGCCTTCATACTTTGATTTATTTTACCATATTATTTTCTAATTACCTTATGAGTAAATTATATCTAGCTATATTATCCATGTACATGTTACACTTATATACATATACTGTCAACTTACTATGTAAAAGCCCGATAGGGCGTTAATAAATAATAAATAAATAAATATCATCGCACCGCAGTTGACGGTTATTTAATAATAATATTTGCATGATTGTATAGCGCTGTTTTTGTGCAAAATCGCCTCAAGGGCGCTGTACAAATATATAGTACATTTGTAGAATGATCTATGTTATAACTAACTATATATGGAGACAATATACAGTACCATAATTACCTGGTAGGTCACCTAAGATTGACAATAACTAATTAGGTGAGTGATTTTGTGAGTCATTTTAAAATGTTCGCTAAAAAAGAATGACAAATGTAAATGGCAGAAGTTAAATAAAAAAAGTTTTTAATGATTCAAGATAATGTCACATCGGAAAGAAATGAACACAAATTTATTGACCAACTATACATACGGAATGTTTCCAGTGAAAGTTATTCCGATATTTCCCTTATGTCGGGGAGTTTTGAAATCTATCGCATTTGGTGATCGCTAAATCGACGATCAGTGCCATTTAGAAAATTTGATATTTTGAATGTTTCCCGTAAATGACGACTTTTGTCTTTTAGCTTTTGTGCAAAGTGTAATCAGCTAACTAACAAAACAATATGGCTGTTAATCTTATCAAGTCGAATCAAATGAATTAGCATTCAACGCGGACCTTTCAAATGTCGAAGTGGCGCTGATAGTCGATTGAATGTGATAAACACCACAACCTTACAAAAGTAATATATACTTGACATTTTATCAGAAATGATTTCCATAGTCTTTAAACCTAAACTAAATCACTTACCTCCAATTTTGATGTTATAACCACTAACAGATACATCATCGTGACACTATAGTTTGTATTTGTTTAACCATCCGTAGAAGAAGAGACGGAGTCTGGTTCCGGTCTCTTACATGTACAATATCGTTGGAATCTAGAGCGGATCCGGGATATGAGGCTGCTCCTGCGAGGGGGCGGCGGTCCCTTCGGCTTGCGGCGCAGCAGAGACAGCAGGCTCCGCCGCGGCTCTGGCTGCGGGATCAGCGGCTTTGGCTGCGGGAACAGCGGGCTCGGCACTGGCGGCAGCGACTGCAAGTGACGCAGCTTAGTTACACTGCATTGCCGCTTGTTCCTATGCTTCTTCTTTCTGGTCGCAACCTCGGGTAGCTTAACGTTAAGAGCATTTGTTGACTTTATATTTTCACGACTGGGTTTAGGAGATTCCGCGTTGGCATTCAATATGTCAGGGTCTGAATGTGACTCGCTGGTTTCGGTCGAAGGGGCAGTCATTACGATAGACAGATGTTTACTTATGTGTAACGGATCATTTTTCCGAGGATAGAGAGACGTAGAAGGCAGCGGCGAAGGCAGCGACTTTCTTTGTAATTTAGGCTTCTGAGTAGACGAAGAGCTCTTCGTAAAAAGTTGTTCTTCGGATTCAGTTACAGCAGCAAACGCGGGCAACTCTGACAGTGGGGTCCACGTGTGATGTGGAGAAATGGGTCGATAGGCTCGCAGGGATTTACGCACAAGAGGTTTGGGAATTTCTATGTCCACGACTTCCACATACTGTTCGACTTGTACTGATTTCTTTGCTTGTTTTGGAACTTGTGGCTGCTCAGTTTGTTCAGAGAGCTGATTTGAATGTTCGCCCTGTTCGTGTTGCGAACGCTCCGAATGGCACTGCTCACTCATCTTCTAGCTAATGTATTCTGTATTCTTCGTTAACGTTATTAAAATATTATTATTTGGAAAATACATGTCCTTTATATTAAGTACGTTTTATGAGCAACTCACTAAAACGAGAAAATAGTTTATTTAGGTATGTTACAAGTGTTCTAGGAACGACTTAGGAACGCATAGTGGCGCACGCGCCGAAACAAGTTTCTCCATTGTTGGATTTACGAATGTTTTACAAATATGACAGTCAATATTTTATAAATATTTTATAAATATTTTATAAATATTTTATAAGTATTTTATAAGTATCTGTATACGTCTGTCTCGACACAGGTGTACCCTAGTGAGACAGATGTCGATAAATACAAGTAAAAACTTTATATTGATAGATAAATAAATAAAATAAAAAAATAAAACAAATAGTAATCACTGACTAGTGGATTAAACTAAATTACACCTCTTTTAAAACTTCACTTAAAAAGTAGATATGTAGGTTTTTTCACTTTTACAAATTGCTGCCATTCAATAAAAAAAAATATCAACCACAACCACTTGTTAAAAATATTACGATACATAGATTAACTATGGAATTCATGAGGGATGGTCGTGATAAATGGGCATTTTCGCCAAAGTTTGTACATGTTTTTTTAATTATCCATTTCCGTTACTTTTTACACTTATAAGTTTTCACCAAGACCATATTACAAGCAGACTAACCAATGTAAATTGTACTCCTCAATCCTCATTGCCCAGAATATTAATGGAAGAAAATCATTTTGCATAGTCGTTAGACATCTTTAATTAATCACTTATTAAATAACATGACATTTCATATTGTTATTGGCTATTCCTTCGTAAAGTCACTCAAAAGGGGCCTTAAGAAACGGATTCTTATAGTAACGGCCTTATAGTAACGGATTCTTTATCATTTTTTCAATGTCGGCCCAAACTTACGTAAAAAGAACAGTAACTGTTCAACAGCTTTTTAATTTACCATAAATTTAAACTTGCACACGTAAAATTAATTACTGAATCAGACTTTGTTTAATTGAAGATAGAGGTGGTAAATGGTGAAAAAACACAACATTAATAATATAATAATAAATTTTCCTGTTTAAAATACATAACTTTTCAATTTTCTATAATACGTAACTATGACAAATCAAATTAAAATACATTGTACAAACTTTGGCGAAAACTTCCAAATCATGTATTCATTAGTATAAACAAATGTAGCTTTAAATATCACGGAACAAAATTTTAATAACTTAAATGGGTTTTTTTTTATAATTTCGACGTAAAAAAGATTTTTATCCTGAAATTAATACGGTTGTTAAATAATGAACAATTTAAATGCACGCTATAAATGACGTATTCCATTAAAAATTCCATAAAAAATAGTTTTTGATATGCAGTAGTTTAAGCTTTTACTTGGAAATTTGGTGCGTCTGGAACTATGTATAATTAGCTAACTTTAGTTCTGGAAGGTTACTTGAATTTAAGCGCTCTGGAACTGTGAGGTAGGGAAAGCGCGAAACCCGAAATCTACGCAATGTTTTATTTTAACATTCGGGTGATGAAAATTTACATACGCGTTATACAGTCAGAAAATATATTATGCTATTATATCGAGTATGTGAGAAAAACGTAGGGTCGTATAAAGCTGCGATGTTTTATCAATATATTACATTTACAGTGTAATAATAATCAAATGTTCATTCAAAAATTCATATTTTAATTTAGAAAACACAATGACAAATAAATTATGTTATCATATTATTATTATTATGAAATTTTTGTTCATTCAAATTAGATAGTTTATAATGAATCCTTGCTACAAAGTTTATTTTTTTAAATTTTAACTGAAAAGTTAAAACTTACCTTACAAATCCGAGAGCACTAAGAAGAAACTCAAATTTTAACGTTTTTTAATACTTATCTGCACTTTAAGCCCGATTCAAAAGTGTTATTTGTGGTGAACATTATTATTTCAAGTCAATGATTTAGAATTTATTGCTTACTGCAGAGCTACACTAAAAATAATAAATCCTTCAAGAATAAATATATTCGGTGTTAGATTTGGTTATTTTAAACGCACACTTAAAAATCGAAAAAGAACATAATATAATAACAACTTTAAAAGAAATTTTAAATATTATGCAGATTCAACCTCCACCAATTGAACTATTGAGTCCTCGAGGAGTCAATAGATTATTAAATTAGTAAATGCACTTGTCCCGGTAGTATTTAAGACTAGAGGATGTTGGTTCGAGTCCTAGTTACGACGGTTACCATTTTTGTTTATTCGTTTATTTCAGATTGATTAATAAACTGAATTATAGTTAAAAATAATTATAAAGAAATATTTTTTTACTTTTTTCTAATGACAAAAAAAACTTTTTTACGTGTTTTAAATTCACGAAGGTGGACGGTATCTTTAATTAATTTCACGGGAAATAACGTTCATTATTTAGTTGGATATGAAACAGTGTGATAAGAATTCTTAAATTCGTAAATGTAATCAAAAATGAAACTTCAATACAAATAAAAATAGAAAGCATATTGAATATATCCTCATTGGCTGGTCGTGTGTTGTTTCAAAGAGCAAAAATAATAATACAAGTTGGATAGAACTTTCACAGAACTTTAAAATTAACTTTGAATTGAATTTAATTGTTTAAATTCTGTGAAACAACTAGTCTTAAATTTTTAAACTTTAACTTTATTTTGAGCGAAAAGTTACGTTGATTTTGTTTGCCAAGCGACATAGCAGAAACTAATTTTATATTTACTTTTATGGAAGTCAAAGATTATTTTTTAATTATTACTTAACTTTAAAAGAGTCTTTTTTCACTTTGTTTTAATTTAAAATTGTTAGATGTACAGATTTTTTAATTTAAAACTGTTAGATGCACAGATTTCATATTTTTAGGTGGACTGATTTTTTTATGTTATAATATTATTTATAATTTAAAACAAAATATTTTAGCAATTTGGTAAATGAAAAATTAATCAATGTTAAGAAATGCGGAAATGGATATGAAATTTGAAAAAGATGAATAAATAAAGAAAGGTGTTGAAAATAACGAGCAGTTGTGGTTTTGAGAATCAGGTCCCGTCAAAGGAGACTTGCGAGAGCGTGCTCTCTGGACTCGTAGCAGGAGAGAACTGTGCAATCACTTCAGCCCTTGCGCATAGGCAGGTGCATCCGGGTGCAGCGGGCGGGGGCGGGCGGGGGCGGGCGGGGGCGGGCGGGGGCGGGCGGGGGCGGGCGGGGGTGGGTGGGGGGGGGTTGGGGGTTGCATCGCGTACACGTGCCGCTGCCGGCGAGGGAACAGGCCGGCAACATTGCTGCTACCAGGCCGGATGACCGGTGAAGGTGGTGGGGTTACCCTGGGCTTATCAGTGACAAATCACGGATTTCCAATACATTACAGCAACACGTGAGGGCGGCGAAACTAGCAACGGGTGAAGGTGGGTGCGTTTCCGCACTTCTTGCCTCTGTTCTGTGCCGCGCCTGGCAAAATACACTTTTATCCCCACACAGGTCAATAGCATATTAATTTTGTTAAAAACAAAAAAGTAAGTTTTTGTAACATAACGTTTTTCCTGATAAATTTACTGGATTTTGTTTAAAATTTTAAAAAAATGACATCAATTAAAGAATGCAGTTCTTGCAAAAATAGCGTAGAAACAACTGTTACGCCATTCGTGCAAGGTACACATATCGAAATAAAACAAGCATTACAACATTAAGAACAACAACGTCTAGTAAAACAGAAAAAATAATGTTTTTTTTCATACAATAATTAAAAATAATCCTTTAACATTTTAAATTAAATAAAAGCGAATAATTTCGGAAGAAACTAATGTCTGCGGACGGGACTCTTGCAAAGCATCCAATTATGAAAAGATCTTGCAAGATGAAATACCAAACTCTCATAATATGACCTATCTATCTCCGCAGCTCACTTGTTATCTTAGTATCTCTGTAGTTTACCTCAATTCACTAAAGTATGTTTTCACAATATTCAGCAACCAATCTTCAAAATACACGGTGTCCGGAAACTCGTAGTACAAGCGGGAAACTGGAGAATCTACACCACATGGGGAACCCAAAGTTTTAAATAAACATAAAGTTTTTTGATTTGAGCATTTTCAAAAAAAATAAAAAAAAAACAAAAAAAAAATTTTTTCGGCTATTTTCGGGTTAAAGTTTTTTCTGGTGTTTAGGGTTGAATAACAGATGTTTTAACCCTGCAGAGCAGAAATATTTTATGATTACACCGGGTTAAATGAAGGGTGATTTCAAAATAATGCTTCAAATCCGAGTTTCTTCATTTGTTTTACTTTCAAATAGTTTTAATTAGTTGGGTACTTTGATCTTCAGTAATAATTTATAAGAATTTGATTAAAAAAAAAAAAAAAAAAAAAAAATCAACTTCAAACTTGATTTACTCGATAACGAAAGCTCAAATAAAAAAAAAATATACTACAAAATCGACTCCAAATGTGATGTAGATTCACCAGTTTCCCGCTTGTACTACGAGTTTCCGGACACCCTGTATAATAAAAACATATTTTAACTATAGACGTATGAATCGGAGAAACAGATTGTGAGTAATGTATGTATGTACACTTAAAGAAGCAAAGAGTGTGAACCACGACACTGATTTTCATTTTTATATTACTTCTCTTATACATCTGAATATTACTTCTCTTATACATATGCCTTTTTATATTTTTTCCTTTCAGTACCATAATTTTAATATTATGTTTATATCAGACATATTTTTCTACTTCATTGTTAAATGCATATTATACAAATTATGTGAATGTGTGTGTAAAAGCGTATAACGGGCGTAAATAAATAAATGCCAAATTGCCATTTTCAAGTGTTTCGTATCAACGCTGAGAATTACTTATCTGTTTTTTAAATTTCGTCACCCTAAATAAATAACATTCACACAATACGAAAAAAACTGTGTATTATAAAATATATGTACTTAGGTACATATGAATTTATTTTTATTATTGATTTCTGTAATTTATTTTTTGCAATAATGAGTGAAAATGTATCTATTTTTCTGCACACATATTTCATGATTGAATTAGGTATTAATTAACATCGTGAAACATAATATTATGAATATTTACACTAGTTAAATTTTTTTTTAAATAGCAAATATGTTAACAATGTAATACGTATATTTTTTTAAATACATATTACCCTACACGGACTGTCTATATATTGGCATATCTATGTTTTTTAGAACCAATTTGTTTCATACAAAAAGCCCGAAGTTATCGATCTAGTGAGTGGTTTATTTATGCATTGAACGTCGAAGAGTGCACATTGAAATAACGGGTGACCTTATCAAAATGACAATTCAACTCACCTATAAAAAGTGTTATAAAGTTATGTAAAGTGATGAAACAAAAACTGCGTTAAATAGGTTACGTATGTAACTATTTAACCTAGTTTTTGTTTCATTACTCTTAATAACTTTATATCACCTTTTAAAGGTGTATTGAATTGTCATTTTGAGGAGTTACCATGGAACCGAAATTCCGACCCCTTCCTCTCCCTCCCATCATCCTATCCCCATAGACTATTGTAATTCTTTCTTTTTTTATTAAATAATTAAAAAACATCAGTGAAAAACTCTCTTATTGGTTAAATTACAGTACACATTTTTGCTATGCCTTATAAAATATTGTTAACTGATGATTTTTTCGATGAAAAATTAAATAAAATAATTATAAATAAAAAATATAAAAAAAAAACAAAAATGAAATAGAAAATAAAATATATTAAATCAAAGTAAATTTTGGAAATCTCGAATAAACTTTTCCAATACTTGTATTGTGTATCATCATCTCGGATTAAAACATGATAACGTAAAAGGTTGGGTAGGGTCTTACCTCAATGTCCATGCCCCGTACGAGCGCGCTGTGCGGTGGGGCCGCTCGCAGCAGATCGCCGCCAAGCGTGTGACGGCGCGGGTCATCCCGGCGCGCCAAGCGCCCGCGCCCGCCTTCGGATACAGAGCCTGCAGTACACAAACAAACTCAAGCTTTACCACTTGTCTCATTGACTGAATTCTTTATTGTGAGATAGATATAACATATATATTAACACTAAGGAATTGTTTTATGTAATTAATAAAATTACACGATACAAGTGTTTAAGAGAGTGGTGCTACTATTAAACACCAGTGCAAAAAAAACTTCACAGTCCGGGATCAACTGTCCGGGAGGTCAACTGTGCAGGGGATCAATTATCGGGAAAAGATCAAGCGTCATGGAATAACATTTCAAAACTCAAAAACAATCTAAAATTGGCTGTTTGCACGTGACTAAATAAAATATAACATTCCAAAATTCAAAAACAATTTAATATTGGTTGAGCGTTCATAACACTAAAAAATTGTGGGTATGTACCATTCTAAAATTCAGTAATAAATTAATATTATTTTCAATACATATAATAAATCTATGCAGCCGTTCTTAAATACTAGTTGGTGGTATATAAAATAATGGTCGGCATAGTTGCCTTTTAACCAAATGATCGGGGTTAGATTTTTGGCGTTGGCAATTTTTTTGAATTTTATAAACTGTAGGTTCTTCATGGGTCTATGCTAGTTTTAAATAAAAAAATAATTCCTTTAAAAAAAAGAATGTAGGTACCATATCTCGAACCACGCCATTTTTGAGTGTACGTCGAATGTTTTATGAAATCAGTTTTCATTACAGAACAATAAATCTTTTTGTGCACACAAATATATCGGCTTTTAAGTCTAATATAATATTGTTTTGTAATAAACATACAAAAAAGACTATATAGACTGCTCCCTGAAAACTTTGCATGACATTATAATAAGCCCATAAATTTTTATTGTTGACAACATTCTCGACTCCACGCATGCTGAAACAGGGAAGCGATCTTAAAATAAGTATTTAAAGGCTATTTTTTAAATTAAATTATTTTCCCTGGAGTACGGCACTAGTGTTGCCACCGCGTTGCCGTATCCTAATTATTACGGTGTAAAGCATTATGCGCTACCTGATACGGTACGGTTCTTCGACGTTATTGTTGAACACTCTACTGCGTAATTTCAAAATTAACTCTATAGATTTCAGGAACACAAAACGACGACTGCATCAGATACAAAGTTTAATTATGTTAAGCAAGCCCAGCTTTGGTTACATACTACTGAAAACGCTAATGCCTAACGATTATTTGATGAAGAACTTTTTTTAATTATAGTAACATTTTAATACTTTCGATAAATTCATAATGATTTACTTATGGAAGACGTTCAGTGGACAGCCCCTGGAAAAGTTAAGGAAAACTGATCCTGCTAAGGTCAGAGGCGCCTTGTTGAAAGGATGAATCCTCACAAGGACAAGAAATATGACTAGGGGAAGTAAATTGTAATGATTACGATTTTGTAAGTTTCACGCCGATTAGTTCAGAGTCTTTTCCGGGCGTAATTGTTATTTTATTCAAAGAGATCTGGAAGATTAGCCTGTGTGCCATGAATTTATTTCACATGACATTTTTCTGATTCTACTCGCAATTCAACCCAAGATTGATTTTGACAGCAAAATTTAGGAGAATTTAGGGAAGTTGTTGAAGGGAAAGATATTGTAATAGTTGCTAAGTACCTAAATCAGGTTACGACAATAATATCAAGCAACGTTTAGATTTCAAAATGTGTCGTTACATTATATCATATGATGTTACTACATATACTTCACTGAGAGAAGTTTCCACTCTTAAACGTGGTGCAAAAGTACATTCAAATTCTACCTGTGGAAATATCCGAAATATATTTTAACAACCAGTCGTAAAATAACAGATTCATACAAAGATTAAACAATATAAATGAATCAGAACCGATTTCTAATATAAATCTTAACATTAGAACCAGACCACTAAGATAATATTATGAAAAGATTTAATTAGAATCATTCCACAGCAATATAGCTTTTTTTCAACCCTCTCTCTCCCATGTGTGGTCTGTATAACGAAAATGATATGATCAATGAAATCGATATATTCTGCACCGCACATATTACCTTAAAAAACAATAAACACTGTTAATATTCTTGATTTTGCACTTGTTACTATTATTTGTATTCTCTTCTCTACTTTATATCGTAATAATTTTTTTCAATGCAAGATGACAACATTTTGTAAATAGATTGATGACCTTATTTTTATTTTGCATGTATCAATTATGTATTAACTGTTGTCACTCTGTTAAATGCAAAACATACCATTTTTTATGATATTTTTCCAGTCAAAGATTTAAACCCGAAATCTCCGGACCCAAAGCAAAGAGTCCAACAGCGGGTTTCCTGCATTTTTTCGTACTTTACTTTCAAAATTGTTCGGAACATTCCAAAACTCAGCGGTTACCTCTCGTTATTATGGTTTGTATCTAGATTGTTTTTAAACGCGATACATTCAAAGATCGTCATTTTGAGCGCCCTTTTAATCTATAGGTATATATGTAATGTCTTAAATATCTCTAATTATTGATAATCGGCCGTTCCACGAATTTTTGGGTTGAATTGTTCAAAAGGTCGTGTTATTATAGAGCGGCCATGGGTAAAACACCACGCAGCGTGAGATAATTACCGGCAAAGTACGGGTACGTATTAACAAGACATCAAAAGAAAACTTTGACACTTTTACGATTACCAGCAATCAGCACATATTAGAAATCAAAAATGTGAAACTAATACCAAACGCGTACCGGTTTTTAAACATTTCATAATCATGGTGGCTGTTTGATATTAGCCAACTCTCAGATTAAAATTATACTCATTCGTACTCATATAATTATATACTTTGATTTTGTTAAAGATTGTACCCTCACCGTTATGCCCGTAAGTCGGAATCTGTCAAAATTCAAAATTCTGAATAGGGAGCAGATCCTTGGGTTGTGTTTTATAAATAACACGAGGATTCATTAACTCCCTTCTAACTTAAATATTTTTAAACTTAGTTTTAATAGTTAAAATTAATTTTCAATGTTTAAATTTTCCGGGTTTCTCCAAAACGCACCGATTAAGCGGTTTGCTTGTTTGACTGGCTAATAAAGCTGCTGAGGAAATATCTTTTTAGAGCTTTTGCCAATATTTATTTTCTTTTTTTTTTTTACTGGAAGTTTTAGGTTTCTGCGTAATTCGTTGAATGGTGTATTAGCGATGCATTGTAAGAAGTTAATTCCAAATTTAGTCGTGTGAGTAGATGACGATGAGCAAATTTGATTTTGTGACCGTATTTTGTGGTGATGTATTTCGAAATTAAAGGCTGCTTTAGTGTGGATGTGTGACGAATGAATGTTATATTTTGGCAGAATCGTAAAAGGAAGTATTTTTGTCTGTAACCAGATAACTCAGTTGGGAGTGGATCATAGCATAATATGTGGCACGCAGTAGAGATGTGGGGACCACATATTGAAGTCGGGGAAATTTTCGATTTTATATACTCAAATGGGAGTTCCACGACAGTTTCTACAGAGTCCAAGAGTAACTCCAAATATTTTGTTACTTGTACATTTTGGAGGTTTTCATTTCCAAGAATGATATTCATGCTCTACCTCTGATTACCACATAAAATTTCATTGTATAATAATGCCGCTCAACTTATTTTAACACTAACCTCAAAAATGTCTTTATAAAATAATAAACCTATAACTATCGTTAATCATCTAAAACATAAATGAATGCCTAAATGGCGTTTCAATTTCATCAACACTGAAAAAACAACAATGAAATCTTTTAAATACACACAAAATCAACATACAAAACAAGAATGTAATGCGATTCTTGATTTGTGACGTCATAATGAACAGATTCAGCCGTGCCAATCGAACTGGGTAATTTAATGTTACGGTGTTTTACTCATATTTAAATGACAATTTATAAAATCTACGGATTTATTATAAAATATATATATTCCTAATCAGCGTTTCTTGATCTAAGTGAATATATTTTTTAAATCATAATGGTAATTTTTCACTGGTGCTCCTTATTTCGTAAAACGACGTTTGCAGGCTAGGCTACATAAGTGAAGTAATGATGTCAGTCAAATGCCAAACGTAAAAAGTTCTTATAGGTATGTAGATTTAAATATTTTAGTAACTTAAGAAAAAGTCGGTTATAGATCAACGCGCGTCACTGATGTGGTTAAGATATTTTTTTTATAAAACATCTCCGGATAAATTTTAGATAAGTTATTACTCCTTGACGAAAAATACATTAGTGTGATATTTAAACTAAATTATTAAGATAAAATGCACACTGAACGATGGACGAGCTAAGCAAACTCATTTGTAGAAATTGTTGAGTCCTACATCATACGCATCCAACAAGTAAATGTGGAAGCTATATTGTAAGGTGCCTCCGAACCCATACTGATAAAGTTCCACCTTAGCTTATTTATGGGTCCTAAACTCACTTGTTTTACACCAATGACACAATCATTTAAAAGTAAATATAGGAGTTATTGTAACACTGACAATGAGCGTAACAGGTGGAAATTGGTTAGGTCTACAAAAACATGTTTTTTTTAAATGTGTTTTAATGTATGCATGAATTATTACTTTCAAAAAGTATATTTAAAATCTAATAATAAACGAAAATCTGAAACAGTTAGGAATCTATATAAATAAAATAATAAAACAATCTAAACGTTTAGGAATCGCTAATATTGTCTTCTATAATTAAATATTATAATTTGAGGTTTTACTCACTAAGTTATTCCAAAAAATAAATATTAATCCTAGACATGCAGAAAAGTCAATAGATGTCGCATATTAAAATTAAAATAATATGTTTATCTAAAGACGCTGTCTAGATTTTAGTTCAATGACAATGTTGGTAGTTCTTATACGAAGTATGATATATTTAAATATGACCGAAGGAGATAGGATCCCATTAGCTCAGTTGGTAGAGCGGTGCCCAGGCAAGGCAAGGGTCCTGTGTTCGTGTCCTAGATGTGACCGTATCTTTTTTTGATTTTTCTGTTTCAGACTTTTTTGTTTAGGAGTTGCAAATATTGTCAATAGTAAATATTACAATTTGAGGTTTTACTCACTAAGTTATTCCAAAAAAATATATATTTGTTTAAAAATGATAATAACGTTAATAAATAAATAAGCCATATCGATGCGATTACACAACAGTGATGACGCGCCCGTCATAATCCAAAGTTTAAGTATATCGCCGCTAGTCGCGCACTAGTAGCTCTCCTTTCGCATTTATAAATACATCGCGGCTGCCCGCCGCCCAATTTCAAGGACGCTACACCGCTGGGAATATAAACTGTCACTGATTATTTATAGTTTTGATGAGACGAACAAACTGGAGGTCTGACGTCAGAGAATACCGAATATTACGGATCTTTACTCATTCCCAAGAGACCGCACTTCACCCGAATAGAGTTTTCAGAATAAAACTAAAAATGTTAATTATTTTCTTAATACAGAATTTGATAAAAAACAATGAAAAAAAAAATATCTTGAAAATTGGAAAATATCGCTTCCTCCACCTTAGCTTTATGGATTTTTTTTATTTATTCATTAATTGTGATTTTTTTAATATTTGGAAAAACTGTGAACATACTGGGGTTCCCCGTTCTAAGGTCACATTGTATATAGTTTTATATAAATATAACGTATAAACGTCGTTAATAGGTGAGGTAAATTATAATACGACCAAGGAATTAAAAACTCTTAAATCTAGAAAACAACGATATTTAAGGAAAAAAAAAGGATTGTTGTATTTTTTGTTCATAAAAACATTTTCACCATATAGATACATCATTTAACAACATATTTTACCATATCATTTCTTATTAAATACAAACGTATTTAATAAGAAGACATACAGGAAGACAGGCGTAAAATAAACGACTCAACTTTTTTATTCAAGATTCTAAACTCTAAATTCGACTGTTGCGAACTTCTGCAACTCATAAACTTACGAATACCTACAATAACAACACGACAAAATACACTATTCCACTGCAACGCACATAAGCGCAATTACATTGCGAACTCCCCAGTACAACGGTTTCACACTATGGGAAACCAATACTTAGGTGATGTCCATATATATTTAATATTAACTTTGCGAATTTTGTGGATTACGTAAAAGACTTATTTCAACACTATTCCTAAATGGAAGTTATATTTTTGTAAACCAGTCAAATCGCTGTATTTTTTAATTTATGTTTTCGTTATTTTTTATTATTATTATTTCTTTCTCATGTTTCAAAACTGTCTGTCATTAAAATTGTACCACATACATGTAAAAGCCTTCTGGGCGTTAAATAAATAAATATATATTTTTTAAATGGCATGTACTGATTATTTAAAAAATCGATATAAATTTGAAAGGGTTGAATAGGACTACTACATAAAGGGTCATTTTGATTAAAATGGCCTTCCCTAAATTGATCACACTACACGGAGAAAAAAAAATCGTCTTAAAAAATTTTTAAAAGCAAGTTTTCTCCGTGTACCGTATACACCACGAAAAATTAACTAACTCAAGAAGTTAAGAAATACAGTAATACTAATAATGCTTAATAATATGAAATTAAAACACTGGCCTAGTTTCATGGCGTGGAGTAGAGACCTACTTAAAATATGTAAAATTCTTATACTTGAAGCGCCTTCCGGTTGGGATACAAACGTTGTTTCTTTCTAAAATAGATCGCATAAACAAAACGTGTCTGCTATTGTTTTGAGCGTAACATTCGGGATCATTGAACTTAATACTACCGTACCACGTGAGATAAAAATAACACCAAAAATAAATATAAATTAATATTCACACATTAAACATTATAAACAAAATTGTACGATAACGAAAGAAAGTTATGCAAATACGCTTAGAACATGTCTAGGTAAACAACAGATGTTAGTTGAGCAACACGTGGCTAGTACACCGAGAGCAGTTGTTTTCAGTAATACCTTAAAATCATTATTTGAAAAAAACTCTCTTAAGAACTCTGTGATTCCTACGTTGTGTTTGTGTTCGAAAAAGTCGTATTTGCAAAGGCACTTTCGAAGTCACAGCGGAAAAACAACAAACTCGTGTTCCGATTGCAGCAATTTGTATACGCAAGAGACACTTTAGACAAACACGTGCTGATTCACTCTACAAAAAAACATTATCGTGTTTTTAATGCAAATATTAATGTTAGTTGATAAAGTATTATGATTCAACCATCCAAAAATTTTGTAAAAGGAAAACAATTAATTTTATACAATTGATAAATAACCATTTGCATTAATGGTTTTTTTCATTAATTTGCCGTAAATAATTGTTTATCAGTTGTCAAAAATTTAAAACATATTGATTAATAATGACAAATTGCCTGTTTAACCGTCAACCTCCGCCGGGCCCGGTTTCTGACTAAACGCCGCGAAATATTTACTATTTTTCGCACCGAAACCTGTTCTGTGGTTTTGCGTTATTGTGTTTCTGAGAATTGACAATATGTTTTCTTCTTTAACTGCAGCGACACACCTAGCATCGGCTAGGGCACTTCGGTGTGCCGTGGAAAATCGGTTGCGAAGAATTCTACTGAACAGTTTACTGTTTGAGAAGGGTTATTTTTTTAATAATTGTGCACCTGCGTCATATGTTTAACACTTCATACAGTCAATTTGATTAATTTAATGCAGCACTTCAAACGATACATAACACCCACGCAATACATATTATTCAATACAGCTAGATCCATCGTATTTACTTTTTTACCTTTCCTCCCTCCCACCATCTCAACCCCATCGGCTAGAGTAACTCTTTCTTGTGTAACACAAAAAATTATGATACATATTCGAAAACCTCGTATTGGTTTATTAATAATACGTATTTCATTATGCATTGCAAATACTAAAATTGTTAGTTTTCCAATTTAAAATAAAATAAAATAAAAATATAACGTCATGGTAATAAGTAAAGTTTTTCACTGTTATAATAAAGGCCATCCCTTTTGATTGGGGGAAATGCGGGGATTCTACAATATGAAAACTGACACAACCAATACCGATTAAACCAGCATTTGCTGATTAAACAATCACATTGAAAAATAATATTTCCAATTACAAGTGAGAATTGATAATTTCATTTCCTTTGGCTGCAAATTTTCAAAGAATTTCTATTCCAACCTGAATGAAAGAGGAAATAAATGCTAATTTCAAAAGAACTTCATTTCGTTTAAGAGGTAAAGGAGCTTGTGAAGAAATTGTGAATAATTCGAACATATGTTCGAACCCAGGTTCGGAAAAATTTCACTTTATTTATCTGTCGAAATTCAAATTGTGGGAAGCGTTTTATTGTTTAAAAATGTATTTCATTAACTACCGTTGAATCTAAGATCGTATAAATTATTTGACTATCAAGTTGAACGTTTTGTGACATATTATAGCATTTGAGACATAAGTTTGCAAAAACGTCTTGGGCGATCGCTTGCCATAATGTGCTATATTTATATAAATTAAAAATATTTGACAAACGATGAAATCTAAGTAGAGGAATTGTCTTTAATCCGCAGTAAGCAATTCATATATATTCCATATTATTATTTTGAGGAATGATATTAATTAAATCGAATGGTCAAATCTAAAACCAACACCCATCTTTCGAGTGGTTAAAATTTCTTAAAACAACGTTTGCAAGTTGTAAACATAAGTGAATAAGTTATATGTCAACTTCAAAAAGCCGACGGTATCTCAGTGTTGCTATACTCGATCATTGGAACCGAATATTATACGTCATTTTGTCGATCTCACATTTGTAATTTGGAATTAACAGTACATTCATTCAGAATATACCGAAACACGGGCTCATGCAGCTGCGCTTACCATGATAGATAGCATGACGATTGCGAAAATATTAGATTTTTTATGAACACGTGTTCCGACATCCTCATAACACATTCCCGTTTTACTAAGGTAAAAGTTAGTTAGGAAATCTGTCATTCGTTAAAGGCCTGTAGTCTCGTTTTTAACAGGAATTCTGATAATTTAACCAGTTTTTTAATAAATTAGCAAAATCACTAAGAAACACGTTTAACGCGTAATACGTCATCATTTATTATAAAGAAAGCTCTAATTTCTAAATATAATTAAGGAATTCGTGAAAATCATGTTAAGAATACTTTTCCAGTAGAGACTAACATATAACATTATTATTCCTTATACGTACCAACAGATACGAAACATTCTAACTTTGTGCACCTAAAGGTCTCCAGGGACAATATTATCATATTCATTGAACCAAATGTTTGTGCAAACATAAGACATTAGTGCAGGGCCACATTTTTTTTCCTATTACTTCAAGAAGGTAACATCAGGAACATGTGTTTATCACTGGGGACATCAACATCAACATACTGGATACCAGAAGACACTACCCACAAGCATAGGATTAGCAATTACTTCTGCTCTCCCACGGGATGTCTGCCGCAATTAGTGAATTAAAAAGAACATAACATATGATGAATACATCAACTTCCACGAAAACATGCATTGACCACATACTGACGAAAAAGAAAATAATATATATTTTACAATTATATATTAATCCACCATAACTGATCATTACACTTTAATCATAAGCATTCATTCAAAGAACAACCGTCCATCGACTCAAAATCAATCCTGGAATAAACATATGAAAAAATTTAACAAATCACTACAAACTGAAACCTGGGAATCATTATATTAAACTGAAAACCTGTTATTAAAAATACAAAATCACACTTCAATAAAAATCTTCATGTATCCACACAATAAAATTATAATTAAGTGTATAAGAAAAAGGGACAAACTCCATCAACAAGAAAAAAAAAACAGTCCTTATGAACATTTTCTGAAACTATTCTACAAAAAAACTATGGAAACATCTGCTCTAATCTTACTAAATCTACAGATCTAAAATAGATGACTCCAATAATAACCCCAATAAACTTATCTTGCAAATACTTAAAGAAATCACCGACACTAACCAAAACAAAACAAACACATTGGAAAAACACCGATAACGGTACACTCTCGCTCAACAAAAGTATACATCAACTAGTAAACCACACAAAACCATTTTTTGAAAACATAGACTCGAATTTTGCGAATGAAATAACCATACCTCAAAACTTCAATCAGAACATAAACAAACACTCAAATTCTCAAAGGAAGAAATTTGCACAAAAACCAACCACTAAACCCAAGTTAATACTAATTTTATCTAAATTCAAACCAACATCTTCACCTGGTGGTGATTCTTGTTAAAATGGTTCATTTATTTAGCACACACTTAAATTTAGACCTACGAAAAACATATTCCAGTGAAAAATCATTCTTTTGGCGAGTAGCTGGCATGCTAACTACTCGCATATCTGTAGAGCAGTGTGCACACGTTACATACTGGTATGCTAGCTACACGCATGCCTATAGATAAGTATACAGGTATGCTAGGTACTCGCATGCTTGTAGATCAGTATACACTCGCTAGATACAGGCACGCTAGCTTCTCACTTCTATCTTTCCCTGGTGAAGTTTCCAGGGGGAAACAGGCGTACCTGCATTCTATAAGCACTGGTAGCGGTGATAATTTCAGTAAAGTTCAGATTCTCACTTAATTTTGAACATCCAGAGTAAAACAATGTCACTGTAAATCAGCTCTATTTGAAGGCAAAAAACATATTCAAGACCACTTTTAATGCAATATTGTTGAACTAAATATATCTAAATGAACTTCAATTTTGGAATCATATCATAGGCGTAATTGAAGTTGAAGAAGAATTGCTACAATAATATGGTAGGTAGTATCTTATAACTTATAACTGTCCTGCCAGTAACATGGAACGAAATTAAAAAATAAGCAACTCGGGGGTATTCAACGTCGAATTAATCATTTTAAATCATGAAATCATTGAATCGTAAATAATTCTTCCTTTCGATAATTTGAATAAATTTGCAGAGTAAAGTAGGTAGCCGTAATCTTTATTTGACATTCTTTAAAAAAACCTACTCAAAATAAGTATAGTAGGTAGTCGTAATCTTTATTCGACATTCTTTAAAAAAACCTACTCAAAATAAGTATAGTAGGTAGTCGTAATCTCTATTTGGCATTATCTAGGAATACCTACACTACGTGTAGCGCAGTCAGGAAGAATATTCTAGATGTTTAGTTCGGACAACGTGCCACAAAGTTTGCATTTGCCATATATTGAGGTGTTTCAATTTTAGCTGTTCGTGTGGTGACATTTATTCATGATGGATGATTCAATCCAGCAATATATCACTGTACAGGCCATACACACTACAGAACACTAATAAATATTATGATACCCAGTTCATTTCACGGTTGTAAAGAGTAAAGAGCTCCTCCTCGACTCCTAACTCTTACCAATTTTTACATCAACATTTATTTATATTTTTCACTAAATAGATAAACCGATAATTGTATTGTGGAATTGTGTGTGTGGCCGAAGCAAACTCAAATTTATCTCTCTTCGAGTGAAATTGATCACATATCTAAATACTTAAGAATACAATCAATTTCATGTATTAGTCTATAGTCTATTAGTCGAAATTTCTTAGCGTAAATTAGTTTTCTTTCAAATCGGTATATATTACATTTGCAGAGATTTTCTGTTACTAGTGTTTCTATTATTTTTCTTTTTAAATGTGGGGAGGTCAGAGGGAAACATCTCATCATTAAGAGGTTAGTGAGCCAGTCTGGGGCCTCATCAATCCCGCGGAGTGTGAATGCAGCGACATTCGTAAACCACATGTTCGGTGGTCTGCAACGCACCGCATTCACACATCGCCGACTCTTTAAGGCCCCACCTGTGCATCATGTGGGCATAACAGCTGTAGGAGAACTTTATTATATTGATGGCAGGCCAGAGTTATAACAGAGGGGATAGTTTACGAGGCAGTGAATGTTTCTAATATTGATACTGATAATACTTGGTGGAATTCCATTATAATGATATATAAATTTTTCCATCTACTTTTTTTTACCGTTACCGGTTTTAGCTTATTATAGCCAGTCTGATAAAATTATTCCAACAAGAACTAACTAAGAAAGAAAGAAAATAAAGACGAAGAAACTAACTAAGAAATATCCACAAAAATATCTAGACTAACCAATGATAGACTTCAAAAAGTTTTATTACTTTTATATTAGTTTTATATGGAACTCTGAAAAACTCGAGACAGAACCGTGGGATTGCACCACCCTTCCCGACATCTTGAATAAACAAGACAACAAATAATGATAAATTTAAAACGATTTTTTTAATATTTTGAATTTAAAGGTGTGAAAATGTTTTTGCCTCTCCTGAACAAAAATTTAGAGCATTCTTACGGGGCTGTATTCAATTGTTAACATGAACTTATTTCTTTCATTGGCAATAATAAGCGATGCATTCCAGTATTCGAAAAAAAATATCATTTTAATTACCTTTTAAAACTGCACATTTAAAGAACGCAGTTGTGTAAGTTATAACAGACAGCTTATTGCATCATCTGACCATTTTACGAGGGTAACTTAAGAACAATAATTGATTTCTGGTCGGGTAATAAAATCATTTTATAGGAATTGAATGGAGAAGTCTCGTGGAATTGTAGAAAAGTCGACTAACAAGAACATCCGCAAATGAGAAATACGCCATTTAAAGTTTAGTTATTTAGGAATACATTTCTCTTCGTGCTTCCATTTTCATTGAGTTACTGATTGGCAATTATTCCAAGCAAGAGTTTACAATGCATTAATGCTATCTTTATTGGAACTATTCAAAACTGTAATAACTTTAAAAAGATTGTCAACTTAATTGGCACTCAAAGCATTAAGTCATTATTCTCTAAACTACCGTAGAAACGTCGATAATATTATCAAAGTATGTACACGGAGAAAAGTTAATGACATTAACTATTGATACTGTTAAAAATGGGACTGGAGGCCTGCAACGAATGATTTGACAAATTTCTTAAAAAATTATCAGTAAAGCACGAATGTGTTACGAGGAAGTCGGAACACGTGTTCTTCCAAATAATAATAGTTTCAGTGAATACGTGTTCAGATATATTCTGAATGATTAATATTTTATTTGGAAATAATCATGCAGTTACGTTTTTAACAGTACTCATTTATCTATGCATAGTTATCCTCAGTATTGCCCAGTTAAAGGACCTCCATTTAGAATCGAGACTTTGCATGTAATAGCTTTATATACAGCATCTTAGGGTGAGCCACTTTTAAAACTTTTTTTATGAAAGATTATAAAATTTTAATTTTTCCAAAATAAAATGGTCATTTCTAATAATAAAATTTCAAATTGCATTTAATCATTTTCCAAAAACAGTTTTAGGTTTTCGGATGCGTTCACAATTATTCCGTTTATTTGGATTTCATTGGCCTGAAGTTTTAGGCATTGTTAGTTTATCAAAATCATATAAATCAACATGAGCTTTATATGTAAAAAATAATTTTTGATTCTTGAACATACTCACCAATATTATTTTAGTCATCTAGATATCTTATACAATGTAATTTTGTGTATTTATCTTTTTCTCTTAAAATGTATTTGTTATTTTTTGTACTTTTTATATTTTCCTACTAGATGTATGAAAATATTTGCGTACATCTAAATAAAGATTCAAAAACAAACAAAAGATAGTAAAAATTAATTCGAATCTATGAGCATATTTTTCCTACGTGTTCCTAATTTAATATGAGAAAAACAGGTCGTTCTTTGTATTTCAAAAGTTTCCCCTTGAAACGAATCATATGTAGGTAACAAATATTAAAAGTAACAACTTTAAGTTGCAGTTACAAGCGCAGACGGGAGAGGAGATACAAAATATGTATTAATTAAATGTGCGGTTCATTGCGGGATTTGATACATTGTTGTAAATCCTAATTATATAAATCAAACATACTAATTTCGGTTCTCTGTGTGTGGTTATTAATCCCGTGATGTTTGCCCCGGTGAAATCTGATTCAATTTAACTCAAATTTGATTAGAATTTCAATTTCATTTTCAAAATAAGAAGTAGTTGTGTGAATAATTCTGATAAGCGATAAAGTAACCACATGTCATACAATATTTTACTATATAAAAAATTGGGACCGACTTGTCAAAAACCAATAGTTCAGACTATCCGGTGATATTTCACGGATAATAGTAATAATAATAATTGGATGAACAGCATAGCGCTTTTTTAAAATCACCTCAATGGCGTTGTACAATTTATTATGAATTCCTAGTATAATTTATTATTTACAAACAGATACAGAAAAAAATATTTACCTGGCTGGTCATTTCAGATAAAAACACTTTTATTAAAATAAAACACTGGACTTTGACTTACATCTGCTATTTTACCCTTCCTATTGATATTACAATTGTTAGAAGATTAATGGCAAAGGTAGACTTGATTTAAAAGACTGGAGAATTTAGGAGTCCTTAGGAGTAGAATATTTTTAAAAAGCTTAAAATATATATTAACATTTTTTACATTTAGTTAATTACAATGTCGCTGACTGTGAAGTTGAAAAGTTTCTGACTGTTTAAATCTGACTGAATATCTGTGACTAAAGACCTTAAGTTGGATTTCTGATACTTACCGATCTGCACAGGATTCAATTAAATGTGTGAACTTACCTGAAACAAAACAATTATAATCATATTAGAAAAATATTATTATTAAAATCGAGGCATATATTTTCACAACGCAATATTCTAGAAAAAAAAAATAGTAAAAAACCTTTTAAGATATAACCATCCTCCTCCAAAACCCGTATATTTGCCGAGATTTTATTTCAGCTCTCGCAATTATTGCGTGGTGTGTATTAGAACCTTGTAGATTGTTGAACTGGGTAATTTAAATCGACGCCCGGGGAGATTAAATAATTAATAAAAAAAAGGTCCGCCGGGTAACAAAGGCCTTTGGTGCTCGGCTTGCGTTAACTAGACATTTTTATCACGCTTGTGGTGATCGTGATTAGTCCGTATTACAAGATCCCCGATACGTTATATATTTTTTACAACTGATTTATAGTTTTTCTAAGGAAAAGTTTCAAGTTTTATGAGAGGTTTCCGTAAATGTTCTCTGCCGCTGTCCAAAATTTAACAATCCTTCAATTCCACCTGGAGTTTTTTCAAAATAATGTAAAACCTCTGGTAGTTTTTTGTATCTTTCCTTCACTTGAAATCTTCCAGAAGCTGGTAACTGATACACCAGTAGTCTCACTTGCTGAATGAAGTTCAATGTAGAGCCAATTCTAGTTGCACGGGTTTGTGTTCTTCGGGCAAATTTGATATGGATTAAAAATCAACAAAATATTTGAGTGATATATAGCTGTTTTATACATATAACGTTACCTTTCTTACCGATTGAGAACATAATGAGATAAAAATGTTATCGAATTATTTCATAACATAAAATGTTCTGTATTAGATATCAATTTATTTTTCAATTTTATGTGAGTTAATTATAGAGAATGACCGATAGCGGGTTCCACTGTGTTTATTGCTGTTATTTAACCTGCATTTGCTGAAAAGTGAAACCTACGTAACGCAGACTAACCTTTGATTTCTGGAAAAGCAGACTTTGTAATAAACCGTGTTCCGACATAAGATATTTCTTGCATACTAGTTTGTCCCATCGATTAATTTGTTCTGTTTTATTTGCTTCCATTCGGCTTCTATTCCGTTTGAGGGCGACAGAAATACAACCCGAGACGTGCGTGTGGTAAAATCATGTACGTCGTGTCAAAAAAATGTGAAGATCTGAAAATAATCCAAAGATGGAATATTTATGAACAAACAAAAAGATTATAGATAATTTGGGCGTGAAGAGCAGATGTACGGAGAAGCCTTTCGAAGATAGGACGAATGGAAGCTGAATTCTTCTTGAAAGACTTCTTCATAAATAAAGAAGTTAAATGATACATAATTTAATAAATTTGTAGACATCGTATAAACTCATAATAATGTATAATTATTTAAGAAATTTGCATCTATAACTAAGAATACACGTGAAGTGTCAACATTTGTTAATAAAATAGGTAGTAAATATAATTAACAGCAGAAAATAATAACATAAAATAATATATTTTACGGAAGTTGAAAATATAAAAAAAGTTGAAAATATAAAAATAGGTAGTGTAGGACTAACAGAAAAAGTTGAGGTTTCTCATTATCTGACTAACTAGGCTAACGGCTAGCCTGCGGTGAGACAGTATTTTTAAAGTTAATTTAAATAAACTAAAACAAATCACTAATTTATAATAAAAAACATGATAAGATAATCTTTGAAAATTAATAAGTACATTGGTACCTGTCCAGCATAAATATTATGGATTGGTTGTTTCACAGAATTTGAACAATTCATCAAATTTCAACGTTTATTTGCGAGTTCTGTGAATGTCCTATTCATGTTCTGTTATTATATCGTTATTGACCAGTTACTTGATAGAACTGAAATAATAACAGAACTTGAAAAAAACTTTCACAGATCTTGAAAATTAACTTAAAATTAAATTTGAAGAATTGTTCAAATTCTCCGAAACAACTGACTCTAGTACTATTTATGTAATATATTTCAGTATTAAGTCCCCTCTATCCAACTCATTTTTATTTACTTATTTCATGTAAAAGTTAACATTTTTTGTGAGAAGAGCATAATGGAATAGGTATGTAAAACAGTTTGTTAGTTTGTACTTCTGTACCTCACCAATAGAGAGACTAGCTCTCATGGTTGTGTGGGACTTAATAACACATAATAATTTTCGAGAACATAAATTAAATAGTCATGTTAAACTATTGTAGAAGTGTATTAAAATGGTTTTGAATTACTGAATTTGTCGGATCCTATTTAATCCTGATCCTGTAAATCCTGTTGATATTTAATACGGTAAATGAGTTTCCGCCTCGTGTTGCGGTGCGAAGTTGAAGGGGGTTGGGGGTTGGTTGGGAGGAAAGTGGGTTCGGTGAGACCTCGTTTTCCCTCCTATCAATATCATACCCAGGGGCTTGTATTAACAAGCTACACATTTTCATAAAAGAAAAATAAGAGCAGTAGTTCCGCATTAACTTGATGAATTTGATACTCAGCTACGAATCCGGAGGTTGCGGTTCTAATTCAGTTCTATTCTAGTTGATTAATATGCGTTGTTTTACACTTTGTTAATTTAAAATAGTATATATAATAGTAAGACAGATGTGGGTAGGTTCAACACCTTCCTCTCCCCACTACCTTCAGCCTCCATACTCCAATTGGGGATGCCAAAGTCTCACTTGCTATATAAGGTTGGGAGCAGTTGGGACTCTTGTGAGGTACTAATATAAAAACATTTTTTTAATGGAAAAAAGGAGGTTGGGTTATCAATCTGTCGCCATACACAGTATCCTAAAAACATACCATTTGTATTTATATCGGAACAGTCGGAATCGGAATTAAAGAGTTTGGAAAAGTTGATTCTTCCATCATGGAAAATAAAAATGTACTGATACAACAAACAAGACAATTAAGATAAATTTTAAAAAGCCTAATATATTAAATTTACCAGCTCGTTTAAGCGCCAAAATTGATTGCAGAGAAGAAAGTGAGTCTAATAAAAAGGTTGTTACTGCGTTTTTATCTGAAAAATAAAACTTTTCAAATTAGCAATGTGTCATTGCAAGTACGGAGTTCTATATTGCTCGCAGACCTGCATTTTCTCTATTGCGATTACGTGGGTGTATGTAATATTCTTAAATGACAGTTTCCATTTATTCCAATACCGAGTTATATTATTATCTGTCATTTACTTACTTGTCTGGTCTTAGCATTTAAGATTACCGGGAAAGAGAAAATGTCTTTGGGGAAACGTAATTTTCAAATTACCCGACAAGCATAAATATTGTGCAATAAACTTCAATATGGGTTTTTCCATAAATAAATCTCGAAATGATAAATTAAAACTTGTGGAGATATTTCATTGTGTTACAAATTGCACTATTACGGTTATATTTGCATTAAGCCTCTAGTACACGTTAGCCAAACGCATTGTGCCAACGTATTAACGCTGTTGGCGGGTTGGCTACTAGATCCTTTGATATGTGCACGAAAACCGACATTAATCGGATTGGCTGGCTATCGCTGGCGGCCAACTATATGACGAGGCCAATATATGCCCAAATGGTCCTGTACACGTTGGGCCAGCGCATTATCACGATGCGTTGGGCCAACGTGTACCTTAGACATTACATGTTGTGCACTTAGGGCCTTACAAATAAACGTGTTTTAAATTTTACATAACTGATAAACAACACTACTAAAAGCCAAATGGTTGTTTATCAGTTGGGTAAAATTTAAAATTCGTGTATTAGTAAGTGTGTAAGTGTTTGTTTTATTTTTAAAATATTTATGTCTTTTTTTTCAAACTGCGTCAGCAGACGAGTCCGCAACCCGAATTTCATTATTGCATTTAGACGATAAAGCAAGTATTTTGTTCACGTATCCGTGTAACTAAAGTAAACTCATTTTTCTTGATGGCCAAAATTGACCTATCACTTTTTTAATTCATTCATGAACATATGAATTAGTTTCGCATCGCTAAAGATCACAACTTTTAGAATTATCTGTTCGGAGATTTTGCGTAATATGTGTAAAGAGATCTTTGTTTTTAAGGAAGTGAAAATAAAATAAACACAAGCGCAATTTTGTTATAAACCTCCTTTTTCGGCGTTACATTGTAGGTACCTTACGGCATTGTGCCGAGGAATTTAGTATGTATTCAAAATACTTGATCCAGGCTCATTCGCGCCGAACAGACTGAAGTTGCGATATAAACCTCTTTGTTCGGCGTTACATTGTAGGTACATAACGATATTGTGCCGAGGAATTTAGTACGTATCCAAAAGGCTTGAGCCACGCTCATTCGCGCCGATCGGACTGAAGTTTTGAAATCGTATATAGAATTATGGTCTGAAGTGGAATCAATGACAAAATCAGTATAAAGTAACATCTGTGGAAAATCATCGTTCTTCAGGGCATAAATGCACGGTTTGGGGTCGAAGGCTTGGAAGCCGTTTTCTCAGCACTGAACTGACTGAAATTTTGGGTACGTACTTGAAAATTATGTTCCGAAGTGGAATCAATGAGAAAATCTAATGTTGTAACATTTGTGGCAGAATCATCATTTTTACGGGCATAAATGCAAGGTTTTGGGTCGAATTTAAAATCCGTTTCTTCGTTTGCCGTACAAGAACTCAGATTTTGAGGGTGAAGATTGGTAAATTCTCGGTTCTGGGAAATTCAGTCGCAATCGAGCGTTTCACGTGTATTTGTACGTTTTAACTGTGTTTGTACGTTTACATGGTAATTGTTTGGTGTTCATTTGGCTCCATTATCGATGAGTTCACTTTGCATGATCTAAATCAGTATCACAGTGAAAGTGTGATTAGGTCGTTGGTAAAAAAGTTCAAGGCTCCGAATTCCACTGTCAATCTGGATGTCTGAGATCAACAGAGCAAGCATTTAGTGAAGTCAGGACTTCCGTACAATACAATCCTGATTTCAAATCAGTAACCGCAACTTCTGACACAGAACAATGTTGAGAGAATTTTTCTTCCCGCAACTACAAGAATTTTGAAGCCTTTGAACGAAATGGTTGAGGAAAACTCATATAACGCCGAGAGGACAATCCACGTCTCCCTGGAGTTCAGACCTAAATCTGACTTATTTCTCTGGGGATACAGTATAAGTCTAGCTTATGCAACAATCTAACTAAAATTGCTTAATTGAAGTCCATTATTAGAAAAAAATAACCACTTTTTTCAGCGCAGTGTACCAACTGGTTAAAAAATGTGGTCCAGATTCGAAAAGCATTTGCTTTGTGATAGTTCACATTTAGGCGATGTTGTTTAGATAAACTAAAAATTCGAGGTATCCATTTTAATGCTAAAAAACAGTTTTCAAATCCACAAAACTTTCTGGCCCATCTTTAGTTACGATTTGGAAAACACTGAAAGGAGAAATGGCTAAGTGGATTAATTGGACTAATTTACAGCTCACATCCTTCTTTTATCAAACTTAGAATTTTGTTGACTTGTGGATTGTTACCGCCGTCGGTCAAGAAAGGATCAAACGACTACAATTTTTTTTTTTATATATTGCCGGTAACCCGGTCGTTTATTAACATCAATGGGTTATTTCCAATCATTTGCGCTACCCGACTCACTAGACAATATTTGTTCTGAGCCTAAATTACCCCTTGCAACCTTTTACTACGCAGTAACCGGTATGGCCTGAGTACGTTAGTGCGTCATTTTCCAATTTTCAGTTCAGCAAATATTTGTACGAATCATTTGAAATGACGTATTAGTTAAAATATTCAAATTTCCTATGTACGTAATAACTTTCACGTTGCATTTCAGGCGCCATTCCTATGCATTCCTGCAGTAATTAAAAATGTCAATCAAAATAAGAGATTTGTGTATTAATCAAGTGGGCGATCTTCTTGTGATGGATTTTTGGTGTCAAAGCAGTGAACTGAGTGGATATCGGATTAAGGTCAGATCCATTGAATTGTTACCAAACATGCAATATGAGATTTGATTATGTTATCAAGTTGTTGATCTTCTTATGATGGGATTTTGGGTGTCGAATCAGTGAACTGAGTAAATATCGGATTAAGGTCAGGTCAATTGCATGATTACTTAATATCAAACATGCAATATTATATTGCGTATCTACACCTACATTCTACATTCATGCCTCCCAGCTAGAAAAATATATTTTTTTTTTTGTGCAGTAGTTGTCCAAATTTTTGGACAACTACTGCGCAAAAACTGTTAATGGTTTATTAAATAACAAGTCACAATTATTTAATGAACCATTAACAGTTAACAATTAACAATTTTTGCGCAGTAGTTGTCCAAAAATTTCTGCTGCCGAAAAAAAATCATTATATATTCCCAGCTAGAAAAATATAATAATTTTTTTTCGGCTGCAGAAATTTTTGGACAACTACTGCGCAAAATTTTTTAATTGTTAACTGTTAATGGTTAATTAAATAATTGTTAATTGTTGATTGTTGATTGTTAATTGTTATTGTTACTTCTTAATTATTAATTGTTACTTATTAAATTGTTAATAAATTGTTTATTGTTTATCAGTTAGTTAGTTTATTCAGTTTTTTCATTTATCTCATTCGGCCAGACTTTTATTCTTGATGTGTAATCATTCAAATTTTCTATTCACTTTATATCTGGGGGAAGGATTTTGTAGAGTTTTTTTGCAAAATAAATGTTTCTTTGTCCGAATATGTTTTTATGACCTGGAATATTTTTTTATGTCATTATATAATGAATACGCGGGAATTTTTTTATACATTGTGTAATGATTTGATCTAGTGTAATGAATACGCGGTAAAGGATTTGTTGTACATTTGATACATCAAAACATTCTAACTTATCTAAAACAAACTAACTTTCAGTATGGCCTTTATGATACATTTTTGAATTGTGTTCAGGTTATTTATATACTTAGATTCAGCACGTTCCCGTCCTATAATTCCATATTCAATACGAGAACGACATAAAGCGTAATAGAGTTTTTTCATGTCCTTTTCATTTAACACACTTCTTAGATTTATAAAGAAATATATACAAGTATGAAAGTAATAACTTTGTTGAGTTTTTCCGTGATACCTTTGATATATAAGTCCCATCTAAGAATTTCATCAATTACTACCCCGAGATATTATATCCCTTGTGATTTTATGCCTTCTATAACTTGGCATTGACATAACATCACAAATATAAGCATTACAAGGAATACAATACAAAATGTAGTATTTTTAGCAACAAGTACACAACATCATATCAGTTATAAAATATATTGCCACAAGTTTTAATGGGGACTTTAATCCTAGATATATCTATTATGCTATTGTAGCACGAGTTGGTATATTTTTAAAACTGTTCATTATATTCTTTAAATAGCAATATAATCTTTGTAAAATCCTAATTCCCCTGAACACTGCGTCTAAATCCCACCCAGGCTTTGTAAGTTCATAGTATCGGTTGGCTAAGTCCTCAATCACTACACAAACAAAAATTTCCGCTTAATATGAGATTTTCAAATATTATCGAGATTTTCTATATCCGGAAATGTTTGTTTTTATGCGCAAAAGTTCTCATTCGATTTCCTTTCGACAAACTTTCAAAATGAATTATGTGAATTTTTTTAAATAAATCTATTTGAATTTCACTTCTGTTTACGGTAATGAATGCCGAACTCAGAAATCAGATCTCAGAAACAAATAATCCATCTATATTAATGCCATATGGCCAATAACAATCCTGGTATGACCGATCACAACACTGGTATAACAAATGACAACCCTCGTATGACCAATGACAACCCTGTTATGTCCAACGACACCCCTGGTATGACCAATGACAACCTTGTGCTATGGTACAATAATTAAGTATCTCTGGGTGTAATTATTTATGTGGTCGTTCAGTACCTTATTTGGGAGCGAAACGCCAGCCAAGCCTCGAATTATGGGAAAGGAATGAAGGAAAAGCAACTGGCTCGAAACGCCGCTTGCGGTTGCTTCGTTCCTTTCCTATAATTCGTGGCTCGGCTCAAGTTTCGGATCGCAAAATTGAATTCAGTGTGAATACTGGGAATATATATCACAGTAATCTAGAAAGAAAGCTTTTTGGACACAACCAGAAAACGTTCCGAACTATTAAGTATATAAAATAAAGATTTCCTTGAAAATACTCTGCATTTTATCCATCATTATGGAGAATACTCCCGGTGTTGTGTCCGCTTATCGAGTCACAATCTATCACTCAACCTAGGAAAGCCTTCCGAATCGCATTATTTTCAAGAGCAATGTAACAAATATTGTTCAAAATTTATTAATTTGTATACGAACCATCAAATTCATGGTTGTTTAGTTAAATGCTTTGCGTGGAGCTCAAATTAACTGAACCAGCCGCGGCCATCATTATTACAGGAAATTAATGGAAACATTCCGTGGTAATGAAACCATAGCTATAGGGTGCAGTAAACGAATTGTATGTTTAATAACGCAATTATTTTCATTATATTTGGATATTTATGCTTACTATACCTACCAGAATATTAGCTTATTGATATACTAGTAGGGACCAATTAATTTAGAAACTTGGCTCATTTCTAATGTAGCTCACAATTATTTTGTGAAACATCACATCATTGTCGTTTTACAAGACAAACTTACGTAGTCTTACTCATGAATGTGCATCCTACAGTTTACTCCGTTGGTTAATAATTTTATACGTGTTACTTATTTTAGTTGTTATATCTCTTTTACTCTTTGATTATATCAAATGTATTTTTAATGTTACCATTTATAAAAGCCCTAATTGGGCGTGTACAAACAAATAAATAAAGATTCACTAATACGCCGCTGCAGCGATGATATAGCTATACGGTGAGAAGGACCTTGTTGGGGTTAAAATATTTACTCATAATAATATTCATGCAAGATTTTTTTTGACTCGTACCACTTTGCTCCAATCCTCAAAAACACGGTCATTTTTACATTTCGCGTTTAGTTGCCAACTTTTCTTCAGATGACATTTGCGATGTCATTGAAATTTGACCAATTTGTTTACGCGTTCCGTATTTGCTTTGGTAAATCGATATTTCGATTTAAAATATTCCTCTGATAGTGCTGCCCAGTGGCGGCTCGTGACTTTTGGGTGTAATATAGTGCTAATATTACAAAAAATATCACTATTGATGTTTTTGTAGCCGAAAACGTCTTTTTCGAAACTTTGTTTCTTGTATGAAGGTTTTGTATGAAATCCAAACCAAAATTTCCTGGAAATCTTCATACAAACAATCGAATTTACAATACAATACAATAATGTCGAAATTTTCAAATTTAGCACTTTATAACACTCACGAGCCGCCACTGGTGCTGCCAATGGGTAATACTGAGTTTTTTACATTTTATTTGCGCGACTGATCGATATTTGAAAAATCAACAACATTTTTAACAACGTCCGCATCTCCGCCTTAATACCGTAGTAATACGTCCATAATTCCGGAGATTGTGCAGTTTAAAAATGTATCCGCCACTAATACCTCGGAATTACGGCCGGTGTACGATTTTGTGTAACGTTTTCTACTAACTCGTTTTTATCTCTCCGTATTATACAACATAGATTGATTAAAACTTATTATACGACATTGATTGATTGATTCAACCCGCAAAAAACTAAGTGTTGTTACTATAATACATTTGTTTTTAACAATAGATGTATTTAAAAACGTATGTAGGTATATATATTTTTTTACTTGACTGAGGATTAAACCTTCTTCCCCAGGGACTGCAGTCAACAACGCTAACACCTATGACTATTCCCAACTGCATGATGCCGACATTTATTTTGTTAATTAACAGCTGTAATAGTGAATTTATTAAATGTTATTTAAAAATAAGTAGAAATTTTTTTACAAATCTCTTGTTTACAGTACTTGACTTACTTTAACCAGTGATCCCCGACATTAAAGCGCCCCTGAGGTGATATCTCACAGGTGAGGTGAACTACCAGGTAAGTATTGTACTGTATATTTTCTCCATAAATAGTTAAGTAATAACATAGATCACTGTAGAAGTGTATTATAAGTTTGTACAGCGCCCTTGAGGTGATTTTGCACAAAAACGGCGCTATACAAGTCATCCAATTATTATTATTATTATTAAAACCTCGCTATACAAATTGTCCAATAAATAAATTACTTGGAGTAAAAAAAACGAATGGAATTTTGTTGTCCGGTGACATTTTTCGTTGTTTTTATTTAATTAAAAAAAAAACAACAACAAAAATAAATTATTTCACGTGTCGCTACTGTTTATTCTGCCCAACCATTCAACACCTACTGATTTTTTCACCAAAATGTCATATTAACTCCGAATAACATCAGAAAATACTTTAAAAAAAACAATACGTAATAAATCTTTTTTACTGGTACCGTCATGTAGAATCACCTCCCGAAATGAATGAACCTTGTATAAAGAAGAATCTGGGTGGGCGGCGTGAATTTGTTTTGTATTCAAATCTACAGTTTTGATGAAATTTGGAACACTTGACCTTCAAAACTGAATTCTAAAAACCGTGTATAAGTCAAAGCAACCCCAGGGATTTTAGCTAGTTATCTATAAACTAACCGAGTTGAGTTTTTATAAGCCGCTCAAAAAGACAAACTTAAATAAATTAATATAATTTCTAGCGGAAGGGGGAAGGAGATAAGGAAGAGAAAGGTGGAAAAGTGGTAATATTTTTATTACTATTATCTTTGATGCATATCAAATTCGAAATTACCTGACGACCCCTGCTTTTTATCAAGCACGCTATTTTTTTTTTTTTTTAATTTTCTTTATTCATAAAAATATATTAGGATACAGGTTTTTTACATGCTTTTCGACTACCACACTAGACACATGTCCGTATTATGGTAGTCGAAATTTGTGTATAATTATATACATGTAATACATGATTCATTCAGTAGTCCGCAATGAGTTTATTAACTCCTGGGAGTACAATGCTTTATATAATATACTATATTCTGTATTGTATACTTTTAATAAATAAAAAATAAAATAGGTATAGGTTAAATAGGTTTAACTGAAAATAAGAAAGCGAAGAAAATAAAAGATAAATTAAATAATTATTTTAAAAAGAAATTTTAAACAGAATTGAAATGAAAAAAAAAGAATAATAAAGCAAATGAACTTATTTAATGATGTCAGGTATTCTTTAAAATAGTTCTTTCCCTTCATAAATAACCAATACTGAATATATAATATTATGTACATGATCACATACAGGAAAGGAATTGGAGTAGGTGAATCTTGTAAACATAAAGATAAAAATAAAAATAAGGTAGGAAAATAAAAATAAAAATAATCGCATCAGCGTAATATAAAGTTTTTGTTGAAAGTTAAATTAGAGATAAAATTTTTACTCGAAAAATAAGAACATTCATGTCATGGTAGCAGTATCGCGCTCCCAAACCAAATATACCAACCTACAGAAAAGAACTTTATAAAATATCCTGCAGATAGAATAGGTGACCAATAAAAAATTCTTGCCTTTTTATTGTACCTCTTCTTACAGCCTTACTAAAAAAACGTTGTGTAAATATTACGTGGCGCGTACAGTGAAAAACTTTTTGTAAAAAAAGTTTTAAAAATTTGGTTAAAACAGTCTTAAAATAGGCTCGAGGCTGACTTTTACACATAAACGTTTAACGGGCATGTAAGAATCTAATTGGTAAGACGGATATTTATATGTACGGAGATTGGAGTGAGTGAGTGGAGCACTGTGATTAATAAGCAATCATCAATGAAAATAAAAACTCTAGAAGTGTGACTTATACCGATTATACACAAGCCCAAACAAATGAAATAGATTGTTGAAGAAAGAATTATGATATTTGAAAAAGTTTGATCAATATCATCAAAAGTAAGGAAAATTAGATCTTTCTTCGGGTTCACGGACAGTGTGGAGACGTTCCCATCAAACTTCTATCCGATCATCAAGCCGAGCATATTCATTGAGCCATCGCATCGTCGCTATTTAGTTAACTCTAAGGAATGTGCTTGGAACCTAAATGATAATTACTCCGCAACGCGTCGGTGTAGAACAAAAAATAAGTACCTTCCTAATAAGTTTAAGTAATAAATTAGGGAACTTTATCCGAAGGGCCCGGTTACAATTAACGCACTTATGGTTGACTAAAATAGGCGGTTGAATACCAAATAAGGAATTTGAGCAGAGGCGGCTCTGCGACGCGAGATCCTGGTGTGATAGGTCATTTGAAAAAAATGAGAAAGATCAATTGAAAGGAAAGTGAAAGTAGAATGAATGCTACAGAATAATACTGAATGCAAGGCTAATGTAAGCGTAATGAGTAAGATTTAGAAAGGGACGCTTAGATGGTTTGGGCATATAGAGCGAATGAGCGAAGAAAGGATTGTAAGGAGGATATACGATGCAAATGTGAATGGTAGCAGAAGACGAGGAAGACATGGCACGGCCAAGTGAATCATATTCTTGAGTCGGGCCATGCCAATAGAAGAGTATGTATGAGACGATGTATGAATGTGAATGAGGCAAGGAGTGTGTTCTATGGCCGAGTTGTTTGGCGGTCCGTCCTCTCTGCCTACCCCTTCGGAGAAACTGCGTACTGGTTAGTTAGTTAGTTAGTTACTAATCTTTATTTGATATTGTGAAAAATGCCCATATCACAGACATAGGAATTAATAGACGAGAAGATAATGGCGAGGGGTAAAATCAACTGTTGAAGAACGAAGGGGGTTAAGCTGACTGTGATTCGTCAATAAATCAATCTGACAGTAAATAGGCATCTCGCATTATAATATCACCATTTAGTTCTTAAAAGTAAAATCTGCTTTTGAATGAATAGACATTTTTACATGGGAGCGCAAATTACTCGCCACGTTATGAACTAATTTGCGAAGCCCAAATTTGGCAAAGTAAATTTCTTCTGTTTGCAGAGTCGTAGTTAGTTTGAGAGTATTTAGTTAAGACACTTTTACAAATGTTTCATAATTTACTTACCCCAGTAAACAACGATGAGCACACTTGAGAATCGCTACATTGTGATGTGATAGTATATGTTTCTAAAACTGATCCATATAATACGGAGTGAATAAGCTTAAAATAAAGTAAAATAATGCTTACTTATGGAATGTAATACGACAATTGGGTTTATTCTCTTTTTCACATCTATTTTTACAAGTTTTCATATCACAAGTCAACATTTTGCCGTGTTATTTCGTAAAATGAACCGATGATGCCTCGACCATAGTTCGCACAAGAATGATGACGTCACGTTTTCAAATTTCACTTGAGGCCATACGCGAGCACAGCCGGCTCCAATGGAACCGGTATGGGGAGTGGGGATAATACGCTTTTAATCACTTAGAGCAGGTCTACTAATATTCATATGTCTATGGCCCATATATTATTATCTACCAGCTGACGTGTACCCGGAGTTGCTGGGGGTTATCCTTTGAAGATAGACTTATACCATAGCAGACTTTTCTGTAGGCCTTTTTAATATATTCAATTCGGTGGTACATTATTTTAATGTATCTCATAAGGTTTAGCCAGCATTAGCAATGTAAGTTCCCGAAAGTATTTTATTTCGACTTGATTACAAACGACTTTTCTGTGCCTTCTATAAATATAATATGCATGTATTATACATATAACCCTTTCGGAAAAAAATCTTTAATTGAAAAAGAAAACCCTATCAAAATCCGTTGAGTAGTTTAGAAGAAATAAACGCACAAACAGACAGACGCGGAACGCGAATTTATTTTATACTATTTAGAGATCATAAGAGATATACGTACGGTATATAACAGTAGGTACGTCACGAGTCCGCGACTCAAAATACATATTATGTTAATATAGTAAATTGGAAATAACTACACAATCAATGTACTTGCGGGAAATTATTTTAAAGACTTGAGTTTTAATGTAGTTGTGCACAACATTAAAGTAAATAAAATAAGAGTTTAAAGCTAAGAGTATGGTGGTTCGGTGGTGCGAAACGACGTGACGTTTATCAATTCCATATCAATTTAGACTTAAGATTCTATTTAACAATGATCTTTTACGTTTTTCTTGAACTGCAGTTGAAAACTAACCATTGTTTCACACACGACAAGCGTGTAAAATGAAAAACCAACAGATTTTACGTCACAATCTCTTTAAAACATGTAATATTCATCGTGCTGTCTCTCTCACGGCAATGTCCTAAGCGTCCGTAAGCTTTCTTCAGTACCTAATTTTTACGAAAGACATAGTGCTATCTCGTTTATTCTATGGCGCGCATAGAGACAGAAGATGCCCAAGTCGGGACATCTTAAAATTGACTTAGCGAATCGTGTGGACCTGTGAATGAAAGCTTCTATTAGAGACAACAGATGTCATTGCACGTCAATGGCGCTCATATTTCAAATAAATTGAGAAAAAGATCAGTTGTTTTGATGCACATAATTTATTATTAAGTTGTCTTATGATTTTGGGGGTCAAACACCAATTGACCCAAGGGAAGAACCGCCCCTGAATTTGAGTACATTTTTTTTAAATATCAAAAATGTCCACGTTCAACCTTGAATACCATTAATTTATTTTTAAAGTTCGTTTTCATAGTTTAATTAATTTTCCAAGTTTGAATTTTTTCAAAGAGATGTACAGAGATTTTTACTTATTACATTGTTGGTACAAAGTTAACACAGACTGTTACGGAGTACATTGGATGTCAGATTTCGTTCGACCAATCATGGAAGCGATTGTAGAGTATAGCTTTTAAATCACTTTTCAAGAACGATTTATCAATTCTGTGAGTAAAAATATAGAATTATTTACGTATATTCAGAATCGGTGTTTTTTGGTCTGCATGAACATATTTTTCAAGTCTAAATATTTTTTAACTAACTAACTCTTCTCACAATATCTCTGTCAGCCTTCCCATCTCTCGTAAACATACTTCCTAAATACACAAACTCATCCACCTGCTCCAAGCATTTCTCATTCACAACTATATTGCACACTGTTTTCGTACTCTCTATTTCAAACACCATTACTTAGACTTACTTACACGTGCTTTTTTCCATTTAACGCGGTGGAACGGCGTTCCGGCACCTTTTTTCACGGTTTTATTTCAAAATCAATTAAACGAAAAAATATTTGCGCTTAAGTAATTACAATAATAATTCGTTAAAATGATAAAATAAGGTACAGGTGGAAGACATTTTGAATGTTGGCGTGTTAGTGTTAGTGAAGTAACCGTATAGTTTAAATAGCAAACCTGCGTATGTAACTAGCTTCATACGTATGCCTTTGCGTACCTATTATGATTTTGACAGTTTGACGTTTATCGCATGGCGGCATCTGCGTATATTGTTATTTACGTTTGTTTAGTCAGTTTGTGTTACGATTACGTGTTGTGCAATTATTTTATATATTATTTAGTGCAACCTCAAGTTTAAATATGAAAAATTGTCCTGTTACTTCTCAACCACCGGCAGCGGCGCCGATTCCGCAAATAAAAAGCTCAAAACAGTAACAGAAACGATGACAGAAGATATGGAAATATCGGTACATGTAGATGTTCCTGAATCATCTCGAGCTGATCTCAATTATTAGTCATTAGATCAAAAAAACGTTTTTTGCTCAAAAAACGAATGGTTGAACTTACACAAAATAAAACTTGGCTGCACAATTTGCAGAAACGTTGGAACTCTTGGTACTGAAACGACAATGGGAATGAAAATATCCAAAGAATGGGCCAATAATGAAATTACGTATTCTGGGAAAGAGAGGAAGCTACAATTGGGGTCACTTCGAAAAGAAAATTTCGATCACAGAGGATCTAATGCACACAAAGCAGCGTTAAAAATCATTTCTGAAGCCAAAAATAAGCGGATTGAAAATACCTTTTTAAAATAGTTATCTCGCGAAAAAGTAATAACAGCAAACATTTTTCGAACTGCATATAAAGTAGCCAAGGAAAATCAATCATTCAATATGTTTGAAAGTGAAATTAATCTCCAAGAACTAAATGGTATCGAAATGGGTCATATTCTCCATTCCACTAACGCATGTATTAACATTGTAAATCATATATGTGATGAAATGAGAAAAAATGTTTTCATTGAAATTGTCCAATCGAAAAATATAATTTCTTTGATAATTGATAAGTCTACCACCTTAAGCCAAAAAACCATCCTCATTGTGTATGTTCGATGCTGTGTCGAAAGTGTTGGAATGAATTCACCAATAAATTTGTTTTTGGATTTGATTAAACTTAAAGACGTAACGGCAAAAGGAATATTTGAATCATTACTCCAATCTCTTGATTTATATGGGATGACAAAGTTTGAAAAGTGTTGAAAAAGTTCCTAAAAATGATTCTCCTATTGATCCGAAAATATTTTATTCCACGTTGAAAACGTCAATTGAAAAAAGGCTGCTAGATAATAAAGATGTTGAGTTTGCACTTTGGGGTCGCGTACTTGACCAAAAATATTGGCCTGAAGACATTGATAATCGGTTGACATGTGGAGAGATGGAAATTAGAAACATTTCGATCGGGCTACAACTAGATGGACGAGAAATGATTCGTGGATTTCGCGAATACATTCTCGAAAAGACATATTCTGATAAACTCTTGCGTTTGGTATATATGCTCTGAATTCTATTCACTATTTCTTCAAGTGAATGTGAACGGGGGTTTTCGCAAATGAATCTTATTATTACCCCAACAAGAGCTTCGTTAAACACTAAAACAGTTTCGGCACTCTTGTTCATCAAACTCGTGGGACCACCCTTGACACTTTTCGATCCTTCAAAATATGTTGATAGTTGGTTACTTAAAGGAAGACATTCAGCCTTAGACTCTAACATTAAGAAAAGGAATCGAGATGATGTATCAGACGAGAATTGGAAAAAACTTTGGAAATCACTCTAAACTTTTATTCAAGTTCATAAATAAATACATTACATAAGTATTTACAATTATATTTTAAATTTAGTCTTATTTAGTCTTATTTGTACAATATATTTCAAATATAATGTATGTATTTTATTGTTTCCGTAGCTTAGTCTTGACTAAAATAAAAAATCATCGTAAAAATCAACCTTTTTTTGTTCGCTTCGTGGCATAGCTCCTTTAAATTTCATTTAAGTGACATTTGAATATAATTTTATTTAGTAAAAAGCTTGACATGAAGTGAGTTCCGGCACCTTTTATTAAAAAAAAGCCTTGCTTACATTCATCAGTAACTCATTATTCATGCATACTTCGTTCATCTTAGATACGAGAGACTGTAAATCGTACATACTATTAGCAAATTATTTTTTACTCAACTTCCTCATTGCCGTTTACTTGAAGATGAGTGATGTAAAAAGCGGAACGAGCGGAATGGAGTTTAACCCAGTCTATGGTAATCATTTTAGCAGTGGATTCAGTATGATGTGTTGGCGACATATGTGGGAACAGGAGATCTATCACGGAATATCGATAAATCCCTATGTCAATATGATATTGACTGAATTCGTTATACTTGATCAGTTATCCACATTCCCTAGCACGCTCGACGATTGATTAGAAATTCCGACAAAGAAAGCCCGCCAAATCTTCTTGGTTGTCAGTTAAAATTGGGTGACTGTTGATATACGTAAATTTTTTTAATAATATCGTTTTTTATGCAAAATTACTGGTTTATTATTGAATGGAGGTAGACTAACTCATTGGAATGAAAGACGTCATTTACGCGATCAATTAAATCTGTTCGAACTCGGAGAGAAGAAATTTGGACACTTGCATCGTATATCTCGTATTATGGCTAAATACCTCATTGACCAATTCTAAGTTGTTAATAACGACCTAATTAAATCCCTTTTAATGTCAAAAAGTAAACACGGACTGCAAATACATTTGTAGATTAGTATTTCAATTCAAAATTCTAATTTTATTAATATTTTTACGTAAACATATGATTCAAAATGTCAAATTACTCTAGTGTTGCCAGTACATATCCATAACTTTATAATATCGGATCGATAGATGGAACTACCGCTACTAATTTGTAACGATTTAGCTAGCATGGTCGAACTATTGATAAGCCAACCGATATCGTAATGCAAATCAATAAACGCGGGTAATACTGGCAACTAGGAAATGAATTAACGTCAGACGGCTACGCAAAAGTAAAAAAAATGCTAATTAATTGAAAATGTCGATTTTAAATAATAACTGTAATATACATTTGCATTCCGCATGTACTTTTTGATACTAAAAAGGAAGTTGATTAGTTCATGAGGTCTTTAGTTATGGCTAACAACTTTTGTTCCTCTAAGTGGAACGGAATCAATTGATCGCGTTTCGATCGTCCATGGATCGTGAATACAATTTATTTTACAATAAAAGATATACATTTGTTTTAGACCACTTTAATTTTAATTGTACTCTACCGGTTTCGGAAGCACCCTTCCTTCGTCAGGAGAATATTAAAACTAACCTATGATACAAAATATTGAGTGGGAGGTTAACAAAGGGGGACGGGTAATTGCGGGAATTCCAGCAATAACAGAGCGGTTTACTGGAAATATATCTAGAATGGGACTAAACGATAAATTAATTTGGTTATTCAATATACTTGCGTTATTATTTAGGGATTTTTTGATTTCAAGAGCTTCTAAGTTATCCAATCTTTTGTTTTTATTATTACGGTGAAGAATTTTAACCATTTAATTTAACTATTTTTAACCATTTTAACAATTTATTTTAACTTAAGGAATTAGTTAGTTCATCTGCATTCATTAATTTGCCAGTTATTTTGCATAACGATCGACATAATCCAAAAAATCGTGCATATTGACCGTGTAACATATCCAGGTTAAGGTAGGGCATATTGGATTAAGCGTGGTATGTTGTGTTTATCGATGAACCATGTTTTCCACGGGTGCCTTATCTTATTAACAAAATAAATATTATCAAAATCTTATCAGCAATAACTTACATATTGGTGAAATGATATATTTTTTTAAACTGATGGTGACAAATCGAGCAAATAAGTCTAATAATATATGTATTGCATATCTGTCATGCTAAGCATAAAGATTACAAGTCAAAATAACAATTTTTCAGGAGAGCGATATCAAATTTATAAACTGTGGTGGGTACTTTTATTAGGTGATTGAGTAACGAATTTCTATTTTTAATTGAAACAAATTTTTGAGATTTTTTTTATTTGAAGATATTGTCTCATTGATTGAAAACATTAAAATCATAATTTTATTTTTTTATCTTTTTTACACTTTATACCTTGCATGAAAGATATTTATTTAATGAGAAACCGTACAAGAGTCCCAACTGATCCCAACCGTCTGGAGCCAGTGAGACTATGGCATCCCCAATTGATCTATTGTTGTGAGGCCGATGGTGGTGGAAAGGTGAGAAGTACCTGACTATTCAGATCTGGTAGCAAAACACGGTGGAGAAGCAGTCGACTTAAAATTAAAAATAGTGGACAAAGAGACATCTCTGGTCAGTTTTGTATAGATTTTGCTCTGCAGGTGAGTGATAATGAATTAAAGTCATCTTTGCATTAATCAGATGGATTCATCCGAATTATATCGTTTGTTAAAAGAGGTCGATTTAAGACTAAAGGAGTGAAATATTTTTGTCACAATAATGTGGCAGTACCTTTGGAATTACAATGTGCTAATTTATTATTATTCTAAATTTCACTCTCTTGAGAGCTGGTGGTGACAGATTATAATTTCATACTGCGAATGCAAATATTATTGTGCCGATCACCAGTCCGCTGCCGAATTTGAAGATTAAGGAGCTAAACTCAATGCGAGTATTATTTCTGGTGAGTCTTCTGTTTTTATGTATTTGGTGGCTGGATTATGAGTTGTTACTTCCAGAGTGAATTTAATAATCAACCATTTTTTTTTCATAGGGAATTAATTTCCCTGATGGTCTGTGCTACTTACAAACCAGATCATCACCACACGGCCAAAGCCATTTCAAGCAACGTTTCAATTCTGATTGGTTGTCTACCAAGGCGATACTGAAAGTATCTTCCACTCTGAAACGTGCCGCCAATGTACTATATATTATTTTAAATTAGTAATTTGTGAAATAACACAATTATCACATAATATATATGATAGTCGAAAGCTTTATCTGTCGACCACGGAGGCAGTCAACTAATAACAACAAACTATTAACATAACTTTCTCTTTGCATTCATTTCAGGTGTCTAAAACATTTGAGCGTCCCTTACTCAGTCATTTTAATTAGTTTTAATCTCCTTATTCGTGATTAGATCTTTTTGGGTTGACTACTTATAACCAAACGTATTTAATACAGAAAAACAAAAAAGATCATTTCCATTTAACCCTCAAGAATTCTTAAATATTTATTTTATTATTATTATCTAGGTCTGTCAGGAGTGATTCATTCCACTCGTAAATACACAATTCAAATATGGGCTGTTAATATCACTAATTATCACAGAAAACACATCACCATATAAAATACTGGCTGTTAATATCACTAATTACACAGAAAACACATCACCATTTAATATGTATGAAAACATTACGATTCATTATTAAAAAATTACCATAAAATAAATAGGTCTTGTTTGTGACAGATTATTTTTACTAATTCTTTATTATTTTTCTTTATTAATTTTGTTCTAATTATTATTTTACTAATGAAATCTTATATATTACGTAGAAGAACATGCTCAATTATTAATAATTATTTAAATACAAATTTAATAAGAAACGCCCCCCTACTGCTCCTACTTTTCCAGTTCTGTATTTCTTTCCAGTTTCTTACGTTATTACTAGTTTAGGCCTCCACATATTCCTTCACATCACATTAAAGAAGCTTCTTCGGTTGATTTTCTTCCATTATTGCCACGTGTTCTGACAATCGGAGCTTGCCTAGTGTTACGCCATGGAAGACCATCCTTTAACCGTTTCATGAAAGGTTGCTCTAAAAGCATTCAGTAGAAAAAAACAATACTTCCCAACCTTCTTATTTAAAAAATATATTATACCCTCTCCCCCTCTCTTCGCATCACAATATTCTCATGCACCGTAATGAAAGTGATGTAATTATTTAAGTTATCGAAAAAAAATCGAACACTTGACATCATACTAATGAAAAAAATTATTTGTTTATAAACGCTTTTTATTGGAACTATAAACGTCTACCGGTTTCGGTTAATCTAAACCTTCATCAGGAAAATAAACGTAGGTATACTAAATTACAGTACAAAGAAAGATTATACTGTAATTTAGTTTATTCCTAGTGAAGGTTGAGATCAACTCTAATAAAGTTGTTTTAAACAAATAACTCTTTATAGTTATTTATTTATGGGGTATTATGCCGTGTTGCGCTAGCTCCTTCTTTACCCAACATGTCGGACAGCAATACAGTATCCAACATCAGGGCAGACGTGGCACACATTGTAATGCTGTCAGAAACGTTGGTTAAAGAAGGAAGTATCGAAATACGCAATAATAACCCAAAAATAAATCGCTGTAATAATTTTAGCCGTGAAAATCTAAAATCATAACCAAAGAACTTTTTCATTTGATTAATTATTTAAGCTGCAGGAGCATTGCATACAATGAAAACACCAATAAAATCTAACAATTCATTTAATACGTACTTATTTATTTTTATTTATTAATCTTAAGTTAGCTCACATCTTCGTGTGTGCTAATAGTTTTATAAACATATAAACATGTACATTGTTTGGCAAACATAATCTTTCTTTAAATATTTCACTAAAGTCACAAAAAAAGAAACATTAATAATTGAGATAGACATATTTTCTTAATTCATTTTTGAACTTATTAATATTTTCTATCACAGCAATTTCCTTCGGGATTTTGTTATAGAGTTGAACGGCCTGGTACATCAGAGATTTTTGGGTGCTTGTTTTTTTTCTTGTTGGCAATCTAATTTGCTTAGAATTTCTCGTCCCGTGTCCGTGTATCTCGTTATTGTAATTTATTTTTCTTTTAAGTTCCTTAGACATCATCCCTAAGTTAATTTTATGTATAAAAATAAGTACATTCAAATACACAGTTTGCTTCACCGTCAAAATATTCAGCTCCTTTAACATGTCTCTTATCCGTGTGTATATGTTGCGCTTAAGTATTATTCGCATTGCTTTATTTTGCAGTATTTGCATTTTTTTCATTTTCTCTTTGTTGCAGAGAAAAATAATACTTGAACAGTAATTAAAGTGTGTAGTTTTAATTACTATAAAAGAGTTGTGTAGTTTTTTAATACAAACGATGTGTCGTCGAGCACATAAATGCTGCCGAGGCTGAAGTAATTAAGTGCTAAATAGTGGAATAAAATGATCATGCACAGTGAAAATGTACATGCCGTTGCTATGGGACACCCGGAGTAATTTTCATAGGTGCCTCTTGTTTTTGATACTCGAGTGGCTTTGTTCTTCTTGCTCAACTTTATACCCGCAAAATGACGCGTGGACAAAATATTTGTTGAGGAGAGGTTTTTATTCTGTTGGTCCTGCTTGTTCATGTGCGTAACTGTAACCGGGCAACTTGGGATAGTGGCTATTCAACACACTTTTTAAAAGTTATATAACTAACTAACTAACCATCACGCCGTTTCCCCGCAGGGGTAGGCAGAGACGGACCGCCAAACAACTCGGTCTTGGCACACACTCCTTGCCTCATTCACATTCATACATCGTCTCATACATACTCTTCTATTGTTCTGACTCTTGACATGGCCCGACTCAAGTATCTGATTCACTTGGTGCCTTGGCTTCCTCGGGCGTCCCCGACTTCTGCTACCATTCACATTTGCATCGTATATTCTCCTTACATGCCCAAACCATCTAAGCGTCCCTTTCTTGATCTTACTCATTACGCTTACATCAGCCTTGCACTCTTTGCGGATCTCCACATTCCTCACACGATCATACATGGTTTTACCACACATACGCCTCAGGGACCTCATTTCTACAGCATTCAATCTACTTTCATCCATTCTTTGCCAGTTCCGTGCCTCACTTCCATACATCAGGGTAGGTACCAGCACTCCATTGTGGACTGCTAACTTCGCTTCTTTGGACAATTAATAATTATAAGTTATATAAAATGATGAAATCAATAGATTTGATGAAAAAATTAGGTTACGTTAGGCTAAATTACTTTAAACGTGTGTTATCATGGAACCGCTTTCGTGAAAATCTTCGTACAAAAAAGAATTTAAAAAAATATTATTTTCAGCTATAACAACATCAATAATGCCGATTCATTTTGTCATATTAGCACTCTAACACACTCAAAAGTCACAATCCGCCACTAGGAAGATAAATAGTCAAAATATTTGAATTTTGATGAAGTTTTAAAATTTAAATCTAACACATTTTCCGAACCATTTAGTCCAATATGTTTTGAACATCTCCTTTCCCTCCCTCCATTTCCCTTTCAGTGAAAGTATTGTAAAAACTCAGGGGTCATGAATAAAAACTTTTCGGCAAAGCGGAGAAAGGGCTTTCTTTGTCAATAATATTTACAGGGAAGGAAAAATGTAGGCACTCTATTACAATAAACAATAATTATCATTTTCATGGAAACCAACAACACTCTGGTTGAACTAATTATATTATTGATCAGCTGAAGCTTTAAGCTAATTTTTTTTCGATCATTTTATAAATAACTTAATTTGGTTCGTAAGTAGGAGATTTTGATCTTTGGCAGTTTTCATAGGTCTTTACATTATTTTTTTCTTGGCTTATAAAAAGACTTATCTAAAAAATACTCGATTATTTCAAAGGCCAAGATGTATTATACTCGCGGTATTTAATTAAAGCATCTGAAACATTTCTAGGCGACCAAATTTTCAAACCAAAAACACATGATTTTGCATTACTATGTCCGTTTGCACTGTCTAATGTCCCTTAGGTATCTATCAAACACCCCCCCGACCTTCAATTACGTGTCAAATCTATAACTATGATTCGATAATATTAATTAAGCCATTCTCATTAGTTATTTTATTACATGGGCTTTAGTAGGTACTTTTCCCACTAAACAGAGGAATTGAAACAAAGTTAGCTATGCCATCCTGTAGTGTGTTCTGAAAACTATTTTATTCCGTTTTTAATATTAAAATAATACATTTATTATTATTGTACCATGGTGTGTTTTTCTTTTTTCTAGATGGTTGTTGATTTAATTTGCATTGGTTGATACTTGTTTATGAAATACAATAATATTATTCATTTATTGTAGTCAATATGGGGGCACATCAAGGCACCGACTGGGTAAGTAACTGGGTTAAGTAGGTTAGGTTAGGTTAGGTTTAAATTTATTATTTCTAATGACTTTATATCACTTTAAAGGTGTGTTAAATTGTTGATGTGTTGATTTTTCATCGAACCATTTTTATGATGTTTCTGTTTCTAATTTACAAAAAGAAATAAATTACAAATTAAAAATATAAGCATTTACAATGAGGTAAAGTTGTATCGTAAACAATCTTTTTTACCCAATAAAATATTGATGATTGTAGTAAATATATTAATAAGGAAGAAAGCCTTACTGCACAAAAACAAACTTTACTTTGGATTGAAGAAAAATATTTGATATTAACTTCAGGCAAAAAAAAACATCCCACAAAGTTTACTCTTCGATGAGTTTTGCCTGCACAGAGTTTTGACGGCCGGGCGGAATGGGCCTACGAGTCACAAGGCTGGCCGAATGAAGCATCGTTCCTTGCAAGAGCGTTTTGCATGCTTCCTAAGCAATAATCGGTTTTTAAGATGTTTTACATTAAAAAAACATATTTTATTTTCAATACGGTTAAAGGTTCAATAATACTCAATCTGCCGTTTGACGAATTATTAAAAATGTAACAAACTTTCTTTAATTATTTTTTTAAACATAAAGTTCTGTTTTCATTACTTTTTATATTTATTGGAAAAACCATTTCGTTTCTAATCACTTTTCTAATTTGTTTGGTACTCGCCTCTCTCAAGTTTACAAACTTTAATATCTTCTAAGTTTTGATAAAAATTGTTTTTTTATGAAATCTCTCACGGTATACAACATCTAATAAATATAATCGTGTTGAAAGTATTGTTGGTTTTAATAGCACAGCTGTAAATTAGGTTACTTATATTTATGAAAACATGTATTTAGAAATAATTTTACATGAGCAGAGGATCCTTAATTCAGCTTATCTAAATACAAGTACATGTATAAAATCACAATATTTGGCTATAACAGTGAACGTTCGGCTTTGGTTCGGCAGATTCAGTGTCAATCACCCCGTTCCCCTTCCGTCTCTAATCTCGGGCCCTTTGTTCCAGACCAGTTTTAACTAACCGAATACCGCGGAGACGTAAACTGCGGGCAGCAGCTATTCCTGCATCGACTTGTTTATCTGTGAATACACAGGATTCCACATGAAAGGAACCGATCCATAAACCAACTTAATCTGCGTATAGCCCGTACGCAGGGCAGGCCTTGAGCGGGCTCAATTGGAGCAGTCCGCTCCGGTCGCCGAATTGTCAAGGCGTTAAGGAGTTGATAACACCTAACAGTCCGAACACATCGCCCTTGAGATTTATTTTCACTAAAACGGCGCCTCACAAATATACAAATAATCCGAATATCATTGACTACAATGCTCACCTACCTAAGCTTCTACTGGTTTTGACAAAGGGGCGTCAAATTGTTACTGGTGCCAGGCGCTGTTTCGCTCGTTTCGCGCGTTTTACCGGCCCTGCACGAACGGTGATGATTGCTGGCCTCACGGTGGTAGTAGTTATACATCAAACGTAATATTATAGTTGTACTATTGTGTGATGAATTATACTATGTGTACAACAATCCACGATGTAGTGCTGACAGCTGATACCAACTCTGTTCCGCAAATGTATGGCAGTGAGGCCTGTAACTGGCGGAGGAAGAATGAAGTACACTTTAATGGTGTAGAAATGAAACCCCTCTGTAGTTGTGTAATACGTAATGTCTTGTTTTAATCCATGAAAATTATTGTTATGACTGATGTTTCTCTGTAAAGCACCCTAAAGGTAAAATTAGTCTTCGCGTAATATATACATATTAACTTTTCGTGTTAAATGATCCGCTTAGGGAACTCACTTGAGGTTGAGTTATTGCATGCGTCGATTTTTCGCTGGATGGGAACACCGATACAATAATAAATAACACATCAATGGGCAACACTTGAGAACAAATTGTTATGTTCTAAAGATGTTTCAAGTTTCCAATGTTAGCTGTAAAAATAACGTGTAATAAATTATCACGGATAGAAGGGTTAAGTGATCTGATTACGTAACTCCTGAATGTAGACAAATGCGTGAATGCGCTCACTATGTGCACAAGCGTACTATATTCTATACAGCGCGGACTGCTTGAAACTCCCCGCTGCACCTAATCAATAAACTATGTATTCATTCACTGGAATAAGACAAGACTGATCCCTTTCAGAGCGGACGCATTGAGTAAACCAACAATAAACAGATGTCAGCCCAACTGAGGCGTTCCCCATACTAATTTATGAAACTAATTATTATTATGGACTAGGGTGAGCACTGAGTACTGAGCACTGAGCACGAGCATTAAGATTAGACAAACCTTCGAATGTATCTCCGTCTTCGTAGATGCTGTACAAATAATCCAAATCACTGTTGAAATGCATAGAGAACTTAGTAATACAACTTGCGACACACAATCGAGCGGTATCCGAGAAATACGTTTCCCGGTCGCGATAACTTGCGGATATTTTCGGATGAAAGTGCGTGCGTTTATAACATAGCAGCGTGCCCGTAATACTTCATGACATAATGCACGCGACCTAAACCAATCTAGCTCGAAGAACACCAAAACAAAACAGACTTGCAATAACTGAAGACACAAACAACAAAACTGAGTTTACTGTCCTAGAACATCGAATCACTTGTTCCTAGTGGAACTTCTGTCAAACGCCGCGATAAATCCGTTCCTGGGGAAAACATGAAATGTTTCAGCGGAAACTATCAAACACCACGAGATGGGAGAGGAAAGCGCAAGGCGTACGAAGTGGCGGGAGTTGGGCAGCGACCGCGCGCATAGTGGGGAAGACACTGAAAGAGATTTCTTATTGGGCGCTCGTTAATCAGGTTAAAACATAACACTAGGTTCTGACACTTACCCGAAATAGTTGTGGTGTGATGCACGGATATTTCTGTTCGGGGCGGGGCCGCCACGCGCGTTACTACACTACACTAAACACCAAACTAACGACCGACAGCTGACGACTGACGAGCTTTATCAGCACTAATGAAATTATTGCACCCGAAGATATAACATAATATTACCATTATCGAGTTTGTCGGGAACTGAATAACTGATAGCACTTATTTACTCGGAGATCCTACTCCAACTTTCCACTCGGGAATTAAACTGATAAGAATTCTAGTTCCTTTTTACACCGTTTGACCTCGTTTTTTGGTGAATGAACATTATTTACGTCAGCTTTGTGCTTACCGTCTCTCTTGGCAGCTTATACAAATCTGAAAATGTTCACATAATGTCACTTGCACTTGTCGGTGCTGACTGCCAATCTCACTAGGTGTGAAACGCAGAAAAGGAAGACATGTCATCACTGGGAGCCCAGATTCTCAAGAGCACAGACATTGAGGATGTCAACACCGACCCTAACCGTGACAGGAAAGTAATAATTTACCTAATCGGGAACATTTATCAAGTAATTAAATATTTTTAACCTCAATACAGGTTCGCCTAGTGAGGCAGGTTATGCACAACTTGAAATATAGTATATTATGCCATTTTTATATAACACTCGTACATACTTTTTTACTTTCTTCTATTAGAAACTGCTCTATTATTGTAACATCATTCTTTCAACGATGTCATTGTTACTAACTTATATATAGTTATATAACTTACTAATGATAAATTATATATTCTGTAATTTTTTTATGAATTAAATTTATTAAAAAAAAAATTCCGATTACTATCTGATTTAATTTTCTTCATATATTTGTTACCCTACTTTCTGATGTCATTTTACCCTCAAATGTGACATTTAAGGTTCGTCTGATGTACCTATATTAATGTACCTATAATCTACGCGTTCATGGATGGAATTTTTTAAAATTATTTTAAACGTACTGCTCATGTTTATTTTTGTAATAATTTTCGATATTGTATTATGTTTTCGTGTGTTTTTTTTATTATTATTTACTATAATTGTAAAGATACATATCTCGACACAGAAATTCACAAGTAAACTATATGCTATTTAGGGGAATAAGTAAATTGATAAATCACCGCTTATTGTAATATTTTCGTCTATACGTACTTATTTATATGTTCTTATACCTATATTATGTACAAGTTATTAGTATACTCTATACCTGGCAAAGGAAACCATTGGTTTTGAAACATATTTATAGTTTTTCATTAAATAGTGGTGTAAGATTGATAGTGGAATTCAGAGAAATATTAAATCTTCAAAAAAACAAAGTTCAAATAATTTGTCATTCAGGCGCTGAACTAATAAAATTATTATTAAAAACAATTATATATTTAAAAACAAAAGTTTTCCTGAAGAGAATAAATAATAATAATAATAAGTGTTTTATTATCTTTTTTTGTAAAAAATAGATATAATGATATAATCACTGGGATCTCCCGTGCTGAGGATTTCATTTACATATTATGTATAATTTAATTATAAGAAAATTAATATTACATCAAAGTTACATATGAATTTAATTATGAACATATATGATGTAGTATATATATATTTTTTTAAATAATTTTAAAATAAGTAAGATAGTGTTAAAATGGATAAGTATTATTAATACTTTCGAGGAGGGACATGAAGGCGATGTTTGCTATCAACTTGACATTAGGAAGAAACGAACCACGAACCAGTAGGTAGGTCCCAACCTTGTACCTAGATTATTTCATTGATCTCACTTATACCCTGGCTGCTTATTAATTGGTTGTGTCTATACTACTCGCCTACACACATTTAACCACATGAATATATTCCTAATTAATTGGTTAACAGTCGCACTGGAAATAGTTGTGTATCGTTTATAGCAGAGGTTCCCAAACTTTTTTGCCCCGTAGACCACTTGCCAATTTTTTTTTTCCGTAGACCCCCTGCCTGCCGAATATTGAATTTTCCTAAAACTATTAACGTCCCATGTGATAATCATTTTATTTTTTGTGCAGACAGGGGCACCCTTGTGAGGTATTACACCAAATGAAAATGAAGCAGAATAAGCAACGGTAATTTCTTTCTGTAGCTGGCCCTACAGAACTGCCCCTTAAGTTCTTTGTCAGTGCTTATTCCAGTCAGTTCTTCTCGTCACATGATATCCGATTCTTCAACGTTCCATTTCCATAGTCAAAATGTCCTCAAACTTAGTTTTGAAGCCTGTGTGAAGTGCATTTAAATGTTGAACGTCATTATTACCCTGGACGTTTTTCAAAAACAAGTTGGGGAAATAGGAAAATTCGCGGCTTCCAATGTGTAATGTTTTGCTTGAATATATTAATTCTGACGAGAAAAGGAACGTAGACTCTATTTATATACCTCAATTAACAACTTTTCGAAAAATACAAATATCAAATAAGTAATTTCTCAGTCTATTATATTTGTGTTAGTTCTATTGTGTCATTTACGGAACTCCTAAATGTTGACTTGAGGTAAATGGGGGTCCGCTCGTATGTACCCCCATTTGAATCTCGTGGACCCCCAAATTTCTTTCTCGCTGACATAGACCCCCAGCATGCCGATATCGACCCCTGTGGGTCATGCCTCTGTGACCACTTTGGGAACCTCTGGTTTATAGGTATCTACCATCTTATTATATTATTTATGGGCCATCTTAGAAAATTCTCTGCATCTTTTTAAGGATAGAAAGAGATGACACTTGGTTTTAGAGACTGAAAGAGGGGGGAAAACGAAAACCTTAAGGCGACACAAGACTAACAACGGGTATCTGCTCGAGGCTCACATTTTAATTAGTTCCGAGGAATTCTTAACCATAATACCTTTTCTCAGACCCACGGGTGTAAGTTATTAAAACTATAATACAGTACCTTACCATTAAATTTTTTTACGTAAACCAGTTTGAAAAAATTATTACTATAAAATTACAAGACAAAAATTCTAGACGATAAATTAGTTGTTTCCCGACGTATACATTTAGGAACATCGGAGATTTTAGTAATACTTTAATTGATATCACTGGAGGTTAGTTTTCCACCGCTTACCCGCCCTGGTAAAAGTAACAGATGGTTACGCCTTCAGGACTCTCACAAGGAAACCCACTCTTCAAAACCCACATTATCAAAGACCCTTCCTTAATCCGCATACAACCCCGCCCAATGGGATGGTTAAGCGGACTACGCAGCAAGCGATTGAATTTCTTGGAAGAAGTCCACAAACATCACAGAAGTCGGTAAATGAATAAGTATCTTTTCAACGTTGATTTTACCCCGAGTCCATGGATAATTCAAACAACATTACCAATGTGCGCCACAAATGATGGGTGCGGATACGATGTTTGATTGACGCAACCCAATAATAAACGTATTAAAACAGCGCGCCAGGCGTCGGAAAACTACATAATATGATGTCGCCACGTCCACTACCAATGTGGGTCGACGGAACAGACCAAGGGATAAAGTATAGAAAAAAGAAGAAGGGATAAAGCATAGAAGAGAAGAGGATCACGTGTGCAAATTTTGACGTGTTCAATAAAACCACCGAACAGACAATCCCGAGAAGTGTTATCTTTATCTACCGTTATGAAAAAAAACTGATAACGCTTAACGATTGATAATTTTAATTAATTATTTGACGCCTTTTTAACCACATTGATTTTAAACATTATTTTTATTGAGGCCCGACTGCCCGAAGCCAGTACGGTCGGTTATTAAAATCTGATCACGAAACGACCAAACTCGTCTAATGCCATTTCGCGCAACGTTTGAATCGGAATGGTGGTCTTTCACCGAGACGATGCTGAGAGTATCTACCACTCTTAGCTAAAATCACAAAGTGCTAAACATATTTTATCAAGATTATTTCGGGGTAGCTGCTTTACAACTGTCGTAAGAAAAAAATAATTCCGTCATGCAAACCATAATATTATTTTATTTTTATTTGGTACATTATTTTTTACAATTTATGTTTTCCAGTAATGTAGGCCTCACTGGGTGGCTTACCCGTGCTGAGGCCTTCATTTTATAATATGAAAATATAATCTACTAAAGAGAAAATAATACATTTAAAATTAAAAATACGAAATATATAATAATACATTTAAAATTAAAAAGTAATACAATGAAAATAATCTTGTGTGTTTGTGAGTGATGTGTGTTTATATTGGTTTTGTGTGTTACGTGTAGGTTTTATTTTTATTTTATGCTATGACATTTTGGTAATATTATCTTTGTTTGAATTTTTTTTTTTATATTTTTTAAATAATATTTAAATCTTTTTTCTTTTTTCTTTTCTGATATATTATTCAAATAATAAATTGGAGAGGTACAAATTATCATGAAAGGGGTGGTTCATCATAGTGCCAAGGGCGTCGCCAGCACCCAAGCAGCTTAATTTTTTATAGAGCTTACAAGGAAGCAACAAAGCAGTAGTCAGAATAAACTAGAAATATATTTTCATACAGGCTGATGTGTACCCGGCGGTGTTCGGTGTTATGAACAGGGCCGTTTAAAGCCGTGAAGCGGCCCAAAATATTATTTTGCTTTTGGATTTATTTTTCTTTTACATATTAAAAAAAGATTTAGAAAATCATTGCCGCACATTAGCCCCAATTCCTAAATAATTTCGGAGCTCTGCGGAACTATGACATCCTCAACTGGAGTAGCCAAGTGACGAGAGCAAAAGGAGTGGAAAATTAGTTTCAACTCTCAGAAAGTCACGGAAAAGCGCCGAAGGGGAAATTTTTCCATGGTATCCCCTTGGGGCAGATATGTGATGTGGGTATTTTTCATTCCAACAATATTTAGACGAAAATTCTTTAGTATTTTCTTAAACGGAAATATTTGAGTATTGTTTAAAATTGAAACCCTTAAAACATATCAGCTTAAAAGGCTAATAGCTGAGTGGGCAAATGCGTCGCATTCCCACCCAGACATCACGACTGCTAGCTAAGTCCTCCATCATTCCACTTACACCTGTAAATGACATGTCCCCAGTGCGTATCATTGTGCGACCTACACGGGGTCTCCTCCGACAATGGACACATATAAAAGTTTGGTAAGGACATATTTGAGTTGGTGACCGGATAAATCATCACAATGATAATTCATCACATCTTTAAAAAGTTATATAAAGTCATGGAAAGTGATGAAACAAAAACTTTATTAACTGGGTTAAGTAGATTAGGTTAGGTTAGGTTAGATTAAAAAAAAAATGTCATCCTTTCTAATGACTTTATATAACTTTTTAAAAGTGTATTGAATTGTCACTGTGTTGAGTTATCATGGAACCATTTGGGTTATATAATTTTTTTCGATTTCTACAATTCATAAACGTAAAGTAAAGAATATAATTTCGCATAAAATCCATCGAAATGTATGAAAGGCGCACAACTCTTGCCGCTAGGACGCTAGGAGGCGCTAGTGTAGCATGTTACCATCAGAATGTATGGGAAGCGTCAGGATTTGGAGGTATTATTAATATTATAGGGTATTTGGTAGTAGACACTAGGCTCCTATAATATTCCCCGAAATGCGAGCACCTAAAATGAAGAGATTACAAAATAGAGTGGCTTCAAAAGAAAGTATGCTAGAATTTCCAAATTACAGAAACAATGGTCTTGAATTCAAACTTCGAATCCTACACAAATAAATCTCAATTTTGATTTCTCGCAATGAAGTATTAGCTCAATAATGAGTGCATGTATTGTTTGAATGTATTTGCGAAAACGTAATGGTAAACATTTGGTGAGTATGTAGGTAGAATGATAGCACATTATCTACTATTAAAAGTAAAATAAAATAACAAAATCAGCTAAAATCCAATCAATGACCACATCGTTACCATGAAAATATATTCCAAATCGTACTGAATTTAGTTGAAGTCTCCCATGTCAAGTCAAGTGTCGAAAGTGTTCCTAAACCAAACTGATAACTAAAATAAAATGACAGAAATGTATCGTTTTATGACATGCTGAAAGAGATTTGAGGGAAAATCGACAACGCAAAGTTACGAACGATTCAAGGTGACGAATGTCGAAAATATATCGAAACTTTAGAACATTCGGTTGCGTTGACACCAGAGATGTGCAAAATGGGTACCCAAAACCATTTGAAATGCAAAATGGAAATGGGTCAAAACTTTTCCATTTGAAAATGCAAAATGCAAAATGGTTTTTAGAAAAGTATTTCAAATGCAAAATGCAAAATACCTATTTTCAAAATGCATTGAAAATGCAAAATGGTTTCTCAGGTCAAACAATTGAAATAATTATAGAATTTTTAAACAATTTTGTCATGGACATCAATGTAGAACAAACATATTACATGATGGTAAATCCAAAAACACCCCGACTACAGATTATGAAACCACAAAAAGTTTGCGCGGGACTAATGTTGCCAACGTAAAAACATGGAAACTGCTATCTAACATTTAATATTACAGCGTCATGGCCCCATGTTCAGTATTTGAATCAGTATTTTTTGTAATGGTATCACTCAATTGCCAGGGCTCCTACCAGGGAGCAACTTGACAAATGGAAATTATCTCTCATAGCGAGGTTGAGAGACCACTGATATTTGGGGCTTATGAAAAAAAGATGAGTGGAGATAGTAGGAAGAATGTTGCAAAAAAGCATTTAAAATGGAAAATGCATTGAGAAAAGCATTTAAAATGCAAAATGCAAAATGGTTTTTAGAAAAGCATTTAAAATGCAAAATGGAAAATACCCATTTTGCATTTCCATTTGAAATGGATTTATTTGAAATAAAGCACATCTCTGCTTGACACACTATTATGGAAAGCTATTTTACGAAATAATCGACGGACGAATCTGGAAGTTATCAGGAATTTTTAGTAATGGTATCATTCGGTTTATCTTGTCAGAGCCATAAACGGTGATCCTAAAGGTCAGGGCGATAGAAAGAAATATAATATTTTCCATATCCGCATACTGAAATAGTCCTTTCTTATGGCCATTGAGTTGAATCAAAGGTTCGTTTTTTAATGCTAAAAAATGGTAGTAGTAGGTAAAAGTTTACCTTTGTTTCATTTTTGAAAGAGCTTGTTGGTAAATTCCGGGGTATTGTTAAATTGTTCTCCCCAACTAGGGGATTTCGAACTTCTATTGTGGGTATTTTAGAAAATATGCATTGGCAACCCTATAACGATGACGATATCAGTGTTGCCAACTCAGCTCCTTTAGAGTTAGATTTAGCTCTAAATTGAGGCCGTCAGTTCCAAAAGAGTGGCTTAGCTTCTTAGCTCTTTTTTTCAGATAATCTAGCTCCTGTTTTTATATAAAACGTGGTATAACTCTAGTTGAATAGTTCTAATACTATGTTTAATGTTATGCTTGAGGAAGGAACAACAAAAAGGTAGCTAATGTAATTAAGAAATATAAATATTTATTATAATAAAACACGGTAGTGGGATTAATACTAATCTACGTTAATTGTAACTAGGTACTTAATTAATACTTAAAAATCTTTATGCTTGGTTCTAATAATTGTCTTTATCCCACGTTAGACGGCTGAAAATTTAACGGCTGAAAATTTACGTATTTTTGGTATTCTTTTGTATGGTTGTTATAAATGATATTGAAGTAAAACTTTTTGGGTTTCATACAATATCTCTTGAAATATATGAACATCATTACTTTATTTATTTTACATAATTTATTTTTCCCATCGAAAAAAGCTATGTCAGCTTAGTTGATATTATTTCTGGGTAGATTTATCTGAAACACAAAAACCAAAAAGATTTGAGTTTAATATGGTTGTAGCCAGTGGCGTAGCTAGGTAACCAAGGGCCCTGGGGCAAATTAAAAAATGGGGCCCCACTGCTATGTTAACTGATTAGGTTTTATCACATAAAAATATGAAATATACAAACACTTTAAAAATGCTAAGCTACTTAAGCTCTTTTTTGTACACTGCAGACTGCAGGGCAGGTAATAAAAATATTAAACGGTAACAACATAAATTACAATTAATACTTGGTGTAGGTTTGACTAATAAAACGAAGTAGAGAAGATTCAAGGGTTTATTTTATAAAAGTCGGGCCTACCAACTGACTAAATAACAATTATATTTACAATTTTTTCCTAGCTTTAGTTTTCGCAAAAGTATCAATGACTTCGTTTAAATCCAGGCTTGATGCTGTTTTGTTTTCAATTGCTATTAGCGATAAATGTCGGAGTCGAGTTTATCCCATCTTTTTTCTTAAATATTTTTTTACTATTTTTAATTTGCTAAATGACCTTTCAGCTGCTCCAGAAGTGACAGGAATTGTAAAGAATAATTAAATTGCTGCAAATACTTCCGTTAGGTCGCATTCTAGCACTCCATATTTGCTCATTATTTCCTTACATAATTGGTGAACAGTCCATGCTTGAGTTAGTTGAGGTAAAACTTAAAACTAGATGGTAAATATTAATAAATTGAAGTGAAAAACTAGGGCCACACTTTTGCAATAAAGTTGCTTCATCAACATGTAATAAAAATGTTGGTGTTAGGAAATCGAATATATGACAGACTGCACTCATACCAATAAAACGTGTATCTAATTGAGATATTACTGTGTCTAGTACATTATTGAAAATCTCAATTTTAAATATTCTTTCTCGGTTTGGAAATCGGTGATCAGCAGCTAATTCATCAAAATGTTTTTTAACTTTTCTTTGCCTTTTTTCTTGAAAATGGGTATCAATACCATATTTAATTATCGAAGAAAGCCAACACTTTGTGGCTTGACATTATACAAAATGAAACAAACACTTAGTTTTAAACCACTTTAACGTGGTTAAAAACTAAGTGGTAAGTGGTTTAAAACTAAGTGTTTGTTTCATTTTGTGTAATACCATATTTTCTTGCAGTTTCACTGGTTTTACACTTGAATAATTCGAGATTATTTCTATAAATTTGCAACTTTGCTTTGGTCTCTGCTATAGCTTTACTCGCCTCGCCCAAATTGGTGTCGCATTTTTGTAAAGTTTTGGATGCATAATTGATGTCGTTCAATACACTGTGCATGAATTCGCAAAGCAACACGAACTCGAAATTTAGCATTTTTGTTTTAATACTCTCTGCTTCACTACGCTCATCTTTATTAGGACTCTTTAGAACTATTTCTGAAAATGCCTTGATAATATCAAAATAACGAAGTTTTATTGCAGATATCGTATTGACCCTACTGGACCATCTAGTCGAATTTAGTTTTTTTAGAGTGGTGTACGATTCGCCAGTAAATTTTGACAGTAGATCCCAACGTTTGATGCTGTTTCTGAAAAAGTTATACAAATCTTGCAACGTTGTGAAAAAAATCTGTATTTCCACACAACTGCTAACGGCATCATTTATCGCCAAATTTAAATTATGAGTGGCACAATGTACTTACTCTGAGTTAGGCTGGATATCCTTAATATGTTTTTGTACACCATTATACACACTACTCATCACACTGGCTCCATCATAGCCTTGCCCAGCACATTTTTTTAAATCAATATTTTTGTCGATAAATAATGTTGTCATTTGGTTGATTAAATCTACTGCGCCATGTTTGATGGCTGCATAAAAGCCTAGAAACACTTATTTTACTTCTATATCAATTGGCTGTCCATTTTCCGATCTGGTTATTACTGCATACCTCACAACAATGCTTAGCTGATCTACCTTCGATATATCTGTGTCGTATCCATTATGATGGCAAAAAACGGTGACGCTCTAATTTGTTCTAGTAGATGGGTTTCGAGTTTGGTCCCCAAGCTCTCAATCATTTCATTTTGAATTGTTGCACTCAGATATCTTGTAAATCCTAAAAACATAAAAAAACACAATTTCAAAAAAGTCAAGTAAAGTTAAACAGTTAATAATTATAAACAAAATAAAACGATAAAAAAACTTAGAAATAATTATTATTACCTTTGGGCATATCCAAAACTTGTCGCAAAATGTGATGATATCGGGCGACAAACTCTACAAAGGGCAGAAAATTTCCGTGGTATCCTTCCTGACTCAAGTCTTCTTGATGTCCTCTCAAATCCAAAGAACTCTTTGCTAAGGTAAGTATGATATCGCATAACCTTTGAAGAACCATTTTCCAAAATGATGCTTTTTTTGCGAATTTCATTTTCAAGTTCCTTGTCGATAGTATTGGTATCGTTTTTTTCCAAAATTCATACACAGCACATGCTTCCGAATGGCCACTAGAACAACTGTGTTGTTTAATTCTTTCTGATAAATGCTTCCAATCTCGAATTCCCGTACACCAAACATTATTCCCTTGTGAAGCAAATAACCAGCAGGGTTGACAATAGGCAGCGTCTAGTATTTTGGAATAACACAACCAAAAACGATTAACTGGCCCATATTTAGAACACGAAAAGTAGTACGATTTTGAAAAACACCTATTGTTCTGGTTGATGTCTGTTGAAAAAGGTCCCGAAGGCTGTAAAGGCCCGATATCAAGAATTTGACGTTTTTCGTTATCACTTAATATTTTGTTCGTGAAGTTTCCCAAGTCATAAGAAGATTTGTCGTACACATTTTCGAAAAATGTAGAGGTCTGTGGTTCCTCCAAACCCTTTGCTCTTATGTGTGTCATGCAAACTTCATCCACGTTCACATGATCGGCGGCGGAGGTATCTCCAACTGCAATAATTGTCGAATCTTCTTCAGTAGGCTTCTCAACCAACACTGCAGTTACCACATTATTTGAGTCACTATCAATATAAATATTTTGGCCAGATGTACTTGCAGAAGGCTGACTAAAAAACTTGTCAATTTTGGACAATTTTTGTTTACTATCTTCTCTTTCTTGGCGTTGTTTGCGTTTAAATGCACCACTGGGTTTCTTCTTTTTATCCATATTTTAAAACGCTACAAGTGTCGTTGGGGAATGACGCACATATCACTATCACTGCCAACCTACAGAAAGAATTTAGGGGAATTCCCTAGGCATAACTTTTGAATTTCTCTCAACTGAATTGTCATGATTAATGTGGGGTTGCAAGTTGCAACCTTTCATATTTATTTTGAAAATGGGAGAAATTTCCAAAAGTTCAGTTCGATCGAGATTTCTGGTAAGGATTTGAGGGCCCCCTGAGCTTGAGGGCCCCGGGGCACTGCCCCGCTTAGCCCCTAGGTAGCTACGCCGCTGGTTGTAGCTACTGTCTGAACGGGAATCATGAATTTATATATTTTACAAATATGTTAAAAAAAATCTCAAAAAATATGCATATTTTGAGTGATATTTTGATTTTAAAAATTACTTTGAAGTCAAAATTTTCGAATAATTCTAGTTCCAGCAGTAGCCATGCATGTGGCAAATATCTAGTTCAAATTTCGAATTTATCGGTTCAGTAGTTCCGGAGAAGAAATCAACGAACAAGAAAAAAGTTGTTTCGAGAAAATAATGTTTTAAATTTTTTTTTACTGAAAAATCAGCGATTAGGATAGGGCGCCTTCCGCTAGTTCAAATACCTAAAGGGTGAATGGAAAATGGATGTTAGTCGTAGCGTCAAATACCTGGGACATATTATCACAGAAGACATGAAAGACATCGAGGATATGGAAAGGCAAAGAAGAGCGATATCCGTAAGAGCAGGTATGCTGTCAAGGCCTTTTCACTTTTGCAGTACAAACTTGAAAAATATACTTTTCAACGCATTTTGCACTTCACTGTACACGTCAGAACTGTGGGTGGATTACACTACATCCCAATGGCATAAGCTAAAAGTCGCTTACAATAATGTTTATCGCCAACTATTCCGCCTACCGAGATACTGCAGCGCCACGGAAATGTTCCTGGAGGGATGAGTACACTCTTTCAGAGCGCTTCTCCGCCATCACATGGCAGCTTATGGCGCAGACTATGCCAATCAAGTAACAAAATCATCACTGCCATTGTTGCCTGGATGGAGGCCCTTCTGATGGCCTTCTGGAGACGGGAGATGTCGAATATCCTATATAAATAAATAAAAATATCCTCCATAAACGGATGCTTACACTCATTTTTGTGTTTATATTTTATCTTTTTTCACTTAGTTTCCGCTTTTTTGTGCCTATCGGAATCACCTACGTATTATTTATTTTCTTACTCTAATTATGTATATTATTTCAAATATGGAATGTATTCCATTGCGCTACCCCTGCATACACTCTGGAACATAAATATACAACTCTCTAGATCGATATCTTCGGGCTTTTTGTATCCAACAGAATTATACAGTACTTAACCACAGATATACAAGCAGTACTTACCGTGCGGAGCAGAGCAGTAGACAATGTAGAAAAAACTCAAGGCCATTTAAAAAAAGGTGCAACCATAGACAATATAATTGCACTGAACAGTTCATTATTTATCCCAAAAAACTAAATAAAAATGTCCTTGAAGCAGAAAAATGTCGAAATGTTTTCCGGGGGCGAGGTTCATTTGACGAGGAAAACTTTTACAGTTTATTTTCTTAAGAAGAAACTTTGCCAGTGAAACTTTTTAATCTAAGAAAAAAACCCAAAATGACAAGAAATTTGCAAAAACACCCATAAAAAACATGATTTTCCGACAGTACGACGATGAATTCCGACATTTTTCTGCCTATTTTGAACTCATGGTTACAGATGTTTCAAAATCTTTAATTTCACTAAAACAATAAGATAATACAGGATAATACTAATATAACATGAATAAGTTTGTCGATATAATAAATAACATTTATACGTTGTGGAGGAAGACATATGCCAAATATGAAGCATTTTTGAACAAAAAATTTTTAACCTAAAAACTGTCAATTCACTTTCAACTTGAACTTACGTAGGTAGGTTGAATATTTATGTTTGTAACTCGCTAACACTATACTGGCTTTGTATTTTTATTCCGAAGAACTTTAACAAGCAATATTTTCGACGCGAAATGATAGTATTTCGGTAGCAAATGCCAACCTGCGTGCATAAATAAACCACTCTCATTTTGTTTGAATGATTTGATAACAGTAAAACGACAACATTCTGTCATCTCTTTCTGTTACTCTAGTCATTGTGGTAAAGAGCGAGAGATCAAACCAATCCTTCTGCTCTAACCAACGAGATCTGAGCTTTTAGCCATATTATTTGTTTTCTATAAGAATAATGAGGTGGGCGTGGTGGTTTCAAATAGGTTTCAAGGCCAAAGCTTAGTTAAATGCCTCTCTCTGGAATAAATTCTTATTATTATTATAACAATATCATCAACGAAAAATAACAATTTAAGAGCTAATTTTAGTTTCTTTTAGGTGACATCTGGCTTTATTTTGAAAATCGAGTTGGTAACACTGGTCGATATTGTCTATGTCAATTTAATATGTGACATCGGTGACGTCTGACGTCTTAAAGTAACTGACAGATATTATAAATATTATTGTTCGGTGCCAAAAGTAGTGATAATAAAGACAACAGGGATTTATAACTCGTTAATAATATCGATTTAGCCTGAATACGTGTGTACTATTGGTACTTATTCTGGTCATGAATCCCCATATAAATACGATTTCTCCTCCACACCCACAGTCTTCTGATTCAAACATGACATTAGACACAGAAGAGGATTCACCCGTAAACGGACACAAGACTGCAGCAGACGCGAAGGAAGGCAATACTCCGATGAGATTCTGGTCTGATACAATACTTGCAGAAACTTTCTTAGAAACGAATTATCTGAAGAAACCGTCATCATATGAAGAACACTTGATAATGAGAATGTACCTCAGATGGTACATGGGATTTGAAATGGGTTCAATCAACCCTGCAGAATTGGTATGTCAAATGGCCCTACTTACTCCTTCAAGCCCAGAAAAAGATAAATCCATATTCGAATATTTATTTGGATTGACGAATTTTGACGGAATTACATACCCATCAAAAATAAGAAGAACTTTGATTCCTGTGCGAAATGTTAGACTCCCTGAACTAACTCCCAGTATGTTAAACAGTTATTACATTTACAAATCTTCCGAACGTAATGCTAAAGAACAGGAAACAGAACTAAAAGAAAAAGAAAAATCTGTAATATGTTCATTTTATTCATACGCCAAAACCACACTTTCTATTACAGAAAAAAATAATTTTCAGGTAATTGCCTTGAAGTGTTACTTGGGTCTCTCAGCTCTAGTAACATTAAGACTTATATCTAAACGAACATTGTCCGTCCAAACATTCCTGAAAGAGAGATTTGGCAAAATGTATAAACAACTCTTTAAACTTTCTATTAATATCAGGACATGTGCACCCCATCTCAAATCTCTGGATGACGTTAAGAGGGGGCTTGATCTTCGACTTCCTAATATAAAAATAACTCTTCATGCTATAATACTACAGTACACCATGTGTGTAAACTATCCCAACATGTTAGAACGTAATGTTCGTTACATGTTATATAGCCTGTTATTATTTATTCAATTTCATGGACTTCCTCTTGTGCGCCTTTATTTTAGCTTTATTAAATATAATAGTGCTCCAATCATCACCAATAATCTAGTTGCTACTGAAGAATCAGCCTCTTTAAAATTGCTCTCAATTTTTTTTAATCATTACTACGGATTAGACAACGCCCCTTTCCATGAAATGCGTGAAGATCAAATACATGGGCAAGTTTCTTGGAAATGGTGCCGTCTCTTGGACGAGAGCTATTTTACTGAATTAAAAATTTTGCCTAATGCACAAATGGCCTATAACATGGCCGAAGTGGTGGCTACTAATGGTATTCCACAAAAAAATGTGTGGAATATGGTTGGATTCAAGAATAACCTGGATGTTGATATGAAAAAAAAAGCAGAGATATTTTGTAAATTAATGAATTTAACAATTGAAAAAGAATTAAAGAAAAATTTGGAGGACTTGATTTTTAAATGTCATTGACTTAACCTATGGCAAACCGTTTGTGCACCAGTGACAATAATTTTTTCCTACCGTCAAACAGTTCATGCACTGCTGGCATTGGAATTTCACCCTAGTTGGAATTTTTTATATGCGATTTAAACCTGTATGCCATGAGAAAGTGCATCAAATTTTTAACAGCATCGCTTGCACTTGAAACACTTTTAGAGTGAATTTTTTATTTCATTTTTGATTTCTCTCAAAAAGGTTATGGTTTTCCAAAGGTAAATCAGCAACAAAAACAATGACTCCATTTTGGATTATTTAATTTTATAATACTTATTGTGTATTCATTTTATTATAATATTTGTAGGATCTCTAGCTTGTTATATGGTTGGGTGCACTGGCCAGAGATGTCTCTGAATGTTGGATATTTGTTCAGTCGCTGAAGCAGTTGATGATATAATATAAATATGTACTTATCCATTAGATGACTTTATAAATAAATCAAAATTAATAATTGTTATATCAAAAATCAAACTTTCCCAATAATATCCTGTACGGGATAACATCCTTCATTCGTAGGGTGCACCGGGCCTTAAATCGAATAGTAAAATCTAAAATAGGAAGTGACTTATATCACTAAGAAGATTGTGATTTGAAATGAAATTAAAATCAGTCTGATGCCATGGAGTTGTATTGCTGCCCCCTGTCTAAATTACACTTAAAGGTACAGATGAAAAAAGCCTTTTGTACAGCTTGATATATATAAAAAATAATAAATATTTCATTGGTCTAAGAAAGCTTCTATGTACAGACATCTAATAATCAACATCTAAAATTACTCAAAATTTGAAATACACACTTTTGTTTGTAGTTTTCAATTATTTTTTAAACTTTATTACATTATAAGGCCTTGAAGGCCTTAGTCGTAAGACAGTAGTTATAGGCCTTTGTCGTAAGTCACTAGATATAAGTCATAGAGGTATGTCACTAGTGTTAAGTCAGAGTAGTTCTAGTATTAACTATTTAAGAAATATATTTGTACAGCGCCCTTGAGGTGATTTCTCACGAAAACGGCGCTATATAAATTAGCCAAATATTATAATTATGAGGTATAGGTAGTGACCAGAACCATATATCCCGTTTTGAACAAGACCGTCCTGTTTTGCGGTGGGAACTCTGTGCAAATTTCAACACTGAAAGGCTTATTGATAACTGGGGTATATATTAATGAAAAACATAACAATTTCACTCTATTTCTGGGTTTATATATTTTACATTAAAAAAAATTCTCATATTGACATATAACTTTTTATTATTTTTGGCATTTAACTTCATGAATAAAATCTATGATGATGAAAGATGAGTTCTTGTTTTTTATTTACTAAATTCCCGTCCTCCCACCGAAGACCTGGAGAGGAGGCGTTAAGGAAAGAGTTGATTGAATGATTATGGTATACTATGTTGCGGCCCGCGTAACATGGCAAACATAGGAATAAAGCCTAAAAAAATAGTTCGGTGTGGCTGCTGTACAAATCCCTAATATTATTAATTAATACAATTATTAATATTGGTTGGCTATCCCACCTACCTATGCCATAATGCAGGTAAAAAGTAAATCGATAATATTGTACAGGCGTAACATTTGCAAAGTTTGATTCAAAACACGTTTCACAGAATTTGAACAATTCCTGAAATTTCAAAGTTAATATTTATCTTAACCTGCCGGGCGGGACGTACAAATACGTCAAACGTAAACAGTATCGGGTACGGGTAGGACATATGAATACGTCCTTGAAATATATGTTGCGCCCTGGAACGAGCGGGACGTATATTTCCGAACATATCACACGGAAATTGAGTTTTCAATTTTTACATATTTTAATTTTTTAAACTCTATGTTTCTCTTTGTGTACTTTTATTTATAGTTCTGTAATTATAACTTTTTTATACTTTTTGTAATCTTTATAATTGTTTGTAAATATTCTATTTTTTTAACTCTATGTTTTCACTTTTTTGATGCATAAATAAAAAAAAATAAAAATATGAAATTACGTCCACCGGGCGTGACGTATGAATACGTCCTAGAGAAAGAGTTTGCGCCCGTTATATGCTGCGTAATTCAAAACTGAACTCCCCGGTTAACAGGTTAATATATAAAATCATGTGTGACTGTGTTCGTACACGCTAATCTCCAAAACCGAACAACCAATTTCAATGAAATTTTGTAAATGTGTATTGTTGGTTCCAACTTGAAATATAGGAAAGTTTTAACCCAAATTTATTTTTTTTAGATTTCTCATCAAATATACATACAACAACAAATTTTAACTTCCCTACGTAGAAGGCGGTCTGTGGCAGGACAACGTCTTGTATTATAAAATGCATTACAAATGGTTGATTTAAGTTTAACAGGTTTCTAATCTTATATATAAAAATTCAGCCTGTGTATGTTTGTGCTAGCGAAACTCGAAAAGTAGCCGACCGATATCGCTTATAATTTCAAAGTTTTTTGTTATTAGTGCCAGGAGTGTTTAGAGATGTTTAAATGGTAGAAGTAGTCGGGGATACGACTAATATCTAGAACGCAATATCTCTGAACCGTAATGAGATACAGAGTAGAATTAAAGTCGATGTAATGTAGTGTTTTAACAGTAGCATTGTGGTATACAGTAGTGAATGGGGAAAGAAGTTGGAGGCGCCCGAGAAAGAAATTATCAATAGCGAAGCATTGCGGAAGATCAACTAGTTAATTTATATATTCTACGACCAAATGGGAATTTACAAGCATTTCATATACATAATAGTTTTGTTATTTACAAAATCAATGTGGAAGGATTGTATTATTTGACATTTTATTTTCAATTCAGCTTGTAAACTGCACCCCCACATAATAATAATTTAAAATATTAAATCTGATTAAAATGTTTAAATTGCTATCTGACGGAAACTTTAGCTAGGAAGTAGACGACTGCCATCTAGCAGACATATGCAGTTTTAAAATTGAATCCTCAGAGCTCTCATGGTGTCGTAGTCGCAGAGCGAAAAGCGCCATCTGGCGGAATATATAATTTTATTGCAGCATCATGGAATGGTGTATTTGGCTTAAGTAAGAACACAGTACCGTAAATGGTGTCGGCTGTTAAAGTCATATTGCAGTTAAACTGCGTATTGTCTCAGAATAAGGTATACAGCTTTTTAGAAGTTTGGATGCAAACCACAAAGCATATCACTGCCGTCTTTGAAACATTAATTTAGTTATTGAAGAAAGCAAACACTTTGTGGCTTGACATTATATATAAATGTTTTTTGTTTTAAACCACTTTATTGAGTTATATGTTTTGATGCCTTCTTCCTCTCGCACATGCTTTCTCTTTTCTATTTGTTTACCTTGTAATTGTCATCTGTATTTAATTTAGTTTATATTTCCACAATGGAGTACTGGTACCTACCCTGATGCTTGGAAGTGAGGCATGGAACTGGAAAAGGAAGGATGAAAGTAGACTGAATGTTGTTGAAACGAGATCCCTTAGGCATATGTGTGGTAAAACCATGTATGATTGTGTGAGAAATGTGGGGATCCGCAAAGAGTGCAAGGCTGATTTAAGCGTAATGAGTAAGATTAAGAAATGGACGCTTGGATGGTTTAGGCATGCAGAGTGAATGAGCAACGAAAGGAATGTAAGGAGAATATATGCTGCAAATGCGAATGGTAAGTCGGGGACGCCCGAGGAAGACATGGAACGATCAAGTGAATCAGATACTCGAGTCGGGCCATGTCAAGAGTCAGAATAATAGAAGAGTATGTATGGGACGATGTATGAATGTGAATGAGGCAAGAAGTGTATGCCAAGACCGAGTTATTTATCGGTCCGTCCTCTCCACCTACACCTGCGGAGAAACGGCGTGATGGTTAGTTAGTTATATTTCCATTGTCCTGAAGAAGGTTGAGTGCAACTGAAGCCTGTCGACCTATACAACTCAATGAAGTGGTTTGAAACAAAATAAAAAAAAATCATTCAATTAACTTAGTTTAAATGCAGGTTGAAAAGATGTGCATCACCATAATAATTGTTAGAGTACCGAAAATTAGAACAGTTACTGCCATCTAGCGAAAAAAGTTGTAATGCAATTTGAAAACTTCACCAGAGAAGTTAGCCATATAAAATATTAGAGTAATGTTGTGTCGAAGATTGTTAAAACGGTTTTTAAAAATGCAGGTGCAACATGGTTGACATAATTGCACCATTTGATATACTAAGTGTTTATATTTTAAAACGAAATTTGAACACAGATCAGTGGCGGATCCAGGGGGGGGGTCACGGTGGTCATGACCCCCCCCCTGGATCCCAGCCCAGGGGGGGGGTCATGACTACCTAGGTCCTGGGCCCATCCAGGACCTAGGTGGACCACTAATTAAAATTGTTAAACATAATGTTTTTATATATTTTTTGTCACAATATAAATTTTATTTAAGTACTTTCAATATTTAATTAATTTAATATAATACTTTGTTTGACGGCAAACGCATTATTCGGGAACGAACGCATCGAAAATTTGAATGTTACCGCGTCACCGCGCACCGCCACCGGCGCGCGCTTCGGCCGCCACCTTTCATATTATTATGACACATTTCGTGTAACCACGTGTGACGCTTGCGCGCGCTTTGTTTCGACTAACGTCTAGCGTCTAGCAAAACCTAACCTCAATCGGAACGACTAAACTTTATTAATAAAGTGTTTACTTTTATTTGTTTACTAAGTTAAAAAAAATAAGTTCCAATATAAGTAATAGTGTTCTTAAAAATTGTTGCTGCAAATTCAATTCATTACAAGAAATGGTAAGTAATCTAATCAGTTTCTTCATTATGCCAGTGTATGTGTGTTTAAACTCAAATGTTATTTGTTAATGTTCTAAGGCTGGGGTTAGACTCGTAAGTTTTTTTCCTGTAAATCGCACTTGAAGGCGAGTTTGGCCAAATTCCCAATGTAAACGACACCAAAAGTCACTTAACGTAATTTTAGTAAGTTACAGAACTTATTCTTTCGGAAGTTTTTTGACAGGTCTGGACAGGTCTAACGCGCCCGCGCGAATTACCAGCCTTCCTATACTTCCTAAAGCAATTCTTAAGGCGAGACACAACCTCGTTCATCGAGGTTTTGCCCAAGGCTAACATTTTAATTTATTTCGGCGAAATTATAATTGAATTTAAAAAAAATAAAATTATGCCGCACGAGGGATGCAAGTTATTTATATTTTAGATTAATAAAACAATACCTTACAATTAATATATTTTACGTTCAACGATTTTAAAACTTTATAACCCGTGTATAACTATAAAGTTAGCGGACGTAGCGGTAAGTACCAGATTTTATTTTTCTAGATGATGAATTAATAACTTCGGAAGTGGACACATTTTTAATATTTGTAACAAATTCTTCAGAATCAATTAAAATGAAGGCTAAAAGTGTGGTTAATTTTTTTACTAAGATTACGAAAACGTTAGTAATTTTTTTTAGAAATGCATAGTATTATTTTTAATGATGGATTTTGAATGATTTACATGAAAATGTTCCGTCTCCGATTATGTTCGCTTAATTTTGTAAAATTCCACACTGATTATTTTTTTTATACGGCAACACTTTGATATCCGGCGAATTTTTGAATTTGACGTTTAACGTTCACTAGATTTATTGTTTGTTCTCTGCGAACTTAACCACTTAACCTTTGATTTGACTTTTTGCATGAGTAGGTGATTTGGTATATTTATGCTTTTTGCTAAAGATGGCGGTGTTTTGACAGATGTTATGAACAGAACTCCGTACAATTTCATGCCATTTTTGTGACATTCGTGTGGAAAACGTTCTTTTTTAAATGACTTTCGGCTAGTTAATTACCGTTTTTTTGCACATATAAAATTATGTCCCGTCTTTCCGGTTTATAAAAAATTGTCTGATTTTTCGAGTTGAAATTTTAAAAAAATCACCAGGGTTTCAAAAATACGATTAAAAAAAAATACGGAACGTCTTAGAATATTTGTATATATTATTATCAAAATTAAATTATAACTTCTTGTAACTGTAACTGACCGGACCTAAGTCCTCCATCACAACACAAGCAAGCATTTTCGGCTTTCTGTGGTAGTGGTAGGAGTTATTGTTGGGTTATTCGTAACCCGGGAATGTTTGTCTTTCTTTAAAAAAAAAAAAAACTTGACCACGACTACGTGACCCCCCCCTGGCGCCAAAGCTGGATCCGCCCTTGACACAGATGCAGCATTTTGTACCAAAACAATCCGATTGCGGGAAGGAAGAAAATTAAACGGTTACTGCCATCTAACGGATATTTATTTTTGCAACTTTAAAACTGCATCGCCGAAGAAGCGGCGTCGAAAATTTTACCTAAGTGTGCCATCTAGCGGGGAGTTTAAAAAATAACATGAAAACTGACTGGAATATTGACAAATTTTAACGTTTATTTTTTAATTTTCAAACTGTTTCTTCATAGTAAAGACGAAATTATTAAAACAATTAAAAGATAAAAAATACGCTCGTAAAATATATATATTCAAATCCTGTGGCCCCTTAATGAAATTATTTTATCAGTTACCGCCATCTGTTGCATTTACGTGCATCATTCTTGCCGATTTTACAAGTATGTGGTTTGTGTCACCGCTAAATGCACAATATTTCAAGTAAAATGACGTAACAGAGACGGAATTATTAAAATAATGGAAAATAAACAAAAAAACACGACAGTAAAATATAAATATTCAAATTATTTGTCTTATTTTTTGTCTAATAAAATTATTTTATCAGTTACCGCTATGTGTTGCATTTTCGTGCAATATTCTTGCTGATTCTACAAAAATGTGGTTCGTGCCACCGCTAAATGCACAAAAAATTCAAATAAAATATAATAGATAAAGACGGAATTATTAAAATAATAAAAAGCATAAAAAACTTTAGTAAAATATATGTAAATTCAAATTCTTCTTCATTAAATGTTTTATTTATTTAATAAAATTATTTTATTAGTTACTGCCATCTGTTAAATTTTCGTGCATTATTCTTGCCGATTTTACAAACTGTGGTTTATGTCACCGCTAAATGCAGCATAGTTTCATGTATAATATAACAGATGTCGTTGCTAGTCACAATTCAGCTGGTTGTTCTCGGGGTTTCAGTAACACGGCGCCTAAGCTCAACTCCACCCCCCGAAACTCCCACCCGTCCCAACCGTGCACTTGGGCGGCGTTTAGTTTGCAGAATTGCCGCAACGATAAACTTTCACTCATGGCGGGAAATTGAATGGACCATCGTGCGTGTGATGTAAAAAAGAACTGATAGGAAACAAAGTTCGTAGTGATGATGTATAGAGATTTTTGTTCACAAAAAAATTTCATATTTATTTATTTTATTTAATTTAGGAACTATTATATAATCTATCGGTAAATTTAATTATTGATAAAGTTTGAAAATTTTGAAAAGTTGAAACAAATTGAGAGATCAATCATATGAATTTTGCAAGATATAAAGTATTTTTTACTAAATATGTTATGAATAAAAAATGTTAATAATTATGCAATGTCTGAATATTTAAAACTATTGATGACATATTTATAAAAAATAAACATTTAATTAAATATTCGAATTAGACATCGGCATTTTTTTTAAAAACGATACGTATCTATTAATTTTAAAATTTTGGGCACAATTTGGATTTACTTTACATGCATAATAAAAGAATGCAATAAAATAAAGAATTAAATGAAAATTTAACTACTACGTTTTTGGACTGCTTTTGTAAAGTATTGAGAAATATAAGATTATGAATCACAAATAAATCGAAAATTCCGATATGCCACCGTTTCAATAAAAAAAAATTCTCTTATTTATTCAATAATATTATTTTTCAATTTGTAAAAACCAAATTCTGTCGTGTAGTTATTATTACGCGTGTTAGCAGTATCGCGTTTTGAAGGCACTATCAAACTGATAATATAATATTGACATTACAAACTTTCAGAAGGCGGCAGTTGTCGCGCGTAATACACACGAGAATAAGATTTAATTTTTTTACAAAAATAATAATAATATCATTTATTTGTACAAAAGAAAAACTTTAAACTAACATGTTCTTCTATAAATGAAAACAATAAAATGAATAAATATTTTGTGCGCTGAGCCAGGGATTTTCCTTTTTAGAAAAAATTTACACAATAAATCTCATGTTTGAAATACCAGAAGAGCATCAAATAATATGAAGGGTTTTTTTTAATAAAAAGCATCCAAAGAGATTGAAACACCCTGAACCGTCATCAGAAGACCTCACAGAAAACTGCATTCATAATACAGAGTGCTGAGCGGGAACTTCACTTTTTAAAACATCATAAAACAAAAAAGTATTTGATATTTCATTTTTATTCTTTTTTCTTTACATAGAAGTATATTTAAAGTTTTGTTTGTAAATATTTTCCAATAATTTTTTTTTAAAAGATTATTTTTAAAATGAGGAAGTTCCCGCGCCGAACCCTGTATTAATATTTGAACAAAGACCCTCAGCATTTTAAGCTTGATTTTAATTAGGTTAGAAAATTTATTACACGAGTCCCGTAATAAATTGACACAAAACGACAAGAAAAAAAACAAAAATAGTGTCGTCATTATAAACAGCGATGATTCATAATTTTTAAAAAATAATTATTATATAGACTTGATAAGAATTGAAACTTGACTGAGTTCCTCTTCAGTCAGCAGATAAATGTTTTGCACCCTTGATAAACTTGACACTGTCAGCTGGCAGCCACGTTACGTTCGGCGTCACACAATCGACAAAAGAATGTTATTATGTTCGTGCTGTAATCTCATTATGTGTATTTAAGGTCGCGGGTCAGAGGGTCGGTGTGTCGGGCACTTAGGGACCCGAGAAATCGCATTACTTGCGTAGCTACATTAAATAAAGAAAGGCTTATGATTACTAGAATAATATTACGACCATAATCAACCTAATCGACCGAAGGTTTTGGGTATTACTGCCGTGATGGGGTTTGCCTCGCTTTTCTCGCAGCGGTTTAATAGCGACGGGCATAATTGATATCCATTTATAAAAAAAAAAATACACTTAGGTAGGACCTTAGAAAAAAAACTATTTGGAATATTGAAAAATCATTACCTAATCATTGAATTGCATGATAATTCTTGATACAATCAGTTCCAATTTTCTTAAATGCATGACAAATTCGAGTTCATCAAACAAGCGCTACAATCACTGACAGACAAAATTGAGTAAAGTGTATGAAACTTGAACTAAACGACGTTAGAAAGAAAAAATACCAAGCTAAATTAAAATGTACGCCTCTATGAAACCAGAGGATCCATCTGAAATATAAGAAAAAAAAAAGAAATCTTGTGAATTTTTTTTATTATTTTTATATGAAACCACATATAGTGAGGTGACAGTAATGTTTAAAATACGTTTGTCTAATACAAGTGTGTTTTTTATTAGTAATTTTTCCCCAGTGTTTAGATGAAAAACCGTAAGGTGAGCCAATTTTAAAACTTTTGTCGTTTTGCATTATTTTTTTTACATTTAAAAAATTATACGTTTATTACTAATAATAATAGTTGAAAGCGTATTTCATCACCTATCAAAAACAATGATTGTTTTTTAGATACGTTAAATAATTTAATTTATTTTATTGCAAATCGATAAAATACAGGGTTTTCCAATTAGAGGTGTTATTTTGAATAGCCCGCTATTTCGGTAGATGTTACTTTTGAAGCTGTCATTTTTTGACATTTGACAAGTAGAAACTACTATAATAAAAATGGAACGACACACGCTTCAACAACGCATTGAAATTATTAAAATTCACTTGAGTGAATCAAATGCAAATCATCTTGAGTGATGAGGCCCATTTCCACCTCGGTGGCTTCGTCAACAAGCAAAATTGTCGCATCTGGGGCTCGGAAAACCCAAGAGTTATTGTTTAAAAGCCTCTCTATCCTCAACGTGTGACTGTATGGTGCGGTTTATGGTCCGGCGGAGTCATTGGACCTTAATTTTTCGAAAATGAGCCATGAGCAACAGTTACGGTGAATGGATCGCTATCAAGAGATGATTAATGATTTTTTATGGCCGGAATTGGATGGTATTGATCTGGACAACGTTTACTTTCAACAAGACGGCGCTACGTGCCACACAAGCAACGAAACCATTGATCTTTTACGATTGAATATCAAAATAACACCTCTCATTAGAAAACCGTGTACAATATAATAGAATACTTCGGACTTTTGGCAGAATATGCCAGAGGCCTGAGGGGTTCAAAAAATGATGTGCCGATTGTTAGAACTGTTAACATATTAATAAAATAAAAATTAAAAAATGCCAAATTAACTGCAAACAACTCTAATATTCATTAAAACTGAAATGTTTAATTTTGCACGAAACACGTTCATTTAAAATTTCAAATTACCAAGTTAAATTAATTTTTAAATTTCCTCTAAAGCAACAGGTGTGATACTCCTTTGTTTATTTACCGTGTTCATTAGTTTGAAACTGAAGCGTTGACCTAAATATGAAAATGTGTTTTTTCTGTCTTGTTTTAAAACCACCAATAAACCGTTATATTTGTATTGACTCAACATTAGCCACAATCATATCACCTTACGATTGAGGAGGATGAAAGCCACCACAGGTATTTTGTTATATTTGTGTGTATTTTTGCTTAATAAAATTTAATGCAAGGGACTTACTTGACTTACTTTATTAAACCAGTGATTCCTGGCAGTATTTAGAGTGTAAAATATAAATGAAATTTTGGTCTCCGGTGTTAAGTTTTAAAAATGGGTCACCTTACGTTTTTTCGTCTAAACACAACTAAAATTATTGATAATAAAAAAATATATTTTATTAGACAAATGCATTATACACATTATTGTCACCTAATTTTTTTCGTTTCATACAAAAACAATAAATAAAAAAAAACGTTCCTTAAAATTTTCTCAAATTGTGTTCGTAGTCTTTGGCTTCATAGAGGTGTACATTTTAATTATTTTGTGTTTAACTTCTGTATGTGAATATAAAGCTTGGTGTTTTCTCTTTTTAAAACTGTTTAGTTCATATTTCTAACTATGGCGGTAAGGGAGACAACGATTTCTATGTAGTGTTCCGAAAAGCGAACAAATTGACTACGGATAATAGCTGTTTGTTCCCAAAGCCGAACAAATTAGCCTGAGGAGTAAATTATTGCCCTTTCTCCGATTGAACGAACCAACAGTTCGTTAAATAATAAACAACACACCGCGCCGCTCTAGAACTTATTACGACAATGAATCCATTTTGGTGAAACAGCCTTTCTTTAAAATTGGTTTTTTTTTTTTTTTTTGGGTGAATACTTCACAAGAGTCCCAACTGCTCCCGTCTGGAGCCAGTGAGACTATGGCATCCCCAATTGGGGGATGTTGTGAGGCTGAAGGTAAGTGGGGAAGGGAAAGAGGAAGGTGGGGAAGTACCTGGCTATTCAGATCTAGTCACTAAACACGGCTAAAGCCATTTGGAGCAACGTTTCAATTCTGAATGGTGGTCTTACACCAGGGCGATACTGGTAGTATCTTCCACTCTGGAACGTGCCGCAAATATACTATATATTATTTTAATTAATTAATTGTGAAATAACACAAATTAATCAAATAAAATTTATTTGCGCACGCCGGGTTCGAACCCGCGACCTTCGGAATGGCAGTCCAATGCGTTACCACTGGACTATGCCGGCCGTCAATCTAAGTTATCTCTTATCTCTAAGTGCTGGACTGGCGGCGCATAACTTATCGTTAGTTCAAGAGTTGTTAGCTCCAGAACTGTTAGTGCCGTAGCTATTAGTTCTGGAGTCTGGTACTGCTCAAATTTCGGAATAAACTCCAGGTACAATAAATGTTAATTTGTTTAGCAGCGAAGCGCGGAATTGGCAGCTGAAGGTAGACGGAAAGCAGAATGAGTGGAATGGTGTTTGTTGAGGTTATTGCTCTGTAATATTTTTGTGTCACTGGCCTCTAATAAATTTAATAATATTTTATGAGAGCAGAATAATGCCGCAATCGGATCGGATCCCGTATATGGAGAAATGCCAGGAGCCGACCAGTTTTTTTACCAACAGATAGACTAAAGACGATACTGTGCTTGTGAATTAAATAATTATTTATAATAGGTACTCGATACATTTTGATTGATATTTAAATAATTTAAATATAAATCAGAAAGGATCACACATGTGATTTTAGAGCTGAACAACCAAGTTCAGTGAAACTCAGTATGAACGAGTGGTGTCTGCAGTGAAATATAGGCTGGTCAGACGGAAACTCCGGATTTATTCAAATTTTATTCAATTTTAAAATTAAATCCAGAGTCCGAGGGGCCAACTTTGTAATCGAATTGTATATTCGGTTGGCGCTTGCACCGTACAGTTGTACATATATATATATATGGACATGTAAGTGCAGATCATTTTAAAGAACGACCTTTTGTGAAAACAGTGATTAAAATTGATTCGAGATAGATTTTACGTTGAAACTTTAACGAAATAAATTGGTAAAAGAGTTATTTAATATTTAAGAAAAATGGAAAATATATTTATATAAATTATTTATTTTGTAAGAAACAAACAGCTTTTATATAATGTACAATGATATATATAAATATACAAGTTAACTGAAGTCAAGCCACAGAAGTTTCTTATGTTAAAGTTCATTGGAAATGAAGTTTTAATATCTTAAAATTAATTTGGTGTTTATTTATTTATTTTATTTATTTATTGTTTATTTGCAAAAACAGTATGAACCAGAACATTGCAATATCGATAATTAACATTTACAAAAAAGTGAATAACAAATAGGTACATTTACAAGTGGGACAAAGAAAAAAGTTTCAAATTTAGATTTACAATTTTAAGTATTGAATAATAATATTTCACGTTTAAATACGTTGTAGGACATGTGGAAAATATCCACATTTTAAAGGTGTTTTTTTTGTGTTTTTTCTTTCACACGTGTTAAAGGAAGGGGAGAGGAAGAGGAAAATAGGAAGAGGATAGGAGATGCTCCCGATACATTCCATACTCTCATATTAATAATCGATCGTACGCATTACTTCATATCGATATTTCTTTAGGATTACGTAGGATCGTACGCATTACTTCATATCGATATTTACCAAAAATGTCAATGCTGTAAAATTTTGTATTATATTGTCCACATATACGAGGAATAGGGGAATTTTTTCGAATGTTTGTTCTACACGAGGGTAGATAAAATAAATCAGATTGTCGGGTTGATCTAGACGGAAATGAAGATTTATTAAATTGGTAAGTTCTAGTAAGTCTAGACCATTATTTAGGATTTTAAACAATAAAATTTGATCAAAAATTAGACGTCGTGTTTGGAGGGAGTTAAAATTATGAAATTTAATGGATTCGGTATAATTTGAGAAGTGTAAGTTTAGTTTATAATTTATGTGTTTAAAAACTTTTGTTTTAATTCTTTCTATTCTTTCGATATGGGCTTGGTATAAAGGAGTCCAGATCGGTGTACAGTGTTCCAGGTGCGGGCGAATATATGAGGTGTAAAGGGAATATAAAGTGTTTATGTTGTGGAAGGGTTTTGCTATGCGAATTATAAATCCCAGCATTTTATTGGCTTTGTTAATGATGTCATCAGTTTGTTGGATAAAGTTAAATTTAACATCCAGTGTTACCCCAAGGTCCCTGATATATTTTACTTCATTGATGTGTGTGCCGTTCAGTGTGTATACAAAGGATATTTTATTTTTATTACGTGTAAATGTTAATTTATTGCATTTTGCGATGTTAATAACAAGTTTGTTTAATTCACAATAGACAAAAAGACGATCGAGGTCTTCTTGAAGTTTAATGCAGTCGTTGATTGATTTAATAACTAAGTATATTTTTTTATCATCTGCATATGCTAGGTAATTAGCATGTAAAAAACATTTGTGAATATCGTATATTAAATAATAATGGGCCTAAATGAGAACCTTGAGGTACACCGGAGGGCACAGAGAAGAAGCTGGACTTTGTTCCCTCAACTAAGACACTTTGAAGTCTACTCCAAAGGTATAAAGTGAGCAACCGGAGTAAGTCACCATGGATGCCTAATTGTTTTAATTTTTTAATTAAAATAAAATGGTTTACCTCATAGAAGGCCTTAGAGTAATCAGTGTAGATTACATCTACTTGGTTTCTATTATCCATATTGCACGATAAATATTCCGTAAAATTTACCAAGTTTGTTAGTACTGATCTTTTTTGAAGAAATCCGCGTTGTTGGTTTTGTATATTACGAACAATTGTTGTGTAAATTTGATCTATACAATGCGCTCAAAAAGTTTACTAAATACCGTGAGTATTGAGATTGGGCGGTAATTTTCAATGTTAATTTTTTACCCTGTTTTATGAATAGGAATTATAATAGCTTCTTTAAACTTTGTGGGAAATTTACCTTCTTTTAGTGACATTATAAATATGTTAAGGGTAAGAAAGATTTTTGGCACATTTTTTGATGAAATATGGCGTGATACCGTCACTACCAGCACCCTTACAAACATCTAAATTTTTCAGATATTTATTGATCATTATTAATAGATTGTCAATATTTATGTAAACAATCGAAGAATCATTATTTACATAAGTAGAACTATCGATTGTGCTGATATTGTTCGTACCCATATCGCTTACGTAGGTGGACTGAAAGTGTTTAGAGAATAATTGACATACTTGATGAGCGCCGGTGCCTGATTCGTATTTAAGGTGCATGATTTGTGGAATGCCAGTTGTTTTTAGTGTAATTCCAGAGTTGTTGATTATTATTCTGAATATTAGATTCAACTTAACATATATATTTATTATAGCAATGCTTCTGTAGGTGTTTTTGTTGTGTACGTTTGATAGCGAACTCTATGTAATCTATTGGATTATTATAGGATTTCTATTTTTTATTTAGTTTGTGTTTTTCTTTGATGATTTTGATTTGAGGAGCTGAATACCAGTTTGGAAATTTTTTCTTTTTGACGAGGCGTTTGGGGACAAATTTGTTGATGGTATTATTTAAGATGTTATAAAAGGAATCAACTACTTCGTCAACGTTTGCATTTTCCTGAGTAAATGACCAGTCTATCATCGACAGATGTCGGTTGATTAACTCATAGTCGGCTTTTTTCAAACAGGCAGAGCACTTTAGTAGGAGCGTTGATAATTGGGAGTGTATCGATTTTTAATATAATTTTAAGCGATGGGTGGTGTGAGTCTTCACTGACAAGAGGATTGCATGCACGAGATACATGGCATCCCTCATTACAGATTATTAAATCTAGGATTCGGTTATTAGATTTTTTTATGTGATTATATTGTTTTAATTCGGAGTAATAAATTGTGTTAGTAAGTGAGGAACAAAGTGTATTTAAGTTTCCAGGTGTTAAGTGTGAATCATGCATTTCCCATATTATGGTGGGCATATTAAAGTCTCCAATTACGAGTAAAATGTCATCGGGATATTGATCTTTTACATTAGCGAGTCAGCAAAGGAATGAACTGAGAGCGGTTTCATATCCATGACCTTGTGGGAGATATACACAAGCTACATGGATAGTACGTTTGGATGTATAGTTAGAGGGACGAATAGTGACCCAAATGCATTCAGCATTACACACTAAGGACGGGTTGTTTCGGAGAACTTGAACAATTCTTCAAATTTCAAAGTTAATTTTCAAGTTCTGTGAAAGATATTTTTAAGTTCTGTTTTTATTTCAGTTTTGTCAAGCAACTACCCTATAATTATATAGTAACAGAATTTGAATAGGACTTTCACAGAACCCGTAAATGAACGTTGAAATTTGATGAATTGTTCAAATTCTCCGAAACAACCCGTCCTAAGTCTTCGCGAGGGTATGCGTTAAGATTGTTATGTGTTATGATCATCACTCCACCGCCTCGACGAGAATCTTCTTGGTTAATAATGCTATTCATTGAAATGTTATTTGATCTATCCCGTCTGAAAATGCTATAAAATTCCATTGGTGCTAGTTCAGGATCGAAAATAGAATTATTAAGCCAAGTTTCAGAAATATCGAATATGTAACAATCGTCATTCAATAAAATATTATTGTGAAATATTTCTGTCTAGTACGTAATCCTCTACAGTTTTGATAAAAAATAGTTATCATTGTAAATTATATAAGTTTTTTATGTGTATTGTTATTTTGATAGATATATAAGGTAAAAAATGTAGAGGTTTATGAATGACGTATACGAAATTATATACATACGATATCGTAGTAGAAAGGTGAGCAGCAAGTACGAGCAGCAAATTGGGATAAAGGGGGGTAAGGAGAGTGTGAGGAAGGAAGGGTGGAATGTTTTTAATAATGAATAGGTAGGATTGATTATTCGACGAATTATACAATCCATATCGAGATTAAATTCGACTTCTATAAACAATAACACAGGATGTGAGGGAAAAAGAAGAAATAACAATATTTAACGGAAGGTTAAATAAAAGCAATAAAAGTAAATAAAAAAATAATATTAATAAAAAAGAAAAAGATAGAAATGAAAGCAGTGCGCGATGATCTAGTTCGTTTCAAGTTAACAAGTGATATAGCTAGTTTCAGCAAATTATTCATGAGGTATTTGTGTAATTAAGTCTAAAACTACACAATTGATATAATGACATAATGAAGGAAGTTAATGTAGTGTGATAAAAAGAAGGATCAGTTTTGGTTGAAGCAAGGAAATTTAAAACAAAGCATAGTAAATCCGCGTAAATTCAGATTCTGACAGCAACAGGTGTTTTTGTTATGTACTGTGTAGTAGATGTATACTTTTTATACACTTTGTTTTTCATAGTTCAGATTTGAAAAAATGTTTTAATGTCGAGATACAATTTTGAAATAGATTCGTTTTATAGTGTCAACTAAACATAATAATATAAGCATCGTAATTTAGTGTAGGTGTATAGTAGGCATGCAGATAGTAACATTAAAATTTCAATCTTTAAAACGAATGGATAATGAAACAAATAACGAGTGCCTAATAATAACGCTACATATATTTTTACGGATTAACAGCATGATGGGAAATAAAATATATTGTTTTTTCAGAGTTCGTGAATGTTGGGTTATATGTATGCAGATATAATTGTTTATTAATGGTAATTGTGTAACTTTCCTGGTGTACTGTAACAATAAATTAAATGCGAGGGTTTCTAACAAAGCCATGTTTGAAAATACAAAAGTTTAAGTAGTGGGCCTCTGTTGTAAGGAACGTTACGTAGCAGCAGTCTGAGCACGCACGGACCACGCTCCGGCATTAATAAAATACAGGTTCATTGTTGTTTCAGATTACCTGAAAAGTACCGTGTTTTATGTTCACCTTGAATAAAAGAAAATACTGTTTTTGATGTGGGTGTTCTTAATAGGATGTTTCGTTTCGAATTTGTGTTCGTCATATTTCGTGGCAAGAAAAGGTGCCCTAACGCCAGATTAGCTAGCCCACACTTATCTTGGAAACCCTTTGGTAAATGGAAAAAGAGATCAATGATAATCACTTACCATCGCCTCTATTCTTTCCACCAGGATTCCATTCTTCCTCTGAAAAAGAAAAAAATAGCCAAATTAGCCATTTGTTTGGGAAAAGTTTAGGCAATCACGAAGTGCAATGGAAAATATATTTGCTAGAAAGTTCAAGCATTCATAAAATTGGCTGGCGTCATCTATGTTTAAAATAGCAATGGATAACACTAATGTTATTCTTTAGTAACATTTAAAACCTACTAAACTACTTTTCTAGTTTATCAGCAAGAACATACTGACAACATTTTAACATGGTACATTAGAAATATATTTTCAAACGGTGTATATAAATACTTATGATGAAGGCAAATAATTAATAGATAGATTAGAAGATTCATCGATTTGTCGGTACATGAGTTATGTTAATTTCAATTAGCAACACTAGGTCAAAAAGGCATCAATAAAAATCATCTGTATCTAATAGACACTTTCTTAGATTATACTTTACTTTAGCGGTGTAAATGGAATTATTTTCAATACTTGAGTCGGAACAACAAAAGAGAGTGTATGAGACGTTATATGACTGTGGATGACGCAAGGAGTGCGTATCGAGACAGGGTTGTATCCCGAAATGTGGATTCATGGTCCAAATTGCAAAAACGAATTGATTAGTTGGTTAACTTTTTCAATGTTAATTAGATTTTATTTATCGGTAGTGCATCCCCAACCTAAAAGTGAAAGAAAGTGGACTGTGCTGAGGCGGAGGCGAGCAATCATTAGTAAATGGACCAACTCATCTCCATTCTCCTCCATCTCCCGACAGACCGTTCCATTAAGGCGCCTTCCTACAGTTCAGCGTTTTATTATTAGATAGATGTTCTTACCCCCGGTAACTTTCAAACCTGCTAATAATCATCCTTTATCTCGGCCGCCTTTCTTCTGAACCCTTTCCCCCTCCCGTCCCTTTCGTCCCTCCCCTCCCTTTTTCAGTCATGTCCGTGAATATGATGCGGATGAGGCAGACAACCCATCACGCTGATGGGAACACTCTTCATCATTACTTATCCCTACGGGAAATAATACGTGATGGAACTTTAAAAACACTTCTAGAAGGTACTGAGTATAATATTGGCAATAGAGCACTCTGGAGACTTTCACGCTGACTGAATATCGGTGTTTAGAGGAAGTTTGTGGAAAAAATATTTAAAGTGGAAAGAAGATTTTGTTTCGACACAACATTATTATACAACTTTAAAATAAGTATAATGACGCACCTGGCTGAAATTAAAACAAATGCAGAGCGTTAAATTAAACTTGGGTATCAACGAACTTTTCAAAATAGGAATCTATTATATTAGTTTTACACATAGAATCAAATAATATTTGCGAAGTATTCGTAAAGGTAGTAATTTACCAGCATGAAATCAGTCAAATATTTTTAATTAATGAAAATACATTCTACCGCAATAAACGTCGCGCTGGTAAATACAGAACGCGAGTGGTTTCATACAAACCGTTTCTTCAAAGATTCAATTCACTTAAAGAAACTTCAAACATAAAATGCTAAGAAAGGGGAAATGAAAAAAAAAGGAATTGGCACATCTTTCTCAAGGGATCTTCTTTCTCATCAACACATTTCTGGCGCGTTTTATTGAAAACTCGATAAAAGAGTTAAAAGAAAAAACATCGGGACCAAAAGACAGACGAATGCTTTTGAACCTAAATGCGTAGAAATTTTTCCCACTGTAAAAGCTGTTCAAACCATGAAATTTTTACGTGGGGAAAACTCAGCTTTAATACAAATAACGTGTTACAATTTAAATTGCTTAAAATATCATGAATTTCAAGTTGAGAAAAAAATACAGCTATCAATGTTAAGCAATATATAATTTCCTTTATTTCCTTGGATAGGCCGAAAGGCAGCTCCTAATCAAACATAACGCGATGAAACGAAACCTTCTGACTCAGGTTGAAGGAGGTTACACAGGGGGGAGGTAATGGGGATTGAGGTTTTCAATCAGAATGGATATTTCTCTCATTCAGGGAGGCTAGATTGAAATATTTCTTAAATCTGCCTCTGCGCTTTCATTGTATCGCTTAATGGGATATTATCTTCTGAGAACTATTTCGTTTCACGGAACTTTTCCAGAATTGCACTTCGAGATTGGCTAGAATATACAAAACGTGCAGCGATGTTCAAAGGAATGAACTACTTAAAACACACAAACTCACATTAGAGCAGATTACAAGGTCTGACCATTGCAGAGCTCAGATCAACCACCGAAAATACCAAAATGTCCAAAATAACCCCGGACGATATCACCAAGGCGCGCACACTAAAATCCATGTTATAAGGTATAAATAATTACTACTATAAAATTTCGAGCAATTTCGAGTAAATTTTTTCGCTTTTCAAAGAGCTCATTTGGTTTCATAAAATCGTTATGTCTCCCTTACCCTCCTAATTATATAGAAATATGAACTAAACGGTGTTAGAAAGAGTATATACCAAGGTATACATAATTTAAATGTACACCTCTATGAAACCAAAGGTTCCGACCGCAATTTGAGAAAAATTATGAAACTTGTTCTTTTATTAATTATTTGTATATGAAACGACAAGAAGGTGAGGCGGCAGTAATGTTAATAATATATTTGTTTAGTAAAAATGTGTTCTTTTTCGTTATCAATAAGTTTTTAGACGAAAAAGCCATTATTAAAACTTTGGATTTTATTTAGAAGCGGAAATATACAAAAACTCTCCAACTTTCTGCCAGAGGCCTGAAAGAGTAGTAATTAGAAGAATTCAAAGTGTCGATAATTAGTTAGAAAAATTGAAAGATATTATTTTTTATCATTTCCTCTAATATTGCGAATTTAGTGTGGTCTCTACTAGGTCAAAGTAAGTAAGTTTGTAAAGTTGTATTAATTATAAATGAAATTTTAATAAATGAAAACAAACCATGATTGTCATGGTGCAATATTAATTACAGGTTTATGTATTTAATGATCATGATAATAAGAGTTCTGACCAACTTTAGTTAGTTTTAGATATCGAATGGACGCCAAACTACTCGTATGTTCTGCGCCTACTAGGATTGTTAAAGTGATGCGGGCGAACTGACGTATTGGTGGGACACTATTATATGGGCCTAATAATGAGTATGAGAGAAGTTTGATCTACGCTAATTTTAAAAAAAATTGGTCGCCAGTTTATATATAACCTTTAAAGTCCAAGGACCAAGACAAGCAAATAAACTCAAGTATCGTTAGAATACATCGCATATAAGCAATACAACGCATTACCTAGTAACCTAAAACTTCCAGCAAAGAACAAAAATACACTGGCAAAAGCTCGTAAAAGCTATTTCCTCCGAAGTTTTATTAATGAGTGACACATTCTTTTTTTAGAACTCAAAAAGAACTTCTGTGTTTATTTCTTCTTCTTTCTTTTAACGTATTTACGAAATATTGTCCATTTAACTGTCTTAAATGATATATGTTTTAAAATATATGTACACTGTTCATTGAACTCCCTTTTAAATTCGTTTTCTTATGTAAAAATAAGTTTCTTTTATTTGATTAATGATAATTTGTGTTGTCTTTTCCGAAATGAATTTTCTTTAAACTCACTGGGAATAATATATTATAAATATTATTGTTATTACTAGATATTTAAATAAATATATATAAACAAATCTGTTCTACAAAGAATTTCGATACCATAATACGGGGATACTTTTGAATCGAGGGAAGACTTTGACATGATATCTGCATAATTCTCGCTAACACTCTACTACTCTCTAAACTACTCTCTCGGTATAGATGAAACCAACCAAATAGACTCAACCAAATAAATGTCGGTCCTTCCCAATCGGGATTTTTTTCAAGCAATTTTTTTTTTAGTAAGACATTTTTAAAGTTTACAACAGTTTAAGAGTCAGTTCCTGAGTTAGTTCCCAGTTAAACAAAAAAAAATAGATTATTTATAATATTTTAAAAACCTAGTTACAATGACGCTCCGAAAATAATTATCAGATTAATTGTTTTATACTTATATTCAAACATATTGATGGTTGAATTGTGAATCGGTTTTGAAATATGTTTTTGTGGTCGATAGTTTAAAAATCTGCAATAAATACGATATAAAACCATTTTTAATTTTCAAATGATGCACCCCATTTTACGGTACATTTAAAAATTGTTGACTTATTTTATCCAAAAAATTCAAAACTGATCTCACTTCGTACACTGACATGCTTACACTATATTTTCAAATGCAAAATACAACACTTAAAATGATGCAGCGATCATATCGTGTAGCACCGCCAGGACTGTACCAGGTTAAATACAATGGAATACTAATTTGTGACATTAGCAGGTCAAAAGCAGCCAGTCAGTGGTCAGTAAGTTACTGAGTTAGCCAGTTAGGAGTGAGTGAGGCGAACATGCAGTACGTGTTGATGTTAAGCACTTTGGAAAATTGAATTAGCGCCACCTTAGGGCGTTGCACATAGTTTGGCGGAAACGCCAATTTCCACGATATTATTTTAGCGGTGAAGCCGCAATTCGATTAGTTTTATCAGGTTTGAGTAGTGTGCGGCCGAAACTATAGCAGGCACTTTATTAAGGGAACGATAATTTCGTCGATTTATCAGGGGTGGGAAACTTTAGGTCTACTCCAAATTATTTTTATTATATTGCCTGATTAATTTTAGTTGTTTAATTTAATACTTATATTTTAATATATTATTTGATAATGAGGGCCCCACTGGGTGCTTTACCCGTTCTGACCCCCCCGTTTTAAAGTTAAATAAATAATTAATAAAATAATGATATGTAAATGTTGGTTAACTGATAAATATTACCCCCTACAATTTGGTAAATATATCTCTTACTCTACAATAATGAAAAATACAAAAAATGATGGTATCGTTGTATATATCAAAGATGATATAGAAGCTGATGTCAGAGAGATCTGTATCAATAATGCAAACTGTCTAAGGATATCAATCGGTAATGATACAACAATACTCGCAATTTATAGATCTCCTTCTACAAAAAATCTGGAGCCATTTCTAAACTCCTTATCTTTTCAACTAAGTTTACTAAAAAATACTAAAGATGATTTATTATCGGTAATATAAATATTGATATCCTCGAAAATGGCCACCCAAAAATATGATTATATGCAGACACTAGCATAATAAAGCCTAATTGATGAACCTACACGTGTATATAATGAAAGCAAAACTTGCATTAATCATATCTTTAGTAAAACTATTAAAAAAACTTAAGCCATTATTTGTACTACCACACTGACAATGACAATACAATAATTCTATCTATTACAAAAAAATACATATGTATACCAAAAACAGAAATCACTCATAACGAAGACTAAAACAAATTGGGAAAACGTCAAATTGGACTGGACAAGTCTTCTGGAAAAAGATGATACTGATACTGCTTGGAGTTCTTTTATAGAAATTATACAGCACATTATTCTATCGAACACCAAAACCATCACGACAAAAGCATTAAAGAGTTAAACATTGATGAGATTCCCACATCTTTTACAGAACATCCGGACAAGCTTCTTGACTTTATAAACAACTTTTTTTGTAATATTGGCTCTAACTAATTGCTCTAAGCAAATAAAATTTTAAAAAATTTAATGGCTTTCGAAAAAACTTTGAGGTTTCGTCAAATACGTCATCGGGAAATGAACTAATATCAAGCAAATCAATTAAATATCTACAAAATGAAATAATCCACCCACTGACGTACCTTATATCCTTATATATTATATCTGTCAATATCAAAAGGTATTTTTCCCGCTTGTCTAAAAATTGCTACGATCATACCAATGCATAAAAATGGTCCTAAAAATGAATAACCGAAACAACTCTAAGCCTACTTCGAAGTTACTTAACTCGAAGAGAACAATTTGTACAAATTGGTAAAAGAAGAAGCAAAACCCTACCAATAAAGTTCGGTGTCCCCCAGGGAAGCGTATTAGGACCTATACTATTTCTAAAGGAAACATAATGAGCTTTGCAGATGACACTGTTATTATATTCCACAAACAAGATTGGACAAAAACCTATAAGGAGGCTGAACATGGCCTAGCTGTTCTTCAAAACTGGCTTAAAGCTCCCTTACACTAAATGTTAATAAAACCAAATATCTAACTTTCTACAAAAATAAAATAGGACAACCAATGAGTGAGCATACACTAAAATTACACGAATGTCAAAATAATTTTACTCAATGTTTCTGCCCGCATATAACACAAACCAAAAGCATTAAATATCTTGGGGTCGAAATAGACGATAAACTACACGGATTCACACATTGATCGAAACTCAAAAAAGCTAACAAAACTCGTCTACTTCTACAGAAAATTACGAAACATTTTGTCAACTAGGGATTTAAAGAGAGTATACTATGCTTTATGCCACTCTAAATTGGAATATGGAATAATAGGATGGGGCTCAACAGCATCAAAACACGTTAAACAACTGAAGGTAACTCACAATTGCATCATAAAGACCATAATAAAAGTTCCCATAAAGACGTCAACAACAGAAATTTTTAAACAATTTGATGTTCCAAATATACAGAAAATCTATGCCAAAAACATTCTGGTACATCACCTCAAAAATGATTTACAGGCAAACACCTTACATACTCATAAAACCAGAGCCAAACAAACAGAGATTCTAAATATATCAAAGTGTAACTCTACCTTTGGACAAAGAAGCTCTGAATGTTTAGCAGTAAAGGTATATAACAAACTCCCACTTAGTATCAAACAATTCAAAACAAAAAATATCTACATTAAGGACATTAAATCTTTGCTTAAGGAACTACCGGATAAAGAACTTACTAGCATACTTCAAACATCGTCGTAGAAGTTTATGGAAATCCTTGAACATGAAGTTGAATCATAGAAGTCGCTGAAAAACTTCCAAAACCTAGTCCCACTCAACACAAGATCTCCTAGTGAGGAGAACTACGAATATAATCAAAATCTCTTATACATATGTATAAAAATATACATATTCTTGTAAAAATGTAAAAAAAATAATATATAGCCATTATAAAAAAAATGAAATAATAAAATTAAAATAAAATAAAACAGAGCTGAAATAAAATAAAATACAGAAAATATGGTGTTGTGAATTATTTGGGCATGTTTTGTTATTTTACGTTGTGATATTTTTGTAATGTTGTCTTATTTGTTCTTTAATCCATCAGTTTGTTTATTTTAATTTTCTTATTAATAATTTGCTATAAATATACCTTCCAAAGTGTAATTCGCTCGGGATACGTTGTCACTTAATAATAGAGGTTTTACTCAATAAAGTTATTCCGAAAAATAAATAAATAAAACTTAATAATATGTTTAAGTACCAACTGCCGACATAATACCAAAGACTATTTGTCCTTTTATGCTAGAAATAAAAAGCTTGCCGTAAGATAGTTTATAAATAACGCAGTGTCTTGCCCTTGTATCTACATGTATTTAATTTACAAGACTGTATTAGTGAAGTAGAAAAATTAAGCCCTCTAAACGACAACAGTCAATAAAATTATTATTTCTACAGATTTATGGCAAGTTTCTCGTTAATTTTTTAAGTTCCAAAAAAATATATGTTGTTTTTGAAGATAATATTAATACATTTGTTATTATTAAGCACGTTTTGTTGTGTTATTTAATATGTTTGACCGGTCAGTGGTTGAGTGGGCATAGCGCTTGGGTCTCACCCGAGCGTCGCGTGTTCGATTCCTCGGCTGGCTAAGTCCTCCATCACAACACAAGCAACATTTTCGGCTTTCTGTGGTGGTAGTAGGAGATTTTCAAACATTGTTGGGTTATTCGTAACCCGGGAATGTTTGTCTTTCTTTATAAAAAAAAATATATGTTATAGTAATATTATTATTCACGGAGTATCTTTAAATGCAACTAAAGCATTTGTCGAGAGATTTTTGCTCCATTTCAAACTAAACTAAAAATATTTTTACCATTTTCACTTAATTTATATCATTTTTTTAAATAGCGCGCACCCTCTAACATTCTGATTTACATATCTCCCTTTCACACAATCTTTGAATGATCACTACGGGCCCTTAACTAAAAAAAAATATGAAAAATAAAAAATATTTTTTCATTACTTTTTTTTTAGTTCATTCTTTAAGGCCTGCAAGGCCGTTTTTAACCAGATTACCAACAATTTTAAGAGATTCTTAATAAATTAGCAATTCATTCATACTCATTTATCTCCATCTGATATCATAAAGCTTTTGTGTTGGCTATTTTGTGGCCAAAGGGTATTAGTAAATAAGCTGTTGGTAATGACGTATTTGATGTTACAACATTTTAAATTATTTATTTTTTAGTTAGTCCACAATACGAAATAGACGCGTAAAATCACACGTTGATAACATCACATGCGATAATCATTCGCTGGATGATTTGCCGTACAAAGATACAAGAGTGTGCTTGCATAAAATTAATTAATGAAATTATGAATGTTAATTTACATTAATACGTCAATTACAATTAACGTCAAGGAATAAATTCTCAGAAGTGTTATTAAACAATATTGGGTCTCGGGGGGTTAACCCACAATACAGTGAAACGTAAAACCAACGATAATTATGATCGTGTCTTGTAAACCCTTTCTAAAAAATATATCACGCGTGTGTTTGCTAACCACTCGTTAAAACTGTGTGATTTTCTAGCCATCACCGCCGTACGACACTGGCGAGAGTTCACCAGGCATGACGGCCTGCACTACACAATCTAAAAACTATGTGATAGTAGAAACATCATGATGATAATCGAAAAATAATGCTGAACAATCATCCAAATCCAAAACACCTTCTACGATTCCAATTAATAGCCTAGACCCAGACGGTCACATGGGTTTTCACTTAAAAAAATATCTGAGAAAGTATAGTTTTATACACTGGACTTTACGAAAGATAAACTCTAGAAGAGATATCTTTACTAATTTGACAGACAATTGGTGTCGTCAATTTGAATATGTGCTTTTGATTTCCAGGTCTCACACAGCCAATGCAATTGATTCCATTCAAGAAAGACTTTGAATATTTGAAATAGGAGAATTATTTTATCGAAAAATTTCGAATATATTTTTTTATTTTCCTATAAAATTGAATAGAAAGGAATCGACTAGTTCAAAAGGAATATACGTATTATATACTGAGTATGCCTATCCCTATCGTAACTTTCGTCTGAAGAAGATTTCACACCTTTAAAACTGTTTGTAGTTGGAAAGTTACTAAGACTGATCAGGTGTTCACAATTATTTAAACTCTTTCTAACAAAAGTATTCGGTGTTCGAAAAATCTTTTTGCATAAAGCTTTGCGACGATTTGTTTTGATATAACACTAATAACGTATTTTACTATTCAAAGATTGTTTATTTTATTAAATTAAACCCCACAGGCCTATTAGGAAAACAATTTGTCACAGGGACTATGTTATGTATGGGGATGCTGTGTGGGGAGTCTTTTTAAGTAAAGGAAGGAAAAGACGTTCTAGGAAGGAAAAGGTATGAGGGATGGGTAGGATTATAGGGATCAATGTATCCAGGATTGATGGACGTATGATCAATCCCTCGCGCTGCAGTGCAAGGTGATAAGTGAAGAGAGACAAGTTGGAGAAGTCAAAGGGTCTTCCCAAACCAGCCTCTCCCTATCCGGCACGCCATGAAGTTAGTGGACAGGCGCATCCTGAACACCCTCACCCTATGAACCCGGGCACCCCTGCCAAATCACCAAACGTGACGAATGACTTGGGGCCTATGCCAGAAGTGTTGGTTATCCCGTATGTTGGTTGGCCTCATTTTCCTCAGGGTCTACTGTGCGGGGTTATTATTAAATATTATAAAAAGTTTATTAGTTACAGTTTGTTGCAATCTAAAATTTAATCTTAGTTTTAAGTTAATCGTAAAGTGTATGGAGGTTTTTTTAAACTTTAAACATTTTGTTAATTTGGTGTGAGTTTCTGAGTTAGTGATATTACGTGCTGATGAGTTAGTGATATTACTTAGATAGGTTATAACAAATATTTGTACATATTTTTCCTCTGCTATGGATTATAAAATATCGTACATTTTGCTAATAAAATGATTACACTGAGTAATTTGTGAGAAGAAAATTTGGTCTGTTAATTCAGTTTCAAAGTTCTCAAATTCGCTTATAAGCCGAAGTAAATTAGAAAAATTGGAGAACTTTTTCTCTAAATCTTTAATTAAATTTCCCAGAAAATTTATATTATCACAACTTTTTAAACCCCGTCCGAAGGCGCAAACTACGGTCTCACTCGGATAGCATGCTTATATAAAAAACACAATATTAAAATGTAATATTGTGCTTGATAATATGGGTTATAGATGTAGAAATCATTGAAGGTGGGCGAAACATTACTTGTATTTTTTTAAATCCATTTATTATCGGAAAAAAGCCAAGTTAGCAGTACACAATGGAGTGCTGGTACCTACCCTTATATTCGGCAGTGAGGCATGGATCTTGTAGAGGAAGGATGGAACTCTTTTGCGATTTATTAGATTGATAAATATTTAAAAAATTAAATAATGAAGGATGAAAGTAGACTGAATGCTTTAGAAATGAGGCGTATATATGTGTGGTAAAACCATGTATGATCGTGTGATTAATCCACAAAGAATTCAAGAATGATGATAGCGTAGTGAGTAACATTCAGAACGGGACGTTCAAATGGTTTGGGCATGTATAGTGAATAGATGAAGAAAGAAGTTTAAGGAGAATATATGACACAAATGTGAATATTAGAAGAAGTCGGGGATGCCCGATAAAGACATGGCATGATCAAGTGAATCAGATACTTGAGTCGGGCTATGTCTGAAATCAGAATAATGAAGTATGTATGAATGTAAATGATGCAAAAAGTGTGTGCCAAGACCGAGTTTTTTGGCGGTCGGTCCTCTCTGCCTACCCCTGCAACTAGGAAACCGCTTGATGGTTAGTTAATATCGGTAAAGCGTAAATAGTTAAAATTATGTGGCAAACATTAATTTGTAAATACTTAGGTGTGCAGGATCGTTTAATATTGACGAGTTTTTGATTTCGCCAATCATATTTATGAAAAATAGTAAAAGAAATATAATTTCCAATGTAGATACGGAATGAACATATATGGCATATCCGATATTACGTTTTCCGCATATTCTGAGGACAAAATAATATTTCTATCTGACTTGTGTTGAGAAATCGTTTCCCTTCAAATAATACCCTTCCGCCTGAAGGAAATCCCGCAGCCCGTTCCATACTACCATGGGTGCATCCTACCAGGTGTCACCTGGGAACCGGACTCACTCCTCTTTTGCAATTCTGCGCTCCTAACTTTCCGGATATTCACTTTAAAAATACAGAACTGTTATCTGCAGGGAACTGGGAATATTGCTGTATTTATTTCGAACAAATTCTAATGGAGGAAGAATTATGTGAAATTCACGATAAAATACACGAGCGAAATTGCAGAATTTAGAACATTCACGACGCGACGCGCGACTTCGAGACTCTGGTAAAGTAAAATTTTCATTGTTTCTAAACTTTTATTTTATTTTATTGTACAATAAATTTGTCTCTTTTGACAGGGCGAGTGGGCGAGCAAAATGTATTAAACTTGAATGAATATGCTCATGAATTGAAAAAAATCCTCTTCTATCTCTTTAATCTAACATTTGTATTGATAGTAAGAAGGGGAAACTTTTACGTCTATGTATGTTGACATACAATAACGGAATTTATATATACATATATTTGAGTGATGAGTACATTTTATATCAGTATATGTAATAACATATACTGTCACATAATATGTAATTTGTTGGGTAACATAGTTTCTAAATTTATTTTATATCTCGGCTTATAAATTTGACTCTTCTAAAACAGTAATCCTTTCTAGTTGGACAGCCAAAGTTCTAACGTATCTGTGCATACATTATTGTGCAACGAGTTAATAAATAAATAAAAATGATTTAAATTGTCCGTTTTTTGTCTTCTCTATTTTTATATTGGTTTCTTTTCTATTTTAGGAATCAAAAAGCCAGTGTTAATTAAGGTAACTTTGAAATGTACTACAATTATAATAACAGCAATGATATTTTGTGAAAGACAAAAATTCTTATAGATAATATCGTGTTGTTTTAACCTTTGTCACATCTTAATCTTAATATACGTTGGTATTCTTAATCGGAAAATGTTTTAAAGACGTACGAAATTTCAATAATACACACCTTAATAATATTGTAGTTTTTCATACCGAAGCAATTTTGCTGTAAAGATTATTTTTATTACTGTGCGATAAGCGATACCTTTTTATAACCCGGAAAACCGAACATTATTCAAAACGATAACTCAAAACTTTATCGAAGCGAAAAATTGACATTGTGATTAGTTTATTTTTTCAAATGTTTAAACTTCATAATTTAAAATTATGGAGAGGGGGAAGGAGAATTATTATATATTTATTTTGTTTAAATTGGACAAATTATATAAAGATTTGAGTTGAATTCAGACTTGGAAGAGATGAGATGTTGATTGGGGGGAGGCAATTAAAGAGGGACAACCAAAAAACATCTAAAGTTCCCACTTCTAGACCACAGAATGTACAATCTGAGGTGACAAGCACGTGACTTAAAAAAATGTTAGAAAGAACGGAACAACGTCCAATCCTCATTCGAATAAGTGAGGAAATTCATTTTTCCGATAAATGCGGGAATTATTTTGTTTATTTATTTATCGTCCAGAGAGCTTTTACATGTATGTGGTACAATTTAAATGACATACAGTTTTGAAACATGAGAAATAAATAATAAAAATAAAATTACATTAAAAAATAATATATGCAAGAAACAAAATTACAAATAACGAGAACATACATTAAAAATACAGCGATTTGACTGGTTTACAAAAATATAACTTCTGAATTGTTGAAACCACGGATTTGATGGGATAGTCCTTTGTATTGAGGCATAGCGGGCTCCCTTGGATTGACTACCAATATGTAAAAGAATATCCCATCTGACCCAAAGATTCAAGGATCTATCTTTGAGGGTGGAAAAAAATGTCGGATAGGGGAATGTAGTTCACGAGTTTAACAAGTAGGATGCGAACATGTTCAGGAATCCAAATCATAGTTACAGTTTTACAACAACTTTGAATGGAGACTATCAGCACTTGAATAAGACATACAAAGTGATCATTGTTATGAAGAACAGGACAGGATTTAAGTTTTGGAGGGAACTGAGAGAGTCAGAGAAAACAAGGGAATGTTCAAAATTATTTTTGATGATACATTTGAGAGATTCAATTATTGCAATGCAATAATTGAATCTGAGAATATTGAAAATTTGTAATTTATTGTATAAAATATTCTGTCATTAGAATTATTGTGGTAAACGTTAAAACCTATGCCACAGTTAGGAAATTCTTGCAAATTTGGAGCCATCAGTAGTAAATAAAAGAAAGAAATTAAGCCATTTAGATGAAATAATGTCATTGAACTTATTATTGACAGTACGGGCCGGGTTATTGGAATTGTGATTAGAAATGCTAGTTTTTTTAATGACTATTATAATAGAAGATTTAAATAATATTATAATACAAGATTCAAATTAAATTATAATACAAGATAGAAATATTACACCTTTAAATTTATACGATGAGAATGCCAACATTTTTATAAATCCCAACCAGGAATTATTAGATTCCTGGTCAAATAAAATTTTACACGCAAAACACTTCAATTATCTCAACCAAACGATGTTGACAAAATTTCGTCAAACAAATGGTTGAGTATTGGAGAGTTGAGCGCAGAAATAGAAGGATTTATGCTTGCCATTCAGGATAGAGTCATTAATACAAAAAATTATAGAAAGAATATAATCAAAGATACAAATCAAATTGATGATTTGGGTAGAAAATGTTTGGCTTTTCCGGAAACTATAGAACATATTATATCGGGATGTTCTATATTAGCACCGTCCGAGTATACATTTAGGCACAATCAAGTTTTAAAAATAATTCACCAAAATTTGGTAATTAAACATAACTTGATTGACTGCCGTAATGTAGTACCATATTATGAATACGAACCAAATTCATTTTTAGAAAACGAATTTTATAAAATATATTATGATAAAACTATACTAACAGACCGAGCGATTAGTCATAATAGACCCGATATAGTTTTACATGACAAAATTAAAAAAAATAACTTATATCATTGATGTCGCTATACCAAATTCCTGTAATATTCAAAAATCTGTTAGCGAAAAAATAAGAAAATACACAGATTTAGGAAATGAAATAAAAAGAATTTGGCATTCTCAGACTATAAAAATATTACCATTCGTTATTTCGGCTACTGGCATTATACCTAGCTCTCTAATTAAAAATTTAGGCGTATTAGATTTATCAAAAAAATTATATATAAAGATGCAAAAGTCGGTCATTTTGAATACATGTAGGATAAAAAAAGATTTTTTAAATATTTATGTTGAGGGATCAGTAGGATTTATAGGCCCTGTTAGAAGTTCTACCGAGCCGAACCCTCTGATATGAAAATATCTGGAGACGGTGAATTTTTTTTTCCCATTTGATATCTGGTGAGTTGACGTGTTGTTGTTCTTGTATTGTTTTGTATTTATTTTACTTATATAATGCACTTACATAATGTTGATTGACTAGATGATCATTTGTGGAAAAGTGAGTGGAAGGGTTAAGTTTTTCCTTTGGGGAAGATTTAACCCGGACAACTAAATCGGAAGTAGAAATAAAAAAAAAATTATAATAATTATATAATTATAATATTATAATACAATTTTTTATCAATTCTAATAAAAGAAGATTTAATTAAAATTATAACAAAAGTTTTAATAATAATTAGAGTATTTTTAAAAGTTGTGTTATATGTTATTGTGTTACAAGATTTAAATCAATAACGTTTTGAATATTATGTTTCCTAAGTCTCGTCAAATTATCAAAACGAGAACAGTCAGTCAGTTTCTAAGGGGACAGCTGTTTCTCGTCGCACAGTGTTGTCATTAATCTGTATAATATTAAGGGTGAAATATTGAAATGAAAACGGAATAAAATATATTTATTTTCAACGTAAATATTTATGAAGCGAAGTTCTGATATTAATGCTGTAAAACGCAGATTGGTTTATTTTATTTCAAATTTATTTTTGGGGAAACAATTATTATATTAGTATATAATTATTTTTTAATGATAAACTAATGTTTATGAGACAAGGTTTCTACGCATAGCACAAAGGATAACAATTTATCATTGAAATTGAAAATATTTCCCGAGTAAAAATAAATGCCGACGTATCTAGTGGTAGACGTAGCTCAGTGGTACAGAGCACCTGACCGTACATCAGAAGGTACGGGTTCAATTCCCGTCGGCGGCATTTATTTTTACTCTGGAGATATTTTCAATTTGTATGGATATTTCAGGCGAGTAGTTAATGCTTATAATAATTTGTTATTATATATAATTTAGCATTTTATTAAATGCAACCTATTTAGGAATTTCCTAGAAAAAATGTTGTTAAATTTACTATATAATATACAACCGGTACGCGGTAGGCGGATTTGGGTACCGCTGCCGCATTTATTGGATATAATACCGGGAACCATTTATTAGATTACTAACACATCTACCGTAGGTCATCCCAAGTGTTTCACTACGTTTGCTGATTTAACAGGGGTGACCGGAGACCCTTTGACCTCTCCAACTGGTCTCGCGGCCGATCGCCTTGCGCCACATTGTCACAACTCTCATACCTTTTACCGTCCCAGAACTTCCTATCCTTCCTTTTCCTTAAAAAAGACAAAAAGAAAATATTTTCCTCAGGACCTCCTGTGTGGGGTTGATGTAAAATATAATGTTTTAATATAAGATTATTTTAATGATAATACCCCGTGATTTATCATGGGTCCTCGCTTGTAAATATATTATACTGATAACCAAAACCGTTATTTATTTAAACTAAATTAAGTACTGGGCATATATTCTATTTCAAATGCATAAAATATCCGACAACAGGTTAAAAGGCGGTCTACATAAAATTAGGTCTATATAAAATACGTCCTACAGAGAAGGCGGTCTGTGGCAATGCAAAGTCTGCCCGGGCCCACTTAGTTTACATATATAATATTACAAATAATACATTTCAATTCATTCAATATGAAAATTTCCCTTAGCGTGTAATATCTGAAAGAATACAGCGCTATTTGAAAGACGAATGGGATAAAGTACCTACTTGGCTCCCGCGGAACTTGGAACTTGGAACTTGGAAGAGATCCAGACATAGCATTGTGCGGTCCGCTCTGCCTAATGTCCCCAGTGCGCATGGTGGAAATGTACGATCCTACAACCGCCTGTTATTTAGAACAATGATTCTAATTTCATTAATCGCTTTAATATTACCGCAAGAAAATCCAGTGCACCACCAATAATTAAAAAAAATAACACTATACAAAACTAATAGTTCTGTTTTCATTAGACCACGCGTCCAAAAATGTTTCTAATTTTCTCTTATAGAATAAATCAAAACCTAAATTTCCTCTGAAATCATAAGATTAGGGTGTGCTTAAATACCTACCTTCTTAATTACAAACCTCAAATATTTTACCAAACATTTTTTTAAATTACATTTAACCCGATTATTCCCGTTAGGAAAAACTTTTTTCAAACTTTCTTCAGGCCGGTAGGTACCGTATTATTTTACTACTCTTAGTAGTAACCACGAAGATGCGAACTCTGGCGGGATAAAAAATAGTATCCAATAAGTATAATATTTAAAAATATTCAGAAAAAAAAATACTGTCATTTAATTAATCTCACAAATATCCTTAGTTTTCCATAACTTCCTTTCTTTTTTAAATTTAATAAATTAATATATTATCCATCACTACTATCAACAAAAATACTACAGCAAACATACATTTATGTAAAAAGAATTATTTAAGTACTAACTAACAACAACATTTATGTACACTCCCCTTCCATACATAAGCAAATGCTTTCAATGGAAGAGTAGTAAAAAAATACAAGATGTAAAATGAATTATGTACCATGTAAACTTATTATTAAAAATAAAAAATAATTACAAAAAAAAAAAAAAGTCTGCCATCTTGAACCGGAACTGGAACGTAACAAACAAATTTGCAAACAGAATAAATGCCAAATGGTTGAGTTAAAACAGGACTTCGCTTCACACGATAATATGTTACCATGCTATTTATATTTACGACATTCAAAATGTTTAACATTATTATGGGAAAATCCGTAACGCAAGTTAATCCTTACTGAAAACGAAGCGGTGGCCAATAATGTAAGCAGTAAAAATATTTGAAGACGCAGATTTCCACTGCAGTATTATTCGGTTAATATTATATATCGCTACAAAACCCGGCCGGGCCGTTGTCTTGTGCTGTACACTGCACCGTCACCCGAACTTTCCAGAAAATGCTTCTTTGCGGGGATAAGTGCCATTGGGATAAAATTATTCTATCACAATTATGTATAGCTATGTGATATTTACTTTCTCAGTACTGCAACCTCAGATTGGTTAATTTTATCTATGGTAGGAACGTCTGTACAGCGTTTTGATTGTGGTCAGACAAAAGAGATTATCTAAAGAAAAACTAGCCATAAAGTTAAAAAAGGCTTTGAACAACATTTCTTCATCATTTCATCGTGTTGGTAATATCAGAAGGCCCAAAGTAGAATAAAAGTAGTGACTGTAAATAATGTGCCCATGATAAGATATTTGAAGATCCACTGATTAATTAAAATATAAGAGAAATGGCAGAATCAATCGTTTTTTGTAAGTCTTATTTTAAAGATAACCTCAAATAAAATAATTTGTAATGCGCTTCCGCCATTATTTGTTTACGGGAAAATCAATAGATTAAAGTTTATATACAGCAATTTTCGATTTGTGATAAATAATTAAACGTAATATTTTTTCCTTATATCTGAAAAAATAAAAACAAAATATATTTAAATTTTTAAAGAATATACCCACACATTTACACAAACAAATTAGAAAAAGATTGATTAAAAGGGAACAAACATTACGAAAGAAATACGACTTTTAAATCGACGAGGTTTTTATTTTATATGAGTATTTTCAATAATATTATTATTCAATTTATAAAATATTGTTCATTTGTAAACAACTTTGATTGTATTCAACTTGTTTATGAATAAACTATTTTGTTATAAATTGAATGATAATATTACTGAAAATTTAAAAGAAAAACTTAAATTTATTAAAATGGAATTCTAGTAATTAAACGTGATAACAATATACTTTTTAAAGTTTCTTTCTAAATTCAAATTAGCTCTTGTTTAGATAGGTATTTAAATTTACATAATAAACGCAGTAAAGAATTAAAATTTGTTGAATTATTAATTGATTAATGTATACTTACTTGTTTCATGTGAATCAAATGTCCAAACGTTATTGGTGTACTAATAATAAAGTTCGTTTTTATAAAACTCAAAAAAAAAAACTTTTTAATATCGTTCGAATATCATAAATCTCATATATCCATTAAAATCACAAGTATTGGAGGCAACACATAATAAACTCAACTGAAAGTAATTACGGATAAAGATAAAATGATGAAATTAATGATGGACAACATGAACATACAAGGCATTGCGGCGTGAGTCACAAGGGATTACTTTTTGCAACGACATTCAATGTGGAAAGTATGTCACAGAATCTGGAATATCTTGTCTGCTCGATTAGTATGGCATCAGATATCAGACATCATGCTGGGAACAGAATATTTTATAAAATATTTAAAATATTTTGTTCGATGTTTTATTTTTCTCAGAATAAAATGTAATGTACATTATTTTAACAGAAAAGGGATTTTCACATTTTTTTGGCATGGCTTCTGCTGTAATTTGTGTGTACCAGATTGAAAACTTGAAATTGACTACAGGTCCAACTGTATAGTTGTGTTGAAAGAAGCCAATCGAGATTTTTGAAAAACTTCCTTCCGCCGCGGCGCGGCGGCTTAATTAATTAACTCCAAGGGTAAGAACGCAAATTGAGAGAAATATTTGCATTAATCCAATTTCTGAGAATAAATTACAACTAGCGGCCCGTATGAAGTACACAAAGGTTGTTAAGGAATGTACTTGACTTATTAACCAGTGATTATTTGGAGTACAAAATGTAAATGATTTTTTGTCTCCGGTGACTCCTTTGAAATTTTTTTTTTCAATTTTAACATTAAAAATCGGTAGGTATTAGACAGTTATGGCCGGGGGGAGGGGTTAGGTTAGGTTAGGTAATTAACATTTTTTACTTCAAATAATGTAAGGAATCACTGGTCAAAGTAAGTCAGTACGTCCGTCAACACATATGCAATACCTAACTGACAGTTTCGCCTTCTCACTTTCTTGTAGCCGATACAGAAATATTATTAAGAGAAAGCTACAAGCCAGAAATGTGTATATTCTTGGTACACCTTATATTGTAGGTAATAGGCATTAAAATCGCTTGACAAACGGAATCTAGAAACGTTCGATTTCAAGCACAAAACTGGTCTTTATTTATTTTGTAAATAATTTTATAAGAAAGCAAAAATGTTTATCAAGTGAAACTGTCACAGATAATCTTTGCTATAATATTGTATTTTTTAAAGTTGTTTCCTTTACGCGTTCGTTCATTTCTATTGAAAAAAAAAATTTTTTTAGTGGTTTACATTTATATTTCTAATTGAGTAATTTATTTTTTTATTTGTATTCTACTCAAGGGAACGATAGGAAAACCTTCAATTTATATAAATCATATTTTTTGGTATTTAGAATGTACACCAATTCGTTACAAAGATTAATCAAAATAGTGATTTAGCATTAAGCTTCGCCTTAATAATTAAATAAAAGTCTTTTATTATCTATTTTTTGGTAACAAATATATATAATTATATCCTCAGTAGGATAAAAGGGCCCAAATGTATCCGAAAGGTTTTGAGGAATCGCTTTTGTAAATTTATTGGTAAAAATATATCCTATCGAGGCTCCGCTGCACAAAGACTTGCTAATAAGACTATTAAGTTTTTTGGAGCTGCAAATGTAGTACGTGCATACACGTTGTGTGTTTAATGTAAAAAAAACTAAAAATAATAATATTTTGCTAAGGTATCGGAAATAAAAATAGGCTAAAACTTCATAAGGTAGTTTTCGACAAGGTACTCGTAAGGAAATCTCGGTACACGAAGAAAAACGAGAATTATTTATTAAGAATCTCTTCAAATTACCAGAAATCCGGTTAAAAACGGGATTGCAGACCGTTTCCTTATAAACTTTTAAATTACCAATACAAAACACGTGTTCATGCATTTGCATTGATGATACATAACGTCAATATGCGAAAATAGTAGGATTTGTACGAACACGTGTTTCGACAAACTGTTAATATATTTTACTAAAATTTTCAACGTTTTTAACCGGATTACAAATAATTTTAAGAGATTCTTAATAAATTAGCATTCTCAAGAATGGATACCTAATTTTAACAGAATATCGCACTTTTCTAGAGCAGCTGCTTTCTTAATAACGGAAATTTAAATATGAGGAAATCAAATTATTTCCATTTTCAAGCATGAAAGTATTTATTAGTTACAGAATAAAATAATTTGAACATTTTGATCTGAATTTTTGATCAAAACTAATTTTTTCGAAACATCGAAAAAAAAATCAGTCGAAAGTTGCTAAAATGTTTTATTTAATTTCGGCTGCGGTGGTAAGTACTGTCTGTAATTCCATCTCAGACCAACTGATAAATTGAGTTTGAAGGGCGCCTGGGGGGTGGCTGTGTGCATTATGAACTCCTCGGCACTTCGAACACTTCAGCACCCCCTCCGTCCCCTTTTGCCCGACCTCTTGAGCGGCTCTTCGAAGCCAATATCCGCTGGGATCATGACTGCCGAAGGCTGCGAACTTCGAACCCAGTTTGTTTTAGAGTTAGGGAATACAAATATATATTTTATTTTATGTATTTAAATAAGCCTTTGTTATTCCAGAGTAATAATAATTGGCTGAAAATTCAAAATAGCTACACGACTTCATTTTATTACATCTATCGCTAGGTTTTCTTCACACATTCTATAATTTTTAAAATTTTAAAAATTAAAATTGAAATATTTATTTTTTTATAAACTTAGTGAGTAAATCCTCAAATTGTAATTTTAAATAATTGAAGACAATACTAGCGATTACTAAACGAAAATCTGAAACAGAAAAAGATATGGGCACATCTGAGATACTTCAGGACTTCACATCAGGACTTCACATCAGGACTTCACATCAGGACTTGAACCCAGGACCCTTGCCTTGCCGGGCACCGCTCTACCAACTGAGCTAATGGGACCACATCTCCTTCGGTCATATTTAACTGTATCATACTTCGAATAAGAACTACCAATATTGTCTTCATTTTTCTCACCGCACATTTTTATTAGCAACTATCTTTATGTATGATAGTAAGATTCAACCCGAACTAAATGAAATCTAGATAGAGGCTTTAGATAAACATATCCTATTTTTATTTTTAATGTGCGACATCTATTGACTCTTCTGCAAGTCTAGGATGAATATTTATTTTTTGGAATAACTTAGCTCATGCTTTTTTAATTTGATTTTTTTTAAGATTAACGAGTCATTGAATAATTTTACGCATTACTTAGGAATACGCAATCCGTAACTTTCACCGTAATTAATTTTCGCCTTTCTGAATTCTCGATACAATCAATTCCAGTTTAAATTCAAAACAAATTCGAGTTCATTGAAACAGAGTTATAATCACTCACGGACATACCCTAAACCGAAGTAGAATTTTTGTTAAAATCTTATTAAAAAAATTTGGAGTCATTTAAATTAGTTTTTACACTTTTTACTCGTGTCCATTATTGCCAAAGAAAATTCGTACGGAAAATTAAAAAAAAATATATTTAATTTATTAGATAAAGGATGCACGAGGAAGAGTAGACTGGTAAAGCCCGCGTATAAAAATCCTCTTGATTCAATTTGTCCGGAGATTGAAACTTGGAAAACGAAAATCGAATTATCGGAGCTAAGGCAACGTCTGAGAAAATTGAAAGGACAACAAATATTTTGTTTAGTTGAACCAACAATTTGCCTGGTTATGTCACTTTACGGCGGGTGGCGTCTTCCTCTCTGCTTACAGTTGTCAGTCAGGGTGGAAATATTAGATTGCTAGAGGTGAGCGATTCCCCGAAGTTGAAATATGCAGAAATTAATCCGCCGGCAAAGATCCCTCAGCCGCGTGCATTGTGAAATAATTAAACATGCTTCCTTTAGCCGGGCCCCTCAGGCTCTACGTGCTTCATTAGCATACATTCTGTATGGGACTCGCGTCGGCCGGTCTTACGATACCGTTTACATAATCCAATAGCTCTTAGAATCTCAAATGATAATTTGTATAAAGCGAAGGGAAGGGAAACGAGGTACCTGCCTAGGCCTGGCAGGAAAATCTCAGCCCAAGGACTAATATTAGATGCTTGTTACACAAATCTTATATTACCATCGAATCAATACAAGAGAATAACAAAGGGAGTTTTTCGAGTCATTTGAGTTATCAATTTAATCACGGTAATAAATTTATTTAGATCAACAACCTTCAAAAAAAATATTGTCATTTATTAGCTTCCAGAAAAAATCACCGACCGTAATTCACCGACCACAATTTACGTATAAAAATGCACTGCAGAGAAAATTATTTGCAATTATATTATTATTATGTATTCATTTATTATTTGTCAACGCCTACCTTTTTACGGCTTTGCCGTGGTATGGTTCCTTTTAAATCATTATTATCACAAAAAAACCTTACAGATTCTCGACAATACAGTTATTTAAGGACTTCACCGCACTGAACATACAGCAACTATACATAAAAATTATAACTCTATATTACCAAAAAGACGAACTTAACCATCATACTATACAACACAATTACGAAACAAGAAACAGACATCAACACATGACCCCGAAGATAAATACCACCTATGGACAAAGACATTTTCATAATCTGGCCCCAAAAATTTTCAATTTAACGGAAAAAGATATTAAAGACCTGGCAACAAATGTAAATATAAGACACAAAATCCACACATGGATAGTCAACAAAGGCATTGTATACTGCGGACAGATAACATCTACAATACCATAAATTATAGCACACTCCACGCATGAATTTTTCTCTTCTGTTCTCACTCATTTATTTGTATTTTCATTATTTCTTGTGATTTTTTTTAAATTCTTATCTTTCTATTTATATTTTATATATATCTTTTTATTTATATCTTTGATTCTATGTAAATTCGCATTATCTAAAATTAAATCAAACTCCCGCCACCTCAGAACAGGCTCAGCCTAGTGAGGTGGATCATACCAAAAAATTGTATGTTAATTTATTGGTTAATAAATAATAAAAAATTAAATTAAATTAAATCTAAGGCTGTTCATACTTATTTATAATATTTTGTATGTACTTGTATCTTCTTCTAGAGCTTGTATTAATATACTTTCTGTATATATTATATTATACTTTCTGCCGTCATTTTATGATCAAATTAATGCAGACATACTAGAAAATGTATTAAAAACATCATAGAAACTAAATAACAGAAAATCAAAGAAATCTACCAGTCCACCTCAGCACAGGACTACCTAGTGAGGAGGACTAAGAACAAACAGATGAAATATTATAGATTATCATATATTGTAACTCTCATCAAACCTGTAATTAAATAGACACTAATAAAAAATAAATAATAAAATAAAAAATGCCTTATTTGTTTAAACTATTACCAGTGTTTGATTATGCTTGTATTCTGTGACATGTAATTATTGTGTATGGTATATTTATACCGTCGATATTAAACAATTACAGTAACCTTTAAATAAATATTAACCTTAAAAATCAATTTGACCGAACCTAACTCGTGGGCGGTGAATTGTGAGCGGTGAACTTTTCCCGCGGTGAATTCCGGGCGGGAAATATACTGGATACCCATTTTAACATTGGGTCCCTTTCAATGACGATTCTTCTCTGTGTAAGGGTCGATAAAATGTTATTTACATGCAGCGTGCTTTTGCCAAATCGCGCTGTAAGTAGTGAGTTTTTATGTAAATGTTATCATATTGGGTATGTTATATTTTCGAGTAGACGAGTGTGATAGTGATGAAAATTTTTCGAGTTTTCTTTATTTCACCGGAAACATGTTAAAAAGATCTAGAATTGATCAATTTATAAGACATTTGAGTTATAACAACCGTTCAAACTATAGTGATTTTAGGGGCAATGGCCGCTTGTGCGAATCCGTTTAGCCGGGTTTCCACTCCACAGCGCACGTGCAGTTGGATTCATTTGTTATTTGATGGAGTGAATGAAAATAGATATTTATATTTGTATCAATCACCCTTCAACAAATCCTATTTTATTGATCTTTGGTTTAGTCGTGTAAACTTCGATAAATAACATAATATTTAGTTCCAGTTAAGCTTTAATTTTAGCTGGTCAAAACATAAACAATCATTGTAAAAAATCTTTCAAACATAATATTTATTATATAAATTTTTCAGCCTTGCAACACCTTTCTCCACAGTCCAAAATAATACAAACAAAGCAATACCTATCGGTTAATTGAACAAATGTGTAACTCTAACTGCTTACTTTGATTCCCTATCACACACACACCCATACTCAATCACTCAATCACTCACTCACTCACCCACTCACTCACTCACTTACTCACTCACTCACTCACTCACCCTCTCCACACCACTCACACACACACTCACACACCCTTTCACATATACACTCACACACACACTCACCCTCACACACACTCACATACACACACACGCAGTATCTATATATTCAACGCAGGAGACAGTGCTAATTGGATTGAATTCGAGTACCAATTGTCCAAGCTAACAATTTCAAGAATTTTGTGTTCTATTAAAATCGGAAATTTTCACGGATTTAAACACACAGCGTTTCGCAAACATTTTCACCCCAACCGAACTTCCCAATCACTGCTTTTCATTTTTGCTGTTCAACTCTTAAGAATAAAATTAATTTTTTTTAATTAGAGCCCTTATAACAACAATAATATGGTGAGTCATAACCTAATACTCGCTTTTTACAGTACCAAAGGAGAAACAAATAATACCGTTAATTTCAGAATAAAGGGAAGAGGGATTTATATTTCCCGATAGCGGAATTTCTGGTATGAAAGATGATCTGAACACCCCTCCCACTCCGACAACCCAATCCCTACTAAATTCCGGCCAATGGTGAGCCCAGGTAAGCCCGGGCACAATAATATCATTTTTACCGAAAAATATCACAAATTAACAGTAATTTTCGTAAATTTATTATTGAAGCCGCTCTTATTCATAAACATACCCTACTCACCTTTCTTTTCTGTGTCTTCAAAGAGGCGGTTCTAGGGATCCAGAAGTAGGTAAATCGAAAAAAAAAATGAAATGTTAATTCATATAACTAATGCGTAGAGAATATTATTAAAACGCCAATGTATGTAATTAATTTGCCAGTACCCATCTATTCTGCAGCCAGTAGTAAAATATTTATTTATTTATTTATTTAGACGCCGTAAAAGGCTTTTACAATATACATGATTTATGTTTACAGTGGTTCACAGGAGCGAAACAGTATTATGTTAAACAGAATAATTACTGAGAAATTATGCTGAAAATTAAACAAGAATAACATCTGGTATACATAGGTACAATAGCATTTTTATTTTCAATCCGTACAGTAGTTTAGTATTGAGGTTATTGTTACCTTCAATATTGAATTTGGTTGAATTTGCTGAGAACTAAGAGTTAGCTCTATTGAATCAGGGCTGTCAGTAAGACATCTCATAACAATTTTGGGAAAAATTATAGTTTTGATTAAGTATATAAAATTATTAGATAACACTCTTCTGTCTGATATCTGATGTAAGTGCATAGTTTAGGTTCTGTGATAACTTATGAATAGAATGGTAATATGCCTAATAACATTGATAATTACGACAGAGGTATGTTATTATAGCCTTCTTATAACTATATTCCGTGCAGTTGAACACATCTACTACTTCTGAGAAAGCATTGCCAACTGCATGCAATCTAGGTATAAGCGAGTTTCTAAATGACTCAGTCCTGATATTGTTATTGAAATTAAAAAGAATTTTGGATCGAGTGGTTCTAGTGGGTATATGGAAGGTAATGAGGCTTAATATATCAGGGCTGTCTATAATACCATTGACGATTTTAAAAATAAAAGTCAAATCGGAAATAAGTCTTCTATCTGAGAGTTTAAGTAAGTTTAATTCTTTCATCAAGTGTTTGTAATTTATTGATTCTATAGGTAGACCGAGTTTATAGTTAATGTATCTTAGGAATTTATGCTGAATTTTTTCAATAGAGTCGGAGTGGATTTTAAAGTAAGGACACCAAATAGGAGAATTATATTCGATTTGACTTCGAACAAGTGAGGAATATAAGATTTTTAGTGTTGAAATATTTTTAAAGTCTCTGCCATTTCGGAGAATGAAGCCGAGCATTTTTAATCCTTTGTTGGTGATTGTTTCTACATGTGAAAGAAAGTTAAATTTTGAATCGAAAATAATGCCGAGATCTTTAATTTCACTTACAGAGGCGAGAGAAACATTATTAATTTTGTATTGATAGTTAAGGGGTTGTGTTGTTCTGAAAAATCTTATAATGTGGCATTTACTAATATTGAGATAAAGGTTGTTAGTTTTGTTAGTTTGTTAATTTAATATTATTTACAGACATAATTTTTTTTTTCTTTAAAAAGATCTTTTCCTACTAGAAGTTTTAATCACTAACTCCAAACTCAGTCCATTGTTTATCAGTAGACTTAAAAAGAAAACAATGAAAGCCAATGTACCTATAAGTTCATTTTATTACACCCGCAAATCCACTGACAAAAATTATTGCTTTTCGTTTTTAACCTCTTTATTTTTCTCTCGTGTAACATAAACTAATTGTCACTTTATTTGAATACGTTTGTCATGATTCAATTATTTTTTTCGATTTTATTCGTTACGATTTCCACAGAAATTGACATTTTAAATTATTTCATGCAAATTACGTCTACAATGATACACTAATATTCAAGTTAAAGATGGCTATAGTTTATCACACAAAAAACTTGCGAATGACATTTTTTCTCTTCTCGCTCTAATACCTTAATAATCTTAGGTCGTAGATAACTCTATCTCACCGCGGTCAAGTCCGAAAACACCTTTAAAATATTTTTGTGTGATTCTAAGCATACGTCAGACATGATAATGTTTACCTCCTTAAAGCAAAGAGAAAAAAAGGACCAAATTTAAAGAGACCCACGATAAGTACATACAATACCTTCTCATTTGGATGCTAGATGGCACTGAAACCTGCTATTGCCGTACGAATACGCAAGAATATTAATACTAAATTGGGTACTTTTTTTAAAATCATTTTTGTATTAATATTATTGCGGCACATTTTGGGCGGATATTGACGAAAAGACCCTCATATAAGAACCGCCACAGCCTTTAATGTAACTAAGAAGGAAATTTCTTAACACTTTAACTGTGTTAAAAAAATTCATTTTATAGTAAATTCTCTTCCTGTGGTTCGATAAATATTCGCTCAAAGTATTTAAAATCCAAAAGAAAGATTACCTATACCTCCATTGCACTCCCCTCCCACTTAAGTTCTCAGCGGCATGACCATATTATATGCCGGATTATAATATTTAAATTAGCCGATGAGAAGTCGCTTTTCCTTTAAAAAAACTACAACTGACATACTTCGTTCATACTTTTTATGTACTGTATAATGCAATGTGTAATTATTTTTTTTTATTTACATTGAGCACGTCTCTCATTTCTCTAAGTGTAAAATAATTTTCTTTTATATGTTTTCCCTTTGAATTTACGTGTTAAATATTTGTAAACACTTATTTATCTGCCGTTAATGCTGTTAATCCGTGAGAAATAGTTAAGATACAGACGAATTCTCCAGTAAATATTGTACACTTTCTTGTTAATTACTGTCTGTATCGTTTTCTCCTACATAAAAGAATTTCAAACAAAAAAATTAAGTGACAAGTATGAAATATTATTGATTAAAATAAATAAGAAATACCTTAAGCTCACTATTCTTCCATCCACCAAAATTACGATAAGCTGCCAATTATCATAAGCAAGCTAAGGTTTCCCACAGGTAACTTGTTAAAAAAGAAGCCAACCTCAGACTGCGCATATTCTTTCTAAGGTCTTATTTAAACATTTTCATTATTTATATTACGTTGAAATTTCTAAATTTTCGACACTGAAGTTAAAATATTGTTAATATTGTTCAGAATGATTTTGTATGCCCAGCTGAGCTCTTACTTATAGAAGTAAATATATAAAAACATACTCGAACTCAAAAGGAATTCAATAGAAGCACGTTAAAATCTATAAAAATATAATATAATGTGCCTGATATCCGTACCGCATAGGTTGGTCGTATAGGAATATGCCGCAGAGGAAAGATACACATAAACTAGATATTCATATATGTACATAGGCCCGTTGTCCAGAGCGAGGTTTATGCGGGACTTAAATAAGATATGGGTTAGAGACCAGAAAGGCCTCTTTTACGTAGAAACTCAAAAAATATCAAATGTGAGGTGACCCGCGTCCATGATCACGTTTGAGATTGTCTGCTTTTTTAGATGTTAGAAATAAACCACATTATGGAAATAACGGATAGTCTAAAAAGTAACATATTGAATGATAACGTGGAATAGATTTTTTTTAGAAATATTTCGAGAAAATTAACTTTTTGTAGATTTTATAGGTTTTTTATGTGAGACCACACAAGAGTGGCATCCCCAATTGGGGTATGTTATGAGACTGAAGGTGGTGAGGAGACTGGAAATGGGAGGCGGAGAAGAAGAAGAAAGTGGGTAAGTGCCTGACTATTCAGATCTGGTCACCAAACAAGGCTAAAGCCATTTCAAGCAACGTTTCAATTCTGAATGCTGGTCTTACACCCGGGCGATAATGAAATTATCTTCCACTCTGGAACGTGCCGCAAGTATACCATATATCACTTTAAATGAGTAATTTGCATTTTGTAATAACACAAATTAATCAAATAAAATTTACATTAATTTGAGCCTTACCCCTCATCCACCGAGGCCGTCAGGACAAGGTTACATTATTACTTGTTTATATTTACTTTAAAATGTCCTGTCTTTTTTTTAAATAATTAAGTCCGGTAATATTTTAAATACAAGCAAATTAGTGGAAGATAATATAGTGGTAAGTTGTAGTTCTAATGCAAGATGCATCACAGGGTTTGAGTTGTACTATTGAGTTGTATGAGAGTTGACTTAAATATAATAATACTATTTTTCTTCAAATAGAGCTGATTTATTTGGCACAATAAAGTTGGTTGATGTCCAATAAAACAAACAAAAAAAACTTTATGTTTGTGGATATATTGTATAAAATATACAAATGTATAAGTAAAAGTCTATTTAACGAGAATAAAAATGTAAATAAATAAAATTATAAAATATTACTCCTTTATGCAAGTTCTACTTAAATACGAAAATACTCCTCTATGTAACTACAAAGTACTTGTAACTTATATATAAATAAATAACTAACCATCACGCCGTTTCCTCGCAGGGATAGGCAGAGAGAACGGACCGCCAAACAACTCGGTCTTGGCACACACTCCTTGCCTCATTCACATTCATACATCGTCTCATACATACTCTTCTATTGTTCTGACTCTTGACATGGCCCGACTCAAGTATCTGATTCTCTTGGTCGTGCCGTGTCTTCCTCGGGCGTCCCCAACTTCTGCTACCATTCATATTTGCATCGTATATTCTCCTTACACTCCTTTCTTCGTTCATTCGCTCTATATTCCCAAACCATCTAAATATATCATCTAAATATATATATATATATTAAATTTCGACTTTTATTATGTCTCTATAAGCCCTGCGGACCTTCCATAAATAAATAAATAAAATTATAGGAGATTTCTAAAATGGCGGGAGAACCTTTCATTGGTACATGATGATAAACGTATAAATAAAATAAAGAGATATCGAAGGGTTTTGACTTATAATCCTCAAAGGTAGGCTTTATGAAAGTATGACATGCTTTAAAATTACTTGTGGGAAGACAATGCAATATTAAAAGTTAAGTATTCTCGTACATACCTCTGCCTTTGGGCATAATTAGAAGGGTGGGCTGACAGGTAGGGCGGATAGAAATGTTCACAGTACACAAGGGGGAAGGAGGGGCACTCCAGGCGCCAGCTGGAGACAAGCGCTAGGATGTGAGTGTCGCGAGCCGATCAATAGGGCGAGGCAGATGATGATCTTGGATCTGCCGCTGATTGAAATTCCGCCCGAGCAAGTGCAGGTGCGGTGCTAAAGCCGCCGGGACATGACTCTAACCCAATCAACGACGTGACAAGCGCCCGCTTGCGCCAATCAAAACTGACTGAATCCTTTGTTAATAAAAAATTTACCCACATCAAACGAACTTAACTATGGATAATTTAATGATATCACAAAAATGTTTTAACCGTGCGTTAGGTCAACAGATATTTACATAATGGAATGCATAACTATTTGATTAAGTCAATTTTTACCCTTTCAATCTATAGTTACGATTTGGTCTCCACTGTCAGTGCGGTCGACCTAAGAAAACTATGAGAATGTTTATAATAATAATAATAGTTTTTTTACATTTAGCGCTGCTTTTGTGAAAAATCACCTCGTTGTAATCCCTGGTAGATAATATATATGACTAAAGTTAAAATGAAAAAAACAATAAAACAATCTATGATTAGAATAAAATATACTCATATGCTAATATACACGGTGTCGGGAAACTCGTAGAACAAGCTGGAAACTGGTTAATCTGCATCACACTGAGAACCTAAAAAAACTTTTTATCTACCTAAATGATAAAACAAGATATATCATTAGAATTTAATAAAATTTTATATATTGTATCTTGTACGAGATGCATTTAAAGCTTACTATTGCTAAACCTAATGCTGAAAATTAATAAAAAATAATACTAAAGGTTTACCATAATGCTGTCAAAATTTATGTACTATTTCAAGTAGTTTTCAATTTGCAGTTAAATAATGGTTATAAAATTTTACAACCAGCAACAAAACCCTTACTTTCATTTTAAATTGTATCCTACAGCACGTGTAAAGCACGCTGTGTGCTTTACTCATCTACCTCACAGACCACGCTATAAGTCGTGGCTTGTCCCATTTCAGCAATCGCTCGCCATACATTCCCATTGAGAAAAGGTTGAGAAAGTCCATATTGAGATATGAGATGACTTCTTACTCGCCATGAACAAAACTAATTTATTTAAGCATCGCTTTTTTATTGCTTAATATCCAGTTTGGGAAAAAATCGCGCTTAACACCAACATGAAACAATATGTTGGCTATCACATATTGCCAAAACTCTTCGCTAAAACTTAAGCGTTTTTTAAACGAACCATTTTCTAAATATTTTTTTAAGGCTTTCGTTCGGGGACTATTACTAAAATTAAAACGTACGTTTAGCCAAGGGAAATTACAATAAGCTCGAGGAAAACGTATGTTTGGCGATTTCGATCATATCAATTATCTCGACCATGGGAAATTTATTCAAGAGGGAAACAAAAGATGTTTTATTTATTTTGCAAATTAGCATTTCGCCAAAGATGGCGGAGGGCATTTGCGACGGAATATTTCACGAGCATATTCAGTGTTATTTCGGTTGGTATAAACAATGTATGAATACATTATTCTAGGTCGACGAATTCACATTTAGCTCGAGATCAACAAGGCGATGGCCGCTAACAAAAATACAACTAAACATCGCGTCGCTCTCATTAAAGATAACGCCGCGCTGGAGATAAACTGCAATAAATAAAAATGTTAAACTTTACAAAGATATTAGTAGCGGATTGGGGATGATCCAAACAAATAAAGCATCGAATTTGTTTTTTAATTGAATTCCTTTGATGTTTTGATTTGGAAGCCTAATATAGCCCTTTCGATTATTTAAAATTTTATTCAGGTTTTTAGTGATGATTGTTGAGCAGGGCGGCTCGTGACTTTTGAGTGTGATAGAGTGCTAAAGTTTAAAAAATTCGACATTATTGATGTTTTTGATATCAAAACTATTATACAAATTTGTGTATGACGATTTTCATGATATTCAGTTTGGCCGTGTGCCGAACGGATTTCCTGAAAATCTTTAAACAAAAACCTAATATAAAAAAAAATACGTTTTCGGCTACAACAATATTAACATCGACATTTTTGTAATATTGGCATTCTAGTACACCCAAAGTCACGAGCTGCTACTGGTGATGAGACTTTTGACCTATTTAAGGTCAAGCCTAAACACATAATTAACCTTCTTCTTGACATCTCTACCTGTACATGCTATAATTATGAATAGGGCAATTATTTATGATTTCCAGAATAAACTAAGTCTTATAATACCGTATTTACTTTCAAAATTTTGTAAATTATAATGATTTTAAATACTTTCAAGCCGCTTTATAACCCATTTGTAAGAAAAAATTTTGTCACAAAAATATGCTTTCGATACATATATATGTTATTTTCATTAAATATTCAAATTTTTAACCTCTATACAAGCTTTGTCCAAGGTATGTTCAAAATTGAAATGTAAACAATAAATTTACATTTTTATGTCATCAAATTTAATTTGTAGAACATTATTTCAATTTTAAGTGTTTTGTATTAAATAACATTATGTATTATTATAATAATTTCTGGGATGGGAAAATTGGGTAGATAAGAACAATTATAATATATTTAAGTTATTATATTATTGTACCTAGAAATAATCAAACTGTGGGCATATGAATATCATGAAAATCGTCATACACAAATTTGAATTTAATAAAAATAGTTTTGAACTCAAAAACATCAATAATGTCGATTTTTTTATATTACCACGTTAACAAACAATAGTAAACAACAATTATTTTAATTTTATGCATTATCATATCCAATATGGTCATCTCTGCAAATGAGATTTTGAAGAAGTTTTGGAGGAGTTTGATATTTCAAGAACGATTAATTTTTAAATGGATACCATTTAGTTAAATTATTCTGTAGAATGATACTGAAGGAATCTTCAATCCATTTATTTATTTATCAACATTCATACCTGCTAAACTAATCATGTAGTTTGTCAGCGGGTACCGATTGACAACATTTTATCTAATTAAATGGTACTTTTTCAAACGGTATATATATATATACCGTTATTAAATTTAAATTAAATTAAATTGGGTATGCGGGGTATATATATATATATACCCCGCATACCCAATTTCTACCGATTTATAACAATTTTGTCGTTAAATATTTATGTTTTTTAAGATTAAAAAAAATTATATTGTTGAAGATAATATCTATACAGTTGTTATTCCGAAACATTATTTAATGAATTGCCGTCGATAGAAAAAAATCGGAAAGTAAGCTTCGAAAATTATTTAAAACACGTTTTCCTATGTTATTTAATATGTTACAAATGAAAAAAAATCACAGTGTATCTTTAAATGCAACTAAAGCATTTGACGAGAGATTTTTGCTCTTTTTCAAACTTTTATTACTATCGTTATTTTTAATATTAGTGCGCTCTCTCTAACATTCGTATTTACATATTTTTACATTTGTTTAATTTAAACAAATGTAAAAATATTTTTGTTGTCCTCTCCTAAACACAAGCAGCTGCTTTATTAGGAGAGTGATTGATATATTGGTGTTTATATTGTTAAAAAAATTGTAACCTTGTTTATATGTTTCAATAAATAAAAAAAAAAATAAAATAAAAAATTAAAAAATATCTTCCTTTTAAACCATCTTTGAACGGTCAATACGGAGCCTTAAGCAGGCGCTTAAGAGCTTCCGATTGATTAAACAAATTACGTCCTTATTGCATTTGCTGCACGCCTATAAACTGAATGCCGCCCCTGATTGCCGACAGGTTAATATCCGCTGCGATAGCATGCGACAGATTGAAAGGACGTGTTGGCTCCGAACGGAAGCATTTAGCGACTAACGGCTAACGACCAACAACTAACGGCCGATAACTTCAATGGCGGACATGTGAGGTGATATAGTGGGTGTATTGATTTTTAAAGTAACGCCGGATAACGTTAATAAACAGATTGAGAAATAAATTTACTTTGAAAACGTGATACAAACCTTAATTCTTCTACATAAAAAAATATTGGTTTCATATTATGATTATTCCTGAATCGGAAAAAGTTGTGAAGCTCAGGGATAGGGAGTAAGAGATAAGGATAATACCAAAACCTCTTAGATCCTCCTGTGATCTAGGAGGTTTTGATAATACCCGGTTTTGAGAACGTTTGGCTATAGATGTGAGGAGGAGGATGAGATAAACGAAGAAAACTTACTTAATATTGCTAATATTGCTAAAAATCTAGTAAAATATTCGCACTTCTGTTAAAAACGGGACAGCAGGCCTTTAACGATGAATCGACAGCTTTTATAAAAAAACTGTTGATAAAACACGGATAAATTATGGGGATGTTGGATAACGTGTTCATAAAACTTCTGATATTTTCGCATTTCGTATGTATACAGGGTGTCCGTAAACTCGTTGTACAAGCGGGAAACTGGTGAATCTACATCACATTTGGAGTCGATTTTGTAGTATATTTTTTTTTATTTGAGCTTTCGTTATCGAGTAAATCGAGTTAGAAGTTGATTTTTTTTTTTTTTTAATCAAATTCTTATAAATTACTACTGAAGATCAAAGTACCCAACTAATTAAAACTATTTGAAAGTAAAACAAATGAAGAAACTCGGATTTGAAGCATTATTTTGAAATCAGCCTTCATTTAATCCGGTGTAATCATAAAATATTTCTGCCCTGCAGGGTTAAAACATATGTTGTTCAACCCTAAACACCAGAAAAAACTTTAACCCTAAAATAGCCGAAAAATATTTTTTTTTGTTTTTTTTTTTTTTTCTGTGAAAATGCTCAAATCAAAAAACTTTATGTTTATTTGGGTTCCCCATGTGGTGTAGATTCTCCAGTTTCCCGCTTGTACTACGAGTTTCCGGACACCGTGTATATTTATTAGGATAAGCGCAGCTGTGTGAACACGTGTTCAGTTATATTCTGAATGTACTGATAGTTAGATATGAAATGGCATGCCGTCACTTTTTTACCAAGCTTTTAGTAAATCAGCCATGTTAATTTTTTTACCGTTTAAGGAAGAGAATGATAAACACAATGCAGGCTATACCTAATTTGTTCCATAAACACGGTGGTCTCTCCCCACTCTCTCCAGTGTGATACTTTGATCATATTCAATTTTATTATTGTAATTGCAATTATAACAGTCTAGATAAGTTAATTTTGTTATTGTAATTGCAATTATAACAGTCTAGATAAGTTAATTTTGTTATTGTAATTGCAATTATAACAGTCTAGATAAGTTAATTTTGTTATTGTAATTGCAATTATAACAGTCTAGATAAGTTAATTTTGTTATTGTAATTGCAATTATAACAGTCTAGATAAGTTAATTTTGTTATTGTAATTGCAATTATAACAGTCTAGATAAGTTAATTTTGTTATTGTAATTGCAATTATAACAGTCTAGATAAGTTAATTTTGCTATTGTAATTGCAATTTTAACAGTCTAGAAAAGTTAAATTTTGTTACTATTAATCACGCCAGTTTATAACAGCTTTTGTATTCCTTTTACCAAAAAATATTCTCAATTTTACCAAATAATATTATTTAGTAGAGTAATGAGTTTTTGCCGGTCATCGTGAACTAACGTTTTCATCGGAGAAACTTGAAAAGGAACAGATAAAGAAACATATTGTGAAGTTGCTATTTCCCTGGTAATACGAATTACAAAAATGTATGTGTACGTTTACGGTTCTGAACAAGGAAAAGGGGCCAAGTCAAAGTCTCTGTTTATTGACAGATTGAGACAGGATTTTTGCATGGATTTAGGCTAATAGGAAGGATATATTTTCTTTCATAAAAGTTAAAAACATTTCGACTTGCTGTGAGTAATTTATTTCATGTTATCATAATCTAATAGTTTAGAGTATTTGAAATAATAGAGTATTAAATACATTTGTACATTCATTCACACTGTCAAACGAAAATTCATTGTATGTATTCATGTTTTCTGTTGTGGACAATTTTGAAAAAAAAGTAATGCATTATCTACACTCGAGCGACTATTGGGATACTGCGCCAAGTGTGCAAAAACGTTTTGAACGATCGCTTGCCATGATGTATCAAATTTATAGATCCTAAACATGTGTTAAACGGTGAAATCTAGGTGGATTCATCGGTTTCAAATCGGAGTAAGCAGTTTCATATGTTAGATATTAATATTTTGAGGAACGGTATTAATTAAATAATGTGGCAAAGATATATACATCATACCAACTGCTCGAATGGATAGGTTATTATATTGGAGCGATGTGCCAATATATTAGGTGTCTTTAAAATACTAACTTAATTAATAAACTGTTATATGCGGTTTAATCGAACCTCTCGTTATTTTTTTTAGTATATAATATTTTTTTATAATCTACATTCCTAAAATTAAAAACTTACAGTAACTCATCGTTATGTACATGAATTCATCAAACAGTTTTAAAATATCACGATAATATTCATCCATTCATTTAACGCCCGAAGGGCTTTTACATGTAGGTGTTACAATTTTGATGACAGACAATTTTGAAACATAAGAAAGAAATAATAAAAATAAAATTCAATTAAAAATTAATATATGCATAAACAAAAATAAAAAGAACAAGAACATAAATTAAAAAATACAGCGATTTGACTGGTTTACAAAAATACAACTTCCATTCAGGAATAGTGTTGAAATAAATCTTTTACGTGATCCACAAAATTCGCAAAGTTAATATTAAATATATCGACAACACCAAGTATCGGTTTCCCATAGTGTGAAACCGTTGTATTGGGGAGTTCGCAATGTAATAATATAAAATATGGTTGTTAATGAATGGGGTAAGTACCCACATCTGTCGATGACAAGCGAATAGTCTCTTATAACCAGAGGTTAAATTCTGCTTTAAAATAATATAAATAAATATGTATCCTACGAGAACAATATGAGTTTGCGTTTTTTTGTTATTGTTCCTAAGAGTCTGCTGTTGTATTTTCAGTCAGTTATTCAAATATATCCCATTTTGTAAAATTTTTACATTGTACCTACGTGAAAATGTCACATAATTTTCTTATATTTCTCTTTATGTAGATTAAGTCACGAACCGAGAAGGGAAGAAAACTGAACAAAAGAGTTGATAACAATATTCGCTAAAACTTCAGAATTTGGCAGCCGCTCCCAACTTCCAAGAAGTCCGGATGGCACTAAGGTCGCTTCACAATCGTCGGCTAAAGTAAACTTAGCAGAATGTAAACGACACATATCTAAGTACGTGATAATTCAACCGTGTGAATTAACGATTGACAATCCGTCACGGGATTCTTCTGATCAATAGGGGCTGTGGAAGATGAAAGGGTCGATCCGACCCATGTTGGGAATTATTTGGGACCGAAAAGGTCATGAAATACGAGCATTTCTCATTTATTTCTGATTTTTAGACATGTGTCATGTTATGTTACAATGATTTACAATTGTTAGGGTTCTAATAAATATAACCATTTTGAAAAGGGTTACAGTTGATTCAGTTTACCGAGAAAATATTCGATATATCAAATATACACAATATCAATTTAACCTTCAGTTCGGAGGTAAGTAACACGGATACAACATAATAATTAAATACTGGCCTTACTAAATAACAAAAAATCTTGTTACAAGTTTAATTATATGACGTAAAGGTGAAGAAATAATGGAAAGGTGATTGAAAAAAAATGACTCACTATTATTTTTCCAATTCATAGAATTTCTTTATAGCTATAAATATAATCCTCATTAAATTTGTAATTAAAACCTATATCCAAATCATTAAAAAAATCTAATCATTGCAGTCATCACAAATACAAGATGATCAGACGGCGTGAAAAGTGGAAATTAATTGATGTATTTCAAAGAATTTAACTTTTCATTCCAATGTGATTTCCGCAATTTGACAGTTTCCAATCAAACATGGCTACAAACAGATTTGGTTAGTTTAGATTTAAAAGTTGAAGAATGTGATACTGATAAATCTAAACCAAACGTGAAACAGAACAAGACACAGAAAAAAAGGTAATGGTCTCAACTGGGCATTGAACCTAGGATCTCTGACTTACCGGGACAACGTCTTTAACCACTCGACCATTGGTAACTAATTTTTCTACGTCATTTTTATATTCAATCAATAGTATTATCTTGTTCTTCAATGGCATATCATTGATGAGTATTATCTTCAAAAGTTATTTTAAAATATGTTGTTCCAAAAATTTTTTAATACTTCTTCAACAATGGCAAAGTTCATTATGTGGCGTCATATTTAAGATATATAAGAAATTTATTTAAATATTTACTTCAATTCTGTTACAAACTTAAAAACAAAACGTTAAACCTATTAGAAATGAGATTAATTTAATATCAAAGGAAAGTTTTCAAATTTAATATATATCAGGTTCTAGGACTAATAATACTAATGTTAATGATTTGTGTAGCGCCGTTTTTGTGCAAGGGCAAAATAATAAATAATAATACAATAAAAATAATAATACTGGTTTTCCACAAACATTAAGAAATATATGCACGTAGGTATGTACTTACTTACTTTTATATGTAATGTTTTGCTTTATTTACAATTTCAGGTGTTATTAATTTGGATTCATTGTTAATCATAGTATATATACTAGTATTAATATTTATATAGCTATGCTATCTGTACTACACAATATAATATATATCCGAAAATCCTGTTATACTGTGTCAATTTTTTTGTAAAATCCCAATACGGCGTTAATGAATAATAAATAAATACTAAGTTGAATCCGCGTGGCTAGCTAAATTACCAACAAAAATAAACCGACAAGATCATTGAGTATAGCGGTAAAACAACTAGCAAAAGGTAGTCGCTATTCTGTAGACTGCTGCTGTGGGTTCTTAAGCGAATCGATATATAATATTCTGACTCCGGAACGTTTTGGGCTCCTTGTCGCAGCTGTGAGCTGCGAGCCGACCCTAGCTAGCCAGAGCTGCTAGAGGCAAAGGCAGTGGCACTAGGTAGAGGCAGGAGGGAGTTGGGAGCCGTAGCACGCTGCTAGGCCCACTAGACCGGGCCCGTCTCCGCGTGTTATCGATCCGAGGGGCGGGCGTTGGCGTTTCATTGTCTGGCCTGTTTTTTGATAACACGAATCTCGTGAGATTTCGTGACGCGTTTTGCGTCAGAGATGTGGGAATTTTCCTTAAGCAGTGCAGCAAGTTAGATATTATATATAAACACTAATGGGCTCGGGCAGAGATTCTCCTACCACAGACCACCTTTTATGTTGGGAAGTAAAAAAAAATTTGTTTCATTATTTTTGGATGAGAAATCTAAAAAAAATAAATTAAATCTAACAGCGCCACCTATGGGGTCCAAAACTATCCAATATTTCAAGACATTCACAAAAGTTCATTGAACTTTGTTGGGTGGTTTCGGAGATTAACGTGTATGAACGCAGTGACACGAGATTTTTATATGTTAAGATATGCAGACGGGAATGTCAAATTCCAGTAAATAAATCATGTTCGTTTATGGAAAAGATTTTATTTTATTTATTTTTTACACCCGCTAAACTGCCAAATCAGTCTGTCAGTGAAGTATGATATTAATTAATACGAAGACGTTATGTTGGTACCTTTTTGATCATCGAACTCATCAATGTAAATCAGCTTAATATAAATATTGGTTTGTTTGGTCATATGAGAATGCAGAATGAAAACGATTAATATTGTTGGATGTTTTTGCTTGCGTTTCTGATACATTAATATTATTGAATACGCTTCAGATAAATAAGGTGCACCTTATTTATCTGAAGCGTACGTTATTTGCACGTTATTTACGTTATTTACGTTATTTGCACGTTATTTGTTTAATAAGCATGCTTAACTATTTATACACATTGAATATAAATAATGTCAGTATTAGTAACGTACAGGAGGCCTATTTAATATTTGGGCACGCAGTTATAGTTTATATTTTCAACATGAGTATTAAGTTTACAATTTGTATGTCTTATTTTATTAATCATATATTATAATATTTATATAATGAGATAGAAAAAAATGCAGATAGAATAAAAAATATTTAATTTATGAAAATTATGAATACATAATTTTCCATCATAATTTTAATTAATCTTAAACATTAGTATGCTGTATTTTTTCAATAGAATTTTTGTGAAAATTTTGATGCAACTATCAAATAGGTGAGTTATTCTCTATTTGTCTTGGATCTAATGAAGTAAACATTTTTTTTTATTTGAAATAATTCTATTCAGTTTCAATATTAGCTCGGGACCAAAGGATGTGGTAAGTAATCAAAAAGGATTTTCTAATAGATATTTGCAACGAAGAAAAATTATTATTTCTAATTTAATGAGAATTTCTTAATTATTGGTAATCCGGTTAAAAATGGGATTGCAAGACGTTAACGAATGAATGATTAAGTTTCTTAATAAACTTTTAGTAAAATACGAAAATATTATCACGATGTCGGAACACGGTCACGGATTATTTTCGCATTTCATCATTATATCTTATTATTATGACAAATGCAGGTACATGAGCACGTGCTCCAACATATGAGGAATTTACTAAAAGTTTATCAGGAAGCGGCATGCAATCCCATTTCCAACCAGATTACTAATAATTTGAGGAGATTCTTAATAATTAAGCAATACTAATTTTTCTTCGTGTACCTAGAGGTAATTTTATAACAAAGGAAATTGGAGTAATTCACTCTTACGTCAACGAAGTAATTGAGTTTTATTTGCTGACAAATATATTTACATGAATACACAATTGATACTGGCTTAGCTGTAATATTATTCTTATTAAATAATAATATTACAGCTAATATTATTATAAGGTAACAACTCTACTAAAACAATGTATAATATAATAATATAATACTAAAACAATGTATAATAATATAATAATATTATTATTATTATAATATTATTATTATAAATTGTTTTAGTAGAGTTGTTACCTTATAAATCTGTGCCATTAATGATTAATGATAATACTCAAATAAGTTAGAAGCTGAGTGCAAAACTTTGTTGACTATTGTCCCAAGATTTTGATGAAACTAACTAACATGTCAATAAAGTCAATTTACAATATCGTAATAAATACATAGATCTCACTTCTACTTGAGCGTGACTAAACCTCTTTTCTACAAACAGACGTAAAATACAAATAAAAATGCTTTGTTCATACCTGATTGTCATTGTTATAAATTTAAAATTGGGAAAGGAAATTGCATAGACACTACAGTAACTTAATAATAATAATAATATTTGGATGATTTGTTTATCACCGTTTTTGTGCAAAATCACCTCAATAGAGTATGACTCACTGAGTTGCTAGTTTTTTATTTTTTCGATTTGTTTCCGCTGCTTTGTCTAGTTGCTACTGGTGCTAATAATAGTGCAATGTGTGATAATGACTTTAGAGCTGCAGTTATAAAATTTCAAATATATTTACAATAAATTAATAAATAACATTCAACGAACGTTTTAAGAACTGCATTCGGGTGATCGATGTCAAGTCACACGAGTTTATATTCTATATTATGATTACGGCAATCGATTTCTCAACACATTTAATTATAGCTCTTTCAAAGATCACGTACTTGAATGCTCTCCCATATCCCCTATAGTCCAAGTGATGACCGTAAAATATCCTATTCAATAGGCCACCTACACAAAATGAGTATTGCCCACTCGCCTAGTTCTTATCGCTTGCTCATCTCTTGGACTACTTACTACCTAGTTGAAACTAAAAAAGAGCCCAGTGAAATCGCTGAAGTAGCATTTGAAGAGAGACTTGAATTAACATCTTATCAAAATTTAAGGGATCCGTCCAAACCAATGGCGATAGCAAAAGAAGAATAAAATAATACGGACGAAGATAATTCGATTCAGTTTCATAAGCTTTGTGTAACTTTCTTTTGACATCCTTATTTCGTCTTCGCATCACCTAGAGTTCAAACCAAAAGTAAATGATTACGCCCCCATTCAACACAACACCAAAACATTGTTACATTACGAAACAGGGGCAAAAGAAGTGGGCACGGGACATGGGAGCAATCTAAAACCCAAAACCAGCCCATTAATATTCAACCCACAGCTTGGCTACGAAACCATTGTTGAACTCGAAACCTTATAAATGGTTAACCAATTAATGAATGTCTTTGTGTTCGCAACACTGCTGCAACATCCCTTTTAATGGCACCGTAATTTATTTAAGGGCAGTCGAATGAAAGCCAAGCGGGCAGTGGACTAGTGGAGTGACGAGCTACATAACAGAAGCCGCCAAGTGAGCAAAGAGCGCGGGAGAGGCGAACGTGAGTGGCGAATGGCGGTCGAGTGAAGCTCTCGACTCTCGAGGACTCAGGATCCGTTAAAAGCTTCAAAGCAAAGTGATGCACGTACATTTTGTGGCGCGCGGTGCCGGAATGCCAAACACTGGGTCCTCTACCCGGACTTCGTTAGGGCAGGGGAAACCAACCAGTACAGTGGCTTCAAGACGAATAACAGATAATTCGTACTTTAAAAAAATATGAGATGCAATCGCGCCCAAATGAGCGATAGTTTCTGTCGAAGTAATTTCAAACTCGGCAAAAATATACATGGCACCACCGTCTTCATCTCGTTTTAAAAGGGAATGATGAAAGCTGATGTCAGTTCTGTTCTGACATTCGTTGCGGTTGGACGTCGATTAATTATCCGATCCGAGTGAATGAAGTAATATTTCAAATGGCAGTTTGGGTTTATTCAACATTCGTTAAATCATCATCTGATTTTCTTTAAATGCTTCGAAATTTGAGGGTAAAATACAACTAACATTTAAAAAAAATCGGAATCTAAGGCGTAAAACACAAAATTCTAAAGAGAATGACACCAAAAACCCCTGCCCGAACACAAAACCAATTTGCAGAACTGTTATAATGAAGGAGTGTAATTTTTAAGCTTATCGATATTGATATAGGTAGTTTAAAAGACACATAAAATGATATTGTATTACGTTTCAGGATGTTACTATCTTAACACTACGAAAATGTGGGCATGGTTACTGATTTTTTTAAAATAAATTAATATCCATCAGAAAACAGCGCCGGAGAAACAACATTGCACAAAGCTTGGTAGTCTACAGTTAAAGTAAAAATAATGATGTAACACGTCATATTTTATCGTCGATAGGACCGAGTGTTCCTTCTCTGGCATTGATACTATTTAAGTAAAAACATCTCACACACGCGTTTCGAGAGCATAAACCAAGGCGGCAACTTCACTTATAGTTGTTTCCAATTAAAACACTTCAGTCAAACAAGTCAGTAAACTCCTTGCGTCAATTTGTGGCCAATAGGCACTGGCAACAAAGTATCCACGAAGGAAGGGGGGGCTACCACCTCACTCATCGGCTTTGAGAGACTCGAGAGCCACGAACTGAATTCGATATCACAAAGGGTAACAATTATTTTACAAGCAATAATTATTCGCCTGAAACACTCTTCCACATTGAAAAATCTCCTGATAAAAGATACATGACGCCAACGGGACTCGAACCCGTGTCCCTTCGATTTCCGGTCGACAGCTCTGACCACTGAGCTATGGCGGCTTATCTCTTACCCGAGAAATTATTCAATATATACTAGTGTTTCATTCAACAATTACTGCTTGTTACATTTTTTTCACCTGAAAACAACCAACTTTATTTTATATGAGAAAGGCATCGTAAGTGCTAACTCTCTCACTAGATGGCGTCGAGACAAATTGTCTACATTTTTAGGTGAAATACTTGAACTTGTCAAATATTAATTTTTTTTTTTTGGTAAACTAATGTTTTTAAGACAAGATTTTTTTTTATGCATAGCACAAAGGCAAAAAAAAAATCTTGTCTTAAAAACATTAGTTTACCAAAAAAAAATAATAATGAATTCGATATAATTCTAAGGTGTTTTTAATAGGTTTAAGTAGAGTAAAAATATATCAGTGAGAAATATGGCTTATTGCAGGAAATTGAAAAGGATTTTAGATTTATGAGCTATGGGTTATTTTGTTTTTAAAACCCTTTTAAATACCGTAGAATTCTGGATATTAGTAAGAACTGAGTGAAGTTGACCTCAGAATAAGCTCTTGTCGGACAGATTTTACCGATATATGGGTTGGCGTCATTCCCTACAGTGATTTAAAGGTCATTAATCGAGAAAATGAATTGAGAGAACGAAAGTTATAATTTAAAGTAAAAAGATCATAGTGAAACTTTTATATCTTACTCAAAATGTCATCATTTCATCAGGAGCTATTTTAAAATTGTCATTAGAGAAGATGCCACATTTTTCGAAAAAGAATGGTTAAGAATTCGAGCGAAGTCGGGTAATAACCACTGATAATTAATTCAAAATTACATCAATGACAGATTGGCGAAACAGCTGTTGCTAACAGAGCAATGAAGAAGTAAATAGTTGTTCCTGAAGTTCGTTGATTGTCGAAAGAAGCATCTGAGTCGCTTTTAAAGTCGTTCGAGATAGCTGATTGCAAAACTATTTCAGAATTCGTTGAAAATAAATGTGCTGTCTGCAAAACAATGCGAGAACTTTATAAGTGTCATAGCTTATGTGTCAGATTTACGCTAAAACTTGTGTTGAATGGAATTGAGGAATAAACTAAATGACACATTTTATTCTTTATGTGAAATATCAAATATAAACCAATTCAATCATTTTTTCTCACAAAACTAGCGGTATATTATAATTGTAGGGTTTAAGAAGCTGAAAGTATTTTTTTACATATTTGCATCGGGGTCTTTTAAAACAAATATTGTCTATTTTTATTTTAGTATAATAGCAGAAGACCCCGGAGTTGCCCTGACTTTAAGTAGGGTTTATCGAAATCAGATGTAGACAGCAAAATTACACCTCTTATTTTGAACGTCAAGTGTGCAAAATTTGATCAAGAACTATCAATATTCCGCTCTAAGAGGTGGTACAAGGGAATAGGAGTGTTGTTTCGAAATATCATGCAGACAGTTGACTTCCCTTTGTTTTAAAGGTAAAGTGTGCAAAATTTCATCTTTCGTATTAAAACTGTAGTTTTAACAATCAAATCTACGCCGTCCATTACAGAAGCTCTTCTTTATATAAATAGGTAAATACTTAGATATTTTCTTTACGAATTAGTGAGGTTCAAAAATTAACCTTTTAAATGAACTAAAAAATGAGGTCAAAAAATAAACAAAAGAAATACTTACCGCGCAGAGAATTATTATTTTTCATTATAAAAAAAAATCTGACTGTAGTTAATAATTTCACTTCACGCACCTATAAAAATCTGACTGTAGTTAATAATTTCACTTCACGCACCGATAAACGGAATTCAAATTATTCACTATTATAGGAATTATTTCGAAAACTTAAGTAGTTAAGCTACCTTATACGTATTTATTTTAAAAAGGAGTAAAAAATAATGTAACGAATTCGTTGCTTTTGTCTTGAATGCTCTTTGCTTTGTATTTCACGCCGCATTTCAAAACAATAATTAAATCTACAAATATCGGGAATATAATCAGGAAGAGTTCCTAAAAGTTCGAGTTCCTACATTCCTAGGAACATAGGAAGTGGGTTTCTCTTGGAAATTGTGCGGAATTACGTATTTCATAAGTTTGGCATGTTGAACCGGCTCCTTACGGGAGGGACCTCTCAAGAAGAGACTTATTTCTCGAACATACGTTATAATTAGCGCCATACTTGAACAGGCTACCTCTCGGGAGGCAAAGCTCCGTGCGAAGGGTTATTGTTATTACTGTTATTAGCAAGTTGGGAGAAATCTCTGTAGTTCCACGCAACACACTGAGAGTCTTGCGGAGTGTGTTCCTATTTGGGTACGAAATTAGTCAAATGAGTAATTGACTTTCAAACACATCGAATCAAATAACATCGCTTTTCACGCATATTTGTTTATTTTTTACACTAGTCCCACATAGGAGGCCCTGAGGAAAATTATTTCCTTCAGGGCCTATAACATTTTTGGGGATCCTATGTTAGGGGTTTTTTAAGGAAAGGAAGGAGATGAAGTTCCGGGAAGGAAAAATATATGATGGGTGAGTAGGAATCTAGGGATCAGTGTGTACACGAGTGATGGACGAATGAATATATCACTCACACTGAGGCGCAAGGCGATGGGTAGAGACGAGTTGGAGAGTTCAAATGGTCTTCCCAAACCAGCCTCTCACTATCTGGCACGCAGCTGGTGGGCTGGCGCATCTTGAACACACCTTACCCGATGAATCCAGGCACCCCTGCTTAGTCACCGATCATCTTAAAAGAGGATTGAATGTACCCGGAACACATAAACAAATTTACAGACCGACAAAATGCAAAGCGTTCCAGTCAAAATAGGACTTCGCTATACTCAGACAATTAGATACCTAACAATATAGTTAGTCACAATATAGTTTTATCACAACAAAATTTTAGGTGGACTAAAAATTTTCGCGTGGTACCTATTTCATATTTTAAATTTCAAAAAGTTTGAACAAGCAAATCACCGTGGGTCAACCATCAGGAAATGAATATTCATAAATTCATAGAATTCGTTAGAAATATAATTGAAAAGGAGCCTTTTTTGAGCGATTTCCATATTATTCCAGAGCGTTCAGTAGTTTCCCGCGGGAAATTAAAGTGGGCGCACTCAATGAAATAATAGATTGAAATTTCCTATCTTTGCAGAATGGATTCGAGCCGCATTACTGAAGTCGTGGAAACGACCCGTTCTCATGTAATAAATGTCAACCGTGTACAAATATTAAGTGAGCGTTTGACGTGTTTTCCGACTACTCACCTGTGCCGAAGCTATAAATGACGCTAGTTCCTCGAAGCAACTTTCATTGAAATACCGGTAGAACAAGGACAACATTCCCACCATAAATATAATTCAAAAGAATTCATAAATACACGCGGTGTTGGGTAATTTTGTTAACGCTTTAAAGCAGACTCTCGCAACCATCCGTGATGATTTTTTAATACATATAAGATTTACAAAACCACGGTGGGTTCAGTGGTTTCCCCGGTAGCTCAGTGATTTCGTTAAAATCTCGGTTCGGGAAAACATGTGTGATTTATTTCTAGATTTATGTTTGCATTTTATGATAATTGTTCATTGTTCCCTTCTGCATTGCGGTAATTTATGTTGTGTTCTCGCAGTCCGCATGCATAAAAGACGTAAATCATAATACAATCAACAAAAGTGACCTTCTACATTGTCACTCATTTTTTATTGACCCTCAATAAAAATGCATGTAATTAACGAAGCAACTCCTGTGGATATTTCACCCACGGCCCACTATGTCACACAAAGTGTCAATCACAGTACCTTTTGCCTTTGTTAACCGGCGAAATCGGCTGCTATAATTCGCTGTTTTATAACTGACAAAATGACTAAAACATCGGATGTCCTCACAAAGTTTGGATGACAAATACGACTGTTGTCCTGAAACAGCATTTCTATATATCGTTGTTACAATATTTAGATTATTTTTCAACTTTTGACTTCTCAGGTGCATAAATAATTATATATAGTTACTCTTCATTAATACCTACACGTAATGTGCAAACATTTTACGAAAAATAAATCTTATGCTACTATCGTTAGTAATAATATTTTTCCGTTTTCAATTTTTTTTTTTGTATGTAGTTATTAAAAATTAACATTTTTATATCTAGTATAAACCTTTAATAACTACTAACAACTTATTTCTGTGATATTTAGACTCACTTTACACTACATCTAAAACTTATTTTTATAGCATTTACATAGGCATAACCCACGAAAAGCAGCAAGGCTTTTTTAACATCTGTCGGTAGTTCATTGACAATCTTAAATCCTTTAAAATCGAAATTATTTTGGGTTTCCGACAAATTTGTTTTCAAAGTCTAAAATCTCCAGTTTCTCCGGAATTTCGAAATAAAAATTTACATTCTTAAACAAATATTTCCATCCATTTCGGTCTGGCGACTAAACTTTCAAATAAAGGGTTTTTTTATACCTACTTAAAAAAAATGTTTTAAAAAGTATCGTAATAAGATAAGTGGTAAAAAAATATTTTTTAATCTTGAAAATATATATAATATATATTTTTTAAAAGCACTCATTTCCAAGCAACAGCAATGGCCTCAAATGAAAAAAAAACTCTTATGCATCTTAAATACACAAACGTGCAACAGCGGCAATGATGTTCAGCACCGTAGACCAATATCAATCCTACATGGCTATAGGTCGGAAGAAGTTCACGGTTCATCGCACCGTAAGCGCAGGGAAATCTTTCTACTTCTGGTATTTTACTTTCCAGGAAGCGAAGGGTTCAGTTGGCAATGGTGCTATTTACGTAATTCCGCTCAGCCATGCAAACAGTGTTGTGTTGTTAGGCAACAAAAAGCGCCTTGCAGCGTCGCGGCGTCTGGCGATATTCCGGAATATTCTCCGGCGCAACGCATTCAGTTTGCCGAAGTTGGCCAATCCACGCTCCACCGCTTCGTGGAAATATGTACACAAGTGGGTAAAACCACAAAACTTTTTGTTTGTGGTTATGTGTTACATGATACATACAATATAAGTTTTAATGCTGAAGAAATATGACCTGGCAACATTTTTTAAATCAGCGGTCGAAAATGGGTCCAACTTTGTAGGCACCGAGATGAGTTTTTTCCAGCGTTATCAATCGTAAATGATTCAATTATGGATTCATTTGCATATTGGAGGTACCAAGGGAGCCAAAAATTAAATCTCTTTAGACACTATATTAATGTTAATCAGTAGTATGTATATAATTACTAAAAAAATAAATTGATCCATAGTTATGTAAGACGCCGGGACTAATAGTTGCAATTGCAATCTCTCAAAAACTCTCCTTGCAATCAAAACTCTCCTTTCAATTCAAAACGTAATTCGAGGAAGACAATTTCCCCAACATCTAGAGATAAGCACGTTCTCCACGCCTGTCTACGGAACCGACCCAAGCGCGACAATCACAAACGCCAAAGAGAAAAGCAAAGGGAAAACAGTTTCAACTGTTGTTGAACCGATCGCCCGCGAATTGGTAACTAAAGAATCCAATCGAGAGTTTATTTCAAAAGTGAGTGTCCGGCACGTGAATGTAGCTGAAGTTGTGAGAGTGAAACAGAATATTGAGAATGACAGACTGTTCCTGCCGGTACCCTATCGGAAGTTCTCTTCCCCGGCACCTCGGAAAGCCGCGACTCCGATGAAGAGGCGGACTGGCTAAGTGGAAGCGGCCCCCGAGTACTCGGGCCTGGTGCTTCCTTCCTCGCAGGATGGAGACGGATGGATGTCCCGCTACGCCACGGACCTCCGAAGAGGAGATGTTAGGAAAATATCCTGGGTATGCTGATTTTACATCTAACCATCCGAAGTTGATAATATTTCATTTGGAGAGGAATACTTTAGGCGCAATTAAAAGAATGTCAAACCAAGCAGAATACAATTATACCAATTAATAGGGTTTTTTCAAGTACCTACTTCAATTATAAATAGAAAACACCTACTACTAAACACAATCACTTTGTGGCGTCATTTTTATTGAATAAAATATCTAAGTTTTAATAAAAATTATATCAACACATTTCAGAAACCTTCTTTTCTACATCACAATATTGTATTGATTCGATTATATACTGTGTAATGGAAATAATAATTTTTTCTTCAATGGTTTTAAAATAAATTTGTGTCTCCATTTACGTAAAAATGTGTTTAATTTGTTTGACAGCCACAAATAAATAGACGAGTTTGTTTTGTATTGTTTTTAATTTATATATATATATATAAAAAAATTTAAAAAAGTTACGACTTTTGCATTGAAAGTAGCTAATAGTTCTATAATGAATGTGACTTGCATCAGAATATGTTAACCTTTCCTAGTAATTTTTACTGTTTGTTGGAATAATATTATTGTTTAAAAAATCCAACTAGGTTATGTAAATAAAAAATAAACAATCGAACAATAATTATAACTATTGAAGTGCGTATTGATGATACCATTGAAACGTTATCTTATCTTTAATATATAAATCAATATATCATTATTCGTCGACAATTTAAGTATTAGTACAAAAGTAATAATATAATAATATTATTATGTATAACTTTATGGTGTTTCTAGCAAAATGTAGTTACATTAACTTTTAGTTTTTTTACCATAATACATCTATTTTCATTAATAAATATTTTTTTTACTGAGGATTGTTACATTCTCTCCAGGGACTGACTGTTGTAAACTTTTAAAATTACTTTAAAAATATATTTTTTTTGGTTTGATTGAGTATTGAACCCCCTCCCGGGGACTGGGGTTAACCGGGTTAATCATTTGGTCCAAATTCCGATTGGATGGTACCGAGATTTTTTTCGTTCATGAATGTTCTAAATATGTATTATGTCATTCAGGGAAATGTGTTTGTGCATGAGTGCCACCAAAAGTTGATAGAATGCATTATCATCGACAACAAGTCTACCTGCGAGTTTCAGCACGATCGGATGTCGAGAAGTAGGTTAACTTCCACTTCCAAGATTCCACTTCATCAATCCATTAATTTTTATTATTTAAAAAAAAATCCCGAAAAATCTATTCCAAATATGATGTAGATTCACAAGTTTTCCGCTTGTACACCTGGCTACTCAGATCTGGTCACCAAACAGGGCTAAACCCTTTTTAATCAACTTTTCAATTCTGAATTGTGGTTTTACACCAGGGCGATACTGAGAGTATTTTCCAATCTGGAACGTGCGTCGAGTTTATTATATTGAATTTATTACAAATTTATTGTGAAACAACACAAATTAAACAAATAAAATTTGGACCCGCGACCGGGCTTTCGGCTTGATAATTGAAAGCCTTACTTCGGTCCATTGTCTTCCGCGGTGTTTTGATGGCTTTTTCGATGTTTGTTTGGTGAGGAACTTTATGAGGGCCTTGAAATGAACTCTCCACGTTCTTCTTTCAATCTCGAATTGACGTATTTTGTTGTTGATTGCTCGATAGCAAATGAATGAGTTGTTATGTAAACCAACTCATCGTTACTTTGAGTTGGTTTCTTGGAAAGTGGCATTAGACCCATTAATTTTTACATGAATTTATTCCTTCACCTCGATTCATTGAAATTGAACATTGGTTCACAATGAACGGGGTGGTTCAAAAAATTTCAGTGGGTAGTATCTACGCCATTACTTTTTTGCGTGAAAACGTGCTTTCGTTCGTCATACTTATTATACTCGTTGGGCATACTTACCTAACCTTCCAGTATGTATGGTCTGGGGACGGGAAGTAGATGGGGAAGTAGGCTATTCAGATCTGGTCACGAAACACGCCTAAAGCCATTTCAAGCAACGTTTTGATTCAGAATTGTGGTCTTTCACCACGGCTATACTGACAGTAGATATCTACCACTCTGGAGCGTGCTATCATCCACCCTATTGTATATTATTAATATGAATTGAATGTGGTATAACACAATTTAATTACATAAAACTTACTTGTATAGCCTAAATAATGAATAAAAATGAATATATATATTATATAATATAGCATAAACTTTTTAATATAAGTGTGTTTGTCGGAAGTGACTTGCCAGGTAAGTATGTTTTGGTATCTTTTCTAAATAACAAATGTAGATCCTAGGAAATAAATTGTACAGCGCCCTTGAGGTGATTTTTCACAAAAACGGCGCTCTACAAATTATCCAATTATTATTATTATAAGCAGTTAGAGCTAAAGGTTTCCCATCATATTTGTAAAAATTACCATCAGGAATCCCACAAGGATCACATCTCGAACCTCTATAGTTTTTTTTAACAATATCAATACAGATGTTTTAACAACTTATATTCCTTTTTTTGCTGGTGGTAACAATTATAAAAAAGTCACAAATAGCAATGACAACCTAGAATTGCAAGTAGATATTAGTATTTTTGGAATATATTGAGCGAACATCTAACGGTTCCTTAACCTGGAGAAATGTACTCACTAATATTCCTAGACAAAATCAATGACATAGATTTGACAAGATGAAGCGAAGTAAGGGATTTAGAAATAATAATGAGCTCCGGAATGTCTTTACACTCACACGTAAATGCGATGAATGCGATGCAACTAACGCAAACCCACCCGTAAAATGAAAGAACAACTGGCTTGTCGATTTTTATGCTTTTTGCTGATACGTTTCAGGTATTTAACAACTATGGGTATTTGTGCTCGTTTTAACGCATGGACAGGAAATATGTCGCGTCGATGTTTAAAAGAGAGGTTAAAAGATTGTATTTAAGTCGCATGGTTGAGAACTTATTTTTACAAAAAAAGTTCTCAACCATTGTAAGGTTGAAACATCCAGAGTTGTTCAATGTGTAGCTACAAAAGTAATTGCCATATTTATGATTGCGCAAACGTCTGAATTTTAAGTAAAAAGGAGAATAAAAAACCTTCTCCCAATATCTCAATCGGTCCCAATAGTAGATGATTAGTAGATATAATTAGTTATTTACTGTTAGATAAAACGTCAAAATTACGAATACAACAAAGCCTTATTCGGGATATACATATGAATAACTAGCTGATCCACGCGGCGTTGCTCGGAGACATCGAGACGTTCTATACGTCCTATAAATATAATGTGCATATATATTTATATATTAACCTTCTGGAAGAAATTCTCTAAATCAAGGCTGCCAAACCTTTTTAACAGTTGGGCAAAATTGACGATTTAAAAGTCACTAAGCTTTTTAATGTCTTGTTTTATACAACAAACAAATAAACATATTGAAATTTTTTGTCGTTTATTAAAATAAATAGCATCTCCTGCCAAATAACGAAACAACATTTTGTGTAACAAAAATCTAAATCCAAGTTATTGGTACAATAAATGTGATTTCTGACATTGTTTTTGTTTTAATACGAGTAATTTTTCTATGTTAGGAGTCAGTTCAGATGTTGACAGTAGCAACAAATCAAATTTAAATAGAAACGCTAGTCTTCCTTAGGCGCCAATTTCCAGAAATCTCCAAATTCTTCTGAAGAAGTTTGTGACAAGATCACTCAACCAGTACTTATTCTTGAGTAAATCACTTTCCAAAGGTAACGCCTCTTTTTCTTCTAAAAATTCAAACACCTGCTCTCTCAATATGAAGAAATGTTTTAACATGTTGCCCCTTGAAAGCCATCGCACAGCGCAATACAGTTGTGACTCTCCAAATTCGCTGATTTCTTCTTAAAATAAAACTCTGAATTGACGTCTGTGTAGAGCTTTTAAACGTATGCAATTTATGCAGCGTACTACCGGCTCCATTATATCATTCAACTTTATGTCTTTTGCACACAACGCCTCCTGGTGGACGATGCAATGATACGAAAATATTTTTCGATCCAAGTAATGTTCAAATTAGCGGGTATTTTGAAAATGGTTCACGCGGGCCTCTTATAATTCGTTCACGGGCCACAATGTGGCCCGCGGGCCTGGGGTTGGGCAACTTTGCTCTAAATCATAGTGAAAACCCTATCAAAATCTATTGCGTAATTTAGAAGAACTAAGGACGGGTTGTTTCGGAGAACTTGAACAATTCAATTCAAATTTGAAAGTTAATTTTCAAGTTCTGTGAAAGATATTTTTAAGTTCTATTTTTATTTCAGTTCTGTCAAGCAACTAGCCTATAATGATATAATAACAGAATTTGAATAGGACTTTCACAGAGCCCGTAAATGAACGTTGAAATTTGATGAATTGTTCAAATTCTCCGAAACAACCCGTCCTAAGTGCACAAACAGACAGACGCGGATAGCGACATTGTTTTATACTAATTAATTATTACTGACTACATTTATTATTTAAAGAACACCGAATAGTAATTGTGTTGGATAAAAAGGGAGAGAAGTAACAGCAGACATGCATTATAGTGAAGTGAGAGAGGAGAACGGAAAAGCGAGGGTTTAGCGAAAACATTGTAAAAAATGAGAATGTAGATGTCCTGAAAATACTCTTCGTTTTGTTCAACGTGTATGTACATCTCAATCAACATGTAGGATAATGTGTGAGTTTACTTGTGGATACTTCCTTCTAATTATGTCCTACAATTTACTTAACCAGACAAAACGAAGTCCTTAGCATCATGGAATATCTACATCCCCAGAGTGGAAGTCGTACGTCCCCAAACAATGGCTTGGAAACTATTTGGACCAAATAAAATAAAATGTAATTCGCCCTTTGTTCGCTCGGACCATTATTAAATTAAACGCGTGGTGTGTGGGTATTAAATATTTACCCACCGTAGAGGTCCACAATAAACAACCATGAACATTAATGCTTTTAAGTAATAATTCTAAATAGAGTGCCTTCCCTCCTACCACTAATGTTTAAAGCTGAATAAAAACACTTAGCACTAGGCACCTTTATAAATTCAGAGAATGGATAAAAACATATTATAAATTAATTAGATTGATTTTAATTAGTAAGATTTGTGCCGAACCATTATACCTTATTGGCCAGAAAACGAATTTAGTACAATTTACAAAGTTTCAAATGAGAATGTGTCAAAATATTGAACAAAACCCTATGCAAATATTATGAACAGCAAATAACATCATATATATTCACCTGTATAGAACATTTTGTTGGTTAATTCTACCTACAAACCTGTACAAGTGCACAAACCAACCTAACCTAAAATAACCTATCCATAATCTTCTCATCTTATATGAATAAAACTGTTAAATGGGAGGCCCAGAATATATAGAGTACCTACCCAAAGAGACCCGCACCTTTATCACGATTGTAAAATAAAATTGGTTGCTAATAAAAGCAAAAAAAATTCCCTTTTCTGCACAATATTAGGCGAAATTCTGTTCAACAATAAACGTGACTTGTCAAGTCTGAGGGCACATCGACCCATATAAGTCGGGCTCAGCAGGCGCTAGGCTGTTTACTACAAATTGAAGAAAGGGTCTAAACGAACTTTATGCGATACTAGATAAATTGGATCCTAAAAAGCAGACTCGCGATTTTTTAACCGAAGCTCCTCTATTTTGCTTTTGGTTCATAGGTTTACCTTTTAAAGGGAATCTCGCGCAAGACTACGGGAATGATTTACTGTGCTTTTATTGTTATCAAGCTTTATTTGCAGAATTCCATTTACATATTAAGTTTTACTTTAGTATATTCAATATTATTATTTATAAACAATTTCTGCTGTGTAATTATTACTACGCGTGACAGCTGTTTCTTCTTCAATTTTAACTGTTAAACAAAGATTAAAAAAAATAGATTTATTTGGTCTTTTCGTCGATCTTGTCATATTCTACATTTTTCGAAATATAATATAAATAGTGAAAAAATCATGTAAATGATGTAAAACTGCCTTCTTTTTATCGTAAGTACGCGTTAGATGTTTCATCTTATTTTTTAATAGAGAATTTTAAAAATTTAAAATATTTATTGTTTTGAAGTTTAATTTGTAGAACTTTAATATATTTTTTTATTTCTTTTATATACTCAATAATATTAATATTAAATTTATAAAACTGTAAGTGGTAATTCCACAGTTTGATAATGCCTTCAGAGGGCAAAACAGCTGTCACACGTTATAATAATTACATAGAAGAACTTGTTTATAAATAAACTGTTTTTGTAAATTTAATAATAATATTATTGAGTATATAAAAGATTTATAAACATATTTCAACTTTTTTTCAGTGTTCTTGGTGTTGATCAAAAGTTGAGATTCACCAATTATGTACCTACTTTGTTTTGGAACAATCAATATCTACATGGTATTTTTGTTGGTGTATAATATCTACATGGTTCATATTTCTGTAGAGTCGGGTCAATTTTTCAAATTCTCGCTTCTAGGGGTTAATATTAAATTCTCAATATAAAAAATATATACAATTATCCAAATAAAAATGGGAAATATTTAATACTTTTAAATACAGATAGTTACATGTAACGTTACATGTAATGTTACATGTACAATTAATACGTGTAACGTAACTATTTACTGGCACAAAATATGATTAGATTATTAGTTAATTAGATTCTTGGTTTGGATAAATTAAGCAATTTATACGTATATAGAATGAAACGAATCTTTCACAAACGTTAATCCATATAAAAAATCCAAAATGGCGGCAAACCGATCGTTTATAAGGGAAATTTTAATACATCTCTCTAAACTTCATATGTTTCTTGTGGTAATAATGTTGAAACGAAGGGTAATTTACAGAATCTGTGCTTATTAAAAGTGCTGCGGTTAAAATAATACCAAACACAATATTAAATAAAAAAAACGAAGACTATTATAAAACAGAATGAAACGGGAGGAGGTTCAATCCTCCACAACATAGGTGAACTTCTGGCTGGAGGACAATATATGTAGGTACATAAATAACACAAGTCAACTAAAATAATAATAAATAAAATAATTTACTAATCATAGATCTATCCATTTCAAGCTGATCTGATAGCCAGGTCACATGGGACGTTATCAACGTGTTATGAACAATGCGCGTAATGAACTGAAATAAATGTTTAAAATTCAATAAGCAATGTTGGCGAAATCGGGATCCATTACTTAAAAGAAGCACGTGATATCGGATTGAAACAACAAAGCATCCAATGTAAATACGCTGCTTTAATCACAGGTGGGAGACACAAGAGATCCTGATTCCTTCAATTACACAAGCGCCAATTAATCTTAAAGCGTCTGTCAATCAACCATCATTCAATTCACTAAACCTTCAAACATTTCATTTAAACTCCACTGTTTAATCCCACTCAAATTCTGACATATTGACATATGAACATATTCTGGTAATTGTAATAAATTTGGGGTTTTTAATTATTATTGGCAATGATCAGTGTGGTTGGGGGTTTAGGATCACAGGGGCCTAACTACAAAAACCGGTGTTTTGAGTTAGGCTTGGTTTCGGTAATGCCATAATTATATTATGTATTAGTGACACGAAGCTCTATCTCGTACATACAGCCGTTTAAGAGTTAAGGGTTGGGCATATTAGTTGAGCATACATGTGGGCATATGAGCATTCCAATCTTTATTTATTGCGTTTATCTCAATAATATGTTTTCTTATAGATAGGCCCCTGTGATCCTAAACCCTCGAAATGAAACGCGCAAAACGTGATTCTTTCATTACACATTGTTTATTGTATGAAACTAGTACGCGCAATATATCTGATATATGTGAGTAGGTAAGTATTCGCAAAGACTTGATGGATAGATTAAATCCTGTAATTTTCCTACCTACCTAACGTACCCATCTTGGAAATGTCACCATAGAAGAATTGTTACAAGAAGATGTGAAAAACTACCTTTCTAACCTAAAGTGTAAATTGATACCTCAGCCGGGAATATATCTTATCGTGAATTTAGTATTCTTTATATTCATAGCTTGAAACTTGCATAATCGTTGGTCCCAACTGCAACGGATGAGTCCTTTACCTCCTATATTCAAATCTGGGCTTAAGTTGTGTTCCAGAAACCCATATATAATATATTAAGTAATATTGTCCAATGGGTTTAGCGGATGCATAGTAATTATTTATCACATACCTATGTCATTATAGCATTCGACTTGGTTTTGGGACTGCTCCTTCGAGTGTGTTGCAAAAGGTTTATCCCAGCAACATCTTACGCTAACTTACACAATTTCGCGACACCAAAGCTAATATTGTGTTTATAGCTTAACCTTGTATAGGTGTGCATTTCGAAGAAATGCTTCGGTAAAAACCGTCTACAAACAAATAAAGATGACGTACTCAACGGCAGAGCGGTAAGGTTCAGACGACGAAAAACAAACACAGAGGTAAGAAAATTGTGCGTGTGTTTTTTTTTAAAATAAAATCATCATATAAATTTGAATCAAGAATTGGATATGGTCTCCGTATCATATCTATAGTACCTACCTACTTATTTCATAACTTGAATTCCGGAACTGAACGTGCAGGTTTTTAACCCAAACACTGCAGCTAATGTATCCAATGAAGAGTTAAACCGATACAAGTATGATGTCGGCGTGCCCGTGTGCCCAACTTATGTTATCCTTACATATAGTAACAATTTCACATCACAAACATTTTAAAATATCATAATTGATTCTCGATAATTGTTTATTGATAATCAAATACTTACATTGACCTATCTTGGTCCTTCGAGAGGAAATTGGTGACATTAATTTTCTTTAAAATCATTGAGATTATCTGTTTAGTAGCTGTATCGTACAAAATAAAACCAGATGTAGCACGGAGGTAATATAAAATTCTCTGTGCATGATGGCCCAAGTTATGATTCCCAACGAAATTATTTATTTTATTTATTTATTTATATTTTTAATGTATATTTACAGAATAAAAATATCCATTAACAAATATACATTATACAATCATAATTGCCTGATTAGCAATTTAAATTTAGTAATGCTCAGGTGGAAAATGTCGATGTCAGAGGCTAGTGAGTTTAGAAGGCCTATCATTCTTCCGAGAGGCATTGCTGATGGTAAGTTAGTCCTACATCTCGGAAGAATGAATGGTTTGTGTCTACGCGCTCTTGCGAAGTTATCAGGGACGTAAAATAAAATTTTATTCAAAATTTCTGGATTGTTGATGTGACCGTTCAACAAGTTATAGGCCATCATCAGCAACGCAGCTTTCCACCTGTTGACAAGACTATCGATACCCAGCATTCCGGAAAGGAAGGCTGATGGGTATAAATAGGGATAGTACCCGAAGTCTCTAAGATAAATATAACGTAGAAACTTCTTTTGTACTTTCTCTACCATAGAAGTGTACGGTGCATCCCCTGGTCCCCATATTATTGAGCCACTTTCCAAAATACTACGTACTAGGCTAATCAATCAAAAAGTAAGGTAAGATATCCCCAACTACCAATAAAAATAGGTTTGCTTATGCAACTGTGTCCCGACTGAAGCGACCGCCATAAACTTCAAAGATATATTCGTCTTTGAAAGTTTGAACCCGACTTCAATCATTCAGTTTGATCGCTTCGTCGATTAATTTTCCGCGTCTGCTCACAGCGCGAAGACCGCTCTCCCAACCACTGGCAAATGCATCAATAGATCCAACTACCTATTGAATCCAGCAAGATGTCGATACCAAGTGATCTGGTAGATAAATTTATCCATCAACAAATAAGTCTGGGTGGATTCAACCAGTAGAGAGAGCAAGGCTTTACGTTTTCTGTAAGAAGATATAACCAAATAAAATCGTGATGTAAACATGGCGTTTATTATAGGGTGCTCTTGCCGTTGTTTTTTTACAATATGATATATTTTTGCAATATTAAAAAAAAGATTAGAATCACACACTAGAAATGCCTTCACGTAGATTGGACGGAAACCAATGTCGTCACTGAGTTTGTACCTTTTGGTAACCTGTTGTGTGCATTGAACCTGCAGTCTTCCTCTGACTTGCCTGAAACCGTATATCACCATCCCATTTGATCATATTGAAATTGTCACATTGATGAAGCATAGATCTCTACTTAAAATTAAAGCAAATTATGGTCAATAAGGCGATGCCATACGTAGCAGTGCAAAATCATGTGTTTTTGGTATGAAATTTTGGTCGCCTAGAAATGTTTCAGATGCTTTTATTAAATACTGCGAGTAGAATACATCTTGGCCTTTGAAATAATCGAGTATTTTTTAGATAAGTCTTTTTATAAGCCCAGAAAAAATAATGTATAAGGCCTATGAAAAATGCTTTAATTTTTAAAATTTCCTACTAACGAACCCATTTTCGGTTATGGTTTTACTGTACAATGTGGCAAATTAAGTTATTTATAAAATGATCGGAATAAATTTAAATATTTATGCCTGAACATCCACAAAATAAAATAAAAGGCACTTTTTGGCCATGTTTTTTTCTTGCCTAAATCAAAATAGCTGGATGGTGTTAAGCGGGAATTTAAGCCTTATCGCCATCTACGTAAGGGTTGTTATTGATAGCGGCTCAATTTAAAATATTACACGACGTAGTGCAACGCCTTAAATGATCTCTTTTTTTCCAAAGTAAGTACCTACGCTTCAAGTAACATACATACCTATTGATTGTTAAGTGTGCTGGAGTAAATAGATTTAAATTACATGTAATATGTCTTGTACAGGGTGTTAAGGAACGTACTTAACTTACTTTAACCTGTGATTCCTGATATTTCACACTGAATAAAAAGGTAAATAAAATATGACTTTTTTGAGTTTTTTTCTTAAAAACAATTTTTCGAAATGTTTTTCGACATTTTGTTATTTGTCACTCAGCTGAGTAACAGTCCAACATCTCACATCGACCCTAGCTGTCCGATTCCTGCTGATTTTCTACGTTTATGTTAAAAACAAAAAATAACATTTCAAATCATCGGAGATTTTATTTACTTTTTATACTCCAAATAATATCAGTAATCATTGGTTAAAGTAAGTCAAGTACGTTCCTTAACACACTGTATACGTAATATGGTGGAAAAAGTTGTGGTTGCCAGAGGAAGACCTGGCACGATCTAGTGAATCAGATACTTGAGCAGAGGACGACATTTCAGGAATCAGAATAATGAGACAATGTATGAATGTGAATGAGGCAAGGAGTTTGTACCAATACCGAGTTGCTTGGCGGTCCGTCCTCTCTGCCTACTCCTGCGGGAAAACGGGTTGGTTAGTTAGTTTTAGTTTGTAACTGAATTTAATGAAAATGTAGATTTTATACGAGAATTTCAGCAATCCAGGGGAGCGTTCCGCATTTGTGAAAATTTCTTTCAAATCACCATACGATTAAAGTAAAATAAACTTTCAGCTCAAAGGTTCACAAAAACCTCACGAACAACCACTGCTTGCATTACGATACACAAATTCAAAGCCAACAGACTAATTGATGAAGTCAATCAATTTCCCCTTGAAATAAGTACTGGCGCGGTATTGCCAGTATTGGCACGGCGACAATAGGAACTAGCTATGGACGTAATTATTCATTAAAATGGTAACATTGATGTGGAAACCGCGATAATGGTTAGCCGGTGTTTTTCAATATTTTTTTAATATTCTAACTTAACATTATTAATAAAATGTATTTCTTCTTCTATTGTAGCTAGGTACTATTAAAAGGTGCAGGCCATTGGTCATAATAAACATTCAATGATAATAAATTGATTTTAATAGCCTTGGTAGTATAGCAAGAGATTTATGAAACTTCATTTTTGTAGCGAACTGCGATAGTAGACTTTAATAATATAATTTATACCTACATTACAAACGAAAAAAAATTCTGATCGTTAATCAATTTTTTTCCATAAATATGTTGCTGTATTGTTCACGACTGACTGCCAAGATCTGGAATAAGGAATTTGTGTGAAATAGATTTACTGGAGATAAGAGGATTGAAAACAGAAAAGAAAAATATATATTCTACGAATAAGATAAGCCGTAAAGGACACAAATGGTGTTTGTGGTCCACTTTAAGTTCTAACAAAATCTAATACGTTGGAAATACCTATTCTTTGTACTTGGTACTCTAATATGTTGAGCTTTTTCAGCTAGCAAAAACGAAGAATTTTTTTAATGTAGGTACTGTGACATTAAAATGAAATTGACATTCATGAAAAAAATTCCTTGTAACCCAGAAAGCTGCGAACGTAGCCTTTACAACATTACATTGAAAAGCACAACAAATTAAGTTTTGTGGTTGGAAGTTGGTCGAGAATTAGAAAAGGCGAGAAAAGAATTAGGCGAAAAAGACGGTAATTATTTTATATAGTAGTCATATAGTCCTTAAGCAGTTGTTATAAGGATAAATTCGGAATTCCAAATTCAGGAAAAGAAAACAACCCAAAAGGCATATTTTATTATATTTTGTGAAGTTCAAGAACAAATACAGGGTTTTCCAATAAGAGGTGTTACTTTGATATTCAATCGTAAAAGATCAATGGTGTCGTTGCTTGTGTGGCACGTAGCGCCGTCTTGTTGAAATAAAACATTGTCCAAATCAATACCATCCAATTTCGGCCATAAAAATCATTAATCATCTCTCGATAGCGCAATCCATTCACCGTAACTGTTGCTCTAGCCTCATTTTCGAAAAAGTAAGGTCCAATGACTCCGCCAGACCATAAATCGCACCAAACAGTCACATGTTGAAAATAAAGAGGCTTTTTAACAATAACTCTCGGGTTTTCCGAGCCCCAGATGCGACAATTTTGCTTGTTGACGAAGCCACCGAGGTGGAAATGGGCCTCATCACTCAAGATGATTTGCATTTGATTCACTCAAGTGAATTTTAATAATTTCAATGCGTTGTTGAAGCGTGTATCGTTCCATTTTTATTAATGGCGTAGTTTCTACTTGTCAAATGTCAAAAAAAATGACAATTTCAAAACTACCGAAATAGCGGGCTATTCAAAATAACACCTCTTATTGGAAAACCCTGTATTCTTTTCCAATTACATTGTAAACAACTGGATATTTTCACATCGTCCAATAAAACCATATCTGGAAAGGGGTTCACACGTTGATATTTTATGTTTTTCTAGGCTTATAAAATTATCAAAAAAATGCTCGATTATTTCCAAGGGCAAGGTGTGTTCTACTGGCTGCATTTATAATATTCTAAGCGATCAAATTTTCAAACCAAAAACACGTGATTTCACTAAAACTTTTTGCTAGCAAATTAAAAAATAAATTACAGCATTTCGGGGGCGATAAGGATCGACATACTGAACTAAAACATAATGGCATTTGATTTACCCGTTAGCATGCCCTGAAATAATTACTATCGGTCACCATGGATTATTTGTGACGTTACAGGTTATAGGCCAGTGCAATTAGCGATTCGCGATCGAAGTAATTCCGGTAGTCCCAATTTTTTTATATGTTATATAAACTGATCCCCTGATGTAAAATCTGAGTTTCCGACCTTGGCGCACCTGTGCTCGCGCCGCCATTTTGAAAAAACTGGCCGAAATCGGGCCAAAATCTAGTTTTTCCCAAATATCTCATTTTCAATGCAATTCGGGCTAAAGTAGCTTGACAAGTATAATAGAACATAAAATAACCTACAACTTTTGTTAAAACAAATTTCTTCTATCTCTAATAGGTACCGAGGTAGAAAGTCGTAAAGGTGCGTATATTTTTGAAAAAACAAGTTTTTGCGCGACTGGTTTTGGTTTTTTATAAATACCTCGCTTCCAATACAATTTTGTGAAAAATTTATTGTTAATAATTTTGTAGAAAATAAAATTTCGTTAAAGAAATAGGTATTTAATTTATATTTTTTATCTCTATTACGTATCCAAACTCTAATCCACCAAAACCAGGCCAAAAATTGAAACAGAGGTTAGGTGTTTTAAACTTGGCATTCCTTGATTTTATTTTTCTTTAACAATTATTGTTCTAAGAACATATAAGTTGACAACAATCGTCATGCCTGTGTCAGACCTAGCTATAAATATAATAGACTATTTCAGCATATCGGTCGCCATACATTCCCAATGGGAAGACCACTAAAATAGGCCAAGCCACTACATTTGTGCTCGCAGCTTGGTCTGACATGCCCATCAACGTAATCACAACATACATTTAAGATTATTAATACAATTAAGATGATAAGGTACATAAAAAAGATAAAAAATTGATATTTTCGTAAAATTAACATTTATTGACATTCTTTTCTTTTTTATTTAAGTTGTCAGCATAACAAAAAATAAAATTAATGTTAGATCAGTTTAGACAGTACGAGCCCTTGACTATAGTTTCTTACTTCTGGCCCTGAATAGCTTCTTCTTATCACCCAAATTTGTGGCGACTGGGTCATCATATTCCTCGTCATTGTCATCAACGAAGGCTTCTACAGCATTCTCGCAGGAGTTGCCATTGCAATGAATGCAGAGTAGGGAACATTTCAAACCCGACTTTCTGCAGGTGCACTTTCCAGCTCAACCTTTTTTGCATTGACATGATATGAAGTTCAGCAAGGCCTGACGTTCAGCTTCCTTCAACATTGTTACTGGAGTAAGTAACCCAACAGCATCCTTTTTCCACCCCCATTCAGTCGGATCTTTATCGTGACCAAGCCAAGTCTGCACTTGCAAGTATGTTCTTGAAGCGTGTTGCTGGACTGCATCTTTGGTGGGTGGTAGCCTGGATAAATTAAATTTGTTCTTTTTTACTCCTTTGACAAAAATGATGTACCTGAAATTTTCCAAATTTGATTTCTCGTTGCCGCCATACAAAAGTCAAATAGTTGTTCGGCAGCCAAAGTGATTGTTTCTGTCTTTGCTTTTGGGTCTTGAAATACACGAACAAGTTCATTCACTGAGTGGTTCTTGAGAAGAATATTACAAAATTTGTATTTTCGTAGAAAGCTTTTGTAGTTTGACATTTTAATGAAATAAAAACAATATTTTTTGTTTAAAACCACGAATTTTTTTTATTAATTTTAAGACCGACCAGTTTAATTTTGTACCCTGACGATGCTCGAGTGTAGCGAAACCGGTCGGTATTAAAATTAATAAAAATAATTCGTGGTTTTAAACAAAAAATATTGTTTTTATGTCATCCAAAATTTGTGTTTGCCTTGACCGAACGGAGATCCAGTTGTATCGCAACCACTTATGGCATGAAGGAATAAAATGTTTTCAACTATTTCAATGTGTTTACAACATTTGTTCGAGTACAACGCGTTAGGTGATTTACCTTTTCCAACTTTTTGGTAATATACGTTGGAAGGTGAGAGAGCTGTGAGGAGTAAGTACCAGCAGATCAATATCCTGACAAACGATTATGACTACATAATGTTGAGATGACAACGAATTTGCTGTGTTCACTATGAGAACGTCAGCATCCTCTTCAGCTAGTACTGTCGTTATGTGGGATCGTGCAAATGAGGTTTTGAGTATGGAAATAAAACGAGACTTGTTCTTCTCATTTCCCAGAAACTTTTCCTGTGGCACTTGTGGGTGCATGCTTTCAAAAAACAAAACTTCAGCAGAAGTTGTAACTCTGGCACGCCGTGCTCTTTCCACCCCTTTAGTGCTTTTCTTTTTCCATAGAATCTGGGTATCCATCGAATACCACTACTGCATTGGATCCATAATGATTTTGTACATACCTGACATATTGCTGGAAAATTACTGAAAAAGGTTGAGCACGACCCTATACAACTTTGTGCAGTAAATATCCTCCATCAATTACGTGTATTTTACTGCTTCCCAGTTCTGTTTTATTTGGTAGAGGGTTGAATGATGAATAAAATATAGATTAGGCTATAATATATTATAATATATAATATATAATAATACTATAATATAGACTCAAGACGTGACACGCGGCAACTAAGGGGAACCGGAGGGAGGAGTAGAAGGGTGGGGGGGTAGCCCCCCCATACCGAAGTGCCCTCTAGTAAATTTATAGATGTATGTATTTAAAAATGCAAACAAAAATCTAATAACGTGATAACAAACCGTGATAGATTTTCTGTGCGTACCTACCTGGATTTGTTTATTCTTTATATCGGTAAAAAAACTATATAAACATAAAAACTGCACAGTTTTTTTTTAAATTTTATGTTCTACATAATTGGTATCAATAAAATTTTCATGAAATTCCACTGGAAACGAGGTATTTATAAAAAAACCAAACCTAGTCGCGCAAAAAAAAAACATGTATTTTCAAAAATATACGCACCTTTACGACTTTCTACCTCGGTACTTATTAGAGATAGAAGAAATTTGTTTTACAAAAGTTGTAGGTTATTTTATTTTATATTATATTTGTTAAAATATTTCAACCGAAATTTGCATTGGAAATGAGATATTTGGGAAAAACTAGATTTTGGCCCGATTTCAGCCAGTTTTTTCAAAATGGCGGCGCGAGCACAGGTGCGCCAAGGTCGGAAACTCAGATTTTACATCAAGGGATCAGTTTATATAACATATAAAAAAAATTGGGACTACCGGAATTACTTCGATCGCGACCCCCTTTTTGGCGCTAATTGCACTGGCCTATTAGCGTTAGAACAATTTAGATTATTATTTTTCTGGCGTGTTTTACCAAAGCCGACGATGTTGAGACTAGCCCGTCTAATTTATTGGAATTTTGGTCAAATGATGTATAAGTTAAATTAAAAGCAAACGCTGTTTAACGATACTTTATTGCAAAATATTGTAGAGTAACGTAGGTCCTGTAAACCGACCATAAAACGAACAGAACAGTTTCCAGTCGGAAGGATCACGGATTTATCAATTTTACCGAAGAAAATGCATAAAATACATAATACATAGGTAGATACTCGTATTTATTTTTGTTTAGGGCAGGCTTTTGTCTTAACTAAGTACACTATATGTGGTATCGTTTTCTTTTCACTAAATTCTTACTATATTGTCTCTATGTTATTCTGATTTATTTTAATTTTAGGGTTTTTTATTTGCAATGTAGTACAATTTTGTATGAAAATTTGCAAATATAATATAATAGTTTTAACACAATTTAAGTAACATAGAATCAGTGGCGGCTCGTGATTTTTGCGTGTACTAGAATGCTAATATTACAAAAAATGGCACTATGGATGTTGTTGTAGCTGAACTGGCTTTTTTCTTTAAAATTCGATTATTTTTATGAGGATTTTCAGGAAATTTCAGTTTGGTCATGCGTCGCACGGACATCCTGAAAATCTTCATACAAAAAATCGAATTTAAAAAAAACCGAAACTGCCCATCCGATTTCAATGAAATTTTATTAATGTGTATTATGTGTTATGGATCACCCACAAAGCTTCGCTATTGCTAATTCTTGGGCACCTCCGACTTCTTCTACTATTTATACATGTCTAAACACTTCTGGCACCAATAATAACAAACTTTGAAATTTTCAACTGAATTTTTATATATTAAGATTTCCACATATTACTAATAAGCCAAATAATTAATAAATCTCATCTTTTTTCCAATCTTAATATATAAAAATCGCGTCTCACTGCATTTATGCACGCTAATCTATAAAAATATATTTATTTTCATTCATCTTACATTATTAGGCTGGCCACATACATACGTTTTCCGTATTCGATTTCCGAATTCGTTTTCCGTATTCGGAATTCCGTGAGACTAGCGCAAACGTTCGTTTTTCTATTTATTTTCACGTAAAAACATCAATTTTAAACATGTCCCACCTAACAGCAAATTCGGCTACTTTACGCTACCTTATGTATGAGAAACGGCGATATTAGGTCAAGATTCGTTGGCAACACTGAATTACGAATTACGTTTGCGTCGGCACAAACAAACTGTATGCAATAGCTGCGTTCCACATGACGTCATTAGGTTTTTTCCATTCGGTTTCTCCGAACGCGCCGGCTCGCATTCGGAACGTGCGTAAGGAATTTGTTCCGTTCGGAACTAAAACGAACGTGTGCGGCAGTTAATGTATTTTCTACTGATTCCGTGCAATCGGATGTCCGAATACGGAAAACGAATTCGGAAATCGAATACGAAAAACGTATGTATGCGGCCAGCCTTATAATGATATGTATATCTTTTGCAAGATTGGCCTTTCCAAGCACAACAGATTGGCGAAACTAAGAACGGATAATTTCACAGAATTTGAACTATTCATCAAATTTTTAAGGAAAAATTCATGTTCTGCTATCATTTCATCATGGGCTGGTTTTTTTAACAGTACTTGGACAGTTACAGAACTTGAATATTAACTTTGAAAATTGATGAATTGTTCAAATTCTGTGAACCAACCATGGATTGTTATTGCGTCACCTATCGTGAATTAATCAGGTGTCGATCTGTGCGAGTAGTCCGGGAGCAATTTACGATTGAAGACCTTTGATCGGTGGCGGCAAAGATATTAGAATGGTAGCGATGGTTGGGACTTGGGACCACTTGGGACCTGCCTGGTACATATTTAAAAAAATAAATTAATAAAACTCGAGAAATTCAACCCGTCACAGTCTATGGCTTATATATTCTATATTACATAAATTTTTGCCCTCCTACTAATTTACCATTTAGTTATTAGGTATTATTTTTGAAAAGTATGAGGTTTTGGGATCAATACCCTAATGCGCACACTAATTCATGCGGACAAAAAATATGTTATTATTCATAGTATATAACCTTCATTTGTTGAACTAGTATTAATCTAAATATCTACTTTTAGCGACTCCCTGATTGTAGAGTTCCATTTTTAAATCTGTACTTTATACTATTATTTATTTTGTGTAATTAAAACGAAATCAAATTGCCGAAAGATTAAAAGAAACTTGCAAAAGCATCACCTCCGTCATTAAGTACTGTTGCAACGCCCAAATTTGAAACGACGGTATTTTATAAAAATCTTTGCCTTTTGATCAACACTTTACAAGTGCCTGCCTTTTACCGTGTCATAATTAAAATGAATAATTGTTCGCGTCAAAAGGCCGTAATTATAAGACCAAAGCAGTCGACTAAATAAAGTCCTGAATAATTAAGTATACCTGTTCAAATAGCCGTCATGTCTCGTCCCATCATTATATTATATTTACTGCTTCAGATTTCCCTTCTAACATCCACCCCTCGAATCCACGTTTTATTTTGTAAATATTCTAGTTACACTGGGAGCTCATGGAAAATCTGAAAAACTAACGAAAAAGTACAAGATTACCACCATATGTACCTATATTATGTATTATGCACGTAAAATTAATATTGTCACTCAACGAGGTTACCTACCGAAATAATAAAAAAAATATTTATTTAAGGGAGAGTGTGAGTTTTTGGCGAGCGAGCCGACGGCCTACAATTTTATTCAGTTCAAATGTACAGTTTCATTCAGAAAGTGATGAAATTTTGCACACTTCCAGCAATAAGTTACAAGAGGACTGTTATAAAATACCTCATAAATATATATATTACTGTTCGATTTTATTATTCTTTTGCATCTATTCTATTTTATAATTTCTTTAACCAAATTTACTTCCTTGATAATTTTTCACTAAATTATATACATGATGTAATTTTGTTTGTTAATTATTTTGTCTCTTTGCTTTGAGTTTCGAATATAAATGTGTTTGTAAAAGCCAAGATGAAGGTGACTGTCTAAATCTGATTTCGAAAACTCCGTGTAAGGCCCGGGTAACGCCGGAGGCGTTTTCCCTCAAAGGCATTACGTGTCCATTAAATAAAATTAATTTTAAAATTAAATGCAGAAAATAAGTTAATAAAAAAAAATAAGGAAAAAGAGGCGATAATTACAATCGAATAGAATGAACCCTCCGGGGAATAGGTCTCCTTTTTTTAAATGACTTGCTGACTACACCCGAATGTTAAGTAAAAAATATTTCAAAACAGTACGGCGACATGTATTTGTTGTCAATGGACGTATAGACTCTACAGCACTTAATTGAAAATAGGCGCGTTGACCTAAAAAAATTAACCAAACAGAATTTTTCCGGTTTCATTGAAAAGATGTGTTTAATTTTATGCCAATGTTTATTTCTCATTTTACTGAATAGTTGGGTTCAATAACTACCTCTTTAAGTTATTGTGTTACTAATCATTTTACATAATAGTTGTGTTCAATGACTATCTCTTTACTATATTTTGTTACTTATCATTTTATACAATACTTAATGGTATTTTGTTTTCATTTTTACTTTTTGGGTATATTTGGGCAATTTTGAGTATTGTACAAATCACAATACACATCAACTTGGTACCTAAGTCCGAATACATTTTATAACCCTTATTAATCTAGTTTAATGTGGTCAAGTTAATTGGTAGGTAAAAACATCAACTCTTTCATTTCATTTTAGCCCCCGCGAAGCACTGACATCGCGAGGGGTCTCCTACAAGATACTCTATTTATGTTTGATTGGCCGTGTTTGGCATTCCTCTGGCAAAGCGTAATTTCCGTTTGGCAGAATGTCGAATGTTCGACAGCCCCTCTTGAAGAGAAAGCACTTCTCACGAGACGTGAGAAGCTTAAAGTAAAAACAATCGGTCGTGTCTGAATGCGAGAGCAATTTTCATCTTAACTTGGTAGGCTCTTTCGGAAGAATTCTCATTTCTCTCTTAGGATTAGGCCGGGAAAACTGCCCATGTTTATCGCTGTGCTTACTACTTAGCTACAAAATACTGGCAACATTTGGAATCATTGGGAAATAATATTAAACCTGTTGATTGGTATTAAAAATCCGGATGAGTTCCTTGAGAAGTATTTATGTGAAAAAATCACATATGTATAAAACCGTATAACAAATTTGGAGATTCTGTCATAATTCCACGATGATCTAAGAGTCATGATTTTGATATGTAGAGCAGATGAATGGAAAAGGGAACGACAGGAGAATATGACTATAAAGTGATTAGTAGAAGAAGTCGGGGACGCCGGAGTAAGACATTACACCACTAAGAAAATCAAAATCAAATCGAGTATAATGAGATAATGAAGGAACTTATGAGAGAACAAGACAGAGCTGTGTGATAGTTCATTATATCTGTCTACACATCTAAAGAAATGATAAGTATGTTATTTATTAATTCATTATAATGTATCGCTGTCCTGCAACTACCTACCTACACTGTCGTGGGTTAAACATTGTGTATTCATTCACACGTACACACAAAAATATTTTGCCGACAAAGTACTTAGTTGTAAAAAAATTATACTGAGGTACCTAACCAAATAATAAAAGTAAACTAACTTTCAATCAAAAGTAACAATAGAAATAGTAGAGTTGGGGAGTAAAAAACCTGCATTGTATGTAAGTATCATGTACCTAATTCTGAATAAAGTAAAATTACTTCAATAAATATTTAGTAACTTAGTTGTAATAGCCAGTGAACCGATAATAAGAATATCGAAATGTTACCATTGAAGTGTCTCAAGTTGTGCGTATCGCTGGCCCCATTCAATTTATTATTTCGCGTCTAAATACCAATCCAACTACGTTACGAAATCCATCAACTTCCACTCGCCTTTGGGAACATCATTCATTGCATTCAGTTCCACTCGCCATTAATTCTCATCACTTTAAATCAAATACTCGGCGCAACAATTAATACTCACTATTATAATTCTCCAGCAATGTCGTTGGTTAGCTCGTGCGTTTGATTAACTAATTGAATAATAATGAAAATAAATTTGTCCGCGAATTAAATTAAATGAAGCTCTGAAAAATAATCATCGGTAATGAAAAATAGTGTACATTGATAATGTTAGTAACACAATACGGAATTACACATAATATGATCACATAAGAGGAAAAATCAACTTTTCAGATACATCCTATTTACAGTTGGGTAGTAATCCCTGGGAATAATAGCCGATGTAAAAGTGTTTGTAAATTGGTAACTGGATAAATAAAGATTGAAATGGAGGTTAAATGCCCGGGAGTAGAGCTAATTCTACCGGAATGTATCAAAGACCTCTCTAAGAATTCGGAACGGTTCAGTAAATACAATGAAGAGAGGAAGATCAACTGACATAAAAAGATGAACTACCTACATACTTCTTTATAAGTATTCATGATTTTTTTTTGGATTATGACATCCCTCATATTGTGGAATGTTGTGAGAAAAAATATTACAGGGAAGACACTGTTTGAGGAGATTTACACGATTATGAGTTGTGGTGTTTTTTCGTTTGGGAGAATTGATTTATTATTATTGAAATGGAGACAGTCTGCATAGTGCTTATCACTCAGACTTCATAAATTCACTAGGGTTGGCATTGATTGACCAAACAGCAATACCATAATTGTTTAAAACATTTTTCTTTGATCTGATTACTGAGATCGGCGACAGCAATCAAATCACGTTTTCTGCGGCACGAAAGAAAGAAAGGGAATCTGTCCCGGTCCAATTATTGCTCAACCATGATAAACGTTGTCGTTTTCCGATAAGTTTTTTCTCAATCTAAACTCCATTTCTCAGACTTAAAAAAATACAGCTGAAATTTGCTGACGTACTGCATACGAAGTTACAGTTCGTCATTGGGAATAATGCATATCAAAAATATTTTTGATTTGTTTTTAGCGTGTGCACCTTTTTTAAAGGCCTTCAGTTAGGAAATTAATTGATTTGTAATGAATACACACACTAAATAATGTTGTAGTTTAAAATTGTGGGCATATATTATGTTTTGCCCGATGTTAAGCCAACCTCTTTGGGTCCACAGTTAAGATTCTTACCAGTCTAGCGAGGAGCGAGGACTGTAAAAGATATTGGGGTCTTCCTTGAATCGGATGGAAAATATTTCCGTTTTTTGCATGGCGATATGCGTCAGTGAAGTTTGGAATACAGAGAAGGAAAGCAATAATTACTGGAGAATTCCATTTCAGCATTGTGCGGAGGAATGTTGCCAGACTCAGCTCTGTACGCACTCAGGTACTCCGGCAATATGGCATTCTGGCATGTGAGATTCGAGCATCTGAGATTCTGTTTACAATATGCAGCTATTACAATTTGTTGAAATCATAATATTTCGCTCGATATGGAGCAACCTTCTGCGTATTATGTTTTCATAATAAATATCGCCTCTTCTAATGAATCATGGCAGTGTTATTGCAAAAAGCGAATGGGATCTATTAAATTTTATGGCATTCGCATCGCAACTAATGTAGCTGTCTCTTTGATGATGAATGCAGCTCATTATCATAAACATACTTCTTATAAATAAGCAAATTAATGAAGAGCCGTTTGTGCAAACTTTGTCTTTGCATCATTTTGCTGCAATAGGACTATTATTTAAAATGAACTACATTGCTGAAAATCGCTTGTCTTTGATAAAAAAGTAAAGCGAAATGTTTGAACCCTGAAAAAACTTTATAAATGAAATTGGATGTTATTTTGTGATCAGGGTTATCGTCTCAAAAATGGATACATAGCAACTAGTTTTGTTGAAAATATTATTATGTGCATGCAAACATAGTTTTTGCCATTTTTAAAAGCAGATATTTGAATTTCGATTTTATATTTATTTTCGTCGCAATTGAAGATTTCTACATCAGAGTGAATTTTATTATATGTTGAACACAGTATTAAGATACCTTAAGTGCTCAAGGCAAGCATTTTGATTTAAATTAGCTTTACATTGTTTTTCATTAAAAAGGTTGTACGAAAATGTGTGTCGCGTGTAGGTACTTTCAAATCAATTCTGTTAAGTAAATGACATTCAGTAATGTTGCTTACGTTGTTTTTCTTCAATATTTATATATCGTGAATCATGATATTACATTATATGATTTGAACGTTAGTATATTATCTAATATTGTATATCACTTCACATCATATAAATACTAATTTTATAGGCTTGAATAATAAAATGGCCTTATGATCTTACGTCAAAAAGTTTCATATTAACATTGTACGATTAATTAAGCATTTCAACAAAGCATGATAAGCTATGAAATACGATGTTTTTGTTTTATGAGCGAACTAACTGGCCAACTAACTGGACAACCAACTGGACAACTAACTGGACAACCAACTGGACAACTAACTGGACAACCAACTGGACAACTAACTGGACAACTAACTGGACAACCAACTGGACAACTAACTGGACAACCAACTGGACAACCAACTGGACAACTAACTGGACAACTACCAACTAATCCCTCCGTTTCAAACCATTTATTTTATCCACTCCTATTTTAAACGCAATGGCCCACCCTTACTACAACATTTATTATTATTATTTAGTTGGTATTAGTCTAAGTTTGAAGTATGTTTCTTTATGCCTACGCCTATTTTAGCATCTTCTGAAAATAATATTAACTATTCCGAGTTGTAGATTCTCTGGAGTGTCGTCCTGGTGAAAAACCAACATTCAGAATAGAAATGTTGCCTGAAATGGCCTTAGCCGTATTTGGTGATTAGATCTGAATATATAGTTACTGAATATATACTGATAGAACCTATGCGCAAGCCAAATACTAAGTTTGGTGATCGCGCTTTCGGAGTATCTGGGCCGAAGGCTTGGAATAAACTTCCTCTGGAACTAAGATCCATAACAAGTCCAACAGTATTCAGGTCTAAACTAAAAACTTACCTTTTTAACCCTAGATTCATAACCATTCGTCCCACAGACCGCGCAAAACGTAAATTTGTTTCTAGTGTCTCGAGTGAAAGAGATGATGACCTCTCAAGTACCTTCCTAGATCGCTTGGTCATTAGTAACGCGGGTGCGCTTGCCTCGCAGTGAAGTCTTGTGGACAAGTTATAGACCTTTGAACGTCTGAGAAACGAATGTTTATGAATAGTGTAACTTTTGACGAGACTGCAATTTATTTTGAAAACATTGTTTTTGATGAGTTCTGGTTATACAGAGTAAAAGTAAGTATATGATATTATTCTATATGAGTTATTATTTATAGTTACATCTTATTTTATCGTTCAAAATGTATTATTGTGTGTATTTTACATCAAAATTTTTTATTTTATTTTAGAATGGATTATCGGCAAATTGATGACTATTTGAATCGTTTATCTGATTTTGGTGATGATGATTTTACCAGTCAGCAAAAGGACGTAGAAATCAGTGATGTCGAAGATCATGTGGAATTAGATGAAATGGTACCGACAGATTCCGACAGTGATAACGACATGGTTACGTAAAAGACATGAAATGCCAACTTTGAAGGGATGCCTAAAAAGGAAAATCGCCGAACTTTTAGATGAAATGCCTACCATTGCCACACCTGGTCCAAGTGGTACTCAAAAAAAGATTTGTGGTTATTGTGATTATAAAAAACGGCATATGACAAGGTTCCAGTGCAAGCAATGCAAAAAGTATATGTGCATGGACCATCGCAGCCTCATGTGTGTGGAATGTACCGATGAAATTTAATTTTAACTCGTTTATTATTTTTTTTGTTACCTAATTAAACATATTAAAGAGTGCCATACTTAATTTATTTATTTTATTTACAAGTACCCCAAAACTCGTCACTTAAATTTAGTCGTCTGTGAGACGAATGTTTATGAATAATGTTCCTCTTAGATAAGGTTATGAATCTAGGGTTAAGCTGTCGTACCCTTAAATTAAATATACCATTCCTAAGAGAACGTCCAGTTATATTCAATTTTCCAATTATGTCCTAAATCCTGTATCTAAATTTCTCTAATAAACAATTAGATAATGTTAATTAAGTGTTAATCTCAAGTGACCTACCAGGTAAGTATTGTACTGTATATTATCTCCATAAATAGTTAAGTAATAACATAGATCCCTGTAGAGATGTATTATAAGTTTGTACAGCGCCCTTGAGGTGATTTTACACAAAAACGGCGCTATACAAGTCATCCAATTATTATTATTATTATTGTTTCTTCCCTGCTTCCATTCCTTCCTCACTCCCTTCAGCCTTACAACACACCCTATGAGGGATGCCATAATCCCAATGGCTGCTGACAGGTCGGGCTCTGGTGAGGTATTCACATTATTTTTATTTTGATTTAGTATAATTTGGGCTGGTAAAAATTGGGCTAAAAAGAAGTTTAATAATATTTTTTCTTGGCTTTGGACCTTGGGACCCAGTGAATAAAGTTGATTGTTGTTAGTCGTTCAATAAGTCAGAAGCTGAACAAAATCAATACATGCAGATGGCATTTGACAGTGGACAGTTTTACCACCATGTGCACTAGTGCAGCGCGGGCGTTCGACCAAAACCTCCCGGAGATCACGAAGGTTTTGGTTCGACCAGCGCATCAACATCAACACTTTCAAGCCTTGCTACTATAATTTGACATACACAACACACTTGTCAGAAAAAATACGCAGCATTGAGGTGAGGTACATTTGGTATTCACTCATATTTTATGCTTTTTGTAAAACTAGTTTCGACTGAAAAACACATATTTTCATAAAGCGTCTTTATAATATGTACATACTTTTTTTATAACACTGCACGATCTCTAATCGTGGAATGTTGTAACACTAAAAACGGGTTGTTTCATAGAATTTTAACAATTCATCAAATTTCAACGTTAATTTTCAACTTCTGGAAAGTGGCCTGTAATCACATAATAACAGAATTCACAGGACTAGAAAATGAACGGTGCAATTTTGATGAATTATTTAAATTCTGTGAAACAACCCGTCCTAAGTCTACTGTAAGAGAGGTTCCGATTCTGAATGGAGGTTTTTCACCAGAGTTCATCGTATCGGCTTTTCATCACTGTAAAAAAATACATAAATTTTATTTATTTTAACATTTATTTGTATGTCGGGATTCCAACCAGCGACCTCCGAATTCGCGCAGGATCTTCAAACGATTTTGCTAACGGCAGATATATTGACCCTAATCACGTATATATTAACTTTTAAAGTTTTTGTATCTTTGAAAAAATCTTTTCCACATTTCTCTTAAATAAATAATGATTGTTTGTTGATTTATTTGTGCGCGCTTTACCCAAAAGCGTCGAAGCCTACAATACTCGACTGCCTCGACTCTGCACGAGTGTCCCCTTCTGGTTAACAGCACTTCATGGGGTATTGTGTCGCTTGTGGTCCTCGCCTACGGTGGGCGTAATGAGGCCCTGCGGCTCTAGGCGTAACGAACCAAAACACAGCTCTAAATATAATATTATTGTTTGGCACCTGCGACGCGCGGTGTCTCTCTCTAAAACTTGAATTAGGATGCGTCTGGGATTTAAGAGTGGGTTATAGGGCAGAATGGTGATTTGCTGGAAAACGGCTCTCTAAAACGGCTTAATACTACCTTTCGTATGTCATTCTCAGACTTCATATTCTTTGTTACCAATTAATGGACTATTATTTTTCAGTCTGCCTATTTTTTTTTGTATTTGTTGTAGGCATTCGACCATAAAAAATAAAAACATTGATACACCATACAACCTACTTTTAAAACTTGGATGTATGATTATCGCGTTAATAACGGCTTTACACTATATTTTTAATTTAAAATATGTATATAATACACACATCTGTAGAAGTACGGCCTCTAATTATCGTTATGCTATCTGTGGATATTAACAATTAAATAAATACTTCATCTTGCACCAAATTTTCAACGCATTTCACAGTTTTTTACTTATTCCGGGATGGAAGCCCCCGGTGATGGCGGTGAAGCTATAGGCTCCCTGTTTTACGGCGTATATATTTCGAAAATGCCTTCAAGATGTTTCATTAATGGGTCTAAAAGTAGAATACCGACTCACTTAAAGAATTGCAATAATCTTATGAAGCTACAAAAACAGTAAATACTCACAAATTCTCTTTTTTCATGTAAATTTGACGTATTGTATTTTATCAAGTGTCATATTTTTTAAAAGTTGTAAAATTCAACATTTAACATGCGTTCCTTTTCCTAACGGTTAGCACTAACGTCATGTTGTTTACTGGCGGCATCTTTATGCAAGTGTGTGTGAGAGAATTCATTGTCTTTACGCGCTCTGACTAAGTGGGAGAGTGAACGTTTTTTCATAGGGCACGTTTGGTAATTGAACCAAAAATTACCAATATTATTTTTCTCTTTGTAGATCAATATTATGATTTATCCATGGCAGCCGGAAAAAATACTCCAAACAAGGTATGCTTCAAGTAACGAATAAATGAAAAAAGATTATTGTTTAGTTGTACTAAATGACACAGAATAATTTAACAAATATATAAATAAAAAAAATAAAATTTCTTTTATTTCTCGAGGTCAATTTATTAATGATGTTATTAATATGTATAGATATTCTATCAAATATAAAATTAAGAAATTTACCAAATAAATCCACCTTCGATTTTCTCGAAAACGAAAGCTCAAATAAAAAAAGTCATAACCCAAAATTGACAATAAATGAATAACTGCTTTGATAATTTTATAGAGAAACTGACCAGGACGCGATTTTCGTAAATTTACTCAACATGTGAGAACTTTGGGCGGTTGGTTCGATTCAAGACCTCTGTGCGTTACCTCAGAATGATTACAACCCAAGGGCTTATAACTTGTAAACATAAAGAAATATAAACCTTAATGTTGCAGGTTTCAAAACTATCCGTTTTTAGCTTATGACCTATAAAGGGTTTTACCGTTTATACCACGAGTTTCCGAACACCGTGTAAAACAAACTATATGTATCGGAAATGTTCCTCAACACTAATGACAACAGCAAGTGAATGATGAAACATTTATGAAAAATGTCAAATTAAATGCTTTACCAAAATAGTAGGTTCTGCAAATAAGTCATACTTTTTTACTAAGTTGTTTGTTTTACTTAATATTTCACATTCATATTATACGTTCATTGCTTTGCGACAAACGCACATGTGATGTTATATTTTAACAAGTTCATTAATGTACAACTACCGCCCTCTAGTGACATAAAAATGAAGACATTTTGACAGTTTGCGAAATTTCGCTATCATATAACAAGCGCTTAACGGATGGGCGGCAGTTGTATTTGAAGTTATGTTGTGAGAACGTGGAGAAATTTTATTTGTTAAAGCTAAAACGTAGCCAAAGCTTCCATATAAAAGGTGTTGTGGAAATTGGTAACTTTGTGGTAAAATTTAAAATATACACACGAAAGACGTTATTTAGAAAAAGAAAACATTTCTACATTTACGATTCGTATGCTCAAAATATTAAACTCTTCAATAAAACTAAATATGTATTGAGTATAAGAAGCTATACAAAGACCTTATCTATTTATATATTTTTATATATATACATATTTCTATTTTGTTTACTTAATTAATTGAATTTCTATTTTTTCCATAAATTAACCCACTTTCCAAAATCCGATCGAGCCGAAACCCGACGGATAAACACGTCGTCTTTGACAATGCCTTTTGTCAACTTTTGGTGGCAATCGCGCACATACGCGGAAATATACACTATTGTTGATAATAAAAAATATCACGATTCTATCCAATTGAGATTTGGCTTAGATGTTAGAGCCGTTAGCGGTGTTCACAAAATTTGTAGGTATATTTAACTGTTTGTTTCCCAAAAAAGTAATATTAAAATTAAATTGATCCAATAATACTTGAGTTGGTTCATGAAATAACCAAACTTTAAGTGTATGAGACGACGCATAATTGTGTCAAGCAAATAATACCTGGATGACTTTTATAGCGCCGTTTTTGTGCAAAAACACCTCAAGGGCGCTGTACAAACTTATAATACATTTCTACAGTGGAAAAGGAAAAGGATGTAAGCAAGGACAGAGACCTGTCGTAGCATTCCATTACCTCCACCTAAACGTTAGTTTGTATAAATAAAAACCAATTATAATTGACCATCTAGTGCTGACTGAAAGCGCACCGGGCAGCTAATGCAATAACGCCAATAACGTAGGGGTCAAAACGTTTAACAAATGTGCAAATGGCTGAGCCGTTATTTCCATGTCAAGGGTTATTCTCGATGCGTCATCCAATTAGGCCCGGTGCACCGTACCCAAATGTACCTGTGCATGGAGGCTGGCTGCAATTGGACTATTACATATCACTGGGCAGACATTACATTAGACACATAAGACTGACTGTGACTGGCTCTACGGGATATATCACGTAGACAGACGAATTAGGGTATTGTTATTATGGTCTCTACAGACTACAGCTCAATATGCATTCAATGGAATCAAAACCAGGGACCAACAATTCGATTGCCACTAATAGTTATTTTTTGTTTCCAAAAAGACAACTGAAAAAATTGTTACAAAAAATTAGGGCTCCTTGTCTTTTTAGTTGTGTATTATTAATGACGGCCTCCTCGGTCGAGAGGTAAGGCTCTCGTCTAACACTCCAGAGGTCACGGGTTCAAATCTCGGCGTGCGCAGAAAATTTTTATGTGATTGATTTGTGTCCTTTCACATTTTAATCATTTAAAATAATATAATAGTATGGATACTCTCAGTATCGCCCATAGAATTCAATCTAGAAGAATATATGTTGACCTAAAATGTAAGCCTTTTGTTGGCACCTAGCATCGTGCTACCTACCTTTATATCCTTTCTAAAATTATTGTGGCCTATCGACCTCTCCCCTCCTCTCCTCTCCTATGCCGACGTTAGTTGAGTAAAAATATTCGTCCTGTCAACATCGTTTGATTACGGAGCCCCCTTTATCGACCGTGTCGAAATCAAAGCCATCGTGAGCTCGCGCATGGTGAAATTTGTGAATTGTTGTGAACCAGCGCAAAGAAGAAGTGAAAACCGTGGAAGAATAGAAAAGGGTAAGTCGGCATTCCGAACCTTTTCCAATCCTATTGTTCCGCGTTGCGACGATGCTATATCCGTCCCCAACATTGGTCATTCGAGCCTGATAATTTATATTAATTGAAAAAATTGTGGTTAATTTAATTATTTCAAGGTTAAATTGTTCATAAAAGTTGATCTATGTGTAAAATTCGCGTCAGCCGTGCTGTTCGCGAAAATTGCCTGTAGGTAGTAAAAAATACTTAACTGGTGACAAATTTGTTAATATTTCAAATAAATTGTTGTATTCACTCGGCATTTTTGTGCAGATTAATTTCTCAATACAATGGCTGAGAAAAAAGTACTTTTGTTGCAATCCCGACGTGAGCGAATAGTATCTCGTATTCATATTACGCAAGAGCTCATAGCGAGCACTTATGATGATAGTAAGAAAAAAGATACGTTTCTTGCTAGATGTGAAAAGTTAAAAGATTGGTTACAAGAATTTGAATCAGTTCAAAACGAGATTGAGGAACAATTACTGTCATTAGACAAGATTACAGAAATGTCAGAACTAGGAAACATTGCGAATAATGTTGATTCAATGTATTTCGAGATCATGCAAATGAAAAGCGTTATCACTAGTAATAATGAAAATTCAATTCCAAAAACGGCAAGTAATTCGGTGATTCGTGCACCAGTGATAAAGCTGCCCACTTTTGATAGTAACATTAAAAGTTGGTGCTCATTTCATTCATTATTTAAAAGTCTTATACATGACAGCAATGCATACACTAATGTAGAAAAATACCATTATCTTTTATCAGTTATTACAGGGCCGGCACTGGCACTTATACAATCATTGCCTCTTATCGAAGAGAATTATGACATTGCCTGGAATATTCTGGTAAATCGATACCAAAATTCTAGAATTCTTTTCACGCATTATGTTGATGAAATTCTTAATTTCAAAATATTACAAAACGAGTCTGCGTCAGGTATAGTGCGGTTACTCAGTACGTTTCAAGAGAATTGCGCCGCTATAAAGGCGATGAAGATAGAAAATATCTTTGATAAATTTGTTGGTCATATTATGATACGATCGATGGATCTGACAACTAAACGTCAATTTGAATCCAAATTGCCCGGTGAAGAGATTCCAGAATTGGATTCAATTTTCGAGTTTCTGAGAAATCAAACGCGAATTTTAGAAATGTTATCTCCACATACTACAAAAGAGAAAAAAGGTTCGTTTAAAACGTTGTTATCTGCCAATAAGAATGATAATAACCTTCATTGTCCATTATGTAAAGGTGCACATTTTCTTTACAAATGTGCATCTTTTACATCTTTAAGTCCCCATCAAAGGAGGGACAAAATTAAAACTTTGAACCGTTGTTTCAATTGTTTGAAACAACACCATGTTAAAGATTGTGTATCAAAATTCACATGCCAGGTTTGTAATAAAAAACACCATTCAATGTTGCACATTGCCGCCGAACCATCGGGCGAAAATGAATTTAATAATTCAAGTGCAACCCTGGCCGCAACAACGATTCCGAGCGTTTCTACCGTTTTGTTAGGAACTGTACAACTTGAGGTCCGAAATCAATATAATGATTATATACCTATCCGCGCCGTCGTAGATTGTGGGAGTCAAGTCTCTCTGAATACGGAAAGATGTGCTCAGCTTTTGGGTTTGTCAATTAAAAAACATCGTATTTCACTGAACGGTTTAGGAAATTCTAGTATAAATTCTTGTCATGGAAAAACAAAATGTTTTATAAAACCTCGAAATAAAAAAGGGCCTATTCTTCAATGTCAAACTGTCGTGATTACAGAAATCACTTCTAATCATCCGTCATATGATTTACCATCGAGTGGAACGTCACAATTTAAAAATTTAAAATTAGCTGATGAATCATATTACAAGTCGGGCAAAATAGACCTTTTGTTAGGAGCTGACGTATACTTGGATATATTTAATAGTGGCCATGAAATAATTCACGGCTCTCCATGTGCTGTAAACAGTGTATTCGGTTACATTATAATGGGGAAGATGGAAAATTCGTCATTTCAAACGCCTTCGTCTTTATTTGTTGAAACAAATTCGTTAAGCAATACTCTTAGAAAATTTTGGGAAATTGAAGAAACACCTTCAATTGTGACGAGTAATCCGGACGACGAATTAGCCGAAACAATGTACGCTTCGAATCACTATCGAGAATGTGATGGTAGATATGTTGTACCATTATTAACAAAATCTGAAATTATGCCTTCTCAAAATTCCTTAAAACTTGCGGAATCGCGATTGAACAAACTAGAAATTCGTTTTAAAAGGGATCCCATGTTAGCAATTAATTATGGAAATTTTATACAAGAATATGAGGGTCTGGGACACATGACACGGGTACCTCGGAATTTAGATGCATTCTATTTACCTCATCATTGTGTTTTGAATCCTGACAGTAAAACTACAAAACTACGTGTGGTTTTTGATGGGTCGGCAAAAACCCAACCAAATAACTTATCTCTAAATGACTTATTATTGAACGGTCCAAAATTGCAAACTGAAATTCCACGTATGATTTTAAATTTTCGTTTTCATAAGTATGTATTTACAGCTGATATTTGTAAGATGTATAGGCAAATATTAATTATTCCATCTCAGCGTAAATTCCAAAATATTTTGTGGAGAGAATCTCAGAATGAACCGGTTATTGATTTCGAGTTACAAACTGTAACGTACGGGTTGTCTAGTTCACCATTCTTGGCCATTCGTACCCTTCGCCAGCTAGCACAAGATGAAGGATCAAAGTATCCTGACGCTGCCAAGGTTCTATGCGGTGATTTTTATGTAGATGATTTGGTAACAGGGACAGAAACGATTAGCACAGCCCTCAGACTAAAACAAGATATCATTGGATTGTTAAATCTTGGGAAATTAGAACTTAGTAAATGGCAATCTAATACACCGTCACTTTTGGATCACGTTTCGCAAGAGCACCAGCAAGATGGTCATTCTTTTGATAACGCCGGAACTGATCAAATTGTTAAAATATTAGGCATTCAGTGGAGTCCAACGACTGATAATTTTACCTACAAGGTCGATCTACCTTCAAATAAGATATGCACAAAAAGAACAATTTTATCAACGGTAGCTCGTTTATTCGACCCACTTGGGATCATCACCCCAGTGACATTCTTCGCAAAATGTCTATTACAGGAACTATGGAAGTTAGGTGTCGATTGGGACGATCGTGATGTTCCACCACATATTCATAATACGTGGAGTAAATTTGTAAGTCAACTTTCATTACTTCGAACATTGAATATTCCTAGATATTACAACACGGTGATGACAAGTCGTCTTTTCCTCGTAGGGTTCTGTGACGCTTCACAATTGGGTTATTCTGCAGTGGTATATTTATTAGAGCGTAATAGCAATACCACTCACATCTTAAAGGGAAAATCGAAGGTCGCTCCTTTGAAAACCCTGTCAATTCCACGACTAGAATTATGTGGGGCGGTTCTTCTCACGAAACTTGTAAAGTATATTATGTCATCTGTAAAGTTTGCCGAACAAATAGAAAACGTTTTTCTATTTACAGATTCGAGTATTGTACTAGCGTGGCTAAAAACGCCGCCATATTTATTGAAAACATTTGTCGCTAATAGGGTTGTACAAATACTGGAAAATACACCAAATGCTGTTTGGAAGCATGTTGTCTCGGAGGAAAATTGTGCCGATTCTGGTTCAAGAGGGCTTTTCCCAGCAGACATTATATCACACCCTTTGTGGTTTACGGGACCAAAATGGCTTCACCAACCAATAGCACTCTGGCCTTGTTCAGCTGTGTACAATCAATCTGACGGAGAAATACCAGAACTCAAAACATGCAACCTTAAAACGTTTGTATCATCTCAAATAGTACCTAATTCGATTATTAGTAAATATTCTTCATTTTATAAATTGCAACGCATCGTCGCTTGGATAATGCGTTTCGTAAATAATTGTCAGAAACGTCCTGGTAGTGGAAATTCAAACTCGACTTATCTAAGTTCTCGCGAATTAAATGATTCGCTTATGAAAATCGTACGCATTGAACAGGAAACGTATTTTTCTGTTGATATACGTAATATGCGAAATGGCAGTCCATGTTCAACGCAAATTCAAAACTTGAAACCGTTTCTTGATAGCCACGGTATTATCAGGGTGGGCGGTCGACTCAAGTATTCAAATTTGTCATATGAAAGTAAATTTCCGATGTTACTTCCGAAAATCTGTCATTTAGCTTATTTAATCATAGATTATTATCATAAACAATATCTTCATGTTGGGCCACGAAGCCTTCAATTCACTATTCAGCGTAAATTTTGGATAGTGGCTGCACGGAACAAAATTCGCTCACAACTGTCGAAATGCATTGTCTGCTATAAAATGAAATCTTCGGTGCTACCTCCCCTAATGGGTGATTTACCTCCCTCTCGAGTGCAACAAAGCCGTGCTTTTTCTCGAGTTGGTGTAGATTTCGGAGGACCTTTCACCTTGAAAGATCACAAACGTAGGGGAGCAAAAACGTCAAAGGGTTATTTATGTCTATTTGTATGTATGGCGACGAAAGCAGTTCATTTAGAGATCGTGTCTGATTTATCTTCTGAAGCATTTATTGCAGCCCTTAGCCGGTTTACAGATCGTCGAGGGTTATGTTCTGAAATCATAAGCGATAACGGAACCAATTTCGTCGGTGCAAATCGGTACCTACTCGGTATAAATAAATTCTTGGCATCACAGCGTGATGTTATATCTAATCATCTAATTCAGAGCGGCATTATTTGGTCTTTTAACCCTCCAGCAAGTCCTCATTTCGGAGGCTTATTTGAGGCAGGGATAAAATCTGTAAAATACCATTTAAAACGGGTGATAGGTGAGACCGTTCTAACTTATGAAGAATTTACGACAGTTCTCACTAGAATTGAGGCCATCCTCAACTCCCGCCCTTTGTGTTCAATGAGCTCAGACCCCGAGGATGTGAATGGACTCACCCCGGGCCACTTTTTAATCGGTGGATTCCTACTAGGTTTGCCTGAATATGACTTTCTTGACACCACGTCTAATCGTTTAAGTAGGTGGCAACATCTCCAAAAGATGTCGCAACATTTCTGGAAACGTTGGCATTTAGAATATTTAAATACGCTTCAACAACGATCAAAGTGGTGCAAAATTAATCCAAACATTAAATTAGGTCAATTAGTGTTAATAAAGGACGATCGTCTTCCACCGATGAAGTGGGTATTAGGACGAATTATCCACGTTCATCCCGGTAAGGATGGAATAGTTAGGGTAGCTACTGTTAAAACTCAATCTGGTTCGTTGGTTCGACCAGTGATAAAGCTTTGCCCGTTACCGGAAGAATAAAATTATTATTAGTGATAATTCTTAAGATATACATCTAAAATAGAATACGTTTTCATTTTCCAGTTTTGTTGTATTTTATTTTTATTTTATTTACCATTGGGATCTATATATATTTTTTTTGTTGTTGTTTAGATGTCTATACTCTAATTCTCGTTTTGTTTCTTACTCAGATTCTAGACCAAAGGAGTTATTAGCAATTTTAAATATTTTTCAAAACCAAAAATTTTGTTGTGGTCCAGGAACCATTCTTCGAAAAGTTATACTTAATTTAGTAAAAGTTTTTTTTTTTTTTTATTGTTTTCTGCGAGGCATTACGGATACAACTTGAATGAACAATTTACCTAGGTATATATTTAAATTTACCTTTTATTAAATTTTGTATCATAATTATTAATTTGTTCAAATTAGGTGGGCGGAAATGTTGGCACCTAGCATCGTGCTACCTACCTTTATATCCTTTCTAAAATTATTGTGGCCTATCGACCTCTCCCCTCCTCTCCTCTCCTATGCCGACGTTAGTTGAGTAAAAATATTCGTCCTGTCAACATCGTTTGATTACGGAGCCCCCTTTATCGACCGTGTCGAAATCAAAGCCATCGTGAGCTCGCGCATGGTGAAATTTGTGAATTGTTGTGAACCAGCGCAAAGAAGAAGTGAAAACCGTGGAAGAATAGAAAAGGGTAAGTCGGCATTCCGAACCTTTTCCAATCCTATTGTTCCGCGTTGCGACGGTGCTATATCCGTCCCCAACACCTTTCTTTTTCTGGTGACTTCATATAGCCAAACCACAGATTTGGTGCGCTTTCGGAAGACTCGAAAAATTAAAACTTTGAAAATTATTTTAACTATTTTAACTAACTATGACAATAAAACATCTATAATAGTATTTAAGTAATAAGTTCATTATTTATAAAAAGGTCTGAAGTTTCTTATTGTCAATTTTTAATTAATTTTTCAACACTATTTTATTTTTGACAATCACCATAGAAAACAGAACAAAAGAAAAAATACTGAAGAAGAAAATTGCAAACACCTCGTTACAACTTACACGTTACACTGTACGTGCCTGATCTTTTATGCACTGATCTTAAATATTTAAAAAACACTGACAGCTGCTTTGCTTTCCCGTTTGACCGACGAATAATAAAAGTATGAAATTTTAGTTTCTTAACAACACCAATTTTTTTTAACATTCATTATTTAGCGTTAAAGAAGAAAAGAAATATCCAGTGAAATTGCATTGTTTAGCAGTTTTCTGTTTCAGTATCTTTTCTTATGTTCTGTTTTTTTTGTATAGGATCATCCAAAGTGTTGAGAAGTACCAACATTCAAATATAAGTTGAAAATTGACATTTGATTTCAAATTCATTGGTAAATTCGTTGGTATTGTAGGGAACACAATTTAATTCTTGTTGACGTTCATCATCAATAAACGATTTAAAGTTGATCTTGAATGTTGAGTTAATGACTTTGTTAAACTAATATAACTTCATGATGATATATAAAGTCTACGTAAATTGTTTTGGTTGAGTTTTCGTCATTTCATATTTTTCCATAACTTTCTCACTGCGTAATCAAAACATGTATGATCATAATTGACTCTTGTTTTCATGTTTTTTCATTTTAATAAAAATAACTTTTTTTCTTATTATTTCCTAATGATTTCCTGATCATAATGTTTCATAATAACTTCCTTATGTTTACAGTCCTTGACATCTTTCTTTATCGCGCTTCTTGTTAAATTATTATTTTATCTTTAAGGCGGTGCACCAGATCGTGTAACATTTGGAATCGGACCGCTTGTAATAACACTCTTTATGTAGATGTCTATAAGGTTTAAACTCCCGCTTAACACCGGCCACCTGTTTTGATTTCTGCAATAAAAAAATATCGCCGAAAAGTCTTTCATTTTACACGTAGAAAATGAGTATTGCTAATTCATTAAGAATCTCGTCAAATTATTGGTAATCCGGTTAAAAACAGGATTGCAGAAGTTACGAATGAATTAACAGGTTTCCTGATAAACTTTTAGTAAATTACGAATATATTATGCAAATGCACGTGCTTTATAATATATAATGATGAAATACTAAAATATTCTGACTTTTGTGAACACGTGTTCCAAAATCGTGATAATATATTCGTAATTCACTAAAAGTTGACTTTTTTAACGTCCCTTACAGACAGTTTATCGACCCTTGTATTTTTTGTTGTGTTGTTTTTTCCTGTATACATTTTCTAGTTATGTACCATCCTAACACTACAATTTTATTTCTTAAATGTTTTCTACAGATTTTCATCTTCGGCAAGGTATACAGGATTTTAATAAATCAGCAATACTCATTTTTCTACTTGTATAACTAACTTTTTGCTGGTCTCAAATGTATATATTACTTAACTACCCACTACGTATATTATTCCATAATATAAATGTACCAAGGTACCTACCTAAAAGAATATAGTTCAAAGTTGTGATAGTAAAAGCCTGATAAAAAAAAACGTCTTGCGTATATTTTTTATTTGGAGCATATATATTTTCTAATGGCTTTTGTTTATTTCGGTTTTGATAAGGTCGATTCCCAGAGTTGTCCGGGTCAAGAAACCGACCCAGATGTTACCTCGCACATGGGTCAACAACTCCTGGAGTTTGGAAAAAGGATCAAAGCAAATATGAAAGTAAAGGCAAGTGAAGGGACGAAATTCAATTGAAACAATGATGTCCTTTACGGGATCCACTGCCCGTGCATCGTCGGATGAATAGATGGTCTATCAAAATTAAAATATGAGAGGGGAAATATATTTACTAAAAAATTTGGAGACGGTATTAGCAAAGTAAGTTTTAAAACCATATATACCTGTGAAAAATCACGGATCCGAATACTTGACAAAACAGTTCCAATTGCGAAAATGAAAAATTCAAATAATCTTTTGTTAAGGCGATGCACTACGTCGTGTAATATTTTAAATTGAGCCGCTATCATTAACAACCCTTACGTAGATGGCGATAAGGTTTAAATTCCCGCTTAACACCATCCGCCTGTTTTGATTTATACATGAAAAAAAACATGGCCAAAAAGTACCTTTTATTTTATTTTGTGGATGTTCAGGCATAAATAATTAACTTTTTTTCGATCATTTTATAAATAACTTAATTTTCCACATTATACAATAAAATCATAACCGAAAATGGGTTCGTAAGTAGGAAATTTTGAACTTTAAAGCAGTTGTCATAGGCCTTTACATTATTTTTTTTTTGGGCTTATAAAAAGACTTATCTAAAAAATACTCGATTATTTTAAAGTTCAAGATATATTCTACTCGCAGTATTTAATTATAGCATCTGAAACATTTCTAGGCGACCAAATTTTCAAACCAAAAACACATGATTTTGCATTACAACGTATGGCATCGCCTTAATATTATATTAAAGGTACCTACCTACGTACCTACTTTATCGCTTCTCTGAAATATTCATATAAACAGAAACAATTTTGAAAAAGATACTTAAATTCAAAGCAAATTTGAGTCCATTGCACCTGAGTTACGAAGGACGCATAGACGACCAAAATTATGAAAGATAAATACGTAAAGTTAACCTCCAAATTTCTTTTAACTATGAAATAAAACAACTAATTTATATTTACCACAAAAAATGTGGTAAGTATCAGTCGTTAAAAGTGTTAAAAACTCTGGCGAAGTCGGGTAATGAGGATGTGAAAACTTCATGTTAAACCGAGGAAATAAATCAAATTATTCATCGAAAAGTATTTTAATCAAATATCTTCAGATTCGTTCATTTAGTACGATAAATTATTTTGTGACTCAGAAAGAAATTCTTTCGCCATTGTTCTTTTTGAATGCTAAAACGCTATAATCATCGGAGGAAATATTTGAAACGTAGGTATATATATACTATATTTCTCTACCGAAATTCGAAGGGACCGATTCTGACAAAGAAATATTTATGTGTGGCGGTAAATTTTGTAAGTTTTTGTTTTGAACATTAAATTATTTGAGTTAAAACAGATATAATCGTTTTGTTTAAATTGATTAGCCATGCTGATTATTAGAATTCCACCCAAGAGTCCTAACGGTCCCCAATCTTCTTGTGAAGGTAAAGGGGAGAGGAACTAGATGAGGAAGACGATTACGGGGAAGTACCTAACTGTTCAGATCTGGTCAACAAACACGGCTAAAGCCATTTCAAGCATCATTTCAATTCTGAATAGTGGTCTCTCACTAGGGCTATACTGAGGGCAGCGTACTATAAGCAACTTACCTCAAATACGCTGTATATTTAAATAAAATTTACTTGCGCACGCCGCCGCTGGGATTTGAACACGCACCCTCCGGATTGTTAGTCGAGAGCCTTACCCATGGACCACGGAGGCCGACGAATAAAAATAAAGAAGTATTTAAAAAAAATATGTTTTCCAAAAAAAAGAGCAACTTCCGTAAGCGTAATATACAAAAATGCCTCTATATTCTACAATAAAAGCTCGTATATGTATAAAATTATGCATCTTTTATGTACATGAGTTTAAATCTATGTACATAAGATGGTTCCATGACAACTTAACACAGTGAAAATTCAATACACATTTAAAAAGTGATATAAAGTCATTAGAAATTATGAAAAAAAAAAATTTAACCCTAACTTCACCTAACCTACTTAACCCAGTTAATAAAGTTTTTGTTTCATCACTCTCCATGTCTTTATATAACTTTTTAAAGATGTGATGAATTATCATGTTGATGATTTATCCGGTCACCACATAAGATATAGCTTTTTTATCTAGATAATAAGCGTCATGTTTTGTCATAAATTCATGTAGTATTGGAAAATTTGATTTTATAGGATGATAACATTTAAACTTATTTCCCTCATAAGCCAGAAGCGAAGAAGAATTATTGTGATATTTAAAAGCATGTTTTCCAGGAGATTAGCGACAATCGGATAAAAGTCACTTGAAGCCAGACGAGTATAATATACACATACGACTCCTTTTCCAGACGTTTTCATGTAAATAGAATGTTATACCTTGAAGGGCGTGTAAAGAAGCCGAGTTTTGAATATTATTAGGCTCCTGGAGCGGAGTTCGCATAAAATTTGCCATTTTGTATTCCCATAGATGAAGATATTTTACTTTTAAAGTACACCCACCGTATTTCTCCTCCGCGTTTCTTCTATTTTGAATTCATTTGAAGCTCGAACGAAAATCTGTTATATAAGAACGGATTGTTTCAGAGAATTTGAACAATTCTTGAAATTTCTAAGTTAATTTAAAGTTCTGTGAAAGATTTTTTCAAGTTCTGTTATTATTTCAATTCTGTCAAGCATCTAGCCTAGAATTATATTAAAACAGAACTTGAATAGAACTTTCACAGAACACGAAATGAATGTTAAAATTTGATGATTTGTTAAAATTTTGTGAAATAACCCATCCTTATTTGAATTTTGTTTTCGTTAAGATTTTTAATGCTTTATTTTAATAAGTGATTGTCAAAACGGAATATATTTCAACAAGTTAAAGTCAGTAAGTTAATAATGTTAACACGAATTCACTAAAAATTAACTTTCGTACTGTACTATTATTACCTATATATTACAGTTTACAGTTTATAAATATTTGGTGGGCTGCTGAAAATACTTACAGTTTAGATTTTAGGCCGGGGCCGTCAAGGTGGACAATCGACTAAATACAGATGTAAACCGCACGGAGAATTTCTTGGAAGACTGTTCAGTAAGATCATGGATATTTAATTCCATGGTTCGTAACGTACATGTGTTGATCACCCTAGTAAAAAATCTCTTTCAAAGTAAAAGACAAAGCCATTGAGCGTGATATTCAATGTAAAAGCGGGAATATTCTCGAGAGTTCCAAAGTAATAAATTCAACAACGCACAAGAGCCGCAAACGGAGCCGAATGTCAATAAAGCTCAAAGTAATAACTTCTGGACGCTTTGCGGGATATTGACATCGCCGCTGTGCCGTTCAAACAATCAGACTCGTCGTTTCTGCGAATAGGTTCAAACTAAATGACAAGTCGAGATTGCATGAGGAATCGTGAAACGCCTACCTATTTTGAGTATAAAATAAGAAAGTAGAAAATTTCATTTAAAAAACAGGACGGGTTGTTTCGAAGAATTAGAACAATTCATCAAATTACAAAGTTCATTTACAAGTTCTGTGAAAGATTTTTTTTAGATCTGTTTTTATTTGAGTTCTGTCAAGCAACTAGCCTATAATTATATAATAACAGATCTTGAATATGACTTTCACAGAACCCGAAAATGAACGTTGAAATTAGATTAATTGTTCAAATTCTCCGAAACAACCCGTCCTTAGTTGCAAGAAATAAAACTATTCTTACTTTGCGAACGCTTTTCAAAGCGAGGAACTCAAAATATATAATAATATTTAAATTATTATATATATTTTATCGTCGTTTAACCTAACTTTCGTAAAAGAAGGAATTTAAAGGTTCCTCGAACAGCCGTGAAAATATAAAGGAAGAAAAAATATTGTCTTAGTTCACCCAAACGATGCTCCAATGGTTGGCGATTAAATATTTAAAAATATACTTATTATAAGTGCAAAAAAATAAATTTTAACGTAAAGTTGCGAATGGGAAACATACTTTTTTTTAAACCTTGCAAATCGCCTATTATTCATTTAAAAAAAACATAATACCGCTCAAAAGAACGACTATCCGATAACTTATAAATATTGAAAGTAGCAACGACGTGTAATAATTTTCAACCTAATAAGTAACTACAACTTTTTACTTCATAAACGGTGTTGTACCATACTTGCTTCATATGAACTAAAATTCATCTTGTATCTCCACCCGACGTTCTGATGAGGTATGCCCTAATGGTATTACCGTGTTTGTGTTAATGTTTAATGCACGTTCGAGGGAAGTTGGGTGCGTTACACCACTCCCCCCCCCCTTTACCCTACCATACACCTAATATAGCGCTACCTCCGTGATTCGCTGTGCTTCAGTAGCTTATTTACGAAATACGGCAAACACGAGCATTATTACTTGGCTTTCATTATAGATACATGCACTCCGAAAAGTTCGTAAAATTATCTTGTTAAAAAGTGACAGCATGCCAACTTCCTGATAAAATATTAGTCTTCCGGAATATATGGAGAATCTTTACCTAATAGATATCATGGCGGAATGCGACAATATAAGTTTTCAGTATCAACATCAATATTTTTATGAACACGTGTTCCGGCGTCCTCATAAAAAAATTGCTCGAGGTCCAAAGGAAATGGAAGAAGTTAACCAGTTAAGCCTTGTTGATGAAGTTGCCAGGTACTGTGGAGGAGTTGGACACAGAATGCGTGAAATTGTTTTTAATTAAATACTTAGTACAGAGAGACGGGCAAAGTATGAATACGAGATGAAATGGGATAGAAAATCAAGATTGCCAAGAAAGAAAAATAGTATCAATGATAACTTAGAAATGTATCGCTTCAGCCAAAACACGTTATTGTGGCCTTTTGAATACATAAATCTCAAAGATATTTTCTTTAATTCTTTTTTGAAAAATAAATTAATTTCAATTTGAAATAATCGCGAACCAATGAGAATATTATGGAAATCAATGATAACAGAAGTATCTTCAGAATAGATCTAGCCTGAAGAGTAGAGACGGAATGAAATCAACTTTGCAAGTTCATTTAATAGCGATAATAGAAATACCCGCAATAGGGAATTCTCGTGCATTTTGTAAATAATTTATTTCAATAAAGATAATTATTTTATTATGTGCCTCTTTTTTTCTTTTTTTTTAAATGCATTTTCAATTTTTTGTAGTTGTTTTAAAAATTGCGTGCTATTTCGGCTCTGAAAACGGTCATGCGCCATCTTGACCGCTACGTCACAAGTGTTACGTCACACCTTTGCCGTCGCCGCCGCCATCGGTTTGCAGGATCTACTCGGGCCGGTCAACCGCGACGTCATCGTTCGCCCTTGAACGCTTGATCAATCACCGGGCGTTCTTAGCTGCATTGAAATATTTCGTTCGCGCCTGTTTTTAAAGTCATTATAACTTCAATAAATGATTTTTGAAAATTATAAAACTATGTATTCTTGTGTCTGAAGTGTTTCTACATATGAATAATTAATAATAAGTGATTTTTTGGTGTAAAGAGAATTCTCTATTAAAGAGCTTCATTTTGAAACTGCTTCCTCCTACCCCTATTGTAATCCAGTTTTCAAATTCCGACTTCATCCCAGGCTTATGTCTTTACGCAAATTGTATATAGTCATTTCATTGTAAATCTATTTGACATGAAATCTTCAGCGGGGAGCGGCATTAAATTTTAACTCGAATTTCAAGTACATGTTATTATTAAAATAATTAGTTCCATATAATACCGCCATGCGTTAGTGCGGGTCCGCTGGATGCGTGGACTGAGGACCGAGTTAGTGCCGGAACAGCGTCCACATTTACTAAATATTACATTCCACCTCGTAACTTATAAATTAGGAGCCGGAACCAGGAGCAGTTTACATGTTCTATTCTGGGAAAATTCCACGCTATTCTCTGGCATTAAATTATACGGAGCATGTAACACAAGTCACAATGAAACGTAGTACAGTACTACAATATTATGCCTTTGTATAAATTTTATTTATTTATTTATTTAATATCAACGGTATAAATATACCATAAACAATGATAACATGTCACAGTTAAAATCGTAGAAATATTTTTAAAAAAGAATTACAAATATATGTGGCATTTGATTGTGAAATGACATTAGAGAGTAAGTAAGTAAGTAAACAAGAGATACAAGTACATTAGTTTCTATAGTGCAAATAAGGTAGAATTGGATTAAATTAATATTGATTGAAAAGATTTGATAGCATAGCCCTCTTGTACCTACCTTGCGTGCAGTTAAATAGATCTGCCACATCTGCGTATCTATTACTAACTTCATGCAACCTAGGTACAAGCGAGTGTTTGGAATACTCAGTCCTGATATTGTTGCATTTAAACAAAATTTTAGAACGAGTAGCTCTCGTGGGTATATGGAATTCAATGAGGTTAATTAAATCAGGACTGTCTATACTACCATTTACAATTTTGAACATAAATATTAAGTCGGATATAATTCTTCGATCTGAGAGTTTTAATAAATTTAGATTTTCCATCAAGTAATTATAGTTTATATTTTCAATGGGAATACCGAGTTTAAAATTAATGTGTCTTAGGAATTTATGTTGATTTTTTTCGATTGAATCTGAATGTAATTTGTAGTGGGGGGACCAGATCGAGGAGTTATATTCGACTTGACTAGAAAATAAGTAATATTTAGTTATAAAAATTATAAGAACACTGTTTTTCATTATCACTTTTTACCATTACACTTACACGTATTTTTCTAAACACTAAAGACAAACATTCCCGACATAACTTCACAGTATTTTCAAATCTCTTACTGCCATCATTAAAGTGGAAAACTGTTGCTGATGCAATGATTAGAATTTCATTTTAAAATAACTCAATGTCGTAGTAAAACCTCAGTAATTTCTAGTTTTGAACTGAGTTTAAACAGTATAAAGTGAATTGCATCGTTAGCGCCTTAGGTAATTCCATTATCAAATGGCGCTTCGCAAAGTGTCAATTTAATATTTCTCTGATTGATTTTAATATTCAGCAAAGTCCAAAAATACAGACTAATTACCGAGGGGCATTAAAGTGGCCCACTTAAATGATAAAAAATACTTAATTAAAAAAAACTTCCTTGGTGGTTGGCTTTACCAATACGCGCTGAAATCGAATCATGATTTCTATCACACTTGATTTTAGCTACAAACACATCATTAATGTGGTATTTTTCATTAATATTCTAGCTCACTGTAAAGTCGCGAACCGCCACTGATACGTTCCCTGTTAATTACTTTAAATTTACGTTTTATTCATTTATTTATCACAGTCTGAACAAAACGGTTATTAACTAAAGTAGTTTGGAGATAAAAAGTTTAGTGAAAGAGTTTGGTTTAATAAAACAGATTACGAATTGGAGAGAGGAAAATATTTTGCTAGCTAGTCAGTAATTTATCTATATATATTTACGCCTAAAAAGGCTTTTACATACAAGTGATACATGATGCAGTGTACATAGGAGAATATCTGTATTATACAGGAGACACTGACATTAAATAGATGAAGTCCATTTTAAAGAAGGTAAAAAATACACAATTGTAAAATTGTGATTACAAGTATAATGAAAAAATATTAAGAAATAATTTTTAAAAAAAACTAAATATGAAGCAATAATAGTAAAACGTAAGAGAAACATAAAGTAAAAAATAAATTAGAACAACACTACATATAAGACAAATCATTAAAACTAATTTACCAACGCTACTCGGATTCGACAAAATGTTGGTGTAGATTATGCTTAATTCTATATATGGAGTCAATAAATAAATCAATAGCACCCCCATACTTGTTGCCCAGATCATGCATCCTATTGGTTAGTGAGTGTGTCTGATAGTTGGTCGAGTATGTATTACAGAGGAATGTTATATTTTGTCTTGTATTCCTAGTCGGCACATGTAGTTTAATAGTGGCAATATAGTGGACTATCAATTAAGTTGTTAATGACTCTGTGTAACACAACCAGGTCTGAAATAATTCTCCTGTCAGACAGTGTTATTAGATGCAATTGATTCATCAAACTGACATAATTTATGTAATTAATAGGAATTGTAATGTTATTTTTTATAATAATATCTGAAATGTTTAGGTTGTATCTAAATATCTACCTTAATTAAGCCAAGGAGAAGAAAAAACTGTACGGAATAAATAAGAATAGCAGCAGAAAATAATATGATGCAAAAACTACACTTATTATAAGTTCAAACAATATGTATTAAGCTTCTTACCGCCCGCACTACATGTTAAGCTCATGTAAAATACAAATCATGTGAACAGTATTTAAGTACTGGCACAATATGTGTAACACGTGTACGGCATACTCAAGTATTTCTTACCAAGAATACATATTACAAGTTAAATCCTAGGGCAAAGGAAATATTGCTCAAGTTTACGGTGAAGAGTTGATCTATCTATCTCAGCCTGTAATCCATAAATAAAGTGTCTACGAATTCACGGGAAATGTGTAGAGGCGAACTAGTTCATTCCGTGAGTAAACGAGGCGGCCTAGAGCCAATCTATCGCGAGAAAAATACATAGAGAAATATATTAAATCACATAATCCGTTTACCTCGTACCTTGCTTAAGCTTCAACGTGCTTATCTACTTTAATTTATCAAAGAAGCCAATTAAAATCCGGGGAAATAAATTTATTCATTTACAACCTTTAGTCAATAAGCATTTTAATTTAAAGAAAATAAGTAACTTTTTATACTCTTCCATCAAAATAATTGACATGGGCGGTTACTCGGCTGCGTAACCATTGAAGATTTTTTTTTAAATTATTTTTTAATAAAAAATTGAGATAAAATCATCATGAGTCACCGGAGACCAACATTTCATTTACATTTTTACTTCAAATAACGTCAGGAATCACCGGTTAAAGCATGTCAACAATGTCCCTTAACACCTTGTATAGTGAATGCAAAAACACACTTTGTAATATACACCAATTTTATTGAATTTATGAATGACAGCCAACCAAGTTTCGCTTATCTCAAGCTTCGTCAGATATCTACAAAACAAGTAATGTAATAAATCCCTGGCGAAGCTTGAGGTAGGCGAAGCCTGGTTGGCTGTATTTACGAATACAATAAAAGTGGTGTATTAAAAATGTGTATTTTTTTAATTAAATTTTATTCAAATCATATTCGTGTTTACTCTATTTTCGTTAATGCTTATTTTGATAAATCATCTAATGTTTGTTTTGACAAAAAACTGTCTATCTAGTGTAGATTTATTGCAAAGTGAACAAAATACAGACACGAAAAAAAAATAAAATCTATGAATTTATTTTGGCATTACTGCTCTGTGGAATTAAGTAAAAGATTTCAATATGGTGACGGTGACGCCATAGCGTTATTAAATTATCAGGGCGCGGGCCTTCCAGATCCAATCAGGAACTGCCACTAGGAATAATTAAGACGGTAATTCCTCCATCAAGGAGTAGACGCGCTGGAAAATTTTATAATTGAATGCCTTCCTGAATTACCTGGATGAAAAATCTGAATAACTCGAATCGAGAATTTCACAGAGCGAGAATTTCACAGAATCGAGGGAATTCTTCAGAAATCTGGGAAATGGGCGTAGGTAGTAAATGCGGGAGTAATTATTATCCTAGGCGAGGTGCACTTGGCAGCGGCAAACAGGATGAGAGCTCCCGTGGTAGGGTCTGGTAGGGTTGATAGGTCTGGTAGGACTGTTATGATTGGTAGGACTTGTAGGTCTGGCTAGACTGGTGGACCCTTGGGAGGATTGGTAGGAATTGTTAGTTAGGTAACTATGGTAGGATTGGTAGGCCTTGTAGGTCTGGGAGGATTGATACGTCCGGGAAGATTGGTAGGTCTGGCAGGACTGATATGAGTAGCAGTACAACCCCGGAAAGTCGGAGCTCAAACTCTCATTGATTTAAAATGGCTTTAATATAAAGACTAATAGGGATTGAAAGACCACATGTTCAAAGTGGTCGGCAAGCTCGATATGGGTTTTAGAAAAAAAAACTAAAGAATCTAAAAAAAAATGCCATATGTTTTTTATCAGAACTTAGTTTTTACGAAGTAATTGCAATTATATTCCTTAACATTGCTTTATCGACGTTTTATTTTGTTTTATCAGAAATAATTGCACAGAGGGTTACATGGACACTCGGAAAGAATTCATTGAACGGTTTTTCAGCCAGTGAGACTATTACCCCTCGACCACGGATGCCGTTAATTACCCAATCTGAATCTCTAATTGAGATTTTTTTATACAACATGGTTAAATTGTAGGTATTGTTTATTTCCACTACGTGGGCTACGCAATACATAAAGCCGTAGCTGACAGCCAAAGCTATCGGCAAACAAATACGTAAATTATGTTTACATCAAAGGGTGATTGGCGTAGCCCATGTGTTCAAATGACAAAAGTCTATGTGTTCAAATGAATTAAGTAAAATTAAAATATTCTCGTATTGTTCATTTGATACATATTCACAAACTCGTCTAAATAAAAGTGGATTTTTTTACTAACAAAGAATTAAAGGATAACCTATACATTTGACATCTAATTCAATATTTCACAGATACTTTTATGTACGTGTATGTGTATAAACCTGAAAAGGGAATTTTTAGTATTTGGAGTACCTTCTTACCGACAGACAATTGAACTTTATTTGTCCACAGAAATTATTTGTGTAAAATTTAGTGTGAACGAAAATGAAAAAAAAAAATATTTGAACGGAATATAAGATGAAGATTTGATATGTTGACCATTCTAATTTCGGTTGTTAGTGCTTGGGTAAGTTGTTAAGTAATGTGAAATATTGCTGCCTATTGCGTAATATTCTTATAGACTATGAATTAGTAACTTCCCGACGGATAAAAAAAACATCTGAAATTTTTCTAATCAGAATCAATTCAGATAAACCTCTATAATATTTATTTTCTACGCATGCCAAAGCAAAACGATTCTAGCCTCCTCGAAAACTGAAAAAAATTAAGTAGTGAGCCGTGGTGTTAGTTTGCGAGAAGGCTTGAGTAGAGTTTCTTTTGGCAGGCGTAATCAACAAATCCCCATAATTAGAGTATTAAATACGTTAATGAGACAAAGTTACTGAAAACTTTAAAAATTTATTTATTTTCACAATTCCGCATTGCTTAAAGCCAAATTCAATTAACCATGAGCAGGCATCGTGTCACCGTCCAATAAATAATAGATAAGACAGTCCGGGCTGCCATGTCCAACAACCCTTATGAAGTATTCAAAACGAACCTTAACTGTGCGCTACATCCTCTACATTCTCTACAACTACATTACGGTCTCTACTGACCACAGATCTGTTGCAACCTCTCCCTCTTTCTCGTAAATGACAGAATTAGAGATTTTAACTGACCTTTCAGTGCCAGATACATACAGAATAAGGATCGGGGAACTTTTTCAGATATATAATAATCTTAGCCTTGAATGAATGTAAAACTAACTGATATAGCTACAAAGATATTTATTTTAAATTTCTCGGAATCCGAAAAACACGAGATTTCCAATATATAAAAAAGGTTTGTTTAAACACACACCGACACTAAACCAGTCTCTAATTCCGACAAACACCAGCACAAAACACGATCACAAAATCAAATACACTTATCGTCATCTACTTACACGACTAAATTTGGAATTAACTACTTACAATACATTGCACATAAGCAATATAACGCATTACCTAGTAATCTAAAACTTCCGGCAACGAACAAAAAAACATTGGCAAAAGTTCTTAAAAGCTATTTCCTCAGCAGTTTTATTAATGACTGACGCATTCTTTCTTTGGAACTCCAAAATAACTTCTGCGTTTATTTATTTTAATGTATCTATGTTGTCTTGTCTTTAATATAATGTTGTCTTTCCCGAAATGAGTTTTGTATACTCACTGGGAATAATAAATTATAACTTATTATTTTGTAATAAATAAATAAAATAAACGGGAAATACATTAATAATTTAAAATTTGAATAATCTAAAATGTAGGTATGATAAACCCGGAAATAAATTGGAAAAACAACATAAAATAATAAAACCAAAATACTGCAACATTTGAAAGAAGTTTAAAAAATAATATTTTTAAGAAAGTCATGAAATAAATTTTATTTTAGGAAATGTTTTTATTGATCTTTATTTTATTTTCACCTAAATTGGGTAAATTTAACCCATTTTCTCTACCCCTTGTAGTATAGTTTTAACCTTTAGCCTGCTTCTCAAGACAACGTTGCTTGTATCAGACAGAGAGGATCCAACGGACCCTTCAGTGACAATGCCCGACAAGGTGGCTATTTTAGCAATGTAGTCTTGCCCGCAGTTAGCTGCAGTGGTATTAAATAGAAGCCATTATATGGATGACGACACATAACGAGTGAAAGCGGCCCATAGCATAGAGAATAAAGCAGAGAGCAACTCTGCTGGTAGGATCACCATCAAATTGTTACGTGCAATTTCTAGTTCAGGCCAATCCCGGGCCTGCTACGAGCTCGCGGGGTAATTTTAGTGTGACCGCCCGCATGCGCCATTTCCACTCGCTAATTTATTAAATTCGCTATACAATGACGATATTAACGATAAAATATGTATCAACTATCACGTATTCGACATTATTTACGGTCAGAACTGAATATAAAAGTCTGAATGCGAAAAGAGCGAAGAAAGGCGTGTAAGGAGAATATATGACGCACATGTGAATGGTAGCAGAAGTCGGGGACGCCCGAGGAAGACATGGCACGATCAAATGAATCAGATACTTGAGTCGGGCCATGTCAAGAGTCAGAATAATAGAATAGTAAGTATGAGACGATGTATGAATGTGAATGAGGCAAGGAGTGTGTGCCAAGACCGAGTTGTTTGGCCCGTCCTCTCTGCCTACCCCTGAGGAGAAACGGCGATGGTTCTTTAGTATGCGAAAGGAAAACGAGAGGGATTGAAAAGTCGCTCATAACTTTTCGTGTGTCGGTACTAAATTATCTCGGTGCACCAGCTGATTCGATTTTCGTTTTATATTAATTATGTTTTATAATTATATTCGGTATATTTATAATTATTTTGTGCAAAATGATGTTTTTTCAGATTGTACCGTCTTACCAAATAATGTTTTTAAAAAAATAGTACGTAATCTACCGTGTTTAGTTTCCCCAGAATAGCAATATATGATGTTTATGTGTGGTGTTCTTAGTTTTGTTAGTAAAGCCAAGTTGTACGGCAATCCATCGCCACGCCTCTCTGCTAGAAAGCAATAATAATAATAAGAATGTGTAAATATCCTTTCTAGTGCTAATGAAATATCGTATTATTACGTTATATTTTTTGCCTCAAGAACAGTAACAGAAGTTTAAAAGTAGGACCATCCTACAGGGGCGTGTGGTCATATTTGAATTGATAATTTATTTGAATTTAACAACATTTGCGGCTGAAACTAACGACTTTAGTTAACGCAGGATGCAGGTAAGACATTATGGCAGAAGGTATATCTCTAAACAAGTTACCAAACTAAAACAAAGCAACAAAATTTTAATTACTTTATGCTGTTTTTAATGTTTCTGTGGAAAAGCACGGGCGGTGACAGCATTATTAACTATCCCGCAGCCAAGTGGGGGAGTAGGTAGTACCCAAAATTACTATCCTCCTTATATTAGCTTAAATACTTGACATATCATTTTAGTATTTAAATACTCCTGCGAAAGTACATAATTTACCATTAATAATTGAGATTTCTATAGTTTAAAAGCCCATAAGACAGAAAAATGCATGGGGTCGTCGGAAGACCCACTTGATTACAGACGTTTTGTTTGACATCTTGGCCTATCAAGAGTTTACAATAATACTCGTTTGTTTATGCAGTAGAACCTCCATTGTCCGGATCAATTATAGAGGATGACGGTTCTGTTGTGAATACCGGAGAACACAATTAATTTTAATTGAGTGTCTTTACCTCAAAATGCAATTGATATTTTTTTATATACAAGTTCAGTGGTTCATTTTCCTGAAATAAAATTTAATTTTAATTTTGATTAACATAATCAATGAAAAACTTTTGATCAGTGGCAGCTCGTGAGTTTTGTGGGTAGTATAGTGCTAATATTACGAAAAAATAAGACATTATTGATATTGTTGTATCCGAATATGATTTTTTTTTTGAAAATTCGGTTTATTGCACGGATTTCCTAAAAATCTTCACACAAAAAAAAAACGAATTTTCTAAAAAAAAATTAACATTTTCGGATACAATAAAACCAATAATGTCCAATTTGTCAAACTAAGCACCCTATCACACTCAAAATTCACAAGCCGCCACTGCTCTTTTATTTGATGTGCAGCAAATTCATAAAAAAATGTTTTACCCGTAAAATCGAGGTCCGTATAGTGGAGGTTACAATATATCATAAAAACGTCTTATTTAGAACGGTGGTGCATAATATGTTGGTACATGTAATTAAATTAAATTCATATTTCAAATGAACGTTGTACCGCGCCCTTCGATTAGCTGTCTGACCGATGGCGTCGGCTGACAACGTAATACGTTCTACGCCGTAGTACAGGGGGTGCTGGCCGCATTACGTAGATATTAGGTAGCGCGTGACGCGGCGATTGACGCGGGGAGTGAAGACCGTAGTACTCCACATTATTCGTCTATTTTAATATTGAAAGCTACGCGATATGTTCGCGGAACACGTAACACGTGTGTCGCTGCTTGTATATGGCTAGACGGAGCGGCAGACGGGATGACGCGCCGCACTCTCTTAATATATCTATTTTTATAACTAGAACTGATAATATACACAAGTCTATCACAGGAATCAGCTTAGACTCATTTTGTAAGACGTTTCCTGAACATTTTACATCTTTTAACAGAATCAATGAAGCAATTCACAATTAACCTTAAAATAAAGATTCATGTGGAAAACTAAAACAAACCTTGATTGAACCATTTAACCCTTTCATCCCCAGTGTTAGTTCAAATTAACATGAACTTTGTGAATTTTTTTACCGTAACGGTAGCGATTTAGAAAAGCCACGTTTTCTTATAGTTTGTAGTCTTTTCTGTGGCGTCTATTTTTTCCGCTCGGTTAAAATCCTTATTCCCGCCACAACAACGATAAATATTTTGACATCTGGTGATTGTGAGTTTCATAGAATGTCTGCCGTCATTGATTACTTAATTTAAGGTGAGATATCAATATTTTATACTCGAATTACAAATATTTTAACGCATTAAGATGTGTTCTATAATAATAACATCAGTTTAATTCACTGATCACAGTCATTTCCCAGAATATTGTAAATGAATTTCAATGTTCATTCAAATTAACACTAGTAGTGACGGACATGTTTTCGACTTGTATGGCGAATTTTTAAAGATTTATTATCTTAGATTATTTCTTTATTTATGAATGAATTTTAGTTAAAATATTATTTGTTTGTACCTTAGAGATTATCACTACATTGTCAATGTGCATTTTCGACATGAAACAGTTATTTGTATTACTTTTGTGTTATGTTTATTTTACGTTACTATTTAAAAAAAATACCTTCTGACGCCCAATGTTAATCCAAATTAACATAGAAAAATTTCTAAAAAAAAAAAAAAAATTAAATGCCAAAAATTTTTAAACAATTTTCTGAGGTATTATCAAGCATTTCATATTTTATATGTGTGGAAACAATAATGCGGGTGTGAAAGGGTTAAGACTGACTGTTATGCCTGATCACAATTCGATTTAAAGTTTAAACTGGCCCACAGTCAGCGTTTAACGGGTAGGTATAGTTCAAATCAAAAAAATCTAAATGCTGCGCTGATTGTCAATTTGATGGTAGTCAAAATCGTTTTTTATTAAACGTTTTCAAACGTATTAATGTTGGTGTTTTTTCGCGATATTCCACGTATTTCTATTTTTCTCGATATTGTTCTCATAGTTCAATTTTATTTTTTAATATATAGCATACGCCCTATGGACTTTTACAAACATGTACATAATAATTCAGGCGAATAGTAAGCAAAAGTAAAATTTTCTTTTAAAATTATGTAGAACTGTCTAGAACCCAAGCAGAAGAAATTATAAAGAAAAAAAATATTATGCTAAACTGTAATTATATTTGAGATATGTTATTATACCCTTCTTGTAACTTTATTCCGAGCAGTTAAACAAATCTACAATTTGTTTCATATTATATCCAACGTTGCCTAAGAATATTTATTTATTTATTCAGTTTACATTTAATCAGTTTGTACATAAGTATTATATCGTAAAATAAAACTAATTATGGTTTTCATCCTTGTGACTTTAACTGAGGCAGCATAATATGGAATAAGTTATTTAAATTTGTGAGAAAGGAATATGAATTAAAACATTAATACAAAACAAAAGATTATATAAAACGAAAAATTTAGAAAACTTTTATAGCCATGGAGAGAGGTTGTAGATATAAATCAAATCATAATAGAGATATAAACAATAGATACATAAACATTATTCACAAACCATCAGAGAAATATTATTTTATGGACCTCTTGTATTTGGTAAGTTTGCAACTGAAAATATCAACCTTAGATAATACGCTATTATAATTATTGCTTAGTCTGTTCAGTTAAGAATTCTGCTTAGAGTTCGTTTTGCTTTGATCAACCCTAATGCTCTTATAGTAATTAACATATTGTGACGAATCTTCCTTTATGGTTAGATATCCCTTAAAACGGAGGAGATAATTTAGTTGATTATTTGACGCCCAAAATTTCGGTTTCCAAAAAGAGCACATTGCTTTTTTCAGTCTTCAGCAAATTTAATCAGTACTTTCTCATTGTAAAGATTGAAATTGAAAAAGTTATTTCATTTGATATGGAGGTAGATAATTTAATTCACTAAAACATGGGTAAATGGCACTTTGAACAGTCCATTCATTAATCTCCTTCTGAACGGACGAAGTCAAATAGCCAGCGTTTACGTTACGGAAGGAAGCATTTCAAGCTAGCAGGGATCATCAATCATTCCCATCATAATAGAAGGGAGTTAGTGTAATTAGAAGAAAACTAATTATAAAATACGTTAACCTAACTGGCCAGTCATAAAATGTTTTAATGGATAGCTTCCCATAAAAAAGGTTACGAACTACCTTTTTTTCCTACATAAGCAAACATTGAAGTCCACTTTGGAATATATCTACTTTATATAACTGCATACCTAATAAATTAATGCAATGAAATTTTAGTTTAAAAAGGTTACTGCACAATTTAGGACTGTTTTTCTTAGTATTAAAAATTCTAAGATTCAATCGAAAACCTAAGTTATAAATTAAAAATTCAAGTGTGCCACCCTAACATTAATATATGTTTTAGTATTACGAACTCTAAGATTTTATTGAAAACCTAAGTTATAAATCGAAAATTCAAGTATGCCACCCTAACATTTATACAGTTTTTCCAGAGCTTTAACATTTTTATATTCTTTTTTATAAACATTCCTTATTAGCTGTCATACTTCATACGATTTTTTGATAACTAATAATTTTTTTTGTTTATTATGTTTTTGGCTTCCACATGGCGTAGTAACATGTGTTATGTGTGTAAGTATAAGCAGGGTTAGTAAATTAGCAGTAGTAGATATCTTAAATCATAAGAATAAAATTAATGAGAAAAAAAATATATATATTTATAATGTACTAATCATACAGTGGGTAAATATTTAAAAAAAATATAAATAATAAAGTTTTAAGTTTTAGAAAAAATATTTTGAAATAGATTTATGAAAGATTGTATTTTTTGGCACATATTTGCACGAAGACTTCAACTGATTCGGAACAATCGTGTTATCTTAGTCGTGTTCGTACAAATAAAGTGATTACACAAAATATTTCTAAATAGGTACATATACCTAGGTATTTTTTAAGAAAGACTGTATTTTATGAAAGGCTGTATTTTTTGGCACATATTTGCACTAAGACGTCAACCGATTCGGGACAATCTTGTTATTTTAGTCGTGTTCGTACAATTAAAGTGATTAATTTGTTTTCAATTTCTAGAAAAATAATGTTTGATAAAGTTAAACCAAAATCGTTTTTATTTTTGTAATTCATATTGTTTGAAATTATTGTATCAATAATGAAAAATAGTCTACACTTGTCGTCAAGACAACATTTAATAGCATTCTCTTCTCTGTAGACACTTCCACGGAAACTGAAAAATCATTGTGTATATTTTCTTAATTATCGGAAAAATCCAAAAAAAATTCCAGGAATAAACGAAAATCGTTTAATAACGTAAGAAATAAAAAATTTCCGTCGATGTTTGCTTAGTCTCCGTCGCTGGAAACGGTTCTCGTTGTCCTTGGATGTTTCCCAATTCTCTGATAACACATTAAATAGTGTGTTTGAGTTTACTTAGCGAAGGGCTTACGACTAAGCTCGCCTTTCAAGTTCATAAACACATTTATTAATTTACTGAGAAGTATTACGTGATGTAGAATCAAATCAACAAGACAACTGGAACTGGAAGAAGTAAAGACAAGCATTACATTATAATTGTCTTTGTCTACTCGTTCTATTCTGTTCGATTCCGGTCTCAGAGCAAACCTAACGGGTAAAATTTCCTTATTATATCTAATCGGGTTGCGATTGTGGGTATTATTATAAGGGGAACGATTGCACGTCCCTTTTCATATAAAAAATTGGATTTGATGCCAAAATACCCAACCAAATTGAATAATATATTTTTTTGATAGAAATTATATCAAATATTGATATATGCTACTTTATTTATTTATTATTTTTAATGATAAACTAATGTTTATAAGACAAGTTATTTTATGCATAGCACAAAGGATAACAAATTATTATAAGTAATAATTAGTCGCTTGAAATATCCATACAAATTGAAAATATGTATTATTCCCGTCGCGTCGGCGGCATTTATTTTTACTCGGGAGATATTTTCAATTTGTATGGATATTTCAAGCGACTAATTATTGCTTATGATGATTTGTTATTTATTTGGGTTTCAAATTGTAATTTAATGCTAAGCATAGGTCATTGGGGTTATTTTACACTAAAATGGCACTATGCAAATTAGCCCAATATTATTATTTCTATTAAAGACATTGATTTAAGAGACAACTTTGTCAATTATTTGAGAGTTATTTGTGATTTTTCAAAAAATTATTTTAACCTTTTTACTATATAAATATGATGAAATATAAAATAAAAATTGTAAAACAAAAAAAAATTGGTGGACAAAATTTAAATTACGAACGAGGAACAAGAAAACGTTTTTTTACGTTTCATCATACTAACACAGTTAATAGTGTAAGTTTATAATAATTAATACATAAAAATTTCCAAAGTTACCTCTAAAATCTAGCGAAATTAATTTCTTTAATGATTTATATTTTATAATATAAAAATGTGTACCAGATATTTACTTTATTTTGGCCTCAAATCAAAATTAAAGTTTTTTTATTTTTTTTATAGTGAATACCTCACAAGAGTCCAAACTGCTCCCGTCTGGAGCCAGTGAGACTATGGCATCCCCAATTGGGGGATGTTGTGAGGCTGAAGGTAAGTGGGGAAGGGAAAGAGGAAGGTGGGGAAGTACCTGGCTATTCAGATCTAGTCACTAAACACGGCTAAAGCCATTTGGAGCAACGTTTCAATTCTGAATGGTGGTCTTACACCAGGGCGATACTGGGAGTATCTTCCACTCTGTAAAGTTTTATGTAAAAAATAATGCTTCTCAGTGTGTATACGACAACACAACACATGCGAATGTTGTGATAGCATTCAGAGGCAGATTGACAAGAGTGGACACAATCCTCGCTCAATCCTGGCTAATCGACTTGGGTGGTGGGTTTTTACCTAATTTGAAAACATTTTCCTAGAATACGTCTTATTTTCTTCTTAATGATTTGTCTTAAAATAGCTCTTCTTCTCATAACCATAATCTCTCCGTTGTGACTTTGCAATCTATATGTTTGATAATGTTTTTTGTCAAAACAGTTTGGCAGTGCATATGCAAGGTAAAATAGCTGTAACTTGTGTAAATAATTATATCCAACAGTAGTTTTTTCATATAATGAAGTTCAATTTTACACTTTTATGTTGAATTTAAAGTTAAACAAGAATCCAACATTGTTGAAAATGTTTTGTCGTTATTTTGTAATGGGGTCATCAGTCTAATTTCATTAGCAAAGGTACTGAGTTAATGAAATCTCCGAAGTGGAGAAATATGGAAAAGATCGCTCAACAAGAACAATCGACCAGTGAATAGCTACCCTCAATCCAGGCCACGGGAAACGGGGCAAACGTAGAGCCTTCATAAGGCCTGCCGACCGCCGCCTGCCGCTGCCGGCATCCATGTGCTCCCGGCGCACAGTGGGCTGAAAATCGCCTCTCATAGACATAGAAACTTGAATTTTCAAGGGTATTTTTTTTGGCTAGAAATGGATTCTGCTGATCATTACTATGCTATAAAATGTCGTACGAAGCAATTGCGTGTACAAATGAAGGAGTTATAATTTTTTTAAGAAAAATTTGTATGGCGCTGACATTAAAAATGAGGCTATCTCTGGAATCATAAGGTTGGCCGTTCTATCCTTACATACAGATAATACTACTATTTATTTGTATTTTTTTGACATACTTCATATTGTGGCGCAAGGTGCGATTTTTTTTTTAAAATCCTAAAGTTGAAAAAAAATCTTTTTTTTGTTGATGATTCATTTTAATGCTTAAATGCTTTACATATGAGTATGCTTTGTCTAGTTTACAATATTTTATTTACACTCCAAGCCAAAACACTGTGCACAGTGAGCTGAAAATCGCCTTTCATAGACATAGTGACTTGAATTTTCAAGTGTATTTTTTTTGGCTAGAAATGGATTCTGCTGATCATTACTATGCTATAAAATGTCGTACGAAGCAATTGCGTGTACAAATGAAGGAGTTATAATTTTTTTAAGAAAAATTTGTATGGCGCTGACATTAAAAATGAGGCTATCTCTGGAATCATAAGGTTGGCCGTTCTATCCTTACATACAGATAATACTACTATTTATTTGTATTTTTTTGACATACTTCATATTGTGGCGCAAGGTGCGATTTTTTTTTTTAAAATCCTAAAGTTGAAAAAAAATCTTTTTTTTGTTGATGATTCATTTTAATGCTTAAATGCTTTACATATGAGTATGCTTTGTCTAGTTTACAATATTTTATTTACACTCCAAGCCAAAACACTGTGCACAGTGAGCTGAAAATCGCCATTCATAGACATAGTGACTTGAATTTTCAAGTGTATTTTTTTTGGCTAGAAATGGATTCTGCTGATCATTACTATGCTATAAAAATTTGTATGAAGCAATTGCGTGTACAAATGAAGGAGTCATCATTTTTTTAAGAAAAATTTGTATGGAACTGACATTAAAAATGAGGCTATCTCTGGAATCATAAGGTTGACCATTATATCCTTACACACAAATATACTATTATTTATTTGTATTTTTTTGACATACTTCGTATTGTGGCGAAACTTGTGATTTTTTTTAAAAAAATCCTCAAAGTTGAAAAAAAAACTTTTTTATGTTGAAGATTCATTTTAATGCTTAAATGCTTTACATATGAGTATGCTTTGTCTAGTTTACAATATTTTATTTACACTGCAAGCCTAAAAGCATTTAAGCATTAAAATGAATCATCAACATTAAGAAGGGTTTTTTTCAACTTTGAGGATTTTAAAAAAAAAAATCGCACCTTGCGCCACAATATGAAGTATGTCAAAAAAATACAAATAAATAGTAGTATTATCTGTATGTAAGGATAGAACGGCCAACCTTATGATTCCAGAGATAGCCTCATTTTTAATGTCAGCGCCATACAAATTTTTCTTAAAAAAATTATAACTCCTTCATTTGTACACGCAATTGCTTCGTACGACATTTTATAGCATAGTAATGATTAGCAGAATCCATTTCTAGCCAAAAAAATACCCTTGAAAATTCAAGTCTCTATGTCTATGAAAGCCGATTTTCAGCCCACTGTGCGGCGAGGGCAATGCGCATAGCTCGGATCGATGTACACAATATACATACCACATACAACATACATAACATACAAACATAATATAGTCTACCACCCTCGCCCAAATAAGCCCAAATGGTTTATTAATTGCAGGCCACACTTCATTAACCTGTGTCATTTGACGAATATATTAACGTATATTAATAGTTGTGGATTCGTGCAGAGAATTTAAACATGAAAACACCTTAATATAAACAATAATAGGCGTATTGCACACCCCTGACCTGCGTAGAGGATCCTAGTTTTATCATTTTTCTCCAGGGTGTACTTTAATATTTATATTTTACTCAAAATATAAATAGGGAGTCAAATTTGCTTGCTCCAGCTGTCAGATTGTCAGATGTTGGTTCACGCGTGTAATTACAGACGCAGCATATCTGAACACTTAAAAATAATGACCACTATGAAAATAGCATTCAATAAAAAAAAAACAAGAAATGTTTAGCAGAAATGTAGTGAATCTCGCATTATAAAATGTGGGGAAGTTTTTAGCTCGATTGATTTATTATTATCAGAACACTAAGCTGTGGAGAAAGTTATGTATATCGAGCGCACGCGGCCAGAGCGCCGAGGGGTTGTGAACTTGGCTAAGAGGGTTCGGGGCGTTGACACTAGCACAGGCTCCGCGTGGTGACACATTCACAGCGCCTGAATATTTTACACGGCGCGGAAAATCCATACTCGTATTTTACGAGAAACCCAGTTTGCCTCGACTTCACTCACACCAATTTTATTTCACTCTCAGATAATGCATTCCGATTTCACTTAACTTTCACAGTAACTGCTTTTCACGCATAGAGGTATTTCAATCATGTTTACCTGTAAAACCCTCAAAATCCTACTTACATTAGTAATTCTTCTATGTTAATCATTAATAGAAGCAGAAAAAAATAAACGTCATCCTCAATTTAAAGATGTTTCTTGTTGTTAAATTTTTTAATGCTTTTTTTCATGTTATATCCAATCTGCAAATATAAATATCCTCATAAAACCCAAACTACATCCTAAGGCTTGCAAGTTTCCATTGGAAAACGCGGCTGTTGTAAAAACGCCGTATTCAGCATGTTGAAATCGTAATGTTATTGTAACATGGCGGGCGCATAATATTTGTTGTGGATCATTATTTCATAAGAGCGGGTACGCCTCCCTCGCGCGCCGCGGTGCGCACGCGCCAGGGGGCGGCCGGGGGGTTTGAGGGGGTAACTTACCGCCTTCCCGCCCCTTCCGCTTCTTCTTGGAGCCGCCGCTGGGGGCGCCACCGCCGGCCTTGCCCCCCTTGTCCCCCTTATCCTTGCTTTTCCACCGAATGAGCATTGTGCCAACGCCAGCCAGCGCGCACGGCGGTCGGGAGGAAACTAACGTGGCTCACAGCTGGGGAGCGGGATAACGCGAGCGCCTCTATCGACCCGCGGCCAAGGGGAAGGCTGAAGAGCAACAGAATTTGGGGTTTTCCCGGCGCCCCCTAACCGGTGGGGCGGCACCCGCGGTGACGTCACGGCAAGATGTCCGCCGTCGCTCGAAACCTGACAGCGCTAAACAGAACCATTCGAGCTACGATTCGTTATTTCTTAATTATCTTACAATTACACACTTAATTCTCTCATATATTATATTAAACCTCCTTTTGAGACATTTCTTAAATTTTATTTGGCAACTAAATTATATATAAAATATTTTCAAAATTTGTCTTGACATAGCAGTTGTAAGGTGAAAAATTCATCGGTTATATATATTTTTTTAAATCATATTTTTTCAACTTTTGCTTTCACTCTGGAAACTTTTGAAAACAATTATTATTTTCAGAAACATGAAAAAGTTGTAGAAGGACTTAGAATTTAGAAAACGAGTGGCCCCGCCCCCGAGAGAGGCGCATGCGCACTGCGGCCGGCGCACGTGGCGGATTCGCACACAGCTTTTACTACGGCGCTACTACGCCACGCGCTAGAGGGCGCAATGGCCGCGTGTCGTCATCACCACCAGCTGCTGGACTTGACATTTATGTGTCAGTGTCGGTAACGTCAAACCAACCAGAGGATTTATGTAAACAATAACACATCAACAAAGTGAAAACATTTGTTTTGTAAATATAAACAGTATCTAATAACTGTACATAGATATTATTATAAAAATCGTGGTTTTGGGGGGAAACAATGCAATGAACAGGTAAACATAGAGAAATTACTAAGAATTTTTAAATATATTTTAACATTTCACTAATACATTCCATCCCAAATATGCATTAACATACATATTTCATCGTACATGTGCTTTTCGAGTTTCATCCTGGTATATTCACTACACATTACACATATCAAATAGTTTTGGCGGTAAAACAAAAAGTTATTGAAAAAATTATATTTAAAGTGTGTTGGTGTTACTACGGGTGTTTTGCATCGTTTGTTTATGAAAATAAAGTGTTATCTTTAATCAACTTTTTTAAAACTATTGACAAGCATGTATGTAAGAAATGCTGAGTTTTAACAGAGATATATTTTTTGTAATTTTATACGCATTCCAAATTTTTATTTTTTTTATTTACTGTTTTGTTTATTTACTCGATATTAAAAAAATTCGGCACACAGTCAAAATATTATGTTTATCAGCTGATAAAAACAATTAAAAGTATTGTTGGAATGTTTTTCAGAAGTTTAAAATAATTATTTTTAAAGAATTGAGAGTTTTTATGGTTTTTCACTTATTAAAGTAATCGTGCTGTTGTCTTTATCAGTTATTTCAATTTGTTTTACTAGGCTAAATAAAATCATATTTTTTTTTTTTATATTTACTCCACACAGGAGGCCCTGAAGAAAATAATTTCCCCCAGGGCCTATGTCATCTTTGGGGATGCTGTGTGGAGGGTCTTTTTGTGGAGAGGAAGGAGTGAAAATGGGTCTTGAAGAGTCCCATGTTGTAGGAGGGAGGAAACACAGAGGCCGGCAGTTCGTTCCACAGCCGAGCTGTTGAACTTAAGAACGAATCGTAGAAGCGACCCGTTCTCATGTGACAAGTGTCAACTGTGTACAAATGTTGGGCGCGCGTTTGGCGTGTATCCCGTCTACGCACCGGTGCCGAAGGGATCAATGACGCTAGTTCCTCATATATAAGAATTCATGGCAAAACATTCAACAGTATTAAAAAATAGAATTTTCTCGAAGACGTTTGGGTTCGAAATTCACAAAGAAAAGCTCTGCAGCATAAAGCACGGTGGAAAGAGGCGGCTACTAAAAGTGCAGCTAACTGCAGCTGGAGGACACTTGCATATAGCTCGCTACTTACTATTTGCTACTTTGATCTCGGCCCGCTGCACATACAAAACAAGACTGTGCTAACCTCTCTGAAAATATATTTTTTTACACATTTTTTCTTTGCGCTACATTATACTTTGTATACACGGGTATATAAGGGTATGTAAAAAAAATAAATTAACACAATAAATAAACTACGAAATGATTAATAGGTACATTTTTGGGGATTAGTGCAAGTTGTGCCTGTGTTAGTTTTTTATTTTTTTTAAAGGGTAAAATCGTACAAGAGTCCTAACTGCTCCCAACCGTTTGGAGCCAGTGACACTATGGCATGCCCAATTGGAGTGGGGTATGTTGTGATGCTGAAGATGGTGGGGAAGGGGGAGAGAAAGCTTTGGAAGTACCTGCTATTCAGATCTGGTCACCAAACACAGCCAAAGCCATTTCAAGCAATATTTTAATCCTGAATTACACCAGGGCGATACTGAAATTATCTTCCACTCTGAAACGTGCTGTAAATGGTTCCATGATAACTCAACACAGTGAAAATTCAATACACCTTTAAAAAGTGATATAAAATCATTAGAAACGATGAAAAAAAATTTAACCTTACCTAACCTAACCCAGTTAATGAAGTTTTAGTTTCATCACTTTCCATGACTTTATATAGCTTTTTAAAGATGCGATGAATTATCATTTTGATGATATATCCGGTCACCGCCGTAAATATACTACATATTATTTTTAATGAGTAATTTGTGAAATAACACGAATTTGAAACCCACAACCTCCAGCTTGCTAGCGGAGAGCCTTGCCCATCGACCACAAAGGTCGAGATTTAGGTTTCAAAAGATACTACAAATCGTACCTGATTTGAACGAAGTGATTAATATATGTAGGTTCTCCAGATTGATGAAATCTTACGCCAAAAAATCAATAAACCATCTTCATTCCAGAGCAATTTGACATAGGCACTTTTGGCATTAAGGCGATGCACTACATCGTGTAGTATTTTAAATTGAGCCGCTATCAATAACAACCCTTACGTAGATGGCGGTAAGGTTTAAATTCCCGCTTAACACCATCCGCCTGTTTTCATTTATGCAAGAAAAAAACATGGCCAAAAAGTGCATTTTATTTTATTTTGTGGATGTTCAGGCATAAATTTTATAAATAACTTAATTTTCCACATTACACAATAAAATCATAACCGAAAATGAGTTCGCAAGTGGGAGATTTTGAACTTTAATGCAGTTTTCATAGGCCTATACATTATTTTTTTCTGGGCTTATAAAAAGACTTAAATAAAAAAAAATACTCGATTATTTCAAAGGTCAAGATGTATTCTACACGCAGTATTTAATAAAAGCATCTGAAACATTTTTAAGCGACCAAATTTTCAAACCAAAAACACATGATTTTGCATTACTACGTATGGCATCGCCTTAACCATAAATATACATTTTAAATTATACATGTAAATATGAAGATGTTTCTTACTATGCAAAAAAAAAATGCTAATTTGTATGGATCATCGTCACATTTTACTTGAAGTAAGTTATTTGGCAAAAGATACTATTCGTAAAATTTTAAATTTGAATTATATAAGAATCTAAAATTATGCGTGAAAAAAGTGTGTTTCAGTTATCGCGACTCTTGAAATGAGTGACTCTTGGATTTGATTTGACTCTTGGATCAACACATTGATATCCTATATATATGTGCTTCACCAATTAAAACATTGAAGCAAAAACTAATCGATGACTGCTATGGTTATACTGCTATTAGCTGAATTTTGACCTGAACGAACTTTGTAAAACATTGATAAATGAAAATCTGGAACAGTTACAATTAAAGTAAACCAGTTTAATTCAATTACATACGATTGTCTGATCCGTTTTCTTTCAAATTGGTAAATAAAAAACCAAAAGTAGAGGTGCGTGAAAAAAATAAGTATTGCTAATTTATTAAAAATGTCTTCAAATTATTGTTAATCCGGTTAAAAAGGGGATTGCAGGCCGTTTCACTATAAACTTTCAGCAAATTCTTAATATATTTGAATTTGCAACTGATTCATGCACCTAAATGCGAAAATATTAGAATTTTTACACGTGTTCCGATATCGTGTTATTACTTTCGTATTTTACTAAAAGTTTAAAAGGAAACCTATCAATTTATTTCTTTAAGGGCTTGCAATGTCGTTTTTACGAATTATTTGAAGAGATTTTTAATAAATTAGCAATATTCAATATTTTTAGTTTTACGTGTGGTTAGAGATTAGAGTGGCAACCCTTGAAATTCCCGATTTTTTTCGAGAGCGATGTATCGCCGCCCACATATTGTACAATCCAGGAACTTGCAAGTAAGGGATGCCTTATCAGTGGATCGTCTGGTATGAATTGCTAGAGCGTAATTATGTTTGTAAGTATTTACGTATAAAAACTGTATTTTAGTACGAAATCAGATTTCACGACGATATATTGGAAACAAGCGGAATTCATGCTCTAAACTTAATAGTTCATATCTTCATAAAAAATGTAGTACCTAGGTACCCATCGTCCTAATAAATAATATTATGCCCAGTAAAACATATATCTATGTAAGTGTCCATTTCTACTATGATAAATGATAAAATGGAATAAAAGGTTAATTTGAAACCAGCTGTACCACGCCACGCGGTAATTTGGCTCAGTCTGTCTGTGCAGATAGAAAAACAATAGCGCGTGTTGCCTTCAGTCCAACAGATGGCGCTGGTAATTTAAAAAAAAAATATATAATATAGGTATACAAAAACACACGCATATTAGAATGCAAAATATCAAAATATCAAACCAATAGGTGAAAAACATTCGGAGATTTAAGATTTTGAACAAACGAACATTTACATCTTTATTTATATAGATAGATAAGGAAGGTTTTATTTTTTTTATTTATACAACTTTATTATTTTTTACATTGGTGGTGTATTGTGCATGTCTCACAATACACCACCAATTTTTTTTTTTTTATAGTGTACATTGGTGGTGTATTGTGCATGTCTCACAATACACCACCAATTTTTTTTTTTTTATAGTGAATACCTCACAAGAGTCCCAACTGCTCCCGTCTGGAGCCAGTGAGCCTATGGCATCCCCAATTGGGGGATGTTGTGAGGCTGAAGGTAAGTGGGGAAGGGAAAGAGGAAGGTGGGGAAGTACCTGGCTATTCAGATCTAGTCACTAAACACGGCTAAAGCCATTTGGAGCAACGTTTCAATTCTGAATGGTGGTCTTACACCAGGGCGATACTGGTAGTATCTTCCACTCTGGAACGTGCCGCAAATATACTATATATTATTTTAATTAATTAATTGTGAAATAACACAAATTAATCAAATAAAATTTATTTGCGCACGCCGGGTTCGAACCCGCGACCTTCGGAATGGCAGTCCAGTGCGTTACCACTGGACTATGCCGGCCGTCAAAAGCCGTGTAAAGATGTAACATTGGTGGTGTACCTATTGTGCATGTCTCACTAGGAAATCCTGTGCTGAGAGCATGCGCAGTTTACAACATAAGCAGTTCACAAGAAAAATAACAACACAACATTACATTTAAAGCGCCCTTGAGGTGATTTTGCACAAAAAAATTTTAATTACAATTAGTAATATTCAAATATTATTATTTATAATTAAAATAAAATACAATCAGCTTCGTGCCATTGAAAATTCATATTAAAATCAGGTTTTAATAAAATCGTTGATGTTTGATCTGTCTTGGCTGATGATCCAAGACTTGATGTCTAACTTATATTTAGCACAGTGTTTTATTTTTTGGGTACTATGCCGTGTTGCACCACCTCCTTATTTAGCCAACGTTTCTGACTGACAGCAGTGTCCATAATCAAGGCAGACGTGTCAAGTTAGTCTTGCGGCCTTCTTGCCTTTGGAGGTTAGTTCAATCACAAACGTCCTATAATTTTTTATTGTGTTTATTTCTTGCTAGAGCAATCCCGATGAGTTACAGAACTCATTTTAGGACAGGAGGAACTTACAATTCATATATATATTTTTTTTTTTTTACAGTATTACCGCACAAGAGTCCCAACTGCTCCCGTCTGGAGCCAGTGAGACTATGGCATCCCCAATTGGGGTATGTTGTGAGGCTGAGGGTATTGGGGAGGAGAGGGAGATGGGGAAGAGGAATTTGGGGAAGTACCTGGCTATTCAGATCTAGTCACCAAACACGGCTAAAGCCATTTCAAGCAACGTTTCAATTCTGAATGGTGGTCTTACACCAGGGCGATACTGAGAGTATCTTCCACTCTGGAACGTGCCGCAAATATACTATATATTATTTCAAATTAATTAATTGTGAAATAACACAAATTAATCAAATAAAATTTATTTGCGCACGCCGGGTTCGAACCCGCGACCTTCGGATCTGTAGTCAAAAGCGTATACCACTAGACCACGCCGGCCGTCAATGTAGGAGGTATGTAGGTACAATTTGTACTTGATATACGGTATTTGATATACACATTTATTTTACAATAGATATGTGAAAATCCAAAAATAAGGCGTGGTTTTAAAAATTTAAAAAGGCGTGCAAATTTTATGAAGTTAGAGGTGATCTCACAGATCTCTAACAATACCCTTATTTTTCCAAGTTTGTGACTTGTAAATTAACGAAAAATAAGAGGCGGGTTCGGTGGATGCAAGTTTAGTTTCAGAATAACATGGGGATTCAAGCACGGGAAAAGCACCCAGTGAGGCTCGCATTACCAAATGATATTTTATTTTTGAAAATTTTATTTTTAAAATAAAAAAATAAAAACATTGATAACCAATGTTCACAGAAAACCTATTTATCCCAAAAGCAAACCAAACTACAGAGTTTTCCAATAAGAGGTGTTATTTTGAATAGCCCGCTATTTCGGTAGATGTTACTTTTGAAGCTGTCATTTTTTGACATTTGACAAGTAGAAACTATGCCATTAATAAAAATGGAACGATACACGCTTCAACAACGCATTGAAATTATTAAAATTCACTTGAGTGAATCAAATGCAAATCATCTTGAGTGATGAGGCCCATTTCCACCTCGGTGGCTTCGTCAACAAGCAAAATTGTCGCATCTGGGGATCGGAAAACCCAAGATTTATTGTTGAAAAGCCTCTCTATCCTCAACGTGTGACTGCTTGGTGCGGTTTATGGTCCGGCGGAGTCATTGAACCTTACTTTTTCGAAAATGAGGCTGGAGCAACAGTTACTGTGAATGGATTGCGCTATCGAGAGATGATTAATGATTTTGTGTGGCCGGAATTGGATGGTATTGATCTGAACAACGTATACTTTCAACAAGACGGCGCTACGTGCTACACAAGCAACGAAACCATTGATATTTTACGATTGAATATCAATATAACACCTCTTATTGGAAAACTCTGTATATTTCAAAAAGGACAACACTACATGGCCATTAAAGTATATAACAATCTTCCACGTAGCATTAAACAAATAACCGACATATTCAAATTTAAATCATCACTAAAAATATTTCTTTTAAACAAATGTCACTACACTTTAAGTGAATACCTCACATAAATTAAATACCTCTGTTTTTTTTTTCATACATTTGTTAACATGTAATCGTTGGGTTATGTAGGTAATATAATGTGTATTTGTTGGGTATACCCTTTGTACTCTGTATTTTTGCGCAATAAATGTTTTTTTAATTTGAATTTGAATTAGTCATTTCAAATAACACGTAAAATTAGTGAATGAATAAATGAATTTTGAATAAATGAGGTCTGTGCATATTGAAAGCATTAAATGTTTTCAACGATCTTACGGCCTTGACACGGAGGACGTAGTTCAAAGTTTCACTTCTGTATTTTCATTTAGATAAAAGAAATAGGCCATTATAAGTTTGAACAGTGTGTCGCCAACATCGTTCACCCAAGAATCTCCAGAATCCCGTACGTTTTTGCCGCTCGCTCGGATAGTTTACTAAGTTCCCCTGCATAATGTATATCCCTGTTTGTTGTTGGAAAGAATAATTACTGCAGAGCGCAGCCCCTTTGAATTTTTCACATTGCCTCGGTAGAACAATACCACTAGACTGGCGCGGGCCGGAGAAATGCCGGTCGCATAGGAAAAGCCTTCAAGTGCAAGTAAAGGAACATTACGAGTATTATGACTGACAGTACACAGCTTGGCGGGGCCTAAGCCAACATACCTTAACCCTACATTAACCCTACCTTAACACTCCCCTAACCTAACCCAACAATACCCTGTTATACCTGACCCCTCGCGATGTAGTTTGCGAAACAATTTGGAATTTGTTATTAACCTCTGCGGTATGTTAATGTATAAGTACCTACATACATATTTTACATGTATATTAATACTTTTCGATGTTTAACAGCTTTTGGCTGATGAATCTCCTAGAGATTGAAATTGAGTGAGAAACTCGCAATGGATTATTCTAATTATTGATGAATTTTAATTTGAATTTTATTTACTTGTGTATATTTTAATAAAATGAAAAAATTGATTTACTATTAAAAGTGTAAAGATTTTTTTACTTCCTTCAATAAAAAAATCTGTTTCGATATTTCACGTCTGCATCGCGTCTCGCGACGGCTATTTAGTTTTATTTAATTTTAATAGCTATTAATAAAAAATAAAAATTAAAAAATTGTGGCTTTCAGCAAGTAAGTACACTGAAAAAAATGAGTTAGCTAAAGTGTTAAGCTAATTGAAGTTGTGTAACCATCGCCTAAAGTTCAGCTACTTTACCTAAAATACTTTATGTGCAGATACCGTCGTTGTTTAGTAAGATGTGCTTGAGCTATTACAACTAAACTTTAATAATAGCACACTAAAAGCATACTTACCTAAACAAAATAATCGGTTTGGTTAATCAAGCTAAAGTAATTTACTAAACCTATTTCACTTTAGTAACTTAAGTTTATGTGTTACTTCCCAAAGTATTTAGCTAAATTTAACTAAACATCTAGTTTGGTTAAATGTTTTGTTCATATAGCAAAACTGAGGTTGGAATATCTAAATTTGGTATTTTTACATAACAATTAGTTGCTTTGCACAAACTTAGGCAAAGTGCAACAAAACTTTAGTTAAAATCTCCCGAACTTTGGTAGATCTGTTTATCGCGCAGGTGTTCATTTACGACGCAGTTATCAGATCGCCACAGTTCGCACCATACGTGAATTGACGTTCGTTGCGCGCGTTGCGAATTTATTTTTGAATTGAATTGAATTTATGTTAACCGCTGTTCCTAGTTCCTAGTGATAATGGCAGACAAAACCGTGGAGAATTATTTAATTTCTTGGAATCTGGAGGCTTACATAGAAACATTTAAAGGTGAGTTTTCTTTTTACATTTTTTTATTGATTTAGAATTTAGATCATGGAACTATGATATTATATATTATGATAATATCCATTCTATTTGATTTAGAAACTGGCACCTTCATTATTCCATGACTCAAGTACCTACGCAATAGATTTAGAAGATTTGTATTTATTATGTACCTAGTTTGAAGAGTGCGTGTTGACGCTACAACCAAGATTGTGTCAGGAGTCATGACACAAGTTACAGAGAGTGGTACATAAAAAAAATAATAATTGGATCACTTGTATAGCGCCGTTTTTGTGCAAAATCACCTCAAGGGCGCCTTTATTTCTTTGTTTGTTTCCGCCAGTATTATTTTGTATTGAACGAATGTTGTTTGAAACTGTAGTATTTTCTAAGTTACAATTTTACCCTAGCCAGAAACTAGAACCAACCAAACTAGCTTTGAAATCGTATATATTATATTTTAATAAATGTGTATTGCAAATTATTAATTCGGACATAACATTTTGAACATTGAATTCTGTTGTTTTTTTTTTTGGGAGGGATATTTTTTTTTAAATACAGGGTGACCACCCATTGTTAATGTTTACATTTGAAATTTTCATATAAATGAAATAATTTCATTATTAAAACTATTTTATCTCCGCTTGATTCATGATACAGGGTGTTCGGTATCTGCTGTTGTATAAATATACATTTTTTAATGAATAATTTTCATTCCTTTGAAAAATAAATTTTTATTTTCTTGTTTTGAAATTTTTTGTATTATCTCGTCGTTTTTTTTCTTTATTTCAGACTCAAGCCATAGACTCGAAAACACTCCTGATAATATCTCAAGATGATATTAAAGAATTGATTCCGACTGTAGGGCACCGGGCACTGCCTACAGCACACATTAATGCGCTCAAGGATGTTATTAATCCACCTGTCATAAGTGTAAGTTTTTAAAAGCAGTAATGATGACATATTGTTTACCTAGGCTTTTTTGGCTAACCATTTGGAAATAGTTGTACCGGACGCGATTTTGATACAAAAATAATAGTATTTAAAATAATAATTCCTGTAATTAATGAATAAATCGACTGCCGGGGGGGTCAATCAATTCCAAAGGGATAAAAACAAAGCTTGACCCCTTCACCCTTTCTTTCCCCTTTGTGTACATACCCGCTTTTTGTTTCAGATTGAAGATATACCTTCAACTTCCAAACAAACAACGCCCATATATTATCAACACGATGACTTCCTTGTAAATGACATTTCCTTGTTGGAAAATAAAAACAAATCACAAAGAATAACGCAAGAAGCTTTTGAAGAGCAAATTTCGAATGTAAGTTAAATAATTTTAGTAAGTTTCAGATACCTAAGTAACTTAGGTTAATTGTTTTATACATTCCGATATATGTATTTTAGTAGTGGCAGCGTAGAATAGCCATCCTGTGACTGATATTATGATGATTATAGAAGTGGTTATTAGTTATGTAATCAATATGCAATTTAATTTTGTTTTCCAGGACTTACGCAATCATCTCCTATCAATCAATGAACGGCAAGCACTTTTAATGCAGTTTGAGTCAAAGGGTCTGTTGGACAATTCTGCCAGACTGTGCAGTACTATTATAAGTAAGGAATTGCAGGGTAATCCAGATAGATCCATTACAAGCAAGAGATTTTATGAATTTGCTTTTCAAATCACCAAAGTCTTTAATAAAGAAAGCGCAGCTGTATATTTCACCCCATATGTGTGTTTTGGGCCTACCCAAAAAATTGCTGCTAAAGGTAAATTACTAGACACATACAGGCAGCGCCGAAAAGAATTTGCCAAATCAGGACACAAACATCTTTTACTATATTTAAAAAAAAATTATAATAAAAAATGATAATATAAATGTGTGTATGATCAAACGTGTTTTCTTTTTTGAGGCTTTGCTGGTAGCTGGAAACAATATTTTGAGAGACGATTCTTAACAAAATAACTTTTATATGAATGATGTTTTTAATAAGTACTTTCTAGTCTTACAAAACATAATATTTATTTATTTAGGTTTCATCTCTCAAAAGTATCAAAAGGAGATTTAAATTGTGTTTACGTTGGAATTTGTATTTACCCAGGAACGTAAACAAAACTACATATTATGATAATACAGAATATACCGAACTATATTTTGTAGCAAATAATAATGAAAAGTTTCTACTAATCATTATTCGATTCCTTTTTTTTAAATATAAATATATTATTTGTATTGCGGATAAACAAAGATGTTTAATCAAGTTGTTATTAATCAGTATGACATGTAATGGGACTTGGACACGGTCAAGCGGCTTGATCGCAAGCACGTAGTTTATTGTCTATGGCACTTTGTGTCAAGCATTTTGACCGTGTACCGAAGCTGGCTTGCAAGCATTGCGCAATTCTACGTGCTTGCGGCGAGGCTTGATGCGAATTTATATTTTTGTGGGAATAGACAAACGACAATAGACAAATAAATATCACGTATCATAAACAATGATATAAATTGAATAAAATTGTTATAAAATAGGTACTTAGTTATTGTTTTTGTGTTCAATTTGTAGAAATCCATCTAATTTAAAAATTCTGGAAGTATTTTAGTATTTTTTAATAATTATGACAGCGGTTTTCAAGGTCATTAATAATCAAACTGTAGAATAAATAATTTTCTGAATTTTCAATGGAGAAAACATATTTTTTGTATGAATACCGCACAAGATATTCATACAAAAAATAGCTGTAGCCTGTAATACACTTTGCAAATGCTCATGGGTAAAGCGGTACCTTAACTTGTACCATTCTTGACACCAAATTCGTTTCTTTTTATTATTTTATTCAAACATAAAGCTAACGTAAGAGCCAAGAACGCTTTGTCTTTGACAGATTCCATTTTGCCGCGAGTCACGAAATGACAGGAAAGCATAGAAGTACATATACATAGACCACCACGAAATCACAGGAAGGCGTGGCCATGCTTGACGGAGAGGCTTGATGCGGGCTGTCAAGCCGCTAAGCATAGACAATAATAGACAACAATAGACAAAAAAACTACGTGCTTGCGATCAAGCCGCTTGACCGTGTCCCAGTCTCTTAAGAAACAAGGTTTGACGTTTAACCTTCAAAATTTTGACAACTAATCTTGTTCATAGATCAACAAAAAAAAAATCATAGACAATCGATATTATAATTTAAAGAAAATAATTACTTATTTACTCAAACTTTCGAAAACTTCAACAGTAATAAATTGTCTATGCTCAAACAATGAAAAGTTCTTTGCAATACAATGACATTCGAAAATGAAAACAACATAATTATTATAGGTTATGTATGAGAATACATGAACATAACATTGAATAACATTAATATTAAAGGTTATAATGTTAGAAATTAGATATTCTCGAGCAAGAAAAACAATAGTAGACAATAGGCTTTTAAATGTAAGTATATAAATGTAAAGTACACACACATCGATTTAAATTTAATATTAACAACTAGTATTAATGAAAATCCAACCTGACATGACAGAAAAAAGGATACGGCACCGAAAATGAAATATTTTAAACGTTGAGCGCCAAATGTAATGTATGAAATGGTGAAATGTAATGTAGGTACATTCCAATGTTTACAAAAAACGGTAGAGCCGAGATCTCATCTCAAGATTGTGGGAATAATTTCCTGTCAAGTAAGTTAGGTGATCATAAATAATAAGAGTGAATTCTTAATGGAAAATATATTGAAACCATCAAAAGTTACAACAAAGGAGTACAGATAATAACTATATAACCATAGGAATAAAAATAGGCACATACCAGATGGACTCCTGAATCAAACTAAACTAACTTTACGTGGTCGAGAAACGAAAGACTAACAACGGATGGCGAACGAAAACTTGTATTCGGTAGCGGGGAACGGACCCGGGACGAAGGCCAGGACATCCTTCTCTTAGTGGAAGCGGGAGGACGCATCTCCTTCAATGGACGCCTGCAGGGGCATCAGGCCTGCAGCACGTGGTAGTCAACCAGACTCTTCTTACGGAGCCAGGACAGCAATCCGTTCTCTTAGGGGAAGCGGGAGGACGCAACTCCTTCAATGGACGCCTGCAGGGGCATCAGGCCTGCAGCACGTGATAGTCAACCAGACTCTTCTTACGGAGCCAGGACAGCAATCCGTTCTCTTACGACACGGGGATACTCCGCCAAGAACTACTAGCCACAGCTAGGACCAAACCATTCGCGGTTTCAAGACCGAAACACGAGTACTACGACATGGCCACCGGCCAACTTTCAATAAAAGCGGGATTCCAAAATCACCACTGAAAATAATAACTAACACGAACTCTACGTGAAAGGATAAACACCCCGCGCCTTTTTTAAAAGAAATAATAACTCCTATTCACATGATTAACTCAGATTGAAACCCCTTAAAAGGCGAGTGACTGGATCCACCGACCCATCGGCCAAACGGGCCGGGGAGGAAGTGACCATAAACAAAACTGTACTTCCTTCCTTCAAAATATTGCCAAAGTTCGAAAAAAAACACCATAGACAAAATAAACCCAATTAAGCAAGAACTTCTCTTGTCACAAAATAATTATGTGACAACAGCATTACGTTAAAATTTCCAAAAAAATTGTAATTATTTTTTAATTGTACTATCATGTAGAATCGCCTCCCAAAGTTGTACACTTAACCTCCGGGGCCGGACACGTATATAAAAACACGTATATGTATTTTTATGTTCCCGATGGTTATCTACGTCACCGACAACATAGACTATTCTATCTCCTGGCCTGCAGAACTAACTTGCCAATAGTCATACCGGTGGGGAGAGCAATCTTGCTGTTGAACAGAATCAATTCGGATATCGACATGTTTAGCATCAATGAAGCTTCATTTAAAAGGCAAGCTCTATTATTACTGGTATAGTTGATATACATACTGTTAATATTAATCTAAGAATTCTTATTACAAAAATATTTTAAAAACGCATTGAAATTAACAATTTTGTAATGTTTTTGAAATGAATAAAGAGAATAGAATTGATAAAAAATAAAATTAATTTAATTTCTACGAAAGCAATTTTCTTTTACCTTAAACTTTAAATAAACTGAAATATCTAAACGAACGGCAGGATTTCCGACTGAATATAATTCACAGTAAATTTAATTTGGGTTGGAGGTAAATAAGAAGTGAACTAATCTATCTTATTTAATCTGGTCTTATCCACTGGGGAAATATAGGCTTTTGAAATAACTAGATATGTATTTGGTCGGTGTACACTAAACATTTATTAAACGCTGTAATATTATCGCGCCTTACACAAAAAACTTTTTTTTTTAAATCGACTTCAAAGTGGACAAAAAAAAATTACAGCAGTTTTATAAAATATATGTGCAACGCAACAATGAACCTCAATTGAAGTAATTGAACAATGTTAATGTAAATGACCATATAAAATGAATCCAGGATACTAAAGGCAAGCGCAATAAGAACAAATGGATAGAGACCCATAGAGAGATGTGGAGAGTGGAGTGATATGTACGCCGTGGTAGAAGGAGACTGGAGCAGGATGGGAAAGCTCGGGAACTGAGAAAGAATGACCAACGACAGAAGTCGAAGGGCACTCGTTAAATAGGGGGTGCAGTGACGTGATGAAGAATAAAGAAGTTTTCCAAACACCCTAAGTTCGTAATAGCTCATTTTATGCGTCTTGCTACAAAAAACTTTATTTGGCCTTTTATTATAATGACCTATTAACAAAACCGCATTAAACTGCCAAAATCGAACGAGTTTATTTTGCTTTATAATATTAACTAGCTGACGTCTACCCGTCGTTGCTGGGAAGTTATCCTTAAGAGACACACTTATGCCATTATGGACTTTTCTGTGGGCATTTTTAGATGTACAATTTCGCAGTACATTATAGGTTTAGCCAGCGTTACCAATGTAAGCGACGGATTTTTTTTTTACGACTTGATTACAAAACATCGACTTTTCGCTACTTTTTATAAATTTAATATGCATGTTTTATATATATAGACCTTCCAGAATAAATTCTCTAAATGATAGTCAAAACCACATCAAAATCCGTTGCGTACTTTATAATAACTTAGCGCTCAAACAGACAGACGCGGATAGCGACTATGTTTTATTCTATTTAGAAATTAACACTTTACTTTTGCTGCGGTAAACATGAATCTCTTATTAGCATTGTTTCTTTGTCGGACATCGATTATACATCAATGCTGTCGAGTTATTTTAGTACGCCTACAATATAGGTACTTTATGCTGAGTAACTATAATTACTTTTAATTACGTTAACCAAACGACCTTGCAAATAACTACGTAGTTGGGATATTAGGTGTAACCTTTTGTGAGGGTTTCGGACATACAGGGCCATAAAAATATAATTTAATGTCGTAATAATGTGTTTTGTCAAGTAATTTTTAAATATACATATTGGGTAATTATTTAAATTGCAGATGCAGAATTCAAAGTGTTATTCACAAGCTCATCAGTTAGAACGCGAAGTGCTAGCAGCAAGCAAACATTCCCCTAAGAGCGATGAGTTAGCGCTAATGAGTTTGGCCACGGAGGATCGGGCGAAGATTCAAATAAACATAGTTTTGATAAGACATCCAATTAATTAAGGCGATGCCTGAGTCGCTTGCAGTAGACTGGTCGGCGAACCAGGGAATTTATAACATTTTTATTTTTATTTATTTATTGGCTCGCCAACAGAATACATCACATAATTTTAACAGTAATTTACATTTATACATGGTTATAATGATGTTTCTAATTATAGGTGAGCACAACATTCATCTCAATATTATTTGTGTAATAGTAATTGGTTAGTTACAGTAATAATAAATTTAATTACAAGAATGTATATAAAAACAAGGAGGATCGAAACAACATACGTAATACAACGTGGTATTAACCCCACATGATGCCGGCACGCTAATTACGAGATTACAGCTGGTAGCACGGCGGGTGCCGGGTTCAGGGTCCTTATATCATACCTGGCTGGAGTGGACACAGTGAAATTCCTAAATCTCTGTGTGCACAACTCTGACACTACGTGAGTCAGTTTTGCTTTAAAGTACGCAATACTACAAGGCCTATAAGGCTGAGTATAAACAGGAAATGTTTACACAAATAGTCATCGCCATTACGTACCGCCCGCCACAAACAGTCAAATATATTATAGAAGAAGAAGATATTTATTTCCTGTTAATTTATCTTAACATAATTTATTATTCTGTCTGTTTACACCGTGAAACATAACAGTGAAAGTAAAACATCTTCAAAATTTTGAACGGTTACTGGTTACACGTATTTATTAATTACACCGTGAAACATACTAGTGAAAGTAAAACATCTTAAAAATTTTGAACGGTTACTGGTTACACGTATTTATTAATTACACCGTGAAACATACTAGTGAAAGTAAAACATCTTCAAAATTTTGAACGGTTACTGGTTACACGTATTTATTAATTACACCGTGAAACATAATAGTGAAAGTAAAACATCTTCAAAATTTTGAACGGTTACTGGTTACACGTATTTATTAATTACACCGTGAAACATAATAGTGAAAGTAAAACATCTTCAAAATTTTGAACGGTTACTGGTTACACGTATTTATTAATGCTTTGTTATTTTTCACTACAAGCCAAGCCTCGAATAAAGGTGGCGAAAATTGATGTTTGCGATTAATTTAACGCTGAGTTTTTCATCTAAATTACTTAGTGCCGAGCGTCAGAAAAAAATACAAACTTTTTCCAGATTCGAAAATAAAAACCAGTCTACTCGCGTTTCGTCCCCTTACCAGCGGTAATTGCGAAACTTAATCATTTAAAGCATTTAATCTTAATCGAATTTGCATCCGTAGGCAAATAAACGCGCAAGAAACATCTCGGTGATGAGTAGGATGAAAAATATTTAAACTTGAAGAGAGAAATCGGAGGAGTAAAATATTGAAACACTATTTATTGAGATGACTTAACTATTCGTAGTAGAGTGGTGCGCGACATATCACCGTCGTGAATCAGGATATTCATCATTATGTTTCTTTGAAGCACGTACAAAAAAACATACCTACAATTTTTTTAGTGCGAGAACGGTGGTTTGTTTTCACTACAACAAATGGAATACACACATCACTTTTCGCTAATAGATGTCGCTAGTCTGCGGTGCCCCGGCAAGGCAAGGGTCCTGGGTTCGAGTCCTAGATGTGACCGTATCTTTTTCTTATTTTCTGTTTCAAATTTTCGTTTAATAATCGCTAATATTGTCTTCAATAATTAAATATTATAATTTTATTCATCACTTTTATTGTTATACCTATTAACGACTAAGTTTTGCTACTACCGTAGCTTCTTCGGGGCGGTATAATGAATGCTCTACCACTAAATGAGTTTTAAATGTACTATATTCTTGAAGTTGGAAAAAGGAAAACTTTTGAAACAATACAATAAAATTCTTTTTTTTGAAGAACTTTTCACACAAATCAATCCAAAAAAAACCGTATATAAAACCAATACGTTGAAAACGAGAGATTTACATAAATATCACCTGTTGCGTTGTAATTTCATCTGAAGTTCGTATAACATAATATTACATGAATAAACACACATTTAAGTACGTTATTAGTAGTAGTAGGCAGGTATCTAGTATCTAGGAGTATTATCGCTCTTTTTTTTTTTTTTTTTTTTTTTTTTATTATCAATATAAAGTTTCTTTTACAGGTTTTTTTTTCCGATGTCTGTCTCACTAGGATAAACCTGTGTCGAGACAGACGTATTTGATACATTAAAAATGTTTACATATTTTTTGATACATTAAATATTTCACCACATTAAATGACATTGTGAAAAAGATAGAAAATAATAAATAATAATAATAAATGATACATTTGTTAATCAGCATCTAGTTGGAGTACATACTTATGTAGGGATTTTTATAAAAAAATTTATCATGGATCTGTCTTGGCTGATGATCCAAGATTTGATGTCTGTTTTATATTTCAGAAAAAATTCGTTCAGTCTAATGGCTAGTGGGAGAGCATTATATAGCCTTGTTGCAAAATATCTAAAATTTCTCTGGCCAAAAGTTGTTTTAGCGAAAGGGATTTGTAAGAAATTATGTCCTTTTGTTCTAGTATCACGAGCAGTTTGGATATTGTCAAAAGTAGTTTTGTGTTTGAAGAGGTATGTTAGTATGTTTTTGGCATAAAGTTGCCTAATGTCCATAACACAGATTTTCCTAAAGATTTCATCCGAACTGCTTGTGATTGGTAGTTTGAGGATAATCTTTATTATAAGTTTCTGAGCTTTAGATATTGGATCAATGGCGACAGCGTTTGCTCCTCCCCATGCTATGATACCATACTCTATTAAAGATTGACAAAGTGCATAGTAGATTGTTTTGAGCTGGCTTAGGTTGAGAAAGTTGCGAGTTTGTCTAAAAAAATAAATGAATTTTCTAAGTTTGTTTGCTGTAGAGGTTATATGTTCTTTCCACTTTAAATTGCTATCAAAAATAATACCTAAGTATTTAATTTTAGTTACCTGTTCTAAATAAGGACAATCACATATTATCGGATTTGTCAGGTTGCAAGCACAAATTTTAATTTGATTTTCTGGGTTTCTTAAGGAAGGATTAATACTAAATTCAATGTATTTAGTTTTGGTCACATTCATTGTTAGTGTATTATTGTTTAACCATCTTTTAACCACAGTTATGCCCCTGTTAGCTTTTATGTATACATCATTCCAATTGCTTGATTTGAAGAGGAGAATCGTATCATCAGCGAAACTTACAATTTTGGCATCTATTTGAAGATTACATAATTCATTTATGTATATTAAGAACAGGGTAGGACCTAAAACACTTCCTTGAGGCACGCCGTAGCTAATTGGTAATTGATTGCTATTGCAGTTGTTGATTTTCACACTTTGCTTTCGGTTTGACAGGTAATCGCTAATAATAGTAAGTTCATCACCATTTATACCAATATTAGATAGTTTTTGTAAAAGTTTAGAGTGAGAGATAGTATCGAATGCTTTGCACAGGTCTAAGAATATTGATATGCATTTTGATCCCTTGTCTAAGTTTTCATTTAGAAAATCGGTAACTGTTGCCAGGGCTTCGGAGGTGCCTTTATTTTTCCTGAATCCAAACTGGTTGAGTGATAGTATGTTATTTTGTTCAAGGTATTCAATTAGTTGATTATTAATAGTTTTTTCAAAGACTTTAGATAGTGAATTTAGTAATGTAATTGGACGATAGTTCGTTAGTGCTCTACCTCTAACACCTTATTATAATTGACTTTTTTTATTATAAAACGGTCATGTTCTAAAAAATGTTAAAGTGCCCCATCATCGTTCTTTGCCCGATTCTTTCCAGGCAAGACCGATGTAAGCCGACAGCGTTGTGTGGGTGGTGCGATGCAGGGATGGAGGCTGCGGTCAGAAACTTCATTCGAATCCAATCCATAATAAGAGTGTTTCAAAATCAGCACCATTTCGAATGTTCAACATCCGATCCACGTTAAACGCCTATTCTCGACCCTTTTCGGCTTTAGAACAAATTGTGATCAACGACAAGCATAACGGTAATACTATTTTGCTTGGCTGCCAATTACAGTTTGATTACAAGGGCTGAAACTTTAACTGGGTCCGTTCCAATCAAGAACAGAAAAAGCCTTGGACTTTGTATAGACGGCATTGAATCCATATCTAGGGCGAGGGGAAATTCCCTTTTAGCCATCTTGTATAACACACTTTTGAAATGATTTGTAAGCATATTAGTATGCAATGAACTGTTTAAATTGATGTTTTTTGTATTGTTGAGATATGTCATCAAAAATTTAAGTAGGTTTTGGCAAATTTCATTAATCCCCCTCACCCCGCGGCTTCAAATTGTTTTCCAATAGTTCCGGACAGAGTCTTTTAGGTCATGGTTCGTCAAATAACCAAAATGGCGCTGATCATCAAATAATGTGAAGTACATATTTTAAATTATTTAAGCCTTATGTTCAGTATGGCGATAGCTTGACCTACTCGTATTTATCATGAAACATGTATCAGTTTAAAAAAACACGATTCGAAACATCATGCAAAACTCAGGTTATGCGCAATGCATAATTACCTACTCCTTCTACCCAAGGAACGATGTTTGAAAAAAATTGTAAAATTCACCAAAGATAAAATTTAAGTTATGTGAAATTTCTTTTCAAGTTCTGTTATGATACCAAGGGCCGGTTGTTTCACAGTAAGTAGTAACAGAAATTGAATATTAATTTTGAAATTTGATGAATTGATCAAATTCAGTGAAACATCCCGTCCTAAGTAGTGTTTCAGTTTATCGTAATTGTTACATTATACTCGTACGTACTAACTCACAATCATCATAAACAATCTTCTTATTGTAGTGAGTAACCAATATCTAGACATGGCAGGAACCAAGTTCCTATTATTATTAGTCCCTAGTAGCACGATAATTATTATAATAATAAATGATTTGAAAGAAATAGATATGTTGATATAATTATTAAGATCTCTTATTAGGCTGAGGATTTCATGTAAGTAAGTATTGTTATGAGTTTTGAATGAAAATGGAATTTTGTTTGTAGAATTTTGTACATAGTACTATTTAGCCCAAATGTTGTTTTTATGGTTGCTTGTTGGATTTGTTTTTGACTCTGAGATATAGTGTTTCTGATGTACATATTAGTTGTGTTTCATATGAATATAAAGGAGTATTTAGTTTGATTGAAATGACGTTAAGATTGTTGGAGATTTCGTCTGATTACGTAATGCTGCTGAAATTGATGGTTCATTTTCACAATCCCTACGCTTCCGGGTTGTACAATAGCTTATATAACAACCAATTTAAAGTATAATGGCTAAAACCATTTTAAGTAACGCTTCTGAGTGGTAGTACTTCACCAGGACGATACTGAGAGTATCCTTGAGTGGCTCAATGAAATTGATCATCTGTTCAAGTAAGCCCGTCATACGCTGAATCGGAAAAAACCGGAGACCGGAAAGTTCACCTCAGTTTGCCGCGCAGCCACATAGGGATTTTTCTGCGTAGGGTCTCCTTTTTGTGAATTCGGTACCGATACCGAGCCAATGGGATGATGGGCTAAGAATGTTGATAAAAATATAGGAATAATTTCACTAGAAGTAGGGAAAAAAATGAGCTGACGGGCACACCCACAGCATATTATTTGTGTAACACCCTCTTCAATAATTGGCATTTATAATTATAATCGAAACGTTAAAAAGTTGACCCGCGCCACAGTGGAACTGTGCCAAAACCAAGCCCAAGCCGGTTATTACTGGTAGTGGGAAGCGGGGGGGGGAGGGGTGGCAGCCGGACAACCAACCATACTTCAACTGCAGAACCAAGAACTCAGACCGATCGCAAGGGCCGATTCATAATGCACTAAAACGACGGTGACCTTTCGTAAGTGTATAGATCTCAAACCGGTTTTAGAGAGAAGCCGAAACCAAATCTTATTTTTTTTAACTAACGTAACAATGATATTTGGTAATGCTGTGTGCGGTGGCGGTTTTCTCTAAAGAGCGTGTGTACGTGAACTTCAATGCAAATGGTAAGACTCTTTGTAATTAGCATTGAACTCATTTTCAATAAAAAAAATTACCATATTCACAAATAAAAAAAAAAAATACAGATTTTTTATCAATTTTTAAGTAGACATATTCAAAAATATGAAATTTTTGTATTTTTTTTTATACGACCTCGATCGAAGGCATGGACCTTCCTCCCCGTGTACTGGAGTTGGCCGCGCTAACAACTGAGTCAAATTTCCACCCGGAGTTACTCGTGCTTGACAGGAGTTTCTTGGAATCGAACTTTAGATTTGAATAAAAAACAATGCCAAGTCGGGAAACTTATTTAGAAATACATAGATATTAGTAGATAACGTACGCTGATGTCCAGGTTTTGCCCGGGCTTTTTTCTAAGTTTTTTCGAAATCAGATGTGGACTAATTTTTTCACAATTTTACCAAAGAGTATCAAAACATTGCTTTAGAAGATAGGAAAAGGGGATGGGGGTGGTCTTTCGAAATTTCATATAAATGGTGACCTTCCTCTTGTTTTAAAGGTCCGGTGTGCAAATTTTCATTAACCTCGGAATAAAACTGTAGATTTGCATACATCGAATCCATGCTTCACGTCACAAACAGACAATCAACTTTTTATATTAGATCACCTCATCAATTTCAGAAAACTGCCAGTGTGCGCGCGTGAGTACCATCAAAAGTTGATAGATTGCATCGTCATCGATTCTATCCACTAGTCGAAGTGAGTTAATTTCCACTTTCAAGATTCCACTTCATCCATTTACCCGATTATTCATTCAATCGAGAAAACAAAATCGAAAATCAAACAGATATATTTAAAAACGCTCGGGTTGCCGGAAACGAAAAGTGAAATTATAATTTTACGACACTCTGAGCCAGGGGTGGGGAACCTTTTCTCCGTCGGGGTCCATCTGGAAGTATGTAGTATAACGTGTAGCGCCCTTCGTGGCAGCAGGACGCGTCCTAACGCTTCCTCCAACCGCTTTGTGTTTTTTAGTATTTTCAAGGGAAATGAGGCAACATCCCTTTGAAATTATTTTTAAAATCAATCCATCAACATTTGAACTTAAATAAAAATAAACTTAATAATTATTAGAACTTTGTAATATGTGATTTGAGTGCAGTGTTTTAAAGTGAATATTCTGAAATTTGCTCAAAAATATTGGACTTTCGAAACGAACGGCGACCGGTAAATGCACTCCAGATGTTTTCAACAAAATTCTCGGAAACTGGGCAAGTTTGGACACTGGCAAGTTTTTTACTAAGCCCAGGGTAAGTTATTACCCAACCGTCGCTTTTTATTGCGGACAGAATGCACCACTTCAACAATTACCAGGAACAGGATTACATGGAGATAAATGATGGACTTGCCAAACGTCACAGCGGTGCTACCAGGGTCTCTTATCTATGTGAAGTGTCAGCGCTTTATTAGCAGCAGATACATACCTGGACGCTGTTGTTGGACGCGGTGGACTCTCTTACTGCAGCAGCTGGTCCAGTTCCTTCACCACTTAGGATTCTTGCTGCAGAGTCTCCATCTTCTATCTTCGTAGAACGTCACAGCGGTGCTGCCAAGGTCTGGTATCTGTGAAAGGATAGTGTGTCAGCGCTTTATTAGCAGCAGACACATACCTGGACGGATGACGAACCTCGTGCTGGCACTGTTGGTGGACGCGGTGGACTCTTTCGCTGCAGCAGCTGGACCAGTTTCTTCACCACCTGGGATTCTTGCTGCAGAGTCTCCATCTTCTATCTTCGTGTCACCTGTTCCTTTACTTCATTTTACTTAACTTAACTTCACTCTATTTTTGTAATATTTATATTTTCTGTAATACCTGCATCAACTGTAAAGCGCCCCTGAGGTGATATCTCACAAAAGCGGCGCTATACAAATTATCCAATAATAAATAAATAAATAAATCACCCGCGGGCTGCACTTAGATTGGGGAGGGGTGTCAGAATCCTCGATATGTTTTCATAACCTCTTTGCATCGAGTTTATTTTATTTTTAGATCACACGTGACAAGAATTTTTCCCATAAAAAATGTAAAATACGTTCACATATGAGTCTACTACTAGAAATTTATAACTGCACTCGGAACGCGAGAATAGTTTCCCTTGAATTGAGTCTACAGATGAGTCTGCAAATCAATGTTTAAGTTGCTTTCGAAACACAAGACTGGTTTAACTTAAGAGTAATTCTGCATAAGAGTCCACGAGCTTAAATAATCGTTACACGTGGAACAAACAAATTGTGTTCCTTGTAATTTTGCAGCATATGGAGTGAAACCAGAATAACTCCACTTATAATATGCGAATGGTTTCCTTAGAAATACTTCAGCAGATGAATCTGCAACTGGAATTTTACCACATCATTCGGAAGACAAACCTGCTTTTTACTTAAGGTTGAATATTCGTGCGAGTCGCCTAGCTTTGGTTAAAACTACACTCAGCACATAAAAATGGTTATCTACAATTTTTGCAGCACGTGGTCTGCGTCTTGAATTTTATAACTGCACTTCACACACGATAATGTTTTACTTCGAAAATGGCCGACAATTAATCCACAACTGTAATTTTATCTTTACATTCTGAACAAAAAACTGGTTTAATTTAAGAGTGAATCCTTGTGCAAGTCTCCAACATTAATTAAAAGTACACCCAGAACACGAGAATCGTTTCCTCCTGTTTATGCAGCACATAGTCTGCAACTAGGATTTTAAAACTGTACCTAAAACATGTTAAATGGTTTCATTCTTAAATGCAACAAACGTAAATGTTGTATTTTAGCAAGTCCCCAATTCAATTTGCAATACACTCAAATTTTTATAACACTTTTTAAATCTTTTCAGGAAAAATTAAGAAATTTAAATTAAATTAAATAGGGATATCGGATCGCGAATACAAGTACGCACCTACGTTATTAGAAACCTGTCAGCTGTATTATACCTTTATGTGGTCTGTGTACTAATTTCGTTAAGGCTCCGTAGTAAGCGTGTAAAGATGATTTAAAATTGAGATATGTAAATACGAATGTTAGAAGGAGCGCGCTAATATTAAAAAAAGATAATAATTAAACGAAAATATGTAATAAATTAGATTTTGAATTAGAGCAAAAATCTCTCGACAAATGCATAAGTTGCGTTTAAAGATACGCTGTGATTTTTTTCATACCTATAACATATTAAATAACGGAACAATAATTGTTTTTAATAATTTCGGAGCTTTTTGTGATTTTTTCCTATCGAGGGACTTTCATTTGTAAAGACGTTTCGGCTTTACAAATGTATAGATATTATCTTAAGAAATAACATATATTTTCTTAGGAACTCAAAACCTTTCAGAAAAGTATTAAAGATAAATATGTTATAAATCTGCAGAAATTCGGAATACGGGGGCTTACAATGTATGTAAAACACCGTGAAAGAAATCCGATCACTCATTCTGAAAGTATTTTTTTTCATACTATTTTTTGTAGTCAACGGGCCGATGATTCCCCACCCCTGGGCCGTGCCCCATTCAAATTCTGTGCTAAATAATCCACCTGTCCAAATAATATTGCTCAAGAGCGAGTCCTAAATCAATCCTATAGGTACCTCTCTACTATATGGATTAAGCACCTGTGGACTTTTGTCGTAAGAAATAGTTCATACAAAAAAGATACCTAATAATGGCGCTAGCGGGAGAAACGCAAACTTTGACCATATCCTAGATCAGGTAACAGGAAAGATTATCTATGAATATGGATAACGCTAGGAGTTGTTAGCCTACACAACGAATAAACTATTAAAAGATTTTGGGATATCATTACAAATTTTCTCACTAACTCTCCTGACTCTTAGTTCTGCACGGGTCACTGAAATGAATCGGCATCTGGGCGGGATCCAGACGAGGAATCTTTCCGTCTCTTTTTTCCTCGTTGCCGCAGCGGGAATTGTGGCTGAGGCCATTCCCAAATGTTCACTGAATTCGGGGAACAACTTAAAACGTTGCATTATTCCGATGGTTAACCTTTCGGAACCAATGCTCTCATCGAATTTAGCGATTGATGTCTGGTATTTTTAAATAAATACTTGCAATGTCAAAATGTAACTGAGTATTAGTACAAAACGTCAGTATGCTATTATGTTCCTTATGTGGACATTACGGGTCAAGGTGAACTGCCGTAGGTAGGGTATTTAAATTATTCATCTACAAAATACTATTGCGAATTGAAAGGATGAAGAGTTAGTTGTATAATAATAATAATAATATTTGGATGATTTTTCAAATATATAATACACTTTTACGATGATCTACTAACTATATATAGAGATAATATACTGTACAATACTTACCTGGTAGGTCACTTGAGATTAACACTTAATTAACATTAACTAATTGTTTATTAGCGAAATTTAGCAGGATTTAGCGAATATATGAGATTTTGCTTAAACCAATGCCTCCATTGTTATGCATTTATAGCAAAAAAAAATAATTACAGGATATATTAATATAAAACAAAAATACACATTATTATATATTTACCATTTATTAAATATAATATATAATATTGATTTACCTTATATAATAAAAAGTGAAAACAGCTCTCAGTTAGTACCTACTACCACAGTTTTTATCCAAAACCAACGGGCTGATTGATATTTTACCGATGATTTTCAGATATTTTCTTTGTATTGTCACTTATTCACTTACTGTCCAATATTTTAGATAATTTTTGACTGAACAATTTTTGTAACTGTAGCAACGATTTTTGAGCAAATTTTACCCTTATTATTTTTAAGTAATATTAAATAGACCAGCTCCTCCGTTAGAACCGAGAATATTCCTCTACTAACTGCGTAAAATTAGTTCTTAAGAATGTTACGTAAAATATTAATTTGTGACTTTGCCTGATAAAAAAAATAAAAAAATAATAATGTCTTCCAAAAATATGTCTTTCTTACACAGCCGGGTTAGCAATCAAACTGGAAAATTCAGACAGAAAAACTTCTAAAAATTTCATATGGCCAGAGTTCGCTATTCGCATGATTTAAGTGAGATATACAAACAGTAATGATAGCATTCCGCAAACAGCTGGTTGATAATGTTTGCGGGCCACGGATTGGCGGTGGGTTTGTTATCACTCAGTTTCCATTAAATTTTAAATTGAAAGATGAAAATTTTCAGAGCCGCTTCATCTTAGCAAAACCAATATTTAATATATGAGATTTAAGCACACAGTGCGAAATTGCTACACCTAGTGCGTACCTCTCCTACCTTACCTGTCTCAGAATGTTGAAGGGGATTTTCGCCAAAGTTTGTACATTGCGTTTTTGACAAGTCCCACGATTTTGTTTCTGATTTCTCATTTTTATGTATTATAGATTATTTGAAAGCATATATTCTTAACCTACATAATTACTGTTGAAGTTGTATACATTTCTTAATTTATTATTTGGATTAAAGTGTAGTGTGAATTTATAAAACCCCATTTCTACATTCCATGAAACAAAGTGTGATTTGAAAATTAATAACGTAAATTTAGACTAACTTTAGAAAAAAATCAAGTTTAAGTTTTCGGGTATGGAATCTGTTGATTCCATTCCGTGACCAAGTAAATATTTTTTAAAGTCGTTTTTAGTAGGAATAGTAATAGTAATAGAAATTTAGTAATAGGAAAAAAATATAAAATAAAATAAATAAAAATAAAGAAAATAAAAGTAAATAAAATAGTTTACAAAATTACTAAAATAATTATATTACGTGCACACAGTTTTCCTTTTGGTAAATAAATAAACTACCCCAGCAAACAATATTTTGCATTGTTTAAGTGAAAATTTGAAGAACCAGTAATAGTAGTTCTGGGCAATAAGAAGTATATATTATGGTAGTTAGTCGCAAAATTTGTGCACCGAAAAAATCCCGACCTTTAATAATCCGATATTGGAGAAAACGTAAAAGTAACTTCGAAAAAGGTTTATTTATTTTGTATGCATAGATGACAATTTTTTTATTGAGCGAATACGATAAAAAAATATCATGCATGTATAGAAATATTTTATTACGCATGTACTTTGACTAAGGTTGTGTTATATGCCGATTGTCTATTTTCACGTGTAATATGTAAATATCACATATTATAAGATTACATTTATACGTTTTATGTCATATTTAGGCCAGGTTATCAGTTTAAGTTTCTCAACCACGCGAGAGTATTTTTATCAATTGATTTATAAACATGATTTATACTTATAAACGATATTGACATAATAAAAAGCGATTGTAGATATGAGATGTTATAAATAAACGAGAAGAGGTCTAAAATTTAAAATACGGTTATTTATCATCAGACAGTTCTGTTATGATGATGCTGATATAACTAAATCTACTATAACACTCATGTTAACCGAATCTTATTCTGTGTCACACTTTTCGTTTCAGAGTGGTATTGTCTTTATTTAGTAAATTAACTTATTGGGAAAACCTCGAATTGTAATATTTAATATTAAAGACAATACCACTCTCAAACGAAAAGTGTGACACAGAATAAGATTCGGTCCCAACTGGGAATTTAATTCAGGCCCCAGGACTATTGTATTCAATGATTTATTTTGTTGTTAACGCCGTCATCACTAGATTTGTTTTAATTTATTTTGTTGTTAATGTAAATGTCACCGAAATTGGATCCAATTTACAGATTTCACTGAGTGGAAGTGGGAGGACTATTATTAATGTAGAGTTTACCGGGATAGATTGGTCGGCATTTCGCAGGACATCTTTAAGTGAACACGAATCGATTTTTCGATAGCGGATTGAAGAATATAGGTAAGTATTAATTTGGACTTTTATTTATTTATTTACGAACCATGTCCAATTACAAAACATTACATGTTACACGAAGTTAATGCAAGGATAAATGTTAGAATACAGGATAAAAATACAGCTATGACAAAAATAGGGCTAAAAAACAATAAAGATAGTGTTAAGTCAAGACAGAAACCAGGTTTTTATGGAGTTCGCGACTTCTGCCACATCACTACAAAATATGACAAAATGTTACCCCAAAAATAGAAGGTCCTGACTTGAGTTGACAAGTCTTGCTATTCTGGACATTGATGAATGGTATCCATAATTTGTGGAGTGTCGAGTGAGGAAAAACAAATCATTGTTTCTGAATATCATTAGTAGCAACAAAGTAGGTGAGTCAATCATACTGTTAATAATTTTGATGATGGAGATAAGATCAAAGTCCTTCATACGTTTTTTCTAAAAAAGAAAGATTTTAATTTTACTTCGAGTTCATCGTATATGTAAGTAATCGTCTCTTTCTAGCCCTAACCTAAAAGTAATTTCCCTTTAGAAGCGATGCTGTAAGGATTCGACATGATTAATGTGAACATCATAGAATGGAGACCAAATAACGTAGACGTATTCTAGATTAAGGCGAACCAGCGCACAGTAAAGAGTTTTTAAGGTTATTATATTATTGAAGTCAGAAGTAATTATATTTATGAAAGAATAAAATTCCGTCAGGGGCCTTTTACGACTTTTTGTGATGTTTTTTATTACTAGCGCATTACCAAGCAACTACCGTTGGCTATGGATATATTATGGGCAAGTACCGTTGGTAATTTTCTGAAAGATATGTTTTTGTATTTGAATTAGGGCGAAGCTTAAAGCCAAATCACTATTTTGATTAATCTTCATAATTAATTGGTGTACATTATGAATACCAAAAAATTTGCTTAGATAAATTGAAGTTTTTCCTATCGTTTCGCTTGAGTAAAATACAAATAAAAAAATAAATCACTCAATCAAAAATATATGTAAACCATAGACATATGAATATTAGTAGACCTGCCCTAAGTGATTAAAAGCGTATTATCCCCACTCCCCATACCGGTTCCATTGAGCCGGCTGGGCTCGCGTACGGCCTCAAGTGATATTTGAAAACGTGACGTCATCATTCTTGTGCGAACTATGGTCGAGGCATCATCGGTTCATTTTACGAAATAACACGGCAAAATGTTTACTTGTACTATGAAAACTGGTAAAAATAGATGCGAAAAAAGAGAATAAACCCAATTGTCGTATTACATTCCATATATAAGCATTATTTTATTTTATTTTAAGCATATTCACATCGTATAATATGAATCAGTTGTTACTATCACATCGAGAAACGTCTGGACGCGAAACACAAAGCTGGTTGGTTGCTGGGAAGTAAATTATGAACATTTATAAAAGTGTCTTAACTAAATACTCTGAAACTAACTACGACTCTGAATATAGAAGCTGCCTTACTTTGCCGAATTTGGACTTCGCAAATTTGTTCATAACGTGGCGAGTAATTTGCGCTCCCATGTAAAAATGTCTATTCATTCAAAGCAGATTTTACTTTTAAGAAGTAAATGGTGATATTATAATGCGAGATGCCTATTTACTGTCAGATTGATTTATTGACGAATCACAGTCATCTTCACTCCCTTCGTTCTTCAACAGTTGATTTTACCCCTCGCCTTTATCTTCTCGTCTATTAATTCCTATGTCTGTGATGTAAACTAAATTTTTTTTTCAATAGAAATGTATGAACGCATAAAGGAAACAACTTAAAAAAATACAGTAGGTATTATAGCTAAGATTATCTGTGACAGTTTCACTTGATTAACTTTTTTGCTTTCTTATATATTTTTTACAAAATAAATAAAAACCAGTTTTCTTAAATCGAACGTTCTAGACTCCGTTTGCCAAGCGATTTTAATGCCTATTACCTACGATATAAGGTTTTTTTTTTTTTATGTGACACCTCACAAGAGTGTCCCTGCCTGTGCAGTGCACAGACAGGGGAACTATGTCACCACCCGGTTGGGCGGCGTTGTGAGGCGGAGTAAGGTAGGGGCTGTAGGAAGGGATTTGTTAATGCGGGCCTTGAAGAAGCTCGGATTATAGGAGGGAGGAAAAACAGATGCCGGTAGCTCGTTCCACATACGAGCCGACTTACACAAAAACGAGTCGTAAAAACGGCCCGTTCTCATGAAGCCAACGTCAACCGTGAACGGGTGTTCAGTTCGTGTCCGTCGAGTTTCGCGCACGTGCACCGGTGCATCAGGAATCAATGCTGCTAGCTCCTTGGAGCAGGCTCCATTGAAATACCTGTAGAACAGACACAGCATGCCTACATTGCGTCTATGCATTAGAGAAGGCAATCGGTCTGTTAACAACGGATTGTCAATCAGACGGATCGCTCTCCTTTGCACAGATACAAGCAGGTTTATCAAGTATTTTGGGGCACCAGCCCAAAGGTGGCTCCCAAATTCAATAGTTGGGCGGACTTGAGACTTGTATAGGGTCAGCAGTTGGTCACTGTTGAAGAATCTCCTAGCCCTGTACAAGACGCCCACCTTTTTGGAGGCCTGATTTACTCGGGCTTCTATGGATCCCCGATACTTGAGCTGGTCTGATATAGTAACTCCAAGCATTTCAATGGAGTCTTTATTGGGGAGAGTGCTCCCATCAAATTGCACCAGACAGTCATTGATCTCCCTCTTTGCCGAAATTAGACACGCTTGGGTTTTTGAGACGTTGAAACTGACCAAGTTGGCCTTACCCCAGGCACGCACCATCTCTAGGTGGTGGTCAATTTTTCGCTTCAAAACTTCCCGAGCTGTTCGGACATCATAGGTGGAAGGGGTCTTGTCAAAAAGATAACCCTCGTGAACGGTGCTGTCATTAGCGTAGCAGTGAATTGGTGCACATTCAACGAGATCGTTGATGTGCAATAAAAACAGCGTCGGAGACAGCACAGATCCTTGTGGCACCCCCGCATTGATTTGGTGCGGTGAGGAAGAAGAGCCGTCAACCACGGTTTGAATTGTTCTTCCCCTCAGAAAGTCCGCAATCCAACTATGCAGGGTTGGGTGGATCCCATACGATGGTAATTTCCCGATAAGCGCCCGGTGCCAGACTGTGTCAAAGGCTTTGGAGATATCCAACCCAACGGTTTGGGTTTCACCAAAACGTTCCATGTACCGCCCCCAAATATGCGTTACATATCCGAGTAGATCGCCACACGATCGGTTTCGACGAAATCCATATTGCCGATCGCTTAGGATATTGTTATTCTCGAGATATGTGAGCAATTTGTTGTTAACCACCCTTTCTAATACCTTCGAGAGTATGGAATCATCTTCGAGGTATACCAAGAATATACACATTTTTGGCTTATAGCTTCCTCTTAAAACCTGAAAATGGAACAGAGGGTAAATGTTCCATTCTCACTTCTAATAATATTATAATAATTTGATAATTTGTACAGCATCGTTTTTGTCAAAAATCACCTCAGGGGCGCTGTACAAATATGACTTTCTAGTCTCTGTCTTGTAGTTGGGTATTAGTTATGTATTTTAGACCCCCAACAACAGGAAAACACTAACAAATAATTAATTCCTAAAAATAAATATTCATTCTAGACTTGCAGAAAAGTCAACAGATGACGCACATTAAAAATAAAAAAATAAGATAGGTTTATCTAAAAAGACGCTGTCTGGATTGCATTTAGTTCGGGTTGAATCTTGCGATCATACATAAAGATAGTTGCCAATAAAAATGTGCGGTGAAAAAATGAAGACAATGTTAGTAGTTCTTATTCGAAGTAATATACAGTTAAAAGTGACCGAGGGGAATAGGGTCCCATTAGCTCAGTTGGTAGAGCACTGTCCCGGAAAGACAAGGGTCCTGGGTTAGAGTCCCAGATGTGACCGTTTCCTTTTCTGATTTTTTGTGTTTCAGATTTTCGTTTAGAAATCACTAATATTGTCTTCAATATTTAAATATTACAATTTGAGGTTTTACTCAATAAAGTTATTCCGAAAAATAAATATATTTTTGTTGACAAATCAGAAATCTACCTTTCGAATGAAACCTGCTAGCAAACTTGTGAAAAAACGGTACTGTCATAAATATAAACAAAATAAACACATTTAAAAAACAAACAAAGAACTATAATTGAAATAAAAAAATTTTGGTAACAAATTTACCGCTTCTCTGATATGTTTTACATTTATCAGTTCCGATTTTCTTAAATTAAAAGTTCGTTGAACGTGAATAATTTACCACTTCAAGCATGCACGGATGCAACGGCAACCGTAATTAGTATGTTTGGTGATTAATTATAATTATTATTCACATTATTTTTGATGATATAATGTAGTTGTAATGTTATATTGGTAGCCAAACGAACCATTTTTTTTGTCATTGAACAAATTGAAAAATAGAATCTAATGATAGGTAATGGGTGCATATTTGTTTTGCATTGTTGTAAAAGAATCTGGAAACAACACGCCACAATTTGAACGGCGTCGGATGGCTTATCGTGTTCGATCTATGTCATACATTGTCACGAATCCATTCTACATCGCCGTTCAGTACTCATTGTCACTTTGCCACACATCTCCGTGATTTATTGATTATGTCAACTCACCTACATAAATATAATATGTTTAATTATATTATATTTATTATTGGTTATGTGTGTCTATAGGAAGGTCGTGTTCACCAAAAAAACTAAGCAACGCTCAGTTAAGAAGATGTAAAGATTTATCGAAAGACTAAACGACTAAACAAAAGCTATACGATTTTTTTTAAATGCTCATTGTCGAAATTCTCGCAGTCAAGTCTTGGCACTTGGAAAGTGACCTTCATTTTTCTTATGTTGTCTTTTACACAAAACTCTGGTCTCATTCACTGCGTAATACATAATATTACCACGGTACTCAATGTTAAACGCACAGAGCAATACGCTAAGCAGTTAGTCTATTAATTATTTCAGTGTTGAACAAAAAAATAAAAGATCCTGTTCTAATTCGCTAAAAGTCAAATAATATTACTACTCATTTTAAAATAATGAATGGCAAAAACGTGTTGAACATAAATATTATGCAGTCTAGACTTCTAAACATGTTATTCGCCGTAACCGGTATAATGGACGCATTTCCGTTAAAACCAGTTCCATTCATCCTCCGCGAGTCACCACGCGGTGCACAGTTCCTCTCAGCGCCATGGCTGGGCTCGGGCTCTCTGCTCTCTGTCCTCTCGGAGGATGATAGCTGGTAGCTTATGAGCGAGGAACAGTGAACTGTGAGGTCACCTCAGAAGCCGGTGAGGCCAGCGGACAGGTCGATCTCCGTGGAAGATATAGAAGAAAATAATATTTAAAATGTATTGAAATGAATTACTTCTCGAAACATAAGTTCAAAAATCAATCCAATGATCAAGTACAATATAGCAATTACGTGGAAAGAATATATAATAATATGAACATATTTAAATCGATATTATTGTCGGAAACTTTAGAACCAAGGATAACCCTAGAAGTATCTTCCTTACAAATTTGAATGGAAACGAATGTCCCATTTAGCCCAGTAGACGCGCTCCGACTCACACTCGCCTGACGTCGTAGGTCTACATGCCGTTTTAATTTCGAAAACACAGTTTTGTATTGGAAATTTTGAAATTTATAATCTATTTGGGAAATACTTGCATCACGAAACACACCACGAGGCAGTTCTCTTGTTATTCTTTATTCTATGTCGGTAATCGTTAATTACCTACATTGGTGTTTTTCGAACATCGTGGCTATCATTTTTGTGCTGTCATTTATTAAGAAAACATGTTTATTCTTGGATGTTCAAATTGGAAAAAATATTTCTTGTCTTTTTTAATATTTTGTTTTGAATACGGACTTCGTGTTTATTCGATTGTACCCATCATCCTAGCCAGAGGCACTGTAATACTTGGATGAACTGCTCTGCGTTGCATCTTGAGAAAAAATAAATAGAAAACGAATACCTTTTGTAAATCAATCGCCCCAAAATAAACTGTTATCATTTAATTGAAAGAAAACAATAAATATTGTAATCACACTTCGCTCACACCCACACGTTTAGTAAACAAAAGGTTATCGTAATCAATAGCGTAATATCGGATATCGCTAGGGTTGCCGCTGTTGCAAAACATGTCCCGTATCGAGCAAGAACACGGATCGATGAATCGGGGACGGAGTTGAGACAGCAGAGGTGGACAGAAAATATAGGAATAGAATAGAAAAACATAGGATATGTAAATACATATTCAACATGCGTAATCCTTGCAATTATCACGAATCTGACTCTCTGGTTATTCTTCATTGAAATGTTGATAAATAAATATATGTGTCAAAGAAAACCTCATGATACCCTGGACAGAAAAGGTAACGTAATTAAAAGTTCTTCGACGAAGGACCAACACATGTTGAACTGTACGTACTAACTACAAAGCGAAGAAAACCCCAATGTAAAGGGACGTAAACATCTAATTGATTACACACAAAGAAAAATAGCAAAAATCACTTACGCACAATGTGAAGGTTATGTAACTTTATAACCATAATTAAATGAAAAATTCATGCACAAAATACAAGAAATATTGTAGAGATGTAGTAGAGTAAAATTTATGTGTTATTTTTTTATGTTTTGGCTTTCAACGCCAAAATAGCTGCCACAATATTAAACTCTAAAATATTTGCAAAATTTAATAAATTATTTATATAATTTTATAAAATAAAAATGAGTTAATGAAAGTTAAGTGAACTAAAACCAATTACAATAAATAATATGATCAATTAATAAACAAGACAAACATGCACACTGCACTTTGGCGTGGCGGGTAAAAATACACCACAGTACCAATGTAAACATGTATCTAATAATAAAAAAATATTATTTCGGACATCAGCAAGACAAAGACAAGGCAAAAATATCCGCAAATACGAGATGCAAATCAATTCGGGATACAATATATGAAATACTTGATACCTGGGAACTATACCGGCAACTTTACTGGCAACCCTATCGCTAATGGCCAAAGGGCCGGGGCCCGCGCCTTTATTTACCTTCCAGCAGGCTACATCCATGCAACAGCAAACAGCGCACAATCGGCACTTGGTTTTATCAGATATCACCCGCGCAGCCCGCTTCTAACAAATAACAACCCGAATATTGTTATTTCAGATATCCATTTTTAAATAATATCCATTAGTAAAAACACAAATAATAATGTACAAAAAAACATTAGAATAAATTAAAATGGAAATAATCGATAAAAAATAGTTCAATGCTTGAGAATCGATACACGAGATTCGAATGAATTGCAATAGACATAATCGACAAAAAAACAATAGATTGAATTGTAATAGATATTTATTTATTCATTACACGCCCTAGTAGGCTTTTACATTATATTTTACAAGTTCTTTGTATCACTGAACTATTGCAATACAACTTAAAATTATAATGAAAATATAAACATAAATGGAATAAGTAGACAACATAAACATAAAAAATAAAATAAATTAGTAAAGATGTGAACAGAAACTAATAATAAATATAAAACCTAAGATATTAATAAATTAAATTTATAATCGCTATAAAACAAGATAGTTCACAGAAACAATTTAATATGGATTTGATGAAGTATTGCAATTCTTAAAAACGTGTCGCTGGTTTTATGATCATTTCAGAATTGGAAACAACCCAACCTATGTGAGATGCGCAATTTTTAGAAACTCCCTCACATGACATTAATAATTTCCACAAATTTATAAAATTTGTAATCTGTAAAATTTGAACCCCGCCATTCTTAACCAGTTCGAAAAGAAATTTGTATGATTATTCCCACATTTTAGCATTTTCGTTATATGTTTTGGCATTGTTAGTGAATATTTGTACGCTTATATCGGCATTTCAGTGCATATAATCCGATATCTAACAATAAAATTAAATGCATATTGGAGAGTTAAAGGATAAATAATAATGTTGTAAGGGGAAAAGAACGCCAAAGGATGGAGAAAACTTAGAGAGAATCTGGCTTTTCGTGAACAATGTTCGAATTTGCAAAACATTTCATGAATAAATATGTACTTTTGGTGGGCGTTCAACTGTCCAAATGCTGGCTTGTATTGTTATATTGTATTGCCAATAGATTATTTATTTGTTCATGTTTGTTGTATGCCAATAGATTATTTATGAAATGCGTAACTGTCAACTGATCGATACGAGAAAGGGTTTTTTAGGTTGTTTGCCTATGACTGCCACAAAGACTGCCAGTCATATTTTTTGCATCATAGAACTATAATAAAAATGGACAATATTTACATTCACACTACTGAAGAGATAAAACGATAAAAATTTGGTGTGGGCATGACAGTGTGCCCGAAGCAATGTTAATTTCGCCTTACTTTTGCTGAAAGTAATGAAACAAGTTCAAGCATCGAAATTATTGCTTGTGCTGTTACAAAATTTCAATTGCCTGTCCGCAGATTGGACTTAATTAATAAATAGAATGGCCTTATTAATAAAACATCAATTTAAGAATGTTTTATCATGTTGCCTTAATGCAAATGCATAAATATTCGTATTTTCATGACAAGTTATAAGTTTCTACATCATGATAAGTTATTCGTAAATTACTAAAAGTTTATCAGGAAACCTGTTAATTCGTTCGTAGGGTTTGCAATCCCGTTTTTACCCGAAATTACCAATAATTCGAAAAGATTCTTAATAAATAAAAAATAGCCAGTTTTCTCCGCGTAGCAGTCGAAAGGTCGTATTTAAATTCGCAACATTCAAGGAATTAGCTATTCTGTGATTCACAATTACATTTTAAACTAAACATAAAAAATGCCGTAAGAAAAAAAATATAAAAATGCCGTAGTAAGCTAAAATTTCGTTAATAGCATCTTCGCTTCACACATTTTCTTACAGTTTTTTTTATCTGGAGTGTTATCGCTCTATAAAACGATTATTTACTTAGGTTTGCATTATCGCGCAGTACGTGTTCTATGTAAGTATTAGGATTACAAAGCCTACACCGAGTATTCCGAGTTTCGAGTATGTGCCTTGCGTTTTATTTAGTTTATCATATAGGTCTCATCCACTCCCTCATGCTTGTATTTTTTTATTATTAAATACAGAGAACTTACATTATTTGTAATTGTAAATAACTAAATATGTATCTTCATGCAAATATATATTATTGATAATTTCAGTATCAGTAATTTCGTGTGTAGGACCTAGGTATGTTTCCGAAGATGTTTGTACGTAATAAGATATAGCCTAGTAAATAAAATTTGTACAGTGCCCTTGAGGTGATTTTTCACAAAAATGGCGCTATTCAAATGATGTCTTATCGTCGGATTGTTTGATGCTGTGGTTGTTTTACCAGTACGAAAATGGATGGTGCTCCGAAAAACTAACTCGATTGTTTCCCTTGTCACTGGTGAACAGTCGAGAAACCGAGAGACAAACCAAAGGGGTGCAACATAGTATTTTGGCTGGAAACCAGCTCATTTTTTGTCATAAACAGTGCGGGTTTTGTTTGCTCTATATCTGATTAACGGTTGATAGACTGCTTAATTGCAGTTTAACGAGGTAATACTTTTGAAGATAAATAATAAAAAATAAATAATAAAATAAAAGTAACGAACTTTATAAAATATATTATTATAAAACTATACTAACAGACCGAACGATTAGTCATAATAGACCCGATATAGTTTTACATGACAAAATTAAAAAAAATAACTTATTTCATTGATGTCGCTATTCCAAATTCCTGTAATATTCAAAAATCTGCTAATGAAAAAATAAGAAAATACACAGATTTAGGAAATGAAATAAAAAGAATTTGGCATTCTCAGACTATAAAAATATTACCATTCGTTATTTCGGCTACTGGCATTATACCTAGCTCTCTCATTAAAAATTTAGGCGTATAGATGTATAAAAAAATTTATATATAAAGATGCAAAAGTCGGTCATTTTGAATACATGTAGGATAATGGAAATTTTTTTAAATATTTATTTTGAGGGATCAGTAGGATTTATAGGCCCTGTTAGAAGTTCTACCGAGCCGAACCCTCTGATATGAAAATATCTGGAGTCGGTGAATTATTTTCCCATTTGATCTCAGGTGAGTTGACGTGTTGTTCTTGTATTGTTTTGTATTTATTTTGCTTATATAATGCACTTGCATAGTGTTGATTGACTAGATGATCATTTGTGGAAAAGTGAGTGGAAGGGTTTAGTTTTTCCTATGGGGAAGATTTAACCCGGACATAAAATTGGAAGTAGATTATATATGCCGTAAGTAATACTCTAGTAACACTCTATATATATATAGAGGATGCAATAATACTGCACCATACAGTTCCACACTCTCGCTTCGCATAGGAAAGATTCGTAAACTGCGGAAGGCTTTCTAGTCCCTTCAAAGGATACCTCTCTCCTCTCACCACCGCACGGTGAAACTCCTTTGACACTGGCACAAAATGCAGGTATTACATGAAAATTTATCCAATTTACTATAAATAATATGAACGCCATTTTAAACATAGGTGAAGTAGCCGTAGAATAGTAAACTCTAAACATAATAAAATCGTAAATGTTTACCTTGATACGGCTGGAACACCGTTCTTCCAGGAGACATCTTCCCTCCCAGCATGATCCTCTGCACCTCCCCGGCCTCCGAGCCGCTCTCCGACTCGGACTGGCCGACGGAAGCCAAATGTTGGCCAGCCCTGGAGCTGCTCACTCTTCGGAAGAATAAGTTCTTCGCCACGCCCGCTGCAGAATTCGTCTTGCTATCCTTAGGTCCGAGGGGCGGAGACGCAGGACCCGGATAAGCTACATTCTGAATCCGTCGCGGCACATTTCTATCGAACCCTCGATTCTGTATCGTTGCATATACCCCTTCAGACTGCTTATTTTTAGTTATTTTTCCATAAGTGTGCATCACGGATGGCTGAACATTATATTGGCCACGAGGCAACGAGCTGGTTTGGTCGAGCGGTCGAGCAACTCGAAACATTTGCAATTGACTTCTAGAAGGCCTGGGTAAATTTGGGTCCAAGCTCCCGCTCATTTGGGAGCTGGCTAAATTCTCGTAAACGCTCTTCAATTTCAAGGCATCGTTTCCCTGGCTGTTGGAAAAACTCACTCGCTTTTCCCTCGCCAACGTGGACTCTTTCATCGGTTCCACCGACAAACTTCCTTTCTTGAAAATGGGTAATAATAAGTTTCTGTCACCGGCGCCCGCTCCCCGGTGGGTCGTGTAACTTCCGTAGTTCTGCGCTATCTGCCGGCCTGGATTCTTCCTAATAGTTATATCGTTTGTAGTTCCGATGGTATACCTTGTGGAAGACCCACGAACAAAATTAGGATTGACAATATTCTTTCTTTCAAGAGGTATCGGAGCTAGCCCAACGTCAAGTTTGTTGGTGAACTCCTTGATACCTGTGGGAGGTTTAGTGAAAGGGTTGTCATTAAAGTGGGGCAGGCTGTTACTCCTTTGTTCTGAGGTCCTCACGAAGCCCGGGCTCACACTCCTGCAGCGCCAGGGCACTTGGCCCACGGGACCCAGGTTATAATCTGAACTAGATGATCTACCATTATTTTGCAACGCGTATCTATTTAAAATCATATCATTTGATGACATGGTTTGCCGTAATAGTTCCTCTTCTTGTTGTTGTTTAATTTTCTTTAATTGCTGCCAGTAAAATGCTTCGACGTTGTGAAGATTTTTTATTTTCTGTTCCGGTGGAACATTATCGGGCGATTTTGTATGACGATATTCAACACTCGATGTTTTACCATTGTTTGGTTTCATGGGAGACGAAGTGGCCATTTCGTTATGGTTGAACTTCTGATAATCCAAATCAACCAAAGAATCAGCGGATTTTTTTGTGGGTTGGTTTGATACATTGTTATTCAATTTAATGCCAGAATCTGAATCATATTTGAGTTTATCAGGAACGGAATTCAAAATAACTGGGCGGTATATTTTCATTTCTTTTTGAATAATTGGATTGCTTTTGGACCTCAACTCTGAGTTTCTCTTTTTAGTTTGCGCATATTGCTCTTCAGTGATGATCGCATTGTCCGAATCATCATTGTTTGAACAACTCTCTATTGGAGTAACAGTCAATTGGCTGTGGACAGGGGTAGGATTGCGGCTACTGTCCTTCGCTTGGAGAAAATTCTTCATCGTGCATTCAGCCGGCGAGAGACTGCGAGCTCTCAGTTGCTTCCTTAGCTGTACTTCCGATTCCTTTTTGGGGCTCACGGCGACATTGGTAGTTGAGATCTTCATTTCCGCGCCGACAGAAATTATATCTGCAAAAACGTTTGACACGGGCTGCGAGTTGTACTCATAGCTATCCAAAGAACTGAATTCATTTCGGTTGTTATTTTCCGGATTCTTTGTATCATGATAATAAAAAGTGGATGGTTTGGAATTACCATCTCGACGTTCGGGGTGAAAATAGGAGCTCTTAACAATTATCGGTCTGAATATTTTTGTTTCGTATTTTTGAGTGGGAATCGAAGTGCTCGGCTCTACTATCACCAGTTCATTATTTGTCTTCACGAGTGGTATAGAAGTTGTCCTTACAGGTGGCACGATTTGATCGGTTTTCTGAGATGTTTGAACCTTGAGCGTATCGTGTTTATCTGATGTAAGATGATTACTATATCCACCAGCTGGTGGGTTAAATACCAATTCATTTTTAAGCGATGATTTCCGTACGGGGATTTTGGCCTTGAAGTTATTCCTGGCATTATCTCCATCCGACACGAGAGTACTTGTGGAAGAACTCTGACTGTTGTCGTTATTATCCTTTTTGAAAAAAATTGGTTGTTTGGGACTTGCCCGCTCATCGAAGTAATACCGGTTCTCCTCTCCGTTGTCCACATTGTCGGCAGCAGCATTCTTAAGCTGGTCAGGAGATCCCGGAGGGGCGGCCCCCCCCTCGGGGGCGCCTGGAACCCCGAGGCTTGCCGAGGCAGACTTATCAGCGTTTTTACTCTTTGAACTGGATGAAAATATGGAAGGAAATATTTTTTTAAGAGAACTTCGTTTCTTTGTTTTGTGCTCCATTGTTAATATTTCAATTAAACTAGCGTATGCATCGGAGCTGTCCTGAAGCTGGTTCACGGAGGGGTATTCTTCTAAGAAACTAGTATGCTCGTCATCTTCAGGTGTGCTGACTGTACTAAATTGTTTTGAATTATCTTTCTGAATCTCATTATCGATACTGTTTGAACAGTTGGCTAGAGATTTAGTTTTTGTGTGCGAATGTTGCTTTCGGTTGTATTGATTTTTCGTAATTTTATTTACGTGACGAGGTTTGGTTTTGTGAATGTTAGTCGTCTGTCTGCTGTTAACTTTGGGGTTGATGCAAGGTGTTTCAACAGGGACAAATCCCTTAGTATCATCCGCGACAGAGGGACTCCTGTGGACGGCGGCGTCAGGTGCGGTGATGTTTAGCCCTTCGAGTGAGTCGCCCCCATCCTTGAAGGGGTTTTTACGATCGACAATAACATCACCCTCTAGAAATTTTTCCACGGTGTCTTGAATACTCATCAATATTTCTGATCTTGAACACCCGTTTCCCTAATTAAATCCCAGCTCGACTGGGGCAAGAGATCATAAAAATCTCCGCACTACGCGAAGGAATAACCAAGTTGTGGGTACTTATTCACATTAAATAGCACTTAAGTCACTTAACACGCACATTACATGCCACTAATAATAAAACCGAGGTATCATTGAACTATCACTGCGCGGTAACACTAAACCTTGACATTTCTATCGGATGGTTTGCATGAAGGAGCACTAGAAACTGTTAGTACTGGAAGATTTCTTGTCTTGTCTCCTGTCTTGTCCTGTGCAGGTCTGAAACCCAAACAAATATAAATGAACCATTTGGGAAGAAACAGAGTTACTAAAAAGTTTTTTTTTCATTTACAAAGTGTGTTTTTTTTAAATAAAATGTCCCTATTTCCTCTATATTTATAATATGTAACTATGCCTGTAAATACTGAGTTGTGGGTACCTGTAAATATATACCTCGGTAACTAAAATCTTAAACAATATAAGAATGGTATGTGGAGATCCGCAAAGAATTCAAGACTGATGTAAGCGTAATGAGTAAGATTAAAAAAGGGACGCTTAGATGGTTTGGGCATGTAGAGCGAATAGACGAATAAAGGAGTGAAAGGAGAATATAAGACGCAAATGTGAATGGTAGCAGAAGTCGGGGACGCCCGAGGAAGACATGACACGATCAAGTGAATCAGATACTTGAGTTGGGCCATGTCAAGAGTCAGAATAATAGAAGAGTATGTATGTATGAAAATTAACTTTTAACATAAAATAATCCCCCCTACTCAGTGGCTAATAAAAATAAGACCTACGCGGTACTCACTCGCACAATGAAGTGAAATATAATAAAGAAGGTATTCGATAGGTGCGTCAATAATAATTAGTAAAGGTAAGTAAGTTAATTACAGATATTATGATGAAAGTGGTTTTAGGTACACCAAATTTAAAAAAGTTTAGTTATAACTAACTTGAAGGGCTGTCAAAGTGTTCACTGAACGGCAGATGTGCGATCACTGTAAGCCACCCCACCAAATAGAACCATTAACATTGGATACAAATAACAGCGTGAATAGCATTCGTGTTCCTATCACCGCGCTCCGTTATCAACAGACTAATGACAAACAGTGCCTACACTTCAAACACTGCCTCGGCGCTGACTATAAAATAACTTTTATAGAACCTCCATATTTGCACAAAACTTTATCACATTGTTGATAACTCTTTTACCAAGTACTATAATATTATCACTGGTTAGAACGAAAGAAACTCACAACAAAAACACAAACATAGTAAGGCAACCGAACAAAAAACAACGAATCTCATTACATACACAATATTATTACGCGTTTTCATCGATAACCCCGGGATTAGATCATCTGGGTAACTATTATGTATATTTTAACACTAGTTTATAACAGAAGTTACGTATTTGCAAAGTTTTTGCGCTCTCCGAACCGAATTTGAACACTTTTGAAACTAGTTTGTAGTTTGTTTGGCAGCGAAGTTCCCAAACGTCAAAGTGAATAGCGACCATACGAGCATAACCGTCTCCGGTGCCCGCCGAAGTAACGAGTAACGTCGCTAGTGGTAGTGGGCTAGTGGTAAGTGGTACCTCACCTCTACTACCTCTGCTGAGCCTGGTGTAGTATTATGTTGGTTATTGGTGTATTGACTACCTACCAATGCACTTATACTAGTTCCCGGTGCCCAGTCAGCCCACTGCCTGCAGAATACTGAACTGATTCCACAGTCCACACAGTCGACAGCTCGAGATGAATTCATAGCGAGAACTTTATTCTTGATTATTGTGAGCGAATAATATCTTATTTGAAGGCCAAGTCCACCTTTATTGTATTCATGTATCAATGCACACAATTTACCATTGAGTAAGAACCTAACATACCTAAGTATTTTTACGTAAATCTCGTTGATTTGTTCTTTATTTATTATTCATTTATAATATTTAATATTATTGTGAGCGAATAATATCTTATTTGAAGGCCAAGTCCACCTTTATTGTATTCATGTATGAATGCACACAATTTACCATTGAGTAAGAACCTAACATACCTAGGTATTTTTACGTAAATCTCGTTGATTTGTTCTTTATTTATTATTCATTTATAATATTTAATATTATCTAGATTCGTACATTTTAATTTTTTTACATTTTCGATAATGTTACATAGTTTCGTGCCCCATTTGAAAATAAATAATTCGTACATATATAATGATAATATTTGTATGAATTTTATAGTGCCGTTTTTGTGAAAATCAGCTGAAGAGCGCTCTACAAAATATTTTAAGAGCAGGCAGATAATATTGTAACGGCAGGCAGATAATATTGTAAGGGCAGGCATATAATATTGTAAGGGCAGGCAGATAATATTGTAAGGGCAGGCAGATAATATTGTAAGGGCAGGCAGATAATATTGTAAGGGCAGGTAGATAATATTGTAAAGGCAGGCAGATAAAATTTTAAGAGCAGGCAGATAATATTGTAAGGGCAGGTAGATAATATTGTAAGGACAAGCAGATAATATTGTAAGAGCAGGCAGATAATATTGTAAGGGCAGGCAGATAATATTCTAAGGGCAGGCAGATAATAATGTAAGGGCAGGCAGATAATATTGTAAGGGCAGGCAGATAAAATTTTAAGAGCAGGCAGATAATATTGTAAGGGCAGGCAGATAATATTGTAAGAGCAGGCAGATAATATTGTAAGGGCAGGCAGATATTATTCTAAGGGCAGGCAGATAATATTGTAAGGGCAGGCAGATAATATTGTAAGAGCAGGCTGATAATATTGTAAGGGCAGGCAGATAATATTGTAAGGGCAGGCAGATAATATTGTAAGAGCAGGCAGATAGTATTGTAAGGGCAGGCAGATAATATTGTAAGGGCAGGCAGATAAAATTAAAAGAGCAGGCAGATAATATTGTAAGGGCAGGCAGATAATATTGTAAGGACAGGTAGATAATATTGTAAGAGCAGGCAGAAAATATTGTAAGGGCAGGCAGATAAAAAAAAAATATGCTTTCAGATAAATTGAAGCTTCTCCTATCGTTTCCGTTGAGTAGAATTCAAATAAAAAATTTAATTACTCAACATAAAACATAAGTACACTACTAAAATATGTATTTTTCAATAGAAATGTATGAACGCATAAATGAAACAACTTTTAAAAAATACAATATTATGACTAATATCATCTATGACAGTTTCATTTGATAAAGTTTTTTGCTTTCTTCAAAATCGAGCGTTTCTAGACTACGTTTGCCAAGCGATTTTAATGCATTTTACCTACATTTGTGACGATATAAGGCATACCAAGAAATTTATACATTTTTTGCTTGTAGCTTACTCTTAAAGGAAATAGTTGTGAAATATTTTAATTTACGTTTATTCATATGAATCTGATCGCGTCTTCAATAGGGCTAGCAGATTATTCAATGGTGACCTACAACTAACCCTATGCAAATCTCAAGTACGTCCAACAGTTTAATTTTGGAGCCACCTCTGGGCTGGAGCCCCAAAATACCTGATAACCAACTTAATCTGTGCAAAGGAGGGTGGTTTGACTGATTAACACTCGACGCACACAATCGGAACTCTTGTTCACAGTTGACGTTGGTTTCATGAAAACAGCTTTTTTTTGATTTTCTAGATTCTTATATTCCATGAATCATTTAAATTTACTAAATTTAAAGTTAATGTTCTTTATACAAATAGAACGGCGTCATATGCGCCTCACAATTTTACCTCATATGGGTGTTTAAAATTTTATCTGGTTATTATAGACTTAGAGGCCTTGTGTTTTCTCGGTAGGGAAAAAAATTGTTACATAAAAACCTTACTAAAATTGCATGTTTTGGAGCATCATAACCGCTTTTACTTTTCTTAAGTCCGCTCGCACGTTGAACGCACCACCGGCATCTGTTTTTCCGCCTTCATATAATCTCTTCTTGCCACCCCCACCTTAACAAGTCTCACGGCGCTACCGGGTGGTGATAAATAATAGTCCCAACAAGGGCTCGTTCTTCGTCCTTTCCCTTCTCACACGCTACTAATACTAAGTAATGATAATGATTGGATTATTTATATAGCGCCGTTTTCGTGAGAAAATCACCTCAAGGGCGCTTAACAACTTAATTTATGCATATTGATCACTTAGACATAATTACTTTTGGTTTATAACTAAGTTTCATAGATAGAGAGAGACTTATAACTAAGACTAATGTCGAGTGATTTACAACTAAGACTTTTAACTAATGACTTAAGCTATACATATTTTTATGACCAAGTGGGCATTTACACAATACCGCTATAATACGACTTACAACTACGGCTTAAACTAGAGATTTACGACTAACATACATATTTAATTTATATTTACAAATACCAATTGTTATGATTTCTGCCCGTGGTGTGAGTTATAAAATATTATTAAACAAAAAATTTTACGCGTAATAAACGGTTAATAACGGTGAAAAAAAAGTCAAGTGGAAAAATCCCCTGGACTGAGCAATGAAATACTACTACTGATGAAAAAAAAATAAAAAAGGTCATCATTCTGGATACGACAAGTTGAAAAGGTGAGTCTTTAGTTTTGCTCTGAAATCAGATGAGCTGTCGATCTTTCGCAAATATGAAGGAAGTTTGTTCCAAGCTGTTGGGCCTGCTACTGCAAAAGCTCGGTCTCCAAAATTGGTATTGTGATTGCGCATAGGCACTGAAAGTCTACCTATGGCTGTTGAAGATGCTGATCGAAGCGTTGCTTGCCTGACATTAACATCGTTTGGAATGCAGAGTTCCGACAAGTAGAGTGGCGCCATATCATGTACGGCTTTAAAAACCATCCAGCAGAGTTTGAATTGGATTCTCTCAGGGCACTTAAGCCAATGAAGGTTCCGCAAATGTTGTGAGATGTGGGAATATTTGGACACGCCAGTTATCAGCCTTGCTGCAGCATTGAAAACTGACTGAAGTCTGTCAGTGTATATTTTAGGGAGACTTGCGTATATGCCATTGCAATAGTCGAGTCGTGATACAACGTAGGAGTTTACCAACATCTTTGTGGCGTTAGCCGGAATATTTCAACTTATAGATTTGATTTGACGCAGGTGAAAGAAACCTGCGCTTACTATTTTGTAGAAAATAAAATTTCATAAAATAAATAGGTATATAATTTATGTGTTTTAACTCTAATACGTATCCAAGCTCTAATCCACCAAAACCAGGCCAAAAATTGAAACAGAGGTAAAGTGGTTTAAATTTAATTCCTTAAAGTAACTTCTAATTAACTAATCATAACTATTAGAATACGCTTATTAAAAGAGCACAACCAAAAGATTAGGTAAAATGGTGATTTATATTGATTCCAAAAGGAAAAGCTGAAATTTCCAGGTCCAACACGTCTTTGTGTACGAACACAAAGGACGCGGGGATTATCGGTGATCAGTGCCTGAGTTCATCAGCGGCAATTGGCGCCGAGTTGTGAACTCGGGTAAAATCTGCGCCACCTGCGCGGTAGCCTGACGGCAGCTGTCAGTTTTATCAAAATGTCGAGCTCGTCAGACGAATATTTTTTTTTAAATTTGGTGAATCCTTTTTTGAAATTAAGAAATAAAACGGGTGTACAGTGTGTGGAGTGTTTCGTTTATCTCAGACTGGCGATTTGTTAAAAATAGCAACAATTAACAGGTCGCTCATTTTGAAACTACCTTCCTGCTCTACAAAATAAGCATCACTAACCGGCGTCACCGCCGAGTAATGATTTTCGACTTTCTGCTCGTACACTATTCCGGTAAAGCTTATCGGCGTATACAAATCTGAACCTGCCTTCACTATGTGCGGTCTCACACGTTTACATACAAACGCCGCGGGCCTGCACCAGTCGGCCGCCTGCGCGCCGACTAATCAGAAAGCCGAAACCCGCGTCCTTTGTGTTCATACACTATCACATTATCTTGAAAAGACAATCAAAAATTAACTTCAGATAATTTAAAAAACTAAAAATCCGATGATTTTTTATTTAATTTTATTAAACGATTAACATATAACTATTATATGGTTAAAATTCACTCAACTTCAGAGAGGATGACAAAGTGTACGAACACAAAGAACGCGTGTTTCGGCTTTCAGATTACCAGCACTCAGTGCCTGAGTCCGCCGTAGAAGATAGGCGCCGACTTGTGGACACATAGAACGCCGGTTAAATCCGCGCCATTTGCGCGGTAGCCTGATAGCAGCTGTCAGTTTTAACAAAATGTCAAGCTCGTCGGAAGAAGATTTTTTACTTTTGTAGAATTCTTTCTTGAAATTAAGAAATAAAACAATTGGTATTCATCCAATTAATAGTAGTAGAAAAAGTCATGGTGAATTTTTGAATTTTATTTATTAATGAAAGATTTTTAAATATACCTTATTTCACTCGTGACATTTGAGGTTATTATGAAATTTTCTTAGTTTGTACTTTTGTTCGTACCGTTTTCATTCATATCCTTACTGACAACATCCTTGACGACAACATTTTTGTTGCTATGTAAACTTCTTTTATCCCAGATCGGCGATTTGTTGAAAACAGCAGCCATTAGTTAGTCGCTCATTTTGACAGGACTTGTTTATTTATGTTTTGACACTAGCTTCCAAAACAAGCTTCACTAACCGGCCGCACCGGCGAGTAGGAATTAAGAATTCATTCCGGTAAAGCTTCTCGGCGCGCCAGCGCGCGGACACAAATCTGAACCTGCCTTCACTATGTGCGTTCTCACACGTTTAGATACAAACATTCTTGTCGGCTCGCCTGCGCCGGTCGGCCGCTTACTCGCCGGCTAATCTGAAAGCCGAAACACGCGTTCTTTGTGTTCGTACACAAAGGCTGTAGAAAAGTGAATAAGTTTGAGGAGAAAATAGAGTGGCTTATGATAATGATATCTTATAAAATAAACTAATATAAACAATAGGTTCTGCGATTTTTACATGAGCCTAAAAGGACCTGGACGAAGCAATTCGAGAACAATTCAAAAAGCCAAAACCTGCTTGTTTTTTAAATGACATGTCTCATTCCCTGTCTTATCAAATACCCAGAAAAATACAAAAGTCGTTATAAATGTATTTACAATACAGAAATAAATTTAAAATATATCTTTATATACCACTTTGCATAGAAATCATTTAAAAACTTTGTCATACAAGATGGCTGCCAGACAAATTCTCCTCACCCTAAATATGGCTTCAAAGTCATTCGTACAATATTGCACTAATGCTCCGTCGGCTTTTAGGTTCATGGATGCGAGTTATGAAATCAGACAAACTGCTTTGGCAGTTTAGCGGGTATAAATAATAAAAATAAAATAAAAATAAAGTAAAGCAACCAGTTTTGCGATTAGTCGTAATGGACAAAATCTAATGAATATTTGATTAAGTTAAAAATCGAACATTTCGATTAGTAAATTAAAATTGGTTTGACTAAGGATGAATAATGAACCTTTTTCCCGAGGGACTGTCTAAAATTAGTGAAACGCGCTATCACTTAAGACAAATCCTAATTGATTGGTACCAATATTTTCTTCGTATATTAATTTCTATACCTTTTTATAATGTCATCCAATTTCGGAGAAATGCATGTCTGAGCGCTTTTGTGTGCATTAGTTGATAGAATGCATTTTAATCGACAACGAGTCTAGGTATCTCCCGAGTTTCAGTTGGATGTCGGAAAGTGATTTAATTTGCACTTCCAAGATTCCATTTCCTTTATTAATTTACTAAATGACGTGTACCCCGGCGTTGCTTGTTTCACCACTTTTCGTGACTTTACATCACTTTTTAAAGGTTTGTTAAATTGCCTTTTTGAGGAGTATCATGGAACCATTTTCTAAAAACCTTGGGTTGCCACCCCTACGCAGAATGTTGAAAATTATTGATTAAAATTTTCAAACTATTTAAAAATTAGGAAAGTTACCGTTTTCATCTGATTTCTAAAAACTCTGCATGAAGCCCCGGCAACGCTAGAAGCTTCAGCTACATAAATAAACCACTCTCTTCAGCTAGTTAGTTAAAAAATAAATTATTATGTATTTAGGTACCTACTTTAACACTTTCGTTATATTATTTTTTTTATAAGTAACTCAATATGTTTCAGGTTAGCAAAGGCAGTAGATCTTTTTGTGTTTACTGTACATATAAGCTAATTATTTTGATTCTCATTTGCATAGTTTTTAGAGTTTTGAGGTCTTAAAAAAGTAAGTGGACGGTAAATATAATGGTTTTAGATTTATATCTATGGTTTTCGAAATTGTCTATGCTCGTTTGTGATTTATGATTAACTGTCAAAGTCAAATTGTGTTTTGTTCTGTCCATTCTGTCATCTGGAAATCTGCGTATTTTATGTGTGGTTTATTAACCACTATTAACGTGTTCGTATACAGGATGAAATAATACAGGTACGAGGCTCCATTTTGTGTATTACTGTGAAGTAGTTATTTCAGATTGATCGTTTTTTTTTATCTGATGAATAAGGCCCCGTTAAAGGACAAAACGTGCACAATTGGTTAATTCGATCCCACGGTGACCGCCAATTGCTCGGTGTATTTGCTTGGCTCGAGCAAGAGATCGCCAGTAGAGCGTGTAGATAGACAGTAGGCCACGGCTTTGACAACTGACAATTTGACCTAATTGACTTTATGATATCCTATCTAGGGTTCTAATATTATTATTATTACTGCAGAGACCATCTGCATATAGAGCTATGTATCACTAAAAGCATGCCTGTTTCCCATCTTTCGCCTTATTATATTGTCTCTCTGCGGCCAGTCCCTTGAATAAAGTTCCTTTGTTGTCATTGGGCATTTCTCCATGTCTTCTCGTTCTATTAAATAATTCCCCAAATATTTATCAAGGCCCTCTTTTCATCAAGACCCAACTTTTTTATTTATTTATTGTGAGACCAATTATTTATCTAGTTACTTAACATTCGGGAAGATAAATAAATATCCACACAAATGTTTTGAGGTTATTTAAGGAGTTATTAAATATATCCACTGTTTTAAAAACTTCATAGCACCATTCTCTTGTCATGCTATGCTGTGCTAGAACATCTATTCTGCCGTGGGGTATTTTAAACAAGTTATGGCAACGATTATGTAGATGAACGGATACTTTTTCGTTCCTTTCACATTTTCTTCAACGATTGGTGCCACTCGCAATGACTTAATTTCTTTTTTTTTAAAACAGAAAGCAATATAGATTATAATATATAATATTAACCTTACCTAACCTAAAGCTTCTGACATTTCTTGAAATAAGTTTTGGACTCTCCAAATTTCCATTTTAGGACGTCAAATTAACATGTTTACTCAATTTAATTACTCCTTTACTGCTTGAATTTTGAAATTTATTAATAAATCCCTGAATTGAGAAGCTACCCTCGAAGAACATCTGGACTTAACTTTTTCCAAGTACGTGTCAACAGTGTCAGTAGTAATGGTGTGTAATATTATTTACAGATAATAGGTCTACTCCCGGTGCAACATAAGACAAGGCTTGAGATGCTTTCATACAATAAATCCTTCATAATGAAGGTTATCCTGGCGCAGGCCTCGTGGATCACATCTCTGTATCTGTATTGGCAGTTGACAAGCACAAACCAAAAAGGTTACTTCTTTTCTAATCTGGTGTTCCTTAATCTATTTATGTAAAGGAGAATGTCGGTGACGGGTGGGCGGCGTTTGTTTGATTTTTATACAAATATACAGTTTTATTCCAAGATTGATGAAATTTTGCACACTTGACCTTCAAAACAAGAAGAAGTTCACTTCCTAAGTCTGATTTTGTTAAATTCTGTACCTGAATGATTTTAATATTTAGAGTAAAAAACGTGTCATTTTGCTGAGCGATGATATTTTTTTCAAAAAATACATATTTTTCCACCACACTTGACACCGGATAGTTGTGTTAAGCCTACATGTGATATGCACTCCGTCTAGTCCCAGCATCACAGCAACATACGAGACTTTTTTTTTAATTCTTTCTAAATTTTTTATTTCAAAAACAATTTTTAAAATAAATTTCACATGCCGTCATTGTTCGCTCAGTGGAGTAACCTCTTACATCCACCCTAACTGTCCGATTCCCACTAATTCTCTATGTTTTGTATTGAAAAAAATGTCACCGGAGACCAAAGTTACTTGGACATTTTTTTCTTCAAATAAATCACTGGTTAAAGTAAGTCAAGTACGACCCTCAACACCCGTATATCATTACATACCTAACTTTTACTGCGGCAGTATTCAAATATTCTAGATTTGGATTGTGCTTTAATTAGCTCCCCTTTACCTGGCCTAACCTAACAAGTGTAGTGTCGGCCAAATGAGAGGAACTTTGGAAAGTAAAATAATGAATTTTTGTCAATTATGCAAATTTTAGAGAGTGTTCTTCAACCGGTGGTCTGACGGTCTACAAAGTATCCTGCAGGTCCAAATCATGTGAACCATATTGGATTTTAGCTGGTTTGCAAAATATTTCATATGGACATGTAGCTAATAAGTATCTTATCATTTTCAGCCGTTACTGTAAGCACTTACAGAGTGCAGTTTGAAGAGCATGCGCATTTTAAATCAGAAGAAAGAACCCAAGGTAAATATTGTGTAATTATTATATATTTCATGTATACATACTTAAATTCACAATTGGGTGATGGAATACTATCGCTAGCATGCATTGTAATAAAGCATATATGTTCTTAAAGCTTTTTTATTTAAGCATTATTCTTTTTAAATCATTCGCCGTTAATCATTTAACCAATCGACACTTGCAAATTATTTACACCAATTTTCTCTAACATTCGCCACCTGTTTTAATTATGCTTATTTTAATTGATAATAATTACTACTGTAATGCAAACAAAATATTGCTGGTTTACAGGAATGAACATTTAATTTGAGGAGAGTTAATAAGATAATATTTTCAATTCTGAATTTGAAATATGACATAGACAAATATGATGCATAATAATTAGTTCCAAATGGTCGTATTGATAAAGACGTTGAACCGTTGTAAGAAAGAGATCCTGGGTTCGATTCCCAGTTAAGACCGTTATCTTTTTATTTTCTGTGTCTTGTTCTGTTTGCATTGTATTACATGATGGGTATAACCTTCAAAAGTTAAATAAAAGTTGTTCCAATAAAAAATCAACTTAAATCAGTTTAAAAAATAAATGAGGCGGGCATCGGAGAAGTGGTGTAATCTACAAAACCACAAGGGACATAAAAATTATGATAAATATTTTGATTTAAACAATCAACCAATAATAAACATGAATTAAAATGGAACCTCCGTGAGTGCTTTTCAATTATAATTAGAACAAATTCAGATGTTAGCATTAAACTAGTTTATTGCTAAAACAGACTGACCTTAGGTGCAATGGTCTACAGATTTGACATTTAGTGAAAAGAATGCAGTGCTGATTCCCTGTGGCACGAATATAAACTGACAAGAATTTTGTTCTGTGTTTCTGAGTGTCAGTCTTGTGCTATTGAAGTTTAAGTTTGATGTTGTAAGGGTCTTTCCTCACTAGTTTATATCTTTATTTGCCTTATAATTCTCATAGTCAATAGCATTCTTCTTACCCGTATAATTCAACTAAGATGTACATTTGTTTCATGTAATAACAATCCATGGATTTGTAATTGAGTCTTATTTTTCAGGGTTGATAAATGTTACTAACAGTTTTTCTATTATTTCATTAAAAGAAAGCCTTATTGTACTAAGTGATAACACTACCTTTGATCCTTCAAAATTAGATGATAGAAGGTATATTTTGAAAACAGGTATCATCTTATCTTATTGTTTAATGAAAGCATCCTTACTAACATTTTCTATTAAAATTAATTTTCTTCTAAAAAAATACATTTCATTCCAAAAACCAATTGTAATATATTTTTGCTGTGGAAATAATATTCAATCTGAACTTAAAATCATTCCTGTTCTGACAGAAAGCGTCAATTCTAACATAAACAAGTTAATGTTTTCCGCCAGAAAACATCAATTCTAACATGAATATGTAAAAAAAGATGATAGCCCTTAAGGTGATTTTTCACAAAAACGGCGCTATACAAGTTATCCAATTATTATTATCAAAAATAAACAACTTAATATTTTCTGCCAGAACAGGAAAGATAAAATATAAGATATCATGCACATCTAAATATTATATTGTAACATGAATATATTTTATGTAAATGCTTTTTATTAATTAACCCGTTGTTTATATATTTTAAGGGCTGTATTTTGTTAAAAGTTTTGCTAACTTGTATATTGCGTACAGTGGTGTCAATCAAGTTTTTTTGCAATCAGTAGAGTATATAATATTTTTTGTTTATTTTTTTTTTTTTGGAAATCAATCATTCCCAATGATTTTTTTTGGAGGTTACCCACTACTTCCCTCAGCATTCTATAGAAACAGATGGTTTCCTCCTTCACCATACACGTCGAGACTCGAATGTATTTTTTAAAAAGGTAGCTACTTTTTATAAAAATGATTCTAGACCCCCAATGTCCAGGCATACAGTGTTTGTAGGCAGTATGCAAGTGCGTACATGTTGTTAGTTATATTACTGGGTTACATCTCATCTCCGCCAATTGGTGTTGTTGCTAAAATTTTATTAAGGTAAAGGAAAAAAGTTAAACAGGAATTATAAGAGAAATATTAAGATGAGATTGTGACTTGACCAAAGCAGCTAAGTAGCAGTCGTCTGGCAGTCCTGCCGAGAATGAGCGGAGCGATTGGACCAGCCGCAAGCGAGACTCGGGTCCGCGCCCCTTAGCCAGCTTCCCGAATAGGCCCTCGAAGAATGTATTGGGATTGAGGGAGAAAGAACCTGAAGACCCTAGGTATAAAAGTGAGCATTGGGTCATCAAAGGCAGGGCGGAAGGGCTCCGGTCCCCCGCAGTTAATCCTCAGGCCCGCTCATGGCGATGCGGGAGGCGCAGACAGGTTATACAACAACATGCCGCTTTGGGAGTTATCTCCTCAGTTGATGCCGGGACTGGGTCTAGTCCACCCCCTTGATGGAGTGAAGAACAATACAAAATAATAAGATTAGTTCAGTTCCAGCTCCTTAAAATCTCCTACTACCACCACAGTAAGCGGAAAATGTTGCTTATGGTGTGATGTAGGACTTAGCCAGCTGAAGAATCAAACACATCATACCTGGGTGGAACCCAAACTCAGCCACTGACCGGTCAACTTCTTTTGGTGTTTATGTTTAACTCCGCACAGGAAGCCCTGAGGAAAATAATTTCCCTTAGGGCCTATGTCATCTCTGGGGATGATGGGTGGAGGGTCTTTTTGAGGAGAGTTAGCCCATTGAAACATTATCGAAAATAAAATGTACCACAGGCTTACAGATATATCATTTTAAAGAGGAGAGGAGACGTTTCAATGTTTTTGTGTAATCTGATTGAATTGAAAGTTAAAAAAAGTATTTCGACTAATGTGGAATAGCCGCCCGCAGTCCCCCTCTTTCCCATCAAATGCCCAAAGACTTTCGAAAGACTTTCAAAGTTTTTCGCTGTCAACTGTCAAGATGAGTTTTGACAGCTTGCAGTTTTAGTGAGTGCAGAAATTATTGCACCAAAGAGGAAACACAGATTTCGTGTTAGACCATGCCTTCGACCTCAAAATTTTTAATTTTTATAACAAATTGAAAATGGTAGACAGATTTGGTTAGGTAATTTCTTGCGTGTCTCGGAAACTGATTTCGAAGAATTTGTTTTATTTATTCGGCCAGATATAAAAAAAAAATAATGTTGTTAATTACAATTTATCGCAACTGGAATTCATATACAAGCCTGATGTACCACTTGAGAAGCCACCACGCTCGAAACAGCAGCTGTCAAAAATTGTTCAATAATTACTCATCAAGCTTGAATACAGAAACACATATATTGCCCCGCGGTCACAAGCCCTTCCCCGCGCGGAGAATATTTTCAGGCGTGATATACAATTGTTTGCTTTTTGTAATATTAAATCACCTGAAGAATTTAACTATAATTTTTCAATCAAATAATCACCTTAGGATGGGTTGTTTCACAGAATTTGAACAATTCATCAAATTTCAAAGTTGATTTTCAAGTACATTCATCATTTCAGTTTTGTGAAACAACTGGACAAAAATGTTATAACAGGATAACTTGAATAGAACCTTCACAGAACTTGAAAATCAACTTTGAAATTTGATGAATTGTTCAAATTCTGCGAAACAACCCGTCCTTAGTGTCTAAAAGGAACTAGCGAATGACACCACTGACAATCTCTAACATTCTATATTTTGTGAAAATATTTATCCTGGTAATCCCATGTTATATTTTAATACTCTGATAAGAATGATCGAGTACAGTCTGTCAAAAAATTGTAAACAAAATTAAGGTACTTTCTAAAAGGAGTATTCTAAAGAAATTTAACATTTTTAACTGTTATTATTTTTAATATTTTCCGATATAATCGCATGGAAATGTCTTTTTGTATTTTTGAAATGTACATATTATCTGAAGAAACTATTTAGTCAATCTTATATAAAAATATAAATAAAACTGTTTGGAGAAATATGCACTTATAAAAATATTATGATAAATTGAGCTAGGCCATTTTTCCCATCCATTGTCGATTTGTCAGATTCAGACATCAAACATAATCTCACATTTTAATCTACTAAAATTTGCTATAAAATTAGTATGTAATACTAAAAATTGTAATAATTTTTTTAATTCCATTTTATTAAATTTCTTGATAGACTAGATATATAGTAGTTAGAAGATATGTGATATAAAATACATATTGGATATTGGAGAAACAGATAAATTAATACAATACCTTTTTGCAGAAAATTTTATACCCTACAACTCGGTCGATCGTTATTCTGATAAAAAGAAATATGTTAAAAAGAAATCTTTCAAGACCGTAAGTAATTTCAAAAAACAATTTCCTATAACCAAACAGCCACCCGATGAAAGCAATGGCATGGGTAAGTCTGTTTTCAATGCGCATGCTGCATGGCACCTTGTAACCTTAAAAATACTTCTCAGCAGAAACACATTGCAGAATGTTTTAGAGATGAAATGACATCTCAAGAAATGAAATTTCGCTTACCCACTCACATATAAATTCCAGAAGCACATAAGCCACTAAGGCTAAAAAGTATAATCGAAAAACTCTGCTTTTTGTTCAATTAAAATGTAATGTTTTTCTTAAGTGTTGCCTGACAGAATCAGGGTTTATTTTAGTTTCATGTTGACAATGCACATGGAACATTACCCTTCATTATTTTTTGAATTTTGAGATTTATTATTATTACTACATAATTTTTTCCCGTATTTATATTACATATTAGCATGCTCTTTACTAAGTTTCACAACTCCCATCACTAAATGTTTCACTTTGATTTTCAGATGGGAACTTTGGATTGATCAAAACTGATGCAGATAGAATATTGCGAGACGAAGGCTATAAAACCTACGCTTTCAATGTTCTTGCTTCACAACGGATTGCATTCACTAGATCTCTGCCTGATACACGCAATGAATTGTAAGTGAAAACAGTTTAGTTTTACATAACTATGAACCATAATATCATTCAATCTAATTTAAATTCATAATATATATCGTCGACGAACAAAGAATACTGTCTAAGCGACATAAAGTCTAAAATTCTAAAGAAAAGGTAACTTCCGCCTGTGTCTGCATACTTAGTTCATAATGCTACCACTGAATATCGCGCAATGCAGCAAATGAGCAATAACAGACAACCAACATCAGTTTTATTTTGAATGATATACGACAAAAAGCGGAAACGTAAAGTTGAGCAGCTATTGTGGGTTCTTTCTGGGCAGATTCTACGGTTTTTGTCGATTTTGTACCGTGCGCAGAAAAGTTCACTATGGTTTGCAGAGCAGTCATTGTGGGATTTTTCTCCGCAGGGTCTCCGGTTTGTGTCGATTTCGTATCATTACCAAGCCAGTGGGACGACAGGCTTAACCTTCACTGATTATTTTTTCTTCATATAAAGCAGTTTTTCTCTGTTGATAAGGTAGGACTGTCAATGTTTAGTTATTGTATTAGTTAGTGGAACAAAGCAGCTTTCTGCAAAATTAGACGGGGGACCGAGCCTAACTGGGTAAAAATTAAAAAGTGCATAATCATATAAATTGTACCAGTGTACAAACCCGGAGTGCTTCTTTATTGAAGTGACCTTAAAACCCAACACTACCTATCCCTAATACGCCCATCACAAAATAGTTTTGACTTGCCACGGCACGTTGATATTTCTTAAAAATTTTTGTCTCTCCTGCACAATTAGAATTTTGTCATGTGGGCGGTATGGTTTAATTTTTCGATGATATTAGGTAAACACATTTGTGTTTTAATTGCATATGTAAAATATTTATATTTATTAGACGTTCTTTGCCTGTCATCATACTTAAGCTTTGCCATCACGAAATTGCATTTCCAGACTGAAAATCATTGTATTAAATTACTCAGTTAGTGGAACAATCTTTACAATGCTTATTCATTTTAATGCTATTCAATTTAAATCCTGTTTTATAGATGTAAGAATAAAACATACACAGGAACGCTGCCGAGTGTATCAATCATCATCTGTTTCTACAATGAACACTTTCACACCCTCATCCGATCTGTTCACTCAATCCTCGAGAGAACCCCTCGCTCGTTGCTCGAGGAAATAGTGCTGGTGGATGACTACAGCGACACCAAGAATTTACACACTGATGTTGCTGATTATGTGGAAAAACTGTCTAAAGCTTCTAGTAGCTTTGACTCTAATAGAAACTACAGACCAGTGCCAATCAAAGTGTTGAAGACGCATAGAAGGGAAGGACTCATTCGCGCTAGACTTTTTGGTGCGGAAAATAGCCGAGCAAAAGTAAGATTCTTTTGCCATTGTAAATCTTATAGATAACAAATATCTGTTTGCAATTTCAGGTTCAATGTTATAATCTAGTTTTAGTTTGGAACAGTGGTAATTTTCTGTCTTCAGAATATTTCTATTTCAACTCTCGTTTGATTTTTTTTCCCGAAAAGTCATCACGTCAATCTATTTTAAAATACATAATTTACTGAGCGTAGCGAAGTCCTGTTTTTTTACTTGACCACTTTGGTCAAAATCTGGTCATTCCTGTCAAGATAGTAGCCGTTTTCCATAGTACCTTTTTATTCCATCAGAGCGCATGAGCGTTGCGACTGTTGCGAGCTGTCAAGTCTACTGTTTGCACAACTACTAATATTATAATTGCCCAATATCCTTTGCCTTTGCTTGTAGAACAAGAAACCCAATCAAAGCTTGTTGTCCATTTAGGTGATGGTATTTTTGGATTCCCACATCGAGGTGAATGTCAATTGGCTGGAACCTCTGCTGCAGCGACTGTCCGAGGGATTGAACTCCTCACAGTCCTATTCCAGCAGGGTGGTCATCCCCATCATCGATGTCATCAACGCCGACACATTTGAGTACACGGCCAGTCCGCTGGTTCGTGGGGGCTTCAATTGGGGACTCCACTTCAAATGGGATAACATTCCTAAAGACTTTCTACAAAGTGAGTTAATTATTACCATATATTTTATTCTTATCTAGATGTAAATATTAATACATTGCGAATTTTTAACAGCTTCTTAAAACTCTGATGCTATGAATTGAATGTTTCAGCCATACCAGATTTCATTAAGCCAATGAATTGAATGCTGTGAATTAAATGTATCAGCCATACCAGATTTCATTAAGCCAATGAATTGAATGCTATGAATTGAATGTTTCAGCAATACCAGATTTCATTAAGCCAATGAAAACACCTACAATGGCTGGAGGACTATTTGCTATATACAAGGGATACTTTGATGCCATGGGAACCTATGATTCAGGAATGGACACTTGGGGAGGAGAAAATATTGAAATGTCATTTAGGGTAAGAACTCCACTGGAAAATATATTTATTTTTTTACACGCTAGCTACATGTATGTATTCTGAACTGAAAAACTCTAATATCACAGAGGTAACATTGATGTTCGTTTTCTCAATGGATTTGTCATATATATGGTGTATTTTCGCAAAATTTGAATAACGTTAAAAATGTTTGTAACGATTTAAAATTTATTTTTCTAACTCTGACCATTGTACTAAAATGAGTAATTTTAATATTTTCATTCATCTTAAAAACAATCTAAAACCAAACATTCCAACTGGCTACAACGTCATTATGACAAAGAAAACGCCAATGTCTATTAAGATGGTTGTCATCAAAGTCGCCCGGCGTGACATCAACGCCACCGAATTAACGAATAAAAACATTTCTTGGCTAATAGAAATTGGCACATTTTAAATCGATACAGAAAATTTATTCACCATATAAAAATGCCTTCATTATCATAATTTTTTTCTTAATTTCGTTCGAGATTAAAAAAAACAGTGAAAATATCCTATTATCTTGAAAAAATAATCATCATTGTATTGATGTGTCTGTTCCCATTATAGATTTGGATGTGTGGAGGTTCTTTGGAAATAATTCCCTGCAGTCGTGTTGGTCATGTATTCAGGAAGAGGAGACCTTACCACTCTACCGACGGAACAGACTCTATGCTTCATAACTCCCTTCGCTTGGCTTATGTTTGGATGGATTCTTATGTGGTATGACTTGGGTTGCCAATGCACAATGTATTTCGCTCTAAACAATTTGGATGTGGAAATATTGTAAAGCAGACTATTTTGTTTTGCCGTTTTAGAGGCTTCTAGTTTCTTCTCGTCAAGAAATTTAAGGAAATTAAAAGATGCCGTCTTTCCATAATTTTTTTCCACTAAACATTAATTTAGTCATTGCTCAAAGTATAAAATTATGTAAATAATAAAAAGTAAATAATTATGTTTTACGTAATATATGCGAAAGAGTAGGAGGAGGTATAAGTGCCTTATTATGTAATCTTCTTTTCGGTCTTTGTCGCGCGTAGGTAATTTTATTGGCGAAACTATTTTTCCGTATTTTTTACAATACATATTTATTATTATTATTATGTTAATATGTTTTGCGATTCAAAAATGTCTATTATGCGTTATGTGAAATTCTTTTTTTTTATTTCATCATTTTGCATGAATTTTTTTGCTTTGTTTTAGGATAATTACTTGAAGAAAGTTCCCACTGCTGCCAACATCAACTATGGAAATATATCTGAACGTATCCAGTTGCGGAAAAATCTTAATTGTCAGTCTTTCCAGTGGTATTTGGACAATGTTTATCCGGAACTTGTTTTGGATACGGATTCTGAAACAAGGGCTAAAGAAAAACTTAACTCTTTGTCGGATCCACAGAGAAATAAGTACCAACCGTGGCATTCAAGGTAAATTTATTGGCAAAACCTTATTATTGGCATGTCATTTAGAAATACAAACATACTTGCCTTTTGATTGAGCTATTTATAATTAATCATTGTGATAAATTGTTTAGGATACAGGCGAATTCTCCCTCACTGTCATTTTTTTTTTTTGTGAATTTATTTGTGGTTTTTCCCTAAAAAAAATTCCCTGTTGGATGGATGGATTTTCATAATTTAATGTTTCAGACAGCGTAACTACACAGACAGCTATCAATTAAGACTCACTGGTACCAACCTTTGCATTCAGTCAGTGAAAGACATCAAAACTAAAAATGGAGGACTGATGCTTGCAACTTGTCTGCGTGTTCAGAATCAGGTAAAGGATGTTTCCAGTACAAAACTAACCCTATTATGTACTTACCGGTTAACTGACCTTGGTAAATGTGTATGATATACCTGCCGGTTATTTATTTTAATCGCCGTGGTCTAATGGTAAGGCTCTCGACTAGCAAGCTGGAGGTCGCAGGTTCAAATCCCGGCTTGTGCTAGTAAATTTTATTTGATTAATTTGTGTTTTTTCAAAAATTACACATTTAAAATAATTTATAGTTTATTTGCGACACGTTAAAGACTACCATTCGGAATTGTAATGTTGCTTGAAATGACTTTGGCCATGTTTGGTGACCTGATTTGAATAGCCAAGTACTTTCCCACCTTCTTCCCCATCTCCTTCCCCTCCCCACTGCCTTCAGCTTCACAACATAACCCGATTAAGGATGCCTTAGTCTCACTGGCTCCAGACAGTTGTATATAGATGGGAACCACTTGTGCGGTTTCGCGTAAAAAGATAAAATAAAATGTGTGGTTATGACTATGTATTGTTAACAGATATGGTATGAGAGTGTTCTCCACGAGCTGGTGCTGGGCCGGATGCTGTGCCTGGAGGCGTCTCCCGGTGGCAACGGGAAAGTGTTCCTCTCCAAGTGTCACGAGATGGCCGGAACCCAGGAGTGGCGCCACAAAGCTAAGGTTTCTAATTCATTATTCATTAAGTAGTTATAAACGAAGCGAAAGTTCATTTTATCCAACCAGATCATTAACTTGGAGACAAAGCAAATAATTTGTGCGTACAGTACAAAACACAACAGAGATCTGTAATTCTAAATATCAAAAATTTTCAAACAGGGTGCTCAGGTATCGTGAAACTTGAACAAATTTTGTCTGGAATTGCCAGCTCAATGCAGCTGTTTTCAGTTGGTCATTTCCTCAGGGGTAGGCAGAGAGGATGGACTGCCAAACAACTCGATCTTGGCACCCCCTCCTTACGTCATTCACATTCATACATATCTTTCTGTTATTCTGATTCTTAACATGGCCCCACTCAAGTTTTTGGTTCACTTGACCATGCTATGTCTTCTAGTATAACATAAAATTAATGTTTACAGAATGGATCTCCGGTGTATAACTCCGCGGCGGGCACTTGCCTCGGGGTGAATGAGAAGCTTCGGGAATCTCCAATTGTGATGCAAATCTGCTCCAGTACCAATCTCAACTCCTGGGACTTTGTAAAGAGTTAAAAACCGTTCAACGATTTATTTACTTCTGGTATTACAAATCGGAATGGCTATGATGAATCTCATCTATTACTCGTAAAGCAATAATTTAAACTAATAATCACTATGTACTGAATAAATATTCCGAATCATTCCGCGGTACTAAATGCTGCAACCGAATTGCTCAAGTAGTAAAAATGTTGTAAGTGATACAATATGTAGCTACGAAAATTTACTGTTACATATTATGTAAATGTAATCTAAAAATGAATGAAACGATTCCAAAGTATTGACTCGAACAAAGAATTATCGTAGCTACATAACCATTTAATAATAGAACATCTTGGGTAATATTCACAGGAGGGATGAATATTATTGAAAACATCTATTTTAACATACAATTTTGTAAATTACAGAAAGCAAGTGAAGACATGTAAGGGTGCGTATAAACAGGACAAAATTTCCGCGAGCTGAGCTACAAATTACGGGAAAAGAACAAAGCAACCGTAAGCAGCATTTCGTGTCATTTGCGGTTGCTTCGTTCCTTTCACATAAGTCGTGGCTCGGATCGTGGAAATTTTGTCATCTTTATATGTAAGTAACCTAATATGTGAAGCTGCTATTATATACTTAAATTAATAACCAATGAATTTTTCCATTGTTCCAAAGTGTGGAATTACAAAACAAATTTTTAAATGAGTTTCGTAGCTCTCAAGAAAGTATGTATGTAATTGTATTGTTAACAACTTAGATTTTATCTTTTCTGTATTATTTGTTCATCACTTATTTTGTAATATTTTTCACTGTTCTGACCTTATGCCGTGTTTATAAATAAGGGCGTTATATTATATTTACACCGAATTTATAAATTAGGGGGTTTGTGGACAATCACATTGTGCTTTGATTATATGATAAATATTTATTCAACTCATTTTATGCACCTGTTGTTGAATCTCACTTTCTATTTAAGACTTTAAATTTGTTCGATAGCTCGATTATTTTACTTCATATTTTATTAGCCATAAGCGTAATATAATCAATAAGGATTTGAATTTCGCCAAAAACCAAAAAAGATAAATATATGCTTATTATAGAACAAAACAAAATCAACACAAAACCAGAATGAACTAAGTACTCGCGAATACTCAATATAACATCAGAAAGATTTATTAATTGTATGTATAAAATTGAAATATGAGGCCGCGAGAACCAGAGTGGTCGCTTTTCAAAACAACGACTTTTAGACGATAATACATAGGCTATTGTTGCACTTCGATTTTATAACAATACTGCCATCTATTATTTAGAGTAAGATTTTTAGGTCACCGGCATCAAGGATTACAACACAAAGAACCCTTTTAGGCCAAGAAGTCCATTTTGGCAAAATTTCAGATTGACCACTCTGTTTCTCGCGGCCTCATATACAGGGTGTAAAGGTACATACTTGACTTACTTTACCGGTGATTACTGACATTGTTTGTCTCCGGTAACATTTTGAATTTTTTTTCTACAAAAAACATAGAAAATCAGTAGGAATTGGACAGCTAGGGTCGAAAAGAGGGGTTGGGCTGTTACTCTGCTGAGTTACCAGTGACGACAGTGTGATTAAAAAAATGAGTGGAATTAAAAAAAATCATTTATTTTTGAAAAAAGTCATTCTTTACTCCAAATCATGTTGAATCGCTAAAAGTAAGTCAAGAACGTCACTTAACACCCTGTATAATAAAACTTTTATATATATTGAGAATTAGCATTTGTTTATCTATATGTATATATATATTTTAAGCCATAATATTTTCACTGGATTTTTTTACTATGTAAATTCATAAGCAATGTTGAGAAAAATGTTTTTATGATATCCTTGTTTACCAATTATTTTTTGATCACTACTATTATTTTAGAATTTATACACACTTCGGAAAATTGATATTGTTTTCCGATTAATAAATAAATGTAGTTAATGTTAATTTAGAAGAAAAATCTGTATTTACATAATATCAAACAAAATATGTAGTAATAAATATGTAAGTGTGCATTAAGGCTGTGTAATTAGTTCATTTCTTTAAACATTTGTACTGATATTAATGGGATACAGGGAAGTGAGGATTCTTACTGATTCTCACTTTGAGTAATTGAATAAAATGGTTTAATAGATATTTTTTAGATGGTTGTGTTATCCATCGTCTCTCCGTTAAATACTAATTATAACCTACCATTATTTTTATAGAAAATTTGAGATTATTAGGTGTATGTACAAAAAAGTTTTCTAATTATTTACTGTTTTTAAATAGATACTTTATTTTTATACACTACGGATAAAATTGAAGTAGAATTGAATAGATCTGGAATCCCATTGCAGCCCATTTAAAGTATTTTTTGAAGATGTCAGTTTATCTTTCCACTCGTGGAGCCAAGTGTCACCTCACTAGCACCACTTGACTCGTATCTGGACTCACTGATAAAATAACTTTGTTCATAGTGCAATATTTTTTTTTTACTGAGTTTTTAATCAACTAATGTCAGTTTGACTGACAAGAACAAATGCCTAATGAGGTAACATGCTCTTGGTCAAACTCAAGTGCCATTTTTGGAGTGTCACCATAATAGACTCATCACTGCATTCGTTACAGAAGCATTTAATGTTGTGTTTTTTAACAGGGTTTGAAAATAGGTTTAATGTTAGCAATAGCGATCAACATCACACAATCTCATTAAATACTCAATGTTAGATATTTGAGAATTTTTTATTGCACTTTTTGCACAGCGTTATTTTTTATTTGCATCACAAACTTTACTGTGTTTAATGTGCAGCTTTTATGAATTCTTTTAACAATTTTTTTAGTTGATTTATATTGGATAAATAAATAAATGTGCAGGTAAATCATTTTAAAGAGACCCTTGCCTGTTTGGTGGTATACTGGATGGATAAAAAATAGTGATTATTTGCCTGTTATTTTATTATTAAAGCTTGACGTTTAAATACAAATTTAAATAATCTTTTTTGTTCAAATAAAATATGAAGGGTGTATCTTATAGGTATATCCTTTATCATACAGTTAACAAAAACTTATTATTTATAAATTAAACCCTAGGAGCCGGCAATAATATTCAATAAATAAAAATACATTTTTGTTAAGGCCAACATGAAGACAATACCATACTTGATAAAGCGACATTTTTATTTTTGTGTTTAACAAACCCTGTAGAAGTAATATCCAAATGCAAAATTATTCAGCACTGCAATTGCAGGGCTCTGGCTCCTAAGGGTTGCTATGGACATTATGAAGTGTCAATATGTATAATTGCTAATTAAAATTTAAACTGTTTGATTTTACAAGTAAGTACTTGAAAACTGATGCTAGATGGAAATAATTATTTTTAATTCAATTGTTATATCTACATAAATATAAATATTAATGTTCGTTTGTTCCAAATCTTAAATCTCCGAAATTTCTTCACCGATTGCTTTGAAATTTTGACACAACGTTGCATTCGAATACGCATCTGTTTTTATGTAACCATATTATGTAGATGTCACCCGTCAGAGGTAAAAATCTTTCCTTTTTTTTTTTCATCGCCATATGTTGCACGTAGAAGCAACACGCACTATTGTTTTTCTATCTGCAAATACAGACAGAGCCACAGCAACGCATGGCAGGGTACAGCTAGTTTTCAATAAATATATTAATTGATAAACGTCGCTACGCACCCAGTATCTCTGGGTATTTACGAGGTAAGAGGGTATTGCCGGCGGGTGTTCCAAACTATTTCGAAAAACTTTTTTGAAACTTTCGATACCATCGGTCTGCACAAATACATTCAAACATGTCCTCTTTGAAATGATTTGCCTGTAAGTTAAGTTTTGTGAAACCTTATGTTATAGTTTTAGAAATCGTCAATCTTCTAATCAATAGGTGTAGCAAAATATTTTCCTATGTATGTTTTTATAAATAAAGTTTTTTTTTAAATAAAACAATAATCGTTTTTGATTTGTGATTTTTGTATCCCCTCCTGTGCCACAATAATTAAGCTGATTACTCTTCTTCTGATGCTCTATTAAGCATCAGCTGCCATCAGGAACGAACTATAAATTTCTCACCAAGTTGCACATAATCTTAATTTACTATCACATACACCTGAAACATCTAAGAAAAAGAGCAAAACCAAGTGTATGAAATCAGTAATAATTGTGAGGATATCATAATTATTTTCGGGCTGTTCCATCAATGTTCATATATTGATTGATAATTGTTTGCACTCTTCTAGGTCATGCGTTGCACGCCTATGGGAGTCAGGAAGAGCCAGAATTATTTCATGAATGACATTTTCATGTGGCTTCCATTCAAATTTATTTATCATTATCAATTGTGTGGGTAGCTAGTTTTGACATTGACATGTCCATTTGCTTAAAATCTGCCAGTCAAATATCTTCCTTACCTTGATATTGACAATGCATGACATTCCTCTTCTTCCGTGGTTGTTGGTAAGATAACTAGTGTTGCATGACTTTACTCTTCTTCAGTGGTTGTTGGTAAGATAACTAGTGTTGCATGACTTTACTCTTCTTCAGTGGTTGTTGGTAAGATAACTAGTGTTGCATGACTTTACTCTTCTTCAGTGATTGTTGGTAAGATAACTAGTGTTGCATGACTTTACTCTTCTTCGGTGGTTGTTTGTAAGATAGTGTTACTCTAAAGTTACAGATTAAAAATACAGAATACCTTTAGCCAGAGCGTATCTAGGAGACGTAACCTTTCGACGACTTCATCTGCATCCCCAACAAATAACGGTCTGTGGCACCAAAACGGGAAAGGAGGCTATTACTTTGTGAATGTTGTTGCTTTAATTGGAAGTTCTGATGTTGGTCTTGAATGTTCTGTGGGCACTATAGTTTATAGATATACATTTAGTATTGTTTCACAACACAAACGGTTTTTGTATCACACACGACACTAGTTTAATACACGATGTACTCGAAGCAACAACAAAAACTTACTACAAATACCGATAACGCATACTACTTTTGGTCAACGAAACTTTAATTACTCTGCGACAAGACTCTACAACATTCTTCCAGATAATATAAAACAATGTGATTCACAAAAAAAATTCAAATACAATGTAAAAACTTGGATCAATAAGAATAGGACCTTTACCGGTGCATTCACACAAATTGAAATAACCACAGTATTGAGCGAATACATCTTAATACAAGTATAGGTATGTTCAAAGGTATTAGGAAGTAACTTGAAAAATTTTGCCTCAACACAGGCTAGCCTAGTAAGGCGGTATTTGAGAAACCTCAACTAACTGTACTTTTATTTTCGTTTTTACCTTCATCATAGGTATTATTTTTGTATTTTTCTGTTAATTTTATAACCTTGAAAAAACTTACAAATCAATGAAAAATATACATCATAATATGCATTTTTAGTTGCAATGTGCAAACACTCATAAATATATATTTTTATTAATATTTATTCAATGTATGATGAATGGGGGTTGATATGTACTGTTTTTCGAAAGCTATTACAAGGGGGCGACAAATATGCGACGATATGCAACAACTACGAAAATAACATATTACGTGAAAAGTTGCCATCGACAAACTACTGAAAAATAGTTTATTGGAACTTTTCTGTTTTTTTCTGTATTTTATTTTACTATTTACTGTAATATATATTTTTGTCTTGCTTTCTTTAAATTTAAAAAAAAAAAAAAATCTAAGAAACAAATGACATTGCTTCAATTTTTCAAAACAAAAAAAAATAAAAGTCATGGCACATATTAGAATATGTACGAAAGTTAAAATTAAAGATTAAGTAAAACAAAAGATCTATTCAATAGGTAATCGATATAATTTCAACACGGGACATTTGAAAACACCCATTTGGCATTTTAAACAACTATTATTTATTTATTATTATGTTGTTATCTAAAGGAGTAAAATTAATAGAACATTTTGTAAAGCGTGCATAGCAAAAATCATTGATCTGTACCCAAGGAACATACGGATGCAAGTCCAAAAGACGAAATGTTGAGGAGAGACGAATTTCCACAAATATCAAGATAGATCAATGGAAAAAATAATGTATGAATTCAATCAATTTGGGTTAAGAAGTGAGCACATTTTACATAAAAAATATTGAAATGGTGTTTATGGGAATTGAATAATTAATTTTGACAAGGCACTTGCTTTTATAATATTTTTTTAAGTTGTAAACAATATTAAGATTTTTTTGTAACTCGTAACATTAGTAGGTAGGTACTGACAATCCGTGAGTGTGAATCAAGTAGGGAGTGTTTGCCAAGATAGAGTTGTCGACATCAAACCCCAACTTTGAGTTTTCCAGAACTATCATTTAGTGGACTAGACGCGTTTTATCTATAGAAGCGCAGTCGCGTAAGGACTTGCATCCTTATGCTTTTAAGGTATTATGTTTGTTGCATCATTTTATAAATTGAAATCTCCAATAAATCTTTAGGACTTGTATATCAATTTGGGCGGGTATGAGTACCGCCACCCTGGGAACCATTTATTGGATCCTGCCATAGGTCACCCCAAGTGGTTCGTTACGTTTGGTAGCTTTGCAGGGGTGCTCGGGTTCATGGGAGAGAGGTTTTTCTAGGTTTTGGAAGCGGGTGCGTTTGCCCACCCACTGCTTGGCGGGTTGATCGGGAGAGACTGGTTGAAGTAGACTTTTTGATTTCTCCAGCCGGACTCTCTGTCGACCCATCGCCTTGCACTGCACTGGCAAGGATGGATTCATACGTCCATCACTCCTGCATACATTGATTCCTACCCATCGCTCATACATTTTTATCCTTCCCAGAACTTCCTTTCCCTAAAAATACCCTCCACACAGCATCCCCAAAGATGACATAGGCCCTGAGGGATTTTTTTACTGGGGGCCTCCAGAGTGGAGCTAAAATCTCTGCCACGATCAAATCATGAACGTGGTTATTGAGAGAATTATTCCCCCGAAATTTGGACCTACGCCCGTATGCTTATCGGGTACAGTTATTATTTGCTCGACAATGCCTGCTTTACTAGGTTCCTACCTTCTATAAATAGTACATTTCTAAACTACCTAGGTACCTAGCTACGATACATTAGTATCAAGAGTTATATAGCAGGGCCACATTGGGACTTACTTGAAAATGTTTAAAAACGGCAAAAGAGACATGAATTTAGATATTATATATATATTTATTTTTTTTATAGTGAATACCTCACAAGAGTCCCAACTGCTCCCGTCTGGAGCCAGTGAGACTATGGCATCCCCAATTGGGGGATGTTGTGAGGCTGAAGGTAAGTGGGGAAGGGAAAGAGGAAGGTGGGGAAGTACCTGGCTATTCAGATCTAGTCACTAAACACAGCTAAAGCCATTTGGAGCAACGTTTCAATTCTGAATGGTGGTCTTACACCAGGGCGATACTGGTAGTATCTTCCACTCTGGTTAGTTGCAATCCGATCAAATAGTTGAAAATGCGTGTTATTAGAAAGATGAAAATTTTAATAATAGTCAGGATCCTTAATAATTAAGCTTTACATATTACTATTATGTATATTATATTTAGATGAGAACCGAAAAAAAATAGGTTCTACTTTTTTTACCTCCAACGCTCCCAAGTCTCTAACAAAAACTACCGAATCCGATCTAAGCGCACCGCTTATCTCGTTCTAATAGTAGGACACCTTTACAATAGCGCTTCTAGATCTATGTATGCATTCGGATATTGAACACAGCAATGCAAACTTGCAAACGCTCATGTAGAGGTAATTCATTTTAAATCGCTTCAAAATTACCTCGATACGATTAATAACTGGTGTAGTCAAAATGATATGTTATTTTTAATGTTGTATTTACTTACAATCGAAACAGATATTGAAAGGATTTTACATATTCCATTAATAATTGTGACCATTGGTATCAAAACTGGTGAACTCCACTTTAGGTGAATTTTCAGGAAACACCAAAACAAGTGCTGGATTTGACTATTTTTCATACCACAGCCGCGTTTTAAACCGGTTTCTCTTACAAAATATGCGGATATGACTGCTTTTGAAAAATAAGAACTGTTCTTTTGTTAATAATGAACACAGTTCAATACTTAGTTTATTTTTTTTTAATTTTGGATCTGACCAGTTTTGATACCAAACAACTCAATTACAAGTTGAAACAAGTTACTACATACTGCCATAAGGATATGGGCATTACTCTTGATTCGAAACAGATGTTGAAAGGATTATGCATATTCCATTAATAATTACAAATTGAAAGTAGTTACTACTTACTGCCATAAGAGATATGGGCATTAATCTTAATTCGAAACAGATGTTGAAAGGATTATGCATATTCCATTAATAATTACAAATTGAAAGTAGTTACTACTTACTGCCATAAGAGATATTGGCATTACTCTTTATTCGAAACAGATGTTGAAAGGATTATGCATATTCCATTAATAATTACAAATTGAAAGTAGTTACTACTTACTGCCATAAGAGATATGGGCATTACTCTTAATTCGAAACAGATGTTGAAAGGATTGTGCATATTCCATAAATAATTATAAATTGAAAGTAGTTACTACTTACTTCCATAAGAGATATGAGCATTACTCTTAATTTGAAACAGATGTTGAAAGGATTATCCATATTCCATTCATACTTACAAGGTTAAAGTAGTTACTACTTACTGCCACAATAGATCTACATTACACACTACAATTTTGTTACATTAGAAAAAAGAGGACAAACTACTGACATATGTAATATAAAATTATACACAGCAAGATTAATACCACTCATTGTCTATATAATATTCACATTATAGTTCCCAATAGACCTTTTTATGGAATCATAAAACATTTTGTCTTGCGTCATTTAATAACGATATTGCATTTTTCAATCCAATATCTCGAATGTGAAGATTGCATAATGCCTCGTGTATTTTAAATTGGATAAATTGAAAAGCGACTTTTTTGTAAAAAGATAACTTCGAGGGCATTATGCCTTCTAAAGGTACGAAAAGTATACTGCCGTGGTAAGTAAAAAAACACAATGTCTTCCTTGAGACTTTCAAGGAAGACGTTGTGTTTTTACTTATCACGGCAGTATAGATCACACTTATGTGGAATTTATGTAGAGCCTAAGAGAACGGATTTGACAAATTTATAGAACCAAAGAATATAAAAGGTTCTCGTAAATGCCGATTCTATTCGATTTCGATTGAAAAGATATGATAGAGCATTCTAAGAGTATATAAAAAAACTCCAACGTTTGAAAAGGACACTTAATTACTCCTTTATTCGTTTAATTCATTGGGAATAATTCAATTTTTTGATGAATTACATTATTTCAAAAATAATACTTTCCAGAGTGGAAATACTCTCAGTAACGCCCTGGTTTAAGACCACCATTCAGAATTGATGCGTTGCTTGAAATGAAAAAACATGTGTTTTGGTTAACTATGGTATAACATTCGAATGTGTGCCGCTTCCTACGTTTTTATCACCGGGGTGACCGAGCGATTAAACCATATATGATGATGATATAATAATTTCATTATGACGTTCGGATTATCATAATTTTTCGATTATCACGATCACGATGCTTATGTTTCGATTATGCCCGTCGTCAGACCCGATCATTATTTCTTCATAAAAATGAAAAATGTCGCCAATGTACCAATGCCGCCCTTGCTTTGAAGCCCCTTTCCACAATTATTGATACACAAGAGTGTCAATAGGGGGCCATTAGCGCGACAAGACAACGCCCTGAGCTCTGAGTGCTCCTTTTGTGAGGCTGCGCGGGCGGTTCCCCCCGCAGGTGGCCGAAAGAGGAATCGAAGTATCTTCTTTTTGTTATTCGGCAGTCAAAATATTTCCGTTTGGGTTCCGTTAAGTTTAAATGTTGTTTTCTGTTGCGATGATATGCAAGCAATAAGCATATGAAAAACTATTAAAGGTAAAAATAATAGTTAATCCTAAGTAATTTTCCGGTGATTTGTCATTTTGACCATGGGAAGCACCAACCATAATATCATTATTATAACAACAGTTATCTATTATCAATCAATAGTTATATGTCGTTATAATCAACGTCTAATGTAGTTATAATCAACAACATATAATTATCTAATATGTCGTTGATTTCTTAGGAATCTTATACCTAAACTCAAATTGTGAATACAATATGAATGCGCACACATTCAGAAATATGACTACTGATTTTGATACCTAGACACGTATCAAAATCATTAACATGTTGTACAAATTAGTAATTCACCCATTTTGTTATTCTGTTTCTGATATTAATAGGGCACGAGGGATATTTCAATATTCTATGGTTTCATGCATTTTTAATCGACTGTGACCATAACAGAAACTTAATTGTTTTTAGATCAATGTATGTTCTGCCTTACCCAGTTAAAATATTAAAATGACACAAAATTCATAAACCAGCGAGCTCCGAAATCATTATTATGTACTAAAATACAAATTAGTCTTTAAAATTAAAATATCATCCAATAAAACAGTTTTTTTGGAAATATTCAATTTTTCCATGTACACTAATAGATTTTTTTTAAATAAATTACCTATCTTGAAGTACAAAATATAAATATATATTTAAAATAAATTTGAAAAAAATTATAAATTTTAATTTTGTTAAACCCATTACAAATTTGATTTTTTAGGTTTAACAAAATTTTTTAATTTTTTACATGTTTCAAAACCAAACGTTTCTTCATCGGAATACAACGTTTATTGAAATACAACATATATAAGAGTAGGCCAAGATCGGTAGGTACACGATACTTATTGTGTAAATAAAACTTTTATAAATTAAAACAATATATTATAGAACGTAAATCAATAAAGTTTCTTATGTTCTAAATGGTGATCTTACACCAGGGCCATACTGAGAGTATCTTCCACTCTGGAAGATGGAAAATGGAATCGAATGTTCCCAATCAATGTAAAGAACGAAGAAAAGAATAATTTAAGTGTCCTTTTCATAGATAGTATTTTTTTATTAACTCTCAGAGGCACTACTATCATATATACTCAATCAAAACGGACATAGAAGGTAATTATGTAAATAGTTAGTGTTGTAAAAAATAATTATGTAAAAATACCAAAATTATTACAAAAAAATAACGTGTCAATATATTTTAACACAGAAATCAATACAGTTTGTTATTTTCCTTTATTTTTTAATGGTCCCACAAAGTGAATATGCAATTATTGACGAATTAATCTAAATAAAATATGTAGGTTGGGACTGTAAACATGTTAGTTTTAATAGAGATTTTAAAAATGCCATTTTCCAGGGGTAATTTACAAAAGAAGTAGGTACGTTTCTGGCGCCAACAAGCATAGCCATGTAGCCTAGTAGTATAGAACAGGATAAATTGTGTTACAAAGGATTGAAATGTGTAGGTACCTCCAACCGGTTAACTTGTGTTTCGCAATTTTACAGCTAGGCAACCTGTAATAGTACAACGTATCACCGATGAACATGATGCTGCGTTAAAATTTACGAGGTAGGTTCATACTACTATGCATTTATTGTATTCAAGTAGTAATATACAGTGCCATAATTACTTGAAATACCTACTTATCTAACAACGATTACTATTTTTTATTAAATTGGAATAGGTAGGAATTGTGATTATTTAATATCTATTTCATTTATTGAAATTCTGGTCAAATTAATTAATTATAACTGCAGGCCTTAAACGAATAAATTGACAGAGTTCTTAAGAAAGTATCAGTTAAAAGCGAATGTTTTATTAGGACGGCGGAACACTTGTTCATACAAATACTGATATTAAAATTGACATTCTGATATGGTCGCATTGTGTCGTTTTTATGTTGTTTTAAACGACGTTTTAAAACTTTGTATGTATTTTATTAAAAATACACCCAGTAAAACAAATTGGTTTTTAAGGGTTAATTTTTTATTACCTAAATGATTTTTGTGTTTTAAGAAAATTAATATTACCATACTATTAATATTACTAAATCCCTTATTAAAAGCTCAAAAATCATTTCTGAGGGTCATCCTTAAAAAACCTTTAGGCACCACAGTGGTGTATTATTCGAAGAGATACGAGTTCTTGATGTAAGGCTATATACTATACATCCTCACGACACCCGTCATGCAGAGAGGAATCCAGTAGTTTCACCCACTACTAAGACATCCCTTGCTCAAAGACAATACTCTTACTTAGGGCCTAAATGTTTAACCTCATACCCGATACGTGGAAATCGAAAAATGCGTGCATTTTTCAACAATTGGCTTCTGGACTTAGGGAAAGTCGAGATCGAAAATATGCCAACTTACAGATAAACAACAAATGTTTAGTACATTCTATTTAGAATAATAATACTTACACATATATTATTACACATCATAGAAACAATGAAAAAAATTAAGAAGCTCACCTAATTATCTCTTATATTTTAAACATGAGAATAATTTCCTCAATGTTATGAATTAAATGTTATAATTTCTCCAATGGTTGAATTTATTGTTACGTATTTGTGTTACTTTACCTACTTCATATGAATTAAAACTATCAATTTGATTGTACTGAAACGGGAAACCTTTCCAGATCACAGGACATTCAAAGATTCACTATTCTGTAATTGTATGTTTAGTATGTAATGAATAAATAAAATAAAAATTAAATATTGAAGTTTATTTATTCATTTATTTAAGCCCCAGTGGGCTTTTACAAAGATAGGTAACAATTAATACAGTTGTGTTAGGTACATAGTTAACAATAAATAATGATTTATGATTAAATTGAGATTAATTAAAATTAATAGTGTGGATAATGTAAAGCAAAATATGTATAAAGAAAAATAGGAATATAAAAATAAAAATGTATTCACGGCGGAGTCGTGAATTCATACATCTCAGTAAAGTGATTAAAAAGATTTCGTTTTATAACTAATACGGAATCTTTAAACATGTCTACAATATTCCCAAATTTATTTCCAAAATGGTGTAGTCTATTTATAGGTGAATGAGCTTCATAGTTGGTTTTAAAATTGTCACAGAAACAGGTAGCACTTTGCCTCGTATTTCTGGTCGGTACGTAAAATTTTATTTTTGTGAGAATTTCAGGGTTGTCAATGCAATTATTAATAATTTTATTTAATAGTACAAGGTCAGAGATGATCTGCCTATCTGACAGCGTTATTAAGTTTAGTTGTTTCATCAAAAGGACATAGTTAATATTATGAATTGGAATATTCGGTTTAAAAATAATAAATCTTAGAAATTTGTGCTGTACCCTTTATAGATTGGAATAATGTATATAATATAGCGAATTTGGGAATCTCGCAAGTGATAACATGGCTAGACTCAAACATACTTACACTTAACATATCAAAGACAAAATTCACAACATACAGTATAAATAGCACGGGAGAGCCAAAAAACAACACAAACACCATAAAAATACACGAATGTTTAAACACCAACATCTGCGATTGCCCTCCTCTAAAAAAAACAGAACAAATAAAGTATCTAGGAATCGTAATTGACCATAACCTCAGATGGATACCTCACATCAAACAAATCACAAACAAACTTCTCAAAACAATACACATTTTCCTAAACCTAAGAAACATATATAAAATAAAACATATATTTTGCACTTTGCCAATCAATAATATAATATGGAATTATTGCTTGGGGAGGAGCAATAAACTCGGCTATCAATTACATAGAAACCGCACAGAAAACGATCTTAAAGGTAATACTAAAAAAACATAGACTGATTGATACAGACCAAATATTCAACAGCTGTGACGTACTAGATATACCCCAATTATTCGTTAAAACACTACTAAACTACATATTTGACAAAATATAAATTTCAACATACACAAAATAATACTAACAGAACAGTTAGACACGCGTACATGGAAACGTAAAAACTCCGACAATAAATTCAAGCTTTGGACAAAGACACTCCCAATACCATGCTATAAAAGCTTTCAACAGTGTAAAACTTGAAATTAAAATTGAGGAAAGTAAAAATAAATTCACACACAAAATTACAAAATGGATTAAAGAACAAAAAAGACAATATTACCAAAATGTCATAGCATAAAATAAAAATAAAACCTACACGTAACACACAAAACCAATATAAACACACATCACTCACAAACACACAAGATTATATTTAAAATGTATTATTTTCTCTTTAAATGTATTATGTAGATTATATTTTCATATCATAAAATGAAGGCCTCAGCACGGGCAAGCCACCCAGTGAGGCCAACATTACTGGAAAACTTTGAAATGTTAAAAATATTGTACCAAATAAATAAATAATATTGTCAGAATGCGTTTTATACAGCGAGGATCAAATAGGCGAATTATACTCTACCTGGCTTCTTACTAAAGAAGTGTACAATGTTTTCAAACATTCAAGTGACTTGAAATCACTTGCTGTTCTGCATATAATAATAAATAATGAACAATCGATAATTATTGGCAGATGTGCATGTCATCCAATTTCCATATATTATAACTACAGATAATGCTTATATTATAGTCACCTATATATCACATAAACACTATTGCCTACCTACAATGTTTATTTACGCATTTAACGCGAATAAAATGAGGAGTTGCTTCAACAAGCTGACTGAAGGAACTCGTGGAGGAGTTTCGAGAAAGAACTCTATCCTGTTCCCAGTTCCTCGGTTATTCTTATAGTAGACCAAAGTTAACCATTTAGAACACTGCCTTCAAAACCGTGAAGTAGATAAACTTTATCATCGTGTGGATCCTCCGCCACGTCTTCATTGAGATGTTTTCATGTTGAATTTGTAATGAGTTGAGGGAGACGACGCTGGAGTCTGAAATGTAAAAGAAAAACGATGAAGTGACAGTATCCGGTGTACTCAATGTGCTTGGCTTTTCCACCCGGCTGAAGGGGGCGATTGAAAGATTGAAAGTCACCGCGGGCGACGACGGCGTCGCGGCGCGGCCAATGCGAGCGCCGGGCGCCGAAGCCCCTCCCCGCGGAGGCCGGCCCGCTCGGCCCGCCCCCGGTCAAGGCGTCACCCGCACCGGCACTCGAAAGTCAACTATTTCATCCCCCGGGATCCACGTCAAGTCAAACGCTCCGCCGAGTCGAGAGGTCCGTCGTGGAGGTAATCGTGAGTACTACCTACCTACCCCTACCAATTTTTTTTATTAATTACTTGTGTTTTGTTTATGATGCGGTTCAATAGAAACGATTGGTGAATAATAATCGAAATCGTAGTGCCTAAAAGAGTAGGTATTTATTTCAAGTTAAGTAAATTTTTTTTTTTTGGTATTCACCACCTTTTCATTTATGTGAAATTTATATTTATTTAGTACATGTATCATGATAGAAAAAAAAACAATGAAAGTAATTATTACTTAATGGTCAAATCTCAATACACAGTCCATTTTGTTTTTTTTTTCAAAAATATTGTGCTTCGTTTAGGAGGCATAACCAAAATACACAGTGTTCATCTTCTCTTTATATTATATAATAGCTCTTCGGCTAATATTTGTAAGTTTTTATATAAGTCTGCCATTCAGATGTACAGTTATTTTGTATGGTTCAATATTTTTATGTTGGTACAAAAGGTTCCTTAATACATTTTTGGTTGACACCTATTAATAATTAAAAAGGTTCTGAACGAAAATAAGTTTTTTTCTGTGAGTAATACAGTTCCTCATGAAAAAATATTTCCCCGGAAAATATTTTTTTTTACTTTAGGAAACCTACTTACTTTACCTACCTATTACCTATTCAACTTCATGTACCGATGAAGTCAAAAATATAATTTTTCGGATAAAGGTTCTTCTAACCGGTCATCACTTTGTGATGGCATTATTTATTATATTAAAAAGCAAAGAACTTAGTTTACATCACTTTATTTTTATAATAACAATCTTCATGTTTCTCTAACAATGTTCGCTTCATCAGGAGTATACAAAAATATATAAAAATCTAAATTACTGCATTTTCTTTTATATAGGTAGAATAACTAGAAACTTTGAAATAAGAGTTAAGGAATATCTCAGAGCCCTGTTGTAGTGGTGACTCTGAGTTCGCAAATCATTTGTCGGAAAATGATCACAATTTCAATGTAAATACAGTGTTAAAAATACTTCATACAGATTAATAATTTTGCTTATTTTTACGTGAAAGTGGTACAAACTTTAAAAAGTAAAAGCACAGCTTTACGACTTATTTCTTAATTGAAGAGATAATAATTTAAGATTTTTACGTTGTTACGTTTATTCCTCCTTTTTGAACCATGCTTTCAGACAGCCTTCCTGTGTTCATCATCAGGGCAGCTGTGTGTAGTGAAAAGTATTTTTAATCGTGCAAGTCAGTTTAGAAACAAACGTTCAAAGCAGTGTTCAGTTTATTCCTGTCGCATCGTCCCAATTAATTTTAATGGGGTGTTTGTAGATATCGATCACTCTTGTGATTTGTCGGGCTCGGTTCGGGTCATGTCCTGTCGGTTCGACAAGGCTCATTTAGGCGTCTCTGGCCTGTCCTGTCCAACTGCGACTTTTCAATGAAGTTGCAGGGGTCCTATGCTAATGAATCGGAAAATTTGACCCTGGAAAGTACACTCTCTCGTTTATCTTCCAAATGATGGTAACCGTGCGTAAGAGTGGGACGATACACCAATCGTAGCTTAGCGTTTCTTATAACTTATCCACGAGCTGTAAAGAGAATTATGCAAACCGCTAGCCGCGCCTTTTCTAGGTGCAATTTTCAATCTTCCGGGTTATCGTTGGAGAATAATTCATCCCCAAAGAAAGTACCAACTTGAATCGCACGACATGTTTCAATAAATTGTGCTCCGTTTGCGTAAATATTACCCCGATCAACCCCAATACGTTTTTGAAGCAATAATGTTATTTAATTAATTTGAAGACTAAAAACCTTACGCGTTAGAACACCTAATTCCGATGAAACTTTGATTGAACAATTAAGTTAATAATACAACAAACTATTATATTATTACGCCCAGAAGTACATTACAATTAACGACCGTTTGAACTGCGTAATAAAAGAATTCTTCTACAAGAAACTTATTTTTCTTAGCCGATACCTTCATCGGTTCATAAAAATATTTTTTTACCAAACCTAATTGAATAACCTTACCCAATTTGACAGTTTTTATTTTTAATGTATTTTCTGACGAATGTGACAATTTTTACAAAGGGTAATTTTTCGGCTATTGCACCAAATCACAATCGAGAAATCTGGATATCTTGCAAGAAGAAAGTAAATGAAATCAGGAACGGGATGCTTGTGAGGGAATATTTTCAAAAGGTGTAAATTATTCCATAATTGAAGACAATATTAACAATTCTCAAACGACAAATGTGAAACAGAAAAATCAGAAAATGATTCGATTTTTTCTGATTTTTCTTTTAAGAGTTTTTAAGACTGTTTTCAATAACTTACTTATAGTAATAGTACTATAACTTATTTATAGTAATAGTAATGAACAGAATATATAGTAATAGTAAGTTGTCCTGTTCTGAGAAACTAAATAATTATCTAATTTATGCAACTTTTTTAAAGAGCTCTTGTTAAGTGTTTTATAAGTGAGAAACTTCATTGCATACCATTCAGTTTAGATGGTTCAAAGAATCATCCCAAATGTTAACTTATGTTGTACTCACTGGGGAAGGAACATCATTTCTGATATACGAGTATATAACGTTCTAACCCGTGGTAATATACTCCGTGGTAACGATCCCTGGATCTGAATCCGGAGGTTGTGAATTTACATCCCAGCGTGTGCAAGTAAATTACACCATTTATTAACTCAGTACCTATACATATATGCGGCACGTTCCAGAGTGATAGATAGATCTGAATATCCAGGTATTCAGACCTGGTCAGCAACCCCACCTTCCTCTCCCCAACTCCTTCCCCTCCTCACTACCTTCAGCGACACAACTTACTCGCTAGCGAGCAGTTAGGACTCTTGCTCGATATTATAATATATATTTTTTTAAGCACTTTGGGTTACTTAGATCACATAGCGCGTAGCGTACTAGACCGTCTCAACTTCTTCCTAAATTTATTAATTCCTCCCATACCCCTTGTAAAAAACAATGCCTACCGTTCGAGAAACCAATTTAAATTGGGTATTTTCGCTGTGTTTTTTAATTCTCGTTATGTATATGTTAATATATAATTACATGATCGTTTTAATTCGGCGTCGTTGACTTCACGCCGGGCGACATTGATGACAGCCATCTTACCAGACATTGACGTTTTAATGTCATAATGACGTTGTAGACAGTTGCAATACTTATATCATAATCTAAAAATATACTTCTAATATTCCACACATTTTCAACGATATTCATATATTTTTTTAAAGGACGCTCTTCTTAGCCTTTTGCACCACCCTGTACACATGCGAGCTCTGGGCTAATTTCAAGAAAAGAACAATGGAAAGGCTTCGGGTTCAATATAATAACGCTTACCGATTGATGTTCGGACTCCCCAGGCACTGCAGTGCCTCCTCGATGTTAACAGAAGGGCGAGTTCCAGGATTTACAGCTCTGTTAAGAACCAGGATTGCAGGACTGAGGGAAAGGATAAACCATTCCAGAAACACTATTATCATAGAATCGCGTCTGACTTCAGGATCGAGCATTGAAGACCATTGGAGAAAGATACTTGCTCCCACAATCTTAGATCCGTTGGATTCCCGTGCTTCTCTGCTTTAACTTAATTTCATTTTTAATTTTTTAATCTCTTTTTATTTATTTTATTTATGTTACTCTATGTAAATATTATTTGTACTTATCTCATCTATGGGATGTGTGGGATTGCACTAACCTCCCCACATCCTGGAATAAAGAATTTATTATTATTATTTTAATATACTCAATAGAATATTTTTTCCAGAGCGTGGTGTGAAGTTCGGTATCATCATGATGGCATCACGACGACTACAACGTAGAAGCATTTCCACGACTTCCGCGTGTTAGTATCTTAAGGACTTCACCGGTGTGGAATATTTATGACTTCGGCCGGCTTCAGAGAGTTAGCATTGTGAGGCACCTACTTACTAAGCTATAACCGCAAAAGGTTCGTGTATTTTTTGCTTTTATAAGTATATAAAAAGCTAGTGTCAGAAATCCACTCCATCACTCTTTTATAAATACAATATACTCAATCCATCGCAGTCGTACATTTACCGACCGGGGTGCTTAGTTAATAGGTTTGATGAGTTCAACAGTTTCTAAAAATGACCGATCGTGTTTTGAAAGGCAGAAAATCTACAAATCATGGCGGAAGTTTTTTTTTCGCGCCGCGTTCAACTAAATTATGTTAGTTTTATCCACTGAACAGAAACATATAAACATCTGTTTCTTCATCAAACCTCTTACAATTCACGACCCAGTACGGAGGGATTACAATTTGGGGGTATGGGTACCGCCGCCCTGGGAACCATTTATTAGATAACCAAACTTCTGCCATAGGCCGCCCCAAGTCGTTTATGGGGTGAGGTTTGTATATGTCTTGGCGGTGGATATGTCTGCCTACTTTATGCGTGGTGGGCCGGATCAGGAGAGACCGGTTGAGGGAGATAATTTTACCTCTCCAACAGGACTCTCTCGACCCATCGCCTTGAACCTCAGTGGGGTAGATGGATTCATACGTGCATCACTCCTGGATACACTGACCCCCAGATTCTTACCCACCCCTCATCCCTTTTCCTTCCCTGAACTATATCTATTACTTTTCCTTGAAAAGACCGTCCACACGACATCTCCAAAGGTGAAAAAGTCCATGAAGGGAATGATTTTTCTCAGAGCCTCCTGTTTGGAGCTAGTGTAAAAAAAAAATTAATCTACGAACGAAGCTCTTGCATCCGCATTTTTTCAAATGTAATGCGTAATTACATTTGAAAAATACTACGTTACTGTTTTATCCTTGGTACACAAACATACATTTTAATTAATTAATTAATTTTACATTGAAGACAATATTAGTGATTTCTAAACGAATTCTATTTTTCGTTTAGAAATCACTAATATTGTCTTCAATATTTAAATATTACAATTTGAGGTTTTACTCAATAAAGTTATTCCGAAAAATAAATTAATTTTACATCTATGTAAAACTGTTTACTGTTTTTTATCTTTCGAAAGATATATTTTTTATATATTATTCATTTTCCGTGTATATTAAATATATATTACTATGTTTATTTTTTCTTGACCTGTCGAAAAGCCGATCCAGTCTAAAAAGGTTACAGACTAAGACGTTTCGGTTTTGATTTCAGCCAGTTTCGGCCAATAAATGATTTTCGGCCACGGTTTCGGTTTCGGTCAAAAGTTAGCCGACAGTCTAGACCAGCATTCGTGATGTGTCGAATCAGTTTGGCTTTACTTGGTTGTGTGCATTTTCTTCTAGAACTAACTTTAAAAAGTATTTCAAAAGAAGATATATGGTTAAAGTTATTGTTTTGCCTATTTTCTAACATAATTATTATTTTTTTTTAAATACTGAATAGATTACTATAGTAATTGGCTCAAGAACCTTCGTTAGTTTGTAATTCATATTTTTATATCATTTTTTAATCCTATTTATGTAAATTTTACTGTTAACCCGTAGGGGGCAGCAAGAAACTTCAATAAAAACTTTTTTTGACAAAGCTAAACTCTTAGACAATACCACACTTGATACACTGACATTTTTATTTTTGTCTTTAACTAACCTCGTAGGTAAATAAAATGAATCTTATAAGTCGACAATGCAATTTCAGAGCTTTGTACCGTGCAGAGGCACGATTCTTCAACACTGCAAATGCATGGCTCCGGCCCCTATGGTGTACTCTAATAACAACGAACCAAAAAGCCCTGAATGTAAACCAAGTTATCTACTCATCTAACTGGTGTATTTTATGTCATTGCGTAAATTACTACACACTAACTAATGAACTCTTAGTTAGTGTGAGATACGCCTAATTTCTGGGTATATAGTTTTTTTTAACTAGAGCATCCAACCTTATTGTTACCACCACGTTTCCCTATCTGAAATTTTTTCCGTCCTCAAATATAAATATATCCCTCAATGTTTGGCAAGAGTATTGGCACATTGCAAGTGAATCCAAGGAAACCTGCTATTCCTCAATATACATAAAGGACTATTTTCAACATTTCCCTATACTTCCAAAAAAAATATTTTCTTCACATATTCGAATGATAATTTGACACTGTTCAGTTTCTCTCACCTTTCTAAAATGTACGTGCTTGACTCCCCAGATTATACTTTCTGTGATCTGGAAGTGCGAACCTTAGATCACATATTTTTTGGCTGTCCCTCTCTAAACACAGGTTCTCTCTTCCATCAATTTTGCCTTACACCTTGCGTTCAACAATCCCATTCCATTTAAGGCGATGCCATACGTAGTAATGCAAAATCATGTGTTTTTGGTTTGAAAGTTTGGTCGCCTAGAAATGTTTCAGATGCTTTAATTAAATTCTGCGAGTAGAATACATCTTGACCTTTGAAACAATCGAGTATTTTTTAGATAAGACTTTTTATAAGCCCAGAAAAAATAATGTATAAGTCCTATGAAAACTGCTTTAAAGTTCAAAATCTCCTACTTACGAACCCATTTTCGGTTATGATTTTATTATATAATGTGGAAAATTAAGTTATTTATAAAATGATCGAAAAAAAAATATGACTGAACATCCACAAAATAAAATAAAAGGCACTTTTTGGCCGTGTTTTTTTCTTGCATAAATCAAAACAGGCGGATGGTGCTAAACGGGAATTTAAACCTTATCGCCATCTACGTAAGGGTTGTTATTGATAGCGGCTCAATTTAAAATATTACACGACGTAGTGCATCGCCTTAATTATAAAATTTATCCTATCAAATAAAATTTACGTACATATAACTTCACCATTCCATCTCTCCATAATTTGAAAACACTTCTTGAACACTTTTTACAGCCAGAAAAATTTGTAAATTTAAAATCGGCTCGATTTCAGCCGAGGCTTTTTTCTTATTTTTTATGTACCGCACAAGAGTCCCAACTGCTCCCCAAGCATCTGAAGCCATTGAGACAATAGCATACCCAATTGGATATGTTGTGTGGCTTAAGGTAGTGGGGAGGGAAAGGAGACAGAGAAGAGGATGGTGGAGAAGCACCTGGCTATTCGTATCACGTCTTAAATAAGTCATTTCAAGCAACGTTTCATTTCTGATTGGTGGTCCTACACCAGGGCTATTCTGAGAGTATATTCCACTCTGGAACGAGCCGCAAATATAACTTATATTATTTTAAATGATTAAACTGTGAAATATCATAAATCAATCAAATATAATTTATTACCGCACGCCGAAATTCTAACCCGCTACCTTCGGATTTCTAGTCGAGAACTTTACCCCTTGACCACGGAGGCCTAAATTCGGTCTCGGTTCCGACTAAAATCCTAGTTTCGGATGATCATCGCTTATTTGCTATCAATTAAAAAAAAAGTATATAAATATCTAAGTATCTAAGTACTAAAGATAATTATTACCATCCCCGAAAAGCCCATCCCAGAAACCTAGCATTTGTGGTTTTTTAATGAATTTGAATCTGTCAAATTTATTATGGTTAGCTACATTCCTATGACTGATGATGTGGTAATGCTCAGTTATGAATACGGTATCTTTCAAGGCATTGACTACGTTTCTGGAATCGCTGAAGAAAATATGTATAAGGGGACATGACTAAGTCCTTACAGTGAGACTACATGCCTTCGAGTTCGTGCCGGCAGATATTAACTTGTAGTTAAGTACTACCCCGCGTTTCAAGTTGTCGCAACATATTGGCTTTAATGATACTCATTACGTATCATGGACATATGTTGACTTTGGTTGCCTATTCGCCCCTAAAATGCCAATAAAGCTTTGATTCCCCCCCCTTCCCCGTCACCCCCCTTCGCAACTCCACCCTATGATTATTCCGCTATCGTACACGACACACGTCTATCCAAGAGGAATCAAACATGAATTATGTTCAATTATTATGGTATCTGGCGATAGACCGCAACGACCCTACTTCCCACTTTGTTCCGGCTATTATTTTCATCTAAAATCAACAGCAAACTAATGTTATTCCTACTTGATAAAAACTTGCAAATTTGTTTATTATTTAATTTTTTGGGGTTATCTTCGGAAAATAAAAATTTTGTAAAAATAATTTTAATTCTAATTACGGCTCAGCATTTCGAATCTGTTTGAAAATCTTGCGTACTTTCTTTTAACACTTATACATTAATATTTATTATGAGACAATCGCCACACAGTGGCAAAGCTAAAAAAATATATAAGAAGATGAAAAAAAAATCTAGATTCTCCCCAAAACTTATATTATTTCAATGTTGATCTATTATTGGACTTTTTTAAGTAATGTAATTTCTCGCAATTTAAACACCTTATCTATAAATAGGTCTTTACTGTAAACGAGGATATTTTATTTTAATTCATTTTATTAATTATTATTCAAATCATACCACAGATCATCCTTACAATCATTATTCGATAATTTTTTTAAAGTAGGTATATTAAAATAAATATCCCAATAACAAAAAACCTGAATAAAAATATACAAATACGAAACATACTAAATAAACAAATTTTAAATATAAAAAATATTCTATAATGACAAATTTATCATTGTTTCAAGAATATAAATAAACATGGAATGAAACTAATAAATTATTAGGAAGAAAAAATATAAATACAAGCTGAATTTTCTGAATTCTTCAAATCCAAAGGCTTTCAAAACATTCTCCAAATTGTTCTTCGAGTTATTCTTCGAGTCATTCTTCGAATGATTCTTCGAATTATTCTTTGAATTATCCTTCGAATCATTCTTCGAATCATTCTTTCAAACCATAGTTTCAATCGTCCTTCGAATCACTTGTGAATAATTCTGAAACTATTCTTGGCGTATTGTACCTAATATTGTCTGTTTTTTAGCGGTGGTCGTAGAGTGATAGTGATAAAGGTCATATCAGCGTGACCTCGCTCCCCGCGCGTGCGATACGTCGGGACGTGGGGTGTGGATCGCGGGGTGGCGGACTGCCACGTGGCGCTTCCCACGGGCCATTACTAATGCAGGAGGCGGTGCGCGTGGTGTAATATGTAGCCCGCAAAGGTGACTTGGCGTTCCCCTGTCTTCTCCCATCGGCTCTCAGTCGGCATTCACATCAAGCGAGGGTTGACCGCAAATGTCACGTTTACGGGATTTATTTCAAGATACTTAAACGTATTATATTTTATTTGGGTTTACCACAGATATTTCCTTTATAAGCTATCCATATTATAACGGACCTCTCAGTACTACTTTTAGTTAAGAATTACTTTTACTTATTAAATTTTTTTTATGTTAATTGACTAAATTAAGATAAATATAGATATTATTTTAACTTAAAATTTTATAAAATTTTAAAACCTCAATGTTTATTAATCTTTTATCTAGAATAAATAAAAGTAGTCCTTCCACTGAGAGGTTCGTCGTAACCTAGTTACATGGGCGTTGATGAAATCATTCATTGTATTTCTTGTTTTAGCAGACTACAAACAGGGCCGGACCTGAGCCAAACGGCCTTGGCGCTCCTTGTCAAAATCGGTTGACGGTTGGGGGTTCGCTGTAATCAATAATATTTGGATGATTTGAATTTATGTATTGCGCGATTTTTATGAAAAATAATCTCAAGGGTGGTGCGTTAGGTTTGGTTAGGTTATCAGCGCTTTGGCACCTTGGAAATTCGGCACCCGGAACAGACTGCTGCAATTGCACCTGCATCGGGCCTGGTACAAAGTGTATATTTTTTAATGCGGTCAGCACTAAAAAAATTCACTTTGTATAACATTGCTACGCAATTATTATTAATTAATTAATTAATTACAATTATTGCTTGGGGAGAAGCAACAAACTCGGCTATCAATTACATAGAAATCGCACAGAAAACGATCTTAAAGGTAATACTAAAAAAACATAGACTGACTGATACAGACCAAATATTCAACAGCTGTGACGTACTAGATATACGCCAATTATACGTTAAAACACTACTAAACTACATTTTTGAGAAAAAAAAATAAATTTCAACATACACAAAATAACACTAACAGACTAGTTAGACTAGCGTACAAAGAAAACATAAAAACTCCGACAGTAAATTCAAGCTTTGGACAAAGACACTACCAATACCATGCTATAAAAGCTTTCAACAGTGTAAAATTTGAAATTAAAATTGAGGAAAATAAAAATAAATTCACACACAAAATTACAAAATGGATTAAAGAACAAAAAAGACAATATTACCAAATGTCATAGAATAAAATAAAAACAAAACCTACACGTAACACACAAAACCAATATAAACACACATCCTTCACAAACACACAAGATTATTTTCAATGTATTATTTTTTAATTTTAAATATATTATTATGTATTATGTATTTTTAATTTTAAATGTATTATTTTCTCTTTAAATGTATTATAAAGATTATATTTTCATATTATAAAATGAAGGCCTCAGCAAGCCACCCAGTGAGGCCTACATTACTGGAAAACTTAAAATGTAAAAAATATTGTACCAAATCAAATAAAAATAAATAAATACTACGAATGATTTACCTGTATATAGGGTAAAGTAGGATAATGTATAAGTTTTCCTGTAGTGAGCTTTTAAGTTATATATGAAATACTAGAATAAGTTGGGTAAAACGTTTGAAAATGCCTTCGGTTTTTAAACTGCTCCTTTTAAAGATATGTTGTGCTAAATATTTCATATAAATTAAGAGAATACACAGTTACAGGAAACCCTACGCATTTTCTTAACTACCTGTTTAGAAAAAAAATACCGGATAAATCATTTGTAGTATTGCAAGGGTTGGCAGACAACCAAGTTGAGTTTTAAAAAATCCAAATTTACAAGATACCGTCGCTTTCTTGACCTTTTTCAATTCAAAATCATCTTTTATAACATTGCTTGAAAATATGTTTGGTAATTTTTTTTTTAAATATTTTTTTTTATTTTCAAAATACAGTATAATCATTAAAATTTACATAGTAAGAACATATTTCAAATAAAAATTTACATGTTTGACTTTACAAGAGTCCAAAACTCGTGTGTAAAGGGACAAAAATAAAAATAAAAACTTAACATACATATGTAAAAAGAAGACAAAAATTCATAAAACATATGAAGTGAAGAGATTTATGTTTTTTTTTTTATACAATAATATATAAAATAATATAGTGAGACGTCATCGTCATTCTAATTCGCTAAATTATTTAAGGTAGTGAAGTTTATTTTATTTTTAAATTTATTATAGTCCTGTTCTAACCTCATCTCTGTCGTTAGTTGATTAAACCACACCACTCCAGTGTACGTGTAATAGTGTTGTGCAAAACTGTGCATTAATGGAGTTTAGTATCTAGATATGACTTGTAAGATAAGTTCTTCCCATCTTCCTCCTACCTATAATCTCACATCGGTACGAGCATTTAGCAATCGAAACATAAATCTGGATAGCGAACTACTAACTTTTAATCGATTCATCTATCATCTGGCAGAACAATTGGCCACCATTCTGAATCAACACGTTGAATCAAAATAAAACGTTTTGAGTTTTAATGTGGTAACAAGATCTGAATAGTCTATCAGCTTCTCCCCTTTTCCCCATATCCACTTTATTCCCCCTCTCCACATCTGACTGTATTTGAGGTGTCAATTCCATTTTCTCCGAGCAGTGCGAGCGCTGCAACCTTATGTGGAATAATTTTTCATAGATGTCGGGCGCAGATAATTGCGGGATACGAGGTTGCAACATTCAGCTTATACAAGCTGGGGCAAAAATAATGTCATAATGTTAATGTGCCATAATTTATCAAATGGCGTCAAATTTCATTATGCTTTACAATTATGTTGTTGACAAATAAAGAATTAGTTGACAACAAGCAATAGCGCGATACACACCTAAAGAATGCGAAATTATTGTTACTGCCTATTTCACAAATTTCCGGTCAGTTGTTTTAACACAGGAGGGGCAAAAATAATGTCATAATGTGAATTTGCTGCCATTTTATTAGACATTTAAAAAAAAATGGGCTCCGTTTTCACTGAAAGTTTATTTGAAGGTTTGCACGAGACGCTCAGCCAAGTGCTTAATTCTTCGTGCACATGGTGTCGGACGATGAGGAAAACGACGATGAAATTCACGATGCAAACAACAAAACGGAGTTTGGTCAAATAAGCAGTAACAATATTTCTGCGTTCTTCAGGTGTGTATCGCTCCATTGCTTAATGTCAACTAATTCTCTATCTGTCTACCTACAACATAAATGTCAATGCACAATGAAATTTGACGCCATTTGCAAAAAATATGGCACATTCATATTATGACATTACTTTTACCCTAAATTGTATTAAGACATACGATGAACCCATTTAGGTACATGTATGGTTACACTTGTACATTGTGCGAACTATTACTGCTTATAACTATTTTATATTTACTTGTATTCTACAAAAAAATCATTTTTCATAATATCTTTCCTATTTTTCGAATCATTGATTGAAATCTCGACATTTGGAAGTCTAACCACCTTAATTAATAGTTAGCCAACTGAAAGGTAAGGTATCCACTTATTATTCACACGCGACCTGATGTGGGGTCATATGTCATACATGCTGCATGTTAATTATTACTGCCTTCCTCCTTCATATTGACCACAGGGGTAAGTCCACATACCAATATTTAATAAAATAAATATAATAGGTTGCTACCAGACGCAGTCTATAATTATAACTATTTACTTATAGCGAATTAAAAAAAAAAAGTTACTATTTTTGTCTCGCCGTAATACCACTAGACACAGTAATTTAATAACACCGTCCCAACCTCAGAGACTTACAACATGAACACAAAGTGCAACATTAGTTCACATCAACATTACATCACACAGATACTTTATTTAATAAAACCGTCCCAAACTTCGAAGCTTAATACAAACAACATCAACATAAAGTGTTATAATAGATTACTCTTCCTATTAAAAAGTTATACAGGTTTTTAATCAACAAAGTCATATTAGTATCAATTTATAACCGGCTTTTATGAAGGTATGCACACTTCCTTATTTTGAAACAGTTAATTCATGGTGGAATTCCATTTGTTACTTTTTGTTAAAAAGTTATAAAGTTTTTTAATAAAAAAAATTAGACACTAGTTAATTTAAGTGTAACACACGCATTTGTGTATAACCCATGCATTTACGATTGTATGCATATATGTACGAACTTGCTTTAAATATTACACTTTATTTTGTTTACTACATAGTTTAATTTCTATTATTTAAATTCAGTATCTATTTTGCTAATTCGTATTAATTTTTCTATGGGTAATGATATATATTTCTTCTTTTTTTACTGCTTAGTCAATAGCGTGTTTTGTAAGGCATAGGTTATTCTGGAGTATGTGGGAAACCATGTGAATAAAAAGCATATGTGCTTTTGGGTCGGTTTATGTAATTGAAATACTCTCGTTAGACAGATCAATACAATCGTTATTATTATTTTTAATAGTGAAGTTTTTCAGGTGTCTGATATGTACCTAATGGAGTTACAAATTCTCATCACGTTCCAATGTTTATTGGTTGGTGAATAATATTTATGTTGAATGGTGTTACTTCCTTGCTTGCTGCAGACGGTGCGGAGAGCGGACGAATTGGAGTGCGGACAGACGGACAGGCGGACAGGAGAACAGGAAAACAGAAGAACAGGAAAACGGGAGGATATTAGGACAGGGACAGGCGGATGGAGGGGACAGGGCGCGAGGCGGCGTGCCAGGTGTGCGGGGACAAGGCGTCGGGCCGCCACTACGGAGTGCCCTCGTGCGATGGCTGCAGAGGATTCTTCAAGAGGAGCATCCGCAGGTATCTTTTTATCTTTTAATAAGCTTTGGTCAAAGACCCCACAAATATCAGGTAATAAAAACATTCTACAAACTTTCACTCCGTACAAAAAAAAGGAAACAAAAAACATTTCACAAATTAAAATATATCTTAAAAGAGTACAAAATATACATACTACCAATAATTACATATAACCAGTTTTTTGAAATCTTAATTTATAATTAATGAATATTTTTATTATGTTTCTTAATATCAAATTAAGATCTTCTAATTTAAAGAAAATAAATAATCTTGTATACATCAAAATAATCGTCTTTTTTCGAAACACGTCATTAATATTAATAGTTACATACATATTTTGATTTTTTTTAAATTCAATGTAAATCAACTTAATATTGTTACTATTAAGTTCTGCGAGTATTTTAGTTTTGTATTATTGTGAATGCTGTTTCGGGGTTCAATGCAATTTTCAAACTGTGCCTTAAAAATATAAATATTAAAATTAGTTCTACGAATTAAACATAAAAATAATTAATACATACTTTGTATCTTATAAAGTCGTAAAATGTAGGGGTCTCAGTACGATAAGCACCCAGTGAGACTCACATCACCAAATAATCTTTGTTAACAAAACAAAATTTAACAAAATAGTGCTCACGTATCAATAAAAATATTAAATAAATCAGTCATGGTTTACAAGTAAAGTGCTCTTACCGCTGAGAACTACGGTTTTTCAATTATTTGTCTTTTAAACATTTAAAACATTCAACATTTCGTCGTTTATGTGAAAAAAATATTAACGTAGGCGGTAGGCGTTAATGTTCATGTCGCTAAGAACTCCACGGTGTTCTTCTTACTGTATTTCTCGTCAATCAGAAAGAGGTTAAGTTAAGTACTTGTGTAAACAAATCCAACAGTGACGTGCTCTCATAATCCTGCCGCTGAGAGATGTATCGTAAAAACCTCTTTCGATATGCCTTTATGAGAGCTTCGTTGGAACCTACCCACCTTTCTGCTAAATTCGTCGTTTTATGATGGAACTGATTAGCACCGGGCTATCAGTGAGCGGTAGGTACGCATGCATGCACCAAATAAAGCGACGTATGCACGGAGAAAAATGATCATGTTAAAAAAGTAATTGTTAATTTCCTGATAAAATATTAATCACACGAGATCAGTATATCAATATCAGATTTGTATGAACTCGTTTTTCCACCGTCCTGATTAAAACACTCGCTTTTAACTGATACTTCGTTAGGATCTCTGTCAATTCATTCATTAAAGGCCTGCAGTCCCGCTTTTAACAGTAAAACCAATAATTTGAGCAGATTTTTATTTAATTAACAGTATTTTATATCAGTAAGTTTTCTTCGTGTGCTCTGCCGCAATAAATAATTATCGTTTTACCCAATTAAACACAATGGACATCCACTATATTTCGAAATAGCAAAAACTTAAAAAATATATATGGATAATTTCTGCAGTTTTTTTTAAATCTGTTCAGGCTTCCGATAGAGGGTCTGAAACACGACTACTGTCCTCTGTCTTTTAAATAACAGTTTTCCGTTAAAAAAAGACGTTCATTCATTTTATCTGTGATCTCGTGACGTTTTGTTCCAATTAGATACTTAATTTAATAAACGTAAAGTTAAAGTAGAGTGGGTGTTTTGTCCACCCTCGCCCCATGTAGAAAGCTGCACCCCCTATTGAATATTAGTCCTGTGGGAGAAAGGTGTCAGGTCAACCGCTGCCGCCGATATTATGTAAATACAGATCACAACATGCCTCATTTATTCCCTATTCGACTCGCCTCAAACTTTGACAAACTGACAAAGAAATTTGTTACCAATGATCAATCACTATTTCATATTCTTTCTTCTCAACCAACATAAGGGAGAAATTTTCTCTCGTGCGACCTTCTTGAATATTAATAAAAATCTTTTTTTAGTGTCTTTTTTTGTGTTATGAAATTAAATTTTACTTTACAGTTAATGGGTTTGATTAAAAAAATATTAGCTTTATGCTTAATTACTTTATTACATGATTTAGGAATCACTTTTTACTGTCATATCGAATGCTGGGTTTTGTAATCTGCAACACAAAATATTTATCTTATACGGCAGTGGTAAAGATGTTTTACTGTATCCTGGTTCTCAGCATTCTCAAGAGTGGCTCTGTAATAAGGGGACCCGAAGATACCACTTAAATGATGTAGAAAAGTTATAAAAAGATTAATGTGATACCTTTAAGTGCCAGAGTTTGGGTACTAACATCTATTTTTTAGGACTATATCGTTTAGACTCTAGACGTTAGGAGAAAATATGCAATGGTTTTAGTATCACATTAGCTGCTCTATAGGCACATTTGCAATCCTGATGTTCCGAAACCTATTGGGCTTTATGTCCAACTTCACCAGAGCTAGGCGATACAGGCTTTTTTATTTTTTTAAGAGGCAGGACAAACCTAGCAATGATCATGACTCTGGGGAGAGTGCTTCACTCTCAAACCACCTTTCTTCTGAGGTAGACATTTTTTAGTTAAAATTCAGTGAATTCAAGATTGCAATAAATATTTTTTTCAGCCAAGGCTGCATTTCAACGTATGTATTAAATATATGTAATTATTTAATCTATGTATGTTATTAATAACTGTAAATTAAGACCCTGTTCAGAAAAGTACCACACTGAACCGCGCTACAAACCGTTACCTTTATCGGCCCTATAAAAATGCTTTTATGTGTAAATAAAATCCTTCTTTCGGATATGGTTTTTTTTATAGTGTGGAAAATTAAAATTCGAGTATGATATTAATTTGTGCCTGAACGTCGCGAAAACAAAACAAAAAAAAATATTGCGAATTTTTTTTTGCACTTAACAAAACAGGTGACTTTTTGACAGTCGAGAATTTCAACCTTATCGCCATTGGTGAGTGCGTACATTCGTTCAAATTTTACGAAATGAAATTTCAATATGAATTTGAAAAATGAATATGATTCGGCGAATACTTTGTCATAAAATATGCGAGCAAATATATTTTTTACTTGTGTGATCAATAAATGAATATAATTCTTTTTATCTAATCCTTTCTTATGTGTAGCATATTTATGGGTAATTCCAATGTTCGCGATTACTTTTTATCACGTTATGTGCGCGATCATTTGCAATTCTTATTTCAGCTTTGATGTGCTTTCTTTTTCCTAATTTTAGTTAAAATTTGTGGTTTTTTCTTAATGTTTGCTGTCATGTATTACTCTGTACTATGTGCGAGATTATTTTTGTGGTGCTTTGTCTTGTAGGTACACTGTGATGTTATGTGCTCCCTTATAACTGAACAGAAAATCATCTGATCCATTCCGATTTGACAGACAAGTAATATAGTTAATTGAAACTATCTTGTGACTCCTAGGCCCTAGATATTGCCAATGCAATTAATTATTTGTTCGAGAAAGATATTTTAATGTTTTGATAAGTGTCTCTCTCTGGTTTCAATCCTGGGATTGGTTTGCAGCAATTTCATCAAATCTCCTCTTCCATTCTTCCCTGTCTTGTGCGGCTCTTTTGACTTGTGCATATGATGAGCAGCGCACGTCCACCAGCAGGTCCTCCAGGTACTCTCGTCCCCTAGAGTTGGTCCCCTCGGTCATACCCTCCATTATGACATGCAAGAGGCCTTCTTGTCGTATAACATGGCCGATCCATCTTGCACGCCTTTCGGACAAGGTCCTGAGCAGGTGCCTTCCTGAGATGTGGTCCTATAGAAGACTGTTAGGAATTTCCTGGAGAGACCATATTACAAATGAGGAGGTTCTCCAAAGAATCGAAGGAGGAGGATAAGTGTGCTAGGGTGTAATTTTCCACCTACAGATGATGTGTGTTGTTCTTTAGGAACCTGGACTACGTGTGTAAAGAGGTGAACCGCTGCGTGGTCGACGTGACACGCCGCAACCAGTGCCAGGCTTGCCGCTTCTCCAAGTGCCTCAGGGTCAACATGAAGAAAGATGGTAAGTTCAAGTCATTGTTATCACACTCATTTATTTATTGGAATGAAGCTCTGCGGAATTCCTGTAAATGGTATGGAAACAGACACAACATAATATGCTTAACACATACGCAAATATTGTTAAAAAATTGTATTCACACAAAAAATGTACATTTTTTTTCATGTGAATATATTCTTTTTTCTAAAAGGGAAGAGTGCTGTTAAATCAGCGTGAAATAGCGTGTTAATTCATTTTCGGAATTTTGTTAACCTATCAGGTTCAGATATCTTTTTTAATAAATACATTGTCATGTAGACGAAATAAAAAAGTAGATAAAGAAACTCTGAGAATTGTAAATAGTTAGGTACCATTTCGATGGTTCCATGATAACTCAACACAGTGACAATTCAACACACTTTTAAAAAGTGATATAAAGTCATTAAAACGATGAAAAAAATGTTTTTTAACCTAACCTAACCTACTTAACCCAGTAAATAAAGTTTTTGTTTCATCACTTTCCATGAATTTATATAACTTTTTAAAGATGTGATGAATTATCATTGTGATGATTTATCCGGTCACCGTGTCCTCCATATGTATATAACAAATATGTATATAATATGTGTTTCACACTGATATTTACTGAGACATTAATCGGACACCGATCAACTGCTACACTTCCAACCCGTACCTAAATCTGTTAGAATGGAAGTATATATTTTTAATTATAGTTTTGTGAAATTATAATATTATTATAATCATCATCATCGAAAATACTAATACCGGTTGTTTGCGCGCCCTGAACTCAAATTCGCTTTGAATTTGTCATTTTTCAATATTGGTACTGATTGTGAAAATAGTTCAGAAAAGCGATAAAATTTAGTTAACTACTAATTATAAAATATAATATAATTATAATGACCGGTCGGTGGCCGAGTTGACATCGCGTTTGGGTCCCACCCAGGCGTAGTGTGTTCAATTCCTCGGCTGGCTAAGTCCTCCATCACAACACAAGCAAAATTTTCAGCTTACTGCTGTGGTGGTAGTAGGAGATTTTCAAATATTGTCAGGTTATTCGTAACCCGGGAATGTTTGTCTTTCTTTAAAAAAAAAATTTAACAGCAAAATATTTTACTTGTAATTGTGTTAATTTCAAAATTGGAACTGATTTCTCAAAAATTCAGACTATCCTGTAGTTTTTCACGGGTCTGCGCTAGCAATAATAATATTTGAATAAAAGCCATTCCATTAAGACATATGCAGTCCACACATCTGAAATTATCATTATGTACCTGTAATAGGTATTTAATTAATAAGGGGTTGGTTGGTTTAGCCATCGGTAGTAAGTAATAGGAGCTAAATGGAATAAATGACATCGGCGCGCGGGAGGAGTGAACTGTTGGTGTGGTGTTGAGTGCGCCGGGAGAGCGTCAAGCCGCGCCGGGTGAAGCAAACATTGACACAAGCTCTCCAAACGTGTTTGGGAAGTGACAGATTCACCCCCAAGTGTTGGCGGTAAACAGTCCCGGCCAAATGTGGCCAACTGCTTTTCCGGCATCGATCCTACCCTGCTCCCACTCTCCTTTAAACACCTCACTCCTACATACCCTCTTCACACTTCTCCGATGGGAGGATGAAAAACACGGTACGGCTAAGGAATAGTAACACTTTTTCGTACGCAAGTATGTACTACATTATTAATCGTTATACGCAAAGTCCCCAAAGTAACAAGCACTGTGGATATTGTAACAAAAATTTTCAAAAAAAACTCTTTTAACTCATCTCATTAAAAACAAAACAAATAAATTTTACAAACACACGAAACACGCTGTTTAAAACCAACGAACTCTTTCAAATACCTGAAACAAATACATTATTTGGTCAGTGTAATTGCAAGTACATTGCGGCTAAAATATACAATAATGTACCCGAAAAACAAGACAATTAAAAATCTAAGCAACCTTAAAATCTTGGCTAAATATTAGATCATCAATGAAAGTCGTAATAATTAATAAACAATAATTAGTTAATTCACACACATGTAAATAAAAAGGTCTCTAGTCCCACTTCTGTTACCAAATACCAATACCAACCTGAATTACATAATGTTGTCAAATATTTTTCCTTCCAACTTCCAACAAATATTCCTGTCGAAATTAACCTTTAATGAAAATAACCTATTTTGAAATATGTGCAGACTAGTCTGTCTCCACAGTGGGACTGGCGCAGTAAAAATATATGAAAACCCTACTTATAATTGTAGTTATGCCTAATAAATAAATTAAATAAACATACCTACATATTATTAGCCTTACCTCTAAGAGTTAACTTTAATTTTATAATGTATTCGAAAAACTTTAACCAGTGATTCTTGAGATGATTCGCAGTGAAATCTCGCAGAATCTCGAGCAATTAATGAGCATATAAATATATATATATATATATATATATATATATATATATATATATATATATATATATATACACACACAGAACGACGTATTGCCTAAAGATGGTTTCGAGTTCCAAGCTGTAAAATAGTCATGTTTTTGGCCTATACACCCGTACGTTTTGATGCTGAAGATGGGTTCTGCGAGATTGAGGAGAGAAAGAAAACCATAAAAAATCGTGAATAAACAACAACAAAGAATGATTTTTTGTCATGATCGTTCAGATTTACCTACGTATAGATATAACAGTGCCTTCAGGCTACCGTTTTCACCCGTGCTAACTGAAGCCACCGCGTGAAAGCTCGGCCCATTGTTCGATCCCTTGTTTCTTAAAAAAGGTACTTTAATGTTACATTTACACTTGCGAGCCGAACTACGTATCAATCTTTTCCATGATTCGTATTCCCAATTTTTTTAAAGTTGATTGTGATAGTAAAAGCCACACCTTGTCCTTGGTCAAAAGCAAAGCACGCCACTGGGTATAGTTAAATAATATCTGCAAAAAAAGTAATGGTTAATAAGTATACGTATAGTACCTCCCTAAATTGGACAAGATTTTTTTGTTTGTTTAAATCTATTGATTGCAAAAAGGTTTATGATTGTTTGTAGTTCTCGTACCCTAGAAATGACGGCAAACTAGAACGAGGAAAAATACGTTTCTTGAATATTAATAAACTTACTCTGAAATGGCATTAGTAACAAAAAATAATTGAAAACCTCTCAGGCAGATCTTTAAGATTCTGTGTTCTGAGGAGAAAAAGGTTCAAAATCGAGCGAGAAGAATAAAATTTTAAAAAATATATAGGTGTATTATATACGAATATATTTTCACCTAATTTTGAGATTTTCATCAAAATTCAAAATTCAAAAAATTATTTACTGCACAAAAAGAGTACAAAGGATATAATAGCTTATAGGTTACATCCTATTTCTTCCAGCTAACCCAACAAATACACATTATATTACATAACCCAACAATTATATTGCGAACTCCCCAATACAACGGTTTCACACTATGGGAAACCAATACTTAGGTGATGTCGATATATTTAATATTAACTTTGCGAATTTTGTGGATTACGTAAAAGATTTATTTCAACACTATTCCTAAATGGAAGCTATATTTTTGTAAACCAGTCAAATCGCAGTATTTTTTAATTTATGTTCTTGTTATTTTTAATTTTGTTTCTTGCGTATATTATGTTTTAATGTAATTTTATTTTTATTATTTCTTTCTGATGTTTCAAAATTGTCATTAAAATTGTACCACTTACATGTAAAAGACCTCTGGGCGTTAAATAAATAAATAAATAAATTACATGTAAACAAATGTATGAAAATAAAATATAAAAAACAGAGGTATTTAATTTAAGTAAGGTAAGTTAATTTAAGGTGTAGTGACATTTGTTTAAAAGAAATGTTTAACATCATTATATGTGTGGACGGCAAAAGAAATGGCGGGTAATTATGTTTGCCTATGTTATAAATATCGACTCTTCAATTATACTAGTATATTAACCAGAGATGTGCAAAATGGGTACCCAAAACCATTTGAAATGCAAAATGGAAATAGGTCAAAACTTTTCCATTTGAAAATGCAAAATGCAAAATGGTTTTTAGAAAAGCATTTCAAATGCAAAATGCAAAATACCTATTTTCAAAATGCATTGAAAATGCAAAATGGTTTCTAAGGTCAAACAATTAAAATAATTATAGAATTTTTAAACAATTTTGTCATTTAATAATGGACATCAATGTAGAAAAAACATATTACATGATGGTAAATCCAAAAACACCACGACTACAGATTATGAAACCACAAAAAATTTGCGCGGGACTAATTTTGCCAACGTAAAAACATAGAAACTGCTATCTAACATTTAATACTATGTATTACAGCGTCATGGCCCACAGTGGGCTGAAAAGGCTATTTTCTATGAAAGGCGATTTTCAGCCCACTGTGTGGCCCCATGTTTAGTATTTGAATCAGTATTTTTTGGAATGGTATAACTCAATTTCCAGGGCTCCTACCAGGGAGCAACTTGACAAATGTAAATTATCTCTCATAGCGAGGTTGAGGACCGACTGATATTTGGGGCTTATGAAAAAAAGATGAGTGGAGATAGTAGGAAGAATGCTGCAAAAAAGCATTTAAAATGGAAAATGCATTGAGAAAAGTATTTAAAATTCAAAATTCAAAATGGTTTTTAGAAAAGCATTTAAAATGGAAAATGGAAAATACCCATTTTGCATTTTGCATTTCCATTTGAAATGGATTTATTTGAAATAAAGCACATCTCTGATATTAACCTAACCTAACCGTTACCTAACGACGCCGAATAATACTCTGGTTTCTAACTCATTCATTTGACTTAGCCTTATTACAATAGAAGTATTAAATTAAAATAATATGTATATTTACTGTCGTATGAATTTCTACAGGAAAAAAATAATTCAATTATATATTATTATTATATATTTTAGTACCTAAATAGAGTATAAATTGCCATTAGTTTGTCGATGGGAATATCTAATTAAATTTAGTTTACTCGTGAACAAGTACTGAGTGTTGCGCTCACTGACTTCAGAGGTTGCGTTACACGTTACACCTATCCTCCGATCATACGCGTATAAAATCTTTCTATACCGTGGTATCACATATTTATAACACATACCTACCACTAGCAATTTGACATAATTCCCTCTGCACCGAACTCGTTAAAGTCTTTTAAACATAGTTACGTCAAATGGGTAATCAACATTCCGCTACATTTTTATTTTACAATGTTTTTTATCTGAAAACTTGTATTCTAATATCTTGTTTTATAAAGTTTTATTTATTTTCTTCCTTACATTAACTACGTTTAAATAAGATGAATAATAACAATAATAAAATTTAATGAAAATTTGCCCTTTTTGTAGGTACACTACTATTTAATACAAATAATCGACTTGTTTTCAAATTTTCAACTCTAGTGGGTTCTTCATTAGATCACGTAAAATTAAAACGACGCCGCAAAGTTAATTTACGATTATTGAAGAAATAATATAATTGGTTAGATTTATTTAGTTAATACACTATATTAATGCCTACAGCGTAAGTGCAGGTTCACCAAATAAATAAAATAAAACAACAACAATAAAATATCCGTCACGAGACGCCTGGCAGATGTGAAACATCGAAATTAATTTGTATTGAAGGAAGTAAATATGAAAGTAAACAAGTTTTTTTTATATTTGATAGTAAAACAATTACTAAAAAAATATGTATTTTTAAGTTAACTAAAAAAATGTTAAATCATTTACAGAAAATATGTTACAATGTACATATTAATCATTTCACGTATTGCAACCATAATCAAGCTAGGCTTGTGTGTAAGGGGAATGTGTTATGCTATTTCCTTAATAATTTTTTTAATTATTCACTTTACATTTTCGGGGCGTTTTTTTTAAGATATTCCTTAAAATCTTTATTATTATTTATATTTCACTTTTTTGTAATGAATGAAAAAACATTACTCCAAGATATTTAGTTGGGAATTGCCCCATACAATGGACCCATAAAAAAACCAATCACTGAGTGGACCTAAAAAGCCAGGTCCATGGACAATACCGTGTAGACCTCAATGTGTACGGCTTTGCATTACGATGTTTTGGCGGGATTAACAAAATCCACAATTAAAAATTAATTTCAGGATGAAATTTTTATACTAATAAAAATAAATATAATACATTACATTATATATATATAAACTGTAGGAAACGTATTAATCTGCCGATCGTCAAACGATGATTCTGAATATATAAGTTTTATATGATATTATTATAAGTAGAAGTTATAAATCGTCATTTAAAAACGAATAAAACACCATCCCATTAAAACACACCGTTTGTTTGGTACGTCTGAACTGATGATTTATCAAAACCAGTCTACGTGAGTAATATATATATATATATATGGTCTACAATATCCACAATAATTCGTGGAGAATTCTTGAATTGCGGGGAAACGCTAAGATTTTACGAGAATTGTGGGGAAAACCCCTTCGTGGAGAAAACGCGGTCATTCAGGGCATTTCTTGATTATCCAACCATATTGAAAAATAATATTTACAATAATTGTTAGAACGCAATATATATCGTTTTCGTTTGCAGCAAATTTTCCAAAATATCTATTTTTAAAGCCTGAACGAAAGAAAAAATTCTAAAATGACTAGATAATAATACAAAAATTCTAATGTAGCAAACACTTTGTGGCTATACACAATTATAATAATAAGAATAAAATAACTTTTTTTAATACCACTTAATTGTATATATTGAAAAAATTTAAAACCAACCGGCTTCGGTTCACCCTGAACCTCCATCAGGGTTATATAAAAACATTGTTTTTTACATTTTCATAAATACAATAATGTAGTATTAAAAACAAATTAATTTTACTCTAATTATTATAGGAAAATAAATGCTTATTTTAATAGAATCTTGTTTCATTTTGGAGGTATAAGGAGTTTATGGGTACTTATAGGGGAATTCGAATATATCTTTATCACTTGTGGGTATTTTAGAACATATGCTTTGGCAACTCTGATTCACATTCATCTTTGAACCGATGAAAACGGTTTAATGCATTCTTTTTAAACCGGTAAATTGTTCATTAGGTGCGGTCATGGATGCATTTTTGCACTTTGGTTCAATGGGATCACATTAGTGACGAGATGCTAACATTTTGCTTATTATTCTTCAATACGAAAAGCGGATAATCCCATACTTTACTGCGCCACCGTTTGAAAAAAAAGTAGGCTTTTTGAAACTGACTGCTGACGTAATGGGTCACGTACCTACACATTTATTTATTTACCAACGGACCACTTCCAATTACAACATATTACATATTACACGAAGTTAATACAAGGAGAAATGTTACAATACACGATAATTGAAAAAAATACTGCTATGAAAACAATAGGGCAAATAAACAATAAAGATAATGTCAAGTCAACAAGAACAAGGTTTTGATGGAGTTCACGACTTCTGCCATATCAATATAAAATATTACTTGCGTAATGATTGACAAAAATCAATCATTACGCTAAGTCCAAAGAGTTCAAGGTCCTAACTTGAGTTAACAAGTCTTGACATTGTATTGTACAACTGGTCATATCGGGATTATTAACGCCTCCGTTCCTTGCCAAATCGGCGCCCGGAGTCTGCTCCAACTGCGCCCGGCTTGGGCTGGCCCTGCATCTAAAGATGTATGTTAGTTTCTTCACTCTGTCTTTGAGTGTGTTTATGTGTGTGGATGATTTTAGGCATTGATCTACTGTATTTCTAAGGTATTATGTACACAAAGAATACAAATTTAAAAAATCAAATCAATATAAATAATATGGTTAGGTGATGACTTTATTTCTTTGGCAAGTAGCCTAGTGTCATCTACGCCAATGGTCCTGCCAGAGTATGACTACAAGTGGGGAGGTTCCCTCTCCCTTTAATATTGAAGTATTGTATAATACGTGAGAACTCTATCAGCTGACTTTGACACTCAAGAGAGAGAGAGGCTCCATTATTGACACTGTTTTCACGGATCATTATTTCTAAATAAGTCGCTAGGAGTGTAAAACGTATACTAGTAGCACATGCCTTATACTGTAACCGTTACAAAAGTGAAGAAGCATGAATAAAGTAAGAATTGAATAGAGCACCCTAGATAGTATATTCTTACCTAATCGGTTATTTATCATCTGGTAAAATTTTACGTGTAGGTTCCTACTTACATCATAATATACGATTAGTACCTACATATGTAAATTTAATTTAATGGATGTTTAATACATGGACAGTTAGTTTTCTAAGTTGTTTAACTAACTCGTAATTGAAGTTATTTATAAAAAGGTGCACTTTATGGGGTGCTAGCGGACCTGGCAATGCGTCGCAATTGCTAATATCATCTCCGACTTATTCCACCATTTGCTGTTATATACCACAATGTTACTGTTAAAAAATTACACTATATCAAATTTTATTATTAGTATCTCATTCAAATACTTTAAGTCTTATTCGGCGGTCCCCGACTCTTTCTACCATTCAAATCACTCTCAAATACCCCTGACACTAATAAGAACAAACTTTAAAATTATCAGAAAAATTGGTCCTGTAGTTTTTGAGTCTAAAGTGGACAAAGAAAGAAACATTATTTTTTTTATATATATTACCATATAATAATAATAAATAGATATATATCTATTTACTTTCCCACTATCGCTTAATTACCTACCTAATTAATATCTATATTAAATTTAACCTCGAATGGGTATGAACAAAGATTTACATATTTCAATCTAGGGAGTTTAGTTAAAAGACGAAATATAAATGACCTCTTAATGCTTTACAAAATTGTGAATAATCGTGTAAATAGTAACTCAGTCAATCAAATCAATTTTTACGCCAGGCCCAAATATACTAGAAATATGAACATATTTTGGACCGAAATTTTTGCCAATAACACTGGATATTTTAATCCTATGTCTAGAATGTCTCGATCATACAATGGTCTTGCTAAAACACACACTGTCATAGATATTTTTGCAAATAATATAACTTGTTTCAATAAATATCTCCACGTTTCTGTACTTAGAAAAAAAAATTTAAAAAAAAAATAAATAAAAAAATTGTTTAGTGGTTTAGAATTTTTCTACTTATTATGTGCTTCAATCTTTGTAATTAAGTTTTAAGTTTTGTATATAAATACTGTCATTGTTTTACATGTTTGTTTATGTAAATGTGCAAATGTGATTGCTGCAGACACATTAGTCTAGGGATATTTATAATTGTATTCTTTTATTTTGTAATCCATAATCAATGTTTTTTATAAATATCCTGTTTGTGTCTCGAATAAATAAAATAAAAATCTAGTATTTGGTTCACTTGATCATGCCATGTCTTCCTAGGGCTTCGCCAACTTCTTATACAAACATTTTCATAATAATAAATATCTAAAATCTACACAATTCATCAAAATCGAAAAGGCATTATCCGTATTTGATGACCAGATCTGAATAGCCAAATTAAGCATACCCGATTGGCGATGCCATAATTCCACTGGTTTAGGGCAGTTGGGACTCTTGTGCAGTGTTCACATTTTTTTTAACTGATCTTTTTTTTGTTTGTTGGGGTCATGAAAAACCACAATGGATAAGCTCACAACATCTAACGGATATTGGCGTGGTGTTATTATTAACTGTTAATTGTGTAGGTCAAATGTTAAATCAATATTGTAATAATTGTGCATCTTTATACTATGTAGGTTAACAGGAACATCCATAGATAAAGGGTAGGTAAGCTAGTAAATATGGGTAAATGACAAGGGGAAATTATTGAACGATTCAACTTGCTACCCACTTATTAGTAACCAACGTACCTTTGATAATGACAGACTTAATGTAAAAACTCTACATATTTGCAATAAAGAAGCGCAATTAGAAAAATAGAAACGTTTAAAGAACTTAGCTTAATAACAAGATAGAACTAAATTGCATTTTGAATTAACAATTTGCAAAAAAGACGAATTTTCCGATTTCTGCTGTTATACCCACAATAATTACTTTATCAATTGAATATCAGAAAATTAATGCAAGTACTAGTACCTACCTATTTCTAAAAATTATACTGAAAGTCTACATAACATAATTGACTGAGCGTAGCCAATTCCTGTTTTGACTCGAATACTTAGAATTTCGTCTGTCTGAAAATTGGTTTGTGTGCTCCGGGTCCGCTCAATCCTGTCAAGATGGTAGCCGTGGTTGATGGTACTTTTTATTGTGATGTCAAGTCGGAGTAATCAACATTCTGCTGTTCACAGAACTACTTGTATTTATTAGGAACTTACATGAAATGTGTTGAATTAAACAATGGCCCAGTCCTAAAGGAAAAGATTTTCTTTTGGGATACTGTGTAGTGAGTCTTTGTGAGATATTCTGTTAATTTATTAAAAATCAGGTCAGATTATTCTTTTTCCTGTTAAAAACGGGACTGCGGGCCTTTAACGAATGAATTGACAGAGTTCCCAGCAAGGTATCAGTTAAAATCGTTGTTTTATGAGGACCGCTGAACATTGTGTTCATGCAAATATCGATATTGATATTGTCGCATTCCGTCGTGATATTTATTAGGAAAAGAGCACGTGTTCTAGAGATTTTTAATTTTTATGATATATTCTGAATGACTAATATTTTATCAGGAAATTGGCATGCTTTAACAGGTAATTTTTCTCCGTGTAGGTACTACAAATTTATGATTGGGAACGCGTTTGGTGTGTCAGCAGAATGCTCGTTATTCGGTCACTTCGGTGAACCTTCAAAGTCAAGTATTTTTCCGGATATTTGGTATCTCCGTACCAGGTGTGGCTGCCGAACTCAACGACTGGTGTGCACTTGCTATTTGTAAAGGCCTGGAGCCCCAAGACCTATTCTTGCTCCAAGAGGAAACCCCCGCTAGATAAACACTCATGTCCTATTCTAAAGCTATCCGAGTTATTACAGTTTCTGTGCCTTTCTACACAAAAAGCTATCTTGACCTAAACTGCCGTTTATGTTGCAAGTTTATTTTTTATTTTATATTATTTATACCCGCTAAACTGCCAAAGCAATTTGTCAGCAGGTCAGTTTAACAATATTAATATATTACTAAAGTATTCAAATAACGAGAAATCACAATATTTAAAATAGATACAGAAGAATTTAAATAAGAACTTAAATAACTACAAAAACAGAGACATATAAAAAATAAAAAATATATAAAAAAAGAAACAATAGAATAACTTTTAACTTACTAAAATACAAAAGAATGAAATATAAAGACAGTCAGTTGTAACACAGGCAAATTACTCATATTATATACATATGCATAAGATTATAAACAATATCAGTATAAAATATATATATATATATATATATATATATATATATATATATATTTTATAAGCTTTATCTATTAACCATTTTTTAATTTTATTTTTCAATTCGGTGGTGCAATTTGATTGAATTTTTATGTCCATTGGAATCTTATTAAATATGGTAGGATAGTAATAATAATAATAATTGCATAATTAAAATGTATTCGTGCAGACGACAAAGGGTCATTATTGTGGATCAAAAACAATTTCAGATACGGACTTGGGAACACTAACATTTAAAAAAAGGAAAAGTAGAAACTCAAACGATCGGCAATCATACAAGGTTATTTAAAGTTCGTTGGGCTAGACGGATAGATATCAAAACCGTTACTATGTTATAACCAGTTAATGTTAAAAGAACTGTTTGTGTAGCAGTCCAGCACGAGCGCGCGCCCCGAGCGGGCCGGCCCTACCCCGCGCCCCTGCTGGGCCAGGCGGTTAAGCCGGACCTGCTGCTGCCCCCTCTGCCCTACCACGCGGCCTATTTCACTCCGCACTTCATCTACCCGGCCATGCTCGCCAACAGCGCAATCTATCAACCGCATATCGGTGAGTCCTACCTTCTTTTTTACCATATAAAATAAAAGTAATGACACATTATTATACAGCTTACTTACTCGTACATTACCCTCTCGCCTGTTCCAGTAAACGACAGTCGCCGCAGCGGGCTGTGGGTTACAGCGGCAAAGGAGGATGAGGTGAGCAGCTCCCAGGAGAATAGGTCCACTTCCAGCGAAAGCAGGCTTTCCGCCACACACAGGCGACACGGTGAGCAGCAAGCAAACGCACTCAGCACCTCTCGTGTCATTTTATACATCGTCATCAGGGCCGTATCTGGGTCAAAACAATCTAGGTAGCTGCCTAGGGGAGAAAAAAATGGGGGTAGCAGTTCTAAAGACTATGTAGTTTCCATATTTTTCAGAAAATTATTCAAATTTATTAAAAAATACAAATATTTTGATTCCAAATGGCGTCAAATGCAGAATATCTGGACATCTAAATTGAATTGCCCAGGGCGCATCATTCCGAAACACGGTGCTGTTCGTATTCCAATTCCACTGTCACATAAATATTATTCCTCCAAGATTGAATAGAATATTATTACGATTGAAAAAATGATACCTTCATAATATTTACCTATTACCTATAAAATTTTGAAAATTCCAAACGAGTAAGTACCTACCATAGAAACGATAACTGAGTTGCGCTTTGAGGCATAATCATATTTTACTTTTGAGACTTTTGATGATGGAATTCCATGGCAATAATATTGCACCGTATATTAATTACGAGGGAATTCTACCACCAATTAAAATTCCCAAATATCAAACAGAATTCAACACGGCAAAAAAAAAACAAAATATAATTAAGTACGAAACAAATATATAAATAAGGTAACCTGTACTTAAAACCTGTGAAACGATAATAAAAGATGTCTAATTTGTGTTTTATGAGTAGGTACCTACTTAGATATTTAATAAAATTACAACGAGTAACTTCAATTCTTTCAAAATCAAACATTTATGCGTAGGTACTTGCGTTATGGAAATCTGTCTGAAAGTATGTCTTTCTTATATTTTAGGTTCACATGAAATCGCATCGGCCATATTTATTTCTCCCTTGTCCAACAATTCAACAAAAGGAGCAGTTTCCCCGGCAATAAAACCCAGCGATCATAAATCCAACACGGGAATTCCATCCACCACGACGGATGCAAACGGGGAGCTCTTCGCAAAGAATGAATGCATAAGCAGCGCTGACAGTAAAGGTCCACTCATCAACTTCAACGATATTTTCGTCCAGGCCAAAACTCTGAAGAAGGCTATCAGCGGAACTGGGGTATTGAGTGGGCCAAATAGTCCGGGAGTGTGGGACTTGTCATCGGGGCCCGGCCTATGTGACAGTATACACGAGGCGGCCGCTCAGGTGCTGTTCTTGACCGTGAAGTGGGTGAGAGCCATCCCTTCCTTCCTCCAACTCAGCAGATCAGACCAAGACTCCCTTCTCGGGGCCTCCTGGAGGGAGCTGTTCATCCTGACCGCCACTCAGTGGGGACTGCCCGTAGAAGGTAAGACATTTCATATCGAGACACTTCGTTCACTTTTATACAGAGATACAACACAAAAAACCTATAGGTATTGTTGGTTCTTGTGAACTGGACCGGCTAAGCCCCGAGGCAAACGATTCCTGGCGCGAGTAAAATTTTGGCGCACCTCGTCAAACCAATGAATAATATTTGGATGATTTGTGTTTTTTCGTAACACCGTTTTTATAAAAAAATATCTCAAAAGTGATATGTTAGAACTGTTAAGTGTTAAGTATTATCAGTGGTAATTCGGAGTCCGGATCGGGCTGTTCGGATATATAATATAATAATAAAGTTATAAATATATATTTTATCTGAACAACAAAAAGGTTGTTGCAGAAAACATATGGGATGTAAAGAACAATTAGTTATTGATTCTGTAATTCTAAAACAGATTCAAACTCGAAAACGTAATTTACATACTTGCTATATAGACTACCAAAAGGCTTTCGATAGTGTCCCGCACTCGTGGCTGATCAAAGTATTAAATATATATAAAATTAACCCCATTATTATTAGCTTTTTGGAAAATATTATGTCCTTTTGGAATACCAATTTACTTATCAATTTAAAAGGTACGAAAATAGTAATACCGGGCATCTCAATCAAAAGAGGAATTTTTCAAGGAGACTCGTTGAGTCCTCTTTGGTTTTGATTAGCATTGAATCCTCTATCTAAAATGTTAATTAAAAGCTAGTTTGGAATAAAAGTTAAGGGTAATACAAGGGAGAGTAGTACAATTTCGCATTTATTATATATGGATGATATAAAATTATTTTCGAATTCTGAACAAAATTTAGAAAAAATGATCGAGGTAGTTAAAAACTTTTCGGATGATATCAAAGTGACTTTTGGTTTAGATAAATGTAGAACGATCCATATAGAGAAAGGCAAAATTTTAGATGGAGACGAGAATATATTTAGAAATTTCCAAATTACTAGTATAAAAAGGGATGAGGTTTATAAGTATTTAGGATAACCACAATCAAATAGATTAGACCATAGGAGTATTAAAAATGATACTAGGATTAAATTTCAAACTAGGATCAGGAAAATTTTAAAATACAATCTATCTGCTAAAAATTTAGTAAAAGCAATAAATACTTTTTTTTATATTAACTCCACACAGGAGGCCCTGAAGAAAATATTTTCCCTCAGGGCCTATGTCATCTTTGGGGATGCTGTGTGGAGGGTATTTTTGTGGAGAGGAAGGAGTGAACATGGGTCTTGAAGAGTCCCATGTTATAGGAGGGAGGAAACACAGAGGCCGGCAGTTCGTTCCACAGCCGAGCTGTTGAACTTAAGAACGAATCGTAGAAGCGACCCGTTCTCATGTGACAAATGTCAACTGTGTACAAATGTTGGGCGCGCTTTTGGCGTGTATCCCGACTACGCACCGGTGCCGAAGGGATCAATGACGCTAGTTCCTCAGAGCATCTTCCATTGTAATACCGATAGAACAAGGACAGCATACCTACCTGACGCCTGTGCTCTAAAGATTGCAGTCCGTTTGTTAAGATTGGGGAATCTATCAAACGGACCGCCCGTTTCTGCACAGAGTCAAGGGTTTTTTTCAGGTATTTAGGGGCTCCGGACCAGAGATGGCTGCCAAATTCGACAGTAGGGCGCACTTGCGATTTGTACAGGGTCAGCAGTTGTGTACTATTAAAGTATCTGCGGACCCTGTACAGTACGCCCAGCTTCTGAGAGGTCAACTTTACTCTGGCTTCGATGGAGCCCCCATACCTGAGCTGGTCACTTATAGTTACACCAAGCATATCAATGGAAGGCCTGTTCGGAAGATTGCTTCCGTTGAAGGAGACTAGATTATCATTTGGATCCCTTTTAGACGTAATCAGACAGGATTGGGTCTTTGAAACATTAAATTAAACTTGGGTAATACCTCTATTAACGTACTCATTTGGCATAATTAAATGGTCTAATACAGATTTAGATAACTTAGAAAGATTAATTAGAACTACACTAACAAAGTGTAATTGCCATCATCCAAATTCAGCTATAGAACGAATTAATTTACATAGAAATTTAGGAGGTAGAGGTATAGTCAAAATAACTTCTTTGAAACATAATCAGGTAGAAATGGTAAGAACTTTTTTCCGTAGGAAAGCTCATAGCTCAGAAATGCACAAAATAATTTGCAAAGCAGATAGAAATATTACACCTTTAAATTTATACGATGAGAATGCCAACATTTTTATAAATCCCAACCAGGAGTTTTTAGATTCCTGGTCAAATAAAATTTTACACGCAAAACACTTCAATTGTCTCAACCAAACGTATGTTGACAAATTTTCGTCAAACAAATGGTTGAGTATTGGAGAGTTGAGCGCAGAAATAGAAGGATTTATGCTTGCCATTAATAGAGTCATAGAGTCATAGAGTCATTAATACTAAAAATTATAGGAAGTATATAATCAAAGATACAAATCAAATTGATGATTTGTGTAGAAAATGTTTGGCTTTTCCGGAAACTATAGAACATATTATATCGGGATGTTCTATATTAGCACCGTCCGAGTATACATTTAGGCACAATCAAGTTTTAAAAATAATTCACCAAAGTTTGGTAATTAAACATAACTTGATTGACTGCCGTAATATAGTACCATATTATGAATACGAACCAAATTCATTTTTAGGAAACGAATTTTATAAAATATATTATTATAAAACTATACTAACAGACCGAACGATTAGTCATAATAGACCCGATATAGTTTTACATGACAAAATTTAAAAAAAATAACTTATTTCATTGATGTCGCTATTCCGAATTCCTGTAATATTAAAAAATCTGCTAATGAAAAAATAAGAAAATACACAGATTTAGGAAATGAAATAAAAAGAATTTGGCATTCTCAGACTATAAAAATATTGCCATTCGTTATTTCGGCTACTGGCATTATACCTAGCTCTCTCATTAAAAATTTAGGCGTATAGATGTATCAAAAAATTTATATATAAAGATGCAAAAGTCGGTCATTTTGAATACATGTAGGATAATGGAAATTTTTTTAAATATTTATTTTGAGGGATCAGTAGGATTTATAGGCCCTGTTAGAAGTTCTACCGAGCCGAACCCTCTGATATGAAAATATCTGGAGTCGGTGAATTATTTTCCCATTTGATCTCTGGTGAGTTGACGTGTTGTTTTGTATTTATTTTGCTTATATAATGCACTTGCATAATGTTGATTGACTAGATGATCATTTGTGGAAAAGAGAGTGGAAGGGTTTAGTTCTTCCTATGGGGAAGATTTAACCCGGACAACAAAATCGGAAGCATTATAAAAAAAAGCTAAGTAATAAAATATAAAATATTATTACATGGTATTAATTTAAATAAACTTTGTATTTATGGAGAAAACATCCCAATTGTTGAAAACTGGAATAAATTAAAATATAAAGTTGTAATGTTCTAGAGAGCGAAAGTGCCCCCGACCTGCAGGAGCACGTGCGCCAGCTGGCTTCTTTGAGTCAGCGCCTCGCCGCACTGCGCGTGGACCATACGGAGTACGCCTGCCTCAAGGCCATCGTACTCTTCCGACCAGGTGAGAACTACCCATGTACATACTAAACTAGCTACAACCCAACTGTACCTATTACTAGAGACCTGAAAAAATGCTGGTTTTTCTTAAAATAATTAGAGCAACTTTTGTATTTTTCCTCTAAAAAGAGCAGTTTCCTATGGTTAGTGTGCTTTTTAACTGGATAAAAAGTATTTCTAAAAGCTCCAACACACATTCAATTGTGTTGTTTTGTGTGCCAGAAAAATTGCCAAATTTGATTGAGAGTGCCAAATTATGTTATCCTTGATATTGGTTTAAAAGGTTACCCCGTGGATGATTTGACGTGCATAATTTAATGGAAAAAAATGTTACCGGACAGCAAAGCGCCCATAACATGTTTTACTCCAAATGTGCTAAGGAATAGCTGATTAAAGTTTGTGGGGTACTTGCCGATACACCCTGTATACATAATGTATATACGTAATGTATTACATTTATTTTTATTAGTATAAAAATAAATAAATGCAAAGCCGTACACATTGAGGTCTACACGGTATTGTCCATGGACAACAACCTGGCTTTTTAGGTCCACTCAGTGATTGGTTTTTTTATGGGTCCATTGTATTATCGATATACATTTACATACGTAGTTGACGGCAGTACGACGTGTATTCGCCAGCGGTGTTATTACAATTGCTTTTGCCTAAATTTTAAATGATTTGATACATTTTATAAATTGTTCATTTTTTGCTAATCGCTTGGCGTTCCTGTCATTTGAGTTGCATTATATATGTAGCTTCAATTTTACCGCTTTGAATTTAATAAAACCTTCTAAAATGTTAGGTGATAATACGAATTATTATTGTATCGTACCGATGTGTAAAAAATGCAAGCTTTACGAAGCAATTTATCGCCGTTACAAGATATTTTCCTTACAAAAAAATGGTAGATCCCATCTTGATACGATGAGCGATCTGTTTTCTGACATTATTATATAAACGGTAAATTATATTGACATGTTTTAATAGTTTTCTGTATTAATGGACACTTACGAAGATCACAGTCACTTAATTTTTTTTTTAAATCGATCAAAATAAAAAAACGGTTTCAATAATCATCTCAGAATCAACATACAAAACTACACAGGATAAAACTTAACGGCAACCTTTCCCTCTCATTCGTCAGGTACGCTTGTAATAGAAAGAGATGCACAGAGATGTTACATTAATTTGACATCAGATTTCGTTCGACCAATCGTGGAGCGTTTTTACAGTATAGCTTCTAAATCATTTTTCATGAACGATTTATTAATTCTGAGAGAAAAAATATAAAAATACATATATGTACGTACATTCAGAATCGAATTTTTTGATCTACATCACAGATTCTCAAACTTATTTCGACCACCGCCCACTTTGAGATTTAAATAATATCTAGTGACCTTCATATTTTGAACTCACTTTTTTATATTACCTTTTGTTGCGTATCTATTTTTAATTTGGGAGGTGGTCAATCAGGTACCGCCGCCCCGGGAACCATACTCTGGGTTACCAACACCTCTGCCACAGGTCACCTGAAGTGGTTCGCTACGTTTGGTGACTTAGCAGGGGTGCCCGGGCTCATGGAGGGTTGTGCGTTCTGGATCACACTGATGAATGGGTCGGCCTACTTACTGCGGGGCGGGCCGGGCTGGGAGAGGCCGGTTGAGGGAGATCCAGTAAACCGGTTATCGCTGTCCGGGCCGCTGGATAGTACAGGGGCCCGACCCTTGGGCTCACGACCAAGGGTGGGCTGCCCCATCAGCCAGCGAAAAAACCCTGCCGCTGATGTTGTGCCGGTTCGTGACCGGTGAGGACCCAGCATCTAGCGTTTGGGGCGCACTGGGCGACCTCCACAGCCGGACTCTCCTGCCCATTGCCTAGAACCGCAGTCAGAAGAACATACCTTACATTTGGTGTATCCAGTTGCTCCACTCTCCAACTCCCCACCCAACCTTTTTAACCTAATCCTTCCCAACCCATCCTAAATCCCACAAACAAATAAAACAAACTTAAAAACTATGAACTCACAACAAATTAATATAAACTCAGCGACAGCGAACAGTAGGAGTCCTCAGTGCGGACCGAGGATGAAGGTGAATTTCGCTAACATTCGCGGTCTGCACACCAACCTAACTGCCATCCACCACCACCTTCTCTCACAAAATCCCCATCTCCTCTTCCTTACGGAAACACAGATTGCCGAGCCCCCAGATACCTCCTATCTGAACTGCCCAGGATATCATCTGGAAAGCCTTTTCCGGCCAAAAGGAGGTGTCTGCCTTTACAGCCGCGCTGACATCAGCTGCGCTCGTCTCGCAAATATCGAGAGCGCAAAACACGAAGTGTTATGGGTACGCGTGGATCTCACCGGTATGATGAGAATTTATGCGTGCCTATATCGCTCACCAAACCTTGCCGAATCAGACACTGTTGAGTTGTTTAAATACTTGAGTGACACTGTAGATATTCTCTTGCCCCGTTACCCATCGGCCGAGTTTGTAATCCTGGGGGACTTCAATGTTCATAATGAACAATGGCTGAAGTTCTCGGGCCCAACAAACTCTGCCGGTAGATCAGCGGAATCCTTTGCTCTTATCCATGGACTAAGCCAACTCGTAGAATCTCCGACCAGAATACCAGACATCCCATCACATCGAGCCAACCTACTCGATTTGTTTCTCACTAGTGAGACACTCGGGTACAGAGTGGAGGTGACAGCGCCCTTAGGATCCTCTGACCACTGCCTGATTACCACCTCTGTCCCATCCTCCATGAACCGTCAACCCGACAAACATGTAAAGAGGAAGGTATGTCACTACAGGGCAGCGAAATGGGACGGCATGCGGTCTTTCTTTGGCGCCTTTCCTTGGAGTACTGTATGCTTTAGCTCCGAGGACCCATCAATTTGTGCACGTGAGGTAGGAGAAGTAATCACATCAGCAATGGATTGCTACATTCCCTTCTCCGTCAAATCCTCTGGAGCGGGCACAAAACCGTGGTTTTACCATCGCTGTGCTGAAGCTGTCAGACTCAAAAATACGGCTTTTAATGCACTCCGGAAGATTAGCTCATTGAATAACCTTTCGGAATACCGAAAACGGGCAAGGGAATGTAAGAGAGTTCTAAATAGAGCTAAGAGCGATCACGACCAGAGAATTGCGAAAAAGCTGGCTGACTGCCCCACTGGTAGCCGTGCTTTCTGGTCACTCGCTAGCTCGATCGGAAGAAATTTCTGCAGAACCACTTTCCCACCTCTGACCAAGCCTGAAGGTCGGCTGGCTAACTCGGCCCGTGAGAAAGCTGAATTATTAGGCAAAATTTTCGCGGAAAACTCAACTCTTCAAGATAACGGAGACTCCCCCTTCCATTCCGCACTGCGGTTTTCAAATGGAGGAACCGAAGATCCGGAACAGAGAGGTTCTCCGAGTCTTGAACGAGCTGAAAGTCGACAAAGCCAGTGGGCCGGACGGAATACCTGCCTTGGTCCTCAAGAGGTGTTCTGCAGAAATGACTCCAGTGCTCGCGAAATTATTTAGGCTCTCTCTCAAAGGTGGAAAGGTGCCAGATCTTTGGAAAAAGGCAATCGTCCACCCAATCCCAAAAAAGGGGGACCGCTCCGACCCTTCTAACTACCGCCCCATAGCCATCACTTCCATACTCTCGAAGGTATTAGAAAGGATGGTTAACAACAAATTGCTCACATATCTCGAGAATAACAATATCCTAAGCGATCGGCAGTATGGATTTCGTCGAAACCGATCGTGTGGCGATCTACTCGGATATGTAACGCATATTTGGGGGCGGTACATGGAACGTTTTGGTGAAACCCAAACCGTTGGGTTGGATATCTCCAAAGCCTTTGACAGAGTCTGGCACCGGGCGCTTATCGGGAAGTTACCATCGTATGGGATCCACCCAACCCTGCATAGTTGGATTGCGGACTTTCTGAGGGGAAGAACAATTCAAACCGTGGTTGACGGCTCTTCTTCCTCACCGCACCAAATCAATGCGGGGGTGCCACAAGGATCTGTGCTGTCTCCGACGCTGTTTTTATTTCACATCAATGATCTCGTTGAATGTGCACCAATTCACTGCTACGCTGATGACAGCACCGTTCACGAGGGTTATCTTTTTGACAGGCCCCCTTCCACCTATGATGTCCGAACAGCTCGGGAAGTTTTGAAGCAAAAAATTGACCACCACCTAGAGATGGTTCGTGCCTGGGGTAAGGCCAACTTGGTCAGTTTCAACGTTTCAAAAACCCAAGCGTGTCTGATTTCGTCAAAGAGGGAGATCAATGACTGTCTGGTGCAATTTGATGGGAGCACTCTCCCCAATAAAGACTCCATTGAAATGCTTGGAGTAACTATATCAGACCAGCTCAAGTATCGGGGATCCATAGAAGCCCGAGTAAATCAGGCCTCCAAAAAGTTGGGCGTCTTGTACAGGGCTAGGAGATTCTTCAACAGTGACCAGCTGCTGACCCTGTACAAGTCTCAAGTCCGCCCAACTATTGAATTTGGGAGCCACCTTTGGGCTGGTGCCCCAAAATACTTGATAAACCTGCTTGAATCTGTGCAAAGGAGAGCGATCCGTCTGATTGACAATCCGTTGTTAACAGACCGATTGCCTTCTCTAATGCATAGACGCAATGTAGGCATGCTGTGTCTGTTCTACAGGTATTTCAATGGAGCCTGCTCCAAGGAGCTAGCAGCATTGATTCCTGATGCACCGGTACACGTGCGCGAAACTCGACGGACACGAACTGAACACCCGTTCACGGTTGACGTTGGCTTCATGAGAACGGGCCGTTTTTACGACTCGTTTTTGTGTAAGTCGGCTCGTATGTGGAACGAGCTACCGGCATCTGTTTTTCCTCCCTCCTATAATCCGAGCCTCTTCAAGGCCCGCATTAACAAATCCCTTCCTACAGCCCCTACCTTACTCCGCCTCACAACGCCGCCCAACCGGGTGGTGACATAGTTACCCTGTCTGTGCACTCCACAGGCAGGGACACTCTTGTGAGGTGTCACATAAAAAAAAAAAAAAAAAATCTAAAAAATATTTTTTGCAAATATATTTTTAAAACATGCATTATTATATGGATAGGATAGAAAGGGCCTGTGATATCCTATTTCTGAGAATCACTGAATGTTTTGATGAGAAAAAAACTCTTGGTAAATTCTTGGTTTGTTGTCAGTTCTATAAGTGGTTCTAACTGAGATGGTCCTGCTGTGTGTTGCATTTGAAAAAGCATCCAATACCCAGTCTGGTATGTCCATCTTTAAAATGTCCTGGAATCGTTCCTTAAAAAAATATTTTATTGCTAATGTTTATTACCCATTTCATTATTATATTTTCCTGGAAAACATGATTTTTATGAATGATTGAGATTTTTACAATTATTTTTCCAGTCATCTGAGCACACACATAAATATTTTTTTAAATCTAAAAATTATGCATTTAAGGATTAAATGAAAAGATAATGTAAATGTTTATTATTTTTTTGTATCCAACATTTGGCATTTTTTTCCTCTCTTTACCGAGATGACTGAGGGGGCTGTTCCATGTTTTTATAACAAGTCGATGGATGTATGAGGGTGCTTGTTACAGACGCGGGGGGCGGTGAAGGCCTGCAGTCACAGGCGTTGCTCGCCCTGCAGGGACACAGCCCGGGCCGCTGCGGCCGCCTGCTGTTGCTGCTGCCCGAGGTAGCGCGCCTGGCCGCCGGCGGTCGCCTGGAGCGCCTCTTCTTCCGCCCCACAGTGGGCGATGTGGCCATCGAGACGCTGCTCAGGGATATCGACTCCCCCTAATCACTTAATCTATTTCATAGATTCTATGAAATAAGAATAAATTAGGTGTGATCCTGGTTTAACGTGCAATTTTCTTTTTTTACAATTTAAAGATCCCCGTTAAACGTAGATTTTAGGCCCTTTTCGGTGTTTGAATCTGCTGACAACATGGCCGCTATGCTTTTCAGCTGATCAGAATTTGTTCAAAAACTAAAGCGGGAAGAAAATCCGCGTTTAACGAAGACCATTTTTTTAATGGCGTTGAATGGCGCTTAATGACAATTATACGTTTTAAATAATAGATAATATCGGTAAAACAACTGGCCCTAAGCTTTTGTTCAATCTGAATGACAAGAATGGGGTTCGTATTGTTACGTTTGTCAGATAGTCGGGTGGTCATCAAGTATGACGGAGTTTGAAACACCTCTAGTGTAATATTAATTTTTGCTTTCATTATTTCGTTGTAAATAATGAGAACAAAGAAATATACATAAATAATAATTATTTATAAGATATCAGCATTACAATCGTAATAAATATTGTGGGAGTAATAAATTTACTTACGATGCGATTTAGAATACTCAAAAGTACTTTCTTTATCAGAAACAAGATTTTTTTATTACAATCATATTTAATCTGCACTGATGATGACACTGCAAAGTTGTCAAGAAATATTGGCTAAATGAAGATGAAGTGCAACAGAGCTTATTACAAAAACACCTCAACCCAGGCCAGAACACGAAATTGACTCTTATTTCTATGAGATAATCTTATCTTAGGTTAACAATATACAATTACTTCTACATAATTATTTTACACAGTGTCCGTAAACTAGTGGTATAAGCGGTAAACTGGTTAGTCTACATAATAATATAAAGAACTCAAAAAAAAAATTTTCAAGCATTCGTTATTCCAGCATTTCGTTGTGTATTTATTTAAACTTTTCAATTTTTTTGACAACTAAAGGGTTAAAAAAACTTTTGTAGCCAGGTATTTTTAGACAATTAACAGCTGATAGTAACCCGCAACTAAATATATTTAATTTGACCACAAAAATTCAAATTCTGGCTTGAATTACTCGAAAAAGAAAGCTCAAAGCAATGAAAGTTATGCTAAAAACACAAAATCGACTCTTTCGAATTTGCGAAACAAACATTTTTAAAACATGTTTGTAGGTCACTATAATGTTTGTAGGTAATGCAAAAATCATTAGTTTTCAAATGTAAATGTCCCTACACTAATGCGTCTGCAGCATTCACATTAGCACATTCACAAAAACAAACACATTTTTGACATTTCTGTAACAGCGGCCCAATAAACCCGCACACGCATACACCATTTATATTATTTTTTCTAAGCAAAATCGCCCGGTCTTGGACGTCCGCTGCCACAACCATGAACCTAAAAAGCGCTGGACGGAGTAATTCCAAAATGATTTGGAGCTGCGGGGTGAAGAAGAAGATTTATGGGAATCACAAAAACTATCTAAAATTATTTTAACGATGTATGCCATTCCTTGATCATCATATACACCAAAAAATCATATGCTGTTATAACGGAATTAACACAAAAATTTATTAGTTCATTATGCACCACTTTGCATACAAATCAGTTCAAAAGTTTGTCATACAAGATGGCTGCCAGGTTTCCCTCACCCTAGATGTCCAGGGCTTTTTAGGTCCACGTTTACATAGAATAAGTTGGAAATGTATTAAAAAAAATCAAAAGCTACTTTATCACTGAATAAAAAATAAAACAAATATAAGAAAAATTTCATAAAATTGAAAAGTAAGTGTTCTTGAAGTAAAAATTATGAATTATTACTGTTTTCCAGGTACAGAAATTATGGAGATTTCTCTTGAAACAAACTATATTATTTGAAAAATATTAACGGTAGTGTGCGTTTTAGTAAGATCTTTGTATGACTGAGACATTCTAGACATATGATTAAAAAATCCAGTGTTTTTGGCAAAAAAAATCTCGTAAACCTGGCGTATAACTTGATTTGATTTACTATCTACGTGATTATATATAAATCATGAGGTTATTTATATTTCTTCTTTTAACTAGACTAGGTTGGTAACCGTCCAGTAGATGGTAGAATTATTTGTTAAGTGATGTAAATTTACCAGTTTCTCGCTTGTATCTTCCATGAGTTTCCAGAAATTGTGTATATATAAATGGCTTATAACATATAAATTATATAAATAGAGACTCGATTCAGTGCCCTGGCCTGGGTCGAGGTGGTTTAGCTTATTACCACAAAAATCAGTTATCATAATATACCTTTTTTCATTTGTTAGATCCACTTTTGGCCGCCTGCACTGATGAGTTGTTAAATCTACTGATTTCGAAATGAAAGAATGTGGAAAAATTTGACACGTGTTGATTTATTTTTTGAGATACCTTCTAGCTCCCCCGAATAAGGTCTAAGCCATTTCCACTTTGACTGATGTTGGGAGGCTAAGAAATATTAAGCCATTCTGAACAAGGACTACACTATTATTAAATATTATGTTTATTGTACCTAATGGAAAACAAAATGTTTGCACTTTTCAATTACATTATAATATTTAATTGTTATGTAAATATTGGGAAATAAAATGTATTACGGTATGTGATATTTAATTATTTTTTACTAAAGACAACAAACTGCATTCTGTGTTATTCGTACTTCAAATTTGTATGCATTTTGATGTGATGTGATCTTAACACAGTACTAACCTCACAACAATATAGCATCTCCCACAAACATACGCTCGCCACTGAGTGCGCATCTCTAAAGAGACAAATTCCTTCTCAGAACATTTTTTTATTACAAAAGGGTTCCCATGTATCACGAAAAATGGATTTCACTTAATTTAAGTTGAGAATAGAAAAAAATCTAATTAATAAATCTCCTACCACCACAGAAAGCGGAAAACGTTGCTTGTGTTGTGATGGAGGACTTAGCCAGCCGAGGAATCGAACACACTACGCATGGGTGAGACCCAAACTCAGCCACCGACCGGTCAAATGGAATGGGATGGTTATACACATTTCAGGCGAGTGTAAGTGATACAGGGCACCGGGCTAGTGGGCTAAATGGAACATTTTGTACAGAAAACACTTAACTGAGCAGGCGGCCACTTAGCCAGACCCCCGCGTCGCACCCCGCTGTTACTTCACCGCGCCGCTACACCCCACAAACCTACCTACTACATCCGGCGTTGCACAGACATTTAAGAGATCATCCCTGGCTTGCGCTCCTCAAGCGCCTAAGCCCTGCGACATCTTCGCTGGTCTGCGCCTCGGCCCCGCGACATCGTCGTCGGCCTGGGTCTCCCGCGCATCTGCCGACCAGATCAATCATACCTTCGGCTCATCCTGTTTCACACGGAAGACTCCATGTCATCCCCAGTGCTGAACACATCCTCAAGTCCGGTCTCCACCAACGCGGTGTCGAGCCACTGACTTTACCGCCTCGACCACTCCACCACCGTCATCGCCACTTACACCTGGAATCATCATCATCGGTCGGGAGTCATCTCACAACTAAGCTACTGACTCACCCAAAATAAACGCTGTGACATCACAACCACCATCTTTCATTGTCTCACTACCAAATCTCCAAATTTATATAGATAATTTTATTGTTTCTAAACTAAAGGATACACTCAGATCTGCAGTGTGAAATACACACAATAGATATATTCAATACATTAAATCACATATTCGAGTTATTGTACACCATCATTCCTTAAGCCAAAAGATATTGATTTTTTACCTATTTTTATACATTTCATGATCCATTCAAGAGTAGGTATATAACATTTATAATATTACAAATTAAAATTGTATTGTGAAATCTTATTACAATTAATATAAAATTGAAGAATGTTTTGACATCTTATTTATTTTGGTTATCAATCAAATTTGTCACTCAGAAGAAGAATGGCTATAAAGGTGGACGACAAGGATATTTCACATTCCTTTAACATTTAGTTGGACAACACTTACAACAGAAGGTGACATTGTCTACTTATTTCCGTATCATTTAACCTTTCTCTCCACAAAAATATAATGTCGCTGTAAACATCTACTTCATTAGATAGGAAATTTCAATCACCATACATTTCATAAATTTATACTCATTTACATGTTTAGACTCATCAATAACAGAATAATTACCTACATTAAATTAATACAATAATAATGCTAATGGATTATCTCATAGTAATAAACATTAATAAATTCTTGATAATCAAAGTGATTTAACCACTCGATTGGTAGTATTTAAATGTATACATTTACCATATTATTTAATTATGTAATATCATTCCTCAAAATATTAATATGGAAACGTATGACCTGCTTACTGCGGTTTAAACCAATGAATCCACATAGATTTCGCAATGTATACCATATGTTTAGGTGCCATAAGTATGGCACATTATGACAAGCAAATGCTAAGAGTTTTTCAAAACTTGTCATAATATGCCAAAAATCGCTCCACCGGATATCACAAAATATTATTTGTATCTATTCTTCATCTAAACTAGAGGTGAGTAAAATAATCTGAAACCGTTTATGTTCTGAAACAGTTTTGTGATTTTTGGGATAACTGATTAAACAAATAGTGTAACTCCGCCCGCAATAAACCAAAAGTACCTAGTCATAAGAGGACTAAAGGACTAAACTAAAATACTTTTAAATGTGTTAAAATATTTTATTCAGTGTGATATGATATATTTATATATATATATATATTTGATCTAGGTTGTCTTGAATAAATCCCGCGCGACATAATTCCAATAGAGCACAATTCATTTGAAAATTCCGAACAGCAGCTCCAGCAATACTTACAGCCCGCTTATTATCATTTACTAAACTTCAATACCTACCGTAAAGCTTCACAGAACACTTTCTCCCTAAACTCTGTCGCTTTTGAGTAACAAAACGGTTTCAGTTGTGTATGGTTTGAGATTTTCACGGCCAAAAGTATTATAGTGATTTGTTTTTGGGGTATTATGCCGTGTTACGCTACCTCCTTCTTTAGCCAACGTTTCGCACAGCATTGCAGTGTCCATCATCAGGGCAGATGTGTAATTTTATGTTTCAGTTGTTTCGAAATTTTTTTTTACTGAAATGCCCACCTCTAATCTAAACTACGTGATTTGGTCTGTAATTCCTTCTACAAGTCATGAACGGAAATCCGTCGGAGAATATTGAACCAGGAATACCAACCAGTCAACCAGTGAGAGAGAAGATACAAAACAATTTGTGATAACACGATGGTTGTACAGCTAACGTCAGTATAATTAATTCATAATTAGTAAAGACTAAAAATTATGTATTTGGTATGAAAAGAAAAGATTCTTCAGTATAAACTCAAGTGCATGTAGACAGCATGATAATACTGCGGTATATATTCTAGTTGAACTTTGATAACATGAATCTATCAGAAATTATAGTAAAATGCGTCTATCTTGCAGAAATTATTTCAAAGGTGAACTATTTCAAAGGTACCTTAGCCCTAATCTTGTAATAAATAACATCAATTTTGCAGATTTTATAAATATGTAAGTGTTAACACTGTGAACATAATTTCACAAACCATGAAAGAAAATATAATATAAAGTTTAAATATTAAATAAAATGAGTAATAAATAACATCAAACTTGCAGAAAACACATAAAATCAAGAAAGAACTTTTTGTGACCACAAAGCCTGTTATCAGTTGCCTGATAGGCCAAGCCATGGTGCGTGTGACGTAATCTGTCAGTCCCATCATAACAGCTTTAATACAGCGGACTGCAAATATTTTTTTCCAAATGTTGCTTTTAATTTCTCAGTATTGGCAAAGGACTGTACTACAATAGGGAAGTTGTGCAAACATACTTGAAAGTAAAAATTGTATGTAATAAAGGTCCTGATAATGCAGTCCACCCCTGATTCCAAAATTGAGACCCGCTGCTCTAGTAAATAAACTCAATCTTGAAGAAACTAGATAAGTTTAAATGTCATTATGGCTATGAAAAACTAGTCTGCTTAAACTATGTGGAGTGTAAAGATTATGATCATTAACCTATTTTTTATTGTAAACATCAATACAATATCAGAAATGTAGTGTACATATGTGTAGAAAACCCAAACCTTACATAAACATTTATAGAATATATTAAATATTTAACATTGAATATTAATCAATAATTCAAAATTCTCTCAATCATAATCTACCATAAATTTATAAAATTAGGAAAATCAAAGATTGGATTTTACATTTCTATTATTTGTAAAAAAAATCTAAACAAATGATTGAATCCTGTTGTAAATAAGCTACATTCTTGCTAATAGTATGCGTAAGGTGGAAAGAGTAATTGGTTTCCATTCTGGGCATTTTACTGAACTCATATGAAATAGTAAAATTAAATGTTAAAACAATTTCATGATCTGAACTGATCAGTACACAATGTTTGCCAAACATGGCTGTTTATGGAAAATATTTGATTCCTCTGTAAATTTTATGAAAACCTGTAGTACAAGCTGACTGGTGAACCTACATCACATAAAGAAGCCAAATTTTTTTTCAGCATCTAAAGAGTTCTCTTGGAACTGGGTCTATGCTTCGACGCATTTTAAAAGAAGTTAAATAGACATTAACCCCCGACCAATCAATATTTATCAAATGACCTAATGAATTCTAACTTCAGACTCGATTTACTAGAAAACGAAAACTCAAATCAAAAAAATTTAGACCACAAAATCTAATATAGATTCACCGGTAAGGTGGGTAATTTAAAAAAAAAATATTTCTCAGCGATAAGAGGGGGCCAAAACGATGTGTTTGAAATTCAAATGTGACTAATTACCTCCAGAACTTCAAAGTTTAGAAAATTTTATTTTTTAGGGGTCCTTTCTAGGGTACATAAAAGTTACTATGAATCCGACAAAAACTTTTTCGTCTTCATCTTCATAACAAATATAGTTTTTATTTACATAGTCAATTACCAAACGTCCCACTTTTGATAAAGCATATGTCGAGGGTGGGAGGAGCACCAATTGCACTTAGCGCAAGCACAATATTTCCACGTCATCTGATTCTAATGAATCCGATTGTAATGATGTTTTCAAACCGACTGTTGTACCTCAAACTCCTCAGAAGCAGGCTGCGGTCTAAAACTTGCGATAGATATGGAGTGTCAGATGGAATGTTCCAGTTATTGACAAAGGTAAGCTTCTCACAGAACGAAAGAAAACAAGAGAAAATATTTTGTCCAAAACAGAGTTTTCCAAATACTAAAAAAAAATATTTTGATGGCCTGAAAGATATAACATTGATTATAACGAAAAAAGGGGGGAAATATTACAGAGAATTAATCCTAGAAGAGCATATTTCATGGACAAAAGAGCACCAAAACCTGATACTTTGAATGTTGTGTAAATTTCCTCTTCTATGTCTGCGATGTCATACCTGACATGATGTCATACCAGCAGTTGAATAGCTTATCCAACTCCTTTCTAAGATTTAACAGGGGTGGGTTTTTCTCTATTATGTGAAATTTCAATGTCAATCTGGAGGTAAAAGATGAAATATATATTTGATATGTGATGTATTTTGTAATATCCAAATATAACAAAAAAATATTGTTGATTTTATGTCTCCATTTAACTCCCTTTTATCACTATTATGTATACAGGTCAATCACCATACCCACCCTATTCACCAGTTTCCCGCTAGTACCATGAGTTTTCAGACACAGTATTTAGATCTACAACTTGACAACGATAACTTTTCAGTCAATAGTATATACTGGAGATGGCAATGTGAAATAAATCAATAGACAAAGCTATATTGAGAATAATTTATTATTACCTGATTAATCTAGAGTTATTAAAAAATAATATTTCATTTAATTCAAAGTTATTAAAACTATATTATTATTATAAAATAACCAATTGTGTGTACAAAAGTTTTATAAATATAATAAACAAACTAAGTAATTGCAACAAAAAGACACGCCACCCGCATGAAATAAAACTTAATTTAAATACAGTTACCAATTAAAAATAATAAAAGCTGACAATACTAAATAAATTGACAGCAGCTCACCATAATAGGTACTGGAGAGGGTTCAATCAAAAACGAATAAGTTTGAAGAAACCAATTGAAGACATTTGAAGATAGCCAAATTCAAAAATCTTAGGTAAATCCTCGTCCTCATACGGACACCTGTAAAGTTATCATTGTCGAGCTGTACACAAACTGATGTTTAAATTGCAACAACTGTGTATTGTGTAGAATTATGTGGTATTGTAAAAAAAGGATTACTTCTCTTTTTTATTAATTTATTTTAATGACGTTCTGTAGAGAGAATACAAGGTATCAATAATAAACTAAAAAAAATTATTGCTTGTTGCATACATATTTTATCAATCCAAGAGACAAAATTTAAAACAAAAAAATATATACACGGATGTGACTTTCCCATTGCACATGTGGAAAATTAACACCACTGCAATATGAACAAAATTTTGACATTACTCATTAACCTTTTTAATGCCGGAAGTTATTTATACGGCTGTGTACGGCTGGCCGTTAATTTAATTTCTTATTACTCTACTTACAAGAAATTAAACGTGTAACTAGAAAATATGAGCGTAATGCTAATTAAACTGGGGACTCGCTTACAGATAAAATTACAGTTTTGGATTCATCTGCAGATGCATTTAAGAAGGAAAAAATTCTCATGTTTGAAGTGCAGTTTTAAAATTCTATTTGCAGACTAAGAACTGCTGCAAAAACCGGAAGAAACTATTTTCGCGTTCTGGTTGTAGTTTTAATTAAAATTGGGAAATCGCACAAGGAGTAAATTTAAAGTTAAAACCAATTTTTTTGTTCAGAATGTAATGGCCCTCGGCAGCGAAAAGGTTCCCCACCCCTGCAATAGATAAACAAAGTTATATTATTTTATTGTATTATGATAATTGACTAAGCATAGCTTAGTCCTATTTTGACTACCACTTTGTCAGTCTGTAAATTATTGTCTGTGTGTTCTGTTTCCGATCAATCCTGTCTAGATGGTAACTACGTTTGATAATACCTTTGTATTCTGCTAGAGCGCATGAGCATTGCGACTATTACGAGCTGTCAAGTTGGAGTAATCAACATTATGAGAAATCTACTCTTCACAGAACTACTAGTTTCAGTTGATCATTGATGTGGCGACTAGGGGCGGTTCTTTCCTTAGGTCAATTGGTTTTTGACACCACAAAATTATAAGACATCAATAATAATAAATTATGGGCATCAAAACAACTGGTCTTATTCTTGATTTGAGCAGTGACATCTATTGTCTCTAATAGAGGCTTTTATTCACAAGTACATATGATTCTGGGTCACTTCAAAGAATGTCCACGGCTTTGGCATCTTCTGTCCCTATGCACGCCATAGAATAAACGAGATGGCACTATGTCGTTCGTTGTAAAGCTTGGTGATGGCCGTGAGGGAGACAGCACGTTGAATATTATATGTGTTAAAGAGATAGTGACATGTCTTTTTTTCATTTTACACGTTTGTCGTGTGTGGAACAATGGTTGTTTTTCAATTGGACAGTTCGGAAAGGTTTGGAAAAATTCTTTATGTTGTTATCGATGTAGAATGAACCTGACCAATGAAACAAAACAAAAAACGTAAAAGATCATTGCCAAATAGTCTAAAGTCTAAACTTTAATGGAATTGATAAATGTCATGTCACTTCACACCGTGGAATCACCATACTCTTAGCTTCACACCCAGTAACCTTGGATACTGCGGACGGGCGTTTCAAACTCTTATTTTTTTTATACAATTTTATGGTGTGCACAACTAAATCAAACGTATACTCTTTAAAATAATTTGCCGTAAGTACATAGATTGTGTAGTTATTTCCAAATTACTATATTAACATAATATGTATTTTAAATCGCGGACTCATGACATACCTACCTACAAATTAATAATTTATGGGCATTTTTCACAGTATCAAATAATGATTAGTCAGACATTTTTTTCAAATGACCTACCACACCTGCATCCCTAGAACCGCCTCTGGTGGCGACTACCCTGAAGCAAACTTTTTTGATTAATTATTATATATTTTAACTTCATTTTTAATTATGATTTATTAAAAAATATATTAATTTCATAATCTCATGTACGGCCAATTGGTTAAAGCACCATCCAACTAGTCCTTCTCGAATAAAAACTTTAAAAATTAAATTACCATTTTTCCCTTGTATTCTATCCACAGACCTCCAATAAAAAGATATCTGCAATGAAAACACTAATTAATGTACGCTGTAAGAAAGTTCAGGCAAATGTTTTGAAAAGATTCTTGCTAGTGTAGTGGTATACTGTACTGTAGTACATATTAATGTATAGTAAAGGGCACCGCGGGCGGGTTTTCAAAACTAATTCGAACCAGTTTGACATAGAGTTTGAGTACCATCGGTGTGTACAGATAAATTAAAACGTCTGCTCTTTAAAATGATTTGCATGTACATACATGACTGCAGGGGGTAATTTTAAAACTATACAATAATATATATATATGTGTATGTATAACGTTAAAACTAAACAACTTTAATTTTTAGGTGATGTGGTAGAAAAGAGTTTTTAAATCTAACATAAATAATATTAAAAATTAAAAAGATGTGACGATTAACAATAATATTGTTACAATATATATAATATATTAGTTTAAACAAAATTATCACAAAAATGTTATAAAAACTAGATATTTAAAAATGAAAGGAAAATATCACAAGTGGCCTAGTTTGGTTACCTAGTACAGGTAGTGGGGGCCGAAGTAATCGTCATCGAGCAGAGTGTGGTCGTGATAGGGCGGAAACAGAAAGACAGGACGTGTCTCCTTCTTGGGCTGTGAACGGTACAGGCTGTTGTCGGCGCGGATCTGCTCCTTCAGCAGCAGTGGCAGGTAGGCAAAGGGCACGTTGTCCTCCAACAAGTCAAAAGGCTCCTCGTCCTCCCCGGCTGCTTCGGTGCGGTCGCGGCGCTGTCGGTAGAACAGGATGTACGGCGTGTTGGGTGGTGCCAGCTTGTGCAAGTCCTGCTCTGTGCACTGCGTCACCCAATGGTCGTTGAGCTTCACCCACTGGCGTGGTCCGTCTCTGGCCATGGTGTAATAGTGGCCTGAGTCCATCTGCGAGCCGGAGTGCACGACGGCCCCGTACAGGTCGTACTGCAGCGTTTTGTCGCCGTGCTTCAGACTTACTGTCTTGTTGTGGTCCACTCGCTCTAGCAGTTTGCTCCTGATCTGCCTTCTGGTATCGTACCAGAAATGCTTCAGAATGAGAATGAGATTCTTCGGGGCTTCCTCCACCACGATGGATCTCTCCGCGTCTCTCAGTTCGGTGCAACGGGAGCAACGGTACTTGTTGTCATCGGTGAGATGTTCAGTTTGGAAATAATAGTCCACCAGCTGTTGAACTGAATAGTACGGGCGCTTGTTTCCCCTGTTGTAATCGTAGTAATTCTTTGCCGGGAAAGCCAGTTGCAGGTCTCGGAACCGATCGGTTTTGGAACTTGTGAAGCTGCAGGTCATGCATTTGATTGTAGTCGTAAGCAATCCACCGAATGCTTTTTGTACAATTGTAGGGAAGAAGTACTTGTCGGGAATCATCTGTAGATTGAGGGTGTATATGCAGGCTGAGGGGGTGCCAGTACGCTGGCGTTTGGCGACTATCTCAGCCACAGGGTCCCGGCGCTTGTGTTTGGCAGCGCGGTACACAGGGTGGCGGGAAGCCATGGGCGGGGCGGAGGAGCAACCTGGCTGGGGCGACTCGCAACGGGAGGGGGGTTCGGGGGCCGCTGGGCTCAGGGAGCGCGGCACGTCCTCCATGCAGGTGATGGTCAGCGCCTGCGCCAGCTCCGCATTGTTGCTCATGGTCAGCGCAAGGTTCTCACTAACGCACATGGTCATCACCATCTCCTGCGACAGGCTCATGGCCTGCGCAATCTCCTGGCTCATGGCCATTGCCATCTCCGCGCTCACCAGTTTCCCATTGATCAGCATGCGCCCCTGACTCCACACCTGCAGGCGCTCCTGCTCGTGCAGACGCTCCAGAAGGTGGCTGCAAGAACAATCCATCAATCACATGTTAAAAATTCTAACGTAAACAATTATAAAATGTAAAGAAAAAATAAAATAAAAAAGTATTTGCTTCATGACAAACCGCAGTTCTAAAAACCGTATTTCACTTCAGTCAGAAATTGCAATTTCAAGAATATGAAAGAAAAACAAACTTTTTTAAATATTATGACACTACAGGGGAAATATAATGATTAAAAAAAACATGATTTTTGATGGATTATATCATTCTTCGGAATTGACCTTCTGAGCAAATCAATAGAGAATACAAAGTATTCTGCTATGTAAAACAATTTATAATGAAAGTAAATTAAAAATTATTATCTCACCTCAAAAATTCGCTGCTATCATGCTGAAAATTATGAGTAAAGTTAATTTGCCTAGCAAAATCGAGGAAATTGTTGGACAAAACACACGGCCTCTCAGAATACATCATATGGGCAAACAGCGCGCCCAGTCTAGAAATCAGGGGGAACGTCCCCTTGGCCATTATTAGTCCGTTGGAAAATCTGCACACATAAAATAATATTATTAGTTACACAACACAATTACAGTTTTCAGAAAATCTAGGAAAAATCATGGTAAGACAAGGCAATACATCACAAGTGTGGTAGGTATTTACTATTGTAAAAGAAAACCCAAAACGCATACATTATCAAAGGAATACAATGGTCGCAGAAAATATACCAAAAACAGAAGACAGCAAAATTATTTTAGAGTGAAAAATCGCCGCAGCAATTACATGACAGTATTGATTGGTGTGTATAAATTTACTGAGGCCCAAGTGTCTTTAAGACGCATTACCATGAGAATTTAACAACAGTCCGAGCTTCAGAGTGGAAGATATTCTATAGATTTTTAAATGTTTTTAGTAATAAGCAGTTACCAAATCTGAATAGCCAGATACTTCCTAAACTCACATTTCCCCATCTCTTTTCCCTCCCCCACTTTCATCAGCATCACTACATTCCCCAAAAATAGGGATATCTTAGTTATACTGGTTGCAGGCAATTATGTGCAGTACTACAACAAAAAATCTTTTGTTTACATAATTTGTAGTTTTTAAAAACAGTTTAAAAGATTCACACTTAGGCCTCTGACATGTTTCAAGACATTGACACACTAGAAAAGGACATAAAGATGGGGGGCAAGTAATGAAGGGTTTGTGTTTGTTACCCCTTGGTCATCATGAGGGCCTGGAAGATGCTGTTCATATAGCAGGTATTGCCGATGTTGACGAGCCCCACATTGTGCTGCAGCTTGTTGTAAGCGTCACTAGGGATGTCGTATGCCTTCCAAACGGGGAACTGCTGCAACGTGTCCCCGTCTGATTTGATGTGTGAATCCAGGCACAGTGTCTAATTACAAACAAGTATATTCACTTTCTCTAAATTATTCAAAGTCAACATGTGCTGTAATTTATATGATGAAGTGTTAAAAACACCGTTGTTAAAATGACTTCTTTGGATTACAGATAGGAAACTTACGATTTCAGGGAAAGCCGTCTTCAGGGAGGGGTGCTCGTCCAGCAGCGAGGACAGAGTCTCCACCAGTGTCTGCAGCAGTGGGCGGCTGGTAGTGTGGCTGTCGCAGGCCAGCAGCTCCAGCATGGAAGGCACGTCAAAGGCAATCTGCATACACACCACAAGTTATTATGTACTTAAATTCAGTTCCACTGCAGAGGGCATTTCATAGTTTACAACTCACCAGTTCGAAAGCCTCGGTGGTGTGGCGCATGCAGGCCAGCACGTGTAGGAAAATGCCAGACACAAGGGGTCGCATTTTGGGAATGGCCAGTGCCTCGAACATGGGACTAATTGTATCCAAAGCCACATCAATGAGAATGTCGTACTTGCCACTATCCTGGAGGAAGGAAAACGTATCATTATAATGTCCACAGTTCCAGAATACACTCAATGTAGTTTTTGAGGAAGTTGGGAGGTACCTGGAGATTGGTGACAAAGGCCTGCACCCAAGGGGACAGTACAGGGGTCCTCCAATAGCACAGCCAGTTGCAGAGGGTCAGCAGCGCCTGGCGCATCTCGTCCGGAGTCACCGGACACATCATCAGGTCTGTCGTCTCTTGAATCTCTCCATCCTCTTCTTCCTCTTCGTCCTGCTGGTCCTCCTTCTTTGCGTCCCCAATCAGCCATATGACGGCACTGTCAATGACAGACGGGTGGACGAGGGTCAGCAGCACGCAGAGTACGGGGCTGACAGCAGCGCTCGGTTTAGCGATCAAATTGAACACTTCCCTCAAGATTCCGTAGATCATACCCTCCCTAAGATCTTCACTCAAATCAGCCAACAGGCATTGAAGATAGACCTCGACACCGTTCAGCTGAGCGTAGAAGTTGTCCTCCAGATAAGCCTCTCGGGGAATTGGAACGCGGGCTAAAACAATACAATTTGAGTATGTGCGTGTCACATACAGTGGCATTCGAGGCAGTTCATTGAATGAAAGAATCAGCATTGTGATTTAGTACTCACAGAGCATGCTGACCATGCTGCCACAGGTGGCGACAGGGTCGGCGGGGGGGAAATCATTGAGCTGCTCCGTGAGGGTGCGGATGTAGGACGTGAGGTGCGCCAGGTTCATGACCTCCGGCGGCTTGTCCTGCCTCTGCTTTACGGCCATCTTCTTTCCTAAAAACATAAATATAGTTGATGAACACTTTGTTTCATCATAATCAGGTACTATTTGCAAAATTCGTATTTCAGTCCCATCAGTCTACCAAATACTCACTCATTGCATATATAGATTTGCAATTACAAAAATTCAATATAACGGTTCCATGATAACTCAACACAGTGACTATTCAACACACATTTAAAAAGTGATATAAAGTCATTCAAAACGAAGAAAAGAAAAATTTAAACCTAACCTAACCTACTTAACCCAGTTAATAAAGTTTTTGTTTCATCACTTTCCATGACTTTATATAACTTTTTAAAGATGTGATGAATTATCATTTTGATGATTTATCCGGTCACCGTTTATATAAATATGTATATATATATATATATTTTTTTTAAATAGTATGTAATCTACCATAAATATTCCTAGATATACAAGTCATCTCAGGACAGTAGGAACAGTTTATTGGTTGACTTTTAAACAGTTTCTTATTTCTAATTATTCATCAAACCATAAAAGATTTTTTTTTATAAATTTATGCATTTCTTCGTTAGGTCACAAACCTTCATTATAAATTAATAATTTTTTCACTTTATTTTTATTTTGTACTACTGGCAATTATGAAATCTTTATTGCATTCAACTCCCCCTGCTAACCTTATCAAATAAATTAGTATTAATATTTTCAGATATTTTTTTGTTTTTTCCGCCCGGATACGCCTGAGATTTTTTTTTTTTTTTTTTTTTTTTTATTAATTATACCCGCTAAACTGCTCAAGCAGTTTGTCAGCAGGTCAGTTTAACATAATATATTATCAAAGCATACAAAAAGCGAGAAATCACAACATTTAAAATATATACAGAAGAATTTAAATAAGAACTTAAATAATCACAAAAACAGAGCCATACATAAAAAAAGAAACTTTTAACTTACTACAATACAAAATAATAAAATACAAAGACAGTCAGTTGTAACACAGGCAAATTACTCATATTCATATGTATATTTATATATATGCATAAGATTATAAACAATATCAGTATAAAAAAGCTTGATCTATTAACCATTTTTTAATTCGGGGGTGCAATTTGATTGAATTTTTATGTCTATTGGAATCTTATTAAATATGGTAGGCACAAGATAAGAGAAAGTCCGTTGTCCGTATTTATTTATAATTTTCGGAATGGACATACCTTCATTTCTATTGAATCTTGTGTCATATGCATGATCTACTTTTTCTTTGTATATTGAATCTGACGTTATGTTTTGACATATAATTTTTAACCATAATATTCCTCGAACAGATAATACGTTAACTGACTCATATAATAATTTTATATCTCTTCTTTGTGCATAAATACGTTTGTTTACCAAAAGCTTAGTCATGGAGTTTTGAATTGATTGGATGTAACCTATATTTGTCTTGCAGGAGTTTCCCCATGACAATAAGTACAATAAGTAGTATGGAACAACAAAAGAAAGATTAAATTAAATAAAAATAAGTATTGTAGTAGCCTATCGGCTACTGCAGCGCATAACGGGTTAATAATTCATAAAAGCATCTGTCAAATATTTTATAAAAAGAAGTACATATTTCGAATAAAGAATTAGAATAGACTGCGTGGCGCACAATTACGTACCAGATGTAAACTCATGAAGTAGAATGAGAAGACATAGCCACATACCCAATGACAACCCTGGTGAACTTTATAGAAGGGACTGGGTTGTTAAAGGATTGAGGTAAAATGGGAGATAGCACAATAGGCCTATGGCCTAAGTGCTCACGGGAACTACGTGTAAACCGTCTCCGCTTTAAAAAATAAAAAATAAACACATGAAAGCAAAGACTTAAGATAAAGTGGATTATTTTTTGATGGTCGAAAGAATACGACTTTGGTTTATTAAAACAAAAAAGGACACAGTTTCTACAAAAGCAAGATGGTCAAAGAACATTTATATATCCTTAATGGTGGAACCAGGCCGTTATTTCTTAATATTACCCCTAGGTCAGGCACTGCCATTAACATAATCAAGACAATAAAAGAATATTTTACTTGTCCAGACATTTCATTCGGCCATTTAAAAGCAATTGGTTGTGACAGTTAACACAGGTGGTGTGATGGAGAAACATTTGAATCGTCCTGTACTGTGGGTGTTCTGTCTTTACATTGCAACGAGCTGCTTCATTTGATTATTAAGTTGGATGGGACAACCACTGCACTTTGTGTTATTTCCGGCTTTTATATGAATATTTTTCAAAAATAGATGTGGATTACTCGACCGACGTCCTGTATTCTGATCAAAAATACTTGCTTGATATTTTCAAAACAGTTTCCAGCAGACGTTGTTATCCTGATCTTACCAAAAGAAATCAAGGAGTCCAGAAGTGGTGTCGCATGCACGGTGGCTTACTCCAGCGAGTCGTATCCTACGACTTTGTATTGGAAGCGTAACACCATCATATTAACTAAATTTATGATATGTTCCTATGTGGTTTGATATAAAACTATATGAGTCATGCAAAGTTGGAGCAAGGCATATTTTTAATATGATAAACTATTACCGCTCTTCCGGACGAATTAAAAGTAATAAATAATCCTGTGATAAAAGCCAGAGAGTTAGTTCTCCCGGAGAGAACATTTAAAGTGCATTCATTGAATTTTGATACACAAACCTACATTAATATGATATCTTGGAAATATTTTGAAAGATGTAACGTAAGAAGAAATAGAGGAAAGCTGTTAGGAAGTTAGTTCCAAACAACTTTTTATCACTAGCACATATGGAAACACAAAAAAAAATTGTCATACTGTAGCGGCCCGTACTAGTGTGCAGTCACCATGGAGGAAATGCAACCTGTGGCACCTTCAACGTTTCCTATCTTTACTGTTTATTCAATTAGGTAAGGGTGGAGAACACAGCTTGAAATTATCCATTCATTAACTATTATTATCCAAATTTTAACTACTTTTAGGCTTACATTACTCTAATGAACGCCAAGGGATAGGCAAAATACTGTTTACTCTAGTATTCTATGGGGAAGGCTTCCAGATGGAAAACTCTAAATGAATAACTACAATTAGTATTAGATGCAAGGATTCAAAGGTGATTAAATAGTTTTTTTTCCAATGCCTAGTTTAGGTTTCAATAATTAGCAAATGAGGTTAAAACCAAGCTGTTTAAAACCACTTTTATATGTTCTTCTCAACAAGGTAGATACCTTATGGAGGGCAGCCATCATTATTTTGAAAATTGTAAAACCAATCATTTTTAAGTGATTAGAAAAAACAAACACATAAATTAACAGACCCGTGAAGAGAATATAATTTAGACGCGTCGTAGGTCAATCGGCCTTTAAAACTCGAAGAAGCAATAATATATTATAAACAAGACGATATTGGTTGCACCGAGTGACAGCAGAACGGGGCAAATCAATAAGGGAAACTCAGGTGGCACACATTGCAACAAATAACTAAACAGATGCACATGCACTATACTATACCACAGGGCAATTACACAAACCTGTGCAAGTGGCGGGACTGTTCAACTGGGAAGAACTTCTCTCTTTGTTTGGGACAGTCACAACAACACTAGGTGAAATGTTCTCCTTTATTAATCCCTGTCTTCGAGCATTGATTCATGTTGTCGCGGGCGGACGTTAAAGCGAGCACTTGACAGGTTCATGGAAGATTATTATTTTATATAACTCGGCGTGACTCTCAAACCACACGAAACCTTCTCATACCCGAGCTAAGTAAATTTACTTATTTTACAAAAGCATTACGATTTTCACCACACACACACAGTCCACTGGGCGACGCTTTATTTATTTTTTCTAATCAACAAATAAGAACTTGAACCACACTTGAGCACTCGCGATTTGTCGGCTATTATTAAATTTATTTTGTATTCTGCCGTCAATAAAATTACAAATAATGTTATTGAAGACGTTGCCCGAGCGAGGAACTACAAAACCCATAAATAAACTCATAAATATACCACTCTCTATATTAATAAACTATTCACCAGATCGATATATTCGGGCTTTTTGTATGGAAAAAGTTTGTACACTACTTAACCACGAATATAGACGACGGAGCGGTGGTGATAAACAACGTAGAGAAACTCAAGGTCATTGAAAAAAGGTGTAACCACAATAGACAATATAATTGCACTCAGATATTCATTATTTAACCCAAAAAACTTTTTTTTAAATAAAAATGTCCTTCAAGCAGAAAATTATCGAAATGTTTCCTGAGGGGTTCATCTGACTAAGAAAATGAACTTAGTCAGTGAAATTTGAATTTGTTTATAAAAGAATCAAGAAATTTTAAGAAATGATAAAACAAAGAACACTGAAGAAAATTTTCAAAACATGATAGTGCTTATCTACTACAGTGAATTCCAAGATTTTTCGTCTAATATTTTAAATATAAAACTGAAAAACATGCATCATTTTCACGTAAGTAAAAGTATAAAGTATTTTAAGTAAAACAATGAGAGATGTCAAATAATATCGCCATTTAAAACTGTACGAAAATATGTCATACCAACATACGTCACTTACGGTACCAACTACCAAATAGAACACGTTTCTTTTTTCATCCTAATTAGACAAACTGGAAGAAAAAATGTGTTATGTAAAACGGTTATAAGTCTGAATTCAACCCCAATCTTTCATATAAAATTGAACACAATTATATATACATTCACCTCCCCTATCTCCATAATTTGAAATGGTGGCCTAGAACCCCTTGAGGGGTGAGCGCAAGAAACATTTGAAAAAAATTATTATTTTTGATTTGATAATGATTTATGTAGTGCTTCTAATCTATATTTTTAGGGCAGTATCTTTCACTCCCCGTGTGACCGTGTGGTTTCTCGTGGGCGTCCAGATTTGCTTTAGCTCAGCTTTATTTTAATAAAATAATAATTACTCTTTCAATTGAAAATGGAGATATTGCTTTTGCAATTTGCAATTTAATAAATCTTCTCTGGGATGTACAAAACAATCTTGCGAAAAGTGATCAAGGAGCAAGCGACGCTTGATTTTATTGGCAACCAGTCATTACTCCGATTTAAGCCTTAGACAGATCACTCTATATTTAAATATAGCCTGGCTAGCAGAACACGGCGCATATCGTCACCACGCCCACACTTATAACACATCATCTTTTTATGTGTGACAGGTCTATGTGGGATTGTATGTATGTATGATTGTAGCAATAAGTTACATAAAACGCTTTAAACTCGTGGCTTGATCTATCTCCCCCTTTACAACATCAACCCATTTTGTTTTTCTATCAGGGTCTGTTGGAATTTGGAAACCATTAGAAATAATAAATTGTATTATTTATTTTTGTGTATATACGCCAATGGGGCTTTAATGTACTTCTAACTAACCACGAAAATATATATACAAAAAAAAGGTTAAATTAAGTTAAATAAATAAAGCTAACAGCAAAAAAGAAATGAAATATATGTATTCAATTAACGAGCTAGATTGTGCAAGACGTTTACCTATAAGTGGCAGCTAGTATCAGTGTTGAAACGATTTTTCGTTTTTTTCGAAAATTTGATTTTTTAATGAATATTTTCAAGAAATCCGCGCGGCGCAGGGCCAATCTGAAATTCCTGCTCAATTCGCGACCAAATTGGCTGTAACAGCCAATGTCAGCCGTATACTTAAAATTCTTGAAAAGGCACACTTGGAGCGCCCGGGCACACTTCACATACTGTATCTCTAATATCCATACTTTTAGGTTAACATCAACACAAGTTACACTAGCGCCTTTAGCGGTAAGCCCCTTTTTAAATATGAATACGCAAGAGTCCCAACTACTCCCAACCGTCTTGAGCCAGTAAGACTATGGCATCCCCAATTGGAGTATGTTATGAGGCGGAAGGTAGTAGGGAGGGTAAAGAGATGGGAAAGAGGAAGGTGGGGAGTACCTGGCCATTCAGATCTGGTCACCAAACATGGCTAAAGCCATTTCAAGACACGTTTGAATTCTGAATGGTGGTCTTATACCAAGGCTATACTGAGAGTGTCTTTCATGCCGGAACCTGCCGCAAGTAAACTATACTTATTTTTAAATTAATAAATTGTGAAATAACACAAATTTTATTTGATTACTAAGGACGGGTTGTTTCGGAGAATTTGAAAAATTCATCAAATTTCAACGTTCATTTTCAAGTTCTGTGAAAGATTTTTTCAAGTTCTGTTTTTATTTCAGTTTTGTCAAGCAACCAGCCTATAATGATATAATAACAGAACTTGAATAGGACTTTCACAGAACCCGAAAATGAACGTTGAAATTTGATGAATTGTTCAAATTTTCCGAAACAACCCGTCCTTGGTGTTGTGTTGTATAGTGAGGCAATCGACTAGCAAGCCGAAAGTGGCGGATTCAAAACCCGGCGTGCGCAAATACATTTTATTTGATTACTTAATTTGCGCACGCCGGGCTTTGAACTTGCAACCTTCGGCCTGCTAGTCGATTGCCTTACCCCTCGACTATGGAGGCCGTAAGTTGAAGATATTGATAATTTTTACTGGAGTTGGACGTATTATTAATATTTTAGGATATTTGGTTTCGGCTAGTAGTATATTTATGGGCTATGTCTATTGCCCCGTTCTGACAGAGCGATTTTAGTTGAATTCATGCCATTCTTATTTTTGTAAACTTCTTGTTTCTGATCCCAAATACAGGTATGGCTTTGGTATAGATCGGTAAGTCTAAACATCATGTCATCCGACCACTTAATATATTTTTTCATTGAAGTACATGCCATGATAGTAGGTACGCATACATAAATTACTCAGTAGGGACGTCTGACGTCTACTTTCGACCGCAGGCATAAATATACCACTCTCTAGATCGATATCTTCCGGCTTTTTGTATCCAACAGAATTATACAGTACTTAACCACAGATATACAAGCAGTACCTACCGTGCGGAGCAGAGCAGTAGACAAGGTAGAGGAAACTCAAGGACATTTAAAAAAAGATGCGAACATAGACAACATAATTGTTCTCAGCCTACTCTATTCATTCACTAGCCCAAAAAAACTATTATAAAAATAAAAATGTCCTTGAAGCAGAAAAGTGTCGAAATGTTTTCCAAAGGCAAGGTTCATCTGAGAAGAAGAAACCCAAAATGACAAGAAATTTGCAAAAACACTGAAGAAAATTTCCAAAACATGATTGTCCGACAGTACGACGAAAAATTCCGACATTTTTCAGCCTCATGAACTCATGGTTACATATGTTTAAAAATCTTTAATTTCACCAAAACAATTAGATAATACAGGATAACACTAATCAATAACACGAATAAGTTTATCGATATAATAAATAACATTTATACGTTGTGGAGGAAGACATATGTCAAGTATGAAGCATTGTTCAAAAGACCGAACGAATAACCTAAAACTGTTAATTCACTTTAAACTTGAACTTACGTAGGTAGGTTGAATATAATATGTTTGTAACTCGCTGACACTATACTGGCTTATATTGTATTTTTATCACGAACAACTTTAACACGCAATATTTTCGACGGAAATGATAGTATTTCGGCAGCAAATGACAACCCGCGTGTATAAATAAACCACTGTCATTTTGTTTGAATGATTTGAAACTGTCAAACGGGAAAATTCCGTCATCTCTTTCTGTTACACGAGTCATTATGGTAGAGAGCGAGAGATCAAACCAATCCTTCTGTTCTCACCAATGAGATCTGAGCTTTTAGCCATATTATTCGTTTTCTATAAGAATTTTGAGGTGGGCGTGGCGGTTTCAAATGAGTTTCAAGGCCAAAGCTTAGTTAAATGCCCCTGACCGCAGGGAACTAAAAATCGCAAGCGACTTGAAATATAATATGTTCATACGTTTCGATTCGGCGGGAAAATCGAACGATGACTCATACTTGAACAACAAAAGTAGGCGGGCTTTCAACATTCGTCGTTCAACTAAAAACTTGATCAACTCTGTTGAAAGGCTATTCACACTTGTCGATTAGCTTTCAAGTGTTATTTAACTCCGACTTCAACATCAACTAAAATCGTTCTGCGTGAATGGGGTATATGGGTGAGTGAGTAGTGTATTTTGAATCGTTTATTATGGTGTATCCGTATATCTATGGGCGCATAAATAAACCACTCTCTAGATCGATATCTTCGGGCTTTTTGTATGGCGCCATTTTGTCACCCCCTCAACCACAGACAAAACGGTCGTTTGGTCCAGACAGGTAAATATATCGTGGACCATAAATAAATCTCAAGGACATTTAAAAAAAGTGCAAACATAGACAATATAACTGCACCCAACTAACATCGTTCATTCACTAGCCCAAAAAAATTATATTTTACAAATAAAAATATTGGAATGCAGGAAAAGGAAAATTAAAAAAAACCCAAAGCTATGCACACATCAAAATATTTTTTATTTTCAAAAAGACAATGGACAGTAATACAAAACAGGGTCAGTACAACCGATGTATTGAGCATTGATTTATTATTGAAGTAGAAGATAATAATAATTTATCTAAACAAAAAATGAAACAGAACAAGACACAGAAAAATAAAAAGTAACGGTCTCAACTAGGAATCGAACCCAGGATTTCTGTCTTACTGCAACAACTTTATAGGATTTAATTTGACCTTGCACAAAAATACAAGAATATATACACAAAATACATATTCAACGTGTTGAAAGATGTTCATTATGTCAAGTAATAGTAACGCCTTTTGACTTTTACATGGTATAATTTAAATCATAATAAATAAACCATAATATAAGAAATAACAAAACATCATAAAACAACAAAAGATATTATGAAATAGAAGTTAAGAACATGTAATTAATATTTCTATTTTATATACTGACAATTCGTGGTGGAATCCATTTTCTATAAATAGTATAAAATAAAGTGACATTTGCGTCTGTCTGTTTGTGCGCTTAGTTCTTCTTAACTATGCGACTGATTTCGATAAGGTTTTCAGCATCATTTAGAGAATTTCTTCCGGAAGGTTTAGATAAATAACACATGCATTGACATATATTGATAAAAAGCAGAGAAAAGTCGATATAAAGATTTATAATAAAAACACATAAATTTATATAAATATTATTTATATAAATATTATTTAAATATTATTATTATTTATTAATATAAAGATTATTTATGGCCGCTTACATTGCTAACGCTGGCGAGACCTTATGAGAATACCAAAATAATGTACTACGGAATTGTATACCTTAAAAAGGCCTACAGAGAAGTCTGTTATATATATACAAATGTTATACATATCGCAGCTGCCGTCTGGTCCCCAAGATCTCCAAGTGCGTCTTCTGTTTCCTGGGAGAAAGGGCTGCCGTCAGACCAATGCAGCTCAAAATGCCCTTCGTCTTACCTAGAAAAAGACAAGATTTGAGACCAATGATTCTATTCTAGTATTGTACACATATTTAATAAATTTCATGGATTAAAATTAATTAAAAATATTTTAAGAAAAAGGGGACATTAATGGTGATGGATTAATTCACTGTTGAACTTGTGAACTTTCTTGTAGGTATGGGAAAAAATCGCGTTTTATGCAGTTTCTGCAGAATTTGTAGGGAGCGAAAACAAAACTTCTTGAGCGAGTTTCACTGCAATATAAATTAGGTGTATACCTTCAGAATATTCCTTCAAATGACGAGGATTCCACACTGTTGAAGCGTACTGTAGGTGACTTACATCTTATAAATATTAGTTAAAGAGTAACAAATTTAAGTGTTTATTATTACTGCCACAGCACTAGAAGTTATTCAAATTCTCCTGCAAGGGTTTCATATAATTTCCACAGCTTTGTCGTCAACAAACATTATTGAAAATGCTGTTAAATCTGAATAAGGTACTTACATGATGCAATTCTGGAGAGGTTTAAATGACCTTGTTTGATGTAATCGTGGCTTTGTTTAGCAGTTTTAGCATTCTAATACGTGGTATAGTATCGCGTCGGAAAACGGATACGTCTGAAAAGGCAAATTAATTAAATTATTAGCCAATGAAGTACATTCAGGAATCAGGAACGAAAATTGTATCAAAGAACGAAAGGTTAGTACCTGTATTTAACGGGTTCGGGTCCTTGTTTCAATTGGTGGAGATAGACCCGATAACACACTTTAACACAACACGGCATTAATTTATCACCTTGATGAATTCTAGCACGTAACTTTATTTTTAGATGGGTGAAAGAAAATTAAAAATATTTACGCTAAAATCTTCAACTGACTTTTCAACTTACGGAATGGCGTCTTGGAAATCACCGTTAATTTTTATCGGAGCATAACTCATGCTTAGTTTCTCTTTCTGTTATACAAGTCGCTATGGTAGAGAGCGAGAGATCAAACTACAATTTTTGCTCTAAGCCAATGAGATCTGAGCTTTCAGCCACAACAGCTTTGTCTATAAGAATTTGGGTTGAGAATAACTCCTCCCATCAAGGTTACAAGGTTATGCGGGAGTTATACGCCCCTGTATGGGCGTATCTGTGTCTATGGCAATGGGATTCGTGTGTGCAGGGGCATTTAAGTAGGCTTTGGCCTTGAAACTCATTTGAAACCGCCACGCCCACCTCAAAATTCTTTCAGAAAACGAATAATATGGCTAACAGCTCAGATCTCATTGGTGAGAAAAAGAAGGATTGGTTTGATCTCTCGCTCTCTACCATAATGACTCGTGTAACAGAAAGAGATGACGGAATTTTGTCGTTTGACAGTTTCAAATCATTCAAACAAAATGAGTGTGGTTTATTTATACACGCGGGTTGTCATTCGCTGCCGAAATACTATCATTTCCGTCGGAAATATTGCGTGTTAAAGTTGTTCGTGATAAAAATACAATATAAGCCAGTATAGTGTCAGCGAGTTACAAACATATTATATTCAACCTACCTACGTAAGTTCAAGTTTAAAGTGAATTGACAGTTTTTAGGTTATTCTTACGGTTTTTTGAACAATGCTCATACTTGGCATATGTCTTCCTCCACAACGTATAAATGTTATTTATTATATCGATAAACTTATTCATGTTATTGATTAGTGTTATCCTGTATTATCTAATTGTTTTGGTTAAATTAAAGATTTTTAAACATATGTAACCATGAGTTCATGAGGCTGAAAAATGTCGGAATTCTTCGTCGTACTGTCGGACAATCATGTTTTGGAAATTTTCTTCAGTGTTTTTGCAAATTTCTTGTCATTTTGGGTTTCTTCTTCTCAGATTAACAAGTTTCATCTTAAGGAAATGCACTGTAAAAGTTTATTTTCTTAGTCAGAAGAACCTTGCCCTTGGAAAACATTTCGACATTTTTCTGCTTCAAGGACATTTTTATTTTTATAATAGTTTTTTTGGGCCAGTGAATGAATAGAGTAGGCTGAGAGCAATTATGTTGTCTATGGTCGCATCTTTTTTTAAATGGCCTTGAGTTTCCTCTACCTTGTCTACTGCTCTGCTCCGCACGGTAGGTACTGCTTGTATGCTGCTTGTATATCTGTGGTTAAGTACTGTATAATTCCGTTACATACAAAAAGCCCGAAGATATCGATCTAGAGAGTGGTATATTTACGCGTGTGTGAGAGTGGGAGAGTAGTTTATTTATGGTGTGTGTTATTATGGTACTGTTTGCGTCTTCTACTTGCGTCCTCGTATCACCGGTGAGTTTAATGTTTAAACTTTACTGTTAATTTACTTATTTATTCTGTCATTTGTTCATATGTCAGGTGTAGATATTAGATTAACGCGCTTATCGAATGTTCGTTGTGTTCATCGCACGAAACCTTAGTTTTATTCCCTATTGTTTATCCAATATGGCTTCCGCAGAGGGAAGCCGCTAAAGAATTGTTGGGGATGCGGCTCTAAGTTGCTGCTAAATTTACATTCAGTGTAGGAAAATACTTGCAAACTCTCACCGATCTTTACAACATTCCAAAGCGAGTCTACAATGTTTTTTTAAAAGTTTTTGAACCAGTGTTCTGAAGTTGACATCGATTTGAAATATTATTCGTAAAATTATTGTTTTTTTTTACCATAACATTCTCTCCCTCGGTTTTAATAAGTGTCTAGTAATGTGTACTACATTATGAAATGTTTTCCGGCTAGAATATACTCTGTGGTTTAATAGAATCGAGCGTCCTAGCAATACGAACACGAAATGAATATAAAGAACACGTATTATCAATATATATGTCTTAGTGAAGGTTTTTTCCCAATTTCCCGCCCAAAATTTTCCTTTTTTTTTTCGAAGAACACTGGATTAATAGAATCGAGCGTCCTAGCAATACGAAGACAATATATAGGCACAAACACGTATTATCAATATTACAATTGTCTATATATATATATATCTCAGTGGAGGTTTTTTTTCTCAATTTCCTGCCCAAAATTTTCCTTTTTCTCGAAGAACAATATTTTAATAGTTCTTATTTTTTAACTAGCACAGAGCCGTGAAAAATCATCGAATATTATAGTTGTAGGAATTGTAAAGCTGAAAGTATTAAGAAAATATTTGCCTCAGGATCATCGCATTCTAAAAATAAATTAGTAATCGTGCCAATGCATTGGTATTTTTAAATAGTAATAAAATAATGGAAATAAACATTCAAAATACAGAATTTTAAAATACAATAATTTCCTGATTGTTGGTAGGTACCTAATTTATACCTAATCATCAGTTCCAATTTTGAAAATTTCAAAGTATGTTTGAGTTTATTACGCAGGAATATTTCACATCCCGCACAACATCACAGATAACCAAAATTAGTATGATTATGGTTGCCATAATATTGTCAAACAATGGTTTGGTGTGTTAATTTTCATAGTGATTAAATTTTAATAATCAATTTGATATAAGGTGGTGGTAAGGTCTATGCAGAGATTGATCGGAGTGTTCCCCAATCGATATTGTATATATATTGTATTGCATTCAAATAATTATTTCACATATCTCTTCACATTTGTGTCCTGTTTATTGTCGTGAAATATAATTTAAAATGCTCACTTCCAACCAATCTCTAACCCGTCATTTTCCATCCATAATACAAGTGTCAATTTATGTTGTTGTTTTGTGAATGATGTTTCAGTATCTAATTTAGACTGTTTTTTTATAATTTTTAGCAAAAGAATGGGAAGGTCTCCGACCAGAAATATACCTGGAAAACGGTAAGTACCAGCATATTAAAGATTGGCAATAATGGCAATTGCAAATAATTATGGCAGGGTTTGTTCAGATTAGAGAAGTTTGAATAGCTGAGTTTAACAGAACTTTTAATGTCAAATCTAAGCACTTGCGAAATATTATATCATATAGATATTTTCTTACATAATTATATGCACTGCTGAAATATATTATATTATAAAAACTGGCGTTGAAACATTGTGGTTTTATTTATAGATTTGTAAGCAATGTTGATTAGTTCGTCTGTTTAACTAATCTTCATATTCTGTCTCTGCAAAACTCTTTTGGGCACTTTCCACCAGAGGTTTACCATTTCTTATTTTATACATTAACTCCACACTTTTGAAGGACAGGAAGGAATTGTGTGTCATAAAAAGACATGTTGTAGGGGGGAGGAAACACAGAGGTCGGAAAATCCTTCCACAGCTGAGCCGTTGAACACAAGAATAACTTTTTGGATAGCGTCCTGTTAATTTATTTTTTTAGCTTCGCAAATTAGAGCCATGACCTCCATCTAATAATATTTCAGGACAACTGGGTAAGGGATTAACAGTGCTAACATTCTTAAGTCTGAAATATTTTTGTGACTATTTAGAGCTCTTCTCACAGAACTTAATGATTATGCATTTATGTTCATTGTCGAGGCTGTACTGTAATTGTATAGAATTTTATTAGCGATGTGTTTTTGTTATCAAACATGTTATAATATTACATTATACATAATAAGGATTGTAAATGCGTAGGAATTTTGATTGCAACACGTAAAATTGTTTATTTGGATATTTTGTGTATTCATATTTACACACAAATATGAAGCATATTATTTCTTCCACAGTAGAACATCCCGGCATTCCTTTCCACTTCAGCTCGCCGTGTGATTATGCTTCTTCTCATTGCTGTTCCATCTCAATGCCCCATCCAAAGTTGTTTTGGAATGCGTCCATTATATTATTATTATTCATTTACCATTCTATGTGGATATATTTATTTTTATGGATGACATCAGTTTCTCCTTCTGGAGGCATTGACTAAACTGTCAATGCACACACAATGTCTGATGGTGCTTATAATAACTTCAAAAAGAAAACACAAAACAGCTTCTGATCTTTATTGCCACTATTATTTTGCTGTTGTATTGTATTTTTACGAAGTTGCTATAGTATTTACTACCAAGTGACAATGTGTGCAGCGCGACAAGCACGTATGAGAAAGACAATTATAATTGACAGTGACATAAGCCCATTAGAGAGGACCTGCCTGATCACGTGTCACTTGGTAAAATTGGTTCTTCGCTATTGATAACTGCTTTAAAAGACCTTGTTGATTTGAACCCATTGTATTTCAATTCATTCTATTTGTTTGCTTAACAGAATTCATGTTACCACTATTTAAATAAAATATAAACAGTTTTTTCTTATAATTATTGTTTAAATTAAATAGGCTGCTTCCATAGCCTAGGCTTTAGATTATTAGTCTGGAAGTTGCGGGTTTGATTCCTGCAACAAGCTATTAATATAGTTTTATTTCTTCAGGTCTGTTAAGTTCATTCATCTTAAAACAGACTATAGCAGTCATTGGAACCAATAAATAAAATTAAATATTATCATCGAGCCAAAACTGGCTAGCTGCAACTTCATCATTGCAAAACATAAAATTGAATTAATAAATTAAAATTAAAGCGAAGAAAGTCTTCATTTTGAATTACTGTAAATCCTATTTTTTGTATTGATTTTATTTGGTATCTCAAAATAGCAAAATACAATTAACCACTTTTCGCCCTTAACTGACGAAAAGTATGCGGCAAGAATGCATTTCACACTGGTCCATGTAGCTCCTACAATTTTTAACAAATTTCTCAAAGTAGCATGTGAAATTTTCTTTTTACATATAATAGCTTATAACTTAACTGTTATATAAACTTTCAATTTATTACTTTATGAAAATATTATTTTACTATAATTAGTCACAATTGCGAAAAATGTATGTATTTGTCTCCTGAAAACAATGTGTTAACAGAACTTGTATTGGTAATTTCCAGAAAAACTATTGCAACACCTCTTCAGTGGTATACTGCGTAATATATTTTCCTGTTCTAAATAAACACAAGAAGCGTTTTATAAAATGTGCACTTGGTCTTGATGCATGGTGTGTGATGTGGGGTTTGTTTGTTTGTTTCAGGTTGCGGGTGCAGGCGCAGCGCAAGTTCGCCAGCGGCACAGCGCTGCCTGTAGCGCCGGTCCCCTGCGCTCCGCCGCCCCCTCCCGCAGCCGCCCCCTCTCCGCCCACCACCGCCAACAGAGACAAAGCCTGCAATAACAGACGGCCCACTGAAGACGTGCTCACTTTCTTGTGTTATAAAGGTGATTACAGATTACTTTCTACATACAAAGATTGGGTCGTACCTACTTGAGTGAATCAAATATTCTTCTCATCACGGTGGCACATATTGCACACTCCAGTTGCTGAGCACTGCTTTAACCTCTGGGTAATTTTAAGATTTTGTCATCAAGTTTGTTTGTTAGATTAATAATTCATTTAGAAATATTCCTGAAAATTAATCAATTTACCAACAGCTGAGCTGATTTTGAATGTACCATAAAATTAAATTCTGTGTTTGAAAGCAGACGAAAGACTTTTTCAGATTTTATATTATAAATGAACGCATGCAATTAAAATTTTTTATTTTTTTATTTGAAAAATGAGAATTTTTTTAACATTGATTTGTGTCTTACTAATTGTTTGTTTTTTCTTGTAAACAATAAAAATATCATTTTAAAAAAAACTAAAAACATATAATTACACAAACATATGAATCCTATAATTTCTATATCCGATTTTTTGACAAAATGATCTGAGTATGACATCTTGTTCACATTTTTGCGAACAACAAGAGGAGCCTAAAATTGAGTTGCAAAACCCTCCTTATCACGACCAAAAACCATGTTAAAACTGCGAGTGAGAAACCAAATCAGCTATATCATACAGAAAGTTACTATCAAAACGCACTATATCGGATTCAACCAATCACAAGCAGTTATTTTGCCAAAATACAATATGGCCGCCGCTCTGACGCCACGCTCGTGTGTCAAAATGATCTACGCGTGTGTTTCTAAACCCGCCATGTCGGCTCAGTTGACTTTCAAAAGCCTCTATATGAAAGTTGATAAAGCGGGTATAGAAATTACACGACTCATATTATAAATATTATTATGACTTCATGTATTTTTTCGTTTCATATACAAATAATTGATAAAAAATTCACATACTTTGACAAATCTTTTGCCAACATGCAAGCAATGGCAGTTCGATGACTTTTTAGAATATGTGAATTACAATTATTTGGAAGTAAAAAACTAAATGAAAATAAACCGTAAACTTTTAAATGAAAATACTAAGTGTGGTGTTTCCACTAATGAGTTTGTGCTGTAAAGTATACAAAATACTCTTACTGCTCTAGATGTTCCGTCTACTAAAGACACAAAAATACTCGAAAGGCCTTAAACAGTTAAAAATTGTTTGTCCATCCTTTTGCTATATTTTTAAAATATCTTGAGCATTGAGCAACTCAAGTCGATTACGAAGGATCATTTTTTATGTAACTAGCCCAACCCTGTAAATTCTCAATAAAATAAAATACAGTAGAACCCTGATAATTCGAAAAAATGCGAAATTTGAATTCGAAATTTTCGACAAAAAAATATCCACAGAAATTTTTTTTCATTCAAAATCGTTTTTTAATTGGAAATTTGTTAATTTGGAATTCGAAATTTATTTAAGTCCGCACACGAAAATTTGTTCATGTAATTCGAAAAACTTTTTGAGAAAGTAAATCATAAAATTTCGTAAATCTGAATTTAAAAGACAGCCATGACGGTAAAACGCCGAAAAGTGTATTTTTACGTGGTTATACATCGCCCTAATTAGTATTATTATTTCGTAAATCGCAATCGATTTACACTGGAATGTCGTATTTTTTCCAATTTATTTCGAATATCCGAGTTTGAAGGGCCGAGAAAATTCGTTTTACGTGGAAATATGTCATAGTTTTAAGAATTTACACCAAATACCTGAATTTAAAGGGTCGGCTGCGACGGAATTCGAACGCTAAATTTCAATTTACGCGGAAATACGACATATTTTTACGAATATACTTCAAATATCTGAATTTAAAAGGCCGGCCGCGATGAAAATCTGCCGAGAAAATTCGATTTATGCTGAAATATATCATATTTTTACGAATTTATTATAAGTATATGAATTAAAAGGGTCAGCCGCGACCGAAATCGGCTGCAAAATTTCGATTTACCCATAAATATATCGTATTTTTATGAATTTATTACAAATATATGAATTTAAATGGTCTGCCGCGACAGAAATCGCCCTCGAAATTTCGATTTACACGTGAATATATCGTATTTTTATGAATATCTCAATGCGAAGAGTAGACCGGTTTCGGTTACGCATAAATATATCGTATTTGTACGAATATCTGAGTTTACAGGGCTGGCCGCGACGCTAATTGGCCGCGAAAATTTGATTTACGCGGAAATGTGTGGTATTTTTATGAATTTGCTTAGAATAACTGAACTTGATGGGCCGATCGCGGCGGAAATCAGCTGCAAAAATTCGATTTAAACGGGAATAATTCGTATTAATACGAATTTACTACGAAGATACTACACGTATTTGATGGGGCGGCCGAGTTACGTGGGAATTTCGAATTACGTGGAAAATTGTTAATTCGAAATTTGATTTTTGATGTCCGTTGGATTTCGAATTAACGAGGTTCTACTGTATATCTAATGAAATCAATCAGCGAAATGTGAGAAATTGATGGTGACAATAGTTGCCGTAGATTTCCACTGTTTGTAGACTGCTCTAAATGCGTACAAAGGCCAAACGTGTGGTATTTTTATGAATTCGCTGCTTAGAAATGCTTAGTTGACATCACTGTTTGATTATCTGATCCTTGAAGTATGTTAATTAAATTGAATATAACATTCTTATTCACACTCTCTTTGTTTTATTTTTCAGATGAGGCACACAACCTGAAAGACTTTGACCGCTTTAATGATTATAATATACTATGTAAGTTTGTTAAAATATGTAATTATTACCTGCTTTCTTAATATTTATGGCATAGCGGAGGATTATATAATTCTGATCAGCCTTTGATAAATCTGAAATGTGGAATTAGTTAACACACTAATTTGAGTCGTTTTTATTTATATATTTATCTTAGGACAGGTTGTTTCGGAGAATTTTAACAATTCTTAAAATTTCAAAGTTAATTTTCAAGTTCTGTGAAAGATTTTTTCAAGTTCTGTTATTATTTCAGTTCTGTCAAGCAACTAGCCCACAATGATATGATAACAGAACTTAAATAGGTTTTTCACAGAACCCGAAAACGAATGTTGAAATTTTATGAATTGTTCAAATTCTCCGAAACAACCCGTCCTTAGAATTGTAAATTTACAGATCGGAGAAAACACGTAGTGCCGCCCCCGGCTGCACCAGCAAGCACTAGTACCAGCACCAGCTCCAGTGGAATACAAACAAGGAAGCGTGGTAAGACCCTAAACCATTTATTCTTATCCCTCAATTTTTAATAAGAAAATATATAAATATTTTTTTTTCATATAACTACATAATATCCACTGGAGCCATGGGTTTGTGTATATAATATATACTTACCATATTATTTAACCACTTCATGCTTTTAAACGAGTCACGCTTGCGCGCTAAATGCGTTCCAAATTCGGCTAGCCCGAGTGACGCTCGCCGGTTTCGACTTGCAGCGTTCTATTTCTAGCTAACACGAGTAACGCTCGTGAAAGTTAGCGATGTATTTTACTCAGTTTGAATTTGCCTGCAGTTGAGATTGGTCGTGTTTTTAAGCTGCTTATTTCGTTTTTACTATATTGTTTTCACATTTTCGTGAAAATTAGCGATGTATTTTATGTACAGTAGAACCCCGTTAATTCGAACCCCGATAATTCGAAAAAACGCGTAATTCGAAATTTTCGCAAAAAAAATTTCCGCTGAAAAATTTTTTCATACAAAATTTTTTTTAATTCGAAATTCGTTAATTCGTAATTCGAAATTTATTTTTGTCCGCACACGAAAATTTGTTCGTGTAATTCGAAAAAATCTGATTTTTGCGAAAATAAATCATAATATTTCATAAATCTGAATCTAAAAGTCAGCCGTGGCGGTAAAACGCCGAAAAATGTATTTTTACGTGGTTATACATCCTCCTAATTAGTATTATTATTTTGTAAATCTGAATCGATTTACACTGGAATGTTGTATTTTTTCAATTTTATTTCAAATATCCGAGTTTAAAGGGCCGAGAAAATACATTTTACGCGGATATATGTCGTAGTTTTACGAGTTTACGCCAAATATCTGCATTTAAAGGGTCGGCCGCGACGAAACTCGGCCGCGTAATTTCGATTTACGCGTAAATATATCGTATTTTTACTAACTTTACTTTGAATATCCGCGTTTTAAAAATACGGCGCGACGGAAATCGGCCGAAAAATTTCGATCCATGCCGAAATATGACATATTTTTACGAATTTACTTCAAATATCTGAACATAAAAGGCCGGCCGCGACGAAAAACTGCCGACAAAATTCGATTTACGCGGAAATATATCATATTTTTACGAATTTATTTTGAATATCTGAATTTGAAGAGCCGGCCGCGACGGAATACGGCCGCGAATTCTCGTTTTACGCGGAAATATATCGTATTTTTACGAATTCAAATTCAGATATTTGAAATAAAGGGCCGGCCGCGACAGAAAATTACCGCGAAATCTCGATTTACGCGGAAATATATCGTATTTTTACGAATATCTCAATTTAAAGGGTAGGCCGCGACCGAAATCGGCAGCGAAATCTCGATTTACGCGTAAATATATAGCATTTTTATGATTTTTTTTCGAATATCTGAATTTGAAGAGCCGGCCGCGACAGAATACGGCCGCGAATCCTCGTTTTACGCGGAAATATATCGTATTTTTACGAATTCAAATTCAGATATTTGAAATAAAGGGCCGGCCGCGACAGAAAAATACCGCGAAATCTCGATTTACGCGGAAATATATCGTATTTTTATGAATATCTCAATTTAAAGGATAGGCCGCGACCGAAATCGGCAGCGAAATCTCGATTTACGCGTAAATATATAGCATTTTTACGAATTTATTGCGAATATCTGAATTTACAGGGCCGGCCGCTACGGTAATCGACCGCGAAAATAAAGAAATAATTGGTATTAATACGAATTTACAACTAAAATACCACCCGGATTTGAAGAGGCGGCCGAGAAAATCGATTTTCGGCCTATTTTTTTTTTTTTTTTTTCATAAAATTTCGAATTACGTGGGAATTCGTTAATTCGAAATTTGATTTTTGATGTCCGCTGGATTTCGAATTAACGAGGTTCTACTGTAATTTGAATTTGCCTGCAGTTGAGATCGGTCGTGTGTTTGAGCCACTTATTTCGTTTACTACTATTACCCTGATATTACCCTTATTACATATATTATATACCCTTATTATATTACTACTTATGATACCCTATACTATTGTCCTGATTGTAATGTGGGTCTATTTTTAACACCATGCTTTAAAATCTATCACACTAAATTGAATTATTAATTTTTCTTATTTAAAAAAATGACATATGCTTAAATTGATATATTTTAATTGAAAAATGTATAAACTTTGAATAAGACATTTAAAAAAAAATGATTTAAAAAAATAATACTTTTTATCTAAAAACCCTTGCATTAAGTGGTTAATTGATTGAATTTCTTCGTTAAATTGTCTTCTGTTAAATTGAATTATAAGGATATTTGTCTGTTTATATATATATATGAATACATGAACACTGCTTACTGCGGTTTAAAGCCAATGAATTTACCGTCTATCCCATATTTTTATGTTCTATAAATTTGGCACATTGTGGCAAGCGATCCCTTAAAATGTTTATGCATATTATAATCCTTTTACGGGAATTGTACTAGTTCCCCCAACTTGAATTCAAGTTTCTTAACTGATAAAATATGTAATTTGTGAATGGAATAATGGTTCTCAGCTGTTATTCGGATACAGTGTTCAGGTTGATTTCAGCTGCACAGGAGATTCCCAGATATAAGTGGAGCCAAATAACCACACTGAGATTCTTATTGTAGATGTATATTCATTAGATAAATTGATTGAAGTAACTTTGTGAAAACCGCTTTCTCCCTGATGAAAGAACGGTTGCACTGAAACCAGTTGGTGTAATCATATACAGTAGAACCTCGTTAATTCGAAATCCAGCAGACATCAAAAATCCAATTTCGAATTAACGAATTCCCACGTAATTCGAAATTTAATGAACAAAAAAAAACGGCCAAAATCGAGTTCCTCAGCCGCACCTTCAAATTCGGGTGGTATCTTTGGAGGAAACTCGTATAAATACCAATTATTTCCGTTTAAATCGAATTTTTGCAGTCGATTTCCGTCGCGATCGGCCCTTTAAGTTCAGTTATCTCAGCAAATTCATAAAAATACAACACATTTGTGCATAAATCAAATTTTCACAGCCGATTAACGTCGCGGCCGGTCCTTTAAACTCGGATATTCGGAAAATACGATATATTTATGCGTAAATCCAAATTTCGCAGCCGATTTCCGTCGCGGCCGACCCTTTAAATTCAGATAATTTAGTAAATTTTTAAAAATACGTCATATTTAGTAGCGCCGGATCTTTTAACTCAGATATTCTAAGTAAATTTAGTAAAAATACGATATATTTCCGCGTAAATTGAAATTTCATAACTGATTTCCGTCGCACCGGATCTTTGAAAAAAACTCGTAAAAATGCAATATATTTACGTGTAAATCTAAATTTCGCAGCCGATTTCTGTCGCGGCCGACCCTTTAAATTCAGATATGTATAATAAATTCGTAAAAATACAATATATTGCCGCGTAAATCGAATTTTCTCGGTAGATTTTTGTTGCAGCCGGCCTTTTAAATTCAGATATTTGAAGTATATTCGTAAAAATATGTCGTTTTTCCGCGTAAATTGAAATTTAGCATTTGAATTCCGTTGCAGTCGACCCTTTGAATTCAGATATTTGGTGTAAATTCATAAAACTACGGCATATTTAATTCATAAAACGAATTTTTTTCGGCCCTTCAAACTCCGATATTCGGAATAAATTGGAAAAAATACGACATTCCAGTGTAAATCGATTCCGATTTACAAAATAATAATACTAATTACGGCGATGTATAACCACGTAAAAATACACTTTTCGGCATTTTACCATTATGGCTGTCTTTTAGATTCAGATTTCGAAATTTTATGATTTTTTTCGCAAAGTTTTTCAAATTACACAAACAAATTTTCGTGTGCGGACAAAAATAAATTTCGAATTACGAATTAACGAATTTCGAATTAAAAAACCATTTTATGTGAAAAAAATTTTTCTGTGAATATTTTTTTGGCGAAAATTTCGAATTACGCGTTTTTTCGAATTATCGGGGTTCGAATTAACGGGGTTCTAGTGTACATAAATAAAGTCTTGCTTTTCATTTAAATCATGTTTCATCACAAAGATGCTGTAAAGAACTGTTCATTTACAGGAGCCGTAATGTCTCCAGATCCTCCATCACCTGTAAAGAGGCGTGCGATTAGGAGAAATCCAGATTTAGGTAAGAAAATATGGTCAACTTATAAACTCTCAGTTAATTGTTTTGACCATGATTACACTTGGATTTTGCACCACAAGGATTGAAATGGTGACTGACCACTAAATGTATGTATTGATTACAGGTGTGGTCCCGAAAGCCAGCGAAGCCGCCCCGCGAGCAGCTTCTGACCCCCACAAGCCTCCACCGGCAGCCGGTCCCTCCACTCGAAGATCTTTGATTCGCCGGAAAAGTAAGTCCTTACCAAATAAATTGTAGTATTCAATATTTACTTATTTTTTTATTATGTTTGTAATTATTTTTCCATATTTTTTGTTTAGGCGAGGCCAACAGGAAACACAGTCTGCGCTCTTCTGATTCAAGGTGCTCTTCTGATTCAAGGCGCTCATTAAGTGAGTATATTCATATTATTTTCTACATTTACATTCTATATCTTAGTTTAGATTGTTCAGAGCCGTGTGCCTCAGTGCAAACTGGGCATTCTTTTTAACACTTATGCAATTAACTTAACCACTAAAAAGTTTATGTAAAATTACAGGAAAAAGCGAACAGGAAGTAAGCCCAAAGACCAAAAAATCGTCCCCAACAACAACTATGCAAACAAGGAAACGTGGTGAGTTTTACCGGAAACTCCTGTACCATCAGACTTTTATAAGGCTCAAAACAAACATTTAACCATATTATTAATGTGTACCACACATGGCAAACAGATTTCATTACATGTAATATTATTATCGTTGGTGAATAATTCACAACTTAATTTGGAAGGTTAAAAAGTGTTTTCTATTAGATTTAATTATAAGGATATTTGTCTGTTTCCAATCACCGATTCTGAATTCATTGCAACATTTGCCATGTTTAGTGCAATATTTAATGATTTTGTATTTTGCTGCAGGTGCTGTCAAACCTCTAGCATCTGATATCACTACCCTGTCAAAACGAAAATCACCCAAGAAATTTGCACATCCAGCGCAGGGAACAAGTGAGTACCACCCTGTCCTGCTCAACAACCTAACCTCAATAACCTTTTAATAATCAAAATACCAACAATCCATCAAATCAACACAAGGGGGTAGGTGACGTAACTCTCTACAAACAGTTGGAGACATAAAAACCAAACCTCATTTTCATTCCTCTACAATTTAATTAAATTCAATATGTTTATTAATATGCATATTATATGTACAATATGCTTCTGTATCTCAATGTTAGAAGCCTAAAAGGAAAAGTCGACGAGATCTCCTCCATAAGCTCTTCGGTGGTCAGCTCTTGACTGTGCTCTTCCACAAGCTTATCACAATATGGTTGTTATCCAGCTCCAGTCCCATAGTATCAAATCATCATATGTATCAAATAATATGTAAACACTAATTTTTGATTCCAATACGTCTGTCTGAGACAGACATCGAAAAACACCTGTAAAAAACTTTATATTGATAATAAAAAAAATAATATTGGCCAAAGACACAATCTCGTTGACTGTAGACTCCACAGGTACTGTTTCAAACCCCTCAAAATGACATTCGACAACGCTCTTTAGCCAAAGATTCTTCCGAGCAGAAGTGAGGGTCCCCTTGGTAACCCCTTCCCACGCCTTGTCAATCATTTTGAGGCAAGTAACGATGTGAAACAAACTCTCTGAGAGCGAGACTTGTCCCTTCAGTACCTCAAAACAACGCTCAAAGAGTGTCTTATTAGAGAGTTTCTTAAAGTTAGAAATAACCTGCTGGTCCATGGGCTGGAGTAACGGAGTGGTTTTGCATCCATCTTCTTAATTTTATCCTTCTTTTTATTCTTGAGGATAGTGCAAATCGTTGTAGACCGATTGAATGTTCAAATCAGCCACGCTCACACTTCGTTATCGCTTTTCAATGATTTTACGTTTTATTTCTACAGTTACTTTTATTCTCTTATGGGTCTCTTCTTTTAGTATTTTCTTGAGGAACAATTTTGCCAGGGTTTTTACATTTTGCACAATAAAAATTACAAACGCCTGAACACAAGTTTGGAAAAATGTTTGAACACATGCGACACTAATGTGGTAGCGGAATGAATGCTAATCAGATACTGGCGCCGAAGTCTCAGCTCACAAGTGAGTGACGGTGAAGATGGGAAATGTCGCTCGTTAAGGGAGCATTTTTTTCAGAATCTGTTTTTTCATCTCTAATGCAAATTACTTGTTATAGAAGTTGTTCGTTATGAGAGGTTCCACTGTATTCAGAATCAGTATTTCTTGATCTACACGAATACATATTTTTGAAGCCATAATATATTTCACTGCATTTCCTACTTGAGGTTACATTTGGGTCCCCCTCATGTATTAACATGTTGCGTACTGAAGACAATATGAATGTATTGTCTTTTTCAGGCTCCGTCATCAGGAATGATAAGGTCAAGAGGAGAGTGTCCTCCACCGCGCCCATGCCACCAGTACACGGGACGCGCACACGCAGGACTCTTATGCCAAGTAAGTGTGAAGATGTCTTGAAACGCTCTACCTGTATTTAGTTCTGCCTTCATTATAAAGGCGCGAAATTTTATGTTTTTATTTTTATAAACATCTAAGAGTGTTGACACACGAGGATTTGTTTTCATATTGTGGAAAATAATCTATTCTGTCTATAGTCCAATAAATCATGCCAGAATGCTATAATTTGACATTTAATTGCGTGCATAGGTATTTGAAAATATGTACCGCGTACGGGTATAGATAAAACGGAGCAAATTAACGCGTTCAAAAGGTTAATATCTTTAAATTTATTTCCAATCTAAAGGTGTGTAAAAAGAAGCGAAACTAACAGTCCAAAATGGAGTGCTGGTACCTACCCTGATGTATGGCAGTGAGGCATGGAACTGGCAAAGGAAGGATGAAAGTAGACTGAATGCTGTAGAAATGAGATCCCTGAGGCGTATGTGTGATAAAACCATGTATACGTGATAAAACCATACATAAAACCAGGCTGATGTAAGGATAATCCTAATTAGATAATTTGGACATGTAGAGCAAATGAGCGAAAAAAGGAGTGTAAGGAGAATATATGACGCACGTCGGGGACGACCGAGGAAGACATGGCACGATCAAATGAATCAGATATTTGAGTCAAGAGTATGTATGAATGTGAATGAGGCAAGGAGTGTGTTTCAAGACCGAGTTGTTTGGCGGTCCGTCCTCTCTGCTTACCCCTGCTGAGAAACGGCGTGATGGTTAGTTAGGTAGTTAATTTATTTAGATGTATGCTTTTATATGGCAGAAAAAGTAATGCACTCCGCTCTGTTCAGCTGAAAAAAACAAACATTATTATTCAGGAACAACTTTTTCTTTTTAACTTATTTTGAAGGTTATTCCCATTAATGTAATGATTGAAGAAGAAGATAATACTAATAAATCAAAATGAAACCTGAAACAGAACAAGACACAGAAAAATAAACAGATAACGGTCACAACTAGGAATCGAACCCAGGATCGCTTGTCTTACTGTCAAGGTATCCCATATAAATAAAAATCGGATATGTTTATCCGAGACACTATCTAGGTTACAAACCAATTTCATTAGAAACTTTATTTATATTAAAAAAGGTAGATGCCAAAAAATATGGGAAAAATTAGTTAATTAATAAGATGTTATTTTTTATTCTGAATTTGAAATATGAGATCGACAAATATGATATTTAATAAATAGGTCCCAATGGTCAATTTGGTTAAGATGCCTGTCCCGGTTAGACAGGAGATCCTGGGTTCGATTCTTAGTTGTGACAGTTATCTTTTTATTTTTCTGTGTTTTGTTCTGTTTCGTTTAGATTTATTAGTATTATCTTCTTCAAAGAGATATTATTATTATAGAACTGTAATATCAATGGTCAAACTCATATTCTTTTTTAACCTCAAACAGGTGCTGCAAGATTGCCCCCTTACTTCATACCGTACGGGGTGCGAAAACAAGCATCAGTGACTCCTAGCCGTGCTCCAAACCGTGTAATGCTTTCTGCGCCCAGTTCCACATCAACCAACACACCGGCTTCAACACCAGGCGGGACCCTTTCGTTAAGTTCACCGTCCAACACTCAGTCTTCATCTGAGAATCTTGGGTTGATTTCCCCCGTTTCAGGGAATTCTACATCCACGATGGCAAATATGGAGAATTCTGCAACATCATCTGCAGCTACAATTGTTCAAACGTCGACAACTACTTCAACAACATCTGCAAAAACTCCTGCATCCACTGCTGCAAAGATATGTTCGGTAGTTCTTGCCCCAACACCTATTACCTATTTCGCAGAATCTCCTAAAGCAGAGTTACATACACCTGCACTGGCTCATGAACCATTGCTTCCAGCCCCGACTCGTGCTCTGACCTCTGTTGTAACTCGAGCACTGACTCGAGCTCCGACTTCAGCTACCACTCCTTCTCTTACTAATGGAATTATTTCGGCTGTGATTTGTGACACAACTTCTGATGTGATTATTAGAACCACATCTGCTCTGACTTGTGGCACAACATCTACTTGTGCTTCGAATTCTGTTGCAATTTGTAGCACCACTACTAATGTAACTTCTAGTTTGACTGTAGTCACTGTTGTTTCTCCAACTCATGCCCCTACATCAGCTGCAACTAGCGGCCCTATTATGAATTGTGCCCCTGTTTCTGGCGTGAGTGTCGCCCCCGCTACTGCCACATTGCGTCCAGTTACTTTTGCTGCGACTCGTGTCCCTACATCTGCACTGACACATGCCCCTACTTCAGTTGCTGCTCATTCGCCGACTGTTACAACAGCCCCTATCCCAATTCGTACCCAGAATTCTGTGACAACTCGTATCCTAACTCGCACCTCCACTTCTTCTGTTACTCCTGCTCCGACTCCAGCTGAGATTCCTGCCTCAACTACTGCTATGTCACCTTCTGCAAATCATGCTCCAACTTCTGCTGCAACCCATGCACCGGCTTCCAATGGGACTCGTATAACAGCTACGACACGTGCCCCAACATCAGCTGCGTCCCGTGCCCCAATATCAGCTGCGACACGTGCCCCAATATTAGCTGCGACACGTGCCCCAATATTAGCTGCGACACATACCCCAATATCAGCTGCGACACATGCCCCAATATCGGCTGCGACACGCGCTCCAATATCAGCTGCGACTCGTGCTCCAACTCGATATTCTATGACTCGAGCCCTGAATTTTACTTCGAATGAAGCTGCGACTCGTGCTCCAACTCGAAATTCTACGACTCGAGCCCTGAATATTACTTCAAATGAAGCCCAGACACAAGTTTTACAACCTCGCCAGGTTAGTTTACTAAACATTGTAAATGAGCTTTTGAATTCTTGCAAAGAAAACTTTGTACCTACTTTTAATAAAGTGAGGGTTTTCTGTATTACCTGCCCCTGTAATAGATATACTAACAATAACAACTATCAATTTCTGTTTCAGAGTACAAGAAATAGATTTGTCATGATAAATGATCCTAATCAACATAGAAACATGTCTTCCGATGATGAACCACTGTCAAAGGTGAATAAGGGTAAAATGTCTTCCCCTCTCCGTTTTCCATCATTTGCAAAAAAGGAACTGGAGAAGCCTCAACAAAAAAGGTTTTTTTTAAACGAGACTGTGAACAGTAAAACTAGTTGCAGCTCAGAAACAGATTACACAGATTCAGATGAGGAGCCGCTAGCTAAAAAAAAAACAAAAAAAAAAATTCCTAACAGTCAGAGGAAGAGACTTTCAATACCTACTCTTCTCACGAGTAGATCGTTGCTTCAGGCCTCAAAATCTAAAGTGGCTCTGGAAAGCTTGCACAGAACTATTCCCGGTCTGCTGCCCAAAGAGGCAGTAGAGCGCGGGAGCGGCAGCTCAGCGGAGGCCAAACAGATGGAGGGTCTTGTCAAAAAGAAATTCACCAAGAATATTTCATACATTGAGAAGTGGATAGATGATTCAAAGAATGCCAGTTGTCCTATGGATTTCCATCATTCAGAAGTCTTGGATGCGAGGGTTTATGAATTCAATAGTGAGTGTGAATCGCAAAAATCCTACAAACGAAAAAAAAAAATTCAAGAACTTAAAAAAGAAATTCCGGATGGTCCTCGCCATCTGTTTTATATTCCACTAACCGGAAGCGAGCATGTCATACAAGGAGTGGAAGTGAAGATGGACTCTCACGATGGCTCTCAGCAAAGGACCATCATGAGAGCCAAGTTGGTGACAAATGCTGACACAGAGCGGGACATCCAGACATCCAAGCTGGCGGACACCAAGGAGGAAGTCAAGGCCGAGCCCGAAGCTCACTGCAGCAAGCAGTTGATGAGCAAGAGGAAGGCCGAGGGCAGTGACAATAAGTCTGATGAGGTCCACAAGGCCTGCAGCACCGGTCCCAACAAGTCCACAACACAAGCCAGACCTTTGTCACCTAACGAGGCTCCTATCTTCCGGCCCACTCAAAAGCAATTCAAGGTAAAATATACATAATATAAATTATTCATTCTTTCAATAGATGTAGGGTGCGTTTGCCACTCCAACTCTTCTTAACTTCTTTTATGAAAGCATTTATCTCAATTAGCTGAAAATGTCACGATAATACTTTCTAATTATTATTACAATAATATCTGCGACCAATGATCTTTGTTTTCAGAGGTTTGACCATTTCCGCCATTCAAAATTTTGACTTTAGAGCTGTTTGTAGTTCATCTGTTCTATCAGAAGGTTTAACTGTAATGATATCTGTGGACAACTTATCTATTGTTAATGCCCAAATTGTTTTATTTTGTTCAGAACCCCTTGAAGTACATTGAGGGCATAGCTGAGAGCGCCAACAAATTTGGGCTGTGTCGTATTATTCCTCCCACCTCGAAGGGGGCAAGCAACGAGTGTAATTTCTCGGAAGACATGAGGTTCACCCCCAACTACCAATACGTCCACCGGATGATGAACCGTTGGGGCCCATGCTCCCGCAGTATGTGCGCCATCAGGAAGAATCTCCAGAACCAAGGAGGCTCCCTCGAGTCCATTCCAAAGGTTAAATATTTATTTATTTACCCAACTAAGTCAATTTCTTTTTGATAAAATGATTTAAACCTTGTACACATTTCGTCATTAAACTGGATAAGTCATTGAAATGCTTGGAGTTACTATATCAGACCAGCTCAAGTATCGGGGATCCATAGAAGCCCGAGTAAATCAGGCCTCCAAAAAGTTGGGCGTCTTGTACAGGGCTAGGAGATTCTTCAACAGTGACCAGCTGCTGACCCTGTACAAGTCTCAAGTCCGCCCAACTATTGAATTTGGGAGCCACCTTTGGGCTGGTGCCCCAAAATACTTGATAAACCTGCTTGAGTCTGTGCAAAGGAGAGCGATCCGTCTGATTGACAATCCGTTGTTAACAGACCGATTGCCTTCTCTGATGCATAGACGCAATGTAGGCATGCTGTGTCTGTTCTACAGGTATTTCAATGGAGCCTGCTTCAAGGAGCTAGCAGCATTGATTCCTGATGCACCGGTGCACATGCGCGAAACTCGACGGACACGAACTGAACACCCGTTCACGGTTGACGTTGGCTTCATGAGAACGGGCCGTTTTTACGACTCGTTTTTGTGTAAGTCGGCTCGTATGTGGAACGAGCTACCGGCATCTGTTTTTCCTCCCTCCTATAATCCGAGCCTCTTCAAGGCCCGCATTAACAAATCCCTTCCTACAGCCCCTACCTTACTCCGCCTCACAATGCCACCCAACCGGGTGGTGACATAGTTCCCCTGTCTGTGCACTGCACAGGCAGGGACACTCTTGTGAGGTGTCACATCAAAAAAAAAAAAAAAACTAAATCAACATGGCAATATCTCAAGTGTCATGGTTACATTTAGAGAAAGATCAATGAATTTCTCATGGCCCATAGGCATCTAAATTAATACACTTTCCCTAACATGAAATCTGGGTATCATTTCGACAAGCAGAAGGCAAACCACGTGTCCATATTTTTGGCACCAGGAATGCTTTGAATAAACTATGACATCAGTCATATATTGATCGCCGAAGAGCGCACATTGAAATAACCAGACTCTGCGCAGAAAAGTAAAGTTCGCTAAAGTAGGCAACGGTTTGCAGCGCAGTCTACTGTGAGACTTTTCTATGCAGGATCTGAATGTTCGTTTTTAACTGAACTGACTACTATAGCGATGCTAAAAATAAGTGAGGTGGGTAAATTATAACACATTTGTCACTAACTAAATAGTGTAACGAAATATTCAATTTTTGAAACAAGCCCGAACTTTTGTTTACCTGATTTGAGATTTGTCGTTAAGTGACGTTAAGCTGATTTTATTAGTGATATTACAATGCGAGTTGACTGTATTAATTTATTCACAAATAACAGAAAGAGAGACGGTCACGCTGCCACCCCATTCTGCGAAGTTGGTTTGTTTCCCTTTCCTGATGGGCTAGTATATCAATTTGGACGTCTATGTCATGGCCATATTTTATTTGAGTGAAATATGTTGACAACACAAATAATGTAATATGAATACACTATAATTAATCTTTTTTTTCAGTTGAACGGAATAGAAGTAGACCTTCCCAAGCTATACATAGTGGTAGAAGAGATGGGCGGTCTAGAGCAAGTGCTAGAGAAAAAATTGTGGCTGAAAGTTGCTGAAAACATGGGCTTTATCGTCGGCACCCCGAGCATCGGTGTCAGGCTCCAGGAGGTGTATTGGAGATACATATTGCCGTACTACACTCTCTCTGAAGGTACGTTGAACCTAATACAGTGTTTGAAACCTTAATCCTTCAGGCTAATTTGTTCACTTTTGGGAACAGCTCATATGGTCTCATAGAAATCATTCTATCTCCCTTACTGTCACATATAATCTAAACGGTGTTAGAAAGAGAAAACACCACGTTTTATATTCAATTCTAGAAGTCTCCCACAGGAGAATTAAAATGTGCTCCTAAAGAATCCGAATGCAATTTGAAAAAAAATTAATATTCTAGAATTTTTTTTAGTAATTATTAGATATCGGATTATATGCATTTGCATATTTGCATATGCAAATGCATATAACTCTCTAATTACGACGTTAATGCATATTTCAGCCTTTTTTCCCAAATCGTGCATATTTTGTTTAATAGCGGGAGGTATCATCTGATGAAAAAATCTGCATGTTTGTTTCTGATGCTGCGCCATACATGGTGAAAGCTGGCCAAGCCTTTTTATCCAAATTTACTACACATTACCTGCTTAGCTCACGGGTTTCATCGCCTTGCAGAAGAGATACGGCAAGAGTATGGGAATGTTAATAAATTGATTTCCTCTCCGTCGCGTGTGCAGTCTTATAAAGAGCAATTGCCAAATGTAGCATTGCCGCCAGAACCCATAATTACTCGATGGGGTACTTGGCTAAAGGCAGTATTATTCTATGCTAAAATTTTGAGGCCGTAAAACAAGTAGTTGGGCAATTTGACAGTTCTGAGGCCATTGCAATTCATTCAAGCAAGCTAGCATTTGAAGACGCATCCATTAAACAGAATATCGCCCTCATCTCAACACATTTCCACAAGTTACCAGATACCATAAAAAAATTGGAAACAAAAAACCTTCCTCTAATTAAAGCAATAGAAATACTGGAAACAATGATCGAACTCGCCAACGCCCTTCCTAATTCAATATCAGAAAAGATTCGTAAAAAGTTAGACTCTATTTTGCTTAAAAACCCTAGTCTTGAAGATATGAAGAACATTAATGCCTACATCAACGGCACAGGTCATACCCTGCCTAAGCAGATATCTCCAGAAATGGCGCCAAATTTTAAATTTTGTCCAATGACGTCAGTTGACGTAGAGAGGTCGTTTTCGGCGTACAAATTAATACTGGGTGACAAACGTCAAAAATTTGGAAAAATACTTAGTTGTAAAAACACAAAAACTATGCATAATTTTAAGAATATTTCGCTGTTTTTGTACGGTCTTTAATTAAAATATATCAAAATATAAATGGTTTTTTGATTTTGCATTGTGCATATTTTGGGCAAATCAAAAGTTTTTAGTGCATATTTCGGCCCTTTTTAGTGCATATTTGCATGCATATTTCGGCACTTTGTTAGTGCATATAATCCGATGTCTAGTAATTATTTTTACATGAACCAACAAAAAGGGAGTTGACATAACAGTTGTAATACATTTGTCTAATAAAATGCGTGTTTTTATAAATTTTTAAGTTATCACTAATTTTACTTACTAAAACCGTTAGGTGAGCCATTTTAATTTTTTTTTTTATTTGTATTAATCAAAAATTACAATGTGTTTTCAAAATTTTTTTATTTATGATTTTTTTTTAAATTTTTTAAATTATAAAATATTCCTAACCATGATGGAAAGGGAGACATAACGATTTCTATGAGATCATATGAGCTCTTCTAATGAAAAGTTCTATGAAATGTGAACAAAATTGGCTCTACGGATAATACATTAGAACCTCGTTGATTTGAAATCCACGGGACATCAAAAATAAAATTTTGAATTAATGAATTCTGACATAATTTAAAATTTTAGATCAGTCGGTGGCCGAGTTGACATCGCGATTGTGTCCCACCCAGGCGTAGTGTGTTCAATTCCTCGGCTGGCTAAGTCCTCCATCACAACACAAGCAACATTTTCAGCTTACTGTTGTGGTAGTAGGAGATTTTCAAATATTGTCAGGTTATTCGTAACCCGGGAATGTTTGTCTTTCTTTCAAAAAAATTTAAAAATTTAAATTTAAATATGAAAAAAAAAACACATCGAGTTACTCGGCCGCCCCTTTAAATTCGGGTAATATCTGTGGAGTAAATTCGTAATAAAACGAATTATTCCCGTGTAAATCGAATTTTCGCAACCGATTACCGCTGCGATCGGCCCTTCAAGTTCGAATTAACGGGGTTCTACTGTAGCTGTTTGTCTGAGGGGTTAACATATTGTTTTATAACATGAAAACATTATTTTACAGTAAAAACATTCTCTGAATATAAAAGCTATTCTGGGGAACTTACTTATGGTACTATTTGTATAATGATTTACAAACGCATTATCTGTAAGACGACACAATCAACAAAAACATAATTTTTCAAAAAACAATTGAAATCAAAAAAAAATAATTTTATTTTGGCTGAAAAGTACACAAAGATAAAAAAATTTCGGCTTATATTATAAAAAAATTGTCAGCTTTCTCTAGTGGAGTTGTGATAACTTTGAAGAAACACAAGAACAATTCAAGGCATGGCTTGTAATTTATACAATTTTCAAAATAATCACCAAAGAACATTGTATTTAAACAGAAAATTAGATTCTTACCTTAATATTTGCACAGAAAAGAGGTTTTTTGTGGCAATGATTACATCTAACGTTCAACTATCATCTCTAACTGATGAAAATGTCAGTATACCTTGTTATTCGAATTTTTAATTAAATTTTTGGCAACGGCCAATTTGTATTTTACAGTAATTATCTCTGAGTGCGGTATTAAAAGCACACTGCTCTCTTCAGAAATAATTAATTTATAAGCGTTATTTAAGAATTCTAAGGGTTAAGGGCCATAAACTGATGTCATAATATGTAACCTTTAAATGATTTCTTGTTTCAGTGGAAAGAGAATCCCTTCTGAACAAAGTGGACAAGATGTGGAGCTGTCGCTACGAGCGCATGCGGGCGCGGGCGGCTGCGCGGGGGGAGGGAGAGGGTGAAGGGGAAGGTGAGGGAGAAGAGGAAGAGGAGGCAGACCTCACAGAGGACCTAGAGGAGTGTGTCACGCGCGGCAGTTCCACTACGCTGGGTGCCTTCTCCAAGCTTGCCAAACACATCCAGTGCATGTACTTCAACAAACAGCCACATCCAGACAAGGTACCAGCACCAACAATCAAATATATTCATTAGACCAATGTTTCTCAATGTGGGGCGCATGCAGGCAAGTTGTAAATTATTAAGAGCTTGTTACAGACCCAGCAGAATTTCTCAACTGTCAAAACTTCTTCATTTTTTGTCTCAAGTTGGCGGTAGTTGTTCATTTGCAAACTTATAAATTGTAACATTAAAGATGTGTTACAACTGCGTATAGATACACTGCCATTTAATATTCCCATTCGAAAATATTTAAGTAAATGAACCAACTAGTAAAAAAGTGTGGAATATGTAGTGTGACATTGTTACAAATATTACAAAATTACATTATATTTGAACGCCTTGATCTGTTATTTATCATTTCGCAATGTATTTCGGTGTAATATACCAGCGAGGTGGAAGGGACGCGTAGTTCGGATACTGGTGGTTAAGGCGGGAAACTGGTGAATCAACCTTGCATTTGAAATCGACTTTGTAGTGTAAATTTTTATTTTATTAAAATTCGAGTCCGTGATGGGAATTCTTATTTTTTAATCTTAAATTCAAAGTATTCGGTCGTTCAGCTGTTTATTGTCTTTTAATTTTTGTTTTCTAGAAATCTACATTGTACACAGTGTCCGGAAACTCGTATAACAAGCGGGAAACTGGTCAATCTACACCATATAGAAAATTCAAAAAAACTTTCAGTTCCGAGAATGTATATTTTTTTAAACTTATTTCTTTTTATGGCTTTAAAAAACTTTTGGAGAGGCGGGTCTAAATCGATTAAGATTTACAAAACAATACGAATTTGGATGATGTATAACCAGACAGGACAATGATATTAGAATTATCGGGGCTCGAATTGACGGGGTTTTACTGTTAAATATTAATCGTACACAAATGAGTTTTTATTAATGAAATTAAAAAAAAAGATCTATATGAACCTAATATGTATATTTTAAACTTCAAAGCATTTCACACTTATAGCATAGGTGACTGGGTAAAGACAAATAATTCTTACACGTACAAGTATGTCGAACGCACAGAGAATGCACTAAAACTAATTGACGGGAAGTTCGTTTGACCGTATGGTGATACAGTGGTTTATGCACTTTATAGAATCGTTTTTTAAAATGTGTTTCAACAATATCGCTGTCAGAAGTACATTACCCTCCATTGATTAATTATTAATTAAACACAAGCACCGGCTTCTATAGAAGAGAAACATAAAAAATCAAAAGCAGTGAAAACTAATTTTATGAATTATTTCAGTTAACATAAATGATTATACTCTGTAAATTGATTAATTATTTAATAAAGAACCGAAAAAAAAATTGATTATTGATACCTCAAATGAGTCGGTGTGCTTCTTTTTGACGCAATTCTAAAATATTTTGATAGCATTTGTCATAGGCGGTCAAACAAGGAGCATATACTTTCCCTTTTAACGCCGTAGGCTCTTCTCTCGGAATGACAAAAGGCCGTGAAATTTGGTGCCAAATGAAGTATTCATTTAATTGTTTTATTAACAGATTTCATAACGATAAAAAGAGGCTTTAATTCCACAGATGTGTGTATTATCTAAATATTCAAAATGAAAAATATTGTCTAAAATCAGTATTAATGCGATGAACTATAGATTTAGTCAAATGACACAAAAAATACAAAACGTACTTTTAGCCGTTTAGCTGTTTTCTATCAAATCACCCATTTCGCCCATAATATTCCCTTAATATTTTGTTACATTCAGTTACTATCAGCTGTCAAAAATTACAAACTTTATTTAGCAAATTCTTATTTTGTGTTTTGTCCTCAATCGGCAATATTTTTGTTGGTTGAACCTTTTTAAGAAAAATATTCGCTAGCAGCGCTTTCTTCCATGTTTTTGTTATAGTTCATACAATGTTGTACTTTGGAGACTATTCTATATGAAACCATTGAAAAGTAACATTCCCAAAAATGTGACTTGGTTTTTATCAAAACACAGTCGAAATGATATTGTGGTATGTAGATCTTCTATGTATATCCAAAATTAACTTTTTTTTATTTTATTTTAGGAAAAACCTAATGAATAAAATGTAATATTTAATCATTGAAGACAATATTATCTTTTCTAATTTTCCTATTTAAAATTTTGCTTTGAGAGTTACTAATGTTCTCTTCAATGATTAAATTTACCTTTTTAATTCTTTGAGCAATATGTAATTTAATGCGTGTGTTTGTTGTATTGAACAGGCGGCGGATATGTTCTGGAAGTACGTGATAAACCGGGAGGACCACGTCTGTGTGTCGACTGGCTCCATCGACTCTGGGAGCATGAACTATGGCTTCCCAAGCCCCAAGGACAAAAAGAGTCAGTGGGCCAAGATTCCCTGGAACTTGAAGGTAAAGTTGAGTGGCTATATGGAGTCTAAATATTCTATTGTTCGAGTTGGCTTGTCTTATAGTAAGTGAATGTCTTGCAGGTTCTGACAAATAATTCAGGAAATATCCTGCGCTCGCTAGGCCCCACGATTGGAGTCACCGTGCCAACTGTTCATGTTGGGATGTTGTTCTCCTGCTGCTGCTGGTGCCAAGACCCACACGGTCTTCCCTGGATCGACTACCACCACCAGGGAGCTCCCAAAGTCTGGTAAGCAACTCTACTCCTTCTTGTATTATCCTCTTTGTTTCATTCTTCTTCCAATAACTTCCAGGTTATTCTCACAATCTCTTCTAAACACTTTTAATTTGTTTCCAACAGGCGCAGTGAGAACCTTAGGTTTCTAAAACAGTTTGTTTGTTGTATAGGTACGGAGTGCCAAGCTCGCATCAAGTGCAGATGCGAGCTGCTCTGGGCCGTGTGAAGCCCGAGATTGTGGAGACCAAGAAGCGTGTATGGCTGCTGTCAGACACCATCATGGTACCCCCAGGGCAGCTGATATCTGACCACGTGGCCGTGACGCGCACCGTACAGCTGCCAGGCGAGATTGTGGTGGTATCCCCAGGAGCCTTCACCTCCAACCTCTGCACCGGCTTCAGCATCTCAGAGAATGTCTACTTTGCATCCATCCCGTGGCTACGGCAGGCGCCCCTGAATTTCAATGTAAACATTACATAACCATACATATTGAGGCTAACAGTACAAAATAAATTATTAGTTTATTACAGTAGAACCCCGTTAATTCGAACCCCGATAATTCGAAAAAACGCGTAATTCGAAATTTTCGCAAAAAAAATTTCCGCTGAAAAATTTTTTCATACAAAATTTTTTTTAATTCGAAATTCGTTAATTCGTAATTCGAAATTTATTTTTGTCCCCGCACGAAAATTTGTTCGTGTAATTCGAAAAAATTTGATTTTTGCGAAAATAAATCATAATATTTCGTAAATCTGAATCTAAAATTCAGCCGTGGCGGTAAAACGCCGAAAAATGTATTTTTACGTGGTTATACATCGTCCTAATTAGTATTATTATTTTGTAAATCTGAATCGATTTACACTGGAATGTCGTATTTTTTTCAAATTTATTTCGAATATCCGAGTTTGAAGGGCCGAGAAAATACATTTTATGCGGATATATGTCGTAGTTTTACGAGTTTACGCCAAATATCTGCATTTAAAGGGTCGGCCGCGACGAAACTCGGCCGCGTAATTTCGATTTACGCGTAAATATATCGTATTTTTACGAACTTTACTTCGAATATCCGCGTTGAAAAAATACGGCGCGACGGAAATCGGCCGAAAAATTTCGATCCATGCCGAAATATGACATATTTTTACGAATTTACTTCAAATATCTGAACTTAAAAGGCCGGCTGCGACGAAAAACTGCCGATAAAATTCGATTTACGCGGAAATATATCATATTTTTACGAATTTACATCAAATATCTGAATTTAAAGGGTCGGCCGCGACGGAAATCGGCCGCGCATTTTCGATTTACGCGGAAATATAACGTATTTTTACGAATTCAAATTCAGATATTTGAAATAAAGGGCCGGCCGCGACAGAAAATTACCGCGAAATTTCGATTTACGCGGAAATAAATCGTATTTTTACGAATATCTCAATTTAAAGGGTAGGCCGCGACCGAAATCGGCAGCGAAATCTCGATTTACGCGTAAATATATAACATTTTTATGAATTTATTTCGAATATCTGAATTTGAAGAGCCGGCCGCGACGGAATACGGCCGCGAATCCTCGTTTTACGCGGAAATATATCGTATTTTTACGAATTCAAATTCAGATATTTGAAATAAAGGGCCGGCCGCGACAGAAAATTATCGCGAAATCTCGATTTACGCGGAAATATATCGTATTTATACGAATTCAAATTCAGATATTTGAAATAAAGGGCTGGCCGCGACAGAAAAATACCGCGAAATCTCGATTTACGCGGAAATATATCGTATTTTTACGAATTCAAATTCAGATATTTGAAATAAAGGGCCGGCCGCGACAGAAAATTACCGCGAAATCTCGATTTACGCGGAAATATATCGTATTTTTACGAATATCTCAATTTAAAGGGTAGGGCGCGACCGAAATCGGCAGCAAAATCTCGATTTACGCGTAAATATATAGCATTTTTTACGAATTTATTGCGAATATCTGAATTTACAGGGCCGGCCGCTACGGTAATCGACCGCGAAAATAAAGAAATAATTGGTATTAATACGAATTTACAACTAAAATACCACCCGGATTTGAAGAGGCGGCCGAGAAAATCGATTTTCGGCGTATTTTTTTTTTTTTTTCTTTTCATAAAATTTCGAATTACGTGGGAATTCGTTAATTCGAAAATTGATTTTTGATGTCCGCTGGATTTCGAATTAACGAGGTTCTACTGTATATTGTTTATTGGCTTAATATCTGTGTAGTAATTTATTGTTATGGATAAATTAATATAATTAAACTATAATTTTTTTTTGCCAGTATTATTTGAATTGATAATATTATATAATAATATTTTCAGGCCATCTATGAGAGTCGGGAGCCTTCAATGTTTTCTTTTGAACGTCTTGTGATTGCTTTGGCGAAGGAACGCTCTACACTCCCATTCCTAAACACTCTTCTGGGAATATTGGAAGTAATGGTCGATGAGGAGGTCAAAGGGCGCAGAGCTCTGGCCGCTTTTGGCATACAGGTATTTTTAATTTACGTATTATAATTCAGATGATCTATTGTTCGCAGATGTGGTAATATGATATAATATGAAGTTGTTATTTATTTCCTAGGGGAGCACTAAGCCGCCCATGCCTCCCTCCAGGAGAAAGGCTGCACAATATAACCAGGACAATGAAGAATGCCACCGCTGCCGAAAGATCTTGACCATGTCCGAGGTTAGTCCAGTTCCTAAGTTTAGTAGCCCGTTGCATTTGGGCATTTTACAAATGGATTCGGGATGTAAAAAAGGATAAACTCTTCATATGGAGTCGGGATGTAAAAAAGGATATGTTCTATTTTGATATAGTTTAAGATGGTTGACATTATTTAACATCTGTCTCCTGTCATTGTTTTACTATTATACTTATACTTTTGAAAATCTGAATTTGCAGTGGAAATCGGCCATAAAATTACGACTTACGATGTGGAAATAAATAGCTTTTTTACGAATTACTTCAGTTATCTTGAAAATAAATTAAAATTAAATTATACAGTAGAACCCCGTTAATTCGAACCCCGATAATTCGAAAAAACGCGTAATTCGAAATTTTTGCCAAAAAAATTTCCGCAGAAAAATTTTTTCTTACAAAATGTTTTTTTAATTCGAAATTCGTTAATTCGTAATTCGAAATTTATTTTTGTCCACGCACGAAAATTTGTTCGTGTAATTCGAAAAAAAATTATTTTTGCGAAAATAAATCATAATATTTCGGAAATCTGAATCTAAAAGTCAGCCATGGCGGTAAAAAAACTGAAAAATGTATTTTTACGTGGTTATACATCGTCCTAATCTGATAGTATTAATGTCCTAGCGTCTGGACGATGTAGGCCCTCTGATTGGTCAAATTAAAATTGTCTGTTTCGGGTAAATTCAGCTTACTTGAAAATTAAGACACGATTTCATACTAAAATAGGATCGCCTCATAATAATACGAGATTTCTTCAAAAGCATCGTTCCTGCTCATATAATTTTTGGATAATATCGAAGAAAATATGTTTTAGAAAGTTCATAATCTATTGGATTAATTACATTACAATGAAAATTATCCACAGTTACGTGATTATGTTTGACGTTTATAAAAAAATCACGCGTTCCTTCAATGGCCGATACGCACAGCTATAGATGGCCGACAGAGCGCACCTCTGGCGCTTTAAAAACGAACCAAATGAATGGCGCGAATATTTAAAAATGCAGCTCACAATATTTGACTACTTACGATTAACAAGCGTTTAATAATAAGATTTCTTCTGGAAGCTTATCACTTTGTAATGGCATTTTTCATTATTATTTATATTTTTTTTGTTTATTAATTATATCTGCTTTTATATTGACATGTTTTCTAATTTCTAAAATTTCAAAATTATTTATTTGCGATGCTTTATATCCTGAGTGAAGTATTTTAAGACCTGATTTTTTTTATCGAAAGTGTGATCATTATTCAAAAGATGATTTGCAAACTCAGATTCACTATTTCCATTTAGAGCCCTGCGATATTCTTTAGTTCTGACTTCAAAGTTTCTATTGGTTCTACCTTTGTAAAAGAAATTACAATCATCCCAATTGAGTTTTTAAACTCCTGATTTTTTTGTTTGAATTTTGCTATCTTTATTATTAAGAATATATTTCTTAATTGTTATTAGTGTAAAACGCCAGTTGAATACTACCAGGATTGTTTTTATTCAAAATTTTAGAAGTATCGTTATCCACAAACAGAATTCTACGCCATTGTTTATTTTCTATCTTTAGAAAGACCGTTTGAAGAGAATTTGTTTAATTTTTTTATTTAGTATTTCAACTATAAATTCATTAGAATAACCGTTATAAAATGCTATTTGTCTTATGAATATATTGTTTTATGGTTATATGCTATTTGTTTTTTTCAGGTCTTAAAATACTTCACTATAAATAATTTTAGATATTAGGAAACATGTTAATATAAAAGCATATATAATCAACAAGATTTTTTTAATAAAATCTCTTTTAAATATTTTCCCACTCAACTGGTCTTTCCCGTCTAACGATATTGTAATTCCTAATTATTATAAACCCAGCCTACACTTACCCCTCCCCCTCCTTCCACTTCTTCTTTCCCAATTGCAATCTATATTTAATTTTTGTCTTCGGTGTATACACAATAAAATGTAAGCATTAAATTTATTTATTTATTGGACAATTTGCATAGCGCCGCTTTTGTGAGATATCACCTCAGGGGCGCTATATTGTAATAATCTTCCTTTATATATAGATTTGTACTCTCCTGATGATGTTGTATATATAATCTAACATTAAACTTTATTAGATACAGTAACAGTTGTAGGTAAAGAATTACCACCATTTGGAGTAAAATTAACACCTTTTAATTAAACCGACTGCTAATCTCATCGCACAATTACCCTCCTTTTATTCATAAACACGGGTACAATTAATCAATATGTAATAATCTATTATTGAATCAACTTTAATATAACTATATTTAATTGTGACAAACTAAACGATATTGATTCAACTTATAGACATTGACGGTTGTAACACATATTTAAGCACTGCAAGTCTCCTATGAGCTAATTATATTAGGTACGATAACAGTTAATATCAGTTGTAGACATGTAGTCAATAATAGTGTTTCATTTGAAATAATCCATCACAAATACGTAAAATTTCATTTATTCAATCAACTGTCATTCTTATTATGCGTAAATTTAGAATGTTATTATTAATTAACTCCTTCCTGTTCCGTGTTTTAACAATATATATATATACTCACCCTCTCTCTGTGAATGTCCTAATATCTATCTATTAAATGTAACTTTTGTTAATATCACTTAAAATGGGCGAATCCCAACCAAGAGCCGCCCGCAGGGCCTAAACCTGAATCGATTTACACTGGAATGTCGTATTTTTTCAAATTTATTTCGAATATCCGAGTTTCAAGGGCTGGAAAAATACTTTTACGCGGATATATGTCGTAGTTTTACGAGTTGACACCAAATATCTGTATTTAAAGGGTCGGCCACGACGAAACTCGGCAACGAAATTTTGATTTACGGGTAAATGTATTTTATATTTACGAATTTATTTCGAATATTTGAATTTCAAATGGTCCGCCGCGACGGAAATCTGCCGCGAAATCTCGATTTACGCATAAATATATAGTATTTTTACGAATATCTCAATTTAAAGGGTAGGCCGCGACCGAAATCGGCCGCGAAATCTTGCTTTACGCGTAAATATATAGCATTTTTACAAATTTTTTGCGAATATCTAAATTTAAAGGGCCCGCCGCTACGGTAATCGGCCGCGAAAATTTACTCCTAAAATACCAACCGGATTTGAAGAGACGGCCGAGAAAATCGATTTTCAGCGTATTTTTTTTTTTTTCATAAAAGTTCGAATTACGTGGGAATTATTTAATTTTGATGTCCCGTGGATTTCGAATTAACGAGGTTCTACTGTATAATCATAATACAGTCTAGTAATGTAGTGTATTAGTATGTTTGTATAATATTTGTTGTGGCAGGTGTCGCACACCGAGGACAAGACTCTGTACTGCCTGAGCCATGCGGCCGAGCTGCTGAGGGGGCAGCCCGAGCTAGCCTCGCGCTGCAAACTCAACTTCACCTACTCCGAGGCGCAGCTCAACATCCTGCTGGACTCAGTGCGCTCGCGTGCCTGTGGCGTCGCTCCCAAATAAAATGAATCGCTGTCTATTCCTGACCTTACAAAACTAGTCATATTGCATATTATCTACTATTTTATTATAAAAGATGTTAATTTATTTTTTTAATAAATTCTATTTGCATTTGATAATATTGCAGCTAGTGTAGTGAATGCTCATCATTCTTGTTACCTACGTAATCTAGAACTCTAAATTAAATATCCAGATTAATTTAAATATTGAGTTTTTATTAAATATAAATAATACATATGTACATCTTTTAGAATTTCCTTTGCTTTGATTTTGTCTGAAAAATAATAACTGTTTGTTTAAAAAATATTTAATCCTTAGTGCGAGGAGGATTTATTTTAAAAGTTTTCAAAAAAAGGTTAGTAATAATTAAGCACACTGAATCTAATATTTCTCAAGTGTTCAATGAAAAATTCATTTTCTTATCGATGCTTCCAAATTAATAAATTTTATTCTAATATATAAAAGAGATTGAATAAATAATATATAACATTATGAATATCGAAGAGATTAAAGCGCTTAGTTTATTGTTATTGAAGTTGTCATAGTTTAGGCACAAAATTCAACTTGTTGCACAAATTCCATTGGCAATAAAAATCAATATTCCTTTAATAAAAGTTCTGGAGCGCTCCTGATCCAAACGCCCAATTCCAGAACTGACAATATTTAAACCATGTACAATGTAGATTATCAAATTTGTCATGTAATGTAAATAATTGTTCTTTAATTAAGTTTTTAACAATATGTTGATCTGGTCACCTACACAGCATAGTGATGTACGGATTTTACTTTTATTTTTTAATGATAAACTTATGTAAGTCAAAAATATTTCACCAATAAATGAAGATATCATGTGTCTCGACGCCATCTAGTGAGAAATTTAGCACTAACAAAGCCTTTCCTACAAAAATAAAGTTGGTTGTTTACAAGTGGAAAAAATATAATAAGCAGTAATTGTTGATTGAGGTACTAGTACATATTGAATCATTTGGCGGGTTGGAAATAAGCCGACATAGCTCAGTGGTTACAGAGCACCTGACCGGACATCAGAAGGCACGGGTTCAATTCCCGTTGGCGGCATTTATTTTTACTCGGGAGATATTTTCAATTTGTATTGGTATTTCAGGAGACTAATTATTGCTTATAATTTTATTTGGAGCTTACTTTGACTGGAATAGATTTATATTTGCAATTGTATTATTAACCCATTCCATCCAAGCTATGTCAATTTATCACTGCTGTCTTACATGGCCTTACGTCCAAGCAGTGTCAATTTATCATCCCTCGACAGCATGAAATGAAAACAAAAATTATGATCTCAAATATTTAGTTCACAGAACCCTCATGAATGACATTTTTTTATATAAGAATGGTGATTTAATATCAACATAATGTACAAAATCTATAAATAAATCAAATTTAAAAAGTTTGGCATATTTATTGCATAACTAAATTCAGGATAAGTTTGCATAAACATGAAAGCCTTAGACACATTACGCTATATTATGCGCTCATAATTTAGGCTTGGCATATACGTATTATATGTTGGGGTGACACACTACGCTGTAATCTTCCTCAGAAGAGGGGGTCAGATTAATTGGAGAACTGCCGCGGAATATCGTTTCTTTGTATGGGATCTGTCACTTTGACGCTCCGTAAATTGTTCTGCCATAGGCAGGAGAGAGGGCGCATAATTTTCAAATGGCTAGCAGATCACGGCGCATATCGTCGCCACACCAATACAATAACACATCATCTTTTTGGATGTGACAGGTCTGTATGGGATTGTATGGCAAACAATATGGAATTACATAAAACGCTATATACGCTTATAGCGTAATCTGTCACCCCCTTTATTCAGTTGCTGTTGTCAGTTATAGTCTAAATAACTTCAGATGGGATGGGTTAAGTTGGATGAACCTCGCAATCATTAAACAAAGGCTATGGTCAGGAGCATTATTTATTGGGTCCTTACTCTGGGATCGTGTGCCCAGGTGTACTAAGTTTTAGTTTTTTTGTGATTTTCAAAAATAAGTATTTTATAAAGTTTTTATTAATTTTTGTCAGTTCCTTAAGCTTGTGCTATTTGAGTGTTTCCTGAATTTGTTATCTTGTTCGTGTTTTTAATAAATGGTGAATGTATGATAATTCCTTTGTGGAAAAATAATAACCTTTGCCAAAATTGTATTAAATTTCAGTATTTCTTTTGGCTTTGCTCTTGTGTCATGAAAGTGTGATTTGTACGGTTTTTAATGTTTCAAATAATTTTATGATTCAATATCTCCATGGGCAAACCGCGGCCATGTTTATTTGGTCGGCTGCTAAATGTTGTGTATTCATATATTTAGTTCACGATGCACATTGTGGTGGATGAAAGAAGCAAAGCCCCGAAAGGGCAGAGCATTCTTTGGGTGTAAAATAATTTAGGATTTTCAGTAACATGTTTTTATAAAAAACATTAATATACTAGCTTATTATTGGTTTATTCCTTGCGAATGACATTCTTTAATGTAGTAAACTTTTCTCTTTCTGTCTCTATGATGGAGACAATAAGCCTCGTTAACACAGCTTGTTAGTGATATTCTCCAGCACATAATATTATACTGAGCATGTTATTTGCCTCATGTAAGTTGTAGATTTTCTGTGATTATTACTCTTGTGAAAAATAATAATAATAATAATCATAATAGTGAAACTCGTTTAATAAGTTCCCACTTCAAAATTTTCATGCTTAAGAAGTTTGGTTCTTTTGGTCCCTTAAGGGCTGAATTTCAGTCCCTTGGAAAACCCAATAAGATTCACTGTATGTATTATAATGTTCAAGCCAATGGCTCCACACTCCCTTCTCTCAAGTAGAGGCTCTCTAGTGTACTGTTTTGACAATCTCTATGATTTTTAACATTGGTGAAAACATGTCAAGCTTTAAAGTAATTTATTACGTGAACAAGGTTTTAGTGTAAACCCCTAAGTTGTATCAATCTGACAATTGTATTCTATTATATTCTATTCAGGACTTTAAGTGAAAAAAATTGATGATAATAAATGGTTGTCAAAAAATCTTTAAATGTAATTTTAAGTAAGCAATTTTAGGTTTAAGTTTACATTGACTGTATTGAGAGAATTATATAAAATATATATTTAGCAATTTTTCTTATTGACTAATTTTCTTGCAATACAGAGTTTATATTAGATTAAGAGTAATATTATTATTGTAAGAGCTCAAAAGCAGGCTAATAACTTGCCGGTCAAGTCAATAAACGTCTTCAAAGAGCTTATTCCGTAGCAGGTAACCTGTTTTGATGATACGCACTCCCTTCCGCTCAGTTTAATTATTGTAAGAGCTCAAAAGCAGGCTAACAACTTGCCGGTCAAGTCAATAAACATCTTCAAAGAGCTTATTCCGTAGCAGGTAACCTGTTTCGATGATATGCACTCCCTTCCGCTCACTTTAATCTTTGGGTCATTATGTAATATATTAATATTTTTTTATTAAAATTTAATTCAAGTGAGACCTTATTCTAATATGATATTATGTGTAAGGAAAAGTGATTATACTTGTCATAAGCGCCCGCAAAGAGCTTTGTTTAGTTTTATATGGATTGCCTATAATTTTATGAATGTAAAGTGTTAAATGCTGTGATTTGATGCATTGGTATTTTCGGAGTTGCTCTTTTGTTAATATTATTGTTGCACAAGAATGTAGTGGACTACTAAAGCCGATTGGTTCCAGTGTTGTGTATTGTCCAATATAATTACTATTTTGTGTTAACACTACTTGTCAGTTGTGACTAGACTAGAGATGAGTAAGTTCTGCATTTGCCAGAAGCCTCCGAGTAGTGCTTCCTTTTAAAAGAACTCAAGTTCTAGGAGTAGGTCCGGGTTTCGATATCTTGAGTATGAACTGTACCAAGCATGCTTTCGACCCCGAACTCGGACTCGGACCAGTGCTGGTCCGAACTAACGTGTCACCACGAACTCATGCGAGTGGCGAGCGGTGAGTACACATGAAGAGGCATTCAAATCCGAGTCCAGTTCTCTGGAAGTGGTTGATTTATAAAAGGAGTAGGAGTCTCTTCCCACAAAGGTCTCAGGTTCAAGAACTCATTCTGTCTGAACCTAGACACCGCTAGTAACTACTTCTTATATCACTTCAATACTGTTAAGGATCAGTGTTTGAGATTTTTCTATCTTAGTGTGAAAAGATATAATGTGTAATTCTATAAATATATCCTTGAATTTGACTGGTCCTTCGAGACTTGGCTAGCATACTATTTAACCACTTAATGCTAGGGTTTTTTAATAAAAGTTTTTTTTTAAATGTTTTATTCAAAGTTTCCAAAAATCCAAAATTAATAATTTATTAATATAAATTCTTCAGTTAATCTCTCCAAAAATGTCTAATTGGCGTTCAATCATTTATATATTTGGCAACTGAATGTTGAATCTTTTACCAGTTTTTCTTTTGAAACCTTTATGAAAACTTCTTCGTGTTCAAGGTATCACTTTAAATGAAATGCATTTAATAGGTTCATAAAAGCAATAACGTCATCATGACTTTTTTGGGAGTTATTTACATCTATGTTTTAAAAGTGGTATTACAAACACCACAATATTAATTAATGATGTGATGAATAATAATTGTTTAAACATATTATGCTTTTAATAATATCCATTTAGACCAAGGCTGCCCAACCTTTTTAGCAGTTGGGCGAAATTGACGATTTTGAATCACTGGCGGGCCACTGAATACCTGACGGTTCCTATTTCCATGGGGGGAGGAGTTGTTAGAGAATTTCTATAAAACAAAATTCCCCACAAAAAATAAATTCTAAAATGAGTGCTCCCCACAAAATATTTGAAATCCATGGGGGAGGGGGGGGGGGGTTTGTTACGGAACTTCGCTGCAAAAAATATTATGGCGAAAACCGGTGTATTTTTGTTTCGGCAACACTGGTGACCGCGCGCAGGCCCGCGACACTTTTTCAAATTGGCGGATTGGCGGGATTTTTGAAAATGTTTACGCTTGTAATTCGTTCGCGGGCCACATTGTGGCCCGCGGGCCTGGGGTTGGGCAGCCTTGATTTAGACCAATGATACTCAACCTTTTTCTTCTGCGGGCCACATTCATATGTTTGTAAAGCTACGCGGGCTGCAACACTATACTGGTCAGTGTTGCCAACGGATCTTGGCCTAATGTCGCCGTTTTTCAATTTCAGTTGCAGTAATTCTAATGAACTCGCATAAATTCTGCCCACATATTCCCCACAAATATTCTACGTGAGCGTGGGGGGGGGGGTTGTTAGAGAATTTCTGTAAAACAATTCCCCACAAAAAAATTCTAAATGAGTGCTCCCCACAAAATATTTGAAATCCAAGGGGGGGGGGGTAGTTACGGAATTCCATTTCGAGATTTTTTCGTTGGCAACACTAATACTGGTGACAAAAAATATCATGAAACCCACCACCCCCGTTTTTTTGGCAACACTGTGAATATGACGCATTTAACTTTGAAGCTGTCAAAAATGTATGTGTTGCCACAAGCAAAATTATTTGCGCGCATATTTGTCTGTCATATCTTTGTTTTTTGGAGATAGATCTAGCGTGTGCAGTAGCAACACTCTTATACCAGATCTGATGTTGACACGACAACGACTATCCTCTTCGGTTTCAATGTCTGTACGTCAAAGTCGCAATTAATCTCAAATTAATGTGATATAGATTGCCAGATTTTGTAAACCATGTTCCTGATATTAAATGTATTGAGGGCCGCACAAAATAGCTTGGCAGGCCGCAGGTTGAGTATGACTGATTTAGACAGATAAAAATGTTTGCATTTACTTGCTGCCTGTGAAAAAAAACTTGAAGCAATTTTAGTAAGCTGATAAAATATATTTTATTATCCAGTTCGCAAGTTATTGATATTGCAAAACTAATTATTAATTTTATTTTATTTATTCTTCATTATAAAAAGAACCCGCTACACTACCAAAGTAGTTTGTGAGCTGGTTAATTAAATGTAGGTATTGACACAGCTAACTTCGCAGACGGTCACACAAGAAACTAAACTACTTTTTAACCATAGATTTTTGTAATATTCAAATCTATACTATGACCACGAACCTCAAAGTTACCCGTGTCAAGCTGTACTTGACGGTTATTGGAACTTTTGAGTTCATGATAGACGAGATTATTGGTTGCAGCAAATGAGATGCTTTTGTTTAGTTTTGGAGTTACTGTGGACCAAACATGCATATGTGCACATGTCTTTAATCCTTGCCATTTTTATTATTCCTGTTTGTTTTCTCAATATGATTTAGTATTATATATTATTTGAAAATAAATAAAAAACATTAAAAAAAATTTCAAACGGTTTTTCATTTATGGGGGTGACAGATTACGCTATACGCATCAAAGCGTTTTATATAACACCATATCGCTCGCTATATAATCCCATGCAGAATACGCTTCCATGATAACTCCTCAAAATGACAATTCAACACACCTTTAAAAGGTGATGTAAAGTCATTACAAGTGATGAAACAAAAAATGTTTTTGTTTCATCACTTTTCATAACTTTATAACACTTTTTATAGGTGTGTTGAATTGTCATTTTGATGAGTTATCAGGTCACATCACACCTGACAGGTGATGTGTTATGAGTGTAGGCATGGGAACAATGATCTGCTCGCCAGGCGATGTTTGAAAATGATTCGACTAATGTCAAGCTGACAGATTCCATAAAAATAAATGTTATTCCGCCTCAGTTCCCCAGTTGATCTGATCCGTTCTCCCAAGGAAGATTATATAGTAATGTGACAGCTCAACATATAATCTGCATAGGCCACTCCCTAATAATTGTTGATGCATATAGCGTAATCTGTCTTGGGCTTTATTGTGTTAGTGTAATTCCCTGTGCATTTGTTTTGTATGTAACTCAGGCGTTCATACAAAACAAATGCTCGCTGAGTCTCTGGCTCCTTTGAGACTCTTCCATTTATAAAGCAAAGTTCATACAAGACTAAAATATTTAGTGTAATTCCCTGTGCATTTGTTTTGTATGTAACTCAGGCGTTCATACAAAACAAATGCTCGCTGAGTCTCTGGCTCCTTTGAGACTCTTCCATTTATAAAGCAAAGTTCATACAACGCTGTATTTTATTTAGTTACACAAATTTTATCACTGTTCCATTCTTATTTTTTTACTATTTCTGCTTCCACTTTTTAACTATTTATTTATACACATTTTTCTTATAACTTTTTTGTGAACAGACAAGGTGTGTTGTGCGGCTGAAGAAGTGGGAAGGAAAAGAGGTGGGGAAGAGGATGGTTGAAAAGAACCAGACTTTTCGGATCTAATTACTAAATGTGGCTAAAGCCAGGGGGATTCTGAAAATAAAATGGTATATTTTTAACACCATAGAAATCTTGGTGACAGATACTTAAACCTTATTAGTTATTTATAGAGCGGAGACGGTTTACATATAGTTCCCGTGAGCACTTAGGCCATAGGCCCATTGTGCTATCTCCCATTTCACCTCATTCCTTTAATCAACACCCCCCGTCCCTTTTATAAAGTTCACCAGAGTTGTCATTGCATATGTGGCTATGTCTTCTGGTTCCACAATGTCTCTTCCCAGGTCTCATCTCCTATCTCCCTTGGTTCCCTGAAGGCCCCACAAGAAAAGAGAGCCTCAACTCTCCTCTCCACTTAATACATTCTCCGCATAAAAGGTCATTTGTAGAAAAATCATAATTTTCACGGGCACATTTAGAGACTTGGGTTCGAACTTTGAGAGTCGTTTTCTCAGGCTCAATGGCACCTCATGAACGGAAATTTTGAAATCGTACTCAAATCATGGTCTTAAGCGAAATCATTATGAAAATCTGCATATAAGAGCATTTGTAGAAAAGTCATAATTTTTACGGCCACATTTTGAGACTTGGGTTCTAACTTTGAGAGTCGTTTTCTCAGGCTCTATGGCACCTACTGAAATTTTAGAATCGTACTTAGAATTATGGTGTGAAACGAAATTATTATTAAAAACTTTAGAAAAGACCATTTGTAAAAAAAGTCATCATTTTTACGGGCACATTTTGCGACTTGGATTCGAAATTTGAGAGTCGTTTTCTCATGCTCAATTGCACCAAATGAACTGAAATTTTGGAATCGTACTCAGAATTATAGAGTGAAGCGAAATTATTATGAAAATCTGCACAAAAGAGCATTTGTCGAAAAATAATAATTTTTTCGGCCACATTTTGAGACTTGGGTTCGAACTTTGAGAGTCGTTTTCTCAGGCTCAATGGCACCAAATGAACTGAAATTTTTGGAATCGTACTCAGAATTATTGAGTGAAGCAAAATTATTATGAAAATCTGCATAAAAAAGCATTTGTCGAAAAATCATAATTTTTACGGCAACAACTTGAGACTTGGGTTCAAACTTTGAGAGTCGTTTTCTCAGGCTCAAGAACTGAAATTTTGGAATCTTCTCAGAATTATGGTGTGAAAAGAAATTATTTTGAAAATCTGCATAAAACACATTTGTAAAAAAATCATCATTTTTACGATCACATTTAGAGACTTGAGTTCGAACTTTGAGAGTTGTTTTCTTAGGCTCTATGGCACCTCATGGACTGAAATATTGGAATCATACTTAAAATTATGGTGTGAAGCGAAATTATTATGAAAATCTGCATAAACGAGCATTTTTCGAAAAATATTAATTTTTACGGCCACATTTTGAGACTTGGGTTCAAACTTTGAGAGTCAAAAGATAGCTTATTAAAAAAATAACATGTTCCATAATTAATTCATGAATAATAGCAAAATAACATTTTTTTATTAAAATGCCTGCTTACGTTGGTCTTATCATGAATATCCCCTACCTTTTTCCTCGATTGAAAAATGAATGTACTATTATAAGTAAATTAAATAGACTAGGAAATAAAATAGAGGAAATAAATTGAATAGAGATGGAAATGTTTTCTGTGGCTGTCTATTCCTGTCTTTGACTTTTCATCTTATCTATGCTTGTCACTTGCCTGCATTTGACAGCCAGTTGATGGTCGGAATATTTCTTGTTATTTATTCCGTTTCATCCGTATTCAATAGATAGTATTTATTTAGTGTATATAGTTTAAGAAATTAACGATGTCGTCGAGGATCCGGTTAGTAGAGTTTGTCTCTGGTATATATTGAAATGTTCGTGACTTTTCTTGAGTTATCACAAACCGTTTATTCCTCAGGAGCGATGTCGAGCATATTTTCGAATGCTTCTGTGAAGTAATTCACCTGCAGGGAGCCAAGGAGCCCAATAAACATATCGTCAGCATTTTTCCGGAGGAATTTACAAATGATTTCTTGAAATGCATACCAGAATTCACATTCCCCTGTCAAATGGAATTGTAAGTACACACCTCTTGCAGAGTTCATTAAAAAATAATGTTTTTCGTTTTGAAATGTTGATCAAATAAATACCAATGTTAGGTTATGAGGAACTTGATACATGCTAGTATTTCTTGAGCATTTGGAATTAGCATGACACACTGGTCATTCCATTTGTCATCTGCAATGGCTGAGGACACATTCAGCAGAAAATAGAGGGCGGGAGTGGGTGTATCAATGACCTTTTGACATGTGCACCGATTCACTGTTACGCGGATGACAGTACAGTTCATGATAGCTTTTTGTTTGACAAGCCCCCAAAGGGCACACAAACTCCAACGGCTCGGAGGGCTTTGAAGCAGAGAATGGACGGTTATCTCGAGAGTATTTCCTCCTGGGGTAAAAATAATCTCGTCGAATTTAATGTTTCAAAGACCCAATCCTGTCTGATTACGTCTAAAAGGGATCCAAATGATAATCTAGTCTCCTTCAACGGAAGCAATCTTCCGAACAGGCCTTCCATTGATATGCTTGGTGTAACTATAAGTGACCAGCTCAGGTACGGGGGCTCCATCGAAGCTAGAGTAAAGTTGGCCTCTCAGAAGCTGGGCGTACTGTACAGGGCCCGCAGATACTTTAATAGTACACAACTGCTCACCCTGTACAAATCGCAAGTGCGCCCTACTGTCGAATTTGGCAGCCATCTCTGGTCTGGAGCCCCAAAATACCTGAAAAAAACCCTTGACTCTGTGCAGAAACGGGCGGTCCGTTTGATAGATTCCCCAATCTTAACAAACGGACTGCAATCTTTAGAGCACAGGCGTCAGGTAGGTATGCTGTCCTTGTTCTATCGGTATTACAATGGAAGATGCTCTGAGGAACTAGCGTCATTGATCCCTTCGGCACCGGTGCGTAGTCGGGATACACGCCAAACGCGCGCCCAACATTTGTACACAGTTGACACTTGTCACATGAGAACGGGTCGCTTCTACGATTCGTTCTTAAGTTCAACAGCTCGGCTGTGGAACGAACTGCCGGCCTCTGTGTTTCCTCCCTCCTACAACATGGGACTCTTCAAGACCCATGTTCACTCCTTCCTCTCCACAAAAAGACCCTCCACACAGCATCCCCAAAGATGACATAGGCCCTGAGGGAAATTATTTTCTTCAGGGCCTCCTGTGTGGAGTAAATATAAAAAAAAAACCTACATTGAGTACACAAACAAGTAAATAACCAATATATAGATCGCCGGCTTGTTGCAAATACTCGCAAAATTACTTTTGTAATTTATGTGTATTTCGGGGCTCTAAGTTCATCTTATTTGCAAGAATGCAATAATTTCACAGCAAGCCCACTATTTGACCATTTATATGCTTTAGTTCTAAAATCACCCCATGGGCGCTTTATATAAATGTTATTGTACATTTAACTGAAGTTTTTTTGTTGTAAATAACATGTAGAAATTCCGCTCATTCTAACCCTGGTATATAAACAAAGTGATGAGATTTATAGTAACATTTTTTAATGCTACAGAACATAATTTAAATTTTTTATGTGTTATCATAATCTTAAAACTGATAATTTTTATCAAAAAAAACACAATATTTCCAGTTTTTACAAAAATAAATAATCATTAAATGGCATTGTGCAATCAATGGCAAGTGAAATAATTTTAATAAATATACCTGGTTGACTGTCAATCAACACAATGAGTAATAAGCTTTTTTTTTTTCAGTAATGCTGTTCAACATTTTTCCTTCGCATTAACTTCCATAGACTCAACTTGGACCTATGGGTTTTGTCGCCATGAACCCTTCACTCAGAGAGCGCTGGTTATTGTGTCACACTTTCCATATCATGATGCCTTTTATGAGTGAGCTTGACTTTATTTACCTCTAGATTTTTATAGACCACACCTCACTGATTTGAATACTACTTCCTCCAAGAGCTCCGTCATCTCCCTTTCTGATACATGTGTCGCTTACAAGAAGAAGAGTACTTATATACAGTATGTATTTAAATATCCATATATAAATTTTGGGCACCATGCCTGTTTTATGTACTCAAATAAAATTTAAAAAAATTATTTGCCATACTTTGTTGCAAATTTTCCCAGGAATATGCAACAATTTAGAGAGTTTATTTTCATAGCTCGTGGTTTTAATGTACCATTGCTTGTAGTTTGGTAATCCAAACCTGTTCACCATTACGTGATATCCCAGAGTTGGTAGCAAACAAGTTGTCATTTTAAATAGGCATCATGAAAAGCGAGGACAAGATGTACGAAAGTGGAAAGGATTTGCTGGATAACATTGCCCACATTTTATAACATGCCCTAATTTTTACCTCAGTCTTATCCTATTTGGAGGTGTTAACCACTCAGGACTCTAGCATGTTGATCGTTATATTTCTTAAAAACGCTGTCAGAAGGTTGGAGAATTTGTGTGTATTTCCGCTTTGCAATAAAATCCAAATGAATGGACTTTTTCTGAACACATCCGAATTCTAAAAACTGTTTTTGAAAGGTGATAAATTTAACTTTCAAATTTTATTGTTACAAATAAACATATACGAGGGGGTACCCAAAAGAATCCGAACTGATGTTGCGGTGGGCTAAGTTTTTGTGGTATCGGGTTCTACTGGCAGAAACCGTGTACAGCTAACTTTCCCCAGTCAATATGCCAACCACTGCGCTGGAGAAGTCATCCTTTCGCCTGGTGTGAATTTTTTTGGTGACTGTTTTGTGTGCTCGTCGTTTTTGAGATGGCTGATTTTCATAAACCGTGTTCCATATGACCCATACTTTTTATCCAAGGTCGTCACAGGTGACGAATCATGGTGCTGTGGATAAGACCCTGAAACAAAGCGAAAATCCAATTGAAGACTCCAAATCAATTAATCCAATGGTAGACTCCAAACTCGCCCCACTCTAAAAAAGCTTGTCGAGTGAGATCAAACATCAAGACAATGCTGATTTGTTTTTTGACATGAGAGGCGTCATTCCTCAGAGTTTGTTCTTCATTTGAGAACCATAAACATTTGTGGTTGTCAAATTTGAGTTTTCCTAACATAAAATATTTTTAAAAAATGTCTCATTTTTACTTTTTTGGTCTAAACACTGAACTAAAATTACTGACAATTAGTAAAATACATATTTTTTTAGATAAATAATAAATATATTATAAACATTATTGTCACCTCACTTTTTTATTGTTTCATACAAAAATAATTTATAAAAAATTCAATAAATTTAATAAATTCTTCCCAAATTGCAGTCTGCACTTTTGGTTTCGTAGAGGTGCACACTTTAATTCTTCTGTTGTTAACTTCTAGATCTTAATATAAAGCGTAGTGTTTTCTCTTTCAAACACCCCTTTAGATCATATTTCTCACTATGACAGTAAGGGAGATGCAACGATTTCTACGAAACCGTATGTTCTGTTCCCAAAATTGAACAAATTGACTCTACGGGTAATATCTGTTTTTTCGCAAAAACTGAACAAACATGCGAGGGATTAACTTATTCTGATTCCACAAAATGCAAGTGGCCCGTTTTCTGGAAATTCGTAATTTTTAGATCAGTCTGAATTGTCATGGTACCTATCATATAAAATCTCCGATAAAGCACTTTTAACTCTTGATTGTCCCATAAACCACTTAATCAACCACTAGTGGGTGATATTACTCAGATTAGGAATCACCCAAAATTGAAAAAAAATTATGTTTTAATCTAGTTATTTAAAATTTTAGGCTATTGGATCATGTGGCAGACTTGATGAGGGCCTCCCCAGAGGGGAGTGCTAACAGTGCCACCAGTTCGAACAGTGCTAGCAGTGCTAAGCCCTCAGTGCATTCCTCCAAAGCCAAGAGGCACAGTGTGCCGTCCTCAGTGGCCAAGTATCTGTATGGGTTCTACACGAAGCCTGTTCCACTTCCGCAGCCTTTCAAATTGCCCACTCTGCCGGATAATGTGAGTACTGTTCAATTATCTTTATAGGGTTTTTGTTTAAGGTCTTTATCTGAAATAAATGTAGACCGATTGAAGTTCGGCCAGGTTCATTTTTATTATTCTTTCAGTCGTAGAGCTTGCCAATCTTTTGATAGTTAATTTTGTAAATACTGGAATACTAAATACTTTTGTAAATACAAACACCAAGTAGTCAACCCTGCTTAGCTTGAAATTAACCTAGAAATTACAAATGAAAATGACATGTGCTAATTTCAGAATGCCATAACTCATCATTAGCCTTGTCCGCACACCACTCTCCTAACATTCGAGGCAGACCCCAACCAACAACAAATCATTTTGCTTTCAAAAGTGCAAACAAAATCAATTTCTACCGTAACTCAAACACTTTTTGTTTGGGTGTTCCATGTTCGGTCAATCCTATCAAGATGGTAGCCGTATATATATTTGATAGTACCTTTTTATTCCACCAGAAAATATGAGTGTTGCGACTGATGCGAGCTAACATTTAGTGCGAAGTTCAACATTATGCGAAGTCTACTGTTCACAGAACTACTAGTAATATTTTGGGCCTTTGCATTAATGTTCAACTATTGCTTGATACTTGCTCTCACTTATCTAGGTTATGCATTGCATGCTTTGTGGTGTTAGGATGGACTTATTGGAGTGTTTTTTTGCTTGTGATGCAATGATTCGGACTGCTGTGCAGGTTATTGGAACTTTTGCAATTATCTATATTCCGGTATTATCCCCAAGGTCTACAACCTTCCACCACCATCACCATCTTGATAGGATAAACCAGATATGGGATACACAAACAAATTTAAAGCACAGATGCAAAGTGTCCGAGTTAAAATGGGACTTCAATTAAATCCGCACAGTCTTCTTTGGGGATTGTGTGTGGAGGGTCTTTTGAGGAAAGAAAGAAGAGAACCTCCGAACCTCTGCAGGGGAGAGGAAACACAGAGGGCCGCAAATTATTCTACAACTGAGCTAATGAATACAGCAATTATTCTCACGTGACACATTTCGACCATGTTAATTTTTTAGGGGGTTCATTTGGCGTGTTTTCCGACTGTGCACTTAATACCGAAGAGATCAATGAAGCTAGTTCCTCCGTAGCACCTTCCATTGAAATACTGGTAGAACGAGGATAGCATTCCCAAATGCTATCTGCTTGTTACTATCATTGCTATTCACAACATGTGGGTTTGTTTAAAATAAAGCACTTATCAACACTGACAAAATCCTACAGGATGGGCACCGTACGAACAGCTCCGTCTATTCCATTTGTTTTCATTTGGGCATTACATCATTTGTATCTCTTTAATTGTACAAATTTAACCGGCAATTTAATCTTTTTTTTGCATTTGTATTGGGTTATTACTGAAGTTAGTGAAGTAATCAAGGAAAAAACTAATTCTACAGTTTTGTAAACAAATTATTGGACCATAGAACATAGCTAGTAAAAAATCCACTTTTTCTAGACTATTTTCAGCTGCCAGACTTTTCCCATTTGTTGTCTTCTTTTATTGTTTTTTCACTTTATATTGTCGAAAGTGAACAATACAACTATTTTGATATTCATCTAAATTATTGATAATATAATAGGATGGGGGGGGCGCCTATAAAACTCACACACAACCTCTTTACATTGCGCTAAAACTAATAATTAAAATAATATTAAAGAAATCATTTTTATATTCATCTGAACTCATTTTCAAAGAATTTAAAGTCAGAAAATTAAATACTCTTTTCCTGTATCACGCAACCTTACAAGTTTACAAAGATGATATCCTAAACAAAACCGTACCATTCAAAAACACAGCAAATCTCAGGCAAAAATACATGTTACCAATTCCGATTTGTAAAAAAACTTTGGGTCAGCAAAACTACAAACACTTAGGAACAAATTTCTTCAATAAATTGCCAGAAAATATAAGATCACTAAATGATAGTTTCAATGAATTCAAAACACAATTAAAAAAATATACTGAAAACCTAAACTAAATAAAAAAACGTAAATAAATAAAAGAAAAACAAAAACAAAAATTTAAAAAATAAAATAAAAATCTGAGAAACTAAACAAATAATACCTCATCCCATACACACAAGCAATTGCTTATTATGGGAGAACATTGAAAAATAATAAATATTAATCATATCATAATATCTTTTATCTTATTACTTTTGACAAGTTGCTGATCTCCCCTAGCGGAGGGAGTGGGCCTAAACGGCCGCGGTGTCGCACAGCAACACATTCAATTGGCAGCCTGACGATGCGATGGGTTGATGAGCAAAATATAATGCTTACATATTGGCGGGATAAGAGTTCAAATCTAAATCGTTAAGTACAGGCATCTACATGTTATTTGCTGTCAAATAAAGAAATCTACAATATATCAAGGGCACCTCGAGCTCCAATACGCACACCAGTTCACTCAGCGGATCAAGTTTGGAACAGAATATATTATTTTACCAAAATTTGTTTTTACATAGGTATTTGTACATATATTTATGTACCTATGCATGTCAATAAATATTTTCTCTCTCCTAAGCCACTGTTGATTTTTACAATTCATCGCTCCAATCTATGAGCATATATCATAGAGTCCTCAACTCTAAGTTTCCTTCTTCAAATTTAGGAATCATAAAACAGTTGGATGAATGACACTCAATTGTTCGTTTCCCCGACAGGGAATAGAGGTACTTTATGCAAGTTAACGCTCAATCTCAAACACTTCTTTCTTATTATCATGGATGGAACAATTACATTTTTGTCTATGTGTTGTTCTATAATAAATTATTACATAGTGCAACCGCAAGAAAAAATCTCGGCAAAGGACTTTGTTGACAGCTTTTTAATAACAATAAAGTTTAAAATTATTAACACTGATAAAATGTTAATAATTTATAAATTGTTATTAGGATTTTATTGTGTGTACGTTTTGAATGAATCAAAACCAAAAATATGAATGCTAATAAACCATAATGGACTGCAAATAGCTTTTTGTTTGACAAGCCCCCAAAGGGCACACAAACTCCAACGGCTCGGAGGGCTTTGAAGCAGAGAATGGACGGTTATCTCGAGAGTATTTCCTCCTGGGGTAAAAATAATCTCGTCGAATTTAATGTTTCAAAGACCCAATCCTGTCTGATTACGTCTAAAAGGGATCCAAATGATAATCTAGTCTCCTTCAACGGAAGCAATCTTCCGAACAGGCCTTCCATTGATATGCTTGGTGTAACTATAAGTGACCAGCTCAGGTACGGGGGCTCCATCGAAGCCAGAGTAAAGTTGGCCTCTCAGAAGCTGGGCGTACTGTACAGGGCCCGCAGATACTTTAATAGTACACAACTGCTCACCCTGTACAAATCGCAAGTGCGCCCTACTGTCGAATTTGGCAGCCATCTCTGGTCTGGAGCCCCAAAATACCTGAAAAAAACCCTTGACTCTGTGCAGAAACGGGCGGTCCGTTTGATAGATTCCCCAATCTTAACAAACGGACTGCAATCTTTAGAGCACAGGCGTCAGGTAGGTATGCTGTCCTTGTTCTATCGGTATTACAATGGAAGATGCTCTGAGGAACTAGCGTCATTGATCCCTTCGGCACCGGTGCGTAGTCGGGATACACGCCAAACACGCGCCCAACATTTGTACACAGTTGACACTTGTCACATGAGAACGGGTCGCTTCTACGATTCGTTCTTAAGTTCAACAGCTCGGCTGTGGAACGAACTGCCGGCCTCTGTGTTTCCTCCCTCCTACAACATGGGACTCTTCAAGACCCATGTTCACTCCTTCCTCTCCAAAAAAAGACCCTCCACACAGCATCCCCAAAGATGACATAGGCCCCGAGGGAAATTATTTTCTTCAGGGCCTCCTGTGTGGAGTAAATATAAAAAAAAAAAAAATTACTAGTGAAAAAAAAAAAAATATGTATATCACATTTAAAAATAGCCGGATATTCTTAGCAACTTCTAAGAATTAAAACTAAAATATTGATCAATTCGTTACGGATTGTTCTACTATTATTTATGCATTTTGAAATAATAATTTATCAGAACTTCAGTGTAAATCCCTTACTAACTTGCGTATCTCAATAAATATTATTGACAATGCATATACAGACTGTGCGGAAAGTTTATAAAATTAATTCAATATTTACGTTGGGTAATGTAAATAGATTTGGCATTAACTTCCTGTTATGGAATCAGTATTTGTAACTTATTCACAAATATACGCCTATATTCTAAATACCTACCGTCAAAACGCCACTCAGTTATCTGTATTTATTTTGATAAGAAGAAAAAACTAAAAGTGACATTAACACTGGCTTATTTTTTGTGGGTTTTTGCTTTTTAGTTTATAAAAATAAATCAAATTGTGAATGTTTGTTTCTTCAAAATTATAAATCTCCAAAACTTTACCAATTGCTTTGAAATTTTGATCCAACGTTGCATTTGAATACGCATGTATTTTTATATACCTATATTATATTGATGTCACCTGTGACATCTAATTGAAAAATAGTGCCATCTGTTGGAAGTAAAAGCAACATGCGCTATGGTTCTCTATCTGCACAGTCAGACTGAGCCAAAGCAATGTGTGGTGGGGTACAGCTAGTTATTTTAATAAAAAAATTGTATATTTTGGTATTATTCAATTATAAATCAACTTACAAACATTATGAAGACAATGTAAAGACAATTCAAAACTAAATACAAAAATTTAAGAAAAACTACAGGCCGCCTCAGAACAGGAAACCCTAGTGAGGAGGACTGTGAAAAAAATACAAAAAATATACTTATATTATACTTTAAACCTACATAATGTACAAATTTTGCTATTGATATTAATAAAAAAAATAAATAAAAAAAAATAAAAAAAATAAAAAATAAGAATTAATTATGGAACCTATTATTTTATTTATAAGCTATAATATTTAACTAATTTATTTAGCAACGTTTTCGTGAAAAATCACTTCAAGGGCGCTGGTATGTTTAATGTAATGAACAATAATAATCCAGAATAAATAAATATATGCAACATGACTTTACGTCCCTGATAAAATGGTCACATGACGCAGGTCTAATCATTAATACCAAGAAAACTAAATTGATGCACATACGGTCTCCACATGCTTCATTTCAGATCATGCCTAAAATAATTTCACATAACTTTATATGTATTCATCAAAACATTTTACAGCCATGTATGTGTGAAAGTATTGAACTGGTAAATGAATACGTTTATTTGGGGGTGACTGTTGATTGTCATTTCAAATGGGATGCACAAATAAACAAAACTTGCAAGCGGCTGAGAGCGATAGTGGGTAGGATATACAAACTGAAATGTTTCGTTCCGGTGAATATTTTAAAAATTATTTACCTATCACTCGCAGAATCAACTTTACGGTATGGTTTAACTACTTGGGGTCACTCTTGTAAAACTAATTTAAACCACCTGCAATCAGTACAAAATTCTATGGTGAAGTTATTAGCTCAAAAACATATTTTTTCACAGAGACGAAACATTTCATTGTTGTATCGAAATTTAACAATATTACCGGTGCAGGCCTTATTATGGTACAAAATATTGATCCAACATATATCTGAGTCTGATTATAAAAGGAAAGTGCAACATGAATATAATACAAGGTTTACAAAGAATGACGGAATGCTTGTTTAAAATATAATAATAAATACGGACGGCGAACCCTAGAATTTAACGTGCCAAAAATGCTTAACATGTTACCCATTAATATAAAAAATTGCGATTCCACAAATAGATTGAGATATATGCTGAAACAATGGTTACTAAATAGAGATAGTTTATATTAATTTATTTGTGTTAATTGTATGGTTATAGTAATAATATTATGTGTGTATGTATGTAATTGATCATTAACATCCTGTTGACAAACTGCTTTATTGAAGTTTAACGGGATTGTGAACGGGACTTGAAAACCAATAAAAAAAATCTTTTGGTAAAAAAAAAAAAAAAAAAAAAAAAAGATATTATTGAGATTTTCACGTCCAAAAGTACTATCGTGAACTAATGGACCCCGCAGTGCTTTTCTATTGCTAATGTCTTTCTCGGGCGTCTCCGACTTCTTCCACCATTCACTACAGTTTACCACAATGTTACTGTTAAAAAACTACATTACATTGACTTTAATTCCACTCCGTATCTCATTCCGGTGCAGAGATATTGTGTTAAGTATTCCCCGGGCGTCCCCGACTTTTTCTGTCATTCAAACCACTCTCTAAACACTCCTTGCACTAATAAATCACTTCGACATACATAAACACACGTTAACTACAATATATTATAAGTTATACAGTCAATATCTACGACAACGGTCACGTCTTTACTTCACTCCCGTAAAAAATAACCAAACTGCCTAAAACATCAACATTAATCATAAATTAGTGATATTTAATATTAAGCAGTAGAAACCTGTTGTTTTTAGTGACGTTGCACAAGTGAATTCTGTCGTTTATAGTGAATATTAAACAAAAACAGTTACAACAAAGCGTATCAATATTTTTTGTTACTCTACCCACGTAAATAATATTTTTCCTAAAGACATTTAAAAATACAGTGAAATTAAAAATAAATATTGATAAAATAAATACTCACATCTAGTGCTTAAACCAGATCTGTTAAATAAATAAAAGCATTACATTATTAATTTATTTATTTTTTACGATTATTTAACGCCATCTGTGTCTGCATGCAAATAACATTATTACCAAAACAAAATACTGCAGATCTGTTAGTTTATTCACCACATAGAGGTCGCATTTTGAAATAATATCGAAATAAATAAATACATCATTTTTAAAAATGAACTGTGGCGTGTGCAAATCCTCTATAACTCAAGGCGTGCAATGCTCGTCCTGTAAAGAAAATCTGCACTACAAGTGTGGAGGTACGTCAGAAGAAAACTATAAAAAGCTGAAACTGGACCTGAGAATTACTTGGCGATGCAGCAGGTGCAAATCTTCAAATATTTCCATCGGCGTCCACGATCTGACCACCATTATGGAAGATATCAAAAGGATTCAGATGGACTTGTCGTCATTCAAGGCACTGCACGACGATATTAAAATCCTCCGTGAAGAAGTACAAGGCGTTCAAAAGTCGGTTGAGAGCTGTCACCATGATGTAGCAACATTCGGAAACAAGATTGCCGATATGGAAAATCGACTTCAAAAAGTCGAACATCTGGAGGCAGAAGTCTCCCACCTGAGAACAGAAGTACGTAACATGGTCGAGGAATCAAACAGAAAGGACCAATGGGCAAGACTGCAAAACCTAGAAATAAGGGGTATCCTGGATAAGAAGGGTGAAAACTTAGTAACCATTATTTCAAAAATCGCTAGTCTGAGCAACGTGGATATCGGCGAAAGGGACATGGAGTTCGTAACACGTGTTGCTCCCAGAGGCCGCGAGACTGGGAAGATAAAAACAAAATCAATAGTTGTGAAATTTACCAGCCGAAACTTAAAAAACCAGCTTCTGCAGGCGGTAAAAGACCGCAAAGGGATCTCCTCGACGGAATTAGGATTTACGGGATTCCCGCAAAATGTCTATGTAGGTGACCATCTCACTAGCATAAACAAACAGCTATTTTACCGCGCAAGGCTTCTCGCGAAACAAAAGGGTTTTCAGTTTGTATGGACACAAAACTGCATAATTCACGCTCGACGAAATACGTCATCAGCGCCCATCATAATATCAAAGGAGGCAGACCTGAAGAAGATGGACCGCGAGCCTCCGGCCACAGGACCCAACCGAGGAGATGCAGCAGGCCCTCAGCCGAGCCAAGCCTCAAGATAAGACCATTCAAATTTATCGTATTTCAACTAACTATTCTTAATGTTTTATATTACTCTAAATGTACCTTTCCCTCCCTCATCCCCATCACCTACCCTAAGGATCTATTCACACTAACACACTTTTCGTTCTTTAAACATTTTGCAAAAATATTTGGGAATTATATAAAAATAAATACAAACTTAACTATCGATTTTTCTTGGTCCAATGACTCTTAATAAATTAAATATATATCACCAAAACGTAAGAGGGCTACGCACTAAGACTGACACATTGCTGATGGCAGTTCGATCCAACGAGTATGACGTTATCGCTCTGACCGAATCGTGGCTTGTTGATGGCATCCGCAATGAAGAGTTATTTGATGATCGCTACGATGTACACCGCCGAGATCGGGACTACGCTTGCACAGGGCAGCGCTTGGGCGGGGGTATCTTAGTCGCTGTTCGTCGTGAACTGGTAGCTCACGAGCGCCCAGGGTGGCATTCGCGAGCTGAGGACATCTGGATATCATTAGAATCCAAGGGATCCAAACACACAAATCTTCACATATGCTGTGTATGCCTCCCTAAAGGACCAACATATCGTGAAAATATGGAAAGCTTCCTCACCCAAATTTCTGCACTTACGTTGTAATTTCCGTCAGACAAATTCATTATCCTAGGTGACTTCAACCTCTCTGACATTTCATGGAATAAGTCTCCCAATAACACGTCCTTTATACCCAGTGATCGCTTATCGCCTGTTAGCACATCATTTATAGACTGCATGCATTTTTCTGGATTGCGCCAATATAATGGAATTCCAAATACCAACGGTCACTTTCTTGATCTCGTCCTATGTAATGACTTCGTCACGGTCTCTGCATGTGATGAACCATTAATTTCAGAAGATCCTCATCACACCTCACTAATCATAGAAGTTTCATTTTCTGAACCCGATCCACTAGTGGAGGAACTAAGAAGCGGTTACGTCTTTAGGCGCGGTGATTACGAACAAATTAATACATGTCTCGACCAGGTAAACTGGCATGAGCTCCTTTCGATTGGTGATGTAAACACGGCATTAAAAAAATTCTATTCACAATTAAATAATCTTATAGACGCCCACATTCCCAAAAAACTATGTAGGAATTCTAAATACCCGCCATGGTATAATTCGGCCCTCATTAAATTGACATCAGAAAAATACAAATACTTTAAAAAGTTTAAGATATACAAAAACCCATCTGACTACGCCACTTTCTCTTTACTAAGATCACGCCACAAAAAACTTAATTGGGAATGCCACAATATTTACTTATTAAAAATCGAACGTGATATATCCTCCGACCCAAAAAAAGTTTGGAATTACATAAAATCCAACTCCAAATCCCACGGTGTTCCGAACACTATGACATTTAAAGACGAAAAAGCTGAAAATGGGTCTGACATCTGTAACTTATTCTCTAAATATTTCATGTCTGTCTACAACAATAATGCTCGAAACATCCAGATCCTACCGGACAACCCCAAAGAGTTCTGTGTTGCTAGCATTAATAATATTGAAGTCGACCAGCATCATATACAGAAACACCTTGAAGATTTAGATCTCAAAAAAGGCGCAGGCCCAGATAAAATTCCCCCTTTCTTCATAAACAAATGTGCCCGCAGCCTATCTAAACCGCTATCCATAATTTTTAGTCGCTCCCTTAAAGAGGGAATAGTCCCAAACACTTGGAAAACGGCATTTGTAACTCCCATCTTCAAGAATGGCCAAAAATCTAACGTCGAAAATTATAGGCCAATTTCAAAGCTCTGCATCTTTAGTAAGGTTTTCGAAAAAATTGTGTATGACCAGATGTTTTCGGCCTTGAGATCGTCACTCAATAATAACCAACATGGATTTATGAGGGGGAAATCTACAACCACTAACTTAACGGCATTCACCGAATTCTTACAAGATAACATGGATCAGCGTATACAGGTAGATGCAATATATACAGATTATAGCAAAGCTTTTGATTTAGTTATTCATGATATCTTGCTCAGAAAACTTTTACAAATCGGTGTACACGGAGACCTCCTCAGATGGCTCTCGTCCTATATTGCAAACCGTAGCCAAGCAGTAGTTGTCGGTGGCTATAAATCGAACTGGGAAACCGTGCCGTCGGGAGTACCCCAGGGGTCATTATTGGGACCATTACTCTTTAATATATATATTAATGACATTGGGAAATGTTTTCACCACTCCAGAACTTTATTATACGCAGATGACATGAAAATATTCTCCCCTGTCACGTGTATCAATGAGTGTACCCGCGTGCAAGAAGATCTAAATCGCCTAAATATTTATTGTGCAGAACACAACCTGCAAATAAATGTAAAAAAATGTGGCACCATCAGCTTCACCCGAAATAAAAATCCAATTTCTTTTAATTACTCCCTTAACGGCACAATACTGAGCAAAATGACAGAGGCTAAGGATCTGGGAGTAGTGTTAGATTCAAAATTACTTTTTGAGCGCCATATCGAATCCATGGTTGCAAAAGCTTCCCAGGTACTTGGCTTTGTACTCAGAACATGCAAAAATTTAAAAAAAGTAAATACCATGAAAATGCTATACTTTGCGTATGTACGCAGTTCTCTGGAGTACGCCTCTCAAGTCTGGAATCCCAGGTATAAGTCACACATAGAAAGGATTGAGAAAGTGCAATATCGTTTTCTACGATACCTTGATTTTCGGGCCTATCGTCCTCATCTGAGTCACGAGGAGTCAGCAGCGTTTTTCAGGATTTCGTCACTGGAAAGTCGTAGAAACTCCGCAGACGTACTATTTTTACAAAAAATTGCCACCTCTGTGATAGATTGCCCGGAATTACTTGAAAGAATTCAATTAAGAGTACCCATCAGACAAACCAGACAAAATCACACATTAAACATCCCTCAATGTAACACTAACTCAAAACAAAATGCTTTTATTCACCGTGCTTCATACAATTTTAATACTTCATACAGTAAAATAGACTTATTTAACTCAGCACCCCACAATTTCAAACCTAAAATCAATAAATAATTATATTATCATTATTATTTTTTTATTAATACACATACGTACATGTTACACATTACACAGACTAGATCCATCCCATCCCCCTCCCTTCCGCCATCCCATCCCTATAGGCTAATTGTAACTTTTTTTCTAACATAAATATTATATATGTTCACTAAATAATTAAAATACCTTAGTGAAAACCTATTATTGGTTAAATAATTTAACACTTACTACACCATACCTTGTAATGATTATAACTGTTGGTTTTCCAAATAAAATAAAATAAAATATAATAAAAATAAATATATATATATATAGGTCCCACAACATTTATTGCGTCCGTGCGTAAATCCGTCTTTGGGCGTCCAGCACTTCTAGTTCTTTTTTTTAGATTGTTTTTGTGAATATTGCACTATGTTTTACTCACAATAATCGCTAATATCATATTTTTTTAATATTCATAATAATGCAGGTTTTGATGTTTATTACACTTTCATACATTTCTAGCGTCACGTACATACTCACGTCCGGGTGTATATTTTTTATATATTGAAGGTTCCTTTTAATATAGGTTTCACGTCCGTTCACTCTAATTCAATTGTTACGTCTTCCGTATATTGCTGACTATTCTAATAAAGTTTTCACGTCCATACTGAATAATTTATTCTGGCGTCCGAGTGTATATTATTTGTTTGTTACATGGCGTTTTGAAGGTCGATTTAATTTTTACGTCTTCCGTATATAAGGCCCTTAAGACTCTTGGATTTGTTTTGAGAGTTTCAAAAGGTACATTTAGGCCGTTGTTTTGCCCCTTATATTATAAAACCCCTTAGGATAACATGACTTATTCTGATATGGGAGATATATTTCACCCTAAAATTAATCAATATAAATATTGTTTATTTTAATTCTTTTATATATCGAGACAAATAGACATCTATAATTTTTGCAATCTTTTGTTTACTTTGAATATCTACTTATGTGAGACTTCTTATCATTTTTACCAATGTATCTTATTTTATTATACGCTTTTGTTGTAACATTTAATTTTTTTTCATTGTATTTTGTTTTCTCTATTGTTTTAATTTTGAAGAATTTATAATAACTGCGATACTCAACTATTAAACTAGAATGTAAACGTCTATTAGGTGTAATAAATAAATTAACAAATAAATAAACAACACACAATATTTCTTACTTTTCTGGTGAAGTTTTCACGTTCATAGTGAATTAATTAATTAATTACAGCATCTGTGGTTGAGAGGTAAGACTCTCGACTCGCAATCCGAAGCCCGTAAATCTGACGGTCAAACCCGGCGTGCGCAAATAAATTTTTATTTGTTTGTGTTATTTCACAATTAATACATTAAACATAATATAAAGTGTGTTTGCAGCACGTTCCAGAGTGAAATATACTCTCAGTATCGCCCTGGTGTGAGACCACCATTCCGAATGGAAACGTTATTTCTAAGCTTTTGCCGTGTTTGGTGACCAGATATAAAAAGCCAGGTACTTTTCTACATTTCTCTTCCCCATCTTCTTCCCCCCCCCAATACCTTCACCCTAGTACTCAGATTGGGGATGCCACAGTCTCGCTGTTCCAGACGGGAGCGGTTGAGACTCTTGTGCTGTATATAAAAAAATATATGTATATATAAATGTTTTATTTTTTTGACATCCAGAAACACACCAGACCTGACAAAAAACTGTCTATTGATAGTGAGAATTTTGAATGAATATCTTGTTGCATCTTGTATTCAAAAGTACCTACTGGGCGCAGGCGTGCGACAATCATTTTTACAACGATATCCTGAATAAAAATGTATCATTTCATAACGCGCCAGTTCGCTCCATTGCAGAGGGCGGTCGGCCCTTTTGAGGTCGGGACATCAATTTACCGTCTACTGTAAACCATCTTACAAAAATGTCCACCCGCGCAGGGTGATTTTTAATTCTGAGTGCTACGTGGCATCGTTGTAAATTAACTGAATGTTGCCAAATCTACCGTTTTGCATCACCAAAGGCTCAAACAATACATAACAATGTATATACTAGCAGTTAAAAACCCGCTCCGCGGGTTTTTGCTGCTGGGCCCTGCGGGCGGCACTTGGTTGGGCTGCGCCCAGTTTAAGTGATATTAACAACAGTTACATTTAATAGATAGATATTAGGTCATTCACAGAGAGAGGGTGAGTATATATTGTTAAAACACGGAACAGGAAGGAGTTAATGAATAATAACATGCTCAATTTAGGCATAATAAGAATGACAGTTGTTTGAATAAATGAAATTTTACGTATTTGTGATGGATTATTTCAAATGAAACACTATTATTGACTACATGTCTACAACTGATATTAACTGTTATGGTACCTAATATAATTTGCTCATAGGAGACTTGCAGTGCTTAAATATGTGTTACAACCGTCAATGTCTATAAGTTGAATCAATATCGTATAGTTTGTCACAACAATTAAAGATAGTTACAACAAATTTGACTGAAATAATACATTATTACATATTGATTAATTGTACCCGTGTTTATGGATAAAAGGAGGGTAATGGTGCAATGTGATTAGCAGTCGGTTTAATTAAAAGGTGTGAATTTTACTCCAACTGGTGGTTATTCTTTTCCTAAAACTGTTACTGTATCTAATAAAGTTTAAAGTTAGATTATATATACACCTTCATCAGGAGAGTAAAAATCTATATATAAAGGTAGATTATTACAATATAGCGCCCCTGAGGTAATATCTCACAAAAGCGGCGCCATGCAAATTGTCCAATTAATAAATAAATATAATGTTTACATTTTATTATGTACGTATGCATTGATATACAATGGAAATAGATAAAATAATGTTATCCGATTAAACTTTATTTTATTAAAAAACAAATAACTTTTTTAACTTCACTTTATTATATACAACCAATACATGTTTCATGAACGAAGTATACACCGAAGTCAAAAATTAAATATAGATTACAATTGGAAAAAAGAAGTGGAAGGAGGGGGGAGGGGTAAGAGTAGGCTGGGTTTATAAGAATTATGAATTACAATATGAAAGACCAGTTAAGTGGGAAAATATTTAAAAGAGAGTTTATAAAAAAAAATTCTTGTTAATTACATCTACTTTTATAAACATGTTCTCTTATTTCTAAAATTTCGAAATTATTTATTTGTGATGCTTTATATCCTGTGTGAAGTATTTTAAGACCTGAAATTTTTTTTTGCATATAACCATAAAACAATATATTCATAAGACAAATAACATTTAATAACGGTTATTCTAATAAATTGATAGTTGAAATACTAAATAAAATAATTAAACATATTATCTTCAAACGGTATTTTTACCCTAGTTCTTAAGATATAAATAAACAATGGCGTAGAATTCTGTTTGTGGATAACGACACTTCTAAAATGATATATATAAACATTCCTGGTACTATTCAACCGGCGTTTTACACTAATAACAGAATGAATAAATATATTCTTAATAATATAGATTGCGAAAATCAAACAAAAAAATCAGGAGTTTATAAACTCAATTGGGCTGGATTTGTAATTTATTTTACAAAGGTAGAACCAATAGAAACTTTGAAGTCAGAACTAAAAAATATCTCAGGGTTCTAAATGGAAATAGTGAATATGAGTTTGCAAATCATCTTTTGAATCACACTTTCGATAAAAATTCAGGTCTTAAAATACTTCACTCAGGATTAAAGCATCGCAAATAAATAATTTAGAAATTTTAGAAATTAGAAAACATGTCAATATAAAATCAGATGTAATTAATAAGCAAAAAAAAAATTATAAATAATAATGAAAAATGCCATTGCAAAGTAGAACTAAACTTCCAGAAGAAATCTTATTATTAAATGCTTGATGTTCAAGTAATTTTGCATATTTAAATATACGCGCCAGTCATTTGATTCGTTTCTTCACCGCCAGAGGGGCGCTCTGTCGGCCACCTAGCCGCGATGCGTATCGGGAATCGGCCATATTGAATTAACGCCTGCTTTTTTCGTCAAACGTCAAACGTAATCACGTAATTGTGGATAATTTTCACTGTAATGTAATTAATCCAATGGATTATGAACTTTCTAAGACATATTTTCTTCGATATTATCCAAAAATTGTATGAGCAGAATCGATATTTTTTAAGAAATATCGTATTACATGTGGCGATTCTATTTCAGTATGAAATGGTGTCTTAATCTTTAAAGTCTTATTTAAACACAATTTGAATTTGACCAATCACAGGGCCTACACCGTCCAGACGCTGGAGTAATAATATTATCAGATTCGCAAACTGACACGAGGACGCAATACTATCGACGTAATGCGTGGACGCAGCACGGCCGTCGTTATGTATACAAAATAATATCTACTCGTGATCGGTCACGAGGATACAATACTATCGACGAAGCACTTCTGTCGTTACGTATTCAATATAATAATATCTGTTTTTATATCTAACTTAATTAGTTCAACCTCAAATTGTAATATTTTAATTAGGGCCGTCTGTTTCAACAGAATGCTAAATCGTGAGCTAAGTTAAAAATTTAACTGTCAGTTAAAGTAACAAGGATGTTAAATCGGACCGCGCGCTGTTTCAAGTGCCTTTATGCAAAAGTAACAGTTACTAGTGTGGCCAGTCTAAAAAGCAGAATATTCCTCGAAATTACGTGGAAAAACGCACGGCATTATTTTTTGGTACGGCCACACCGAAGATTAAATATGATCTCTGGTTAAGTGACTGTCAAATAGTGTCAAAATACAGAAGTTTGTTGTGCGTCATTATAACCTCTTCCGACTTCTTGTTTGTTATTGTGTTCGAATTTTTTATTTCAGAATTTAATTTTTACTTACATGATGAAGATCGATTTATAGTTTTAGGAATAATTTCTTGAGAGTATTGGAGGGGCTAGTTTCCTTTGATTAATAATTCCAACCAAACTTTGTAAAAAAAGTTATATATTTATTACATAGTTTCTTTTCAATTATAATATGTATATTGAAACATTATATACAGGGTTTAATATAATAATAAGTTTTATACCAAAGTTTATGAAAAAAGATATACTTTTATTACATTGTTTTGTTCCTAGAAAAATATTTCTGTGGTATTTAAAAATAAATGACGACCTATTATAATATATACGATATTACACGGAAAAAATATAATTTACTTTCCAGTAGTCGTAATATCTCCCTCAATTTGATCCGTCACAAGCTTTTGCAAGCTCTTTCGACATGCGATACCGTGCCAAAAATTCGGAATCATCCCAAATGACCATATTATTAACACGGGGTCGAAATGTTTTTGGCTTTCACTGTAAAACATTTTGCTTGACGAATTCATCTTCACTACTGTCATCTTCGATAATATTAATTATGATTAATAATCGTTTCGTAACAACACTCAACAGAAGAACCTTACGTATAGAACTGTCAAATATGTCAAAATGGCGGAGTAACTCGAGAATCGCCAATAACTCGCGAGTAACTCTCGGATTTCGGGAAGTTAAAACAAAAGTTAAAAGTGACGTAAAACCAGGAGTTAAATTGATTGAAAAACGCATTTTGGTGAAATTTAACTTTAGCATTTACTTTTACTCTTACTTTTACTATAGCTAGCGTTGAAACAGACGGCCCTGAATGAGTTAAACTTATTACTATCATTAAGTTAAAAATAAAAATATTTTTTTTTTTTTTTTAACATATATTTCTTAACATCTTTAGCGTTACAATATTTACTACATAATATTATGTAATATTTCAATCACTTTTCTGATAAATCAGATGCTTGTGCTTAGGAGAGGACAACTATATATTTTTACATATATTTATATTGCAAATATTATTACAAAAACTCTTAATAACCTTACAAGAAAATACAATAAAAGTAATAAAAACAGGTTAGATATAAATAATACCAAGAAATGATACGCAGAAACATAATATGTGGAGTTTATTAAGCAGAATTGATTTGAAAGTACCTACACGGCCACACACGCTCATGTAATCTATTTAAAGAAAAACACTGTAAAATCAATTCAAATAAAAATACTTGTCTTAGAAGAATATGTTAAACATATGTATAATAACATTCTCTCTGATTCTATCTTCAATGTAACCAAAATAAATTTAAAAACTCAATTTAAAATCTATTAAACGTGTACCAAACTGCATAAAATGTAATTATATTATGTAATGACTAATGAAATATATTATGTTATAATAACCTCATGTTAAAATAAGCTCCCTCTTGAATAACGTTATATTTTTTACAAAATAAAACCGTTCTTTGTTTTAAACCACTTTATATTTATTTATCACAATATTTGTGTTCAATCCAAACCGGTCAACGAAATATAAATTAAAATAGAGTCTTTTAAAACAAAGTATTTGTTTCATTTTGTATAATGTCAAGCTACAAAGTGTTTGTTTTCTTCGATAAATTTAGTATTTTTTAGTTCTTGTAAGTATAGTGTTTAAATTTTTAGATACATAATAGAATAGTATATTGAGGAAATCTGTAATTGGTTTTTTAGTTAGGTAAATTACACATGTATTAATGAACCACATTGTAAACTGTTGATTTCCCTGAAATAAAATAAATAATATGAAACAATAAGAAAAGTTATGAGGTGGTATTAGAGAATTTTAAATCGATTTTCTTAGCAATTAAATAATAATTTAACAATAACTTTGTAAACACCACTTTTATTTTTTATATTTTGTTTCGACCGGGTTTCGCTACCACCGAATGTTCTTGAAAAAACAATATTGTTTCGTTCTTCGTTCGATAATGATTTCAATGTAAAATAGTGTGTTTGTGTAAACTCCGCTCATACGAGTTTTGAAAACATAGTGTAGAGATATAATATAAAATAATAATCATCCTAGACATGAAGAAAAGTCAATAGGTGTTGCATATTAATTAAAAATTGATAAATGTATCCAAGACACTATCCAGATAGCATTTAGTTCGAGTTGAATCCTGCAATGATACATAAAGATAACAGCCAATAAAAATATGCGTTAAGAAAATTAAGATTAAGTATGTTTTATTTTTATAGTGAATATCTCACAAGAGTCCCAACTGATCCCGTCTGGAGCTAGTGAGACTATGGCATCCCCAATTGGGGTATATTGAAGGGGAAGAGATGGGGAAGAGAAAGGTGGGGAAGTACCTGGCTATTCAGATCTAGTTACTAAACACGGCTAAAGCCACTTGGAGCAAAGTTTCAATTCTGAATGGTGGTCTTACACCAGGGCGATACTGGGAGTAACTTCAACTCTGTTGGTAATTTTTAGTCGAAGTATATTACAGTAAATATGACCGAATCAGATAGGGACACATTATCTCAGTTGGTAGGGTCACGGCTCGGAAACCCAAAGGTCCTGGGTTCGAGTCCCAAATGTGACAGTGCCTTTTTCAGATTTTTCCGTTTCAGATGTTCGATTGAATTTCGCTAATATTGTCTTCATTAATTAAAAATAATACCTAATCTAGATCGGCCACGGGTACGCAATACTATCGATGTAATGCGTGGATATAGCACTACCATCGATATGTATTAAAAATAATATCTATTCGTGAACGGACGCAATACTACCAACGTAATGCGTAGACGCAGCACGATCGTCGTTATGCATTAAAAACCACGCAGGATGCTTCTTAGTTCTGAGCATCAAGCGGCATTGTTCTAAATTAACCCAATGTTGCCAAATCTGATGATTTACCCAACCAAACGCTCAAATAATATACAAAAATGTACTCGCGAATGGCCACGGAGACGCAATACTATCGAAGTAATGCGTGGACGCAGCACGATCGTCGTTATGCATTAAAAACCACGCAGGACGCTTCTTAGTTCTGAATGTCAAGCGGCATCGTTGTAAATTAACCCAATGTTGCCAAATCTGATGATTTACTCAACCAAACGCTCAAATAATACATAACAATGCACTCGTGAATGGCCACGGGACGCAGTACTATCGAAATAATGTGTGGATGCAGCACGACCGTCGTTATGTATATTAAATAATATCTACTCGTAATCGGTCTCGAGGACGCAATACTATCGACGTAATGCGTAGACGCAGCAAGATCGTCGTTATGTATCGAAAATTATATTACTTCGTGGACGCGGCAAGATCGTAGAAATGAATAAAAACATACACTGCTCGATATATACATTGTGTAGCGAACCTGTCGGCAAAATGTCAAACGTTCAATATTCGTTTCCAGACATTCCGAGAGATTTTTTGCTTCCACAAAAATTTTTGCCATTCGATTCTACATGGGGTAAGCATCGTTCTGGCCAATTTTGACGTCAAAACATTGCAGCGTCCGTATATCGGACGCTGTAAGTCGGTGGACGCTACAATGCTATGGAGTTTTTAGGGGTCGGACGCAACAAATGTAGCGGGATATATATATATATATATATATATATATCTGCCCTGATGATGAACTTTGTAACGCTGTCCGAAACTAGAAGGAGAAAAGCGTAACATGGCATAACAATCCATTATCAGGTAATGAATCCATGTTGTCTTATATTGTCTAGTAGGTAGGTACCTATATAATTATTATGTTAAACTATATAATACATATATCTGGATAGTTACCTATAGACAACATTACTCACCGATCAGTTATTCCTCAATGACCATTTAAACTTAAAATTGCATCTGTTTGGTTTTATCTTCACTATTTATTACAATGACTATTAATTCATTTTGAGACTAAAAGTGTTATTTCAATTTTTTGAATCTTTAAATGATAGATTCAGTGATTTTTTTTAACTTTATTATCTCGATATACAAACAAAATTCTTTAAAACTGAAACACAAAATAAAAATATGTGTTCACAAGGAACCCTCCTGCTGTCAAAATCTAAACTGGATTGTCTATTGATTACATTAAATTAAATTTTAACTCTGACCATTGGCTGCTAGCTCTAAGGAGTGTTGGAGCAGTTCAGTCAATCTAAAAATAATAATTATCAACCGTTATATATAAATGTACCACTGCAAATAACTAAACTAACTGATAAAAATCAAAGCAAATAACAGTAATAAGAGTAGTACTATATTGTTACCTTTAGAATTAAGTTAAATTCAACTGGCTCGAATTTTCCTTCTTAATATCACGTGTCATAAGTCACGTGGTGCAAGCGAATTCCATATCGCTCATCGAGAAACGTCATCCAGGAATACCAATTATCTTAACACGCAGAGCATGGATGCTGACCATAGTATTGAAATTTTTCCGAAACGTGAACGGCGCTCGCCGATGCCTCTTAAACTGTACGTCGAGATTGCGCCACTTTAGTTTCCAGCTCTCATACCGATCACTCCAGCAGGTCGGTATAAGCTTCAAAATTGCTATTTGCTAGTGCCCTTCATGCTGAAGGTTTTCATGCTGAAGTTTACCTGACCTGAAGTAGGGATAGACTGGCAATATTTTTAGCGGACCACAAATTTTTCACGGAGTACAAGCCGCCACTGACGCTGACACAACTTTCGATAAATTTGCTATAAACAGAACTTTTATTTGATCAGTTACTTTAGATTTATTTATAGTTATATTTTAAATGCATATTTACGGAATAAAAAATTCCAATAACAAAGATACATTATACAAATACACACACAATCATAATTGCCTAATTAGCGATTTAAATTTATTAATGCTCAGGTGGAAAATGTCGATGTCAGAGGCTAGTGAGTTTAAAAGGACTATCATTCTTCCGAGAGGCATTGCTAATGGTAAGTTAGTCATACATCTCGGAAGAATGAATGGTTTGTGCCTATGCGTTCTTGCGATGTTATCAGGGACGTAAAATAAAATTTCTGGATTGTTGATGTGACCGTTCAACAAGTTATAGGCCATCATCAGCAACGCAGCTTTCCACCTGTTGACAAGACTATCGATACCCAGCATTCCGGAAAGGAAGACTGATGGGTATAAATAAGGATAGTACCCGAAGTCTCTAAGATAAAGATATCGTAGAAACTTCTTTTGTACTTTCTCCACCATTGAAGTGTACGTAGCATCCCCGGGTCCCCATATTATTGAGCCACTTTCCAAAATACTACGTACTAGGCTAAAATATAGCAAGAGAACCACGGCAGAGCTGCAGAAATGTCTGGAGTTACATAGCACAAATCCAAGCATTTGTAATGGTGTAACTTTAGAGATCTTCCACAAATTAGGAAATGTTCCCGTACTAAGAGAAAAATGTAAAGTAGGGGTATTAATAAAGGCTATATTATACAACCCTTTAATAAAAATGACGGAATAAAATAAGGTCCAGATGATGTTTTCGCTTTGAGTTTTTTAACTGCAGCTAACATATCAGATTTTGTGATGTTAGTAATATCAACATTCTGCGCTGCTGATGATGATTCCCCGGTATAAATGAACTCAAATCCGTAACTTGCTGACTGTAAACCGATTTAAAATAGTCCGCGAATGCTTCGGGAATATCAATTCCCGAGTGTGATTGTCCATTCCAAGTAACATGGTCGACAAACCCACCATCACTTCTTTTGGATGAGACATATTTCCAGAACGACCTGGGATCAGATTTGATGTTTTTTTCAATGATGTTAATGTAATTTGTATGGGCCAATTGCATACTGCGTTTAACTTTAGCTCTAAGATAACAAAACATTTCACGTTTTCTTACTAGTCCAGTTTTCTTCCATTTTCTGAAATGTCTGAACTTTAGCTTTATATCGCTAATAATTTCATTGGAAAACCATTGAGGATATTTTCTTTCATTCTTCGGAATGCGTTTCCTTTTGAAGCACATATCGATGAAACTAGCTGAAGAACCCGATATTCCCCAGGCTTTGTGCAGGGTTTTTCTGAATATAATGTAGACGGTGACCTTCCTCATGTTTGGACAGCAGTTTGGTTACAGCGCCCATCAGGGGATTTCAAAACAATCGAATCGAACAAACGAATCACTAAAACGGTCAATACAAGTTATTCGACTATTATTATTATTATTTGAGTGTGCAAAATTGCATCACTCTGGGAATAAAATGTTGATTTGTATAAAAATCAAAACCATGCCGCCCGCTCACCACAGACCCTCTCCTTTATGTAAATAACAAATAAAGTTTTGTAAATAAAGCTTATAGCAGTGTTCCGCAAAGTGTGCTCCGCGGCACACTGGTGTGCCGTGACCATTTGTAAGTGTGCCGCGAGTCCCGCATCACTTCTCACAAAGTGCTCTGTAAATCGGTCTTTACTTTTCTGTGCGGCGCGGCGGCCGGAGGTGGCGTGGGTGGGACTCGATCGCTGCAAAGTGGCCGTGTGATACGCCGCTACGCTACATTATCACGTGTGCTACACTACATAAGTGGGGTGCTATTGCTACATTATTACGTGATTGCGCACGAGCTATCCGGGTGCATGCGCGTGACAACATAACATTACGAATTACGACGGCGACGTTGCGCCCGCTTGTTTAGTAGTCATTCGTTAATGCTAGTGTTTGGTTGTGTCGTCGCGAACTTAATTGACTTTTTTAATTGCAAAAAAATATCCCATATTACGTGTATATAATGGATAAATTCGTTAAACGTACCGCAAGTTTGTCAAGTGAAACTAATGATTCCCAAGAAGAAGCAGAGTCAACGAAGAAAAAACCTAAGCTTTTTGATCGGAAATACGATGAGAGCTATGTGCGTTATGGCTTTATATATTGCGGTGACGAATCGTGCCCAATCCCAAAATGTCTTGTTTGTGGAGAAACTTTGGCTAATAATTCGATGGTGCCCAGTAAACTTTCACGACATTTAACAACTAAACACCCATCGGTGGCTCACAAAGATAAAGCCTTCTTTCAACGTATGAAATACCAGTCTAAGAAACAGGTAACTCTCATGAGTTCGTCTTTCAATACATCAAGCAAAGCGCAAAAAGCAAGCTACGTGATCGCTAATATGCTTGTTAAATCGAAGAAACCTCATTCTCTCGCTGAAACTTTAATTTTACCTGTCTGCAAAGAAATTGTCAAAATTATGATTAGCCAAGAAGCAGCTAAGGAAATCGAAAAAATACCTGCGTCAGCAGATACGATCTCACGTCGTATTAATGAAATATCCACCGGCATTCAATCAACGTTAATTGAAAAATTAAGGTTAAGTGGAGTTTTCGCGCTACAAGTCGACGAGTCTACTGATATCAGTGGTCACGCGCATCTCATCACAAATGTGAGGTACACGGATGGATATGAAATAAAAGAGGAGTTTTTAGTTTGTCTGCCACTACCTGGTTATACCACCATAGAAGAAATATTCAGAATAACAAACCAGTACTTCAGTGAACAAAATTTGGAATGGCGCAATTGCTTAAGCATTTGCACAGACGGAGCAGCAGCTATGACAGGAAAAATTAGGGGATTTATAACCAGGGCTTCTGAAAAAAATCCTAATATTAAAAATTTACATTGCTTTTTACACAGAGAGGCACTGATGACGAAGTCTCTGCCTGATGAATTGTTGTCTGTCTTACAAGAAGTCGTCAAAATTGTCAATTAAATCAAGTCGCGACCGCTGAACTCTCGTCTGTTTAATGCCAAAGTGATGGAACGTGTGATCAACGACAAACTGCTCACATACCTCGAGAAGAACAAAATTATCAACGACCGTCAATACGGATTCCGGCGGAACCGCTCGTGTGGTGATCTTCTCGCGTATGTGACGCATGTTTGGGGGCGGTGCCTGGAACGTCACGGTGAGACCCAAACGGTCGCACTAGACATATCCAAGGCCTTTGACCGGGTCTGGCACCGAGGACTTGTCAACAAATTGCATTCTTACGGACTTCCCGCATCCCTGTGTACGTGGATTGCTAACTTTTTAAGGGATAGGTCGATTCAGGCGGTTGCTGACGGTTTCACCTCTTCCTCGCACTCCATAAATGCTGGCGTCCCACAGGGATCGGTTCTGTCTCCGACTTTGTTTTTGTTGCACATCAATGACCTTTTGACATGTGCACCGATTCATTGTTACGCGGATGACAGTACAGTTCATGATAGCTTTTTGTTTGATAAGCCCCCAAAGGGCACACAAACTCCAACGGCTCGGAGGGCTTTGAAGCAGAGAATGGACGGTTATTTCGAGAGTATTTCCTCCTGGGGTAAAAATAATCTCGTCGAATTTAATGTTTCAAAGACCCAATCCTATCTGATTACGTCTAAAAGGGATCCAAATGATAATCTAGTCTCCTTCAACGGAAGCAATCTTCCGAACAGGCCTTCCATTGATATGCTTGGTGTAACTATAAGTGACCAGCTCAGGTACGGGGGCTCCATCGAAGCCAGAGTAAAGTTGGCCTCTCAGAAGCTGGGCGTACTGTACAGGGCCCGCAGATACTTTAATAGTACACAACTGCTCACCCTGTACAAATCGCAAGTGCGCCCTACGGTCGAATTTGGCAGCCATCTCTGGTCTGGAGCCCCTAAATACCTGAAAAAAACCCTTGACTCTGTGCAGAAACGGGCGGTCCGTTTGATAGATTCCCCAATCTTAACAAACGGACTGCAATCTTTAGAGCACAGGCGTCAGGTAGGTATGCTGTCCTTGTTCTATCGGTATTACAATGGAAGATGCTCTGAGGAACTAGCGTCATTGATCCCTTCGGCACCGGTGCGTAGTCGGGATACACGCCAAACGCGCGCCCAATATTTGTACACAGTTGACACTTGTCACATGAGAACGGGTCGCTTCTACGATTCGTTCTTAAGTTCAACAGCTCGGCTGTGGAACGAACTGCCGGCCTCTGTGTTTCCTCCCTCCTACAACATGGGACTCTTCAAGACCCATGTTCACTCCTTCCTCTCCACAAAAAGACCCTCCACACAGCATCCCCAAAGATGACATAGGCCCTGAGGGAAATTATTTTCTTCAGGGCCTCCTGTGTGGAGTAAATATAAAAAAAAAAAAAAAAAAAAAAAAATGCATTGTGTCAGGAAATGGGAGCAGATCATCAGTCACTTCTGTTTCATACAGAAGTACGATGGCTTTCTCGCGGAAAAGTGCTTTCTCGCGGAAAAGTGCTTTCTCGGATTTACGAGCTGAAAAATGAGACCTAGACATTTCTAGAAACCCAGGGTTCAGACTTTGCTTCTCTATTTAAAAAATAAGAATGGGTAGCAAAACTTGCATATCTGGCGGACATATTCGCTCAATTAAATGAGCTGAACAAAAAATGCAAGGAAGAAATTGTAACATTTTAACGTCTTCGGACAAGATTGAAAGCTTTCGCGCTAAGTTGGTGCTATGGATCAGCCACGCTACCAATGGTAGTAACGAAATGTTTCCAAATGTCATGGCTGCCGATTCAGAAAAAAAGTGCAGGCTTTGATAGTGAAACACTTGGAGCTGTTAGCAGAAAAATGAACTCATATTTTCCTAAGTGTGACCTGCATCCTATGGACTGGGTAAGATATCCATTTTCGGAAAGCATTTCCCTCGGACATTTACCAATAAACGAGCAGGAAGAATTCATGGAGCTTAAAACTGATCGGACACTAAAATTAAAATTTTCTGAAACAGAGTTAGCACATTTTTGGCTCCACGTAAAAAAATGAGTATCCACTGCTGTCAAAGCGAGCTATTGCAATTCTATTACCATTTGCCACGACCTATTTATGCGAATTGGAGTTTTCAACTCTCACAACGATAAAGTCAAAAAAATAGAGAACGCCTGAGGACGATCGACGAAGAGATGCGAGCAGCGTTATCAACGATTGTTCCAAATTTTGATCGTCTGTGTTCAGTTAAACACAGGCTCACATTTCGCTCACATTTCAGGCTCACATTTCGCATTAAACATCTTTTCAAGTTATATTGATTTTAATAATAAATATTAATAAAATATTGTTTTTGGTAAATTTCGGTTCGGAGTGGCCACGCTTATTACGAATAATTTTTAGAAAAAAAACTTTAGATATGACGTAATTATTATAAAAGGAAACTTTTTGGCTTGGTGGCGGCGGAGAAAGATGCATTTTAATTATCAATTGCGTAAAATTAAAATTCACTTCTTGAACCGATTCGGTGACAGTTCGCGGTTATTCTGTCACTGTTATGAGATAAATATCAATCATAATTACACAAACCCGGCTAGACAAACCCGGCTAGACAAACCCTGCATTGCCAAACAAACCATTCAAAACCTGGGATGTTTTTTTAAATTATGATGCAGCTTTCGTAGTTTAACCTCAAAGTTCGTCGTTATTCGTAATAAGCCTAGCCAATCCTATCCAAAATTTACCTTGTTTTTTTTTCTTTGGTGTACCGTTAAAATTTCTTGATTAGTTAGGTGTACCGTGAACATAAAAAGTTTGCGGAACACTGGCTTATAGTATGGTGTGCCATCATTATAAAAATATTTAAAAAAAATTATAGCAGACCACAGATATTACACAAAATATTATCAGTATTCTGTTAAAAGGCATTAAGTCAAAATTTAGAGGTTTTTTAAGGGAAATAATTTCCGTCAGGGCTTCCTGTGCAGATATATATTTAAAAAAATTGCAAAACAGTGGATTTAACCTACTTGACTAAAAAAAAATTGTGTTTTTCTATTAGATGTTTATCTAGGGTTGCCATCCGTCCGGGTTTCCCCGGATTTGTCCTAGTTTAGAAGGCGTCCGGGGAGCGTCCGGGCGGGGTTTCATTTGTAGTCCGGGTTTAAAAATTTAAAGTCTTGGGCCGGCCTGCATGACCTCTTGACTAAATGTATTGCTTTTGCTGGAGATAATTGCAATACAAACTTCGGTGGAATATAACGAAATGGAACCAACAATGTTTTCCACAAGCTGAAAGAAAATCTAAACCCAAACATGGTTGGTGTGGGATGCTCTGCTCATGTCATTAACAACGCAGTGCACCACGGATGTGATTTTCTGCTAGTAGACGTGGAATCCATCATCTTAAAAATTTATAATTTTTTTGCCACTTATACAGTACGAACCGAAGCTCTTAAAGAATTCTGTGAAACAGCTGAGGTCGAATATAAACAGCTTCTGTATCATTCCAAGACGCGTTGGCTAAGCCTGTTTCCAGCTGTCGAGCGACTCCTGAAGCTCTACCGCCCATTAAAAGATTATTTTGAAAGCATAAAGAAGAAAAGGCCAGAGAGAAAGGAAGGCCACCTGTTTTAGTTAAACAGTTTTTTGAAAATCCTCTCTCGGAGGCATACTTATTTCTCATACACTCAATTATGCACACCGTTCACTCAAAAATACAGAAATTAGAGAAAAGTGATAATTCAGTCCTTGAAACCAGAAGCATACTTGTATTCATAACAAAAAGCTTAGATGACCGAATTAAGGAAAGTTTCGTGCCGTTGAATGTTCAGAGTATTATAAATAAAGATGAAAACACGAAACAAGAGTTTATAAAATGCTCGCATGACTTCTACAAGGAAATCAAAACGTACATTGAAGAATGGATGCAACCGTTAAAACAATTTGAGAAATTTGACTGTATGTTTTTGCCAAAAATTAATAACAACACAGAATGGACTCTTATTGAAGACACTGTTCTTTATTTAAAAGACAAAAACATAGATATTGACGACGCAAAATTATTTGACGAGTGGGTGAATTTAAAGGCTTTTAGTCAAAACCTAACTGAACAAGATAAGCTTTTAAATTCAAATCAACTTTGGGTACAATTTTTTAAAACACCAAATGCGAATTTATATTCGGAATTGCTGAAAATTGCACAGTATTTTTTTTTGCATTCCGGCTCATAATGCCAACGTGGAGAGAATATTCTCATTAATTTCACAACAATGGACAAAAGAAAGAAATTTACTTAACTTAGAAACAATCTCGTCAGTAATTAAAATTAAATTCAATTTCCAAGAATACAGCTGCATTGATTTTTAAAAATTCCTTTTAAAATGGAAGATATTCTAAAAGCTATCGGAAAGAGTGATAAATACAAAAAAACTGAAAAGTAAAAAGGCAAGAGGCTGAGGAAAAATCTTTAATAGCTAGATAATCAAATAATGTACTTACAAGTGCTATAATTTCTATTAATTTTTGTAGTTAAAATTATGATTGTTTTTATTACGTAAAAGAAACGTAGAATTTTTATTTTTTATTATTTCATAGATTTCTTGAAATTACAATTGTTATGTTTTTTTTACAACCATACTAGGCTAATGCCCGTGTTAAGGTAATATGGCTGTTGATTAAAATTTAAGGTGATATAAATGAGAATAGTTTTTAATATTTTATGTTTTAAAAAATTAATAATGTAACTTACATTCCAGTAAGTCTAAACTTTAAAAAGGGTCAGTTTTGTTGCTTAAGATTTAAGAAGATTGAATTTAGTTCATATTATGTTAAGAGGTATTTTGTTGTGTAAATGGCTGCTGATACAAAATTATTCAGCTAAAAGAGTTACCTCAAAAATTGTAATACTGAATACTAAAATGGTTTCAGTATTTTCAAGATTTTTGTTTAAAAATTTAATTGAATTTTGTTAAGTTTAATATTTTAATAAGGTTAAGTTTTTATAACAGAGTATATTAATAATTTTTGTTTTATTTTAAGAATGAAAAATTCTAACTGGTTATGAAAACAATGTGTAACAAACTGTAATAAGATTCTGTTTTGTTAGGTACATTTAAAATGATGATAAAAGATGACAAAATTCAATTTTAAGGTCTGAAAATAAATAAAAAGGTGATTTAAACTGTTTTTATTACACTGACTGTGTTTAAAAAAACCTGTTGACATGTCCGGGTTATGGGCTCTAAAATCCGGGGTTCTCACGCCTCTTGTCCTGGTTGCCAAATTTTAGAGATGGCAACCCTATGTTTATCAGAATTAATTTATTTATCAAAATAGCATTAGGTAATGCACTGCTCTCCACGCAAAATCCAGTTTTATTTTACAAAATTAAGGTATATTCCATCTGAACAAATCAGTTGAGCATTCTATAATTTGAAATCTGTACCTCCATGACATTTCAATTTATAAAAAAGTTACACATTCACACGCTTTCAAAAGCAACTATGTATCTCAAAAGTTGTATTTTTGACAAATTGCTTTTTCACAGTAAAAAACGATATATGTGTATTATTTATAAAGAGAAGTAGTGTAGGTATGTTTGTGGTAATATTTGGTGTGCCATTCAATTCAGCCAGTTGGTTGTATCAGTGGTCAGTGATGATGATTGATATTGATTCAATGAGCGGTGCAAGCAAATTAACAGCTTTAAATTGACTCGTCCCATTGGCTGGCTCTGATTTCTCCCGGCTCCCGGGTCAACCAACTTCATTATGACATTATGATGTTGTTTGCACTTTACGTCAGCGGCGTGCGCTTGTCGTTATACAGGAGAAAATATTATTAATAAATATAATAATTTTAATTAAATTTAATTTTAAATAAATTGTAATCGAAAACATTTAACTGGTAAAATCATGTGGCTTTCTCAGTTTCAAATTTTTTTCCATAATTGTAAAATATAAAGATTGAATTTGTATTGCGCAGTTTAGTGGTATTTTATGCAAATGCAATGCTTTTATAGAATTTGTATAAAATATTTTGAATACCTATGGTTTGCAGGTGCTATAATTTCATATGCCACTATTTGTGTCTGCGGGCTAGTCCTTTTATCCTTCATAATTAAGAACATAATACAAAGGGTACGATAATATTTTATACATCATACAGCTAATAATAAAGACTCGATGCAGTTGGCAATAGTATAAACGGCCCCTCAAGTTGTGTCATTAGTTCGGGATTTATGGGACCTCTTCAATCAAGCTGAGTTGGAAGGATAAAACAGATAAGCCATATTTTGTTTAGTATTTACATTTTTGTTATTGTTGGTTGAAGATTTTTGTTTATGTTAGCCTGCGATACTCGAGCCCTTTAGGTCTGAGACAAAGGTATGCAATTATTGGACCACAAGACATAGCACAGAGTGCCATGTTCTTTATTGCAAAGTAACTCGTTTGTAACAAGTAATGCTTGCTTGAATTTGTTTATTTTATCTATCGTCATATCAGAGTATTACTCGTATTTTTTATTTCCTTAAAGATTTCATGTCGAGAGGAGTGTCCTTTGCAATAGATGAGGTTTTAATTTTTAATTTCTTGGTTAGGTGTTATTTTATTTAGGTATTTAACAGATACTAGGAAAGGCAAGAAAAGAAGTCGGCTAGAAGAGACAGGAATGTACTGAAAGGGTTGGTAAGAAGTAAGAAGTTACAAGAAGAGCCATGAAGAGAGAAGATGAGCAAAGAAGGGGTGAGAAGATGCAAGCAGATGCAAGAAGAGGCAAGAAATTCCAAGAAGATAGCCAATAAGAGACCAGGAGAGACAGAAAGAGATAAGATCAACCTACAAGGGTCGAGAAGTTGCGGTAAGTGGCATGCAGGGCTAATAATAAGCTAGAAGAGACTAAAAGAGACTAAAAATAGACTAAAATAGACTGGAAGAGATGATAGGCGGCAGTAAAAAGTAAGAAGATTGAAGAAGAGGCTGTAATCGACCAGCTAGGTCTTTTACACAGACTGTATGATAGGGGGCCGGTCAGTCCGTAGTAGCCGCTAGGTCCGGGTAGAAATCTGCTTTACCCTTGCTCGGGTTGGTACAGGAATCTACTTTTATCCTTGCTCCGTTCGGTACAGGAATCTGCTTTTTCCTTGCTCAGTTTGGGGCTGGAATCTGCTTTACCCTCGGTGCGGGAGGAGGCAGGCGGAGGCAGGAATCCAGGGGGAAGCCAAGTCAAAGAAGATTCAAGTTGAGATCCAGAGAGAAGCAGTCAGGAAGAGCGAGAGTAGAGTAGCTGGTGGCGGTCCAAGGCAGAGAGAGAGAGCTGAAGGCTGGCGCGCCGTATTTATTGCGCAATCCCCCTCTCCCAACTTTGGGGAGGGCGGGGTCGACGCGCTGCCTTCATTCGCGGGTTGTTGATGGTCCGCGGGCTGTGACGTCCGCTAAGATTTAATTAGCAGAGGTCACAACCTTTAGAACTACTCTACTCTTTATGCTCTTTTAATCGATCCTAACCACTCCTCTCTAGCATTTTTATTTATCAATCAGTTGTACATACATTCATTCAGTGTGGGGGTCCCCGGCCCAACATATTCAGGGGAAATCATATTTAATTTTCTTAATTCTAAATTAATACTAATTTTTATTAACTAATGGGGTATTTCCACGTTTTTTTTTTATTGCTTAAAAAAATTAAGCAAAAAATTACGATGATTACGGAATTTTTATTTTATTTTTATGTTGACGAATAAATTTTCTAGAGCGAGTCTAAAATCCCATTTTTGAAATACCGCCAAAACGAAATTTTGGGGCGGGGCTATCGTGTGACGTCATAAGCGTATTGCCATTTTCTAGCCGGCTTCTGACAGTACGTGATAGTGGTACTTATTGTCTGTTTACGAGTGATTTGCTTGAGTTTTTATCGTTATATTTTTTAGAATGTCTCCTCATTTGAAATACAAATGTTGTATGGTTCCCATGTGTACAAATTCGACATATAAAACTCCAAATAAAGTGTTTTTGTGCTTTCCGAAGAACATCGAAACTAGAAAAAAATGGTGTCATGCCATGAAAAGAGACCCGGTTAAAAACAAAACCATTTCTCTCAAAAGCAAGCTTCATTGTTGCGAAGATCATTTTAATGTAAGTTTCTGTTTTATTAATACTAAGAAAATGATTTAATTCAATATAAAACGCTATTAATATATAACAATTGATTTTAAAATATGACGTTTAATGTTGATTTCTTTATATTATTATAGCTTGAGGAAGACGTCGAAAATTACATGAGGTTTAAATTAATGGGTGGTAGAGTGTATTTAAAAAAGACTGTCATTCCACACAAATTTGACTGTCAAAAAAAAACCCTTCCTACTCCAAGACTGACAGGATTAAAGAGAAAACGCCTTGAAGTCATTGCAAGTTTAGTAGCAAACAATGAACCAGAGCCACAGCCTTCTACTTCGGCAGTGATCCAACCGGGACCGCATCATGTTGCAACTCAAACATATTCACCTGCCAATGACGACAAGGCTGTTCAAGCAAATATCAAGTGCCATGTGCGCAGTAAGGCCACATCAACATTGACAAAAAAAAAGGATATGTCTTGCTCACCTTTGAAGTTTGATAATGTAAGCAGACAATGTACAAAAGTTGTTGCGTTAAGTGTGGAACCAGAATCATCAGATTATTCTTCAGATGCATTAGAGAATTTACCATATCGCCCAAACACACCTGACTCTTTAGGTGACAACGTGGAGGAAGTCAATTTTAAATTCCAGATGCGCCAATGCAACCTGATGGCGCTTGAAAGGAGTCCTAGGCTATGTCTAGGAATCCCCAAACAAATGTACCATGTTATTTCCATATTAGCAAAGAAAATTCCTTGTGAGGTAACTGATATTTTAATTACGTTAAAAAAAGTTCGCCTCAATGATAAATTTGCCATACTCGCAATACAGTTTGGTATTTCAGTTACATCAATGAGTAGAATTTTTACTAAAACTATTTTATTAATGGACAATATTTTGAAAAGTCTTATTGTATGGCCGTCTCCTAGTAAAATAAGACTTCACTTACCCATAAGCTTCAGAGCGAGATACTCCAATGTGCAGACCATTATTGACTGCTTAGAAATTCAAATCAATAAGCCTATTAACCCGATACACCAATCTTTAACCTGGTCGGAATATAAAAGTTGCAACACTCTTAAATATCTGGTGTCATGCACCCCAAACGGAGTGATTAGTTTTATTTCTTCAGGTTATGGTGGACGTGCTTCGGACACTATTATAGTTGAAGATTGCGGATATCTGAAGCCGGGTACGTGCATCATGGCAGACAGGGGATTTAAAAACATTACTAATTTGCTTCACATTCGGCAATGTGAGTTAGTTCGTCCTCCCAGTGTATATGCTAATGTCGTTTGCACTTCAGAGGAAGTAATCCAAGCAAAAAGGATTGCTGCCCTGCGAATTCACGTAGAACGGGTTATCAGTAGGATACGTGAATTTGGGATGTGCAAGATGCATGCATCCATACACCATAACCATGTTCCTATCATGAATCAAATTGTTAGACTAGTTTGTAGTCTCATTAATCTACAAGACAGCGTTATTAAAGTATAGCCTATCTAAATCTATATTATATTAGAAATATCTAAATCTTATCATTTTGTTGTGGATGTTATGTAATATTATTCTTTTTGCTTAGTATCGACCATCATAAGACTTGTTCTGTGGGTCAAAATATTATATGTAATGTAATAATGTTATTGTATAAATAAATCTGTATCTGTATATAAAAAAACCTTCGGAAACGCTTTTTGTCATCACCTACATATGTAAAAATAATATTTGTAATGTTAGTATGTTTTAATGTAAATAAAATTAAATAAATATACACATATTGTTTTATTGTTAAAATGGACAAGATTTTCAAAGCATATTATAACAATACTTAACAGTTCTCGATTTTTATTATTTTAATGCGTTGCGTTAGATATTTATGTAATATGTATTATGAAAATTTCTAAAGAGAGGTCAATAAGGCAATTAAAAGATCAATTATTATTCATTTGTTTTACACGCATTTATTTAATATTTTAATTTAGAAAAGACAGCATTACACCAAAATTGTGTAGATTTAATAATAAGTTCCTTACATAGGTCTTCATCATACCTGACATGACACTGAGTAACTTTTTTTGACGTTTCAAAGTCTGGATTGGCCACACAATACAGTGCAGCTGTCTTCTGGGCAAAATACATTTGCAATTGTATTTGTGCCATTACTTTCGGAGTGGGTTCTCCGGTAGCCGTTAAATAATTCATCATCGTCGAGTCTTTCATAGGACATTTGACTTCTACGATGAAATCTCCTCCCAAGGCGTCTGGTGAAGCGCCAAAAATTGGGAGTTTGTTTGATAAAATTAACCCACACTTTTTTAATTTCATTTTCCCTGTAGCCTCGACTACTTTTAATACTTTGGGTTCTAGAGTTTTACCTCGTTCCATGGCTTTGGTCCCATATAATTTAGCACCTAGTATTTTCTCTACTAGTGACCCATCTGTCGTTTTACAGTGTGCCGCCTCATACAAATTTGAGGCGGTCACTCGAGCATATCGAAGGTTGTGCCATAACGGACAGTCTGCTTGATCCACTGTCTCATCAAATGCCCCCTGACAGGCTTTTGCCGTCATTGAGGATTGACAAAAGTCAATAAATTCCTCTGGGAGAGATCCTACATCATTATTGAAAAAATTGCAAATCATATTGTGAATTGAAAGGTTTTCAATCGGTGTTGGGTCAACATAGAATTTGACTATTTCTGATTGACATGAGATACTCTTTTCAATCAACTCGTTGAAGAAAGTACCATCATTGTTGGGATAATTTACACGTGGTACTGTTCCCATATCTTCTGCCTTGATGAATTTAAGGCTTGTTCCTATGCCTGCCATCTTCCAGTAGCACTCTGTTGAGGTCTTTGGAGGTTCTTCACTGCGCCTGTGGAGCCACGATAGGAATGCAAGCGCATGCTTACAGCCACCTGGAATAATAAAAATATATACTAATTTATTTTTAAATGTCCAAACAAATATGAAAACAACCTACCAGCAATAGACCTACTGTTCATAGTTAATGGAACGTTGGTACTCGTAACAGGTAATTTTTCAGTCTGGGCACTTTATCATTGTATCATTATAAATTGATATCTTAAAAATTACAAAATATATTGAATAATGCTCATAAATCGTCTACATTACAATATTGTTTATGCAGTGGATAATAACAAAGGGAATGAAGCAAACAAACATAGAAACACACGTGCAGAATGCCACACTTTTCTCCATTTCATACATGACGAGCCTAGATATTGGGGAGATAGCTCTGTGGTTAGAGTATGGCTAATAATGCTTAATAGGCTTCATAATGTTGCATCTTGGTTGCTTACATGGTTCACTACTACTATCCAGGCAATCAATCTGTCTGTATTCAGGCAATCTGTCTAGGTTTTGCGAACAAACTTACATCATCATTGTCTCTCCGAGTCAATGACAAAAGTGATTAATTTAAACTGGGCTTGCTTAAATGTATATAATTAGCATGTTATTAAGAAAAATGAAATAATCAGCAGAAACAAATTAGAGGTTTACCTTGGGATGCAGGACAATCTTCACATTTGCATGAATGTATAACTTCTAGGGCTTCATTGCAAATTAGGATGACTGCATAAGCTTTCGTTCTGATTCTATGCTCAGGAGTTAGTCTAGCCTTTACTGTACAAATGTCGCCGGTTCGCTTGACTTGGACATAGCCTACAGCACTGTCTCCATAATTTTCTCTAGCTGATCTGCAATATAGACAACAGACATGATGATTTACCAAAATATTCATTGACGGATGCATAGTATTATTAGGTATTAGAGAACCCCACAAGCATTGTTATATATTTTTGCGAGATTTAACATTTGAATAAATTCACCTGTTAACATTATTTATGTGTATTTTTAGGCTGGAAATGACATTATATGCCTTATACGGATCAAATTATTTCTATACTAGTAAGAAATTACTACATTTGTAAGGTCAATAATGAAATTTAAAAATACTAATTATTATGGTGACAGTTGCATAGCGTGTTGTGAGAAACAGGTTATGTGACAGACACTTCGATTGTATTTACGTGAAAAAATGTAAAAAAAACTAATATTTTGGGTGCATGTAACTAAAATACTGAAAATTATATATTATGAGAGAGTATACAATATTTTTTCATACCTTGATGCTTTCCAACCTTTAAATTCAGCACTAACAAAATTAGCGTTGTTGGCAAAAAAAGAACCCATCATCAAAACATCGATTCTAGGCAAGTTATCAGCCTGTCCTTTTACAAAACCACTGTCAGTCATAATAATAATGTAAAATATATGAATAAGTTCACAAAATATCACAATTATCTTAAAAAATAAGAAAAAAACGGTATAAATCACGAGCTTTACATAAACGTCAGTTCGCAAAGGTACGAGTAGTTTGGTTGAGTAAGTTGAGTTGTGGTTTGGTCCGCGCGCGGAATACGCTTGTGACGTCAGAATACAATCGGCCAATCACGGTCCGTTTACTTTTTGTCAGTATTTGATCGTTTTTAAAATCAATCATTTTGAATGAAAACATAAAAAACAAACATTTTTAGTAGGATGATTAAAATCAGAAAAATGATCTTTAAATATTCCATACATTTTCAACAGAATCCCTCGTTTGTGGAAATACCCCATTATGCTAAGGAGAGTCCGGCCGTTTTATCAATGTCTTTTATTTCGTAATATCTACGGCCGAACTCTCTCAAACTTAGTGTAAACATTTCAATACATCGTCAATTCAAAATATTTCCCCGTACAGCGTTGCTTAGGGGCGCGTTGATTGGTCCCGGGCGGTCGCCTGGGCCGGCCGGGCGCTTGCGGTGAGGGGAAGCGATGCGGGGGCGAGCGGGACTCGAGGTATCGAAGCCCCACGTAAGTTCTAAAACCACTCTCACGCTCGGTGCTTCGACCATTACGAAATGACGGCCGCCGGGAGCGGTACACACCGTCCGGTACATAGGCAATACTAACCAAGAAGGGGCAAGAAGATTAAACTGTAATTTTTACTATTGTGTTTATTTCTTAAGAAAACTTACGAATAGGGAAAAGGAGGCCTTTACTTTGTGAATGATGTTTTTTTCTTTTGGTGTTTTCTTGAAGGTTTCGTGGGCACCTGTAGATGTGCATCTATGCAACGTTACACAACACAAATTGTTTTCATCACACAAGACATTTAACGATATTTAATGTATTTGTACTCTTTTACAATCTTTTCATGAGATTAATTATTATGAGGGGTGAAATATATGCAACTATATGCGACGATGAAGAAATTCGAACATAAACACAAACACCTGCTTTTGGCTTCGTTTTTCAAAAATCTTCTTCTTGTTTAGAAGGTACCTTTAGGAAATGGAACAAAACAAGAGAAAAGGGAATTTAGGTAGGAAATGGATTGTTGGGATAATCATAAAAGTGTTTCAATATTAAACAATAAGAATATGCAAGAAAAAACAAGACATGCCAAGAATGGATGAAAAGATGCATAAAATTGCATGAAGAGCCAAGGCAGGTCAAGAGGAATCAAGAAGAGCCAAGAAAAACTTGATGAAATAAGAGGAGACAAGAAGAACCAAGATAAACAAACAGAGACAAGAACTGCCGAAAAGAGACTGTTGAATCAGGAAGAGCAAAAAAGAGGTAAGAAGAAAGAAGTCTTAAAGAAGAAACAATAACCCTCAATCGGATAAAATCATTCATCTGTGGCCGAACCCAATCTGTACCAGCGGGTGGTAAAAACTCTCCCTATGTGACCCTGACTTCTGGAGTCCCCCAGGGTTCAGTGCTGGGGCCCTCACTTTTTATTTTCACGTATGATCAGCAAATCTATTTCTACTGTGAACCGAATGTGAAAGACAAATTAAAAGATATAACTGTTAAATTCATTGCTGCCGTAACAGCAATTTGTCTTCGAACAAACTAAGACCAAATCCATCCAAAACAGAATTTTTCTGGATAGCAACTTAAAAGCGCCAGTCAATATTAGACAAATCTCCTCTCATTACTTCTGGCTGCAACATCATCCCTAAAATTGGCATTAAACTCCTAGGTGTTCATCTAGATGAAGATCTTTCACTTAAATCCCAAATTAACAAAATAGTAAGCGCAGGATTCTTTCACATGCGTAAAATCAAATCTATAAGTTGAATATATTCCGGCTAACGCCACAAAGATGTTTATTTATTTATTTATTTATTTATTTATTTATTTTAATATCAACGGTATAAAATATACCATATACAGTAGATTATAAACAGTGACATCAGAAAATATACAATTAACAGAAACTCTAGATGGATATAAAAAGTTAGAGACACAAGTACATGCAAAACTTATAGGTAGACTAGGTTAGATTAGTATTGATTGAAATATATGATAGTATAGATACATGATATAATATATTACAATAGCTAAAATGTTTGCATTTATATTCAGGTTTTGGTTGAAAGTAGTTAAGTGCCAATCAAGCCGTTGGTTCACCTTATTGACTATTTTTATTGACCCAAGTTTCCTCAGTTGCCCCAGACCGTTCATTTATATACATATTTATTTGACTTTTTACGTAAGTATGAGTAGACTTACATTTTATTGGCCATGATTTAAAAGATATGATATTAAGACTTTTTTGTACCTAGCTTCTGTGCAGTTAAACAGATCCGCTACATCTGCGTACCTATTACTAATTTCATGTAATCTAGGTACAAGCGAGTGTTTGAAATGTTCAGTCTTAGAATTGTTACAGTTAAAGAGGGTTTTAGAGCGAGTAGCTCTTATGGGTACATGAAATTCAATGAGGTTAATTAAATCAAGGCTGTCTACACTACCATTTACAATTTTGAACATAAATATTAAGTCGGATATAATTCTTCGATCTGAGAGTTTTAATAAATTTAATTTTTTCATTAAGTAATTATAGTTTATAATTTCAATGGGAATACCGAGTTTAAAGTTAATGTGTCTTAGGAATTTGTGTTGAATTTTTTCTATTGAATCTGAATGTATTTTATAATGTGGGGACCAGATCGAGGAGTTATATTCGACTTGACTTCGAACTAAAGATGTATACAAAATTTTCAAGGTTGAAATATTTCTGAAGCCTCTGGAGTTTCGAAGAATGAATCCAAGCATTTTCATTCCCTTATTGTTAATTGAGTTTATGTGAGATATAAAGTTTAACTTAGAGTCGAAAATGATGCCCAGGTCATTAATTTCTTCAACAAAGGTAAGGGTTGAGTTATTAAGTTCATATGAATAAATAATTGGTTGACTTATTTTGTAAAATCTTATTGAATGGCACTTATTTATATTGAGATATAGTTTATTTAGGGCGGCTTGCACCATAAGTTAAATTTGATTTAAATATAATTTTAAACACATTATTTGATTTAAGTCGACTTGGCGTCTTGCACCACAAAATTTAATTCGTTAAATGCGTTTAAAGAACTGTCAAAGTTAAATACCCAAAAGCGGCTGTTTAACTGAGTTAAACGTGTTTAGCCCTACTCGTAAAGCAGTACTGTCAAAAATATTTAGGTTATCTCTTCGATTTCTGATTGTGTTTAAAATCTATCTCATTTTAATTTGTATTCACAATGAACATTTGGGATATGTATTCTGACGATCATGAAGAAATTATGTTATTGAAATTATAAATAAATTATAATATAGTCAGAAAAGTAAACAAGAGAACAAATTTATTTGAAACACTCAGTGCCAAGAAGTTTCAAAGAATATTTCGTCTCAGTAAAGAAATGACATCAAAATGAGGTGCTCGTCCCTTGGAGCTAACACTCCTTATCGAGGAGTACTTTGCAAGGTTGTAAACTTCTAATCATACCTACAGCATTCTAATAATACTTTAAAACAATATAATATGTAAAAGAAATAAAAAAAAAAAACAAAATTACTCGGATAATTGTTTTATTTTTAATTCCAACAACAGAAGCTCTTTTTGTATTATTCCATCATTATGTCTATTTGCTTTAACTTTTTCTTCATAAAATAAATGAACACACTATTAAACCACACACACAATCACAAAATATTTTGACACTTCAAGTAAAATGAAACATCGTAGCTGTTTTATTTACGCGTAAATGGCGGTAAACACGCGGTAACTGTTTTACCGACGCGTTAAACGCGTTTAACTAAAATTGCCACCGAACTGCGTGGTGCAAGACGCAACTAAACGCATTTAAGTTAAATGTATTTAGGGTCTTAAATACGTTTAGTTAAATACAATTTAAGATAAAATTTGCGATAGTTGGTGCAAGTCGCCCTTAGAGTGCACCAATTAACTAACCTGTTTAAGTTATTTTGTAGACTGATACAATCTTCTACGGTTTTTACTTTTTTAAATATTTTTAAATCGTCTGCAAAAAGTAATACATTTGTATTACAACTCGACTATTGCAATGGCATATATATATCCCTAAAATATATACTGACAGACTTCTGTCAGTTTTCAATGCTGCAGCAAGGCTGATAACCAGTGTTTCCAAATATTCCCACATCTCACAATATCTGCGGAACCTACATTGGCTTAAGTGCCCTGAGAGAATCCAACTCAAACTCTGCTGGATGGTTTTCAAAGCCATACATGACATGGCGCCACCCTACTTGTCAGAACTGTGCATTCCAAGCGATGCTAATACTAGGCAAGCAACCCTTCGATCAGCATCTACTTCTCGTATCCAGAATAATGGCTGCATTTTTTTCAGTAATATTTCATTGCTCAGTCCCGGGGATTTTTTTCTTTGACTTCCTACTTTATTTTAAAAACCATTTATTATGCATAAACTTTTTTGTAATATTTTTATACCTTATCACTGACCCCACGGGCAGAAATCATAACAATCTGTAGGTATTTGTAACCGTAGATATGTATGTTAGTCGTAAATCTCTAGTTTAAGCCGTAGTTGTAAGTCATATTATAGCGGTATTGTGTAAGTACCCACTTGGTCATAAAAAAATGTATAGTTTTAAGTCACAAGTTAAAAGTATTAGTTGTACATCACTATAAATTAATCTTAGTTATAAGCCACTAGTTATAAGTCACTAGCTATTAAACTTAGTTATAAGCCACTAAGTAGTAATAAGTTATAAATCTAAGTGATAGGAATAGATTAAATGCATAAATTAAGTTGTTAAGCCCCCTTGAGGTGATTTTCTCACGAAAACTGTGCTATGCAAATAATCCAATCATTATTATAATTCCTTTATTCCTGCCCATCCTAAATTCCAACCTTTACTTTTTTTTTTTCGAAAATCTTTTTTTTTTTGCATGAAGATTTTCAGGAAATCGGTGCGGCGCAAGGCTAAACTGAAATTTCTTAAAAATCTTTAAAAAAAAAAAAAGAATAAAAAAAAAAAAAAAAAATTGTAAGCCAACATAAAAATCTCGAGCTGCCATTGTTTAACTTTAGTGATCTGCTTGAACAAAGTTAAAAAATGCATTTTAAGACCCTTGAAAAAAGGTTCTTTTCAGGTACTGATGTTGTGACACAAGTTTCAGTTTATGATGGTTTTTCTGCGAAAACCTATTTTTCCACATATTGATCATATTTTAAGCTTGATAACACATTAAACAATTATTTTATTTTAATTATTTTAAAGTTTTTTTTGTTATCAAAGGTTATTTTTTATTAGAAAGGAAAAACAACATATCGCCAAAACAATTATATAATTTTAAAAATATGAATTTATAGTGTAACATGCATAAATATAAAGATAACATAAAAAAATAATGGATCCCAGTCCAAGCAAAACAGCCAAAGTGGGATCTGTCATTTTATTTACAGTATTTGTTGCTCGAAAAATGGTTGCAACCTAGCATAAAAAGTAGACGCGCTTGAGGAATATCCTTCAGAAGCCATACGATATATTTGTTTTGACAATATCAAGAGATTTTTTTTTTGTTCACGTTCCTCAGGTGGAACTCTGGTATTAAAAGGGTCAAATAGGATGCAGGCAACAATAACAATAAAAAAAGCAGTTTTTTGTATGGAATTTCAAGGGACCGAAAAACAAAACTTCTTAAGTGTGAAAACTTCTTAAGTGGGAACCTAAAGAGAGTTTCACTGTATGTGTCATAGTTTATTTACATAATAAACATATTATAATATTACATCCCTTTTCAATAATTTCTGTTTTTCTTTTAATCTTTTTGTGTTACATGTAATGTTATTATTGGACAATAGTCTGAAATAAAATAATTCTCTTGACCTGTTTGAATTATTTAATCTGTTGCTGTGCGTAGTTGCTTGAATACTGATCTGGTTGTTTGTTACGCAGATAAACTTGACAGAATACTTCTGCGCTATGGACTTTGGCTGTATGGTGGCTGTGATGGCATCGCTACTGCACGAGCGCCGCATCATGATGGTGTCGCGCAAGCTGTCGCGGCTGTCGGCATGCGTGCAGGCAGCTAATCAGCTCATCTACCCGCTAGAGTGGCAGGGCATTTATATCCCCGTGCTTCCCAACTCGCTCAAGGACTGTCTGCTAGCCCCCATGCCTTACTTGATTGGAGTGCCGTATCCCGTGTATGAGGCGAGTTACTTACATATCTGACGTTAGAAATGTTTATTTAAAATTTAAGTGCGAACGACAGAAAAAGGTGTTACTTTAACACTGAACAGATATTCCCAAAAAGTACAAAATATACTTATTTTAAAAAAAAACTGATTTTACCAATTTATGTAAGACCTTCCGACTCCTAGGCCTAAGACAGGTCTATGAAATTGAAGATCTGTTCAAGTAAGAATTTCGATATTTGATAATGTTTCATTTCACCTGAAGTAAAGATATATACAGTAGAACTTGGTTATAACGAACACGGCAATAGCGAGTTCACGGCTATAATGAGCAATTGCAAAACGATATTTTAGTTCAGGCTTAACTTCGTGTAATTGTTGGCTGTTATAAAAAGGTCGATCTACTGATATACCGTCCAAATAAAAAAATAATTGGGAATTATTCTCGAAGTAATAACAAGTAGTAACAAACAAGGGGGGTTAAAGCGCGGTGGGTAGCTGCCCGGCGCACTGGCGCGTATTTCCTATTCCGTTAGGAACATAGGGACGGATTAATTTTTTATGACCCTACATATGTAAGATTGTCAGCAATGTGAAACATTGCTATCCATCGGGCACTACGTAAAATTATCATAAAATCTGCAAAAGTCATTCGAAAAATTGATATTTGAAAATTTGTTCAGTAGCCAAGTGGGCCGTATGAAAATGACACGCGGGCCGCAATAATGGGGGCGCGGGTTGTGCATCACAGGTTTGTGACAAGTAAATTTTTACAGCCGAAAACCATAACAATCCCGCAAGGAAGTTATTTATGACAAGTGAGATTTTACAAGTAATACGATACGCACAAGCTAGTGATATTTTTCTTGGAAGCCTTGAACCATGATAGTTAAATGCGTTTATTTTTTTAGGAGGACATTGAGAAGCATGAAAGCGAAATCTTTAAAAAAATCGTTGATTATAAATTTTGTTAATAAATGTGTATTTTCTAATTTATTTTTTTAGTAAGTAATATTTACTCGTATTTCAAAAATTTACTGTACATTTGCAAATGTATTGATAATAGAGGTAGGTAGGTACATATGACTTTTGAAAAAACTATTTTGGATATAACGAGTTTTGCTATATGGAGCAAATTTAGTCGGTTCTCTCGTCCTCGATAACCAAGTTTGACTGTCTTTTTATTTTTATTTTATATTTATTTAAAAAACTAAAATAATACCAGAAAAGAGAAAGTCCCATACTATGTACTACTTTTTTAGTAGTTTGTCAATGGGTGCTTTTAACGTTGAAAAGAAAAAACTTATTTTACTTAATTTAAGGGAGGTATGCTATATATATTTCACAACATACTTTTAATGGTTTATTTCTTTAACCTGTTAATAATCCCTTGTCTATAAAGTGGGAAATGGAATATTAAAATATTATTATTTTTCAGACTCTGGTTCTTCACGATATCGGAGATGTTGTTACAATCTTCTTAGATACGCGCACCGTTACCTCTCCTTTTGACGATGTGGCAGCGATGCCTCAAGAAATTGTAAGTATCTTTTCATTACTGCACTTGTGCTCTTGCTGTGCTTTTATTCCTTATCCAAGGGACATTAGTTTGTGATGGTCGTTAGTTAGTTAGTTGTTTGGTTAATTGACTAATTGTTAGGGCGAAAATTGTGTTAGTGTAACTTTGTGATATGTATAATGGGCGAATATCCATACAAAACAAATTTCTCTGTAAAGTTGGCTTAAATTATAATTTTTGTGTTAAGTCAACACTTTAATGTGAACATAAAATGTGTTTTGAATCGTTTAGAGTTTAAACTCATAAAGTAATAATAATAATAATTGGATAATTTGTAGAGCGCCGTTTTTGTGAAAAATCACCTCAAGGGCGTGTGAAAAGTTTAAAAAGTTTCTCTTGTAAAATTGCCATTTAGCTTATTCACCCTTATTAAATTCACTGACAAATAATTATTCCATGTTACAGGTAATTTTTAAGTGATTTCGAAAATATCTTATGTAAATTTTAATAAGATGTTTAATTTCACACCACCCCTTCAGATATTGCATCTTTTTTTTTGCACTGCACCTGTCTCATTGCTATGCCTTATATTTTTAAAGTGGCAAATTACTTAGGTCATCAAGTACATACTACGAATATATTCTCAAGTATAATATTTATGTCAGCAGGAAATTTGTGTGGTACTTATAAACTAAGAGTATTGGCAACTGTACATAATTTGTACCCATTAATATTACAGTTTTTATTGATTTTTCAAGAAAGTTTTATTTTCGGTGATCAAAATTGTATTGTAAGATTTTTACTATTTTATTTGAATATTAAGTTATTATCAGATTAATCATTACTTTTTTATAAAGAAACAACACTAAAACTGCGAATTCAATTTGTATTTATAAGGCACAGAAGAATTCCCTAACCATCATAATGTCTTTATTATTACATCAATAGATGGCGGTATGAGTGCCTTCACGAATTTACGAAATACTAATACATATTGAAAGTATGTCATGGTAGTGCACCATCATGCCCACACGGAACACTACCAATTCGGAATATTAAAGTAAATCAACAAACCATCAAAAAAGTGTGGCTTGTTTTCTGAATCTATTATTTAGTATGATCTTTATTATATTTGCTTGCCGGTTCTAAAAATCACACCAGATTTGAACAGCTGACATTAGGTTTTTACAGTTCGCTGTTCGGCGTGTTATATATACGGAAAAGGTACAAAGCAAATCTAAGTGGCGTTTTGCGCCGTTTGTGGTTACTTAGATCCTTTCCCATAATTCAGTTTTGCAAATGTATGCATCGGGAGCCATGCACGGTGTCCGGAAAATCGTGGTTCAAGTGGGAACCTAGTGAATCTTCCTCACAATTGGAGTCGATTTTATAGTGTTTTAATAAATTTCAATTTTAATTTAACTTAAAAAATTGTAATTTCTTACCAATTATAGTAAACATTATGGGTTAATTATTAGTATATGTACCTGTGTACTCTTGTACCGGGTGAGCAAAACAAAGAGTGGAGTTTTTTTTTTTTAACCATGAAAAGGTTCCCGTTAAATGCCGATTCTAAGTTCTTTTCAGCTTTTGAACAAATTGTGATCACTAAAAGAGGATAACTATCATGTTGTTAAGCTTGTCGACTTATTACAATTTGGTAGAAAGCCGAAACGTACCTAGAATCATTGTTCTACGGGGACCTTTCAAATGTCAAAACAAACAAAACTGCACAATCTCTTTTGCTGCACCCGGTACCTAAATAGCTTATTTTTAATTTCGTGGGGTGATTCTACATGATAGTACAAGTAAAAAAGACACATGTTTTTTTTTTAAATTCCAATGTTTTAAGGTAGTTTTTAGGTTTATTATTTAACCCGCCATCACTCGTGTGGGGTGCTGTCAGCACCCCACGCTTTTTCGAACGTAAAATGAATAATAATTTGTCTAGTTACGAGTCCGCGCGTCTCAGTACCTTCAAGTGACCTTTAAACCCGTCGACACGGGGAAGGAGGGGCAGTGTGGCGCGAGCGCTCGCAACGTGAGGACGTGTCAAAGTTTGCGTGGGGTGGTCACGACACACCGCGAGTGCTCGTGTTATACTTTTGCGGAGGTTACTTTATTAGGTTTGTTTGTTATAAAGGCTGATTATTATAATGTTTTGTAGAGCAGTAATAAAGTTGATTTATAAAATTTACGTTTTTTATTTAGATACGTCATACGGCGACCGGATAAATCATCAAAATGATAATTCATCACATCTTTAAAAAGTTATATAAAGTCATGGAAAGTGATGAAACAAAAACTTTATTAACTGAGTTAAGTAGGTTAGGTTAGGTTAAAAAAAATTTTTTTTCATGTTTTTTAATGACTTTATATCACTTTTTAAAAGTGTGTTGAATAGTCACTGTGTTGAGTTAGCATGTAACCACGTCACACAACACTAAATAATAAAATGCTAGTATAATTCCATTAACTGATACTATATGTATAAAAATGTACTTCGAGTATGTGGGGTGGCCACAGCACCCCGCGAGTGCTCACGAGGCTAAAAACCGTGCGAGTGATCGAGGGTTAATATACATTAAATAATATTAAATTAATACCAGTGTCACAAATTCGTGCCTTGGGTGTAATATTCGAGTAAAACTTCCATTGACAAACATTCATTGCACACATTAACGATATAACTAATTAGGCTTTAATGATGCTTTAGCTGAATTTAAGTCCTTAGATTATATAAGACCCCTCTATATTTCATTAGTAAGAAGTCAAGTGGAATATAATTTACCTACTTGGTCCCCATTGTATAAAGTTCACTCTAACAATATAGAAAGAGTTCAGCACAAATTTCTTAGGTATGTAAATTTTAAGCTCAAAATTCCAATTGAATACATTAATTATGTCAGTTTGATGAATCAATTGCCTCTAATAATGCTTCTCCGACAGGAGAATTATTTCAGACCTGGTTGTGTTACACAGAGTCATTAACAACATAATTAACAGCCCTGCCATAGTTGCCACTATTAAATTCCATGTGCTGACTATGAACACAATGCAAAATGTTACTTTCTTTTCCAATACATACATAACCAACCATCAGACACACTCACTAACCAATAGGATGCATGATCAGGGCAACAAGTTTGGGGGTACTATTTATTTATTTATTGACTCCATTTATAGAACTAAGCTTATACCAGCACTTTGTTGAATCCTACAAATTATGGTAGCGGTGGTGTTACATGTTTTACTAATATTGTTTCATATTCAGTCTATCAGTTTAGTTTATAATATCATTTCTGTTCTTAAAATCCATGTAAAAGCCCAGCTGATAAAAAATCCGTGATATGTGTTTACATTTGGTACCAAATGAAGTAATTATTTAAAACAACATATCATGACGATAAAAAAGACTAAAAATTGTTGGTGAAAAAATTCGGCGTCGGAAGACCAGACCCTGGACGGCAGGCAGTTCCACGGATGTGTGTATTATCTACATTTTTTTGAAAAAATATTGTCTAAATCATTATCTAATACTTTAAACTATAGATTTAGTTGTAAATGTGGGTTTTATTGTGTATCAGTGTTTTATTTATCATGGTGGTCGTATGTCATGTTGACTGTATTTAACATGTATATATTTATATTTTATGTATAAGCTGTTTGTCTCTTACCTTTACCAATGTCTACATTAATTACGAAAAAAACTCAGCAGAGTGAAAAACAAATGTCCATTGTTTGGTAATAAAAAATATCAAGTGGATGGCATACGAAAGGTAGTTTTAGACGTGTTTGATAGCTGTTTTCCGGTAAATCACACCGTTTTGCCTAACATATACCGTTAATAGCTTATTGTGTTCTTCACAGCTGGAAGATCTACTAGCAGCACTCGAGAGTTGCAAGAACCTTGTGGGAGATGCCGTGGCTAGAGCATTTCTTCAAACTCTTGTTCATCTCTTGGGCGGGATTGAGAATGCCATTAGGTAAGAGAATAGTTTCTATCAGTCTTAACAATTATTAACAATCCAAATGTATTAAATAATCAGTGTAATGCATACATTCCACAGCGCAGGAATGAGCCATAAACTCCCAACTTAAAGTCAAACATAATGATTTCTGAATAACTCTTATTGTTCTCAGATCTGACACCGGGCCTCAGCCAACATTTGATAAAGATGCCTTCGTCACAAGCCGTGGGTCAGGAGTACAACCGTTTCTCCGAGAGATGCTCAACTTCCAGATGTTTCAACAGGTAGGTATTTGTGTTTCATAAGCCATACTTCTGCTGGGTGTGATGCATTTCCCCCTACCCTGTCATCTCTGATTTGGGGGAACACCCCCCCCCATGTTGCCCGTTTGTCAATGATAATCACAATATGTTTAAATACATATGTATTTTTGCTATAAACAGTTCTTGGAGGGGCGACTGGCGCTGGTGGCAGCCAAGGCAGGTTGCAGTGACGAGTTCGCCCGCGAGTGTTGCGCTTGGGAAGAAAACCAGAAACTCAGAAAGCGGTGGAAGAGAAAACCTGCTCAAATTCTGAAGAATTTAAAAAATAAGGTACTAGAAATGATATGTATTAGATATTCTTTTCAGTGTTGCGTGATTTCGCCTTGCTTACTTCTACATAAAAACTTTTATTATGTACATACCTTGAATATAATAATACATTCATGTTATCTCTTTCTCTTTTTTGCTTCACCCTTTTCTTAATAAATTACCCGATATGTAGTTTCCCTTGGTTCTTCAGTTACATTCTATTTTTTAAATAGCTGAAGTGATGTTTCATTTCCCTTGTTCTGCATGTTTATTTTATCTAAGGTGTAGTGTACCTATTTTATTCAATATTTTTTTACATAGATTGGTAAAATAGACAGTTTTTTGTCCTTTACATATGTATGCAAATCCGTTGAATCATATTTACTTTACACATTTTATTCTTAATTAATATTTAATTGGCGGTAGGTACTTTATATAGGCAAAGTGATTTTTTTTTAAAAGTAGTATGGGTTTCATCAAACTTTTTCACTTTAAATTCGTATCGTTATGATAAGGAATTTTGTTTAGTACTTGATGTTTGATTCACCACCACAAGTGACCAGGCACGGTTCATTTAACATTTATCGATTTTCATCTCATCAGAGTTTGTTTGATGGTCATGTCAGACATTTGGCCCCCTATTAGCCAGACATTAGCCCTGACCAAAATGTATGAGACCGTTGAATCGCAAAGTAGCCCTCTTTCGTAAATCTTTCACATTCTATTTGATCCATATTCCCTTTCAATGTCAACTCATCTTAAAGATACAGATGTGCACTTTTGGCGTAATTGAGGATAGTGGTTGTGTAAAAGACATGAAAACTATCATAAAACTGTTCAGAGCCAAGTAAGAAACTATAGTCAAGGGCTCGTATTTGTTTTCGGTCTTTAATTAATAAAGAATATTATTTTTTCAGAGGCGTGAATGCGTGAGTTAAATATAAACTTTAATAGCCCCAATTCCTCGTAACATATCTAAAACTAACTGACAATAAATGTTAATTTCACAAAAATACTCATGTTCAAATTTTTACCATACCTATTATTATTAGTTAACCCTTTTCATGCGGCCGTATCAACTGTTGTTACGGCAAAAAGTCTATACTCACACGCGGCTGTATCAACAGTTGATACGGAAACTTTGACGGCCGATATTCCAGCGCTCTTTCGTCATAAATGTATTTCTTGCTCACTTGGACATTTGTAGAACTATCACGATGCTGACATCTACAAGAATTTCTCAAAAATAAAATTGTATTTCATAAAAAAAGATCGATAATCAAGTGCGCCTCTTCGCGCCTTTTAGTCCTTTAGTTTACATTTTTGTCAACGGATGGCGTTAGTATGTCATTCACAACTTTTCATAACTAAAAATGATAAGTTATCATGGTGTTCCACTTGTGTCTATCAGCGCAGTGGCCTAAGTACACACACGCCGAGTGAACGGCAGGACCACATTCAAAAGATACGGTACGTCTTTGTATGAAATTTTATGTTTTTGTTTTTATAAACATCTAAGAGTGTTGACACACGAGGATTTGTTTTCATATTGTGGAGAATAATCTGTTCTGTCTATATAGTCCAATAAATCATGCCAGAATGCTATAATTTGACATTTAATTGCGTGCATAGGTATTTGAAAATATGTACCGCGTACGGGTATAGATAAAACGGAGCAAATTAACGCGTTCAAAAGGTTAATATTCTTAATTCTAAATTATAATTTATAACAAAATTATGTTGAAGGCGGGATCCCCCAGGGGATCCAGACGTGGAAATGCAGGGACCATCAGGGGACCTGGAAAATAACTTCTTTAAGAACCCCCGACTCCAACTGGGGCCCTCGGGGAACCAGCGGAGAGGGGGGGACTTAAAGAAGAGACTCACTCCAACAACCACCGCTGAGGAAGACAAGGTAAAGTCCCTGTCAGACGATGTGAAAAAAATTCACATCAGTGGGAAGAAACTCAGTGGGGCTGCGAGGAGAAAACTCAAAAGAGAGAAGCAGGGGCGGCAGGAAGGAAACCGGGAACAACCAGGGACTGTAAAAGTCCGCTGGGGACAACCAGGGACCTCGAAGGCCGGAACCAGGCAAGGCAAACCAGGGACAGACCGGAAGCTAACGGGGACCGCAGAAGGTAACCGGGAGCAACCTGGAACGCCCGGGGAAAAGAAGGCTGGGAAGAGGAGAAGAACCTCACCAGAACCTAAACCCTTGGGGCTTTCACCGGGAAATTCCAGGAAAAAGCCCCGAGGAATTCTCACCTCTGCTACCTATGCGGAAGCCGCTGGAAATAAAATTCGAGTGGCTGTAGTACATAGGAACAGAGAGGAAGAATTTACAAAAGAGCAGGAGGCCCTCGTGAGTGAGGCGGCCGCGGATCTGATTTTGAGCATCCCAAAGGGGCAGTTCAAACCCAGATTCGACGAATGCTTCACTCAGAGGGGCGTCCTGAAAATGACCTGCTCCGACAAGGAGTCAGAGACATGGCTGAGGGAGATGGTGCCGACCATACGGAAATGGCAGGGCTGCGACCTGGAGGTGGTGGGGTTGCAGGAACTGCCAAAGTATGTAAAGGTTATGGCAGTAATCCCCGAAAATGGAGCAGTAAGCACCGAGAGGTTGCTACAACTGCTGGAGAACCAGACTCCCCGGCTACACACAAAAAAATGGATCGTCCACGACTCGATCAGGGATAAGAACATGTATCGCCTGATCATGAGTGTGGACGAGGAAAGTGTGAAGGTGCTGAGGGAGATGGGGATGACGGCGCATGTCGGGATAAGGAAGGCCACTTTCACGGTGCGCTCTCCTAACACCGAGGAGCGTAAATAGGAGGAATGACTTAAGGATTAGGCAGTAATGGCTAAAAACTTACAGTTCATTCAAATAAACTTGCACCGCAGTCCGGCAGCGACTGCAGTGCTTAGCAGTAGAGTCACTCGGGACAGTGTGGACGTCGCGCTGATCCAAGAACCCTGGACTTATAGGGGGAAGGTCAGAGGACTAAACATGAACCAAGGTCTAATCTATTATAACGAGTCGGGGGACAGACCCAGGGCCTGTATTCTCATCAGAGGGATACCTGGCACACTGCTACCCGAACACTGCAGTAGGGACTTAGTGGCTGTGAAGCTACAGGTCACGCTGGACCAAAGAAGCAGGGAAGTAGTTGTGGCATCAGCATACATGCCCTATGACTCTGTGGAACCACCACCCTCAAGGGAAATAACGAGACTCGTCCAAGACTGCAGGGAGAAGGGTAGGGAACTGATACTCGGAGCAGATGCTAACTCGCACCACACTGTGTGGGGGAGTACGGACATCAACAAACGAGGACAGGACCTCCTGGAATACCTGATGACAGTGAACCTTGAGATTCTTAATAGAGGTAGGGAACCCACCTTCGTTATAAGTAACAGACAGGAGGTGATAGACCTGACCCTAGGAACATTAAGAGTCTCAGGATGGAGAGTATCGGACGAACCATCCCTGTCGGACCACCGACACATAGAATTTAAACTAGAGGGAGAAACAAGCAAAACGGGGACCGATACATATAGGAACCCAAAAGCAACTGACTGGACTAGATACTCGGAGGAACTAAATATAGGAATGACAAGATTCCCAGCTAAATACGGTTGCCCCGAAGAAATTGAGGACGCAGTAGAAGTACTGAGGGACTCAATGATAAGGGCATACGAAAATAGCTGCCCTCTGAAGACAAGTACCAGGGACAAAACACCGTGGTGGAGCAGAAGACTGCAGGAGCTACGGAAAATAGTAAGGCAAGCTTTCAACAAGGCCAAAAAGTCAGGAAACTGGGATGCCCACAAGCAATACCAGAAAGAGTACAAGGTGGCAATCCAGAAAGCCAAAACATGCTCCTGGGAGAAATACTGTGGGGAGGTGGAAACCATCCCACAGACTGCAAGAATCCAAAAAATTCTTGCAAAAGACCCAGGGGCAGCAAAAGGCCCATTCAAAAAAGCTGATGGAGGATATACCAACAGTTGGGAGGAGGAGTTGGAGGTACTGCTGGGGAAACATTTTCCCGGCTACAAAAAGTTAGAAGCAGATGATACCGGTCCACCACCAGCCCGAGTTACACGGGAAGGTAAGGACTGGGACACTGCGGCTAAAATAGTTACTCCCTCCAGAGTTAAATGGGCAATCAGAGGGTTTGACCCTTTTAAAAGCGCAGGAGAGGATGGAATCTTTCCGGCACTTCTACAGAGGGGCCTAGATACAATCCTACTTCCGGTGACGAAGATCCTGAGGGCATGCTGTGCCCTCGGATACATCCCCATACCATGGCGGAAGACAAGGGTAGTGTTCATACCCAAACCGGGGAGAGCTGACTACGACCAACCAGGTGCATTCCGCCCAATTAGCCTCACCTCATTTCTTCTGAAGACAATGGAGAGGCTAATGGACAGGCACATAAGGGACGGGGCACTGAAAGAGAAGCCCCTCCACGAGTTACAGTTTGCTTACCAAGCAGGTAAGTCAGTCGACGCGGCACTGCACAGGTTGGTGTACAAACTGGAGCAGGCACAAGCGACTGGGGAACTGGCGGTAGGGCTATTCCTGGATATAGAGGGAGCATTTAACTGCACCACTATTAAATCCATTGATGAAGCGGCAGAAAGACATGGACTCGACAAAACCACCAGAAGGTGGCTGAGGAACATGCTCTCAGGCCGGATACTTACGGTGACAAGGGGTGAGGTAAGCATCAAAGTGCTGGTGACACGAGGGTGTCCACAGGGAGGGGTCTTATCACCCTTGCTGTGGAGCCTGGTGGTGGACAACCTCATCCGGAAACTCAACAACAGGGGCCTATATACGCAAGGGTATGCGGATGACATTGCAACCATAATAAGGTGTTGGGATGCAGACACAACCCGAGGCCTTATACAGTCAACACTGGCAACAGTGGAAGAATGGTGTGAAGAAACAGGACTGTCAGTCAACCCAGACAAGACAGAACTAGTAATCTTTACGCGTAAAAGGAAACTAGAAGGATGGAGCAATCCAACCTTCTATGGAAAGGAATTAGAACCCTCTGACACGGTTAAGTACCTCGGAGTCATCATAGATGCCAAACTGAGCTGGAAAAACCAGGTGGAAACTGTAGGCAGAAAGGCCTGTGCTCTGATGTGGGCAACTAGGCGAATCTGCGGCAGAACGTGGGGTCTCAAACCTAAAATGATGCAATGGCTTTACACAGCCGTTGTAAAACCAAGGATCATGCACGCAGCCCTGGTCTGGTGGAGGAGAACAACACTGAAAACAGTGATGGTCACACTCAATCACATACAGGGACTTGCATGCAGAAGCATCACAGGAGCCATGAGAACCACTCCAATACTAGCCATGGGAGTGCTGCTGAACCTACCCCCACTAAACATAGAAATAGAGGGGGCGGCGATGGCGGCAGCCTACAGGTTACATTGCAATGGCCAATGGAGAGGAGAGTTGCCCAGAAACAGTCACACGGAGATAGGAATAAGACTGAGGGCAATTAGTCCGACGGCTGGGATGAAGCAGGACGGCAAACAAGCCGAATACTTCTTCGGACAGCTGTTTAAAGTGACGTACCCCACAAGGGAGGAATGGGACACGGTCCCAGGTCCAAACTCCAAACAGGAACTAATCTGGTTCACAGACGGGTCCAAGATGGAGGAAGGAACAGGGGCCGGGGTCTGTCTACAGGGATCTAAGAGGGAACTCAGTATACCTCTAGGAATGCACTGCACTGTGTTTCAAGCTGAGATGAAAGCCATCTTAGTCTGCGCACAGGAGAATATGAGTATCGGGTACAGAAATAAGAACATAAACATATGTTCTGATAGCCAGGCGGCCTTAATGGCACTGGAAAGTAACCGATGCGACTCCAGACTGGTGATGGAATGCAGGACTATCCTAATAGAACTGGCGACCATCAATAAAGTAACCCTGCTCTGGGTACCAGGACATAAAGGTATTGAGGGCAACGAGCGGGCTGACGAACTAGCAAGGAAAGGGGCGAAAGCACCACTTGTGGGATCTGAACCGGCCGTAGGAGTAGCAGCTTGCCACACCAAACTACATATCAAGAGGTGGGTCAAATCCCAACACTGGAAGGAATGGAAGAAGGCACCCGGAATGAGGCAATCTAAAGTACTCATAAACGGACCGGACCCTAACCGAACCAGGCAACTACTCGATATGGACAGAAACTCACTGAGGGAACTGGTAGGACTATTAACGGGACACTGCCATCTCAGGAGACACATGCAACTGTTGGGAGTGGAAAACACCAACATCTGTAGGAAATGTGAAGAGGAGGAAGAGACTCCAATTCACCTATGGTGCCAATGCCCCGCTCTGCTGGGAATAAGGCTCAGATACCTGGGAAGACACAGTGTGGAACCAGAAGACATCGCCACATATCCAATGACAGCCCTGGTGAACTTCATAAAAGGGACCGGGTTACTGGCAAGGGAATGAGGTAAAATGGGAGATAGTACAATGGGCCTATGGCCTAAGTGCTCGCGGGGAACGTAAGTAAACCGCCTCCGACTATAAAAAAAAAAAAAAAAAAAAATGTTGAAGATTGATTGATGTTGTTTACCTATATGAGTTGTTTGGTATCAAAACTGGTCAGATCCAAAATTTAAAAAAAATAAACTAAGTATTGAACTGTGTTCATTATTAACAAAAGAACAGTTCTTATTTTTCAAAAGCAGTCATATCCGCATATTTTGTAAGAGAAACCGGTTTAAAAAGCGGCTGTGGTATGAAAAATAGTCAAATCCAGCACTTGTTTTGGTGTTTCCTGAAAATTCACCTAAAGTGGAGTTGACCAGTTTTGATACCAATGGTCACATATGTTTTAATAGCAATATTAATCACAAATAGCTATTGTTAACCCTTTTGCTGCCTAATGAATTCGCTCTGTCAACTAGCAACGCCAAGCTAATTCGGAGTTTTTTAAATTGTCGATTGAAAGGATCTTTATGACTTTCCACTTGCCCTTGAGGGCTTTGTTTATTTTACAAACTCATTGATGATATCTAAATTACACACTTGATAAATCTTTGAATCCTGAAGTGTACTCCATAATGTCTTTGTGGTAAAAATAATAAATGCCTACAGAATACCAGAGAGCGGCCCGCCATCATTCACTAATACAAATATACACGGAGTTATTATAGAAATATGCACATCTCACATTACGTCTATGGATCTTATCAAGGATTATCCATCATTTTTTACATTTTAGATTAAAAAGCATTATTCTATATTATTATATTGTACTGCGTTTGATTTTACACTACATTTAAACGATTCTCAAGTAACTTCTTTTTTTTTTTAGTGGAATATTGTTGAGCACGGCGAAACCATAATATAAATATATAATTGAGAAATTTTCTTGTATTAAGTAAAGTCTTAGTTTTAACATACACAAAGTTTTTTATTCCCAGTATTTTATCAAATTCATAGTCAAGATCAAAAAAGAATTGTCTCATATCTTTTTCACTTAGATCGCATCTTGAACAATTTGAGGATATTATAATTAACATTTCTTTATCCGATTAGCAATCTTCGTGTAAAATACACAACCCACACAGCATCCCCTAAGATGGGGTGGAGTACTGTACAAAAATCATGCAAAAGGAGATACCTAATGAATCAGATACATATTGATTAAATGTGAAATAACACCACAAAACAATATGTTCATTTTCAATTTGAGAATAAAAAAAAAAATTCACAATTTTCATCTAACCAAAAAAAATCTATTAGAACCACATAAATATCATTTACAAGAAGAAACCACATGACACACTAACACGTCGCGAGAATTTCGAACTACTGAACTGGGAATTATGGTAGTCCTCACTTTGAAGAAATCATAATATAAACAAAATCATTTATTATATCTGTTAAGAGTCAACATTTCAAATTTATTGTTAAGCTTGAGTTTGCACTATCTGTGTGGAAAAATTCGAGATATCGTAAGGCTAATTTGAAAGCAAGTTTACTGGGAATTTTCAATCACAAGTAATATGTGCTCATGGCAGTCAAAGGGTTAAAAAAGAAATCTAAGAATGCTACCTTGTTTCAATTTTTAACCTGATTATGGTGGATTAGAACCTCAATACCTAACAGAGATAAAAAAACATATATCTCCATATTTTATTAAATTTTATGCTCTACAAAATTAATGAAACGAGATACTCACTAAAAACCAAACCATGTCCCACAATGACTCGTTTTTGCAAACTTATATACATTTTTATGACTTTATATCTCAGTACCTTTATAGAGATAGAAGAAATGTTTGAACAAAAAAGTTGTAGGTAATTTTATCTTCTACTTAATTTGTTAAAATTTGCATTGAAAACGAGATATTTGTGAAAAACTAAATTTTGCTGTGTTTTAGTTTTTTTTTAAATGGTTGCGCCTAGGTTGAAAACTTTGATTTTACAACAGTAAACCAGTTTATCAAACTTATTGAAAAAATTGAAACTACCAGAATAATTACAATCACAGATTGCTAATTGCACTTTAATGTAAAATTTGTTTACCTAACCAATTTTTTTTACTATTGTAATATATTTTTACTGTTGGTGTGCTGCGGAATTCTGGGAAGAACCAAAGTTCAAAGTATGTTGTGAGTGAGAAAAGATTTGCGACGCACTGCTCTATGCGGCCTGCATTTTAAAAATATGTAAAACTAAAAAAAAAAAATTCCAACTCCTAAAACGGCTGTAGATGGGGATCCACAATGGTGGAACGGTATCGGCTCCCGTGTATGCAATTTGTCTGCAGTAAAATGGTTGAAAAGGATTCTTTCTGTTTTTAAATATATTACAATATTAGCTAACAATTATAAAAACAAAATGTTTTCACTCTGTTTAATTACATTTTTACGACAATTTTTTTGGATCTATATGATAGCAACTGTACCGCAAGGTTTAAGAATCAAAAAAATTTCATAGACAATAATAATTTAGTTTAGTGTTGTCGGTGTAAAAAATAAACTTTAGGTTCCAAATTATCTATAATATTAGTCAATTTCTTGGGGGCACAGTCTAAATGAGATATAATTGGTATCAAAAACTCATTAGAGTTTTGATGGACATTACATTTGAATATGTTATATTTGTATGAAGTTTCATGTATTGTTTCATAGTTCTTTCACACATGCCAAGTTTTGAATTCTAAATTTAAACTTTAGGAATACTGCACGGGGATTCGTAGATTGATTGATTGTGAAGTCCCCACTGCTCTATCGCAGACGACCCACACACTTTAACACTACTTGTCAAAATAATTTACTCATTTCACTTATCCTTTTAAATGTGTGATTTTGATACTACATACCCCCCTATGCGGCACTTTTTCATTAATGTAGCCAAGTGATGTAACGGACCTCTGCATCCGCGTCTGCAAATGCGGAAATTCTGCATATTTTTACTCCCGCCTACTGCTTCACCTTTCACAAGATTAAAACAGAAGTTTCACGGAACTTTCTAGGGTGAATTCCTTAGCAACAGTTGCGGGGTGCGTGCGCCGTTTGAGTGTAGGCAGGTAGCGGGTTGCGCATTGAGCAGGCATTGCGGTTGAGCATTCGGCACATGCCAGCGCCTAGCATGATGTGTTTTGATTTTCGTAATAGTAATTAAGAATGTAATTTTGCATTTTTTCTCAATAGGTGAAAAAGTTAAAAGTACTTTTTGTTAATCACTTACCATTTTAAATTTTCAATATTGAAATAAAAATACAATATAAATACACATTTAAATACAGTATAAATACACATTTCAAGCCAACATTTTTCTATGGCATACGGTTTGTTGTGTTTTGAGCGAGCGTGGACACTACGCTGATTATGCGCATTATTTGGAATAAAAAATGTAAATGAAATATTGGTCTCCGGTGACATTTTTGATGTTTTTTTTTCCAACTAACATGAATAAAATAAACCATTCCTTAATGTAAATAAACAAAAGTTGTGTACATTTACATAATCGATGTACCGACCTTTCTCTAAGAACTCGGTGAATTGACTGCACAGGCATCCGAATCACAGAATATTTATAAGAAAGGGGATCCAAATCATCGGCCACAAATAATTATGATTTGAGAATCAACAGAATATTATTTTTTATATCTTATTGATATCACTAGCGTAATGAAATTATGAAGATTTTGCAAATGCAGTCCACAGGAGTCTTCCGACTTTATCGATGCCAAAAGTTTGCACGACAACTGTTGTGATGTCTGCATAAGAGGCACAGCAACTCTACTGCTGTGACCTCCACGCATAGTGCGTTAAAATTTGCGTGATTGTGTTTAGAAATTGTGCATTTCGATTAAGTTTTTGTTAAATGAATCGAATTTTATTTTGTAACATCGTTTTGATCATTTTGTCAATTTTACGATTTCACTGTTCTTTCCACTTAAGTTGTCGTTGAGTATTTTATTCAATTTTAATAATTATTTTTAAATCTGATGGTATGATAAAGCATTTGTATAAAATAAAATTTTTGCTTTTTTATTAGAAGTATTTTATGTTGTATCCATTTTTTTGTATTTACATCCCAATACATATTTTGTTTGAAGTTTGTTTGTTTAATTTAATGTGCCAATTTGTTGTGTATGCTTTAAAGTAATGTTGGATTAATTTAATTCTTGCAGACACAGCCGGCCATGGATTCTGCTATTAAAACGGTAAGGTTTGTTAATAATGACCACAATTATTGCACCCTCAGCAGTGGTGTGGCGACATTAATTATGCATTCAGTTTCCTTGTTGCCTTGGGGGGTTGGGTCTTCTCCAATACCACGCTTGCCCCGGAGCTTGATAGTTTGTCGCTACGCCACTGGCCTTTAAGGTGAATATGTTTCAGCACTCAAATAGATACATACAATGATTTCGTTTTATTATTCTTTATTTATATATTTATTAACCTGTTATATATTATAGCTTGTTATTTAGTGACATTTATGGCAACTTTCACTAATGAAAACTAGTGAAAAGTTTTGAAAAAAGAATTCTCTCCTTTAGTGGAAGGCTTACTGAAATTTATTTATCTATTCTTTTAAAATATTCTCGCAATAACAATAACAAAATTAAAAAATAAATTTTGAAGTAAAACTTTCAAACAATTGAAATTCTATAAGGTATGCTACTCATTACGCTATACGCATCATGGCTTGATCTATTTCAGCATATCGCTAGCCATACACTACCAATGGGAATGTATGATGAGTGATAAATTGAAAAAGGCCAAGTCACGAAAATAAAGCTAGCTTATAGCGTTGTCTGTCACAGGCTTTATACTCATTGTTAATATAGTTTCATGTTTGATTTACGCATTCCATAAATTTAAAATTGTTTGACCTACAAAAACAAACAGTTCAACACATCGTGGAGGTTATTAATAATTATTAATGTTTAAATTGGGAGTTTTAACTTTAAGTATACCACTGGGGAAAAATTAAATATCATCTTAAACTTAACAATAATTGTTCAGTTTGATTGGTGAAAGAGACCGAAAATCAGCAAAAATTAAAACGGTTATATCCACAGAAGCATATGAATGTATACCGCTAACATACCATTGTAATCACTCTTTTTTCTTGTAAACGACGCATATAAGAGAAAGAGCGGTTGCAATGGTTTACATCGAGGGATAATTACTACGACAAACAAACACAGGTGTTGTGGCACAGATGGGCGAGCAAATAATAGTATGGTTTTGTGTGTAACACTGATTTCGAGTTACCTAGAATTTTTGTTATTCTTATTGGGATATATTTAAGTATTAAAATGTATGTAATTGTTTGCAGGTTCGCTCCGGGAACAAAGGAATGAAATCAGCCTACAAGGGGCTGAAGAACAAGTTGGTGGTGGCGAGGCGCTCTCTGGGAGGTCCCTCCGTGTAAGTTGTATTACATCCCAGCCCATACTCTTTAGAACAACTCTTTCTTTTTGTATTAGTTAAAGTGATAATTGAAAAATATGAAATAAATAATAATTTATTTTTAATTGATATTTTAAAGTCCCTCAGGTCATGAGTAGGTTCGTAGAAGGTACGGTAGATAGTAGCTTTCGTAGCCGAAGTGCGAACAGGTGAAATCACAAACAAATTAATACTATTTATGTAATGTCTTTTACAAATGAAAGTACTAACTAATATGTAAAGTAAAATGATGATTGTAAGTATTTCTTATAGACTCTGTCATTCTGCTTTGCTCTTGATAAACATTTGGTTCGTTTGTTTGTTGGGTGGACAGGCCGATTGGGGCGGCCGAGTGGTGGGAGAGACCCGGCAGCTCACAGGACTCCAGCTGCTCGTCAGAGCCAACTATTGTTAAGGTTTGTTATTAATAATACAACGTAATCATCCAAACTAACCATATTGCTTCCATTATAAGATCCTTAAAACTTTATGAGTCATAAAATTAGTTTAAATTTTTAGTCACCAAAATAAGCAAAAACATATACCGTCGACCAAGAAACAATATTGTTTAATGAAAATCTGTTTATTTTTTTTAATGAAATTCAATCGAGAACCAAAATCCGCCTACATCTTTGTACTTGGTTCATAATACTACCGTTAGATATCGTTCACAGCGGTACGTAAGCAATACCACTCAACCGATATCGTATATATATTTTGAATGAAGTACCACCCATCTCCAATACTCCCGCCACAACATATTTATGATGTGAATCCTATAATTTCTATACCCGCTATATCCGATTTTTTGACAAAATGATCTGAGTATGACATCTTGTTCACATTTTTGCGAGCAACAAGAGGAGCCTAAAATTGAGTTTCAAAACCCTCCTTATCACGACCAAAAACCATGTTAAAACTGCGAGTGAGAAACCAAATCCGCTATATCATACAGAAAGTTACTATCAAAATCCGCTATATCGGATTCAACGAATCACAAGCAGTTATTTTGCCAAAATACAATATGGCCGCCGTTCTGACGCCACGCTCGTGTGTCAAAATGATCTACGCGTCAGTTTCTAAACCCGCCATGTCGGCTCAGTTGACTTTCAAAATCACGAAGTGAGTATCAAAATCCCCTATATCCATTTTATTTATCGAAATTACTTAATTATTGCTAGACATATATAGAAAAATAAATGCTTTTCGAAATTTTATTACTCCAATTCATTATATAAAAAATTGTAATGCATTTACTTATGTACGCTAGAGATGTGACAGTTTTTTGCGGTTTTCTCCAAATCAATGAAAGTTGATATAGCGGGTATAGAAATTACACGACTCATGTATGGTACGAAATGAAAGTTGATACTCCTTAAAAGTTTTTTGTCTCTTTTGTACAGTTAGATTTTTGGCATTTGTGCGGTATTATTTATTCATCGTTATCAAGTAACATTTCATTATCTATAATACCATTATAAACATTTTTAGGTTATTAAAAATACTTTAATGCTCCAGTCTCAATTCAATAAGCATGGTTTATATTTTATAAAAATGGACTCATATAATAAATAGTGAAGTGCTCACATGTCAACTAGTTCTTTCTGAATTGAAAGAAAAGCATCATCCTTTAATTAAACGCAATATTGAAACCTTTTTAATGTTATGTTTTCTTCACAAGGTGCTGCCTCAGACTTTGGATAATGAAACCAGTCCGCAAGACTTAATATCCCTCACACCTGGGGATGATAGGTTTGTTTGGTATTTTTACTTATAATCTGACTTATCTGAGAACGTCTTCTATTCAATCTAGTTGAACATCATTCACGTATATTAGAATATGTACTTTCATATCAATACAATTATTCTTAATACAAAAATGAAAATTTACATGTGTAATATTACGATAAACTCCTTATGTGAAAACTTTTTACACAAGAATTTCAATAAGCTCCCCTGAGGTGATATCTCACAAAAGCAGCGCTATACAAATTGTCCAATAAATTAATTAATACATATCTGAAATATTTTCCACAAATTTTGATCAGTAAAATTATATTTCAGGTCCTCGTTGGCAAGCCACGGAATAATTTGCATGGAGGATTATGCTCAAGAAGAAGAAATACTTATCAGGCAGAGTGAAGAGCGTTTCTATGAGCGCCTTCCGAACAATGATACAGCTTTCTCCCCCGCCGTATTCGCAAGCCCTCAGAAAGGCCACAATCCAAGCCAATTAATTGTTCCTGATATTGTATGCTACTTCGACAGTGCTTATGAGCCTGCTTCCCGACCCGGTCCCTCCTGGCAACAGCCGGAGGTGTCCTACTCGCGCCGCAAGACCGGCACGTCCCTTCTGGAGGAGCTGCTGGAGACTACTGGCGAGGTGACGGGGGTGGCCACCACCACTGTCCGCAACAACAACTGCGTCTCCTCGCCCATCAGCACCCACTCGTCACATCTCCTGGAAGACAACATCATGCGTAGTGGCATTTCTGACATTCCCAGAAAACTTCCCTCTAACAATGTCAGCGGCTCTACCCCCCTCCGCCATCCCTATCAGTCTGCCATCTCCACCATTCCCACCGTCCAGCTTCCCTTCAGGAACGCTGTCTCAGTGGACCTTCTCCCCGATAACCTATTTGAAACACACCGGTCTCTTCCTCCCCCCAGAAGCGGTCAGCCCTACTTCAGTCCGACCTCTACTCCCACCCACTCTCCCCTGAACCGGCCGGGTGTGGCCAACAGCTTCCAATTGCCCGGCCCCCTCTCCCCGCACCCCGCATCCGTCTCCCCACAGCAGCCCGGCCCCACAGTCAGTCCGCTGGTTTTGGCGGGCCTCGCTGACAATGATGTAAGCAACAGACTATATTAACAGTTTACTATTTACCATATTTTGATAAATGCGTTTTAACTTGCTTCATTTGAATGTTTGCATGTACATACATATTATGAATATGTTTTGAATTCCCACAAAATTTCAGTGCTCATAAAATTCTGTTAATTGATCGAAAAAATATTTAATATTCATCATAATTACAGAGCATTTATATCATTAGCATTATGACACAAGTTGATAATACATCCACTAAAATCTTTGCATATTTTGTAATTTTTAGGACTGCGCATTGCGCTTCTTCCACATTTGCCCTGATTATGGACACTGTCTAAAAGTTGTCTAAAGAAAAAGGAAGCGCAATTCGGCATAATACTCCTAAATATTTCTTTACAATAGGGCAAATATTTTATATATTTTTAAATATTTAGTTACTAAAAATAAATAACTAATTAGATGGAGCTTTATCCATAAACCATTATGTAGACTCAAGTATTTATTAAATTAATAAACAATAAATTGTTTTTTTTTTTTTTTTTTTTTTTTTTTTATAAATTTAATTTAGATTAAATTTTATAATATTATTATTAAGTTCTGCAAGTGTTTTAGTTTTTTATTATTGTGACAGCTGTTTCGGCTTACAAGGCCATTTTCAAACTAATAAATTGTTCCCCACGACATTGCTGCGTTGCGTTTTTCATACATAATATTAAACTTTTAATACTGAGCGATATTTTTAGTGCTAATCATGTTGATTATTTAGAAATTATTATATGCGACATTCTATGTAATTTTGCTTACAGGACTACTCTTTCTTTCATTCTATTTTCCAAAAGAATTTTCAATATTTCACATTTGTAAATGATGGGTCATATTTATCATGACAATAGTTTTACAGGCTCCGTTGATAAAATAAATGATTGCGCTATATTCCTCACATCGCTATTCATATATGTAGTCAAGTTTAACTATGTATGAACATTTGATATTGGTGCTGACTGACGCATTACCCATCTCACTAGATGTGAAGCACATGTGTTGAGCTGAAAAGAATGGCTTTACAGCTAGGTTTATGACATACAAAAAAGATAATCAGATACAATTTACAACTTTGAAAAATAATACCAACAAAAACAAAAGGTTGAAAAGAATTTTGAACCAATTGAGTTTATTTTAGACAAAAAAGACATAGTATTAGCAATAAAAATTATTAAGGATATACATAAAATACATGTATGTATACGAAATTCTCATGATAGACCAGTTTATTTAACGTGATCTGTGAAAGAACTTTTGGTTTGAATATTTCTCATGTGACTAGGAACCTCTGTACAATAATTATGATGTTCAGATCAGTTAGGAAATATTTCTATAAGTTTATTAAAGGAAAGTGGTTTTATTTAATTTAGGGCCAGAATTACTCCAGCCTTTCTTCATTTTAGGTTTACTTAATTTTTTAAATACATTCTAATTTAGGCACGAGGAAAGAGGAAGCTACAAGCCAAAAATTTGTATATTTTTGGTATACCTTATATTGTAGGTAATAGGCATTAAAATCGCTTGACAAACGGTGTCTAGAAACGTTCGATTTCAAGCACAAAACTGGTTTTTATTTAATTTGTAAATAATTTTATAAAAAAGTCAATCAAGTGAAACTGTTACAGATAATCTTAGCTATAATACTGTAGTTTTTAAAAGTTGTTTCCTTTATGCGTTCATACATTTCTATTGAAAAAAATATTTTTTAGTAGTTTACATTTATATTTTTTATTGAGTATTTTATTTTTTTAATTTGTATTCTACTCAAGCGAAACGATAGGAAAACCTTCAATTTATCTAAAGCATAATTTTTGGTATTCATAATGTACACCAATTCTTTATAAAGATTCATCAAAATAGTGATTTGGCATTAAGCTTCACCTTAAATTAAACATCGGCATTTTGCAATTTTAATAATATTTTCTAAATACATAAACAACAAATTATACAAAGAAATAATTCCGAGGAATACAAACTAATTTCACCATTCGAAGATGCGATTTTGTGTGAAAAGTGTCAGCTTTATTATTGTATGTTTTCATGTTTAACCACATGAGCGATGCCTTGACCTGTAGAGATTTCCGCTTTTCGATTAGGTAATGCTCATTCCAAAAGTCTCTGAATATTAATATGGAAACATTTAAACTGCTAACTGTATTTTAAAGCCAATACAGCCACCTATATTTCACTGTTTATCCCATATTCTTAGATTTTATTAAAACAAATAAAATAAACTCTCTTTAATTCATCAAAATCACCTGCCTACAGATATCCAAATTTGGGTAGCTATTGCTCAAGGGCATTAGCGGTGCTAACCAAATTGGATATCTATCTTTGAGTGGTTAAAGCACTATTGAACAAAATGAGGGTCACAAAATAACTACAAATTATTTTTTCTTCAGGAATGATTCTGTTAGTGGATGCATTAATCGTTTTATTCATGTTTTCTTGTATTACCATATTCCTGCTGAATGTAAGCTTCATTTCAGTTTTGTGATATTTTTCCCTATTTTTACTGATTTTAAAACTTACAACCATTTCAATTTGCATCTCTTCTTTTCAGGGACTGACACCAACTGACCGAATACAAGAGGATGAGTTGCTCGAGCAATATGGGATTGACTTTCAAAAGTTTAATATCTCACGAAAAAACTGGACTAAATTTGAGTAGAATATATTTCTTTTCTCGAGTCATGACACATTTTTTTCTGGTTCTTTAGAAACTTGTTAAGTTAAATACACTACTTTACTCGGGTTGCTTTTATTTAGCAAACTTGAAATGTACTGATTTCTAGTTTTCACGGGACCCCAAGGGTAATGCCACTCTAACACCTGGAAAATAGCATAATTTCAACATCTTTTATAGGTTAATATAAAATAATGAATACTAAATTTGATTACATGCTTTATTGTACATGCTTTATAGTACATTTACAATTTTTTTATTTATAAATTGGCTGCTCTACATGTCACCAAACGAAGTGTACTTGTCAGCGGTTGGAAAAATTTCTACTCCATTTTTTTTCCTTGCACAAAAAAAATTGTCTTCTTTACTTTATAAGGTTATCACGAGAAGTATATATTTTTTTTTTGTAAAAATTATTCCAGTAAAATAAAAAAAATTGCCCGAGAAATAACTAAACTTAAAGTTTACAATGAAACATAAAATCTATGCAAATTTCCTGAGTTATGTAATTTTAAAGCTAGAGTTAAAATTCCAAGTGAATTGATCAACATCTGTAGAAGCTATGTTTCCGGCCAGTTAGACAAAATGCAGTATTGAGGTAAAAATGGTTTTAGTTTCATGCTTTTTTCGATTAAATATACATATTTACTTTTAGTTTGTAAGCCTGTACCGTACAATAAAATGGCTTCCTCTTCTTCCCTTTTGACCGATTTTAAGGATCTTTAAGGACTCTTTTGCAGTGTCATGTCATTCAGGAATCGGTTCTAAAAGTTGGATGTGGTGCTCGCCAGCCTCCGCGCAAGTATTGTAATCTAGTTATAACCTTACTAAGAAATGTGTTTTAAATTTTATACTACTAATAAACAACCATTTATGATATATGATGGTGTTTATCTGTTGTGTAAAAATTAAAACACATTTATTAGTAAGGCCCGTAATATGTATTTTTAAGACTAATTTTATTTTTCCGATATCCTATAGTGGCATTACTTATCTGGGGTACCAACTTATTTATGCATAAAAATGTTTCTATTGTTTTTTATTTTTATTTATTTTCTATTGATAGATGTCTAATTTATTATTATACATTTTATATAGTTTTAGGGTCATCTACAATCCTGATATTATATTCTCAAAGGAAATGCCTCTATTTTCAGCCATTGAGCTTAATTTGTCAGTTATTTTTTTTCGATGACATTTAATTTTAATAAGCCATTTTCCAGAGCTGATAGTTTTTGTAAGTCTCAAAGTGTTCCTTTAAAAATAATCAAAAAAGTTGTTTGTGGAAATTGGTAAAAGGTATTTAAAAACCACTGATTTTTTTTAACACTCCTGGTCCGAAGGGGGTAATACACTTACCCCAAAGAGGTTTTTTTGCAATACACAACTTGTTTTTAGATCATGCACTCTAAAATTTATGTAATCCTAGAAAAAATATTCAGTAATCTATCTGCATTTAAAAAAAATTATGACATTACTATTTTTTAAGGTATTAAATAATATCTATCAAATTCAGACGAAATTACTGTCACCCACCCCCCCCCCCCACCGATGGGAAGGGCTACAATAATATTATATCTTTTTTACAGTTTTTCATTATTCAATATCAGGTTACAAGTTTTTCTGGGAAGGGTAAAGAGAATATTTAGTGACAAGGTTGCTATTATGGGATGCTATTATGACCCCACTTTTGATTGTATGTAATTTTAACCTTCTGGTACAAAAAGGTTAATGTATCTTCTTGCAATCAGCTCAATGACAGTATTCTGAAGTATGTGAGTGTAAAACAATATTGTATCTGTATAAATATGTATTATAAAGGAACAACAATTTTCAACTCTTCCATGACTATAGACTTGCAATGGAATATGTCTATGAATTGTAACTAATTAATGAAATACTCTATTATTTTTGAGTGAATTATTTTTTTCATTGATATAATATTATAAAATGAAAAGATGATTACCTTTAGTGTGCCAAAATTGTGTTTATAAGTGGATAATATCTGTAAATATAATGCAACCAAAATATGGTAGATTTAAATTAGATGTGGCCATAAGCTGTTGGTTTGCTGATGAAATTACATATATGTGTAAATTTACTGTTTATCTGCCTACCTTGACATGAATGTAAAGAATCACGGGTACTAAATCATATATTTGCCTAATCATGTACATAATACCATATATATTTTAAATGATTTAATATTTTTAAATTCTTGCAATCTGTTTCTCTTTGTTTATTGAAAGTGATTTCAATGAGAAATACCTGTATATTTTCACTAAAAATTAAAAATATATAATCAGACAGAAATGACTGCTTTGGATTCCGATTCATCATCAAGCATTTTGATGTGTCATCTAAGTGTGCTAACGACTGGTGAATAAATGCACATCGAGATTTCCCTTTAAACAATTTATTGAATATAAAAACACTATTTGTAATTAGCACAAATTATTTAGTATTTATTATTGCTATACATCAGCTGCAATAGAAACACTAAATGCAGTGTAAGAGTTCCAGAGATGTTTTCCATATAGTTTGGTGATGTCTTTGCCATTTCTAGCAACATTTAGATTCTGAATGGTTGTATTTTGTCTCACCAGTATGATTCTGATAGTATCTTCCATTCTAGAACAAAGTGACGATAAATTGCTTTAACTTTGTTTATATCTAGGTATTTAAAAATCATTTATTGAAGCAAAGCAAAAAAAAAACATACATTTAACTATTTATCTTTCTTTCTATTGAATTGTTCACTGTACAAAAAATTTCACGTAAATTTATTTAAAAAATGCACATATGTAAAAAATTTCCTAAGCCAAAAATGAGGTCTTGTATTTATTGTATTATAATTTATACTTCTTTAGAAATGCTTTTGTTTATTTATTAACTTTCCAGACTTAACCTTTGACTGTTGGATATGCAGCGCGCGATCACATTACCTGTGCAGAGTTTATTTTAGATTATGTAATGAAATAATATGTAACCTTGTACGCACAACTTTTTTTAAATTTTTGATTATATAAACAAGAATATTTAAAAAATGTATCACCATTAAAATTACCATTGCACATATTTCTGCTATAATTAATTAGAGTAAGAAACCACACTAGAGATTGTATTCAAATGCTTTGCACCTACAGGCAGAGGGTTCAACAAATACTATTACATACTGACTAACTCATTGTTTGATTCGGAATGAATCCAAATAAAATGTGTTGAGTAAGCGTGTAAATATGTCACTATACATCCTAGTGCATGAAAGTTAATTGACAAACTGTGTGTGTCTTTTCAGACTGGTTCAGAGCTATTGTTTTAATCGATTTCTTTTTTTCATGTGTGAATTTTACACTTAGTTATCGGTTACTATTTGGTTATTGGAGCCATGTAAAAACCCAACCAAGAATTTTTTTTTTATTCAATTGCATCATTTTAGGATTGTTTTCAAAAATCATTTATTTTCTTCTGTTCAAATTACTTGTTTCAATCAACTTGCTGTATGTCTTCTTCCTCAATTGGTTTCATAGATACAATGTTTTGTAAATTTCCTAATTCAAAAGGAAATTATTTTTTTAAATATACTGTCGAACGGTTAGAAGCCAGACACTTTTTTAAGATTCCAGGGGGATTTGGATTGACAAAATAATAATAATAAATTAATTTAAATAATTCAACCTTTTAAGATCATTTGAAGTACATTACCATTATTGAACACATATTTGAATTACATGAAATTTTTGTATTTTAAAATTATTGAAAAGAGTTGTGTATGAAATGGGAGTACGGACACTAAATGGACAGTGCTTCGCATTACGTCCTCGCAAAAACCCATTTTGCAAAAAAAAAATGTCTTTTGGTTTCACCTGCCAAGTCCGGCTTCACCCGTTCAACATAACTTGCTTTGTCATTATGGATTTTATTAAATTATTTTTTAAAGAATTAATTTGAATGATTAGCCGAGGTAGTAGTGCCTCATGAAGGCAAACCAGATTGACCCTAATCATTATTTTGCCGTTGCACTAATAGTGCCACCAATAATGACACCAATAAAAGAGACGTTGAGTGCCAGAGCACTCTAGCAATTCTAGACAAATTTTTTTTAAGTTATATTATTTTTTTTATCAATATATTTTTATATGAATAAATAAAGGTGTTAAAAATGAATGAATTTCTTTTAAAATGTACTGAAGAATATAATCTAATCGTAAAAGAAAGAAAAGTCATGGTGTAATAATTGTCTAACCCTTGACTTTGAACCAGGAGGATTTCAGTTCAATATCTTTCAAGTGTACAATGTTTCATAAAAAGTTCTTCTCAATTGTCGCATTAAGTTCCCCCAATGGAAATTATGCCAAAATAGACTGCAAGAAAAATGAATGAATTATTATATTCTTACTTGTAATCTAAAATGTATCTTGTGATATTAGAATTGTAATTATAATAAATTATTTAAATAAAAATATATTTTCTCCAATACATCCTTATACTTCATTTCCACCAAAGACACCTGTAACCTATAAGATAGATAAAGTATCTTAGACAGTCAGTCCGAACCAAAGAAGTGCATTATTGTTGTTAACACAATGCATCATGCGGGGACTGGATATTAAACATTATAATATTATGCCTCATTAAAATGAGAATAATCAATAACCATTCAAATATGTAAAAGCAATCAGTAAAAAATAGTGATTGCTACTTTGTCAAAATGGCTATTGAGTCATTAATAATAATAGCCATAATCTCGTGATGAAGAAAGGATACTTCTGAAACCAGTAGAGCAATGTATTAAAATAAAATTGTTGCTAACGAATTCATATGTTATATGCTTTTGGAATCCCTTGTGCGGAGAGGAAGAAGAGCAGTCAAGTACGGTCTGGATGGTTGAGAAAGTCCACAATCTACACAGGGTTGGGTTGGGGTGGATGGATCCCGTACGTGCCAGACTCTATGCATGGAGGCTTTGGAGATATCCAACCCAACTGTTTGGGTTTCTCCAAAAAGCTCCAAGATCAGTCATGTAATAATATACTCTAATTGAGGAGCATTTTTACAAAAGTATATATGCTTTCTTGAACTAAAAATTGTTTTCTGCAGAAAACTTCTAGTTCTAAAAAGTTTTTGAAATCACAATTTAAAAAATCAAAATTTCGAACATGCATATTGTAAAAATGGTTAAAATATTTCAAGTTCTATCAAAATTAGACATAATCACTCTGCGAGTTTCTTCAAAACTTCACATATGTTTTACACATCTTCAGGAGATGAGCTATGGTCAGTTATTTTTATCCAATGCAAATCTAGGACGAATATTCAATATTTTTATAGTGGAATAACTTATTAAGTAAAACCTCACATTGTAATATTTAATCATTGAAGATAATATGTATTAACAACTCTCAAAAAAAAGATTTGAAACAGAAAAATCAGAAAAAGCATTTGTGCAACAAAGCTATGAACACGCTTTGCTTTGATTTTAAAATGTGTAAAAAAATATAAGTGCAGAGAAAGTTAATATTTGATGGAAACTACACAATGCTACTTTCGTCCAGAATTATCTATTAAAATATAAGTGCAGAGAAAGTTAATATTTGATGGAAACTACACAATGCTACTTTCGTCCAGAATTATCTATTAACCCTTTGGGGATGATAAATATTCTACATGTTTTGTTACTTCGGTTGTAATATTTTTCCACAACCTAAAACCTTAAATTAATACATGTTTATTTAAGCAATTACTGACCAAATTATTATTTTTTGAAAATAGATGGACAGCGCACATACGACAGGCGCAGTATGTGCACACAATGTATCCAGTGGTAAAGTGCACAACTTTGAGAGGTGATTCTACATGATGGTACATTTTTCGAAAAAAGTTCTTTTCACTTCTACCTTCTATCTTTTTTACTTCTACCATATCGCAGAATCACCTTCAGAAATTAATGCACTTTACCCCCGGACACCTTTATATTAAATATAATGTTTTTTTTCTGCGATCAGTATACTTGTGGTATCCTTCTGGTATTGTTTCCACCAATTCGTCATATAGTCAGCCAAAACTTGTCTCAAGATTTATGCAGGACGGTCACCGTATACTTGTGTACTAATCCCTTGAGCAGGTAGGTAAACATACCGGGTCGAACGCTAAGTACAGAATGGTTAATGCATAACTCTATTTCGAGTGAGCAAAAGACAAAATACGGTATCCAAATAATATAAGGAAATAAGTATTTCCGAATAAATGTGTGATTAAAATTGGGTAATTTGTATTTCCAAGAATTTTGCACACCTGATTTAATCATAATTTTGGGAGAATTTACTCCCGATTTATCAGAAGATGTACTCAAATAGGCTGGCCACTTTTACGACAATTCTGACTAAATATGCTTCCGCACAGTGGGATTTGTCAGAATAAAGCCCACATTCAGATTTGTAGCATAACAAAATGAAAAGCAATTTTACCTTTAATTTTACAGTAGCGACACCTTTTCAACAGATTTTCACTGATTTGTACACAAAAACGATCTCTGAACGGCTTACAGGCTATATAAGCAAAGCGTTACATTTCTTTAAAATAAAGCTTGTGCAGGTTCCAAATATGTACCATTAAAATTTGTTTCGATATTCAACAAAATCTAAACTATCTATTTCTACAGCAGGCAAGTTTGGAGGTACAACTTTTTTATAAAGAAAAACAAACTATCTCATTTTCCACACAGCTAGAAATGCAGTCTACACGCAACAGCGACACATTTTTATCCAATCAGGGGGCACAGCTGCATGTCTGCTGACAAGGTTTTGAGAGGGTCGAAAAGGCTTTTTTTTACACTACACCTATACAGGAAAATAATTTCTCTCAGGGCCTATGTCATCTTTGGAGATGCTGTGAGGAGGGACTCAACTGTTTGGAGCCAGTGAGACTATGGCATCCGCAATTAGGGTATGTTGTGAGGCTAATGGTAGTGGGGAGGGGAAGGAGATGGAGAAGAGGAAGGTGGGGGACTACCTGACTATTCAGATCTGGTCACGAAATACGGCTAAAGCCATTTCAAGCAACGTTTCAATTCTGAATGGTGGTCTTACACCAGGGCGATACTGAGAGTATCTTCCACTCTGGAAAGTGCCGCAGGTATAATATTATTTTAAATTAGTAAATTGTGAAATAAAATAAAATTCAAAAAATAAAACTTACTTGCGTGCGCCGGGATTTGAACCTGTGACCTTTAGTTTGCAAGTCGAGAGCCTTACTCTTCGACCACGGAATTGAGGAGCGGGGTTTAGGCAACATGCTCTTCAATTGAGGATGCTAACTTCGACTTTGACAGTTTGGATTCTTGTTGCAGTACTCTGACCACTGTTTGAATTACTTGTCTGCCTTGTTTGACAGCATGGGCAGTAGTAGATTAGTACCTATCTGTTGAGCACCAGCCTATTTGATGTCAGTTATTACCATGTACGATGTTTTAAATAAAAGTATATTTTGTTTTTTAATTTTTTTAAATATAATTTATTGTTTCCTCATTAATCGATATTTCTACATATATTATAAACATTTTTGCATCTTTACATAATAAAAAGAAAATAGGTACTTCCAGGAAGCAAACCGTGATGATGTTTATAATATGTATTGCAAAATACCGGGATAAGGTTTTGCACCACTGCGTGAGAAGCAGAATATATACGAAACAATGAAGTCTAGTATTTCTATCCTATCCTAGAAATTATGGAGTCTGCTTGAAGTCATAACAATACACTCAGGAGTGGCAACGGCAAACCCTCGGTGCCGTATATGTATTAAATTTTATAATAATCGAGTGTGTGGACAGCCTGCTCCATAAAATCAGCAAAACAGGAATAATGGCAAGAAATAACTGAACATAATGTTTGTTGTATTTAAAAACACATAAAACTTAAGATATTGCATGGAATTAAGAATATCACCGTATCAATGAAACGAACTTTTACAAATGGAAGGGCGTTTCTTAACGTTTAGCACAACCTTGCAACACCAAAATAAAAAAAAAATTAAATGACTAATTTAGAAAACAAAATACACAAAATTATTGCATAAGTTATTACATTAAAAATTTTCTAAATTTTGTTTCTTGATAAAAAATACTCATTCACACTTCAAAGGAGAACTCTGAAATGCGAGGTAATGCTTACCCTCCTCACTATACTGAAACTATCCAAAATGATATCAAAAGTATAGTTACTTTTAACACAACACACTACATATCCATCCATCTTGAAATAAAATGATTCTTGCTCAAACATCCCACATAATCAAGGATGCTAACAGCAAAACAATTACAGTGGAAGGTGCACAGCCTTGTATTATTCAAACACTTACATTATTCTACAGGATATTTGTATGGATTTACTTATAAAACTCGCCACATGTAAATACAGCGGGCGCCGGTTCATGTGTTCCCTGGTCTTGCGGCATAATCAGACGGCCATATAGGTATATATACAGGTTACACCACACTCTAGAATCAACATGTCGCTTAAAATTCCGTAAAATTTAATAACAGAATAGAATAATTGCTTTAAAGAGTGGAATTCCACATTTAGGAATTAACTGATAATAAATTATTGTTTTTGTGTTTACTGCTACTACATTTTATTATTCTTTTAAATAATGAGTACTATTGAAAAGAGAAAAAACAATGCATCTCTGAATTACAATTTTTTATATCTGTTAAAAGAACAAATGTAAAAAATGTGACCACATTAACCGGCACCGGCGGTAGAATTTGCATATTTCTATTTTATTTATTATTAGGAAACAAATAAATTTGATATTCAAAACAATTTGGCAACAAAAAAACTTATCCTTCAGTGATATCAAAACATTGAAATCAAAACAGATACCTTTAAATAGACAATGTTAACCACTCGAGTGATGGAGATTTCCAGGTGTTGATTTAATTAATATCATATTTCCAAATATGTATACAGAAATATATGAACTGCTAACTGCGTTTTAAAGTATAAATCCACCTAAATTTCCCCATTTATCCCATAATTTTAGGATTTATATTTTTTTTAAATTGGGAAATTTATAATTCATAAAAATCATTTACCTAAATTTGGGTAGCCATCACCCGAGTGGTTAATAATATAATAATAATAAAATTTATTTACACCTCAGAAACCGGTAGTGATAGATTAATATGGCAAAAGTGATTTTGCCATTTATTGATACTGAAAATATATTACGTTTATTCAGAATTAATAGTGACTCAAATTAATTATTTAATATAGCTTTTGATATAAAATAGAAGTGTAATAAGAAAAAACAAGTTGGCAATGGACTGGAAATTAACAGTTCGTTTGTTTGTTGGTTGGCTTGTTTGTTAGTTTAACTGAAGAGAAATTCGGTGGCTCTCTGCATGTCCCAATCGCAAGTGGAAAGAGCAACTACAGCCTGGCACTCCTCGATGCCAATGTCAGTGAGGTGCTTTGTCCTCTCCTCAAAGATGGAGTTATTGCAGGGCCCGCCAGCATAGATGTGTGTCCACTGCTTGGCTGTGAGCCGAAACATGTCGAAGTGCTCCTTGTACTGCTTGGCAACCACGGCGTCTTGCGGGTCGTCGGGTTCGGCGGCCGACATCAAGGCCTGCAGCGATAGCAGCACCGTGCGCAGCGTCATGGCCGCCGCCCACTGGTCCTTCAGGATATCAAGGCAGATAGCGCCCGTCACCGACGAGATGTTCGGATGCCAGATCTTTGTTATGAATTTAACCTGCAAACAAACATACACACACAGTACAGTACAACTTGCGCTAGAAACATTACAGATGACACTATATGATAGAACACAACTATACGTACAATGCGTTTGATCAGTGAACGGTACGCTGCATTTGAATGTATTTATATTGTACAGTTACATTATACAGCAAAGTTAGAATATACATATATTAAGCGCAGCACCTTTCTCTACTGCAGTGATTTTCAACATGGGGCGCAATTTGAATATTTTGAAAATTTTAAATTAATAAAAAAAAAGGATTTAACAAACTACCCGATTATTAATTTAGTTTTAATAAACGTGTAGATTCATACATTTTTCGATTTGTTCCAGTGCAATTTAGCATCCAAATGAGAACCTATTTAATATACCTACAGTGGGTCACTTTAAATTTTGTCCCAAAACCATCTCCTTTCTTTCTCTTTGCTATACAGACAGAGGAGGTAAACACCATCATGTATGAGGTATGCTCAGTATCATAAAAATTATTTTTAATGGGTTTTCGGATATGAATGCGTTGAGATAGAGATATTTACGACCTAAGATTATTAAAGTATTAGATAGGAGATGTGAAAAAATGTCAGTAAAAAGTTTTTTGTGTGATGAACGATAGCCATCTTGAACTTGAATATTAGTTTGCGAAATAACATTTATCATTGTTGACGTAATTTGCATAGAATAATTTAAAATGTCAAATTCTGTAGATTTATTATTGTGTATTGAAAGAAATCGCAAACAATTCATTGAATCATGACAAACGTATTCAAATAAAGGGACAATTAGTTTATGTTACAAGAGTGAGAAAAATAAAGAGGTTAAAAACAATATTTTAAATTAGTTAAGTTATAATTGTTGTCAGTGGATTTGCAGGTGCAATAAAATGAATGTATGGGTTATTTTGCTTTCATTGTTTGCTTTTTAAATCTACTTATAAAAAAAAGGACTGAGGCTGGAGTTAGTGACATAAAAAATAGGAAAAGATCTTTAAAAAGAAAAAAAAACCGTTAATTAGTTATATGTGTAAATAATTAGATAAATAATCTTAAATAAAAAAATATTGTACTACCGGCTTCAGAAGAGGTAAGTACCTGCAAATTAATTATAATCATTGGTGTTTTTATAATTTTCACTACGCATTAGCAAGATTTTCAATATGTAAAAACATATAATTTTTTTTTTTTCGATTACCTTCCACTTCTGGACCCCTAGAGCCACCTCTGATAAGCATATATATATTATGTACTAGTGCAGACCCGAGAAATTTCATGGGATATTATAATTGTAGGATTTGTAAAGCTGAAAGTATTTATGAAAAATATATTTGCCTTACGACCATTGCCTTTCAAAAGAAATTTACCTATCGAATGCTAGTAAACTTGAAAAATTACAACATCTTTCCAATGACATTATAAAAATACAAGACATGTGTTATGTCTTACATGCTTATGTTATATTCATTCTAATCGAGCAACAAAATTTAGCACTGCTTATACATACAAAGAAAATCAATTCGAAGAATATGTATTTGAACAGGCCAATAAAGTATGTAAACTAGACCTAGTTCAGTGAAACCATGTGCGTTTTCTCAGTAACGTATCTAACACTATTGATTTATCTATGCATCAGTTACTATAAGAGTATTTATTAATTTGTGACTGCATATATGTCAGTGTTGTTCTAGAATGATGGTAGTACCTCTTGACCGATATCCAGATTTTCAAAATTCAACTGTAATTATTTTATATTCTATGTTGTGTGTGTAAATACAACTTGGCTGATTTTATAATCTTTTACTCGTTTAGTGTTTATCGAATAGCAAACACGTGCATCCTTTTAAAAGAGCAATAGGCGAACACTATACACATTTTTAAATATCGTCAGATTATATTTTTTATGTTTAACAAGTACATATGTATATTGTTATGCATTATTATTTTTATGTTACAGGTATGACTTTGGGCGATTTTATATCAATGCTGGAGAATGATTCATTGAATGTTTCTTCTGAAAATTAGGTTGGTATTGCCTTTATGCCTCCAAGAAGTGTTGTTTCTTTGACAACTGAAATTCGGTGAGGAAGATAACATTTATTTCAATAATTTGCCAGAAGGCCAGAAGAGGGCTGAAGCAGAATTATTTTTTGATGACGGACAAAAGGACAGGATGTGGAAGATACTCACTTTACCAAAACAAATGGAAAAAATGGTGACACAATGGTGAAAAAATTTTCATGTTCCTATAAAATTAGGCATGGAGAGCAAGCTGAAGAGGAAGAGAACCATATTTTTGACAAAGCGATGATCCCATATTATGGAAAACACAGAGACAAACAATTTATTATAGGAAAACCCATCAGATACAGAGTTGTAAACTGAGGGTGGGAACAACGACAGGAGGGTATGTGAACTGGATGGAGCCAATTCTGTTCCAGCTAAATATAGAGATTTAGGATTAGGTCCATCGACCGTTATTCAATTCTTCAACGTTCTGATGAACCAAGGTTCATTTCCATTATGCATTATTTTTAATACCTTTTAACAACTGTACTACTTATAGATGAGCTCCAGTAGAGTGGCATTAGAGGCACTGGAACCATTAGAGAACATAGGATATTATGAAAATGCCACCTTACTGGAGAGACAAAGATGAAGAAAAATGAACAAGATGGACTCCATTTCAAATGTTTTATAAAATATGAAAAAAAGCATGTTCCTTGTTCTAGTTGAATACAATCTTTTCCAAAGTTTAAAGTGTTGTCCCTTTTAAAAGATCGGTCTCTCACAACAATCAAATCGACTTTTATAATCGAAAACACTGTTTTATAATTAATTTATTACCAAGTATTACTGGTTATCATAATATCTGTGTGAAGCGCTACGGTCCCAAGCAACCACCGCTTCTTCCCCGCGCAGCCAGAAACCTTTTTTGGTTGCTCATACTGGAGGATATAGGACGTTGTGGAGGAGGAACTCAACTACTAACATTTCATGTTGGACTCCATGAAAATAAACTATTAGCAAACATTTATAAGTGAAAGTGTCACATAAATGGTGCATTTTTTTTCCATTCATCCACAAAATCGGAACTGTATCATTTATTTTATGACAAAATATCAGCGAAAGTGTAAAATTACATAAAATCTAAAAAGATTATTATTTTCAGTGAACTAATATTTAAAACTATTTTTGCTCTTTTAATAATTTAACACAATTGAATACTGTTCACAGTATGTATGCAAATTCACACATGTTAGACCACATATTAAGTAATGTTAAACCTTGAATTAATACACTTCCGGCGGGAAGGGTAGTTCTACCAGCAGTGGTAGAGTTCAAGTTTTCAAGTAGGTTCGGCGTGAAAGGCACTGCTTTCTGATAATTTTATATAAATACTAGCTGTACCCCACTCAGTCTGTCTGTGCAGATAGAGAAACAATAGCGCGTGTTGCTTTTCCGTCTAACAGATGGCGCATTTTTTCAAAGAAAAGAATGTTTGTCCAACAGATGGTGCTGTTTTTCAAAAGAAGCATGTTTTTACCTGTCACAGGTAACATCTATATAATATAGGTATATAAAACACGCATGCGTATTCGAATACAACGTTTTGCCAAAATTTCAAAGCAATCATTGAAGAACTTTTGAAGATTTAAGATATTGAACAAATGGACATTTACATTTTTATTTATATAGATTTTATATCAATCTCTTTGTAAAGGTCCCAACTATATGTATGTATATGTATTTCAAAATGTGAACAAGGTCTTCCCCATATTCAACTTCTTGTTTTTTGTGTGGAAGAATATTTTATCAAAGGGAAACTATATTTAAACCTTTAGAACGGGTAATCAAAAATGGCGAAAATCGAGTTCCTCGGCCGCCCCTTCAAATTCGGGTGGTATCTTTGGAGTAAACTCGTATGAATACCAATTATTCTCGTTTAAATCGAATTTTTGCATCCGATTTCCGTCGCGATCGGCCCTTCAGGTTCAGTTATTCTAAGCAAATTCATAAAAATACCGCACATTTCCGCGTAAATAAAATTTTCGTGGCCGATTAACGTCGCAGCCGGTCCTTTCAACTCAGATATTACAAAAATACGATATATTTATGTGTAAACGGAAATTTCGCGGCCGATTTCGGTAGCTACCGATCCTTTAAATTCAGATATTTGAAGTAAATTTCGTAAAAATGCGTCAAATTTCCAGGTAAATAGTAATTTTGCGGCCGATTTCCGTAGCGCAGATATTCAAAGTAAATTTAATAAAAATACAATATATTTTCGCGTAAATTGAAATTTCGGAGCCTATTTCCGTCTCGCCGGATCTTTGAAATTCAGATATTTGAAATAAGCTCGTAAAAATGTGATATATTTACGTGTAAATCGAAATTTCGCAGCCGATTTCCATCGCGGCTGACCCTTCAAATTCAGGTATTTATAATAAATACTTAAAAATACGATATATTTACGCGTAAATCGAAATTTCGGAGCCTATTTCCGTCTCGCCGGATCTTTGAAATTCAGATATTTGAAATAAGCTCGTAAAAATGTGATATATTTACGTGTAAATCGAAATTTCGCAGCCGATTTCCATCGCGGCTGACCCTTCAAATTCAGGTATTTATAATAAATACTTAAAAGTACGATATATTTACGCGTAAATCAAAATTTCGCAGCGGATTTCCATCGCGGCTGACCCTTTGAATTCAGATATTTATAATAAATTCGTAAAAATACAATATGTTTCTGCGTAAATCGAATTTTCTCGGCAGATTTTCATAAAACTACGATTATTATTATTGTGTAAATCGATTCCGATTTACACAATAATAATACTAATTAGGGCGATGTATAACCACGTAAAAAATACACTTTTTGGGAATTTTACGGATATGGCTGTCTTTTAGATTCAGATTTACGAAATCTTATGATTTATTTTCTAAGGACGGGTTGTTTCGGAGAATTTGAACAATTCATCAAATTTCAACATTCATTTCCGGGTTCTGTGAAAGTCCTATTCAAGTTCTGTTATTATATCATTACAGGCTAGTTGCTTGACAAAACTGAAATTAAAACAGAACTTGAAAAAATCTTTCACAGAACTGGAAAATGAACGTTGAAATTTGATGAATTGTTCAAATTCTCCGAAACAACCCGTCCTAAGTGTCGAAGTTTCGATTAGTTTTTCGAATTACACAAACAAATACTCGTGTGCGGACAAAAATAAATTTCGAATTACGAATTTCGAATTAAAAAACCATTTTGAATGAAAAAAAATTTCTGTGGATATTTTTTTGGCGAAAATTTCGTTTTACACGTTTTTTCGAATTATCGGGATTCGAATTAACGGGGTTCTACTGTATCTGAAATTATATGTCACGTAATCCATGTTGAACAAGAGAAAAACTTGTACTTAAGTATAGTCATGGAAAACTGTTTTATGCTCTGAAAGTGAGAACTTCTGCTCATCAGAATGCCCCAATATACTGCACGATTCAAGTGTTTAGCGATATTCTCTACGTAATGTAGCATGTATATAAATTAATGGCTTTGGGATAGAATGTATTTGGGAAAGATTTTGTGTATAATTATATCGGGGGGAAATTACTACATGTGTGTAGGTAACTCAGAAATCAGCATTTTCGGGTTACACACACAACCATAACTTTATTTCCTCATCCACGTCTTCTACAAATGTGCAACTGTAAAACTTATGTGCTGGTGGCATACATGGGAAATACGAAAACGCTTCCGAGTTAACTAGTTGTAGTAATAACCCCTCAACATTATACAAAATAAACGCCATATGCACAACCTTCAATAGGTTTGGTTAATTATTTTATATAGATAATTCAACGCAAGCATAAAATAATTAAATATATCAATGTTTCTAACCCATAGCATACTAACAAGCGCTACTCGGGCGTGCGGTGACAGTCATTTTGTTCCAACAGCGAGCACCGCTCGGCTATTTCTGACGTCGCAGTAATTTTGAAAAAATTTAATATTTTGTGATATATATGGGCAACCTTTAACTTTGATAGCTAGAATGATTATTTAATTCTTCATTCATTGAGTCAAGTAGCAAAGTGTTATTTTATTCTTTCCGGGTGTATTATACAAAAATTTTTGGAACCTGAAAAACTGAAAAAAGGACTTATTTTTTACTGCATTTCCCATACTTATTTTAGTATTATTATTTATTTTTATACAGACACATGGGTAAATTTATTACTTCTTTACGCAAAAAAAAAACTAAGATTGGATGTCAATTAAAAAAACATACTCAACATTTAACGAATAAACAACATTTAGTAGAAGAAGAACCAATTACAAATTTTATAATGATATTAATTCAGTATTCAAAGCACAGATTTTTCGCAAACAATTCAGTACGCAATGGGTTAATTATATTTAAGAATTTTTAGTAAAATTGCTTTTATAGTTTTCTTTCCATTTTATTACATATTATTATATTCACGCAAACTAGGGATTAAAATACAATTTTTCAAAAAAAATAATCTTTACGCCAAACTTTATTCAATCACAATGATAGAAAGCTGCAAATATTTCGACTATTCAAAAATAAAATCTTGTAATATATAAACATTTGCTTGTAGGCGCTAAGTACATAAAATATTGCATAATGTTATTTTTTTATTTTTTTTTTTGTAAGAAACAAACAGCTTTTATATAATAGATATACGAGATAAATATACAAGTTAACTGAAGTCAAGCCACAGAAGTTTCTTATGTTAAAGTGCATTAGAAATGAAGTTTTAGTATCTTAAAATTAATTTGGTGTTAAAGGAAGGGGAGAGGAAGAGGAAAATAGTTATATTAAAGTAAGTATATTTTAATTATACATTATGAATTAAAAATGTCGCTTAAATGTCGAGTAGGTCGCAAGAATAGGTTTGAGAACCTGGGGCTATCCTGTGAGACCGCCTCGCCACTATGGCGACCGGCAACTAGGTTGTGAGAGTAGATCTTGAGAGTAGGTCATGAGTGTATTGTGAGACCGGGTGCTGACAATCTATGTGCGCTCGCTTCGCCATTCCGGGGCCCAGTAACCAGGTCGTCAGAGTAGCTCGCGAGAGTGGGTCGTAAGACCCGGGTGCTGATGAAAAAATAACCTGCTCGCTCTTTGGAAGCTCGTGAACGAGTTTCAATGAGCGGGTCATTCACGATCGACCGAGGACTACTTTATACCCTATTGCCATGCAATGTTAGATTACTTCAATCCATTGAAAAACACTAGTTAATTATATGAATATCACATTCAATGCAAATTTTTAAGTATTTTAGGCTGTAAGGTAGTTAGTTAACTTGAAGACTACGGGACTTTCCGGTTGATAAAGTCAAAATAATGAATTTTCCATCCAAATTTATAGCATACATGCACATATCATCAGAGATTTTAATTGTTGACCCCGAGGTTATAGATGACATTTTTATCAATTTTTTTATCCATGAACATGGCTAGAGACTGCAGTAGACAAAAGGTAAACAATATACCAATGCACAAAATAAATAAATGTGTCCTTTAACATATTAAAGCCAACATAATAAATAGTATTCGGAAAACTAATATTTTAATAATATCGCTCACGTATTATGCGTCCGATTACCATTGCTGATTTAGAATATTATCTTTTAGAAAAGATTCAAATAAATTATAAAAAGAAAAACAACAGCACCTCCATTAGGCATACTGGGAAATAGTAGGCGATTGGAATACGGGGAAAGGATCGCTGGCAAACATGACACAACAAAACGAGAACAGAGCCTGAAGAAATTAGTGACATACGGAGAAATATGTTTACACAGCACTGAAGATACAACTTCAAATGATTGCTATCAAATACTAGCTGTACCCCGCCCCCTGTTGCTTTTACGTCCAACAGACAGCGCTGTTTTTCAAAAAAAGCATGTTTGTCCAACAAATTGCTCTTATTTTCAAGAAGCATGTTTCTACGTGTCACATGTTACATCTATATAATATAAGTATATAAAAACACACGCGTGCGTATTCAAATGCAATTTCAAAGCAATCGGTGAAGAACTTAACCTAACTACATTTTTATTTGTATAGATATTGTGTACAAGCAATCTGAATGCTTTAAATTCAATGGCGGTCCAATTACCAAGGGCAACAGCCTGCACTGCATCATGTCTCTGTTGCAGTAAGGGGAGCATAAGGCTGCCAATACACGGACGTCAGTGTTGTGAGAACTATGCAATTGCCTGTAGCCGTGTATTCCCAACCTAAGTCCTGACATAGATAACACAAAAGTACAATCGCAGCAGTGTCAGTGTTTAGTCGCAGTTAGTGGTACATACCTTAGGAGGGTTGAAGGGATAGGTTTCGGGGACCCTGATGTCCAGGATGAACTTGCCTCCTTCGTATGGAGTGTCTGGGGGACCAGCGATCTCGCCCAGCAGTTCAGTCCAAGAGTCATTCATGAGCTCTACCTTGATGGAACATTTTGCCAGCTGAAATTTCACATCACAATAATTTGTTAACAACAATGAAATTGTTAAAAACTACTACACATCTTTTTGTTATTGAAATGTATATTACTAGAATAATAAAGCTATATTGCCTTGTTGTCTATGTTTCCTTAATGTCATGAAATTGTTAATAACTATTACAAACCTTTTTGTTATTTAAATGTATGTTACTAGAATTATGAAGCTATATTGCCTTGTTGTCTATGTTACCTAAAAAATATATTGGTAAATTTAAATAGTAAGTTTCAAACTAGGCGAAATATTTCGATTTCGTTAGACATCATTGCTAAATAATATATATTTATAATCTTTGTGTCGTTTCCTGGAAACAATCTAGTGTGATAATAATTATATTATTTAGTGAACTAACTCTTAAAAGAAATAGAATCTTAAATAAAACAAGAGACCCAAACTGATACAATAATAAATTGCAACATTAATGTCGTTGCATATTATGCCTAGATCCATCGCGCCGTGAATGCTTTGGTAAATTCGGTTCTAAAAGGCAAGTCATCAAGAAGTACGGTACGTTAAAAAAACGTCACAAAGAGAATATTTTGAAAAATACTACAATATTATACATACGTGCGAAGACCAATCGCACTAGAGCAAACGCACACTAATCCCGTGCGAGACACTGTGACTGCAGTCTGAACTGACAGAAAACCACATCGAGTTCAAGTTTTGATTATTGAATAATGGCGCTCACCTCTTCGCTCTTAATGACTTCTTGAAACTCCCTCTTTATTCGCTGTACAGCGATATTCGCCGCCATTTTTACGGTGACTAACAATAAATTTGCAGCAAACACTACCAAAAGACGAACGGGCGAACTTTTCACTTTTCTTTTCGCGGAGCTGACGATTTGTGACGAAACAAGGAAATTGTTCTATGCCATAAATAAACCACTCTCTAGATCGATATCTTCGGGCTTTTTGTATGGCGCCATTTTGTCACCCCCTTAACCACAGACGACCACAGATAAAACGGTCGTTTGGTCCAGACAGGTAAATATATCGTGGACCATAAAGAGATCTCAAGGACATTTAAAAAAAGTGCAAACATAGACAATATAACTGCACCCAACTAACATCGTTTATTCACTAGCCCAAAAAAAATATATTTTAAAAATAAAAATATTGGAATGCAGGAAAAGGAAAATTAAAAAAAAAAACCCACAGCTATGCACACATCAAAATATTTTTTATTTTCAAAAAGACAATGGACAGTAATACAAAACAGGGTCAGTACAACCGATGTATTGAGCATTGATTTATTATTGAAGTAGAAGATAATAATAATTTATCTAAACAAAAAATGAAACAGAACAAGACACAGAAAAATAAAAAGTAACGGTCTCAACTAGGAATCGAACCCAGGATTTTTGTCTTACTGCAACAACTTAATAGGATTTAATTTGACCTTGCACAAAAATACAAGAATATATACAGAAGTCTGTTATATATATACAAATGTTATACATATCGCAGCTGCCGTCTGGTCCCCAAAATCTCCAAGTGCGTCTTCTGTTTCCTGGGAGAAAGGGCTGCCGTCAGACCAATGCAGCTCAAAATGCCCTTCGTCTTACCTAGAAAAAGACAAAATTTGAGACCAATGATTCTATTCTAGTATTGTACACATATTTAATAAATTTCATGGATTAAAATTAATTAAAAATATTTTAAGAAAAAGGGGACATTAATGGTGATGGATTAATTCACTGTTGAACTTGTGAACTTTCTTGTAGGTATGGGAAAAAATCGCGTTTTATGCAGTTTCTGCAGAATTTGTAGGGAGCGAAAACAAAACTTCTTGAGCGAGTTTCACTGCAATATAAATTAGGTGTATACCTTCAGAATATTCCTTCAAATGACGAGGATTCCACACTGTTGAAGCGTACTGTAGGTGACTTACATCTTATAAATATTAGTTAAAGAGTAACAAATTTAAGTGTTAATTATTACTGCCACAGCACTAGAAGTTATTTAAATTCTCCTGCAAGGGTTTCATATAATTTCCACAGCTTTGTCGTCAACAAACATTATTGAAAATGCTGGTTATATCTGAATAAGGTACTTACATGATGCAATTCTGTAGAGGTTTAAATGACCTTGTTTGATGTAATCGTGGCTTTGTTTAGCAGTTTTAGCATCCTAATACGTGTTATAGTATCGCGTCGGAAAACGGATACGTCTGAAAAGGAAAATTAATTAAATTATTAGCCAATGAAGTACATTCAGGAATCAGGAACGAACATTGTATCAAAGAACGAGAGGTTAGTACCTGTATTTAACGGGTTCGGGTCCTTCTTTCAATTGGTGGAGATAGACCGGATAACACAACACGGCATTAATTTATCACCTTTCTTCTAGCACGTAACATTATTTTTATATGGGTGAAAGAAAATTCAAAATATTTACGCTAAAATCTTCAACTGACATTTCAACTTACGAAATGGCGTTCTGGAAATTACCGTTAATTTTTATCGGAGCATAAAGCATGCTTAGCTTCTCTTTCTGTTACACAAGTCGCTATGGTAGAGAGCGAGAGATCAAGCTACAATTTTTGCTCTAAGCCAATGAGATCTGAGCTTTCAGCCACAACAGCTTTGTCTATAAGAATTTGGGTTGGGAATAACTCCTCCCATCAAGGTTACAAGGTTATGCGGGAGTTATACGCCCCTGTTCTATGCATAAATAAACCACTCACTAGATATCACCGATATCTTTCGGCTTTTTGTACGGAAAAAGTATGTGCACTACTTAACCACAGATATAGCCGACGGAGCGGTTATGATAGACAAGGTAGAAAAACTCAAGGCCATTTAAAAAAGGTGCGACCATAAACAATATAATTGCACTCATCAATTCATTATTTAGCACAAAAAACTATTTTTAAAATAAAAATGTCATTGAAACAGAAAAATATCGAAATGTTTCCTGAGGGAAAAGTTCATCTGACTAAGAAAATGAACTTATACAGAAAATTTTCTCAGGAGGAAACTTTGTCAGTGAAACTTGTTAATCTGAGACGAAAAAACTTTTAGGACGGGTTGTTTCAGAAAATTCGAACAATTCATCAAATTTTACAGTTAATTTTCAAGGACTGTGAAAGTTCTATTAAGTTCTAATTTCAGTACTGTGAAGTAACTGGCCCATGTTGATATAATAACAAAACTTCAATAGGACTTACACAGAACTTAAAAATCAACTTTGAAATTTGATGAATTGTTCAAATTTTCTGAAACAACCCGTCCTTTATGACTTAAAATTTTAATTTCTTTTTAAAAGGAACAAGAAATTTGAACACATGAAAAACAAAGAACACTGAAAAAAATTTTCAAAACTTGATTGTGCTTATTTTGGATAGCAAAATGTAAAAACTCATAGTAACATATGTTTAAAAAAATTTAATTTAATCAAAACAGTAAGATAAAACACATTAATGAATAGCATGAATAAGTTGCTCAATGTAGTAAATAACATTTATACGTTGTGGAGGAAGACATATGCCTAGAAGGCGTTGGTAAAAAACACTTTTAACGAGCCATTTAACATTTTTTGGTAATGAAAAAACCTGACGCTTAATTTACGTCGGAATAACCTAAAATCTTTCCATTCGCTATAAACAAGAACTTACGCAGGTAGTTGAATATATGTTTGTAACTCGCTAGCACTACACTGTCTTTATTACGAACAATTTTTACAAGCAACTTCCTGAAACAGCATGTATGCCAGCCTTCCAAAATATCAAATTGACACACTTCAACCAGTTTTTAATGCAGCAGCACCGCTCATAACCGGGGTTTCTAAATATTCGCACATTTCAGAACACCTTCGTAACCCTCACTGGCTCAAGTGCCGTAAAAGAATCCAGTACAACTTGTGCTAGATGGTGTTTAAATGCTTCAAAGAAAATCCTACATCTCTGAACTATGCGTCCCGGAAAACATTGGTCTTAGGCAATCAATTCTTAGATCAGCAACATCATTAGCTGTAGGCAGACTGGTGGAACCTAAGCACAAGCCAAATACTAAGTTTGGTGATCACGCTTTCGGAGCATCTGGGCAAAAGGCTTGGTTTTACATAAACTAAAAACTTACCCTTAAATTAAATATACCATTCCTGAAAGAAAGTCCAATTATATCCAATTTTCCAAAAATGTCGTAAATCCTGTATAGCTAAATTTCACTAATATGCAATTAGTTTATGTTAATTTTAAGTTACCTAACAGGTAAGTATGGTACTGTATATTATCTTCATATTATATAGTTAGTAATAACATAAATCATTTTAGAAATGTATTATATATTTGTAAAGCGCCCTTGAGGTGATTTTGCACAAAAACGGCGCTGTAAAAATCATCATTTATTATTATTAAGCAATATTTTAAACAAGAAATGATATTATTTCATGAATTTGTTGTCACCATGTCGTTTCCCGCGTGGCCTCGAGCGAAGTGTCAAACTCTAAGCCAATTAGATCTGAGCTTTCAGTAACAATTTTTTTTTCTACAAAAAAACGGAGTAGGGCGTGTCGGTTTCAAATGTGTTTCAAGGTCAGACAGGAGATATATGCCCATGGTTCTATGCATTTCAAAGCCATAGACAAAAAGTGTTATTTACAATAGATGTGCGCATGCGGAAACACCATAAAAAAAGCACCACACACGGTAAGCGAAATCGGGAGATTATAGTATAATCGAGATAATTGGTTTGATAAGATGAGAACCGAATTTATTTTAAAACTTAAAATGATGAAAAGGAGAACAATACATAATAAAATAGGCACCGCAGCAGAATGTTTATTGGAAAATAAACCTATTTACACACCTAGTTTTCTTAAAGTTAACGGTATTAATTTGAAGTTGTAATTTTGTATAGATATTCATTTTTCCTGTAGTATTTACTACGTCCGGTATATTATTCAGCTCGTATCTTCGCTGTGTGCGACATTCCTCGCGCAAATTTAAGCGAGCTAAATCGGCCGCTTAAATCTGGTAAGACGCAGAATAGTTTTCTACGTCAGGACAATGTTTTCGGCGATTTGTTTGTCATCATTTCACCAATAGTGCATTGACTACAGTAAAACAAATACTATTTAAAATTAGTATCCTCGCATATACCACCATGCTGATTGAAGTGGGGAACTTTATCAAACAATCAACTCGTTATAATTATGTTTAATATGATGTTTTAAGCGGGCCAATTATTAGCCCGCCTAAAATATTTGACATTTTGAAAGATCTCGATCTCCCCATATCCATCCCATATCTCCCGATGATGTGAGAGAATAGATATGATATAGGTACCACTCTCGCAACATAGATCAAGTACTTTCCTGTAATAAAATCATAGGCAATAGTGTAATATTGCTGATATCTAGGCTTACGACATTAATGCCCAGTTCAGACAGAGCGATTTTAGTTGATCAACTCTTTGTTGAATGACACTTGAAAGCTAATTCCCTTTCAGACAGAGCGATTTTATTTGAACGACAAAAATTGAACAAGCTATCGTTCAGACGTTTCAATTTTACTCGAACTGATATTATTAATCAAGATGGCGTCAAGTGAAGTTATCGCTGCGTGCGTCCCTATGATTTTGGACCTTTTTACAGAACGAACTTTAGAATATGAAATGTGGGCTAGAAAATGGATCATAAGGAGAAACGAATTGGATGATTCTAACATTATATTGAGAGAGATGGCGTCAGAAGGTACCGAAGGCTATCGCAATAATTTGTGAATTTCGGAAGAACAATTTGATGTACTGTTGTCTAAGATTGAATAAAAAATCCAAAAACAGGACACAGTTATGCGCGCGGCCAAAACTAAGTTACGAATTTCGCTAAGATACCTGGCAACGGGAATTATTTTTCGAGTCTATACGCACAGAGTTCCAAACAATACGATATCATTGTTTATAACAGAACTGTTCGTTGCAATAGTTGATGTCCCAAAATTTGATATAAAGGTAAAAAGATAATTATTTTTTGAAACATTCAGAGACGTGTTATTCAATAATAATAACTTCTAAGTTACAGTAACATTTCAAAAATAATATTATTAATTGCAGTGTCACGGGTATTCTAATATTTTGTGGCTTCTGATCCCAAAGACAGGGATAGCTTTGGATACATCCATAAATACGAACATCATATCATCCAAACACTTAGGACGGGTTGTTTCGGAGAACTTGAACAATTCTTCAAATTTCAAAGTTAATTTTCAAGTTCTGTGAAAGATATTTTTAAGTTCTGTTTTTATTTCAGTTCTGTCAAGCAACTAGCCTATAATGATATAATAACAGAATTAGAATAGGACTTTCACAGAACCCGTAAATGAACGTTGAAATTTGATGAATTGTTCAAATTCTCCGAAACAACCCGTCCTTAATAAATTCTTTCATTGAAGTAGATGCAATGATGGTAGGTACTAGGTACGCATAAATAAATCACTCACTAGGAACCCCTTACGTCTACTTTCGACCGCAGGGAACTAAAAATCGCAAGCGACTTGACACATACGTTCACACGTTTCGATTCGGCAGGAAAATTGAACGATGACACATATTTGAACAACAAAAGTAGACGGGCTTTCAACTTTCGTCGCTCAACTTAAAACTTGATCAACTCTGTTGAAAGGCTGTTCACACTTGTCGATTAGCTTTCAAATGTCATTCAACTTCGACTTGATCAACTAAAATCGCCCTGTGTAGGGGATATTTCGACAAGTGTGAACACAAATTCAGCTCTAAAAGCCGTCAGCTCTAAAAGAAGTGGTTTAGCTTCTTAACTAATTTTTCAAATGATGTAGCTCATTTTATTATACAAAACTCATTAGCGAAAAATAACAATTCACGAGTTATTTAATTAGGAACCGGTTATTTTTGTGTTAATCCTGTGTTTTACCTCAGAAAAATCGCCAACCCTCCACACGAAAATTCGGGTTTGTTTCTGTTCAGAATTTCTCTAGACCCCCCCCCCCCCAATTTTTGGTACCAACTAACGAAAGTTTTAGCTTCTTTTCGGCTGGCTCCAATAACCAAGAGGCCGCAGGCTCGATAGATTTCTTATTAAAAATGGCAACAAAAATATACCTATTCAATATCATTCACATTTTCACCACATAACGAAAGACTCTATTTCATTTGTGAGGTAAAAGAATCACCATCAATAAATTATAGATAGTTCTAAATCGCTTTTAAATGAAAACTATACTTTTCTTTCTCAGCCATTGATCGAGTTTTTGATCACTGTGTGAAAAATATTCAAAGACCAGCTGTGAGTTTTTATTTTATTTATTGGATGATTTTTATAGCGCCGCTTTTGTGAGATATCACCTCAGGGGCGCTTTACAGTTAATGCAGATATTACAAAAAATATATATAAATATTACAAATTGAAATTGAAATTAAGTTAAATAAAGTGAAGTACAGAAACAGGTGACACGGAGATGGAGAATCTGCTGCAAGAATCCTAGGTGGTGAGGAAACTGGACCAGCTGCTGCAGCGAGAGAGTCCACCGCGTCCACCAACAGTGCCAGCACGAGGTTCGTCATCCGTCCAGGTATGTGTCTGCTGCTAATAGAGCGCTGACACAATGTCCTCTCATAGATTCCAGACCTTGGCAGCACCGCTGTGACATTCGACGAAGATAGAGGATGTTTGTGCATTGTATTTTTAAGTGTAAAGCTTTGAAGACGCATGTATGGCACCTGTTGAAAGTATTATATCCCAGCTAGGGAATGCAATCCCGGTATACCGGGATCCCGAGATCCCGCAGACATTTTGCGGGACTAATCTCGGTCGAAAATTTTGCGGGATCCCGCTGGACTGGCGGGATTACAGAGAATTACCTTCAATTCAGTTACAATGCGCTAATGACTATTGTGCCAACCAGCGTGGAAGCTGAAGGAGCTTTTTCAGCCGCTGGCTATCTTGTGTCCAATATCAGAAGCCGTTTATCAGATGACACAATTTATACTTAAACTTTTTTACAAAGCTATTTCCATAATAATGTTTAATTAAACTTATGATGCTCATTGTACAAGAATATTGTTTATCGTGTGAACGTTATTATTTAAATTTAAGTTTCAGTTCAATTTCAGTTTCGGTGCTGGCAATCCGGGCCTTTATTTTATTTTCATTTGTGTACATACATTTCTTTTACCCACCTCACTAGACAAAGTCTGTTCCGAGGCGGGTATGTTATGTAAATTTATGTCTTATCTTATTCATTGCCAATTTATGACTTAAACTTTACCTATGTCTAACTAAAGGTATACCTATTAATTAATCATTTAAAATGTCCCAAAGAACTTGTTTTATTATAGATATAAATTTAAAAGTCTAAAAACAAGGTTGGTAGATCGAGGTATAAGGTCTTTATTATACGATTGATTAGATATCTAAGTCCACTCTGCTGGATCCCGCAAATACCTGGATCCAGCGGGACTAAGATTGTTCAGTCCAGCAAATACCTGGATTGACATTTTCTTGCGGGATTGCATTCCCTAATCCCAGCGTTGTTTAGGCTTTAGAGTTTTCGAATTCAGATGGAGACGGTAATGATGCTCTTATTTTGAACGTTAAGTGTTTAAAATTTAATCACTATGTAACAAATTCTTATTTAGAGGTGTGAAAACGGGGTTTGGGTGATTTTTTAATGATTATGTAGACAGTGACCTTTCTCTCGCTCTGAAGGTCAAGTGTGAAAAACTTCATTAATCTCGGTAAAAAATTGAAGATTTGTATAAAAAAACAAAGCCACACTGGGACACTTCTTTGTATATAAAGATAGATATACAGCTGAAGTCGCCGGCATTGCCCGGGCTTTATGTAAAGTTTTTCTAAGTCAGATGTAGACCGTAATTTTCATATAATTATGAATGTCAAGTTGCAAAATTTCATTGAGTATTACCAAAATTCTGTTTTTAAGGGTGGGAAAAGGGGGAAGTTAAATAAGTTAAGAAACACTAAAGGGTGCAAAATTTCATTAATCTCAGAATAAAACTGTAGTTATAGAATAGAACTGTAATTATCCTATCTTGAGCACACCTTTCGATATTTATGACATTAGCGGAAGGTGTGCACAAGATGGGTCCTCGAATGCTCACGGAAGCCCACAATCGCACTTTAGCAACGATGACGATACCACAATAAATAGGGGGGTTCAAATAAATATCACAAAGATAGAAACTAAAGTAAATGTTTATTATACATTCTAAGGACATCTTATATTATACCAAAGTAAGCAGTCTCTAATGATGCCAATTTATTTTTTTCAATTAACGAATTCAAAAATATTTTAATCTATGTCAAAACTTACATAATCATTTTAAGGCAAATCAACATAGTATTTCACTATTATTTGTTCGTTCTAAATATGCGCTATTAAGAATTTTTGTTTAACAAACATGTTTAAGATTGAAGTGAAACAATTTTCGATTTTAAGATTGTGTTTTACAAACATATTTAATATTGAAGTAACTGTATTACGTTTTAAGTAAGATAAATGCAAAAAATGAGAAATGAAATACCTACAGTAGTTGAATAAACATTCTAGAAAGAAGTATACATTCGTCTACACCTCGTTGGCGAAAACGTGAATACATAAGGTGGTGTTTTATTTCTAGTAAATTTTACAGAAACTTGGCATACCGCTTTTAAATTTGAAACATGAATTAATTCAAAACAATGAATGCACTTTGCAATACATATAAATACGTATTTTCTAAACATGAACAAATGGTGTCAAAAAATATTATTTCAATGACTAGGTTTTTTCAAGTGTTACGGGATAAAAAAACTAAATTATACCATTTAATAATTGAAGAGGACTCTTAGATTTATAACAAATTGTGCATATTGAAATAAATTTACCTTAGAGGTGGAAGCAAACAAAACAAGCATGTGCGGCATTAATTATTACCTTTTGTCTTAGGCCATTTATCGAATCCTGCACCATTACAACTATGTACATGATCCTAGAATATGTACTTCAACAACAATAAATAGGTTAGGTATATTGTATTGAAATAAGTGAATTCCCATATACTTTTGAATAATGTTCAATTCAATTTTTAACTATGTAGTTTTAGTTTCCAAACATTGGTACATATATTTGTTACATCTATTTTTAATGATCTTTATTTGGAGTAAATGTTTTATTAGTAAAATTTTGTTTTTGCTTTGAGTCAAAAACGATTTGCAGCTCTATACAAGGATAAGGCTAAAAACACTGTAGGCAGCCAACAATTTGAATGTAAATGTATTCAAGGTAAAACAAGATCGCCGGCAGCGGGAGAAATTAGAGGAGCAGTCATTACGACCAGCCGTATGTGGCTTTTATACTGGCTGCAAGCATTAAATCTTCCAAATCTTGGCTATCTAGTGCGTTCCCAGCCTAGTAAGTAAATTTAAACAATTGAGTGTCCCCCCAAATAACATTGCAAGAAACCAAAAATCGTAAGTGAATATTATTGTTGTCCTACTCTACGCGGTGTCGGAAAACTCAACTGTCTAGAAACTGGTGAATCTACATCACATAGAGAACCCAAAAAAAGTTTATTTTTTCAATCTGAACATTTTGATCCAAATATTTGCCCAATTGAGGCTTAAATTTCCGATATAAAACGAAAACGTGTTTACGAAATTCAAATGGGATGGAAATCTACAATGTCAGGCGAGTGTAAGTGAGACGGACTGCTGGGTTAACGGGCTAAATGGAACATTTGATTCCATTCAAATTTGTATAGAAAGGACTTCTAGTTTTCTTATTTATTCTATGGCTTCAATGCATTTTAAAAGATTTTTTGCAAGGTTACAACAGTTGATAGTAACCAATTTTATTCAAATTTGACTTAAAAAATTCCAACCCCGGGGTTTATTTACTCGTAAACGAAAGCTCAAATCAAAAAAAGTTGTACCAAAAAATTCAAACCAATTGTGTTAAATGTGTTGGTGTGTTAAAAAAATTCAAATGAAACATTGTAATCAAATGGTAAATCAGCATTATGATTTTTTACTTTAGCAAAGTTTCGGCTTTTGAACAATTTGATGAAAAGCTGAAATGGACGTAGAATAGGTGCTTTAACATGGATATTTATAATGTCAAAAATAAAAACAGAATGCCACTGATTGGCCATTTGATGACAACCTTAGGGTAAATATTGGGCCATTCCACATCTGTTTGAAATACTATAAAAAATACTAAAAAGATATTTTGTCAATTATTTCCTCAATTTGAAAAGGTTTTTTTATTTCACGTTTTTGCTTACTTATTTTGCGGTAACATTATTGTAACCTAAAAAATGTACATTATGTAATAAATACAATAACGAAAAACAATTTTTAATTTTTTCTTCAAAGACATGTTATTGTCACTTGCAGCTTTATAGGGGGACACCAATAAATAAATCACAAACTGTTTTTGATTTAATGAAAAAAAATTCCACCCATTTAAATTTATAATCAACATACAAAAAAATTCTATTTAGAATGGCTTTTATAAAAAACTATCACATCCATACATAAATATATTTATATACACATATCTCGAAAGCACACCAGGATAAATATTTTGTACCATTTGATTTGTACGTGTATTTATAATTTGAACATTTAATCCAACAAGCAATGTAATATGGTGCTGTGTATGAAAACAAGTAATAAAACACCTCCACTCAGGTACATGAAACAGCACGCAATGCAATCCAACTTGACCGGGGGAACCTCCCATTCATGAAGTCATTAAGCCAAGGCAGGTCGACTCCAGCCGACTGCGCCGAGTGGTGGACTGCTAGCTGCGGGTAGCTAATTCTTACCCATCGAGAACAGATTCCTTGCCGTCTCACGTGTTATGAACACAGTGTGGTTAACAGTCCTTAGCGAACTAGGTGTAGGGAATTCTAATCCCCTGTTTTATTACTAAATTATTGCAGGTACAATCTTCACTGAATGGTAGACATTTTTAAGAGCACACTTTTTTTATAGCAAACCAATAATTATTATTGCACAAAGCATTTTACTTTTTGAGGGTGGCTCAATTGGAAGACAGTATTAATACTGGAGTATGTACATTAAAATTAGCATTTACTGTGTGTTTCTTATCTTTCTATTAAAGTAGTTTAAAAAAAGTCCTCTTCAAGAATAGTATGGTTATTCATTATTTTTCACTCTGCCGATGTTCTGGAAAATATGAAAAAAATAATACTGTTAGTCAATTTAACAGGTAAACAAAAAATCATCCATAATTTTTTTTTGTTTTTTTACTATAATACATCTATTTCTAATTTTCGACCTAGTTATCTCTTGGGCCGGCTAGTGGCCAATTTCATTTTTTTTTTGTTTGGTCTAGGATTGAACCCTCCTCCTTCTCCTCCTTTCGATCTCTTGGGCCGGCTGATAGCGAATTTCAATATTTTTTTTTTGTTTGGTCTAGGATTGAACCCTCCTCCCCAGGGACTGGAGTCAACACCACTAATACCTAAGCCGAATCCTAATTGGACAGTACTGACATTTAACTGTTGTAAATTTTTAAATATATTTTCCAAAAAAAGCGTGAGCGCATGTGAGTGTGAGAATGAGTGTCACCAAAAGTTGATAGAATGCATAGTCATTGAAAACAAGTCTATCTTCTTCTTTATGTGCCGTATCAGGTCCCCCCGACGTTGGCGATCACTCTTGAAAATGTCTCTTTGTCTTGCGCTGCCCGGAATAGCTCCTCCACACTTCTAATGCCGGTCCACTCTCGTATATTTCGCAGCCAAGACATTTGTCTCCTACCAGGCCCTCTGCGACCCTCTATTTTGCCTTTCAATATTAACTGGAGCAAGTGATACTTCTCCCCTCGAAGTACATGACCCAGATATGAAATTTTCCTGATTTTTATTAATCTAAGCAGTTCTCTCTCTGCTCTAGCCCGCCTGAGAATTTCTGTGTTGGTGATCATGTCGGTTCATGGGACTTTGAGTATTCTCCGGTGAAGCCACATTTCAAAAGCCTCTAACCTGTTCATGGTATTTACTTTCAAGGTCCATGTTTCACATCCATACAACAAGACCGACCACACATAACATTTTAGCATTCTCTGCCTTAGTTTTAAGCTGATATTATCATTGCAGAAGAGGGATTTCATTTTAATGAACGCAGTTCTTGCTGCTTCAATTCTGCACCTAACCTCTACATCTGGGTCAAGAGTCTCCGTGAGAATACTGCCGAGGTATCTAAATCTTTCGACCTTTTCGACATTGCAACCATTTAACTGTATCACTGATTCAGAGTGATCTAGTCGTCCAAAAGTCATCCATTTTGTTTTATTGACGTTGATTGTTAGGCCCAGTTGCTCACCAGCATTATTAACAAGATTTAATAGGTCTTGGAGGTCATCGATACAGTCAGCTAGTAATACAGTATCATCTGCGTATCTTATGTTATTAATGACAACTCCGTTGATCTTAAGACCCTTCTCAGTATTACTTAGGGCTCTTTTAAAGACATAGTTGGAATAGAGATTAAACAATAGTGGCGACAGGATACAGCCTTGTCGTACTCCACGCTGAATGGCAATTGCATTAGATCTCTCATTCCCATGTCTTATTTCTGCTGTTTGGAACCAATACAGGTTTTTTATGAAATTCTGGTCTTTGGTGTCAACGTTACAATCCGCAAGCATTTTCATTAGGTCAGCATGTTTTACCCTGTCAAATGCCTTTTCGTAGTCAATAAAACAGGCAAAAACTTCCTTTCTTTGGTCACGACACTTTTGCAATAGTACATCGATAGACAATAATGCCTCACGCGTCCCAAACGCATTTCTGAAGCCAAACTGAGTGTCATCCAAGTCCTGCTCGCACTTATTGCGTATCCTGGCATGTATTATTTTAAGGAATAATTTAAGGACATGACTCATCAGGCTTATTAATCGATAGTCACTGCACTTCTTAGGGTATTGTTTTTTAGGCAATGTCACGAAGGTGGATTTTAGCCAATCTTGGGGTATATTCCCTGTGTCGTATATAGAATTAAATAACCTCAACAGGTAGTCAACATTTTCATCATTAAAGAGCTTCAACACCTCAACTGGAATATCGTCTGGTCCGCACGCTTTTCTATTGTCTGAAGTCTTTATTGCATGAAGAATTTCTGATTTTAAAATCGATGGTCCATGCAATTGATCATTGGGAATATTTATGTCAGGTCTAATATCTTTGAATGTATCATGAATATACTTTTCCCATGTTTGTATCTGTCTACAAGTCTATCTGCCCAGTTTTAACTCGATCGGATATCAGGAAGTGGGTTAATTTCCACTTTCAAGATTCCATTTCATTCATGCATTCATTTGATCAAGAAAACAAAATCGAAATTCCATTAGATGTACATATTTTAATTCTTTAAGCCTAATTTCTGAGCTGAGGGGATTATGTTAATTTTTTTATTTTATTTATTTATTCGAGACACAAACAGGATACTTATAAAAACATTAATTATGGATTACAAAATAAAAAAAAGTACAATTATAAATATCCCTAGACTAATGTGTCTGCAGCAATCACATTTGCACATTCACATAAGCAAACATGTAAAACAATAACAGTATTTATATACAAAACTTAATTACAGAGATTGAAGCACATAATAAGTAGAAAAATTTAAAGAGTACATATTAAAAAAATTCTAAACCACTAAACAATTTTTTTATTTATTTATTTTTATTTTTTTTTAAGTACAGAAATCGTGGAGATATTTCTTGAAACACGTTATATTATTTGCAAAAATATCTATGACAGTGTGTATTTTAGCAAGATCATTGTATGATCGAGACATTCTAGACATAGGATTAAAATATCCAGTGTTATTGGCAAAAATTTCGGTCCAAAATATGTTCATATTTCTAGTATATTTGGGCCTGGCGTAAAAATTGATTTGATTGACTAAGTTACTATTAACACGATTATTCACAATTTTGTAAAGCATTAAGAGGTCATTTATATTTCGTCTTTTAACTAAACTCTCTAATTTGAAATATGTAAGTCTTTGTTCATACCCATGGACCGATGCAGCCACTACAGTACTAAATAATCAATAAGCAACAACTGCAATCATGTGAAACGAGAGTGAAGAATTGCAGAGGCTTCTTTGCATTCCGAAAAATCTCAAATGGTTACATACAATGAAGTTATTTAAATGTGATATAATGGCAATACATATAAATATCTTTCAAGAGGTAGGCACCTCCTAAGTGTATAATGCAGAATTCAGATTTAATGATGAAACATAACACACACATAAGACATACATCCACACATGCTCACTTACATACACACAAACACTCACACCTCTCTCCTTCCCTAACAAACTAAATAACTTAACTTAACCTCTCGGACAAAGACGATTATTTACTTTGTGTTCCTTTGCGATCTGTCAAAACGTGAAAATTTTTGTGATATTTACGAGTTTTGTTAAAAGCTTCATAACTCACGTTTTGGGAAACGTAGCCTCATTCTAAAAGATGTTTTGGAAAGATTATGAAATTCACTATCGTATTGTATTGTTATACGTAAATATTTGCGTTTCTAAATATACATTTTCTGAAAACGTCAAAAATATGTAAAAATCGCTGACCATTATTTCAAAGCTGTGAAAAATGTACTTTTTTCTGAGTATCATAAAGAAATAACACTTTATATATTGAAGAAATATAATTAAAAACTATTAGTCAGCTCAAAATATTAACCGTCCAAACTAAAATATTTTTAATAAATTATTTAGAAACGCAATAAATTATGAACGAACAAGATGACAGATCCAATCGACTTAGATAATGCACCTCTACATTCCATAGATATTCTTGAATACAGACGCGTAGCGTTATTCATTATCGATACTCTGTTTTTTAAATCATGGCAATCCGTATACTAGTGATGGAAATAAATCGATTTTTGTAAAATCTCGCGCGTTTACGTGAAAAGACGTTCTAATGTCTTGACCGCTATTATCATATTTACGTCTTTTGACGTTCTAATGTTCTGAGTGGTTAAGTAAAATGTATAATATACCACAATTATTGTATTAACTTGTATAACTTTGTAACTATTGTCCTCTATGTAATTATGTACTGTTTGTTTCTGCAATAAAAAAATAAACTTACTTTGTTTAGGTAACGCTAAGATCTCAGTGTCATCGATTGTACACAGATGCGGCACCTCGCGACACGTGTACTGCACTGTCAGGTGTTTCTGTTCTCCAAGGCAGACGTCGTAAAAACCTGGCAATTGTGACTGTAACCAATACAAAAGAACAGTATTAAGTTGTAATCAAAAAGGCCCAGGAATAATTTCATTGAAATTATAGAAAGCAATATGTTTTGTGGATAAGCTTTCAACAAATTATAAGCATCGTAAACAACAACAAAAAATGTCTATCATGTTGCTGTGTTGCGGTATTGTACATATGTCATGCTAAATTTTTCATGTTCATTTAATGATAGAATAGTTATTAATGTTTTAAATGATAATATTTTATTAATTTACTGCAAATGCCTAATACATCTGTCAATAAAACAATCAAGAACAAACCTTGGACGAACCCTGCAACAACAGTTTGGAACCCTTGACTAGACACTGCAAAGGAACAGTCACATCAATAACGTCCACAGTGCGAGGACTAGCATCGCTATTGTCATCCGTGGTTAATGAATGGTGATGCAAACCTGGAAAGATAAAACATTACTACATATAATCATTCACTGCCTATCATAGGTATTATTAATTTTAATGACTTCTCTGGAGTTCCCTGTCCTTAATGAGCTCCCCTCTTAACATTTCTATTGTGAATCTTTACTATAAATCAGGAGTCGGAAAGCATTATGAAAAATTAATTCAATAATAGTTATGAAACTTAAAAATGCAAAGTCGGTAAGAATTCAAATTTACTCTGTACCTGAAGGTAGTTTTCCATACATAGCCTTGACAATAATCAGACCCTTAGTTTTTTCTTCATCTGTTTTGATTCGATGATACATTTCCTGCATCAGCTCTACAGCCCACAGAGCCTCTTTGTGCATTTCTTGAATCCTGTAAAGAGGAAGCAGTTTGTAAAAATAAGAATTCAATCCATTAAAGATAATATTTTACAGTTTGATGTGAAAAAATTCTAATTACACACACCTTGCTTTGTTTGTTTCCCTAGTTTTCTCGCGTTCGCGCAGTTGTTTCTCCCGGTTTATTGGATCAATGAACAGAGCCTTTATCGTTAACCAAGATACAACTGGCACTATGGTGGCATAAAATATTGGTGCCATTAGAACCTCTTCACAGAGGTGGATAGGAAATATGAAGGCATGGGACCCACGAGTTAATCTGAAACATAGATATTGATTAGTAAATATATATAATGGGGGCTCCATTGAAGCCCAGTTAGTCTCTCAGAAGTAGGGCGTACTGTAGAGGGCCCGCAGATTCTTTAACAGTACACAACTGCTGACCCTGTTCGAATCGCAAGTGCACTCCACTGTTGAATGTGACAGCCACCTCTGGTCTGGAGCCCCAAAATACCTGGAAAAAACTCTTGACTCTGTATAGAAATGGGCAGTTCGTTTGATAGATTCCCCTGTCCTTGCAATCTTTAGAGCATAGGTAGGTATGCGGTCCTTGTTCTACTGGTACATATTAGAATGGAAGATGCTTTGAGGTACTAGCGTCATTGATCCCTTCAGCACTGTGAACAGTAGGGAAACACGCCAAGTGCGCGCCCAACATATGTACATGGTTGACATTTGTCACATGAAAACAGGTCGCTTCTGTTCGTTCTTGAGTTCAACAGCTCGGCTGTGGAAGGATTTGCCAGCCCCTGAGTTTTCTCCCTCCTACAACATGGGTCTCAAGACTCACTGCCTCCTGTGTGGAGTTAATATTTAAAAAAAGGAATGCCAGTGTACAAGCAGTGTACCAATTCTCATACAAGTCCGTTAACTAGGCCCAGTACGAGTCAAATCCGGAAGTTTGCTAACTAGGCATTAATTGAACCAACAAGCCCAGACTACCTGGATGGGATGGTCGTTAAAAAACTCAACTCGTTTGTAATAAGAAACTAGGAAAGTATATACCATACGAAACTAACTTTATTTTCAGCATCACACCGGTGGGCATTCCTACGGACACAGCTCCAGACAAGCTGCTGTGCTGAGATATTCTCTTCTCCGCTCCGTATTCAACCATAAAACCAAAGGTTCCAATTCTGTAAACAAGGGAAACACATAAAACACGCAAAAGTCAAGACAAAAGAAAATGTATAAAAACAAATGGCGTAGATACTGCTATTGTTGGTACGCTATCGCAGTTATTTATAGAGTAAATAATATTTGGAAGTTCGCGGCTATAATAATAATTTAGTAAATGTGTTTTGTCATATTAGCTCCTGCTAGCTCCCCCGTCTGTATAGTGTACAACCAGGGGAACAGGTTGGGTGACATTGTTAGGTGGAGAATTGCATACATGTATTACAGATAATAACAAACATTTAAATATTTCATTTGTATTTCTACCGCATAAGGAATAAGTGATTCAACAACCAGTAAGACAGAAAGATAAGAAACACGGTAAGGAGGGCAACAGAAAGGAAACATAGGGGTTAACGAAATAACTCCATAATATCGCCATACTTTACTTGTTCCTGGTAAAAAGGTGTACATGAAACTATCTTGCTATGAAGACATGAATAACAGTGGAGGTCCGTGGGTTTTCAGTGAGCTCGAGTGGTAAGATGTAAAAATATGACCTTATTTATATTGTTTAGCAGATTTACTTTTAAATTTCAATTTGTTATATGAAGATTTTCTGAAAAACTGAAAAATTCCTGAAAATCTATTTTTTGTTTTGTTTTTACAGTCTTACCACTCTAACTCACGGACCTCCATTGGTCTACACATAAAAGGATTAATATACTTTTGTTGTTTTGAAGTCGTTGTCCAATACTTTCAAATTCGCGATAGAATTAAAAGTATGTTACTACTCAGTCCTAATATGGAACCTCCACGACAAATAACACAGCATAACATACGCAGATTACACAGATCATAAGACAAGTTAGCAAGCACTCACTTGACACATGTGCGAAGTTTGAGCTCTCCATTGAGCATCTTGCGGGTATAGCAGGCGGACACGAAGGAATGAGGAACTCCAAACTGTACAGATACGTTTCCATGATAGTTTTCAGAGTCCCGGACGTAGGTGGTGGTCATCGAGGAGTTGGCGCCACTTCTGTATGTGAGATAGCCCACGGAGCTGCCATCTAGCTGGATGGCCATCGCTGTTTGAACAACGAATCATCATTATGAACTGAGTTAGGAACGGAAAAGAGAGGAAGTGAGTGATGAATAGCTTACTTGAGACGAGGCAGGGCTTGATGCCGCGCGGGGAGAACTGTAGCACGCCGGCACCGCTGAAGAAGATCGACTTGGTGAGAGTGCGGAAGGCCTTAAGGCTGACCACCGGCCCGTTGCCCACCCCTACCTCCAGCTCGCCCCACCCCTTCTCCGAAGTCACGCGCCGGGTCGCCACGTTCATGGATCCCGAACCTGCAACCAGCCAACATACTAGTAGTAATACACATTCTCTTTAGCTAGCCTATCATTTACTTATCAAGTGTAACCACATCATTTACCTGTGCCATTTTGCGTACTAAGATTACACGATAGTGTCACCGTATCTTTTGGCGTGATAGGTGCTTCCACAGAATGAGAGACGTTAATGCTGGAAACTTCGATGCTCGGAAACCCACCGGGTTCTTCCCTGGAAAACCACAGTTTTATTTATTAAAAATCAGTGAAGATAAGGAGCTTCCTTGGAGATTCATATTTAGTACAAGGCGTATTTTGTAACTAGTACGACCGTTGGTCTCTACCATTCTTCAACATATTATGTAAACAATTTTGTAAATATTTTTTAAATATTTAATTCATACTCATAAAAATCATCTTCATTGTAGTGGTTAAATAAATCTGTCGCATTTATAGACACTGAAGTTGTTCCTCTAGGATTTGTACTACGTTGCAAGTTACGTTCTTCTCGTTCTCGTGCCAATCTGAAGAAAATATTTACATAATATAATTATAATTATTAAAAGAAAGGGGAAACTAAATTAAACGGGATTACAATGATATGGACATTAATGGTTAACTTAACCTAATTCAATCCTATTGAAAGTAGACTAGGCTAATAAAATGAAAGGTGTACAATACTCGTAAAGGAGGCTCCAAGAAGGTTACACTAATGATACCCATCTAAACTTTGTCTATAATTCCTATACTTTTGAAGATGAAGTTAAAAGGTGAAGTTTTCATTCACCAAGATAAAAACAACAAAAGTTTGTTAATGGGTTTTCTTAACCCCTATAGCGTATGCAATTGATCGGTGGCTACTTGTGCGCGGTATCATATTCGATTCGTATAATTTCAAAGACGGCAATCCGATATAATGTAATTTTTTCAGAAGGCAAAACATTATTTACGTGGATAAAATTACGCAAATTTGCTGATTTTTGTATAGTATATTTATTTCTGGTTAATTTAAAGATTTTTTTAAAAATTATATGCATTTGTAAAAAAAATTTATAGAATTTTACAAAATGTCATAATTGAAAGTGACATTTACTTATTTCCGCCATTGATTTGAAAATAGTGTCAGATTGCCGGTTACGACTAACATTTTAACAGATTGCCACTTTCGTTATTTTAATATTTGTTTTCATGAACCGATGCACTCCGCCATTGTGTTACGTCATCATGATGATTGATTCATTCACTCCTCATTATAGTGATTGGTCGATATTACAGATTGCTATATTTGTTTCTCACGCTACCTCAGGTTTCAGTGTTTAAAACAAAATTGCATTTTCAAATTGAAATGTAGGCCGAATCAGTTATACTTTGGTTACGTCATTTTGGTACAGATATTTAGAGTTTAAAATTCTCAATGTAGCCACATTCATAACAATCATAACACATACTTTTTTCTCAAAAATGTCAGATTGTCGCCTTTGAAATTATACTACTCATATGATCTATGAAGTTGCAATAAAGCATGGAATAGATTGCGTTAAAAAGTTTCATCATTATGTATTACATCAATTTTACATTACTAACTCTTTACCAATCTCAAACTTTTCCCTTACCCCACTGTTACCGTTTCCCTTCATAACAAACTGCCTTTCTTTTCTTGAGTACAAGTAAAAATTAAGCATAAGGTACCTTTCATATTCATCTCGAATTTCTAACGGAGTTTTGGTTCTTTGGACAATTTCCCAACCGTCCGTCTCCAGGCCTTTAGTTCCTGAAATTATCATTGAAAACTTTTATTATAATATAACTAAAGCATGGATAAAAAGGGACAACCAACTCTTCACGCTTTCGTGGCACAGAAACATCACACAGAACACTTTAATAAATCTCCGCAGAGCTGATGGGTTTATTACATACATCGATATGACTCTAAACTGCATCTTCTCCAAACAAACCAAAATTTACAGTATGGCTTTATAATATATTATGTGTCGGTACAAAATGTAAATAATATAAGTAGAATTTTTGTGAATTACCATGCTTATTTTTCAAATGCAGTGAACATATTTATAATTTTATACTATTACTGGTGAATTCAATCTGTTGGCTGTAAGTTATAATCCATAAATTTGCTATTGTTAGTAATAAGATGTAATCTACGATTTAATGACTGTACAGCGCACTTAAGGTGATTTTCATGAAAACGGCACAATACAAATTGTCCAATTATTATTCAAGTTTAGTAGAATCTCACAATAGGTTGTTACACTAATGAGTAGTAAAATGAGAACCTTACAAGTGGAAACTTAAAATAGGCTATTCTCACTGAAAAATGTCAGTTACAGGCTTATGATTTAATTCTTACTAAGTAGTTATTGATGAAAATGGATAACTTTATTTAACTCTAGAGGAAAATAAACAACAGCAAAATATTGGATAAATTTTACTTAGGACTACACATACATGTGTAATGAACAAAACAATGATTTGAGATTTTCACGGCCAAAAGTATTACAGTGATTTGTTTTTGGGGTATTATGCAGATGATTATGATGGACACTGCAATGCTGTCCGAAACGTTGGTTAAAGAAGGAGGTAGTGCAACACGGCATAATACCCCAAAAACAAATCATTTAAACAAAAACAATGTTTAGTTTTAAGAAACTCAAACTAAGAATAAAACCTATTTAAATTGGTTTAGCTTTAGTTTAATTAACCCTTTGTACTCTAATTTTTTTAAATATAATATGTATTTTTTATAATATGGTATACCATCTACTACTAGAGTGTAATGCAAAAATTACAACATTTTTAGAAAATTAGAAAAATATATTTTTTTGTAAGGCAGTAAACAAAAATATGTAGTTACTTTAAGAAATATATATTTTATATCATATAATATTGTTAATTAAAGAAAAATTTACATTTTCTAATATTATAATTTTTAAACATGTGGTATTTTAGAAAGCAGTCGCCCAAATGCATACGTGGCTTGTTAGGACACGTGTCACAGTACTCACTGCTTTCCCCTCTGCCACCTTTTTCTGCCCTTTTTGAGCAGACCACATTGAAACCTTTTATCAAAATATGAAGTGTTCCATTGAGCCTGGTCTCTGATGGAGTGGAATGAATAGATAGTAATAATATAATATAGTGAATGAATAGATAGTCTACTTCAAGGCTTTTTGTACTCACCTACTAATTAATCTACTAAAATGTTGATAATTTTTGTAATGGCTCCATGGTTTTATGTTATTTTTTTTAATAAATTATTTAGAATGTATGAGTTAGTGGAACATATCTCCATCCCTCAACAAAAGAGTTTACGCCGCCATTTCAGCGATTTTCTTAAGAAGCAATACGACAATGCATACTGATCAGCACGATCAACCCCACCTATAGATTTAGTATAATCGATGATAAGGTCTAAACTAAAAACTTACCTTTTTAAGCTGTCGTACCCTTAAATTAAATATATCATTCCTAAGAGAAAGTCCAGTTATATTCAATTTTTTCAATTAAGTCCTAAATCCTGTATCTAAATTTCGCCAATAAACAATTAGATAATATTAATTAAGTGTTAATCTCAAGTGACCTACCAGGTAAGTATTTTACTGTATATTATCTCCATAAATAGTTAAGTAATAACATAGATCACTGTAGAAATGTATTATAAGTTTGTACAGCGCCCTTGAGGTGATTTTGCACAAAAACGGCGCTATACAAGTTATCCAATTATTATTATTATTATTATTATAATGTTCGGTTTATCCATGATGACGCCATCACCCTTGATGGGTGATACTGATGTCCAAAACACGCGATTTTTTTCATCCATCTCCTATGAAATCACTCACACTGCTTGAACTTATAATATCATTATTACTATCTATCGAAGTTTCATCAGAAAACTCATTTTGCAAACCAAAAAATCACTTCACTGTCTTCACTATCCCTGAATTCAAAATTATCCTGCATATTTATTGCGCAGTAAAAAATTATTAAAATAAAATGATTGCCCAGTTATTGTTATGAATGAAAACAGAGCAAAAAGCACAACTTATCGCCAGTGGGTACTGTATACAACTGAATAAAACAAGTGTATACCTGTAAAAGGACCCTTTTATTTATTAAACAATAAAATATATACCTATTGTTTATGTTGCTGCTGTGGCGCGATTGGAGTTGTTAGAAGGTTTTCTATGTCACTGTGGCAGAGACAATGGAGTACAAAAGGTTAAAAAAGAAATAGCCTAAAAATGAATTTTATTATTAACTAACAGAGTAACCATCATGCCGTTTCTCCGCAGAAGTATGCAGAGGATGGACCGCCAAACAATTCAGTCTTGGCACACACTCCTTGCCTCGTTCACATTCATACATTGTCTCATACATACTCTTCTGTTATTCCGACTCCTGACATGGCCCGACTCAAGTATCTGGTTCACTTGATTGTGCTATGTCATCCTTGGGCGACCCGACTTCCTCTACCATTCACATTGGCGTCATAATTTTTTTACACTCTCTTCTTTGTTCATTCGCACTACATGCCCAAACCATTTTATCATTAATTGTCACAAGTTAAAGTTCTATCAACACAACGAATGGCGGCCAAACTTCGATTTGAACAAAATTGATAATAAATTGCACTATTTTCCATCTTCCATAACTGAAATAGTTGTTTCTTGTTGTAATTAAGTTAAATCAAAGTTTTGTATCAAAAAATATGCGTATTAATTAAGTATTGTTTTCAAGCATTGCATTGCATTTTAGTCTAGAAAAAAAATTATATTTACGTGCATAAATAGGTTAAACACCTCATTACATTAGAATATCCAACCCATGATGCGATTATATAATGTTTTATTTATTAACCAATCTATGTAATGGATGTTGCATTGATTCCAACACATTGCCAACTTACCAAGTGAGTCGTATATCGCTCTCGAGTGTGGATCCGTCAATACTTCATAAGCTTTCTTGGTTTTGTTAAATATGATCTCAGCCCATTTCTTCTGAGTTGGGTCTATGTGTTTATCTGGGTGGTAGATAAGGGAGAGCCGTCTGTAGGAATTGTTTATCTCCTCGTTTGTTGCCTAAAAAATAAATATTTCGTCGTTATACGGTGACGGGGATAAACCTATGGACCAAGATAAAACTCTCACATAGGAGATGATTTGAGACCATGCAATACTGCACGTTATGTATTAAATCACTTTATTACTTAACGTATTGGTTTAATCGCATTTGAAACAATGCGAAGTGGTTAAAATGTTACAATAAGATCACGAAATGCTCCAATACAGATTAAAAGAAACATTGAAAAAAAGCATGTTGTGAGGTTATTTAACGTATTGAAATTTGGTTTTAAAAAAAAACTGGAAACCGTAAAATAAAGTAAATATATCGGTGTATACTCACGACTTTCGAAACATTGAGAAAAGTATAATAATCCTCTTCTATTAATAATTTATCTAAATCATCACTCATCTTGCACCACTTTCCGTCAGTCAGCCGTAGGAAAACAATCCATAGATTATAAGATAGATGAAGATGAATGACCTGAATGACATCCAAAACCAAAGACAAATAAAATTAAACGGCTAACGGTAAGGTTCGCGGAAAACGTATTTATCAAGTTTGGCTCATACAAGCACTTTTCTCGCAAGCTTGTGACGTAGCTCTAAGTCCAGCTGGAGTCCGAAAGGAAGATATCTTTAACTTTTCACTGGATAAATATATTTTTTCCCTGCACTGAAATATAATGTTTTTTTAAATAGATAACAATGTGCTATACAGTAGTGGTAGGAAAAAATCGGGGACGAACGAGGAAGATCGCATTATCTCTGGACTGGAATGATACACGGGCTCAAATTAAAGTCGATATAATGGTCTTTAAATATCTTCAAAGGCAATATGTACAAGGCGCTAAATAACCTCGATTCTACATCATCAGATGGTAAGTAACGTAAAAGTTTAATATAATAATAAGTATAATAATAGTTCTCTCATTAAAAATTTAGGCGTATTAGATCTATCAAAAAATTTATACATAAACACGCAAAAATCAGTCATTTTAAATACATGTAGGAGGATTACGAAAGATTTTTTAAATTTTTATCTTGTGGGATCAGTAGGATTTATACGCCCTGTTAGGAGTTCTACCGAGCCGAACCCTCTGATATGAAAATATCTGGAGTCGGTGAATTATTTTCCCATTTTATCTCTGGTGAGTTGACGTGTTGTTCTTGTATTGTTTTGTATTTATTTTGCTTATATAATGCACTTGCATAATGTTGATTGACTTGATGATCATTTGTGGAAAAGCGTGTGGAAGGGTTTAGTTTTTTCTATGGGGAAGATTCAACGCGGACATAAAGTCGGAAATTAAATAAAAAAAAGTATAATACTAATAAGTATTATAATATTAGCAACGCATTATAAATAAATTATTTTAAATGCAATCTGAGTCGAATGACGCCACTTGTATTGCAGTAAATTAAAATTTCCTACAGAAAATGCTAATCTAGCTCAGGTGCGGATCTAACGGTCAGCTCTTACAGCCGCACGAAATCATCTGCAAGAGGTCTTGTGGAGCTGCGTCTCTAGCCATCATCTTGCGTTTGAGGATGGTTTGAGGCCTCGTGAGATGCTCGTGAGGTGGATATCCATCTCCAGGAGAGATGGTTCATTTCGGCTCCCAACCACTTCTGCACATGTAACACGATTGTGCATGCATACTTGAAGAGAAAATTATGAAAGAGAATTTGTATGTTAGTAAATAAATTGTACATGAGGACGATTAGAGCTGCGTCCTGTGTAGGAGGTAACTAGCAAATGGGTGATACCGCAGCTCATTAAGGTTTGCAACCATACAGAGCAACTATTATCAGCTCCCCTGATGCTGAAGTCTATCTCTTCAGGTGTATGTATAGGTGGTGTTGAGATATTTTATCTTCCCTTGAGTCACACCCACCGAAGGCACTGATGAAAAAGAAAGTCTCAATTTTTTTAGTGCACTTTGAGGAGAAGATGACGGAATAGATCACATCTATGGCTTTCTTTAATTCTTCCACATTTCTCGAAAAAAATCACGGTGGTGTGAGATCTCAATGAGCCTTATCAACAAGTCGATTTCCTCACCAGCCACTGAGGCTACATCATAAGAAGTGGCTAGAGTGTCGGCTGTAGTGATGATGAGCCTGACAGCATCTTCCTCTGCCTGCAGTTCTCGAATATTATGGTTTTCCATTTTCGTTTTCAGCAGGTCTCTGCAAAGCTTTTCATGCCTTTTTGTGCAGCATCTGTTGGGTATCTATCGAAGACTACCGCCACTTTGAGCTACAATGAGCATTGATATAATGGGTGTACAGTACATGTAATCTAACGAACCAAATGATGGCCTTCGAGGCCACACAACTTGTGATGACCTCCATCCACCACTGAAAATGTCGTTATACCTTGCTTCTCATTTAAGTTCGCAGGTTGGAATTCTGAACATAATGAGGATTTCGTGCCCTTTCTCATTCCCTCATTTGTGAATATTGGGATTGGTCACAGCTCATATGTGAATAAATCTCTCAATTATTTATCCGGCTGTTTTAGGACACATAACCTGTGAAAGAGTGTTGGAGGATTGACAGTGACATCTATATTTTTTTTATTTAACAATTTTTTTTATATAAGATAATGTGTCCTTACTGGGGTACCCCGTTCTAAGGACACATTGTACATGGTTGTGTGTTTGAAATAGTATAAGTACATATGTTAAAATACTATATCGTCAACAACAATAATTCCTACAGTTGAAGAAGGGACTGTTTGTATTTCACTTCCTGGAAGTTTTTACCGATTGCTGTTAGCATTGATTCCCTTCCAATCTGTAGAGCCATATGACTATTGGCAGTAGCTTCTTCAACCTGTCTACTGCTGATGAACATAGTAAAATCCGTTGTGGAAAACGGATGTTCGACGAATGGCCTTACGTTGGGGGGGAGTGAGTGGTGGGGAGATATATAGGAAGGGGGTGGTAGGGAGAGATAGCGATCGGTCACTTAACCTGCAGCTGTCTAAAATAATAAAGATGCCAGATTGATTGATGCAACATTTTCAAATTCCCGTAGATCAATAAAATATTGCAAACAATTTTAGTTCTTAGAAATTGATAAATTGGTAACTATAGGGTCTATAGAAACGACTTTTACGAGCTCAAATTATAGAAAAATTAGTCTGATTTGAAAATATTACATTTTATTACAGTCGGAAACTAGTCCTTCAGGGTTAAAATCGCCAAACACTGCAGAAAGATAGAAAATTTTGAGTTTTTTTTTCTCAATGCTGCGTTCGGCGCTCGAGGTTGGAAACTTGGATTATTCATTGAGCTAACATCATAAACAACTCTGCGAAAAATCAGAACTAGCAGATCTGATGCAAGGTACCCCCCCCCTTTCAGGCGACAAGGTTACTGGACTAAAAATACTTTATCACAAATTAATTTTGGTTGATGATGTGAAATATTCCTGCTTAAAATTATTCACGATGAGAGAACTTTTGATTTTCAAAATTGTAACCGATCGTGGCAACCAAGCGATAAAGGAGGTAACATAATTATTTTATTTTAAATAATAATATAACATTTTTCAAAAGTTTAGTTAAATTTTTGACGCTCAAAAATTGAAAGATTGATCTAAATTTGAATCACAAGCGATCAGAAATGTCATTTTCTGATCGTTTCTCTAATTATTTTTTGATAGGTATGTTGAGGTTATTATTTATATGGAACACGTCATTTTTTCATTCAGTTTGTCTAATCGGGATGAAAAAAGGTGTCGTGTAAAATAGCCATATAATAATACAATTTATTCCATATTTCAGAGCAACAGAATACACAAAATCAGCAAAAAACAGTACGTACAGTAGAACAAAAACATATATAAACAAAATGGTACAAACATATCATACTTGGAACATAAATTTCAAGCGTTACATATTAAAAAATATATACTAATGACAGATTAAACTTCAACCCGCCCGCAAATTTCATACATTATATTACATAATTTTTTGGTACTCGAAAAAGTATCGCAAAATCGATATCGTGTGAACGACTCTAGTAAGAACTGAATGTCGATTGTCGATGGCTTTGACATCCCTGACGTTAAAACTGACGTGTATGTTTTGTTGGCGGGGAGTTGACAGTACTTCGGATTAAACTCTCTTTTATACGCCGTATTGGAAAGAATTTTGATTCCTGAATAGAAGGTTACTGGTTTTTACATTTTTTGAGTGATAAAATTAATTATGTATTTATCCCTGAATCATATTTTCGTGTATTTAGACATGCTTGCTTACATCGACCGAATTGACAGACCCCTGTTTACAGTAATTATATTTACAGCTGGTCGACTTATTATATTTTTTTCTAATAAATTGTATATTTAAATTAAATAACTAACATATTTAACTAATATATTTCGTGACGTTAAAGTTAGCTTATTTAGAATACTTGGCATCTGCATTCTTTTAGTTTCCATCCAGTTATCATGATACTATGTTGGCATTTTTCTTTAAAGTATACATTTATGAATTAAAAAGTACCTTACAAGTTTTTATCGGCGTGAATTTATTTCAGTTTGTCATTTATTTGATATTTTCTCAAAAGTATAGTTATTTTGTTATTATATTTTCATCAGAAAACATTTTACCAACGGGATCTAGGGCAGGCGATTTGGGAAATTGGGTAATTTTGAGCATGGAACACATGCGCCGATATATTTAACTTTACAACTTGACAACTGTTAATGTAATAAACATAAGGTTAGGATAGTTTGTGTTAGGTAGCTTAAAAATGTTATTGCCAGCTTTTTACCCACATTTAGTTGCACACATCAGCCATTGTATTTCAACACATTGGTAGAAAAACTTAATTAATTAATATCCAGCAAAATTAAAATTTGTTCCTTCCTCAAAAATTGCATTCTATTGGAGTTTTTATTAAAGAAATTAAAAAACTTTTTTTATGATTGTTATTTTTTATAGCACCTTACTTATGCAAGCGTAATTACATTAAATACGAATTTTATTTGTTACCACGTTGCTTAAATTTTGTAATAATGCATTTTGACGAAGAAAAAGGTATGCGAGTGTTTGTTTAGCTGAGAAAACGATGGCCAAATCACTTGAACAAATAAAATAAAAATAGATCTTCCAAGAATATTACGCGTCTTTATTCTGGCAGGAAGAATATTATTTTAAGTAAGTATTATGTGGTTATTGGACATACAAGAGTCTGCTAGTTTATCAGCAAATTGACTGTAAATTGCACTTAACATTTTCTGCCAGAGCAGAATATAACAGCAACATCTTAAATAATTCTAATATGCATCACTGTTTTTTGTAGGTTACTGAAATAATTCCACGATGCAGAAAAACATGAAATTCCTCATTTACGCCTCGGGCATTTTCGTTTGCTACTTTTGCTTTGGCATGTTGCAAGAGAAAATCACGAGGGGACGGTACGGAGAGGGTGAGGGAGAGCAGTTCACCTGCGCGCTGGCCTTCGTGTTGGTGCAATGCATTTTCAACTATGTATTCGCTAAGGCAATGCTGGTAAGTCTATATTTAATAAGTTTTAAATCAATATTATGAACCTGGAGGAGGCCCACCACTTCCCCGCCCTGTTTTAGGTACTGATAAGGACGCTAATTTTTTTTTGATATAGCGAGTCTACATTTAAAATTTCAAAACAAGACCTCCAAAATGTCCATGCATACAATGTTATTCGCAGTATGCAAGTGCTGCGTATTAGTAACTTGTTAGTAAGATCTATTCTATTTTGTTAGTTTAAACAAATCATATGTACAAAGTATCAACAAATCAAATAATAATTCACAGCCACCTGCAACATTGGTAAAGTGTGCGCCTATTTGTGTGGTGGGGGGTGTCGTCGCCCGCTCACAGGCAGACCTAGGGAGAGAAAACAGGGCATTGGATAGGTTTCACGGGGACCAGGTTCCGCGCCCTTGAGCCAGGAAACCGGTTGTGCCTCGACGAAAAGTGTGAGTTGGGGTTGGGAAAAATCCCGAAGACCATGAGGAGAAAGCGTCGGAATACCTGGAAGCAGGGCGGAAGGTCACCAATCGACGTTCAGCCCATCCTCAGTCCAGTTCCTGTCCCCAGGGGAGGCGCAGCGAGCAGACGACGACACTAGTCCCTCATCGTGATTTGGTCATCCAAGATGTGTATACACGGACGAGGTCTTATGCCACCCCAGAGTTGGGGTAAACCGGGACAGAACAAAAAGAAAACAGTTCAGTACTGCTACCAGCAAGCACGTCACTCTGTGAAACATAGAGACAGAAAAAGAAAAGAAAGAAAATTGCAAAGAAATTTATAATAATCCGGTTTTGTACATGTCGACCTAGAAGAGAGATGGATCAATAAAGCATAGGAACAATAACTATATACATGAGAAAATTTACAACATCAAATAAAATACTACGCAAATATATACAGGAAGATTAAAACAATAACTATATACATGAAAAAGAAAGAAAAAAAAAATTACAGCCAGCGACATATAAAATGAGGTAATCTCGTCGTCCGTTAAGACCAGGAGCAACACCTGGCATTATAAAGCTATTGAGTTTAATCTAATTCTCGACTCTAAGATCAGACCATCTCTCAACCCAGATCTTTGTGTACTTCCTCAGACACTCGAAATTCACCTTATTCGAAACGAGATCCGAATTACAAACCGGTCTCGTTGGTACATTTAAACCAGCCAATAATTCATCTCTTGCATCCGTCATTATCTCACAGTGCCACAGAATGTGCTCGGCTGTTTGGTCAGAATTGCCACAAGCGCAGTTTGGATGTGGTGACAAGGAGAGTCTATGTAATCTCCCTCTGAACTCTCCGTGTCCTGAGAGTAGTTGTGTCATATGGTGATCCAAATTGATGTGAGCCCCTTCCATTCTGATCTTAACTGATGGGAAGAAGGAGAAAGTCCATCTTCCCATATTCGATCTATCCCACCGAGTTTGCCACTCCTTGAGTGATAACTCACGCATTTGTTTAAGTAGACCAGGTAGAGTCCCGGCTCCACCCGGCGTAAGAGTTACACCAAGATGGGTGGCAGGAAGTCCCCTGGTCATCTTCTTTTTAGTTAAAACCTCCCTGATCTCTAGATCGATTGGCAATATACCGGCCAAAACAGGCAAAGCGTCCGAAGCTACGGTTCTATAAGCGCCGGAGAGCGCCAACAAGGGGGTTCGCTGACCCCTCTTGAGTGCCGAGAGTATGAGTGAATTCCCCAGACGGTGCTCCCACACAGAGGCAGCATATGAGACTTGAGCCACGTATACTCCCTTGTAAAGTAGTCGCAGCGCAGGGGAACGCAAACCCCACTCGACTGTTGAGATTCTTCTCAACTTCAAGAAAAGGGCCTGGGCCTTGTTGGAGACCTCTTTAACATGTGTTAAAAAACTGGACGATCGATCTAGTGTTACACCAAGATATTTAACGGATTCAGCAAATCGAATGGTGGAGACTCCCATTTTGATGGATGGGTTTCTTGCTCTACTGAGGTAACCCTTCATTAAGAGTCCCACGGTCTTTTGGGGGGCGAAGTTCATCTTATTTCTCTCTCCCCAGCTGAGTATTACTCGTAAACCTTCTTCAGCCTTCCTTTCCACTTCCCTTCTGCTGTCCCCCGAGACCAAATACAATTTGTCATCAGCGTAGTCCACCGATGTGCATCCTTCAGGCAAGGGCAACCTGGAGGAATCATCAAAGTTAATGTTCCAATATTTAGGTGCCAAAATGGAGCCTTGTGGGCATCCCTTGTCCACCTTATGGATTATTTTTTGATCTCCAAAAGAGATTTCAATTGTCCTTTCATTTAGATAGTCACAGTTAATTTTGAAAAGATTAGCTGGACATCCTCTATTTTTAACTTTGGTGAGCAACATCGGCCACCACGCATGATCGAAGGCACCAGTGATATCTAAAAAGATTCCAATGACATACCTCTTGGGACAGACCTTCACCCACTCAAGCGCATACATGATGGCGTGCTCCGTAGATTTCCCAGGGACGAAGCCAAATTGCCGCTCAGACGCTGGAGATAGAGTTTGCTGCAGTCTATTACTAATCAAAGCCTCTAAAATTTTGCTGAAAACAGGTAACAATGTTATTGGACGAAAAGCCTTTACATCCGTCTTTGGTTTGTCGTTTCCCTTTGGGATTATCTTGAGCACGCCTCTCTTCCATTCTGTGGGGAAAATTCCTCTACGCAAGCATGTCTCCATAACCTGGAACAACTCTTCCTTGGCATGGATCCAGACATTCTTCGCTATTATTCCATTAAGCCGATCGTGCCCTGGTGCCTTCTTTGGACCTAAACCCTTAATTATAACATCAATTTCAGCTTTGGTTACAGTTAATATGCTATCCTCCTGGGCAAGGATTCTAGGTGGGAGCCGTGACAGAGCTCTTATCTGTTTATGGTGGTCGTTTTCCCCGGTGACTGAATCTAGCGGAACTAATTTACCCAGAAAAGTGTTAAGAGTGGTAGTCACATCAGTACTCTCAGAGTTCCCATTGGGATTATCCGATATAATACTAGTCAAATACCGGTCAGATCCTTTCCCCGTTTTTTCAATAGCGCTGTGGATTTCCCACGGGTTGGCGTTACCCACTTGGTTTACCCAATTATGCCATGCAGTTCGTTTTGCTGAGAGGATAGCATGCTTGAAGGCTCTCCTGGCTCCAGAGACACGACCCTTAAGAAGAGTGATCATATCTTGCGTACCACCACTCCTCTTAAGGGAGCCAAGTGCCCTGAAAGCCCTCTTATATTCACCCTTCAGCAAAGTCAACTCACTCGACCACCACGGCGTCCTAATAACAGTTTTCGGGTTTGTTCTTCCCAAAGACCGTTCAGCAGCTGACACAACGGCCGCGTTAAAGTAATTCCCCAAATTATCTGGATCATTTGCTGCTATTATGAACCAAATTAAAAACCATTACACAAACAGAGCAGAATGTTATGTTCATTCCTTTTTGATTTTTATTTGTATAAGTCCATAGTTTTACTAGCCATTTATCATTGGATCTTGCAATCTGTACATAAAGTACAGTTATCTTAATACATTTAATCCCAGTAAGGTTAATGTAGACTTATTTTAAAAGTTAATTTGAATTCATTTCATTTCAACAGTCGTCTTTTTAAGGAAGTTGTGGGAAGGAAAAAGGTTAGAGAAGTGGGTAGGAATTTGGGGGTCAGTATGACCAGGAGTGACGGATGTACGAATATCTTACCTCTGCGTTAGGTCCGAGCTATGGGTCGAGAAAATTTGGCTGGTGAGGTTAAAGGATCTCCCTCTACCGGCCTTTCTTAACCTCTCTTAACTCGGGCACCCCTACTTAGTCACCAAATTGTTGACATTGTATAATAATTTTGAAATTATAATATGTATTAGTAAAATTCCAGAAAAGGAAGAAAGGATATTGATTTAAGATTATTTATGGCGGTTCTTGATTTTTGTGTTGCAGACGGTTAACCCGCAGGAAGTGGACAACACCAGGACTGTGTACTACTTCAGCTCCGCCCTCACCTATCTGCTGGCCATGGTCTGCTCTAACATGGCCCTGCAGTGGGTCAACTATCCCACGCAGGTATTTATACTGCTTAGTTTCAACGTCCCGGTGCCTGTAAACATAGCAAAAGCCAATTCTCTCACTAGAACATATCAAAAAGTATCTTCCATTCTGTTATACTCGTATATAAATTATTTGTAGATGGAACATTCCATTATTACATTGTTTGAGTTTTAGGTAAAGAGCCATGGTACGCCAGTTTCGTTCAGCCTTGCGGTGCCCATCACCCAAAAAGGAATAGTGATTGCAACATGGCTCATACCCCAAAAGTCAAACAACATATAAACTTTAAAAAATATTTGTAAACCATACTTACATACATTATAGATTTGCAATAAAAAAAAAAAAACTGATTAACTCGATATTAAAATATGTTCCAGGTTGTGGGTAAATCAGCCAAGCCGATTCCAGTAATGCTCCTAGGAGTGTTGATCGGGCGCAAGAACTACCCGCTGCGGAGGTACCTGTTTGTGTTCCTGATTGTGGCCGGGGTGATCGCCTTCATGTTCAAGGAACAGACCAAGCCAGGCTCTGACAGCGGCAGCACCGGCATCGGGGAACTCTTGCTGATTCTGTCTCTGACCATGGACGGTCTCACCGGCGCTGTACAGGTCTCTCTTTCAACTCTTAACTAATGCGACCTTTCTATTTCATTATCTTTTATGGCACCTATCAAAAAAATGCGTAACACCAAAAAAGTACCAAAATCAAAGGAAAAATCAATTAACACATAATATCATATGACATTACCAGCATTACGAATCTAACATTGACAGTATCATCTTGTGTATCTTGAAGTCAGGTTGCGCTTTAAATATTTAAAAAAAGTTAATTAGTCCTTTTGAGAATGTAATTTCACACATATTTGAGAACTTTGGTAGTTTTCTTTCAGAACTGGAAAAAATCGAATTTGGTATTTTTCGCACTATGCCACAGAAATATTTATGTTCATAACTCTGTTAGAATTTTATCCTCTGATTACCGAGATCCTGAGATCCCTGTATGCTATCAAATTCCAATACTTGTTTTTTTTGCAGTTTTTCTCAGCTATTTTGATCCTTTTTCTGTGACTGATCCTTAATTCGTTTTATGTTAAAGTGCATTCTACTGACATCCAAAATAAAATATCAGCGATCAACCTTGATTGTTAAAGTTTTTGTAGATTATGTGCAGTGCATATCTTACATGATAAATCACTTAATCATTTATTAACCTAAACCTGAATATTACTGCGTAATACAGAAAACTGTGATAAACTTTGATAAATTATTCAGACTTATTGATGCAGGAGTGGATTCTCAATATGTAATAATTAATTATCTAGATTTTAAATTACTCACTTCTCAATTAAACTAATAATCTATTACTAGCTACACATAACGTAGATATCTACTAAAAATGTGGTGTTTTGTCTGTTTTCCAAACACACTTGCCCTTGTGACCAGGTGTGGCTTATCCTATCGTTCACTCGTCGAACATCGAACCGACAACAAAATTAAAAAACATTTTTCAAATGTAATCCTTAATTTTACAAATAAAATCGTAATCCTCCGTAGTATTTTTCTTTATTAAATTAGACACAATCTTTAAAAATATTAAAAATAAAATTAATTACCTTTCAAAATATATCAATTTCGTAAACACAGCTTCCTGAGCAAAAGCTGTACCGGCTGAACCAAGATAGGATCAGATCCGGGTGATGGAGTGAAACATGTGGCTGGATTGTGACATTTTGTATGAAACTCAGCAAACGTAGCTGAACTGTTATAATGAAAAAATGTACTGAAAAATGGCGGCAACCATACAATGTCATCGGATAATACAAACAACGTCGGAATCATTCGAACCATTAATTTTAACATTTCGAACCCCAACGAGCTTGAGTGAAGTATTTCTTGCGTAGTGTTTGAATAATATTTCGCTATAATATATAATTAGGTGCGTATTATATTTAGGCAGCCTATTTTGTCATTGTAATCATTAGCTATGTTTTTTCAGTTGTAGTGATCTTTTGGGTGCGTTTCTCATTTGCAAACTTCAGACAAGTGCGTGCCACGAAGTAAAAAGTTTATTGTATGTTATAATATAAAATTATTCTGTTATGGATATTTTGATATTATGTAATTGAATATGCTTGACCTTTTTAAAAATGAGTTATTGGTAACAGAATACATAACGTTTTTGATTTGGTACTCAGTGAACCACCAAACTTTAATGCAGCGGCCGCGCCTACATGTGATTTACTTGGTCTTTATAATTCCCGTTAAAGTAACTTTGTATATTTGTATTAGGTATTAGAAAACTTAAAATGTACCTACATAATTTACTTTAATAACACGGTGTACATCTGATTCTTTATGTAAATTACAATTATGTTGTGAACTAAAAGCAGGTTTTAGGATATCAAATTAGGTTTGTGTAGAGTTCACAATCTTTCATCAATAATTATTATATTTATTAGAAGCGATTGATTGATTGATTTTTAAATGTGTAAATGGAGTACTTGCCCGTGCGTGGGCAGTGAAAGTGGGATGAAATTAAGCGACTTTTGAATTGTTACCAACTTCTCCAAAGTTTGAATTTTTAATGATTTGCAATTGTTAAAAATATTTTCCACTATCAAATTTTTTTTTTAAATTTTCAATACATACTGTAATTGCTTGTCAACAAAATAACCAATCACATGAGAGGTTTTGCTTTGCTTAAATTTTGGCATAAGTTAGTTAATTAATACATATTTGAAATTAATGCACGCTGTAACCTTTTAAAAGCAACATATGTTTCCGATTTTCCTTTAATCAATAAAACTTAACCCACTATCAAAGCCATTTTCTGTCTTAAATTTTGCAACAATTACGATTCCGGTGAATATTTTCTAGGTTTATTTAGGACGGGTTGTTTCGGAGAATCTGAACAATTCATCGAATTTCAACGTTCATTTTCAAGTTCTGTGAAAGACTTTTTCAAGTTATGTTTTTATTTCAGTTTTGTCAAGCAACTAGCCTACAATGACATAAAAACAGAACTTGAATAAGTCTTTCACAGAACTTGAAAATGAACGTTGAAATTTGATGAATTGTTCAAATTCTCCGAAACAACCGGTCCTTAATAAATATCTGGTAGATTGATTAATTATTAATACATATTTGAAATGAATGCACGCTGTTTTCATTTCCGATTTTTACAGTTAAATTAATGTATGTATTTGCAGAAAAAATATTTATTCTAAAACTTCTGCCAATACAATTTAAAAAAAAATCTTTATTTCAATTATGAACTTTCTCCTGATATTAAACAATATAAGTACATATAATAATATAATTATGTTTTTTTATTACAAGATATGTTGAGGGAGGGTGGGTGGGGTGGGCGGGAATGTAGGTTTAGGATAAAGAGACGGAGGACGGGAGTAGATGGGAAAGTAGATTGTGTGGTTTAGTTATGGCGTGATTGTGTGATGAATTTTCGTCTTATGTCCCGTAGAGTCGATTTAAAGATGTCAATGTCATGATAATTTAAGTAAAATGAATGTGTAGATCGGTAGATAAAGGAATTCTGTTTAGAGTAGGTCTTGCAAAGAGGGAGATTAAAGGTAAGCGATTGTCTGCTGTTGCGATTAAACATTGAATGTTCAGCGTTGCAGAAGATCAGGACTAACAACTAAGTTATTTGCGATTTTAAATAACATTACTGCTATATTTCTTCAGCAAGTTAGCTGTATGTTGACGAACTTACTTTTTCTGTATTAATACTTTTCTTTAATTGGAATTGTGCGATATGCCTTAGTGATTTCAGATTTTGATGTACAATTATTTGATTGCTTGCAGGACCGTATGCGAGCTGAATCATCTCCTTCGGCCCAACAAATGATGATCAGCACCAACTATTGGTAATATTAAACATAATGTTCCCTTAATCAATAAAACTTAACCCACTATCAAAGCCATTTTCTGTCAAATTTTGCAACAATTACGATTCCGGTAAATATTTTCAAGGTTTATTTAATAAATATCTGGTAGATTGATTACTTATTTCCTCATTTGATAAGTTTAACATGGAAATATTCAAGTCAAAATCACTGATTTTCATGTTGTCAAAGAGGATGAAACCGTCTTTGAAAAACCTCTATACCCACTGGAAGACCACAATACAATTTAATGCTTTTTGTTTTGTAAAACCATTCGAACACCAACTCTTAAGTGTTGTGTCATATAACTTAATTAATGATACAGTTTAGAGCTAGTTTTACAAGTTTCATTTGGGAAAAAAAAGGATTTAAAATGACCTTAAATGGCATCACTTGTTGTTTTTTTTTATTTATTCTTTATTTTGGCTTTCACCCACTAGGGGTGATCTTGGCCATACACAATGCCATTCACTTGTTGTTAAAGTACGTAATGCTGAATATATTATACACTCTTGGTAGCTATTATTCTGTAACCTATAAATTGGATACACTTATCTTTGTTCTTAGGTCAATATTGATACTCGGAACAGCTGTTGTGCTGAGTGGGGAGATTGCGACCTTCACCACCTTTGTGACGCACCACCCCGTCATCATCTGGCACCTCACGACCCTGGCAGTGGCCGGCGCTCTCGGTCAGCTCTTCATCTTCCTGGCTGTAAGTGCACTCTTTCATCACTATCACCCTCACACACAGGTGTCGATTGTTTGTGATGATTTACATGAATATGTTATTATTTAAACAGCCTGACTGAAGAGTATTTTTTACAGGTCTCTCAGTTTGGTCCCCTGGCCTGCTCCGTTGTCACGACGACGAGGAAGTTCTTCACTGTTCTGGCCTCCGTCATCATCTTCGGTAACGTTTTGCTGCCTCGCCAATGGCTTGGTGCCATCCTCGTCTTCACAGGCAAGTTACCTTTGTCTTCATTTACCTATCTACCTACCCGCTAAGTCAGTTGCGGGCAGTTGTCCATTTTCTCACTTCTCAAGCTTTCTCCAGTCTCACTTGTCAGTTGCTGCGCTTTGCAGGTACGAATGTAGATAAAAAACTCTTTTAATGTTTTGTTTATTTTTTTGCTTTCAGGACTGTTCCTCGATATGTTCTATGGCAAAGTAAAGGGTTCGACGAAAACATAAATATCGAAGTTCCTTAGCACAATTTATTTATAAATATGATGACCGTCCCAGTTGTTTAATACAAAGATCCGGAGCTCCGACAATATATTGTTCTTGCGAGAGATGCTCTTCTTAAAATGCCAAAAAATGACAAGTTAATTATTAGTTGTTTGAATCCAGGATTCAGTATATTTCGTGGTCTAATTGATTCCGTTTCTGTATATCTTATGAACATTGAATATTAAACAATATATTATCATGAGTGCATATAATATGGCTGCCAGTGTAATGTCAGTGAAAATATATTTTTTCTATTTGTATATAAGTAGTGATCATATTGTAATATGCCTGTGACAGACCACGCTATAAGCGCGCTATATTCTCGTAGCTAGGCCTATTTCAGCATATCGCGTGCCATATATTAATATTGGTAGTGAATGGTGAGCGATATGCTGAAATAGGCTAAGCCATGATGTGTATAGCCTAATGTGTCGCCTACTTTATGAAGTAAACTTGGCAATCCCAATTTTTTTTAACCTTTAAAGTGCATAATAAGAATACAATACAGGTATTTTTTGTCTGAAGTTAGTATTCTCATTTTTGTTTTGTTACTGTTTTATGTATTAGAAATGATATTTATTAATGAATAACGATTGGAAAGTTGAGATTACCGAACAGGTATAATATAATTTTTCATAATACAAAATTTATAGATAGGTATTTAAAAATTTGTACAAATAATATTTACTGCTTGCACAAGGTTGCACAATATTTTTTTGACATTCTGTTAATGTTCTAAAAGATCGCATTGAATCTTTTTAAATATTTTGTTATTTATATTAACATGTTTATATATTTTACTGATAATTTAGAACAGAAGATTTAATATTGTTTAAAAACAGTTACTATTACATAATATATGTCCTTATTAAATAAAAATCAACACTAATAAAAAAATAATACACTAATATTATCACTACATATTCTCTGAATGACTGTAAGAAGGTAATAATAACAATGATCAGGGTAGGAACATTCGCCCTAATATCTGCTATTCAATGGGGCGTCGGCTGCAATCAACTACACTTTCCTGCATTAATTAGTTTATAAGTGGTAATAAAAAGTAAAACGTTGTATTTTGTTCCATAAAATACTTTGTAATTATCCAATCATAGAGTCAGAGTAGGCTGACATATTTTTAAGTAAAATTTACAAACATTTATTGGAAACATTATTTTGAAGATTTAAAAAAGGTTTGCTGCATTTGAAGTGTTTTCATTTCAGCATACATATTATACTTGAGCCATCGATAAATAATAAGAATAGATTAACTAATCTTAAAATAACACAACCTAAGAGTATAACTCGTTGAATTCGATGCCTAGATATAAATACAAGTTCTCTACAGTATAAAACAGAGTTATAGCTCAATTCCATGTTATAATTTATTAATTTTATCGGCCAATAGCTGGCTTTAAAGGCATTGCGTTACAAGGTATAGAGAAGAAGTTAAACAACCCAACTTGATGTAAACTTGGTGTTCAAGCTTCTAAAAAGTAAATCAGCGAAGATCGCTTGTTTTTTTTTTTTTTTTTTTTTTTTTTTTTTCGCTTATTTTGTCGCAATAGTTTCTTTTTGATGAATATTTTTGGTTTTGGTGTTATTTTTAAGGTTCAATTTATGTCCAGATAAAATTTTGTTGATGACTTAAGCGTCTATTATTGCACTTAGATGCACTTAGAGGTTGTTTCTGGTGGTCAAAGTTGCATTTACGTGTAAGTATGAAATTATTCAAATAAACCAGCAATATTCCTTAAAATACGTAAAAGAAGTGGGGATTTGTATGTTTGGTAAAAAACCAAATTTAGGAGTAATGGATATAAACCAATTAAAAATGTTCTTGAGCATTCCTATTTCCATCATATTTGTGGCCTTATTTTTCAGTAAAAATGAAGGAACCTCTCTGACTAAAGATAAAACCATGTTTAGTCTATGTTTTTGACTACCATAATACGGGCATGAGGTGGTTGTAGACAAAAAAAATAATTGTAATAATTTAAATTTTTATGAATAAAAATAAATAAACACCAAAAAAAGGAAAAAAAGTGCTCTATTGGAATTATTTTTACATGATTAAAAATGAGCAATACATTTTTATTTGAGGAAGCTAGTATTGCTAGTACTGTAGAATTTCAATTTAAAAACTAATTTAGCAATGTAGAAAGTAGAACCCTTCACAACAATAAGTTTTTTTTAATACAAAATGTTAGAAAATTTATTCATCAAATGTGTGGGGCAACTTTGAACACTTAAAAATATCTTTCAAAATGTTTCATTCTTATTTGCCTGTTACTAAAACGACTCGGAAACCAAAAACAGGATCGTTACAAATATAAGATTTCTACAAAGGTTTAGAGACAAAAATAAGAGTGTCATATTATACCTACTGAAAAAATTTCCCTAATCTCCTGGAAACACCGGGAAATCAATGAAGCCATATTTATTTCGCTGTTCATTAAAACATTTAAAATGTAAGGTTTCTGAGCAAAATATCTACTCCTGCAAATTGAACTTTTGGTACCAGCATAAACTTGATGCAGTACCGTGACAGTTTCTTTAGTAAAGTTCTAAACCCTTTTCGTAATGTACTGCAGCGCATAATGTTTCTGAAGACCACATATAGATGACTCTAGCCTGCTTCAACATCACATCTGTTCACATGCCACCATTATAAATAGTCCACATTCTACAAACATGACTGCAGAATGTTCGAATCCAATGCACAGAAATATCAGTAATCTGTGTTCAATTTTCCGATTTCTGTTTTTTCTTATAAATAATATAAGATAATCCAGATGAATATTAAGTGGAAGATTGATTGAAGACGCCAACAGCCGGTGGCTTCGAAACCTGCGTGACTGGTGCGAATGCAGTTCCCCAAAGTTCTTTGCCGTAATATTCATATAATTTAGGGAAGTTTTGTTATATTTCCTTTTACACAAAATATCATACTTTATGAATAGGTACCTACCTACTTACCTGGTACCTAACAGTATTTAATAATAATAGAGGAGTAGGTAGGTATCAACCTACATAATATGAACATAATGTTACGTATAAACACTACAAAAATTCCGAGAGCCGAGACCCGAATTATGGAAAGGAATTCAATATTTACATATTTTTGATATCGGCCTATTTCGCACGTATTGTACCAAAGCAGGTCTGAATTTCATTATCTAAGAAGATCATGAAATCACAATAAAAAATAATTAAATTAATACCTTAGTAATTTATCAACATGACTGAAGAAATATAAACTGAAACCAATTAAAAATAATACAAAATGTATTATGGACATTGGAAAATGAGTGATACCAAGAAAAACAGAAATATTGATATATTGAGAAACTTTGATAAAAATAAATATTTGGGACTACTGGACTCCAAACTGAGGTTTTTCCAAAACACAAAGCAAATTATTTAAAACAAATATCACTATTTGTAAAAATAAGAAGACTCCTAAACACAATCCCTACCCAACGACGAAATGAATACAACTCAACCATTGTACCAGACGAGGAAAAACAATCCAATTAGACTTTAGGAAAAAACAGAGCAATGATGGTCTTTGGCTAATAACCAGAGGAAATTCAGTTTGAGGAAAATATTAATCATAAATAAATACCTATACTTACATATAAGTACACACATTTATGCATTTTTTTACGTTAAGACTCAATTCTTTTTTTAATAAAACGAACGTACATTTAATTACTATGAACGACTCTAGACCCTCCAGTTACCTTGCATTTGTTAGTGCATATACATATTTACACTCAATTACAAATATACTGTACATAAAAACAAAAATTAAAACAATTTTAAATAATTTCTCCTTATTTATTGTTTTGGTGTTTAATTCGTAGAACTCCATTTAATTTTTTAAATAAATTTAAAATAGGTAAAAAAAAAAAAAAAATTTAAAATAAATCAAATTTAATAATGTTATAATAATTATTAAGTTCTGCGAGTATTTCTGTTATTTTTACAGTTTTTTTATGTGACAGCTGTTTCGGCTTTTGAGGCCATTATCAAACTACTTAATAATTTTTTTTTTTTTTTTTGGTTTTAGGCATTTCACCCTGAAAAGAGTGCTTTGTGTTAATAATTATTATAACATTATTAAATTTGATTTATTTTTAATTTATTTAAAAAAAAATAAAATAACAATAATAATTACTCCTCGTTATTTCCGGATCTAAAGAGAAATAAAAGTAAAAAAGTTTATAATTAAATTTACCACTATGGAAGGGCATTTTGACCTGGCCAGGCCATATAAGGGGTGTGGGCTATCAAACTAGTTTTAGAAAAAGGCAGTAATGAACGTGTCAACATGTTCTATAATAATAATAAATTTATTTCACATAAAAATCATACAATAAAACATGCGGAAACTTTGACTAGCCAACTAGGAATGGATCCTGTTTTAGGCCAGTCAAATTGACAAGTTTAGTTCATATTATAATTTAGTACTTAATATAAAACAAAACCGGTTAAGTAAATAACAGCCAGATAGTAGTAATAAAAAGACAGATCACCACAGGAGTTGTAAGGTAGAAAAAATGGGAAGGGTAGTTTATAAGTTTATAATATAGTTGGATGATTAGAAAATAATCGATAGCATTGATCAATAAAGTACAGATTAATACAGAATTGACAATTGTGTTCAGAGGTAATAAATATGTGTTATGTGTCCATACAATAGTATGGACTTTAAAAAATTATGTATCAGTGTTTTGACAATAATGTACATATATATTTTTTATAATGAGATTATCTATTGATCAACATATCTTCACTTTTTACCCTCCCTAAATCAAGGAGCCAGTCGTTGACCAATTTGCGCAAAACATTTGTACTTTTCGTTTTCCAAGCATTAGGAATTATATTAAATAATTTAGGTCCTAAGTACGAGAATTGCCGTTGCCCAAGGGACGTCGTGGTTTTTATTGGGACTATTGGATTATTCCTTGAAAGTCGGGTGTCGTGAAGGTGGACGATGGAAGGAAAGTGCTGACGTTGTTTTTGTGCAAGTAATATAATCTTTCTAATATACAGTTGTCTAACATCGAGAACTTTTATTTCCGTGAATAAAGCATCACTGGGGTACCTGAATGGTTTTTTGAGGATGACTCTTAGTAGTGATTTCTGTGCTTTAACCAGGGAGTCTAATATTGTTTTGACACATCCACCCCAACCTAGGGATGCATATTCGAGTAAAGAATTACACATGGAATAGTATATTGATTTCATATCTTTTACAGAGAGAATATTTCTGATGGTCATAAAGAGGTGGGTAAGTTTTCTGACTTTTGAGGCAGTTGAGTTAATGTGTTCTTCCCATCTCAGATATTTGTCTATGGTGATTCCTAAATATTACTATCTACGGATTCTAGGTTTTTTCAAGTACAAGTATTCGGTTCATTACAAATGTGAATAGTAATATTCAGTATTTCCTTGGGTTATCCCGCTTGAGTTGCACTAAAACGTATAAATTTTGTCTTTTCCGTGTTGAGAGTAAGGAGATTATTATCTAGCCAATGTTTAACATTGTTTATCCCAATTTCGGCTTTTCTTTGCGTTTCGAACCAGTTTTTCGCCTCAAATATTAAGACCGTATCGTCAGCAAAAGTGATGATATGATCGGCAAGGTTACTGTTACAAAGATCATTGATATAAATATTAAACAATATCGGTCCTAAAGTACTTCCCTGTGGAACACCTAATTCGATATTGGCTGGATCGCTTAGAGTGCCACTAATATTAACTCTTTGGCTTCGATTTTCTAGATAGCTTCCTAACCATTTAAGTAACTGCCCCTGAATACCGATTCGTTGAAGTTTTTTCAAAAGGATTTTGTGCGAGATGGTATCGAAAGCTTTAGCCAGATCCAGAAAGAACGCGATGCTTTTAATTCCTCGATCGATGTTATTAGAAATTACTTTAGTAAGATTGCCAATGGCATTTTCGGTACATAAACCCGGTCGGAAGCCAAATTGTCTTTCAGAAAGAATGTTATTATCTTCAAGGTAAAAGCTAAGACGGTTTTTGACAATTTTTGAGACCGAATTGACCAGAGATATCGGCCGGTAATTTTGAATCGCAGATTTATCTCCATTTTTATGTAGTAATACAACAATTGAATGTTTTAGATGGTTAGGGAATATTCCTGATTTGAGATAAAAGCTATCGGAGTTGCTATGAATGACTTAATTACTTTTAGCAGATTTGTCGAAACTTTGTCTGGTCCACAAGCGTTAGATGGCTTTAGGTCGTCAATTATTTCCAAGGCTTCGTTCGTCGATGTTAGTTTATTGTCTATTTTATGGCTGAGGTTAGAGGTGACCAACTAGGCAAGATCGGTTTCAGTTTTATTGCATTTATCGAGGATATTCTTGGCAAGTGTGGTTCCCACCGACGTGAAGTAGTTATTAGCAAAATTCGCCATATTTTTAGGATTAGAGGAGTTTGTGTTACCGATATCTAATGATTTAATTTCGGAAGACCTGTTGATTTTTGTTTTACTAATATTACGAAATGCTTCCCACATACGTTTTGGAGAATAAGAATTTTCGTAAACGAACGTTTTATAATAATTTTCTTTAGTATTTTTAATAAACGTTTTGCATAAGTTCCTGTATTTCTTATAGTGAGTTTGAACTAAAATATTATCTGGAAACTTTTGCGCCCTTTTGTGGAGTTGGTTTCTTTTGTGAATCGATTTGACAAGGCTGGGAGATATCCAGGGCGTAAGTTTTAACTGGCTGTTCGGTATGAGTTTGTTACTTGTATGTTTAGATATATATGTATGAAGGATGCAGATGAATTCATTCGTCGCAATGTCAGTATCAGTTTGATCAAATACTTTTTGCCAGTAATCTAATTGCAAGTCCGCAATTAAATTCTTGTAGTTTGTTCGAGGGACGTACTTAATTTTTGCAGTTGTGGGCGGTTTATCTTTAAAGCAGAGGGCTGTTGTGTAGTGGTCGGAAATTGAAGTGTGGATAACAAAAGAGTCAGTGAAGTTAATATTTTTTACGTTGATGTGATCCAAACAGGATTTGTTCGTGCCCTGTTCACGAGTAGGTGTATTGATTGTTGCTATGAATCCGTTTTCTGTGAGCATGCATAGGTAGTCATTGAATTGGGGGTGAAATGGAGATAAAGTGTTAATATTAAGGTCGCCTATAATGATTTGACGTTCAAATTTATCGGAACTGCTGATAACAGTTTGGAGTGAATTCAAAAAAGAATCTTTGTTCAGGAAAGAAGGTGATCTATACATAGCAAAAATACATAAGTTAATATTAAGAACAATTCTAAGGCAGTTATCTTGCGATACTAAGATTTCTTCGACTTGCGCTTGAATACCATCTTTGATGTAAACAACGACCCCACTAGATTTATTTATATTATTAATTGAGTGATATTCCGTGTAAGTTTGTATTATTTTAGATGTGTAGTTTTTGTTGATCCAACACTCTGATAAAATTAAAACATCAAAAGTATGATTGAATTGATCTAGAAATAACAGAAAATCATCAATGTTTGACATACTTCTGATATTCTGGTGAATAATCTTTAAACTAGACTTCCAACTGTAATTATTTAATTTGCTGAGATCGACAATCATATTCGAGTTGCAAGTTGCAAGTTATATCTGTGTCATTGTAGATATCAGGAGGTAATTGAATCATAATTATTCAGGCGAAATGCTAAGCACAGAATATTTCACTACTATAAGATTGATCCATTTCCAGAAACAGTATAACATACATAATATAATAGTATTTATGAAAACAAGCATGTGATAATAATAAAAGTATTCCCAGGTAAGTGAACATAGAAGTATTAGTGAATAAGTACAAAGTAGAATCGGAAACATAATAATAATATAATGAATAGCGAAAAGTAGCATACCTCGTGAGTATATTTGGTTCTAATGACTGGGTGAGGATAATCACTGGATATAAATATGGCAATAATAATAATAAAACCTTCATCTTATATTTGTTGTCGGTATTATGTGTATTGTATTTGAGATGAACATTCTACATTCATTGTTTAAAAACAATTATCCGTTGTTTCAGTGGCTCGCGTATAATGTTGAGTTGACAAAAATACAACTACATTATATTATATTTGTACATGTTTTTTTCTACCTTGGCAACGTACAAAAACATCAACATCAAAGTCAAACTTTCGTCGAGAAAAGCAAACACAGTTTGATACAATGACTGCATTTTTTTTATAACGCTTTGTATTTCTGTTGAGTGGAAAACACAACGGGACAAACACGCCACTTGCGCGTACAATACCAACGATGGCAACTCTTTTTTCCATCCGATTTCTGGCCGAGTGACGTAAAAAAGTTATTGCAGTATACTGTTCGGCCGGTACAGCGATACTTGTCAACTAAATCAACACCACTCGTGCACCTTGATTCACTTCACAATCAGCACCTAGAAGTTTTCCGGTATAAATTTGACCTGTGAGCGGGTAGTTGGTATCCGAATCTCAGACCCAACAGACTTTAACCCTTTCACACCCCCATTATTGTTTCCACTTATATAAAATATGCAATGCTAGATAGTAAAAAAATTATTTGAACTTCTTTGGTATATATATATATATATTTTCAGAAATAATTCTCGTTCATTTGGCTTAACATTGGACATCAGAGGGTATTTTTTTAAATAGCTACGGAAAATAAATATAACACACAAATCATACAAATAACAGTTTCATGTAAAAAAATCGACATTTACAATGTAACGATAATCTGTAAGGTTTGAAACAAATAACGTTTTAAGTAGAAATCATTCAGGAATTAGGAAATATTCGAGGGTAAAATCTTTAAAAATTCACCATACTTGTCGAAATTCATTTACAATATTCTGGCAAATAACTGTTAACAGGGAATTGAACTGATGTTATTATTAAATAACACATATTTATGTTTTAAAATATATGTAATTCGAGTAGAAAATATATCACCTTTAATTAAGTAATCAATGACGACAGAAATTCTATGGAACGCATAATATGCAGCTGTCAAAATATTTACCGTTTTTGTGGAGGGTATAAGGATTGAATAAAAATATTAAATGTGGTGTGGCTTGTCCAGGCCATGTGGTCCAGTCCTTGGAGTTTTCGTCTTATTTTTGTTCTACCTACTAAACACAAACTCATCGGCAATAGCGCTATTTGACACAGCTCGCCGAGTTGTATTGTATATTGATACCGAAAATCAACGGAAAAAAATTACTTTTGAAACTCAAAATGGCACGGACTGGCCCATCGGAGGGTTAAATACGGTAAACAGGTACATTAACTTTAGGTTAGTTTCTGTTTACCCTCAGGGCTTCCCCTTGGCCAAACGGCGCCTGGCGCTAGTGAAAACTTCCATGGCACTGTATTAGGTGTTAGGTATTATCAGCGCCTTGGCTCCCTCGGTCGGCGCCCGGAGCGGACTGCTCCAATTGCGCCTGCACAGGACAATTAAAATTATATTGTAGGTAGGTTTACTTAATTAAATTGATACAATTAGAAGGAAACTGAATATCAGAGGAAGAACAAAGTAATTGGATACCCTTATTTGTTATCTAGCATGAGGACGGTACACAAATTCAACGATAGACACAGGTAATAAATAATTATTCACACTTCAAATATATATATATATTTTTATCTTGTTAACAAATAAAACAATGGTTTTAACCATTGGGTGGATATTGTGTAAAGCTAATTTTACAGTCAGTTTTAATATTTAACATCATTTTCTTTATTATAAGTTTTTATTATTCAATGATCGCCAAAACACCCGTGACGTCAGATAGAGATAACTTTTGCATTACGGTGAGTAATATGATTTAAGAAGTGTTAGAAAGATATATACAGGGTGCGCCAGAGAAACTTACTTATTTGAAAGTTCAATAAAAACAAAAGCACTGTAGTTATTGTTGTAATTATTTTTTTATTTGAAAATGCAATGTACCAAGTTTTTTTTCATACTGTCTTAAAAATTACATCTTTTAAATGGCGACCCTCATCGCGCATACAATGGTTAAGTCGTTTTTTAAAGTTCTCGTCCACTCTTCTCAGCATATCAATCGGAATATTGGCAATAGCATCGCAAATGTTGTTCTTCAGGTGATCTATGGTCCGTGGTCGATCGACATAAACAAGGGATTTCAAATAACCCCATAAAAAAAATCACATGGAGTCAAATCCGGAGAGCGCGCCGGTCATGGGAGATCGCCTCGGAGAGAGATGAGGCGGTTGGGGAAATGTTGTCGCAGCAAATTCATTGAGTTTCGTGCTGTGTGTGCAGCATAATGGCAACTGACGAGAATGGGAAACAAACTTGGGGACGTCCCCCTTCAGATGCGCCCCCTCCCGCCCCTCTACCTGCCCAACTCAACGGTCGGGAATTTTTTCAAATAAGTAAGTTTCTCTGGCGCACCCCGTATAACACCACGCTTTGTAATTCTGTCTTAAAGCTTACCATACACTTTCAATTAATTGAAATATATTCCAAAAAGTCAGCGACCGTAAAATTTTACATGTTTGCGTAAGTTTTGTGAAAGTTTGTGAATTTTTCTACTAATTATTTTTATATAGAATAAAAAAGTGAAAAAAACTTTATAATACGAGTAACTCTGTGAATTATACATATCTTGTATCTTCCAAGTACATCCTCTCCTTCTTTTCTTTAAAAAGACCCTGCACAGCATCCCAAAAGATGACAAAGGCCCAGAGGGAAATTATTTGCCTAAGGGCTTCCTGTGGTGTTAATGTAAAAAATTTCAAAACCAGTAATTTTCATTCTCCAGTATGGCAACATGACGCTAGAAAGAGCCAATGCCGTGATGCCAACCAAGCAGGGCGTTTTGAACGGATATTAATTTAATAATAATGGTTTATTTATTATTCGTTCAGAATCGGTGTTTGTTGACCTGTATGAATATATATTTTTCACTGGAGTTCCTTATTTCACGAATATGAATCCCCTCATAATCCGCGACCATTGCAAATGATATGTGATTATGGTTTGACAAATAAATGTTGAAGAAATAAAAAAAGCACTAGTTTTTATTGTTTTAAGTCAACACCAAGATAACGCAAAGGTGAAAAGTTGTTTTTTAAAAACATATGGTCCAGGTGGTACGTGGTACCCATATTGTAAGCGAGAGCATAAACCTAAAAGTACAGGGTTTTCCAATAAGAGGTGTTATTTTGAACAGCCCGCTATTACGGTAGATGTTACTTTTGAAGCTGTCTTTTTTATACATTTGACAAGTAGGAACTACGCCATTCATAAAAATGAAACGATACACGCTTCAACAACGCAATGAAATTATTAAAATTCACTTGAGTGAATCAAATGCAAATCATCTTGAGTGATGAGGCCCATTTCGGTGGCTTGGTCAACAAGCAAAATTGTCGCATCTGGGGCTCGGAAAACCCAAGAGTTATTGTTGAAAAGCCTCTTTATCCTCAACGTGTGACTGTTTGGTGCGGTTTATGGTCCGACGGAGTCAATAAAACCATACTTTTTCGAAAATGAGGCTGGAGCAACTTTTACGGTTAATGGATTGCGCTATCGAGAGATGATTAATGATTTTTTATGGCCAGAATTGGATGGTATTGATCTGGACAACGTTTGCTTTTAACAAGACGGCGCTACGTGCCACACAAGCAACGAAACCATTGATCTTTTACGATTGAATTTCAAAATAACACCTCTTATTGGAAAACCCTGTGTATGGATTATTGAAGTTTTTTTTCAAATAAGGTAATTGTTATTTTCAAGGAGACGCTCACTTAGCAAAAAAAGAACGCAGAATTGAATTTCAGGTCAGTTTCAGTAACGCAATTTCTATTTCAATTTCCTCATAATTAAATAGGTAGGTGCTAATTTAATTCGTTACGTTAAGAGATTTTCTAGTTTTTAAGAAAAATTATAGGTACTAATGGTTTAAAAAGAAGTTTTAATATATATATATAAATATTGTGTTGTTAATGCAATCAAAAACCAAAGCAGGCAATGTATGGAGCTGTACAATTATTTGTGTAAAATTGAGGTAGATTAATTAGAGCGAGTAATTACATTCTAACATTGTGGATTATTCTTTGATATCGTACCTACCTGACCGACCCGATCCACATTGGCAATCCACACTCACAACTCACTAAGGTCGGGTTGTTTCACAGAATTTCACCGCAGTTTTATGAAACAACTGGAAAAACATTAAAAAAATAACAGAACTTTGAAATTAGCTGTGCAATTCCATGAATTGTTCAAAGTCTGTGAAACAACCCGTCCTAACAGTGGACTCCTAACGACTGCCATCCTGGCCTGGGCCCAGCCCCGGGCTAATGGAATGTGATATATTTATTAGGTTTGTATTTTTGATGCGATACGATGGAGGGAACGAGCAGTGGCTTGCAGACCGTAAAAAGCTGTGCCCACCCTAAAAAACCGAAACTCAAAAATAATACGTGTGATGAATTTTTTTTTGTTTTTAATTATAAAAAAATATCAACGTACAGTAAAACGCTTCTATAATTTTGACTCCAACTATGTTGAGAAATCGCTGATTAAAATCCTCGGTGATTTAATATATATTATCTGTAAATGTTTATATCCAATATCAAGTATTTATAAATAATAAAAAAGATGTATTATAACGTAACATACTATCGGAAAGAAAAAAATATAATGCCGACAGCTAATATCTGATTTTTAATTTTTTTTTTCTTTCAATGCCCAGCACTTATTTTGTTGTACTATCGAATATAATTTTAACGGTCATCGCTTGGACTACTAGTTAAAATTCTGTTTTTATGTATTTAACCCCTTGCTGATTTGTCTGTTTCGCATTTTGCACGGCTGATAAACTCATAAGTGGTCACCTTGTTGTTTTCCCTATGAGCGCAGACCACTGGAGAGTCAGAAATTTTTTCTTTGCTGTAGATAATTTAAGTTTCGCGAATTGCTTTAGGGCCGAGGGGTACCTACGTACCTACTCTCAGCTCTGGCCTTCAGAACGTTGCTTGAAATAGTTTTAACGGTGATTGGTGAACAGGTCTAAATTTCTTTTATCCACCATTTCCCTATCTTTATCCCTTCAGTCTTCACAACATACATCGATCGCCACTCACTTTTCGTGCTCTTATCCCTGTAAGACATTGGTAAATGTGATAAATCACTAATCAATTAACTAACACTATATACTTTCAGTCCTCAAAAAATGCATTTTTTTTTGTAAAATGACTTTGCATAAAGGATAAAAAATGAAAACCGGTTTATACTTCGTAAAATTTGGAGATATAAATTAGTGGTGACATAAATCTCAAGAATTTTAATGTAAACAAAATTTATTTTCATGTTCTCTTTTAGCAAACTTTAAAATGTTCATTATCTTGTAAAACATAAAAATCATTAATTTTTGGTACAGTTATTAAAAGTAGATACATATACCCACATTTGTTTTTCAGCACATTGAATTAACAAGGAAAGAAGAATATTGAAAATGGCGGCAATTACCGCTGTAGTGAGTTGCGTGATAGGGGCATTTTTGAGAGATTCAATATAAAATGTGTTAATTGAAACGACTAAGATTAGTATTAGTAATTCTAATTTTTAAACAGTTAATTCATGGTGGAATTCCGAATTAATCTTCAAGGCCCCGAACACTAACTTACTACCACAACACAACGTCGAGAGCATTATTTAGTTTATGGGCAGATTTATCCACCTGTTTTGAATTTATATATAAATACCCTAATTCGCTTCTTTTCCATATTTAATTCAACAGAAAAAAATTCCAAAAATACTCAAATAAAAATATTCCAAATATAAAGTATAATACAGAAACATAAAATAAATACAATGAAAATAATTTAGAGTAATTCACAATGAAAAAAATGGTAAAAAAGAAGAAAAGGTTGATCGTTTTTATTCTTGTACCAATCTAAATACTAAAGTAATAATACATATCAATAAATGACTGTAGTAATTTTTAGCGAATGATCGGATGAATTACCTGCAAGGGGCTTTAGGTTTTTGTTTGACTTTAATCTAAAGCAGTACCTTTATATTTTTCGCCATAAATATCGCGTTGGCCACTCCGAGGGAGTTCAGTCCTCGTGGGCCTAAAACTCGCATCTGCAGGGAAACTATAGAAACGTCTCAATCGTCGGCTCAGACATTGAGATGTTATTAATAATTGGATCGAGATTGCTGGCGAAGTGGTCCGAGAAGCCGGAGTTATCGCGGGAAGAGGGAAGTGTGCCTGTTTCTGTACTAGCCACTATACTAACGCGAGTCAGAGTGTGCCGTGACTGCTGTGACCATTTGTGCTAGTGCCGCGGTCTGGTTCGGTCGTTGTTCGCGTAACATTTCCACACTCACCCCTAAAGCAGCGCGCGGGAGGCCCGCTGACAGGACTTTTCCGTGATCCGTCAGTGATTGTTCAGTTTACCTATTTTAACAATTTAATAGTTTCACTTCACTGTAAGTTGATCAGATTTGAGCCAGTTCTTAACGTGATATTTATAACAATAATTTATTAATAATTTTACAAAACGTATCTACATATTTTGTGAGTACCTTTATAGATTTTTATCTTTTAAAACGTACACTATTTTTAAATAACAAGAGTATACATAACACACCTTTCGAAAATTATACAAAATATATTTTTTGTTGTTCCTAATATAAAACTATAATTTCAAAAAGGAAATGTTCATTTAAATGTTTTGACTTTTCGCTTCGTTAAATATAAGTTTATTAAACGCTGGTAGGTACACAAAAAATATATAAATACCTATAACTAATGTTTAATGGTTTAATGTTAATTTATTCTAATCGAGAAATCATTATTTATTCTTGCCGTTTTGAAAATAAATAAAAACCATGGTCAGGTTAATTATTCCTAACTAAAATAATTAATCATGGGAGCGGAAGAATTTAATTTTCTGAGAGCGAACAACTAAAATAGATTATTTTTTTTAATTGCCTACTTATTGCATATTATGTAAAAACAACGAATTCAGTAAAACTTTAATGTGTCATAATGTTTTATCGAATTGCGCGTCTTTTAAAGATATCACTAAAATATTATCTTTTTATAATTTTTTTTTATAGATACTTAACTAAATACTGTAATTATTATTAGAAATTTATATTATAGGTGGGTAAAGAAATAAATACGATAAAGAATAAAATAAAATAATATAACAGATGTTCAGATTTTGAAATGAAAATAGTAATAATATAGACAAATGGATTAAAAGCCACGCGGAGTACTTTATGCGATTTTTTGTTTAATTTTGAAATTTTCAGCTTAATTATAATGTGAATTAATTAAGCTGACCATTGTGCTGAAAGGTAAAGGCTTCAATTCTTATCACGCGGTGCAAAACAATATAGTCACGGATTTTTAATTTCATATACCTACCTAATTGACCACGGCCGTATACTGCGACTGCACAGCTCTCCAAATGAAGATTATAAAATAAATAGTAGATAATGAAAACATATTAAATACTTACATAGTACATTATTCGATCAATTCGATAACGCCGGGTAATATCAACCGTAATTTTTATTTTATTTTATTTAAACCCCCAAAGGGCTTTGATGTACCTACTTTGATATATATTTTTTGAAAAATTACGTGGCAGGTTCATTGAGATATATTCTCTTTCATAAATTTATTATATCTATAGTTAAAAAAATATATATATACACATATAGTTATTTTTTTAACTTTATATTTAATAAGTTTAAGAAAGAGTTTGATATACTTATTATTTGTATATTAAGTAGTTGTATCATCTAATGAATATACAAATAATTAATAAATATGATCAATTTACCTAGGCCAGGTTATTTATTCGCGTAAAAAGGCTTTTACATAAAACTGATACGTGATGCATTGTACATGGGAGAATATCTGTATTATATACCTATTGAATAATAACAGTATGTAGATGCAATCCATTTTAGATCTATGAATACACAAATATAAAACGTTGATTGCAAGTATAATGAGAATATATCGAAAAATGCTGAAAAAAAGTTAAATATGAAACAATAATATTAAAACATATAATATCAAAACGTAACATAAAATAAAATAGAAACTAGAACAATACTACATATAAGATAAATAATTATAACTACATTATATATCCGCAACTGTAATTTGTAGGATTCAACCAAGTGGATTACACTTAATTCTATAAATCGTGTCATTAAATCTATCAATAGTACCCCCAAACTTGTAGCCTAAATCATGCAGTGAGGTTAGTGAGTGTGTCTGATAGTTGGTTGTGTATGAATTATAGAAGAATATTACATTTTGCCTTATGTTCCTAGTCGGTACATGGAATTTTATAGTGGCGACGATGGCAGGGCTGTTAATTAAGTTATTAATGACTCTGTGTAATACAACTAGGTCTAACATAATTCACCCGTCAGACAGCGTTATTTGGAGCAATTGATATAATTAATATATTCAATTGGAATTTTGAGCTTAAAATTTATGTACCTAAGAAATTTGTGCTAAACTAATAATGGGTTCTAATAAAATTATTTTTACCTAACTTCATTTATGTAAAATCTTGGTGAGTTTCATAATGGTCCGACAATGACGACAATCTCCCACACTAGGTAACTAAATTATAAACTTATTAGATTCTTAGTAGAATATTTTTTCTTAATATATCTAACAGTAATCTAACGTGCAGTAAATGTAACACGTGGGATTCTACTACAGGTAACCGGATAACTCAACAAAATGGCAATTCAACACACCTTTAAAAATTGATATAACGTTTTGAAAAGTGATGAAACAAAAAGTAGGTTAAATAGGTTACTTAGGTTAGGTTAGATTTATTGGATAGTTTTTTCATCGCTTTTAATGACTTAAAATCACTGTTTAAATGTGTTGAGTTATGATGCAACCAAAAAAGTGATAGCATGCCAATTTCCTGATAAATATTAGTCATTCAGAATATATCGAGAAAACGTATTATTTTCCTCATAATACGGAATGCGACAATATAAGTATATCAGTATCAATATCTGTATTTGTATGAACACGTGTTCCGCCGTCCTCGCTTTCAACTGATACTTTGCTTTCAACAGATACAACATTCGCTTTTAACTGATACTTTGTTAGGAACTCTGTCAATTCATTGGTTTAGAGCCTGCAGTCCCATTTTTAATAGGACAAAGAATAATTTGACGATTTTTAATAAATTAACATTATTTTATATTAGTAAGTTTTCTCACTACAGTATTCATCACGCACCATGATGTCGATACCTAGATATATTAGAATTTTTTATAGGAAAGTCAGTTTTAAAAAACGGTAAGAATTTTTTACTAAATATCACATATATAATTTCCCGCTATCATTTTTAAATCTGAAAATAAAACAATACATTTTCATGGTAGTGACATTACAATATTTATTATGATTTATTTGATAAAAGTAAACGAAGTTGATGGAATTTATTTGATACTAGTTATTATCCGTGACAAATCACGGAAAGTAACTTTAATTGCAGAGATGAAATAATTTTTTCCCGGAATAAAAAAAACATTCCATGTGTTTTATTTCAAATATAGAACAAAAGCAATATTCTTACAGGAATGTGTTATATGTAGATACGTGTAGGTACTTACTTTATGGCTTGTCTGGATTTTTAAAAGGACTTTTTGTAGTAGATATAAATAGGTATCCATAAGTACAGGTATATCATTTTAAAGAGGATACACTTAAATGTTTTTGTGCATAAAAATACTATCATTTGGAATAACCGCTGCAGTCCCTACTTATAAAATTTATCAAACCTGCTATTTAGGTTGTGTATCTGTCCTGCTTAATATTGGTACAATTTATATTAATTAATTTATTTTTTACATTTGTTGAAAATAATGTAACCTTACTGGGGTACACCGTCCTAAGGCCATATTGTAAATATTAAAATTGTATGAATTATAATTTGTAAATTTGGACAAGTTTTTTAGTACGTTATTTTTTTTTAACGTAATTTTTGTAAACGTTCAAAACTTACAAGACGTAACTTACAAAGCGAAATAATAGAAGAAAAACATATCATTATATAGTGGTAAAACATACAGAAGAAAAACATAATATAAGGTTAATCATTGTTAGGTTGCAACATTTTATTCAATTCTTCCTTCTCGTGTCATTAACTCTAGTTTTGCTTTGAATTTAAGTGACATTTTTAAAGTTTGAACTGTTTTTGTGAAAAATTCAGGCAAGCGATAAAGTAGACCAAGTAGAGTAATATATCATTTTAATTGTCCCCTTCAAAATAAGAATTATTATATCCCGTGATTTTTGGGGTCAGCTCTAATTTTATAACAATATAATTAAGATTCATTATTTTCAAATACCTTCTTATAGAAGTACCTAAGCCGTTTAAATTTAGACTCGGATAGGTATAAGTATTTACACTTTTTAATCTCCTCATAAATGTGTTTGTATTTTTTATTAATTGTCTTTTGGGTTAACCATTAGAAATGCGACGTAACTAAGAATAATGCAATTTCCCGCTTACTAGACTTGTTTCAATTTTACACAAGTGATAAACAACCAATTACTTTACGTTGAGGTCTTTGCAGTATTTCTTTTTTTTAAAATTATTTTTATACCTACTTAACTATATTTTACAAGACATTTTTTATGAAGAAAATATGTATATATAAATATGTAAAATAGCTTATCGTGAAATAATTAACTGTCAGAAAACTTAATATAAAAATACGATAAAACCTAATATCGGCCCCTAAAAGCCAATAAGCAAACAATTGAAACAATTTTATAAACAAAGGTAAAGGTATTTTAAAGATATTTACAACCACAAGATTTTTCAAAATTGCACCAACATCCAAAAAAAATAATGTCACAAAAGACACATAGAAAAGAAAAATGATTTATCTGCGACCAAGGCGGTACAACTCCACTATACGAGAGGGACTCACTATTCAAAATTGTGATACAGTAACCCAGCCTTTCTTTTCCCCAATTTTGTTTTTTCATAATTTGCATTCATCTTTTTGTAAGCGGACTTTCTATACGAAAAGGAATGCCTTGGCTTTTGTATAGTCTTAAAATTACATAAATTTAATAATTCAATATTTTCATTTTGTAACAATTTTAGCAAATATTTTCATCCATCAATGGTAACTAATAAAGTAATAACGTAACAATAACAAAAACGAATTAACTTTTACAACACAATCACTTAAATATTTTACATATATTTGTTAATTTCTTTATAACAGCTGGTGAAAGTGAAAATATACAACACCTACAATCTAAAGTTAGTTTCTAAGCCTATTTGAAATACAGTAGGTATACGGTAAAAAAGACTCAGTGCCAAGTGAAGTGCGAAGGTCGCCGCTATGAACGACCTCCGAGCGGAGTCCTTCATCGATCCTGTTCGTCGGATCCACCAGTATCCACAAGAAGCTGTGGTATGTTATATATTTATACTGTTCTCTTGTTAATAATTGGAAATAATTAACCCGATCTTTTTATTTTATTTTTACTTGAAAAACATTGCAAACCTTTAAGTGGCGTCGGGAACACATTAAAATTCCACCCTCTCTCTCTCTATTTCTAATTCTGTTCATTGCTGGGTCCCAAGCGTCTCAGCACAGTATAATCATTTTAGGTTCTTGATTTTGTGTAGTGAGCTTATTACGTAGTAGTAGGGTAAGAGGGGACCGCGGGTGGGTTTCCCAAACTATTTTGAACCTATTTTAACCACTATCGGTGTGCATAAATACATAAAAATGATTTTTGCCTACCTTTCTACGTTCTGTTCAGATCGCGCACATAAGCACAAGTCTAAGCATGACACTCACATGAGAGTTATAGAGCGGTCACCACGCCAGTTTAAGGGTAAATTCATCTCAAGATTCCTTTCCATCCAATATGCCCATATTGGCTCCAGGTTTCTATGTACACCGGCCCATTTCTGCAACCATTCTTAGAGTGCACATATTCCAGGTCCTAACAACATGAACAGGAATACTTCTGACTGAGGTTGGTATATTCATATCATATCGTGCAAGGTAATAAAAACATAGCTTTTGTTTTCCAATTTGTAAGTAATATCCAGGTACTTGAGTTCCATTTGTGAAACTATTTTTTTATTATAATTTTTTTATTTATTTTTTTATTTAGCGGCAATATAAAGTAAAGTAAAAAAGATACAATATAAAGTTAAATAAAAATGTAAAGTGATGTAGTTTGTTCTCAGTCCTCCTCACTAGGTATTCCTGTTCCGAGGCGGACACTGTAGTTTGTTCTATGTGTGTTGATCATGATTTCCTCATCTTCTAATTTGTTGGTTCCCACAAAATATAAAATACACTAAGCAACAAGTATTTATGTTTGTTGTCTGTAGGTTGCGTTGGGGTTACTTCATAAATTGATTTCCTCATCTTCATGTTTAGTTAGCCATAATTTGATGTCTTTTTTAAACTTTTCTATATCCATGGTGTTTTTTAATTTCAATAGGAAGGACATTATATAATTTTATAGCATGGAAATAGTGGTTTTTCTGGCCGGAAGATGTATTTAATTTTGGAATGTTTAGTGGATTTGAGGATTTCGTCCTTGTAGTGTAGGTGTGTTGTTCAGAAAGGTACTCATATTTTTCTTCAAAATTGAGTGGTGCATTTTTTGAGTACAGTTTTATAATACTGAAAACGTTAAATTTTTTAAAATTTTATTTTGATGGAGTCCTTATGGGTACTTTCAGGATTATTTTTATTATTACTTTTTGTGTTTTAACGAGCTGCTTCAAGTGAAAGTTTGAGGCAGATCCCCATCCAATAATCCCATATTCTATGCGTGTTTTGCAAAACGCATATTAGACTTTATATAGATCATTTTTATTTAGTACATTGCGTACGTTTCTAAAGTAGTACATGAGCTTTGTAAGTTTCTTTGTAATGCTATTTATGTAAGTGTCCCATCGAAGATTTTCATCGATTTCAACGCCGAGATATTTTATGTTTCTGTAGTGTGTTATGGTGGGGCAGTGACATAATTGCGTTAAGTTTTTTTCTTGACAATCATGTATTTTGAGAGCATAATCCTCAGCTGGTTGTCCTCTAGCCGTTATAGAAAACATTGTTTTGTGGACATTTGGTGTAAGTGAGTTTTGTTTAAGCCATTTTTGCAGAAGTAAAAGCCCATGTTCAGCTTCTTTGTAATTGGTTACCCAATCACTTTCATTAAATAAAATAACGGTGTCGTCGGCAAAACAATTATTATTACAATTATTCAATTATTTTTCCTTTTGTGTGTAAGTTGCAGATATCGTTAATATAAATCACATATAATAAAGGTCCTAAGACACTTCCTTGCGGTACACCATATTTTATTGAGAGAGGTTTACTTTTATGATTTAAAATTTTAACACACTGTGTACGTTCTGACATGTAACTTATTAGCAGGTTTAAAGTTGTGTTTGACATCCAGATTTTTTTTAGCTTCTTGAAATGGATTTTATGGTCTATTGTATCAAAGGCCTTTTGTAGGTCTATAAATATCACCAAAGATTTATTCCCCCCGTCTAAACTTTTCGTGATCGTATTTATGATATCGTCTAAAAGGTTTTGTCTAAAACCATACTGAGTTTTCGATAATTGGTTATTATCTTCTAGGTACTTCATAAGTTGTATTTTCAGCATTGTTTCCAATATTTTAGAAAAGGTACTAAGAAGGCTTATCGGTCGAAAATTATTGATATCATTTTTACATCCTTGTTTATATATAGGTATGACAGTTGCTACTTTAAGGGACGTGGGAAATATGCTTTTAGTTATAGACAAATTGATTAGATGGGATCAACATTATTGGGGTGTCTTGAGGTTAAAATAAGTGAAGGATGGAAATGAGAAGAGGAAAAAGAAAGGTTTAAAAGACCGAGTGCATTGATAAGTAGGGGAGAGTGTCAATGAAACTGACATTTTTCTTTAATCGTTTGTATTTTTAATGACTTTCAACAGATAACTTTATAGTATACCATTAGAAATAATATTTTAATGGTTTCTAATTGTTTTACAACAACTATTAAAAAATGATAATATATATACCTTTTGCACTAGCTCAAAAATAAAATAACTTTGGTCCAAATCATGAAACATCTCTTTTGAAAAGGACACCATAAGTTCTGAAAATAACGTATAATAAAATATAAATAACAATAAATTCAAAAAATTCCCATTAGCTCAGTCGGTAGAGCACTGTCCCGGAAAGACAAGGATCCTGGGTTCGAGTCCCAGATGTGACCGTTTCCTTTTCTGATTTTTCTGTTTCAGATTTTCGTTTAGAAATCACAAATATTGTCTTCAATATTTAAATATTACAATTTGAGGTTTTACTCAATAAAGTTATTCCGAAAAATAAATAAACAATAAATTCTTTTTCTAAAATATTCTTCCACCCAAAAGACAAGAATTAGAAGATGGAGAAGGCTTCGTTAACATTTTTTTAAATTCATATACATATAGTTGGGACGCTTACAAAGAGATTAATATAAAATGTTTATGTAAAATTATTGGACAGCAATGCTTTTTCCGCCATTCATGTAGGAGTGACGTAAAAAGTAGAACCACTCTTCCCCCCGAGGTGTGTTTTCGTGTTGTGTGTCCCATTTTCCGAATTTCTATCGACATATGACATACTTGAAAACTGTAAGTTTTAAGCCCTCAAAAAAGAAGTTATTTTTTAAAATAATCTCGAAAAAGTAATTATATGAAATTCACTCGATAGAAAAAAATTGTGAAGCTCCGGAAATTGTAAAACACATTTGGTTCTATTATTTAATATGCTATAGGTATGAAAAAACTCAGAGTCTTTAATGCTCTACTTAAGTCGGATGTCTTTAATTCTACTTATGTCGAGAGATTTTTGCTCTCTTTTAAATAAGTCGTATTTTATTCAATATTTTCGCAACAGTCGTTTACACCTATTAGAGTAATTATTAGCGCGCTCCTTCTGTCATTCGTATTTACATATCTCCCTTTCAAACCATCTTCAGAAAACTTCTTATTTTCGAACGCTTATAACGGAGCCAATGCGAGACTAGCCATACTATTAATTGTTGACAAAATCTACTTAATATATTATAGGCTACCTAGACAGTTTTTCCTAAATATCTTGTACCATTTCTTTACTTCTTTCCACAGCCCCAATATTGGGGGTGTTATTTTAAGTTAGTTATTGTCATATAATTATTTTCCCTACAGCAGTTTAATGTTCTGGACATGTCCATTGTCCATGTTTTTAGCCAGTAAAAACTTTGTCATCCATAAAAAAAATCACAACCTCCGGACAACGACAATACGGAGTACGTCATTATTGTATATGCGCTCACGCATATGCTTCACCTTCGCAACGAAATATAAATTCTGTCCAACTTTCATTCAATCCGTTGCTTTTATCAAAAACATGTACCTGTGTACTTCTACAGGCACATATGTAGGTATTGCAATTTTATGTGTTAACTACCTTCTATTGTTTTAGCTGATTGTATTGTCTGTATTTACAGTCGGTATTTTGTGTTAGCTTTAGCTACCCACTGTTATAATTTTGATTAGTTCCATTTGTATTATTTTCGTAGGTTCAATAAACCTCAAGCGTAAAAATAAACATATCTTGTATCTTGAGGATTTTTATTTCATGTAAAATAAATATCCAATAATTTCCATCACAAAGAACAGAAACATATTTTCAGTTATATAAATATCAAATTAATAACGTTACCTTATTGAACACAATTTCAATTAAGGAATTGGACGTGAAATTTGAGTCGACGCTTACATAGTTTCAATATACATGTAAATAGAAACTTTTTCCGAAAAGCTTTTCACAAATATTAGAATTAGAATTATCTCCAAGAATCACAAATTATTTTAAAGGTCCGGTAACATAATATTGACTGTCTTTAAAATGAAGGGCTTCATCACATTATTAAGTTAACATGATTAATGGTAGTACTTTTTGTTGTATTTAATTAAGTAATTATAAATGACCACTTCATTATTAGAGCAGCGTGTAGTGTTATAATTTATCAATGTTTGCGGTAAAGAAGAGAAATATCCTGTTTCATCCTCCTTATTGATTTGTTTGATGGCATCTTAATGTTAATTTGGGATAACATATTTGGTGTACCAACTGATGCAAGAATAATTCTTTATAGAAGAATATAATCAGATTGTTTTCGTCTGTCTGTCAGATAGTGCAGTTTATAGTGCGATAGTCGATCATAATATGTTTTAAATTGTTTAGATAAATCTTCATGATAGGTTATTTTTCTTTGTATGGATTCGATTCTATAATAACAATTTTCTTAATTGGAAGACCAGATTAAAGATAATTCTGCACTTTTAAAACAATTTGTGATTCTGACAGTTAATCCTAATATTTGTGATGCACTTTTTGAAATGGTATCCACGTCTAATTGAAGTGACTATTCAAATTTCACGGCAGAGTCTTTAATTGAGTTGTGCTCAATAAGGCAATGTTATTTATGTATGTATAATATAGATATGTAAATGATTTTTTAAATTTCTTTGTAAAAGAAATAGCAGCACATTTATTTTAATTCAAAATTAAATTATGAAGTGTGCACCATCATGCCATTTGCACAAACTGTATCGTTGATAGTGTTTATAAACTTCAAGGGTCCACTATGAGAGCCCTGTGGAATTACTGATGGTACATTCAGTTTTTAGTTGTGTGCAGCAAATGCATTCATTGATTGTCCAGAAGTAATTTGCTGGCATTGAATCGTTCATTGAATTGTTATTTCCTGCGAATCGATGCCAGGACCGAGAAATGAACAACACCATTTCCTCTCATATTTCAGCGGCAAGTCGCCGCGCTGCTCTCACCTCTTGCGACACCGCTCTTCTCGGTAAACCAAACCAGTCACATTCGGACACCAGAATAAAGCGGTTTAAAAATATCGAAAAATCACAACAAATGAGAAAATTGGTGGTATTTTCATGTTGCATAATAAAATATGGTGTTTAAAAACCACATTAATGTATTGTATCTAATTTACAACTTGGCAGCCGTTTTAATGTCCGGACGAGTCAAACATTTGCACATTATTAAACAATCTTAAAGAGGCCGCCATACGTTAGTTAAAAGATTTTTCCCATCTAAACCGTGGTCCCACTAATTTTTACGACTATCCAAAAACCTAACTCTGAAATTTGCCGAGTTGTCCTTTACTTTTTTATAAACCGTGTAGGTATTTAATTCCGAATAGTATGTAGTTACTTATTGTTAACGTGATTTATTTTTGGGGTATTATACCTTGTTGGGCTTCCTCCTATGGCCAACGTTTCGGATAGCATTACATTGTCCATAATCAGGACAGATGTGTGATGATGATGGACACTGTAATGCTGTTTGAAACACTGGCTAAATAAGGAGGCTATTACGGTATAGTATCCCAAAAATAAATCACGATAATAATTTAGATAGATACTTACTTTTGGTTTGTCCTACTTTTTGCTGCTTATCCATGATTAATTTCAAATACATCTCTTACTCTTCAATTCTAAGAACTAAGAACACATAATGCGCCATGATGCTTGTTCAGATTGTTTCGATTTTCCCGAAATATTATATTTAAAAAAATCTCTATTTTCGAACACAAATTTTAATCAAATGGTAATTTCAACGTGGACGAGAATTTAAAAAATACTTCATAGTAGCGTGTAACTTTCAGTGCATACGTATCCAGAGTTATAATCTAGTTATACCTACATTCTAAAACCGGAGAAACTTAATAGTATCATAAATCGTATAGTTAAATCAGTAATAGTGACACAGTGAAATACACAATTATTTACAACTACATACCCATCTTCTAACATATTATTTTCAGTTTATTTGTAATTTAAGTTTGACTCTACAGCACATAGGCAGAAGCCACGTTAATAAATTAAATAAAACACCCTTAGCGATTGTGAGAGTTGAAATGGAGAATGGAGATCACAGTTCGGAGCGACTGCTTCACTAAGCCAGTTAATTATCGCTGAGTGACTTGAATGAGCCTTTAGTTAAGAGTTTAGGGAGTGTAAACAATATTCGGATTCACGTTTTGCCGAGATTCTTGCTTTCTGCTCGCTTCACCCGCTAGGAATAGCCGCTCCTTCCTCGGGGCTGGCACCGGTACGCGGAACGCGGGATGCGGGATGCGGGACTCGACTCTCGGGACGCGGGATGTCGCGACGCGAAGTGTTGACTCCTGACACTGCTCTTTGTTTGATTTCTATGCTTTGGACATTAAATTCGTGTTATCTAAACAAATCCACCCTGTTTAGCAAACATAGCAGTTTGAGGTTAACTTTATTGGAGAGATGTTTGTAAATTTCCCTGACATACTATCGGAAGATTGTACGGGAAATTTATCACAAATGAAAAAAGAAAATCTCTTCTGGTTGAGTCTTAGTTCCTACTACCCACAATAACAATAATAATATTTGGATTATTTGTATAGCGCCGTTTTTGTGCAAAATCACCTCATTCTGGGATTGTAAGGATATAAAGAGAACGGTTTACTAAATCTCATCTCATCGCTGTCAGTGATTAAATGTAGGTACCCCTTTTTATTGTTATCAAGTTTAATTTGTAGAATTCCGTGCAAATTTTTTTATACATACAAAAAATATTATTTAGTTTATAAAAAACAGTAAATTGATAAAAAAATTCGGCTGTGTAATTATTTCTATTCATGACAGCTGTTTCGTTTTCTGAATGCCTGAACAATTATCAAATTGCTAAGTTTGATAGTAAATGGACCATAATTTACACGAATAATAGAGTTTACATTACATAAACATTTATGTCATTAAAAAGCGGTAGCCATCGGTGCATTGACATAATGCTTTGTTGGTACACGTAGAAAAATGAGTATTGCTGATTTATTAAAATCCCATTAAAAACGGGATACCATGCCATTCCCTAAAAAAAAATACTGCTTTCATGATATATTGGAACACGTTTTAATGCACCTGCGTTTGTTTTGATAGTACACATTAACGAAATGCGAAAATATTAGAATTTCGATGAACACGTGTTCCGACATCCTAATAACACATTCGTGTTTTACTGATTACTACCAAATGATTTAAAAATGCATATACTATCGTACCTATATGAAAAGTATAATTTTTGTCACAAACACATTTCGGGACTTAGAACATTCTTTTGCTAGTTGCCAGATAACCCAATAGATTTGAATTGATTTACATTGATACATTTTTCAGGTAAATGCATGTTTCACAGTTTTGGGTTAAGAGAGCCTATTTGGAAAGTTCAAAGGTTGTCCCAAAACCAGCCTCTCCCGATCTCGCACGCCATGCAGCTGGTGGGTAAGCGCATCCTTAACACACCTCACCCGATGAACCCGGGCACTCCTGCTAAATCATCAAAAAAAGATTTTGTAACTTTATGAGCAAAGTTTTCTCACTCATTCTTTAAAAGGATTGTAAAAGTAAGCACTACGAAAAAAGGCTAGTCGAATGAACCGTCGTTCCGTGCAAGAGAATCGTCGAATCTTGCCACTCTTGTTACGCAAGTGTCAGTTTTACCCTCCTAGGCGCGAAAAGATGTTTTACATCAAAAAGTTGCAAATGGTGTAAAAAGGTAATCAGGTACATTTCAATACCTATTACCTCAGGTACATCGAGCTTGTAACCTCGGCTCATGACGCGTAGTAACATGCACGCACTGTAGGGAAAACGCTGATTTGCCACTTCTGACAAGAAGAATTAGCGTTTTTTTCCTGATATTAGTATTAATTAAATTTAACACTTATTATGTATTCAATGACCGATGCAATCTCCGTTTGCACTCCAGAAGTCGACACGCACTGAACCAAAAATATTCCAATTTGGAAATATTATCTAAAATATATTTCGGAGTTTAGAGGTTCTCAACAAGCAAATAAATATCAATAATTTATCTCAATTGGACAGAATTTCTTCATGTATTTTCATTGAAAGATGGTTGAAAAGTTCTTCTTTACTGTGCGTATTGTCAGTCATCAAGACATCAGAGTAATTATGCAGACGCTTCAACTGTATACGCGCACTAAACAAAAATATTAGTTGTGTGTGTAGGTTTATATGTATTATATCGTATACAACAATGTTCTTTGAGTTGGCATTTTTACACATTTAAAGATAATGTTTATCTCGTCGATTCACTGACCTGTGGCTGCTTCGCTATTCGGTGGTAAGAGCCGTGGCGGTAACGGCCTCAATAAGGTCTCAATGCATACGCACACGAAGAAAACTTACCGACATAAAATACTGTTAATTTATTACAAATTTGGTCAAATTATTCGTTTACCTGTTAAAAACGGGACTGCAGGCCTTTAACGAATGAATTAAAAGAGTTACTACCAAAATTATCAGTCAAGAGCGAATGTTTTATAAGGACGGCGGAACACGTGTTCATACAAATATTAAAATTGTTATTGACATACGTGTATATTATACTGTCGCTTTCTGTCATGATATTAATTAGGGAAAGAACACGTGTTCTCGATATAATCTGAATGACTAATATTTTACCAGGATATTGGCAGGCTATCACTTTTTCAACAGGATCATTTTTCTCCGTACACAAGTGCTTTCAGTTTCAATTTGTGTATTTTGTAGGTACAAAAGGTAGATAAGTAGAATGACTTTTAAACATATTTTCTCCGATGCACGGCGCGGGTATAAACTCTGCGTCTTAAAGTTTAAGTTTAGAATTCATTACTTCGTTTGTGTGAAAGCTATGAAACAATATGCGAAACAATTAAATTCCTTCTTCAGCGATGAAAAGAATTACAATAGGAAATTAAAATCGTAATAGTTAGGTAGGCCTCATATTAAGTTGCAACCCGTGACGGATCGTGGCTTTTGGGTGCACTAGAGTGCTAATATTACAAAAATGGCATACGTTGTTACGTTGCTACGTTGTTATTGTAGCTGAAATCGTCTTTTTGTGAATATTCGATTTTTTGTATGAAAATTTTCAGGATACCGTGCCGCGCACGGCCAAACTGAAACTTTCTGAACATCTGCATAAAAAAATAAATTTTCGAAACACTAAAAAAAATATTTTTTGACTAAACAACATAAATAATTGTGAATTTTTTAAACTTGGCATTCTAATCACACCCAACGCTGGTATATAGGTGTCTAAGCGATGAAAACTACAAATAAATAATATTTAGGTACCTACACATCCGCACATCTCCATACAAGTTCAATTTAATGCTCTCAATTTAAGTGAGTGTTCACTTTAAGGTTATCATTGTCGTTATCCGAAGTGGCGTTGAATTGGCCGATAAAGCGCCGCAATGACGTCTATTTAGGTAGTTGATGGTCGGTGGTGTGTGGGATGCGACGGGGGGCGGGTCGCGCCCGGGCCCGCCTCGTAGTCAATACATGGGAGGTTCCTGTCCGTCCTGCCACCTGCCATGCTTGCACCATCTCCTACCTGCGGACAGTCTGTCTCACCTGTCTCAGCGCGTCATAGATTAGCTTCACGGCAAAGCCTTCAGTATTCATTAGGTACCTATCTTGATTAGACATCGAGATTCCTACGATAGATTGTATCGTGTATTAAACTTATATAATGGTACAATTCATTACATAAGTTTAATACACGGTACAACTGCAACTGTTACATGTACATAGTTATGAATATAATGGTAATAAGATAAGGTTAATAACACAAATTACAACTACTCGATAAAAGAATTTAAACTCTCAGACAGAAGACTTCTTTCCAAATTAATTTTATTTTTAATATTTGTGTTGGTATTATAGACAGCCCTGATTTACACAGCCTAATTACCTTCCATATACTAACTATTTTTCAGTATCAGCATCTCTAGCATGGTCGATCGATAACTTGTCATCTATACCCATCACGTCAAATAAATTAAGAATTCTTAGTGGAACTGTTGTCGGTACGGAAATGGTGATAAGTCACCGACATTATTGATAAAACCTTTACTGTAAGACCGTGCTAGATACCCTGGACTGAGTTATTTTGATATTCACTAGTACCTAGATTGCATGTACTTGGCAACACTTTTGCAGAAATAGTGGATGTGTTCAACTGCACAAAATATTGTTATAAGAAGGCTATAATAACATAAGACAATGGTAATAATTAATATTAATAATCTTGTTCTGCATGGGTTCTTTGCAATTTAATTCACGATTAATGTTGCACTAAATTATTACGTATATCACATATTTATAAAAATTCATATGGGCGGATATTTAAATAAATAACTGATAATTCTTATGAACTTTATTTTACGGACTTACGGACAGTGGTTAAAATACAACTGTTACTTAAGAGTTATGATCCTGATGTTTGCATTGAATTTGCCACTGAAATATCTGTTTTCATTCAACTAATCGGCTTAGGTATGCTCACCTGATGCTGAATGAATAAAAAATAATAATTTTGATTACATATTTTTAATTCAATCATTAAAAGAATGTTTCTTGGACACGACGGGCATTTTTTCAATGAGTTATTTAATGTTTATGTTGGAATAGTAAACAAAGAGTGTAATGTATCCTATCAATTTGAATTACAAACCTCCATACCTAATGTTTACAAAATATTATAATTTTGTTTATCAACAAAATAGTCTAAATTATCGCGGTGAATATAGAATACACTAAAATGTGATGTTTATTTGATTGTAAATCACGGTTTTACACGACGAATTGTAAAAATTTCAGCTTTATAGTAAACACGCCAAAAAGATAAAACTGAACTGTAAACAACGTTTTTATCGGACATTCGGTGGAGGGTCATTCGATACAACCGTACAACGTCAGCTTATGAAAAAATTGTCACTTATAATATTATAGATGTACATTTTTCTCTGCAGAAATGTACTGTTGACTTCACTTGAAGTCATTAAGTTGTTCACAAGATGCCGAATTCTTTATTTAACTATAGTAGCCGGATTTTCGATAAGTGCCTATCATTTGCTCCATTTTCTAGCATGACTAGCCAATATAAAGCAGACAAGAGCAGTGGAGTAAACCCAAAGAAACCAGGTCCTTCATCGACATATCGAATGAACATTTTTTTTTAAACAAGGGAACAAAGCGTCCAAACTAACAGTGAAAATAGGACTGTAAGGCTACCTAAAAACAGGACAACATTTGCGAAAGCCAAAGATATATTCTAGAATCTTTGGCGCTAGCCGAACGAATTATGGAAAAATTTCCCACCGTTTGCGGTATGTATGATATGTCCCGACACCTGTCATTAGCTATTTTGTTAGGCTTAAGCCAAAAAGTGACACAGACTGAATGACAATGACAGAATGAGTTTGATACTCCTAGCGGATATTTATCGCACTTGCTTCCATTTTAGAACAAACAGTATTTTGCTAAGCAACTGAAAAAGTGGAAAAATTACACTATTACAGTATTTTTGGTACGCGGCCGGTACAGACAGCCTCCGTTGTCGGTATTGACAGCCTCCGCGGTCAAGGGGTAAGGCTTTCGACTAATAAGCCGAATGTTTTGGGTTCAAATTCCGGCGTGTAAATTGCATTCGATTAAATTTTTTCACAATTAAAAATAATATATAGTATTCTTGCGGCTTATTCCAGAGGGGAATAAACTCTTAGTATTACAATTTAGAATTGAAACGTTGCTTGAAATGACTTTAGCTGTGTTTGGTAACCAGATCTGAATAGCCAGGTATTCCCCCACTTTCCTCTTCCAAATCTCCTTCCTCTCCCCACTATCTTCAGCCTCACAACATACCCAAATTAGGGATGCCATAGTTTCACTGGCTCCAAACGGTTGGGACTCTTGAACGGTATTCGCATAAAAAACGCGACGGAATACAAATGCGTATCTTCCTAACTGAAATTCAAATACAGATCCAACATGCCTACATTCATAAATTCTGACCTACACTGTATCAATTTCTATCATTCACAAATCCATTTAAAAACATTTGAAATGATCTTAGGAGTAATTTAGTAAAGGTGTTTTCCAACTAAATGTGTTTGACAGTGACAGTAAAAGCCCCGAACTGTTCGAATGCCCGCATTGCTTACGGATTTCTCCGGATTTCGGGGGACCTAAACATGTTTGTTTAATATAGCCTCAATGTTTTTAAACATGTCAAATGAATTCATGCAATTGTCTTGTCTTATCTTACAATTACTCAAACTAATAAAGTTGTTTGTATATAATTTCACGCGAAATAACTTTTCAACAATTTTATTTTCTTCTCGCATAAGAGACAAATTAAAATTCATTTTTTCATATTCAAATAAAAATATTGCGAGGAATTCGGAGTTTTAGATGTTGCGTTTAAGTCTATTATGATGACATTTTTGATTAAATACATATTATCGCACGATTTTTTATATGTCTATGATCGTAGCGAGATACGCGTACGCATGGCCCGGTATATAGGTTGATTTCAAGTTCGGCTTACTTGGAATGTGAAGCTTAGCGCGGCTTGGAAATTGGATTATAATCGGTATATATGTCGGAAGCCTAGATATCAGCAATATTACACGTATGGTCTATGATTTTATTAGAAGAAAGTACTTGATTTTCAATGCTGCGTGAGTGATATCTTTGCTCTACTTTATTTATGTATATTCTCCTACGTCATCGGGAGATCGAGAGCTTGCAAAATGTCAGATGTTTTAGACGGGCTAATTTACGAGTTGATTTTTTGATAAAGTTCTCCACTTCAATCAGCATGGTGCTATACGCGAGGAGACTAATTTTAAATTGTATTTGTTTTGCAGAAGTCAATGCACTATTCATGACATTATTACAAATAAACCGCAGAAAACACTGTCCTGATGTTGATAAATTCGTCGCATAATACTTTACCAGACTATTTGTCTATTTTAGATTGATTTTCAACTAATAACTTTAACATCCCTCATCGCTCGATAGATGTAACAGTCCATACTGATTAAATTATGCATTATGCATCTCTAAATAGTATAAAATAAAGTCGTAATCCGCGTCTGTCTGTGCGCTTATTTCTTCTAAACTTCGCAACGAATTTTGATAGAGTTTTCACTATGCTATAGAGAAAATTTCTTCCAAAAACGTTTATAAATATAATCCATGCACGTTATATTTATAGAAAGTATAGAAATGTCGATGTTTTATAATCAAGTTGGAATTTTTTTTTGGGACACTTACATCGCTAACGCTGGCAAAACCTTATGAGATACCTCAAAATAATTTACTAAGGAATTGTAAATCTAAAAAAGGTCTACAGAAGAGTGATCGATAATAGGTATATGTCCTATCTCTTAAGGATAACCCCTAGCAACGCCGGGTACACGTCAGCTAGTTAAGGTATATTTCGGTGAGATTGGAATATGTAATTACTTACGTAAACGTCATATTTGACATTTGTTACTGCTATCGCCTCGGTATATAAAAAGAGAACTATTCTGCGTTTTACGAAGCCGTTTACGGTCCGATTTATCCCGCTTAAATTTAGTCGAGGATTGTCGCACATAGCGAGGATACGGACTTACTGATATACCGAGTCTGTGTCACATTTGACACTTATGTGTGTAAAGCATAAAGAGCTATGGATGGGTCGGTATTTGTTTCGATACGATTCGCGAGATCACGGGAACAGAGACGGTTAAGTACGGTAGGTAAGTTGCCGGTATTTACCGACAGTTAACATGTTAAATGTTATCAGTTAACGCAGTTTCTTTCTTCTAGTATCTACACGGATACCAATGAGTATTGCTAATGTTTTCAAATTATTGGTAATCCGATTAAAAACGGGATTTCAAGCCCTTTCCTGATAAACTTTTAGTAAATTTGTAATAATATCGGAACACTCTTGATAATATTAAATGACTAAATGCAAAAATATCAGGATTTTTATGTACAGCTTCTGACATTGGTATTTTACTAAAAGTTTATCAGGAAACCTTACAATTCAATCGTTAAGGGCCGGCATTGTACTGAAGAGCTTCTTAATAAATTAGCAATATTTTTATGAGTAATTTTACTCCGTGTATGTATCAGTACCTATGTTAGTTGCCTTTAGAACGGTTGGTTTAGGGACTCTTGCTGGAAGTTTTGCAGTTTGCACTGTTGATGCTAAATTGCGACGAGGTGTTTGTCGACAATAAACTTATTTTCCTTTTCTTTTCTAAACGTCGAGGCGTTTTAATAAATGTAGCCGGTCTCAGTATTTCCCTCCGTCAACACGCTGCGCTAAAAGTGAGAGTGAGAAGAATGAGCAGTGAACAGTGTGAGGTGTGAACAGTGAACGCAATCGACCGGCCGTGTGATTAGCCATTTCGGTGACAAATGGTCCCCGCTCGAGCTGGCGTCAACTGATCCCTGCCGCTGTGGGAATGTCAAACGCTACATCTTTACAGCTCCCCGTCCCGTGCTCTCGCTCTGAGATCGGACTGATAACTTAATGCTTATACCTAGAAAATAACACTTATTAATAAAAATCGTTAAAAATATGGACGACATAATATGACTTTCACATTTTGATCACTAGATTTTTTTTGTGACTTGACCCGTTTTACCCATCTGAATCCATTTAGATTTTTAAATTTAAATTTTTAATTAACGGAATGCTGAATTGAGTTCCTAATGAAGTATCAGTTAAAAGCGAATGTTTTGATATTGATATACTTATCTCATTCCGTCATGATATTTATTAGGAAAAGAACGCGTGTTCTCGATATATTCTGAATGACTAATATTTTATAAGGAAATTGTAATGCTATCACTTTTTTAACAGGATGAATTTTCTCCGTGTAATATCAGTGCTAATTACACAATTCTTCAAAGAGATTTTCAGTATGTATTATAATTGCCTATCTACGTCAAGTTGTTGAAATAGATTAATAAATTGTTAGTAAAAATATAGAACTTACATATTAATACCACCTTACACAATAATAACGAATGCCCGCTCCATTCATTCCCCGGCGGGATGGATTAGGTCCATATGGTGACGCCTGAGGCCCTAGACTGGCTCGCAGACCTAGATGTCCCCCTTCTGACCCCCCCACCATACGAAAGAAGAATATTTGTAGAGCGCCCTCTACAAATTACCAAATTATTATTATCTTACTTTTATACTTCTGTTGTTACTGCTGAAATCCCTAACAGTAAATTCAATTTAATCAGTAACTCGCAATGACGATGCAAACGAGATTATCGTTGTACATTTTACAATGTACCTCACGAAGGAACCAGCTGTTGCTACATAACATTATATTTATTATGTCATTTGAAACCCTTTGAAGAAACTCGTGTAACGGTAGCTTTGACATACGTTAGAGTAAACGTCACAATACTATTGTTTGTAATATTAATTACCTTCATGTTATCGGTTTGTGTAGATACCTGCATATTAATTTATTTATTCAAACTAAGATAATCCAAAGGTTATATAATTAATATATTCGTGCCGCTGAGATCTAAATTTTTAATTTTTTTTAATTAATAATTTCATAGAAAGACAAACATTCCCGGGTTTCGAATAACCTGACAATATTTGAAAATCTCCTACTACCACCACAGTAAGCGGAAAATGTTGCTTGTATGTGATGGAGGAACTGAATACCCCACGACTGGGTGGGACCCAAACGCGATGCCAGCTCAGCCACTGACCGTTCTATTCCTATCTCTCTTAGAAGCTGATAATACAATAAACGTTGTTTGTCCACCTTATTGACGTCTGGTGATGGTTGTCAAGTTTTACCTTTTCAAGTTCAAAACACCGATCATTCACACTTAAAAATTGTATACTCTAATAGAGCCATCACAATAAATTATCTAGAATGTTGTACAATTTCGATTTAAATAACTCATCCCGATATAATTTATAATGCTCTAAAAATTTCATAATTCCAGACTAGTTGGAATGCGAAATTTCAAACGCGCAGAAGGATTGGTTATAAAGCAATACAATTATTGTTAAATTTGTATTATCTGTGAACAACGTTTCTGATCTTGAAAAATGTGTTAAATTTAAAATGAACCTTCGCTACTTAAAGCTTTCACTCAACAATTTGGGTGAATCAGGGCGCCTTAAGCTTCTCAATAGAGTCGCTGATTTGTTCCCAACAGCTGCTGCTACCACTTTGGGGATCTATTAGCGCCGGCTCGGGAGAGTTAGGGGGGGGGGGGGTATTAAGAATGCATGTCAAGCGACATCCACGTGAGACAAAAAAACACCAAGAAAGTGGAGCAAAGTTGATGCTGCCATAAAAAAGAACGAAACAATGCTTCTGCCATTAGTTCAATGAGTGAGGAGAATTCTCCTTTCAGCGAGTGGGCTCCGCTTTCATCCGGGCTTTTACTTGGATAAGTGAGCAGCATTTTTAGGTGTAGGTATCAACATAGAGTTGTATATTTTATGTGAAATTTATTAAAATATCTCTGCCACCGGTTGGTAATATGAACAGATTGCAGAACCACCGTATAAAAAAATGGAAGTACCAACCTCAGCCTATTGAGTATATAGGTATTTTAACAGCAAAAAACTACGTATGATCGTGTGAGAAATGTGGAAATTTAAGCGTAATAAATAAGATTAAGAAAGGGGCGCTTAGATGGTTCGGGCGTGTGGAGCGACTGAACGAAGAAAGGAGTCAGAATAATAGAAGAGTATGTATGAGACGATGTGTGAGTGTGAATATGGCCAGGAGTGTGTGCCAAACAAGAGTTGTTTGGCGGTCCGTCCTCTCTGCCTATCCCTGTGGAGAAACGGCGTGATGGTTAGTTAGTTAATAATAATATGTGTATTTTTGAAGAACAATGTCAAATCAAGATATAACATTTAAAAAAATTGGAATTAAACAAATAGAAATGATCACATTTTTTTACAGAGTAAAATTACACAAGCGATGGAAACACATTGCGAAATTATTGAAGATTTCATTATGTTTTTGATGCTTGCATCTTATTATATTATCATATTAATATGCCTGCCTACAAAATTGCCAACTAATTGGAGATTATCGATAGTCCGGTTAGTAGTCGGGCAAGCAGAGTATAATACTCACAACTTATTCCTTTTTCAGAAAAAGTTATGCTTAGTGAGAACATCGGTAGATACCTACTGTGAATCTTTAATTCAATGGTTTTTGAAAGAAAACGTTTTACAAAATGTATATATTGCTAATTGTTGTAGTCATTAACTAGATAGGTTAATTATCGAACTGAAGAGCTTAAACTAGACATGACGATTGATAAATGAAATTATTAATTTTAACTTCAAATACGAGCGAACCATGCTTGTAAATAAAGGTTTCCGTACAATCTACAGTATGCATTTTGCAATAATGCAACATGTATTTTGCCAATTTCCTGGAATACCAAAACAGCCTATTATCAACAGTGTTTGAAGTTACCCCACTAACCATTATAGAACTATGTTTACAAGGGGTAAGTGTTCACAGAATCCTTGTTAAAACATAATATTTTATAAGAAAAACGAGATTCTGTAGAATGTTATATTAAGTTATAATATTAAGCAAATTTACATCGTACCCGTGTTGTTCAGAATGCTTTTCAAAACAGGAACTTTAAGAAGGTGCGCACATATAAACCGACTTTCAACTAAGTCATAAACATACCACAATAAACATATAACTTTAAATCAAAAACGAATAATAGACTTTGAAGTATGTTTATAATTAATGGAACTTATTAATAATGCTTCTTAGAATACAGGTTAGTACAAGCTGGTGACACGTGCAATAAAACGGTGATTTGGTTGATACAACATTGTATAACAGAGGTTAGGATATTGATATATTTGAACACCGCCTTCGAGGGGATTTTGCATAAAAACGCCGCTATATAAATAAACAAAATATTATTATTATTTGATTTTTTTTTAAACTATGACTTAAACCATGCTTACCAAACTCGGTTCAGTTGAACAATGCTAAGCATTGTCCACATTTTACATTGCTGTCAGGCCTACAATGGTAAACGTCAAGCGTAAACGAATCTATAATAAACTGATTATTTTTAATCTACCTACGACACACGTAACTAACTAACAACCGTTAATAGTCTTCAGTTTGAAAATATTTGGGTTGACCTACAAATTCCAAGCAGAAAAAGCAGTGCAATTTTCATGAACCCAGAACTCACCGTTGATTTATTTATTTATCTTCAATATTTTTATTTATAAACTCAAGTTAATGTTATTTGACTTATTTAAGACAGTAATGACGACTTTCAAATGTGAAACAGAAAAGACAAAAATATTCATTTGCATCTAGGAATTAAACCAAGGACCTCTTCGTAGCCGCGAAAGTACTCCGACCACTGAGCTAATTCGGCCGTATGTAATGTTTGCTGTCAGTCGAAGAATGATACAGTTAAAAAGACGTAAATTGAAATGGTTGAATTAGTTCAGCGGTTAGAGCACTTCCCGGTAAGGAAGAGGTAATGGATTAAATTTCCAAATGCGATTGAATATTTTTATGTCCTTTCTGTTTAATTTTTTTCATATATATATATATATATATATATATGTGTGTGTATACATACATTATATATACGAGTATACATATATGTACATAACTTTTCATTCACGGTAATCGATAAGAAGTCAGTATACATGTATGCTATAATGTTTGCACCTTGTACCTATATAAATTATATAGTCTAAAGCAGATTACCTGTCAGTTTCAATATTATGAAAATGTTAAAATGGAATAAAATAAAAACGGTTGCATTTCGTATAGCAATAAATCTCCGCCGACAAACATTTACGGCCAGATCAATAAATAATGTTTGAATTCATTTTGACGGAAATTTTTAAAATAAATAAACAGCCCACCATAAAACAAATAATTTATGGGTTTTCTAATAATTTCGACGAAAGAGTGCAACTAAAAATAATGTCGACACTGCGAAATTTCTATTGTATATAAATCAAAACGCATTTTTTTCAGTTCACGCCGTCAAAAACGTGCAGATATTAAAATATAGAAAATAAAATATTTTTTCCGAGACATACATCTAAATGGATAACTTTTTTAAACTTATTGAGAACACCAGATTTTTAAGTTATGGGTACTATAATCAATAGTTTGAATGATTGATTTTTTTTTTAATATTAACAATAAATTATACGTAGGTACTAACGTACAAATTCTTTATTTAGCATTTGTATTTGAGTAAGTATTTACACGCATACTATTTATTAGTTCACTGTAAGGATGACTGTATAACATTATCAACATATTAATTGCATCGCTTCATTTGCTGTATTTTAGATAGAAGTATCCATTTTCAGTGGAAAATAATAATATTTTATCGGTTTGCCTAGATAAATAGGTGCCTCTGATATTATTGACTGAGCGTAATGAAATCCTGTTTTAAATTGACCGTTTTGCATTTTGTCTGTCTTTTAAGTTGTTTGTGCATTTCAATAATAGAAAAAGCTGCTGAATCCACTTTATTATTCAAGCTATCCTTACTTTGATTAAATGGCTAACTTTAACTATCATTCAGTAAAGATTATTTTTTAATTGTGAAATTTTCATGTTTATTTGAACTTCCTTATTCGATTTTTTTTTTAAATATTACGGTACCTACCTGCCTGATGATGAAATTTTGAAAAAACAATTGTCATTGAGACAGTTACGTTTCAAGTTATTTTCTCAAGGAACTTGACCATACATACGATCAGCATATATTTTGAGACCCTTGGTCATGGTTCCAAGACAAATTTTATAATTACTAAATAGTATGGTAAAGTCACAATCCGCGTCTCTCTGTTTGTGCGCTTAGTTCTTTTAAACTACTATGGATTTTGATACGGTTTTCACTATCATTTAGAAAAATTTTATACATAATACATGCATATTAGTTATTTTATTTTATTTTTTTAAAAGAAAGACAAACATTCCGAGGTTACGAATAACCTGAAAATATTAAATAAAACTCCTACTACCACCACAGTAAGCGGAAAATGTTGCTTGTGTTATGATGGAGGACTTAGCCAGCCAACCTGGGTGTGACCGATTATATTTTTATAAGTTAGAGAAAAGTTTATCGATTCTCAACCTCAAAATTACAATCCCTAACAACGCCCGGGACACGTAAGATAGGTTGAATTATTTATTTTTTAACAATGTGGCCTTATATGTTTAATGATTTATAATTAATTTAGTAGGAGTGGCAGTCGTATAATTAATTGGTAGTATTTAAGAACCTAATAAAAAACTTATGCATTAACTATTATTTTGGAAGCGAGGTCTACTGTTCACGTTGACAGAACTATTATTTTGGAAGCAAGGTCTACTGTTCACATTGACAGAACTATTATTTTGGAAGCGAGGTCTACTGTTCACGTTCACAGAACTATTATTTTAGAAGCGAGGTCTACTGTCCACGTGAACAGATCTATTATTTTGGAAGCGAGGTCTACTGTTCACGTTGACAGAACTATTATTTTGGAAGCGAGGTCTACTGTTCACATTGACAGAACTATTATTTTGGAAGTGAGGTCTACTGTTCACGTTGACAGAACTATTATTTTGGAAGCGAGGTCTACTGTTCACATTGACAGAACTATTATTTTGGAAGCGAGGTCTACTGTTCACGTTCACAGAACTATTATTTTAGAAGCGAGGTCTACTGTCCACGTGAACAGATCTATTATTTTGATGATTCATGATTATATAAAATAATATTTTCACGTTTTACACCTGAATTGCCATATTATGTGCACCTACGTATTTCATTTTAAGGCGATGCACTACGTCGTGTAATATTTTAAATCTAGCCGCTATCAATAACAGCCCTTACGTAGATGGCGATAAGGTTTAAATTCCCGCTTAACACCATCCGCCCGTTTTGATTTATGCAAGAAAAAAACATGGCCTAAAAGTGCTTTTTATTTTATTTTGTAGGTGTTCAGGCATAAATATTTAATTTTTTTCCGATCATTTCATAAATAACTTAATTTGCCACATTATACAATAAAATCATAACCGAAAATGGGTTCGTAATAAGGAGATTTTGATTTTTAAAGCAGTTTTCATAGGCCTTATACATTAGTTTTTTCGGGGCTTATAAAAAGACTTATCTAAAAAATACTCGATTATAGCAAAGGTCAAGATGTATTCTACTCGCAGTATTTAATTAAAGCATGTGAAACATTTCTAGGCGACCAAATTTTCAAACCAACACACTTGATTTTGTATTACTATGTAGTGCATCGCTTTAATGAACTGTTATAATGTTATGTAATTGTGTTCTTATGAAGACCAGTAGGGCATGTAGTACGGTTAGCGCACCCTTGATAACGCTGCAAAATGCATTTTATACATTTTATTATGTTAAACAACTACAAATAACATAAATCTTTTACAACGGTGTAGGTATCTACTGCCACGTACACTTTGACCCTAGCTTAAATAAAAAAATATGCGTGATATATTTTATACTTCTCTTATGCAAGTCACTAGGTGAAGTAGTAGGAGCAGATGTGTTTACACACTAGACAGGACTGATTCATCTTCGTGTCATCACGCATCCGTCATCTCTTTGGCTCTAATGTACAAAGTACCTTGACACGACTTGTAAGACTGAGCGCCGAGTTGCAGGATCACTGTAACTTGCGGCTGTTTGTAGTACGCTGTCTACGATTTCTACGATATCTAATTAATTGATTCTACTTAAAATCCTTTACCCAAATGATGAAATGATTATTATAATTTCATCTATGAATATAAGTGCCACATATATTACAATTACCCTTTGTACTTATACTCTTTGCATATTTGTATTATTATTATTTCGTATTGTTTTCTATACATCTCATATCCTGTAAACCTATTCATTTATGTATTATTTCATTTGGCAGACAGAGTATTACACCCACTTAAAATCCTTTAACTTCAAATGCGCTTAACTACTCGTATAACAAACTTAGAAAAAAAAATGGTAATTCAGTTTTAATGGTTCTTAAAATTATTCCTACAGTGTGCCTTACCCAATACAGATCTAATATTATAACACTAAATACACTGTTTTTACAAAGTGATGACAAAACTTAGAATAACAATAACAGTAGGACAGGACAAAACACGAATATTAAAACTAAAACATAACATAAAACAGGAGGCAGTTTCTGCTCAGAAATGAGAATTTTCTGAGCAGACACTTTAAAAAGGTACAATAAGGATTACAATTACCCTTTGTACTTATACTCTTTGAATATTTGTATTATTATTATTTCGTATTGTTTTCTATACAACTTATACCCTGTAAACCTATTTATGTATGTATTATTTCATATGGCAGACAGAGTATCGCACCCACGGCCCTGTTCAGCTGAAATAAACATAATACTGAGGAAAAGATAATACTACTAAATCTAAACGAATAATGAAACTTCACAAGATGCAGAAAAATAAAAAGGTAACGGTCTAAACTGGGAATCGAACCCAGGATCTCTGTCATACCAGGACAACGCCTCAACCAACTCGGCCATTTGTACATAATTATTTATTGGTATTGTCTTTTTCTTCAATCAAATATGTATTACAAGGGTGGGTATAACCTTAGAAAGATTATAAAGTAGTGATCAGGCGTCGCGGGTTCAATTCCTCGGCTAGTTAGCAAGTTTCCTTCATCATTTCAAAAACAACATCTTAAACATTTGATAATTTTGTAGGGTTGTTTTAACAAATATTATCATTATTCGTAACCCCTGAATGTTATCTTTCTTTAAAAAATAATATCTTCTTCATTATTGTCGCTGTTATTGTGTGTTTGGTAACACCACAGACATCTGCAGCCTTGCTAGATTAGTGAGTTGTGTACAAACAGTTTTACCCATTGCTACCACTAGCAGTTAGTTCTTCTTCATGTTGAGCTCTTATTTGCGGTTGGATAGATTGGAATAAATGCTGCGATGCTGTAGAAATGAGATCCCTAAGGCGTATGTGTAGTAAAACCATGTATGACGTGCGAGAAAATGTTGAGAACCGCAAAGAGTGCAAGGCTGATGCAAGTGTAATGAGTAAGATTAGGAAAAGAAAGGAATGACCGAAGAAAGGAATGTAAGAAAAATATATGACTCAAATGCGGATGGTAGCAGAAAACGGGGACGCCCTTATTAAGACATGGCACGATCAAGTGAATTAGATACTTGAGTCGGGCCATGTCAAGAGTCAGAATAATAGAAGAGTATGTATGAATGTGAATGAGGCAAGAAGTGTGTTCCAAGACCGAGTTGTTTGGCGGTCCGTCCTCTCTGCCTACCTCTGCGGGAAACGGCATAATGGTTAGTTAGTAATATACAACTTTAAAACATGTTATTAGTACCAGGTACCACCCACACCAAAGGTCGCTCAATCGCACCGTGTAGGTACGAATATCACTCGCAGGCCCAGGAAGAACGCGCGGGGCGATGAAGAGTAATCTGGAACATAATGAACGGGCGTGTCGCCGGGAAACAAAATGCTTTAGGAAATGTGACATTCCCCCGAGAAGCTCACCGCAGCACGCTCGGTAGTGTAAGGCGACAAATTACTTCAAAATAAATTTAGATACAAATAAATCGCTTAGGTAAGCGGGAGGCGGCGACTGACACCCCCTCCCCGCTCCCCGCCCTACAACGGTATGAAGTGTTAAAATGTCACATAAATTATAGGAAAAAACCCGCGCTCTAATTGTCCCGTTGACTCGCCAGCATTCTCGAGTTCAAATCTCCATTTATCCTGCACCAAATTGCGAAGGATTAATTCGAGCGGAATTTTAGAATGCTTAATTTTTTGACAGGCCTAAAAACAGTGAAATGCTCACAATCATTGTTGTTTATTTAAAGATTCCCTCGCTGCAACGTTAAGGTTATTCAATCTATTTTATTTGTTTTGCATAAAAATATCTAAGACATTTCTTCTCGTGTAAAATTTTTCAAACTAACTTACCTATCCGAATGGAATAGTGGTCTTGATAGTGGACATTATTTATTTCTAATGGCTTGGTGATGTTTAAACGTTTTGAACTACATGACACCCACTAAAACATGACCAATACAAATGTCGGAACTTTATTTGGAGTGGTGTTATTTATATCGAGTTTGTCTGAAAGCCGCCTTCCCTTGTATTATTGCTCGGAACCACCTTGGACGGGGTTTGTTTGAAAGAGTGCATTGCGCTTGTTCGTGTTGCAGGAGATGTCCATTAACCCAGCGGCCAGCAGTCCCGACTTGCTGCAGCCCAAAGAGGAGCCGGCTTACTCTTCCTCAGTCCTGGTACCTGATGTCTTGGCCCATTCTGGTAAGTTACCCATCAAAAATTCTTTAGAACTTTCCAGTCCTTTCAGATCCATTTCTGATCGCTTCTGATCCTTCTTTTATTGCGATCCTTGACTTAAACTCAGGTCATGATCTAATCGCGCGACTATGTAACATGTTCGATGTTTATCAATACGAATTGAACTTGGACAAAGTCGAATGACGTCAAATCACGTATCACAATAATGAATAATATATTAATTAGTTCTGTTAATAGACACATCATAAGGTCTTCTGTGCACAATTCTATTGATCTAACAGTGTTGCCAATTCATTGCCAACATTTCCATGAAAATTACGTTAAACATTGATTGGTGGAATATCAACTTCCTTTCGTATGTTTTGCAACACAAATGTATTAAGTATATTATGCATCAAATAATACTTGCGCGAAGCGAATCCAAAATCTAAACACCGAGTTGGGAGGGGATGAGTTTGTGGAAGAACGGTTAGAACTGTGTAAGAAGTTCAATTCTGAACACCTAAACTACCAACAACCGGGTAAGTAGTTGTTGAAATGATTTACCAAAACAATTTTAATCGCTAAACATTTCAAAATGCACACTGCGCATGTTCCAAATTAAATCTCTTTGTAGATTTATTATATATTGAATTAACTTATTTTGTTATTAACACATTGTATACATTGCACTTTTTTTATTTTCACAACTATTATACCAAGCAATATGATGTAGTAGTATAAAATTTTAATTATATTGTAAGAACTTGAAAAAATATACTATCCTAGTTCTAAGCAAGACAAAGAACATATTTAAAGAAGAAAAAACAAAGCACATGTCGTGTAAACCGGTGACCGGATAAATTATCACAATGATAATTCATCACATCTTTAACAAGTTATATAAAGTCATGGAAAGTGATGAAACAAAAACTTTATTAATTGGGTTAAGTAGGTTATGTTAGGTTAGGTTAAAAAATACAAAAAATTCATCGTTTCTAATGACTTCATATCACAAAGTGCCTTGAATTGTCACTGTGTTGAGAATCATAGAACCATGTAAACCATTATATAAATAAAATTAAATCGATTGATTTTTTTAATAAAAATATGAATTTAAGCAAAAATATTAAAAAGTAAGATTATACCAATTATTTAATATAATTATGACAAAAATTTAACGCAGGTTAATCGTGGTACGTACATATCTAGGAGAATACAACAGTGGGGGCGTGTGCTTGATGTTTTAAGCAAGATATTTTTTCCGTACATAGAAAAAGCTTCTCTTAGTAAATAACTAACAAATATTTACTACCAAATTTTAGCAAATAGTTCTTTTGGGGGGGTGGGAAGGTTTGAATTTAAAGAGATTCTTAAAATTAGTTTTCATACTGTAATAATTGGATTGACAACGGATTCAGAATAACTACCCCATTACTATAATGTAAGTTACATTATTATTATAATCGGGGTCAAGAAATTAAGTGATCATTTCATGATGTTTCCTGCAATTTTCGAGAAAAATTTATTTTATAATTATTGAAATACCATTATTAATTATATACTAAGTATGTACCTACTATTGAAATTTGAATTAGATCAATTACTACTAATATGTGCCTGTAATCAAAAGATACGTAAAAATTAAATTAAAACTTATAATTATTATTTGGTTTATCAAGAAGTTGTTTTATTTGTAATTTAAAGGCTTTATAATTTTTTTCAGATTTGATTTTATATGGGAGTGCATTAAAAATTTTTATACCTTGATAAGTATAATGGTGTTGAGAAGCGCGAAACTTATTTTTGGAAATGTTATTGTAGGATTGAAATGATCATTATGAGTTTGTAACAATGAGTTCTTTTTGAATACATTATTTAGACTGAGAACCCTAAAAGAGTTAAATAACTGTGTTGTTGGATATTATTATAATGTTACTCTTTAATTTTTATTAACTAGTAACATGATGGTGATGAGGTACACATTCCGAGGTTCGTAAATATTATTTTAATCGTGTTGGTCTTTTTCCCAACTGAGAACAATTTCATAAGCAATATTTGGTTACGTACCAATATGTCACAAAACTTTCGCTACGTTTTGAGTGTTTATTTGAACTTTTTGATCATGATTAAACGAGAAATTAGTAATCTAGTTAGGTAGGTAGGTATTATGTACTCACTACATTGGTTCACTATACAATCTAAACATGTCTTGATGGTTGAACATGTCCACAAGATAGATAACATGATCTTTACACGTACTGTGTCTGAGGGGACGGGTCTGGCTAGATATTAGGCATTCTTATGGGCTCAGCGCTACCTGTGGCTTGTGGCGGACGTAAATCTTAAGTAAATGTCCGCAGGTTTTATGCTTTACCGTCGCGGGGTGGCGCTGGACGTCCGCTCGTCAGCTGCCACTAACTCCCGCACCTCCTAATACTTGATAATATTGGTTTAATAAAATAAAATATATTTTTAATAGATGTGTATTTCGAAATTCGTAAGTTTTAGCCGAAAAACGCAAATTCGGAAATTCCCAATTTTCGGGTAAAAAATTTCACGAATTTTCATATTTTTCGATCTATTTTATGGCATCACTAAGAAAGTAGTAACCACTGGAGCGCTTTGTGTTGCGCAATCAATTCAGCCATTCGATACAATTAACATCATTCCTCAAAATATTAGTAAGGAAACAATATGAAATGATTACTGCAGTTTATAGCCAGTGAATCCACCTAGATTTCACAGTTTATTCCATATTTTTAGACTCAATAAGTACTCTAGGAAGTACCTAGAGGTACTACTAAGATATTGCGCAATACTTGCAAAAAATTGTCGCAAAGCACTCCAGTGGAACGTTCTAAATATTTCTTTGTCTATGGTTTTGAAAAGCTCGAATAGCAATGAATAATAATCCCATGCGATATTTTATTAAACATAAAAAAACACGCAATATAACTTTTGTTGAAAGATAAAACCGGTTTTCCCAAAAGTAATGCGAATTTCAACGAAAACATAGCAACACTTTTCCCCAAAAATAACGCCTAATTTCCAGGTCCCTAAATTGAGTAATGGAAATTACTTTCTGTGAACTGCTACACACTCGGGTATTGACTCCGCTGGCATTACACACTAAAACGTAGAAAACACACTAAGAGAGCAAGCAGGTATGATGATACAACATTCATAGCACAATAGACATAGACATATTACATGAGTAAATTAATTATGCAGGTTATAATGGTGTATCGTAATGAAATATTCAAGTAGCGATCTAAGTTCATGTATAATTAGGTACCCCTGAATAAGATACAGAATCATCTCCTTTTGAAAAGAATCAACAAATTTTTGGTTTTTATTATGTGGTAAATATGCACCCGGGGGGCCATAATGCTGTATTAATTTTTTATCACCTTTGTTGTAACCATGTAAAGCATTTTAAACGATCGCTGGGCCCTAATTAATTTCTACATTTACCAAGTCAAGACATTAATTAAAATATATCAAATGGACGATAATAGAAGTGCCAGTGAATAGGTATTGGATTGATTGGGAGCGCTGCCGGGGCGATAGAGGCGGTCGCCTCTATTTCGATCCGCCATAAATACGTTTCGCCATCAGGATCAAGTACTTTCTCGGGGCTTGATGAATGATGGCGTTCACGCGAAAATAGGAAAATGTGCTTAAATATTTTATGCGCGCAATAAAATAATGAATGAATTGTTCCGCCGAACAGCTGCGGCACTAAGAATAATCCGATTGGAATAGTGGAAGTAATCACCTATTGTGGCTGTAAATCCGGCCGACCCGAGCCCTCGACCAGCGAACACCTAGTCACACACACGTCCCGAATTCCTGCTCATTCACATTTATGCATTTCGATTAAATTATATTATTATTTTTAATTTAGAAATCTTTCCGCTGCAAAGCCATTCATAAAACCTTAACGGAGCAACATTCAGACTAACGTAGCCTTAAAAACAAGAATAATACAACATTTTTCAACATGTTTCAATAATATAAAATAAAATAAAAAAATATGTGCGAAGGTATATTTGACTGCTTCTGCGTCCTGCTGTAATACAATAACTTCTCTCTCTGTTCCATGCGCGTTTTAGCTGTCAGTGCGGCGGTATGCCTCTTTCAGTTTCGTAGTGCTTTTTAAAGGAATATCCGTCATGTTTTAATTTTTTTGTTAGTATTAGCAATACAGTTCGAAAAGGAGTTGAATAAACAAACCTTTTTCCGTGTAGCTCGAGAGTAAGTTGTTTTGAGTTTGCCTCATGCGGCAACATGACATACGAGTACATTCAAACCTGAACATTACAAAAAACCTGAATCTACAATCTAAAGCTAAAGCGTTCTCGACGCGAGGGAATCAGATTTTTAAACAAACTAATAAATTAGAACAGACGAAATGCAAAGCCTCTGGAACTTTCATAAGCTTTCGTTTTCTTGCTTTTCTGAAACATTACATATTTCAGTGGTAGATTAATTACTGAATTTGAATATAGATAAACAACAAAATGAGTATTGTTCACAGACATAGGAATTAATAGACGAGAAGATAATGGCGAGGGGTAAAATCAACTGTTGAAGAACGAAGGGAGTGAAGCTGACTGTGATTCGTCAATAAATCAATCTGACAGTAAATAGGCATCTCGCATTATAATATCACCATTTACTTCTTAAAAGTAAAATCTGCTTTTGAATGAATAGACATTTTTACATGGGAGCGCAAATTACTCGCCACGTTATGAACAAATTTGCGAAGTCCAAATTCGGCAAAAAAATTCGGTTCTATTTTCAGAGTCGAATATTTCGATTAAGTATTTAGTTAAGACACTTTTATAAATGTTCATAATTTACTTCCCAGCAACCAACCAGCTTTGTGTTTCGCGTCCAGACGTTTCTCGATGTGATAGTAACAACTGATTCATATTATACGATGTGAATATGCTTAAAGTAAAATAATGCTTATATATGGAATGTAATACGACAATTGGGTTTATTCTCTTTTCACATCTATTTTTACAAGTTTTCATAGTACAAGTCAACATTTTGCCGTGTTATTTCGTAAAATGAACCGATGATGCCTCGACCATAGTTCGCACAAGAATGATGACGTCACGTTTTCAAATTTCACTTGAGGCCATACGCGAGCACAGCCGGCTCCAATGGAACCGGTATGGGGAGTGGGGATAATATGCTTTTAATCACTTAGGGCAGGTCTACTAATATTCATATGTCTATGGTATTGTTACAATAGTTTTTTTTACATTAACTCCACACAGGAGGACATAAAAAAAATCCACCAGGGCCTATGTCATCTTTGGGGATGCTGTGTGAAGGGCCTCTTTCTGGTAAGGAAAAAAATGAGTTGTCGGTATGAATCTAGGTGTCAAAGTGTCCAGGAGTGATGTATGTATGAATCCATCCCTTCCACTGCGGGATGGCTATGGGTCGAAATAGTCCGGCAGGAGAGTTCACAAGGTCTCCCTCAACCAGTCCCGCTTGGGCCAGCCACGCAATAGGCTGGCAAACGCATCCGCCGCAAAGATCTAGACAAACCTCACCCCGTGAACCCGGGCACCCCTGCTAAGTCACCAAAGCTATCGAATCACTTGGGGTGTCCTATGACAGGGGTGTTGGTTATCCAATAAATAGTTCCCGGGGCGGCGGCACCCATACCCGTCTCCCAAATTATACATATTGTAATATTAATGCTATTATATGTATTTCCCCTTTCATATATATTCAACCTAACCAGATTATAAGTTCTTCAACAAAGCAATACACGTTCCTGAAGAACTTATAATCTGGTTAGGTTGATTATATTTATTCAACCTAACCAGATTATAAGTTCTTCAACAAAGCAATACACGTTCCTGACAATTTTTTATTGAAGTCTACCGATTTCAATTTCTGATGATTTGAAGCGACAAAAATGTTTGTGGAAAAATGATTAATCATAATAATATATTTTTTTGTGGATATCTACCAAGATATCTATCTCGAACAATAATAAAACTGGCACTTTCCAAGTAAATTATTTATTTACACATTAATTTATGATTTTTCACTAGTTCGCGTCGTAGTTTACCCCGTATTGTATTTCGACTTGCTCTACTTGAAACTGGGAAATTTTTCCTAGTCATAAAACGGTGAATTATTGTGATCGATTTGAAGTTATAGCGCGGAACTTGAATCCTGCTCGAAAACACGTATTTTTCAATTTAATTTCAGTTGTACGGTCACCTACCTACGATAATTATTATTGGGAATATCGGGTATTACTTCGTATAGAGTGTCGTGATATTGATGGTATAATTGTTGGATCTAGTCTAGACTATAGTCTGCACCATCTCAAAATCACCACAGAACTAAAACAAAAAAAAATAAAAGGAAAAAATTGTAATTTATCTTTATTTTTAAAGCTAGGTATGTTTAGCGTTATTACAATATCGGAAAATTATATTTCAAGCTCGGTTTGTTTAGCGTTATTATTGGATTATTACAATATCGGAAGATAATATTTAAAGCTCGGTTTGTTTAGCGTAATTATTGGATTATTACAATATCGGCAGATAATATTTAAAGCTCGGTATGTTTAGCGTTGTTATTGGATTATTACAATATCTGAAGATAATAGTTAGAGCTAAGTATGTTTAGCGTTATTATTGGATTATTACAATATTGGAAGATAATATTTAAAGCTAGGTACGTTTAGTGTTGTTATTGGATCATTACAATATCGGAAGATAATATTTAAAGCTCGGTTTGTTTAGCGTAATTATTGGATTATTACAATATCGGCAGATAATATTTAAAGCTTGGTATGTTTAGCGTTGTTATTGGATTATTAAAATATCTGAAGATAATAGTTAAAGCTAAGTATGTTTAGCGTTATTATTGGATTATTACAATATTGGAAGATAATATTTAAAGCTAGGTACGTTTAGTGTTGTTATTGCATTATTACAATATCGGCAGATAATATTTAAAGCTTGGTATGTTTAGCGTTGTTATTGGATTATTACAATATCTGAAGATAATAGTTAAAGCTAAGTATGTTTAGCGTTATTATTGGATTATTAAAATATTGGAAGATAATATTTAAAGCTAGGTACGTTTAGTGTTGTTATTGGATTATTACAATATCGGAAGATAATAGTTAAAGCTAGGTATGTTTAGCGTTATAATTAAAGTATACAATATCGGAAGAAGATATTGCGATTAAACCAGTCACTAGTTCCTAATTGTTGACAACGTTAATAATCAAAAAATATTTTTAATTAATTGATGATTGGAATTAATTGAATATAGGTACCTACTATTAATTCTTAAATTTAAAAAAAAAATTGAAAAAATCTTTTTTCAAAAATACTCAAATTGGAAGAATTTGTTTGACTGAAGATTGAACCTTCTTCCCCAGGGACTGACTAATCCAAATCTTATTTGGATTATTCAATTTCAGAGAAATGCGCGTAAATGCTTGAGTGCCACCAAAAGTTGATAGAATGCGTTGTCATCGACAACCAGTCAAAATTTAAACTTCCAAGTTTCCATAGCATTCATTAATTTATTTATTAAAACATTAAAAAAAATATAAATTGAAATAGATTATTTAAAAAATGACCGAATATCTGTAACTAGGTCTCAGTAGCTTAATTGGTCCCGAGTAGTCGTCCCGGTAAGACAGAGGATTTGGATACAATTCCGAGTTGCAACCAATTTGTATATATTTTATTTCCCGTGTCTTTTACTGCTTCGTATGTCATTGATTTTTTAATAAAAAGATATGTATTATATTGACGTGTGTAAAATGTAATCATTATTAACCTTTGAATGTAGCTTTAACTGTGTGGCTATCCATTATAAATAAATTAAACAATATGGATTTGTTTGAACCACTATCGTTTTTATATAAAAGCCGCCCGTTTTTGGAACAACCATTCCTTTCCCATGGAATAAATATATTTAATAAAAAACTTAAGAAAATAATGGGGAACTTACATTATTAAGGCGTCGTAAGACTCTAATAACGGATGTTACATTTGGGATTTTAGTAATACGCTCATCAGAAATAATTTAAATAAAATATTTTCTAGGCCTACTAAGTAGACCGTAGGTCCTTCCATTACGCCGGAACGCGCGCAGAATATTCTTTTTAACCGACTTTATCACTTATGTCGTTAATATTACCACTTAATTTTAGAGATTTGATAGGGCAAATTCAACCGCAGGTCTGTCCAATACACCAGGGCCGCGCGTCGCATACTTTTGTGCATGGCTGCTTCACTTACGTCGTTAAGATTCTGGCTTTATTTTAGGGTATTGTTTCGTCTTATGTCGGCTTTGAAATCGGTGAAACCAGTGTCGAAACCGGTCATCTTTGATATAAAAAAAAATATGGTGGAGCAAAGAAGTTATATAGTTTAATTAATAAATATTATTTTTATAAGCAATAATTGTTCGCCTGAAACACTCATCCACATTGAAAAAATCTCCTGATAAAAAATACATGACGCCAACGGGACTCGAACCCGTGTCCATTCGATTTCCGGTCGAAAGCTCTGACCACTGAGCTATGGGGGCTTATTTCTTACCCGAGAAAATATTCAATATATGCTAGTGTTTCATTCAACAATTACTGCTTTTTACATTTTTTCACCTGAGAACAACCAACTTTATTTTTATATGAGAAAGGCATTGTAAGTGCTAAATCTCTCACTAGATGGCGTTGATACAAATTGTATACATTTTTTAGGTGAAATACTTGGACTTGTCAAATATTAATTATTATTTTTTTGATAAATTAATGTTTTTAAAGACAAGATTTTATTTATGCATAGCACAAAGGATAACAATTATTTTTATAAGCAATAATTGTTCGCCTGAAACACTCATCCACATTGAAAAAATCTCCTGATAAAAAATACATGACGTTGTTCTCAGGTGAAAAAATGTAAAAAGCAGTAATTGTTGAATGAAACACTAGCATATATTGAATATTTTCTCGGGTAAGAAATAAGCCCCCATAGCTCAGTGGTCAGAGCTTTCGACCGGAAATCGAATGGACACGGGTTCGAGTCCCGTTGGCGTCATGTATTTTTTATCAAGAGATTTTTTCAATGTGGATGAGTGTTTCAGGCGAACAATTATTGCTTATAAAAATAATTGTTATCCTTTGTGCTATGCATAAATAAAATCTTGTCTTTAAAAACATTAATTTATCAAAAAAATAATAATTAATAAATATTGTTTTAAATACATCTTAATATAAAAAAATAATTAATTTTAAACTGATCAAATCTTCAAAATGTTTGAAACGTTTCAACGTGAAATAAATAAAGATCCTCGATCAGAGAAATTAATATTTTTCTATTTACTTGGTCAAACAAACTATTTTTTTTTTATAAATGGTGCTAAATTACAGTGTTTAATCAGACCACTAACTACCTACTAGTACTGTAGGTAGTTATTAGTTGGATACCTACTGGTACGGTGGTCTGATTATAACAGAATTCATAACTCTGAAAAAAATGATAAATTCTCCGAACGCTATCGGCGTTCATGGCTTTACACGATATAAGATTAAACCGTATCTGCTCAGAGACGAGGACGGCTTGGGAGATATTGCTCGATGCTAACTAAATAAACCGAATATTAAATCAGTATTTACCTACTTACCTACCTACAAGGCGTCGTAATAAAAATAACTCCACTTTTGAGACACCCAATCTCTTTCCAAAGATCTTAACTTTTATATGAAACTAAGTATCACGCTATTCCTGAAGAGGTAGGCAGAGAGAATTGTCCGCTAAACAAATCTGTCTTGGCACAAACTCCTTGCATCATTCAAATTCATACATCGTCAGTATAAATACATATTATATTACTGGGTTGTGGTTATGCCTCGTTAATTGCCTTTCTGCATATAAATGTAAGAATAAATAAAAATATTTATGTTTTGATGTCAAATATTCAAATCAAGAAACAATCCAATTTTTTTGTAATCAACTTAATTTTATATTATTTATATTTAAGGAAGATGAATTTGAATTTTATTTTGTAACTTGATTTAAATACTCTACATATAAATATGAAAGAGATTTTTATAAACTTCCGCCAGCAAATACTCTGAGAAATTTATGACGCTAGGCCGTAAGCTTACGAGTTTAATTTGCCGTATTGGTAGAAAAAATATATTTTTTAATTTTTTTTTTTTTTTAAAGAAAGACAAACATTCCCGGGTTACGAATAACCTGACAATATTTGAAAATCTCGTACTACCACCACAGAAAGCGGAAAATGTTGTTTGTGTTATGATGGAGGACTTAGCCAGCCGAGGAATTGAACACACTACGCCTGGGTGGAACCCAAGCGCGATATCAACTCGGCCACCGACCGATCAAATTTATAGTTTTATATAGGTTTATATCGTTCGGATTTATAGTTAGGTTTCAGAATTACGCCCAAAAGAACATATGTTTGTGTGCGTACATAGTACATTGGACCAGGATTTCAGTTGATTTTAAGCTCAGCTTGGTTGAAATGTCAAGTTTAGCGTGGCTTGGAACAAAATCTTTATATGGAACATAATCCATACAGGTCGTAAGCCTATTACACTTATTGTCTAGGATTTTAATGTATGAATGTGTTTATTTTTCTTTGTAAAATCACATTACTCTCTTCGTGTGTGGTATATCTATGCTCTCAACATTTCAGGTTTCTAAAAAGGCGTTTTAGGAGGGTTTAATTTACGAATTGATTTTTCTATAAAGTTTTCCAGTTCGATCAGCATGGTGCTCCATGCGAGGATACTAATTTTAAATAGTGTTTGTTTTGCTGGAGTCAATGCACTGTTTATAAAACACTCTACTGAAGTAGAATTTCTTTTTACAATATCTTACCAGACTATTCGTCTATTTTAGAATGATCTCATGGCTCGATGATTATAATGGTCTATACTGATAAAACTAGGCAATTAACGTGAGTTCAAAGTTACGGTGAGATCAGTAAGATAAATTACTCGCGTAAACGTCATATTTGACATTTGTTTTTGCTAGCGCCTCGGCGTCTAAAAGAGAAACTATTCTGCGGCTTGCCAATGATTAAGCGGCCGATTTTAAGTTGCACATAACGAGGATACGTACTGACTGATATGCCTGCCCATAGTTAGTTAGGTAGATTCCTACCTAATATGCAATGGTTTAATTTAAAAATGGATTATTGAAATCCATCTCAACATAGAATCTTCCCAATACGCTGTATTTATCAGAATAACAATGGAATCAAATTACGTTTTCCAGTAAATCATCTTCAACGCCCAAGAGAAAGTTTTGTATAAAAGCCAACTTCTACCAAAAATAGTTAACATTTTGCACCCACCACGCGTGTTTATTACTAAAGAAAAGTTCGTAGATTACATTTACCTACTGGTTTTTAAACTAAATTTCCGTGTTTTTAAAATGTTGATTAAGTTTCAACCACAAATAAGTTTGGGTTGAATAAAATTTCTCGCAGTCATTTTAAAGTGGAATTAAATTATTTTGTAGCATTAAAACATGATATTAATGGCTTCAAAATGAATATCCAACATTTGTATAATATTAGTTTGGGTTTGAAACAAAACGATGTTGATCTTAACCCGGACAGATGTCAGACAAACATATATTCTGAATAAATAAAGCACATTTAGTACTAAGTTAATCCGACATTTTTTATCTGTTTCGACATTGATTTAAACCTCGCGGCTTTTGCCAAGTGTTGATCGCCTGCCTCATTTGATTAGTGGGGCCTATCTTTCTTTATTTAAACATCTAATCATTGCGTGTTAAACGATAATATTATGTTTGAAATAATAAATTTATCTTATAGGTAATAATATATATTATATCTTATATACCTTTTAGTAAATAATACCAATTAGTTGAAATGAAAGAAGCTTCACGCTGATTGGTCTAACGCACTGTTCTCCACTTAGAGGATTTCACTGAACTAAACTCTAGTGGACATACTTTAGCGGGTCGTTTGTATAGCTATTTCATACATTCTATTTGAATGGCTATCATTTTCCTAAGCGGTGCTACATTAGTATGAATATAACGCATCTCTTATTTTTATAATGTCATTGGTCCTATACTATGTAGGTAGATGCCTACGGTACATAAAGGTACAGAAAAATGAGAATGATTCATTTATTGAAGTCCTGTTAAAATCGTGATTGCAATCCCTTTCTTACTAAAATATTGTCCCTTCAGAATATATCGGAACGCTTGTTCATGTATGTGTCCTTTTCCTAATAAATGTCTTGACAAAATGTTAGAATATTATAATTTTTATTAACACGTTTTCCAACATCCTAATATCATATTCGTGTATTACCGACAGTTTATTAGGAAACCTGTTAATTCATTCGTTAGTGGTCTTGCAATCCTGTTTTTAACAGTAATACGAAAAATATAACCAGATTTTTAATAAATTAGCAACGTTTTCTCAGTGTAGTTTTGTATTAATGATGTATACAGTGAACTATATAGTATTATAAACGATTAATTTATTTGAAGGCGCTATATAATCATAATGCCAAAGTGTAATAATTGTAATTTATTTAGCACGTCCTTGAATGTTACCTATTTTGAAATACGGGTTAAAGGCAAGTCTACAGGTCTGACAATTTTTCTGATCTCATATATTTAGACGTGACAAAATAGGTAGGGACCTACAGAACATTGTTTAGTGGTAAGTGTAGTCCACAATAGTTTTAAATAATAAAATAAATAAATAACCACAAAAAATAAACGAAAAGCATTTGTTTTTTTTCGATGTATTTGATTACTTTAAGTAGTTCTAACAAATAAAATGAGTTTTTGTATTTTAAATTATATTATAAAAAAACTTATTTCGTAAGATGGTAATTTTAGCTTGATCAATCAAACTGATTGAAAATTTTCATACAAAAAATCGAATGATAGAAAAAAAAACTTTTTGAACTAAACAACATCAGCAAAATCGAATTTTCCAAACATAATAATAATAATACTTGGATGACTTTGATAGCCCCGTTTTTGTGCAAAAACACCTCAAGGGCGCTGTACAAACTTATAATACATTTCTACAGTGATCTATGTTATTACTTAACTATTTATGGAGAAAATATACAGTACAATACTTACCTGGTAGGTCACTTGAGATTAACACTTAATTAACATTATCTAATTGTTTATTGGCGAAATTTAGATACAGGATTTCGGACTTAATTGAAAAATTGAATATATAACATAGAACTCTATCATACTCAAAAGTCACGTGCCGGCGGGGTAGTGACTAGTCATAACAAAATTCCTAATTTGGAATGTAGTGATCATGTACACGTATACCCGTTGATAAATAAAATTATTATACGTGTACAAATGGATGTACAGATAAAAATTGACACTTTTTTATGTGTACATGAATATTGTTTTAAAAAAAGAAATTTAAAAAAAATAAAAAAATAAAAATATATATATACAACAATAACATACATAACTTTAGACCTAGAATTCACCTTTGCGGTATTCCTGATTTGATATATCTTGATTTACTAATTATATTTAAAATCTTCACACTCATTTTTCTATTTGATAAATAGTTTTTGAAGAATAAGAGGAGTTTACCCCGGATTCCTATGATTTCAAGTACTTTAATTATTTGGATGTTTGTTTAGAGTTAAGTTGTGAATTTATATAATTAGAAAAATTTTCAAGCAATTTATCCCAACTTTTTTTTTTGATCAGATTTTTTAAAATATTTATCTTAAAATATAAATATTTTTCTAATTTTTTTTCTAATGCAGGTAGTATGAAAATCGGCCTGTAATTATTTATTCAGGAGTGATTTCCATTTTTGACGATAGGTCTTACAATGCTATATTTTAATTCATCAGGAATGTGGCTCGTGTCAATTGATCTGTTAGTTAAGTGGGTAATTACAGGACTAAGTAATTTTACATGTTTTTTAAATCATACACACGAATTAAATCCACGCCTGGTGTCTTGGAATTTTTCATACCTCCGATAATTAATTCAATTTGCTTTGTATTTGCTCTTGGTAGGTACATTGAATGAGGTAAATATCAGACGTTCGGACATTACATTCATGTAATAACTTATTTACTCCGTCATCAAAGAAGTCTGCAAAATTTTTTGCCACTACATCTGTCGATTTAGACTTTAAGAAATATTCTGATATCACTTCATCACAACCGGATTTATCTTTCCTTCCTAAAATTTTATTAATTTAATTCCATTTTTTTAATGTCTTTGAAACGGTGATCGAATATACTGCTATAGTATATATTTTTTGTGTTTAAATTAGTTTGTTTAATATTTTTTATATTTTTGATTTGATTTCATATTTTTTGTTGTTGGGTGAGTTGTTCCATTCCCACCAAAGTGTATCTCGTATTTGTATATTTTGAATGAGGCATTCATTCATCCAATTTGTATGTCGATTCCGATAGTTTTTAGTTTTTAATTTTGTGAAGCTATCTTATATCATAAATTTTTTTAAATTTAGATTTAATTTCTTCATACAAAATGTTTGGTTCTGATAATTTTAGCATTTCATTCCAATCGGTGATTGAGATAAATAGTTCAACCTTTTTTCGGAGAGTTCAGTATAGTACTCAGTGTGCGATTTGTCTGAAGTGTGTTTATCGTAGGTAGAGAAATGAATCGTCGTTGCAATTAGGAGTGGTCAGCTATTTTTGTTTCACATACGCATGAACTTATATATCTTATATAGATATGATCTAGACAAGTAGCCGTTACATAGTTTGACAATACTGCTTCTCGTGTCACATCGTTTATATTTTTAACTATAAACCTTTTCATTCCGAAGTGAGCCATAAGGTTTTCATATTGGATTACTATCGGTTTGAGTTCATTTAATATGGTTATGTTCAAATCACCAAGTATTAAAATGGATTATTTAATGTCAATATTGCCCAATATAGTTCCCAGCTTATGGAGAAATATTTTTTATTTGTGTTTGGTGCTCTGATACATTGCCAATAGATGTATACGTTTATGTTTGTAGATACAAATAGTTACGTAAACGCACTCAAATTTAGTTGTTACTATATTTATTTTTTCGAATGTAAGATGATCCTTCACGTATTCAATAATTCCGCCTCCCAATCTTTTTGTACGACAAAAATAGTCTAGAATTAAAACCCGATATTTTGTAGAAATTTACATTGTTTTCATCTATCGACGTTTCACGTAGCGTGATTATGTCAACTAGAAATAATTAGGAGGAAAGTATCCCAATATTTTGATATGGGTCGAATATTTAGGTTAATGGCAGTTATATTATTATTTCTTATTTGTTTGTTGGACCAGTTTTCAAAATTGTGAGTACGTTCATAATCAATTTCTGAGGTGTCAAAATCTCCGTTCAATTCACCCATATGAATATTTCGATCCGGGATTTCTTTTATTCGACTTGCATAGGTTTTTTTCCATATTACTGGAATTTTAAATTTTATTTTCTATTTTTTCTATTAGTTGTTTTGCAAAGTAACGATCTCGTTTTGAAATGAAGTTTTTTCGCACATCCATTTTTCTACAAGATTGATGTTGGCTTCCAGATTAGTTTTGGCCTTGGAGTCTTGTTTGGTAGATATTTATTACTTATTTAAATGTATATATACGCCTAAAAAGGCTTTTATATAAAAGTGATAATGATGCAGTGTACATAGGAGAATATCTGTATTATACAGGAGATACTAACAGTAAATTGATGTAATCCATTTTAAAGTAGGTATAAAATACACAATTGTAAAATTGTGATAGCAAGTATAATGAGAAAATATTAAGATATAATTTAAAAAAAAACTAAATATGAAGCAATATTAGTAAAACAAAAGAGTAACACAAAGTATATATTTGAGATTTCAAGTTATACGTAGTACCTACAATACAATAATATTATTATAATGCAAATAAATAAAGAGCAATTTAATAATAGAATTACGCAATGCTAATCAGTAGACAGTTCAATATAATATGATTACAATAATTAATTATTATTTAAACTTATTTTTAATGATAAACCAATGTTTATAAGACAAGGTTTTTTTTATGCATAGCAAAAAGGATAACAAATAATTATAAGCAATAATTAGTCGCCTGAAATATCAATAACAATTGAAAATATCTCCTGAATAAAAATACATGCGGCTATGAATTACAATTGGCAAATAAAAGTACAACAATTTAAAGTGTCTTAACGATTTTAGGACAGGTACGCTTGGTTAGTAATCAAGCGTAATTGATCGATCGTGAAAAAGTTTTTCGTTTGATTGGTTTTCATGGTCGTTTTGCGTTCTGGGTCTTAAGAGTGAGGAGATTAGACTCCTTGCTTCAGTGGATCAGTGATGCAGTTCTTCGACTCAGACTTAGCCCGCCAAGCACGCGCAGCACGCGGAGCACCGAACACCCACGTCCGCGTGTAATGCGGCTATTAGCGTAAACGTCACGCCGCGTGTATCCCCCATACATCACTGACACCCGCACACACCTATACTATATACCCACTGACACACGATAACGCCAATGTAGAAATATGCGGATTTTATTAAAATTTCAAAATTAAAGACATACCTATTCAGCTGGCATCTGATTTATGTCATTAATAAAATATACCGGGTGATGTGTATCTACTTATTGCAAATCTCTATTAAACTACACAACGGATTATGATCACTATCATTTATACATTTTCTTCCGGAAGTATAGTACATATATATTTATGGAAAGTAGACAGAAGTCGAGCAACACCGGGTGTCAGCTAGTTTCGTCTAAAAGTATTAAACATTGAAAATAAGTAGCTTCAATAATTTCATTAAGTATAAGGTTTGGGAGTGCGAGGTACGAGTAAGCATGAAAATTAATCACTGGCGGCTCGTGATTTTTGGGTGAACTAGAGTGCTAATATTATGAAGATATTCAGGAAATTCAGTTTAGCCGTGAAAATGTTCATACAAAAAAACCATTTTTCGAAAAAAAAACGGTTTTTGCTACAACATCATCAATAACGCCATTTTTTGTAATATTCTCACTCTAGTAACCCAAAAGTCACTAGCCGCCACTGCTTTTAATGTGTATTTCTGTAGGAGCGAAAATAAAAGATTGAAAAAAAACGAAAATTCACAAAACTTTTAGGAAAAAAAAACAACCATTATATGCGGTGAGATTCTTTCTTAAAGTTCGGTCTACATCATCAAAGTGCTCCAGCCACCATTGCATGCCACTGATGCATAGTTCCTTTCCTCAATGGAAATGTGGTCGAGCCGCCACTGCATGCCACTGATAGATAGTTCCTTTCCTCAATGGAAATGTGGTCGAGCTGCCACTGCATGCCACTGATAGATAGTTCCTTTCCTCAATGGAAATGTGGTCGAGCCGCCACTGCATGCCACTGATAGATAGTTCCTTTCCTCAATGGAAATGTGGTCGAGCCGCCACTGCATGCCACTGATAGATAGTTCCTTTCCTCAATGGAAATGTGGTCGAGCTGCCACTGCATGCCACTGATGGATAGTTCCTTTCCTCAATGGAAATGTGGTCGAGCCGCCACTGCATGCCACTGATAGATAGTTCCTTTCCTCAATGGAAATGTGGTCGAGCCGCCACTGCATGCCACTGCATGCCACTGATGGATAGTTCCTTTCCTCAATGGAAATGTGGTCGAGCCGCCACTGCATGCCACTGCATGCCACTGATGGATAGTTCCTTTCCTCAATGGAAATGTGGTCGAGCCGCCACTGCATGCCACTGATAGATAGTTCCTTTCCTCAATGGAAATGTGGTCGAGCCGCCACTGCATGCCACTGATAGATAGTTCCTTTCCTCAATGGAAATGTGGTCGAGCTGCCACTGCATGCCACTGATGGATAGTTCCTTTCCTCAATGGAAATGTGGTCGAGCCGCCACTGCATGCCACTGATAGATAGTTCCTTTCCTCAATGGAAATGTGGTCGAGCCGCCACTGCATGCCACTGCATGCCACTGATGGATAGTTCCTTTCCTCAATGGAAATGTGGTCGAGCCGCCACTGCATGCCACTGCATGCCACTGATGGATAGTTCCTTTCCTCAATGGAAATGTGGTCGAGCCGCCACTGCATGCCACTGATAGATAGTTCCTTTCCTCAATGGAAATGTGGTCGAGCCGCCACTGCATGCCACTGATAGATAGTTCCTTTCCTCAATGGAAATGTGGTCGAGCTGCCACTGCATACCACTGATGGATAGTTCCTTTCCTCAATGGAAATGTGGTCGAGCTGCCACTGCATGCCACTGATGGATAGTTCCTTTTCTCAATGGAAATGTGGTCGAGCCGCCACTGCATGCCACTGATAGATAGTTCCTTTCCTCAATGGAAATGTGGTCGAGCTGCCACTGCATGCCACTGCATGCCACTGCATGCCACTGATGGATAGTTCCTTTCCTCAATGGAAATGTGGTCGAGCCGCCACTGCATGCCACTGATAGATAGTTCCTTTCCTCAATGGAAATGTGGTCGAGCTGCCACTGCATGCCACTGCATGCCACTGATGGATAGTTCCTTTCCTCAATGGAAATGTGGTCGAGCCGCCACTGCATGCCACTGATAGATAGTTCCTTTCCTCAATGGAAATGTGGTCGAGCTGCCACTGCATGCCACTGCATGCCACTGATGGATAGTTCCTTTCCTCAATGGAAATGTGGTCGATCTGCCACTGCATGCCACTGATGGTTAGTTCCTTTCCGCAATGGAAAAAGTGCTCGAGCCACCACAGCATGCCACTTCCTAAATATAGTACTTGCGCAGACCCGTAAAAAATCACTGGTAAAATAATAAAAGTAATAAATGTATTTTTTAAATTTATAAATGGTTTCCTCGTTATGTGATATTTAACGGTAACTCGGAAACCCAGGACAGAGGCAAGTCAACACACTCAAAAGTGATGTAAAGTGAAAAAATCAAGGTTAAATAGGTTACGTTAGGTCAGGTCTACAGGATAGCTTATTTTTCATTACTTTTATTTACTTTTTAACACTTTTCAAAAGTGTGTTGAATTACCATTGTTCTAAATTGCCATGGAACTATTTTTAACATTCAATCTACTATAACTTAGCAATAAATATAATTTATAATATCTAATGGCCAAATGGAAATACCTAATAATATTTCTCGCTCTTGGTATTTTGTTCTAGCCGGCTATTGTTAATGTCTTCCAAACAACTCTCTAAACACTCCTGTCACCATAAGAACAAACTTTGAAATTTTCCGCGATATCGGTTGACTGCTTTTCGAATTTCGAGAGCCCAAATACGCAGGCTAAATTTTTATATAGATTAAGGTTGCGGCATTAGCGCCACTGCGAAATTTAACACAATTACCACTAAGCGCCTCTGAGGTGATAACTTACAAAAGCGGCGCTATAAAAATGGTCCAATTATTATTATTATTATACATATTACATTTCTGTGCTCCTTGCATTTTGTTCCTGTCGACAGGTTCACAATTTGACTTTTATTTTATTTATAAATAAAATAACAGTGAAAATAATGGATTTATTGAATTCTAGAAACATCAGTTCCAATTATGAAAATGGCAATAAATTTTTAGATATATATATATGTATATTTATTTTTTTTTTATTTTGGTACAATATTTTTTTACCTTTCAGAGTTATCCAGTAATGTTGGCCTCACTGGGTGAGGCTAATTATTTAATATTTATTTTATTATTTTTCTATATACCCGTGGTGAGGCCTTCATTTTATAATATAAAAATATAATCTACATAATACATTTTAAATATAATCTTGTGTGTTTGTGAGTGATTTGTGTTTTATATTGGTTTTGTGTGTTACGTGTAGGTTTTTTAGTTTATGTTATGAAATTTTGGTAATATTGTCTTTTTTGTTCTTTAATTCATTTCGTGTCTGAATTTATTATTGTTTTCCTCAATTTTAATTTCAAGTGTTTTATTATATCAGGGTTAGTAGATTGTAGGTAATTTATCGCTTGTCCGATATTGTTAAAACAAATATTTAAAGTGTTGAAAGTTACAGATACATTCAAAGCAAATAAAATTTCTAGAGTTCATTAAACAGGGGTTACAGACACGAATCCTAAATTAGTATTTTCAAGTCTTAATTACTTACAGGATTAAAATTGCTCTATTTTTTTGTATCAGAATAAATGGTAGGTACCTACCTAGTAACAGCTGTAACTGCTAACAGCTGTAAATTATTAACGTCCACACCGTTAAGGTGATTTTTCACAAGAACTGCATTATAAAAATTGTACAATCATTTTCAGATTATCAAAAATGATAATTTAATAAACTTTAATCAATCTAGTTTTAGACAGTCGCCATATTATTTAGGCCAAAGATATGAGTGTTTTGATTAGTGGGACACGAAAAAGGAAATCGTGCAGTTGATAGGTATTATATGTAGAAATGAATATGGTAGTAACTATTTAAGTGACTAAATGTGCAGAGTGCGGGTTGTAGGGGTGGAAGTAGGGGGCGGTATGGGGTGGGGGCCATTAGCGCTGACAGCCCGCCCCGCCGAGAGGTGCGGTAACAGATAGTTTCCTGCTCCACTTGACTTGAACAGTACCGTCGGGAATACGGCCTGCAGCATTATAGACTGGAGCATCTGTCACTGGGATTTTAGCGTTCGCCGTTAGGACAACAAATTATTGTCAACGCAACATACTAAATTTAACATCCATATTACCATTAATTTATTTATAAACAGGGACCTGCTTACGAAGAAACGTCACGTCAATATTAAAATGAAATACAAATGTTCGTACTGAGCCACGAGGTCACGGGATCAAACCCGGTGAAGACCAAAACTGTTTCTTATATTTGTTATTCTGGAGTGGAAAATACTCTGAGAATAGTTCGGTGAGAGACAACCATTCGTAAATGAAACGTTATTATTTGCTTTAAATAACTTTAGTTATGTGTAGTACATCTTGTTTGTATTTTACATAAATGGTGTGGTAGAAAATTTAAAATATTTGCAAAATACGACTGCTTTGGAATCGGCAAGATAAAGAGTGATTTTGGTGCCGTGTCAAAATGGCTCACACTGAATGTTTGTAAGACAAAATACATGAATATGGGCAAAAATATACGCGAGGATTCAAATTAATGAAGAAATCATTGAAGTTGAAGAACTTAAATATCTGAAATAAATGAAAATGATAAAAGTGAATATTATACACACGGATAAGATACATAAAGGAAACACAATTTACAGAATTTGAACAATTCATTAAATTTCGAAGTTAAATTTCTGGCTCCGTAAAGGTTCTATTCAAGTTTTGTTATTATACCATTATTGACCAGTTGTTCCACAAAACTGAAATATAACAGATCTTGAATAGAACCTTGACATAACTTGAAAATCAAATTCGAAATTTGATGCTATAATGTTACGTTGTGAAGTAAACTAAATGTTTGAATGTATTTATTTATAAACATAAAATTAACCTAGGGATGATGATGTCCAAGGAACTGAAAAAAAAATTCAATCGCGATATACACTGATATGGATATCTAGCACGGTCGATCGACAAAGATTTTATCGATAATATCTGTAGCGTGTCATTGTTTCCAATCACGCTGCAGATCGTCAATGAACAAACAATCGTTCACGACAATAAAGTTTTCTTAATTTATTCGAAGTGAACTGTTTTTTGTACGATAGCGATTTTCAATCGTGCTCGGGAATGTTGACAAGTTATCGACACTATCGGTAAATTTTTATCGATCGTCCGTGGCAGATATCATGTTAAGAGAAATGCAATTCAAATTAGATTACCAAGGATAAATAATTAAAAAATCATGCACACCGAATCTCTTACCAAACGTCCAACTATATAACAATATTCCTAAAGAAATTACTGAGATTGAAAATATGTATAATTTTGACTAAGAAACCATCTATTCCACAATCCTTACTTTTAAGTTGGTAGAAGTTATTGATCTCCTCAAGTTTGTAATAGATACGGATTGAAATATTGAAAAAAATATATGATTCCCTAATAAGGCCTAATTTTCGGTTCATTCTGATTGGATTGTATATGACCAAAAATTTATACCGTTTGAAATTTCTACAAATTGGAACTCATATAAATAAATATATTCTGTTATTGCGCGTTGCTACACACTTCAGCAACTTTGTATGTCATAAATCCTTATTCCCTTGACCAATGTCATCCAATAATAACAGATAACTACTTGTTTACGAATAGATATTACATATAATTAGCTTGTTTTCGATATGTCCAATAATGCGCGATCGGTTGCGCTCGCATCGGCCGATAGTAATTCGGCACAGAGCCCATTTTGCATAGGGCCAAAAGGACACGGATTTGAATACGATCAAGCATAGTTAGTTATTTCCTTTTAAAATATATTTAACATGTATATGAGAACCCTTAAACTGCGATACTTACTATAATGTTACACAATTTTACTACCTTTGTAATTTTTGTCTAGAGTAATAAGAAATCAATAAATACATGCCAAAATGCTAAAAAGAAACTTGCTAGATTCAGAAGCTCGCAGAAGTTTCAAAATACCAATGCATTACTATAGATATAGGCGAATTTCAGGAACATGGAGAAAAATAAGTAATCCGGTTAAAAACGGGATTGCACGTTGTTTCCTAATAAAATTTTAGTTAATTCATGCACCTGCATTTTTCTTGATAATATAAAATAACGAAATGCGAAAATATTTGGATTTTTATGAACACGTGCTCTGACATTGTGAAAATACATTCGTGTTTTACTAAAAGTTTATCAGGAAACCTATCAATATGTTCGACGATCGATAAAGCCGTATACGATACGATATTGACTAAATTCGTGATCTATGATTAGTTAACGGTCAACGATTGATAAGAAATTCTGCCAAACAAAGCCCGCCAAATTTCCTTGGCTGTCAGTTAAATTTGGGTGACTGTTGATATACGCAATTTTTTTATAATAATGTCGTTCTTTATGTAAAGTTACTAGTTTATTATTGAACGAAGCACCTAGGATTGAAAGACGTCATTTATGCGAACAATTAAATCCGTTCGAACTTGGAGAGACGAAATTCAGACACTTGTTTCGTATATCTCGTTTGATGGCTAAATATCTCATTGACTAATTAACTCAGTTGCCAATAAAGATCTCACTAAATAAATTTAATTAACCTATTTAATGCCAATAAGTAAATAAGGACTGTCAATGCGTATTTCAATTAAAAATTCCCAAATGATTAATATTTATAATATAATAATCAAGTTTTTTATTTATTTTTTATCAGGAAACATACAGATTTTTTACACCTTTGAATAATAAACTTATAAACAATACAAATAAAATCTAATAACAGGTTTTCACTTGAATATAAAATTATGACAACAAACAAAGGATCCAGTATATATCAATACACTTTACAATATTCGATCGATAGGTGGAAATACCGACGATTTTGTAGCGATTTAGCTAGCATTGTCGAACTATTGATACGCCAACCGATATCGGTCACGAAAATTGTTACACGCTGGCAATACTGGCAACTGAAAAACGAATTAAAGTCCGGCAGCAACGTAATAGTTAAAAAATTCTGATAAATTGACAATTTGGAAATAAATAAAAGGGAGTTAATTAGTTAATCTGGTCTTTGGTTAAGACTAACAACTTTTGTTCCTCCAAGTTGGAACGGAATCGATTGATGGCGATTCGATCGTCCATGGATCGTGTATCCGATTTATTTTAACTTAAGGGCTTAGTTAATTCACCTCTATTAATTATTTAACCAGTTATTTTGCATAACGTACGACATTATCCAAGAAGTCGTACATATTGACAGATATTCCGAAACATTGGAGGCCTCGCTAAAAGCAGCGGCTTTTTGTACCGACGATCGGAATCATATTTTGACCTTGCTCGCGAACATCGCTTACTGACCATAGAATAGGGCTTAATGGATCGGTATAAAATCATCGATAGTTACGCCTATCTATCCGACGTAGTAAAGTTATCGATTTCACTGTGCTAGACCCCCAGATTCGATTACACCAGTACCTTCCTCACAGTATTGGATATTGTAGTCCCACTGGTATTACGTAGGTACATTACTACCGTTGCCCCATGTAATACGGTCGCTCTAAGTAACATAATGAATGCAGTTGCCGCGGCGGGGTCACCGCGCATTTTTCCCTCCGAGGCAGATAATGCGCCCCGGGGCACAAGTCAGATCATATCTGAACGAGATACTGCTGTGATCTCAATAACTGGAAAGGCGACTCCACGAAAACATCTCGCAGCTAGATTCTTCCTTCAAATGCACCATTCGCGCCAATTATCGTTCAATTTACTACCAACAGATATATCTTAACCCATGCACACGACTGATGAATTATTTAATAGTTTTCCATAATATTCTGTAGATAACGCTTTAGGACCCCGCGCTATATTTAGCGGTGCCCTATTGCACCGAGACCGTGAAGTTGGCTTTAAGTATGTCAGTGATATGACGCCGAAAAAAACCTTCAATAAAAAAGCAGTTTCGGAAGATATATAAGTAACTCTTTCAATTTGGCACACGCAAAAAAATAATATCGTGAAATGGTTGGAGAGTTTTCCAAACCATTTTATCTAAAAAGCGGCTTAAGGCAAAGAGGAAGCATGTTTCCAGCTCGCTTCAATATAACTATACGCTGATGAACTAATTCAAAGTCTTAATGTCTTAAAAATAGTTTGCCATGTTCAAGCAGTTTGTGTAAATAACATTAACTACGCAGATGGTATGGTTCATTTAGCACCGTCACTAAACTACTGCAAATATGTGAATATTTTGCTAAAATCTTTATAGAACACGGAGAAAAGTGATCCTGTTAAAAAAAATGATAGCACGCCAATTTACTGATAAAATATTAGTCATTCAGAATATGTGTTGACACATGTTCTTTTCATAATAAATATCATGATAGACATGACATATCAGTATGTGTAAGTACACGTGTTCCGCCGTCCTCATAAAACGTTCGCTTTTAACTGAACTTTGTTAGGAACTCTGTCAATACATTCCTCAAAGGCCTGCAGTCCCGTTTTTAACAGTAAAACGTATAATTTAACCAGATTTTTAATATATTAACAATATTTTTTATCAGTAAGTTTTATTTTTTGTCGTTTGGTCAATGATATAAACAATTCCAAGCCCTGTAAAATATGAATGTTATACATTTAAGACTTACTATAATGCAAATAATTTTAAAAAAACTGCACATCGTTGTATACGTCAGAATTGTGGGTAGATTACACAAATAAAATTATTATTTATTTATTGTGTAGGTACAGATTTAACAATAACATAAAAGCGTTTAAACATTTGAAATACAAATAAAAAATTAAAAATGGGATTAAGTGTTGATTATATCATTGTAAAAACTCAAAATAAAAGGTGTCCGGGAATAAAGTGTTCAGGAGGTGATTTTGCAAGATAAAAAGATAAATAACTTCTTAGAAGTGCAAAAATTTAATGTAATATTCAGTCTGTAAAAGTCAATTACCCTTTTCCTTCTACCATCATATCGAATCACTTCCCGAAGTTTGTGTGCTTTAACCCTGGACACCATGTATACAAAGTAATCATTCACTTGCAATGAGCAATGCTTAAATTTAAAATTATGCGAATTTCAACAGAATTCAAAGTGAAATGTAAATTAAATAATAATAAAGTAAGAAATGTAATAATTAAACATAAAAATTAAATTAAACATTTAAAGTCATTTTAAATACATGTAGGATTACGAAAGATTTTTTAAATATTAATACTGAGGGATCAGTAGGATTTATAGGTCCAGTTTGAAGTTCTACTGAGCCGAACCCTCTGATATGAAAATATCTGGAGTCGGTGAATTATTTTCCCATTTGATCTCTGGTGAGTTGACGTGTTGTTCTTGTATTTTTTTGTATTTAGTATGCTTATATAATGCACTTGCATAATGTGGATTGACTAAATGTTCATTTGTGGAAAAGTGTGTGGAAGGGTTTAGTTTTTCCTGTGGGGAAGATTAACTCGGAATAACAAAAATAAAACAAGAAAATCATTGTAATAAAATAAAATAGTTTAGCCAACAGTAGGTAATAAAGCATAGCCGTTAGCTGTGATTTATTAAGCTGTACGTAACCATAACCATAACCTGTACATCTGAGTTCGTCATCTTACATTCGCTCAAATTAAATTACGCACAATTTTAACATTTTAAATTGTTTAATCATTGAAGGAGAAGATAACATAAATCTAAACAAAACATGAAACAGAACTAGATAAAGAAAAAAAGTTAACGGTCGCAACTGGGTAACGAAACCAGCATCTCAGTTTTTCCGGGACGACACTTCCACTAAGCTATTGAGACCTGATTATTTTACATTATTTTTTGTCGACCTCATGTCTCATTTTAAGAATTACCAAAAACATCTTCGACTAATTCCCTTATTTTTGGTCTCCATAAGCTTATACCATACTTTTGTAAACAAAAATAAGACAGAAAGAAAACATCAGACTAAAAAAAATAACCAAACCAAAACACATAATTGTTTACTGTAGAAATTAATCCGAATATAGGGCTTAGTTCCAAGTCCAATTAAAAGCATATCTAGTAAAAAAATTCTAAGATAAATCTAATATTTACCTGTACGTAATAAATATCAGAAGTGTAAATTAAACTGTAGAAATGTACCCATGTTTATATTAAACCACATGAAGTTGATCTATTTTAAGTGTAAAAAATAAATAATTACCGCTATTAATGATAAATTAAAAACCAAAATTATATACATATTTGAATACTGTCATATTTATTATAAAACTGTCAACGTATAATAGCGCAATGATAATTTAAACCAATCATTTGCCTTTCCATGGTTTTTTTTTGCCTTACCTTAGGCTTAAATAACAAACAAATCCAAGAGTAATACAATATATTAGATAAATTATTAAAATTTACGTGTATTTATCTCTTTAAGTGTTGCCTTTAAAATATGATTCTCATAAATATTTGTTAATGTAAATACAAGTACATTTGGTTTATTTCGTTGTTTACGTTAGTATTATTGTTATATCTGAAGACTTTGTCACAAGTGTGTGGGGATAAATTATGGAGATAATAAATAAGGATAACAACAACTTCTAATGGGAAGCGGGATGGATCGCTCTGGTGACGTCACGCTGGCGGCCATGTCCCCTTAACCCGGTGTCACTAAAGAAATAATGCCAGGCGCGCTTAGAGGCTGAGCCGCGGTCACCGCGAAGTGCCGTGCCCAGTCAATTCTAAGCCCGGGTCAGTTCCTCCAGCAACTACTTCACTGTAAGGTGAATACGCTTGTAGATACATACCTAATTGGAATTCAGTGAAACCTCTATCTATCGTTCCTCGAATAATCGTTTTCCCGGATGTATCATTTATTTCTTCTAGTCCGAATTCATTTCATACAAAAATAGATCGCATCGATCGTTTCTATGTCCACCATTTTCCCGCATTCATCGTAGGAATTACGTCGCGTATTTGATATTTTTTGTCTGTGTTTAAACGGCGCCAGACGGCACTCGTTACGATGCGCGAAACTTTTGAGAGAGAAAGAGAAAGAATAACAGTTTGTCGCCGCCATCAGTCGCTAGTTGTCGTCAGTTGTCGCTAGATACCCGAACTTAGTGGAGTGTTTGCAGTTATCCTTTTTGGGCTTTTAAACTATTTTCGAAATGAGCCGTTTGATGAAAAAAGTACGTACTCTTCAAGAAAGATTGAAAATTATCGAAGAGGTGGAAAAAAACCCCGCTGAAAAACGCATCGATATAGCCAAGCGTTTAGGAATCGCGGCATCCACGTTAAATTCTATTTTCTTGAAAAAAAAACGAAATTCGGGAGCAAATTCAAAAGTGCGGAAAATCTTCGAAAACTAGAAAAACCAGTAAAGAATCAAAGTTTAGCGAACTGGAGAAAATTCTTATCTCTTGGTACCAAATTTGACAAATTTTAACAATTTTGCTACTTTCGACGACAATATTCCAACTTGTAGGATAGAAACTATCGAAAGCTTGTGTGACGCAAGATTGACGGAGACAACAAAAGAGGTCGATATTGATGAAGAGGAGCCCCTGCCTGTACCTTCATTTTCAGAAGCATGCACCCTCTTTGAAATATTGAAAACTTTCTACTACACACACTCAATAACTGATGCCGAAAAAGCTGGAAATATACTGTTGACTTACGGAAATAAAACAGTAAAAAAACAAATGTCCATGAAAGATTATGTATTTACAATGCAATAAACTTTAAAAAAAAATTGGTTCTGTTTAGCTTTGTATTTTTTTAAATAAATACATTTATTTACATCTAAAACTTATTTTCTTCTTATAATTTTAATCTACCAACGGTTATGCAGATTGGGAGGACGGTATCTTCACTGGATCGTATCTCCTTGTGTTTTTTTTCTCTTAATCCCGCATTCATTGTTTTCCCGCATTCATCGTTTATTTCGATATGTCCCTTTAAAACCAATAGATAGAGGTTTCACTGTACATAATATCTAGATGTATAGGTTATATATGCCTGTAGTGGCTCTCAAACCAATACTTTAGAGCATTTTGGATTCTTAAATACCTAACAATCAAGCCTTCTTAACCCATTTTCATGAGTATGCATACATGAAGGCAAGCCTTCTTAACCCATTTTCATGAGTATGCATACATGAAGGCTGGACCAGAACACTATTTTTTCACGCTCTATCCGTGCTTCAGTCACATTAATACATTACTCCATACTCTTCACAAACACCTTTAAGGCGATGCACTACGTCGTGTAATATTTTAAATCGAACCGCTATCAATCACTCCCGCTTAACACCATCCGCCTGTTTTGATTTACGCAAGAAAAAATCATGGCCAAAAAGTGCCTTTTATTTTATTTTGTGGATGTTCATGGATAAATATTTTTTTTTCCCGATCATTTTATAAATAACTTAATTTGCAACATCATACAATAAAATCATAGCCGAAAATGAATTCGTAAGTCGGAGATTTTGAACTGTAAAGCAGTTTTCATAGGTCTTATACATTATTTTTATCTGGGCTTATAAAAAGACTTATCTAAAAAATACTCGATTATTTCAAAGACCAAAATGTATTCTACTCGCAGTATTTAATTAAAGCATATGAAACATTTCTAGCCGACCAAATTTTCAAACCAAAAACACATGATTTTGTATTACTACGTAGTGCATCGCCTTAAATAGAAATGCCATTAGTTTCCATTTTTTCAATTTTTCCGTGAAGTTGGCTTTAAGTATGTCAGTGATATGACGCCGAAAAAAACCTTCAATAAAAAAGCAGTTTCGGAAGATATATAAGTGACTCTTTCAATTTGGCACACGCAAAAAAATAATATCGTGAAATGGTTGGAGAGTTTTCCAAATACCAAAATGTATTCTACTCGCAGTATTTAATTAAAGCATATGAAACATTTCTAGCCGACCAAATTTTCAAACCAAAAACACATGATTTTGTATTACTACGTAGTGCATCGCCTTAAATAGAAATGCCATTAGTTTCCATTCAAATGTAGATTTGAATGGAAACTAATGACACAGTATCCTTTGACTGGTGAAGACTACCAATACACTCGCCACTTAAGGTTATCGGACACATATCACCCCGGCACCAGTTCAGCATCGCCTCACCTCGTGTCGTTCTTTGTATGAAACTTCATACCACTGCGTACGCTAATCGCCTCCGTAACGGCATCGCTTCGCCTCAGAACAAGTTAGTGAAGGGTGTGCGGTGCGTGGTCAACTCTCAGTCACCTCGCTTACAGCTCGTTGTCTCCACGACGGTGGTTGTCTAAGTCTAGGTCTAGAGGTGCCTGCGTTTTGTTGACGGCGAGGCGATGAGGCGAGGCGACGCTGATCCAATGCCAAGCTGATAATATATGTGTTCGATAATCTTTAAGTTCCGATCGGACATACAATCGTACTGGACCGTCAAAATACGCACGCATCGCGTGTTCTTCATTATTCTCCGAATTTCCTTAATATCTTCATTTCTTCCTCAAGCGTTCTCAAAATTTCTTCTATTAACTTTCGAGTCATATACATATATTCTCCTTACACTGCTTTGCCCGTCGATCTGACCAAGATGTCTAAACCATTTAAGTGTCATAGTCTTAATCTTGTTCATTACACATCATCGACATTATATTCTATACGGATCTCGTATGTTTTTTCGTATTGTTTAATGTATTCACGTAATTTTTTAAAGCTGTGCTAAATTGTCATTGTGTTGAGATATCGTGGAACCAAAAAAACAGGCATTAATTTAATTGTAAATTTGTAATTTTCATTATACGTTTATCCTGATAAAGAAACCATTGATTTTGTAACATGACGACCCTTTTTGATTAAGTGGTGGTTTATAAAAAAATATTTATTTAATTTAAACTGATTTAATAGCCTAATGACACGTCTGGCCTTAATTTAGTTCATATCCATAAATTCCAAAATAACTTCATAGCTGCCAAAAGGTTTATCCTCGAGTATAAGAAAAGCATTGTGTCATTTTTAACACTTACGTAGATCAACCTAACTCTAATAATACATTTTGTCAAGTTCAGAAACACTTGAAGTACACTGTCATAATGAAAATGAGATTCTCGTAAACACAGCTTTGTGCCGCTGTTATCTTATACGTGCGAGTAGGTGCTGTCGGCTATCGGCCGATTTGGGACAATACTCGTTTATAACTACGTCAATGTTGATATTATGAAACGGTTTATTTTTATTCGTGTGAACCGATGAGCAGTATAAGGAATTTATTAAAAGCGTGCATGTATTGAAAAACAATGTTTTTTTTTCTTCATGTCCTTGCCGATTGTTGAATTACGGTACATAATGTAGGCATTGTTATTATTCTTATTTTTATGTAGACAATTATTTTTTTTTTATAATGCTTTAAAATGTGACATTTTGAAGTGCTGCTTAATAGGGCTTTGTTGACGTCACACAGGTTTCACATAGATGACAGCCGGTAAGACGGCTAGCATCGTGCTTATCCAGTACCGTTTTCTACGTTAGTTACTGATTTTTCGAATCCTACGTCAGTTTTCTAGTTCCCAGACAGATCAATGAAATTGATAATCTGGTCAAGAAAGATATTTGGTATTTGGAAATTTTCGTTTAATACAGAAGAAAGAAAAAATTGAGTTTACTTCGGAATACAGACACGCCCACAACCCATTTCTCTCGGCTTATGGCCTCAGTTGCTAGGTCTGTATTGAAGTACCTAGTCAAATATAAATTAATAAATATAATTGTCAACTGTCGCCGAGTTGCGACCTACCTTCGAAGGCCTCCGTGGTTCAGTGGTAAAGGTTTTCTACTAACAATCCGGGCGTCGTGGGTTCAAATCCCGCAAGCTCAAGTAAATTTTATTTGATTAATTTTTGTTATTTCACAAATTATTAATTAAATTAAAAGTATTGTATTATTGATATTTCCATAGTGAAAAATATTGTCAATATGTCTCAACATTTGAAACGTTGCTTGAAATGGCTGAAAAGGTATGAATAGCCAGGTTCTTCCCAACCTTTCTCTCCCCTATCTCCTTCCCATCCATCAGCCTCACAACATACCTAAATATTGGGATGCTGTACTCTCACTTACTCCAGGCTGTTGGGAGCAGTTAAGACTCTTTTACGGTATTCACATGAATCTTATTTTAACTTCCGGATGAAATGTTAGTCATTCAAAATTTACCGAGAACACACGTGTTCTTTCCGAATAGATGTCATGACTACAATATTAGCATGTTAGTATCAATATCAGTATTTGTATTAACACGTGTTCCACCCTTCGCATATCGCTTGGTTTTGACTAATACTTTGTTACGAATTCATGCAACATCAGCAGCTGTAGGCAGACTGATGGAACCTATGCGCAAGCCAAATACTAAGTTTGGTGATCGCGCTTTCGGAGTATCTGGGCCGAAGGCTTGGAATAAACTTCCTCCGGGACTAAGTTCCATAACAAGTCCTACAGAATTCAGGTCTAAACTAAAAACTTACCTTTTTAGCCCTTAAATTAAATATACCATTCCTGAAAGAAAGTCCAGTTATATCCAATTTTCCAATTATGTACTAAATCCTGTATCTAAATTTCGCTAATAAACAATTAGTTAATTTTAATTAAGTGTTAATTTCAAGTGACCTACCAGGTAAGTATCTGATAGTATTATTGTCCTAGCGTCTGGACGATGTAGGCCCTCTGATTGGTCAAATTAAAATTGTCTGTTTCGGGTAAATTCAGCTTACTTGAAAATTAAGACACGATTTCATACTAAAATAGGATCGCCTCATAATAATACGAGATTTCTTTAAAAGCATCGTTTCTGCTCATATAATTTTTGGATAATATCGAAGAAAATATGTTTTAGAAAGTTCATAATCCATTGGATTAATTACATTACAGTGAAAATTATCCACAGTTACGTGATTATGTTTGACGTTTATAAAAAAATCACGCGTTCCTTCAATGGCCGATACGCACGGCTATGGATTAGATGGCCGACAGAGCGCACCTCTGGCGGTATAAAAACGAACCAAATGAATGGCGCGAATATTTAAATATGCAGCTCACAATATTTGACTACTTACGATTAACAAGGGTTTAATAAGAAGATTTCTTCTGGAAGCTTATCACTTTGTAATGGCATTTTTCATTATTATTTATATTTTTTTGTTTATTAATTATATCTAATTTTATATTGACATGTTTTCTAATTTCTATAATTTCAAAATTATTTATTTGCGATGCTTTATATCCTGAGTGAAGTATTTTAAGACCTGATTTTTTTATCGAAAGTGTGATCATTATTCAAAAGATGATTTGCAAACTCAGATTCACTATTTCCATTTAGAGCCCTGCGATATTCTTTAGTTCTGACTTCAAAATGTCTATTGGTTCTACCTTTGTAAAAGAAATTACAATCATCCCAGTTGAGTTTTTGAACTCCTGATTTTTTTGTTTGAATTTTGCTATCTTTATTATTAAGAATATATTTCTTCATTGTTATTAGTGTAAAACGCCAGTTGAATAGTACCAGGATTGTTTTTATATATAATTTTAGAAGTATCGTTATCCACAAACAGAATTCTACGCCATTGTTTATTTCTATCTTTAGAAAGACCGTTTGAAGAGAATATGTTTAATTTTTTTATTTAGTATTTCAACTATCAATTTATTAGAATAACCGTTATTAAATGCTATTTGTCTTATGGATATATTGTTTTATGGTTATATGCTATTTGTTTTTTTCAGGTCTTAAAATACTTCACAATGAATAATTTTGAAATTTTAGAAACGAGGAAACATGTTAATATAAAAGCAAATATAATTAACAAGAATTTTTTTATAAACTCTCTTTTAAATATTTTCCCACTCAACTGGTCTTTCCCGTCTAACGATATTGTAATTCCTAATTATTATAAACCCAGCCTACTTTTACCCCTCCCCCCTCCTTCCACTTCTTCTTTCCCAATTGCAATCTATATTTAATTTTTGACTTCGGTGTATACGCAATAAAATGTAAACATTATATTTATTTATTTATTGGACAATTTTCATAGCGCCGCTTTTGTGAGATATCACCTCAGGGGCGCTATATTGTAATAATCTTCCTTTATATATAGATTTTTACTCTCCTGATGATGTTGTATATATAATCTAACTTTAAACTTTATTAGATACAGTAACAGTTGTAGGTAAAGAATTACCACCAGTTGGAGTAAAATTAACACCTTTTAATTAAACCGACAGCTAATCTCATCGCAAAATTACCCTCATTTTATTCATTGTTAGGGTCCGGTAGGTGATTGTCAATGTTAATTCAGTACTCGGTATAATTTCTGTATATAGTTTATTTATCTGTATTACGTTACAGGAATGCACGGACAGCGATACTGTCTGGTCCGGCTACAATGTTCACTCTGGTGCTTCTTCTCTACATTTCTCTTATATAATAAATAATTATCTAATATTAGAACTAACAATATTGTTCTTATAACTATGTACTTATTGATTAATAGGTTCCAACTAACTAGTTGTTACAAATATTTACTTATTATTAATAGGGTCCGACTGATTGTTGTTATAACTACGCATGCACAAGAATATTGATAACAATGATAACAAATGATAGCATGGGTTGCATTGGTACATAACATCTTCCCCCTTAGAAGAATTGTCGACCTCGACAATCTTTCCTTACTTCACTGTCGATGTAAGTCGCGTATGTCGACCACTGACTGAAGCGTCGTTGTCGTCTTCTAGTGTTACAACAAGTGTAGGTACCTCTGGAGTGTCTGAATTATTCGGTTGGTTTTTTGATTTATAATATTTGTATAGTCTATAAAAAATAAACATGACAATGCTCATTAAAAGGTATGAGAAATATGAATTCTGAGAGATTTTATGAAGCGTTACTTTTGATTCTGTTTCAATATTAAGATACATTTCATCTAGATTGCGACTTGCAGTATTTAATTCTTCATTATTAAGACTCTGAATTTTGGAGGACATATCTGGAATTTCTAGAGCAATAGTTTTATTTCCAGTTTCTGAGTAACAATTATTTTCTAGTATATTAAATTGAGGGATAATTGATTTAGATGAAAGCATGTCATTTAAATTAATGTTGTTAAAATTTGTGTAAATTATAGAGGAACTAGTATATATTTTACAATTCGACATTAAGGATAATATTCCAATATTTGCTAGAAATAAATCGGATGGATCAGAATGATTACATTTGATGGTTATTCTAGTTGGTTTAGGAAGTACAACAATCCACTGATTTTTGTTTACAAATTTATGCCATACTTCGTCAATTGAATTTGTGATTCTAATATTGCAATTATTTGGCATGACAGTCATATTATTTAATAGAAGTTGGGTTTCACATATTGGTCTTAATTGTATGGAATATAATGGATTGATAAGTTCACAAATTGAATTATTTTCATTGATATTTTTACAAGATTCTAAATTATTAATTATTGAATAATATTTCTTGGTTTCAGCTATAGCAAGATAATCTATAGATGGTAAAATAAATACATAATAATTATCTGGTCGTTTGGCTGGTAAAGATATAAGTTTATACATTTCGTAATTAATATGATTGGTTAAGGGAATTGACATTACAAAGATAATTCGTGTATTAAGATAAAAACATTTCAACTTAATTAGTGGTAACAATTGATTTACATATCTTGTTTCAGGAGGTACAGGGTAACATGTTGAGCTTGGTAGGTAAGGAATAGATTTGGTTAGCTCAATAGATAATTGGTTAGGACTTATAATAAATGGATGTAATATATTGCCTTTGACAAATAATATTGCGTCGATGAGTGTCATGTATTTATTTTGTAATTCTGTGATAATGAGTGTAAGTGAAGCTAAATGATATTCAATGTCTTGTTTGATTTCGACATCAAACATGTGTTTGTTAATTTCAGTGGCATAAGCTTGAAATTTGTGAAAATTTATATTAACTGATTTTCATTATTTTCTATATTCGCTACTGAATTCATTTAGAGATGTAGATGCTATAGGCATAGACTGTAGTACGGTGATTAATCTGGAACAAGAGCTCTCTTTAATCGATTTGCATGTACCTTTACTTTTTTATTTTTTATTAAAATAGTATAGTTTACTGGTGAATTTATTTGACAGATTTTATAAGGACCTTTGTAGTTAGGTGTTAGTTTTTTGGAATGGTGAATTAGGGATGATTCGTTTCGCAAATATACCTTATCATTTAGGTTGTACGTTATATTATTAACACTTTTCTTATCGTAAAATTCCTTTGATTTATTTTTTTGTTTAATTATGTTACTTCTTGCGAATTCAAACGATTTATTTAATTTTAATTGGAGATTATCTGCATAATGTTCGTAAGTATATTTAAATTCTGGATCTCTGATAATAGCAGTTGGTAATTCTGGTTTATTTCCAAAAATTAATTCATGAGGGGTATATTTAGTTGAGGAATGTGTTGTTGTGTTATATGAAAACATTGCTAAGTTTATCCATTCGTCCCAATCAGTTTACTTATCGGAGATAAAGTGCTTAAGGTAATCAGCTAAGGTAGCGTGACTCCTTTCTAACGCACCATTAGATTGTGGATGATATGCGCTTGTTTGAATTTGTTTGATCTTGAAAAGTTTTGCAACTTCTTTTAAAATTGAGGACGTAAAATCTTTACCTTGATCCGTGATTATTTGTTTAGGTATTCCAAATTTACAAATAAAATTGTTGACTAATTGATGAGCTATTGTGACGGCTTCGTGATTCGGAATTGCAAATGCTTGAGAAAATTTACTGAGATCATCTTGTAACGTAAGGATGTACTTGTTACCGTTTTCAGTTAAAGGTAATGGACCTACGATGTCCAATGCTATTTTATCGAATGGCTTTTCCGAGGTTGAAGTTATTTCCATAGGTTGAATGTTACGTTTACGAGATATTTTGTTTTTCTGACATGATTCACATTTTTTAATATAATCGCGAATATCTTTTTTCATTTGACTCCACGAGTATCGGTCTTTGACTCGGCGATACGTTCTGTGGAAACCTGAATGTCCAGAATGGGGAGAATCATGATTTTCCTTAATGATATCCGGTATATCTTCAATATTTGGATTACAAATTTTATTTTTACAAATTTTTACTTTAATATTAGTTCCAGCGAATAAGTAAAAAATGATAAATTTTATTTTATTTGAGTTTAAATTATTTATATCATTTCCAAATGTCGGGATCGATATAGAGTTAATATTTTGAGAGATTAGTATATTTTTTAATTTTCTGAAGCAGTTGAATACATCTTGATATGAGGGTTTATCCCAAAAATGTTCTTTTGCAATCAAATGGAATATTTTGAAATTATTATATTTAGAATATAATATATCATTTAAGTCGCTTTTAGATTTAGCGATTTCATTAAAATTAGTTATCAGGTTTTTTATTTCAAAAGCGATTCCTTGAGACATCTCTTTATCGTTTGAAATTATATGACACCAATTATCCTTCTGAGTTAGCAAATTATTATTGATTTCAACGATATTCTGACAGTCTGTATTTTTATTTAAATAGTGTGATTTAATAAAGTCTTCATATGAGTTTGGTTCTGGATCTATCTTGATATGTAGTATTTGTTTACTATCTATTCGAGACAGAGCGTCAGCGTTTGAGTTAAGCTTACCCGGTTTAAAGATAATGTCGTAATCGTATTCCTCAAGTTTCAACCGCCATCGAACTAATCGAGAACCTGGATCTTTTGCATTAAATAGCCAAACTAATGGTTTGTGATCTGTAATTATGTTAAATTTTACACCATAAAGGTATGGTCTGAAATGTTTTACTGCAAAAATGATAGCAAGAAGTTCACGTTCGGTTGTTGAATAATTTGATTCAGCTTTATTGAGAGTGCGAGAGGCATATGAAATAGGTAAATCTTTTGATATTGGACCTTGAGATAGAACGGCACCAATAGCAAAATTACTACTATCTGTCGTAACATTGAAAGGCAGGGAGAAATCCGGATATTGAAGAATTGGTTCAGAGATTAGGAAATTTTTCATTTTGTCAAATGATTCTTGTTGAGTGTTTCCCCACTTAAAAGGTTCATCCTTTCTTAATAATTTGGTAAGTGGTTGTGCTTCAACACTAAAATTTTTAATGAATCTTCTATAGTACCCTATGAGTCCTAAGAAAGATTGCAATTCTTTCACGTTTCTTGGAACAGGATAATTTTTTATAACTGAAATTTTATCTGGGTTTGGTTTAACACCTTCATTTGAAATTATATGACCTAGATAAATAACTTCACGTCTCATAAATTCGCATTTATTTGGTTGTAGTTTGAGATTATGCGTTTGTAGACGACTAAATACTTCGCGTAGCTTAATGGAATGATTTTCAATATTATCCGCATAAATGACGATGTCATCAAGGTATACAAAACATCTGATGCCTTGTAAACCTGTTAAGACTTTATTCATAAGCCTTTGAAAGGTATTTGGCGAATTTTTTAGACCCATTGGCATTCTATTGAACTGATAGTGTCCAAGTGGAGTGGAAAATGCAGTTTTATCACTGTCTTCTTTTTTTTATATTAATTTGATAAAAACCTTGAGCTAAATCCAATGTAGTGAAATATTTCGAATGCCCCATCTGATCTAGTATTTCGGAAATATTTGGAAGTGGAAAACTGTCGCCGATAGTAATATTATTTAATTTTCTGTAGTCGATTACGATACGCCATTTAGTTTTCCCGCTGGCATCCTGTTTTTTAGGAACTACCCACAGAGGTGATGACCACGGTGAATTCGACTCTTTAATAATTTTTTGTTCTAACATTTTCGCGATCTGGAAGTTGACTTCTTTTTTGTGAATTTCTGGATATCGGTATGATTTTGTAAAAATTGGGATTTCAGAGGTTGTATGTATTTCGTGTTCTACAGCGTTTGTTGTCGTGAGTGTATCATTATCTAAATGAAATAAATTATTGTATTCTTTAATTATAGATAAGACGGAGTGTTTTTCTTCAGAATTTAAATGATCCAGTCGAACTGAATTTAATATATTTTGTTCACGTTCAGCCCCATTATTTGATGATGATTTGAATTTGAATATGTTTTTATTATTTGTAAATGTATTTTGATTTAACAAACTTGATTTAGATTTTTCGAATGGTTCGAGGAAGAGACTGAGTGCTTGGATTTTTACAGACCTTTCGGTTGTATTCAATATGGTAGCTAGAGCCTTGCAATTTGTATTGACTTTAGCTATTGATTTAGATAAATAAACACCTTCAAGTATTTCGACTTCAGGAACGAGACCTTCTTCGATCTCTGGATTTTGAACATGAAATTCAATAAGAGTTTCGGTGCGCGGTTTAATTATAAATGAGTTAGATATTGATTTAGATTGACCCGCGTCGATTTTGTGATAAATAGGAATATGTTGACCATGGAATTGTAAAGAATTGGATTCGTAATTGATATGTGCGCGAACACGACGTAGGAAATCATTGCCAAGCAATCCATCTAATGGGACGTTGGTTGATTCAGGAATTATGTGAATTTTGTGGTAATATTTTTTTGCATTGAATTTTAATTCGAGTTTGACGATGCCGAGAGTTAGTGTAGGATCATTAGAATTATTTACACCTCTGAGATTTAGTTTGATTGATTCATCTACAGGAACGTCTCCCTGTATAGATGAGAGTTTGATCAAAGAGATGTCGGCACCGGTGTCCAATAGAAGGTTCAGACAATTATTTGGATTAATGGAATTTGGACACGTGATTTTGATATGTGGAGTTGACTCATTTATATTAAGGATTCTGCCTTTATGTGGTTGATATTCCGCGACGTGGCAGTCCGGTCGGAATTCCCGGAGTTTAAATGATTGGAAGAGGAGGTTGCATGATTTTGGCCTTTGTTTTGATTATTATATTTTCTTTTTCGATATTCCGATATGACATGACCTTTTTTTTGCAATAATTACACGTTTTTGAATATTCGCTTCTTTTTAAAGATTCGTCATTGTTCGTGTTAAGATGGTTTATAGATTTGGGTTTATTCTGGGGATTTTTGAAACAATTATACGAATTATGACCGATTTTTTGGCAGTAAGTGCATGTTATTTTATTGACCTTATTTATGTTTGTATTGCTAATTACAGGATTTTTAGGATTTTTGTACTGAATTATTTTTTCTTCGTTGAGTGCAAGGTACGAAGCTTCTTCAAAAGATTTAGGGTTTTGACCGCGTATCACAATACTGTAATTAGAATTTACGCCAACAAGAAATTGGTGGAGGGCCATCTGTTTTACTATAGCGTTTTTTCCAATTAATTCAGTAGGATTTGATGTTTCTGCTTTAATTACTCTGATTAGATTACTGTAGCATTTATCGATTCTTTGAGTGAAACATGTAATTGACTCGTTACGATTTTGAGTACAAGATTGTAATTCGAGAGCTATTTGTGAAAAACTTTTATTTTCAGTGAAATTTTCGATTAAAAATTATTTATATGCTTCCCATGTTTCGAGTGATCTACAAGATGTAATTAAGTCTGCCTTACCAATAACTTGGGTTTGAATGTAAGTGAAAATTATGTCTTTTTGGTCATCGTTCGCAAGCTTGTATGCATAGTCACAATTTTTTATAAAAGTGGGTAATTGGTCTGTATCACCGTCAAAAGTACGTATGAGTTTAGTTAAAAAACTTAAAGAAATATTTTCTGGTTTAATAGTGTCTGTTTTAGGCGGCATTTTGTGTAATTAGTGTTAGTGTGAAATATTGTGTAAAAGACGAAAAAGGAGAGTGAGCAGAATTGAATGGCAAGAGAGATGAAATTAACTTATATTACAGGAAAAATAGGATTTCGAATAGAATGGGTAAGGAATATTTAAGGAACTTACATAAAAAATGACATTATGAAGTAATCAGCTTCCAGCATCCAGCACTTCGGCAGCTCAAGCAGAAGACGGAGATTTTCCGGCAGCTTCAGCAGAAGACGGAGATTTTCCAGCAGCTTCAGCAGAAGACGGAGAATTTCCAGCAGCTTCAGCAGAATACGGAGATTTTCCAGCAGCTTCAGCAGAAGACGGAGATTTTCCAACAGCTTCAGCAGAAGACGGAGATTTTCCAGCAGCTTCAGCAGAAGACGGAGATTTTATGTGTTCTTCTTTAATTTGACGTTTCTGTCGGTTTAATGTGCCGTAGAAGTCCCTTGTCTCAATTCGCTTCCTTGTGAATTAACAATTTCACCAATTGTACCGTTAAACCCTGTTAGAGTTCCTCAATCTTTCAGGAAATATTTTTTCGAGGATCCCACTTCTGACACCACTTTAATGTTAGGGTCCGGTAGGTGATTGTCAATGTTAATTCAGTACTCGGTATAATTTCTGTATATAGTTTATTTATCTGTATTACGTTACAGGAATGCACGGACAGCGATACTGTCTGGTCCGGCTACAATGTTCACTCTGGTGCTTCTTCTCTACATTTCTCTTATATAATAAATAATTATCTAATATTAGAACTAACAATATTGTTCTTATAACTATGTACTTATTGATTAATAGGTTCCAACTAACTAGTTGTTACAAATATTTACTTATTATTAATAGGGTCCGACTGATTGTTGTTATAACTACGCATGCACAAGAATATTGATAACAATGATAACAAATGATAGCATGGGTTGCATTGGTACATAACATCATAAACACGGGTAAAATTAATTAATATGTAATAATCTATTATTTAAGTCAACTTTGTTATAACTATCTTTAATTGTGACCAACTAAACGATATTGATTCAACTTATAGACATTGACGGATGTAACACATATTTAAGTACTGCAAGTCTCATATGAGCTAATTATATTAGGTACCTAAGATAACAGTTAATATCAGTTGTAGACATGTAGTCAATAATAGTGTTTCATTTGAAATAATCCATCACAAATACGTAAAATTTCATTTATTCAGACAACTGTTATTCTTATTATGCGTAAAATTAGCATATTATTATTAATTAACTCATTCCTGTTCCGTGTTTTAACAATATATATACTCACCCTCTCTCTGTGAATGTCCTTATATCTATCTATTAAATGTAACTGTTGTTAATATCACTTAAAATGGGCGAAGCGCAAACAAGAGCCGCCCGCAGGGCCTAGCAGAAAAAAACCCGCGGAGCGGGTTTTTAACTGCTAGTCATACTGTATATTATCTCCATATATAGTTAGTAATAACATAGATCATTGTAGAAATGTATTATATATTTGTACAGCGCCCTTGAAGTGATTTTGCACAAAAACGGCTATTATTTTAGGCCCGCAGTCGCAGTCTCATTTTTAACAGGAAAACAAATAATTTGACCAGATTTTTAATAAATTAGCACTATTTCATATCAGTAAGTTTTCTCCATGTACTGATGATAATTTGATTTCAGTTTCTTTCTGAAAATACTTGCAATTTTGGGATTCGATGTTAGACGATGGTCAAAAAGTGATTATTATTATTCAATCTTTGGAATTATATTCCAAACCAAAACGAATAGATAGATAATAACGATGTTCGCGACATGCGTTATGCGCGCGATTTCCTACTAATTTATTTCATACTACACTGGTTCTATTATCTATGAGTCTTTCCATAGACATCTTCTGACGTCATTGAGTCTAACAGACTTTTCTTCCAGTAGCATTTGTTTACTGTAAAGTACCGACAGCCTAAATTGGGCGAATAGGATATTGCTTCCAGGATCTGTAGTACGTATGGTATGAATGCCTGGAGCCTGGAGCCATTGGGGGTTCACCAATCTGATATCCAACAAATAATTAGCTGAGTCGGGAGATGTTTACAGTTTCCTTGGTAACTGAAACCTGAAATCTAAGCCTCGGGCGCCGGCTGCCCCGATATTGCTGCTAACCCCGATACACCAATATCCTAAGATTGTTCCCGAAGGCCGATTAATGGCTACTGCTACTGTTTTCAAAAATTTTAATTCTCTATTAATCAATAATTCCATCGGGGTCTCAAAGTCTAAAGGTTAACTGTAAATGAGCGATCTGCAATTTTGTCCAGTGTTCAAAAAGACAAAATAAATGAATTTTTTATTTGCAATTCAAATTTTGTAATTTTTAAACGGTAAAGCTATGTAATGTTCTATGTTTTAAGATTTAAACAAAAATGTCTTTAACGATTATTGAAAGGAGCCCATTTAGAAGGCAAGCTTTTTTTTAACTCGGTTACTTTTATCAATCTTCAAGGGATTACTTGTACAGCGTGTTTTTTAAAAATTAACCACACAAAGGATGCCCTGAGGAAAATAATGTCCCTCAGAGCTTATATCATTTTGGGTATGCTGTGTGGAGGATCTTTTTAAAGAAAGAAAGGAGAGGAAGTTCTGGGAAGGAAAATATATGAGGGGTGTGTAGGAATCTCGGAATCAGTGTGTCCAACAGTGACGGACGAATGAATATACCAGCTCAAAAATCCACTTGGAGAGGTCGAAGGGTCTCCACAAACCAGCCTCTCTCCATCTGCCCGGGCACCCCTGCTAAATCACCAAAAGCAGGGAACCACTTAGTGTGACCTACGGCAGAGGTGTTGGTTATCCAATAAATATTTCCCGGGGCGGCGGTACCTAAACCCGCTTCCCAAATTGTATGTTGGGATTCAACTCAAAAGGTCTGATGGTTTGTAGAGTAAAATAACGTAATAAAAGTATATAATAATAAAAATAATAATTGGATGACTTGTATATCGCCGTTTTTGCGCTAAATCACCCCAAGGGCGCTGTACAAACTTATAATACATTTCTACAGTGATCTATGTTATTACTTAACTATTTATGGAGAAAATATACAGTACAATACTTACCTGGTAGGTCACTTGAGATTAAAACTTAATTAACATTATCTAATTGTTTATTAGCGAAATTTAGATACAGGATTTAGTACATAATTGGAAAATTAAATATAATTGGACATTCTCTTAAGAATTGTATATTTAATTTAATGGTATGACAGCTTAAAAAGGTAAGTGTTTAGTTTAGACCTGAATTCTGTTGGACTTGTTATGGATCCTAGTTCCGGAGGGAGTATATTTTAAGCCTTCGGCCCAGATACTCCGAAAGCGCGATCACCAAACTTTTTAACTTTTCAATTTATTTAACGGATAGGCTAGCTTTAGACTTGTAAGTTTTTTCGTAAATTTACGACTTCTAGCCAATGGGCATATTGGATTTTCAAAATGCAATATGTCCATTGGCTAGAAGTCGTAAATTTACGAAAAAACTTACAAGTCTAAAGCTAGCCTTACCCTACCGTCTGAATTTTGAAAAAACATCATATAGATACCCTATACTTTTATTTTAGAAGAAGTAATATCTCCCAAATTCACCCACTCCTTAACCCCCAAACAGCAATATATACCCCCATTTATTGGAGACTCCGATTTCTTACACTGCATTACGAATAGGAGTTATAAAATGATTTAGCAAACTATATAAAATGCAATGATATATTTATGGAGTATCCATCTTTTGAACTTGAATATAATATCAGATGCTTTTACTATTTTATTGTTAAATACATATACACATAAACGACCTGGTACGTGAAAAACTTACTAATTGAAAATAATAAATAGAAACTGACATAAAATAGTTCATAGAAAGACATATAGCGTATCCAGTCATAGAGCATTGTTTATCTGTTGTATAAACTTGAAATAATAATAACGTCTCATCGAATTTCTGAATTTGTCCATGTATTTTGAATGTTCTATACATTTCATCATTTTGAAGATATCGTAATAACAAATAATATTTTAGAAACAAGATAAAATTATCTGATAGATTTTTGTTTTTGAAACATACTTTGTTTTTTAAAAATTGATATTTTTTTATTTGAAACACAAAAAAAAATGAAAAAAATTGTTTACGGTAAACATTTTTAACCAAAATGTCCAAAAATTTCACAGAATTCAAAATTGAAATTAACACAGTCCTTTATTTAAGTAATTTGGAAGAAGCATATTATTTAATTTTTTACTATGTTCATAAAATATTTTTTTTAAATTGCTTTTAAATCGCAGAAAACAACAACAAAAATCTGAAATTTTGAAAACATTGAACTTTCTACGTTAATACCGCACAACAACTGCTCCCGACTGTTCGGAGCCAGTGAGACTATAGCATCCTCAATCGGGGTATGTTGTGAGGCTGAAGGTAGTAGGGAGGTATAGGCGATGGGAAAGAGGAAGGCGGGGAGGACCTGGCTATTCATATTTAGTCAGCAAACACGACCAAACCATTTAAGGCAACGTTTCAAGTCTGAATGGTTGTCTTAGCGAGGGCGATACTGAGAGTATATTTTTACTCTGGCCGAAAGTACACTATATATTATTTTGAATGAATAAATTGTGAAAAAAAACAATTTAAGAAAAATAAATTATTTGTGCACGCCGGTATTTAAACCCGCGACCTTCGGCTTGCTAGTCGAGAGCCTTACACCTCGACCACGAAGGTCGCAAAATCATATCTTAAAGCGTTTATTTATTCGATACATGTGAACTAGACATTTAAATTCTAGTATGATTAAAACTGACGAAAAATAACACAAAATACGTCGTAAATTTATTAAATTATATTTATACATTATATTAGTAAATTGAAAACTTTATGGACATAAACACGATTTTTGAAGATATTACAAGAAGAAATCTCATAACTAGCAAGCGTGGAGACGTTGCTAGATGCAAAATGCACTGTTGCCGGATTTAAAAAAATGGAGTTAACGATTTTTTTATTATTAGTACTAACTCGAATCTAACCTTTAAAGTCTTTACACAATTTATAACAAAATCAAGTAATTTTTTTAGTAAGTTTGATGATGTATTAGTAGGTATATTGAGGAAATCCGTAATTGGTTTCTCGGTTAAGTAATTTGCACATCTAATATCCCTTAGATTCTATTAGTACCTACTTAATATTAAATTGCCCGTGAAACTTGGTTTTATGCGACAACAAGAAGCTCTTATTCATTATCTGGTTAATTTATTAATTTTTGTTATTATGTTAATCATAGCAATACCATAACAATATCGTTACAGTATAATAAATTACTTCGTGCCTTATAACCGTCCCTGTCCAGTGTGCATGCATTACTCACATTAGACATTATGGCTGTATATGTATGTATTAGTCATTTTCAGTAATGGTTTATCTCGGCTTATCTTGTTAGGATTTCTAGCATAAAACAAGATAAATATCTCTCTTAATGAGCAATAAAAGAGCATATGATATAACGGCCCTATATTTTTAAAAAGCGAATGAAACAAAATCATATATTAATCACTGAATTCGAACTTACTTAAAGACAGCTTTTCGAAACTAAGGTCGCGATAATGCATTACAATTTGTCATAGTACCGACAATTTTAGTGAGTTTACCAATCATCCTTGTTTTATTTGGCCGTTTTTTTTATGCGTGGAGTAAATTATTATAATGCTTTGAAAAGCATTATCGATTGACGTTGACAACTAATTCACTTAAAAAAAAAAAAAGTATAGTTAGTATAGTAATACGCGTCACGTTGACAAAACCACTTACGTAGGTTTTGTTTTTGTCCGATATAGGTATTTATATATTGGGATGCCGTAGTCTCACTGACTTCAGGCAGTTGGGGCAGTTAAGATTCTTGTACGGTATTCACACGAATCTTGCGCGCGGAGCCAATGAAAGTTGTGCATCTGATGTGTAGGTAGAAGAAGATATAGTTATTTATATTCGCTATTCAAAACAAATATCATATATACTTCAACAGAAAACCGGACAGAAATTCATGATAAGTGTTGAAAAAAATTCTAGGTTGACTTGGTTGGGTTGTTTTTGTAGATTTTGTTTTCATCACAAAACAAAGGGTTCGAAAGGGTTCTGATTTGTCACTGTCTGGTTTGTCCAATTACCCTTTGAGGTAGATATGATATTTTAAATAGGAATATATAGCACGATGAGTTTATATTACTTTTCAAAAGTGTTGCTATTTGTCACCGTTTTGGTTTGTCATGGAATCACCTCTAAGGTAGACAATGTAATAGTCAAAGAGCGATAACAAGAAACTGTACAAAGATGTATAAAAAAAAATTCAATACCAGAGCCAGCTTCCTCATATTCGGTTATAAAAAGTGAGTTTGCCGAAAAGCTGAAATGAAAGGCAGGGGAATTTATGGAACAAACCTACTTTTGGTGTCTATTTGCGATATTCAATTAAAGCAAAATTTCGATGCCGAATGGTGGTCACTAGGTTCATTGGGGCGATATTGAAAGTATCTATCTTGCATTTTGAAAGGGAGCTCATTGGTTAATTTGGCAAATCGCTTCGCCGATGCCAGGTCTGCCATTGGCCCGCCCAAACTGCTTCCCGCCTACCAAGTCCGCCCTCCGGAGTCCGCCCTCGGGGAGGGGGCCCTGTCCGGACATGCGCAGTAAAGCAATCTATAATGGAGCCGAAGGTCGTCACCGTCACCGTCGCCGTCGCCGTCGCCGTCACTGCTACCCGCACCGTCATATGCACCACGTGTCATGCCGCCCGCTAAACTCTACTGTCGCAAATTTCTCACATTTTCGCGATATTGTTAACAGTGCAGGCAACGCAACTCACAAACTTTTAGCATAGGGGGAACTTAATAAAGCGTACGACTTGCAGATTATTTTCGACGAGTTTAAAAATAAATTAATTTATATTAGTGGTCCTTTTAATTTCATACATTGTTTCCGTTTCAGTAATACATTCTCTACCGCCCACAATTTAACCCCCCTATAAAACCACATCATTCTTTGCTTCCCTTTTACCAATCCACGCCTTGAGCTTGCCTTTGAGCGCGAATCAGGACTTGTGCAATTGTAAATCGAACTTGATAAAATTGATTGGAATTTTATTGTCTTTGGGAATCTAAAATTACTTAAACAATAAATAATAATGCGCGATTTATAAAACTCATATGAAAAAGCGTGCCGCTCTGCATATTGGCACATTTAACTACCCCTCATTTTACATGCTTTCAAAATAAATTAACAAAATCATATCACCCAGGAATAAGAAATTAATTGGTGGTGATTTTTGAGGTGATTTTTCACGAAAACGGCGCTATTTAAATTGGCCAAATATTGTTATTATAATAAATAATTTTCTAACAACTTAGAAAAAATATAATACGCGTTCAACTAATAGATTCTGTTTTCAAACTTTAAATTATTGTTTTTTTTCCTTAATTTAAAGGTGAGTTTACGTGACACCAAACGGGTTGTATCTTTGAAATGCGAGGGGTGAGGCCACTTTAACGCTTGTAACAAATTATGGTTATTAGCGTCGAAGGATAAAACCACTTCTAGCAGAACAGATCAGTATTTTCCTTTGTCGAATGAATAAATATTTATAACTTACAGCTTTTGTTTACAAAACAAACTCATTATTAATATTGATAACGGTGTTCCATAACTATTGACGAAGGTAGAATTATTGTATTCATTGAGGCAGGCTCCGTTTGATTGAATTTTAACTTATTTTAGGAAAAGTTGTGGAGCATTAAGCTTTGATAAAAAAATATTAACCTCTAAAATCTCAGATATTATGCAATGTACGTCTCTTATAAGAACTGTCTGTATGCAAATGACGGGAAAACCGAGAGACACCCCATCCAAGTGTGCCCTCTGCAAAGGCCCTCACACCGTATACTATAAGGGTTGTCCAGCCAGACCCCAGCATAATCAAGTAAATAACAGAAACAGGAACTACAATTATCAAAGTTGTCCTATAAGCAAACAACGTAACGATTATCGTCGTGATTACCGGCGTAATCAAGATATATCAGGACTTCAGCCACCACCTAAGCATCCAGGAGAAAATACCATTCCAGAACCTAACATCATAAGCACGTCAACCAGCCAACCCACCTCGCTCTCTCAACTTGACATATCAAAAATGCATTATAACCGATTATCCCGCCAAGTAAGAGATGCCCTAAATGAATTTAGCAACGAACGCATGTCTCATTTAAATATCGACCATGAAACTTCTTGTCTATCATAGTGACAATTTTCTTCCTGCGTACTGCAGCCCCCAAGCAGCCGAACTACATTCGTGCCATAAGTTTCATAAATCTTCCCCGGATAATTACCAGTTATTTTAGTCGCCTCGCATAATGTGATGAAATATTAGGAGATTAATAATAATTATGCAGATAATTTGAACCGGTAGGTACTTACTGGGTGTGCTGTGCATGCGTCGCGACTCGGCGAGGAATCGAATATCAGGCCCTGGGCAAGTAAGCTAATACTCCCTTTCGCTCTCTCTCCCCTTCGGCATAGTTTGGAATCTGAATAAATAGGTACAATTTACCAGGTAGGTATAGCTAAGTAAGTTATAAGGCATCATACTACTGGTCTGCCGTGTATTGAAGTTATATTATTTCATGTGATGCTAAACGGAGTATTTTTACAAATTATGAATACCATTAAAAAAGTGTGGAAGATTTAAAGGTTATTTTTCTGACTCTGATTATTGTATTAAAAATGTGTAATGTAAAACGGCACGATCCGAAACGGTTCCAATTGGCTACAACGTCATTATGACACAGAAAACGCCATTGGCTAGTAAGACGGCTGTCACCGAATTGCCAGGCCTGACGTCAACGCTGCCGAATTCACGAATAAAAACGAACATGTTTGTTTGACGGCAAATCGAAAATGGAACATTTTAAAATTTCATAGAAAATTTATTTGTCAAAATAAAAAAAAAATAAAAATGTTATCATCGTAACAGTAAATATACCCCATTAATAACATTTTACACATAACTACTTATTTTCCCGACTAAAAATATTATTACTATCTATATATGATAAATTACACCAGCCCTGTGGTTTAACCCCTACAGTTTTTTTTTTGTTTTTAGACGGTGAAATGACAGCCTTATACAAGATATATATATATATAAATTCGTTTCTGTATTAAGCCCCCGCCTTCCAAATTTCTAATGATTATAACATATTTCTCCTTAAAACTAAGTTTTTAAGTTCCTAAAAAAATATATGTTATTTTTAACAGAAATTAGCTCCGAAAATTATTAAAAACACTTTTTTTTCTTATTTTTTTTAATGATAAACTAATGTTTATAGGACAAAGTTTTATGCATAGCATAAAGGATAACAAATAATTATAAGCAATAATTAGTCGCCTGAAATATCAATACAAATTGAAAATATCGCCCGAGTAAAAATATATTCCCGTTGGCGGCATTTATTTTTACTCGGAAGATATTTTCAATTTGTATTGATATTTCAGGCGACAAACCTTTGGTTCTGTTGCTTAATATGGTATGAAAAAAATCACAGTGTATCTTTAAATGTAACTTAATCGTTTGTCGAGAGATTTTTGCTCTATTTCAAACGAGTAATATTTTATTAAATATTTTCACCATTTTCGCTTAATTATTACCGTATTTTAATATTAGCGCGCTCCCTTTCATCATAAAATTCGTATTTACATATCTCCCTTCCAAACCATCTTTAGAAGATAAGCAAAAAAGACTGAACAAAATTAAAAGCCAATTTTCCGTAGCATTATTACTAACGCAGCTAATTATGCAGAAGTAGGTATGAAATTTTGCTACCTTTTCTCTCCACCCTAAGGGATTCAATTTCTATTTTCTCATGGGCCAAACTGAGGGTCAATTGTGTTGAAGGGGGTTACTTCATCCCCAATTAGCAACAATCCCTTAGTAATATAAGCCGTGGCCTTACAATAACAGTTACATACCTGTAATGTTACTGAATAATTTTAAAATGTGAAAAAAAATCTACGGCTAATGATTTAGGGCAATTTAGGCATGTACTTGGAATTTACATGTTGCATAGAAGAAAATGAGTATTGCTAATTTAATAAGAATCTCTTCAAATTATTTGTAATTAATTGGGAGGCTGGGCGAATGAATTGTTGTTACGCAAGCAAGCGTCGGTTTTCCCCCTAGTCACGCCAAAAGATGTTTCTCGTCAAAAATTCTTAAAATAAACAAACCATTCAAACCCGTTTTCATTTAACTTGGATAAAAATGTTTCAAACATTGGTTATCCTGAGAAATTTTCGCATTGGAGTTAAATAGTTAATGATTGAATCATTTCTATAGCGCAGTTTTCTTGAGACCACAGAGTTGTATTGCTGGGTTAGTTCCAAAATATGATAGTTCATGTTTTGAAATGCGTTAACCGCTTTAGGTTCTTCTAGCTCTTTGCACAATTTTATTTACACATTTAAAGAATGTTCTCTTACATAAATAAATAAACATACTTTTACAGATGATAATAATAGCAATACATGTTTTACCTTTTTTGTAATAAATAAAGATAATGGAATCCACACTGGGATCTCCAGTGCTGAGGATTAAATTCACATTTTTTAATATTTAGTTATGTGAATTGTGTAACAGTTTAAATAAGTGATAAATTTCAGTAATACAGAAAATCATAATAATCAGTAAGTATATGTAAATAGGTAGACGGTGTGTAAACTGTAATAGTGTTTCGTGAGCAACCACTATGAGAACCAGTGCTGAGGTGTTGGCATATTGTCGATAAAGTGTTAAGTTAGCCTCTCAGGAGCTTGATGTACTGTACAGGGCCCGCAGATACTTTAATAGTACACAACTGCTGACCCTGTACAAATCGCAAGTGCGCCCTACTGTCGAATTTGGCAGCCATCTCTTGTCCGGAGCCTCTAAATACCTGAAAAAAACCCTTAACTCTGTGCAATAATAGGAGGCCCGTTTGATTGGTTCCGATAGGTTTTTTGATAGGTTTTTCTTTTTATCTAAATTATTAAAATACTATAAAACGGAACTACTAGACGGACTTCATAGAAAACTAAGATTTTGTGAAATAATTCATATTTCATGTACAATCTTAAATTGTAGAAATATGTAAAAAAAAATTATAATATCTACACGAAGGATTTGCGTCTGCGAAATTTATTGTGCTCATTGTCGGCTCCTAAACATAAATAACCTGTATTTTATTATATGAATCACCGTACTATTCTTTGCGTGCATTGTTCATTCAAATATACAACAAAGGAAATATATACAGTCAATATAATACTGACCATTGAATTTTTAACTGATGTATGTAAATTGTACTGGAATGAATGAACATAGGTAGGTACACAATATTTTGTCCGAATGAAGTAGAATGGTAGGTATGTTAGCACGTTATTGGCACGGAGGCTTGACTCAGCATCTTGCACAATAGCATGCACATAGACATCAGGCCGGCCATGAGTCAAACGTCGCCTGGCGCTAGTAAAAACTTCAAGGATGCTGCGTTAGGTGTCAGGTATTATCAGAGCCTTGGCTCCTTTGCAAGGGCACAGGGCCGGCCCTGCCTCTCCTCCACGTACCGGCTTAGCACGGGCACAGGCACCTGTAGTAGCGAGTAGCGGTAGCACCTTGCACTCGCACTCTCACTGAGCACGAGCACACTGCCCTCATTCCGAGATCGATAAATAAAGCAATGTGTACTGAAGTCGTTACGCGGAATGTTAAAAATCATATCTCAGATTTAATTTGACGCTTGGTATTACAATAGCGGCGACGCGTTCATGTGAAACCGAACGCATAAATGCTTTTCAACGGTTTCCAAGCATAAAAGAATTGTTTTAATTTGTAACCGGAACAATAATTACGAGTTTAATCGACGAGGTCACGTGCAATATATTTTCTATAATCAGGATTTATTTTTTTATGACCAGGGTTAAAATACTTCGAGTTTTACAAACCGCTACTTGATGAATCCTAGATAAGTTATACGCTATTATCTACATCGCTCATTTTATTTATAAAAAAAAACACATGCGCGAAAATCGTGATTTTGAGTTAATGCTGAACTGTCCAAAAATTCACCATATTTTTATTTATTTACTCATCTAAAACCTTTCTCTTTTCTAAAATGATTTTATCTTGTCAACATTGAATGTTTACGTGTTATGTTACAAGATAGTCTCCTCTTTATCTGATTTCACCATGTTTGTCAAATAATAAGTTTCTTTGAAATTACAACAAAATTGATATTCTTTTAAAGAAAAACGTATTTTTTATAACAAAATATTTTGAAAAACAAATGCTATTACATATTATTTTATAATAAATATTTTAGTATATATTTAACTCAAGTACGACAGAACAAGAATAATGAATAACAATCCATCTAATGAACCTGGTCCATTAAACATATAGGAATGAACCTTGTCCATTAAACATTTAAGAATGACAAGGTTCTACATTAATTAAACTTCAACTAAATATAGGTACCCATGTACTTATTGTAAAACTTTTTTACTACCCACACTTTTATTATTTTTTTGTTTATTTAAGGTATAAGTTTGTAATACATTTGATTGTAGGCTATGCCATTATGGATCACATTGCATTGAACAACTCCTGGACGTAGGCCTGAATAAACATATCATTATAATATATTAAAATGCATTCAAATAAGTCAAAATATATTTTTTAAATCAGTGTTGTAACCTTAAACTTTACTAGTTACGCAAATAATAATAATATAACGAAATGGTTTCTGATTAATTTTTACATGTTATTATTCACCAGCCGACGTTTACCCGGAATTGCTCGGTGTTGTGAATGAGTTGGAGTAAACTTTGTACATATTATTATTATCTAGCTGACGTTTACCCGGAATTGCTCGGGGTTGGAATGAGTTGGAGTAAACGTTTTACATATTATTATGAATGTGTTAGTGTACAGTTTTTACATATTATTATTCACAAGTCGACGTTTACCGCGCCGTGTCGAATTGCCCGGGTTTGTGAAGAGTTTGAGTAAACTTTGTACAAATTATTATTATCTAGCTGAAGTTTACCCGGAATTGCTCGGGGTTGGAATGAGTTGAAGTAAACTTTTTACATATTATTATGAAGGTGTTAGAGTACAGTTTTTACGTATTGTTATTCACTAGCCGACGTTTACCCGGAATTGCACGGGGTTGGCAATGAGTTGGAATAAAGTTTTTAGTATTTTAATTATATTATGAACATCGACTTTTCTCTACTTTAAGTACATAAAATATGTTTATTTTATATATATAAACCTCATCTCGAAAAAAATCTCTAAATGATAGTGAAAATCATATTAAAAACCATTCCATAATAATTCAAATGGGCTTGCAAAGTAGACGGCTTTACTTTTTACTCGTATGTGTGAGGATTGTGAGAAATGAAATAAATTGTTTTGTATTTTACTCAAGCACATTTAATTATAACTTTTGTTAGCATCTTCGAATTCGCTATGGTTACTGGTGACGATATAATATTGAAACTGCTTACTCAATGTTGCTTATTGCATATCATAATAAAAAATATACTGACCAATTAACAACCCGCGTTGGCAATATTTTATATCAGTAAGTTTTCGAGCAAGAAATTAAAAAAAAAACACGTGGTGTTTACATAATTATCACAAAAAACAACTGTTTATTTCGGGGGAGATGGTAAAATACACTTTGAATTTCTATTTTTTATCAATCAAAGTTTAAAATTTACGTGGTTTGAAAGATCGACGGCTATCTTAATTGTATGATATGAGTTAAGTTATAAGGTTATGAAATACAATTGTATAAATTATTTAAATAGCCCAAATTAAGAACAAAATCATCTATTTTTTTGCATGTTTAAACATCTTCGCGACTAAAATAGTTTTTTCCAGTATGATACAATATAATAAAATATACAGTGTACTGCCTATTTTTAATTTTCATTATCAGTTACAAACTATATTTATAACATTTTTTAAATATTTCATTAATATTACAAATATGATTTGTTGTTTACCCGCCTCAGAACACACTTTGTCTAATGAGGGGTGTAAAGAACAAAATATAATAAAATAATCAAAAATAAAATAAAAGCCCGGGCTGTCAACACTAAAACTGAAATCACGTTTTAGTTTATTAAGTGACGTTTGAAAATGATTAAAAAGTCATTACCAACTATACTACACAACAACAGTAACAAAAACATACATTCCGAAATAGATCACATTTTTATTCGAATATCAATAGCCCAACACTACAAAAACGCGTCATCTGATTGAACAAACTTAGATTCACAGGAAAATCAGGCTGTATAGTATACGCATGCTTCATTTTTTTGTGCACTGCAAGAAATTGACATGAAAGATTTTGATTTCCCGTACAGTTGACGCCAACTCGCGTTGGTGAATAACAAAACCCCTAAATTTTAAATCTATACTATACTATCTACGGGGTGATTGTTATTCATGATCTCTACTATATAATGTATTTTTTTAAAGAGCGCAATTTATGGACAAACATTTATTTCTTTTTTTTAAACATCACCTGTTGGACATAAAAGCAACACCCTGCTATTGTTTTTCCATATGCCAAAGCAATGCGTGGCGGGGTACAGCTAGTTTTCAATAAAAATTGACTTATGTGATTATTATTTCTTTGTTTCTTTGCCAATTGCTGTACTTCAAGACTGAGCCTAGCGAATTTTTATTGACTGAGCCTAGCGAAGTTCTGTATTTACTCGACTACTTTTAATTTCGTCTGCCCGGTAGCCGTGTTTTCTAATTACCATTTGATTCCACCAGAGCACATGAGTGATCAACTCTTTTTTCTTTTTTTTTTTAAAGAAAGACTAACATTCACGTGTTACGAATAACCTGACAATATTTGAAAATCTCCTACAGCCACCACAGTAGGCGAATTTTTTTGCTTGTGACGAGCTTAATTGAAGTACCTAGTTACTGTTCTCAGAACTACTAGTACATTATTTATTCAATATTATTCATTATTCAGGCAGTTTGAGTAAATAGATATCCAGGCACAAGTAGATAGATTTATTTAATAGAAGTTCACAACAATCGAATTTAAAGGATAAAAAAAATAATTAACATGTTAGGTTTTTTATTTCGTCTGTTTTCTAAAGTTGTAGTTTATAAAATATTAATTAACAACAATTTGCGTGCTGTAAAGGGACATTAAGTTAAAATTTTATGAAGCGGTGAAATTTTCTTTGAACATTATAAATATGAATTTTGTAGACTGACGACCAAATTATGGAGTTACTTTCATTAGGCATCTAACTAGAGATATGTACGTATACAACAGTTTTACGATTTGTAATGATTCATAGTTTTTAATTGTTCTTAATAATTATTTCTAATGACTATATTGTAAGGGGGAATTGCTAGGATTGGTAAAATATGGTTTTTTCAAATATCATTAATTTTTTTATTTATTTTAAATTCATATTTATACCAAATAGAAATACATAATATAATAAATCAGTCAATCGGTAATTTCTACAAACAACTTGTTTTTTGGTAGAAATAGTTAAATTCCTTCTTTCAACTGATCGTAAAGTACTTTTACTTACAAACTTCTGCTCTTTCTTATAAACGTCGCAAGCAAAACTGTAATATGATATTACAAATAGCTCTCATCAACATGAAGACTGTATTGATATTTATTTAGTTGGTGCTTGCGGTACCAGGTAGATCGGCTTTCTGAATATCCCCAACGGTCAGCAGAGCCATCAATCAACACGTTTGTGTATATAACACGTAACCAATCTTCGGTACTTGTGACCTCGTCTGCTGTCAGCTCTGCATTTGCATTTGCAGACCCGAAGTACATGCGCTTTTCAAACGGAATTGTTTTCTTTTGCTTCTGCCGCCTAGCCAACGTTTACCGTTAAAGGGCGTTAAAAATATAAACGCTAAACATATTTTTGCATCATTTAAGACAATATTAGCGCCCTTTAACGGAAAACGTTGGCTAGGCAGCAGAAGCAAAAGATATGTGAGAAATATTGTTCAAACGTCAAAGGTCTTTCTGATTTTTCTGTCTCAAACGAAAAATCAGAAATACCTCTGCCATTGCTCCCCGGAAAAGGCCCGGATAATTTTTTTTTTCATTAGAAGCTTACAATTCTTTTATTACAATGAAAATTAACATTGGATACATTTTTAAATATTATTTCAATCGCCATGCCTCCCTAAGTAGGAATGAGCCTGTGTTTTGGCGGGTGAAGTTTCCAGATTGAAGACATTCATAAAATGCATAATAATTGTTAGTAAACTATACAATTCCGATTTAGTTCATATTTTATGTGACAAATAATAATTCAAATTAATTACAATAATTATTAGATCTGTCAAAGAATTTATACATAAAAATGCAAAAATCAGTCATTTTAAATACATGTAGGATTATGAAAGAATTTTTAAATATTTATATTGAGGGATCAGTAGGATTTATAGGTCCAATTAGAAGTTCTACCGAGCCGAACCCTCTGATATGAAAATATCTGGAGTCGGTGAATTATTTTCCCATTTGATCTCTGGTGAGTTGACGTGTTGTTTTTGTATTTATTATACTTATATAATGCACTTGCATAATGTGGATTGACTAGATGATCATTTGTGGAAAAGTGTGTGGGAGGGTTTAGTTTTTCCCGCGGGGAAGATTTATCGCGGACATAAAGTCGGAAAACTTGTAAAAAAATTAAACAAATATAATAGGATTTAAGACAATCGAGAAATGTGAGAGATATGTGAAGGGAGATTTTGAGGTTAATGTCTAGTGTTTTGTGATTGAAATGCATTGCAGATGCAAGGATCCATAGAGTTATTGTGTTTTGAAAGCATGGAGTTGGGTTTCAGTTTCTAGGATATCAGTAAAAAGTTTTTGGGAGAGGTGCGTAAATTGTCTTTGTGTTGATGAAGTATGGAGTTTTTCAGCCTTTTTTAAATTTATTTTTAGATGATTCATATTTTGAAAAAATAAATATTTTAGGTAAATTACTCGGAAAATAGGTGGGGAAATTTTTCAAAGACATTTATGATTTCTCTATCATGTGAAGTTTAAATTTTCGAAGTTGGAAAAAAAAGTCCGACAAATATCTTCCTGGAAATTGGAAAGAAACTGTTCGGAACGTTTGTCGGAAAATGTGTAAAAGTTTTTTAAACTAAGTTTTGAATTTTTTTTTCATTTTCTCAACGATGATGTTGTTTGAAAACATCAAAGGTTTTTTTGAAAATAACAGAATGTGCCACTTCCTTTATAACAATCCTAAACCGTACAGTCATTAAGATAATAATGTTATCGTTAGAATAAGTAATAAATCGAAGAGTTTTTTTTAACATCTATTAGTTTCTTAAAAGTTCTGTAACGGAAGAAAATCAACCAAACAAGTGGTATTGACCAAAATATAAAAATGAAAACGAAAGCTTTCTGTCAAAATTACAGGACGAAAATTTGCTTTTTTCTTCACTTTCCTTAAATAAGGCATAGTTCCAAATATAGCTCTAGATTAAAGTTTTTATAAAAGAGGCGATGACATAGGCCCTGTCGTTCATAACAAGGTCGATTTGGTATTTGTTCGCTTTCGTTATCACCTTTACTGTGATATTGGTTTTCTTGTTTCAATAAAATTACAGGTTAGTTATAATTTAATTGTCTTCGTTCTCAAATTTTTAACCGTAAAAAGTTTATAACAGTTACACTTAAATATTATATTTCCCCACCTTCCTCTTCCCTACCTTCTCTCCCTCACCACTACTTCAGCCTCACAACATACACTAATTGTGGATGCCATAGTCTCACTGGCTCCAGAAGTTGGGAGCAGTTGGGACTCTTGTGCAGTTGAACATTAAAAAAAACAACAACATACCCATGTTCACACCTTCCTTTAATGCTGGCAGAAATATCCCTACCCACGTTATAGATATAATAATACGACATCATGTTCCCTTTTCTACTAAAACCATTAACTCAACTACTTACGTGATCAGCATATAAGATTTATTCAGTTCAATCAACTCAACAACTTCAATTGTAGGTAGATAGAATTACGTGCTATAGTGAGAATCTCACTCCCCATTATCTAACTTCTCGCCTTACTATAAATAGCATTATATCTCCCGATCTAGAATGCTAACAGAAATATTCCTACCTACCTTATAGATATAATAAGATAATGACAATAATGAGCAGGGCCGGCCCTGAGCCAAATGGCGCCTGGCCCTGACAGAGATGCAACTCACCCTGATAGAAATATTATAAATATCGATCCACTGATCGCTCCGTTGGAACCTCTTCATCTTTTTCATAGACGACACATGTAATAACGAACCGGGCAGTGTAGTGGCATAATTGGCATGAGCCACTGCGATGCCTAGGAAGTAGAGAGACCAATATTCTTTGCGCGCTTGGTAGGGCCTTTTAATTACATTGTTGTTATACTGAGATAAACAGACAAGAAGGGGCAAGAAGTTGTAAGAAGAGGCAAGAGAAGGCAAGAAGATCCAAAGGGAAACAAGACTTGCCAAGAAAAGAATATGCAAGAAGAGACAAGACGACCCAAGAAGGGGCAAGAAGATGCAATTATAACTAAAAATAGACTAAAAGAGCGGTAAGAAGTAATAAGATTCAAGAAGAGACAAGACTATCCGATAATGGGGGAGAAGATGCTAGAAGAGGCCGAGGCAAGAACAGTCAAGAAGAGACTAGAAGAGAAGAGAGAACCGACAAGACGTAAGAATACTCAAAAAGAGACAAGACGAGCCACGAAGGGACGAGAAGATGCATACATATGTAAAAAGAGCTAAAGTGAGCCACAAGAGGTTAAAGGAGCCAAGATAAACTAGAAGAAACAAAACGAGACAAGAAGAGCCAAGAGAAACTAAAAGAAACAAGACGAGACAAGAAGAGCCAAGAGAAGCTGGAATAGATAAAAAGAGACAAGAAGAGACAAGAGGAACTAGAAAGAGCCAAAAAGAGGCAAGGAAATGTAAGTAGAGGCAAGAATAAGGAAGTCACAAAAAATAAACAATAATGACCAATCAATTCCTTTATTCCTGTTCATCCTATATTCCAATATTGGCTTATTAGCTTGACATATACACCGGTCGATTAAACTCCAACCTCCTTTCAATGTGTTCCAAGTCCTAACAAAATAGTGCCTCCTGGCGTATCGGTCTCACCGGGACAGGAGTGCTTCCCGGCTGGGGTGGTACAATCGTATCTATGTTAAACTGAAATAAACAATCTTTTTGAGAGATCATTAAAAAAAACCGATTAGCATTGTTATGAATTTACTGCCTTAGGGCTTTGCAGTGAGCACTACAGTAAGTGTTCTTATTATGGCTTACTTATTATTACAGAGATCAAGTTTCTTTGATTTAAAAGAAATACATATTTTCAGGAGTAAAAATAATTAATAACCAATGTGTAGCAAACTCTTCATTTTTAAGTGATACCTAATAAGAGTTAGTTCTAATCTCTGTACGTTGTTAAGATATACTATACCTGGTTGGGCAGATCCCAAAACTGATACTAAAACTATTAGTTTGATTTTGTTTTCTGTGGCGTCATTGTAAATTGGTTTCCGTGGCGTCATTGTAATTTCGTTTTCCGTGGCGTCATTGTAAATTGTTTTCAGTGGCGTAATTGTAATTATGTTTTCCGTGGCGTCATTGTAAATTTGTTCATATTCATAATCGTTTTGTAAACTTTTTTTTTAACAAAGACATTTTATGAAATGTGTATTGGTACCGTAAATAAATTGATAAATATCATCGTTTTCTTGTAAAATTTATAAATCGATGTGCGTACTAGTAATATTAGTGATATTCATTTATCACTGCTCGTCATATTACTCACTCGCATATAATTCATATGTCCTTTCCCTTCATAGGTTCAAGATTCACCGTAAATAGGAAGAATATTTATTGATCCACATGTTATACACGGTGTCCGGAAACTCGTAGTACAAGCGGGAAACTGGAGAATCTACACCACATGGGGAACCCAAAAAAACATAAAGTTTTTTGATTAGCATTTTAGCATTTTCAAAAAAAAAAAAAAACAAAAAAAAAATATTTTTCGGCTATTTTAGGGTTAAAGTTTTTTCTGGTGTTTAGGGTTGAATAACAGATGTTTTAACCCTGCAGAGCAGAAATATTTTATGATTACACCGGGTTAAATGAAGGGTGATTTCAAAATAATGCTTCAAATCCGAGTTTCTTCATTTGTTTTACTTTCAAATAGTTTTAATTAGTTGGGTACTTTGATCTTCAGTAATAATTTATAAGAATTTGATTAAAAAAAAAAAATCAACTTCAAACTCGATTTACTCGATAACGAAAGCTCAAATAAAAAAAAATATACTACAAAATCGACTCCAAATGTGATGTAGATTCACCAGTTTCCCGCTTGTACTACGAGTTTCCGGACACCCTGTATTTGTAAATTCCAAACCTACTTATAGGTAATTTTTTTTAAATATAATTTCACTATTGATGTTGTCATACGTCGAAATTCACCTGGAATATTTATAGTATAAATTACAGCGTACGCCTTATTTCATTACACCTAAGTTTGAATATTATGGCAACAAACACAAATGAAATGGTAATCGGTCATAAATTGGATATTTTCAGCTTTAATGAAGAAGTAACGGCCTGATAAGGAGCTAATAATTAGGCTAATGTTCCCATAGCTGGAATGCGCTTGTGTGTCTGTGTGTAATCTGTGTTTGTATATTGAGCTAATAATGCACGCGCGCAGCTGTAATGGGCTGCTTGCCCCTTGTTATTATTCTGTGCCGGAGAGTGGCACCGGACAGGGTACAGGGTACGCAGGCTTCGCTTGAACCACGCGCCGCGCCCGACAGCGTCGTCCGCAATATCCGCCGCCATTGTTAGCTACAACACAATGCGCTTGTTTGTACAACACCGCCTTCTGTATTGCTCGGGAAATTGAAAAACAAATAACATTTCCGTGGCGAGTTGTGGATATCAGTCGGGAAATCGTAAACATTCGATATTAAATGGCATTAAAAACTTCGCAAAAAATAGAAATTTTACAATTTTACAGTTGTTAAAGCTGAAAGTTATCGGTCGCGCAACAATAATCGATTGTAAACAAATGTACGTTCTAGTGGCGCGGGTGTGCCGCCGGATGTTGCTGTGTGTTGCCGGGTGTTGCCGGGTGTTGGCGGGTGTTGTGAGCTAACAAAGGGACCGTAGAAGAATGGACTTATGAATAACACATACAAATTATATATTTATATTTGCGAAAGTCGGGATTAGATCACGCGTCACATGGATTCGTGGTAAAGGATCTTAATTTGTACCTTCATTATTAAAATAGTTTCATGACGAAGTTCCCAGCGTTGCTCTATTTGATACTCAGTTTCCAACGTCTTTGCTTGTTACAACCTTCTATTATCTTGATTATTGACTCCGCTTTTATTCACCACTTTTCATCATGCATTTAAGTCTTCATATTACTTTAAAATATGGCATAAACGCCGTATTTAACTTCCACTAAGGATATCTAGGTATATGTGATTATTTCAACAATCAAAAAATTATTTTGAGAAAAAATACTTTTTTTTTGTTCACATTATAAAATACTCCTTCGGAGTAAAATACTCCTTCGATTAGTAAACTTAAATAATTACAGATCATTTGATTCCTTCTTGTACCCGAATCTAGTGTTGGGTAGGACACGATATCAGAATGAATTTGTAAAAGGTACTCACCACTACTCGGATTGACGTTCTTCTAATACTTTTTGTTCATTTGAGCATACGATTTAGACAAAGTTTAGGCTCACGAGTTTCTGAGTGCGATTGGGAATAATAGGATCAAGACCAAAACATGATCTAGGAGGTTTTGACAAGATTCGCTGGGCTATTTATCGCAGCTCTAATTATTTACCTTTTGCCTCACAACAGTTAAAGTTCATAGAATCAAAGTTAATAATCAGGCCAGGAGGAAGGCATGGTTGGATATCCTCCTAGTAGGTAGGATTCTTCAATTCTTTGTTTTTATGAATAAAAAATTATGGAAATTTCATGTCTTAAGATGACACAATACTATCATTATAATCTATCTTTCCGCGAGGTATATTTGTATTTAAAAAAAATTATTACTAAAATATCAGACGTTTATAACTAAATACCTCGGGAAGTTAATAATTTATCGTCTAGAAAAAGAAAATCTGTGGCTAACCGCTAATTTTAAGATTGAAAAACCTTCTTTCTTTACGTAATATATTTGAATGGTAAGGTACTGTTTTTATTAATATTAAATATAAATAGCTTGAATCCGTGGGTATCGGTATTAAAAAAAGATATTATAGTTATAAATTCATCGGAATCAATTAAAATATGTGCCTCGAACAAACCCCCGTTATTAGAGTGTTGTGTCGCCTTAATGAAATATTGGAATAAAGATAGTCGACACAATATTCTGATAAATGATAATTTAAATTAGGCGATGCATACTATTGATATACCTTTATTATGTGGCTACGCAATCTGCATAGCTTCAAAGCATTTATTTAACTAACTTATGGCTCAGTCTGTTTTGATTTCTGTGACGTGTGAAGGGGTATAAGTCAAAATTCTCCAATTGTTCAGAAGAGACACAAATAAGTTTTGCATAACATTAAAAATACCCCAATGAAAATTAAATATTTAACATATACATGTTCTTATGCCCCTTCAATCACTTCCTTTTAACGTTTTAATACATCCAAACCAATGGTGATGTTTACAATTGGTTGTTGATATGGATGGAATGGTTAGAATAATAAATCAATAACATCGTCACACTTCTTGTGGATATGAAATGGGACAAGAAAGTTTTGAATTATGACGTTTAGTTCTGATATATTTGCTAAAAGTTATTAAAACATAGCTGCAAAGTGGCAATTGGATTATGAGGTATTTTAAAAGATAATATTAAAGGAAAACAAAGAGTTCACTTTGAAACTTTGACAGCAGTTCTAGTTTATAGAAATCAACCCGCCTCACAACCAGAGGCGGATTTGCAGTCTTGGCCGCCCTAGGCCCCAGACCATGTAGCCGCCCCTTTCTCAGTACCCATCATATTGACCAGGAGTATCCAAACTTTACTACCATTCGTAAAACATTTATTGTAATTATTTAAAACATTTTCTTGGCCATTTTTTTTATAACACGGAGCTATTGCAAATTGCAATGCTTTATCTATTTTGACCATAGATGTCACAAATCCGAACTCCGTAGGCTACTTTAGAACAATGCTAAAAATAAATAAAAATCCTTTGCCTCTTAATCCTATTCCTACGTTCCTCCACCCCCCCCCCTTTTTCATAGATTTTAACAAAAAAAATATATATTTTTATTTTTAAAGAAAATACCTTTATAATGTCACACTTTATTATCCACTATCATCAGTGGAAAGTTCATAATTGGCATAAATAACATCTTATTATTGTATTATTTTATAATCTCTGATTTATTTATTTATTATAGCTTTTGTAAGGTGATTAAGAGCGTGTTCACACAGAGCTATAATATGCGTGGGATGGCGTATTTCGGCATATCGCTCGCCGTACATTCCAAATTGGAAAGTATGGCAAGCGATATGCTGAAATACGCCATCCCACGCATATTATAGCTCTGTGTGTGAACACGCTATTATGCATAACAATACCTAACGCGGTTCAGTCACTAGCGCAACTGAATCACGGTAGGGATTGGAAATACGCGAGCGGGCGAGCGACGGAGCATGATAGGTGCGGCGAGGGCGGCTGCGGGGCGTGGGGGCGCGCTGTGTGCTGTGTGTGAACACGCTCTTGCATATCGCTATTTCGTACGTAGAATATTTAGGTACTTAGGAAGTAATTTCTTGTTATCATCTGTGACTTTTTTGTCACGATTGGCCGCCCCTAATATCTGGCCGCCCTAGGCCCGGGCCTACATAGGCCTAAGGGCAAATCCGCCCCTGCTCACAACGCTGCCCAACCGGGTGGCTACATAGCTCCCCTGCAAGAATATTTGACGGTATTATAGAATAGAACTACTCTGAATTTTGATAAAATAAACCAATATTTTTTTTTAAATCAAGGTATAAATTAAATTTTACTTAACATTCCTTAGACCTTTTGAAAGTAGAACTGAACTCATTTTTGGATATTTCGTGACATTATTGTGATATACCTAACCCCATAATTATCACTACATCTAACTACTAGCAAACATCTTAACTTGACATCTGGATGGGAACCCGATGCTTTATATCATATGACCTAATTATTAACTTATTTTTAAACTCAGTAACTGCCTGCCTACTCACCTAAACGATACCTACGTGCCTACTAGAAAGTGAGTTAAGGAACAACACTTCATATAGTACCTACCTGAAGTGTGACGATGTAGGTCTATTTTTGGTAATGACGATGACTATTGTGATTTGCGCAGGTCTCGCTTACCGGTCTCCGATCAGCAACTCGCAGCCCATCAAAGAGGAGCAGGACGCAGGACGAGTGTGCGGCCTGCATCAGCCCCACCTTCTGCCCCAGTTGGGCCAGCTCGCTTCCCAACAGCCGTCCCAGCTCAGCCAGCAGCACTCGCAGCTCAGTCAGCTGCTCACCAGGGATAATACCTACCGCAGTGGACACATGATCCCGCAGACCGTCGAGCACCACCAGCAGCCCAACGACCTCGACAGCTCGAACAGGTCAGTCCACTGTCCATTCAATGCCAACAGATGACTAGATGACTGTAATTCTATCTTACTTTGACCTTGAAAAGGTCCTCGACAAGGTTATCATTGAGGAAACTGGCAGAGTGTGGTTTTTTCATAATACTTTTATTGTTTTTTTGTTTTGTATTTCAAAAATCGCAAACAATACGTATTTTATAAGGGTTTTCGTTCTCCTTCTTAGTTTTGTATGCAGGCCGCAAGGATCTAACCCAAGACCGCTATTGTTTTTTGTTTATTAATAGTATTGGCTCAGTCTTCACTCATTCTTCTTATTAAATCTGTAGCCGAATTCAAATGCAAATCAAATCTAAATAAAATTCTACGTATTCTTCGAAACCTACAATGAGTCTTGCAAAGTTTTTAGCACTATATACTCACTGTTTCAACGGTACTTTCACAATGTATTAGATAAAATATCTGTAAACAAATAAAATCAAAATAATTACTTTTCTTGCAGCGGGTCATCCACTTCCAACACCAACCCACCAACGCCGTCGAACGCGGAGCAGAACGCAGGCGTGAGCAAGCCGCCCTACTCCTACGTGGCGCTGATCGCCATGGCCATACAGAGCAGCGACAACAAACGCGCCACGCTCTCAGAGATCTACTCCTTCATTACAAACAGCTTCCCGTACTACGAGAAGAACAAGAAGGGCTGGCAGAATTCCATCCGACACAATCTTTCCCTGAACGAGTGTTTCGTCAAGCAGCCCAGGGAGGGCGGGGCCGAAAAAAAGGGAAATTACTGGACTTTAGGTATATTATGATTCAATTCCATATTTCATCGTTTAATACATAATTTATTATTTGAACTAATTTTCATCTACTGTGCCACTTAATTCAATATCATCCTTCAGGATTTATATTAATGTGAATATTAATATATTCATAAATATGAATTATGATTTAACACAAAACCAATATTTTACGAAAAAAAGAAATTCTTTAGGTCTTTGTACTGATTGTATTCATGTGGGAGTTGCTCTCTACACGGAGAAAACTTACAGATATAAAATAAGGTTAATTAATTAAAAATCTGGTAAAATTATTCGGTTTCCTGTTAAAAACGGGACTGCAGGCCTTATTGACGTTCTCGTTGTATTTTGAATAATAATTTTTGGATGATTTGTACAGCGCCGTTTTTGCAAGAAATCACCTCAAATGAATGCCTAATATTTTATCAGGAAATAGGCATGCTAAAACTTTTTTAACATTATAATTTTTTATACCACATATGTATGTATGTGTATCTATAACATCATTTTGTATATAAAGGTATAAAATTATTCAATGATCTTCCTACGGACCTACGAAAACTTTTTAATATTTTTATACACCCAGCCGAATTTATTGCGTAGTGGTAAATTATATTTTCGTATTCTTGGCCTTATGTTATGTTTTTAATGTTTTTTTTTTTTTTTTTTATTAACAAAATTTTTGATACATATACAATTCAGGTACATACATAGTAATATAGAATGAAAGAGTAGCAAAAAAATCCCACAAAGGCGAAGCCTGAGCGTGGGTATTATAGTGTAAGGATAAAACAGTGGTGTTTAAAATATATATTTTTTTAAACTTGTTAAATGTATCTATAGAGATCAATGTGATTGGTTTTTTTTTTTAGAGAAGTTTTTATTTTATCTTCTTTTTTTTAAATTTACAAACATATACACACACACACACAGACACACAGACACACGCACACACACTCACGCACACACACACACACACACCCACACACACACATAAGACATAGATGCATGTATATATTTCTTTGATTTAATGTGTAATATATCTTTGTTGAAATGTGGGATAAAAGCTCTAATACTATTTTTAGCTGATTTTATAAATTATAAACTATGATTAGCTACATCTCATGCACCGATGAAATATAACTATGCACGTAAAATACTTGCTTTCGGATATTTTATAGCATGCATATAAATAGTATTTAGCATTTTTAATTCATTTTGTTTTTTTTTTATTTTGTTATCAATGTAAGTACAGTTTTTTGTCTTATATTAACGAGCACTTCTTTTTTTAAAACACAATCACCAGCTTACTTTAGGAAAGAATATTGTACAGTAAAAAATGTGAAATATGTAAAAAAATAATATTACGTAAACGACCACCTAAATATTTATATATTTCATTTTAGGTGGTCTGTTTTTAATGATGTGCTTTTTTCTTTCGGGCATGTTATTATATGGTCTTTAAGATTTTGGGTACAGGGTTCTCTAAAGAAGAAACAATTTAATACAAAGTACAAACAGAGAATACACTCACTCCAATACAATTAATACAGCCATTGAAATATTTCAAGAAGGTTTACAGAAACTTTACTATTTTTACAGAAAACAAATCAAATTTCGATGGCCTACAACGACAAAAAAATGGCGATTTTGATTGAGTGATGCAATTTCGTTAAGAATTGTGTTCTGTTCCTGTTTCAATAAAAAACAACTCAAATATTATATAGTTTCACAGATAAAGCATATACTATAACAGCATCCCAAGTACCTGTGCCTTTAATACACGATTCCTTGGGTAAACAAAACGTACGTTATAATATACGCGTCAATATAATTAATAATAAATTTTGTGACAAAAACAAATTTATGCAAGTCGTGTTTTTAAATATTAAGACGTAGTATTTGTTTGATTTATATAAATATAAAGAAAATTCATTTGTCCGTGTAATTCTATTAATAAAGACAAACAAATACGATATTGGATTGAATCACCGATATACGTATTAGTTTGTCTTTCTTGATAGAATTGAGTTTTTATACGGACAAAACTATTTATTAATATTCATATTACGTATGCACAGGCAAATAGTTCGTCTTAATATTTTAAAGCATTACTTACAGCGAGACTATTTTCCTAAAATAATTATATTTAATTTTTTTTTTTATATATTCAATAATATTGTTATTGCGTTTATAAAAACAGTTTATTTTTAAACAAGTTCTGCTGTGTAATTATTATTACGCGTGACAGCTGTTTCGCCCTCTGAAGGCATTATCAAACTGATAAAAAAAATATATATTTAAGCCATCTGTGAAAACGTAGGTTATGTTATGTTACGTTATGTTCACTTATGATTATGAAATTTTTCAAAATCTGTGGTAAAAGTTGTTTTTATTAAATAGAGTCATATGCATTACGATAAAATTTTTGTTGGAAAAAATTTCAACTTCAGGAAATGTTCCTTTCATGTTCAGGAAATGCGATATTTGAAATGTCACCGCATTGAAATAAGTCATCGATATCATGTACAAGTACGAAACTGCTAAAAACTCACACAAATGTTTGTTGCTCTTCCAAATATTTGACTTAAGGGTAGCAGAGTGAACTAATGCCTGGGGTTTATTTCGTTGGCAGACCCGCACTACGAAGACATGTTCGAGAACGGCAACTACCGGCGGAGGCGGCGCATGAAGCGTCCCTACAGAACGGCAGCGGGCTACTCCAAGCTGTACGACGGCTATCCTCACATGTCGCCGCACATCCCGCTCTTCGGCCCGCCCAGCCCCTACTCGACCACCTACTCCACGCGCTACGAGCCCAGGTACAAACAAACACTTCCATATCCTCCGATGTGTCCTCTTATTGTATGAGATCCTAAATATATTAGAGTCAAGGAGCCAAATACATCATATACAGCGCCTTTAAGCCTTTTGGCTGAGGGCCGGCCCTGGGTTTAACTCTCCCTACGATATGTTAATGAGTGGCGATCACCATTATCCACGTGGATGCTATGTCGTTTCGCTGAAAATAAATATCTTTTATTCAGTCCTCTCTTACCCCGCAGTAGTACTACACACAAGCTAGAATCTCTTTAAAAATGATTCAATTGTACAACTGTTTTACTCGCGCTATAGGTAGATACATTGTAAGATAGAACTTATGTATTATAAGCGCTGGGTGTATTGATGGGCATTAGTAAGCTGATGCCAATGCAACGTACCACACGCGGGATGCTCCAATTGCGGCTGCTTCGGACCCGGGCCAATTTTCACAACTCTCATTTTCTGTCCATTTGCACCATATTAATAATTTATGGCGTCATTAGAGCTACACGTCCATCGCACCTACCTTAGATATCTTACGTAATAATATCGTAAGTGTATGCGTTTTCCCCAACAGAAAAGTGTTCATTTGATGGATAACTTCACTATATGAGAAATGCATTGTAGGTACTTACGCCTTCTACTTATGTAGATAGAGAGGTGGCTAGCGCCAGGTAGCGACTGTGACCGCAGCCGGTCTTAGCCCCGCCCACCTTGCAATAAAGCCCAGGTGACCCTAATCTAGTCACCTGCTCTGTTAAACATTATGTGGCTTTATTGTTGTCTTATTGGCCGTCGTCTCAGATAAGCGGCGAAGTAGGGGCAACTACTTATCTACGAAATGGAAAAAATATTGTATATATTTAAATTCCAAGATCCGTCTACGAAGGCGATCAAAGAAGAAGTTATGTCTGAAGACTTTTTAAATAATTAACTTTAACGGTTTTACTCAAAAACGTGGTGAAAATTTTATTCACTTCATAAACGACTGTGTATGTGAAAACATTACTAATATTGAAACTGACATTTTTAAATAGTTCATGGAAAGATATACACTATACATTGTTTACACAGCCAAAAGGGGTTGTTTATCTGTTGTATAAACTTCTTCGTCATGTATCTTCTTTTTGAAAATGTCTTAAAAATATCTTCCATTTTAAGAAACTAGATAAAATTACCACATCCCTTTAATTTAGGAAATCTGCAAGAAAACTATAACCTCATTTTTAATCTCGTTTGTACAATAAAAAATAAAAAAATAATAATTCCCAGAGAATAACAACAAAAATGAGATAATGAATACATTGTTAGCGCAATATAAACTTTGATTTCTATAATTTATATTTAATAATAGATTTATTTTATAAAAATCATCTCTTTCATAGAATTCTTATTGAATTCACGCGGTAACAGCCAATTAAAGAATAATGTGTCAGAAATAACCTAACTTTTTCAAGACCGGAATTTTACGTGTCAGTCTGCAGAAAAAAAACGTTGCAAGTTCTTTCGGAGCCCAGATAAAGATATTTTTTATTAGTACCATCTTGAATCTTAACTTTTATAATATTTATACATTGTGTAATAATAACACCATTCATCGAATGTGAATTGGTTTTTATTTGGTAAGGCTGTAATTATTTAAGTTTTCTTAATGAAATGATTAATTAAGATTTTACTTATTTTATTAGTTGTGTTCCTTGCAGCCCTTGGATCCCGCAGAACTACGGGTCCAGCTGCCAGGGGGCGGTGAGGGGACCCCCGTACGTGGGGCAGGCGGGGCTCGGGGCCTATGGGGCTTCACAGCTGCAGGGTGACTCGGCGAGGGGCATCTTCGCGCCCGGGGCAAGTATTTGTAGTATACTGTCATATACTACCAACAACACACCCACTGTTCTAACCAACCTAACACAGCAATCATGGTTCATCCCGGTCTACTGTCGCTGACCTAGGAGGAAATAATTATGTGCTATATTCTTTTTTTGAGCCGGACTACCCTTCCCAGTTATGCTAATGAGAAGTGCGAAGGGCAGTAAGTCTTTTCGTTGGTCAATCGCAAAAATAGCCCACGCTTGACGCATTGGCGCAGCAGTGGGCACCATAATACCAAGGGGAATCATGATATTGATATTGGTTGATAGGCGTTTGGCAGATGAGATATAAATTCACAAAAACATACCCACTTCAAAGTGACGAGAATTTGTCGTCATGTTATTCCTGATTTCGCTAGAATTAATCTCATTTTCGAAATGACCTTCAGCCAGCGAGCGCAGGGCGTACCTTCTTTCTGGGCCAATCAAACAGAATACCTGCCTACCTATGTAATAATTTGTTTTCGTAGACTTTTGTGTGTACTTACGGTATAGTAGCGCATTTTACCTAGCGCGCTAGCGGTTATTCAGCGCGTAGAAATACCGCTGATACGTCCACAGAGATGTGCAAAATGGGTACCCGAAACCATTTGAAATGCAAAATGGAAATGGGTCAAAACTTTTCCATTTGAAAATGCAAAATGCAAAATGGTTTTTAGAAAAGCATTTCAAATGCAAAATGCAAAATACCTATTTTCAAAATGCATTGAAAATGCAAAATGGTTTCTCAGGTCAAACAATCAAAATAATTATAGAATTTTTAAACAATTTTGTCATTTAATAATGGACATCAATGTAGAACAAACATATTACATGATGGTAAATCCAAAAACACCACGACTACAGATTATGAAACCACAAAAAATTTGCGCGGGACTAATGTTGCCAACGTAAAAACATAGAAACTGCTATCTAACATTTAATATTACAGCGTCACACAGTGGGCTGAAAATCACCTTTCATAGACATAGAGACTTGAATTTTCGAGGGTATTTTTTTGGCTAGAAATGGATTCTGCTGATCATTACTATGCTATAAAATTTCGTACGAAGCAATTGCGTGTACAAATGAAGGAGTTATCATTTTTAAAGAAAAATTTGTATGGCCTGACATTAAAAATGTGGCTATCTCTGGAATCATAAGGTTGGCCATTCTATCCTTACACACAAATATACTACTATTTATTTGTATTTTTTTGACATACTTTGTATTGTGGCGCAACTTGCGATTTTTTTTTTAAATCCTCAAAGTTGAAAAAACCACTTTTTAATGTTGATGATTCATTTTAATGCTTAAATGCTTTTAGGCTTGCAGTGTAAATAAAATATTGTAAACTAGACAAAGCATACTCATATGTAAAGCATTTAAGCATTAAAATGAATCATCAACAAAAAAAGTTTTTTTTTCAACTTTGAGGATTTAAAAAAAAATATCACAAGTTGCGCCACAGTACGAAGTATGTCAAAAAAATACAAATAAATAGTAGTATATTTGTGTGTAAGGATAGAATGGCCAACCTTATGATTCCAGAGATAGCCTCTTTTTTAATGTCAGTGCCATACAATTTTTTCTTTAAAAACGATAACTCCTTCATTTGTACACGCAATTGCTTTGTACGAAATTTTATAGCATAGTAATGATCAGCAGAATCCATTTCTAGCCAAAAAATACCCTTGAAAATTCAAGTCTCTATGTCTATGAAAGGCGATTTTCAGCCCACTGTGCGTCATGGCCCTATGTTCAGTATTTGAATCAGTATTTTTTGTAATGGTATCACTCAATTGCCAGGGCTCCTACCAGGGAGCAACTTGACAAATGTAAATGATCTCTCATAGCGAGGTTGAGGACCGACTGACATTTGGGGCTTATGAAAAAAAGATTAGTGGAGATAGTAGGAAGAATGTTGCAAAAAAACATTTAAAATGGAAAATGCATTGAGAAAAGCATTTAAAATGCAAAATGCAAAATGCAAAATGGTTTTTAGAAAAGCATTTAAAATGCAAAATGGAAAATACCCATTTTGCATTTCCATTTGAAATGGATTTATTTGAAATAAAGCACATCTCTGTACGTCCACTATAACTCTCCCCCTTCTGTGTCAATAATGTAGACTTACTGAAGATCATAAACGAATCATGTAACTGAAATAAAAGTTACAACGTAGCTCTCGGTGGTATTATCACAGGTGGCATTTGCGGGGAATGTGCTGAGGTCCTCAACAATTAGTCTTACAAAAATATGATTAAGTATCATAATATGTAAAACTCCACCTTGTTGTAAATTTGTTTTCAGAGTAATTAAATTATAATTTGAAAAATTTAAGTGTTTACAGTGTACAAATAGAAAATTTGACATAAAAGTGATTTTTTCTTTCTTTATTCAGTGAAATGGTTATGACAATTATTAGGAATGTTTAGACCACCAAGCTAGGCAAATGCGCGTGTTGTGGTGGACCGACACGCAGCGCTCTTTTTCACTACCTTTGTTTGTAAGTGTAATAAATTATTATATGTTCTAAATTATGCGAAACAACCACCCATCTAATGTTGGTCGATGGAAACAATACAATATTTTTATTAATAGATATGTTCTTACACTGTAATGTACAACCGCACATGCATGCATGTATCTTATTCGTTCACTGCTCATTTGCAACGCCGGGGGTAGTACAGAACAATATCGTGTCATTATTTAATAAAAATATTATGCGAACTTTAAATTATCACATTTTGGCGAACTTGCGACCTCCCTTTCCATAATGTATACTCTTCTTATATTTCATGTCACTGCATACCCGACTATTTGAATGGATTTAAAAAAAATGAAAATAAGTATTGGTGTTGTCAACATTCTTTTTTAGGTATTTATTATTATTAGCACATATTATTCATTCTTCTGAGTTATCTTTTATTGCATCTGATGTTCTTAAATAATATGAAAGTTAAGTTGCTCTCTGGCAGGATCCTTGAAAGATAAGCTTAATGATAGCATTACAAAAAATCAGTTACTATTTATCCTCGCTAAGTATGAGAATCTTCGCTCAAATTTAAGTGGGCAATTGGGCAAAGTAGTTCCTTTATTAGATTCCTAGGCAGTGATGTTATGTCTATGGAAATATCCCCAGAGTAAAATCTAGGGAAATGAGAAAAAGCTAAAAAAACTAGGGAAATTCTAAAAACTAGACTACATTAAATCAATATTCTAGGAAATTTTAGAAATATTTTGAAGGAAATTTCGAAATATCTGGGGAAATTTGACTCGAAATTCTCTAGCCATTAGATTACTAAATTATGGTGGGGACTTCTTCCCCGAAATTCTCTAACACCCCAGGGAAAAACGTATTCTCTGAAATTCTGAATCTTGGCAAATTTTGATCCAGAATAAAAAATTTGTACATCCCATCACTGTGCGTAGTCGTTAGCAGTGACACATTATGTCAAATTTAAGATTATTTACTTAAATAAATGTTGCCTACATTTCGTCACCGAAATTTACGCAACTTTTAATTTGTCATGATGCTTTTATATTGCTGTACCTTGTTTTCATTTATTATAAGTACCTTAATGCTTTTTACTGAATTATTATCACAATATTTTTGCATTTATATTGAGATTACGCTAAATACCTATATTATATCGGGATCAGACATTTTAATTGATAAACTCGACACTTGAAAGCATATTGACAAGTGAAAACCTTCTTTCAACAAAGTTGATCAAGTCTTGTCGTTCAATAAAACTTAAATTGAAACGTCTGAACCGCTATCACTTCCAATAGTCTAGGATCCCGATACAACAAACCCTACGTCATCCGGTACACAGAATGGACATTCAGTAAGCCTTAAAAAGTTGGTCTTTCGGTGCACCTCTTGGAGGATTCCTCGCACGTCAAGTTTTATTTTATTTTATTGTTTTAACTATCTTTATTTCGTGGTTTTAAAAACTTAGATCGCAAAAAAAAAAAAAAACGTTCATTCTCACTACAAAATAGTTTCATCTGTGTATCTTACTACTGTGACGTAGCGTTTGTTGAATCGGGATCCTAGACTATAAGCACGGTTGCCAATGCATATGTTCTAAAATACCCACAATAGATGTTAAAAATCCCCAACTTGGGGAGAGCGAAATAACAATTCCCCACAAGTTCCATTATAATTCAACCTCTAAAATTCTTTTGAAATAAGTCAGTTTTCGGATTTTCTCTTTCGTTCAGGCTTAAAAAATATAAATTTACTACAAATATTGCTATGTTACATTATTCCGTGTAATTTATTGTAAATATCATTTTTAATTGTGGTTGAACTCAACTCTATTTCTAATCAGTATAATTACGTTAGTTCTCATATTGCAGAATCCCCGCATTTTCCCCAGATCACGGAACTGCCCATAAATTACCAAATCGGTTAAAATTCTGAGAAATTCCCTACAATGTGGGTTATTCCCCACTATATTATTGGCAACCCTGCTTCTAAGACGATTTTATTTCTCATATAGTTATTACTTTTTATAGAAGAGTTTCCTTGTTTGTGTTTACCTTAACACTCATTAATATTAATTTGTCACTAATGTAATATTATTATGTACCTATACATGTTATACCTGTGCACTGATGGTCTCTGTATGAGTAATGTTAATGTAATGATTTAAATAGATCGCTAATTGTTGTACAAAATGTATACACCCGAGTAGCATAATATTATTAATATTCATTGTTGTGATAATGTTATATTTTTATTTAAAATTTAGCTCCAATCTGGTCTACAGCCCATCCAGCCTCTCCAGATGCCCTCGTATAGTCCTCTAGGAGCAACTCTAGGTAAATATCCTACACTGATAATGTACAGGGTGTCCGGGGTAAAGTGCATTAATTTCGGAAGGTGTTTCTACATGATGGTAGAAGTAAAAAAGATACATAACCTTTTTAGAAATTCCACTTATTTCCATGGAATTTTTTCCTTTCATACAAACAATTTTTTTTTACATTAATGTGTTATTTATCTCTTTTTCCAGACATATAATTATATCCTATACTAGGTAAATATATATCTGAGTTTAATAACGAGTCGCACTGTTTCCAGGTTCGGGGAACGTAAGCAGCGGCTACGGCTCCTTCTCGCCGTGTGCTCGTCGCCATGAAAACGTCACTTCTTCTGATAGTGTAGCGCGCTACACTTACTGTCCGGAAGGTAGGGATCTCTTTCTTACACAGAACATGTAGCCGTAGGGGACTTGACCTTGCGAAGTTCCCTTGGATTCCTGACCAAAAGTCAGTTTGCTACTACGATGCAATACGCATAACCGACCTACCAAATTGTTTACAAAATAACTGCCATCCTGTTTTTCAATTTTTTTTCATGATAACTTTAAAATGTCTTTCACACAGATAATGTGTATATTTAATATAATTATTATTTCCAAGTTTAAATGCCTATATCTAATGTCACTGACACTATAACTTTATATATTGGGAGCTTGTTCAGAAATTTTACTTAATCATCCAAAAATAATAGGAAGTATTTGCAATGTTATTTTAATGGTGGTACCAAATAAACTATAATTCGATAATTAATAATTTCGGCACATGCAATCTGAGCATGAACAGTGTCTGAAGTATCTAGAACAGGGGTCTCCAAACTACGGCCCGCGGGCCGTATCCGGCCCGCCAGTGTCTTCCATCCGGCCCGCGACATCTTATGACCAGTGTGATCAAGGACCCGCGACAGCTAATGGCTAAGACCTTGCTCAGAAGGGGCGAAGACTCCGCGAATTTTTTCGTGCGAATAAATAAATATGCTCGTCGGCGAGGTACTTGGCACCAATACATTGCGTCCAAAAGTATCGCGCGAATATATCGAGAGGATTTTTTTGAAAAATCTTTATTTGATTCGCAATGATATCAAGGTCTGAGAAACGAGTATCAAAAAATATCTTCAAAGCTACGTTATCTAAAGTTATATTTTCATCCCTGAAAATTCTATTGTCTACCCCCCCCCCCCCCTAGGACAGAAAATATGGGTGTCTAGAAATTAAAACGGTTTTGGCCCTCTGAACTCACTGGAGTAGTCAATGTGGCCCTCCGGCTGAAAAGTTTGGAGACCCCTGATCTAGAATAACGATTCTTGCCGCACAGATATTAATATAATTATTCCTAAATTTAAACCACACTTACTTTAAACCTACCTAACTGTCGATATGAGTCTGTGGGGAAATGAAAAAAGTATAAGACAATTTGAAAATAAATAATAAGCAGAATTCACACTTTATAAAATTTAATGATTTTTTAATAATTTTATCATGAATCCTAAAAATATGCGACAAACGATCAAATATAGGTGAATTCAACGGCACTATAAGCAGTTTTTTATGCCTACATATTTAAATTCGGATCCTATCACCCTATATCCTATATCGGACAACCTTCCCCCAGATATAAAACCAATAGAAAAGTTTAATGAGTGCAAATCAAGTATAACAATCTGGCTGAAAGAGGTCAATTAAAAAACTCTGAAAAAAAACATTAAAAGATTCATAGAAGACCAAAAAAATAGAACTAAATAAATTTAGATCTCCTCAGCATGTGACACCCTAGTGAGGAGTACTAAGAAATTCAATTACTATATCATAAATTCACTTTAATATTTTGTATGCACAATGTTTTATAAAGTTGCTAAAAAAAACGTATACATATCTAGTGAATAAAATTTTGGCGTCTCTTGTCAAAACCATAACAAAAATATTAGGATGATTTGTGATTTCGTGTAGCGTCGTTTTCGTCGTAAAAATCGCCCTTATTGCTAGTCAATCCAAGAGAGCCTGCTATGCCTCAATACAAAGGACTATTCCATCAAAACTGTGGTTTCAACAATTCCCCAATTTTTCCAAAAAATAAATTTCTTCACTTATTTGATATTTTTCCGTTCCTTCCCACATTTTTCAGATTGTACATTCTGTGGCCTAGAAGAGGGAATTTTAGATCACATATTTTTTAGTTGTCCCTTTCTAAACAAATATCCTCTCTTCTATCAAGCCTTATCTAAAATTGCCTCGTCTCATTTCAACATCTCATCTCTTCTAAGTTTGAACTCGACTCTAATTTTCATTATAATTTTGAAATTTGCCTATTTAAACAAAATTAATGTTTAAATTCACCTTTCTTTTCACCATAATTTTAAATTATGGCCAAGAACACCCTTGAAGGTTGAAAGCCAGAAATAATGAAAAAAACCTCAATGGCGATGTGTTTGGTGAGGTATCATCAGCATCTTGGCACCATGGCTGTTGGGCGCCCGTAGGGGACTGCTACAATTGTGCCGACACAGGGCCGGCCCTGGCTAACAGGTGTGGGTGCAATGTGATAACCCATACATTTCAAAATAAATAGTAAAATCCATTAATTTTTAATGAAGCACACTTTGGGAAACACTGTGTTAGCTTCAGGGGTATTTCAACCCGAACTTTCTCACATTGTACATGCTTAATCTGTGTGTTTATATCCATAACAGTGCATCCATTACAGTTTAGTACATTAATATAATAATAATCTCTCTTCTTTTTTCCAGTTACTGTGAAAGAAGAACCTTCTAGTTCGATGCCTACTACATATGTATATCCCAAGGGCTACATGTGAAGAAAAACGTTCCAATTTCGATTTTACATTACTTATACATACATTTTATAAAAATTTCATATTTTTTGCTGTATACTCTCTTACACATACAAATCGAGTGCGGGAAGAGAACCGTGAGTAAGAAAATGTTATAACAGTTCATAATAAGCGAAAATTGAACAGAGGAAGATGCCTTAAATCTATATTACGTAGAATATGTATACAATTTAATGAATTCATAAATAGCTAAGCCAATTGTTTTAATGTCACAATTATTATCATATCAATGTCTAAAGTAGCTAAATATGCCACCTCCACCAGAGATCTATGCGAGGCCACGTCGAATGGTTGCAACCGAATATTGCTGACCAGTCTTCCTTCATAATGTCATATTTATGTACATATGTACTTATATTTAATTCTCACACACATGAGGAATGGACGCACTGCCTTTTTTCATACAAAACTCCAATTTGGATTTGTGGCCAAAATACTCAATAAAACTTTTTTAAATGTAAAGGTATAGCAAATGTCCATTATGGATATGTGCTACTTTATATATTTGTATTTCAATTTATAAAATATGTATAGGCCATCAAAGAACTAATCGATTTTTCAAAATTTTAGTGGAAACCTTGGCAATTATTTGTGAGGTAATGAAAACTATAAAAAAATTACATTACCCACTATGTTAATATAATAAAAATATAAATTATGAAAAAAACACTTTGGTTGGATTAAATTTAAATTACAAACGACCAATATATGTTGGAATCAAAGATATTAGAAGAACGAGATATGCTATGATGGCCGCCGGACCGTAGCCGGAGTACTACCTAATTAGGGTACTTTGAACGGTATCGGGACGTGTGCGTACAGAAATCTGTTCTATGTATTAGTGCGGATACCTTAGCGTAAGCGAAGGTTTTCAATAGTATTGGTGAACAAAACCGGCGACACTGGGCAAAACAATTCCACACAGTATCAACAGCTCATAGCACATCTCGTTCTTCTAATATCTTTGGTTGGAATACAAATTCGATGGATATAAATTCAAAATTTCGAGCCAAAAATGCTTTTTACAAGACTTTTTATTTTTATTTCACTATATTAACATAGTATGTTGCCAAGATAATTTTTTTAATAAACACTATTAACTCACAAAAAAATGTCAAAATTGCCCCTAAAATCAAGAAAAATAGAATTCTAAGAGCATATATTTTATAATTTAAAACACATAAATTAAGCAGTACAAATCTCTATAATTAAAAAATATTATTCAGTTAGTTGAGTATTTTGGCTTCAAATCCAAATCATATTTTCTTATGAAAAAGGTCACGCAGCCGCTTCATTAAATAGACATAAAAAATAACTACTTATATCATTTTAAGATTGAGAATAAGTTAAAGATAATTTCGGTATCGACCAGGTGTACTGGTGGAATGCCACACTCATTATTGAAGTATTGCCTAAAATGAAATGACTTTAGTGATGCTCCATAATTTTCCACAGTGTTTAACATCTCCAAAAGGCAAAACTATAATAAATTAATAACTGGATTAAAAATTCCATCACAAAATACAAAACTAATGTGTTTTATTTGGATGATGTTATTTAATTAAGTCATAAATGTGATATTTATTATTTTGATTTAAAACAAACAAAATTTTTTAATTTAATATATTTTTAGAAAATCTATATCACTCAATTAATATTTCCATTAAAAATGAATAATAAATAACGTTGTTATCAGTTTTTTGCAAATCATCATCATAATGTAATTTTTTTAATATTTTAAATTTTTTAAAGTGTGTATTTAGAATAAGTTTATTAATATTATTTATTGGGTTTGAAGAAAGTTGAAATTTTAGATATTATGTTCTGAGTTTTATTGATATGAAAGTGTATCATTGGTGGTGAATGTTCATAGCGGTTAGTGGTCAGTGCGAGACTTTTTTCAGATTTTGTCAATTTTCAACAATAAATACTACTTTAATTTAGAAATTTTGTAATGAAAAGCTGTCTCAAGATTACTTATCAGAAAAATATTGAAATATTACACGAGTTCAAAGTTTTTTTAACAAAATTGTAAAAAAATGGTTTTGATTAGAAAAATCTGAAAAAAAAATTGACAACTTGCCTCTCCATATTCCCATCCACAACCTTCATCAGAAGTATGGAATAAATCAACTTCTATTTCTATCTTTAAACATATGTGTTAGGTACACATTTCTTGCAAATCTTATAGACATTACCATCTTACTAATTAAATTCTTACACCAACAATGGTGTGGTAAAGCCGGTCTTGAGCCTGGTTTAAGACCATTTTACCGAAACAAACGCCATTGTAATAGGTCAAGTTTTTTACTGTTATAACCTTACGCGCTGCGTAATATTTACACCAAGTTTTTTAGTAAGGCTGTAAGTAATTTGCTTTGTACATAATTCGTACTACAGATATGTGTACTATGAAATTAATATTTAGTTATGAAAACTTGTTTTCCATAAAACGGAGAATAATAATGTGATGGGAGTCTACCTGTGTTGTTTTTTTTTATATTTATGTAAGTCTCTATAATGAAAACTTTATGCGAGGGGTGTCTGATGGAAAATAAGCATATGGTAGTAAAACGATATCAATACAAGTACATATTTTTTCAGTGAGAATATAATAGGTGTATTACTTCGTGTATATTATATCTCTCGTGGGTCCTTCACGAGTGGAGAGGAGAGATGAGGCCACAACCGTAAACTCTTCCCTTGTGGGGCCTTCATTAATCAAAAGGGGATTGGAGAGGAGATATGAGACCTGGGAAGACACATTGTGGAACCAGAAGACATAGCCACATATACAATGACAGCCCTGATGAACTTTATAGAAGGGACCGGGTGACTGTTAAAGGAATGAGGTAAAATGGGATATAGCACAACGGGCCTATGGCCTAAGTACTCACGGGAGCTACATGTAAGTAGTAGTTAAGTCTACGCCCTATAAATAAATAATATATCACTATATATCCTCACACACAATACAATATTTATAGATCTGTTGACGTTTACTACCCCACGCTTATTTTTCATCAGACACCCCTTGTGAGTTGGTATTCAAAATCATTAATTATTGTACAGATCATATTACATTGTTCGACAGTGGAATAGCTCTATGACTCAGAGGTGAACTACGCACATCACACTTGTGTTCTATAAGGCACTTGCAATATTACGTAGGTAGTAAAGTATCACCAATGGTCAGCAGTGGTGTGTACAGAATTTTTAATCAGGATAGGCAGCAGAAAATTAAAATGCCACAAAGCAAATTAATTGACGTAAAAAGCACCACACAAGTTAGTCTTCCCTTGAATGAGCATTGATCACACATGAACATTTTTGTGTAGATTACAGTCAACATTTAAATAAGACATGTGTGTCGTTTTGCATACTTAGTTCCTGATTTTGACACATTATAATATAAGATATAGTTAGGCACCCGGTTCTCAACGATTTTTAGCTAGAACTTGGCGTGCATTGCCATAATATGCTACTAAGTAGAATTATTGAACCTTCTGATGTATACCAAAGTCAAAATACCTAAAATATGGACATTCAATAGTTTACCTCTCTGAGCCTATGAGCTATGCTTTTAGACAGACAATATAACATTGTTAACTTTCGTCAGAACTATGTATGTTTAGCAAACAGTAATGCATTTTAATGAATCTCCCAATTCTCCATTTAGTGGTTTTACCATAAATGGTCAAATCAAGCATTTATATAATTACAGATTACTATTCAAGACTTACCTCTAACTCTGTGAATCTCAAACATTAGTCATTACTTCTTTCTCAGAGTTATTAAAAATGTATGGAAATATTAACTCGAATAACATTGCCTTGCCTCTATTATAGATTTTCATTGTTTTCTTTCAAAAGTATAAATAATTTTGATGAAATTTTTGTGAAATATCATCTAAAGGGCAAAAGATCTATTCAAGTGTAGAGGAAGGCTTAGAGGATTGAATGCCAAACATCTCTGTCCTGGCAAACACTACTACATCTACTCATGTACGTCTTTTACATTGTCTCTTGAAGTGACCTCTCTCTATTGAAACAAACAAAATCATTTAAACAGAAAACATTTAAATATCCCACTTAAAAATAGATTTAATGAATTAGCAATGGAGTAAATAAAATTATTTTATAAAAGTACCTTCTAAGAAATCCAGCTTTCAAAATTTGGTTTCCCTTTTTAGAGTTGGATTTTGATCTCATACATTTGTTGTGGGTTTAAATTTTTTCTTTATAGATTTACTGTGTACATAGGTTTATTACAAAGAGATACATGTATTATAATACTGCCCTCTCAAAAGGTATCATCATTTCTATAGTTTTAATTGTTGTAATAATACAATGTTTCAGAAATAAAAAAAGTTTTTACTAATTTTGATTTTTTTAAAGTAACAATTTTATTGAATTAACTAGCTGTACCCCACCACGCGTTGCTGTGGTTCAGTCTGTCTGTGCAGATAGAGAAACAAAAGCGCGTGTTGCTCCTATGTTCAACAGATGGCGCTGTTTAAAAAAAAATCATATTTGCCCAACAGACGGTGCTGTTGTTAAGAAAATACTGACTTGGTAATGTTCAATGCAATCTTCTACAAGCCTTGAAAGCCACCTTTCACAAAGTACTAGGTAATAATGGAGTTGAAGAATTTGTCAAGGAGAGACGACTAAATTAACTCACCAACAGTTCCCAAACTGAAAATTCCTAACCTGGACAAGAAATTGCAATTTGGAATTTTCGGATTATTCACAGTGGAATCAGAATGCATAGATTTTTTTTTATATGTAGGGCTCCCGCAAACAAGAGACTTTAGATGCAGCAACTATTTCAGCACGCGTCTTCAAATTAAGTACGCACACGAGAGCCTTTAGTTACAGCAACTATTTCTATATACTAGACATAAGAATCCTATAATTTCTATACCCGCTATATCCGATTTTTTGACAAAATGATCTGAGTATGACATCTTGTTCACATTTTTGCGAGCAACAAGAGGAGCCTAAAATTGAGTTTCAAAACCATCCTTATCACGACCAAAAACCATGTTAAAACTGCGAGTGAGAAACCAAATCAGCTATATCATACAGAAAGTTACTATCAAAACGCGCTATATCGGATTCAACCAATCACAAGCAGTTATTTTGCCAAAATACAATATGGCCGCCGCTCTGATGCCATGCTCGTGTGTCAAAATGATCTACGCGTGTGTTTCTAAACCCGCCATGTCGGCTCAGTTGACTTTCAAAAGCCTCTATATCTCAAAGTGAGTATCAAAATCCGCTTTATCCGTTTTATTTATCGAAATTACTTAATTATTGCTAGATATATATAGAAAAATAAATGCTTTTCGTAATTTTATTACTCCAATTCATTATATAAAAAATTGTAATGCATTTACTTATGTACGCTAGAGATGTGACAGTTTTTTGCGGTTTTCTCCAAATCAATGAAAGTTGATATAGCGGGTATATAAATTACACGACTCATATATTAATCTCGATTTTGCAGTAGAGTAGACCTGGGTCAATTGTGAATGACCCATTCAATGACCTAAATCGTGAGAGACTATTATTGGAAGCTTGGTCCACGAAGAAAAACTCATTTTCATTCACCACAATTTGCTTCCGATTGATTTTAAATATTAAATAACACAATACAAATAGCCGAATATTCATTGCATCACTAGTTTAAATCTGCTTTGTGACAATTACTATTTTATTTAGTGCTAATTAACAAATTTTTGACAGTATGACCTGATGGTGAATGAATGATTATAAAATAAATAAGTCAAATTAGTTACAAATTAAAAAATTTTATTTCTCCAAAACTTAATGAGATACACTGAAATAAAAATTAATTTAAATGCTTTATTTACATACACAATTATTTACATTTTATATTATAACACAGTGGTAAGATACAAAAGTACGAGGATTACAGAATTCACTGGAATCTTATTATAAATTTTGTTTTACGTGAACACAACATACTTATCACAAAATAAATAATTTACATATTATCTTTCTCACACAGCACGTACATACATATGAGTATATAAAATATGACATTTCACAAATAAAGTACCAAAAGCAAGATTAAACTTAATGAACACTTTCTTCCACACAGCGTCCTCAAAGATCTATCCAAAGGGTCCACTGTGTGGAGTTAATATTAAAAAATGAAAACTGAAATAATACTCTTACATGCAACATAAAGTAGATAAGATTCTTTGATATTTAAAAAAAAAGTTAATTTAATCCGAGTTTTTAAAATGTGTTGTGCATTTTCGTGTTTGAATCCTTGCTGTATCATTCCATTATAACTCAACACAGTGAGAATTCAACATAAAAAGTGAAATAAAGTCAATAACCCTTCAGTACTTTCAACACTTATGTTCCGTTTGCAATAGAGATTGGTAGGATCAAAATATTTTAATTGAAACATCAAAAGAATTGATATAATGGATCCGAGTTCAACGAGAGCAGTAGCTGCGGACAGAGGCAGATATTTGAGGGAGGGGGGGGGGCACATAGACAAAGTTTGGTACATTGGTATGGCACTATGGCGGTAGATAAGTACTGCATTTGCAAAAAATGGGCTAAACCAGTGTTTTCGTACTGCTATTGATGTTTATTGTTTACTTGCAGATAGCAACGTAATTATCGTAATATATAATGATGTGAATGACTACGAATTTGAATGCGTTTCGTATGATGTAAAATTTGTAATACCTACATTTAAAGTGAATAAATAATACAAATAAGTTTTGTAACAACTTCAAATTATAAGGAAATACTATATACTTGAATATTTCTACTGGAGGTTTGAAATCTCCCCACATTTCTCATTATTCCGTCAAGTCATTCTTCAGTAGAAGAATTATTGAAAATATTTCATCCCCACGGACATAAAAACCTGGACACTAAAACAATACCAAATATAATATTTATATACATATCAGGCCGATTGCATCTTTCACATAAAATACACACATCGCCAATACATTCAACCTTAAGATTCTTTATGGAGCAATATCTGAGATATTTTTGATGTTTCTCGGAGTTGATGAATTCTGACCAATGACGTGACTGCTTTGACCTCGATTAATTCTGACCAATGACGTGATGGCTGTGGTTTCGAATGATTTAAAAAACGATTGTCTAGGACTGTGTGATGATTTTAGAGAGAATCGATTCCTCGTTTGATGATGTTTCAAAATGATTGTCTCGGACTGAGTGATGACTTTTAACAGAATCAATTCCTTGTTCGATGAAGTTTTGAAAAAACGATTGTCTCGGACTGTGTGATGATTTTTGACAGAATCGTTTCCTCCTTTTATGATGTTTTTAAACGATTGTCTTGGACTGTGTGATGATTTTTGACAGAATCGATTCTTTGTTCAATGACGTTTCGTCATCTTGTATTAGGTAAACAATTCTTAGTTAAATTAATTCCTAGTTAAAGAGAGAGTATGAAAAAAAAGGTGTGCAATATAGTTGTGAATGATGAATACTTGGAGCAGGATGAGTTGGTGTATTTAAGAAGTATGTTTACGAGAGATGGGAAGGCTGACAGAGATATTGAAAGAAGGGTAAATTCAGGTAACTCTATTAATGGAGGACTGAACGCGGTTGGCGCTATCAAAAAAAATGTCCAAAGAAGCGAAGCTAGCAGTCCACAATGGAGTGCTGGGACCTGCCCTGATGTATGGAAGTGAGGCATGGAACTGGCAGAGGAAGGAAGAAAGTAGATTGAATGCTGTAGAAATGTATGTATGAAGCGTATGAGTGGTAAAACCATGCATGATCGTGTGAGGAATGTGGAGATCCACAAATAATGCAAGGCTAATGTAAGCGTGATGAGTAAGATTAAGAAAGGGACGCTTAGATGGTTTGGGCACGTAGACCGAATGAATGAAGAAAGGAGAGTAAAGAGAATATATGAAGCAAATGTGAATGGTGGTAGTAGTCGGGGATGACTTCTACACTGTTATGTAATAAATTTTTAAAAATGGTTTTTTAATTCTTGTTGGAGCTTACTTGGCCAATTTGCAAAACAAACGTATATCTCCAGCTGATATCCTGATTTTGAGCAGTAATATTATAATAAATATTATTAATAATTATATTACTGTTCATAAAATCAAGATATTCATGTAAATATTATATAAATTGTAAGATAAGAAAATGACGAAAATGCTAAAATATCATATCCAAAGAATCAGTTCAGATAACCAGGTTAGATCTGTTGTATCACATAAAATATCATTTAACTGTCATATGTGCTTAAATCAGTTATGTTTGTGTGTTAGAGTTTCACGGGTTGGGGAAGTGAGGGCTCTGGGAATTGTCTATGGCAGTTCGGTACGCACTTTGGATGTCAGTGAGCTGCGATTCCATCACTACGTTGGCATCTGGAACATTCATAACATTAATTACACTGAACAGTCATGGCTGACTGGAATAATTACAAATATGTATAAATATGTGTGTGCCTTACTGGTGGAATGGTGAGCCTTGATGTGAGCCTTCAGCGCAGAGGACTGTTGGTAGGGGGAACCGCATGTGGAGCACACATATGGCCGCTCGCCAGTGTGCGTACGGATGTGAGACACCTGCAAATCAATGTGCTTTATATAAAAAAAAATAACAAGAATTATAGAATTAAGTAAAGTCATGTTGTGTGTAGACAAAGGGCTTCTCGCCGGTGTATATTTGGCGGTCAATGTTCACCTTGCCGCGTGCCGTGAAACGCTGCCAGCAAAGATCGCACACGTACGGCCTTGCCTGTAAGTGGCTATAGACAGAATGCTTACCAAGTCACTCTTCTGAGCGAAAGCTCGGATGCAATGTGTGCAGGCATAAGGCTTCTCGCCAGTGTGCGTTCGGCGGTGATTCTTCAGGGTACCGAGTGCTGTGAAACGCTGAGGGCAAAGGTCGCACACATATGGCCGCTCGCCCGAGTGGATCCTCTTGTGTTTTACCTGAGGACAGAGTTAAAATGCTTCTTACATATCCACTAACCTAATGTGTCAATACATAAACACATTGAGTTACATAAAATACGCCTGTTACAAACATATTTATTATGTAACATATTAATATGGAATTGAAAAAATTGCTAAACATATGATATCTCAATACGTTTAAAGTAGGAGCGCATGTTACAGTCATAATATTTATACAGCCAGTTGATACCTGATGCCTTCCTTAAATCCTTACGCTAGCAACATCTGTTCATAGATTCCAGCAGTGCACTGAATAAACAACAACTTTAATAAGCAGCCATTTAAGGGAGAAAATAATATTTTTGTTGGATGAAATGATGTTTGGAAAATAGAATTGGTTAGAAATCTTGGCTAAACCACAATGAGAACAATTCAAAGGCAACTAGAAAAAATCTCTTCTGCAGGGTGATTTCAAAAGTAAACATATATAGAACACAAGACAATCATCGCAATACATCAAGTCAGGACTGAGCTGCTAAATAAAAACACATGAAGCACTTATTTTGGATTGGTACATGTTTTTTGAGAAAGACTTACGGCCGTTGTCCAGAATATAACGCTAACTGATAAGGCTGTTCGAATTTAACTCAAAAACAATATACAAACCTAAAATAGGTATTATATTCAAAGATTTTTATTTTATCAAACAGGTTGGCCTCAAACAAAATAAAAATACTATTGGATCCCGTGCGGCCGAAACAGGAGCTGTCAAAATATTTACAGAGTTTGTGGTGGGTTTAAAGGGCCTAGGAGAGGGTCAATATACGAGGGTGGTCTGAAAAGTTTCCGACCTCTACGCAAAGATGGCGGTACTCGTCAATAAAAGCTAGTGAATATAGTTGTGCATCTTTTGACAATTACTCACCAAAGTTTCGGCCATTTTGGACGTGCAGTTTTTAGATGACAGTCGTTTGAGTGAGTCGATGTGTGTGTTTTTATGAAAATGGAAAAATTGAGTATCGAGCTGTTATTAAATTTTTGTTTTTGAAAGGCAATATGCCTACGCAAATCAAAGATGAGTTGGACTCTGTGTATGGGGACTGTGCACCAAAATTTACTACAGTGAAATTTTGGGCAGCTGAATATAAACGTGGACATAGGAGCTTGGGAGACGATAAACGTTCGAGACGTCCAAAAACTGCAACTACTGACGATAACATTGCTAACTTCACCAAATAGTGTTAGACGACCGACGAATTAAAATGAGAGAGATAGTAGGGGTTATGAAAATTTTCAAAGAACGTGTCTGTCACACATTAAATCAAGATTTAGAAATGAGAAAGCTGTCTGAGCGTTGGGTGCTGCGTTTGCTCACGTTAGACCAAAAACGTGTTCGAAGGAACATTTCCAACGCTCTGTTGACGCAGTTTAGGCGCAATAAATCCGAGTTTTGGCTCCGATTCATTACTGTAGATGAAACTTGGTTACACAATTATACGCCCGAAACAAAAATACAGTCAAAACAGTGGACTGCAAAAGGGGAACTGGCTCCAAAAAAAGCAAAAACTGTTTTCTCGCCTGGGAAAGTGATGGTGACTGTTTTTTGGGATAGTCATGGAGTTATTTGATTGATTATCTTCAAAAAGGAAAAACTATAACAGGAGAATACTACGCATCATTACTTGACAAGCTGAAGGCAGAAATTGCGGAGAAATGGCCACATTTGCAGAAAAAGAAAATCCTGTTTCACCAAGACAACGCGCCGTCTCACACCTCAGCGGTTGTCATGGCAAAAATCCACAAATTGCGGTTTGAACTGCCTGACCATCCGCTTTTCTCACCAGATCTAGCCCCAAGCGACTTCTTTTTGTTTCCTAATCTAAAAACTGCACTCGGAGGACAGAGATTTTCGTCAAATGAGGAGGCAATCACCTTTGTGAACAATTATTTTGCAGAGTACTATTTGGATGGGTTAGAGAGATGGGAGCATCGCTGAGAGAAGAGTGTAGAGTTACAAGGAGACTATAAAAAAATAAATAAAAAAACTTGGGAAAAAAAACCTTGTTTCATTGTTAGGTCGGAAACTTTTCAGACCACCCTCGTAAATTGTCAATAGCTTCATCCAGACAGTCCACCCTAAGCACAACAATAATTGCAACAAAATTACTACTATATACGCCGACCGGTCTCGGAACAACCGTTCCTTTCTCAGGGAAAAACATACTAACTTAACATTACAAAACAATGGGTGAACATTATATATTACCAAGTGTTGAAAGGTACCTATTACTGAAAGGAAAGCAGAAATTATCGGAGGACTCTAAATTTCTTTCTAGTGATCAAACTCTTTTACTTAGTTTTAAATCAAAATTATTTTCAGTACAATAAGAGCATCAATAAAAAGAGGGACTAACAATGGGAGCCCCTACCAGCCCTCTAATTGCTAATATATTTGTGAATGAATTGGAATCAAGTTTTTAATTAAGCATCCCCCCTTTTAAGAAATATTTTACTATGGACCAGGTATCTGGGCGATATCCTCTGCATTTGGACAGGATCAGAATGTCAACTCAACAACTTTCTTAACCTTTTTAATTGTTTTCATAATCACATAAAATTTACAATTGCAATAGGCCACGATACTTTTAACTTTTTGGACCATATTATTACAAATAATAAAATCGATTTTGATATATATATCCCAAACCCACATACACTGACAAAGTAATCCACAAGACCTCCAATCACACAGCCGCACAAAAACACTCCGCCTTCCACTCCATGACACACCGCCAAGTAATTGTCCCAATGTCTAATAATAATTTGCTTTCTGAACTTTCTATAGTACATAAAACATTTTTTTGTAAAAACTGGTTAAGAGCCAAATTTAATTGAAAAAATTGTAAAAAAAAATTGTACAATTCTAATAATAATAAAGATAAAGAATGTCATAAAATTTTTGTTATAATATAATAATATATTGGGACATTTCTATTGTGTGCTATGTGTTTGACTATTGTTTGATACAGTTTTTATTGTTTTGATATTATTCACACTTGTCTAGCTCACAAGAGTTACGGCCGCTGTTCCCAACTTTTTAATCGTTATCTAAGTTCAAATCTTTGTTTTTGCTCAGCCAAGCGATTTTTAAGCATTTTGTAGGGAACGTTCGATTTGCGTTGTTCCCAATCATTTTATCTTTGAAAATCTTAAGTAGCCCCACACACTACCGCACATTACCATAGACAATAAAATGACATCAAATTAAAAACTTTCTATGTTAAATTAATATTAAAGAGTTAATTATTGTAGCTCTTATTAATACACATTACTTCTTTTAAATACAGTTATTCATAAACTGGTATTTCATATTTTTTAAACTAACGTATATAATATATTAAAAATAAAGTGACAACTTGAACGTGATGCCACAATCGGGACTTCCCATTTGATTTGGCAGATCGACGTAAGTTTTTTCTCCGTGCGACAGTAAAACAAACCCAAACAAACCTTAAAATGGAGATCAAAGCAAAGCGTGCGAAGAATAACATTAAATTGATAGAATAGAAAGGTTTTCAGATCTGACATGAGGTAAGGGCAAAATATTTCGCACATTCATCGCAAAAATGACACTTGCGTAAATAAAAACTTACCTTTCGCTTGCATAAGTTAAATTCTCCTCAATTAGGTTCAAAATATACAAAAAAACACGTTTTCGTCATACGAAAACGGTCAAAAAATTCTTTGTCATTTAATTCATTTGTAGTTATTTTCTATATGTACTTTTTCTATTTTACATTGTCTTTGCCCTTCACATACCTACATGTACTCTCCATTCACTGTCATCTATGTTTTCTTATTCGTGTCAATATTATGGTTTTAATGGACATATTGTCCGTAAATTAATAAATAAATAAATAGTTCGATGTAATTGACATCCACACCCTGTCGCCGCCTGTATAACCCGATGTTTTCATCAATTACTTCGGCCCATTCTGTAATATCTAGTATATCTAAAATGTCTAAAACTTCTCTATCCATTTTAAAACGATAATGTAATGACAAATGCACAACAAAAAACTGAAAGGAGCGCGACTGTCGATTGTCAGAGTGACATTTGATCATTGATTCGCGGTATTTTTTCACTCTGTAGACACTTTTTGTAACTAGCTTTTTCCTTACATATTGCTTAACCTTTTAAATGCCAGTAGGTAGAAGTGTAGCTGTGCACAGCAGGCCAAGAATGCGAGTTAACTCGCTCTTGGCACAGAAGCGGTTAAATAGCTAATCCAGCTGTCCGGCTGGCTTAGACTGAGCGGCTTGCTTAAGCAATTATTGTGTGTTGGAATTACGTATTAGAGTGGTGATTCGCTTAGAATTTGATTATTAGGATTGGGAACAGCGGCCGTTATTGACAATTTATAACCGTCTCTAGGGCGCTTTAGGATTGCAATAGAAAAATATACGCCACGAAAAAGAATGCCAGGAATAAAAAATCAAAAACCCGACTTAATAAAATCGCTGTAGTTTAGGGAAAAGTTATGATAATTAGAATGAATACAAAGACAATAACAGCAAAAGACGCGTTGGCTAAAGAACAGTGTTTGGTTGCTTACCAAAGAGCTGGAGGTGGTGAAGCCTGTGCCGCAGGTGCTGCACACAAAGGGGTGCTCGCCCGTGTGCTTTCGAAGGTGTGCGTCTAGCTCCCCCTTGGACACAAACTTGTTGAGGCAAGTCGGGCAGGTGAAGGGCTTGGTGGCCGAGTGGCGCATCAAGTGCTGCTTCAAGTTAGTGTTCTGAGTGAACCCTGCAAAACACTGAATGTCAAAATACACACATTCATCTTACCACTGATTGACTCATTGCATTACTGTATTTTACCTTTTCCACAAATGGAGCACAGAAAGGGTCTCTCGCCACTATGAGTTCTGAGGTGGTCCTTCAATGTGGAGAGCATGTTGAAACCTGGAACAAAAATTAAAGATAAAAAGCGATTTCTTCCTTCTTAAATGGTTGACAATAAAGGAAAGAATAGTTCATCCTCACCTTTATCACAGTGGGTGCACTGGTGTCGCTTCTTGCCCGTGTGATTATTCATGTGCAAGATAAGTTGGTCGGGTCTGGTGAAAGCTCTGCAATCAAATACCAACTCTCGTTAACGTTTTTCATTTGCTCTAAAGGGCATTGCAAGAAAATATATTTATTTAGGTTTTTCACAATTTCAAAGTGTAAAATTACCAGCGCAAATGGCATTGTAAATTACTTAACGTAAATAATATTGCAACTTACTTAGAAGTCATAAGAAACATAATTTTTTGACAGTTCTAATTGTGTCCACGTGAACTCACAGCTTGTGAAATCAGTTTAATAAATTGAAACGCTTGTGGTAAGTTTGCAATGGCACCTAGACATCGATGCTAAAAATTAAATGGCAGGTTTTCGAAGGATTTTTTTTCTATACTAAAAACTATGAATATGTATGTAATTATGATATGTAATTATGATATGTAATTATGATATGTAATTTTATCCCAAAATGATACTAAGTAAAACACAATCTGTTGGTATTTTCATACGCCAGATTGATTGAAGTACATAATACTTACAAATAATTTACGGAAATTTTCCATTACACGCAAATTACTTACTAATAAATAAAAAATATATCATTTTGGAAAAAAAAGGTTTCACCCACAACATCAACAATGCCATTTTATTTAATATTAGCAGTCTAGTACACCCAAAAGTCACGAGCCGCCACTGGTTGTGTGTTCACTTTTTTTCAGAAAATTTGTGGGACAAATAATGAACAAATTACCTGCAGCACAGGGTGCATTTATTTGCCTTCTCCTTATTATGTGTTAGGGAGTGTTGCTTGAGGTTTTTTCTTTTATGGAATACTTTATCGCAAACATTGCATCTGAAATCATTTAATAAACATAAGTACTAGGTTCAATAACGGTAAGTACTTAGTTAAATCAGGAAAGAAAAAATTTAAATTAGATTTTTAACTACCTTTACCAAATTTACCAAAGTCATTACTATACAACTCTGTAAATGTATTATCTGTTCGTGCTTTATTGTGGCTTAAAATTGCGAGTCAGCATACATCTCAATCTGAACATAATAAAATAGTGACATGTTCATAATACAAGACTAATTGCAAACGATGGACTTGTAGTTTCCAGATACCTGAATAAATATGGTCAAAGAACTCTAGAATACCTCGTTCCAATAATTTACAACATGTTACCAAACTCAATAAAAAGCTGTGAATTGACTCACAGAAGGAAATGTATATTAAAAAAATGGTTATGTGAAAGAATTTTTTTGTACTAATGTAATTATTTGTATATTTTATGTACTTGTAAAAATTGTATGTGTATTTAAAAAGTAATTGTTAAAAGAACCCGTTGACAAACTGATATCAATCAGTTTAACCGGTCAGCAACGTAAGCAGATATACACGATAAAATAACGATAGCAGTCAAGTACAATAAGCGTGTTTACACGTCAACGCGTGTGTTTCCACAAAAATCGTCATAACTCCGTTATTCTTCTAGTGACATCCCTAAAACAAAAAGTAGAATATTCGTATTGAATGAAGCTTCACATCTCTATTCAAAGTTATCCATAGAAACCCGTAAAAAGACCTACTCAGTGGAAGCAAATTTTACCCGCCAAATCGTAAAACGACGCCAAGAAAGCCGTTTGACGTGCCGACCCGCCTCGCAAGTTTAATTATTTTTTTAAAAATATATTTTGTATGAAATGGTCAAAAAGTGAAGTGACAGAATTGTTTATTGTACATTTGTACGATGAAATAAGTGTTTTTTTTTTACATTATCCGTGATTTTAGTATCGTTTTTACATAAAACATTACAGGTGAGTCATTTTTACAATTTTTTCATGTTTCCATTCTAAATTTAAATATTTACAAATGTTAATATTTATTTATGATACAACAATTTGAAAGCCTATTTTGTAACCTTTCTAAAACAGTTTTTACTATTCGGCTCCGTTCAGTAATGTTTCATTTATAGAGCTTTGATTGTGAGGCGGTAATAACACAACGTTTTCGTGAAATTGACATTTCGGTAAAGACATCTTAGCTTCAAGTTCGCGAAAAGTCGGAGGGGTTAACGGGACTTAATTGTAAAAAATGTATTTTTGAAAGTTAATAAATACAAAAATAAAAATAAAACTACATACCATAAAATAATACAGTAGAACCTCGTTAATTAGAAATCTACGGGACGTATAAAAACAAATTTCGCAGCCGGCTATTCAGATTGGGTAATCTAATTAAATTAGTAAAAATACCATGCATTTCCGCAGAAATCAAAATTTCGCAACCGATTACCACACAGCAGGCTCTTTAACCCTTAGAAGACGGTTAATATTTTGTTAATATCTCAAAGCCATATGTGTACAATATTGAAAATTATATTTGAAATAATTGACAGGCATGAATATTGAAATGCGTTCAAAACTTCTAAAACCTAACTACACCTAACCTGCTAACCTACACTGCACATTGCAGTGCACCTGAAGGTAGTCATGATTTCACTGAACTGCTATTGTAGTTGGTCGTATCCTAAGGGTTAAACATAGATATTCTAAGTAAGTTTGTAAAAACACAATATATTCCTGCATAAATTGAAATTCCATGACTGATTTCCGTCGCGGCCGGTCATTTAAATTCAGAAATTCGAGTAAATTTGAAAAAATACGACAATTTCTGCATAAATCGAAATTTTGCGGCCCATTTCCATCACGGCCCGCCTTTTAAATTCAGACATTCAAAGTAAATTCTTAAAAATAACAATATATAAATATGAGTAAATCGAAATTTCCCGGCCGATTACCATCGCGTTCAGGACTTGAAAATCAGATATTTGATATAAATTTGTGAAAATACGATATATTTCTTCGTAAATTGAATTTTCTAGGCTGAGGCCGGACTTTAGAACTCGGATATTGCAGTAAAAATCGATTCAGATTTAATACATAAAAATATGTGTAAGGAGGATGCATAACCACGTAAAATGACATTTTACTGTCACGCCTGTCTGTCAGATTCAGATTTAAGAAATTATGTGATTCATTTTTGCAAAAATTTTTTCGAATTACACAAATACATTTTTGTACGCGGAGAAAAATAAACTTCGAATTTGGTATGAAATTTTTTTTCCCGGTATTTAGTTTTGGCAAAATACGGGATTTTTCGAATTATCGCAGTTTGAATTAACGTGGTTCTACGGTGCGTATGATTTTTTGAATTATTGAGGTTTTAATAAACGGGATTCTACTGTGAGTATATTATAATATGATCGAGTCATAATTTTTTTAAAAAATAAATCACACTTAACACATTGTATTAATTTGCTTGTGGCATAATTAAACAGGGTTACCATTTAACCCCGGGGAGGTATCTCTAAAATTTCTTGCAGTACTTAGAACAAACCCAGCATTCTCAATGAAGTGCTACAAGCCATCTCATTACGAGTATGAAACATCATCACACTATCAAATATGATTCCAAAATTCTTCATGGTGGAGACAAGTTTTAAACTTCAGGCATCCATTAATATTATTAACTGGTAATAAAATGTATAACACACCCTAGTGTTACAATTTAAAATTAAACATTTACATTCCTTTTACTTCAGTCAAAAATTCGTACTATCTTCATTACAGACCTGAAAGTAGTCTGTCCTTTGGGCACGGGCTGGGAGTGCTTGGTCATGTGTGCGGCGTATGAGTGCTGGCTGTTGTAGGCGGCCCCGCACTGAGCACACTCGTAGCGCACTTCCAGCACCAGGCCACCGGGATCCCCGTCTTCGCCTCGTGGCTCCTCCTTGATGGTGGCGATAGCGCCACCCCCGCTCGCCGACACCTCCCCAACCTGAACCAAAAATTACACTTTGTGGTGTGTGACATCATAAAATAAATTAAAACACTTTGATTTTCACCATTACTCATTAACTCCTTAGGCTAATTTTTTTGGTTTTGGGAACAAACAGTATGGAGTAGCTAAACTACGACTCCACTCTATTAGTTTGCTGGTATGCTTAATATGCTGGAATAAGCCCTACGCAACACACCCAAAGGACCAGTTCCAGAACTATGTTAAACGCAATGTTATATATTTGCTATTTTCAATGCATCCGCTAAACTTGATAGACAGTATTCCTCAAAGTTTAAACCTGGGCTTCTGGAACATAAGAAAAGCCCGGATTGGATTATAGGATAACAATGGAACTCACCCGTCGCAGTTGGGGCCAGTCTGCCAGATTCTGTCTGAGGTACTATTTTATACTGAGCTCTGCAGAGCTCAAAATGAGCATAATGTCACTTATTGACATCTTGCAACAATTAAACCAGACATGGTGACATAGGGTAGGTAGGACAATTGCAGGATTTGAGATTTCCTATCCAGCAAGTCTTTGCAAATGCATACCTAGCAATTAAATATATTGCGTGAACAACCGTAGAGCCAATCTGTTCTCTTTTCAGAACAGCTCAAATGAGAAATTATTGTCTCCCTTATAGTCCAAGCGATGACCTTAAAAATTATATCTGATAGGCCACTTCAACCAAATGAGTGCTGGCCAATTAACCCTGAATAAGATTAGTAAAAAAACGAATTCTGCCAGACTAGGGAGGAGTCCTGGAAAGGGAAAACTTCAGGTGTCATTTTTGGGACGAACATATCTGACATGCCACATTACTAAAACTAAGGCAAAAGTTTACCGCTAATTAGTTGTGAAAAAATAAACCTTCTGCCAACATTTGAGCCAATTGAGTGCTATGAGGATGTGACTGAATAGGTAATTTAACAGTGTTAGTGAGAATGTGTTTTTTATAATTTTTTGTAAATAACTGAAAAAATATTTCATCAATTATAGTAAACTAGCTTATACCCCACCACGAGTTGCTGTATTGTTGTTAAAGGTGACGTCTATATTATATAGGTATATTTTTATATACTTAGTTTTTACTCATGCTTATTCGAATGTAACATTGTGTCAAAATTTACAAGCAAACATTTACATTTTTGTTTAAATAGATTTAAAAATAATAAATCACAAAGTGACAAATACAAGCACTGTAATTTTGAAATTTGTCACTTTAGTTGTCATATTACTAAGTAATTTAACAGTGTCACTATAAGAAATGTATTTTATTCTCGAATAATCGCATCTGCCACATAGTTTACCACAATATTAAATCGACAGAACCATATCTAAATTCATGCATAATATGTTTCTTTCAGGTGGCGGATGAGGGCACATGTTTTCTTCTCGATACTACTAGGTAAATTAAGAGTGAATTAATTGTTAAATGTTGGCAGAACCGATTTTTTTTGTAACTTTGCGATTTAGTAAAGTGGCAAGACAGATGTTTTTGTTGCTTTACAGGACTCCTGCTGAGTAGAAATCTGGCAGAAGGTTTAAGCATTTGGTTAAAGTGGCCTATCGGATATAATTTTTACGGTCATCGCTTGGACTATTACCGTAATAGTTAGAAATATTAACTAAAAAGTGTAAGAAAGAGAAAACACCAAGCTTAATATTCAAATATAGAAGTCAACAGCAGAATAATTAAAATGTATGAAATTTATGAAACTTTAATTTTTAATTAATTATTTTTATATGAAATAAAAAAAAGTGAGGTGGCAGTAATATTTATAGTATATAATTTTAGCTCTAGTTTAGAAGAAAAACGTGAGGTGAGCCATTTTTAAAAGATTGTGTTTGATTAAAAATACATAATTTAAAAATTAAGTTTATTTTTAATAATAACATTTGAAAACTCATTTTAATTTTCGGATACATTCAGAAATATCCCATTTATTTGAATTTTATTGAAAAGTAGAAATACACACAAATTTTCAGACTTTCTGACAGTATCTTTGAGAAATATAACGGTTAATATGCCTGAAGGGTTAAAGATTTGTTGTTGACTAGATTTTACTCACAATAATGGTTCTTTATTGACAGCTCATGATTACGAATCCGTAGGTTACGGTTTCAAATACCCGCGTGCGCAAATAAAATTTAGTTAAATTTGTTTTTTTTTTTTAACAATTATATTGAAGAGCTGTAATAAATTAGGGCCATTGAAAAATATGAGTTTAGTATTAGAAAATGTTCAATATATTATGTGAATAGAAAAAGACTCCCAACTGATATCAAACATCTAGAACCAGTGAGACTATGGCATCCCCAATTGAGGTATGTTGATAATTGTAAAACGAAAACGTGTTTCACTTCCGATGGTTCCTAAAGGTTTGGAAGAAATGAAAACAGATGCAAGAGATAAAGTTTGAAATGAGTCGTCGTCTTGCAACTGCTCTGGAAATCTCTGCTGGTGCAGTCACAAAAAGTGCTTAAAGTAAATTGGAAATAAATAACATATTAATATTTTTCGCTAAATACCAAACGAACAATGTATTATTATGTCGATATTTAGCATAAAAGGTATATACTTTTAATTTGCATAGTGTTCCAAGAAGTTTTTCATGACTACAAATTTTGAAAAAGTTCCAGAGCGGGTTTTGTGAGTCGACGACTCAAATACATAAAATTCACTGGATAAAAATCACAAAAACAACAAACTTCAGTCCTTCAACGATTTAGAACTGAGGAAAGTTGTAAATGTTTTAAGAAAAAAATAATTGGCATGTTTAAAAACAGTGAATTGCGTAAATTAAAATGAAGATAATAGACGTAAAAAAAGACTTTCTAAACATGATCTTCATTTCGAGCGACAAAAAGATTTCTGTAAAATATGTCTTTTTTCAAATTTATGTTGTTCATAACAATTAGTTTTTATATCCCTAGTTTAAATAGGATTATATTTTAGTGAATATTTGCTTTACACTCTATTTTACATTTTTACGCAAAGCACTTCAGCCCAACTAATAAATGTCAATGGGTTCTTAGACTTTTTTGCATATTTTGTTACTTTTAATCTATTTTTAATACTATAAAATTTATTTTTACTAACTGTATTTTTTATTATTAGTTGTATGTATTTTAATGATGTAAAAAATGTAGACTACTTACTAAAACAAAGACCTGTATTTCTTTAAACCTTTGACCTCTTTGACATATTATGTAATTTTTTGATGTTTGGTAAATTTTTGATATCTCTAAAATTGGCAACATTTGTATTTGCAATTCAATGATCCTGAGGCATTTTTTTAATAAAAACTTTACAAATCCAACAATTATAAAATCTTGTGATTTTCCATGAGTCTGCGCATATACTAATTACCGTTCGTCGTGTGTCCACTTTTGTAACTTCTTCAGAATCTTCGGCTTGGTTGTTGTAACAATTTGTATCATCTTCAGAGTCTTTGTCACTGCTATGGAGTTCACAGTTGCCATTCTTCCGTGGCGGCAGCTTGTCGCGGTGGCAGGCGCGCAGGTGCTTGGCCATAGCCACCTTGCTGGGGGCATCCACACCGCAATGCTCGCAGTCATATTTCACCTTCGTCTGCAAACACATTAAGCCTCACTTTAAACAATCTGATAGTATCAATAAAGCATTATAGTTCTTCCGGGTTGGGGGCTTGTTGCGGTGCATACATTCTACTTAACTAAACCCCTTTCTTCATTTATCACGTACAAATTTTTACAAATCATCTTCACTCAGGCACCCCGACTTTTCTATCGTTTACTTAATGTAGTATCATGAAGTATGTAAACCGCATTAAAAAACTAAAGTATAATGACTTGAATTCGACTAGGTATCTCTTTCCAGTGCAGAGATAATGCGTCAGTCTTTCTCGGGAGTCCCTGACTTCTTCTACCGTTCAAACCACTCTAACACTCCTGGCACTAATAACAACAGACTTGCGTCTACCGGGCATACATCTACAATATATAGATAACAAACTGGTGATATTTACCTTAGCTGAAAGAGCATTCAGGAAAGTGTCAATGTCTTCCGCTGCATGCACCGTCTGCAGGTGCTTCTTGAGGTGGTCCCTTCTGGAGAACACACTCTTGCAGTGCTTCATGCAGGAGAAGCGACTGGCCTTGTGGATCAGCGCATGCCGCCTTAGAGCCTTGCGGGTCAAATAAGTCTTGTCGCACGAATCGCACGATCTAACCTTCGATTTCCCTGCAACAGAAAATGGATAAAGATATTAAAAATAAAACACATCAGAGAAGAGTGCGTACAACAGGTGATCTCATTATGTTTTGTCTATTGTTCGGATAAACGAGTGTGATAAGTGTGACATGGGACAACTGCTACTTACTTTTAATATCAGAAAGAGGAAGCGTTTCTTCCTTTGGCCCTTCCACAGGCAATTCTGTTTCAGTCTTGTAAATTAGGAAGTCATCAGTGTAGTCGTCAGTGTCAAAGGAGTCTTCCTGCTTGACGAGCGTCGTGGCGTCCTCCGGGGGTGTCAGGGTGTGAATGTTTCTCTCGGAAAGATACTTTCGATACAGTGATTCTGACTTTTCAGATAGGTCTCTAAAATGGAGGATCAGTTCCACAGTTTTGATACACTGCATGCAGACTTGTGCAGGCAGACCATCATTCGGTTTCAACTAGAATCCAATCAATTAAAGATAGCATTACATCACTATTAAATTGGTTACACAGCTCATACCACATGTTAAAAATATGTACAACTAATGACAATGACTTTTCATACAAACTTCCACACTATTAACTGACAATAAATTATTCTCAGGTGTACATGTCTAGAACTGACCAAAGTTGCATACTTGCTAGACCTACAGAGGTCAAGATTGGCATGAATTTCCACTTGAAAAAACTATATGTTCTTACCAAAAGTGGATTTGTTAAACAAAATATAAACATGAAAATAATAATTAACAATACGAATTATAAAACCAAACATCATTTAATTTTTAAATAAGTACTGTAGTTTTATAGTCACTCAGATAATTTTCGGCATATAGTGCCAAGTTTGCAAAAAAGTGTTGAGCGATCGCATGCCATCACTTTTCTTTACCTTTTTTAAAACATTTTTTTGAATTTTTCGAATATTCCCGCATATTACAGTTTTCATTAGTAGAACGCTGATTTAATGCTTTCCAATTTTATCAATAGATGTCTAAATTCCACCGCCTAAGGACTGTAGTAGACTATTCTAATATTCATACATTTTAATTCTTTCTGGGACTCGATTCTTCAATCCAGGCCGCTTGTCTGTGATTTTTGATTTTTGTAATTTTTGGTAATAGAATGTAAATTTTCCTATAATAGAATGACATGTAGAAAATATTCATGAGATGAGAGCATAAAACAATGTTGAAAATGAACATCTGGGTAACAGGAACCTAAATTATTTTGAAAATAACCACAAATGCCGGCTCCAGACGCTCAGGCAAACACATCCGGCGAAAATGTACAGGTGACCTTTGCAGGTATGCCGGATTCGCCTGGAGCGCCCACACATTAAGGCAGACCTGAAATCCTCTCAATTGAGAAAGATGGCGTCGACAGACAATGTGTTAGCAGTGTTCGGTTTGCAAAAAATGTTTCAAAGGTTTCATGTAAACAACGGTTGCTAAAAAGGAATAATTATTCACAGGTAAACTGCTAATTGAACCAAAAGATTGGCATAATTATTTGAGAACGAATGAAAGTAATTATAGATGGTCGATGGTTAAGTGGGACTTGAAAATTCAATTTATGAGAATAAGTAAGAAAATTAATTCTTAGGAGCCGTAGCCGAATGCATCGCAGTTTTCAAGAATTGTGCCCACGCTCGTCACGAAGCACTGTAATTGCAGTGTCGATCTTATACATTCATTTTGCCTTTGGATATTAGTATTTTTATTTATTGCATTTTCTTGCCGGCTCCTACTGGTTAATGTAAATAATCAGTTTTTATCCATTCTAGAACTATACATTACTGGAACTCTGAGATTTATTTTAACTGGAAGATCTCAAATATTCTACAATAATATCACCCCAAGCTCTCAGTTATATTATACCTCAAACATGTGAAGCTATATGCAGTGTTCTCACTAAGCGCCCACACATTACTGCGCGCCAGACACCACCACATGCTCTCTGGTGTGCCTGCGCAGGAGACATGTATAAATGAACTGGAGCAGGCAGAAGGATTGTTTAAAAAATTGAAAGAATTCATCAAATTTCAAAGTCAATAATCAAGTAATAGTTTTTTCAATTAAGCCAAAAAAAATTAGTGGGTAAACCATTTAAAAAAATAACATTAGTGCTTTTCAACTCTGACAGAGGTAAACACTGCTACTAACACAGGTATGGAAATCATGTTTTCATATTTCTGCTCTCGGTATCACGTCTTTTTACTGCACTATTTTCGTTATCACCAAATTATCTCAATCACCGAAAAAATTACAAACAACTGACTAACTAACCATCATGCAGTTTACTCGAAGGGGTAGGTAGAGAGGACGGACCGCCAAGAAACTCGATCTTGGGACACACATAACATTACAATTACAAACAAGCTATGCTTTATTCGGGAAGTCTTGATGTGAATAATTACTGTACATTGGAATGGCATTTCCTCGAGCATAACAACACTAAAACGAACCTAAATACAATAATAAAAGGCATAAATTAATGATACTGAAAAGTGACAGACGACAAACAAAACAAAGATGGCTCCTGCCTCTTTTAGCGTCTGGTCAATACGATGTTCAAAACTAGAAACCTGCAAACTGGAAAAAGGCCCCGAGGACCTAATTCATTACGGACAAAACAAATTATGTTTAGTTTAAATCTCACCCTGACAGACGAAATCGCCATGACCATTTCGGAGACGTGAGGCAGTCCCTTGACTGAACTGTTCTTCTGCAGAAACAAAGGATGCAGTTCGTGGCCAACGCACATACAGGTGCGACACATCTCTTTGAAACGCATCATTCAAACAAAAACACAGAGCACAATAAATTCTGTATGAAGAAAAACACAAATTCGGCGAAAACGGCGGCAGACCGACACATCGACGCAACGAACCAAGTTCGCTATCGATTTGCTCGATTTGCTTTTGCTTCTTTTCTCGCTAGAGACTAGAGATGTAGAGATGGTCGATATTCGTATCCCGGTTATTTGGGCTGTGCTTTTCTGACAGTTTGACGGTATTATTTGTATGAACACCTAAGGCTTTTTGAATTTTTATCATGAAAAATGTTAGACTTATTTTGAAATTTTTGGGAACTTTCCATTTTTTGAACTTTCTCTAGCCGTCAACGACCCCATGATTTTTTTTCTGAGGAACCGGTTTCAAAAGTAACCGGATTAAGAACAGGTTCCACATCGGTCTCTGGTAGCGATGGGCATAATCGATAAATCATCAATGATTTACTCGATCTTTTTGACCATCGAAATATTTTCATGGACAAATCGATTCTCAAATCGTTTTGAAACGTCATCGAACAAGTAATCGACACTGTCAAAAATCATCACATAGTCCGAGACAATCGCTTTGAATCGTCATCAAACAAGGAATCGATTCTGTCAAAACACATCCGAAACCGCAGCCATCACTTCATTGGTAAGAATTAATCGAGACAAAAGCAGTCACGTCATTGGTTAGAATTCATCGATTCCCAAATCCGAGATACGTCAAAAATATCTCGGATTACTTGGCAAACGAGATATTGCCGTGGGTACCTATATAATTTGATATGCATTTGGGATTAAGCAATTATTCTTTGGTAATTGTCAAATGTTGGACTGTTAGGTATTAGATGTTTAATTACAATATTATTTGCCAACCGAAGAATCTACGAGTATGTGAACAATTTATTTTTATTTTTTATTAATAATAATCTCGATGGCGCTGTATTAATAATCTAAGGTTAACGTGTATTTTAAGGTTATGTATATATTTGTTGTGAATCATTACCAGAATGAAAACATCGGTTTTCGTACCAAAGAACCATATAACACAAACTAACTAAACTAAACTAACACAAACAAACAGATCAAACATCGATACCCAACCAACACAACACAGATTTATATTAAAAACAAGTTCAGAAATGGAAATTAACAAAATAATAAATACATTAAAAAACCAGATTGCTCCTGGATTAAATGAGATAACAACGGATTGCATTAAAATAATAAAAAATGAAATATTAAAACCTATAACACACCTAATCAACCTTAGCATAACACATGCCTGCTTTCCTAATACTCTTAAAAAAGGACTGGTAATCCCTATGTATAAATCCGGAGATAAAATGGAAATAACTAACTATAGACCAATTACTTTGTTAAACTCTCTATCAAAGATTTTCGAAAGACTATTAAAAAACCAAATAATAAAATACCTGGAAGAAAACAAATTAATCTCGGACAAACAATATGGATTTAGAGAAAAAAGAAGCACAAAAGAAACTTTAGCAAGTACAATAGATTATATACATAGCAACTTAGATCAAGGGTTTAAATGCATAGCGATATATTTAGATTTGGCTAAAGCCTTTGATTCAATATGCCACAAAACACTTTTTAAAAAATTAGAAAATATGGGTATCAAAGACAAAGAACTACAACTATTAAAAAGCTACATGAGCGACAGAACACAACAAGTCAAAATTAATAACTATACTAGCAAACCACTGCCGATTACACACGGAGTTCCACAAGGAAGCATACTAGGGCCCGTTCTTTTCATAATTTACATAAATGAACTTTGCAGCATGGAAATAGATGGAGAAATAATTAGTTACGCAGACGACACAGTTTTATTATTTAAATCTAAGGATTGGAATAAGGTTTATAACATAGCGAATCTAGGAATCACGCAAGTGAAAAAATGGTTGGACTCAAATACACTCACACTAAACATATCGAAAACAAAATTCACAACGTACAGCATAACTAACACAGGACAGCCAAAAAACAATACAAACACCATAAAAATACACGAATGCATAAACACCAACATCTGCGATTGCCCCCCTCTAGAAAAAACAGAACAAATAAAGTATCTAGGAATCCTAATTGACCATAATCTTAGATGGACACATCACATCAAACAAATCACAAATAGACTCCTCAGAACAATACACATTTTCCTAAACATAAGAAACATATATAAAATAAAACAATTGAAAACAATATATTATGCACTATGCCAATCAATAATAGAATATGGAATAATTGCTTGGGGAGGAGCAACAAACGCAGCTATCGCTCAAATAGAAATCGCACAGAAAACGATATTAAAGGTAATACTCAAAAAACATAAACTAACCGACACAGACCAAATATTTAAAAGCTGTGACGTACTTGATATACGCCAATTATATGTTAAAACACTACTAAACTACATTTTCGACCAAAAAAACAAACCCCAACAAACACAAAATATCACTAATAGACCGGTCAGACAAGCGTACAAAGAAAACATAAAAAATCCGACGGTAAACACTACCTTTGGACAAAGACACCATAAATACCACGCTATTAAAGCATTCAACAGTCTTCCACTTGAAACAAAAATTGAGGAAAATAAAAATAAATTCAAACACAAAATAAAAAAATGGATTAAAGAACAAAAAGACAATATTACTAAAATACTATAACATAAAAGAATAAAACATATACACGCAACACAAAAAAAATATATAAAACACGCAACACGCACAAACACATATATCATTATAAATGCCGATTTACATTCTCTTTTGATATTTTTCTTTTAGTGTTATAATTATATTTTAATTTTTAATCTTTATTTTTTATTTTAAATTTATCTTTATTTTAATGTTGTTTTTCTTTTATTTTTTTTAAATGTATAAATTCTTAAATTATAAAATGGGGGCCTCAGCACGGGTAAACAACCCAGTGAGGCCAACATTACTAAATTGAAATATGAAATATTGTAAAAAAAAATGTATCAACAATAAAAAAAAAAAAAAAATATTGTGTATGTGCCAAGTAAACAATAAAAATCATTAACAGTACGAAAACACTGGTTTAGTCCATTTTTGCAAATGTAGTACTTACCTAACAACATATTGCCATACCAATGTACCATACTTTATGTGCCCCTCCCCTCCCCCCGAGACAAAAAACGCCGTCTCCGTCCGCAGCTACTGCTTCTTCTGAACTCCGAACGATTCAATCGTAATCATTCGAGTCTTTTGATGTTTCGATCCTTCCCATCACTAGTCTCTACTATAAATCGCGGTAACTGGAACCGCAGTGACAGTTCATTTGTTATCCGTCCACGGTTTAGGTAAAAAAAACTAACTTTTAGTTTGCAGCATAAATAAACACCTCACATTTAAGTGTGCAATAAAAATAATGGAGGTATTACACATTCATTTAGCTGGTTTAGTTTAGGTACCTAATTAGGAACTCTAGTGAAAAATATTATCGCTTGCAAAAGTATAAATCGTGAAGAAATATGGTATCAACGAACGTCGATTCTGAATTAAATTAATTCCGAATTAAAAAGTTTTTATTACATACTAGCTTTATGGGTTATGAATGGTTTCGAATGTTATGAGAAAAGTTTTGAGTTTGTGAATTATAGTGTACCTGAAAACTGTTGAAAATTTTAATGTGGAAATAACATTATTGTATTGTAATAAGTGTTTTTTCCACTTGATCACTCCATGTCTTCCTTGGGTATACTCTACTTCTCCCGCCATTCACTTTCACGTCATATATTCTCCTTACACCTCTTTTTGTGTTCATCACTAACGGCACATTTTACCAGACTAAATATTTATTTGATCCAGATTTCTTCGACTATTATTACATCCATGTCATATATTCTCCTTAAACATCTTACTTCGTTCATTACTTACGTCTCATTTTACATCAAATAATTATTTGATTCATGATTCAAAATACACTATTCCACTGCAACATACATGAGCGCAATTACATTGCAAACTCCCTAATACAACGGTTTTACACTATGGGAAACCAATACTTAGGTGATATCGATATATATATATATATATATATACTTAGCGAATTTGTGGATTACGTAAAAGACTTATTTCAACTCTATTCCTAAATGGAAGTTATATTTTTGTAAACCAGTCAAATCGCTGAATTTTTTAATTTATGTTCTTGTTCTTTTTAATTTTGTTTCTTGCATATATTATTTTTAATGTAATTTTATTTTTATTATTTCTTTCTCATGTTTCAAAACTGTCTGTCATTAAAATTGTACCACCTACCTACATGTAAAAGCCCCCTGGGCGTTAAATAAATAAATAAATAAATGTCTCCTTCGGGCGTCTCCGACTCTTTCTATCCTTCACTACTGTATACCATACATAATTACTTTAAAAAAACTATATAATATCGAATTTAATACTCTCCGTATCTCATTCCACTGCAGAGACAATGTATTAAAGTCTTCCACGGGCGTCCACGACTTCTTCTATCATTCAAACCACTGACTCTTCCGACACTAATAATAACAAACTTTGAAATTCTCGCCGAAATCGATCCAGTAGTTTTTGAGCCTGTAAGGTACAAAAAAACAAATATTCATTTTTATATACTACTAATGGATCCCCCGCAATGCTTCGCTATTGCTAATGTCTTGATTGTAGTGGTGCCTCCTATTTTTTTGTGTATTACAGACTGTGTGTCCATTTACAATAAACATGTAACATTAACTACATATAGATGATACGAAACAATGAAAGAAAAAAAGAATAGAAATAATAAGTTATACATGGTGATTTTTAGCATTGACATGCCTCTTGAATTCTTCAAGGCTACTATTAAAAATATCTATAGTCTTGGAGGCGTTGTTTAACAGCGCCATACCTCGTGTCATGATATGCCGAGCCAGTACGTTCGTTCTGCCACGCGGGATACATAGCAGATCATGGTGCCGTCCCTGGCTGTAGTTGTTCGGTACGAACAACTTATAGCATTGGTATGGGCTATCTATTAAATTATTAAGAATTTTCTACGCCGTTACTGCAAGGGCCCCACTCCTCCTCGAGTGGAGACTTTGGTAGCGCGTTTCGGCAAGCAAATCTTCGTGATTTCTTCCACCATTCACTACTGTATACCACAATGCTACTGTTAAAAAACAACAGTACATCGACTTTAATTCGACTACGTATCTCATTACCGTGCAGATATTCCTCGGGCCACCCTGACTACCATTCTACCATTTAATGATTTCTTAACATTCCTGGCACCAATAACAACAAACTTTGACAGTTTTTCGAGTTTTATGAGCAATATAAAGTGCTAGAATTTAACTGCAAAATTGGAGTTAAATTCATTTAGAATGCATTTTATACAGAGATTGCTTTATTTCAAATAAATCCATTTCAAATGGAAATGCAAAATGGGTATTTTCCATTTTGCATTTTAAATGCTTTTCTAAAAACCATTTTGCATTTTGCATTTTAAATGCTTTTCTCAATGCATTTTCCATTTTAAATGCTTTTTTGAAACATTATTCCTAATATCTCCACTCATCTTTTTTCGTAAGCCCCAAATATCAGTCGTTCCTCAACCTCGCTATAAGAGATAATTTACATTTGTCAAGTTGCTCCCTGGTAGAAGCCCTGGCAATTGAGTGATACCATTACAAAAAATACTGATTCAAATACTGAACATGACGCTGTAATATTAAATGTTAGATAGCAGTTTCTATGTTTTTACGTTAGCAACATTAGTCCCGCGCAAATTTTTTATGGTTTCATAATCTGTAGTGGTGGTGGTTTTGGATTTACCATCATGTAATATGTTTGTTCTACATTGATGTCCATTATTAAATGACAAAATTGTTTAAAAATTCTATAATTATTTTAATTGTTTGACCTGAGAAACCATTTTGCATTTTCAATGCATTTTGAAAATAGGTATTTTGCATTTTGCATTTGAAATGCTTTTCTAAAAACCATTTTGCATTTTGCATTTTCAAATGGAAAAGTTTTGACCCATTTCCATTTTGCATTTCAAATGGTTTTGGGTACCCATTTTGCACATCTCTGATTTTATAATCCTGCCACAGACCGCCTTCTATGTGGGGAAGTTAAGATTGGTGGTTGAATCAGGAAAAATACCGTTGATAGGTAGTAGGTACGTATATAAGAACTTCAATCAATAATATTGAATTAAATTTAATAACTAATATTTCGATTCTTAAAAAATAAACGATCTGTCAAAATATTGGTAAAAATTAAGCGAAAACATAAAGTCGATATTTAAAATTTATGTAGTTAAATTGTAATATAAATTCTGATATAATTTAGATAAGTTAAATTTGCTGTGATTAGACGAAAACTACTGTCGAAATGTTGGCACCAGCTGCTAAAAGTGTAAGATAATTAAATATTTAATAACGTTCGGGAAATTCTATAAAACCGTTGAGAAATCCGATGTCAAAATATTTTTCAAAATCGTTGCATTTATTAGATGCTCTCAACGGGCCCCAGAGCCGTTCTACCTTATTTAGAAGAAGTTTAGAAAACTTTTTGAAAACTGGGATAAAACTCTAAAGGGGACGCGAGTGGGCGTTATTAAAGGGTCATTTTTTGTTATAGAAAATCACAGTTAGGTTAGGTTATATTTATACATAAATTAAGTATTTACAAGATTTTAAATAATAAACTACCAATCTGGCAAATGATATTTAATTTTCAGAATTTTCCATGCATTGATATTATTATATGGCAACACTTTTTATTTTTTGGATGGCACTGCTGAAATTTCAAAAGTAAATACATAGTTGTTAACATTATTTATGGTTGTTAATTTGATTTTCGTGACAAAATATGGCGGCGGACTGTCATAATGTGGTAATAATATCAGATCGCGAAGTGCAATTTATTAAACTTTGATCGGCTGTATCTCCCTCAATTTATTCTTCCGCGCCTTAATTCTTTTTTTAATGAATTTCTACACACTTTTCTCATCTAGAAAGTGCATTTTTATTCAATTCCCAGAGTTTGGCGTGATCTGCATTCCTCCCGAAGTTTAAAAGGTCTTTTCAAGACTGAGGCACACAGGCAGACGATCTTCAAAGCGTGAATGGGCTGCCCATTCTCAAAGGAAAACGATATTTAATGAAAAAAATTAAACGGGTTTATGATATCTGATGACCGGGTATGTCACCATAATGACAATTCAACACACCTCCAAAAAGTGATATAAAGTCATGAAAAGTGATGAAACAAAAACTAGGTTACATAGACAACTATTAATCCTAGTTTTTGTTTCATCACTTTTAATGATTCTTTATCACTTTTCAAAGGTGTGTTGAATTTTAATTTTGATGAAATATCATGGAACCACCTTCTTACCAAATAATGTGTTTATATGTTTATTAAAATAGGATGGTAATCTACCATAAGTTGTTTTTTAGAACACGTGCGACCTGCGACGGCTCCTCTGGCGTCGCCTCTGATAACAGGGCGCAAGTAGAAAAATCTTCCTAAAAAGAAATCAGAACCGCACTAACAAATCCCATAATTTAGCCCCGCAACGTCGTGCAACAGAGTGGCGTTGTAGTTCCCCCGGCTTTAGTACAAAAATGCTCTTGGGTGGGGTGAGGTGTTTGAAAAATATAGTTAACTGTTATTCGACGTAAAATCCACAGATATTCAAAGCCCGCTTGCAAAAAACATTGTTCAAACCACGCTACATGGTCCTGGTAGAGTCTCTGTACCCTGAAGAGCCCCACGAAGTCCCAGAGACCCAGAGTGCTGAGGAGGAGCCTCACGGGGCTGAGGAACCCCAGGAAGGGGGCCTCACAGACCTCATGATATACGCAATGGTCTCCCGGTGGAAGAACGTCAACCAGATCGGGTGTTACATTCTGTGGATAACGAAGAAGGACCTTTGTAGGAAAAGATTCGGGTAATAAGAAACCTTTCTTCCTGGTAATACGTGGTTTAGCACATTTTACGCAAATCTACATTTTTATTTCTAAATTGATGAAATTTTGCACACTCGATCTTCAAAACCAGAGTAAGGACACTGTCTACATATGATTTTGTAAAAGCTCTGTTTAAAGCCCGAGCTACGCAGGGGATTTCAGTTGCGATGCCATCACTTTAAACACTAATAATATGAAACTACACAAATTGGGAGCCAAGCGAAGCGACAGAACTTTCCCCATCAAATGAAGTTTGCTGAACAAACAAAACTAATATACTAATTTTTAATATTAACAGAACTTGGTCTATTTCTATTTCATTATATCTCATAATTATTTGCCTACAAGTTTTCATAGAAAGCTATTTGTACAACTGATGCCGTTTCGACGGGTGTATAAACTGCGAGATTTGCCTATATTACCTTAAAAAGTTGTGTATATGACTAATAAAGTTTGAATAAGATTACATTAGAGTAGGGGAAACCGGGGACAGTAGTACCAATTTGACTTGACTATTTTATACTTCTAAGATATAAGATTTATGAAAAAAATACTCATTCGGATAATTTAGTAGTCTACCAAATTATTATAATTTAATTTTTCTAAATCTCATAGAAAATAAGTTATGAGCGCAGAAACAGATCGGGGGAAATGCTACAACTGATCGTCCCCGGGGTCAGTTGTACCATTAGTGGAATGTTGAATAAATCACAGAATTTAGGCATAAAGTTGTCCAATTTGAATAATTTCGGAGAGAATAATCAGTTATTTTTATTAGTTTTCAAAATTACTGTGCAAAATTTCAATTACATTTAACATAAAGCCTTAGACACATAGTCAATTGTACATACATGCATGTAGTAAATAGTAAACATTTATATATATATAATAGTAATGTTTTTTAGCAAAAACGTTACTAAATTTTAACGTTGTTTGTATTTATTATGCTTATATAATGCACTTGCATTCACTAGATGATCATTTGTGGAAAAGTGTGTGGAAGGGTTTAGTTTTTCCTGTGGGACAGATTTAACCCGGACATGAAGTCGGAAATATATGAAAAAAGTAAATATATAGATATTATACAGTATTAGGAAACAATAATTGAATCTTAATAGTATGTATATTAATTTAAAAAATATATTAAATGCTATTTTAACAGTAATGTGGTTAATACGGAAGTGTAACAAAAAAAATATTTTTAAGAAATTAATTTTAAGGACTAATATTGATCTGATGCTTTAATAATATGTTTTAGACTTGTCTAAACTAATTTTTCCATAAATTTGTAGTTATACCACTATTATTCTAAGTAACCTATTTATGATTTTAATTAAGAAAATAACTAATGCGTAACGAAATCACCCCCCACCCACAGGGGTAAAGTCCATAACACCAACACTCGATGTTCCAGATGTAAGTTGCCATAACTTATGTAAACCTTTTTTAAAACTGGGTAAACCGAAAAAACATTATTTTTAGAACGACCTTACCAAGCAAGGTGATAAGTACTTACTATAATTTGACATAATATTCTTGAAATTTTTTCAATTGGAACTAAGGTTCGTGGAAAATATTTTACTTGACAATATAATTTCTACGAACCTTGAATTGGAACTACATTTGTTCGTTAGGTATTATGGCAAAAGCAAGATACTCACTTTGCCTTTGAAATTTGTTTTAAGGCCCCGTAGTAAGCGTTCAAAGATGGTTTGAAAGGGAGATATGTAAATACGATTGTTAGAGGGAGTGCGCTAATATTAAAACAACGATAATAATTAAGCGAAAATGGTGAAAATATTGATTAAAACACGACTCGTTCGAAATAGAGCAAAAATCTCTCGACAAATGCTTTAGTTGCATTTAAAGATACACAGTAAATTTCATACCTGGAACATATTAAATAACAGAACAAAACGTGTTTTTAATAATTTTCAGAGGGAATTTCATATAATTACCGTTTCGGCATTTTCGGCGTAGCGATGCTACGATGTTTATCTAGAACACTCCAGATGCAATGCGAAGCGGTCGGCGTTCCTACGTTTCTACCTAAGGCCTACGAGTACTAGCCGCTGAGCGAACTACCTACGTCAATACATTGCGAGTTTGACAAGGAACATTTCGCGCATTCGCTAAATGGTTCTAGCCAATTGCCTAGGCGTACTCCCAGCACGATAAAAGGATCGAGATTGAACGAGCAACCTCCAGTTTATCAGCGGTCTCGAGTAGTTACTACCGCCGTCGGCTGGACTATATAAATAGACCCGGCGCAGCGAGCAGTCAGTCAGTTATTAGTCGTTCAAAAATTTGCAAGTCTCGCGAGTGACAACATGGACGATACACCCGGTTTTGCACGGTTCATCGACGGACTTCAACGGGACCATCACAGCGCCCCGCCCCCAGCATACCTGGCCAGCGATACATCGGATCATAACAGCGCCCTGGTTCCAGCACATCTGACATCTACGCACCTAGACCCCGCGGCATCCTCGCCGGTCTATGCATCTCCCGCACAACCGCCGACCAGGTCTACCGCACCTTCGGCTTCCCTGTTCAGCACTGGAGCACCCGGAAGACCCATGGTCTTCACCAGTACCTGACACGTCCACGAGTCCGGTCACCAGCAGCGGCGTCGACTCAAAGGCCCGCACATTGGCCAACTTCTTCTACCAAGTCTTCATCATTGGTCCTGAAGTCCACTCATATTCTGCATCCTGTCTCTATAAAAACATTGTGACCTTCACGACCTCTTTCATTTCGTGTCTCCTCACAAGATCCCAAAAAAAAAACTTTTTTTTTTGGAACTTAAAAACTTAATGAGTTAAGCAGAAACTTGTTATAAATCGGTAGAAATTGGGTACGCGGGGGATTAAAGTCCTTCACGTTTTGGTGGACATTGCCATATTTGTTTCTATGACCTTTATATTGACATGTATCCCAGAAGCGCCCCATTCCTTGGACGCACACGGAGAAAACTTAATGATATAAAATATAGGTAATTCATTGATAATCTGGTTAAATTATTCGTATCCCGGTTGAAAATGGGACTACAGGTCTTTAACGAATGAATTGACAGGTTTTCTAACAATTTCTCAGTAAAAAACGAATGTGTTACGAGGATGTCGGAACACGTGTTCATAAAAATTATAATATTTCCGCTTTACGAATATTAAATTTCATTATATTTATTGAGATAAACGCAACTTCATGAACACGTGTTCCTATTTATTCTGAATGTACTAATAGTTTGTTAGGAAATGGAGTTCCATCAGTTTAACAAAATTTTAATAAATCAGCAATACTCGTTTTTCTCCGTGCATTAGTAACGAACATCTGAAGTTTATGCTTTGTGATGATTTTTAAATATTTATAAAAATATAATTCTGTAACCTCAATTTATTTGTAATTTCAACTATTATTTTGTAAGTGTGCGTAAGGAAATTCATGCCATACATTTGTATATATAAAAATATTAAATAGGAAGTGAATTTATATCTAAATATAAAGTGTTTATGTTTTTCTTTTTATGTAAATATTCTATAATAATAATATAAAATTTTCAAAAAGCAGTTTATTTAGAGCGAATAAGCGAAGAAAGGAGTGTAAGGAGAATATATGACGCTAATTAGAATGGAAGCCAAAGCCCGAGGAAGACATGGCACGATAAGTTAATTAGATACTTGGCCATGCCGAGAGTCAGAATAATAGAAGAGTATGTATGAATGTGAATGAGGCAAGGAATGTGTGCCAAGACTGAGTTGTTTGGCGGTCCGTTCTCTCAGCTTACCCTGCGGGTATACGGTAAACGGCGTAATGTTTAGTTAGTTAGATAGTTAGTCAACAATTAAATAAATATATATACATACTATAAACAAGTTCCGCTGTGTGATTAATATTACGCGTGGCAGCACAAACTGTGTTGAAGCAATTAGGAGTTCTAACAATTAAACTTGATTGCAATAAATATAAAGATTCAATGAAAATGCATAATTCTAATAAAATATTTCTTATTTTAATAGAGGTCACCGTACATGAGAGCACGAGAGTAGAGATAAATATGTTTTTATGTTTTATAGAAATGTCATAATAAGTCTGGGAGCACTTCATCACCTCGTTAGTTGCGCGGATGAGTTCTGTGAGTTCTACGATCCGTTCTACAGTTTGCTCAAAACTCTTCTCATGTCTGACGTAGATACCCTCAGGAAGTTTGCCGCAACAACGGTAATAATTCATTATTTATATTGGTTTTATTTATAATGTAGTTAACATTTAAATATTTGCAAGGGAAACACTTCCAGCGAACGTTACTCCCTTGGACCAGCTCAAAAATAGCTCCCGTAAAGCTCTGCAATAGTCTTTGACGCTTTGTACTCCTGTCGGAAATTCTTGCAATTTTTTTGTTATAGGAATATGAAAAGGTTACACGCGGCTTTCTGGAAAATATTACCGTTTTTTAAATAGTCTAACAATCCAGAATTAAAAAAAAAAATCCCCATCCCCTTTTTTTGTGCTAAATGTCTTTATTATTTTGTTTGAGTGAGATATGTTTAACTTTTTGGTGTACGTATAAATTCGAACGTCGTGCAGTAATTTTCTTGGGAGGTAAGACTCCTTTACTAATATTTTGCTAATTTAGACTTCCCTCCTGCCTATGTCATTACTCATTTTCTAATAGTTTGGTAATTTTGACCTGTAACTTCCCTCTTGCCTACGTCATTACTCATTTTCTAATATTTTGCTAATTTTGACCTGTAACTTCCCTCCTGCCTACGTCATTACTCATTTTCTAATATTTTGCTAATTTTGACCTGTAAATTCCCTCTTGCCTACGTCATTACTCATTTTCTAATATTTTGCTAATTTTGACCTGTAACTTCCCTCTTGCCTACGTCATTACTCATTTTCTAATATTTTGCTAATTTTGACCTGTAACTTCCCTCTTGCCTACGTCATTACTCATTTTCTAATATTTTGCTAATTTCGACCTGTAACTTCCCTCTTGCCTACGTCATTACTCATTCTATAATATTTTGCTAATTTTGACCTGTAACTTCCCTCCCGCCTACGTCATAGGGGCAGTATAAAATATTTCTGAATTTTGAAGAGGTCATCACTGGCAGGCCTTCGACATCAGTGACTAGAGAGAATGTAAATAGAGAGCATTATATACCTAACTAGAGTAACCGATAAAATGATTTTGCGTGGAATAGCAAGTCATAAGCGAATCTACGGTAATATGAAAATTACTTCCTAGCCATTGACTTCAAATTCAGTGCTACGAACTTTTCCAACTCTCTTGTCGTATTTTGCACTCGACACTACGTTTTCTTTACGCCACCTTTACAGACATGCACCCCTTTATTAAAATAATTTAAGCTAATGGTTTCAAAGGGTAAACAGAGGCTTTAGTGAATGTATCTCGTACATTAATTTTGAACTTATTATAAGCATTAATTACTCGTCTGAAATATCCATACAAATTAAAAGTATCTCCCGAGTAAAAATAAATGCCGCCGACGGGAATTATTTTTACTCGGGAGATACTTTCAATTTGTATGGATATTTCAGGCGAGTAATTTATGCTTATAATAATTTGTTATCCTTTGTGCTGTGTATAAAAACCTTGTCTTATAAACATTAGTTTATCATATGATAAGGGGAATTAAAAGAGAGGACCAGATATTCAAGTTGACTAAGTTTTTGGCCATATGAAAAATTAATATGAATAGTATTTCTAGTACATTCAATAAACCACACAAACTAATTTTTAAATAGTTAATTATTTAATTTTTTTTATTTAAAGGTTATTTCACGCAAATGTAGAAATAAAACTGAGATAAAATGCAAAAGAAAAGTCAGCAGAACTCCAAAGCTGGTCACAATAATGGAAGAGAGGCACATCTGGAAATATCCTTTTCTGGCTCACTAATTGTGTTAACTGTTACTTGATTATTATATCAAATCAAGAGGGTGTGATTGTATGTATATTTTTGAAGACAAATAATATCTCTCTGAAAAATCAAAAATTGTTTTCTTATATAAGGAGGTTACGACATGGCTACTAACGATTATCTTAATTATTGAAAGTGGAGATGGAGTCGACCTCTCTCCATCTCTACTTAATTATTGAAAGTGGGATAGATTATGGGCCTCGACAACCGAAATCCAAATCTGAATCACTTAAAGTTTAAAAGTTGACCTCTTTCCGTTACAAAGTTATGTTTTTAAAAATATATTTCAAAATATAGTTGGTAGTTGACAACATCACAATAATTGTAGCGTGTTTGAGACGAACCAAGAGAACAACGACATAACAATTCTAGTGTGAAGTGATTTATTGTGAAAGACTAAACAAAAAATGAACTAGTGTATCCCGTGACAGTACCCATGCTATGCTGAGGATAAGACGTTTTCATTTTTGAATAACACCATTTTTGTCAAATATTACTTTGTTGATGTATCTGCTTCAAAACAACACGTTGAACGTACATATTGAAAGCATTTTAAAGTTGGCGCTTCACGAAATTCTTTCCCCCAGATAAACAAAAAAAATTATATAATTGTGCTAAAATATTAAATTGTGAAAAAGACATGACAACTTGGTGAAGGGCTTAGTGCTACTTTAATATGGTAAAGTAAGGAAAAACATGCTTAGCGGCCAAAAGTGGTGAACACACTAAAAGGCTTTAATAATGGTAAAAGGTGGAAAATATCGCACAATATAGTCAAACACCGAAAAAGACGCTAACATATGGCAGAATAGGTGAATCTTGGAATAACATAGTAAAAACACCACCAAATGTGCCAAAACACGACGCATGTAAAAAAAACTGTCATATTGGACAAGGAAAACCGGTGTAACGTGCAAGTTGGTGCAAAAATAAAAATATTGTGAAGGTTTTCAGGAAATTTCAGTTATACTAAATCGATCTCCTGAAAATTTTCATCCAAAAAATCGAATTTTCGAAAAAAAAAAAAAACGTTTTCGGCTACAACCACATCAATAATGCCTTTTTATTTAAATATTTGCACTCTTTTACTCCCATAAGTCACGTCGCGCCACTGATAGTAAGAAGTAAAAGAGAGCAAAAGAGGGATACATAAAATTCTGTAAAATAAATGCCCAAAGACACACAAAAAATGTAAAATAGGTTAGAAATGTAAAAAAAATATAAAATGGCACAGCTGGCGAAAAGTACAAAGTTCAGTAAAAAACGTAAAAACATGAAAATTGGCAAAACCGGTAAATAGTGTTAACATGTCAAATAGTATTTTATAATAAAAATCCTACACAACTGCATTACTAGCCAAACATTAAAAAAAATGTCCTATTTGAACAGGAAGTAACGGCAAAACATGCTAACTCTTCCCTGTGAAGAAAGATGGTGATTAGACTAAAATATCGTACCTACACGATGAATAAGCGCAAAGGAAGTTAAATGTGTAATATTTAGTAAAAAATGCTTAAATGCATTAAAAACATGACAAACATGTAAAATGGTAAAACACAGCTAGAAATGTAAAAATCGGTTAAAAACGTAAAAAGTGGTAAAGTTGGCGAAAAATATAAAATTCAGTAAAACAGTCCCAATGATTTCAAACATTTTTATATGCTTTTCAAAGTTATACCACATTGAATTGTGTATTACCGACTTCCAACACATACTTTTGTCTGTTCTAAGCATGTTTTACCACACAAAGTTTTACTGTAATCTATACTATTATACGCGTTTTGGTGTAGTATAGAAAAAGTGTTTCGAAAAGAGAAGTTTGCGAGATTTTAGCAAAGTACGAAGAAAAAAGGCGAGTAAATGACTCAATCCTGACATTGTTGTCGCAAATAAAAAAGCATTTTCGATCGAGTGGTTCTAGTTCGTATGTTGAAGGTGATTACAATATATCAGGGCTGTTCTATTCCTTTAACAATTTAAAAAATGAAAGTCAAGTCAGAAACGAGTCTTCTATCTGATAGTTTTGATAATTTTAATTCCTTCATTAAGTGGTTGTAATTTATCGTTTCTATTAGTTTCGATAGTTTTATCTAAGAAATTTATGCTAACATTTTGCAATCGAATCGGCGTGGATTTTAAAGTAACCCCTCACTGGTGGGACCAGATAAAATAATTATATTTGACTTGACTTCGAACTAAATGACTATCCTACGAGAAGCTGCAACGATTTTTTGCTTCCCAAGATAAATTTATTCAACACAAAACAATATTTATTTTATAGGTTTCAAAATATTCAATGCACTCCCTTTAAATTTTTTTTTTTTATAGTGAATACCTCACAAGAGTCCCAACTGCTCCCGTCTGGAGCCAGTGAGACTATGGCATCCCCAATTGGGGGATGTTGTGAGGCTGAAGGTAAGTGGGGAAGGGAAAGAGGAAGGTGGGGAAGTACCTGGCTATTCAGATCTAGTCACTAAACACGGCTAAAGCCATTTGGAGCAACGTTTCAATTCTGAATGGTGGTCTTACACCAGGGCGATACTGGTAGTATCTTCCACTCTGGAACGTGCCGCAAACATACTATATATTATTTTAATTAATTAATTTTAATTAATTAATTGTGAAATAACACAAATTAATCAAATAAAATTTATTTGCGCACGCCGGGTTCGAACCCGCGACCTTCGGAATGGCAGTCCAATGCGTTACCACTGGACTATGCCGGCCGTCTAATGTCATGTTAAGGTAACCAAAAGTATTACAGTTTTTCATGGGTTATGTCTCAATGTTGCGAAGTCTAAATACTAGTACGTAGGTAATAGAATATTTTATAGTAGTTTTAGAATAGATGTTCGCTAGAATTTATAACTAAATAAAATATACGTTAAAAAAGGAGAAGAATACAAGTTTTTGAAAGTTGAGAAGTTTTTAAAGTCTCTACCATTACGGAGAATGAAGCCTCTCATTTTGAATTCTTTATTTGTTACTGTATTGATTTGAGAAGAAAACATATCATTGTTCACATTTTAATTTCAACTTCACTAGGACTAGCCTGTGTTGAGGTTAATAATTTATTAAAATTATAAAAAACAGCAAAAAGTAATAATATATTGAAAGAGCAATATTGTTGTATTACATTAATTATAAAGTAAATCACTTGGACATCTATTTTTTTCTTGAACATAACTTTAAGAATCAGTTTTTGGGAATAATTCAGTGTTCAGGATCCTCAGCACACTAAATTGCAAGAAAGTAAAGACTGAATCAGAGACTATGCACGCAAGATTTCTTTTGAGATATTTTACATAGTGCGTATAGTGTTCAGAACACACACAATTTATTATCTATGTACTTGTTTTATTTAACATTATACATTATCATTCCTTTTTTTAAAATTTTTATTTTTTTTATTCCGTTATCACTGTACGGCCAGTTTTTTTAATGAATTTTATTAACGAATTCTGCATTCAAAATTGTATAAAGCTAATTAATTTCAAATTCAAATATAAATAAAAATTTAAATGTTCGTTTGTTCAAAATCTTAAATCTCCGAATGTTCGTCACCGATTGCTTTGATATGTTGACAAAACGTTTCATTCAAATACGCGTGTGTTTTTATACCTATTTTATAAAGATGTCACCTATGATAGGTCTGAGGTATAGCTAGTTTCAAATACGTAAAATAAAAAATATATAATATGTATAATTGTCTTTTTGTCCCAAGTATCTAACATTTTAATGAGGAGAAAAGCGAAAATCGTGTAAGTTATATTTAAAGCAATTAGAGTTGCCTAAGCAATGAATTCTATTGCGGTATAGTGTGAATTGCTGCATATATTGTAGTGACCTATGATAGGTCTGAGGTATAGCTAGTTTCAAATACGTAAAATAAAAAATATAATATAATATGTATTCTTGTCCCAAGTCTCTAACATTTTAATAAGGAGAAAAGCGAAAATCGTGTAAGTTATATTTAAAGCAATTAGAGTTGCCTAAGCAATGAATTCTATTGCGGTATAGTGTGAATTGCTGCATATATTGTAGTGACCTATGATAGGTCTGAGGTATAGCTAGTTTCAAATACGTAAAATAAAAAATATAATATAATATGTATTCTTGTCCCAAGTCTCTAACATTTTAATAAGGAGAAAAGCGAAAATCGTGTAAGTTATATTTAAAGCAATTAGAGTTGCCTAAGCAATGAATTCTATTGCGGTATAGTGTGAATTGCTGCATATATTGTAGTGACCTATGATAGGTCTGAGGTATAGCTAGTTTCAAATACGTAAAATAAAAAATATAATATAATATGTATTCTTGTCCCAAGTCTCTAACATTTTAATAAGGAGAAAAGCGAAAATCGTGTAAGTTATATTTAAAGCAATTAGAGTTGCCTAAGCAATGTATTATAATGCGGTATAGTATGAATTGCTGCGTTAGTGAGTGAATTGTTATATTTTCAGAATTTCAAAATCCCTAATGTGTTTAATGAAAGACTCCAAAATACATGAGAAAAACACAAAATTATGTAGAAATATCTTCAGGTGGCGTGGTTAACCTTAAATATACAAAAAAATAATCTTATAAAATTGTTAGAGCTTTTTTTTTTTTTTACATTGAATACCTCACAAGAGTCCCAACTGCTCCCGTCTGGAGCCAGTGAGACTATGGCATCCCCAATTGGGGGATGTTGTGAGGCTGTAGGTAAGTGGGGAAGGGAAAGAGGAAGGTGGGGAAGTACCTGGCTATTCAGATCTAGTCACTAAACACGGCTAAAGCCATTTGGAGCAACGTTTCAATTCTGAATGGTGGTCTTACACCAGGGCGATACTGGTAGTATCTTTCACTCTGGAACGTGCCGCAAATATACTATATATTATTTTAATTAATTAATTGTAAAATAACACAAATTAATCAAATAAAATTTATTTGCGCACGCCGGGTTCGAACCCGCGACCTTACAAAGTTTCCATACAAAGTTTAATTATTATTTATGGTGTCATGTGTTGGACTATTGTTTCTCGCTCTTGCTACTCTTTCTAGTGATTTCTGTTAAAAAAAACGGACGCAAATTTTCTTAGACGCGAAGCGCGTGAAATTCAAAATGACTCCCACGCACCGATTTCTTGATGCCACACTTGATTATTAAAGCCGAACTTGCTGAATCACACCGTATTGACTGCAGTTCCATCTCATCCAATTGAATGAAGTTCCTCAAAATCAATTTATTTTTAAGATCGTAATAAAATATTTTTTTATTATTTTTTTTATTATTTTAATATAGATCATAATTACATTAATACATACATATTTTGCAAAATATAATATTCAGGTACATAATTGGTCATGTATACCTTATCAGAAAAGAGGAGCTCTTGTGCCTGATAAGGGAGCCACGATTCTTACTTAGATTCAATGTTATAATATTATGTTATGTGTAAAATAAAAATATAATATATATATATGTACATATATTTTTTTTAATATAAGTTTTTTTGGAAAAAAAGTTTGATTTTATTTATTTGTTCTTGTTGGTTCGTAATACAGCGCAATTCGGAAGGGAGATTATTGTAGTTTTTTATGGCTTGGTAAATATAATGGTTTTGCATTTGAGTTGTTTTAAAGATTGGCGTAATAAATTGATTTCCATTTCTCATCAGTTTGTAAAATTCTTGATAATCTGTGTTATTTTTTTCTTTACACATTTTTATAAGAAGTTTGCTTAAATATATCATCAATATTTGGTACTGGAAACAATTTAAAAAGCAATTTTGTTGGTATTATCAATTCAATTGCTAATTGCTTCAGATCTTCCGGCATTCAATGAAATATATTCCAAGTACTCGCTATCCGTTTTTTTTTAAATCTAACGTGTTTTTTAATTATTATTTTTTGCGGGTTAACTATAAGTTTAAAACTCCTTAAGTTTATTGAAATGTATTCCAAATTGTTTGGATCGACTATTAACCGCTTGCTAGAAGTGAGAGCAGTTAATTTCTATATTCGAGCACGGCGAATTTTACTCTTACGTCTTGTGGATGCGAGATGTATCACTCTGTGAAATTAAGTCAACATCTTGTTGTAGGTATAGCAGTAACGAAGGCAGTTCTTATTTGATCCGAAATTCAATATCTGTCTAAGTTCTGGCCAGAACAGGGAGGTCTTTCATTGCAGCATTTTTTGACATTACTCCATACAGGAGGCCGTAACGAAAATATTTTCCCTCAAGGCCTATGTTGCCCCTTTTGGGATGCTATGCGGAAGGTTTTTTTAGGAGAGAAAGCAGTAAACATGGATCTTGATTAGGTCTTGAAGAGACACATGTTGTTGGAGGGTGGAAACCAGCAAATCCACAGCCGAGTTTTTGAACTCTAGAACGAGTTGTGAAAACGTTTAGCAGATTTTTTTCACTTGTTTACATTAATTATATTTTTCTGTCATTTTTGAGTCTGAAGCTTATACTACACAAAGGAACAGCTTCAGTTAATTTGTTTTTGCACTTAATCTCATTATTTGTGTTTTCAAACTGCTGAATAAAACCTAAAGGAACAATAAAAAAGGGATTAACTGATTTATTTACGCCCATTAGAGGTTTTTACATTTATATAATTAATATCATCTATTCATTAACTGTGCAATAGATAAGTTAAAAAATAAGTGATAATTAATTCTGATGGATTTTTTTTATTATCAAAATTCAATGTGGTTGTGGGTGTACTAAATATTTGTGTACTTTTAAATATTTATTTTTTTATTTGAAATATTAAATTAAGTACATGACAGAGCATCGATACCGCGTACGCCGAATACGATATAACGATAAAAAATTCTCCACACTCGACCGGTCCACCGTAAGTATACGTAATATATATTACTTAATTCCAATGTAATTAATCACAATTTTAACATTAATTTGAAGTGAAGAAATACATTTTCTGTATATACGAGTACCTATAGTGCTTATTTTTTCTTGTTCTGTTGAATAGCCAGTAGAGTCTAAAAAGATTTGTAACTAATAACAGCGATAACAGTGGTGGTGGAATATACTCTCAGTATCGCCCTTGTAAAATTGACTCTGTCGAAATAGCCAAGTATTTCTACACCTTCCTCTTCCCCATCTTCTTTCCGTTCCCAAAACGACCCTCACAACCTACTCTAATTAGCTCCAGATCATTGGGAGCAGCTCTTGTGCGGTGTTCACATAAAAACAATGGAATTCTCTGTTTACTCAAACAAGAGTACCTACCGACTACTTTTTTTTCAGCAAACAAATACAGCTGATAATCCCAGGTTTATTCAACCAATCATATTGACAAATACTAGATAATTAAATTGATGGATCATTTGTTTCTATCTGCGTAGAAATAGAAACCTTATGACCTACTGCCAGGCGTGACAGCGGATTTTCCTAATATGTGATAAAACAATGTATTGATCACATCACCGTGATATGTACCAGACTCACTGGGAAGTTACTAAAGTAAGAAAACTTAATGTGTACACAAAAAGTTGATGAATGATCGAGTGTGAATCAAGAAAGATAAGTATGTACCTAAGGGTTAGGAAGAATTGCAAGAGGAACAGATATAATTGCGAAAGTGTAACTAGAACTGTTAATGTCTATAATTTGAATTGACTGTATAGTTACCAGTTTTACCAACCATTAATGGTGAAAATCATAATGTTAAGAATTTTCTGGGAGAGTTACACTTTACAAATTAAAACTTTTACAATTATTTGCTTTTTTGTTTAGTTTATGTTCAGTACAATGGTCCTTGATGCACGGTGTGCCCCGGGAAGAAATGGCACGATTAGTGAATCTAACAAAGTTCATATAGAAGCCAACCACAACCATATAGCAAATAACTCACAATCACAACAAATACCCACTAAACTTCGATAGATATTCTTGAATTGCTATCCGTCATTGGTTTAAATACTCCAATGAGGCGTACCAGGCATTATATGCTTCTTCAAATAGAAGCCAACAACACCAATCCAATAACTCGGCGATTACTCGCGCAATTACACCAAATACTCACTAAACTTCAACATTTCCATGATTCCTTGCCAACATGCAAAAATAGTTTTTTAGCCTTATTTAAATTATTTTAAATCTTCCTTTATACTTAATTTTTCAAAAAACTTTTACTAACAGTCAATTACAATTCGTGAGCAAATAATCCTTTTCCAAATTTCTATTTATCTCTACACAGATTTTCTTTCTTTTTATTATTATTACTCATTTATGCATTATTAAGATGAGAAATCTTAGGAAAAAAAAAAAGAATATTTATATATTATGTATAGGCTTTCCGCAACATTACCTGGTAAAGTAGAGCAAAGGATCGATACGAATCAGTATGTAAATCCGAAATGTTTTGACCCTCGATTCCCTGCTTCTCTTCATAGAAAGGTTAAAAATGAGGTGTATTGGACATGTACCTATTCAAAATGCCGGAAGACAGACTTCTGCATAAAATACTTGCGACAGTTTCGGAGGGAAGACGTCCCGTGGACTTCATTATTTGTTATTTGTCATTTGGGCTGCACGGAATATCTTAACAAATAGTAGAAAAGAAATTAACGAGTAAGGCTCCGTAGAAACTTTCAAAGATGGTTTGTAAGGGAGATATGTAATTAAGAATTTTATAAGCAGCGCGCTAATATTAAAAAAAAATAATATCAAAACTAAGCGAAAATGGTGAACATATTGAATAAAACACGACTTGTTTGAAATAGAGCAAATATCTCACATCAAGTGCTCTTAAAAAAATATTTTCTTATGTGACACCTCACAAGAGTGAGCTTAAGTTGCATGTAACAATACACTGTGATTTTATTTATCCCTACGACATATTAAATATTTAAATTTATTAAGCGTTTTTGCTTAACAAATGTATAGACATTATCTTAAAATATAACATATATTGTTTAGGATCTTAACTCAAGGTGCTAAAAAGAAATATGTTATATATCGGCAAAAATTCTAAATGCTGTGGCTTTAAATACAGTCGGATATTAATTAAATTAGGTAGATACTAGGTATAGGAAAATATGACAGCCTGGATATGAAAAAGGAAACACAATTTTTTTTTTCAAATATAGAATGTATTGCATTGCACTACCCCTGCATACATTCTGGAATAAATTCTTATTATTATTATTAAATATTAATAATGTTCCCACCATCCCTAAACAACCACTTTTAGGTTAATATTTATATTTTTGAGACCGATAATTCTTGGTGGAATTCCATTATAATATATTATAATAAAACAAATAAAAAACTTTATTCCACTTAATTTTATTTTGACCGTAACCGGTTTCAGCTCGTCAAAGCCATCTTCAATCAATCAATTTTATTTGTTACTATTAAAACCCTTTAAACTACCCCTCTCCCCCCTCCCCCATATGTTGTGTATATAAACCGTAGACTAAGAATTTTGTGTACCAGTCTGAAGATGGCTTTGACGAGCTGAAACCGGTTACGGTCAAAATAAAATTAAGTGGAATAAAGTTTTTTATTTGTTTTATTATAATAAGTCTATATATACAAAGTCTATATATTTTTGATAATTTAACAATTTTATTATTATTATTAAAATTACACAAATAAATGTATTACAAATTAATTAAAATTCGTCATAATTTAGAATAGAACCATTCCCAATTTCAGTGAGAATAGAAGAAAATATTCCGCACATAGTTTTGGCGACCGGGTGGAAAGAGCCGACGAGTCACGAGGTTGACGTCACAAGAGCCTCTTCCTATTTCCGAGCAAGAGTTTCGTTCCGCCTTGTCACGTTTGCTATGCAAGAGTCGGTGTTAACCCCTAGTCGCGCCGAAAGATGTTTCACATCAAAATATTTACTGCACCGTAAAATAGCTTAATATATTGATAATGCCCACATCAGAAGAATAGATGACTACGAGACTATGAGGTTTCGATTATTTCACAGTGTTTCTGAGAAAGTGATTCAAGAAAACTTTGAATGAATAAACAATGAAGTTCACAATAGCTTCCGTCGTGTCAGGTGGACATACTGATAAGCCAAACTGCCTGAATCCGACAATCAGTTTTCCACAGGGAAGCTCTGCTTTAACCACTGAGTTTTCCCCACGAGGCGCGATGGGAGGGGGGGAGTAACACCTCCGCCACCATATAAAACCACGCGAGGTCCGGCCGCAGGTTCAGTTGTCGCTCTGCCGCCGCGGGAGCATCACCTCTCACCTGCGATCAGCGGTACCTCTTGAGGGACAAACACAAAAGGACCCTTGCAGCCTACTTCACAAGGACGAAATCTTATCTAAGACTTGATATCTCTTTGTAATAGTGGTCGGAACTACTTCCGGAAGGACGCGACAAACTAACAGTAAGTTATTAAAACTTCAAAAGTATTTTACTGAATGCATCGTATAACTTAGTCATTATATCTAAACACTTTTCATCTCGTAATGAGTGGTCATTAATTTTCATATCGTGATAACGCATATTCAGTCTTTCATGAAAGTATACACAAAACAAAATAGAAATCAGTCACATAATAATACCCAACGTTGCATTATTTCTCATTACATTTTAAACAAACAAAATTACTAACTACGAGTAAGCAATTTTATATTAATTAATTTATATCGTATTTTTTAAAAGTATTTCTTTATAAACTCACGACCTGACAGCCGACCTTACAGATGCCACACGAGTAAAAACTCGTTTTGAATTTGTGATTCGTTGGTGCTTAGAGAATTCTCGTCAACTGTGTGTTTTAAATAATATTATCTTGAAACTGGTTAACGCTTATCCCAATAAATATAATCCTTACGGTTTGCTCTGTTGATGATTAATTCGAAACATTTTAGGTTTAAAACCGTAAAAATATGTGCATTTTAATGATAGACACATAAACTGGATCTTTCAATTTTGATTAGCTTAAGTTGCTGGTAAAGCAAATAATACGAGAGTAAAACATCGCACTGTATTGCATATAATTTGTAAATCCTTCATGACTGAAAATGCTAACTAAAAACAAGAGAATTTGAAAAACTTTTTGTTTTACTGAACAAATATATTATATTGTTATAATATTTATATTGTTTATTTATATTTTTTTTCATACCTTTGTAACGTAAGTATTTATCGACTACAAAGAGTTTCGAATATTGAATTGTGGATTTATGAATAAATATTAATAATAATCCAGGCGAACTAACCGTTAGCATGTGGGCATCAATAATTAAAATAAATACAGGTATTTCACGACGATTTTTCAAACGGTAATTCTAGCTATTATTCCAACGTATTCTTGAAGTCGACAACATTGGTGATCGGCGGTTCGTCTAAGGGGGAAGTGATGGGCTGCTTTCAAAATTAATCAGGAAATATAATCAGGTGTTGAATCTGCATTTATATAACCATTTAATGTTCTTCCCATGACTATAAAGGTTGTTATAAAACTTCAATCTACATTACAATACACAACTTAGCAGCGCATATTAAACTGATCCCGCAATCTCTTGACTTTTGTTTTTATTTCTATTGCGAATTAATGCTGCGATTACATTTTGATTTTGTTGTTGTTGTTGTTTGTATTTTCATCATCACGCTGTGTGCTCAGCAATCTTTGTATCATTTTGTTATTATACATAGCCTTAATCATTACTACCCGGCGTAGCCCGACTATTTTTGCGAAATTTTTGAGGTATATATTTAAAAAAAAATTAACTACCAAATGGCGTCATGTCTTAATTTATGATAAAAGAACATTTCAAATTTAAAGAAAATTGTTACGTTCTTGTGCACTTTAATGACGTCGGAGTTCATCGTTCAAGTGTTATTATTAAAATAATAACCCAGTTTCGCAACTAAAGTCTTATTTGCAAGCAAATTCAATTTTAGCCAAATATTTTTCGAAAATCTTTTTTACGTTACGGGAATATGATAAAAAAGCGTATTTATTTAAATTATATTGGAGTAAAATGTCAATTGACATGATGTAACCTTTCATATTTTAAGGGCATATCGTGACGGGTCATACGCGTGTAATTAGTAAAACAATATACTTTGAACCAAACTTAATACAAATTTTTAATTCAAACCAAAAGGCGCGATTCGAAATAACTGTATTTATCTTTAATATTGACTAAAACGGAGATTTGTGAGTTACACCTTGTACCCAAAATGTATTTCTTTGTTTACTAGCCATGGCACATTAACATACATCAAAAATGATTAAAACACAAAAAGTTATTTTCAACTATGAATAAATATTATAGATTTGCGATCTGTGATGGATCATATTTTGCATTAGCAACATTCTAATTATATAGATACGTACTGCAGAGAGCGTGATTCTTTTATTTATGAATGACTTTTTTATTGTTCTTTTAAGTTTTATCCCGTTAACTACAATTAAGCAGTTTGTCAACAAGATGTCATGTTCAATTACAATGTAAATATATATATACATAATATTATGACTAATTATAAACATATATAATATTGTTACTACTTATAAGATATTCAGATTATTATTATTGGCACACATTGTCTAAAATAACACTAAATCTACATGAAAAAAACTATTGATCAATAGTGATAACTATCATAAAGTATTTCTAATTATGAGATTATGTTTTCAGCAAACATGTGAATCTATTTGGGAATTATTGTTATATTTTGGAACAAGCATGCCTTCATTCTTTGTGAACCTTGTGTTGTGTTCATGTTCCAATTTATTTTTATATTCAGAGTCAGATATTTGCTGAATCAATATTTCGTCTACATCTATGTAAAAAAATATTTTTTGAAACTATTAATTTAACAATTGAATTTTGTAGTGATTGTAATTAATTTAAGTTAGTTTTACAAGAATATCCTCAAGTTTACCTAAATATACTCTTTTTTGACAACTACATAATTTATATTCACAAACATTGTTTCCATTTAAAATCATCAAGTACATGTGAAGTAAATATTCGTGTTTAAAAAAATATATTATTTTTTTAACAGCGTGTATTAAAACTCTCCTACAAATGCAGTTAATTATCAAACATACTACATATTATTAGTTATTAGTTATGTACCTCTAATCTATATGAATTGGACCTACTTACGTACTTGCAATAATAAAATTTTAAGTACATAAAAAAAACTGTTCTTCTTGATCGCGTTTTCTCTATATAGTAATTCTGTCAGATAGCCATCTTTTGTACAGAAAACAAAGGTGGGTTTTCATCCAAAATGATTATTTTTTGTGATGTTTGTTCAGATTGTACATAAACTTATACTTATTGCTACCAATTTCAATGCATTGCTTACTTCGATATTTTTTTTCAATAATTCCACTTTCTTCTTTTGAGACGCTTTGTGGAGATTATTTTTAAGGAAAGGAATAAAAGGAAGTTCTATTGTGGGGAAAGGTATTCGAGGTGAGTAGGAATCTGGGGATCGTGTGTCCAGGAGTGACAGACATATGAAACCATTCCTGCTACTGCGGTTGCAAGGGGGTCTGGAGAGTCCGCCTGAATTGGTAAAAGGATCTCCCCTAACCCGCTTCTCCCGATCAAGTTCGACACGACCTGGATAAACTTCACTCCATGACCAGGGCCCAAAGTCACCAAACGAAGCGAATCACTTTTGAGGAGTTAGTTATCCAATTAATGGTTCCCGGCATACTTGCCTCCAAAATGTAATAGAATTGAATTGAGTTAGCAAAAATAAAAATGCAGAAAAATAATAAAAGGTTTTGAAATAAATACGAGAAATTTTAGCGGTGGGAAAACGAGTGCAGAACGCAACGCTGCAAACATCAGCTATAGTTTCTCTCTGGAAAATAACGTGAACCATTTTATTTGGTTCCATTCATCTGCTGATCGGGGCCCTCGATTGAAAGCAATAGCCGACTAACTTACTTCTTTCCTTCCTTATTTCCGAGCCACACTCTACTTCGGATAGATAGGTACCTCGAGTAGGTAGTAGGTATGCCGCGCCGCTCTCAATCATAATCTCCAACCTGTTCTGTTCCTGATAGGTTTACGTACTTGGCTACCGTTTCCGTAATAAGCGAGATATTTAATTTATCAGTCTTGAGATTTCGATTGAAGTAAAACATGCTAGGAAGGCTATCACACATACACGACAATCACACATTTTATTATTATTTGTTTGTGCTGAACAATTTTTGTTAAAAAGTCCTTCATATTTAAAAATGGGTTGTGCTACAGAAGAGGTATTTATTTATTTATTTAATATCAACGGTATAAATATACCATAAACAATGATAACATGTCACAGTTAAAATCGTAGAAATATTTTTAAAAAAGAATTACAAATATATGTGGCATTTGATTGTGAAATGACATTAGAGAGTAAGTAAGTAAGTAAACAAGAGATACAAGTACATAAGTTTCTATAGTGCAAATAAGGTAGAATTAGATTAAATTAATATTGATTGAAAAGATTTGATAGCATAGCCCTCTTGTACCTACCTTGCGTGCAGTTAAATAGATCTGCCACATCTGCGTATCTATTACTAACTTCATGCAACCTAGGTACAAGCGAGTGTTTGGAATACTCAGTCCTGATATTGTTGCATTTAAACAAAATTTTAGAACGAGTAGCTCTCGTGGGTATATGAAATTCAATGAGGTTAATTAAATCAGGACTGTCTATACTACCATTTACAATTTTGAACATAAATATGTATGTATGATAACCAATAGAAGTGGGTTTGTCTGTATGCCCGTTGCAAGTCCAATTATTCCTTTCTTTAAAAGACAAACAAATACCCAATTTTAAATCCTATCTTGAATAAATAATATATTTCATTGGCCTGTCTGAGACAGAAGATTCGAAAGGTCTTGTGTAAGCCGGTGACAATTAGTTTACACTTCTTTCTATTCAGTGATTTTATATATGTTCTTAAGTAGAAATATCGAATGAATAACATTCAAATCATCATTGGCGGCTCGATCACTTCTTTGTTGGTGGGGTCCGATAGTATTTACGCGTGCTGTACTTAATTCTCACTACCCTGAGACTATAATATGAAATTAATCAAACAAACATGTTGCAAATAAGTTATGCACCTAATCGGCTGCCTAAATACAAAATAAGTTTAAATCTCCATACGCATGTACCAAATTTATTACATAGAATTATGAAAAAATATATATATATCTCGCTAGATTGACATTGAACTTAAATTGAACACTTTCGATTCCCGCCCGAAACTACGTAAAGTAATAATGATCTGTCCCCCAGATATTCTAAATTCACATACAAATGCGCATGCGCGGTGTCGCCGATTTCCAACGATCGAGAAAAAACGCAAGAAATTAAGGGATTTTCCGAAATGCTTAGAGGGACACATAGGGATATCACAATGTGCACAGTAGTTTCTGAGCACTGAGAAATACGTCAAAGGACTCTCAAGTAAAATACTACGCAAATAAACTTCAAGACAATCGAGAATTCAAGATAATCAGGAATATATTTTTATGTTAGATTTCTCGAAAGGCTAATTGTTTTTTTTTTTTGGAAAGATTTTTTTGTTGTGTAGATTGTCTTTTGGTAGGTTTATATGGGAATGTATGGCGACGACTGTTCCCACTGTCCCCTGTGAAGATCCGCCACCCCAAATCATATCTACTTCTTATATACCTTACCTATCTGTATAACATACATTTGTGTTCAATTTTTTTTACCTAACAATGTAATTACAAGTAATTTTATTTATTTCCTAGAAGAGTATAATCTCTTGACAGCTTTTCTATATATGAAATTCTGCTATAAAATTACCGACCGATTGTTCTGAAAATTGCGAGAATCCGAAATTCAGCACTTGCGAGTGCACAAAAGGCGTTTGTAGAGTGCAATAAAATACCACACGTAATGAATTGCGCCTGTTATTTATCGTTAACAATAAAATAAACATAGGAGAGAAATATATTATACGTCCCCGACTTGTTAGTAATAAATAAGCCAGAGAAAAGTTTGTTTTTCTGCTAAATATTTTTTTATAAAGTCATTTTTGTGACCTTGGTGGCAAATCTGACGTGTTGTAGGAGTATTAATGGTATCAGTGTACACAAGTCATTATGCACCACCACTCATATAAATAATCAACCTACATCAAGTCACGTGCAAGTTTCGTCTGTGGACTAAATTGATGCTAACTAAATTAAAATTTATAATCCGTTGAATGTTATCGGTAAAATCCGTAAATCACTTTCTGTGATTTAACTCAAACGTATATTACAATACATTGACTCAATCTCTTACACGAGCCTAAAATCAGTCAAACCAAATAAAATTTTCTCTAAATACGTAAATAAAATGTGCAGTTAGGTTTGGTAGGTCTACATTGTCTACAATTAACAAATATTTATTAATTTTCTCCGTTTTTCAATCTTTAAAGACCACAATTCAGAATAGAAAAGTTACATGAAATGTATTTAGACGGGTTTGGAGACCAGATCTGAATCGCCAGGAACTTCCCTCCTTCCTATTCCCTATGTCCTTTCAGCCACACAACCTCGTTATAATTTATAATATAGTCTCACTGGACATTTGAGGGCAATAAGGAAATTCCTGTGAAACATATTGTGGTTAAAAAAAGTATACCTATTTATAAAGATCAACAAAGGCTCATTCTGAATATATAGGTTTAAATTAAATATAAATATATTTAGAATTAATAAACCGTTATTTAAAAATTAATTGAATTTCCATCACATCAAAACGCCCTGCGTTGTTAACATCACTGCATCGGAGGCTTCTGACAACATGCTGAGTATTTGCGAGTACTTCCTTCATTCTGGTTTTGTATTTAGATTGTTGCTTGTCAGTTTTCCATGGATTTAATGGTTTTGGATTTATTGTTCATGGAACTTTATTTAGGTTCCTTTTTTTACAATAATATTTTATAAGTTTTATAATTTACTGGCGTTAAATAATAATAACGTAAATATAATGATAAAATCATGGGAAAATAAAAAAAAAAAACAACCATCGAAATTGTGATAAACTATTGAATATTGTTATTATTCTTGGAGTTAAAATTTCTAAATAAGTACTTAATTTTATTACTAAAGCTATGGTTTACTATAAATTTAATTTAAAATTACTTTAAGTACCTACTTAAAGATTATTTTTATAGTAATTTGAAAACTTACATTAAAAACGCGTTTTTACCCTTCAGTACAATGCAAAACAATAGTGAAGAGATACCGACATTTTGCAATTTTAAATTTAACAAAAAAAAATCCAATTATGCCATATAAACTTCAGCCAATACTGAGTTCTGAATACTGACCTGTGAAACGAAAAAGTGACGAAAGCGGTGACGTCACTCCCGACACACCATACATTTGTTGCTTTTTAAATTAAATTTGAAAAATTAAAATGTATAACGTTTAGCTAAAATACCAATAGGTACATTCCTACGTACCTATTTAGAAGTTTAATATCGATTTTTTTTCAATATTGAATGACTAGAGTTCCTTATTGAAATTCTTGTATGGTATTCGCATTAAAAATCAGAAGAATTGCAAGTTTAATGATATTGCAGAATATGGAAAGATCCAACGTTATAGTATTTACGAACATAAACAAGAATACAAGTTTGCCAAACAATTTTTTTATTACTGCTAATCAACGGCTGCCGTGCGATGTAGGCTTTTGAATTTTTATTATTGTGTTTCTGCAATTGAGTATTTGTTATCTTTCTAATGATAGAGCGTTCTACACGCTTAAATGCGTAGTTCGAAGATTGTTGTCCGAAGGTAATAACTAAATGAATAGCAATGAAGCGCTGCCCGGTATTGCAATAGCATCTTCCGCGAGTTCAAGCATTGTTTGTGAATTTGCAGAAACATACACACTTGATCAAAATGATAAAAATTAAATAATAATTAGATTAAATTTCCTCGGGCATCCCCGACTTCTGTCACCATTCAAGTTTGCGTAATATATTCTCCTTACACTCCTTCATTCATTCGCTCCTCGCTCAAGCATCGTAAGCGCAAGCGTCAAACCGATAAATTAAAAAAAAAAACTTATTTTTTGTCACAAACTTTCGACTACCTAAATAACAATATCAGAGAGCAATTGAATAAAAAAGGCTTAGCTGTAAACACATTGTATATAGATATAATATTTATTATGTATAACTAAGTTAAAATCTGAATTTAGAAATTCCGAATGAACTACGGTGAATGCACACGGAATGGTCATGATGATAAATAATAATGCTATTATGTATTTGGAAACAAAGAAGATACACAGGTACATGGATTAAATGGTTGGAGCATGGCTACCCACCGTAAACCGGTCTGAAACCATTTTATTACCATGCTCACGTTTAGTGTAAATCTTATTTATCGATGTGTGATCGCAGTGGCGTGGCTTAGAGACCATTTCACGGAAGGCAATGTTTTATGATTGAGAATAAATATTGCTTCTACCCATAGACATATGAATATTAGTAGACCTGCCCTAAGTGATTAAAATCGTATTATCCCCACTCCCCATACCGGTTCCATTGGAGCCGGCTGTGCTCACGTATGGCCTCAAGTGAAATTTGAAAACGTGACGTCATCATTCTTGTGCGAACTATGGTCGAGGCATAATCGGTTCATTTTACGAAATAACACGGCAAAATGTTGACTTGTGCTATGAAAACTTGTAAAAATAGATGTGAAAAAGAGAATAAACCCAATTGTCGTATTACATTCCATATATAAGCATTATTTTACTTTATTTTAAGCATATTCACATCGTATAATATGGATCAGTTGTAGAAACATAATATACTATCACATCGAGAAACGTCTGGACGCGAAACACAAAGCTGGTTGGTTGCTGGGAAGTAAATTATGAACATTTATAAAAGTGTCTTAACTAAATACTTAAACGAAATATTCGACTCTGAAAATAGAACCGAATTTTTTTGCCGAATTTGGACTTCGCAAATTTGTTCATAACGTGGCGAGTAATTTGCGCTCCCATGTAAAAATGTCTATTCATTCAAAAGCAGATTTTACTTTTAAGAAGTAAATGGTGATATTATAATGCGAGATGCCTATTTACTGTCAGATTGATTTATTGACGAATCACAGTCAGCTTCACCCCCTTCGTTCTTCAACAGTTGATTTTACCCCTCGCCATTATCTTCTCGTCTATTAATTCCTATGTCTGTGCTTCTACCCGTGTATCCAAAGCTTACACACTGTAAAATTACATCACTAGCACAGACCCTTGAAAAATGAAAGAATATAAAATATTTTTTTAATTAAATACGGGTACAAAATTTCCACGGACGAGAATCGAAGGCAACGATGCTGACAAATAAACACCACCAACTATTATCAGAACGGCGCTATAAATTATTTATATATGTTCAGAATATATTAAAAGAATGTCCAATTTATTTATTTATGTTACGTAGGTACAACACATCAAACCCGAAATAATATTTTTCAATAATTCTTATAGTTACTACACAACATATTAAATCTTTCTCCGATACGTATTTCTTATCAAATGATTGAAAAATATGGCCCAAACAATAATACATAAGAATACATAAAAAATAATCATGTTTTTTTCACAGTAAATGAATTATTCACAGTTTTATAGCTCGTGATGGAAATTACGGTGAAGGTGAAAATAATTGTGTTGACCTGAAACTCTGACATTTTAGACGGAAAAGATTGGCGAATTTTAAAGTTTTTTATGTGTGGATCAATCTGGGTGCAGTGATTCTACAAAGGGTATTTTTATGTTTAAATTATTTACAAATATTTTTTTTTCTTTGTTAAAACAGTAGGTGTTGTTTTTTTCTGTGGCAACGTATAGACAGAATTAAACTAATCTAATACAATAATGTACCAATCCTTTGGAGGATTATAGTTCTGGAGTTCATAACCCCGAACAAGTCACCGTTCCATGAATTATGGGCTTTTATTATCATGGGATTCATAATATTATACAGGTAGGCATTCTGCCGCGGAGATGGTTTATTTTTAATCGATTTCCATAAGCCGTTTCTATAATTTATAATCCAATCATTTCACCTCGTCTTTACCGTAAGGCTTAGCGCCTAGATTACGTTTTGTTGAGAAATCTGACTTAGGCTAAGGAGGTCGCGGGATAAAAATACACTTTTATAATACATAATACATTATATTATCTCAAACTCATCTAACAGAATTAAAGGTATTCGAAGTGGGAGGTTATCTCAGAATCACCCTGGTTAAATATCAATATTCGGAAACAAAACGTTGATTGAAATGGCTTTAGCCGTCTTTGATGACCACATGTTAACATTTAATTTTAATTTTTTAATTTTTTATTAGAGCGACTATTTAACCATTTTACATACAAAATATGATAGTGAATATATGTAAATTAAATTGCATTTCTTTATCCTCCTCACTAGGGTGACCTGTGCTTAGGCGGACTAAAGTTATTAATTTCTGTTTTATTTGTTTTTTATGTAGTTTTTGATGTTTTTCTCATTAATCTCTTTCATTCAGATTTTTATTCTTTATTTGTAATCATTCAAATTTTCTATTGGCTTTATATCTGGGGGGAGGATGTTGTTGAGTTTTGTCGCACAGTAAATTTAGTTTCTTTGTCCGAATGTGGTTTAATGACCTGGAATATGTTTTTATGTCATTGTGATTTGACCTAGTGTGATAAATACGCGGTATTTTAGAGAATTTTTACTTTAGAATAGTTAGTATATTTTTAGCAAATATTTGTTGTACTTTTGGTACTTCAAAACTATTGAAAATTTCAATCGAAGGCGTTCTTATGGGTACTTTCAGTATCGTCTTTATGATGTCTTTTTGAATTGTGTTCAGGTAATGTATATACTTAGATACAGCAGATCTCCATACTATAATTTCATATTCTATACATTTTTTAGTCCGTTTTATTTACCACTTTTCTTAGATTGATACCTTTTTAATGTAGGTCAAATCTAATATTTTTACCAATTACTACCCCGAGATATATTATGCTTTGTGATTTTTCTATAATTGGGCATAATTATTTCCCCACCTTCTTATTTCTACTTTCCTTCCCTTCCCCACTTCAAGTATTACTTATTTCTAATTCCATAAAAACCTTTATCTGCAAGCTATTTTTTTTAGAAAAAACTATTATTTTAACTAATTCAAGCTTCGGACTACCAATATCATGCTATAAAAGCTTTCAACAGTGTAAAAGTTGAAATTTAAATTGAGGAAAATAAAAATAAATTCACACACAAAATTACAAAATAGATTAAAGAACAAAAAATACAATATTACCAAAATGTCATAGCATAAAATAAAAATAAAACCTACACGTAACACACAAAACCAATATAAACACACATCACTCACAAACACACAAGATTATATTTTAAATGTATTATTTTCTCTTTAAATGTATTATGTAGATTATATTTTCATATTATAAAATGAAGGCCTCAGCACGGGCAAGCCACCCAGTGAGGCCAACATTACTGGAAAACTTTGAAATGTAAAAAAAATATTGTACCAAATAAATAATAATAATAACTGTTAATTTATTCAAAATGAAGCCATAAAATGATTTTGTGATTATTGAAGAAGATATTATTATGTAACTAGTTTTAACTATATGTAGGTATCTTAATAATAATAGACCTACCTACAAAAATACGTAGCTACAAAAACGTTGCTATAAAAAACTTTATGTAGTAAATATATGCTTCATGCATATTTTTTTGACTGCTTACTAAAAACAGACACAACAAAAGTTTTTATTGTGTATTCATTTAAGCTAAGTCCGCATAATGCCTATGTATATAGGAACCTCCTTAAACAAGCGTGTTAACTTTAAAAAAAAATAATGTCTGTTGTATACACAAAAACATTCTCAGAAATGATCATAATAATATGAGAAAAAAGCGCTGCTTATTTAGCGTTATTTTTTTGGTTTGGCGTCATTCACGAAACTAATTATTTGGACGACACGAAAGGATGATGGCGTAACCAAAGAGGATTATCTCCTCAAGGTTGCGAAGGTTCACACTATTCACGCGTCCCAAGCGTTTCCGAATGTGATACCGCATCAAATCCTGCCTTTGCATCATCGGCATTCGTGAACCTTGGTTTGTAGTTCTGCACTTATTGATTTCCATTCGAATGTATTGTATGGATCCAATCGATTATCTCCACACATTTCAATAAATTAATTGCATTATTAGAATGGTTTTTTCTAATGAAAAGGGCATAATTTTAAGCTCAAATCATGTTGAAGTGTAAAATAATGCATCATGCTATCAAAAATGAACAAATTCCCACCTACTAGGAAAGTAACAAAGCGAAAAGAATAACAATAATATTTTTTTATTATTAAGAATTAATGGTGCCAATGGGTTTATGGCACCCCCAATTGGTTTAGATATGCAACACGGAGAAAAATAAGTATTGCTAATTTATTAAGAATAAAATTATCGGTAATCCGGTTAAAACGATATTGCCGGCCTTAAAGAATTTCTATGTTTATATTGACGAAGGTTTCCTGATAAACTTTTAGTAAATTACGAATATTGTTTTGTTTTATGAAATGCATTGAATTTTATGAAAAAGTTGTAATTTAGACAATGCCATTAAAACCTTTGTTTTAATTATAAAAAAAGAAAAATCTAGACGTTTTCGATGATTTTTTTTTCTGAATTAAAATTATGTTTGTCACCAGATTAATATGCAGCAATATACAAGTCGATGAGTTGGATAAACCCGTGAATTATTTATCGATCCGGTCATTCTAAAAGTGGGCGGTGTACTTCCCACCTTCGAATCTCGGACTATATTTTAAATACATTGGGAAAAACACCACTTCTAATCTTCCAAATAAGTTATTTTCTTTTGAGAATTGTTTACAGGCGATTGTGTGCTGGTAATTCTATTTTAGCGTCTATCTCATTCTCAGATAAGTAATATATTATGTACTCGTAATATGTGTACATGTCTAGTGTGTCCAGGCTATTTCTGACAGTCAAACTGTCTTTGGACTGCAGGTCATAGGAGCCTACCTGTCTGACTCGGTCAATACCGACAAGTTTGACCACGATCATCTGTCAAAAATTTCCGTACATTAAATGTTTTTTTTTTTTTTTAAACTTCATTTATTTTCATTTCTTTACATATGTATACATATTAATAGACAGTAAATAATAACATAATATATATTACCAAATTGTATACACAAAAAATGAAAACCCACTAAGGCACTGCCTGGGTGTGGGTAATATAAAACCATTAATATATTTCAACTACCTAAGTATAATATATATAAGTAGAAAAAGTTTTATTTTTATTTTTTTATAGTTATTATAAAAGTAAAGAGAAAACATTATGTATAATAGTTTATAAAGTTTCAGCAAGTGTCAGTTTCAGCCATAATTTTACCTCCTTAACATATTCTATTGTTTTATTTATCATTTGAGTTTGTACTGGTAGAAGGTTAAATGTACGAGGACCAATGAAACTGCTATGTGTCTGCATTAATTTAGTATTTGTTTGGGGGGTGTAAAATATATTATTTGTTCTTTTGCTCATTCTGTTTTCATTTATTTTGAAATTATTGTTGTTTTTAAATAAATATTTCATAGTTTGTAATATAAATAATTTACGAATGTTAAATAATTTAGATTCTTTGTATAATAGGTCGTAATTATGTGCACTATTTAACTTACAATACATGAATACATGTTTCTACGTACAAATGTCTTGTTCATATGAAGAAATTGTCGAACGGTGAACTTTGTCAAAGTAACTATTTTCAGTTCTAAAAACAATTTTCACCGTGGTCTATGACCCTTTGAAATGGTATTATACAATAAAATCATAACCGAAAATGGGTTCGTAAGTAGGAGATTTTGAACTTTAAAGCAGTTTTCATAGGCCTTGTACATTATTTTTTTCTGGGCTTATAAAAAGATTTATCTAAAAAATACTCGATTGTTTCAAAGGCCAAGATGTATTCTACTCTCAGTATTTAATTAAAGCATCTGAAAAATTTCTAGGCGACCAAATTTTCAAACCAAAAACACATGATTTTGCATTACTACGTATGGCATCGCCTTAAACATATTAACTAGGTAAGGTTAGGTTAGGTTTAAAGGTTAGTTTTTCATCGCTTGACTTTTGTTGATGAATTTTTATCACTTCTCAAAGGTATATTGATATCGCCATGCGCCGCAGCGGGAAGTATAGATTATGCTTCCGTCACTCCTGGACAAACTGATCCTTAGATTCTAACCCACCCCCATACCCTTTTCCTTCCCAGAACGTCGTCTTCTTCCTTTAATAATAATTTTAATATTTATCTGATTTGTATAGCGCCGTTTATGTGCAAATTTACCTCAATAGCGCTAAAATTAAAAAAAAAAAAACAAACAAAAATGACATAAGCCCTTATTATTTTCCACATAAGGAAAATTATTTTCCTCAGGGCTTCGGTGTTGGGTTAATGTAAAAAAAAATAATTCGTGTCTAATTGTTTGTCTCTTAAAGTCCACCCGATCAGTTGGACGGTACTCCTTGATACCCTCGTAACCGTTATAAACTCTTCCAAAACAAGAAAGAAGACATTGTCAATGTCAATGTCATCTGTTTGTACTTCATAAGTATAACTTATGATCCACAATAATTTATGTGCGATTGTCTGAGATAACAAAAATAATTTTCTTTCTGTAGGTTAAGGTGACCCTGCTACGTCGGAAAACTATTGACATTGAATTGAGCTCTTCTTATAATTCCTTGGGAAATGATTCACTTAGCGTATAATGTAATATCGCGTAAGTCAAATTCAAGTGACTTATTATTTCGGTTAAATACTTTTACTTGAAATTTATTATATTATGTCCGACAAATCGCATACTCGGTATGTAATTTGTGACGTTAATGTATGGCGCCAGCGAAAAGAAAATTGAATGACAATTTTATCTAATCTCATAATTCGACAATCTTTTCAAACATTATTCTACTCATTGTTGAGTAATTTTCCACTTTTTGTGCAGTACTAGCAATTATAAAAAAAATTTCAATGCTTTGGTAATTTTGTTAAAAACAGGATGCAGGATTGATTTTAACGAATGAATTAACAGATTTCCTGATAAACTTTAAGTACATTTCCAATACATTATCACGATGTCGGAACACGTGTTGAACATTCTCCGTGCGGTATCCTGGAAAGTGCAAAGTATTAATTTCTTCAAAAGAATGTATTAAAAGATTTATGACTGTAATACGTTCATTTTGCTTTTTTATAAATGTGCAAGAATAAGTTTTATTATTAACGCTGCTGCAGAGCTAATCATTTGATGTAAATGTCGAATACACTATTATAAGTCACAATTGATTTAATACCCTTTATTTTGCCCTTTTGACTGCTTATTTATTTATTTCTATGGAGTGGCTCTGTGCGTTGCGGCTTACTCTGGTAATGTAAATTGCAAGTATAGCCTGTAAAAGTTAATTGTATTAATGGCTTACTAATAACCACTCAACTAGAAACTTTCGTTTTCAAGGCAAAATTAAATACAACTTCAAATAGACGATAACACACATTCCAGTTGAACCCCTATTAAAAATGGATTTCTTCATCAAGTTACCATTTGATAACTTGTCATCGTTCCCGAGCATGACTGCAGATCGCTAACGCACAAAAAACAGTACACATCGAATTAATTTAGACCGCTTAATTGATCAAAAAATGTCGTATGAGTTTTAGATGTTGGAATGGGAACCAGGGAATGAGCACAAGTCATAGACGTTTACATCGAGTCTTATTCGAGCAAATACAATATATATATATATTTTTTTTTTCCGGTAAAGATACTAAACCCGTCTATAAAACTTTCCAAAATACCTTCAAAAACGACAACAATAGTTTGGACATATTGTTATCTATTTTAATTATAAACCACTTCCTTCATTCATATCTTTTTACTTCGTTGCAACTTTTATAAATTGAAAAGCGTTACAAAATATAAATTTTTTAAACTGAAGATTTTTTTTTCTCAGCAGGAAGATTGTAATGCTGCTACTGTCTTGGCATTTTGTCGTGGCGTACGCTTGGGCTAAGATTAGTTATCTCGCAATCAATTTCTTTTGTCTCAAGATTAATTCTCACTTCTATCCAACCACCGCTTCTATAGGTTCAGGTGAAATCGACCTGTGCAATAACAAGCGTCAAAGTGAAGTGGATTTAATATCAGGAACATAGGGAACTACGTATTTATACTCATGCATATATAAACTTACGTTGCAAACGTATTGGTAAAATTTTTCTTTAACAGATTTTGTTCTATACTTTCTACACATTTTTTTCCTTTCTTTTTTTATTTTCTTTCCTTCATATTTTTTTCATGAATAGTTTTTTGTTTTTTTTTTTCGTGTTTATATATTGTCATTCTTCCATATTATTGTTATATTAGCGCAGAGCCAAGAAGCAAGAGTCGTATGATTATTCATAATTATGCTGGGAACCAGTAGCTCGGAGCTGGGAGAATCGGTGGAGCCGTAGCGGGGGAGCCGTAGCGGGGGAGCCGTACCGGGAGAGTCGTATCGGGCGAGTCGTGTCGAGCGAACACAGTATTCTCATTGCTCGTATGCTCGGAGCTCACGGTTCCCATTCAATTGAGTCGACTCTTTGAGCCGTACGAATATATTGAGTAGGTACCGTGGCTCCAGCTCTTAATAAAATGAGTCATAACTCATAACCCATCGCTAGCTGATTCACAGTTTCTTTACTTTGTGACCTAATTATGAGATAATAATGTTAATAAAAACAAACGAACCTGTCAAAAATGTTTTTTCTATGACTCAAAAGTGGATTCCTTCTTGAGTTCGTTTAAACGTTTTCTACCAATCTGCTCAGTTAATAAACTAACAAAAATAGAAGCGTTTCTACTTTGGCGATGACTCATTGTCTTGAATAGATAAATCAACGTGTAAATTGTTTTGGGAAGTTATTTCATGAATACCTATTTTACAGGATCAGTGTCGCGTTCGCGCGAGCATCATGTCCTTCCCATCACCATGTGAACCAAATATCCTATCCCACGCTTTTATTCTATCTCTAAGATGACGGATCTATACTTTTTAATCAAGATAAATATAGGCTCTTCACTTAAATTATTCCACGCAATAAAAGTACCATGTTTTTTAATACAAAAAAGGTCATTGTCAGGCTGTATGGTTGTCATTACATACAGCTGTTGTAATTTGCTTTCAAGTCACATAACAATAATTGTTAAAGATTGTCTCAAATTTTGATTTCCATAAAGGTTCAACGCCACGCAACTCCCTCCTATCTGACTCAAACACGAAACCAAGCAATGGGTCGCTCAATTTCGGTTTTCAATTTTCGGAGCGAGCCGCTTTCGTTTGTCCTGTTTTGTTTTAGCGCGGCGCGTGACGGGGGGGACACGCGGCGAATTACAATCACCTGATTATAATAATGGTAACCTCGGTACTTAGACTTATGCTCATCCTTGGCACTTATGCTCACGCTTTCCTCGCCACTTATGCTGATACTTCTCCTTGCCACTAAACTTATACTTACCTTAGTACTTATATACTTCTATCCCCTCGATGGGTCGACTCTGGCGCCTTCGCCTTATCAGCCCCGCGCAGTGTGTTGACGCCGAGTGCGCGCGGGGGACAGAGGGGGAGGGTGACGTGCGGCTTAATTATCGGATAAAATACACATCAATTGCCCCCTCCGTGGAACACCCGAAAAGAAAATGGGAACCGTTTCCTTGAAAGATAATATGGATAAAATTTACTTTTATTAAATACATAAATAAGTACATACCTACCTACTATAAACATGTGTACAAGTTATCGACTGTTCTAAAATTCTAACTTTGCTGTGCGTATTTTTAAATAATACGTAAAACAATTATTTCTTTAAAATTCGGGCACTTTTGATGTGGAAGTGAAGAAAGAGGTAAATAGAAAGTAGAACCATAATAATTACAAGGATACGGTGGTGCTTGTTTGGTAGATAGGTAAAACCATGTTCATATTATGAAACAAGAAATCGAACCTGAAATTTATTAAAAAATAACAATAAATAATTTAAAAAAGAAAATATAAATATATGTATCATTACCTTATTCAGGTATAGGTAGGTACCTACCTTTATCTTCGTTCATTGCTACTTTTTTTCTGTTCGTATTGTATGCTTTATATTGTGTATATTAGATAATAGTATGTAAACAAGTGTAGTAATAATAATAAATACACGTAAATGGATGAGTACTTTATATATAGCCATATGACATTTTAGCATGATAACTTCAAAACAAATCACGATAAAGGTCATTTTACAAAGGGCCTGATCTGAGCCCCCTTGAGGTGATTTTTCATGAAAACAGCTCTATATAAATTAGCAAAATATTATCGTTATTGTGTCTATGGATCGCGAAATTTGCTATCATTTCATGACTCCGGAGGGGAAGTAACACTACAAACTACCACATCCATACTCCATACGTCGAACAAAGTAAATTTTTCATAAGGTCCCAAGATGGATTTGTACCATAATATTTCTGTACCTGTTGTGCATTTCTTGCTTTACTACAAAACAAGTTGAAAATAACTTTTCTTCTGAAAAAATATTTTTCACAGAAATAAGGTTCCAGTATTCTTGTTGACGAAAATATTTATTTTATCCCAGTGCTGTATCTTTTCCATAACAATATTGGTAAATGTAAATTTATATTTATTTCTCCCGTGTTTCGTTCTGACCTTGTATGGTAATACATTGTATGCTCACGAATGGCGTAGTTTTAGGCAATATGCCGTCAAACTAACTTCTTTAAGTGAAATAAATAGCTTCAAGTTGTTTTATTACGAGTATCACGGGGTCAAGGTCAGAGTGGTAAAAAGCTTATAGTAAAGAGTTTTCTGGGTGAGACTTGCATTATTCGGGAGTTTTTTTCACTATTAATGTACAGGTACATATTTTATTGTAAAAAGTACATGATGTCACTGTAATAATACCATAATCCAATACGAAGTTGTATTAAAATTACTTCTATAAACCACATATTTAAAAACAAAATTATTTGAAGATTATTAATTAATTTGATTCCTAAAAAAACATTTATTTCCGATTTTATTACTATTAAACCAGCTGACGTGAACCCGGCGTTGCTCGGAATAAGGTGACAATAATAATGTCGTTAAGAATAATATTTAACTATAAGTTTATTTTTAAGGTATTCGATTGTTTTGATCGTGCCATTGTTCCTCGGGCGCTCCCGACTTTTTCTACTATTAACTTCTACGTCATATAATCCCATTACACTCCTTTATGCGTTCATCTTATATATTTGGCTCACATAACTCTTATGCATACGCCTCATTTTACCACAGATAAATTCTATGTCTTTCTCCGGCGACTTCGATACGATTCAATTCCACGTTACACATTCTGTTACACCCCTTTCTTTATTCATCACATACGCCTCATTTTACCACAGATAAGTTCAATAACTTCCTCGGGCTACCTCGATTTGATCCACTTACACGTTATGCAATCTGCTTATACCCTTTCTTTATTCATCGCATATGCCGCATTTTACCATAGATTTATTTTTATTTGATTCACTTGATCGTGCCATGTCTTCCTCAGGGGTCTCGACTTATTATACCATTCAATTCCACGTCATACATTATCCTTACACACCTTTCTTCATTCATTAGATTTTAACTTTGAGCTTTGAGCTTTGATCTTTGAATGTCAAGCGCGCAAATTTCATCGCGATTTATCAAAATTCTGATTTTAGGGGTTGGCAAAAGGAGATGGAGTTATTTTTTTATAAATATCATGTAAATTGTGACCTTTTTCTTATTTTGAAAATTAAGTGTGCAAAATATCATCAACCTCGTAATGAAAATGTAGATTTGTATACAAATCAAATCAACGCAGCCCACCACAAACACAGTCAGACTTATTTATATTAATTAATAGCATTTGAAATTTTGATGGTGCATTAGGATCTAATTAATGAAGTATTTTTAATTTTTGAAAGCTATATTCCTTGCAGATTCGGGTAATAATTATTGAGGTGAATTATTTAGATTTTAATAGACATCGTCTAATTTTAGTGTTATGATTATTGTAAAGAGCGCTTTGATTGAAAATGTAGCGGAATAACTAGATATAGGATATTAAAAAGTGATAAATTTGAAAAATTAAACTCCAATCTACTTTAACCGAATTCGGGATATTATCGTATGATACTCCTCAACCAACAATTATGTATGATAGTAATGAGTAGACCATCGCATCAAAAAAAAGATCGGAAATTTGTCAAATAAGCAGTAACAATAATTCCGCCTTCTTCAGGAGTATATCCCTCCATTGCACATTGTCAACTACTTATCTATCTGTATACAACATAAATGTCAAAACACAATGACATTTGACGCCATTCGCAAAAATTATGGTTCATTCACATTATGACATTACTTTTGCCTCACATTGTATCTTTCGAGTTATCGCGATTATTTATTATAATTATTATTCACGTTGGTAATAAGTAGGTACTATTTGCAGAAGATATATTGATTAGATATTTTTGCAGTTCTCAAATACGCTGTTGTGGAGGCCGTGAAAACTCTTCCAATGCTGTATTTCTATTAATTATTTATCTCACTTGTAATGAGTTCACGCCGATTCTGCTACGACATGCCATGTCTACATCTCTCGCTATTGACACCGTTAAGGAAGTCGGCCTATGATAATGTCAAACAACTTTATGCCGGTACCGTTAAACCGGCTTCATCTCATTTTTTCAAAACAAACCTGACCCAGTTTAGAAATTTTAGTTCAACGTTGGTAAATATTATAACTTTTTATATGTAAACTTATATATGTATACACCTATAAACAGTTTGTCGCAGAGGCCAAAGTCATTGACGTAGTTGTGATGCCAAATTTATGTGGATTACACGGTCAGACCGAAACAACTGATAAGTCTAACACTAATGAAATCTAAACTAAAAAATCTTTCCGTTACCTAAAGATTCGTTCAGAAAAGTGTTAATGCAATAGTTTAACTTTATGTTTGGTTTTGAAGTGAGAATAAGCATAGTTCTTACTGACATGTCATTTATCAAGTTCCTACCTATCCCTAACCAGCTGGGAAAGTGTTTGAAATTTGGAACAATGACAAGACTGCAAATTCGAGTGGATTTGTTTTGAAAAAAAAAACAGAAGAAGAATTGAACTATTGGAAACAAGTTGTTGGTGTTTTTTCGTGCAGGTACATAATATTTGAAAAGAAGTACTACATTGGAAGTGCTTAATATCGTTTACGTACTCCTTCGTTTTGTTGTGGCGGTAGCATACCAAGGTAAATATCGTGGTGGAACTCATTATATTGTGATTGTGTTGTGCTTAAACACAGTACATTGTGTTGTGTACTCCTTGTTGGTAAATGATCGGTGATTCTGTTTTCCTTCTTTCCATACCTTGTTTCATTCATACACATACTATTACCCCATTCCAACAAACACCATTTCATTTCGTATCGTTTTGATTCGATTACAGTCCACAATTTATGTTTATCTGAAACAGTAATTCTGAAGTCGTTTGGTATGCAACACATTCATTAATGGAAAGGTCAGAATTTATTATTAACTGTAATATTTCTAAATATGCCATATATGTTTGAATTTTTTTGCAAGAAAGGATATTTTTTCTACAGGTTTTTCCAATAAGAGGTGTTATTTTGATATTAAATCGTAAAAGATCAATGGTTTCGTTGCTTGTGTGGCACGTAGCGCCGTTTTGTTGAAAGTAAACGTTGTCCAAATCAATTCCATCCAATTCCGGCTATAAAAAATCATGAATCATCTCTCAATAGCGCAATCCATTCATCGTAACTGTTGCTCCAGCCTCATTTTCGAAAAAGTAAGTTCCAATGACTCCGCCGGACCATAAACCGCACCAAACAGTCACACGTTGAGGATAGAGAGGCTTTTCAACAATAATTTTTGGGTTTTCCGAGCCCCAGATGCGACAATTTTGCTTGTTGACGAAGCCACCGAGGTGGAAATGGGCCTCATCACTCAAGATGATTTGCATTTGATTCACTCAAGTGAATTTTAATAATTTCAATGCGTTGTTGAAGCGTGTATCGTTCCATTTTTATTAATGGCGTAGTATTTACTTGTCAAATGTCAAAAAATGACAGCTTCAAAAGAAACATCTACCGAAATAGCGGGCTATTCAAAATAACACCTCTTATAGGAAAATCCTGTAGTTACGAGCTAGCCGCTCTCCGTCTGGACAAAGCTATTAGGCTCGTGTTCACTCAGAGAGGCGTGCAACTAGGGTTGCCATCTCTAAAATTTTCCCACCAGGACAAGAGGCGTGAAAACCCCGGATTTTAAAGCCCATAACCCGGACATGTCAACAGGTTTTTTAAACGCAGTCAGTGTAATAAAAACAGTTTAAAATGTCATAAATCACCTTTTTATTTATTTTCAGACCTTAAAATTGAATTTTTTCATCTTTTATCATCATTTTAAATGTACTTAACAAAACAGAATCTTATTACAGTTTGTTACACATTGTTTTCAAAATCAGTTAGAATTTTTTCACTCTTAAAATAAAACTAAAATTATTAAAATTCTCTGGTTATGAAAACTAAACCTTATTAAAATATTAAACTTAACAAAATTCAATTAAATTTTTAAACAAAAACCTTAAAAATACTGAGACCGTTTTAGTATTCAGTCTTAAATTGTTGAGGTAACTCTTTTAACTGAATAATAATTATCTTCTTTAAATTTGTTTCAGCAGCCATTTACACAACAAAATACCTCTTAACATAATATGAACTAAATTCAGTCTTCTTAAATCTTAAGCAACAAACCTGACCCTTTTTAAAGTTTAGACTAACTGGAATGTAAGTTACATTATTAATTTTTTAAAACATAAAATATCCAAAACTATTCTCATTTATATCACCTTAAATTTTAATCAACAGCCATATTACCTTAACACGGGCATTAGCCTAGTATGGTTGTAAAAAAAACATAACAATTGTAATTTCAAGAAATCTGTGAAATAATAAAAAATAAAAATAAAAATTCTACGTTTCTTTTACGTAACAAAAATAATCATAACTTTAACTACAAAAATGAATAGAAATTATAGCACTTGTAAGTACATTATTTGATTATCTAGCTATTAAAGATTTTTTCTCAGCCTCTTGCCTTTTTACTTTTCAGTTTTTTTGTATTTATCACTCTTTCCGATAGCTTTTAGAATATCTTCCCTTTTTAAAAGGAATTTGTAAAAATCAATGCAGATGTATTCTTAGAAATTGAATTTAATTTTAATTACTAATGAGATTTTTTTTACGATGTAGCGCGGTGTGTGGCGGGCGGCCCAAGACTTTAAATTTTTAAACCCGGACTACAAATGAAACCCCGCCCGGACGCTCCCCGGACGCCATCTAAACTAGGACAAATCCGGGGAAACCCGGACGGATGGTAACCCTACGTGCAACGCATGCGCTGTAGACAAGGGCAAACAAGTATCAAGCAATAGTTGAACACTAATAGTCATATACAAATATATAAATATGAACACATGAACAATATCATGCACATTATTTTGTCATTTTGATGACTTAAATAGTTATTTGTTCGTTATGAAATGTGTGTTGTGTGGACTGTCTGGAAGAACTAATGAAATATTTTGTTCAGTACTTTGACCACAGAGCCCGAGGATATCGTGCAGGTCAACATCAATAGAACCCTCGTTCAGGCTTTGTTGGAGGGACTTGCTAGTCAAATTATTATATTAAATACTAAAACTTCCAAAGCACTAGGAACAATATATTATATTTGCCCACTTACCTACTGCCAGCAGTATGCAAATATATTACAATGAAATGTGTGTTGAATGACTGATGAAAATATAAGTTTTTTCAAATTTTATATTAACCTCACACAGGAAAATAATTTCCCTTGGGATCTATGTCTTTTGGGATGCTTTGTCGAGGGTTTTTTTTAAGGAAAAGAATAAGAGGGAGTTCTCAGAAATTAAAAGGTATGAGGGTTAGATAGGAATCTAGGGATCAGTGTATCCATGAATGACGGACATATAAGTATATCCATTCAACTGCGACGCAAGGCAATGGGGTCGAGAGACAGTTGGAGATGTAAATATTCCCCAAACCAGCCTCTCCTGATCTGGCACGCCACACCCTATGAATCCGGGCACCCCTGCTAATTCACCAAATGTCGCAAAACACTTGGGGTGACCTACAGCAGAGGAGTTGATTATCCAATAAATGGTTCCCAGGCGGCGGAACTCAGACCCACCTACCAAATAAGCTGCGATTAACCTGTTTACGAATCTAAAATACGATTTATTAGAGAAATCAGCAAAAACCCAACACAGATTAATAAAAGATTCATTCTCAATCAGAAACGCCGCTCAATGATTTGCAATATCATTATTTCTTCAACGGCTATTATACCCACTGTATATTCAAAACCATTAGAGAAATATATATGACAACGGAGAGTAAAAAGTATCAACATTATATTTCTTACCACTGACTTCGTTATTATAGTTGAAAAACAATTCGTTAAAATAATAAATATTTATTTTCTACGACTCATTATCGTTAGTTGTGTGTATAGAATTATAGTTGTGTGAATGACTTTCATAATAATGAAAAAGTTTTAAACACTTCCATAAGTTGCACAGGCTAATCTGAAAACACAACACAATATTATGTGTTTCCAGGAAGTTACCTGGCTTTTAATTTTCCACTTTGACGTTGGTATGACATTTGAATATTTTCTTCAAAGTGTTAAGATTTCTTCGGCAGATGAATATTGGTTTATAATGCATATGTCATGAAAAGAGCAAAACAAATTGCATGTCTTCCTTGGGCGTCCCGTCTTATTCATTAATTCATATTCGCGTAATATGTTCTACTTACACTTATTTCTTCATTCTTCGGCAGGTATATAATATATTATAAGTGCCTTACAAGTATATTCGTGAAAGATCCCATGCACTTTTTCATCCTCCGAAAGCGAGTACTTCTGCCTATCAGAACGCGCAAATTAACAGAGCGACTCAACTGCTTAACTATTTTACATTGACCACCGACATTTTCAACGTCACTCACAGACAGTTAAGCAAATATATTTTGACGTATGTCAGAAAATAGTAAAACTGCCCCCATGACTTTTTATACTTACCTATATGTACCTCAAATTTTTTATCGTCTCTATTGTTTCAAAACCGTTTAATGGAGAACAGGAATAAATAATAATTCAGCCTTGGATCTCCACATTTTTAACATGGTCAAAGTCTTAGCCACATACTCCTTAGAGATCTCATTTCTACAGCTTTCAGTCTGCATACATCCTTCATGGTAGACTGGATTTTACAAATAACACATCTGTCCTGATGATAGACGGTAATGCTGTCCTAAACATTGGCTAAATAATGAGGTAGACGGCATAATATCCCAATGATAATAAATTGTTTAATTATTTATTCATCTTTGTGAAATCCACAGTTAACATTTTATCAGTTTTTATGTCAAGTCAGATAAACAATATTATTTTATGGAGCTCTTTTGCAGGTGGTAGTTGTAGATATACACAGACCATATTAAGACATGATATTATCATAATATTGTAGTAAGATAGAATACAAAATAAATTTAATTCATTACAGAATTGTATAAAAAACGACAAGCAATAAAGTATATAATAACATGTCGTTATATTATGGAATTTTATATTTATTCCGCTCGCAACTGAAGATGTTCACAACATACAAAGTAAGGACGGCGGAACACGTGTTCATACAAATAATGTAATTGACATACTGATATTGTCGCCTTGCTTCAAGTGTATTAGGAAAAGAACACGTGTTCTCGATATATTCTGATTGACTAATATTTTATCAGAAAAATTAAAATTGGCATACTATCACTTTTTAACAGGATTATTTTTCTCCATGTGAAAATAAAACGATAAATTATGACTCCGCTCGAAAGCAAAGTAACGATGTAACCGCTTGGGAGCGAATCCGAAAAAATCATTTTTCTAAATACAATTGCCTTTTCTGGGGAAACCACTTAAGTTAGACGGTACAATTTAAAAAAAACATCGTTTTGTAAAAAACAAGTAAATAAAAATATAACATATTGATGTTATTCATTTTTTTGTTTTTCTGATGAAACCTAAAATTATAGCAGCTTTATTCGTGACTAAGATATTTTCTAAAAGAAAGACCTAAAAAATAACATTAAAATATTTGAAAATCTCCTTTTACCATCATTAGCCAGCCGAGGAATTGAACTCACGACGCCTGGGTCGAAACCAGACCCGCTGCTAACTCGTCCTCTGACTAATAATATATATTGTAGTGTACTATATATACATCGTTATTTCAAGATCACGAATATAATAAGACTTTCGCATATAATAAGATTCTAATAACGGGGGTTAGCTCGACGCTCACTTATTAATTATTTGTGATGAACGAATTACTAAAATCCAAAATGTTTCTAGAGGGATCCTTACGGATGTAAGTTATTTATATTTAAAATGAAATAAAACATGACCTTACAATTAAAAAAAATTATGGAAAACGGTTTTAAAACTTTTTTCAACAGTAAAATTAGCGGTAAGCACCGGTTTTTCTAGACGATTAATTAGTAACTTCCCGAGAGAGCCCTTTTAAACATTTTGGATTTTAGTTATAAGTTCATCAGAAATAATTAAAATAAACCTCATGGAAATTTAGATTTTCTAGGCTCGCAACGGCAAAGGCGACCGTAGAACATTGTTTTTACACGACTTCATCACTTATGTCGTTAAGATTTCTACTTTCTTTTAAAGATTTGACAGTGCGAATTCAACCGCAGGTCTGTCCAATACACCAGAACCGCGCGTCGCATTTTTTTGTGCACGGCTGCGTCACTTACGTCGTTAAGATTCTGGATATATTTTTGGGTATTTTCTCGTCTGAAGGAATAATACTATTTAATTTTTATTTATGGTTAAAATAATATGGCGACATTTTGAAATTTTTTAAATAATTTCTATTGGTAGCTAAATTGTTTAAGTCAATCATGTAGATACAATAGTCTACACTTATTGTTGGTTTGTATCCGCAAATAATTATGTTTGATAATGTTTTACGACATTGATCAAATTATTAATACAAAATATATTAGAATATTATTATGGTTTTAGAGTCAATCCGTTGTGAACTGTCTGTATCTGTTTTGCGTGATCTCAATACCAATTCGGTCTGGCTGGTTAGTCAGTTCAATGAAAGCAAAAGTCTCGGTACGAGAGAATGCCGAGTGACTAAGACTGAACACTTTCTCTTGCGTCTTTCCCTTTTTGCGTTACTTGTTTCGCTCGCATTTTCTTTCCTCGAGCTAACTTGATCTAAGTGGTCAAATAATGAACATATTAACAGTTACGTAGGTACTATGTATGATTGTGTATGTTTTTAACCGACATGCATTATGGACTGTGGGTTATATAAATACATAAAAATAAAAGGCAATGTCCGTATATCTGTGCCCTCCAAAACTATTGGACCGTTTTCTCAGAAAAATTAAATTTTTGTTAGTGTGTAAACAGTGGTTTGAATAGTAGAGGATTTGGAGACGCCCGAAGAAGATTTAATTCATCAACCTTTCACTGAAGATACGGAGACAAATTAAAGACGATATAATGTAGTATTAGTCGATATAATATAAAATTTTTGACAAAATAATAAATTTCAACATGCACAAAATAACATTGACAGACCAGTTAGACAAGCGTACAAAGAAAACATAAAAACTCCGACAATAAATTCAAGCTTTGGACAAAGACACTACCAATACCATGCTATAAAAGCTTTCAACAGTGTAAAACTTGAAATTAAAATTGAGGAAAATAAAAATAAATTCACACAGAAAATTACAAAATGGATTAAAGAACAAAAAAGACAATATTACCAAAATGTCATAGCATAAAATAAAAATAAAACCTAAACGTAACACACAAAACAAATATAACACATCACTCACAAACACACAAGATTATTTATTTTATTTATTTATAGAATACATGATAATACAATAATACATTTTCTTACATGTGATACATTAAATTACCACACTAGGCGACTGCCTGTCTCGTGGCGACCAATGGTATATAGTTAGTATGTGAGGTCTAGTGTTAACATATGAATTAAATATTTATACATGTTTAAAGTATGAAAGATTATATTAGAATGAATTATAATGGAAAATTTTATTTTAAATGTATTATTTTATCTTTAAATGTATTATGTAGATTATATTTTCATATTATAAAATGAAGGCCTCAGCACGGGCAAGCACCCAGTGAGGCCAACAACATTACTGGAAAACTTTGAAATGTAAAAAATATTGTAACAAATAAAAAAAAAAAAAAAAAAAAAAAAATTAACCATTACGTCGTTTCCTCGCAGGAAGATGGCTCGTCACGCATCTCGGCCCTGGCACACACTTCTTGCTTCATTTACATTCATTGTTCATCTTCTGTTATTCACTCTTGACGTGGCCTGACTCAATTATTTGATTCAATTGATCGTGCCACATCTCCCTCGGTCGTCTCCAACTTCTTCTAGCATTCATATTTACTTCATAATATTTTCCATAATACTTCAACCTTCGTCCATTCGCTATACTTAAAGATACTTCTATTTATATATTGTGTACCCGGCTTCGCCTGAGTTTGGACAATATTTTTTATTCTTGTTAAACATTTTGAAACCCATGTAAAAATAATTTTGCTATTTGTCTAACAGCACGGAGAAACACGAGTTTTGCCGGTTTATTGAAAATTTCTTAAAATTATTGGTAATCCGGTTAAAAACAGGAATGCAGGCCAAAAACGTCCGAACGGTAAGCCAGTTCAACTGCCACAAGGAGAAAAATTATTGATAAAAATATTGCTAATTTATCCAGACATCCAAGACATCCAGTTAAAAATTGGATTGCCATTGAGGCCATTAAGGAATGAATTGAAAGATTTCCTGATAAACTTTTAGTAAATTCGTAATAATATTGGAACACGTGTTCATGCACCTGCGTTTGTCTTAATAATATAAAAATATGAAATACGAAAATGTTAGGATTTTTATGAAAACGTGTACCATCGTGACAAAACATTGATATTTTACTAAACGTTTATCAGGACACTTTCAATTGGTCCGTAATGCCGTTTTGAACTGGATTGCGTATAATTTGAAGAGATTCTTACTCTAGACTTGGACAAACAAACAGATTTTGTGCATTATAGTTACGATGTATTTTTGAAGAAAACTTCCCACTTAAATGTTACTATTGCTTTAATAGACCGTGTGTAACGAAAATTGAGAAGTGTCATCAGAGTCTAACGATCACAAAAAATGTATATACGAAGCTGTTTTCCAAGTCTCATCATGTCAGGAAAGTTTAAAACCGGACATCATCATCATCATCAGCCTGTAGATATTTTGGAATAAACAATTATAATTTAAAAAATTGTTACCTACGTTCGTAAATTGCTCTTTTGACCGTCTGCAAAATTAACTATCTACTAGATAGTGTTTCTAGCCTACAGAGGACCGTTTTCATCTAAAGGTACTAACCTTAGCCACCACGTAGAAAAGATCGGCCATCCAACCGTCCTTTTCTTAAGTCAGGCCGATTGTTCATCCCTTCCTATATTTTCTTAAAAACGGTGGGCAAGTCGTAAGTGTGCGGAGGCGGCTTTACTCGGTACTTCCTTACCTTTTTAACCCAGAAAATTCGAAAATTAATTTGATAGGTCTAGTTAGTCGATAGATGTATTAAAATTTTCTTTTAAATTTATATAACGTTCACTTCTGAATATTATCAGTTATCATCGTTATACGTTATACCTGTATTTATAAAATATGATATATAAAGGAGTGTCTATGGCGGTGTGGCTTTGCACTTGACCTTCAAAACAACAGGAAGTTAAATGTCTACATGAGATTTCTAAAAACTACCCACATTCCCCTTTTTACAGAAATTAGATACTTCTTTAAAATATTTTGCACACTGTCAAGTCAGTTTAGAGGAAAATTACTTTCCACGTCTAATTTTGAAATATTCTGTGTAAAGCCCGGGCGACGCCGGGGACTTCCGCTAGTATTTTTTTAATATTAGTTACTTATGTTAAACTGGAAATTAGGAATATATTATTTCCGATCTTTTTCCGACTTTTAATACGTTTTTCACAAAATCTTTAATAACATATTTAAATCAACAGAATATTAAAAAAATGGAACGATCGGTATTCGTCTTAAATTATATTATTATTAAAATGAATATATATATTTTAAATCATGATGGAAATGACTTCCACAGTTTCAGAACTTTTCCTTTTATAAAATCTGACGTCTGTTTTATGGGTAAGATATACGTGATTTACAATACGAAAAGTAATTATTTCAGTGGAAGTAATGAGCTAATAAAATAAAGTACTTTGATAGTATACATAGATTATTTGACTGTAGATATCTACCTTTCGTCTGCATGGGAGTAAGAGCGGTTTATATAAACAGAATAATTATGAAATTATCTACTCCGTGTAATGGCTCTTTTCATTAATGTTTTATTGTGATATTAGGATGGCGGAATAAAAGTCAATAGACTGTCAAGTATAATATCGTTTGAAAGGTGGTAATAATAATAATAAAAAGGGCCGGACAACCATGCATACTATTTATGTACCTTTTTTTATAATTTTAATTTTGTTATTTGAAATAAATACATATGACAGATTAACAGAAGAAAACCGTATGATTCTAAAAACTAATTACAATAAAATATATTATTTTTAACGTTACTACTTAATTCAATAGAGAAAAACGTTTCTCGTGTTTGAATCGAGAAGTAGTGCCTCACATAGTTTCGTTTTCTTGTCATCTCTCTACAAACACGGAGAAAAATGAGTATTGCCGATTTATTAAGAATCTCTTTAAATTATTGGTAATCAGGTTAAAAATGGGATTTTAGGCCCTTGAAAGTTTTACAGGTTTCCCGATAAACTTTTAGTAAATTACAAACAATACATTATCACGAAATAATAAACACGATGTGGGACACAATTTATATAATTAATTCGTCATTTACTAAAAGTTTATCAGGAAATCTGTTTATTCATTCATTAAGGCCCGCAATTCAGTTTTAAATGAGTTTAAATGATTGATTCTTAATAAATTAGCAATATTTTTTTTTCTCCGTGCAAGTAGCACATTCATTATCTAAACATTGTTTACATCAAATTGTTTAGCCAATCTAAGCTATTTATTTGGTCCAATATGAGGAATATCATTGTGTTCTGAAAAATAATAATAATACCGAATACCTAATATTCTTCCTTCTCAAAAAGTATTCGATCCAAGAACCTTGAAACTTGGAAAGATATATATTCCACGAGGGACAAGGAAAAACCTTTTTACCAATTTTCACGGCCATAAATCCATTTTAATTCTCCCGTGCCGTTCGTCCCAAACTTTTTACGTGTTTCCGTTTGTTACTTTATAAGTATGAAGGTACTATGTACACACCCATGAAAACTAAAAATAATTACATTGATTACGTTCGCCTGAAGTTTGGTAGTACTACGTCTATAAATATTTTTGCAAACTTTGTTATGGTAAGTAACACAATGTGGGGCAAAAGTAATGTCATCATAATGTGAATGTGCCATATTTTTTGTAAATATCATCTAATTTCACTGTGATTTGACATTTATGTTGTATACATATAGACAGTTATTTGACGACAAGCAATAGAGCGATACACACTTGAAGGACGCGGAATTATTGTTACTGCTTATTTGACAAATTTTCGGTCTGTTGTTTTCACCGTGAATTTCGTCGTCGTTTTCCTCGTCGTCCTACATCATGTGCGCGAATAATTAAGCGTTTGGCCGAGCGTCTTGTGCAATCCGTCAAATAAACTTTCCATGAAAACATAAATCATTTTTTTATTTCTAACAAGACTGTAATGATCTGACCTTTTTACTTCAAACTTTTCCTTCTCTTCTTTCTACGATAATTTTCCTTAAGTCCCGTAGGTAACTTTTCCATAAGGCTTTGGTTATATATATATCCGGGGTAGGAAGGTCCTCCCTGCCGTCTTTTCTTTATTACACACCCCTTCAAGTGTGTACATCCTAGTTTGTCTACGTGACGTACGACCTTGAACGTACTCATTTCACGTGACGGTTCAGTATAAAAAGGCTTCACCGAACGTTGTGTTGGGTTTTTGTTTCTCGGTTTAGAAACCTAGTTATTTATGTATGTGTGGTATCCCTTGGTTCTTTTGAGATAGAGTGAGTTGAATCCATTACCGCTGTGTTTTAAAACCATTTTATAAACCTTATCTTCTAAGTCGCCTGCTCCCCCCCACTAGCTACTCGATTCTACCTATCGTAGGGTAATGTGAATATAATAAAGTGTTAGATTTTATATATGTGATATACATACGATAAGTTTATGGTGTTAGTTGTCGGCGCCATCCATGTATATATTTTGGGAGGGGAAGGAGAGGAAAGGAAATGAATTTTTTTCAAGCTAAGATTGACTCCTCCTCTTACCAAACAAAACTGATGGATGATAATTTGAGCAAGGCGATCGATATCTGCGTGTCTGGATATCACAACCGGCCGGGTCTCCCCTTGTTCCAAATCGGCAACCTTCACGCCAGAATAAAGAAAACCAGGTCTCATCACCAATTTCAGAATTGCCCCAATCTCAAACACCTCCAGGAAAATCTACTTTACTGAGTGTAGAAGGGGAAAACCATGACATCCCTTGTCACGAATCTAGTCGCGAAAATGTGACACGCAAGGTCCTAAGTTACGTGCCACCTCCAGAAAACGTTGTAACTCCCACGCCGTCGGGGATTTACATCCCTTTCTAGGTCAATACATAGGTAACACACGACGATCTTGTCGACATTTTGCCTGCTTATTAACGATAGGTTGTGTGCCTACCCATTCAGCCAATTATCATGTGAGATATATGTAAGGTCTACTCGAAATGCCAAATTTGGGATGAGGACTGTCTGTATTTTAATATTTGGTTCCAGTATTTATTTTATGAGGTTACTAGCATCCTCGTGTATTAGGTATGGGTAACTTCTACTGAATACCTATCCTCTCAGGTAAGGTATAAACGGATAATTGGTTTGATTTTTTGCATTTAATTTAAAGAGGCTGCCTACCTCTCGAAAGATACCTGTTGAGAAAAGTTGTTCGGTTGGTAGTTTTATTTCGGAGATTACCATCTCCCTCTTTCGACTTTAGATTTGTTTTCGTGCATCCCAATTCGTAACTTAGAAAGTCAAACAATAGATGAAAAAGTATTAAATTAGAAAGTCAAATAACAGAAGAAAAGTTTTCATTTTGTTCCGTCTGGTTGCATCCGATCGCTTTCAATTTGGGACGGCATACGCTAGCAAAACTTCCCCTTTGACTGACTGTACTCCGCGCCTCTCGGCCTATATATGAAAAGGTCGTTGACTCGTCTCTCGCTCACAGCTGATTGACGGTTCGCCTAGCACATCCCTGTTAATGATAACATTATTTGGGCGGCAGGTGTCGTAAACTTAGTTCCTGTACCTCGGTTGTATCCGTCTTTTAAAAAGGTCCTCTGAAATTTAATAAATAATATAAAAAACTCACCCAGTTAGGCACCTCTCATTCTCAGCGTGAAGCTTACCTGGTTACACTATATAGCTAAATCACTTTAATTTTCGACCTCCTCCCTACGCTTATAAAAGGGTAATTAAATATTCCTGTAAATAAAATTGTACCTCCCTAATCTGTTAGGATTCGAACCCACAGTTAATAATCTATTTGATTCTCTGGTTTTCGGTCTCCGTGGATAGAATGCCATCTCGCCAAATCAATAACTTAGCCCGATTAAACACTTCCTGCCTTTAAGTACATTCACTCTATTTTAAAAACGCAATCATTATTTTTATTATTTTCATGTTTTTAAGACAAGCAATCTAGTTCGAACTGTATACGAAATCACGTTTAAATCAACACAACTTTATAACACAATCGCGATTGCACAACACCTGGCGCCCCTGAGGTGGGTTTTTACAAAACGGCGCTCTACAAATTATCCAATTATTATTATTGTCATTATTATTAATTGTTTTCCCACTGAGTCGAACCACTTTCACTTCACACAAACACCGGATCAATAATCTTTCACTTTAATTCAATATTCCGCAATACTCTCTAATACCACTTGAATTCAATAATTAACTGTAATTTCAAACAACACTTCTGATTTGTATCCCTTTCTCGGGGCTGTCAATGCACCCAAGTTCAAAACTCGACTGTCCCTCCGGTCTCTCCTTTCCCGTGGGAATCTGTTTACTCCAGGCCTGTCTGTCCATAAATCTTCCGTCGTTGTCTAAACAAAAAATTTTTTTGAGCACGTTCGTTTATTATTTATCGTTTGTTTTTGTGGATATTCAAAACATCACAAGACGGCAGCCAATTCACATTATAACATTACTTTTGCGCCACCTGCGGTAAAATAACAGACCGGAAATTGGTCAAATAAGCAGTAACAATAATTTCGCTTTCTTCAGGCGTGTATCGCTACATAGCTTGTTGACAATTAATTCTCTATCTGTCTAAAACATAAACGTCAAAGCACAATGGCATTTGACGCCATTTGGAAAAAATATTGCACATTCACATTATTATGACATTACTTTTGCCCCATTTTGTACATATATTCATTAATACTTTATCAATCCGTGTATGCAAATTGACCATGTACTTAAAGTCAACAATTATTCAATTACCTACATATTAGTTTTATTGACATATTAATTAAAGTTTATAACTATTCACTGATTGAAAATGTGTGCATACTTTGTATCCCAATGAAGAAACCTTTTATTACAAAACATGTTGATAATTTATATTTAAAATATTTATGTAAGCTAAGTTGAATATTTTCATTGAATTTAAAATTATGTATCAAAGTAGTAATATTGAAGTTATTGAAGAAAATGTGTTTATATTTGTTAGCTCGTCATATTGTATAGCTTTCGACATGACAAAACGATTTTATATGTGTGTTTTTTTAAAAATATTTAAGTACTTATAATTGTTTTTCTTTTTTCACAGAAACATTTACTGGAAGACGTCGGGGAAATCGCTAACTAATGACAAATAGTATGAAGCAAACTGTCATCAAGTAAGTTCCTTCATAATATAACATAACATTATACAATTATGTAATAGCTTTTCTTTTATCCTAAATCGTCGTCAGATCCAAGTAGCAGACTGATTTGATTAGAATTTAAAAAAAGATAATGAATTATTAGCGTAAATTGAAATAATTTTCGAGAAATTGAAAATTGAACTTACACCTTCTGATTGTCGATCAGGTGCACTAAAATATTGCACTGCGGGTTCAATTCCCGTCGGCGGTATTTTTTTTCAGAAGATTTTTTCAATTTCATATATTACTGTTTCAGGCTAATAATTATTGCTTATAATAATTTGCTATCCTTTGTGTTTTGCATAAAAACATTGTCTTGTGTTTTTGGTTTCTTTACTTTTAAAATATCGTTCACATTTGTTCAAAATTACATGGTAGGAACTCAAAAGTGCTTCCCATTTTTTGTAAAATAAATATTTTTTTGAAATAAGGCTATCGTCGTATTCTTGTAATACGAGTTTTATTACTGAAATAATAATTTGTTTATAATAAAAAATACATTTGAACGGTTCATATCTCAAGATGGAAATCAGTGAACAAATGTCATAACCCCAGACCTCAAGGCAGGGCCAAAACGAGCCAAACGATACCTGGCGCTAGTAAAAACCTAAAGGTTGATGTGTTAGGTGTTAGATATAATCAGCGCCTTGGCTCATTGGCAAGTCGGTGCTCGGAGCGGACTGATCCAATTACTGCCTCAAGGAGCTACATTGCTTCAGTATAAAGATTGTCTGCCTTATAGTTCAGATAACCTAAGATGTAACCAATTTATACCAGAAGTAATGCCTTCATTAAAATAATGTAATCACATGAGAAGCTGGTATTTACATTTTTAGATCATCCTAGTAATAATAAGTAGACACGTACATAGATTAAAGAACTACGAATATCATACGGTTTCATTGGTGGGTGTTTATAGCACAATTTCAGGGATTTCTATTAGAATCATCGTTGTAATCAAATATATAAACAGTCCACCATCATTCCACGTTGTTTAAATGCTCAATTATAATACTGTCCCTGACATTCACAAACCTACTGCCGTCTTCATTACATGTAATCAAAAGTTACATTTACTTTCGAACCGCAATATTACAGTGCCTCTGAACAGCACATCACGGTGACATATTCGCCACAAACAGTAGTCAGGTGCCGACACAAGTACACAATACTCAATGCATAACAAGCCTATGGTATTTTTTTAAATTGCATTGTTCGTCATGTAGCCAGTCTCACGATCCGACATTGTGGGATAAACGTGGTAAATCATTATTATTTTCCATTATATTGCTGTATTCATCGTTCATGTATTTCAAAAACACAATTCAAAACCATACATAAACTCCAACGGCTCGGAGGGCTTTGAAGCAGAGAATGGACGGTTATCTCGAGAGTATTTCCTCCTGGGGTAAAAATAATCTCGTCGAATTTAATGTTTCAAAGACCCAATCCTGTCTGATTACGTCTAAAAGGGGATCTAAATGATAACCTAGTCTCCTTCAACGGAAGCAATCTTCCGAACAGGCCTTCCATTGATATGCTTGGTGTAACTATAAGTGACCAGCTCAGGTACGGGGGCTCCATCGAAGCCAGAGTAAAGCTGGCCTCTCAGAAGCTGGGCGTACTGTACAGGGCCCGCAGATACTTTAATAGTACACAACTGCTGACCCTGTACAAATCGCAAGTGCGCCCTACTGTCGAATTTGGCAGCCATCTCTGGTCCGGAGCCCCTAAATACCTGATAAAAACCCTTGACTCTGTGCAAAAACGGGCGGTCCGTTTGATAGATTCCCCAATCTTAACAAACGGACTGCAATCTTTAGAGCACAGGCGTCAGGTAGGTATGCTGTCCTTGTTCTATCGGTATTAGAATGGAAGATGCTCTGAGGAACTAGCGTCATTGATCCCTTCGGCACCGGTGCGTAGTCGGGATACACGCCAAACGCGCGCCCAACATTTGTACATGGTTGACATTTGTCACATGAGAACGGGTCGCTTCTACGATTCGTTCTTTAAGTTCAACAGCTCGGCTGTGGAACGAACTGCCGGCCTCTGTGTTTCCTCCCTCCTACAACATGGGACTCTTCAAGACCCATGTTCACTCCTTCCTCTCCACAAAAAGACCCTCCACACAGCATCCCCTAAGATGACATAGGCCCTGAGGGAAATTATTTTCTTCAGGGCCTCCAGTGTGGAGTTAATATAAAAAAAGAACTTTTTTTTTATTGAATTTGCTATTTGGCAAAAGTTAAATTTTCAAACTGATATTTTGTTAAAAAATAAAATTGTCCGAGCAAAAATTGGTTCAGAACGGGAAAAAGTAGTAATTTTTTATAATATAAAAAAAACTTTTAGGGCCTTACTAATAAACGTGTTTTAAATTTTACACACCTAATAAACAATCATTAATGTAGGTATAGTAAATGGTTATTTATCAGTTGTGTAAAATATAAAACACGGGGGTTATTCTGTAAAATAATTTTTAAATGTCCTTTTCATAAAAATTGCATTACCTAGGTATACACAATTTGCAAGTCGGTACTTAATTTGAAAACGATTAACAGCAATAAAACTTGTGAATAATTTTATAAGGTAGTTACTAAGGTGGATGGTGAGTACTATATATTTCTGTACGTCAACATGAACGTATTCCCAAAATCTTTTTTTTTGTAAGCCGTATCTTTTTACTTTCACAAAAAAAATAAAATTACCTATTTTTCAAAACCGGAGCGTAATGTTGAATTTGGACAATTTATAAATAATTATTCATTCAAGTCGCCCTACAATTTTTTAACCATAGTAATTTTCGATTCTATTTAAACATAATAATTGGCTCATTAGGCATGGGTTAAAAAATTGCAAAATAGGAAGTAATCAAGTGTTATTCTTGTATGTACAATTATATACAAGAATAAAATTCAGTGGCGCATCGAAAAACTATGTCTTCATCCGGGCAAGTTTATATATTAAAGGAGGATCGACACAATCAAAAGCATCAATTGTAAGATATATCCAGCTCATTATAATGGATATTGTAGATTTAGTTTCCATAGTAGATAATTCATTTAAAATTTTCTGACATCTGGCGGAAGAACAAATATTTAGGTATATTTCACAACAATTTTGTCAATTTTGTGGGAGTTTCACCATCATTTGAAACGCCATTACATACACTTACTAAACCGCTTTTATCAATCATACCGCCGATCTGGTTAAACACCGAGTGATACGAGATCTACGATCATCAAAATCGTGAAGAATGTGTTAATTTTCACTAGTGATTATTGGTTTATATGGTCGCATACTAAAAAGTGATGTTGTTACTCTTTTATGGGTAAGGCATAACATTTATTTTGTACCACACTTGAAGCCGACTAGGCGATAACCCAAGCTACCACGAAATTTAAACATCACTCATAGAAATCAGTAACTGAATTTAACGTGTGATCGCTTTGAGTCTTCAGAGAAATGTGCACGTGTAAGTCATAATTATCGCATTCAATGTAATAAGTCATTAATAACTTATATTAATTATTTTGAAATATTAATTACCAACAGTTTCTTCCGTCCTTATTCAATTTTTTGAAGTGAAACTTCTTTACGCGCGTCATGCAATTTCGAGGACCGGAGTAAAACCGACTCATGACCGTCCCGAAAAACCGTGATCATTTCGCTATAGGAGCCTAGCTAATATTATATACCTAGTTTAGGTCACTCTCCAAACTCAGCTTAGCGGTCTAGAGGCAGAGCGCCCGACTGTCATCGTGAAGAACCGAGGTTTGATCCCCGCTTTAACTATATTTTTTTTCTTTTTGTGATTTTTTTAATACGAGGAAAAGTGATAAAATGCTCTCGTGCTGCGACTTTTAGATATTTTGACTATATGATATTTTGGTCGAAATATAGCTTACAAATCGAGCCGGTAGAGTTGCTCGGTATTTTGATTAATTATTTTTATTTTGAATCATTAAAATTACTAATCAAGGCCGATAACGCGACAAATTACCCTCGCAGACGTGCGTGACAAGTAAAAAACACAGCCGTAAGTGAGTTTTTCAAAATTTAGACATTTTTTTCAAATTCAGACTCCATACGGGTATGAGACTGTTAAAACACGATAGATCTTTTCCAAAACGGACAAATATACGGAAATATTTTGAAAAACAACAGATATGACTTCACACTGCCGATATATCTTCGATTTGACCCTATATAAAGCGTTAACGAGACGTTATGTGATATTATTCATTTGCCGTGTTTGAAAACAAAATTTGCGCGGGACAAGTCAATTGAGGAGTACACGTTGTATACGCGGTTCTCGTCGCGCGAGATAGGTACTTCTCCTCGCGGTCTAGAGGCAGAGCGTTCGACACTCGTTATGCAGGACCCGGGTTCGAATCCCATATTTTTATAACTTTTAATTTTTTTTTTATCACATGCTACTTATAAATATGTCAATAGACAGAAAAAAAGAGAGAATGAAATGAAAATAGAGAGAGAAGAATACTAAATGTTTCACTTCCGTCGTGCGTAGGCTTGCCACACACTGTATTTTTTCTTTTTACTTTCCCGAAATAACAATCCCCAATTAATATCTAACCACTTCCTTTAAATGTACATACATATTGTTTCCACATCGTATCGAAATATGGGGAGAATTAGCGCCCGGAGGAGTCTAACTTGGTGATCTTCGTTGTGCATCTGACAATCCATATCTTTTATATTTTGCTTATGGCGTCTTTTATCATGTAAATGCTTCCGTTCACTTCTATTTCACAGCCTTCCTCGTCACTGATAGACGAGCCTGGGAATATTAAGTCGTTAACCATTTCTAAATCTGTGACAGCATTTGTTCTTACAAAATTACAAAGGTGTTTGTCCTGTCGATCACCATCAGTTTTGTTTTGGCCTTGTTGATCAGTAAGTCCTAGATTACAGATTTCTTCCTCAATTTTAGCAAGGAGACAAGACGGGTAGTATCATTTGCATATCGGAGATTTGAAATTTTTTGGCTACCATCTTTCTAACCTTCAAGAACCTTTCGTATTACGTATAAACCACACACATATATATATATATATATATATATATATATATATATATATATATGTATGTATATATATATATATATATATATACATACATATATTTATATATCTCATTAAATTCGCTTACCGTTGTGATTTTTATATAATAATACCTACCAAATGTGTTTACCTTTGTAGGTATAAAAATAGTAGGTGTAAATATAAAACATACAACAGGTTATTCAAAGTTATAGATTACAGTAATTTGCAGTCTCTATTTCAAACATCCTGCCCAAAGGAAGTACTTAGTAACGGTAGATAAAAATAGTACCCGTTATTATTTTGACATCCGTCCTTTTTTGCGCTTTTATAAAGCAAATTTCAATAACTATTATATTTACACATTTATTTGCTCAGCGAAAATGGATTTAATAGGCAAAGAAAACTTTTAAATTGACCTACTACGTCGTATATAAGAGTAGTTTTCACCCGTTTTAGTTCAGAGGTTGAGGACTGAAAACCCGGTGAAATACAAATGAACATTATTTAAATGGCTTTTTTAAAGTATCTACCCACTAATTGTTGTGTTGTGGATTATAAGGTTTCAAGTAGGTTCAAATTATATACAGGATGTTCTGGGGTGAAGTAAACTAACTTCGGGAGGTGCTTCTATATGATGGTAGAAGTAAAAACATAGACATATTTTTTAAGGTACCTAAATCCCCCAACCCACTTTACCTTCGGTCATTTTGGCCTTGCTTGTCGCTTCTATTCACATCAGACTGACGTGACGCTATTACATGTATATTTTTAAAATTTAATTTATGTATTTTTTTAATAAATATATGCACAACAAACACTTGGTTCCCAAATGTATATTACAGTGTAGTACAATGTTAACGACCATAATAGCTCCTCACTCAAGAGACAAGGATGGAATTTACGTTAAAATAATATATTATATTGAAGTTTTACGATGCAGCAGTGAAAAATACGAAGCAGTTGTGTAACATTAGTTGGAAATAAATGTTTACATTGTAGAAGTAATTAAAGAAAAGGTGAAATTTCGGAAAATAGAGAAAGCACACAAAAAATAAATAGTATCAATAACGGAAATTCATGAATATTTTCAATAATTTTTGGATTTAAAGGAAAGGTAATTTTAGATATAACATATGCTTAGCGTTCAATATAGGAATTATAATGTTTCTGATGTTTTGCAGAGTATTAAGTTTGGAATTTATTCTTTAAAATTCATCAATTATACTATTTTTTTGTTTGTTTTAGTTCTACGTTAAATCTGGTTCAATGAAATCAACTTTGCATTGAATTAAGTGTCATTTTCTAAATTGGGACTGATACAATTTCTGAAGAATTCAGACAAGCGGTAAAAAAGATTACCTACCCACCTATAATACAATATTTTTAACAGAAAAATGTTCAAAAGTTGAACAGATTTATCAAGAATTGAGACTATTACCATACTTATTTCTCAATGCTATTTATTTTCGACGAATTTGACATATCAACTGTATATTTCAGACAGATTTGTGGCGCTGTGTTTCAGACCAATACCCACGTACTGCTATATTCCTAATAATCTTCCCATATGAACTTTTTCAAGTACTTTAGCCAACCACAAAACTTCATCCTATTGTCAAATCGCTAGAATTAATACATAAAGTTTCTCTGCTCTGCTATTGAAAGAGAATTCACGTGTTCTTGCAGCCAATCACCTCCCAGTCCTCAACATTTTCCAGTTTCAGCAACAGTGTCCGAATCTGTGTCAGTTATTTACAATATTACAATCCATTTTCATTCTTTGTTGCATAACACACCACGTTTTGCAATCTATCTATTGTTGACCATACCTAAACGTTATTGAGTATGCACGGATACGAAGCCGATTGTTGTGGGTACCTAAGGTTCAATACCTATAAATTGTTTTTATGATTTATGTTTTTGATGATTTTTCATTCTTTTTTTGTAGTTTTACACAATACAATATTTTTATGTTATTACAAGGTGTATGAAATGAAACGATTCGTATTAAAATAATATTTAAAATAAATAATAGCATATTTCTGTTTCATTGGTGAAGGTAGTTACACGGTTCTTGCACCTATGTATTATGTATTCTCCCTGACTTCACTCAAGGTTCTTTTTTGTGCCGCTAATAAATTCGTACATCTAATCTTGCAAAAGAGTCATTGTTCGAACCGTAATATATTCTCAGTAAAACAACTAAAACGTCCGTGTTGTTGGGATGAGTGCGGTTCAGAAACATTCTGGGTTTTCCAGACACATCCCGCGAAAATACGTCATCTGAGCCCATCAGGTTTGCAAATGGAAGTCTTATATATATATATATATATGTACATTAATATTTAGTACACATCACAAGAGCCCGAATATCAGGCATGTTTTAGCGCCCTGAAAAGCGGGCCAAGTTTTTGGAAATATTGAAATACATTTAATAGCATTTTTCGAGCTTTAGCGATACGGCCGCGGTGAAAGCCATTCGCGAGCAGCACTATATTGTTTTATGGCTGAATATTGTAAAAATCCATTAGGAGCTCTTGCTCTCAAGTCTCAAGCAACAAGTTTTACGACAGAATAATACAATTCTGCGCGTGCCGCCCAGCGTACAGGCAGTTAACCGATAATTGACTTTTAATAAAATGAATCGAGTGTTTTACTTGCGGTGTGCGACGCGTGTTGACGGAACCGGCAAAGCGCTCCAATACAGTTTACTGTTTTTTTATAGCCGGTTTTGCGTGATGTAAAGAGGAAAGAGGGATTTTTAACAAATTTATAGCTTTCCATTCAACGCATTTCAACTATAAACCTAGTAGGTAGTCAATCTCATCGAATCACCATTTTTAACATGGGTACAACTACGCAGTGAAATTACAGGCAATCCACTTGGTAGTTTTAAAATTTTATATATCAGACTGTTTACATTCCAGAAACCTTAAAAAGGTCAGTGGCTGAGTTGGCATCGCGTTTGGGTCCCACCCTGGTCGTCAGTTCAATTCCTCGGCTGGCTAAGACCTCTATCCACTACACAACAACATTTCCCGCTTACTGTGGTAATAGTAGGAGATTTACAGATAATGTCATTATTATTTGTAACCCGGGAATGTTTGTCTTTCTTTGTATTTAAATAAGGTCTTTTTATACGGCAAACAAGGTATACTTTCAATGTTTGATTGCAAACATTGTACAGTAATTTTGATAATTGAGAATGATTCTCAACAACATCACAAAACTTATATTAAGAACATTGTTTTTATCAAGTACAAAATAGATACTTATTAACATTCAGCATATTCACTAACATTTATATATTTAAGTAATGTGTTTATAGTATGAAGAATGTCTTTTGATTGATATATTTGATAAGTTCTACCAGTAAATGATTCACGTTTACACACTTTAAAATACAATTCTCGATAAACACCTTACTTATCTAATCGTATGCAATGTTTAATTATTAACATCGCGTGCATTTTAGTCAATGTCATGGGGCATTTTCACACAGTAAAATATACATCCACCTTAATTTGTTAATTTTGTATATTGCGGTTTTTTAACGTCAAATTCAATTATCACAAACCAACGCATTTACTCACAGGGAAATTGAACAGTCAAATTCTGTGAAATGAACAAATTAATATTTTCCAAATTTAGGGTACGAAAAACGTTTTCTAAATAAATCTCTCTCCCATAGAAACGACATTAGATCCAATATTTCAGATTATATAGTGTAGACAAATAAACTCTCCCTCACGACACATATTTTATGATTATAATTATCATTTGATGGCATGCTGATTAACCAAACTAATAAATCTATCCAAACCAAATAATATTTCTGCAGGAACATACTAACAGGTCTGATTCAACGAAGCACTTAATATAGATATTAGCACATTCATTTGTGTGCATTTCAAATGTCTCTTTAAAAACATTTTATCCGTCTTAAAATTCGAAATACTCACCATTTAAAATTATTTTCTCATGTTTCATAAACGAAATTATACGGAAATAACGGCAATTACTTTCGACACGAAGAAGATTTTAATATTATTTCTATTTATGAAATTCTTAACGAATTGAATGAATTATTATTTGTTTATAAATGAGGTCTGTTTTGCTTACTACACTAACCTGGTTACATGATTTTGAACAATTGCAAGATTTACCTCCACACACATTGTTGTTGTGAGTCACTTTAGGCAACGCTGGTTTGGGTCATAAAGTTTTTGTGCATATTGACATATATTTATTTTGGCAGTAAAAACATAATATATTATCGAAAGTCCAATGACCTGTATTTTTTTGATCAGTTATCCACGGGTGCCAATAGATTTCACATAGCTGGTGCTTAAATTCAAATTAATTTATTAGTGAGTCTACTTCTTGTAGTATGCCTAGTTCTTTGATCGGACGTCATGCTGTGAATATCCTAAATTACCCATTTTTAAACTAACCTGTTTCTAATAGGTTTATTATGATAAGACTATCAGATAAGTTTAGTAACATGCGGTTACCTCTTAACACCTTTGTGGTTACGGACATTATTTTTGTCTTTTTACCATAACCCTCATCATTTTCTAATGTTTCTTCATTAAATTTTTTTTTTAAATTTTTTTCTCATTTTATAATGAGTTTCCTGAAATTATATTACATTGTTATTATTAAGGGGATATTGTGTTACAATTATACACTATTGAGCACAGTTGGTTTCTTTTTAACGAAACCGTCCTCATTTTCTAATAAGACTTAGCCTCTAAACATATTTTAATTTTAAAAGGTTTATTGACCCTAATTAATTATTATTGACAAATATTTAAGTCTCCTTTTGTTTTCTTCAAACTCTACCTTTCTCATTTTCAAATGGGCTTTTTAAAGTATTAATATTTCTCAGAATTTTAATAGGTATTCTATGTTTTACCATCAAATAATTATGAGATAACAATATATTGTCCTCATAAACTAATAGGTTTATGGTTTATGGTCTGATCACCCTTTAGTCTCTGAGTATCCATGATCGTCTTCTACCAATTATTGATTTATTGACATAATAATATTAGGTATAATTGTTTTTTATAACCATACTGTCCGCAATATCTAATGGATTTTTTGAGATAAGAGCGATTGGACTACCTCTCTGACTCGCAGTATAAAACTTAACAGTTTTCTTTTTCTAAAAGATTTATTGACAAGATTACCTCCAGTTTCTTATCAAATACCTTTTACTCTAAGATAGCTAGGTACAAACGGGTGTCTTTATAAGATATAGTATAATAACCTTAATTACTAAATTATTGTCCATTTTGGCAATTTTGCAGTAGAATCAAAAATAATTGATTTTAAAGGAAGATTGATTTTTAATAGTTTTTTTTAAGTTTTGTTATAAGATAAAAAATCAACACATAGTAAATAAAGTGTTTTTACTGTAATACCCACATCTCTTTTAAAATGTAATTTAAAACAAATACTAAAACAAAAAATAAAAGTTTTCGTTTGACTGAGGATTGAACCTTTCTCTCCAGGGATTGGATTCAACTGAACCAAACCCGGATCGGGTAGGACTGATATTCATTTCATACATTATCTGCTGTAATGTCATACAATTTCAGAGAAATGCGTAAGCTTGCGTGTATATGCGTGATTGTCACCAAAAGTAGATAGAAAGCATTGTCATCGACAACGAGTCTATCTGCCTAATATCAGCTCGATCGGATGTCAGGAAGAGGGTTACATTCCCCTTTCAAGATTTACATTATTTCATTGCAGAAAAAAAGTGACATAAAGTGTCATAAAGATGTATTTAAAAAAAAAACGATATAGTACCTATAAAAATTTAAAACGTTTATTTAATTATGAAGAATTCTAAAATTCCTTCGAAAATCATAGTTATGATAAAAAAATAAATCGAAATTTAAAAATGTTTCACAAACATAAATTTGTTTTTGAACGAATAACTTAATTATTCAATATATTTTCGTTTCCTAACATTTCATTTCTTATTTCTAATGTCTACTTTATACGGCTTGTTGCTATCTTACAATAATGAGTATCATGACTATGTAGGTATTAAAAAAAATATATAAAAGGTTGTAAGTCAAATGTCAATTTTGTAAAAAAATAGATTTACACACTTACTCACGTAAATCACTAATAAAGGCGACGATATGGCAAATAGCTACACTTGCATTACATTACATTTAATGTGAAATAATACACTCATAATAGAATAATGCATCTACAAATAGTTTACACGTTTGAAATAATAATATTGCTTTCTAGTTGTGCATAACCGTCATTAGAACCAAGCAAACACACACCTTTCCTTTAGAAAGCTGCGCTTGAAGTATAACTAATCTAAAATAACGTCGGTGAGTAAATTTAACAAATGAATGTAATGTGGTTAAGAAAAACGATGTTAAGAAAAAAGAGATTTAAATAGAATAATACCGACCACGCCACGTAAATATCGCACAAGTGTCCCGCTCTTAAACTTACTGATGTAAAATATTGTTAATTTGATAAAAACCTCCTCAGCTTATTCGTATTCCTGTTGAAACAGGACTGCAAGCCTTTAATGAATGAATCGGCAGATTTCATAATAAACTATCAGTACATCACGAATGTGTTATGGCGATGTCGGAATCCGTGTTCATAAAAATTCTAATATTTTCGCATTTCGTCATTATATAATAACAGGATAAACGCAGCTGTATATACTACATGTTCAGATATTTTATAGGACTAAGCTGAAATCTACCCTGCGTTGCTGCGGGAGATAAGACATATACCAAAAAGGACTTTTTTATAGGCCTTTTTTAGATATATATATATATATATATAATTCCTTAGTAGATAATTTTGATGTATCTCCAAAGGTTTAGCCAGCGTTAACAATGTAAGATTATACAAAGATATAATAGTTTTTACCACTTGATTGCAAAACAACGACTTTTCTCTAATACCTATAAACATATTATGCGTGTGTTATATATACAATCTTCCGGGGGAAATCATCTACATGAAAACCCTATCAAAATCCATTGCGTAGTTTAGAAGAACTAAGCGCACAAACAGTCAGATGCGGATAGCGACTTTATTTTATACTATTTAGAGATGGCTGGCTATGAAGATTTTAATAGGTTTTTAATAAATTAGCAATACTCATTTTTCTTTGTGTGGCACTGTGGCATCTCCAATTTGGGTATGGTATGAAGGAGTGGGGGGGGGGGGAGGAGATGGGGAAAAGGATGGTTGGAAAGTACCTGGCTTTTCAGATCTGGAGACCAAATACGGTTTAAGTCATTTGAAGCTAAGTTTGGATTCTGAATGGAGGACTTCCTGATACTCCGAGTATCTAATACTTCGCATCGCGTCTTTTCATTAAGCAATTAAAAGTTGAGCTCAGTTTTCAGCCCGTTAAGTAATTTTCAACATTTTTTTTACATTACTTCCACAAAGGTGGCCCTAAGTCATCTTTGGGGGTGCAGTGTGGAGTGTTTTTTTTTAGGGAAAAGGAAAGAAAGTTCTGGGAAGGAAAAGGGTATGACGGGTAGGTAGGAATCTGGGGGTCAGTGTGTCCAGGAGTGACGGACGTATGAATCCATCCCTCCCACTGCGGTGTAATACGATGGGTCTAGAGAAAGTTCGGTTGGAGAGGTCAAAAGATCTCCCTCAACCAGTCTCTCCCGATCTGACCCGCCACGCAGTAAGTGGGTAAACGCATCCGCCGCTAGACAAACCTTACCAAATGAACCCGGGCACCCCTGCTAAGTCACCAAACGTAGCGAACCACTTGGGGTGACCTATGGCAGGGGTGTTGGTTTTCCAATAAATGGTTACCGGGGCAACGGTACTCATACCGGCTTCCCAAACATAAGCTAGCCTTGAAATTTCCATTAGTTTATTCGTTGGAATATGCTGAAGCAATATGACTTGTGAAACTTCTCTTGGCGCGCCTGGGGGAGTAAAACCGACTCTTGCGTAGCAAGCGTGGCAAGACGGGAGGACGCTCTTGCACGGAAACGGCACGATGCTCTCGCACGGAATAATGCTTCATTCGGGCCAACCTTGCGACTGGATAGTTTTTTCAGCACGGCCGCCAAAACTCTTTGCGGAATTTTTTCTTCTATTCTCACTAAAATTGGCAAAATCAAAATTTTGATGAATTTTTAATTTGTATATATTTATTTATTTGCTTATATTTTAATTATAACAAAATAATTGTTTGAGTATCACAAATATAAACATTTGTTTTCTTACATTTTCACTTATTTCAATACAAATCATTTTCGATGTTTCACATCTGCCAGGCGTCTCGTGACGAGAATATATTTCTAATGTTAATATGTTTCTAAGTGACTTTAATATATTGCCTTAAATAAATAAACCAGAACTATTTGATTAAAACGGTGATTTTTTTTAGTTGAGTTACATTATAGATAGCAGGGCACTTGTTTCATACTTAATTTATTAGTCAATACAGCAAAAACAACGATTACAATCACCCAGACCGGATTTTTAAGAATTTTTTAAAACCAGAAATAACATTGTTTAGCATCCGTTGGAAGTCAAACGTGACGCTTGACCTCTTGACCAGGAAGCGAACGCTTTACCCACAAACCTTGCGAACTCCAAAAATGTAGTTTATATCTGAATACACCAAATAATAAGAATCTTGTTGCCTTTTTTGTTTACAATAGGCTTTTGGTAGTAAATAAGAAGAGCTAAATCTGTAGAAGTGTATTGTGTGAGTGTCGGTGTGCCCGAAGTAACGCTCAATTTTCTATGCTGAAATTAATTAAATATTTTCAAATATGGAGATTTTCAATTGTATGTCTGTTTTCTTTCAAATATATCGCACTTCTAGGGATAATCTGTTCATTGTTTCACTCAAAGCCACGTCGACACTGATGGTTGATTAATGCTTTTTGCGTCGTTTAGAACAATGTCGCGGCGTCATCGTTTCTTTAAAGATGCCTCCTTACATACTAATCTTGTTTACCGAGCCCAAGAGAACCTTTTGCACGCTACATGGCTTAGAAACAGACAGAAAACAGCATAAGATTCCACAAACCATAAAAGGGTCTTTGTTGTGATTCTGATTTGCGAACAACCAAATTTATGATCAACGGCTTGGTGCACAAATTTGTAATCCTTGTTTATTTTTGTTATTCAAAAACGATCTTTTTCCCAAGAATACACACTGTATTTTTTCGTATGTTTAACATTGCAGTGGATTCAGTTACTAATATAGATGTTTTTGTACGTTTTGGTTCCATGATAACTCAACACAGTGACAATTCAATTCGACTTGAAAAAGTGATATAAAGTGAATAGAAACGATTTTTTTTAACCTAACCTAACCTACTTAACCCAGTTAATAAAGTTTTTGTTTCATCACTTTCATGACTTTATATAACTTTTAAAAGATGTGATGAATTATCATTTTGATGAATTATCATTTTGATGATTTATCCGGTCACCGTATTCCATGCAGCTGGAATTATTTATATTTAAATAAAATATCTGTTTTTCCTTTGAATTTACTTTCAATATATATTATGTACTAGTTTTTACAGCCCAACCTAACATTACAGACTCACCCACTGGAGAGTACTCCCCTGCGGCAGTATCATTGTCCATTTGCCGCATAGACGAAGCAGAAGAATTAAGGAAGAAGCAACTTGCTATTGATTTATCTGGTCAACGTTTTTTTACTGCACTAGTCTAAATTCAAGTGCGTCCGAATTAGCTCACCTCGCTTTTAATGTTTCTAGATATTTATTTACCTACGTCCTGCACTTTCTAAATCTAAATAGAATCAAACAAAACACGCCTCTAATGTGTAAACTGTTTTGTTCCAGGAACCCAGGATGGTGGAAGAGGCGCAATGGTACCGAGAGGTCACTAACAATGATCGCTGTGGTGGCCACCATAGTGGCCTTGGCTCTTGCAGTAGGACTGGCCGTGGTGCTGGTGAAATATGGAGGGACCAAAGGTAAGCACTAAAACAATAAATCTATTTTTGGTTTCGTGACAACACAGAGCAGTGATAAAGCACAACATTGAAAAAGTGAAGAAAAATGAATAAAAATAACAAACAAACAAACCTAACCTGACCTAATCTAAACTAACCTAACCCAATCTAATCATAATTAAACTAACCTTACCTAACCTATTATTTTTTGTTCTGATTTATCCAGTTACCATCTTCATATAAACATAGATGAGAATTATTGATACGTCTTCTTACGTAGTCCTTGAATCTTACGTTACATCATTAAATCACGGGATATTCTGAATTCTTGACAAATCATATGCATATTAAAAATATTATATTATTAGTAGGTATCAACTTTATCGCTTATCTGAATCACACAGTCAGTTGCAATTTTGAATATGACACTTAAATTCAAAACAAATCCGAGTTTATTGTCGATTAATTTCTTTCTGGAATTAATGTTTTACACCGTATTATAAAGCACGAGCAAGAAAATGTTTTGTTATTATAATTAACATATCTACTTAAATTAAACAAATAATTCCTATGGAGGAATCGAAATGTATGTAACCGTGTTACATGGATTGGCATTTGGATGTTGAATGTTGAATATTAATTTAATAAGAATTTGTTTGTCAATTGACACAGAAAAATTCTAGGTTTTAGTATTTACTGTTTGATTTATGGGTTCTTTTTATTTGTGTGATTGGCCATTTCGTGTCTTCAAAGGGAGGCAAGGTTCTTTACCCTTTATCCTATGGATTTCTGCTCCGCGTTTGTTATAAGGTACAATAATTATAATAAACTTTTCAACAATGTGATCTGTGGTTCTAAAGAATCCAAGTATTAACAGTTCACAGGCAAACGTCTCCCTAGTGGCTGTGACTGCATCGGATGCGGTATAGCATTGTCCTCCTTATAATTTACGATCGTTTCGGACAACCTTGCATTAACCATCATCAAGGCAGAAGTGGTAGATATGCACCGATGACGCACGGGTTGGGTACAATACACATTGTAATAATTTTAATAACTAGATGTATTGTTCGCACAAGAAAACAAGCCATGTGTTATTACATAATGTATTCAACCTATTTATAGGTATGTCGATATAATACTTACCCGTCGCGTCGCGAGTTCAATTCTCTTCGATCGAAATCCTCTATTTAGTGTTATTAAATCAACTATTTAGTGTTTTTTTTTTAATGAAGGAAGAATTCAAATATTATGCGGTTATCCGTAACTCGGCAATTTTACTTTTGTATATTAAACTTTTCATATATGTAAGTTGAAAGCGTCTACAACTATGAACATAAACACATTTTGAATTTAATCAAAGATTAAAAAATATATTACTCATAATATCAATTTAGATAAGTAAGTGTTTGAATATAATCTGCTAAAACACGCTGAGTATTCACGGCGAGCCTTTATCAAAACCTTCATCGCTAAAATCAATAAATAGTAAAATATCCTACCATCACACCGTCTAAATACAATACAATTATTGTGATTTAAAAAACCTGTCGATTTGATTAAAAGTTTTTAAGTACGTAAATGTTTAATTAAATAAAATGATTTCTTATTTATTGTTGATATAATATTAATAATCGTTAATTATGTTAACTATCCCGCAGCCAAGTGGAAGAGTGGGTAGTACCCAAAATTACTATCCTCCTTATAAAAATGACAGCTTCAAAAGTAACATCTACCGAAATAGCGGGCTATTCAAAATAACACCTCTTATTGGAAAACCCTGTATTATCTTAAATACGTGACAATGTAAATTTAGTATTTTAAGTATTCCTGCGCAAATACGTAAGTTACCATTAATAATTGACTGAATAATTGGTATTTCTATAGTTTTAAACCCATAAGACAGAAAAATGCATGTGGTCGTCGGAAGACCCACTTGGTTACAGACGTTTTGTTTGGCATCTTGAACGGTCAAGAGATAACAAAATTGATGAAAAGTTTTGTCGTGTTACAAATAATTTTCTTATTTTTGTCATCCCGTACAAGAGTCAAAATTGTCTGAAGGCAATAAAATCCCAATTAGGGTAAAGACTATGTCAGACGACGCTATACTATTAGACGTGAGACTGAATGGAATGCGAAGAATAAGCAAGAAGAACAGGTGGAGGATGAATGTTTGGGAGGACCAATTTTTTTGTCGGGGGTAAAACCGACTCTTGCGTAGGCAAGTATGGGAAAACGGGACAATGCTCTTACACGGAAACGGGACGATCCTTTTGCACAGAACGTCGCATTATTCGGCCAGCCTTGTGAACCCTCGGCTTGTTCTTCAGCCAAAACTGTGACAGTGGATCTATTCTAAAAGATGATGAATTTTTCATTTTTAATAAATATATTTTTGTATATATTTTAATAATAATAAATTATCTAAAATAAAAAAAAGACTTGTTTACTTTCATTTTCACTTCCTTAGATAAAAAAAATAATTGCGGTGTTTCACATATGCCAGACTTCCCATGACATCTACATTTTTGTACGAATATCAGTAAAGACAGCTAAAGCCATTTCAAGCATCGCTGATGTGCTGAATTATGGCCTCTTGTGTGACACTCAGATTATCCATTATAGAACGAAATGCAAGTATTATGAAAAAACCCAAGTAATTATTAAATTTTCTCTCGCCATGCTTGGAATCCGTGACCTCTATGCCAAGAACTGCTCATCCATGAAGGTTGTCCATAGGTTTAACCTAAAATAAATTGGATCAGGTATATTATAAGCAATGTTATTGTTATTTTTTATTAACGTTTTATCATAAATTAAAGAATATGACATTATCATACACCGTCACATTTCAATGCCAATTACAAATTGTAATCGTCACACACATGGCATCGGGAGAAACCAATCAGTAATTAAATAACTGAAAATACACTAAAATAATGTTATTTATGAATATTATTTATACTTCTCAAACCTTATTTTACTTTACACGAATTTTGATATGTTTACACAGAATTAAATAAAAATCTAAAGACGTTCGGAGATTAAGTTAATGCAGCACGTGATCCAAACATTGCAAAACAATTTGTGAAAACGCTTTGACCTTAAACACGTCGTATTTTTGGAAAACTTGACAGTTACTTAACGAAAAATTGGGTAAAGGTCATTTAAGTTAACTTTTCGCATTGAAACAATGGCTACAATATTCTCTTGATGATTGATTTCTAAAAAATACTGACATATGCAGTTGAATTTCATACGTGTTTTATTTTGAACTGGTTACAAAATTAACATGATATCTGGTGCTAATGTGGGTATGGAAATAAAACGTTTATGAGTTATTCCTAGATAACTTTTTTTCTCTTGAAAGTAATTATTTCCATATTGACTATGAAAGGGGCAGATGGAAACTTTATTAACAAAATAACTTCACGAGATTAAATTGACTTGTTTAACTAGGTCAGTTTTGAGCAAAGTAAAACTGTACTTAGTTGCACTGTACCCTTAGCTGTAACACTTAAGACGGGTTGTTTAGAATTTGAACAATTCATAAAATTTCAACGTTTTTTGGGGGTTATGTGAAATTCTTATTCAAGTTCTGTTATTACATCATCATAGGCTAGTTGCTTCACAGAACTTTAAAAAATCTTTCACAGAACTTGAAAATTAACTTTGAAATTTAAAGGATTATTCAAATTCTCCGAAACAACCCGTCCCTAATGTTAATCTCTTTAATTTTTTGAATTGAACCGATGTATTTCGTAAGCAATGCTCAGGATTTCTTATCTTCTTCAGGGTTTACTTAATTAAGTTTGAAGAAGTGGACGTTGATTGCGAAACACGTCTACCGGTCGGTAGCGTAGTTGACATCGCGTTTGGGTCCCACCTAGCCTTAGTGTGTTCAATTCCTCGGCTGGCTAAGTCCTCCATCACAACACTAGCAACATTTTCCACTGACTGTGGTGGCAGTACGAGATTTTCAAATATAATCCGGGAATGTTTGTATTTCTTTAAAAAAAATAATAACAAATGTCGGTTGTTTTTAAACAATAAGAGTAGTTAAACTAAATGTTGTTTATTTTTTAATTAAAATGGTTCCATAAAATAAGTGTGCTGAATTTGAAGAAATTAAAGATTCAGTTTTTTCTTCATACCTGTTAGTATTTTAAGCACAACAAGTGCAATAAACTCTCGAATAATTATAGCTAACATGTTTGTTGTTGTAGTTTTAATTTAACTACTTTTGCTTTTTTTCTCGTCACCGCGGGCAGGAAATATACTGTAGCTTAGTCAAACGGCCAACGGTTTGTAACAAATATGTCTATGATGGAATCTGCGAAACCAAAATAATATATCAGCATTATATATTACATAAAGTTTGCGTTCTGTTTATTCTACACTGAACGTAAATTTTGGAAACTATTTGTTTACCATTAATTAGAAACATCGAATAATAATGGCATGGTACTTGAGCAGTGCGTGCATTTTATGAAAACGACATCATTATACACTTACAATATATATGTCCTCAGTTCGAATACATTTAATTTATGGTAGATCTAGAACTAATTTATTGTCATTTAAAGGTACAAGAATCCATCAATGCGTGTATGCAGTGGATAACAATTATCTATGCAACTAACGTCCACATCACTCCGGAAGTTGTGTTAAATGGCGTGCTATTACCAGTAGGAAATATACCAAAGATTTAGCAAAAGCGTAACATACGTCCAGATTTTATGTTGGATTTTGTGCTACAAATATTAATTTATTTTTATTTTATTAGTGTACACAACAGTTAGAGGGTTAACAAAAAAAAATACCAACCATTCAACAGACGTACTAACTAACTAACCATCACGCCGTTTCATCGCAGGGATAGGCAGAAAGGACGGACCGCCAAACAACTCGGTCTTTATTTTTTAAATTTTTTTTTAATAATATAATATTGATAACATTTTATGATTTTGACTGTCCAACTAGGAAGGATTCCCGTTTCAGGAGAGTCAAAAGGTCTTGAAACACACTCCTTGCCTCATTCACTTTCGTAAATCGTCTCATACATATTCTTCTATTATTCTGACTCTTGACGTGACCCGACTCAAGTATCTGATCCACTTGATCGTGCCATGTCTTCCTCGGGCGTCCCCAGCTTCTGTTACCATTCACATTTGCGTCATATATTCTTCTTACACTCCTTTCTTCGCTCATCAGTGAACGTAAAACAATTAGTAGGTATGTAAAACAACAATAATAACATAAAGAAAACAAGATACCATAAGTTAGTATTACATACATAATATATATTCTATTTATAATAATATTCTCCAAATAGTTTTTAAAAGGGTCCAAATTACTGTGTGAAGTGATGAGAAGCAGAAATTGGGGTGGAAAGAATTCCAGTAGGATCACTAGATGATTACAGAAAGTCTGACGATTATAGAAACCTACGAATGAAGGGTATTTTATGGCAAATGAAATTTACTCTTACAAATGTGCAGAACCACCGCAATGGCTACAGAAATAACTACATAATTTCTATATAACTGCAGACTCATTATTGTTGATTTCACGTTCTCATATAAAAAGGGTTTCCTCTATTGTATCGAAGAAATTCTTTGAAAATGATCGTCACGTCAACGAACGGTTGTTTTAGAGTTATTGATGTTTTAACCAACAAAATAAATCAGAAACAAAATCGTTATATATAATAACAAAAACAAAAAGGTCTATTGATATATTTTCAAAAATCAAAATGTTAATTCAGAATATATATCTGAAAAACCTTTTTTTGGCAATCTCTTTTCAATGAAATTTTTCTATCAGTATACCACATACTGGGAAGTAGAATATATTCGAGGAAGCTGGTATAAGCGATGCATCAAGATTGCAGTAAGGATTAACGGAAAAGCAGATAGTTTAAGCTTTTTATTTTTTACAGAATCACCACCCAGCATGGCCGAAGCTCTCAACAGTGCAGCACCATTCGTTGTATCTAGAAATAGAGAAGATTCTGCCGAGGAACTGTGCTTGTCCAAGGGATGCATCAATACAGGTTAGATACCAATTTATATTGTCGATTTTTAAATGATTTTTTGTATTTACTGCTACCTAGGTGGCTAGGATGCCTAGATTCAGTGGAACGCGAATTACGCTCATAAGAGTCATTATGGGAAAGCTGAACTAATTTGTCGCTTATCCTTGTAATATCAACGGTCTTACAGTCACTCGTTTTGCAATATTCTCAGCACTTAACACTTAATAGTTTGAGTAACACAAGCCACGTCCCAGACCTGTAGGTACTGAAAGTGTTGATAATGGTGATTGGTGTTTTCAAAGACAACAACATAAATATTATTTGAAAGATTTATTTAAAGAAATACGTGTATATTTGACTTCATACAATCAACAATACAAACGACTGTTTTATGAATTAAGTTTTTTTTAATACTGTAGGTACTATTTTAGTATAGAAAAGCCTAACGATAACATTATAGCAGTATACACAAAAAGAAGCCATTCCCATAAAATACCGATAATTCCTTCTCTCTTTCAGAGAAAATATTACATATTTATTGTTTGTGGCTTAAATTCATTATTTAGGCGTACAAGTGATTTTTTTAACGAAAAAATGTGGTAGTTCATGTGCTGTGTTCATGAACCTGTGGTTGTATCGTCCTTTCCGCTAGAAAGATACATATTGAAACATAAAATAATAAAGGCAAACCTGGGTTTTATGAAGAGATTTCCTTGGCTTCTCAACCATTATCTTTCTCCAACCATTTAAATTTATTCATGCCATCACTTACCCCACTCTTATATATAGATTTACTCAATGAATGCTGTTCCTCAAAATGTTATTATGCTAACTGCGGCTTAAAGCCAATAAATCCATCTAGATTTCACCGTTTATCCCAAATTATTAGGTTCTATAAATTTGGCACATTATGGCAAGCGATTGCTCGAACCGTTTATGCAAACTTGGCATAATATGCCAAAAACCGCTAGGTAAGGTTTGTTCACATCAAAAAATATCTTTCTGAATAAATAATGGAAGGGAAAAGAGATGGGGGAAGAAAATTTGAAAGTATGTTGCTGTTGAGGCCTAGCAACTTTTCATTTCAAATGGTAGCCAATCTAACTAACTATAGGATATACCCAACACTGTTTCGGCACACACATCTTGCTTGATTATATTATTTAAATGATCAAAGTTCTATCTCACGTCGTTTGGTAACATACTCGTATGTTATTATGACTCTTGACATGACCCGAAACAACTATTTGATTAACTTAATCGTGCCATGTCTTCTTTGGGCATTTCCGACTTCTACTCTTTCTTATTTCCACGACTGTTGAATGTGTCCAAACCATATAAACTTCCGTTAATTAATCATAAACAACTATTACGTTTCGATCAGCCATGTATTTACATTAAAAAGTTGTACCGCTCGTACGCCTCAGAGATCTACGTAATTAATTAATACGACTCTTTCAGCGGCTAGCATTCTGAACAACATGGACAGCTCTGTGGACCCCTGCGATGATTTCTACGAGTACGCGTGTGGAGGCTTCCTGGCCAAGACCCGCATCCCAGAGGACAAGACCTCCGTCAACACCTTCTCCATTATCGGGGACGAGCTCTCGGAACAGATCAGAAGCCTGCTGGAGGAGGAACCGTTACCAAATGAGCCCAAACCCTTCCGTCTGGCTCGCACCCTGTACTCTGCCTGCATGAACAAAAGTAAGAACATCTACCTATGTTTTACTTTATGTGAACTTTAAATAATAACGATTATTTAAAGTTCAAGAAATCTATGTTATTAAACACACTAACGTCCGTCGTAGGCACTCGCTCCACGTGCCAGTGAATATATATTTCTGCGCAGTGTATAACTCATAATAACACTTTACCAATACATGCGAACACCCCAGCACAGGTTCTCCTAGTGAGGTGTTAACAAAACTTATATAAACTGCATATACAAAAAAGAATAGAAATAATGAAATGAGTGTTTATTTAAAAATATGTATTTGAGTGAATACTTATTTGACTTTACATATGCGATTAAAACGTGTTAATTTATTTTTTAAATACATAGGTTCCAATGTTATAAAAGTATATTTGATCAAATAGCAGATTAACAGTTCGATTTTTCACGAACAATTATTTATTTTTACGAGTAATTTTTAGATTAAAATTTAATAGATGCTGGTGCTGTGATTGCTACTTTCCACATTGAGTTTTTTCAGCATTGCATACGTTTTCTACCAAATAATAAAGAATAACACAGTGCTTTGTGGGTCGTGACCAAATATTTTCCCAATTTGGGTCTATATTTACATACAAAACTATGTTTTCGAAATTCAAATGGGATGTAAGTAAAACTGTAAGTGTAAGTGATACGGTTGAAATGTACCTATAAGGAACTTGCGGCTCTTTGGCTTATCGAGAACGACTCTTCGACGAATGTCGTGTTTAAAATGCATTTCATTTTACTGAATCCCATTTTTCATATGGAATATGACATTGCTATTCGGTCGAGTCTGTGGTTGGCGTTCTTCATTTAATTAATTTACAGTGAATCGTTTGTTTGTACACAATTAATAGTATTTTTCTAATATTTTTGTCATTATTTTTACATTATTGACAAAATTTTTCACATGTACGTACTTCGATTTGTAATTAAAAAAGTCAGTAGTTAAAGAAAATTATATTTTAAAATTAGTTTGATAAAAGCTAAATTTTTAATAACAAAGATGTATTTTATTAGACAGTAAACAAGATTATTTTGAAGCATCTTTTTACCAGGGAATATGTCATCTTTGGGGATGCTGTGTGGAGGGTATTTTTAGGAAAGGAAGGGGAGGAAGTTTTAGGAAGAAACATGGTATGTGAATTGGATAGGAACCTGGGGGTCAGTGGTTTAGGAGTGACGGAGGTATGAATCCATCCACTGCGGTGCAAGGCGATGTTCTGAGAGTCCAGCTGGAGAAGTCATATAGTCTCCCTCAACCAGTCTCTCCCGATCCGGCCTGCCTCGCAGTTGGTGGTCAGGCGCATCTGTCGCCAAGACCCGGAAAAACCTCACCCCATGAACCCAGGCACCTACTAAGTCACCAAACGTAGCGAACCCCTTTTGGTGCCCTATTTCAGAGATGTTGGTTATCCAATAAATGGTTCCAGGGCAGCGGTGTACCCGCCTCCCAAGTTGAAAGTGATACCTAATATGTACTTGAATTTAGTACATATTAGGTATCAAACCCATATTGTTTTAACCGACTTCTAAAAACAGGGTTCTTACGAATATAAATAGACTAACAGAAGAAATCTAAATGCTGATATATGATATGTCTCTTTTAACTAATGAGTTTGCCGACCACTGTAATATGCTACAATATAACCCTTCTCTCCAGCATTGATCGAAGAGCGCGGCGTACAGCCGCTCCACGATATCCTGAAGAAGCTGGGCGGCTGGCCACTCCTGGAGGGAGATGCGTGGGACGCGAGCACCTTCTCGTGGAAGGAGTCTGTCTACCGCTTCCGCCGCGCGGGCTACTCCGTTGATTACTTCCTTGACTTCTCCGTGGGCGTGGACGTCAAGAACTCCACCACGAGGCTCATCGATGTAAGTGGAAGGGGACAAATATATATGTTGCTAGTTTTCAATGTTGGTTTCACGTTTGACGATGATTGGCGAGGATTCTGATGCGGATTATTTTAAAAATTTTAAGGTTTCTTAATTGAATAAAATGATTTCTGATCTGACATTGGAGACAGTAGTGTGAAAAATTTTCATAAATTTATTCTTTGCAATTCATTATAGAATCATTTACACATTATTTTAACTTTTTTAAAAATGTTTCTGGCTTTCACCCTTCAAGATTGTTCTAGGCCATTATTTCTAATTGTGAAAAGAAGGAAGATGAACTTATATATTAATTTTGATTAAATTGGCAAATTTAAAAAATAAATGGAAGATTGGAGTCGAATTCCGACTTAGGAGAGATGAGATGTTAAATGGAGGGGAAGCAATTTTAGATAAGGCTTGGTAGAAGAGAGGATATGTGTTTAGAAAGGAAAAACCAAAAATATGTAATTTGAAGTTCCCACTTCTAGATCATAGAATGTACAATTAAATATTATAAACTTTTAACACGCATTAGGGATTCTGATATCAAATGTTCGATAGCTTAGATATTTTAATTCTTATTTCTTTTATCGTTGCGTAACTCTAGTAAATTTGGTGTTTTTAGTAATTTATAATTATAAATGTGTTTTTCAAACCTTAACAAAAAAAACTCTGTCATTTTGACTTTTTCGGTACAATGTGAAGATAATTGATTATTTTTGCACCCTTGATGTGATTTCTTCACGAAAACGAGGCTATAGAAATGGTCCAAGCCTTGTCATTATTATCTAACTTATTTATAAATATAGTTATAATCAATTACTGCCGATTATAGTACAACATTAATAATTTTGTAGGTACCATGAACAGTGTTGTTCATTGAACACTCTAAATATAATAAATGTTTTTACAGTATGTAGTATTTTCCACTAATCTAAAAATAAACACGTCAAATAACCACATTAGCACACATTACAATAATTATTTATAATGTGTTTATTTTTTATCTACATTTTCGTCAACTTAATTTTCATAATACGCGACAAAATGACAGAGTAGAATTATTATGATTGCCCAACTTACCTGAAATATTGCGCATAACTTTGTATAATATATTACGCAGAGTCACCAGTGGGACCACTGTGCAACTTTTACATTATGATTTTTGTAATAAAACGATGTAGATATTTTTATTAATATTAATGATTATTAAGGTATCCACATATACTTCCAAAGTATCAAAACACAAAAAATAAAAACCTTATACAGTCCATAGATCAAAAAGTCATATTAAAAAGTTCACAAGCATATCATTTACGTGTACTTGACCCGAATGAGGGATAAGCATACGCACACGGATCTGCTTTCAATATGCTATTGGGTGAAAAATCACTAACCGAATGGTTTCATATATATATATACGACGCACGCGGGATATTTTACATTAAAATTTGAACAAGAGATAAAATGTGTATACGATGCAAAATAATTTTAATATAGAGGGGTAAGTGTACGCACCCACATAAAAGCTTTGGCTTACCATAAAAATAAAATAAACTTTAAAATCAGAAGACTACAAGAATCGCCTGTTTTCATTTTCATAAATTGTAAAGACCACGTTGTTCTGGCGCAATTAGTTACGCAATAGCACCAAACAGTAACAGGCTAAACAAATCAGAAAACCACGACAGAAAATAATTTATGTCTTTTTTTCTTCGTAGAGCTCACTATATGCACGATCCGCTTCATGGCGACTTAAAACGCTACAAAATTGAGGAATGAGCGCAGGTGAAGCATTCACGAATTTGCGCGTACACTTACCCAAAACAAGACTATATGTTTTTGTGTTCATTTGGCGAATGTTTTGTGACAATAATCTATTTTTACTACCTTTTCAGTTGATAATATCGTCTTGCAAAATACATTTTACAGGACAATAGAGCTACTTATTGCTCAAGTATCCATATAATAAAGTACTCATTACTTAACTTTGAAAGACATTTCTTGCAACTGGTGCGATATTATATTTTCTAGTTTAATTTCGACAAAAAATCCTTTGTTTGCGAACGATTTCTCATTTCGTGACAAAACTTGATCAAAATAAAAGAATTAAAAATACTTCTAGCTACGACAAATAATAATGTATCAACCGATATAATGAAAATGTTTTTTTATAAATATCACGGATGTCTTGAAAAAGAATTCATAGATTTAATGAAAAGATATTTCATACGACGAAAAACTTTCCAAGTAATATCTGTATCTTACACGAAATTAATTATCCAAGCCCCCTTTCAATAAAATCAAGAAGTTACGAATCAACTTATAAGTATCTATATTTTATTAAGTTCCGTGTTATTTAAAATGACGAATCAACAATGATTTCGATATTAACTCAGCTACATATTTGTTTCCATTCGATTAGTACTAAACCACAATATTGTAATGCTGTTATTTTACCTCAATAATATATAGACATCCGCGATGTTTTTTCTGTCATCAATTAAACATTTCTATCACCTTGTGTTGTTGTTCTAGCTTGACCTAGTCCCCAGAGGCTAAGATTTTCTCTAATACAATCTCCAAAGTCAATGTTGTATTGACTTGTCAATAATTGTATTATTTGTGTATCAATAATATGTTGTTTGAGATTTCTCTTAGCGAACAGCTAACATTTTAGCACAATGTATTGTATTGCGTCAGCTTTTATTTGTTCACCTATTTCCCTTTAGCCTTCAAGGTGCATCCCGCCATGTTTTCCAGATTATTTGCCATAAATTTATCTATTGCGGTAAAATAATATCTTCCGTCATAATATTTATTTATGTTTAAGCTCAATATTCCCTGTGTTACAGCGTTACAGTCGCAAATTTTCGATAACTGTTTTTACATTGTACATAATATCATTCTGCAGATATATTAGTATCAATTTTTTGTATTTCTTGGGCATTAACTATGTAAAAATTTCTAGACATTTTTGTTTTATTGAGTTTTATTTTTCAGTTTTGTTTTATTGAGTTTTAAGAATGTTATTTAATTACACGGTTGTGTCGAAAACAAAACAAAATTTATGTAACAAATTTGCATTGGAAAATAAAACTCAATAAAAAAAATAAAAAAAAATAGATTAGTATCGCCCTGGTAAAGGCCTCCATTTAGCTTCCAAAAGTTGCTTGAAATGACTTTAACTAGATCTTGATAGTTAATTACTTTCCAGCTTTCCCCTTTCCATCTCCTTCCCCTACCCGCTCCATTGAGCCTCACAATATACCTCAACTGCATAATATGCTATATTCCAACTTGGGAAGAATTTTATTACGGGTCAAAGATTCATTGTATCTATTACTTCCAATATTTGAATCTTTTCCCATTAAAATGCTTTAATTATTGAATCTCATTCGCGATTTGCTATAATTATGTTTGATTTTCATCTTTGTCATTTTCCAAGAACGTATTATTTTCATTTATATACTTTCGTATTACACTTTACCATTGTCAAGCCTCAAGAACCAAATGTCTCAAACGCGATTTAGGTACTGTAATTTTGTTGAATGTATCATTTTCCATAAAAATATTATTTTCATTTATATACTTTCATCATTTTCAAGCCTCGAGACCCAATTATGTCAAACACGATTTACTGTCATTTTGTTGACTTTATCATTTGCCATAAACATATTATTTTCATTTATATACTTTCGTATTTTACTTCATCATTTTCGAGCTTCGAAATCCAATTGTCTCAAACGCGATTTACTGTGATCTTGTTAAATGTATCATTTTCCAAAATATGTTATTTTAATTTGTATACTTTTGTATTCCACTTTACCATTTTCAAGTCTCATTACCCAATTGTCTCAAAGGCGATTTACTGTCATTTCGTTGATTAAATCATTTTCCACAAACATATTATTTTCGTTTGTATTAAACTTTGTCATTTGCTAAATATATAATATTCCGTATAATGATTTTCCATCAACGTGTTCGTGTTTTGATCCCCAGCTGGACCAAGCCTCTCTAGGACTGAGCCGCGAGTACCTCAACAAGGGTCTGTCCGACAAGCTGGTGAAGGCCTACTATGACTACATGGTGGACATCTCCGTGCTATTGGGAGCCAACAGGGAACGAGCCATCTCAGAACTCACCGAATCCATCAACTTTGAAATTAAATTGGCCAATGTAAGAAGGGTTCACCTTTACATTCAAAATTGCAGGTTCAATGAAAAAACATATAACATTGAAGAAAAATGAAGAAAGTGAACAAATACTGGTTACTAAAATTACAATAAACACTCCCAAATAATATTGTTTGATGTTTTAAAAATTACCTGCAACCGCATATTATTTCATTTTATGATAATTCAATCGATTAGAAAACAACAACAGAAAAAGTAAAAACTAATAATATTACCTACTGTACAGAAGTTTTTATCGATATGGAAATATGTATTGTCCATTGAATGTGAAAAAAATTAAAATTAAAAGGCGTGAGCAATTAACGACTACAAAAATAATTAAAATGATATAATTCAATATTGTAAATAAAATTTTATATTTTATTTTCATATAATTAAAATATCGAAGAAGAAATTAACGACTAGTTCAATCTTCATATATTTGAAGTATGTGGTATCCGTACCACATATAATTTTTTATTTATTTTTATTAACTTATATTTTTAATGTTTAGTACATAAGAAAATATTGTTTTAATTTTTCTACTCCTAGAGTTTTTTGAAACTCATTTAGCAAACTATTTTAATTAATTTTATTTACAGATTTCCCTGCCGCAAGAGAAGAGGCGTAATGCTACCGCACTTTACAACCCCATGACCATTAAAGAACTGCAACAGAAGTTCCCCAGGTAATTCAATTAGACTTTACTACCAAACCCATTAACAAATAACATAAAATTTCTCTTACTTTCTAAAAAAGATCATCTTTTTAAATACCTACATCCATTTGAATTACATTTTTGTTTACGTGAATGAATTAATGCAAATCTTGGAAATGGCAATTCAACCACTTACCGGCATGCGGTCGAGCTGAAACTAGGCTGGTAGACTCGTTATCGATGACAACGCATTCAATAATCGTTTGGTGGCAATCACGCTAACACACGCGGACATTTACGGATTTCTATGAATTTTTTTGACATTACAGCAGTTAATATACGAAATAATTATCGGTCTTACCGATTTGGAATTTGGCGCAGTTGTTAGCGCGGTCGACTCTATTCAATGTGGAGAAAGGTTCAGAGTCAAAGCATTTATTTAAGATTTTAAAAAAAAATCACAACTTCAGAAGGACCAAGGAAGGACCTTGGGAAGGAAGTTTGATCCTCAGTCAAACCAAAAAACACTTGGAATTGGCTACTAGCCGAACCAAGAGATGGCGCAACTAGGTCGAAATGATTTATTCATCAAGTAATACAACGACTTAAAAGATCAAGAAGAAACATTTCATTTCAATTATTTTACAAGCAATAATTATTCGCTTGAAACACTCATCCACATTGAAAAATCTCCTGATAAAAGATACATGACGCCAACGGGACTCGAACCCGTGTCCCTTCGATTTCCGGTTGACAGCTCTGACCACTGAGCTATGGCGGCTTATTCTTATCCGCGAAATAATTCAATATATACTAGTGTTTCATTCAACAATTACTGCTTGTTACATTTTTTTTTGTTCGAGTCCCGTTGGCGTCATGTATCTTTTATCAGGAGATTTTTCAATGTGGATGAGTGTTTCAGGCGAATAATTATTGCTTGTAAAATAATTGTTACCCTTTGTGCTATGCATACAAAATCTTGTCTTAAACATTAGTTTACCAAAAAAATAATAGTTTCATTTCAAGTCATTATTTGTTTGTCATTAAATTCGTAGGTAACTATCTACAGCACGTTACAGGAAATTCACTTTTTTGTATTTCCTTCCTATTATTTCTACATACTTGTATTCAGTGCCTAAACGCCATTAGAGTAAGATAATCCCGTTATGCCGATCTAGTTGCAGAAAGTTGATTGAGCGCTTCCGAAAACCAGATCAGACTTATATTATTATATGTAATTATGAGTATAATAGGGAATGAAGACCCCGGGCTTAACTTTCTAACCACTATGCCACGGATACAAGCATTCAATGTAAAGAGGTAGTAAGAAAGTTGTGAATTCGCAGTCGGTGTTCCGAACAGTTTCAATCGCCGTCCGTACATTTCTAGGTTTTCTCAACTTTTCCGTCTTCAAAATCTAGTTGAATTTTTCAATGTTTATTGTCGTCGATATGTGGAGAACATATTTTATCGGGAATACAATAAATATTTATTACATTGAATTCCCTTTTATTGAAAAGGAAGCTTAACGCCTGGCAAATTGTTCGAGGGCCACGTCTCAATGTTGTGAAATTCAAATTTTAGTACATAGGTAATATATTGTTACGTCACACGGGGTTATAACTGATAACTTATAAGGGTATCAAACAATGTACAACATTATACAATCTTACAGATGGGACTTATATATTTCTTTAAAAATATAAGAAATGTGATAAATAAAAATGAAAAAAATCTATTAGGCTTTCTGTCACAAAAGTATTGAATATGGAATTATAGGATGGGGATCTGCTGTATCTAAGACCATACTGAAAGTACCCATAAGAACGCCTTCGATTGAGATTTTCAACAGTTTTGATGTACCAAATGTACAATATATGAGAGAGTTTGGTTTTTACCCATGGCTGTTTCCAACAGCATTTATCTCGGGAATGCTGAATATCTGCAGCCTTAGTTCCAGACGGGACGTCGCATTATTGTTGATGGCTTACAAGCTTCTGAATGGTTTACTATCAATTCCAGACATTCTGTCAAAAATAGGACTTTATGTCCCGGATAATTTCACGAGAGGCCGCCAACACAGGCTTTTAATTCTTCCCAGGTCCAGAACTAACTTACCAATGGTGATGCCCCTGGGAAGACTCACTAGGTTAATTAACTCCCTTCCAGCTAACTTGGATATTTTCCATATGTCCTACAACGACTTTAAGCGCGAAATATTGTATTTGTTCTAACTGTATACTTATGTATAAAATTTTCTTCCATAATTTGTTTACCGCTTTTGCAATGTATTGGTTTTTGTGCTGTTTTTGCAAATAAATAAATATATGTTAAAAATATACTATTGTTCATTCAGTATTCAAAAATACTGAATCCTCTACAATACCGCGTATTCATCAAACAAGGTCAAATCTCAATGACATAAAAAATATTCCAGGTCATAAAACCACATTCGGCAAAGAAAGTATATTTATTTTGCGACGAAACTCCACAATGTCCTCCCCCTGACATAAAGCGAACAGAAAATTAGAATGATTACAAATCAAGAATACATTTATACATTAAATATCGTTGTTTGTATGTAAAATGTTTAAATAGTCGCCATAATAATAAAAAAAAATAATAAAATAAACTATGGTAGTATCGTTACAGCCTTTATATAATAAATAACGTTTTTTCCATTACATAAAAAAAATAATTTGCTCGGTAAGTATTGTATATGTAAGTATTCGAAAGATTTACCATCTTTTTGCGTATGTCAAATGAATAAAAATATTTCTTATCTAATTCGACATGTCGATGTTCTGATAATTAATAATTTTCGTCATATCTTCGTTATATCGTGTTCCAACTTCTTCCCACCACTTTAATACGGTGAAATTACTTTATCAACAACCATTATTTTATTGAAAAAGAAGAATAAATCTAAGCGAAACACGAAACAGAACAAGACACAGAAAAATAAAAAGATAACAGTCTTAACTGGGATCTGGGAAACAAACCCAAGATCTCTGTCTTACCGGAAAAAATTCTTTAACCACTCGACCATTGGGACCTAATTATTAAACGTCATTTTTATCATCATCATAATCATACTATCTTGCAACTAATTTTTAAATGCGTTGTCCCGGTAAGACAAAGATCGTGGTTTCGATTCTTATTAGAGACTGTAACCTTTTTTATTTTCTTTTTTCATGTTTCGTTTAGGTGTATTATTATCTTAAAAATTCAAAATTTTGAACAATTTTATTGATAGCCCATTCCTCTTGGGATGCTATGATTTATATGTACCAGACCACTACAGCCGAAGTCGATACCATGACTTATTCAGAGTACCAAAAGGCAAAACCGACGTCCTGGCAAAGCATAGCATGACGAGGAGAGTGGTGCTGTTGAACAAACTAGCAAAGAATTTGGATGTAAGTGACTGTTCTCTAAATGACCTAAAACAATTATTGAATAGTCACTTACCCAAATGCTGATATGATGTAGAATTGTACTGTATGTAAAACTGTACTGTATGTAAAACTGTACTGTAACTGGAATGAATGTTCTGTTATACAATAAAAAAAACTTCTTCAATGACATATTGCATTGATGGGTGTAACCTTGAAGAGTTATTAAAAAAAGTTATTCCAATACAAATAAAGCCATTATTTTTCTAGCATCCCATGGAGTGAATACATCAACACGCTGCTCGCCCCTCACGTGGCTGTCAGTGACCAGGAAGTTGTCATTGTCAACGTTCCTTCTTTCATCACACACCTTGAGGTAAAATATTATTACAAAACCCTGGGTGTTGGCTGTACAAACAGGCAAACGTCGAAATGCTTGCTTGATGAACAATTCACTAAACAACCTGTTGTTCTACGGAAACTTTGAGAATTTTATAGTGCTTAAGAAAACATCAAAATAAATATGTTAGTTATGAGCAAGCAGTTTAAGTGGCTGCCCTGAACGTTGATATGAAAAATTCGTATTGTGCCTTTATAGGTATTCCTCCACAGTTGGCGTTACCCGTCCGCCCAACTTTTCATTGCGCACTGGTGGGGAATCGCAAAAACTTGCTGCTATTGTATTTTCCAAGCGGTACGCCTTGAATGAGATGGAGTATATAAAATAGAAAACACTGTTACCTAAGCGTATTCAGCGCACATAACGCTTTCACAAGTCAGAATACTTCAAATAGTTTAAATAAAGGTTCGATCTTGTGCAGGTTATATGGGTTTTTAGCAGTTAATAAATATTTTATTGTGGAAATAGTTGACGTGTACCCGGTGTTGCTGGGGGTTATCCTTAGGAGATAGACATATACCTTCACAATTTTTTGTAGGCCTTTTTAAGATATACAATTTCGTAGTAAATCATTTTGATGCATCTCATAAAGTTTAGACAGCGTTAACAATGTAGTGCACAAAAATATAATTTTTCGACTTTTTAATAAAACATCGACTTTTTTATACTTTCTATAAATATATTATGCACTTATTATATATGTAAAAGTTCCGGCAGAAATTCTCTAAATGAATGTGAAAATCCTATCAAAATCAGGTGCGTAGTTTAGAAGAACTAAATGCACAAACAGACAGACGCAAATAGCGACTTTATTTTTGTACTATTTTATTCTGGAATAAGAGATGCAAAATTAAACCTATTTTAAAAATTTCTCAGCAGTGTTTTTTACGACAGCTAAAACCTATGATGTATAACTTGACAATCTATGCCTACTAAATTTCAATTTATTTGCACGTAATATTTTGTTGCCTGTTATTCCTAGAACACGAATAGTCAAAATAGGAAAACAGTGCGTATACACGGTATCCGGAAACTCGCAGTACAAGCGGATCTAAATCACATTTGGAGCTGATTCTGTGGCTTAACCTTTTAAATTTGAATTGTCGTATTCTTGGGAATTATAGAGATTATGATTATATGTACTAAGAATTTACGGACACCGTGTCTAAAACTGTTCACTTCATCGACTGTGGTTTGGTAAAACGGTAAAACCCTTCAAGACAATAAAAACAAACATATGCAAATTCGTTCAAATTAATTTAAAATCTTGAAATTTATATGTTTATACAAAATTTGATGTAAAATATTTGAGGGTTGAGTAATTTCATCTATGTTGTTCTCGAAATAATCTTAAAAAAATTGTGTGCATAAATTCTGTTTTTTTTTTTTTGTATTAAAAACACCTAAATCAGCAAACATTACTGTACCACGTTGCACTTTGAAGACTATTCTTTATGAAATCACTAAAAAGCAAAATTCCAAAAATGTGGCTTGAAGGGTTTTACCAAAACACAATCAATTTCATAATAAAGCAATATCTTGTACATTTTTTGTATATTTGTTGCTTTGAGAATTGGTTTAGTTTAGAGTAATGAATATAGAAAACGCATTTCATTTTAATTAGTCACAAGACACAATCATATTTCGGACTCTCATGATTGAACAATACCTTCGTTACTTTCTAAAGTGACAATGAGTGGTTGTAATGTAATTCTCGCCGCCTGTAACAATAAGCATTGTATGTAAATAATATGTGTGCATTTTATTAGGAGTTGCTGTCGAAGACTCCGAAGCGGGTGCAGGCTAACTACGTGATGTGGCGCGTGGCCGGAGCCTCTGTGTCCTACCTCAGCGAGGAGTTGCGCCGCAGGCAGCTCGAGTTTGCCACCTCTCTGTCCGGCAAGTCTGAGAGAGAGAGCAGGTGGAAGGAGTGCGTGGACACCGTCGGAGGAAGGTGAGATATTCCTACCAGAGATGTGATTTATTTCAAATAAATCCATTTCAAATGGAAATGCATAATGCAAAATGGGTATTTTCCATTTTGCATTTTAAATGCTTTTCTAAGGGCGTGAGCACACAGAGAGCGGTCAGAGTTCTGCGTTCTAGTGACCGTTGACCGCTCAAGAGTTCCAACGCACACAAGCGGCGTTCAAATTCTCGCGTTCTAGTTTCGTTTGGGTCTTTGCATATGCAACATGTCACTAGAAAGTTCATCATCCGTGAAAATATATTGCTCTTGTGGAGCTTAACAGCTTCTAAAAAGAAAAGAAAATATTGGGTGCACCCAATCAACACAACGCGAGAAGAACAAGGCGAATTTACTAATAATAAAATTTACTTAAAATTTAAATTTACTAGTAGCAATTTCAAACCAAGCTTCGACTTTTTTTTTGCATTTTTTATAATTTACATCACTTAAATCGTATAAAAAACTCCTTTCCCTAACCAATTCAATTTGAGGTTACAAACTTTTCTGTGTTTGTAACCTCAAATATCGCGGCGTTCTGGCGTTCTCTGCCTCGGCGGCAAAAGAACTCTTAGAACGCGGCGTTCCGTTTTGACCGCCGCGGTCTGACTGCCCGCTGTGTGCGTTGTTGTTATAGTATCAGTACATTCTAATGAACGCCGAACGCGGAACTCGGAACTCGGAACTCCTGACCGCTCTCTGTGTGCTCACGCTCTAAAAACCATTTTGCATTTTGCATTTTAAATGCTTTTCTCAATGCATTTTCCATTTTAAATACTTTTTTGCAACATTCTTCCTACTATCTCCACTCATCTTTTTTTCATACGTCCCAAATATCAGTCGGTCCTCAACCTCGCTATGAGAGATAATTTACATTTGTCAAGTTGCTCCCTGGTAGGAACCCTGGCAATTGAGTGATACCATTACAAAAAATACTGATTCAAATACTGAACATGGGGCCATGACGCTGTAATATTAAATGTTAGATAGCAGTTTCTATGTTTTTACGTTGGCAACATTAGTCCCGCGCAAATTTTTTGTGGTTTCATAATCTGTAGTCGTGGTGTTTTTGGATTTACCATCATGTAATATGTAGGTTCTACATTGATGTCCATTATTAAATGACAAAATTGTTTAAAAATTTTATAATTATTTTAATTGTTTGACCTGAGAAACCATTTTGCATTTTCAATGCATTTTGAAAATAGGTATTTTGCATTTTGCATTTGAAATGCTTTTCTAAAAACCATTTTGCATTTTGCATTTTCAAATGGAAAAGTTTTGACCCATTTCCATTTTGCATTTCAAATGGTTTTAGGTACCTATTTTACACATCTCCGATTCCTACACGGAAAACTTACTGATATGAAAAAAAATACGAATTTATTGAGAATTATTTCAAATTATTCGTAATCCGTTAAAACGGGACTGTAGGCCCTTAACGAATGAATTGGTAGGTTTCCTCTTAAAACAGGAATGTATTATCGCGATGTGTCAACAGTCAACACGTGTTAATAAAAATCGTAATATTTTCAACTTTAAAGTTATAAAGGCATGGTGCAGGTGCATGCACACGTTTTCCAATATATTAGGAATGTACTAAAAAAATTATAGGAAACTGCCTGCAATCCCATTTTTAACCGGATAGCGAATAATTTGAAGAGTTTTTTATAAATCAGCAATACTCCATTTTCTTCGTGCATCCATCAGGCCGCATCTTGAAGACACATTATTTGGTCATCAGGGTCGGCCCTACACGGGCGCAATTGGAGCAGACCAAATTACCAAGGCGCCAAGGCGCTGATAATACCTAACACTCCTAACCCATCGCCCTTTTGATTATTTTCATAAAAACGGCCCTACACAAAAATGCAAATCATCCGCATATTATTGATTGCAGTGATCACCTACCTAGGCGTCTACTGGTTTTACAGTGGTGCCAAAATTTTATTTGCGCCAGGCGCGCCGTTTGGCTCAGGGCTGGCCCTGTTAGTCATCGATTCGATCAATAAAGAAGGAGCAGAAACTACTTTCTTGCCCAACCTCACAACACAGTGTGCACATTTGTTTTTACTATTCTTCATTAATCCAAGGTACAGATATATTTAATAAAAACAAGTATGATTAGGTTATGTAGGGATAAGTGCGTCTATAGTGTATGTGAACTAAGTTTTATAAGAAAACGAAACAATTTGTGGCTGTGTGTAATATCTAGGAATATACTGTTATAAAAAACTAAACTTGTCGCAGTTTAATAGTGCTGTGTGCGCCAATTTTTATTCTGACAGATGTTTAATTTCCATGATGATCTTAACTTTCAGAAACATTAAAACACTACATTTTGGGTTCTTTTAAACTATATCCCAAAACTGGCAGAGCTAGCATACAATGTCCATTCCCCTTTAACATTATTAGTAGCTATACTAATAAAGTTTTGTATTTATTAAACGATATAATAGACAGACGCACATACCCCATAAAAAAGGAGGCGAGTGTGTCTGTCTATTAAAATGTTTTTGTAATATATACATAACTTTTATTTTATGGGGTATATGCGTCTAGATTTTATTAAAACGATTTTACGTTGAGGTTATTGTGTTATTAATTTACTAACCATTGTTTCGTAAAAGCACACTGAATTCGCTACTTATCGGTAAGTGGTAAGTCGTTAATTTTTATTCCGCACTTTCACCGAATGAAAATCACACAATTACATGCAAAATGCTTTTCTACAGTTTGTCCTTGGCCATCGGTTCCCTGTACGTCCGAAAATACTTCCACGAAGACTCCAAGAAGGCTGCCCTCGATATGGTGGCAGGAATTAGGTTTGTAAATCCGTATTACATGATTAACATATTTTAATAAACTTATTTTATATCAACAAACATGTGTAAATCAGTAACCTTTGTACTGCATTATAAAATCACATGCACACATTGCAAAATACAATAATGATACACAACACAACACAATAATAATACAACGTAACCGTTTCTTGACAAAGTCACTGTTTTTATTAAGTTCATAAAAACACGCAAACGTAGTGAGATAATATTATAAAAATATTGTAATACTATTTCAAAGAGTTTTACAAATTAATTGGCTAAAGTGCGGAATGAACTAGGTGCTAGATTTGTGATGACCTAGGTATATTCAATTTTTTTCTAAATCCAGGACCGAATTCAAGGACATCTTAAGGAAAGTGGACTGGATGGACGACAAAACGAGGGACGCTGCCATAGACAAGGCTGACAGCATGACCACACACATCGCCTATCCCCCTGAGCTTCTCGACGCCAACAAGCTGACCGAATTCTACGACGGTGTAAGTTTAAAGCCAACAACTCCATGTGAACATCACTCTAATAACTTCATGGCCGACTTGAGTACAGGCCCATACGTTTATGATGTCATCCGATTTCAAATAATATTTGTTGCAGCTCGGTCGGATCTCGGGAAGTTGGTTATTTTCCACTTCCAAGATTCCATTTCATTCAAGAAAACAATATACCAAAATAAACGTATTTAAAAATGTATCCATCTTTAAGAAGTACATTTAAGATCAGCCAAGTTGATAATAATTGGTCGGTTGTTAATCATTGTTATTTACCTAACTACAACAAAAGATTGAACGTTGATGTAATGGAGTGTAAATATAAGGGTCCTTTCATAATGAAACGGTTTACCCCGCTTTTGTTCTCGAGAAATAAAGAAAGTATTAATGGCATAGTAAATAACAGCAATATACAATCACTGGTGGTTAATTTAAAACATCAAACAATTAAATTGCTGAACACGGAGTTGGTTCGGCTGCAGTTGATAGATTTTTAATGCAAAATTCCGTTCAAAAGTAACAACTGCTCCAAACCGCATGGAGCCAGAGACACTATGGCTTGCCCGATTGGGGTATGTTGTGGATTTCCAGATCTGCTTACCAAACACGGTTAAAGCCAATATAATAAATTATTATAATAGATTATTTTTAATTCATTATATGTGAAATAAAAAATTAATTAAATAAAATTTACTTGCGCACGCCGGGATTTGAACACGCGATCTCCGGATAAGTACCTAGTCGGAGCCTTATCCCTCGACCACAGAGGCCGTTTTTCGTAACACGCCTTTAGTCGCCTGACACAATAATTTATACACAGGACCTACTGTCGAGTTACCAAACGTAATGTGAATTATAATAGTGATTTATGCTTCAAAAATGATTTTTCTGATTCACGCGGGAGGATGCTATTAATACTTCCGTCTTACGTCAGCGATAACTATCTGATTACCGGTAATAGGTGGACCGTATAGTAAGTACATATGTGTAATAGTTTACTCGGATCGATGTTTCGTTTTGTGCATCCTTAATATTATATTTCTTTAATAATTTCTTGGAGCTCAACTTATGGAGAAATAGAATAATAACGAAAAAATTATATATGTAAGTCTGCATATTGTTATCATTTATAATGTTAAATAATAAATAAAAAAATAAAAAAAAATAATAAAAAAAACTTCTTTTACTGGTCGATCAGCGCTTTATTCACAACTAGCTGACGTGAAAAAATCCTTTGTGTAATTTAGAAAAATTAAGTGCACAAGCAGACAGACGCGGATAGCGACTTTATTTTATACTATTTAGAGAAGTTACTTTTATTCGTTTATTAAACAAAATTAATAATTTGTTTTTATGTTTCATTTTCAGTTGGATATGTCAGCGGATATGTTCATCGAGTCAGTACTCAATCTGACCTACTTCGGCACCGAGTACTCGTTCAAGCAGCTGAGGAAACCTGTGAACAAATCAGACTGGATTTCCCACGGACGTCCCGCCATTGTGAACGCTTTCTACTCGTCAACGGAAAACAGCATTCGTGAGTTTTCATTCTATGCAAATTATTATAGCCACAGCTCTACTTCGGTCGTAGTGGTGAAAACTGATAAAAATAAATCTGATATTTATGAGACTCAATAATAAATTTCTCTTCCTGAGGGAGTAAGGCTACTACCCGTTGGGCTATTTCAATAGTACTGACATTCTCTTGGGTACGTTCGGAAAAAACCATCTACGGGATGTGAAAATTGCTACAGATTTCTTCAAACTGATTCGTGGATGTTTTGAAAACTCGGCTATCAACGGAGAACATTAATTTGTATGTTTCTGATAGTTATCTCCGTCACCAACATCATAGACTGTTTTATCTTCCAACCTACAGTATCAATTTGCCCAATGTTCATATCGGTGGGGAGTGGGGAGAGAGATTTTGTTGATTAATAGAATCAATTCAGATATCGACATATGTAGCATCAGTGGGGCTGCTTTTAAACGTTAAGCCTTGTTGGTGCTAGTATAGTACTTCAGAAGTTTTTGTTTGTTTGTGTTATACTTAAACTTCTCGAGTGTATTTTATTCAATTTTCCTTTATAATATATTATTGAAAACCGCAATGAATGATTATTTTTTCTGTCTATTTATCTATCAGGAAATAAATTCACAGCTGTTACGTTATTAAAAATCAAATGTTGCGATTCACACTGACTTCATATATAATTACTGCAGCAATTATAGAATGTTTGTGTTATTGTAGAATTCCCAGCTGGTATCTTGCAAGGCGCCTTCTTCTCATCTGAGCGACCTCGCTATATGAATTACGGAGCCATTGGATTCGTCATTGGACACGAGATTACCCACGGCTTTGATGATCAAGTAATTAATATTGCATAATAATAACTTAATTGAACACAAACTTTTGATGCAAATTTCAACACTTTCTCACTGTTGATGTGGATGGGAGCAAACGTAGATTGACCTACTCAAAATCTAATAAAAACTTACTTCGGTAATAATTAACTTCTTTTGCAAGATATCTAATACCATATTTTTTCAGGGAAGACAATTCGATAAAGAAGGAAACCTTGTAGATTGGTGGGATTCTAAAACCAAGGAACGTTACCTCGAAAAGGCTAAATGCATCATTGAACAGTATTCCAACTACACCGCTAAGGAGGTATCTCTGAATGTAAGTAAAATTACGCAGTATGATAAAAAGTCCATAATATAATAATAGACCTATAAGAATTCCGCATTTTTACCGTGATAATATAACATAATTTTCATGAACTCTTTATTAAAAAATATATTTTTCTGATAATTTCTATTCAGATATCTAATAGTTAAAAAGTAATTTTATGAAATGTCCTCGATAGAAACAAAACGAAAAGTATCATCTGAAAATTATAAAAAAACACACATCTTATTCTGTCATTAAAAAAGTTGTGTATGAAAAAATTACACGGTGTTTCTTTTAACTTTTATGTAATGCTAGTACCTCTGATGTCGAGAGATTTTTGGTCTATTTTAAATATCTTGGTGTTTTATGAAATATTTTCACAACAATCACTTACGCCTATATTTAATCGTTTTGTTATGTTCGGCTATATATTTTATCTTCTTTTCAAATTACTTTCAACGAACTTCATCATCCTTTTGAATGCTTATGGCTAAGTTTTACTTTTACTTTACTTTGAAGTACTCCAAAGCGACACTAATCACTATCAAATAAATAATTCGGACTGTGATTGGCGATAATAATAAAAAGACGTTATCAATATTTTTGATTTTCTTATAACATTGCTCATTCAGGTGAACTTATGTCGTTAGGTTACTTGTTTTTTATAAGCTTTTGTTGGTTTCCAGCTGAACGGAGTCAACACCCAGGGAGAGAATATCGCCGACAACGGCGGCATCAAAGAGGCCTACTTGGCTTACCTGAAATGGGCTGCTGTCAACGGACCAGAACCTAAGCTTCCTGGTCTCAGTTTCACACCCCAACAGGTTAATAAGCTGAATTATTATTTATTTGTTACAATCTAAAGTCCCTGGAGTTGCAGAGTTTTTTTTAAATCAGATCTACATACCTACTCAAAAATTTTCCTCTGTATTTCCTCTATGTCAAGTGTGCCAAATATCATCAACCTCGGAATAAAACTGTAATTTAAATTTGTATAAAAAGATAAAGCCTATGAAGTGGAGATAGATCTTATTCTCAAATAAGTACCTGCATGTTTTTTAATGTTAATTACTATTCTATTTCAATGGTAATGTATACATTTAAACATTCTTGCTAAATTATACGCTAGTTCAAAGTTGTTATGATAATGTCAGTCTTATCTCTGGTTTAACAAATAAATCAAGTTGTTAACTGTTCAAAATAATGTACTACAAATACCGAACAAAGAATATTATAAAATGCAAATAACAAAACGGCTGGAAGAAAAATACATAAATACAAAAGTGATTACTGATTTAAATTTGAATGTCAAACTCCTCTATTGTGTGGTTGATATAATGTGATAATCGTTGGTTTCAGCTGTTCTGGATGAGCGCCGCTAACACGTGGTGCTCTTCGTACCGCCCCGAGTCCCTCAAGCTGCGCATCACCACCGGCTTCCACTCACCCGGCCGCTTCCGCGTCATCGGCCCGCTCTCCAACATGGACGAGTTCTCCAAGGACTTCAACTGCCCCGTCGGCTCCAACATGAACCCCCACCGAAAGTGCAAGGTCTGGTAATCGAATCCGGTCGACCCGGAAACCCCCTTACTCAATTGGACTACAACGGGAAAGTAACGAAAACCGAAGACATCAGAACGTTCAGCACCCCGCAGCAGTATCCAGCTGCCTGTCCTTTCAAATATAACATATTGAATGCGGTTCCATTTTTCACAAATCTTACCCATTCTCAGAACTCGGCCATTTCTGATTTAGCATGACTTAGGATAATAATTGTTAATATAATTACTTAGAAGCGTGTTTTGGCTTTTTAGACTACGCTTGATGTAGCAAGTTTCTCTGATTTTCTGGATAATTGCGGTTAATGCTCTATTTGGTTGTCGCTCTATCAGGATTCATTGCAGCGCCCTCCGTCAGAGTGGTGCGGTAAAATGCCAAATATTAATTAAATGGCGGCAGTAAACCTTGTTTATTTTTACAAAATTTCATAAAATTTTTATTCAGTATGCAATTACGAACAATATTTCACATATTTTCTTAGTGAGGGCCTTTTGTAATATCGAAACAAAACCCCAAAAAACCGTCTGGACAAAAAGTTTACAGAAGTCGAGGTACTCAACCTGATTTTATTCTCAAATATTGTATTAAGCAAATTATTTTAAAAAGAGGATACATTTTAATGTATTTGTGAAAAGCGAGAGTGTCGAAAGTTTAAAAAAAGTTTTTCGCTGTGTTAATCAATTACGGTTAAATTTAAACTTTTTTATTTTTTTCTTTTATTATTGCTTCCTAAAAAATAAAATGTTAAATAAAGTTACATAATAATTTTTTATCCATCCAGTACACCAACACAAAAGCAAGGGTCTCTTTAAAACGATTTACCTGTAACTTTCTGAATTTCGGATTGTTTAGTGTCAATTATGATCAGATTATGCCAATTTGACGAAAACTGTTATTTTGTTGCTGTTCTTGCAGCCCTGTTGGAATCGAGGCTGTTTGACAAAGCTCTCCTTTTTAATTTTGTTCATTAAAATACAATATCTATAATCTCATAGTATGTAGGTAGATATTATCATAATGGCTTAAAACATATTATTTATTTGTGGTTTCACAAAGTATTTATATTATTTTGTTACGAAGAAAATGGCAGAATCTTTTTGATATTTATTTATTTGTATTTGAATTTTACTAAAATTACAATGTTTTCGTTACTGCCACCTGTAACTTATAATTTACCTAATATAAATGTTGTTGAGTGAGGTCTCCTAAAGTGTATGGTTACTTGCTAACTTGCAACTGGCGCTTGTTTGTTTAATATGCATTCTGGGTGATAAAAATAACCACAAGTAAAACAAAAATAATTTGAAATATATGAATAACAGGTCCTAGTCCTCAATTATGAGTGTAAGGCAGGCGGTTTATTCGACACTGATTATATCACGATTTTTGTAATTATGTCTTGTTATTGATTGACTATGCTACAATCGGCAAGTCAAATCGCATGAATACCATTGTGTCATTGTTTTTGTTTATTATTTATTAAGATACATACAAAATATAATATTATTAAAGTTTCTCCAGAATGTAATAGTAGCTATTGTACAAATCAGTAAAATCACAATTTATTGTACAGTTTAGGAGTGACGTGCAAACTATTGGTAATAAAATATTATATTGTTAGTGTCAGATAATAAACAAATTATATGAAATTCGTTATTTTATTATTTTCTGTACCCACTTACTTTGTATGTGAATACATAATATTATAAATATACAAAACGTTTCTAACATCGAAATACTTTATATTTTCTTCTACTTACCTAACGTCGATGAAGCATAATATTGCGTTTTGAGACCTCTGTAAGCTCATGAATATGGCGAAATCATATAACATCTATCTTTACAGACATGGTAGAGATCTATTAGAGTCGGTGTATAAAAAGTTAATTTGAATGGTGGTAATTAAATAGGTACAGTTATAAAAATAATAAAATCGGCCATAAAGGCGACATAAGACTCTAATAACGGGGGTTTGCTCGACGCTCACATTTTAATTATTTCTGATGAACGAATTACAAAAATCTCAAATGTTTTTAGAGGGATTCCTACGGATGTAAATTATTTGTATTTGGGATTAATAAAAACATGACCTTACCATTAAAATATTTTATTTAAAACGGTTTCAAAATTTTAAAAAGCTTTTTTCAACTATTAAATTAGTAGTGAGCAATATATTTTTCTATTTTAAACGATGAACTAGTAACTTCCCGAGAGATGCCTCTAGAAATATTAGAGATTTTAGTAATACGTTCATCAGAAATAATTAAAATAAACCCCACGGAAAGATCGATATTCTAGGCCTGCTATGACAAGGTCGACGGTAAGTCCGTCCATTACGACGGGCCACGCGCCGAATATTGTTTTTACACGACATAAGATTCCCACTTTATTTTAGAGATTTGATAGGGCAAATTCAACCACAGGTCTGAGAGGCCGAGCTAAACCTCGACTTCTGGAAAAGGAACAAAGCAACCGCAATTGATGTGAAACGCCGCTTACAGTTGATTAGTTCCTTTCCCGTAATTAATGACTCGGCCCGCGTACCATACAAATTTGAAAGTCGTTCTCCATGAGTATGAGTATATACTGGCAATTTTGGAGTATATACTGGCAAATAATTCGGCATACGCGGGAATGATGAATTACCGAATTCGGCATGCGCGGGAATGATGCTTTTTTATTTTAAATTAAAAATAAAGATTAATAGTTAGTACTCACAAATAGTTTGTACTCCCTCAACCACTTTTAATTTTTATTAAAATATTGAAAACACCGATAGTGAGATTGAGTGCAAAAAAAATAACTGAAGCTGTTCCCATCGTTCAGCTTAACCCTTTCCGGACGAATCCCGCGAACTGCGCGGAAAGCATATTTAGTCAGAATGTTCGTAACCCCGCGCACTGCGCGGGACGGTGTCCACCTATTTGAATACATTTTATGAGAAATCGGGAGGAAATTCTCCCTTAATTATGACAAAACAAGTTTTGCAAAGTCCCCGGAAATGCAAATTACCCAATTTTAATGACATATTTATTCGAAAAAAACGTATTTCCTCAGTATTATTTCAATCTTATATTTTGTTTCATTGCTCACTCGTATGAAAGTTATTAACCAGCCTGTAGATTCTGTAGATTGCCAGCGTTCGACCCGGTATGTTGATATACCTGGTCGAAATATTAGTATACAGGCATATGGTAACCGTCTTGCATAAATCTTGATGAAAGTATTTTGTTATTCGTTAATTAAGAATCGGTGATATTGTTTTAATAATTATCGCATTGTTATCATAAATCTAAGTGCGACATAAGTATATAAGTAATATATAAGTTATTGGTTTTTTAGGTTTTTATGAGAATATCGCAGAAAACTATTCTATTTTAATATACAAGTGTCCGGGAGTAGAGTGCTCTGATTTCAGAAGGTGATTCTACATGTTGGTAGAAGTAAAAAAGAAAAATAATATTTTTCGCATTTCCATAGTTTATTTCGCATACAAAAATATTTGTGATGTTTGAAATTTAACATGATGTAGAATCAATCCCCTGAAGTTTGTACACTTTGCGCAACATTTTTCGCTTACTGTGATAGTAGTAGGAAATATTCAAGTATTTTCAGGTTATTCGTGACATGGAAATGTTTGTCTTTCTTTTAAGAAAAGATAGAAAAAAGAAAAAAAACACCTTTACTAGTAAGCGTTTAATAATCTGGTAGGTATATATTTCGATGGACGTATGGACAAAATTTTAAACTTGGATGATAACACATTAGTTAAGAATCAGATAGCGAGTACGTGATATACATTTCATTAATGATAGAACGTCCAGCGTCCTGCCAGCAGGACTTTACGTACTACCGGTAGGACGTAAGTTTTTTGTTTATATGCGGCTTTGTAGGCCTGCTAGCAGGATGCCGTTAACTGCATTGCATAGTGCGTCTCTTTCTGATTCAGCGAGTTTTTGAATCGTATTTCTGCGATCAGTCTGGCCAAAATGGCGGCGAGTATAAGACGTGGGGTCCGCGTTCGCGTCAAAGCCACGTATTTCGACGAAAATGATGGCCTAAACACATGGAGTCGCAAACATTTTGGTGATAATTACGACATTAGTTATTGTTGGGGCACTGTAAAAAAGTTAGAAAACAATTATGCAAGGGTATATTGGGAAATTGACAAAAAAATATCAACCGTGCCCGTTGGAGTTCTAATTGCTGAAACCGAAAATGACAATTTAGTGGAAGCAAATACAAATGAAGAACATTGTAAGTACAAACTTTCTTATTTTATTCATAGGCTTACGTTTATAGTAAGCCTAGTATATTCCCATAGAAAAAATAGTACTTGGAGGTTGCTTGTTCGTTTCCATTATTTACGTGATTGACAATTTTTTTTTGACAGGCACAACATAAATTAACTTTGCTAAGTTTGACTTGTATGGGTATGTATGCGTATGTATTTGCGTGTCTGTGTGTGTGGGCGCGTGCTTGCCTGTGTGTCTGTGCCTGGGTGTGTGTGTATTAAAAATATTTTTATTATTTTTTAACTGATAAACTTTATTAATGTTTATAAGACAAGGTTTTTATGCATATCACAAAGGATTACAAATTATTATAAGCAATAATTATTAGCCAGAAACACCCATACAAATTGAAAAAATCTTCCGAGAAGATATAATAACTGCCGACGACGAAAAATAATAATATTTGACAATTCTAAGTATTCACCAATAAAATGTAGACATAATTTGTCGCGACGCTATCTAGTGGGGAATTTAGCAAGTAAAATTGCCTTCCCTACTATAATAAAGTATGTTGTTCTTAGGTGAAATAATAAAATAAGCAATAGTTGTTGAACGAAATATTTCTAATACATATTGAATAATTTGACGGGACAGGAGATAGGCCGGCGTAGCTCAATGGATCGATCACCTGACCGGAAATCAGGAGGGTGTGAGTACCGTCGCGACGCGTCGGCGGTTATTATTTCTTCTCGGAAGATTTTTTCAATTTGTATGGGTGTTTCTGGCTAATAATTATTGCTTATATTTATTTGGAAAATAATTTTAAGTTTAAATATATTGAGTACCTACACCCCTTTGCGTCTGTTGATCACTAATAATGGATTTTTTTTCAGCATCGTCTGAATCGGGTTCTTCTTCTTCGAGCGAAGATGACGAGACAAGTATTTCAGTACATCCGAATTCAAGTACAAGCAACGTAAATTCTGCTCGAAATACAACAGTTGCAAAGGGTGTTACCTGGACTTTTCATGAAGCAATACGTGTCGATCAACGACAACAAGGCTATTTCAAAGCTACCTTGCTAGTACCATTGGGGCCCGCACGAAGTATCAAGGATGCATTTTTCATGATATTTCCGAGAGAGAAGCTTAGTTACATAGTCCATTGCACCAACTATTCGTTTCCAGCAAGACAAAAACTGTTGAACGAGAAGGAATTATTAACTGTTTTTGGCATATTATATGCTATGACTCTTCAAGAACTTCCAGATCGACGATCCTATTGGAATACCACCTCTGATGGAATATATCCCCCTGCAAATTTTGGACAAAGATTTGGTATGAGCCGCCAAAGATTTGAGATCATTCTCATGGCATTGCGCTTCACACAATCCTCAGACCTTGATTTTTCTGATAAATGGCGTAACACTAGAACATTAGTAACGATGGTGAATGATAAACTAAAAGATACCATCCATCCTGGGTCAAAAATAACTGTAGATGAATCCATGTTCGCCTGGTATGGAAGGGGTGCGTACTTCAAAAACGGAATGCCAGCAGTTATGAAGATTAAAAGAAAACCAAAAGGAGTCGGTTGTGAAGTAAAAACAGCGTGTGATAGTGACACAAACATTATGATCAGAATGGAAATTAATGAGGGCAAAGAAGCAATGAGTACGAAGAAATGGCAAAGAGAATTTGGCGCAGGAACTGCAACTACTTTGAGATTGACAGAGCCATGGTATGGTTCTGGCAGAGTTATAGTTGGTGACTCTTGGTTTGCTTCAGTCAAAACAGCTGTGGAGTTATTCAAAGTTGGATTGTATTTTATTGGACTGGTAAAGACAGCACATAGTTTCTATCCTGTGTCTGAGATGGCAGCTCAGTGTCCTACGCATAAGGGGGCATCTGTTGTGAGTACAGCAGAAAAAGACTCTGTGCAGCTCACTGCCTGTGCCTGGAGAGACAAAAAGATTCATACATTTGTAGCCACTTGCGAAACGACACTGCCTGGCCTGCCATCACGCAAAAGAAGGTGGGACGATGAAGGAAATTTATTTTACCGAGAAGTCGATCGGCCTAAATTAGTCCAGCAATATTTTGACGGGGCTGCGGCTATCGATATTCACAATCACATTAGGCAGGATGGATTGGCATTGGAGAAAGCTTGGGGCACACAAAAATGGGAACATAGAATATATGCCTCAGTTCTGGGCATTATAGAAACGAATGCGTATTTGGTTTTTAATAATTTCTTTCGCTCCGAACATGATCAGGTGTCTCACAGGTGGTTTACTACCAACCTGGTATTAGCTCTAACTATTAATGACGATGATAACCTACAAGAGAATGAGCCGCCACCACACGAGAACATCGCTCACAGCGGAGAACACATTCTTGAGGCCCTGTCAAAATCAGATGACAGAAAGAGAGTTCAACGCAAATGTATAGTTTGCTCCAGAGTCAACAAAAAACAGCAGAAGGCGAGCTTTTTTTGCAAGACATGTGGTCCGCGATGTGTTTTATGCTCTCCACAGACAGGAAGAAACTGCTTCACCTACCATATCGCGAATGGAATTCCAGCATAATCCTTTTTTTAATTTTCTCAAAGTAAATACAATTTTCACTTACGTTTTTTTTTCTTCATTTTCTTGTTTATTTTCTACCCTGTTATATTAATAAGCGCCCATGTCTTATTTTATTATACCTTTTTTTAATTTTCTCAAAATAAATACAATTTTCACTTTCGTTTTTTTTTTCATTTTCTTGTTTATTTTCTACCCTGTTATGTTAATAAGCGCCCATATCTAATTTTATTAAATAAAATACAGAAAGTTTGTCACCTCTGCCTATTTTTAACATGCATAAAAGTCGAGTACTGCTAGAAGGACAGCCTCTTATATTCATACAAAAACCGCAAAAAATTGCGTACTGCTGGCAGGACGCACACTCGTCGAATTGTCCTTCCGGAAGCTCCTTCCGGCAGGACAAGGGTTTGGACGTTCTATCATTAACTGCCGGAAATTCTGAAGCAAAAGCAATAATTATTTTTCTTCAAAAGATATTGATTTTGAGGAGCTTGTTGCAATTGGATGCGACGGAACTGCATGCAATATGGGGTACGGTTCCATGCTAACTCAATACAGTGACTATTCAGCACACCTTTAAAAAGTGATATAAAGTCATTAAAAACGATGAAATTTTTTTTTTAACCTAACCTACTTAACCCAGTTAATAAAGTTTTTGTTTCATCACTTTCCATAACTTTTTAAAGATGTGATGAATTATCATTTTGATGATTTATCCGGTCACCATGGCGTACAATGGAGGTGTAGTTCGGCACCTCACTTTACGTCATCAAACAAGCAAACGATTTCATTTTGCGATATTTTTATGATAACGTCGATAAAACCACGACTGTATTGCAAAGTTTCACTGGTTTGGTTTGGAAAATCTTTAGAAATGTGTCAACTACTTCTTGTCCAGGAATTTCTGTTTACATTTTTGATTTTTATAGATTAAATTTGCAAAATTTCATCAAATTTTAAGTGAGGATAAAAATTTTCAAGCCAATGATAAAGAATTTTCCTTGTGACTCTCAGGCCATAGTATGTGTAAAAATCGTAAAAGATGTCTCAGCTATTTCTTTTTGAATCCTTGAGACGAGATGGCTTAATAAAAACAATGTTGGAACCAGTACCATTTATAGCAACTTTTAGGCTTTTCAATGTGGTTAATATTATAGCTGGGAGGTTTTTTTCCCACGGCTTAATCTTTTCCATCTAACTCTAAATAGTATAAGGTAGGCCACACATTACGCTACAAGCATCACGGCTCGGTCTATTTTAGCACATCGCTCGCCATACACTGCCCAGTGTTGCCAACTCAACTACTTCAAAATATGCTAGAGTGATGGGAAAAATATGCCAGAAATATGCTAAATTCCTTTAAAAAATGCCAAAAAAAAGCCAACATAAATTTAACTTTTTTTTTTTTTTTAAAGTCGGAGGCGGTTTACTTACGTTCCCCGCGAGCACTTAGGCCATAGGCCCATTGTACTATCTCCCATTTTACCTCATTCCCTTGCCAGTAACCCGGTCCCTTTTATGAAGTTCACCAGGGCTGTCATTGGATATGTGGCGATGTCTTCTGGTTCCACACTGTGTCTTCCCAGGTATCTGAGCCTTATTCCCAGCAGAGCGGGACATTGGCACCATAGGTGAATTGGAGTCTCTTCCTCCTCTTCACATTTCCTACAGATGTTGGTGTTTTCCACTCCCAACAGTTGAATGTGTCTCCTGAGATGGCAGTGTCCCGTTAATAGTCCTACCAGTTCCCTCAGTGAGTTTCTGTCCATATCGAGTAGTTGCCTGGTTCGGTTAGGGTCCGGTCCGTTTATGAGTACTTTAGATTGCCTCATTCCGGGTGCCTTCTTCCATTCCTTCCAGTGTTGGGATTTGACCCACCTCTTGATATGTAGTTTGGTGTGGCAAGCTGCTACTCCTACGGCCGGCTCAGATCCCGCAAGTGGTGCTTTCGCCCCTTTCCTTGCTAGTTCGTCAGCCCCCTCGTTGCCCTCAATACCTTTATTTCCTGGTACCCAGAGCAGGGTTACTTTATTGATGGTCGCCAGTTCTATAAGAATAGTCCTGCATTCCATCACTAGTCTGGAGTCGCATCGGTTACTTTCCAGTGCCATTAAGGCCGCCTGGCTATCCGAACATATGTTTATGTTCTTATTTCTGTACCCGGTACTCATATTCTCCTGTGCGCAGGCTAAAATGGCTTTCATCTCAGCTTGAAACACAGTGCAGTGCATTCCTAGAGGTATACTGAGTTCCCTCTTAGATCCCTGTAGACAGACCCCGGCCCCTGTTCCTTCCTCCATCTTGGACCCGTCTGTGAACCAGATTAGTTCCTGTTTGGAGTTTGGACCTGGGACCGTGTCCCATTCCTCCCTTGTGGGGTACGTCACTTTAAACAGCTGTCCTAAGAAGTATTTGGCTTGCTTACCGTCCTGCTTCATCCCAGCTGTCGGACTAATTGCCCTCAGTCTTATTCCTATCTCCGTGTGACTGTTTCTGGGCAACTCTCCTCTCCATTGGCCATTGCAATGTAACCTGTAGGCTGCCGCCATCGCCGCCCCCTCTATTTCTATGTTTAGTGGGGGTAGATTCAGCAGCACTCCCATGGCTAGTATTGGAGTGGTTCTCATGGCTCCTGTGATGCTTCTGCATGCAAGTCCCTGTATGTGATTGAGTGTGACCATCACTGTTTTCAGTGTTGTTCTCCTTCACCAGACCAGGGCTGCGTGCATGATCCTTGGTTTTACAACGGCTGTGTAAAGCCATTGCATCATTTTAGGTTTGAGACCCCACGTTCTGCCGCAGATTCGCCTAGTTGCCCACATCAGAGCACAGGCCTTTCTGCCTACAGTTTCCACTTGGTTTTTCCCAGCTCGGTTTGGCATCTATGATGACTCCGAGGTACTTAACCGTGTCAGAGGGTTCTAATTCCTTTCCATAGAAGGTTGGATTGCTCCATCCTTCTTGTTTCCTGTTACGCGTAAAGATTACTAGTTCTGTCTTGTCTGGGTTGACTGACAGTCCTGTTTCTTCACACCATTCTTCCTAAATTTAACTTAGTATTTGTTGAGAAATAGAATGATGGGAAAAATTTGCCAGAAAAATGCTAAATTACTTTAAAAAATGCCAAAAAAAGCTAACATAAAATTAACTTAGAAATAAAATATCAATATCTTCATCTTCATCTTCATCTTCTTCTTCTTCATTAACAGCAGCTGATGTGGAAGGCTGAGAGACGGAGTCGTAACTTTCTTTGGTCCCAATGCAGCGTAGTACTTCGTCAGGAACAGTGTAAGAATAACAGCACTTTCCTGCTCTCTTTAGGCCAAATCTCACGTACAAAATGGCATTCGGGGTTCTCACCGCCAAACGATTTCGGAGTTTTGTTAAAATGTTAAAATAGACATTGCAAACTGACATAAATCACCGAAGGGGTTATTATTAGCTGCATCTTTATATTGCATGACTTCATTCCAAAACTCTACAGTGGAAGTCAAGGATTCCCATTTAATGTGAACTATGTTTCTCCATTGAGACACCAGTTTTTCAATCACACCAATTTTTGTTAGTTAAAAAATTGTTTTTTATTATTTTCATGTTTCTGTAAAAATAAGCCAAATAAATATGCTATATGCTAAAAGCATAATAGTTATGCTAAACATGGAGTAATTATGCCAAATTTAGCATTTAATATGCTAACTTGGCAACACTGACACTGCCAATGTTAATGTATGGCGAGCGATACGCTGAAATAGACCAATCCTCGAAAATATAGCGAGGTCTGCCACTAGCTTAAAACAAGGTCGCTATCCCGTCTGTTTGTGTGCTTAGTTGTTCTAAACTACGCGACGGATTTTAATAGGGTTTCTTTCGGAAGGTGTATATATAATAAATGCATGTTATATTTATAGAAAGTAGAGAAAAGTCGATGTTTTGTAATCACGTTGTAAAAAATATATTTTCCGGCGCTTACATTGCTAACGCTGGCTAAACCTTATGAGATACATCTAAATAATGTATTACGGAATACTACATCTTAAAAGGCCCACAAAAGAATCTGCAATGGCACATGTACTATGACACACTCTTAAAGATAACCCCCAGCTATCTCTTAAAGATAACCACGTCAGATATTCTGTTTATAATTGTATTATCTGTAAAATAAATGGTGAAATGCAAATATAATGTGTGCTTTATTTCGTATTCATCAGCATAAATAGATGGTTAATAGAGACCAAGAATGGAAAATTTCAAAATGAAAATGTACAGTTGTAATTTTTAATATATAGAGCATCTTTCCCAAGTATGCCTATTTCAGGAAAATACTATATACCCATGTTGTGGAAGATGATTTCTCAAGCAAATTTTAAATATGTAAACGAGTACAAATAACAAATATTAATTACTATTGACACCTGTTAAATATGATTTACCTAAGTTGATAAATACAAAAAAAAATCATGCCGATTTGATACCAGGCTACATTTTGTACTGAACAGTTCAGTTTCTGCCACTGTAGACGTAGCTTGCGTACACCTTTACTTTCAGTAACAAGTAATATTGTTTAGTATAATTATTACTGCTAAACTATTCGTTGTTTGCTGGTGTAGGTATACAGTTATAGCCGCTAATGTGTTGGAACTCTGGCAAAATGTGTCAAACTTCAGTGGGATTGGTTTTATTCCTGGTTTTTGTGGGAGGATGTCTTGGAGAACTCACTCCTCGTGTTACCATAGGCCAAGGGATTTTGAAAGGTATTTACTTGGAGTCTACGCTGGGAAGGCAGTTCGCTGCGTTCATGTCTATACCATTCGCACAACCACCCACCGGAGCGCTGAGATTCAAGGTGAGTGGAACCGGTTATTATGAAAAAATGAGTTTATGATTAAAGCGATGTTTTTAATGCCTAAAGATTGTTTGGTAATAATCATGTTCCGTTGGCGATGTTCGCGTGTTTCATTATTTCATTCATAATCAAAAAGAACAAACGAAATCTATAAAAATATAGTAGATTGATTTGTGAAAGCTCACAATAATTATATGCCTGCTTATTCGTTTTAGGAATCCAGTCTTGATCGGAATATCTCAGGAGATTATAAATCATTAGGTTCTTTTCGATTATTAGAGCCTAGTATAATTCTTACGTTTGTTGGTTGAACTACTTCAGGAACGATTTCTCAAATTCCTCAATTTTAAATCATTTAACATATACAACTCTTACGACGAAATCGAGAAACATTTTCGAATCACGAAACTACTCAATAGGAGGATTGTCGCTGATCAGATGCTCTTGTATAAAATTATTAACTCTAAAGTTGACTGTCCGGAGTTGCTGAACAAAATAAATTTCCATGCGCCAATTCGATACAGCAGACAAAATACCCTTTTCTACATTGATAGATGCAATACCAATTCCAACCAAAATGAATTTATGCAAAGGACATGTAACTACCATAATAATAAATTTGCAAATATAGACACTCGTGCTGACATATTCACTGCTAGTTACTATCACTACAGAATTTCATTGTATCACATTCTAACTCATATTAACCACTGTTAAATTGATTGTACCTAATCTTTTAATATTACTTGCGTGGCAACTTTTCCTCATCCCTCCCCTCCCCTTTCCCGTTCCAACCCAAGTCTATTTAAGTATAGTTAAAATCACTTTTATTTATTGCTGTTTATGGTAGGCATATTATAGGTTTATCGTTTACAGGTTAGTTTTATGTTTCTATATATATCTGTGAACATTAATAATTGGTCTGTTTTTTTGTTATTCTCTTATGTATATTATATTACTAAGACTGTTTATGTTCCTCAAATAAATAAATAAATAAAATAAAACTACAACACCCTGTTAAATTATATGAATATGCTCAAATTTTCAGACAGAAGAATTTTCACAGACTTGGTATTTCTATATAAAATTCTAAATGATTGAGTTGATAGTCCGGTATTGATAGAATTTATAAGCTTTTGGATTCCACAACAAGAAGTCAGGATTTATTTCAGTGCAGAAATTCTGGGACTAACTACCATATGAATTCCTCTTTGCCCAGAATACTAATGCAGGGAAACAATTATACTAAGTCAGTGGACATCTTCAATTTATCTTTAAACAAATATAAAATGTTGTTAATGAAGCAATTCAGTTATGTACAATAAATAATGTATATTTCTTAATATTCTCATGTAAAAGCCCCGAAAAAGGGCGTTAATAGATAAATAAGGTACCGATCGATAAAACTATGACTTTTAATTTGTTTATTTGAATTTATTTTTTTAATAAATTAAAATAAACTACATATTTTCAATCTTATTGTTAGAACCTACCACTTTTTTTGAAAGTTATAGTGGTGAATCTTTCTAATTTAAACGCTTTTATTTACTGTTGCTGCTGCATGTTTGTGTTCATTATAATACGTAAAAAATGTAATACATTTAAAAAATACTAATAGCGTATTTTTTTTTATTTTTTATAGTGAATACCTCACAAGAGTCCCAACTGCTCCCGTCTGGAGCCAGTGAGACTATGGCATCCCCAATCGGGGGATGTTGTGAGGCTGAAGGTAAGTGGGGAAGGGAAAGAGGAAGGTGGGGAAGTACCTGGCTATTCAGATCTAGTCACTAAACACGGCTAAAGCCATTTGAAGCAACGTTTCAATTCTGAATGGTGGTCTTTCACCAGGGCGATACTAGTAGTATCTTCCACTCTGGAACGTGCCGCAAATATACTATATATTATTTTAATTAATTAATTGTAAAATAACACAAATTAATCAAATAAAATTTATTTGCGCACGCCGGGTTCGAACCCGCGACCTTCGGAATGGCAGTCAAATGCGTTACCACTGGACTATGCCGGCCGTCAAAATGATTGAATATGAAAAATATAATAAGAAATACACGTTTCAAAGCGCTATTTCAAAGTTAATTCTGGCATATTTTTCCTTCTGTAATAATGCCGAAACTAAATTAATATTATTTTTAAAATAAATTTAGTTTTTCTTTTTTCCGCTGCTATTTTTTAATACTTTTAGAAAGTATCCCGTGTAGAGAATTTAATGGGTCGGTAAGAAATAAGAATATAAAATAACAACCAGGAAGAGACAAAAAGAGGCAAGAAGGGGAGATAAGATGCAAGAAGAAGCTATAAAATCCAATAAGAGACTACAAAGGCAAAGGAGAGGCAAGAATATACAGGAAGATAGAAGAAGAGACAAGAAGAGACAAGAAGATACAAGAAGAGATAAGAAGAGGCTAAAAGAGACAAGAAGAGACAAAAAGAGTCAAAAGAAACTAGAAGAAACCAGATGACTCTGGTGAAACCAGACGACAAGAGGATACAAGAATAGAGAAGAAGAGACCATAAGAGACAGGATGGGGCAAGAAGAGAGAAGAGACAAGATGAGAGGAAGAGTCAAAAAGATGCAAGGAAATGCACGAAGAGGCACGAAGATAAAGAAGAGACAAAAATACACAAAAAGATACAAGAAGACACAAGAAGAGACAAAAAGAGACAAGAAGAGACAAGAAGAGACTAACATAGACTAAAAGATACAAGAAGAGGCCAGAAGAGATACGAAGAGGCAAGAAGAGATAAGAAAAGACAAGATGAGAGGAAGAGCCATAAAGAGGTAAGGAAATGTAAGAAGAGGCAAGAAAAAGGAAGTCATAAAGAACAAACAATAACACTCAATTCCTTAATTCCATTATTCCTGCCCATCTTAAATTTCAATATTGGTTTATTAGATTGCCATGTACGAGTATACCAGTCGATTAAACTCCAACCTCCTACCAATCCTCAGAGCACGTGTTACAATTCCTTACAAAAGAGTGCCCCCTGGTATACCGGTCTCACCTGGTAGGGGTGGTACAATCGTATCTCATCGTATCGTATCCATTTTCCGTTAGAGGCATGTTTAAAGGAATATGTCTACTGTACTGAAGTGTTCCTTCTCCGTACAAATTATGCACTCGTGATAAGCGACTAGTTAATCGTTAATTAAAAAAATGAACGTTCCGGATCGACAATTCTTCTAATCGCTCAACCTTGCCATCATTATATCTACAACCTCTCTCCATGGCTATAAATATATTGATAAATGTATTGTTTTGTTAATTTTTCGTTTTATATAATCTTTTGTTTTGTATAAATTTTTAATTCATATTCCTTTCTTGCAAATTTAATTTACTTATTCCATATTATGCTGTCTCAGTAGAGGTAAAGTCACAAGGATGAAATCCATAATTGGTTTTATTTTGGCTATATAATACTTATGTACAGACTGATTAAATATAAACTGATGATTTCCCGAAAATTAATAAATAAATGAAAATCACGGGGCCCTTAACTTGGGACGTATTTAATCTGCAATGCGAGCATTTTCGACTCGAAACAAGATGCATATTATAAAGAAGTGCATTTATTGTGTATAGTGTATTTTTGTATCAACACTAAAATACATGCCTACACTAAAATATCAGCTCATTTACACATGCCGGGATTTGAGCCCGCGAACTCTGCACTGAGAAAAATGAGCATTGCTAAAATCTCATCAAACTATTGGTAATTCGGTTAAAAACGAGATTGCACGCCGATAACTTCCTAATATTCTTTTAGTAAGTTCGTAATATGTAGGAACACGTGCTCACGTATCTGCATTTGCCTTGAAAATAAACAATGACGAATACGAAAATATTAGAATTTTAATGAATACTTGGTCCGAAATTGTGATAACACATTCGTATTTTACTGAAAGTTTATATGGATACCTTTAGATTCATTCATTAAGCGCCTGCAATCACGTTTTTGACCGGATTACGAATAATTTGAAGAGATTCGTAATAAATTAACCAAATATAATATTAAATATTTGTAATAAGCATTTAGTTTGTGGCTCGTCATAATTTCCAATAAAATATATAAATTTATTTTAGACCACTTTATTTGTAAATATAATATTAGTTATTTTTCTCTTTTAATATTAGTTTATTTATTTATTTTTGGAATTTTAAATAGATGCGTACTTACCTGCGTCCTGATACAATCCATAAACACATAAAAAAATGTTTAAATTAACCACAACCACACACGCTTTCGAAATTTGTATATAATTTTTTTTTTTAAAGAAAGACAATTATTCCCGGGTTACGAATAACCTGACAATATTTGAAAATCTCCTACTACCACCACTCCTACTTACTGTGTAAGCTGAAAATGTTGCTTGTGTTGTGATGGAGGTCTTAGCTAACCGAGGAATTGAACACACTACGCATGGGTGGAACCCAAACGCGATGTCAAAAAATTGGTTGATATATTTTTCTAATTTAATTTCCTCTGGTAAGTTCAGGGGCAAAGAGGTTCTAAGAGCTCTGCGTCGAAGATTGTAATTTTCATTATTTCACACTAGTTTATCATAATTATAAAATTAACTGAGATATTTGCCAATTGGTAGAAATACGTATCTATTTCTGATGGTTTATTTAACAATATTATCAACATAGAAGATAAGTACAGTAAATAATAATGATTATTTAATATTGTATGCGTTCTTGCTCAGGTGAAATTATCTTAAGCAACGTTAAGCAAACAATTACGTAAATACCTAACACTGGATATTTATTTGGCTTATAAGTCAATACAGGCACGACAAATTTTCCATGAGATAAACTATTATAGTAGCATACAGAAAACAAGGCTGTAGGTAGGAAATAAGTTAACTGATAAAGTTTTCAATCTTTCTTTATCACAATTAGAGCATATGAAATTGTGCCGCTCCTTAAAAAAATGAAGTGACATCCATATGGAAATAATGGAGGTGGAGAAATATTATATTCAGCCATGGTATTGAGTCACATGACATCAGGGTATCTAGCACGGTCGATGGATAAAGGTTTTATTGATAATGTCGGTAACTTGACATCGTTGCCGAGCTTGACTGCATATCGCTAACGTACAAACAACAGTTCACGTCGAATAAACTAACACTTAGGACGGGTTGTTTCGGAGTATTTGAACAATTCATCAAATTTCAACGTTCACTTCTGGGATCTGTGAAAGTCCAATTCAAGTACTGTTATTATATCATTATAGGCTAGTTGCTTGACAAAACTGAAATAAAAACAGAACTTGAAAAATCTTTCACAGAACTTGAAAATGAACGTTGAAATTTGATGAATTGTTCAAATACTCCGAAACAACCCGTCCTTAGTCGCTGTGATATGTTGTTTGTTCATTGACGATCTACAGTCATGCTCGGGAACGATGATAAGTTACCGACATTATCGATAAAACATTTATCAATCGACCGTGCTAGATGTGGTATTTATTTATTGCTAAATATATATTCATTTCCACGATCTACACCAGTGATATCCGTACCTAATATTTTGTAAAATGTGTGTCAACGCCATTGTGTGTGAACGCCCCCGCAATTTTGATTATTATGTGGCTATTTTTTTTACTTGTCTTAAAAATACCCATGTTTTAGGAGGGAGGAAACACTTTTATAAGGAAAATAATATATAGATGGTAAGGTACTTTTGAAAACACCGTTCGTGGTAATATACAATATGGATGTTTATACTGAAAACTTTCAGCTCACGCGGTTTTCAAAATCGATGAAAATTCTCCGTAGGAGTGGTCACGAAAGTCAGCTAGGAATCTAGAGGTTAAGAAGTGATTAATTTGTGTTATTTTAAAATTTATTCATTTAAAATAGTATAGTGTGGTAGATGGGTACTTTCAGCATCGCTCTGATGAAAGATCAACATTCAGAATCGAGACATTGCTTTAAATAGCTTTTGCTGGTGACCACATATGAAGAGCCAAGTACTTCTCCACCTTCCCATCCAACCCATATTCTTCCCCTTATCACGATCTTCAGCGTCACAAAATAACCCAATTGGGGATGCCATAAAATCACTGGCTCCGGGCAGTTGGGTCTCTCGCGAGAAAATGATAAATAAATGTTTATTTTGTTGTAATCAAAGGCACCGTTGGAGGCGAAGGGGTGGGAGGGCGAGCGCGATGGCTCAGTGGACGCCACAATATGCATACAGAACAACCCTTACACGAGGGAGAAAGAAATCTCTGGAACCGAAGACTGCCTTTACCTCAATGTTTATACTCCTAAGGTAAGTCTGTATACCTTCTTGTTAATGTATTTTTAAAAAAGTAAATAAAAAAATATTAAAAAAACAAAACCAAAAATTAAATGATGAAACTTTATGTTTTACCATACCATTACAATTTAAATTACATCTTGCTTGATGTTGTATTTTGCTTTTAAGTTTATTTCTATTCTTATTTTCTTACTATTTTGTATATTACCCACGCAGAGGCAGTGCCTTTTGTGGGTTCCCTTAACTTACCTTTTTTAACATTTTATATGTTTGTAATCTTTATTCTAAAAATGTGTGTACTTACGTGCAAAAAAAAAAATTGGAAAAAATAAAGAGAAAAAATGTTATTTAAAAAAAACGAAACTCGTAGTAAAGCGGGAAACTGGTGAGTCTACATCACACAGAGAACACAAAAAATATAGCCGTCAAGGGACACTTAACAGATGTAAAACATCAACATTTATTTTCTCTAAATGATAGCGAAAACCCTATCAAAATGCGTAGCTTAGTTTAGAAGAACTAAGCTCACAAACAGGCAGACGCGGATAACGGCTTTGTTTTATACTATTTAGAGATAACAAAGCAATTATTTTATTATTATTAAAATATACAGAAAGAAATATATTACAAATCAAAAACATATCACCATTTTCTAGACTTAGGCAGGTTGGAGTCAGAAATACTGTTAAAAAATATTGTATGATAATTATGTGTTACAAGCGCCTGATTTATTTATTAAGTCTTATAGTCTTATTTTGATGTTAAAAATATTGTATGATAATTATGTGTTACAAGCGCCTGATTTATTTATTAAGTCTTATAGTCTTATTTCGATGTTAAAAATATTGTATGATAATTATGTGATACAAGCGCCTGATTTATTTCTTCTGTTTACAAATTTAAATTTTTATTACAAATTTAAATTTTTATTTTCTTTCATTTTAATTTTATTTCTATTATTTTCATTTTATTTTACGTTAAAAAATAAGATGTTAAAAAATATTGTATGATAATTATGTGATACAAGCGCCTGATTTATTTCTTATGTTTACAAATTTAAATTTTTATTACAAATTTAAATTTTTATTTTTATTTAATTTTCTTTTATTTTTATTTTAATTTTATTTCTATTATTTTCATATTATTTTACTGTTTATTTTATTACGTATTAAAATATAGTAATATAAAGGCTACACGTATCCTCGCTTTCACTCTTGTAATCTCTCAAAATAAATTGTATCGGTGGTATATTCACTGTCAATTTGACTGTCCTAGAACGGGAGACCTTCCTAGTTGGACAGTCAAAATCTATGCTGTAATATTTTTGTAACAAACAAATAAATAAATTTAGAATAGATCCATCGCCAATTTTAGTGAGAATAGAAGCAAATATACTGCAGAGAGTTTTTACAGAGTAGGTATCGCACGAGAGGCCGGCCGAATGCTTAATCGTTCTTTGCAAGAGCGTCGTCCCGTCTTGCCACGCAAGGGGAACGATGTTTCACATCTAAAACATTTTTTTTAATTTTCAAATTTTCTAGGAGCCATTGGAGGAAGGGCGTCTCCTGCCAGTGATGGTGTTCTTCCACGGGGGCGGCTGGATGTGCGGCTCCGGGAACAAGATGTTTTATGGGCCGGAGCGTCTCATGGACAGGGATGTCGTGTACGTCGGTGTCAATTATCGTTTAGGTTTGTGAAATACCCAACTGAATTTTTATTTAATTATTTAACTGATTGATGATCACTCAATGACTATGTACACAACAAATTGATTACTTTACCGATTGATTACTGTACTGATTGAATAATTGATCAATTGATTAAATACTTTATTACGACTTAAATTATCAATGATAACCAATTGTAATTGATTACTGATTTATTACTTTACTTATTGACTCGACTTATACACTTGACTCAATTAAACACTCATTTCTGATTGTTATTGATTTTTGATAGTTATTTATAACTTTAACAATACATTATTTTACGGAATGCTTATTTTAATTATTAATTTCTTATGGGCATGATAACTTATTGATTACTCAAATAGTTTATTACTTTAGTGACTGATTACTTTACGGATTGATTACGTTAAATCAAATTATATTATTGGTCACTGATTGTAATTAGTTACTTTACTTAGCTTAATTATTGATCACCATTTACAATTTTTTTTTTTGTGACACCTCACATGAGTGTCCCTGCCTGTGCAGTGTACAGACAGGGGAACTATGTCACCACCCGGTTGGGCGGCGTTGTGAGGCGGAATAAGGTAGGGGCTGTAGGAAGGGATTTGTTAATGCGGGCCTTGAAGAGGCTCGGATTATAGGAGGGAGGAAAAACAGATGCCGGTAGCTCGTTCCACATACGAGCCAACTTACACAAAAACGAGTCGTAAAAACGGCCCGTTCTCATGAAGCCAACGTCAACCGTGAACGGGTGTTCAGCTCGTGTCCGTCGAGTTTCGCGCACGTGCACCGGTGCATCAGGAATCAATGCTGCTAGCTCCTTGGAGCAGGCTCCATTGAAATACCTGTAGAACAGACACAGCATGCCTACATTGCGTCTATGCATTAGAGAAGGCAATCGGTCTGTTAACAACGGATTGTCAATCAGACGGATCGCTCTCCTTTGCACAGATTCAAGCAGGTTTATCAAGTATTTTGGGGCACCAGCCCAAAGGTGGCTCCCAAATTCAATAGTTGGGCGGACTTGAGACTTGTACAGGGTCAGCAGCTGGTCACTGTTGAAGAATCTCCTAGCCCTGTACAAGATGCCCAACTTTTTGGACGCCTGATTTACTCGGGCTTCTATGGATCCCCGATACTTGAGCTGGTCTGATATAGTAACTCCAAGCATTTCAATGGAGTCTTTATTGGGGAGAGTGCTCCCATCAAATTGCACCAGACAGTCATTTATTTTTTTTATTTATTTTTTTTATTGTTGATACATTTTTTTTACAATATTTCATATTTCAATTTAGTAATGTTGGCCTCACTGGGTTGTTTACCCGTGCTGAGGCCTCCATTTTATAATTTAAGAATTTATACATTTAAAAAAAAATAAAAGAAAAACAACATTAAAATAAAGATAAATTTAAAATAAAAAATAAAGATTAAAAATTAAAATATAATTATAACACTAAAAGAAAAATATCAAAAGAGAATGTAAATCGGCATTTATAATGATATATGTGTTTGTGCGTGTTGCGTGTTTTATATTTTTTTTTTGTGTTGCGTGTATATGTTTTATTCTTTTATGTTATAGTATTTTGGTAATATTGTCTTTTTGGTCTTTAATCCATTTTTTTATTTTGTGATAAATTATTATTATTTATTTTTTACATTGATCTCCCTTTGAGATATTTATTTATATTTATATTTCATCTTTGCCGAAATCAGACACGCTTGGGTTTTTGAGACGTTGAAACTGACCAAGTTGGCCTTACCCCAGGCACGAACCATCTCGAGGTGGTGGTCAATTTTTTGCTTCAAAACTTCCCGAGCTGTTCGGACATCATAGGGGGAAGGGGGCCTGTCAAAAAGATAACCCTCGTGAACGGTGCTGTCATCAGCGTAGCAGTGAATTGGTGCACATTCAACGAGATCGTTGATGTGCAATAAAAACAGCGTCGGAGACAGCACAGATCCTTGTGGCACCCCCGCATTGATTTGGTGCGGTGAGGAAGAAGAGCCGTCAACCACGGTTTGAATTGTTCCTCCCCTCAGAAAGTCTGCAATCCAACTATGCAGGGTTGGGTGGATCCCATACGATGGTAACTTCCCGATAAGCGCCCGGTGCCAGACTCTGTCAAAGGCTTTGGAGATATCCAACCCAACGGTTTGAGTTTCACCAAAACGTTCCATGTACCGCCCCCAAATATGCGTCACATATCCGAGTAGATCGCCACACGATCGGTTTTGACGAAATCTATATTGCCGATCGCTTAGGATATTGTTATTCTCGAGATATGTGAGCAATTTGTTGTTAACCACCCTTTTTAATACCTTCGAGAGTATGGAAGTGATGGCTATGGGGCGGTAGTTAGAAGGGTCGGAGCGGTCCCCCTTTTTGGGATTGGGTGGACGATTGCCTTTTTCCAAATATCTGGCACCTTTCCACCTTCGAGAGAGCCTAAATAATTTCGCGAGCACTGGAGTCATTTCTGCAGAACACCTCTTGAGGACCAAGGCAGGTATTCCGTCCGGCCCACTGGCTTTGTCGACTTTCAGCTCGTTCAAGACTCGGAGAACCTCTCTGTTCCGGATTTTCGGTTCCTCCATTTGAAAACCGCAGTGCGGAATGGAAGAGGGAGTCTCTCCGTTATCTTGAAGAGTTGAGTTTTCCGCATTGAAAATGAAATGTCATTGGTTACTGATTGATACTAGTTGATTACTTTGGTGATTGATCACTTTACTGACTGATTACTTATTGACGACTTAGATTGGTTACGGATAGGTTGATTGTTAACTGATACTTTGATGATGAACAGTCAATTGGTTGGCAATATATAATATTATGTTTTAGGAACCTTGTCTTTCTTCTCAACCATGGACAAAGTGGCACCTGGAAACTATGCATTGAAAGATCAAAACATGGCGTTGAAATGGATACAGAGAAACATAAAGCAGTTTGGAGGAGATCCCAATTCCGTCACAATCTTTGGGGAGAGTGCTGGAGGGGCTAGTGTTCACTATCACATGCTTTCACCAAAGAGCAAAGGTACAGTTCACATCTCTTTCATAGATGGCGCTAATTTAATTATTTTTAGGAAAAATAAGTTTTAACTTAATATTGCATTGAATCACCAATACCTTGGCCATTCTTGAAAGAATTGAGTTTGTATGGACAAAACTATTTATTTATATTCATATTATGAACGGGCGCAAACGAACGCTCTTTCGTAGAGTACAAACGGGCTCTATGAAAGAGTATTATATTATTAGTATTCTATTGTACACCCTTAAGATTATTCCTTTCTCTTGTATTGTAAATGCCCAATAATAAACTTCTTATCCAAAGGTACATATTCGCTACCTGTATAACAGATCATGGGATTGTCCTTCGGTCAAGTATCGAATTAACCCTCTGAAATCCTAACCCACCGTACACAACACACCATATCGTACGTACAACTAAGAATTATGCAGGTACCTACATTTAGGTAGGTTAAATAAAACGAAAAATAAATAATTCCTGCAAAAAAAGACTACATATACATTTTTAGCAGTTATTCGATATTGTAAATTCTCACTGACACTGAATTTCAGAATTTTTTTTGATCGCGAAACATGCCCACATCGCATTTAATGTGTTTTTTTTAATCTTTCGTCTAGAGTTTATTGTGAATATTATATTATCAAAATAAATATTTCAGGTTTGTTCCATAAAGCGATATCCCATTCTGGCACTGCTTTCTGTCCTTGGGCGAACCCCGCCCCTGGCACCATGTTGAAGCAAGCCAACAAGCTGGCCCTAGTAATGAATTGTCCCACTGGAGACAGCCTGGCCATGGTGGAATGTCTGAGGACTAAATCAGCAGAGGAGCTCATTGCTGCAGATAAACATTTATATGTGAGTAAATTGATCCAAATCAATAAATTCACAAGTGTTTTTAATTCCTGTATACATGTATGCACTATACATGTATCCAATATGGCTTTATTTTATTATTTTCTGCAATTAAAATGAAAATGTCTTCCGTGTTTTATAGATTATGAAAATTGGCAATTAAAATTGACCCCTTCAGATGTGTGCAGTTTTGGATTCAGTTTATATAAAAATTAGAAAGATGGTATTGAACGTATGCATACCTATATAAATACCTTCTCAGTTTGCTGTAAAAGACAACAACCCTAACATTAAAATAGAAAATATTTGTGCCGATGCAGCAAAAACTGTAATGGTGCGCACATAACGAAAGCACGTACACAGTTTGACTTACAAGGTCTAAGCAACTACTTTCGGCGTGCAACATTTCCATTATGAGCTTTAGGGCTTTGAAATGTCCATTTGATTGTTGACAAATAATATTTGAAAAAGTAGTCCAAAAAATTAAGCGAAGCACTAATATTAGCATTCCTCTCATTGGTCGATAAGGAATCGACATAAACCGGGAAAACATGATATCTAGAGCACTCTGTTCCTATATCTATTGTATATGGATCGGTTGGGCACGAGGTTTGTTGCATTATTACTGCACCCAGTTTGCGTCGATTCCTCACTGACCCATGAGGGAGAAGAGTTATAATACTAGTAACTACCTATACATACTAATATATTATTTTAGTTTTTTAAGTTATGGTTTGTCATTAGGGTTGGGATTACGACCCAATGATTCCCTTCAAGCCGACCGTGGAGCCCGAGCACGAAGAAGCTTTTCTAACGGAAGACCCGAGAGTTCTTGCAGTAGAAGGCCGGTTCCACCAGGTGCCTTGGATGCTCGGGATAAATGCAAGAGATGGTGCCCTAAGATCTGCCAGTAAGTTACTTGGAGGATCTGTCAGGGAGAATTTAATTATTACTTCTATTTTAGAATATGTATTCAGGGCTGGAGCAGGCCGCTCCGGGCGTTTAATTGCTAAGGCGCTGATAACACCTAACATCTAACGGTTCTAACACATCGCTCTTGAGATTGTTTATCATGAAAACGGCGCTACACAAAAATATAAATCATCCAAATATTATTAGATTACCTACCTAGACGTCCACTAGTTTTTACAATGGTCGCCAAAATTTTACTTGCGCCAGGCGTACTTCGGCTCAGGGCTGGCCCAGTATGTATAATATGTTTTTCATAAAAAATACAAGTTTCTGTTGTTTGTGTTTTTGGCAATCGACTACCTTTCACAGAGCATTCAGTAAGATTTAGAAAATAATGACAATACATAAATAAAATGTAATAGTTTTTCTATGTCAGTTGTATTATTAAATTTACGTGAATAAGAATTGCAAATGGATTTTACTTGCTATTCATTTTCAAGTATCTGTATTTTGTTTCAGATATATTTGGTAACCCGGAGTTGCTAAAAGAACTGTCGCAAAATTTTGACAAACTGGCACCAATAACGTTTGACTATCAAAATGCAGATAATGCTGAACACATAACAGAGAAAATAAAAAAATTCTATTTTGAAGATTCGCCCATCATCAGCAATGATTCCATTCTTCCACTGACCAATGTAAGTAGATAATCCTATCTACTTGTATAGACAAAGAATCATTATAATTACTAGACATCGCAATATATTTTATAGCATTTTCATACTTGAGGCTTATTCATCATAAATGCATATTTCAGCCAATATATTCTTTAAATTATCAACTGTTTATATAAGAAATGGTCGATACTTTTTTGTCCTCTGCGAGGAAACATATTATTTTGGAATCTAGTCCTTTTGGAAATTTTGTGCATTTTTTGGAATTGATAGTGCATATTCGTAATTTTGGTAGTACATATAATCCAATGTCTAATCATTGCTGCCTATAATATGCAGTAATATGGAATATCTGTAAAAAATTATATTTTGATGCATTGTTCAATGTTAAACAATTTCCAAATCATTTATTTTTTCTTTCAGATTTACACCGATTCATATTTCTTATCTGGAATTGATGAAGCTCTCCGACTCCACTTCCCAAATTCAGAGAAATCAATATATTTCTATCACTTTGACTATCGAGGAAGAGATAGCTTCTCTAAAGTTTTTGGTGAACCATGGAGAGATTACGGTATAATGTTGTTTTCTAACAATACTTGAAAATAAATAACTTATAATTATGGATTTTTTTTCATTAAAATTGATTGTTTTTCAGGAGCGTGTCATGTTGACGAGTTGATCTATCTTTTCCCATTGGGATTATCTCACGAACCACTAAATGAAAAAGATGCATCTATTTCTGATGTCATGCTTACACTGTGGACCAACTTTGCAACAACTGGGTGAGATTCTTAGATAACCAAAAGGCCACATACTAGACATAAATAGGGCGTGTACATACACATTAGTCTTTATTTTGGAACAAATGGCCTTTAATCCATGAAGCAAATTCTTCCCGTATTTTGTCTATCACCATTATTGCCTCACTGTTGAATCATATAAATTGATTTATTTATTGTAATTTTCCAGGAACCCAAATGAACCACGATCAAGTAAAGATATGCACGTGCCTCAATGGACACCAGTTACCTCCCCCGATGAAATGGAATACATCGACATTAGCAGTAAAATAAGAATGGGCTCGAGGCTTATGGACGAAAGAAGAAAATTATGGAAAGATTTACCTCTATGGCAAAAAAGTCATTCTGATGTCTATAAAAGACAAACTGTAAAAACAGAACTGTAAACATTGTTGTCTGTCAATAAGAATGATTAATTAAGTTGAATATAAATCAAATACTTATTTCTTTGTTTCAGTTGAACTTTTTTAATTGAAAAACTTTAATATTATTATGTATTTTGAATAAAGTAAAATATGATTATATTTACATAAAGCATACGATCTTCAAAACCACAGCTATTATATTGACTGAAACAAGGAGTAACACTTTAGTTCATACCCGTAGCAGAATGGAGGGTGTGAAAGTAAAAAATTAAATATGTATACTTAATACAAAATGTATTTATTTATATGAAAGGTAAATTAAAACAAATTTAATATCTATATTATGACAAAAATATACATATACAATATCATCAGTTTACAACTAAAATCCACAATGTATAAATACTCTTGGATCGAAATGAACAAATCACAATATTAGAAAGATCAGACAAAAAATACTGTAGGAAACGTTGTGCATTACGCGCTGAGACGCATCTTGAATAGTGTATTTTCCATAACAATAATAAAATATAACCATTCCATAAGAAAACACAAAGTGTATTTAATGGATGCAACATAAAGATTGGTTGAAATAAATTAATCTTTTCTGACAGCTGAACTCTTAACAGAAAAATACTTAAATCTGTTGGCAGTTAGCCATTAGATTTTAGTTGCAATCTGACAATATTTAGAGCAGGTTAAACTACCCTCAATGGTTTTTGACAACGGTCTAGATCAGTGATTCACAACCGGAGCGCATTTTGTTCAGTCCACTTGGCTAAATAAAAATCAAAAGCATTCATTTCCATTTGGTTTGACCTTAGGCCAAGCGAATTTTTCATCTGCAGTGCTTTCTCTGTGCTCCTTTTAATCAATATTTTTAATGGGTTCTATTTTACGGGGGTACATGATCAAACGTTATTTCTGAAAACAGAAATAACAGAAGTAAGTGTTGATATTTCTTATCTAATAGACAACATTAAGTTTTCCGAGTGTTATTATCAAAATATATAACGGTTTCCATTTTGTTTTACAAAAATATGAAAGGAACCTATCTGTTTTCAATATTTTGATTTAGCTGCCTAAAAATTTATACATTTGTGATTAATAAAAATTGAAAAATCCGAAAAATTGGTTTGGCCTTGAAGGAAATGCTTTCGTCTGTGGAACTTTTTGTGCATTCTGGGATTACTTTATTAAAAGGTTACAGTTTTACAAAATAAAAAAAGGTTATCCGACCAAATTATGTTGGATAAAGCAAACATTTTTTTAAATCTACACTAGCGATGCTACTGACGGCAAAGTTAACCATGTCAAGCTGTAGTTACCCTAGCCCCCATGTCCAGCGGACATATTGATCATTGTTAAATTGGCCCTCTGGCTAAATAGATTGTTTATCACTGGTCTAGACATACCAGATATTCAAATTTGTACTTAAATTTATGCTTTTCTAGTTTAAGTAAAATGTCAATAAGTGATTTTTGACCCTGAAATTCAAACAGTAACTCACAACATAAATAAACCAACAAAAAATTTGTGTTACAAAACTCAATCTCTTAGTGGTAATAAACAACAATATTAATTAATGATTTCAAAACATATATAATTAACATGCCAACAAAAACAAATTGAAAAGAAAGATCAACAGTGTAGGCCTAATTGTTTGAATCCCCGACACATTTGAGGTTGTCATCAAATCAGCAATTAACGCCATTTTGAATTTTTGACATTTTAAGAGTAACGGTTAGCGGGGACTGTTCAAAGGCTAAAAAATTGTAAATGGTGCTGATTTGCATTTTTGACAACCCCAAATGTGACGGGAGTTCAAATATAATGCGTATTTGAAATACAAACAAAATTCATTCCACTATTATTTATAATAAAACTAATAAGGCACTTTTCCAGTTAATGAGTTTACAATTCAGAAAAAGAGAATCAAAAATGATTCGATAACCTAATCATCATATTTATAATAATTATAATATACATATTACAAATAATAATCTGTGTCTTCTTTGTCTGCCGTAAAATAAAATTCCTTTATTTTATTACTTATTTATTATGTAAGTACATCGGGAATGCAGTGAAAAGGGAACCGATTTATATGTACTTAACGAGTATAAGTATATCGACCGGTCAGTGGTTGAGTGGGCATAGCGCTTGGGTCTCACCCGAGCGTCGCGTGTTCGATTCCTCGGCTGGCTAAGTCCTCCATCACAACACAAGCAACATTTTCGGCTTTCTGTGGTGGTAGTAGGAGATTTTCAAACATTGTTGGGTTATTCGTAACCCGGGAATGTTTGTCTTTCTTTTTAAAAAATAAAAAAAAAAATTAAAAAAATATAAAATGCTTAAGAGTAAACGGAACATATGTTATAAGCTACGCATTCATAGATGGAGCTAATTTAAAAGGAAAAATCCTATTTGCAAGTTATGCTTTAAAATATAAAGTTGAATTATTTGTTTGCTCAAGTATATACCGAATACGAAAAAATAGTTTTGTACTTATAAAAACTCAATTGTTTTAAGAAAGGCACCCAAATACAATTTTGTATCGGTGATTCAAGGGCATTATTGTATTTGTAAGCCTATCTTAAAAGAAATCAGTTATTATAGACACAAAATTTATTTATATACATATTTGGCACGTACAAGCGCAAACATTCATCTTACTATTTTAAAATGTAACTTGAAAAAAGTGTCTTTTTGTAAAATAATTAAATTAACGCCCTCTATGGTCGTATAGATTATAATGTATGTTCTGTTAACCCTTGGAACATAGCTTTAAAATACTAAACAAATTTTGCGCCCGTACATAGGTATTATGAATATGAATAAATAGTTTTATCCCTATAGAAATTCAATTCTTTCAAGAAAGGCATACAAAATACAATATTGTATCGATGATTCAATCCTTAGTTTACATTTATCCATAAGTGCCTTTTTGACTCAAACAGTGAGTCAATTAATCACTCAATGGATTGAAAATTTGAATATGGAAGATCTATAAAATAACAATAAATATGCCAATAACACATCAGCAGTGGACAGCTACAAAAAAAACTATTTTCAATTTTGTTGATTTTTTTTGACAAATTTTCATTTGATTCGCTAACAGCGGCAGTTCATGACCTATTTCATTGGGAATTCAGTCGGAGATTAAAAAAGGGAAAATAAAATCCCCCATTTATAAATTCTATGTTGGTCTTTTCCATAATTATACATACTTTTCTTTAGATCTAAGGGAATTTCATTGTACCACTGCACCAAGGATTAGCGACCTAGCAATACTAGACTTGATGATTCACTAAAGTGTCTGTGGTTAATGAATATAATGTCAAAAGTTATGTAGATTGTTTTAACCCTTTCGGATTGTGTATATTTGAAAAAAAAAACACATAAATTTATTCCTCCCTATCCTATCTAGAGTGAATAAAAAAAATACCTTTTTGTTTTTCAATTTGCTGGTTTTGCTGCCGTGTTTTAATTGGCTTTGTGCAGTTTTTTAAAAATGGATTTTTGGTCATTTTGAATTCCATTTTTGTTTTGTATTCAATTTTGATCGAATTTTTTTAAATGTAAGTTTTGAAGATATTTATTCAATGTTTAATTTTTAAGACATTTTTTAAATTGAATAAAATGTCATAATTCTGCCAACAATGTTCTTTTTGTACTTTTATGTAAAAAACACGCCCTCCGAGAGCTACATAATGTTTTTTTTTTTTCAAATAACTTTATCAATTGTTATCGAGTATCAAATATGTTCCACCACTGCCAGTTTTAATTCAGGCCTGAAAGGGTAAAATACGAAAAACGTAATTTACACAAGAAACTGTCTTTTCATATAAAAAAGGAACATCTTCAGTAATGAACTTAAAACATCACAGAAAAAATCTATCGATTCTTGCAAAATTATTATTACTATTCCTTACAAATTTGGTGTTAAAAAATCTCATAGTCGCTGCAAACCCGATTCCTAAGGTTTGCAAATTCGTATGGTTTACTGCTGTAACGCCAGTATTATGTTTTGCATGAACTATTTCTTAGAACAAAAAGTCCCATAGTTGCAGAATGAATAACACACATATGGGATTCATATTAAACTTGCTCTCAAGCATTATTAATACGGAAGGATGGAATTTGAGTAGTGTGCTGTTTAAAGAGTGGAAGAATTATAATAATTAATTAAATAAATTATGATACTAGTTTGTCTTGTTATCTATTCTTCTTTATGGGAGTTACTGTAGAGAAAACTGCCACTGTTCACTTATAATAGTAATTTTAACAAATCGACTAGTTTCATTCCTTCCACCAGCACTCGTTTAATATTAGTCAGTACCACTTAAATATATTACTTAAGTCTATGACTGAATGTATAAACAAATTATATAGCTGTCAAAGTATAACTAATCCAAAACTTTTCTCGTTTAAATATGAAAAATGTGGAACCATGGAAACCGATAGCTACCGATTTATTAAAAAATGTTGAAACTAAAACAATATTATGCATCTGTCTCCAGGAATTGATTATCGATTGGTTCTCCCAAATATACAAAAAGAGCTAAATGAAATCAACTAGCGTATTTAAAGGTACTTTGGTGATACTCCTCATCTATGCAAAATAAAGACAAAATGAGAACTCAAGCATTTATGAGTATAACATTTTGTACTCTTGGCAAGCTTCAAGGATTAAACCGTCCAGAATTGAATCGGTCAATTCATTTTTAACGTCAATTTCATTTTCTTCTATATTTACCCAATCAATTTCTTCCCTGTAAAGTTCCTTAATTAGGAGCTCGTTTACATAGTCTTGCCTTTTGTGTGCCCAATTGACTAGAAGATTATCTTTTTGCACACTGTTCTCTAATCCCAAAATGTCTTTGACTTTCTTCTCCACTCGGAGACAGACATCTTTTTTGTTGAATGACTTAAATTTGTTTTCCTTATTGTACTCCCACAATTTACACGGTTTTATGACGATTTCTGAGAATTCCTTTTCAAAAGTCTCTTGGCAAATATCAAAGAGATATTCCTTGTTCTTTATTTCTAATGTAGATACTTTGTCACTTTTTGAAAAGTTCTTGTAGGTAATGTTCTCGGAGTTGCCTTTGGAGAATTGATTCCATAGCCAGTTACAGTAAGATTCAATGGTGTGGATGGCTCTAGGGGTCACCTTGAGGGTGATGCTCTTGGGACTCGGGCTGAGTTTGGTGTCCTCTGAAGGGGGAATATACGGTGGCGGTGGCTTGTCCGGTATCTCTCTCACTAAACAGTAAGGCAATTGTGACTGCTGCTCCAGAGCTTTGATCTGAAATTAAACATTTGCTTTGTTACATTACATCATGTGTAAACAGGTTACAAGTGCTGACAAAATTTTAAATCATAGATTTACATTGCTGGATTTGACACAGATTTTTTTTGACAAATTCATATCTCTAACCATGGAGAATATGTAGTATGTATCTTTTATACATTCAAACTGACAGACTTTAATCTGTGTGATCTATATTACATGTTATGACAAAAGGGTTAGTACAAAACTTTTCTTTAACCGCTTCTGTGCCAAGAGCGCGTATAGGCGCATTCTTGGCCGAGCTCAGCTGGCCCGCCATAGAAAAATAGCGCGTATTCGCACTATTCTTTGAGCCTCTGTAGCATATATATGTCACGTTTTTTGATTTATTTAAAATATGGAACACACAGAGACATCTATTGGGATGATTTTGTAGTACTTCACCAAACAAACTAAATTACAGTTTTCGGATATTTTCGATTTTACAGAGATCTACCCAGGAGCTTCGTTTGACAGACAACAGTGTCTTGAGACAATTGTTTCCTGTGTTGTTTGAAATTTTGTTTTTGTTTTACGTAAATATATACTTTTTGATACTCGTGCGAAACAAATAATAGTTAATTCAATTTTTTTTTAACAATAAAAATAAAAATAATTCAGTTTACAATTAAAAAACAATCGATCTAAATAATTGCTCCTTTTAATTAATTGTTAATATTTTTCTAATGCAAGTTCCTATATTTATGTGACAAGTTGTGACAACCCTGACATTTTCTGAAAAATTAAAATCTTTTTATCTAAGTGAAGGGCGGCAAATATGTTGCAAATTGAATAAATTTGGTAAGTCATTTAAATATTCTTTCAAGGTGTAATGTTTTTAATTTATAAGAAGATGTAAAAATGATTTATTTTGATTAATAATTCACGGCCTGCTGTGCACAGCGACCCTTCTACCTACTGGCATTTAACCTTTTAAATGCCAGTAGGTAGAAGTGTAGCTGTGCACAGCAGGCCAAGAATGCGAGTTAACTCGCTCTTGGCACAGAAGCAGTTAAAGGGTTAAAAGTTTATGTGTGTATAATCAAGTAAGTTCACGTTTTTCCGAAACATGTTATAAAAAAATAAACTGAATAAAAAAAGGAAACAAATAAATAAGTAAAAATAAAGTATTCATTAAACCAACATAAAATAATACTAACTTCTAATTCAATAGCAAGTTGCTTCTTCCTTAATTCTTCTGCTTCGTCTATGCGGCAAATGGACAATGATACTGCCGCAGGGGAGTACTCTCCAGTGGGTGAGTCTGTAATATTAGGTTGGGCTGTAAAAACTAGTACATAATATATATTGAAAGTAAATTCAAATGAAAAACAGATATTTTATTTAAATATAAATAATTCCAGCTGCATGGAATACGGTGACCGGATAAATCATCAAAATGATAATTCATCACATCTTTAAAAAGTTATATAAAGTCATGGAAAGTGATGAAACAAAAACTTTATTAACTGGGTTAAGTAGGTTAGGTTAAAAAAAAAAATTTCATTGTTTTTAATGACTTTATATCACTTTTTAAAAGTGTGTTGAATAGTCACTGTGTTGAGTTAGCATGGAACCGTGGAATACATGTCATAAAACTGAAGTTAGCTACAACAGGAAGATGCAACTTACCTCTTGGGCTCTGGTCAGGACTGGGGGTAATAGTTTCTTGGCCCAGCAAGATATCATTGAAAGAATGAGATTTAGCATCAGTTCCTCCTTCAGTTTTATGTTTTTCTTTTTGATAGCCCCCCTCCACACAGTCACTTTGGGCATCTATTTCTGTTGAAGGTGGAAGAGCTAAATCCTTCTCTTCAGGTGTCATTAGTTCATCATCACAACTATTTTGGTCTTTATGAATTTCATCACTTTCATGATCCGTTCTAGGTTTGTCAACAATATCGATTTTGGAATCTACTTGGATTTTTTCTGTTAAAGTTTCTTTAATTAGTGGAAACTTAGGAATCATGTCTTCATCAAACAATTTATTTGCAGTCAATCCAACAAACTCTGTATTTGCTATTGATTTTTGAAGTATCTCCATTTGAGATATATTTTCAGTAGGTTTAATGTTATCACATTTGTTTAAAACTACCACATTTCTAATAGACAGTGAAAGGTTTTGTTTTACTTTGTCTTCTGAATAATTTTGTTTAAAATACGATTCATCATCTTTAGATTGATCATCAAGTAGTTTACTTTTGACTTTGGCAATCGAAGCAATGTCTTCTTTAAAAGGGATTAAATCTGAATTAAATGAAGTAGGCAGAATTTTTGAATCAGCTTCAATATATGTTTGTCTGACCAATGGTGATGTTTCTTTATGTTCACTTCTATCTTCCAGGGTGAAATCATCACTGTATTGTATGTTCTCCACATTTTCACACTGTTCGTTTATTTTGGAAATGTCCAATTGTGTGAGTTCCTCTACAAGGCTGTGTGCTGTAGATTTTGAGGAATCACTTTGGTCACTGGAATCTATGCTTAAATTTTCTTTGATTGTAAATGTATCTGATAAAACATTATTATCCTGAGACTTCATTTCTATATCATCATTGAGATTATTTACTTCAGATACTTTGTCAATGATGGCCAGTTTGTCGGGGTGATTGACAGGCAGTAACTGAATCTTTGGATGATACGAATTTGACTGAATCAAATTGTTAAGAATATTGGTATTGTTATTACCTTGCTCATTGGAAGACTTCAATAATGAGCTGGAATAGTTGTTACAATCCTCCGTGTTATAGTTACATTGTGAGCTTGTGTTTATAGATTGGGCAGAAATGTGTGAGATTTTGGTAACAAGTTCTCTGGTACTTTCATCTGGTTTATTTGCCTTGGCCAAAGAAAAGTTGTCAACATTCTGTGGTAAATTACATTGAAGAGTTTTTAGAAGATCCTGTAGAGCAAATTGTTTAGCTTCTTCGAAGAAATAGTCCAGTGAATCTTTTGACATGTGATAATCCTCTTTATCATCATACTTTTTGTGGCTGTCTCCTGTTATTTTTTCCCAAAGTTTATTCAGACTATATCCACTCAAAACGAAGTTGTAATCAGCTTTCACGGCATCGGAAGACACATCATTGAGATTTTGTTCATCGCCAATTAACTTACTATCTGTAGTCGCATCGAGCCTTGACTGTATCTCAGGTGCTGTACTTTCAACCTCATTTTGATTAGTTTCCATAGCAGCATCAAACTCCTCACTGGGAATGTGGGCCTTACTATCACAAACCTCCATTGTGTTCAAAATTTCCAATGGAGCATTAAAGCTATGCGAATCTATAGCACTTGTAATATTTGGCATATTATCCTTTCTGGTACATGTTGTCTTTTTTAAATCAGCATTACCATCTGCACTTTTTATTTGTATTTGAGGGTTTTGTAGTCTATGTTCCATAGCTTTAATTTCTGCTGCATCCAACTGAACATCATAGTGCATATGTAAGAGTTCACTCAGTTTTCTCTTCTGTTTACTTAAGTCAACTTTCTTCTTCTCCAAGCTTTGCTGAACGTGACCGTAAGTAGAATTGCTAGCATTGGCTTCACTACTGAACGAGATGTTTATTCCTTTGACAGGAGAATTTTGAGTCCTGCCTTTAGATTGTAAAATTAATGAAGAATTCTTTAAGGAAGATGATTTCTTCTTGAAGTCTAGAGCACTCCCTTCACAGGAAAACATTCTTTTGAGATTTTTAAGTTGCCGTTTCAGCGTAGCTTTTCTTTCTTGCGATTGCTCTTCCTGAAATTTCTTGATGTGCTTTATTTCATTTCTTTCTTGTTGGGACTTCAACAACAAACCGCGCTGCTTCTTCTTCAGAAGAGGAACGAGTTCGTGATTTTGTTTTTTTTGCATTTGTAAGCAGAGTAATTCAAGTCTAGTTGCATCAAGAAGGGTTTTCTCTCGAACTTTCAATAGGGTATTGAGGTATTCAGAACGGACTTTTTCATCTTCTATGTACTGTGAAATCTGAAATGGAAATTAATATAAAAAATCATACAATAATTATACAACACACAAATAACATAAAGTGAGTTGAGAGGAACTTTTGTTCCTATGTTGAGTAGGGGTTTGGATTTCTTTAGGGTGATGAGTTTTGAGTTTCATATTTTTGTGTAGGTTTGGTCAAATAATCTTGTATAGTAAGTTAGATTCAAGTCTATGTGAGAGCTTTAAGATCTACTCAAATCATTCAATTGGTTTTGCACAAAGCATTACGTCTAAACGCCAATTCAAGATACGTGTTGTTAGGGAAAAAAACACTTACCAAGCAAACGCAGAATTTATTCAAATGATTCGACAAGCTCACGTCGTCACACAGTGAAATATCTCTCAGCTTCTTAGAATTAAAAGACGTATCAGATGAAACATCGTGAATCGATACATCATTCTGGTCAGTAATATTTCCAGTCAGCGATTGGTCACCAGAAAACTGGTCGAGGATATTAGTGATGGTGTTATTATGATTAAGAAACTCAGTCTGAGAGCAAGCTCTTGAGTCAGTGTGAATCGCATCTAAAGCAGTGTTCATTACAACGTGACTTTTGAATACATCATTATGAATCTCAGAGCTGGCATTCACCCCTTCGAATGATTTCATCACATCACGCATTTGCGACTGATTGTATACATTGGAAGATCTACGGGATTTGTTGAGAGAGTTAAAAGTGGTGATCCCCTGCAGCTTGTGTTCCAGATGCAGTTTGGTCAGGTGGTCATTCTCGTTTATTGACTGAGAAATATTAGCATTAGAAGAAACTTTTATGGAAGAGATATTTTTCAAATTCTCTTCGAATTGATGCCAGGTATTGTTGATACTATCATTCCCAGATTGAAAATTAGTAAACTGTGATGAATTCGGATTTTGTCTCATTGTTGATAGTGTCTGAAAAGTTAAAATAGTAACATTATTTCTACAAAAAAAATTACATATATAATTTAAGCAGTGAATAGAATTCGGGAAGGACTTGATAGTAAATGTTTTTATTATGTAATGTACTTTACAGGTCAAAAGCTAAGGTAAAATAGTTTAAAGTAAGTGTAATTAGAGTTTGCCAAAGCCTGATCGAGAATAGGTGAAATCTCAATCAACTTAAAAGAATAAAGCAGACATTACCTCTTCCACAACTTGCACCTGACGGAGAGACTCATTGAATGAATCCAGAAGAGTCAACTCATTTTTGAACTGTCTGTGATAATGTTTTGGTGTTAAAATTGTGCTCTCTTCAAAACTGTCTTTATCCACATCAATCTTTCTTGGCCATACTAAATTAATATCGGGTGCATTCAAAGTACTTCTCGAGGACCAATAGTCCTCACTGTTATGGTTTCGTATACATTCTTGGTTAGTATGATCAGAGTTTGTCAACAATCTTTTGTTTCTTTTAATATCCTTTTTGTGAGACTCACTGGATACTATATGATCAACTTTATCAACTTGTTCATTGAAGGTAATTGAAACAGTCAAGTTTTGAATTTCTTGTAAAGAGGACTTTAGTTCTGATATAATAGTAGACTTCTGCAAAATTTCTTTTGTCACCCGGGGGTGGGGGGGGTCTGGTGATAAATCTACTAAAGTCCTTGGCTTTTTAAATACAGCATACTCGTGTGATGAATTATTAATGGAAGCATCCAAGTGTTTCACCAGCGTGGATTCAGAAAATAATGGCTTGTTGCGAGTATCATCTGCAAATGTGTGAGTTGTCGGCATAACATAGACAGAGTCGAGGTTTTGATTATAAATGGTGAAGAATGAAGGGTTCGCCAGGCATTCTTTCCTTAGCTTTTCCAAAGGGGACATATTGAACTGGGCAGTCATATCATCTTTAGCATCGGTTTTCATTTGTGGTGCATCTATTGACTTAGATAACTTCTTTTTTACAGCCGCTATAAAATTATATGGATAGTTTACAGACATATTGGGGATGCTCAAAGTATCCCCTGACTTTGAAATATCTTCTTTTATTTGATGGACATTTATTGTAGATTTTGAAACATCATCTTTCTGATTGTCCATTGGAAGATTGTCATTTAGAATTTGGACACTCTCTTTATTTTGAATTTTCAACGGTTCAATATGTTTTCTTGTTCTATAACCTCTATAAGAGGATTGTATCTTAATAGCTGCAGATTTGAGAATGGGGGAGTTACCATTAGGTGGTAGAAGAGCATCCTTCTTTGTATCAGTGAGAAGTATTCCTTGACTAGATGGAACCTCATTGACTGGATTCATAATGGGTACTTTTGTAGTTTCACAAAGAACATCCACACCCAGATTTGCATTACCAGGGGATATAATTTGGCCATCATTATTTGTTGGTAATGAGTCTAAACGTGGAAATTCATGCTTTTCAGGAACAATCTTGGAAGTATCTATAATCCTGTGATAAGCTTTATTGATGCCTGTATCCACAATATCATCTTTCTTCAAAGAAGACGGTGGACAAGGTGAATTCTTGCTTGGATTTTTCGGTTTCTGGGTTTTTCTTTTCAAATTTCGTTTGAGTAATAATTTAGACTTGATTTGTAATTCTTGTAAACTCTGCTTCTTTTTTTCATCCATATTCTTTTTCAAATCTTCATCATTTCTGAGTTTTTGCCTCCATTTTTTCTTCTGTTCAATAATGTAATCATGATTTGATTTTTCGTTGGTTGGCTCTTCTAAAAACATAAAAGAAAGTATGAAAAAATATTACCCTACAAATGACTTTCATATTCATTCACCCAAGGTATAATTCAACAAGTTGATTCTCGCAGATACACAACAAATTCCGCAAAAATCACCGTAAGCATATAATTATACAAAGCTGCCAGATGATCTATCCAGTTTCTTAAAGTTTAACACAATGACTAAATATGAAATTAATTACAAGGATCTGCGTGGATAACCACTAATCTGAGGTAAGCTTTACTGATTGAAGCTGTCACCAACATTCTCTGCTGTAACAAAATACATTTGGTAAAAAACAAATTAATTACGCTTCTCATTTTGTGTCTCAATAGTTTTGGGAATTAAGGAGATGACTAAGATAAATATATAAGAAACTAAGAATTTGTGAAATCCCGACCTTTTAATTTAAAAGAAACTAAGAGAGTTTAGTTCGGGGGCAGCGAGAAGGGACTACCTGACTTGTGTTTCTACACCTAGCCGTGTTTAGCTGTGGAAAGCCGGCGAGGGTTGGAAAAAATGGAGTTAAAGGATAGTGAGAGTTAAGTTCAAGGAGGGTTAATAAAAGGTTTACTTTAGTGTTAGGGTTTGGCAGGCGAAGAATCAAAGAATAGTGCGGTATCGAGATGGGAGAATTAAGCAATAGTAACAGGGGAGCTATGGCGATTGTAGAGGTAAATTACCTGAAGTGTTGAAGATATGACGGTGTGAATGTAAACTAGAAAAAAGTGTAAACGCCGTCAGTGCATCAAAAAATTACCTAATTAGTTAAATTCATCCCTTGAAAGCGAATGAAGAGATGGCGAATGTAGCGACCAGAACATACGCATAAGGCAAAATTTGAGAAAACAATCATACATTTAACAGGTGCAATACCTTTAACGGACTAGCGGAGCTAAAATAGTAATATTTATAAAATACTTAGAAGACTCATTATAAGTTTATGAGGTAATGCTTGGTGTTGCAAAAATTACCTGAAAAACAAAACCCCTTATGCTATTTATTTTATTGCATCTTGTAGAGTTTCTGCAAATATGACATGGAGCAGGCGAACTTTGCGTCATACTTCAAGTGGCGAGTAAAGAAAAGGGGCTGTTAGAAGGAAAATGCTGTACTTATTAAATATCTATCGTTAACTTTATACCCGCGGCCGATGCACACATATGTGATTTGGAAAGTGACTGAGTGGCACCCAATAATCAAGCAGAAAGTAAAGGTCAAACCGAGTTTAAAATATGGCTTATTCTTTATTCCATTGATACCTGTTGAAAAAACAAAGTCCCCAATTTTAGGCAGCCGGGAGGAGATCTCATGCCATTTAGTCGATAAGTATATTTCTCTCGTTTCAGTTTTGTTCATTTAATTCCGTAACTTACATGTGTATGTTATTGTAATAAAAAATTCAAGCTACAGAATAAAATATGTCTTAAAATGATAAATAAAAATGTTCAAATCAAGCCACCTACAGTGGATGTACAAGCTAATTTGTTGAGCAGTGTACCAGCTAATCTGGTACCTGGAAGACCTGGATTAAATGAAGTAAGAAAGGCAAATCTACAAGCACACTGTTTTATTAAATAACAGAAAGGAGAAATTACTAGTTTTACGCTGTCAACATCAACTGTGAATGGGTATTCCGCCCTTGTCCGTGAAATTTCTTCCTGGTGCACCAATGTGCAGAAAATCAATGCTGCTAGTAAAAAAAATACACTCTACTGCTCTAAATTGTGGGAAAAGTGCAACAACAGGAGAAGAGTAATACATTGTACCATCTTTCAAAAGACCAGTCAAGAATACCGGAAACGTTTTCTTAAATTATATTTAACAACAATTGCAATCAGAAAAAATGAAATTCTTACAGCAACAAACATAATATACAGTATATTATGAATTAAAGAGCAAAGAGGATGAAAAAATATCTTTCGCTAACCGATAGATATTTGTAAATCAGAATCTATCAAAATAACCACATATTTTTTCATAATCGCAAAACGAAGAAATTTAAACTAACAGGTGTAGATTGATATGAAGACAAAATTATAATTGTATAAATTATAATATTATAAATTTGAATAATTATATTGTATTTTGTAAAATATATATATATTTTTTTTAAATAAATAAGGTATGTGCAAATTACCGAGAATATTCTGGTTGTCTTCAAATTCATCCCCAGCTTGATGGAAGACTTGGACAAAACACATTTAAGGAAAAATTTTATAATGATTTCTAACCTCAAAATTCAAAGCAGACACACCACTCATGCTACCTGAATGTATTAATAGCAATATATATATATAATTTTATTAATTATCTGACTTTCTACAGAAATTAATAATTAATAGTAATAGCGTACAACATTATTACGTGTCTGTCCATAATAATCACAAACATGAATTTTAATGACTATTACAAAAGAATATTATACTTTTACCTATCTACAGTGATAAAAGAGAATGTCACTGACTTGGTTACGATTGAATTTAATCTTACTGTATTATATTTTTATTCAGAATTACTCGATAATGATCTTGGTCAGTCGACTTAGGTTTATGATGGATTTACCTCATACTTCTCGACTCAACAGATATGTCCATATACTGATCATTGTTAAAATTTGTGCGCGAATCAGATGTAGCCATGTAAATCTAGATTGTTAACAAACAATCCTTCAAACCATAATAAACCAAAATATAAATCCAAACGGTCATTGGCTGATACAAAAGGCAGCTGAATAAACATAGCTAAATGGTAATCATTGTTTCTCTTCAATAACATCATTCTGAATAGATTGTAAAGAGGAAAACAAAATTGTAATCCAGGCTTTTGCTTTAAAAGCACCTTCTTTATTAATAAAACGTAATAAAATAACAGCGAAACAGTCTGAACATCAGTTAAAGTTAGTAATAAAAACGCCAACAGCAATGCATATAGTTAAATGGTAGAACTAAACGCCAGTAATCAACATTCGCTAATTATATACATACCGATTAGCTTCGCATACTTTTTGACAGGGCTAGCTCCTGAGCGGGAGGACCTAGTGGAGAGAACTTCCCAAGTAGAGGACTTCATCTTCCTTTTGTTCAAATTATTCTTAGAAACTTCGCTGGCGTCGCTGAAGCCGATGTAGGCCGCTGGTTGGTAAACGACGGTCTTCCGCACAACGGGCCGGCGCTCATTGTTCTCGACGTTCATCTTCCTAAACTTAACCAACTACTAAACCTTTAAATTATGAAAACAACAAAATATGAAAAGTTCGGTACGCCATCGCGTTGACAGTAGAAATACGTTTACAAAACCTGTGTCGCGTCCATAGAATAATAATATTGATGTCTATGGAAAAGACAAAGACAATAATAGATTGTATAAAAATATGTCGTTTGAATGGGGCATTTATGAACACAAATATTTTTATTTCTGAATAAAAATAGATCAAACTATAGAATTACATAATATGCCTACACATTATATTTAGTTTTTTTTAACCCCTACTGTAAAATTTACTAATAAAAATATTCTAACAATATTTAAGTATTTTTTTTTGTTCATTAAAAAAGGTGATTTAAAATAATTTATTAAACTGTGATTTTTAATTAGGTTTTTATTTATATGAAGTTTTAATTGTTAGGTTTCATCTGATTTTATCGACGAAAATAATTATTTTTACTTGTTAAACATTAGAGCAATTTTTTTTATATAGACATAAATGTATCACTGTTGTTTTTGACGGAGTTCCTTTACATTGTTTTAACTTTTAACCTTTTTCGAAAAAAAAAATTAGAAAAATAAACATTTCGTAGAGCGCCGTTGAGAAATAAAAGCGAATCAGAAAATTATTGTTTAGTGGAAATTGTGGAATGAAAAATTGAAAAAATTTTAAATGGCATTTCTTTTTATTTTTTTAACTGTAGGTATGTTAAATATAAGTTTTCAGCAAAATGTTGTGTTTAATAAAATAACTCCAAATTATAAATATATTTTAATTATTTTTTTTATCTTAACAATAATAACAATAATAATGTTCGGATCCCCCTCCTTATTTAGGGCGGCAACTATTTGCTGAAAAATTTGTTCTTAAATATTAAAATTTTAAATATCATCCATTTTTTTACATTAACCCCACACAGGAGGCCCTGTCCAAAATTTTACCTTAGGGCCCATGTCATCTTTTCAAGGAAGGAGAGAAAGTTCTCGGACGGTAAAAGAATGAGGGTTGGGTCGGAATCTAGTGATCAGTGTGTCCAGGAGTGATGGTCATTTGAATATATCCCTCCCACTGCAGCGCAAGGCGATGGGGCGAGGGACCAGTTGGAGACCAGCTGCATCAGGTGCATCTTGAACACACCTCACCCGATGAACCCGGACACCCCTGCTAAATTATCAAACGTTGCAAACTACTTGGAGTGACCTATGGCAGAGGTGTCGATTATCCCCATTTATTCAACGACTCAAATAACACCAAATTCATCCATTACAATCAGAGCTCGAAGTAAACCTCTTCCTGTCATTTGTAAAAAAAAAATAGTTCCTCTCAGATCTTCAAATTATCCAAAATGATCATCTTCCCTTATACAAATTAAAATATAATCACTTCACCCTATCCCCAACAATTTTAGAAGGGATCGGCATCTTTAAAAGCCATTCCAATCTCCCGGCCCGTATTGTCAATAATATATTCAATGACACATTATTTCCTCTAAATGGCCCAACTCCTCTCTTTTATTTACTGATGACTCCATATCTCCAGGCTCTCCTAACTGTTAACAAACATTTACCACAATAATTCTAATTACAGAATATTTAATTCAATTTCAAACCCATTTTCAATATGTTCAGCTGAGTGCATTGCAATAATTTCAATCTCTCAAATGTATAATCAAAAATAATTTTGAACATTCCCTTGTTATCTCTGACTCTCTCAGTCCCCTCCAAAACTTAAATCCAGTTATCTTCAACAACCTGATGATTACTTTGTATGCCTTATTCGAATGCTAATAGCCTCCATTCAAATCTCTGGTAAAACCGTAATTCTGATTTGGATTCCTGGACATGTTGGCATCGTGGGTAAGGATATTGCGGATACATTGGCAAAAGAAGGAACAATCAACCCTATTGTTACCCTCGTAAACCACATCCCCCTATTCGACATTTATTCTGTACTCAGAGAAAGATCCCGCAATGTTTGTTCAGAGTATTGGCACATTACTAGTCAATCTAAGGGAGCCTGCTATGCCTCAGTACAAAGGGCTATACCATAAAAATCGTGGTTTCAACCATTCCCCCATTTCTCCAAAAAATATTTTTTCTTACTTATTCGAATGAGGATTGGACATCGTTCAGTTCCTTCTCACCTTTTTAAAATTACCTTTACTCCTCATATTGTACATTCTGTGGTATAGAAGTGGTAGATATAGAACAATTTTTTTGGTTGTTCCTCTATAAATAAATATCTTCTCTTATATCAAGCCTAATTTAAAGTTGCCTTCCCTCCATTCTACATCTCATCTCTTCGATGTCTGAATTCGACTCCAATCTTCCATATAATTTTTAAATTTGCCAATTTAAACAAAATTAATATACGAGTATATATAAGGGAGAAGGCTGAATACTGTTTTATGAAAACCTTATAATTTTCTCAAATTTAAGTACTTCTGGCTCTTACGATATTTTGTCTTCTCCCTTACTACGATAGTATGTTGTGATATAAAATAATATAATAAAACATCGTGAAAGGGTGTTTTTTTGGTTAAAATTTCCATGTTTTATACCGCAAATTTGTGTTCCAACGTCAATCGGTGGTTTGTAATTTAAATTTATGTTCATCAAAAAGCTTTTTTTAATTTATTTTATATTTCATCATATTGGCATAGTAGGTAGGAAAAAGTTATGTTTGTAAATAATTAACTCAAAAATAATTGCCAAAGTTTCCTTTAAAATCATATAAAATTCTATTCTTAATGGCAAATATTTTATAATTTATAACGAAAATAAATAACTCACATCCGTACTTATACTAGATATTAGCTATAAATTTTTGTGTTTTGGATAATTATTTAGTATGTTTGAGTATTTTGGCTAAACGATTTTAGGTATCTATTCTCAATTAGTATAATTGGTAAATGTTTAACGAGGAGTTGGGAAGATTTTTTATTATTTAATTATCTTTATTTTATTAATATTATTAAATGTCTTCCTTGTCACTTTCTGGTAAAACACACGGTCGATCAGCGTTAATGGGAAACGCGAGATATTATTCTCTTAATCTAAAAGGAATTATTACCTTGGCACAGAGGGACTTAAGATTCCGCTAGTTTTACAGAACATTGCATAATTTTGACGTAATCGTATCAGAAAATCAAGGAATCCTTACATTTGTATGATTTTTGAGAATTCTTTGTTCGTTATACTTCGCAATTCATTAAATTTGATCATATATTTGACTGGTAGGTAAGTCAGTGAAAGTGACTTCCAATCCAGAAATCTTCATGAGACATCGCATGCACCGTAATTTATTGAGGTCAGTTCTGACGTTTGATATTATGGTAGGCCATTCAGAAGGTGCCCAAATTACCCTTCGTCTAAATTGCTCGTAAGCAATTAGGCACCGAGTCAACCAGCATCATTGTGTATTCTGGCAAGGGGTAATAATCGATAGTTGTTTCCTTAATAAATAGGGCAATTAGAAAATTTTGGCTAGCGTAGCAATATTCCTATTTTGTCCTACACAACTATTACAGTAAAATGCAACAAAACTTTTTTTTAGGCGTCGATAATTTTCAGATTACTAGTACGTTACTGTGCGAATTATAGAGTACCTTCTTTTTCCACCTGTTTCTCCCCAAATAAAACAGGACGCGGTTTTGTACCAACCCACATAAATGCTCTCTCTATAAGAGGAATATCGTCTTGTATAGCTGTTGGTCTCAAACTCTTCAAACTGTCTCCATGAGGTAAATGACCTTCTGTAAATCAAAACTAGCACATAAAAACTTATTCGAATCTTCTTTGTCTTTTTTGGTTAACCAAATGTGATTTTTTTACATTTATCCTTGTCAATTAAATGGGGTTTATGAATTTCACATTGAAATTCCGTATTTTGTTCTTCTGGCGCCATATTTTTAAACTTTTCACGAAAAATACAAAACTTAAAACACGTAGACTGGATATATTCACAGTCTTACATAGAGAACCCATGTAAACTTTTATTTTATTTACTTCTAGATTCATTTTAAAAGACCTTTAAAAGCTGATATAAACCCCAAGCGAGCCATTTAAAAAAAAAAATTGATATAAAAAATTCCAACTTCAGACTAGGTTTACACGAAAACGAAATCTCAAATAAAAAAATCAAAAGATAAAGTTATACGCTTGTACTAAGAGTTTCTAAACACCGCGAATATTTGTAATGCTTCTAAATTCCGTTGACAGGTATTTCTTACTTCTTACAGCTTTTATTTCTCATTATTTTTTATCATGCGCGCCACGAATTTATTTTAAGTGGTGAATTTTGGAACATGCGATAAGATTGAACTCTACCTCAGGCGTCTTTATAAAATACACTTTTATTTCGTTCTTTCGCTCTACGTACCCAAATCACCTAAGTGTCCCTCATTACCATTACGCTTACATCAGCATTGCATTCTGTGCGAATCTCCACATTTCTCTATACATGGTTTTACCGTGCACACGCCTCAGGTAATTAATTTATACAGCATTCAGTCTATTTCAGTTCTTTCTCTGCCAGTTCTATGTCTCACTCCCATAAACCATATATTAGGGTAGGTAGGTACCAGCAAGTGTTTACGGGGACACAAATAAAATGACTCAATTCAGCGTAGGTTTCTCAAAGTATTAATTTGTATAGATTTACAACTGAATGATCATAAAATTTTTCCTCCTTTCCATTATCCGGTCCACCTTGATACCTGTTTGGTCGGGATAATCCAGAATTCACCGTAAATCATTGCTCTTTATTTGTAGTACAACTTCGATACATTTTCTATGTTACTTCAATTTTCAACAGTCCAACCAAGTACTAAGGGTATTAATTATTTATTTATTTAAGTTTTGAATCCAGCAAGACTTCCAAGTTCATTAAACAAATTATATATCTTACCTGCGATAAGATCAGGAACAACAGCTTTTTTGTACGGAAATACAGAAATTTTCAAAATATACATTGACATCTTCTCGCAGAGTAGATCACGATTTGAATGATGGGACGGTAAATAATGAACTGACAGAAAAAGTTATCCAATTTTGTCTATAATATTATCTATATATATTATTTACCCGCGACATAAGTATCCACATGAAACGAAACTCTAGCAACACGCGAACGCGGGGATGGCGTGAAGACGTCAACTTACTTCTACAGGTGGCGTGAGACCAATATTTAAAATCCTCTTTTATTTTGGAATTAGAAAGAGCATTTTATTTTTTCTACCACGAGGAAGTTAGTTGTAGACATTTTCTATTCACGATTGAAAATATACGTGGATATATATTTTTCTAATAATAATGTTAATATTATACTTACGTTAGGTTATATTTTAAGGGGATTCGAGTCACTTCTCTACCTAACCTCTACGATAGCAGAATTTTACTTTTAAGAGTAGTTTGTCGTGAAATCACGACATCGCGAAAACCAATAATGATTGGTTTAAGGTAGAGAGTTTCATCAGAGGTAAGCAACTGCTGATCAATCTCATTTCATATATATTTTTTGATTTATATCAATTTTGGAGTGCTGACTAAGGAAAATAGAATAAATGAATAACTAGTCTTATTTTAATAGCTTTTGTATGATCTATTCTAAAATAATTAATACTTTTTATAACTGCGTCCACTGCTGAGTCAGTAGTAGGTACTGACATCTTTTCATGACAAAGTAGGTATCAAAACTGGTATTCCGGGTGAAGCCTTCGATAGTCAATTGTTTTCGTTCATTATGTCTGAAAAAAGAGCAAAAACAATTCTGTGATTTTGCGTAACTGTAAAGCATATTTCGGAGGAGGGATATCAAAATATTATGTCGGATTAACTTGTAGGTACTTGGATTACATGCACGAATGCGACGTCTTTGACTAACGATGTGAAAACATTACATTTAAAAAAAAAAGTAAAATCGAACACATTTGTTGTGCATTTATGGGTTCTTTGATGAAAATTAATTACAAAATATTAATGTCGAATAATAGTTCTGTACCCCTGGCAGGTAGTTTCCTCGGATGCCCCATTTGTTGGTAGTCGAGCATTAGTCGGTGGCAGCGGCCGCGATGCGTCGAGAGAAATGCCCCGAAAGCAGCCAAAGCAGTACAAAGCCAGCAAGTGAGCGCTACGGACGGTCCGCCGGCTCCGAGACACCAATGCACGACAGGTGCTAAGCACGCAACTTGCTCCACAACACACCGTCGACCGCTCCAGCGAACAAGTTGCGCGAATCAGAAAGCTATCTTTTGTAGTGCCAAACGATTGTTGTACAGTGAACAGGATGTCATCCCTAACGGCGGCTCCCACCCCCGTCCCGGGGTTGTAACAGGTACCCGCAACTGACAATGGAACACTGTACAAGTCCCTAATCTCCGAACTTTAAATGAAAACAGTGACAAAAGTTCTCGTGTCTCAAACATTTTTACAAGAAACTTATATTTTATGTTGGTGTTTAGAATGATGGTAAATAGAGTAGTTTTTAACTTCAGTGTCGCGAGAAGAAGCAGAGCCGATACAATGTTGTTGATGATCGTGGTCTCCTTGCTAACGGCGCATCAAGTGGAAGGTACGAGTATAACAGTCTTATTTGCTTTATATTTTCTTATGCTCTGTTAACGGTAAATATAAATGATATCCAATTAAAACAACACGTGGAATCGCTCAAATATACACTAATCAAGCTTTGCTTTTGTTATGAATGTGTGAAAAATCAAATTATGGGTACCTAATTACATATTGTTTATCGTTATGAAACTGCATAATTTAATAAATAATTAATTTAAACTACTAATACTTTAGTTGTTTTCATTTTAACGTTGTTTTGTATTGGGCCAGATCCGAAAAACCAATTTTAGTTTCGAGAAAACTATTTGAGTAGTTTATTTAAGTAAACTACATAAAATAATAAAAATAGCAAATTAGAGCGTACGGTGCATTACAAAAAAATAAGAAACATTATTCAGAGTCTCATAAGAACTCAATAACTTTCACTATGTGTAGATATTTCAGAAAAGCATGAAATATTAAGGCGATGCCATACGTAGTAATGCAAAATCGTGTGTTTTTGGTTTGAAAATTTGGTCGCCTAGAAATGTTTCAGATGCTTTAATTAAATACTGCGAGTAGAATACATCTTGGCCTTTTAAATAATCGACTATTTTTTAGATAAGTCTTTTTATAAGCCATAAAAAATAGTGTAAAGGCCTATGAAAACTGCTTTAAAGTTCATAATCTCCTACTTACGAACCCATTTTCGGTTATGATTTTATTGTATAATGTGGCAAATTAAGTTATTTATAAAATGAAAATAAAATAAAAGGCACTTTTTGGCCATGTTTTTTTCTTGCATAAATCAAAACAGGTGGATTAAGCGGGAATTTAAACCTTATTGCCATCTACGTAAGGGTTGTTATTGATAGCGGCTCAATTTAAAATATTACACGACGTAGTGCATCGCCTTAAGTTAAGTATTTGGCGTTTGTTAAATACATTTATTGCGAGCTCTATATCTAATTCATATAATTTTATATTTATTAAAAAATATATAACATATATACATATAACAGATAATCCTTAAATCTAACTACAAATTTTACACGTTTTTATTTCGAAACTACCGTTGTTTTAAGGTTGAATTGAACTGTAGCGCTGTTTTGACGATATAGAAATATAATATATTGGCAACTACTAGGCCTGGGATTTGTGATGAAGATAATAATATTTTCTTAACCGCTCACCAAAATAGATATTCATATGTCATCATGTCAAACTCTTCAAACTTTTTTAATAAAAAAGACTGAAATCTGAATATAATTAATACGAAGCTCTTACTTTTGATCTTAGTTATTTTTATAAAGTATAATATTTGATATAATAATACCTAGTTAGTTGGTAGATAAATACTTATCTATTGGTATATTATAATATTATTTGTTTATTTTATTCACGTTCCCGTTCCGACTTCCCACACGTATTGATGATTCTGGGTCAACATAACTTTTTGAAGCATTCTTGTAATATTGCTGTAGATACCTAGGCTTCCTATGCTCGAAATTATGATCGTAAGTGTAACGCGGGAATTAGAAAAAATATATTGTTTTAATGTTTAGGTACTTCTGGCAAGTCACTCAATAATTTCTGAAATGATAATAATCTTACGAATTACACCAAAATACAACTTTCTTTCGAATCCATTTTGATAACTCTCTAACTAATTAACAAGCCAGTTGTAGTGGGCAGAGAGGATGAAATGCCAAACACATTTTCTTGGGATACAATTCTAGATTCTAACCAAATCACACATACAATTTTAGTCACTTTATCGTGAAATATATTGAAATTACTTTAAAAGTTTTTTTTCTCAAATTAAAGGACTATAGCAAGAATGAAGCTCATATTTGTACCTAACAATGATTTAATTTTCTAACCAGGCATTTTGAAATAGGTAGCTACACACTTTTTTCGATAACGTCAGTTATAATTATTTTTTTTCCTTTTAAGAGAGATTTCGTATTTACTAGTTTACTAAAGAACTAAGAAATTAAAAAGAAAAGGACTTATAGCTACCGGCAAACGTCTAATTATTAGTCTTAAAGTCAAATTTTTCAGGCAGGAAATTAAATTGGTTATGATTTTACGTTTCCTTCCACATTAGCGCTTACAAATTAATGACGACGCTGAAACTTTTATTTTGTTTTAAATTAATTATTTCGCTTTAATATTCAATATATTTTTTCAAATAACACATTGAAAAACGATTTAAATTAAATTTAAGAATGACCATAAACTTACTGAGTTTCTAGTTCTTTCTTTTTTATGTGATGCTTCACAAGAACGCCCCAGTCTGTAATGTGCAAAGGCAGGGGAGGTATGGCGCCAATCGGTTGGGCGGCGTTGTGAAGCAGGTTAAGGTTGGGGCATGTTGGAAGGTCTTTATTAATGCGGGTCTTGAAGAGGTTAGGATTATATTCAGGAGGAAAAACAGATTCATGTAGCTCGTTCCACATACGAGCCGTCCTTGAGGCCCGTTCTCATGAAGCCAACACCAACCGTGAACGGGTGTCAGATAATGAATCATAAAAAAATATGTATCATAATAAACGTAATTCTTAAGAAGACCTTGTAACATTTGTATACCTATGTATTGTAATTTCCTCCCGTTCTACAATGAGTTTTGCAACTTATCGGGATTGCTCTAGCAAGAAATAAAAATTATAAAAAATATATATTTATAAATATTATTTTTTTTCCGGTTTTATCTTTTTTTTATTAGATACAATAAATTTAGACATTATAAATATTATTTTCTAATATGAACCTCACTGGGTGCTTTACCCGTACTGAGGATACCAATGTAAAATTTAATCAACTTAATATATAAAAATTCAGCCTTTTTTTCGTATAATGAAATATAATTCTTACATATTCTTACAAAAAAGAGATTAACATTATTAGAAGTTACCATAAGTACTTATCAACGATTAGGTTATATAAAAATAAATAAAATAATATAAAACGAAAATGCAAGAAATATAAGTAATGCAAAAAAAAAACAAGTTCTAAGCTGTTAATTTAATGAACACCCCCTAATTGAGAAAAACTCGTGTTTAGTAAATGTTGATATACCTACCACGTTATGAAATTGGTTTAAAAAGACTTTATTATTAGTGTGACCGCTGATAATGTTGCATATAATTTATCGCATGGCGTGTCATTCAACATCTGCGAATTGTGAATACTAATTTTCATAATATTTATAAATTTATCAATTAACCCGTGAAAGTTTAGCAAATGAAATATCATTACTAAAATGGAATCGAACCATATTGTGTTGAAATAAGACTTTGTAGCTTTTACTTTCATGTGAAATGCTCTTTGAACGAAGATTTCATCACATTTCTAATTTCGTTTCTGAGATAATCATTATTAATTATTTGAAGAATAGATTGGTACACTACATAATCAATAAAAACAACTAGCGGAATACAAATGAATCATGACTTGAAGAAAATATCAACGGTAATATGAATACGGTCGTATGTAAATATTGTACATGGAGGTATATATTAAATGTTAGCTAGTGTTACTGACAAAGCGTTTTTTAAACATATTCAGGTTTAGAAATTTTTGGAATTAATAAAACTAAACATTGAAAACCGTATCATTTTAGTGCAATCAATTTGACTGCATTTTGAAGGGAAATGCTTTTGGTGTGTACTCGGATTCGCCAGAGATTTCAACGCCTTTTTTAGTGAACAAACTAGTCCATATCTTATTTTTTTCGATTTAATGATATTTTGAAGCTCTTAATTTATATTTTGACGTTCTTAATTGATATTCTGAAATGGTATTGATGAAAATAACACGATTTCTAAGGACGGGTTGTTTCAGAATGTTTGAATAATTCATCGAATTTCAACGTTAATTAACCTATTCAAGATTTTTTTATTATTTCATTATAGACCAGTTACTTCAGAGAACTGAAATAATAAAAGAACTTGAATATATATTTCAAAGAACTTGAAAATGGATTAATTATTCAAATTCTATGAAACAACCCGTCCTTAAACTAGTTGCTTTGATCCAGCAATTCCGCGCAGAATATGACCAAATTGAGTTTTATCATTTAACAGTGCATTGTGCGTATGTAATGTAGTAACATAAATTTACTAACCTATGAAAATTTCATAACGGTAAAAATTCACATTTTTAGAAATTTCGGTTCTTCCTAGAAAAATAATATTATGTATATTATTCTGTTTGTATAGTATCGAGGAGGTACATATTTAGTCAATGACATTGAGCGAAGATAGTTGAAAGCTTCCGATTCTTGTGAAAGACCCGGCTGACCAGTAAATGGGTCAAGGTGCGCGTCGCAACAATGGTCGCTCCAGTGCTCCACCCGCATCACCATCGCCCATTGCCCTACGTCCCGAAAGACTTCACTTTCACTGAATTTATTTCTTTATTTGAACGTCTCCACGGGTAAACAATGCTCGAAACGCCTTAATCCCCGGACAAATAATTGGCCGCCAGAGTATGTCTTTGGAAAAACCGTTGATAAAGCGGTGATAGTGGAACAAGTTGCGGCGGCAAAGTAACGGGAACTAGCCAGGGGTCGGCTCGCGTTTATATTATTGTTATAATTAATTTATTGTAACAATAATAAAATTTAGCATTTTTCGTACAAGATTACTAATTTTATCGATCGCAGAGACGTACCTACTAGAGAAAATATTTTTTTGCCTTTTTCTATTTTTATATTTTTGTTTTCAACTTTTCATTCAGAGAATGAAAAGTATGTAAATGTATCGAAATTTTAAATTGATGAAAAACTTTTTTTTTCAATAAATAGTGTAAGAAAAATAAACACAAAAAACTTAAAGCATCACACTCCTAAAAATATTTATAAATAATCTGTCAAAAAAACGAGATTAAATGGGACCATTCCAGGTTTTACAATTTTTTTTGCCAGAATTTCAATATTCAGCTCTTTTATAAATCATACTACTACTGGTTTACTAAATTTACATTATGGTCATATTCACAAAAACAACGTATAACCGATATAAAATGACATACTCTATTGACAATTTTTTTTTTTTTTTTTAACTTCCGATTTAGTTGTCCGGGTTAAATCTTCCACAAAGGAAAAACTTAACCCTTCCACTCACTTTTCCACAAATGATCATCTAGTGAATCAAAATTATGTAAGTGCATTATATAAGCAAAATAAATACAAAACAATACAAGAACAACACGTCAACTCACCAGAGATCAAATGGGAAAATAATTCACCGACTCCAGATATTTTCATATCAGAGGGTTCGGCTTGGTAGAACTTCTAACAGGGCCTATAAATCCTACTGATCCCTCAACATAAATATTTAAAAAATCTTTTGTTATCCTACATGTATTCAAAATAATATTAATTATTAATTATTAGTGGGAACTATTCTGATTTTAATATTTTTATTGCTCCGCTTCTCTGTAAATAGTTTGTAGGTCCTTCGTGAACCGCGAGTTTCCCGCCAATGGAATACCTGTCCCGACTGAATGAACGCAAGCTTGTTTCATTTTACTCGGCTCCGCGTTGGCCTGGAATGTTCCCAATGGAATATGGGTTATGTAAATTACTTACGCCTAAAGGGATACCTCCTCTCTGCCTAGCCAGAGCCCATGGCTCATGGCTTCTCCCAGAGACGTGGTCCCTTCGCATTGTTCTCGTCTGGTCGTATCTTGTTCATTAAGTTCATAGCCGTCGCAGAACTAGAAAAAAAGTAGAAAGATATCGGCTACCTTACCTTAGGTATGGTGAGATTTGTTGTATTGTATAGGTTATGTAAATTATTCACGGTCTGTCTAAAGCGACGCCTTCTTGCTTTTGGTGGAGACGTCGGTTCTCAAATATGTTAGGTACAGAGTGAGATTTGTTATATTATTATATAGGTTATGTGAATGATGCACGCCTAAAGGGATATCTCCTCCGGATGAATTCATTTCCCGGAGACATATCTACGCATTGTTCTTGACTGTTCACACCTTGTTCGTTAAGTTAATGGCCGAGTAAGAAAGTAGAAAGAAGTCGGTTACCATACGTTGTAGTGAGATTATTTGTTACGAACATTACAATGACACCTCTGCACATAGTGAGTTATCACACGGATAAAAATGAGTATTGATTAATTTATTAAGAATCTCTTCAAATTATTGTTAATCCGGTAAAACGGGATTGCAGGCTTTTAAAGAATGAGTTTACAGGTTTCCTGAAAAACTTTTAGTACATTTCGAATACATTATTGCAATTGATCGTGATAATACTGATTTTTCTCAGTGCATGCTAATAATCATTTGACATCTCCAACCGGTCTCTCTTGGCCCATCGTTATCCAAAATGACCCAAAGATGAATAGGCGTGAGGTTAATGTAAAAAAATGTTGTTTTATGGATCTACTAATCGAAGGTTGGACGCCATCGCGACTATTTTCACTTTCTGACAAACTGTCATAATAAGTACAACATTCTCGAAGATTCTTCAACCAGGACGTTCTTTGTCTACTGTAACTTTGTTGTCCTTAATTTTTGTAATGTAAGCCTAGCAAATATTGCGTTTTTAAATGGCTTAGGTGTAGCACATGACTTATAAGTATTTGCTTGAATTGGCTTAGAAGGTATTGTTGTATTATCCAATTTGTATGATTTTTCAGTCCCCATTCACCACAATTCAATATGCATTCAATTCAAATTGTATGGGTAATATTGAAAAAAATGTATGAAACAAAAATAAAATGTAAACTAAAGTAGATATTTTTTATTTCTTTGAGTTTATTTAGAAAACATACAGATAAGCATGTGAATTAATTTTGCATATAAGATGTTGAATATAAAATAAACCAGTTGAGGTCCATCTACAATCTTTTTATGTGACTATGGTGGTTAGTAAGAAACTATATATTTAAAGTTTATATTTTTAATCATAAGTGAAAGAAAATAAATATGAAACGGATAGACGAACAGTAAAAAAATAATTGTTTTGGTTAGTACATTGTAAGGTTAATATAATTTTAAAATTTTTAAGGGTACAGTGGAAAATATCAATATCTCTTAGGGAATTGTAAGGTTTGAAGATACGTCTGAGTAAAGAGTTTTGGGCGTATTTTGATTTGAATTGTTGTATTTAAAATAATATCCGGGTAATCAAGCAAAAACTTTTTTACATAATTACACTTAAATTTTTTGTCTTTTTTAATGCGATTTCAGAGGTACCCTTCTTTCATCAGGAGAATTTAAAAATTAACATGATATACATATTTAAGTGTTAAGGGGAGAGGTAATGAAGGGGTTTACGAGAGGAACAGAGCAGTTTATATTACAGGATTACAAGATAAATTTACTTGTTTATTGAATATACTAGAATTATTATTATGTACTAAAGTGCTTCTAGGTTATCTTTTTTTGTCTTTATTATTACCGTGAAGAATTTATTATTAAAATTATGCACGGAGAACTCTTGTCATATTATTTGTATTCCTGTTAAATACGGGATTGGAGGCCATTATAACACAGATATGTTATGAGGACATAATAAAAATATAGGAATAATAATATTTTCGCATCTCGTCCACTATATTTATTCGGACAAGGACACATTCGTGACCATAGATTAGTTCACATATATTCTGAATAACTAATATTTTATTAGGAAATGGTGATAAAGTCACATTTTTAACAGTATCTTGATTAAAAAAAGCCTTACTCATTTTAAATGAGATAATCGGCAAACTATGAAAAAATATATAAGTGTTCGATGATTTTAATGTTTACAAATCTATTTGTTTTACTTGTATAGATCGTGGACAGTTGCAACATATTTTTTTATTTTTATTTTTATTTTTTATTTGTTTTAATATTTTTTTACATTTCAAAGTTTTCCAGTAATGTAGGCCTCACTGGGTGGCTTGCCCGTGCTGAGGCCTTCATTTTTATAATATGAAAATATAATCTAAATACAATCTACAATATAAGATAAAATAATACATTTAATATATAATCTTGTGTGTTAGTGAGTGATGTGTGTTTATATTAGTTTTGTGTGTTACGTGTAGGTTTTATTTTTATTTTATGCTATGACATTTTGGTAATATTGTCTTTTTTGTTCTTTAATCCATTTTGATATTTGATAAGTAATTTACCTATGTTATTATTAGTACAGAATATGGATTTAATGTGGGCAGGCACATTTTTTGTACAGAGTAAAGAAAAGTGGATGTTTTACGCATTGAAAGGGATATCAAAGATTAAGATCATGATTTTATTATAAATATCAGATTTGAGCCGACGGAAGGGTATTTAAAATAGTTGTGTCTTTTTACGTAGGTACACGAATTAATCATAAAACATATATACGTACAAAAAAAACTCGAAATGAATGCGTCGGTAATCACATTTTAAAATAATTGTTTGCAGAGCACGATCAACGCAATATTCCTTGGTTACATACATAAATTGCGTTTATTAAGCGACAGAAGTATTGTAATGAATGATTTAGTACCGTTAAGTGATGTTAGTGTTAAATCTAGATTTTATAGTAATTAATACACCATTCATAAGTTGTATTAGGTATTTTATCGGCAGACCTAATTCTTGTTGTATTTAGTTCGTGGAGTTGCAAATGACGGTGTGTTTTCTCCGACAAGTTACAACTATCAACTATGTCTATGCAGTCAATGGGCAAATTTCCAAAAGCTAATTACCTTGTGCACAGTCGTAACCATGCTTTTCACGAATCGCAGCAACAAGAATTAAAATGTTTAAACTCTTCCAGCGTAACGAGTAACTGCCGGTTTTGGCAACAGATAAGATTTTAATATCTTCAAATTATAGACTTGACTTGGCTTGTTCCTATGACATTTAAATAGTTTCAGTGTGTTTTTGCAAGCGAAAGTTGGATAACGTTTTGTAAATTTCAAAGAAAAATACTAATCTCTATTTCAGTAGATAAAGGAAATGAGTATTTATGACAATAAGGAATACATTCTTTACTTATTTACTTACTTACCATCATGCCTATTCCCAGCAGAAATAGAAATAGAGAATGGACCGCTGCACAACTCTATCTTGGCACGCTATTTATACATCGTTTGAAACATACACTTCTATTCTTCGGACTTTTAACATGACGCGGCTCAGGCATTCGATTATCTTGATCGTGCCATGTCTTTCTCGGACGTCTCCTAACTTACATATTCTCTTCCTTACACTCCTTCTTCGTCCATTTGCCCTACTTATCAAAACCATCTAAGCGGCCCTTAGAAACACGCACACGCAACACGGTTATACCACACATACGCCTTAGGGTTCTGATTTCACGGTGTCTTGAAAAGCAAGATTAACATTTCCAAACATCTAAATTAAACAGAGTAGACCAGAATTTGTAGATAAATATAAATAAATATGTGTTCTAATCTAATATATTTTTCTCAGGACCTACTGTGTGGGGTTAATGTAAGAAAAAATAAATTATATACCCATATATATTATTTTTTTTAAATTTACCCCAAACAGGAGGTCCTGAGAAAAATAATTTCAATCCGCGTAATATTACTTTCTGCACTTCAATAATCATTTCCGCTGCTCATAAAACCCTCGTAATTTCATTGCCGTGTCAATCTGCAGGATTGATTGGATGAAAATAACAACAAGCAATAATCATAACGTTTAACCAATCGTGATTATTGATAGTGCATGTATTATGTTTAGTATTCAGGCTAAGATAATTCATTTACCTCCATTAATATCTATATACATGACGTATGTCCGGCCCAAGCTTACAAATATATTAACCTGTACGAATTTTGTGTATATAGATAATCATGTTTTTTCATTTTTAATTTTTAAGTGTTTCTTCGAACACTGCAAATTTTGCGATTGATGAATACTCAAATCCATTGCCGAAGGACAGAATTTTGAATATTTTCAACGATCCGGCGCCGACCGCAAAGTAAATGGCTCGAAAGAGAAATGTTGCCCTAAAATGCGTTCCACTGAACACGCGATCGAACCTGTTATGCTTCGACTTTTGTCATAATTACCAACATTGGACTGAAATCCATCTTTTAAGTTATTCAACCTCTTTAAGAAACTTTATAAGTTATAACAACCAAAAACAGTTAAAGATGTAACAAACCTCTTCAGTTTTATAAGATATACTAAACAAACTTATTTAAATTAACCATTAAGCCATTTTAGACCGAGATTATGAAATGCCGCATAACTCGGTACCGAATTCTTGCTTCATTCACATAGATACATCGCCCCATGTGAAGTCTTATTTTTAACGATTCTTTTTATTTTGAATCAATTATTTGATTTAATCTATAATGTCATTTATCTATAATATCCCCGAATTCTTCTTCCATCCACCTGCGCATCATCTTAATATACTATCCTGGTACTCCTTTTATCCGCCTTGCATTCTTTTGGATCTCCTATGTCATGGTTAAGTATCACACATTATGCCTCAGGAATCTCATTTCGACCGTGTTCAGTTTAATTTTGTTCTTCCACTGTCATTTCCATGCATCATATTCATTAAACAGAACTTCATTAAGAAATGTTTTTGAAATTTGTGAATTTGAGTAATAATACAAAAAATGCCCTATTTAGAATTTTAACTGTAACCGTCTCATTATTATTATGCACTACTAACGATATCATTTTGTCACTACACTCTATTCGAAAATTGTGATTCTACCTATATCATAAAAAGCCGTCACGGGACGCTTGGCAGATGTGAAACATCTAAATTGATTTTTATTGAAGGAATTGACTGTAGAAGTAAACAAGTCTTTATATTTTTATTAATAAAACAAAACATAAAATGTCATCATCATTTAGAATAGATTCATTGCCAATTTTACTGAGAATATAAGCAAATACCGCACCGTAAAGAGCCGAAGAGTCGAATCGTTGAAAGTGCGTCGTCCCATCCGTTTCTGCTCCCCTAGGCACGCAAAAAATGTTTCACTCTTAAAACAATTCTTAAAGATAGTTAAAATTGATATAAATATCGGGACTCAAGGTAAAAAATATCGGAATTTATTAAAAAACAAACAATGGTAATGAAATGTTCCCAATTCGATTAAATTACAGACGAAATACAATGTTTTGTAAAGCTTATTAAATTATTGATAAAAATACCATTTCGTTAAAATTAGCGAGTAATATAATATTGCAATCAGCATGTTGTAAAGAGGTCTTACTTAATGTTTTTTCATGGCTATTTTCGCATCACGAAGTCGATCAATCATTCGGTCAGGTATTTCAACCTGCAAACTATTTGAAACATGAAAATGTAAATATTATGTTCTTGTTTCATTACGTCTTGTGTTTTTAAAGAAAAAAAAACGGTGTCTTTATAATAGATGAAGATGATGTTTATAATATTCCATGATACATACTTATGATCTTACTGATCGCTAGAGAAGAATGTTAAACATACGTGCAAACATGCTCTCCTGTCGTTTTTATCTCTTTGTTGCTAATTCAAATATCTCTATAGGAACGTGTAATATTTACACCAGATAACTGGTCTGAATATTCATACGGAAGCTACACACATTGTCACTTACAAATTCATTACAACATTGCAGATTAAATAAATAAATTGTTTTAATTTTAAACAAAGTTTAAAAAATATATATTTACGATATTGTACATAATTGCTACGTTTAGCTGTAATAATATAGGCACCGAAAATAATTGCGCATTTTTTATCATGTTATATAATTTTTAATGTGTTAAATGATACTCAACACTTGACTTTAAATGACATTTGTAACATATTTGCGCTGACCTATATATTCGCGGCAGAACAATTTTTAATACAAATTTCACTTCTTTTCATCATTCTTAGTAGGATAGTCAGAACTAATTTTAAATTTTAAAAAGTTTATCTTAAAGTACATAAAATTGAATAAGGGTTGTTATTGGTGCAATTGGGCAGAGCCTCAAACGCTAACCACACTATTCACTATCACTTAAGACTGTTATCTTGCGGCGTGGCATTGAGAGATTTTTCGACTGCTGTAATCAGAAACGTCTTCCTAAACCTGACTCACCTTAGCAACTCTAGTAACAGGTTCGGACGACTGAAGGCTGCCGAGCGCTCGTTCCGTAACGGTAACCGTAGGAGATCCGCTATGAACCAAATATTATAAATGCTTATGCTTTAATATTAATTCACGATACGTTTTTGTATTTTCAACTCTGAGTCCTGCTATTCCACGTATGGTCGATGTGCTCTCGGCGGATTGTTTATGATTTATGAGTTACGTGAATTATGCACTAAACTCATACGGGTAACTACTGAGAGGTTACTTTCTTTTCTAGTACGCTTTATTACATAATGTTCTTTTAATGTCCGTCGCTAATGTTCCCTGTCACATGTTTTTACACGTTTTTTTAATGATCTTTTCATGTTATAAGAATGTCATGTTCTTGCAAATTAAATTGCACGCCCTTCTCTGCTTTTAACCGCCAATGAGAAACTCAAGCAATAATAATTAGATCAATGATTTATAGACAGTAATGCTGCCTACAACCAAACTTTTGTAATTATTTTTCTCGTTTACACTGCATTTATATTATAATCTTTTCTTTATCATGATAGCTACATACTTACTGGTAAAACTCGTGTGGACACCTTCCCGGAATACATGGCTCGATCATGTGAATCATATACTTTAGGCGGTCGAGTATAGCTTTAAAGAGCATGCATGAATGTGGAGTAAGATGTGAGAGATCCGGGTGGAGTTAATAGCCCTTCCCTCGGGGAAAATAACATTTAAACTACAATGTGATAGTGCTTAATCTTATGTGGGTAAAAGCAATTAAGGTTAAGTGGTAATAGTTAAATAATTTGTTCGCATTCTTGTGGTAATGTCATTTAAAAAATAAACTGCGAAATTCGATGATTACCTCTCCGTCATCGCTGCTTTTCCCCGCCACAAATTCACTGAATTCGATAACTTGCTGACGTACCCACTCAGGGCAGTTCCGCTCCAAATGCTTACACAATAATCCCTGCCATTTGAAACATTTCTAAGAGGTAAAACAGTCTCAGAAGATTGTATTCCTCGCTCCGCGGCACATGATAATATAATATCAGGCAAAAGAAAAGAAGTGCGATGATTGGATGTAATTGACTGTTTATATAACATTTCTCCGCAATGCATTCAAGGATATTGTTTGTGCTCGGTACGAACTGGAAACTGCGATCAGATTGTATGTACTTTGCACGAGAAGGTGCGCGTGGGATTTTTCAACAAGAATAGCTGTTAATCAAGAGTTTTACCCGATACAAGGAGATACGCTTTGTATGATGCGATTCTCTTCACCCTTCTAAATCTATGTAGAAAGGGAATATTAGCAGAACAAGAATTATAGTACAAGAGGCTTATCCAATTCCATGGTATTTCAATTACGATTTCTGTATCAATAAAATAAGCCTACAAGCCGTTGGCTTATGTTACGGTAATTTAAAACATCTTCCTTACAACCGTATCAAATTACAATTGTTTTCGGTGTATTTAAACTCATGCCAGCGTTACAGCTCCCCGTAGATACTCAATTAGGGAACTCAATAGAAGCCAACATGACCACAAATTTCCACTTACGAATACTGGTTCGTAATTTAACTGTATAAAATAATGTTAAATATACTTTATTCTCTGAGAAAATACACATTGTTAAAGGGCGTCAAAGATTTCAGAATTTATATATGACGCGTTTAGAAGCTACTTTAAGAGTAGAAGATACTTTAAGAGGCCCTGGCGAAAGACATTCAAGCTAATTCTTCATTTCAAATGATTTTCTAATGCTTTCTCTTTCGCTAATTCTTTCAACCCACAACGTTTTCCAATATTAGGGAAGCTATATTTCCAATACCACTGAGCATAATTAGAACAACTTGGCACATTATGTGTAGGACGGACATATTTTAATTAATAATAACTGATTGCGCAAATGTTTTTTTCAACTGGTTTAAATATCTAAATGTTTTATAGGAATTTCACTATGAACCAGGAATATTTGGAACAACTATGTAGAAATAATTACCCTTTAACCTTTCGGGATGAATGCAATCTTCGGTAAAATGAAACTTTTTCATTACATGCCTACGTCGAATGATTGTCAATTTTTATTCATTATTAATACCGTCTCACTACATTCTGCGATATTGTTTCCGACGAACCACATGTGATTATCACATGATAAAAATCGTCACCTTCAAGGTAAAAGATATACATATATATATATATATATTTTTAGACTAAAAGTTCTTCTAATCGGTTAGTACTTTGTGATGATATTATTTATTTTGTTGAAAAGATAAGTAACTTCGTTAATTTATTTTTTTTTAACCCGTCATTAACTACGTTAGTTTTTGTAAAGCGTACCCCGCGTAACCCTCAAGTTAAAAATACTCGTATTTTTAAGAATATTTTAATTGTTTTTAATTTAATTTATCATTCTATTTTAACAAAATAAACACAAATAATTAAAACAACTTATAACTGAATACATACTACACAAACCTAAGAATAACTTGGACTACATTATTTTAATGAAAATCTTTGAACAGTTATTTTTAAAGTACATTGATATTATATTCGTAAGTAAATAATTTCGTTGGAGAAGATTTAGAACTTTAGAAGCTAGAGCTTTTTTAACAAAAAAAAATTCAAATATAGTAAGATAAAAAATACAAAAGTTTTTTTATTATTAATTTAATCAAATTATTTTTTTCAAGTCGGTCGCGTGGGGTTAATCAATGCCCTGCACACTACGCACGTCACTACGTTGCTATGTTTTAAGACTATAGAGAGCGTTTGAAATTTCAAAAAAAGTTTAAAAATTGTAAGTAAGTAAATAATCAAGTTTTACAAAATTCCGGGCGATCAAAGACCCCAAACACTTGACGGTTTGTACAAATGTTCTAAACCGAGTTACACTTTGATTTGAATCGTAGTACTAGTGTTATTCGTGAGTTAACTGGGGCATTGAGAAGCGTATTGAACCAGGACATGGCACATATTATAATTTTATTACTCACATCTGTTACTCACCAGCTTCAGGATGTTTTGACGAATTCGAAGTGGAAAGTCTCTAACGGAACCTGGAACTGCGAACATCCGAAAATGGTGATATCCCGTGAATCATCGGAGCGATGACTTGGTTTAGCCACTTTCTCCGCAGTTATGCTTCTGGGTAATAACGATTCATCTGAACAACAATAATAATAATCATTATTAGTCATTTGTAGTAAAATCTCCGACAGAACGTTTCAGATAATAATAGGTAATAATGACTTTCATAGTTCCGTGGAATACGAAATCTAATCAATATTCCGATTCTAACATTATACTGTCACTCTTATATTAATTTCATAGCGTTTTTGATCGCAATCTTATTACAAGTACAATACGGCCCAGATATATAGACCCAGTCGGGTGGCGTATATATATTTAATAATAGGTAATAATGATTTTCAAAGTTCCGTGGAGTACGAAATCTAATCAATATTCCTATTCTAACATTATCCTGTCATTCTTATATTAATTGCAAAGAGTTTAATATTGCTGTAGGTACAATATCTAGACCATTCGGGTTTGTATACATATTTAAAAATATGGAAATTTATACCTATGTAGTTATAAGTTTTAAGCTCATTAATTTGCTTTGCAAACCACGCCTAGATTGATGATAGAATTAATATTTTATTGTAGAAGGCGTGGACCTTTCCCTAAAATGTACGTGTTCTCCATAAAATAATCATAATTTAATGAAGCAAAAAAAAACAACATTTCATCCATTTTTAGAAAGTTTTAAAATGCATTAGATTTATTAGGTTTTTATTAGTAGGTGCTATCTGTTACCTTCGTATAACAACTTATCTACCTATTTTATGAATTATGACTTGTAACTAACTAACCAATATGACGTTACAAACAACGCGGTCTTGACACACACTTCTTGCCTCATTCACATTCATACATCGTTTCACACAAACTCTTCCATTATTCTCACTCTTGACATGGCCCGACTCAAGTACCTATCTGATTCACTTGATCGTGCCATGTCGTCCTCGAGCGTCGCCGGATTCTGCTACCATTTGCTCTACGTCCCCAAACCATTTAAGCCGACCTTTCTTAATCTTACTCACTATGCTTACATCAGCATCTTTGCGGATCTCCACATTTCTCACACGATCACACATGATTTTACAACACATACGCCTCAGGGATCGCGTAATAAATTGTGGGAAAATAGTATTTGAACGTAAAGTGTCGTTGGTTTTTAAGATTGATCGAAAATAATTGGTCGAAATAATTTGACATTCGTGTGGAGTACAGATGACTTTAATCAGTTTTTTTTGTAAAACAATAACTTGTGAATTCACCTGCATCCTAACTATTTCTCACTTATTGACTGGTAGATAATAATTTTAAATATTTTTTTACATTTAAATAAGGAAAAAGTATAAAAGATAATTATTTTGTATATAGATAATGCTCAGTGTCAAATAAAAGTGTACAAATATTTTCTATACAAGTTTAGAGATAAATCATAAAAAATACTTAAAGAGTATAGTGAATTAAGTAAGTACACATTTTTCGTATGTCATTATCGTATGGCTTCACATATCTAATATATAGGTAACATGAAATTATTTTTGTAACGGACGTACTGCTCCAATATCAGCCGACGTCGCCCCATATTAAAATCTGCTATTTACCTTAACTTTGCCTGTCCTTAAATTGAATAAACTGCCTGTAAATGTATGAAAAATTATGTAAAAATGTATATTTAATGTCAATACAATAAATGAAACGTCGGAGCTTGGCTAGAGGTATACGGGCAGAGAAGTAGTGTGAGAGCTGGTAAAATCATAAACATGTTTAATTCGGGCACGATTGTTAGAACCGTGCCAAAACGTAGTGGGAAGCCGTGCCGTACGCCATGCGCCGTCATAGCGTCACAAATGACCGGTGGTACGCCGTCATTACGTCCCACGGGCACGGTTCTGAGGATCGTGCTCAAACAAAGGAAGGCCGTGGTCACGTTCGGCCACGGCCCGAAACTACCGGCCGAGCGGCGCGGCGCCGCGATAGCGTCGCAAACACGGCTCACGGATTCCAGGAATCAAAGAGAAAGTGAGCCCGTGTGCGCGTCGTGCGCCCGCTGGCGGCTATAAAACGGGCAACAGGCCCTCAAAACGTCAGATCTCCAGAAACCACCACCAGCTCTACAACTCTCTCTCTGCTCTGCCCTCTACCTCGCTCCGACTTCTGACTCTGCTCGCCTTCTTTCACTCTGACCCCCGCCTCACCCTGGACCACGGACTGCCTACCCCTTCGGACCAGACTCGGAATCAGCTCAAGAATAAGCGACAAGCAATCGGACCAGCTCTACAGCGGCTACAGAGACGGCCCCGTTCTACCCCTCCACGCCACTGAAGAACGACATCTCCCGCCTCCACAGATTGGGATCACCGGCCCCCTTACAGTCTTGTGTGTCACACGATTACGTCTGATACATAAGTGGTCCTTCGCCGCCGGATCTTTCTGTGGATAAGATGTCACCTTCACTGCGCTCTGGGAAGAACAGCGCTGACGGGGATTCATCGCAGGGAAGCGATGATCCCACACCGACCGGGGCGGCCACAGCCGCGCCCCCCGGACTCCGGCCAACCGCCCCCCTGGCCCCCTCTGATCCCCGAGCGGACCCACTGCCTGGTCCCTCCGGCGCATCACCACCACAGACGCCCCCTGCCGCGGCCGACGTCTCGTCAAGAAGCGAGGCTTCCAGCGAGGACACGCTCCGGCAGGCGCAGCTCGAGCTAAGAGCTGAGAGGCGGCGCACCCAGAAGCTGCAGGACGACCATGCCCGACAGATGGCAGAACTTGTCGCCATGCTGAAGGGCCTCACGCGGACCGCTTCACCTGCAGCCTGGCAACCCGACGGAGCCTATCCCGGAAGCCAGCCATCTAGCGGCCCCGGGCAAGCTCAGAGCTACGCACCCGAGGCGCACACCACTGGCCCACGGGTGGGCCTGCCACAGACTGCGGCCCCCTCTAGAGGCCCCAGTCGCAGCCTTGCCTACACAGTGGGGGGAGAGCCCACTGTTCCGCAAGCTACAACACCACGGGTGGGTCTTCCACAGACTGCGGCGCCCCCGAGCGGCCCCAGTTACAGCCTTGCCTACACAGTGGGGGGAGAGACCACTGTTTGGCAAGCTACAGAACCACGGGTGGAATACCTACCGACGCCGACGCCGGCGCCCCCGGGCGTACCTACTCAGAGCTACGCACCCGAGACGCACACCACTGGCCCACGGGTGGGCCTGCCACAGACTGCGGCGCCCTCTAGCGGCCCCAGTCACAGCCTTGCCTACACAGTGGGAGGAGAGCCCACTGTTCCGCAAGCTACAGCACCACGGGTGGGTCTTCCACAGACTGCGGCGCCCCCGAGCGGCCCCAGTTACAGCCTTGCCTACACAGTGGGGGGAGAGCCCACTGTTTGGCAAGCTACAGAACCACGGGTGGAATACCTACCGACGCCGAAACCGGCGCCCCCGGGCGTACCTACTCAGAGCTACGCAGCGGAGGCGCAAACCACTGGCCCACGGGTGGGCCTGCTACAGACTGCAGCGCCCTCTAGCGGCTCCAGTCGCAGCCTTGCCTACACAGTGGGGGGAGAGCCCACTGTTCCGCAAGCTACAGAACCACGAGCGAACTACCAACTGACGGCGGCGCCATCTAGCGGCTTCACCCACGGCTTCGGGTATGCAGCGGAGGCGCGAACCACTGCGCCGCGGCTGGATTACAGACAGACGCCAACGCAGGCGCCCCTAGGCGTGCCTACTCAGAGCTACGCAGCGGAGGCGCAAACCACTGGCCTTCCGCAGACTGCGGCGCCCCCTTGCGGCCCCGGTCACAGCCTTACGTACACAGTGGGGGGAGAGCCCACTGTGCCAAAAACTACAGCCCAGCCTAGCGATGTTTTCGGGAGCTCGCGCCGCGCCGCGAGGGCTCACACCGGGACGGAGAGAAACCATGCTGCGGATCCACTCAAGGACGGCGCTTCCCCAGGCGCCGCGACGCTGCGAGGTGGACCAGAGCCGCAGTACGGCTATCCCGGTGTGACCCGCGGGCCCGCCCAGTTCCCAGCCTTTGCCCCGAGCGGAAACTCGCCATCGCAGCCCCCTGCTGACGGATACGGGGCCTGCAACCGAGCGGATGAGGCAGCGAGGCATACACGAGACTGGGTGCATCAAGGGAGTGTCCCTCTCGTCCAGGTGACGGCCATGTTCGCCGACGCCCTCCGGCAGTCCCAGGCCGGTGGCACACCTCGCTACCATCCCGAAGATGAGCGGATGGCATCCCTCATCGCCCGGCAGTCCAGCGCAAAGGACTTGCCGCCCTACGCTGGCGACGCCATAGAGTGGCAAGCCTGGAAGGCGCAATTCCTCCAGTCTACGGCCACCTGCGGGATGACGGCGGCCGAGAATCTGATGCGGCTGCAGCGTGCCCTGAAGGGAAAGGCACGAGAAGCCGTCAGCCCTCTCCTCCTGGACCCGGCGCAGGTGCCGGAAATTATGTATGTCCTGGAGCACCGCTTTGGGGGCGCGCACTCTGTCGCGGCTGTCATGTTCGATAGGATAAAGCGGCTGACCCAACTACAAGAGGACGCATCGACCGAGCTTCTCGTGGAGTTCTCGGGCATGGTGCAGAACATCGTGGCTTCGCTGGGGAACCTGCAGGGTGATTACCTCTCTAACCCGGCCCTCCTCAGCGAGATCGCCTCGAAGATTCAAGAGTGTAGCCGAGCTCCACGGGGGGAGTGTAACGGACGTACTGCTCCAATATCAGCCGACGTCGCCCCATATTAAAATCTGCTATTTACCTTAACTTTGCCTGTCCTTAAATTGAATAAACTGCCTGTAAATGTATGAAAAATTATGTAAAAATGTATATTTAATGTCAATACAATAAATGAAACGTCGGAGCTTGGCTAGAGGTATACGGGCAGAGAAGTAGTGTGAGAGCTGGTAAAATCATAAACATGTTTAATTCGGGCACGATTGTTAGAACCGTGCCAAAACGTAGTGGGAAGCCGTGCCGTACGCCATGCGCCGTCATAGCGTCACAAATGACCGGTGGTACGCCGTCATTACGTCCCACGGGCACGGTTCTTAGGATCGTGCTCAAACAAAGGAAGGCCGTGGTCACGTTCGGCCACGGCCCGAAACTACCGGCCGAGCGGCGCGGCGCCGCGATAGCGTCGCAAACACGGCTCACGGATTCCAGGAATCAAAGAGAAAGTGAGCCCGTGTGCGCGTCGTGCGCCCGCTGGCGGCTATAAAACGGGCAACAGGCCCTCAAAACGTCAGATCTCCAGAAACCACCACCAGCTCTACACCTCTCTCTCTGCTCTGCCCTCTACCTCGCTCCGACTTCTGACTCTGCTCGCCTTCTTTCACTCTGACCCCCGCCTCACCCTGGACCACGGACTGCCTACCCCTTCGGACCAGACTCGGAATCAGCTCAAGAACAAGCGACAAGCAATCGGACCAGCTCTACAGCGGCTTCAGAGACGGCCCCGTTCTACCCCTCCACGCCACTGAAGGACGACATCTCACGCCTCCACAGATTGGGATCACCGGCCCCTTACAGTCTTATGTGTCACACGATTACGTCTGATACAATTTTCAAATACTTTTCATACCCGGTTCGCCCGCATATTTCTCCCATTCATTTTATTTTTTTTATTTTATTGATTTATTGTGAAAAACAGTATATTCCATTTACATTTCACAAATAACAGTTTATAAGAAGTCAGTACATACATTTATTTGCATGGGTAAATACATCAATACTATCTGATTAACCAGATTTGTTAAATAGTATGCTTATTGCCGTCTTAAATTCTCTTTGGTTCAAATTGAAAATGTCAATCACAGAAGAAATGTGATTTAACAAAGTAGTTATTCTTCCCAAAGGCATGATCATTGGTAGGTTGGTCCTGCCCCTTGGAAAAATAAATAATCTGTGCTGTCTAGCTCTGATGAAATTATCAGGGACATAAAAAGAAATTCGTTCCAGAATATCTGGATTGCAAATGTGCCCATTTAGCAGCTTGTGCGCCACTAACACCATTGCAATATTTCTCCTAACGTCTAGACGTTCTATCCCCAGCATTCCGGCAAGAAAATATCATATTGCTTCCTTCGAAAATTTGTTGATTTAATTAACCATCTACCTCCGTACCAAGGCTACATTATTGGCTCAAGTCCTTGTTATGTTCGATTATAATATTTGATTGACACAGAAAATACCAAAAGTGATGCGAGTTTTTAGTGGGACAGATAAACAGAATAACAACTTATATAACCACGCTCTGCCGGGCTGTGAATTAATTACAATAATCCACAGATATTTCGCCATCAAATTGTGATAAATCACAAACGTGTGCGAATATTTATAAAACCAATCATTAGTATCTTCATGAGGATTAAGCGATTTTTCAGAATAAATGCACCACTAGCCACATTTTTTTCAAGGAACAAAGGATTTACGTAACCATAAGAATGATTTCAAATTTATTAGCTCGAAATCATACTTTCTATGTTTTATCACCTTAAATTATATTTTCTACCAAATTATACAAATAGACAATTTATTATTAATCTTTTTTTAAATCTGCTTTTAAAATTATTAAAGTGTAAAAGTTATGTTAAATACCCATGTATGTACATTTTTACAGATGTTATACAAATCATATCTCTTCTTCCTAAACATGTTTAGAGATTATAAACATAGGATTATCTTTTAAATTTTCGAACTAAAATATTATAAGACAATAGAAATTGCTAGACACTTACAAGCTTTGTTTACATGAAATAACACATGCACAATTTGATTATATTGGCCGATTGATTCTCAAACTCGTCCGTGCTAAGATTTCATTGCCTTTGCAATAAATATTGTTCTGTTAAAATCAGGATAACTGAAAGTAGTTGAAATTAATGAACTCTTACCACATATTTAATTTTTCTATTACATGTGTATTTCTATTGAAATCTTATCTTAAATCTTAAATCTCTAAAAATTTCAAGAACTTTTTAGAGATTTAAGATTTTGAACAAACCTACATTATTTTATTTATATAGATTTTTCATTGTATTTTTAATCTCATTTCTTTATACTTAATTAATTCTACGTTCATGCTTAGCATTTCCTATATAATACAGATAGTCTATACCACTATACAAACTATGCGTGTAGGTACTTATGATTTCATGTATCACTTTTACGTAAAAGCCTTTTTAGGCGTACAAATAAATTTGAAAAAGTAAATCGGGAGGTGTTAATATTATTTTATACTTCATACGTTATGAACAGAGGGAAGAGGATATTGAGATGGGGAAGAGAAAGGTTAATAAATTTGATCTAGTTTAAACTAAACACAGCCAACTAACGCCATTTCAAGCAACGCCAACGTTCCGATTGTGAATGATGGTCTTTCACCAGAGCGGTACCTACTGATAAAATCTACCACTCTGAACAACATACAAATTAATGTAATTAGAGCACGCTGACCCTGCAATCTCTACAAGGGGAGATTGGAATGTAAGGGTATTCTTCGACAGTATTATAACAATTCAACAATTGCAAATTCGAGTTTAATTTTAATTTAATGAACATAAAACACGTTGTACAAATTAAGTCACTATTAATACAAAATATGTAATCTACATTTAAAAAAATCTTTGATATATTCAAGAAAAGAAAAATCAGTACCTACCTATAGGTTAAAACATGAGGTAACTAAGTTGCCGGAAATGGTATAGGGCGTAAGCGACAAATTTTACAAAAATGAGTTAATCATAAAATTTTGATTAGTATTTTGTCTAATAAAAACTGTATGTTTAAGATTATAAGTATTCAATTTAATATTTCAAGTCCGCAATCCAAGGATTATAATTTAACCAAGCGTTCCATCTTTTTCTTTGATGTCTAAATTTTTTTATAAGGGTAAAGAGCTTTGGATTGTCGGAGAAATGCAACACATTAACATTATTATCAAATACCGTAACGATATCATTAATTAACAGTAAAAAAGTATTGGACCTAAATAAGACCCTTGAGGTACACTAGGACTCTTGTACAGTATCACAAAAAAAACAAATAGTGATTTTATATCCCATAATATTATGGAAAAGTGTTTATATTGAAAGAAAAAATCAATCTTGCTTATGAATATGAGATAAAATATAATATTAATGTGAACATAAATTTAAGAGAGCTATTTAAAAAAAAAAAGGTTTTTAATAATATTAATAGTCACATCTGAAAATTTCATAGTTATGTAATTGAATTGTATTTGTACGTAAAACATTTCATCTTTATTTATGGTCGGTTCCTCACTGTGGCTTCTATATGAAAAAGCTGAGGATCCGGCATCGGGATGTACTCCACGTCATACGGGGGCTCGATGTTAACAAAGCTAGTGGACCTGATGGAATACCTGCCCTGGTATTGCAGAGGTGTGCTGCGGAAATAGTTCCAGTTTTGACAAAGCTCTTCAAAATGTCCCTGAAGTGTGGCACTGTGCCCTCTGGTTGGAAAAAAGCGGTAATTCACCCTATTCCCAAGAAAGGTGACCGCTCCAACCCGGCCAACTACCGCCCCATAGCGATCACATCAGTTCTGTCCAAAGTGATGGAACGTGTGATCAACGACAAACTGCTCACATACCTCGAGAAGAACAAAATTATCAACGACCGTCAATACGGATTCCGGCGGAACCGCTCGTGCGGTGATCTTCTCGCGTATGTGACGCATGTTTGGGGGCGGTGCCTGGAACGTCACGGTGAGACCCAAACGGTCGCACTAGACATATCCAAGGCCTTTGACCGGGTCTGGCACCGAGGACTTGTCAACAAATTGCATTCTTACGGACTTCCCGCATCCCTGTGTACGTGGATTGCTGACTTTTTAAGGGATAGGTCGATTCAGGCGGTTGCTGACGGTTTCACCTCTTCCTCGCACTCCATAAATGCTGGCGTCCCACAGGGATCGGTTCTGTCTCCGACTTTGTTTTTGTTGCACATCAATGACCTTTTGACATGTGCACCGATTCATTGTTACGCGGATGACAGTACAGTTCATGATAGCTTTTTGTTTGACAAGCCCCCAAAGGGCACACAAACTCCAACGGCTCGGAGGGCTTTGAAGCAGAGAATGGACGGTTATCTCGAGAGTATTTCCTCCTGGGGTAAAAATAATCTCGTCGAATTTAATGTTTCAAAGACCCAATCCTGTCTGATTACGTCTAAAAGGGATCCAAATGATAATCTAGTCTCCTTCAACGGAAGCAATCTTCCGAACAGGCCTTCCATTGATATGCTTGGTGTAACTATAAGTGACCAGCTCAGGTACGGGGGCTCCATCGAAGCCAGAGTAAAGTTGGCCTCTCAGAAGCTGGGCGTACTGTACAGGGCCCGCAGATACTTTAATAGTACACAACTGCTCACCCTGTACAAATCGCAAGTGCGCCCTACTGTCGAATTTGGCAGCCATCTCTGGTCTGGAGCCCCTAAATACCTGAAAAAAACCCTTGACTCTGTGCAGAAACGGGCGGTCCGTTTGATAGATTCCCCAATCTTAACAAACGGACTGCAATCTTTAGAGCACAGGCGTCAAGTAGGTATGCTGTCCTTGTTCTATCGGTATTACAATGGAAGATGCTCTGAGGAACTAGCGTCATTGATCCCTTCGGCACCGGTGCGTAGTCGGGATACACGCCAAACGCGCGCCCAACATTTGTACACAGTTGACACTTGTCACATGAGAACGGGTCGCTTCTACGATTCGTTCTTAAGTTCAACAGCTCGGCTGTGGAACGAACTGCCGGCCTCTGTGTTTCCTCCCTCCTACAACATGGGACTCTTCAAGACCCATGTTCACTCCTTCCTCTCCAAAAAAAGACCTTCCACACAGCATCCCCAAAGATGACATAGGCCCCGAGGGAAATTATTTTCTTCAGGGCCTCCTGTGTGGAGTAAATATAAAAAAAAAAAAAAAAAATGTCAAAGAATGTTTTAATCTTAAATTGAAAAGTTTTTTTTAAACATGGCGATTATTTTGAGTAAAGAGCGGCGTTCACAAAATGTTTTATTTTCATTAAAATAAAATAAAAAAATTGTTATGATTATATTTTAATGTAAATTTTTTATTAATTTCAGGAGCGTGCAAGTATCCCGGGTCCCCGGCGCATTCAACTGTCACGTTCTCCGACCCCGCAATGGGCGCCTCCGCGGTAGCCACCTACAGCTGCGAGCGGGGCTTCGAGTTGCTGGGGCCCTCGCGCCGCGTGTGCGACGAACTCGGCCTCTGGGTGCCCGAGGGCATACCCTTCTGCGGTAAGTCCTCCAACGCCTCACCCTGATTTCTGTAACAGGTGACCAAACAGATGATCGAAAGAAATTTCATATATTTCAAAAAGCATCTTAGAATGTTGAGAACAAATTGTTGGCCTAGCGCACAAATATAGTAAGTGCAATTTGAAAATTTTAATTTATAAGAATACTGCGGGTTAGTTTTATGATACAAATAATTCTAGGTGAAATAAGTAGTTTTAATTTCCCCCGAAACATTTGTAACATATTACTTACATATTTAGTAAGTAATCTTGATAAATGCCTTACAAAACACGTAATTGTTTTAACTTGAAACTGTACTTAACACTTTTTTTATTTTTTTTTATATTAACTCCACACTGGAGGCCCTGAAGAAAATAATTTCCCTCAGGGCGTATGTCAAAAATTATCAAAATTGGCGTGTATCCCGACTACGCACCGGTGCCGAAGGGATCAATGACGCTAGTTCCTCAGAGCATCTTCCATTGTAATACCGATAGAACAAGGACAGCATACCTACCTGACGCCTGTGTAACACTTGTATGAAAAGGCCATCGAAATATCCTTACAGTTTGGTCGATGGTAGGTATTAACATATAAATACAAAAAACGCATTTAGATTTCAATTTAATATATTCGTTTAACATCATTAGCGTTTTCCGCTGTGTTTTACAAAATATAAAATAAAACCTACAAAATCTGTTTTCAATATTTGAATCAGCCGCCGAAAATTTAACTATTTTTTTACTTGTTATAGTTTTGTACCTTCACATACAACATTTATCGCCTGCGGCGTTTAGAAGCTTTTTTTTTCAAATTCACACTATTTTCGGATTAACTTTTTTTTTTTGCAAAATTATTTAAATTCCTTGTAAATTTCACCATCAAATCAAATAAAGCTTAAAAATACTTTAAATTAATACTATTTTTAAATATAGCTCATTCAACGTTTAACCGCCAGTGTCTCCTGTTTGGCATTATAGACATTATTTCATTATTTGACCGGTCAGTAGCTAAGTTGGTATCGCGTTTGGGTCCCACCCAAGCGTCGGTCGTTCAATTCCTCGGCTGGTTAAGTCCTCCATCAGGTCACAAGCAAAATTTTCCGCTTTCCGTGGTGGTAGTAGGGGATTTTCAAATATTTTCGGTTTTTTGTAACGCAGGAATGTTTGTCTTTTTTTTATAATAATATGTGTTTTTTAGGGGAAATGGACGATTTTTTTTATCTTGAACATATTTGATATGAAAGTAAGTGAATATGAATGTATGATCATGTGAGGAATGTGGAGATCCGCAAAGAGTGCAAGGCTGATGTAAGCGTAATTAGTAAGATTAGGAAAGGGACGCTTACATGGTTTAGGCATGTAGAGCGAATGAGCGAAAAAGGGAGTGTAAGGAGGATATATGATGCAAATTCGAATGGTAGCAGAAGTCTGGGACACCCAAGGAAGACATGGCACGATCGAGTAAATCAGATACTCGAGTCAGGTATCTAATCAGATCAAGAGTCAGAACAATAGAAGAGTATGTATGAATGTGAATGAGGCAAGAAGTGTGTTCCAAGACCGAGTTGTTTGGCGTTCCGTCCTCCCTGCCTACCCCTGCGGGGAAACGGCGTGATGGTTAGTTAGTTAGTTAAAGTAAGTGAAATTAAAATAAATAAAATTTACCATATTTTTCATGGAGAGGTAATATAACCTGAAAGCTAACCAAATGTATTTAATATACGTCCTTGGGACCTTTAGAACACAATTTAGAATGCATATCTTTTAAATTTTAATTACAAAATACGGCAAATAATAAAAACAAAAAAAAACATAATGTAAAGGCATGATAACACAAAATTTTAATTTATAAATCGATTAAAGAACTCAAGTACTTGACGATTAGACAAGCTTTGTGATTTCAAGTTTAATACAGTATATATTTTGAAACATTTCTAAGAATGAAACACATTGTTCAGAATGGCATAAAAGGTATTATGAAAGGTAACAAAGATCACTTTTTTTAATTTTAATTTAACCGATTTCAATAAAAAAATCTACTTGCGTTTAAATTTAAAAAGCAGCATTGATTTCATGAAATAATAGCATTAACCTTGAATTAAATTTGTTAAGTCAGTAAGAAAACAAAGTTTGAAAGGTTTTGATTAATACAAAATTAGAATGATGTTGGAGGCTGCTAGGCAAGGAGTTCGATATCACCCCTGCTAAATTACGAATCTCGAGCATTGCACTCTCTCCGCACTGCCCGTGTCAGTGGGTCAAGTATATTCAGAACCTCCATCGATAAATCGTCTAATTGAACCTGATTGGGCCGCGAACAGGAAATGCGTGTCTTTGAGTACCCACTGTGCCTATACAGTGTTCGCTGCGCGCTGGGATGTGTGCACTGAGTGCAGTCAGTGCAGTTCACTGTGGGTACTCTAGGCGGCAGGCCTGACTGGCCTTTCAGAAAAGACATATTCGGATATAAACAATATTGAAACGGTACACCGGTTTATATTATACCGGTCGAAATGGTTTACCGATGAACCCATTTTCTTCAGATTATATTGTCATTTTATTAATCCCTTTAACTTTATAACCTATAGTCTTTTGACATCATCATATTTAGCATTGCCTCCATAACTTCAGATGAGTTGTAGGTCTCCAAACTTATTAGATTAATCCAATAACCATCTTAAACATATCCTTTCCCTTCGGAGTTTGTGTATTTGGATTCGATTACACGTGCAGCTTGTGTTTAAAATATGTGCGCTGTGGTGTTGTGATATTTTCTGCTGTAAGGGATTGATAAATACAAAATTTACATGCATTTCCATAGTTGCATAATGACTATTTCTTCCAAACAAATCACATTTACAGTTGGGATAAAATTACTACTTGCGCAATGTAGAAATGAAGGTGTAGAACAATGCAGAATTTACTGGGAATTGATTTCTGGTTCTGTCAGTTTAAATGCAAGTGCAAAACCACTCAGCACTTTACCAATCGTTTCTCTTTAGCTGCTACATAGTACCGCGTATCTCAAGTTTTTGTCCCCTCTAATTGTAAACAAAAAGAAATATGCAAATTGTTGCAATACAGATGCTACAGTTATGAAAAGGGGGTTCTCGCCAAAACTCTCTCCGCCAGTTGTTAACATGCGCATAATTCATATTGTTCCGGAAAGAGCAGATCCAATAAGTTGTTTTCTTTATGGTTATCCGAGGCTTATTGAGCGTTGTCAGGGCCATTATCAGCTGCAGACTGTTCTCACGAGAGCTCGGATTGAGCGAATACAATTCACGTTTTTTCCTAATTGTTCGGTATCAGTACGGGTATTACTTCTCACAGGCCCGCGAGACAGTCCCAGCAAGAAACCGTCGGCGAACGATGGGATAAACACTATACAGCATAAACACCTATTTTCTCTTTTTCTCAGTCGTTTATGTAAATATGATAATAATCCTCAATAATGAATAACTTGTAACACGAGTCAGCCCCCCCACAGGGCGTCGCGATATCTCCAAATGATATGCCGCGCAACAAACGGCTGTTAATAGAACATTTAGAATTTATGACCAGGCCCTTCTGTCTCAGGAGAATTGTGCGATACTCAGCTAGAAAGTAAAGTATGGTGTAAACTGTAAACGTTGGGAATCTACTCTACAAGACACGAGTATTCATCAACCACAAGTGGCGATTATCGCTATCTGTAAAGCGAGACACGCAGTTTATAGTTGCGCATTTTCATGTTTATGGGAAAAATACCACAACAAAGGAACGGTTCCTGAAATATTTGAAAAGATACTTTGTAAACGATTCAAAGTATTACAGCTTCCTGACTTGAAACATTCTAAAGGGTTTTAATTGAATTGTAACTCAATCATAAACAGTGCCTCTAGCAATATATATCGCAATACCTAACGCTTTTCCACTGGAAGCTTTGTGTTTTGACCAAGTGTTTCATTTCAAAAGTCGTTCACACGGTGAAGGTGGTTAGAGCAACTCATCTTTTCAATGGGATAAGTTTCCATCGCGTATTGCAAACCACCTCATTCGGAATTAGATCACCAATTATCTCGTTATTCTGCCTTTTATATCGGTGGCCATATATGAACCGACTACAAACACAAATGTATTACGTCTAGGTTGACATACACCAGCTAACTGGCTTATTCTGTTACTGTAACTATCAGAGCGCGTACTCTGACGTTTGACGCTTTGCGTAATACACAATAATTTAAAATAATGCTATTTCATTTTGAAAAAATCATAAAATATGGCAGATCTAATTGGAATGCGTATGAGGTACGTCGTGCCAATAAGCCGATTTTATGAAATAAAACAATAAGTTATATTTTTGAAATGTTTCGTTTTCATGACAAATTTTTTTATTTGTCAAACAAATTTCTATAATAAAGGTAAAGAAACTAGAACATGTATTTATCCAATTTATCCGATGTATGTAATAATCTGACATCTACGACGTGCTTTGGATACATCAACCTCCAAAGATGACATGGCCGATGTCATCTTTGGGGGTTTGTGTGGAGGGAAAATATTTTAATCATGACTTCCCGTGTAGAGTTGTAAGAATAAAACACAAATTCCATATAATTAGAAATACAACTTATAGTTTTTATATCCATACATCTTATATTTCCACTGTCCTGAAGAAGGTTGAGTGCAACCGAAACCGGTCGACCTACATAACTCAAACAGAGTTGTTTAAAACAAACTTTAAAAAGCTTCATTTACTAAGTGAATCATTAGACATTTTACTCATTAGACTTTTTCAAAGCATAATAAATTATTATAAGCAGTTCAATTCCCGTCGTCGGCATTCATTTTTACTCGGGAGATATTTTCAATTTGTATTGATATTACAAGCGACTAATTATTGCTTATAATAATTTATTTCAATTTTTAAATACATATGTTTGAATTTCACTTTTATTTTCGGTAATGAATGAATGCTAATCTTGGAAGCGGAAATTAACCTACTTCCTGACATCTGATCGAGATCAAACTTGGGACAAAGACTTGTTATCGATGACAATGCATTTTATCACCTTTTGGTGGCGATCACGTTCACACTCGCGGACCTGTACGCATTTCTCTGAAATCGGGTGACGTTATATTTACTAAATAAATTTCGGTCCTAGCCGATCAGATATTGGTAGAGTTGTTGCTACAGTTCCTGTGTAGGATGGTTCAATCCTTCAAACTTTAAAATTTTATTTTTTCGGGTTGATCTTTTATCAGTGTAAGGCAGCTAGAATTTGCATTTTATTGGGAATTATTAATGAGTTAGTTTCAGCAAAGCTGATGTAACTTCAGTTGTAAATTGGCTGCGTAAAGTGTAGAATAGTGCGCAGAGTGAGCAGTGCGATGTTCGGAACGACCCGCACAACACTTTCCCTGGAGCTAACGAACTTTCACGGGCAGGCGAGCCAGAGTGTACTTCTCAAGCAAGATTAAATGTGTTTTCTCAATTAATTCGATATCCGTCACGAGAAATCTTTTCGTCGAAGATGATTAGAAAGTCGGGCCCGTTGCGTTCTCCTCTGGGGTCGTACAGAACTTATTTTGTTTTAATGAGAAAAACGTCTTATTATTGTAAACCGTCCACGCGCCATTTTCTGCAGGGGTGGGATAGATGAAATCTCCAAAAAACTTTGCCCTAGCAGACACCGATTCACATTTCACATTCTCTTTTATTATTCCGACGGGACAATACTCTAAAATAAAGTCGGAATCTTAACGACGTAAGTGAAGAAGCCATGCACAGAAGTAGGCGAGGCGCTGCCCTGGTGTATTGGAGAGACCTGTGGCTGAATTTACTTAACGAATAAAGTCGGAATATTAATGACGTAAATGAAGAAGCCATGCACAGAAGTAGGCGAGGCGCTGCCCTGGTGTATTGGAGAGACCTGTGGCTGAATTTACTTAACGAATAAAGTCGGAATCTTAATGACGTAAATGAAGAAGCCATGCACAGAAGTAGGCGAGGCGCTGCCCTGGTGTATTGGAGAGACCTGTGGCTGAATTTACTTAACGAATAAAGTCGGAATCTTAATGACGTAAATGAAGAAGCCATGCACAGAAGTAGGCGAGGCGCTGCCCTGGTGTATTGGAGAGACCTGTGGCTGAATTTACTTAACGAATAAAGTCGGAATCTTAATGACGTAAATGAAGAAGCCATGCACAGAAGTAGGCGAGGCGCTGCCCTGGTGTATTGGAGAGACCTGTGGCTGAATTTACTTAACGAATAAAGTCGGAATCTTAATGACGTAAATGAAGAAGCCATGCACAGAAGTAGGCGAGGCGCTGCCCTGGTGTATTGGAGAGACCTGTGGCTGAATTTACTTAACGAATAAAGTCGGAATCTTAATGACGTAAATGAAGAAGCCATGCACAGAAGTAGGCGAGGCGCTGCCCTGGTGTATTGGAGAGACCTGTGGCTGAATTTACTTAACGAATAAAGTCGGAATCTTAATGACGTAAATGAAGAAGCCATGCACAGAAGTAGGCGAGGCGCTGCCCTGGTGTATTGGAGAGACCTGTGGCTGAATTTACTTAACGAATAAAGTCGGAATCTTAATGACGTAAATGAAGAAGCCATGCACAGAAGTAGGCGAGGCGCTGCCCTGGTGTATTGGAGAGACCTGTGGCTGAATTTACTTAACGAATAAAGTCGGAATCTTAATGACGTAAATGAAGAAGCCATGCACAGAAGTAGGCGAGGCGCTGCCCTGGTGTATTGGAGAGTCCTGTGGCTGAATTTACCCTAGCAAATATCTAAAATAAAGTGGGAATCTTAACGAAATAAGTGATGAAGTCGCTCAACTCGAAAACAATATTTAATTAAAGTATGCATTATATTTCTAAGCTACAAATTTTTTGAACCAAAAACATACAATTTTCATTACTTCGCATTGCTTCGAAATAATTTTAAACAATTTGCCTCGCATCTTATAAGGTCGATTCAATTTCAACAATAATTAAAAAATCGGAAATGTTATCGTGCCTACCAATTTCCACTTCGTAACTTTCATAATACTGGAAATTGGCTGGGAAACACTTGAGAAAACAACAATCTAATGAACTGTGAAAAACATGTAAATGAGTTGTCTAGAAAATATACGGTTGGAGCTTTATTACCTTTTACATTTGAACTGTTTTCAAAACTTGTTACGCAAATATTATTGAGATCTGAATGCCTTATACAATATATGCATTGAAACAATTTAAGAATTATGTACCTAATTGATTTTCTATGATGACATTTCACAACTCCCTAACCCAGAATTTTTAACTGTTTATCACGTCGTCCGTTGTGACATCTTTCTAAGTGAGATTGGGAATTCCACATTGAAACCTGTTATACGGAAAGATAAATATAGGAGAGGGAATAAAAATACTAAGTAGCTGACTATTCAGATAGTGGTAAAATATGTTCTAAGCGATCTTGTAATGTACCTATACTGAAATGTAGTCTTTCATCAGAGCGAAATGTAGGGAATCTTCACACCCACACGGAGAAAAATGTAACTTTTAGTACATTCCTAATATATCGGAAAACGTTTTCATGCGCCTGCATTTGTCATGATAATACACAATAACATAATGCGACTAAATTAGAATTTCGACGTCGTTTTTAACCGTATTACGAATAAATGCAGAGATTATTAATAAATTAGCAATATTTTATATCGTTTAGTTTTCTCCGCGTAGAACGAAATAAAGATGCACATATACAAACAATAATTGTGATTTCGGAAGATGATTTTTTTTTTTTATTATTTCTCTTAATATGTATCACAAGAATATATGTATCACTGATAAACATATAAGGGTGAAAATGGTCGTGTCAAAAAATTACGCTCGACGCAAAAGCTTGCTTGTCATGATACTATTTTTAATTGGACACATAATTTTTTTTAATAAGGTACAACACAAAACTTCTTTAGTATTGAAAATAAACTATCGAATTTGACTTCGACTAATCTAATAATATTCTGATTGAAAGTACTTGTTGCTTAGTTGTTTATTTTCCTAATATTAAGTTTGGAAACTAGTTCCGATAATGGTTGATATTCTTACCTTTCTCTAATTTCCCGTAATGATACCAAGTCACAAGACAGGACAGTGGTTCCTAATGATGCTAATGGTGAAACAACGGCAATGAACACGGAAGCTGAGACTTCACCGATGCCAATTTTGCTAATAATGTACAAATTACTTTTTAAATTGAATAAATTGTTCGAAAAGGAACCAAGATCAGAAATCCAAACTATGGGAGGTGATGAAAGAAGTCACTGATTCGGTAATTGGTATTATTGGAAAATTTTACTGGAGACGTTGCACAAGCATCCGATTATGCGAAATCGTCTCTGGCAAGTAAACAGTCATTTTCGTATTTTGAATATTCATTTTCTGTCATAATCGATTAGTCGCGGAGATTTCTTAATATTTAAGATTCCCACAGTCGGAAAAAGAGAACAAGAGAAAGATCTATTTTTCTTATTATCTTTTTTTCTTACCATTATTGAATGCGAGGCATCTATTTACAACAATTTGTTTGCGTAATCATATTTCATGAAGTGTGACAATAATTAGTTGAACTAGTTACATATTTCTCAACTCTAGTTTGCCTGACTCCTGGTATCTATGGTTTAACCAATCTATTCATAATGGTGAGTCATCACAAAAACAGACGCACATGTTCTTATGTGAATCTTCTGTATTTGAGGATAAGCGGAGTGGTCTGTAAATATAGCCAAAGTTCTAAGATCTGTCCAGATTTAGTGAAACTATGGCTTCCTATTTGTGGATTTTTTTTAGGCTGAATGAAGTTTCGATAGGGGAAGAGGGCGATTTAGAAGTACCTAGCTTTTCAGATCTGGTGACCAAACATAAATAAGTTACTATTATATAAAGAGCATTTCTTCGTATCGATGTAATATTTTCCTAGAGTTCTTTAATCCCCCGTTGGTAATGGTATAATGGCGATTTTTAATTACATCTATTACGTTATTATCTTCTCGTGAGAGAGATGTATTAATAGTGGCGTTCGACCGTAGCAACAGCCTGGGCAACAGCCCTGGCGCCAAAACATTCAGAAAATTACGTGAAAACAAAATCATTTAGACTTTTCGAATAATTTTACTAAAAAAAAATACCAAAATAAATTTAAATTTTTAAAAAATAGTTTTCTAGTTAATATAAGAAAAACACTCTCGTGTGTGCCTTTAATTTGATATTAAAGTTAACCACGTAAACCATGGGTATTGCTAAACGCTTGTTTTAGCAAAACAACTGTAAGGTGGGGCATGTGTTACATCACAAAAACCTTTTTCAAACCCGAAATAACTAAAATGGTTTAAGCTATTATTGAAGAAGATAATATTAATAAATGTAAAAGAAACTGAACGGAACATGGAACCTAATTATTGTACGTTATTTTTGTCGATTTCATCTTTAAAATTCAGAATTAACAATTTTTCCCATATTTTTTGCAGCTGTCTTTTTTTTTAAAGAATTTATTGTAACCTAAATAGTGTCTCGGATAAATCTATTCGATTTTATTGTTCTTATGGCGTACCTATAAGCTCTTTCTAAGTCCAAATGAATATTCTGTTTTTTTTTTTTAATTGGACCATCTAATCTTTAATAAATTTTGAAGGCTGTACCCATCAATGTAATATATCATTGAAGAAGAAAATAATACTTATAATTCTAAAAGAAACATGAAAAATAACAAGACAAAGACTCGTTAAGGCGATGCACTACGTCGTGTAATATTTTAAATTGAGCTGCTATCAATAACAACCCTTACGTAGATGGCGATAAGGTTTAAATTCCCGCTTAACACCATCCGCCTGTTTTGATTTATGCAAGAAAAAAACATGGCCAAAAAGTGCCTCTTATTTTATTTTGTGGATGTTCAGGCATAAATATTCAATTTTTTCGATCATTTAAAAAAAACTTAATTAACCACATTATACAATAAAATCATAACCGAAAATGGGTTCGTAAGTAGGAGATTTTGAACTTTAAAGAAGTTTTCATAGGCCTTATACATTCTTTTTTTCTGGTCTTATAAAGAGATATACTCGTATCTAAAAGGTACTCGATTATTTCAAAGCCCAAGATGTATTATATTTAATTAAAGCATCTGAAACATTTCTAGGCGACCAAATTTTCAAACAAAAACACATGATTTTGCATTACTACGTATGGCATCGCCTTAAGACAGAGATCCTGGGTTAGATTCTTCTTCATGTTTCGTTTATGTTTATTAGTAATATATTCTTCTACACTGATGTATTAAAGTGATGGGTATAAACTTCAAAGTTATCAAAGAAAAGATGATCCAATAAAGAAACGAGTATTAAATATTATTTTGTAATACAATTTTTAAGATAATTCCGCGGTAAGGGCCGTAAGGATAGAACGGTTCCATGATAACTCAACACAGTGACTATTCAACACACCTTTAAAAAGTGATATAAAGTCATTAAAATCGATGAAAAAAAAATTAAACCTAACCTAACCTAACCTAACCTAACCTAACCTAACCTAACCTACTTAACCCAGTTGATAAAGTTTTTGTTTCATCACTTTCCATGACTTTTTATAACATTTTAGAGATGATGAATTATCATTTTAATGATTTATCCGGTCACCGAATAGAACACATTGAATATCAATGGAAATCAGCTGTGGAGCGGTTTAAAAAATTCTCAGGCATCTGTAAATTTATTTTTACGTCGCTGATCGCAAAAATAATTTTTTTTTATCAGGCATGTAAAACACTGGCAGAGTTTAGTTTTCGCATAGCGGAACTGAAGTTCATTGCTCAGTTCAGTTCGGTTTCAGCTCTGCCACCTGCTGCGCCCCGCAACTGTTAAAGGGGCATTAGTGGGCAGGCTATTGAAACTCTTTTTTTATGACTTCCATCACTAATACTAATATCTGACGAGTTCCCTAAGCATCGTGATAAGGGAACGCCAAATCATCGCTTGACCTCGATCGAATTTTCGTAGGCACTCAAAATAGTTATCAAATTAAGTTCGTCCCGTTGTTCTAGTGTTGTTATGAGATATAATTATCTTAACTAGAATCAATACCACACCAAGAAAAGTCTCGAATGTACGGGATTCGAATACTTTGCACGATCTTTTACCCAGAAGAAACGTGTGATATCCGAAGCAGCAAAAAGCTTCAAACGATGAGCTATGTCGTTATGAATTTTGCTCACATACTCGTATTACAATAATTTTCTTAAGAATTCATAAAACTTTTAAATATTAAAATAATGGTTTGATCCAATTTTGAAACTCAATTAAAATTCTTAGTTTTTATGAAATGTAAAAAAAAACATATTATTTAATTTGTGAAATAATAATCCACCAGTAAAAAACCTTGTTTTAATACGATAGACCTATTTTAAAACTTAAAAAATGGTCTAACTGAGAATTGAACCTTTCTACCCAGGATCTGGAATGAACTACTCTACCAGCCACACATGCCAAATGCCGATCGGGTAGGACCGCTGTAATGCCATCCTATTTCGTGTGTACGTGATTGCCACAAAAAGTTGATGAAATGCATTGTCTTCGACAACGAGTCTATCTGCTGAGTTTTAGCTCGATCGGATGTCGGGAAGTGGGCTAATTTTAATCTTATTGTATATATAAAATGAAAACTTACAATTGTTTAATGTATTGTGTAGAAAACTCGGCTCTCCTGTTGTAAAGGTATTCAGTTTATTTAGATAATAGATTTTTTTATAATTAAAACCATATGGTGTGTATTTATTTAAGTATAACAACTGTATTATTTTCGAAAAAAAATTATAAATAAATTTAAATAACAATATATTACTAATGAATTCCAAACAGGACATTTTCAATAGTCGTATTTCTTGTTTATCCTGTTTTGATAATGTTTAACGCAAATATGATTTGATACCCACTGTACCTACCGTAAAAAAATTATATATGTTATGTAAATAAATATTATTTATTTATTTATATTAGACGCCGATACAGGCTTTTCCAATTATACGAAATACATAATAATTTTGGAGAACAGTAATTTTGAAGTAAAAATTGCTATTATAATTATATAGAACCCATGCAGAAGTATGGTGTTATGCTAACATTGATTATAATTATTACTATGGAGGTACGTTATTACAGCCTTCTTCTAACTTTATTCAGATATGATAATAATATCGTATTGTTTTGCGAACCGCATGAAATCAGTTACAAGCGAGTCTATACATGACTCAGTACTGGTATTCTTGCTGCCGCAGAGGATTTTATTGTGATGTACCATTTCATGAATTATTATTTTTAAATCGATCGAGTAGTTCTAGATGGTATATGAAAGGTAATCAGAATAAGTAAATCAGGGCTGTCTATATTCAATAAACAAATAAAAAATATCATGTCTGTAAAAAAGTGTTATAATAACTTAATTTCTTTCATCAAGTGGTTGCAATTTATAATTTTTCTAGAATGAGTTTATAGTTTATATATTTTTTAAGGGAAGCCGGTTAGCAATGGCAGACGCTAAGATGATGTTTAAAATTGCTTTTAAATTTAGTAAATTAAGTGCCATTAAGTCACCATCAATCTTCTAAATAATTTTCCTCATTATATCCTATCCTCATTACTCCCTAGTAAATCTCCGGTGAAAACGAAAAAGCAAAGCTATTGCTATTAAAACAATATAAAGTATGGGTATTAAAAGTTGCAGTAACATTTTAAGTAATAAATTAGTGATTTCATTCTAGCTCTCACCAATAATAAACACTCTAGTGAAGCCAATAAACAATAACGTGGCTCCTTCAATCTCACGTGTCGCCGGCTATTTATTGTCCTGGAAGGCAAGCCATTAATAATTTTTGGGATTATTTTTAATATCTTGAGCATAGTCTACCATTATACCGTTACCAAATGCACTAATCATTTCCCACAAATATTTAATTATTATCATCGTTTTAATTCCATAATATTTTCTAAGCGATCTAATTTTAAATCCAAAAACACATGATTTTGCAAGTTTTTGCATTATTTCCCATTGCGTCGCTCAAATAGAATATTTGTTTATGTTTTTATTGTTGTGTGAAAATAATATTAAATCACTTAACCATTCAGTACTTTCATTAGATTTGTTCAGTTTACAATGTTTTCTGTGTATTTCAATTGCGATACATCTGATTCATTAATTTTCCGTAAAAAAATACTGTTTTATAAACTGGGTAAAATTATCTTTCCGGAGTATGCATTTAAAATGAACATTACTATTTCTAAATAATAACATTTTAATATCAAACGTGAAAAATTTTGTCAAAAATGCTAACCGCTAAACGTTACTTGATTTGTCACTCCAATCATAGAAAAATTTGTAAGAAAACTGTACTTACCTTCAATTTTATCTCGTTCATAAAATAAAAAAAAATAAGGAATAAGTTAAACCGATTATTACGATAGCGGCGCGAAATGTGAATTATTCTTTTTGGCTACTTTTAGGATTTTATATTCTATTCCAGTAGAATAAGCAAACTAGAAAGAATTATTATTTCTCTTTCCAACGTCAAAAAATGATGTATTTTTGCGTCATAGAAAAAGAGATAGAAATACTTTTATAAAATATGGACGCCCGGTCATATATAACCCTCAAACTCTGGAGTGGTTAGAAGATTGTTAATCCTTAAGCGGCCGACACTACTCGCTTCGACGCTTCGACGAAGTCCTCGACGAAGTTCGAAGTGCGTGCCCACACACTCGTGTACATAAATATACCACTCTCTAGATCGATATCTTCCGGCTTTTTGTATCCAACAGAATTATACAGTACTTAACCACAGATATACAAGCAGTACCTACCGTGCGGAGCAGAGCAGTAGACAAGGTAGAGGAAACTCAAGGCCATTTAAAAAAAGATGCGACCATAGACAACATAATTGCTCTCAGCCTACTCTATTCACTCACTAGCCCAAAAAAACTATTATAAAAATAAAAATGTCCTTGAAGCAGAAAAATGTCGAAATGTTTTCCAATGGCAAGGTTCATCTGACTAAGAAAATAAACTTTTACAGTGCATTTCCTTAAGATGAAACTTGTTAATCTGAGAAGAAGACACCCAAAATGACAAGAAATTTGCAAAAACACTGAAGAAAATTTCCAAAACATGATTGTCCGACAGTACGACGAAAAATTCCGACATTTTTCAGCCTCATGAACTCATGGTTACATATGTTTAAAAATCTTTAATTTCACCAAAACAATAAGATAATACAGGATAACACTAATCAATAACATGAATAAGTTTATCGATATAATAAATAACATTTATACGTTGTGGAGGAAGACATATGTCAAGTATCAAGCATTGTTCAAAAAACCGAACGAATAACCTAAAACTGTTAATTCACTTTAAACTTGAACTTACGTAGGTAGGTTGAATATAATATGTTTATAACTCGCTAACACTATACTGGCTTATATTGTATTTTTATCACGAACAACTTTAACACGCAATATTTTCGACGGAAATGATAGTATTTCGGCAGCAAATGACAACCCGCGTGTATAAATAAACCACTGTCATTTTGTTTGAATGATTTGAAAACTGTCAAACGGCATAATTTCGTCATCTCTTTCTGTTACACGAGTCATTATGGTAGAGAGCGAGAGATCAAACCAATCCTTCTGTTCTCACCAATGAGATCTGAGCTTTTAGCCATATTATTCGTTTTCTATAAGAATTTTGAGGTGGGCGTGGCGGTTTCAAATGAGTTTCATGGCCAAAGCTTAGTTAAATGCCCCTGCTCGTGTACTTCGCGAGTAACTCAGTCCAACCAGTCAGTGATTGGTTTATTTATGCCGTGACGCTTCGAGTCCTTTGACTCGGGCGCATTTACCGACAACAATCGGAAGTCTTGCGAAGCGAAGCGAAGATGCCCGAAGCGAAGCGAAGTTCGTGCCCACACTATCGTATTCGGTCAACTTCGATCAACTTCGCGAGTAGTGTAGCATGTTCATTTATTATAATTACGGAAGCACGTGTTAATGTGGCCATGTGTTGCGGGAACATTTTTGTTCTCCGCACACAAGTGGATAATATTACCGATCACAGAAAGCATAACGGTTTTTATTACGGTTTTATTGATGCTAATTTGGTTATTTCTTCAAAGTGCTGCGTTTTAACATCCTCTGTTTAGTGTGTCAGATGGTGGATACGTGGACCATCCAAATGAAGAAATCACACATTCGCCATCATGCAATTTTGGTAAATAGTTGGTAGCATGGTGATTTTTTTACCATAGGGTTAAATGAAAATTACTGTATTTCTTTTACTGTTTTTTTTATTTATTTTTATTTATTTATTAACTAATATACATATAATACATAATTAATTATATGTTTTATAGTTACATTTCCATTAAGTACATAATAAATGAACATTATAAATAAGTTGTCGCTAATTTGTGTATATTTTTCGTTTTAGCCAAATTACTATACCTCACTATTTATTATGCGTCAATTCCTCCACGAACTATGATGCTTTGAAATGTCCTCTAAGTGTAAAAAATAAAACATGACGCCATACTATTCACAACAAAATTTGAAAAAAAATTATTATTTTCTTCGTAGAAAACGGATTGTGATTATTATTAATCCTAATGAGAATATTGAAAAAAAATATAAGCTATTAAGAAGAAGTTGGAATAATGGGCACTCCAACATATATATAATTTTCAAAAAAAAAACAGTTTTTTTTATTTCTAATAACATTTGAACTATATATATTTGTATGGAAAATTGTGTTCTAGTGATCACATCTCATCATCTGAAAAATATTATTTTCCATTATACAAATAATAATTTTAATTAAGTTAAATTTTTCGGATTGAAAAAGGAGTAAAAATAGTTTAATAGTGATTTATTTTTGGGGTTTTATGCCAGCATTATAGTATACTGACTACAACACTTTTAGCCGTGAAAATCTTTAATCATATCCTAAAATAGTTTCGTATTTGAAAAAAATATTTTAAGCCACTGATTGGTACTACATTAGTAAACTTGTATTGATCTATCCACGTTTTCACTGTTGAGTATCATCTCCACACGATATCCGCTAAAAACGTACTTTAATTGTTGTATGTATACGCATTGTAAAACAATGCTTCTGAGAATAGATCTGACAAATATATCAGAAAAATAAAATTACAGTTATCTCGTTTTTAACATGTAAACGAAAACACAAAAATGCATTCAAATTAAAAGCGTACATATGAAAATACAGTTTGGTGAGATAACTGGTTGCATATTCTCACGATGAAATCATTTGCGAAAAATCGTTAAATTTTTATACAAATTCTTTTCTCAGACCCGTTCGCATAAATAAATTTAAATTGTTAAGTTAAATGTATTATTTATTATGAGTTAGATAAACATTTCCTAAACGATTGTCGAAAAAGAAAATAGAGTAGGTACCTTAAATCGACGTTAAAGTTTTCGTTTCGACGAATTTAACATTTAGTTAAAAAAACGCGACCAGAATAAGGGAATTTCACAATTTCTGGCAAAACACGAATTTTCATATTTTTCACGTGATGTCTATGTATTTTAAAAATAAGAAGAAAAAAAACGTATTTAGATAAGTTTAAATAGCCGTGTAATGGAACACTAAATTCACGTAGAAAACGTCCCTTACCTTTCATTTTTAAATTTTGTAAAAAAATAAAAAAACGGCTTTCCGTTACTTTTTTTTTGCTGCAAAATACCAAAAAGTTTAACTCGTTTAAAAATAACACCTCCTTTGTTGATAAATAAAACGGCTATTCTGAAAACATACAAAAAAAACATTTTTATTACGGTTTAAAAAAAATACTGGAGTTCCTTATCGAAAGATGGATGAGGGTCCGCTTAATAGTTTTAAAATCTCATTTCTGCACAATTAATGTCTTCTTACGTAATGAACTGGCCTCACATACTAGGTATATTGCTACAGTGTCTCCCGGATAGAATATAAAGATGCATTATTTGTCTTTTCAGTGAAGAACATCTTTTTATAAAAATGTTGGTACCAACTCAAACAACAAAACTCAAAACACAACTACTCTAACCAGAAATAAGCCAGTGTTAGTACCTCTCGTCATAATCGGGAAAACAAAAAATTATATTAATAATCAACCAATTATGATATATCCATTTTAAAATGTCTTTTAAAACTAAAAAAATAATAATATTGGTTTGGCTGAGGATTTAACCTTCCTTCCCCGTGACTGTAGTCAACCACGCCAACAACTGAGCTAAATCTTGATCATGTAGGACCGGCATTTATTTCGTGTGTTAACTTTTATTTCAGAGAAATGCGTATAAGCTGTGTACTTGTTTAACACAAAAAGATTAATAGATTGTCATAGAATGCATTGTCATCGAATCTATCTGACGAGTTTCATAGTGAGGAAGTGGGTTAATTTTCATTTTCAAGATTTACATTAATTTATTACCGAAAACAAACGTGAAATTCAAATATAAGTGTCTTCACTCTGCCACTACTTTATTCCAAAGGATGTATAATACACTGTATTATTATCATTACCTATAATTTCAAGTATAAGTAATTAGTACGGATATGCCAATAAATAAATATTCATGTCATTAAAATTATCAGATTTATTATCTTTTGCCAAAACGCTAACACTGGTATAAGCATGTAATATAATGTAGGAAGATCATCATTTTGTTGTAATAATAACATAATTAGCAAACATTTTGAATTTATTTACACAAAATTAGTTTGTTTTACGGTTATCAAGCTGCGGATGCTTTAAATAAAATCACATATAATTTTAAACTCATTGCGTAACAAATATAATGTAATATCTTTTATAAAAATATTTCTTCCGTTCATTATGCTAATGTGGAAATGCCATCCATTATTTATTTAGTACATTACACTATATTTATGATTTAAGTATGGTGATGGAAATTAACTATTGGCAATCCTTCCAAAGAGTATTGAATGCGAAAGCATTAGCCTGCATTAACTAAAAGGAAACAATTACTGAATATTTATAATATAAATTCCATTGAAAAATTTATTAGGTTTAGCAAGGTACTAATAAGGTTTACCACAATTTCATTGTTATATAAAGCGCCTCAAATATTTATTTTGGGTTCTTAATGCAGTTATAAAAATCTCAGTTATTGTTCAGAAAGCGCAAATCAACAGAGCGACTCAACTGCTTAACGATTCTGCATTGGCCATTGACATTTTCAACGTCTCTTACAGTCAATTCAACAACCACTGTCTTTTGACACGGGTCTTAACATAATAAAACTATCCCCACGACCTTTTATACTTATATTTACCTCAAATTCGTAATATATAAATAACTTTGTGAACAAGAAGAAATATATAATAAGGAAAACTAAATAAAATTACAAACATCTGCTCAGTCAAAGGATAGGTCGGAACATAATATGTATGTTTTTGTTTGTAATGTACTATGTATAATCTGCTTAATTAATGTTTTATTTATATATATGTGTATTCGAATAAAATTACAAAAACCTACTCAGTCAAAGGATAGGTACACAATATCTATGTTTTTATTTGGAATTTACTATACGGAGAAAAATTAGTATTGCTAATTTATTAACAATCTCTACAAATTGTTGTTAATCAGGTTAAAAACGGGATTGTGGCCACTAACGAATGAATTAACAGGTTTCCTGATAAACTTTCAGAAAATTTTGAATATATTATCACGATGCCGATGATCGTAATAATATATTCGACATTTACAACCTATCTATACATTATTTAAGGACCTAATCCCGTTTGTAACCGGATCGCAAATAATTTTAAGAAATTCTTAATAAATTAGCAATATTCATAATAATAGTTAATAGTTATTTTTCTCCGTGTAAAATATCTAACAGTTTTAACACGCTCCCTTATCACAAGTCAGCATCACAGAATCAAGTGTAAAAAACGCACGATTGCACGTAGGAACTAATGTGTACTTAGTAATTCGCACTAGACCTCGCGGCGTATGCGCGTAACGGTGAAGGGCGGAGTACGCACCAGTGACTGGTGCAGAGCAACCTGTCGGGCTGCTTCGGAATGCCATCCCGACTAGCCTGGTATATTATTGTATCAATCAGACCATCTCTGCTATAGTGCTCAGTGCTCGGTGCTGGCCTATCGGGCCACGAGAGAGCTAGGAACTAGTGATGAGCCGTTCATGAGCGAGCTCCAAAATTGTGCTAGCTCTTTTTGATGTGCCGTATTTGTACGACTCCCGCTAAACCTTACCACGGATCAATAGAGCGGTCACCCTTTTCATTAGGAGATATTTTACAAAAATAGCGACATTAAAATTATCCGAGTTTTAATTGTTATTACATACTCAGAGACGTTAACGGCGTCTGAAAGTCGGACATCTGGACTTGGATGTATGTATCTACAATTACTAACTACCTAGTATCTTATTTATCTCGTGTTACGAGGCGGGGTATTGGTAACAAGAGTCGTAGGATCATTCAAACGCTGGGAGCTGGGAGCTAAGAGCCGCATCGAGCACAGTTTTCTAATTGTCAATACTCTCTGAGCTCACGACTCCGTTCGATTGAGCCATCGTGCAATTGAGTCGACTCTTTGAGTTGTACGAAAATATTGAGCTAGTACCGTGGCTCCCACTCTTACTAAAATGAGTCATGACCCATCGCTACTAGGAGCGCGAGACTGCGGTACCTGCCGTCCGTACCTGATTGTTGTTCCATGCTTGCGCAGCTTCGATTTCTTCCGCAGAAAGAAATCTTCCAGATAAGTACTTTCCTACTTCTAACGCAAATATAATATTATTAAGTAGTGGGTTTTGCAAGTGTTTTAATTCATGCACATATAATGGTACTAAATTATTTGTTTTATTTACTTAGTTCTTTTTAGTCACTGTTGGCGTGTCCGTGAGCCTGAAATAAACTTTTTTTTTCACACTGTTGGTGAAATTGATCAAACTTTTTCGTTTATCGAAAATCTTTCTTGAATAGATTAAGGACGGGTTGCTTTACAAAATTTTACCAATTCATCAAATGTCAATGTTAAACTTCAAGTTTAAACATTTGTTGCATTATGAATGGTGAAACATTTGATATATTCAGATATGATTTGAGATTTTCACGACCAATAGTATTATAGTGATTTGTTTTTGGGGCAATATGCCGTGTTGCGCTACCTCCTTATTTAACCAACGTTTCGGACAGCGTTGCAGTGTCCATTATCAGGCCAGATGTGTAATCTGATGAAAGGGCTTTTAAAATTTGATATATTATTTTTAATGAGTAAATTGTGAAATAACACAAAATAATCAAATAAAATTAACTTGCGTACGCCGGGATTTGAACCCGCGACCTCCAGGGTACTCGCTTGCTGTTCGAGGACAAAAAAGATGCTATTTATCTGTAGTATTTGAGATTGACGGTGCCGATACATCTCTCCAGTGCCCTGCGATGCTGGAATTTGGACTCGCGGCGGGATTACACGATAAGGACCCTTAAACCTGCTACCCGGGTTCTTACAAAGGCTGCAAAAACTGGAACCCAAGTGAGCATGTTAAAAGCACTGCGGCATTTTGGCATAATAATTCATAACATTTTAATAGTCCTCTCTAGTGATTTCTCTAGTGATGATGGGTTTTAAACAAATACTGATTTTAAAGCTCCTAAAACTTTACAATGTTTCGGTTGTATAATTCGTCTTCTCTGATAAATTTTATTATTAAATTAATTTGGATACTTTTTTCTTACTTAACCTACACTAACATGCGTGTTCAGATAAATAATAATAAGTAAAATTAATTAAGTAAGTAAATGTTTTTTGGATACCGCATTAAAATATTATACCGATAAATCAATAAAAATGGTTCTGAAAAAAGCGGTACACCAGGGAGTAATATTTCACATGTCGTGTGAAGCAACTGAGAAATTATCGCGTTAAATTTAATGTAAATAATATTGTATAATGTATTGGTGAACATACCATGTCTAATGAAATAATTATTAACACTGAACGGAGAAAACTTACTGATATGAAATATTGTTAATTTATTCAAAATCTGGTCAAATTATTCGTTTTCCTGCTAAAAACGGGACTACAGGCCTGTAATGATTTGACAAATTTCATTACAAATTTTCATTAAAGCACGAATATTTTATGAGGAAGTCGGAACACGTGTTCTTCAAAATAATATTACATATCACCCACTTGGCATACAAACGACGTAGGGAGTACACCCCCCCATCGGCTTTCGTTTTGCGTAGGAAAAAATATACTAGTACTATTCCTAGAAAATGTAGTAATATTATGTGCACCATCTCCTTTAAAAATGTGATTTAAATAATAAGTTGTGGTAATTAAAGATCCAAAAACATATATTTTTTTCTAACGTCAACTAAGCAGAATAAGAGCTCCGAGGCGTAAGTGTGGTAAAACATTGTATGATAGTGTTAAAAAATTGTAGAACTGAAAATAATGCAAAGCTGATAAATGTAAGCGTAATAGTTAATAATAATAATAATGTTTATTTCAGCTGGACAGAGCGGTGTGTGCAATGCTCTGCCTGCCATAAAAGTTTACATTTAAGTTAATACATAAAAAAAAACAATGAATACATAAATAAATAAAGAAATAAAAAATGAATAAATTGATGAACATTTAAGGTTAAGCGAGGGACGATTAGATGGTTTACGCACTTAGAACGGATAAACGAAGAAAATAGTGTAAGGAGAATATGAGACCGAAGTTATTTTTTGCATATTTAGGAGAAAACACAGAAACCTATAGTAATTAACCAACTATGTCTCACGGGTTAATTTTAACAGCCATATAAACATTTTTACAAATAAAGTTAAAGTGGAAAAAAATGTACATAAGAAAATTATTATTTACAGAAAAATGAGAGAAGTACACAATGTCTGTGAAACTGCTTAATCTAAACTACTTAATACAAGTTAATGATAAAATAAGTCAGGGAAGCCTGATAAAGATCATGGCACGAATAATTGAATCAAACACTTGAGTCAAGATAAAAGAAGAACAGATATTTTTATGAATTTTATTTTTCATGGTGATGTCAACATCGTGTCAGTCAACATCAAGCTTATGATCCTTTCCCGTTTTGATAAGAAGCAGTTTCAATAGAATTAACTTGAATACAATCATAATCTGATTGTAAAGCTTTCTCAATGAATATGTAAATAGGTACAATCTCGCCTGCTATAATAATTTATTATGTATTCAGGCATAACCGTGAAACCAGTCTCCGAAGCCTATGGATGTTCCGCAAGAGCGGTAGATTTCGATGGCATTTGCTCTTACTAACGAATGCATTGCGTAACAATATAACTTATGAGACGATAATTGAATGCACCACAAAATGTTAAATGCCTTTACATAAATTTATTATTACAAATTTATTATAAGAAGTATCTAAACCAGGGGTAGGGAGCCTTTTCGCCTTCGAGGACCCGCGAGCCGCACTTAGATTTTTGTGGCGGGGGGGTGTCGGAATATCACACCTGACAAATAATTCGTCGAATATACGCGACCGAATATCATGATTCCCAAATGGGTGTGCTACTAGATTTACTAGGTTTCCCCGATTTGCGTCTTCAGATGGGTCCGCAAATTGAATTTTAAGTTGTGTTCTAAACACAAGACTGGTTTAATCTTAAGAGTAATTCTGCGTAAGAGTCCACGAGCTTAAATAATCTTTAAACTCGGAATAATCAAATGGTTTTCCTCGGAATTTCGAAGAATATGGTGTAAAACTTGAATTTAAACATGCGAATGGATTCCTTTGAAATACGTTAGCAGATGAATCCGCTGTAGAAATTTTAAAACTTTAATCGCCGCAAACCGAATTTGCGTTCAAAACACAAAAAAACGTTTTTTACTTAAGATTGTATCTTTATACGACTTCACAGCTTTGATTTAAACTACACCCAGCACATGAAAATTGATTCCACCGATTTTCGCAGCACACAATCTGCATCTTGGATTTATGAATCCACAACTGGAATTTTATCGTTACATTCTGATCATAAAACTAATTGTAACTTAAGATTAATTATTTTTAACTTCAATTAAAACTACACTCAGAACATAAAAGGGTTTCCTCCTATTTTAGCAGCACATAGAACTGAAACTAGAATCTGCAGCTAGTATTTTATAAATACACTTCAAACACGAGAATAGTTTCCTTCGAAATGCGTCTGCAGATGGATCCACAACTGTAATTTTATCTGTAGGCGAGTACTCAGTTTAATAAACATCACACATTTAATTTATTATTAGTAAAATAATAAGAAATTAAAAAGGGATGTTGGATTTTCAGTAACGTAGGTGCATGTGTAAGTACCTATCAGATAAATTATACCTTTCTCGGGGTTTGAAAAATTCCTTAAAAATTTGTTTGAAACACCGTGAAAGGAAATCGTTCTCAAAGTATTTTTTTTCTTTCTTTTTGAGATAATCTGCTCGCGGGCCGCACTAAAAAGTCTCGCAGGTTCCCCACCCCTGATCTAAACGGTTGAGCATTCTATAAGAAACGCATTAATCTTCCTGTACCCATTACTGTTCACTTAAAGGAATGTCATAGCAACAATAATATTATTTTTTATATGTTGTAAAGACACGTTTTATTGAAGAATACTTTCATTAGAGTTTGATAAGGTTGAGTGTAAGGAAAGTCTATTATTAAATCCCCCAGCTATCGTTGTCTTCCTTATTCTCGTGGTGAGAGATATGATCTAAACGGTTTTACAAAGAAAATAAACACCACCCTTTATATTAAAATCCAGTTAATCACAGCAGAAATAAAATGTACACCTCCACGAAACCAATTATTTTTTTTAATATAATAATTTATATATGAAAAGTCAAAAAAGTGAGATGAAATTAACGTTTGTAATACACTTGGCTAATAAATTGTGTGTTTTGTTTTTATTTTTCTTTATCAGTAATTTTCGTTAAAGCGATGTCATACGTAGTAATGCAAAATCATGTGTTTTTGGTTTGAAAATTTGATCGCCTAGAAATGTTTCTGGTGCTTTAATTAAATACTGAGAGTAGAATACATCTTGGCCTTTGAAATAATCGAGTATTTATTTAAGTCTTTTTATAAGCCCAGAAAAAAATTATGTAAAGGCCTATGAAAACTGCTTTAAAGTTCAAAATCTCCTACTTACGAACCCATTTTCGGTTATGATTTTATTGTATAGTGTGGAAAATTAAGTTATATCCATAAAATAAAAGAAAAGGCACTTTTTGGACATGTTTTTTTCTTGCATAAATCAAAACAGGCGGATGGTGTAAAACGGGAATTTAAGCCTTATCGCCATCTACGTAAGGGTTGTTATTGATAGCGGCTCAATTAAAAATATTACACTACGTAGTGCATCGCCTTAAGTTTTTTAAACTTAAGTTCAACCATTTTAAAAAGATATATATATGTTTAGTAATATATTAATATATGAAAACATATTTTATCGCCATTAAAAAACTGTGTTTAATTTTCGGATATGTTACAAATAAATAAACATTCTATTTATTCGGATTTTATTGCAAAGCGGAAATACTCGACCTTCTGACAAAATATGCCGAGGCCTTAACCCTCTTGGGGTTACATTACATGGTGCAGTTAGATAGTTATGTGATTTTAATTTATGAAATACCCGCTCAAAGGAATGACTTACCGCGTTTGAATACCGCACAAGTTTCCCAACTGTCCAGAGCTTGTGGGAGTATGGCATCCTCAATAATTGAGGTAAGTTATGGAATAGAGGTGAAAGGGAATGATATGAAAAGGGAAATGTTTGGAAATACCTGAACATTCAGACCTGGTCATCGCGGAGGTCTAAAGCCATTTCAAGCAGTGTTTGGATTCTGATTGGTGGTCTTTCACAAGGGCAATTCTGATAGTGAACAGATTTTTAGAGAAACAATTTCATTAGCGGGAGAAAACGGTTATTTTACACATTACAGATAGATTTCCATCCGTAAATTCACATGTTTAAATGCTTTTAAGAAATATGTAAGTAGGTACACTATTTTAATTTTGACATGTGAAATTTTTCACTTCAAATGGAATGTAATGTAACCGGTATATGATGTCGATCGATCGTAAATAATTTCCAAAAGAGAGTAAAAAAAAAAATAATTGATCTTCCGTTTAATTATAAAAATAATAGCATAATGCATATTTTCCTGTCGTGAATGGATCACATCAGATGTTATTTTGATAAGTAAAAGTACTTTTCAATTGCTTCTATCATTAATTAACTAATTGCAATGATAATCGCGATTATTAATGAAGTAAGACTATTTCACCCGTTTAGAAATCCACACTCAATTCAATTTTGAATATCACGTGATTCGTCATTATTCTTAATAAACGATACAATTTATTGAAGAAGAAAATAATACTAATATATCTAAAATGAAACATGAAATAGATAAGATACAGAAAAATAAATAAAACAAGTTGTTTAAGACGTCTGTCCCGATAAGACAAGAGATACTTGGATCGATTACTAGTTGTGACCGTTATCTTTTTTTTCTGTGTCTTGTTCTATTTCATGTTCGTTTAGATTTATTAGTATTATATTATTTAATGGTATATTACATTGATGGGTACAATTCAATTTTGGACTCGAGTTTAGGTACCGCCATCCGGGAACCATTTATTGGATAACCAACATCTGTGTCATAGGTCATCTTAAGTGGTTCGTAATGTTTGGCAATTTAGCAGGGGATCCCGGGTTCATCGGGTGAAATGTGTTCAGTATGCGCCTGCCCACCAACTGCGTGGCGTGCCAGATCGGTAGATGCCAGTTTTGCGAGACCCGTTGATTTCACCAACTGATTACCGAGGGATGTATTCATAAGTCCGTACTCCTGGACGTATTGATACCTAGTTCCTACCCAACCCTCATACATTTTACCTTACTTTAAGACCCTTCACACAGCATCCCAAAATATGACATAGGCCCTCAGGACCTCCTGTGTGGGGTTGTTCCTGATAATAATAATAATTCAAAGAAAATTTCGATTGTTACTACAAGAAGTTAATTTTTCCCACAGCATGCCACGATTGCGAAAATAATTACAGTTTGTTGTAGAATTTTAAAATTGATTCTATCTTATATATCCGCCATCAAAATTTGAGAAGCATTACGGGTCAAAACAATGGGTCATAAAATATCGCATTGCGATGTGATGTAACTAACTATTCAAATGCATTTTGTACGGTTTGAGTTGTAAAGCGACGTTCGTGAACACAATATTTACTTTAAAATCAAATCAGCTCATTCGTGCTTATTCAATCAGAGCTTTTCAATTATAGTCTTTTCTGACACGAAGACTATTCCGACTAGTATACGTACCAACACTGAATACAGGGTACGTACATATGAAATGAAAAAGCATGGTGCAGTTATTTACGGGGAGACAGCTGCCACTGCGAGGATTTACCGTTCACAGTTCCCGATGAACTGATTGAAAGAATCTTACCCAGGTTCTAGTGGATATTTATTGAACTAAGGCGAGACAAAGAAGAATTACATTGATTAATGAGGAGTATAGAAGCAATAAAAACGTTACACCAAATTGCCGTTAACTGTTGGTAGTTTGGTGTAGTCCAAAATTTCCGCTGCCACATTAAACCGACAGTTTTCAAATTATCGTTGAATTAACATTATTTTAAATGCGGATGTTTTATTGCTTTTCATTAAAGAGGTTGTGATTTGTGACTTCAATTTAACATCTCAACAATAAAATATCTATATAACTAACTGCCAGCGCGAAATTAACTGGTGGGTATTAAGCCATGGATATTAATTAATGTGGATACATTTAAACGAGGAAATGGAATTAAATATTTTTAATGTTTTGGATGCAGTGTGCCATTTACTATGAAACTTCAAAGAAATACATATATCTAAAACACGATCTATAGGCAGGAACGAAAATATGTATTGTGAGAATTTTTTGTTTGTTTTCGAAATTGAAATATTCTGTATAAACCAGAAAGAGAAAAAATCTAATGTTAGGGTCAGTTGTTTTACAGAAAGTTGTTGTTCTGTTAAAGTTCTATTCGAGTTTTAATATTATTTCAGTTATATCACAATACTTGACGGCCTCCGTGGTTACGATCCTAGACTACGAATCGGGAGGTCGCGGGTATTGATCCGGCGTCCATAAGTAATTTTTAAAATGTTAATAATATATAGGTATTATATATGTAGTAGGTTTATTTGCAGCACGTTCTAGAGTGGTAGATACTTTCAATATTTTTTAATTTTTTTTTTATTTTAATTTAATTTAATTTTTTTTTATTTAACAAATTAGGTAGACCAACAAAGCTGTCACATACCAGCTTGTCTGCAGGATCCACCGAATTAAAATATCTTAAGTCTACGTCTATAGCATTGTATGATTATGTGTAGATGAGTAAGTCTTATTTCTAAGTAGGTACATTTCACAAATTTTATTTTATTGCAAAATATATTTCTAACGAGTAAATGTAAATACATAATATATCTAATGCACCTCACTAAAAACAAAGAGTTTGGGAATTTACATTAAGGTGTTCAAAGGTACACGGGTTGATCATTTATTAACCACAGCTTTATGATTTTAGGGCAGGGTCTCTCATTATTCAAAATTTGTAAGTTTTTATTTAGTTTGTTGAAGATCACAGGTACCAAGTATTCAAGAGTACGGCCTCCATACTTATTTAAAATTCGAAGAGTTTTTAGCCCGTTTCCTTCTGTAAATCTTGTGTTGTGCCCGTGAACCAGTGGTTTTTTGTACAAGCTTTCTCCCGCATTATCCATAATAGTAATTAATATACCAGAGGAGTTGTAATATAATAGTAATATACGTAATAGTAATATAATCGCCTGTGAAATACCACCATTCAGAATCGATACAAATCTGAATAGTCAAGTAATTCCCCGTCTTCCAATTATCCATCTCCTCCCCCTCACTACAATATTTAGCCTCACAACATACGCCAATAGAAGATGCCATAAGATCCCACTGATTTTACTATCCACTGAAAAAACTCAGTGGATAATAAAATAGTAGGGATAAAAACATCATTTTGTTTACAACGAGTCTCCAATCGGACACAAGCATATAATTAGTAGACACAAACATATAATTAATAGACACGAACATATAATTACATACACGTTCGGCACCGAAAATGGGACATTGAGTTGTTTCACGAAACATTCAATATTATTTTTTATTCTTAACTACAATGGATTCAAATTTAGAAGGTCGTTCATCTCTCCATTCGTTATGCCAAAGCTAACTATAATTATATGTACAAGAAATGTATAATTCTAATTCTAATGTTTTCATTACATTAATGATGGACAAAAACCAATATGATCATTTTAAATGAAACTATCCTCATTAAGGCGATGCACTACGTCGTATAATATTTTAAATTGAGCCGCTATCAATAACAACCCTTACGTAGACGGCGATAAGGTTTAAATTCCCGCTTAACACCATCCGCCTGTTTTGATTTATGCAAGAAAAAAACATTGCCAAAAAGTGCCTTTTATTTTATTTTGTGGATGTTCAGGCATAAATATTTAAATTTTTTTAGATCATTTTATAAATAACTTAATTTGCCACATAATACAATAAAATCATAACCGAAAATGGGTTCGTATGTAGGAGATTTTGAACTATAGAGCAGTTTTCATAGGCCTTTACATTATTTTTTTTCTGGGCTTATAAAAAGAATTATCTTAAAAAGACTATATTATTTCAAAGGCCAAGATGTATTCTACTCGCAGTATTTGATTAAAGCATCTGAAACGTTTCTAGGCGACCAAATTTTCAAACCAAAAACACATGATTTTGCATTACTATGTATGGCATCGCCTTAACATATATATTGTAAATTTGAAATAAAGAACCAAGAGCTAAATTACACATAAAATAATTATTTTGTGTAGCAAAAGAGTTACCAAAATCACAGATCAAATGAACTATTTCTATGACCTACCACCGTAATACTTAGGTATAAATATTGCTATGCAACCTGAAAGTCAACTGATGCTTATCGATTTTTTTTAAGAATTACAAAAGACTGTGAACAAGCCTAGTTAGCTGTAAAGATATTGTAAAAGGTGGAGCAAAAGTTATGTCGTAATGCGAACTAACTAACTAACCATCACGCCGTTTCCCCGCAGGGGTAGGCAGAGAGGACGGACCGCCCAACAACTCGGTCTTGGCACACACTCCTTGCCTCATTCACGTTCATACATCGTCTCATGCATACTCTTCTATTGTTCTGACTCTTGACATGGCCCGACTCAAGTATCTGATTCACTTGGTCGTGCCATGTCTTCCTCGGGCGTCCCCGACTTCTGCTACCATTCACATTTGCATCGTATATTCTCCTTACACTCCTTTTTCGCTCATTCGCTCTATATGCCCAAACCATCTAAATTTTGCAAATGGCGTCAAATGTCATTGTGATTTGACATTTATGCTGTAGACAGATAAAGAATTAGTTGACAACAAGTAATGGAGCAATACACACCTGAAGAACGCAGAATTATTGTTACTGCATATTTGACAAATTTCTGTCTGCTCTAACCAATTTCCGGTCTACAACATAAATGTTAAAGCACAATGACATTTGACGCCATTTACCAAAATTGTGGCTCAACTGCAATATCAAATTACTTTTGCCCAACCTTGTATGTACTTTTCACCAAACACAATATCTATTTGACTGTTAAAATTTTCATAAATCAGTGCGCTCCTCGCAAAATAATGTAATTTGAATAAATAAATTAAAAAATCCAGTGTTTTACGGAACGTTGAATTTGCTGAAGAAAATTCTAAAATGCAACAGCAATGTAACATTATAATATGCATTATATTAAAAAAGACAGTAGGCATGTAAACAACTAGAACAAAATTATTTCAGTGGGCATTTTTAGAGCAGATAATTTTTTTTGTATCTATTACATTTTTTTTTTAAATTCCATCTTATTAGATAGATACTAGAGATATCCCCAAGCAAATTGTTGCATTCAATAAGAACCTGTGATTTCTTTTGATGTTTCGGTGGATTATATAACCAAAATAAATTAATGATAACAGTTGGATGATTTTGCATAGCGCCACATTTGCGAAAAACCACCTCAAAGGCGTATTATCCTTTTCGGAAAATCTCACCAATCCGGAGAAAATTGGCACATACACGGAGAAAACTTATTGATATAAAATATTTCTAATTTATTGAAAATCTCTTCACATTATTCGTATTCCTGTTAAAAACGGGATTGAAGGCATTTAACGAATGAATTTGAGAGATTTTCTGATAAACTATCAGTAAAACACGAATGTGTTATGGCGATCTAGGAACACGTGTTCATAAAAATCATAATATTTTCACATTTATTATTCATACAATAAACGCAACTGCACGGACACGTGTTCTGATATATTATTAATGTACTAATATGTACACACAAGCCCTGCTTATTTATGGGGGTACATCAAATACTTATAATATATTATATTATGTAATTAATATCTGTACTATATTGTGTAATGTAATTTGTGTCCTTATCTTTTTTTACTAATAATAATAATGGCCTGCTGTCACCTTTTAAGGTTAAACGCAACGCTCGTTGTATTCTACGTGTTCATAGATGGCGTTAATTAATTCATTGTATTAAAACACGCTTTTTGCAAGGTATTGCTTTACAATATTAAGACAAATCATTTGTTTGCGCCCGTATATACGCAATATGAATATGAATCAATAGTTTTGTTCGTTTAAAGACTTAATTCTTTCGAGAAAGGCACACAAATACAATATTGTACCGATGATTCAATCCAATATTGTATTTATTTGCCTTTCTCGATAGAATTGAGTTTTTATATGGACAAAACTATTTATTCATATTCATATTGCGTATATGCGGGCGCAAACAAATAATTTGTCTTAATATTGTAAAGCAATACCTTGCAAAAAGCGTGTTTTAATACAATGAATTAATTAACGCCATCTATGAACACGTAGAATACAACGAGCGTTGCGTTTAACCTTAATAGGATTTTAATAACTCAGCAATACTAATTTTTCTCCGAAAAAATTGAAGGTATAAACCAGCATAAGTTTGTTGTGGTCGTGTCCGTGTGACCAAAGTAAGCTCAATACTTCCTTATATTATTGAAATTTATCAAATATTGAGATCTCTTCTTGGGCGTACATGCAATTTCTCTAAGCAGTCTTGGGTTTAGGAGTAGAGTAAGTCGTCCTAAGGTATTATGTAGGTATATTCTATTCAGCTCGTCGTTCAGTACTACTGGACCAAGTAAGTACCTGCCTAAGCATAAATGTTTGCACAATTCTTTTAGAAGGGATTAATCATCAGCAAAGGGTATTAAATATTGACTGATATTAATGGTTCCATGCTAACTCAACACAGTGACTATTCAACACACTTTTAAAAAGTGATATAAAGTCATTAATAACGATGAAAAAAATTTAACCTAACCTAACCTACTTAACGCAGTTTTTGTTTCATCACTTTCCATGACTTTATATAACTTTTTAAAGATGTGATGAATTATCATTTTGATGATTTATCCGGTCACCGATGTTAATATTGTTCCATTTTACCATTATTTGTATAACGTAATTTTATTATCAGTAGGTTATCACACAATACCAACTTTGCAAAGATTGTTGTATAACTAATATTGTGTAAAAACAATATTATGTAACAATTTACGTAAAATTAAAATGCGTTATTACCTACTATTACTGTGATAAAATAATAATAATAATGGTTTTGTTATCCGTAATGACTACAGATATATCTCCATACGTATAACGGCTAGCTATATAATGTTATTTTATACCTCATTGTTTAAATTGAAATCGATTTTTCTGACCTATAAAATTATTGTACACTAATCCGTAACACCAATTAATTTTTCAATTCGAAAGCTGAAATGCCATTTTCATGATTTGACCCCTAAACTGCCGAGAAGTCAAGTTTATGATAAAGACTGTCTCCGTTCGAACAGGTTTATAGGTATCAGATCGGAATGTCTAACACGTCCCACGTAGTATCCGTGGATGATAGAATATTAAAAAATTAATCAACATTTCTTAAAATAAAATTGAAAATTAAAAAAAAATATTTATAAGTTTTGTTTTTTGCTGGATTTTCTTTTGTCCTGAGAATTTGGTCGATACGACATCATTATGAAACAGAGAAGAAAGTTTCATCTATTTTTTTATTGACTATTAAATGGGTAGTCAGAAGCTCAGTGGCTCATGATGGAATTGACGGTGTGAGCTACGTGCATTACGTGCTTTGACTTTAGAAACTCCATACGGAAAAGGAAGTTCAAAATCTATACCTTTTACAAATTTCACGACAGCAGAGTTTACTGTCAAAAAGAGAGATTTTCTTCTCTATGGTCAAGATTGTGTCATTATTTTGCACCGGTGATATTTCCACGTTATGATTTTCTGATTTTCAAAAACAAAAGTCTAAGGACGGGTTGTTTCGGAGAATTTGAACAATTCATAAAATTTCAACGTTCATTTTCAAGTTCTGCGAAAGATTTTATCAAGTTCTGTTTTTATTTCAGTTTTGTCAAGCAACTAGCCTATAATGATATAATAACAGAACTTGAATAGGACTTTCACAGAACCCGTAAATGAACGTTGAAATTTGATGAATTGTTCAAATTCTCCGAAACAACCGGTCCTTAGTTTTGTATTTTGATACGCTGTTTCCAACTAAGAAAATAATTTAATACATATATTTAAAAGAAAAAGATATTCTCTCTCTAGAAGATAGGTATATGAAAGTACTAAAAGTTTATAAAAATTGAAGAGTTAGAGCATTTTTCGTTATTTTTATAGATTACTTTAAATTTTACGATCGACACACTATTTATTTAAATAAAGTAAAATATATCAACACCAGTATTCAATATTTTCTGGCCGCGCAACGTGTTTGTGACTTCCACCCACATTCTCCGCAACAAACCATCCAATATAGGGATGTATTACTTATATTTTTTATATTTATAAAAAAAAATGACTTCGATTCTGTTGTTGACTGTTAATTCCACCGTTCTTTTTACAATGTGTACATTTGCACAGCCTTTAAGAGAAACCAGGCACAATCGATCTTGATAACAGCGTAGATCTTTTTTTACATTAACCCTACACAGGAGTCCCTCAGGAAAATAATTTTCCGTCAGGGCCTATATCATCTTTTGTGATGATGTGTTGAGGGTCTTCTTAAAGAAAGGAACGAGATGAAGTTTTGGGAAGGTAAAAGGTATGAGGGTTGGATAGGAATCTAGGGATCAGTGTGTCCAGGAGTTTCCCCAGATTATCCTCTCCCGATCTTGCACGCCACGCAGCTGTTGGACAGGCGCATCCTGAACACACCTCACCCTATGAACCCGGGCACCCCTGCTAAATCACCAAACGTAGCGAACCACTTGGGGTGACCTACGGCAGAGGTGTTATTCAATAAAACCGGCCTCACATGCATTTTGTCCAGGCCTCAATTTATATTTATAGGTATATATCTAGATTGCTTGAGAAATTTTTCGGTGTTTCTGTTAAGCTGAATGTTAGAATTAATGAGTGATTATTAATGATAGCCCCGGCAAAAGATGATGCTGTGGGCGTAAGACGACCAAGCGATTTGAGTATAGGATAGCGAATTCCTAGATGGCTTCGTGCTTAATTTAAGTATCATTATATTATAAAAAATATTAGCACCAATCATTATTTTTTAATGTGTGTGCTGTTGCCTAAATACTTGTGCCAAAATATTTTATTAGAAATGCTAATCGGCCCGCCAATTTTCCTCGATCCAAAGCGGCTCTCGTTGTTGTGGTTTGGTCACCGATGTGTTTGTTGCCTTTTCCGTACGCGTTGACACAATGATCCGGTTTTTGCTATTGGCGGACCGTTATAAGTTACAGGCAGGGCTGGCAAAACCACAGGCCAAGGACGTTAGTTATCCTTCGCGCACCTGATGACTTACTAACGGAACTTTCTTCAAAGGTTTCGTATTAAGAATGACTAAATAAAGCATTTTTAAATATTTTTTTCTGGAGTGTTGGTTAATACAAAGTCAGTGATCAGTCATCGCAGCTTATTCAGAGATATGTAAGTTTTTGTTTCTTCCTCGTGTGGGTAGAATAAGAAGTCGGTCATGTCCCAGAAATACATATTAAGATTAAATTGAGTCCTTTCAAGAGTCAGAATGATTGAAGAGTTAGTCCGTGAAAGGAGTAAGAAAATTAAGCTTTCTATTTAGTATCTCGACCTACCCGTGCGAAAAAATACACGTTGAAAAATGATCTTGATGAAATTGATAGCATGCTAAAATATTAATCATTCAGAATATATCTTTTCCTAATAAATATCTTGTCAATATCAATATCAAAGTTTGTATGAACACGTGTTCTGACATCTTAATAAATCATTCGATGTTGACTGCTGCGTACTCTGTCAATTCATTCGTTGAATTCCTGCAGTCCCGTTTTTAACAGGAAAACAAATGATTTGACCACATTTTCAATAAATTAACATTATTTTATATCAGTAAGTTCTATTTTGGTACTCAATCCTTGTTTACATGGGGACCCTGCTATACTGTTTCTGGAGATGAACCAATTCAAGGATTTGATCCACATACTGTGGATCCTCGATTTCTTCTTCGATCGCCTTGCGCCTCGTACGTTCTTCTGACATCCATTTTGCCGTTCATCCGCTATTCATGTCCAAACCATCTTAGCGTCCAAGTGAGAATGTACAATGGTAATATTTGTGTTTTTAATTTGTTATTACAATCAATATGCAGACTCATTTAGTTCACAAATACTTGCGAAGATTTCATAAGGATACACGAAGATTTCATAAGGATATCTGTTAATACACACAGTTTGTTACTTTAACATAATATTTATTAAAACGATTATAAGTAATTTATGTACGAAGTTTGATGGAAGATTGATTCGGAGACAAAAAATGGTCCCATCCCGTAAACGAAGTTTCAAAAAAGTTTTAAAGTCGTAAGTTAATTATTATTTTGGTATAAGTGTTAGTGGCACATCCCAAATGTATGTGTATTTTTGGAGTGGTGTCATAGAATCCTTAAACAATTGAGTTCACGAGATGTAAAGAGACCTTTTGGCCCGGATTCTTCCACTCCCCCAGCCGATGACGCAACGTAGTTCAAGTAAAAACACAGTTCTCGTCTCCATCTGAGCCGCAATCCTATTTTCACCGCCTTTGGATTCGCACCAAAGCACGCCAGAAGTAGATCACTATGACAATATTATTACGTTTTATTTAGCATTCGTATACGCCTTTAGGCATGACATCGTTTGCTGCGGCTTTCTCGGGCTCGCATTCTCTAAGCGCCGTACTCTCAATGTCTACTCTTTAATAGGTAGGTACTACTCGCTCTGTTCAGCGACCATTGATAGCAAGTCGATACTTCTATTTGATTATGGTAAAAGAAACCTTCAATAAACCAGTGTTTCTCAACTTTATTCCGGCCATGCCCCATTTCAACGCTTATAACATTTGCGAGACTGCCCCCCCAAAAAAATCTCTTTAGAATTAACAGAAAATTGCAAGGTGAAGCTCACAATTGGTTTCATTAATTACGAATAATAAAAGATGATAATACACTTTAATATAATAATAATAATATCATGATAATACACTCCCCTTTCCCGTTCCAACCTAAGTATATTTAAGTATAGTTATGATCAATTTTATTTATTGCTGTTTATGGTAGGCTTATCGTTTTTATTTTTTTATTTTTTTTTCTTATTTTTTTTTAATCTTATTTTTGTATCTTATCTTATCGTTTTTTTATAGGTTTATCGTTTGTTGAATTTACATTCGTATTATTATTTTTCTTATTTGTTGCTTTATTCTGTTTTTTTTTCTATTTTTATTAAATATTCTAGTTTACAGGTTATTTTTATGTTTCTGAATATCTATCTGTGAACATTAATAATTGGTCTGTTTTTTTTGTTATCCTCTTATGTATATTGTATTACTAAGACTGTTTATGTTCCTCAAATAAATAAATAAATACACACCCACAAATACACGATAACAATTTTAACCCCAATACGCGTCGTTTTGGCATTTGCGCTAATATGGTAATCGTTTTTACTTGGAATGTGAGGGTGATTAAACATTTTTTTTAATTTGTTGCTTTGCCCCCAATCATTTAAATGGGCCCCCAGTGAGGCTTGCTCTCCACATTGAGAAACACTGTTTTAAATCGTATAGTTTACATCAGAGTCCATTCTATAAATGCAGTTTCTTTACACTTAACAAAATAACTGGATATAACTTATTTGACTTAATTAAAAAAAATTATATTAGTATACCTAAAAGATTTTTTTTACAAAGTGTTCCGGGTTAAATTCATCTGATCTGCACCTACCTAAAACATTTATATTAATGCTTTCTTGATTGATAAATATGTATTAATTCTAGACTAGTAGAAAAGTAAAATAGTCGTGTCATGTAAATACAAATCGAATAGACAATAATATATCAGTGACACTATCTAGGTTATAAATAAATCAGGGTAGAACATCGAAATTGTTCATAATGATGGCAACCTTAAAAATTTGGTAAACATTATTAATAATTTTTTAAATGATGTACGAGATCGTCAAAATGAAAGAATATAACTAAGCCTCAGTAGAGTGTTGTCCCCGTAAGATAGGTTAAATTACCAGTTGCGACCACTGCATTTTTTTTTCATTTATCATTGAGGTTTGTTAATATTATCTAATTTGTCTATGTTTATATAGACATGTGCCAATGTTGCTCTCATCGGTGTGAAGTCTGCTAATTGATGACAGCTTGACATTATTAACTTTGCAGGCACCCAAAATAAAAACTAAGGAACAAACGAATTTTTAAATCAATATATATTTTTTGTATCAATAATTTCCGTGGAGACGATGGCCCCAACTACAAAGTTGCGTGTCTGTTTGTAAATTTCAACAATCACAAATCTTCTGAATTCTTACTAGTTGGCATCTGACGTTGAACCAAATAAGCAAGAAGGTAAAATAGTTTTTTTGTTGAATCCGTTGTAAAATGTAAAACGACGAGTTCCTACAATAGAACGATGAATGGGGTCATTGTCAATACCTGACGATAAACAGATTACATTTTAAATGGTTTTATTCAGTTTTTGTTCAATGCTAACTTTCATACCCGGCATCTACAGCGCGTTCCAAGTTTTACCGTATGCTTAACTACGTAGGTAGATAATATTAATATTTTCATTTTCCAAATGTATGTGTTATACAGAAAATTTAAATGCTTAAAGACAACTTTTGAAAATATTAGTGTAATTACTTTTTAATATTCAATGAATCTACCTACTAGCTACTAGTACTTACATAATATTTGCACGATCAATGTTTTTTACGTTAAAATTTTATTCGTTTTTATTCGTTATCTAAAAGTAAAAAAAAATTAGGTGCTTAATTATAAAAATATTTTTAATTTATGAGTAGAAAGTTTTATGTGCCTTTTTCAAACAACATACCATATACATACGATGAGGCTCGGCCTAGTTAGGTGGTTTATACAAAAAAGGATTTGTGCCCATCTAACTATGTATATTGGTTAATAATTCATAATTAAATTAAAAAAATCTATATTCTATTTATATATAAAATTTGCATGTTTATATATACACTTTGTTTCTGGAAAGATTTTAGCTTTATATATTTTAATGAGTTAATAAAAATCAAACAATGTTTAATTCTTATAGAAGTAACCTTATAACAAAATGTCCACGTGGAATCCGGCGTCAAAAAAAAAAGAAAAAAATATTTTTCATTTGGTGACCTCTTCTTTCAAAGATTGGCTATCGTTATGGAAATCATCTCCCTGCAGGCAGCTCGGAAACACTCTTGTAACTTGTTTTCTTTGAACTGCACTCGTACCAGTCAAACCAGTAGATTTCTAAGCCACAAAACAAGGGAATCTTCTGCTATGAATTCAATCAATCGTTCCTAATAATTTTCAAAGATATTGGAGTCCTCTTCTTTTAATTGCTAGCACCCACCTCTTCACAATTGTCTGAAAATCGATGAAACTTCTAAATTTATAAATTAGTATAAAGTTAAAACATGGGCTGGAATTTAGGTTAGTTATTAATTTCAGTTTGAGAGATATTAATTTACGTTCACTGGTAAGACCATCGATTACGACTGATAACATTCCTGGGTATACTAAAATAACGGCCCGAAAGGATTGAATGACATTAGTAAAGAAAAATTCGGCAAAAATTCTATAAATAGTATAAAATCAGTTACTATGCTAAGTAAAACATTGCTCGACAATTTTGGTAGGGGAATAAGTATTGTCCATTCCAGTTGCGTGTATCTACAGACTGAAGTGTTGTACAACAAATGTATCTGCAATAAATCTATAGGCCGCGCTGCATGCAGATCATTTGGCGACCAGAATACTGATGGCGACCCAAATGGGACCGCCTTGCATAACGGCACATTCGATTTCACTTATTTCTTATCGTTTCTGGAAATCTCCAAATAATAATAATATACCTCGGAATAGACAGCCTACGCGGACTACTAAGTCGGCAGATTGAGCAATTATTGATTCCTGGCGACATTCCCATGCTAAGGTCCAAAGGTAGTGTGTTCAATCAAAACTTCCTACATCACAAGGTCAGGACACTCATTCAAAGCAGCATCCTAACTTGTATAGGATTTTACAAAACATTTCGTTTTAATTTAATAAAATATTTGAGGTTTTAGTTATTTAAAAAAAATACATTTTTTGAGGTTATCATACAAGTTAGGAAGCTGATTTGATTCAATGTCCCGGCATTGTGATCTAGGAGATTTTGGTTCAACACCAAAATCTTTTGCTCTCACCAGTGGCTGGTGACAGCAAATAAAAATTAATGATGCTTATATTATTAACAACGCGTTAAATGCACGCTCAGTATCGCACAGGGAACCGGTAACAATTTATTGGATAACCTACACCTATGCCATAGGTCGCCCCAAGAAGTTCACTGCGTTAGTTTCGTTTTGGACTTAGGAGGGGTTCATAAGTGCGGTTTTTCTATGTCTTTGCGGTGGATATGCCTGCCTACTTACTACATGGGGGGCCGGATCGGAAGAGATTGGTTAAGGGACACCATTTTACTCTCTCGACACAGCGCCTTGTACTGCAGTGGGAGGGATGGTCACTTCTGGACCCACTGACCCCCAGATCCTAACCCACCCATGATGCCTATCCCCAAAGAAGACATAAAGGAGCTACAGTAAAAAAATGATGTTGCTTGAAATTGCTTGTATAGGGACCAAATATGAATATCGAGTTAGGTTCACCCTAACCTTTCTTGTCCACATCATCTCAGTCCTCCACTCCATTCATCCCCTGTCAAGGTCTCGCTGGCTTCGGATAATTATTGACTCTTGATGAGCTTGCAGAAATTAGACGTTGCTCGGAATAGCCATAGCTTATTTTAGTTACTAAGTAGATCTGGATTTGAACCGCTTGGTATTTCCCAACCCTCTTCTCCCCATCTTATCCCATGTCCATTTTTTAGCCTCACTCAACTACTCATATGGTTGTCAGAAGCCATTTTTCCAATAGGTTCAATGAAATTTTTTACCGTTAAAAAAACTTACGAATTTATGTATTAATCGTCAATCGTGGGAGTGTTTGTTATAATAAGTTAGCCGTATGAAAATGAACTTAAATTAAATTATAAAAAAATATTTTTTCTTGTTCATCTTTCACAGCTCGGTAGCTGATTACCTGATTAGCTAGTATAATTATTATAATAACGCAAAATTACTAAAAAAAGTTTCACTGAAAACCTACAACAATCTTATCTGGTTTACACACAAAAATCAACACTTTAATAATAAAGCACCCGAATATATATTCAATATTAAAAAAAAAAAGAATTCAAGGGGAAGTAGATAAAGCTGTGACCCGACTCTTGATCCCCGACAGTGATGAGCTGAGGGGTATCCTCCAATATTTTGAAATACCTTGCAAAAAATAATGGTTACAGTTAAGAGAGTTGTGGTTGGAACGGTTGCAGGTATGTAGGGTAATTTATAGGGAGTTTACATCTCCCGAAAATAATAACAACATTACTTTTACCCGACTTGATCGTACCATGTCGTAATCTCGTATAATGATCGTAATCTGATTCACTTGATCGTACCATGTCTTCCTTAGGCGTCCCCGACTTCTGCTACCATTCATATTTGCATCGTACATTCTCCTTACACTCCTTTCTTCGCTCATTCGCTCTACATGCCCAAACCATCTAAGCGTCCCTTTCTTGATCTTACTCATTACGCTTACATCAGCCTTACACTCTTTACGGATCTCCACATTTCTCACACGATCATACATGGTTTTACCACACATACGCCTAAGGGATCTCATTTCTACACTTTTCAGTCTACTTTCATCCTTTCTTTGCCACTTCCATGCCTCATTTTCGTACATCAGGGTAGGTACCAGCACTCCATTGTGGACTGCTAGCTTCGCTTCTTTGGACAATTTTTTGTTAGCGCCAACTGCGTCCAGTCCTCCATTAATGGAGTTACCTGCATTTCGAAACCGCCTTATCTTATATATACCTTCACTGTTAAAAGAATTGTTTGGGGAATTTCCCATTACTCTGAGAAAGAATAAATCACAATTATATTTTTTCGGTTGAAATAATCGTTCTTGTAACCTTGTGGGAACGTAGCTACCGCCTCTACGCTTCACCGTAGATGTCCGTCGTAGATTACAACATCCGTTTAATCCATTGCCAAATAAGCTAAGCGATACAAACAACTTGACATAGTGCGGGTATATGTTACATCGTCATCTCACCTTTATTTTAAAAAGGAATGGCTGGTCACTGATCTGGTGACAGGTGATTAGATTTGAGTTGATTGACTTGCGTGTTGTTGCGCCTAATGACTAATGACAGTTGTTTCGGAGAATTTGAGCAACTCACAAAATTTCAAAGTTCATTTTCGGGTTCTGTGAAAGTTCTATTCAAGTTCTGTTACTATATTCATTATAGGCTAGTTGCTTGATAGTACTGAAATAATAACAGAACTTGGAAAAATCATTAACAGAACTTGAAAATTAACTTTGAATTTTGAAGAATTGTTCAAATTCTCCGAAATAACCCGTCCTAAGTATCGGGAATCGTGATCATAAAGCGTTAACCCCTTGATGAGACTTGGTATAAACCTGGTGTATCCAGGAGGATAAAATACCCTATTCTTCCTATGTTTGGAGGATTGTAATTATCGCCAATTTTAATGGGTTGTTAAATGATCCTGTGGTTCTCCAATCCGCAGAATCCAAGGTTGCGTGATTACTCTCGGTGTGTAAAAATGAGTTTTTAGTATTTATTTTTAACAAAACTCACGTTACAATAATTTTATGAACAAAACAGATCGCGTACGTTAGAGGAGATTTAGGGCTAAACTGGCGGCTAGACCACTGGAGAGAGAGTGAAATATTTGCCGCGCGAGGAATCGCGCCCAGGTTTACAGTGATACCAGTCTCACATTAATGTGGGTAAAAGTAATGTTGTTATTATTTTCGGGAGATGTAAACTCCCTATAAATTACCCTACATACCTGCAACCGTTCCAACCACAACTCTCTTAACTGTAACCATTATTTTTTGCAAGGTATTTCAAAATATTGGAGGATACCCCTCAGCTCATCACTGAGAAATCCTAAAAATATTACATTAATAAAGGCGCACCGCTGATAGCGCTGTTGCATCATCTGCCTCTTTATAAACTGAAACTGAGAAAGAGGTTTAAAGGGAGCTCTCGACGGCACTTCAGCAGTCACTGCTTTCTTGTCATAAGTTAGTACGTTTTATGATTGTGAAAGCCGGAAGCACTTTGACACATTTTGTGACAGTTGACTTTAGTTGTAGAGGTACATCGTACATGCTACATGGTACAACCAGCAGGGTTGCCGATGCATATGTTCTAACATTTCCACAATAGATGTTCAAATTAGCCACACTCCTTTACCTCCAAATTAATTAATAAAATTATTTTGAAATTTGCATTTATTTTTAATTAGCTACCCCTTTTCAAGTTTTCCCTTTCGTTCAGGCTTTAAAAATAGAATTTTGTTTCTAAATTAGTTTCTAAAGAACACGAAACTATACTATTTTTTTACAATTTTTTAGTATTATTTTCTAATATGATTGGATAATTGAGATATGCTCAGAATGCCGCATTTTCCACACAAAAAGGTTCACCCGTAATTCGAGGAATTCTCCACGAATTGGCAACCCTGAGGACCGAACCTAGTATTCTATAATAAACCAATGCATTGTATTCATAATCACCGGGTGGTAATTAATCTTATGCCCCTGTATCCATCTAAATCAAACTGTCAAAATGTATGTACGATTATCTAAAGTATGTAAAAGGAATGCCTAACACGTCACCATCAGTCACTGACCTCATTGACACAAATACCGCCAGCGCTTTTCTCGGCCAAGGCGCTTACCAATACTATCGGCAATCGTTATTATTATTATTAGTATTATTGTTGCAGTAAAAAATGAACACACGTCATTGAAATCTCGATAGTGAAAACCAATGTATGATTCTGGAAACAACGTTATTAAGAATTCTGGGTTTATGAATAATTCTCCTGAGACAGTGCACAGTTGACGAAGTTGGTCAACTCAGAACTGAATAAATTTTAAACAAAGTAGGTATCTAGTGTCTATCTTATGTGGGTTGATTAATTATGTGTACCAATAGAATAACAGTTTCAATCCCGAGTAAAAAATACTTGTTTTAATACGTTCTATATAAATGTGGTATGGATAGGTATATCTTTGATTTATGTATACATAACCCTTGACCTCTGGATGTTTCAATGTTCTCACATAAACTAAAGATTAATTAATACACAATGAAGACGAAAAAAAATACCACCCAAAAAAACAAGGTATAATAATAAATGAAGATGTATAATCTTGTAGATATTGATAGGGAATGGCGATGCAATAATATGAAAAATTATAATGCGGAAGGCTGAAGAGTCAGGCGAAGATCGTGCCGAAATCAAACAATAGATCATTGAAGGAAGTTACCGTGAAGAGATTGTATAATTGGGTGGCGTGGATAAGAGGTCCCAATGTGTATATGATGAGATGGCCAGGTGAGAACTCCACGGCGACCTCCTGGACTTCCACAATGCTGCCCGGGCAATTATTGCTCCGTTCCCATCGTTCACATTGTTCATTGTGCTCTTTTTTCACAGACTAAACAAATCTGAAAATAACATGATCTCTTTTATTGTTTTAAACTAACTGACTTTCACCTCTGAGCATTCTCACTACAGATGTCTTCATCTGTCACAACACCTTTGAACATATAATAGGGTACTTAGTACCCAATTCTAATTTTTGGAAGATTTTCTAAGACTCAGGTATCGGACTTTATCATCGTCATAAGTTCAATTAACACAATAATTTGATCAAAATGGTGATGGGACGAGAATTGGTGTTTAAAGGGTCTTTTCAAATGCCAATGATTCTAAGTCGCTCTAATACAAACAACTAAGCCTTGGTGAATCCTCACTGACCACAATTCTTAATATACGTCCAAATTTTCACATGATTCGAGCCCCATTTGAACAATGAGTGCGTTTTATCCATTATGTTTTTTTTTTGAGGTAGCGAAGTTCTGTTTTCACTCGACTGCTTTATGTTTCGCCTATTTGTAAATTTGTGGATTGGTAGCCGTTTGATTGGTACCTTTTAATTACGCTGGTATTGGTACCTTTTATGACTGTCGCATGCTGCCAAGTCGGAGTAATCAATATTACGCGAAGCATACTTTTCACAGAACTACTAGCACATATTGTCTTAGAATCCTCAAGACCATCATTCAAAAAAGGTACCAAGTTCATTCTTTCGGATTCATACTCACAGTTTTAATGGAACCAAACATAGCCTGCAAATAAAACAGAAGTGTTATTTTATTGTACTTATTAATATACATTCGAGTAACCTACCTTCGTGAATTAACTTGTAGATATGCACGTGGCCAATGTAGGCAGTATCATTCTCTAGAAACTACCTATCAGAAACACCGGTTTAGATTGAAGAGAATCGTAAAAATTATTTGTGTTAGTCCGATGGTAGGTTGGGTAAGGTGTGAAAGAAGTTACTTCTAGCGGGATTTTTCTATCTTGAATTGACCTGTGTTGAAATTAAATTTTCGGCATTTATCGAAAACCCGTTGCGGATTGCGTTGGACTTGTATTTATTATGTTTTTTTTGGTAATACTTAAGTTCAGGTTTTTGAAACATGTATTTATATTAATAAAAAACAAAACATTGATAAATTGCTATTATGTTGCCCTGAAGATGGCGTGGTTTTGTCAGAAACCCGTTTATGTCGTAATGTCATATGTAATCGTACTACTTCCTCTTATTTGTGGGTATAATATGTATTGATTTTTAAGTACTGCCCTAAATCGGACTTTTAATATTGAAAAAAGACGCATTCTTACTTTTTCTGAGTTAAACATTTATTTAAAATATTACAAATTACAAAATTCCTTGGGAAGGAGCTCACCATTAGAAATATTTTCTTTTTCAGATATCATACGAGCAGATTTTTTTCAAATTTTATACTTACGATTTTACACTTAAATACCATCGACATTATAAATAATAATAGTAAAAATGAAAAAATTGTCATTTTAAATACATGTAGGATAACGAAAGATTTAAAAAAAATTTATGTTGAGGGATCAGTAGGATTTATAGGCCCTGTTAGGAGTTCTTGCGTATATCTGCCGAACGTCAAACGCATTCATAATATTAAAGATTAAGTTCGTTTTTGTAATTAGAGGTAGCCTAAGAATTATTTTGATTATGGTTTTCTGTGCTTTTATGATTGGGTGTAATGCAGATGAAGTGCTTCCTATCAATGATATGATTTTATTTTAGAGAATAATTAATTGTCACTGACGGTAATTATAAAATTTTGGAAAGCTGTTAGTTGATTAATTTTTAATAGAAAGTGTATGTTGCATCAGGTAAACAGATTTCTGTTTAAAAGTTGAGTTTCAAATATTTATAATAATTGGCCAACTGTGTATATCTAGCGCCGTTATTAAATCACATCGAGGGTGTTTTTTTCATAATATTTCATTGTACATTATAGCCAGCGTTATAGCCATGAGACAAAATCCGCTAAAAAATCTGAGAGGACGTCCAGTAGGCTGCACTAGACACAGTTGGGAGAAAACACTCCAGAGGTTGTGCAAGGAGATAGAAGGTTGGGCTTGCTATGAACGGTGGCCGCTGAAATAGCGCAGAAAAGAGACTCCAGGAGGCGCCTAGTCAATACGATGGGTCCCTAACCTGAATATGAATAGGGGAAGAAGATGTTGACTTACTACCAAACTTCTCAAAGCTACTTTCTGACTTCGTCTATTTGGCAACACAATTTAAACCCAATGTGATGTATCATCATTAAACATACTAATTTCCGGTATCGGTGCTTGTGTTAAATAAAAAGTACCTAAAGACAAAAATATTACAACTTTCGTAGAAATAATTTTTTCAATTATTACTTCTTTATTTTAAGCGGTTATTTCCTTTCTTAAAATATTTGACGGAAGTGATAATTTTTCAGATTTACTTACTTTCAAAAGATAAATATTTTCTTTTGAAAGATAATGATCATGAGACAAATACTTTCAACTTAAAAAATCATAATATTCCTTGATTTTCCACTGGTCTGCAAAAGTATATTATTATTATTTCTTAACTAACAAGCTATAATTGTTGAATGAAAAATACCAGTACATATTGAATAATTTGTCGGGTTTTTAATAAGCCGACTAATTGGTAGAGCACCTGACCGGCAATCAGAAGGCTGCCGGTTCAATTCCCGTGGGGCGGCATGTATTTTTTCTCGGAAGATTTTTTCAATTTATATACGTGTTTCAGGCTAATAATAATTGCTTAAAAATAATATGTATAATATTATATTTTTGATTGTAATATTTGTCTACAATTAATGATAGACAATTTTGACATACGAGATTGATGGCAAAAATGATTGCAGTATAAGGTGGGCAAAATGTTATTAATATTTAATGTCACTTCCGTGAGGTGTCAATTTTCATGGTGCTCACGTTGTATCATCCTCAAATGGAAACCATCACGGTGGGAACTCGGCCCGGCCGGCGACACCACTCGAATCGGCGAATCCCGGCGGGGGGATGCAGTGAGGGGCGGAGGCTGCCAGTGTCAGTACGGCCAATCTGCCCGGTAAGCCAAGCGTGGCAAGTTCAACATAATCGTTTATTACCACGAAGATGTTGTTATGGAGGATGAAAGATTTCATTACATTTTGAGATTGGATTGGTGGTTTGAATTTGCAAGCAGGATCCATGACGCATACTATTACCAACCGCGTTTCAGAAATCAAGAAAAAATAACCCGTAAAAAGTTATTTTTTTATTGAAAGATGTATTTACAGTTTTTTTTGGTTTGACTGAGGATTTAACCTTCCTCCCTAAGGGACTTGAGATAACAATGCTAACCCAGTCAAAATTGGATTGGATAGTACCGAAATCGACATTTTGTACATTAATGCATTGCATTAATGCTGTAAATTTTTATTTTCATTTATTCAATTTAATGTCATCAAATATCAGAAAAATGCGTGTGAGCTAGCGTGCGTGTGCATGAATGCTACCAAAATTGTTAGAATACATTTTATTTGACAACAAGTCTATCTGCTGAGTTTCATCTCGATCCGATAATGGTAAGTGGTAAAATTTCGAGTTCCAAGAATCCACTTCCTGCAATCATTCATTCAATCAAGAACAAATTAATAAATTAACCCCGAAAACAATTACAATTTTGGGGTTAATAAGCGAAATGGCAGCAAAAATGGCCGATATTTCTGGAGAAAATAGAATACTTAAGGAAAAGAATACTAAACAAAGAACAAATTAATAAATTAACCCCGAAAACAATTACAATTTTGGGGTTAATAAGCGAAATGGCAGCAAAAATGGCCGATATTTCTGGAGAAAATAGAATACTTAAGGAAATTACGGGTAACAATAAGCAATACCAAAATTTGGGGAAAAAAATTATTATCACTCCGAAAGAAGAGCAGACCACGGAGAAAACCGAAGAGGATATTAAAAAACAAATTGATCCAATTGAAACAGGAGTGATGGGAATAAAAAATGCAAAGGATGGTAAAATAATTGTTACATGTAGAAATAGTCAGCATATTGAAAAACTACAGGAAGACATAAAAATAAAGTTCTGTGAAAAATATACAACGAAGATCCCAAATAAAAGATTCCCATCAATAAAAGTCGTTGGAGTAACACATAAAATGGATGAAAAAGAAATCGTTCAGAACATAAAAATTCAGAACGAGTTTCCAGAAGAACCACAAAAAATGGAAGTAACTGTAATAAAAAACAAGAAATTAAAAACAGGAGAAGAATATATAATATATTTGGAAGTAGATACACAAACACATGGAATAATGTTGCAAATGCAAAAAATAAATATTGGATGGGAAAGGGTCAGAGTATTTGATGCATTTGACATTAAGCGCTGCTATAAATGCTACGGGTTCAACCATAAAGGGAGCGAATGTAAAAAAGACTCCTTTGTATGCCCTAAATGTACAGGTGGTCATAAAAGTGAAGAATGCAAGGCTATTAGAGGAACAGAAAAGTGTAATAATTGTATTAATACTAAAAACAAGTTGAAGATAAACCTGGACTCAAATCATCCAGCGTGGAGCTTCGAATGTCCAGTATACAAAAGGAAATTGGAATTGGAGAAGAAAAAGGTAAATTTTTTATAAAAAGCAACCAACTGCAAGGAATTATATACTTAAATATTCAGAGTCTGATAGCGAACAATGAAGAAATCCAGATTTTGATTGAACGAAATGATCCTGCACTTGTAATGTTAAGCGAGACTCACATAACATGCGATATTGAAGACAGCGAAGTTACTTTTCAAGGATATTCAACAATACGCTGTGATTCCTACAGTAGACACACAGGGGGAGCAATAATAATTATCAAAAAAGACATAATATTTGAAGTTATTTCTAACACAAAATACGAAAAGAACTGCTGGATACTAGCGATCAGGATAACTTCTGGATATAAGAAAGGAGTATACGGAGTAATTTACCATTCTCCAAATGCAAGTACAAAAGACTTTTTATCATTTATAGAGAACTGGTGCACCCAAAACCTAGAAGAGGAAGAAGATAATATCCTAACTGGTGACTTTAATATAAATTTCAAAAATTTGAATGATACATATACTAAAAGACTTAAAAAAATTATCCAAGCATCGGGAATGAAACAACTTGTTAAAAGTGAGACACGAATAACGGATAAATCCAGGACGTTAATTGACCTTGTCATATCCAACAGATTAGATTTGAATGTAAAAGTTCTAGATGAGCCAAAAATAACCGACCATAACCTTATCCACATTACAGATAACACAAAAAGAAATAATACGAAAACCAGCAAAGTAATAAAATACAGAAATTATAAAAAATATAACAGTGAAAGGTTAATTGAACTTCTGGGTGATATGAATGAACTTCATCAAATGGAATTTAATGAAAAGGCTAAATCATTAATAAATAACCTTCAAGAAGTAATCGACCAGTTAATACCAATCCAAACTACTAAAATAAGAGGAACAAATAAATGGTATAACATAGAACTACAATCAATACAATATGAAAGAGATAGACTGTACAAAATTGCAAAAATCTCAAGAAACTCACAAGACTGGAAAGCATTCAAAAATGCAAGAAATAAATACTCAAAACAACTGAAAGTTTGTAAGAACGATTACTTCAAAAATAAAATTATCTGTGAAAAAGGAGACACTAAAAAAATGTGGAAAACCATAAAAGGATTAATGCAAACTGAAGATAAAGGGATGAAACATGACATTGAATTTCCACATCAGATACAGGGTAGCATACAGAACTGCTTCAACAAATATTTTGTAAACAGCATAACGGAATTACATCAGAGTATACCAATACTGAAGGAAGACAACCGCGTGAGAAATGTTCCCCTAAACCGAGAAAAACTTGTGTTTAAAGAGATTGATGAAACATATCTTTTACAGATTCTAAACAGCACCAAATCAAAAGAGAGTCCAGATGGAATAAGCTTTACAGTTTTAAGGGATGCAATGCCAGTGATAGGACCTCATCTACTGAACATAATAAATGAATCGTTAAGAAGTGGAAAATTTCCAAACACATGGAAAACATCTATTGTGATCCCGATTCCGAAAGTTGTTAATACCAGAAAATGCGAAGAATTTAGACCTATAAATATGTTACCAAAATACGAACAGGTACTAGAAATTGTAATAAAGAAACAACTCGTTGAGTATTTGGAAAAACATCATATATTATGTGACGAACAATCAGGATTCCGTAATAATAACTCTTGTGAAGCTGCAATAAACATTGTGATTAATACATGGAAGAAAGAAACAGATAATAAAAAAATCACCATTGCAACATTTTTAGATTTTAAAAGAGCATTTGAAACGATAGAAAGGAAAAAACTTTTGGAAAAATTAGAAGATATAGGTCTTTCTGAAGTAGCTCTAAATCTTTTCAAAGAATATCTCCATGAAAGAAAACAGGTAACAAAAGTGGAAAGCTCAGAATCAGAACCGATAGAAAACAACCTCGGTGTTCCACAAGGGTCGGTATTAGGCCCAATTCTATTCATTATTTACATTAATGATATAATTAAAACCATAAAACATTGCAAAATTAGATTATTTGCAGACGATACATTAATCTATATTTCATGTGAAGAATACATAGATGCAATCAATAAATTAAATGAAGACCTACAAAATATAGCGAAATGGCTGAAATTAAACAAATTAAAACTGAATGTCAACAAAACAAAATATATGGAAATAGGCAACAAAACACATAACACAGAGTTAAAATTGACAATTAATGGCGAAAAAATTGAAAAAGTAAATGAAATTAAGTACCTGGGTGTGATACTAGATTCAAAACTAACTTTCGCAGCAAATTTTGAATATGTGCTAAAAAAGGTATCTAAAAAAGTCAATTTTCTTAGAAGATTAAGAAATAAACTAAATGGAAACACTACAGAGCTGATTTATAAAACTATAGTTGCTCCACATTTAGATTATTGCTCTACTGTGTTGTATTTGGCCAATGAAGGAAACTTGAACAAGCTAGATGTTATACAGAATAGAGCTATGAGATGTATACTAGGAAAAGGAAAATACGCAAGCATAGATCAAATGAGAGAACAGCTAAATTGGATTTCTATAAAAAAGAGACTATTATTTAATGTGTTAATTTTTGTACATAAAATCATGAACAACCAAATGCCAAAATATTTTAAGGATGAAATTGTTTTTAATAGAGATGTTCATAATTACGAAACCAGAAATGTAAATAGGATTAGATTGCCACATATGAAAAAAACAAAATCACAGAACTGCCTAATGTACAAAGGACTAAAAATTTATGATGAAATGCCTGAAAGTCTGAAGAATGAAGGAAGAATGAATGTATTTAAAAAGAAATGTTATATTTATTGTAAAAATATGTAAAATTACAAAATGAAATATGATCTTGTTTATATTAGTTTATATTCAAATGTATAAACTAACTCAATAAATAATAAAAAAAAAAAAAAAAAAAAGAAAACAAAATCGAAATAAAAGGATTCTTTAGCATTTCAACAATAGAATATATATTTATTATGGGTTTTAATATCCTTAAGGTTCGTTTAATGTACAGCAGTTATTTCGTAATCGTTTAAATTCCGAAATGGCTGCAACAGTTTCGTAAATATTGGGTAAACCATTAAAAAAATGTTACTACGCCCTAGAAAAAGTTAATTTAAAACAGCTCCCAACTAATATAAAACTAATGCACTTGCAGAACGTGATAATTTGTTTTTTTTTTTAATAATAAAACCCAAATAAATTATAATATCTCAACTTATACCTAAATGTTATTATATCTAATAATCTAAAAATACGGAAGCAAACGATTGACAAAGGAGATTACGACAACGCCTATTGTTTTTGTTCATAAATAACAATAATTTATTATTACATTTCTCCTTCTCGCTATTGACAATAAGCCTGAGAGGTGACCTCAAACCACGCTCTTCCACCGAAACAATGCCACGTGACATACTTTCCACCCCCCCCCCCTCTCCACCTCAACCCCTTCCAACCGACAGCTCCCGTGATGAGCATTTCGTTCATTTTCATGGGAACTTCCCCGAATGAATCTTCTTCTCCACACAGAATCGGAGAGTGAAACTATAAAGCAGAAAAAATCTGTAACTTGATTATATTTAAATTGGAAGTCAGAAATATAGAATTAAAATTTTTCACTTCATATTAATTTGGAGTTAAAACCACATACATTACATATACAGAAGAAAGTAGCTTTAGTAAAAAGGTGGTAATTGCGCGTGCGATTGTTGAAATTGAGAAAAAGATAAAAAAGTATCTACTGTAATACAGATATTCCAGTTGGTTCCATGATATGTGATATGTCATCAAAATGACAATTAAACACACCTTTAAACAGTGATAAAGAGCCACTAAAAGTGATGAAATCAAAACTAGGTTAAATAGTTACCTATGTAACCCATTTGACCTAATTTTTGTTTCATCACTTTTCATGACATTATATCACTTTTTGTTTCATCACTTTTCATGACATTATATCACTTTTTGTTTCATATCTTTTCTTGACATAATATCACTTTTTGTAGGTGTGTTGAACTGTCATTTTGATAAGATACCCGGTCACCATTCCAGTTATGTTTTCCAGTATATATTGTCGTTCGGTATAACAGGTCGGTCAATTTGATACATCAGTTTTTGAAAAATGCACCTCAAGTATTAAGAAATAAATCAGCCTGCTAACATGTACATAATAATTTTCTAAGTACGATCGACTTCTTGTTAAAATTTAATATTTAATAGAAATTATTTAATCTATTTTAATATTCTGCAGTAAAAAACAAAACTTTAGTAATTTACCTTGTTCAAATATCCTGTTATAAAAAAATCGCTATCGACATCATATTGCATGCATGAATAATTTGACAATATTTGCAACTTCTCATAAAAATCCTCCAAAGCGAAGATGGTTTCACAGCAGACTAGTTCGACAAAAAATCATGGTAGTTTTGACAGAAATGAGAGGTTATTGATGGATCGTTCTTTCAAGTTTTTAAATTTAGCTTATCCATCTCTCAAGTAGACATACACGATATTACTCTAGCACACGCGTATATAATTATTAATAATCCAATTCATTCATAAATGAGGTTTCATTTTGTCGGAGATGATCTAAAATTCGTTACAACTTGTTTAAAGCACAACCGAAATTTTCCAATGAAGTCATAATAGTTGCAAAAACCATGTGAATCATGCAATTAATAAATATAATACAGTAAAAACATCAGTGGGTAGGTTATAACTGTTTAGTTACTGGATAAAACATTGTCCATGTTGTTTTGAAAGTAATAAATAATCACGATTTAAATCTATTCTCAATTTTTTTCCATTTCAAATTGTTCAACACATTACTGGTATTCCGAAGTTGAATTTTGATATTGAAAACTGTTCCGGGTGGCGTATATATTTTTAGAGCTGAATTGGATAGTACATCGTATTTCAAAACTATGCCAGGTTACAAAATTTTTAGAAAAAAGCTGACCACTAATTTATTTATGAAGCTTAATTGGATATTCCTTAAAATAATAACAGCCATTTCTATCTAGTTTCGTCAGCTTCGCAATGGTTTTCTTTCAGTAGATTTCAAGTGTGTTTTTGTCGCTAATGATTATAGCAGTGGATAGTAACGAAGGGTTGACCAATCAACATTACCTACTTACTAATTATAGTTGTATAATCAGAGCTGTTGCTCCGTGACCAACGAACGCTTGATTTATAACACCAATGAAATACGATTTTTCGCACTTCATAGAGCACAGACCTATCTATTCCAGTACTAACAGGAATGTCGATTGCTACCAGTAGCAAGTACGTAACTGTTCAGGGACAAACTGGTACCCAAGATAAGCATAAACCTTCTTTGTGTTTTTTATTAACCTTTTTTAGTACATTTATTAGTGATTCGGGGACAGTCCGTATTACTCAGGCCATACACTCTCTCATGTGTCACTTTCCTTTGACTGTGGCCCAGTCCCCTTAATAAAGTTCACAAGGGTTGTCATCCCGGTGTGTCCTAATTCCGACTCGTGGCTCCCGAGGTGTCTTAGCCTTCTTCCCTTGGGTCCATAGACGAATCGTTGTATTCCACCCCTCAACAACCGAATGTGTTTCCTATGGTGGCAGCGTCTTTTTAATATTTCTACTAGATCCCTCCATGATTTTATGTCCTTATAAAATACCTAAATATCGGACTTCTATGTAGTTTATGTTCATACCGCCTATGAACAGAACTTTTATATTAACCTCATAAAGGAGAAAAAATGAAAATCTCATGCAGAAAATGACACTCGTGGACTATTGTTGGATGTCTCTAAATTGTGCTTCAGGATCTACGACGTTAGTCGTTTGGAGCACATTTTTAATTTAAACATTGGCACCAATAGCAAGCACAAAGTTACCGAGATGCTTGCAATCTGTTCGTTAAACAGAGTCACATTTTGCACTTTTATGAGTCAAGAGTGGTAAGACCACTTAGAGTTTCAGATCAACTCTGACCCAAATAGAAATTGCGTGGGCCCACCGACGTATTCAATCCACCCCTGCCTGCGCCTAATTTATGACATGGTGTAAATCGGAGCGATATACCTTTTATTCTGTGTTTCATGCGTTTTTGATTGATCGTGTCGAAATTACAGGTTATATACGCCAAGGAAACTACTGGAATGAATCAGATCCTTGAATCGACGCATTGGGATGCTTATGAACTTTCACATCCGTGTGCGCAGATGACCTGGTTCTTCGTAAGTTCGATGCTCGGCCTACGCTTCCTTTTATGCTTCCGAACTGATATTCGTGCTAATGTTAATCGACAACCTCTTGGAATTATGCTTCCATTTGATTGATGAATTATAAATCTAGTTCTGCTCAGTCGATCTCATTGTAATGTGCCTAGTTAGGTTAGGAGGTGGCTAGCGGCAATCGCCGATTTGGCGGAATGCATGAATTTATGATGGATGGATGAATTAATCTTACTTACCTTAGTTTACGTATGCATAATATTATTTATGTTTATCTTACGTATACGCGACGTGACTGAATGTTAGTGGAAAGTTCATTGAACTTCTTAATGGTTTCTGGGTTTTAATAAAGTAAAACTCTGGCATTATAATATTAATGACCAAAAGTCACCAAAATATATACACAGAATCAACCCAAAACGAAAGTGTGAATTGTAGCTGCTTACCACGCACTCAAGAATATTCCATGTGCGCAATGTCGTTGTCCTCCCGTGATTATGCCATTATCTTAATGGACAGAAGTGAAATATTTCACATGGTTTAAAAAATAACTTTGCTACCTATCTCTAGCAAGCTCTGAGTAAATTGGTACCTTCTCTTATTGACCATTATTATAATGGTTGCTTTTAATGGCCACAGATTGCAAGGCTTTTAACAGCGAAACCATAACCTAAGACGAGGAATAGATACACACAGTAATACGAATGAGGTGGTATGTCACTAAGTAAGTGATAAGGAGTTTTTTTCCCATGTCACATGCGACTCATGACATTTCGTGACACGGCATACAGGTTGTTGAAACGTTGTTATAATACCTTTATATGGTTAAAGTGCATGTGGCAATGTGACTACCGCAAGAAACAATTTGAAATTTCAACGACATTGGAAACCACACGAAAAAATGTGTGGTCACAAAGTCGTCAAAAATCGACCTAAAAGATGAGACCTTAGAGCGATTCGAAACGCTTTTTTGAAGTTATGTTTTTCATTATCGTAGATCTCTCTGGTGTGAATAATAATTTCACTTTTTTACAAACAGTATTAGATATGTAGTCGAGCGTAAAAGTTTCATTTATTGCATACAAAAGACATCGCCGGTGTGTAGGGACCTAGTTCTACATGCACCGTTTGGGAGGTACGGAGAACGTAAGTACTCTCGTTTAATGATATATATTTTTTCATACTATTGACGAGAAGCAGGTATGGATGCTTTTAAAAATATTTTACTTAGCGATACATACCTGGGTACCATTGGCGTGCAGCGACCTTTTAACGAATCACAATTTTTCATTTTTTGTAGTGAAAAACAGCTGGCGAGGCGAATGATTTTAGTACAAAAAGTTGGAACTGTCTAAAAACAATTTTTTTCGTACAATTATTAAAATATCAACAGTTTTTATGAATCTTAAACGTCGAGAGGTCAAACATCTTAGTACTAACGCTTGTATGTCATATCTACCGCATTGAAGATTCCCAATCCAAGTACGTTCGTTGAACTGTACAAGTGAAATAGGTTCATTGACATGAAATAATGATAAAAATAATGAAATTGTTGATGAATGTCACCTTCGCAAGCCTGAGATGATCGAATGCCTCTAAGTAACAAAGCCGACTAGTTGCGCGAGGTCTTGGTCGTGATGTTCGTTGGGACCCACTTAACCGAGAAGAACAACTTGTCGCTATTCTGCGGTTACAAAACAAATGTTTTATACACACAATAATTATTACACGCAAGTTTCTCTTTTGCAGATAACTGCCAGCGGTTTAACAATGTGTCTCTTGTTGAAACGACGAGTCAGTCTTTTCTACGTAGCCATATTAACGGGTAAACAAGACCGTGTTAGAAATTTATATTTTTCTTTGTTTTTATTTTATTTGAACAGAAATTCTGAGTTATTACGAAATTTTAAACACATATTTCGCGATCGTTATCGTAGGGAACAACGAATCTTCCCACATTCTGACAATTATCCTTTTTTAGATGCCTTAAATTGCTACTACAATAAAATTATTGCAGCCATTTACCTGTAGGGGTTGGTAGAAGATAAATAGGAAAACAATTCTTTATTGGCACAGGCTTCATACTTAATAACCTTAAACCTACTCTTGACATGATCCAACTCAAGTATTTGATTCGCTTGATCGTGTGCCTTCTTGGGACTTCCCAAAGTCTAAGTAAATATATTTCGATATTGAGTATTAATTTACAAAACAAATTACAGCACGACACTGAGGCCTACCTTTTTAGGTGAATGGAATACTATTATTTGTCGTGATCATAAAGCTTATTCTTTTTTTTCCTTTTGTGATGTTTTGCGATTCTTACTCGGTCGCTTCACCGATCCTCTCAGCCATTCCCTTTATGTACATGGTTCGATTAACTTTATGATTCACTCTCGAAATTCTATCCATTGTACACTTTTTATATCCACCTGACAATAGTTAAATGAACTCATTTTAAGTGACAATTGGTTTTCATAAATGAAAAGCACGAGAGTGTTATGTGTGCGCCTATTTCTATTTCTAAATAGCCTGAATGAGTCATGTATGAAATATTTGGTCTCTATTTACGTGAAAGTGTTTGCTTGTCTAATTTCCTGGTGACGATAGGCAAGCCCTTCTTGGAACAAAACTTTCTTTAGGTGCGGCTGCCTGAGAACATCCTTGACTATGCATAAGCAGGAAGTTTAAACTTATACTATTGTTATTACCAATTTTTTGGCCAGACTTACCAATTTCAGGCCACTTCCAAAGCTCAAAGCCATCAATGTTTATAGCCGTATGTCGTCATAAAGAAACGGCACTTTATAATACTGGGATAACGTAATAAAAATATGAATTCAATTCAAAGTGTGTACAGATATACAACTCCGCGCATTCATACTCAACGGTAGGTAATCACAACTGCGGCAGGTGTTAACAAAAGCAATGGAAGTTACTTAGAGAATAAGTCGACTCGTGAACTTTGAGGAACCCGGGTGGTAATAAATAATCTACGCATAAGTATAATATTTTTATCCCGACGTCATCCATCATAAAAACGCAGTGATGATTGAACTTTCTAAGGATTATCAAACCCTTCTTTCAACTACTGGTATTATACATACATAATCTTTTTGATATGTATACATAACCCTTTTTTAAAACCTTTTCATTTTTAATGTCGGTATTTATTCCTGTAAACCATTGTAGAAAAATAAGTAACCAAAATTACTTACTGATTTAAAATATTACTAATTTATTAAGAATCTCTTCAAATTATTCGTAATCCTGTTAATGAAAATGCAGGCACTTACAAAATAATTTTCACTTTTGATATAAAATATAATAAACATAAGCAATCAGCTATGAAAATTCATATTTTTCCTTTATTAAATCGCTTATTTTGAGATGTGTATTGACTACACAGCACCTGAACATGTAGGTACTTAGGTTCAAACAAATTACATGGTAAAATCATTATTATACGAGTATGTATAGCTAGGTATAAAAAGCATATAGATAGGTATAAAACAATGGCTTAGTTAATTTATTCTCCAAATCTCAAACTCTTATTTTATTAACCTATCACAATGTATTGTTTTGTACAAATTAATAATTTGTATTTTAAGCTATATACCTACACCTTTCAGCCGTGTGAGTCTTTCAGTATAAGTAGATTCCTTTGTTCAAATATAACAAATAATAAAGAACACTGGTTGTGGTCACTTTTATGTTTGTGGTCAAAATTACATGTAAACATAATTTTTAGTTCAAATTATACAAGAGCACAAATGGAGCTATTGAATCAGGAAATGAATGGTTCCCTTTTAAATAGCTTGATTCGTGAAGAGGCGCTTATTCTAAAATTCTATATTCTGATTGGTCTTATTATTCTTTCTATTAGCTTGCCACAGTTCTATTTTATAAATACGCTTAACTTATAAATATTGTCTTCGTCCACAGTGCTGAACGTAGCAGCTGGCAAGGCGCCTATGCAGATCAGCACGGAACAGGGCGGGATCCCTCAGCGGGCCATCGACAGCAGCACGTCCTCCTTCTTCAGCCCAGACACGTGCACCCTTACCAAGGCGGAGAAGGTTCCCTGGTGGTACGTCAATCTGCTCGAGCCGTACATGGTACAGCTCGTGAGGTTGGACTTCGGAAAACCTTGCTGTGGTGTGTATTCTAACGTTCATACTTCATGCCTGTCAATACCTTCTTACTACTTGGCGGTTCCTGCTGTCAACTTAAATTACAATTATTTCTGAGCATTAATGAATGTTCGTTGTCTTCAATCATGTCCAAAAGCACGCTAAAATTAATCAAGCCACAATTTGATTTAATTACATATAAAAAAACTATTCAAACACTTGTTTGCAATTCAGAACATAACGGCATTTACTATTCTTTTGAAGATGAGGAAACAGGAAACCGTGGAAAATCATTAAAAGAATACCTACTTGCTATAATTATTATAGGTTAAATTCATAAGTAGAATATTCCAGCGCAAAATATTTTCTCATTTTATCGCACTTGCACACGATCTTTTTTACTTGTAGTTGCGTGTTAAGGAAACTGAATAGTGTTCACATTAAATTGAATGAATTTAAGTTGCATTATGTAAGCTTCAAGAATGTAGATAAACGGCTTTTTGTTACATGCGTGATAAGTGTCTTTCCAAAGAATTTTAGTGTCTCCTGCACTACAAGTAGACATTGAAAAGTATCTTGTAAATATTTTATGTAGGTATCATACAACGATAAGGCGCATGCGATCGCTTACATTGGAGTATTTCGAGAGCAAAAAGTGGCTCGGATTGATTGATTTGGCTGTAATGAAGATTTACCATTAACACTACCTGTGATTAATTTCAGATTTAAAAAATTTTTTTTTTACATATATTACTATTAACGTCGATTGTTGCTTAGGTTGTTAGATTGTTATTAAATGGTGGCTTCGGGTGTTAAAACGGTATTTATACAACCATATGTACACTGCAAGAACTTTTCTTCTTTCGGATTCCTCTTGGTCGAAAGTTTGCTAACATCAGGGCAATTCTCACCCCGCACGAGCCACATTCGCAACATAGAATAAAGGTAGGGTTACCATCCGTCCGGGTTTCCCCGGATTTGTCCTAGTTTAGATGGCGTCCGGGGAGCGTCCGGGCGGGGTTTCATTTGTAGTCCGGGTTTAAAAATTTAAAGTCTTGGGCCGCCCGCCAAACACCGCGCCACATCGTAAAAAAAATCTCATTAGTAATTAAAATTAAATTCAATTTCTAAGAATACATCTGCATTGATTTTTACAAATTCCTTTTAAAAAGGGAAGATATTCTAAAAGCTATCGGAAAGAGTGATAAATACAAAAAAACTGAAAAGTAAAAAGGCAAGAGGCTGAGAAAAAATCTTTAATAGCTAGATAATCAAATAATGTACTTACAAGTGCTATAATTTCTATTCATTTTTGTAGTTAAAGTTATGATTATTTTTGTTACGTAAAAGAAACGTAGAATTTTTATTTTTATTTTTTATTATTTCACAGATTTCTTGAAATTACAATTGTTATGTTTTTTTTACAACCATACTAGGCTAATGCCCGTGTTAAGGTAATATGGCTGTTGATTAAAATTTAAGGTGATATAAATGAGAATAGTTTTGGATATTTTATGTTTTAAAAAATTAATAATGTAACTTACATTCCAGTTAGTCTAAACTTTAAAAAGGGTCAGGTTTGTTGCTTAAGATTTAAGAAGACTGAATTTAGTTCATATTATGTTAAGAGGTATTTTGTTGTGTAAATGGCTGCTGAAACAAATTTAAAGAAGATAATTATTATTCAGTTAAAAGAGTTACCTCAACAATTTAAGACTGAATACTAAAACGGTCTCAGTATTTTTAAGGTTTTTGTTTAAAAATTTAATTGAATTTTGTTAAGTTTAATATTTTAATAAGGTTTAGTTTTCATAACCAGAGTATTTTAATAATTTTAGTTTTATTTTAAGAGTGAAAAAATTCTAACTGATTTTGAAAACAATGTGTAACAAACTGTAATAAGATTCTGTTTTGTTAAGTACATTTAAAATGATGATAAAAGATGAAAAAATTCAATTTTAAGGTCTGAAAATAAATAAAAAGGTGATTTATGACATTTTAAACTGTTTTTATTACACTGACTGCGTTTAAAAAACCTGTTGACATGTCCGGGTTATGGGCTTTAAAATCCGGGGTTTTCACGCCTCTTGTCCTGGTGGGAAAATTTTAGAGATGGCAACCCTAAATAAAGGACACAATCAGTGACGTCGATTTCCATTCGGCCATTAAAGCAATTAAAGAGTGTCCTATTCAGTGATATATACTAATCAATTAGATTTCGTAGCCATCTTCCATCAATATTCCGCTGTCTTGGATGTCAAATCGGTAATCTCGTATTTTATGTAACTAATAAAAATTGAGTTTTTACTTTCTTTGTAATATGGTACAATTTTACAAGATCTAAATTCTTCTAAATCCATTTCTCCAGGTTTTCTACCTCTATTTCAACTAACCAAAAAATCCATGAATACCCTAACCCACCGTAACCTAACCTAACGTAACCTAACCTAACTTAACCTAGCCTAACCTAAACTAACCTAACTGAATTTGTTTTTATTGTCATTTCAGGCGCCAACAAACCAGCCACGATTGTGGTACGGGTCGGCAACAACCGCCCAGATCTGGGCACAAACCCCATCTGCAACCGCTTCACTGGCTTTCTCGAAGAGGGCCAGCCACTGTTCCTGCCCTGCAACCCACCCATGCCGGGCGCCTTCGTGAGCGTGCACCTCGAGTCTCCGAGCCCGAGCCAACTGTCGATCTGCGAGGCCTTCGTGTACACCGACCAAGCGCTGCCCATCGAGCGGTGTCCTCAGTTCAGGGACCAGCCGCCCGGCAGCACGGCCACCTATAACGGGAAGTGCTACATCTTCTACAACAGGCAGCCGCTCAAGTTCAGGGAGGCGCTGACCTTCTGCAGGAGCCGCGGTGGTACCTTGGTGGACGAGAGCAACCCCGCGCTTCAAGGGTTCATAAGCTGGGAACTCTGGCGGAGACATAGGTTACTATTATTCTTCGATTATATTGTTCTATGTTTCAATCTTTTGTGATTCATTCTCACGGCGCAAGGCTTGACCGAAAACAATAAAAAATAATTAAATTCACCGTTACTTTGTGTACACCACATAATATATATATCTTGGGCATCTGGGTGTTAATTCTTGAAGAAGTGCCATGTCGGTCTTGGTAATTTGATTTAGGTACTAAGTACCTGAAAATTATACAAAACGTCCCTCATTTGAATGCTATGAATGCGTATATGTCAGGTGCTCTAGATTGATGAAATTGTGGCCTGTCTCGAGTCTAAATATTGATTCAGCCAATAAATCTCGCCAATAAATCGAAAAACAATCTTCATTCTGAGCGAATTACAAATTTGACTTAGACCTAGATAAGTAAACTAAGTGCATACGAGTACATAGCATATTGATATTTCTGTTCCAACGAAAATACGTCTTTGATAAAACCGGTTAGCATTTCGTTGCATGTTATGCTGCGTGTACATTTGCTAACCGAAATGCGAGCTGAGCCTCGAATTATGGCGAAGGAACGAAACAACAGCAAATGGTGCAAAACGCCGCTTGAGGTTGTTTCGTTCCTTTCCCATAATTCGAGGCTCAGTTCGCGTTTCGGTTCGCAAATGCATACGCAGCATAACGTAAGTTCTAGAAAGTTTCTTTTGATCGTTTTCCAACACAAAGTTACTAATTAACGAAGTAATATATATTGACAAATTTCGTAGATACTTTGGTAGTAATTTACTTTCCTCGTTGGATGGAGTATAACGAGGCTATTTTAATTATTATTTCATTTATTAAAATTATATTGAAGGGGTTCGTTTAATTATCTATTCAAGGTAACCAAAATCAAAAAAATATATATAACGTGTAATGAATGTATGCAAATCTTGGAAGCGGAAATTAACCCACTTCCCGACATCCGATCCAGCTGAATCTCGGCAGATGGACTCGTTGTCGATGACAATGAAATCTATCAACTTTTGGTGGCAATCACACACGCGGACAGATACGCATTTCTTTGAAATGGGATGATATTTCAGCAGCGGTATACGAAATAAATGTCGCTCCAACCCGATCGGAATTTGGCGAGGTTGTTAGCGCTGTTGATTCCAATCCCTCTGGGAAGGAAGGTACAATACTCAGTCAAACCAAAAAAAAGTTATAAAGACATTTTAAAATAGATTTATTATTGTAAAAAAACTTTGTTTTAATGGTTTGATTTTTTTTGTTCTTGATTTTTTACAGGTTTCTTGTCCATGGAAGGACCAAATTATTAACTTATGAGTTTTTTCTACAATTGTTGATATAATTGTTTACACACATTATATCATGTCTTGTGAGCGTTTTAAATGTGCGATTATATCTATTAATGTGCGATTATTATCTAGCTTGAATTTTTGTATCTTAAATATTTTTCCATGATTTACTTTGCGTATGTATATATACATTTATAATATTTTAATGAAATTTTTGCAATTACCAATTAACAAAGTAGGAATTTGTTTTGTTGTTTTCGTTATACACCTTTATTGGGTCTTGTTATTGTGGGAAATATATTTTTTATACTTTTTTACTCCAGGTTCTTGATAATATGTATGGAAAAAAATTAATGATTGATGTCAATACGTAATATAAAAATATAGATATTTTATCATGTTATGTGCAAAAAATAGAATCATTTTTCAGTTACATGTAAGTACATTAAAACAATAGTGTCACTGCGATTGTGCATTATATTATATTTAAAAAAATAAGTTTTTATTTAATTATTGTTGGCACCATACCGACATCGAAGGATCAAAAAGCGGCGTCGCTATGAACGCTTGGCCGCCACAAGCCAATTATCCCTGTGGTAACTTTTCTGGCACCTCTCGCTAAAAACTCTTTATAATTACCCATAAACTTTTGAAATAATGGAAAAGGTGATTTTCTCAATTTTTCCCGTCACCCGGTAAATTTATCCGGATTGCAAGTTATATGTAATGTTTTCTGTTTTTATAGAAGTGACAGCAGTAGTCAATACTGGATGGGTGCAGTGAGAGACCAGAATGATCGCAATAACTGGAAGTGGTTGAACGGAGACGATGTGACTGTTTCGTTCTGGAACCTCCCCGGAGGCAACGAGGACTGCGCCCGCTACGACGGCAGCAAGGGCTGGCTCTGGTCCGATACCAACTGCCTCACCAATCTCAATTTCATTTGTCAACATCGTAAGTTTTACTATTTTTTTAACATCCCGTTCTCGGCGTTCATAACTATAGAGTGATCGCTTTCACGATACGTGCATAATAATTCTATCTAAGACTTTCTACTCAGCTTGTATATAGCAGATAACGACACTTGTAATAACTTTCTTCCAAGTACCATGGAGATACAGCAAAAGACCACTGTAACATAGTGATCTTAAAAAATTAAAATGCGAAAATCTGTCTCAACTTCCAGCATCTTTTACATGAAATGTAAATTAATATTATGTGAGACTCAGTTGTTAAAAACACTTTGATGGATTGATACCAAGCTAAAATATTTTGTATTCTGCAATTAGCATTGCCGTTGAGATATCTGTTGTAACCTCTCTTTCTGAAACAAGCGTTGTTTATCAGAAAGGGTGAGATATTGCAACGGTGCTATCGGCGGTATGCCTATATGAGCGTTAGCTTGAATTAGAAATAACATAAGAGCGTTTGACTATGGCGATTGACAGATTTCTGCGAATTTGTGCAATAATTTTATAATATTATGTGTTGCATGCAATTTTTTTTTGCTTTTTATAAAAGTAAAGGTTCTGACCATATAAATCAATAGTGATATCGATTTTGTTTGAATTGTGATAATTTTCCTTGACAGAACCTAAAGCATGCGGTCGACCCGAGCAGCCACCCAACTCTACCATGACCGCTGAGAACTTCGACGTCGGAGCAAATATTGAATACACTTGCGACACTGGACATTTACTTGTTGGACCAACTTCCAGGACTTGTTTGGACACTGGATTCTATAATGAGTTCCCTCCAGTTTGTAAAAGTAAGTAATGTCATTCAAAATTAGTTGACTATTCTTGGCATTGTCAGCCAATTCTAAATATCAGCTTCACCAGAAGGCCCAGGAGATCTAAGGTGATTTATAATTTCCTTATCTAAAAAGAACGAAAAGTCAAAATGTAATAAAAATAATGTGATTGTATACAATACAGTGTAATATTTATTTAACCAAAATGAAAAAAGTTGCAAAGCAAAGCTAAGAAGTATCTTTGAAAACATTGCATAGCTGTACATACAATAGAACATAAATAAGGCTAGTTTATTCAGAAAAGTAGATGCGTATCGACACTATCATCGCTTTCAACGCTGGAGTCGATGCTAGAGAATTATATCATGGTTTTGACTAAAACAGAGCTGTGCAAATCTTCCAAAATTAATTAAGGTGTGTAAAATTGTGATGCAGAATTTGAGTTGTCACAAAGATAACACGGTATGTATGTAATGCCTAGCTGTCTAATTACCAGGAATATGAAAATAAATTAGAATAATCCTCATATCAAAGATAGAGAAGACAATAATTTTGTCCAAGCACGTTATCACGAACAATCCCACTATATTTTCTAGGTAGTCTGATTTTATTTGTCTTTAAGTATTGTCTTACTTGAATTAACAAAATTTTGATGTATTAGGGATTCAATGCGGCTATCCAGCGGATGTACCTAATGGTGGTTATCAACTTGTCAATGGAAGCATCGGATATCTAAGCCATGTAGTATACACATGTGAAGAAGGATACGAGGTCATTGGAAGAGCCCAACTCACGTGCGATATTGACGAACGATGGAACGGACCTCCTCCGAGATGTGAAGGTTTGCTTATAAATCTGTCTAAATGAGTAATAAATAATCTCAACAACAATGAAATATCTTCTAAATATTTTTAGACTTTGTGTACTTATAAATGTTTCATAGTAAAAAATGTTTTAGCTATCCATTGCGAATCGCCGCCCCAGATAACCAATGGAAAATATGCGTCGAACACAAATGATACTTCATTGGGATCTATTATTGAATACTTCTGTCTGAGAGGATACAGTCTATTTGGATCCAAGAGGATTGTTTGTACTTCCAGCGGACAGTGGGATAACCCGCCACCACTTTGTAAAGGTAAATAAATATTATTTAATGTATATATTATTATATTGATGACCATTATGGTATGATTTTATCCATACACTACTGAATGAAGGATTCCTCAAACTCTTTTCAATCCCTAGATTTAGGCTGCCACATTAATTACTGTTCAATGCATAAAACTATCGTTAAAACCTGATTCTATAGATAGATAGAGATATTTTTTATTGAAATGTATAACAAATGTAATTTTATTATTGGACGTAAATGAATGTGTAATTATTTACATTATTTTTATGAATTGACAGGTTTTTGACAACTAGTTTATATTATCTACTATTAGGTACCAGTACCTACACTAAAACTTGTTTTGATAAATGGTTGATGTGAAACATAAATACTATCTACTTTCATATTATTAATCTGTTTGTTTACATTCAATTAACTACAATTTATGACTTTCACACAAACCACTTTATTTGCAGAAGAAGTAGTGACAGTTTATGAGACGACTACTTATCGGCAATCAACTCGACCAGTATCAACTCGGATACTAACCAGACCAACACGACCGACGTATACGACTCATCCCCCTTCTACCACCACACAGAGAGCTGACCCTCCTAGTACATGGGTGGAACCAAAGACCACGAGGAGAATAACAAGTCGACCGCCAGTATCACCATCGGACGCAAGCAACAGCGGGAGTGTGCACATTCCCCAGATTATTGTTGCATCCCATCCTCAAGAGAAACCTGCTATTGGCCCGAGCAACAACATAAGAAGTGACCAAGTCCCCAGGGTTAATGTTCCACTCTCTGTGGACGGTGACAAGAGGGAGACCCTCGGAGCAAGGTTCAACACCCCGGCAATTATCGCCCTCGGGGCTTTTGGTGGCTTTGTGTTTTTGGCAGCCATCATCACAACAATCATTATTCTAGTTCGCAGGTGAGAACACTTAATTATGTTTTTTAAAGACTTTATTTTGTGTTCTTTGTGTCCCGCATTTAACACTATCTAATGCTTATAACTTTTAAAATCCTTGCAAATACATAGGACTTCAAGGAATGCTAATGAATTACTTTTTAGTATTTATCAGAGATTTACAGATTTGCTGTAATAATTAAATTGATTTAAAAAATAAATAAAAAAGACTATGTGTTCCATCAGCACTATGTATTAATTTTTTCTTCTTCTTTGTTGTAAATCTTATGCCATAGTATATAATGATTAATGATTATATTATGCTGACCAAGACTTAGTAGGTGTTGGAGTTAATATTCACAAACAGAATTAGACTTGAAAACTCTACTTTGATATTGATCCTAAAATACCTAAATAATATTCTAACTGAAGCTTCAAACATGGCGGCGAGGTGATTTACACATTTCTTGGTGCATGCCTAAAGATGATTTATGCTCCTTAGTATTAGAGAAGATAAAAGTCAAACTGACTGGCCGGGTGGAATTTATGTTTCAATTAATTGAGTAGTACATAATTACATTTTACAATTAAAATAACAGTTCAAGATTGTTCAAAAAAGAAAACAAAATTAATAAAAATACACAAATGTATCTAAAACAGCACTTTAGCACAGAGTGATTTTTAAATGTGAATTTTCATTTATATATTTTTTTTAACATGCTCTGAAGATGTCATGCTGTCGACAAAACTAGCAATTTTATTTATTTTGGAAGAATTAGTTAGAATTTATAATTAAATAATAATTCATTCAAAGATTAGCCACCTTAATAATTGATACTGAATAATGTTTCTGTTGGTGTCTAAGGAATTCGAATATCATTAAACTTTGACGGTACGTAGATTTACATATCCAATTTCGTATTGATTTTTTAAACATTTTGAAGAGAGGGTTTAAGCCATCTGTATTAATCCACTTCAAAACTCATCCTTCAACACCATAGCAAGTCCATCGAATCCAGTCCAGAATAGGGAGGTTATACTATTCAGGTAGCACATACGTGTAGGTGATTAACGTGGATTGGTTTTGTGCGATTCGGAGCAGCTCCGTGAAACCAAGAAAAAAGCACGTGTCTCAAAGTGTGCGGGGATTGCCGCCCAGTGCGCGCTGGTGCACGCTGCTGGCGCTGCCCTTCCCTGACCAGCATGTGGCGCGGCGAGAGCTGCCACGCGCACACCGCTCCATGCACCCCACCGCCGGATACTTCTCTAACCTCTAGCAGCAAACACAGCTGATCTCTTTACCTTGACCCGCTACCTGATGCATTCTATTTTTATCTCCTCAGCTTGTCGAGGTGTTCTTTGACTCTATATCTAGTCCTTCGGCTAAAGAATGAGAATTTTCAATGCTACATTAATATTGTAGAACTATAGGAGAATTTGGTCAATTTCGTTGGTTCAAGCTGGTTCAATTCAAGGTTTTCGAACACATGTACTACATACTTACTATGTACTTACTACTTACTTACTACGTACTTACTACGTACTTACTAGATACTTACCACATACTTACTACGTACTTATTACGTACAAATGTAAATACAGCAACCCTTCAAAATGAATTCCGACCCGGTCTTTTTATGCAACATCTCACGTTCCATCAGTTTTGTATTTTTTTTTTACTAAGCTTATGATTTTAATGCATCCAAAAAGATTCTTTCCTTTGTTCAAGAAAATGAAAAGTGCTGTTCCCAAAATTACAAGACTGTTCCTACAAATAATGTCTAATTTTCAAACCATATCCTCTTTTTATAAAAATCAACCTTGAATAATTCTGAAGCCTCAGAATGCAGTTAAAATGAGGTCAGTGGTAAAGAAATCAGTGTTTGTGATCAACTTCCGTTGCCAATGTGATACTATCTAGATTAATTGATTAAGGTACGACGGAAAATGTCATACACATATTGCAACTACGAGCACTTAGGATTATTACACTTTAGTAGATAATATGCTACCAAAGAAGCATGCGTATTATGTACATAAATTTGATTGAAATTATGCTATCATTTTAGTCTTTTGACAATTTTTATTTTTAATGTTTATTACACCCGGCACATCACTCCAATTATTTATCTGCAATTTAACAATTCACTTGCAACATATCTTTTGTTATTATTTTCTGCTTTTCGTGTAGAGGTTTATCGGTAGATACTATTAAAAAAGATTTTAAAGTAACTTTTAAACACCGCACTCCATTAAACGTATTCATAAAGCTTCGAATAATAATTTGTGTAAGTTTCTTGGATTTATTTCACAGGCGTATTATTCATGATGAGTACAGTCTTTAGAATGCACCAATCAATCAACCCGACCCTTTTCAACAAATATAACTACTAAAATATTTTATAATGCAGTAATATCTGATAAATAAATTTGCAACAAGAATTCTTGACAAAACCCTCATCTCCCATCAGATTATTTCACATAAATTATTAAAATGTAGCACTTCTTTTGCAAAATATTGCTCGCTGCATGACATGCTGAAATGTTGCTGGTCACAATTTCACTGACAATGTAAAATCTTCTCTAGATAATTATCAACCTGCCTTTATCAAGTCAATGTTCAAAGGCCTTTATTTTTTGTGATGCTTTTGTCATAGTTCATGCTTTCACCTTTGCATGAGTTTCAGATTGATATCTCCCTTACATAAGCTATATCTAGCATCTTTACAGGGAAAAATACGGCCATATAGAATTTTTTTACGGTATTCCTGTTTATCAGCAAACCCCCCATATATTTTTATCTGTTTTCTTTTGTAATGAACATAATAACAAAAACTGTATTTAAAAAACATTTGTCTGTAATCTGTATTCTAAGGGCTTACGATTCAAATAGATTGCTTTTCATGAAAACAAGCTGTCATACGCAAATAACACAAAATACATATTAAATTAATACAGGAATAACTAAATTGAACTTAATACTAATGATCGATTGGTGACCTGTTTTAGGAATCGAAGTGCCAAACATTATCGCCATCGCGCCTCGCCGGATTGTAATACTGTGGCCTCATTTGACTCCTCCAGTTCTGAATCGAGGAATGGCCTCAATCGTTACTACCGCCAAGCTTGGGAGAACCTGCACGAGTCTGCCGGCTCTAAGGCAGTCCTCAAGCCTTCAAATCATTCCCCACTGCGAAGGAAAGAAACTTTAGACGAACCTATGTCTTATAGGAATGCGCACCACCGCATAAGTAATGAGGGCATGAGAGACGGCTCCGAGCTGGTGGTCTCGGACGTAGCAGCCTACCCTGGCCGGGGTCACCACGATAAGAAGAGGCACCACCACCACCATCACCACCACGACCCTCGCTCCAGCACTCGCCACAAGGACTGGAACGGGCGCGACTCACATCACAACCACAGCAATAGGTATTAGACACGCACACATACACGAAGAAGGGGCGCCCTAATGCATACACACTCAAATATATGAAGAGGAACCTCACCACACCAATAGCTATTACAAAGCACTTGAACATACACGGACACTTAAACACACAAAGACTAGTACGGGCCTCTCATCACTACAATGGTAATAGGTATTAGACAATCAAACAGACAGCGAAGAAGCATATCATAGCAATAGATAGATATATAACTTATTATAACATAGAAGCTCGAGAACACATTAAAAACAGACACTAACAACACGACACCGACCCTCAACAAATAACTTTTCTCAATGACTGGAAATGACATCACTTACATCGCAACTACAAAAATAACCACATTTTACATTCCCACACACAATTTTGATATATTTATCTCATGTAAATTAGATTTATTACTTTTTTTTATATACATATATAATAATAATGTAGCTTTGTCATATTGGAATTAAAATATTGCAATAATAAAATAAATTTATCCTGCTCTACTAGTGGTAGTTTAATGTAGAAGAAATCATTACCAAAATCAAATTATGATATAATGTGCATCACAAAACAAACTGATTATTTTCAACGCCATTGAAGAATGTGTAGTTTACCAAATTATAAAAGTACTAGACCCTATTCGTATAATAATTTGTTAGCTTCTTCGATGAAATTTAATATTTTATTTTGAAAATGATTTCTTCTGGTTGAACAGAATATATTATAGTAAGTAGGTACTTACGAAGTTCTGTGAAAATGCAGTCAATAAATCTAAACAAATTAAAAGTACTTCCCTCCTCTGCGTACCATTTCAAAAGTATTTTATACTTCATGTCGGGAGTATGACTTTGAGAATGTTATACTTTTATTATTTTTATTACCTTTTCTACCTTTAAAATGTAATGTAGATTGAAAGATTATGTTTTCGCATTATGAAACTAAGATTTCTCCATTAATAACCATGTTTTATAATTTCAGACAGTATACATTTTTAAATGGTATGTATATATAATAATGATAATTCCTGACTGAACTATAAAATTATTAAAAAATCTGAAAAAACTTTGAATTCAATAATAATATTATGTATCAAACCATTTAAAAAATAAAATAAAAAGTGCTCTACCAACTGAGCTAATGGGACCCTAAGTCTTTCCGTCATATTTAACTGAATCATACTTCGAATTAGAACTACCAACACTATCTTCATTTTCTCACAGCACATTTTATTGGCTGCTATCTTTATGATCGCAAGATGATCGTATGATCGCAAGATTCAACCCGAACTAAATGCAATATAGACAATGTTTTGGATAAATATATCCTATTTTTTTATGTGCTACGTCTATTGACTTTTCTGCAAGTCTAGGATGAATATTTATCTTTGGAATAACCTCAAATTTTAATATTTAATTATTGAAGACAATGTTAGCGATTCTTAAACGAATATTTGAAACACACCGGAGTAACCTGACGATTTGCACCACTCTTTATGTAGGTGGTACAATATGTTTTCTTTTTCACCACCGGTGAGTAATGCTATCTGTCTAATATGTCTAAATTCTTATTTTTATGCCTTCTTTTTGATCCTATAATTAAAGTTACTTGACAAGTAGTCAATCAACAGTTTACTCAGAGGTGGCAAAATACTCCCCCAAAATTATACTTTGCGATAATTCTTGTCAAACATAATTCACTCATTTTTTAAATTATTTTTCAAATCACACAATATAATGTGTTTTTTCTATATATTACATTCTTTCTATATATTATTTTTAATAATTAAAAAAATAAATAAAAGCTTGTATACAATGTAGAGTACACTTCCGGCATAGGATGGTGGAATCCAAAATCTTGAAATAATAACCAATATTATTTTCCTCCAAGCTCTATATAAAATAGACATCTAAAAATTTATGTATTCCTTGGCCTTTTCTTTGAGATATATTTTTTTGCAAAATTAATAGGTATGTATCTATTTCTACAGAAATCTTGTTGAAATTGTTTTATTTAATGTTAATACTTCCAGTGTAAACTTTACTTAAATATTTTTTATATGAATACAGGTAATATGTTGGTGTTAAATTATCAAACCTGGTAAAAGGGAATATTTTTTTTATTTAAAAAAAAACTATTTTGATATAAAGAGAAGGCTGATGCTATCCATAAACGTGTTGTATTTTTCTAATGATTCAAAAATATTATATACTAGAATTAATTGTCCACAAGTGAACAGAGTATATAAAACAATTTTTATTTTATTTAGATTTATTATCTTTTGACAAAAGATTCATAAAACAAAACAAAAAACATATGTATTGTAATAAACCTTAATATTATCAGTTTATTTTTTTTAAAAAAATTTTAAAATATTTTTAATATACATATTTTGTACAGTATTAAATACTTATGTATGCGTGTAAAATGACTTATACATTAATAGTATTATTATATATTAATATTAGCAAGCATCTGTAATCTTGAACCAATAAAACTGGAAATATTAGTGCCATTATGAAGGCAACAGAATTTAGTTGATTAATTAAATTTATTAAGTATTTACAAGCATTCAAGAAACATTATTATTTTCTATTATGTAATAGGATTATGTTTATAATATTTTGTTTGATTCAATTTATGTAATATTGTTCATTTAAGATTCAAATGTAATTATTATTATTAAATTAATTCTGCGTGAATGTTCAAAATTAATATAATAAATAACTAGAATTAACTATGTATTGGTATTCCAATTAATTTGTACAATAATATTTTTTAGTTAAATAAACATTGTAACATGATTATTTGTTTTATTCAGATATTTTTAAAAGAAAGGATTGATCTCAGGCACTACTATGTATAGCATACCCATTATCTTCACGTTTATAGACGGATTGGAAGGCAACTATACCTACCATAACACCACCAACTATTGTGAGAACGGTGGCATAAATGTACTAAAAATATAAAAACTATGATTTTTTAATGTTTATAAGTATATCGCAACCGAAATTATTATATTGTTTATGATGATTATTGAAACAATAGATAACATTGAAATGTAAAAATAGGTGCCACCAGGATTTGAATCCAGTACTATCGCTTTCCAAGCTCTCCATTATACAGCGGAACCTCTTTTTGCACAAACGTTTGTTTCTTTTTCACATAATAATAAAATTATTGATAATTCTTATATTTTTTCCAATACAAGCAAATAAAATTTGTTATTATCATTGACAGACACAGCAAAAAATATATATGTAGGTACTTGGTTCAGTCTGCAGTAGACACCAAACAGTCAGTTCAGTACCTAAAATTATATATGTAGATACTTGGTTCAGTCGCCAGTAGGCACCAACCAGTAAGTTCAGTACCTAAAAGTATATACCTATGTAGGTACTTGGTGAAGTCTGCAGTAGACACCAACCAGTAAGTTTAGTACCTAAAAGTGATTTTTAATTGTCAATAAAATGTCTCTGTACTTGGATTGGTTCATGGTTGCTATCAGTGGCGTAGCTAGGTAACCAAGGGCCCTGGGGCAAATTAAAAAATGGGGCCCCACTGCTATGTAAACTGATTAGGTTTTATCAAATAAAATTATGAAATATACAAACACTTTAAAAATGCTAAGCTACTTAAGCTCTTTTTTGTGCACTACAGACTGCAGGGCAGGTAGTTAAAATATTAAACAGTAACAACATAAATTACAATTAATACTTGGTGTAGGTTTGGCTTATAAAAAGAAATAGAGAAGATTAAAGGGTTTATTATATAAAGGTCGTGCCTACCAACTGACTAAATAACAATTATATTTACAATTTTTTCCTAGCTTTAGTTTTCGCAAAAGTATCAATGACTTCGTTTAAATCCAGGCTTGATGCGGTTTTGTTTTCAATTGCTATTAGCGATAAATGTGTTTGGCCCATCTTATTTCTTAAATATTTTTTTATTATTTTTAATTTGCTAAATGACCTTTCAGCTGCTGCAGAAGTGACAGGAATTGTAAAGAATAATAACATTGCTGTAAATACTTCCGTTAGGTCGCATTCTAGCACTCCATATTTACTCATTATTTCCTTACATAATTGGTGAACAGTCCATGCATGAGTTATTTGAGGTAAAACTAGATGGTAAATATTAATAAATTGAAGTGAAAAACAAGGGCCTATTATATCTGAATATTTTTTAACACAACCAAAAACGTTTAACTGGCCCATATTTAGAACACGAAAAGTAGTACGATTTTGAAAAACACCTATTGTTCTGGTTGATGTCTGTTGGAAAAGGTCCTGAAGGCTGTAAAGGCCCCATATCAAGAATTTGACGTTTTTCGTTATCACTTAATATTTGGTTCGTGAAGTTTCCCAAGTCATAAGAAGATTTGTCGTACACATTTTCGAAAAATGTAGAGGTCTGTGGTTCTTCCAAACCCTCCGCTCTTATGTGTGTCATGCAAACATCATCCACGTTCACATGATCGGCGGCGGAGGTATCTCCAACTGCAATAATTGTCGAATCTTCTTCAGTAGGCTTCTCAACCAACACTGCAGTTACCACATTATTTGAGTCACTATCAATAGAAATATTTTGGCCAGATGTACTTGCAGAAGGCTGACTAAAAAACTTGTCAATTTTGGGCAATTTTTGTTTACTATCTTCTCTTTCTTGGCGTTGTTTGCATTTAAATGCACCACTGGGTTTCTTCTTTTTATCCATATTTTAATGCGCTACAAATGTCGTTGGGGAATGACGCACATATCACTATCACTGCCAACCTACAGAAAGAATTTAAGGGAATTCCCAAGGCATAACTTTTGAATTTCTCTCTACTAAGTTGTCATGATTAAAGTGGGGTTGCAAGTTGCAACCTGTCATATTTATTTTGAAAATGGGAGAAATTTCCAAAAGTTCAGTTCGATCGAGATTTCTGGTAAGGATTCGAGGGACCCCTGAGCTTGAGGGCCCCGGGGCACTGCCCCGCGTAGCCCCTAGGTAGCTACGCCGCTGGTTGCTATATCTGCGGACAAGGGAGTAACAACACTAACAACTTCAACTAAAGTAACTTGTTATGCAATTTAAAAAAAACAGTCAATGTCGCATTCAAACACAACAAGGAGCCACTGAATATTCCACCTATCTGACTAGAAGGAAATAATCTGCTTGAGGCCTCACAGGTTTAATACCTGGGACATATCCTTAGGAAAGATAATGTATGATAGGAAAGATACTATACACATCTGAGATATGGACTTATACCCTACCGCACAACGTGATGAGCTGAGGGTGTACTACAATAATTCACACGACAACACAAGGTTCTACAGTGCCTCAACAAGGTTCACTGAAGGGATGATGCACAGTGAACCTTCCCCGCTAACATTCGCCACACTTCTGGGGCAGGAGGTGGAATTCAAGAAACTTCATCGTCGTAGCTGCATCTGAGTAGCTCAGCTTTCCTCTCAATTACCGATGGATGCAGACGATGAAAAAAAATCATTATATTTGCTTTTTTTATTTTGGTAGGGTTTTTACTACCCTTATGGCATAAAATCTTAAATAATAATAATAATTTCAAAGATACAAATCAAATTGATAATTTATGTAGAAAATGTTTGGCTTTTCCGGAAACTATGGAACATATTATTTTGGGATATTCTGTATTAGCACCGTTCGAGTATACATTTAGGCACAATCAAGTTCTAGAAATAATTCACCAAAGATTGGTAATTAAACTTAATTGATTGACTGCCGTAATATAATACCATATTATGAATACATACGAACCAAATTCATTTTTAGAAAATGAATTTTATAAAATATATTATGATAAAACTATACTAACAGACCGAACGATTAGTCATAATAGACCCGATATAGTTTTGAATGACAAAATTAAAAAAATAACTTATATCATTGATGTCGCTATTCCAAATTCCTGTAATATTCAAAATTCTGTTAATGAAAAAATAAGAAAATACACAGATTTAAGAAATGAGATAAAAAGAATTTGGCATTCTCAGACTATAAAAATATTACCATTAATTTGTTATTTCGGCTACTGGCATTATACCTAGCTCTCATTAAAAATTTAGGCGTATTATATCTATCAAATTTTTTTTATATATAAATGCAAAAATCAGTCATTTTAAATACATGTAGGATTACGAAAGATTTTTTAAATATTTATGTTGAGGGATCTGTAGGATTTATAGGCCCTGTTAGGAGTTCTACCGAACCGAACCCTCTGATATGAAAATATCTGGAGTCGGTGAATTATTTTCCCATTTGATCTCTGGTGAGTTGACGTGTTGTTCTTGTATTGTTTTGTATTTATTTTGCTTATAAAATGCACTTGCACAATGCGGATTGACTAGATGATCATTTGTCGAAAAGTGTGTGGAAGGGTTTATTTTTTTCCTATGGGGAAGATTTAACACGGAAATAAATTCGGAAATATATAAATTACCTAACATAACATAACAGAAACTAATTATTTATAACCCTTAATAAAATGCACTTTTGCCTAGTAAAATTACATTAGTCGCGGTAGATGGACGTTTGGACTTGTCCCAACTGAATTCCTTTGGCCATTCGTACACGGAGATACTTACAAGCGACTTGAGTTTCGTGCGCATAGTATCCGCGCCGCTCGTGAGTATCCGCCATACCAATTTGCTAGAGTTGACGCGTCGACTACGGGTTTGACGTCAGTAGCATGCTACGCGAATTGCATTCGCATCTTGTACTCATTTGTCAAAAATGTCGTCCGAACATAATTTGAATGTTAAATATGATCTGGAGGTGGTAAAATATCCTTGTTTGAATATCTTTATATGACGAAATTTTCGCGTTTAAAGCGCCATACCAAAAACTTTAAAAGTTACAAAATAATTATTTTATTATTTTTTTGGAATAACTTAGTAAGTAAAACCTCAAATTGTAATATTTAATTATTGAAGACAATATTAGCGATTCCTAAACGAAAACATGAAACAGAAAAATCAGAAAAGGATACGGTCACATCTAGGACACGAACCCAGGACCCTTGACGCTGTCTAGATTGCATTTAGTTCGAGTTGAATCTTGCGATCATACGTAAAGATAGTTGCCAGTAAAAATGTGCAGTGAGAAAAATGAATATAATGTTGGTAGTTCTTATTCGAAGTTTGATACAGTTAAATATGACCGAAGGAGATAGGGTCCCATTAGCTCAGTGTAGAGCGGTGTCCCGGAAAGGCAATGGGTCCTATGATGATGTGACCCTATCTTTTTCTGTTTTTTCTGTTTCTGTCTTCAATAATTAAACAAAATAAATTGGTTGACAATATAACAGTTTCGTGTTATTATTAAGCACACCTCAGAAAGACATGTACGAATTTACAAAAATATAAGTAAAAATATGTTTTAGTTAAATTGTGAAGAAACTGGTTGGAACTGGTAGGGTAAGCGAAGCCAGGGGGACAATGGCAATCCCAATCAAGAAGTCTTCGTGGTTGGTCACAAATATATGAAAAACTTGTTTTATATAACGTAATAATATTATGCATAAGTCGTTCATTTTATGCCACGTTTAACGATCACTCTGCAATTGCTTGTGCCAAAGTTTCATGCTAAATATACTAATTCTTAATCCCAATTTAGTGCATGGGTCTAAACTTGATTGCATAATTGAATTGCGTACACATTAAAAAAAGCATATTTATGAGGTTTTTATATAATTAGGTATTGTTATATAGAAAGGGTACAGCACAAATTTCTTTGATTTATTAACTTTAATCTGAATATTCGAATTCAAAATATTAATTATATCCTTCTTATGAAACCACATAATTTGATTTCATCAGATAGGCGGATTAACTCTGTCCTTGTTCCATTAAATAAAATTATTAACGATGGTATAGACAGCCCCGAAATTTTCGTCAAAATAAAATTACTAACTATGGTATTGACAATCCTGAAATTATCGCCAAAATAAAATTAAATGTACCGATTAGAATATACGGGACAAAATGCTACACTTTTCTGTTACAATTTTAAAACAAGACTTATAAATCGACTGCACAATTTTGTAATAGATTTAGGAATGTTGTAGACATGTTTGAAGATTCCGTATAAGTGATGAAAAGAAATCTTCATAATTACTTTTCCGAAATGTACGAGCTTACCACTCGGTAGTGAATATAGATTTTTTCTGTGTTTCTTTGTTTTTATGTTTTTCTTGATTATTATGATATGTTTTTTAACTCTACTTATTTTATAAACCAAAACTATGTACCTACTTGCTATACCATTGTTTTGTTACTATGTACAACAAATAGCCAACACAACTGTATCACTTACATTTATTTCATGTAAACATCTATATAATAAATAATAAAAACCATATTTTGTAGATAAATTTGTTGTTTATTTTTTTTTCTAAATAATAGGAGAAGCTTTGTTTTTATAAGCGACATGTATATGATCAATATTGTATCGCTTGTATTTCGTTGGTAACAATAGGAATAAATTTTGGTCAGTTTCATTTCAGTCTCTTAATCATGAATTATTTTTTTTAGTAGTAGCACATCAAAATAACAATTTTATAACGTTACAACCTAAATCACAATTTCTTTAATACATTTCGAATGTTTAGGAATGGGAATAATACATGGCCGATTGATTCCAATATAATATGAGATATCGGTCGATCGCTTTGGGTTCCGAAAAGGGTTGATCGATAAGTATCGATCGCGAGTCAATATTAACTAACTGTAATTTGTATGTGACGTGAAAACAGACGAGGCAATTGCCAAGCCCGGACTGAGTGAATAAGTGACTAGGCACCGCGGGGCACCTGTAATTATACAAATGATTCAACTAGGAATCGGTTTAGATCTTGTTAGTGTTAAATTATAAGACTTTCTTGATTTCGTCGTACAAGACGAGTACGAAGGCGCCACCAGTTCCTCGGAGGACGTTCGAGAAGGCGCCCTTGAAGAAGGCCTTAGGGCCCTCGGTCTTGGCGATCACTCCCCAGCAGTGCATGGTGTTCTTGTAGATGATTTCGCTCTTGGCACGACCGGACTGCATCATCATGCGCCTACGCACGGTATCGAAGGGATATGACACGATACCGGAGACGGTGGTCACGCACTGTGGGAAACAAACACATCATTCATCAAATCAGCGGAACCGTTTCCGTTAGACGGAACAAGTGCTCACTGTCTTACGTGAACATCAAATTACTCCTTCCTTTGACTATACAAATAACAATTGAAAAGTCTCTAAAAATAACCCTTAACCTTCGTGAAGTAACCACAAAGCAAGAAATTAAAAATTATATCATTAGCTTGAATAATTATATTTCGCTAACTGTCTTGAGTAATGAACAAAATTTTGATAATAGTTTAAATATTAGATCACCGGAGTCGAAATAAAGTCATCAAAACACTACCAATGGATATTAGTGATATCTTTAACGTAGACTCGATAGTTTAAATATAAGTGGAAAACACATTCGACAGTGGAGAAAATATAAGTAATATTTACCTGAGCGATGGCCCAGCTGATGACGATGGGGGTGTTCTTGGGATCGGGCATCATGCCCCTGGCCGTGTCGTAGAGACCGAAGTAGGAGGCGCGGTAGATGATGATACCCTGCACAGACACTCCGAAGCCGCGGTAAAGGCCTCCCAAGCCATCGGACTTGTAGATCTTGGTCAGACAGTTTCCGAGACCGCTGAACTCTCGGGCAGCGCCGGATTTGCCTACATCAGCAGCCAACCTATTGGACAGATCATATTATAAGTTTACAGAGGTCCTCCCAATTGCAGGCGCAATTGGAGTAGCCAGCTCCGGGCGGTTACTTACCAAGTAGCCTTAGAGCCATTGGGGTGATAATACTTAACACCTAATGTACCTAACGCTCTTGAGGTTTTTACTAGCGCCACGTGCCGTTTGGCTCATGACAGGCCCTTCTGAAGGTTCTCTAGATCTACAAACGTTTTCGTCGTTTTTACCACATAAGAATTTTATTGTGGGGATGGTATAAAACCCAATTTCAAATTCCTGATAAGAATGCTTGTTTTTTTAACCTATCGAAGGAAAGGGATATGGAACTATGTGGAAGTTTGGTGAGAAGTGTGATTTGTAAAAATGTGATTCGTTCAAGTAACGTGCAGATGATTTCGCTTGTTTTAGTTTTGCGGGTTAAATGCAATGTTTTACGCAAAATCATTTTACTATGATAAAACACCCATATCAAAAAGCCGTAAGCATGGCTATAGAGTCATTTTTTTCATATAATACACCCATCTTCTAGTATTACCAAAACAAACAAAATTCACTTTAAACAATCATCAAGATCAAGTAAATATAATATTTTCTTTAGTATTTGCAAAATCACTTTGTGGTGTCATTTTAACTTGAATAAAATAAAATTTTGTATCCAGCACTATTTAATAAAAAATAAGTAACTTATTTCAAAACTAATGATTTCTTTGTCAAGATAAATGTATACTATAGTTTACTGGAGATACAAAGATATTTACTTTATTTGAATATAATATTATTCTCGAAATTGCACATGTAACTATACAAGTCAACGCTTTATAATATAAATATCAATTTTTATCATGTGAAATACCATTTAAAGTCGTAGATAAAGCACAATATGATATACACGTGTTAAGTCGTCCAATATTAGAAAGAATGCATTTTTAAACAAGGATGATCATTTTTATTAAAATTGGCAATTTCATACACAAATTTCACTCGTGATAAAAATAATAATCGCATGTATCCTACGCTTAAAAAAAATGAATGAACATAATATTCGCATTTGATCAATATAATACAACATTAATATATGTAGTGTAAATAGATTGTGTGTTTTAATGGATTATAATTTATAATGATGGTTTCTAAAAGGAAACATTCTGATAAATTTTGTGAACTTAGTAGGTAACTATGTTGGTATTTGTTTCGATTTGAGGAAAATGACTTGGATACGGTTTTATGAAGGATTTAATAGCCTCAGCTTATATAACTAGGAATCGAAAATTGTTTGCAGAACAATTCTATTACCCTGTTTTTTTACTACCTGTGGAAGATGTTGATTAAACTAATACAAAAACTAGGAGCGCAGAATCTCTTTAGGTTTTCAGTTAAGTACGTTTTTTATTGCTTTATATTACTTTACTAGAGAGCTAATATTGAAAAAATATACTAACTACATATTGCCTCATATCAGTGTAATCAATTGTCCCATTCAATAGGTGTTCATTTTTTTATCAGACTATATTATACTTATACACTATATTTGTAACTTTATCTATTTAAATAAATAAAAGATGTGTAAATGTTCGTTTGTTCAAAATCCTAAATCTCGGAAATTTCTTCGCATATAGCTTTGAATTTTTAACACAACTTGCGGAATACGAGTGTATTTATTCACATGTTATCCGTGACAGTTAAAAATATGGTTTAAAAAAAACAGGACCATCTGTTGGACGTAAAAGCAACACGAGCTATTGTTTCTCTGCTGTACAGACTGACTGAGCCATAGCAATACGTGGCTAGTAATAATATTATATATTAAAAATCTTGTATTTTAAGTTTTAGTCAACGAAACACAACTGTTATTTTTTTACTTTGTTTCATTTCCAATTACTTTGACACCATATCTTTTAATTTTGGGTAAAATGATGTCTCTAATCTTGTTTAAATGCATCATTTTTGGTGAAAATATATTTATATACTCTGAGTATAATGAAGACAAGTTGTGAGTGAGTTCTAGTTTACCTGGTTCGGGCGAAGTCAAGGGGGTAGACGAAGCACAGGGAAGTGGCTCCGGCCGCGCCACCAGAGGCGAGGTTACCGGCGAAGTAGCGCCAGAACTGTGTGTGCTTGTCTACTCCTCCGAGGAACACCTGCTTGTACTTGTCCTTGAAGGCGAAGTTGAGGGCTTGGGTGGGGAAGTACCTAATGACGTTGGCCAGGTTTCCTCGCCAGAACGCAATGAAACCTTGTTCCTTAGGGATGCGAATAAAGGCATCGACGATACCTGAGGAAAATCAAAACATTATTTTTAAATATTTTTAATTACACAATTTGCTATTTGCTTACATACAAGTTTTCTCATAACATATAACCCCATGCCTCCGAGAAGACACCCTATTTTGGGGGGTTATTTGAACTCCTCAGGCCAATTTGTTCTCTTTATTGATAACTTATGATCTCATACAAATCATTTTGTCTCTCTTACTATCGCAGTTAAAAATATGATCTAAACGGTACTGATATAAAAAAAACGCTTTATATTCAAATCTAGAAGTTAATCACAAAAGAATTAAAATGTCCACCTCTGTGAAACCAATGGTTCCGGCCGCTATTTAAGAAAAAGTTATGAAACTTCGTGTTATTTTTTTGTATAAAACAAAAAATTGGGTGATAGTAACGTTTTTTAATACATTTGTCTAATAAAAATGAGGTGACAATAACGTTTGTAATACTTTGGCTAATAAAAATGAGGTAACAATAACGTTTGTAATACGTTAATTTGTCAAAAATTTGAAAAAAAGTTGGGTGAACCATTTTTTATGTTTGCGTTCTAAATTTAAAATTTTCAAAAGTTTGTTTCTAATATTAAAAATTGAAAGCCTATTTTATCACATTTCAAAAAGAGTGTTTAGTTTTCGGATACGCTTAGAATTATTAAATTTATTTGGATTTTATTGCGACCTTCTCACAGAATATGCCAGGAGCCAAAGGGGTTAGAACTATCTACGTAGGTAAAACTTTTCAGCCTGTGCATCGGTTTATTGTCCATTGGTTATAAAGGCTAAACGCTGAAAATATTTAAGGATAAATTTGAAAATTGGACATTTGAGAAACAAAACTATCATCCCAGTGACAAAATTATACTAGATGATAATCATATTTTACATAATAAATTAACGTCAGGAAAGGGTATTAAGTTATTTTTAGTTCAATCCTCACTGAATGATCTTTATAACGGGTTTGCTTTATCAGTAATGTGCAGCAGCAACACCTCGTAATGCTTTTGCAAAATAAATAATACAAATATTAGTTACGTAATGTCGTGAAAATCGCATTTCGAAAAGGATGAACAAAACGTGCAAATAAGTTTAGCATTGAAACTGCGGTGTTAATTTAGTGTCTAATTCTTTCATCTGTGTGTCAGGATAGAATCTTAGTAACATAAGACCCTTTAATTTAAAAAAAATATTATCCATAATTAACACAGTGCAAAGCATGTTATACGAACAGTAGCAATGATCGAAGATAATGAATCCTCACACAATTCGTGCAATTAGGAAGTTTTTTCGTATTATCTTGCAATATCATAGTTTTAATATATGTAATAACATCACGATAATAATGTATTGTAATTAATTAATTATGAATTTTAATATTCCCTCTGAATTATGTAACTATATTCATTACGACCTTTGGCATTAGACCGTGGGGTACGAATGACGTTAGAACGTGCGTTAGTATCTCATCTTTATATTTTGGCATCAATTATTATGAACTCTGAACATGTATTATTATAAAAAATGCTTAGTAAAATTGTATTGAAAGTAAAATCAATGTTGATTATAATTGCTAAGTGAAGAAAACACGTGAATGTGGGCATGGATTTATTATTGAATGTAAACAAACAGTTAAAGAGAGTTGAATGAAATCAGCTTTGTATTATAAATTTAAGAATAAATATTCTGATTCATTTTGGCCAAACAAATTGGAAAAGTTCCCGTGATTATGCAACGTGAGTGCATTTTAATGCACTGAACTTGGCACAGATCTGTGAAATGCATATACCTAGCATATCTGTTAATATGTAACTATCTACATAACAGTTATCATGGGTTGACCTACTTTTTATGCACAATCTTTACAATTATTCATAATTTGTTGCATGCATTAGCTATCTGTATTACATAATGCAATTGGGCACCACTCAATTGCATCTAACGCATTATTACTACTTATTCTCGTAGATGCTAATTTTATGTAGTAGAAAACTTAAAATTGAATTAGTCGCACGCTAGATGATTTTTTTTCAATTTGATTATAACTTAGTTATTATTATTGGTAAAACATGAGAGAACGGTAAGACAGGAAAGCAGCGATGTATGTTGCACGGGAGAGAGGGAGAGAGAGCGGTGCAATGTTTTGAATGATCGTTACTCACCCTTATAACGCTGGTCCGCGGTGATTTGCTTGGAAATGTGCTGGACTTGGAGTAGAAGCTTCACCCGCTCGATGGGTGCCACCACCGTCTTGGAGACGGCGGCAGACACTCCACCGGCGATGAAGTCCTTAAGGAACGCAACAGGGTCGGTAATTCCGGGCATTTTGGGTAGCGGGGTAGTTCGAGGGATCGACACGGAGTGGACACGACTACTGACTACTCAACTGGCTGCTTGAACTATAGTCATGCCGCTCCGTGGGCCGCGCCTGCGCTCTGGCAGCGTGACGTCAGGCATACCAGGTTCGGTGGCTATTCCTGGCCGCTGTGGCAGACGTCACGGCCGCACGCCGTTGGCAGCGCGTTGAGGACGCCGCGCGCTGGTATCCTCGTTACGACATGCTTATGTGGGACATTGTTATTTCTTCTACCCTTGTCCGCGATCAACAAAACTATTCACATTACATCAGAACACTGTCCAGCCATTCGATGCACGATTTAGCTACATTGTAGTGTGATTGTCATAGTTACTCTTAACCCCCCTGACACTTGGCGCGGTCAGCGCGAAGGGTACACACAGCGTGCTCTCCATTGCTGATCATTGCTTTTCCATTACCTACGTCTTCATCTCATTTTAATATATTTTCGTATTCTTCTTATTGGGATGCTGAAACACTTCAGCCATTGGATAATATTCGAAGTTACGCCGTGCAAATAGCAACTGCTATAGTGGACACTCTTGATCCGAGTGGTCTGTGGTTTAAATCTGTCCACATTCTCACCACGCAGATTGCAGATTCCTTTAGTCCCCGTGTGTAGGTATTTCATTTACGCACATCGGTGGATAATAACCCACAAGTAAATAGTTGCACGGTGGTCATGGTTATATAATCGTTGCGTGGATTCAGCGTGTGGGTACCAGTAGCATGAATACGTTATGTATTATATTACGAGCGGGGAGGACAGAGCCTTTAAGATGGTGTACACATCGAAGTCATCTTGTAGCAAACCCACTGCGCTTCATGGGCAACGTTCTAGCGCTATCCGACCTAGACACTAGGAGATAAGGATTGCTGAGAGCAAGAAGTATTAGGTATATCTTCAACACCAATGAGGCTAAATCTCTATAAAGGTACAACAATATAAACAGAAATAAACCTTTTAATTTTGAAATGCTTCCGTCGAGAATATAATATAAAGATACACGTCATCCACATTTTACAACCAAATACCTACAACCCTAATGTTTTGGTAGTCTTTTTTATTTCTGCTTTCTGGAGGCCCTGCTTTTATTGAAATCAATAAAGTATAATATATACGACTTATTACACATTAACTGCACCCGCAAAAATATGCTGGTGTCAGAGATCCAACCCGAAGAACGTGCCAATGATTTAATCAAAATATTAACCAGTGAGAAATAATTGAAATTATAATGCTAATCCCCGGGTAATGTTTTTTTTGTTGTTAAATACTGTCTTTCTATTTAAATTTAAATCATCACTAAAAACATTTATTTTAAACAAATGTCACTACACCTGATTACCTAGCTCTATTTTTTTTTATTTACATACATTTGTTAACATATAATTGTTGGGTTATGTAATATAATGTGTATTTGTTGGGTAAGCTGGAAGAAATAGGATGTAACCTATAAGCTATACCCGTTGTACTCTGTATTTTTGTGAAATAAATATTTTTTGATTTTGAATTTGAATCTGTATCTTTATCTCCCTGTATGTGTTAAATAAAAAAGTAAAAGAATTCATCAATGGGTAGGTATAGTATTATGACATGGCCGATGCACGAATAGATGCATTCTGTGCAACATACCCGCGGTGCACTGCGGTCACATTATCGTGGGAGCGCGTGTTAGCGCTTGCACTGTGAAGGACGAGCTTTTAATAAACACTGAAGAATGAATATCTACCTCTACATTGTACAGGCTAAACTTTAACCAGTCATTCTTGGGCTTATTTGGATTAAAAAATAATTCACTTTGGTCAACGGTGATATTTTTTTAAATACAAACTTAAAAATATTTAATTGTTTTAATGTTTTACTCATCAATGTGTTTTTTTAATTATTATACGAAATGTGGGATCGAACCCAATATCGCTATCTAATCGGAACAACGCCTAAAAAAGTCGGCTCGATTTTTTAAATGTTATTTTTAGATCTCGTTTTTCACTATCAGAATTGACAATATTAATCTCAAATATTTTTTCTTTTTTTTTGGCAGCTGTCTTTTTGTATGATTACAAAGTTCTACAGTAACTAATTTATTTGTTGCCCTTTTATTTACTGATATAAAATATTGCTAATTTATTAAGAATCTCTTCAAATTAATCCGATTAAAAACAGGATTGCAAAACTTTACCGAATTAATTAATAGGTTTCATAATAAACGTTCAGTAAAACACGAATGTCTTATCGCAATGTCGGAACATGTTTTAATATTACATACAAATTCTAATATTTTCGCATTTTGTCATTGTGTACTATCGGAACACGTGTTGGGAATGTACTAAAAGCTTAATCGGAAACGGCCTGCAAACCCGTTTTAAACCGGATTTTAATAAATCAGCAATACTCATTTTTCTCCAGTTGGTCATTCGGCCGAGAAACCGTCCAATTACTGACCCGACCCTAACTGTCCAATACTTTATTACTCCACATAAACTTAGGTATCACTTGTTAGAGTTTATTGGGTAAGTCCTGATACACCCTGTACACTGTATAAATAGATATGCATTTTTTTTTAAATTCACCACAGCAATGTAAAACACTCATAGCAATGGTGAATCTCGATCTTTGCTATCGCAGCTTTTTTTATATCAACTTTATATAGGTGTACTGTAAATTTTTTTGTGCATAATATAATAGTGGTCTGCAATGTATATAATTTTCACAATTTTCTTCATAAAGATGATAGCACTTTCAAAATACTGCATTTCTCATAATGTTCGAAGGAATTCTGGAATAGTGCATGCTGTACGCATAAACAGAATTGAAAGCGTCCAAAATAGATGTTTAAGGTACTTACCTAAACTTTCGCTCTTTTCAGTCTCATGTTAGCAATGAAGACTTTGCAAAGTTCTTCAGTATACAGACAAACTTGCAGTAGAAATATAGCGGATTCGGTTATGGTACTTAAAATCGCAGACAACTTAGTTAATAATCAATCTTAGTCAAAACTAAGGCCCTTCGTACACGGAGATACTTACAAGATAAATGAGTTTTGTGCGCGTAGCATACGCGTCGCTCATGAATATCCGACATACTATTTTGCTAGTGTTCGTAAACAACGCGTCGTTTCTACAATCGGTTTGAAGTGAGTTGCTCTCTATTGACAGTGCTGGTAGCACGCTACGATAATTGCATACGCATCTACTACTCGTTTGACAGAAATGGTGCCCAAGGATGGCGTGAATGTTATATTTGTTCTGGAGGTAGGAAAATATTTATGTTTAGATAACTATAATTAACCGGAATACATAAAAAAGGCTTTGATTGAGCTTGGAAAAAGGTCAATTTGACTTCATTCTCCTTGGCGGCGCGCCGCCGCGGCGTACGTAAACCAGCTTTTATGAGTAGCTTATTAGCAGGCGACTTGTGGTTGTATCGAATTCACGTAGCTCGTAAGTATCTTTGGGTACGAAGGGCCTTATCATTATATAATCCAAAACGCAACTTTTATCTCTTACTTTCAACTCCCTCTTTTTTTAAATATTTATTCTAAACATAATCTAACTAATCTATAAACTTTCATCGTACTTTTTTTCAAATTTGCTACATGTTTTTATTGTATGCTTGCTTTAAATTACCTACCTCATTGGGCGTAACCAAATCAAAATCAAATCAAATCAAATCAAAAATTATTTATTGTAAAATTAAAATTACAAAAGGTATAGCTTATGGGTAGACCCCATTTCTTCCAGCTAACCACATTTATTTAATTACAATGTTTATACACATAAAATAACAATATACCAATGAAAAAATAAAAAAAATACAAATATATATACCAATAAAAATAGGTGTTTCATTTACGTGAGGTATTCACTCAACGTGTAGTGACATTTATTAACAAGGAAAGTGTTTAGTAACGTTTTGAATTTGTGTGTATCTTGTATTTGTTTAATGTTATGTGGAAGGTTGTTATATACTTTAATGGCCATGTAGTATGGTCCTTTTTGGAATATTGTTTTGTTTGCTTTTGGTATTAGTAAGTTTTCTGTGAGCCTTGTAGCGTATTTATGTGTTGAGTTTTTTAGTGGGAACTTGTCTGTAGATGATCGCACTAACATGCATAACTCCAATATATATATGTCTGTGACTGTCAGTATTTTCAGATTTTTAAACATAGGTCTACATGAGTCTAAACGATCAGAGTTTGTAATTTTTCTTATGCATCTCTTTTGTATGATGAAAACATCTTTAGCGTTTACCGAGTTTCCCCAAAAAATAATACCGTATTTTATTATTGAGTATACATAACCATAGTATGCGGCTATTACTGATTCGGTGTTTAATATTTTTCTTAAGGTACCCAGAACATAAGAAAAACTACTGATTTTTGCTACAATTTTTGAGACATGTTCTTTCCAGTTTATGTTTATATCTAATTCCATTCCCAGTAGTGAACAGGTTTGGGAAGGTACGATAATATTATTATTAATGTTTACATTTATATTTATCGGTGTAGCTTGCACTGGACAAAATTTTAAAATTTGGGTTTTGTTTGTGTTGAGTGATAGGTGTTGCGATAACAGCCAGTTTGCAATTAATTGGCAAGTCTCGTTAACTTGTTTGTTAAATTCGTCAACGTCTCCATTACATTCAAACAACAAAGCGGTGTCATCAGCAAACATTGAACATTCTGTGCCAGCAATTATTGGAAGTTCGTTTATATAGATAAGGAAGAGGAGAGGCCCAAGAATGCTTCCTTGTGGCACACCCTTGTTTATTGTTCTCCATTTAGATTCTACCATGTACTGGACCATTTTTTCATTGATATTTGAAATTTGAACTTTCTGCTGACGATTTTTTAAGTACGATTCAAACCATTTTAATGCTAGACCTCTAATACCCACATGTTCAAGTTTAGTTAGAAGAAGCTCATGATCAACATTGTCGAATGCTTTTGAGAGGTCCAGAAAGATACCTACAGTTTTTTTACTAATATTAATATTTTCTAGAATTTTGTTCAAAAAATTGAAAACTGCCTGTGTTGTTGAACGGCCTTTACGGAATCCAAATTGTTGTGGACATATTATCTCAAAGTTTTCGAGAAAGTTATAAATGCGATTGTACATGGCTCTTTCAAATATTTTTGAAAAGTTTGGTAATAAGGATATCGGTCTGTAGTTTGAGATTTCCTGTTTAGGACCCTTCTTATACAAAGGTACAATAATAGATTGTTTTAATTGTTCTGAGAAGGTTCCTGATTCAAAAGATTTGTTAATTAATATTTCCAACGGGTAACTTAACGCTTCTGCACATGCTTTTATAATTTTTATAGGGATTTTGTCAGTGCCGACACTGCTTTTATTTTTCAGTTTTACGATGATTTTAATAATTTCCTCCCTGTTTACAGGCGTTATAAAGAATGATCGCGACTGTTTGTTTTTGACTGTTTTGGCAGATTGTGGATGTAGAGATGTGTTTTGTGGTGGTGGCGGTGGTGCAAAGAAAATGTTAAATTCATTTGCAATGTTTTTTGGTTCTGATACCAGGTTATCATTTATTTTAAGACAGATTTTTGGTTTACTTTTAGAATTAGAATTATTTGAGTTCTCTTTTATTATGTTCCACGATGTTTTGGTTTTATTTTGCGCGTTTTGAATTCGTTTACTATTGTAATTCCGTTTAGCTACCTGTTTTACTTTACTGAGAATTTTTTTGTATTGTTTGTAATTGTTTATGATTGTGAGGTCATTTGTGTTTTTTTGTTTCATGTACAGATGTCTTTTTTGTTTAATAGATATCTTAATACCAGTCGTTACCCAATTTATTTTGCGTTTTTGGGGATATTTATACTGTTTAAAGGGAAAACAAAGCTTCATACCACTATTTATTTCATTAATGAAGTATTCGTAGCTGTCATTAATGGATTCAAAGGATTTCAGTGGTTCCCAACATATACACGATAAGTAATTGTTAAAAATGTTTGTGTTTTCTGTGTTAAATAATTGTTTTTTTGTATACCACGTTTGGTTTATATTATATTCTGTTTTTACGTGCATTAACTGTGCCATATGATCTGATACAGCTAATTCTATGACTTCCCATGTGTAAGAGCTTTTTGATATATTTGTACCTATATGATCAATTATACTTTTTTTATTTCCTTGTATACGAGTAGGTTTATCAATAATCAAGCGTATGTTGTGAGATTTTAGTGTGTTTTTGAGTGAATCTGCGTTTTTGTTCTTGTAGCTTGTATCAATATTTAAGTCACCGCAGAGTATTATTTGTTTTTTGTTGTTTTTGCAAATTTTGTTTAATAATAGTTCAAGTTGTTCAAAAAAAATATTTATATCAGAGTCATTATAGTAAACTGTACAAATTATCATTTTAAGCTTTGGGATTTCAATACCAACACATTCAAATACAAATTCTTTCGTTATTTGTTTAACGCTTTCTAGTTCTGTAAAAGCAATGTTTTCGTTTAGGTAGATGCAGACACCTCCATGAATATGGCTCTCTCAACAAAAAATTGAACCTAATTTATAGCCCTTAAAATTGATAGATGTCGCTTCACCCTTTTGTAACCAGTGTTCGCTAGCACAAAAAACGTCGATATTTTTTTCACACAAAATATTTTCTAATTCTAAGATTTTATTTCGAATGCATTGTACATTTTGATGCATTATATTGATGGTTTTTCCGGCTCTGGCGGATAACTCTTCATGGTGAGCAGGCGAACTTTGTATGTTATGGATGTAAAAACTCTCTTCGTTACCTGATTGGTTGTCCGAAGATAATTTTATGTTACTGTTTACCATAGAGCAGGTCTTTAGTGACATAAAAAATCGATTTTCTTTTTTTCCGCTTCAATTTTTCTCATGTGCACAGAACATTCATCACTCCAAGCAAAATGGTCAGTTGGCAGTTGTAATTTTAGTCGATCATTTATTTTCTTGCAGTTAATGCATTGGATGTCGTTTTGACAGTTTTCATTGTCGTCGTCATGTATTCCGGAACAACGAGTGCATGCTTTTTCATTTCTGTTATTATTACCACATTGACAATTTTTAATCGACTGTAAGACGAAAAACTATTAATTTTACAATCGCAATAAACTAGATAATACAATCTACTTTCCTACCTTCTCCCGTCTTCTTTTTCTTCCTTTGTTTTTGGTACTTTTTCCCGAAATAGTTTTTCGTTATACAATTTAGATGAAAACATAGGATTATATATGTACATGTATTATGAATGGTGGATGGATATGGTGTATGGTTTAAATTTTCCGGATTGGTAAGCTTATTATATTAGAGAAAACATCTATTCCAAATGCTTCCAAATTTTGTTTTTGTTTTGCCCGCCCCTTCCACTTATGAAATTACATTATTATAAAGTGGGTTAACTTATTAATAATTCATTGACATTTCATTTTGTTTACGTTGCGCATATTATTATCGTATCTGCGATTGCGAAATAATACCGCTGCGCGTGCGATGTCCCTTCTTGTGGTTAATAGAGACGATAGAGGGCAATGGAGGAAGCAGCTATTTTCGGAACTGATTCATTTTGGAATATTTGAAAAAAAATATAGTAAAAATTCAACAAATAATTGTGAAATTTTTGAAGAAGCGGTCTTATTTTTTTCAGAATTAGTCTCAGTTGCCCCCCCCTGCTTTGTCTCTGTTTGAGGACCGGGTTTCAAAAGTAACTGAATAAAGTACCGGTTCCAGATCCGTCTCCGTTAAATGGAACCGCAATGACATCCCATTTCAGTTGCCACCATCTCTAATGTCTGTCTTGAAATATCATCATTTGAGCAAACATACTTTTTTGCAGAATATACCATTGGCTTATTTTACATTCTATCGAGTGAACAATACATACCTACTCGGGGTTTTTAATATTGAAATAGACCAGGGCCAGGATAAACGATTAAACGTTCTCAAACAATACATCTTGTTTTGTTATGCTCAAATAAGTCAATCTATTAGTGCTTGTTTTTTGAAGAAATGGGAAAGTACCTTCATATTAGTTAGATAATACTACACGGCAAATATGACGCTTTTTTATTATAGATAGGTTAAAATTGAAATTAACCACCTACATAAACCAATCAGATAACAACATATTTTAGTCTCGGTATCATTCTGGTTGGAGACCACCATTCCCAATCTATGCATCATTTGCATTGTTTGAAATTGCTTATGTTTGGGCCAATTCTCTAGTCAGTACATACTCCCAACCTCCCACTTCTGTCTGCACCCTTTTCCATCTTTTGGCAAAACGGGGATGATAAAAGTTCCACAGGTCCCGGTCAGTTGAATCCTTCTACCTACTGTGAAATTATTTAAAAAATGTTTGAAAAGTTAAGATAGAGTATATTTTGAAATCTTTGATCATTTCGGCCCCTTGTAACTTTGGGCCACCCCTACCGTACTTGATACTCAGCTCAATGATAATATTGACTACAATTCGCCGGGTTCGTCTTGAGGACGATATTTTGGGTAGGGATTTGCAAAAAAAAAACGCTGATTTTACGAATGTCTTCGGTTAACTGACTGGTTGGTTTGGTCCAAAGATAATAGAAAATATGATTATATCATTACTACAAAAGTAATCCAATTCTTATGTACTTGGCCCGCTTCCCTATTTATTGGGCTAAAAGTGTTCAGCGTCTACACGTGTAGGGTTAGTAAAATTATTCTAATCTAATAACAGAAATGCATAAGAGCCTTGATAGACAAAGTCATTTCTTTTAATGTGTCAAGAGCCAAAAATTAATTATTCTAGTCACGCGGTTGCGGTTATAATTCAGCCTTGAACGTCTACAGTACACATGTAGGGTGATTGGTGATTTTATAACAAAAAGTAGAAAAGTGTGAACACAGATGAACACACATTTCAAATTCGCTATAAAATCTTAGGTTTGTGTACAACCCTGCTGTCTGGTACACCTAATATTTATGTACTTCCGATTTAATTAGGAGTAGATGGTCGCACCATGCACTAGACACTTACTCTCGTATTATTGCACGCCGAAAATTTTACGCTCGATTAGTACTTGACTCCAGCAGCTTTGCTCAGAGCCATGTGGCCGGCTTTCGCTTCATTCTCGCTTTTCTCTCTAATCCTGTTGTATGTAGACGCCTTCCCGATACAAACCTTGTGCTCCTTATCTCCAGCCGTAGCTTAATCAAGAAACCACTCGGATGAACACAGGTCAGAGTGATATTTACTCTCAGAATTCGTGACCTGATGAAAAAACATTTGTAATGAGCAGGTGCTTCCCAATTTTCCTCTTCCATTTCGCCTCCCTTCAGCCGCACGACATACCCCATTAATGGAATCAATAATGGAAGATTTCCTGCAACAGTCTCTTAGTAGGAATACAACAGAAATTTATCTACATAAAATTAATTAAAAATATTTATTTTATTAATACACTATATGGAACTTGATATTTGTCCAATATTTGTTTATAATATTTATATTTATAAATGTGATCTCTTAAAATTAATGACTTAATACAATGTTTTATCATTTTTACATGACTTCGCCTGCTCAGCTACTATGGAAAAGGCGTTTGGTTATCATAGCACTTGCGATATATCTGTGGATTGCTTAAAAAAGGGCCAATGTCAGTTTTTCGATACATAATGTATACTTTTTTTGCGATTTCATTTCAAAATCGGGTTATTTTTAGAATTCTAAAATTACCACTAGGTTTTGAGATTTTTTTTTCGATTTTCGGAGGCCAATATTACCATATAAAATCGCTTTTAATTAAAACTTGCTAAAAGGAGCAAATTCTACATAGGCTTAGTGAAATTTAAAAAAACACTGGCTTTGCCCCTTTTAGAAGCAAGCCACAAATCTTATTCCCTACTTAGTGTCTAGCTTTAATTACGTAGAGTTAACAATATAATATTTTGTCTGACTTTCGCCGACATATGGCCACCTTTATAATAATTATAATGTGTAACACTTTCTAGCTAGTGTTATTTTAGTGCTAGCGTAGTGCTAGTCTGCCTTCAGGTAGGACTCCAGGGGGTTGGGGCCTTTTCTCTTGGAAGTTGGAGAAATATTTGCAGCGCCAGCTATAGAAAAAAACAGACAATAATTTATTCAATTAGTTGTATATTTTGCTCAGATGTAAGACTCCATCAAATACTATTAATGAATTTCCATGTACAAACAGATTAAGAATATATATTTTTATGGTCTTTTATTTTATTTTTATATTTATTGTTTATTGTGAAAAACAGTGATTCCAGTAAAAATTCATAATATTTAAAATTAATAACGAGTAAATTAATCATTTACACACATTAATTATATCAGTTGCAATGCAGCCTTCTGTTAAACAAAATGCTATTCTAGCCTTGAATTCGCTGAAGTTTGATAGGCATAGTCGTTCTCCCCAGAGGCATGATCATTGGTAGGTTGCCTGCCTCTTGGAAAAATGTCAATCTGAGAAGAAAGGAGGTTTAATAGCATAGTCGTTCTCCCCAGAGGCATGATCATTGGTAGGTTGCCTGCCTCTTGGAAAAATGTCAATCTGAGAAGAAAGGAGGTTTAATAGCATAGTCGTTCTCCCCAGAGGCATGATCATTGGTAGGTTGCCTGCCTCTTGGAAAAATAAAAAATAATGACTATGCTATTAAACCTCCTTTCTTCTCAGAAAAATGTCAATCTGAGAAGAAAGGAGGTTTAATAGCATAGTCGTTCTCCCCAGAGGCATGATCATTGGTAGGTTGCCTGCCTCTTGGAAAAATGTCAATCTGAGAAGAAAGGAGGTTTAATAGCATAGTCGTTCTCCCCAGAGGCATGATCATTGGTAGGTTGCCTGCCTCTTGGAAAAATGTCAATCTGAGAAGAAAGGAGGTTTAATAGCATAGTCGTTCTCCCCAGAGGCATGATCATTGGTAGGTTGCCTGCCTCTTGGAAAAATAAAAAATAATGACTATGCTATTAAACCTCCTTTCTTCTCAGAAAAATGTCAATCTGAGAAGAAAGGAGGTTTAATAGCATAGTCGTTCTCCCCAGAGGCATGATCATTGGTAGGTTGCCTGCCTCTTGGAAAAATGTCAATCTGAGAAGAAAGGAGGTTTAATAGCATAGTCGTTCTCCCCAGAGGCATGATCATTGGTAGGTTGCCTGCCTCTTGGAAAAATAAAAAATAATGACTATGCTATTAAACCTCCTTTCTTCTCAGAAAAATGTCAATCTGAGAAGAAAGGAGGTTTAATAGCATAGTCGTTCTCCCCAGAGGCATGATCATTGGTAGGTTGCCTGCCTCTTGGAAAAATGTCAATCTGAGAAGAAAGGAGGTTTAATAGCATAGTCGTTCTCCCCAGAGGCATGATCATTGGTAGGTTGCCTGCCTCTTGGAAAAATAAAAAATAATGACTATGCTATTAAACCTCCTTTCTTCTCAGAAAAATGTCAATCTGAGAAGAAAGGAGGTTTAATAGCATAGTCGTTCTCCCCAGAGGCATGATCATTGGTAGGTTGCCTGCCTCTTGGAAAAATGTCAATCTGAGAAGAAAGGAGGTTTAATAGCATAGTCGTTCTCCCCAGAGGCATGATCATTGGTAGGTTGCCTGCCTCTTGGAAAAATGTCAATCTGAGAAGAAAGGAGGTTTAATAGCATAGTCGTTCTCCCCAGAGGCATGATCATTGGTAGGTTGCCTGCCTCTTGGAAAAATAAAAAATAATGACTATGCTATTAAACCTCCTTTCTTCTCAGAAAAATGTCAATCTGAGAAGAAAGGAGGTTTAATAGCATAGTCGTTCTCCCCAGAGGCATGATCATTGGTAGGTTGCCTGCCTCTTGGAAAAATGTCAATCTGAGAAGAAAGGAGGTTTAATAGCATAGTCGTTCTCCCCAGAGGCATGATCATTGGTAGGTTGCCTGCCTCTTGGAAAAATAAAAAATAATGACTATGCTATTAAACCTCCTTTCTTCTCAGAAAAATGTCAATCTGAGAAGAAAGGAGGTTTAATAGCATAGTCGTTCTCCCCAGAGGCATGATCATTGGTAGGTTGCCTGCCTCTTGGAAAAATGTCAATCTGAGAAGAAAGGAGGTTTAATAGCATAGTCGTTCTCCCCAGAGGCATGATCATTGGTAGGTTGCCTGCCTCTTGGAAAAATAAAAAATAATGACTATGCTATTAAACCTCCTTTCTTCTCAGAAAAATGTCAATCTGAGAAGAAAGGAGGTTTAATAGCATAGTCGTTCTCCCCAGAGGCATGATCATTGGTAGGTTGCCTGCCTCTTGGAAAAATGTCAATCTGAGAAGAAAGGAGGTTTAATAGCATAGTCGTTCTCCCCAGAGGCATGATCATTGGTAGGTTGCCTGCCTCTTGGAAAAATAAAAAATAATGACTATGCTATTAAACCTCCTTTCTTCTCAGAAAAATGTCAATCTGAGAAGAAAGGAGGTTTAATAGCATAGTCGTTCTCCCCAGAGGCATGATCATTGGTAGGTTGCCTGCCTCTTGGAAAAATGTCAATCTGAGAAGAAAGGAGGTTTAATAGCATAGTCGTTCTCCCCAGAGGCATGATCATTGGTAGGTTGCCTGCCTCTTGGAAAAATAAAAAATAATGACTATGCTATTAAACCTCCTTTCTTCTCAGAAAAATGTCAATCTGAGAAGAAAGGAGGTTTAATAGCATAGTCGTTCTCCCCAGAGGCATGATCATTGGTAGGTTGCCTGCCTCTTGGAAAAATGTCAATCTGAGAAGAAAGGAGGTTTAATAGCATAGTCGTTCTCCCCAGAGGCATGATCATTGGTAGGTTGCCTGCCTCTTGGAAAAATAAAAAATAATGACTATGCTATTAAACCTCCTTTCTTCTCAGAAAAATGTCAATCTGAGAAGAAAGGAGGTTTAATAGCATAGTCATTCTCCCCAGAGACATGATCATTGGTAGGTTGCCTGCCTCTTGGAAAAATAAAAAATAATGACTATGCTATTAAACCTTCTTTCTTCTCAGAAAAATGTCAATCTGAGAAGAAAGGAGGTTTAATAGTATAGCCATTCTCCCCAGAGGCATGATCATTGGTAGGTTGCCTACCTCTTGTAAAAATAAAAAAAGCTTTTTTTATATTTACTCCACACAGGAGGCCCTGAAGAAAATAATTTCCCTCAGGGCCTATGTCATCTTTGGGGATGCTGTGTGGAGGGTGGAAGCTGACGTTATCAGAACATAAAACTTAATACGTTACAAAGATCAGGATTCCAAATGTAGCTTATATGTTACTAAACCAATGTTTCATTGTAACTTGTATTATTATTATGATATTTAATAAATATATCATATCTTACGATATATTTATACATATTATCACAATTTTTTTTTTTTGATAAAAAAAATCACTATCAATAATATAAATCACACGCGATCAACAATGCAAAATGGTAAATTACTTGTAATTATCTTTTAAAAGTGGCATATAATTACGGACTAAAATTTACAAATCGCACGTAATTACGAACTTAACATTACAAATTACATGTAATTACGAATGTTAAAATACAAGTGAATTGTAATATTTAAAGCAGTGTTACAGATCTCTTATAATTATGAACGTAACGTTACAAATCATACGTAATTTCTACAATACACTTGTAAATACAAACGTTAAAATCGAAATCAAATATTTTTATTTGTTTCATATTACAGATCACCTGAAATGACGAACATACAACATTACAATTATTTCGTAAAACCGAACGTTTCTAACCCTGAAGAAAGAAATCAAACGTAGTTATAAGTTTATTAGACACCTCCAAGTACTAATAAAATCAATATTGAATATGATCATTATTTCGTAAGAAGAAATAACACTGTCGGGTTAATTTTGCACTGTAAAATTTTACATGAATGTCGTACAATACAGGTTTTATGGGCTAGGAAACGAAATAAGTCAACAGCGATTCCATGGATGATTTTTTCTGTCGTATTAATACATTATAATATTGTGTTTATCTGATGTACTAAAGAAAGTTTAACTTGAAATTGATTGACTTACATCAATAATAAAATCAGTGTGAGTTATGTTCCTGTAATATGTAGGGACATTTATTTATATTAGCGAACATACCTTTCAAACTTAATCTCGCAGCTTTTACCTATTGGGACTTCAAAGTCTTCGTAACTACATTTATCTCACAAAATCAGTTTAATTCAAAATAACCAATGATGAAATGTTATTTTTTCTTCATATTTTAAGACGGGTACTAATGAATTATAACTCTCTGAAATTAATTTGCAGCATATTCAAGTATTCTTTTTCTCTGCAATAAAGAGAAAATGAAAAAAATGCAAATACCGCAAAATAAAGCAATTCGAATAATACTTAAGCGCAACATATACACACGGATAAGAGACATGTTAAAGGAGCAAACTGTGTATTTGAATGTACTTATTTTTATACATAAAATTAACATAGGGATGATGTCTAAGGAAATGAAAAGAAAAATAAATTACAATAACGAGATACACGGACACGGGACGAGAAATTCTAAGCAAATTAGATTGCCAACAAGAAAAAAAACAAGCACCCAAAAATCTCTGATGTACCAGGCCGTTCAACTCTATAACAAAATCCCGAAGGAAATTGCTATGATAGAAAATATTAATAAGTTCAAAAATGAATTAAGAAAATATGTCTATCTCAATTATTAATGTTTCTTTTTTGTGACTTTATTGAAATATTTAAAGAAAGATTATGTTTGCCAAACAATGTACATGTTTATATGTTTATAAAACTATTAGCACACACGAAGATGTGAGCTAACTTAAGATTAATAAATAAATAAATACACAAATGCATATCACGGTTCACTCCAGCCTTACTAATAAAATACGTGGTGTAAATATTACGCGGCGCGTAATTCAGAACAATGAAAAACTTAGGACGGGTTGTTTCGGAGAATTTGAACAATTCATCAAATTTCAACGTTCATCTTCGGGTTCCGTGAAAGTCCTATGCAAGTTCTGTTATTATATGATTATAGGCTAGTTGCTTGACAGAAATGAAATAATAACAGAACTTGAAAAAATATTTCACGGAAATTGAAAATTAACTTAACTTGACTTTTTACCATTTGTTTTTGGGTTAAAACTGTTTTAAGCAAGCTCAAGGCCGGCTTTTCCACACCAACGTTAAACGAGTGTGTGATAATCTAATTATCAAGACGGTCAGAGTTTATCAACAGAACATGTAAACAGATTAATGACCATGTTCAATTGTATTATCAAAAGTAAGCTGTTACGCCAGTGGTAAAAATATAGCTTCATACAGAATAACTTTCTCAACCCATCAGAAGAATTTGTTCGCTTTTGGGAACAGCTGTAGAAATTTTTGTGTCTTTCTTGCTGTAATGGTTAGAAATATGATCTAAACCAGTCTTTCTCAAAGTAGGCGATTATGGGCGCTGGATGCTTTCAGGGGGGCAGTAAAAACTTCAAAGAAAATTGGGGGCGTTTAGGAAATCTAGAGGGGGCGACGGCAGACAAATTCTATTTATAAAATCTGACGGAATCTAACTGAATTATATAATAATAGTTAATAATAAAACTAGGAATTCGCCGATTTGTTAGTTAGTTTTTAAATTAAGTAAAACACTTATAATGGAATTATATCTTTTCTAACACCGTAATTGGTTCCTATAAGTTTGAATGGAAAACTGTATCGGATTATCTAACTTCAGTTCATGCCGCGTTTGTGCCAATTAATTTCTAACAAGTTTTAGTGATGTAGCAACGTTGCTAACTAAAAAGAGAAATCAGCTGCAAGTTACTGAATGCGACGACTTACAGCTGTTTTTGAGTGAATTTGTGCAGATTCATCCTTTACATTCACATTAGATAAGTTTTATCTTCAAAGCCTTCTAATGTTAATGAAAATACTTCTAAACATGTTTAACATTATTTGATCTCAGAAATAGGATATGGGAGCACACCCTATATATCCTATCCATTTGATAATCATGTTCAAAAATTATATTTGTATACCTATTTTTAAGTTACGCAACAATATATATTTTTTTAAATTTCAAAGTAAGTAAGGTCGAAATAAGTTTGGGAAACTGTGATCTAAACGGTGTTAGAAAGAGAAAATACAACGCTTTATTTTCAAATATATAAGTTAACCATAGAAGAATTAAAATATACACCTCTACGAAACCAAAAGGTACCGACCGCTATTTGTGAAATAATCATTTTATTTTTTTTAATATCAACGGTATAAAATATACCATATACAGTAAATTATAAACAGTGTCATCAGAAAATATAAAATTAACCGGAACTCTAAATGGATATAAAAAGTTAGAGATACAAGTACATGCAAAACTTATAGGTAGACTAGGTTAGATTAGTATTGATTGAAATATATGATAGTATAGATCAGTGCTCAGCAACCGGTGTGCCGTGGCACACTGGTGTGCCGTAAGCTGGTTACAGGTGTGCCGCGGTCAAATTCAATGTATTTGACATTTTACAGTATTTAATACACAATGACAAATTATTTTTCATAATATTGTCTATTTTTCAAAATGTAGTACAGAATTTTTGTAATATTCTGTGCTGAAATGGGAGCCGAATATGAATCCTTATTGTTTTATACTGAAATTCGTTGGCTATCCCGAGGTAAAGTTTTGGCTAGATTGTTTGAGCTTCGTCACGAAGTGCGTGAGTTTCTTTTAAATCAAAATATGCACGAACTACGTATATCAGCACCTCGATGATGATTACTGATTGATTAAACTTGCACACATGGCTGATATATTCGAGCATTTGAATGAACATGCAAAATACAAATTACAAGTTTGAAAAAAAAAATCGAACTTTGGCAGAAAGAGTTGCAAAAGGGATGTTTTGAAATGTACCAAAAGACCAACTAAAGCACTATTGAAAACAAACAATTGATTGTGGATCTGGGCCAAAAACATTTAAGTATGCTTCAGCACAAATTTGATCTGTATTTTTATTCCATCAATACGGAACAATACGATTGGATTCGAAGTCCTTTTGCAACCAATGCAATAAATTTTACGGAAGCACTGCCTCTATATAATTCGAGAGGAATTTACATATTTATATAATGACATGACTTTAAAACTTCACTTCTCCGAAGTTCCATTAGATGTTTTCTGGAATTACGTTATCCTATACGAATATCCTCGCATTTTCGACAAAGCAATCTTAACACTACTTCCATTTTCAACGACATATTTATGTGAGCAAAGTTTTGCAACGTTTGTATTAATTACAAATGATAAGCGGTCTGCTGTCAAAAATCGAGCTGAATATAAAACTTTTGTGTTCATTGAAACAAACGCAGGTATCACATTAATTCATAATTATTATTAAATAATTAATAAATACGTTATAGTTATATGTATGAATAATTTAATACCTATATATTTTAGCTTTTGGTGTGCCGCAGAATTCTAGGAAGAATTTTAGTGTCTCTTAGGTGAGAAAAGGTTGCGGAGCACTGGTATAGATGATATGATATCATATATTACAATAGCTAAAATGTATGCATTTATTTTCAGGTTTTGGTTGAAAGTAGGTAAGTGCCAATCAAGCTGTTGGTTCAACGTATTGAATATTATTATTGACCCAAGTTTCTCAGTTGCCCCAGGCAGTTCATTTTATTTACATATTTATTTGACTTTTTACGTAAGTATGAGTAGACTTACATTTTATTGGTCATGATTTAAAAGATATGAAATTAAAGCCTTTTTGTACCTAGCTTCTGTGAAGTTAAACAGATCCGCTGCATCTGCGTACCTATTACTAATTTTATGTAATCTATGAACAAGCGAGTGTTTGAAATGTTCAGTCTTAGAATTGTTACAATTAAAGAGGGTTTTAGCACGAGTATGAAATTATGAAACTTCATGATTTTTTTTTCGAAAGAAATTATAAAATAAAGCCAAAAGTATTATAGTGATTTGTTTTTGGGGTATTATGCCGTGTTGCGCTACCTACTTCTTTAGCCAACGTTTCGGACAGCGTTGCAGTCTGCCATGATGATGGACTCTGCAATGCTGTCCGAAACGTTGTCTAAAGAAGGATGTATCGCAACACGGCAAAATACCCCAAAAAAAAATCATTATAAAGCTGACAGTAACGTTTATAGTACATTTGTTTAATGAAATGTTTGAAATTTTTATTCACTATCAGTAATTTCAGAAATTTACCATTATTAAAACTTTTTTATGTGCATTTTAAATTTTATTATTTAAAAAAAATATACGTTTATTTCTAATAATAACATTAATTGTAAGCGTATTTTATCGCCTTTAAAAAACCATTTATTTTTCGGCTGTGTTCAGAATTATTCAATTTATTTGGATTTATTGTTGATTCTATTGTTAATAAAATAAACAAATACCCAAAATTGAGAAATTTATATTAGGTCGGGTAATATTCCCCGGTGCACATCACTGTACATGTTATATGCGACGTTTATCAAGTTGCGGGTTCTCCCATCCGCAGTAAGTGTAGTGAGCAGAGGACGTGTCACTCACAGTCGGTTCCCGTAATGACATTATTGCAATTGCTGATAGTATAATGTAGTTTGTTGTGGTCGTACGGAAGTCGGTTGTCCTTGTGCTCACCGCACTCTGCGCGGAAGGTAACTCGATAATACTGATAAGACGATTTTTGACGAGAATTTATCTTTATACATACATTTTAGGAAAAGTTGACAGCAAATCTTTAATTATACAATGATACAATAATAATATAGTTAATTATGCCAATTATGAACTTTCCACTGATGAATAGTTAATGGTAAGGTGTACAATGTCATAGAGATGTTCTCTTAAATTAATTTCTTCTTTAGTTAGAAAATATTAAATAAAGGAGGGTGAGGGGCGAGGAGGAGGAAATATAGGATAAGGATTAAGGACGGCAATATATAGGAATTGAACTTCTAGTTTGAGTTTTGTTGATTATTGAGTTTCTGTTTTATGTCGCGTAAAGTAGAGTTAAAAATGTCAATATGGTAATAATTTAAGTTAAATGAATGTGTGGATCTGTAGATAAATGAGTTTTGTTTGGAATTGGTCTTACAATGAGGGAGATTAAAAGTAAGCGACTGTCTGCTGTTGCGATTGGGAACATGGAATAATAGGCGTTGAAGAAGATCAGGACTATCGATTAAATTCTGTGTAATTTTAAATAACATTACCGAATCTGCTATATTTCTTCGGAAAGTTAACGTCTGTATATTGAAGAACTTTGCAGAGTCTTCATTACTAATATGAGATCGAAAAGAGCGGAAATTAAGGTACCTTGAAAATCTATTTTGAACACTTTCAATTCTATTTTTATGTATTGCATAGCCTGGGTTCCACACTTGTGATGCGTATTCAAGGATACTACGAACGTATGAGAAAGTAGTAAAAAAACTTTAGTAAACAACGTTAATAAAATTGTTCAAATAACATTAATTTTTGGTACCTTTTGTATCGCTTGTTTAAATTTTCCCATAATTAGTATAATTTACAAAACACATCACATCGCAAAAAACCGTATCTACGTACATAAAGATTAATGTTTCTTCGTTTGGGTCCTATAGATACACAAACTACCGACCGATGAAATTCTCAAAAGTTGTTCTTATTAGTACCAAGAGTGTTAAAAGAGTGGTTTAAATGGTATAAAAAATCGGGGACGACATAGAAAAATTTAATGCATTATCTCCGCCGATATAATGTAATTTTTCAACAGCAACGATTGGATACTACTAATGCTACTTGAAGTTAATGGTAGAAAAGTCTGGGTCGCCCGAGGAAGACTTTTGTAAAATGTGGCGTACGTTATGAACGAAGAAAAGGTGTAAGGAGAATATATGACGTGACGTGGAAGTGTATGAAAAAGAAGTCGAAGAAGTAGAAAAAAAACCGTAAACTTTTTAAATTCTTTACAATAATATTATTTCCACCTAAAAATGTACCCAGTTTTCCGGTACCTACTCTAAAATTCAGAACCTCGAAACATTACTCCATTCTCATAAAATTTAAATTCAAAATTCAAAAAAATATTTATTGCACAAAAATAGTACAAACGATATAGCTTATAGGTTACATCCTATTTCTTCCAGCTAACCCAACAAATACACATTATAATACATAACCCAACAATTACATGTTAACAAATGTATGTAAATAAAAAATAAAAAAACAGAGGTATTTAATTTATGTAAGGTATTCATTTAAGGTGTAGTGACATTTGTTTAAAAGAAATGTTTTTAGTGTTGATTTAAATGTAAGTATGTCGGTTATTTGTTTGATACTACGTGAAAGGTTGTTATATACTTTAATGGCCATGTAATGTGGTCCTTTTTGAAATATAGTTTTGTTTGCTTTTGGGATTAATAAGTTTTCTGTGAACCTTGTAGCGTGTTTATATAAGTAACCCCAATCAACGCCGGGTACACGTCAGCTAGTATAGGATGAAAACTTTACTCCATTCTCATAACCTCGATCAACGCCAGGTACACGTCAGCTAGTATAGGATGCAAACTTTACTCCATTCTCATATAACCCCGATGAACGCCGGGTACACGTCAGCTAGTATAGGATGCAAACTTAACTCCATTCTCATATAACCCCGATGAACGCCGGGTACACGTCAGTTAGTATAGGATGCAAACTTTACTCCATTATCATAACCCCGATCAACGCCAGGTACACGTCAGCTAGTATGGGATACAAACAACCGAAGCAGAGAGATAGTTATTTAAAAAAATAATCGTATGTATGAAGTTGGTAAAATTTTTCTTAACTTAATACACCAAACAAATGAAGAGGTGAAGCAAATTATTATCAAAGGCTGAAGTTTTTCGTAAAAAAATACGTTTTTTATTTTCAGAATTTGTTTGCCGATCGTTTATATAAAAGCATTAAAATTCATTTTAATGTAAATTGAAAAGTTTTATGTAGTTTCATTACGATAGTTACCTACCTACTGCACACTATACTTATATAATACATTCCGATTTCCTATCGTTAAAATTTTGTGGAGGGTCGTTTAGGGAAAGGAACGAGAGGAAGTTTAGGGAAGGAAAAATGTGTGAGGGGTGGGTAGTAACCAGGGTTCAATGTCCAGGGCGATGGATGTAGAGAGTGTGGCTGGAGAAAAAGGGTCTCTCTCACTCAGTTTCTCCCGAACCGACCTGCCACGTAGAAGGACAAACCTCACACCGTGTTCCCGGGCACCCCTGCTAAAACACCGATGATCTATGGCAGGGGTGTTGGCTATCCAATAAATAGTTCCCGGGGCGGCGGTACCCATTCCCGCTTCCCATATAATTTGTTTAAAACACACCTACATCATCTTTTGGGATGCTGTGTGGAGGGTCGTTTTATGGAAAGGAAGGAGAGGATTTTCTGGGAAAATAATAGGTAAGAGGGTTGGTAATCTAGGGATCGGTGAGTCCAAGAGTGACGGACATATGAGTGTATCCTTCCCACTGCGGCGCAAGCCGATGGGTCGATAGATTTTTTTATTTTATTTTTTACACTCGCATCAGTTGGAGAGGTCAAAGGGTCTCTCCAAACCAACTTTTCCCGATCTGGCACACCACGTAGCTGGTGGACAGGTGCATCCTAAACACACCTCACCCGATGAACCCGGGCACCCCTGATAAATCACCAAACGTAGCGAACCATTTGGGGTGACCTGCGGCAGAGGTGTTGGCGTGTTGGTCATCTAATAAATTATTCCCGGAACGGCGGTACCTAAACCCGCCTCCCAAAGAGGCCTTACTAACTCGACTTTTTTTAGGAAACAAACAGTTTTAAAAAGTAACTACCTACTTACTACTGTAAAAATTACACTCATGCTACTGCTACATTCAATACTCATAAAATATTAACCGTTGTGTGCTAATGGCTTGTTTTAAAATTCTGAATTTTTCCAATTTACCCCTGTTTGCAATAACTTTGTCGAGCGTATGTGCCAGACTCCCTGTTGCTTGTAAGTAGGGACTTAAGAACACTACAAGTGGAATAACCAGCGCAATTACCGGACATTGTAGGTTCTAATTACACGGAAGAGCAATTAATCTCACAAGACGCGGTAAAACCGATATGGGCAGAACTGGTATAACAGTTTATGCGATGAGTTAGATACGAGATGTGGGCACTCGAGGATAAATCAAAATAAATCCCGTTTGCTTTGAAACATAAGTGGAAATAAGTTAGTACGCAGTTCTTTTCGCCATAAACATCTCTAGCCGGTAAATCTAAAACGCATCATGTTTCTAGTTAACGGTCAACATGCCTATAACGTATAGTGTGTATCTAAGGTTTTAACATTGATGCTAATCAAACAGTTTCGGGGCGAATAAGAAAAATGATGAAGGTATTTTAGTTTTGTGCCATTTTTGATTTACCGCCAAAGTGACATGGTCGTTTTTATTCGTTAATTCGGCGGCGTTTACGTCACGCCAGGCGATTTCGGTTACAGCTGTCTTACCCGACATTGGCGTTTTCTATGTCATAACGACGTTGTGGTCAGTTGGAACTGTTTCGGAATATGCAAAAATAATTATAAATGAAAGAATAAAAATTTGCTATTTTTCGTACGATAATAAGAAAAAAACTTTAAATCTTCCACATATTTATTGCATTTCACAAACTTTCCCATCGAGGAGCGTCTTCACGAAGATAAATTTCTACCTTAAATAATTTTTTTACTTTTTATGTTATTCTCTGGGTAGGGTTTACGAAATGGAAAATTAAAGATTATCAAAAATCAATATGTTTACCTGCTTTATGTATGTGTAAAAGACAATGATTTTTTTTTTTTTTTTTACAGTATTACCGCACAAGAGTCCCAACTGCTCCCGTCTGGAGCCAGTGAGACTATGGCATCCCCAATTGGGGTATGTTGTGAGGCTGAGGGTATTGGGGAGGGGAGGGAGATGGGGAAGAAGAAGGTGGGGAAGTACCTGGCTATTCAGATCTGGTCACCAAACACGGCTAAAGCCATTTCAAGCAACGTTTCAATTCTGAATGGTGGTCTTACACCAGGGCGATACTGAGAGTATCTTCCACTCTGGAACGTGCCGCAAATATACTATATATTATTTTAAATTAATTAATTGTGAAATAACACAAATTAATCAAATAAAATTTATTTGCGCACGCCGGGTTCGAACCCGCGACCTTCGGATCTGTAGTCAAAAGCGTATACCACTAGACCACGCCGGCCGTCAAATGTTCGCACAATTAAATATTTACATCAATACAATCAATACAAGTGAAATAGCTCGGTAGGTATGTAATGAAAAAGATGCATTATTATTTTGTTTCAATGTATCTGAATTGTCCCCCAGTTATAAAATATAATATATTTATAATATAATTATATTAAAAAAATAAACTTATATCTGATTGCCTACCAATAAAATTCTATATATTACTTAAGCATTTTTGTATGCACCTACGTATTAATGGTAGGTATTTTATTCGAAATTTTCATAATTATTTTTTAGGTGAAGGTAGGTACTTGGAAAGATAAAGCAATCATTTATCTTCATTAAAAATAATTATTTTATTTAAACACTAGAATGTGTGGGATATTCGATTTGAAGAACCTTTTTTTTCAAATACGTACATATTTTCGACTCATTTTTTAATAAATATGGCTTTTTGCAAATGGATTGAGTTTTCTTATTATTCATAAAGTCTAACAGTCAATTGAATGTAAGAACTGAACAAACTTAGTGAGGTATCGAAAATTATACACAAAGTTTTTAAAGCATGAAATAACATTAAACTTGTAAAGTGAATATGAAACAATATTAGTAACAGTAACATTAAATAATATAGAATCTAGAAAACTACTTCATACAAGACAAATCACTAAGTCTACATTACAAACGCTATTATAATTTGTAGGATTCAACAAAGTGCTGGTGAGGTGAATATATATGAGTAAGTAAATATATCAATAGTCAGGCATCCTATTGGTTAGTGAGTGTGTCTGATAGTTGGTTGTGTATGAGGAATTGCAGAAGAATGTTACATTTTGTCTTGTATTCCTAGTCGATTCTGTTCCGAGGCGATTGATCATCTCACGATTATCATAAATAATTCACTTAAAACTGTTCCACGAAAAAAGAGTTTTTGTAGATTTTCACCGTGTGAAAACGCTCTTCAATGATTGCAAACCCTTACTATATTATAAACGAAAGTTGAGTTCTGAAGTTATTGCCCAAAATTTCTATAATATTACGTATATTCTCGTATATTAAAAAGAAACTATTTAGCTAGCAAAAGTAAATTCCATCATGCATTAGGTGTAATCAAGCTCAAGCCATCCACAAAGCTGTCATTTGAAATTCTGTTTTGATACAACGGATTATTGTGTAAATTTTTTTCCAATTGCTAATATGTGATTCCATACGTTAACAAAGATACAACATTTAAAAAAAGACGTGATTTACATCATGAAAAGCGACAAATACAAAATATATTACTAAACACAATCGATGATGTGAGCTTACTCAAGATTAATAGATAATCATCTGATCTATCAAAGAAGATGTATGGAACCGACTTGGAACTTCTACAGAAGATGATCCTACCTCTCAAGTTTTTAGTCCGCTACCAGTTCAGTTCTACTGTTATGGCGGAGTGTATTTTCTATTCATTTGAAATAATGAAAACATTATTACGCAACACGATAAACAAGAAAAAACGTATATTTTTAATTTTCCATGGGCTTAGTTTTTATCAAAATCATATCAGAAATATGCTCTTTTTCTGACCGTTCACAAAATATTTTAAAACGTTGAATATCCTCAACAAATACCTTGAATGTTTTTCTTTAAAACAAAAAAAAAACAAGTGTAGGGTTGCGGTTTAATTTTTTCATAAACACTTTCTTAAACTTTTTTTTTTAAATGCGTATTACAAAACTTTTTTAATTTATTTTCATATTGTTAAATCGCCTTCCAAAAAAGGGTTTCAGTATTATAAAATTAATTAATCATCTTATTCCGCTACGAATTTACACAAACCGCAATATATTGGGCACATCATGAAGTGGTAACAATTACAAAATCACTCGAAGAAACTTTGTTCTTGGTTGCAGCCATCAGGGCGAAAATTGCCCTTACTGATAGCAGAAGGCGCCCGAAGAAAGTTTTAAAAGAGGTGAATGTGTTTACCTTGGTCTGTGCTTGGTGTGGTGGGCAGGTGAGCGTCCAGGCAGTTAAGCCACTCGGTGATACTGATTTTCTTGTCATGGTTGATGTCGCAATAGCGCGGCAGCCGCTTGCCGCACCGCCGCAGCAGGTTATTGGTGCTTACCAGCAGGCGGAATGACTTCCACTCCTTCGGTTCCAGGTTCTTGTTCTTATTCTTGTCCAGCACTACAAAGCTCCACGTGGCGATCTGCTCTTCTTTGGAAGCCGGCCACTTTGAATTTCCGATGGAACTAAAAAGAGGTAGGTAGTACAAAATTAGACATCAAAAAGATTCAAATCCTTGTTGAAATATCATCAAAATTTGTTTCAACAATGATACAAAGACGTGGCAGCAAGAAAAAAGACATTGATATTATTCGAGGATGCTGAATGCCATCAATCAACAATATATATATTAAGTAATACTGAATACGGTAGTGGTCGGAAGAAACAAAAAATAATTATGAAATAAATGTACTATAATCTTACCCAACTCCTGTGCCGTTGTTTCCTGTGAGCATTTCATTATTCAGAAAGTCCATCAAATCTCTTAGAAACTTGTGTTTCTTCTGTTCTGGACAACCTATAAAAAGTCAATTAGTTTTACTAGGTGCTTAGTTTCTATTAAAATATATTCTGCTGAAATCGCGTTTATTTAAAATCGTATAAGTAATTGTAGAAATGTATCATATACATTTTTTCAGCGCCCTTGAGGTGATTTTGCATAAAAACGGCGCTTTACAAATCATCCAAATATTATTATCCTTTCACTCTAGGTGTAGATATCCTGGACTATTTTCTTAAAACCTGTCGTCTTGTCTTTGTTATGTGCGATTATTGCATTAAAATATATATTCAAGGAGTATGCGAGGATTTGTAGAGGTATTTGAGAGGAAGAATGTTGAGTACGTGAATAGTTCGTTTCTTCAGCATTTTATTAGTGTCCTTGCCGTCCTTATTATGTGAATCACCAGTCTCTTCAATCTCTTCAGCTCCTCCAGGGAGTTATCGCCTATTTTCGGAATAATTTGTACAGAAATCTTTATCTAGAATTTCTTTCTGATCTTTCATGCAAGTAAAAGTTTATGTAGAATTTTCATCTGACCTTTCATGTTAGTAAAAGTTAATACAGAATTTCAATCTAACCTTTCAATTAGGTAAAAGTTAATTTAGATATGTGTTGTTACCTTTCATGGGTCTGTTGCTGGTGGAGGTGGCCTCGCACTTGGGGTGCTGGTCCTTAATGGACGTGCCGGGAATGGGCTTGCCCGAGTCCTGGTTGACACACCAACAGTAGCCCGTGTAGCGATAGCACTGCATGTTCTGGTAACGCCCGTCTGCTGTGCACACCGGCACGTACAGCACCGTGTCGCCGTTCCTCTGCAATAATAGTACATTGTATTATAAGCAGGCGCTTAATATTGCAGCGTCCTCATTACTTTGGGCGGGAAACGATAAAGCTTTTCTTCCAGATGTGTCAGGTGTTCATTTACTGTGGGGTTATTACCGCAGTTGTGTTCATCAAACGTAAAATGAACGTACCTACCTACCTACAAAACAGTTGCTTTAATTTAATGATTTTTCTATTAAGAAAACTAGTGTAGGGTAAATTATAGGTAGTTTACATCTCCCGAAAATAATAACAACATTACTTTTACCCACATTTATTTGAGACTGGAAACTGTAAAAGACTGTAAACCTGCACGCGATACTTCACGGGGCAAATATTTAATTCTTTCTCCAGTGGACTAGCCGCCGGTTTAGCCATAAATCTCCTCTAACGTACGCGATCTGTTTTGTTCATGAAATTATTGTAACGTGAGTTTTGTTAAAATAAAAACTAAATTGAAAATATTCGAATTCTCATTTTTACACACCGAGAGTAATCACGCAACCTTGGATTCTGCTGATTGGAGAACCACAGAATCATTTAGCCAATAACCCATTAAAATTGGCGATAATCACAATCCTCCAAACCAGTGAACGATTTTACCTATTTTCGCAACTCCTATCCAAGCAAATTATTTTTCACAAGTGAAAGGAAAACTTAACCTATTTTGAAAATATTTCAAATCAATTTGGGTTAAAAAATGAGTTTAAAAAATTTGTCCTCACCTGTTCATCTAAAACAGCCTTCCTATCGGACAGGCAGTCATTGGAGTCCGTCTCATCCTTAGACCTGTCCGTGGGGTCGTCCAGATCGGAGAATTGCGCCGAGACTCGTGTCAGGCTGCCTTGCAACACTGTGGACAAGGCTTTTCGTTGGATTGGGCGGTAATCAATCAAGAAAACCCTTTACATTGTACTAGATAATCAATTTCCGGACACATTTTACATTCTAAATATCTAAAAATTGTAGATATTTGGTGTAGTCAAATTGCGGAGAAACAATTGCGTTAATTGCAATTCAAACAAATTGTGGACAAGGATTTATGTTGGATTAGGAGGCAATCTATTAAGCTATCTCCAAACTTTTACGCTGGTAGTGAACAACTCTTTTCAGTAAATTGTGTCCAGATAGTCAAATTTTGTAGAAACATTTGTGTTAATCGCAAATAAAACATGTTGTGGATAAGGCTTTACATTGGATAGGGCAATAATAAACCAATGTGGAAAACCATTACACTGCAGTGGATAACCATTTACCTTGCATTGGATAACCAAACTGTGGTTACATTTTGGCAGGAACTTAGATAAACAAATTGTGTAGAAAATTTTGTTTAGATCGCAATTTAACCATACGGTGAATAAGGCTTTACATACATACATGGCATTTCACACAAACTGTGGACTTATTAGAAAATATATTTGGAAAACCACATTGTTAATACATTATATTTAGATTTAGATTAGACTCTTATTTGTCAAACATTTTATGTACTCGTAGGTCCCTTATATCGCATTTTCATAGATGCCGGATAGTTTAATAGATAGTCTTTTTTAATTTAAAGTTAGATTATTGATAAGCGCTTACAGTTTATTTTTTCATTCGTCTTGTTCAATTGTGCAGAACTTCTTGAGTTCAACACCGCAGTTATGGAACGATTTTTATTTTCCTCAGAGCCTTTTTTATTTTATAATGTTTTTTATTTTATATTGGAGTTCCCTCACCATGATTCGTCTTCTATTGTTATTGTTCACTTTGATAAATCGTCTTCTTTGAAATAGTTACCATTAGTTAGTGAAATAAGTTCTTATTAGGTACGTGCCAAATGTATTTTCGAGATTGAAAGCATGCGATATACCTACGGCATTTTTATTTGACTGGATTGACTGTTTAGTCTGAGTGATACTTATCAGACCACAATCAGACATATTTCTGAATAATTACATAAAAATATTGTAGTATTAGTAGATATTCACATTTTAAAAGTTACCTATCAACATCGTTGGGAGTTTCCGTAAATTTTTTAAAAATAATTTTCGAATTGTTATTTTGTTAATATGAATTTACAAAAAAAATATTTTTTTTTGCGCGGAAAGTTTAGAAATATTTTTGATACTTTGGCTTTTTTATAAATACTCGTATATACATGTTCAGGATACTAGGTATGACTATTTTTTAAGCGCCAAAAATTCAAAACCACTGATTTATTAGAGGAATGTTTAATTTAACCAAGCAAACCCTATATGATTACTGATTTATTTGAGGAATGTTTAATTTAACCAAATACGATTACTGATTTATTTGAGGAATGTTTAATTTAACCAAACAAACCCTATATGATTACTGATTTATTTGAAGAATGTTTAATTTAGCCAAACAAACCCTGGGTAGGTAACTAGATAATAATCATAATGTACCTAGTCAAATATTAAAATACTTAAATGCCGCCATAGCTTGGCTAAGTATTATTTTTGACAGACTGCTTAAAAACTACACAAAATGTTTCCTAAATAACACGGATCTTGTTTGTCAAAAAAAATTGGGTTGCTTTCAGGTTTTGTTTATTTTTGTGACCTTCAAACTTCACATTTCCGTATAATTCCACTTTAGGTATGAATAATTCACATGGCGCTAAAGTGTGGGAAATCATGAACAACATACACATTACAGTATTACGGTACATTCGCAAATCAAAAAAGGTCTAGACAGCAAGTTAAGGTCACCGATGCAAATATGTAAAAACCATTCGGTAATGCAATAAAAAATGTATGTTAGACCTCTAACTGGACACGTCATCGGTGAACAATTATTGTTTCGGAGTATTTATGTGTATTTCAGGTCTTATTGAATGTTGCTTGGCTTTGAAAAAAACACTTTATAGTCTTCGACGCGCCATAACGAATCACCACGCTTAATAATAATTTAAGAAATGTGGCGGGTTCTGTTCTTAAAAATACTGTTCCATAATTATAATTGCGAAAGATGAAATGAAAATATTCCAACTGAACCTTTAAAGGCTCAGAACATAGCAAAAAAAAAAGAAATAAAATATATACCGTATATTTAGTGTGTTACTTGGTAGCTAACATATACCATATAGGGTGTAGGTATTATGGGAGAGTAATTGTAACTAGCAGTTAAAAACCCGCTCCGCGGGTTTTTTTCTGCTAGGCCCTGCGGGCGGCACTTGTTTGGGCTTCGCCCAGTTTAAGCGATACTATCAACAATTACATTTAATAGGTAGATATTAGGTCATTCACAGAGAGAGGGTGAGTATATATTGTTAAAACACGGAACAGGAAGGCGTTTAGGCATAATAATAATGACAGTTGTTCGGGTAAAACTTTACCTTTCCCGAATAATTGCCTAAATGGCTAAAGGTAAATTAATATAGGTAAATATTCGGAATCGCTGGACACGGAAAATAGGAAATATTTTTAAATAATACCTTCTGATTTACCTTAATTACTATATAAGGAATCGAACAGCATTTGGGAAAATTTTAATTTTAGCTTTTTAATTTTTAATTACGTAAAATGAAAATTCGCTTTCGCTGTATGGGATGACAGCTTGAATAATTTCTGTTGATAACATTTTCTTTTGTCGGTATTCCTGAAATGAGCGGCTAGAGACAATTGAAAAACGTAAATTAAAAAAATATAATGTTATACAATATTCCGGCAAAATAGTGCCTACTTAGCACAAATGATTTATTTGACTATTATTTTATTTAACCTCACCTATAATAACCTAACCTAACCTATAATAATCCAGCCTAACCTATAATAATCCAACCTAACCTAAAATAATCCAACCTAACCTATAATAATCTAACCTGACCTAAGCTTACCTCACCTATAATAATCCAACCTAACCTAACCTATATCCTAACCTAACCTATAATAATCCAATCTAGCCTAACCTAACCTAACCGAACCAATCCTAACCTAACCTATCCTAACCTAACCTAACCTATACAAATCCAACCTAACCTATAATAACCCAACCTAACCTAACCCATAATAACCCAAACTAACGTTACCTAACCTAACATAACCTGACTTATCCTAACCCATAATAATCCAACTTAATCTAACCTTACCTATAAACTAACTTGAACTATACTAATCCAACCTAATCTAGCATAACCCAACCTAACCTATCCTAACCTATAATAACCTTTTTTTAAATATTTCCTTACTTGTAAAAGAAACCAAAATACCAAAATAATATTTGCATAGAGTAAATTATGGTAAAAATTCTAGACACTCATATCAGGAATACCAAAAAAAGAAAATGTCATCAATGGAAATTATTCCGGCTGTCATCCAATACAACGAAAGCAAATTTTAATTTGACGTGATTAAAAATTAAAATGCTAAAATTCAAAAATTCCCGAATGCATTCAGATTCCTTCTATATTAATTAAGGTAAATCCGAAGGTTTTACTTCAAAATATTTCGTATTATCCTTGTCCAGCGTTTCCGAATAATACCTTAATATATATTATATAAATATTTATACCTGGCAAAATGATTGTTTTATTATACATATAAGTACATGTCAGATTAGAGATTTGTTGGCTAATTTTACAATCAACGAAGCGTTTCTATCTTCCGATTGTCTTTCATGTTATTTTATTGGGTTGGCAGTGCCTATACTTTCGCGTATATCATATCGGTGTTCTGTCAAAATAATGCGAAATTATTATTTACGTAAATAATATTAAATTTCAATATTTTTCAAAATCGTACATGCAAAGAGTTGTTGTTTATTGTCATTAAGTTGAATCAAATATTTGTTTTAGAAACGATGACATTGCAAAGTTTAAATAAACTTCCAGAAGAAATCTTTTTATTTTGCATATTTAAATATTCGCGCCAGCCCCTTGGTTCGTTCTTTCACCGCCAGAGGAGCGCTCTGTCGGCTATCTTTGACGCGGTGCGTATGAGGCCATGTTGAATGAACGCGTGCTTTTTTCGTCAAACGTCAAACGTAATCACGTAATTGTGGATAATTTTCACTGTAATGTAATTAATCCAATGGATCATGAACTTTCTAAAACATATTTTCTTCGATATTATCCAAAAATTGTATGAGCAGAAACGATATTTTAGAATAAATATCGTATTACATGTGGCGATTCTATTTCAGTATGAAATCGTGTCTTAATCTTTAAAGTCTTATTTAAACACAATTTAAATTTGACCAATCAGAGGGCCTACACCGTCCAGACGCTGGAGTATTAATAATATCAGATGATGTACCTAATTGTAAAGCTGCACTTCTTGATACAGGAATGCCCTAGTGAGATGTGCAGAGTATGTTTTTTATGCTAAAAACTGTTTTTTGAATAAAAAAATAAATAAATTTTAGGAGACGTTATTTATTTGAGCCAAGAGAAAAAACATAACTCTTTTCCGATTCGGACTACGTGCTAAATGTTTACGATATACCTACGCCTAGTCATAGGATACTATTATACAAATTTGGTAAAACAATTAATCTGTCAACATGTACATTTGACGAAGAGTTATTAAAAAATATATAATAGAATAATACGCAAATGTACTAGATCATCTTTTTACTCACTCTTGGACTACAGGCGACATTAAATCGATATTATTATTTTAGATTGATCGATTTAATTTGTAATTGTAATTGTAGCTCAAAAACGAAATGTATTACATCGAGGTATATATTGAATTCAATGTATAATCATTTTTAAATACATTTATTTGAATTTCAATTTTTACTTATGTTTTCGGTAATTTATTGATGCAAATTTTGTAGGCGGAAATTATCCCATTCTCCGACATCCAATCGAGCTGAAACTCGGCGGATAAACTCGTTGTCGATGAAAATGTATTTTATCAACATCACGCACCCACGCGTACACATGTATTTGTCTAAAATCTGATAAGCAATTACCGCAATTAATATACGAAATAAATGTCGTATCCTAACCGATCGGCATTTGGCGTGGTTGGAAGAGTTGTGGACTTCAGATCCTGGGTAGGAAGGATTAATAATCAGTAAAAAAAGTTGTGAAAGACATTTTAAAATAACTAGAAAAATAAAACTTCGGTGAAACATTAAAATCATTTTAAAATCGCTTACGTTGATATCAATGCAACTTTTAAAATGTATTTTTCTTTGGTACTCGTATGTCACTCAATCACATATCTTTTATTAATATTAACTACAACATAATGTATTAAAAATGTAAATAATAAGTAGGTCCAAATTATGTTAAATATCGTCTATAATTCCGAATTATAAGCATAAATACAAAACGTTAAATTATTTGGCGGGAATATTAATATTTGTCATTAACTATTAAACTTTCGATAAAAATGAATGCAAATATGTTGCTAAAGAATAAGCACGATAAAAAACTGTTTTCGCATACGCAATTCCAGGAATTCCTGACATAGGCAATTTCAATAGTTATCTACACATTCGCATATTGAAATAATGTATCCTAACGCCATATTTACATCTCCTATAATAAACACTAAAAAGAAGCTCGGTTTTGAACAAAGCCTTGTGAGTGACTCAGCATAAAATCATATACTCGTACATTTTAATTAATTAGATTTATGTACTTTAAGCAGTAATTTAAAAAAAAAATCTTATTTCACGATTTATACAGAATACACAGCTTTTTGAAAAAAAAAGTAACTGGATTGATTGTAACAAGATTTATTTAATATAAGCCACATTAATACACAATTATTGCCCTTGTGTGTATTCTGTACGTAGATACGGGTTAATTAATTTATTTGCGCTCGAGATTTGAGTCAATTCACTTCCACTTTAAACAAAACCAGATGCCAATTCAGACATGCATATAATAAAAACAAGATCATTATACTCGCAGAAATGGGTTGAAGCTTTTAAATTCTGTTGAAAAATTATGTTATAAATATTTGATGTCTAAGGCTTGTAATAATTGTATCAAACGTTCAAATTAACGCGTAATACAACGTAGACATAAAACATCAACAAATTAAACCTTTTTAAAATACAAATTATTTACCATTCAAACTTTTTTGCATTGAACCGATGGCTTAGCACACTCTCGAGCTCGCAAAAAAAGCTACTGATTATTTAGCTTCAAATCAGCAAATAAAACACGTGTACGCCTTTAAATAAATGCTATATCAACTGCTGTTATCAAGGACTATTTACATTTGTAAAAAATCGCCAAATATACCAAAGCAAACATCAAATACGATAAACATTTATCTGTTTTGGAAAAATGTCTTTTTAATATAATATATTATTATCGCAACGGTCATTTAGGCTATGGTAAGTAAGCATACAATGGGGGGATTCTTTGTAACTAAGTCTCGAACATTGTAAGACGGACAGAAATCACTGATAACCTTTTCTCAATCCAAACCGTGTTACAATACATTAATTTTATATTAACCTTTTGTCTTTAAACTTCTTTTCTCATAAGATTTTCAATTTATTTTAAATAAAGACTTTTCAATTTACATGGAGAAAAATGAGTATTGCTAGTATATTAAGAATTATTTAAAATTATTGGTTATCTGAATAAAACGGGATTGCAGGCCGTTTCCTGATAAACTTTTAGTAATTCAAAATAAATCGCAACAACTGTCCTTGCCCTGATAATATATAAGGACATACATTCGTATTTTACTAAAAGATTTTTGAGAAACCTATCCATTTTATGCGTTATGCAATCCCGTTTTTAATCAGGTTACGAATGATTTCAAGAGATTCTTAATAAATTAGCAATACTACTTTTTTCCGTGATGATTTTTTTTCGCTTGATGGGTGAAAAACACAGCCGGTATTGATCGAAAACCAAAATCTTTCTGAGGCACAAAGACTACAGTCTGCCTAAATTCCACCAATATCGTGTTATACATATTAGGTATGAAATGTTTTAAAAATGATGTACATTTGGAACTAAGTGACTATTTTTCGATAGCGTAATCTAAATATCAAGCCCGGTAGAAGGTACCACCCAAAAGAAAGCGTTTTCAAAAACTATAAACAAAATGATGCGATAAATTATGCAGCGATTTATTTAGAGAAAATGAGTTTAAGTGATTCATGTCAATTCTGGTTGAGAAAGGGTTAAGTGATAACATAAAAATAAAATTCAATTGTCTGACACATCAAAATAATAAGATGTTTAAATATATGTACATGTTTTAATGGTATATTTAGAGGGTTTGTGTTTCTAACGTATTTATAATACTCATGCATAATACTAGGTGTAATTACGGCACTGCAACCGCCACTTAAAGCAATCGATTAGTGGGGAAATTAGTAAAAAAAACTACAGGTTAAGATTACAATCAGCTAACAAGATATCACTATGCTAACAAGAACATGCATTACCTTACTCGTGATTTTTTGTTGGACATTAATATTGACATTCAAAATAACTTTGTACGATCGTCACTTATGCCTATATTTTGTTCCAAGCATTCGTACAAAGTGATGGTTTTGGTCAAGATATTCATTGCGTTCGAAGCAAGCAAAATAAAGTTTCGAGACGTTTAAAAGCGTTTCGCAATTCAAACGAATGAATTATTGGGTAATCAAAATGTATTTCAACAAATTATGCAAATGCATGCTAGCGTTAATATTGAATTCACAAAGCATTAAAAACCAATGAAAATCAATTCCGTGTTATGGCTCGACATTTTGACGTCAATATTAGAATTCTTAACACGTCAATCGCAGAAGCGTGCAGACACTTAGAGCGGGTTTTTTTTATATGAATCAGTATGACTATGTGTTTTAAATATTATTTTATATCGTATTGCACAGAACTAACTCTAACATGGTGTGATTTTGGGATGGCAAAGGTCAATATTGCGTATTCATATCAAAGTTTGGTAATTTTGTCGTGATTGCGAGTTATTAGCTACGTCCATGCTACGCGAGGCAGGAGTACGAGGTACCTATAGGTCGCACAATTAGAATGGATGCGAACTACAAAGTGCTTAGGAATGTGTGTTTTGGTGCACACTTCTGACACTGATATTTTTGCGAAACGTTACTGAGAAACAGCATTTCGTCTTTATGTGATTTACTTTTGGGGTATTATTCCGTGTTGCGCTACCTCTTTTTTAGCCAATGTTTCGGACAGCATTACAGTGTCCTCCATCAGCCCATATTAGACAAGGAAGATGGTAACTGTAATGCTGTCCAAAACGTATCATAAAGAAGAAGGTAGCGCAACAAGGCATTATACCCCAAAAATAAAGAACTATAATAAATTACAGTGAAAATCTGAAATCATATCAGCATATTGTCTTGCTCGCGGAATTTATTATTTTAGTGAGAAAGGTAAAAGTCTATACCTACGTTCGAAATGCAAGCATTTGAAGAGTTTTTTACACTTATTCGAAAATTTTAAGTGTAATTTTATAGGTTAATATTTTTTTCATTTTATTTGGATGTTTTTTTTCTGATGTCGAATAATAAGTTTGAAACTTGGCGTCTATAGCATAGCATCACTTCGTAAGTCGAAAGTATCAGTTGCACGTAGCCTCTTGGCGCCACTCCAGCCACGGCTGGAGGCATGTGTTGCTAGGCTGCCAAGCACGCCCGCCTCGCGCTGTGTTAACAAACCATTCATATTAGAGGGAGATTGTGGAAGGTAGCATAGTGGTGGGGTTGCAGTGCTAATAAAAGTATCCAGAGATTGAAAGGGCGCACGTAAGAATAGTGACATACGCAGGGCGGGTTTGGTTTTCTGAATCTGCCCGTGGCGGTGTGGCCGGCGTGCTCCCTCTGTCTTGTTGGGCGCCCGCTGCTGCCGACCTTCTTCCAGGGTGACTGCAACAGAACAAACACGTCAAGTCTTTAAGGAACATCATAATATTGTCACTAGACTACTGGACATTTTCTTTATGGTCCTTCCTTTTGCGCCGTTGTCCCACTGGCTCGAAATCGGTTCCATGATAACTCATCAAAATGACAATTCAACACACCTTTAAAAAGTGTTATGAAGACATTAAAAGCGATGAAAAAAAAACTAACCTATAAACTTAACTTACGTATCTTATTTAGTCGAGTTTTTGTGTCATCACTTTTCATGACTTTATAACTTTTGATAGGTTTGTTAAATTGTCATTTTGATGAGTCATCCGGTCACCTGTTCCTTTACAGAGAGGAAAATCTATTTTTTTCTATTTTTATTATATACCTACTGTGTAACATGTAAAAATATTTTGTGTATTTACTGTACAAAATATATATTAAATAAATGAAAAACTTACTAAAATCAGAACATTAAAGGGTTTCGAAGAAATCAAACTGAAAGCATATCTAAAAGATGATAAAAAGCAAAATATTTTTTTTACTGTAATATAACGAATATAAGTTACATTGTACAAATAGATTTAACATAAATATTGTAAGATTTACTATTATTATGTTTGTATTTTAATAAATACTTTTTAGTGGGGAGAAACTATTGTGCCTGATAATTTTCTTTATAACTAACTATATGGTATTAAAATCGAAGATGGTCCCATCCTTCTTTCAATATAAAAAATACGATTTATTTTAAATATTAATGTGCCTACCTTCTTCGTTATAAATTCAGTGTATTGCCGACTGACGTCACACTCTAAACGGTCATATTAAATTGTTACACACGTTGCGTTGCAGTTATATTGAATAACTGTTGCGCTTTGCAAGCTGCAGCAGCGTGCCCGGATATTTGGTAAACTGAACACATGGACGGATTGAATCAAGGTCTCGGGACACCAGTCATAGGCAATTACATCTACCAGCCTAAAGGTCAACCGAAGATTCATATATTACATCCGAGGACAAGACGAGGATTCATATATTACATTCGATTTAAAAAAATAAATACATGTACCACTATCTACCTGTATAGGTATGTAGCTAATTATGTGAAACGATAGTCGAGCTAAGTATTATAGGTATACTTCATGAATCTACATACATTTCTCGTTTACTTATATATATATATATAAGGTATTAAAATCACATAAAGCGGTGCACAAGTACCTGCAAAGATATATTTTTAAATGTTTAATTTGAAAATTTTCTCCGGCCAACACTCTCAAACGGTTGACTTTGTTGTCTCGAAATTTTCTAGGCTTTTTCCTAAGTGTGATGCTTTGAACAAAAGATCTCCTTTCAAATCTCAAATACATTTCCACCAAAGGCAAGAATCTCAAAAAAATTTACGCCACATTATATAGCTTTATTCATTAAGGCAAAAAACGATAAAAGAACATTAAACTCGGGCAAAACCGGGTACTAAAGTTTGTTATTTTATAGAGTATAGTATTCAGTCTCCTTCGTGAATCACTTTTTATTTTATTTTATTTAGCTCCATCGCTTTTATTCTATTAGTTTTGCGCTTAAACGAAGTTATGGTGCTGCCAGCAAACCTTGTACGTAGAATTTAATGCATAGCGAGTATAGCAACTGCCTGCCATAAATGGTCGAATTGTAAATGTTCTTTGACCATTTTGAAGTGGGGAAAAGAGAAGAGCGATTGTATTTCCACGCTCTTAATAAATAATAATAAACAAGTTCTGCCATCATGATGAAGCCATCAAGCACGAGAAGCAGATTAAGAGTTTCAGTTGGTACTTGCTTATACGGAATTAGTCACAAGATAGGAAGAATAAATTAATATCGAACCCATGCTAAAACCATCTCCATTTCTGTTGACAATTTCCTAAACCTACTTTTTATAATTATGAGGTGTGTTCACGTTATTTTCAATATTTTTGTATAGAGGCAATTCTATTCATTTGATTTTTTTGATGTATACATTATAACAACGTCATGTACAAGTGGCATTTGAACGGGGTGTCCCAGGTACTACAAAAAAATTATTTTCTGTAAAGTATTAATATAATTATGATATACTTGAAATGAACTATGACAAATAAGTTGCGGGCAATTTTAAAAGAATTTCAGTTAGTGACTAATGTAATTAAATTTGGAAGTTTACAAGACGCGTTTGTTGGATAGTTTAAAATGGTTCAAACAATTTATTATAATAGGTTATAGTCATTAGTTATATATTTTCATTCTTTATAAATGGAAAGAGATTTTTTTTATATTTCAGAGTAAACAATAGACGCAGTAGCTACACGTGAGTTTATTTCACCGATCACCATCATAAATTGACCGATTCTTCGGGGATATTTAACTTTTCTTTTAAATTTGCTTTTCTTTATCTTAAAAAACTACAACCGCATACGAAAGTTTTTATAACATACATCCTTTATTATAAGTTATTAAATTTCTTGAAATACATGACTTTTTTAAAAGCCTTAAAAACGCTTAAATTGTCTTACAAAAGAATTGGTATTTCTACATAAAATTCCAAAAAAAGCCAAGAATTGCTTGCGTTGGTAAGATTTCGGATTCTACTACCTATTACTAGAAGTCGGAATTTATGTCAGTTCAGAAGTTCCGGGACTAACTACCATATGTATTCCTCTCTTCACATAGTACCTACTAAAGTAAGTAAATAACTATACGGAGTCTGTGGACATTTTCAATTTATCAATAAACAAATACAAAATATTGGTACTGAGACAATTCAGTTATTTATAATAACTAAGTATAATTATTGATAAGGGCTTATTACACTTCAAAATTCGCTGAAAATTAAATCACTTACTCTTAATGTAAGCTCAAGGAGCCAACCAGTAAAATCAATAGAACTGAAACTACACGAATGCTGTAAAAATAATGTTTATTGTCACTGCCCAGTTATAGAAATATCAAAAATCATAAAATATCCCGTAGTAGTAATTGATGAAAATCATAGAAGGGACACACATCAAATGTATAACGGATAAACTCAAAAGCCTTATATATTTCTTAGATAGGACCTACATATCAAAAGTATCATGGAAAAACTCAAAAGCTTTATATATATAACCAATTAATATAAACTCAGCGACAGCGAACAGTAGGAGTCCTCAGTGTGGACCGAGGATGAAGGTGAATTTCGCTAACATTCGCGGTCTGCACACCAACCTAACTCCCATCCACCACCACCTTCTCTCACAAAATCCCCATCTCCTCTTCCTTACGGAAACACAGATTGCCGAGCCCCCAGATACCTCCTATCTGAACTGCCCAGGATATCATCTGGAAAGCCTTTTCAGGCCAAAAGGAGGTGTCTGCCTTTACAGCCGTGCTGACATCAGCTGCGCTCGTCTCGCAAATATCGAGAGCGCAAAACACGAAGTGTTATGGGTACGTGTGGATCTCACCGGTATGATGAGAATTTATGCTTGCCTTTATCGCTCACCAAACCTTGCCGAATCAGACACTGTCGAGTTGTTTAAATACTTGAGTGACACTGTAGATATTCTCTTACCCCGTTACCCATCGGCCGAGTTTGTAATCCTGGGGGACTTCAATGTTCATAATGAACAATGGCTGAAGTTCTCGGGCCCAACGAACTCTGCCGGTAGATCAGCGGAATCCTTTGCTCTTACCCATGAACTAAGCCAACTCATAGAATCTCCGACCAGAATACCAGACATCCCATCACATCGAGCCAACCTACTCGATCTGTTTCTCACTAGTGAGCCACTCGGGTACAGAGTGGAGGTGACAGCGCCCTTAGGATCCTCTGACCACTGCCTGATTACCACCTCTGTCCCATCCTCCATGAAACGTCAACCTGACAAACATGTAAAGAGGAAGGTATGGCACCACAGGGCAGCAAAATGGGACGGCATGCAGTCTTTCTTCGGAGCCTTTCCTTGGAGTACTGTATGCTTTAGCTCCGAAGACCCATCAATTTGTGCACGCGAGGTAGGAGAAGTAATCACATCAGCAATGGATTGCTACATTCCCTTCTCCGTCAAATCCTCTGGAGCGGGCACAAAACCGTGGTTTGACCATCGCTGTGCTGAAGCTGTCAGACTCAAAAATACGGCTTTTAATGCACTCCGGAAAATTAGCTCCATGAATAACCTTTCGGAATACCGAAAACGGGCAAGGAATTGTAAGAGAGTTCTAAATAGAGCTAAGAGCAACCACGACCAGAAAATTGCGAAAAAGCTGGCTGTCTGCCCCACTGGTAGCCGTGCTTTCTGGTCACTCGCTAGCTCGATCGGAAGAAATTTCTGCAGAACCACTTTCCCACCTCTGACCAAGCCTGATGGTCAGCTGGCTAACTCGGCCCGCGAGAAAGCTGAATTATTAGGCAAAATTTTCGCGGAAAACTCAACTCTTCAAGATAACGGAGAGACTCCCCCTTCCATTCCGCACTGCGGTTTTCAAATGGAGTAACCAAAGATCCGGAACAGAGAATTTCTCCGAGTCTTGAACGAGCTGAAAGTCGACAAAGCCAGTGGGCCGGACGGAATACCTGCCTTGGTCCTCAAGAGGTGTTCTGCAGAAATAACTCCAGTGCTCGCGAAATTATTTAGGCTCTCTCTCAAAGGTGGAAAGGTGCCAGATCTTTGGAAAAAGGCAATCGTCCACCCAATAAAAAAAAGGGGGACCGCTCCGACCCTTCTAACTACCGCCCCATAGCCATCACTTCCATACTCTCGAAGGTATTAGAAAGGGTGGTTAACAACAAATTGCTCACATATCTCGAGAATAACAATATCGAAACCGATCGTGTGGCGATCTACTCGGTTATGTGACGCATATTTAGGGGCGGTACATGGAGCGTTTTGGCGAAACTCAAACCGTTGGGTCGGATATCTCCAAAGCCTTTGACAGAGTCTGGCACCGGGCGCTTATCGGGAAGTTACCATCGTATGGGATCCACCCAACCCTCCATAGTTGGATTGCGGGAATTTCTGAGGGGAAGAACAATTCAAACCGTGGTTGATGGCTCTTCTTCCTCACCGCACTAAATCAATGCGGGGGTGCCACAAGGATCTGTGCTGTCTCCGACGCTGTTTTTATTGCACATCAACGATCTCGTTGAATGTGCACCAATTCACTGCTACGCTGATGACAGCACCGTTTACGAGGGTTATCTTTTTGACAGGCCCCCTTTCACCTCTGATGTCCGAACAGCTCGGGAAGTTTTGAAGCAAAAAATTGACCATCACCTCGAGATGGTTTGTGCCTGGGGTAAGGCCAACTTGGTCAGTTTCAACGTCACAAAAACCCAAGCGTGTCTGATTTCGGCAAAGAGGGAGATCAATGACTGTCTGGTGCAATTTGATGGGAGCACTCTCCCTAATAAAGACTCCATTGAAATGCTTGGAGTTACTATATCAGACCGGCTCAAGTATCGGGGATCCATAGAAGCCCGAGTAAATCAGGCCTCCAAGAAGTTGGGCGTCTTGTACAGGGCTAGGAGATTCTTCAACAGTGACCAGCTGTTGACCCTGTACAAGTCTCAAGTCCGCCCAACTATTGAATTTGGGAGCCACCTTTGGGCTGGTGCCCCAAAATACTTAAAAACCTGCTTGAATCTGTGCAAAGGAGAGCGATCCGTCTGATTGACAATCCGTTGTTAACAGACCGATTGCCTTCTCTAATGCATAGACGCAATGTAGGCATGCTGTATCTGTTCTACAGGTATTTCAATGGAGCCTGCTCCAAGGAGCTAGCAGCATTGATTCCTGATGCACCGGTGCACGTGCGCGAAACTCGACGGACACGAGCTGAACACCCGTTCACGGTTGACGTTGGCTTCATGAGAACGGGCCGTTTTTACGACTCGTTTTTGTGTAAGTCGGCTCGTATGTGGAACGAGCTACCGGCATCTGTTTTTCCTCCCTCCTATAATCCGAGCTTCTTCAAGGCCCGCATTAACAAATCCCTTCCTACAGCCCATACCTTATTCCGTCTCACAACGCCGCCCAACCGGGTGGTGACATAGTTCCCCTGTCTGTACACTGCACAGGCAGGGACGCTCTTGTGAGGTGTCCGATAAAAAATAAAAATATTTCTTAGATATGACCTACATATCAAAGGTATCACGGAAAAACTCACTAGCCTTATATATTTCTTAGATAGGACCTACATAATATCAATGGTATCACGGAAAAACTCACAAGCCTTATATATTTCTTAGATAGGACCTACATATCAAAGGTATCACGGAAAAACTCACAAGCCTTGTATATTTCTTAGATGGGACCTACATATCAAAAGTATTACGGAAAAACTCACAAGTATTTTATGTTTCTTAGATGGGACCTACATGTCAAAGGTGTAACGGATAAACTCACAAGCCTTATATATTTCTTGGATAGGACCTACATATCAAAGGTATTACGGAAAAACTCACAAGCCTTATATATATTTTTAGATGGGACCTACATATCAAAGGAATTACGGACAAACTCACAAGCCTTGTATATTTCTTAGATGGGACCTACATATCAAAAGTATTACGGAAAAACTCACAAGTCTTTTATGTATATATTACACACATAACCTGAATACGATTCAAAAAGGAATCATAAAGACCATACTGAAAATACCCATAAGACGGCCTTCGATTAACATTTTCAATAGTTTTGACGTACCAAATGTACAACAAATACGTGTAAAAATATAGTATTGAAACTATTCAAAAAATTCGGAAACATCTATTGGACCGCGTATCTATCACATTAGATCGAATCAAAATGACATACAAAACATTCCAAGTTATAAAACAACACTCGAACAAAAAAACAATATAGAAGACAAATAAAATAATTTTAGCTCGCCTCAGCAGAGACTACCTCTTAGAGACCTACCTAATGAGGACTTAAAAACACCATCACTATACTTTAATTCAGTATTTATATTGGATGTAAAATGTATTGAAATTTTATATAGTCGTTAATATAAAATAAACTACGTATAAGTACATATTAATTACGTATACCGTTCATATGTAAAAGCCCCTAAAAAAGGCAATGATAAATAAATAAATTACATTCAATTTCAAACACGTACATACGAGTAAATGATCTACATCCTGGATGACATCCGAAACAACTAACTTATGTAATGATTTTTTTCCAAAACTCAAACTTTTCCAAGTTTCTTGCCAAATCAGAACAGGCCTATTGGATGGGGAGGAAAAAAACTAGAATTTTTTATATTTCAATAAAATAAATATTATTGAAGAAGAATATAATATTAATAAATTTAAATTAAACATGAAAAGAACAAGACACAGCAAATAAATATATCTCTCGTCCTACTGGTACAGGCGTCTTGACAACTCGACCATTGGGACCTATTTATTTATTCCTCTTTTATAAGTTCTTCGTGGAACTTTTTCAATTTGGACATTGATCCAATGGAACTTTGTCCATTTGGACATTCATCCATTGGAATTTTGTCCATTTGGACATTTATCCATTGGAATTTCGTCCGTTCGGAAATGTATCTAATGAAACTTTGTTCCTTTGTCATTCATCCAATGGAACTTTTTCCAATTGGAAATTCATCCAATGGAATTTTGTCCATTTGGACATTCGTCCAATGAAACTTTGTCCATTCCGTCTTGCATCTAATTTTTCCCATATTATTGGTAGCTACCTTTTTTAAATGATCACAAAGTTTCTAATGAAATTGGTTTGTAATGTAGATAGTATCTCGGAAAAACCTATTCAATTTTATAAAATTTTAATGGGAAAACTATTGACTTTAGTCTAAATGTATAATCAAGGAACAACTTTTGTGTTTAACTTATTTTTAAGGTTATACTTATCAACGTAATACGTATATCATTGAAGAAGAAGATAATACTAATGTTATTTCGATGTTGTTGCGTATTGCCTTATAATGCAAGTGAAGTGTGGTTTACTATTATTTCATACGCATTACAGAGTTTACGTCAATTGAAGATCTGCGCAATCGTGGCGGCTGAATGATGGTAATTGTGGCTAAAGAAATTACCAGCGCGTGTAACGTACAGTTTCAGGAGTGGACTAGGCCCTAAGTTTCCACAATATTCCTGGTGCGTGGACATTTTAACGGGTCTTTTACACTTTACCTACCTTAGAAACTATAAAATATATGTCGTGATTAATTTTACTGCCGTGCGTGCTAAAAATAAATTAGTAATTTGACTGTTGCTATCATGTTGTATTTTTTCACAAACAAAAACATGAATTGTACTAATAAAATACCGAAAGATGTCAAAACACACATGAAGAAAACAATAAAAAATATGAATTCATGATGTTTGAAGTGGGAATACACCGCTCCGCAGCGCAAAGCCAATTTCCAAAGCGGCATATTGGGGCGAAGCTTAATGCTAAATCACTATTTCCGATTAATCTTTATAACGAATTGGTTTACATTAAAATGCCAAAAAATATGCTTTAGATAAGTTGAAGGTTTTCCTATGGTTTCTCTTGAGTAGAATACAAATAAAATGTTTAATTACTTAAGAAAAAATATGAAAGCACAAAAGGAACAACTTTTAAAAAATTCAATATTATATGTAAGATTATCTGTGACAGTTTCCTTTGATTAACTTTTTTGATTTCTTATAAAATTATTTACAAAATAAATAAAAATCATTTGTGCTTGAAATGGAGCGTTTCTAGACTCCGTTTGTCGAGCGATTTCAATGCCTATGACCCATATTCGTGACGATATAAGCATAAGGCATACCAAGAATATACTTATTTTTGGCTTGTAGCTTCCTCTTACTTTTATGAAATAGTATCCATCTTATTAATTAGATTCTTATACGACCGTTCAACTTCGGTATAGTAAAGCCAACCTATGGCCTAGTTTAAGAAAGTTTTAACCAAAAAAACGCCATGGTAATAAGACACATTTTTCACTGTTATTATTTTACGCGCCGCGTAATGTTTACTCAACATTTTTTAGTAAGACTGTATATATTGTATAATACCTATTATACCCGTACCCTACACGCGAGAAGAAATCCTGCGGGGCCAAATTTCTCTCTAGTATTAAAGGAAATGATTGAGATGAGAGCAAAACAACAGAAAAAATAAGCCTGCAGCGACTGTGTGTATTGTATTATACCTATTGCACCCGTACCCTACACGCGAGAAGAAATCCTGCAGGGCCAAATTTATCTCTAGTATTAAAGGAAATGATTGAGATGAGAGCAAAACAACAGAAAAAATAAGCCTGCAGCGACTGTGTGTATTGTATTATATGTACCTATTGCACCAGTACCCTACACGCGAGAAGAAATCCTGCAGGGCCAAATTTCTCTCTAGTATTAAAGGAAATGATTGAGATGAGAGCAAAACAACAGAAAAAATATTTTAAAAATAAGCCTACAGCGACTAAGTAATATTTTAGCTTAATTCTGAATCACAATTTTTTTTTTTTTTGTAATTATTTTTTATTTTTAATAATATGTTTACATGGTACATAATTTATTTTACATCTTGGGTCTTTTTACTACTCTTCCATTGAAAGCATTTGCTTGTGTATGGAAGGGGAGTGTACATAAATGTTGTTGTTAGTTAGTACTTAAATAATTCATTGTACATAAATGTACGTTTGCTGTAGTATTTTTTTTGATAGTAGTGATTCGATATATTCGATTAATGTTACTACACATTCGTTTAAATAATGAATTCCAAAAAATATTATTTGAATAAATTGAATCTTTTCCTTCAAGTAGAATTAAAAGAAATTTGTTAAAATATTCATATTGATTATTAAAAATAGTATTTTTTCATTCTGCATGCATGAATTTATAAAAGAGACAATATAAAAAAAAAAAACAATATTATGGCCAAGATTATTACAGTTTCCATTGATTAATTTTTTTCTTTCTAATAAATATGAAAGCACAAAAGGAACAACTTTTAAAAAATTCAATATTATAGGTAAGATTATCTGTGACAGTTTCCTTTGATTAACTTTTTTGCTTTCTTATAAAATTATTGACAAATAAATAAAACTCCTTTTGCACTTGAAATCGAGCATTTCTAGACTCCGTTTGCTAAGCGATTTCAATTCCTATTTCCTGTGTTTGTTCCGATATGAGACATACTAAGAATGTACATATTTTTGGTTTGTGGCTTCCTCTTAACAGTTGAAAAAAATGTGTATAACGCATTGGCGATAGTTTGTTGAAGAAAAACGAAGTAACCCGCGGAGCACATGCAATGTCTGCGATATGAGTCTAAGAACGTGATAAGGATAAATATCCTGCGGCTGCGTATAATAGGCGACTTGTGAGCAAAAATTACATGCAAGAGGAATTTTTAAAGACTACCGTTGAAGAACAGAAAACGTATCATAAAAAATGGTCTCTATTTGCTCGGCAGTCCTGCACCTCGTGCTACGAATAATATGATATGCGCCGGTCGGCGGGATAGATAATATAAGAGATTGCGTAGTCAAGTGATTAATGACGAGAAGCGCTCGATGTGGAATTATCAGATTTATTTGTTGAATCATCACCACATGTCGCTAAGTCGACTAATTAAACACGATGGGAATACAGCGAAGTGTTTCTGCTGAGGCCGTAGACGGTTTTTATAACGGTGTGCATATTTCAAAAGTAACCGGATTAAAACATATTTTAGTGAAAATAACCATCATATACGCAGCTTCTTAAAAAAAATGATTTGACTATTATTGATTTGACAAAGCATAAAGTACCTTGTAACTCGTCTTATTTTTTTATTAACCGTTGAAATTATCTACACGCCATTTTCAGGCGGGTTGGCAGATATAATTAAACGCCACACAACTCTTTCCTGGTTCTCACTCCTTGCTTTAATCACATTCATATATCAATGATTTCCCGGATCATTCTCGACACTTTTTACATCTGACATATTTTCTACATACGTTTTATCCTCCATTCACCCACGCTCGGCGTGTTCAAACCATCCAAGCGTCCTTTTCTCAATCTTGTTCACTAAGCGATCGACCTTGCATTCCTTCCGAAGTCATGGTTAAATTCCACACGTTCGCCTAGGAGATCTCGTTTCTGCCGCGTTCAAAAAAGAAACAATAAGTATAATAACGGTAACCGGATAAATCATCACAATGATAATTCATCACAACTTTAAAAAGTTATATAAAGTCATGGAAAGTGATGAAACAAAAACTTTATTAACTGGGTTATGTAGGTTAGGATAGGTTAAGTTAAAAAAATGTTTTTCATCGTTTCTAATGACTTTATTTCACTTTTTAAAGTGTGTTGAATTGTCACTGTGTTGAGTTATCATAGAACCATAATAACAGTAGGTACAATTGTTTGGTAGGTGGAAATTGTGATGAAAATCATTCCCAAGATATTACTGCCGTAATATTTACACTTTCCAGTAAATATTTAATTGTAAGCGTTCAAAAAGAAAGGGAGATATGTAAATACGAATGTTAAAAAAATAAAAAACGATAATAATTTAACGAAAATTGTGAAAATATTTAATAAAACAAGACTCGTTTAAAATGGATTAAAATCTCTACAAATGCTTTAGTTGCATTTAAAGATACACTGTGATATCATATCTATAACATATTAAATAACAGAAAAAAACTTCTTAGATTTTTTCTGCCGAGGGAATTTCATGCAATTACCGTTTCAGCTTCACAAATGTAGATATGATCTTAAAAATGATTCCTTTCCATTGAAATTCCCTTTTTTGGGAACTTAAAAACACAAAGAGTTTAGTAATTTTGAAAGTGGGGGCTTAAATAGGACTGTAAGCACCGGTTTATTTTCACCTAAGACAACTCAAATCTGTCCGAAGAAACCTTCCTACAGAAGTAACAAAACTACTTATCAACTCCTACGTAGTCTCACGTCTCGATAACTGCAACGGAATTTATGCCAGCCTTCCAAAATATCAAATTGACAAACTTCAATCAGTGTTTAATGCAGCAGCACGGCTCATAACCGGGGTTTCAAAATATTCGCACATTTCAGAACACCTTCGTAACTTTCACTGGCTCAAGTGCCCTGAAAGAATCCAGTACTAACTGTGCTGGATGGTGTTTAAATCCATCAATGAAATGGCCCCACCCTACATCTCTGAACTATGCGTCCCGGAAAACACTGGTCTGAGGCAGTCAACTCTTAGATCAGCAACATCATCAGCTGTAGGCAGACTGATAGAACCTATGCGCAAGCCAAATACTAAGTTTGGTGATCGCGCTTCCGGTGTATCTGGGCCGAAGGCTTGGAATAAACTCCCTCCAGAACTAAGATCCATAACAAGTCCAACAGAATTCAGGTCTAAACTAAAAACTTACCTTTTTAAGCTCTCGCACGCTTTTTTTTGTAATTATTTTTTATTTTTAATAATATGTTTACATGGTACATAATTCATTTTACATCTTGGGTCTTTTTACTACTCTTCCATTGAAAGCATTTGCTTGTGTATGGAAGGGGAGTGTACATAAATGTTGCTGTTAGTTAGTACTTAAATAATTCATTGTAATAATAATTAATAATTTATTAGATTAAATATATACAATTCCTAAGAGAAAGTCCAGTTATATTCAATTTTTCAATTAAGTCCTAAATCCTGTATCTAAATTTCGCCAATAAACAATTAGATAATGTTAATTAAGTGTTAATCTCAAGTGACCTACCAGGTAAGTATTGTACTGAATATTTTCTCCATAAATAGTTAAGTAATAACATAGATCACTGTAGAAATGTATTATAAGTTTGCACAGCGCCCTTGAGGTGATTTTGCACAAAAACTGCGCTATACAAGTCATCGAATTATTATTATTATTATTAAGGAATATGAAAGCTCATTTATTAAGTTGGTCACAGCAATCAGCATAAATATGGTAATAAATTGGCAAGACTCAATTCACACCCGAACTTTAGACAGCCTACTTTAGGTCATAAAGAAATGTATATCATAATAAATAATATATCATGGTGGTGCTGCTAAAACTAATATGGACCCTCTTGTCAAAGCGCAAAAAGCCTTAATTAAAGTTATCACAAAAAAACCTTACAGATTCTCGACAATACAGTTATTTAAGGACTTCACCGTACTGAACATACAGCAACTATACATAAAAATTATAACTCTATATTACCAAAAAGACAAACTTAACCATCATACTATACAACACAATTACGAAACAAGAAACAGACATCAACACATGACCCCGAAGATAAATACCACCTATGGACAAAGACATTTTCATAATCTGGCCCCAAAAATTTTCAACTTAATGGAAAAAGATATTAAAGACCTGGCAACAAGTGTAAATATAAGACACAAAATCCACACATGGATAGTCAACAAAGGCATTGTATACTGCGGACAGATAACATCTACAATACCATAAATTATAGCACACTCCACGCCTGAATTTTTCTCTTTTGTTTTCATTCATTTATTTGTATCTGCATTATTTCTTATGTTTTATTTTTAATTTTCATCTATCTAATTATTTATCTTTTCTGTATATCTTTTTTTTATATCTGTGATTCTATATTAATTAGCATTATACAAAATTAGATCAAACTCCCGCCACCTCGGAACAGGCTCAGCCTAGTGAGGTGGATTATACCAAAAAAAATGTATGTTAATTTATTGGTTAATAAATAATTTTAAAAAAAAAAATATATCACTGCTGGATAGCTCTTTATCATGGATAGCAATATTTGCCTCTGGGACTGTGTCGAGAACACATTGGTATTATATACATAGTATAGAAACTAGAAACATGTGTATTAGCAAATGAAAACGCATCGGCTTATTACATTTTGCACTCTAAACATATAATAAGTTGTCCGAATCCATTACAGCATAAAGTTTATAGAATAGTTTAGTGAAAGAGATACATACAGCTTTTCCCCACTCCAGATAAGCAGTCGACCCATTCCTTTTGTGAGATGGACAAATCGTGATCGCTGTCACAAATTCGTCCGAAATTGCGCGCGCACCTTCTTGGTTGAACAACCTGAAATAAAATAAATATAAAAGTGTTTTACTTAATGAATCTCTTTCAAAAACTGACAAATTACATATGATAAATGTATTATATAATATTTATTGTGGAAAACAACTCCAGACACTGTGAGATGAGAGGAGAGGCCCGTGATTCACAGAGGCCGCTAAGTAGCGCGGAACAGGAATGACCTTGTCGATGCGATGGATTTCCGACCCCAATAGGTCGAGGGGAGGAAGGTGTTTTATATTTTTGAAACATAATATTTGTTGTGGAAACAACTCCAGACACTGTGAGAAGAGAGGAGAGACCCGCGATGCCCAGAGGCTGCTAAGTAGCCCGGAACAGGGATGACCTTGTCGATGCCATGGATTCCCGACCCCAATAGGTCGAGGGGAAGAAGGTGTTTTATATTTTTGAAACATAATATTTGTTGTGGAAACAACTCCAGGCACTGTGAGAGGAGAGGAGAGACCCGCGATGCCCAGAGGCTGCTAAGTAGCCCGGAACAGGGATGACCTTGTCGATGCCATGGATTCCCGACCCCAATAGGTCGAGGGGAAGAAGGTGTTTTATATTTTTGAAACATAATATTTGTTGTGGAAACAACTCCAGGCACTGTGAGAAGAGAGGAGAGACCCGCGATGCCCAGAGGCTGCTAAGTAGCCCGAAACAGGGATGACCTTGTCGATGCCATGGATTCCCGACCCCAATAGGTCGAGGGGAAGAAGGTGTTTTATATTTTTGAAACATAATACGTGTTTTTTATAATACCTTCATAATACAAGCGAGCTAGAACCTATTTTAATTAAATTATTATTTTAACTAAATGTTTAGATTATTAGATCATTTTTTATTGTGTATTGGTTGGTTCATTTAACAATTTACGAATATAAAACAATATGTACATGGTTACATTTCGTTACATATAAAATTATATTTTTGCAGGGTTAAATTTTTTTTTAAAACATGCATACTGTTATTGGCAACAAGTAAATAAAGAATCAATAATTATAAATGATGGCCCAAAATCTGTTCATTTTTATTAGTATTTCTTTCAAACTCATCAAATTGTAGTCGAAGAAACTCTTAACTCTTAAAATCTCCGCTAAAAAAATCTATAACTAGGTACATAATAACATCTGAGAACAGGTACGGTAAAATATTGACATATAAGATAAATTATTAAAAAAAATTTATTAAACACATTTGTTTCCCGTCTTCGTAACAAGAAATATATTACTATGTCTAATTCCATTTGTGTGACTAAATATAAACCACATGACAGCAAAAATATTTTAGATGTAATCTTAGAAATGTGCATAAGACGAAATTGGTCATTATCATTTAAATATACACTTTTTAGCATAACGAGTATCCATTGAGGTAGATGTGCCCAGGAAAATCCTATCAAATATTTATGCAATATTATTAAATAATAAATACGTTGAATTTATTTAAGATATGATAACACTAAATTATTACTTTCCGTGTATGAAACTCCATTATAACTAACTGTGAGTAAATCTTTATCTTTTAAGAATATGATTATTACGATGACACTATTTTACGGTATTTGAAGTACGTAATATTGTTTATTCATAATAAAATAATAAGATATAAATTCCGAATTAACTTCAAGAAATCGCAATCTGGTATTAACTATTTACCGTCAGTCCTGTCGTAGATTATGGTAGAAGTATACGATGCGATACGATTGTACCACCCCAGACAGGAGCAATCCTGTCCCGGTGCGACCGGTACACCAAGGGGCACTGATTTGTGAGGAACACGTGCTTTGAGGATTGGAAGGAGGTTAGATTGTAATCGACCGGTATACAGGCAACCTGTGAGCGTTATTATTTCTTCTTTATGACTTCCTTTCTCTTGCCTCTTCTCACATAGCCTTACGTTTTTTTGCTCTTCCTTGTTCATCTTATCTCTTCTTGTCTTTTCTTATCTCTTCTTGTATCTTCTTGTCTCTTCTTATCACTTCTTGTCTCTTCTTGCCTCTCCTTGCCGCTTCTTGACTCGCCTTGGCTCTTCTTACATATATTTGTATCTTCTCGTCTCTTCTTGCATATTTTTACGTCTTACCGCCCCTTCGTGTCTCTTCCAGTCTCTCCTTGCCTCTTCTTGCATCTCTTCACCCTTACTTGGTTAGTATTGTCTCGTCTTCATTATTCTTACTTCTTACCGCCGCTTATCTGTTTTATACGTAGATATCTTTCAAAGACAGCTCGCTGAAGAGGTCCCATAAGTTTTGAACTAATTGCACTGCTTGACACTTGAGGGGCTGAGTATTCATTCTCCGACTGCTTTGAGTCTTTGTCCGTGTTAGCTTCACTTTCAAAACTTTGTTGTTTTAAAATATTATGAAAATTTCAAATTCCGGCTAAACGATAATAATTACGCAGCATTTAGCTACTTGAGAAGGTAAGCACTACGTAAAACACTTTTGTTGAACTCTCTTCAGTAATTTTTTAACAAGGAACATCTTCTAAATTTATTAAACGAACAGGAACGGTTATATCCTGTCACTGGATAGATTATAGTAGAACTATAACTAATATATTATTTAGGTGAATATTTTAATAAATACAGCGACAAATACATCATATACCTACTCTTTGAACCGTTAAATGATATTTTATGTTACATCATTTCTAGCTTAAATACCTTATTTAATACACAAAAGCTTCAAATTTTAATTTTTTTTGTTATATGTTCAAAAATATTATTATTTAATTTATAAGTAACAGTTTATCTATAAACAAGTTATGCAGTGTAAATATTATTACGCTTGACAGCTGTTTCGCTGATGACATTATCAAACGTAATGCATTATTAAACATTATCAGCTGCGTAATAATAATAATAATGACAGCAGAACTTGAACACAGAAACAGTTATTGTATAAATTGAATAATAATATTATTGAATGCATAAATAACAGAAAAAATTAAAATGAAGTTTTACAAATTAAACTTGATAACTATAAATAAAAAGTCCTATTTAAATAATAATAAAAAATAGTGAGTAAATAAGTACATAAAAGTTTACAAAAATAATAATAGTTTACCTCTTTCTTAGGTAAAAAAATGCTGATTGGCCGACTGATATCGTTTATGGGTAATTATCATCATATCGTTAATTTAGTATACAATTTAGTAGTCTATAATCTAGTACTAAAAATGGGCGTTAATCTTCACATCAGCAGCACTTTGTTGGCCATAAATAAGGCGTCGGAGAGATAGCAATAATTGCTTCTGCTTTATTTTATTAATTTATGTCTCATCCGCCATAATAATAATTTAAATGCCATTAAATTCATACTTCGTGTAATTCTCAGCCCGCGAGTTCGTTACAATAATCATTCTCAATTAATACAATCTCTAGGTTCATTGAAACATTGAGAAGTATTAGGCTTCGTTTAACTTAGGTATTAATAATAGAAACATTAAAGACTTAATACATAATTATCTAAGTAGAAATAACGTAATACTTAATAAAAGAAGTGGCAGTGACTTAATACTTAAGTCTTCAAGTGGTAGGTAAGTAGTAAGTGTAAGTGTGTACTTACTTTTTTAAGCAGACGCCTCAATTGGCGGTACTCGGGCTCGTCCAGAAAGCCATTAGCATCGGTGTCGATGGTAGAAAACTTCCAATCTAGTACTGTGGAGTCCTCGGCGTGCAAGCCCTTGGATCGCTCATGCTCAGCCTTGAAGATGTTAAGCAGGTTTGTGCTGAACTCTATTCTGTCCACTCTGCTACAACCTGTCAGAATATTAAACGAGCCAGCGTTATTTTACAGCACCACAAGTCTTGTTAATTTTATGGGATGCGTTAGTATTTTAGTGCATTATTCGTGGTGCTGTATAAATATACTTATAACACAATGATATTAAAGTGTGGGTACCTTTTTTATTCCCTCGTCCTCTGGCGGATGACCTCCGTTTAGTTTCGGCTTTCCCTGAAAATAATGCAAGATTTTATTACTTGTTACACGGAGAAATATGACTATTTCTAATTTATTAACAAACTCTTTAAATTATCATTAATTCCGATTAAAAACGGGATTGCAGTCCTTACGAATAAATTTAGATATAATTTTTTTTTTTAAATAAATATTTTTTTAATTATTCTACGACAGATTATAATTCCATTTACATTAAAATCATCTTATTCTGACACTCTTAAAATCTGGGAAGATAAACATACAAAAAAGTCTTAATGCAATAGCATTAAAGAGGAATTAAATACATCCACTGTTTCAGATATTACCATGTAGCACCATTCCTCGTGTCATGCTATGTTGTGCTAGAAAATCTGTTCAGTGTGGTAGCTTGAAAAAATCATAGCGACGACTACGGTTGAAGTTTTCGGTCATGTATAATCCATGGCATTATAAGAGGAATGGGCTATCAATCGAGTTATGTCGGAACAAGTGTTAATGAAAATCCGAATATTGATGCATTACAACGAAAATTCTTTGTATCGTCATGAGATCAAGGCAAATCGGTCAAACATTCTAATAATAATAAATTTATTTCTCATAAAAATCATACAATAAAACCTGCGGAAACTAGGACTAGACTAGCCAACTAGGAATGGATCCTGTTTTAGGCCAGTCAAATTGACAAGTTTTGTTCATATCATAATTTAGCACTTACTATAAAACAAAACCGGTAAAGTAAATAAGAGTCAGATAGTAGTAATAAAAAGTAAGTAATTCTTAAATTGATGTTTTATTAACAAGGCTTTTTAATTTATCGTGAGGGCAAATATGGATTTCTCTCCGTGTTGTAGCCGTGAACTATAATGGTAACCCTCTTAACGAAACTATAAGCACATACAACAGTTTTTTACTACATTACGTAGTTTTCAAAATATGTTTTAAATCTACAAAATCGAATTGGTTTGACTGAGGATTGTACCTTCCTTAGCAGGGACTGGAGTCAAGTGTGCTAACAACCTTGCCAAATGTCGATCGCATAGGAACGAAATTTATTTCGTATACGAGTATTTACTACCGTAATGTCATCCAATTTCAGAGAAATGCGTAAATGTCCCAGTGTGTGTAAGCGGTTGACACCAAAAGATGACCGAATGCATCAATTTTATCAACTACGAGAAAATAACAGTGAAATTCTTATAGATTTTTTAAAAGAACCACTGATTATAACATGGAGATAAATTTCTGGAATTCATTTGTATCTATATTTTAGTTTTTTTCCAAAAACTTGTCCAATATCTTGCCCAGTCTTTTCAATTTATAAATCTACAAGAGTATTATTGTTTCATAATTCCGGGAAAATAATATTTTAAGAAATGAAAAAGAATGACCATAAATTAATGCAGTTACGCTTCTAAAAAACAGGCTTTCGATTGATCAAGAAACCAACAAAGGAATGATCAAAAAATGTAAGATCGGTGACATCAGCGCAGCTCTAGGAATAAGTAATGAACAAATAATATAACATGGGATTGAATTTGTTGAGAAGTAAAAGACTTCTACTTGAAATATTTGCACGTATTTACAATGATACATGTTTGACAAAACATACTGCCACATAATGTATATGTATTTATATTTAACCACCGTGTCCTTGCGATGTGTTGGTGATTGTTACGGCTCAATCAAAGTAGTAACCGAGCGTTTTTTCCCAAACCTACGTGTTGCGATGGCCACAACTGATTGAAAACACTTATTTGTATGCATTTTGTATAAATATTTATCATTGAAGCTAAGATGCATCTACATACGAGTACTTATTTACCAAGCTTAGTAACTAACCTTGTAAGTCCTTAAAGAGACTGTTGTAAATATGTATATCATTAAGTCACTAATTTTAAGCCAGTCGTTAGAAGACTTAGTCGTAAGTCACTAGACATAAGTCTTAGATGTTAGTTTCTAATTTTAAGTCAGTAGTAGTTATAAGTCTTAGTCGAAAGTCACTGGAAATAAGTTTGAGATGTAAGCCACCAGTTTTAAATCATTAGTTATAAGCCTTAGTCGTAAGTTACGGCTTATTATTATGAATCTTAGTTGTAAGTCAATAATGTTTAATAATTAATTTAATTTAATCATTTTTGTTTTTACTAAGCAGTGTTATTTTCCCCTGTTTTCGGAAACAAATCAATTTCATACATATTTGTACAGCGCCCTAGAGGGATTATTCACTAAAACGGCGCTATATAAATCAACCAAATATTATGATTATTATGACCGGTTGTAACAGAATATTCCAAAATGTTGTAATCCTGACGTAAAGGGTTCAATCATATACTAGCTAAGCTCTCCATCATTGCACAAACAATTCCCGCTAATAATTCTAGTAGTAGGAGAAATTTTAATATGTTCAGGATATCTCGTGTCATTAAATTAAATTAAATGCTCGTTTATTCCATTCTATTAATATGTTTTCTTTTTAGTTTTATCTTTTTTTCTCTCTCTCTCTCTCTCTCTTATTTCGGTACATCTTAACATTGTAATCTAAAGCATTATGGCTACCATAATATGGGCATGAGGTTAGTATGGTGGCTGTAGACAACAAAAAAACTGTTATCATTTAATTTTTTATGAATAAAGAAACACAAAAAAAATAATACATTTATATATTCGTGAGTAAACCAGGAACATTAGCCTTTTTTTAAATATGCAATTGGTTAATCTCAGCCATAAACCAGAACAAAGCAGTTGAAACTCTTGATCGGTCAGCTCTGTTATCGTAAAATTCTCCGACTCGTTTCTATACCACCTACATGTAAAAGCCCTCTGGGCGTTAAATAAATAAAAATAATAAATAAAAAAACTTTATAGGTTAACGCCATTATTTCCGCTAACAACATTATTTGCATTATGAACGGAATTGCAATAGAAAAATCTTAATTGTTCAATTTTTTTTTTCTAGCACTAGTCATGTATAAGTAAAACATTTATTTTTAGAGACTTATTAATTAACTCCATTGCCGGGTTCAAGTTTGATAAGAAAAAAATCTTTTAAAATTCAAAATTCAAAAAACATTTATTGAACAAAAATAATAAAAATAAAAAAGAGTACAGAGGGTAGAGCTTATATGTTTTAATCCTATTTCTTCCAGCTAACCCAACAAATACACAATATATTAAAAAACAACAACAATTACATAATAACAAATATATGTAAATAAAATTTAAAAAAAAACAGAGGTATTTATAATGATGCATAAATATGTAAGGTATTCATTTGAAGTGTAGAGGCGTTTGTTTAAAATAAATGTTTTTACTGATGATTTAAATGTAAGTATGTCGGTTATTTGTTTGATGCTACGTGGAAGGTTGTTATATACTTTATTGGCCATGTAGTGTGGTCCTTTTTGAAATATTGTTTGGTTTGCTTTTGGGATTAATAAGATTTCTGTGAACCTTGTAGGGTATTTATGTGTTGAGTTTTTTTGTGGGAACTTTTCTGGAGATGATCGAACTAACAGGCATAACTCCGTTATATATGTGTCCGTCACTGTCAGAATTTGATATTTTTAAAAATTTGTCTACATGAATCCAGGTGATCCACCTCTTTTGGATGATAAAAACATCTTTGGCGTTTACTGAGTTCTTGTCCATAAAAATCTATTTCTTATTTAATCATTGAGTATACGTATCCATAGTATGCGGTGATTACTGACTCGATGTTCGAGCTAAGCCGGGTATTAAAGCTAGTGCAATATAGTCTGAAACATATATTGTTTAATACCGGATCTAATCACGTTATTAATAAAGACGCCCATAGACGACGGTTTCTAATTAAAATTGATATCATTGTACCTACCAAGAACTGTTTGTCATCATGCATAGTGCATAGTATTGATATCAATAAAATCTATGAATATTTAGTACAATCGTATCTATTAAAATTTATTATATTATTTCACGCCGCAGTGATTAAAAATGAAAGTTACAGACACCTGAGCGATTTTCAAACCAATCAGTTGCTATTCTTTACTTCAAAGGGCATCGAACCCACGACCTCGCGATTATAATGAATTTTTTCGTATTAAAAAATCGTGCAAATTTTTAAAACTAGGCAAAAGAATTGCGTACAGATTTTAGCACGAATTTCATAAAATTAAGTGATTAAAACTATTCCACAACTAACCATCTTGCCGTGGGCGGAGAAGACGAACCGCCAAACAAATTGGTCGGGTCACACACTCCTTGCCTCTTCGCACTCTTCTATCATTCTTACTATTGACATGGCCCGACTCAAATTCCACAAAAGTGTACTTATTTACTTATTATATACCTATCTCTATTTGAGTCAGGTTTATACACATATTTTTTTAGCAAAAATACTCGCCCGTTCTATAAAATTAAAAAAAAAAACTAGATAGCAAATGTATCTCCGCTGATAGCTCAGTTGCAATATCTTCTTCTTTCTTAAATAAGTTTGTTTTATCCTTACCTGGTAGGTAGCTGGTAAAGCCATAGCTTAGCAAATTTTATTTTAAATTAACAAAACTTTATGTTTCAAACAAAATAATATAGAAAAAGTCATAGTGTTGCATTCCAAACCGTCCAAACAGATAATATATTATGAATGTTAGAACCGAGGGAAAATATGAAATTGACGAAACTACAGTTTTTGCTACGGGTGAATCAACCTGAACCAAAAACGACGCATGTAACAGAAAGAGAGGTTTCATTACAACAGAGCTCTCGGCGAAAAGATCATAATTTATTGTGAGATGCAATCTGGTGAAGTTCAACATACCTGAGCACGGGTCCTGTTGGTTAAATCTAACGGGGAATCCTTCACATATAAGTTTGTTGAGTTGGCATCTGGAGACGAACGTTTGGTTGTGCTTTTCGCAGAGGGCTTTTCTTCCGTTTTCACCCAGAAGACAAGTCTCCAACTGCAATTCGCATTTGGTCTAAAAAAAGGAAAAGAAGAATGATATAAATTACATGGACCTCAGATTATGAATGTTGTAAGCGATTGATCCGTAATGTCAGATCGTACAAAAGCCTGAAACAGTATCAAAGCAAAAATGTTATAAGGTAACAATATTACTATGATCGAACGTATCTCACTTCGCATTAGTGGGGTTGACAGATTATGTCTTAGCCTATTTTAGCATATCGCTCGCCATACAATCCCATTGGGAATGTATGGCGAGCGATATGCTGAAATAGGTAAAGCCACGAGAATAGCTCTAAGGTCCGATAATCAATAAATTGTTCCATATTATTTACCAACTCAATATTGACCGCCATTCAGGTAATATTTAAAAAAAGGCGCTTTATGAATTCTTTCTAGTTTCAGCAGTGCTCTGATGAACTTGAGCAAATATTTCGATGTCTACCTTTCGAATAAATATTGTTGGCTTTAAGGAACACAAAAAAATCCGGAAAATAGCAAAAATGTACTTAACTTGTTCTTTAAAAAATATTGTTAAAAAAATGTACGAATATCTTACCTAAGAATACGTAAGATATTTTTCGAAAACTATAAACTTATTATTATACTAGCTATATATTAAACGTGTTAATAAAACTGATAATTTCAATTGAAAGCATAATTTAAGTCACTATTCACAAAGACAAGTGAAATTGAGTAACGTGCTGCCAATATCGCTCGTAAATACAACCATTGTTAGGTACACCATGATTAATGATTCCCATCAGATAAGTACAATCCACTGAATCCATGTCGGTGGCGAGTCACGACTTTCCTTCCGGTTTTAGCAATTTCCAAAACAAAACGGTTTTATAGGTGATTTTATATACCATAAGATGCATAAAACGAACATCTTTTTCAAATATCATAAGACGAATAAAACCCTTGGGCCAATACGAACATCATACAATTCAAAAACATATATTATGTAGATCTTTTGTTAAAATGCTGAACTATACGCAATAAGCCATACAATAAACATAGAAATAATCAAAATAAAATAGAAATACAAACAACTCAGTAGCTTCCCATGATGGCGTCGTGGGTTCATTCTTCGTTGGATAAGCCCCCCATCATTAAATAGAAGGAGAATTTCAAATATTGCCATGTGCTATGCATTACCAAAAAATGGTTATCTTCTAAAAAATGAAAAAATTATTTATCTAAAATGAATTCAAAGGTTTTTTTTATTATTTATTTGAAAAAACACAGATTCACGCAATGAAAGATTTTTAACAAAACACAAAATTTCGCCAGCACCCTAACTATTTCTCACATATTTATGCGTAGCAGATAAATAAACGTTTACAAATCGAGAAAAAAAGTATTAATAATATCGATTAATCAAAAAAAAAATTACAATAGGTAAACGAAGTTACTGAAATAAATAAATTTTTAGAAGAAAAAAATAGTTTTCATTTTTCATTTAAAACTGTATATTCTCCAATGTCGGTATTCTTCATAGATTTTGAAGAAATGGTTCGCACTTCTTCTGATTACTGTAACTATCATTTTGTGCACGTCCGGCTATTGCTCTGGCTGGTATTTTAATTAATGTCTAAATCTGCAAGTTAATGCAAATAAATTAATTTTGGTTAACCAAACCTGCTATTTGTTAATTACACCTTCTTACCACTACATGACTACACATGAGTAATATTACTGTGCCAAATTTAAACCATGCAAATAGATTAAATTTATTAACGTTCCTTACAACATTTTTAAACCCATTATGCAAGAACTATAAAACTAGTCAACCAACATCACTACATCCAGAACTGAAACCGCCATTTAAAAAAAGCTTTTGGTTGATGCACTACGAAGTAATGCAAAACCATGTGTTTTTGGTTTGAATATTTGGTCGCTTGGAAATATTACAAATCCTTAAATTAAATATTGCGAGTAGAGCACTTCTTGATTATATAACTTTAAAAAGTTATATAAATCCTTGAAAAGTGATGAAAAATAAAACTAGATTAAATAGGTGAGGGTTATAGGTTAGTTTTTGATCACCATTTCTGACTTTATATCAGTCCAATTGTATTGATTTGTCATTGTCCTGAGTTGTCATGGAACGTCAAATGTATAGATTACACAGTCTTCTTCTTTCTTCTATGTGCGTAGTAGATTACGCCACGCAGTTCATCAATGATAATTGAATATTCGACGCACTTGGGCCCAGAGAATTATCTCTAACCCTCGAACCTTCCACTGCCTTTTCGTATATGCCCACTTATGTCAATTTGCGTTTAGCAAGATAAGAGTCTCGCGCATGGGTATTTATAGTTATTTAGACCATATATATGAGTACATGGTGTCCACGGGTAAAGTGTACTAACTACGTAAGGTTTCTACATGATAAGCAAAAAAAGACGAAAAACTTTTACGGAAATCCAACCTTTTGGTAGTTTCAGGTAATTTTTAAGTTGTTAAGGGAAAAATCTACTGTGAACAAAATAAAAATAAAAAAAGAAAAAAAATATTTTTCTAAAAAAAAAAGCAACCGAACTTCTAAAAGTGTTATTTTTCCTATCTATACCTATCTCAATAAATGTCAACAATTCATCGAAATTCTTATTGAAATATGTATACACAGTTCTCCGATGTTAATTTATTTTTAAACTTATACACATCTTCAAAATATTGGAATATACCACTTTTGAAAAAGTATTATTAGTAAAACATATTATTTTATAGGTAGGTACTTTATCGACTTATCGCTTTATTACAATCAGTTGCGATTTTGAAAATTATACTTAAATTCAAAACAAATCCAAGATTCGAGGAACCAAAATTACAGACAGGCTCACAAATTAAATTAGTACTTTGGTTATTGTTTTGAAAGGTATTTCGTATCTAGAGTTATTTTATTCATAATAATTGTACCAAATGATTTATCGTAGATAATGAACTAGCACGATGTGGATAATAATTATATCTATAATATAAACGATTCTTTCGCTGCCTCCGTGGTCAAGGGGTTAGGCTCTCGACTAGCAATCCGAAGGTCGCGGGTTCTAATCCCGACGTGCGCAAGTAAATTTGTATCATTTCACAATTTATTCAATTAAAATAATATATAGTATACTTGCGGTATGTTCCAAAGTGGAAGATACTCTCAGTATCGCCTTGGCGTAAAACTATAATTCAGAATTGGAACGTTGCTTGAAATGGCTTTAGCCGTGTTTGATGACTCTCCCCACCTTCATCTTTCCCATCTCCTTCTCCTCCTTACTACAGTCAGTCTCACAGCTTACCCCAATTAGGGATGCTAGAGTCACACTGGCTTCAGACGATTGGTAGCAGTTGGGACTCTTGCGCGGTATTCGCATATATTTTTTTTTAAATACGAAGTTTATAGCTTTCGAAAATTTATAGTATCAATCATCAACAATAATAATAATAATAATGACTAATGTTCGTAAGCATTGAACTCTGTTATCCTGAAAACATTACAAAACCGCTTAACTCTTGACGAAGAGAAAATTACACATTTAAGTTGTCATGATATAATGTTTTTTCAATAATCGACTCAAGTTGTTAAATACTCCATCTAACATATTTACAAATAGGTTTTTTTTTATTTGCTGCAACCGACCTCTGAAACATTTCGCATTTTTGACTCTAGTTAAGAGAACGGTAAGACTCAAACATCACTATTTTTGTGGGATCGAATCCCGGTGTGACTATTGCAAATTAATTTAATGTTCATTTTTCAACACAAATAATAGAACATTAAAGATAAAGATAATCTAACTACTCGACAATTGAGCTTAATTATTTTTACATCATTTCTGTCAATTGTCTCAACTAATTATTTCTGTATTTTTAGCAGCTATCGTTTTTAATAATTACAAAGTTCAAAATGATTTAAAATTAAACAATAACTTTGTAAACATCACTTATAGGTAAATACTTAATGCCGACCGGGTTTCGCTACAACCGTAGCTTCATCAGGACAGTATAATACTAAACATCTAAAATATAAATTAACATGTGTTGATATCACGGTAAGTAGACAGTCTGAGCTACAGTGGAAGAGGTAGGGATAGGTGGGAGATTGAGAGGCGAGTGCTCTTTGTCAATAGGGAACAATCTGAGTATAGGGCTTTTATTTAGGTTTATTTGGTTGTTGATGACTTTGCTATTGACATTTTGTTTGTAACCTAGTTTGTGTCTCGGATAAACATCTCGGATATCTGATATTAATTAATATGGGACACCTATTAAGGTCCTTGTCCCGGTACGACAGAAAACCTGGGTACAATACCCAGTTGATTTCGTTACCTTTTTGATCCCAGTTGATGCCATCAACTTTTTTTCTTCTGTGTTTTGTTCTGTTTCATGTTTTGTTTAGATTTAATAGAATTATCTTCTTCTTCAATTATGCATTGATGCATATAACCTTCAAAAGTTATTCCAATAAAAAAATTATGAATAACAATTCAAAAAGAATAGACTGAGAAAGTGGTTTTGATAATTAAGATAACTAAGTAACTATAATGTTATACTGTTTACGTTTCACAAAAATACCACAAAACTAATGAATAATATTGTACTAACGAAGACTCGCGAAAAATCGCATTGTGTCGTTGAAGATTAGTGTATTTAAAAAATAATAATAATAATAATAATTTAAATGTCCAAGAATCGACCCTGATCAACTGCTTGGAAGGCAAGTTTGCTGGCCATTACTCCAGAAACTATTTTGTTAGAACGGTGACATAAATATAATAACAAATAATAAAAAGAATATAAGAATTGTGTATTATTGAATTTTAGAATGTGACGTACGTCACATCAGATCCGAAATTATACCGTTTAATTATTCTTCAGCAATTACGCGAGTCTCTTTTATTTTGCATCCTTATTTCCAGTGGCTCATCAAATTTCCATATCAACGGGTTATCAAAGAACAAATCTTTAAATATATTCTGTTTCCAACATACATTGTTGGCAAGCGAAAGTTTATTTATGAAGACATTAGCAACAGGTTCCCGAATTTTTAAATATTGTATAAAAGGTTTTCGGAAACCATTGGTGCCATCCTTTTTATCAATATTATTGTTTAGTGACTATAATAATATGAATCCCCTTTATTATTATTACAATTTTTTTTCTCATATTTTTCCTATTACCACCAATTTTGACAGTGGCCTCAAACGAGAGATAGCTTTTACAATAATAAATGCGATAAATATATATATACACAATAGACAGGTAGTCCTGCGAAGCTGCCACATGGCTGCTTGTCTGCAGGTTCTACCTCAATATAATTTTACATTTATATATAAAGATGTACATACTTTCAAAGGTACAAAAATATTTTAAAAGCATTCCCGAAGAATAATCTGTATAAAACCGATGTATATCTGAAATGTGATCAAGAATGCAAAATTTGATTGAGTGAAAGACAGTCATTAAGGTTAAACGCAACGCTCGTTGTATTCTACGTGTTCACAGATGGCGTTAATTAATTAATTTTGTTTAAATACGCTTTTGCAAGGTATTGCTTTACAATATTAAGACAAATCATTTGTTTGCGCCCGTATATACGCAATATGAATATGAATCAATAGTTTTGTTCGTTTAAAGACTTAATTCTTTCGAGAAAGGCACACAAATACAATATTTTATTGATGATTCAATCCAATGTTGTATTTGTATGCCTTTCTCGATAGAATTGAGTTTTTATATGGACAAAACTATTTATTCATATTCATATTGCGTATATGAGGGCGCAAACAAATAATTTGTCTTAATACTGTAAAGAAATACCTTGCAAAAGCGTATTTAAACAAAATTAATTAATTAACGCCATCTGTGAACACGTAGAATACAACGAGCGTTGCGTTTAACCTTAAGCGATGAAAAGTTGTTTGAAATGTTTTTTTTTCCATTGTAAGAACATCCAATATTTAATTTTTTTAAATTCTTTCTGCTTGACGACATTCTCAAAGGGTGTGATATGCATCGTTAAAAATGCATATCCAAGACATTTTTTTGCATTTTACAAACAAATCCTTGAACATTGGGCAAGCTTGCAATAATGTAGGATGCAAGCAGTTTTGTATTTACCCGTATCATATGCGCAAACAAACGGCACAGGATATTGCACAGACTTTTTCACAAAAAATCTTCAAGCTCTCTATTTATATTGAATTAACATGTCATTTTGAAAATTTGCTTTAGGTACATGGGTACAATTATTAAAGCCACGTTTGAAATATGAGATCACTGCCTTGCGGCAGTAAATTTCCATCAGCCCAATTGAACAAAGGAGATAAATAATTGGATTTTATTTTACTACCAAGTTATTTTGAAAACACAAAATTTAATTTTAATAATTTGGTTAAGGTTAAAACAGATACCAAATTCGAATCTTATAAATGCTTCTATTAATCAAGCGCTAGGAATCCTGATCAATGGCTCAATTTTAGTAGAGATCTTAATAGCATATAATATTTATTATTGGAATAACTTCATAAATAACTGAATAATAAGCAAAACTTCAAAATTTTATATTTAATTATTGACTAGCAGAAAAGTCAAAATAAGATTAAAAAAAATAAATAGGATATATTTATCCAAGACACTATCTGGATCACATTTAGTTCGAGATGAATCTTGCGATCATGTATAAATACAGCAGCCAATAAAAACAGGCGTTGAGAAAATCAAGATGATGTTGGTAGTTCTTATACTAAGGGTTCCATTAGTTTAGTTGGTAGAGCGGCGCCCCGGCAATTCGAAGGTCCTGGGTTCAAGTCCAAGATGCGTCAGTATCGTTCTCTGATTAAAATTTTCGTTTACAAATCGCTAATATTATCTTTAATAATAGCTTTGAATATTATTCGACTATCTACATTACAGCAGCGGCCACATACTGCTTTTTGAAAACTGCATTAAACAAATCCAAATGAGTAGTAAACAGGCTAAATTTATCAATCCATATCCTAATTGAATACGATCGCTTACGTATTGCATTTAATATCATGGCATTAGTTGCTCGACAGCCAAACACGCATTATTATAGATGATTATATTTTTCGTTAAATCCAATATCTGTCCAAATAATGAACCATTTTTTACGAAGAGACGAAAGTAAGTTGAGATATACACATAAATTAACAATTTATTTACTGGACAATTTGTAAAGCGCCGCTTTTGTGAGACATCACCCCAGGGGCGCTTATTCCATGTTTGAAAAAATTTTTTTTTTTCAAATAAATATATTTGAAGTTAGATTTTATTTTCTTGATTGAATAAATACATGAATGAATGAAATGGAATCTTGTAAGTGGAAATTAACCCACTTCCCAACATCCTATCGAGCTGAAACTCGACAGATAGACTCGTTGTAGATGAAAATGCATTATATTAACTTTTAGTGGCAATCACGTTCGCAGAAATATTCGTTTTTCACTGAAATGGGATGAAATTACTTCAATGAATATATGAAATAAAGCAAGTTTGTTAGAGTTGTCGACTTCAGTACCTGGGTAAGAAGGTTCAATCCTCAGTCAAACAAAAAAAGTTTGAAATTGGCTACTAGCCGGCCCAGGAGACGGCGCCACTAGGTCGAAAATTCAAAATAAATGTATTATGGAAGAAAATAATTTTCAGGTTGTATTTTTATACGTAGTTATTTCTATTTCCAGCATGATTCACTAAAATAGAATGTAATTATCTATGTTTGGTTCTATTATAATACAACAATAACAGACAAACTAAACATAAAATATATTTTTTCAGACGAACACTTATTAATCGTCTTTCCAGTAAATTATAAATTTGCAATGTTTTCAATTAACTGGTAATGTTTATATGCAGTTAAAATTGATAGTTTTGGTATGCTAGTAAATCTGTGCAAAATAAGCTAAAACGAATTTAGTCTATACTCGACCGTTAAACTAATATTTTTTAATATTGACCCTTTCTATAATGTCATTTAATTCAATAAAAGTCCATTGTATTTTGTATTTTGATTCGATGTGTTACAATTCTTTTAAAAAAATAATCAAATCCATCGATAAAAAAATCATTTATTTATCGGAGGTAACTGAGATAATTTAATATTCCAACTTGTTTTTCTTTTCACACTGTGTAAGCTAGATAATGGCACTAGAATGTGTATTATCATTATTTTTATAAATGCGTAAATTAAAGAAGCCATTTATCAAATACACTTTTATGCTAATTATCTGTACAAGGAGATGCACACTTGCACTCTACAAGAGTCCTAACTGCTCCCAACCACCTGGGGCCAGTGAGACTGTTGCATCCCCAATTGGAGTATGTTGTAAGGTTGAAGGTGGTGAGGAGGGGGGATATGGGAAAGAAGGAGTACCTGGCTATTCAGATTTGGTCACCAAACGTGGCCAAAGCCATTTTAAGAAACGTTTTAATTATGAATGGTGGTCTTATACAAGGGCGATACTGAGATCTTATCATTCTTCCACTCTTATTTCACTCCAAAGGGTGCCGAAAATATACTATGTATTATTTTAAATTATTAAATTGTGAAATAAGTTAAAAATAAATCAAATTTACTTGCGCACGCCGGGATTGTACCAACATTGTTCCATACTAATAACTTATTTAAATTTTACACAACTGATAAACAAACATTTATCATACATTAATTAAACTTTAAAACACGTTTATCAGTAAGGAGGATTTTTTGCCTTCTATTTATCCCATTTCCAATTTGTTAGCAATTACCAAAAATCTAAGAGTACTAAGGATTAGATATTTTTGTGAAGCGCCCTTGAGTTTATCTTTCACTAAGTGGCGTCATAGAAAATACAAAATAGTCAAGTTTTACAAGATTATTATTTCCACTCAACGTTACTATCCATTAAAATAAATACATAATTTTGTATGTAGCCTCGAGCGCTCACGAGTATTGGTAACTTCTCGCAAGTAGACAATAAAATTATACTTATCTAAATGACATTTATTTTATTTCCAAGAGTTAATCAAACCTGTTTCGTGTTTTGACCAATCACCGTCACGAGGTGCCTTCACTGGAAGAAACTGTTTATTGTCATTATTGTTTATTTAAACTCTAAGGACGGGTTTTTTCACAGAATTCAAACAATTAATCAAGTTTTAACGTTGAGTTATCTTAGAGTTCTATTTCAGTTCTGTTATTATATTATTCTGAAATAATATCAGAAATTGAAAATAACTTCCACTGAGCTTGAAAAGTAAATTTGAAATTTGATGAATTCTAATTTCAAAGTTAATTTTCAAGCTCTGTGGAGATAGTTCTTCGAGGATTAATTTTAATAACGACAGTGTGACAACAAAAGTAGATGTAAATTAGCGGAGGGGGGGAGGGAGCTGCCAACATTATATTAATGGGTTCAATTTCTAGATGCGATTGAATTTTTTCTGTCTTTTTTGTTTCACCAAATTAGAGTCAAATTATTCACTTCTCGGAACATATATGACCTCATAGAAATCGTAATGTCTGACTTATATGAACTAAACGGTTGTAAGAATGAAAAAACACCGAGCTTTATATTCAAATATAGAAGTTAACCACAGAACAATTAAAATGGAAACTTCTTATGAAACAAAACTTCATATTTAAATACAAAACGAAAAAGAAGTGAGGTAACAATAATGTTTAGAATAAATTTTCTAATAATATGTGTTTTTTTCGCTATCGGTAATTTTAGTTCAGCGTTTAGACTAAAAAAGTAATTGATTTATTTTTAAAACATTTTTATGTTTGATTTCCTAAATTTAATATTTCCTAAATGTAATATTTCCTAAGTGTAATATTTCTTAAATTTCATATTTCCTAAATTTAATATTTCCTACATATAATTTACATAAATTTAATATTTCCTAAATTAAATATTTATTTACAATGATACAATTTTAAAACGTATTTCATCACCTTTCAAATGCGATTTTTATTTTTCTAATGTTTTCAGAAATAACTTACTAATTTGGATTTTATTGAGAAGCGGAAATAAACACAAATTCTCCGACTTTCTGACGGCCAATATGCGAGAAACTTCAAAGGTTAAATATTACAATTTACGGTTTTACTAATTAAGTTTTTCAACTATCCGCGTCTGTCTGTTTGTGGGCTTAGTTCTTCTAAGCTACGCAATGGATTTTCAAATGTTTTCACTATAATTTAGAAAATTTAGAAAGTAGAGAAAAGTCGAAAAAAGTTTATAATGAAGACGTAAAAATATATTTTTGATCACTTTAGTGTTAACGCTGGCTTAACCCTATGAGATATATCAAAATATGTACTACAGAATTGTATAAAAGGATGACGTAGTAAATAGTAATGATAAAAACATATTTTGTTGACACCCTGTGCCAAAATCAATTTTATATTTTTTCCTTATTATACTCCCCGCTGCTAAGGAATTTAAGTATTTTTTTTCTTTTGTAACCAAAATGTACAATCTAGTATTCAGTAAAAATGAGCTATTTAGAAGGTCTTACTTAAAAGTGCATATTTGGAATCTCATCTGAAAAGCAGAAATCTGTATATATTTCTGAAGCTGCAAAAAAAACTTTCGAACGGTCTTGAAATTTACACAGCTATTACTGGTTTTGTTTTCTAGATGAACGCAACTATTTTCAGCTTGTTACGTAATTTTCAACATGCACTGTGGTACTTAGAACTTTTCATTTAACAAGAAGCTAAACTGTTTACATGTGAGTTCTGGCATCATGAAAATTACACGCCTTTTTCAGAATAGAGGATTTATGTCAACAAACCAAATTCTTAGCTATCAGCACCATTAAGATAATTAGCTATGGAACCTTGAAATATCAATTTAATAGTAAACAAAACAATACATTATTCTGTTTAAATAACCTACTAGACCGCGATGACTTGATTTATTTCCGCTTTCTTTTTTCATAATTTTTACCAAAAAAAAAATTAAAAATTAAAATAAATATAAATTTTTATATTATAAAGCCTATCGCGGGTGAAGCCATATTAGTAAAGGCAGTAATTAATAATAGTATTATACCTAAATAAATAAATCAAGATATCTGACTACGACAATGAAAATCTATGTTAATGTCAGAAAGGGCATTCTCTATTTCACTTAGGTACATAAATACTTGGTCGTTCTTGTTGTGATTTAACAGTCCACCAGCCACCTGTATCAGGTATACTGTCTACTTCGAAAAGAAAAAATCTTATTGTTATAGATAGGTACCTACGAGTGAAATGAATAGACGTCCATCTTCCTCATCCCTTACAGTGTTTTATTACGTTGAGGCCTATTGATAAGCCGCTTAAAATATGATTAAAAAAAGTTATAATAAATCATACGTTACCTACCGAACAACCAGTGGCGTGGGGTGACTTTTCGTTACAATTTTAGCAACTTTTCAAGAAACAGAAATTTAGTTTGGTAATATTTTCCCAAAAAAGCCGTTAATTCCAACAGTTTTTTGTTGACATTTACTGAAAACGTTCTCAATACAAAGGCTTATCCCATCAAAACCGTGGTTTCAACAATTCTCTCATTTCTCCAAAAAAATAATATCTCACTTATGAATTGGACAATATTCCGTTCACTCTTACCTTTTTAAAATTCGCGTACTTAACTCCCTCAGATTGTATATTCTGTGGTCTAGAAGTGGGAACTTCAGATGACATATTTTTTGGTTGTCCCCCTCTAAAAAAATATCTTCTTTTCTATCAAGCCTTATCTAAAATTGCCTCCCCTCCATTCTACATTTCATATCTTCTAAGTCTGAATTCGAATCCAATCTTCCATATGATTTTAAAATATTCTAATTTAAATTAAAATTTTATTTTTGTCACTAATTTGCCTGTGAAAGCCAGAAACTTAAAAAAAATTCTGATAACGTTTTGAATAGCATGGTTTTTTCTTTAGACATATACAAGCTTTTATTGGCGCACACCAACATGTGTTTACTTTTTACGACTATGTGAATATCTTAATTTAAATCTAAATTTTAATTTCTATGTTTTTAACGATTATCGTATGCTTTTTTTACAAAAATAATAACAATCATAACAGAGGAAACCTCGCCGGTAAATCCAACCGAATTAAGTATAAAATAGAATGTATTCAAAGATAATTTTTCCCGAAAGCAATAAATTTAAATAATGATTTAATTTAACAGTCGGGTCCCATGTTCCATCCTCTCGGCATCCCCTAAGACAGCGGTGATTGTCCTGTCAATTAACTTGTTTTATTATAGCAGACGGGCGTGGGCGGATCTCCAGCCCTACTTGACACGCCTCTCTGCCTCTCGCTTCTCCGCCTCTCGCCTCGCCGAGGATTCACTAAATCAGCCTCGCTTGAGATAACCTGCTAATTACAAAACAAATAACAGAATTCATTTGGGCGGCGAGCTGCGATCTCTTCTTATTTCTATCAAGATATCGCATAATTACATTCATCTATCTGGAAACAAGGAGGCTAGAAGCTAGTAGTATTAATTATGGTACAGAAGATAGAGGGTACAGGTGACTACATCCTGTATAAGGTACTACTGGCATTGTGAAAGGAGAAATGTTTTGATAAAGCATTGGGTTGGTTGGTGTTGTGGAGCTTGTAGCAGGCGCAGCCGCCCTGTCTCCCGATTCTAGTGAAGTAGGTAAGTACCTTTAGTGGGCAGTAATACCTTGTTAGCTGGCAGTGCTAGTAGTTGTTCTGACAAACAGCATATGAGCGTCAACCGGAATACCACGTTTGTCACCATCTTCTTATTTATGTAGCACATCCTTATGATCGTTGAGAACTTATGTAATTACCATGACTTTCTAATGCCAGTCTTAAAAAATCATAATAAAAGCCGGTTTCTTTTATCATTATTTACATCAGTTCATTATTCTTGATATTAATTCAATATTTATTAATCACATAGGAAAGTAAAAACAAAAAAATAACTTTTTACAAAATTAACCGACTACACATTACTGTTGTTATAAATAATATACAAGTGGACGAGGGGGTGCGGTAAGTTGTGCCCGGAATGAAATGTCACAGATAGATGCAGTACATGAGGAAAGTACGAACGAAGATACAGCGGATAGCACACGACGCGACCGGTCCGCTGGGCCGAGGAAAATACACTGAGTGACTGAGTTCAACATTGAAAACTGAAACAGATGTTGAGGCGGCCGTCGAGGAGACGTAAACTTAACAACCGAGTCAAAACAGTCCCACATTCTTGTCCGTCCATCCCGAATTCCTCGCTCCGAACACGCAACTTGCTACATAGTGACAACCTTTTTAAATTATCTTTGCGCAGGACGTCTGGGTAGACACATCGTCTCGCTCAACCGTCGCATGTATATTATATTGAAGTCAATTGGCTAGCTAGACCCTTGGTAAAATATGTAAAATAACTACAGAATTTCGGAGAATAAGAAATAATCGCACGCTTCCTTTATTGTTGCACGTCATTCCTGTTACTAAGGCCCGGTATATCAGTCAGTCCATATCCTCGCTATGTGTCATATTCCGCTATCAAAATTAAGCTGACTAAATCGGCCGCACCCGACAGAATAGTTACCTTTTAGACACCGCGGCGCTAGCAGTAACAAATACCAAATATGACGTTTACGTGAGTAATTACGTACTTCCTCCTCATCAAAATATACGTAAATAACATAATTTTATTCATATGGACTGTTATTTTTATCGAACGATGAAGGATGTTGACGTCATTAATTGATATCTAAAATAGACAAACAGTCCATCGCATATAGAACAATGCTGATCGAAGTGGGATAATTTATCAACTTAAAAATTAATTAATTATCAAACATGATGACACTAGAGAGCGTAGACAGGAGTTTGATTTTACAAAGAAAACACTTTCCTCTATTAAAATCATAGACAATATAGTAATATTGCTGATATTTAGGCTTCCGACCTATATACGGATTATTTTCCAAGCCGCGCTAAGCTCGACATTCCAACCAAGCCTAGTTTTAAATCAACCGATATACCGGGACTAAGAAGTCGCTTCGAAGCGCTCTGTGGCGGACAATGGGCCTGGGGCATTGGGGACTGAGCAGTGAATACCCGAAGTCCCAGACTGTGTGGCAGCAGAGCTAGGTAAAGTCGACCACTTGGTAAGAAGACACACTGTTACCTACTGCCAGCGGGACAATGGATGCTATTGTTGAGCGCGCTATTATCGAGCAACTTTTGACTCCCATTATCCGTCAGACCATCTGGCCGGAACTTATTCCTGGAGCCAGGGGCGGACAAACGCATGTGGCCCATATATGGCCCTTCCCTCTTCGCCCACAAAGACATTAGAAAAGCTTGCGAAAAAAAATCTAATTACCGCAATTAAATTTAATATCAACTTAGGTAGGCAAATTACGCCATTACGCAATATGCATCATGGCTTGGCATATCGCTCGCCATACACTACAAATTGGAATTTATGGCGAGCGATATGCAGTAATGGGCCAAGCCACGAAAATATAGCGTGGTCTGTCACAGGCTTAATCTGTCAGAGTAGTATCTACCGCATAGGCTATTATAAAAATGGTATTTTTGTTGCATCATGCATTTTCCATTCATTTTAAACATCGCGCTAAATTAAAACACGAAACTTGATATATGTACGAGTATAATTTTATGGGCTGTGTTTTGATTAGGAATGGAATATGTAATTATTAAAATATATTTTGCTTAGGACGAGTCTTTTCAGAGAATTTGAACAATTTATCATATTTCGCAGTTAATTTTCAAGGACTGTGAATGTTCTATTCAAGTTCTATCATTATTTCAGTTTTGTGAAGCAACTGGACCATGTTGATATAATAACAGAACTTCAATAGGACTTTCACAGAACTTGAAAATTAACTTTGAAATTTGATGAATTGTTCAAATTTTCTGAAATAACCCGTCCTTGTGTTTCCTAACGTAAAAATTAGTAATTTTATAATGGTAGGTATTTAATTAGATGTTTACATATAATTTTCAACGAAAAGTTTCTGATCAATATACGATTCCATATCTGCAACAACAGGAAAATTATGTTATTAAAGTATGCATGCTTACATACCTTATCTTATGATATACAAAAATAATACCTATATAACATCTAAACAGATTGTATTTCATCTTGATGTATTTCTGATTTTCTTTATCTGAATGATTTTCAAAGAAAATTTAAACAAATATATAATTAAAACAAAAAATAACCCTCTCGGTACACCTGTTAGGTTAGGTTAGGTTCGGTTAGGTTATTTCATCTTGATGTATTTCTGATTTTCTTTATCTGAATGCTTTTCAATGAAAATTTAAACAAAGATATAATTAAAACAAAAAATAACCCTCCCGGTACACCTGCCAGGTGTGAATTTCATTTTTTTTTTGTTAAAAATAATACCTTTATTACAGGTAGGTACTTTATCGAATGTCCGTATTCTCCGAGCGAAGACTTCTAATTTTGAAAATGATAATTAAATTCCAAACAAGAGATATGGAGCTTATTGAACCAGAGTTACAGACAGACTGACGGAATAACAATAGATTTTTTAAAATTATTATTATGAAATTTATGTAAAAGTTATACGTTAATTTTCATGGAATCTAGAGTGTATCGAAAGCACTCCAGTCTCGTCCTGGTAGAAACTTATATTCAGAATTGAAACATCTTTAGAAACGGGTTTAACTTTGTTGAGTGACTTCATTCCCCTTCGCATTCACACCCCTTCCCAATCTTTACAAACAAACTGCATTTTGCCGACGTGTGTAATAACAATGCGGTTTCGGACAATTTTTTTTATTTGATGAATTAGTATTAAACAATAACAATACCTTTATTGTGATGGCGCCGTTATAGTGGGAAAATCACCTCAAGAGCCTATTTAACCAATATTATAAAACTAATCACTTTTACTTGTGGCCTACAACTAAGATTTATAACTAGTGACTCACAACTAAGAATTATATCTAGTTATTAATTACTGAGACTTATAATAAATTAGTGACTTACCTCAAAGATTTATTACAACTAAGACTTGTAGCTAGCAATTTACTACCGAGACTTATAATAAATTAGTGACTTACGACTAAGATTTATTACAACTAATACTTATAACTAGTAGACTTAAAATGACTAAACAGCTATTTCTAAATACGTAATCATAATCTCTAACGTGGGTTAAACAAACTAGGTCTAAGAACTCTCGATTGTCACCGCACAGGAGAATATAGTTTTATTTTCTTTACATAAGATACTTTATGAAATATCATATCATTTCAATGCTTTGTGGCAAAAATGAGTAATAATTTTAATTGCAGATCAAAGTGGAAATGTTATTAGGAGCTTAAAACACGTAGAAAATACAAATAGAAAAGATGTGCAAATTTTGTGACACTAGAAATAAATTCATAGACATGAACAAAATCAAATAGAGCAAAAAACAAGAAACTTCACGGAGATTATTTATTTATATCACCATTTGATCCATCCCTTGATTCACATATCATATTCCCATATTGGCTATAGGTTAGGTTGTTATATATATACCAGATGATCCTCCTTCATCAGTGCAACAAGTCCTAAAAATGTTGTTCTTTACATACCGGGACAGGAGTACTCCTGACTGAAGTGGTACAATGGTGCCTTTTACAATGAGAAGAATTCAGTAAGTGACCAATCAAAAAATAAATTTTCAACCGAAACCGAATTTCGGTTCTGTTCCAATTTCAACTGAAACCGAAACATATTTAAACAATTGAGAAACCACTATATACCTCCAAATTGGGCGTTTTTATTGTTAAACTTGTAAGATTTATTGTTAAATGTGAGAAAACAGAGTCATATTTAACAACGACTCTTACAATTGGGCTTTTTATTATAAAATTGTAAGTGTTATTTATAGATATAAAAGACGATTCACATTTAAAAAATAATATGTGCAATTGTCACGTTTACACACTATAATTTTTTCCGTAAATGTAGATAAATTGCGTATATATTTTACAAAATTTGAAATCGTTTTGTTTATTTGTAGTTAACTTGTAAGAGTTATTGTTAAATATGAGAAAAAAAAGTGTCACAAAACTGCTTAATGCAGTTATTACTATAAATGTATGATGAAATGCCTGAAAGTCTGAAAAGTATTGAAAAAAAGTGGTTATGCTTACTCTAAAAATATAATTTTGAAAAAAATTATATGTAAACTTGTGCATGTTAGTATTTACAATAATATGTTAAATAAACTAACTCAATAAATACTTTAAAAATGTGCAATAAAATAGAAGATATCAGTTTAGAGCGCCTTTTGGCACGTTGTTGTGTAATAGTTCTTCAATAGACGCTATAAGATCTCCTGTATGCGAAAATACAGGAGATCTTAGAAACAATAACCATGGTAAACAAACAGTCTAGTTTTTAATGGTCATTATTTGAAACAACATTAGCTCAATTACTAATTATTATTCAAACGATAAATTTTGATTAAACAAATAATATTTTAAAAAAAAACAATTATGTAACTCTTACAACATCAAAATAACTTCCCACGCACAATACCTACTAGGATCTATTTATTTTGCTTTTTCCCAATCACTAATCACATATTATATGGTCTGCTACGTGCTACTGCTAAGTGCAACCAATATTTCTCTGAATCCATTATTGAAAGTACAAAAAGCTAAACTAATTCTTTTAGTACCACACGATACGTGGTACGACGTTTTGTCAATTAGACAATATTATGCCAGATTATCTATTCTTCACCTCTTCGTTATTCTTCTTATTTCGTTTGGTGGGGGGTCAGAGGGGGACATCTAGGTCTGCGAGCCAGTCTAGGGCCTTGTCAGGGCGTCGCCATGTGAACCTCATCAATCCCGCCGTGGAATAAATGGAGCGGGCATTCGCTGACCACATGTTCGGTGGTTTGCACCGCACCACATTCACACATCGCCGACTTTTTAAGGCCCCATCTGTGCATCATGTGGGCACAGCGGCTGTGGAAGCACCATAACCTATTGATGGCGGACTAGGTTTTGCGAGGCAATGAGAGCCCAGGTAGTGTGCCAACTGCAACACGCAACAGTTGTGTCCGCCGCGCTGTTCGCGATGCCACAGGCACGTTATTGTTACCGCGGTGCAGGTAGTGCATTGGAGGGACCCACCACTTTCCCGTCCCGGTATAGGTGACTTATTGTCACCCCTTCGGGGCTCTCGCAAGGAAGCTAATTTTTTAGTATAAACGACTCTACAATTTCATAAAAAAGGACTCTAGACCTCCAATGTCTCCGCATACGTGGTTAGGTGGCGGTATGCAAGCGCCAAACATAATACAAGAGGGGAATAATAGTTGTTAAATGACGGAAATTTTTGAAATATATAATGACGAGCTGGTGTTCGACCGGCGCCGCGTCTCCTAAATAAACAAAAAAAATTACAAAAGATAATATACGTATGTATATGGTCTGAAGCTGGGGAGACAGTAAATGGAGAAGCTGCATCCCTCAGTGCTAGGCTGTCCCCGGGGCACGGAGCGGAAATCCGATCGAAGTTACTAGGCCTTTTTACTCCGTCCAGCTGGGTACTCGGTGGTGCCTTGAAGACAGTAAGCGGGAAAGGGGGACAATCCAAGACACCAAGGAGAAGCGTCGAGTTCCAGAGGCAGAACGGAAGGTCGTGGTGCTTCGTTCCCTCTTTCTTCAGTTCCGCCCGTGACCCAGGGGGTGGCGCTGGCAAGGAGAGTCAGCCCCTCCTGTCTGTACGTCGCCTGAAAATATGTGGGGACAGGTCTGGACCAACCCCTTTTGGGAATTAGGACGTTACATTACAGACACAGAGTTCGGTTCTGGCCTAAAAGGGTAAAAACAGAAAATTCATTGTGATGAAATAATTCAAGACCTAAAAAAATTAAAAATAAATAAAATGTGCATGATCGTTAAAAAAGAAAATAAATTGTAGTCTCAGGAGCCATTAATACGAGAAGTCGAGCCAGAGGAAAAAAAGGAAAGAAGAAACAAACAAAAAAAAAAGGAATTATGAGCTGAAAAACATACATATTGAGATGAAAGGCAAAAACATAGTAAGAAAGAAGAATTAAAAACGATTATTAGAGTGTAGAACAAATCAGGCAGAGGTTTAAAATAGCAATTAAAGTTAAACCGTGGAAGTTCAGGAACAAATACACCCGGGGACTAAAATTTTATGTCAAACTAGTCAGCAACTTTAAGCCCAGGCCATCTCTCAACCCAGATTCTTGTAAACTTCTTCAGACATTCGAAATTAACTCTTTTAGCGACTAGATCAGCGTTAACCACTGGTCTGTTATCGACAATCAAACCGGCCGTTAGTTCATCATTTGCATCCTTCATGATCTCGCAGTGCCACAGAATATGCTCGGCTGTCTGGTTTAAGTTACCGCAGGCGCAACTGGGAAGGGGGGCCAGTGAGAGGGCGTGAAGTCTCCCCCTGAATTCCCCATGTCCAGAAAGCAGCTGCGTAACGTAGTGATCCCGTGTGAGATAAGCCCCTACCATTCTGGCTTTAACTGACGGGAAGAAGGAGTGAGTCCATCTCCCAGTTCTCGAACTATCCCACCTGATCTGCCACAGTTCTCTTAGTTTTTCTTATTGAGTGACAGTTCTCTTACTCTCCTAAGCAGCCCATGGAGAGTCCCCGCGCCACCCGGAGTCAGAGTGACTCCTAGGTGTGTGGCTGAGCGTTCTCTGGTTAGTCTCTGCTTGGTGAGCACTTCCCTGATTTCCAGATCGATAGGCAAGATGCCGGCCAAAACTGGCAAAGTGTCCGAAGCAACTGTTCTATACGCGCCGGAAAGAGCCAACAAGGGGGTTCGCTGACCCCTGTAGGTAGTGCAGTGAGTGAAGCGGATACCAAATTAAGTGGGCCTCCAACTACAAACTATGCCGCTATTTAAGGGGCCGAAGACCGATAGGTCTCTCGGCCAAGGGGAATCGACCTCTTCGTTACAAATCTCAGTCCTCAATAATAGCCAGGTCTTCAACAAACCTAACCCCTTACATCCCACTAAAGCACTCCCACGGAAAAAGATCCTTTAAGTACTATTCCATTAAACTGTTTGCCACCTGCTTTGAAACAACCCCCCTGATAATTCACCAATATGCAAACTAAAAAAAAACAGATCACAGGGTGGATAAAATTTGAAGGTACACAATTTTCCGAAACCTACTCACCCCAAACCAAACTTGGCACAATATAATTAGCACTTAAATTATATAATTAGATTCACTTAACCCGTTAATTATTAGGAGAACAAATTTGGTCACAAACATCATATGAATTTGGTTTCCTAATATTTAAAGGGTCAAAAAAATATTATTGTCATAAAATTATTTTGTAATGTTTTGTGTTGTTCTCTCGTTTTTCATATCAACTACGGCTTCGTTAAATTCACTTCATTGAGTATCGTTTTTACTACATTGTATCTTTGTAATATTATGATGTAGGTACTCTAACTTCCACTAACCGAATACACAATACTGCCGCCGTTGTTGGAGGCACATTGTCCTCCTTGAGATTTTCAAGGAGTTTTTGCTCATTAGCACATGTTCTCCTATTAAGGTGTTCTATTTACATTCAGTTACTGATTATTATAATATTATATGGTACAATTATATTGTATAGGTAAAATTACTCTATAATCCTTTGATTAATAACAATTTTTATAAAACAGCTTGTTTGAAAATAATACTTAAGTTATTTTAGAAATATACACAGACTAATTTTTGAGGCTGGTGTGGGTACCGCCGTCCCGGGAACCATTTATTGGATAACCAACACCTCTGCCGTAGGTCATCCCAAGTGGTTCGCAACATTTGGTGATTTAGCAGGGTGATGTATGTTTATCCTTAGTTTATGTTTATGATTAGATCCTTTGTCTTCTCCAACTGTTCTCTCGACCCATCGCCTTGCGCCCAGTGGGAGGGATATATTCATATATCCGTCACTCCAAACACACTGATCCCTAGATTCCTACCCAACCCTCGTACCTTATCCCTTCCCAGAGCTTGCTCTCCTTCATTTTCTTAAAAAAGACCCTCCACAAAGCATCCCAAAAGATGACGGGGACATTTGACATGAGGGACATTCGTTTATCATCAATTTATTGGTCGAATCCGAAACCGAAACACCGGTCGGTCACAAAATCCAGCAAAGTAAATTATTTAAAAAATTTAAAAAAAGAAAAACAAACCAAGACTCGTAAACTCGGCTCGAGTATTCGGACAACCCCCCTCCCCGCCACCCCGCCCGCCGTGACGTCACAGAGTCGTTTACCAGATCCCCAAACGGGTTCAGTTATATTTTAACACGTTTAAACGATGCGTTTGGAGTAAAAAAAATATTGCATCGGGCTCGTGGCCGGTCCTCCGAGTGTGAGAAATAAACTGCTAACAACTCCAATGAGACCAATGGATTGCCGACATTCGTGCACGAATCACAAAAACACACCCTTCCCGAATACTCTTGATTTAAGATGTTCCATTAGCTGAAAGTTCTTAGTTATGAACAAGCTTCGTTAGGGTTTTATCATTCCACCCAAACCCCAGCTGCATATAAATAATCTTTTTTTACGCGCAGGGTCAGGGCAGTTTGGCCAAGAAAATCGGCCCGTGTGAAGCCTATTATTTCTCGCGGCATCTTTTGAAAAAGCTTCTTCAAAACACCGGGGGAGGTAATATAATATTTTGTATTATTATTATTTAGTAGGCGAACGCGGACACAGCTGATATGCCGAATATTTAGTGCTCGAGAACTTATGGCAGACCTTGAACTTCTACTTTTATTTGCTTGCCAGAAAGTCTTTAATACTTAATATTATGGCTCTCAATTCAATTTCAATCATATTTTTTTCTACAATATGTAAAATATTGTAAATATTTAAAAAAAAATTCAGGCCAACGGTTGGGCATAGAAACATGTGCACATTCGCAGTGAAGAAAATGTAAACATTAATAATCGCATTTTAAAAGGGTATTGATTACTAAAAATTTGTGTTTTAAGGAATACTAAGGAGGGTTTTTTCGCAGAATTTTAACAATTCGTTCAAGTTCTGTGAAGGATCTATTTAAGTTATTTTATTGAATCATTACTGGCCAGTTGCTTCACACCACTGAAATCATAACAGAACTTGAATAGAACCTTCACAGAACTTGAAAATCAAATTTGGTCAATTCATTAAATTTCAAAGTAGATTTTCGAGTTCTGTGAAGGTTCTATTCAAGTTTTATTATTATATCATAATTGGCCAGTGGTCAAAACTGAAATAATAACTAAACTTGAATAGACCCTTCACAACATTTGGTACTTAGAAGTCTGTGTGTGATATCTTAAGTAGCAAAAATTTGCACAAGAATTTCTGCCTGGGATTTTTAGGTGACCGCAACAGTCAACAACTCACAATGTCGGCCCAGTCATGACATTCGGGAATTTGAAATATTAATTTAATAATCATAAAAAGGATCCCCATTTTCAAAAAATATATTTATATTTCACTACACTTTACTAGTATAATGCATAATTAATATATTATGATAAGCGGACTTATTGCCCGGCGACAATTTCAAACAACCATACCATTGTTAGTTCAAAAAGAAAAAAAATATTTTGCGGAAAGAGTATAGAACCAAAAATGTCGGGTAGAAACAAGTAATTCTTCTAATATAATTAATTTTTGTGACTTTCAGATTATTAGGTTTGAATAAAAATGAATTCCTACATCATAAAATTTGGCCAAAATATAAACAGGTTTTTGAGTAAGAAATAGGTACCTACCTGCGTGGCCGATAAAATCCCCGAAATCAAGTATTTTTAAATACATCTAATTGAATTCCACTTTTGTTTTCGAGAATGTTGAATTAATGCACATCTTGGAAGTGAAAATTATCCCACTTCTCGAGATCCGATCGAGTTGAAATTCGGCAGGTAGACTCGTTATCGCCGACAATTCATTAAGTCATATGTTTTGTGGCAAACACGCATACATACACACGTTGATATATAAGCATTTTTTCTGAAATTGGATGATATTACAGCAGCCAATACACGAAATTAATGTCGATCCTATCTCATTGGGATTTGGTGCAGTGAGTGCTGTTGATTCCAGTCCCTGGGGAGGAAGGTTTAATTCTCAGTCTAACTAAAAAAACACTTTGAAATCGGCTACTAACCGGCTCAAGAGATAGCGCAACTACTTAAAAAATTAAAATATGTAGATATATTGTAGAAAAAAAGCTTTGTTTTTCACTTGTTGTTTGTTTATCTCGTTCATAAATACAGATAAGTGAGACGTAACTTTTTTTTAATTGAATAATTGCAACCACGGACGGGTTGTTCCACAGAATTTAAACAATTCATCAAATTTCAAAGTTTAAATTTAAGATTTGTGAAAGTTTTATCCAAGTTCTGTTTTTACTTAAGGCGATGCACCACGTCTTGTAATATTTTTAATTGAGCCGCTATCAATAACAACCCTTACGTAGATGGCGATAAGGTTTAAATTCCCGCTTAACACCATCCGCCTGTTTTGATTTATGCAGGAAAAAAACATGGCCAAAAAGTGCCTTTTATTTTATTTTGTGGATGTTCAGGCAAAATTTTTTTTTTTTTCGATCATTTTATAGATAAATTAACTTGCCACATTATGCAATAAAATCATAACCGAAAATGGGTTCGTAAGTAGGAGATTTTGAACTTTAAAGCAGTTTTCATAGGCCGTTACATTATTTTTTTCTGGGCTTATAAAAAGACTTATCTAAAAAATACTCGATTATTTCAAAGGCCAAGATGTATTCTACTCGCAGTATTTAATTAAAGCATCTGAAAAATTTCTAGGCGACAAAATTTTCAAACAAAAAACACATGATTTTGCATTACTACGTATGGCATCGCTTTAACATGGGTTGGATGTTTAACTGTACATAGATAATGGCGGAACTCGAATAGAACTTTCTCATAACTTGTATTTAAACTTTGTAATTTTTTTATATATGTATGAAATATAAATACATAAGAAATGTCCTATTTCAGGAAAAATAATCGATATTACATTTTTAATTCCAGGAAGAACACAACATCTATGGAAGCTAACTGAATAATATTTAGTGGAGTTTATAAACTCATAAGGAATCTTTTCTCTTACATAAGTAGGTACTTTTGGCTTTTACTATTTTTTGATATTTACTCCACACAGGAGTTAACACACACATTAACTATGTCATCTCTGGAAATGCTGTGTGGAGGGTCTTTTTAAGGAGAGGAAGAAGTGAGACACATGGGTCTCTTCAAGACCGAAAGGAGGAGGGAGGAAACACAGAGGCCAGCAAATCTTTCCATAGCCGAGCTGCTGAACTCAAGAACAAGTCGTAGAAGCGACCCGTTCTCATGTGACAAATGTCAACCGTGTATGTTTGACGCGCATTTGGTGTATTTCCGGACTATGCACCGGTGCCGAAGAGATCAACGACGCTAGTTCCACGGAGCATCTTCCATTGAAATACTGGTAGAACAAGGACAACAAGGCTCTAAATATAGCAAACCGCTTGTTATCAAACGGCCCGTTCATTTCTGCACTGAGTCAAGGATTTTTCAGGTATTTTGGGGCTCCAGACCAGAGGTGGCTGTCAAATTCTACAGAGGGGCGCATTTGTACAGGGTCAACAGTTGTGTACTATTAAAGTATCTGCGGACCCTGTACAGTACACCCAGCTTCTGTGAGGCTAACTTGGCTTCGATGGAGCCTCCGAGCCTGTTCTAGTTAGTGTTGCTACGCGTATTCTTGCCAAATATTTGCTCAGTAAAAAGTTCTTCCCTTTGTCTACGGGTATTTATTATTTATTTTAAATTTTATTGGCCCAAGCTCACTCAAGACCACGCCCTACATAATTATTCGTAATTGTTATCTATTTTTCGATTGACTTTTATTTCTTAAAATTCACTTATTTATTATCTAATCAATATGTATTATGCGATGTGTGGGCTTGATTGCACTAACCTCCCCACATTCCAGAATAAAAATTATTTTCTTATGTTTTAGATGATAAAATTAATTAGTCAGAAAACTTAAATGTAATAATCTACATGGTTAATATCGTTAATACTAAAACCCAGTTAAAAAATACTTTTTCGATTACGAGCTTCAAGTTTCTGGGGCCCTTTTTCGTTTTTCCTGTGCTTTCCCATAATTTAGCGAAGACACAAACGATTTATAGGACTCTTCTTAGTCAAATTTGAAATCGTTAGTGATCAAAACTGCCACTAGATGGCAATAAGATCAAATTAACAATTATAGTAGACAATTTTAGTGTTTGCTGCAGGGTTATAAACCGTTTTTTTTTTATTAGAAATTATGCAGATCCTGCAGTCACCTACTTTTGTAACTATATTATTAGAAACTTTTTGTTAATTTAAAAAAATCATTTATTATTGATGTTAGTATCACACAATGAAATATATAAAAAAAACTTGATCTGCTGACTAATTATCACTCACTTTGGTACTTTTAATAAGTAAATATAAGTGGTAAAACACAATACAAAATAATGATGTGGTGGATGACATACTCATCCACCTACCTATGGGACTGTGACATCCCCAATTTAGGGCTAGTTGTTTGATGATATGGTGGATGTCACACACATTTGGTTTGTTATACCCAAATACTTTGAGGATATGGCATTCCCAATTTGTCGGTATCATATTTGATAATACGGTGGATGTCATACTCAATTGATTTGGTATATCTAACTGCCAACGGGGCTACAGCATTCCCAATTTGAGGTATGTTATCTGATGATTTGGTAGATGTCTTATTGTTTTTTTATTTATTTATTTGTAAGAAACAAACAGCTTTTACATAATATACAATGATAAATATACAAGTTAACTGAAGTCAAGCCACAGAAGTTTCTTATGCTTAAGTTAATTGGAAATTAAGTTTTAATTTCTTTAAATTAATTTTGTATTAAAGGAAGGGGAGAGGAAAAGGAAAATTGGAAGAGGATAGGAGATGCTCCCGATACATTCCATACTCTCATATTGATATTGATCGTACGCATTACTTCATATCGATATTTCTTTAGGTTATTACTAAAAATGTCAATACTGTAAAATTTTGTATTATATTGTGCACATATACAAGGAATTGGGGAATTTTTTCAAATATTTGTTCTACACGAGGGTAAATAAAATAATTCAGATTGTCGGGTTGATCTAGACGGAATATGAAGATTTATAAAATTGGTAAGTTCTGGTGAGTCCAGACCATTATTTAGGATTTTAAACAATAAGTTTTGATCAAAAGTTAGACGTCGTGTTTGGAGGGAGTTAAAATTATGAAATTTAATGGATTCGGTATAATTTGAGAAGTGTGAGTTTAGTTTATAATTTATGTGTTTAAAAAAAAATTATATTCTTTCAATATGGGCTTGGTAGGAGATTGTTATAAAGGAGTCCAGATCGGTGTACTGTGCGGGCAAATATATGAGGTGTAAAGGGAATATAGAGTGTTTATGTTGTGGAAGGGTTTTGCTAAGCGAATTATAAATCCCAGCATTTTATTGGCTTTGTTAATGATGTCATCAGTGTGTTGGATAAAGTTTAATTTAACATCCAGTGTTACCCCAAGGTCCCTGATATATTTTACTTCATTGATGTGTGTGTGACGCTTTTTTATCATTATAACTCTGTGATACAAGCATTCTCTATGAGCATGGAAGGTTTTTTTAACATATGGAATGCCATATCGTCGCATTAATTCGTAGACTGCGTAACTCCAAATTTTTCGAAAATACGTTTTTAATGCCATCTGGTGTTAAAATTAGACCCGCATCGACTAGTAAAACTCGAAAATTTAAAAAAAAATTAACCTTTTAGATAAACACATATTAGGAAACTGCGTAAAATTATGGTGCCATTTTTACTCGCGAATACTTCGTAACTCCTTAATTCAGTATTGGCCGGTGAGCCGTGCACGCTTGTTGTGTTTTTGACTGAGGAAATTTATTTACGGTGTAATAGTTTTACCGTGAAATTAACCGAGATAAGTTGATTAATCAATTTTGAACATTTTATAACCTTAATTTTAATTGTGAAGTCACGAATAGTGTTTTGTATCTGTAGTCTAAACTGACGTCTTCTGAACCGTGTGACGCTCTGCCGTAGCTCTCTTGTTTTATGTGCCTCTGCGGTTTCGTAAATACCTAATAGGTCCTTGTTCTGTGATTATCTCTTCTTCAAGGTCACCATCTCTTTGCAAGTGGATCTCCTCCTGATGCATATCCGGATCCGGTTCTTCACTGTCCTCTTCAAACAAACCCAAAATATTTACGGTGGAACGTGCGGCAATTCCATCTCGTCTCTCCTCAGACACAGTTCGTTCTCTGTCAGGCATCTTCCGCGGGTCAAGCACATGTCTTGGTATGCCATCTACTTCGATGTTGTTGACTGAAGTAAGTCCTGTCACCCTTCCATGCACGATGTGCATCTCCCATCTACTGGTTTAACCGCAAGAAGATCGCCCACTTAGAGCTCAGTCAATACTTCCTCTTCTATATTCACTTGCGCAGAAGGGTGTCTCCACGAGTGTGAAGTGTGAACTATACTAGACAGCGCAATACCTCGATCATCCTGACTTTTTGCAGCCAAAGATTGTACCGAAACACTGCCTGCAGGGGATCGCTTCCACTTCTGGCTGCAGTTCTCTTTATTGTTTGATGATGTCGTTTAACTATACCGTTTTCAGCTGGTCGGTATGCCGCGCAAAATCTTTGACGAACATTCCATCTCTTACACTTATCTGTAACACTGTAGGAACAAAATGCAGTACCATTGTCCATGAGAACTACTTTGGGCGGGCCTCTTTCCCGAAACACTTCTTCCAAATGTCTGATAATCGAAGCTGCATTATCTGACTCGATTTTCTGCCACACGGCAAATCTACTTGGACCGCAATCGATAAATGTGAGTAAACATTTCCTACCGAAATGAGTAACATCAACTGCCAAGCGACTCCAGGTTGTCACAACATTAAGATTACCCGCTTCATGGGATGATGGTGGAGGGTCAATTGTCCTGCATTGTACGCAGGAACGCACGCATCTATCGACGTCCTTTCTTCTCGCCTCGGGATCGACCAGCCGGGCAAGATGAAGCGTTCACTTTACTCCAAAGTGATGCTGAGCATGAAGAGTTTCTACGCTTAAAGGACATGTTTGCTCACCAGTTCCACTTTCAAGTCTCTCCCACCTATCTTCACACTCTGAGGAGTCTCTTTCACAACGTTTCCTGTCATGGCTACTCTTTGCCCGGGTCTTGCAAACCCTAGTAAGTACATCAGTTTTATTTCTACAGGACAACAAGGGTGATCGACAATGTCAGATCAAATTCTTCTACAATCTCCTTCATCAACTCCGAGCGTCACTTAACGATCATCTCTGACACGACTACTCCCGGTCAGTGTAGATCTCACCCAGCACAAAACCGTCGCCGAATCTGTAATGATCTCCAGAGTTTGAAGATTTCACTCGAGAGTCAGATTTAATCCCTTAAGGAAGGAAAAGTACCAGCATTTACAAGACTTAAAACAGACATTAGAAAAGGATTACCACTCCTTTAACTATAACCTTCCGCATCATTAAAATGCATCTAAATAGACTGCCTCGACATACACATACATTGTTGTTTTATTTTGTAAATGTAAAATTCCTATCTCCCAAATTTTCCGCTAGGTTGTTCATAAAACTGTTCGCAGAAAAGTATGTATCTTTTGTAAAATGCGTATCTCCATTCTCGGTTTTTACGTAAACTTCCTAACTCCGATTTGAAATAGAAAGCCTTAACTTACAAAAGTTTAATGATTGAAAATAAATTTCCAAATATATTATATGTTCGAAACATAAATAAAAAGAATAAGCCGTCTTTCATTTTTTTTCACTACGAGGTTTTTTGTGCCTCCTGTAAAATTTTACATTTGGGAGTTACGCATTCTACGAATTAATGCGACGATATTCAACTTATGTTCTGCGCACCGCGTGCTTTCTGACTGTAATTTCTTAATTACTTCTTGTGTTTTACAATACAATGTTCTTGTAAATGTTTCCGTCTTATCAGGTAATGTGTATAATATCGGTAATGTGTTAAAATAGTAACTTAATAAAATTAGTGGTTTTCCCAGAGTAGCTTATATTGAAACAAATGTTTTTTTTCAAAGCAAGTATCATGAAATCCTTTTTTTTTTTTTATTTATAATAAACTAATGTTTATAAGACAAGGTGCATAGCACAAAGGATAAAAAATTATTATCTTTTATACTTGGGAGATATTTTCGATTCGTATGGATATTTCAGGCAAGGAATTAATGCTTATAATAATTTGTTATTAAATCATCTATCATTTAGCATAGCGTAGCATTTCTACAGCATTTGTTAATCCTGTGTGACGAAGATCATTTTTTATCAACTCCAGATTTCTGTCAGGTTTGCTAACAGCACAGTAATTATTTATTTAATATTATGGCATATTAATTTGTGACATCTGACCTATGTCTAAGGAAACTGAACAATTTAGTAAGTAAGTAAAGAAGTTAAATGTATGGATAAAGAGTTATAGACATTGTGATTCTTATCTGAAGCAACTGGGGACTGAATCAATATCTCTCTGGATGTAATTTTGACAGTTACAAAGTTGTGTTGGATATTTCTCAACATCAACATCAGCTACTGAATCATCAGTAGAAGATTTATTTTATTGTTATGCAAGTCACAATGGTGACGGTTCCGTTGTCAGAAGGTAAAAGCAACTATCTATAATTTGCAGTAAAGTATTTCAAGTCTCGCCATCAATAATTCTCAAAAAAATTCTAATTTGGCCTGGATAAACAAAATAAATAATTTTGTATTGGTTTGACCCAAAATCTGTTCACTTTCTGTTTTCTTACCTTTGATACCTTAGTAGTTGTCATCATTATTTTCACTTTGCACACTTTATGTATTGACTGTTTTTATTATTGTTAACAACTTGAGTGATTTTCGGAATATTATGCTGAGTTTGCAAAATGTCTTGAGTGATCGCACACCATAATATGCCATTTTTGACTCACAGAATTTGCGCATTTTCATTTTTTAAATATTTTATTTTTTATATTCAACAAACATAGGATAAACGGTAAAATATGGGTGAATTCATTGGCTATATAGCACTATAATCAGTTTATATATATCCATATTAAAATTCAAAGGCATGACTTTTTTTAAATAAGAGCTAGAAATATCCAACTCGAACACCAATCACTGAACTCATAATCCAGTAATTGACACGAGAACTCGAGTGGTTAAAGTGTATGTGAAGATGTCGATGGTGTGTTTATATTCTTACCTCATTAGTTTATCTAATGTTCCCAGTGTGGATTGCCTCTTTTCTCCTTTTTCTTTACAATTCTATCCAAAAACAAAAGCACATACTGCATTCAAATACTTGCTGGCACGCCTTTGACTGAATACAGTACACTTCGTAATAATGATTTATGACGCTCGCCAAAATAATAAAGGTGAATGCAAAATAACAAAGCAACTGCATAAGAAAATTAAAATAAAATAAATAGTAATTTTGTATATTCAAATTGTACATTCCGCTTCTCTACGCCAGCATGTAAAAGAGAAGCGTGATATTTTAATTAAATTATATAATGTATGTAGGAAATTGAGTAATAACCAAAATAAAAGTAAATGATGTTGTAGAAAAGCGCACAACGTGACATTCCGCATAAATTATAGAAGGACAGTAATATTATTATTTGACCTTCGAGGTGAATGTCTAGATAACACTTTTAAACAATAATTTTTAGTCCATCAAGAAAGAATGAATCCAGATGACAGGACACGAAAGAGGTAAAAAGATTGTGTGGAAGAGAATTTATTGCAGAGGGAAGGACTGAAAATTGCTAATGTATGATTCTATTTTAAGACCAAATACATAATATAAAATTCAATCACTAAAAACCGTTACATATTTAACCAAATTCAAAACCTGCGCAATTCAACTTTATTTCTACGTTTAAAACATACAATTACAAATTTCACTAATTTAATAAAATGATCATAATTAATATTTGCGCACACATTATCGTAACTCAAAACTTCAAAATGATTTATGGAAACAAAAAAGATAGTAATTTTAAGAAATGAAACTACCAATTTAGGTGAGTACATGTGTAGTTATATTATGTGTAAATTCGCTTATTAGATGTTGAAATACAGAGAGCATTATATAAACCACGTATATATTATATAGCATTATATATTACGTAATATTACCTAAATTAACCGCATTTGATAAATTCCACAACCACTGTCAATAAAACAAGCCATTGCAAATATAACATTTCCCTTAAAATATTTCAATATAAAATAATCAATAATTAATTATAGCTAAGTCGATTTCCAAATAATTTTATTACTTACATAAATCAGATAAAGTTCGGTAATCTAGGGTCACAGGTTTGTCCGTGATAGCTTAGTTATAACCAATCAGTTTGATACAATATATAAGTGATCAACCCGGGAGCAGTAGTAGAAAACTTGGTGACGGGGTTGATAAGAATGCCAACCGAGTTTGTTAGCGTAATAATGGAAACTATGTAAGTCAGCAGTGGGATCAGAACACCGGTCTTAATGAAGACAGATAGGCCTCATTTATCCTCTTGCAGCCAGATACCCAAAGTCCCGGCGACCATGACGCGGGCAGCCTTAAGGTGTGGAATGTCTTCATCACGGGCTGGGTACATATTGGCGCAGTGAGCAGTTCCTGGAATATACAACCCCCTTTTAATTCTGATACAGAGGAAATGTTGGCATACCACTGTCGCTGAGAGTTCTGTTGAAACATCTCCTTAAGATACAAGCGCTATTTATGGGAAAGAGGATAAGTTACAATGGAGCAATAAGTGGTAAGCAATTATTTAATACCCAACAGGAAATCGGTGAAAATTATAAATTATTCAATTATTGTAATATTTGGTGTATTTGGTAGAACAGCTTATCTTCTACCAACAGAAGTAAAGAGGGGTTAATACCTTAGTTTAAACGATTTACGAATAATACAGAATAAAGTTTTATAAAACTCTTCAATCATAACCCAGATACCCCCACGAAAAAACTATACCAAGAAATCAACTTTTTATGTATTTATTGTATATTGAGTTAGTTCATATAACATTTTACGTATATAAACTAATACTAGGTACATGGTTACATTTCATTATCTACAAAATTATATTTTCGCAGTAAACAATTTTTTTTAAATACATTCATTCTTCAGACTTTCAGGCATTTCATCATACATCTTTAATCCTTTATACATTAACCGCTTAATGCTATTGAACGAGTCATGGTTGCGCGCTAAATGCGTTCCAATTTCTGCTTGCCCGAGTGACACTCGGCGGTTTCGACTCGCAGCATTTTATTTTTAGCCAACACGAGAAAGGCTCGTCCAAAGTTAGCGATGTATTTTACGCAGTTTGAATTTGCCTGCAGTTTGCCTCAGAGATCGGTTGTGTTTTTGAGCTGCTTATTTCGTTTTTACTTTATTGTTTTCACATTTTCGTGTATGTATTAATGCATCATTTTATTTAACATGATTTTTTTTAAAACACTTTTTATACAAAAAACCCTAGCATTAAGTGGCTAAGCCAAACATTTAATTTAATTTACATTGAAAATTGGAAAAATATATAAATACAATATTTGATTTTAATCTACAAAATACATAATGGACTAATACACACAAACACAACATTTATGAAAATAAATACATTTAAAAAAAACTGTTCAATCTTAAGTTAAGTGAAAAAAATTGTAATGACCTCTAATGTAGAATAACTGTAAAGATATGATGTATTATTGTTATATTATGTAAAAAATATATTGTCATGTGTATTCATATTGTATAGCTATATTTATGTTGTTAGAAAGTGAAGTATTTATATTTCTTTAACTGTGTATAATAATAATCCAAATAAGATGTATATTCAACAAGGTAGAGACACTTGTACTGTTCTAAATAAAATGTTATGTTTACCTTTTATGTAAATAGCGGGCGAGTTATTCTCAGTGGTTTCAGTTAACCCCAGAATATGCCAAGGATCAATGCTTCCATGGACATACACTATCCGAGACGCTTCAATATCCAAGGCGCCGTATTTGGCATTAGTCTTATCAATGGCGTCATTTAAGTAGTTTGCATTAAATCTGCAAAAAGAAAATACATATCATTCCAAATGATTTTCAATGCATAATAGAATTACATAACCTTTCATTATAATGCCTAAGCATGGAACAAACAAAGATCTTGATTATTATCAAACAAAGCCTTGTTATTTAACAACCTTCCTTAAGATGTTGGGTTTTGTCATACACAATTCGAAAGACTTGACCAACCTTGCAGTAATAAGGCTGCTTTACTTTAGCTTAGTGCGTAGCATTCTCGAGAATGGATCTCAGGTATGGGGGCCAGAGGACACTGTCTATGTACTAATGGTCGAGAAGATACAAAAAAAGTTTTTACGATACCTCTACATGAGAGAGTTTGGTTATTACCCATGGCTGTTTCCAACAGCATTTATCTCGGGAATGCTGGGTATATGCAGCCTTAGTTCCAGAAGGGATGTTGCATTACTCCTGATGGCGTATAAGCTACTAAACGGTTTAGTATCAATACCAGACATTCTGGCTAAAATAGGATTTTATGTCCCGGATAATTTCGCGCGAGGCCGCCAACACAGGCTTTTGATTCTTCCTAGGTGCAGAACTAACTTACCAATGGTGATGCCCTTGGGAAGAATCACTAGGTTAATTAACTGCCTCGCAGGAAATGTGGATATTTTCCACATGTCCTACAACGTATTTAAACGTGAAATATTATTATTCAATACTTAAAATTGTAAATCTAAATTTGAAATTTTTTCTTTGTCCCACTTGTAAATGTACCTATTTGTTATTCACTTTTTTGTAAATGTTAATTATCGATATTGCAATGTTCTGGTTCATACTGTTTTTGCAAATAAACAATAAATAAATAAATAAATAAAATAAATAAATAAATCTAAAAATTATCAAAAACATTCAAGAATTTATAAAAGTCCATATCCTGTGATATCCTGTGTGATCCTAAACCCCCGCTATAACACTGCAAAACACATAATGATTGAATTTCTATTGTAAAAAGTACAAATATTAAATGTAAGACAAAAAAGCAAAAGGTTACTTACTTGGGGCCGAATATATCAACACATTGCTGGGTAAAAAATTCTAATGGGAATAGATTAGAGAAAATTTCTGGCTCGCCTCCTGAAGTTTGGTAGAACCCAAACTCATTACAAGTTTGGTACATCCATTGGCGACCTAAGAAAAAACAATGAAAATAAATATACCTATATTTCATATTAAAATTGAAGATTGATCCATGAAAGCCAAATGGATTTCTTAAAATGTTATACACTTTGATGTAATACATATAGATATATCTTACCACCCTCAGCACCTGTGGCAGACCAAGAAACGTTGCGAAACTCTTTAATCATTTTATTATAGTTATAGTCGAGGCAAGTTTCGTTGTTAGCTTCCAGGAGCATGGCGTTGACATTGGCCAATCGATCCAAGGAGCTACCGGCCGAGTTGTCAGTCATCAATCGGCATACCTGGAAACAAACATATATGTATATTTATATATTTAAATAATTAATTCATAAATTGATTTGACATCATTAATGTCCTTTATCTGATAGATTCATTAGTTTCGTAGAAGACAACAGCAAACATTTAAACTGAATATTATTGTAATAAATAACGTCCTTACCACATCAATAGTAATATTGGAGACTTTCGTTGGTCCGCCAATCCTATTATCTTTATTGTATTGTACGACACCAGCAAAATTACTTGCCAAGGTTTCATAGAGACTTGCAATATCGAGATTGCTCGCTTTTTCAATAGGATCACACAAGCTGTAAATAAAAAATGAAAATTTCTCAAAAATATAATCAAAAATAATTTCAAACATTCTCTTGTTCTCCCAGTTCAAAAAGATTGATAGAATATGTTAATACATAATTTTTTTATGTGATACTTTGCAAGGAAGCCCCTGTCTGCACAGTGTAAAGGCAGGGGAACTAGGGGCTATAGGAATAGGAAGGATTTATTAAGGCGGGTTTCGAAAAGACCCGAATTATATATTATATAATGGTTAATATAACCTATTAACATAATTACCTGAATTTAGTATCTATTTTCCTCTGACCAATCATATGCTTCATGAAAACACCCAGCTGTTGAGTGCCAGACCGAATTTCATCCACGCAATCATCACTGCTTGTTCTTAGGGAATCCACTACCACGCTGTAATATTCTAAGCAAGAAAATAAAGGGTTAAATAAAGTGGAAAAGCATTTCAGGTTAAACATTAGACAAAAGGAAGAATTTAATCTTCACTCAACTGGCATTTTAATGTAGTGATAATGTACTAATATTGTGGTAATGTACTTATTTGTAAATATTTAGGTATAACGTATAACCTGTAATATATTATGCCAAAACAAAAATACTACAACATTTTGTTATCTGCAGTTTTTGTCATCCTATCGTAGAATGTCGATGAGAAAGAAAACAAACTTAGATCGCTAGCGAGACGTAATTTATGCAATATAGAATATGATATCTGTTTTGGTGAACGCTAATGCTGCGAAGTGTTGATGTGCAATGACGATGAACAATGATGATATAATAATTAATGATGATGTATCATGGGTGGTATCTCACCCATGAAATCAGCCTTGGCGAGGAGAGGTCCACTAGAGGAAATGGCAGCATGTACCAACTCCGGATGCTTCAAACGCATCCATGCTGCCAGCGAACCGGGATACGACCCGCCAAACACAACCCACTTGACGTGCGGCGATAACTCATACATTGTATTCATCTTCTTAATGAAATTAGCAAGGTCTTCTAGAGCTTGATCGGAAGTCAAGTATCTCAGATTCTTTACGCCCATGTCACTAAAAGAAGAAAAAATTCAGTCATAAATATTTTGTTGTAATAAATTTTATTATAATATTTATACATACAGGGTGTATCGGCACGTACCCGACAAACTTTAACCAGCTATTCCTTAGCATATTTGGAGTAAATATCTTATGTGCACTTTGCTGTCCGGTAACGTTTTTTTTTAATAAAAAATTTATTATTCATATTTTCACCATATGTCACCACTGTTTTATCCTTTGTCAAAGTTTGAAAACCCATCTGGCAAATATTTTATTCGAATTCCGTTGAATAATGCACGTGTGTACCTATATTGGCGCACACTTACAATCACAACGAAATGGCACGGCACCATTCGTCTCATTTTTAACTATTATTATTTAGTGTGTGCGAAAGAGCGAAGACGCTTTTTGACATACTTGCTTATAACAGCTGTTGAACACGAAACGCAATGCCAATGACAGTGATGTAGTGTGGAAATTTTAAATTTTTTTGTTTTTAATTGAAAAAAAATGCTACCGGACAGCAAGAGCCCATAACATTTTTTACTCCAAATGTGCTAAGGAATAGCTGGTTAAAGTTTGTCGGGTTAGTGCCGATACACCCTGTATAATGAAGATAATTGACAACTTCCAGGATTAACGTCTACATGAGACAAGGTATATAGGAAAAACGTGACAAAAAACCAAAATAACAATTGACGAATCAAGCTACTTTTGTTGCCCACCACTTTCCAAGGCAATCTAAGAAACAGATGGTTTCCTCCTGTACCGTACATGACAAGACTAAGATTAGATCTCATCTCCGCCAATTCGAATCGTAGCAGATAACAAACTAGTACCAACGCCATCCGTAGACAAAATTGTAAACTATGGTACTCGAAGGCGCAAAGAGGCGCACTTGATTATCAATGTTTTTTTATGAAATACAATTTTATTTTTGAGAAATTCTTGTAGATGTCAACATTGTGATAGTTCTATAAATGTCTACGTGAGCGGGAAAAACATTTATGACGAAAGAGTCCTGGAATATCGGCATTCAAAGTTTCCGTATCAACTGTTGATACAGCCGCATGTGAGCATGGACTTTTTGCCGTAACAACAGTTGATACGGCTGCGTGCAAAGAGTTAAAGGTCAGATGTTTGACAATATGTAGGCCCAGGTATTTTTCACTATTTAGAATGTGTAGGTTTCTTTCTTCTATTTGTAATGGTTTTATATGTATTTAAAAATAATATTAATAAATAATCCTTACGGCGTGGGGTGGCTTTTCCCATAAAACCGATGCTCTAGTTGGAAGCACAGAGCTTTGTATTCCTTAGCATATTCAATCCAGGATCCTGCTACCATCCACTTAGCTGTAATTTCACCTTCCCCTCCGATCATCAGAAAGACAGTGTCGGGGTTGCGAATGAAATATTGTTTGTTCGTGAAATAGCGCTGAAAGAAATATGGAATTTAATACATAGATTCATCAGATACTCGCAGTCTGCTTCTGCGACATAAGTCATAATACATAAGAGTTAAGTACGGTCAACTGAATTTCAATTTTAAAATATTTCTATAACCGCCGCACTTTTAAAAGTCACAGTATATGGAAACTGGGTAAAATTTCGATCGCGCTGGCCTCGCTTATTATGAATATTTTTTAGATAAAACCTTTAGATTCACCTTAATTACTGTACGACACAACTTTTAACCTTCGGGGAGGTGGAAAATATTGCAATAAAAATTTCAATTACGTAAAACTAAAATTAGCTTTCGTTTTGTGAAACGAGACCGTCCATTTTCAAACTTTTATTTGTTTATTGTCAGATGTCATTTTGTTTTGTTGGTATTTCTGTTACTATAGGCAAAACGAACGGCTAGAAGTAGCTAGAGACAATCGCGCGGGCGTTTTTTTTAATGTTAAAAAATTCCGTCAAATTAGTATTTACCTAATATGCATGCATTATGTGCGTTGTGATTGAAATTTATTAGCTGGATTTTATTTTTTTACGTTCAAATTTTATTTAAGTAAACTATATCTGCGATGTTGAGCGGCTACGCTAAGTTTGTAATACAAAAGAAAGTGCCCCTTTTATAGCGCCTGCTCGCGTCAAGGCAAGAAAAACATCCCAGTTTTCAAGTAGTTTAGCGGCTACGCTAGGTTTGTGTAACATGGTTTGTGATTCAAAAGAAAGTGTCCCCTTAATACCGCCTGCTCGCGTCAGGGCAAGAAAAACATCCCAGTTTTCAATTAGTTTAGCGGCTACGCTAGGTTTGTTGTAGTTTTATAGATATAGATATATATTTTATATAGATATATATATATATCTCAAAAACCATGTTACACAAACCTAGCGTAGCCGCTAAACTATTTTAAAACTGGGATGTTTTTCTTGCCTTGACGCGAGCAGGCGGTATAAAAGGGACACTTTCTTTTGAATCACAAACCATGTTACACAAACCTAGCGTAGCCGCTAAACTAATTGAAAACTGGGATGTTTTTCTTGCATTGACGCGAGCAGGCGGTATAAAAGGGGCATTTTCTTTTTCACCATAAACCATGTTACAAAAACTTAGCGTAGCCGCTCAACATCGCAGAAATAGTTTACTTAAATAAAATTTGAACGTAAAAAAATAAAATCCAGCTAATAAAATTCAATCACAACGCACACAATGCATGCATATTAGGTAAATACTAATTTGACGGAATTTTTTAACATTAAAAAAAACGCCCGCGCGATTATGTTTCTAGCCACTTCTAGCCGTTCGTTTCGTCCTATAGTAACAGAAATACCAACAAAACAAAATTACATTTGACAGTAAAGTTTGAAAATGGACGGTCTCGTTTCACAAAACGAAAGCTAATTTTAATTTTACGTAATTGAAATTTTTATTGCAATATTTTCCACCTCCCCGAAGGTTAAAAGTTGTGTCGTACAGTAATTAAGGTGAATCTAAAGGTTTTATCTAAAAAATATTCATAATAAGCGAGGCCAGCGCGATCGAAATTTTACCGGAAACTGCACTTAATTTCAACTTAATTACTTCAAGAAACAATGATTTACATCAGGATTGATGGTAAAAGATGCATTTTACTTCCATTTATATTTAATCAAAGTTCTAAATTTACCTTGTAAAACAATCCCTATGGTGCAGCTTCAGACAGTTACGAAAGTTTCATTCCAATCTGAATATGCATAAATTACTAAATTAACCCAAACTAAGAACATAATAAACTACTTTGTGCTTGCAAATAATTGTTTCTTGAAGTAATTGTTGAAACCAATTGTAATTTCTATAATCTGTGCCTAAAAGTGAGGCGGTTAGGGAAATAATTACCAAAAATATAAATAAATACCTGTGACCACATTCTTTTATCTGACTTGTTGAAGTTGTCAACGGGTTGCTGAATCCACTCTTCTTTGGGAAGTTCAGTGCCATCAGGCAGAGGAGGTGCACCAAGTCTATTGATACGTTTTCGCGAAAAGGTTGTTTCGTGGCTTAAGTTTACCAACACAAAGAGAGACAGCACCGTTAAAACAAAATTGGTAAACATGATGGTTTGTGTGCGGATTACCATAAAATAACAAACTGAATCAACAAGTTGGCTAGATAAATCAGTGCGCTCCCCACGAAGGCAGCCGAGGTAATGTCGGTAACGGAATGAACAAATGAACTAAATCAAACGGCAGGCGTTTTGACGATCGATGCAGGCAAAGGCATTGGATTGAATGCACCGGGCACGAGATACCTAATTGCGGAAAATTACATCGGAATACAGTTGCAGGTCAAACGTCAAATGTGGTCAAATCGGTCAAATGCTAAAGGTTAAAATTTGATGTCATTTGATAACGGTCGTTTTTGCTTTTGTAAACATAGATAAATTTCAGACATAGACAATAACAATCAACTGAAGATTGGACTTGAAGAAAACGAGAACTCCCGAAGTCCAGATTAGCGATGGACACAATCGATGATTTACTCGTTCTTTTTGTTCCTCGAAATATTTCGATTCATTTTCATAAATAAATCGATTCTGTCAAAAATCATCAAACAGTCAGAGACAATCGTTTTGAAACGACATCGAACAAGGAATCGATAATGTCAAAAATCATCACACAGTTCAAGACAATCATTTAGAAAATCATTTGAAACCACAGCCATCACATCATTGGTCAGAATTCACTTGAAAACGTAAATAGATTACAAACTCCGAGAAATATCAAAAATATTTCGGATTGCTTGATGAATTCACAAATGAGATCGTAGAACGAAATATTTTTCCCGTGGTACATTGTGTTACGTACTACCCGGTACTACCTAATATGATTTGAAATCCACTGGGAAGTGGGATTACGCAATTATTCTATGCTAATTGTCAAATGTTTAATTGTGATATTATTTACCAACCGAAGAAGCTAGTAGAAAACAATTCATTCTATTTTTGGTTGGGATTTGCGACGTCCGTACATTTCGTATATGTAAAAAATGGTATTCTGAGTTATAAGTTAGGAGGGTTATTAAAAGACATAAATTTATCATTTTGTGCCGTTTTTTGTGAAAAATCACCTTGAGGGCGCTCCACAAAAAATCTTAAAGTTGAATGTAATTTATGTGAAAAATGCGATCGGCCCTTTATGTCAATATTATATTCGACATTATTTTAGTGTCCAGTTTTTTATGTCGGTGGGGCTGTAATATTTTAAATAATTCATCTGTTGAAGAATGACTTCACGGAATAATTAAAAACGTGATAAGATTTCAAGCCTCCAGTAGAAATATTCAAGTACATAGTATTTTATTATAATTGGAAGTAGGTACGAAACTTATTTGTATTATTTATTCAGTTTAAATGTAGGTATTATAAATTTAACGTCGTGTGAAAGGATTTAAAATTCGTAGTCATTCACATAATTATAATAATATTACCATCATTACTGCTGCCAGTAAACAATAAACATCATTGCCAGTATGAAGACACTGGTTTAGCCCATTTTGACAAATGCAATACTTACCTACCAAAAGGTTGCCATACCAATGTACCATGCTTTGCTATGTACCCCCCCCCCCCTCTCCCCATCCGGTAAAAATATGCCTCTGTCCGCAGCTACAATTCCCCCTGAAGTACGAGCGATTAAATCAATTAATCACTCGAATTTTGATGTTTCGATCATGTAAGTGTTTCGATCCTGCCCATCACTAGTTCAGATCCAGATGATCTTACGCTTTATCTCGTTAGTTAAATAAATTAATAGGTATTAGGTACCATGAACTTTTGTGAATATTATAATAAACAAAAAATATATATTTTTAAATATTAAATATATTTGGTTTTTTAGCTGTATGTGTACATATTCCAAAGTCCGACATAATCGTAAACAAAATTTATGTAAAAAGGCACAGTAGTTACCGAAACCAAGAGTAGGTACTGTGAACTGTTTACGGCGAGTTGTTGTTTATAATATTATTATAACCTCTTAACAGCTGAGAATAAACTACACCCCTGATTTTGTTTCCTTAATAGTAAGAGAAAAACTCTTTGTTTTAAATAGGATAACAAATAAATGGTTGCTTCTAAATCAAATAAGAACGCTTATAAAGTTACTTACAAGTTTTTTACAGTGAGATAATTTGATTTAATTTGAAAATGATGCATTCGAAGGAGGGGAAGAAAGACCCATCATCGATATTTTCTTTTTTATTAACCAACTGCATTCCATATCTATCATTCTCCTTTTGGTAGCGGATTTGGAAACCTTATTGTCAAGTCAAAGAAAAGAGTTGACCTAATGTCAAAAATATTGGTTGAATGTAACATGTGTCGCGAATAAATCATAATAAGTCATAAAATAAAATAAACTCCATTTCTAAATTTTTGTTATTTGTTTTTGGGGTATTATGCCGTGTTGCGCTAACTCCTTCTTTAGCCAACATTTCGGACAGCATTGCAGTGTCCATCATCAGGGCAGATGTGTTATTTTACTCCATTTCTAAAGTTTTTTTTAATTGCCGGCAATCCGGGCGATTATTAAAATAGTTAGTTAAATAGCCCTTGAAACTGCACTGTCTGTTTTGCTGCACCTTCTACAACAACTTTACTCCTTCTCCTCAAAAAGACCCACAACATAGCATCCCTAAATATGACATTGTCCCTGAGGGAAATTAGTCTCCTCATGGTCTTCCTTGTTAAATTAAACCAAAATTAAAAAAAAACTATAATAGAATACTTATTTAGTTTGTTATTTTCCCAAATAAAGTACATTTTGTGCATTTGAACTTGATTTCAAAATGCATTCAGTAAAATGCCTACTTAATTGCTTACTAAATTATTCTAAATGGCGTTGGCGTTAAGTTATGACACCCCAATAGCCAAAATCTCTGAAACACTGTCGATTCTTTCTTCTTCTCATCCTGTTTCCTTTTGTATGACAGCTTTCTTTAAACAAATGCGAATACCTATGTATCTATGTAAGTGTTTCTTGAAATGGCTTTATTTGTTGTGACAACAACAGATCTCACAATTTGTAGCTTCCAAACTTTCTTTTAAAAGTTCCTCCTGCATGGATCCCATAGTTTCACTTGCTCCGGGTAGTTAGGATTATTTACGTCTATCACGTAAAAAGTATTACTTTGGTATCGTTTTCTTTTCTTTCTGTTTTTTTGGGGTTTTCTTTTGAGTGGACTGTTTCGTTTTAGAGGTCACAGCGATGGTGACCATATATAAAATGATTGATTTTCTTTATAACCAGGTAGTTCTACGGTGACCTTCACTTTAGACATAGGAACAACTGATCTCGCTAAATCCAGAATCAAATTTCAAATAAATTAAAAAAAACAATTTTGAAAACCACATCACACGGCTAAGTAAACATGAAGATGGAGAAATCATAAAATTACGTAATAACACCAACACAACATATAGTCAACAAACGAGAAGATGTGGAAATCAACAAACATATAGATAAGAAAATAAAAAAAAAATCAACGAAATCAAAAAGATACGTAGATGAAGAAATCAGCAAACATGAAGATGAGGAAAACATAATACCAACACAACTACCCACAGTGCGTCTCGATACAGGAATTCCTAATAAGGAGGACTGTGAATATACTACATTACTTTGTATTTAAATTATTAAAAAAAATACATTAATAAACAAACAAAAATTATGAAAAATCAATCGTTTAACCACGGATATTATCACCATTGGTCACAATTTTCAATACATTATCTTACTTTACGTACGTATATTATCTTATAATGTTCTAAACATACATTTAACACAATCCATACGTTTATGGCCTTCCACATAATGTATAATTTCTACTGACTTACCTCAATCTTTGTCTATAAATAATTGATTTTATATTATGCTGCTTATGAAAGTTTATGTTTTGAGTACGTAATGCGTCTTTATATTTAAGTGAATCTAAGAAACATCGATTTTGAATGAATATTCACAAAAAATAAATTACTTTAGGTGCACTTATGTAATGTAAAATTCATTAGCGGATGATAGCGAATCGCAGATACGCAAGATTATCTTTAACCAAACAAGGAAATCATGTTATTTTTCAATGAACTGATAAAACACACCTGCCAGGAAATTACGCGTCTGCCGATATTTGTGGGACTCGCCCAGAAACGGGAAAACCCCGATACGGCTATCTTAGAATTTTCGTCGTTTTCCAGAACAAAACGTTTAAAATGAGTAATTTTAGCAGAAAATAAAAATATTTAAATGCTGATTTTTAAATAAGGCAATAATTAACTTTCTCGGTCGAGGATTTCACCCTAATGGTTTTGAAGTTGTAAGTTGGAAAAAATGTACAAACATACAAACAATTATAAAGAAATGTTAACTTTTGGAATCGCTGACCATACTCAATACGAATACCTCAAACAAAAAACGTCGAACTGTGGAAACTTATATAATTTGGAAACTTTACTGACAAAAGATGTTACTTTAATGCAGTATTTTCCATCTCCTCTGACGTAAAAAGATGCCTTTTATGGTAATTGAGTTGAATTAAAGTATTTTTTTTAATGTTTAATTATGTTTGTCCAGCTATCCAAAATCATTACAATATAAAATTCTCTTCCTGTCTTTATATTTTCAAAGTTTTTTAAGGATTCTTTGTAAAACAAAATGATTGGATTGTTGAAAAGAGTAGTTCGGAAAAGGTAATGTAACACACAGATACATAGATAGATGCATATTCCGACCCAGTATGGGCGTCAAAAATGTGGGGAAGCTGCCCCTCTAGAAAAAAGTGATAAAATAATTAAAAAAATGACTGAGGCCAAAAAGGGATGGAAGCCCCCCCTGTCAGGGACCGATATATATTTTTTTTAACATTTTCTCCGCACATGAGGCCAAATAGGAAATAACTTCCTTTTAAGGTATAATGTGTCATCTTTGGGGATGCTATGAAAGTGGTACACATTGAGGACACAGGAAAATAGTACATTAAATTTTCCATAGGGCCACAATGTCGGATGAGGCCCCGACAAACAGAACTAGAAAGATATATTTCTCATTTTTATGTAAAGGTAAAAAAAGTTGGTTGTGCAATGATGGAGGCCTTAGCCAGCAATGGTTTGAACGTCTGGGTGGAAATCCGACGCATTTGTCCACTCGGCTACTAGCCGGTCAGGCTGATGTTTTAAAGGTTAAACAATACTCAAATATTTCCGTTTAAGTAAATACTAAAGGATTTTCGTCTAAATATTGTTGGGATTCTCCGAAAATTAGAAATCTAAAACATTTATTGGTTTGCTCTTAGACCTAGAAAAAATTTCGTCTGCGCCACTAAATATTTCTATTTTATTCTGACAACTTTCCTATCCCTGTAAGTTAAAAAATAAGCTGCCCCAATCAATAATCATAGCATTTTATAGGACCTACTTATGTTTTATGTGATTACGCAAAACATAATCAGTAACATGGAATTTGTGTGAATAGTATTTATAAACAATTAAAACAATTAGGTACCTAAATCAATTATTCAATTTATTACGATCGCAATAAAAATATACATTCATGGAACACACTTACAATAATGATAAAAATATGTGCTAAGAATTAATATAATCGGTTAAAATAAAATAACATACATATGCAGGCAAAAACACATTGAGAGGAAGTTCACTGTAAGGAAATATACATTATTAAAAACGTATCGCAGAAAACGCATAACATATAAAAATATACGCAGTTACAAAATAACTTATTTTGGAGAATTGTAAGAAAAGTCATATATTGTATATTGCTTCTCCCTCTCTCATTTACGACGCATTTAACATAAGATAAGTTACAAGAGAACTTTCAGCGGCATGGCAATATATGAATGGATACCAGCAACCAGCACCATACAGCCCTCAACAATAATAAAAAGATACAAAAAATTGATACAAAAAATATATTTGGATAATTAAAAATAAATTAACTTCTATTAATAAAAATAATTGTGATTCAGTGGCGTTTCAGGAGTATGGACACCTGCGTCAGATAGTGCAAGAAGACGGGCAGGAAGATGAGGCCATGGGCAGCACCTATCAGGACTATGCACAGGAACATCCTGAAGTAAAATATGAGGAATATCTCCGACTCGGAGAAGGCTAGTACTACGATGCCGGCGAACTTGGTGAGTGTGATGCCGCTGAGGACATTGCTGCCCATCTCCACAAGGGCCGTGGCTGCCTTCTTGTCGGCGGGCACGTTACTCACGGCGTACGAGTGCACTATGTGGCTGCAGAATTCTACGGCTATGCCGACACACTGAAATAAAATAAACGTTACATATATTTAAAAAATACTAAAACATATTGTTTACGTAGTGCTTTTGAAATTTAGTTTTTTTTTTAATTTTTCAAAAATTTAAAAATCTACTCACACTTGAATATCAACCACCTATGTGGTGAACATATTGTATAAGCTCTAATTATCTACATTATTTTTGCTATGAAGTGGGGAATTGGGTCAACATTTCATCAAAATTTGTTTCTTACGATCTTTGTAAATTCATCAAATGAGTGTACCTGATGGCATAATGAATTATGTTGTTTTGTACTTAAGTTTTTTTAATAAGATAAACAGAGAATTATTTTCCATTCAATAATTTATACCTTATGCCTAAACAAGCAAATGAGAATTCGTCACATTATGACGTTTAAACAATGCTTGTCGAAAAAATTACAAAAATATAGGTATTCATCAAGTAAACCATTATATTACTAGATATTCTGGTTTAATATGCTTAGGTTTTATGAAATTGATATATTATTCATAAGATCAAGTTATTTGGTGAAATCATGGTGAAAGAGTAAAACAAAAAAAGAGAGATAGTATAGGAAATTGTCTCATCGGATGGTGCTCAGAGGGCGTTTTTTTACAGAAGTGTGAATTAATCTGCATCTAAGCCTTTATGGTTCATAAGATTTTGCACTTATAAGAAATGTTTTAGTGAATATTTATTTTACCATGACAAGATTGACGAGCGATACCGCATTCAGGTTGATGCTCCAGAAGTACATGAGTCCCATCATGTCAACTAGGATCATGGTGACGGAGGCCAGGATAACAAACGCCGAGAACAGGTCCAGGCCAGTGAAGATGAAACTGACCACAAATATCACCAGGAGGGAATACCCCAGGGACTTCAGAGTGTCCTCCCACATCGTCAGGTATTGTTCGTAAAATACGTAATGAATGCTGAAAAAAAGGAAAAGTTAAAACACGTTTACACAAGTTATACTAAAAATTCATTGAATAGCCATCAATAAAAATATATATTTATGTCTGGTACGGGTTCCGCTGGGTACGACATGTAGCAAGAATGAAATGATATCTAATATAATAAGCTTGCAAGATGAAATAGTGTTTCTTACTAAATCTTACTGGACGCAGTAAGATTATGCAGGTATTGCCGGTCAAGGGTTGCGCCGCAGATAATGATAATGATGATGATAATTCTATACCTAACAACCCGTGTAAACACATTTCAAAGCAGTATGGGAAAGTATGTGCCTACGTAGGTACTATATTTTTTAATCTTATCTATCTTCCAATGATTTACACATTTCTTTCCGTGTATGTTTTTTCATAGTTATGTCGAAATTAAACGCACAACGATAAATGCCTACGAGTTTTTGATACGTCCATACTTAAATACATAAATATAATAACGGTTAAATCAAAATGAGAAAGAAATGTTTAAGACCATTATTTCAATAAATCATTTGTTGATTTAACGGGTTGTTTCGGAGTATTTGAACAATTCATCAAATTTCAACGTTCATTTCTGGGATCTGTGAAAGTCCAATTCAAGTTCTGTTATTATATCATTATAGGCTAGTTGCTTGACAAAACTGAAATAAAAACAGAACTTGAAAAAATCTTTCACAGAACTTGCAAATGAACGTTGAAATTTGATGAATTGTTCAAATACTCCGAAACAACCCGTCCTAAATTATTCCCCTGTGACCAAATTTTCAGGTAGTATATTTTATACTACTATTCGAAAAACAAATTCATTTTTTAACCACACATGTCTACTTTATTGTACTAGTAAATGTTTTTAAAAGAAGATATATAATATGATTAATTTAATTAAATATTTAAACTTTTTTAATACATTTTTTGGACATATCTTTATTACTACGTTAACCAAAAAAGGAGCAGTGCAAGATATTTTAACATAAGAGTTAAATTAAATTAAAAAAAATTAGGGTTATAAAATACCAACCATAAACGTATTTTCTTCTTAAATCGCGAAAAACGTGATTGCACTTCACAAGTCCACTAGGTGAACGAAAAATTATATAATTTTTTTTATCTTTAATTAAAAATAATTGGACTAAACGTTTGATTTATGCAATGGAATGATGGTCAACCATGATAAGATTCTATTTCACAATTATTAACACAATTTTTTTAAAAAAAACTGCCTTTTTTACAAGTTGTATTATCTTGGTAATATGCACGCCATTCATAAGTTAAAAAAATTTCATTGAAGGAAAAAATAAATAAATACTATTTACCTGTAGGGGAAGACGGACACTTCCTGATTTCCTGTTTTCTTTCTAAGTGTTTCAGTCAATTGGGCTGAAAATTCTTTCGTATATCGATACGATTCATAAAACTCCTTAGAACCACTCAAAGTCTTGTGGTAGCCCATGAAATTAGACTCTCTAACTATTGCATTTCCATCTGCGTCCAAAACATAATTTAAGCCCTGGAACAAAGTTACATGACATTACTTACAAATCTAAAACATTTAGGCATTCTCAACAGGCTAGCTAGAACATAAAAGCATTTTTAAAAAATCAAAATAATCCGGTCTTCATGTCTTATGTCCTCTTGACCAAGACCGGCCATATGCGGGCGCAATTGCCAGGGCGCTGACAATATCTGACACCTAAAAGGCCTCCACATAGCGTCTACTGGTCTTGGAAAAGGGCCCCCAAATTTTACTCACGCCTGGTGCCCTTTGGCTCAGGGCCAGCCCTGCTTTTGACACAATTAACTTTAAAGTCGCTAGCGTAGATTTTGTTGACAGCTACCAAAAAACGACGGGTTCATAAAATAGCAGTCGCCCAGAGTGGGCAAATATGTATAAATATAACAAGCATGTGTCCAAACTGCGCGCTTTAAGGTTCAAGAAGAAGAAGAATTATTGGACGAAATTCTGCTAAACAAGTAACTGGTGTTTAAAATTTTTATGATAAGTGCACAAATAGTATTTTTGTGAGTAAGTAGCATTTAAATAAGGTTGTGTCCTCTTTCATATGGCATTACTGTGATAAAATCACATTTTTAAAAAGTGATCCACCAAACCAAACTAACAATAATTAAAGTAAGATAAAAATACGTGCAAAATGATACCAAATTATTTTACATAACTATTTTTTTAAACCGGTAAATCTTGGTACGTACTTATCTAGAAAAGTACCTACTTACGGTTACATATTTATGAATTTAGCGATATAAAAAAATAAATGAATTTTTTTAAGTGTGTTAGGAACTCGTGTATTCTTTAAATAAGGCTCGTACCCTTTTAAATAGCCAATGTTGAACACGGATAGTAGAATATAAACGAATTAATTATGACAGTAAAGTTAGTTTTTCTTTAAACAGTGTTAGGAACTCGTGTATTCTTTAAAAAAGGCTCGTCCCCTTTTAAATAGCTAATGTTGAACCAGGATAGTAGAAAAATTTTAAATAATTATTTATTACAGTAAAGTTAGTTTTTCGTTAATTAAGTTTAATGACGAAGTTATCTGCTTTCAAAGTGAACTTAAGTAAAACCAATGGAATTCATAATTCGAATGTCAGTGCTATTGTTTCGCCGCGCACGTACCGTGATGTCACAAGCTTTTCACCCGGCAAAAATAACATAATTTTAATAATGGAGAAGACAATCTCATTCATGCAAGTTATTAAATGATTGAAATATTTTTTACTAAATTGAATACTTACGGGACTATAGCTCGCATGACCGCTTTTGGCGCACTTAGGATCGGGATTATCTTGCAGGAAGTAAGTTATGTAGGTGTTGAAGTCTGCCACCGATGGCCGGATGTTGTAGTACTCCATGTCGATACTGCACGTTTCGCAAAGACCGCTAGTGTCTGCAAAACAAAAACATAATTAATTTATGCATGTAGGTAGTCCAAAAAATCAGTAGTTGTATTATGAAAATAATTCTTACCTGAATGTGGACAGAAGGAATTGTTGGATTTGAAATATTGGCAACAGGCTTCACTTGAACTGGACCAATCAAAGAAGTCATCCAACCAGGAATTCGGTGTTCGCGTCAAGTATGTGCTGTAAAAAATAATAAAATATCATTGAATACAGAAAAATCTATTTATTCAATTATTTTTCTAATATTGTAATGTAACTGGTGGCATTATTTTTACAATCGCAGAAAAAAGATTCAAAAGAAAAATAGTAGGTACCTACATAGAATATTTAAAAAAATTGCAATTTTGAGAACATATATAAATTTGGATTGAATTTATTTGGAGATATTTCAAATAGTAAATGCTTGCAACGTTTTATAGTAATATCTAAATATCCTTTGCAACCTAATATTTTTTACAGATGATTTTAGGTGAGGTCAAATGTGATTGGGTGCTTGGTCTGTGGTTTCGGAGAAGATAAATAATTAAAATGTGAAAAATCCATGTTAATGGACTCAACAACACGTCGCCATGACTTGCATTCGTATATTTTATTAAAAACACAGGTTTGCAAGATATGATAATAATTGATTTGAGAGATCTCTGCTGAGGGGTATGTGTGCTAAAACCAAAGGAGTGAAATTTCCCCTGGCGCTAGTAAAAACTACAAGGGCGCTGTTCAAAAAATTAGGTATTATCAGCTCCTTGGCTATTTGGCGCGTTGGCAAGGCGGCGCCCTTAGGGGACCGCTCCAATTGCACCTACACAAGGTAATGAGTAACATAAAAAAATAGTCACAATATGTGATTAAAGAAAGCAATGTGTGCCAAGATCGAGTTGTTTGGCGGTCCATCCTCTCTTCTTACCCTTGCAGATGATTGCCAACAGCGTGATGGATAGTCAGTTATTTACCTATCTGAGTACTTGGATGCGGTGTAGAGTAGCGTCAGCATGGAGTCATTATTGCAGAAGACCCCGCCGCAGATGAGGTCCTGGTGGGAGGTGTCCGAGTAGTTGAGGCCCTGCGTGACCACGAAATACACCGGCGGTCCCATCTGCAGCAGGCTCGCCACACTCAGCAAGTATTTGCGCACAAACGAATCATATGGCATGGCTATCTCCTGGTCCAGCCCGATTTCGATGCTCGGGATCACGCTTATGCTCAGGCACAGCCAGAAGAGGAACGCCACCGCTATCACGGGTTTAACAGCCCTGCAAATATAATCATTTCATAATAATGATCATATCTACTTAACATTTTTTCACAACATTTATGGTCAGGCAACAATTACTAAAATAATATTTCCAACGATTGCATAGGCATATACCGGAAACTTAAAAGGGTGTAAGTGCCATAAAAAATTACTACTAACATTTTTTTTCATAAGGATTTCGTAGGTCAGGTAGCAATTTCATATAAAATATTTCCACCGATTGGATATGAATACCCGAAACTTAAAAGGGTATAAGTAACAGTTAAATAAGAAGTTGTTTTTATTAATGAAATGGGTAGTAGGTACACACATCCTGTGGCGGCTCGTGATTTTTGGATGTACTAGAGTGCTAATATTACAAAAATGGCATTATTGATGGTGTTGTAGCTGAAAACAATTTTTTATTGTTTTTCGAAAATTCGATTTTTTGTACGAAGATTTTCACCAAAAAGTCACGAGCCGCCACTGCATACATCATATCAATGTCATAAATAATAACTCATTCCTCGTTTCTGGCACTTACGACCAGTTAAGTTTCCGATATTCATTAAAAAAACATGACCTATTAAGATGATGATGGGAAAGAAACATCTTCCTTTTGGATTAATCGACTCTCCTAAGGTAAAAACACTCTTTGAAGTATAATAAAGCTTTGAAAAATCGTCTTTATTTTGTTTAAATTATTACAGATTATTTGATTCTAAAAATTAAAATATAAAAACAAAAAAAAAACATACCGATGCAACAGGGCAGGGGCGTAGTAATTCTTAATCAGCTTATAGAGAAGCCCCTTGGTGTACATTTGTTGGTCGGCATTAGTGCATTGCTTTTGGTTGACACAACACAGAACGTCTAACCGGCCGGACTGGAACCAAAGGAAACAATAATTTATTCACAACTTTTTATTTCATTTAAAGCTACGCTAAAAACTTTCAAAGTGTAGAAAGAAATGATAGAGACTCTCCAGACATCAGAGATTAGTAAAATTTTATGAAACACTATTAATTTGTACATAGATACACGGAGAATAAAGAGTATTGCTAATGTATTAAGATTCTCTTAAAATTATTGGTAATCCGGTTAAAAACGAATTTCAGATCGTTTCCCAATATTTTTTTTTGTAAATTCCTAATATATTGGAACGCAACGTGTTCAATGCACATTAATTTATTTTGATAATATATAATAACGAAATGCGAAAATATTTATTAACGCCCTTCTTCGGGGCTTTTGCATGAGAATATTAAGAAATATACATTATTTATTGTACATAACTGAATTGCTTCATTAACAACTTGACTTGGTATAATTTTTTCCCTCCATTACTATTCTGGGCAAAGAGGAATACATATGGTAGTTAGTCCCAGAATTTCTGCACTGAAATAAATCCTGACTTCTAGTATTACGTTGTAGAATCCGAAAACTTATCAATTCTAGCAATACCGGACTATCGAACTAAATCATTTAGAATGTTATATAGAAATACCAAGTCAGTGAAAAGTCTTCTGTCTGACAGTTTGAGCATATTCATATAATTTAACAGAGTATTGTAGTTCAACATAATTGCTGGAATACCCATTTTAAAATTTAAAAGCGTAAGAATTTTATTGTAATAATACATTCGCATTTTACTAAAAGTTTATTAGGAAACATATTAAGGGTCTGCAATCCTGATTTAAACATATTACCAATAATTTTAACAAAATATACTCATTTTCACCGTGTACCTGTAGCATGTTAAACAACAGAACACACGTAGATTTTTTTATATCATGGGTATTTCGTTTAATTACTTTTATAACTCGGCGTTTGAATAAATTACCTTTATAAATATGCGTATATATTTTAAACAAGGCATATTTTATCAATTGGTAGAAATGTCGTAGATACAATTAAATACCACGTTTTTTTAACTGAATGTGTTGTTTCCGAGAATATTACAGAAAAACCCTTCAATTAGATTTCAGATTAGCCTCTTCAATTTTTTCATACAAAACGTAAAAGTTAAAAAAAAAAATCCAATATCGCGAATAATCGCTGCACGCCAATTGTAAATAGATGCTTTTGACCCATTCGTAGTATTGTTCAAAGCAAACAAATCAACTAGCAACAAGATAAACAAAAGTTCGGCAGTTAGGTAGGTACTTAATCCGGCATTGTACTTCGTATTTATCCGATACTAACAACATTGTAAAAAAATGATTTTTTAAGTCCCGATTGAGTGTTATACCAATTAATATCAATCAGACCATCAATCACGTGTGTATCAGATGATTAATTAGGAGGTAAGAATGGAATTAGGCAATTAATGATAGTTGAAAAAAAAATGTCACCTGGAATCGGTCACTATCGAGTGATAAGAAGGCGACAAACGCTGTGATTTGGAAGACGAAATCCAAGAAGATGGCGACTGAGGCGTATATGGCGAATGTATTCACGGCAGGCATCCCAGAAAGCGAACCTGTCCAAAAAGACATGATTAGTATTTAATACAATGTGCAATTAATGCATTTAATTAAATTAGTTTATTTTACACAATTTTTGTTCAAAAAAACTAGCTTTGACGCACTAAAGACATTAAACAGCTGATGGCCATAGACAGCGATTTTTATATACTATATTTATGTCTATTTTAATTTAAGGCGATGCACTACGTCGTGCAATATTTTAAATTGAGCCGCTATCAATAACAACCCTTACGTAGATGGCGATAAGGTTTAAATTCCCGCTTAACACCGTCCGCCTGTTTTGATTTATGAAAGAAAAAAATATGGCCAAAAAGTGCCTTTCATTTTATTTTGTGGATGTTCAGGCATAAATATTTAATTTTTTCCGATCATTTTATAAATAACTTAATATGCCACATTATAAAATAAAATAAGAACCAAAAATGGGTTCGTAAGTAGGAGATTTTGAACTTTAAAGCATTGTTCATAGGCCTTTACATTATTTTTTTCTGGGCTTATAAAAAGACTTATATAAAAAAATACTCGATTATTTCAAAGGCCAAGATGTATTCTACTAGCAGTATTTAATTAAAGAATTTGAAACATTTCTAGGCGACCAAATTTTCAAACAAAAACACATGATTTTGCATTACTATGTATGGCATCGCCTTAACTTTGGTTTTCGTGAATGAACGAATGCAAATCTTGTGTGCACTCTCTCAAATTTGGTAGTAATCATGTACACACACTACGTATCATAGGAAATAATGCGAGTTTACTAACAACAAAAATAAAATTTGAAAAGTCACTAAGGTGCATACAATAAATTTAATTGTCATAATATTATGTAGCCATGGAGATAAATTAGAGTTTGGTACCAATAAAAAATGGTTTCGGCTTACCAATAGCGAAGCAGACGCACTGTGAAGCCGTTGTGAGAACCATAGTAGGGCCCACCTTAGCGAGAGTGTTTCCGAAAATGTACCGCTTCTTGCCCTCCCGGCTCTTGTCGTCAAGCTCGATGGTTCCATCTTGCAGACCAATGCAGATGTCGTTGTAGGCGGACACTAGGATAAATATGTTGTCTACTCCGATAGCAAGCACCAAGAAAGGTAACACCTAAGAAAAATAAATAAATTTAAATGTTGTGAATTTTTGGTACCAATCCATAATAATCTATTCAAATTTCATCAAAATTGAACATAAGTTCTAATTTAAACGGATTTAAAGGATTGGAAACAGACAATGTTGAAATTGCTAGGTTTTTTTAATTTTTTTTTTTTGGGAGACCAGACCACTTATTTTTTTGAAATATGTGTCCCCAGGTCTTGATCTCCAAAATAAAGTGTGTAAAAGAAAAAGTAAAAAATATTACTTTTAAAAGAATTATTGCTACAAAAGAATTGCAAAAATCAGCTAGATACTGAAGAAAAGTTTTATGAAAGAATAGCACAAAAAGTATGACGTAGAAAGAAGATGGATAACATCACAAAGATATCAACATGATAATATAATATCAAAATTAATATAAGTTGTTTCTGAAGATAATGTTATACACTTGTCAATTGTCGTCATATTATGGAGAGCCGAAACTGAAATTATATGAAATTCCCTAGATAGAAAAAATATCGTAAAGTATGCTTCAAAAATTTATTAAAAACACCTTTTTATGGTTATTTAATACGCTTTAGATATGAAAAATTTAACAATGTATCTTTAAATGCAACTTAGGAATTTTTCGAGAGATTTTTGCTATGCTTGAACGAATCGTGTTTTATTAAATATTTTTTCTTATTTTTTACAATTTCGAATGTTTCAAACCTTCAAACCTCAAACCTTCTTCTTCCTCTTTTTGAACCGGAACTACGGAATCTTAAATTGTGTCAAGTTGTACGTTATACAGTTGTATTGATTATTCCTACCTCCACAATCAGAAGCGTAGTTGGTACTCCAAGGTATCCGAAGAATCCAAGAGAACATCCAACAGATGACAGCACGATAAGTATTCCAACCATTCCCAGAGTTATTTTACTATCAAGCTGAAAAACACAACAAATTATCATAAAATCAAAAGATCGCTTCAGGAGATAACATTACGATTTAAAAAACAAATCAGTATCAATAATATAATAATGGCGTATAGAGTAGGTACCCACTCAAATTTAGCACACCTGACACCTGCGTGAATGAGCATTGATAAAAGTACTTGTCGAAAATAATACAAAGTAATAAATGATTAGTATTACCAAGAAAGTTTTCCAAGATCTTATATTTCCGAGGGATATGGCTATGTAGGCGAACATGACCACGTAGCTGATGACCGCGGTGCCTATTTCTCCTTGCGATACCCTTACGATCTCGTCTTGAATGGATCGCTCCGAGGAAAAGGCTATGTCGATATAACTTGGCTTCCTATTTGCATCGTAGTCCTTCATGAATGCGACGAATCTAGAAGGGAATTAAAAATGTTAATTGGTCTAATATGTGTTGTTCGTACGATGCATGACAAAATACATCGTTAATCGCCCAGTAGCAAAGATCCCGTCTTATGGATTTGTCTTGAAATTGTATTAAATACATAATTTATAAATCTTCGGATATTCGGCTATTGTAACAACTGTACATTTATCTGTATATTAAAACTTACTTTTCTTCCCACGCCCGAGCTGGCTTCAAATTATCTGCATCAAGATGATTCTTTAACAAGAATGTTAAAATTACAGTATCTCTGTCCTTCAGAGCTCCCGAGCCTCCCCCAAAAGCCAGGTTAGGTTCTACTCCACCGCCCCATGGAGCCAGGCAAGTCGGTCCGTAGGCATTGCTGAAATAATGACATCAATCAGTTGAGGAAACCTTAAATATTGTACTCGTATGTTTAGGTTTCATGACGTAGAAGTCTAAAATGTAGAGTATAGAAATTTGCATGATAATAAAGTTGCGCTAGACGGCGCTTTTAAAATTCCTACGGCAACGGCATGTGGCATTTCACTTCTATAATACGTGCGAGGAAGATTGCATTTCTCCTTTGGGAGAAGCAGACGCCAGAAATAGGTATATGGTTTATATAATTTTCAACAGCTCTTTCTAACACTCTTTATTTAGTATGTAATAAAGAGTTTTGTGTAGTTGGCGCGCCCGGCGCCGTTACGTTACGGTTACGTAATTTTAAAAGCGCGTATTGACCATTTATTTATCATTATTTAAGACCTTTCTCAGAGGCGGATTTGCCCTTAGGCCTATGTAGGCCCGGGCCTAGGGCGGCCAGATATTAGGGGCGGCCAATCGTGACAAAAAAGTCACAGATGATAACAAGAAATTACTTCCTAAGTACCTAAATATCGTACGAAATAGCGATATGCAAGAGCGTGTTCACACACAGCACACAGCGCGCCCCCACGCCCCGCAGCCGACCTCGCCACACCTATCATGCTCCGTCGCTCGCCCGCTCGCGTATTTCCAATCCCTACCGTGATTCAGTTGCGCTAGTGACTTTTTATCCAGCCCGTATCTGGCAACCCTAATTGTAACTGCGAAACACTTATATATTATTGTATGAGAATAAACCTGAAACTAGTTAAATAAATTAAACCTAAAACTGTTTTATATTCAAATCCTTGAAACCTTAGAAAGTATTACAATCTAGCAGCTATTATAGTTAACTAAATTTTTGAATCGATTTAAAAGTGGTAAATAAAGTAAATTCATTATGTAGTCTATAGTCTATATCAGGGGTCTCCAAACAACGGCCCGCCAATGTCATCAATCCGGCCTGCGACAATCGACAATTATACAGTAATTGAACTAGCGAATTTAGCAAGCGTATTTTTTTACATTAATTCCACACAGGAGGCTTTGAGGAAAATATTTTCCCTCACGACCTATGTCATCTTAGGTGATGCTGTGTGGAGGGTATTTTTAATGAAGGGAAGGATAGGGAGTTCTGAAAAGGAAAATGTATGAGGGGTGGGTAGGAATCTGGGGATTAGTGTGTCCAGGAGTGACATACGTATGAATACATCCCTCCAACTGCGGTGCAAGGCGATGGGTCAAGGTAGTCCGGCTGGAAAGGTCAAAAGGCCTCCCTCACCCAGTCTCTCTCGATCCGGCCCGCCACGCAGCAGGTGGGCAGACGTATCCGCCGCCAAGACGTGGACAAATCTCACCCATGAACCATGAATGATAATGTATGAGGGGTGGGTGGATATGAATCTGGGGATTAGTGTGTCCAGGAGTGACATACGTATGAATACATCCCTCCAACTGCGGTGCAAGGCGATGGGTCAAGATAGTCCGGTTGGAAAGGTCAAAAGGCCTCCCTCACCCAGTCTCTCTCGATCCGGCCCGCCACGCAGCAGGTGGGCAGACGTATCCGCCGCCAAGACGTGGACAAATCTCACCCATGAACCATGAATGATAATGTATGAGGGGTGGGTGGATATGAATCTGGGGATTAGTGTGTCCAGGAGTGACAAACGTATGAATACATCCCTCCAACTGCGGTGCAAGGCGATGGGTCAAGATAGTCCGGCTGGAAAGGTCAAAAGGCCTCCCTCACCCAGTCTCTCTCGATCCGGCCCGCCACGCAGCAGGTGGGCAGACGTATCCGCCGCCAAGACGTGGACAAATCTCACCCATGAACCATGAATGATAATGTATGAGGGGTGGGTGGATATGAATCTGGGGATTAGTGTGTCCAGGAGTGACATACGTATGAATACATCCCTCCAACTGCGGTGCAAGGCGATGGGTCAAGATAGTCCGGTTGGAAAGGTCAAAAGGCCTCCCTCACCCAGTCTCTCTCGATCTGGCCCGCCACGCAGCAGGTGGGCAGACGTATCCGCCGCCAAGACCTGGGCAAATCTCATCCCATGAACCATGAATGATAATGGCAGGAAAATTAAAACGGTTTTGACCCAAGGAACTTACTGAAAAGTTTGGATACTCTTGGTCAATATGATGGGTACTGAGAAAGGGGCGGCTACATGGTCTGGGGCCTAGGGCGGCCAAGACTGCAAATCCGCCTCTGACCTTTCTTGTTTATATTTTTACAAACATTTTGACAGCTGGATATAAATAAGAAATGCGTACGATGGTCCGACATATTATGATTATTTCGGAAACAAAAAATGATTGAACAGCTGAAAAATCTGCTTTCAACGCTATCTTGAATAAATAGCGCGTAAATTAGAGGCTCAGTAAAATCTCTCTGAACATTATTTTTCCTGTAAAACATTTATATCTATAGTATAGCTTATGAATTACATTTAAAAGAGAAAAAAAATATATAAATTTAAGAACTAACCCAATGCAGTCCTGTATTTTCTTCAAATGGTCAGTATTGTTAAATACTTCGAAATCGTCCTGGAAATATCCGAAAAAGGACATCACCGTACATTGCGAAACGTTGTTCGGTCCAGTGAAGGCAGATCTCAGCGGGGCAAAGCAAATGCTTTCCAAACCGGCTTTTTCGGCTACCCCGATCTAAGAACAAGATTTAAAATTATTATTTAAAAAAGCTTAGTGACTAGATTAAATGTATCAATATACTTACTTGCTCACTTATATCAATATACATTTTTATAACCTTAAATTTATTTAACGTTTCCGTCCTGTCGTTGTTAAATTAGGCACATATTTTTTTTTTACTTAGAATCATAAAGCAGAAAGTAAAGTATAATTACTTCCTCAATAATTGTAAAATTTCTTAGTGGCCCCATTTTCATTAAAAAATTATAGTAAATTACCTTTTTTAACAACGTTCAATAAATTGTGCCTAAAACAAAGTAATTTATTAACGCTATTATTAAATAGTGGTTAAAATAAAGTAATTTATTAACACTGTTAATAAGTAGTATTTAAAACAACGTAATTTATTAACACTGTTGATAAACAGTGGAAAAACAAAAGCAAATTTTTAACACCATTAATAAATATTGGTTAAAACAAAATAATTTATTATCATTTGATTAAAATATTATTATTTAGTGTTTGATACTCTAAGCATCGCCTTCATGAAATACGCTATTCAAAATCAAAACTGTGTTTGAAATATCTTTATCGGTGTTCACGTGACCGGATCTGAATATCCTCTTCCCATTCCTGCTTTCTTCAGCCTTGTTCACGCAATATATATGGGATTGGTAGGCATACCTACCAATTCGCAAAGACTTGGTGGATAGGAAATTCTGAAATTCTGCAATTGCAGTACCTACTCAATGTCCCATTCCAAAATGTCACCATGACCAGTTGTTGTTGCAAGATGTCAATAAAGTGACACTATGCTCATTTGGAGCTCTGCAGAGCTCAGTATAAAATAGTACCTCAGACTGGGAGGATTGACGTATAACATAACCACAACCGTTAAATACAACCAATAAATTATTGTGAATATAATTTAATAGTTTTATTTCGAGTGCCCCCAGAATCTGGCAGACTGGTCACAACTGCAACGGGTGAGTTCCTTTTTATCCTATAATCCAATCTGGGCTTTTCTTATGTTCCAGAAGCCCAGGTTTTAACATTGAGGAATACTGTCTATCAAGTTCAGCGGATGCATTATAAGTTAATTGTCCCATATTATAGTTCTGGGACTGGTCCTTCGGGTGTGTTGCGTAGGGCTTATTCCAGTGACACCCAATAATAGAGTGGAGACGCAGTTTTGCGACACCAAACCTCCCAACGCACCCCAATTGTAAAGGGAGTAAAATATCTGTACGATTTTTTACCTGTAAAATTTGGTTTTCTAAGTCAATAACTTCAAGCAGCAGTTTTTTTGTGAACGCTGGCCCATAAATTACAGTTTCATTTGTCTCTGTCACATACTCGACCTGAAAAATAAAGTTATTCCAAAATTAGTGTTGATGAATAACCTCAGTCCTTTAAATTAAATGTAATAGTGTAATATTAAACCTACTTGAGGCAATCCCTTGGCTTGCAGGAATATCTGGGCAGTTCGGTAAAATGGACCAAATCTGTAAAATTAAAATTATATTTCATATTTTGTATGTTATATTAAATACGTATGACCGAATAATAAAAATTCTATTTTACACAATAGGCATTCTGTTTCTTTTTATTTTTTAAAAATGTAAATAACGCACGATCCTCCCAACTGCCCAGAATCAATGGGCATTGACACCCCCACTTGAGCTGCTAGGCATGTTAACTAACGTTTTTGCAGAACTGATTTTTTGTAAATATTTTTTTTATGTCTTCTTTCGCTGGTCACTGGCAGTAGCACTGTTTTACTGATGAAGGGTATTCGACATACTACTTTATGTAAAGAATGGTAAGTGTATACACATACAACGTTCCGTGCCATCGCAATTTACGGATAAAGTGATTGCAAACATTGTAAATTCCGTAGATCCTTTTGACAGTGATGACAGAGTTATTTTATAAATATATTTGTACTGCGCCCTTGAGGTGATTTTTTACGAAAATGGCGCTACATAAATTAGCCAAGTATTATTATTATTATTAGTGGAGCAGATCCCGCATTGAGGCAAACTCTTCAAGTAGAAAAGATATGACACAGATTTTGATGCATTTCTAACTTGTTTCATCAAATGGATTGTAATAATATCTAAATGCACATACCATTGTTTACCGGAAAAGGTTGATATTTCATGGCATGTCATGTTATAACTCGATTACATCTTCTGCGATTCATGAGGATCCAGGTGAGTAATCGTGGATTAAAATATATTGTTTTTGAACTAACGTTAAATTCACTTTAAATGAAATTTACCGTGTATTTTGCCTTTTTTCACATATTACATTTGGACAAATATGTTACGTAGGCACCATAATTTCGTTTTTATGTTCATGTCAAGAATGGTAACAAACTCTCCTTTTTTCAAGTTCAATTTTTTTTTATTCACAATTTTTTTTTTTTTTATAGTGAATACCTCACAAGAGTCCCAACTGCTCCCGTCTGGAGCCAGTGAGACTATGGCATCCCCAATTGGGGGATGTTGTGAGGCTGAAGGTAAGTGGGGAAGGGAAAGAGGAAGGTGGGGAAGTACCTGGCTATTCAGATCTAGTCACTAAACACGGCTAAAGCCATTTGGAGCAACGTTTCAATTCTGAATGGTGGTCTTACACCAGGGCGATACTGGTAGTATCTTCCACTCTGGAACGTGCCGCAAATATACTATATATTATTTTAATTAATTAATTGTGAAATAACACAAATTAATCAAATAAAATTTATTGGCGCACGCCGGGTTCGAACCCGCGACCTTCGGAATGGCAGTCCAATGCGTTACCACTGGACTATGCCGGCCGTCAAATTGAACAGATCTAAGAAAGTTCAGCGTTTTAATGAAATCTTGATAATTTTACCTCGAGTCATAGTAGTCCTTTTGCTGCCTCACTTCAGATTTCGGTGAAGACCAAAGCTCCACAGGATCCGTGGTGACTTCAAGGTAGCTTATACCGAAACATAGGCCAAAAATGATCCAAGATACGACCATCAAGAACAGGATGGGCCGAGCGGAACATACTAAAATTACAACGTGAAAAGATTTCATGGTAAGTATGTATTCTAACCTTGCACATTTTATTATGTTTCTAGGTAAAGTAGGTTGTTACGTACCAACACCCAAGTTGAAAAATATTTTCTCCAAGAAGCGATTGATTCCATTGTAAACGCATCTCCGTTCAGAAGAAGATTCTGCGTCGTTTTCTCGTGTCATACCTCTGTTTCTCCTTCTTCCGATGAAAAAGAGACCTGTGAATTAAATCATGATACGAATAATTTTGGGTTATCCTAAAATTATTGGTATGTTTACAGATTTAATGTATTTAAATATGGACGTGGAAACTTAATGGATATTTCTTTTGCAATCGTCTATCGTAATGAAAGACGTTTGAGTTTGTGTCGTGGTTTGTTGCGCATTCCACCATAGATAGAATTTTGGGTTATCCTAAAATCATTGGTATGTTTACAGATTTAATGTATTTAAATATGGATGTGGAAACTTAATGGATATTTCTTTTGCAATCGTCTATCGTAATGAAAGACGTTTGAGTTTGTGTCGTGGTTTGTTGCGCATTCCACCATAGATAGAATGTGATCATTCTAGTATCTTCTGTCTTTTTCATTTTTATAAAAAAAAGTGTGAGAAGGAAATATTTTTTGTTAGAATTTCCGGACGATTTTTTTTTGTGACTACTATATAAGTAGAGTTCCACAGTCCGGAGCCAATTTGCTAGGAATTGGTATGAAAAGGAAAATGGATAATAATTTAACACAATATTATAGTTAAATTGATGTGTCCCTTAGAATCCCGGACACAAGACGGCCGCTAAAATGCAAGTTATGGATATCAAAATGGAACAAAAACGCCGACACGATTGTTTTTCTTTAGTTGTTTTATCATTGCTTAGGATCGTGATCCCCACCCCATTTTCCCTGATGGACAAGGCTCCTCATTGCAGGTGATCTACCTCTGTTTTTCCTGCTATATACTTTACCAGTGACAATTAGTTTCTCCTGGTTTGAATTCTCAGTTTGGCGACGAGCATGTCCAAAGTAAATCCACCCAGAAAATTCGATTAGTTAAAAGTTTTCCATTTGTATTATTGGTGTGTTTACCAATTGAAAAGCCAACAACGGCAGCGCTGAGGACAAGGAACATTGTCAGAGCGACCGTGAAACTGGTGCAGTTGACTCCGGCTATCATACAGTCGTCGGCTATCAAAGGCGGCTGCATGTTCGTCGGACAACTTGCTTCACAATCGACACAACTGCAGGCAAACAGGCCCTGAAAAAATATGAATAATTATTTTTACAAAAATATAAAACATTGTTAATTGTTATTGAAACCGGTCAAACCACATAATCATTCTCTTATCGCCGGCCTGCGTATCTAGCACGATCTGGTATTCGTATCCGAGCAAGACTGCAGATCGCTAACTACAAACAACAATTCACGTCGTATAAATTAAGAAAACATAGTCGTTGTGAGCTTTGTTATTATTGTTTGTTCGTTGGCGATCTGCAGTCAAGCTCGGGAACGATGACACATACCGTAAATACCAATAAAACCTTTATCTTTAATATAAGATCTTAGGATAAATTAATGTTATCGTCGATGTTGTTTTGCGTCAGTAAGAAGATCTTCAAAGGGGAAACCCTAGATTCTTGAAAAAATTTCTCCTGCTGCAATCTTCACCGCTGCCTGCATTTTTACAAATGTTTAGCCTAATTTATTCCTATTGAATGAGAAAGTTAGTGGTTAAGTAACTGTGCATAATAAGCATGTATTGTACCAACAGGATTGATTAATTTTCAACGGATTTCTGTGTGATTTCTCTAATTGCTGAAGTGCGATGACCGCCATTAATTATTATTAGCTGGCATCGCACTATCGCAATATATAAATGTTTTTTTGCTGATACTCGCTATCATTTTCAGACTAATTTTACAACTGAGATAATATAACCACTAATAATTTGACCTTGTTTAAAAATCTGATTCCAGCTATTACATTGTAGCTGATACGAAAGAACATGAAAATACTTTTTTTAATACAGTGTGTTTTCTATTTCGAATATTTGGGGGTTGTGGCAGTTATATTGAAGTTGAGAGAAAAAAAAAATCCTGAACGAAGCTAAGAAATAATGATAATTTGTTAAAAAATACTTCGTATTTACCTCGTAAGTTTCATTACAATTGTTGACAGTGGGGTTTAGAGCAGTTGGCGATTCATCAATAATGAAATTAATCTGGAATGGGACAAACGCATTGGCCTTAATATCACCCATGTATTGGAACCATCTGCAACAAATATGGAGAATAATTAATATAATTTCAAAGAACGTCTTACGGTAGATACAAAAACATATTATCGTGTAAAATTGCCTACATGCCGGATAAAGCACTATCGACAACCATAACATAGCAAGATTTTTCTTTCAAATGAATGTATATCTCACCTCTGGAATGTTTTTTTTTGTGGGCACAGCATATAAAAACTCAAAAATGACATGTTGGCTTTGAGCCATCTTTGTATACCTTTATATTTGTAAGTTTATAAATAGGTAATATAATGAAGTTCTGAGGTATACCTCAGATTTTTGGGATTGGATTTTGGAAAGTAAAAATAAGAATTTACCGTTCGGGGGTGCAGTCAGCCGACCCGTGGGTTCCGCACAAAACGTCCATGGCTAGATTACCAGACTGCGGCATCACCACTCCTGCGCAAGAATTGTACGTCTTCTCCATGTACTGATACGACATACTTATATTAAGTACGGATATGTAATCTGAAATGAAAGCATGTTGAATAAATTTTGAAATTAATCATGAAACACATTAATTTTATACCAGGGTAAAATTCATGAAATACCGTCACTTTATATCAGAATAAATAGCAACAGGCTGCTATGGCGCTTAAGTCATTAATCCTTTTCAGCGTCGATAAGATAAAATAATACTTAAAAAAACTGCTTTTACATTATGTAAATAATAAAAAAAGGACCCTAAACCGATCCTTGGGGAACATCAAAGTTTTCAATAATTGGCTACGATAAACTAAGAATTTTTATCGTTTTATTTCTGTACATTGTGAATTTTCATATTTTAATTCATAAGAATTTTAAACAATGATGGATAAGATTGTAATATTATAATAACCTATATTGAAAGCATGTAGCACAGTTGATAGATACATTGTTAGGTATATCTTGAATCGTCCAGAAAAAACGTTCTTATCACAACAATTGCGCAGCAGTGAGCACATTAATATTATGGCCTATTTTAAAATTATAATGTGTTAGGTCATATCATATCAAAAGTAAATTCATTAAATAATAATAATAATTAATATTTATACGGATTCAGAAAAAAAATTTCTACTATAGCCAAAACATATGTTGCACTGATTATATTGCGTCTCTATTTGTGTCCATTGTGTCTCTTTTGTCTCTTACTTTTGACTATTTGTGATGAGTGAGCTTTTACATGATTTTTTAACGTTGTATTTGTATTTATTTTATATTTTAATCTCTATTTAGATGTTTGAAAAATAATGTATCCTATGTGTGAATACATTTTTGTAATTATTGTACCTATTTTGTTAATTAACTAAGTTTTTATAACTGTATTGTTCTCATGTAAGTGAGATCATTTGTAAAAACCCAGTATAAATAAATTATACTTTCTTCAATAGTTGAAAAATTACTTTGTGGCGTCATGTTAATTACATGAAATTACACACTTTGAATGTATCACTTTTAATGCATAATAATCTACATGTGTCAAAGCCAATGGCTTCTTCGTCAGGATAAAGAAAACAGTATGATTATTATTTATTAAAAGTGATGTATGCAAAGTATAACATTTTCATATAAATGATAATAATGTTTGCTTAATTCATCTGAACAGAGCGGTGAGTGCAATACTGTCTGCCATATAAGAGCAGATAAAATTGATATAGGATATAAAATTTACATATAATATTAAAATTTCACATTACAAGTTCTTCTAATCACTTTATAATAGCATTATTTATTTTATTAAAAATACAAATAACTTGGTTTATGTCACTTTATTTTTACACAGGTTGTTAACTTGACTTCATTTGAAGTAAAAAAAATGTTAATAACTTTTTGGTCGCCGGTGACATTTTTGGTTTTTTTTTTCTACATAAAACATACAAGTAAGGGTCGTAGTGGGATGTTGGCGGTTACAAGGCTGACTGCCACTGCACTTACATTAGAGAAACATTAGAGCAGCAGGTCAAAGCCACGTCATCAACTACATTTAAAAAACCCATTACCTCCTTTATCATCTTCTCCGGCTGCAACGATTTCGGTAGTAGCGAAGTCTGACTGGTTGGCCGAGCAAGTGAACTCGCAGATGTGTGCGAGGAAGTTCTTGAGGCAGGTGGGACACCTCGCGATGACCCCCTCCGCCATCCTGATGCTGTCCTCCATGGTGAGGATTTGATCCGCAGAGCAGCAGGTATAAGCCACGTCATCAACTACATTTAAAAAATCATGTCACTTAAAAATGCATCTATATTTATCTTAACTGCCAGTTGGACCATAGCATCCCCATTTTGTCGTGATTCTGAAGTAAGTTGGGAGGGGAAGGAATCTGAAAAGGAATCCTGAATGTTCATATTCAGTTATTGAACACGGCTGAAGCAATTCGAACCGAAGTACTTCTAGGCACATGAAACAACACTTGAAAAAGAAATGTAAGTTATGGGTTTTCGAAACACCGACCTCTGGGTGTCAGTGCTTGGCCACGGAGGTCATCAAATTAAAATGTTTTATTGGGTTCTTGTTATAGCTGCCAAGTGTTTCTGCCTAACTTCGGCTTAATTGGGTTAAAAAAAACCACAAATATACCACACGGTATTCCTATAGAAACCATAAATTAAAACCAGTTGATGAAATAATTAAAATTATTAAAACTCTCAGATAGAAGACTTATTTCCGACTTGACTTTTATTTTAAAAATAGTTCATTGTATTATAGACAGCCCATATTTAATTAACCTACTATACCAACTTAAAATACTAAATATTTTTTTTTTAATAGCAACAACAATGTCACTACTGAGTCTTTAGATACTCGATTGTACCTAAATTGCATGCAGTTCGCAAAACTTTCTCAGATATAGTAGTTATGTTCAACTTCACGGAATTAAGTCACAAGAAGGATATAATAACATACCTCTGAAATGTGATACCTCTTTTTTCTTTAACAAATTGTATATATCACATGTTTGTAAAAGCTCGAATGGGCGTATAATTTAAATAAATATCTAGATCTAAAAAAACCACCACATGGAATGACTCATGGCTTGGAACATGGAGAACCCATGCACACGAAAACGCATTCAATTGTTCACAAGCGGAACCATGGGAAACATATTATAATGTGATAAAATTAATGATAAGTCATAGTTGTGATTCTCAGAGTAATTAATTATTTTATTTTATGGTAGGGGCCAAGCTAATTTAATGAGTCATAAAATCAGTAGTCTAATATTGATCTAAAATACCATCTATGATTCATACACTTTTGATTATTACTATCAATTTTTTTTTAAATTATGTGGTGAACATGTTATTCAGGTTTCGTTTGAAAAAAAATACTAGTTGCAATTCTAAATACAAATTATCTGCTAAATACTGATACCTGATAAGCATTTAATTAATCTAGTGGAGCAAACATACAATTAGATATTGTATACTTTTTTTTCCTATAATTTAAAAAAATTATAAAATTCGGAAACCTTTCTTTTGTCAATAAAGTAAATATTTTATGAAAATAAAAGCTATTCAGAAGATTTATGTACTAAACATACGCACATTTATAGTCCACTGTTGTATTAAGCTGATATTCACAGCTGTATCTACAACTATTTGCTTTTAAACTCAAATAATAGTAATTCAATTTGGGAGGCGGATACGAAGAACCATTTATTAAATAACCAATAACTCGGCAATAGGTCCCTTCAAGTAGTTCGCTACGATTTGGAGACTTGACAGGGTTGCCCGGGTTTATGGGGTGAGGTTTGTCTAGGTTTTAGCAGCGGGTGCGTCTCTCACCTACTGCGACGGATTCACACGTCAGTCAGTCCTGGACACATTAACCCCAGATTCCTACCCACCCCTCATACGCCTTTCCTTCCCAGAACTTCCTATCCTTCCTCTCATTTAAAAAAAACCCCACACAGCATCCCCAGAAACGACATAGGCCCTGATGAATTTTTTTCGAACATTCTGTGTGGAGCTAATTAAAATAAATATAAAAATCATGACATCATTTAAAAATACAATTATAACATCTTTTATCACCATTATTTAATAAAAAAAAATCAACAGGTTTCAAACATGTTGATAATATTTACGATATTTAATCATTTTTACTGCTAAAAAGTAATGTAAACAAAGTTTTATTTTTAATTTATTTGATTAATATTTTTTTCATAAATTGATGTTCCTATACGAAGTGTTTCATCATCCCACACTATTTGTACACTTATTTGTCTAGATTTTTAAAATGGATTTTATAATACCGATAATACATATAATGTTAGATTGTCAACAAGATAGGCAAAATCAACAAACAAAAACGTTAAAAACAGTTTTTCTGTAATGATTTCTTGGCAGTCTCCTTGTGATTAATGATTTAGTAAGCTTGTTGCGAAATTATTTTAGTATTTTTTGTTCGATATATACACCTATGTATCTTTTATGAGAATGTTGATATAGAGAAAAATATTATTAATTATTAAGATATTTAATGTCGTGAGCGACTGAAGATAATTAATTAATAATATTATGCTGTGATAATATGATACGTGATTTTTTTCATTCACGAACCAGGTTCAAATACATTTTCATTCTTATACTACTTATGTACATTGTCTACATTAGCCAACTTATATACACTAATGCGTCGAAATTGTGAGATTACCATCTGGTTTTGTCACCAAAACTTTAAAAATGCATTTTGTTGAGTAAAAACTACACTCAACTTAACGAATATTATAAATTTACTAAAGGTACCATGTGTCTATACATTTTACATAGGTATTTTAAAACAATCGTAGGGCACTTAAACTAGGCGAAATGCGACACTAGTATTCTTAGAATTTAAAATATATTACTTAATTGACATTCTTAATACTACGCAAATTAATATTCTTCCATGGAAAAATATTTTAGTATGGGAAAAAAAACTTTTTACTTCTACCATCACGTAGAATCATCTCCCAAAGTTACCACGCTTTTTCCCCGGGACACCCAATATAGTGAGTTTCCTTTAACTACTACTTGTCTGAAAATAGCCGCTGAACTTCCCAAAAATCTTTCCATCTTCTTTATAGACCGTTGTTGAAACATTTAAAAACACTTAAAAAATAAATCAAAAATAATTTCTTGATCGCAAAACTATCTAGAAGTAAGAATTAATGTACTGTCAATGTACAGTGATAAAAATATTGCACAGCTAAAAATGAACATAAAAACTCACCGCTTGCTAAAATATAAGGACATCTTCGAACAAGGAGGCCTTTAATCTCGGGAGTCCATTTTTCTCCAGACGTGGGGCATGCTGATTCATTTACGGCACAATTTAAGTAGTGGTCCCTGTCATCGTCACGATGGCATTGTCCGTACATAACACAATATCCATTGGATAAAGAAACAAATACTGATGCAATTACAACAACTAACACTGAAATATAATTTGAGCACTTCATGATTTTAATTTTTCACCAATTGTCCATACTAATGTGGTAATTTTTTAAATAATTGTATGAGATTCAAGAGAAATACAGTCTAGTTTGCGGTCAGACTCCATATGATGGAATCATTACACTGAGCGTTTTCGGTTTCCCGAAACACTTATCTTAGATTTATAACCACCTGGCCCATTATCAATCTGTTATCATTTTAACACCTGTTGTATTAAAAGTGTTGAAATCAGATACAAAAATAATAGGCAATAATATATTGTCTTAATACAAATAGCACGGCAATTTATCAGTGAATTCCAATCTGGTATCAATTAGTAATTAAAATACATACATTGTAGTAAATATAAAAAATGTTGTGTCATTAATATTGCTATACATGAACATCCGTTTTCCCCGAAACCTTTTTTTAATATTCCTTCAAATATTTATCACACAAGATTCCCAGATATTTACTACGCAATGAACCCACTATCATACAATATTCAGAGATATTATTTGAGATGTAATAACGCCACATTAACATAAGTTTCCCTGGTATTTGAGGTTTAACCCTTAATTTGATGTTCACTGTGGTGAACGTCCAGAAAAAAACCTTATCGTATCAGATATTCGTACATTTTTGTAGATTTTTTTTCAATAATACTAATTAATATTTTAGACAGTTGGTGAAAAGGAACTTCTTAGTAATAACTCTTATAAATATCATTCCAAAAGTAAAATGTCGGCTCGCCACAGGTCATCTGTTCTTAGCGAGAATAATATTGTATTTATTTTTGTCTTTAAAATGAGTTTTTGTTTCAAATGTTGGTTTCGATTTAATAATTTTTGTTTAGTGAGGAGAAATCTTGAGAATACAAAGACATCCCACCGACTACAGTTTTATTGGAAAATTTCCTATATAATTTATAAACCAATTATGATGACATTCCTACACTGTGATTTTTACCATCTCTGTGATCTTTCTCTTCTCAGGCTAATACGCAGGTATCGGTTATACCATCAGCAAGGAAAACTAAGTCCAGGAGGTAGATTGCTTTGGCTGCCATAAGACCGAATAAAATAAATAAATTTGACCTGAATTACAAACGGAAAAGGGATGAAATTTGCCACAGAACTACTATTTGAGAAAATTTCATTAATTTACCTGGTGATAATTCTCTATTCGAATATTTTTTTAAGTATTTTTCTCCCACATAATAGCAGACAATTTTTGATTCCATCCAACACATTGGAAAATCAATTCACGAGTTTCGTGATTTTCTAGCCATTCAATTATTATGGGTGTTGTTGAAATACCTTGACTATTGATATCATAGATTTTGTTACGTAAATTACCTTATCAAATAAATCAAATCAAAATCAAAATACTATTTACCAATATTAATTTAGATGATTCTGATAAATACTATAAAATAAGATCAATCGTTTGACAAAGTAGAGAGAATAGCCTACAGCACGAGAATTAAAATAAATCTAGTATTGACCAAATGATTTTCCGTATAAAGAAGGAAAAACAGGAAACCGGATGTTATGAAGGATAATAATGGGGGTTTAAAAATTATGTAAGAGATTTCTTGTATATTCTATTATTTATTCGGAGAGAAGTCGAAAATATTTAAAATAAAATATAATCCGCATTTATTAAGTATTGGTAATAAATATGGATAATAATGATTAGAATTATTCATTTATATCTAATTTGACCTCCTAGATTTGGCATTGTTCACTTTAGTGAACATTTAAATATAAATGCTGTATTGCGTAACTTTGGCAATGTTCACTGCGGTAAACACTGTTTTTCAAATTTGCATTTCTGAAAATGCCAGTTTTTTTCTCTCGACGTATTTTTGACCTAGAAACAAAATTAAGCAATAAAAGCTCTTTTCCGTAATTAATATTTGACGATAATTTCCAAATTGAGGGTTAGTGAAGTCTCTATCTATTATCATACAAAGGTTCCATTGGCATAGCAATGGCATTCATATGGGGGGTGTTCAACCCACAGGGGTGGACTCCGGGGGGGGCGGGGTTTGAGCCCCATAACCCGCCCGCTTATATAAGCCTTTGCAAAATTATTTGAGGTGTTATATAGCAATAAGATATTAGCACATAATATTTTCATATATATAGGGGTACAATGAAAACTGCCGTCAATTAGCATAGGATTATATTATTATCAACAATAATATGGTACACCATATATTTCTTATGATTGAGAAAGCAAGGTATAAAAAATTTGGTAAAAACGGTTCCATGATAACTCAACACAATAAAAATTCAACAGACGTTAATAGTGATATAAAGTCATTAAAAGCGGTGAAATTAAATTAACGTATGAACCTAATCTTAGTGACATATTTAACCTAGTTTTTGTTTCATTACTTTTCATGACTTTATATAATTTTTTAAAGGTGTGTTAAATTGTCATTTTGTGAGTTTTCCGGTCACCCTTTAATTCATTTAGCTCGTTCGCACCATTAATCATTTAACATTCAATGACATGAATCAGAACATAATTTGGAAATAATAAACGACATTATAAGACATGTAATTTATTTTACATAAGCTAGAAAATCACTTTGAGATTAAAGTATTATGAAGGACGTAATGAATTGAGAAGCCTCTGTGATATGATTATAGATTTTTTTAAATCATTTTGCTGGTTTAACAACAATTAAATGTCAATAAAAAATCAGACAATCATAATGACACATTATTAAGCGTAATCCACGGCCTGATAATGTTTAGCCGATAAGAGGTTAGTGGTGATATTAGAAATAATTCAATAGGTAGTCAGCCAAGATAGGGAACACCTGTATTCACAGACTATTTTTATAATAAATAAGAATTAAGATAAGTACGGTTATGACAGTATCCGTGTAGAATTACCTTCAATTAATCAACTATGAATTTATTTAGACAGAATTGATGGGATGCCACACGCTTCTGTCTTGGTTCCTAGCACAAGCACATCTATAAATATTTCCTATTATTTTTCATCTTTCCAAAGCACGACTACAGATCGCCAACGAATAAACAGGAGTTCTTGTCGACTAAATTTGGCATCTGACATGTGCAGAGATGTGCAAAATGGGTACCCAAAACCATTTGAAATGCAAAATGGAAATGGGTCAAAACTTTTCCATTTGAAAATGCAAAATGCAAAATGGTTTTTAGAAAAGCATTTCAAATGCAAAATGCAAAACACCTATTTTCAAAATGCATTGAAAATTCAAAATGGTTTCTCAGGTCAAACAATCAAAATAATTATAGAATTTTTAAACAATTTTGTCATTTAATAATGGACATCAATGTAGAACAAACATATTACATGATGGTAAATCCAAAAACACCACTACAGATTATAAAACCACAAAAAATTTGCGCGGGACTAATGTTGCCAACGTAAAAACATAGAAACTGCTATCTAACATTTAATATTACAGCTTCATGGCCCCATGTTCAGTATTTGATTCAGTATTTTTTTGTAATGGTATTACTCAATTGCCAGGGCTCCTACCAGGGAGCAACTTGACAAATGTAAATTATCTCTCATAGTGAGGTTGAGGACCGACTGATATTTGGGGCTTATGAAAAAAAATGAGAGGAGATAGTAGGAAGAATGTTGCAAAAAAGCATTTAAAATGGAAAATGCACTGATAAAAGCATTTAAAATGCAAAATGCAAAATGGTTTTTAGAAAAGCATTTAAAATGCAAAATGGAAAATACCCATTTTGCATTTTGCATTTCCATTTGAAATGGATTTATTTGAAATAAAGCACATATCTGGACATGTGTGACGACGTGAACCGTTGGAATATATTGGGGGCTATTTCACAAATTCGCAGCAAGCTGTTTATTAGCGCTACCAGTAGAATAACGTATATTCTATTTTTTTATTAATAATTTTTCTGGTACATACATTGGTATAATTTTACAATAAAGGAAACACTTTTTTATGTAACAGTTAAAAAGTAAAGAATAATACATTTAGCAGATTAACCGAAAAAATACCACACAGGGTTTCGTGGGTATACTTGTGTTTATTAACAGTTAAAATTTTACTCAGATACATACATTATCTTTGTAGAAGATTAGAATTAGAATTATTAATATATTTATGCTATGTCTGTTCTACAGGTATTTCAATGGAGCCTGCTCCAAGGAGCTAGCAGCATTGATTCCTGATGCACCGGTGCACGCGCGCGAAACTCGACGGACACGAGCTGAACACCCGTTCACGGTTGACGTTGGCTTCATGAGAACGGGCCGTTTTTACGACTCGTTTTTGTGTAAGTCGGCTCGTATGTGGAACGAGCTACCGGCATCTGTTTTTCCTTCCTCCTATAATCCGAGCCTCTTCAAGGCATTAACAAATTAACAAATCCCTTCCTACAGCCCCTACCTTATTCCGCCTCACAACGCCGCCCAACCGGGTGGTGACATAGTTCCCCTATCTGTACACTGCACAGGCAGGGACGCTCTTGTGAGGTGTCACATAAAAAAAAAATATATCCACGACGGTAAAAATATTTTTCCTTTGCACATCTTTATAATGTGAAACTGCACAAGAGTTCTAACTGCTCCCAACGGTCAGACTATGGTATCCCCAATTGGGATTTGTTGTGTGGCTGAATGAAGGAGGTGGATAAGAGGAAGGTGGGAAAGTACCTGGCTATTCAAATCTGGTCACCAAATACGGCCAAGAACATTTCAAGCTACGTTTCAATTCTGAATGGTGGTCTTACACCAGGGCGATACTGAGAGTATCTTCCACTCTGGAACGTGCGCAAATATACTATCCACATATTATATTAAATTATATATCATAATAATATGGACAATGTATACCGACAGTTATCATTTTTTATCCTAATCACATTTTAATGCGTAAAAACTAAACATTTGTCAATTTTACTAACACTACCATTAACCCTCGCAAAATGCTTTTTTTTGTTGTTTATAACGGTTCCAAATATGTTTTTCATTATATAAAACGATTTTCTAAATATACAAGAAAGGATAAAAAATAATTTTAAAACAAGCTTATTGTTTATTATGATTTAAGATTTTCACGGCCAAAATTTTTTTTGTTATTTGTTAACACAATTAAAATAACACATCTGCCCTGATGATGGACACTGCAATGCTGTCCGAAACGTTGGCTAAAGAAGGAGTTAGCGCAACACGGCATAACACCCCAAAAACAAATAACAAAAAAAGCTTATTGTTTGTTCCTAATATTTATTTTAAAAATAACATGAAATATATGTTAACCAATTTTTCAGATCAAAATAAGTGATTACATAAATCTTCAGAAAATTAACGAAAAATTATTTTTTCTCGTTCTATATAACTATCATTGTACTCCTTATCGTATGCGTAGTTGTTTCTCGAATGATTTATTGGCTATGTTCATCAATTAATATTAATATTTTGGTAGAAAGTAGTCACTTTGTGGTTTGACATATTAATTGAAATAAAAACCACGATTTTTTTAATACCGACCGGTTTCGCTTAACACATGCATATTCAGAGTATTCAAATTAAAAAAAAAATTAATTAAAATTAAAACAAAAAAATTAAACTAAAATAAATGTGAAATATTAATATCAAATAAAATTATTTGATTTCATTCCATGTACCTCGCAAACCAACATCGAGGCAATATCTACCGTATTATTGTGACAAATCCAACACGGAATTACTATTGTACACTCCCGTTCGCCGTATACAGAATTTGGGTAGTGATTACATGGATAGTGTTGATTTATTTAAAACATCAACCACTAAAAATGTAAAGAGCTCTTACTAGAATTTATATCGGCAAACAAAACAACAACTTTAATTTTTAAAAAAAACTGCCCACCTCTGATTCGACTTACTTATTGTACTTCGTAATCTACTATTTTCCATTTTGCATTGTGGAGTAGATGCTATGCTCATTTAGATGTTTTTATGGTAAAAAATATAAACATGTAAAAGCCCAGCTGGGCGTGAAATTTCAAGATAAATAACTAACTTATTACCTAAAAATAAGTAATCATCACACCTTTTCTCCGCAGCTGTAGGCAGAGAGGATAGACCGCCACTTCTTGCTTCATTCACATTCGTATGTCGTATCATACATACTCTTCTGTTATACGGCCTTTTCACTTGATCATGCCATTTGTTCCTCAGGCGTTCCTTACTTCTTGTACCATTGACTACCGGGACACATTTCTTCTTATACTTCTTACTTCGTTAATCCACACTACATGCCCAAACCATCTAAGCGTCCTTTTCTCAATCTGAACATTTGAAGAAAATTTCGATACTTAAATTATTCTGTGTTTTATAGCACTATCCGTGTTCTACCATCAATGTGTTCTACAATCTACCATCGAACCTCTTATGAAAGCCCAAAAAATGGTAATACGTGTCATTAACAAGCCACCGACAAGATACCCCTCCACTAGACTCCTCATAGAGTATAAGGTCTCAAACATACGACAACTCCACCTAAAATTTTCGCTAATACATTTCCTGTTCAAATATAAAAACAAAACTCTTTTACAACACAACAACACCACCAGAATAATAACCAACGGTCACTACAAAGTACCTTCACTTCATACCACATCAGTTCAAAAACAATTTTTCTTCCTAGCTCTTAAAATCTTTAACCTTATCCCTGAAAACCGTGAGTCAACCCCATTCCTTTAAAAAACAAATTACCAAATGGATCCTTACACACGGAATACATTACAACTACAATACCCATTCATTCTTCGCTATATCAATTTAATCACCTTTCAGACAAAACATAATACGAGTATATCCTTATTCCCTAACTTAGCGGTATAGTATGTACTTAATTAATTAGTGTGATCTATTTACTAATAATTTCTCAAACTTTTCATCTTCTTATAATTCTCCAACTTCTCCATTCTCTTCTTTCAACCCAAACTAGCTTTACATCATTTTTCTTATTTTTCTTTTTCATGTTATAGTAATGTATAGATTCTGTACAAACTGTAAAATTCACCCGCCATAACATAGGGTCATCCCTAGCATGGAGGGTGAAATATCACAAAAACCATATGTACCCTCTAAGTCTTGTATTAATAAAATAAAATAAATAAATAAAATATAATATGACAATGCAAAAAATGTATAATTCATGAAATGTCATTATTTTTAAGAGGGATTAATAATTGTCACCAGCAATGCCGGTATTTCAATTGTTTTTTTTTTTAAAGTTTGTTTGTAATCCTAAGTTTGTCAGGAAACATACTAGTATAAAATTGACGAACATAAATATCTCCCAAGCCGAGCTCATAAAGCAATTGAAATACCGGCTAAAAACCAAAGGTGACTCATTCCATTTCCCAACATTTTATTATGAGTCATTATTTTCATCCAAAAAGATTTATTTTTATTTTTCGGTGTTCTAATGCGACTCTACCTAATAAAAGTAAAAAACCAAAAACAGTAAATTTATTTTTATTTGCGCATTTTCAAAATTCTATTACAATTGATATTTTTTTTATTTATTTATTACGTTTTTTTTTTGTAAATACGTCTATTTGAATTTCACTTTCGTTTTCGATGGTGAATGAATGAATGAATGTAAATCTTGGAAGTGGAAATTAACCCACTTTCCGACATCCGATCGAGCTGAAACTCAGCAGATCGACTCGTTGTCGATAACAATGCATTCTGTCAACGTTATGCGAAAATCACGTACACAAACGCGGACATGAAATACGCTATTTTCTGATATCGGTTGACATTAAAGGAGTTAATGTACAAAATAAAAGTTGGTCATACTTATCCAATCTGCATTTGGCGAAATTGGTAGAGTTGTCGACTCCTATTCTCTGTAAAGAAGGTTGAATTATTTTGTTGTATTATTATTTATTTATTTAACGCCCAGAGGGCTTTTACATATAGGTGGTACAATTATGATAGACAGTTTTGAAACGTGAGAAAGAAATAATAAAAATAAAATTACATTAAAAAATAATATATGCAAGAAACAAAATTAAAAATAACAAGAACATAAATTAAAAAATACAGCGATTTGGCTGGTTTATAATGGAAAAACTTTTTTTTCTAACTTCTAACTAATATGTATTTAAAACTTTGAATTTGCACGAAACCAATTTGCTGTTTTGTATGTAAACATTTCTTTTTTCAAATGCAATTGGAACGAATTTAATTTTGTGCGTCACTTTCTCTATGGCCGCAAACGTCAATTTTTCGTCTGTGGTAATACGTACGTAGTTCATGCCGGACAGCCGGAGTTCGCACTCATACGTATCCAACTTCACAGTAATTCACACTTCACTCCGTTCCGTAATTCCATATTGTATATTGTATCATATTGTATCATGTAGGCACATGTAGGGTGGTCGCTGACTGATCTCTTTTCCCGTGTGTTCATAGATTTATTTGTCAATTTTCGGCGTTTGTGATTGTTTTCGTTTCGTGTTTGTGTTTTACTGACTTTTAAGCAAAAGACGTTGGCAACGGGTGGCGTGCAACTATGTCGAGAAACAAGAACATTGTTTACGAAGGCTGGTTGACCAAGTCTCCTCCTTCGAAGCGTGTAGCATGGAGAGCCGTAAGTGTTTATTCTTATTTCAAAATCAATGTTATTTGTTTTGTGCGATATGCAAATTTTTCGATTGACATTCCTACCTGCTAACATATGTCTCAGTGTATTTCCCGCACTTTTGATTTATCTGTTAGCTTACGAGAAAACTAACATCTGTTGATAATCTAAACAAAAAATATGCTTCATGGAATGGATTCGAGGGAGTGATGATTTCATTGGATTTTAATGTCATTTAATCATAATTTCAAAAGCATGTTTACGTATTCGATGCGTTTCGCTATTTTTAACGTTAATTTATTGTAGGAATATGCGCAAAAAGGATTTAAAATAAAATTGCATAATTTAATAAATATATTTGACAGTTTCTGACATCCTGATGATAGGGTTGGCCCACTACAGGGCAATGCCTAATGGGTGGTCTGCATTGATCCATATACACATTTGTAGAATGTGTAACCCTAATTGATTTAAATAATGAGCATTATTTTCATGTACTTTGATCCCAATAATATGCATTTATATTATAAATAATATATGGTTAGTAACGATCAAGCTAGGTAAATGCTGCATTCTGCAATTATTTATGTTGTAATGAAAAATATTATGTATTATGGGAATATGATTAGAAGGTTATTAATTCTTGATGTATTTTATTAATGCACCCATTAACTGCACACAGAATTGTAATAGTTGAGATCATCCTAACAATGTTGCTGTTCTTATCTCCCATTGCATTGAGCTCTAATTATACATTATCTGTACCTATCTGTAGAATTAGTTATATGCATTGCGCATTTGTTTAACTATTGTTTTATTAGAACTTCACAATACTTATTATATAAACCCATATCTGCAAGGTCTATTAAACATGACAATCAACACCTCAGCGTCCAGACTCGCGGTGCCTATATTTTATTATGAATTACCAATATGCACCTTTTTGTACTCTTCATCACTACCATCATCAAGGTGTTACACATCACCCATAAAGGGATTTGACACTCTGCACAAATCTTCTCCACTGTCTCTGGTTCCTATGATTTCTCTCTCTAATTTTACTCTCCATTCCCTGGGCCCTCCCATCCTATGAATTACCAATATGCACCTTTTTGTACTCTTCATCACTACCATCATCAAGGTGTTACACATCACCCATAAAAGGGATTTGACACTCTGCACAAATCTTCTCCACTGTCTCTGGTTCCTATGATTTCTCTCTCTAATTTTACTCTCCATTCCCCGGGCCCTCCCATCCTATGAATTACCAATATGCACCTTTTTGTACTCTTCATCACTACCATCATCAAGGTGTTACACATCACCCATAAAGGGATTTGACACTCTGCACAAATCTTCTCCACTGTCTCTGGTTCCTATGATTTCTCTCTCTAATTTTACTCTCCATTCCCTGGGCCCTCCCATCCTATGAATTACCAATATGCACCTTTTTGTACTCTTCATCACTACCATCATCAAGGTGTTACACATCACCCATAAAGGGATTTGACACTCTGCACAAATCTTCTCCACTGTCTCTGGTTCCTATGATTTCTCTCTCTAATTTTACTCTCCATTCCCCGGGCCCTCCCATCCTATGAATTACCAATATGCACCTTTTTGTACTCTTCATCACTACCATCATCAAGGTGTTACACATCACCCATAAAGGGATTTGACAAATGTTCTCCACTGTCTCTGGTCCCTGTGATTTTCTCTCCATTCCCCGGGCCCTCCCATCCTATGAATTACCAATATGCTCCTTTTTGTACTCTTCATCACTACCATCATCAAGTTGTTACACATCATCCATAAAGGGATTTGACAAATGTTCTCCACTGTCTCTGGTCCCTATGATTTTCTCTCCATTCCCTGGGCCCTCCCATCCTATTGTCTGCCTCATCTGGGACACCTATTTTATCATAATTTTCAGTTTCCTTTCATCTGGTGTTCTTTCCATATGGCCATTATATTGCTATATTTCAATAGTTTCATGTACAGTAAGATTCTTAAGTACAGTACGCTATAGACAAATCCACGTATGTATAAACAATCTTCTACTTAGTCATGGTTCTTGATTTCCATGGCCAGCCCATCCCAACTTACGATGGTTTCATGCTCAATTAGAATCTAGAGTTCTGGTCAAATGCGCAAACTATTAGAAACATTTTCATGTAAATAAATCCAAACGCATGCCTCTGGAGAATGTAAATGTCTTTCCAACTGGTTCTCACTCTTGAGCCATTTGAGAATATTTTTTGACTGCAGTGATTAAAGCATCTATCTGCAGTTAAAGGTCTTAAATTTTGAAACTTAGGTTTAAGTTCATGCAGAAGCTGTATTCATGCCATCACTAATCAAATGACCCTTAAACGTACCATGAATTATTAAGGTCAGCAACAGGTTGAATATACTATGTGAAATGTCCTACTAATATTCAACTTTCTGCTTATGCCGTGTAGATCCCCGCAGATTATATTCCCCTACCCTTAACTTTTACATTCACCTTTCCTGAATATTGCAATATACCTATCATGCATGTATTTATCAAGTAATATCATCCGTAACCTGTGATTTATTTCAGAAATGGAGTCGCCGTTGGTTTACCTTGAGACAGTCGTGTGAGTTGCCCGGACAGTACTTTCTGGATTACTACGCCGACAGAAATAGTCGCAAATTGAAGGGTACCATTGATCTCGATTTGTGTGAACAAGTTAGTAAATATTCTCATTATCTAAATATTTTTGATTGATTAATGCACTTTATGTCAGATATCATCGCTGCGAAATCATCGCTGCTTATTGTTATTTAAGACTACAGGCGGTATAACATCTGTTGGAGTAATTTTCTTATTGTCACTTTAGCCTAGAACAACAGGGTCCACGTAGCGACGGCTAATCAGAGATACTGAGAAATTAATTTTCTAGCTGTCTTTTAGATAAAATTATGTGATGAAAAAGAGAGAGATACATATAACCGTCGAGAAGGTTTGTGCTCTAATGTTGTCAACAAGCAAAATCTGAATCAGAATGTAGGGTCTCAAGCCTAGAATAGAGCAATCTACTGTACAAGGCTTTTGTAAAAACGCTGAATGTGTAAGCAATCTATTTGAAGACAATAATCCTGAAAACAACGATGTTCAAAGTCAACGATTTACTGGGACATTTACTCCATTCATTCTGCTGAATCTACCACGAACAAACATTGAGTTAAGCGGGTTGGTGACAACCTACAGGCTGCAATGGAAACGGCATTGGATGAGAGAGTTGCCTTAAACCAGTTATAAGATAGATAAGATTTACGACAATGATTAAATTGAGAAGCTGGAAAGATGCACAATAAGGAATTAGAGTAAAAAATATTTTGACACTAAAAAATATATTCAAGTAGATAAAAAAACAGCGATTCTGAAATACTTACAAATATCTATGTTTTTACTCTCTGAATTAATAAATCATTAAAAATGATTTAAAAGCTTTGATGTGTATATGATTGGTCGAACGAAATCTGATGTCAAATGTACTCCGTGTTAAGTTTGTACAAAGTGATAATTAAACATCTCTTTCTGTTACATGCTGGAATTCCTTACTAAAGAATAAAAAAATGCACTAACCACAGGACGTTCAGCGCATGGATGACGTCACCCACCCTCCCACTTTTAAAATTTTTAGTTTTTATTAAAAATATTCAAACTTCTAGAATTAATTTAACAATGAAAACAAACTTCTAGTACTTAAATTTGAATGAAGATGTTGATAAAGAGAATGAAATGGACCCAAATTCCTTATTGCAAATAAGCTGAGAACATCGCTTCAGGCAATGTTTAGAGTGGTTTATCCCCCAAGAAAAGAAAATGACATACATCCAGGACTAACCTTCATGGACCAGGGGGTTTGGTTTGCAGTCGGCTCCAAGATCGAGAAAGGAACTGGGATTCCATACTGAAAAGTGGGTCAAATCCCAACACTGATATGAATAACGCAATCCAAGAAAAAGTAAGGCAACTAATCAATGTTCAAAATAGAACCTCAGTGAGTGTTAACACCTCAGAGACATAGCAGCTGTTATTAGTGGAAAGCACCAACATCTCTAGGAAATATGAAGAGCATGATGAAATACCCATCAACAATGCCAAGGTCCCTCCTTGACAGGGAGAAAGTTCAGATGCACACTGCACAAACATCCCATGATATTGTAGGTAAACTTCGTTCATTGAATATGTATCATGGGATCCTGTTGTAGGGATAAGGTGAGATAGCGAAATGGGCCTATGGCTTGTGTGAGACATGCCGACCATCTCCTTATTAACAATAATAACTTTTGGTTGAAACACTTTCATCTGAATATCCATAATGGTTTTTCTGGAAGACCTCATAGCATTCTGACACCGAAAATGGTTAAAGTTGTGAGGTGAAAGTAGGACCCTGTACAACTCTGTAAATGTGACTGAGAAAACTGCATCATTTGTGCTGTTACAAATTTCGCCCTTCCTCCGTAAACTATTGCTTCAAAATCCTGATTTTTGAGGAGAAAAGTTTATTTTTTTTTGGTCATACAGCACAAAGGAGTTATGATAAATGACAGTGTATAAAAACCTGTTTACATATATATTTGTTAATTTACAGATAAAATTTGTACAGCATCCAAACTAGATATGTACATAAACTCAAAATTACCATTTTGTGGGTTACAATAGTTTAAGTAGGAGGGGTCAATTAATCTTTCTTTTGCTGCCTCATGGCTATAAAAGCAGTATTGATATCCATTTGTTTGCATTCTATAAAGCTTTTCGCTGACAAATTGTACTTAAACTATTGGGTATTTTATATATGTTATTGTAAATATCGACCTGTTTAATTTATATTATTTTTATGCAATCTGCACTTTTAAAACTGGATTAATTTATTTTTTCTCTTTAAAATTATAAGTACCATGTATTATGTTCATTGTTTGGTTATTTATTTTGTTGTTTAAAAATAATAAACCTTTTGTTGGCACTTTATTATGCAGTAAATCATGTAAAAGCCCATCAGGGCGTTTAAATTAGTTAATTAATTAATTCATACGTAAGTTTTCTTGACCAGCTTAAGTATATTGCAGGATTGGCTTTGAAGAATTTCTTTGAAACAATATTGAAATATTCCCTTTCTCTTTCAGGTTGACGCCGGATTGCAGATGCAACGGAGAAGCAGTGAGGGCTCGACCTACAGAGGATCGGTCTTCTCTATTCGAACCACCACACGAGTTTACCACCTGGAAGCAGATTGCGTTTTAGAAATGGAAAAGTGGGTTGAGGTTATTTGTCAATCATGCGGTATGAAGTCCACTGATGATGATAAATGTGAGTACCTTGAAATGCTTATTGATTAATTATTTAAGAAAAAAGTCACACATTATTATTCGCACTCACAAACTCTTGTTTTGCACTTGTCAAAATATCAAAAACAATGCAATTTTTTCCTCTTCACTAGATATTTTGATATATTTGCTTGAATCAAGAAGTTTAATGTGCGTGTTTAAATTGGAAAGGATGAATTATAACCTTTTACGATAGTAGAGCTCTGAATTACTGTGTACTGTTTCAGTTTAGAAGGTTTTACCCATAGACATATGAATATTAGTAGACCTGCCCTAAGTGATTAAAAGCGTATTATCCCCACTCCCCATACCGGTTACATTGGAGCCGGCTGTGCTCGCGTATGGCCTCAAGTGAAATTTGAAAACGTGACGTCATCATTCTTGTGCGAACTATGGTCGAGGCATCATCGGTTCATTTTACGAAATAACACGGCAAAATATTGACTTGTACTATGAAAACTTGTAAAAATAGATGAAAAAAAGAGAATAAACCCAATTGTCGTATTACATTCCATATATAAGCATTATTTTACTTTATTTTAAGCATATTATTCACATCGTATAATATGAATCAGTTGTTACTATCACATCGAGAAACGTCTGGACGCGAAACACAAAGCTGGTTGGTTGCTGGGAAGTAAATTATGAACATTTATAAAAGTGTCTTAACTAAATACTTAAACGAAATATTCGACTCTGAAAATAGAACCGAATTTTTTTGCCGAATTTGGACTTCGCAAATTTGTTCATAACGTGGCGAGTAATTTGCGCTCCCATGTAAAAATGTCTATTCATTCAAAAGCAGATTTTACTTTTAAGAAGTAAATGGTGATATTATAATGCGAGATGCCTATTTACTGTCAGATTGATTTATTGACGAATCACAGTCAGCTTCACCCCCTTCGTTCTTCAACAGTTGATTTTACCCCTCGCCATTATCTTCTCGTCTATTAATTCCTATGTCTGTGGTTTTACCGCTAGATTTCTTTACTGTAGTAAAACCATGTAAGCATGCATGGCATTTTCGTGTACAGTGAAACTTTCTTAAAAAGTTATGTTTCTTATCACCAATCGCAGCACATATTTTAAAATACCTAATCATTGATTTATGTCTGTGATAGACCACGTTACAAGCGCGCTGTATTCTCATTGGGAATGTATGGCGAGGAATGTACGGCGAGGAATGTACTGAAATATGCCAAGCCATGATAGTATAGCGCAAGTGTGTCAGCCCCATTTTAGTAGTCTATTTCCAGAGGGGTAAATTAGGTTTATTAAGTCCTTTGGTACATTGAAAAACTTCTGGAGTTTTTTTTTTGTTCAAAAGTCCACAGACTTGTTCTGAAGTACTTATTAGCAAATACCCTATAATATTAATAATATGTCAAACTCCAGTGAAATAGTCGCAATTTCAACAACTCTAGCCGCTAGAGGGAGCTAATGTAGCGTGTTGACTTTGACATGCCTTTCAATGGCGGCAAATTGAATTTATTTAGTATTTTGTGCTTTCTAATTTGTATTTTGATCAATATTGATAAAATAAATATATAAAAAATTTTAAAAAAGTGGTATTCCGTGGTTCAGTTTACGTACAAAAAGCAAAAACACTCCCAAGTCATTTTTCAAAACATTTACAGTTTTATAGTTGAAAATGTTCTTGATTACGTAAAACGTGGATTAAACTATGAAAATATAGTTATTAAAATTTTAGAGTTTATTCGGGAAATCTGTGATAGTTCCATGTAGCATTCTGTGTTCAAGTTCGATGTTCAAAACACATTTTTGTATTTTTTTATGTGAAACCTCAAAAGAACGCCCCTGTCTGTATAGTGTAAATGCAGGGGAGCTATGTAGCCACCCAGTTGGGCAGCATTATGAGGCGAGTTAAAGTAAGGGCTGTAGGAAAGGATTTATTAATGCAGGTCTTGAAGTGGCCCAGTTTATATGAAGGAGGAAAAACAGAATTTTGTATGTATTTTGAATTATCGAATAAATTAAATGTTTTGATATATTATATTAATTAATTATAATTTTTTTGAGTTCATTCATATTATAATATATTTATAAATCTATTTGTAAAATTTCCACAACTATACAGGGTGTCCGGAAACTCGTAGTACAAGCGGGAAACTGGTGAATCTACATCACATTTGGAGTCGATTTTGTAGTATATTTTTTTTTTATTTGAGCTTTCGTTATCGAGTAAATCGAGTTTGAAGATGATTTTTTTTTTTTTTTTTTTTTAATCAAATTCTTATAAATTATTACTGAAGATCAAAGTACCCAACTAATTAAAACTATTTGAAAGTAAAACAAATGAAGAAACTCGGATTTGAAGCATTATTTTGAAATCATCCTTCATTTAACCCGGTGTAATCATAAAATATTTCTGCTCTGCAGGGTTAAAACATCTGTTATTCAACCCTAAACACCAGAAAAAACTTTAACCCTAAAATAGCCGAAAAATATTTTTTTTTGGTTTTTTTTTTTTTTTTGAAAATGCTCAAATCAAAAAACTTTATGTTTTTTTGGGTTCCCCATGTGGTGTAGATTCTCCAGTTTCCCGCTTGTACTACGAGTTTCCGGACACCGTGTATAAGTATTTTATTACCTTTCTAAACCATCAAAGACAGAGTTAATAACCGCTTTAATATTTTTTGGGATATCTAATTTTTTTTTTTAAATTTCGACTAGCATAATTTATTAAAGACGGGTAAGAATAGAACCTTCACAGAACTTGAAAATCAACTTTGAAATTTGATGAATTGTTCAAATTCTCATCCTAAGTAAAATAAAGAATATAATTTAGCATAAAAATGTATGAGAGAAAACCAAGGCGCACTACTCATGCCCCTAGGAGGCGATAGTGTAACAGGTTGCCATCAGGATGTATAGGAAACGTCAGAAGTTGGAGGTGTTATTACTATAGATTATTTGTTAGTGGCAATAGCTGATATTTTCCCTAAATTAATATTTACTAAAAAATCACTGCGATTTATTTTGTTGCAATATTTATTTATTTATCTTTATTAGTCCCAAATGTTTTTTTCGCAATGAGAATAATTTTTCTGTAAAAATTTATGTCCTTTTAAAGGACAATAGGCTTAAAACAGCTAATATTAATTTTTAAATACATCCGTTTGAATTTCACTTTTGATTCGGTGAAAGAATGCAAATTTTGGAAGTTGAAATTAACCCACTTTCTGACATCTGATCGAGGTGAAACTCAGCAGATAGACTCTTTGTCAATGACAATGCATTCTATCAACTTTTGGTGGGAATCATGCGGACATATATGCATTTTTCTCAAAGTCAATGACATTACAGCAGTTAATTGTAAATTGTAAACCTTATTACTTACATCTACTTTTTCCTATCCTTTTAATAAATAATATATGTTGGTTTTATCCAATCGGTATTTGACTCAGTTGGTAGAGTTGTTGACTCCAGTTTCTGGGTAGGAAGGTTCTATTTATTTATTTATTAATCTTAAGTTAGCTCACATCTTCGTGTGTGCTAATAGTTTTATAAACATATAACATGTACATTGTTTGGCAAACATAATCTTTCTTTAAATATTTCATTAAAGTCACAAAAAAGAAACATTAGTAATTGAGATAGACATATTTTCTTAATTCATTTTTGAACTTATTAATATTTTCTATCACAGCAATTTCCTTCGGGATTTTGTTATAGAGTTGAACGGCCTGGTACATCAGAGATTTTTGGGTGCTTGTTTTTTTTCTTGTTGGCAATCTAATTTGCTTAGAATTTCTCGTTCCGTGTCATATAAATATTATATTATATTCCGTGTCATATTCCGTGTACTATCCTCCGTCAAACAATTTTTTTAATGTTTAAAAAACATTTGAATATGGATATATTATAGTAAAAAAACTTTGTTTATTTTACGGGTTAATTTTTAATGCACAGTTTTCAAATTTTGTAAAGAAATTGTCATTCATTTGTGATTTTCAATGTACAGCTAAATAATGATTATGTTCTTTTATAGTCTACACCCGCGGAGGAGAGACAGCGGCAGTGAGTCAGCCTTCACCCAACAATAATTCAGGGCCCTATATTCCGATTTCGGAGTGCATTACTGGTCCACCGAAACAAAATGTTCAAGTAAGTTTACTTGGCTCAAATAATTATTAAAATAACTTAAAGACCGAACTACTTGTATGGCAATTGATTCCTTTAGTTTAGTTTTTTTTTAGTTTCCAATCTAAAACATTATCAGTGCAGCATTCAAATTTATCCAGCTTTGTCTAACACAGTATTTTATTTAACCTTTGGAACACCGGACCCGTGTATCAAGCGCATGGGATTCTATTAAAATTTTTTATGTACTTTCTTATGGCATAGAGGTTTAAATCGCGTTTAAAAAAATTCCAGCTAGGGTGAAAGTCCAATGCCACAAAAAATTCTTGTCACTGGTGCACGAACGGTTTGATTTACAACATTGTAACATTTCATCACATTTTTATTATTTAAAAGCATACAGGGATTACAATTGTTGATTTAAATTCTTTCAAAAGAAAGCCCAATTTTTGACATGTTCGCCTTTTCCTTCTCTACACCTTACCCTCTTTCTCTTATCCACCCCCACTCACCATTTTCAAATTGATGTTCGCTCATCCTTTTATGATTCCTATTGCACTGTAATTAAATATTAATTTTAGTATTTATTTATTCATATATTTTATATATTTATTTATACGGTCAATATGGTTGTGTCCAAACAAAGTTATTTTATTAAAATTATCTTTAAAAAATATTATAGAGTTATATTTCCATCGTAATAAAACATTCATTAATGACAATATTTAGAATCATAGCTGTAGAGTGGAATATTTATATTTGTGCAGTTAGTTTTAAGCATAATTAAATTATTAAAATGTTTTGTTAACATTCAAGCGGTCACGCGGCCTTCTGTAACAGTAGAGATATATTGAACTTACCCGAAACACAGTGGGAACTGGGGGAGTAGATGTTAGAGGAATGAATAGTATTTGAATTGGTTTGTTATAACTCTATCTTAGGTTGTCCGGTAGATCAGATGAATATGAGAGATGTAAGACAAGGGAAAGAGATGTGTGAAAGGAATAAATAGAATTCGCATTGCTTGGTTATATCTCTTTCTCAGGTTACCCGGCAGAGCATATGAAGCCCGTAACAGGAGGGAAAGGGATATGACCACGGGACTGTTTCCTTTAAATGTTATTACATATGTACCTAAATATAATATTGCCATTTTTTAACTTGTTTTCAGGAGGGTGATAAATCACTTATATTTGTGTTCAACTCACACTACAACAATATCCAGCCGGATGGAGAGATTGGCAATCACGAAGCGGTGCAGATGGAAATGGCATCCCGACTCCGCCTGATCGAAGACCGGCACGCTCCCCGGGGCCTCCATAATAAATCCAGCGAGCACTGTCCCGATAATGACTCAGTCTTTGAAAATGATGAAGCCAAATCCATGAATCACCGTGGTTAGTACAACAGAATTATATTATGATGATCAATAATACTTAAAATTAGACTTCAGATTCTCATTGCTAATTTATTATATAGTTGAAGAAGAAGAAATAATATTAATAAATCTAAACAAAACATGAAATAGAACAAGACACAGAAAAATAAACGATCACAACTACGAATAGTACCCGGATCTCTTGTCTTACCGGGTCATGCGTCTTAAACCACTCGACCATTGGAACCTATTTATTAAAAGTCAAATTCAAATTCAGAATTAAAAATATCATCTTGCAACTATTTTTTCCCATATTTTTGGCAGCTACCTTTTTTAAATGATTACCAAATTTCGAATGAAATTGGTTTGTAACATATATAGTATCTCGGATAACCATATCCGATTTTTATTTAAATATTGTTGTTTGTCTTCTGGTATTGTAATGTCAGCCTCCTCCTTAAGCCAATGATGCCTCTTGCCTTACAATGTCCAACATCGGGGCAGAAGTGAAATAATGGGTTAACGAGTGGAAAGCACAAAACCCTTGAATCAAAGGCACTGTGAAGCGATTTTTCACAAAAATGGCGATACACAAATTACCCGATTATTATTATTAACTTATTGACCCAAAAACCAAACAGAGTAATAATACCCAAGTCAAATTTCATGACGTAGGCGGAAAAATGAATCACACTTCTGACTTGGCAAAATGATCTTTGTCACTTTCATGATATGAACCAATTAAAACTTATTTGCTTAACTGTACATCTTTTTAAGAATTGTGCAATTGAATGTTGTTCTAAGACATCATAATTGAGCATTCTGCATAATAAAATGCAAATTGATAAGCAATCAAGGTTACATTCCCCAGGAACCATTCATCGGATAACCAACACCTCTGCCACAGGTCACTCCAAGTGGTTTGTTACGTTTGGTGACTTGGTTTGACTGCGGGGTGCCCGGGTTCATGGGGTGAGGATTGTCTGGGTCTTTGCGGCAGATACATCTGCCCATCTACTGTGAGGCAGGCCGAATTGGCCGGATGGACTAGTTGAGGGAGATTTTTTTAACCTTTCCCAGCAGAACTCTCTCGACCCATCACTTCCACCACAGTGGGAGGGATAAATTCAAACGCCCGTCACTCCTGGACTCCCTGACTCCCAAATTCCTACCCACCCCTCATGGATTTTTCCTTCCCAGAACTTCATCTCCTTCTTTTCCCTAAAAAAACCCTCCACATAGCATCCCCAAAGATGACATAGGCTCTGGGGGAATTTTTTTTCTAAGCTAATGTAAATAAACAAAAAATCTCAATGTTTTATGTGGAATAATTTCATTCTGCAAATAGTGAATGACACATCTTGTAAAATGTTCTTTCTGGCATTATTTCGATTTCTCTTTTCTTAATTAATAATCGCAGTCGTAATTTCTCCACCCATAATAATTTTAATTGTTAATTTTATCAAACTAATTTAAAAAAAATTGTTTTAGATGGTGAACTGGACGCTGTGCAGAGGCTTATGAGTAAAACATTTGGAAGACTATCTGTATCAGATCGCATTTCTCCCGGTAATTAATTTATTTTGTATTTTCTGCCTTTCACACTTAAGAATAAAACATCAATGTTGAAATAACTTAGTTTTTTAGATAATATTTTTTTTGTTGCAAAATTTTTGTCTAATTTACTAAAGATTGCTAAACAATACATATGCCCAGTGGCGGCTGGTACCCACAAAAATGGCTGGTGCGTTAAAAATATTGCCAATCTATCCCTACGTAAGGTCAGGTTAACCTTCAGCGGTGAAAGACACTAGCAAATAGCAAATTTGAAGCTTATACCGACTTGTTGGAATGATCGGTATGCGAGCTGCAAACTAAAGTGGCGCCATCTCGTGGAAGAGCAAGAGCCATTGGCGAGTGCCGTTTAGGTTTCGGAGAAATTTCAATACTATGGTCAGCAACCACGCTCTGCGCGTATAGATAATTGCTGTTCCCGGATGACGTTTCTCAATGAGCAATATGGAATTCGCTCGTATTGAATTAATTCTTGGAGTTTTTTTAAAGTAACAATATAGCATTACTGTTATTTGCTATGATTGTCGGTGATATTATTATCGATTGATAATTATTATTTTTAGATTGACCGAAATATTGGAAGTGCGTTGCTCCAACACTCCTTTGAGTTAGCCGCCACTAAATGAAGTTATTATTTTTGCAGGAACTCCTATGCCGCCTCGCCCACCCAAGCCTTCACACCTCACTGCAGAATCAACTCAAAAGTATATATGTTTTTATTCTTCATAATATACAAATGGTAAAACTTATGGTGTGACTAATGAAATAATGCAAAGATGATGTTAGCGCAATGGTTAAGATTAAGAAAGGGAAGTTAGATGATTTGGGCATGTAGAGCAGATGAATGAAGACAGGATTGAGGAGAATTTATGTAACTTTTTTTTTAAAGATAGTGGTAGAAGTAGTCGGGGACACTTGAGGAACATGGGGGACATGACCTGGTAAGTGAATCAAATGCTTGAGTCAAGTCATGTCAATAGTCAGAATAACAATATTTAAACAGATATACATGTGAATGAAGCAAGGAGTGTGTGCTGAGACAGTGTGTGGAGGTCTATCCTCTTTGCCTACCCTTACGGTGAAATGGCGTGATGGTCAGTTAGTTTGTTAGTTTTCTCCTCAATATTACTTATTATGTAGCATACATATATAATGTTTTTTACGCACACAATAGAACCTCATAATTCGGCAACAGCGTAAACGTTACTGGTTTGAAAATATTGTGTTCCCCAACTCAATTCATCGATTTGCCGATCCAATTTACGCACCCTCCGCCATAATGGGGCTGACAGATTATGCTATAATCATTATGGCTTGGCCTATTTCAGCATATCGCTCTTCATATAATCCCAATGGGAATGTATGGCGAGTGATATGCTGAAATAGGCCAAGCCACGAAATTATAGCGTGGTCTGTCGCTGACTTAAAGCTTCTATTAGAAGCTTAGAATCAAAACTGCATATTAAATTCAGTTTCTTCCTGTTGTTTTCCGTTGGTTTGTTTTGGTAGTTTCCTAGTATTTTTTTTTGTATACATTTAATTTTATTGACAATTTTTTTTTTTTTTTTTTTCGTTTTTCACATTGTAAAGGGTTTACTTGTTGCCTTGTTTTTCATGGTTTAAAACTAATGCATGTAAATTATCTAATTTACACGCATTAAAAAAGTTTTTTTGATGTGTTTTAATGTGCCTAAAATGGAAAACTATTATTATATAATATTTTCAATTCGTAAAGAAATGTATTATGCACAAATACATTTCTGATGATCGCAAATAAAAAAAACTTTTTGTCATGAAAGCGTAATTCAATTTTAAAACTTTTCTCTGTGTAATATGTTGGTTACTTTAGAATACTTCAGTGCATTTGTAATTATCGGAGTTCTACTATACAGTGATGGCATAAAAGCGATTTTGCATTTTGAAAATTATTAATCTTTTAAACTCCCATTAGAGTAGCAGCGATATGGATGTTTATTGGTTTAATGGTTTATGAGTTTTGCCATTCTTCTTCCTTATTTATTTTTTTAATGTAAATTTGCTACATGACCTTGATCAAATGACTATAATAGACTGAAACTCTCAAAAAATGTTTGCTACTGTATAACCTAACAAATAATAAAAATCATTGTATATTTGTAACCCACTTTTCAAACATATTATCACCTACTTATTAAAACCAAGATGTCCTGAGACAGTTTGAGAAAAAAAATTTGAGGAAGTAAAACAACCGGCTGAAACCTTATTTTATAACTAAATAAACAATATAAATCTTTGTCAAATTTGTTATTGAAAATAAAAATTGATAAGGTATCTTTTCCTCTATATTTGTCTTAAACTGACTTACAAGGTTTTACTAGAAAATACCTTTGGTTTCAATGCGATTGCGATTCACTAATAAACCTTGATAAGATGATTTTTTTGCAAATAAATTTTGCTTGATGTTATGTGCGTCTTACGAACTCAGTCCATAGTCAATTGATTACATCTAATCACAGTTTTACAGCCTCTATGGACTGTACCTGCTTGTGCGGTGGTTTGCTGAACATTTGTACAAACTAGAGGTTTAAAGTTAATTTGCTGAAATTTTCAACCAACATAATTTTGTGTCATATTGCAGAAAATCATTATTATTTACAATGTTGCGCACCTTTACTCCCTTGCCCGCCCTTCATGTTTTTAGCCCATCTAATGCAATGCGCCAGTACACTATACTCCTGCCGCTGAGTGTTCCGCTGTAACCTTTCTTTCTATTACTTGCGTTGTTTATGAGAAAGAGTGAGTTACAGCTATCAGAGCTTTCGGTGGTATTCCTGAATTTTCTTTGGCGCTCAAACCCACAAAATGTTTTTTAATGATTTATGCTCTATGTCACTTCTTGTTTTGTTACAGAGAAGCATTTATTGGTCCCAGAATTCACGAGCCATCGGAATTACACTCTAATTTGATTGGTCTGAGAGATCTCCGAGGCACCTCTGTAAGTTTTCTATTATATCCATATAAGTTGTGCTCCAAAGAGCTCAGTATGATGTATTGAAATGAATGCAACTTATGTTTATTTTTTAAATCAAACATTCTGATAATGAATAATGAACTTGGTCATTTATAACCAATGAAAAATATCTAAAGAAAACAGCTCAAGTCACATACTTTCCATTCTACTGCTAAATATGTAATTACCCTTGAGAATAATTTTGTCTACATATTTTGCATTCTAATCCATTCTACAAATAGCCTTGAATTGATTTACTTGTACTAAATGGTACTTAGGACACTGACCAGTGGCAGTTATCTCTAATATGCATTTGTGCAGTGAACTTCCATAAAAAAGATAATAAAGAAGATTTTTTTTATTTTATTTTTTATTTTTTTATTATTTCAATATAGATCATAGTTACATTAAATCATACATATTTTGCAATATATCATATTTAGGTACATAGTTGGTCATGTATACCTTATCAGAAAAGAGGAGCTCTTGTGCCTGATAAGGGAGCCACGATTCTTACTTAGATTCAATGTTATGTGTAAAATATAAATATAATATATATATACATATTTACATATACAAGATAAACTTGTATTATATTTTTACCATACTTGCAACAGCGCGTCATTCAAATTCCGGGCTCAAAATCCACCCATCTGTGTGATAATCATACTGCCCAAGAGAAAGTCCGAAACGAATCCCAAACGTGCATTATGAATATAACTGTCATGGACCTGCTGTCACATTTTAATTCTTAGATTCATAGAAAACATAGACCTGCCAACCTTAAAAATGTAATAGATGCTCGCGTTCGCAGCGACTGAGATTTGTTAAGACTAAATTTGTATAGAATAGTATTTTGTAAGAATCAAAAGATTTTTTCTGTGATTATCGCGTTGTAAGCTGTCATTAGATTAAGTTAATTACTGAGAATGTCACATTTTTATATTAAAAAAACCACCAGTTTCTTGCGAAAATAATGATTTTCATATTATAGTCTATTTTGAAGCCTACGACTTTACATTCTTTAGTCACGGACCTTTTGCGGGGATGTGGTGAGATTCCTTTAAATGTAAGGAAACATGTATGTTTCCATATAATAATAAGTGTAGTATTATGGAAAAAACCAATATGGATTTTGTCTATATAAATGTGGGCTTTTTTCCCCTTTTTTTAATCTCCGATTGAGTAGGCCATAAACCGCCAATGAAGTTATTTATGAGAATGAAATTATTTAATAAAGTTCTCAAAATGATCAAAAGGTTTATTATTATTAAAATTATAGTTAAATTAGTATATTATAGCATAGTTTTTTCTTCAAATAATAATGAATTTATCGCCTTCAGCTTCTGCGCTGATCGCCTCTTTTATACTGGTTGTTTTTCATCATTTACTTATTCAATCGCCCATCATGTGAACTTGACGACCATCAGGCTATGTTCATCAGTTGTAATAATTTGTTTTGAAGGTTGCACTATCAAACTACACATACGACATGCCAAGGTCGCATCGCCTCCACGGTAAAGTGGCATATTACAACGCCGCCCCCCCTTCTGAGAGGGGCCAGCCATTCAGATATAATCTGGACCACAATGAACTTAGTCATTCCCGAGGGGTACTAGTTTATAAACTTTATTTTGCTTTTACTAATTGCCTTTGCCACTACCACAACATACCACGAATTGACTGTTTTGAAAAAAAGGTTTTGACCAGGACTGGGATCAGAATTTTTATACCTTTTGCTAACTCAGTTTGTTAACATGCTTATACATACTATCAATGACGCTTATTTTTAATATTTTTATCTTAAATGCTTTTGATTCTTAACAACCCATTCTGCTAAGCAACGCGGGTGATTTTTCTTGATTGTCCACTTGCAGACTTTTGGGATTTCCGCCAATACTCCAATTATTTGACCGACAGTCATATTTGACATAAACTTGTCACAAATACATGATCAGCACCATTTTGAATATTTTGCCCCAATTGGCTGCCGATTATCGGCCTGGGTGTTTGCTATTAATTGATGACATTTTAGCTTGAATGCTCAATCAACAGCAGATCAAATAAACAAACATAACACTGACAATCGCAGTCGTCCCCATGAATCGGAATTAAACAGGAACTGTCAAAAAAAATCTAAATACCACTGACTGTCAATTTATTACAGATTACAGATTAGTCCCTGTCATTTATGTAGATAGCACAAAGTTTCCGAAGTGCAATTGGAAGTGCGATAGTAACAGAATCAGAAATACTAATTTCGGTTGTGTATCTGACCTGCATAACTCCAGTTCATTGAATTCAGTACAATGCTTTGCTAAGTTGCTTAAGTGTAATTTTCAAAAATGGAACTGTTGCTTGAAGAATTCAAACTTACAATAAAGTACCTACCTATAATATAAGATTTGTTACACAAACATTATTTTAGTTGTCATTTCAATGTTGGATTTGTCAAACCAACCTGTGATTTTTCGTAAGTCTATGCTGATGAACTATATAAAGTATTTGTTTAGGGAACTTGCTGGAGTAATAAACCCTGTTAATTCGAACCCTGATAATTCTAAAAAACGCATAATTCGAAATTTTCGCCAAATAAATATCCACAGAAATTTTTTTTTCATACAAAATGGTTTTAGAATTTGAAAATCGTTAATTCGTAATTCGAAATTTATTTTTCTCCGCAACAGTAATTGAATAAAATTTTAACCCTACATGGTTCAGTTCTTTCCTTTGTAAGCAAGTTTCCTAATTGGGTTTTCTAACTTGTTAAGAGGATATATTTCACAAAAGTTGTGTTAGGTAAATTAGAAATTATTGTTGTAAAGTACCCAAAAATAGGTGTTAATCACTTAGGCTGTTGCTAATTAGATCTTTACACACCTGTTCAACATTGGTGTGGTAAAGCCGGCCACGAGCCTGATTTAAGACCGTTTTAGCTAAACAATCACAATGATTCTGACCTTGCGCGCAGTATAATATTTACACCGCATTTATAAGTAAGGGGGTAATAAAACTACAAGAAATATGGTGCAAAAGGCTCCTCAGATGACTTGATTGTGACCAAACCGAGATTTTCAGTGGTCGAGTCATACGATGGCCTGACCAAATCAGATCTTGTTGACGGATGATGATTCAAATCTTTTTATTTTAATTTTTTCCATTATAAATCCTTCTTCACTATTATTTTCTGTTTCTTCATTAATAATTGTTTTTTTCTCAATAAATTGACAGCATGGTGCTTGCTTTCTGTTCTTTATCAAACTTCAATATTTTATAATTAAGTATTATTATTTTTCAGTACTGGAACCTGAAGAGTCCTCCTGCTGTTAACCGCGGACTAAAACCGGGTCGGCCTCGAGTAGCAACAACCATGTCCTTAGATCACCAGGTAAGAAAATCCTCATTACAATGTCAGACCAGTCGGTGGCCGAGTTGACATCGCGTTTGGGTCCCACCCAGGCGTAGAGTGTTCAATTCCTTGGCTGGCTAAGTCCTCCATCACAACACAAGCAACATTTTCAGCTTTCTGTGGTGGTAGTAGGAGATTTTCAAATATTGTCAATTTATTCGTAACCCGGGAATGTTTGTCTTTCTTTAAAAAAAATAAAAAAATAATAATTATTATTATTTTTATGATCTACAGTAGTTAAAACTCGTCAAACAAGAGACTGCTCACTGTCAGAATTTTGATAGATATTATGATATAAAGTTTCTTTTACGCCTGACTTGGCGGCTTACAATTATTTGTTTTTTGTAGCTATTTTTTTTTTCGTATCAATTTAAATTATATCCGTTCTTTCCGGTATATAAAAATATGGTCCTGCATTGCATATTGAAATTCAAAGAAAATCGCCATGGTTATGATTAAAAAAATAAATTACACAAAATGTCTAAGAATAAAAAAAAAATAAAAAAATTTATATATATATTATATATTGTTGCAAGTGACCTATTGTTTTCGCAAAAAGAATTTGTGTACTCACTGTATCCCTTTTATGTACCTACACATTTTATTAATTTCCCTTTTTAATATTCCAGGATGCGTACTTTAGATCTCAGCGCTACGAGATGAATAAAAAGAAGCTTCAATATCTGGACTTAGATTTGGACATTCCCAGTTCGGTGAGTTATTTGAATACCTACATAGCTACTTACATGTAAATCATTTTAAAGATACCCTTGCTTTGTGTAGTGGTGTACTGGATGAAACAAAATTTTTTTTTGATTTATTAATTGACTGAGCATAGCGAAGTCCGTTTCAACTCTACCACTTTTCATTTCGTCTGTGTGTAAATTTGTTTGTGAATTTCGGGTTCGGTCAATGATGGTATCTGTTATTTGATAGTATCTGTTTATTTTGTCAGAGCTGTCAAATTGGAATATTTAACATTTTGCAGTTCACAGAAGTACTAGTAATTATGTTTATATTTTGTGACTTATTTTAAATTGTCATTATTCTCCAGCAACCAAATGTTTAAAAAAAGGGCAAAACAAAAACATTGCGTCCTGTCCCAATGTTTCAGTTTGCACCAACATTTGGTTCAATACTTTTGGTAATATTGTCACTGGAGACTCAGCTTTGGGAAGCTGAAGAATGAAACAAAAAAATATGAAAAGAACATTGTTGAACTGAATCGCAAGTCTAAATTTAAACATAATTCATTACAGTTGTATGCTCCTAGTATCTTTGGGCATTTGCAAGGTGCACAGGTGGGCGGATGTTCCAAAATAGTAAAAAAAAAACTTTCCATATTGTCGATGAGCACAAATACGTTCGAAGTGTCCTCTTTAAATTTTAACTTTTCACACTGTCGATGAGCAAAGAACGCTTTAATATGATTTGCCTGTACTTTTAACTTTTCATACTGTCAATGAGCACAAACACATTCAAAGTGTCCTCTGTAATTTTTAACTTTTCATTCTGTCGATGAGCATTAACCCCTCCGACTTTTCGCGAACTTGAAGCTAAGATGTCTTTACCGAAATGTCAATTTCACGAAAACGTTGTGTTATTACCGCCTCACAATCAAAGCTCTATAAATGAAACATTACTGAACGGAGCCGAATAGTAAAAACTGTTTTAGAAAGGTTACAAAATAGGCTTTCAAATTGTTGTATCATAAATAAATATTAACATTTGTAAATATTTAAATTTAGAATGGAAACATGAAAAAATTGTAAAAATGACTCACCTGTAATGTTTTATGTAAAAACGATACTAAAATCACGGATAATGTAAAAAAAAAACACTTATTTCATCGTACAAATGTACAATAAACAATTCTGTCACTTCACTTTTTGACCATTTCATACAAAATATATTTTTAAAAAAATAATTAAACTTGCGAGGCGGGTCGGCACGTCAAACGGCTTTCTTGGCGTCGTTTTACGATTTGGCGGGTAAAATTTGCTTCCACTGAGTAGGTCTTTTTACGGGTTTCTATGGATAACTTTGAATAGAGATGTGAAGCTTCATTCAATACGAATATTTTACTTTTTGTTTTAGGGATGTCACTAGAAGAATAACGGAGTTATGACGATTTTTGTGGAAACACACGCGTTGACGTGTAAACACGCTTATTGTACTTGACTGCTATCGTTATTTTATCGTGTATATCTGCTTACGTTGCTGACCGGTTAATATGTGTAATTCGAAGTGTCCTCTTTAATTATGTCGATGAGCACAAATATATTTGAAGGGTCCTCTTTAAAATGATTTGCCTGTACTTTTATTTTTACCAATGATGCTAATTATGAATTCTGTAATTTTACTATTTTTTCCATAAAACTGTATCTGTTTTTTAAAGCTTTGCACAGTATTTTGTAATTTTAGTCGATTGAGATATATGTTGTATTGAGTGTGAAGCACATTAAATTTGCTTTCATTTAAGGCCTCTTTTACTGAATATTTCTCATTTTTTTAATAACTCGCCTCCATGGCAGGGCCGTGAGATAAACCCTAGATCAAGGATTGCAGTTGTAAAGCCTGTGTTTTATCACATACATGCCCATAGTCAAAGGTATTTTCATAATCAAATTGGTGAGAGGCTACCATTCAGAATTAAAACATTGCTTGAATTGGTTTTAGCTATGTTTATTGGCCAGATCAGAATCCCCCTTCCTTACTTCATTCTCCTTAACCTTTTCTCTGCGGGAGACGCACGCCTGCGACGCACTGTACATGCCCTGTACGCGGGTGGCACATCTGTGCGACGCAAAGTTTCTTCGGCGTTATGGGTATGAAACATGCTTGAGCACGGTAAAACTTATACTCCTAAAAAATCTCACATCTTTACACTACTGACATCTTACGATATTTATCCATAATACGTATCCTAATCATCGATACAAAGATTTGAAGGGATCTTCCAACTCAGAGCGAAAAATGAATCAGTTTGAATTCTTCCCGCGTCTTTACACACGTTATTGCGCAGGCGCATTTTATAAGATTCTCAAACAGAGACGCTCGCCGTGTAGATTACATTGTTTTATCGAATTATTGTTTGCTTTTTCGTGGATATGAACTATTTTAATTACAGTGTACATTAAATCTGATTTATCATATTTTAAAATAAGTTCAGTTACATACATTCATTCAAACTATTGAAGAAATATAAAATTTCGTCAGTGTTAGATTATTTTCAAATAAAGATACGTGGTTAAAACTTTTTTATATTGAAAAATCAAGTGTAAAGTTGTACAAGTTTGACTTTTTATCAATTCTTGAAAGTATTTTTATTGCCAAAATACAAAATGTCGGGTCGTGGTCTTAATGACGAAGAAATATTTGGTGCTACTTTAGAAATAGATTCAGATTTTGAAATTAGTGACAGTGATAATAATAATAATAATAATAATAATAATAATAATTGGATAATTTGTAGAGCGCCGTTTTTGTGAAAAATCACCTCAAGGGCGTTGTACAATTTATTTCCTAGGATCTACCTTTGTTATTTAGAAATGATACCAAAACATACTTACCTGGCAAGTCACTTCCAACAAACACACTTATATTAAAAAGTTTATGCTTATAAAAGATAGAACTGCACGCAGAGGACACTATATCAAAAAACACTGATCGTCGCATGATCTTAAGTCTGCTATAGTTTTTTTTATTTTAATTTAAATGTATTTTAACTGTCTTAAAAGCCTACAAATTGTTATCGTTTTTATTTATTTATTTTTAATTATTATTTTTATTTATTTTATTTTATTTTTAGTATTTTTTACATTTTGTTAATTTAAATTTAAATTGCCGTCAACTGTGAAAGTTTAGGTTTCTGAAATTATGGATACGACTGTCTGAAAAGGTGCGTTTTAAGTTTAGACCTAAATTCTGTCGAGTCTGCGATCATTCTCAAATCATGTGGCAGTCCATTCCAGGCTTTAGGTCCTGACACGGCAAAAGCACGCTCACCGAACTTAGTATCTGGTGTGCGCTTTGGTTCCTTCAACCTTCCGATAGCTGATGACGTTGCTGACCTAAGGGTTGATTGTCGGGAGTTGGAATCTTCTGGAATACACAATTCTGATAAATAAGCCGGAGCCATTCCGTTAAGTGACTTAAATACCATCCAGCATACCTTGAACTGGATTCTTTCAGGACATTTGATGTCGATAATAATTGCGAAGCTGCTGAAATACATGAAAGCCATGATTCTGCCGTTATGCGTTGAGAACTGTTTCAAAATCACGATAAAAAAATATATTGAGTGATACATATTTACGGTGACATAATAACAGAAAAATTATTTCATTATTTTTGTAAATTTAAGTGTAGTTATTTTTTATTATATGAACCTTTTTAAGTGTGTCAATATTTCATGTATCCAGTCAAACGCGACATCGCACCCATAAATCAACCACTTACATCGCACCACAGTTGAAGAGCTCTACTCCGGCATGTTTATAATCATGTGTATCGTTAACCTTGAAATAAACATGGCCGCCCGGGCAAACCATATCAGTTACATTATGAATATATACTTCGAATTTTTATCAAGCCCCATTGATGTTCGGATTGTTTATTTATACTTGAAAAGATAATTCAAGACATAAGCGACGTATTTTTTAAAACAAATTTTAAAATCCATGCGTGATTATTGTTTAAAGTCATAAATTAGATTGATAATAAATAGCCCCGCGTGTGAACGAAGTGATACAAATTAATGACGCATAGAAAAGGTTAATGGGGATGCCATTGTCCCATTGTCCCACTTCCCATATCTTACATATCACTTTTTTGTGTTCTGTTTTGTACCTATTCTGTTTTATCATGGAACTGTTATGTAGTATGCATAATTTAAAGTTTATTGACAACATGTAACTGTTATGCATATGTGACTCTGGCTCCGTAGGTCCTATTTGAACTTCCATATGTTTGTTTCAGGACTCGGGACCGTCGCACATGAAGACCCGGTCGGCCGTAGAGTCCCCCACGGTGTACAAGACCGTGGACTTCCTCAAGACGGAGGCGCTAAACATGACGCGGCTCGACACAGAAGCCTACCGCCGCAACGACGTTCCCCTGCATGAATAACAGTTAGTCCACTCCTGCTTGGAGATCTTGGGACACACCCTCAAACTGGAAAAATTGCTTGGCCTTCCAGTCAAACGGACTATACATTACCCTGTTTAAGGCTTGCTTGAGATTACCACGTAGCCAGCACAATATAACTGACTGTAATAAGGTTTTTAAAATTAGTATATCACAGTGTGTTTGTTTTATGATTTGCAGATGCTTTTTAACACATTTTTTATGAACCTTTTGGCTGCGACGCTTGTACATGTGTGATTTAATTTTCATGGAAAATGCATGAATGTCATATTAGACATTGTCATTACATGAACGTTTTTTGACATTGGCCACTTCATAACAGCTCCTGGCAACTGCCGATTCTCGACCCATCATCATTTGGTCAAATTTTAAAGCCTGTTTTATAAGCCGTCTAGCAATGGGGTTCAATCAACTAGAATTTACTGTGTGAAATTATTTTGTGAAAAACTTTTTTATACCTTGTAAATAATTTGTTTTTTTCTTTGGTAAAGTTATTGGAACAACTATAAACAAAAGCTTTTATGAAGCAAAACCTTAGTAGACTATAGAGTACATATATTAATTTTCAATGACGAGTTGCAGAATTGTTGCAAATAATTTATATTATTATCTAGTATTCTGTTAATTTTCATTCCATCAATTAAGTATTTATATGCTTATGTTCCTAATTGTTTACTTACTGTTCATTCTACATATATACTTCTTCTGTTCTACTTAAATATTATGCAATCTGTAACACCGTAACTCCTGTGTGCATTTATTTTTCAATTGTGAAATGTGTTTAATAATTTATTGAGAAACACAGAAATTAACTGCTACAGATATCAAAATATTATTGTGTTAAGTATTCCTCATCGAAACAATTATTTTTACTGCAGATGTAATCGCCGCCCCAGAACTGGGTTTTCAAATAAGAGGTGTTATTTTGAATAGCCCACTATTTCGGTAGATGTTACTTTTGAAGCTGTCATTTTTTGACATTTGACAAGTAGAAACTACGCCATTAATAAAAATGGAACGATACACGCTTCAACAATGCATTGAAATTATTAAAATTCACTTGAGTGAATCAAATGCAATACATCTTGAGTGATGAGGCCTATTTCCACCTCGGTGGCTTCGTAAACAAGCAAAATTGTCGCATCTGGGGCTCGGAAAACCCAAGAGTTATTTTTGAAAAGCTTCTCTATCCTCAATATGTGACTGTTTGGTGCGGTTTATGGTCCGGCGGAGTCATTGGACCTTACTTTTTCGAAAATGAGGCTGGAGCAACAGTTACGGTGAATGGATTGCGCTATCGAGAGATGAGTAATGATTTGTTATAGCCGTAATTGGATGGTATTGATCTGAACAACGTTTACTTTCAAAAAAACGGCGCTACGTACCACACAAGCAACGAAACCATTGATCTTTTACGATTGAATATCAAAATAACACCTCTTATTGGAAAACCCTGTACAATTCTAAAATAGCCTATGCGGATTGAAAATGAAAGTTTATTTCCTTTTTAAAATTTGATGTCAGTTTTAATAGTTTTTTAAATGCATTTAAACATTGTATTATAAATTTAAGAGATTTTTTTATTTAATCGTAAGTGATATTTTCCTTTCAAGGTGACATTTTTTAACAGTATTTATGTAAACACAAAACATAAAGACCTGGGAAGACTACAAACTTATCACTGAAATGTGGGTTTTCAGAGACCATTTAAAACTATTACCCTCTGAATAAAGACTTAAAGCAGCAAAGCTCCAAAATTATATGATGATTATATAGATATCCTATCATTAACATATTCAGTAATTTAAAGTTTAGTATTTATCATTCAGATTGGTTTTTCATAGCTCAGAAAAACTGAAAAAGTCACGTTAGTCCTTAATTGAATCTAATTAGATTTTTCTTATATTTCAATTGTGCCTACGCATTTCTTCTCATCACATGTTTGTAGTTCCATTTGGGAATTTAACAAATTATTTAATGATATTGTCTTCTGAGTAAGTACATGTATTATTATTACAAATATTGATTATCTTGGCAATGAACAGGTGAAGAACTTTGTTTGATTTTTTTTATTTAAAATTTTATTTAGATTCTCCTTGTTTCTGTGTATTTCCATCCTCCATCTATTATTGCCTTATTAAAATCCCCATTTGTTGGTTCCTAGATGTGTGTAGATTGTCTTTCTGCCTATCTTAAGAAGTTATAAACGAGAACCATTTGCAGAGTGTAGAAGAACCTTTTTTCTGATTTCATGGTCGAATAATGCACCCATTTTTGCTTCAATTTTGAACAAAGACAGTGTCGATAGTATTATCTTACAATATAATCATTTGCATTGCTAGACGATAGAATTATGTGGAATGTTTCATGATATTGTGAAAATCAAATGATAATGGAGAGTTGGTGAAACTTAAATGCATTTAAGAATTTTCTTATCTTAATTCTTATTTTCCTATTATTTTGGAGTGCGTCCATTTGTGTCTTCTCAGAGTCTTTGTGTCGTGTTTCATAACGGTAATCGGGTTTTTTCACTATGTCTGAACTTACATAAACATAAAAAATAATAAAGCGTGTACATTTTTTTTACTGAATGTTTACGACATGGGATATGAAAAATATTTATGCCAACTAAAATTTTAATATATATTTATTAATAATTTTTCAGTTTTTGCCTTATCATACTCTTTTACTTATTTCAGTCTTCACTTAGCGTATTAAATATCCATGTATTATTAGTATTATAAAGCAATTTGATTTGATTTTTACTTTCATTATCTTGGAATCACTTTTCAAAGATGTGCACTTTAATGAATAACTTCATAACGTTATTTTACAATAAATTTAATATGTCTGCACTTGTACTTTTATCAGATTGCAATGTAATTTATATTACTGATACACACCTTCATTTTGTACAAGGGTTAATTTTAAAATATCTATTACATTTTATTAATATAAAAAGAGCCTGAAATGAACTGAACATGCAATGCAATCTTATAATGATAGAGTTCTTAGTTTGGTGAGATATAAGATATATTGTAGGTAAAATATTAAGATTTTATGACTGAATTTTTTTGATATTTATTTATTTATAAAGACGAGCGCTATTCTCATTCCCGAATGGACGAAGAGTGTTATACAGAATGACAATCCTTTGCGGATGTTTTCAATGAAATACTTCTAAAGCATTTTTTGGTATCACGGTATCTTGTTGGTATTTATTACTAGCCTACTTATGATTGTGATATTTCCAACGATCGGAGAATTTGTTACAATAAAATAAGTTTGTGTGTGTGACTTCCATGAGTACCTTACATAGCATCAATACATCACGTAAATATAGCGTTCTCTGGGCATGCATCAGAAGACAGAGCATCTTCATACATATACTGTATGAAATAATCTTACAATCTCCAACTTTCATATTATCTACAGCCTAAGTTGGTCACCGACAAGATACTTATCTTACCTCAGCTACATCTTTTGGTATAGATTTGTTAAATTTGTATTTTAAGTGCATTAAAGCTAAGCAATAGAACACAATTATGTACCTACTTGTCATAATTCAGCCCAAGGTCATGTGGTACCTTTGCTTCCACATTGGAGACTGCCTCTCGGATGAGGCAGCCATTGCTGAATGTGGAGATTAGTTTGATTTGCACAACTTTAGAGGTTAACCTCAATGCCTTTGTTAACAATGCAAAGCCAGGATTTAGTGTCTTTTGGATATCTGCTCCGATTGCATTCATTCCAGCTATCGTTTGCTTAACACGATAGGTGCCCCTCATTGTCACCCTTGGATAGAAGTCATCTTTTAGGCTGTTGTCGCTTAATGATGAAATTTATGACTTTAACCCCTGTAACTTTCTTGATCAGACTCGAGGTTTCCAATGTGATGATTAGTGTTGCGGTATATTTTTGTGTAGTTTTTTGGGATCCCAGAAAAAGTTGTAACCTTTTCCTGCATATAAATGTATGGTGTTGATAGTAATTTTGACATTGGAGTTAGAATGTTATGTACAGTGAAACTCTCTTAACCTCTGGAAAACCGTTTGTGCACTAGTGACAAGAATCTTTTCCCACTGACAAACCGTTCATGCGCTGCTGGCATTAGAATTCCGCCCTAGCTGGAATTTTTTAATATGAGATTTAAACCTGTATGCCATGAGAAAATGCATACAAATTTTTAACAGAATTGCTTGCAATTGAAACACTTTAGAATTAATTTTTTATTCCATTTTCGATTTCCCTCAAAAAGGGTCTGGTGTTCCAAAGGTTAGAAAGTTTTCCAAGGGATCGGATACAAAAAAACTTCTTAAGTGTGAAAACTTCGTAAGTGGGAACTTCTTAAGAAAGTTTCACTGTACTTCTGATTTATTATTAATATTGGACTTGCAACAATAGCAGCTTTGACATGTGCCTTTTTATCATTCATAACCTGCCGAACAAATTATTAAAACTGTATTTTATTACTGCCATACAACACTCCATTGCAAACCTTTTAGCCATTAATCTAAATATGCCTCTGTACAAAATAATTGTTTTTATTGTATTATTACTTTGAATAAGTATGTTAGCTTATAGGGAAAACCAAATTATTAAAATAAGCAAGTGATGTTTTTAGCGATATTTTATCTTTGGTTAAACTGTACTACCATTAATGTAAGGAATAAATTAATGTATTATTTATGCAGATATTTTCTTTTTATGGACATATTTTTAAAAGGTTGGTGCGAGAGATTAATTGGCATAGCACACGCTCAGATAGCAGTAGCACCAATACGGCAGGTCTGAAAGTTGGTGCGAGAGATTAATTAGCATAGCACACGCTCAGATAGCAGTAGCACCAATACGGCAGGTCTGAAGGTTGGTGCGAGAGATTAATTGGCATAGCACACGCTCAGATAGCAGTAGCACCAATACGGCAGGTCTGAAGGTTGGTGCGAGAGATTAATTAGCATAGCACACGCTCAGATAGCAGTAGCACCAATACGGCAGGTCTGAAGGTTGGTGCGAGAGATTAATTAGCATAGCACACGCTCAGATAGCAGTAGCACCAATACGGCAGGTCTGAAGGTTGGTGCGGGAGATTAATTGGCATAGCACACGCTCAGATAGCAGTAGCACCAATACGGCAGGTCTGAAGGTTGGTGCGAGAGATTAATTAGCATAGCACACGCTCAAATAGCAGTAGCACCAATACGGCAGGTCTGAAGGTTGGTGCGAGAGATTAATTGGCATAGCACCCGCTCAGATAGCAGTAGCACCAATATGGCAGGTCTGAAGGTTGGTGCGAGAGATTAATTAGCATAGCACACGCTCAGATAGCAGTAGCACCAATACGGCAGGTCTGAAGGTTGGTGCGAGAGATTAATTAGCATAGCACACGCTCAAATAGCAGTAGCACCAATACGGCAGGTCTGAAGGTTGGTGCGAGAGATTAATTGGCATAGCACCCGCTCAGATAGCAGTAGCACCAATATGGCAGGTCTGAAGGTTGGTGCGAGAGATTAATTAGCATAGCACACGCTCAGATAGCAGTAGCACCAATACGGCAGGTCTGAAGGTTGGTGCAAGAGATTAATTGGCATAGCACACGCTCAGATAGCAGTAGCACTAATACGGCAGGTCTGAAGGTTGGTGCGAGAGATTAATTAGCATAGCACACGCTCAGATAGCAGTAGCACCAATACGGCAGGTCTGAAGGTTGGTGCGAGAGATTAATTAGCATAGCACACGCTCAAATAGCAGTAGCACCAATACGGCAGGTCTGAAGGTTGGTGCGAGAGATTAATTGGCATAGCACCCGCTCAGATAGCAGTAGCACCAATATGGCAGGTCTGAAGGTTGGTGCGAGAGATTAATTAGCATAGCACACGCTCAGATAGCAGTAGCACCAATACGGCAGGTCTGAAGGTTGGTGCGAGAGATTAATTAGCATAGCACACGCTCAAATAGCAGTAGCACCAATACGGCAGGTCTGAAGGTTGGTGCGAGAGATTAATTGGCATAGCACCCGCTCAGATAGCAGTAGCACCAATATGGCAGGTCTGAAGGTTGGTGCGAGAGATTAATTAGCATAGCACACGCTCAGATAGCAGTAGCACCAATACGGCAGGTCTGAAGGTTGGTGCGAGAGATTAATTGGCATAACATACGCTCAAATAGCAGTAGCACCAATAACCTTTTATATTTTCTAGTACAAAATTTGCTTTTGATGTATATATTATTATTGTTTCAGTATTTAATAATTCATATATTTTTGGTTTACAGCTTCAAAAGGATTAATTCTTTAAAAAGAATATGTATTTATCTAATTCCATTCTTAACAATGAACGCATAGCCTTAACCCACAGAATAAATAATATATACTCACGATTTTTGTCATATTATGGCATGTTTATAAAAACGTTTTGAGCGATCGCTTGTCATAATGTGCCAAATTTATAAAACCTAAATTTATGGGATGAACGGTGAAATCTAGTTGGATTCATTGGCTACTGCAGTAAGCACTTTCAGATGTTTCCATATCAATATTTTGAGGAATGATATTAATTAAAAAATATGCTAAAATAACCAATCGCTCAAGTGATTTCCAAAACTGTGTTTACAAAATTCAAATTAGATAGAGGCTTACTATATCAGGCGAGTGTAAGTGGGCTATCGGGCTAAATGTAACATTAGTTTCCATTCTGATTTTTATGGAAGGCACTTCTAGTGTTATTCTGTATTCTATGCCTCAACCTTTATCTTGAATATATTACAATAGGAAAATAATCTGTCTTATCTTTTCGACTGTAAATTATTGGACATAACCACTCAATTGCTTCAGTCCAGAATACTGAACCTACCTAAGAATCGAGAAAATAGGCAAGTACAGAAACAACTGAACTTGTGATCGTGCATAGAAATCGTGCTCTGAGATACTCACTCATTTATTTTTTAGTATTTTTATTTATGGAAATTAAACTTCTTGCCCCCCTATATTCACTGAATTCTCCTTTCTTTAAAATGAGATTTCACAATGGCTTCACTGATACTTTCAGAGTTATGATATTTCAAAGTTGATTGATGCTTTGAGAGTTGTGATATTTCAAAGTTGATTGATACTTTCAGAGTTATAATATTTCAAAGTTGATTGAAGTGTTATTAAATTCTTACTTATTCTTTCCCGTTTCTATTAGCATACAAATTATATATGTATTCCTAATTGTCAAAGCTGTTGATGAAAATCATCTGACAAAACCAACTCTCATTTCTATATCTACAGATTCTTTGTTTTAATGTAAAACCACAATAAATTTACTATATTTATGTTGCAAGTTTCAAGATTTCCCCTGTCCTTAGATACCAGAAATATAAGAAATGATTCAGTTTTAGTCTCAAACCAGAAAAATTAACAACTTTAGATTCCATTTTTTGTGTCCAATGACAGTTAGTGGTCTGCGATAAAAAGAAATTGCTTTCTAGTGTATTTCACAGAGTTCAAAAGAATACAGTTTGAAGATTTAGTCTCTGAAAACTGTATTATTTTTCTAACTACCTATATAGAATTTACAGATAAATCATTTGCAGTATTGCTTGAAGCCTAAGATTAAGTTATTCTACCTGCATAATTTTTAACATTTCAGGATATTTTTGGTATAATTAAAAGAGGAAGAATGAATCTACAAATACAATTTTAAAAACAAAATACGTAAATCACATGAAATTTTAAAAAACCTTCGATGTTGATGATTAAATTAAATCTTTTTTTTCACATTGTCTGTTTATTGACGAACAATTGTTATCTTTGTTCACCTACATAGATAATTATGCAATCATTTCTTCAATCCTAACTACTTTTCCTAAAACACCGGGCAATCGGGCGAATAAACAACTCGCTTTTATAAAACTTATTTTATTAATTCATTTTTATTTATTTCTCATTGTTAAGAATGTAACTTTTTATTGACAATACTAATTGATGGTACTTTATAGAACAGTTGTATTTATTTTGCATTTGGTGCTTGTAAGATGATTTATTCTTAACAAATTAGTTATTACAAATGAAGGAACAAATTTTGCATTCCCATTTGCATTTACACAAACCTCGAAAAGCAGTAGTGACATTAAATGAATTCCCCGATTTTTAAACTGAAAAAAGCTACCAATGTTTTGTAAAATGAATGAATATGCACATATGTAAATACTTATTTATTGGGCACATTTAAATAGACTATAGAATGCAATTAGTTTTTATTGTGCTGTCAGTTTGTCTGCAATTCTTGTATTAAAGTTATATTAATTTAAATATCGCTTATGTTTAACGAATCTCTTAACCTGTTAACCGGGGAGTTCAGTTTTGAATTACGCAGCATATAACGGGCGCGAACTCCTTCACTAGGACGTATCAATACATCACGCCCGGTGGACGTAATTTCATTTTTTTTTATTTTTTATTTATACATCAAAAAAAGTGAAAACATCGAATTAAAAAAATAGAATATTTTCAAACAATTATAAAGATTACAAAAAATATAAAAAAGGTTATAATTACAGAACAATAAATAAAAGCACACATATAAAAGAGAAACATTGAATTTAAAAAATTAAAATATTTAAAAATTAAAAACTCAATTTCCGTGTGATATGCTCGGAAATATACGTCCCGCTCGTTCCAGGGCGCAACATATATTTCAAGGACGTATTCATACGTCCTACCCGTACCCAATGCTGTTTACGTTTGACGTATTTATACGTCCTGCCCGGTTAACAGGTTAAGAATATCTACTCTTAGTATTAAGTCAAATGTGTATTATTCCTCTGCTTAACTTCAGGTGATTTCACCAACTTATTCAAGTTCTGAACAAAATATGTTTTACCCCGGTCTTCATTTATGAATTACCTACTTTAATAAATTCTCACAAACTCAATAAAATAAACCCATTGTATCGCTGCAATTAGATGGTGTGTATGTGTGTTTGTGTGTGAAGGCATTTTTGAAAGCTGTACATTTAGATTTACATATATGCTTAACATTATTCATTGATGAAAATGATCCTGAGAGGTAATTAATTTTGATTAAATTGTTTAGGCTATTGCTTTTCACCGCATTCCCTGATGTATATACAATCGGGATGACACGGTCCTCTTTTTGACAATCAGTGGAGGCACAAATTATTTCTGCCTCTTACAATGCGAGTAGAGGAGAATGGATTGTTTGGGATGTACAGAGACGTTTGAAGGAATAGAGCATAATTTTCTCGTGCCTTATAAACTGTGATCGGGAATCGAAAGGCTGTATTACGGAGTTGGTACAATGTATTGATTTATGTGTAATAAAAATAACCTTGAAACTTTTCAATTTACAAAATACTGTATTTGTATCCTGAATTTATTACAAATTACTTTTAATTATGGTGGATATTAGAAAAATGTGATATAAAATATTGGTGGGAATTTAGCATTTATTGATACATTAAAATGATAATTTAGGATTTATTATGTATTAATTATTATAAATACTATCTATGTTCATACATGCTGTTTGGTAAATGACCCCACGAGTTTATATGCTTGTTTAACAAACACCCTGTAAACTATGTTTAATCGAAAAATTGTATAAAATACAACATGTTCATAACAATATGTTTACTTATTTTACTTTATATCATGAGTCTGTACATAGTCTGAACTGTTAGAACCTCCTACGTGATAATCTGCTATATATCACTTCAAAAAATAATTTATTGTGATCCCAGTAAAATTGACAGTATTTTCCAGAAGAATTTCAAAACTGTTGCAAAGTTTTAACATTGTTTGTCTAATAATACATACCACATAGACAGCTGTACATTATGCCTGCTTCAAACGAATTCTGAACTATTTTACCAGGTAAGTATGTAGATATACAACATTGCAGGATTATTATTATGGGACATGCATGGGCGAGGAAATAGAGGTATGGTTTTGTGTGTTACACAAAAAAAAAGGCCGGCCCTGAGAAAACGGCGCTTGCGTGAGTAAAATTTTGGCACCCCTTGCCAAACCTGCAGACGCCTAGGTAGGTGAAAACTGTAATCAATAATACTCGGATGATATATTTTTTTGTGTAGCGCCATTTTTATAAAAAAATAATCTCTAGGGCTTGTGTTAGGCGTTAGGTATTATCAGCGCCATGGCGCTTTGGCAATTTGGCGCCCGGAGCAGACTGTTCCAATTGCACCCGCAAAGGGCCGGCCCTGCTCGAAGAAGCTGATTTTTGAGTTACCTAGTTTCAGCAATTATCTCATGATATCAAAGAGGCAAATATATTGTGCAAAGCTAAACAACTTGGCTATGAATCCAGTTGTTAAAAATAAAGTTATGGTGGTGATGTTAAGACTTGATAACTAATCAATTTGCAATGGATACTGTAGAAGGAGGTAGCACAACATGGCATAGTACCCAAAAAAATAAATGACTATAAAGTAACCTGATGGGCTTTTACATTATACATATTTTACTGCTTCTTCTTTCGTATGGTGGGGGGTCAGAGGGGGAGATCTAGATCTGCGAGCCATTTTAGGGCCTCAGGCGTCGCCATGTGGACCTCATCAATCCCGCCGGGGAATGAATGGAGCGGGCATTCGTTGACCACATGTTCGGTAGTCTGCACCGCACCACATTCACACATCGCCGACTCTTTAAGGCCCCATCTGTGCATATTTTACTGCATAATACAGTGACAACAAAATGTTTTTATTTTTAAAACATCCAAACAAAATTAACAATATTTTAAAATTTTAATATTCCCCATTACATCCTTATATATTCTCGGTCCAACATTAGAACGACCCGTGGACGCGCATGTCTCCGCCCCTTCTCCCCATTTCTACAAGGACGAGCGTTAACACATTCAGACCCACTATTTTATTAAATTAATTATTTTATTTTATTTGTCTACCGACAAATAAAACAGAACATTAAAACATTTTATACATTCAAATAATGATGATGATAGTATTACAATACATATTGTACTTTATTTGGCATCAGATTTATCAAATCGGCTAAGAAATCAATCCAAAGTTGAAAATATCACCATTGCCATTAAAAAAAAAAAAAAATTTCCTCAGATGATTCATTTTAAATTTCGTGTTTGTGAGATATCAGGGTTTCCAGATAAAATATTTTAATACATATTTATAATCATTGTCCGTTGAGGTTTGTGCACCACCTATAAACAAAAATAAAACCTATCAACACCAACATTCACAAATTTTATGGATATATTACCTATCTTTATCCTTGAATTATAAAAATGCATTGTTGTAAATCGAATAGTCATACAAATAACACATAAATAATGTTTACCTGTCCTTTTTTATTTTTCGTAATTGGTGATAGTGAATTTGGACATATCGGCTGAACATCCATTTTATCGCAGGGTCTGAATGGGTTAATTTCTCTAAGCTCGGGCATTTAGAACGAAAACCAAGGACATACTGAATTGTGAGCGGAGACAGGAATTGCAGCCGAGCGATGGTGAAGGAAAGAAGCGGGAGGAGGTGGTATGCGCAGAACAAACCTAATTTGGTACGCCAGCAGGACGTTCTTAACTTGGATCGAGTATAGGTACTTATATACAGCACTGAACACAACAAATTGTTAACCTGTCCTTACCCGAGATGGCAACTTTCCTTACATAGCTTCATTAATATCTCCATGAGCTTACAAAACACCTGTGTACTATTATCAATATTACTTAAAAATATATTTTACTACTGATTAATCTGAAAATTTATCGCATTTATTAAAATGATTATTTTTGATGCAACCTTATTTTTTTTCCTAGAACCTAAGGCAAATATGACAGGCTTGTAATTCGAAGGAGACCAAATATTTAAAAGAAGAATTAATATTTCACCCCTGTATCAGGGTAAAATGGATGCAATGAATGTACCTATTTATGGTTCCTTGACTAACAGTATAGTAACAAAACAGAATGCTTTTGAAAAAACTTATCTACCCCAATGTAGTTAACCCAGTTTTTTAATTTTAATTTTTTTTTTATTTTATTTTAGCGACTATATAAAATAATTGTTACATACAAAATATAATGGTGAAATTAAGTATAAAATATTGTATTTCTTAGTCCTCCTCACTAGGGGGTCCTGTGCCGAGGCGGACTAAAGTTATTTAAATATGGTTTATTTGTCTTCTATGTCGTTTTTAGTGTCTTCTATGTCGTTTTTAGTGTCTTCTATATCGTTTTTAGTGTTTTCATTAGGGTTTTTTCATTGACCTCTTTCAGCCATATTTTTATTAATGATTTGTATTCATTAGGATTTTTTATTAGTTTTATGTCTTGGGGAAGGATGTTATGGAGTTTTGTTGCAAAGTATGTATAGTTTCTTTGTCCGAATGTGGTTTTATAACTTGGAATATTTTTTATATCATTTTTGTTCGATCTAGTGTTATGCATACACAGTCTAGTAGAGGATTTGTTGTTTTTGAAGAGCTTCAATAATATATTTTTGGCATATATTTGCTGTACATTTGGTACGTCAAAGGAATTGAATATTTCAATTGAAGGCGTTCTAATTGGTACTTTCAATATGGTCTTTATGATTCCTTTTTGAATCGTATTCAGGTTGTGTAGGTACGTATGTGTAGCAGATCCCCATCCTATGATTCCATATTCAATTCGAGAATGACATAATGCGTAGTAGACCTTTTTCATATCCTTTTTATTTAATACGTTTCTTAGATTTTTAAAGAAATATATAAGGCTTGTGAGTTTTTCCGTAATACCTTTGATGTGTAGGTCCCTTATTACTTTTCATGACTTTATAATACTTTTCAATTGTTACTTGTCACTGTTCTGTTTGGTCCGGTTATGTGTAATGCTGCACATAGAAATGATAGAACGTGCGAGAATTACAGGAAAGTAACAAAGCAACCGCAAGCGACGTTTTGCACCATTTTCTGTTGTTTCGTTCCTTTTCCATAAATAGTGATTTGGCTTCGTGTTTATACGCACCCTTAGATTCATTTACTAATACGTAAGTTCTATTTCAAATGGCGTAATAAGAAATCTTTTCTGAAGATTTAAATTTTATCTAGACAGGTGAGACGCTTCGCGCTTATAAAATAACAAATTACTTGTGAGTAGGTTCCTGTATCAACCTATTTTGAATTACGGTAATGCTGGCGTGTAAATTGGGTGTCACAAAACTGCGACTCCATTGTATTTCTTGGTGTTAGAAGGTGCTGCTGGGATAAGCCCTATGCGACACACTCAAAAGGACCAATCCCAAAACTATGTTATTTGGGACAATTTATTTTTGTGCATCGCTAATCTTGAAGTTGCATAGAGAGTTCTGTTATACAATGGCGTTCAATAATTGTATTTAATAACAAGATTACAAAGAACTACATAAGGTACTATGAAAGAAGTTACAGAGCAATGTGTAGTAACTTTGTTGATATTTATAAAAATAAACATGTACAGTTTGTTGTAAAGCATGTTTTTGTTTAGCAAACGTTTATTACGCCAGATTGAGTTTTTTTACAAAACATAGCTAAATTAATACATTGATAAAGGGTGCACATGAAGAAACATGAAAGGTATAATGATAAATCGAAAGTTTTACAATGGAGTTTGATAAATGTATTGTAGATTTGTTAAAAGATTCCAATAGACTGAATTTTAGTTGGGCATTTACCGCCACCACTAAGGATGGATTGTTTCAGAGAATTTGAACAATTCATCAAATTTCGAAGTTGATTTTCAAGTTCGGTGAAGGTTATATTCAAGTTCTGTTATTATATCAGTTTTGTGAAACACCTGGCCAATAATGGATACAATAACTGAACTTGAATAGAACCTTCACAGAACTTAAAAATCAACTTCGAAATTTGATGAATTGTTCAAATTCTCTGTAACAATCTATCCTTAGTGGTGACGGTAAACATGAACATGCATTTGAATTAATTAATTATTATTTATTAATTATTGCTTGGGGAGGAGCAACAAACTCGGCTATCAATTACTCAGAAACCGCACAGAAAACGATCTTTATTTTATTTTATTTTGTTTATTTAGGAAAACCAACAGATTTTTTACATTATTAAATAATCAACTTATAAAAAATACATATAATATCTAATGATAGGTTTTCACTTAAAAATTTAATTATAATAACAAACTAAGGGTCCAGTACCCGTGGGCAAAAAATATTTACAGAAAATACTAAATAAAGTAAAAATAACATCGGATATAAGAACACAAGTAAATTACAATATATCAATTTTATCCTCACACAACACCAATAATCACCAATATATTTATATACCTACAACCAAACTGAACAGATGTTTATAAAATGAATCACTTGTAACTGGACAGGGTTCATATCAACAACATGATAACTTGCAGTATATTATTAATTATTATTTAATAATAACTAAAGTATCTTTTTTAAATGTTCCTAAACTACACAAAAATATGTGAATATAATTAAAAAAATTATTGTATAGGGTATAAGCTCTGAATATAAAAGCGTTTTATTTGAGATTAGTAGAACATTTTTGAAGATGAACAAGTGATTTATCTCTAGTTCTAAAGCTCGGGACTCTAAAATTAATCTCAGACAAAAGGGGCAAACAATCAATAAGGCCATTGATAATTTTATAGAGATATATTATATTTGCGGAGTCTCTTCTAGTTTTTAATGGCTTTAGTCCATAATATTCCATCGAGCTGTTAATCCCGTGGTTACCAATATTCATCTTAAAATTTAAATGATTGACAATTTTTTTTTGGATGGATTCAATGCGCTTAACATAAATGTTATATTGAGGATTCCATATCTGAGAAGCAAATTCAAGATGACTGCAAACATAAGAAAAATACAATATTTTAAGTGTTTGAATATTATTGAATTCTTTTCCAATACGGAATAAGAATCCTAACATTCCAAGGGCTTTCTTCACAATCATATCAACATGCGCCTCGAATGTAAGTTTACTGTCAAGCAGAATACCTAGGTCACGAATTTGGGTAACCTTTTTAAGTACTTTACTGGCTATGTGGTAGTTATGTTCAAATTTTATTTTGTTTCTAGTGAAGGTAATAACATAACATTTTGAGGTGTTCATGTTGAGATGATTGATAATGCAGTAGTCATCAAGTCTATATAGATCTTCTTGTAATTTATAACAGTCAATAATAGAATTAATAGGAAAGAATATTTTCATATCGTCGGCGAAGAGTAGAATATTTGGTAATAATTCTTAAAGGTAATACTAAAAAAACATAGACTGACTGATACAGACCAAATATTCAACAGCTGTGACGTACTAGATATACGCCAATTATACGTTAAAACACTACTAAACTACATTTTTGACAAAAAAAATAAATTTCAACATACACAAAATAACACTAACAGACCAGTTAGACAAGCGTACAAAGAAAACATAAAAAACTCCGACAGTAAATTCAAGCTTTGGACAAAGACCCTACCAATACCATGCTATAAATGCTTTCAACAGTGTAAAACTTGAAATTTAAATTGAGGAAAGTAAAAATAATTTCACACATAAAATTACAAAATGGATTAAAGAATAAAAAACACAATATTACCAAAATGTCATAGCATAAAATAAAAATAAAACCTACACGTAACACACAAAACCAATATAGCGCCCTTGAGGTGTTTTTGCACAAAAACGGCGCTATACAAGTCATTTAAGTATTATTATTAAACACACATCACTCACAAACACACAAGATTATTTTCAATGTATTATTTTTTAATTTTAAATATATTATTATGTATTATGTATTTTTAATTTTAAATGTATTATTTTCTCTTTAAATGTATTATGTAGATTATTTTTTCATATTATAAAATGAAGGCCTCAGCACGGGCAAGCCACCCAGTGAGGCCTACATTACTGGAAAACTTAAAATGTAAAAAATATTGTACCAAATAAAATAAAATAAAATAAAATAAATTGGTGAATAATTGAAAAAAATGAACAAAGAAACATGAAAAAGAATGAAATAAAAATCCAAGTGTCTCCGGAAATTTGGAACTCTTGTGCTAATTCATATAAAAATGAACAAGAAATAAAAATTACAATAAACATAAGTGTATGCGATTTTTTTTAATCGAGCATAGGAAATATTTCAGTCCCGTGTAAACTTGGATTTATGACGAAGAATACAAATGGCCGCCGCTCATTTGTTTCAGAAGTTGATGAATCGAGTGCGACAACCAGTAGGTTTTTACGGATCCGCTCTAAACTTCTAATTACTAACTTGAAAGTGTTGTATATCCTAGTTGTAGAATATGTTAAACCTACGGTAATAATAGTCCCAGAGAGAGAGATATATATAGAGCTTACGTGACGTCATCGTCCTAGTATCTTCTGTCTTTTTCGTTTTCGAACAAGACGTGGGGGAAGAGCTAAGACGAACGTCGATGACTGGTACGTGTAATTTTGTTAGTAAATAATGAATTAGCAACTGAACTTTGTGTCAAAACGAAACGAATGGATTCTTCTACAAACTTGTATACTGAGGAGAGAGTAGTGTTTAAATGGTAATTATTTACCTACGCTAGTGCAGTCTCGCAAAAAATCACGGAATATTGGTGAAAGTATTTATTGAATATTTGCCTCATGATCACTGCCTATTATATATATAAAACAATTTTTAATTAGTAAAAACAACTAGAGATATGATCGGAAGAATTCCTTTCAAATGAACACTGTTGTTAGTAAACTTAATAATTCATTAGTGATTCCGATTTAGATCTGTCAAAAATTTAGACAAAAAAATAGAAATTTCAAATATTATGGAATTATTAATAATAAAAAATTGTTTGGTATCTACTTCATCGTTTCGTTCTCACAAAATTTTTAAAATTAAAAGTTCATTGAACCTAAATTATTTTACGCATTACGCATTAAATATTTCACATTATGCACATCATCACAGGTAACCCTAATTAGTGGGTGTGATAAATTATTTCACACTTAGAAATACGTACTAGTTTTAGTATAAATTGGTGTGAAATAAGAACGCAAGTCGACTGAGTGCATTATAAACTAGATTCTCTAGGTATATACGGTAAAACCAATTTGACTCAAAACGTTTGGATAACCAGGCTGGTTGAACGAATAAGAAAATGTCTGGAAAATACGATGACAAGTAAGTGGATTGATGGAGCCGAGGACGTCCCTGGAAGACAAGACACAATACTAATTGAATCTTTGAGTAGGGTCGTGTCAGTAATAGAAATAATGGATGAGAAGATGCATGCATGAGGATGAAGCAAGGAGTATGATCCGAGGCAAGAATATAAAGTGTGGTTCTCTTGTCCCCCCTGCTAACAACTATAGGAAGGAAAATGGTTTTAAGTATTTAGTTACATGGTATAAAAAAAAATAACAAGTGTAGATACATATGGTTTATTCGTTGTGAACATTTAAAACATGTTTATTGGTATTGGGGTAGAAGTTTTTGAGCAGATCGCGAATAAATAACTTCCGGCTGCCTAAACGGTCGTCTAATACCGGCGGAATACTTATTAGATTGTTATGCCCCGGTACAGCATCGACGTTGTCAAGCCGGCCTTTTTTTTTCGGCCCGGTTTTTCCGTGACTACGTCGTGGTATAAGTCAACTTTCTCAATATTCCGATCTTATGCACCGCGGAATATTTACATCGGAAAACTAGTTGATTGAAATCATGCAATCTGAAACACCGAATATTTTAATTTGAAAAAAATAGTGATGATTTTTCACCCTCAAGATTTACCAGTCGCCTCTGGCAGAAAGACTAGAGTAAGCCGGTAACTTGGGCGGGTCGTTCCGCCCTAGACACGCCAATAGGCCAATCTCCGCCCTAATCTCCCCTGGTCTCGTACTTATCACTGCCCATTTATTACACTAACCTTCTTGACCTCCGTGGTTGAGCGACAACCCACATGGCTGTGGGTCGAAACCCAAAAAAGTGAAAATATAAAAAAAAAAACTATTGAAAGATCACGATTCAGAATCAAAACGTTGCCTTGAAATTGTATCTGGCCATGTTTAGTGTCCAGATCTGGATAGCATACTTTCCCACAATCCTCTTCCACTTCTTCTACTCTCACACAGTTATTTACTATTACATATTTAGTTACGTAATTTTTAAATCTTTTGAAAAAATTGCTTCCAGAATTTATGAAAATAATAACATTTTTGCAGATAACTTAACAACTCATTGGAATGACCGTAGGTTTCATAACATAATCTTAGTATGCCCTGGTGAAATTCAATTATTCAAACGTTGCTTGAAACGGCTTTAGCCGTGCTTGTGGTCAGATCTCAATAGCCTGCTAATTTCCCACTATCCTCTTCAAAATGGCTTCAAGAAGTTTTTTGAAGATATCTTTGCACCAGTTGCATCTCACTCCCATCCATAAATACTTACAATCTTCCGAACATTCTCTAGTCTCTATCTAGGGTGGCCAGAGATTATCTGAGAACAATGCCACCTGTTCCTCGGAATATTTTCATAGCCTGCGGGCTGGGGGGAGGGGGGGGGGGAGAAATTAGAACAAAAATTCAAAAAAATTAAGCAATTTGGATAGCATATATTTTTGTTCCCGTAATTGTGTGACAGCGCCACAAGAAATTATTACGAGACGATTGAATTAGTTTACAGATTTAAATATGCTGAAATGCATTAATTCAAGTTTATTTATGTTGCGAATACCCTGACACAATAAACTCATTGGATTGCTTACGTCGTTCATACGAGTATATTTATTTATATATATATACGCCTAAAAAGGCTTTTACATAGAAGTGATACATGATGCAGTACAATAAGAGAATATGTATTATACAGGAGATATTGACAGTAAATAGATGTAATCCATTTTAAGGAAGGAAAAAAAATAACATAAAGTAAAAAATAAATTACAACAACATTACATATAAAACAAATCATTAAAACTAATTTACCAAACCTACTCTAATTTGTAGGATTCAACAAAGTGTTGATGTAGATTATGCTTAATTCTATATATGGAGTTAATAAATAAATCAATAACACCCCCATACTTGTTGCCCAGATCATGCATCCTATTGGTCAGTGTATATGCGCCCACATACTGCTACGTAGAGTAGTTGCTATGGTTACTTGCTACGTGCAGCCTACAATACTCACCAGACATTTTAGGTTATAATAATGAATGTGGAATCACAAACTTTATCCAGTACTGGAAGCGCCAATTCTTGAGGGTTAGATACCCACAAGAATGTTTGTGATCCCAGGGTTCTCAGGGGGTTGGGTTCGAAACCAGAAATGTGTCAGGTTACGATGTGTAATTTAGAGTCAAGGAAAGAAGGTTTAGAGTAACATTAATGTATATTATTTCGAATACAATATAAGTCTATACACTCTACCGTGTGAGTTATAACGAAAACAATATAATAAAAGTTAGATATAAGCTTACCCCCAAGGTTCCGACCACGCTTTATCTATCTAGCTAATTAAGTAACATCCTACTCGAGCTGGAGCAGCACCTCATCAGGCTGAGCTCCAGGGGGCTCCAGACGGAGCAAGAGGAAGAGTCAGTTCCGCCTCCTGGCGACTGTCCGTGGCAGGAAACTGGTAATCTGGCGACTGAGGAAGAGGAATCTGGTGCCCGCGGTCGCTTCCGTGTATCCTGGCGAGGATTCCCTTTATGTAAGGAAAAATAGGCCTCCCTACGGCCCTGGTGAAAATGCGGTCGGCGTAGTGCCAAACCGCGAGAAAGAATACTATCCTTAGGTTTCCGGGAACCTGGCACAATATTTTAAGCCACTGGCTTCTTCATCCCATAAAGGATGGGTCGGATTCAAGCAGATCACACGTCTGACTCCGTTTGCGATTCATGATGCCGCGTGGTTACAATATTCGAACGAGCCACGGAACTAATTCAACTATGGAACTTCGTATTTTTCACCATTTATACGATTTTATTATGCAATCTCCGCGTATAAAATTAGACTTCGCCACTTCGATTAAAGGGAAACCATTCCCAAACAATTTCACTCCGGAAAACTGTGACTGTCGTCTGCCGAGAGATCAGGCCCACTCTCTGGTTTCTCTGCAGGCAAGGAAGTGTTTTGTTTTTTTCTGTTTCCGCCCGGTACAGATTTTAAATTTTAAATTATGATTCGAAATTTTACCAAAACCAATACCAGCGACAATCGCCCAGTTCCTAACTAGGTTAGAGAATCGGCGAGGATAAATGTGATGATGCAGAATAAATTAATGAATAAAATATTAAAACAAAAGGAGTCTAGCCCTGCATCATAACATTACCCCCCTCGCCACCAAATGTTTTGGAGGTTGTGGGAGATAATCGTCCATTCGTTAATATATATATATATTAGATAATACGTTTTCTGCTCTCTTAGACAGTGGAGCAACAGTCTCTTGTTTAGGGGGAGATAGTTTTAAGCAATTTGTAGATTTAGGCGTAGAATTAGAAAAAGTTGATTTTAAAGTTAAAACAGCTGACGGTTCGAGTCAGTCTGTTCTGGGTACTTTAACCTTGCCGGTGACGTACAGGACAATCACGAAGGAGGTTGTCTTTTACGTCATCCCATCATTATCACCTGATTTTATCTTAGGAGTCAACTTTTGGAGGCAGTTTCGAATCGCACCGGAACTGTTTCCAGAAGTTCACGAACCTGACCATGAAGGTCACCTTAATGAATTAAGAGCAATACGGCCGGCTTCTTCATTATCTGTTTCTGAGAGTAAAGCTCTTTCGAAAATGATTAATAAATTCGAATCTATTTCTTACGAAAGGAAAGGTCTGGGTTTAACTCATTTAGTAAAACATAAAATCGTTACCAATGGTCCGCCGATTAAGCAGCGCTACTATCCTCTGTCTCCGGCAAGACAAAGGCAACTTGACGCGGAAGTGGACGAGATGCTAAATTTGGGAGTAATCCGTCCCTCTCGTTCACCGTGGTCTAGCCCAGTTGTTATTGTACAGAAGAAGGATGGGACAGGGAGATTTTTCCTGGATTCCAGGAAAATTAATAATGTCACGGTCAGAGATAGTTATCCACTACCTCATATCGCACGTATCTTGGACAAACTTGATGGCGCAAGATATGTGTCTTCGATAGACTTGAGTAAGGCCTTTTGGCAGGTAGCGCTGGATAAAGACTCTTGCGAGAAAACGGCATTCGTCGTCCCAGGTCGGGGACTCTACGAATTTACTCGTATGCCGTTTGGGTTAAAAAATGCACCCTCTGAACTCCAAAGACTGGCTGACGCTCTTTTTGGACCTGAATTTGATGATAACGCTTTCTGTTATCTGGACGATTTAATTTTAATCTCGGAAGATTTTAATTCACATATGAGACTACTTAATAAGGTTTTCGAAAGACTGAGAGACGCGGGTCTCACAATAAATAAAAAAAATCAGAGTTCTGTAAATCGGAGCTTAAGTACTTGGGGTACATAGTAGATTCACAGGGGCTTCGCACGGACCCGGTAAAAATTGAAAGCATTAAGGATTTCCCTATTCCAAAAAACGCGAAAGGAATTCGAGCTTTTATTGGCCTTTCAGGGTATTTTAGACGTTTTATCAAAGGCTTCTCCAGTATAGCCGCTCCGTTAACAAAGCTTACTGGATCAAAGAATGGAGTTAGTAAATTTAAGTGGACTCCAGAAGCTGATAAAGCGTTTAATGATCTAAAACAAGCTCTTATTAGTGCTCCAGTTCTAAGCTGCCCAAATTTTTCTGAACCGTTCGCGATTCATTGCGATGCAAGCTCCGTTGGAATTGGTGGTGTTCTAATTCAAAATATAGACGGTGCCGAACACCCGATCGCGTACTATTCACGTTGTCTTAATACCCACAAACGTAACTATGGCATCACGGAAAGAGAGCTTTTAGCGGTATTAGATTCTGTCACCCATTTTAGACCCTACATAGAAGGGGCTCATTTCACGGTAATTACAGACCATTCGAGCCTGAAATGGCTTGGATCCTTGTCAAACCCAAGTGGTCGTCTGGCGCGTTGGAGCACTCGTCTTTGTCAGTTTTCCTTTGACGTCATCCATCGTAAAGGTACGCAGCATATTGTACCAGACGTACTTTCTCGCATGGATCTCGCGCTAATTTCGGGTCTTGACTCTCAACCTACGTCGGACAAATGGTACCAAAATGCATGGCAAGGTTGCCAGGATTTTCCTCAAAGATTTTCTAACTTCCAAATTTAAGATAACGAATTGTATCGCCATACGAAAACTCAATTAGCCTTACGGGAGGACACTGCTTGGAAGAAGGTGATTCCTCGGGAAAATAGGAAAGCTATTATTTCAGACTCCCACGAGTCGACTCGTTCATGTCATCCAGGAGTTTTTAAAACATATAAAAAGTTACAACTTCGCTATTTTTGGCCTAACATGTACAAAGATGTCAAAGAATTTATTAGTCATTGTGCTGTTTGCAAAGCGCATAAAATCAGCACGGCACCACCAAACGGTTTATCTTCTAACCCGAAAAAAGTAACAAGGCCTATGCAGATGCTATCTTTAGATTTGGTAGGACCTTTGCCTCGTAGTTATTCAGGACATACGGTAATTTTAACTTGCGTTGATGTTTTCTCTAAATTCACGTGGTTATTTCCGCTGCGCAAAGGCACCGCGGGAAGCATAGTAAAGAATTTAGAGGAAAATATTTTCCTAGTACACGGTGTACCGAAAACTATTATTTGTGACAACGGGCCCCAATTCATCTCAAAAGAATTTAAGGACCTCCTTAAGAGTTATAATGTTCCACCCCCATTTTATAACTCGTATTATACTCCACAGAATAATGTCGTCGAAAGATACAACCAAACTCTTGGCACCGCGTTGTCAATCCTGGTGGAATCAGACCACCGTAACTGGGCTAAATTTCTGCCACAGGTTCAGTCCGCAATGAACAACACTGTTAATTGCGCGACAAATTATACACCGTACTTCCTTATGCACGGCAGGGAGCAAATTCTCGACGGAGATTTGCACCGTATACCTATAGATAATGGGGAAATTAACTCGGAAAGAGGAGCTTCGCCCTCCGCTTATGCTCAAAGGCTACAGGGTCTAGCAAACATATACAAGCAGGTTTCAGACGCTTTGTTCAAAGCCTACAAGACGGGAGCGAATCGTTATAACTTACGCAGAAGAAACGTCACATTTCAAGTAGGGGACGTCGTGTGGAGACGAAACTTTGTTCAGTCAAACGCATTAAATTACTTCTCTCAAAAATTGTCCCCACGCTTCGTGCAAAATGTTATAATAAAGAAGAAATCGGATTTAGTGTATACCCTGGCAGACCTTACAGGAAAAGTATCTGGCGATTTCCATGTAAAGGATATCGTCAAGACGGACAATGTTCCGGTATAAATTCTTTTCGAACATCAGTGCCTCCGAAGGTCTGGCCAACTTTCGTGAGGATTGATATTATTAATAATTAAGAACTTCGGTTCCTTATTAGAATTTCTAAGCACGGAAAACTTCACCGGCCTGATCAACCGAGTTGAAGAATTCCCATGCCATCTGACAGACTTTGGTCCTGTCATAATTTCATTTCGGAAGAAATGTTTAAATACCTCGCGAGGGCGTTTTTTTTTATATCTGTTATTGTTAATTATAAGCTACTTGCTTAAAACAATTAACCATCAACTCCGGTATGAATGCTCGAATTGAATGGACTAGAAATAAACCTTATTAGAATTAGTAATAATTAATGTAGTATTTATTTATTAGCAATAATTTATTTATTTACTTAAACTTAAGTACACAACAGACTCCAAGTGAACAAATGAACACTCATTTAAAAATATTATGAATTTTGTATAATGAAATTGGCTAATATACCTTAACATGTAGTATGTGTTAGGATATAACATCTTGAAATGTAAGGAGTTACATTCCCACTGTCTCTTTCGTTTCATGATGGTGAAAACAAAGAAGCATTGTCTACAAATTACGTGCTTGAACACTGGTTGTTCTCGTTTCATCATTAATATGTAAACGGATATTTTTGTTATTGTTTTACAGTAAATGTCTTGATGGGTCATGAAAATATATTAAAGACTGCACCAAGCGGTGCACTGAACATTTAATCTCCTAGTGATAAAATGGAGCTGTTCGCTTTATTGCTGATGAAACGAGACATAACTTACTTGTTTTCCTTTATAAGTACGGTTCTGACTTATAATGTGGAACGATATCCCACCACCGATCCTTCCACATTTTAAGCCACTTCTTTCATATTATGATTCTTGAACCTGATTTTTCTGTATTTTGTCAAGATCAGAACATACGAAGATGTATTGAAACCTTCCGTAGGTTCTGACCTAGGTTTAATCTATAAATGTTAATTTTATTTGTTGCTGATTCTTTGACTTCTCAACAGTCATTTCTGTGTACACACTTGTTGTACTTGTTAAAAATAATTTTTTTTATTAATTTTAAAAATTGCATTGCATTAAATCTTGCTACCATGTAAGTAACATGAGATGTTCCTTTCCTATTGTTTTAGAATTTTTTATTATAAACTCTAAGTTTATTATACATAATTGTTGTTACAGTCCTGCGAGACTTATTATTAACAACTTTTTTTTTTTTTTGAACAACTGTTTACAGAGAAAACCATAAGTTGTTTCATAAAAATATCGATTACGCCTTCATTACTGTTGGACGTATACCTAGATCACTGCACTAATAATAGTTGCATATCACTTAACCCGATTGCACCTTCTATATTGATGGCTGTATACTGTATTAATTTGGCTCCATTCTTATGCGATGGTTGTTGACTGCCTAACACTCTTGTTGGATTAAGATTGTGTATTTTCATTAACTGCTCTGTTCTCTTATGGATACCCCCATACGACCTAGTTAGGTAGATTAGGTAGAAACATCGACAAAGTGTTTTCTTATCTCCTATGGAGAAGTAGAGTCAGTGATAAGTGAGGGTTGCTATGCTCCCTAAAAAGTGTTGCCTGACGGGCTTATAACCCTATTTTGGGTCAGTGATGCATTATCGCATTTGGTTGTATAAAATGAATGTGATAGACAGTCAGTTATTTGGTTAGTTATAAATGTGGCGTCTGTATTAATTAAGTCTTACTTTTATTAATTATGTACTAATTATTTTTATAAATGTAACGTCAACGGTTGTCCATGACGCTAAGTCAATTAGTCTTCACCCAGCATATTCAAGCTGTGGGTGTTGGCGGATCCCGTTCACGTAACATTGGTTGTTATGTTTAGATTAAGTTTTTAAGTTTAGTTCCTACAATATTATAGTTATTTAAGTAAGAATGGCTGCACCGCAATCCTGTTCATCCTGCCTTACGTTCGATGAAGTGCGACCGGATTTGCGGCACGCCCATTCGCTATTCTCACTTTGGTTTAATTTTGTTATATGAATACTTCCTATTGATGGTTATTATTATCTACTGGTATTTTATTGATCACTTTGTTTTTTTTTCTGTTGTAGTAGACCCTTGGACCGACCTAGAAAGAATAGAGTTAGGTTATTTCGACAATTTTATATGTTTGAGGGCAAACATTTGGTGGCGAGGGGGGTAATGTTATGATGCAGGGCTAGACTCCTTTTGTTTTAATATTTTATTCATTAATTTATTCTGCATCATCACATTTATCCTCGCCGATTCTCTAACCTAGTTAGGAACTGGGCGATTGTCGCTGGTATTGGTTTTGGTAAAATTTCGAATCATAATTTAAAATTTAAAATCTGTACCGGGCGGAAACAGAAAAAAACAAAACACTTCCTTGCCCCACGTTGGGCGCCAATTGCTACTTAGAGTAGTTGCTATGGTTACTTGCTACGTGCAGCCTACAATACTCACCAGACATTTTAGGTTATAATAATGAATGTGGAATCACAAACTTTATCCAGTACTGGAAGCGCCAATTCTTGAGGGTTAGATACCCACAAGAATGTTTGTGATCCCAGGGTTCTCAGGGGGTTGGGTTCGAAACCAGAAATGTGTCAGGTTACGATGTGTAATTTAGAGTCAAGGAAAGAAGGTTTAGAGTAACATTAATGTATATTATTTCGAATACAATATAAGTCTATACACTCTACCGTGTGAGTTATAACGAAAACAATATAATAAAAGTTAGATATAAGCTTACCCCCAAGGTTCCGACCACGCTTTATCTATCTAGCTAATTAAGTAACATCCTACTCGAGCTGGAGCAGCACCTCATCAGGCCGAGCTCCAGGGGGCTCCAGACGGAGCAAGAGGAAGAGTCAGTTCCGCCTCCTGGCGACTGTCCGTGGCAGGAAACTGGTAATCTGGCGACTGGGGAAGAGGAATCTGGTGCCCGTGGTCGCTTCCGTGTATCCTGGCGAGGATTCCCTTTATGTAAGGAAAAATAGGCCTCCCTACGGCCCTGGTGAAAATGCGGTCGGCGTAGTGCCAAACCGCGAGAAAAAATAGTATCCTTAGGTTTCCGGGAACCTGGCACAATATTTTAAGCCACTGGCTTCTTCATCCCATAAAGGATGGGTCGGATTCAAGCAGATCACACGTCTGACTCCGTTTGCGATTCATGATGCCGCGTGGTTACAATATTCGAACGAGCCACGGAACTAATTCCACTATGGAACTTCGTATTTTTCACCATTTATACGATTTTATTATGCAATCTCCGCGTATAAAATTAGACTTCGCCACTTCGATTAAAGGGAAACCATTCCCAAACAATTTCACTCCGGAAAACTGTGACTGTCGTCTGCCGAGAGATCAGGCCCACTCTCTGGTTTCTCTGCAGGCAAGGAAGTGTTTTGTTTTTTTCTGTTTCCGCCCGGTACAGATTTTAAATTTTAAATTATGATTCGAAATTTTACCAAAACCAATACCAGCGACAATCGCCCAGTTCCTAACTAGGTTAGAGAATCGGCGAGGATAAATGTGATGATGCAGAATAAATTAATGAATAAAATATTAAAACAAAAGGAGTCTAGCCCTGCATCATAACAATACCTGAGAATCAATGCATACACCTCATTTTACCACACAAGAATTTGATTCACACTATCGCGTCATGCCTTCCTTGGGTGCCTCGACTTTTTCAACTATTCTTTTCCACGTCTTCATCAGGCGTCTCTGACTTCTACTACCATTCACTTCCACGTTATAAATTCTCTTTATACCTCTTTCGTCGTGCATCACGTAACCTCTTTTAACCACAAATAATTATTTGATCTATGTCTACTTTTTCTACGATTCAATATTGTACACCATATAGATACTGTTAAAAACTACATCATATTGACTTTAATTCGGATCCGTTTCTCACTCTAGTAAATTCTAGGGCGTTCTCGACTTTTTCTACTGCTTACTACAGTACACCACTTTATTACGTACTATTAAAAAAAACTACATCATATCACTTTAATTCGACTCTATATCTCATTCTAGTGCATTGCGTTAAGCCTTCCTCGGGCGTACCCGATTTTTTTTGCAATTCAAACCACTCTCTTAACACTCCTGGTACTAATAAGAAAAACTTTCTGTGAAATCGGTCTAGTAGTTTTCGAGTCTATACGTAGGTATATATTTCACACGGAACCAGGCTCCAGTGAAAGACCGTAATTACGAATTTATGCATTGCTTGAAATGGCTTTATTGAAATGGCTAGAAAAATAGTTCTCAGTTTTGCTCGGTTTCATTTCCTTCTCCTCTCCACTTCCTGCAGACCCACAACATAACCCAATTTTTGGTGATGCCATAGTCTCACTTGTTCTGGGCAGTTGGCACTCTTGAATGTTATATAAAATAAATAAATCTCGAACACGATACCTGAACCAGTACAAAACAGAACATTTTATTATAAAATATTTATAACTTTCAAAGATATGTCGATTTTAAAACAAAAAAAAACCATTTTCTTCAAGTCAAATAACAAGTTTAAAACGTGTTGTACGCAAGCAATACATCTGGATGAGTACCGCGTTCACTGGTTGTGAAACCTATATAAACAATGAAATATTTATATTAGACGCATTAATCCTATTAAGTTTTCAATTCGATTTCGATAAGTGCATATTATATTATTTGTTTGATTTATTATTGAAATTCTTTACCAGATTGAATTCACAAAATAAATTACAATAGTATCCACCGAAAAATTTTGCGCAAATGTTTCGAAATGCTGCATCAAATATTTATAGGAAGAGCAGAAATATACTGGACTATAAAAGAAATAAGAGAAATTTAGTGGGAATATAAAAGGAAGAGTAGAAATAGAGTGGGAATATAAAAGGAAGAGCAGAAATACAGTGAGAATATAAAAGGAAGAATAGAAATATAGTGGTAATATAAATGGAAGAGTAGAGATATAGTGGTAATATAAAAGGAATAGCAGAAATACAGTAGGAATATAAAAGGAAGAGCAAAAATATAGTGAGAATATAAAAGTAAGACCAGAAATATAGTAGGAATATAAAATAAAGAACAGAAATATAGTGGGAATATAAAAGAATAAGCAATTCATAACTTTAAGCTGGGGCAAGTCTGAAATGTTAAATGTCACGATCCATTAATTGTGTCAAAATTATACGTGGCAAAATTATTGTTGTATTCGGCATTTTGTTGACATTTTGCGAAACGTAAAAATCACCTACTCATTAACATGCTGTATTCTTGTACCGATGAAAGGAAAAGTAGTATGCGCGCGTGTTGTTTTTTAGAATAATATGCTTCCGACGTTTAAAATATTATAAACATAATATACACATACAACGTGTCCCGAAATTCGACGCTAACCTTTCAAGGGCTTAATAGGCCAGCCCACGACTAATCAGAATATCCAAAATGACATCAGGAAAAAGTCGCTAGTATACGAGATATTCGCACTTTTACAAATTTAAGGAAACTCTCCACCTTTGGTCAGTTTTTTTGATGCCCCAACTACAGATTTCCATATTTTACAATTCTAATTTCTGTCCGCAATCTTGAAAAATGCTGCTATTGTTCGCATTCCAAAAATAAAGTAGATCCTCTTTGCGTTTGGAAAAAAAATATTTCTGCCAAAGTTATAAATTAGATAAAAAAAACATATAATTTTGACTCTTCGTACTATAAAAAAGTACTACACTGAATTGGTATGTTATTGCAAAAATAGGTCGATTTATGCTGTTTTTAAAATGGTATAAGATTTACTATGTTTTACTTTAAAAAGATATTTAATTTTTCTCACATAGGAGACTTAGGACGGTTTGTTTCACGGGATTTCAATTTTCAATTTGAAAGTTCTGTGAATGTTCTATTCATTTCATCACTGGCCAGTTGCTTCAAAAAACTGAAATCACAACAGAACTTGAATAGAACCTCCACAGAACGGGAAAATCAACTATTTTTTAAATTCAGAGAAACAACCCATCCTTAATTCGAAATAATTATTCAATCAAAGAACTGTTTTTTTACCATGTGTTAGAGTGAGATAAATAATGACGCCATTGGACATGAGTTAGAGTGAGAAAAGTAGTATATTATCTAAAATGTATCGATATAAGTTTTAAATTGATTTTTCCTCTAAGTAGATATCAACATTATTTATTCAATAAATTATTTTTTTAAATGTGAGATGAGCAACATGTATCGTGTTACAGTTGAGAAATTTCCTTACTCTGCAGATTTTGGTTTTGGGAACTCTTTGTAAAAAGTAAAAGGTTCTTTTATTTTTTTTTTATTTTTTTTTTTTTTATGTGACACCTCACAAGAGTGTCCCTGCCTGTGCAGTGTACAGACAGGGGAACTATGTCACCACCCGGTTGGGCGGCGTTGTGAGGCGGTATAAGGTAGGGGCTGTAGGAAGGGATTTGTTAATGCGGGCCTTGAAGAGGCTTGGATTATAGGAGGGAGGAAAAACAGATGCCGGTAGCTCATTCCACATACGAGCCGACTTACACAAAAACGAGTCGTAAAAACGGCCCGTTCTCATGAAGCCAACGTCAACCGTGAACGGGTGTTCAGTTCGTGTCCGTCGAGTTTCGCGCACGTGCACCGGTGCATCAGGAATCAATGCTGCTAGCTCCTTGGAGCAGGCTCCATTGAAATACCTGTAGAACAGACACAGCATGCCTACATTGCGTCTATACATTAGGGAAGGCAATCGGTCTGTTAACAACGGATTTATTAAGTAAAGCAGGTTTATTAAGTATTTTGGGGCACCAGCCCAAAGGTGGCTCCCAAATTCAATAGTTGGGCGGACTTGAGACTTGTACAGGGTCAGCAACTGGTCACTGTTGAAGAATCTCCTAGCCCTGTACAAGACGCCCAACTTTTTGGAGGCCTGATTTACTCGGGCTTCTATGGATCCCCGATACTTGAGCTGGTCTGATATAGTAACTCCAAGCATTTCAATGGAGTATTTATTGGGGAGAGTGCTCCCATCAAATTGCACCAGACAGTCATTGATCTCCCTCTTTGCCGAAATCAGACACGCTTGGGTTTTTGAGACGTTGAAACTGACCAAGTTGGCCTTACCCCAGGCACGAACCATCTCGAGGTGGTGGTCAGTTTTTTGCTTCAAAACTTCCCGAGCTGTTCGGACATCATAGGTGGAAGGGGGCCTGTCAAAAAGATAACCCTCGTGAACGGTGATGTCATCAGCGTTGCAGTGAATTGGTGCACATTCAACGAGATCGTTGATGTGCATTAAAAACAGCGTCGGAGACAGCACAGATCCTTGTGGCACCCCCGCATTGATTTGGTGCGGTGAGGAAGAAGAGCCGTCAACCACGGTTTGAATTGTTCTTCCTCTCAGAAAGTCCGCAATCCAACTATACAGGGTTGGGTGGATCCCATACGTTGATAACTTCCCGATAAGCGCCCGGTGCCAGACTCTGTCAAAGGCTTTGGAGATATCCAACCCAACGGTTTGAGTTTCACCAAAACGTTCCATGTACCGCCCCCAAATATGCGTCACATATCCAAGTAGATCGCCACACGATCGGTTTCGACGAAATCCATATTGCCGATCGCTTAGGATATTGTTATTTTCGAGATATGTGAGCAATTTGTTGTTAACCACCCTTTCTAATACCTTCGAGAGTATGGAAGTGATGGCTATGGGGCGGTAGTTAGAAGGGTCGGAGCGGTCCCCCTTTTTGGGATTGGGTTGACGATTGCCCTTTTTCAAAGATCTGGCACCTTTCCACCTTTGAAAGAGAGCCTAAATAATTTCGCGAGCACTGGAGTCATTTCCGCAGAACACCTCTTGAGGACCAAGGCAGGTATTCCGTCCGGCCCACTGGCTTTGTCGACTTTCAGCTCGTTCAAGACTCGGAGAACCTCTCTATTCCGGATCTTCGGTTCCTCCATTTGAAAACCGCAGTGCGGAATGGAAGGGGGAGTCTCTCCGTTATCTTGAAGAGTTGAGTTTTCCGCGAAAATTTTGCCTAATAATTCAGCTTTCTCGCGGGCCGAGTTAGCCAGCCGACCATCAGGCTTGGTCAGAGGTGGGAAAGTGGTTCTGCAGAAATTTCTTCTGATCGAGCTAGCGAGTGACCAGAAAGCACGGCTACCAGTGGGGCAGTCAGCCAGCTTTTTCGCAATTCTCTGGTTGTGATCGCTCTTAGCTGTGTTTAGAACTCTCTTACAATACCTTAAGATAATTAAGATAATCTTTAATATAATTGTCTTTATTTACGTTATAATTAATAGGTCTGGTTTTAGCTACACTGTTCATTATCCGAGGGTTGGTAATTCTCTCGTTGGAGAAGCATGTTCCCTGTCAACATCATCTCTCAAGTACTTGTAAGTTTTTAGATTTTCACGGCCAAAAGCATTTTTTGTTGTTTGTTTTTTGGGGTGTTATGCCGTGTTGCGCTAACTCCTTCTTTAGCCGACGTTTCGGACAGCGTTGCAGTGTCCGAAACGTCGGCTAAAGAAGGAGTTAGCGCAACACAGCATAACACCCCAAAAACAAACAACAAAAATCTCAAGTACTTGTTACACTATAGCGACATCTGACGGATTCTGGAGTAAGCTTTATGACTAGCGCCATCTATTGCTTAAATACTCAACCTTATTAACATACATCACAAGAAATGATCTTCAAAGCAACACAACGCATTATGGAAAGCACAATGTAAGTTTTTTTAAAGATAATGACCCTCCTCAGAATGCTGCCCAACCGGGAGGCGACTTAGCTCCCCTGCCTTTACACTGTACAGTCAGGGGCGCTTTTGTGAGGTGTCACATAAAAAAATAAAAATAAAAGATACACAACAATGACGGATTTTAAATTAATTAAAAAAAATGTTGATAATAAGTACAAATAAATGTCCCTAGACTAAAGCTTTTGCAGTATTAATTTTAAATTACACACACAAATAAATGTGAATATAAACTAAATTTAAGTTAATTACCTACAGCATTCAGCGAGACACATTACGCTACACATGACTTGGCTTATTTCATCATATCGCTCGCCATACACTACCAACGGAAATGTAAGGCGAGCGATATACAGAAAAAGTCTAAGCCAAGAGAATACATACCCATAACGCGTGTGTATGTTTGATCGGTATTGAGCGTGTATTGGGATATTTTTGGGTCGTTTTGCAGAAAACTCACTGACAACCAGCCGCAAGCAATATGTCCGGATTTGGATGTCCATCGCCACAAGTTCGGAAGAGTTGCGCTGATTTAGTATTCAAGATAGAAAAGCTTTGCAAAATTCATGTGAGAGATTTACATGGTTTTTGCCGATTCAGTCGGTTAAAAATAAAACGAATTTCTATTTTAAATAAGGACAAGACATTTTACTAAGTATTTAATTAAAGAGCACTTAATATTATTTCTAGGCCATCAAAAAGTTTGAAAGACGTATTTTTTAATTTATTTTTTATGTGAAACCGCTCAAGAGTCCCAACTGGAGCCAGTGAGACTATGGCATCTCCAGTTGGGGTATGTCGTGGTGCTGAAGGTACTGAAAAGGTAAAGGAGATGGGAAGAGGAAGGTTGGGAAGTATCTGAATGTTCAGATCTGGTAACCAAACAGGGCCAAAACCATTTCAAGCAAAGTTTCAATTCTGAATGGAAGACCTACGCTAGGGCGATTCTGAGAGCATCTTACACTCTGGAACATACCGCAGATATACTATATATTATTTAAAATGAATAAATTGTGTAATAAAACAAATTAATCAAATAAAATTTACTTGCTCAGTTAGTGATTTAGTCAGTCAGTGCTAATTTTGAAATAAATTCAAAGCCAATTCAAGTTCTATAGTTCATTGAAGCCTGTGACAGACCACGCTATAAGCTCGCTATATTAGCTTGGCCTATTTCAGCATCACATTCCCATTGGTAGTGTATCGCGAGCGATACGTTGAAATATGCCAAGCGATAATGCATATAGCATAATGTGTCGCCTAACCAAACTGGAGTTACAGACACAGAGACACGTAACTGAAATTAGTATTTTTTAATAATAATCATTTAGATTAAAAAACTTACCTTGAGAATGTTGTTTACATAAAGTTATTCCGTGAGAACAGTCGTTTCCAAAGTAAGCAATAAGTGTACCCGGCCTTGGTTGGGGATAAGAATGGTTTGGAGTGAAGTTTTATGGTTGTGAAAACGATCGTTCCGTGTCTTCCTCGTATTATCCACTTCTCCCATTTAAAGCACTCTTTAAACCTCCAGGCACTAACGAGAACAAACTTTGAAATATTAGTGAAATCGGTCGAGCCCATCTCCTTCCTCTCCCCACTCCTTCAGTCTCACAACATACCCCAATTGGGGATGCCATAGTATCACTGGCTCCAGACAGTTGGGAATAGTTCTAACTCTTATGCGATAATCACATAAAAATTAAAAAATATATATTTGCATCACTGTAACCATAAATTATTTGTATTTATCCAATATCAGATCAGCGATATCATCTGCAATTGGAAGGTTGAAAGAGCCTAAGCGAATAAAGCGAATAAGCGATCGTGCATTCAAAGTATCCGGCCATAAGGCTTGGAATAAACTTCCTATGGGATTGAGATGTATAACCAGCCCAACAGAATTCAGATCTCCTCAATTCAAACTCACTTTTTAAGACACTCATTTCCATAAATCCGTCATTCTATCCAAATTTGCATTTTTCCTTTTGTTATACCGTAATTGTTGATTCACACAACTACTTATGATAAAGTCAAAATGCTATTGACTTGCCTACCAATGGACAATGGACAATATCAGCAGGAACATAACACGTCAATCGGTTTAATTGTTGGCAGATGAATCATCTAAATACATTCAAGATCGACGATTAATTTCATTCATTCACTTCATTCATTTAATATATACATAACAATAAAAACTAATTATAAAAACACCCTTATATAAAAGTACTTCCTTCTTCTTCTGGCGCTAGTAAAATTAGATTGTTAATGTTAATTTTGGTTGTAAGTTTCTATATATGTAAATATATATGTCATTAAGGGTAACCGGATAAATTATCAAAATGATAATTCATCACATCTTTAAAAAGTTATACAAAGTCATGGAAAGTGATGAAACAAAAATTATTAACTGGATTATGTAGGTTAGGTTTTTTTTTTTCACCGTTTCTAATGACTTTATATCACTTTTTAAATGTGCGTTGAATTGTCACTGTGTTGAGTTATCATGGAACGGTTATTAAGATAGTAGTTATAGGCGTTAGTCGTAAGTCACTAAATATAATTCTTAGAGGTAAGTCACTAGTTTTAAGTCCTTAGTTCTAGTATTAACTATTTAAGAAATATATTTGTACAGCGCCCTTGAGGTGATTTCTCACGAAAACAGTGCTATACAAAGTAGCCAATTATTATTATAATAAATATTTATTAATGCGTTCAAGTTCACCCCTCCACTGGGCGTATCTAATGTGTTTGATGACCGAGGGCGATTCTATGTCCCGGGAAACCCCCAGTGTCCTGAACCCGAGGTGAACCTTGTGCGGGTCGAGTACGGACCGAACACCAAATCATTCACTGTATAAAAAAGAGCTTGAACATCGACTGCAGTTTTGTCAACAGGAACTTTTAATTTTTTTGTCAAGTGGATTAAGAACTCCGGTAAGATGTTCTCGGCCCAGAGGTCTTAGGGGAAGTAAAAAAAAACGAAAAAACATGCAACTGAATATAAATTTTGCACAATTTTATTCCACTAATTTATGAAAATAAGATAGAGTTTTTATAGCCAGCTCTTTTTTTTCTGTCATTTATTCGTAAAATATATTTGAATACAGTTTTTTACATGCATTTCGACTACCACACTAGACACATGTCCGTATTATGGTAGTCGAAATTTGTATATAATTATATAAATGTAATACATGTTCGTTTGTTAATATATTATTTTGTTAAATGCAATGTATTTGTAAAATAGGTAATACCTGGTTTTCTAGTTAAGTAGATTTCACAAGAATAAACCAACCGTATTGCAAACTATTGATTTTAATGAGATAAAATAAATATAAATATAAATGGGCAAATAAACAAACGAATTTACTTGTTGATATAATGAAAATAAAGATAAATTAATTAATTATTAATTAATTAAATTAAAAAAATTAAAATATATTTTAAACAGAATGTAAATGAAAAAAAAAGAATAATAAAGCAAATGAACTTAATTTAATGATGTCAGGCATTCTTTAAAAAAGTTCTTCCCTTCATAAATAACCAATTCTGAATATATAATATTAGGTACCTACATGATCATCTTGTAAAAATAAAAATAAAAATAAAGTAGGATAAAAAATAAAATTAAAAGATAATGTTAGGGATAATAGAAATAAAAATAAAAATAATCGCATCAGCGTAATATAAATTTTTTGTTGAAAGTTAATTTAGAGATAAATTTTTTACTCGAGAAATATAAAAAAATAAGAACAGTGTTAGGATGTAAGGCATTCTTTATAATATTTCCTTCCATGAGCAAATAACCAGTTCTGTACACTAATGGCATAAAGATTATCAGTTTGGAACCTTGGTATATGGTATATTAACTCGATGCATAGTCAAACGCGTGTCGAACACTTTTTAAAAATATGAATGTCCTTCACGAGAATGGATCATTTTTACGGCTCGTTATCCTTCTTAATAGTAACATAATGGAATCATTTTCAGCTTTTGTATTTCTTCCATGTTATATAATGCGTTTTTTCACGCCGAAACGTTTTTTTAATCCACACAGCGCCTCCCAATGATGGTACTTCGATGGGCAGTCAATATTTTTGAGAAAAAAATTTAAAGAAGAATTTTCGTACCTTTTCAACTCTTTTTAAACAGCTGATTTGAACAGCCAGGAACTTTTAAATCTCTTCTATAACTATTTTTTCCTCCCCTCTCTCTTCGCATTCAATTGCGTGATATTCAAAACCTTAAGAAACTAGCTAAAAAGTTAAGAAGCGCGTGCAGATCAATTAACAAGTAAATTTCATTCATGAAACTAGCGGAGAACTTATTTATCCGACTTTGTTTAATCTAAACTGATTATCCCGACTCTAACGCTGTCATTGAAGCAGGCCCATAAATTTAATCAGTAGATTTGTCAAATACGATTAAGCAAGTCCTCAATGGGCGAGTATTTGTGTGTTGACCGCTGGTCGTATCTCAGAGTGTATAATCCGTAGCGTGTTGGGCATTCCGATGCCAGTGGCGGGTAATAAGGTGGGTGCGCGTGCGCCGGCTGCTCGCTTTACGGCGCTACGACGCTACGACTGCCGGTCTACGGCCGAGCGTAGCACTCCTTACGCGTCCTGTACCCGAGTGTTACGTAACTCTCCTCAGCGGGAGCGAGCTGTGCCACACACTTCTCGCTAACTCAACTTCCTTTCTACAAACCAACCTTCATCGGTACTCTTTCTTTTATTATTAATCCAGCGCATTTTATAATACTGTGCAAATTACTTTTTCCACTTGTCACGTATTTTTTATTCTTTCACTGTTATTTGAGCAGCAAAGTTTGTTTGTTAGTTTAACTTGTCAGTGACTTTCACGGATATCAAGTGTCAACTTAACTTATATATTTGAATTAATTGCTGAATAAGAGTTGTCCGCAGACGAGCTTTGAGAGACAGGCACTTTGAGGTTTGTGAATTTTATTTCCAATTTTACGAGATTTTTGCAATGATGGCGGAATTTAATAAAACACAAATATGTATTTATTGGTGGTTGCATAATATGTTATTTGGATATTTATTCATTTTATTGCGGTATTTAGTTATGTTTAAAAATTATGGGAGACTTTGAGGTCCTTAAAATATGTTCAAAAAATATTGTAGGTCGGTTGCATTCATGAAGTGAATTAATATCTGTCTAAACTATACTTCCTTTTTGACTCTCAAAACTGAGATGAAGAAAGATGAAAAGTGAGATTTGCTTCTTCAGCAATACACTAATAATGATTATTTAACATTCTCCGAGTAAAAATAAACTAAATACCTTCTTAAGTGAATTTTAATATTTCGTTGAGGAACGTAATTTTTATAACATATATAAAAACATTTTTGAAGCTTCTAATGTAAACCAACATTTTATGGATACATAAAGTGATAATATTCTCAAAAAATCAATGTTAACGATAAAGTTATTCCATAAAAAATATTTTTTATTATTTTATCCAAAATTTATTATTTTTGAAAGTGAAAATAGGTTTTTACCCATTTCTCATGAGCTTATGTACACATTTCTAACAAAAAGTATTCTTGTAAATTGGAGCAATCATCTAACATTATTTACTTTTAATTCGCGACATACTTTAAGTAAATATAAAAGTATTTGTGCTTTTAAATTAATTAGAATTTTTTGTGTTCATAAAATTAATTTCATGTCATGTGTGATGTTTCTTATTTCTTTTCAGCTTTTGTTTAGTGAACCATTTTCGTAAAAGTTGTATTTATTGAGTCTAAAAAATGCAATATTCGTGGCAAACTCTCAAATATTTTTGTTATTTTACCCATCTATTTTTCTCTGGTGAGGTTTGCATTTTAAAAGAATGCCTTTGTCAAAAACACAATGTAAATTCCAACATTCCAACAGTGCTCGATTTTTTATGGTTCCATTCATAAATTTTCTACGAAAAGCACTATCACCGCATCAAAAAAGTTGTACTCTTATATCAATCATCTTTTTCTCTGAAAACAGAAGGAAACATCGATAAATGTCGAAGGAAGGGGATATAATCCCATTTAACTTAAAGACCTCTCCGGCGGTTTCCGTCGGAAATAAACCTCCTGAAAGATTTTGATGGAAGAGAACAAAAATAGCAACGAATTGCTAAAAATAGTGCCATGTACTACTATAGCTCTCCTTTATTCTTACTAGTATTCTTTTTGAACTTTCTTTCCACCGCCACAATTGAAGGAGCTTCGCGTGATCTCTGAAACATCTCTTCGACAGTTTGTTAAATTTATGTAAAACGTTTACAGTAAATGTTACTATTCTATCGATGATGTAAATCTTAACCATATAGGCAACGTAAATTTGATTTAAAGCGACATGCAAACATGCACAATCATAAATAACGTTTGGCCATATAAACTGCCATTACGCGTTTAATGTCATCCAATTTATTAACTCTACAACCTTACTTGCCAGATTAATTTGGAGTAACTACACAAAATTTTGGCATTGAAAGTTGAAAAAAAAACGTGATTTACGGAGGTTTTCTAGACTCAGATAACTGAAAATAGATTTTTGTTCTTCCTTTAATGACAAATTTATTTCTTTTAGATGCCACTTCTCTCCAGATCGTTTCTTCGCGACCAGTCTTTTAAAAGTGATAAACTTTATTGGCACTCATCACTTGAAAGGAAAGTTGTTAACGCTCATCCCTAAACATAACTTTAAATTAAAATTGGATCGTAAAAACGTATTTTAAGCAATATTACTTATTTTTTTTTTATATAGGTAATATTTATTTTTACTGTCGCTAAACCACCTACATTAATTATAAAGCAATATGATACTAAAGCATTGCAAAAGTAGATCAAATTTTAAATATGAATGTAAAATCTGTAAATAAGTTACTTTTACAAATATTGTTGATTTCTAAGAGAATTTTCATAAAGATAAGTTTCATCGAAATCTCCGTAACTATACAAGTTAAATGAATCATAATTGGAAACCAAAGGCTGATTTAAAATGGCAGCTTATTTAAAGTTTCTAAAACTCAATGACAAAATGCCCGAACTGAGAGACAGTATCTTTTACACAAAGGCATTATTTGCGAAGAGAAATTATAGACGGTAGCAAAATGTTAAAATTAACTCCAAAAAGTTTTCAAAACTCGCAACGCCAAGTCTTCCTTTTATACTCTTGTTCCGGGAAACTTTTGATTAGATACATATAACTGGGTGGATCTTAGTGACACCCTGACACCTTTCTTACGATTTGTGAGATTTGTCAGAACAAAATATTTTGTTAGCGATTTTATTGTAATTTTTTTAAAAGTTTATATATATTGTACTTTTTCAAAGTATTGTACACCTACAATTATATATAACAATTGTATATTTTTTATATTTAAATAAATTAATATAAATAAAATTTAATTCGAAATTTAGTCGAAACAGCTGTAACAATAATAAAACCGAAATACCTGCAGAACTTAATAATAATATTACTAAATTTGATTTAAAAAATAAAAGTTCTACAAATTAAACACAAAAACAATCAACATATAATTTTATAATATTTTTATCCTAAAAGTAATTGCACGCCCCCCGTAACGTACCGTTATGATTTATGCATTTGATTTTCAATAAGTTGAGTTTAATGTTTTCAAAGCGCAAACATGCATTCACGAAATGCATTGCGTGGTTAAAGGCGCGATTGTAAGGTAATTAATTAAGAACTGTTTTCTCCAAACAAAGTTATAACGTTCTCCGTAGCTTAATAACCCGCGTAGTTGGCATTGCGTGAGAGAGGTTATTCTGCGTAACATTTTATATGTGGTGCTCATGGATTTAGACTTATTTGGACGAAGAGGGTTAAAGATAGGATATTGTTTTTGTTGAATTCGATGAACCTGTCAAAAATGTTTTTACCTCTGGAAAAATCATCAATAAATAAGAATTTAGAATTTCACGTGTCTACAATATCGTCACTTTACCTGACTTTGGTGGGCTTTCGGTGTAAAGCTCCCTCCAAAATAATTTTGCTTCCGACAAGAGAATTTAAAAAAGGCTTAGATCTGAAAATAGAATTCCCATTAAAAACTCTCGGCCCTAGAAACAGATTTTACAGGACCAAGTCTTTTCGATAGGTAAGTACCTAAAGATACATCCAAAAAAATACAGATGCAGGTTTTAGATTTTGGTTTTATATGATTGGCACAAAAACGCTGCAACGGTAAATGAAGACTTCAGAATAACGTTTAATTTTACTGAATATGTGAGCTCTTTTTTACTGTATATTACACTCTTCATGTTATCAAAGTTATTCCTGTGAGCTGCTTTTTTATGTTATTAAATTAACAAATCGTGACGCACTAATTTAAGTAGGTAATTAGAAAATCGTTAAATAAAAGAAATATAATATTTTATTTTCATTCTCTTAAAACAATTAGGATTTGTATAATTATTGAAGGTATGTTTTTGGATAGTCGAAAATCCTTCCACTTTAAATTAATGACATTGGATATAAACAAAAATTGTTTTTTCCACAAACATTCGTAAAGCACTTCCTTTAACGCTTCAATACAAGTCAATCTGAAACGGTTTTTCGAGCATAATTTACCTGAGAATTAAAAAAAAAACAACAGACAGGAAATTACTTTTCGCTCTCGAAAACGATTAATGGCTTGAATCGCAAACACGATTCGAAATCTAATATTATTCTCACTATACAATCCGCCCGGCATGGGATTTTTTTTTTTTAAATCCTATGCCGATTAATTGCTGATAATGATTTTCAAATGAACAACGATTTTATATTGCCTCTTAGATTTGAAGATTGGTGATAGTATAATGATTTAATGAATTATGCTTCTTATTTGAATAATGTTTTTTTACTCTTTTCAAAACTTAAATGTATGTAATATTTTTAAATGGAAATTTTTAATTTCATTAAAATGAGTTATACCAGTTTATGGTTAAGCGTTCGGTGATCAGTTGCAACAACCAGGATATCACGGTCTAGGGCGTCGCGCGTTCAATACTTTTCACAGCCTTCATAATAGCACAAGCAATATTTTGAATGAATTTAAATGAATATTGTCAGGATATTTGCAACATATCGAGAAAAAAAGTGCTATTTTTATTAGAGTCGTAAAATTAATATCAAAATATTAATATGGTAGTATCTATGTAGTATTGTATTCTTTGACATAAATTTGATTTGCAAATTGGTTAAGGCGAACTTTATCCGGATTGACGACAAACATAATAAAATATGGTTATGAAAATAAATGAGGCATTAAAATCATGACTTTCCCCTAAAAGAAAATAATGTTCATGATAATTTGATGAACTTTTGAGCTGCTAGGCGCCGTTGGGGACTGTAAAGTGACTTGTGATTGCGCGGACCTTTTAACTGTCTAATCCATTGAGGGTTCCATAACTAAATAGAACACTAAAGGAAAGTGGCGAAATGTGAATAAATTAAATTGAGAACAACAGTATAACACAAATAAAAATAAAATAAAATATAGAATTCAATATACTTGTTAAGTTATTATCTTGTTCAGTAAATAAAAAAAAATAAAAGATATTGTGAATAATTAAGCATCTGCATAAATTAGGATTACTTATTATCTACTCATAAATTAGGATTACTTTAAGTCAAGAATATCAGCGACATCTATTAGTTCATTGTCCAGTCTATGTATTCTCTCCATAACAGAATTGAACACGAAGTTATTGTTGTGGAATAATATATTCCATCAAATATGTTTCGGAGGTAACAGCAAATTTATAGTGTCAGGGCAGTAAAATCTTGGATAAACGATGTATGAACAAATATGTAAAAATATATCAATTTTTTTCGGATAATTTCGATAAATTGAATTTACCTCGTAAATATACATAATCGATTTCATATCAATTTTGAAATTAATAAATAACATAAATATTTTGATTTTTTCAATTTGTCTGCAAAGAAAGTTAAAACGAGGACCAAATATTCCATATATTCTACCTGACTTCTAACCAGGTAGAATATTATTAAAATTTACTAATACTGTGATGGTTTTTAGGTTATTATCTTTAGCGATTCTGAGAATAAATCCAAGTATTAGTAATTCTTTATTGATACTAGTTGAAATATGTTTCAAGAAGCGTAATCATGCTGATTTTTTTTGTCTGTGAAGAGATAACCTCGGCCATGTTTCATTTCTACAGACTGAGCTCTAGAAAATGAGCTGACAGTTACAGATGCCTGTTTTTGGACTTTTGCACTAGGTTTAACATGGTGTATTACTAATTCCTTTTACTAACCTATACTAACTGCTACAAACAATCCCTTTTTATCAAATCTGACGTCTCTTTGGCTCGTTCTGGCTGTTTGTGTATTTAAAGCCGAAAGTCTTAAGAAGGGGCAGAGGAGCTAGGCTAACGTATACCTGCTCGCTCAAATAATAATACTCAGGACGCTATGATCTTTATGTTATTAATACATAATATTTTTAACATAGTCTATTTTTGAAATCCATCATATTTTTATTTTGATTTTGATTAAGTGGGATTAACCCTTAACTCGAAGCATTCATACGCTCCCGAATAAAGCCGAACGAGATCCGATATATCACCATCACAGGTTTAGGTTTCTCAAACTCGTTTATTATCCGAAACTATCAGTAACCGAAACCAAAACATGGGTCGGTCACTAATAATAAATAATAGCCCTCGATCGATGAGCTCTTGCCTTGAGACAATTGCACAGAATTTTCTGTGGATTGCTCTTTTCTAGACTTTCGATTTAATATAACATTTAAAAAAACTTTTCCTGCTGTTTATTTCTAATCTGAATGATTTCAACCAAGTGAAAAATGATATAGCAATACTACTTCATTGATATCAACCCCCGACACCAAAGATGTATAAATACCATAGTAAAGTAGGTACCAAGCCTCCCAGTTTAAACATGACGGTAACAAGTTGAAACTGGTCCGATCTACAAATAATATTTTTATAAATTATTCCACTGGAATTCTAACACGAATTAGCAGATTCGAAAATTGATATAGTTATGTGTATGTATTCTCGACTTTGTAAAGCAAATGCTTCCAGGGACGGGGGTCACAGTCGTGGAAAGAAGAGCAATATCCGATATAGTGGTTTATTTTTGGGGTATTATACCGTGTTGCGCCATCTCCTTCTTTAGCCAACGTTTCGGACAGATTGCAGTATCCATCATCAGGGGGGTAGATGTGTAAACTGATTACACATCTGCCCTGATGATGGACACTCCACAATGCTGTCCGAAACGTTAGCAAATGAAGAAGATAGCGCAACACGGCATAATACCGCAAAAACAAATCACTATAATACTCGAGCAAGATCCGTATTACAAACCGATTAGGTCTAAGTTGGTAAATTGCATCCGATGGAAAGGGATTTGTTAGAAGTCCCATCTTTGTTTGAAGAAAAACGCTCTTTTCATAAGTCTTTGTGCCACAACTTGTAAGAATTTTAAAGTCAGGAAGCGAGCTGGCTCGGCGCTTTCAACAAAAAACCTTTCTCCATTCTTCCTTCATCGCCCAACCCTTCTTTTCTTGTATCATTATGGCTGCGGTATAATTATTATAAGCCTCTGCCTGTCTTCAGCTTTTATTCATAATTCACTTTTGGTGATAACTTTAAATTTTTACAAAAATCGATAACTTTATTAAAATGTTACGGTTTCATTAATTCTGGAATGAATTATGCAAGTAATTTAAAGATTTTGCCTTCAATTACAATATTTTTTGAACACTATTTTTAATTAATTAAATACTATTAGATTATATGGTTCAATCCATTTTTTCTTTCCTCCTTTCTTTCCAATAAGCTATTTTTGTATTTTTTTGCCGAAGGTTGACAATCCGCATATTCTTACTTCGGGAGAGATTTTTAGTATACTTTTAGTCCAATATAGTTTTGTGTTATGTCCAATAGGTGTGTATTTAGGCCATTTTCAGGATTTTAAAATCATTTCTGCTAGGGGTTCTGGTTCGGTACGTGTGCATGATTTTACCAGTATATTATTTATTTTTGTGTATATTTACAATAATAGGATCTATATTTAATGGATGCTTTAATGCTTATGAATTCTCTTCAACCAGAACAAAAAAAACTTTACAAACTCTATTTTTGTAAGTTGTTTATAAGTTTTGTAAAATTAAAAGTTGAAACATTCCGGTCTTAGGTATCTACCGTAAAAAATAACTTAGTATGTTCTCGTTAAATTGAACTATGTTATGAAAACTTGCGTACTTTGAAAAAAGTTGGTTTAATATCTTTTTCAGATCTCAGATTTCAGATGTCAGGTATGAAATTGGTTTAAAAATAATTACCATTTTAAATTCACAAAATTCACACATTAAAATATTTATTCACTAAAAGAATACATTTTTATAATTGATTTTCGCTTTATTTCAAGTACACGGATAAAACTTACTGATACGAAATAATATTAATTTCTTAAAAATCTGTTAATATTATTCGTTTTTCTGTTAAAAGGTCACTGGAGGTCCATAACGAATGATTTGAAAAACTTCATAACAAGCCATCAGTAAAGCACGAATATGTTATGAGGAAGTAGGAACACTTGTTCATAACATTAATAATAATGTCGCGTCTCGTGGAAGAATGCTGTGTATTCTGAATGACTAATATTTTACTAGGAAATGGTCATGTAGTCACATTTTTAACAGTGTCTTGATAAAAAAGCCGTACTCATTTCTATTCGTTCAGTCGCAATTTTTTCAAGCTAGGAAATGGAATATCAATTTGAACGAAATTATTTTTTTTAATCATTATTAAGACAGACATTAAGGACGGGTTGTTTCGGAGAATTTGAACAATTCTTCAAATTTCAACGTTAATTTGCGAGCTCTGTGAAAGATATTTTCTAGTTCTGTTATTATTTCAGTTCTGTCAAGAAAATAGCCTATAATGATATAATATCAGAACTTGAATAGGACTTTCACAGAACTCGCAAATTAACGTTGAAATTTGATGAATTGTTCAAATTCTCCGAAACAACCGGTCCTAAACAAATGGTTTGATATATTTGTAGTACCTATTTAACATATTAAAATAATTCAGCCATCTCTGTTTAATAAAGTTCGTTATATAACCATGTTGATTATATATGTACCTACCTAATTAAAGCAGAAACGTACAAATAACAGAACCAAATAACCCATCACTTTTGTAAGACATCCAAAATTAACATTTTGTGAGTTAAATTTGAACCCATCAAGGATATGCTATGGGAGCAATTTAAAGGGCTTGTTAAAGAAATAAAATCACCTCAGTATTTTTTAAATCTTTTCAATAAAAGAGCTGACATTTTCTTCGGATTACACCAAAGACTGACATCACCGTAGGCGAATTAATGATGAAAGTTCATTTGCAATTTGTGACGCAATCCTTCAAAGTCTTAATGAGGATTTTTGAGGATTAAGTGAGAAAATCCCCAACATTTGTACCTTTAAAATACACAATTCATCAACGTCTTATTGAAGAACTTTGGAGATTACGTAAGTGACATAATCCGCTACAATTGTGCGAAATATACACACATCATATTTTAATATGTAGGTAATACTAGTAGGTATACAGGTAACATAACATAATAACATAATTTAGTGCGCCCTACTGTCGAATTTGGCAGCCATCTCTGGTCTGGAGCCCCAAAATACCTGAAAAAAAACCTTGACTCTGTGCAGAAACGGGCGGTCCGTTTGATAGATTCCCCAATCTTAACAAACGGACTGCAATCTTTAGAGCACAGGCGTCAGGTAGGTATGCTGTCCTTGTTCTATCGGTATTTCAATGGAAGATGCTCTGAGGAACTAGCGTCATTGATCCCTTCGGCACCGGTGCGTAGTCGGGATACACGCCAAACGCGCGCCCAACATTTGTACACAGTTGACATTTGTCACATGAGAACGGGTCGCTTCTACGATTGGTTCTTAAGTTCAACAGCTCGGCTGTGGAACGAACTGCCGGCCTCTGTGTTTCCTCCCTCCTACAACATGGGACTCTTCAAGACTCATGTTCACTCCTTCCTCTCCACAAAAAGACCCTCCACACAGCATCCCCAAAGATGACATAGGCCCTGAGGGAAATTATTTTCTTCAGGGCCTCCCGTGTGGAGTAAATATAAAATAAAGTCAAAATCAACAACAACAAAAACATTAAATTAAAATAAGATAATTTTAAAATGCGCTGTTTTCACCATTAGTTGTTTTGATGATCTCCGTGGTGAAATAATTAAATTCCTTGACTCCGGATCCATCCCGATCGAAACCAGATATGTGCAAATAATTGTTTTTTTTAATTGCATGATTTAATTTCACAATAAATGACTATTAATTTAAATATACTTACTAAGACCCAAAGCTGTATCACTGACACAGCACAGGGCTCTAGTGGAGTATTCACACAGAAATAAAAACCATTTATTATTTTCCACAAACATCTACAGAATTTTGAAAAATAAATCCGTTTAGCGAGCTCAATTACAGAAAACAAACGAACAATTGCTTTTTCTCACTTGCAAATGGTATTTTATTTCATTTCCGCTCACCACGGATCATAAATTAATAGTTCCTTTTCGGCCGCTGGGTCGGTTTGGTCCATAAACATGAAAAATATGGCCACATATCACCGAAGACATATTACATACATACTTGTGTGCTGTCAATGCATGGATGTTTTTCTCCTTGATGTATTGGCCTCTAAGAGTTTCAACTTTGTTTTAAGGCTCTTTAGTTAATAGTCCATTTTTTCAGACAGGCTGTACTGTTCAAGTACTTTTTTGCTGTACTGTGGCTTAAATAAGCGACAAAAAGAGATTTCGTCAAGAAACCTCAAAAACCACTTTTTCTGGTGTATTTTAAAGTTTCAGCAATTTAATAACGCGAGGGTCACAACAAAACTTTTCAGAAATTTTCTACGTTTATTATATTACTGTGATTACTCTTGTATGGTTTCACATAAACAAAAAATATACAAATCTCTATATATTATTATATCTCTCGAACCTCTTCATGTGCACCATTTATCGCTGTATTAATGTGTTATCTATATAAAATACCCAATCTGGCGTAATAAAAATTTGCTAAATACAAACATGCTTTTCGACAAACCGTTAATTTTTATTTTTTTAATATCTAAAATTTAACATAAATTTTGAAGTTTTATACTTAATTTTGTACTTTTGCTACTATGTACAATTATTTAACTCTTTTGTGAAATAAAACTCTCTACAACAACTTGCATTGTACCTGCTTATATCATTCATATTTCGTTATTATGTTCTCCTGAACAACTAACCTATAACAATGTATTCATGTAAAAAACTTGAATTAAAAAACCGTCTATAAATAAAATAACAATATTAATATCTATTCACAAACTGCTAAAAAAAACTTAATTAAAATTGTTTTGTAATGTACTAAAAATATCTTTTACATTTATAAGTATTATTTTTCGGCTTTGAGGATGTTGTGGGTATATTAAGATAATTGTAGATTTGTCCATACATAATTATTGAATAATGCGTAAGAAAATATATTTTTAAAATATTGCCTTCTTTGTCCTCAAATATATTCGAATAAGAAAGCTCTTGAGACTCCTGATATAAACGAATTGAAAAAAAAAATACGGCCACCCGAATTTACACGCATCCTTTGTGCGCCTTCGTATGTATCGATATAATTAAACCGTAAAATACCAATACCATGCGAAGAAACTGGCATGGACTCAGCGACAAAAACCCTTAATAAGATCTCCTTAAGTATGTAAGTGGAAGTTCTATTTATCCCATCTTATCCACTAGTCAATAATTAATTGACTTACTGCTTAGATTAAGTAGACGAAATAATAAATGCTTACAAGGGGCTAGCGAGAATAATTTTTTTTCTTGTTGATGAATATGATTGAAGGAATTATCTGGATTATTATTTTGTGCACTATTATTTATTAAGTGCTGTAGGTTTAAAAAATGCACTTTGGATAATTGAAAGATCTTCATTAATGCAGTACACCGAAAAGGGGATAATGTTTTCCAGGAAGGTTTGGGAGGATGACTCATAACCAAAATATCTAGTAATGAGGGTGGCGAATGAATTAAATACCTGGGTACAAGAAACATTACTGCGTGTAAATATGCAAATTAACGAATATTTGCGTAATTTCTGAATAATGTGTTTCCATGACAGCGCAAGTATATTACATTTGGTCATTTTTTTTACATAGTTCATTATAATTCGCCTTTCTAGTTGTTTCTCTATAATATAAAATTTGTTACGCGGGGTATCCCTAAATGCGAAATGGAAACATAAAAGCATTAAATTAACTGAAAATCATATATTTTAACCAAGAGGAATATGTAAATGAAGCTAGGGAGCGAAGATCCTTTAAAGTGACAGACAGTATTTATGAAGGCTAAAACGAAAAACGGTGCAACCTCAGAGAGACGATTCAAACAAATAGCACATAAATTGTACAGAGTTGTGAAAGTCCGTAATTGTAAACGTTTTGAAATTCTTTATTTTATGGTCCTAGCAACATTTTTCTCAACGAATTTTAACGATTTTATGTTACAGTCTAGTAATGTGAACCACCACACATATAATGGCACACATGAAAGGTAGATAATTTCAAAACTTCACGCATGAATTGGTAAAAATTCAGAAATGAACTCCCTGCATTCTAAGTTTCAACATCTACCAAATAAACTATTTATTTTTAAAATATATCTGTAAAAAATAAACGTTTTTACAAAAATTATCTATTTTTTTTAAATGGTTATTTACATATTATGATGCAGTAGACTGATGGGATAAAATATATTATTTAGGTATCTGAAAAGTGTGAACCTTTTTTTAAATTTAATGAAATTTATTTTTAAAAAGATAAGTTTGAATTCTGAAGCTTCCACAATTATTTGCGCAATTACAAAAGTCACTTCAAACGTACCAACCATAACTCCAGTGCAATACTATTTTAATAAGCCCACTGCTATGGGGATTATGGAGGAAAATTGCTAGAATAATGTAATAACTGCATAAATGCATAGTTGAAATTCATTCTGTGTGCGTTGCATTGTGCAGCGAAGACAAAGCATTTTCTCAAAAGGGGTTTCAGGTTTTTGCATGTTCAGCGTGGCTTAATCTGGGGAGATAATGGCTGGATAAATCAACAAAAAATCACTGCTTAAGTTCTACTCTTTATTGCAGTTTGCTCTGCCAGCAGATTTACTTTTCAACTTGCCGAACTCCAATAACCTCCAATAAAGAGAAAAAATTTAATATATTAGGAACTTTTTTTCATTTGTGACTTTATGTCCATTTCCTGAGAAAATATTGGTCATTCAGAATATATATAAACACGTGTTCAACACAGGTGGTCTTGTTCAAATGAACATAATGTACGAGATGTGAAAATATTATTATTTTAACACGTGTTCCGACTTCCTCATAACACATTCGCGCTTTACTGATAGTTTATGATGAAATTTGTCAAATCATTTGTTATAGGCCTCCAAACGAATAATTTGACAAGATTTTTAATAAATTAACAATATGTCATACCAGTAAGTTTCTCCGTGTAGAACGGTTTTGCCTGGCACGGCCATCTTCAGACTGGTTAAAATATACCTGTATATAATGTAGGCAAGGATATTTATATATATTTTAGGACGATAAGAGTGAATAAATTATAATATCCAAGGTTTTAACAAAATATAGAGTTAAGCAATATATTTCCAATCCAAAGATGCTAGTGACACACAAACATAATAATAAATTGTGGAAAATAGAAAATTTATTTTAATTAATTCATTATATTTTTTTAAATTGTCGCAACTATTCCCGACTGCTCGTAGCTAGTGGGACTAAGGTATACCCAATCAAAGTATACGGTTAGGCTGAAGGGAATATGTAGTATTGTGCATTGTGCATGGATGTAAAATATAATTTAACTAAAATTTATAAGGTACTTTTACACTCCAGCGTTGCTTCAACTGTGGAGACAATGGACGGTTAAATCAACAAAGAAACACTGTTTCAAGTTCTACTCTTAACAGGGATTTTCTCACGCAGCGGATTTTCTTTGAATTTGCAAGATATCGAATTCCCAGCTTTCAATAACGCTCAAGGAAAAATTGGATGCCGAAGGAATGGGTATATATGTAGATATAATATCCATCGCTTCTTTTTATGCGCGACAGAAGAGACTTGAAAGGGTATCCAAACGGGATGAATGGTTCAACATGGATGAGCACTGAAAAATAAGTGTCGGAAACTTATTCAAAATTCAGGATGTTTTATTTGAGGCTTTATTTATGGTAGGAAAGGAGTTAAGTATTTGTGGCTGTAACACCGTAGTAAAACTTTTAATAATGATTGTACACTTATTACAATCTATTCGCGATGTTTTGAAAAATATCATACTCTCAAAGTACATCGAGTGCTACATTGATATCATAAAGCTTAATAGCCAATGACGGAAATGAAGTTGAAAATAGTAGTTTGGATTCACAAATTTTAGCTAGAAAAGCGGTCCAATTAAAAAAATATATAATATACGTTTTATTATCTTCATTTTTTTGTAACAAATAGAGATAGTGATATCCTCACTGGGATCTTCCGTGCTGAGGATTTCATTTAAATCTTATTAAACTTTAGTAGCATGACTAAAATGAAGTAAGTATAAAAATATTATGTAGCGTTTTTTTCTGAAATATTTATGAATATATTATATTGTGTTTTTAGTGCAGTTGAGTAGTTTCGAATTCAGTCAGTGTCAGTGTGTTTGGTGTCAGTATATTTTTCTCCGTGTCTTGTATCCAGCTTTTTATTTGAGATTTAAATGTTATAATATCATCATCATCATCATCATTATCACTTTTGGCTCTACAACCCCTGGTGGGTCTTGCTTGGCCTCCTCAAGAGTCTTCCTCCACTCATCTCGGTCCCGCGCCAGCTCTCTCCAGTTTCGAAGCTCCAAGGCAGACAAATCTTTGAGGACGTTGTCGCTCCATCTTAACCTTGGCCTTCCCAGGCTCCTTCTCCCTATCGGTCTTGAGCTCAGCAGGGACTTTGGTTCTTGATGCTCGGTCATTCTCTCCACATGACCTAGCCACCGAAGTCTTCCCAGTTTTATGAACTTTGTTAAACAGAGTATAGAGCTCATTGTTATAACGTCTGCGCCAAAATCCATTTTCTAGAACCGGTCCGAAGATGCGCCTCAAAATTTTCCTTGTTTTAATGTTATAGTATTATTGTTATTTTTGAATGAGAGTGGGATTTTACCATTTCACATGGACAAAAGCCTCTTTTTAAGATTTTTGTTGCTTCAGATATATAACAGATTTTGTTAAATTTCGTTAAGTTTATGCATTCGTCTATAATATTTAAATTTATTACCTGTTGAAATTCCATTTTTTTATGTGAATACCGGACAAGAGTCTCAACTACTTCCAACCGTCTGGAGCTAGTGAAGCCATATGGCATCCCCAATTTTTGAATTTTGTGAGGCTGAAGGTAGTGGGGAGTGGAAGGAAACGGGGAAGAGGAAGGTGGGGGGGGGGGTACCTGGCTGTGTAGATGTGGTCACCAAACACGGCTAAAGCCATTTCCAGCAACGTTTCAATTCAGAATGGTGGTCTTACACCAAAGCAATACTGAGAGTATCTACCACTTTGGAAAGTGCTGCAAATATACTGTTTATTATATTAAATGAATAAATTGTGAAATAACATTTACTTGCGTACGCCGGGATTTGAACCCGCGGCCTTCGGCTTTCTAGTCGATAGCCTTACCCCTCGACCACGGAGGCCGTCAACATTAAAAAGGTTTCATTAGTTTGAAGTAGTTTAGTAGGACGTTAATGTCAATAGATATAAAAAAGGTACAAAAATGTATAATATTGTAGCTAAAATTAGGTCTGCAAACGCAGACATCGAAATAGATCATATTTCACCGAATAAAATGATTTATTATTTATCCGTATTCACTTATTCAAACCACCTCTGGATATCACAGAATACATATTCAATATAGTGGATAAAAAAACAGTTTTTCACATTGATACAGATTGTTAGTCAAAATATCAATCGTTCAAAAATAGCATTCGTCGTTTCAAAAAATTGAGTTTTTTCTTTTAAAACAATAGCCTGGAAATGGATATTCAATTATTTAAGGTTCCGTACAATATGACACCACTCGGGAAGGTTTTAAGTGATTCAATAATGCTGAGCGCTGTTCCAAACTTCTTCTGAAATCATGTGAATCTAGTTTATATCAAACCTAAAATAAACCCCATAACTGCCATTTTTTTTGATCAAACATTACGTTCCTAATCGAGTTAATGTCCTATCAATATTTTGTATTAGAATTATGTATATTAGATTTATTATTTGCTCTTTTATCTTGTTTTTTCTTATAAATTGTATGACCACTTCGTTTCAATTTGTTGTAAATATTAAACAAAAAGAAGAATTTTCCAAGCACAATTCATAAACTTTCTCCTACTAATAAAATCTTCCAGTTTAGATTCAGTGAATGTCCTGACATAAAAAAGTTTTCTACCAAACAGTTATAATGTATGTAATAAAACACATTTCGAAAGTTTTGCTGTCAAGAAACAAACGAAAATTCGAGATTTTCGAGATAGTTATTTATTTTTAGTGTATTTTTGGGATATTATGCCATGTTGCGCTACCTTCTTCTTATTTATATTGAAAAAATATAAGTTTTTGATTAATATTATTAAATACGACGGGGCTAAGCACAATAGTTCTTGGTATTCGATAATTCACGGCTACACCAAAACTAAACGCAGAAAACCATTTTAAATTATACTGTAATACCAGCTCTAAGAGCATTAGAGTTATAATACAGTATCACATCTACATAGATAACAACACACACCACTACAATCTTTGATTACACAACTGTCCTGATGATGGACACTGTAATGCTGTCCGAAACGTTGGCCAAAAAAGGAAGCAATGCAGTCCGTCATAAAACCCCAAAAATAAATCATTATAGGATGAAAATTCTCTTTAAAAATTATGACATTATGGTTATTACATAAATCTACGTACAAATGTTGTAGCGCTGTTATTGTAACTACAACAATTTTGGTTAATATTATGTTACAACGTATATAAATTTTCCAAAGATGAAACGAAATTAATTCTCAATGCATATTTATCAAAATATAAAATTCAAGCAGGTACAAATAAAACATTCGGAAAATCGTAAAAATCGATAAAGTACGACACATATTATGCTACTTATTTATTATGTACACATTTCATGAATACACAATATCTACAAATTAAATATAACGTAACTATTTTTTACTTTCTCACTGCAATGTACTTACTACAATTCGTAATACCTATCATATTATTAATTACTACAATAACTACTCTTACTCTACTCTTCCAAACACAAGCTAAAGCTTCTATGAAGAGTAATATTCAAAGCTCTGATATGTAGAAACCCAATTTAAATAAGATTTTATAAGTAATTAATTTATTTCTTTAATAAAATTTAAAAACTGTTAATCAATATTTAAAAAAAAACTACATTTTCCTTTCACATCGGTTGCTTTGCCTCGCGTCACCCGCCCTGTTCCGATAGTACGATACATAGTTCAAATTTACAAAAAAAAATAGCACAAAACAATTTAAGGTGAACCAGATTCGAATAGCCAGGTATTTCCTAACCTTCCTCACCCCATCTCCTTCTCCTCCCCACTACATTCAGCCTCACAATCCCCAGTTGGGGACGGCATAGTCTCACTGACTCCAGACGATTGGGAGCAGTTGGGACTCTTGTTATTCACATTTCAAAAAACACAATCGAATGAGCGAGTAGATAAAAAGCTCATGAAAAACTAAAAATTCTAAATTAACGCCTTAAAAGAGAAAAAATGTTTAATTATTATGGATGGCTTTTCGAAAATATCAAAACCATAGTGAAATCTCGCTTAATGTTATTTGTTTATTTATGACCATTGCGTTTATGACCGTGATTAATTTTTGGGTTAATATGCCGTGTTGCCCTTCCTCATTCTTTAGTCAACGTTTCGGAGAGCGTTACAGTAGCCATCATGAGAACAAATATGTTTGAGACAGATTTTGATATGTGTTTATGTACCTATGTAGAAGAATGGCATTCCTTCGGTACTTAATTCATTCCTTAACTACTTCTCCTCCCCACTCCCTTCAGTCTAACAACATATAAAATTGGATATACTGTTGTTTTAATGGCTCTGGGTACTTTAGTGTCTTGTAGGGATATTCGTGTATTTGTGTTTAAAAGACTGCACACGCTCCTTAATAAAATAACCGATTTCCTTCACATGGAATTATGACATTCGGTGGTTTACTTGAAAAAGCTTCAATCTGACTGTAATTTAAAATTAATAGAACTGGATAACTATATTAGGCTGATGACGTGCGGTAGTTACAAGTTAATGTCCATGCAAAGTAGGCACATGTCCACACGCGAGGTAATCTGGCGGATGTGAATCATGTCTCCCAATAACAATACCGCCGACAGGGTTGAACGCGGAATACGGAGCTAAAAGCCGCGTCACGCTTAACCCTTTCAGACTGCACTTTTATTTCCACATATAGACCATATTTAACAGAAAATTTTTGTTGTAATTTTTTTTTCTGTAATTTTAGATTTTTTCTAATTCGATTTTTAATATTTTTCGGTCTCACAGGGTTATTTTTTATTAGTGAGGAAAAAATCAATTCAAACTCACAAACAATTGTTAAATGAAAAAAAAAATACTAATTTATGGTCTAATATGCATGGATATAAATAAAAATAAAAATGGATCCTAGTTCAAGCAAAACAGCCAAAAATGGATCTGTCACTGTACATGTTAGAGTATTTACAGTAATATTGCTGGAATAAAGGTTGCAACCTAGCATGAAACATAGGACGCAATGAGGAATATCCTTTAGAAGCGATACAAAATACGTGGCGATTTTTTTGACAAAATTAAGATATATTAATGTTTAGTTCGAGTTCCTCAGGAGGAACTCTGTTATTGAAAGGGTTAAGGTCGTCCTAAACAATCCGTCTGGCTTGCTGACAGGGGTGGATTCCACCTAAATAACGTATTTTTTGTAAAATAATAATATTTTTAACTAATTAACAAATATCTAACCTTTTTTAAATTTTATTCACTTAAACGTGACTTTGATAACTTCTACTATCATTGACTTCCGCGTCGTATATTTTCCTTACCTCCTTTCTTCGTTCATCAGGCATGACCGAACTATCTAAGCGTCTCTTTCTTTATCTTAACCATTGTGCTTAAATCAGCCTTGCATTCTTTCCGGATCTCCACACTTTTAACATGGTCACACAAAATTTCACCACACATACACCTCAGGAATTTAACATCTTCAATTATTTAATAGACTTAATTAATAAAATAATAAATAAATAATAGAGAATTAATTTAAAAAACAGACGGACACAAAGTGGAAAACCTGTTCACAGTTGGTGTTGGCTTCGTGAGAACTGGCCGTTTTTTTCTACGTTTTTGTGCAAGTTATAGCCCCTACCTTAACCCGCCTCACAACGCTGCCTTTACTCTGTACTGACAGGGGCGCTCTCGTGAGGTGTCACATGAAAAGAAAAATATTTGTTTTCTTTAAAACAAATAAGTATTAATTCTAAATAATATGAAACGTTATATAATTGTGAATGAAACAAAAAGTACCAAGACCAGCAGTTGTTCTACAGTCCATTCTCACTGCCTACCCCTGCGGAGAAAAGGCGTGGTGGTTAGTTAGTTATGAATGATTATTTTTAAACGGGATCTATCTCTAGAGTTCTTTATCCGTCCCTGCCCTCCACGGTACTATGATTTAATTTAGAACGCTCTGACTTTAGTCGCGTTGATTTTCTAATTGGAGAATCCATTCCAAGGTTCATTAAGTGTAGGAGAAACTGCTAGAACGTGATATAGCGATGCTTTTATTTGAAAAACTTTCATTTTCCTCACTTCAAACTAACTTGCAGCAGATTTTCAAAGGTCTGCGTTTCACTAACTGGCGGCTAGTTCCCCAACGTCAAGTTAAGCCGACGACCGCTTAGTGATATAATAGGTTATAAACACGTTATCTTTTCTCAAAAAAATTATATTAGTTAACCTTGATAATAAATAATATAAGTTAACCTTGATAACAAATTATGTAAGGCAACCTTGATAACAAATTATATAAGTTAACCCTGATAACAAATTATATATGTTAAACTTGATAACAAATTATATAAGTTAACCTTGATAACTATAAGCAATAATGTTAATGTGGAGAAATTTCAACACTTTGTAAAGAATTAATATTTATATTTTAAATAAAAAAATCACTTTTATACATCACTACTTAATCAAAATAATCGACACGGTCGAAACGAATGATTTCTTCGTCAGGATAAACATATAACAAGTGTACAAGGTTATTTATTTTATTTAAATTAAAATGACGCCACCAAGTGAAATTGCAACTATGGAATATTCTGTTTACTAACAAATTAACTAACTGACAATAGCCAATCGGGGTAGATAGAAAGGACGGACCGCCAAACAACTCGATCTTCGCACACACTTTTTTTTATTTTTTATTTTTCTTTATTTAGTGTTTTTTTTTTGTTTTTGCAATTTTTGGGTGTTTTAAGACCACAAAACTAGGCACATGCCCGTGAAGTGGTGGTTGATTATATATACAGTATATTAAAATAATAAATCAAATATGAAATATAGAATAAATTACTTCACTCCTTGCCTCATTCATATTTGTTTCACTTGATCGTTCCAATGTCTTTCTCGGGCGTCCCCGATCTTCTATATTTTCCCTATACTCCTATTTTCGTTCATTCGCTCTACATGCCCAAACCATCTAAGTGTCCGTTTCTTAATTTTACTTACTACGCATACATATAAATGCGGATCTCCACATTTCTCACATGATCATACAAATACGTCTCAGGGATCTCATTTTTTACAGCATTCGTTCTGTTTTCATCCTTCCTCTGTCAGTTCCACGCATCACTGCCATACATCAGGGTAGGTACCAGCACTCAATTTTAGAGTGCTGGCTTCGCTTTTTAAAATAATTTTTCGTTAGCGCCAACCGCGTCCAATCCTCTATCAATGGAGTTTCCTGCATTTACTCTTCTTTCAATATTTGGAAAGTATGTTTGATATTTTGAGTTATTAATGTTATTTTGTCATGAACAATAGCAAAATGAAAATTAACTGCGAAAAGAAGACACGGTATTTTTTGATAAGTTTTCATAAATAATGTAACAAATAATAAATAAATACCTACCCTGCAGTGAATGTCTTATTACGTAATTTTATTTACATAACATAACCAACCATTCACAACATTTAAAAATAGCGACGTCTGAAATTCTGTCATTTTCAATGCATCAATTTATCGCATATAGAGGGCGCATAATATTTTATTAAGTTTTATGGTCGCCATTAGTCAGCCAAAGTCGGGGAATTGAAATTTATGGCCTAATTTTTTTAAGTGATCGCTCCTATAAGTAGCACCATGCTTCGAGTTCTATCTTAAATGCTGTTTCTCTTTTCGATAATAATTTATGACAGCGTTATGTTAATCTTTACAGCATTTAGAATTTTCGAACTTGTTCGAATTTTCGAATCGAGTTCTCGTTGTTAAAATGTCACGGTATCAAATTTGATGTTGTACATTTTTGTAACCACTGAAGAATAAATCAATAGTAGTGAGTTCTGTGATTGTGTCCGTGTTCTTGAAGGAAGATAGATTTTCCGTTACTTTATGTGAAATTGATAAAACTTCTTCATTGAACAGATAATCATTTACAATGGCATAATTTGTAACTTCGAGATATCGGTATACTTTAATTGATCACACTTCTAGTGATTTTCTATGCAGTGTTTGGAACGAGGCAATCACTTGACATTTCAGTTTGATTTCCAATCGGCGGAAATGAGTTCTGTGGATTTAATGTCGAATGATAATGTTGATGGAGTGTTGTTCAGTGTTTTATGAGGTATTTTTAAAAGCAATAATTTATCAGATAAACCTTACGCACATACGTTTGTTTTGTATTAGTTTTTGATAGGTGATAAATTTCTCTGATTCCTTGGTATCAAGATTCATCTAAAATATCGTCGTTCACATTCATATATAGTAACATGTATAGTACATTTACAGTAATTGCCATTTTAAACTGAAATCGTAATTCTAAGCAATAAAAAAATGACGTAGGCACCTATTGTTTATTTCATGGACTTAAGAAGTCCTGGGCGGAAGTGTTCGGGAAAAAATTGTCGAGAAAGTTATAATTGCATTAACAGTACAAAAATCAAATAGTTTATTTAATACCACTTTGCCTATAATTCATTTGAATTTTTTTGTCATACAAGATGGCTGCCAGGCATTTTTCACTCACTCTAGATTTGGCTTCAATTAAGATCATACAAAATCTAACTAATGCTTTGTCCATGGCTTATTTGGTGGATGGTTATTCCATAAGAAATAAAATCATAAAAATACGGTTGATTCCCGAGAGATTCAATGTAAGCAAATTACAATTTTTATCTAAAAATCTTTTGTTGAAACTGCTTAAATCGTTTTAATAATTTTAAAAAGTTTTTATTTATTTATTAATATTATTATTAGGTTCTCCTCGACAATAAAACTTTTTACCGTTGGAAAATTTTTATATTTTTTTAATTATTTAAATGGTTTATGGCTTCAAAAATTTGATTATCGAATTATTATTTTAACCCTCGGAATGCCATTGAGTCTGTATCGGATTTGGTAGGAACTTGCTAATATTCCTTTTAAATTTTATTTGCTTGGCAAATAAATAATGTATTTATTTATTATTCGTTTTATCTTTATTGTTTCTTCACTTTCCTATTATGTATACAATCTCTCTAATAAACAATACGTCTACATGAATAATAAAAAGGTCACCGTTTATGTCAAGCTTTCAGTAAAATGTATGACGTACTACAATGAAAAATGAAAAAGACATTTGGAAGTCTATATCCACAATTTTATCGATTTGATAAACAATAAAAAACTTAGGTTCGCACAACCACACCATTAACACCAGCCTCCATTTTCAGTAATAAAAAGCGGCTAACACAGTTAGTTTAACCATAAAAACGATGTTCGTTGATTTTAGATCACAAATTATTATCAATCGTCCACCACAAGTTCATAACGCAAACAAACTTGAAGCGGTAAAAGTGTAGAGAGTTTGTCATTTTTAGGCTGGCCGCATACATACGTTTTTTGTATTCGATTTCCGAATTCGTTTTCCGTATTCGGACATCCGAATGCACGGAATCACTAGAAAATACATTAACTGCCGCACACGTTCGTTTTAGTTCCGAACGGAACAAATTCCTTACGCACGTTCCGAATGCGAGCCGGCGCGTTCGGAGAAACCGAATGGAAAAAACCTAATGACGTCATGTGGAACGCAGCTATTGCATACAGTTTGTTTGTGCCGACGCAAACGCACGGAAATTTCCGTTCGTAATACAGTGTTGCCAACGGATCTTGACCTAATATCGCCGTTTCTCATACATAAGGTAGCGTAAAGTAGCCGAATTTGCTGTTAGGTGGGACATGTTTAAAATTGATGTTTTTACGTGAAAATAAAAATTTCGTGGGGGGGGGGGGTGCCTAGAGAATTTTAAAAAAATAAAATTTGTCCCCAAAAAATAAAAAAAATTCATGGGGAGGGTGGCTAGAGAATTTCTAGAAAATATTAAATTTGTCCCCAGAAAAATAAATTTCATGTCTAGAGAATTTCGGGACATGTTTAAAATTGATGTTTTTGAAGTAGCTTAATTGGCGACCAGTCGCCTTTTAGGTTTTTTCGGCGCCGATTCTCGCTCTGAGTAGCCTAAATGGCGATATATCGCCCTTGTTGGCAACACTGGTACTGACGTTTATACATTCCGAATGAAGAAAAACGAACGTTTGCGCTAGTCTCACGGAATTCCGAATACGGAAAACGTATGTATGCGGCCAGCCTTAGAATTCTCCTTCGTTTCCGCGAAAGTCTCAGTGGGCGCTGCGCTCAGCCGAGGCTAAACAAATAACAGGAGTAAGAACAGAATGCTTTTTTACTCGTTAGCGAATGCCTCAGGAGAGATTTAATTTCTATAAAAGGAGTTGAAATAAAAAAATGTAAAGCCGGGTGGGTTTAAAAAATAGACTGCGATTCCAGGCGGTACTTGGGTTTTACCTTATTGTGAAGGTATGAAAACCTACATACTAACATATATCCCCAATGTGGTTAAAATTTAAAAATATCGGTACAAGAAAATACATAATATATACACACTGATTAAATTGAAAATTTTATGGTAATAATTTTTATCCCACGTTTTTCATCCCTGTCTTCTAAGTAATTCGTATAATGTACACACGCACACGTGAATAACGTTCATGTAATTGAAATGTTGATCATGTACCTGGTGACTAATCATTTCTTTAACTGATTTGAGTTTTTTTGTGCGGCCAAAAGTATAATAATTGTTTATTTTTGGGGTATTATGTGCAACTATTCTTCCCTGATGATGGACACTGTAATGCTGTTCGAAACGTTGGCTAAAGGAGGAGGTAGTACATCATGGCACAATACCCAAAAATAAACCATTATAATTTCTATTAATTGTCAAAAAATATTTTAATTGGTTAGGAAGACAATTGTTTTAATGTAAAGTTTAAAATTATGAAGCGATTCAATCAAACTTAGGAAGTCTGAAAACCCTTTTCACCAAAAATTTTTTAATAATAAATTTTTGTTTGTATTATTTTGAAACATATCACTGGAAACATTGAAATGAAACGTGACAATATCTACCTAAATTATTACACTCAAACATGTTTTTTTTTATTTTTGATCTATTACAGATATTCAAAACAGAAACAATATATCGTTATTATTATTGTGTAAATTCTCGAATAAAATAATATCAAGTGAAAGAATTAATCACAGTTGCTGAACTTATAGATTAAAATGGAGTGACGGTACACCTATCTACATACACATAAAAATATTGCAATTAAAAAAAAAACTTGAAACAATAAGGCAAAATCGTGGGTACAGAACAATGTTTTCAAATCTAATTTCGCATTTTGAATCCGGTCTAGAATCGAAATAGCCGTGAACGCAAATTCATTAAAAAAATATTCGATTACATACAGAAATTACTCAACCAAATTGAGCGAATCAAATATTTGAAGAACAGAGTAAAACCAAAAGCCTTTTGAAGGTGTACTGCTTTCACTTCGTGGATTATTTGAAAAAGGTCTCTTAAAAATCTTTTTAAAATGACGCTTCGGAATGAGTAATGAAAAATGAATTTTACACGAAACGAATTACTGAGTAAAAAAATGATTCAGGGAGATTCTCTATTGGAAACAAAAGAAATATTCACAATTTCGTAAAGGATTTTTATTTTTATTATTACTTTCTCGGTTTATTTATTACAACGGGCGGGTCAAAAAAATCGGTTTTTGTCAAAAAAACTTAAATTTAGAATAAAATATTCAGTGACAACAAAATTGTGTTGTTGTGGGGTATCACACACGGAGAAAACTAACTGATACGAGTATTGTTAATGTATTAAAAATATGGTGAAATTATTTTTTTTCCTGTTAAAAACGGGACTAGAGGCCTATAACCAATCATTTGAAAAATTTCATAATGTAAATATGTTATGACGAAGTCGGAACAGTTTTCTTCAAAATAATAATATTTTCACATCTCATCCATTATATTTATTTAGACAAGGTCACCTGAAATTGAACACGTGTTCATGTTTATTCTGAATGACTATATTTTATTTGGAAATGGTCATGTAGTCATATTTTAAAAATTATTTTTGAAAAGAATCCGTTCTCGTTTTTCTCAGTATACTAGAGCAGGTAAACCGACTAGCGACATTGTATTAAGTTGTTATATAGTACGACATTCCACACCTTGTTTTTGCTTTGCGGAAATATTTACCTGGGAATAACACAAGTGACAAGACCTGAGTGGGAGGAAGTATTAACATGGTTTTGGTTTCATGTTTAATGGATTTATTTTTCTGCTCCACATTCTTTTCTGTCGTGAATGCGAGTACAGAAATGCGCGAGTTATCTTAATTTCGAAATCTTACTGCAGTGGAACTTACCCTACCAACTGCATTATATATTTTTAGTACTTTGAAATTTGTCCAAATTTTCTGCAATTCAATGGAAGTCCTCGAATATCATAATCTGGACATGTAGTTTTTGGATCCATGCATCAGTTGCGTGAGTTCTTAACCATGAATAAATATAACTTTTAGGATTTAAAGTGGCCAAGGACTTAAGGACACGGATTAACGAAGGATCGACTATGACAAAATTTTTCCTTACAAGAGTCCCAACTGCTTCCAACCGTCTGGAGCTGGTTGAACTATGGATTTCTCAATTGGAGTATGTTGTGAGGCTGAAAGTAGTGGGAGAAGAAGAGGATTGAGAAGAAGTAGGGGGGAAAGTACCCTGTATTCAGATTTGGTCACCAAACACGACTAAAACCGTTTAAACTTTTCAATTCCGAATGGTGGTGATTCACCAAGTGATCAACTTCCATTCTATAACGTGCCGAAAACATGCTACAACATGAAGTTTTAATGAATTAATTGTTAAATAACATAAATTAATTATAACTTAAGGCGATGGACTACGTCGTGTAATATTTTAAATTGAACCGCTATCAATAACAATCCTTACCTAGATGGCGATAAGGTTCAAATTCCCGCTTAACACCATCCGCCTGTTTTGATTTATGCAAGAAAAAAACATGGCCAAAAAGTTCATTTTATTTTATTTTGTGGATATTCAAGCATAAATATTTATTTTTTTCGATAATTTTATAAATAACTTAATTTGCCACATTATACAATAAAATCATAACCGAAAATGGGTTCGTAAGTAGGAGATTTTGAAGATTAAAGCAATTTTCATCGGTCTTTACATTATTTTTTTCTGGGCTTATAAAAAGACTTATCTAAAAAATACTCGATTATTTCAAAGGCCAAGATGTATTCTCGCAGTATTTAATTAAAGCATCTTAAACCTTTCTAGGCGACCAAATTTTCAAATCAAAAACACATGATTTTGCATTACTACGTATGGCATCGCCTTAATGAGTACCTCGAATTGTAACATTCAATCGTTAAAGACAATATTAGCGATTATCAAACGCAAATTTGAAACACGAAATCAGTAAAAGGAATTGTCACTACGGTCACTCTAGCATATAGGAGAGCAGCGTCCCGGCAAGGCTAAGGTCACGGTTCGATTCCTAGATGTGACCGAATCTTTTTCTAATATTGAGAAATATTAAAATTGCCATCAATGATTAATGGCGAAGATCTCGAGAGGCTCACGTCAAGTCCCACGGATGAATTTTGCGATGTTTGGGGATAGAGCAACTCGTTTATAAAATTTAAAAGTAATTTAAAATACCTTTTCAGGATAGGTTGTCTTAAATAACCAATGTAAATGGCCTTAGGTGTTTGAATTAATAAACGGGGCTGTATAAAGTTGTGTTTGTATTATTATTAACAGGGTTTGGAAAGACAGTGGTATGGAATCTTCCAATTGCGATCCTTCCTGCTTGGCGGGTTAGTCTGTTAATTGAATAAATTCGTTTCTTGGTCCGAACTACCCTCCAACGCCTTTTATGGTGAAATATTAGGTAGGTAAGCATGCTGAGGAACAACAGTGGTTTTCGGGAGAGGGTGAAGGAGGGGCACGGTGGTGGGAGGTTTGGGGAGTGTTGCGAGTTTTGTAATAAATCAGTGCCACGGGTCCCCAAAGGTCAAGTAAAGGCTTTACACAACTTGGTTCGTGCACGAAAAGCATTACGCCCTTGCCCAGACAATTCAAGATACTCGATACGCCACGAAACAGGGATTTTTTTGTTCCACTTTTATTGCTATGAATAAACGGTTTGTTTCTTTTTACTATTTATGTTGGGTGACCTAAATTGAGTAAATTGTCGTTAAAGCGCTTGCTTTGGGGTTGGAATCTCACGCAATGCTGATAAAATAACTGTGATATTCTGATTTACGATTCTTACGTGATGGCCAAATATAATTAGAATAATTTACGTGTTTATGGTTCGATGGTGAGCGACAACTTGTTGATTTCGTATCGAATAAATGGTATCCAACACGTATCTAAACAGCTTTAAGAACATTATATGAAACTCGCTAACAAAACAGGTACATTAATGTTTATTGATGACTAAACAGAAACACCTTGAAGGATGCATATTTATTAACAAGTTAAATTTCAAATTAGCTGTTTTATATAAAACTTAATGTATTGTATTACACATTCAAAATACTAACTATTATTGTAATTAAATACTACGAACGAACTCAAAATTTTATATTCCGTAGAAATAATCTCGTACGTAAGACAAGTGTAATGAACCAACATATAAATAAATAATTCTTGGTGTTATTTTAAGCAATAATTATTATCGCGAAACACACGATACGGTAATTGAACCCGAAGCCTTCTGATTACCGGTCAGGTTCTCTACCAATTGCGCTTCTTTGGCTTAAGAAACTTTTATAATATCTAGGATATATCTCCAATATGCACTTTTAATTAAGAGTGCATACTAAATAAGTAAATACTGCAGGTTCAATTCCCGTCGGCGCACACGGGGCCGAATTATCGATTTACTGCGGCAAAAATATTTTTATTTGATATTCATATCAGAATTATGATTGATTAGAGTCAGGTGCTTGTAGTATTCCAATTTTTAATATTTCATTTAAATTATTTTGAATTGATGAGACAGGTAAATATGACATATAATCAAGATTAAACTATAATATGACGATAACTTGTGAAAGTGTTCATTTTTTATTTCATAAATATCTGGTTCCTTTCTCTTAATCTTCATTCGCCAATACTGAATGAAAAAAAGCCCTCGTTTTAAAAAAGGTGGACATACATTTAATGTTTTTTTATATTACTTATAAAATGTGTTTTCGAACAAGAAAGAAAACTTCGTGGAATTCTGTGGAGCTTTTTTTAAAACTGTAGATGGAGAAAATATTAAAAAAAAAAATTAACAAAATATTATTTCTTACAACATATTTTGTTTCCATCTTAAATTATTATGTTAAAAATATATTTAGATTAAATAACATTCCTGACGCTTCAATATACCTATATGTCAAAAATTCTGATTTTAAAATGGGGAAAACAGGATGAGCGTCGTTACCCCGTCAATGAATCAGGCACAGCTAAGCAATATTGGCCTCACGAAAAATAACTCAACTTTGGACGCATGTGTAAATAAATTCTTGTGGTTCATTCCTAACTGGTCATTAAAGAACGTTTTCAAGGTATTTATTATCAGTTTGAAGACAATACCTTTGCACCAGTGGCGGCTCGTGACTTTTGGGTTACTAGAGTGCTAATATTACAAAAAATGGCTTAATTGATGTTGTTGCAGCTGAAAACGATTTTTTTTTCGAATAATTGATTTTTTGTATGAAGATTTTCAGGAATTCCGTGCGGCGCACGGCTATACTGAAATTTCCTGAAAATCTTCATACAAGAAATCGATTTTCGAAAAAAAATAAAAAATCGTTTTCAGCTATAACAACATCAGAAATGCCATTTTTTTAATATTAGCACTCTAGTACACCCAAAAGTCACGAGCCGCCACTGCTTTGCACATTTATTTTTGGCGCAGTTATTTCCTTTCCTTCTGAGAGGTGGCATGTGTTATTTCTCAAAAGATTTTTAAAATTTATATAGGTGTTTCATACTAAAATAATATATTATCCTTGCTATGTAAAAAAATATCTCGTTAATATTAGTTTATCATTAAAAATAATAATTCTTTGTATATTTATCTTTCACACGATATGTGACATATAACACAAGACGATTTAAAGAAAGTTTGTCCGGAAAACTCTTTCACTCTTTCCGGAAAATTTCTTTCATGGATTTACGGAGGCGAAAAGTTCGGAAATTAATTACAAAGTAATTACAATTTGTAAAACAAAACCTTTATTTTATTTCACGCAAGACTTATTACTGAAATACTTTAGCTTTTTGTAGTTAAGTTTTGACATCAAGTGGTTAAGACAAAATGTACCAGTTCTCTTCATTTGTTCCTTTTGGTACCTTATCGTATCGGAGGTTGACTAGAAATGTGAGACGTCTGAAACATTTGAAGATTTCATTTTGAATAGATTTGATAGATTCCAGGGATTCCCCTATGACAAATGTCTAGAATTTGACTTGCAATGTCATTCGTCATTATTTTGATAAACAAAGTGTTAATATAATCAAATTATTTTCGATTAGATCAATCATCTGATTTTTTATCTAAGGTTTATCGAAGTGATTGTTAGTTATCGAGTGTTTTTCCTTAATATGTTAATAATGATAAAAATTTTCCATTCAATAACATTCCACTCAATATTTTCAAACGATCACAAAACTGTAATTTTTTCTTTATAATTTTACTATGTACTTACTCGTAAGGGTTGTATGTTTTTGTTGGCTATATGAGATCATCAGAATTATACCATCCCATTGCGGGAGGCGGGTATGGGTACCGCCACCCCGGGAACCGTTCAATGGATAACTAACACCTCTGCTATAGGTCACCCCAAGTAGTTCGCTGCGTTAGGTGACTTTTGTGGCCGGGTTCACAGGATGAGGATTGTCTATTTCTTGGTGATGCGTCTGCCTTCATACTGTGTGGCGAGCTGTATTTGGAGATTCTGGTTGAGAAAGATCTTTTTACCCCTCCAGCGGGATTTTCTCTACCCATCGCCTTGAACCGCAGGGATGAATTTAACGTCAGTCACTCCTGGATTCACCAGATCTTCTTCTCCTTAAAAAACCCCCCACACAGAATTCCCGAATATGACATAGGATTCAGGGCTTCTGATAAGAAGCTAATGTTTGAAAATGCTCAAATTACTGATACAAACTAAAAACTAAAATTAAATCGACGTATTCTGTCAGATATTGCAAAACTATTTTTTTGTAATTTTTCAAAGCTTGTATTTCAATTTTAAAGATTCTATGTAGGTAATATAATATTAAGCTTTCTAATACAATCTGTTTCCATTTTCGTATAACAAAATTAATGCTTGACGTTGTGATTGATGTAAGATCAACTCAGGCGTATTTTTTATTGGGTGTTAATATTTTAGGCTAGAAGATTAATTGAGTTCTCCAGATTTTGACGTATTCTTGAGATCCTAGTAGATTAAAACGTATTTTTTTATTATTTATAAAATATACGGTAGATGTATTACTTAGTTATGTACTCTCGGGGGATATGTAAATCCAATTATTGGTATTATCGAATAGGGCAGGGCAAATGGCAATATTCTAAATACGCTTATTAAAATCCATATTGATAATTATACTGGTAGTCCCGATAAGAATTGGCGTTGACGAAATTTCCACAATCCATTAAGTCAATAAAAGAACTCCATTCTAAAACAATACTTCTTTATATTTATAAACACAAATACGAAAAACAACAGCTAACACATAATACATATTAGATACACTAGATCTAAAGAGCAAACACGTAACTACGAATATAACAAATGGAATAAATATTCTTATAGTATGGTACTAAACTCTTTAACAAAATCCCACTCACATTCATATGCCATAAAGACAACAATGTTATGATTAAAATCTCAAATAAAAAGCTAGATACAAAACATATGGAGATCAGAAATAGAAATTACAATGACACCAAATACAGACTGAAATCGAAACAACACAACTGCACTAAAAACAAGCATTAATAATATAAGTAATATTTTCACCATTATTTCATATTATTATACCTACTTTTAAATTTGTACATGTTTATGAAATCTTCAGCGCGGAAAGAATGGAATATAATTAAAAAAATTATTATCATTAGTTTTTGTGGACGATTATTATTTGCTGATAAAATTATATTGCTGTATTTTCAAAAAATTTGGAAGCTGAATTCCAAGTGTTTAAAAAAATTCACCGCTCTTATATATTTTTTTATAAATAATTTATGAATTGGTTTTGTGTATCTACGATTTGATTTATTAATTAATTGTTATCACTCAAACATATTCGAAAATAATATTTACAATAATAACCATATCAATTATAAATATAATAATTAGTATTATTTTTTACTTTCTTGCACATGAAATTATTTTACCTTAAATTGAGTTCATTTGCAAAAATTACATAAGTACCTAAATCATTTATTGGAATATTTAATACAATCTTTCTAATATTAACGAATACATTTTTACATTTACTTCGGTACTATAATAATATATTTTCACCAAACTAAGTAAATAAAAGTTTGAGAAGAAATTTACGGATTCGCTTAATCTAAAAAGCCAAATCTCAACGACATCAAGATTTCATCGACTGATAAAAATAATTGTCTGAATCCGGTTATAAAACTTACTTGTTTGGAAATTGAACTTATCGAAAGTTTTTCGAGAGCAACTCGCTAACTATCAAATATATTATTTAGTAAGTCAGAAGCGAGTAGATCTTTGAAAATATCTCGAGCGATTGGTGTCATATATACACATTTTCCATTTTATTTAATAAAGGCGATGCACTACGTCGTGTAATATTTTAAATTGAGCCGTTATCAATAACAACCCTTACGTAGATGGCGATAAGGTTTAAATTCCCGCTTAACACCATCCGCCTGTTTTGATTTATGCAAGAAAAAAACATGGCCAAAAAGTGCCTTTTATTTTATTTTGTGGATGTTCAGGCATAAATATGTAATTTTTTTTCGATCATTTTATAATTAACGTAATTTGCCACATTATACAATAAATTCCTAACCGAAAATGGGTTCGTAAGTAGGAGATTTTTAATTTTAAAGCTTTTTTCATAGGCCTATACATTATTTTTTTCTGGGCTTATAAATATACTTGCAAAAAAAATACTCGATTATTTCAAAGGTCAAGATATATTCTACTCGCAGTATTTAATTAAAGCATCTGAAACATTTCTAGGCGACCAAATTTTCCAACCAAAAACACATGATTTTGCATTACTACGTATGGCATCGCCTTAATACCATTTCTCAAAATATTAATATGGAAAAATGAAACTGTTAACTGCGGCTTAAAGCTTACGAATCTACATTAGCTTTAAACCGCTGATTTCACCGTTTATTCCATATTTGAAGGTTCAAATTTGGCAAATTATGGAAAACGATCGCTTGTTTATCTTGTTTTATTTATGCTTGATTGTTTATTTATTAATACAAATAAATATTTGTAAAAAGCATTAACTTTGTGGCTCACTATTATTTACAATAGAACCATATAACTACATTTTTTTTACCACTTTATTTGAATTACACTCAACCGGTTTCAGAAGTAACCTTCAGTTATCAGGAGAATATTTAAACTGAAAAAAAAGAGTCCGAAAAGTGTCCTCAACGACACAGATGAACTCCTAGCTTGGAGTACTATATAAGTTCTGTAAGTAAACAATGTTATGTATATGTTAATGATAAATTTAAAAAAAAATTGTTTCTTGTAGCAAAAATATAACATATTCTATTCATAGATATTCATTAGCCCACAAATATTCTAAGCAATAAGCATGTAACCTAACCTAACTAAACTAAGACCATCGAGAAAGAGGGATGAGCGAATTGGATCGCCATACATCTGTGTATTGGCACACATTCCTTACTTCTATCACATTCATACATCGTCTGAGACGTAGGTAATCTGCTTGGTTTTGACAGTTCACATGACCGACTAAACTTCTTGAATCATTTGATAGTGTCTATTCCCGTCTTCTACCCTCCATGTTCAAACAATATTATAAATGCCACTTTCTTAATATTATTCATTACATTCGTAGTACGGTCATACAAGGTTTTTCTAGACACATGCCTCAAGCATAGCGTTTCAACAACTTTTCTATATCGATACAACGAAATGTATACAAACATATTCAGGAAGGTAAACATATTAAATAAATATACGGAAAACTTAAATAATATTATGCTCTGTTATCTTAGGGATTCCAAAAAGTTTGGTAGGTTCTAAAGAATTTTAAATGAAAATACATATTATTATTTACTGTTTAACGAGACTTTCCCAAACATTATTTTGTGGTTTTCGTGTGTTTTGCAAGTTGTATTCCCATAGGTGCTCCCTTGCTATCGGCTTCTGAAGTAAAGTTTCCACAACCAAAACAAAGCATTCTCAGCTTGCTATATATAACGAGGAACTAAGGGATTTAATACATAATCTTACGTTAAAAAGTATCGTAACTACTGTGAAACTACTAAGTTAAACATTTTAAAAATGCTTGAACCTAGCGCTAACCTTCAACGATTCGATAATGCCGAAACACAATAATTATTGCTTTTTCGTAACGAGTTAACACTTATTTTTTAATGTAGTTTCATTCGGCATCAAGTACTAAAGTTTGGTGTAACGTTTTCACTCCTTAAACAAAATAACGGAACAATTTGGAAGACTTGTTTATATTCTACCGCCACCTCTACCATAGGTCACCTCAAGTGGTTCGCTTCGTTTGGTTATTTAGCAGGGGTGCCCGGGTTCATCGGAAGATGTGTGTTCAGGATGCGCCTTCCCACCAGTTACGTGGTATGCCAGATCGAGAGATGTTTCTTTGGGGTAATTCTTTCGCCTCTCCAACTCGTCTCTCGACCCATGGCTTTGGGAAGGATATATTAATATGTCCGTCATTCCTGAACACACAGATTTGTAGATTTCTTCCTAAGCCTCATACCTTTTACGTTCCCAGAACTTCATATCCTTCCTTTCCTTAAATACGACCCTCCACACAGCATCCCAAAAGATTTTCTATAACGTCGCTTTACATAAAACTAAATAGTAACCTCTTTGACAGCAGCGCACAGTGGCAGGAAACATTTGCACATCATTGAAATTTGTTACCTGAGAACATATAACCTATATTTGAATGAACGGGTCTTTTTTTAGATTCGTTCTTTAGTTCAGGCTGTAGAAGCGGGCAAAAATTTGAAATTTAGGGCTAATGTACCTTTTAACTCTACGTTCTATAAATTATATTTTCAGAAAATAAATAATTGATCTATTCGTGGAAGTTATTTAAGTATCAATCTCAAAGTAACAATGACGTGAACCGGATTATTTTCTTTGTCGTAAGTAGGTGTTTTTATATTTGACCTTCTGACCGCATTCAATCTAAATCTGTAACCTTTATTATATAAATATGTATAACAATACGTGTGTGAGTTGGCGGAAAAGTACGGTGAAATTTACCGTGAACGAATGGGTTTATTTTGATGGATGCTGAGACCTACGGGATTGGATTGTATTTTTGCAATGAATTTCGTGGTGGAAAAGTGAGTGGGCGAAGAGAGATGACGTGAGATTTTGCTTGTTTTCCGTCGTTCAAGGGGTGAGTTAAATTTATTCATGTAAAAATTTATTCATTGTATATAACTTTATTTCAATAACAAAACGCAAAACCGGTTCCAGAAAACCCTTTCCTTTGCCAGGTTAGTTTGGTAAGTACTCTCAGTATAGCCCCGGTGGGAAACCACTATTCTTAATCGTAATGTTTCTGACATGGCTACAGCAGCATTTGGTGACCAGATCTAAATAGCATGATGCGATAGCTCCGGCGGGCAGTTGGAACTCTTGTACAGTTTTGCATCAAATTGTCGCATTCGGCCTCCGTGGTCGAGAGGTAAGGGTCCGGAGGTCGCGGGTTCAAATAAAGTACCCGCAAGCAAATTTTATTTGATTATTTGTACTAATTCACAGCTCATTTATTTAAAATAATAAATGGTATATTTAAGGCACGTTTCAGAGTGGAAGATACTCTCAGTATCTCGCTGGTTTTAGATCACAGTTCTAGACCGAGAACAAAATAAATTTCAAATTCTCCAAAATAGGGCAATGAGAACAATACTCAGACGAAATAGATATTCAAAAGTAAATAAAATGTTAAACGAACTAAATTGGCTAACGGTGAAACAGATATTGACCTTGAACACGATGATATTTGTACACAAAATAGTAAACAACCTGCTACCCAAATATTTTTCAAATAAAATTGTATACAACAAGGACATACAAAAACATAAAACTAGGACGTGCAATGAAATCAGGCTACCAAAAAAGGACAAGACGAATTCACAGAACAGTATATTCTTTAAAGGGATGAAATACTATAACGCGCTGCCGGAAAACCTTAAGACTGCCCCAATTGAAAAATTCAAAATGTTGTGTAGAATCCACATAAAACAAGAAAAAATACAGAATATTAATATGTAAAAAATAATTAGTCATTTGTAAACTTTAATGTACAAATTGCTAAAATAAAAAAAAAATAAAAAAAACAAAAAAATTCAGAATTGAAACGTTGCTTGAAATAACCTCAACAGCCAGGTACTCCCCCACCTCTATCCAACTCCTCCCTCTCCCTACTATCTTCAACCTCACATCATACACCTGCTCAGGATGCCATAGTGTATGATGTTCCATCACAAAGACATAAAATTTTAAAATATACGTATGTATGCACTCCAGAAAAGCATTAATTATTAGCAAAAAGATATTGTACATACAAGTTAACTATAAACCATCTGTCAAGGAATGACATACCTAAACTTATTTCTAACAGTGAATTCCTCTCAGCTACACGCCAGATTTTCACCGAAACATTAATTTCCCGTCCTCTAAAAGTACCTGTGTTTGGACAGCGAAGAGAAAACTGCATTACAATCCAATTATCCAATAATACGCTGTACATGGAATTTGCATATCACTCAAACTAAAATTCAACATCCCGATGTAATCTCCCCGTTCATCATTTCACGGAAATGAAATTACTATACCTAAATAAAACACGACTTCGATTCAAAGTATTTTTATCTCAGCATGGTGTTTATTCAATGTTGACAGTGTATTTTGATGGATCGCTTAGTAACAATATACATTAAAATAAAATAACACTTGTTCTTACATTTACAAGCTCCACTCACTGCAATACTTACAGCCGACGTATGTTAGTTGTGTAAGTTATCGTCACCTAAAATTCGATATAGATGATTGGTCGTAAAATGAATTTCTTTGAACGCTTATCTGGATAATCTTATTTATCCGCCAACACAACAAATAGTTAATTTGGATCGTATGACATCAAAAGGCAATTGATTTTCAAGCAAAAACTGCAATCATCATGAATATTTTAATGAAACATTTAGACACCTATTCATAAGTGGGTTTTAATACAATATTTATACATGTGCAGATAAGCACTTAAATTCGAAGATTAATAATAATTTAAGATTTGTGATAAGGTGGTGAATCAACTACACGTGATCAATTCAATTACTATTTTGAATAAACAGGTGTGCAAACATCTGCAAACAATTTCACTAATCTGATTTTATTACGTTAGGAATTATCGTCCATTAAACGGTTAGTGAAATTATTGAAAAATATTACAACAGCGTTATTAAGTTCTGTATTTTTAATAAAAAATATTGGTTATATTGGCGCAGACACGCGAAAAATCACGGGATATTATAATTGCACATAAAATATTCATTAAAAAAATAATTCCCTCAGTATCATTTGCCATTCAAAAGATGATCAGAAATACCCTTTCGAATGAACGCCGTTAACAAACTTGGAAAATTTGCTACATCTGTCAAAATTTTAAACAAAAGATATAAGTATACATTTCAATAAATAATTATTAATTAAAAACATCACTTTTGTAACCCTATTGCTAGTCTGAATCGTTCCCACAATCAGTTACAATATTTAAAATCAATTCAGTAAATCTCAGTTGTAGAGATCATTGGATATCGGGGTGAGATACAGAGATACACCACCGAAATTATTATTTTTAATTAAGTTTATGTTCTTTACAAATGTTTTTACTCGATGAAATAAATTCCGGTTTCTCTTTGTTTAATTATTGGTTATTTTCCTTGTTAAAAATAGATTTACTTCTAACGGAGGAAGTTTTTCCAGCTGAAAGGAGAAAGGCAAAAAACAATTTCACTTAAAATTGTTACATATTATTAAGTTCCTATTCGGTAGGTACCTACTTTGCGAAAGTAAAAAGTTTTCCGCATTCACGGACCAAACAATATTTTTAAAATTCCTTCGTGGTGGAAAGCGTTGGCAAATGCATATATTTTTTAATTTGTGCTCAAATTAGAAGGGTTGTTTGTATGGTGAGTTGAAATGAGGATTATTACAGTACTTTCTAACTTACGCAGCCGACTTGAAAAATGTATTTTTACCGTCATAAACGTGGAAATACTTTAATTTGTTTTCTTATTTGTGAATACCACACGAGTTCGAACTGCTCCTTGCTGATAAATTGGGGTATGTTGTGAACGCCAATTGGGGTATGTTGTGAGGGTGGAAGGAGAGGGGAAAGAGGGTGGTGAGGAAGTACCTGACTATTCATATCTGGTTACCACATACAGATAATGCCATTTCAAACCACTTTTAAATTCTTAATGGTGGTCTTTCACACGGGTAATGGAGCATGACACAAGTGTCTTAATATTTAAAAAGAAAGTGTTTTTTAATCCGCGACCTCCGGATTCGAAGTCGAAGACCTTATCCCTCAACAACGGAGGCCGTTGTGAACATTTATGGGTGTTTTATCTTTCTTTGAGCGACTGTACCTGTGACTTGTTCTCTTGTTAGAAAAATAACAATAATGTTTTTATTTCCAGTAAAAAATATGTTATTTCGTGTTAACATTTTTATCTTTGGTAATCGTTTTTTTGTCTTTAAAATAACTTACCGTTGTTAACATTTATGTGTGTTTTAAAGTCCACAAAAGGTGCAACCTCTTTTTTTGAGCGACTGCCCCTGTGACTTGTTAGAAAAATAGCTAGTATATTTTTATTTCCAGTAAAAAATATGAATTTCATGATAACGTTTTATCTTTGGTAATCGTTTTTTGTCCATAAAATAACGTCATAATATTTTTATTAACGTTTTGTAGGAAAACTTAGATACATATATTAAAAATATTTATGAAGTTAATGTTATCAACGGAAACTTCTAAGGATGGTGAAACTCAGATCGTATAGATCTTAGATCGTAGAAATTCGCAGAAATTGGCTTCTTGAGTTTTACAAGCGGAAGTAAACAACTTGCCAAAGAATAATTGTTATTATTTGTTAATTATAGTAAGTTAAGCCTACCAGTTTTGATATTTATTTTTCATTATTTAGTTATGGCTACATGCTAAATTATTAAGGGTCAACGGAATATATGTTATAATGTGGCGTTCTGGCGCTAATTTTATTATTAATGCTTTAAAATATTAAGATGAATTATTTGTTTACGTTTGTGCATAGGCATTATTAATAAGTATTGTTACTGAAGAAGAACATACTACTAATAAATCCAAATAAAACATTTTTCTTTTATATTTTTACATAAATATGTTATACTAAAAAAACTGATTACAATAAAAATATTTTCTTTTTAACGTAACTACCCAATTCAATAGAGAAAAACATTTCTCGTGTTTGATTTGGGGAGTAGTGCCATTACAATATACATAGGGTAAATAAAAGAAAGAAAATTTTTATTTATAAAGTAAAACATAAATAAAATGTGTATAGCATGATAACAAAAGTATAGATAATGAATAAGAACAAGAGACAGAATAGTGACTAGGAATTGTACCCAGGAGCTCTTGCCTTACCGGGACATGCGTCTTAAACCACTCGACCATTGGAACTATTTATCAAGCGTCATTTTCGTCTACCTCATATTTCATATTCAAAATTAGCAATTCTTGCAAATAATTTTTCTCATATTTTTGGCAGCTACCTTTTTCAATGGAAACAAATGTTCTAATGAAATTGCTTTGTAAAGTATATGAATTATTTTAAGCATCCCTTAAAGTATACCATTTGTGTATTGCTTAACTATAGTTAAGTAGAAAATATGAAATTGATAAAACACAATTGCCCAACAGACAATACATATTATATTGTGTGATAAAACCATCTGGAATTTATTTCTTTGTTTTCTCAGATAAATATCTCGTATACATAATATATGAAGCAATTATACCAAGACAAAGTGGTATTTTATGAAGGACGGTCATATAAGCAGTAAAATGCATTTCATAGAAATAAATTTATCACTGCGCCACTGTAGAGATAAACACCTAGAGTGATGTAGGCGTATCCGTGTGCCTGAAGTAAACTCAATTTTCCTTGAGTACCTACTGTGACCACACGTGTTCAAATATCGAAATTCTTTCTTGAACGATCTGGTGTCTAAAAAATGTTAGTAATTTTCTTTCTAACACTTTCAGACCATACTTCTAATGTTTTTCTGTCCAGTGCATTGAGAGAATCGATACCCCGACCTGCTCATTTCCCAGGTCATTGTTAAAGTAATTGCAAGCCGTTTATTATGTTTCATCAACCAATTTCCCTATCGTAGCCGGGTGTGTAATATTCAACGGACAGACCGGCTCACAAATGGCTGAAATGCATACAGGGTGTACCGTTGCATTAAATATATATAAAAAAAATAGTGTTTTTAAGTTTAATTTGTAGAACTCCATAATATTTTTTATTTCTTTTATATACTCAATAATATTATTATCCAATTAATAAAAACAGTTTATTTTTAAACAAGTTCTGCTATGTAATTATTATTGTGTGTGAAAGCTGTTTCGTTCTCTTAAGGCGTTATCAAACTGTGACATTACCACTTACAGACAATGTATTTATATTACTAGATAGTTATTTGCAATAAAAAGATTTTATTGCTTTTATTTTTAATTATCTATTGATTTCCTTTACCAATTTCTGAGTAAAATGACTGCAATTGTTAATGGTTATTACCTTTTCAAAAGGTTTCCTAATTATTGTGTTGTTTAAGTTTGACTAACGGTCATAATTCTAATCATTATGTGATTCCCAAATGATAACTCATGGGTTTGCTTTCGGAATCGGCAAAAAAATATCTAAAAGCGGGGAGCGAATTATATTTGTTTGTTCATTTACCAAGATAGTTTTTGAATTGTTAGAATTTTTATTAATCTCCAACTGCTCTAAAAGATTGAGTTTGCGCCCTTTATTTTGTTTATGTAATAAATCAAAACCTTAATTTTAATGTCAAACTACGAGGTGCTATACCCTTTCGAACCGTATGTATTTTTTAAAAACACTTATATTTTCATACATTTTTTCCTCGCTATCTAGAGAGCGAATAAAAATTGGCGGTTTTTTGTTTTCCATTTGCTCACAATACTTGTCTTTGCACGGTATTGATTAGCTATTTTTCGCCGGACTTCAGCGACTCGTTCAGGCAGTAGCCACGTTTATATTTGATAGACAATTGTTCATCACGGTTTCTAAAACTCTGTCTAAAATACAATTTTATTTCATTTAAGTTTTAAACGTTTTTTTTGGGTAAACACTTTTTAAAATTCTTTTTTTGTAGCCATGTTTTGTCATATTAACGGCCCTCGCTACTAAATGTTTCTAGCGCGAATTCGAATATCTAACTCGCTGCACCTGGCAGCTGGCCGGTGCGTTCCATTCAATACAAGACACGCACAGAGCAAAACAAATTATTATTAATTAAAGATATTGTGATTATGAAAATTATGTTAAAATATATTTTAGAATGTAATGCAATATTACAATAGCTTGATTCATGGAGGAGGTTCTCAGTAACAACATTTAATATAACTTTTTATTTGGATTTTTTTTTTGATAAATACAATTATAAAGAGTTACAAAAGGCTTCCCTTTGTTCCAGACTGGTTTCGCAGTGCGGCGGGGCACTGTTAATACTAAATTGTATAGTTTAATTTGAGGTCACGGGTTCAAAAGCCGGCGAGGACAAAACAAATTTAATTTATATAAGTATGTCATATTATAGAATTAAAATAAATTTTATATAGTTACATATAATGAATCTGTACCTCGTTCAAAAGTGGAAGATACGTTCAGTATCACCCTGGTGAGAGACCATAATTCAGGATTGAAAGTTGCTTGAGAACGGCGTAGATATGTTTAGTGACTAGATCTGAATAGCCTGGAACTTTCCAACCCCCCATCTTCCCTATCTCTAAAAATGTAGACCACATACATAAGGAATATAAATGAAATTTCTTTTGAGGACACTTCAATGAAAATGTTATTGATCTTCTTAAAAATTCTTACATGTTTTGGTTTTAGCTGAAACCAATTTTACTTTACTTCTTTTCGGTATTATGCACTTTGAATTACTCAGGATTTCTAATAGGCATGCAGCGATTATGTCGAGGATCAATTAATTCGGGTAGCATGCAAAAATTGTAAAAGCGTTTCTTGACATTATCAAACTCGAAGTCATATTGGGTACGTAATTAGTGTCGCCAGTATCTCGTTTGCAAAAGTATGCCCGTTCCTTGCATAGTGAGTGGTCTCCAAATACATGTTTTGGACCATTCAATATATCCAAATAAAACTGTTTTATTTTTCCTCTTGACTACAATTCATAGTCTTCCGGTACGTTATTGCACAACGTACAGCCGTTCTCAGGCGTAAAATACGGCTTGACACAATCTTCCTCAATGCTAAGGGATACTTCTAACAGTGATTTAAGTTTTTTGCAATAATTTCGAAATAAGTGATTTCGGCATTCGATCTTTTCGACTTTTTTTCGACTTTTCGACATTTTTATACGATGTGCTTCTTTTATTTTATTGTAAGTGCTGGAATATTTTAAATACTTTTATATTTTAAAAACATCAAATTGTTTATTACTATATTTATTAGAAACCCGAAAAAAAGTTAACAATAAATTAATTCTTAATAATATAAAATTGTTTATTACCTAGAAACCCGAAAAAATGTTAACAATATATTAATTCTTAATAATATTAAATTGTTTATTACCTAGAAACCCAAAAAAATGTTAACAATAAATTGATTCTTAATAATACTATTTGACACTACACAGCTTCGACGGAAACGCACAGATGAAACATAAAAAAAGGCGACACACTATTATAGTCCCTACGCGCAACGCATAGAGTGGAATATTGTTGAAACGTCTCATGGAAGTGTAATAATTACGCGGAATTTCGAACTTTGAAAAAATATTGACACGACGGACCGTAGAAAGCGTGCATTCACGGCCACCTCATAGAGCCGAATGAGTAGGAGAATTCTTGGACGTTCATTATATAGTATTTAACGAAAATAAATTGTTAGTAAAAACATATATCTCGACAGAAAAATGTATTTATGATAGCCTAGCGTGGCTACATTATCGATATTTTGACGATTAATAACTTAGATTGTCGTTTGAATCTGACAATTCATGATTCTTCATACAACGATTGAGATCGCTAGTAAGGAAGGCCCTTAAGTGAAATACGCTCTGCACGTAGAAAAATGCGTAATGCTAATTTATTAAGATTCTTAATAAATTAGCAACACATACACACGTCCTACGTGTGTAAGACCTCATGTTCTCTCAAATGCCACTTCGGGGCAGGCTTTACCTAGTGAGGTGAATACTACAAAAAATAACATAAACTAAAGTAATTAAATAAGTACCTACACCAAAAATCTTGTAATATTTCTGCGAGGTGTTATCAAACATTTCATTGCCAGTTTTAATTCGTGTCTGAAAGGGTTAAGCTCGTATAATTTTGCACGGCTCTTATAAAAGGTCCATTAGTAACCCCGATTAATTAAAGTGGTGAAATGATGTTCGTCCTAAACCCCCTGATCTCGGAATAACTTGACAGTTTAGAAATGGTTTGGAGTTCATTATTTATTCTCCAAAGCAGACCACTTTGTGATTAATTTCGTCAATTCAATCCGTACTACTAAAAGTGGGCTACAAATAGTTAGACCACTACATTAAAGTTATTTAGGAATAATTTAAAGATATAACTTTAAATACTAATGTCAATTAATGTTTTAAATAAAATTACTGCTAATCATTTAATCTTATAATTTAGTGGGACTACATTTTAGAATGAAGTCTTTTAATATTGGAATTTAAAATGTTTTTCTTCTTGGTTTGGTGATGAATTATTACTTTTTTAAATTTGATACCACCAAGAATTCCGACAGCCCGAAGCCAACACTAGGTACTAAGTGGAGGTTTGAATAAATGGAGAAGAGGAAATGTTAACCAATAGTTTACTGTACAGAACTACTGATCAAACATTGGTAGCTCAATAATCGATTTTACATCTCCTAATAGTGATCTTTCACCAGGGTGATAAAGAGAGCATCTTTCAGTTTATCTTGTCGCTATAAAAAGGGTATTGGACCTACGACTTATATTCGTGTGGCCTAAAGCAGGGAGTTCAATCCTGTGCAGGCCAAGTCCTTCAAAACAGTTATTTGAAATGATAGACGGGCGAAATAAAATACTTTCAGGTTTTTCAATGAAATGTTTGCCAATCTTTCTTGATAACATTGCTTAGAAGTCTTTCAAAACAGTTTGTTATGAAAACCCGAAAATGAAAAAATGTCATTGACCGTCATTAATTCTTCACCTTCAGGCAATGTGATAACGAACACCTGTTACTTGTGAGTTGACATTAGAACACAATATGTAATGTCATTTCTACTCGTACGTATCATTGATATCTATAATTTATGTTATCTCGTTACGTAACGAACCGGTGGCTGTGACAGTGCCTACACCTGTCAATTGAGACTTCGCACCTACAATCGTAAATCACTTCAATCAATCTACAGTTACTATGTTAGTAATAACCTCTAGAGACCAAAATACAAGTTGCAAGTAGATATAATAACTGGGTCAAAGGTGAGAAGACAATGATTATGTCGAATTGTGATGATTACTGGCGAAGTTCAGGGGTTATATCAAAACAATATTCCACTTTCCTACATCTACCGGAGTTTGGCTATCATCAATGCATTATTCAACTCACTCAAAACAATTCTTCCCTCGCTTAGTCTACCATCAATCTTCTCTTGAATTATTAGTTTAATCGCATTACTAAGCGCCTTTCGTGATATTTGGTAAATAATAATAATTGTTTGGAATATTGTACGACTTCTATTTCAGGCTTAGATTTTACTTTGGGTTCGTGAAAAAAATACAATCAAATGCATTTTACCAGAGATTTTCTTTTTAGAGGGGGCATACTGACGGTAAGTTAATTTTTAATAATCTATGGATTGTAAAAAGAGCAAGAGATTGTACTTATGAACCAAAACAAAATATACACTAAAAGCAGATAGAGCATGTGATGACAATGAGAACCTCATCTTCTAACACTTATAGACATTATTCAGAAAACATTGAAATTCTCTTCTTTATTACTGATCTCACTTTGTACAAATCTCATACTTACAAAAAAAGTAAGTACCTACTGTTGAAATTGGCAGCCACCTCTGATCTAGAGCTCCAAGGTAATTAAAAAATCCCTTGACTCTGTGAAGAAATGGGCGGTCTTTCCGAGGGATTCCCCTATTTTCACCAACGGATTACAATCTTTAGAGCAGAGGCACAAGGTCGGAATACTGTCATTGTTCTACAGGTATTTCAATGGAAGATATTCTGAGGAACTAGCGTCGTTGATTCCTTCGGCACCGGTGCATAGTCATGAAACACTCGTTTTTTTATTGCCTCACTCCTTCCTCTCCTCAAAAATACCCTCCACCAAGCATCCCAAAAGATGATACAGGCCCTAAAGGAAATAATTTTATTCAGGGTCATCTGTGTGCAGTTAATGTAAAAAATACTTAAAAAACTTCAATGACGGGAGGAAACACCAAAATATATAATATTAATTTTATTAAAATTAACAGTTTACAGTGTGGTTGGTTAATACATTTGCAATTTACTGAGAAACAAAATATAGTTTTCCTCATTATACTAATACATTATTTATTGAACAATCAAACAGTGTATTTATGACAATTAACAGTAATTTATATTACATATTAATATCATACATTTGTAATACAATTTTAAAAAGAGATTTTTTATTTATTTTCATACAATTGAAAATATATAAATCGTATAATTTTTAAATAAGTTAATTACATTTTATGTAGTATTTTAAGATGGTCTACGATGTGCTTTGTTACGTAGTTCCCAAATAAGAAGCACCCTATTTGTTAGGTTACGTTTAAAAAATGGTTTCTTTAACTTCACTACTTTTTCTAAAAGGCACCGACATGGGTATACAATCAAATTTATCTTTTCTTTTAATAATGATGTTTGGATGTTCAACGGGCATTATGATGAACACATCATTTAAACTAGTATTGATTTGGAGACTAATCTAATTTTGATCACTTCGACCCAATTGTGGTTTGACGCATAGTGCATGCTATCAGAAGCAATAGTGTTCCGGCAAATTAATTGTTTGCCTGTATTGTATTGCATTATATTGGACATAGACTAGCTTAGTTATAAAAATAAATAGTATAATGGGGTGTTTACACAAACCTTGAAAGTCATTCAAAATGTGTTAAAGATTTAGTGTTTATTTTTCGGCTCATAATAATTGTATTAAAAATATGTAATTTCATTCATAATTAGTGATTTCAAACACGTTCTACAACGTCATTATGACGTAGAAAACGCCAATCGCTGAAAAGGCGGCTGTACCAACATCACCGGCGTGACGTCAATGCCGCCGAATTCGAAGAATAAAAACAAACATGTCGTTTTGGCGGCAAATTGAAAATAGCACATTTTTAATCGTTAAATAAAGTTTATTCTCTTTCTAATTCTTTTCGAAATAAAAAAACATCATTTCGAGAATAACAAAAAATTACAGTGAAAATATCGTATTAAAGGTTGCTTGACAATATTGTCTAACAACATATGACCAGATAGATGTAATAAAAAAGCAAATAGTTGTGTTATAATATGCTTTATGCATGCTTACAAAATATTATGTATGTCAGGTTTTTTATTTGCCATCAAAGGCAGTAACGCGGTAGCCATTGTTTACAATGGACAATGTTCACCGGTGTGCTTTCCTCTCTGCCTACCCACGCGGAGGAATAGCGTGATGATTAGTTAGTTAGTTAACCTCGAACCCATCCATTAATCATCACGTGTCCTGTATGCCAATCTTTCACACGGAATTATTCATAAATCGGCAATCATAACATATGCGGTGATTTGTAGAAACGCTACGTCAGACGCATGATATAGGTATAAGAAAATGCCACTGAAAAGATAAACCTACAGAAGTGCGTTGTTGGTCTGCCCTTATGCCGAAGTAAGCTCATTTTTTTCTTACTTCGAACATGAACATGAACAGAAAATCAAATTAATATTACCTTTCTGAGGCCTTTTAGTCGAAAGGTCTTATTTAAATTGGAGATATCGGTTTTGTTTCGTATCTTTATCTATATTTTTATAGATCCTCATCCAAAAAGAAAAAAGAGAATTATTATCAGTCGTTTAGCACAAAATATTTTGTATCTGCCTAATACAATACCTATGTTCTAATAAAATCCTTGTAAGGTGAGTAGGGGTAAGTGCATACACGGGGAAGTGCATCTAAGCCTAAGATTTATTATAAATTATACCTCAAGACGGTCTATTAAGATATATTACCGAACACTATATTTAGTTGCCACACAAAGACAATGCTATTTCAAGCATCGGCTGACCTGTGACGTCATCTGTGACACACAGTCGTTTGACGTCAACATGCGAGTAGTGTGTGTCTTTTGAATCGACCTTATATTACGATAATCTTTGAAGCCGGGACGCTGTAATTAGGTGACTACATTTATTTTGAATTGCATTTTGTGATGTAAGTATTAGTTTTATAATTACTTCCGCGGATTATAATTAATAAGACTAGATACACTTCCCCACAAATATTTGCCAACGGATTAAGTTCAACCACCGGGTAGACGCAGTTACCCCACAAATGTATGCATAAAGAATCTGCCTACTAGTGATGTGCAGTGCAATTTTTTTTCGTAAGCACTCCTAACAAATTATATGTAGCACTTACCCCGAGTCACCATACATATATTATTTTTAAAAACATTTTGTTGTTTGAATTAATCTCGTACTATTTTCATAATTTGTGTTTTTTTAGGTTAGTCTTATATAATTTATTTTACTCGTCTCATGTGGGTGCTTAGGCTGGAATTTTCAATTTTTCTTCTTTAATGGAAAATAATATCGAAACGAAATCGAGTACGAGTCCATCGTATGCTTCTGTAATACCAAAGACCTCGATGGCCTAGCCATATTGAAATAATTCCAGATGACAGGATACCTTAGAATAAAGAAGAAAGAAGTAATATTTTAAATTAAGCCGCTATCAATAACAACCCTTACGTAGATGGCAATAAGGTTTAAATTCCCGCTTAACACCATCCGCCTGTTTTGATTTATGCAAGAAAAAAACATGGCCAAAAAGTGCCTTTTATTTTATTTTGTGGATGTTCGGGCATAAATATATAATTTTTTTTCGATCATTTTATAAATAACTTAATTTTCCACATTATACGATAAAATCAAAACAAAAATGGGTTCGTAAGTAGGAGATTTTGAACTTTAAAGCAGTTTTCATAGGCCTTTACATTATTTTTTTCTGGGCTTATAAAAAGACTTATCTAAAAAATACTCGATTATTTCAAAGGCCAAGATGTATTCTACTCGTAGTATTTAAATAAAGCGTCTGAAACATTTCTAGGCGACCAAATTTTCAAACCAAAAATACATGATTTTGCATTACTACGTATGGCATCGCCTTAAAGAAAGTTACTTTCATACAAATTTGAATAGAAACAAATAATGTTTCATTTTCTAAGTGCCCTGTCACACTTACGCCTGATATTCGTTCTTTCTTAGATATTCGTTCCATTTGAATTTCATAAACATGGTAAAAAACACAGTTTTATATGGGTTATTTAAGGCACGAACAATTTTTAGGATCACGAAACACATAATTTCTTGTTTTATTCTTGAATGACTGTGGGTACTGCAGTAGTTTCACGGTAATTCATAGCAGTGGAAATTCAACACTTTTGAAAAATTATATAAAGTTTTTAAAAGTGATGAAAAAAACTGACTTGTCAATCTAACCTAAGGTAACTTTATATCACTTTTCAAGAGTGTGTTAAAGGGTGTTAAATTGCCACTCTAACTCAATTTAACTCTGAGACAGCCCGAGTAAGAGGAACGAATCAGAATTGAAAATACTGAAGAGTGGAGGACAGTCAGTGGATAATCTGCGAAGAAAGACGTAATGATGATGATGATAGATCATAAATCTAGGGATATTCTGTCCAGTGGTACGTGTGGTGTTTAAACTGCCCGCGGAGCCCTCCAACATAACTCTTGAAGTGACGCGGGTGTATTTATGGGCTTGTTTGATTATTTATTCCGCCATTTCACTCGCCCACTGGCGCTCCGCTAACGTACCAAAAAACTGAGCTCTCTGATATTCTCAGAGGCTGAAAAAGTTCATATTTCTCAGAAAAAAATTCACCAGCAGCTATTGAATAAAAAATACCTCAATGCCCGCATTTATGTATTTTGGCCTTTTGATTTTTACGGTCAGTGTGTGATGATTACGTTAGAGTTCGAAAAGCGCAGAGTATGTGGAAATTACGCATTTCTTTTACACTTTTCTTCACTAAATACTCTAAAAAACATTTATAACTAACTGACTATCACGCCGTTTCCTCGCAGGGGTAGGCAGAGAGGACGGACTGCCAAACAATTTGGTCTTGGCAGACACTTCTTGCCTCATTCACATTCATAGATCGTCTGATACATACTCTTGATATGGCCCGACTCAAGTACCTGATTCACTTGTCTTTTTCGGGCTTCCCCGACTTCTGCTACCATTATATTCTCATTACACTATTTTTTTCGCTCATTCGCTCTACTACTCTACTACTACTATTACTCTATTCGCTCAGGGTAAGTACTCCATTGTGGACTGCTAACTTCGCTTCTTTGGAAAAAAAATTGCTAGCGCCAACTGCGTTCAGTCCTCCATAATGTAGTTACCTGCATTTACCCTTCTTTCAATATCTCTGTCAGCCTTCCCATCTCTAGTAAACATACTTCTTGTATACACAAACTCATCCACCTGCTCCAAATATTAATCATTCACAACTATATTGCACACTGTTTTCGTACTCTCTCTTTCAAACACGACTACTTTAAATATATTTGGCGATACAAAATCCAAAAAATCCACTCACCCAATAAAAAAGTGCTTGATCTTAAAACTTAGTGGCAGATTTTTTTGTCTGAAGCTGCAAAAGCATCTAAATAGTGTGCTCTGCCGTCAATAAATTAGCACATTTTTCTGCCTGAAAATTCCAGGTCAACGGAAATATTTTTTAGCTCATCGCCATTATTAGAGGTAATATTTTCCATCTAATAGTAAACAAATAAGCGAATGTTGTTTTTACAAAAAAAGATTTCAATAGGGAATTCTCGTGCATTTTGTAAATAATTTATTTCAATAAAGATAATTATTTTATTATGTGCCTCTTTTTTTTTCTTTTTTTGTAAATGCATTTTCAATTTTTTGTAGTTGTTTTAAAAATTGCGTGCTATTTCGGCTCTGAAAACGGTCATGCGCCATCTTGACCGCTACGTCACAAGTGCTACGTCACTCCTTTGCCGCCGCCGCCGCCATCGGTTTGCAGGATCTACTCAGGCCGGTCAACAGTGACGTCATCGTTCGCCCTTGAACGCTTGATCAATCACCGGGCGTTTTTAGCTGCATTGAAATATTTCGTTCGCGCCTGTTTTTAAAGTCATTTTAACTTTAATAAATGATTTTTGAAAATTATAAAAACTATGTATTCTTGTGTCTGAAGTGTTTCTACATGTGAATAATTAATAATAAGTAATTTGTTGGTGTGAAGAGAATTCCCTATTGTTCATTAAAAAGGTTTTTTTAAAATTATATTCAATTTCACAAAAAAAGTTTAAAAAAATACGATACTGTTTATGTTAATTGTATTAGCGATATGGTGCTTTGATATAACTTAATTAAAATAAACAATAGTAGATAATGGTGGTTTATTTCACAAAGTACATAAGAGTAATGCATTGCAATAAGAAGGGCCGCCGTGAGGGGGATTCATACCTTATATTAACAAAGCGCCCTTGAGATGAATCTTTCAAGAATACAGCGCTCTACGATAAGTTCATAAAATTAAAAGGTTACTTGAAAAATAACACACGAACTAACAATATTGTTGTCATGCACGACTGTATTTCTAATTTGCTCTCTGCCACGGCAGCCCTGGCAATACATTCCATAAGAGAAAATAATGCTAGTCTCGCACGAGAGCTATACTTACATATTATATTATGAGGACGTAGCGCCATGTGATGAGAGCTTAAGATGCCAATTCGCCCTCCTTGATACAGTGGTTTAGTAATAAGTATAATCTTAGGTTTGTAATAAAATACATTCCATCAGTTTAAAAATAAGTCATTTTATAATATACCATCATTTAATGCCTATATTGTGTTCTTGTCATTCTAAATTAGCTCAATGGCTCAGCTTCCGCTTCTCCGTTGTAACCTCTTTTTCTAGTACACCTCGTTACAATTCAAATTCAAGTAAAATTGATTTTCCTAAGCAAGCGAAATGTATTCAATTAAAGCTCTATAATTTACTTCAGCTATTCATCTGGCGGATATTTCACATGGGGAGGGATTCTTTTATCTCAACCAAGAATTATTACGCCTTACATTTAGATATTAGATAGACATAATGTAATGTTACCATTGCGGTATGTAATATGTGGGTACACACAAGTAACAATCGTTACATAGAAATTATTTCGTTGCTGTCAATGAACGATGAAAACATATTTTAATGAAAAAATAATTATATTTGGAAACTTGCTCAGAAATTTTATTTATTTAGTATAGAAAAACTTTTTTAGAAAATTAGTTTTTACTGTCCAACTAGAAAGAGGTACTTATGACAACATTTTTCGCCCATCTGTCGCCCTAAGTACACGAACTTTAAAACCGCAGATACTACCTGTTTAAAATTTTGCTCGTAGCCCGCCTTGGCACGTCTTTCATCGCCGTGAGCGGCGAGCCGATATTTTAAAAACTTTTTTTAATGCACTACCATCCAAAATACATCAATTTTATTAATTAATTGATATTTCTTCTTATTGTTTGTGCATATGAGTTGTATAATAGGTGTACTAAATGAAAGAGTACCTCGTACAGCGGATTGGACATTCTCAAATAATCACGAAAATATTCCATTTCTTCAGTAATACTCTTAATAAATGGTCTCTTTTCGCAAGCCAGTGTTTCACCAACACTCACTGATTTCGTATTATTTTGTTGGTTTTATTTTCAAAGTAATATTATATAATTCTTAAATAACACAAAGCTTCCTCTATCGACGACATCACGTCACAGTACGAGTTAAGCCGTCGTGCCACCAACGTCGAGCCGAGTAAGTTAGCCAACTTTAAAACTGCGATTTTATTGCTCTTACGTCTATCACCCACTTTAGAACACCTAGTAGAGCATGGACAAAACTTGTCTTCAATTACATACGTAGAGTTGAAGCAATCCTATTTTAGATAAGCTCTTAATGCATAAAAATCTACGACTTCTGAAATATTCCGTTTGATAGTTTCTCCACGCGTCGCCTGCTTATAAATATGTTGATCGAAACTTTTATACAGATTTGTTAACTGCCGTTCACCCAAAAATGTTTTAATACCATTGGTTCACGGAACAGTTGAAATTATGGATAAACAAGCTCAAGGTGGGAATGCCGATGCGAACTGCATGAAAACAGTTGCATTGAACGAGAAACTACAAACATAAAAACAATTTCATGTTTCATGACGCCAGAGATTTTTCTTCGAATATTGTTTGCTACGAACTTTTAAGAGTTTGAGTTTTCCTAAACGCCATCTTCGGATGGCCTGTGTATATCAAGAAAAATATGTTCTGCTTTAGCGCGCCGGGAGACTGGTGCCGTGCTGGAGCCGGCAGGTTATTTCAACGAGGAGACGCACTGCACCGGCTGCCGAACGTTTTTGCTATAGATATCATACTGTAGTCGTCGGATGTACGTTTGAGCCCAAATTCTAACACATGCCATGGAATATTGCATTTTACATCTAGCAGAAGTTAGCTTCAAAGGAGATAACTTTATTGTCGCCCCGTTGACAAAAATAACTCTTTCAACTGAGTATTATTACTTTTGTTACCTTCGAGTGTTTTCATTTACTATCTTTAATTTTTTAACAAGCACTTTGTTAAAAAAGTAATTCCACCTTATCATTTTGAATAAGATTTAATACTGTTTTCATTAATTGCCATTTTGTCAGCGCGCGATAGTTGATGATTTTAAAACGAACCGGTACGCATATCGCCGGGACAGTACCGGGCCGGGTCCAATGTGGGTACGCTTATAGTAGAGATATTACTCTTCTTCGCCTGACGCCATCTCCTATCGTACTTTTAATAACATAAAAAGTGAACTAAAATTTAAAAAAAAACTACCTACACTAACATTTTAGAACGGGAAAGCATTTCTCATATAAGATTCTTAGCTATTAATGTCTTAAGTAATTTGGGTCTAACGGACGCTTAAAATGAAAAGTACAGCAACCAGATAAATGGGAAGCCCTATATCACGGGACCAACTTAACAGTTAACTTGCCAATCACCACTCAAAGTGTAATTAGGAAGTCCCGATGTAATAAAGGAAGCTAGATGATCTACGTTCGTGCTTAAAATAAGTAACTTGCAATAAAAATTAAGTTGTTTTTCTCGGAAATCAAGTATAACTCACTTTCTTGAATAGTTTGCATACTTTGACCGGGGATACCCTCTGAACCGTTTCAATCAATTTCAGCGCTTATCCGATATTTCCAAGTTATACAGCACTGGTTTTACGACGATATCGCATGAAATTCTACGGAGTCACGGAAGATTTATGTGATTGGCGCGATGCGGGATTTTTCTCGTTGTGATGCATAAGTCTATGCGCGATTAGGGCCTTTTATTAGGGTTTTTATACCACAATAGTATTCTATACGCGTATTCCTCTCATGGACAATTTTCAGATATTATTTCTCCAGAGTTAAAAAAATAAAGTAAATCCTTGCTTTAACTGCGTTTTTCATACCCCACTATAATAATTGACTTGATCATGGCATGACTTCCTGGGGCATAAGATTTCCAAATATCCAGGTTCCATAATTTTTGGTTATTAATTGTTGGGTGGCTAAAAAAAATTATAAAGTTGGGTTAAAATTAAAAAAGATTTTCAATGCACATCAATTATATTGATTTTGCCTGCAGGTATAATCAGTTACTAGGAAAATGTTTTACGTTATTGACCTCCCCATTCGTTGCATTTCAAGTCACCTTTGGTCACTAGTTCAATCTTATAGTAAGGAAATATACAAATTACATTTCTGTTCGGAGTTGAACATACTGTCAGTATCTTAAAATTGAACCATCAATTTCAAAATTGAAACGGTTCGATGATAAGTCAACATAATTTCAATTCAACACACCTTTAAAAAGTGGTATAAAGTCATTAAAAACGTGATAAAAATTTTACTTTAAACACTCGGGCAATAGCTACCCAAATTTGGATAGGTCATTTTTACAAAACCTAAAAATACGGGGTAAACTGTGAAATCTAGACGGATTTGCCTTGAACAACTGTAATATGTTAATATATTTACGTATTAATACTAGGAGGCAAGATATTAATTGAATCAAAAATCGAAGATCCGGAAATCTACATCGCTCGAGTGGTTTACTAAAACAAAACCATTGAAAACTAAGGACGAGTTGTTTCGGAGAAATTGAAAAATTCTTCATGTTTCAAAGTTAATTTTCAAGTTCTGTGAAAGTTCTGTTATTATCTCAGTTCTGTTATTATCTCAGTTCTGTCAAGTAACTGGCCTATAATGATATCATAACAGAAATTGAATAGGACATTAACGTTTAAATTTGATGAATTATTCAAATTCTTTGAAACAACCCATCCTAACAGTACTGTTTATATTTTGTTGATTAATGTTGTCGTATATATATTTTCCATTGCTCTATTCATTGTGTTTATTATGCTCTATTGGTTATGGTTGCATAAGTTTTATTATATAAATACTTCTTTTTTTATTGTAATATAAAGAATAAAGATACATAAATATTTAACAATATTACATTTTACATCATCATTGCCTGATAAGGGAGCCACGATTCTTACATAGGTTTTATGTTGTAATATTATTTTTGCATAGAATATAGATTTTTCAATTAATATTTAATTTAAGTTTTTTTAATTTTTTTAAATTTAATTTATTTGTTCTGATTGGTTGACAATATAGCGCAGTTCAGAAGGGAGATTATTGTAGTTTTGTAATAAACATGTAATATTAATAAATCCTTACTTAAAAATGAATTAAACAACTCCACTTTAAATTCGTTGCTTGATTACGCTTGGTTAGCGGCTTCTGAATCACTAAAAACAAAATGACAAGATTCGTTTAGGTTTTGTTTGAATTTTTATATATCTTTTTTAGTTTATCTTATTTCCGGCGATTTTAAGCTCTAAAATTTTTGTTGTATAAATTTATAAAAAAGCTGTTATTAATGATGGAAATAGGATATAATAAAGGGCGAACCGAAACAAAAATAATAAGGTTTGGATGATTTCTATGGCACCGTTTTTGTGAGAAATTCAACTGACGGGCGCCAAACCACCGAATTTATATGTCAATGTATTTTAAATATTATTCCTAGCTTTGTAGTAAAAGATTAAAAATAGGTGGATTCATAATATTATTACCTATTTTTAGTTATGATTAACTATTTAACAGTTTAAAATATTTTTTACAAGATATGGGAAAATATGTATAATAATTGAACCAATAATAAGTTTTCTGTGTTTTCACACAAGTTTCCTAATAGCCTATAGGTATGGGATGGTAGGAGGGAAGGTTTAGGTTTGAAGTTGAATATATCAAATTCCCTGTGTGAAAAGTTAAAAATGTATAAAATGCGGTGAATTAATGTGTTTTGGTTTTGAATGTTTTTGTGTTGCATTGAGAGTAAACATAATTTAATATTATTACTGTAATATTAACCCTTCGTTGGGTAATATTTAATTTTCTTTTTCTCAGGAGGTAGCGGTATACTTTAAAAGTTGCTTCAAATGGTGTTATTGCCGATGAGTTTGCGTTTAGTTGGTAGAGTAAAAAAACTTCAAGGACTGTACCACATGGCCTGGGCAGGCCATCGCATTATCGAGGTCTGGTGGGTCCTTTATTCGGATACCAACTACCCGTATGACAAATTTTTAACGTCACTTGACTCGTACAGAATTCTGATGGAAATAGATCTTTCTATCATCGGTACTGTACGCGCAAATAGGGTGTATATATAAATATATACATATTCTACACATATTCAACATGTTGACACGTTCATACACACTATTTGCTCACCTGTCTTTATCTAAAACTAGTTTGATAGCCCACACCTCTTATATGGCCTGGCCAGGCCACGCTGCTTTCCAAAGAAGTAAATATATATTGCCCATTGGAGGGTTAAACAATTAAATTAAGTAAGGCGAAGTTCATATGTTATCTCACATTTGAAATCATAACCTTAAAATTACGGAAACACAAAAATTCTACGCTACATTTTTACGCTTTGCTGACGACATTGACATGCTGATTTTACAATAATTGTATACTTCAATAAATTGCTGATTGATTTAAGTTCACAAAAAGTCTCGAATTTTTGCGTACAAAATTTAGTACTGAAAATCAATCAAATGACAAAATTCATTCGCCATGATATTACACCCGATACACCATAGATTTGGTGCGTTTTGACTGACCTACATAAATACAAATTCAGATACCATGAAAACTACCATTTTTCACAAGTTAGAAGTTATATGGACAAATAAAATTTAAAAAAAGAAAACTGACTGTAGTTCCTGGTTATTAATACAATAAAAATTAAATATTCTTACGTTTATTTTTTTTTCACTATTCGATGAAAACTCATTTGCGAGCACGTAGTGAGATTTTGTTTATTCAAATGACCTTTTATACTAAGCATTGACTCGTTTTCAGCCATTTCACAAGAACTATTTTCTGTAACAATATCTCTTGCGATTATGGTAATGCGGCCTGGGTCCGACTCAACCCTCGCGGGCCCACAGGGATTAGACAGGTCTCAGACTCTTATTTACCGTGCTTACTGCTCTCCTCATATTTACACATTTAATAAATTGTCAACAATATCAAACTTCAAAAGAAAAAGAAAAAAAGTAGTATTAGAATATATTTTTGTTGAAGTACTATAAATTAACTTATGGAGGTTACATGTTTTTTTTATAAAAATATACTTGCCGATGTGAAAATTTGTAAATTTTGTTTCTACAGAAGCACAATAATTTTTAGGGATTGAAAGGATTTTATTATAACTTGGAAGATATATTATATTATTGGTAGGTACTAGGAACTTTATCGAATCAAAGTATAATTTGAATAATAAACACAGAGAACTGAAATAATTTTAAAGAGACCCCAGCTGGTGTAGTAGTGCACTGAATTAATAATAAAAATAAAACAAACAAATTTTGTTTAAAACCACTCTTTTTTAATTTATTGACACATCAGGGTGCAAATTAATCTGAAAATTAACTGCAAATTAACCCTGATGATGTTTGAGCTAAACGAAACCGGTCGGTCAATAAATTTAAAAAAAATCATGGTTTTAAACAAAAAAACTTTTTTTATTTTTATTAAATATTAAATATATTTTATTTATAATGCCAAATCACAAAGTGATTGATTTCTACAATAATAATAAATTAATATTATAATATACTTTTTTGTTGAAGCTTCGGAAGCTGAAAAATAAAACAAAAAAACATTGTCGAATTGAATTTGTCGCGAGTCTAAATTTAAATGAAATTGATAAATGTTGCTACTTATTCAGTATCTTTAGGCATTTTCGGTGTAAAAGGAACTGCCGCCGGTGTTCCGGATTTTTTTTAAATTTCTATATTACCAGTGTGCACAAACAGATTTAATCGAGCCCTCTTTAAAATGATTTGCACATATATCACTTCATTTTTCAATGACGCGTCGTACGTACACACGTGAATAACATTATTTAATGAGTTTGGGGGTTTAAATTTTTTAACATTTGAGCAGTCCCCGTTAAACATTTATTCCCCATCATTTCCAGCTTTGATCAAATTTAGATCAAGCAAAACGGTTATTTGGTAATGCTTGTCAGATGATCACAATTCGATCAAAAAATAAAACACGCCGAAAATCAACGTTTAAAACCGGACAATTAAAATATGATAATCATCATTAAATGTGAAAGAGTTTGAATTCCCCAAACTTACAGTTTTATTTCGATAAAACAAAATATTTATGTTTACCTCTTAGAATTGTTATTTATGTTCATGTGTAGCATACTGGTAGGTCGTTATTTTACACCTAAAACCATATTGACGGCCGGCATAGTCCAGTGGTAACGCATTGGACTGCCATTCCGAAGGTCGCGGGTTCGAACCCGGCGTGCGCAAATAAATATTATTTGATTAATTTGTGTTATTTCACAATTAATTAATTAAAATAATATATAGTATATTTGCGGCACGTTCCAGAGTGGAAGATACTACCAGTATCGCCCTGGTGTAAGACCACCATTCAGAATTGAAACGTTGCTCCAAATGGCTTTAGCCGTGTTTAGTGACTAGATCTGAATAGCCAGGTATTTCCCCACCTTCCTCTTTCCCTTCCCCACTTACCTTCAGCCTCACAACATCCCCCAATTGGGGATGCCATAGTCTCACTGGCTCCAGACGGGAGCAGTTGGGACTCTTGTGAGGTATTCATTATAAAAAAAAATAAAAGAACAAGACCCTTTAAATTACTAGAATAATATAAAGTATCATTAAACTATTGAAATTTACAACAGTAATAGAAATAATATAAATAAATGGAATTTCATAATGCGAAGTAAAAATTAGGTTGCCGATAATAAAATGGAGTTTGAATTCATCATATTCTCTTGTAACTTTTTAATAATATAACTGAAATATCCAAATATACTTACTTCGATGTAAAACGTCTTATTTTATCTAAAATTGGGACAAACTTTATCAAAACAACTTCCCACTCATTTCGCTGAGTCTCTCATACCTACATTGTTCTAAATGTTCGTAGGTACCCCACGCTGTAATAATTCAACTAATTATTAATAAAGCGAAGAAGTCACACTGTCAGCCATAATTCTACGATGAATATGATTGATATCAGAATTTTGATCGCAAAATCATCTGCCGTATTTAAGCCGAAAAATAATATCAGAGTTCTTTCTGTCATGGCAATTAATCAACAGAGACCTCTTGACAAGTTGCGTGCTCTTTATTAACGCTTTAGCCAAATAAAAATTAAGATGTTATTACTTAATAATACTGTATGATCTTTAGTATATTTTTAAAGTACAATCCACATTTTATTCCACTGTTCATCACTTTGAAACTCATTTCCTGACGTTCTTGTGCAGCATAAAGACACAATACAATATTGTGGCAATTAAATTACTAATAACTCTGTGAATAGTGGACTTCGCGTAATGTTGATTACTTCGTCCTGACAACTCGTAATAGTAACAACGCTCATGCCCTCTGACGGAATAAAAAGGTTCTTCCAAAAACGGCTACCATCTTGACAGAATTGACCAGAGACAGAACACACAAATAAGTTTGCATACAGACAAAATGCACAATAGTCGAGTCAAAGGAAGACTTCGCTAAGCTAAGTCAAAAATCTGAGGGCAGCCGTTTATTTTCTGAGGACCAAAGTTAAAATATTTCTCAAATTATTATTATTTATTAGAATAGAATAAAATTTAAATGTATTTAATAGTTTTAGGTACCTACATGTACAAATTACTGCGTGGCAATTTTTCAATTTTCTCACTATATTTATTAATTCGCTTAATTTTCTTTAATTTTTCACTCTCACGAATCTCGTCTTATATTTTCGGTACTCTATACATTAAACCATTTTGTAACTTTTTTTTCATGTTAACGTGACAATCTTAATTATATTTACATTTACATTCTCTTAATTATTATGTACATCTAAACTAAAACAATTTCATAAATAAAATACCTAGTTGGGTATTTGCTCGTTGAAATTTTTAACTATGGAAATTAATACATAGGGATCCAATAGACTTATACAGTACACAATACGTTAAATTAAATATAGAAAATAACACATTGTGTATAAGTCTATAAACATATAGACAAAAAATGCGGTAAATAAATGCCCAAGTTACTGTTATATTGAGACCTTAACTGAATAGTTTTCGGATGTAAACAGCTCATCTGTTACCAAAATCGCCATGTGACGATGTAAGCAGAAAAAATATATAGTGTAGGAGGATAAAGGGGTTCAGAACTTTTACTAATGTTAATATATTTTTTAAATTTAATTTGAACAACTTGTCCTTAACTTTTGGAGATTATACCCCTCATTGCAACATATCATTAAGGCGATGCACTACGTCGTGTAATATTTTAAAATGAACCGCTATCAATAACAACCCTTATTGATAGCGGTTAAAAAGAGTAGAGAAGGTTAGCGGAAAAAAACACGGCCAAAAAGTGCCTTCTATTTTATTTTGTGGATGTTCAGGCATAAATATTTATTTTTATTCCGATCATTTTATAAATAACTTTATTTGCCAAATTATACAATAAAATTATAACCGAAAATGGGTTCGTAAGATTTTGAACTTTAAAGCAGTTTTCATAGGTCTTCCACATTATTTTTTTCTGGGCTCATAAAAAGACTTATCTAAAAAATACTCTACTATTTCAAAGGACAAGATGTATTCTACTCGCAGTATTTAATTAAAGTATCTAAAACATTTCTGAGCGATCAAATTTTCAAACCAAAAACACATGATTTTGCATTACTACGTATGGCATCGCCTTAAGGAGAAGATAATACTCACAAATCTAAAATAAACATGAAACAGAACAAAACACAGAAAATAAAAAGAACGGTCTCAACTGGGAATCGAACCCAGGATCTCTGTCTTACTGAGACGACGTCTTTATCAACACGACAATTGGGACCCAATACGCAATAATTTATTTATTTTGTAATAAACAAACAGCTTTTATATAATATACAATTATAGATATAAATACACAAGTTAACTGAAGTTTCTTATGTTAAATTGCATTAAAAATGAAGTTTTAGTATCTTAAAATTAATTTGGTGTTAAAGGAAAGGGAGAGATTAAGAGGAAAATAGGAAGAAGATAGGAGATGCTCCCGATACATTCCATACTCTCATATTAATAATCGATCGTACGCATTACTTCATATCGATATTTCTTTAGGTTATTACCAAAAATGTCAATGCTGTAAAATTTTGTATTATATTATGTTCATATTAATTGGGGAATTGTTTCGAATGTTTGTTCTACACGAGGGTAGATAAAATAAATCAGATTGTCGGGTTGATCTAGACGTAATATGAAGATTTATTAAATTGGTAAGTTCTGGTGAGTCCAGACAATTATTTAGGACTTTAAATAATAAGATTTGATCAAAAATTAGACGTCGTGTTTGGAGGGAGTTAAAATTATGAAATTTAATGGATTCGGTATAATTTGAGAAGTGTAAGTTTAGTTTATAATTTATTTGTTTAAAATTTTTTTTTAAATTTTTTCTATTCTTTCGATATGGGCTTGGTATAAAGGAGTCCAGATCGGTGTACAGTGTTCCAGGTGCGGGCGAATATATAAGGTGTAAAGGGAATATAGAGTGTTTATGTTGTGGAAGGGTTTTGCTATGCGAATTATAAATCCCAGCATTTTATAGGCTTTGTTAATGATGTCATCAGTGTGTTGGATAAAGTTTAATTTAACATCCAGTGTTACCACAAGGTCCCTGATATATTTTACTTCATTGATGTGTGTGCCGTTTTGTGTGTTTACAAAAGATATTTTATTTTCATTACGTGTAAGTTTAATGTATAATTGATTATTCATTTAGACTAGAAAAAGTCAATAGGTATTCTATAAAAATGAAAATCGAATATGTCTATCCGGGACACTAACCAGGTTACAAAACAATTCTTTAGAATTTTGTAATCATTACAAAAAAGCTGCCAAAAATTAGCTGCAAGATAATATTGTTAATGCAGAATTTTAAATATGACGAATAATAAGGTCCCAAGGGTCGAGGGGATTAAGAAGTTGTCCCGATAAAATAGAGATCCTGGGTTCGATTCCCAGTTGACACCGTTATCTTTTTTTGATTTGTCTTGTTCTGTTTCATGTTTCGTTAAGATTTGTTAGTATAATCTTCTTCTTCAATGATATATTGTTTTGTTTTCAAAAGGCGCCAAATTTATAATGCTGCTTCACACGCTATCTGGTTCAGAGCTGGGGTTATAAATACTAAGGGCATACTGCGGAAAAGCATGTTCAATTTTGCCGATTTTACTAAATGTCGCAGTAATATCGGTGGTAGAACCTCGATAGTTTGCGAAAACACACGGTTCTAATGTTTTACCTAATCGTTTTTCTCAACATTGTTTCAGCGACTTCACGCATTCGTTGCATATTGCTTCGCTATGCTGTATTGATAAAATGCTGTGTGAGAAAACACAGTCATTCAGACATAATGCTTTTTGTGTTAATCTTTGGTCATCTCTGCGATTTATATGTTTGTAGCTTGCAAAATAAAAGGTATTGTGTTAGAAGTTGTTATTTTCCATAAAGTAGCTGAAAACATTTTAAAGGTAGTTTAAAATAAAACTTCTGTAATCTTTATCAAAAAAAACTATCGCGTTTAGCAAAATCTGACAAAATGTGTTTGACTGGCACAAACCCGTATACCATCACGGGATATTATAACTCAAATTTAGAAAATGATAATGAGATTAATTTCTTAGTAAATATTATATAAAGTAGGTAGTTTATACCTATTTTACCGCTTGTCTGATTATTCTTCACATAAGCAGTTACAATAAAAAAACAATTAAATTACATCATATTTGAGTTCATTGAACGTGAATAATTTCACGCCAAATAACACACATCACAGCTAACAAAATTTAGTATTTTTTATGATTATGTCTGTCCGGTCTATGAAAAATACATTAAGGACCGGTTGTTTCGGAGAATTTGAACAATTCATCAAATTTCAACGTTAATTTGCGAGTTCTGTGAAAGTCCTATTCAAGTTCTGATATTATAGCATTATAGGCTAGTTGCTTGACACAACTGAAATAATAACAGAACTAGAAAATATTTTTCACAGAACTCGCAAATTAACGTTGAGATTTTAATTGTTCAAATTCTCCCAAACAACCCGTCCTAATAATGCAAACATCACAATATTAGTCAATAGTGATAACATATTATTCATATTATCCATTGCACGGATAAAAATGAATATGGCTAATTTATTAAGAGTCTCTTTAAATTATTGGTAATCCGGATAAAAACGGGTTTGAAGGGCTTGAAGGAATTAACAGGTTTCCTTGTAAAATTTTAGATAATTACGAATAATTTATCACGGTGTCGGAACAATAAATCACGATGCTTTCATACAAGCGTGTTCCGAAACGTGTCCGACATCATGATAATATATTCGTATTAAAAGTTTATCAAGAAACCTGTTAATTCATTCGTCAAAGGGCTGCAATCCCGCTTTTAACCGGACTACCAATATTTTAAAGAAATTCTTAATAAATTAGCAATAGTCATTTTTTTCCGTGTAAAGTTTATAAGGTTTTATTTTTCCAATTAATATTATAGAAAACAGCTTGATGAAAATGTTAAAACTTTAGCGTGTTATTTCTTTTTCCCATTCCCCATTTCATTACAAAATAATATCTCCAATACCCACTCGTATATTGCGCAGCGCATACATTTACAGTTGATAACATAAGTAACTAATGTATCTGCATCATAACAACTGGGCTAACGATTCCAGACAATGTAGACTTCCGTGACGGAGAAGTTACCATCCTAACCAGAACGGAACGAAAGGTCGCGGGAAGAAGAACCGGGACTCGATCTTAGAAGTGCAAATTAACCTACTTCACTACATCCTATCGAGCTGAAACTCGACAGACAGACTCGTTTTATTAGCACTCATGCACACACATACATTTTCTGAAATTGGATGACATTATATATAAAAAAAATACCTCAGTTAATTTACGAAATAAATGTCGGTTCTATCCATTTAGATTTCGTCCGGCACCTCTTCCCTTCTGAACGCCCCGGCCATATTTTTTTGCGAGAAGAATGGGAAATCTGGCACACATTCAGATTTATGTTGCCATATAAAGGGGAAACTTATTCAGCGGGAAATGCGTCTAATCCCGGGGGCGACATTAATAACGACAGTTGAAGAAAAGTTACTCCGCGTAATTGAAACGTGTTTGGCCGAAGTTAGCCGGCGCATTTTTGGTAATAAAATTCCTTTTAACGCATTGATAAAAAAAATTACTAGAAAGACCATAAGCGCCAGTGAATAAAGGAAAAACATTTAGGCTACATATGTACTTTTGGTAATAAAAGTAATGCGGTCGTTTCGCTCCATTTCGTATTGAACTAGCTTTACCACCCGGCTTAGTCGGAGATTTGAAGAATATGAGACAAATAATGTCTTGAGTCTTAATGATGTCTTGAGATAATTTTCGGATTTTGATCCAATATTTAAAAACAACATAATGTCGCCATTTTCGAATAACAAGATTTCATCTGATACAATAATGTAATGGGAAAGTGAACTCTTAAGAATCTTTCTCTAAAGCCAAAGATATCTTACGGCATTGCTTTGCTTGGTAGGTATCGTGTTATTTTAAGGATTCCACAAATCTTCACAGAAAATACCTCACAAGAAGAACTAATAGTATTTAATTTCAGAAAATTGAGTGTAAATTATGGACGCCAGAACTCACCGTTTGAAAGTTGTTTAGAAGTAAGAGCTTCATAGATGCACGCACAGATGGCAGTGCATAAAGCTTGCGTGGAAATCCGCAAGATGGATCCATTGGCCAGTAGTCGCCAGGGCCAGTGGTAAGGCTCTCAGAGAAACTAACTGTTTCAGATTCCAATTAGCAAGCTTCTAGTTAGGTCGACTATCGAGTCACCATTATAATACGTGGAGTATTAATAAATCCCTGATTAATCTAAAAGAACCATATAATTTTTAACTCCTTCCAAGACGAGTTGGAGACCTGTTTGTACAAACACAACAAAAGTCCTTCTCTTTCTTATAATAATTTTGAAGGAGATAAGGTCAGGAAGGGTGTTTTGGGCAGGTGACGACGGCCAAAGCCACCATTGTTCTAACATCTTCACCAATCCCCAGGAGTGTCGTTAGAGGCATCAAAAAAGTTTGTTCAAAACCTGCCATATTGCGTACTGTAAATATTTGCCATGACCTTGAAACTGCAAACTTTAAAATAAAGCTGTGCTAAATTATTTTTTCAAGAATTTTACTGAATCAGAAACCCATCTCACCTAATAGTTTCCTTTAAATAGTTATACATAAATACCGCACAAGAGTTCAAACTGCTCCTAACTATCCAGTCAGAGAGGAGTGAAAGAGTAAAGGTTAAGAAATACCTGATTATGCAGATCTGGTCACGGTCAAAGCCATTTCAAGAAACGTTTCGATCCTGAATGGTCGCCTTTTCACATGGCGATACTTAAAATATCAACCACTCTGCCATTTGTCATGTTAATTCTATTAAACATGTGACTGAAGTATGGTACAAAAGAGACGGCTCTAAAGCGAGACAACAACAAAATGTAGTCCGGTCTCTCTTTATTTTCACCAGTCATTTAAAATAATACATTGTTTATATTAGTCATTTCAATATCAAAAAGTGTTTCGAAGATTTTGAACAATTCTTAAAATTTCAAAGTTAATTGAAAGTTTTGTGAAAGATTTTGTTCAAGTTCTGTTATTATTTCAGTTCTGTCAAGAAACTAGCCTATAATGATATAGTAACAGAACTTGAATAGGACTTTCACAGAACCTGAAAATCAACGTTGAAATTTGATGAATTGTTCAAATTCTGTGAAACAACCCATCCTATACGTTATACGCATGAAATAAATATTAAAGTAATAATTAAAACTAATAAAAAAATGTTAGCCTAAAACAACAACACAAATTCAAAAAAATCTCCCAAGAAATAATAAATTTCGCCGACGGGATTCGAGCCAGCAACCCTTGGATTGCCGATCAGCTGCTCTTCAAACTTAACTACGTCGGCTTTTACCAAGCCCGTCAAATACTTCAAAATGTGCTACTATTCTCATTCAACAATTATTGCTTATTTCATTTTCCCCTGCAAACAACCTACTTTATTTTAAAGGAAAGGCTTTTTTAATACTGAATCTCTCATTAGATGGCGTCGAGTCATATTATGTATTCATTTATTGTTGAAATATTTTTGACTCGTCAAATATTATTATTTTTAGTAATCATTAGTTTACCATCAAAAATAATGTTTAAATCTAGTAAGTGTATAATGGATTCGCGTGGTTATTTTTTACTGCCGAAAGATCAAACTTGTGTAATCTGTACTTATGGCCTATTTTTTTTGTAAAGTTTGCCTTGTGTATCGAACAAATAAACAAATACTCACAAAAGAAAAATGTATCAGTGTTCTAGCTGTCTTCTCCAATATTTACACTCCATTCAGAATATCAGAGTCAACTCCCTGTGAATATGAATTTGAATAATTCTCCGCCCGTCTCCTGCGGGAGCGCGGGGAATCAGAATCCAGATTTAAATGCATATTTCCGGAAAATATATTCAGGCAAAAGCTAGGCCCTTTATGAATAAATATGTTTAGATAAACCTTTGTTTTTCTTCTAATGTTTTGGTTTATTTGCATTATATTTTTAGGACACAGATGAAATATAGGTGTACGAATCGCTCGAAAACATAGATAGTGTCTACGGAAAACTGTTTTTTGAAAATTTTGTAATCTTTTTAGTTTTGTACAAATCGAATAATTTTATCTTACTGTAACTAAAAATACAAAGTGTCCGGGGGTAAAGTGCATGATCTTTGGGAGGTGATTCTCATGTCAGTACAAGTAAAAATATAAGGTGTCCGGGGGTAAAGTGCATGAACTTCGGGAGGTGATTCTCATGACAGTACAAGTAAAAAAGATTTTATTTTTCAAAATATCAACCTTCTTAGGTAGTTTTCAGGTAAATATTTATAATTGATTGTGTGGAAAAAATAATAATAATAAATAATAGCTAATAGTAGTACATTTTACTTACAATATATTATTTTCCTACTTTTATTTATTTATTTATTAAACGCCATAAAAGGCTTTTACAGTAATGTGAAACATGGGATTATAAGTACACAGTTCAGGGCTGTCAGAGACTTGACAATTAGAAATAGCATTTTTGATTAAAATAATACATCCACAAGCAGTTTTTATTGATGCTATACATATACATTTCACATATATGTATATATGTGGAATGTATATGTATAGAACACCATATATATGTTACACATAAAGAAGAACACAACAGTCAGTATGATGCAGTACAAACAGACATTTAACATTTCACAAACATATCAATTACATTCATAACCAAGTATTTTTGCCTTGATGCAAGACGGTGAGGTTTTGAAAATATCAAAAAGGTCTGTATACGTGTTGGCAGTGCGGTGAAAACGCGCCAACGGTGAATGATACAAATAGTTAGTGCTATGATTGTCACTGTGGAAAAGATGGTGGAGTCGAGTTGATTTAACAGGGACACGAAAATTTATAACACTTAACATTTGAGGGCAGTCTATGAGATTGTTCAGTAATTTAAAAAGTATAAGAATGTCATTAATAGTTCGCCGGGTAGAAAGAAGTGGTAGATTTAGACCAGACATTAATGTATTATAGCAGATATCAATTACAGGCTGTCTCAATTTGAATTGAACGTATCGAAGAAATTTTCTTTGTACTTTCTCCAAGCGGTGTAAGTTACAGGTATAAATCGGAGACCATACAGGAGATGCATATTCTAGGTGCGATCTCACAAGAGAGCAGTAGAGTAATTTAATTGACTCAATGTTTTGAAAAATCCTTGTGTTACGCATTACAAAACCTAGAATTTGCATGGCCTTATTGGAAATTGTTTCACAGTGACGATCAAAGGTAAGTTTTCTGTCAAAAATAACACCAAGGTCTTTGATAAATGGTACTAATGCAATTTCATTATTGTTAATTGAATACGATATGGTTATTGGAGTCCGTGAACGGTAAAAACACATGTGGAAACACTTTTTTACGTTTAGGAATAATTTGTTTATTTCACACCAGCTAGCAAGTCTATCTATATTATGCTGAAGGCTAAGTGCATCATTTAAACATTTTATTTTTCCGTTTTCTCTTGATTCTATATGTATATCTACAATAACATAATGTACACTCCTCTTCCAACCACAAGCGAATGCTTCTCTGGAAGAGTAGTATTAAATATTGTCATTGTAAATTGTAAACCTTGTTACTTACATGTACTTTTTCCTTTAATAAATAAAAGCAATAAAAAAATAAAAATAAATTAAATTTCAAATAGAGTTCATTTTAAGTAGAATCACTTTTCATAGTTAGTACACCTTACCCCCCTGATATCCTGGACGATGCACAGTGGTTTATAAATAAGATACTTCAAAATTAAACGTTGGAAAATAATATATTTTAACAGTAGGTAACATGTTATAGAGAATGAAAATGCGTAGTTGTAAGTAGATATTTCTCATAACCCTCCTGACTGTACTGGGCTAGCCTTATATGAAAAATTTGTAATTTTATTTGTTATTTAAAATTAATCAAGAACAAATTGATTACGAGTACAAATAATGGTCAAAGGAAGCAAAGTTAGTAGTCCACAGTGCAGTTCTGTTGTATATATTATACCTGTAACCTGTAAGCTTATTATTATTATTAACCACGTCATGAATTGAAAGAATAGAAGAGTTCGCTTGAATGTGAATGAAGCAACGAGTGTGTGAATAGAGAGAGTTGTGTGGGCTTCATCTTCTTTACAATTTGTATTGTTTAGTCGGTTTGTCACAATAGGCAACATGCAGAACATTATTTTTTTTATTTTAGGTGCGAAAATATTTTTATTATATAGCCAAAAATCCTTTCGAAAAAAAAGTCAGCCGGTACGGAACAATGTGCGAATTCGTGGGAATATCCCCAGATTGCGGTAAATTTCTGAGAAAATGAGAGGATTCTTCAATATGGGAACTGACGACACTAATTTCGATTACGAAAGCATTTCCTGGTTATCCAACCACATTGAAAAATAATGTTCACAATTACAATAATTATAAACTATCATTTCCTTACCTTTCGCAACAAACTTATATTTTTTAAGCCTGAAGGAAAAAGAAAATCCTAAAATGATAATTAAAAAAAAAAAAATTAACTGCATGAAACCTCAATGGCGAAATAAAGAATTGCCGTTTTATCAACTTGTCCATATAATAACTGCTTACATATTATAATAAAAAAATAAATGTAGTAAAAAACTTTATGGGCATTCATAAATTGCTATCCTTTTGATGTAATGTAAATTAAATACAATTCGCAAGTTTGTCCGCAGATGACGCGACAGCTCGTAACACAAATTTGAGCGGTAAATGCAGCGCCATCTCTGAACGATCAAATCATCTAATTTCAGCTATTTTTCAAATCATAAGATTAAAACCAGACAGGATTAGACAAGTTAAGTAAATAATGTCATCATAAACAAACCACTCACGATGTGTAATGTTGCCATATTTAAAAAGAAAATCAGTGTGAAATTTTATGAAAAAATATATCGGAGACGGATCATTTTTACGTAGTTACGTCACAAGGTAAAAAAAAACTGATTTATTTATTTTAGGTAAATTTTTATTAATAAAAAAACTAAAATAAAATTCTATTTTTTAGTAACATTTTCGTAATCATATTAGAAGCGTCTATCCACAATCCACATGATTTTTTTCAAGCCATTATAAAAAAAATCAGCTCAGTTCTTCTAAACCACGTAACTAATTTTGATAGAGTTTTCACTATCATTTTTTTGTATATAATATATGCTTATTATATTTTTAGAAAATAGAGAAAAGTCGATGTTTTGAAATCAAGTCATAAAAATATATTATCGGGCGCTTACATTGCTAACACTGGCTAAACCTTATGAGATATATCAAAATAATGTACCACGGGATTGTATATCATGAAAAGGCCTACAGAAAAATTTGTGATGGTATATGTCTTTATCTTAAGGATAACAATACTCCAACAACACCGGGTACACTTCAACTAGTATTAATATTATCTTAGGTATTATGTTATATAAAACCCTTGTCAGATGCCAACATGAGTATAACTCTACGTTATGGTCTCCATTTTTCAATATTCATTCAGATAACATTGAAAAGATTCAACGAAAGTTTCTAAGGTTTATAAATTTTAAATTGCATATTCTTATACAAAACATAAATTAAAATTACCTCTTGGATAAAATGTGTCTATTGAAACTTTCAGAAAGAAGAATAAGCACAGATTTAATGCTGTTACAAAGAATACTACATTTTAAAATCCCGAATTACTTCAATGTATCAATATCCATGTTCCCATAAAATCATGCTGACATTTCTTACCTTTTTAATTCAATAACACTAGGACACTAGTTTACCAAAATTTTCCGATTCCGAGATTTCACAATCTCGGAAACAAATATTCTGATCTGGGTGATATATTTCATTTGAAAACTAATCAGTATAAATGTTGTATACTCTATCAATTTTATTCTTCTAGACACAAATAGACCTATGTACCCATATAACTTCTCCGCTTCTACTATTTTGTTTTGTTGAATCTTTTAAATTCAATTATATGTGTGAGGATTCATTTTTGCCATTATGTTTACATTCTTCTTTATTGTATTAATTTTTAAGTGTTTTCTCTGATACAAAATGCTTGAATATTTTTTTAAAGAAAAACCCACACCCAAGGGCGTGTAATAAATAAATAAATATAACTCTTAGTTTTAAATATACTTAAAATTGTTACAAATATTTGAATGCAGATTAAAAATTATTATAGATCAAATTTGATAATTAACCCTTAGTTTTGAATTCACTATACGCACACTTTATCTGAGTAAAACTGGTTTTTTAATTCATACCGATGCGATGCGGTCAAATCAGTGGCGGAGCGAAGCAGCGGCCGGGAGGGATAGGCGGGCGGAGGCAGGCGCAGGCGGGTGCAGGCGGGTGCAGGCGGGCGGGGCAGCCACCCGGAAATATGCCCCGGAAAAAGACCGGGGCTTTCGAATATATACTAAACAAATTATGAAAATGGGGAAAATTTTGTTCGTTCATTTTTATACCGCAAACAAATTTCAAAGGAACTTTGAAATCTTTGAGTTAGCACATTTTTTTAATGACAGGTTGTCTGTTTTCGGTGGGAATTATTGACTACTAGTCAATACTCACGATTGGAACCGACTAACTCTCTTTTCAGAATAACTTATGTTTTAGATAAATTATCTATTTTAATAAGTATAATACCAATAAGTTTTTGGGTTGACGGTATCTTTTGACAAACAAATTTTAATTGGCTGGGCGTATTATCTTGTCTCAACTCGACTACTTTGCATTTCTTCAGTCTGTAAATTTATTTTCGTGTCCGATCTATTCTGTCAATATGGTAGCCGTGATTGATAGTAAATTTTTATTCCTCCAGAGTGATTGAGCGTTGTGACTGCTGCGAGCTTAAAAGACGGAGTAGTCAACTATAAGTCTAATGTTAACAAAACTACTGGTTGTAATTAAACAATTTAATGTCGGTTGAGATGAACGTAAAATTCTAAAATTTTAAAATGATTGAATCTTTACTTGAAATAATGTCATTCAGAAATTTTAAATTCAATTTTAGAGAGTTTAGTTTGTATTGTGTGTACAATTTGTGGGCTTACATTTTTTTGGTCGATTTGTCACTACGCCACTGAGCAACTTTACTACCCTGATACACTTAACAATAAAATGGCAAGCAGCGTGGACGGCTATTCCTACCCTTCTACTCAGACAGATGTAAGTAATAACTTGTTTAAATTCGCGAATTATGCCAAGACCCCGTTACAGTCGGGGAGGTTCTTTGTTGAAGTTCATTTTTACTTTTTATAACACTCCACTAAGGCAGCTTTTCATCCCATCAGGATGATACTTACTCCATGAACAAGTAAAAATATTATTATTATTATATTTGGCATATTATTATTATTATTTGAACCTATTGAAAAATGAAACAAGTTTCTTAAGCAGTGCATTTGCCCGTAGAAGTAAAATATTTGAAAAGATTTGTAATTACTGAAGACAATATTAGCGATTCACTAAAATTTGGTTCGAATCGCTAATATTGTCTTCACTAATAAAATATTTCAATTTGAGGTTTTACTCATTTAGTTAAAAAATTTATAAAGTCATTCAATTCTTGCTATTACTGTGTATCTAAAAAAACTCTGTTTTCACTTAACAAGAAACCGATCTTTCCATTAAGCTAGGTTTCCACCTCATTTCTGATCTATGGACAATCTTTCTTTACAATATGCCGGTAAAAATAGAAGGTCATTGACGAATCATCTTCAACTTTCATCCTATCTATATAGGTATATCTATCGATACACTTAGGACTGGCAAATAGAATTGTGTGAACGGCAACCACCCGCACTACTTGCTACCCAGACACCGCACTCTACAGATGTCAAATTTAAAAAAAAAAACGATGTAAATATTACAAAAATCCGTTTTGGAAATCTTATTTCCGTTGGCTTTATTAATTTATTAGTTCTTCCAGTAATATTACACACTACAGTGCTACTCGAATACCAACGCTGACAAGACTTGATTTCTGTGGCGATTCTTGACTAAAACACTTATGTAGGACGGGTTGTTTCATGGTAGTTAAAATTCATGTTACGTGTAAATTCTGTTCAAGTTTTGTTATTATTTCACCATGGGCCGTTGTTTCTCAGTACTTGGATAATGACAACACTTGAATGGGACTTTCACAGTAATTAAGTTTTATCTTTGAAATTTAATGAATTTTTCAAATTCTGTAAAATAACCCACCCTTGAAACCAATTTTTCTTTCAGAGATTTTGGTCACTTTGAGCTCCGCAGATACAAATGAATTAAAATACAATAGAAATAGAGGAAGTGTGAATGTGCAACTATTCATTTCTATCATATTACGGGTCGTTCTATGTAATTCATCGTAAATCAGGCAGAAATCCGGCATCACACATTCACATGCTTGTTCTATTACTCATTCTATAAACATGCAAAAACTTTTAAATATTTAAAGAACCTATCTATTTTTTATTTTAAATATTTTTCACATTTCATGTTTATAAGTTCTGCTTTCGCGTCGAGCGTGATAGATGTTTCTGCATTAGAGATCATTACCAAGCAGTTTGGTGACATGGCATGGTTTGTTGTGGTTATTATTATTTAAAAATACACATTTTATTCGTATTAGTGAAATCTAAACAAAACAATAATCCGCGAAACTGTGATATATTAAAATTAGATTAATTATTAAAAAACATTTAAAATTAAAATAATACTTAGTTTTGTAGGTATCTACTATCCATAGTCGGATGTTATGAACGATTTGTAAAACAAAAAACATGATTTCATAAAATATGATACAATTTTTTTTATAAACAATACTTGTCTAATAAAAAAGAAGTATGAGTATTTTTAGTGTTAGTCTTTTTAAAAAATCCGTATATTATTAAAGCTTCACCGTCATTTTTCATACATAAATGAAGTTTATCTGCATGTACGTAGGGACCTTTCTAGCGTGTGCTCGATAAAGTGTTTGAGCGTAAGGTATATGAGGGGAGGTTGAAACAATGTCTACCTGTTCCGATAAAGCTCATTCTTTACACGATTTTACAATATTATGTCAGGATTCCAAATATCGAGAAATACATTTTTACGTTCGTACCATCTGGGTATTTTTTATACGGGAAACTTTTATCTTTAACATAAAATTTTGTAAAATGGGTACCTAAATATATAAAAAGTCAGCATTTACTTATACGTAAAATGGATACCTAAATATATAAAAAGACAGCATTTACTTATACGTAAAATGGGTATCTAAATATTTATAAAAAAACAGCATTTACTTATACGTAAAATGGATACCTAAATTATAAAAAGACAGCATTTACTGATGCGTAAAGTGGGTACTTAAATGTATAAAAAGACAGCATTTACTTATACGTAAAATGGGTACCTAATTATATAAAAAGACAGCATTTACTTATAAGTAAAATGGGTACCTAAATATATAAGAACACAGCATTTATTCATTCGTAAAATGGTTACCTAATTACATAAAAATACACCATTTACTTATGCATAAAATGGGTACATAAATATATAAAAATCCAGCATTTACTTATTCAGCTTTCTATCCACGACCATCAGTTTCTTTTTTAATATTGAAATGCATCCACTGCTTCGAATTTCTTATGAAACTCGCAACTACGACGTGAATGTAAAATATCACAATGGTTTTCCAGTCAATACAAGATATTATGTTTTATATTTGCAATAATATACATTTTGCATGTCAGCTTTACATCTGAATTCAAGCATTTCCGAAATATCCATGAACAGACAAATCTAAAAGTTTAGACATTGGTTTTAAAAGTAATAACATGTTCGCTAACAACTAGATGTGATCGGATACTATTTGATAGACATATTATGATTTGAAGATGTGGTTGTATTTAAGTTTTTGTCAGGTTGCATGTTCGATTCGTGCAATGCTATAAAAAAAAGTCCACGTATTTTTATATTTTTATTTTAGGGCTGCCAGATCTGGGCATTGGGATATCAATTGCTTTCTTTAACGGTCATACAACGTATTTCAAAAGCGTTCTAATGAAAAAACTTTTTCCACTTGAATAAATCTTAAAATATCCTACAGCTCATCTATTTTCGTAAGCATATTTATTATTATCATTACTCTTCTATTTTCTGTATTGTCATTTTTCTTCCTCCGCTGCTCATCTCACTAGGAAATTCCTGTTTCGAGATGAGCAGCTTTACAATTATATTCAATCAAATAAGTAAATCACATTACACATACACAGATGGATCTCATCGAATATGGGGCTCTTAAGGTGATTTATGACAGAAGCCACGACATGGGCAAACCAACAAACATCACCACTCTCAGCCAGTGTGGAATTTTTTTACCATTTTCTTGAATAGATTCTACGAACCTATAGTTTTTTTATATTTTCGCTGAGCATATTATTATAAAGCAACGGAGCTTTATTAGAAAAACTCCTTTGTCTAAAGGATGATCTGGTAATCACCGGCTGATACATTAAAGAAGAACCCAATCTAGTGTTGCGAAATTTTTGTGATAACAGTATCAATGTTGTAATAACTGTGACGAATGTGTAATTGTAATAACTGTGACGAAAATAAATAATAAAACTTTTCTAAAACATTATTTTTTAATTAATTTTTTTTTCAACATTTAATGGCTCTAGGGTGTCTTGTGACAAGAACCTCAACAGACAACATTATATGAAAGCATGTTTAATTTATCGTGATACTTACATATTTTTTTTTAATACTTACATTTTTTTACCGAAGAAGATAAAAATATGTTTAACAAACTTAAAATTTCTTTCTAAATACCTACATAATATGCATTATTCTCAGTTAAATTATTTTATAAACGATTCACTACGTCAACCCACAGCCCATTTACCAATACATGTACCAATATTAATATTTTACTCTCTTTTTTTAATGAAGCAATAACGTAGTAAATACCACATTTATTTTTTGTACTTAATGCCAACCGGGTTTCTCTACTACCGTAGCTTCATCAGGCTTGTATAATACTGGTGAACTGTATACCCTTGATGAAGCTACGGTTGTAGAGAAACCCATTGGCATTAAGTATAAAAAGGATAAGTGGTTTTTACTAAGATAGTGTTTTATTAAATTATAATGTCACATCACAAAGTATTCAATTAGTACAATAATGTTCACTCCTTTTCCAACAACAGGAAACCCTTACTAATGGAGAGTAGTATTAAAACCTCATGCGTAAAACCTTAATTATATGACCGGTCGGTGGCTGAGTTGACATCGCGTTTGGGTCTCACCCAGGCGTAGTGTGTTCAATCCCTCGGTTAAAGTCCCCCATTACAACTCAAGGAACATTTTCCGCTTACTGTAGTGGTATACGGAGATTTCCAATTTATTTTCAGGTTATGCGTAACACAGGAATGTGTATCTTTCCTTTAAACAAAAAAATTATATTTGTTTATTTTTTTGTAATAATTTTAAAAAATATGTGTTTTCAAGGTTTGATTCCACAAGACTCTGAAAACGCCTTAATAACTCGACATTGAATAGCAACCCTTTTTAAAGTGTTGAGCCGTTAACGATGGGCGTTTATGAACTTATTCAGAGAAAAAGTCTCTAATACAATCGATATGAGCTCTTTTTGTTTTAGTGAAATCGTTTTTTTAATAATATTTTAAATATTTTCTAAAGCTGCTTTACTTCATATTTTTGCCGAAGTTTAGGAACTTTAATTTAGATATTTATACTTGATATATTAAATTCCGTTCGAATATTTAATGCGTTAGGCTAAATAATACTAGACACAAACAAGCAGCAGACACGTGAAAATTCATGGAATTTTAAAATTATTCCAATCTTGAAAAAGACAATTAAATTAATATTGTACAATAGGTAGGTACCTACTTTATCGCTAATCTGATTTATTCTTCACACAATCCGTTCCAATTTCGAAAATGTTAATTTGGTTTCGATTGTTAGAACAGAGTTTAAAATATTATATTTACGCAAAATATAAATATGGCTCAAATATTGAACAACCCGGCCGCCTAAGCAAAACAAACAAATGTTTGTTTGCTCATAATGTCATTTCCGTCGCAGGCTATGATTGTGGAAGTTCGTGTTAAGTACAACAACTTGGCACATTCACTGAAAATCATAAAAAATCTTCTTAAAACATTCGTGTGGTTAAAATATGTTTCAGAATTAGAGTTGGCTTTGTTTAGTGAATAACTTGGAATTGCCATATACAATGTACATTTTGTCTGTCCTATTTTCTTTTCTCTTATCCTTCTTCCATTTCCTTTCGCAGTCCCCTGGGCCGGGCAGTGACACTCTTGTGCGGTATTCACATAACAAAAAGAAACACCGCATTTCCCGTAAATTTTCTCTTCTAAATTTTCTCGTTTTACACCCTGCATTATATACGAAGTTTTCAAACAGCAGCTTATTATTCCCGGACCTCGTGGAGCCAAGTGTCAATTTACCAACTTTAGAGCTTACGGGCGGCCCCCTGCGAACCGGGCTACATTACTAACATGGTCTTTCCACTGTAAGCTTCTTTCCAACCTCTCCTTCTGGTACATGGGTCGTTCACGAGAAAGAAGGAGGGATTACAAGTTACAACGGATCAGCGGTTGTTGTTATACTGTAATGGGTCCCTGCATACAGTGAACATTTAATTTTCCAGGAAACAATGCAAACTTCATCACCACGACACGTCACCGAAGATACAGTGGCCAGCTGCTGTTAGTAGTTGCTTGGTTCCACCGCGGAAATGAACATTGTTTGGCTCATCCTACAGCAGCTAGAGTGTATTCAAGATTCGTATAATTTGGGAGGACTAAGGCATAGTCACTGCTGATTGAGAATCTCATATCGCCGCTAGTCCACATTGAAAATCATAAGGTCTTACCCAAGACAATAGAACATTTTGATTCGATAAACACTCAGGCTCTTTTGAGGCCACCCATGTTTCTTGATTTATATAAAGTAATTAATGAAATTTTTTACTACAGTATTTATAGCTCTCGTGAAACTTTCAGCTAACTACACGTTACATATTATTTTACTGACTCTTTGTTAAATCCTTCTACTTTTCGTTTTCGAAAAATCTACAGCGGTGATGCCTCAGACGACATAGAAAGTGTGTCGATCCATATTAAAGTTCACTAACGCACTCGTGATGCTAATTTACCGAATTACGTTTTTTACTAAATGTATTCATTTATACCCGTGGTAAGGGAGGGTACACATTTAATATTTAAATAGACCCAAACCTTACGAAAAAGATCACGAAACTGTGTAATCAAAAAGATAATGTAAAGTTTGTTCCAGAGATCTATCATTGAACACGTGGAATATCTTGCGATCTCTATCCGGTCGTATATCTTTGCAACCGAATATAAAGCGATATTTTTGTGAAACCACTAAAGATTCTATGTATCTAAAGACAATTCGACGATACCAATCCCTATGTCAGGCAATCTAGAAAGAAAGAGAAACTTTAGGAGAACCTTGCCGCTGAAGTCTGATTTTATTAAAACTACCACGAGGCATAACAATTTTAAAAAATGCTGTATGGATATCACCATATCGATGCTAAAAATATCTTACACTTTAAGGCGCGCTATATTCTCGAGGCTTTGCCTATTTCAGCATATCGCTTGCCATACATTCTCATTGGGATTGTATGGCGAGCAATATGATCAAACACGCCAAGCCATGATGCGTATAGCGTAATCTGTCAGCCCCATCAATTATACTGCTTGGAAGTGTTAATTAAACTATTTTAACTACACAAATTTATGTACATTTTACTAATATCGTACCGTGATCTTTTATGATATTAACTCTACACAGAAAATAATTTACAATAATATATAACTCAAAATGAGTTGATTTGATATTGTGACGAATGTCAACCATGTGCAATAAATGTTGGACTAGGCCCACATTTTCGAGATAAGGCTCGCACTGAACGCCATGACCCGGGTGACCCAAGTGGCGGGTGTACTTAATTGAGCGGTAAACTCCCTGGACCCTTTTTAGAGTGTCGGCAACCGGAGTGCCTCAGTAGCAGGTGTACTAAAATGAGCGGTTACCTACAAATGCCCTTTGTGTAGGCACACATTCATTGCTTCGTCCACATTCAAACATCACATCACACACAATTTTTTTACCTATTAGTTACAATTAATTTGGATGCACGTTTGGCGCATTTTTCGACTATGCACCGCTGCCAAATGGATCAATGACGCCAGAGTTCCTTGAAGCATGTTCCATCGAACAAAGATAGCGTTAACACCTAGCCTGTGCTTTAGATATTGCGTTTCGTTTTTTCATATAGGAGAATCCATCAGACGGACCTCTCGTTTTTGAACAGCAACTATTCATTCAAATTACTATTCATCGAGGAAACTGTGTAACAAATATTATAATACTTGTCTCCAATGCGAAGAGTACAGAAGATAGAAACTGATAGACGGAGCCGTCCTGATTCTTGAAACTTTTTCATAATGTGCTTCGACCCACATACTTCTTTCATAACGCCCTCTTCTGTCGCTCAGTCGTATGAATTCTTCCTACACATCCTTTTTAATGACCTCATTCTCCGCATTCAATCCGCTCGCTTCCTTCTTTTAACAATTCGGTCTCGCTATACTGTACAATATGTGGCTTCATGCGTGGCGGATTTTCCCAAGATTCTATTACGGGTCGCCCCAAAAGACTATGAATTATTTGGAGTGTTAAAAATTGTGACTACAACCAAATAAAAATATTTTATATATGCAAAATTTATTAGGTTTTTTGTTGTTTCCAAGAAATGTAATATTTTAAATTTTCAAAAAAAGGGTGTGTTCTCATGATATAAGGCACGTACCTACTTAGTTTGTTTGTCAATAGAATCCTAAAAGAAAATCCTTAAAAAAAATTATCAATTTCAGTAAAAGTGAGGGAAACAGATCGTTATATCGGTTTGCCTCTTCAGTTGCTAAATGTAATTCAAATTAATAATATTCTTATTTAATTTTGAAATAAACATTGTTTTCTTAATCTAGATCCTTACCAATCTGCCATGGAAGCCGTCAAGGCTATTCTCGTTTTGTTGATTTTGGTGAATGTGGAATAATAGTATTATTACCTCCCACACCATCTTTTCGAGTACCAAAATAACAGAAAAAAATATTACACATAAAAAATCAACATCTTAAATCACGGATTACTCAAAACGTTATAAATTGCATAAGAAAAAGAGATGAATTACACAAAAAAGTTAAACGAAATCCTAGTGATATTTGTAAACTAATATATAACAAAAGATACTGAAATATATGCAAATTTATACGCAATGTCAAAAAAAACTATTTAAAGAAGAACATCCACGAATGTCATAACGACTCGCGCAAAGTTTGGAAGATCATTAATGAAATTAAAAATGCAAAATCTTCTCTTAATTACAAGACAGTTGAAAATACTCAAATGTCATTCACAAAGCATCCTGACAAAATACTCGAATATATAAACGAGTGTTTCACTAATGTGGGGTTACAATTAGCAAAGAAAATCAAACACTGTTTAACACATTTTACCAGAAGAAAATGAAAATCAGAAGCGTAAATGCAACCCTTGATGCAAATAAATCATCGGGATATGATATAATCTCAAATAAAACAATTACAAAATGAACTGACCTTGACCATTGACACACTTGGTCAACCTTTTTTTTTATCTAAAAGTGTTTTCCTTTTTTATCTTTAAAAGCCACAGTTATACCATTATATAAAAATGGAAATAAAAAATTATATAAATAATTATCGACCTATAAGTCTCTTAAACTCCAACTTTCAAAAATATTGGAAACTGTCATGACAAAGGAAATTGTAGAATTTCTGGAAAAAAACTTTGGAAAAATACTAATGCCTTCGAAAATTTAACAATAATAGCCATAAGGAATAAAGATGACGGGAAAAATCTTTGGCTTTATTCATAGATCTCCAGAAAGCTTTTGACATAATAGACCATATAATATTACATATCAAAGGTGTCACGGAAAATATATTTTACATATTTCTTTGAAAATCTATGAATTGTGGTAAATAAAAAGGACATGAAAAAAACTATTAAGCTTTATGTCATTCTCGTATTGAATATAGAATCATAGGATGGGGATCTGCTGTATTTAACCTAACCTAAACACAATTCAAAAAGGAATTATAAATACCATACATAGGAATCATGAAAGTACCCATGAGAACGCCTTCGATTGAAATTTTAAATAGTTTTGATGTACCAAATGAACAACAAATATATGCTAAAAATATATTATTTTTATTATTGAAACTATTCAAAACTACTAAATCCTCTGCAATACGGCGTATTCATCAAATTAGATCAAATCACAGTGACATAAACAATATTCCAGGTCATAAAACCATATTCGGACAAAGAAATTATATTTATTTTGCGACAAAACTACAAGGATATAAAGCGAATAGAAAATTTTAATGAAAGAAATCAAGAATAAAAATCTAGCTGAAAGAGATTAATGAAAAAAACTTTGATAAAACAGTACAAACGACATAGAAAACTAATAAAACAGTACAAACGACATAGAAAACTAATAAAACAGTACAAACGACATAGAAAACTAATAAAACAGTACAAACGACATAGAAAACTAATAAAACAGAAATGAATAACTTTTGTTCGCCTCAGAACAGGTCACCTTAGTGAGGAGGACTTAGGACGGGTTGTTTCGGAGAATTTGAACAATTCATCAAACTTCAACGTTCATTTTCAAGTTTTGTGAAAGATTTTTTCAAGTTCTGTTTTTATTTCAGTTTTGTTAAGCAACTAGCCTATAATGATATAAAAACAGAACTTGAATAGGACTTTCACAGAACCCAAAAATGAACGTTGAAATTTTATGAATTGTTCAAATTCTCCGAAACAACTCGTCCTAAGAAATGCAATGTACTATAAATATTTAATATCGTATTTTGTGTGTACAGTGTTTAAATAGTTTAATAATAAAAGAATAATAATTTAAAAAATGTACACTTTAGGATTGTTGTGAACAAAAGTTTACGCCCTCTGTTGTTTTGCAACCGTCTTTCGAACCGTTGAAGTTTCAAAACCGCGGTAGCGAGTTTTTGCTACCACTGCCTGTCGGAAGTAATTGTATCGACTCATCGTTCTCTGTCAGCTACAATTATGCAGAAAACTGACAATTATTTTAATATATTCCATCAACTGGCATAATAGTCTTCCATAAACTCACCCAAAGTATCAACGAAAACTCATTTGGAAGTTCGTACTCATATCAAAAAGCCACGCGTTAATAACTACATATTCGATTAAAGGACATAAATTTGAATGATTGTGCATCATCACCGCAACAACTAATTAAACCATGATAACTTTCGGAGAAAACCAAAATTTAACCAATTCTATTATTTCGTTTGAGTGCATGATTTCCAAAACAATCAATTTATTCAAATTAATTTCCAACGTATTTTGATCAAACTTTGCCAGGAACAGTTGGGTTGGGGTGAGTTAAGCGCTGTCACTTTTAGTTGAACGCGAAATGTGACAAAGCTTGAAACGACAATAATCAAAATTATTAATTCCGTTTGTGGGCAATACTGTACTGTACTGTCTGAGCGTGATTATAACTCTGGTTTAATGGAATTATGATTTTAAGTGTTATTTTCAAAATTGGAATTGTCAAGAATCTAAATTTGGTACAAAAAAAAATATTATACTTTATTATTTTTTTATCAGCAAATTAATTTAAAGTTAAATCTTGACAAGTAAAGTCAGATTTCGTGATTTTTACACTAACATGCAATTTAAAATCTTACTGTTATCAAATCTAGGTACTATCCTCGATTTTTACAAAATTATTTGATTAATCTGCCTTATTTCAAAATGTATTATATAAAATAATTCACTCGGTCCTGGATACTAATATAAAATAATTCACTCGGTCCTGGATACCCCTGATTTAATAGAACTAATACGATTTCATTGCCCTGGTCGCGCTAACAATAGACTGTAACTTTATATACACAATATGGACATGTTGAAATGAAATGATGATATTTCTCATTGTTCTTTTTTTGTTATTTTTGGTAGTGATACACAAAATAATTGTATGTTATTTTTAAGTTTAAAACTATTATTATGTAATTATATTATTTTTCTTACTTTTGTACTCTGTTATATGTTTATTTATAAAAGGCAGTATAGCCGTTTATGTATTTAAAATAAAAAATAAAATAAAATTTAAAATCATATCTACTCGATAAGTGCGTCTCTAGCCGGCAGATACTTTCTGTAATGTTCTGTTATATTTTTAATTGTCTGTTGTATTATTATAGAATACCCTTAAGGCCCCGTGGTAAGCGTTCAAATATGGTTTGAACGCTTATCTGTCTATAGTAAAATCAAATCTCTAATACGCTCTAGTCAGCTGGGAAGATGCATACAAAACAAATCTGCTCCCTGTTGAAATTGTGCAACGTCTAATTATAAAAATAATATTGAAAAAACCAACAGATTATTCAAAACAACTAATTTTTGAAGTATTTAAATTTAATAATCTTGTCAATAGTTCAAATAATAAAAGAAAACAAAATCCCATCTTTTTAACTGAAAGTCGTACTCGTCAAAAACATATATTTCCAGCACGAAAATGAAACGTTACTTTTGCAGAACATCATTACATATATCTAGTGAAAAAATACTTCAACAGCCAACCCGAAAATATCAGAACAATCAAAAACGATAAACACATAATAAAAGCTATTAAAGATAAATTCAATGGAAAAATAAAAAAATATATGAAATTTTCTTCTTTATGAATTTAAATTTAAAAAAAATTTATTCACATATAATTTTTTAATACTTATATTTCCTTGAATCATAATTGATTACAAACACTAAATATTTCTTCATTTTGATGCTCACCACTTTTTTAAACATAAGCGCCTGCTTCTATAGAAGAGGAACATTTAAAAAATCAAAAGCGGTGAAAAATAATTTAACGAATTATCTTAGTTAACATATATGACTGATTATACTCTGTAAACTGCAGTGAAGTTTACTCCGTGATAGCACTGAATTCACAATTTGACTTTCGTAGGCATGTGCTCTTATCTGCTTTGATTTAAAGATATGACGCCAGGAGCTGCGTAACATGAAATTTCTTCAATAACCCAAGCCACAAGTACGTAAAATGTTATGATTTGGGGTTTTCACGGCCAAAAGCATTACAGTAATTTATTTTTGGTGTATTACGCCGTGTTGCGCCATATTCTTCTTTAGCCAACGTTTCGGACAACGATACAGCGTTTTCGATTTTCATTTGCGATATATGCAGGATTGTGAAATTGCAAAAATACTAAATTTATACCAAGAATATGCTGTTTATGTTAATAAGAAATGTTGGCATCTGCCCCCAAAAAAATCATGATATTGTGTAAAAAGTTTACGTTGGCTATTTTGATTAAAAAATGTTAAATATTTCCAAGCCAAAAAAGCAGAGATTTTATGGTGTAGTATTACAATTTTTCTTTAGTTTTAAGATGCATAAATTTCTAAATTTACGTTTATCATGTTACTATGTAACGAACTTCATAACATATTTGCACTGAACAGTTGGTGATTCTAAACAATTTGAAAACCCCCGTTGGAAAGCTAGATCTAATCGTGGATCAGAACGGATAAGAGTGAACGACGCATTGGGATTCACCGTATTCCATATTCATTTCCGAAGTTCCATTCCAGAACACCGTTATTCTATACTAGGTACATAATATCGATTTTTCATTCATTGAACTCTGCATACTGAAGTTTCGCAACTCTGCTCATGTATCATAACCTCGTGCACAGAGCATGATAATACACGAAGTTGTCTGACATATCCCATCCACGTTGGTTACATATAAAATATATTTTTATTTATGAGATATTAATGAAATTTTAGACTAAAAAAAATTTGTTTTAAACTTTTTATTTTAGAAATTTTAAAATACTCACGAATCTTAGATTTTCAATAGAAAGAGAAAATTTCTTAAAAACCATATAGTATAAAACTTATCTGATATACGTGTCTGTCTGGCTGTGCGCTTAGTTCATTTAAAATACGCCACGGATTTTGATAGAGTTTTCACTATCATTTAGAGAATTTCTTCCGAAAGGTTATAAATAATACATATAAATATTCCATTCCTAAGAGAAAGCCCAGTTATATTCAATTTTTCAATTAAGTCCTAAATCCTGAATCTAAATTTCGGCAATAAACAATTAGATAATGTTAATTAAGTGTTATTTTTTTTTTTATTTTTTTTTTATTTAATACATGTTACATTGTTTCGAAATTTACATAAAGTAGATATAATGAATCACCATACTAGGCGGCTGCCTGTTTCATGGTGACCAATTGAGTGTAATTACTTTGTATGAAATATGAAATCTAGTGTAAACATATGAAATAAGTAACTATAGATGAAGCTAAAATTTTGGAAAAATTGTAATAAAAAGTAGAAGATAGAAATTAGAAAGGAGAAATAAGTAAATTAGCATTAGATTGTAAAAATGTACATAATTATATATATAATTTTTAATATGTGTGCATGCAAGCACACATGTGTATATAGCAGCAGACATACCTATATACATATAACAACACATGTATACATACAACCATATGACGCATCCTCACGCATATAAACAATATATACACCTCTATCTGAGTACTTGGAATAGGCTACTAACACTATAACAATCGCACATCAAAAAATTCCCGAGCGCTTTCCTGAAACTGTCGTATTTGGCTATTGATTTTATTTCTAACGTTAAATTATTGAATATTTTTGGAGCAAGAAAGTTAAATTGTCTTTGTGCCATTGAGGTTTTTATTGGGGGAATAGTATAATTGGATTTGTTGGAATATCTTGTATTATGGGTCGATTCAAAAATATTTTTTTTCGTATGTTTGAATTTATAGTAGGAGGATATGTTTTTGACGTATAAGGATTTTATGTTGAGTACTTTGAAGTCGTTAAATAAGTCCTTCGTGGGGTGAATATAGTGTACTTTGTAAATAGTCCGCATTATCAATTTTTGAGCTTTAATTAGTTAGTTAATCTCAAGTGACCTACCAGGTAAGTATTGTACTTTATATTTTCTCCATAAATAGTTAAGTAATAACAAAGATCACTGTAGAAATGTATTATAAGTTTGTACAGCGCCCTTGAGGTGATTTTGCAGAAAAACGGCACTATACAAGTCATCCAATTATTATTATTATATTATATTTATAGAAAGTAGAGAAAATTCGATGTTTTGTAAACAAGTCGTAAAAAAATATATTTTCGGGCGCTTACATTGCTAATACTGGCTATGCATTATGAGATACATCAAAATAATGTATTACAGGATTGTATATCTTAAAAAAGTTTGGATAAAAGTCAGCGATGGTATATGTCTATCTCTCAAAGATATCCCTCACCAAAGACGGGTATACTTCAGCTAGTAAAGAACGAAGTTAAAATTCATATCTCCCCATAGTATTTCATAATAAAAGTGCCCACTCTGAACAATTAAATATTACATGCCACATACATGATAAATCGAACACACAATAAATATTTATAAAAACTATAAATTAATTAAAAAATTCTACCGTTTCAAATAATGAGAAATGTTTTCATTTATTTATTTAATATCAATGGTATAAACATACCTAAAAATAATTGTTTAATAGCAGTTAAAAACAAGCAAAACAGAAATACAAGGAATAATCTCAAATTGAGAGGCGGTACACTCCTCATACATTTTCCTTCCCAAAACTTCCTCTCTTTCCATAAAAATACCCGCCACACAGCATCCCCAAAGATGACATGGGACCTGAGGAATTTTATTTTCTGTGCGGAGCTAGTGTAAAAAAATAACAATTAAGAGTCTCGTCTCACGGGTCGGTAAAGAATCGACAAAAACCAAGTGCGTTGTACCGAGTGCTCACCGACACAACATACTTGTATTACCCCAACCGCTGTCTAAAATCCAATATTGGTACCATTAACTTTCACGTTATTACACCTCTCTCCAAAGAACGCAAAATGATATCTCACAAATTTAGGTCCAACGTGGTTATCTAAAATCAGACATAGTGGTCATTAAGAGTCCAATTAATGAATGAATACTGCCCTGGAATTATTTTTTTTCACACAAATAGCTCTCCACAAATGTTCAAATGAATCTATAGTCTATAAATCCAAAACACAAAATTCAGTTCTTAGTCTAAAATAATACTCTTCTCTTCAAAGTACATGATTTGATATGTCACGTATCATACTAATTTGACAATCCAGCATCGGCATACGGCCATCCTATAGAACAGAGAATGTAAAGACAATTTCTCAAATTTGCAAAATCGAATCATAAAATAGCCAACTAATTTTGGACGTGCGTGAGTTTAAATTTGCATAGAAAGGATAAATTAGCGTAAATATCTCATTAAATTTCTCATTGAAATGTATATTTTCCATTTACACATACACACTTATTAATTATGTACCTAAAATTACTACGATTCTATCTTTCAACAATAGATTTCGTAGTTGTTTTTTTTAAATATAGTTTTTATGCTCTCAAAGGTTGCATTCTCCATTAGTAATAAAATATATAACCTTCCAAAAAGCAAGAAATGTAAAATGTAATAAATATTTCTAGATCAGATTTTCCAGATGTCTGATATTCGCTTAAATTGTTTCCAAAGCAGCCGATGTAATCTCATTCCTGTGATCTCTGAAGTCTTGCGGCCGGTGAACGTAAACAATAACAAAGTCTGCGGTGTAAATAAACAAATTTTTCAAACGCATTAATGTTAAATTGACTTAGATCAGGTGTATTTGGTTTTGTACCGAAATGTATCAGTGTTCGCGGAAAGTTTCATTCGGGAAGTCATGTGACCAGTGCCAGAAATATTTATCATAGTTTATGATACTCAATTAACTATATTAATAACGCTCAGGTACGCACTCGATAATAATACTTGTCTGTGAAAATTTAAACCGTTTTTCTACGGTAGTGTGTATGTGAAATCAATAATATTTCGTAAATAGTGATTTAAGTATATTTTGAGAAACAATGTGAATTGTATGAGTATATGAACAGAAAATATTTTGCAATCAACTGAAAAAATAAGCCTAGATACGAATCATGAAGCGTTGGATCGTGTGAGTACTAACTTCGATATCTTTATTTTGGATGATCCAAAACATTGAGAATTTGAACAATTCATCAAATTTAAAAGTTAATTTTCGAGTTCTGTTGTTATTCCAGTTATATCAGGCAAATAGCCTATAATGATATAATAACATAACTTGAAAAGGACTTTCATAGAACCCGAAAATGAACGTTGAAATTTGATGAATTGTTCAAATTCTCCGAAACAACCCGTCCTTCAGGTTGTTACTATTTCTTCACAAACCAACCATTTAAACTGTATTTTAGTACAGAGTTTTTACCTAGAAGTGCATATCATCTTCAGTTTAGTTGCATCTAAAATCTAATTTATTTATTTATTTATTTTATTGATACATGATTTAGAGAGTACATGTGGTTTTTTGTGATATTTCACCCTCCATGCTAGGGATGACCCTGTGTTATGGCGGGTGAATTTTACAGTTTGCGGACATAGGATCTATACATTACTATAATATAAAAATGAAAAAATGATGTATAACTAGTTTGGGTTGCAATAAGAGGATGGAGAAGTTGCAGAATTATAAGAAGATGAAAAATTTGAGAAATTATTAGTAAATAGATCACACTAATTAATTATGTACATACTATACCGTTAAGATAGGGAATGAGGATATATTGTGTTTTGTCTGAAATGTGATTTTTTAAAAAAAAATTTTTATTGTTGATACATTTTTTTTACAATATTTCATATTTCAATTCAGTAATGTTGGCCTCACTGGGTTGTTTACCCGTGCTGAGGCCCCCATTTTATAATTTAAGAATTTATATATTTAAAAAAAAATGAAAAACAACATTTAAATTAAGTTAAATTTAAAATAAAATAAAGATTAAAAATTAAAATATAATTATAACACTAAAAGAAAAATATCAAAAGAGAATGCAAATCGGCATTTATAATGATATATGTGTTTGTGCGTGTTGCGTGTTTTATATATTTTTTGTGTTGCGTGTATATGTTTTATTCTTTTATGTTATAGAATTTTGGTAATATTGTCTTTTTGTTCTTTAATCCATTTTTTTATTTTGTGTTTGAATTTATTTTTATTTTCCTCAATTTTTGTTTCAAGTGGAAGACTGTTGAATGCTTTAATAGCGTGGTATTTATGGCGTCTTTGTCCAAAGGTAGTGTTTACCGTCGGAGTTTTTATGTTTTCTTTGTACGCTTGTCTGACCGGTCTATTAGTGATATTTTGTGTTTGTTGGGGTTTGTTTTTTTGGTCGAAAATGTAATTAAATTAAATTAAATTAAGATTAAATTGATAGAGTGTAGAATGAATGGGTATTGTAATTGTAATGTATTCCGCTTGTAAGGATTCGTAATTTCGTAATTTGTTTTTTAAAGGAATTACTATAATACACCGCCCTTGAAGTGATTTTGCAGAACAGATTTTTAGAACGGCGATATACAAATCATCCAAATAAAAATATTATTAGTGCTGATAAATACTAAATGTACAGCTAACATTCACTATGCGGTGCTTTGGTAATATCAAAGTCAACAAACCAGGAACACGTTAATTTACGCTCACTGAATTTTTTTTAATGACCCAAAAATAAGAAAACACTAAGGACGGGTTGTTACACAGAATTTCATAATTCATCAAATTTTAAGTAAAAATTCTAGTTCACTGAAAGGTCTATTCAAATTTCGTTATTAATTCATCATGGGCTTATTTTTTTCAAATTACTTTCTAAATAACACTTGAATTTCACAGAACTTGAATTTTAACTTTTAAATTTGATGAATTATTTAAATTCTGTTAAACAACCGGTCCTAACTGCACTTAAAGTTTACTTGGCAGTATTTAGAATTGTTGAAATAAAACGCTTTTCCAAATTTGACAGTTGACGGCACTGAACGAAAATTTATCTATTCAAACGTATTTATCTCAGCAACCTTCCCTTTTTAGTGGATTTATAGTTATGAGTCGACGATGTTAAATTTAGTGGTTCAATTTCACAATAATAATGACGAAAAACCAGAATACAAAAGATAGATAGTAATAATAACTACCTATACTATAATACAGAAACTTAAACATAATGATGACGTAATGTTAGTTGCACATTATTCGACATTTGCATAAAAATACCAAAAACTCTAAATGAACTTTTAGATTAAATTTGACAAAAACTTCCATGGGGAAAGTAGCGTAGCTACATGTTATGATATTCACTATAAAAATTACTTGTTTAATTTTAGCTTTGCCGACCATATAAGTGCAACACTGTTTATCGCTATAAAATGATACATACGTATATTATTTTTAAGGCCGATAACGTCATCGCATTTTTCCACGCTACAGAGCCGAGGCGGCCTCTCCGCGTAGAGATTGCAACCCAGATAATCCGGATTTTCATAGATCCGGATTTAGATTATTCGCGGGGAAATTAGAATCCAAATTTTCAAATATGAAATCCGGATTATACAGATATGAACATTTATTTATTGTTTTATTTATTGTTTGTTTGTTTGTAAATATTACATAATACAATTAATGAACTTAAAATGTCCAACTAGGCGATTGCCCGTTTTAGGACATTCCAATATGATAATGTTTTTACATGTAAAATTATAGTGTTGACTATTCTGTTGTTAAAAAAAATACATATGTATATTCATATTCTAGAATACTTTCAGTTATATCACGACATATTTTACTATTGTTTAGCTGACATAATAAACTAAAGAAATATTAATAGATAAAAACAAGAAAATGAAACTGAATTGAAGAAATTCTGTTGGTAAAGTAATACAAATGTATATTCATAATCTAGTATACTTTCAGTCATACCACGACATTTTTTTTTTTTTTTTTTTTTACTATTGTTTAGCTGATATAATAAACTAAAGAAATATTAAAAGATAAAACAAGGAAATGAAAAATAACAAAAAATAAAAAATGAAAGTAAAGAAGGAACTTTTCCTTTAAGGAAAAATATCGAAGAATTGAACAATTTTTGAACTTTCTTTATGTAAAAATACAGTTCCTGTAATGCTAATATAATACCAATATAAGTTAAAATGTAAAGAAGAATGTAAAGAAAACAAAATTTACAATTCAATTACTGTTTTTTAGCATATTCTCGCATTCAGCTCTCCCCAAGACCAGAAGCCAATTGTTTACCTGCATACGCAGAATATTAGTACTCTTTGCCTTCCATGCATCAGGTATGAGATTGAGCAGTTTAGGACCTAAGTATGAGAATTGTCTCTGTGCTAAAGATGAGGAAGTGGTGGGCGGAACTGTTAGGTTTTTTTTTGCATGTCTTGTATTATGACAGTGGTTTACGGAAGCTAAGTAGTGCCTCTGTTTTTGAGTATGTAATATGATTTTCCTCATATATAATTGTCTTACATCAAGAACACGAAACTCTGCGAACAATGAATCGCTGGGGTACCTGAAAGGTTTTTTCAGTATGACTCTTATAAGCGATTTCTGGGATTTAGCTAAGGGATCGAATATGGTTTTAGCACAACCTCCCCAACCTAAGGAAGCATAGTCTAGTATGGAATTGCACATTGCAAAGTAAATTCGTTTCAAATCATTTAGACATAGAATATTTCTTATTGCTATAAACAGATGTGTAAGTTTCCTGACCTTTGTGGAAGTAAAGGCTATGTGTTTGTCCCATCTCAGAAATTTATCAACGATAATTCCAAAAATAAATTTAAATATAAAGTTATTTTCTGCGCTGTGTCCTATGAAATCCAACAGGCTAATAAGAGTAGGCATGCAATACTTAAAATGTAGACCAAATGTTCACTAATATTCCAAATACACAGATACAAAATTTTGTACAATCATGTGTGCTTATTATTTAGCCGAAAAAAATATTAAATACAAGAAAGATTAAGAGCGCCCTCAGACGAGATACTTTATTGTAGCATTGCAACAGTTGCGGGTATAAAAACCCACTATAGTACATGGAGGTGCGCACACGATTGTCACAATAGGAAGAATTTTTCAAATTTGTATGGATGGAATATTTTCCAACTTTTACCGCAACTAAAGTCTCGTCCAATTCCTAAATACTAATCAAAAATATATTTTTTTAAATTTAATTAAACAGAAAATTACAAATTAAACACAAATTTCAGTCTAACGCGAATTGTTTTTTTTTAACCCCACACATGAGGCCCTGAAGGAAATAATTTTCTCAGAAACTATGTCATCTTTGGGGATGCTGTGTGGAGGGTATTGTTTAAGGAAAGGAAGGAAAGGATGTTTTTGGATGGTAAAAGGATCAGGGATCGGTGAGACCAGGAGTGACGGACTTCTGAATGTGTTCCCACTGAGGCGCAAGGCGATAAGTCGAGAGACCAGTTGGAAAGGTCAAATGGTCTCTACTAAGAGTTGGTTCTCGGGGCAGCGGTACCAAACCCGCCTCCCAAGTTGTCGGTCTCAGAATCTAACTCTTTTGTTCTATACAAAAATCTCTACACTCACAAATACTATGGATGGGTTTATATTAACTCTAATAAATCTAAAATTTCAATTGGTTAGTCAACAATCAAAAAAACATATCGGTGATGAATTTGAAAGTGTCGACGGTCTTTAAAATTAACAAAGATTAACGTTTTTCATGGCCACATTTGCAATAATTTAGTAATAAAGGAAACACATACATTACATATTAAAAAGGACCAACTAATAATACAGAATACAGTTATAAAAAAATTTCTAACTATAACCCAAATTATAACCAAGAAACGAAATTACTGAAAATCAGTAAAAATTTTACGAATACAACATAATATGCTTATTAATCTACAAAATCCAAAATTTATTTATACACACGAAAACAACATTAATAAAAAACAAGAAATCTTAATAAACTATACACACATTCAGCAAAGACTGAAAGTTTCAAAAGAAACATAGGCCACGAGAGTGTACACATATACAACCCCTTTCCAATAGCTTGACATCAGTAAATAGAATTAATATATTTAAGAACAGACTGTTTCCTCTTTAGATCAGCGAGCTAAATTAAAATGTATTATGGAATTTATGTAGTAAACAATCTTATTTATTGAAATCTGTTTATTTTTTTAAACTTCAAATTAAATAAAAAAATTTCAAATCTCGATCGGAAAGCGTCCCAGTCCATTATCTTGTGAAAATAAGAGTCCATCTCTTTCAAACTCACCTCATATAACTCTTGAAATACCGCTTAACTCTAAAGTGTAAGAAAGAGAAAAATGCATACGAAATAGAACAAAATATTCTGTTATCTGAATCTAATATATAATAGATATCTACAAAAATTAATATTAGCGTCTTTTTAAAAAAAATTTCGATGAGGCAAACTCTAATACCTTCTTAAAATTATTTCATTTTCATGTTTGTTTACGTCATTGATATTTGAATATTTAATTATTTTGTTGGCCCTATTTTGAGTTTCAAAAAGTCTAGATCTTCTAGTTTCGTATTTACAATCTCTATGTCAGGTTCGAGATATTGAATTTCACCGTCGTTAGCGGCCGCATCCTGTGAGCGCCGAGATGCCGGGGAATAAGGCATTACAGGCGCTTTTTACAGGCAGATAGAAGGAATATTGGTTTTACGTAAGCCGGGGGAGTTTCGTCTCAAATTGTGTTTCCTGCTTGTTCTGCCCACATCAGTTAACTTAAAATACCTTTTACCTAAATCAATCAAATGCGTACCTACCTACCCAACAATCAAAACATATAGATATTTATCGTATAGGAGAGAAGATACTTTTATCCCACTTTTTTTAGTCTTTAGTTCATTCCAACGTGTATCAACTCAAAGGAACTGCACTTTCCAGTGGATTCTGCGAATTCCCAAGAATCTCACCTACTCCTCACTGTACAGTGCCAGTGGGACCATGGCAACCCCAATTGGGGTATGTTGTGTGGCTGAAGGATTGGGGAGGGGAGTAAATTCCTATTCATGTCTGTCGCCAAACACGGCTAAAGCTGTTTAGAGCAACGTTCCAATTAATAGTGGTGGTCTTTTTACCAAGATAATACTGAGGGTATCTTCTACTGTAAAGTATATTTTTTACCACTAATGACCCCTCGAAAGGTTAAGTCTGTTCATCCCCTTCCGGTTGTAGCGGTAGGAACCGTCCGCTCACATAGTTGACTTCTAGACACGCGTTGGCATTGAATTATAGCTGTCACTCGGAGGATTCAAAAAAGCTGCGCGTTGAATTCCAGAGAAGTCGTCAGTTGGTTTTCGAGGCTGGTGGGGAACACACCTGAGGGCGAGCTGCTTGATTGTCGGGAGATTATTCATGCACGTGAGACATTTTATAATCCTCATGAAATAGACACATAATTTTTTAGATATCACCATGTTTATAAATTTGTTTAGACTAGTTTCTAGACTGGCGCTCATTGTTGATGTCTTATTTTAAGATGTTTAGTTAATATAATTTTACAAGTAAATGTCATGGCCAGGTTCATATTACGTTTGTGCTTTCTAATAGCCAACCACCCCTGTTTTCTAAATTTGAGTCCTTGCTCTTGTATTTAATGTCTTAAATTAAATAAACAACATATTATTATATCTCAATTGATATTCCGAGTGTTCATTTCAATACCCATGATTGATGCAAGCTATGGTCTGTTCACTGGAATATGGTAAGATTAATATATGCGGTGACAATCAACGTTACACGATGCCCTCTTCTATCGAATATTGGATATCATCAGGGTACCCTACACTCTGCAGCTAGGATCAATAAACTCAGAGTAACTGAGTGGAGTGACACAATTATTTTTTTTTAGGCCGCCCGGTTATTTTTATGCCACCCGATTATTTTTTCATAATTCCACTTCATTCGGGTATTAACCTCATTTTCATTATGAGCTATGGAGCTTTGAACCATCCATTGAAGTCTAGATAAATAAGTAGGTACATCAAAAGGTCCATTTCTATATTTATCTCAAGAAAAAAAAATCTAAAATCTGTTGCGAAATACACGTTAACTATTTCGTCTGATAGTAAATAGGTATTTAGCGTGTTATGGAAAGTTTACTTATCATAATTAGTTATATTATTCGGCAAAATGGCATATTACATTTAGCGCATTTCCCTAGTTGTGGCTCACCTCGCCAGTCCAGACTCTAATAACTTGTTAGCTCTGTGGGTCCGAGCTAAAGTAAACTGCTAACTCATTTAAGTGCCTTGTGACTTTGTTGCCGCTGACAGCGTCCAAATAACATTATATTCGAGTATTTGTTATATCTATTTATATAGAGAATATCTACGGCACACAGTTCTTTTCATACAAGCGAGACGGTAAATACTGTATATTTATTAATATGAAGAAAATTTGTGATGAACAATAAAAAAAATATACACGTAGATATATATATACATATATATATATTTTTATTTTTTAACACGCATAAAAATGAAGTACCTTTTGTACAAATATTTTACAAAATCATTCAATTTTATCAATAGTGGAAGATACTCTTAGTATCGCTCTGGTGTAAGACCACCATCCAGAATTGAAACTTTGCTTGAAATGGGTTTGGTGACCAGATCAAAACTGAATACCAACTGCTCCAAGCCATCTGGAGCCAGTGAGGCTATGGCATCCCCAATTGGGGTATGGTGTGATGCTGAAGGTATTAGGGAGGGGAAGGAGATGAGGAAGACAAAGGTGGGGGAGTAACTGGCTGTTCAGATCTCTTCACCAAATAGGCTAAATCCATTTCAAGCAACGTTTCAATTCTGAATGGTGGTCTTACACCAGGGCGATACTGAGAGTATTTTCGACACTACGACGTGCCGCAAGTATAATATATACTATTTCGAATGAATAAATTGTCAAATCAATCAAATAAAATTCACTTGCGTACGCCTAAAATTTTACCTGCGACATTTGACTCGTTAGTCGAGAGCCTTACCCCTCTACTACGGAGGCCGTGATAAAAAGTTAAAATAATACGATTCCAGTCGAAGTTGGCAGCACCATGCCGCAAGCAGTTCCGACGCCATTCCACCCGGAGTCACTACTCACTTCCTTCGTCATGTTTTTAAATATTCTTGAGAGAAAACTAACTACAATTTTACCGACTACGTGACGTGGTGTCCCCCCCTATCTAATTATAACCATAATATTCCACAATATTTTACATTTCCATGTGGACGGATTGTAATATCTAGAGAATTAAATGTTAGTATAGCTGACTAATCTTGTCCTCAAATAGTACAATGCCTAACTACGCTCGCATGTACATAAGTTGTCTGTATTTGACCTAGTGACTTAATACGAAATCCACCAGTAAACCTGCCATGAAATAAAATAGTTTTTTTCTGTTGACTGAATAACACTATTTTATAACATAGCAGGTACACTGGTAATCACAAATCTATATCGGCTGTGTCTCTGTCCGAAGGATACCGTCCTCTTATAGTTCGAGACCCTTAAATTCTGAATCATTGCAAGACATCACCACTGCAGGAGATCACCTTCTTCTGTAGGTTCCTGACCGGTCAGAGTCGTTAGGGTGAGTTAGCATATCTTCTAATTCCCACCGAGGCATCGTGATTTCAATTCTTCGGCTGGCTAAGTCCTCCATCATAAAACAATGATGGTGGCATAGCAGGAGATTTCCCAATATTTTCTGGTTATTTTGAACCCTGATTGTTAGAAAATTAGCGTGAGATTCTCAAATGATCCCAGCATAACTAAAACTAAAACACCACTCGAACTTTAAACTAATTTGAATACATATTGGACCTATGAAGTATTTTTACTTGACAGCAAATCAATGTTTCAATAATATATGTTTACACTTTATAATATTCAAATTTCAAAAAAATATATTTAAATTTAGGTATTGTTATACTTGTGCTAACTATTAGAAATAGGACACCAATGAGCTAAACCATTTGTGCTTTAGATTAGCATTTACAATATCGTTGTACAAAGAATATTATTTGAATATATAATATAAATAGAGTCAAAATATCAATTGTTGCAGTCATAAGTTGTCAGTAGTTTTATACGTTTATGTGACTTTTGGATTAAATTACAGGAATTTTTTATCGTAAAGTTTATTATTTTAAATTATTACCATTTTACAATTTTATATACAGAGAAATGAAAGAACAGAAAAATGCGGCCAAACATTTTATTATCATCGATATTCATTTAGCAATTTTTCTTCAAAGCGTAAGGTTTTTCAAAACGTAATATCCAAAACTCACCGATCAAGGTAAAGTCAAGTTGTTAAAGTTAAATTAAAATAAATTCATGTAAAAAAGGTCGCTTATCAGCGTAGAAAGTTAACCTTTTTAAAATTCTTTTTAACACGAAATTTTTATCATTCTTTTTGACATGAAATAAAAAGGCGGTTTCATGGCTAGCCTGACCTACACCCGAAATACCTTCTTCTGAATGCCATAAAGTATAATAAATGGTGGCATTTCCACCAGCGGGATCATAGCGTTGATAAAACCACAAACTATTACCTCAGCTTTTCTTGTTTAGAATGTGTTTGATAAAGGAATTCTGCCACCCCCTACAGCGCCGATCGTATCCGAATGTGAAAGCTCCATAAACTCAGTTTATTTCCTAGTCTGTTGTGAATCGTCGCGTATTTTTTCGTATTATGTTGAGAGTTGTTTGTCTCAGCTATTCAGTAGAACGCATCCAACACGGGTCTTAACTTAATTTATTTTGATTTCCTTTAACTAATTACAAGACGTGTCTTATTTAAAACTTACGGTGATAAATTTAAAAGTGTTAATAGGCGGTTATAGAAACGTTTAAATATTACAAAATTCGATTACATTGAACACTACTGGTTAAGAAAAAAACTACCCAAGAATGGAATTGGTAAAACAGCCTAAAATAATAATCGGTATCTTGAAGTACATGACTTGTGTCGGTCTGTATATTTCTGGAAATATGGGGTGCTATTTATTTTGAAACACAAACACGATGTTGAGTGCTCATTCGTAAGGCGAGTACGGTATTCAATTAGATTATTTATTATGAGAATATTTGGAAAAAAATGAGAAAACACAGATTCACACAAATATGACCAAAATAAAGCTGAGTGCTATTTTTTCAATAAGTATCAACATAACAATAACAATAAGAAAAGAAATATATTACATTAAAAACCTCTCGCCCTGAGGTAAAATTGGCTATTTTTTTAAATATAATTATATTTAACGATTAGGCCAATTTTCCAGCAAGGTTAGGCAGACAGGATAGATCGCCAAAAAATTTTGTCTCGGTGCACATTCATATTTTTATATATACCATAAATTAATCTGTTCTTTTGACTTTTGACACTCAACTTGATCCGACTCAATTATTTGATAATTTTGCCAAGTATTTATTCCCCGGGCGTTCGCTACGTCTTCTACTATAATATATTCTAATTAATTTCCTTTCTTTGTTCATCGTTTTGATGGCCTCCGTGATCGAGGGGTAATGCTGTCGACTAGCAAGCTGGAGATCATGGGTTTAAATCTCGGTGTGCGCAAGTAAATTTTATTTGATTAATTTGTGTTATTTCAATAATTACTTATTTAAAATCGTATTACGCTTTACATCAGCCGTGCATTCTTACAAGATCTGCTCATTTCTAATACGGTCATACAAAGTTTTAAATATTGTTAAACTCATAAATCTAATAACTTTTCTTAATTTGGTCAACCAGAGACATTAAATTTCTAAGTGAATAATTTATTCTATTCACCGAACGTAGGGTATTCCCTATGTTTGTGAATCGCGCCAGATATCTAGGCCTGGCTTGTTAGATATTAACAGTGATCCCAGCCGCGCTTAGTGAGTTTAATTTGAAGTGTTCCGCAGGGCGAAGGCTAAGCCTTGTAATCCTCCTATTCTCGAGGTGTTCCCTTTAATATGTTGGAACATAAATTAGCCTCTGGTTGTACGTGAACTCACTGCTCACCGGCGCCCGAAGGTTTAAAAGTTACCTCAGTGAATCCGTCTCTCACCCATGTCAAGTCTTATTATTTTGTAGCAATTCTAATAACGTTTGATTCAAAAGTTAAGATAATTTTATTTATTTATGTCTATTCTTGAATACACATTTTACAAATGATTACAATGGTTTATATTGTATTAGTGAAAAAAAATAAGGAAAAAGGGTACAAAATATAGAGAAAATAGGTTGATGCGGTAAAACTGTGTGTGGGTGATATTTTATGTTACGTGAACACCTCACTAGGAGCTTGGTTTATTACTTTTCAAATGTCAAGAAATAATAATTTCCATCATATAGTACTATAGGATCCATATGTCTTATACTGATTTATAAATGTGGAAATTCTAACCATACAATTGTAAATGTTCTCCAAAATGCCCTGGAAAGAATCTCAGACTTGTGATGTCCCGAAAGAAACCATTCATCTGTTCTGAATGCAATTACTAATGTTATCCAAATTGACCCTGGTAATAAATTACATCTTTGCGATTCTTTCAAGGATAAAGAAACCATCCTGTCACTTCGAATGCAATCAACAATGTTCTGAAAATTTGTTTTGACAGCATCGCCAATCCATTGTAAGAATATTATGTACTAAATACACAATTTGGCTGTCCTGAAACGGGAATCCTTCCCAGTTGGACAGACAAAGGTTCATTTTGTTTTGATTGTTTGTAATTTATATATAAATATATAAATTACAAACAATATATATATATATTAAATATAATAATATAAATAAATAAATAAAATAAAATAAAATTAGTTAGGAATAATTTTGAAGCCATTATTTAATTGAATCAATTATGAACGCCCTTCGCAAGACGATTTATTTGGCGGCAAACATGCTTTTTTAAACAGCTATTGTTTCCTATCTGCACAGACATTCTGAACCACAGCAAAGCGTAACAGATTTAAGCTATTAAAAATCAAATTTAATGGTGTTTGGGATGTTATTTTTGGCCCCATTTTGTGGGTTAGTGTAGTGATTGCTTGTTTCCAGACTTTGGGGAAGTTGTCTTCCTCAAAAGATGTTTTGAATATCAAAGCGAGAGCATAAGCTAATAATTGGTCCCAGCATCTGTCTATTATTCTATCTATTAATATAAAGAAGAATATTTATGTGTTTGTGGCGGGCTGCGTAAACTTGATTTGTATATAAATCTATATTTATTTCGAGGTTGATGAAATGTTTTACACTTGACTTTCCAAACGAAGGGAAGGTCACCGTCTATATGAGATTTCGAAAAACAATCCCCATCCCCTTTTCACACCCCTTAAAGCAGTATTTTTAAATTTTGAAAATTTGATGTTCAAAATTAGAGGAAAATTACGATGTCTAATTCTGCATATTTAATTGGTGATGAAATTCACAAAACTTTACGTTTAAAATTGGATCAAAATTACTATCCACATTTGATTTCAGTGAACTCTGCATAAAGCCCGGGCAACGGGAACTTCAGATTTTTATTTATATTCATATTTTAATTTGGCAGCCATCTCTGGTCTGGAGCCCCTAAATACCTGAATAAAACCCTTGACTCTGTGCAGAAACGGGCGGTCCGTTTGATAGATTCCCCAATCTTAACAAACGGACTGCAATCTTTAGAGCACAGGCGTCAGGTAGGTATGCTGTCCTTGTTCTATCGGTATTACAATGGAAGATGCTCTGAGGAACTAGCGTCATTGATCCCTTCGGCACCGGTGAGTAGTCTGGATACACGCCAAACGCGCGCCCAACATTTGTAGACGGTTGATATTTGTCACATGAGAACGGGTCGCTTCTACGATTCGTTCTTAAGTTCAACAGCTCGGCTGTGGAACGAACTGCCGGCCTCTGTATTTCCTACCTCCTACAACATGGGACTCTTCAAGACCCATGTTCACTCCTTCCTCTCCACAAAAAGACCCTCCACACAGCATCCCCAAAGATGACATAGGCCCTGAGGGAAATTATTTTCTTCAGGGCCTCCTGTGTGGAGTTAATATTTAAAAAAAAACAAAATATAAAATAAAGAAGTATCCCGGTGTGGCTTTGTTTGTATACAAATCTACAGTTTTATTCCAAGATTGATTAAATTTTGCAAACTTTATAGTAAGAGGAAGTTCGTTGTTCATATGATATTTCTAAAACCTAAACACAAACCTTTTTATCACCCATTAAAGCAGAATTTTGATATATCGCGATGAGATTTTGCAAACTTAACTTTCAAAGATCAAGGTTCAAATATTGAGCTTAAAAGCTAATGAAAAAAGAAAGAGGTGTAATGAGAATGTTATACATGGAACTGAATGGTAGGAGAAGTCGGAGACGCACGTTGATGACATGGCACGATCAAGTGAACCTAATACTTTTCTGTGTGCATGTATAATGCCGATGTAAACCAAATGGATAAGATTAAGAAAAGAACGCTTAGATGGTTTGGACATAAAGAGTGGATGTCAGATGAATATTTTGCAGTTTTTATGTAGATGGTATTAGATTTAAATGTCAATCGTAAAATATAGGATTTAAAACAGAAGATAGAAAACCTCAGAACAGAAATCTTTTAGTGAGGCGGGTTACTTTCATGTTTGTAACTTTGATCATGTTATTGCAATAAACGCCCGGGTTGCCGGCAATTAAAAAAAAAAGCAATGTAAATCAAATTTAACCCAACATTGTATTTAATGCAGCTATTTCTATTGACTTTACGAAAGCTTTATTTAAAATATATGTTAAATAAATTTGAAAAACATTTTTCGCCCTTCCCAGACGGTATTAATAAGGACTCATTAGGGAATTAAAAAAATATTTTTAACAAGATGTAAAATAAAATTCATGACTGATGTGAATTACGTTCATTTGATACTCAAACTTTTTCGTTCTCATTCAATTTCTTCGTTTACCATTCAGCCTCGTTTGTTTGTTTTTCGTAAACCGTCCAAAGTCTGATCTAATTACGTAAATTTTTCGTAAGTTTTTTATGAAAAAAAATTCTTTCCTCACCTGAACATAAAAAATAGCCGTCACGTGACGCCTGGAACACGTAAAATATTGAAATTGATTTTTTAATTAAGGAATTGAAAATTTAAATTAGCAAGTCTTTACACGTTTGAAAATAAAACAATTCTTTAATTATCATTGAAGTATTTCCACAAAAATATATTGAAAATTCGTCAGCATTTAGAATAGATGAGAATGGAAGTAAATTTACCGCTCGAAGATTTGGTAGCCGAGCGGAAAGAGCCGACGAGTCACGCGGCGCAGAGCGTCGTCCCGTCTTGCCAAACTTGTTGCGCAAGAGTCAGTTTTACCCCCCCCCTTTAGATTATTCACATTTTAAAAAAATCAACAAAGTTTAACAGATGTACTCGTATTTGAAGTGATCCGCAATAATTTAAATATGTAATTCATTCGAAGAAAGAACCTTACTCATTTTGGGTGCATGCAGCGCCTTTGCTTTTAAGATATATTTATATCTCGAAAGTGAGTTCATCCGATTTATTTAATTCCTCCCATTAATTTGGAATATATTATATACGTTTACCTTTATTTTGTGTTCCCAAATAAAGACAGCTAATACATATTTTATTCCGATGGAAGGTGACAACATTTAAAACGCCTTTGAAATATATATTTAAATACTAGAGTTGTTGATTCTATCCGTAGGTACTGTCCAAGTGAAATCCACAATAACTGCAACAATGAATAATCAAAACGTATTTTAAAACGGCTTTATATTAAACGGCAATAGCGAGGTAGGTAATTTACTACCTTCCTATTTCCCATCACTTTCCCTTCAGCCCCACAAAATATCCCATGAAGTCCCTCTAGCTTCGGGCAGTTGGTACTCTTGTTCTCGGTATTCGCTTGAATGATAATAAAATAATCGTGCAATAAAGTTTTCTACGATATATTTATTTTTAATAATTTTAGTTAAACCATTTGGCCTACATCGATGAAAAGATATGGGATCGCAGCTGATGTTCTCAAGCTTGCGGTTGACAAAGAAATCAACAATGTGACAACATAATTTGGCAACTTAGAAAATGGCCAAAGGATTGGGTGGAATTGGTTTTCATACCGTTACATAAACAGAGATTAGCGAATAAATGCGGGAACTAAAGGACAATTTCCCTCATATCACATGCCACTAAGACAACGTTACATATTGAAGTACTGTTCACCGGTTTGGAACCCGCGCTATATTGTTTATGTTAACAGGTTAGAAAGATTTCAGGAACGATTTCTCAAATTCCTCAATTTTAAATCATTTAACATATACAAATTAAAAAAATAAATTTAAATTTATCTTTATTTTAATGTTGTTTTTCTTTTTTTTTTAAATGTATAAATTCTTATATTATAAAATGGGGGCCTCAGCACGGGTAAACAACCCAGTGAGGCCAACATTACTGAATTAAAATATGAAATATAGTAAAATAATGTATCAACAATAAAAAAATAAAAAATACAACTCTTACGACGAAATCGAGAAACATTTTCGAATCACGAAACTACTCAACAGGAGGATTGTCGCTGATCAGATGCTCTTGTATAAAATTATTAACTATAAGTTGACTGCTCGGAGTTGCTGAACAAAATAAATTTCCATGCGCCAATTCGATACAGCAGACAAAATACCCTTTTCTACATTGATAGATGCAATACAAATTCCAATCAAAATGAATTTATGCAAAGGACATGTAACTACTATAATAATAAATTTGCAAATATAGACACTCGTGCTGACATATTCACTGCTAGTTACTATCACTACAGAATTTCATTGTATCACATTCTAACTCATATTCACGACTGTTAAATTGATTGTACCAAATATTTTAATTTTACTTGCGTGGCAACTTTTCCTTATCCCTCTCCTCCCCTCTCCCGTTCCAACCCAAGTCTATTTAAGTATAGTTATAATCGCATTTATTTTATTGCTGTTTATGGTAGGCATATTATAGGTTTATCATTTGTTGAATTTACATTCGTATTATTATTTTTCTTATTTGCTGCTTTATTCTGTTTTTTTTTTCTATTTTTATTAAGTATTCTAGTTAACAGGTTAGTTTTATGTTTCTGAATATCTATCTGTGAACATTAATAATTGGTCTGTTTTTTTTTGTTATCCTCTTATGTATATTGTATTACTTAGACTGATTATGTTCCTCAAATAAATAAATATTATTAATAAGCATCCTGAAAGCTAACTAAATGCCAAATACCAGGCAAACATGCAAGGTTTGTCAAGGGCAGAGGAACTCAAGAACAAGTATCCAACATCCGACAACTTATCGAAAAATGCCGGAACTTGCCCGCTATGCTCTGCTTCTTTTACTCCGAAGCATTTTACTACGTACAGCGGAACCATCTGTGAGTATTACTTAAAGTGATGTCCTAAATACGTTGCATCTATCGTTAAAATCTGTATAGCGAAGGACAAGTATAAAGCTAGATTGACACCCAAACATTGTATACGTTTAAATTAAAGAAAGGCGTACGCCGGAGATATATTATGTCACCAAGATTATTTATTTACGAGTATATTATGGTGAATAAGGAATGGGTAAGGTCCTATATAAAAAAATAGTGAACGAAAAATCTATAATCTCCAATATGCAGATGACACTTCACTAATCGCCACTTCTTATGAAGAAATTAATTAGAAATAAAGAATATTAATGAAATGAGTAAGAAAAATATAATTTGGGCCATCTGATCAACAAATGGTGATTGACAAACATAACATATTTGGAAGAACAAGTGCTCTAGCAGACTTAGAAACCAATATGGTGTAATATAGGCAAAGACGACCACGAAGAGACTCCTCCGGGCACTAATTTTCCCATAGGCATTACAATTGATAGAGTAGCCAATCAAAAAAGAGGAAAAAACTCCCTTTCTATTAATAAATGAATCTACAGTTTACTGGCAACTCGCATTGTAACATCACTAATCAGTCCTCAAAAATAAAGTAAAGATTTACTAGTACTTTTTACAATGGCGCAAAATTGGTGGCTGCGTAAAACTTAACCAACTAAAAAACCTTCATTTTCTGGAAGCGTCTGGTTATTTCCATGGGCCCTTCGGCGGTTAATGTACAGCGGAGTTCGTAGTTTATTCAAAGCATTTTCGAAAATTACTGGTGCCAAAAATATGGTTTTTTAACACGTTGTTTACCTGAAGCTGGTCGCAATAATACTCAATTCATGTTAAGGCAAGTTCATAAATTTTAATGTTCATGGATTTTCCACATATTTTCATACTCTGTGGAAACATGCACACTTAGAGCCAGCTAAAGGAAGAAAATAGACTTTCTAGAAATGAATTGCTTGATAAAAATGGTAAGGATTCCGTGGACTTACAAGCGCACTAATATATCCATTCTAGAAGAACTAGGTATCCACAATAGGATGTTAATTGTCTGCTTATGTCTTCTGAAATACTATGGAAATCTAGCCCGCTAAACTCAAACTTGGAGACGATAATGTTCACTCACAGAGTACAGTGGAAGCAGAAGAAGCAGGAGAATATCACTATTGGAGTGACCAAGTATCACAGACGTTCGGAGCGTCGGATGGAAGTAGTGGAGGAGCTAAGTTGATTTAACGGACACAAATATTTCTGATGGGCCGAGAATCAGCGGCTAATGGGAACCATTATTTTAAGTGGCAATGAACAATTAATCAAAACACTATTGATGGTCAGTCGACGACCATCTCAAAAACATGATTGCGGTTAAAATCTTACCTTTATATCAGAAGGAGTATAAATATTTTGTTATGATATGATGTTAAATTTCAAGATTGCTTTAAAGCACTGAAATTATCAATTATTACTAAAACTTATTTTGTATTTAAGTAAATGAAAACCGTAGAAAAAATTTAAACTTACTTAAACGACTGTACACGGGATCCGCAATGGTGGAACAGCGCCGTCGGCTCCCGACGTAGTCTATAGAAGCTACCCGCAGTTGAAGAGTTGATTAAGATTTTCTAAAGAAAACACTCCACAAATTAACAATATCAAATATTTTAAAGAATAAAAAAGAACACGAGAAATGCGATGTTGGCGTAACTATTTTACTATGATAACCATAGACTTCTCAGATCTGTGATAATAACTCTTGCAAATAATTCATTTTCCCCTCGGTGAAGGCAACGCGGCAACAACTATTTCCAGACCGCCGACCGCGGGAAGAGGCATTGCATATCGCTTACACACTTTGTGTAAGCAATGTGCAATGCCTCTTCCCGACGACTGAATACTAGTAGATCTCTAATGCTATTCATATTTCTCACTTTCCACCTCACCTTCGATAAACTACTTCACATTGCGCATTAAATATGCCCATTTTTTTTATTTTTGCCACTAATTATTAATCACCTTGAAATAAACATGTACGATTTTTATAATCTTCTCCAGGTATCACTATAAATTCATGAAAAATACTATGTACGAGTATTTGATCCCTCAATTCACTTGTAATGTTTGAACTGAGCAGGGTCTCATTCGCTTACGCTATCTGACTCCATCTATCGTGAAACGGGGGGCGGTCTTCTGTGGTCGCTGTAAAGAGGTAATCAATACGGGTTTCCCAGACTGATCCTGAAGGGAAATAGAAAGATACGATGGATGACTCTAAGGATCAACATTTCATTATGGTGACTGAAGGGTGCCGTAGGTGTTGAGAAAGGGTTCAGACTTCTCAAAATATTTTTAATTGATTATAATGTATATATATATTTATGCAAATCACAGACTCTTGAATGAAAGACTGGACGACGCCCTTTCATGAAAATAGGACGACGCTCAAAAACGGAATAACCAAAGTTTCATTCGGCCCGACCGCAAAAAACTCTGTGCGATATATTTGCTTTTCTTCTCACTAAAATCGGCAATAGATCTTTTCTAAATGATGATGAATTATCGATTTATAGTATATTTCTTTGTGAATATTTTAATAATAATAAAAAAATAGTTTTATTATCGAACAGAAAAACTTGTTTACTCTCATATTCTCAACTTATTCCATAAAAATAAATTTCGATGTTTCACAACTGTCAAGCGTCCCGTGATGGCTATATATTTTTTTATATCTATTGTTTCGGAATTATTACTTAAGGCGATGCCATATGTCGTGTGACATTTTGAATCAAGCCGCTAACAATAACACCCCTTATGTGGACACCTCGATAATTCCTGTTCCACACCATCAGACTTTTTTGATAAATACAAGAAAAAAACATCGCCAAAAAGTGGCTTTTATTTTATTTTGCGGACGTTCAGGCACAAATATTTTTTTTTTTTACGATCATTTTATAAAGAACTTAATTTGTCATATTATACACTAAAACCGTAACCGAAAATGCGTTCATAAGTAGGAGATTTTGAACTTTAAAGCAGTTTTTATAGGCCTGATACATTATTTTTTCTAGGTTTATTAAAAGACTTATCTAAAAAATACTGGATCATCTAGTAGGCCAAGATGTGTTCTACTTGCACTATTTAATTGAAACATCTAAAACATTTTTAAGTGATCAAATTTTCAAACCAAAAAAACATGAATTTGCATTTCTACGTATGGCATCGCCTTAATTGAGGAACCTTTTAGATTCCTTCTCTTTGACCACAATAGGTCAGCCATTTAATTATGTATATCTTTTTTAGTGGGATTGATTTTGTTTTCGCCATTCTCAACCAATTTTGTTATTTCCTTTTAGCACTAGCAATATAATTACACAAACGCAGTAACCATTATCGGTTGCCTAGCTTCGAAAATATTATTAATACAATGATTGTTAGTCGTGACAATAATACATTTTATATTTGTGGAGGACACTAGTACCGCATGCCCAAACTGTAAAGAGCAACATTAATACCCATACAAAACAATAACGAAATTATTGTAACTGCTATTGATTTTGGTATTGGCACTAATTACGTAAGTAAAGACCACCCGTCAGCCTAAGTTATGCATTTGGCGCAGACCGAACTGTGGGGTTTATAATAAACCTCGTTAGTTGAGACCGTCGAATAAGTCACTCTATATTAATGGCAGTCTCTATTCTAGCAGCTAGTTAAATGTTTGGGATGGAGAGACGCCAATAGTGAACAAGTGAATCAACGGTTATGCAATATTAGGACTACGTATTGCAGTTCTGAATTCGTTTCGTTGAATCCGGATTTTCGGATTTCTTGGAACTCAAGATCCGGATATTCTGTCACATTGTTGAAAGCTAATTAATTTAAAATATTTCATTCTATTCCTTATTCGCATTCTTTCTCTTCAATATTGTTCATTCACGTGTTTAATATGTTGTACTATATCTTGTGTTTAAATCCCATATTTATTTATTCATGTCTAAGATTTTTTTACTGAACGCTTGTCCCTTTTTAAAAAACGTAGTACCGATCAGTATCAGCTATCATTAAGGACGGGTTGTTTCACAGAATTTGAACATCATCAAATTTCAATGTTGTTTTACAAGTTTTGTGAAGGTTCTATTTAAGTTCTGTTATTATATCACTATTGGCCATTTGCTTAAAAAAACTTAACCTAACCTAACCTACACAGAACTTGAAAACTAACTTTGAAAATTTCAAATTCTGTGAAACAACTCGTCCTAAGTCAGTTACGTCTCTTAAGCTGATAATTCTTACAATGAAAAAGAATATCACATTTAAACTACCATCTAACGTAAAACAGAAAGATTGTGTGCTGTATCATACAAATCTCTCTTACGGTGAGCTCTGGTATTGTAAAATTTAAAACTAAATTTTTAAATCAACACAATTTTCAGTCAGCAAAGTTATTCCCGTCATGAGCTACTTATCCGTGTAATATATATTTTACTGATTAAAAAAATAAGACATGACGGCACATTACATGACATGATTAAAATATAGTTGTAAAACTGTCATAAACCTACTGCATACTGATTCAATGAAAGCCATATTTTTACGGTATTCGATGCACCTTTCATTAATATATTCGATGCTTCTTTCATAAATCTATTCGATGATTTTTTGATCAATCAATTATATACTTCTTCATCAATATATTTGATGCTTCTTTCATAAATCTAGTCGATGTTTTTTCATCAATCTATTCGATACTTTTTCATCAATCTATTCAATGCTTATTTCATCAATCTATTCGATGCTTCTCTTCTTCTTCTTCATCAAAAATCTATTCTATGTTTCTTTCATCAATCTATTTGATGCTTCTTTCATCAATCTATTTAATACTTTTTCCATCAATCTATTCGATACTTCTTTCATCAATATATATTTTTTTATTTATTCAGTGCGTTGTTTATTACAGTCATTAAGAATATTTAGACCACAAAACTAGGCACATGCCCATGTTGTGGTGGTTGATTATATATAAAGTACATTAAAAGAATATATCAAGTATGAAATGTTTCTTTCATCAATCTATTCGATGGTTTGTTCTTCAATCATTTACATTTATATTTCAGCGCTTCATTCAACAATTTACGTCAACAACTTTATTGTATAGTAAATAACTGACTGAAGATGTTCCGCAAAATTCCGGACGGATAAGGGGAAGTGGAAGGCTTCTGAAGAGGCATGCGTTTCCGATATTTGAGAAACAAAACTTTTTAGTTGGTATTTTTATGCAAGGTTTAAAACTTTTGGTTTGGAAAAATGTTAAAACTTAATCATGTTGGTGTAAGTTCAGTGATGCACATCCTTTTAGCTGTGCGTTGGTCCAATTTATCAATGTTCAATAAGTACGTTAGCCGGAGAGTGATGGGTACTTAGAGCTTGATATTGTTAACTTTTGCAGTGAATATCGCACAAACGTCCCAACTGTAGCCAGTAGGTATATATATAAATTAAATATAACAAACAAAAAATTAACTAGGTAACTTCCTAAACTATCGCGTTTCATAATAACTTCACGCTAAATCTGTAGATGTCATGACAAAATTTATTTTTAAAAAAATCAGTCAAACTTTTCAAAACAAGTTCAAATCAATGATTTTATCAAGCCGATGATTTTTTTTAAATTTTTCGTAGCCAAGCAATTCGCCCAAAACGGGCGGAAAATTTATTTATTTTATATCCACGGTATATATATACCATAAACAATAATTGCATGACAATATGAAAGCATAAGAAATACTGGATATAATTTTGATTTAAATATTTTTATTAATCATTCAACTGTGGCATTTGATTATAAAATGATGAAGGAAATGAAAATTCTACACAAGCTTCTAGTAGTATACAAAAATAGGAGATACAAGTACACACAAATATAAATGGGTAAAGAATATCGTAGAAATCGAAATAAAAGCGTTTAAACTTCTAAATCATATCGTGAGTATGGCATACAAAACAATTCTAAAAAAGTTTTTCTTTAATAATAATTTATATTATCCCTCTTGTCAGTATAGTCACCCTATTATTGTTGCTGATAAGCCAACACCGGTACTTTGTAATACTTATTTAGTCAGTAGAATGTTATTGTTGCTGACTTTAAACGTACTACTCAGCAGTAAATTGAATGTAAATAAAAAACCGTAGAATTTATTTTTGTTTAGTTTTATATTTTCAAAGTTATATTATGTTTGAATGTATTTTTAAAGCCTAATTTTTATGTGAAACTACACAAGAGTCCCAACATCCCCAAACCGTTTAGAGCCAGTTAGACTATGGCATCCCCAATTGGGGTACATTGTGAAGCTGAAGATAATGGAGAGGGGAAAGAGATGGGTAAAAAGAGAGAAAGGTGGGGAAGTAACTGGTTTTACAGATCTGGTCAAAGGAATTTCAAGCAACGTTTCAATACTGAATAGTGGTCTTACACAAGGGCGATACTGAGAGTATCTTCCACTCTGAAAGGTTTTGCTAATATACTATTTCAAATGAGTATAATGGAAATAACACAAATTATTAAAATAAAATTTTCTTGCGCACACCTGAATTTGAAACCCTCGAGAGCCTTTCTCCTCGACCACGTGGCCGTCAAATTATTTTATTGTAACTTGTTACTTTTCGAACAAATAAATTAATATGGTTTGCTTATATAAATACCTATTCTTTGGGTTGTATAAGAAATACTCAATTCAATAATACTTGAAATAAAGATTGAAGTAAATCCATTGGTTCAGAAAAAGGCCATGAGTATCCCGACCCTCGGTTAACAAATAAACGACAATGGATAAACACAAATAATACACAGTAGGAACGTATTTGAGTGTAGGTACTGTGTATCTAAAATCCGGGGATTGCCTACGTTATTTACGACGCGAATTATTCCGAAGATGTTCATGAATATCACTGCCATAAATATAGCAAAACTGAGTCTTGTTATGGAGAACAATAAAGCCTGGGTATGGTGGGGGGGGTGGCTGTCCCTCCGTTAATCGGTGCTTAAACCCGGGTCGGAATTGTTCCCCGCCCAGGGATTAATTAGAAAATAGTTTTTGTTCGTTGTTTTGAGATTACTTAGGTAAAGAACTACGCAGAGTACAGAATGCGTAAATAAATGTACGTGTACAGAACGGGCGACTTCGTAAGCCAATGTGTAATCCACGCCCAATGGTTTCTTCAGGATGAAAATCGCGAAGAAACTTCCTTATATAACTATCCATTAAACTATTTTTTACCATTTCAATATACCTAAACTATTGGCAGTACCATACAGTCAATAAAGTACTGACTAAAAAAAAACATGTAAGAACATAATTTAACTATAATTTTGTATACAAAAACGTTAGGAACTTATCTATATGATCAGTTGGTCATAATAACCAGCGAAAGATGATAACATAATCGCCTTTCTCAAATATTCTTCTTACATTTGATTATTCTTATCCAAACTTTAAAAAACTATGTATCGGTTACCTTCAGTAAAGCACGACACTGGCTATTGTTATGTCTGCATTTTTATACCAGTTTTTATTTAGGAGTCAGATATTTTGTACTAATAATATCTGTATTTTTATACCAGTTTCGGTTTATGTGTCAGATATTTTGTACTAATGATATCTGTATTTTTATATCGGTTTCTGTTTACGAGGCAGATATTTTTTTTGATATTAAATTTGTTATTTTTAATTTATTTTCGTATAAGTATAAGTTTGTAATATGCTGTATGTCACCATTGTGTGAGAACGGAGTTCGCGCCATCTCTGGCAGCGATATTACTATGGTCTTGGAACAAAATACATGAAACAATTTTGTGTCACGTTCTTTGACGGTTAATAGTGTATTCAAAAGCTCCATAACTAAAGATTGAACGATTCTCTGAGCTAAAAATAGATGCGTTGATCTATTAATTCTATAAGGGCGCTACAGCTCGCTTTTCAGAACATTATTTTACTGCTTTAGCAACAAATATTCAGCCGAATGAACTAAATTTACTAACAATTTAATAAGTTCTGCTATCACCCGGGGCCAGTGTGTTCTGGGAAGACAAGTAAGTTAATTTATGTGTTTTTCACGCTGAATCAACTGTATCTGTAAACAAAACAATACTACATATTACGTGCTGGAATATTTAAATGGTTTATTTACAAAATTACGCAGGTTTCTACTTATTTTATTGCGAAGAGTTGTTTTCAGCGATAAAACCTTGTACAACCTAACAAATAATATCCAACGAACAAAGTTTTCACAACTATTTGCAAATTTTACCGCTATTATTTATATTTATTACGTACATACGTATGAAAAGCACACACATTCTTTTATTTTTTTAAGTTCGTCTATTGGAATTTAACTTTTGTTTTCTTGAATTAATGTACGAATAAATTTGAATCTTGGAACTGAAAATTAACGCACTCTCCAATATCTGATCGCGCTGAAACTCAGAAGACAATGCATTAAATCAACTTTTGGTGGCAAACACGCATATGTGTGACATTACAACAGTTAATATACGAAATAACAGTCGGTCCTGCATCGTAAACAATTAAACTACAATCCTCGTGTTTTTTTATTTTTTATTATTTCTTGCCAGAGCAATCTCGATAAGTTATAAAACTCATTATAGGACAGGAAAAACTTTCAATGCAAGGGTGGAATTTAATATGTAAAATTTTATAATGGTATTTTGATATAAAAATTATAAGTTTCAGATACGAAATAGTAAAAAAATAAAAAAGGGGGGTTAAGTAGAACAAACAATATCAACAAAAAGGAAACAGACGGAACTACACATAAGCACAAAGCCAAGGTAGGAATTTACAAAAAGGTACTTACCCAGGTAAAAATTGATTACGCTCGGTTATTTATAAATACAGGGGATGGAAAAGGAGAAAGGAAGAAAGATGACAAAACACAACACGACAAGTTTACGTATTTTCGTTTTTAAATGTTTTTAAAAAATATTATTTTATAGCATTACCTTGAATTATTTTATATGCTGGCTGTTTTTATACATATCTGGAAGAGAGTTATAGAGTGTGAAGGCAATATTGTTAAGAGTATGCTATAGGAATGCAAATTTTATTGTTATTGCGAGTTTATTGTTATTAAGTTTAATTTGTAGAACTCCATTTTATTTTTTTATATTCAATAATATTGTTATTGGGTTTATAAAAACAGTTTATTTTTAAACAAGTTCTGCTGTGTAATTATTATTACGCGTGACAGCTGTTTCGTCCTCTGAAGGCATTATCAAACTGTGGGTAGCCCACTTACAGACGATACATTTATATTATTTCTAGGTAGGTATTTTAATTTCAATTACTGATTTCTTAATTGATTTCTGAGTAAAATATTAGAAATTATTAATGGTTATTACAAAAAAAAAAAAAGTTTTATTTGAACACGATATTAAAGTGAAACAGAATCAACTGTCTGCTATATTGTAACCCATTGCTTCTCATTTGTTTGGCTAATGGGCTTTATAGTTAGTAGTGGGAACTATATTAAATTCCTCGTGGTATTTTATTATTCTGTGCACTCTGTTGCATCCGCGCCGTATGCGACCATTAAAAAGTTTTTTAGTTTTAAATTCCTTCCGCGTGTGGAATATTCGCAAGTCGTTTGATATACTTAATGTGGTCTAGAGAGCAATAAACAAAACTTCTAACAGTTAATTTTAATATGTAAATGTTTGTTTATTTTTGCGATTTCAGCTATTAATAATTGTCATTTCTGCTGAGAGGATAAGTATCATTATAATAGTATGTTGTAGTTGCTGTACTCTTGTCATATTTTCGTAGGTAAATTAGATATATTCTGTCTTCTTCTTCTGAAGTCCTGTCTGATTCGAGGTTGGTATCACCATCAGCTCTAGTTCAGTCAAATTTAGTACAAGTACAACTCCAGTACAAACTACGTTCTTACCACTCACGTAGGTACCGAGGTTATGATTTGCGGTGTCTTTCCCTATTACATCTTTTCTCAGTTAATTTTAATCTTCGGTCTGTCAATCTCGTATTTGCTGCTCATCAAAAAGTGTCCTAGATATTGCAACAAGTAACTTCTTATTTTATACAGGGTGTAAAATGAGTATAAAATGTAAAAATCAATTAGGTCTCCGGCGAAGAAAAAAAAATCTTTCACATTTCATCACTGGTCACTCAAATGAATAACCGCCCAATTAAAAAAGTCACAAAATCACCATGAACATTTTTTTCGTCATATCACACCCTGTGTGGTGAAATCTGATGTCATGTTTACAAAGTGAACATGACATCAGATTTCTTATTCCTAAGTGTAGATTTATAGCGGTTACAGCAGAGTTGCTTCAAAGAAATGTAAATTTAAAATTTACTCTTTGTAGATGCTGTTTTAGTAACCACTGGAGCCCAGCCCCAAACGACTGACACATGTTCGTCTGGTACAAGTGTAACAAGTGTGGTAACAAGTAAACAATTACTCATCTCTGCCCCAAAAATATATTTATTTTCAACCCTTTATTTGGACGCCATGCATATCCTCCGGTTCCAGCATTATTAGGCAATCAATGTGAGTTTCAATACTCTCCTTAATTCGATCGCTTGTAATTTAACGAGGATATTTCATGTTGTATGCTTGTATTCTCCACGTCACATAAATTTCAGGCATTAAGTAATATATCAGTGATATTCATTAAGCCAGCCGAACAACGGTAATAATTCCCTGGTTGTTATTGCAGTTTATGCACTGCCAGGAATGGTTCTATAACTAAAATTACCGTATATGCAAAATATCGATTATCTGTAAAAAAAAAACGCAAAAACCTGTGCAGAAAAAGTAAATTGGACACGTTTGTTTTTACATTTCATTGACAGAAACATTCGCTTTAAAAGTATTTTTTTAACTTTTTACACCTACAATGAAGTTAAATCCAATTTGGAAATTTGTTCTGTTGAAGAAACTTCAACGGCTTTTATAAAGGAAAATCCATTCAATACACTCTTCATTCGTTCTCTCCACTCTAAAAAGTAAACACAGGATCTTGCCGAGATTTACAGTAAAATAATAAATTCTTGCGAAAATGTTTTTTTTTTCGATGTATGCCTGGATACCTTTCGGCGATAGAAGGTGCGAACATAACATTGCGGGTGTTATGATTTGTTCGAAAAATAAGCCGGTGACGTAGTTACCATGTGAATATATGAAATATGTGAGTTATTTATAAAAATATGTTTTAAAAAGTACGAGCTACACAAACATACCGAAAACACATTTAAATTTTGGCTACGTTTCAACATAAATACAATAATTTTGGTAGTTTTAAAATGGTTTCGTGGTAAATAATGTTTATGTTAAAGTTTTCATTAGTTATGGGAATATAAATACGTTCCTGAAAGCATCAACAATAAAGTTTTCAATAATTTATGTTACCAAGCTTTGTTATATTATTTATGAATATAATATCTCTCACTAAATTTTCTTTCAGTGTAAACCTGAATGTTTACAAGCGTATTTAATGATTTATTTGTTGACATTTTGCCTTATCCTTGAACAGAGAGAAAAGAGGGGCACAACGACTCAGAACGATGGCTGGTCTCGGTATTAATTGCTTCCTTAATGTGCACTGCGATTGTTTATTTGAATTTTTATGATTGCGCCTCACCCTTATGTGTTTATCCATGAAGCGTTTCAGTTTTTTTTTTATGTTTCAGCCAAGTTTTTAAGGTATATAGAAGTTTTGCTATTGCAAATTTACATTTAATATTTATCGACCCAAAACAAATTTTGAATATGTTTACGGAATAAATTTTTTTCCGTTTTAGAAAATATCTATAATTTTTGCGATACTTATTTACGTTAATCGGCGACATAAATATTGTGCTTTTGCATTCTCAAATTTTTATGTCAATACGTAATAAGTAAAAAATCATGTATTTTTTCGATTATTTCAGGACCGAGTGAAGTTATCCACTTTCGATCGACACCTCTCCCAACCCGTGTAATGTTTACTCCGCTCGAAAAACAACATTTTAAATTTGTATGGTTAAAAGAGTAAAATGAAAATGTGTAAAACGTGTATTGTGTTAGATACCACGAGTGTGAAATAAAAAAGGTAAAAAACTTTAAATTTTTAAACAACCAATGTTGTAGGTTCTGCATATCCAAATTATGTTGGTTTCGTTAGGTGCTTGTTTGGATTATTTTATAATATGTTTTCCTTGTATGGCTTGTCTTTGAGTTCATGTTACCAATTAAAACGGAAAGTAATATCATATGAAAAAGACTTAAAAGTTGACATAAATTATTTTAAAATACACTCGTTGCATAAGCCAAAATTGGCTGCAACTTTTAACGATCAGATCAGCCTTGTATTATATTAAAATATTAAATAAAATTTTCTCTCTGAATTCTGAGACTCGAAGAATTTATAATTGCAGTACTGCAGTGATTTTTTATATGCAAAATCAATTGAGACCATTTTTGAAAAAATGACCAGCGCATGAAATTCGCGTTAAAACAAAAAAATGTAAATTGTTCAAATAAGATGTAACAATAATTCCGCGTTCTTCAGGTGTGTATCGCTCAATTGTTTATTGTCATCTAATTCTTTATCTGTTTAAAACATTAGTATCAAAGCACAATGACATTTGACGCCATTTGCAAAAATTGTGGCACATTCATATTATGACATTACTTTTACCCCATCTTGTATTTCAAGATGGTGTTCATTAAAATTTTGTGTTATCTACAGTGTCGGAGGTAAAATTTATTACTGACATCACAGCTCGTTTTGAAATTCCAGCTGTATTATTTTATGAAACGCCTGCAAGGCAAGACTTACGAGCTTTTGTTGGAATAATCAAAAATGATGCAATAGTGGAACGGTTATTTATATATTTTTATTTTATTAGTTTGTGACAAAATGCAGCTGCAAATAAAACAGTTATATACAAACTGGCGCACTGCGGGACCAACATAATCTTTAAAAAAATATTTTTATTCGAATTATTATGAATGTAGCTTTATTTAATAATTGGATTGGAGCGCGAGATTTTCGGATGTTGGGTGTAATTATGCTTTTTTATTATTTAAACTAAATGACATCACAAATTACAGACATGTTTAAGAGATCTCAAAAGTGGCGAGCGAAAGTTTACGGTTATTGTTCAATTGTGTGGTTTTAGTTCTAAACTGTCACGCGGCTCATCAAAATAACAAGAACCTGAGTGGAAAAGTAAAATTCACTAATACTTTTGCAAAGGTTTGAAACGCAGTCCATTTGTGAAACTTTTCTGCGAAGGATCTGAATATTCGTATTTAAACGAACCGCTAAAAATAAGTTCGGTGGGTAAATTATAACAAATTTTCTAAAAGTGTCTAAGTAAATAGTGAAACAAAATATTCAATTTCGGAAAGAAGCTCGAACTTTTATTTTCCCGATTTGAGATTTGCAGTAAAGTTTTTTATGCGGCCAGCAATTTCTGCACCAGTGTAAAAGGGATTGGTAATCACATTATATTTTGGAAGACTAAATAGTAAAAAATGTTTTTAAGTTGCCTGAATACTGTCAGATTCATTTATTGACAAATCACAGAGGTCATGTCTCCCCCATCGCCACACGCAACTTAGTTTTTTCCCCTTTCCCTGCTTTTGCTTGTCTATCAATTTAAATGTTTATGGCTATCTCCAAACAAATTGAGTAAACGAGTGCCAAAATTCCGTATGATGAGAAATTATTTTCATCGTAAACCCTAGTAAAAACCAAGGCATAACATTTTATTCGTAAATACACACAAATTACTTAAGTATAAGTATAAGGATAGCATACTGGCAGTAGGTCGTCTTATACACGTATCCGTATTTGTCGTATTGTAAACGTTACTTGTCGCCTCAATCACACCCTTGATGTAGAATGTAGGTCGTATTCGCTGCAACTTTTAAATATGAATATGTCGGACAATCCTATATTTATTTCGTTCATACACACATAATATTTTAATATCTAACAACGTCTGAATAAAGAAGTTACTGGAAAAATAAGAGTGTTTGTTACTTGCCAAAAAAGCGACATCGTTTTATTCCAAACCCGCCAAAAAATTAAATATTTTTCACTATTTCATTCCACAATTATTGCTCATTGTATTTTTTCAATTTTTATGAGTATTTCAGTCGAATTATCATTGATTCTAACAATTTATTATCAATTTGTACAAAAAAATAAACATAATTAAATTAAAAATTTGAAAAACCTTTATATTACAAAAAAATAATAACTAAAACATTAGTTTATCATAAAAAAATAATAACAGGATTTCAGTCTTGAAAATGAATACTAAACATTTTTCTCACTAATTTCCTTACCATAACTTTTCAGATCATAAAATTGCTCAAATAAGACACTAAATTAGTGTCTTATTAAATAACGAGGGTTTGCTCGATGCTCACATTGTAATTATGTCTGATGAACGTATTACTACAATCTCAAATTTTTCTTAAGGGATTCCTACGGATGTAAATTATTTATATTTAAGATTAATAAAAACGGTTCCATGATAACTCAACAGTGACAATTCAACACATCTTTAAAAAATGATATAAAGTCGTTAGAAGCGATGAATTTTTTTTTTAACCTAACCCTACGTAATCTACTTAACCCAGTTAGTAAAGTTTTTATTTCATCACTTTCCATGACTTTATATAACTTTTTAAAGATGTGATGAATTATCATTTTGATAATTTATTTGGTCACCAATAAAAACATGATCTTGATTTTCAAATATTTTACGTAACTGTTTTAAAATTATTTTATTTATTGTTATTAAGTTTAATTTGTAGAACTCCATTTTATTATTTTATTTTTTATATATTCAATAATATTGTTATTGGGTTTATAAACTGTTTTAAAATTGTATAAAACGGATGTTCACCTATAAAATATAATAAAATATAATAAAATAAACGATGAATTGGTAACTTCTGGAGAGATCACCCTAGAAACATTTGAGATCATAGTAATACGTCATAAGAAATAAATAAAATAAACCCCACACACATCGATTTTCTAGGCCAGCTAGGGCAAAGTCGACGGTAAGTCCATCAATTACACCGGGCCGAATCAAAATTAAATTAAAAACTTTGTTTTTGAAGCTACGTATACTATATAAATGTAAAATCTTTCAAATAAAGCACATAAACGTGTAACATGATATTTTATATGAGATGGTAACTCCAAAAAGAACAAAAGTCACAATTGATCACTTATAGAAATAAAAGAAAAGTACTTTATTCTATATGTACATTTTAATAGCACATTGATGAGTTTTACCTACTTACGAAAAGGTTCACAAAAATAAATCTAGTTTTGTAAATACGTAATTTGACGAAAAAACTTATTTTGTAAAATAATATATGGTATATTTGCAACACGTTCGAGAGTGGAAGATACTCTCAGTATCGCCTTGGTGTAAGACCACCATTCAGAATTGAAACGTCAAACGTGAAATGGCTTTGGCCATTTTTGGTGAAGAGACCTGAATATCCAGGCACTTCCTCACCTTCCTCCTCCCCATCTCCTTCCCCTCCCCACTACCTTCAGCCTCACAATATACCCCAATTGGGGATGCTATAGTCTCACTGGCTCCAAACTGTTTGGAGCTGTTGGGACTCTTGTGCGGTTTCACATAAAAAAATATAAAACAAACTTTATACATATTAAGAAATAAAATAAACAAACCTCAAAGAAAGTTAGAATTGAATTACGCCTCTTATCCATAAAACAGATAAATTCACTTCTGGTTCACGAGATGGCCGCACTTTTATAATGAAATTCTCTTTGAATTTGGCTTCGCCGAGAATATAAAATATCTATTTTTATTGGGAGAAACTCACGCATAGAATTAATACAACCAATTCATTTTGTTACGTGTTCTCTTATAAAGCTTTGAAATTGAATTTACAAAGCTAGTCTTCCAGTTTTCAGTTATCGCATATCGATTATTCTAAGATAATTGACTTTTATTTGCAGACACTCCCTTTCACAAAACTCATTCTGCCATGCTCTCTGTCACCCTTTTAGAAAGAGTTTTTCTTAAAGATTTAATTTACAAAGTTGCCGGAAAACTTCTCCTGGACTGAAATATTCTGTGGGTGATGTGGTGTCGCAGAATCACTTGGGGATATTTTTTTCAGAGCGACGTCAAAACTATTTCCGAAAATCTTTCGTTCAGTTTAGCTATAAAAACTTTACAGTAATAAAATATTATATCGTCAACAATTTAGGCACCCATAGAGTCTTATGTACCGACAGTTGATCAGATAAATCGATTAAAAATTAATCAGTTATCGAGATTAAAATGTAGCAAATTCTACAAGAAACGCAACTCTTTTATATTTCTATAATAAACTTGGCACTTGAATAAAGTAAATTCATTTTATGTTTTCGGATACCTATCAATAACTAAGTAGAGGTTCATACGGTATCTGATGAATAATTTACCGTTTTGACCTCTCAATTAGTACCTTCTCAACTTGTATCTTTTAATCGTATTTTTTGACATATTCACCCTACATATATTTGCAGAAAATAATAAATTTGGGGTATTTGAAACTGCCATTCCATTTGACGACCATCAAATCGTTTTTTTAACATTTTAAATTTGACAATTGAACCATCCCCGTTAGACACCGATTCTTGGCCTGTGTCAGCTTTTGATCAAATTGTGATCAGCTTTCAAGCGTAACTGTCATATTTAAACCGGCATGGTTCCCAGCCAGGCGTCGTGAGTTCCTTGCCTGACTAAGTCCTCCATCAAGAAACAAGAAACATTTTCCGTTTACTATTATGATACTAAGATTTTTTTAATGTTGTGAGGTTATTCGCAACGGGGGAAATTTTTTTTAAAAAAATTATAAAATTTTGCCCGTTAGCTTACCATAATTTGATTAAAAACTAGAATCGGCGTTAAACGGGGACCATCAAAAAATCAAAATGACAATGATTGCGATTTGATGGTCATCAAAAGTGACGCGTTTTGAAACACCTCAGCCTAAAATGTTACTCTGTTTTTTTCATGTTATTAATAAATGTAAATTTCAATACTAACTACTTTGTACAATTTCATGAAACTCGCCCACCCCCGCCGCGCCGCTCCTACTTTATTAGGTAAAGTTAAGTGACACCGCATCAACAGCAGACGCAGCCGCCCCCGCCCGCGCCCCAACTACTACAGGCAGCCGCCCGAGGATAGGAAGCAGGCGGCCTAGCGATGGGCAAGAAGAACTCCAAACTAAAACAAGAAACGATCGATCGGCTGACCACGGACACCTACTGTGAGTTACTCCTTGCTTAATACTTACCTCATTTGGGTCACTTTTAATTTCAACGTTTTTTTATTATGTATTATATGATTATCAATGATAAGTTTGATTTTTACTTGAGGCAACAATATGATTGCTATTCGACTTTTCAACAAATAAAATCAAACAGTATGAAAGTTTATAAAAAAGGAAACGACGGAGCTGCTACCGACGGTAAGTTACATGCTTCCTGTTTGATACTTGTCTCTTTTAGATCGATTTTCATTAAATGTTTTTTGCTCTCGATTATCAATGACAGGTTTGTTTTTAAATTAAGTCGAGATAATTCTTATTGGAATGTATATATATGTTTTCAATGGATCCTAATATTATTTTAAAATGGTTAAAAATGATTTGTAATGTCAATACGTGGAATAACGATACGATTTTTTTTCAATTCAAAAAAGTATCAAACTTTACAAGTCAATGTTGTATTTTTTTTCAATACTATCTTCTTAATAAATGAAAGTTATAAACAACCGAAATAATATTTAAACGAGGAAAAGACTAAAGTATTAGTAATTTTTTAGAAAAGCTCTTCTTATCGGTTATTTCAGTAGTTCAGAGAGGATTTTGGTTGTGGTTTCGATACCGCCCACCTTATGTCAGTTATAAGAAATTATTACAATCCAGGTTTTGCCATATATGGCGGTATTTACACCATCTGACAGAGATAGCGGGTCGGTCGTACCCGAATTGTTAAATTTACAGCCGATGCCAGCCGATCCCAAGGTAGGGAGCTCACTTCCAGTCGCTTCCCTCATTAGAATAATTCACAATCTCTGATAGAACGGACGTTTGTCCTGTAAGACATTGATTGTAATTATCTTACGATAATCAAATACTCGTAATCATTGACAAATCAAACCATTTATTGAATACTCCCGATCTCGTGAAGTGCATTCCAAACCAAGAAGATGATTATATGGAAAATGTATGTGTCTATGAAGAAGGTCAGACTAGACTCGTATTTAAAAACTCAATCAATAATTTCTAAGACGGAGAACTTTGCTGAGTTTCAGTGTTCTCAATTTTGAAAAACTTTAGTACAAGACACATGAGTGGTATAAACAAACTCCCAGTAAAGCCTGTTAAAATGGTTTCCGTTACATCGAGCCAAAAACGAACGAAATTGGACAAAAAAGAGAGCGCAACTGAGTAAAACTTGTAAAGAATTGCATAAAAAACTTAAAAAATTAAATCGAGAGGAGGTAGTGGAATTCCAATGCATGCGCTAGGTCTTAATGATTAAGTGTAACAAATTTAGTTTACGTTGGTCGAAGGGGTGTTTGATATAATAAGTAGCGGTGAGAACAGTTGGGAATGCTCAATCATGCAAAAAACTGCACTGCATTCAATTTTGTCAATATAATTCGTCACTTGATTAAAGGCCGAGAGTAAGCCTCTCAACAAAATGAGGCAGAAAGAAGTATTGTAATTTCTAAGGATTCAATTATAGTTATTTTCTAGGGGACTGCGAGAAATCATAATTTTAGTATCATTCAGGCAATCTCCATCTGTATTATTGAGGGTCAATTTGAAGTAATAAATTAAATAAATAGCCTGGAAGGCGGAAGTTCTTTGAAATTAAATTTATCTGGTGAAGGCAGGTAGTAAATATCATTTACCGCAAAAATTTTAATTTACTGTTAAGGGTTAAACTTTTCGGATTATTTTCTGTTTAGGATACTGTTATAATAGGAAATAATAATTCTTAGGTTCATTGTATGAGCAAATTAATTTCTTCATTAGTTTTGTAAATCATAGCACATTTTTTCAATAAATATGTTTCAACGTTGTGATTATCGTGAAATATTTTATTTGTTCTTTTATTCCTTAATATATTTTTGTTTGACTGGGAATTGAACACATTCCCCTATATATTTAGATTTTCGTCATTTTTAAGTAAGATAGAAATGAATAGTTTACTTATATATAAATTAAACACTTTGTTTACACCACATTCAATTAATATTAATCCAAACGTTTCAAACTTCTTCATCAGTATAATTAAAATTAACGAATTAAAAAAAAAAAAGTGAAGCCAAAAAAATATTATAATGAAAAATATAAATAAATCATATAAAATGAATTAATTTATCATACAAAAGTTAATTATTAAAAGTATATATTTAGCATTTTTTTAATTTTAAATATATATTTTTTAATGTAACATATACATTTACAAATTTCCACACATAACTATTTTTTAATTCATTCATTTTAGCTATCCCGACGAATAAGCCACTGGCTTTAAAATAACTGCCTCAACACCGGCTAGCCTAGTGAGGCAGGTTATCAGAATCCTAAATTTATCTAATTGTTTTGTATTTTATTTATTTACACATTTATAGTTGCAAATTTATTAAATAAAGATATATTATTATTATAATTATCCTATAAAGAAGCCATTGGTTTTGGAAATGTAGATTATTATTAATTAAACGTAATATACACAAATTGTTTCATTTATATATTATAATCAAAGTGACAACAAAGTTATATGAACTATTGAAGAAGTGAATAGTTTACTTTTCCTACCTGCGTAATATTTTTTTTCATGGACAAAAGTTAAATATTTTTATATTTTGGAGCTGAAAACGATGAAAAAACGCCCATTACAGCCGGCAGACCACCAACTACTTCTAGAACCCCTTACCACATCGCTCACTACCGCACCTCTCGGCAATTTATCAAAGCACAAAGATATGTGTATATTAACAAATTTTTCAACATTTACAGAAATATAATAATTATTTTTTATCAGTTAACAGCAACGGCCAGGATTTAAGGTTTTCGAAATTTTACATTTTTCGATTCCGGCTTAAAACTTTTTGGCAACTTTTCCCTCCTCAATAAATCACATAATTTTATATTTTTGGTGAAATAATATTATTTTTCAGACCTACACAAACATGCGTTGAAATTTTGCGTTTACATTACGCATACATTAAAAGTGAAAAATGGTTTTAAACTCATTCCCAGAGGTTTTTACCTTACTTGCACTTTATTAGCTATTCATTTCCTTCTAAATAATTTACGTGCTGCCTGCGTAAATTAATCAGCGCATATTATATCCAATATGCAACCCGTTTGAGTAAAACACTTGTATTTAATTAAGAGTGGTGCAAGATCAAATCACGGCACTTCAAAAATGACATATTTGATTATTTTTTTTTAAATTAATTCATGGTCAACAAATAAATGCGACCTTTATTCCGCTCCTATTTTCTTCTCCCCTACCTCTCATTTTCCTTCAATCTCACAACTTTCCACAAACGAGATGTCAATCAACCTTATTTCAGACGTATTATATATATATATATTTATTTTTTATGTACGTATATACTACTTGTATGTAAAAATATGTAAGAAATTTAGTTATGTTCCATTCTATTCAAATATCATTTTATACTAGCGCCGGCCCGTGAAAACTCAAGGGATATTATTGATTAGGAATTTTGAAACAGAAAGTACTAAATTATTAAATAAAAATATTTTCCCCAAACTTTAAAAATTAAGAGATCTGTTCAAAATTAAAATAAAGAAATACACATTTCAAATATGAAAATATTTCGTGCCAAAATTCAGAAATCGCTTGTCTGAATCGTTCCCATAACCGTTTAGAGTTCATTGAAACCGAGTTACATATACACTCAGAGGCAGACCACAGATATTATCATTTTTATAAATTCCATACAATAAAAATACATTAAATGACCAGGAGCGCCTACGTATAGGCAATTTATATAACACCATTAACATTTAAAAAAAATATATTTAAAGAACTTAGTTGTACAGCACTTAAATTATTATTTTTTGGTGATTATTGATTAATTTAATTTTTTGTATTAACCAACCACAAAGTGTTTGCTTTCTACGAAAAAAAGCATCATATAGAATTTGTTAAAAGTAGATTTTTTTGTTAAGAAGTGAATTTAAATCAAGGATCAAAATCCTTTGTGGAAATATAATAATTCATCCTTGTTTACAGTGAAGGACGTTCCCTCATAATGGGCCTCAGAGAGTTTCATAACAATCTTCATGCGTGCCTCGAAATAATCTATCTTAATAATTCTGGTTTCTCGTCGTACGGCAGCTTACAGCAAACCAATTGTGCTCTCATTCTATATATTTTTGTCATAATAACTTATTACGTCGTTGGGAATTGGGCGGCATACGTGCTTGGGATTTTTGTTAACAAAATTACATGTTCTTGTGGAATGATCTAGCCAGACGGCATCAGGACATGACATCGCTTCCGGGCCTCATTAAAAGTCAATATGTTTAGCGAAAAGCAACAAGACATGACATCGCTTCCGGGCCTCATTAAAAGTCAATATGTTTAGCGAAAAGCAACAAGACATGACATCGCTTCCGGGCCTCATTAAAAGTCAATATGTTTAGCGAAAAGCAACAAGACATGACATCGCTTCCGGGCCTCATTAAAAGTCAATATGTTTAGCGAAAAGCAACAAGACATGACATCGCTTCCGGGCCTCATTAAAAGTCAATATGTTTAGCGAAAAGCAACAAGACATGACATCGCTTCCGGGCCTCATTAAAAGTCAATATGTTTAGCGAAAAGCAACAAGACATGACATCGCTTCCGGGCCTCATTAAAAGTCAATATGTTTAGCGAAAAGCAACAAGACATGACATCGCTTCCGGGCCTCATTAAAAGTCAATATGTTTAGCGAAAAGCAACAAGACATGACATCGCTTCCGGGCCTCATTAAAAGTCAATATGTTTAGCGAAAAGCAACAAGACATGACATCGCTTCCGGGCCTCATTAAAAGTCAATATGTTTAGCGAAAAGCAACAAGACATGACATCGCTTCCGGGCCTCATTAAAAGTCAATATGTTTAGCGAAAAGCAACAAGACATGACATCGCTTCCGGGCCTCATTAAAAGTCAATATGTTTAGCGAAAAGCAACAAGACATGACATCGCTTCCGGGCCTCATTAAAAGTCAATATGTTTAGCGAAAAGCAACAAGACATGACATCGCTTCCGGGCCTCATTAAAAGTCAATATGTTTAGCGAAAAGCAACAAGACATGACATCGCTTCCGGGCCTCATTAAAAGTCAATATGTTTAGCGAAAAGCAACAAGACATGACATCGCTTCCGGGCCTCATTAAAAGTCAATATGTTTAGCGAAAAGCAACAAGACATGACATCGCTTCCGGGCCTCATTAAAAGTCAATATGTTTAGCGAAAAGCAACAAGACATGACATCGCTTCCGGGCCTCATTAAAAGTCAATATGTTTAGCGAAAAGCAACAAGACATGACATCGCTTCCGGGCCTCATTAAAAGTCAATATGTTTAGCGAAAAGCAACAAGACATGACATCGCTTCCGGGCCTCATTAAAAGTCAATATGTTTAGCGAAAAGCAACAAGACATGACATCGCTTCCGGGCCTCATTAAAAGTCAATATGTTTAGCGAAAAGCTCGTTTACGTTTGAAAAGCGGCTCTCCACTAATATGAAGACATCGCGATATCGGGTTGTGGAAACATTTATACGTTATTTTTAACGTCGCATTTATCGACGCGCGTGTTTACTTTGAAGCGTATACAAATAAGTAACTTATCGCTCATTCTAACTCACGTGTTATTTTTTAACTTGTATATTTATATCCGTGAATCATCGCTAAATTGGACACATTTGTGTTTTTATTCATGTGATACACAACGAAAGTTCCTGTTGCCTGGAGGTTAATGCATTTGGAATGTGACGTGATACGCTAGAATTGGTATACTTAAAAGAATTCACACTGTGCTCTTTTATAAACGAAAAAATACGTTTTGTGAGAAATATTTTTAAATAAATATTAACATGAATTGTTTGTTTGCGCCTGAATGTACGGTTTGTTAATATGCATGAATAGTTTTATCCGTAAACATATGAAATTATTTCATTAAAAAATACACAAATAAAATATTTTAACCACTGGAGCGTTCTGAAATTTTGAAGTATTTGGTTAGGAAATTTCCGCCTGCTTTCAAAAAACTATATCATTGTATTTTAATGTGGAGATATATAAAGTGCTTATAGTGTTAAAGAGCTATTAAATGCATTACATTTTATCGTTTATGGCATACTTTAAGGATTCTTGAAAAATATAAATTATAAATACTGATTTCTGCTTGTAATTTACTTTTAAGTTGTCGTTTGTAGTACATATTTTTAGCCATATTAAATATTTTTTATATAAACTGTTGTGTGCTTTCTATGGCCTAAAGGATAAGCATGGCTATAAAATCAAATTCTAAAATGCATTTTTTTCATGTAAACACATTATTAATGTTTTGTAAGAAAAAATATTTCAATAATTTTATTTAGTAGAATGTTAATGAAAAATAAGTCGGAAGAGATGATAGAGACCTTTGTTAGATTGTAAAACTATTCAGTTAGTTTTATGTTTTTTTATGAAATAATTATAAATGTTTTAAGATAGGCATCTCTTCAAATTGCCCACAAATTGGCTAAAATGTGGCCAAATAAGCTACAGTGAGTCTCTATATATATTGTATTTGCATGCCGTTCTTGAAATAATTTAGTTACTATACGGACAAATCATATTAATATACCTACTGCGTGTACAGGCGCAAACAAATAAATCATCTTATTATTTTGAATCATAACATAAAAAAGGTTATTTATTAAATAATCAAAATAGCGCCATCTATTAACGAGCAGTTTATGAATGAATTTACGTTAACCCTTAATGGGAGGGGTATGATGAAGAATGGAAAATGAGTCCATGGGGTCATTGAATTGGAACAAATTAAGGGAAAACTACTTACTGCCGGGAGTATTTTTACCAAGTCCCTAATCCTCCTTGCTTGCTCTCCTGGGACTTCACAAACTTTGAAATTAAAGAGTTGTACTAAAACCTTTAAATCTCTTAAATTAAAACATGAATTTTTGGGGGGTTATAAAATATTATTATTCACTGAGCATCACAGTCATTTCAAATAGTTCATAAATATTTTTGACCTGTTTCTGCTGTTAACACATTACAGTGTCCACACATATCAGAACACTCTTGTCTGCCCCCGACAGCTACATGACTTTCTGCACGAGGTTTTGCATTTATGGAAAACCAGCATGAGAAGTTTATTTGGAGCCACGGGACATGTCATGTATAGGCGTTATATTATCTCCTTTGCCATTCCCATTCATTAGCAATTACGAGCCATGTTTGAGCTTGGAAGTATTGCCTTATGAGATGCAAAAGTCTCATCAAATCAAATTTGGCTTTAAAATACATATTCGCCCATGAGATAAGCGCCCTTGAGATGATTTTCTCACAAAACGGCGCTGTACATTATTATTTTTTGCATTTAAATACTTCATTTTAAAATATTTAGCTTCATACAGTTTCTAATATTTGAACAATCACTACCAATGGATAAAATTTGGACACCATACAAAGCAAAGATCGTGTCACATCCAGCGACAGCATGGTCAAATGAAAGGTGTCATTTTGATCACCATACTTGTACAAAAAAAAACAAACAAAACTGAACAGAATACACTTTAGGTGTTAGTAGAAGTGGCTATTGGTTTCCAAAAAAAAACCTGTTTTCATCATCATCGTACCATGTACGTTTGCAGCAACAAATAGTTTTGAAAGCTTCCATTGACCACTCTTATTTTGAAAATTGGCGTGCAATTCTATCCTGTAGGTGAGTGGTACAGTATCATCAGAAAATATTTTTATCACTTGATATTCTTTTTGCAGCTCTTCTTGACGTTCGTGAATACTCCTGCTATTTTATTGTTGCCTTCTTGGGATAACCATCAAAACTATTATTATATTTGAACCAGCAATAATTACATACTAGCAGTTGAAAACCCGCTCCGCGGGTTTTTTGCTGCTAGGCCCTGCGGGCGGCCCTTGGTTGGGCTTCGCCCACTTTAAGTGATACTAACAACAATTACATTAAATAGGTAGATATTAGGTCATTCACAGAGAGAGGGTGAGTATATATTGTAAATAGATTATTACAGAAGAAAAGAAATCATGTCAATATAAAATCAGATATAATCAATAAGAAAAAAAATATATAAACCCTCTTTTAAATATTTTCCCACTCAACTGGTCTTTCCCGTCTAACGATATTGTAATTCCTAATTCTGATAAACTTCACCCACTCTTACCCCTCCCCCCTCCTTTAACTTCTTCTTTCCAATTGTAATCTTTATTTAATTTTTAACATCAATGTATACTTATTTTTGATGACGTGAACATCGTTCATGAAACATGTAGAGGTTGTATGTAATTAAGTGATGTAAGCAAAGTTATTTGTTATTTATGTTTATTATTAAAGTGATAAGCTTCCAGAAGAAATCTTCTTATTAAACGCTTGTTAATGGTCAAGTAATTTTGCGTAACTATGCGTATTGTTAGCTGCATATTTAAATATTTGCGCCAGTCATTTGCTTCGTTCTTATGCCGCCAGAGGGGCAGAGTGGTCGAATTTTGCCTGCAGACCTCCTATTCGGGATTTACCCGAAACATACGATTTGAATTCGACCAATGAGAGGGCCTAGATCGTCCAGACGCTAGCGTAATAATACTATCAGATGCAGCTTCATCCTTTATGAGTTGATATCAACGGTAAAATCGTTAAATTCTTTCATAATGATGGTTTTCTTGCCTTTTTTTTAAAAAACGGCATTAAATAAAGATGATGGATGCGATGTTAGTTCAAACATAAAAAAAGGATTTGCGCTTTGCAGGACTGTCACACTCGCATTCTATTAAATATCTCCTGATTTTCTAATTCTCGGTTTTGTTTCTAACTCCGGCAGATTTATTACTGTTATGAATAACAACCATATCCAATCTGCGTAGCTTTACTTCAGAAAACTTTACATCATCGTCCAGTGTTACAGTTGAATCTGATACTAATGTAGAAGAAATGCAAATTAATTCAATTGTCTTTTGAGGAAAAGATTGTGTTTATTAAACCAGTAAACAAATATTGAAAAGTCTTCGTTGTTTTTTGCTGGCACTCTGGCACTGGTGGCTCTCTCTAAGCTCATCATGCTGTTCACTTGTCTTTTATCTTATACCTTAGAAATAATTAAATTCTTCACTGATTGAAAGGAATGATAGAGTTCCATTAGTATGTTGCCAGAAAAAATCCAGGCCAATACGTAAGCCTTCCTACTTTTTTTAATGACCTCATCAAGGATTACTCAATGCACATACTAGTCCTAACTACTGAGTAAAACATGTGCTTTCTTCTTATGTTAAACAAACACTCTTAAATGAACAAATCGTACTATTTTTTTGTGAACTTAAATTTAAGATAACATTTTTTATGAATATAAAAGAGCAGATTTCGCATAAGGCAGGTGGCGTTCTGTATGAATGTTTTCAAATGTAAATCCCAATTTTTTTTCCATCAGCAAAAATGAAATTTAAAATAACACCAATGTGGCGGATTAAGTTTATCCAAAGTTTTGCTGTCTTACGTGTTGCTTTGATTGTGTTTTAAGTGTTAGTGAAACATTTAAGATATGTTGCAACTGATTCTTCTTCATATGCTCATTCATGCAACATCTTCTTGTTTACAATGTTGTTGCAGAGTTTTGCTATTTCACGAGGAAAAAGTGTACCACGATTGTCATTGCAAATATAACATAGCCAATTGGGGCACCTGTTAGAATATAAGCTCTAATATATCTTGCGCAAGCATGTCTTTTTAGCATTGTATCACTGTGAAACCTCTAGTTTAATTTTCGATATATCTTTTAGCCCAATTAACAAATGAAAACTTCATAATCGTACAATAATTTTAAAAATTTCATATGATTCATTAGCACTGGCTGATATTTCAATAACTTTTAAAAAAGCCGTTTATAATTTAAAATTGTAATTATTTGTTTAAAAAAGTACCTACTTCAATTATTAGGTATACTTGTTTAAATGAGTACATTTATTCATTATTAGTAATTGTTTAAAAAGTACCTACTTTATTTATTTTTACATGTTTTGAAAGCAGTCCGAACTATTTACAGAATAAACAAAAACTTTATAACGTCTATTTTAAATATTCGAGTTCGTCAAAGCAAAGCAAATAGGATACATTTTCCATGCTGCTGTATTTCTAAGGAAGTAAGTACTTATTTTCTAGGATATTATCTAGTACTCAATTTTTATATTTACCTCTCCGAAATGGGTTCCGCTCGGATGCCTCATTTTAAGTTTATGTTCCGGACCGCCCCACAATTCAGATTTTCTATCCCACGTTATTTAACGACATTTTCACGCACACAGTCAAAAAACCCCAACTCATCTTACCTACATCATCTGAGGGTTTACAACCAAACATTTGTTTTAGTTTCCTGTTCTATCTCTAAAATATATCAGTCGGTTTTTTTCTCCGAGCGAATAAATATCGTGATGTAATTTAAAATATAGTTTAAAGCATGTTGCATCGTTTGGTGCTTGAAAATTATATATAATGCTTTACAAATTTAAACAAAAAAAAAAATTAAAATTAAAAGTTTTTTTTATGTGAAAATATGGTTTAGAAAACAGTGATAATCATTTAACAAACTGTTAAATTAACTGAATTTACTCTTATATTTTGCTTTATACTTACCATATTACTTACCTAAAAACTTTGTAACAGAAACTAAAATATTTGAAAATAATTTTAAAGTAGTAGAAGATATCGGTGGTAGAAAGGCAAATTATTTTGATCTGATCAACTTGTGAGATCTAATTCGGGTTGAAAATACACGGCGACGTTCAAAGGGTACAAAATTTGTGTATAGGCACATCAGGCTCACAAAAAGTTAAAATTTTAACGAAAAACATTTTTTTATTATTTACTAACAAAATCTTCGAACATGTACTGGAAACTTACGAAAATTGGATTAAATAACACGCCATTGCTTTTATCATATCACGTAACAACGTGTTAGCAAAGAAGTATGTAGAAATTTGTCTGTTAATTTGAAAAACATTTTGTTGTTACCAATAATTTTTCTGTACACTAAAATAAATATCGTAAATATCTGATTTCGTTTAAAATACTCTTTTCCGCTTTCAAAATAATGTAAACACCGTTTAAAGGCAGTTTATTTGAGACGGTAACGGAGAACTCTCGGTGTAAGTGCACATATTTTATGCGGACAAAAAGTGAACACCCGAGAGCTTTGAAGAAAATTATTATTTATATTCTAACAGGCGTCGCGACGCGCGGGTCGGTAGCAGGAAATATGAAATATTTATCACAAGGGTCGGAGGAAAATAGTATAAAATAATGCTTGAATAATGCCACTTTGTGGATTACATTGCCAGCGCAGCCAGACAGAACTGAGACTTAGAGGCAGCATTTGCCATCCATTGTTTACTGTTGCATTTCCATTCAATTAATCATTCCGTTTTCACTTTGTAATAACTGAGGAAATCAATATATCAATCGTGAACTGATACTATTATAATGTTATTTTACTGCTACTAATATAATTAACATTCACACTTTATCTAAACATGTGAACACCTCAGCACAGGTTCTCTTAATGAGGTGTATTACTTGATCTATTTACAAATCAATAAATTAATTAAACTTTTGTCTATTTCTCTCCTTATGTAACTGAGACAATTATTACTTAAACGAATCAAAGTGTTCTGGAGCCCAAAACAATAACTTTATTTGGATGAAGAAACTTCAGATATTTTGCGCCTAAACGATAGAATAATCTACCCGACGAACAAAGACAAATAAAAGATTTGAATCAATTTAAAATCGCCACTAAACAATGTATATTCACCACAGGTCCTGCAACCAGTGAACTCATCCTAGCGATTTTCGTATAAAGTTATTGTACCATGGACGATGAGTAAAGATTGTTGGTTATTTTTTGTATGTATTGGTAAACCCTAGCTTCGTATCAATTAGATTCATCTGCCCACTACAGATTCGCCTAGTTTAGCCACACGTTATTTCCAACATAAGTATACCTACTATTATTGTAACAAATTACTATAAGCATTTAATGCATATAGTAATATTATTTCAGGCGAGTAATTAATTTAATTACTCGCCTGAAATATCTTTATAAATTGAAAATATCTCCCGAGTAAAAATAATTTCTGTTGGCGGCATTTATTTTTACTCGGGAGATATTTTCAAATTGTATGGATATTTCAGGCAACTAATTAATGCTTATACATAATGTGTTATAATAATGTGCTATGAACAAAAACCCTTGTCTTATAAACATAAAAAATAATATTATTATAGTATCTTTATTACTGTGCCATTTTTTTTATTTTTCGCTTTGTAATGACACTAATAAATACATATTTTTTAAATCTTTTGCCAATTCTCTAGAAGAACAAAAAACTTTTTATTTAAAATAATTACCTACTTCTCGATAGTATCTTCATTCTAATTATTAATTTGGAAAAAGACCGTATTCACGTCAAAAGAGATTTTTTAATTTTTTTGTACATTTTTTTTCAAACATAAATTTATTTAATCATTCATTTTTGGGAAATCTACAGTTTACATTTAATCAGTTTGTACATAAGTATTATATAGTTAAATAAAACCAATTATGGATTTCCTCCTTATGACTGAGACAGCATAGAATGCAATAAGTTATTTAAATTTATGAGAAAGGAATATGAATTAAAAAAAATATATGTAAAACAAAAGATTATATAAAATGAAAAAACAGGCATTCTCAAATTCACAGCCTATATAACTACGGTCAATTTAGAATATCGTTTCCTCTTTTTCACATTTTATTTCATGGCATTTTCTAGTATCGGGGGAGCCATTATCCACTAGCTAGTGTGGTCATATTATGGCCATCCCAATGTCAGGAATGCATTGAAATGAGCAGTTGAACAATGTCATTCCATTTTGGGAATGTTGCGAGGCTGAATGTAACTGTAGAGGGAAGGAAATGGTTAAGTGGACGACTGGGATCTATCGAAAAAGTTATATTTTAGATCTAACAACTTAACCCAATTCTATCAGAAAAATAGTGTTGTTTTGCGGGGCAATATTGAGATTACATAACATAAAAATATTGATTAGTAACGTTCTTGTGCAAATGTATTACAAAAAATATCTGGATATATAAACATTTTTCTAACGTTTGTTTGCTTAACATCTTGAAAATTAACAGCCATTAGCATTTTGATTACATGTTTATTCCAAATCTGAAGTCTAATTGTACTGAAGTGCATAATTTTTTTTTTATATTTTCACAGATAATAGATACGCCTACCTTGTATGCAAATGTTATTTATATTTACGTTAGGATATTAAAATATGTTCATTATTCCATATTCCGTGCGGATTCGTATAATTTTTGGAGTAGTTTAAATTACAATTTCTTTACGAATGACAATAATCATACGTCATCAAAATAATTTTAAACGTAGAGATTTATAACTTTATAATATTACACTACATTTTGCGGTGACCGGAAAAATCATTAAAATGATAATTCATCACATCTTTAAAAAGTTATATAAAGTCATGGAGAGTGATGAAACCAAAACTTTATTAACTGGGTTAAGTAGGTTAGATTAGGTTTAAAAAATTTTTTCGTCGTTTCTAATGACTTTATATCACTTTGTAAAGGTGTGTTGAATTGTCACTATGTTGAGTTATCATGGAACCGTATTTTGCTGGTGCTTGGTGTTAATTTATTTTGAAATGTGTTTGTTCCTTCTATATTTATGATTTTTTTACATACATCTAAATAAACGTTCAAAACCAACAACAAAAATACATGAAAATCGTTTGACTGAGGATTGAACCTTCCTCCCGTGTACTGGAGTCAACAACTCTACCAACCTTGCCAAATGTCGATCGGGCAGGACCTTCATTTATTGCTTATCTTAACTGCTTTAATGTTACCGAACCTCATCAAAAGCGTAAAAGTCTGCATGTGTGTATGTGATTGCCACCAAAATTTTATAGAATGCATTGTCATTGACAACGAGTCTTTCTCCCATTAACGTAAATAAGACTTATATTTATTATTACAATGATTAGATAACGAAAAAAAGTAAATCGGGTAATATTATTCGGAAACTAAATATTTACAAGAAATATATTTTGTGACGCACGGAAAAATAGTGCTTGTTATTTTAGTCGAAAATCAATATGCATATTTTTTGTAAAACTGGCGTTGTATTTTTAACAGAGAAAAATTCTGGTATATAGTTTTTGTTGAAGAAGTAATGTATTCATTTCATACACAATTTTAAAATTCTTGATCCATTACGCCATGTAAACCATTATGGCTGATTGCATCAAACGTTTGGGAGAATAAATAAATATTTTTGCTACCGTAGAACGCTAGGCTGATACATCTGTTAAAGCAGTGTTTTCAAAACTTTTCCGTTGCCCGTTTATTTGTATACTTCTTCTTTGTAACTCTATACATTGAGAAAGTGAAACAAATTATTCATGTTTTTCTTGCACCTAGTATATTAATTGAATTTTTTTTGCAAAATAATATTTTTGTGCCGCCCGGCAATTTGTTTTCGTGGCCCGAAGCAAAATGCGAAAACTTATTTGGAAACTTTGTTTTATAGATGGAATATATTGGAACCTTCAGCATTACAACTTATTTATCAAATCTAATAAATCTGTTTTTTGTATGTAATCACTATTTTCCATTGTAAATAATAGATCGAGAGACGTTTAATTTGGAGATTCCTTTTGCGAAACTCTGTTTAATAGAACGATTTTATTGGATCTTTTAATTTTATGAATTATTCATCAATTTTACTTATTTATTCATATTCCCTTTTTGTTTTAAATGTAAATGTACTGTATTATTTATTCATAACTCTGTTTAATAGAACGATTATATTGGATCTTTTAATTTTATGAATTATTCATCAATTTTACTTATTTATTCATATTCCTGGAAAATTTTATTTTTACTCTCAAAATTCCTGCAAATATTTAATATTTAATAAAGTGAAATTTTTTCATAAAGTCATAGATAATATTATCTTTTTTTTGTTCAGTTTTTGTTCGATATTTCTATTTTATTGCGAAATCATCAAATCTATTAAAAATATTATCTTGAGATCTGTTTTGTTGCTGTATATGAACAGACTTTACAGCTTGATATTTAAGTAATAGTTCATTAATTTATTTCAGTTTGGAGCGCTTCTGGTCACTCAGAGCTAGCCCGAGGTCAATTTGTGTAATCTTCTCTGAGGGTTCGCTATTTCGCAAAATCTTTTATATTTGGTAGCTGAGTTCTATTTTTTTTATTTTGGTATAATTCATTATGATAATAAAACCCAACGAAAACCACACATCCATCACTCCATTAGTGTTGATGATCCGCAGACCCACTGGATACTGGGCAAAGGAAATACAATCTGCTTCTGGGTATTTAGTAAATGGATGGAGTAATTTAGGAAACATCTAAGAGGCAAAGGTGTCTAGTGAAAAGATTTTACAACACATTTTTTCAATCATCTTTTATGGCGAGTAAAAACACATAGTAGCAGAATATTAGAATTAGGCACAGTCGAAACCTTTTTATAAAATTCGAAACATTTCAATGATCTAATGATCTTTGGTATTAATGCTCTGAATACTGACAATATGTTTGTACAAACAAAAATTTCAAAGCAGTCAACACTAAAATGGTAAAAAAAAAAAATATTTAAAAAAAAAAAAATTCCGGCCGCCTTCTGATTGCCCGTAAGTTACACTAAGCCACTGTACTACGTCGGCTTATTGTTACCGCCAAATAATTCAGTACATACTAATAATTTATTTGACGTATAATATAATATATTATACAAAGTTTTATCATGCTTATGCTAATTCAAGTAACTGGCAACGCCTTGATTCTGAATGGTGTTTTCACGCAAGAAAATTTTACAAAAAATATTCACGTGTTATACTTTGAACTAATTTTATTTTTCACCTCGGATTCGATTGCGCAAACCGGTGACCGCATAAATCATCACAATGATAATTCATCACATCTTTAAAAAGTTATATAAAGTCATGAAAAGTGATGAAACAAAAACTTTATTAACTGGGTTAAGTAGGTTAGATTAGGTTAGGTTAGGTTAAAACAATTAATTATTTTTATCGTTTTTAATGACTTTATAATACTTTTGAAAAGTGTGTTGACTAATCATGGAACCGTGCAAATCATAGCATCAGTGCAAAAGTGTTTACCTGACATCTTCAATATTTTTTTACTATTAGTTTGTAAAACAAAATTTGTAGGTACATGATAAGGCATAATATGAGAATCTTTTTTTTCACAATCCTTTCTCACTAGGGTATACTGTGTGTAAAGCGGCATATAGTTATTATGTTTTTGCATTTAACCTGCAGTTATATTTAAATTGTCTTTAAAATATTTGCAAGTTGACTATCACTGTGTTCTCTCAGCTATCTTTTCACTTTGATCAATATATTCATTTTTGTAAAAACATTTGTTTATTTTGGTAAACTTATTTAGGTTGTAGCCTAAAATTTAATATTTCCCTTTCCAAAAGATGTTTTCCAGCTGGGCATTACCAGTATATTTTGGATTACATTGAGAATTATTCATCTCATTCACAATTTCTTCAATATTTTAATGTTGAGAACAAAAAGAGCAAAGACAAGATTTTTGTAAATAAAACAAAGAATTTTTTATCATTTTTGTCAGCCTTATAGAAATACACTATATCATCGAAACTTCGCCCCCTATTGAGTTCATCGTATCATCGCATCATTCACCCAACGGCAAACGGTTTATTTTCATGGCAAAACTGTGGATCTCTATTACGTTTTAGGTTGGAATCGTTTCCATGCGCCGTCCGCGTCGGCACAAAAAATCGACTCCGAGCGAAGAATATATTATCCCATTTTTCATTGCATTCCCATGGCTTATTTTTAAATTTGGACTGACTATGGGGCATGAAATGTGTCAATTGTAAGAAGATTGAATCTGTATTGTTCCATTCTTTCCATTGCGTTGATGCGGAATACGGTAGAGCATTCACTACGGCCGCTATGGGTAATTACCGCACGTACGGGTTACATACGGCATTTATATGGCAGCCTCAAATGTTAGGAATGTTGTGAGACTTGCAAGCGGGAATTTATGGGACAGTTAAACGTAGACTATCTTCGCGATTCATATCTGGACCATTAAACGCGCTTACTATCAGTTTAAGAAGAGCAAGATACGAAAAACGTTTACTTCAGCGAAAATTAATAAACGTGCGTTTTAACTAGTTTAGCACTCGTCTTTGATCGAGTTTCTACCCAATATTTCTAATTCCGAGATTGGAAAATAAATTTCAAAATTCTTAATCGAAATGATGTAGATAGAAATATAAAATTTCGATTTAAAAAATTCCAATAACCAGGATATCCGGGGGTAAAGTGCGCTAACTTTGGGAGGTGATTCTACTAGACGGTAGAAGTAAAAATGAAAAATAACTTCCAATGATTATTTTCCCATACAAAAAAATTATCTGTTTTTATCTTAAAACCACCTTAAACATTAGAATTTTGAAAAAAAAATGTTTTTTTTCACTTTTAAAGTCATGTAGAATTACCACCTTTTTTCCGGCAACTAATAAATAGTCACTTTGATAGACACATTTTAAAATAGAAAGAAAACAGAAGACATACCGACCGATTTTTTTAAAATTTGTCTCTGAAGTTCCAACTTCATTACTCCAAAACTGAAGCCCAATTAAAAAAAATTACCACTTATTCCCCAAATGTGAATTCCCGCTTGTCCTACGAATTTCCGGATACATATTAAAAACAGATTTCGAATGTTGTAAACTATATTCAATATTTGCTACATGCTCTCCCAGTGAAGCGATCCTAGTTTTCAGCATGTAATTAACTGACCGATCTTACCTATCCTTTTGATATTTCGATAGACGACGTGAAACTCAAACGTTAGCTTTACCTACCATATTAAATAGATGGCTGCGGTTGTAAGGTGTCCTTTAGTTTCCAGTTCCCTTTGGCCGTAGTTAGAATGGAGCATGTGAACCAGTTCACATTGTGCAACGTTGAACTTTTCTCATTCAGTATTTTTCCAATTACACAAACAGGGCCTCAATCGTTCTTACGTCTCACAACATAAAATTCTGGTGGAAGAAAATTTCCGACTAGGGAATTCACTAACCGCGTTAGGCGAGGCCGGAAACAGTGTTTTATGGCCTCGAAAAGGACGTGGAAATACAGATGACAAACAATAATTTTATCCCAATATTTTATTCAATAAGAACATATACGTAATGAAATTTATATTTCCTAAAAATAAAATCTTACGTTTACATTATGGTATTAATTTCATCAATTTCTCAAACTAGCAAAATAACAATCTGGGCCGGTTGACTAATTGAATTGTTGACTAGTACTTTTGGCGCGCTATAGGGGTAAAAACAAACTCTTGCGTAGCTAGCGTGGCAAGATGGGAGGACGATCTTGCACGGAAACGAAACGATGTTCTTGCATGAAACGACGCTCTTTCCGTCCGGCCGCCAAAACTCTGTGCAGTATATTTGCTTCTACTCTAACTAAAATTGTTGATGATTTTTATTCTAAGCAATGATATGATTTGGATTTATAATATATTTCTTTGAGTATATTTTAATGATAGTAAAATTATTGTTTTATTGTCAAAAATATGAGGATGTGTTTACTTCCGTTTTCACTTCATTCAAAGTTCGATCCTGATTGCGTTACAAAACTCATTTTAGGACGAGAGGAATTTACAATACATAGGTGGGAATTAATAGGTACAATTTTAAATTGGTATTTTGCTGTCAAAATTACGAAACAGTACAAAAATAGAAATATGTCGTAATTATAAGTGTCACATACAAAACAGTACGCTGGCAGAAATTTTTAAGTAATACCTATTTATAAATACAAAATTTCATTAGTATCACTAAAAGATTAAAAACAGCAAAAAAATAAAATAAACGGCACCATTCAAATGACTAACGCTTTCTTCCGCGAAGTTCTGAAAGTTTTGGACGTGTTTTCGAGTCATTTACTCTCAAACAAATTAAATTAGCTACAAATTTATTTTTTCTATTTCAATTAAGACTTCTCTCAAATATCCTTCCTCCGTGAAGTCAATAGAAGATTCCAGAAGTTTCTCAATTCAAGTGAAATGCAACCGTACTGAGAGTCAACCAATTGCAGATTGCAGTTTGATTTTGAAAATTTTATAAGTTGAAGGATATACAAGTTCAATATGCGGGTGGTGAAGTTGCAGTTAAGGTAATGATTGTTCTGTATGTTAATTATACATAAATATTTCTGTTAATCGGCTCATCGTCCAGATGACGTGTACCCGGCGTTGCTTTGGGTTATGATTGGTTTTGAGTAAAGTCTTGAAGGCCTCCGTCGTCGAGGGTAAGGCTAGTAAGCTGGAGGTCGCGTGTTCAAATCCCGGCGTGCGCAAGTAAATTTCTTTCGTGTTTTTTTTAACAATTATCATTTGAAATTATATATATATAGTTTATTTTCGCACGTTCCAGAGTAGAATATACTCTCTGTATCGCCCTGGTGTAAGACCACCATTCAGAAATGAAACGTTGCTTGAAATGGCTTTGGCCTGATTGGTGACCAGATCTGAAAAGCCGGATTCTTCCTCTCTTCCCATCTCCTTCCCCTTCCTCTATCTTTAGCCTCATAACATATCCCAATTGGGGATGCCATAGTCTCACTGGCTCCAGACTCTTATGCGGTTTTACATTAAAAACAAAAAATGTAGAAGGTTTGGAGGTTGGAAACTAGGTGTATGTTTCAGGAGAAAATAATATTATAGGATTATAATAAGTATTTGTTTGACTTGATCGTGCCATGTCTTCTTCGGGCACTTCGTCTACCGTTAACGTCCACGTCATACATTCTCATTACACCCTTTTATATGTCCATCAGGTAAGCCAGATTTGACCACGCACAATTATTTGATTCATGTCTTCCCAGGTCGTCTCCAACTTTTTCCACCATTCACTTAATTAAAGCATGAAATTTGTATTTTTAACGTTGAAAAACTACATTTTATCGATATTATTTTGATTCAGATCTGATTCCAGTGCAGTGATAATCCGTTAAACCTTCCTCGGGTGTCCCCACTTGTTCTACAACTCGATACTACAGGGTTTTCCAATAAGAGGTGTTATTTTAAATAGCCCGCTATTTCGGTAGATGTTACTTTTGAGGCTGTCATTTTTTGACATTTGACAAGTAGAAACTACGCCATTGATGAAAATGGAACGATACACGCTTCAACAACGCATTGAAATTATTAAAATTCACTTGAGTTAATCAAATGCAAATCATCTTGAGTGATGAGGCCCATTTCCACCTCGGTGGCTTCGTCAACAAGCAAAATTATCGCATCTGAGGCTCGGAAAACCCAAGAATTGTTGTTGAAAAACCTCTCTATCCTCAAGGTGTGACTGTTTGGTGCGGTTTATGGTTCGGTAGAGTCATTGGACCTTACTTTTTCGAAAATGAGGCTGCAGCAACAGTTACGGTGAGAGGATTGCGCTATTGAGAGATGATTAATGATTTTTCATGGCCGGAATTGGATGGTATTGATCTGGATAACGTTTACTTTCAACAAGACGGCGCAACGTGCCATACATGCAACTAAACCATTGATTTTTTATGATTGGATATCAAAACAACACCTCTTATTGGAAAACCCTGTATATACCACATTTTCACTATTTAAAAACTACATTACATCGCCTTATAATCGATTCCGTATGTCATTCATGTGCAGAGTTAATCGTTATCTGTTTCTCGGACGTCCCTGATTTATTCTACCGTTGAAACCATCTCTAAACATTCCTAATTAGAATAAACTTTCTGCAAAATCGGTCCACCAGTTTTTGAGTCTATGCGACATACATACATGGCCATTTATTTATATAGAAGATAGACGTCGGACATAATCCGCAAGTGTGTTGCCATGTTAACATGTTGTAATTATCAAACGTTTAAATGCTTCGATTAAAAATTCGTTACTATAATAGTAAAATAATTAAAATATTTGGATGATTTGTATAACGCCACTTTTGTGCCAAACACCTCAAGGGCGCTGTAAACAAATAACTGATTAAAATTTAAATATAAAAAAGGATTTAAGTATGCCCTTACTTCCAGTTTTAGTTTATTTATTTACTTTAATATTAATATAATTTTTAAAGTCATATAAATTTAATTTGTTTTGTAAAATTTAAAAGCTTTGTCATCTAATTTTGTTGTTTTTCATCTACCATCCGTTGTGTGATTTATTTCTTTCTGTCCGAAGTAAACACTGCCAAATCTCCCCATTCTCAGACGGTGAATAAGTATAATCAAGTATTGCTTGGAAAAGAACTGAGAGAATCGTTTCCATAAATATCCATCGATCCGATAAATTACAATTATTCCTGGATAAGATATTTTTATCTCTCGGAGCATAATCTCATTTATTTTCCCACTTGGTTTAATTGAAACTTAAAGGAAGAAAAATGAGTATTGCTGATTTATTAAAATCCTGTTAAAAACGCAATGGCAGACTATTTACTAATAATTATTAGTATATTTTGAATATATAGGAACACGTGTTCATTCAGCTGCGTTTATCCTAGTAAATATAATGATGAAATGTGAAAATTTTAGATTTTTTATGAATAAAATAAAATTAACTTAACTAAATTTATTTTAATAAAATTAACTTAAAATTACTTGCGCACTCCAGGATTTGAACCCTCGACCTTCGGCTTGCAATTCGAGAGCCTTACCCACCGACCACGGAGGCTGTAAAGCTTAATATCCTGGTATGCGCATTGTTTTTGTCCAAAACATGTAATGTGTTTGTTTGAGGTATTTTTAATTAATGTATTTACATATTATGGAGGAAATTTATAACTTTTCACATATAATATACCTACCTAATTTTTTAAAACAATATTTTACGGTTGATCAATAACCATTACTTTTAGGTTATTTCGAACTCGTATATATAATATTGGCTATATCAACTAGTTCTTCATTCAACATTGTTTCGTATTCAGTTTCGTATTACAATTTTAAGATGTTGTTCCAAAATAGCAGTTTATTTAAGAAATAGTTGTTAATGGAACTGACGTTGCCAACTCCATTTAATGATAAAATCTCTCATCTTAATTAATCATTCGAAAGACGGTCATTTTAATTTAATGTTCTTTATCCCTTTACTCCCCTGGGCCAGATTATAATATCTCATCTAATCTTAATTTATAAAGTTTTCATTATTCCTTAAATGGTATTATAAAACTCTAACTCACGAATAATGAAAGTGTTATTGACCCAAAATGGGAACTGGAAGGTGTCGGAGAATTTTATATGCACTTTGTTTTAGTAGGAACAATATTAGTCGGATAATGCTACACGAATTTCTACAAAACTTTATTCGTCTCTTATTAAACGATTGTTACCTAAGATATATTTAGGCACCTTGCCTAATGGTTTATCAGTAAAAATTATTGTACAGGTATCACAACCAGAGTAGAGTCATACAGAATACTCAAACGTATTCATTGTTTGCTTACAAATTTTTTCAATGCTTGTTATTCGAATTCAAAAAATAAAACTTGAAAATGAAATCACTTCATTTTTTGAATTACTAATATTTTGTAATTATGTTCCAAAGTATGCTTAAGCAAGACAAAAGACCGTTTCTCGGTGTCTTTCTACAAGGACATCACTGTCAAAAGTGTGTAACTTCATATACACCGATACACACAATCCTAAGTTCGTAAGAGCGATAAGTGAATAAATATTTAAATGCTTCGTTTTTTCAACAAAATTGTGTTAACCAAAAAATCTAATTATAGAATGCTCTGCATATTTAATGACGCCACAGCTCACCGTATGAGTAATTGTACTGCTTCAGCTCAAAGATTTAGCTCAATATTCGCAGGACATGATGTATTATCTAGTTATATTGTACTCAAGAAGTAGGTAGGTTCCAGGTAGTTGTTACGGTGTCTGCTAAAAGATAATCTGCAAAAACATGAAATTTAACGATGCCAATCATAATGCCTTTATAAAGTAAACATTTATCTCTTAATCTACCTCACAAAGAACATAACATAAATCTATTAATATCTTCCTGATCGTAAAGTCTTTATAACGAACTGGAGAATTTTTATCTTCGTATCCGATAAAATAACAAAATTATCCACTAGGATAAAAAAGCTTAGAAAAGGGTTAGAAGACAAGATGTGTCCGCCAGCATTTCACTTCGCTGCCGAAATTGCCGAATCGATCCCGTGACGTCACAGGCAAGTTGAGCCCTTACGTAACGCCCTTTGTCTCTAATTGGGGATAAATCGCACTCTAGCTACTACACTGCTGTAAATCAAAATATGTTAACGTGATAGGGAATTGTTAAGTTTTACATCTTTACTATATCTGTGGATATAATATAAGAAAAGGGACCTACTTGGAAATAATTAAAAATAATCAATCCGTTTTTATTTATTTAACTACGTCTTGTAAGCTACACGCATTTTTATGGTTTTATCTGTTGTACAAACAAGTAAACAGTGATTTTACATACAATTACACCATGTACAACAGTTCTTTAAAAAAATCAATCTGTAAAAATGTTGGTTTAATGTATTACATTTTTCGACATAGTTGTGCCATCTCTTGGGCGGGCTAGTAGCTATTAAATAATTTAAAAAATGGTTTCACCGAGGATTGAAACTTAATTCCAAAGGACTAGAGTCAACACCGCTAACATATAAGCCACATCCTAATTGGCTAGTACCGACATTTATTTCGTAGAAGTAATATGGTGTAATTTCTTATTTATTAAATATAATGTCATCCAATTTCTAAAAAAATGCGTGTGTGCGAGCGTGTTTGTGAATTGGTGCTACCAAAATTGCATTTGATAGAATGCCTTTTCATAATTTAAAGTCACAACGAGTCTATCTGCCAATATCTGTTTCAACTCGATCGTATATCAGGAAGAGGGGGTTATTTTCCACTTCCAAAATTTTATTTCATTTATCAATTCAACCAAGAAAACAAGATGAGATTCAAATGGAAGAATTTTAAAAATAACGTAGAAATTAAAATAAATAAACGGTAACGGTTCCATGATAACTCAACACAGTGACAATTCAACACACTTTTAAAAGGTGATATAAAGTCATTAGATACGATGAAAAAAAAATTAACCTAATTTAACCAAACCTACTTAACCCAGTTAATAAAGTTTTTGTTTCATCACTTTCCGTGACTTTATATAACTTTTTAAATATTTGATGATTATCACTGTGATGATTTATCCGGTCACCGATAATAACGTAGAAAGTAAAATTAATAAAGAACAGTACGTGCAATGTATTATAATAACGTAGAAAGTAAAATTAATAGAGTTGTAAAATATCCTGTGAAAAATAACATTTTACCAACTTTATTTACTAGCGTCCCCTGCGTTACCCAGGTTTAAGACACAGATTTTTTTTAAATCAGATGTAGACAGAAACTAAGAACCAGAGTAGAAGATACTCTCAATATCACCTTGGAGTAAGATCACCATTCAGAATTGAAGCCTTGCCTTGCACCGCAGTGGGAGGGATTGATTTATACGTCCATCACTCCTGGACACACTGACGCTCAGATTCCTACCATCCCTCATTTTTTTTTTCACTTTAGACAAGAAGTAGAAAAAATTTCGTTACTTTATCATTACCAATTTCAACGGATGTAAGGAAGCTTAGTTAGAACACACGGACAGGCCAACGACTCACTACTATCGTTTTAATCATTTTCTGTTCAGTGATACTAATCATGCATGTTTGAGTTCTGGCATTTTCGCTCATCTTCTCATAAGTACCAATCAAACGTTGTTGACTGATCGTAACGAAGTCCTGTTTTAACAGAGCTTTGCATTTCGTCTGACTTAAACCTATGACTTTCGAGCTGTCAAATCGTAATAATCACAGAACTATTATTAGGCTGGCCGCATACATACGTTTTCCGTATTCGATTTACGAATTCGTTTTCCGTATTCGGAATTCCGTGAGACTAGCGCAAACGTTCGTTTTTCTTCATTCGGAATGTATAAACGTCAGAACCAGTGTTGCCAACAAGGGCGATATATCGCCATTTAGGCTACTCAGAGCGAGAATCGGCGCCGAAAAAATCTAAAAGGCGACTGGTCGCCAATTAAGCTACTTCAAAAACATCAATTTTAAACATGTCTTTTATTTTCTGGGGACAAATTTTATTTTTTTGATATTCTCTAGCCTTTTATTTGCACGTAAAAACATCAATTTTAAACATGTCCCACCTAACAGCAAATTCGGCTACTTTACGCTACCTTATGTATGAGAAACGGCGATATTAGGTCAAGATCCGTTGGCAACACTGAATTACGAATGGAAATTTCCGTACGTTTGCGTCGGCACAAACAAACTGTATGCAATAGCTGCGTTCCACATGACGTCATTAGGTTTTTTCCATTCGTTTTCTCCGAACGCGCCGGCTGGCATTCGGAACGTGCGTAAGGAATTTGTTCCGTTCGGAACTAAAACGAACGTGTGCGGCAGTTAATGTATTTTCTACTGATTCCGTGCATTCGGATGTCCAAATACGGAAAACGAATTCGGAAATCGAATACGAAAAACGTATGTATGCGGCCAGCCTAAACTAAGGATGGTTTGTTTCACAAAATTTAATAAATTCATTAAATTTCAAAGTTCATTTCTAGTTCTGTGAAAGCTCTATTCAAGTTATGTTATTATTTCAGGTCTGTGAAGCAACTAGCCCATAGTGATAGAATAACAGAATATAAATATAACTTTCACAGAACTTGAAAATTAACGTTGAATTTTGATGAATTGTTCGAATTCTGTAAAACAACCCGTCCTTAGTAACTAACCATTACGCGTTTTCCCGTTGTTTGATTGTCTCGGCGCCCACTCCTTGCTTCATTTCACATTTTAACGTTGTATCTAAATTTTGGACTTATGGCAATGTAGTTGCGGGGGTGCGAAATCCTTCAGACTTTCTGGCAAGGATCTGACGATTTGTCGTGACTTGGCCATGTGAAATCAATTCATGGAAATGGTGTACATTATTGTTCTGAACGTGATTATCATCAAGGATGTAGGTTTCTTACATGAAATTAATCTATCCAGAGTTTAACCCGGGTAGGTACCAACTACATTGTGATGCGCAAAATCTAAACATTTCTAAAATCAAGTATCAATTTCCCAAAAAAAATCTTTTTCAACATTGTTCCTACTACATTTTAACTGTGTCAAATACATGTCGAATATTTCAGTCCTATTTCTTTGCTAACTAGTGCTTATATCCTTGGCTTTCGTATTAAGGGTGCTGAGTTCTAAATCCGGTTAGGAAAATGCTACTTCTGTAATCTATAAAAATCGGCTACAGAATCCGTATAAGCTAAAATGTAGGATTGTCTTCACCTCGTCAGCAAAATGCACTCTCGGTTCCACCCATTCTGAAACGTCGTGTAAGTTCATAAAATGTATAATCATTTTGTTTTGTATTTGTTATTTATTTTCTTTCTGAATATTTCTCTTTCGTCGTAAATAGGCTTTAGCTCTTGTAAAAAGTTAGTTAAATTGACTAAAAGTTTGTGATAGAAATGAATATTTCATGTTGCAGAATTACTAAATTTGAAAGATTTTTGATTGCTATATTTTAAAAAACTCTTAAAATATTCACAGGCAGGTATCATCATAGTCATGAAAATTGTTGAATGTAATAATGGAACTATTTTATTATCTCCCAAATTAGAATCAACTCCCTCTTTTTGCAAAATTACCAAATTATCACATCAAACAATTGCACACGGTGCGGTGGCAAATTATAAACAATAGGATATAGTCGGAAAAAGCGCCTCGCAATGTGATATAGATTAAAAATTTAGTATTCGATTAAGTTCCCTTTGTTTCACTTTTTCAACAGACGACATGGTGATTATTTTTTGAAAGCAATACCATAAAACTGTGACGATAATGTACGTATTAAAAATGTGCAATCTGGTTTTTCGATGGTTGGTACGATGATATTTTTAGATGAAAGCAAAGGGGTTTTATTAAATATAAAACAACGCTGATTGGTAAGATTGCCTTGACGAGTTGTTCATCTCCAAGCCAACGATTGTTTATTTAAAACAATCCGCTAGTAAATATTATATTGAGTTGCTTTAGAACGGCTCGCAAAGTTCTGGTAGTTATCAAATACAGACCTGAAAAAAATCGTTGTCTTGGAGATGAACAACTCGTCAAGGAAAATGTTACCGATCAGCGTTGTTTTTAAAGGAGGTTTCTCACATATCATTTAGATCGAGAACGATAAGATATTTTTTAAACTATGTCAGGAAAGGTGGGTGAATATAAAAAACCTTCCAAACGTGCTTTTGAATTTTCAGTTTTGTAATAATTGTTAGCAGTCCGATGTTATTCTCTCTTTGAACTTTAAATAGGCTCCGAAACCAACTTATAGGCCCGGTATCTCAGTAGATTTCAAGCTCGGCTTGGTTGGTTGGAAGCCTAGATAACAGCAATATTACACTTATTGTCCATGATTATAATGGAATGTACTTGATTTGCTATTTCTGCATGAGAGGTATACATGGTGACCGGGGGTAAAGTACACTAACTTTGGGAGGTGATTATACAATATACATGGTGGTATAAATAAAAATATTAATCACTTTTTTCGAGACTCAAATTTCTTTCCCATATTAAAATATTTTTTCATAGAAGAATATTTACTTTTCCGTAAAAGAAAATCAACTTTTTTACCAAAAAACTACCTTAAAACGTTGGAATGTCGACATAATTTTAAATAACTTCAAATTCAACTTAAAAAAATATTCAACTTCTAAAATCATATAGAATCACCCCCGAAGTTAGTGCACTTTATCCCCGGACACCAGTATCTATGCTCCCACTTCATCGAGAGATCGAGAACTTTCAAATTGTCAAAAAAATTTGGAAGCCTGATTTACGAATTGATTTTTTGATAAAGTTCCCCACTTCAATCAGCATGGTGCTATAAGCGAGAATTCTAATTTTAAATAGTATTTTTTTTTGCTGGAGTTAATGCGAAATCACGACCAAAAAACCTCTGAAAACACTGTCAACTACCAGAATATTTATTTGTCTATTTGTACAGTCTATTTGTCTATTTTAGATTAATTGTCGCACATATCGAGGATGAGGACTGACTGATATACCGGGCCATAAACTCAACAACTCATTTAATTTAATAATCAAACGTAGTCAATAAACCAATACTATATCATCAATAGTATTTTAATGCCAATGTTAATAATTTGTGGAAACTAAAAACGTTACGTGCTTGCAACAAATGAATACAATTTGTGTGTTCTTCCTCATATTCTATTTTTCTACTAAAAAAATTAATCAACATGTGAAGAATGAATTACATTCATTTATTATTGTGCTCATGTCTCAGAAGGTTAAATTCTTAAATTTTTCTCTCAACATCGTGTGACTGTAAATTATTAATTTTTCGCCAGTCCACGCCGTGCTTGGTATCGTAAACCATCCGTGCGGAATACATGAAACCCTGCCATTTGTTTTCGGGTACTTTTACTTAGGTGCTTCCAGTTTTATATTCCGGGAGTAAAATAAGTTGATTGGACGCATTTGCAGGAGCTTGGAGGTGGCTGAGTGTCCGAGAGTGAAACGTTATTGCAGGAGACAGGGCTGGATTAACAGCAAGGCATCGCTCTTTTTGCGGAAATACATGAAAATAGTAGTAATTGTTTTTTTCAAATGTAAAAAAAAATCGACTGGGCGTTGATTTTTTTAATGATATTTTTTATTCAATCAAACAGCACGAAAAGTCATTTATAAATTCATGGAGTTCAGGTGGAGATATACCGGTACCTACTCTAAATGCACGGAGGAACAAAATGGGCATGGGATAATACTATATCCATCTTACAAAGTTTTAATTGTATGGGTTAGGTTGTTTAAAAAAATATGAAATAATTATGATTATATTCAAATCAATAACTTGGGTTTACTAACTTTGCCAATTGTGAAATATGACAAAGTGAAGAAACAAGATATTTAATAATTTTGTAAGTTAGTTATTTAATAATTCTGTATTTTAACAACAATAATATAAAAGATCAAAAAATATGTTGTATACATTACACAATAAATATTTAACTCTTCAGGCTAATGTTCGTTTTTGGGAACAAACAGCTATTTCCCGTAGATTCAATTTGTTCCCTTTTACGAACAGCTTAAATGGTCTTATAGAAATTGTTGTCTCCACTGTGATAAAATTTAGAAATATAAAGCTATTGGTTTTAGAAATTAAAAAAAAATACAAAGGTTTTTGTTCAAATACAGAAGTCAATCAAATAATAATTAAACTGTACACTTCTCTTTTGTACTGTGTATTCTTGAATGAAACAACAAAAAGTGAGGTGGCAGTAAGGTTTATAATACATCGTTTAATAAAATGTGTATTTTTTTGCTAATCATATTTTTAGGTCTTTGTTTAGATGAGTATTTGTAAAAAATTTGCATTTCAATTTCAATTATTTGCTTATTTCTAATAATTAAATTTCTAATAAGTATATTTTAAACACTTTCAAATGGTGTTTTTTTAATATTGAAATATTCTATTTATTTTAATTTTATTGATAAGAAATTCTCCGACTTTCCGATAACAACTTTAAAAAGTGTTGAAAAAAGGCCTGACGGGTAAAAAATATGTTTCAACTCGAATAAACGAAACATTTTCTTGTGGCGCTTTTTCCTATGTTAAATTATTAGAATATGAGTTGGTTTGGGAGTAGCTTCTAAAAACGTCTAGTGAAGTTCACTTGGCTTAATCTGACACTGGCAGGAGAGGTGATGAGGGTGGGTGAGTGCCATGTCTGCAGAGCCCTGCCCCAAGCACAATGCACTCGTTATATCTCGCGCCATGTCATAAGGATTCATGGAAATGTGAATGACTGAAATGCGAAATGTGACCTGTCTCTACAAATTACCTTCAAACTTGTAAACATGTTTCATGATTACGTTCTTTACTGGTAGTTTCACGGAATTGCTAAAGTATTCAAGCTTTTAGTTTATATTATATATCAACTTATCGTTGCTATCTAGCTTTACACGTTTCGACATAAAAAAATCGATTTTTAAGAAATTTTCTACAAAAAGCTTGATAAAAAAACCAAAAGTAACTCAGTCTGTCTGTCATCAACATTGTTAATTTAAATATTTTTTCTCGAAATCTTTTTTTTGTATTGAACATGTGAGATTTATAATATGGAAACATCATTTTTTAAGGGGATGATGTATATTTTGAAGGCTCAAAGCCGCATTACGGAAATGGCATTCTGGCCGGAAAATATTTTATACACAATGAAATTTGAGATAAACCAAAAGAATTTATTTTTTTAAAGTGAAGGTGTTCCTTTAGACACCTGTATAAATAATTTATGTAATCCACTCTCAGTCCCAGAAAGTGGACTAAAAAAGCGAATAAATTCCTAGCCTAGTCTTTGTTGTAAAGTACTGTATATTAGCTATTTACCATTTACGCATCTGGCAATAAAGGCGTCCGATTGACAGGAGATAGCAAAGTTGAAATGCAATAGAATGTCGGTTGGTTTGTTGCCTGCGATATCCGCAGTGCGGAGAGCGGTCTGGGGGCGCGTGCGCTAGCTGCCTCGTCCTTCGGCAGGAGTGTTTAGGGAAGTAGCTGAGACCGCGTGGTCCAACCAACCAACACAGCCTTAACGTGATAAGAATATTACCAAAATAACAGCGGCGCGCGGCGTGCAAAAACTTTATGCTCTTATTTCGCCATTTTCTAGAAAAAAAGGCGTAATTTTCCCCTACCGTAATCTGCGTTTGAACAAGCTATAAGTAGTTTTACAATAATATGAAAGTTAAATCTAGTAACTTATGAAAAAATCGCCCAATGAAAATAAGACTCCAAGAAGAGTTACCTTTTATTTACATAAAACCGTTCAAATCCCAGGTCTCAAACGGAGAAAAATGAGTAGGTTTTTTCATGATACTGTTAAAAATGTGACTGTAGGATCATTTCTTAGTAAAATATTAGTCATTCAGAATATATCTATACACATATTCACGCAGGCGCCCTTGTCTAAATAAATATAATGAAAAATATTATAATTTTGTAAAACACGCGTTCCGACTTCCTCATACTATATTTATGCTTTACTGATAGTTTGTTAAAATATTCTCAAATCATTCGTTATATCATTGATTTCAAGATCCGGCAAAGTATATTATAAAGTCAACTGGGAAATGAGTGGCAAAAGTTATGAAAATAACATTTACCGTCGCTTACGTCTGTTAATAATAATAGTTGTTTTAATAAGTTTAGCTAGTTCTTTCTAACATTCGTGTTTCCATATATCAATTTCAAATCATCTTTTTCTTTTTGAACGCTTATTACGGAGCCGTAATGATTTCACTTTACATATTTCGAATTGATTGTATTTTCGGAAGAGAAAATATTCATCTCCATGAAAGTCCAGACAGCCCTCTCCATCGAAAATAACTAAGTAAAAGTAAAGTAAAAAAGACATTTCTTTCCTTTCAGATAAAATCTATATTTCTGTCCAGGTACAAAATAAGTTTTATTTGTGTCTGGAAACAACATATCGGAAAATGAGTCACGATGCGCCACTGCCGAGTAATGCCACGCGTTTCCCTGACAACGACACAGCGTCCAAGCAAACATCTTGATAAAAAAAGTATGGAGACTAAAGCAAAGTACTTCAAGACCCAATACAAACGAATTCCTCCTTTTGCTGAAGTCGTGTTACTAAACTACTAGCTGTCTGGAACTCGCTTTCGGCTCCACGTTCCTGCGTCTGGAATTTAACTATTGATAATCCGGGGGACTTTGCTATTTGGGCTTTCGATATCATTTGTGGACTTTTTAGAAAGCCAGACAAGATTTAAAAGAAACTTTTTTTACGGGGAGTACGATTAGTATTAAACAGACTCAATTTTGTTGTTATTTTGCTAAAACTTTGGCTGCCTTATGAGATATTGTTCAATTAAAAAGAGTTATTTTTTGCTATTGTTCAGGTATAGTACAGGGTTTTCCAATAAGAGATGTTATTTTGAATAGCCCGCTATTTCGCTAGATGTTACTTTAGAAGCTGTCATTTTTTGAAATTTGACAAGTAAAAACTACGCCATTAATAAAAATGGAACAATACACGTTCCAACAACGCATTGAAATTATTAAAATTCACTTGAGTGAATCAAATGCAAATCATCTTGAGTGATGAGGCCCATTTCCACCTCGGTGGCTTCGTCAACAAGCAAAATTGTCGCATCTGGGACTCGGAAAACCCAAGAGTTATTGTTGAAAAGCCTCTCTATCCTTAACGTGTGACTGTTTGGTACGGTTTATGGTCCGGCGGAGTCATTGGACCTTACTTTTTCGAAAATGAGGCTGGAGCAACAGTTACGGTGAATGTATTGCGCTATCGAGAGATGATTAATGATTTTTTATGGCCGGAATTGGATGGTATTGATTTTGACAATATTTAAAATAAGACGGCGCTACGTGCCACACAAGCAACGAAACCATTGATCTTTTACGATTAAATATCAAAATAACACCTCTTATTGGAAAACCCTGTATAATGTATCAAAGGTAGCACATACTCATGCAGGTACATTGCTTGCATATCATTTTTCAAACATGCTTAAACAATTTAAAATTATTTTTTTATCAGTATTTTTAAGGAATAAGATGAATACAGTAAAAAAAATTATGAATATTCAAAATCTTAAAAGAATGAAAGAATGTAAAGTTGTTATCCACGCACAAAAAGAACAAAACACAAAATGTGTTGTTCGCCTTAAGCATAAAAAAGTGGGTGTGTCAAGCCTACGCAAGACAGAAGTGAAACTTCTTTTGTTAAACCGTATGAACCACAATCAATTACGTATTTCACTCGTATTACACTCACGACGCAGTATACTAACCAAGCAGCTGATGCTTGGCGTGGCGCAGTTCGCTGGTGTCTGAGAGAGAGGAAAGAAGAGAAGAGAGAGAACGTTCGTGAGCGGCTCCCCCACCTCAACAAGCGCATATGGTGAGAGAGGGACAGTGAACGGTGAGCGGTGGTGGGGGTACCCGCATTTTCGTGTCGATCCTGACTCGGTTTTACTCCGTCCCCGAATTACGCGCCTAAAGAAGTTTCACTTCAATAATAAAACTGTTATTTTAAAATTCATTAGTATGGCGCTGTTTTTTTGTGAAAAATCCCATCAAGAGCCCTGCGATCTATGCTACGTCGCAACGCTTTGGAAGAATTAACACACCCTTTTTCGCTGATAACAAATAAATAGATATAAGCAAGATAAAAGGCTGTTTGAAAAAACATGTGTCGGAAGCGTGTACATGCTAACCAATAATGCACACGACAATAAAAATTATACGTCAATCTGTATCAGAGAAAAATCACATCAAAGGCCCTGCGACCTATCCAAAATATTTTTTTTGTTTTAAAATTCTTGTCAAGATGCGTCGAGTATTTTTCGGTGACATTTTAAAAGGGCCGTATTCTTTGAGCCGTTTGGCAAATGGTTTACATGATATGCTTTTACTTGCGTCGTGCGGCTTCTTCGGTGGAGTAATCCGCTGAGACAATAGGGCGCCGCAGAGCTCGATCCTAAAATACTCGCTCTTCTCGTCAGTTATAAAATGGCGGAGATTTCTCTCAAAGGGTACTCAACCGTCATTAGTACTAACGCAGGTAGCTACTTAAAGCCTAAAATCAAATTAAATTCATGCCTTTTGAAATATATCTACCTGATTGGTTTTGCGTTCTGATTATAAAATCAAATTAAAATCGAATGGTATCATCAAATAGAACGACTTTAATGGCATGTGGTTTTAGCAAACTCTTAATATGCGTGCTCTTCAGTTTTATTTTATTTTAGATACATGTCATACCGCATGAGACTACCAACGTATATGTGCACAATATAATACAAAATTTTACAGCATTGACATTTTTGGTAATAACCTAAAAAAATATCGATATGAAGTAATGCGTACGATCGATTATTAATATGAGAGTATGGAATGTATCGGCAGCATCTCCTATCCTCTTCCTATTTTCCTCTTCCTCTCCCCTTCCTTTAACACCAAATTAATTTTAAGATACTAAAACTTCATTTCTAATGAACTTTAACATAAAAAAAACTTCTGTGGCTACACTTCAGTTAACTTGTATATTTATATCTATCATTGAATATTATATAAAAGCTGTTTGTTTCTTACAAAAGAAATAAATAAACTCGGTTTGAGCCAGTCGACAATGTCATCTCTAATTGGTGTTGGTATGTTGTGAGGCTAAAGGTAGAAGATTGGAAAGAAAGCTTGAAAAGTACCTGGCTATTCAGATGTTGTAACCTAACAGGATAATTAAAGCAATGCACTACGTTTCTAACTTTACACCCTTTCTTAAAAGTAACAATTTCAATGTCTAAACCGCATAAATTGTTCGCATTAGATTTACAACGAGTTATCTTGTTGCTCAACAGCTTGGCTGTCGAATGATGTATTGAATTCTGGGTTATCTCTATCTCGTAATATCACCCTTTTTAGACTTGACCCAGGTTCACTTCTTTCTTTCCGTTCAAAGACACTGCACACAGCATCCCTGAGTAAAGTTACTTTCACTGCCTCCTGTAGAAAATTAGTATGCAAACAGAAGAACTTATTTTAAAATACATTTTCTTAGAGGTGAACAAAAGGTTATACCAGAATAGTTAACATCGAAAAATGTCTGCGCTGCTTAAAAATACCATTTAGGTTGAAGTAGGTACTACGCAAAAAAACTCTTAAATCTCAGGTACAGGTAAATTATTCTGTAGGGATTTAATATATTTAACGAAATACACACAGTTAAAAAACCTGCTCCTGTGTAATGAACACAAAGTTCGTCAGAAACAGTAGTAAAATAAAGACTGAAAATTTGTAGAGAGTACCTCTAGATACTTGGTAGTAACAACTGAACAGATAATCTCTAGAAGTATGATCTATACCGGTTTTGCAGAAAACTGCTATCGCCAATTTACATAATACTTGCTTACTTGAATGAACAACAACTCTCATATGATTTAAAAAAAGTATTTTTGTAATTTGTTTTTGGGGTGTTATGCCGTGTTGCGCTAATTCCTTCTTTAGCCAACGTTTCGGACAGCATTGCAGTGTCCATCATCAGGGCAGATGTGTTATTTTGATAATAATAACACATCTTCCCTGATGATGGACACTGCAATGCTGTCCGAAACTTAAAGGCTAAAGAAAGAGTTAGCGCAACACGGCATAACACCCCAAAAACAAACAACAAAAAAAACAACACTCATAATAATAATAATAACTACAGAGTTTTCCAATAAGAGGTGTTATTTTGAATAGCCCGCTATTTCGGTAGATATTTCTTTTGAAGCTGTCATTTTTTAACATTTGACAAGTAGAAACTACGCCATTAATAAAAATGGAACGATACACGCTTCAACAACGCATTTAAATTATTAAAATTCACTTGAGTGAATCAAATGCCCATTTCCACCTCGGTGGCTTCGTCAACAAGCAAAATTGTCGCATCTGGGGCTCAGAAAACCCAAGAGTTATTGTTGTAAAGCCTCTCTATTCTCAACGTGTGAATGTTTGGTGCAGTTTATGGTCCGGTGGAGTCATTGGACCTTACTTTTTCGAAAATGAGGCTGGAGCAACAGTTACGGTGAATGGATTGCGCTATCGAGAGATGAGTAATGATTTGTTATAGCCGTAATTGGATGATATTGATCTGAACAACGTTTAGTTTCAAAAAAACGGCGCTACGTACCACAAAAATAACGAAACCATTGATCTTTTACGATTGAATATCAAAATAACACCTCTTATTGGAAAATCCTGTGGTATTATACCCGCTTATATGGCCGGTACTCGGTTTATTACGCCATGTAATATACTCACATTATTGTAATCCTGATCAGCTTTCTTTAAACATTGTATACATTTTATAAGTCTTCTTGGCGTGAATGAATAAATATATAATACATTTCGGCTCCTAGGCTAGTGATATTTATAATCAGTTCATGAATGAATTTCTATAGTTGAAAATGTTTAATCGATTACACCAGAAGCGATTTTTTTTTCTCAGCGCCTCTCTATCTTTTTATTTATTCAGTGGTACAAAGTGATGATGTTCAAATAAAGTATTCATCAAAACTTTTTGAAATGACATTTGTGTAACGACGGAAATTTAGAGACCACCCACCCCGGCGACGCGACATCACCAGCCAGCCGCGCTTGCTAAAGTGCGTCAATTGTTCATGGGATAGAATATACACTATACAGGGTGTTATAATATGTAGAGCGAATGAGCGAAGAAAGGAGTGTAAGGAGAATATACGATGCTAATGTGAATGGTAGCAGAAGTCGGGGACGCCCGAGGAAGACATGGCACGACCAAGTGAATCAGATACTTCAGTCGGGCCATGCCAAGAGTCAGAATAATAGAAGAATATATATGAATGTGAATGAGGCAAGGAGTGTGTGCCAAGACCGAGTTGTTTGGCGGTCCGTCCCCTCTGCCTACAATGGTTAGTTAGTTAGTTACCTGACAAACTTTTACCCTAAATTCTTGAGCTTATTTAGAGTAAAAATGTACATTTAGTTGGCACCTTGGTCTCCATTTACTTTTTTTTTAAATAAATGAGTCTCTTCAAACAAAAATTCAGGTACCACAGGACGCCTAACAAATGTGAAATATCAAAATTGATTTTTATTGAAGGAAGTGAAAATGTATGTAATCAAGTCATTACCTTTTCGAAATTAAGACAATTCTTTTATTAAAATATTCTTTAAAAACTATATATTAAAAATATTACAAATTAAAAAATCATCATTAAGAAAAGATCCATGGCCAATTTTAGCCACAATAGAAGAAAATACACCGCACAGAGTTTTGGAAACGGAAACAGCCGACGAGTCACGAAGCTGGCCGAATGAACCTAAAGTTTTTTTTTTTTATTTCGTCAATTAAGTTTTTCAATCCGCATCAGGAAAAGTTCAGAAGAAGAAATTAAAATAAATGGTTTGCGAGAAAACTCCAATGTCCAGAGGAACTGGCATCCAGAATAACACGATATGCCTCTGCCTATAATAAGCTCAACATAATCTATTTAAAAAGCGAAAAAATTATCCTTAGGGGTTAAGTCCCCTTTATGTATGAATTTGTTGTTTTTTATTTATTTATTCATTTTTACATGTTTTACAAAAAATGTTGATAGTCAGTTTTTGTTAGGTAGTTAAGTAGTAGTGTTTTGTAAACACCTCGCTAATAGAACCTGTGCTAAGGTGTTCTCATAACGCTAAGAACTAATGTTTTGTAAACACCTCACTAGGAAAACCTGTACTGAGTTGTTCTCATATTACTAAGTAGTAGTGTTTTATGAAAACCTCACTAGGAGAACCTGTGCTGAGGTGTTCTCATATTACTAAGTAGTATTGTTTTGTGAAAACCTCACTAGGAGAACCTGTGCTGAGGTGTTCTCATATTTGGCGAAAAGTGTCATAACGCCGTCATAAATAAGAACACTGCATTGTATTTGAGATTCTCAAGGAGGATACTGTGGTTCCACCCACTGTCGCAGTATTGTATAAAGATTAGGTTAGTTTCAGTTAGAATACCTACATCATAATGTTAAATGGACACGGAATAGTAACAATTTAAAATTAAAGGATTTTTAAATTTTGTTTTTATTTTTACTACATATAATTTTAACGTAATAATGTTGATTTATACTATAATTACGTTCACCTTCCTGATGAAGCAGATGCTTTTACTAAGGAAAGGAGAACTTATGTATATATACTACAGGAAGTGTACTTAATAATGCAGTTAAGAGGAAGCTACAAGCCAAAAATTTGCATATTCTTTGTATACCTTATATTGTAGGTAATAAGCAGTAAAATCGCTTGAAACGTTCGATTTCAAACACAAAACTGGTTTTTATTTATTTTGTAAATAAATTTATAAGAAAGCAAAAAAGTTAATCAAATGAAACTGTTACAGATAATTTTAGCCATAAATGTATTTTTTAAAAGTTGTTTTCTTTACGCGTTCATATATTTCTATTGAAAAAATATATTTTTTAGTAGTTTACATTTATATTTCTTATTGAGTATTTTATTTGTATTCTACTCAAGCGAAACGATAGGAAAACCTTCAATTTCTCTAAAAAAAAAATTTTTGTATTTATAATGTACACCAATTCGTTATAAATATTAATCAAAATAGTGATTTAGCATTAAACTTTTCCTTAAAAAGTAAAGATATTAAAATAAAATAAAATTAGATGATAATTAATGCAAATATTTAAAACCATCACCGAATAATTACTGTACAATAATCTATTTAGTAGAACTAAAAACTAATAGGTATACATACTAATTTAATTATGTTTGGTAAGGTTTACAGTGAAAATTGTATACCTTTATTTTTTATCCATTTTGTGATCCGATAATTTTTAGTTTGTGTATTGACGAATTATCAGCAGATTGTTTCAAAGTGGGTGGTAAGCAGTTATACAGTTTAATGAAATCGTATAACTTCAAGCCATAATCGTAGTAACGATATAACTGAGAACAAGTTGTATAGGGAATAGGCAATGAAGCTATGAGTATTTGCCTAATTGTTTGCAGCTTCAAAATGGTAGCATTTTTATGGAGGTTTAGTTATAGCGAACTCCGATTTTCCGATTCATCTGATTTCTGATTATCGTTCCTCGTACCCGTATCAGGCTAGAGAGCCAAATCTGCTTCCAGGAAAATTCATTATCTCTCGTTGTTAATTCATCGCTTCAGCTACCAGGTAAGAGAAGTATATAGACGCTACTAGCGATGCAGATGGTGTAGAGCAGAGCTCGACCCTATATGGCCCGCGTGCCAAATCCAACTGCTTCCTATTTTCAACCAGCAGACGAGCTAATACGAAACCTACATCTTCAAATCAAAAAGGAACACATGAAAACTACTTTTTGAAGTGAAACTTCTTTAGGCGCGTAATGAATTTTCGGGGACGGAGTAAAACCGAGTCACGATCGAAACGAAAATGCGGGTACCCCCACCACCGATTAAAGTTCATTTGATCTAGTCAAAGTTTTGAAGTAACATATAAATGCTTCTTAGCTCATCCCGACAACTGGCGTTGGTGGTGTAATGGTCAGCATAGTTGCCTTCCAAGCAGTTGATCCGAGTTCGATTCTCGGCCATCGCACATTATTTTTTTGTTTTTAACGCCTTTTTCATTCAATATCTTATTTTTTAGTAGGTCAGAACATTTTTTAAAAGAAAATAATATTGCAAAATAATAAAAACACTTATCTCACTGTGATAAAACATTACTCCGCTAGAGCGCGCTTTGCGTTATTGTGTTGGATTAAAATTATTATCTAATCCGTATATTATGATAATTGTATTACATTTATTTAATTAATTTATTTATTTTGATAATATGTAATAATTTTCAAAGTTTTGAAGTAACATATAAATGCTTCTTAGCTCATCCCGACAACTGGCGTTGGTGGTGTAATGGTCAGCATAGTTGCCTTCCAAGCAGTTGATCCGAGTTCGATTCTCGGCCATCGCACATTTTTTTTTTGTTTTTAACGCCTTTTTCATTCAATATCTTATTTTTTAGTAGGTCAGAACATTTTTTAAAAGAAAATAATATTGCAAAATAATAAAAACACTTATCTCACTGTGATAAAACAAAGCAAAGCCGCATAAATTGATTATATTATGTAGGTTCTGAAAATATGAGAGCTTGTTATTTTTTATAATGTTACCTACATCACACCCAAAATATAATATATTTTTAAAAATAATGTACAATGTACAGAAATAGAATCCCACACAAGATCGCGTAGTGCGCTCTAGCGAACGGATATTTTATCAGAGGGAGATAGTTTTAATTTTTTTGAAGTGAAACTGTATATATCTCGCACTTTAGTTACCATAACCCAATTATCACGACATTAGGAAATGATATTCATGAAATTGACAATGAAAATGGCAAATGATTGGTAAATTGTCATTGTAATTTCTTTGTAATTTTTAATTGTAATATTGTTATTTATGTAATATTGTATACTTGTGAATAAATTGAAAATTTTTGGAACTATACATTAATCGAACGTCATTCATCTATAAGAAAATATTAGAAAAAGCAAATCCATGCTTCGTCGTTGAATTATTTAACCTCTAATTTTCAAACTAACCTAAGAGAGAAAATAGAGATGATGAAATGAAAATAGAGAGAGAGGAATACTAGAAGTTTCACTTCTGTCTTGCGTAGGCTTGACACACCCAGTTTTTTTGTTAGAAAATGGTTGATAGCGCATGCTTATATAAAACTTGTTTTAAATAAAACAAGTCTTAATAAATTACATTAGTTAATCAATATTGGCGATGTAGCAAACCATAAAGTACGAAAAACAAGATGGTAACAAAATCAATCAACATAATACTTTAAAGTACATTAAGACACAAAAAAGAATAAAGTATTAATAAGAGAGTAAATAGCAAAAATCATCACGAAATGAATAAAAATACTATACGGTAATGCTCTCGACTAGCAAGCCGAAGGTGACAGGTTTGGTAAATGTGTGTTATTTCACAATTTATTAATTTAAAACCATATATTGGTACCATAATTACCATTGGTGTAGGGCTACCATTCTGAATTGAAACGTGGCTTGAAATGGCTTTCGCAGTGTTTGGTGACCAGATCCGAATAGCCAGGTGCTTTCCCATCTCCCCTTCACTATCTTTTTCCCCTTGCCGTAATTCTCAGCTTCACAATATACCCTTATTAGAGATGCCATAGTCTCACTGGCTCCAGACGGTTAGAAGCAGTTGGGATTAACAGTACGGCATTAACGTAAAAAAAAAAAATAATAATACTAGTGGATCCCCCGCAATGCTTTGCTATTGCTAATGTCTTTCTCGGGCACCTCCGAGTTCTTCCACCATTTTCTACTGTATATCTCAATGTTGCTGTTAAAAAAAATAAATAATACTAGTGGATCCCCCGCAATACTTTGCTATTGTTAATGTCTTTCTCGGGCACTTCCGAGTTCTTCCACCATTCTCTACTGTATATCTCAATGTTGCTGTTAAAAAAAATAATAATACTAGTGGATCCCCCGCAATGCTTTGCTATTGCTAATGTCTTTCTCGGGCACCTCCGAGTTCTTCCACCATTCTCTACTGTATACCACAATGTTACTGTTAAAAAACTACATACATATGACTCTAATTCGACTCCATATCTCATTATGGTGTAGAAATATTGCGTTAAGTATTCCTCGGGTGTCCCCATCTTTTTCTACCATTTAAACATCTCTGAACACTCCTGGCATTAATAACAACAAACTTTTAAATTTGCGGCGATATTGTTCAACTACTTTTTGAGTTTTGCGGGCTGAATTTTTATAAATGAAGATTAGAAACCAATTAGAATTTAACTCAACCATTTGAAATGCATTTTTTATAATAAAAGACGTGGTCCTGCCACAGACCGCCTTCAATGTGGGGAAGTTAAAATTTGTGGTTGGATGAGAAAACTGAAGAAAAAATATTCCTTGAAAAAAATTTTTTTTTTTGTCAAATCTATCCTATATTGCAAGCTGGAACCAACCATACACAATCGGTTGGGCGGTTTCGGAGATAAGCGTGTACGAACACAGTGACACGTGAATTTTATATTTTAAGTTTAATGAAAATGACAGAGTCATCAAATGCATTTATCAGATTTTCAATTTTATTTTCTTGAATTAATATAATATGGTGAAAATTTACCCAATCACGTCCACAAATGAGGACACGCATTTCTCTAAAATCGGATGACTCTTTACAAGTAAAGGTACGAAATAAATGTTGGCCCTACCCGATCGACATTTATCGAGGTGTTTAGCGTGGTTGACTCTAATCCCTGGGAATGGGGGTACAATCCTGAGTTAATTAAATTTATTTATTTTTAGGTTTTAAAATACATTTTAAAACTTACTATAAGAGCAAGTAAGGACGAAGGTTCAAACCACAGTCAAACCGAAAAAAATATATACTGTAAAGTAATACTAGGTCCAAGACTGAAAATAGATGTACTGTAGTAAAAAAAAAAGTTTTTACGGATTGATTTTAAAAATGTATAATTAAAATAATAATCTTAAGCCCTTTCTCTTAAAAAAATATTCCCTTTTGCCTTCAAATTGATGAAAAATGAACTGAACAAATGTTTCGAATTGCCAAAAATTTTAATAAAATGGTCATTTTCACCTTTAAATCCATCGTTCAATTATTATTTAAGTTTTAATCCAACAGGACTAGGAGAGTAGTGCAATCTTAGTCTACCACATTGCACGATATATGTCTAAATAAAAGAGAGAAATAAGAACAATGACACAAAAACAAGATTAATATTTTTAATTAAAAAAAAATACTGGTAGGTACTTAATGCTGACATAAAAAATCATGAATTGAATAAGATAAATTAAAATTAAATTAAATGATCGTCCATCGGGGAGGTCGTCGCATTGTCTACATCCATCGATGATACGCAAAGTTTAACTCTTTATATTTTATCTTGATGGGCTTTAAGCTAACTAATATTATAAATACGAAAGTATGTTTGTTTGTGTGTCCGATAACTGGGATGTACATAGGCTACTTTTCATCCCGGAACAATATTTATTTCCCGTAGAAAAAAAAATTTCATGTGTAAATATTTTATTCGTGTTTATGTTGTACTTGATAGAATTATTATCACCAGCTAAATATATTATCAACATTTGTATTATATTGTAAGAAATGTGTTAACCCTTTGATCTAAATAGAAGTGCAAGTAGAATTACCCTGTGTCTTCGACGTTGCTACCTTAACCGCTGAGACTGATTTTTTTTTTCCATTTGTTCTTTCCAAAAAAAGTTTGATGATCCCTGTTATAGATAGTGTAGATCGGGCGCCTTCAACTCCAGGAGGATAGCGTAATGTGATTACAGATAGGGCCGGGTATATCGATGAGAGGTGGGATATTAAAATAAAGTTACTATTTTTGATATATCTTTTCACAATTCGTTACTTTTAAATACATCTATTTGAAATTCACATTTGTTTTCTTCAATGTAGTGAAATTTTGAAAGTGGATACTAACCCACTTCCCAACATCTGATTGTGCTGAAATTAGGCAAATAGACTCGATGTCGATGAAAATGCATTCTGTCAAGTTTTCGTGACAATGACGCATACCCACTTGAACGCATTTCTCTTAAATTGGATGACTTTGTCATTCCTGCCCAATTGAAATTTGCTTAGCGGTGTTGACTCCAGTCCCTGGGGAGGAAGGTCCAATCCTCAGTCAAACTAAAAAATACATATATTTTAAAGTACATCTATTAATAAAAATAGATGTATTATGTGAATTCGCACAATAATTCTAATAAAATTGCTTACAACTGTCTGGAGATGGTGCAACTAAGATATTCCTATTTGGGCTATGTTGTGGGGCTAAAAGTAGTAGGAGTGGAAGGAGATGGGGAAATTGAAAGTGGAAAAGTACCTGCATATTCATATCTAGTCACCAAATACGGCTTAAACCATATTAACCAAAGTTTCAATTCAACGCCTCTTGGCTCTGTATCAAAAAAATAGGCATCACTTTGTAGCCTACTAACTCAAGCAATACGAAAATTATTTATCTATTAATTATAGTAGATAGATAGTTAAGAATATATCTTAAGTCTGGTCTCCAAATCATAAATGTTTTCAAATCATCGGGCAAACACAAAAACAATGGGTTTGGGCCACAACTTTCTTTGTTTTCCATCGGCCACAGAAAACAAAAACATTGTGGCCGTGCCCTGTTTCGTGTTTGCACAAATATTTGGTTCAATGTTTGTGGTAATACTGTCGCTGGGGACGCGGCTTAATATGTGTTTGTTGAAATGTTCGAAAGTTTTATATGAAATTCCAATACTTAGGACTGGTTGTTTCGGAGAATTTGAACAATTCATCAAATTTCAACGTTCATTTCCGGGTTCTGTGAAAGTCCTATTCAAGTTCTGTTATTATATCATTATAGGCTAGTTGCTTGACAAAACTGAAATTAAAACAGAACTTGAAAAAATCTTTCACAAAACTGGAAAATGAACGTTGAAATTTGATGAATTGTTCAAGTTTTATGAAACAACCCGTCCTTAGTATTTCAAGCTTAAAGTCTAAGAACTTTTTCACAAGAAACCTTAATTTTCCTAACTACCTTGTTTGTACTTTGTATGGAATTTACTTTTCTTATTTTTGAATGCTGTCTTTTGTGTTCATAATGCACAAAAACAATTTTCAGACTTTTGGGTCAGTTATATCAATGAGAGAGAATTATTGTCAAACTAGCATTTTCTATTTGTACGTATGTGTTGAAATTAATTATTTTTCCTCTTAAGAAGCAACAATGCGAAGTATTTATTGTTAATAATACAGATTTCGGTTTTCTGTACTGTGAGTTTGTTAGTCCTATGTGAAATCGGTTCCATGCTAACACAACACAGTGACTATTCAACACACTTTTAAAAAGTCATTAAAAACGATGAAAAAAAATTAAACCTAACCTAACCTAACCTACTTAACTTTTTAAAGATCTGATGAATTATCATTTTGATGATTTACCCGGTCACCGTGAAATCTGGTTCAATAAACTCAAATTTGTTTTGAATTTAAGTGTCATTTTCAAGCAATCAAACAAGCCATCAAGTATATTCCTACATTTTTTTAACGTAAAGTTATTTTAATTACATTATTCAAAATTTATGTCTGAATTCATCACACAAGCAGTTCAAATTTGAAAACGACACTTAAATCGAAAGTTTGACTTCATTTAACCAGATTTCACGCAGGACTAACTAACGGAAAGCACAAATAACCGAAAGTAATATATTTGATGAGAAATGTCACATTTTAGGCTAATATTTGTATGGATACAAACATGTACAAACCAATTCTTTAAAAAAAGTTTTTTAATCATCACAAAATTTTGCGACTTTTGTTTATTGAGAATTTACTAGTAAATGGGTATACATTTAGTTAAAGATAAAAGATGGTTGGAGCAATATAAGAGTTTTTGTCACATGTTCTGTCGTAACGTTTTCCCACTAGATACAACAAAATATTGTATTTTTCCATAAATCTAAACAGTTTTAAAAAATCGACCTCACTTTGTTCGCCATTTTAATCAATCTTGAGGCCACAATTAATTGGAGAATGCCAATAATAGAAAATGAGAAAACATTTTTATTTATAAATTCATAAATAATTACAATAATCTTTAGATTCCTATCTGATTTGTTTTTTTTTTTCTTCAATAATCTTTAGATTTCTATCTAATCTGGTTTATTTTACAATAATCTTTAGTTTCCTAACTAATCTGGTTTATTTTACAATAATCTTTAGTTTCTTATCTAATCTGTTTTTTTTTCAGTAATCTTTAGATTCTTATCTAATCTGGTTTATTTTACAATAATCTTTAGTTTCCTATCTAATCTGGTTTATTTTACAACAATCTTTAGATTCCTATCTAATCTGGTTTATTTTACAACAATCTTTAGATTCCTATCTAATCTGGTTCATTTTACAATAATTTTTTGATTCCTATCTAATCTGTTTTTTTTTTCAATAATCTTTAGATTCCTATCTGATCTGGTTTATTTTACAATTGAATATAATGAGGCAGACTATGTTCTGCTAGAAACACAAAAGAAAATAAATTGCGATGATTAGTATAAAAAGCGGTCAACTCAAAAATTTTTTTTGGCATATAGGCATTTGTTTTTCATATCGTTGTTCTTTCGCGGTAACAAATAACACACGGCACCAAGGTGTAGAAGGCACCAACAGATTAAGTCTTTATATACCCTAATCCGGTAAGGATGAATACGAAATAGTGATTATTCTGGTTCAGTGTTAATCTACAAATACCTAAATAAACAACGATAATAATTACTTGGTATAATTTATTTATCTTCGCACTCCGGGAATGTTTTCACTGCAGAATACAGCAATGTATTAACTTAACTTACACACAGCAAGCAACAATGCATACCTTACGGTCGTAATACTATATAAACACGCTATTGTTCCTGAATTTTAATTACTTGTATTATAGAGCGTGTTATTTGTGTGTGTAACATCAAAAGTGTGTCTTTCTACCCATTTAACATAATGTTTCATTTAACTTTTTTTATGTGATTACCGCATAAAAATCCCAACTGGAACTAGCGGACTATAGCATCCCCAATCGGGGTATTTTGTGAGGCTGAATGTAGTGGGGATGGGATGGGAAAGAAGTGGGTGAGGAAGTACCTGGCCATTGAAATCTGATCACTAAAAACAGCTAAAGCCATTTCAAACAACGATTCAATTCGGAATAATTGTCTTAAGCGTTACTAAAGATGAGTTGTTTCACAGAATTTGAACAATTTATAAAAAATTTAAAGTTCATTTTTAGGTTATGTTAAAGTTTTATTCAAGTTCTGTTATTATATCAGTATGGGCCAGTTGCTTCACAGAACTAAAAATTAACTTAAATTTAAAAGTTTGATTAATTATTCAAATTCTGTGAAACAACCCATCCTAAGTGTATTTTCCACTCTGGCATACACTTTACGAATATATTATTTTTAATTAATTAATTTGTAAATATCACAAATTATTAAAATAATTTTTTATTTAATTTGACCCGCGACCCGATTGGTAGTGGAGAACCTCAAACACGAAAGCCGTCAAGTTTTTCAAAAAAAAAAAAAACTAAAATTTCCGAAGTTCTCGTTTTAGCAAAGTACTTCACGCTTTTGGAACTAAAATTCAACCAAAAATATTCTTCTTTCATTTTTGTGGAAAAGATTTCCGTGGTTTCTCGTGAGATTTTAAACGAATTCCGCGCATTCAATGAAGATAAGTTTCCTGCAAATATTCACGGATATTTGCTTTGAGCAAGACGCTAGTAGTTGTTAATGCACTAAATTGTGGTGAAACTACACGTCATAAAAGACAATTTGATTAAGTCGCAGGTATCATTATAATATGAAATGAGTTTCCTTCATTACGGACCATAAAAATTTTAATGTCTTTATTATACAAATATTCTTGTGCGGATATATGAAAAGCATTATTTTTTCAAATATTAATATTACAATGGAAAACGCCAAACCAAGTAAGCATGGAAACTGTAAATTTCTCTTCATTTTAAAAGAGTTTCTTATATTAAAAAAAAACTCTCAATGGCACTTTCAGTTTGCTAATAAAGTGGCAACCCTGTAGAAATCGGGAAATATGCTCATAAACATGAACATTTTTTGTTACACGCGAATAAAATAATAATAAAAACTTATTTTTTCATACATGTCGGTCTACTCCGGCATTATTGGATTAGTTTCAGGTTTTTTTTAAATAAGCGAAGTTTTGTATATTTTTTCATAGAAATTTCGGGAGATGGGAAAAGGTTCAGACTTGCGAGATGAACTGTCAAAGTTGTAAAAAGATAAATTTTAATAGAAAATTTACACTTACACAATAGTGTAAATAAAATATCACGTTATTAAATTTAGCTGGGTACTGGGGTTAGAATTTTTTTGTATATCTTTTCATGAATACGAGTTTCTGATGAGATAAATTGTTATTTAGAAATATAAACTCATTTATTTTAACCCCTCACGCCTTAAAGGCAGATCTGACCGGGGCGTCCATACATCATAAAAGTATTTTTATATTTTTCTCTATAATGCTATGATATGTGAATTTTTCGTGGTTGGTAAGAAAAATAATCATTATTCTCAGTACGTTTCTAATATTTACACACGATTCCAAATTTTTAATTTTTTTTTAATTGTCAAAGTGTACGATTACAAATTGGTGTGTTTATCTTAATTGAGTGTTATTAAAATTATTATTTTTACTGTAGAAAACGGCATAAAAAGGGAAGTGAATTTTTTCTTATTAAATCCCTATACACAAGGATTTTTTTTTTAAATCTTTCAAAATTATGGACGTTTCGTGCCAAAATGTTTCGGTAATTTTTTTTGTAACGTTTTCATAATTTTATTATTTAGAAATATCAACGCTTACTTCTTGTACAAAAATCTCAGGAATAATGTTATCTAGTTTTTAAAAAAAAAAATTTTTCACGACAAATTCAAAAATAAGAAATGTAGGGCACATTTGAATATCTCGGAAGTATTCTGAAATTTCGTTAAAACACTAAAAATAACACCCTTTTGTTGAGACCTGCGAGTAAAAATATGTTAAAGCCTGAAGGGGTAAGTTAGAAAGACGTGGAAGAACAGTGAAGTAATCTGCAGATAAAAAACCTAGCGCAATAAGAAGGTTAGAACTGCCAGTCTCCCCCCATTATTTTAATTATTGCCAATTAAAACGCGTAAGAATTAATGCCAGAAAATACGGTTCAACATTAACGTTTTGCTAGTATTAGAATCGCCAGAAGAACGAACTGAACTGTTGGCTCGTTATGGTAATTTTAGCCCGGCCTTCTAGAGTTAATTATAGATGTGTTCTGGGCCATCAGCCATGCGCCATCAGCTTCCCGGCCGCTTTAGGTCTCTCGCTCTTCATCAAAGAATATCCGCGGAAAATATCCCCTCACATAATCACATTGTCAAATAAGGGAAAAAGATCGTAACCTACCCTCGGAGAGCTAATGGCTAACGCAATTACTCCTGTCTTCTAGAACTGAGACACTTCTTGTAATGCTTTTATCAAATGACAAATAATACAAATGAACACTTTTCTGTTTTTGCGGAATTTTGTTAACATAATTTTATTTTATTAAACAAAGTACAATTAACGAACCCAGTTCCCGAGAATTAGTAAGTAACTAATTTAGAGGTTCTCATCAAATGGTCTAAGTTTGGGAATTAACTTGGTCGCATTCTGATAAGCGATAAATACGTACATGATCTAACATGGCCCAACCGATAATCTGGAGAGTGATTAAAGGCATAGCAGAGGAAGACAACCAGGGCCTCGATTCTCGACAAAGTCATTCAACTTCGAGAGGTTCGACCCACTGGTTGTTCGAGTGGAATGACTTTTGACGTTTGGCGTATGAATGTATGTACCTTCGATGAGACTCAAAAATAAGAACGTCGACCAATGTATGTACTTTCGACGGCGATTGCGAGCGGCTTGGATTGGAGAATCGATACAATGATAAAAACTACGTGACTGGTACGAGTGCAATTCCTATGAGTTGTTACGATTAGTGAAGTGATTTTTTAATATAAAACGGCGTAGCAAATTACATACGTGATCTATTATTTGATTGATTTGTATTAAAGCTATTAAATAATTTAATTTTTCATAATTTTATAGGCAATTTTCGCAATTATCAACAAACACTATTAAAATAATTACTTTAATGTGTTTGGTGATAATTTAAAAAAATACTTATTAATCAAAATAAATGACTTTTTAAAGAAAATTGTTAAACTCAAAAGATAAACTTATTACGAAACGGAGGTAGACAAAAAAATGTACAGTTAAATTAAATGAAAACGCCCAAAAATACTACGCGACCTTCCCAACTCACGCAAAACCTTTTTTTAATGAGTTTTCTGACTGACATTGACAGAACACATAAAGGAATTTATCGTGCATATAGTACATAGCGGTTTTATCTATCATTTTAAACAAAAATAGAACAAACAAGATTTACCCTATTTTCTTCACACCAAAAGTAAGCAATACTATCCAAGAAGAAGGATTGTGACAGTAATGTGTTCCACCACCTTATTCAATAATTTACCCGGAAGAAGGCTAAAGCTGAAATATCAAAGGTATACTCAAGCTAGGAATCTCTTCATTATAGAATTATTAATGCCGGGATCACACAAGGATAATACAGAAGATAATACAATAGTGTTCTATCCCTGCTCCGTGAACAGCCTAGACCGCGCAGGGCAAGACAATGAAACATTACAACATGTTCAAACGCGGAACGCTGTCAAAATGTATACACGATGATGCGCATCACGAGCGAGTTCGTGAAACATATTGTATTTCTGTCGCGACATTTTTAAGCCGAAAAACAAGATCCGAGCGCCAAGCGTGGAAAGACCGGCTATTATCCTACTGTCTTGTCAAAACGCGTTTACACGCAGACAACGCGGCCGGGCGCTGTGTTGAAGGTAACACACTATCCTGCGTCTACACTAGGGCAAGCTAGGTCTATCTCTGGGACCGTGTCTTGGTTCATTGTGTAGTCTTTCAAACTACACACTGGAACAGTGGGTCCGGAGCTGAGACAAAACAGTATTCTATTGTCCTGTGTGATCACTTGGAGATATTTTTACACACAATGCACGACCACATCGGAGTTTGGATCAGAAACATAAATTCCGTTCTGGATAGCCTGGAGACATTCAATATTCACCTTGGAACTTGTCAGAGCTTAAAAGTCCCATGCAATACAGCCATTACCATTTACGTCCGACCTAAGGGGAACCAATTAATGTCAGCTAAAATAGGAAAGCCGCTTTATAATTGAATTTTCCATTCCAGCAGTGATCACAAAGTAAGTGGTTGTATCGCGTGTTGCTGAATTCTCACCCTTTAATGTTAGCAATCTTGCTATAATATATATAAGTTAATGCATACCGCCACGCAATTGGAGCTCAATATATGTTCACAGAACCTGGATTAACATGAACCACCAAACACTTAAAACGTAGTCGTCATAATGAAATAAAAAAAATTGCAATAAAAATGTTGTTTTTCATTTTGCGATGAGTTTTGATTTAGTGTTTCTTCTATTTTCAAGTAATACTGTACAACGGCCACACTCTCCTAAAGTTTTAGCACGACATAGTTGAACATGGCGTGATATTACGAAATTAACACCGCTATTTACAAGTGGAGTGCAGTTCATAAAAGCTGAAAAGCCTACCTAAAACCTTACCTACCTTACCTACCTACTACTTGATTCTGTGCAAAGAAGGGCAGTCCAATTGATTGAAAATCCATTGCCAACATACTGATTGCAATCTCTAATTCACTGAGGCAATGTGAGCATGCTGGGTGTGTTCTGCGGGTATTTTAATGGAGCATGCTCTAAGGAGCTAGCAGCATTGATCTCGACGTATACCAGCGGAACACCCGTTTAGAAGGGTTGATGTTGGCTTCATGAGAACGGGCCGCTTCTTCGACTCGTTTTCGTGTAAGACGGCTCGTATGTGGAACGAACTACTGGGATCTGTTTTAATTCCTTCATATAATCCAGGCCACTTCAAGACCCGCATTAATAAATCCCTTTCTACAGCCCCTACCTTAAACCGCCTCACAACGCTGCCCAACTGGATGGCAACATAGCTCCACTGCCATTACACTGTACAGACAGGGGCACTCTAGTGAGGTTTACTAACTAGGAAAGTTTCCCGTTTTAGGATAGTCAAATTAACAGGTTTCAAATTATCCTAGAGATATTAAGAATAGAGAAAATGAGTAAAAGTGAAGATACATAAAATATACAAAAGAAACATAAAAAGATATACAAAAAGATACATAAAAAGATACATAAAAGGCGTTTGTGATAAATAATTATCCGATTACATTTTTTAGTAATACTTCCGCATCAGTCCTTCTTAGATCTAATAACCATTTTGTTATTTTTGAACCGAAGGATGACAATTCACACAGTTTCAGCTGTGAGGGGAATTCGTTAAGGTGTCACATAAAAAATAATTTACAGTTGGGTTACGATCTTGTATGCTTATAAATTCAGTTGGCCAAAATAATCAGCGGAAAATGATAGTAAAATGACCAATTTCAAATATTCAATGCACAGTAATACATACTCGAATTTGTAAAACAAACCCCCAAATATGAAATGAAACAGTCAAAGGGGCATAATAAAGTAAACATATTAATTCAATTATTGTGACTACACTTAAAGTATATTCGAGCCTTCATATCAATGTTCGACCATTCATTAACTTATTTGCTTGTTGAGAGCGGCGCGCTGCGTTGTGCGGCTTAGTCTGAACATTAACATAGAGCAATACAAGTCATTTCCATTAAGGTTATTTTTTTTACAGATGATCTCACTTATGTGAAAACAAATCCAGTTACAAAACCATAGTTAATACACAAATAAGTACCTACATACAATTACAAAACTCTACTCAGAATACATCTAAGCAAAGATTTAAAATAAAGTTATATAAAAGCTCACTCAAATGATAACTAATACATTGGCATGAGACAAAAGATACACAAATATATTAAAATAGATATTAATAGAGAGACAAGAAATGCATGATACAGGGTGTCCGGGGGTAAAGTGCGCAAATTTCGACAGGTGACTCTACATGATGGTAGAAGTAAAAAAAAATATATGTATAAATATTTTTTTAAATTATATTTATAAATATTTTGTTCATAGAAGAAAATTTATTTTCCCGTTTTTACCTAAAACTATCTTAAAACGTTGGAATTTCGAAAAAAAGTTATTTGTCTTTCATACTTGTATTACGATGTAGAATCACTCCCCGAAGCTAGCGTACTTTACCCCCGGACACCCTGTGTATTTACAGCAGAAAATTCTTTATAAAAAAAAATTTAACACATAAATTATAAACTAAACTTACACTTCTCAAATTATACCGAATCCAATAAATTTCATAATTTTAACTCCCTCCAAACACGACGTCTAATTTTTGATCAAATCTTATTGTTTAAAATCCTAAATAATGGTCTGGACTCACCAGAACTTACCCATTTAATAAATCTTCATATTCCGTCTAGATCAACCCGACAATCTGAATTATTTTATCTACCCTCGTGTAGAACAAACATTTGAAAAAATTCCCCAATTCCTCGTATATGTGCACAATATAATACAAAAGTTTACAGCATTGACATTTTTGGAAATAACCTAAAGAAATATCGATATGAATAATGCGTACGATCGATTATTAATTTGAGAGTATGGAATGTATCGGGAGCATCTCCTATCCTCTTCCTATTTTCCTCTTCCTCTCCCCTTCCTTTAACACCAAATTAATTTTAAGATAATAAAACTTCATTTCCAATGCATAAGAAACTTCTGCGGCTTGACTTCAGTTAACTTGTATATTTATATCTATCATTGTATATTATGTAAAAGCTGTTTGTTTCTTAGAAATAAATAAATTACCTATTGACAAAAAATCTACTTCGGAATACTCTATCTTACTATATATTTAGGTCAGAGGACTATAATAGGGGATGTTATTTTTACATATATTCAGGTACACGCTATGTTTCTGCCCACTATTATCATAAAATAATACTAAAATAACAATAAAAAACTTTTAAATATTTCCAATCAACCAGTTTTCCGTCCAACGCCTATCAATTTTACTGGGTAACGATGCGAAAGGACGGATATTTAGAATTTTAATTCTCTTTCATTCTTCTTTCCAGCAGAGTTTGGTGTTCCACCAACTCGTCGGTTCGCTTTACATCCCTAATCGACGCAAAGCACCGACTCGAGGATTATTCATTCTCCAGAACTTCACCTTCTTTAAATAATTCCGCTGCATTACGCCTGGCCTTTTCCTTTTTACACGATTCATCAGTCTACGTTTTGTTTTACATTGCACCCCTGCTACGATATATTTTATTTTCCGAGGTTTCTCGACAAAAAAGATACAACTAGTGTTTGTGAGAGTATGGTATATCACCATAATGCCAAGTCACAAGAAAATAAGAAAATCTACAAGCTGTAACTGATTTTGTCGCCAGAGAGTTGAAGTAAGTAAAATAATAAAATAAAATAAAAAATAATATATTTATGTCTTGTGCACTATTTGATCAAAATAATCTAAATGTTTCGAAACTAATGAGTTCTTCGTCAGGATAAACATATAATGAAAATTAATTAATTGACAAATAAGTAATTACAAGTAAAAAATATTACGATGAAAATTTAGGTTTTTGCTAATGGTGTTCAGTGCGTCCTGAGATATTTGTTGTAAGAGTTTTTTTTTTCTTAGAGTTTACATAAATATTGCCTTTATGTACAATGGAATGATTAACACTTTTTAATTTGACTTTGTCTTTAAATTATCTAATTTCTTAAAACGTCAATATAACAATTTTTTCTTGTTATTTGTCCAACTACACGGAACAAAATATTATTCATTCAGAATATATCGAAAACACGTGTTTCTTTCCAAATAGATACCATGGCGAGATGCTACAATGTATGAATGTCAGTACAATATCACTGTTTGTATGAACACGTTTTCCGCCGTCCGCATAAAATATTTGCTTTTGACGATACTTTGTTAGGAATTCTTTCAATTCATTCGGTATAGGCTAGCAGTTCCATTTTTAACAGGAAAACGAATAATTTGACGTGTTTTTTTTTTAATAGATTAACAGTATTTCATATCAGTAAGTTTTCTCAAGCAGGTGTACAAACTTCGGCGACGATAATACTTATAGTAGTTGACATAAATCTTTCAATATATATGGTATAATTTCAAATATATAACTTAATTAAAATCATCTAATATGTATCTCAGTTTAACCGATCACCATTCAGAAATAAAACTTTGTTTAAAATATGTTTACCTACATTTAGTGAGCATATCTGAATAGCCAGGAACATCCTAAGCTTCCTCTACTCCAATAAACTGATCCCAATCGTCTGAAGCTATATATGTAGCTATATCTCACTGGCTCCAGACGGGAGCAGTTGGGACTCTTGTGCGGTATTACTGTAAAAAAAAAAAAAAAAAAAATGTATATATTGTAAATAATACATATTCGCTTAATTTTAATAGTCTCTACACATTGCCCACCAAGCAGACGCAAACAGTGGAAATTGGATCGATATTATTATATTTTCATAGTGATAATATACAAAATGCTGTAGGTGAATGGTGTGTATGTTATGCCTCGCTAGATTAAGCTAATGAGACATCAACCGTGGGGCACTCACCCCCGGTGTTGAGCTCGTGTTAACACTTCTTCATTTGCATGGTATTTTCAAACGTCAATATACGTACTTTTCAGATGAATTACATTACACCAGACTTTGGTTGGGGGTGCTTCAAATGCATCTAATCGGCGGTCAGAGCTAATTCGATTTTTTGAATCTGAGTCTGAGTCTCGAAAAAAATTATGAAGTATGCCTGGACGATGTAAAAGATGAAAATTGATTTGTATTGAAGGAAGTTAAAATGAAAGTTAACAAGTCTATAGTAAATTTTTGACAATAATTTTATTATTATCAAAGAAATAAAGATATATGAAAAATGTGGTTTTCTTATATTTTTGCTTTCTTATAAAATCAATATAACACTTTAGTTACAGCGAGTTTAAATCGTTACATTATAAAATGTTCCACTTCATTTAGTTTATAATGGCTTTTCCAAATGAGTAAGCATTTTATTCAATTCAATATGATTTATTTACATTTTTTCGTAGTCGTCATTTTTGTTCTGATTAAAAAGTACCAAATTCAGAGTTGGGTCAATGCATTAAATTATCTTTACTTCTTGGACTTGCCACGAGGCTGCACCAATTTGTTCCTCCTCATAAACGTATTTCGTAAAATGATAGAAAGCTTTTCGACTCCTAGGTTCTAGACAGACCATTAAAATTATCTTCTGAAAAAATAATTACGACATTTGAATGATTGATGATTTTCAACAGTGAGAAATTCAGACAGAATAACTTCATAGATATTTCAGATAGGTATGTTATTGCCTTAAATTTACAAAGTGTATGCACATATATAGAAAAAAATAGATTAACACATGTTTAACAAAAACGTTAAGTCGTGGAGATAAAATAGATGGAGCATTAGCTCCTTTATAAAACTACCGCAAGAGGCGCAAAACACACCGTGAACTTAATCAAAAAGGTAATTTATCGCACTCGAAGATAATCTCTCTCATTTTCATAAATCTCCAGCCGGCGACGTTCGTGAAATTCGTATCAGTCGCCCAGTGGCAACATGGCGCCGTTACAGACACAAATCACGAACATCTGAAGGGAAAAATAATGAAATCTGAAAATGTGACGTATTAAATAATGTTATATTCCCAGTGAAAATGCAAAATTCTACGTGAAATTATGTGTCTGAACGGCCAGAACGGCTGAAATTGACAACGGACGTGGTTTTTGTCATAGCTCGATTGTTCTCGTCAGGACTTCATCGCACGCGCTCGTGCTAAGCTCACAGACGTGATGAGAGAGTTAAGTCAAGAAGAGAATACGGCAACCACAGGCATGTTAGAAAAATTAAAGAGAATTTAACAAAATGATAATACTTAATTTTAATCATCGGCCTAAATATAATACCTCCATAAAATTTGTTTCAACATAAACGCATTTTTTTTTTGCATGCTTAGATATCTTTTCATTTCTTATCTTTTAATTTTGATTATCAACTCTCAACTCTAATTTGCTAATTGCTAAATTTAAATCTAACTCTCAACTTTTCATTCTCAATTCTAATTTATCTTAATTCTCGACTCTTAACACTTTTAATTTTAATTTGAGACACTTAGCTCTAATTTAACTATTAGCTGTTAATTCTAACTCTAAAATCTCAACTCTTATTTCACATGTTATCCCCTTGAGGTGATTTTTCATGAAAACGGCGCTTTATAAATTATCCAAATATTATTATAACCCTCAACTTTTAACTCTAAACGTTTAACTTTAAATGTAATTGCTTAACGTTTGATTTTTATCTCTTGACACTCATCTTTTGGCTCTAAGTATTCGAATCTTAATTCTTAACTTTTAAATATAACTCTTAACCCTTTACGCTAAAATCCAAACTCTTTTTTTCTCTTAACGCTCAAATCTTAACTCTTAACTTGAAATTTAAACACTTAACTCTTACTACTCTTAGCGATCGACTCGTCATTTTTAAGGTCTGGTTTTAAGCATGGCGTCACTGAAAGCTTCTTCCAACTCTGGGAATTTCTGAGTTTTAGTGACAGTAATGATCACCGCCACTAGATCCCCCAGAGTTAGGACTTACCGCGCCGCGTCGAGTGATTTCGCTTTTGGCCGGTCGCGCAAGTCCCTCCCCGTTAAAGACTAATTAGAACGGTCTGCCAGCCCCGCGCGTCGCTCGGCCGGGCAAACATTAAAATACTTCGCTGCAAGTCATTTGTACGAACAATGGAACTTCAACTGCTTCTGTTACTGGATCTCCCTGTCAACATTTCAGCTTACTTGCCAACAACTCAAAACTACTGGATATACATATCAGTAATAAAAAATCACAAGAATATCAATTTAAATTTATTCTTCCCCCAAGTCAAATTAACATTTTGTTTTCCTTGTTTTAAAATAATAACATTTCCTGCATTCATTATGTAAACTCAACTGAATAGAAATGAATTGGAATGTATTTAAATATTATAACAGAGCATTTTCATAATCACTCAACTGAATAGAAATGAATTTGAATGTATTTAAATATTATAACAGAGCATTTTCATAATCACTCAACTGAATAGAAATGAACTGGAATGTATTTAAATATTATAACAGAGCATTTTCATAGTCACTCAACTGAATAGAAATTAACTGGAATGTATTTAAATATTATAACAGAGCATTTTATAATCACTCAACAGAATTGGAATGAATTTCAATATTATAACAGAGCATTTTTATAATCACTCAACTGAATAGAAATGAACTGGAATGTATTTAAATATTATAACAGAGCATTTTCATAATCACTCAACAGAATTGGAATGAATTTCAATATTATAACAGGGCATTTTCATAATCACTCAACTGAATAGAAATTAATTGGAATGTATTAAAATATTATAACAGAGCATTTTCATAATCACTCAACTGAATAGAAATGAACTAGAATGTATTTAAATATTATAACAGAGCATTTTCATAATCACTCAACTGAATAGAAATGAACTGGAATGTATTTAAATATTATAACAGAGCATTTTCATAATCACTCAACTAAATAGAAATGAACTGGAATGTATTTAAATATTATAGTAGAGCATTTTCATAATCACTCAACTGAATAGAAATGAACTAGAATGTATTTAAATATTATAACAGAGCATTTTCATAATCACTCAACTGAATAGAAATGAACTGGAATGTATTTAAATACTATAACAGAGCATTTTCATAATCACTCAACAGAATTGGAATGAATTTAAATATTATAACAGAGCATTTTTATAATCACTCACCTGAATAGAAATGAATTGGAATGTATTTTAAATCGTTAATTTTAGTGTGAGGGTTAATAATTTTCATCTGTTGTTCTAAACTCATTTGCTTTGACTGCATTGACAATTTTATAATTTCGTTTAACAAAACCTTTTAAAACAAATACAAAAGATAAATTGAATATGTATGATAAAATAGCAATAAATTATAAATGAATTTTTCTAGATCGTTTAATTACCAATTTAAATTTTCCATTCAAAACGCAATTGCATTTTTTGCGTAAACGGTGCCTACAAAATGTTTTCAATATCCTTTAATAGAATAAATTAATGGCACATTTTCATTGAAATGCTGTTTTATCAATCTATTTTCTACAACAATTTCGTACAGCTTAATTATAAATTGAAAAATACCAATTTACTAACTAAAAAATTACTTCTCTTCAATACATGATTTATTTGATCGTTTCATCTCTTCATGGGACGTCCCCTTTTTTTGTTGATCAACTCATTTGTTTATTTTGGATGTGATGATGAAACCCAAATGATTAATTTGAGAATAATTTATGTTGTTCACCTTTCAATCTAAATTAATTAATACTCTATTAATTTATCTGACATTAATATTATTACTTTCATTTTCATATCTTACATACAAAACAAATTGCTGCACGTGCAAAAGTAACGAACCATTAAATTAAACGTCAAAGAAGCGAAATATATCGACATCCATTGAAAAGTAATATAAATAAAAATAATTCGTCGTCAGCTATTCCTAGAATTACGGAAATTGGAAAGATAGAAAAAAATACCTACATAATATTATACGTAAAATAATATCTTCGAATACATCTTGGCAAGAATTATGGGTATGGTTGAAACCTCGCGCAAAGAAGTAGACAAACTGAAACTTTGCAAAATCCGTTCGGCGCCATCGTCATCTTATTTTTTCGATTATGTAAGAAAGAACGTTCCGAAGAAAAGCACCTGTATTAACTACATCTGGTTTTTAATAATCCATTTATCTTTGTATATATATATTGTATTTTATAAGACCAAAACTATTGAGAAACGCTGATAAACTGAAATCAAAATTTTTACCAGTGCACTTTTATGATTTAATCTATTTTTGTGTTCGATATTGAATAAATGCAAGTTTTGAAAGCGGAAATTTACCCACATCCCGAAATCCGATCGAGCTGAAATTCGGCAGATTGACTTGCTGTCGTTGACAATGCATTCTATCAACTTTTGGTGTAAATCACGTACACATACACGTGGACAATATTTACGAATTTATTATATTACGGAATAAATTAAAATTAAATAAATGTCAGTCTTACGTGATCGGCACCTGGCAAAGTCGGTAGTGCGATTGACTCCCTGCCCTGGGAAGGAAGGTTCAGTCCTAAGCCAAACCAAAAAAATGTTTTTTAGGTTTTAGAAAATATTTAAAAACAGATGTATCATAGTAAAAATACTTTGTTCTTTACGGGTTGTTTTTTTTATATCAAATAGCAAAATACATATCTCAATAACGAGAAGAATCATAATGCTTCACTTATTGCGTTGTTTGCGGCAAAAAATCAGCAGCTTGAGATTCTGCGTTTGTTGTACTGATATATCAACCAAAGGTTCTCCGAAGAATTGTTGTAATTGAGCAGTCCGGAGACGCCTGTTCAAAAGCGTATTTCTACATTCGTACATAATTGACATTTACAGAGTTTGTTGTGCTGGTATATCAATGAAAGGTTCTCCTATGAATTGGTGTAATTGAGCAGTCCGGGGATGCCTGTTCAGAAGGGTGTTCTACATTCGTACATTATTGACATTTACAGAGTTTGTTATACTAGTATATCAATGAAAGGTTCTCCGAGGAATTGGTGTAATTGAGCAGTCCGGAGATGCTTGTTCAAATGCGTGTTCTACATTCTGTCAATAGTGTAACATTTACCGCGTGAGAATAAATTATACGGCTCGTGTTTTTCCTCAACAATACCGCTTTGTAATGTCTTCATTCGTCGTGATACCAGAGCTTACTCTTGGTTGCTTATTACAACTTCAGCAAAAATATCTTTTCACAAACTTTTTAGGTAAAATGCTGAAGAACGAACAAATTAAAATAATCATCAACGTTCAACAACATCTCCTTCATCGTTATTTTCTTGTTGATACGAATATTTTTAGTATACGTAGTTATGTAGGCAGTATTAAAATCTACAAATGTTTACATACGTTATTTGTTTTGACACGAACTTGTTCGAACGAGTTTGTTTTTGCAATGTTAAAAGTAATAGAAAGTTAAACAATGGAAACGCAAAAGTAACACACATCATCCTGCAAAGTTTTCCAAGCCGCCGCGTCTTAAACACGACTTTTATACGACATTATATTCTCTCTTCGACTAACACGTATCTCCGTATTAAATTAATTAATTTCATACAGTGTCACGGCTTACACAAAACTTGTACGGGGTACAGTACATGTCGTAAGTATACATATGGTGAGGGTTCACTTAGTTTTTGTCTTCATTTTATTATATAGCCGGCCATTCTGAGCAGTTCGCCTAAAGACACATTTCACACGACCTTTAATGGAAGCCATAGATCATGCAAAATGTCAACACACGTACGCACACATGGCATAAGGGTTGCGGCAACGCGAACACAAGATATACACAATACATATTAAAAACATGACACCCTCACATAATACACGAACACACAAACGGTGACATAACATAAACCTATATGTACACAGCACATATTCAAACCTGTTTAGTAACTGTTCCATGACACGTCAATCTTAAATTTGTGTTAAATTAATTTTCTTACTAAGATTGCTCTCCTTAATTCATTTTGTTCTTTTAATTTATTTAAGTTATTCACGAAACATGCAGTTATATATTAATTTTATATCTTATGTTGAGTAAAAAAATAAACCAGTTAAGTTCTTTAAATTAAATTATTAGCCTGAAACACAAATATAAATTGAAAAAATCTTCGGGGAAAGAATAAATACCGCCTACGAAAATTCAACCCCTACCTTCTGATTGCCGGTCAGGTGCACAGAACCACTGTGCTACGTTGGCTTATTTTTAACCGCCAAATAATTCTATAAATACTAGTATTTCATTCAAGAATTTTGGTTTTTTGATTTTTTTCACCTGATTATTAAAAAGAAAGGTATTGTTAAATACTGTATTTCTCACTATAATATCTTCATTTAAGGGTGAAATATTAAGGATTCCAAATGTTCTAATATTTATTGAATAGTTTTTTTTAGAAGCCCATTTGAATGAAGGCTTGTTCTAAAATGTATTCAATATGATCTTCAATCGTAATTTAGAGTCAAGTAAAAGCTTATTTTTTGGTGGTATTAATTTATTTATTAATTTACAGGAAATCGACAGTTTACATTTATTTCAGTTTGTACTTATGTATGCCATATAAGTATTATATGGCCAAAATAAATCCAATTATGGATTTACTCCTGGTGACTTTACCTCTACTGAGAAAGCATAATGAGGAATAAGTAAATTCAATTTGTAAGAAAGGAATATGAATTCAAAAATTTTTACAAAACACAATATTATGTAAAACGAAAAATTGCAAAACAAAACATTTATCAACACATTAATACCCATGGAGAGAGGTTGTACACATAAATCAAATCATAATAGAAATATAAACAATAGAGACATAAACATTATTCACAAACCATCAGAGAAATGTTATTTTATGGACCTCTTGTATTTAATAAGTTTGCAATTGAAAATATCCACCTTGGATAATACCCTATTGTAATTATTGCATAGTCTGTTCAGGCAAGAATTCTGCTTAGAGTTCGTTTTGCTTTGATCAACCCTGAACAGGACACAAGAGCGTGTTGAACGCGCAGGTACATTGAATTGAATCTTATTTAGCAACTCTGGGCATTGAATATTATTTTTAACTATTTTATACAGGAATATTGCATCCTATGATGCCTTAGTACACTCAGTGAATCAATTTTAAAGTATTAAGCTGCCTCTGCATAATTATTAAATCTTACAAATGCCTTGTAATAAAGATTTTTATATATTACAATATATTCTAACATTTTACACACTATTCAAAGTTGCACAAATTTCGTATCATATTTTTAGAGATGGACATAACTTCCCTCACTACGCGAACCTGTATTGACGCAGAATTTTAGCAAATTATATAATGCATTTCGTCTATGGTTTTTTTTACAAATACGGCGTATAAACCTGCAGAACAATAAACATTATTTTGGTTTGCTAACATTACTTGCATATATACAATACCATACAGTGACAAGTTTTTACACAATACTACTATTTCCAGTGATGGGGGTGAGGGTACCGGTAAAGGATCAATAGGTTTTGCAAAAATCATAAGCGTTAATTTCAAGCTCTGCCAGTTCTGATATCTTTAATATGGATTGTAAAATTTGTTGATTTTACAAAATCACCTTTACTTATGCAATGCTTTAGATGGGTGGAGGGCCACAACTCTTTCTTAACGACGGTATAAAGAAACTGATTGTCTACCTTATTAATCGTACACGTCAAGGCTCGCACGAAGTCACGGAGAGCCTTTTCTAAGTGTTTTTATATCACACCCCCATCAGAAATACGTCCATCTGATCCAACATCATAATTTGCATTAGGTATAGCCACTAAAACAATTATATAATAGCCTTTATAGTTAAAAAAAATGTGAGCCAGCACCCGTAGAAAGCACACTAGCAACTTGTTTCCCGTCAATAGTTCCCAAGCAATTTGGAAATTGCCATCTGTGCTTAAACAATTGCTATCCGTTCTTGTTTTGAGTATCATCACATATGTCATTTTAGCTATAATAGTTGTAACCAATTGCAAGAGCTCTTCATACAGTGGCTCAGACATTCTCAAATAATTATTTTCCTTCCCTTTACATAATTCTATTAATAAATTCACATATGATAATCGCTCTCTTTACATAAACCAGTGCTTCCCCACACTCGACGATTTCGTCTTTTTTGTTGGCTTTTAAAATGTAATCAATATATTATTAAAGTAAGTGTACAATATGCGTGAATCTAAAACTCAGAAATGAGTCCCGGTACGATCAAAGGAATTATATTGTGTGGTAGACCTCTATCCCCCATCCGTAAAAGAGGTTCCCGTTTTCACCTGAAGGGCGTGCTTTTAAATATAAAAGGTCTGGAAGTTTCGCTCTTTAGAATTTTTTTAGAATAGTCCAGAACATTCGAGAATATTTGGAACGTTCCACAACATTCCAGAACATCCCGGAACATTCAGAAATGTTGCGGAATATTCGGGAATAGTCTGGAACGTTGGGGAATATCACGGAACATTCCATATAATAATTAACTAATAACGGGATTCCAGGCAGTTTCCTGAAAAAACTTTTAGTAAATTCGTAATCGTGACAATACAATGGTATCTCTAAATAGTATAAAACAAAGTCACTACCCGCGTCTGTCTGTTTGTGCGCTTAGTTATTCTTAACTGTGCAACGGAGTTTGATAGGGTTTTCACTATCATTTAGAGAATTTCTTCTGAAGGTTTATATACTATAATACATGGATATTATATTTATTGAAAGTAGAGAATAGTCGAGGAACGCCGGGTACGCGTCAGCTAGTGTGATATAATCAGAGATGTGCAAAATGGGTACCCAAAACCATTTGAAATGCAAAATGGAAATGGGTCAAAACTTTTACATTTGAAAATGCAAAATGGTTTTTAGAAAAGCATTTCAAATGCAAAATGCAAAATACCTATTTTCAAAATGCATTGAAAATGCAAAATGGTTTCTCAGGTTAAACAATTAAAATAATTATAGATTTTTGCGTGTAGAACAAACATATTATATGATGGTAAATCCAAAAACATCACGATCATAAATATACCACTCTCACCACGACTACAGATTATGAAAGCACAAAAAATTTGCGCGGGACTAATGTTGCCAACGTAAAAACATAGAAACTGCTATCTAACATTTAATATTACAGCGTCATGGCCCCATGTTCAGTATTTAAATCAGTATTTTTTGTAATGGTATCACTCAATTGCCAGGGCTCCTACCAGGGAGCAACTTGACAAATGTAAATTATCTCTCACAGCGAGGTTGAGGACCGACTGATATTTAGGGCTTATGAAAAAAAAATGAGTGGAGATAGTAGGAAGAATGTTGCAAAAAAGCATTTAAAATGGAAAATGCATTGAGAAAAGCATTTAAAATGCAAAATGGTTTTTAGAAAAGCATTTAAAATGCAAAATGGAAAATACCCATTTTGCATTTTGCATTTCCATTTGAAATGGATGTATTTGAAATAAAGCACATCTCTGGATATAATTGATAAATAACACAACGCTCCTTCTGCCGACGACATCGCGTCACAGTATGAGCTAAACTGTCGCGTGTCACCGATCGAAATCGAACCAAATAAGTTCGCGAACTTTAAAACTCTGATTTTATTGCTCCTGCTTCTATCACCCACTTTAGGCCTTAGGGAATAGTAAAATTAGAACAAAAAAATTAAATCGAGCGTTGGTAAGGTCTTTATATAGACTGTGATTGTCGCCGAATTTGCGACAACGGGAGCCGTATTGAAAAATATGAATATTGAATATTTAAAATCCTAAATAATTGTCTGGACTCATAATTTAATAAATCTTAATATTCCGTCTAGATCAACCCGACAATCTGATTTATTTTATCTACCCTCGTGTAGGACAAACATTCGAAAAAATTCCCCAATTCCTCGTATATGTGCACAATATAATACAAAATTTTACAGCATTGACATTTTTGGTAATAACCTAAAGAAATATCGATATGAAGTAATGCGTACGATCGATTGTTAATATGAAAGTATGTTATGTATCGGGAGCATCTCCTATCCTCTTCCTATTTTCCTCTTCCTCTTCCCTTCCTTTAACACCAAATTAATTTTAAGATATTAAAACTTAATTTCCAATGCATAAGAAACTTCTGTGGCTTGACTTCAGTTAACTAGTATATTTATATCTATCATTGTATATTATATAAAAGCTGTTTGTTTCTTACAAAACAAATAAATAACAATTAAAAAACATCAATTTCTGTGTTGTCTCCGTCTGTAACTCGGGTTCAATGAACTCTAGAACTTTTGCTTTGAACTCCGAACGACCGGAGACTACCGAATCTAATCCCCATGCACTGGTACTCGCGTGATAATAGTAGAAAACGTTTCGACAAGATATTAGAACGCCTCTGAGACTATCTCCTAATTTTTCACGGGCCTGCGCTAGCTTTAAATAATTTTGATAATGATGATAATAATAATAATTCATCTGAATTCACTCATTACAAACGATTTTGCTAGGACGTACGGAAATAATATACTAATGCACCGTGTTCACGTCAATTTGGAAATAGTACATTAATGCACGTTCACGTCAATTTTGCAGAACGCATCAATTTTATCATGAATAAGCACATTGAACATGATAATGATTTAAAATCATATATAATTCACGTGTTGTTCGGTGTTGGATTCCAAATTAAATTTATGTTGGGTTCCGATTGTTGTGTTATTTATCTAGTTCTTAACACCCATACTGTCACCCTTACAGTCTGGAGCCATCCAATGGCATCCTTAACTGGGGTATACTGTGAGGTTAAGGGTAGTGGGAGGGGAATGAGATGGGTGAAGGAACGTGTGGCAGTACAGGCTATTCAGATCTGGTCGTCAAAGACGACTAAAGTTATTTCAAGCAACGTTTAGAATCTGAATGTTGTATTTTAACCAGAGCGATGCCGAAAATATCTACTTAATTTATTATTTTTAATTAATAACATAAATTAGTCAAATAACACTCAACCACGGAAGCCGTCAAACATACGTCCTGTTATTCTATAATTTATTATACGCAATTATCTTTTTGCTCGATGTATGTTGTTTCGTCCTGAAAACCAAGCACATTAATGCCTGAATACACCTACCGAGTGCTCGGCCGAGACAGTGCATTGGCCGAGTGCTTGGCTGGTGTGATCAGTACGATACAGGCGATACAGCGGATAGAGGCAAGGCCCAATGACTCGGTTGAGTAAAAACCTCCTCCACCCGTATACTCAACTAGGCGGTTCATTTGCATTCTACTCGGTTGGTGCGATCAGCCGAGTCAGTCAGTGAAAGAAAAAAAAACAAATATTAAGAAATTTTTATGTTTTTGTTTTTAATACATGGCGTAACCATGTCAAGGGCACTTTAGACTTGTCTCAACGAACTGCCTCGCCCATTATCTCTTCTAAATTTGATCACCTCTACTCTCCAATAAGTTGCAAGAAACAAAACTCGACCTAGCAGTTGGTAGGTGTAATTCGTCCTTTACTAATTTTCACAACCCACTAAAACATCTTAAGTTAGGGACCACACATTTCGGTGTCGGTCTACAGTTCTAGTTTACTAGTGTAACGTTTATTGATTAACATTAACAATAATTATTTAGGCCCAGAATTTATTTAAAAAAATATTGTCCATATTGATGCTTTATTTCATATCTTATACTTTAGTCATATAATAATTTGTGGTTGAGCGAATGTTCCTGGTAGTTTGTAGGTATAGGTGTATATTAATTTTAACGCTTCCTGAAAATATTTTGAAATTAATCGTAGAAAATCACGTAAAATTGGGGCTAGGCGAAAATAAAATAAATGGAGTTGGACTGTTACAGTGCCGTGTCTATAGGTCTTTTAAAATTTAAAGTCCTTATATGTGGTTTCTTCAACTTGTCAGTAAATCCAACGCTAATGCTAGGTAAGTACTTGACGTAATTATAATGTATTTATAAATAAGTCTGAGAGGTTTTCAGTTTCAGATTTTTTTAATGCATAACTAACTTACCAGTTACTGCTGGGGTAAGCAGAGAAGACCGCCAAACTACTCTGTCTTGATACATACTATTTGCTTCGTATATCATCTCACGCACAACCTTTTTATTTCACTTGATCGAGCCGTGGGCGTCTTCCTCAGGCGTCCCCAACTTCTTCCACCATTCATCAGTCTTGTATTATTTGGTAATCTCCACATTTCTCACACGATCGTTTTATTTGTTTTACCAAATATTCGAATCATTAATCTCATTTCTACAGCATTCGGTCTACTTTCACCCTTTATCTGCCAGTTCCATAACACATTGTCATAATCATTAATATTTTTTTAATTTAAATAATAAACGTTTTAACGTGTTTTACGGTCGATGTGATTTCAAACATTTCACGAGTAACGATTGAGAGCAGAACCACGGCAGAACTGCGAGGTCACTTCAGTAAATGCATTGCTTTAAGTATTTTGTAAGTTGATCAACTCCGCTGTCCTGAACACTGCCCTCACGTCGGTAACAGTGTTTCATTACCATACTACTCCTTCACATTCTAATGCTTCCGTAAATGGCTCAGATGCAGAGTCGCTTTTCCAGAATGAGCGCAAACCTCCCAGGGCGGATGTGGGCACTCACGTCCTCACACCAGCCTACGGCTCACTCCCACCCTCGGCGGCTCCCCGAGTAAAGCTTTCCAAAGCACTTTGGCAGAACTCGATTGACCCCATATCGCCTGCTAGCGCCCGATAGCGCAAAGAGCGAGCGCGCCAAAATGAATTTCAGAAAATTTGCGAAAAATCCATTCGCGTTTATTATTCCGTGTTTTGTGAGAAGGTGCGAAGGGTAAACCAATTATTTGAATCTGGTTTGAATGATAAATTGAATCGCTTTATGGGATTAGTCACATGACAAACATGCTTTCAGAATTATAATTGTGAAACAAAGCGGCGTTCGACTTCCGAATGGATTTTTTTTATGACACTCTCTAGTTTATTTACAGCGAAATTATTCACCGGAAGCAATAAATAGGCAACATTTCGTACTTTCGCTAACGTTTTTTTAACTGTACAAGAAACATAGAATAATGAAATGTCAAAAATGTAAAAAAAAGTTCTTTCTTCAGAAAATATAAACAGCGAGTTTCTGCCGCTGGGAACTTCGTAACTATAATAAATTTATATCTTTTTCTATGATGGCATGGTTTATAAGGAAGTGAGAGAAGTTACAACAAAATTGGAAGCCGTATGAGCTTAAACATCAACTTTTATTCTGTTTTTTTTTTTACTATTTATTACTTTATTAACGCTCTTTTTAGGGGCTTTTACATATGAATAGTCAAAATTTTATTTTAATATGGTACATATTTACTATACATAACTAAACTATACATAACAATCTTTTTGTATACGTTAAGTGATAAATTAAAGATGTAGATACTCGGTATAATTACTTCCCTCTATAATTATACTGGGCAATGAGAAATACATAAGGTAGACTGTATTGTTAATTTAGTATGAAATGTATTCATTCCCTCTAGACTCTAGATGTATGATTTTTTACGTAGGTACATCAAAATTAACATAGAAAATCAACATTAGATCAGTCATCTCAAAAAACTATGAACGAATCTAAATTAAATTAAACTTTAAGACAGTCTTGTTGATGGAACTTTGCATCTCTTTGCGTTCTAAAAGCAACAACAATTTCCAAAAATAAATGTTTCAATACGTGTCTGTCTATTGGTAGGTACCTGTTTTTATTTTTATTTAGTTATATTTACCTGTTGAAGCGAGTACGCGACTAAACTATCGATCAATTCAACGAGCGTATTGCAATATACTGGATATTTGAGTAGATACTACCGCTCTAATGAACAAATTCCATTATGTCAGCATCAATGATAGTTAGTTTGTGGGCATTTTATTTTTGAAAACCTCCAATTAGTTGAGAAACGTTTTTTGGTTTCAGCCAAAAGAATGTTAAGCTCTAGAACGAATCAAAAGTAAGTATACACTTTCCCCCTGTGGAAGAATTAGCGAAGGATTTCTCTTTCAAATGCATCCGATATATTTTAGATTGAGCAATTACAATACCAATGGACATCTAACATTAACCTATTCAAATTTCAAAATAATTTATTTACCGAGCATTTTCATACTTTTTGACATTAAATTTAAAAGCTGTTTTGTAGGATACATAACAATCAAAAGAAAATGCAATCTCTAAAAAGTATAAAACCAATTCGCTATCCGCGTCTGTCTGTTTGTGAGATTAGTTATTCTAATCTACGCAACGGATTTTGATAGCGTTTTCACTAGCATTTAGAAAATATCTTCGGAAAAGTTCATTTAAACCTAATTAAATACCTGAATATTACATTTATAAAAGTCGATGTTTTGTAATCATGTCGTAAAAAAGAATTTTCGGGCTAACACAGGCTAAACCTTATGAGATACATCAAAATAATCTACAACATAAATTTATATTTTAAAAAGGCCTTTAGAAAAGTCCGCAATGCTATCCTCTCTCCTAAGGATAACCCCCCACCAACGCCAGATAGACTTTAGCTAATAAATAATAAGGATGTAATTATGTAGATGTGCTTGTTAGTTATAATAAATTAGACATTTGTTAACATGGATGCACAAATGACAATAAAATTGATAAATAAATGTTTTACTTTATCTCCTAGAAAGCATCAACCACAATTTTTTTATAGTTCATAAAAGTAACGTTGGCTTAACTTTTATGGTTTTGCTCTTAGCGGAGTTTAATCCAAGCTAGTACGAAAATGGTTAGCCTGTTAGCATTCCGCTGATTTAAAACTATGATCGTCCCAAGTGGCGAAATTGTGGTGAAGATTATGCACTTCAGTTAGCTTTTCTTTACTTTTACATCGAGTAATATTATTCAAAGTTTTAGATACTGAGGATGGGTTGGTTAACAGAATTTGAACAATTCATCAAATTTCAAAGACGTGAAGTTCTTATTCAAGTTCTGTTTTTATAGCATTATTGGCCTTTTGTTTCATAAACCTGAAATATTTACAGTAATTTAATAGAAACTTTACAGAACTTGAAAATCAACGCTGAAATTTGATGAATTGATCAAATTCTGTGAAACCATTCAAAATCTAAATATTGCTTGAAATAGCTATAATCGTTTCCAGTTCTGAAGAGCCGGTTACATCCCAATCTTCTTCTTATCCATCTTGTTCCCCTCCCCGTTTACTTTAGCCTAACAACATACTTCGATCGAGGAAAATAAAATACTGATGAAAATAAATTATAAGTTTATTTACTGCATTTTTACAGTAATCCAAGTTACAGAAATTCTTCTTACGCCTGGGTACCTGTTAATTAAAAATAGATGAACGTTTTTTTGCTGTTCTCAGAAAACAGAAATAATCCAAAGCGAAAAAGGCCAGAATGTTTCCAAAGCCAGGTGAACAGTAAAACACAAAGCCAACATTTTTTCTTTTGGCACGTCAATTCCTCCAGTTTATTTGCGACTGCTTTACGTCCTTTAAGCCAAGTTTACACTAGGGATCCAGCCGCAGCACATTTTTTAAGTCGAAACAAGCAATCGAGAGCACTTTAAACCCCAATTCGAACATTAGATTGAGAGAATTTGAATCATAACATCATTGAAGTATCTTTAGGCAGAGAAATCGGACTTATGTTCTGTTGAATTTGGAACCGTTTGCCGAGCAACCGCAGACGACATTACTCTTTTTTTTTCTCATCATGTTGTGAGACATTTGTCCCCTGGTGTAACTGTCGCTTTAATATCTGTTTCAAACCCGACATGGCTGTGTGGGTAATGAAGATTATTTCCCTCAGATCTGTTATTGAAGCTCTCACCTTTTATACAGATAACAAGAGGTTTGCTTGTAAAAATAAATCTTACTCTTTCTCAACTAGGAGCCTTCTCCATTTCAACAACTTGACAGAAATTCATTTTTATTAAAAACAATGGTTATACTTACGTACATGTGAATTAATGTCTTAGGCGGGTACAACATTTTGTTGCGTCTTTTGAATAGATTGAAAATGCCTAATAAAGATTCACAAATTGAAGAAGAAAAATCTGTTAATATTATTTTCCAGTAATGAATCTTGAACTGAGATCAGTATTGCATTACTTTGCTGTGCTTTTCCACATGAAATTACGTAAAGTCAACGTGTTTATACGTTCTATATTACCTCCAAATACAACAACAACTTTGAGTGTACATTTGAAACTTTGCAGCAAAGACGAGTAGTAGCTGACTCAATATTTATGCACAGAATTTTAACCATTTGTACCGAAATTCTGTCCCTTATTAATTTTAACATACCTTTGAGACGTACACGTCATACAGTGCTATTCCGCACGCTTAATTATAAAACAAATGCAGCATCTAATTTGCCAATTAACCGAGCTCTCCATACTCTAAATAATAATTTTCTAAACTCTAACATTGACATTTTTTAGGATGATTCACTGCCCAAATTCAAACGTGGCATCATGTCAATAATTTAAAATGTTCAATGCGCATACACACAGCACACAGACATACACACACAAACACTCACACATACATTATACATACACCTATATGCTGCACACGTCACCTAGTAAATAAGGAATAAACATACACTTAGCAAATATTACAAGGAAACATACCATAGGTACCCAACATGAAGTATCTTATTCCTGTATATTATTCTATCCCTTTAAATCATGTACTGTTGATTTCTATACTAAAAAAAAAAAAAAAATATATATATATATATATATATATATATATATATATATATATATATATATATATATATATATATATATGTATAAAAAAAGGACTGCCTACAGCCAAAACTCAAAACTCAAAACGACACTGGAGCCCTTATATTGTGGTTGTATGAACATTTTTAAATAATAAAAAAAATCGCAAAATATTTTCGTTATAACATTGTTTCCCGCTAGAACCAGCATGTACGTATTGTTGGTTTTTCTCAATTCACAAAACACATTCCACCCATTCTTTACATAAAAATTTATTTTTCAGTAACAAAAATACACAATTTCATCAGGAACCAAAATATCCACAAAAATGAAAATTTGTAAACACAAACATTATTTTAGCAAAAAAATCTATTCACACGAATATTTCCAAGCCAATAAAAATTCACTATATGTGCCCTATTACTGTAGGAACATTTGAGTGCCTGTGTTACTAACGATATTGCCTCGAAACTGAAAAAAAGGCAACTTTTACGCTTGCTTTATGTTTTATTTATTTAGGGTAAAAATAATGTAACGTTATTTCTTATATCCACAGATAAAGGTTTTTAATAGTAATATTATGGATCTCATAAACAAAAACTTACTCGGGGCCGTACTAAAAAACACGTGAAATGGAGTTTGGAGATCTCGTACCCCTAGGGAATCACACTACTTGTGCTCTTGGAAAAATTACAATGAGTCTTATTCAAATAAATAACAATATGTGATGCAAATTCATCTTTGCTTGCACCGTGTATTGAAATGATGACTAAGAATATCTTAAAAGTGAAAGTTTAAAAAAGTTTTTTTAACATATGTGGATTTTTCACCGATATTAAAATGTATTAAATTCGAGTGTCAGGAAAAATCAAATAACACAGGCGTGACATATGGACGTAATTATACCTGGAGAGAATTACACCTACTGGAATTACACAAGTCAAACACAGATTGTTTTATTAATTTAAAATTTTAGAGTTTTTAAGTGTTTGTTAAATATATTTCATATTTAAAAAAAAGGATTTGGTTCTTTGACGTGTGTATTTACTGCATTTATGTATAATTTTGTACAATTCTCTCCATGTGTAATTTCGTTATTTCACTGGTTTCGGATGGTTGTTTTCAATTTTTTTCGTTTTCAAGAATTACTATTATAAGTAAAAATAAACAGTAAGAATTATTACAGGTTAATGATGAACAATAGAAATTTCTAATTTCGTTAAAACCTAAGTAATTGTTGATTACGTTCCGGCTTTATTTTTTTGATCTTCTACAATTTATTGAACTTTTTCTTAAACTTTCGTAGTAGATTCGATTTCCTTGACAGAACGTATGAGATTCTCATTTAGATACATCGTATTGCAACATAAATATCAAACAGATACAATTTAAAATAGCAATCTTCGAACATCTGTCCAATATGTACAAATTATTGTAGATAATAAAAGATCAGAAAATAAATTTAAAATCAAAATATTATTTTCTACGAAGGCAGATTACGGTCAGATGGATATATCCAGATGACCTCTACCTGACCTAACCTTACCAAGCCATTCTATTCCACTTCTCCATTTTTCTTCCGCCCAAGAACTTTTTACCGGAAAATGTAATAGAAACTTCTCTTCAACTGAATGGATAGTTTTCCAATTTTAAAATTCTAAAGACTGGGAACGGTACTAAAAGGTTAAGGAATGTCAGGCAAGAGAAACGGACAAATGTTTTCCTAGGAACTAGAACTCGCCATGTCACACCTCTTGATGCTGCCTATTCAGTGCCGGGAAGGACCTCTACGATAATGTGCTCCGAACCTTTCAGCAATGAATTTCAGGAATTCCGCCGAAAGTAAGTGCTGAATAGAAACTTGTTTAAAAGTGGGACAAATTCTGAGCGTGGAAATAGACTTATTTTATTTAGGTTCTGTGTATTGGGGTACAAGGTCGTTTCCTTAAAAAAATGCTATTTGAAATATTAAAAGGTATACAAAATACTACACATTAAGCGCCACTCAAATGTAACTCTATAGGTAGGACATCACTGCCACATGGAATATAAATATTTCGTTAATCGAAATGTGTTTACCTATGTTTTGAGACGAGATCTAGTAGCCAAGTAAATTCGAACCGGCTTATCTTTCCCGCTCCCTTCCGTTTTAGAATTTTTCTGAATGTAGAATTCATTTATCGAATGTTTCCAAACCAAAATGAGAGGTGCTACCCATCTCACATACATCAATCTGCAATATATTACCTAAATTTTGTAAAACCTCATTCAAGGCAATAAAGACGAGTGTCAATTATAACTACTTCCCGATCTTACTATTTATCATCTGCTTCTACTCGCTACTTCTTTCAGTATTACAACATTTCCAATTTGAAGTGGTCATAGCACAGGCAGATACAGTATATACTCAAGAACGGTATTTAAAAAAAAGGCTTTATTACTGTCCACTCATGACTCACCGTCATCCACAACTAACTGGTGATATTATCAACATGTTTGGCTGTTAGCTTCCTCTTAATTGGGAACATTGCATAGTTATCGTGATTTCTTCATATTATCAGAGAAAAGTTTCTAAAATGCCAATTATTCTCTTCTCATATTGGCTTTTAACATGGTAAGGATGAAAGATATCGTATCTATTTGCTGTCTGGCTAGATGACTTGATAAGAGCATTCAATTTTATTTAGAATAGATAATACTAAAAATAAACAAACTTTTTTTTAATACCGATCTCATAAAGATAACAAATGAAAATTATTCTGCTTTTGAAATGTAAATATTCTGCGTATAAAATGCTACCTTTTTAGCATTATCGATTTTCAGGTGACGCGTGCATACATGATTAGCTAGGAAAGAGGTTGATATGTAGAGTCACCTAACCAACTGTAACTGAGACTTAACAAAGTTTTGTAAAATGTTATGTAAAAGCTCGGGTTAACGTCTAATGCCAGGAGTCGAGAGTTGCAAGCGGTGGATTATGGGTTCTGAATCCTGAACTCTGGGTTTACAGAGCGAGCAAACAAATAATATCACGCTAATTTAATCACCACAAGAGCTTTGCTCAGTTGCAAGATTCAACAACTACGCTTTAATCTCCTGGGTTTGCTTTGCGGCTATCTGCTTTCCTGAATATAAAAAGTTTAATTCTGTTTCTTTTACAAGTTACATGAACAGAGTTATAATGAAGATCGACGTTATTTATCTTGGAGCCATTTTTTTCATACCATTTGAACAATTAATCAAATTTCAAACCGTGTTCTATTATTTTTATTTTTTATTTATTGATTTTATTTTAGTAATTTGTACATTTAAGTTTACAAATGACTAATTAATTGTTACATATAAATATACTATGTATTTTTTTTCTTCCTTGATGTGGCTCCTACACAACATCTTGAATTTTTCAATTGGGGCAGACTTAAGGTTTTCCGGCAGCGCGTTATAGTATTTCATCCCTTTTTAATAAAAGTGTGTTTTTATGAAGTGACAAACCGGGTAAGTATGTTTTTCTGTACATTTTTGTAAGTAATAAGCATGTTTTTATGAATCTGTTTTTAAATAATAAAATTAGGTAGAGACTAGGAATTCGCAATAAATAGTACAGCGCCTTTGTGGTGGTTTTTCACAAAAACGGCGCTATTCAATTTATCAAATTATTATTACTAATCAAGTTCTATTATTATTTTAGTTGTGAAACAACAAGTCCATGTTGAAATAATCACTGAACTAGAAGAAGCTTCCACAGAACTTTTCAACAGAGATCTTTTCAGATGTTTTCAACGGAATTCTCGGAAACTCTGCAGGCAAGTGTTTTGCTAAGCCCAGGGTAATTTATTATCCCGACCGTCGCTTTTTATTGCGGGCAGAATGCACCACTTCAACAATCACCAGGAAAGATTCTTGCTGCAGAGTCTCCATTTTCTATATTCGTCGAACGTCAGAGCGGTGCTGCCAAGGTCTGGTATCTGTGAGAGGATATTGTGTCAGCGCTTTGTTAGCAGCAGACACATACCTGGACGGATGAAGAACCTCGTGCTGGCACTGTTGGTGGACGCAGTGGACTCTTTTGCTGCAGTAGCCGGACCAGTTTCCTCACCACCTAGGATTCTTGCTGCAGAGTCTCCATCTTCTATCTTCGTGTCACCTGTTCCTGTACTTCATTTTACTTAACTTAACTTCACTCTATTTTTGTAATATTTATATTTTTTTAATACCTGTATCAACTGTAAAGCGCCCCTGGGGTGATATCTTACAAAAGCGGCGATATACAAATTGTTCAGTAAATAAATAAAACTTGAAAATTAGCTTTTAAATGTAAAGAATTGTTAAAATTCGGTGAAACATCTGACTTTCAGTTATTTTCAAGTTGAACACATCTTTTAGTTCTGTCTATTTAGTTCTGCAGAAAATGAAAAAATGTAAAACGATTAAGTATTTGTTGAATTTGCAAAACTCCTGAACTTTGCAAAATAAAATAAAACACCTTTTTGGCGTTGTTTTTTTCTTGTATAAATCAAACAGGCGGCTGGTGTTGATCGGGAATTTAAACCTTATCAACATCTACATAAGGAGTATAATTGTTAACATGACCGATTCCAAATGTCAAAGAACCTTGTGCATCAGCTTCATGTTTCGATTAGGTTAAGTTTTTTTTAAATTCATTTCGTTGTGATAATGGTAATTTTTTCGGTTTCTGTTTGTTATTAAATTATTTTCTTGGGGTTGTTTTTTTTGTATTATTCAGTGGGACTACGGCATCCTCAATTTGAGGTACGTTTTAAGGCTGAAGGAAATGGAATAGAAAGGAGAAAAAATAAAAAAAAGTTGGGTGGGAATTACTTGATTAAACACTTCAAAACAATTTTGAAGTGTTTTCCTTTTATAACATGTTATAGCTCTATTAACAAGATTAAAATGCAACTGAAAAAAATAAGTGTATTTCTCTTTTACAGATGTGTTCTTAAAATAGTTCATAACAAAACAAGGTTTCGAGTATTTTACGATAAGAATCGAGAAAACATTAATATTTTTTATACGTGATTATTATATAACTAACAGTAGGACTGCCAAGTGTTACATGTTAGGGTAATTCATAAATAAATTCAGGGAGACAAAGTAAACTCAGTTTGTATGTAAATACTACTTCAACACTCTTTTGATATCTTTCTTCGCCGACCGGCTTTGTTAGATGTAAAATTTCTCTTGACATTTTCAATTCTCGTTAAGCTTTTCACTACACTCCTTCATTTTGCTGTTTTATAATAGCAATTGAAATTTTGAAGGGCTTGTTGATTATAAACTTGTTACATCATTCTTCAAACAATTCTAATAATTTATTCCTGCTAAAACATCATCAAACGATAGGATGATAAAAATATTTAAATTAATTGCTCGGTTAGGTAAGTTTAGGTTTGACAACATGATTTCAACAAATTTTCCAAGAGTCTTGAACGATAAGCTCTGGAGTCATTAAATGCGCAAAGATTTTTCTGTCTGCGGATCTTCAAAAAATAATTTATATACTTAAAAATAAGATAAGACATAGACACATTATAATTTTCTTTCATATCTCTATTTGTAAAATAATATTCTTATGTATATATTTTTCCCCTATTTATAAGTCAAAATATTTGTAAATGTTTTTAACTGCTGTTTAAGTCAATTCGTGAGAAATAGTTTGGATGCAGGTGAATTCTCTAGTTGATGTTTTGTATATTCTTGTCAATCGATATCTGTATCTGTTTTTTCTCCTAAATAAAAAAAAATACATAAAAAAGACACAATATTTATTCCACAATTTAAATGTTTATTAAAATAAAACGATTTGGCATATTATTATAACTCTGAATTACTATTTTTTTTAATAAAGACAAACACACTACGCTTGGGTGGGACCAAAACGCGATGTCAACTCGGCCACCGACCGGTCGAATTATAGTAATACATTTACAGTCTTTAGCCAACGTTTCGGACAGCATTACTGTGCCCACCATGCTGTCCTAAACGTTGGCTTAAAGAAAGAGCTAGAAAACATAATCATTTCTTATAAACTAAGTATAACCTTCAATAAAGGACGATGAAATTAACATCGCGAGCGAAGTTGGTTAATGAAACTAACAATATATTACGTATATGCTTCCGACGGTTCCATGATAACTCAACACACTTTTAAAAAGTGATATAAAGTCATTAGAAACGTTGAATAAAAAAATTTAACCTAACCTAACCTACTTCACCCAGTTAATAAAGTTTTTCTTTCATCACTTTCCATGACTTTATATAACTTTTTAAAAGTGTGATGAATTATCATTGTGATGATTTATCCGGTCACCGCTTCCGACATCCTATATCAATGTATGTTAAGAAACAGGCAAACACTGTGGATTTGATTTTTATTTAATCCAAAATTTTATTCCCAAATGTAATCTGCTTTCAAAATCCAATATCTATATGATTCATAAAAAAATCACGCCATCTCCTTTTCGATACAAGAATTTCGATATTTCTTGATGAAATGTTAAACAGGTAACTTTCAAAATAAAATTTAAAATTGTGTGTTAAGGTATAATTGTGAAAAACTCTTTGTAAAGCAAACCTTTGCAACGCCGGGAAACTAGTAGGTATACGTGGCTTAAAAACGAAAATTATTCATTTAAATTACCTACTCACTGGTAAAAGTGCATACTAACATAGTGCTTTTCTTATTTCCGAACAATTTTCCAAGAATCATGAAATTTTCTTTACCGCCTTGAAAATATCAAGATATCTCCCTCGCCAAAAATATATACCTTCTTCCATTTTACCGAAACGCCTTTGCTAATTTTCTCCCCCTGAATTTTTGGCAACACCGCGGCCGTTTTAAAAATTAAAGATAAGAAAATAGGCGATTGAAAATAATTTCTTTTTGACTTATTAAAAAATAAATTATAAACGCTGAGAAGAAAAAACAGGCTTTTTTTCTACATAATGTATTAAAAAGTACTTTTTGACTACCTTCAGTACATATTTAATTTATTATAAAATTTACTTAACTCTGAAATTATACATGCAAGTAAAATGTACTATAACTTTAACAGCATTTTTTTTACAATAATTTGAAAATTCATACACATTATAAATGTCTGTCCATCTGAAAATAGTTCGACTTACCATAATTTCGAGAAAGAAAAAGATGTTAATATTTTTTTGACCTCATAGCTCGCTGTTCAAGAGCTTTTCCCGCTGCAACTAATCTGTTTCAATGTTTAGGTGTTATATCATTGCCATTGATTGTGTTAAATGCTTATCTTAAATCTTGACGGCCGGCATAGTCCAGTGGTAACGCATTGGACTGCCATACCGAAGGTCGCGGGTTCGAACCCGGCGTGCGCAAATAAATTTCATTTGATTAATTTGTGTTATTTCACAATTAATTAATTAAAATAATATATAGTATATTTGCGGCACGTTCCAGAGTGGAAGATACTACCAGTATCGCCCTGGTGTAAGACCACCATTCAGAATTGAAACGTTGCTCCAAATGGCTTTAGCCGTGTTTAGTGACTAGATCTGAATAGCCAGGTACTTCCTCACCTTCCTCTTTCCCTTCCCCACTTACCTTCAGCCTCACAACATCCCCCAATTGGGGATGCCATAGTCTCACTGGCTCCAGACGGGAGCAGTTGGGACTCTTGTGAGGTATTCACTATAAAAAAAAATAAAAAATAAAAATCTTTACTTTTACTCTTAAAACTAATTCATTTTGACGAAAAATGTGTTTTCGTACAGTTTTATTCTAAATCTAAATAAAAAGTGACTAGCAGGGCAGGCAAAGAGGATAGACCGCCATACAACTCTGCCTTGGAACACACTCCTAGCTTCATTCACACTCACACATCGTCACGTATAAAGTTGTTAGGTAATCTGCTGTTTTTATGACTCTTGATATGGGCTGACACCAGTATTTAAGTCACTCGATCACGCCATGTCTTCTTCGGACTCACACTTCTTCAACCATTCATTTCTGCTTCATATATTTGTACACCCCGTCTTCTATTCAAACCATCGCATATTTCATATTACCCATTATTTAATTATTTATTTTTATTTAAGTACATAAAACAGGCATGGTGCCCAAAAATTTACATACTTGGATGTTTAAATACATAATAATAACAAAACGATAATAACAATAGTAACAAGATGAATAAGCTAAATATGCAGTAGTAAATAACAAATAAGAATGGGTAAAAGGTAAATACAAATATGTTCATAAACGATTTTTTATTGTCACACCTGTACTGGTGAGACACTGATTAGGTAGGTACAATGTTACTTCTCTTTAAGGAAAGGGCTTCATCACAATATCAGCTTAATATTATTAAAGGTAATAGGTTTTTTTTAAGTGTTTAAATTAATGTTTGGTCATTAAAAAAAAATGCTTGCATCGCGTACTTTTGACATCATGGTTTAACACACATACATCTTAGATATCTCATTTCAAAAGCTTTACCCTTAAAGTTGCCTACAAACAAGGAAAAGCATTCTCCAAGCGAACACATCTCTAAATAGCCCTCATAAAATTTTCAGACATGTTTTTTAATAAAGATTTTACAGAAAGAACAAGAAACAAAAGGAGTGGGGTTCTCATTTGAAATGTACGCAGCGGCCGACGGCATTACATTTTATTGCGAATACTGCCGTGTAAAGGCCACAAATTTTCAAAATGCTCGCCATTAGCATTAAAACGCTATAAATAGTACGTACGGTCACAAAGCTGTGCTATGGAAAAATGTTGCGCTTCGCTTAAGCCGGTGAGATTGTAATACTGGCAACACCGAACAGATCATCCCTAGAAGTGTTATCTATACCGAAAACCGAAAAAAATGTCACCAGCAACTCACAACAAAGAGCATGGTTATTATTGTACAGGGTCCGTCACGGAAATCGCATGTTTTTTTATTAGCTACGGCCGAGTGGTTGCAATCAGAGAGTGGGGGGTGGTCTTAATTTGTCTGTTAGAGTGAGAAGTTTAGTTGCCATTCCTACAATCTTGCAATCAGAGAGTGGAAGGCGGCCTTAATTTGTCTGTTAGAGTGGGAAGTTTAGTTGCCATTCCTACAAAAACTTCGGTAGTTCTACCGAATTCACCAAAAATATACTAATCTAACGATATTCGTAGAAAATTTAACAAAATTTGTGAAAATCAACCAAACTTTCCTTTTTAACTACCAGTGCAATTGTACACACAGCTTGTAATTCAATAACTGTCTTACGGGATCAGTTTCCAGGCAACCTTATCTCCAGATATGGCAATATTCACCGGCCTCATCTCTCTTGTGTGACTTAATTTTGTGGCCATATTTCAAGTGCCGAGTATATATTGATAAGCCAGACTGCCTTGAAGATCTCAAGGCGAAAATCCAAAGTTGGAAATCGTTCGGATTCTACGTTAGATGTCAATTGACGGGTGATCGGATAACTCACCAAAACTTCTAATTATTAATTTTTGTTTAATCACTTTTCATAACTTTATAGCACTTTTTATAGGTGTGTTGAATTGTCATTTTGAGGAGTTGTCGTGGAACCCTTTTTTTCTGAAACGCTTTATGATGTCCAGTATTGTAATATTTTCAAAATCAAATATACTTATTCTGTCGTCTACACAGATCGAATAATAGTAATGATTTGAAAAATATTAATAATTAAATTATTAAATTATTAAATTATTCACTTTCCATGAACTTTTTTGTATAAAAAAATATTTATTCGTCCTATTCCCGCTCAATGTAGTTAATCCATAAATTATTAACTTTTTTGTTTAAAGAAATATTCAAGCGTCCTAATCCTGCTGAATTTAGTATATCCTTAAATAATTAACTTTTTGTATTTAAACAAATGGAACTAATTGCGAGAATGAAGCTGAAAGTGGGTACCAAAATTATTTTATTTTAATAGTAATAATTATGTTTATCTTTTCTTTACATTTTCGACTTATCAAAGTTATTAAAAAAATTATAGTTTTAGTTTTAGACATCTGAATCTTTCCTACTATCCCGTGATAATTCATGGGTCTGCGCTAGTAACAAATAATTTATGAATTGAGGTGGTGTACTCGTCTCTTGCTAGGCGGAATATTTGGCAATAAGAGATATTTTAGGTTAAACTTATTTTATGCCATCACAAAACCTTTTGACTCATAGGCCTCAGACAGGCCAATAAAATTCATTTACTAGTCCAGTGTGCAGGAGCGGCTAAAGCTGAAGTGGTGGTAATATTTAAATAAATAGACTTTTTAGACGTTCTAGCTCCTTCAAAAGTCATGAGTCACTCCTGACAAAACGTGCGATACACAAAGAAAGAAAAAAAAACAGATAATTTTTTTTTCTTTTTTTCTCCAGAAGTAGGGAAAATTTGAGCTTACTTCGGATACACGGACGCCTACGGTATACTTCTAATCGTTAATCCGTTCAGTGGTCAGCAACATCAGTCTTCTGATGAAGACACGCTTCTGTAAATGTATACACTGTACGCGCATTAAAGCTTATAAACGCTTTGCAACATATGGCGCTCGTCGTCTTCCAGTGCAGGTCTCATTATTAAAATTTCCTACTAATAATGGTATGCTAATGTGACTAATGGAAAATGTAACTACCATTTTTTCTCTTCTTTACAGTAACTTAATCGTAACAAATTAGTAGAACAAAAGAGAGAAAAAAAGTCAGGATAAACTACTTTCGGTGGTTTTTCAACGTGTGCGTTTACATTGAAGAACGGTAATTTTGTAGTTATGTAGATAAAATTTTATTTAGATACATGTTTTGTATAAGATTAAATATAAGGCTTAAAATAGCACGTACGGTCGCTTACGGTAATGTGTAGGTTTATGAATGAAGAGCTGTAGTGCCACGCAATTCGCTACGCGCTGCGTACGAGGACCATCGGTCCAGTAGTCGGTCGACCGATGGTACGCATCGCACTATTTCTATTCTAAAAATACCGCAACATTTAGTGACCTTGAACTTTGAAGATTATCCAAAAGAAGAAACAAAAAGAAGGTGATTGACATTAAAAGTTTTGGTAAAACTACCCATTTCCACTTTTCTCACAGTTTAACGCAGAATTTTGTCTCACTTGATGTTCAACATAAGTGGAAAATTACTGTCAACTGATTTCTAAAAACTCTACGTAGAGCCCATACAACGCCGGGACCGGAGACAATTAATTCATCATAATTTTGCGTTACAAAGATAGGTAGATAATTATTTCTAATACAGGGTTTTCCAATAAGAGGTGTTTTTTTGAAAAATTCACTTGAGTGAATCAAATGCAAATCATCTTGAGTGATGAGGTCCATTTCCACCTCGGTGGCTTCGTCAACAAGCAAAATTGTCGCATCTGGGGCTCGGAAAACCCAAGAGTTATTGTTGAAAAGCCTCTCTATCCTCAACGTGTGACTGTTTAGTGAGGTTTATGGTCCGGCGGAGTCATTGGACCTTACTTTTTCGAAAATGAGGCTGGAGCAACAGTTACGGTGAATGGATTGCGCTATCGAGAGATGATTAATGATTTTTTATGGCCGGAATTGGATGGTATTGATCTGGACAACGTTTACTTTCAACAAGACGGCGCACAAGCAACGAAACCATTAATCTTTTACGATTGAATATCAAAATAACACCTCTTATTGGAAAACCTTTTATTATGGAAAATAATAAAGTTCGCATTCATTTTAGTCTGGAGATAAATGTATGAATGAGGATGAAGTGATATTTTGTCATTATTGTGTTATCTGACACTTCATACTCTCCGGTACTCTTCAGATATCGAGTGCAATTTATTACGCCTACATGCATTATGTATCCCTGAACAGCGATTACAAAGAAACGTTTTTTCCAGCGCATTAGGCGGAACGCTGGCTGAAGAGTTGCGTGGCCCTGTTATAAATAGTCGGATGGCTCGGAGCATTGCGAATTGTGGACACACGCCTTGGAGCAGGCATTTGACCTAGTTAGGGGCACATCATGGCAGATATGCAAAAGTACCTATGTGGGATTATAAGGGGTTGTATTGAGACATAATATGTGAATTATGTGCAAACTACTTAAACACACGTGACAAGATTTGCGTTCATTTTGTCCATAATAGTATTCATATAAAGCGTGTTCCACGCACAATTTTTTTTTACAAATATCGTCTTGTAGGTTGGTAATTTTACGTACATTGGGTACATGCCTAGTAACAACGGTTATTCATTTGTAAATATGTTCCAATGAGAAATTCTAGTCAATTTAAAATATATATTTATATGTTAGTTCATACTACTACTTTTTATTAATGTCGATTTCATAATTTCAAAGTTTTCATTTTTAAAAGCCCGCCAAAATGATCGAAATCTGACAGGTACGCGTGACGTCACATGTACCTCGTTTTTGTCGGTTAACAATAAGGTCAGTCCCACTCAGGTCGGTATGAAATCTACAAATCCCAATTTAATATTTAACGTGATTTCTTTTCAAATAATTTGTATTTCATAGTGTTAACCTTTGTGCGAGTCTGCGCAGCACCATTTTGCCAAAATTATCCGCATTCCAGATCTGTCAAAACCCGCAACAAATCACAGAACGTTTGTATCTTGAAGTGTTAATCGTTTTAAAATGACGATGATTAATTCTACATATAATAATAATATCTTATTAGCGTTTGAAAGATAAACAGATAAAAGAGTGTAAATTAAAAATCAAGAGTGTAAATTAAAAATCAAAAACCTGCAGATCCTGATACAGGAGAAATATCTTGGACTGTGTATTGATAAACACCTAACCGTGTTTTGAAAACAGCATATTCAAGATATTAAAGATAAAATCACCCCCTTAATTAGCGTATTTAGCCAGTTATCATATCTGATTGAAATCTGGGAAAAGGCATATGAAACATATTTAAATGAACTACAGGTAACACATAATAAAGTAATCAAAAAGCTATTTCTCTTCAAACCTTGGACATCACAAAAAAAATGTGGAAACAAAACTGTTAACATTGGGAAAATTATATGAAAATAATACATGTCTCCTTATATACAAAATACATAATATACTCCTACTTACAAACACAGAACTCATTGCAACGTCCCAAATACACACACACTTTACACGGCAACACGATAAAATAAATTTAAACACCATACATACTCATTATGGCAAGCAATCCATTGGTTACGAGGGAAGCAATATATAAAATTGCCTCCTAGACGAAATTAAAAATGAAAAAAGTATAAGTACATTTAAAAAAAATTTGTTCATTTATGCTCAATCAACAAAACAATGAAAGTAAATAATATCAGTGTGTAATATATTTATATGTAATATACATGTTATTTCTAGTTAAATAAGTTAAAATGTAATTTTTTTTATCTAGAATAAAAATATTAAATATTAAAAAAATAATTTAACAAAAAGCTGACCAATCGCAGAGAAATAATAATTATAAAGGTTTATTTTTTATCTGAACGTTTTGTAAACCGTAAAAAATGAAACCAACCAACCGACTTCCAACTGTCCACAGACAGTAGAACTATCGTCACCCCAGTTCTATCTTGTCTTATGGAAAAATCTGCGTTTTTGAGTTATTTATTTTAATACAAACAGCACAACATGTTCTATCAACGTAAATATAAATGTGAATATAAAGTTAAAATTATAAGTTATAATGTACACAGCATAAAGTTTAGAGTGTAATATACGGTATAAAGTGAAATGGTTAAATATAAAGTATAATTTACGGCATCACAGTTAAGTTAATTATAAAAAAAACTAGTTAAAAAAGGTAGAAAAAAATTATTCGAGTTGTGAAGTCATGTCCTTATTTCATGTACACTGAATTCCATTTTGTCGCATCTGCGGAGTATTTCATCCGTTCTATTTTTTCCTATATATTTTTCATTTCATTTAACCTTATTTTAATACAACTTTTTAATAAAATATTCCTATCATGTCGTCACATTCAACTTGGTTCCCACTTGTCTTATTGTCAAAACATTATTTCGTTCTATAAAGAAACAATCCTACTTATTGTATCTTTAAATTTGGATTCCCATTTGAAAACTAATCAACATTTAAAACATTTCCCATTATTTAACAAAACATTTTGTAGATATTTTCAAATATTTTATTTGGTCCAATATTGATATTAACTTAATAAGTACCAATCAATCATTATTATTATTTACCTTACTTCTTCATGAAAAAAATGTTTACGGGTAATTCAAAAGGTGATTTGTTAGAAATGTTTACACGATAATATTATCTAGATTCGAATCATGAATTTTTCATACAAACTAGTATTTATTTTTGCGCTTTTAGCTTTCTGTTTGGTGAAAAAATAGGTATCTTACTTAGGATGGCGCCTCAAAGTCTTGGATAAGATAAGGTTTAAATGTAACGACCAACTTTTATCGCTATGTGACTTAATGGATAATAAGCTAACTGTGTGGTTCCCGGTAACCTGTAAATTCCCTTTGACACGACGCGACCTGTAATTTTGTAGGTTGTAGTTAATTTGAAGGCTTACCTTGTACGTTTGACACTGCCTTATATTTATCGAATACAAATATATCTTTGTTTTATATCGGTATATTTCTACAGCGTGGTGATATCGACATTTCTTAAAAGCCTATAAATATATAGCATTTCATAGTTTCTTACACGTTTAAAGCTAATCGACTAAGCAAAAGTGCCTTGCATGTTTGGTAGTTCCTTTCCCGGAATGAAATATGACTTTGGTATGTTTCTAGCCCGTAGTCGCGTTGGCTCAATTCATAAAGCTGATGTTTCATAAATGCATAAATATATTTTGTATGTGTATCTTACACTTTTAAGTAGTAATTATCTATTTAAAGATACTCTCAAAATCAGCCTGGTGAAAGATCAACATTCAGAATAGAAACATTGCTTGAAATGGCTTTATCCGTTTTTGGTGATCAGATCAGAATTGCCACATATTTCCCTACGTCCCTCTATCTACTTTCTTTACCTCCCTACCACCTTCGAACTAGAGACGTAAAAGCGACCCGTTCTCATGTGACAAATGTCAACCGTGTGTATATGTCGCCGCGCGTTTGGCGTGTTTCCCGACTATGCACCGGTGCCGAAGAGATCAATGACGCTAGTTCCTCGGCGCATCTTCCATTGTAATACCGGTAGAACAGGGACATCACACCTAACTGACGCCTGGGCTCTAAGGCTTACAATCTCCTTTTTAAGATAGGGAAATATATCAAATGGACCTATATAATATAGACAAACATTATCGCGTGATAATATTTAAACTTCTTGCTTACTACACTATATGTGCGGAAACATTGCTTCTGTTGTGATATAGGACTTAGCCAGCCGAAGAATTGAACTCACGACGCCGGGTGGTAGGCATATCCATCACGTATATGGTAACTTCGTATGCCAATACTCAGAATCGAATAATATGAGGACATAAATCGGTATCTTGTCTGCCTCGTGGCCAAATAGACTTGCTTACTTCGTTGCCATGAAGATTCGAACGACAAGATTTCCCATTCTTAATGTGCCTCGTCCCCCTGCTCCGGCTGTCATGTGCGCGGCCCACGGCTGATGATAAAATCAGTGAGCAACCCACTGGCATGGGAACGATCGTTTTAGCAGCGGAATTTACGCTGGGGCCGAAACCAGTTATAGGATGTAGTAAAATATTGATTCTAAATATATTCAATACAACATCCTTACATACTAGTTTATCTAATGTTTTGTTTAATGATATTGAATCTGTTTGATAAACATCTGGTATAATTGGGAAAACACCCGCCCGGCTAGCGGTAAATGTTAAATGCCATTACATACTTGCATTTTATTAATATTGCTTCACTAATGTATTTTTTTGCTGTAGCTAGTTATGAGCTATGACTTTACGAATCTATAATAGGTACTGTAGCATTAAAAACTGTGAAAAATGACCCGTCAATCACCTCAAGGGCAATTTACATACTAATAATTATTTATTTTATTTGTAGAACATCTTTTCTTTTGTTTCCTAATAATTATACTACTTTCTTTTCCATTGAGGTTTAAAGTTACAGACACAAACTATGTTTAAAATAACACTATTTTGTCAAATAATATTTATATCTGTTAAAGTACAAATGCATACCTTTTAAAGGTTATTAAGATTTGACGTTTTACATGGAATGAATAATTGCACTTTTTTAAAACAAAGAAAAAGAAATAACAAAGTTTTTCAGGTTGACATCCCCTTCTTGAAAGGACGTTATAATAATATATGACGATGTTTACGAAAAAGTTTTGGCAGGTAGCGCAAATAAATTTCCTAGGGATAGGCTTCATTTTTCTAAGGCTGCAAGATAAAATTGGGTGGCTGCGGAAGAGGGACAGCAAGAGTGGGAGAGGATGAGAAGGAGGGAAAAAGAGAGAATCAATTCAAGCCGGGTGTGTTTACATATAATTCTGGGAAAACTCGTCACGGACGATTTAAACTTTTTTTATTGGGGGCGTCATCTCCTTTGCTGGATCATTCAGACCTTTTTGTTGGTTATTTGTTGTTTTCGGATGCAAAATATATTATACAACATGTCTGAAAATAGACGCTCTTAGAAAGAAGTGGAATGAGAATGCCGTTAAACCGCATTTCGTGTGAAGCAAGAATATTTAAAGGAAAATCTAATATTTTTCTTATTTCTTAAAAAAACCTACACGGTAAACATCACTACATTTCCACGGAGTGGTCGGCAAATAGAATGTTCCGCTGGACAACTCTTTTTTGGCTCACGCTCCTTGCTTCTTCTTAATTCTTCTCATATGTTATTCTGTGTCTTCACGCCGTCCCCTATTGATACCTGCGCAGGCACAATCGGAGCAGTCCCGAGTAGGGCGCCGACTTGCTATGGCACCAAGACGCCAATGATCCAAGGAGCTAAGGAACCAAGGAGTTGATGATACATAACATTTAAGCCCCCGCATACCTAATATCTACAGATTTATAACAAGTTTCTCGTTAACTCTTTAAGTTTTTAAAATGTTTTTTTCAAAACAATATATTTTGTTTTTGAAGATATTCTCTTTACATTTGCTATGCCGAAACTTTATTTATATGAATTTCCCGCGAGAGAAAAAATCGCAAAGTAAGCCATGAAAATTATTTAAAAAACACGTTTTATTCTGTTATTTAATATGTTATAGACATGAAAACATTCACTCTGTATCTTTAAATACAACTAAATCCTTTGCCGAGAGATTTTTGCTCTCTCTCAAACGAGTCGTGTTTTATTAAATATTTTCACCATCTTCACCTAATTGTTATCGTTTTTTAATATTAACGCGCTCCCTCTAACACTTTTATTTACATATCTCCCTTCCAAACCATCTTTCAACGCTTACTACGGTGCTTAACACAGCGCCTTTGAGATTTTTACTGGCGCCAGGCGCCGCTTGGCTCAGGGCCGGTCGTGGTTAAGCCCCTCTTTGTCTGCTTAAAACCAGGGAAATTATACCGATACCCATTTGGGCAACTTTTCTGTGTGGATTAAGGCAGGGAAAAGAATTTATTCATGCTGGTCTCATGCTGACTTATTGCCACTCTTGTTTGCGTGCTAGTTTTTCGTCGGTGCTTCAGTTTACGGAGAACGTCCGCCGATAGTTTCTCTAGCGGGCTATATTGTAACACCCGTGTTGAGATTTATCTCACTTTTTCTTTTAATTTAGTTATTTTCATCCGAAGTCCGAATACAATTGAACACGCAAGAATATATATTACTATAAATTCAACTCAAATCTGAAAGTATAAATATGCTATTTAACATTATTTTTCCCTAGAGGTTGAGATTTTTTTAGTTCATCCGTGAAAGAATTCATATTTGTGGAAATAAGTATTTATCGTCTTTAGAAGAAAAAAATATATTTTTGTGAAATATTCATGGTTCAGTCATTACATTATTTTTAATCTAAGTTCAGAAGAAGACTTAACATTTCGAAGTTACCTACTTTAGTATCTTATTTACAGTAAAGCAATTCATTTCCATAACATTATTAGTTAGCATAAAGTTGTATGTGACACAGTAATAAGTAACGGATTCAATGTACTTTCGAAAAAAATGTTAATATTTTTTTATGATTCTGTTGTTTTGGGTCACTTGTAGTCCATTTAGTAGAAAAATCTATTTAATTGTCATCGTGAAAGCCATTTCATCTGAGACAAAAGACGGGACACTACACCAACACAAAACAGTATTGTTGGAATTCGAGCTTTCTGAAAAAAAGCATACTTTTTGGCAAAAAGTCACTAAAATAATAATTTTCAAGCTTTTAATTTTCAACGTAACGATTTTTACGATATGTATTACCTACAAGTAATTCTTTTGTTTATAAATCATTTAGTTTATATTTTGTAGAAGAATAAACAACGATTTTTACAATAATTCCTAGTGATACCAGGTTGCCAACTCTAGTCTAGTCAACTGGTATTACAGTATAATTTAAAATTGTTTTCTGCGTTCCGTTTTGGTGTAGCCGTCAATTACCAATACCCGTCGGGTACAAAGATTTTGTTTTGTTATTTTACGCCCAGCCGGGCTATGACATGAATTTTAAAAACAGAGTATACCTAGTTAGCTCAAAAAAATTATTAAAAAAAATTTAAAGCATGATAAAACAGTAACCTGATAAACCGAATAAGAAACAATATTAGTAAAACATGTAACAGTAACATAACATAATATAGAAATTACTAAATATAAGACAAAAACTAAAACTACGTTACCGATATTGAGCTTAGCCAAGTCGTCTTTATTAATATTTATGGGATTTTTATGAATTTTAATTGCCTCCGTAGTTCGTGCTCTATACGTTTTGGGTCTTCCCAGAACTTCAGGAACAAATACAAAGTTATGGCCGGTTTCAGATAAATGCTCTTCTATTGCCGATTTTACAAAATACATGAGTTTACGTGCTTAAAAGTATTCTGATATCCTTTTGGAGATCTTCCGTTTTGTGTGGCCTACATAAATATTGTCTCCGCTGAGTTTATAAACTCAAAAACATCTTTTTCAAAAGGAAACTTGACAAAAGTTCCGACAAAAGCTTTGAGGTTTTTTAAGGTTAATCTTAGAAGATTGGAGTTGGCAACATAATATCACATCTACGTACATGAGCACACTCTTCGTTTACAGATCTGCCTCATGATGTACAGTGTACAGTTGGCTAAAGAAGGAGGTAGCGAATCACGGCATAATACCCCAAAAATAAATCGCTATGCTGAATTTATATTTTTTTAAATTAAGTATATATCTACAAAAAATAAATTCACAACGAATTTTTTTCCTGTTCTCGCGACTTTATTTGTATAATATTTGGTACACGTGTTTAGTTTTAAAAAAATCAACCCTTTTATATCGCGTTTGAACTAGTGATACAGCATTATACTATAAACCCCTGCAGTTAGGTAGATTCCCCTTATAAGCGGATTGCAATATTTAGAGCACAGACATTGGGTAGGTATTCTGTCCTTGCTCTACCGGTATTACAATGGAAGATGCTCCGAGGAACTATCATCATTGATCCCTTCGGCACAGGTACATAATCGGGAGATATGCCTAACGATCGCCGAATATACGTGCACGGTTGACATCTTTCACATGAGAACGGGTCGCTTCTACGACTCGTTCTTTAGTTCAACAGCTCGGCTGTGAAACGATTTGCCAGACTATGTATTTCCTCCCTCCAAGATTCATGTTCACTCTTTCCTCTCCTCAAAAAAGTCCTCCGCACAGAGAAGACGTAAGTACGAAATTATTGTAAAAAAAAACGTTTACAACACCCTGTATTCAAATAGATTCATTCATCCACCAAAACTCAATTAACAAAATATATTACATTTCAATAAATGAATTACTTACTCGATAAAGTGTCCATATTTATTTCATCCAATTTTAGTAAGTATCAATGATTGAAATATAAATATCCAGAGAAAAACGAGTGGTCGTAAAACATGATATTATTTTTTTATTGTTATGAAGCCATGGACCATGTATCAACATTGATCGTAAATAAAATACCTTCATAACAAAGGAGCTCTCAAGTGAGGTTAGATCGGAAAGTTATTTCGTGAAAAGACCACACATCAAAAAACTCATTTTTATGTAGAAGTAGCAATAATTGTTGATACAGTTGACTTAGGAAGGATGTAATAGTATTATTAATTGATGATTAGCAATCATTGATAACTTAGTTACTATGTAATACACAAGTAATAATAGTAGTTGATGATTTTCACTGCCTTAGAATTATTGAATGGACCAGGATGCGAATTTATCTGGCCGTATTATGTCTATGTGGGGGAGTAATTGAGTATTAAGGCGAAGCTTAATGTTAAATCACTATTTTAGATTAATCTTTATAACGAATTGGTTTATGTTATGAATACCAAAAAATATGTTTTAGACAAACTGATGATTTTCCTATCGTTTCTCTTGAGTAGAATACAAATAAAAAATGTAATTATAAAGAATTTATTCTTGTTATTCGTGTACTAAAAAAAAATTTGACAATACAAATGTATGAAAGCATAAAGAAAACAGCTTAAAAAATACAATATTATAGCAAAGATTATGTGCGTCAGTTTCCCTTGATTAACTTTTTTGCTTTCTTATAAAATTGTTTTACAAGATAAATTTAAAAAAAAAACACTTTTCTTTGCAAGCGATTTTGATGCTTATTACCTATATTCGTGTCGATATAAGGCATTTTTGGCTTGTAGCTTCTTCTTAATGACAATTGACAAGAAACCGATACAGTAAACACGTGAATGGTGCGGGAAAACAATGGTATCTACTAGTGTAATGGCACTAGGCACTGTGCAGCAATATGCACTTACAATACCCGGCCACCTAACTTTAACCTAACCATTTATCGATTATAACAGTAAAGATATCTACATAACACATAGTAAACTTATTATATGTTTGTCCAAAGAAGCGAAACTAACAGTCCAGGATGGAATGCTGGTACCTACCCTGACGCATGGCAGTGAGGCATGGAACCGGCAGATAAAAGATGAAAGTAGACTGATTGAAGTAAAAACCTTTTCCGATCCCTTAAAGTAGAATTGTGATACTTCTAAATGAAATTTTGAAATTTTAAAATTCTTTGAAAAACACTATGTATAGCTCGAGCAACGCCAGGATTCAACTAGTTCAAAATAATGTAATATTCGTGAGTGCAGTTCCGTTAAGCTGTTCCGAGCTGCAGCATGCTGGGATTGTTCTGATGATAGCCAACCTCCGCTAGGAGATCGTACCAGAAGAAATATAATTAGTTGACGGAAGAACAGCAATAGATATTTTTTTTATTTATTTATTTTATTTATACGCCCATTGGGCTTTTACATACATAGTTCATAAAAAAATAATATTCTGAAGATTGTAAGTTCACAATAGTAACAGTAAAAATACATATAACCATATCCATTTGACATATTATAACAGCAAGTAAATAGTAAATGCATACAATAATTATTTGTAGATATAAACCTGCTGTACAAAAATAAGAATATGCCTACTCCTAAGTTATACAAACTTAAATTAGTTAAAAAGTTATATGTAAATGCTAGGTAGTGGCAGCAGTAACATGTTGAAATTTATACCGAAATTTTCGGTTACGGGCAATAAACATACTTAGTTATTGGTTACTCCAGTGAAATGCTGGTGACAACAGACCAATTAATGTGCTGGAATGTTACAGTTTATATTTATGTTTATCCTACTAAAAATTCCCCAATTCCTCTTTATAAGTGACTGTGTTGACTGAATATTCAACAAAACATTTTTAATGGTTTTTCTTGTTTTGCCAAGCTTACAAAACTGAATATTCAGTTTGATACAAAGTGTAATTAATTACCTTCAGTAGGAATATAATAATTATTTTTAATGATAAACTAATGTTTATAAGACAAGGTTTTTTATGCATAGCATACAAAGGATAACAAATTATTTTATGCATTAATTTATTCGTCTGCAATATCCATACAAATTGGATACGCCTACGAGAATCAAACCCGTAGTTATTTTTACTCTGGAGATATTTTCAATTTGTATGGGTATTCCAGGCGAATAATTATTGCTTATAATGAAACATAATAAATTTGCTAGGTATGTAATTAATAGGTTGGTAAGTACGCAGATGGTTTTAAATTTTGTGAATTACAATAATAGAGCTGGCAATATTGTTAGAGTGGGTATTTTGTTTTTTTTTTGTATTTACAATATATTTACAATATATTTATGTATTTATATAACATCCGCCATAAATGTAATACAATTCCCTGCTAATGAAAGTACCCTAAGTCCTAAATAAAATAAATAAAAAACGCAGGTTTAAAGTCTCAAAGCTCATTTAACGACATCGCATAATTTTGTTGTAAAAAGTGATTGCGATCTCGCTTTAAAAAAACAACAGCTCCAGCGAGAGGGATATAGAGCGAGGTACCGCTAAACGGGGTTCCCAACAGTAACCAGATAAAACAGAACAGTGGTAAAACAGAAAATGATAAAATAATAGGTTAGGTTAGATCTCTGAACCGTACATGTGGTTTGTGTGAAGTGTTAAAGACATAGGAGAATCGAAAATAATTCGAGGATGAAGTAAAAGTAATGTTTAAAATTGAGGCAGGGACGCATTGTTTAGTCGTGTAGAGTTGATGAACGAAGAAAGGAATTTAAATAGAAAATATGACGCTAAAGTTTATCCGACTTAATGCCAATATAAAATGTTTCTAGAGGTATCCCTACGGATGTAAGTTATTTATATTTAAGATTAATAAAAACAGGACCTTACCATTAAAATATTTTATGTAAAACGGTTTGAAAATTTTATAAAACGTTTTTCAACTAAGCGGTAAGCACCAGATTTTATTTTTTTAGACGATGGAAAAACTTTCATCAGAAATAATTCAAATAAACACCACGTAAAGATCGATTTTCTAGGCCTGCTAGGGCAAAGTCGACCATAGGTCCGTTCATTACGCTGGGCCGCGCACCGGATACATGAGTTCATCATTATGTCGTTAAATTTCCCACTTTATTTTAGAGACTTTATTCGGAAAATTCAACCGCAGGTCTGTCCAATACTCACAGTGTTCACAATACTCACAATACGCGTTGCATATTCTTGTGCACGGCTAATTCACTTACGTCATTAAGATTTTGGCTTTATTTTAGGGTGTTAACTCGTCTTAACGGTTGAACAAGCGTATAATGTTCCGATAAGCGCTAGACGCCTGTCAAAATACGAAAGACAACATAGCTTGCTAGTGCCTGATAGGTTGAAACAAGGCCGTCGAAATGCTATCTAGATTTGACATTAAGGCAGGTCTATTTACTCTGACATCAGTGCATGGAAAGATCAAGTGAATCAAATACTTGATCAGGAGAATATCAGAAAAGAATATATGATATTATTTCGAGACCGAGTTGTATTGCGATAGTTTCTGCCTACCCCCGTAGTAACGGCGAGACGGTTAGTTAGTTAGTTTTAGTTTATTTTAGGATAGCTCAGTATAGGTTAGGTTACAATAAGTTAGATTTGGTTAGTTTAGTTTAGGTTAGATAACACTTTTCTTCAATATTCTCTTTTTGTCATAGCGCCGCGTCTCTTCCACTGACTGATCAGTGCTGGGCTTTACTTGGCCAGGCTACAGAACACCATTATCAAGGGTAGTGGGTAGTGAAATGTTCCCTTTGGGCCAACCACGCAAAGGGGTCGCACGAATTCTCCACCCGAAAAATGAGGCACCCAAAGCCAAAAATTTACAATCTAATCAACGTTAAGCGAATGTCAACAGCGATATGTCAACAGCTATTAACGTTTTCGGTGCCTGTTTTGTTGGTAATTTTATAAGTACTACCCGATTTTACTCCTCTATAAACTTAATTCGAAAGATTTTATCTTATAAAGTTTAAGTTGTTTAAAATTATCATCAAATTGCCAATCACCGCTATTTTGTTTATTTTTTACATTTGAAAGGTCGTCGTTGAGGCGATGTCCTACGTCGTGCAACAATTGCAATCGGGCCGTTAACAATAACACTCCTTATGTGGATGGCGATAAGCTTTATGTTTCCGCTAAACACCAGCCGATTTATGCAAGAAAAAAACCCCAAAAATTCAGGCACAAATATTTAAATGTTTTATTAATATTTTCTTAACTTAATTATCCATTTAATCCAAAAATACCATAACCGGAAATGTGTTCGATAGTAGGAGATTTTGAACTTTAAAGCAGTTTGTATAGGCCTATGGCTGTATTTATTTTTGGGCATATAAAAAAGTGCTTTTAATTCAGAGGCTATGTGTTCTACTAGTATTTCAATTTTTGAACATATTTAATTATAGCATCGAAAATATTTCTAAACGATCAAATTTTCAAACCAAAAACACAAAATTTTTCATTACTTCTTAGTGCGTTATCTTGTAGTCAAATAGTGATCAGCCAACAAAAATATGTAGCAACATGACAATTTATACAACCTGGAGGTCTAACGCAGTGAAATCGATAATTTTACGATGTCGGATCGATAGGCGTAACTACCGATGGTTTTACACTGATTTCCCGCACTATCGGTCTGTTGATAGCCAAACCGATATTGATAACGCAATAAATCATAAATCGACGTACACAAGCAATACTAGAGGTACTATCTATGAATCGACATTCCGAAACGACAAACGTCATAATTCAAATATTAATAAATGGGCAATGTTAAATTGAAATACAAACTCAAATATGCATTGGTAGTCGGAATTTACTTGTTTAACAATAAAAGCGGAGATAATTAATTAATGAGGTCTTTATTCACAACTTGTTAAGAGAACAAATTTCGTTGTTGTTAACCCAAACGGATTGAACTCGCCGCGTATACGAATACTTTCAATACTACAAGCTTCGTTAGTTCAATTATACGTTAAAACACTACTAAAGTACTAAACTACATTTTTGACAAAAAAATAAATTTCAACATATACAAAATATCACTAACAGACCAGTTAGACAAGCGTACAAAGAAAACATAAAAACTCCGACAGTAAATTCAAGCTTTGGACAAAAACACTACCAATACCATGCTATAAAAGCATTCAACAGTATAAAACTTGAAATTAAAATTGAGGAAAATAAAAATAAATTCACACACAAAATTACAAAATGGATTAAATAAAAAAAGACAATATTACCAAAATATCATTGCATAAAATAAAATAAAAACCTACACGTAACACACAAAACCAATATAAACACACATCACTCACAAACACACAAGATTATATTTTAAATGTATTATTTTCTCTTTTATGTAGATTATATTTTCATATTATAAAATGAAGGCCTCAGCACGGGCAAGCCACCCAGTGAGGCCAACATTACTGGAAAATTTTGAAATGTCAAAAATATTGTACCAAATAAAAAAAATAAAAATTCCTTTCGTTAATAAGCCAATTTTTTGCGTAACGAACGACATTATTAAAAAGACATAGACAGTTAACCGAAGCTATCCGGTACCATGGAGGCGGCGCTAAAATTTGTCTATTATTATCAACCGCTAACCGTGCTCGCAAATATCGCTTGCTGACCATAGATGACGAATTTAGTCAATATTTTATTGACATATGGCTTTATCGATCGTTCATGCTATACCTCCTGAAACGTGCAATCTGTATCTTATTCTGGAAAGAAATAAAATAACTTCGTTTATGACATATTCGACCTTTTTACTAACGAATGAAACGTTTCAATCTTATTTTATTAGGTAATAAAACAGCCACAGATACTAACAATTATTACTGAGGATTGTTCGGTGTTTACGTAACAGACGTGAGTAAATAATGTAGGCACTTCCAATGGACAATCAATATATTTTCGTGTTTGGTCATTTTCTATGATCGGAAGAATTTAATAGTAAACAAAAGGAAGTTGAACAAGTCGAAATTAACACAAAACATATAATTTTCACTATAGTGTCAAACCGGTGAGATTGGTATAAGCTCAATTTATCCTTACTTCTGGGGAAATCGATAAAACATTTTTAAATTCTTACACACGGAGAAAAATGAGTAGGCTTTGCTAATATATTCAAATTATTGGTAATCCGGTTAAAAACGGGATTGCAGGCCGTTTCCTGATAAACTTTTAGTAAATTCCTAATATATTGGAATACGCGTTCATGCAGCTGCATTTGCCTTTATAATAGATAGTGACGAAATACGGAAATATTCTGATTTTACTAAAACTTTATCAGGAAACCTATCAATTCTTTCGTTAAGGACCTGCAATCCAGTTTTTAACTATATTACGAATAGTTTGAAGAGATTCTTAATAAATTAGCAATACTCATTTTTATCTGTGCAGTCTTACTATGCATGGAGAAAATTTTATACAATTGATAAGCAACCGTGTATGCGATAACCTTACGTAGAACCTGAAACGTATAATATAAACTGACATAAAATAGTTAAAATATTAATTTCTCATCGAAATTATGTTCAAAAATTCAAGGGCTTGAACCCAGGACCCTTTCCTTGCCGGGGCTCAGCTCTACCAACTGAGCTAATGGGATGCGATCAGACATAAATCTAGTAGCCAATAAAATGTGCGGTGAGAAAATGAAGACAATGTAGGTTTTTCTTATTTGAAGTATGATTCAGTTAAATATGACAGATTGAGATAGGGTCCCATTAGCTCAGTTTGTAGAGTTGTGCCCCGACAAGGTAAGGGTCCTGGGTTGAAGTTTTATTTTTCAGTTTCAAATTTTCGTTTAGGAATCGCTAATATTGTTTTCTATAACAAAATATTGTATTTGTTTTACGCATATTTATTTCTTTATAAAATGAACGACCCTGAAGTACAGGGTTTTCCAATAAGAGGTGTTATTTTGAATAGCCCGCTATTTCGGTAGATGTTACTTTTGAAGCTGTCATTTTTTTACATTTAACAAGTAGAAACTACGCCATTAATAAAAATGGAACGATACACGCTTCAACATCGCATTGAAATTATTAAAATTCACTTGAGTGAATCAAATGCAAATCATCTTGAGTGATGAGGCCCATTTCCACATCGGCGGCTTCGTCAACAAGCAAAATTGTCGCATCTTGGCTCGGAAAACCTAAGAGTTTTTGTTGAAAAGCCTCTTTATCTTCAACGTGTTACTGTTTGGTGCGGTTTATGGTCCGGCGAAGTTATTGGACCTTATTTTTTCGAAAATGAGGCTGGAGCAACAGTTACGGTGAATGGATTGCGCTATCGAGAGATGAATAATATTTTTTATGGCTGGAATTGGATGGTATTGATCTGGACAAAGTTTACTTTCAACAAGACGGCGCTACGTACCACACAAGCAACGAAACCATTGATCTTTTACGATTGAATATCAAAATAACACCTCTTTTTGGATAACCCTGTATTATGTAATATCAGGGTTAATAATCTCTGGTGGGACTCCCAACGGATCGTTTTGCGTTCCGTACATACTTATTTTAAGACCCTCTAGAAGTTGTACAAATTAGTGTTGTAATGTAGGCGTGATTTTAGTACAGCCAAGAATACGCATTGGTTGTAGGTACTCGTTTAGGGCAGCCTCCAAGGCGCTGCCGATCGGGCTTATCTCACCAAACCACCTTAAACTAGGCCGGGATACTGGATCAAATCGGCCTCTTAACTATGAGATCCTCCTTCTTATCCTATCAACATTTATTCATTGAAAAATATACAACAAGTATTATAACGTTCTAATGCATAGCGGTCAAATGAATTTTTCACAGCTCTCTACCTCAAGAAAGAAAAAACATTGTCAGCTAAAGATAAATAAATGTAATACATAAAATTAGTACAAAACTCGTGGTTTTTTCCAAATTAAAGATAATTGCTCTATTTGAAGTGTATTTTGATTAAAATTTATTGGTAGATCCTGTTTCATTTTTAAAGTGATTTTTACTATAATACATCGATTTTCAATGTTTGTCCTAGTGGAGCCATCTCAAAAATTATTTTAACTGTAGATTGAACTTTCCTCCCCATGGACAGGAGTCAACCGCTCTAACCGCGTTAAATCACAATCGGGTTGGAGCGACATTTATTTCGTATGTAATTACTCCTGTTATGTCATCCAATTTCAGAGAAATGCGTAAATGTTCACGTGTGTAAGTGATTCCGCTGTCGTCGACAATGAGTCTTTCTGTCGAGTTTCAGCTCAATCGGATGTCGGGACGTGGGTTAATTCCCACTTTCAATATTTGCTTTTATTCATTCATTCACGAAAACAAAAGTGAAATTTGCAATTAATTTGCAATTAAAAACGTTCATGATGAAAACTTTATGTACAATTTTAGAAATTTAAGACTAAAAATATGATTGCGATATAAAAACGTCTAAAAACTGCAGCAACCATAGACATATGGGCAGCAACCCTTAATTGGAGTTTTGTGGACAGTTGACCTCGCGCAAGGTTCGTTGAAAATATATACTTAAATATATATATTACAATATTTTCTATAAACCTTAGAATCTTGTGAAAAAAAGTATGTTTCTAATTTCCTCTTCATTTAAATCAAAACCAAAGTTTTTTCTCAAATCATGACATTGATAAATACGACGATTTCACGAACGATTTAACATAAATTCTGATAATAAATTATCATATATTAATATATATATCACTTTTCATAAATTTAACATATATTCTGGCAGTAATTTTTCATAGTGCATCAGCTGATTCTGTTTTTGTAATAACATACTTGTTTTTTTGCAAAATTGCATGTGTGCAGAAAAATGATTTTTCGGTCATGCCTTTCGGCTACTGAGGCGCACAGGTTAAACCAGCCACAAACTTAATTTACAGAAAGTCAAAATACATAACTCTCGCGGTAGTCCGAGTTAAAACAGGACTAAGCTACGAGTTTAAACAAGACTAAGTTAAGCGCAGTGAATAACGCTATGCAATGGTTATGAGAGACTCGTTAACTTTACTGTTATATTTAATAGCGCTGAGGATCTTATGAAAGTTAGCGGCCAATTTTATTCAGTGTCCCGGACTGACTTACGGTGGTGTTGATCTAACTATTCCTACTTATTGTTTACATTGAACCTTCTCGCTTCTTCTGGGCTGTGATTTCCCCCCCCCCCCCCCCCGGTCCCCTCACACCCTTTTCCCGCCCTTCGGATATCCCGTTGGAGACGTTTGGCGCCACAGATTCTGGCGCTCCAGAAGAAAACACACTTTCGATTTCCATTTACGGTCAAATGCCGAGTTGAATAGACAGGGCGGCAGGATTCGGGTACATTCTTATAAATTATTCTTGCTTTTCAAATGGGATTGGGGAATTTAGTACACAAAATTTATGATTGTATTATCAGTGTAGATCACCCAGTGAGTAAACAATATCCTTTATTTAACCTTTGGAATTTTAGAACCCGAAATACGAAAATTTTCATTTTTAACGCTCCCTATAAAGCCTCTGTTTCGAATGGGAAAATGAATATTTTTATCATTATTGAACGGTGAATCCTTATCTGATAGGGTTGCTTAGAGGTGAAATCTAAATGTATTTCAGACAAATTAAAAATATTCACGAAATGACTATTGGACTATTTCATGAATACATTTTTCATTCGTTAATGAAGTTTTATTTTTTAAACTCACAAATCTACTTTTATTAAAAATGTATTTATAAAAGTATTGCACATGCCTATCATCTGTCGTTTTAATTTAAGTGAGGCTGAGCAAATTGCAAATCATGATGTATTGTATATATTAAAAAAAGTGGTGCGCACAAATTAATTGGATTTTCAATAAATTAATGACGATAAACAATAACATAAAATTTAGTTGAATAATTATTAAATGATGTACGTGACTCGAGCTTTTCATAGTAGTAATAATTTATAATTATTTCACCGAACAATACTAAACCAATTATAGAGAGGGAGTTCTCACGGGATTGGATCCTGGTCGGCTGTTGTTGAATATAATAGGATTGCCATTGAAAAGTTATTATTATAAATATAAATGACTACAATTTCAATTTACTGTTTAATCTGGGATTTATATTTAATCACACCCAAAAGTATAGGTTTGCTATAATAAAACTTTATATTTTCGTTGATACTTAAGTACTAACGATTTTTTTTTCTTATTGAATTGGTTGCAAATGAGGAACCAATAGCATAGCATAGTTTCAGATTTCATAAATGTCAAATGCATATTTGAAAGCTCTATAGCTCGTATTGGACATAGCGCGGTAAGGTTTTTAAAAAATCATTCAAAGATTTGCGAATTTCAGTAAAAATAAACTAGCTAAGAATTTTAAGGTACATTGAATCTTAATTGAAGGTAGATGGATTTTTGTCATATTTTTTCCCAAACAAGCATTTTCACTAAAAAATACGTAAATAAGCCAATTTTACATACAATTAATGAAATTTGAAACTTATTATGATTTTGGATATAAGAAAGTCGGAAAACTTTAGTTAATTACTTAAAATGGTTATGATATTTTCAATTTGGGAGGCGGGTGTGGGTACCGCCACCCCGAGAACCATTCATTGGATAACCAATACCCCTGCCATAGGTTACCTCAAGTAGTAAGTGACTTAGCCGTGGGTTTACGGATTCATGGGGATTGTCTAGGTCTATTCGGTGGATGCGTCTGTCCACCTTCTGTGTGGTGGGCCGGATTTGATGAGACAGGTTGATGGAGTTTTTTTAACCTCTCCAGAGAGGACTCTCGACCTATCGCCTTGCACCACAATGTGAGGGATGAATACAAACTGACCCATAGATTCCTACTCATCGTTCATACCTGTTTCCTTCCCAGATCTTTCTCTCATTCCTTTCCTTAAAAAAAACCTCCACACAGCATATCCAAAGAAGACATAGGCCCTGAGGGATATTATTTTCCTCCTTGAATTATGGTATGATTCAGAGAGACCAGATTTGTTTGGTAAAATAAACCACAAAGATTATTTTGCCACATAAGTGGCATTGTTTTGCATGCGCACAGTCCGAATGCCAATTTAATTACATCAAGTTATTTTGTGTCATCGCATTCCTTTGAATTTTCACCGGACAAAATAATCATTTAGGGATAAGTGGTTCGGTATATTTTTAATCTACTTACCATTACATTTATTACATATGTTTTGTTGTCATTTTTGGTTTATTATTCACTGATTAAATAAAGTCGTTATTATAATGAACCCTTGTGCATTTTTTAACAAACCTATTCCATATGCCTACTATGTGTCTCTATAAATTTATGGGCGGAAAAAACTGTTTGTAAAATTCAGTCCTAATTTTTTTTTTATTAATGTTTTGGAGGATTGTGAATTATCGCCTATTTAAATGGATTTGTTGGCTGGATAATTCTGTAGTTCTCCAATCCGCAGAACCCAAGTTTTCGTAGTTACTCTCGGTGTGTAAAATCAGAATTCGAATATTTAAAATTAATAAAACAAACTCACGTTACAATAATATCATGAATAAAAGTAGATCGCCTACGTTAAAGGGGACTTAGGGCTAAACCGGCGGCTGATACCACTGGAGAGAGAATGAAATATTTCGACAAAAAAGGTTTTGAGTTTTGTAGTTTTAAACATTTTTGTAATATTTGTTGATTTTCTGAGCTATTATCAATATTAATTTGTTTGATATGTATACAATCGGAAGACTTTCGTACAGCTCAACCTATTCGTATTGGATTTGATAAATATCTACATAATGCGGATGTCCTTTTTTTATAGTTCTTTTTAGATTTTCATGATAATAAATGACCTAATGAAATTAAAAACCAGATGTGCTGTTTCACTGTTAATAAACTGTTTCATGTTAGTAAATAACATAAAGATAATTTTACTAACAATTCTAAATCTTTGGGAAATATAAAGTACTTTCTGTTTATCGTGAGTTATGCCTAAAAATGCTTTAAAGAATAAGTTTTACATTTAGTGTAAAGTATGCCTTAATGTTACATAAATAAGTTGTTAGTAGTTACTAAAGGTATTAGTAAAGGTTAGTTAGGTTATACTCGATATAAAAATATAATTATATTTTATAACTAAATAATAACAAAAATTACTTCAACTTATAATTCACATGTGATAAATAAATGTAACGGGTTGTATCACTTTAAATGGTGCCACCCAAAGATATTAGAAGAACGAGATGTGCTATGCGCAGTTCGTACTGAGTGGAATTGTTTTGCCGAGTGTCGCCGGGTTTGTTCACCAATACTACTGCACACCTTCGCTTGCGCTAAGGTATCCGCACTAATACATAGAACAGATTTCTGTGCGTACACGTCCCGATACCGTTCAAAGTACCCTAATTAGGTAGTACTCCGGCTACGGTCCGGCGGCCAACATAGCATATCTCGTTCTTCTAATATCTTTGGTGCCACCGTAGCGAACGTTAAACTAACGACCAACAAAGGAACAAAGTCTTCAAAATGTCTACGACAAAGCAGTATTCTTGTAGCCACAATCGTTACAAGTTTGAGTTGCTTCCAAAGCACAGTGAAAGTTTTTAGGAAATAACGCAAAATATTAATGTAAAAGACAATTTTCCTGAAACATTCGGTTGTTTTTTTTTTCATAAAAGTACCAAACTTATAAATTTAAAAACTCTCAACTGCTACCGACTGTTCGGAGTCATTGGGATAATGGTATCCCACGTAATGTGAATATCGCACGAGAGTATTAATAGCTCTCGACTGTTCGAAGCCATTGGGATAATGGTATCCTAAATAATGTGAATACAGCACGAGAGTCCCAACTGCTCCCGACTGTTCGGAGCCATTGGGATAGTGGTATCCTAAATAATGTGAATACAGCACGAGAGTAACAACAACTCTCGACTGTTCGAAGCCATTGGGATCAAGGTATCCCAAATAATGTGAATATCGCACGAGAGTACCAATAGCTCTCGACTGTTCGAAGACATTGGGATAATGGTATCCCAAATAAATTGAGGTACGTTGTGTGGAGATGGGGGAGGAAGGTTTGTACCTGGCTGATCTAATACGCCTAAAATCTTTTCAAGTAACGTTTTTATTCTATTGGTCTTTCTCCAGGACCCCTCTGAGAGTATTTACAAATTACTCTTTTAAAATTTTATGAGTAAGTATATATTTTTTATGATTTTGATGTGCAAAATAATATACCTGCCTAGCACAAATAAGTGTATGTAATTAAACCACAATATTTTAAGGTAATCACTATTTAAGTATGTTGAAAAGAATGCATTAGCAACAAAGGAGGACGAAAAAACATTAAATTATTCCATTATATCCACGCACAGAATGGAAACACGATTAAACCGCACTTTGGCCGGAAAAACCTTTAAATTTGGAAATGCGTTATCTTTCAACATACAGACCAAAATAATTTGGGTACAGGTTTTATTATCAGATTCACAGTATACCTGGTATTTATTGAGTTGAACGCCGCGTTTTAAACATAGGCAGACACAAGAGTACCTGCGTTAAATACAATCCACTTTTAATCCATCGATTTGGAAAAAGGTAACTTATTGTGAACGGTGGACTTCGTATAATGTTGATTACTCCGACTTGACAGTACGCAATAGTCACAACACTCATGCACTCTGGCGGAATAAAAAGGTTTTACCAAACACGGCTACCATCTTAACAGAATTGACCAGACACGGAATACATAAATAAATTTGCAGACAGACGAAATGCACACTGATCGAGTCAAAAGCATGACGCAGATTTTCTGAGGACCAACGTTAAAAAAATTCTCATATTATTTTTTAGACTAAGATCAAATTTCAATATACAAAATATTCAATGGTTTACCAACAAATACGTTCGTGGATAAATTTTCAATTTTCGTTCCTTTATTTTTTATTTCGCTCAGTTTTCTTTAATTTTTCACTCTTTCAGGAAACACGTCTAATATTTCGGCACTCTATACATTAAACCGTTCTGTAACTACATGGCAATCTTAATTCTATAAACTAAAATTATTTCATAAATAAAATACCTAGGTAGTTTGAGTATTTGGTCGTTGAAATTTTTAAATATATAAATTAACGCATTGTGTATAAGTCTATAGGGATCCAATAGACTTATACACATTGTATTAATTTAAATATATAAATCAACGCATTGTGCAAAAGTCTACAGGGATCCAATAAATGTTTTCTCTTTTTTGATTAATTCCGAATACTGCTATTAGCTATTTTTGCGCGTTTACGTTTCTTTCATCGGCCAAACATAATATAATATTGTAGAGCAGAAATCTAAATTCGGAACGCCTACAGATTTCATAATGTACATAGTGAAACATACTAATATATTATCTAATATTCCTTCGTAATAAAATGATTTTCAAAATCGGAACTGATCAATTCAGATAAGCTACATAAACAATATTTTATTTTAATAATAATCCAATATTCAACCGGTAATAAATCATTTTAAATTGGGAGGGGGTAAAATAGAATCATATTAATAAGTCGTCTAAACGTGGCTAAAACCACAGTTTGAAAATGGCCTTGAAAGCCGAAACAGCTGTAACAATAACAAAAACCAAAAAATACTTGCAGAACTTTATAATTATATTATTAAATTTGATTTTAATTAACTTTTTTTTAAAATCAATGTTTAAAATTCTTTTTTTTTTAATTTTTGGCAGATTTGAATCAAATTCAAAAGGTAATTCTGGTTGTATCTCCAATTGTTTGCCAACAAACATAAATTGTCATATTATAAAGAAAATTGACAATGTTCATTTTTGATAAAATGGGCATAGCTAATTTATTAAGAACATTTTTGAATTATTGGTAATCTGGTTAAAACGATACTGAAGGCCTTAACGAATGAATTAACAGGTTTCCTGATAAACTTTTGGTAAATTGCGACTATATTATCACGACGTCGGAGCACGTGTTCATGAAAATCCGAATATTTTGTGATGACGCATTATCAAGGCAAAGTCATTACTAATAATATATCATGACGAAATGACGATTTCCTTTAACAAATATTCGTAATTAACTAATAGTTTATCAGGAAACCTTCATTTGTTAAGGCCGGTTAAACGGGCTCGCATTCCGTTTTTAACCGGATTACATGTAATTAAAAGAGATTCTTAGTAAATTATCATTACGTATTCAATTTTCTCAGCGTAGGCAATGATCCTAGGACAAATATTTTATAAATACTTTCAACGTCACACATGCTGCAATATAACACGGGTTTGCGCTTGTCCAATATATTGTCTGTTTCAAAAAGTACAAACTACAAGAATCGCTGCGCAATATTTTCTAGCAGTCGATTGCGGTTGGAAAGCCAAACTTATTGGCGCCACGCTAGAAACGGTTGGAAGTTGTACTCTTGTTCGCGACACATGTCCAAAAAATTCCCGCAATAATATTTATGCAGAATACTTCGACTGGAAAATGGTGACGTGCAACAATTTGCTCGGTCCCAGAAGTTTACCAACATTCGTGAAAGTTCGCGAGCGGTAAATTTACCGGTTTTTATTAAAGTGTACAAAACTTATATGCCTACCTAAAATTCTTTTCAGTCGGTAGCGACGCTGGTGTAGGTACTGTGTATTTAAAAAAAAAAAATCGTTAATTAGATACGTGTACCGAGTGGTTTTGGCAATTTCTATCCTTTACAGCCCGCTTATCAAACACGTTATCGAATATGTTTAAGCTACATAACTTACGATGAAGACAACATTGCGAGTTGAAAATAATTACTGAAAAATTATTTATTATGGTAATGACACTGGAGATCGCCGTTTGTGATATTTAGAGGTATATAATAAATTATTAATTAGATTTGTAAAACTATCTGAAACTGGCTTAGATCCGTGAAAAATCACCGATAGTCGAAATTCTCGTCAAGTCTATATGTATATAGTGTCGTTAAACTTCAGTATTTCGAATAGTTGTCCCACCAGTCGTTTTTGTCGATAAATATCAGTAAGTACCTGGTGAAATACCATCATTAAATATTTAAGCCTTGCTTTTCCCAAAATTGGGATTGCTATAGTTCCACAGGTAATAGGCACATGGCTTTTATATGAAAATAGATCAGATTTACTTTATAATTAAAATAACGCCTAAATTAAAATAATAAAAGTATTTTTACCATATTCATCTAAACTAATTTATTTAAAATTTGTTTGGCTGATGATTGAACCTTCCTTCATAGGGACTGGAGTCAACCACGTTTCCGACCTTGCCAGATGCCGATCATATAGGACTGACATTTATTTCGTACATTGACAGCTTTAATTTCGTTCGATTTCGGAGAAACGCGTAGGTATGTGTCCACGTGTGTAAAAGTGATCAAACCCAAAAGTTGATAAAATGCATTGTCATAGACAACAAATCCATCTGCCCGATTCAGTTTCAGCTCCATCGTGTATCGAGAAATGTGTTAATTTCAACATCAAAGTTTTGCATTCATTAATCACTGAAAACAAAAGAAAAATTTAAATATACATATTTAATAGGAAATAATGAATATGTCTCTTGGATAAAATATGATTTAAGATTTTCACGGCCAAAAGTATTTTATTTATTTGTTTTTGGGGTGTTATGCCGTGTTGCGCTAACTCCTTCTTTAGCCAACGTTTCGGACAGCATTGCAGTGTCCATCATCAGGGCAGATGTGTTATTTGGATAACACATCTGCCCTTATTTGGATAACACATCTGCCCTGATGATGGACACTGCAATGCTGTCCGAAACGTTGGCTAAAGAAGGAGTTAGCGCAACACGGCATAGCACCCCAAAAATAAATAACAAAAAAAACATGTCTCTTGGATGGCTTCAATTTTTCTACGATCACCGTACATGAGTACCAATCAAATTTTCACATTCCAACTGACTCCAGCCAGTTCACATTAATACAGAAATGCAGGTAGGTACCTATGTATGTTGTCATTTAAGATATTTATACTTACTGAAGAAATAATCCTATAGAAGTGTATTTAAAGCGTTCGTGTGCCCGAAATAAGCATAATTTTCTTGCTTATTGATAGAAAAAATAATTCTAGAAGTTATTATTTCAGTGGATAAGCCACATCTGCACACTGCGGTATCTCGCCAACGATCGGGAGACGGACAGATCTATTATATGAGACGCCTGGTCACCGTAACCACGACCCAACCCCGCAGAGAAACCAAGATCCACCATAATAAATGGGACAATATTATACGTGGGTAATATATTTGAAAAAACACAGGACATACTAGGGCGACCCTTTACCACGACTGTGACTCGGTAAACTTCACAAAACTACGGTTTGATAAATATAGAACTTTCTTCCTTCCTAGGGATCAATCGCAGCCATTCCTACAATTTAATATGTAACATTTTCTCAAAAAAAATATCATTTGTGAGATGGTGCTGTAGTGAATGGTTCCATTACTAAAAAGAAAACTGACAAAACAATTCATTGAAGAAAAGTGATAAAATGGGTTAAAAAAACTAACCTAACCCAATTCAATCTTAACTATCCTAACCCAAACCACATAACGATGGTTTAGATTTAAACTTTCAATCTCCAATTTTGGTCGAAATGAGTTAGTACCGTACTAAAAAAGGACTATATTTTTATGGGTTCAATCATTGCATCCCCTAAACCTACCGTCCCAAAGATATTAAAATACATATTGTAAATCTTCCAAGCAATGTTTTTAAGGGCATAGATATTATATCTCCTTAACAATAATTTGTTTATTTTTCTAAATAAAAGTTAAGCCAAAAAATTTTTATTTCGTACGACATAGAGACTATAATACGGAGCTTTTTTTATTTTATTTCACAAAATTGTTAAAATTAAAAACAATTAAATTACCTTACCTTTTTGAACATGTTCTGTTCACATATTCCCACATCTGCCTTGATGATGGACACTGTACTGCATTCCGAAACGTTGACAGCAAAACAAGACATAAAACCCTAAAAACATAATACTTTTGAAAGCTAAAATTTCAAATCATGTTCTGTTTTGTAATTTTTGTGTTTTATTATGAAACATGAAAATTTATATTCATACTAAAGAATGTAGAACAACAAATAACTCAAATACAATCATACTAATCAGTATTCTGATTACTGACTACACAACACGGCTGTCACAGTTCCTTTGGAACTTATTTTCGATAAAAATATAATTTAATTTGTTGGAAATGTTCATAATATGTTCAACAATTCCACGCCGGCGACGAGAAAGTGCCCACAAAATAATCGATTTTGTCAACCCCGTGGGCAGTACGGTAAAATTATTGGCTCTGTCTCAAAAACCAACGCCTCATAAACCAATGTGGGGCAAATAAATATGTATTCAATGAATATATATATTTTTTAATACCTTCTATGGTCAGAGACTATCATTTAGACATGACGCGGTCCTTTTTTGAGAGTAGTATATTGTAAGGCTGAATGTTGTAGGGAGAGAGAAAAGGTGATTAAGACGGTGGTGAAGTACCTGGAATTTAGATATGATCACCACACACGTCTAATGCCACATCTATCAAAGTTTCGCTTGTGTAAGGTTGTTTGCTGAAAATATATACCACTCTGGAACACAAATTTTCTTACGCACGCCGGGGTTTGAACCCGCGACCTCCGAATTCATATTCAAGGATTTTAACAGCTCAACAACAAAGGCAGTTAAAAATAACATCCTCCTTCTTCTTTCGTATGGTGGGGGTGTCAGAGAGGGACATCTAGGTCTGCGAGCCAGTCTAGGGCCTCAGGCGTCGCCAAGTGAACCTCATCAATCCCGCCGGGAATGAATGGAGCGGGCATTCGTTGACCACATGTTCGGTGGTCTGCACCGCACCACATTCACACATCGCTGGCTCTTTAAGGCCCCATCTGTGCATCATGTTGGTACAGCGGCTATGGGAGCACCTTAACCTATTGATGGCAGACCAATTTTTTTTTTTATGCTCCCCTAATGCCACGGACATCCCAACCTTCCACTCCCTTTTGCCTTCCTCTACTCATTTTCGGTTACACGACATTCCTAAATTGATGTGGTCATAATTCTACTGATATTGAACTCTACTGACTGCTGAAATGTCACATTCCGTGTATTGGGATATATTGGATCATTTATATATTCCACGCATTCTAGGCTGATGATTGGCGTGATGTAAAATATTGTTCCATTTGATCATGTCAACATTTTTTATCTTCGTTTCAGAGTTTGCGTTACCCACTTGTAACATGAGTTTACGAGAACCAACGCATTCACTAAACTTTCTTACCCCAAACTCGGTAACAAAATTAAATTTTCTAATAACGTTTTGAAATTTGCCTTTTTGTTATTCGTGAATTTCGCGGCGTTGGTGTCACGACCGACAGCAGTCTTACCAGCTAGTGGCGTTTTCTATGACATGATGACGTTGTAACCAGTTGGAACCGTTTCAGAATGTGCAGTTTTAGATCGTTATTTAAGATAAATTATTTTTAGTACGATAATCATAATTATAAATATAACTTTAAAATCTTCCACACATTTTTAATGGTTTTTATAGTTTGTTAAAATACATACGTAGGTTTAAACATAAATTACCATGATGTTAAATTTGCGTGATTCTAACTCCGCTTTGATTTAATAAACCTTTTACTTCTATTCACCTAGTTTTACAACTGAAGCAGTTGACAGCGTCAACTGCGGAAAAGCATCTCATAACGGAAATAATCCTTTGTTAACAAATTCAATTTCGATATGCTTCACCAAGAGCTGTACAGGCTCCAAATTATAAAATCCATACCAGCATATGACACTGTTTGTTCGTTTAATAAATTGCATTCCTCTCCAAAAACCAAACAACGAAAACATCGCGATGGATTTGACAGGCGGCCGATAGTACAAAACGAACAAACAAAAAATCCGTTCTCCTATTTTCACAAAGCTTGATCGAAAATTTGTCCTCTGTCAGGACAAAGTTGATTGGCGTAATTTTTTCCCTCGAAAAAGCATCGTTGTAGCGGCGGTAGAGCACTTTAAAAGCTAAAAGGAATGTTGTTCAAATATCCTGTCAAACAATGTGAATCATTATTTTATATTTTCTATGGCGATAACAGGATAGGTGCCTATTTAGATTTCCATGCCAGAAGTACATTACTGTACATAAGTCAAATCATTTTTAAAAGATTTTTGCTTGTATAGTGGTATGAAAAATACTGGATGGAAAAAATATATATTTTACTTTTTAAGACTTGACGTTTGGTTGCAACCAAACCAAAAAACAATCATTAAAAATACTAACTTAGGTTGTATGTGCGTTCTGCGTAACTCTGGTTATAGAAATCCATTTGCTTTGAATTTAAACGTCTTTTTAAAATTATAACGCATTGCTTGAAGAATTCAGATACCTCTCCTTAAAATAAAATATATTAAGAAATAATTATTTAAATTGTGTCATTTTCAAAATCAGTACGGATTTGTCAAGAATTATTACTACCCCGTGATTTTTCACGGGTTTGCGCTAGTTATTATTACAGAGCTAAGTATACACTTGCGAGCCGAATGTATTCGCAGCATTATCGTCGCAACGCATACAGTATTTCAAATAATTGTGTTCCAAACAAGTTCTTACCAGTTTGAAATGAGCTAGCGATACTATTGATGTACACTAATACATTTAATTTTGCAATCTTTAAAAGGCATTGCCTGTATATTCATTCGGTCGGGCCTACAGTGATTTGATATTTTTTACAACAGAACGCAATGTTAATTTGATGACAAATAAGGCCAAATAGAAGGGGGGAGGTTCGAAGGTTCTACAACCCATCCCTTTCCCCATCGCCCTATCGTAAAAAAAATAGTACCCGTAGATTACATTCCTGTAACATACGTATATTACGTGAGAAATTTATTTTATAAATGTGATGCAAATAATAAGTTGCAGTAAGTAAAGGTCCCAAAAACTTTGAATAAATTTTCCAAACCTCCTTCCCCCTCGCCCTTGCCAACTCTCCGCCAGTCCCCAGGGTTTAACTCCCTTCCCTAGGGCTCCACCCCCCCCCCCCCCCCCCTCCCCCTCTCACTTCATGGAAAGCTATAGCTACTAATTATGATGACAAATATTTAATCTTTATTCTTAAAAACCAGTTTCTGGGAACTTTTTTTGAATTTAATAAATAAAAATCATGATATTTTACTTTTTATAATTTTATTTTGTTTTATTGAAATACATTATATTTTGTGGATTAATGTAATTAACGCAAGCCGCAGGCTATGGAATGATGGTGAACGTAGAATGTGCGTCGCGAACGTAGGATATAAAAGGCCAATTCGCGTGTTAGTCGCTCTCTTTCATTACACCGTTACCAGTTGTACTTTAATAAATATACTTATTGTCTCGGAATCCATTCAGAGGTGGCCCTGTGCAGTTAATCAGAACAGTTTGCTCCGGCGCCAACTTGCCTAATACGTAAGACCTAATACAGCGCCCTTGAGGTTTTTTACAAGCACCAGTCGCCGTTTGGCTCATGGATGGTCATGTTTCCTTTCATGAAAACTCTGCCATTATAATTATTTTTCACTTACAAACAACGTCTTTAGGTTGATCTAACGTTTTTTTAATAAATACTAACGATTTAAAGAAAATCTTTTCAAATCTTTGTTAAAGTTAGCTTTAAATTATTTCTAAAACTTTCCCACAAAAAATGGAAAAACGTTAAGTGATAAGTTTTTAAAGATTGTTGTTCTACGATTGTGTGTATTATTTGTTACATTAGGTACTATCATTAAAATAAACCGATTTAATTTAAAATTAATCATAACTTGTAATTAAATCTCATATTTATATTAGTTCTCAATAATACGAAGTAATAATGAGCTAACTGATATAGGTATAGATTTTTTTACATTGACAAATTTAATATTCCGATGGAACTGACTGCATTCTTTTTTTGAAATTATAAAAGCGATCGTTTTCAAAATCATTCACTTTTTGCGCTCCTAAACTACGAAGAAAAGTCAGACTATAAAAGTTGGTACTTACTTATCTCTTCTTTGTGATCTGTAAAATGACACTATCAGTAATAGATTACCTTAAGTGACTTATGCAAAATGCGTCCCCCGGAAGGAAAGTTATACGACTAGAAGATTATATCGATGACTTCAAAACTGTAACGACTTGGAAATTTGAGTTCTGAGTAAATCTGCTTTTTATCGTTTGGAAGTTGGATGATCGGAATTTAAAACGAGAAGTAGGTAAAATGAATTAAATTATCTGAGCATCAGAAATGTAGTTACTTGGATAATGAGAAATTATAACTGAATATAGACAAAATGTTCTTCTTCGGCTAGCATCTTTATCCATGCAATTTACAGTTACGTTGAATTCACACATCACACACCATTTTTCTGTGACGCTCTCCATCAATTATCACCGGTTGGATAATCATGTTTATCGCTCGTCATGGTGTGACTGACTTTTTTACCTGAACCTATTGTCTTCTAGTTCCAAAATTATTGGCTATTTGCCAGTGGCGGTTTTCTCTAAAGTGCGTTTGTGCGGCGAACCCCCATTAAAAATATGAGAAAATAAAACATCCTTGTTTTATAATAATATAAGCACATTATAGATAGCACGCTATTAAAATTTCGCCTTCAAAACCCGCGCCACCGAAAAGTACGATGCCTATTCCAAATTTGTGCGAGTTAAAATCCGCGCCAAACTCTCCATACAAAATAATCTTAGCCGGTACAGACCCTATGACGGTGATATATACAACATTTGGTCTTTCTTTGCAAAAATAAGACAAATTGTGTGCGCCGAACACGCGTTGTGATATCACGTGACCTCCGAACATTGACGAATGTAACCGAAGAAACCCGAGAACTTCGCGGCCGACGTTTAACCTTTGAACCATAGGGATGCAAGTTAAGTGTTATTTTTTTATGTTATATTATGGTATTTAACTTTGTAGTCATTTTTGTACATATTTTTGTTTTCTTGTTTCTGCATTTCTCCAACCGTTTGCTTATGGCATTTGTAAATCTACTACCTATTTTTAAATTTATTTCGTGCCACCTTTATTTGTTTTTTTGATGTTTTAAAATATCTATTATATATTCTACGAAATTATTCTTCTCTAAAAAACAATAATAATTAGCAACGTACCTACATTGAGTGCTATAAAAACATTAAACAATTTAATTCCTATAAAACTTTTCTCATTATCTAATAATTGTGTCTAGGTAAAGTGATTTAAAAACAATAATATGTAGGTACCCCTCCCACTAACTTTATTTAAGTTGTGTGACTGCTGCCGTATTCGACTATTTGACGTAGGACAACAGTAAGTAAATTTTAATTAGATATGTTTATCTTCTCTTGAATTTCTGAACCCCCTGTTAAAAAAACCACGAACCGCCACTGCTATTTGCTTACAACTTCGAAGCTATATAAATTGCTCCTATTATACCTCCTACTCACTCACACATCTTTACTAATTTATTTATGAAGTGTATTTGTACAGATGTTTTAACTTAGCTCTTTACTTTCCTTTCTGCGACAAGAAATAAGTAATCATTCATATTTATAAAATGAAATAACATTGAAGTCATCTTCCCAACATTGATATGCTTAGTGTAACTCTAAGCGACCAGCTCAGGCACGGGGATTCCATCAACGCAAGAATCAAGTTAGCATCTCAGAAGTTGGGTATACTGTACAAGACCCGCAGATACGTTGATAGTACACAACTGCGGACCTTGTACAAATCAAAAGTGTAACCCACTGTTGACTTTGGCATCTGGTCTGGAGCCTCAAAATACCTAAAAAACCCTTGACTCTGGGCAGAAACAGTCGGTCCATTTGATAGATTCCCTTACCTTAGCAAAAGTATTGCGACCTTTAGAAAACAGGCGTCAGTTAGGTATTCTGCAATGAAATATGCTCCGAAGAAATAGAGTCATTGATCCCTTCGGTACCGGTGCTTAGTCGGAAAACACGCCAAACGCGCGCCCAATATGTGTACACGGTTGACATTTGTCACATGAAAACGGATATTTTATAAGACTCGTTTTGAGGGCCTCTCTATTTCCTTCCTTCTACAACATAGTATTCTTAAAGACCCATGTTCACTACTTCCCTTCCTCAAAAAAACTATACATACAGCATCCCCAAAGATGACAGGCCCTTAAGGAAATTATTTTTTCAGGGCTACCTGTGTGGGCTTAATTTAAAAAAAGATGTTTCTATTTATTAACGAGTCTTAAATTTTTTTTTAAACAATCGAAATAGAGTCTATAGTGAAGATATATCGATCTAAATGCGATATTATGCACTTTGGTAGGAACTTAATAAGGCAAATGCGTCTCTATTCGCATAAGTCATATATATATTTTTTTTTTCATAATGGTCCGCAAAAGCCGCCAGCTCATATTTACTTATAGTGCCGCAGTGGCGAGTGTCAACTCCTCGGGATGAGCATTGTCACGTTAAGCGTACGCTCCATCAGATCCGCCCGGTGCTTTAGTCCCGTACTATAAAGTTTCTTAAATTTTTTTATGTGATGCGATACTATTATATACTGGGTGTGACAGGACAATTCAGACAGACTTTAACGCCTCCATTATGGTTTTCACATAGATCTTACATGGACAAGCGATAGCTCTAAATTTTTTTTGCAAACTTGTCAAAGTATTACAAAAATCGCTTGAGTGGATATAGGTATATACACAGACATAGGAATTAATAGACGAGAAGATAATGGCGAGGGGTAAAATCAACTGTTGAAGAACGAAGGAAGTGAAGCTGACTGTGATTCGTCAATACATCAATCTGACAGTAAATAGGCATCTCGCATTATAATATCACCATTTACTTCTTAAAAGTAAAATCTGCTTTTGAATGAATAGACATTTTTACATGTTAGCGCAAATTACTCGCCACGTTATGAACAAATTTGCGAAGTCCAAATTCGGCAAAAAAATTCGGTTCTATTTTCAGAGTCGAATATTTCGTTTAAGTATTTAGTTAAGACACTTTTATAAATGTTCATAATTTACTTCCCAGCAACCAATCAGCTTTGTGTTTCGCGTCCAGACGTTTCTCGATGTGATAGTAACAACTGATTCATATTATACGATGTGAATATGCTTAAAATAAAGTAAAATAATGCTTATATATGGAATGTAATACGACTATTGGGTTTATTCTCTTTTTCACATCTATTGTTACAAGTTTTCATAGTACAAGCCAACATTTTGCCGTGTTATTTCGTAAAATGAACCGATGATGCCTCGACCATAGTTCGCACAAGAATGATGACGTCACGTTTTCAAATTTCACTTGAGGCTATACGCGAGCACAGCCGGCTCCAATGGAACCGGTATGGGGAGTGGGGATAATACGCTTTTAATCACTTAGGGCAGGTCTACTAATATTCATATGACTATGGGTATATAGTATAAAAAAAACATTTTAATGTAGCCCAGAATTAGACGAACGAATTAAAGACACCTAACAGAAAAACAGGCGCCAACTACCAGGAAACAAAAGGTTGACTTTTTTAATCTTTATGTTTACGAAAAAAAAGTTTATTTTAATTTGACTAAGACGAGACAATATCCCAAAATAAAATCGAAATCTTAACTACGTGAGTAAAGAAGTCATGCGCTAAAATAAGCGATACGCAACTTTGGTGTATTTGACAGACCTACGGTTGAATTTGCCCTAGCAAGTCTTTAAAATAAAGTGGGAATCTTAACGACTAAATTGATGAAGTCGTGTAAAAACAATATTCGGCGCGCAGCCCGGCGTAATGGACGGACCTACGGTAGAATTTGCCATAGCAGGCCGAGAAAAATTGATCTTTCCGTAGGATTTATTTGAATTACGTCTGATGAACGTATTACTTAAATCTAAGATATTTCACAAGGAATCCTTAAGAAAGATACTAATTCGTCGTCTAGAAAAATAAAATCTGGTGCTTTCAGCAAATTTTTTAAAACGTTTTATAAAATTTTCAAAACGTTACACATAAAATATTTTAATTTTAAAGAACTATTTGTATTAATTTTTAATATAAATAACTTACATCCGTAGAAATCGGTCTGAAAAAATACATTTGCCGTTAAGAATTCGTCGGAATTAATAAAAAATTTAACCTCGTGCAAACCCCCTGTTATTTCAGTCTTGTATCGCCTTAAAGGGGCTAATTTCATAATTATATTCAAGATTTTTATGTTCTTCGTATTTCTGGAAAGTTTTAAACTTTCGGACCTCTGCCTGGCAAACTTAAAGCAGATATATATTTCAGTTCTGTCCACTGAAGACATAAACCAGTAGAAAGGTACTGTGGACGTGTCTGTGTGTCCAAAGTAAACTAAATTTTCTCGAAATTCAGGTGAAATTGATCAAACATGAAACCATAATCCCACTGTTTTCATATACAGGATGTCTTCGGGAGGCGATTCTGCATGAGGGTTGAAGTAAAAAATGTGAAAAAGGTTTTTGAAGTGAAACTTCTTTAGGCGCGTAATGAATTTTCTGGGACGGAGTAAAACCGAGTCAGGATCGACACGAAAATGCGGGTACCCCCACCACCGCTCACCGTTCACTGTCCCTCTCTCACCATATGCGCTTGTTGAGGTGGGGGAGCCGCTCACGAACGTTCTCTCCCGACACGGGACAACAATCGATGCAGTTTTTGCACGATTCATTAAGGATTTAAGTGCTCATGTATATATCTCGCACTTTAGTTACCATAATCCAATTATCACGACATTAGGAAATGATATTCATGAAATTGACAATGAAAATGGCACATGATTGGTAAATTGTCATTGTAATTTCTTTGTAATTTTTAATTGTAATATTGTTATTTATGTAATATTGTATACTTGTGAATAAATTGAAAATTTTTGGAACTATACATTAATCGAACGTCATTCATCTATAAGAAAATATTAGAAAAAGCAAATCCATGCTTCGTCGTTGAATTATTTAACCTCTAATTTTCAAACTAACCTAAGAGAGAAAATAGAGATGATGAAATGAAAATAGAGAGAGAGGAATACTAGAAGTTTCACTTCTGTCTTGCGTAGGCTTGACACACCCACTTTTTTTTTTTAAATTTGGTAATTTAAAAAAAATATTTTTCCATAGAAGAATATTTATTTTACCATAAAAAACACCTTTTAACCTTAATACTGTTACCCCCGGACATCATGTGTTATTTACTAGCAACTTTAAAAATTTGAAATTTGAGAGTTTATGAAAGAAATAGTTACTTCAGTATTGTATTTCAAATGAAGATCAGCAATTTACTTATCGAATGTTAGTATATTGGTTAAATTACGACTGCTATAAAAAATGTGTACAAAAGAAATACAAAATTATTGATTATTACAAAATGGTACTTATCGATTCTCTGAATCGTTCACTCAATCATTTCCAATTTAAAAAAATTAGAGCAATTTCCAGTTCTAGAGGTCATTACATAATGACACACGACCGAAATTATTCTTTTAAATATGTACATCACACTTGTAGGTATTACCCGTACAGTGGTTTCGTCGCCCTCGTGGAAAGAGTTAACAGCGAAGTGGGACCTTCCGTCATCTCGTCCCCCAACTTCCCACCATAATAATACAATATATTAGGAGCAGGCGCGGAGAACAGGGTATTCCATTGACGTCACTTTGGGCTGTATTTTAGCGGCTAGAATAACGAGGGGGATACGAGGGGTTTATTTGTTCTACCATTTTTCTTCCCGATCATACCGCGCCATCTCTTGGTATACCATGAAATTAGTTTGCTTTTAAATGCTTTATTTTTATTCTCATCGCCTGAGCATTCCTATTCTATACTATGCATTTACAAGTAGGTTATATAAGTTCTTAAGTCAGAAACTTAAGCCTACAAATATAATGCTGATTAAAAAAAAAATATTTGCATTTTATGATTTGATTGCGCTTTTATCCATTCTCTAAACTATAAACTCGGTCTACCTATAGAATCAATAAATTACAATCACTTGATGAAAGAATTAAACTTACTTAAACTCTCAGATAGAAGACTTATTTCCGATTTGACTTTTATTTTTAAAATTGTCAATGGTATTATAGACAGCCCTGATATATTAAGCCTAATTACCTTCCATATACCCACTAGAACCACTCGATCCAAAATTCTTTTTAATTTCAATAACAATATCAGGACTGAGTCATTTAGAAACTCGCTTATACCTAGATTGCATGCAGTTGGCAATGCTTTCTCAGAAGTAGTAGATGTGTTCAACTGCACGGAATATAGTTATAAGAAGGCTATAATAACATACCTCTGTCGTAATTATCAAAGTTATTAGGCATAATACCATTCTATTCATAAGTTATCACAGAACCTAAACTATGCACATCAGATATCAGACAGAAGAGTCTTATCTAATAATTTTATATACTTAATCAAAACTATAATTTTTCCCAAAATTGTTATGAGATGTCTTACTGACAGCCCTGTTTCAATAGAGCTAACTCTTAGTTCTCAGCAAATTCAACCAAATCCAATATTGAAGGTAACAATAACCTCAATACTAAACTACTGTACGGATTGAAAATAAAAATGCTATTGTACCTATGTATACCAGATGTTATTCTTGTTTAATTTTCAACATAATTTCTCAGTAATTATTCTGTTTAACATAATACTGTTTCGCTCCTGTGAACCACTGTAAACATAAATCATGTATATTGTAAAAGCCTTTTACGGCGTCTAAATAAATAAATAAATAAAGTATCTATAACAAATGAACAGCATGTTATGAGAGAGCGATTTCAAATGAATGCCCAGGCGCATCCAGTGCGTATTTTAGTGAATTATAATAATATTGATTTTGCTCTATTGTACTCTAGAATTCTAATCAAAAATATTCACTAAACCTCCCGACTTTTAGCCAAATATTGTATAATATACAAGCTTGTTAGCCCTTAAGTAACGTGGTGAACACAACTTAGGGATGTGACGTCTTGGATACCAGGGACCCACATTTTTCAACTAATTATGTGTTGCGTGTGCAGTTTTTTTTAAAATAATGAATTACAAATCTTTACAATAATGACGATTGAAATAGAAAAATAATTATTTTCATTGTTGAACGTAAGATGATAATTTTTGTCCATAAAAACCTGTCCATAAACAATAATTAAAACGATTAAAAATAATAAGATCTTGATTACTACAAATTAAGTTAACTTAAAACATTAAAATAACGGCAATAGGTAAAGTTACACTATTTTCGCAAACTAATTGCAACACATCTTGTGCAATCTGGAATAGAATCTTCTATTTATACTTCGTTTTATAGTTCCTCCATTATTAGCTAACACTCGATACTTTCAGGTAAAAATGGGAATTAAAGTACTTGGTCCCAAAGTTCGTAGAAAATGTGTTAAATACGTTTTCTACGATCCTTGGCTTGGTCCTTTTTTTAAGGCTGCGTAAGTGACGTGGTGGGTCCCTGGAAGTCAAAGGCTGGGACCCATGTGACTCTCGTTAGTAGACATTGTACTTATGTGAGGGAGATGTGTATCATCGCACGATTTCAGTCAGAATGTAGTCAGAATGTAGGTAGGTGAATAAGATGAGACAGACAAAGCAGGGGATTTCGATGTGTTACTTTAGGTTTAAAACCTGTGCAAAACGAAGGCTTATCAAAATATTCAGTTCAACAACAGTAATGATAATAATACAAACATTCGATAAAGTTCATGGATTTTTCTGGCCAGAATATTTAAAATATTAAGAATATTTTAAAATACCAGAATTAAAAGAACTCAATAAAATATTATAATATAAATATTTTCATTTATTTCAAATTATGACCGAATATTGAACCATGAGTAAGGCCGGGCTTGGATTGCTAGTAATTAAGTTATGTATATACGCAAATAGCTGTTACTACTTTAAAATGTTTTGAATCAGTAGCAAAACTTCATCCATTGATCCAAGTACTACAAAGGTTATAATAATTCCAAGAGATACAAGAGAAGGTACATTGGCCACGTCTCTCTTGTGTTCAAGTTTGAGACAAGACAGGAATACAAGATGCCGTTTCTCAGTTATGTTGGGCTCTATTTATTGTCAATGTCTAATTCATCAATTCACGGCTCCTCGAGTAATAAAGCTATTTCCGCCAGGGATCCGTTATTATTACCGCGGTGGAGCCAGATTATATTGCGGATAGTTAATAATTTCCATGAATGGCAACATATTATTATAATGTTACACGAAGCACGATAATTCAGAACACCTGAGGGTGTATGCGCTAGAGTAGGCGTCTCATTCGCCACGAATGCAAAGTTTCAGCTCTAAGCCCTTGTTTCTACTTCGTCATGTTTGAAAATGCTCTAACGGCAACTTTTTATTGGAGCTGATTGCAGTAATTATTTCAACTACTTTTGATAAATATAATATTCAGGTAGGTATTATATATGTATACTTTCATAAAAAAAAATATTATACACTCATCTGACCCAGTTTGGTCCCAACGAACAATGTCAGGAAAATTAGTAACTTTGCATTAGAGCTGTTTAAAATTTCATATTTTTTAATTTTTTAAACTGTGTAGTGTTCTACTAGGGCCGATCCTGAGTCAAACGGAGCGTGGCGCGAGTAGAATTTTGGCGCGTCTTGTCAAAAACAGTAGATGCTAAAGTAGGTGATCACTGGAATCAATAATATTCGGTTGAATTGGTATTTTGTGTAAAACAACCTAAAGGGCGTACGGACTGTTAGGTGGTAGGTATTATAAGCGCCTTGGCGCCCTTGAGTCCGGAGCGGGCTGCCCAGAATCCGAATCCAAACCAAAACCGAAAGCCCAATAACTGAACTGAGTTCGAATTTACCGATTTAATAAGAAAAGAAACACGTTTCATTCAAACTTCCATCAAAACTAATCTAGGAAATGTATGGGTCTCAAATTTTAAGGTTGGAGCTAGAAAATATATACCTCTGTACAACATGATCTGTAGGTAATAGGTATGCCACTTCAACGAAGTTTTTAAAGCCCCAATATGACTACGTATTCGCCAGACGGTATAGTCTGAAATTACACTCTTAAATTACGATATACCTCCTTGGTATTCATTTTGCACGATAATATGGCGCAAAGTTTGATTATCTTTTATAATTACTGCTGTAAGGGCGAATCTATCTAAGATAATAATAACTAGTAATAATAATAATGATTGGATTATTTGTATAGCGCCGTTTTCGTGAGAAAATCAACTCAAGGGCTATTAACAACTATCTATCTATTCCTACCACTTAGACTTATAACTTATTACTTGTGACTTATAACTAAGTTTTGCAGCTAGTGACTTATAACTAAGTTTAATAACTAGTGCCAATATCAAAGATATTAGCACTTGTAATTTACAACTAAGACTTTTAACTAATGACTTTAAATTATACATATTTTTATAAACGGTTGGCTATTTTCACAAAACCGTTATAATATGAGTAACAACGATAATATGACTACGTTTACAAATACAGTTTGTTATTATGACTGCACGTGGTGTCAGTGGTAAGGTATAAAATATTACAAAAATAGTTTTAAGCATAATAAATGATTACATAATAAATGGTTAGGTACATAGGATAAGATTATGAAAACTCTTTGATTTGAGTTTGATGAATTATATTTCATTATAAATGATACGGCCATGACATCTATTGATATGACAGCATAGAACGGCAATCTATCTTTTGCGGTTCTATATAATCTGCATAGCGTTTGGTTTGCTTCTTGGGACGTGTACTGTGTAGTGTACGAATTGTACACGTATTGTATATAAATTGTGTATGTTTTGTCTACGTATTGTTTGTGTTGTATATGTATTGTGTACACGGCTCATGGCTCATTGTTTTCGCGGCGTTAACCGGTGAAAAGCTGTCAGTGGTGAGTCGAGGATTGAAATTTATGGCCGTGGCTGAAAGGGGAGGCGCGGGCAGGCCACTTATCCTGGCTTATCTTCCATTCCACGAACATAACCCTTTTCAAATACTTAAACTTCATTCACATTCAAATATACTTCATTGGGGGGTAATACATTTTGCACTGAACTCTCTAAATACAACTACATACAGATCGGCATACTTAACTTTGCTGTGGGTGATGACGCCACATAAAAAGGGGCTGGACTTCATTCTGATTAAATGATATTATATTTATCTGATTTTGCTGAAGGAGCGTCACTTTGATTCATTGTTCAAATTGGCCATCATTGAATCAACTCCTGTACAATTTAAGGAAAGTCCTTATTTGTTAGACATTATTTCATCCGAATGATCCAACTCTTCTCTTTTATTTACCGATGGTTCCAAATTGCCAGACTCCCATATATAGACTCCAATATCATGATAAATTAAATGACAGAATATTTCATTAAATTTCAAACCAATGTGTGTTATAACTTTAAATATTTGCTAACATTCCATTGTTTCTTCTTTTCTGACTCTCTCAGTTCCCTACAAAAAATTAAATCGATTCCTCTTCTTTACCCTGATAAACACTTTGCACGTTTTCGATTCCAGGACATGTTGGCACCGTGGGTAACAATTTTATCCTTGGCAAAACAAGGAGTGTCCAACTCCCCTGTCACCCTCACTAACCACATCCCCCTATCTGACATAGAAAAATTGCCATCCTCAAAGACAGATCCCGCAATGTTTGGGCAGAGTATTTGCACATTGATAGTCAATTCAAAGAAGCCTTGGGGAGCGTGGAGTAGCCCTTTTATACAAAGGGCTATCCCATCAAAATGATGGTAACAACGATTTCACTCTCTTTCTATATAAGAAATTTCAAGCGCTTGACTCTCCAAATCGTAGTTCCTATGATTCAAAAGTGGGAGCATTAGATCATAATTTGTTTGGTTGTCGCTCTGTAAGAAAATATCTTCTCTTACATCTTTTTTAAATTTTATTTATTAGCGTTATAATAATTACATGACAGGATTAAAAGATTTATATCATTGAACAATAAAATAACGAAATTGAAAAATGAAGACCAAAAAAATTGTATAACAATATACATAATTTAAAACAATTTTGATAAATTAGCTACACAAGGTGTGATTATGAAAAACTACCTAATGGATATCGGTAGCGATAATAACGATAGAGAAAGTGATTTTTTCAATTCAAACTACTGAAAGCGAAGCAAAAATTCTATCGAGACTTATCTAAAATTGCCTTCCCTCCGTTCAACACCGTATCAGATCTCTCCTATGTCTGAGCTAGCCTCCAATCTTAAATATAATTATAAATTTTGCCCATTTTAAGGCGATACACGACTCTAACGGGGGTTTGCTCAAGGTTCATATTTTAATTATTTCTGACGAATTCGTAACTATATAATTTATTTCACACTGATACCCACGGATTTTAAATATTTATATGTATAATATAAACACTACCTTACCATTATAATATTTGTAGATGATGAATTAGTTGTACTTCAATTGGATGTTGGTAATATTTTTAGAAAAATTAATTAATATGAACCCCGCAAAAAGATCAATTGTTTAGGCCTGTTAGGGCAAATTCAACCGTCTGTCCATCCAGTACGCCGGGCCACGTGCTGAATATTTTTGTTTACGCCTTCTTCACATACGTCGTTATGATTCCGACTTAATGTTAGGGTATTGTTTCGTCTTAATAAAATTGATTAAAAAGTTCGCCTTTCCTCTCCATAATTTGAAATAATGACCTGAAAGACCTTTGAACTGTGAAAGCTAGAAAAAATCTTCTCTATCTCACAACTTTTTTATATTTCCGTGTGTTTTTTTTTTAATTTCCCTTCTCCCTTAACGTAACATTTGTACCTACCTACTAACATTTTATCAACAGTTCTATAAAGCTGTATGAATGCTGCGCCATTTTGTTGTGATTTTGAACAAATAAATATTAATCATGCTATTTTCGGTTATGTAAAATATTCATGTGTAATGCGTAGAATTATTAAAGTTAAGTGAACTTTTAATTTCCAAAATTGGTATAGTGCCCAGTGTTTCGTCTCACATACGCCTTGCATCATAGATCTCTGTACTATTTCAATTTCAAAAACAGTTTTGTATGGAAATATTGGATTGGGCTTATATTTGGATCACGAAATACGCCATATTGTGTTATTCTTTATTTTGTTGTCATGTTGTTATTTTGTTGTCAGGCCCAGTTGTTTCGCAGAAATTCAAATGTAACATTGTCATCAATGGCCATTCAGCGCCATTTTTTTACATTTGAAAGGACTCCGTTTATCGCAAATTCTTGGTGAAATTCAGATTTCTACCAAATTTTGATAATCTGACAAGTTTAACAACATGATAGTTGTCCTCTTATGCTTGTTGCAATTTGTTCAAAAGCTGAAACGAATTTAGAATCGGCATTTAAGGGGAACCTTTCAAATGTAAAATAAATGGCGCTGAGTGGCCATTTAATGACCATGTTACATTTGATTTGCTGCAAAACAAGTGAGTTTTAATGATATTGAATTATTCACTTCTATTGGGACTTGATCTCATGGACTCTCTCCAGCCCATTGGTTTTAAATCAATTTGATAACAAAATAAATGTGGAGAAATACGTAAGATCTAAATCTTGTAACTGTAGCTCATTTGATTGGACACAAGATTAGATAGCTATATAATCAGGTCCCGGTCGCACAAATAAAATGTTTTTTTAATAGTTTGTGTGTTTTCTTATTAGGTTCATAATTATGGTTCGATTAGTATAAAAAATTAATAATCATGAACTATATTTCCTAATACACAACTCGTATTAAATATATATTTTATGAAGTACTCTCTAATATTGTATACGTCCCTGCCAATTAATGTGTGCTTCCAAATTTAATTACAATTTCGTATTTTCTTTTTGTTCCAGTCACGGAAAAGGAGATTCGACAATGGTAAGTACAAAAAAGCCTTAATTATGAGTTCATAATTTTCATAAAAAATGTCCGGGAGATTTTACTGGGTATAAACACATTAATCTTGACAACTCTCGGAGGCACAAACCCGTCACTTTGTTTATATTGCCTAAGTGATTTATTTTTCAAGTTATTAAATTTACTCTCTTTATTCTGTAATACATACCGTTATTATTAATTTCACCGAAATGTTAATATTTTTTTACCATGTTTACTGATTGCGGGAAGTTAAAAATAAATTAATTTTAATTCATAAAAATTACCCACCTATAGCTATTCAAATGGGTAGCTATCACTAGAGTAGTTAATGCATTTTTGTGAGAACATTATACATATATTAAAACTCGTAAAAAATTTTTTTTTAAAACTCCCTCGAAAGAACGCAAGTATTAAAAAAGGTAATTCCTCTAATGGCTGCCCATTATGAGAATAGTTGTCGAAGGTGTTTTTATATCTGAGAGGCCACTTATTTGCTTTAATACCTGGAGCGACCGTTGGTCTTACACATCCGGACGATTTCGTGTTTGATAGTAACCCTTAAAATCCTAATATTGACCCGTTACCTGATTGTCCCGTTGGACTGAACGTTAAGTATTTCAACTATAAATGATCTTTAGATCGTAATCGGCTTCCCATTTTAAAGTAGCTAAGTATTAGAATTTGTTCGTTCATGAATAATGAATGACTCTTTGAAATAACATTAAAGTTTTAAATTCGTAAGTTGAGAATTTTTTTTTAGAAACCGTTTTTTTATGAACCCTACGAAGCTCAGTGATTTCCCTCGGGGCTAATGCCATCTTAAGGAATGTTGTCTGAACGTACAAATATGCGACTATGTCTAAGGGCTTTGACAAAAAGCACACAATGCATGAAGGCCAGTGTTGTAAAGGTATCAAGACATTAATGCATGGATTCTCAGATTCTCAGATTTTCAGTTCAAGGATAAAACGCATTTTCATACTAACATAATTATGCGTTATGCATATTCTTTCCTTTAGTGCAAAAATAAGCCTCCTTTTGTTACGTATTTCATACATTATTTTTTTTAATATTTATGTAGTTGATACCGATTAATGCATATATTTTATTTTAAAAGTTTACTTTTTAAAAAAGACCCAACAATTCTAAAAAAATAAAATGTTTTTTATTTTTTTAGTAAGTACGAAAATATATGCTAGACTCTGTAATTTGGTACTACTGTAATGTATTCATTTTTATGCATGCATAATTTCCTATTCAAATAAAAAGTAAAAAATTCTATTATTTAGAAGTAGAGAAAATATAAACCAACAAAAAATAGAACAACTAATAAACAATAACTGTAAATTCAGAATTTACATTGCAATCTATAATTATTGGTTTTAGCGACTCGTCGTGTGTGTTAATAGTTTTAGAAACATAATATATGTACTGGACACCTACGCCATTGACATCGACTGTAAAATGTCGGTTTCCTCTCGGGGGTAGCTTAGGGAAGGATTTGCAATTGAAACACAACTTCGCGAATGTCGTCGGACAACTCATTGATTGGGCCAGTTGTTTGCGTAATTATTGGTTAAAATTAAACAGTTTCTACACGTGTTAATGTAGAGCTATTATTCTTATATCTAAACAGAAATATTATAATGAATTAATTACTAAGGTTTCGTCGTGCGAGTAATTCGTCCTCGAAATGGTAATATGACACGTGCACGGTGATTTAAATTCTTATCAAGATGACTCAACGTGCGAGATAAGCCTCAAAGGATTCGGCATCGTAAAATGTGTGATAACAGATATTCATTTTCTTAATTATACTGACTGGAAGCAGTTGGGACTCTTTAGCGGTGATCACATAAAAAGGAAAAAGTACAATTCAAAAAGTCGACTGTAAGAGACCGAGCCACAGTTTGGTAAATCCTACTCATTCCGAAAGGATTTTCATGCTATAAGAAAATTAAATTAAATGAATGGCATAGCATGAATGATGAATGGATCCCAGTCTAGAAGCTTGCAGTTCTTTCTTGCCAAATATTCCAATACTTTGATTCAGCTCGTGCAATATGTACCTATGACGACACGACGCGACGTAGCCTTTTTGCAATGGACTAAATTGGAAATGAACAAAACTTCGCGAAAGTAAGATGAAACAACGACGTTCCGTTAAGTCTTCGCTAGCAATATAATTCGTATCGAACTTTTAACGATTATGCAATAAAGAAAATGTTCTCTCTTCTTTTCAGACTTCGTGTTTAATCTGTGTATTAGTAAGGGCGATTAAACAGATGAGCAAATGTTCTCAGTGTATATTTTTTGTATTCTTTGAATTTGATTTACAATTCTCTTGGTCAACTGTATCATGTTGACCTAGATACTTTTCTGTTATCGACCCGTTTTTGCTTTCTGTTTTTCTTGAACCAACGTTTCAGACATGCTTGGTGTAGGCATCATATCTACTCTGATGAAGGATACTGCAAGACTATCCGAAACTTTGACTTTCAATTGAGGTGGATATGCAACATTGAACAATTATGTGTCATACGACATACAATTGTACACTTTAGAGAATGTTGCGAAAAATATTACAAATTTACATATTTAAACAAGTAAAAATTTATCTCATTTTTCACACTAAACCCTAGATAATTAGACTAGGTATGTTGAGCGGTGGAAATCACTTAAGGCGAAGCCATACGTAGTAATTCAAAATCATGTGTTTTTGGTTTGAAAATTTGATGCTTTAATTAAATACTGCGAGTAGAATACATCTTGGCCTTTAAAATGATTGAGTATTTTTTAGATAAGTCTTTTTATAAGCCCAGAAAAAAATCATGTAGAAGCCTATGAAAACTGCTTTATAGTTTAAAATCTCCTACTTACGAAACCATTTTCGGTTATGATTTTATTGTATGATGTGGCAAATTAAGTTATTTATAAAATTATTGAAAAAAAATTAAATATTTATGCCTGAACATCCACAAAATAAAATAAAAGTCACTTTTTGGCCATGTTTTTTTCTTGCATAAATCAAAACAGGCGGATGGTGTTAAGCGGGAATTTAAACCTTATCGCCATCTACGTAAGGGTTGTTATTGAGAGCGGCTCAATTTAAAATATTACACGACGTAATGCATCGCCTTAAGTTCATAAATATACAAATACGCCATACGTATACAGAATTCGCCCAGGAACTTAATGTGTGCTCTGCGCTAGAGAACATCGGTAAAGAGTGACGTGAGCGTCTCCTTGCAATTTTTGACTTTGTAGTAATACAAAAGCAATAATGCCGGAGATGTACCTATGACTTTAAAGTCATAGATTCAAAACAGTTTCCTCCAAACTCAGATACAATGGAATACTCTTTGAACGAACCCAACATAAAGTAATTTATCTGCAAATCTATTCACGGTTCTAAATTATTCACAACGAGTATTCTGTTTTCCTTAAAGAGAGAATAAAAATTTATTTTGAAAAAATCTATCTTTGTATCCAACGGATAATCGATTTAAATTTAATAGTACAGGTACTATCCATTAGGATAAGTTTTTTTTTTAAATTTAAACAATTAAAGATCGAATGATACGGTTACATCTAGGGCACGAACCTAGACCTCCGCCTTATCGGGGTGCTGCTCTACCAACTCAGCTAATCAGTCTTACTTTCCTTCGGTCATTTTAACTTCGAATAATTTTGTCGGAAAAGTGAAACAACCTATTTTTTATGTAATTTCTTCTTTTTCATTGAAATGTTCAATTTATATCGTCTTTATCCATGTAAAGGTTTTGTTTTACTGAAAATCATCAATTTAAAGTATTGATAAGTATTACCTTCGTAATAATACGTGTACTCACTCTGCAACGGTCGGCGTGTTAGACCTTGTTTGTCCGGTCGTTCCTCGAGCTTCCGCTCCAAAACTTTCATAGTTTGCTTGCTCACCTCTAGTTCAAGTTCAACTCTCAAACTTTTCCTAGCTGCAAACTCAACTCTAAAGCCGTCGGCTGAATTGAGCCGAGCTTGCGGCAATAGGAGTAGCACTGAAACCGAAAGATGGTGATTTGTTAAAATTGTATTAAGAAGTGTTGATGATATAATATTTTGTTTTATATTTGCAGGCATAAAGGTTTCCTGAAGGACTGCCCCAATGGACTACTCACGGAACAGGTAACTACTTCTTTCATCAGATTTATAATGACATTACATTGTGCACTCGTCAGGATAATAAGGAATTCTACCTTTTAACTTTTCGATATTTTTTAAAATTAATTTTTTTCACATTCTCCAAACAATTTTTTTTTAAATTTGATTTTTTCAAATCCCGCCAAATCGATCGAAATCTCTGGCGGGTACATGTGACGTTTTGTTGGTTAACAGTAAGGCCATTCCAATACGGGTCGGTATGAAATCAACAAATCCTAAATAAATAATTAACAAGATTAAAAATATCCCTCATTCACGCTGTATTGCACGCGGCCACACTGACCGACACCACCGACCAATTACAAAGCGTTTAAATGTTTTACATTACATATTAAATGGAAAAACAAACTTTTTAATACACAGCTTTTTACTTTTTTTTTAAAGTGGTGTATTACAAGATGAGTTTTTTTCATTTAATATATAATGTTACACCCCGAAGTGTTGGCATCCTTCGAAAAAAAAAATTAAAAATAAAATAAATCTTTTACGATTTTAATCATTTTTAAATTACGATTCATTAACTATACGCAACATTAAAAATGTAATATAACTTATATGTTCAGAATCAGCGTTTTTTTTCTGAATGAATGCATATATTTAAAAAAAAAATTATAATATTTTTTACTCAAGTTCCTAATTGCAGCTTTCAGGGAGAACGGAAAACATCCTCTATGAAACTCAAATACAGAATTCCCTTGCTCTAAGCCATCAATTCTGACACGTTTCCTGTTTATCATATCAACAACTTGAGACTCTATCAAGCAAGAGTATCCCTCTTAGTTCTATCTATACCTTCTGTAGCCGTGACACTTTTTTCTACTTATCCCTACTTTTGTATTAGGCACACACTTCAAAGAACCCCTCGTGTGAGAAATGAAATAAACATCTCGAATAGCCTAACAACCCTGTGTTAAACATCTTTCCTATTTTTTTTAGGAAAACGCCTGTAACGTTTCGGTATAAGAAAACAAAAATCAACATGCTGCAGAGACCTTTCTTTTGTCGCGTTGGCATGAATGGGTAGATAGCCACGGAGAAAAAATAATATGTATTGAAAATTGTGCGAGCAAGAAATAAGATCGCTTTTAACGGAGAAGTAAAATATACATTTTTTTTATAATTTTACGCGGAAATAAGATCTCTTTATCTAATAAATAAAATAAGCATTTTCGTATTATTTTTATTAGGAAATAGTATCACTTTTATCTGAAAATTGAAATGTACATTTTTTAATGTTATTTTCACTTTGAAATATTTTATATCTGAATATATAAAATGTACATTTTTTTACTAAGAAATTTGATCGAATTTGTACAGAGTATCCGGGGATAAATCACGATTAATTCGAGAGGTGATTCTATTTGATAGTAGAAGAAAAAAAGATGAATAAATTTTTTCGAAATTCTGACTTATTTTTCACATACAAATACTTCAACATTTTACCTAAAAACTACCTTTAAAAGTTGGAATTTCGAATAAAGTTATTTTTATTTTTTACTTGTACTCTCATGTAGAATCATCCCAAAATTTAGCGCACTTTACCCCCGGACACCCTGATTGATAAATAAAATACATTTTTATGATATTTTTTTCGGGGGTTCATTTTCATGAATAGTGGCAGCTAAATAATTGAACATTTTACATGTCAAATAGATTTCATAACATTTTAATCAGAAGCTTGAAATCCCTGGTACAGAGTTCATTGTGAAATGTTCTGCCGCGGTTTCCGTTGACGTTCCCTGGCATTTCCATTTAGTCTTTCCGCTTCCGTTCAATTATGAATTGGCTTAGAACTGCCAGCAATGAACCTTCATTTTTTGCCAGGGACAATTCATTGTATAAAATTTAAGAAAATAGAGTGGTTCCGAAAACTAATCTTCTTTGGAAACGTTATCTTATGGCGCGAATACATTTGCGAGCCGAAACGCAAACTGAGCCTCTAATTATGGGAAAGGAACGAAGTAACAGCAAATGGCGCGAAACGCCGCTTGCGGTTGCTTCGAACCTAAATTTTTTTGCTGCATCCCCTGTGGGTCTTTGAAATTGGATTTCTTACTCTCACGTCATAGACATTCAAATTAATAGACATGCCAATAGGTAAAGGGGAACAAACCAATTTCGAGGAGCGCGGGAAGACCTTCCCACTCTCCGCGATTTGTCAATAAATTAATCTGACAGTATACAGGCAACTCTCATTGTTATGTCACCATTCGGTCCTCGAAAAGAACATCTAATTAGATGTTTAACTAGTAATTCGTAATTACGAATTACTAGTCCTATTTTAAAATTGCTGGCTGCGTAAAAAAACTTAACTACATATCAAAAATCGGGATAGCAAATATTCGAGCTTGTTTCCAAACTATATTTTTTTTAATTATTGAAGACAATATTAGCGATTTCTAAACGAAAATCTCAAACAGAAAAATCAGAAAAGGATACGGTCACATCTGGGACTCGAACCCAGGACCCTTGTCTTTCCGGGACACTTAATTATATTTTTTTTAATTTTCACATCTTGAAGGCTTTTACATGAATATATTTAAGTTATTTGACAGTTTAATAATAAGTGTAAAGTACATAACATAATAATCTGAGCATGAACGATATAAGCAGGTACAACACAAGTTATCATAGAGAGTTCTGTTGAATTTTTGTTACACTATTTAGTTTTACAATTTTACAAATGTGTTAATTCCAACTCACTCAATTTTAGATTCAACTTTTGATTGTGCCTGCTTTCTGGTTTACTTCTTTTAGCCGCCTAATAATTTGAGCCGCGACATTCTGAGGCAGGCCTTATCTCTTTGAAAGGCCCAACTACAATGCTGCATAACTCATTTATTAAGTTAATATCCTACTAATAACCTACTGTTACCAGCTCTGTACCGTTTATGTTGAGTATGTTATGTTATGTTTTATGTTAATTGTGTATGGCTAAGATCACCCCTAATGTGTGAAAACCAAAATAAAGAATTTAAAAAAAAAGATAATATCGTAAAAAATATATTCACCACAATGATGCATTCTTATATTACTTGCTATATTAACATCTATCACGGTTCCGTGAAAAATCACGGGATGTTACAATTAATATTATAGGGGTCCTTTCAAATATTATCTAAGCACTATAGGGGGCAGGGGGGTCTTTGCTTTGCTTATTTGTGATGACATGGGGGGGTGGGGGGGTCGAGATTGTGATTACGTCAGCACTGCTCAGCAGTAGTTATTTTTTTTACACATTGGCAACCCACACATTGTCTATGTTTGAAAACCGAATACATATTCGGGGATTCCCACAAATAATTAATACATTTAGGTACTCGCTTAAAAAACAGAATACATTAACAGAAAAATGCATATAGGTACCAATTACACGTAAGCATGGGAGGAAGGGGGGGGGTAAGAGCTTTGCTTACTTTTGGTGACAAGGGGGAAGAGGGGGTAAATAATTGTAATAAATCTGCTTACGTAATACTTGAACGGCCCCTAGGATTCATGAAGCTTAAAGTATTTATGAAATATTTTCCTAGAAAAAACAAATACTAATTGTCAATTTAACTTGTAATATAATTATATTTTTTGTAATTATTCGGGATCGCTGGTCACACTAAATACGATTTTTTTAATAAAACCTTTTGATTCACTTTAATTACTACAAAATAAAACTGTCTGCTTTTGGGAAAAACATTATTTTTAATTACGTAAAATAAAAATTCCCATCGAATGAGCCAAAAAAATTTCTGTTGATGGTATTTTCGTATATTGATATTCCTGATACCATACGAGTGGCTAGAAGAGACGTTATTACCATTGACTCTATGCAAATTAGGAAGGCATGTTTTATGAATAAAGAAGTTTTGTAAAAAGGTTAGGTTATTATAGGTTAGGTTAGGTCAGTATAGTTTAGGTTAGGTTATGATACTTTATGTTAGGCTAGGTTAGGTTAAGTTATGTTAGGTTTTTTTGCATACAAAAATATTTAAAAAATATTACAATGTTAATATTGAAAAAAATCCCAAACGCGGAGAGTTTCCTTTTATAGTAATGAAGGTGAATCAAAAGGTTTTATTTAAAAAAATCATATTAATCCGGGCCAGCGATCCCGGATAGTTACCATATTATTACAAATAATTATTAGAGAGACGATCAGAATTATCTTTCGAATGGACAACGTTAGTAAACTTTAAAATCATTAGTGATTCAGATTTAGGTCTATCAAACAATTAAACAAAACACCCACACATTTCAAATAATGAGTAAATTATTAATAAAATAATGTTGGTACCTACTTCATCGCTTGTCTGAATTAATCGGTTCCAATTTAGAAATACATTACTTTATGCAGTAATATTTCACATCACGCACTTATAACCAATATTTTCAATCCTATAGCAAGTTACAAAACTAATACATGTTTATTTTTCAGGGTTTCATAAAGATCTACAAACAATTCTTTCCACAAGGCGACCCTAGCAAATTCGCATCACTTGTATTCAGAGTTTTTGATGAAAACAATGTAAGTAAATCAAATTATTTGCATGTTCAAAAAATATTATAAAAAGTAGAAACCGAATAATTTGTTACTATTTGAACTTAGAAAATGTACATTTTAGTTGGTGAATGCTGTTAGATACCTATCCAATTGTACTTGGAAATATGTTCGTCGTAAAAAGCTGACTGAAACTAGATTTTTCAAGGTGTTTGTCGTAACAGGAACCATATCTTTTAGCGGACCAAGACGCGTAGTGGCCTCCAAAACTTAAGTGTTTAACTCAATAACCATAAACTATAGGTTACCATGGTCCTATCCATTTATATCCCGTATTGCCTGGCATGTCTCTTGGAAAAGGCACGGGCGGTCCAATAATAACGTGCCGCTACTGATTTTAAAATATGGCTATGACAAGAGTTCTTGCAACTTGTGGTTATTATGTGAGTTGCCAAGAAAAAATAATATATTTAAACACCTCATATAGGTTTTCAGTTGTATTATTTGCTTATATTAATAGTCATTCTGATTAATACTGTTGTGATGATTATTGTTGTACCACTGCTAGGCCTAGTTGTATGAAACCTCGTCGCTTTTAACATCGTAACAAATGCCTTGTTTTAAAATGTCGCCATTTTCCATTACAAGTAACGGTCCCCGTTAAAACCCATTTCTCGGCTCATCAGCTTTCCAAATGACCATTAAACTTGACGGTTGATTGAACAACCTACCTTGAAATTTGATCAAACACTGCCGGGCCGATAACCAGTGGTTTAAAATGTTCAGGTTTTGAGTTTGTATTTTTGTATTGCATATTTTTGAGAGTGCTGCATTATATTATTTGTACCCGCTAAGCTTTTACCACAATCTTTTATGACATCATCTACTCTATATCGTTCAAACCTGTGACAGACCACGCTATAAGCGCGCTATTTTCTCGTGGCTTAGCCTTTTTCAGCATACGAGCGATATGATGAAATAGGCCAATCCATGATGCGCGTAGTGTAATCGGTCAGCCATATAATTGTTCATATGACCTTTTTAGATCCCAGCACCCACTATTGATTCACCAACAATGGTTTATATAGGACTGCGCTTTATTTTCCTGAACAATTGTTTATATAGGAACGCGCTTTATTTTCATCAACAGTGGTTTATATAGGAAAGCACTTAATTTTACTAATCAATCATTATTCCTTTCGCAGGATGGCTCGATAGAATTTGAAGAATTCATTAGGGCACTTTCCGTAACATCAAGAGGAAACCTGGACGAGAAATTACATTGTGAGTGTTATAATATTTATAGACCGGTCAGTGGCTAACTTGCCAAATGCGTCAGGCTCCCACACGGGCGTCGTGATTTCAATTCATTGGCTGACTGCTGCCTCCATTACGCAAGTCTTATACACATTCCGCTTATAATGATGGTAGGTTAATCAAAAAAATAGGGTTCAATTAGGTATATTTCCACTGCGAGGGATTTGAATCCTCGCTTACTGAACTTACCCACACCTAAGGTCTGATTCGGTTGCAGACTCAGGTTGAGGTGCTTCAAACTCCCTTTCTTTTGATTGCTATTAAATGGCTTTCAGCATTTTGATATTTAGCATAAACATCGATTCTCGATCTTTTTAGCTTTTTTATCAAGTAGTGATCAGCTGAGATGTATAAAAAAGTGACCGTTGTTCTTGACAGCTAATCACAATTCGATCAAAAGCTTAATCAGGCCGAGATTCGGCATTTATGTCTAAAAACAAAATTATACTGAAAGTCGATTTGATGGCAATCAAAATTTAAAATGGCGCTGACCATCAAAGTTTTTGATTATTGAATATTATATAGTTTGTAAAACCCAATTTCTGTATTGATCTTATCCCATAATATGATGTGGACACTGAAGAGATTGTCGACAGAAGTGTTCGGTGAGCGTGTCATTGTGCCCAAATTAGAGCAATTTTTCATTGATTCTACTGAAATTGACGTAGCGTTTCCAAAAAATCTAAATTCTTTCACAGGTAGAAAATTAATTTCTTTGGCCTGTCTGAGTTCTAGGAAATGAACGGTCTTAGTAAATTAGTGGGGAGTATAGAGACGATAATTTATTTGAATATATTTTTGTTCTTATTTATGTAGTATTTTGAATTTTGGAAATATTCAAGCCCACGGATACTGGACCCTTAGTGTAAAACGTTTTTACAAACTTGGCACAATATGCCAAAAATCGATCGAGTGACTTAAGCAATTTAATCCTTGTCAGCTGTGCACCAAAATTTTTGCAGCTCTTTAACTTTTATCGTTTTATCTCAATAAATTGTTATTTTTTTCTTCAATTAATTCTTCACAATAGACAATAGATTTTCAATATGGTACATATTTGGTCTATTTCTAAGCCATGGAAGCGTTGGAATTTGCATATCTTGAAAAATATTTGCGAACAACTTTGGGATTGTGGCAAGGAGCCTTGGTGTGCATGAATATTCCATAAAACACAACTCTAATTAATTCTAAAGTAATTAGATGAATTAATTGTAAAATATGTGTAAAAATTATCTTCCAAGATATAAAATCTATGTAATAAACTTCACACGTCCGTATGGTGATATCAGTTGTTTTTACCTTCTAATCAAATTAAAACATCTTGGAAAAAGTGGACATCAGTGGATGTGGATAATGGATGACAGTGAAAATGTTGTTTCTTTTCTAGGGGCCTTCAGGCTGTACGACGTGGATAACGACGGATTCATCACGCGAGACGAGATGTATAACATAGTGGACGCCATCTATCAAATGGTGGTAAGTTACCTGTTCTTTTTTTGCTTACCCTCGAATATTTATGAAGATCTTGGATTATTTATGGGACACGTATTAGGTTGGGACTTCAATGTACGGAGGGTTCTTTTTGAGATATCGTTCATTTAGGGATCTCGAAGGCATGACCATGAAAATGATAATCTTATTTTTAAATTTTGGATTTGTAATTCGTTTTATCTCACATCGAGAATTTAATAAAATTTCCATGAAAGTGATATTGGTTAATAACTTAAATGCCTTATGCATTTGTAAAGTTTAAAAAATCAATGTTTTCCGTACCTATTCCACCTTAAAACATAAAGTAAAAATCTATGACAAAAAATTAACCTCTAAAAAATATTTTTTAAATACATCTTTTATCAAATTTTTATGACTCAGTTTTGAACCTTCCTACCCAGGAACTAGAGTCGACAACTCTACTATACGAGCCGAATCTCCAGTCAATAAACCCGACATTTATTGCTTATATTAACTACTCTAATGTCACCGAATTTCAGTGTCCGCGTGTGCGATTGCCACTAACTTGATAGAATGCTTTGTCATTGACAAAGAGTTTATCTACCTAGTTTCAGCTCAATCGGATGTCGGGAAGTGTGGCAGTTTACGCTTCCAAAATTTGCAATAATTCATTATCGAAAACGAAAGTGAAATTCTAATAGGTGTTTTTAAAAACATAATTTTTACTGGACACTTTAACGCCTCTGTACTTTCACGAAACAAAAATGCAAAAATCATAAATTTTATAATACCCTGATGAAAGAACACCATTCTGAAGGGAAATATTGCGCTTTTTGTGACCAAATCTGTAAAGCCAGTTACGTCGAAAGGAAATGTGACAGTTAGATAGTGCCTATCTATTATTTTCTGTAAGCTTCATGACTAAAGCCATTTCAAATACCTTTTCAATTATGAAAAGTATTAGTTAATTAAATTTAAGTTCAATTATGCAAGGTTACGTCAGGCTTCGTTATTTAACCAGGATTAGGGGTTGAGAAGACGTTTGAGCGATCATTTGTCCACTTTAAATTATCTGTGTTACGGTTTCGGGATTTTAGTATATTATATGAGAGGTAGCCAGGGCCAAAATAGCTGTTGTAGTTACCCACGACACAGCCAGCGCTCGTTGCATTATGCATCAGTAAACAGTAGACACCCCGTGTTAGAACACTCGACTACGGACGTGGGCAACTTTCCACAGACGATGCCTGCTTACCAAACTCACGAGAAAATAAAACGACACACTTTAAACTTCACGGATAAACGAGTACTCAATATGCCAGCCTGCTTTATTGCAATGCGTTTAGAATTCTTTGAATTCGAGCTCTAATGCAACTTCCGCCGTGTTCTACATGCTCTCGAAATTGGCTATTTAAAAATTTTTGAAACGTTGCTTGGTATACTTATTACAAAGGTATATATATATGTTCATAGGTATATATATATTGTCGCAGATGGGTTGAGTGACCAGATCTAAATGGTCATGTACCTCAAAGTCGTTTCATTTCCCTCCTCAACTTTGTTAAGCCTCATAGTTCAATTGGCTTGCCCTGTATCCATTGTCTATCATTTTTTTTTAATTTACTCACAAAAAAAACATTCCGTAAATTTTTTTTTTATTATAATACATCTATTTATAAGATATTGAGTATTTAAAAATGTAACAATTTTTTTTTGGTTTGGCTAAAGAATGAGTCTTCCTTCCCAGGGACTAACAAAACTGAGTGAACTCCGCTCCACTTAAGCCAAATCTGAAAAAAAGCCTAATTGGATGGTACCGAGATATATTTCGTATAAACTGCTGTAATGTCATCCCATTTCAGAGAAATGCATACGTGTCCGCGTGTGTACGTGATTGCAACCAAAGTTAATATAATGCATTGTCATCCACAACCAATGTATCTGCCAAGTGTCAGCTCGATCGGATGTCGGGAAGTGGGTTTATTTCTACTTCCAAGATTCCATTTCATTAATTTATTCATTCAATCAAAAAACTAAATATAAATTTAAATATAGGTATTTGAAAATTGTCGCTCGTTGCAGGGACAACAACCACAAGCCGAGGACGAGAACACCCCTCAGAAACGCGTGGACAAGATCTTCGACCAGATGGACAAGAACCACGACGACAGACTCACGCTGGAAGAGTTCCGCGAGGGCAGCAAAGCGGACCCGCGCATCGTGCAGGCGCTATCTCTGGGCGGAGACTAGACCGCCTACACACACACCTCCCCCCGCCCGCCCGAGCTATGAGTCATTGCAATGTCTTCATTATCTGGTCAACATATTACTGAACGTTAGCTACAGATTTAATATTATTTTAAATAAGTTCATTCACTTAATATAATGTTACTCGATCAATGTTAGAGATTAGATTAACAGTAAACAATAAGGTTTGCCAATTTTAAATATAATTATGATATAATGCTGTAGCTTCAAAAGACATGAGAGATGACATCACACAAAACCACGATCGTTGGAAACGATGGCTCATAGGATTTCAAATACATGGAAAAGTTATTCATTTTGCTTCAACCTTTGCTGGACGGATTGCATTTTGCCGTAATGGAGATGCCAGGCGTAGAATTTAAAATATGGTTGTGATTTTGCCTTTCTTGCTAATAACCTCTCTCAACAGTTTTATTTTAATTATTAATGGTTCCCAGCTGCGCTCCAACCCTCATAAGTAACTTTATTAACTTACACCGGTGCAGGGGCGTCTTTTCGGAGACTTAGAACAGCATTGCCCTGAATCCAATATTAACATTTTTTTATTAAAAGTAAAATTTCTGCTGAAAAACTTCACGGTAAAGTAAACCGTTTTGAATAATGAGATATTTTTTATGGAAATTAAATGTTCCAGAGAGCAAACAATAATGTTCTTCAAATTTAAAAGCACTTTCTCTTAAATTGAAACAGTTTTGAGCTTTGAGCTTAGTGAAGTTTTTTCTGCAGATTTATTATTGTTATAAATATATTTTTATAGAAACTTACGAAAGAAGAAAAGTAATGTATCATATAATATTTATTTGATGTTATTTTTTAAAGAAAAACGCATTTGCTATAGAGACTGCCTAGGGCTGCTGAGGAAAAGGCTTCAGTAAAGATGCAAAACAGACTTGGAATAAACTAAATTATGAAGTATGACAATCGGGTCGTTGACTTTTAGAAAGGTGGCGCTAAAAATAACTTTGTTTGAATGTATAAGCCTTTTAAAGAAAATTATATGTGCAATTAATGGCCTTTTCGTGATTATTGTAAGATCTTCCTTGCGAAAATTATGCGAGCATTCTATCGTTTTACACCAAAACTTGCTAGCAATTTATACATAAATAAAGGCTTTCGGTGTGTTCATAGAATGGCTACAATTCTTTTAACAGTCTTTGAGAAATAATTAAAAAAATATTTGGCATTCGGGTGATAAATTACATGATTTAAATTAGATTGATGTGTAGGTAAGCGAAGTCCTATGAAATTGTGAAAGTGGTTGAATTAATTATTATATATTCCATGTATTTAACTTATAATTTTAAAACAACATGAAAATATCCTGACAAAAATTTTGGTTCATTATTTATATAAATGCCCACTTACCCATTGCACATTAAAACGGTATAGCGCATTTTACATTGATAAGTGTTTGATGGTCTGCAGAATGTGCAGGTTTTTGGAAACGTCGAGTATGGAACCATGACCAATCATCTTAAAAGGGAATGTAGGTACTCAAAGAGTGAGATATATCTACCAAACATTCCTGTCTGATCTGTAATTCATTGCTTCCTGTACTTCTATTTAATACATTTGTGTAACAGGCGCGTTCCATGACTTTTTCTGATTTTCAAAACTATCCACAAATAAAAAAAAATCTACCATTTTTTTATACAAATAAGGTAAGAATTCAAAATCAAAACTCTCGAAAAGTGTTATACTTCAGTAAAAAAAATGTGAAATCAGTATGTAACACAATTTTTTTTATATATTTAACTAAAAACAACATTATCATTTTTTTTAAACATCATATTTATGAACATGTCCTGCTTTGCACCTAATTAATATAACGTGTGAAAAATGTTTCGCCTTCCGAAGGTATTATCAAACTGTGAACTTCATTGAAGCCTTGTCAATTTGATAATGCCGTTGGAAGGCAAAACAACTGTAAAGGTGAATCACAAATACACAGCAGAATTCAATTACGACTAAAAAATCGTTTTAAAAATTAATGAATAACAATATTTAAAAAAAAATTAAATAAAATGATTTTTTTTAATAGACTTGATAACAATAAGTATATTGTAACAAAAACATTAGTATTGCAAATTCTTATACCATGAAAATCGAAATAAAAGTCACGGCACGCCACTGGTGTGTACATAGGGAAAAACTCACGTAGTAATTAACTGCTGCTTCGTACTATCAACAATTAACATTTTCAGGTTAAGATGACAATAAAAGTTTTTGATTCAGAATAATAATTATAAAGGAACTGAATTGGCGCCTTGAATGTGCTAGCAATTAAACTACGAAACTAAACACTTTATTATAACTACCTTCTTGAGAACAGAATTCTGTGACAACAACACGTCCTTGGCACAAAACTCCATAATATTTGATCGTATCATTGTCTCAAGTCTAACGAAGACATAGGCATGAATGTATAAACAAGCACGTCCTTGTACAAAATATAATGAACGGCTACCATGTACATACTTTGAGCTTTATTTCACCTTTAGCCAACCGTCATCAAAGATTCACAATCAAATCACTTATGACGTCAATTTTAATCTTTAGCCAACGGTCATCAAAGAGTCACAATCAAATCGCTTATGACGTCAGTTTCAAATCACTTTTGACGTCAAATTTGTTACTTCGACTTAAAAAAAAAACTGGTTTTTCTTTTTAATCTTTCTGTAACCCTTTGAAACTCATTCGTTTGTGTATCATACAATTTAAAAAAATACTTCTGAATGCCAAACTAAGTTTCTTATCTAATGTAGTAGATACTTAATAATATATAAATAAAAATTACACATTCTGATGAAAATTTTCATTGTTAATTATTGTGTGCTGTTAAATAAATTAAGAAATTTGATTTAATTAAGGTTTAAAAATATATGGAATATGAAATTAAAATGATAAATAGATAAACCAAACCACAAAACTTTTATTAATTTTGGATTTGCGACTTTCACGGTCAAAAGTATTATAATGATTTAGTTTAGGGTATTATGCCATGTTTCGCTACCTGCTTCTTTTGCCAACTTTACGGACAACATTACAGTATCCATCATCGGGGCAGATGTATCTTCTGCACACACGGCATTATACCCCAAAAATAAATCAATATAATCATTAGAATTCATTCGTTCATTATGATTTATTGGGTCCTGTTCACATCTCTACTTTGTTATAAAAAATCAGATGCAACTTTAATCAAAAACATTATTTCCTTCATTGTTGTAAATTATGAGGCACAGGCCGATGTTTATCCTACATATGAAACATATTTATATTTTGTGTGTATTTATACACGGTGTCCGGAAAATCGTATTAAAAGCCGGAACTGGTGAATCTACATCCCGAAAAATATTTTCCCGAAGCCGCGTTTATGATTTCAGTTTGCGGGACCTATACCTAAATCCATAAACACAAAAGTAGTTTGGTTCCTTCCAAATTCCATGTTTCTGACATAATCCCAAAAGTAGTCTGCTTCCCTCCAAATCCCACGTTTCTGACATAATCGCAAAAGCAGTCTGATTCCGTCTAAATCCCATGTTTCTGACGTAATCGCAATAGCAGTCTGCTTCCCTTCAAATCCCATGTTTCCGACATAATCGCAAAAGCAGTCTGCTTCCCTCCGAATCTCAAAATACTGACAATCGTAAAGCAGTCTGCTTCCCTCCAAATCTCCTGTTTCTGACAAAGTGTTGTAAAAGCTATCTGCTTCCTTCCAAATCCCACGTTTCCGACATAATCGCAAAAGCTGTCTGCTTCTCTCCGAATCTCAAATTTCTGACATAATCGCAAAAACAGTCAGCTGGACTCCAAATCCTATGTATCTGACATAATCACAAAAGTAGTCTGTTTCCTCCGAATCCCATGTTTCTGACATAAAATGTCTTCAAAAAAAGATGTTCACTGATCGTCTTCTATTTATATTGTAGCATAATAACTATATATAGCATATAACTATATAATATAGACCTTAAAATAAGTCTATTATTTTTGCTTGAATGTATAATTTATCAATAACAAAAGAGCAAAGGGTGCTCTTCTTATTGATGTAAATATTTCACATGAATCTCTTGAGGTTCATAAAATGTAGAATTCCTTATTATGTACAATATAATCTATTATTATCAAGATATGATGAAGTATTTATAGAGATGGTTAAAAAAATGATATTTATATGCGAGCAATATTTACATCCCTTTTGGAAAAATTATCGTTGGGAATGGATGCTAGGACGAAATTTACTTAATACGATGCTTATCTGAAAGGTAATTTTCAGTTTCGCTTTATACTAAAGGTTTTTCATAAATGCAAGGTGCACATAATATATTATGTTGACGTTACTTAAAACAAATAACGATGTTTTGACAAACATAAAACTTTGAATTTATTTCGACAAGTTTTTATTTTATTTCTACATATGTAAGAACGATTGATTCGGTTCTGTTAATAAATAATAAATTTTAATAAATTTTCTAGAGCATTGAAAGTACATACATTATATATTGAAATAAATCTTCGAAAAAAACGAATATGAGAAACAAAGTATACACTAAATGAAGAACAAAAATAATTGGGCCGTTCATGCTAGCCAGACGTCACAGAGTGTTTGGATAATAAAAATTTGAGAATAGACAAGTGAGAAGTGTGAAATACAAAGTAATTGGGGTGGTAATTGACTCTACACTCTTGTTATTCTTTTGGGTAAAAAACTTCTTTCGTTCGTCACCGAGAATAATTTATGCTTTTTTGGCCAGCTCACTTTTAAGATCTATACGACGCACAAATAACTCGGGTAACCATTTCCGTTGCGGATCTATGACTGATTATTGCTCGCGCGGGTTGTATTTCAAGGCTAACCTCTCTCCCCGTTCAATGACGTAAGCGCACTAACAAGCAATGGACAATTGTCTATATTTAGAATATACACGCCACTTGGCGTCACAACCCTTGGGCCACGAGACACATTTAAATATTTGACGACATCAAAAGCTAACTTTTGTGGAATATTGGGGAGCATTTTTAAAAACGTTTTCACATTAAAAGTGGTCCGTATAAAATGCACAACGTAATATTCTAATTCAATACAGATGCCAATCATAATTTGATCGTACGTATGAGGAATTTGGTAGGTTTGATGTTTATTGCTTGTGTTCAGACAAAACATAGAGGTGTCTTGTAACAATTTGATAAACTGCTTTCATTCAAATGCAAAACAAATCGGAGTTCGTACATAACACAAAATACTCTCTCTGTCCATAAAAATATACGTTAAAGAAATAATGAAATTCAAGTAGGTATGCACTATTAGCCCAGGTTTTGATATTTCATATTTTTATGGGGTGGGAATTGAACTTTCATTGAATTTTACAAAATATTTTTTAAGTGAAAAGATTTTAACATTCACTATTTACGACACAACTAAAGCATACAGGTTTTAAGACGTCTTTCAGTTTTTAATATCCAGTGTTATGTTTACGATGTTCTTCAATTTTTAAATTTCATTTAATACACTTTTAAACGATTCGATATTTTAATATTGATTATAAACTCAAGTGATTTTTTTTTTAATTTTAACAATACTTATAAATGTGCATCCTGAAATGTTATTTTAGTAATGGTTGGTTAATTATAAGTCAATAAGTGTTCACAAGTTTATTTTATCACGACAAGTTTGGAATTGAGGATATTAGATGGTTTATCATTCTATTGTCATAGTTCTTTCATGACAATAAACACATTTATAATATCTTTGTTACGTAACTTATAAACATTTTTTATTCATTTTAATCTTGCTATGTGTACCTTAGGTGGGTAGCGTAAACTACGGAAATCATTGATAAAAGTAGAATTAGACCATGACAGTACAGTACTAGTGCCTAGGGGGTGAGGATCGTCTGATTATTATTTTTTACATTATTTACATTTGCCATTCTTCATCTATCCTCCATTCCTCACTGGTGATTTTAGTTAAGATTAAAAGTCAAATGTTATACATCAATTTACTAATAACTACTTTCTTCTTATAATTACATAAATAACTTCAATACTTTTGATCAAATCTCATTATAATAAACATTTTACTAAACATTCGTTGAAACAATAAAGTTTTTCGATGAATAGAGTCATTTCAATAACGAATTATTATGAAAAATAATTCAAAGCAAAATGTATTTTTATTATCATCTTATTATAAAAATTGAATTATTTTTGTGTTAAGAATTGTCAATTAAATATGCATTCAAATCTTTATTGTGTTGTTTCATTTTATCTTCCCCCTTTCCCTAGGTTTTATTTGGGATTCATAACAAACGAACTATTTTGTATGATCAAGACTGTGTCATCGGCGAAAGATATTATTTTTCCTGTTTTCGGAATCGATGGCATTTCAATTACATTAAGGTAAATAATATTGGACCTAGGACTGTTCCTTGAGGGATTCTGATTCTCATGTGTTGGTTCACTCAATACATTATTTATATTTATATGTTGGTATCGTTTGGATAGATAACTTACGAACTTAATATAAATCTTTTAACGACAAAAAGCCAGTTGTTCAACAGAATTTGAATTCATCAAATTACAAGTTCTGTAGGGGTTCTTTTCAAATTTTGTATTTACATAATTACTGTCACATAACTATTATAATGGTATAACTTTAATAGAACTTTCTAAAACTTCAAAACTAACTTTGAAATTTTATGAATTTTTGAAATTCTGTGAAACAACTGGCCCTAATTAAGATAACATAATATCATATAAAGTACGTGGACGGTTATACACAGAGACGGCGCACAAAGACAAAACCAGTGAAAGTTTTATTTTTTTATGTACATTGTATATTTAGCAAAATTCACAATAAAGTGGACGGTTTCAACGCTGCGATGGAAATGGATGTAGGTATACCGCTAATAGCTCTGTTGCAATATCTCGTTATGGTAAACTAAGCAACAACAGAAAAAGTGGTTACAATGGAGCTCTCGACAGCAGTACTGTATATGTGGTTCAACGGAGCTCCCGGTTATCAAGATTATTTGCAAATCTCAAAAGAAATACTGTAAGAAATTTGGGAATGCACACTCACAGGGTGTGAATTATGGAGTTTATGTTCCAATTTTAAAATACTCCATACAAAAGAGTAGCAGTTTTTTTGATAGATGAATTACTGAAAAAAAAAATTGTAAGAAAAACGTGTAGGAAACATAAGGAAAATGGGGTCAGTGAAAGGTGTGAAGCTGGTTGAGGAGGTAATGTCATGGATATGTTGTAATAAGTTAAATTTGAAGCATAAAGTTGGATGTTTATGATTTTTTTAAATCAAAATAGCCATATATTGAAGGTTTAGATGATAACTGCAAACACCTACAGCCGTGTTAACACTCTTAGAGCTTGAGGCGGTTCCCGACCAACAACAAAAAATGTAGTCAAAGGGCAAAACGAAATCAATTATTACTGTAATAATATTTCGAGCCTTTGTATTTCCCCTATAGCTTGATACTTGCTGCACTTGTTTAGGTGATGTGAGGCAGGCTTCGCAGGACAGAGCTAATACTTAATGCAGAATTGCCTTTTCTCCATAAAGATAAAAGAGAACGTAATATCTCAACTATGATTTATTAAGGAGGCGATTCGGAAGGCGGATACGAGTACCCCCGCTCCGGGAACCATTCATTGGATAACCATCACATCTACCATAACTCACCCATTTTTGGTGACTTAGCAGAGAGTTCATGGGGTGAGGTTTGTACATCTTGACATCCGCCCACTACCTGCGATGTGGGCAGAATCGGTAGATACCAGTTGAGGGAGACCGATGGAAGGGATGGATTCATACGTGCGTCGCTCCAGAGCACACTTTTCCCCAGATCCAACCCACTTCTCATACCTTTTTCTTTCCCAGAACGTCCTCTTCTTCTTTTCCTTAAAATGACCCTCCACACAATATCCCCAAAGATGACAGGCATTTAGAGAAATTATTTTCTTCGAGGCCTCCTGTGTAAAGTAAATGTAAAAAAAAAACAGTACAAAAACAATTGTCCTGGACATAATTTAATGAGCGCAGTTTTTATTGGATTGGTGTGTTGTGTACCTATATCGGCGTCATGGTGTGATTTGTTTCAACAAGTTAAAACGATCATACAGCAATTCTTCCATCCCATTCAATGATTGCTCGTTGAAAGCGCTTCTCAATTATTTCAAAACATTTCTGGTGCAAGCGAACATTTATTGTAACCAATAGTTTTTTTTATTGATAACCTCACAAGAGTCCCAATCTTCGTGCTATACAGAAACAGTGAGACTATGGCATCCCAGATTGGGGTATGTTGTGAAGCTGAAGAGTGTGGAGAGGGGAAGGATATGGGGAAGAGGAAGGTGGTGTATCACCTGGCTATTCAGATCGGGTCTCCAAACATGACGAAAGCCATTTCAAGCAACGTTTTGGTTTTGAAGGTGGTCTCTCCTCTGGGCTATACTAAGAGTATCTACCACTCTGGAAAGTGTCACAAATTTAGTGTAGTTCGTATGATCTTATATGAATTAACAATATAATTTTTAAGGTACTTCTTCTTCTTTATGTGCCGTATCAGGTCCCCCCGACGTTGGCGATCACTCAAGAAAATGTCTCTTTGTCTTGCGCTGCACGGAATAGCTTCTCCACACTTCTAATGCCGGTCCACTCTCGTATATTTCGCAGCCAATACATTTGTCTCCTACCAGGCCCTCTGCGACCCTCTATCTTGCCTTTCAATATTAACTGGAGCAAGTGATACTTCTCCCCTTGAAGTACATGACCCAGATATGAAATTTTCCTGATTTTTATTAATGTAAGCAGTTCTCTCTCTGCTCTAGCCCGCTAGATTAAGGTACTAATACAACAGAAATTAATAACTTTAGTCCGCCTCAGCACACGTCACCTTAGTGAGGAGGACTAAGAAATACAAATTACCATACATATATTTAACATCATATGTTGTATGTACTCGTACAATGTTTAAATAGTCGCCATAATAAAACATAATTTAAAAAAATAATAATAAATTGAAAACAACAAACTTTTTTTTACAGTACTATTTAAAAATTATCAATATGTTTCAAAACCAATGGTTTCTCCATCAGGATAATGTATACTAAATAAAATTCACTTGCGCACGCCGGTATTCAAACCAGCGACCTCCGAATTCGTAGTTGAAGAACTTACCCCTCGACCACGTAGGCTATCATATTATTTATGAAAATATATATTTATAAATCTGTTACTGTGTGACTTAGTTTGATAAAAACACAAAAATAATTCGCACACCTAATTAAACCTTATATAAGTTTTTTTTTAAATCATTTTGTAAAATACAAAGTAGTTTTACTATAATACATCTGGATTTAATATTAATAATACATATATTGTTATTAATAGATGAATTAAAAATGTATTTGTAACCTGTGATTGAAGATGCCGCAATCTAATTGGTTCTAAGCAAACGGTACTCTTAACCGAGTCACATAAAAACTTCTAGGTTTTTCCGAAAAAATATATTTAAGAATATTCGGTACGTAAGTAACCGTAAATTCCTAAATAATCCTTGATCTTGTCACATCCACGACCAAGGTTCGTAGAAAATTTACTTAACAAGGTTCGCTCATCAAGGGTAGAGCGGTGATTGGCCAGAAAGTCGTGACGCAGCTAGAAGCTCATTTTCCACTGGGTGATTTGAATTTATTACAAGACAAGTAGCATCATAATGCGTTGGTAATATTAATACTATTATTTTATTTTAAAACTAATGTACGGATTAAAGAGAACAATAGCAGGAATATTTTTAGTGTTAATTCCGCTTTGATGATGTAAAAAAAAATTGATGATGATAAAAAAAAATTTCAACAAGGTATAAATGTTGGGCGCGCGTTAGTCAAGTTTCCCGACCATGCACCGGTGCTGATGGGATAAATGATACAATCCTCGGAGTATCTTCTACAGAAATACCGGTCGATCAAGGACAGCATTTCCAATTGACGGCTGTGCTCCAAAGAATGAAATCCGTTTGTTAAGACAGGAGAATCTATCAAAAGAGTCAAGGGTTTTTTTCAAGTAGTTTGGGGCTCTAGACCAGAAGTGTTAAACGGTGGTTAAAATCATGTTTTTGTGATGTATTCAAAGTGTGTTATAGTATGTATAAACCTACATAAGTCAAAAAAATAATTATATAACTAGTGAAAAGTGAAAGAGATCGTTCCTTTCGGACTTACTAGACTTCTAACTAGACAACTAGACTTCAAGCTAGGTCACAAACTTGCTTTTTTTTCCGAAAAGTGCCAGTATAAGCCAACCTTGTTAATTACGTTTTTTACGAACCTTGATCTACGACAGTATATATATTTTAAAGTCTTTATTCTAGATAAAATAAAATTACATTTTCACTTATTTAACTAGAAATAACTAATACATTACATATAAAGACATTACATAACAATATTATTCACTTTCAGTGTTTTGCTGATAGAGTACTATTTATTTATTTATTTATTTATTGCATCTCACTATCCATAAAACACTTTTTTTTTCGCATAAAAATCAACCTCACTAGGACTGTATCGAGGTTAACAATTTACATTATAGTGAAGCAAACATAAGAGTAATCACAAACATAAATTAATTCTACATACAAACACAAAATATTTCAAAATTAAAGAAAAAAATAAGTATTAGATGTGCTATGTACCTATACTTTATCCATTTATTAATTTTGTCAATTAAGGCAATCATGTACGTTGCCTCCTCGTAACCAATGGATTGTTTTCCATAGTGAGTATGTATGGTGTTTACATGTATGTTATCGTGTTGCCGTGTAAAGTGTGTGTGTGTATTTGGGACCTTTTAATGAGTTCTGTATTTGTAAGTAGGAGTATATTATTTATTTTGTATAATAGGAGACATGTATTATTTTCATATAATTTTCCTAATGTTAACAGTTTCGTTTCCACATTTTTTTGTGACTTCCACGGTTTGAATTAAAATAGCTTTTTGATTACTTTATTGTGTGTTACCTGTAGTTCATTTAAATATGTTTCATATGCCTTTTCCCAGATTTCAATCAGATATGATAACCAGCTAAATACGCTAATTAAGGGGGTGATTTTATCTTTAATATCTTGAATATGCTATTTAAAATTTAGGTATTTATCAATGCACAGCCCAAGATATTTCTCCTGTATCAGTATTCAAGGGTACATGAGGAGGAATGATTTTACGGGTTGTACTTAAAATCATTTATCCTGTTTTATATATATACACCTTTACTCTATAATTTTCAATACCTAAACATAGTCTTCGTTTAAGTAAAGACTACCTGAAAAAAAAACAGTACTTTTGAAGTTTTTTTTTTTTACTTACTCTCTGATAATACGTAAACCTAAAGAATTATACTATCGAAACAAACTAATAACAGCAAACTATGACCCTAAATGCGTATGGTCAATTCTGAGGGAGAGTACTCATTCACAGAAGAACAAAGATGACACCATAAAAAAATTACTTATTGATGATGAAGAAGTCCACTTCCACGACAATCCTACACATATCCTCAATTATATTAACAAACACTACATAAACATCGGAGCTAACCTAGCTGAAAATATCAAAAACACGTCACCTCTCAGAGATATTCAGGAACCTCAAAACGATGCAACTAACATCAACAATGAAAATATTAACAGAAACTTCACATTTCGAAATATTACACTTGAAGATACCAACAAAATAATTCAAACATTAAAGAATAACACACCTACGGGACCTGATGGTGTAGACTCTAAAACTATCATAACATTAAGCCAACAACTACTTAAACCACTCACATACTTAATTAATCGTAGTCTTAAAGAAGGAATTTTTCCTAGCTTACTAAATAAAGGTCTTGTTATTCCAATCTTTAAATCAGGACAAAAAAATAACGTAAACAACTACAGACCTATCACGCTACTAAATACCATTTCGAAAAATCTTGAAAAAACTATAAAAAAACAACTTCAACACTATCTGGAAACAAAACAAATACTATCGATGAACCAACATGGCTTTAGGAAAAACAGGAGCACAGAACATGCAATAGCTGATGTAACGGACTTTATAACACATAATCTTGACGCTAAGAAAAAAGCTATTTCTATTTACTTAGATATATGTAAGGCCTTCGACACAATTTCACACGAAAAACTTTTTAAGAAATTAAAAAACATTGGCATTGATGGTGTAGAATTCGACTTAATTAAAAGCTTTATGTCTGAGAGAACGCAACAAGTTAAAATTGACAACAAGACAAGTGAACCACTTTTAATTACATACGGAGTCCCACAGGGGAGTGTACTTGGCCCTTTATTATTCCTCATCTACATAAATGAACTGTGTGACATTAAAATTGAAGGTAAAATCGTGACCTTCGCTGACGATACAGTTCTTCTGTGTCAAGCAGCCACATGGAAAGATATATTTATAATAGCCGAAAAAAGTTTATCAATTGTAAAAAAATGGCTAAACAGTAATACTCTTACCATTAATACAATTAAAACAAAATACATCACACACAGTATAACACAAAGAGGCCAACCTCCAACTAACATAGACCTATTACTACATGACTGTGAAAAAACTTCATTTAATTGCCAATGCGAACGTTTAGAAAGGGTAAAACAAATAAAATACCTAGGGGTTATTATTGATACACACTTACGCTGGACTGACCATATTAATTTCATCACTAATAAACTAAAACGAGTCATGTACCTAATGAAGTCCATCAAAAACATTTTCCCTCTAACAATACTCAGATCTATATATTTTGCACTGTGTCAATCCATTGCCACTGAATACTAGCTTGGGGAAGTGCTACAAGAATGACAATTGACCCAATCCAAAAAATTCAAAAGGCGATAATTAAAATAATCCTAAAAGTACCATTCGACACAGAATCAAGCGAAATTTACAAAACATTAGAAGTCTTGTCAATAAGACAACTTTATGCCAAATCTGCATTACTACACCTCCTCCAACACAAACTCCATATGCCAATTCAACCAAAAACTTTGTTAAAAACCAGATCCTTCACAAATAAAACACTAAACATACCGATAACACACACCACACACGGACAAAGACACTTTCAATACTACGCTACTAAACTGTTTAATTGTATGCCCATTACTCTGAAGCAACTACTAACTGCAAATACATCCGCAAAAATTCACAAAAAACATATCACAGCCTGGATCAAAAACCAAGATATTTTATTTTTTCAAAACATAATAACTCCAAACCAAACATAACTAAACCATAAAAAGTGTATAATAAATAAACACGTTTTTCGAGATTTTACCAACTATACTCACACTTACAATACAAATATATGCACTCAATATATATTATTATTTTTTCTTTTTTACATATTTATTATGAATATTCAATTTACAAAAACTATTAAAATTTTATGAATATTCAATTTACAAAAACCAAAAAAAAATAATAATAATAATTAAAATTAAAACTTGTAAAAAATAAAAACTTTCTTCTACAACACATAAATACTTGTCACACCTATACATAACCACGTAAACACCTCAGCACAGGTTCTCCTAGTGAGGTGTTCACGAAACATACAATATTAATCACATACAGTTTCACCTTCTCAAACCTACCTTACACAAAACATATTATTATAGTTATAAGTTTGAAATGTATCATGTACAAATATAAATAATTATGTGAACACTGTAAATATTATATAGAAATAAAAAAAATAATAAAAAAAAAAGAAGAAGATTCGGTGAGAGTTGGAACAGCTTTCCCCAGAGTAACACAGGTTGAGCACCAGGAGTCGGTGCTTAACGAGAGTGCCCGTCCCGCTTCGGCGGATGCTCAATTGAATCCGAAGCGCAGGAGTGAGCTCCGATCAAAACATATCCAAACACTAACACTTGAAGGTTTTACACCAGTTTGGCCGTTCGTACGTTCTCACTGAAACAATCAATATCGCTAAAATCGATTTGTAAGTTCCTGTAAGTTCCCGGAGGTCCTAGAAAGTTTCCGAAAGTTCCTGATAGTTTCCGAAAGTTCCTGAAAGTTTCCGAAAATGCGGATGATTGCGATGGTGATCATTTGTGGCGTTTTGCTACTGTACACCAATCAAGTCGCCGGACGTAGGGGAAGGAAAATAAGTAAAACCAAATCAAGGGTAAGCTGATTTATTTGTGTCTATTTTTTAAATAATACCAATAAAACATTTATTTTGTGTTTTTTTATAATTTTTAAATAATAATTACTTTATAAATTGATTTAAATAATAATTACTTTATAGACGTGGTTAACTTCAAGTATGTTTAGTATTGTACCTGGATCCAAACAAATTTGTGTTCTATTTTCTTCAACGTGTTAAAATGAAAAAAAAACTCATTGATAAGTGAATTTAAATTTAGATATCATTGGATTTTTTTCTTTATATCTTTCTTGTGCCTTTTATTATAAATATTAAAGTTTATCTTCCTGTATAATAAATTGTGTACGAGGTTATGCTGGTATCAAATAAGTGTACAGTAAACCATTTTTTGTAATTTTGAAATATTAGAATCTTAAAAATCTTTTGAATTGAACCATTGGGTTTAAACATATTCTATTACCATAAAAGTTTTAGAAATTGGTTTTAGAGAACAAGCGAAGGTACGAAATAAACATTATGCATTCAAATAAAATGCCCGGGAGAAGCATTAATATCGTTATTTTACGTTTCAGGTTCAAATCGGCTTACCGATTACTGGGAAATATAGGGACACGGACTCCGATCAATATTACAACAACAACAATGTAAGCGAAAAAAATTACACCAATTTCAATGCTTTCTTTATAAAACTATCTAAATAACTAACTAACCATTACGCTGTTTCTCCGCATACACTCATTGCTTCATTCACCTTCAAACATCGTATTCACCTTCCGATATTCCGACTCTTGACATGGCCTGACTCAAATATTTAATTCACTTGATCGTGCTGTGTCTTCCTTCGGACACCCCCTACTTCTTCCACCGTTCATATTCGTGACATAATAGAATCCTTATACTCCTTTCTTCCGTCACTTTCTTAACCGTTATGCTTCCATCAGTCTTGCATCTCTACATTTTTAATTTACCCCTCAAAGATCTCATTTCTACAGCATCCAGTCTACTTCCATCCTTCCTCTCTCAGTTCCATGCCTAACCGATTAAATTACTTTATACGAATAAATTTAACTATGTAGGTTTGTGCGAATGTATTTATACAATTTTATGTAAAAAACAAGACATTAAGGTTCTGGTAGTTGAAAAAATAACTCTAATAGCTTGAATAAATAGCGATTGTTTTTATTACACCACATTTCTAATAAAACGACGAAAACATGTTGTGTATACTATGCATATGTGCGTATGTAGGTGTTGCCAGCTTTGTGGAAGTAATGTCATGTTAGCATCGTGTTGTCTAGTTGCGCAACAGGCAACTGTTTGTTGGGGTGTTGGTGAGTCATGCCCCTCGCGGTAATAGATCAGCCTCAACTACGACAGACGTCTATTTTAATGTTTGCATAGCCCGATCGGGGTCCGTTAACAGGGTCCTTGATACTCTTGCGGAATCATTAATCTTGCGTCCACTCGTGTCTTCCAGCGTATGTTCAGATCATGCCGAGCAATGTTCACAATTTGTTTTGTCTGCAGGAATTGAAATGTTTGCCGTTTTTATATTATTGTTATTAATCATGTATATTTTATGCTAGCGTGCGTTATTTTGTTTGTGTCCTACAGAATAAATGTTGCGGAATGCTTTTGTTATACATTACGGATAGAAAAAGTACTTTGTGGAATTATGGTGTTTATAGTATTTTATATAAGATATTATGTATTATAATATTTTGACGGCCTCCGTGGTCGAGGAGTAAGGCTCATGTCTAGCAAGCCAGAGGTTGCGAGTTCAAATCCAGGCTTGCGCAATTAAATTTCACAATTTACTCATTAATAATATATTTGCGGCACCATCCAGAATTGAAACATTGCTTGAAATGGCTTTGGCCATGTTTGGTGACCAGATTTGAATAGCCAGGTACTTTCCCACCTTCCTCTCCCTCGTCTCCTTCTCCTCCCGAATATCTTCAGCCTCTCAACATTCCCTATTTTAGGGATGCCGTGTTGTTGTGCGGTTTCACTTTTCTTAAATGTTTTGAAAAACCTTTAACATTTCTTGAAAAATATGTTTTTTATATTCGCCAAATGTCAGTCGGGCCGAGTCAGATGTGGTTTAGCCAAATGCGAAATTTTGGTTTGAAATTTGTATGGAACGCCCGCCCGCATTCCCTTTTTACTCCGCAGTAGTTCTACGATACAGTACACCACTACACAATCGAACATTTATTTTCAAATATTATATTGAAGTTGTGAGTGATGACATGCGAAGTAGAATTCACAGGAGGCGTATTTACAAAGCCTATGCCGTTACGTTAATGGTGACGAGTGAAATAGGGGAGACTTTGCTGTGCAAAATCATCTACAAAGTCTATACCATTTCAGTGGTGACGACTTTAGTAATAGGAAGTGGGTAAGCAGAGACGATGGAATCTCTATCTAGTCCACAACTGAAATGGTATAAGCTTTGTAAATGATTTTGCACAGCGATACCGACCTTATACCAAACGGTTTAGGCTTTGTAAATACGCCTCCTCTTTAATGGTTCCGCTGTACAACGCACTAATCCGCTCCCAACTAACAAATAAATAATTAATCAGTCAAGATGGCAAATTAAAGCGTATGAAATCAATTGTGATTATAATGGTGTATTTGGGCCTAATTCTCATTAATGTGCAATGTTTGTGATATTAGACAAAGACTGCTTTAAAAATGCGCATTCCTTCTCCAATGCACATAAAATATTTTAAGTAGTAAGTTTTAAGATTTTTTATTTATTTCTAGGGAGCAAAAATTCTGCTTGCATCACACTTTGATTATGAATACGTCCTGGGACATAAAATAGCCTTCCTATGCGTGGCCAGGGGCTCCCCACGGCCACACATCACTTGGTTCAAGGATGGTATCGAAATATTCTCACATTTATATCTTCACGTAAGTACCCTAACCTAGTATAATATAATCTAACGTAACCATTTTTGTTGGCTATCAGATTCCCTATCTTAACAAGCGGATAAATCTTTAGAGCACAGGCGTCAGGTAGGTATGCTGTCCTTATTCTACCAGTATTACAAAGGAAGATGCTCCGAGGAACTAGCGTCATTGATCCATTCGACACCGGTGCATAATAGGGAAGCACCTCAAACGCGCACCCAACATATGTTCATGCTCTTACCTCGTACAATTTATATACGTACAAGTTTCAAAAGGGTAGCGTAGTTCTCTAATACGTATTGCGTCATGTTTCCCCTGGATTATCAATTGGATAATTTGTATTTGTCGCTCCCCATGATGTGACGAAGACTCAAAGTGGTAGATTCTCTCAGTATCGCCCTGATGAAAAAAATTCAAATCGAAATCCAGGAGGCATTATTAAAAAAATAAGTATTGGAGATTAAAAGACACGTTTTATAAAGATTTAAGCCCGTTTTAAATAAAATATTTTAATTATAAGGTCCTTTTTTTATTCATCTTAAATATTAAATAAATAACTTACATCCTTTGGGATTCCTCGAGAAACATTTGAGAATTTAGTAATTCGTTCATCATAAATTTGAGAGTCGAACAAACCCCCGTTAGTCGTCTTATGTCGCCTTAATGCACTGTGTAAAAATTGTTTTTTTTTTTTTTTTTTTTTTTTTTTTTTTATTTAGTAGCTATATTATACATTTTTATAAGAATATATATATAAAAAATAGATGTTGATTATATTCATAGTCCTCCTCACTAGGAGATCCTGTGCTGAGGGGGGCTAGGTTTTGGATAAGTTATTCAGCGACTTCTATGGTATGACTCCATGTTTTGGGTAAGGGTTTCCAGAAACTTCTACGACGATGTTTTAAATATGAATATTTAATGACTAAATTAAATGAATAAATTCAATTTCGTGACACACTACATCTGATTCTATATTTCCAAGGGAGTTGATTCTTCATTCCTTACCTTTGGCCTTGCATCCTACGATTTTCAACGGCATCATTAATTTTTAATTTCTATTTTACAGATAAATCATTTCAATGAATAATGTTAAATGAACGTAAGGATGTTAAATTAACGTAAGAATGATGTGTAATTGTATACTGTAAACGATTTAAATATTATAATGTTTCCTGGTATTTAAATATTAATTATACAAAGAATCTGATTCAATATGATAATCGTTTTTTTTATCGTTTGCAGGTGCACGAATGGAGGATGGGCAAAGACAAGGTTAAGTCCAAGATCGAAATAGACCCTGCCACGCAGATGGACGCCGGGGTTTACGAGTGCACAGCCGACAACATGTACTCTATCGACAGGCGATCATTCAAAACTGATTTCTCGATTGCTTTCGATTAGCTTACTTTACCATTAGATAGTCACTACGTATACTATACTAAGACATCTACAAAATAGCAATTTTACTGAACAGTTTGATGAAGCAAAATCTCTCTTATCTTATTTTTAGCATATGCTGCCTAACTAACTAACAACCAAGCCGTTTCCTTGCAGAGAGGATAGACCGCCACACATCTCTATCTCGCAAGGACAAAAATGATCCTGTTAAAAAAAGTGATAGCATTGCAATTTCTTGATAAAATATTAGTCATTCAGAATATATCGAGAACACGTGCTCTTTCCTTTCTTGACGAAATGCTACAATATCAGTTTTTTCCATATGAATATCAATATCTGTATGAACACGTGTTCTGTCGTCTACATTCGCTTTTAACTGATACTTTTTTGAACTCTGTCAATTCTTTTATTTTTATAAAAAGAAAAAAAAACATTTCCGGGATACGAATAACCTGACAATATTTGACTACGTCGCCTGTGTGGTACCCAAACACGATGCCAACTCAGCCACTGACCGGTCGCTTGTTAAAGGCCTGCAGTCACGTTTTTAACAGGAAATGAATAATTTGACTAGATTTATAATAAATTAACAGTATTTCGTAACAGCAAGTTTTATCCTTGCACACACTCCTCGCTTCTTTCACATTCTTTACATACCTTTTTCTTTTTTCTTCTGTATGCCTATACCATCTAAAAATCCCTTTCTTAATCTTAACCATTACGCTTATATCAGCCTCGCATTCTTTCCGCATCTCCACATTTTTCAGTCATACAACGTTATACCACATTCTATCATCCTTCCTCTGCCAGTTCCATGCCACATTGCCACACTTCAATACTGTGACAGACCACGCTATGTTCTCGTGGCTTGGCCTATTTCAGCATATCGCTCTCCATATAATCCCAATGGGAATGTATGGCGTGATCTACCAGCCCCATCAGGACTGATATTATATTTCACTAGGCATATTAAAATCCATGTAAAAGCCCGGTTGGGCGTAAAACCAAATAAAATAAACTATCAGCACTCCATTATAGACTGCTAACTTCGTTTGTACAACGCTATCTGAAATTTAACAAAGATTACATTAAATAATTAATCTGATCTGCAGTTTCTAGCTTTACGTCTTTACTTTACCAACCTTTTATCACAACCACACACACATTTACATACATAGACGCTCATATACACTATACTTTATAATATAATTAAAAAAAATAGAGAGACGATCAGAAACATACATATCGAATGAACGCCTTTGATAAACATCAAAAATATAATCAAAATAAACACGCATTTGAAATATGTAATATTTAATATATTAATTAAAATGAAATAATTTTCTGATTATAGGTAGGCACTTAATTTACCGGTTGTATAAATTATTCTTTAAATAATGATTTCAATTTTTAAAATTACTTTTAAGTTCAAAACGAATTTGCGATCATAGAATGAAATTTCATACAGGTATAACGCACATCACAGACAACCGATATTAGTATGTTTGTTGATGATTGCTCTTAATATGCAAGTTACATATCCCACTATACTCGGGATAGACACGGTATATTATTATTCAATTATTAGCAATATCAATAGCAATAAATTCATAATAATAAATTGATTACATGTTAAGACCATGGATAAGTGTTTTGACTGTACTGCAATAACTTTATTATCAATGTCATGAATCTAAAATTAAATTAAATGTAAACTTACTAGACCAATATATGTAATTCCGCGGTCTTCTTTATATCACACATCAGTGCTTCCTGATTTTCACGGCCTAAAGTATTATCTTGATATTCTTTTGGGATATTATGCCGTTTTGCGCTTTTTCTTTCTTTACCCAACATTTCGGACAACGTCACAGTGTCCATCATCAGGGTAGATTTGTAGATTGTGGTAAAGTGACTTCCTTTCAGGGACGACAAATTAGTTAAATTAATATGGTTTTCGGCGTTTAGATTTGGTGTAGCCGTCAAGCACCGGATAAACCGGATTTTACAGGATGGCCGAGTTTGCAGGCTGGAAATGAAACATTTTTATTTCCTATTATTACACATATAGTGTTTTATATGCATAAAAGTAACAGTATCAGTAAAAATGCCTTTTTCGTAGATGTCACTACGCGATGACCGTCGATATATATTTTTTAACATTTTATTATTCATAATAGATAGGTATCCATGCTAAACATGGGCAAGCAAGTTGTAAAATATATCTGTCTTCCATACATATAATAGTTTTTGGACTTTTCCTTTTACCTATGTAATATTATATCTAAAAGACCTGAAAGTAATAAGAAATTTAAATAATTATATCTTATTTGACATCGTCTACTAATTTGCAATGCTTTTCTATATTTCCTTTCTATCTAGAAAAAATCTAAGTTTTTTATTATAGTAGGATTAAACCTTCCTACCCAGGAACTGGAATCCGCGTGTGTGTACGTGATTTCCACTATAATTGAAAGAATGCAATGTCATCGACAACGATTCTTTCTGCCGAGTTTCTGCTCGATCGGATGTCGAGAAGTAAGTTGATTTCCGCATCCAAGATTTGCATTCATTCATTACCGAAACCAAAAGTGAAATTCGAATGGATGTATTTTAAAAATATGTTCGATCTCTGGACAATATATGGATGTATTTTTAAAATATGTTCGATATCTGGATATATGGATTATTTTTAAAATATGTTCGATCTCTGGACAATATATGGATGTATTTTTAAAATATGTTCGATATCTGGATACATGGATTATTTTTAAAATATGTTCGATCTCTGGACAATATATGGATGTATTTTTAAAATATGTTCGATATCTGGACAATATATGGATGTATTTTTAAAATATGTTCGATATCTGGACAATATATGGATTATTTTAAAAATATGTTCGATCTCTGGACGAACCTGACAATACTTTATTTTTTGTATGAATACCGCACAACACAATCCAACTGTTCCCAACCGTCTGGAGTCAGTTAGACTATTGCATCCCCAATCCGTGTATGTTGTCAGACTGAATGTTGTGGAGAGGGAAAGGAAATGTGAAAGAGAAAGGCTAAGAAGTATCCGGCTATTTAGACCTTGTCACCAAACACGGCTAAAGCCATTTCAAGCAACGTTTCATTTCTGAATGGAGATCTTCCTAATTCGGTAGGTACCTACATAATATAATGTTATTATATGTAAATAAAATAGTTCAATTGCTGTCCTTGCAATTATACAGGACTTGCAGAGGGTTAAAACGGAACGTTGAAGAAAGGTTAAAATCAAAATAAGTATAAGCATAAACTAGGCTAACCTAACCCTACATAAACTTACCTAAAGTAACCAAACCTTAACATCGGAAACCTATTATTGTACCGTGAACTCACGCCGATTTTTTATCAATATCAAAGCTCGGGAATCGTCGGTCAAAATCTTTCGGGTACGTGCTGATGCACCCTGTATATTTACCGTCTAAGAAGGTCAAAATAAACATCCATTGAGGCTCACATAGTGTCGTTCATAATTTGACCTTCTGACTTAAATAACAGTAAATATACAGGGTGCATCAGCACGTACCCGAAAGATTTTAACCGGTGGTTCCCGAGCATACAGATAGTCAAAAATGTAGATGTCATTTTGCTATCCGATGTTATATTCTTCAATTAAAAAAACGCCTCTCGTTCCTGCAGCACCATACAGAGCGCGTATCAAAAAAATACTTGACAGCAAAATCATTTTTTATTTCCAAGGAATCGCTGTTTATTTTTCAGGAATTTTCTGTTTTGTAATTATACATCTACACGAATTATTCGTACTACTAAACTAGAATTATATGTAGATGAAATCCTCAGCACGGGAGATCCCAGCGAAGCTGATTATAAAAACAAAATTTATTATACATTATCACCATTTCGGTATTGATGTTGATTTGTGTCGTTTTGTCGATAAACATATCTGTTTCTGCTATCGTGGTACGAGAACACGCCGTCAGATGGAATGCAGGAAAACACTTCTTCTTCTTGACATATAAATTTATTAATTCACAATATAATTGCAGAGGATCTTATTTTCCTCTGCTAAAACTTAAACTGAAAGAAATAAAGGTCTAGTTTCCTCTATTCTTCAGTTTTCCCTAGGTTTACATAAACCTAGTAATTATCTCACGACTGACTGCCTAGGTACGCATGTACCTACCAGTTATTTCAACACTCGCTCCTCCGTAGGTACGTCTGTACCTACCCGTTATAGCAATACTCTAATACTGTCCTTTTTCTGGGAGGTATCTGTATTTAAACTAAATTCTGAAGGACGTTTTACAAAAATAAAGATGTTCCACCCGCTCGTTGGCAAACAACATTCTTAACATAAATAAAATGCACTTAACTATTATTAATGATACAGACGTGACTTAAACAATACAAATATTTTAAAGGAATTATTTTAAAGGAGATGAAACTTTATTTGGGGTTTTTATTACTATGGGACAGGGGTGGGAAAGGTATTGGCAAATATTTTTAGGCATAATGGTTTAACTAGGGTCATCATAAACATATAAAGCGAACAGCCCTATTTGAAAGCTGCCGCCGCTTGCAGTAAAATGTCACTAATTCTTAAATCATAAATGATACACAAACAAGACAATATGTTTATAAAAATACCAGGCCAATGAATTGTTTTATTGTAGGGTCGAATCTGCAAATGTGGGAAGCTACACTAGCTTTAAAAATACGAACTGTGAGAATGCGCCTGAAGGCTAAATTTTACTGAGCAATATGTAATAGTCGCATTCTGGAAGATACATACCTCCTCCCGTGAAGGTACTTCACAAAATAGGCAAAGAATGCGACTGTTATCTTCATTAGGTACCTACTCTACTGCTTGTCTACGAAAATTACCAGTTAATTTTATTAAAATATCTGAAATACAAATATTTATGCTACTCTTAAAACTAGAAATTCCGTGGAATATGTAAATCTTATGACTAAAAATTGTGTAGTAGGTAATGTCTTAAAACTAGAAATTCCGTAAAAAATGTAAATCTTATGACTAAAAATTTTGTAGTTGGTAATGTCTTAAAACTAGAAATTCCGTAAAAAATATTTATCTTAGGACTAAATGGTTGTAGTAGGTAATTTCGCATTCACCTCCCCCCGTGAATTCATTTCACCTAGCGGATAAAAAGAATGCGATGGTTGTATCTTCAATACTGCTACTTTAGTAGCCGGTCTGCGAAACGTACCGTGATTTGTTTGAATATCTACAACGCGAACTTGTCCATCGGCTCCGGGGTATACTTTTACTACCATACCCTTTGGCCAGGTATTCCGGGGCAACGTGTTGTCACATAGGATAACTACGTCGCCTACCTTTATAGGTGGTATCACGTCATGCCATTTAGAACGTTTTACCAGTGTAGGTAAATATTCTTTTACCCATCGTGACCAAAATTGGTCGGCAAAAAATTGTGCAATACGCCATTGCTTTTTTAGGCATAAATCGCCGTGATCAAAGACCCCTACGATTGGGGTGTCATATTTATAACCTAACAGGAAATGATTTGGTGTTAGACTTTCAAAATCCTTGCTATCGAGAGAAACGTGTGTGAGTGGTCTACTATTAACTATATTTTCTGCTTCTAACAGCAATGTGTGCAAAGTGTCCGGGCGTGGTGCTTGCTCGCGTAATATGGCGTAAAACGTAGTTTTAATTGATTTTATTAGACTTTCCCAGGAGCCTCCGTGGTGAGGAGATCCTGGCGGATTAAATTTCCAATTTATTTTCCTTACCGACATTTCGTTATTTAATTTGTCCTGGTTTAGAGATGATAATGATTCTGATAATACCTTATCAGCACCTCTAAGGTTTGTTCCATTATCACTCCAAATAGTTAGCGGGTAACCGCGCCTAGCAATAAAACGTCTGATTGCTAGTATGGCGGAATCCGTAGTCAGGGAATCCGCGATTTCAATATGCACGGCTCTTGTTGATAAACATGTAAACAAAACACCGTACCGTTTTTCATTTCTGCGCCCTATTGTAACTATCATGGGACCAAAGTAATCCATGCCTGTGTGTGTAAAAGGACGTATATGATGTTGTAACCTTTCCATAGGTAAACATCCCATTAGAGGTGCCTGTGGTTGGGCTCTCTTATTTTTGCAAGTTTGACATAAATATTTAATTTTTCTAATAGACTGACGCGCATTAAGTATCCAATACTTTTGTCTTATTGCATTTAAGACGTGTTCAACTCCACCGTGGCTAGACATCTCGTGAAACTGTGTAATTAATAATTGAGCTAACTTATCTTTATTGTCGAGAATTATCGGGAAGACTGTACTTAATTGTACGTCTTCAATCGCCGCAATTCTACCCTGTATGCGTATTATTCCATTTACATCTAAATACGCACTTAATTGTCTTAATCTACTATCTTTTGGCAATCTTTCGTTTTTGGATAAAATTATAATTTCTCTATGAAACGTTCTTTTCTGAGACTCTTTTATAAGAAAATGTTCTGCTGAAGTTAAGTCATCAGCAGTAAGAGAATTATTTTCTGCTTGTTTGCCTCTACATTTGTTAATGAATTTAAAAACGTACGCTGTAGCTCTTAATAATCTTGAATATTTGGAGAATTTATTTAAGTCTATGAAACATGCCGCCGATGTGGTGAGTAAGATAGCCGATGGTTTTAACTCTAATAGTTCTTTGTTTATGCTATCACACTGTTTAGCCAAATTCTCTTGCGGCCATACTTCTGGAGGTGATTTTAGGAATTCGGGACCAGAAAACCATCGTCCCTCTAATCCTAAATCTGTCATTCTAGTATCTCTGGTAGCCTCATCTGCTATATTATCTTTAGTTGGAAGCCACCGCCAGCATTCTGAACCAACTGTTTCATCCAACTCACCTAGCCTATGCGCAACAAAAGGCTTAAAATTTCTTGAATCAGATTTTAACCAGCACATTACGGTTTTTGAATCTGTCCAAAAATGTTTCGAGTTAAAGGTGAGCGTGTGTTCACCGATTATACATTTATATAATCTACTACCTAAAAGGGCTGCTTGCAATTCTAAGCGCGGAATTGACATCGGCTTGATTGGGGCTACGCGGGTTTTGCTAGCAATAAAATTTACGAAGACCTGACCATTAGCATTTTGAACACGACTATAAGCTACACAACACATTGCCTTTTCGCTCGCATCACAGAAAATATGAAGTTGTCTGTCTACGGCGTTTTCACCATCGCATAAAATCTCGTAATACCTAGGAATTTTAACTTTACTTATTGACCTTAAGGCTTCCAACCACTGAAGCCATTCATTAAAATTACGATCATTTAATTTCTTATCCCAGTCAGTACCCGACCTCCATACATTTTGCAGTAGTATTTTAGACCGAACTGTCAGGGGTGCTAAAAACCCGGGCGGATCGAATATTGTCATAATGACTTTCAACATCTGCCTTTTCGTGGGTCTTTGCTTCCCAGAAATAATATCCCCGGGAATTTTTTTGAAGCTTAGATCGAATGACAATGTGTCTGAATTTGGATCCCATTGCAAACCTAATGTTCTCTGTATGTTTTCCTCACCTTGTTCGAAACAAACAACATTCTTCGACCTGTGGGCTACGGGAATGTTTTCTAGCGCCTCTGGCGCGTTACTTGCCCAGCCGGTGATATTAAACCCGCCTTGAGCATGTATGTATGTAATATCTTGTATTAATTTCTTCGCACTTTCTACTGAATTTACACTATCTAAATAGTCGTCCATGTAATGTTTTGTTTTTATTGCTTCGACGGCCTGGGGAAACTGAGATAAAAATTGATCCGCGTTTTTATTTTTTACGAATTGCGCCGAACAAGGTGATGATTTTGCGCCAAAAATCATTGAATTCATAGCGTATACAGACGGGGCTACCTTACGATCTTTTCCTCTCCATAAAAACAACTGAAACGGTGTATCTTCATCAATAATTTTAATTTGTAAAAACATTTCTTGGATATCGGCGGTAAATGCAATTTTATTTTGCCTAAATTTAAAAAGCATTCCTAGCAGAGAATTATATAGATCGGGCCCGGTTAAAAGCCTATCATTCAAAGAAATTCCCTTTGATTTTGCCGCCGCATCAAATACAACCCGCAGCTTTCCTGGCTTATTTGGGTTGTAAACAGCAAAATGTGGTAAATAAAATTTATCCGAGCTATCCGGATACCTACCACTGAAATTGAATTTTTTTGCATATCCTTTATCTAAATAATGTTGTATTTTGTTGCAGTAGGCTTCCGCAAATTCAGGGTCTTTGTCCATTCTCTTTTCTAAAGTTTTTAATCTATTTTCCGCAACCTGAAGACTATCAGGAAAATATCTTTCTTCTTCCTTCCACAGCAAACCCGTCTCCCAATGACACCCCTGACTAGCGCGTTTTGTGGTACTTTCTAACAGGGAATATGCACGTTTATCATCTTTGCATATTTTCGGGCTCACTACTCCCATCTCGTCTATCTTAAAACTCTCTTTGATAATTTCATGCAATTCGCTATTTTCGTTTTCCTGAACATGAAAATTGAATTCCACACTATTTCCCGTTTTATTTGAAATATGGCCGAGCGCGACCCAACCAAGCTTTGTATAAGATAATGATACTTTATTTTTATCTCCCTGAACTATTTTTCTGGAAATAATAATTAATTCCCAGTTGTTTTGCCCAATTAACATTTGGGGTTTTACATTCCTATCAAAGCGAGGAGCGTTCTTTAAGTGTTTATTACTCGCAATGTAAGAATTAGATAGCGCCATTTGAGCTGGTATCTTTAAATCCCGAACGGTTCGAGCACTAGCTATGTACGATTCTACTTCGTTTTTACCTTTTATTTTTACATTTATTGACATAGAATCCGCGTTGTTGGAGCTCATTTCATTGACTCCATGCAATGAGAGGTCACTAACTGGTCCAGACAAACCGATTTGTTTGGCTACTTCTTGGTCTAACAATGTGACGGTTGACCCATCGTCTAATAGCGCATGAATATCTCGGCTTCCGAGTGGCCCGTATACCGTAATCGGAATAATTTTTAAAAGTACTTGATTACTTTCCCACGTGTTTGTGACAACTTCATCGGTTTCCACCCGATTGTGATTAACCAATAAATCATGAAATTTTTTGTTTGGTGATTTTAAATTTACTTTACAATTAAAACGGGAATGTCCGTACCCTAAGCACTTATAACAAACATTATTATATTTAGCAATTTCCCATCTTTGCGTTATTGGGACATTTTTAAATTTCTCACATTGCCAAATCTGGTGTTCTCCTTTGCAAACACAGCACGGTGGTTTTCCATTATTAGTGGTGTGATAAAGGAATTTTTTTGACGTATCGTACGAACGTTCGAAATGATTATTTTTGGATGCATAAGGCCTATTAAAATTTTGTTTATTTTGATGTTGATTAGCTTGCCGTGGATGATAATTATTACTATACTGCTTGAAATGGTTATTGGAAGCGAATTTAGTTTCGTTACTGATTTTAGAATTAAAACTTATTCCTGAGTCACGTGAATTAATGACGATTTCTTCCAGCCAAAGTGATAAATAGCAGAGTATTGGCTGTGTTGTGTTCCGCCTATCTTTGTCTGTAAGCCACAACGTTCGTAGTGTACTAGGCAGTTTACCGATTAATGTCGACAACAAATCTGGATTGTGCAAATGTCCGATATTTTTAAATGATTTTAACATAGAAATTAAATTTTTTACTTTACAAGAAAATCGAATTATGGCGTCTGAACTGGTATTCTCATCTAATTTACTTAAATTTCGGATCTCACCAATAGTTTTTTGTATGATGTGATCCGTGTTGCCAAAAATATTTTCTAACGTATTTATTATTTCCTTGACATTGCAAGGAGATAATAGAAGGGAAGAAACCGCGTCACGCGCCTCTCCTTTTAACGCTTTTTGTAATCTATATAAATTTTCGCTGTCAGATACTTTTAAGAAGTCTGTGGTATGATGGTATATTGATTTGAATGCAATCCATTCAATTGGATTGCCGTTAAATGTGGGAAGATCATTAACTTTGGGCCTGGTATTATATAAAGACATTGCCTTACCAATTGATTCCGCGAGACGGTCTTCAGTTATAGCAGGTGTTGGTCCCTGGAATCGGCCCTGCGACTCTGGCCACTGTTGCCCGTCGCGTTGCTCTGCTAAGTTGAATGGCTGCTCTGATGTAGGCAGCTCCCAGTAGCTACTGCTTGGCTGCTGAGGCTGCGTCGACTGCAGCTGAAGAGATTGCCCTACCGAGGGCTGCTGATGCGATGTTCCTCTGGGTGGGAGTAGCTCGTACCGCCCGCCCTGCTGCTGCTGCTCCAACCGCTGTCCCAAGTGCAGCGGAAGAGTCTGCTCTGCCCGAGGCTCCAATTGCGATGGGAGAGTCTGCCCTGCCAAGGGCTGCTGCTCTGAGGATCCTTTTGGTGGGAGTGATGTGTACCGCCCACCCTTGTTCTGCTCCAACCGCTGTTCCAATTGCAGCGGATGAGCTTGTTCTACCCGAGACTCCATTTGCGACGGGAGAGTCTGCCCTGCCAAGGGCTGTTGCTGTGCAGTTCTTGTGGGCGGTTGTAGTGATGACCGCCCATCATGGAGCAGTTCCTGTTGCTGCTCCATTTGATCTCGAAGAGGCTGTTCATCGTGATTTCCAAGTTCTGATGATGAACTGTGATGTGACTGGTCCACCCAGTCATTGACTCTATCCTCGAGAGTCCGTTGCGAAGTCCTTGATGCAGCTTCTAAAACGAGCGCCGCATGTTGCTCCTCTGCTTCCAAGACTGACATTGCTGCAGCCATCTTTGCTTCGGCAGCCTTTGCTTCAGCCATCTCCGTAAGTAGGCGGGCCTTTTGTCTCGTGATGTGCACCTTGGTTGCTGAAGCTTTTATTTGAGCCTCCATCCAGCTGCTGCTGGTTCCCGCCTTGCTGCCGCAGACAGATGACGTCTTTGAGTGCTGTCCCGCTTCCATGATGCTGCTGTTCCCGATGCGGCTCGAAGGACCATATGTTTCTGCTATCGTGGTACGAGAACACGCCGTCAGATGGAATGCAGGAAAACACTTCTTCTTCTTGACATATAAATTTATTAATTCACAATATAATTGCAGAGGATCTTATTTTCCTCTGCTAAAACTTAAACTGAAAGAAATAAAGGTCTAGTTTCCTCTATTCTTCAGTTTTCCCTAGGTTTACATAAACCTAGTAATTATCTCACGACTGACTGCCTAGGTACGCATGTACCTACCAGTTATTTCAACACTCGCTCCTCCGTAGGTACGTCTGTACCTACCCGTTATAGCAATACTCTAATACTGTCCTTTTTCTGGGAGGTATCTGTATTTAAACTAAATTCTGAAGGACGTTTTACAAAAATAAAGATGTTCCACCCGCTCGTTGGCAAACAACATTCTTAACATAAATAAAATGCACTTAACTATTATTAATGATACAGACGTGACTTAAACAATACAAATATTTTAAAGGAATTATTTTAAAGGAGATGAAACTTTATTTGGGGTTTTTATTACTATGGGACAGGGGTGGGAAAGGTATTGGCAAATATTTTTAGGCATAATGGTTTAACTAGGGTCATCATAAACATATAAAGCGAACAGCCCTATTTGAAAGCTGCCGCCGCTTGCAGTAAAATGTCACTAATTCTTAAATCATAAATGATACACAAACAAGACAATATGTTTATAAAAATACCAGGCCAATGAATTGTTTTATTGTAGGGTCGAATCTGCAAATGTGGGAAGCTACACTAGCTTTAAAAATACGAACTGTGAGAATGCGCCTGAAGGCTAAATTTTACTGAGCAATATGTAATGGTCGCATTCTGGAAGATACAATATCCTATTTCCGCCGTTAATGATAATTTTTAAGAACATTTATTATAGAGCTTAAAGTGGCCCAAATTAAGTTTTAACATCGCAAAAACTAAAAAGATATATATTTCCACTCAGAACATTAGAACGTCAAAAGACGTAAATATGATAATAGCGGTCAAGACATTAGAACGTCTTTTCACGTAAACGCGCGAGATTTTACAAAAATCGATTTATTTCCATCACTAGTATACGGATTGCCATGATTTAAAAAACAGAGTATCGATAATGAATAACGCTACGCGTCTGTATTCAAGAATATCTATGGAATGTAGAGGTGCATTATCTAAGTCGATTGGATCTGTCATCTTGTTCGTTCATAATTTATTGCGTTTCTAAATAATTTATTAAAAATATTTTAGTTTGGACGGTTAATATTTTGAGGTGACTAATAGTTTTTAATTATATTTCTTCAATATATAAAGTGTTATTTCTTTATGATACTCAGAAAAAAGTACATTTTTCACAGCTTTGAAATAATGGTCAGCGATTTTTACATATTTTTGACGTTTTCAGAAAATGTATATTTAGAAACGCAAATATTTACGTATAACAAAACAATACGATAGTGAATTTCATAATCTTTCCAAAACATTTTTTAGAATGAGGCTACATTTCCCAAAACGTGAGTTATGAAGCTTTTAACAAAACTCGTGAATAACACAAAAATTTTCACGTTTTGACAGTTCGCAAAGGAACACAAAGTAAATAAAAGTCTTTGTTTGAGAGGTTAATATCAAAACACAATCGAGACAAAAATTGCTACTCAAAATCAGTAGAAAACTCAACAATATAAAATGATGTAGTTATTTCAACCAAACAGGACCTTTTAATGTGATGGTGTTGTATTCAATTGTATACAATTGTATACAATGTTGTATACAATTTTATACTTATTATCTTATGATAAAGTTGATCTATGTAAGGTTTTAAATGTTTTTCAGTAAAGTTCTTTACTAGACAGAATTTTTATTTACACGATAACCGGATAGTACCTACCTACGACTGTTAAGATTTATTATAATACATCTATGCGTATTACTCAGTGGCCTAATAACCTAATAAAGTCTACGAACAAGAATAATCTATGGACATCAGTGACAGTTGATTCGTCTGTGGTGGAGGGTACTAAGTTGAGGTATGTTCTTATTATTTATATTCCTTGCATTACGACAACAAACTATAGTTAATATTAATCAATAATGACTCCATAAAATACGTATTAATTTTAATTTAATTTAAAGGTACACTTCGTTCATCATGGTGTGCTGCTTTGGCAAGAAATTGCTTCTGAGCGTTAGAAGTATACACTGCAACCGAAGAGCTGGCCTATCTTCTAACCAAACATATTACAATACTTATGGCAGAAGACAGCAATGGCCAGTAGTCTCCATAAATGCCAGAAACGTCCATGTTTCTGCCACGCGCAACGCAGTATTGCTGACGCCCAGCGATGTGAGTGTATTTTATTGCTGACTTGACATTTTAAAAATTCGTTGGTTGGTCGTTGGCAACTCCTCCACGTATAAAATAGCCTTTTTCACAGCTACGCAAAATGAGTACATCATTATAATATGGATGCATGGAATGTAATTGTAAAGTTATTTTTTTATGGTTGGCTCGTTATGTCCGTGTTGATGCTTATTGATGATCATTGATGCTTTATTACCAAAACGTTCCGAGTTCCGACATAAATTGACTTCCCATGCTGTGGTTCCACACCCTTATTTCATTGGTTGCCCGCAGTGTCCATGTTTTTGATGTCCAGTTTTTTCAGTTTGTCCAGTCCCCGGCGTTGCCCGGCTTTACACAGAGTTTTTAGAAATCAGATGAAGAGAGTAATTTTCCTCTTATTTAATATGTCAAGAGCTCAAAATTTTATCAAGAAATAGCAAAATTCCGCTTTAAGGAGTGGATTAAATTGATTGAGGATGGTTATAATATTTGTGAATAATTTCATCAATCTCGGAATAAAAAACTATGAATGAAGCGACGCTGCCTGCCCGCCACGGACACTTTATTTATGTAGATAGATATTAATACACTTCTGGCGGGAAAAGTAATTCTACCTTTTACGCCAGTCTTATTTCAACGGCAGGAAAGGTAAAATACAAATATACGAATATTGTACACCAATCTCTTCTTAAAGGTCCCAAGTATAAATGCATCAATTAAAAATCATATTACAAGTTATCCTTTTCTACTTACCTTCTTGTATTATATTCGGTATGTCCTCATAGTCACTCCAATGGAGTTCTAATGGTTAACCTCACTTCTTTGTGATCCTTCATACCTGTTGAACATTTTCATTTGTAAGTTAGCTCAATAAAACTACACTACTAAGGTGCTATTATTGGCATTAGCCCTCACACATGCTTTTAATCCACGGTTGCAGAAAACTGCTTCACAACTCCCGGTTCCATGCTAACTCAACACAGTGACATTTCAACACACTTTTAAAAAGTGATATAAAGTCATTAGAAACGATGAAATTTTTTTTTAACCTAACCTAACCTACTTAACCCAGTTAATAAAGTTTTTGTTTCATCACTTTCCATGACTTTATATAACTTTTTAAAGATGTGATGAATTATCATTGTGATGATTTATCCGGTCACCCAACTCCCAGTGTCAACACTCTTGTCAGTTTCCATACAAAATAACAGTGAAAATTTTTGCACCAACTGAAAGAATCCTAATCTTGTTCCGCTCACGCATTTTTGTGTGGATATAAATTGTGCAATTAACTAATTTAATGTGAACTAATATTATTTTTATTGTTTCTGTTCAATAGGTGAGCACTATATTAAGAGAAAATGAATTCAGTAAGGAATTTACTTCCGGATCCGTCAAGGCATACGAATCCAATCAATTGGCATCTAATCATCCCATTGAAGACACAAGATGTGAAGCCCAGTGCCAATTAACAACAGGTATATAATTACCCAACGCATTCAGCATATGATCTGATTTTGAATACACTATTAGCCTTTGCGATTCCAAAAGTTATCCTGCTATGTAATATAGAACAATGCGTCGTATGCTGGGTCAAAATTTGCTGTAGCAAAACCTGAGCCGCGGGATGCCGTAAATTATAATTGAAATATAATGTTTTTTTAACATGGAATTAACGGTGTGAGCCATTATGAACAATTATTGTCTGTTATGATGTAAATTATTATAGAATTGTTAAAAATGGCTGGATAAAAGCCTACTGCAAATCTTGACCCTAGTCAGCGTCTCCTACCATCAAAGTGTATATTGATTGGTCTTTTTATCACTTTACAACGAACCCATCAACTGAAATCCATTACATACTTATCTTTCGTTCAAAGGATTGATTTGATTGCTAAAGTTGCGTCTTGGATATTTTATAATACCAACATAAAGTTGACAATCTAAAAATATGTAACATAAATGGAGCTGATTATTTTTATTATCATTATTTAAGTCTGTCAAAGTAAATTGCTTAAACACAGTGATAAATATGTAGAAATCATTAGTTACCGAATTCCTTCCTCATTCCTGCGAAACCTTTCCCTGCGTACTTAAAGTGAACATTCTTTAAATGCGCTTGTTTAATTATAGTTGTTAATTAACTTTCGCTAGATTTGCAGATATCTAGATTTCATCATCATTGTTACATCTCAGGGTGGGATTTGACTTCCTCCACAATGTTCTCCACTGCCTCTGATCCACTCGCCATTCATCTCCAATCCTCAGTTCTTACCATACTGCTTCAATCCTCTTCCATGCCGTCCCTTCACCTCTTCCTCATTCTGTCTCTGAAACACTTATACTGGGGCGTCTTCAAGGTTGTGATTTTTGATGTCTTGTTTTTTTTTTTTTTTTTTTATTTTTTTTATTTTAGCGACTATATAAAATAATTGTTACATACAAAATATAATGGTGAAATTAAGTATAAAATATTGTATTTCTTAGTCCTCCTCACTAGGGGGTCCTGTGCCAAGGCGGACTAAAGTTATTTAAATATGGTTTATTTGTCTTCTATGTCGTTTTTAGTGTCTTCTATGTCGTTTTTAGTGTCTTCTATATCGTTTTTAGTGTTTTCATTAGGGTTTTTTCATTGACCTCTTTCAGCCATATTTTTATTAATGATTTGTATTCATTAGGATTTTTTATTAGTTTTATGTCTTGGGGAAGGATGTTATGGAGTTTTGTTGCAAAGTATGTATAGTTTCTTTGTCCGAATGTGGTTTTATAACTTGGAATATTTTTTATATCATTTTTGTTCGATCTAGTGTTATGCATACACAGTCTAGTAGAGGATTTGTTATTTTTGAAGAGCTTCAATAATATATTTTTGGCATATATTTGCTGTACATTTGGTACGTCAAAGGAATTGAATATTTAAATTGAAGGCATTCTAATTGGTACTTTCAATATGGTCTTTATGATTCCTTTTTGAATCGTATTCAGGTTGTGTAGGTACGTATGTGTAGCAGATCCCCATCCTATGATTCCATATTCAATTCGAGAATGACATAATGCGTAGTAGACCTTTTTCATATCCTTTATTATTGTTATACGGCATTCTTTTAAAATATCCAGCCCCTCGCAGTCATGATTTTTGACATCATATCATTTAGCATTCTTTCAACATGTCCAGCTATAGACATTCAAATTGATAGACCAGCCAATCAAGTCAAATGGAAAAAATCAAGATGCGCGGCGCGGGAAGGCGGTGTGACTGTCTCCTTTTCTGTGATTTGTTAATAAGCATCTGACAGTATACAGGCAACTTGCATTTTGATTATTTAGTCCTTGAAAATAAAATCTGCTTATGAATTACTAGTCCTTTTTACAATGGTGCGCAAATTGCTTGCTGCGTAATAAACTTAACTACAAATCCCACATCGGGTAAACAGACGTTCAAGTTTGTTTCCCAAATTGAGTATTTTGTTACACTATTTAGACAATTTTACAAATATAGTATAATTTACCAACCTCACTCATTTTTAGCTTCGCTACACCAGGTGGTTCGGTTAAAAATGAAAAGTTAAATCCTGCGCAGAAAAGTCCCACAATGGACTGCACTGCAAAACGTTGCCTTACTTTACTTTTCTGCGCAGGGTCTGGTTATTTCAATGTGCGCTCTTCGGCGGGGTTCCATGATACGAGGGTGGGTCAATAAGTCCTTAGAAAAGCCGACAGGTGGCGCGACTAGTACTGTAAGCGGTTTGTTTTCATGCAGCGGCACTACCGATTCAGTATGCTGCGAAGTTTCAAGCAGATTGGTCGGGTTGTTGTGTGTTTCTCGTACATTTAAAAATTTTTTTTTGCTTGTTTACAAAAATGGAGAAAATTGAGTTTAGAGCTGTTATTAAACATTTTAATATAAAAGGGTTAACAGCAAAGGAAATAAAAAATGAGTTGGATTTAGTTCACGGCACATCTGCTCCTTCACTTGCAACTATTTATAACTGGTTAAATGAATTTAAACGTGGTCGTACATCAACAAAGGATGAACCACGCTCAGGACGTCCTGTAGAGGTGACTACACCAGAAATGATCAATAAAATCCACGATATGGTGTTAAGTGACCGAAGATTAAAGTTGAGTGAGATAATTGAGGTTGCAGGGATCTCAAAAGGAAGCGTCATTTCTATTTTACATGACAAATTGGGCATGAAAAAAATTTCTGCAAGATGGGTGCCGCGTTTGCTCACAGTCGACAATAAACGCAATAGGGTGATGGCCTCTAAAGCCCTGTTGTCGCTCATGCAACGCAATCCGGATGAATTTTTTCGTCGCTTTGTGACTGTAGATGAAACATGGATACACCACTATACTCCCGACGAAAGAACAGTCAAAGCAGTGGATTGCGAAAGGCGAACCATGTCCAAAGAAGGCGAAAACCGTAAAATCAGCTGGTAAGGTTATGGCTACTGTATTTTGGGATGCACGTGGAATTATTTTCGTTGACTATTTGAAAAAAGGAAAAACAATAACAGGGGATTATTATGCATCTTTATTGGACCAGCTAAAAAACAAAATTGAAGAAAAACGGCCTCATTTAAACAGGAAAAAAATCCTCTTTCATCAGGACAATGCCCGTGTTCACACATGTTTACGATCAATGGCTAAAATTGAAGAATTGAAGTTCGAATTGGTCGACCACCCACCGTATTCGCCAGATTTAGCCCCCAGTGACTTTTTCCTTTTCCCAAACTTAAAAAAATGGCTAAGTGGACAACGTTTTTTTTCAAATGAAGAAGTCATCGATCGGACAAATGCTTATTTTGAGGACCTTCCGAAAACTTATTTTTCTGACGGTTTAAAAAAAATTGAGAAACGTCTAACCAAGTGTATTGAGCTCCAAGGAGATTATGTTGAGAAATAAAAAAAAAATACAAAAATACAAACTGTTTTAATGCTTTTTTCTAAGGACTTATTGACCCACCCTCGTAACTCAACACAGTGACAATTCAACACACCTTTAAAAAGTGATATAAAGTCTTTGGAAAAGATGAAAAAAAAATTTAAACCTAACCTACTTAACCCAGTTAATAAAGTTTTTGTTTCATCACTTTCCATGACTTTTTAAAAATTTAATGAATTATCATTTTGATGATTTATCCGGTCACCCTTCGGCGGTCAACCTACGATTGATGTTGTAGTTTAATCAAAGCACTATCAAACCCTCCTGGTACCAAACAAATGATCACATGCTTTGCCTCTAGCTCGTCGAAACGATAACCAGGTTTTATGTTAGGGCAAGCCTATCAATTTGGGTGTTCTAAGTCTGTGTAATTGCTCTCTGTTACAATGGTGTCATGCTTGATTAGATTTCCAAGTTCATGGTACAACATTTTAACTCTGATCTAATTTATAAAATGGGTGAGTGTTTTGAGTTCAAAGACTGCTAATTTAGTTACTTCATTATAGGTTAGGCACTACATCTCACAATCATACTACTCCTCTTGTTTAAGTTTTACATATGTTTATGAGTAGATTGCTCTTTTACTTAATACTTTACATTACATGTATACAAGCATCGCAAGCTTGCAGCAAGTAAGCATGTTTTATACAAACATTGTGTTTAATTTCATAGAATCGACCTGTTCGTAAATGGGTAAAAATCTTTTTTGATGTAATAATTATTAGTCTAATCAGCACACTGGAAACAACCAATGATAACCCCTTTGATCTTTTTTAAAAGGACTGGGCTGTCAAAGGAATTTAAGTAAAACATGGAAGATACTATATGGCTACGGTGCAATCTCTTAATCTCCGAATCAATATTATTATATTATATTGTTGTGAACTTTATGGGATGGTCCAATGCTCTGTAGGGAACCTGCTTGCACAGCTCGGGTGTAAACTGCGAGTCATTAATTTGAAATTTAGACTTCTAGAATTCAATAATTTGTTTTTGTGAAAGCACTATGAAACAATACATGATTATTATAGTAAAAGGTTTTTTTTAATTTTGTGCCTTCTGTAATATAATATGTAAGTACTTACATGAATTTTTCTATTCTATTGTCATGTAGAATGACATTCTACATATAAGGTTTGTCACAGGACTATAAAAAAAACTGGAGCATGAAAACTTCTTATCAACGGATTTTACTGTACATCTTATTGTATCTGCTAAAATGCGAATGTTTTTAATTTCTGTTTTTCAAGGTTTGGTTACTCAGAACCACAGACATTAAAATTAATAGACTTGCCCTAACATGAAATCTGGGTATCGCTTCGACGAGCTGGAGGCAACCGCGTGACCATATTTTTGTCACCAGGAGGGTTCGAAAATGCTTTGAATAAACTATGACATCAGTCGTACATTGACCACCGAAGAGCGCACATTGAAATAACTAGACCATGTGCAGAAAAGTAAAATTCGGTGTCGTTAAGCAAAGGTTTGCATCGCTGTCCATTGTGGAACTTTGACATTGTGGACAGCGTACATTGCTCGACTGCCTTGTTTGCTCTCACGTCCTCTGGATAAAGCTATTTCGGTAGGCTGAGTTCATGAGGACAAATGTTATTTTTCCAGGTCTCTTAGTAGGAATCTTTGATGGCCATGGCGGAGGAGCATGTGCCCAGGTGATTTCAAAGCGCCTCTTCCATTACATTGCTGCCAGTCTACTGCCACCTGACATGCTACACCAATATGTCTCATCCCACGAGCGCCAAGATCTCATCCAGACTTTCAATGACAAAGTAAGAAATATTTCAAATTATAGTGATTTATTTTTGGGGTATTATGCCTTGTTGCCCTGCCTCCTTCTTTGGCCAACTTTTCGGACAGCATTGCAGTGTCCACCATCAGGGCACATCCGTAATGCTGTCCGAAAGGTTGGATAAAGAAAGGAAGGTAGCGCAATACGGCATAATACACAAAAAATAAATCACTATAATACTTTTGGCTGTTAAAATCTCAAATCATATCAATACTTCAAATGTTTATAGGTAATGCGAAAATTACATTCAAATCAATTTATCTATTACATATGTACTATTTTTTTTCAGATGGATATTGTAGAAGATCTGAAACCATTATACAAACAAAGTTTTGAAAAGTTTTTAAACGAGCTTTCAACATTAATAAATGATAAAGATCATTTTGAAATGACTACTGTTTTGGAATCAGCTTTCTTACGATTGGATTCTGATATTTCCAAAGAAGTCACGGATAACTTTGAGCTGACCGGCAAAGTTAATAGAAAGACTTTGTCTGTAGCTGTTTCAGGAGCTTGCGCTTGTGTGGCGCATGTTGACGGGCAACACTTGCACGTGGCCAGTGTCGGAGATTGCAATGCGGTCATAGGGGCGCTCTCCGAAAACAATGACTGGATTGCAAATAAAATCACTGTCGAACATAACTCTGACAATAACAAAGAAGTTCAAAGAATATTGAGTGAGCACCCGCATAGTGAAAAGGATTCTGTGATAAAGTACGACCGGTTACTCGGGCAGTTAGCCCCTCTCAGGTGCCTGGGTGATCTAAGGTACAAATGGTCAAAGGATATCATGAATAAAATAGTTGTTCCTACCCTCGGATCACAAATCGTTCCTCCTGATTATCATACTCCGCCATACCTATCGGCACAGCCTGATGTGTTCCACTACCGACTGACCCCTCGAGATAAGTTTATGGTGATTGCTTCAGACGGCTTATGGGACATGATGTCACCTCACCAAGTGGTGAAACTTGTTGGGGAACACATGATGGGCAAAGTCTTCTTTACACCGCTAAAGTTGCAACAGAAGGATATGCAGTTGGGTGATATTAATGATGTGCTCAAACACCGAAAGGAAGGTCTGAAATCCAAACCAATCGATAAAAATGCTGCCACCCACTTAATAAGACATGCTCTGGGTGGAACAGATTATGGTGTCGAGCATTCAAGACTCTCAGAGATGCTGACCCTTCCGCAAGACATTTCCCGACTCTTTCGAGATGACATTTCTGTAACGGTGATTTACTTTGACACGGAATACCTCAGGTATTGTCCAGCTTAAAGCTGGTACATTGGAAAACTTAGCAGAGGTGTCTCGCTCTCACAAGGGAGATACACGTATTTGGATTTTGATGATGGATAGGGTCGCACTGGTTAACCTACTTCCTGCTGAGTGGACCAAATGATGAAATATGGGATGAGTAGGAACCAGATCAAAACAAAGTCCAAATATTCACAATAAACAGGCTCAGGGCAAATGGATAGTTATTGTATCCGACTATAACTTACCGAGCTTTTTGATGAACAGATGAAACACTGCATTTATGCAATTTGCTGCTTGAGTTATTATCGTCCGGTCTACGTTTTCATTCCACATCAGAAAGTCTGGACTTTCACCACTCCGATGTAACAAAGACTTAAGTTGCAGATTCAGAAAATTTTGTTATATATTTTTACAAAATGTTGTTACAAATGATTCATGCCATACCTCTTAACTGCTTAAAAATATATTATTATTTTAGATTATAGATAGTTGTATGTTTTTGCCACGCTGTCCATTTATAGAGTTCACTGCGATGCTCACTAAGTGTTCAATAATATTTATCTATTTTTATCATTGTGACAGCTGTAAAGCCATGTGAAGATTCAATCAACGCTACAACAACCGTACAAAACATTATAGTAAAATAATTCACTGACTTTGTTCTCACGAGTCGTTTGGTGAATCTCTTGCCTTATGAAATGGACTGGGACAACTGGAACTACTGTGTAAAGTATGTGCATGATATCCGGCAACCCACTCCAACCTGTTATGTATATTTAAAATTTCTCAGAAATATGTGAAACTCAGATACCAAAAGTAGATGTGAACTCCATTTAAGTTATCTAATTACTTACCTTAAGGCCTTAGACACATCACGCTATATTATGCGTGCATAAATTGGGCGTGGCATGTACTCAAATTATGTATTATGTGTTGGGCTGACACACTACGCTATATACTTCCTCAGAAGAGGGGTCAGATCAATTGGGGGACTGGCGCAGAATATCATTTCTTTTTATGGGATCTGTCACCTTTACAGATGACAGCCGGGTAATTACAGCACTCCGTAAATTGTTCTGACATTAATTTCAAATATAGCCTGGCAGCAGATGACGCCACGCCCACACTTATAGCACATCATCTTTTTAGGTGTGACAGGTCTGTATGGGATTGTATGGCGAGCAATTTGGAGTTATATAAAACGCTTTAAACTTATAGCGTAATCTGTCACCCTCTTATATTTTATTTTATTTGTAAATATATTTATGTCACCCCTCTAGATATTATTATGATTGACATTTTTCTGTGCCGTGATGGTATTATAGGCTAATTAACTTGAGGGTCAGTAGCTCTAATTGGTTTCACAATATTTGCATACATGCCCAAATAGTTAAATTGTTGCTATCATTTATTCTAGTCTGTATTTATTTGTGTAGTTTGTATTTTTTATTATATTATTTAATAAAAACTATCTCTGTTGTACATTTAAGTTTTCATTTCCTTCCTCAATCATTTTTTTATGCAATTATGTATTGCATTCAACAAATTAGATGAAAATGTTATAAGGTGTTAGTTATTGTATGTTAAGAATTCATACTTGGATAGACTTATCTATACATGCATACAAATATCCGTGAATAATCCATGGCCCCAACACTACGCCCATTCATATATGTTTTATGAAAAATATACATCGGGAACGCGGGGCAAGGGTTGTTAACCATCTTTTGTTATCGCTTCCTACTTCCTCTCTAAGATCACAAGGTACTATAAATCCCATGCTCCTTCCTTCAGTTAAAATGGTTATTTTTTATCAGGTAGGTACTTTAGAAGACTCTTAAATAAGATTATAATAACATCAACAGTTAGATATCTATTATATGAATCCTATAATTTCTATACCCGCTATATCCGATTTTTTGACAAAATGATCTGAGTATGACATCTTGTTCACATTTTTGCGAGCAACAAGAGGAGCCTAAAATTGAGTTTCAAAACCCTCCTTATCGCGACCAAAAACTATGTTAAAACTGCGAGTGAGAAACCAAATCCGCTATATCATACAGAAAGTTACTATCAAAACCCGCTATATCGGATTCAACGAATCACAAGCAGTTATTTTGCCAAAATACAATATGGCCGCCGCTCTGACGCCACGCTCGTGTGTCAAAATGATCTACGCGTGAGTTTCTAAACCCGCCATGTCGGCTCAGTTGACTTTCAAAATCACGAAGTGAGTATCAAAATCCGCTATATCCATTTTATTTATCGAAATTACTTAATTATTGCTAGACATATATAGAAAAATAAATGCTTTTCGAAATTTTATTACTCCAATTCATTATATAAAAAATTGTAATGCATTTACTTATGTACGCTAGAGATGTGACAGTTTTTTGCGGTTTTATCCAAATCAATGAAAGTTGATATAGCGGGTATAGAGAAATTACACGACTCATATTTCATATTTGATAGCAATAAGAAGAAATCTCTAATATCTTGGTAGTATTATGTGCCACCACAATATATTCATAATCCAAGGGAAATGGCGAGCTACATTTAGTAACTAATTACACCCCATTTCAGTCTCATAACCCACCTAAATTATGAATACCAATAGTCCCACTGATTACGGTTGATAGGGAACAGTTGGAACTCGTGTGCAGTATTCACATAAAAGTGTTAAATATACAAGTTTGACCTAATTTCTAAAAAATGTATGCAGAAAATAGCTTTAATCGGATTATGCAGATTTCTCTGTATTTCATTAAACTACACTCCCCAAGTGAGTTCGACGAAGGCAAAAGAGGGGTGCAGTGATTTAATTGACAGTTTATCGTCGTAGCCCTGAACTAATTAGAAGGATTGAACAACTTAAACTGCAAAGGTTGAACATACGTTTCAAAACCTCATTCACAATAACATAATTTTCCTTTATAATCACCGTGAAGTTCTTGCCCACCTACCAATAATGCTAATTTAATATGAATTATAATTTGTACTTGATGAAAAATTATTATCATATTATTTGGTTAATTTTGGAACACTAACATTTTACATAAGTACCCAAGTATATTTATTTATAGATTGAGATATTTATCAAGGAAAAATAAGCCTTCTCTTCAAGCAGTAAGAAACAAATCAACAAAACAAACAAAAGTAGTTGACAAAGAAAAAGTTTAAGAAAAGAAAGAAAAAAAATCCTCATAAGCAATGCCCAGTGCATTAAAATAATTATTATAGTGATTATTAATATTGAAAGATAAGTTTGATCGTAGCTAACAATTGAAATATTATTATTGTCACGGTAATTCTAATTAATATTGCTTTTTTGGTATAACTACTAACCCCGAGAATTTTTAATGAAACTCATTTTTTAAAATTTTATTTTTTACTATGTAGACAGTGCCTAACTCGCATTTCCGTTAAGGAAATAAAAAATATTTTAGAATTCCGCTTAATAATATTTCATTTTTACTGCTCATACGATTAGTTTATTCATTTTTAAATTTACAAAGAGATTTCCAGAAAAAACGATATCGAAAACAAATAAAATAATTTAGGAAGTTGTAAATCTGTTTTCACTTTGACTTCCACATGAATAAGTATAAGTAAAATGTCAGTGTAAGATGTTTTCTGAGGAATTTTCCCTAGATCGGAGGAATTAAAAAATTTTGATCGTTGAAAAGTAGCATGTTTTAAATAAATATATATATACACGATAATTAATAATATTTCCTACAAACTAATATTGATTTTTTTAAATATAATATATTTACTGAAGCAGTTAGCACAGACAATAATTTCTCAACAATTGCGTTTTCAAACTCGAATTGTTTTTCCCTAATTGGGGTCTCAAAATTTCATTTGTTTTTGTCGCCCTTTATGTCATGTTTTCTTTGTCTTCTACAAAAAATAAATATTATTCGTAAAAGCAGTATTTATTTTTAAAAGGTTCAGACTTTTCTGAAGGCTCTAGTAAACAAGTTTATTTTTAGGAAAAATTCTTGCCGGCAAGGTATTTTCATCAATATTGCCGCGCCAAATATATTTTTTTAACCCGGTGCTATAGTCACATCTTTTTGTATTATCGAACGAGTCGTTCAGAACTGGATCAGAATTAACCCATGGAATGAGCGACCCGTTATCTAAATAAGTTAGACAATACATTTGACATATTATTATTTCAAAACTTTGGTGATTTTACAAGATTTTTGACTAACGGTACTTTTACAACCAATTAGGTGTCAATACAACTTATACAACCTTCAATGTTGCAATATTATGTACATGAATATATACGTGCGTCTCTGGTCGCTACCTCAAATTTCGAAATTTTCTAAAATTTTTTATTTATTTACTAATAATTAAGTACTAATTTTAAATTAACACAATTGCAAAAACCATTACATAAACATTAAAACAATCTCATTTCTGCATTTCACGGTATCATCAACAAATCTCGACAAAAAAATATAATTCAAAAATAAACTTACAATTATATTTTTTTACACAAAACATATTATAATACGTAACCAATGTTATTCTCAAGTTTATACTAGTTTGGTGGAGTTATTAAATGGTTACATTGCGGCAATCGTGACAGGAAATTACCACACATCATGGCAAAACGAATTTGGGTTAAAATTTTGTTCCTTCTGGGAAGGAATTTATTTTTTGGGCATTACAACACTGCATCACAAACCAACTCCACCTCATTAAGCTTCGTCCAGACTTCGCAAGGCATGCTATAAATGAAAGCTATACAAAAATATAAGTGTAAGCAAGTATAAGGCAATAGTTAAATATTAATTGAACGGTCCGAAAATATTATTGTGGTCACAAATAATTTCAAACCCTTTACTTTGCCCTTTTAACTGCTAAATATATTTTATTCTCTGTTTCTTGCAAACTGCTTCGAACGCTAGCGGCGCGGTGTGTGGACAAAGCTTTATCCTCGTTATTAGTATTATTGCGCCTGCGCAGCCAGTATTAGAGGTGGGATTAGGCTGTCACCGCAGTTCCAGCTCCTGGAGACTAAAATGAACTCATTTCGATATCACTACTTGGTAGATATTACACAAAAATTTTCTTTGAAATCAAGCATCCCTTTAATTACTCTCCAATCTTCGTAATAAAATATTATTTTCATCTATATGGAGAGTTAAAAAAAAACGATATCACCAACAATTTAAAAACAAAATTAGAAACATTTTCCTGAGACTATTCAACTAATAAATCTAACTGACTAATCAACCTATTTATTTTAATCAATATTAAAAAATAAAACATAAAAACTTACGCCAAGAAAATATGTTTCCTACCTATATGATTATTAGCATTCGAAAATTACATACAGAAATTTTATTTCGATCTGTTCCAAAAGTAACCGGTTCTCCAGAAAAATAATAACGAGCGATCCAGTGACCGCTTTGTCACCGGGACATTGATTGTAACCGGGACAGAATATCGACCATCTTTACCAGTTCCACCAAGTTATTCTAGGCGATACGTGTATTCTTGGCATTTTCGCCGGACCCGTCCCCATTTTGTAAATTCTGTGATCTTGTCAAAATGATGAAGCAAGAATCGAAGGAACCCAACTTGCTTACCATCGACCCTCGAAGTGAACTAAAGTTTGAAGGTATTGTTTTAATCTATAATTCGCTATTTTCTACTTACTGCGGAACACCAATCGTTGTATCAATTACCTCGTATGTAAGACATATTTTGTCTCGTAAAATTGAAACGCCCGAGATATATTGTCAACTCGAATGCTTGATTGACCGTGTTATTTTAACTTGGTAATACATACTCGCCTAAAAACATAGTTATCCCATTCACTGGTAAGCTATCTACCTCCACGCCTCCCAGTAGTTCTCTAGTTGTCGTCCACCCGTCGGTAAGAAAAAACATTCGCATTGTTAGTTATTATTGTGGCAAGAAACGGGTCGCGGGGTCCAGGAGACGTGTGCATACGACTAGGTGGTGTTGGTGCATACCAGTTGCGTCAGATTTTTTAGGAACAAGGTATGTTATGGTTTTATGGTAATTTTTTGTTTTTAAACAGTTTTTACGTAATTTTTTTGTTTCTATATGTTTTGTAGCGAACTGATTTTCTCTAACATTACAATGAATCTTTTTTTACCCAACTTAAAAAAATAGTACAAACAATTATATTTGTATTGAATTAGACAATTGAGGATAGCCACTATGGAGATTGATCAATCGATTTTTTTAACAGTGTCTAAAATGTTAATTATGTAAAAGATGTTGATGTGTTTTGGACCTGGGCAATTATGTAGAGAGGCAGCCATTACTTCAAGGAAGAACTTATCATACACCATATGATAGTGCTACATTTTCCCTTATCCAATGTATTTATGATTATACTATAAATATTTAATAAAGAATATTGTTATCTTTGTATTTAGTTTTATTTCATGTTACGATATTTTAAAATTAGATTTAGTATAAGAATGTGTGAAACAACCGCCAGGCGATGTTGAAAACATCTATATATGTAGCAGACTTCAGCAAGTAATTTTGTTTTTGCGAACCAGTTAATAAGGGTTATTCATCAAATCAGGAAGTAATGGAAAGGAAAGATGGACTATGACCCAACTGATATCACATAAACAAGAATCATTAACTTTGTTCAGACAAGACAAACTTAGGTTTATGTCTTGTCTAAATATCAATGTTAATTTTCGCTTGTGTGATTTGTATTTTGGACCTTTATCACTTTATATATTAAGATACACAAAACAAATACATTCATATTTTCAAAGAAATATATAGTTATAGGTTGTTCTGCGTAATGTACAACACTGTGTACCAGATAATAGTTAAAACATCATCAAAGTGTAGTAAAGTTCACTATGCATTCATCATTTTATTCTATGTTTACTATAATACTCTCTCAGAGTTAGGTTCAAGCATCCATCGCCACGTCTTTCGCACAAATGGAACACGAGCAAGCGGAACAATCAACTTTCTTTCCATTCTTTTACAGGGTGTTATTTTCTGTCCATAAATTCTGAAAATGTTGCTTGTTACAAAATTAGGATGAGGCTTGTCATTGAATCCAATCCAATTTGTCCATCACATTTTTTTTTTTATCAATACTGATATTGTTTTGTATTAGGGTCTGCCCGTGTTTCGTGACGGTGCGTGCAAGGATCCGTTGTAGCCAAGTACGAGTAAATCTTGTGACTGTTTAATTACAATAATCCGTTTTCTTAAGATCCCAAACGTTCATTTGTATTTTAGTGGGTCAACAGACCTTTGGAGATACAAGCTTTCTTTGTATTTTTGTTATCTTGATCATTACCACTTGACTTATTCACAAATAATTAATAGAAAATAAATAAGTGTTCTACAGGTCTAAATTAAAATTAGTAATCTGTTTCATTGTGGCAACACAAATAATCAGCAAGTACAGGTGAATATTTTCCATAGATGCCATGGCATCATATTAATAGATAGACTTATACCTATCACCATAGGAAGAAAAACTAATATAAATTTGTTTCACGAAATCATCAGATTTTTTTTAAACTTTAAATTTGTGAAACGAACAGTAACTTGGCAGTTACTCGAGTAAAGGTTGAATAGCTTGTGGTAACTTTCCAAACCCTCAATTATTTACACCTGTACCTACCTATCTAATTAATAAATACCTGGTACATACAGTAATATTATATTGTGGAGAAACAAATAAAATCTATTAAGTTGTGGTGCAGGCAAATATCGCAATATGGAAATTCAAGATTACTGTAGCCTTTATTTCTGAGAATCAGTTTTTATTAAAACTGTTGTAATTAAATTTCAATGTTTGCAGTTGTGTTTAATAGGTTTAAATATATAATTTCAGTATATATGTGTGTTTTTAAATTTACCTGCGTTATTGAACGAGTTTATGACTTGTAATTAATTGATTAAAAAATCCTTACTATTAAAGTATAATTTTATTCGTCCAGAAAAAATAAAAATTTCTTGCGCAACCAAGTTATTTTAGACACAAAATTGCTGTCCACAAGATTAATAACTTATTTAATTTGTTTTGTAAATCAACTTTCATTAAACCTCAGCTGATCGGGGTGACAAGATTTGAAAGAATTTGCTCTGGACAGATTAAACTCTGATATTTGTTGAGTAACAGGGGGTACAATCAATTATTGCATAATCCAAGGCACTGCGGACAAGTGAGTTGTTCAAAATAATAAAGCTGCTTGCATTTTTTTAAAATCTAACATCAGTTGCCTTACTAAGGGTTTGTTTTCCATTTGTAGGTTGAATGTTAATTTGCTATCTAAGAAAATTCAAAGACCTTTAATTACTATCATAAAATCTCTTGCGAGATATATCAAGTAAAACTAATAACTTTGCACTTACCTACACTCATTTTGTTCTGTAGATTTTCTTCTTCGACTGGAGGGGTTTGTACAGTTTCAAATGCGTATAGTGAAAATTGAACTGTAGCTATTATGTTTAATCATTGAGCGTTGTATTTACTTGAAAATTGCAGGTCCGTTCAATTTTCCGGTCACTTCATGGATTCGGCTGACGAACAATACCGACAAGAGTGTTTACTTTAAATTAAAGACGACTGCTCCCAGGAAGTATTGCGTCCGACCCAATTCTGGCGCCATTTCTCCCAAGTCTAATGTGGAAGTTCAAGGTATTTTATTATGATATACATAACTATAATGTTATAATATGTAACAATGGCAGTATCTAATTGGTGTTTATATTATTTCTAGTGTTGCTCCAGCCGTTTGCCTATAATGCTGCTGAAAAAAACAAACACAAATTCATGATCCAGTCAGTCCTAATGCCGGAAGGCTCGCTTAAGTCTCCTGATGAATTAGTGAGTGCATTATGATATTATGTTGGTCCTCAAGATGTCATTTATATATATTTATACTGATGTTTTAGAATAATTCCTTGGTTTACAAAATCGATATTAATAGGTGATGAAATTGCATGTATTTACTTGTTATTGAACTTTGACTGTTGTTAAGTTTTTTTTTCTAAGACCTGTTTTATACCTGACTATTTACAATGCTATTTATTTGACATTGAACTAACATATTCTTTGCAGTGGAAGAACGTCGATCCTGATAAAATTATGAACTACAAACTTAAATGCGTGTTTGAATTCCCGGCCAAAGCCACACAGGGGAATGAAGAGGTTGGTATTTTTCTTTAAATTAGGGTTGATTTGGCTAACCAGGTAACCAAATAATTTGTTTATTTCACTTTTTTGTGATTTGATTTTTGTGTTTACTTCATATTTTATTATATGTGAAATATGTTCAAAGTGATACTTTTTAATTTATTTAATACAGATATTGTTAGACATAAATAATTATTTTCACTAATGTTTTTTGTTTTTTTTTTTGTTCATAATGGAAGGAGGCCCAGCCAGAAACCGTTGTGCAAACTGCAGTTCCTAAAGCACCGAAGGTAATTTTTGAAGATGCTTTATCTAAGACTAATTACATTGACTTATGGAACCACTTTAATCTTCTTTTAAGGGGCACTTTAAAAAAACACTTTGTAATCTGCTAATACAAGAAATACTACAAGTGTATCTGATTGAAGTGTATCTGATACAACTTTATCTGATTTGAATATGGTTTGTCAGGATTAGGGTAAGGTTTCCAATGAAAAAGATTTTAGACTAAGTTTTATTAAGTTCTATTTAAAATACATAAGAGGAATTTTGGGTAAAAAGCTCAAAAATGCCTGGTTGCACTGGTTTTCAAACTGCTCCTATTTTCAAAAAGATTGGTATGTATATAACAGAATTTAAAAGATTACAGTTTGAGGACTTTGTCACTGGAAACCTTATACATTTTCCTAACAACCGGCATAGAATTTACAGATAAATCATTTGTAGTATTGCTAGAGTTAGCAGACTACAAAGTGATGTTCATGGCCATCTTGAAGGCTGAACCTTAACCCATATGTTGTTATTTGCCTTTGTAAAATGAGTATACATGTACTGAATAAAATAATCAACTAATAAACCTGTCATTACTTCAAGGCACCCCTGTCTGGACTGGGAGGAGAACTCCAAAAGGCTGCCTCTGAGGTCAAACTGCTGAGAGAGGAGGAAAGCAAATTACGACACGAAAATATAGTTCTTAAGGTAAATTTATTTTCTCAGCAAAGGTGATGGGCTGCCAACTTTTCAGGGGTGTGTTTGAAAATAAGCTTTGTTTGAGTTTTAAGAATATTTATGAATGTAATTTATCTTGCTAGGGAAGACTAAATTATCTCACTATGCGAATGATAGGTTGCAAATTTTCAACTATGCGATGGTTGTCAATCTACTTTCTGTGATACATTGCCCTATGTTGTTTGTGCGTAAATATTGATCTTGTGTACTGCATTGTATAACTGCTCAGAGATCCATTGTGAGTCATTGCGAATATATGTTGTGCGGATTTGCTGTCGTATTGATATATAGGTTTGATTCGTGTAACAGTCATTATTTGTGTAAAGATATCGTTCTCTAAGGAATATTTTTTGTGCTGAAGAACTTTTTTTAGGTAAATTTAATCAATCAAACCTTTCAAGTAAGGATTGAAACAATAAAATAATTATTGGTTGTTCACTGTATCACTGACAAATTCACAAATTATAATTAAAATAATGCATTTATAATAGCTGTATTTTTGCGATGTTAGCGGCTTAAATAGTTTACTGTTTTCACATTCTCTTTGAAAATGCTTAAAAACGTTCACAACAACTTTCTTAATTTATTTTTTAAGGCTCTCGTTTTTGCTGTTAATGAATGATATAATGATTACTTTGAATTATAAAGCGTATTTCTGCCACTTCATTCTTCAAATATGAGCTGTTCAAATTGGAGATATTCTGTCCCTGGGACGGCTTAGATGAACTGATTCTAAACCCCCCCCCACTCTATTAACACACCAATCATCCTTCCCGCCATCGGGAAATGGTTCCTGTTTTTATTGTATACTTTAGGCATATGCCTACATTGACATTGATTGTATTTCGCTATTTTTATAGTAATCTATAATATGACATTTTAGTAAATAAATTTGCATGCAATGATACAAGATAAGAAAGGGATGTGAGCCTGAACAAAATTCACATTTTATTATTTCAATTTTGAATTCTTGATAGATTTTAAATTAAAAATAGTTGTTTCCGTTTTGTGCGAATTTAGAATTGTTTTAAATATTTGTTTGTTAATTTTTCATCTAGTGAAATATAGCAAAAAAATGTTACATTGAGAAAGAAAATACATTAATTTAATTTCTTTGAGTAATTTGATTGACAACATTTGACACTCTGTTATTTTCTGTCTTTTTCGTTTTCTTGCGACTTGTGTGAGAAGAAGAATCTTTATTGAAGTATTTTAGCATGATAAAAATTATTTGTTGATGACTCACGACGGATCTTTGGATGGCAAGGCTATATCTATTATATATTTACCATAGCTGTCAATAATGATTATGACTATTTCTTATGAATAATTATAATAAATTTACTTAATTTTTCTGGTTAATGCCATGTTATACATAATATAACAATGTAATTTTAAAAAAATCAAAATCTATGTGACCTGTGAAATCAGAAAACACAATTTATTTGGCACTAAACATAATATACAGCTCTCGAATTCACTATAGACGAGTAAAATAACATGAAAAGTTTTTTCATAATTGTTCTGAAATGGTTGTAAAAGTTCTGCAGATTTTGGGATACTAAAAAAATCATTATTATTTTATAAAACGAGTATTTACATAGAAATACTAGCAATAGATTCATTTTTAGTGGAAAATGTAGATGTTATTAAAAAATATTATTTTGTTGGGCTTTTCCCACCTCTTCTTTAACATAACGGTATTATCATCTACGAATTGACTCTTACAAGTGTAACCCTACTACTTTGTCAAGCAGAATGCTCTTTTCAAACCTGAAATATTTTTAAGCTTATCTACAATATTAAGTATATAATTCTTATTTTTCTTTACATTTTCTAAATTAATTAGCAACCCTCGAAAATCTAACTAACAAGCCTGAATTTTATGAAGTAATCAGAAGGCGAGTTTTTTAATTTGTCAACTAATACTGTCAATAATAATTATTGTCAAATTAATAATACAAAACAAATAGTTAATACATCCTTCTTCTGGTGCTCTCTCCAATAGGAGGCTGGCTATCATCAGAGCAATCACCTCCACTAATGAACTATATGACTTGACATCATAACTTTTTTTTTCATTCTAAACACTTGGAACTTTCATGCAAAATTCTGACATGATTCTGAACAAACCACCCGTATGTAAATCGTAAAAAAAAGTTAGGTTACAGAATAATTATCTAAATAAATAAGATTTTTTTTTTTTTTTTTAAAGTCGGAGGCGGTTTACTTACGTTCCCCGCGAGCACTTAGGCCATAGGCCCATTGTACTATCTCCCATTTTACCTCATTCCCTTGCCAGTAACCCGGTCCCTTTTATGAAGTTCTGCTAATATAAAAAAAATTGATATCATGCTTTATTGTAAATAAGAACATATGTTCCTCGGAGCAGTGAAGTGAATTGTACTTTGATTAATTCACCAACAACACTTAAATTTTTGTAGGCTTACCCACTTACCCGCTGCGGCTAACCAATTCGGCGCATATACAAATTCCATCTAACCCACTCCTTATTTGTGGAGACCCAGCGGAAATAACCCTGACTTGTGCACCGGGCCTTATAGACTTACTTTACTACATTATGTATGAAAGCAATTATAAGGCACAAAATCTGGATAGCAGCCGGCGATCACAAAGAGTAGACGTGGAAAATAAGTGCACAGCAACTTCAGTGATTAATCAGACAGGAAAATTGGTTCATTCCCGTTTGCCGACAACTCTTGATCACATCTTAAACTTATGTGTTGTGTGTGTTATAGGCAGCTCTGATCCAAACCCGTCTTAGAACAGGCATGCACTTTTTTATATTCCGAAAGCATGAACTTCTGCCTATCAAAACGCGCCAATCAAAAAAGCGACTCAACTGCTTAATGATTCTGCATTGACCATCGACATTTTTAACACCACTTACAGACAATTCAGCAACTATCTTTTGATGTATGTGACAAAATAGTTAAACCATTTATACTTACATGTACCTCAAATTTGTAATCTTCTCCTTAATCTATATATATTGGTGCATAACCGTTTTATAGAGAACATGAATAAATAAATAAATTGTCAAGTGAGGCAGGTTACATGCAATTAAATAATCGGGGTTTACGCGAGGACATCTAATCAATGATCAATCCTGTCATCTGGACGTATCTGGACACATTCATTCTATAAACTTGCTTTTGGCTGGTTTCTAATAAAAGAGAACTTGGTTTCAGAAGAATATTATTGATACCCCAACAAAGAAAGGAACGCTTGCCAGAACTTTTAAATTGATTAACTTCACCCTTTTTTTTCCAGTTTTTTTCATTAAAACAGCTCTTGAATGCTATTAATGCTGCTTCAGCATAATTTTTAAATAATGTAACTGAAATATATAGTTATACTCTACTATTAATCGAATGTACTACCTTAATCTTAAACAATGTCAGATGACCGAGCCATTCAACGACTTGTCTGTTGATTTGATTTCAGTCAGTCTACGCATGCCGGTGCATGTATTGGAGAGATGATAGTGTTTTCAAAACAATGTTTCTAATTGCTTGTGTAATATTTTTTTGCGATAGCAGAGATGCCCGGTATCAAACCCTAAAGTTCCTTAAAAGACTAAATAAATAAGTAAATACGATGAAAAACATAAAATATTAGGACTCTCTCTAAAACAGAGCTAAACAAATAGAATCATTTCTCGTTATATGCAGTTAAAAATAGAAATCATTTTGAGAATATTTTAACAGAAGAAGTCTGTTCTAGCCACAAATCAGTGCAATAAAAGTTAACCCCTTCCGCTCCTTATTCTTACGCTAGAAATTGGTAACTCAATTAACCTATCGATATGCTACTCTTTAAAGCTGGTTTCTGTACTACTGGAATTATACTGAACATCATCTTTTCAAGTGCAGCCGTGGAATTAATACAATGTCAAGTGAATAGCGACGAAAACAAAAATATTTTTCTTTTATTTACAAGCATTAAAAACGATCTGAAAGAAAATTTTTGGTCCAGCCATATAATTAAATATATCTATTTGTAAAAAGCATTAACTTTGTGGCTTGTCATAATTTACAATAAAAACACATAAATTTGTTTTTGACTTGCGTAGTGTGCCACCAGCACTGTTAGTAGCTTGCAAGTCAAATCTGTAGTTGACGCATCGCGTTATGTGCGAACACTAGCAAAAAAGAAAAAAAACTTTTTAAACCCCTAGTGTACCAAAAAATCCACCATGGATTTGCTAGAAGCTCACAACACTTGTGGTCCATTTTATGGTATTTTGATACTTAAAAAAAGCTCTTAGCATACTAAAAATAGTTTATTCGCTTGTCAAGGACATAATGTAACGTCCGTTGTTCCCAATCCTACTGATCAACTCTTGAACCGAAATTTTGGCTCCAATGCACAATTACACTCTTCCCAATGCAACTCTCATATCAAACGCCTGGATTAACTTCTGGCTCAGTAAAATGATTAGTTATAAAAATTGACATTATAGTGAAAAATTACACCAAATGTCGAACGTCATTTGATGGTCATTTGGTTCACGTATTCTTTGTCGTATTGCGTATTGCCAACTTTATTATTATTTTTGTAATCATACCACATAATCTTCACTGTCCATATCAAATTAATATGGACAGTGAAGATGGAGAAATTTATAATAGATATTTTTTTTATAATGGATATTTTGGCGAACCTAATGGACGATAATATCGATTTACACAGGCGTTTTCGATTATCAAAAATTCCGTTTCGAATGCCGGATGATGTTGTAAACTCCATAATATTCAAGTTTTTGCTACTCTTGGTTTTTATTTTGTCCAAGTCGCTTAGTTTCGTGTTAACACACGAAGGAGTAATATCAATAGTCAATTTTCTATTAATGTATTTTCGCAGCATTAGTAAAAGTCAAGCTAAGGCTTTATTTTTAATATATTTACATGCGTATGTTAAATATAAAATGTCATTTTAATGTATTACTGTACTTAAAACAAATTATCTGTATTAATAATAAGTAAAATATTAACTCATAAATATTAATTTAACTTTGAAAGTTTTTACTTTGATCTTATTGTCTATGAAAGTGGGCGGGGCCACTTAAGATTATCAACAATAAAGATGTTTGGGAACAGGCAAATCTAGCGTTACTGAATAAATGGCTTGGGTGATTGGAGCCTCAGATTGATCGACCTAAAAGTTGGGAACAACGGCTGAAAGTGTCAGCCTGTCATTTTATTCCTGGGAAAGGTAGTCATCTTAATCACAACATTATAAATAACTAATAGAAAAATCGTATTTTGTGTGACGCTTATTATTGAGTTTATTTTGCATTTATTAAGATTGGCATTAATTTATGTGTATCAGAAAACATCAAAAAGTGATACAATCAAAACTAAATATATGTGTTTAGCTGTGCCAATTCTCACCATGGCATTGGAAACATTGATATAGTTTATTTGGTACAGAAAACATATTGCAATTTTTTAAAAAAAGTGGCTGTTCGACAGGAAGATTTTCTGGTTTTAGGAATTAGCTTTTAATATTACTAGGATGACTTTTAATCTCAGAGACTTAACATACAAAACAATAACACGATGCACCGCACGGAACGGAGCTGGTCGAAATACATAATATAAAACATTCTTTGCTCGAATGTCACGCAAAACACACAGACGCCAGCAACAGCAACATTCTCTGTTTCATTCTGTATCCACCAATCTGGAACGAGTTTGATATTCGCGAATATGCATTCAGTCCTGCCTACCTAGTTTTACCTGGGCCGAATACACATTCGACAAGAGCATCCAAAGCACAAAAAATCACTTTATAATACTTATAATAATGCACAGAATAGCATACCCTCTTACAAAGCCAGGGAATTGTTTAATTTGTTTGCGTTACCGTTTTTGAGAGTTTGGCTAGAATAACTGAAAAATGATTGAAACAGAATATCGTTCAATTATATATTTAATTAACTTATTTTTGGTTCTGTAATTGTGTTATGGAGCAGGATTTATAGAGCTAATATGATTTACCATTTGTTGTAAACAATTGCATATTGTTCTTGGGCTAGTCTAAAGATTTGTATACTTGATAGTAGGTATATTTTTCAGCATCTCTCATACAAAAAGTCACTGCTGGCTATTAACTTACCTTTGAATCCTTTGAACACAGCTTTTGTGTTCATAACTGTAATGTTTAATACCTTGAAAGTTGTATAAATTTGAATTTCTTCATCTATATAAATATATAAAATGTTTGTTTGTTTGTCTCCTATAGACTCTAAAACTACTGGACCGATTTGGCTGAAAATTTCAAAGTTTGTTCTTATTATTGCCAGGAGTGTTTAAAGAGCGGTTTGAGTTGTAGAAGAAGTCGGGGATGCCTGGGGAAGACCTTGCATTATCACTTCACTTGATTGAGATACAGAGTCGAATTAAAGCAAAACCTCCTAGATCACAAAGCTGGGACACTCATTCAAAGCAGCCACCTAATGTATGGGATTTTATAACAAATTTTGTTTTAATTTTTTTTTTCAATATATATATATATTTTTTTTTTTTAAAAGAAAGACAAACATTCCCAGGTTATGAATAACCCAACAATGTTTGAAAATCTCCTACTACCACCACAGAAAGCCGAAAATGTTGCTTGTGTTGTGATGGAGGACTTAGCCAGCCGAGGAATCGAACACGCGACGCTCGGGTGAGACCCAAGCGCTATGCCCACTCAACCACTGACCGGTCATAATCATATTCTTATTGATTAGTTAGTTAACAGTTAGTTTAAAAAAAAAAACATTTTTTGGGGGTTCTCTACAAGGTAGGAGGCTGATTTGATTCAGTGTCCCGGCCTTGTAATATAGGAGGTCATTAAAGTCGATAGAATGTAGTTTTTTAATAATAACAATGTAGATTTCGGTTCCATGATAACTCAACACAGTGACAATTCAACACACCTTTAAAACGTGATATAAAGTCATTAGAAACGATGAAAAAAAAATTAAACCTAACCTACTTAACCCAGTTAATAAAGTTTTTGTTTAATCACTTTCCATGACTTTATATAACTTTTTAAAGATGTGATGATTTATCCGGTCACCGTAGATTTCATGTGGATATGTGAAGTGAATTTGTATAAAAAGTTGGGGACGCCCGAGAAAGACACGAATCAAATAATTATTTGTCGTAAAATGAGGTGTATGTGATGAACGAAGAAAGAGGTGGTAGGAGAATGTATGACTTGGAAGTGAATAGTTGAAGAAGTCGAGGACGCCCAAGGAAGACATGGCACGATCAAGTAAAACAAATACTTCAATACAATAATATTATTTCCACCTTAAAAATGCATGCAGTTTTCAGGTGCACTAGAATTCACAACCTCAAAACTTAACCCCCAACCATTCTTAAGGCCCCGAGCAACGCCGGATAAATCTCAGCTATTAGCTTATAAAATGTGGACAACTAATGAATGCTGTAGATTTGTAATAAATTATGCCCTCCCTGAACAGCATGTCTCTTTTAAAAGCGATAACTTTTTATTTGCAATAATTTGTATAAAAATGATTACCTTGTCTTAGGTTTGTTAAATATAACTCCTAGTATTTAATTTGTTATTCTCCATCTTTGTGACCTCGCCCTAGAATGTAATCATTCTTTTAGTTTGAATGAGTTGCTGCAGATCAAAATCCCTATTATTTGGATTTGGACTGTGTAAATTTTGAAGTTTGTAAAAACAATTTTATTTTTATTTGAAATTCTCAGAAGAGATCCATAAGTGGAAGGACAATTGAAAGAAATATTACTGTTATGCTCACCAAAATCGGAAGTCAGTAGCATATAAATGTTTATACAACATTGTTTATCACCAATTAGCACATAAGATAATTGTTTGCGATTTCTTTCTATGTGATATCCACAAAATTCTACATGTTTAACTCTTTGCACGCGGCCGTATCAACTGTTGTTACGGCAAAAAGTCTATACTCACACGCGGCTGTATCAACAGTTGATACGGCAACTTTGACGGCCGATATTCCCGCTCTCTTTCGTCATAAATGTATTTCTTGCTCACTTGGACATTTGTAGAACTATCACGATGCTGACATCTACAAGAATTTCTCAAAAATAAAATTGTATTTCATAAAAAAAGATCGATAACCAAGTGCGCCTCTTCGCGCCTTTTAGTCCTTTAGTTTACATTTTTGTCAACGGATGGCGTTAGTACTAGTTTGTCATTCACAACTTTTCATAACTAAGAATGATAAGTGATCATGGTGTCCCACTTGTGTCTATAAACACAGTGGCCTAAGTACACACACACCGAGAGTGGTTTATTTATGACGCCGAGTGAATGGCGGGACCACATTCAAAAGATATGGTACGTCTTTGTGTGAAATTTTATGTTTTTGTTTTTATAAACATCTAAGAGTGTTGACACACGAGGATTTGTTTTCATATTGTGGAGAATAATCTGTTCTGTCTATATAGTCCAATAAATCATGCCAGAATGCTATAATTTGACATTTAATTGCATGCATAGGTATTTGAAAATATGTACCGCGTACGGGTATAGATAAAACGGAGCAAATTAACGCATTCAAAAGGTTAATAAATCATAGCAAGTTAGGTACGTCATCACTGACTTAAGAACAAACTGACATTATTCAAATTGGGCATTGTTTCACTGCAACTGGCAAAATACCTAACTGATATTTAACCACTATCCCCCTCAAATATTTATAATGTATTGTTTGTCTTTCGCTACTTGGTCGTGCCTAGAGAGCCTTAGAAATATGACCTTATATATTTACTTTAATAATATTTTGCCTACTTCACATGCCACAGTCTTTATCTCATTTCTTGCATTGCAAATATAGAGAAAGAAGACAATTTTCTGGATTTTTAAAATCATTATTACCTTCTGTGTATTAGTTGGTTTCTATCAAATTAGATTTTAATTAACAATTGCTGTCTGGTATTTCTAAGAGTAAATGTCCTTAAGGAGGGGCTAACTACCACATTAACTTTTTCCATGAAGGCAGTAGGGGTAATTTAAATATTGTCAGGTTTTTCGTAATCCTGTTATGTAAAAAAAAAATCTTCATAATAATATACACGGTGTCCGGAAACTCGTAGTACAAGCGGGAAACTGGAGAATCTACACCCCATGGGGAACCCAAATAAACAAAGTTTTTTGATTTGAGCATTTTCACAAAAAAAAATATTTTTCGGCTATTTTAGGGTTAAAGTTTTTTCTGGTGTTTAGGGTTGAACAACAGATGTTTTAACCCTGCAGAGCAGAAATATTTTATGATTACACCGGATTAAATGAAGGGTGATTTCAAAATAATGCTTCAAATCCGAGTTTCTTCATTTGTTTTGCTTTCAAATAGTTTTAATTAGTTGGGTACTTTGATCTTCAGTAATAATTTATAAGAATTTGATTAAAAAAAAAAAAAAAAAATATCAACTTCTTACTCGATAACGAAAGCTCAAATCAAAAAAATATATACTACAAAATCGACTCCAAATGTGATGTAGATTCACCAGTTTCCCGCTTGTACTACGAGTTTCCGGACACCCTGTATATGTAAGCTATATTATTTCCAGCTTCTGCATATACATCTATAAAAAATAAATATGTATTATCGGCGTTGTAATTTTCATGCAACTAATTATTCACATAGTTTAAATTGTGTTGATGTTTTTGGTTAAGAATCAATTGAAGCCATATATTAAGTTGTTCTTAATATACGGCTTTAATTCTCTCATTCTGTGACTGATTATAATATATCATGGCTATGTAGATAATGATAAAAGAAATGCATTCATTGCCCAGTCAGCCGTGGTAAATTTTCGATTTGCTTGCAGGAGGAACTAATTCGGTTGCGCTACAACCCGGTGGACAACACGCGGGATTCCTACAGCCCCCCGGCCGTCCAGCAAAGTGCTCTCGATACTACCGTGCCCATCTACTTTATAGCTCTTTCAGTTGGCTTCGCCATCTTCGCTTTCATTCTGGGCAAGTTTATCCTGTGAACACTTCGAGTTTCCTAACCTTTTTGTAATATAATATATGCGCATCTTCATAATATATGCATATACAGAATTACATTGTGTATATGTGCATTAACTGGCACCCACACACATAACTAAACTGTATGTACCTATGTGTGTGTATGTATATATTTAAGGTGTCACGAACTTAGTAGTAGGCAGGTGAATCTACAATAATTTAGAGATTAATATTTCATAGTTAAACCATATGTGTGAATTATTTATTCAATAGGTGTGATAAGATTATGTTAAGGAGATTTGCACCAATTTTGCAGATTGTACATAGTGTTTTGAAACTAGCAAAAATATGATAATGCAGATAGAAACTCACAGTCTAAATAATAATGTTACGTTTCATCCAAACAATACGTCGTAAGTAAACACTCGTTTACCAACCATCATTATTATTTGTCTGTACATAATTATCACAGAGAACTAATTACTGATGTTGCTTTTTTGGAATACTAAAACTTGGCTTGATTTAATAACTGCCATTAAGTTATTATTGGTTTGTTGTAATAATTATTGTTAATAGAAGAAAGATCATAAAATCGTATGCTTGTTATCTTTGACCGTTGTTAGTATGTGTCAAATGACTAGAATCAAATTCAAAATTACATTAATATTATTTTAAAGAGGTTGAGGTGTTTAGATGTGAAAAATAGTTGCTTTCAATATAAGGGAACCTGCATTCCTATAACATGCCCTATTGTATGTATCTTAATGGGTAATATTTATTATGTAGCGTCGACTGTGTTTTTAACAAGCTCCTATACCAAGAATGAAGATTGTCATCACAGCTCTATTTTCAAAGCCTCCTTATTTACCATACCATATTAATCCTTGTGCATGCAATACAATGTAAGAATGATGCATGTTTATACTCAAGGTATAACTCATACTTAATGGGCTTTCTAGTTGCATTGTTATGTTTTAATATTATATGAATATGAAAGCACACATGTGCAGTTTAATTACGATGTTAGAATTTGCTTGGTTCATCACAATTTGAATAATATTTAGATTATTAGTGAAAATATTTTCCATTTATCTATATGTTAACAAATAGACATACTAAATAAATTTAAAAAATATTATAGCTGAATGTTTCTATGTTAAGTCTTCAAATGTTCTTTTAAAGATTCTATTTGAATAGAGCAAATGATGCTAGTTTAGAATATCAGAACAATGTTATAATGCTTGAATTGTATCAGTGTGATGTTTTGAATTGACTCCATGATCCCCAGCCGATTCCCTTGACAACCTGACGAAATGATACGAGAAGGCGGGTGATTGATTGATTGATAGGCCACCTTAGATAATATAAGAATTATAATTAAGATACTTTCTCCGCTAAATCTTTGGTTTATTTATTCATGTTTCTAATGACAGTAAAGAGTCGAGTTATTTGTAAGGTCCATCAAACAACAAACAATGTATATCAAGTCATCCTCCCGCAATGCATCCCGATTTGGGCGTTATGCTTGTGGAGGCTTTTAATCTTAGTTGTAATATTGCTTACATGTAACGTCGATTCAAAATACTCTTTTTACTTTCCACTTTATTATTTATTACAACTGAAGCGTTGACGCTTTTATTTTTGATTTTTAACCCGTAAGTGAACGGTGTTTAATTTTACATTTTGTATTACCCACAGCAGGCAGCGCCTATGTGGGTTCCCATGCTTTATCTTTTATTATGCGTGTATGTATTAAAAAATATATATATTATATAATGTATGCTATATGAATTACTTTTTTGTATATACTATGGGAAAAATAAATGAAATATTGAAAAAAAAAATCCCTATGCAAATATTTCTATTCTATTCTAAAATTGTAGGCGACTGCCTCGGTCTTGCACTTTCATGCGTTAATCAGGTTCAATTTACTTGAATTGAAGTAGATTCACCTTCTTTTAATGTGTACTGCTGGTTTTGTGACATCTGTATATAATATCTACATCTAATTCAATTGCATTTTAGTTTACAGTGAATAGTGGTTGTTTAAAGCATCACATGATTTCATTAGTTTTGTTAAACTAATTAGCATTTAATACTACTACCTTTTATTTAATGTTGCTAATAATTTAAAAAAATTTATTAAATGGTGAATAAAGTTTGAAGAAATAACCAACCCTTTTTTTAAATCCCTTAACAATTGAATCATGAAGGCATTGTAATAACATTTGATCAAAAAATGCACCTAGAAACTAACATGTTTCCTGAAAAGTATTGAACAGTGTCCACAACAGTATTGTCCCGGTATCGCGGGTACAAACCTTTTAGTGCTAATAAACCTACATTGAAAACAGGTTTCCTGAAAAGTATTGAACAGTGTCCACAACAGTATTGTCCCGGTATCGCGGGTACAAACCTTTTAGTGCTAATAAACCTACATTGAAAACAGGTTTCCTGAAAAGTATTGAACAGTGTCCACAACAGTATTGTCCCGGTATCGCGGGTACAAACCTTTTAGTGCTAATAAACCTACATTGAAAACAGGTTTCCTGAAAAGTATTGAACAGTGTCCACAACAGTATTGTCCCGGTATCGCGGGTACAAACCTTTTAGTGCTAATAAACCTACATTGAAAACAGGTTTCCTGAAAAGTATTGGACAGTGTCCACAACAGGATTATCCCGGGATCGCGGATGCAAACCTTTAAGGCCAAATAACCAGTGGGCGGAAATACAAATTTCGCCAAAAGACAGTCTCTCGGGTTGGGGCAATTTTAGAGCGAGATAGATTTTTTTTTTTTTTTTTATATTTACTCCACACAGGAGGCCCTGAAGAAAATAATTTCCCTCAGGGCCTATGTCATCTTTGGGGATGCTGTGTGGAGGGTCTTTTTGTGGAGAGGAAGGAGTGAACATGGGTCTTGAAGAGTCCCATGTTGTAGGAGGGAGGAAACACAGAGGCCGGCAGTTCGTTCCACAGCCGAGCTGTTGAACTTAAGAACGAATCATAGAAGCGACCCGTTCTCATGTGACAAGTGTCAACTGTGTACAAATGTTGGGCGCGCGTTTGGCGTGTATCCCGACTACGCACCGGTGCTGAAGGGATCAATGACGCTAGTTCCTCAGAGCATCTTCCATTGTAATACCGATAGAACAAGGACAGCATACCTACCTGACGCCTGTGCTCTAAAGATTGCAGTCCGTTTGTTAAGATTGGGGAATCTATCAAACGGACCGCCCGTTTCTGCACAGAGTCAAGGGTTTTTTTCAGGTATTTTGGGGCTCCAGACCAGAGATGGCTGCCAAATTCGACAGTAGGGCGCACTTGCGATTTGTACAGGGTGAGCAGTTGTGTACTATTAAAGTATCTGCGGGCCCTGTACAGTACGCCCAGCTTCTGAGAGGCCAACTTTACTCTAGCTTCGATGGAGCCCCCGTACCTGAGCTGGTCACTTATAGTTACACCAAGCATATCAATGGAAGGCCTGTTCGGAAGATTGCTTCCGTTGAAGGAGACTAGATTATCATTTGGATCCCTTTTAGACGTAATCAGACAGGATTGGGTCTTTGAAACATTAAATTACATATATAGATACACCGTATTTATACTGCTACAAGCCGGTTCCTCTATGCAGCTGGCTGCAATAGGCCATGTCTGTAGCATGGTTCAGAAGAAATTAATTATGATGAATTCTCGGTTCCAGAATTTTACTGAATAATTTGTTGGACAACGAAGTGAGTAAACATAAAAATGAAAATAAACACAAATATTTTTTTAAATATTTTATCATCAAAAACATAATAGGATTATAATCATACATTTTATTCAAGGTAACATTGAAAGAACAGTAATAGAAAAAAAAGTATGATGACATAAGGAGACAATAATAGTAGGTATATTTAAGTTGGATATAACCTGCCTCACTACTGACCAGCAAGTCACTAGGCGAACTTGTATTGAGGCAGAATTTTGAGCAAATTATTTTGTACACTGTATGGTTTACCAATAGAAATTCCAAAGTTTTACGATAGTTTTTAGGTTAAAAAAGTTGAATTGTTTGTCTGTAAAAATAAATATTCTTCAATGGAAAAATATTTTTGTATTGAAAAATAGGCATTGAAATTTCGAAAAAAGTTTTTTATTTGTAAAATCTAATAAAATCACCTCCCGAAGTTAGCGCACTTTACCCTCGGACCAAATGTGTTCCTATAAAACCATTTATTTACTAGTAGGCAGAGATGTGCTTTATTTCAAATAAATCCATTTCAAATGGAAATGCAAAATGGGTATTTTCCATTTTGCATTTTAAATGCTTTTCTAAAAACCATTTTGCATTTTAAATGCTTTTCTCAATGCATTTTCCATTTTAAATGCTTTTTGCAACATTCTCCCTACTTTCTCCACTCATCTTTTTTTCATAAGCCCCAAATATCAGTCGGTCCTCAACCTCGCTATGAGAGATAATTTACATTTGTCAAGTTGCTCCCTGGTAGAAGCCCTGGTAATTGAGTGATACCATTTCAAAAAATACTGAACATGGCCATGACGCTGTAATATTAAATGTTAGATAGCAGTTTTTACGTTGGCAACATTAGTCCCGCGCAAATTTTTTGTGGTTTCATAATCTGTAGTCGTTGTGTTTTTGGATTTACCATCATGTAATATGAGTCGTGTAATTTCTATACCCGCTATATCAACTTTCATTGATTTGGAGAAAACCGCAAAAAACTGTCACATCTCTTGCGTACATAAATAAATGCATTACAATTTTTTATATAATGAATTGGAGTAATTAAATTTCGAAAAGCATTTATTTTTCTATATATGTCTAGCAATAATTAAGTAATTTCGATAAATAAAATGGATATAGCGGATTTTGATACTCACTTCGTGATTTTGAGAGTCAACTGAGCCGACATGGCGGGTTTAGAAACTCACGCGTAGATCATTTTGACACACGAGCGTGGCGTCAGAGCGGCGGCCATATTGTATTTTGGCAAAATAACTGCTTGTGATTCGTTGAATCCGATATAGCGGGTTTTGATAGTAACTTTCTGTATGATATAGCGGATTTGGTTTCTCACTCGCAGTTGTAACATGGTTTTTGGTCGCGATAAGGAGGGTTTTGAAACTCAATTTTAGGCTCCTCTTGTTGCTCGCAAAAATGTGAACAAGATGTCATACTCAGATCATTTTGTCAAAAAATCGGATATAGCGGGTATAGAAATTATAGGATTCATATGTTCTACATTGATGTCCATTGTTAAATGACAAAATTGTTTAAAAATTCTATAATTATTTTAATTGATTGACCTGAGAAACCATTTTGCATTTTGAAAATAGGTATTTTGCATTTGAAATGCTTTTCTAAAAACCATTTTGCATTTTCAAATGGAAAAGTTTTGACCCATTTCCATTTTGCATTTCAAATGGTTTTGGGTACTCATTTTGCACATCTCTGCTAGTAGGTACCTACAACATTACTCATTGTACAACCGTGTATACTAGGTCATGTTGTATGCTTGTAACTCACGCAACGCCGGGGTGTTAATGATATTATTGTTTACAATTACATCACCTCAGCATTTACGGTTGAATCGGTCACTTAAATTTTACTTATTTACATAATAATATAAATTACACGGACCGATGGGACTTTGTTTTAGAATAAAAATAAATTCTTAGTTGGTTCTTTTTCCTAGAAAATAAACAACACAAAATGATCGCTAAATGTTATAAAAAAAATATTTAATAAATCTGACTGAATAACATTGGTTCGTTCAGACAACCCTTTATTTTGTAAAGTAAGAGAATGTTTATAGAAAATTAAATTTCACTAATCTTTTTTCTCATAATATATCTTCCAGAAATATTTTTTTATGTTTTAACTTTTATTTTCTAATGAAACTTTTCTCCGTAGTTTTTTTTAGCTCATTTATAGCCGAAGAATTTCTTTAAAATGTTATTATCGCGATGGCTGCGAACCACGCATTCACTTACTGCCTGTTTTTTGGCAGATAATGGCGAATTTTCACTGTGGCCGTTCGCATCTAATGCAAAATAAAAAACACACAAACCCGATTCGTAAATTCATTAGAATTATATGCTTTTTTATATTATATTTTGGTCATAATTATTTTTAATTTTTTAATAATGTCTGGGTAAAATATGTATTAAAAAATTCTGAAATTTAAGATTTTGCATGTCCATAAAAAAATAGTCAAATTGAGAGATTTTCGTCACGAAATGCGTGCTTGAATTCTTTTATTAATAATTTTATTTGAAGTAAAATTTAAATTGAAAAAAATGTGTAATGACCAACGGTATAATTTTATTATAATAAAAAATCTTTTCTGAATTTTAAAAACGTGACTTTACTTGATAAAGGAACAATCTTTCAAAATCAATTTTCAAGTATTATAGAGTTTCGACAACTGTGTTGTCCCAAGATCGTGGGTATAAACCTTTAAGTGCTAATAAATCCACAATGAAAACATGGGTTTCTGCAATTGCAAAGCATTGGACAATGTCACCAACAGTAAGAGCTTTGACTACCACTCAGTTTTGAAATGACTTTAGCTAACAGATCTGAAAGGTACCTTCCCTCCTGCATTGGTTCCTGGTTTGGTCATAAAAAATACATTAATGGTATAAAAATAGTTTATCATTGCTTCAGAATAAACTTCATAAATAAATACTTGATTCGATAACATCGTAGGGATCAGCTGAAACCACGGATGAGTTCCTTCATAGTTGAAACTGATGTACATATTACATAGTTCTTACTGTAAAAGGTGCCAGATGGTAGTTTCTCTCTCTTAACTTAGCTTATTATTAGCTCTCATCACCAATCGGGATTTTGAAGATACAATATTTTACGCAGGAGGGGATGATATTTAAAAAAAAATTTAAAAGAAAGACAAACATTCCCGGGTTACGAATAACCTAACAATATCAACTAAATAATTGCCTGTTTTTCCCTTTATTGATATTTATTATCAGTCTATAGTCATCTCAACTGTATTTAGATGTTGTCTCTTTATATATTGTTCCTATTATATATATATATATATATATATATATATTGACCTCTTCCCGTAGTATGTTGATCCAGTAAGAAGTTGTTAGACTATGTTGATCCACCTTTAACACCATATAACTTGGCTATTGTGGAATACATCTGAATGAATTGACAACAGTGGTACAATAATTATCAATGTTGCCAGTTTGCCAGAAAAACCATTTGATATACTGTTCATAAAATTTTCTAAATTTGTATGGAAATCGGATGCATAATTTATGTTGATCTACCTAAATTGGCATACTTATGTTGATCTCATATATATTGATCTATTCCCGTAGTATGTTGATCCAGGTAAGAAGTTATTGGACAAAGTTGATCTGTGTCCCTATATATGGTTTTACTAAATGAACCAATCAAGAGCAATCGGTGGACTGTTCATCACAAGGTTTTATCTGATTCCGTAATCTTTTGTGATATTGAACTCAAAGTATTAGTCTCTAGAGTCGGATATCGCATGAAATGACTGTGAGATGGTACCGTTTCAAATCAAAATGACGTGTTCATTCGACTGTTTGTTGCTTGAATTGTTTATAAGAAATGTATGCGTATTTAGATTGAAACGAAACTTTCGCAAAAATCAAATCCATTAAAAAAATACCTACTGCGTGGCGGGCCGGATCGAAAGAGACTGGTTGAGGGATACCTTTTGACCATCAAAATCCAAAATGGCGGCAAAAGGCATAATGTTATATGGGAAATATTGAACTTGCATCTATTACCATCTCTCCTGATTACGCTTCGTGACTTAGTAGGGGTGGCCGGGTTCTTGGTTATAATGGGTAATTAATGGATGATTGGACGAGGTTGGAGCTAAGAAAAAACTGTCCAAAGAAGCGAAGCTAGCAGTCCACAATGGAGTGCTGGTACCTACCCTAATATATGGAAGTGAGGCATGGAACTGGCAGAAGAAGGCTGAAAGTAGACTGAATACTGTAGAAATGAGATCCCTGAGGCATATGTACGGTAAAATCATGTATGACGAAATGTGCGTATGCTGTGTCTATTCTACAGATATTTTATTAGAGCCTGTTAAAAGGAGCTAGCAGCATTGATCCCCAGTGCACCGTGCACGTGCTTGATACTCGACAACTGCTTGATACTCGACAACTCGACGGACACGAGCGGATTGATGTTATCGATACATATATGAACGGGTCGTTTCTCCGACTCGTTTTATCGTAAGTCGGCTCGTATGTGGAACGAGCTATCGGCATCTGTTTTTCTTCCTCAATATAATCCGGGCCTCTTTAAGACCCGCATTAATAAATTCATTCCTACAGACCCTATCTTAATCCGCCCCATAACGCTGCCCAACTGGGTGGAGACATAGTTTCTATGTATTTAACGTATAAAGACAAGGGCACTCTTGTGAGAGGTGTCACATAAAAAAGTCATACCTCCGAATTTGAATATAGAGACATACAAAATGATCTATATTATAAGCAATGAATCCACCCATCTTTTATCGATTATCACATTATTTTAGAATTTAAAAAAACTCGTAAGCTTAATAATCGCAGAACTCAACTCAACTTCAAATATTAATATTCTGTATAAACGATTGTTACATCTTACCGGAGATGACCAGATAAATCATCAAAATGATAATTCATCACATCTTTAAAAAGTTATGTAAAGTCATGGAAAGTGATGAAACAAAAACATTATTAACTGGGTTAAGTAGGTTAGGTTCGGTTAGGTTTAAATTTTGTATTCATCGTTTCTAATGACTTTACATCACTTTTTAAAGGTGTGTTGAATTGTCACTGTGTTGAGTTATCATGGAACCCTTACCGGAAATGTTTATATTTTAAAGTTCTCTAAATAAAATGAAATGCTCTTAAAAGAAACATCTCATATTTAATATTATACAACAATATGACCGGAAGTCGGCATCTTTCTTTGAAATAAATAAATCATAAACTAAAAAACAGCTACAAGGTGGTTACAAATGCAATTATATTTAATCAATTTGTTCGATTATATTTTATATGAAGTTTTTTTTACAGTGGGCCAAATGAATTCTATATGTGGCCAATTGAACCAATTCAACCAAAGTTGTCCAATTTTAATAACTTCGACGAGGAAAAGAAGTTTTTTAATTAGTTGAATAATAATTTTTCAAAATTTCAATTATGTTTAACGTAATACACTATCTGGCATCAAGAAAATCAGTCTAGTCACGAACCGTAACTATTTAGTGTAATAAAATAAAAAAATAAAATTATGTTTATATCATAGTTTGCTTTAATCTCAATAAAAAAGAAGGAAAAAAGTTTTTTTTTTATGAATGAGATAAAACTTTCCCCCAAACAACGTGTATATTTAACTAACTAACTAATTAACGATCACGCCGTTTCCCCGAAGGGGTAGACAGAGAGGACGGACCGCCAAACAACTCGGTCTTGGCACACACTTCTTGCCTCATTCACATTCATACATCGTCTCATAATACTCTTCTATTATTCTGACTCTTGACATGACCCGACTCGAGTATCTGATTCACTTGATCGTGCCATGTCTTCCTCGGGCTTCCCCGACTTCTGCTACCATTCACATTTGCATCATATATCCTCTTTACACACTCCTATCTTCGCTCATTCGCTCTACATGCCCAAACCATCTAAGCGTCCCTTTCTTAATCTTAACCACACATACGCCTCAGGGATCTCATTTATGAATTAAAATTAAAATAGCAACTTCACATTAGGAACGAACAAATAAGTACATTGACTAAGTGTTACGGACGGACATGCACTTGAGCAAGACTTGGGAGCTGTATTCACAGAAACTTTAAAAAAATAACTGACGTTTAGTTGTAGTACTGGGTCAATTGTACTGGTATCCCCCGAAAACATAAAAACATAAACAATATAAACTAATTTTTGAAAAGAAAGACAAACATTCCCGGGTTAAGAATAACCTGGCAATATTTGAAAATCTCCTACTACCACCACAGTCAGCTGAAAATGTTGCTTGTGTTGTGATGGGGGACTTAGCCAGCCCAGGAATTGAACACACTATGCCTGGGTGGGACCCAAACGCGATGTCAACTCGGCCACCGACCGGTCTAAAATATGGCAGAAATCGCTCCAGTGGATAAATAATAAAATGTAGTTTATAGGCACTTTATAAAAAAAAATCGTCTAAAGAAACAGAAAATTTTTTAAAACAGTAATAAATAAAATACATTCTGGAATCGTTAATAAGTCGTTATGAAATATTTAGCCGTGTTAAGTAATCAATAGTATCGCGGTGGCAAAACGTGGAATTCCATAGCCGTTTTTAATTTATTAAAAATATTTATGATATCAAAGACAAAACAATTAAATGTATTCTAATCAGGGTGTCGTTATATCCCGGCGGCGGCTAGAGACGGACGCTTCGAGTCCTTTGACTCGGGCGCATTTACCGACAACAATCGGAAGTCGGGCGACGCGAAGCGAAGATGCCCGAAGCGAAGCGAAGTTCGTGCCCACACTATCGTATTAGGTCAACTTCGATCAATTGTTTATAAGAAATGTATGCGTATTTAGATTGAAACGAAAATTTCGCAAAAACAAAATCCATAAAAAAATCATAACTTAGCAGGGGTACACGGGTTCATAGGGTGAGGTTTGTCTAGGTCCTGGCGGCGGATGCGTTTGCCCATCTACTGCGTGGCGGGCCGGATCGAAAGAAACTGGTTGAGGGATACCTTTCGACCATAAAAATCCGAAATGGCGGCAAAAGGAATAATGTTATGTAGGAAATTTTGAACCTGTATCTTTTACCATCTCCCCTGATTACGCTTCGTGACTTAGTAGGGGAGGCCGGGTTCTTGATTATAATGGGTAATTAATGGATGATTGGACGCGGATGGAGCTAACTAAAAACTGTCAAAAGAAGCGAAGCTAGCAGTCCACAATGTAGTGCTGGTACATACCCTAATATATGGAAATGAGGCATGGAATTGGCAGAAGAAGGCTGAAAGTAGACAGAATACTGTAGAAATGAAATCCCTGAGGCATATGTGCAGTAAAATCATGTATGACGAAATGTGCGTATGCTGTGTCTATTCTACAGATATTTTATTAGAGCCTGTTAAAAGGAGCTAGCAGCATTGATCCCCGTTGCACTGTGCACGTGCTTGATACTCGACGATCCGAGCGGAATACACGTTCACAGTTAAGTTGATGTTATCTATACATATATGAACGGGTCGTTTCTCCGACTCGTTTTACCGTAAGTCGGCTCGCATGTGGAACGAGCTATCAGCATCTGTTTTTCCTCCTCCATATAATTCGCGCCTATTTAAGACCAGCATTAATAAATTCATTCCTACAGCCCCTACCTTAACCCGCCTCATAACGCTGCCCAACCGGTTGGCGACATAGTTTCTCTGTATTTAACGTGTAAAGATAGGGGCGCTCTATCGAGAGGTGTCACATAAAAAAATCATACCGCCGAATTTGAATATGGAATAATTTCCTTTTGCCGCCATTTTAGATTTTTATGGCCAAAAGGTATCCCTCAACCAGTCTCTTTCGATCCGGCCCGCCACGTAGTAGCTGAGCAAACGCAACAGTGTACCCCTGCTAAGTTATGATTTTTTTATGGATTTGATTTTTGCGAATGTTTCGAATAGCTCTAAAGATGATTCTTTTAAAATCATCCCATATTTAATATTATAAAACAATATGACCGGAAATCAGCTGAACTAAAAAAACAGCTACAAGGTGGTTACAAATACTATTATATTAAATCAATTTTGTCATTTAATTCCCAAACAATGTGTATATATATATTCCTTTAAATTAAAATAGCAACTTCACATTAGAAAAGAGAGGACAACGAACAAATAAGTACATTGACTAAGTGTTACGGACGGACATGCACTTGAGTTTATAAAACTTGGGAGCTGTACTCACAGAAACTGGAGTTTAGTTGTAATACGGGGTCAATTGTACCGGTATAATCATCCCCCAAAAACATTAACACAGAAACCATATAAACTACTAAATGCGGTTTAAAGCTAACGAATCCACCTAGATTTAATCAATAATCCCATATTTCTAGATTCCATAAGTACCCACTCTATTGTGTACCTAGAGGTAAAACTAAGATATTGCACAATATTGGCAAAATATGGCAGAAATCGCTCCAGTGGATAAGTAATAAAACGAAGTTTATAGGCACTTTATAAAAAAAAATGTCTAAAGAAACAGATAAATTTTTAAAACAATTATGAATAAAGTACATTCTGGAATCGTTAATAAGTCATTTTGAAATATTTCGCCGTGTTTAGTAATCAATAGTATCGGGAAACGCGGTGGCAAGACGTAGAATTCCATAGCCGTTGATTATCAAAGACAAAACAATTAAATATATGAAATTCTCTGTATGAAATTAGTTTTCATACAGAGAATATCCAAATAACCCTTTTTTGTGTATAAAAACATATCGGCTTTTTGGTTAAGATGTGGTGTGATATGATTTGTATTTTTTTATGAAACACTAATATGAGGCATGAAGGAATTACAAAATTTAAATAAAATATATTGAAGTGCTTTTAGTTGGTATTACTATAAACTGCACATGTTAGTTCATCTTCTGCCATGTTTGTGCTAAAAATACTTTATTCAACTTCTCGAAGCAAGCTGTAGCTTTTTGTAGGAAATATGATATCTGATTATAATATTGTCAATATTTCTTTTTTCATTTTTTACAAATAAAAACTTGTGTGAATACCGCACCAGAGTCATACAGTCCTAACCGCTCCCGTCTGGAGCCAGTGAGACTATGGCATCCTCAAAGGAGACCTCAAAGGAGATGACGAGGAGGAAGGTGGGAGAGTACCTAGCTATTCAGATATAACCAAACACTAATTGTAAAATAGTGCAAATTAATTTTAGTAAAATTTATTTGAACCCGCGACCTTCGGATTGCTAGTCGAGAGCCACCTCAAGTAGTTTGATATGTTTGGTGACTTAGCAGGAGTGCCCGGGTTTATGGGGTGAGGTTTGTTCGGTTCTTGGCGGCGGATGCGCTTGCCTACCAAATGCGTGGTGGGCCGGATCGATTAATCCTCTTTCAACGCATCGCCTTGCAACGCAGTAGGAGACTTGGATTCTTATGTTTATCACTCGAACACACTGACCCCCAGATTACTACCCACCCATCATACCTATTTCCTTCCCAGAACTCACTCTCATTCCTTTCTTTCAAAATACCCCCAACACAGCATTCACAAAGATGACATAGGCCTTGAGGGTTACGATTTTCCTTAGGGCCTCCTGTGTGGAGACGATGTAAAAAAATACAAAAAATAAACAACTTTCTCGCTAAATCGTTGGCGGTGACTAATGGTAGGGGTATTGGTTATCTAATAAATGGTTCCCGGGGCGGCGGTACACATAATTGTAATAGTTCTCGAGGGCTCTGATGTACAGACATTATGGCTCCTGTTGATTGACGAACATATACTAAAGCATCGTTGGTTGGAATCGGTGCTTGAAATGACTTTAGCCATGTTTAGTAAAAAACAAATTGGAATTAATTTTTCAGCAATTTCAATTTAAAATTTGAAAGATTAAATTCTCACCAATCTAATCGCCGCAATTTTAATAGGCACATATTATGGATATTACGCTTTGTTTCAACTTAATCATTACAAGAAACTTACGTCGGGAGAGATGGTAAAAGATACATTATAATAAAATTTGATTCAATCAATGTTCAAAACTTCTCTTATAAAATGACTTACACAAATCTCACCCCATGAACCCGGGCACCCCTGCTAAGTCACGAAACGTAGTAAATGATGCATTAAAGTTACATTTTTGTTTAATCAAGTTCAAAAGGTTTTTTAAGCATGGATTTGACGTTTGCGAAAGTTCCATTTCAATATAAATACGCGTGAGGCAGTCTATCCTCTTTAAGTACAGAGTCATTTTCATAGAATATGGATGTTCTAACGGAATCTAAAAAGTACCACAACGCGCGCGAAATTGGCGGTTACAAGTTACAACACATACAAGCGGTCAAGTTTGTCTGAAATATATAGATCAACAAAATAAATCGTGTAAAATGTATATGCGACCGAAAAATGGGCGTGGCTTACAGCTAAATCTCGATGACACAAGTTGATCTGTAGGGATTTACATATGTATGCCAGCTTGGGTAATGGATCAACATATCCGGGGTGGATCAACAAATGCAAACGGATCAACATATACCTGGCGTACCGTCGCGCGAGATCAACATAGTACGAGAGGGGATAAATATATATATATATATATATATATATACCTACTTACCTGTAGCATAATGGTACCAAGCACAAGAACCAGTTTCTTCATTGGTGAGATTGCGAACATAAATATATTTTGCTATGTAAATATATTTTTTATGTACTCATATAACATCCTGTACCCACTTTTATATATTGAAAAAAATATATATATATTGAAAATGTCCTACTACCACCACAGTGAGCGGAAAATGTTGCTTGTGTTGTGATGGAGTTCTTAGCCAGTCGAAGAATTGAATCAACTCAGCCACTGACCGGTGGCTGAATTATATTCCGTGACACACTGCCTCGAGAAAGAAAATATTCAACTGTTACAAATTTATTTAAAAAATAAGTTATTTTTATTTTTTTAGGAAACAGTGGTACATTTAAGCATAAACAGTAATTATTCATATATTCTACACCAATAAAGTTTAGTTATTGATTTGTATAATGGCAAAGATATATTTAAAAAAAATAAACATAATAAGGAATTACAAAATGTTATAAAACAAGTAAAGACATTTAGTTGTAAAACAGTTTTTGCATGATTATATATATATTATTATATATTTTCTCCTATAGCGCATTTGCGAGATTTTTGGCATTGCATATACACTGCATAAATGGTACAATTATAACGTCTTAGGCTTTATTACCTGTAATTGTTATAAATAAATGTACAAATTATATATAAATAAATAAATAAATAAAACAATAAAATAAACTACGATGATAGTATTATTTCACATAGTAAAAGATTAAGTTATTAGTTTAGTAAGCTGCATTTTATATGTTTTCAAGTTAAGTGTACATCTCGTAAGGCATTGTGTTCCGCAGATATGTCCTATTAAAGAGTTTAGCGCATATTTGGATTTCCAGTGCGGTGTTCTAAATAAGTCATATGATCTAGTGTTGTGTTCAGGGCAACGAAATGCAATCTTTTCTAACAGATATGGTGAATTAACAAGATTGTTCACAATTTTGTATAAGAATAAGGGGATCACAATTTTTTCTGCGTTTATATAAAGCGGTAGGGTCAAACCGAGGATCACTAAAATGATACGATAGGTGTTTAATAAATTTTTAGATTTTTTCAATACTTGTTTGATATTGAGGATTCCAAATGACTGAGGCAAACTCGAGTGATTCAACTCGAAAAATGAAGTTTGCCTCAGTCATTTGGAATCCTTAATATCAAACAAGTATTGAAAAAATCCAAAAATTTATTAAACACCTATCGTATCGCTTTATTGATCATTGTTGATCTTATATATGCAGAATTCGTGTGTGCTACAGTGAAAGGCTTTGTAATGTTTATAAGCTTTTTCTAAAATATTTTCAATATGGTCCTTAAATAACATTTTAGAAGAAAGGTAATAACATTACACTTACATATCACCAAAAAAATGCCACCGGACATCAAAATGACATCTATTATTTTATTCCTAATAAGCTCTGGAATCGCTGATTCAAGTATGTCAGGTATGTCTTTTTACACCCTGTATATATTATAAAGACAGATAGACACATGCATATAATGACATTTTTTTTAAAATTCCAAATAAGCTCAGGAATCGCTGGTTCAAGTATGTCAGGTATGTCTTTTTACACCCTGTATATATTATAAAGATAGATAGACACATGCATATAATGACATTTTTTATTTTTATTCCAAATAAGCTCAGGAATCGCTGGTTCAAGTATGTCAGGTATGTCTTTTTACACCCTTTATAAAGACAGATAGACACATACATATAATGACATCTATTATTTTTATTCCAAATAAGCTCAGGAATCACTGGTTCAAGTATGTCTTTTTACACTCTGTATATATTATAAAGACAGATAGACACATACATATTTTCTTGACTAGTTGAATCTCATTAATTATTCATTTCCATTGGGAAAATTGCTTAAGTACTATGTAGTAACATATTATATTTTTCAAGTTTTTATTTCTATCTATTCCAGTTATCTGATTTTATTTAGTGACAGATGATTCAGATTCTACTAGATGGTGGGTTGTTATTGAATATCGCTTAAGAGGCCATTTGATTGAAAAAAATTGCATTGTTTAAACATAATTTATTACCTCCAAATAAATATATTAAAATATTTGTACACTTGTGATATCCTAACATTCTTACAAAAAAACTATAATATGTCATGAGCAATGTTTCCCATTTGTTCCATCCCGGACACCGTTCAGCCTGAAAGAAAATACACTCTCTTAAGATGGATAAAAAAACATCACAATAATTAATTATTCATTTGTGGGTGTTGATTTCATGGTCTTTAGTGATGTAATGACTAATGACTTGAGTGATGTCATCATTGAAGTACATTAAACCAAAGTTCAAAAGTCATTGTTGGTCATTATTCATTAGCGGACTTTACACATATGTTTCAGAGTGAGAATTGCACCACAGTTCATTCCAATGGTTCCATGATATTTCATCAAAATTAAAATTCAACACACCTCCAAAAAGTTATATAGAGTCATGAAAAGTGATGAAACAAAAACTATGTTTAATAATTAACTATGTAACCTATTTAACCTAGTTTTTGTTTCATCACTTTTTATGACTTCATATCACTTTTTGGAGGTGTGTTGAATTGTCATTTTGATGACATACCCGGTCACCCATTCCAATACATGCTCTTTTTTTTTCAATATGTGAAACCGCACAAGAGTCCCAACCATCTGAAGCCAGTGAGACTATGGCATCCCCGTTTGGGTATGTTGTGAGGCTGAAGGTTGTGGGGAAGTATCTGGCTATTCAGATGTGGTCACCAAACACGGCCAAAGCCATTTCAAGCAACGTTTCAATTCTGAATGGTGGTCTTACACCAGGACGATACTGAGAGTATATTCCACTCTGGTGCTCTGAAATGTATGTGCAAAGGCAAGCATGGCGCAGTCCGAACGGTCATTTCAGCGGGTGCCTTTACACATAAGCTTTAGAGCGTATACCGCACATCAAATATCATTGACATTTTCATTGGCTTTTCAACAACTGAATTCATACATTTGTGCCGCAGCCACGCTCATTTATCAAAAATCAAACGCAAAGAATATACCTACCATTAAATCTCCAGAAAAAAAAAATCAGGCATATGAGAGCTTGCTGAGTTTTGAAAAGCAATTGGTTTTCCATCTTTTTTTAATTTTCCATGTGAACTGGGTTTTATTTGCAATAAAAAAATAATACCTTATAAGTACATACTTCATAAAGTGCTACGCACGTTACTGGAATCGTTGTACTTAATACTGATGCAGAAATACCGGTGTTAAATTTTAAATCTTCGAAAGAGCCAGTCACAAGAATCAGTTGATCAATACATCGGCACATGAAAATGTGGGGATACATTTTACCCAAACTATCGTAACGGTTTGGCCGGCAGGCCGCTATGGCTTTTCGGCAGGCGTTTTGGAATATAAATCGACAAGTGCGGTTCGAAACGTATGTGTAAAGAGGCATGTTGTTAGGAAATATTCCTGCGCTCGATTTTCAATAAAATTATAGATATGTACAAATAGAAAACAAGGTAAAAACAATCGCTAACAGTGTGCCGACAACTATGCCAAAAACTTTTTTAAACTAATGGTACAAGCGAAAAACTGATAAATCTACACATATTTGGAATCTATTTTGGGGTTATTTTGTCTTGAGCTTTCGTTTTTGAATAATTAGTCCAAAGTTAGAACTTTTTTTTGGTCAGAATCAAAATATTGAGGTTATAGTTTGCCACTTATACCACTAGTTGAAAGAAGGAAGCTGGAGAACACGTATTCAGAGAAACCAGCATAATGTTTAAGCCTTCCACACTCTTTTTTCTTATTAAGTTTTTCAGGTCCTTTTGAAAACCTTACGAGATTGTATTTCAGTACCCATTTTTATAATTTGCGATTATTTCAAATCATATTATTATTGAGTATTCGATCTACAAAATAATAATCTATAACGCGTGTGGAGACCGCCGCCCCGGGAATCATTTATTGGATAACCAACATCCTTGCCAAAGTCACCCCAAGTGGTTTGTTACGTTTGGTGACTTAGCTGGGGTGCCTGGGTTAATGGGGTGAGGTTGCGACTACTGCGTAGTGAGCCAGATCGGCAATGCCTAGCTGCGGGAGACCTTTTAACTTCTTCAGCCGGACTCTCGACTTATCAACTTGCACCGCATTGGGAGGGATGGATTCATACATCCGTCACTCCTGGACACATTGACCAGCAGATTCCTACCCACCCCTCATACCTTTTTCCTTCTCAGAACTTCTTCTCCCTAAAAAGGTCCTCTCCACAGAATCCCCAAAGATGACATGATGACCCTGTTTGGAGCTAATGTAAATAATGCGTTTTGTTGGCACTGTGGAGTTGGACGTTTGAGCATGATTTAGGCCAGAAAAGCTAAACAGTCACTCAGTTTGATTGATAACAACAGCCATCAGTTGGAATGCATTGAACCTTTATTACAATGCATGAGTTTAGTTATTTAATAAATACGCCTCCATTCTTTGACATTGAAATTATTTTACACGCAAACTTTGGACATAGATAAAGGAGGGCTTTGAAGCAGAGAATGGACGGTTACCTCGAGAGGGTTTCCTCTTGGGGTAAGAACAACCTAGTAGAATTTAATGTTTCAAAGATCCAATCATATCTAAAAGGGATCGAATTGACAATCTAGTCTCCTTCAACGGAAGCAATCTTCCCAACATGCCTTCCATTGATATGCACAGGCGTAGATATGTTGTCCTGTAATACCGGTAGAAGTATTACAATGAAAGATGCTATGAGGAACTAGCGTCATTGATCTCTTCGGCACTGGTACATAATCAGGAAACACATCGAATGCGTGCCCATGTGTACGTGAATATATGTACAGGGTTGACATTTGTCACATGAGAACGGGTCGCTGCTGCTCAGCTGTGGAACGATTTGCCGACCTCTGTGTTTCCTCCCTCCTACAACATGGGTCTTGAAGAGACTTTTCTCTTTCCTCTCATCAAAAAGACCATTATTTTCCTCAGGGCCTCTTGTGTGGAATTAATTACTTTCCCCATGAATTCTCTCACATAGTACAAAATTGATGATAAACAATCAGCTAAGGACTAAAAGTAAAAAATCTTTCTATACGCAAGGTGAGAAACAACAAAAAAGATGTGTGTACATAATAAAAACTAAAATAATGCAAAAGGCAATAGAGAAGACCAAAATATTTATTTTTTAATCTCCAGAGTTCTCAATAATTATTTTTAAAGTGCTAAAAACGCGTAGGTATAACTTCATGGAAAAATCAGTTCAGAAAAAAAGTTCAGTTGTTAACTGCAAAGGTGCTCTAACATTCTGGGCATGTACACTTTATACCAAAGAGATTAGGTTTCAATTTACACAGTTTATCCAATTAGTCATAGCCGATAATCAGATTTATTTATATTGTGGACTATGACATGGTCTACTTGGCCTTTGATAAATTGATATGTTTTCAATTAGTAAGCTAGTTTATGCAGGATGTGGATGCACGTCGTTAGTGAACAGGCTATTGGTTAAAAGAGGAAAATATAAAATATTTATTAAGTAGCAATATTTAATGTATATCAGATACCTAAGTTAAGACAAAGCTTCAAACAATACACAATCGCAAAACACAGACGCAATTATGCAAATGATCGCAGAAACAACGAGAAAAGTTAATAGACTGCGCTTAATAAGTGCATAATTTAGATGTATAATTCAGGTTTTTATAGCTGTTAATAGCAAGCCATTAAATGAATGACTCATTCCCTTCCCTGTCTAGATTGTTCAAAAATTTACATAGATAATGTGTATCGTCATTTAAAGAATCATTTTTTGTTCTGTCAGTTTGATGTTGACACTTGAGTTTTACTATGGGTTTTTATACAGCAAAGGAAGACTTGAAGGGCAAATTTCCGACAAATACAGTGCAATACAAATCATCCAAATATTATTATTAAATATGAATTCTAAAGCAAATTTGTCTTGCAATTTTATTTTCCTGAAATCGGCATCTTTGGCAGACTATAATCACTTTTATATACCTTACTATCCACCGTATAATTATCCACCTTTATAAAATCCTGTGGTACAACAGCTATACATTAAAATAAATTTTCAGATGAATATATTTGCGCTGGACAGTTGAAAGATTGTACGGAAAATGAATGAACATTGTCTGATGTATTAAAATAATTATGATACACAGGGTGATAATTTGAATGGAAACAAAAGTATTTATTTTAGATGAACCTCCACCGTATGTACCATGGTATGTTGTGAAATGTAATAAAGAAATGTTGCAAACAAAACAATATGTAGATAGTGAGTGAGTGAGTGATTTCTCAGAAAGTAGACTTTGATTGTTTGTTTTTCTGATTAAGGTAGGATCGACACATTACTCTATATGCGTCATGGCTTGGCCTATTTCAGCGTATCGCTCGCCATACTCTAACAATGGGAGTGTACAGAGAGCGATATGCTGAAATGTGCCAAGCCACGCAAATATAGCGCGCTTATAGCGTGGTCTGTCTCAGGCTTCAAGCCGATTGAGTTTGATACCCACGGCTAGTACCAAATAACTCTCTTGACACACAAAGTATGCTGAGGGAGATTTTTTTTTACTACAAATCATAAGGTTTATAGCTTCTTTGATTTCCCAAAATAAATATTAAATCCATTGATCTCATTGAAAGAGAAAGTGTTTTTTTATGGATTAACTTATTTTAAGAGCTAGAACATCAGAATCTGACCGACCAAGTACATGAAATACATAGGACGTTATAGTATGATTTTATTCACTTCACTCACATTGCAACAACGATTAAAGAATATTTTGTGCATTTAACAAAAAGTGCTATAGTTTCCCATAAAATAATAACCCAGTATTTACCGTCAATCTTTTTAATTGAATAAATGTTCATACCTTTTCTTCAGTACTTAAAAATTCTTCATCAACCATTATTGTGCTATTCACAAAACTATGGAGTAAAATCATGTTCACTCAACATGTCAATGGCATCATTCGGAGCAGCATAGCGAATAATTGAAGAATATTCTGTTAAAATCACAAATAATTCATTGTTAAAGTTGATTGGCGAAATCTTTGCTAATTATTGATGAACTAAATCAATGAATTTGATAAAATCTTCACCAAACATTAAAATGGAGTTAAGAAAACATATATTTCAAAAGCGCATGTTAAGGTACAAAAAAACTATGAAATGATACTCTCTTCAATAGATATGTATGTATATAGTAACGAGGGGCTCCCTTAGTGAGATGAATCTTCCTCCAAACAAACGGACAAATCAATGATAACATAAATTGGTCTCCACCTCCAATTTGACTTTATATTGTTTGTTAAAAGATAATACACAGTACTTTTGAAGAAATTATGTATTTTACTTTGGGAATAACTGTGTACAATAATGTAACTTTGTACCATGGCTGGTTAAAAGTCCTTTCTAAAAATAAGTAATATATTATTTTACAAGCAATAATTATTAGCCTGAAACACTCATCCACATTGAAAAATCTCCGGATAAAAGATACATGATGCCAACGGGACTTGAACCCGTGTCCTTTCGACGGGTTCAAGTCCCGTTGGCGTCATGTATCTTTTATCAGGAGATTTTTCAATGTGGATGAGTGTTTCAGGCTAATAATTATTGCTTGTTAAATAATTGTTACCCTTTGTGCTATGCATAAAAAATCTTGTCTTAAACATTAGCTTACCAAAAAAAAAAAATACTAATTAATAAGTAATATAACATTTTCGCAGTTTGAATAGTTAATTACGTTTCATTCATTACCTTGACTTTGGTTTTCTGGAACACCTGTGGTTTTCTTGAAAACAAATCGAGATAGTAGGAGATTGATTAGACATGCCACCAGAGCTGTGATGCCAAATAATCTAAAGGTTAAAGCGCCGCCCCAATTTTCATACATAACTCCTCCGATGAAGCTGCCGAGGGATGTTCCAATCCCTTCAAATATGGCCCCAACCAAACCCTGGAACACAAGGGGAGAAAGCTACAATTGCTAATATAGTTACATTCCGTCATGGAAGGTGCCACTAACTACAAAAATGCTTTTTATAATTTTATTTCATAGAATTTCTTTATCCGGATTCAATTTTACTACCATCGGTATAAAAGCTACAATTTTATAAATTTGAAGAAAAATTTAGGGTTATGTACAGCAATATTATTTTCCTGCCATGATATTATTATAATAAAACATTTCAATAATTTGAATTTTTGTCTTCAATATGATTAATGCTATTTGCAGTTTTATATTGTAAGCAATATTTGACTGATTGAGTTATTCAGACGTAGAGGAGCCCTTAAAGGAACATCCATTTGCAAGCCCCTCTGGTCCTGAGAGCCTCAAATAGTAGTTTGAAGTAGGTAGAGATTAGGGGTAAGCATTCTAAGTGTATATGAACCTGGATTGTAGCTTCGGTCCCACTCGGTGCAATTATACTAGCATAAGAGGCCATGGTTGCGCAGGACATACCAAAAGTTATTCCTTGTAATAATTCGATGGGTAAAACCCACCATGGATTAGTAAGAAGTGAATACAGTATAAATCTTATACCAAAACCCATTAGTACCAATGACATGGTGTTAATGTGCCCAATCTTTTTTAATATGCGACCTAGAATGGAAAAAAAGAAGAAAGAATGTATCAAGCAATATATGTATTATTTATTCCATGCATGAAAATAATATACGAGGGTCACCCAGAAAGTAAGGTTACAACATTTATGTAGGATCGAAAAATGCTTGTATTTAATCCATCCTTCTCTACGACAAGAAGATTCCCGCTGTTGATCATTTTCCAGAATGTCTATCATAATCAGTATGGTCTATCATTATGACATATTCAGCAAATAAATTGTACATGGTGGGTAAACCAAGATGGTCGACGGCAGCAATCTCCGAAATTAATTATGGAAAACATACATAAGTTCGAGGTGTATCCAGAAAGAAAGATTACAACATTTATGTAGGATCGAAAAATGCTTGTATTTAATTGAAATTCACAGGATACTTAACAAATATATTAAACTATTTTTTAATATAACCGCCGTTGAGATCGAGACATTTCTGTAGTCGGGACAACGGCTTTCGTAAGCCACTTCTTCACAACTTCCTCGACCTCCTGATCATTGGAAAAATGTTTCCCACCCAAAAACTCCTTTAGTTTACTGAAAAGATGATAGTCCGAAGGTGCCAAGTTGAGTAAATAGGGGGGGTGGGCGACAATATCCCATCCAAACGATGTCAGTAGCTCCTGCTAAACTCACGCGGTATGGTCCCTGGCATTGTCGTGCAGGAGGCTAACTCCCCGGGTCAGCATTCCACTTGTGCGATTCACAATGGTGATCTACTAATTATATATGGAGATAATATACAGTACCATACTTACCTGGTATTGTTATTAAAAAAACGGATGACCGCGCGGATCTCGCAAGGACGTGAGGTGGAGGGAGCACGCGACGACCTCTCCATTGAAAGAATTTACTGTGACTGAACAAAATAGCCGACAAACGGGCGGGACCAAATAAACTGACCATTAGGATCCCCCCTACACACCAGTGCGCCAACTTCAATACAAAAATTTTCCCTTTGGAGCCTTTGTAACCTTACTTTCTGGATGACCCTCAATCAAAAAACAATCAATTGGGAATACACATAATATTATTTAAGAATTACATTTTGTATTGCAACATAAATCAAACAATGGAAAAGTCAAGCTTACCTGAAAAGAAAAAGAATGGAATTTCCCCTAGAAAGGATTGCAACACGCTCACGAGGCCTTGTAATGTCTTTATCCATCGTGTCTGATCATCGGACATATTTGCCAAATCTTCCAAATACCAGAACAGGAATTGCCACAACAAGCCGGTGCACATTCCCACTATCACTATCCATAAGAAGAAGTGACATGTCTGGGCATTCGTGAATAGTACGCCTACTTTTTTGAAGATGTTCACAGATACCGATTTTTGTTTATACTGAAAAGAAACATTGTAAATCAAGGAAAGTTCATGAAAATAATCTTGATTATGAAAAAAACATCATCCAAATAAATTGAAATATTAATTATAATTATTATTATTCAACAAAAGTTTTTTTTTTACAGAAAAAATGCTGGGAACAAAAGTGTTAAAATCCTTGATAAATCATAAATAGATAAAATTCTTTGATATAATATGATGAGTCACCTGTAATCTGGAGGAAACAATAACATCGAGCGCCATCAGAACAAACATCATGATAAATGCTACCATGTAATTCTTATCTTCTCCGTCATCACTAAACTGATCAATTAGAAAACCAGCTAACAGCGAGAATGTTCCCCAACCTACAGAACCCCACAAACGCTGGTGGCCGAATTTATCAGGTCTTGTACCTGAAATAAAATCATTTCTTTTAACACTAAATCTCTATCTCTATTATACTAAAAAAAGTCGCTATCCGCGTGTGTATGTTTGTGCGCTTAGTTCTTATAAACTATGCAACGGATTTTGATAGGGTTTTCACTAACATTTAGAGAATTTTTTCTGGAAGGTTTATATATATATTTTTTAAAGAAAGCAGAGAAAACTCGAGCAACGCCGGGTTTAGCCGGGCTAGTAATGTTATAAATTAAAAATTAATGAATTAATTAGTCAACAGTTCAAAAGTGCCTTTATTCAGTACCAAAGATACAATAATCTGTAGCACACAAGGCACGTGATGACCTTAGCAGAATAAAGGGATTACAGTACGCATAAGTTTATATCAAACGGGCGCCCAAGATTTATATACAGTTGACATTTGTCACATGAAAACGAATCTCTTGTGTTCAACAGCTCGGCTGTGGAACAATTTGCCAGTCTTTGTGTTTCCTCCTACAACATGGGTCTCTTCCACGCCTTCCTGTCCTTAAAAAGACCCTTCACACAGCTTTCCCAAAGATGACAAAGGCCCTGAGGAATATAATTTCCCTCAATAATTTCCAATGTGAAGTTAATTTTAAAAAAAAAAAAGGTTATTTATATTTTTGTTCTATTATTCAAGTTCTGTTATTATTTCATTATGGGCAAGTTGTTTCACAGTACTTCGATAATCACAGAACTTGAATAATAAATTTGATGAATTGATTAAATTTTGTGAAACAACCCGTCCTTAGTACTTTTCTTTTTAATGAATAGCGTTATGTAATACTTATGTTTAAAATATTTGTAAAACTTTTGTTTGTAAACCTATATTAGTAAAATAAAAACACAGATATCAAGGACAAAATGAACTACAAGTTACTACAATTTGTCTATGTAATATTATGATGTACTTTAACCGCTTCTAACCTAATATGTACACAATACTGCCACCATGGGTAGAACCACAGTAACCAATCCTCCTTGAGAATCTTAAGGACGATGCTGTGTTTTTACTTATAATGGCATAATAACACATTTGAACACCTCAGCACAGGTTCTCCTAGTGAGGTGTATACAAAACCTTTATACATGTGTTTATAAATACATTTATAATTGGGATTTGAAAAAAAATTTTAACAGATTTGTGACATCACCGTTAAAAATATCATCGCAATTAAACATCTCAGGTCATAAATGATAATGACTCAAAATCAGAAAGTTGCATTTTGAGTCCAGCTGTTTACAAATAATATTGATTTTAGTGTTGTGATGTTGAGTGTAATGGACCTTACAAAATGGCTCAAGGCAACATTGTTAACAAACACAAAAAATACATTATATTTACCGAGCTTTTCAAAACATATGGCGTCGGCTATGCTGACTACCACTGCCATACCAATCCAACTCAGCACCATCAAAGAAAAGAATATCGATAATGTTTGATAGTTTATGGGTTCATCTTTTTCATCTGTAGCATTAGAGGTGCGCAAAAAATCATTCACCTAAAAAAAGAAAAAAAAAGTGTTAATATAACCAAATCAATATATATTGAAAGGTGGGTCAAATCCCGGCACTGGGAGGAATGGGAAGGGGCACCCGGAATGAAGCAATCCAAAGTACTCATAGACCCAAGGTGAACCAGACAACTATTCAATATGGACAGCAACTCACTGAGGGAACTGGTAGGACTACTAACGGTACACTGTCATCTCAGGAGACCCACCCAGTTGTTGGGAGTGGAAAACACCAACAAATGCAGGAAATGTGAAGAGGGTGAAGAGACTCCAATTCACCTTTGGCACCAATGTCCCGCCCTGTTGGGAACAAGGCTCATACCTGGGAAGACACATTGTAGAACCAGAAGACATATCCAATGACAACCCGGGTGAACTTTGAAAAGTACCGGATTCCTGTTAAAGGAATGAGGTAAAATGGGAGATAGCAAAATGGGCCTATGGCCTAAGTGCTCACGGGAACCTTAAGTCAACTGTCTCCTAAAATAAAATAAAAATAACCAAATCAGTAGCCGTTATGGAATGGCTATCTAAAGTCACTATTTCATTCTTCTTCTACACTTCCCTCTATCTTATCGGGGGTCTGATGACAAGGTGCAATCTGCAACTTTTCTCATTTATTGGGTGCACATGTTACAGACTAAATTAATAATATGTTATTTTTACCTCTGCATTATCACACCACGTTTCACATTCTGAGTGGAAATGGCTGTGAGGTTTAATTGTTTTAGGGCACTGTGGATAATGTCGAGAACCTGTTACGGATGAAAAATAAAATCAATTAAAACAATTTTTTAAATTACCAAAAATTACAATTATTTTTGTAAATAATATTTATATTTTCTAGTGCTTTAAGATGACTATGTAGCTTAGTTTAGCTATATGTAATGGAAACTGTTGGTTTGTTATTGAAAACCTGGAATTTATTCATGATATTTACCATCTGGAAAAACGGTTGATTTCATGTTGAAAAAAGCGCACTCTCCTTGGGATATAGTATTTTCCAGCGGAACTATTCCAGTGAAATTCAGTTTGACTTTGTCCACAAAATTGCCAGCAGGTCGGCACGACTGGGACTCATCCGCCGCCCAGCCCAGGCACATATCCAGCCACTTGGCGGGGCTGTCCATATTGCAAGTTACCTGCAAACAAACAATCATATCATTTGCAAATACATCACTCTTTCTTTCTAGATGCAGAGTGCAGATATGGGTGTGAAAAAGACTGAATGAAATAATATGATTCAATTCAGAATATTACAGACCCTAAAACTTTTCATAAAACGATTTACTGTATTTTAATTTCGCCCTGTATTCGGATATTTACACTGCCGTCATTGGACTTACGACGCATATTGATGCTTTTGCACATGCATTTTATGCACAAATTAAACATTTTAATGTTGATTTGAAACAGAATATCCAGAATTACCGAGAATCACATCTCTTCAGTAATTCAGTTAGTGAATTGATTGTCTAGTATTTTTTTATGTTGATAAAAATGTATTATATTTAAAGAGTTAATAGTGACAGTAAAATTATTTTTTCAGTGTCTCTAAAAATGAAGAAGGTTTCAAAGTAAACATTGATAAAATGTATGAAATTGTGTCTTGTGACATCAAGGTACATGCGTGGCAGAATACCAAAATTTTGATGCCTTATATCTTCGGGAATATTCGTCATTTTCCGAAAATTCTGTCACCTGCGTGCTCTAATAATTAATATGAAATATTTTGTAAATATGTAAAATGAAATTTCACTGTGGGAGACAATTTCTCCGATTGTGAATCTTGAGTCTTTTGACAGGTGGTCTGTCTGGATATTTACATCCAAAATGAATTGAAAAAAATCAACCAGAATGAATAATGAACTGATTCAAAGTACAGTATGCCTTTTGCACTTAACACACATACAGCACCAAATTGTTATTCAACGTTATGAAAAATTAAATACAACTAAATAACTAACCACCACACCGCAGGGATAGGCAGAGAGGATGGACCACCTCGGTCTTAGCACACACTCCTTGCCTCATTCACATTCATACATCGCCTCATACATACTCTTCTGTTATTCTGACTCCCAACATGGCCCGACTCAAATATTGGTTCACTTGATTGTGCCGTGTCTTCCTCGGGCGTCCGTATTCTCCATACACTGCTTTCTTCGTTCATTTGCTCTACATGCCAAAACCATCTAAGCATCCCTATTATTATTACTCATTATGCTTACATCAGCTTTGCATTCTTTGAGAATCTCCACATTTCTCACACAATCATACATGGTTTAACAACACTAATGCCTCAGGGATCTCATTTCTACAGCATTCAATCTGCTTTCGTTCTTCTTCTGCCAGTTCCATGCCTCACTGACATAAATCAGAGTAGGTACCAGTACTCCATTGTGGACTGCTAAAGTCGCTCCTTTGAATAATTACATTAAATACAACCAACACAATAATATAAATAGTTGCTTAGTTGGGCATTTTTTCCTACAGATTTATTCTTTGCGAAGAAATAATTATGTATAGTGTACATGGTGTCTGGAAATTAGCAGACAACTAGTAAATCTACATCACATGTAGAGTCGATTTTGTGGTATAACTTTTGAGTAAATCAAGTATAAAGTTTAAGGTCGATTTGAAAAAATGCGACAAAGCACACACCCCGTAGAACCAGCTCCCAAAGATTTTTATCCCTTTAGCTGCTGAAAAAAGTAAAAAAATTAAAAAAATTTAATCTATGTAAGATAGATTCACTAGTTTCCTGCTTGTACCCCTAGTTTCTGGATGCCGTGTATAATATGTATACAAGAAATGGTAATTTTATGGCTTGGAGAAAACTATTTGACTGACAGTGGTACATATAGAACAAACAGTTTATTACATACTGTCATCGACTCCACCGGGACTTTCCCTGTCGTTATGGTTCTAGATGGTAATTTATTATTCTCTTATTTAATCTCTAATTCTAGATTCAAGTTCTTAAAAGTGTTATTTTCTTGAGCAATTACTTTACTGCAACTCTAGCCCAATTGAGAATGCGATAATATTTATTTTAGTTTTTTTTTACTTACAACACAATCAACGTCACCAGGTTCATTATTAATACTAGTCACAAATGTTTCGAGACCCTCTTTTGAATGCGAACATGTATTCAAATAAGTCACATTTTTTTCACAAAACAAATTTACTGAATTTTTAGACGCTGCCAAAAATGTTATAATAGTTTTATGAGGACAAAACAATCTGCAGGTTGTTCTTAGATTTTCGTTAATTTTATTTGAACACCGTGGTTCATATTCTAAACCTGAAAAAGAAAATTATGTGAATATTTGATTAAGAATATGTTAATTTTATTTGAACACCGTGGTTCATATTCTAAACCTGAAAAAGAAAATTATGTGAATATTTGATTAAGAATATGTTAATTTTTTTTACGTATTTGTTATACAATTTGAAATTTCTTTATTACCATCAGACATTTTGGTTTTCTGCATGGTGAAGTATGCGCAGTCTCCTACGGATTGGATCCTTTGTTTTGGTAATGTTGCGGTAAAATTCAACTCAGGCATGTTTGTGTAACAATACTTGGGAACTTTCCAATGTTCACAAACAGTTTGCCACATGAAAGAATTGTCCATCGAACAAGACATCTGAAAGAAGATAAAAACACAAGTAATCAATATATTTAAAAAAAAAAAAACTCATGCTCATTCTGTGTAATTGTTTAAGTTATGAAAAACACTTGCTTCTGTAACACTATTATGTATCATAACATTAAAAGCTTTTTAAATTTTTCTACGCAAAATTTTGGTAGGAGAACAGGTCTGATTATATTTATTGCGTGTCTAGTTTCATGTTGTTGACAACATTAATGTTGTTCATTAATTTTGTCCCCATGCAACAGGAACTCCGTTTAATAATACTCTGCATCGAATACACAATGAAATTCTTAACTGGACAAATGAAACTGCAATGATCCATCATAAGAGTATAATTTTGCTTGGAATAAGAGACAAGAATTATTTGTAATTCAAGAATATGTTTTGAAGGTGGAAAAGATGACAATTTCATAAATGGTGAGGACATTCATACTATCCCAAGGGGGCGCAAAAGTCATCACCCTATCGGAAGATGCTCTCATTTTTGCAAATGGCATCTTATCAAACTCCTCGCTATACTGCTCAAGAATGCGGATAATCATGTGATAATAATAATAATAAGTGCAATCCCACACATCCCATAGAGGATATAAGTACAGATAGTATTTACATATAGTAAAATAAATAAAAAGAGATTAAAAAAAAAATTAAAAATTAAAAATTAAATTGAAAATGAAATTAAATTAAAGCAGAGAAGCACGGGAATCAATCGGATCTAAGATTGTGGGAGCAAGTATCTTTCTCCAATGGTCTTCAATGCTCGATCCTGAAGTCGGACGGGATTCTATGATAAGAATGTTTCTGGAATGGTTTATCCTTTCCCTCAGTCTTGCAATCCTGGTTCTTAACAGAGCTGTAAATCCTGGAACTCGCCCTTCTGTAAACATTGAGGAGGCACTGCAGTGCCTGGGGAGTCCGAACATCAATCGGTAAGCGTTGTTATATTGCACCCGAAGCTTTTCCATTGTTCTTTTCTTGAAATTAGCCCAGAGCTCGCATGTGTACAGGGTGGTGCAAAAGGCTAAGAAGAGGGTCCTTTTCACTCGTATACTACAGAGCCGAAATCTTCTACTGAGCATGTTACATTTTATACTCAGTACACGCCTCTGCCTGTCAATATCTTCATCATCTTCATAAAAGTAACTGCATTACGAAATTGAGTGAGGACTTTTGCGCTACATTGTGTAACATGAAGTCTGCTTAAAAAGGTTACTTGTGATTTAATTTGACTGTTTTACAAGTGGATATGAAAATTGATGCAATACCGCTGTACACTACTTCACAGGCTGACTGCCAGCGACTGATGCTTTCTGGGAGCAGCAAAAATACACAAATGGCACGGATAACTAACAACGAATAACAAACGGTACCCTAAAAGATCTCGTAAATAATTTCAGTAACTTACAGTACATTCGGTGGTTGCATTGATAGCAACAATTTTCTCAACCGAACGTGAAATCGATAAGGAGCTACTTCTGGGGCAAGTATTGAAAAAGGTTTCACCGTCCCCACACGACAAGCGCACATCAGCTGGCTTGTGGTCTTCAGGTATAAAGAACAGGGCAGAAAATGCAGCAATCGTTAGTATTTGAAACAGAATAAAAACTGTCTTGTGTTTCTCGTACCTGAAAAGGTCAGTGGGTTTTTAGATTTCTGATTAATTTGTAAATTAGTTACATGCTTTACCATGGGCTAGTATAAATATACTTGACTACCGTAGCAATGAAACTACATTTATTAATAAGCATTTAATACCTTTAGATTTTGTGTAATTATGTTTTATAGTAAAGTGCCAATTGTACACACGTCTTTATTAAGTCTGTTTATTAAAAATATTACATTATAAATAATGCATAAAAATTCTTGTTCTTTGGATTTTTAATTACTAATAAGTTCAAATGAAGTGAATCTACTAATTAAAGTTCACCAACTTACCGATCAGCAATGGCACCAAAGATTGGTTTGGCAAACAAACCAAAGATTGGCAAGAATGTGTAAATTATTCCTACTACATATGAAGAAAATCCCAGCTGCTTAGCATATGTTGGGAGATAGGGAACGAGAGGTGCAGTACCTGAAATAAAAAGAGAAAATTATTCAAATAAGTGTCTTGAAAGTACCCTGCTATATTGTAAGTAAAATCTAGGTAAAACTCTAGATTAAATACACACATCATGGGCACTGTAATGCTGTCCGAAACGTTGCTGGCATAATACCCCAAAAATAAATCACTTTACTTTTGGAAATCTCAAATCATATCTGTATATATATATATATACACACAACATTATTTGAGGTTAAAGCCATTTTTTTTCCTTTTTTATATAAATACCGCATGAGAGTCTAAAATGCTCCCATCTGACCAAAGCCAATGTGTCCATGGCAATCCCAATGGGGGTATATTGAGAGACTGAAAGGAGTGGGAAAGGGAAGGAGATGCAGAGGATGATGGTTGGAAAGTACTTGGCTATTCAGATCTCGTCATTTAACATAACAAAAGCTATTTTGAGTAACGTTTCGTTTCTGAATGGTGGCCTCATCAGGACGATACTGAGTAACTACCACTCCACAACTGCTCTCTTAACCAATTGAATATTAACCTTTTTAATTCTATGCTTATTTTGCAAGTAGGTATGTAAATTGCTACAGTTTTTAGATAAAAGTATGGTATTAAATAAATATGCAATAACTATACAATAACAAATATCAACAAAATGTTACGATTGTTTTGAAATTAAACACGTAAAGAATGATATTAAATGTTTCCAATAAAAAAAAAATACACATTTACAACTACAAAAAATATTTTAAATTATAAAATTATGTTGCTTAAAGTCCATTTAGTTATTTTTAAAGAGAGCGCTTATGAGGTTGGATCGCCTTATCTCATTGGAATCCCTTTTCCGCTAACAAAAAACGATGGCTCTTCTTGTTTTCCCCATTTCCAGTAAGACGGTAATGAATGCTTTTATTTAATTCGCAGTAGTTGGTGTCCACTTTTTTGCCCGTGAATTCGGTTTCAAATTTCCTGTGTTCAAAAATTGTACAGCATTACGATTTACAACAATATTTTCAAAAAGTAACAAGGTGAAAAATAAATTGAAATAGGCTGTTGGTTTTGCGTCAGAAGAAGGAGCTCGTCTAAGTCCAGGAAATTCGAAAAAAATCATCAGATATTTTGTAAAATATTTAAAAAAAATTTTTTGAAAAATTTTTAAAAAATGTAAAACTTTTGTCATACAAAGGTCTCATCGTCCGCAGTGTCGCTGTCATTTGATACATCGTCAGCAGTAGAACTAACATCCTGCATGGTGAAAAATATTGATTCACCTTAGAATGTATTTACTTTAACAGGATAAACAATAAATACAGTTATCAAGACACGTGCCAACCGCACTCAAATAAAACACGCGCTCTCCCGAAGACTGACAAATGCACACAAAAGCACGCACCGCCGTGTCGCATTTTTTGTAAGTAACTTTTGAATAGTACAACGGTCAAAGTGTACTAAGTGTTCACAAACTTCATAGAACACAAGGACTAATTTATGGAAGCCTATTACGAATAGGTCCATATTTTTACTGCAATGCTAGCTGTACCAGACAGCCAGACTGGGTTTGGAAGTAATAGATGAATAATGGCCTATAACTACTGCAATAGTTGCATCAATAATTTGGAAAAAAAGGTTCTTCAAATTCTACAACAACTTTTCATTGTTTTAACTCTTTAAACTTTAAACATGTGACGTTTCAAAGCTACTTGCCCCATTATGCGGCACATTCTCATTGAAACGTGTTCACAAGACGGAGGCTCGCAACCCAACTGCTGTGATGTCCGCGTACAACTTGTTAATATTATGAATTCACAAAACCGATGAAAATTTCTTCTGTAAGAACTCAGTGGATCAACTGAGTCACAGGGAGATTGGTGGGACTTTTTAAATGTTTACAATAAAGGGGAACCATATCACTGGCCACGGATAATTAAGATTTGAGTACATAAACAGAATGTTATTTTTAAAATCTCATAGATGACAGCTAGTGACCTAAAATAGTGAAAGTATGAAGAATTTACAAAATATAGACCACAGCATTCTATCTTTATCGACGCCAATACTTCGCAAACCCAACTGCTACGATGTCTGCGTACAACAGGTTAAGATGCAAAACTCATATAGGTACAACAAGTAATGCTTCCCAGAAGACAGATTTTATTGTTGAATGGCCTTGCCCCCGATATCGACATGTTCACGGACATTGTTAAATTTTAAACACTATTATTTGTGTGATTTGAGTATTCTGTAAAAATTTATTGAAAAATCATATAAATATGGAGAGACTGCCCGAAGAAGACACAAATATGTCTAAAACTAACTGACTTTAGCATCAAATTAAATGACGTGTCCAAAAATAAATAACTAATATATCTCCTTTATACACCGAAAGTTATTTATTATTAAACAGATGACTTTAAAATAAAAAATCCTATTAAGTATCAAATTTCACTTTTTGGGACTAACAACACTATTTACAAAGGGCAGTCGGTGAGCTTCTGAGCTTGACAATCAAAATTTTAGTTCCATTCATAAATATTAATGTTAGTAGTGGAAATGACCTAAGAGCTTGAAGAATTATTGGGATTATTGAAACAACAGAACGAAACTATAAATATTTTTAATGATTCATGATTTTAAACACAAATTTTGAGCTTACAAGGAAGCGCCCCCTTTGAATGGGAGTGCTCCTTAATCTACCCCCAGTACACCTAGAAATAGAGGGGGCGGCGATGGCGGCAGCCTACAGGCTACAATGAAAAGGTCAATGGAGAGGTGAGCTGTCAAAAAACAGTCATACAGAGATAGGAACAAGACTGAGGGCAATTAGCCCGACAGCTGGAATGAAGCAGGACGACAAACAAGCCGAATACTTCTTCAGACGGCAGTTTGGGGTGACCTACCCCACAAGGGAGGAATGGGACACGGTTCCATCTGGTTCACAGACGGGTCCAAAATGGAGTAGGGAACAGGGGCCGGAGTCTGTCTGCAGGGATCCAAGAGGGAACTCAGTATACCTCTAGGAACACACTGTACTGTGTTTCAATCTGAGATGGAAGCCATCTTGGCCTGCGCACAGAAGAATATACGTATCGGGTACAGGAATAAGAACATAAGCATATGTTCTGATAGCCAGACAGCCCTAATGGCACTGGGAAGTAACCGATGCGACTCCAGACTGGTGATGGAATTTTTTTAATTAATTAATTTTTATTCCAGATCTCGGGGAGGGTGGTGCAATCCCACGAGCTCCATATTATGATATAGGACTGTTCTTACAGAACTCACTACCATCAATAAAATAACCCTAATCTGGGTACCAGGACATAAAGGTATTGAGGGCAACGAGCGGGCTGACGAACTAGCAAGGAAAGGGGCGAAAGCACCACTTGTAGGATCCGAGCCGGCCGTAGGAGTAGCAGCTTGCCACACAAAATTACATATTGATAGGTGGGTCAAATTCCAGCACCGCAAAGAATGGGAGAGGGCACATGGAATGAGACAATCCAAAGTACTCATAAAAGGACCAGACCCTAGACGAACCAAGAAACTACTTGATATGGACAGAAACTCGCTGAGGGAACTGGTAGGACTACTAACAGGACACTGCCATCTCAGGAGACACATGCAGATATTGGGAGTGGAAAACACCAATAGACGCAGGAAATGTGAAAAGGATGAAGAGACTCCAATTCACCTTTGGTGCCAATGTCCTGCCCTGGTGGGAACTAGGCTCAGATACCTGGGGAGACATACAGTAGAACCAGAAGACATAGCCACATACCCAATGACAACCCTGGTGAACTTTATTAAAGGGACTGGGTTGTTGTTAAAGGATTGAGGTAAAATGGGAGATAGCACAATGGGCCTATGGCCTAAGTGCTCACGGAAACTAGGTGTAAACGTGCTAACTAAAATTACTGATAACGAAAAAAAACACATATTTTACCGGACAAATGTATTGTAAACATTCTTATTGCCACCTTGATTTTGTTTCGTTCCATATAAAAAATATTAATAAAAAATTCACAAAACTACATTTAATTTTTTTTCTCAAATTGCGGTAAGAAGCTTTGGTTTCGTAGAGGTTTACATTTTAATTCTTCTGGAATTGAACATAAAGTGTGGTGTTTTCTTTTCTAACACCGTTTAGTTCATATTTCTCACCATAACAGTAAGGTAGATGCAATCATTTGTATGAGACCACATGAGCGATTCCCAAAGGCAAACAAATTGGCTCTACTACTGGTAATATCTGTTTGTTCACAAAAAACGAACAAATTAGCCTGAGGGTTTAAAACATTGCATATACAATTTGGTTTTTCTTGTTCTTGTAATACTAACACAATGTTCTGATTCAATATGTTTCTTGTAATACTAACACAATGTTCTGATTCAATATGTTTCTTGTAATACTAATGTTTATTTATTTATTTATTAAACGCCATAAAAGGCTTTTACAATAATGTGATACATGAGATTATAAGTACACAGTGGTACATAGGCGAATATTAGTATTACATTTAAGAACACAACAATATGTATACAAAACGACATTGAATGTGATACAGTTGAAATTTTCTTAAGGCATAGAATGCTACAATAATAGAAAGCACTTCATTTAAACGGGATAAAATATACAGAAAAGGTGACTTGCCAACAGATATAATCTAGCAAAATATTATAATAGCGCAAATAGTAGTGAGTTTATTGTTACAATCAAATTTATCTCCACTTGGCCACTATGGCTGGCGGGTATGGCAAAGTAGCTTCAACAATTCAGTTGTTCTTGTAATACAATGTTCTGATTCAATATGTTTCAATGCGTAGTTTAAAAACATATCAATATTTGCACACATTGCATTAGTTTGCAAAATAAAACATTTGATTGTAATCGAAGGCTTTGCCAGCAATGACTATGAGTGTATAAAGATAACAAAGTCTTTGTGGATTAAAATAATCTAATAGAAGTATTAACAGTTTGATTAGTAACAACCATGAAGTTCCCAGTTATATAATAATCTACAGAATGTTCATTGCAGCCAGATAGCACACCGACCAAAGGTATATGTATTCTGCTACTGCAGAACAATGGATACTAGGGTAAAAATGAAATGCTCAATTCAATTCGTTTCAATCTAAATATACATAAATTACTTAATTAACCCAAACTAAGAACTTAATAACCTATTTTATGCATATAAATAATTGCTTCTTGTAGTAATTGTAGAAAGAAAGTGTAAATTCCATAAACTTAACCTAAAAGTGCGGCGGTTAGGGAAATAATTAACATGGTACACCCGTACATTCATTTTGGCTTGGAAATACAAAAATGCGCAAACAATTGATGTCGATAATAAAGTACATGTAGCAGGTAATTAATTCACCTAACCTAAAAAAAGAAAAGCTGAAAAAAGTAAATAGATCAACACTGTTGTTGAAGGAGGATCGGGAATTTAAGTGAGAACGTTATTTACAAACCAGCATTAAACAAGAAGTAATGCCCCTTCATCGGCAACATGTCTTTGTCAATCTTGAAGAAGTCCATCTTGAAGTTGGTTCTAATGCTTCACTAACTAGTTAATTTTACCACCGGGTCGATCTAATACACTAATTATTAATTCGTTAGCATTTAAATGGAGGTGTAACAAACGTGTTACGGACTGTACAGAATAACACCTTGATCGCACTGAACAGTGGACTCACTGAATGATAACTTCAAACACACACTGAAATTATACACTTCAGAAGGAATGTCCTAGAGATAAGCAGTATCGCATCGCTCAAATAGCTTTTAAATACTTGACAGAGCCAGTCATCATTCGTAGGAGGCGATAGCAAAACATAACCATGAAGTCAACATGTATTTGACAATCGAGATCGATGTGTGTGTTTCGTGTGTTTGGTGGGTGGTGGGGTCAAACCAAAGATATTGTCAAACTGTCACCAAAAAACGAACCTGGCGTTTAGAAAACAATTCAGTAGAAAAATGAGCGGTCTATGATCGCTCTCTGTTTTTTACCTGGAAAGTTTCCGATCGGTATAAATAATATATAGGGCTAAACAAATACAGCTATTAAAACTAAAAATTAATAGCTCAATAATAGTAATGGTATCCCTCGGCTTTCTTTGTCAGGGTTTCTAGTATATAGCGAACCGAAGTAAATATCTCCCTTAAAATATTATAATCTTAATAAAAAGCAAATAATATACCGACTATAATTTTGTTATCCCTGTGATATCGTTTCTGATATTTACACAAACACATAGAAAATATATTTACTACGTGAAAGGCAGAAAAGCTGGGCATAGCTTCAAATTCTATGTTTGAAATAAAATACTTTACCAATCTGAACGATAGTGGTTGTAGTTTCAATTATTATCCATTTTCTTCTTATTTTGAAAGTCGAGTGTGCAAAATTTCATCAAGAAGTTTAATTATTTCGTTAGGGGTGAGAAAATAGTTTGGGGGAGGGTAGAAATCACATTAAGACTGTAATCTTCCTTCTGTTTTGAAAATAAAATGTGGAAAATCTCATCAATCTCGGAATAAAACTGTACATTTATATTCAAAAACTCAAATCCACCCAACCCGCTATACACTCTATCTACTTATCTTCTATCTTTATAATAATATACTATAAAAATATGAAAATCATAAATCTCCGAATGTTCTTCGCCGATTGCTTTGAAATTTTGACACGTTACATTCGAATACGCGTGTGTTTTTATATACATGTAACCTGTGACAAGTAATAACATGCTTTTTAAAAAAACAGGGCCACCTGTTGGACAAACATGCCATTTTTGAAAAACAGCTTTATTTGTTGGACGTAAAAGCAACACGCGCTACTGTTTCCCTATCTGACTGAGCCACAGTAACGTGTGGCGGGGTACAGCTAGTTATTTTCACTATCCATAGCCACCGGGGAATAGGGCGAAAGGAAACGGTAGATGGGAAAGAAAAGTAAGTACTCATTTGAATTGCACATATGAAGTAAAGTCACATTAATCTCTAAATTGGCTCAGCGCCCAGGGGCGGGTTTATGATGCAGGGGCCTATACCACTAAATATTTTAGGGGGCCCCTTGTCGAGATACAGGGTGGACAGTTTCAAATATAATTCTTCATATTATGCACATTCACTAATTATGGCGTTAAAGCTTTTGTGATACTGGATTTACTTTTCCTTTATAAAATTAATATTGGCCCTTATAAAGCGGAACTCTCGCATTTTAGGATTTATTAATCCACCGAGCTAAATTCTTTACAGTGCTCTTCCCGAGGTTCGTATTAGAATATTAATGTGTATATACAAAAATCATACAAATAATTATTATATGCCTAAAAGTACCGATAATTTGGTTTTGGTATGTTTTTTTTTTTGATAACTTTATTTGAATTTAAGACCTCGATACATCGACTCACTTAACTTAGCAGTCACTAATTATCATCACTATTTTGGATAAGTACAAAAAACTATAATAGATGTAGTAGATTCTTAGGTAATATAATAGGTAAATATACCTACCAAATTCAAAATGAAACTAACTTATAACAGTTTATGAAATATTCAAACCATTGCTTCAATTCTTTTAAAAGGATAAATAAATGAAAAGTTTATTGAAAAACTTCGGTTGCTGAGGAAAAAAATTGTTTCCTTGTTGGGTTGTAATTGTTTGTAGTTTACCATGGTGCTCGGCTAAATTTCACTGTGGGTTTCGGGTTTTTACTCATTGTAAGTGTTGAGCGAGCTTACTAAGTTGAGATTCACTCAAATTATGGAGGTTAATTAAAATACTGTAATTTTATTTCAATCATAGGCCCGAGCGTTTTTCATGTGAATTAAACATTTTGCTATTTGCTGCCACTTGCTCCCTTTCAAACAGAACGGAATCAATTTAGTATTGTGGGCAAAAAAATATTTTCTCGCGATTTAAATATTTAACTCGCATATTTTGTGTGGTAAGTACGGACGCATAATAAAAATAATTGTGTTCCGCATTAACTCGTTCAAATATATAACATCGTGTTTGTGCCTTACTTATAGAACGGATATCTCATCCCGAAATAGATGAGGCCGGGAACAGATGTTTTCCCTACTAATCTGGGTCTTTAACATCACTGTATATGTACGTAGGTACCCACACTGTGTATATAATATTTATTTATATATCCACCCGTACTAATCTTATGTCAATAAAAATGTTTTAACGCGGGAATTAAAATGAGAAACGAATGCGAACTTTTCATTCGAACAAATAATATTGATGGGATGTTGTAGTAATCAGTCTAGGAGCTTCTGTAGCACAGATTAGTGGAGTTTAGATTTTAGCCTATCTGTATCATCGAGCTTCAAATAACATTGGCAAGAAATGCCTATTTTCTAGCATGACGAGTCTAAAAATCAATCAACGTTATTGATTTGTTCTCCGAATTATTGACTATAATGTAGCCTTCCAATTCCCAACCAAGATTTAGGTCACTCGTGTTTGACATAAAATAAACAAATAAATGTACTAAATTTGGCCGTTTGGTTCAGGGCTGGACCTGTTTGTAGATATACTTTGATATATTATTATGGAACCAACAACCAATATTATATGTGAACATAAAAATTAAAATATTTTATCAGTGTCGGTACACAGGGTGAGAAAAAAATAATAGGAAGACAGATTGGGATGGAGAAAAGGTCCACGGTCAGCAGTCAACATTGTTGACGGTTACTAATTTGTGAAAGACATGATAATCTATATTTAGTGAAAATTGCTGTAATTAATTATTTTCTGTACCGCTTGACTAAAACACGAAACATCGTACTTTAATTGTTTGGGAGAAAATTGAATGAAAAAATAGAAAAGTTACCGGTGGATTGAAAAGAAGAAAGACTATTATTGGTAATGTCCCATTTTGGATCCTTGTATTCCTGTCGAAAATAGAGACTCCTCGTGTTTCGAAAAAATCTATTTTCCTTTTAAAATAAACTTCTTTCAAATTCCTTCTATTAATTGTAACGACTACTTATTATTGCTAGTCCATGTTTAAATTATTCAGTCTATTTAAAAAAATATTAAAATTAATTTGATTATTTAGAACTACGTGTTTGGAGAGAAATTATATAAAATTGGGCGGAGTTGACCCGCCCTCCTCCCCTTTCTTGGTTTTAAATCGCATTTATATGTCAAGTAAACAATCATAATAAATTATAAAAAAATCTGTCTAAATATTTTTACAAACACGGTTAAGTTAAAAAATAATAATAATATCAGTTTCGGAAGAGTTCAAACAATTTAATATTGTAGAATTCATTATAAAATCTTACTTTCTTAGGTAGGTTCTCGATACCAGTAAACACTGAAGACATATCATATTATACGCCTTCAAAAATTTAAAAATAAAAATTTATCTTTGGTTTTCTAACACTACGTTTGTCTGTGAAAATTTTCAAGCGGCTTCTCCAGGGAATGAAACAAATCGAAAGAAATGTTAATGACAGGCATTGTCAGCTAGTTTTCACATGCTTTACGTAATTGAACCTTATAATATTCGAAAATCTTTTACTTTTAGTGCAAATTAGAATGTCAAAATATAATTTTAGAAAAGATCTCTCATTTTACGTGTTTATGGAAAAACGATCCTTAAAGTGATCTCTAAGTATCGGTTTAAAGTTATTTTCGTTTGAAAGCCGCGCTACAACTTTTACTCGATTTGAAAACTGGGCGGAGCTAGTACGCTATTCAGTGGCTCCGCTTGAAGTGTGCCTAGTATCGTTGATTCGCTGGTATCTTGAGTTGTATTGCATGACGGGTTGAAGGAAGTGTTGTATAATGTCTGAATTCAAGTGTTCGGCTACCTTCAAACGGGCTGAACAGTTGAAGCGATGGGAAGAGTCCGAGACTAACCAACGATCCCCGGAAGCCAAGGGTTCCAGTCGCATACGGTTTTCGGTGGATTGTGTATTTCTGGCGGCATGCGCCGCGGGAGACAAGGACGAAGTGCTGCGCCTGGTGCAATCGGGGGCTGATGTGAATACTCCGAGCGCCGACGGCTTGACAGCCCTCCACCAGGTAACTCTCTCCCCCTTGTATTCCCGTCCCCTTACTTGTCAAAGTACTTTGGAACTTTTTGATTGACATTTACTCACAAAATGGCCGATATAAAAGTTACTAAAGTTCGCAACTCCTTCAAACTAAAAGTCGCTCAAACTATACGCTTTGTTTATATTTGTACAACTTTATACGACATTGTACAATAATCTGTGTATTACGGTTGTGAGCTGCTTGTAGGAGGCATATTGCACACTTTTCGCCACTTGAGGAATCTCGGAATATTCTTTCACTAAGTTTTATTTATATTACATTCTTTTAATAACGAAGTTTAAGCTAAATTTGGTGTTTCTTTTTTGAGTCCCTGCTGCGACTTATCCACGCGAATGGGCTCTGGTTTCTTTCTCGCTTTTTATCAGATGATAATAAATTTCAAAGAAATGTCACATAATCAAGAGATTATTTGTTAGTTTATAACAACAAATGTTAATGTCAGGTTTTCAAGTGTCAATTGTAAGCGCCGAATTGTTTTTACTATATTTATTCTAGTGTGCAGACGAAAAATATCTATCGGTTGCATTTATAAAGTAACTGTGGCTCGTATAGGATAATATTACTAAAATTACTCATCAGTGCCAGAAGTTCAAAAGTTTGCAGGGAAGCAAATTTGACACTTCAAACAAATTCATGTAGTATAGTTTCCATTATTAGTGACATGCAATTAAAATACAATTTATTTTGAAATTCTTTAAAATAAGTTAAAATGATTTGTCCAGATGACAATGTTCATCTTCAAGTTCACTAACCCATTTTACAATAAGTAATTTTATGTACAATTAAATTTGTTATCCAGTTTATGATTTGCACAAAAAACGTATTATACATTGTTAACCAGATCATTGATATACTTATCCGGAGTAAAATTATGTCCACTGAACAAAAATGATATTAACCAATGTTCAGACTGCGCATTCAAATGTTACATTGTAAAACTGGCAATTTATTGTAATTTAAATATGTTTTACACTTTTATGCTGTGTATACCTTTGCTAGCCGAAACGCGAGCCTACCCTCGAATTATGGGAAAGGATGGAAGCAACCGCAAGCTGCATTTCGAGACATTTACTGTTTATCACACAATATCATACCACTCATATCCGACAGTGTTTGTGTACTAATGTAAAGAATTTGTGCTAATATATTTAAGCTCTATACGGTGATCTATCCTATAACCTTCTGTCTATCGATTACCTAGAGTTCATTGTTAATTATTATACTGCTATGTAAGAATAATTCTGACGATAATTCAAAACTGTAAAGTATACGTATCTCCGCCTGCTTACTGGGTCGCCCAACAAAAACCAATGCCGTTTTATGAAAATTCTGTAAGTATTCGGGATCTCTGGCCACGCTTAATACGATTTTTTTTTTAAATAAAACCTTTTGATTCACCTAATTACTATAAAAGGCAACTATCTGCATTTGGGAAATTTATAATTTTAACATTCTAAATTTAACTATGTAAAATGAAAATTCGCTTTCGTTGTATGTGACAATGTCATCAACAGAAATTATTTTAAATGGCTGAATTAAATAATAATAACGAATGTTCATTTTTCGTAATTATCAATTAGAATGCTGAAATTGAAAATTTCCTTTTATAATAATTAAGGTGAATCAAAAGGTTTTATTTAAAAAAAATTGTATTAAGAGTGGCCAGCGATCCCGAATAATTACCGAAAATTCATATTGATTTTGTAAAAGGATGTCTGAGATTGTCAGAGGTTATCGTGGATTTGGACCCATGTACTCCACAATATTTCTTAACCATAGGTACCAGATCCCTGCATATTTGCAATCGATAAAGAATAGTTGTCGAAGAATTGCACAGTATAAAGTACTGCAATTGCAGTGTCGACCTTACACATTCATTCTGCCTTTGGATATTACCTCTACTGGCTTAGTAAAGACAAAAATAAAAATGTCACAATTATGTTATTGTCTACATGTTGGATTTAACAAAAATATAATTTTATTTCTTACTGTTATTCACAACTACTTTACTATGTTTTTTTGGTAAGATGATCAACCACCACAAACCTAAGATTGAGTTGCGCCCATATTATATGAATTAAAAATTAAATTATCGATGTATTTTTTCCCTGTTAGGAACGGCACACACAATCTCCCGACTGTCAATGTGTAGACCACTATGCTTTGGAAGCCACTTTGATGATTTTCAGCTCCTGTAGAATGGAGTTACCCTATTTAGGGGTAACGATAGGTATCAATAACCCAATATCAAATATCTAAAAGATCTGTCTTGGTTTAATTTTTTTAATGGAAAAAACAAGAACATCAAAGGTTTGTGGAAATATATGTTAGCACAGTATTTCTTCCATTTGCCAATATTTTGGTCTACGTTAGCTCATTATTCTTTCCATGTGCTAACCAGTCCTGGATTTGTCAATAGGCCTTATAGGCCGCGGCCTAGGGGGGGGCAGAGTTCAGGGGGCGGCACTCGCTCGCTTTGGTAAGCCGTGTATGCGATTATAAACAAAAAAGTCCCTGTGGATAGACAGAGTTTTATAACTATTAGACGATAAATATCATTTTGAAAGGCGCTAATTCCTAGTAATTTAGTTAGATAGTTACTTATATTTATGCTACTTCCCGGGCGGCAAAGGTAAAGGGTGGCGGCGGATCGAGGGCGGGTGATGTGATGAACAGTCACCCCCGCTACCCGCCCGCGCCCGTACGAACACATAATATACCGTATCACGCGCGCGCTGGGCCGGCCGGCAAGGGCAAAGCGGCAGTTTCGTGTGTATACTTGTGTCAATTAATTGTAGACTCTACACCAGATGCAGCACACGTAGATCAACTGACACTTGTGATTAGATATGTTTTAAATAATGGAGAGCCATGTGAGAGATTTCTTAAATTCTTCTTCTTAATAATTATTAATTTCTTAATACCTTCTGTAGGACACAAGGCTCAAGATATGTTTGATGCCATTACTTTAGAGCTAGAAAAGTTGAACATAAATCTAGAAGACTGCCGGGGTAAGTCATATGATAATGCCTCGAACATGTCAGGAATTTATAATGGTTTACAAGCCAAAATTCAAGAACAAGCACCACTTGCCATGTTCGTCCCTTGTGCAGCTCATTCATTAAATTTGGTGGGAACCTCGGCCGCTGAGTTTTGTACAGAAGCCTGTCACTTCTTCATGTTGCTGGAAGAGGTATATACTTTCTTTGTGAAGTCAACCGACCGTTGGAAAAAATTGGCTAATGAAATAGGAAAACTAAAGACGCTGAAGAGAGTAAACCTTACACGTTGGTCAGCAAGAGCAGATGCCTGTCAAAGTGTAAGAGATTCCTGGGATGAAGTACTTACGGTTTTAAAAATGATTGAAAATGACCCTACACAGAAACCCATCCCACGAATTTAAGCAAAGGGAATTCGCCTTAAATTGGAAAAACTGGAAACGGCATTTATGATCGTATTTTGGAATGCTATTTTGGACAGATTAAATAAAGTGAGTGCTCAGATTCAGAACTCATCTGTTGATGTACTGACGGTATCTGATCTTTATGGATCTCTTCTCGAATTTACAATAGCAGAGCGAGAAAACTTTGTTTTTTTCGAAAAAAAGTGCAATTGAAATGAGCGCACTTAAGCAATATCAGGGCGACATTAAGAGTAAGAGGAACCCTAAGAGAAAAAACTTCATAGACGAAGCATCAAATGAGGAAATTGAAACAACCTCCAGAGACTCTTTCAGAGTCAACACCTTTTTGGTAATTCTGGACCGACTGAGAGCTGAATTAGAGAAAAGACATGGTGCATATATAATCTTTAAAGAAAAATTTTCATTTTTAACAAGAATGAGTGAACTTTCAACACAAAGAGTCTCAGAAAAAGCTCAGTCTCTTGTGCAATATTACTGTAATGATTTAAAAGACGATTTAGTTCAGGAATGTGTACACTTTTGTAGTCACATTTCCTCTAATAAGACGGCAGAGAAACCTGAATCGACATCATTACTGAATCTTTTTTTTAAATTTTTTTTTTTATGATATGTATCATCGGTGGCAATTTCCAAGAAGGGGGTAGGGGGCGGCGCAAACGAAGTGGCCTATACTTGTGAAAAGTACAAATACGGCCCCGGTGCTAACACTTCAGTCTATGTTAGCACAATATTAGTCTAGACGAGTCTTAGTCTACTTTAGCACAGGGTTACTTTAATTTCTCTACTGCTTAACTTTAGCCCATTATTATTTCCATTTTCTTGGTATGCAATAGAACAAGATTATTTCCATTTGTTAACATCTTGATCTTCGTAGGCACAGTATGTATTGCTTCTATTCTCCAACATATTGGTCTCTAAGTTAGCACAGTATTTCCATTTTCAACATTTTAGTGTATGTTAGCACATAATTCATTTAGTTTGCCTTCATGATCTACATTATCACAGGATTCCTTTTATTTGCCTTGATATATCTTAGCACAGTAATCCTTCCATCTCTCTCCTGGATCCACTTATCTCAGTATCCTTTCGTTTGTTTTCTTGGCCTATGTTAGCACAATATTCTTTCCATCCAACATCTTAGACTATATAAGCACATTATTTCCATATCCAACATCAGCACATTCTTCTTGTTTCCAACATCTTAGTCTACGTAAACCATTCTTTCCATTTCCAACATCTTATCCTACATAAGCACATTCTTTTCATTACCAAAATCTTAGTCTACTAATCCATTCTTTCCATTTCTAACATCTTAGTCTACGGAAGCACATTCTTTCCATTTCCAACATCTTAATCTATGTATGCACATTCTTACATTTCCAGTGAATTAGTCTATGTAAGTACATTATTTCCATTTCCAACATCTACTAAAGCACATTTTTGTCTATCTTAGTATAGTCTTTGTAGTTTTTTCACATCTTCAACACATCTCAGTGTGTGTTAGCACAGTATTCCTTCTATTTGTTAATATCTTGGCTTATGCTAGCTCAGAATTGCTTCTATTTTCCAACATCTTAGCCCATGTTATCACATTATTCCATCTGTGTGGCTATGTTGCTAGATTTTCCAGGTGAGTCATTAGTATGTTAAATATTTGGAATTTTTGTCAGAAGTCATTTCAGTTCCAATTCAACAAATGTTTACTAACATTAACTCTGATATTTTTCCATCAACTGTCTCATTGCACGGCAGTTTTAACACAATGGTTTATTTATAGTGAGTTTGAAGACAATGTGCGATTCAGTTGCATGTTGTTACTCTAAAGATATATGATTCAGCTTAAAGGAATAGTAGATGGATTTCTTTCTTACATATCTTTTAGATCTTAAAATATATTGGTGGCATTTTTCTTACCATGCAATCCTTTTTATCCAGACTTTCTGCTAGAAGTAAAGCAAGAAGTAGACTATGTGTTCACTGCTGTGCTCTGATTATTGAGCTGATGGTTTGAAACTCCTCCAATTTAATACAGTCCTGTCCCAAAGATTAATTTACATTAGTCTAGTAATAATTGCACTGATTTTAATATACCCTTTTCTATTCTATTTTCGAGTTATAAGATTTTATTAATTTATTTATTCATTTTCGGGAAATCGACAGTTTACATTTAATCCATTTGTACATAAGTATTGTATAGCTAAAATAAAACCAATTATGGATTTCCTCCTTGTGACTTTACCTCTACTGAGACAGCATAATATGGAATAAGTAAATAAAATTTGTGAGAAAGGACTATGAATTAAAAAAATTATACAAAACAAAAGATTATACAAAACAATACATTTATAGCCAATAACAATACATATATAGATTTAAAGGTATTAAAATCTGTACAGTCCCTTTTTGGTCTAACGATTGTCGGGTTGTCTACCATTAAATTATTTTCCCATTCATCGCTCATTCTTTAGTTTACTAACTTTTATGTAAGTCATTAGAATATTTAACCCTTTTACAGCTGAATGCTTTGCTTCTGTGCAGAGTTTATGTTAGAATTAACAAATTGTTTTTAATTAAAATAAATCAAGGCTTACCTTAAAACAAGAGGTGCAAATATTTTTTTATGATATGATATTAAACCGCAAGAATGCTTTAAAACACTGAAATTATCATCAATGAATCTTTATTTTTTTTTATTTAAATAAATTTAACCACATATTATATGGGTATAATATACGGTTAAATTTGTGGGTTTATGCACATTATCCGCATTTAAATGGTTAATAGAAACTAGCAAGTTGAGACTATTGCTGCAGGTTTTGCTCTAAGGCCTTGCCGATGACATTTGTAGGGTTTTATAAATAGCTGAAGCACTTCACAATCATTGTTAGGGCTCTGTTCCTTTTCTTATTGACAGTCGTTTCAATGGCATTCAAACAATCATAAATAAATCAAAACAATTTTACAAGGGGTATTGTCGTTAATATGTTTAAAAAAATATTATTGGTGACAATAGATAGACAAAAGAAACAGTATGGTAGCTCCAATGAAATAGAATTTCATCAATTATGTTTAGGTAGGTGTTCACATAATATCGACCAGTCGGTGGCTGAGTTGACATCACCCAGGCGTAGCGTGTTCAATTCCTCGGCTGGCTAAGTCCTCCATCACAACACAAGCAACATTTTCCGCTTACTGTGGTGGTAGTAGGACATTTTAAAATATTGTCAGGTTATTCGTAACCCGAGAATGTTTGTTTTTCTTTAAAAAAATAAAATATATATATATATATGTTGATAGTGATTCATGTAAGTATTCAACAGGCATGCATAGATGACAAGCTAGACATGGTGGAGTACTTGATAAAGCTGGGCGCTGACGTGAACCATAGTGACAACGAGGGCTGGACGCCTCTTCATGCCACGGCCAGCTGCGGCTTCGTCAGCATCGCGCGCTTCCTTCTGAGCCACGACGCCAACCTCTCCGCAGTCAACAACGAGGGGGAGCTGCCTGTGGACATAGCAGAGGCCGGGCCCATGAAGAACTTTCTGCACGATGAGATTCAGAAGCAAGGTAAATGATAATACATATGTCTTGGATCACTATTCAGTATCGTCCTAGTGAAAGATTCACTATTCAGAATCTGCTTATTGTATGGTGCTAAGTTTGGGTGTCAACAGGCAAGATTGTGGTTCTGCAACCATTAATTTTCACAAACCTTTCTGTTTGTTGCCATGAGATCAATGAAATATTTATCTCTACATATACCGTAATTATTTTTAAATACATTTATTTGAATTTCGATTTTGTTTTTGAGAATGAAGGAATGCATGCAAATCTTGGGAGTAGAAATTAACCCACTGACCGACATCCGATCGAGCTGAAACTCGGCAGATAGACTCGTTGTCAATGACAATGCATTCTATCAACTTTTGGTGGCAATCATCACTGAGTATGTCAGAGAATCTCTGGCCAACTGAACAAATCTATATTCAGCTGCAAATCTAGTCTTCTTGAAATATTTGGAATCATAATATAATTCATAAATGACCACCTGGTCCAATAGGTTAAGGTGCTCCAACATGATGCACAGATGGGGCCTTAAAGAGTCGGCGATCTGTGAATGTGGTGCGGTGCGGACCGCCGAACATGTGCTCAACGAATGCCCGCTCCATTCATTCCTCGGCGGGATTGATGAGGTTCACATGGCGACGCCTGAGGCCCTAGAATGGCCCACAGACCTAGATGTCCCCCTCTGACCCCCACCATACGAAAGAAGAAGAAGAATGACCATACAACTGTTTTTATTTGCAGGTATCGACTGTGAAAAGGCCCGCTCTGAAGAAGAGAGGCTACTAACAGAGCTCTCTAAAAGATGGTACATCACCAAATCCCTCGATGCAGAAATTGCCGATGAAAAAACGGGTGCTACTCCTCTGCATGTCGCCGCCGCCAAAGGATACATCAAGGTAGGTCTTAAAAAAAACACTGTGTTTGATGGATACAAACATTTGGAGATTTGTTCACAATCAAACAACATTTAATATTGTCATTTGTTTTATAATGTGTGTTCGCAAAATATGAAACAAATGAAAGTTTATAGATCTACATAAACTAAACTTCAAAAACATGCTTTCAGTTTTCGCTATATTGACAGTTTGTGTTTATAGGAAAATTGAAAGTGTAAAGGCTTGTATTCAAACGGTCATTAGACATACATGGCTACAACTACTGATATCATTTACAACCTGTAATTGTTGTAACTGCACGCAATGGAGCATGTTTTTGATGTAGTATGTAATAGACCTAATCAATATTTATAGCTCACTATGGAAATGACATTGCGAGCTAGAAATTGCTGTGTTCACATAGAAATCGTGGTCAGAGAAATTAGTGCAAATTTCATGACGAGGAAGCAACAAACCGATTTTGGTTAAGATATTTATTGCTCTTTTGTTTCCAGGTCATGAATATATTGTTAGGGAGTTGCGGTGTAGATGTGGATCCCATTGACTTTGATGGTTGGACTCCCCTGCATGCATCGGCTCACTGGGGCCAGCCAGAGGCTACATCCATCCTGGTTCAGTACGGAGCTGATATGGATATCAAGAATTATGTGGTAAGTTATACACTGTTCTCTCAGTTTTTAGAGGAAAACCCTTTGGTCTAAATATCTAAATGATTCACCCACTAGAGATAAGCATTAATAATAATCAGTGTGTCAGGAATACCACAAGATATAAATAATGTTAATAAATGACTGGGCAATGAACCCGAAACTAAACTAAAAACTGATATTGTCGTGATATTTTAATAAATTTTGCATTGTAAAATCATGTTTCCACTTTTGATTTACCTACTTTGTTTTCGATTGAATCAATTATCGAATGTGCCTCATTACATTAAGGAATCCATTAGTTTTGCAAACACCGATTAGTTTGTTTATTTAACATGCAATTTTAAAACATTGTTCCGCATAACTCGATAATAATGTGTTTAACTTAATCGTGTACAACAATGTATCATTTTTAATGCACATGAGAAAATTGAAAACAAATAATACTTTCTTTCACCGTTGACCTTATGCACACATTCAATTATGATGTCATACTGCAAAATTAAGTGACGTGTTGTATGTATATCTCAAACTATTCCTTATTGGGTTTCACATTGATGACTTCATTTTGCCACTGTTTCAAGTTAACCCGCAAATTGTGCAATGGTACACAACTGTTGACTAATACACATCTCAAATGTCCTGTACTTCTGAGTTAAATCTGGAAGTCCTCCTACGCATGAGATCCCTACACGCAAGAATCACATAATGCGTATAGATTTCTATACCTTATATTACTATGCTTTTCAACAAAAATCTGCAAGGATCACATAATATTCAAACCTATATGCATTACACCATGCACCATGCTTTTCAACATTTTTGTAATTTTTTTTAATTTCTACTTTGATTTTGGGTTTATATGTATGTATTTCTTTTTTATCGTTCTTTTTTCTTGTTGTTTATTTTTATTTAAGTTTATCTTATCTTTATATTAATTACCCCTCTACTTCAATTTTGTACTGAATTGGGCTGTGAAATTTTTTGCCTGAACGTTGGAAAGTCCCTTATAGCTCGACCGTCTGTCTGTAAATTTGTTTGTGTGTTCCGGGTTCAGTCAACCCTGTAAAAATGGTAGCCGTGTTTGATAGTTCCTTTTTATCCTGCCAGAGGGTGCTCACGCTCTGGCGCACGAGCCAAATCGGGATAATAAGTGTTATGTAAAGTCACTGTTCATATTTTGACTTCTCTTAAAATATGTAAAATCGTTTTACATCCCACTTATCATTTGTAAATTCCTCCCATCCCAAAATGAGTTTAACCCTTTTGCTGCCCGAAAGTAAACACAAGACAGATACTCCCACGCCAAGGATTTTTAGAATATTTTACATTGCCTCATTATTTATTATCCTCAGCACTTAGAGATTGTAAATTATTACCAAAACAAAAAAAAACTTGTTTACGTTACACTCTTGAAAAGTCTAAACAAGATATCTTTATGAATTGATGCATTATTTGACGAATAAAAACTATCTATGAAACATCAACAAACTTCGACCCGCCGCCATTATCAAATCAGTAATCTCACCAACACATACAGACATACTCTAGTAATATCAGTATTCATGTCTCGGAAGTGGGACATCTGCAACGGCTCACCATTAAATTTCTCACGATACAATTGTGATAATATTATTGTTTTAAACTTAATTATTTATTAAACTTTTATTTACAGTTTCTTATCGTATTATTTATATTAATAGTTTTTATTCGAATGGTAGACTTTAAAACAAGAATGAATACACAATGCCGCATTACACTAGGAACACATATCGAGCCATTTTTCTGCGCCTTTGTTTAAGTTTTGTATTCGCACAAACATTGCAGGCTCTGTATGGCTTGGATTGTTTTGATGTTTACAACCTCTTTTGAAAGCAGACGTAATGGTGTGTCACAAAAAAAAATATTAGGAAAAACGACAAATTAACACAATAATTAGTTTCTAAACACAGATAATTAAAATAAAATGTATATTATTACTTTTTCACTCGAAAGGCGGATATAACAACTTATTTCATTTAAAAAAACAAAACATGTTGATTACCACAAAATTTATTTGCACTAAAAATATGACTACTTAATAAAAACAATTTGTTAAAATAATAACGTTAGAACCACGATTCGTTGCAGATTCTAAGTATTCGCGAACCGTCGAGATAAGAAGGAACCACGTGATACACTAACACAACTACGCGCGCGCGGGGAATTCAAACACTGAGAGGGGAAATATTGTAGTCTCCAGTTTGACGAGGTCTTTCATAATATAAACAAAATCATTTGTCACATCTGTGTAGAGATGTCGCTAGATAAAGGTTCAAATTATTTTTTAAGACTGAGTTTTGCGCCATCTGTACAGAAAGTTCCGAGATATCGCAAGATGAAATTAAAATCACGTATGATTGCGCGCGGCAGCGAGGGCCCGGAATCTTGAATCAAACATAGATGCGCACGGCAGCCTCCGGGTTAATAACTTGTCGGGATTGCTACATAGCAAGATTTTTAATTTTTAAATCTACACCTCTGCAAAAATGGCCAATTTGTGTGATATATTTCTATTTCTTAACGGGTTACAAACCTTAGAACAAGGATGACAGGCAGGAATGCTGTGTCTGTTTTACTGGTACTTCAGTAGAAAGGTTTAAAAAATCCAAGTGAGATAGTTTGGCAATGTAATTACCGAACAAGTCTGTGTAGACATGGTCAAAAATCATTGTTCAGTATAGAGCCTTGAAATAGGTTTAGCTGTACATACTAATGATCAGATCTGTTTAATGATATTTTATATAACTCTCCAGTTCTCTTACATCTTGTGGTCTCCTGCAGTTTCCTTCTAGTGGCTTATGTCTGAGAATGCATTCCCTCCACACCGTCCAACCATCAAAGTTTCCTGGTTTTCTCAATCTCTCTTTATCTTTTCTCGTTTCCCCTCCCCCTTTTTGGTTACGAAAATTCCTCACCGATAGTTTTGCAGTAGTACCACTGTATATCGCACCCCGTCCTATAAAAAATTGTATTACTTACTTTCATACCATTTCCAGGGTCAGACCTGTTTTGATGTAGCCGTCTCGAGCATGATGGACCACCTGGAGGACCTGAAGAATAGGCATGACACACTGGCAATGGCACTCTATAATAAGAAGAGGAGACCTACAGGTCCCGATGATCTACAAATTAAACACAAGAAGCTAGACCTCCAGATTGAAAATAAAGCAGAGAATAACATCAAAAAGACTGTTGGTAAGAACAAAATAAATTCAAAAAAACTGAATAACAAATACGACATCAATTTTATAGTAAATTTACATTTTCTTTCTCATAATAATAATGCTCCTATTTAAGATGTACGAGTTCCAAAGATATAAAGATCATATATGATTTGAGATTTTCACGGTAATTATGCCGTGTTTCGCTTCTTCCTTTAGCCAACGTTTCAGACAACTTTCGGAGTTTCCAAAACTGTAAGTTGGCTACATAAGGAGGCACAAAATGGCCTAATAATCCAAAAATTTATCACAATAACACATGAAAATCTCTTGTTTCTCACGGTTACAAAATTTTTCTGATAACTTGTATTGTATCTCTGTAATATGTTAATTCAATTTATTTCAATTTAATTTTAAGTGTAGGCTGGTATGATAAATAAATCAGGAAAAGGTCAATTAATTCATTGATGAACTGTTTAAATGTTACCTAAAGTATAAACTGTATAATAAAAAACTGACTTGACCTACCTGTATATTATTATTATGTAGCATTTAAAATAAATATTATTACATTAAATTAATATAATGTGTTGAAAATTGTTAATGAAGAAATTTGTTTTAACAATAACAGAAAAGAAGAATGCTGTTAACACCAATTCTCACAGCGCTCCTCCCAATGAAGGTAAGCCGCCCAAGGTGGGAGGGGCTGTGCCCCCTTCGGCCGGGCCGTTGTCTCCCTCCGAATCACCGCCCACGGATGATGAGCCCTCCTGGAGGCATTCGGCGAGACAGAAGGCCTCACACCTGACCACAAGTAAGTTATCCTAGGCTTTTAAATGACATCTACGACACTGTATTAAAATACATATTTGGTTTCTTGAAGTAACGAAGATTATATTATTTTTGTTGATTAATTTCAGCTGCCACTGAAAAAGAATGTCCTACTTCACCTCCCTCGTCAGACAATGAGATCATCCTTCGCCGATCACAGAGTTTAGAGATCGACAAATTGTAAGTAAAAAGAATGTCCTACTTCACCTCCTGCGTCAGACAATGAGATCATCCTTCGCCGATCACAGAGTTTAGAGATCGACAAATTGTAAGTAAAAAGAATGTCCTACTTCACCTCCCTCGTCAGACAATGAGATCATCCTTCGCCGATCACAGAGTTTAGAGATCGACAAATTGTAAGTAAAAATAAATGTATGCATGTGCTGGGAATAAAAACATTATGTAAATTTGTATACACATATTGATTTGAAATTTTCACAGCCAAAAGTATTATAGGTATTTATTTTTTATGCATTTTGAGTCTTACCAGGACTTTAGGAACAAATCCAAAGTAATGGCCGGCTTCAATTAAATGTTTGACATTTGCCGATTTGTCTTTGATTATATACTTTCCATCACAAATATCATTCCACAGAACCAATCGTACAACAGTCATGAAATCGAACATATATCCAAAAAAAAATTGTGATGTTTGGGAATGGTCAATGTCCTGGAAAGTTTAAAGTATGACTTTTATATTGATAAATCTTTGTGCATTTTCAAATTATGCATTTACTAATCTATACCCTTTTATATGTGTATGTGGGATACCACAATCACACCACTTAACCCTTTAGGTGCGGTATGCCGGTATAACGTCATGAGATTTTAAGGCCCCTCTTACACAGAGTGACGCAATCACAAGACGTCAATCACCATCCAATATGCTACTCTTTATAGCTGGTTTCCATACACGGATCTACCCGAATTGTACTGAACTTGATTATTTTTCAAGTGCAGCTGTCAAATTAATACGACGTCAAGTGACTAGCGAGGTAGACAGTAATATTATTCTTCTTTAAATTTTAAACACATTAAAAATAATCTAAAAGATAATTTTGTAGTAGGGCATGCGTCACCGCTAAAGAACTACATGAGAATGATGTCAAACGGACTTTCCTATTTCAATCCACACCTTCTCTGCTAAATACTTTTTAACATATTCTGGTAAATTATAGTTATATTAACATGGTATATTATACATTATATTATAGTTATATTATTATATTATATTCCCACCTCCAGAACAAATTTAACATTCAAATCATGTTCAAGTGTAATTTCTGGCAAACGCGAACGCAACTCGCATAGCGCGCTACCAGGACTGTCAGTACCGTGCAACTGACGTCAAACCCTGACGCATCACATCATGTATGAACACTAGCAAAATAGTATAGCGGATCCCCATGAGCGGTGCATATGCTATGCGCAAAAAACTCGAGTCGCTTGAAGTGTCTCTGTGTACGAATGGCCTAAACTTCTCTTATGCAATGTAGGCTGGGTCAGATCTCCCAAACTTGGACACGGCATGGGCATTTCTTATCTCAGTCACCTGCTCATTCGACGTGGGAATATTGGCAATTACTTCTTTATTTAGCAAATAAATAAATAAATAATCAAATGTCATAAAAATAGTACATATTATTACATTATTTTTGCTTGGATTATTAATGCTTCTGAAACCTTAAAGGTAAAATGCATTATTGAATGATACACTTATTCATAGATCAGTTTTATGTTAAGTGTTGGTGGATCAGAAACTATTACTCTTCGTGAACTTCAGCAAATACATGGTTTTCCAATAAGAGGTGTTATTTTGATATTCAATCGTAAAAGATCATTGGTTTCGTTGCTTGTGTGGCACGTAGCGCTGTCTTGTTGAAAGTAAACGTTGTCCAGATCAATACCATCCAATTCCGGCCATAAAAAATCATTAATCATCTCTCGATAGCGCAATCCATTCACGGTAACTGTTGCTCCAGCCTCATTTTAGAAAAATTAAGGTCCAATGACTCCGCCGGACCATAAACCTCACAAAACAGTCACACGTTGAGGATAACTCTTGGGTTTTCCGAGCCCCAGATGTGACAATTTTGCTTGTTGACGAAGCCACCGAGGTGAAAATGGGCCTCATCACTCAAGATGATTTGCATTTGATTCACTCAAGTGAATTTTAATAATTTCAATGCGTTGTTGAAGCGTGTTTCGTTCCATTTTTATTAATGGCTTAGTTTCTACTTGTCAAATGTCAAAAAATGACAGCTTCAAAAGTAACATCTACCGAAATAGCGAGCTATTCAAAATAACACCTCTTATTGGAAAACCCCTGTATTTGTGGATGGCAAACATGGATGGTGGCCATTAGATATGGTATAATATATATTTAATGTTAAATCTTTCAATAGCATTTTGAAGAAATCCTTATTTTTTTTATTTAATATATGTTGTACTACAATATATAAGCTATATTACTTTTCCAGATCTCCACAACAAGACAAAAAGAAAGAAACCATCCCATCGTCGAATCCTTCACCTGCCCGAAGGTACATTTGATATTTATTTATTATTCTTTTCTTTAGGAAATTAACGTTGAGCCAAAATCTGACCACAATTAAAATACTTGTACGGGCAAATCATTTCAATGAGGAGACATTTGAATGTGCACACCGATAGTAAATTGCAAGTTTCAAAAAAGTTTTTAGAATTCATTTGGAACATCCACCCGCAGTCCCCTCTTACAGGACAGTTATCAAATCCATTTAAATTTAGACTCAATTCAACTTGACAAGGTTCTATTCATATTTTTTTGTTTTATTCTTCAGGTTCCTAATAAAAAAGTATTATTAAATAAAATCATTTTTTTACCCATCCAGTATACATAATCTTGAAAATGATTTATCTGTAAATGCTTAGAAAACAAATTGGGTGACTGATGTGAAAGAATGTAGGGCCAGTTTCACAAAACTTCACTTCATAGAATTTCTATTGTTTCGGAATTCAATTGTGCTTTTATGAGAATGAATTGTTATTTTGGTTAAAATGGCAGCTGAACCGATCAGATGAAACAAGGTCTCTTTTAAATTAGTATAGAATTGTATTGCTTTCTGAGTCTTAAAGGAAAATGAATATTGAAGGTATTTGTGTTTGACAGTTCGATGGAAAATGTAAATGAGCAAAATGACATCGCAACCAAAGCTCTACCGGCCGAACCAACACCATCCAAAATTTCTCCTGGAAATATATTCAAGAACTTCTTCAAGTAAAGTTTACAAACTGATTGTAATGAGTGTGTTTGAGATTTTAAAACCATTTGGTAGACACAATAGAGTTAAACCCACTCTCAATCTAATATGTTTTCCTGTGTCATATTTAAAAATAACAAATTTTAATTTATCTTACTTGTATTATGTGTATCATAATTTACCCAAAATTGCAGAGATTAAGTTTGTCTGTTACACATCAAACCAACATTTCTTCCACTAATGGCATTGTTTATCTCTACAATTTTATTTTGCTTTCTTTTCCTAACCTTTTATTTATTGAGTTGTTTTTACTTCATTTTGATACCTTGTTTAAAAAGTGCATATGAATGCGCCAGGTGCTGCTCCACTAACCATAGATAGCCTTGACTTTGTGTTGTGTCAAGTTCCAGAACAAAATTATAAGCAAACATCCTGTACAATCTGATTATTAGTATTGATAAACAAGATTATTTTATAATCCAATAATTTTGATAACAATATTCTTTGGAATTGTATTCTACAGTACAACTGGGTTAGAGTAACATTGGGAATACCAGAACATTGGAGTCACTAGCCGTGTGTCACTTTAACAAATTTTGTACTGTAAAATAATCATTTTTATGCGTTTTCCAGATCGTTTGTCCCACCAGTGCGTGACGAAGAGAGTGAGACTCAGAGGAAAGCGCACGCCAAACGTGTCAGAGAAACCCGGCGCTCCACGCAAGGCGTCACCCTCGATGAAATTAAGTCTGCAGAACAGCTAGTCAAGAAAAAGAATAACAACCTGATCATTGTCAAGACAGAGTCGGAACCGGTATCCAAGAGGGACTCAACTTTAAGTACTGACACTGAATCCAATCAGAAGGAAACAGTAAGTAGAAATGTTGCCTTATAATTAATGTTCTTATTGAAATTTTCCCTCATTAGTGAGGAATTTGACGACCTTTGTTATTTTCCATTACATAGTACATAATATAGTACAATTACATATTATTTATATCTATTAAGTATATCTTCTGTAGATGATGGACAATCATTAGCTTGTCTTAAATCATGAGTGAGAATAGAATCTGTACTAAATCGCCTATATTTAATTGCAAATCCTCAATGTGCTTCTTTATCAGATTAGTTTGGAAGAGTCCCGGGCCGGGGACAAGGCGACAGATACCAACACTGAAGCCGAGAATGAGACAACTGTCACTATCGCACTTCCCAGAGCTTCCCAGCTGCCGCCGCCGCCTCCCAAAAAAGGTAAAACATCATCTGTATCATATCTCACCAATAGTTTGTTCTGACATTTCACCTTGAAATACTTTCATTTTATCTTTTGAACATTTGTTAATAATTTCTTATTGGTACGATGGTCTTTTAGAGGAAGAGAAAGATGCGGAAACCAGAGGTGCCACTCAGGCGGCGCAGAATGTGATACAGCGCCGACGACGACCAAAGAGAAGATCTACCGGAGTTGTGAATGTGGACCTCGATGTGAGTATCAAAATAATACATATATTTTCAGTTCACATGTCATGGACATGAATTATTTTCATCTACCATCGTGCATAATATTATTGTTTTTAAAAGTATGTTTTGTATGATATGCAAAACATTGTAAATGACTTTATAAGTGACAAAGACACCATTTTGTTACAAATGGTCTCCCCTGAAGATAATAATGTAGAAAAGAGGATTTGATAATGACTGCCAAAAATTTCATGCGATCATTTTACTGTTAAATAGCTGGGCAAAACAACATAACCGCCATTTATCCCCAAAGCAGCGCAAATTTGACGATTTTCGTAATGTAAGGTGGATGGTATCAATAAAACAAGCATATTCTATAAGTTTGTGGTACTCTTGTATATTTATATGGGAAATTTGAGGCGGACCTATCAGATTAAGAATTACAAAATGATAAAACAAATTAGGACGATGTACAGCAGTATTGAAATTTTACAGCATTTTACCGCCACGGCTGACCTGTCAAATGATTCAAATGTATTTAAAAAAATTAAGTTATTTTTACTGTCTTAAAAACTCAAGGCACTTGTTTTACTGTGTATCATCTGGGACATAGTCATTTACAGTAATTTTAGAGATCCTTACGATGTTTTGCCTAAACTAAATTTTATATCATAGTAATAGACAATAAAGTGTAAAGGGCACAGACTGCTTATTTGGTATTCTCGTTGAGGTGGTATGTCCAGTCATTTAGAAAATTTATTCAAAATAAAAATAAAGCTATTTGAGAAAAACTGTCGGTTACAATCTTTTGGCGATCGTGGCTCGATGAATCGATGGTTGTCATGTAATATGCTTCCTAACTTTTTAACTCCTATCTAAAATTGTTTTTTTTTACAAATGTTAGAAAATATTGACTTGTACATTATTTCACATACTTTGAATTCATCATTTTAAATGAAGTCGCTCTTTTATGTGAGAAGACATATTTTTCACAACTTAATTAAATCTTTTTCTCATGGTATTTTTCTACATTACAATGATTTTTTTTAATTGCAGGAAATAACTCCTGATCAGGCTACTAATGACGGAGCAGAAAGTGGATCAGAGTCAACAGAACAAGTATATAATATTATCCAATCATTACTACTACTTTATGCACATATCTTCAAATGATTTCACTCATTTTATAAAATCCACATCGGAATGATTACTAAGATATTTTTTTTTTTTTCAGAGTTCATTTGAAAGATCGACACCGAACAAAGATGAGCCAAGTAAAATTGACTACAAAGCTCTGTGGGAAGCAAGTCAATTAGAAATAAAACAATTAAAAGAAATTATATTAGCCAATGAACGAGAATTAGAAGAAGCCAGACACTCAATAGAAAAATATACAACTGCGGTATTTATGATTCACTTTAGTTTCACTAACCTATATTTTATGGCAACTCACCACATACAACGTTATTAGTGACTTATCATCAATTGAATTGCTGATTTCTTGTTGCGTGTATAACTTTGTTTCATTATATTTTAGATTACCTCCGTAAGTGAAAATGAAAAGAGAGAAAAAAGAGAAAGGCGGGCTACGGAAAGGAAAATGTCTGAAATGGAGGAGGAGTTGAAGGTAAGACTATTTCTACCATTAATCTCCCACACTGTGAAGGTAATATGAAACTGATACATGCACCATTTTGTTACAAATGGCTTCACGTGAAGATAATAATGTAGAAAAGAGGATTTGATAATGACTGTCAAAAATTTCATGCGATCATTTTTATTTATTATATTTTCTTTTCAAAACCACATTTAATAATTATTAAAGTATCTATCCTTATTTAACCCCTGAAAAGATTTTTAGGGAAATAATAAGTCCTCAGCTTGACATTGTACTGTTGTAAAATACAAAGAAAAAGTTTTTAAAATCATAATTACTTAAAAATAAACTAATTTTGACATTTTGTCTCACTGCCTCTTTTGTTCAATGATAATTATTCTTGCTAATTATAATTGAAACAGACAACAGGCAAACGAGCGCTGACAGAAAGCTGAAGATTAACCCTCAAACCCCGCGGCCAAGATGAATGTATCTCATTCTACCAATCCAGAGTAGAAAAAACTAGCTCCATGCCAATATGATACTCAATTAGTTATGCACCATTTATTTCTCAAGTAGCTGCTGTCAGGGTGCCTTTTTATAAAATATCAATCTTTAAAAAAAATTATTTTCTTTGTAATTTCTTGATTATTTTACTTCATCCTGATCACTTTATTAGTTTTTATCTCTGCTGTGAAGTCTTTAACAATCGCAATTGTCAAGTTGTAGAAACAATATATTTGTGATAATCAACTCTTCGTCCATTTATGAATCTGAAATATATTGGGAAATATTTTTAGCAATTGCAAAAGCTCAAAGCTGAGAATGAAAGATTGAAGGCTGAGAATCGAGCCCTTACTCGAGTGGTGAGCAAACTGACCAACTCGACTGGCAAATAGGTAAATGCCACCAAAGATCTTTCAACCAAAGCACTTTCCCCAAGCATGGCATTGTTCCCCAAACCCGAGTTATTAATCAGCTTTGTTTGCTTGTCAAATAACAACCCATGTTACGTGGAAATTGTACATACAAATATTCCATTATTCATTACATTTTTGCTTCCAAATTCTACATGACTGTTGAATGTAACAATGTTGTCTGGTTATGAATGTCACAAGAGCTGTGAAATAATCAAAACTTTTTCTAGTCTCAGAATTATAGGTTCAAGAATAACAGGAAGTCTCCTTTCTTTTCAAGTACATATTATTTAAATATGTTTCGGTGAATGTCGATTTCTTTCATGAAATGCCTTTCTACAAATTGCTTCATAAATCCATTCCCTTATAACTAATGCATTTACGCAAAAGGGCTAATATAATAAATGCTTACAATTTTCAATTCAGTCCCCCCAAACAATTGGGTTTTCTGAGTGTGGAGTGTGTTATGGTAAATCAGACATTACAAATACTATGCTTATCCAGAGGAAATGGTATGATGGCCAAGTGTTATGTATGAAAGTATTGCTTTAGAAAATCCTAACTAGCTAAACCCTGCGTTTATTAAATTTATCATAAATCTGAAGAAAAACTTTTTCTTTGTCTGGTATCATACAATGCAGATAACTTTAATTTTCAAAAGAATAGTAACAGGTACCTGTGAGTATAGAGTTGACAAGAAGTGTTTCTGTGAACACAAATCTTATTTTCACGGAAGTATGATCTTCATTCCTTCATTGCATTATCCATCCCCAAAGGTTATTTGAGACATTAATTTCTTTCTATTTATTTCACTAACATAGATTGACTTGGAATTTAGTCACAAAAACTAGAACTTCTACTTATAGATTGGGGGTTTCTCAAGTTTATTAGAATTTGTGTATAACTACAATGGTTTTCCAACAAAAACTATATAGGTAGGTAATATGTTATCTGTGAAATTCGCATTATTTGGATTTTTATCAAAATTAACCAAGGTCATCCACACCCAGACTTATAAATAAAAAAAATATGTTTTTATGTTGTCATTCTGCTTTAAAAAATATGTATGACATATTTTCTTAAAGTCTTGGGTTATTTGTTTTATGGAGTTTTGTGATTAAAATACCCTATTTTCTGTTCTGTAAATATTATGTTTTTGTACAAATCATTTCATTAACTCTTGTTGAACAGATCATCGTAACCATCAGATTTTTGAAGTTGTATGGACTTTTTCAAAATTTACATTTAGTAGCTGCCTTTGAACTAACACCTCATTATTATTCTTACCATTTACATAAATAGCTTCAATCTTAAAGGCAATGCTTTAATAGCTCTCTGCAATCTCCCCCTTTTAAAATGAATTGTTGTTATAATATGTATGTTATTTACAGGGATATATGTTTTTTGAATTTTATAATGCGATCTTAAAATTGTTAATATTTAATATCAAAAATTGAAAGCATCTTAAGAAATTGTTTGATTTGGCCCTTTTTTTAAATGTCCTTGCCAAATTATCATTTTTCAATATTTGTCGAAATGTGCATTCTTCAATGACAAAGCAAGACAATTTTGTGTAATTTTTTATGTTCTTTTATCGGTTCCATGATATTTCATCAAAATGACAATTAAACCCACCCTTAAAAGGTAACCATTTAACCTAGTTTTTGTTTCATAACTTTTAATGACTATGTATCACTTTTTGTAGGTGTGTTGAATTGTCATTTTGATGACATACCGGGTCTCCTCATTTATCAGTTAAAAAGCAACAAATAAAAAAAATATTTTCTTCTATGAAGCTTCAACAGTATTTTAAAATTATCATCTCCAGAACACAATATTTTAAATAAAGTAATGTTAGACATTAATAATTATAGATATTTATTTATGCGTAAATAATTTGTACTAATTCTATGTATTTTACAAGCGTTTCAGTTATATTGGCGTATTTACCAATGTGGCAAAACCATTTGTTTGCTAATTGCGTTTTGCTATGTATTCATATTATTAAAATAATTTGTAGCTTGGGACATTATACCGTAAAGCAAGGTGAAGACAAATGAAAGGCGTCAAACTTGTATTTGTAATTATGTACTTATTAATAATTTCGCTGTTTGATTTATCTGTTTGTGTTAATAATATTATATCTAAATTTGTGGGAATACGTAACAGAAGATGTATTATTTTATTACTCTGTTTTGTTTAAAAAAAAAAAAGGTTTTTGTTAAATTAGTCACCGTTTATAATGTATATTTATTGAAAATTAAAAAACATTTTACTTGATTCGAAAGTATAATAAAACATTACTCATCAATGTTATTGGTATCGGAAGAGTAAAGTAAATTAAGTCAGTTATCATAACTTGCTTTCATGTGTCAGTGGCGTGCCATAACTTTTTCCAATTTTCGTGATGTTCCTGAGGAACAAATTTTTGTTTGATATTTTTGCTAACAGTGCTGTCATCTTCTTGAAAGGGTAATTATCGATTTTTATTGTGTAAAATCCTGAAAATCCGAAGTAAAGTTACACAACTGCCATTTATCATGATGCTTGTTAACATATTATAATCACAAATTGTAACTTCTGTTTCAGCTTCATTGTAAATCAACAACCCATTTAAGAATACTGCAGTTAATAACAGATTTTTAATTTATTATTTTCTCATTTTTTTCTGATTTAAATCTGTACAAATTGATTGTAGAGATGTTACACTTTTATTTTTTTACATTAACCCCACACAGGGATGATTTGGGATACTGTGTGGAGGGTCTTTTTTAAGGAAAGCAACGAGAAGTAGTTCTGGGAAGTTAAAGGCTATGAGGGTTGGATAGGAATCTAGGGATCAGTGTGTATGAATATATCTGTCCCACTGCGGCACACTGCGGCACACTGCGACACACTGCGACACACTGCGACACGGTCGAGAAACCAGTTGGAGAGGAACATATTTTACGTTAGCTTTGTTTGCATTATTGTCAGCATTTCTTTCCTGGGTTACCAATTAAATTTGGTAGTTTCTGCAACGACTGTTGGATGAATGTCATTTGCCTCACAGACTCTTTGACTGTTTGCATTATTGTCAGCATTTCTTTCCTGGGTTACCAATTAAATTTGGTAGTTTCTGCAACAACTGTTGGATGAATGTCATTTGCCTCACAGACTCTTTGACAGTCTTCTACAGTGTTGGTTTCTCTCTAGTTCATTGTAACCCATAGCGTTTGATGTATATGTACATGGTAACTCCAGGTTTTCCAAAGCACTGTTTGCTATAAAAGCTACATTGACAAACTTTCATCACTTCTTTTCTTGTTTTGTTTAAAGTAATAAGACCATACCTCCTGCAGGATTCAAGCTTAGTATTTCCGAATTTCCAGGCAACTTTTTTATTCACATTGCTTCTCATTAATTTATAATTACAGTCAAACTTGGTTCTAGCCATGTGGGTCGTAGGAAATTTACATGAGGGCAATTTACTGAAAACAATAACAATCGCACAAGCAGGTTATTTATGACACTGGAGAGTTTAAAACTGAAACAATGCATGCAAGCTTGTGATGATATAATATTTTTCATGGAAACCTTGAACAATTGATGTGACTATAGTGCGTTGAGTATTTTGAGGAGGAAATTGAGAAGCATGAAAGCGAAATCTTTAAAACAATCATTGATTGTAAATTTTATCAATAACAGTGTATTTTTTAAACAAGTAACACTCGTATTTTGAAAATATAATATTATACATTGATAGTAGAGGTCTGATATGACGAATAATGACTATAAGGAGCAAATTTACTCGGTCCCCTCATGCTCGTTATAACCATGTTTGACTATATGTATGACTGACAAGATTAATTTATTAATTCTCCATGTAAAAACAATTAACTATTTCACCCTCTTCGCATACTCAATACTTTAGAGACTTATTAATATCGAAGTTGATTAAATAAATAATATATATATATATATATATATATATATACCTGGCCATCAACATTCACTAGTTAATCTTATCTTTTGTTATCAAAATGTATAGACAAGAATATATATATTTTTGTTTTGTTACTGTTTATTATTTTAAGCGAAAATGTTAAATTAATATTTCATCTTCTCATAATACACATCATTAATTTAATGTTAATATTTTTTTGTTTACAGGTATTGTTCAAAATGAATACATTTGTAATAGGATTTGGGGAAATTATTGGTAAATATTCGGGATCGCTGGCCACGCTTAAATAAATTATTGTAAATGGCCGTCATCTCACATTGCCTTTATAGTAATTAAGGTGAATCAAAAGGTTTTATTTAAAATCATATTAAGCGTGGACAGCGATCCTGAATAATTACCATATTATTTACAGGACATCTGCCCCCAAAAGAAAGGAAAGTCTAGATGACATTATTAATAAGGTTTAATTCTTTCTTCCAGCACAATTCAACCATACTGACAGAAAATAAGCGGCTGAAGGATGAAAATGGGGCCCTTATAAGAGTCATCAGTAAGCTCTCTAAATAAAGAATTGCCTCCTCCTCAAATCATCACATATCATCACAGTGACACAGGATGCTATTGGTGATCCACTTCATATATTCTTCATATCTTTCACACAACAGCCAGTGTCTTTTATACGAATTGCCTTATAGATAGAAAAGTGTTTTCTATTGTAAAAAATGCCCTAACCACTTGCCTGCCTGAAGAGGAGAACACCTTTTCACTCGAAAAAATAGTAAATTCTAATGTAGCAGTGGGCTGAATCTGGTTGGTATCAGTGAATGTACTGACCATACCATACTGCTATTGGGCCCAATGTGCACCACCGGGGTGACCAGGCGACCAGGCGACCAGGCGACCAGGCAGGTGGTTGACTTACTGCGGTGGTACCACTTTACTAGTGAAACTAAAACAGTTGTGTGTACCTAAAATTAAGATGGTTTAGTATGGAACTAAAGTGATTTATGGATACTGGAGACCTAGTTACAGTTAATACTCATCTTTAATTATTGGAGATACACTGAACAATTTTTTATAAATTTCTGTATGTGCATGATAATACAACTTTCTGTTACAAAGGGCATAAATTTTATAAGTATTGTTATTGTTAAAACTATTGTGTATTGCCAATAAAATTATTACTTCTTGTTCAAATATAGTCGAAAATAAGTTTATGTTCTAATATTTATATATATTATTATTATAAATTTTGTGAAAATCAAATATTGATTTAGTTCTTCTACATGTTTGCCGTTCTTCGCCTTCAGGGGGCATTATATATTTTTATTTTCTTGAAATGTATATTGTAATACAATATCATTTAGTGAAAATCAAATATTGTTTTAGTTCTTCTACATGTTTGCCGTTCTTCGCCTTCAGGGGGCAATATATATTTTTATTTTCTTGAAATGTATATTGTAATACAATATCATTTAGTGAAAATCAAATATTGTTTTAGTTCTTCTACATGTTTGCCGTTCTTCGCCTTCAGGGGGCAATATATATTTTTATTTTCTTGAAATGTATATTGTAATACAATATCATTTAGTGAAAATCAAATATTGATTTAGTTCTTCTACATGTTTGCCGTTCTTCACCTTCAGAGGGCATTATATATTTTTATTTTCTTGAAATGTATATTGTAATACAATATCTTTTTTTTTAATATAAATTGTCACGTTTTGTTAAATAATGTAACACATGTAAGAACAAAAGTCATGTTTTGATTTGCCAAAAATTTAAAATTTTGAAAATTATATATAAGTACATAGGTATTTATTCAACAAATATCATATGTGATTTCTTAGAAAGTTTCACTTAACGGTTTTGATGTTTTGCAAAAATAAACAATTACTTAGTTAAAACTACTCCATTATTTTATACTGGGCACTATATTATTTACCAAACCATGAATATAATGTAATAAACATATTTGTTACTTTTGTAATACATTTTATGTATATTACAGTATCATTGCTCTGATAAACTACAAATACTGATTGGACACAATTAATAAAAATATATAAAGAAAGTTGATTTGAAACATTACAGTAAACATTTTCATTGTAAATATTATATTATGAAACATAAAAGTATTTAAATGGAATACAAAGATATATTTTTAAATTTAATAAAAATATTTGTCTCTTCTGATTCCTGTTATCATTGCATTAATCTGGAAATTTTGAATTAGGCTCTTGAGTCCTTCAAAGAACATCACAGTTTGCTTGGTCTACCATGAATGATTGGTTGTTGAATGGTTTACTGAATTGTATGGTGTGTCCGAGATAGAATAACTAAATAAAGTTTTCAGTTGGATTTTGTTTTGTTATTTGTAAATTGTAAGATATTATACCGCTAACATGTATTATGTACCCCTATTAGTTAGCAATTAAACATAATTTATTTGTTTTGTACCACGGTCTACGGCACTTGAAGTATATAGAATGCCAGGGATCTGCTAATAATATTGTTGTTGTTTTTTAACTGTGAGAATTACCCAAAACAATAATTATTTACTTTCTACAAATACATAAATTATTAAATTTGTTTGCATGTTTGTATGGGAAATAAAACTTACTTGTATATTTTTTATGAATGGTTTTGTTTTTGATAAATTCCTATTTTAGCCAAACTATTGATTTGTACCCTCGCTTGCCTCAATATATCAAGATTTCAAAACAAATAATATTCAATTTGGCCTTTATAGGGTTAGTTTAAGTTCAAAATTCATATTCCATTATTTATTAAACCGCATTTTCATTTATCTTCATTAAGTATTGGTTAGTCAAATTTATAATACTATTATATTTATTGTTGTGTTATTTCGTAAAATTCATACAAATACTAACTAATAAAACTTTTTTGCAATACATGCAAGTCTATTTATTTATGTACATACTTCTATACTAATCTGTTGAAACGATGCTCAGTTAAGTTAATGTTAATTCTCAACAGCAAAATATATATTTTTCCACCTACTAATCGTCATCATTGATATTGTTATAAACATGGTAGAGATCTGAAAATAAATTATAGGATTGGTGCACACTTCAAATTATTATTTAAACATCAATTTGGGATACTACGGGCGCCATGCGATGTGTGTAAAGCATGTTATAAAAATTATTTCAAACAAAGCCTTTCCATAGCTGAGAGAATTTTAATTTTCTGTTGGTGAAATTCTTCAGAGTAGACAATTTAACACATAATAATTACTGGAAAACATAGGTACATGATAAGACATAATATTTTGTTTAAGAGGAACAAAATTTTATGTTCTGTTAAAAAAAAAAAATTAAATTCATTCATCCTAATATTTCTACTTTTCAATCAATCTAACCCCTCCGACTTTTCGCGAACTTGAAGCTAAGATGTCTTTATTGAAATGTCAATTTCACGAAAACGTTGTGTTATTACCGCCTCACAATCAAAGCTCTATAAATGAAACATTACTGAACGGAGCCGAATAGTAAAAACTGTTTTAGAAAGGTTACAAAATAGGCTTTCAAATTGTTGTATCATAAATAAATATTAACATTTGTAAATATTTAAATTTAGAATGGAAACATGAAAAAATTGTAAAAATGTCTCACCTGTAATGTTTTATGTAAAAACGATACTAAAATCACGGATAATGTAAAAAAAAAACACTTATTTCATCGTACAAATGTACAATAAACAATTCTGTCACTTCACTTTTTGACCATTTCATACAAAATATATTTTTAAAAAATAATTAAACTTGCGAGGCGGGTCGGCACGTCAAACGGCTTTCTTGGCGTCGTTTTACGATTTGGCGGGTAAAATTTGCTTCCACTGAGTAGGTCTTTTTACGGGTTTCTATGGATAACTTTGAATAGAGATGTGAAGCTTCATTCAATACGAATATTCTACTTCTTGTTTTAGGGATGTCACTAGAAGAATAACGGAGTTATGACGATTTTTGTGGAAACACACGCGTTGACGTGTAAACACGCTTATTGTACTTGACTGCTATCGTTATTTTATCGTGTATATCTGCTTACGTTGCTGACCGGTTAAATCACATTTGATAGGAAGGATAATATTTTTTAAATATTTAATTTCTTTTGTTTGAGTTTTGGAAGAATTCGTCTCCATTGAAAGTACTAACTTGACATCATATTCTGTCAAATTAGTACTTGGTTAGCCCCGCCATGTTTGAAATAGTTGTCTGGCAGTCGGCCAAGACTCCTATGAATAAGTCAGTTACACAATAATCTATCAATGTGCTAGTAAATAATACTGATGACCAGTCAATTATTATTGAATTTGTAGTGCTATAAGAAATATGAACTAACCATCTCACCGTTCCATAGGGGTAGGCAGAGAGGATGGATCGCCACAACTCTCTCTTTGCAATGCCCTTCATTCACATTTATACATACTCTTCTGCTATTCTCTTGACGTGATCTGACTAAATATTTGATTCACTGTCTTTCTCAGGCATCCCTGACTTCTACCAAATCATTATTTCATTTCTGAATCATATATTCTACTTACATTACTTGCTTCATTACCTTCTAGGCACCTCGAAAATACAGTTTAGAGATAATAATAATAATATTTGGATGATTTGTATAGCGCCGTTTTTGTGTAAAATCACCTCAAGGGCGCTGTACAAATATAAAATATATTTATCTACCTTGTTACTAATTGTAGACTATACAAACAACTATCAACTTAAGGTTAACAGATAGATTGCATCTACCGGTTCGTCGATCACTAATACAAAATTATATGTACAATATCCTTTGACCAATAGCTGCGATGCTGCATTAGAATGTAGGAATTATTATTTATTTATGTTCTGTACAGGCAGGAAATAAAATGAGAGTCCGTAAATTATTTTTTTCAGGATAACTCCGTCACAACAAAATTCAAACAAGCACTGCAATTAAGTCATTTAGAAAAATCTTTTCTTATATATTTAGTAATAATCAATTTAGCTACCAATAGGTAAGTATGTAATATGCTGATATAAAATAATAGACTTTCTTTAGGGGTCCGTTTTTTTTAAATACATGACCGTCGCGGTCCGGAAGGGAAAAAGACTTACAACCTCTCCCCCCCCCTCGCGGCTTAACAATTGAAATAACAAAGTGTACTATTTAAATTAGTGTAGATAAAATATCAATGAAGGAATAAAACGAATGTGTTCCGGAACATTATTTTATTAAATAATAAACAAATGGTACAAATAAAAAGAAGTTTAATGAGAAAAATGTCATTTTTTGCTTTGGACTATCCGTCTGAAGTATGGACTAAAGTTTGTGCAGGATATTGTCATTAAATCTTGGAGATTAATTAATTATTATTATTTCATTGGTAAGTCTGCTCCGGAATTTATTTTGACTGAACTTCATCTTGGAAAATGCTGCTTCACAAACAACCCAAACAAAGTGAGAAGTTTCAAGGCTATTTCTTTTAATTCTGGGTATGTATTAATTACCAGAAACAAATTTTATCTAAAACTCTTGACAAGAAACTTCCTGTTTTTAGTGTATTAAAACTGCATTTCCTTGGAAATCGATCATTTCCATCTGGAAAATATTTGCAGCTTCATTGCTCCATTCATCACCGGAATGCAGTTAGTAAATGTTACTGAGGATTTCGACGATATTCTCAATTTTCTTAAAATCTGTGAATCTATTTTGTGCGGACCTGTTAACACAAGGTCTGTTAGCAAAAAAATAGGTTGGCGGTCCGGATCCGGGCCGCCATTTGGTGACCCCTGCTTTAACGGAACTTCTAGTTATTCTAATAAAACCCCACTCCACCTCTGTACTCTGTAACGAACATGGACAGTGGGTAAGGGGATATGTACAAAAAGCAATTTTATTATTTTAATTAACTGAAACTAATATTGCTTAGAAATACAGCATAGATTATAATATAACTTTAGTTAACTCTTTGCACGCGGCCGTATCAACTGTTGTTATGGCAAAAAGTCTACACTCACACGCGGCTGTATCAACAGTTGATACGGAAACTTTGACGGCCGATATTCCAGCGCTCTTTCGTCATAAATGTATTTCTTGCTCACTTGGACATTCGTAGAACTATCACGATGCTGACATCTACAAGAATTTCTCAAATATAAAATTGGATTTCATAAAAAAAGATCGATAGTCAAGTGCGCCTCTTCGCGCCTTTTAGCCCTTTAGTTTACATTTTTGTGAACGGATGGCGTTAGTACTAGTATGTCATTCACAACTTTTCATAACTAAGAATGGTAAGTGATCATGGTGTCCCATTTGAGTCTATCAACGCAGTGGCCTAAGTACACACACGCCTAGTGAATGGCGGGGCCACATTCAAAAGATACGGTACGTCTTTGTATGAAATTTTATGTTTTTGTTTTTATAAACATCTAAGAGTGTTGACACACGAGGATTTGTTTTCATATTGTGGAGAATAATCTTTTCTGTCTATATGGTCCAATAAATCATGCCAGAATGCTATAATTTGACATTTAATTGCGTGCATAGGTATTTTAAAATATGTACCGCATACGGGTATAGATAAAACGGAGCAAATTAACGCGTTAAAAAGGTTAACATGTTGACAAATAAAAATTGTTTTATTAGTTCAATCAGAAAAAAGTCATGAAATAAACAATTGCATTGAAGAATTAATAATTTTTTTATCTTTCTTAGTGGAACATATCTGAGCTTACAATATTACTGTTAATATCATGTACACCTAGGTACTAATTCTTTAATTGTTTTAATTAATCAATTTTATTTTTTATATCCAGTCGACCGATTTATGGCAAGTTTGTAAAAAAATTTTGAGCTTGTCATAATGTGCCAAATTTATAAAACTAAAAAATTGTGATAAACAGCGAAATCCAGGTGGATTCATTGGCTTTAAACTGCAGTAAGCAGTTTCATGTGTTTCCATATTAATATTTTGAGGAATGATATTAATTAAATAATATGCCAAATGTGTATATAACCAATCGTTCGAGTGGGTGAAAATCGAAATGACAGGCAGTCACAATTAACTTAGCGTAATTTATTTTATTTTTGTAGCTGCCTTTACCTATGTTATTTATAACGATAAAATAGGTAGGTAGGTACAGAAGCGCAACATTGAATTACGTAAATTAAAATAAACACTATGTTAATGTAAAGGCTTAAAGTAGAAACTGTTAAGTACTCATGTTTTTAGGCAATTATTTCTTAATTTAAACGTTTTCAATGTTTTTATAAGACATGTTTTCTTCGCGTATGTATGTTTATATAGTATACTGAAATTACATATTACGATATGGATAAGATTCTATCATTCTCTTCTACATTCTTAGGCAATATAGGGTACTTATCTAATTAGCATTATGTTTGCAGGTAAGTGTTGAGTGTGCAAAATAATTTTTTAAAGGTTTTCTAAGTGTATAACAATACAGGGAATAGAGTAAGGGACGTCAGTAGATAATAATAATAATACATACTCGTTATAATTATGTATAATAAATGTAATAACTTATAAACAATGTTGTGTTCATAAAAAAAATCTGAGTTAATAAGTGTATTAAATAATTAACATAGCATTTAAATTCCACAAATTTCATTGTTTCGCTTTCGCTTACTCGCTTACGCTACGAACATTTGATTGTATCGCATATTTGATATGGTGAAACCATGGCCTTGAATCGTGGCCGAACTGCAAAAATGCCTGGAGTTGCTTAGCACAAATCCCAGCAGTCTCAAAGCTTTGCTGTATTTCGTTTCTATGTGGACTTGAAATGTAAGGTCAATATCAAATGTGATTCCCAAACCTTTCGAAATAACAACGTGTTTAAGAGATTAATAAGACATTTTGGAATTTTAGTACAACGATTTTGTTTGCTTTGGTTTAGCACACAATGGACCATTTCTTAAAATTAAATCTAATTTATTGTAACTTCATTCAACGATAGAATTTATATCGCTTTGTAGCTACAAGCAACATTCCAATGTTTTTATTAAAAGGAATAGTTTAATGTCATCCACAGATAAGAGAAACTTAGCATATTTTATGCAATGGTAAATATCAATGATAAATAGTGAAAATAACAAAGGTCCAAGATTTGAACCCTGTGGTACTCCAGAAATTGTGATGGTAGAGTTGGCAGAGTGGAAAATACCATATGTTACATATTGTTGCCTATTTGAGAAATAACTAAAATAAAACGGATATAAAAGTTATTAAGGAAATCCAAATTGTTCCAATCCAAAATCAGATTTATTTAGGGCAGTAAGCGGATCTACTGAGTCAAAGGCCTTTGCGAAGTCGTTGTATAATACATCTACTTGATTGTTATTCTTGATTGTTATCAAGAGCTTGACATACATACTCTGTAAAAATCATTAGATTAGACACAGTAGATCTGCCAGACCTAAAACCTTGCTGTTGGTCAATTATAAAAGTTTCAACCTGGTCATATTTATGAATTATTATTTCAAACAATTTAGCTGGAGAGGATAGGATCAGAAACATAATGTTATGTGGGTAGTATAAGATAACATTTCCCTTTAGTAAAATTTATAAATTAGTTAGACAATAGACAATGTACCTGAGAATTGCTTACAAAATATGTGAAAAGGGATAACTTTCATTATGACAAAGGAAAGCTTCACAAAGCAGATGATGGTGGAAAAGAAATGTGTTATATAAAACAGAAAAACTGGGTCTGCACTGTTCCACTATTTTGACTGGCGCCCCACCCAGGCGTTGTGAGTTAATTCCTCAGCTGGCTAAGTCCGCTGTCACGATAAGCAACATTTTCCGCTTATTATGGGGTAATAGGAGATTTTGAAACATTGTCAGGTTATTCGTAACCCGGGAATGTTTGTCTTTCTTTAAAAGAAAACAAAAGTTGTCTGCTGTAGTAGTGCAGGACAAAGACGCCTGAAGGTGCCTTGTCAAGGGGATCCCTGGTCCCCAACCTAATTTGGAAAAGGGAAAGAAATAATGCAGATGACAATGATACAAAAGAGTTTTTTCGTTTGTTTAGGACATTCACCAAAATATTATGTAATTCTTTTATCGAATTTCAAAATATAGGGTTTTCCAATAAGAGGTGTTATTCTGAATATTAATTAAGGAATTAATGATTTTTTATGGCCGGAATTGGATGGTATTGATCTGGACAACTTTTACTTTCAACAAGACGGCGCTACGTGCCACACAAGCAACGAAAGCATTGATCTTTTACGGGATAAGTTTCCGGACCGTGTTATCTCTCGAAGAGGTGATCACAATTGGCCACCGAGATCTTGTGATTTCACACCTTGCGACTTCTTCCTTTGGGGCCAAGTGAAAGAGGTCTACGCAAACAGTCCAGCATCGATTTAAGACCTCAAAGATGGAATTCGTGAGGCTATCGAGGACATAAGGCAGTCACTTTGCGATTTGGTTATGGAAAATTTAGGGTATAGGATATGGTCCTGTAGGCGTGGTCGTGGTGGTCATTTGACTGATGTTATTTTTCACTATTAACGGCATACCTTCCTCTTTATAATGAAATAAACATTCAATTATTTATTTTAAAAAATGTCATTTTTCTTTGAATATCAAAATAACACCTCTTATTGGAAAACCCTGTATTTTTGTTAGGGTGACATCATTCATGATTTGATTAAATGATAATTTTAGTAGCCCTCCTTTTTCTTATTTAGCTTACATTAATGTATATTATGTATTATATCATATATTATAATGTTCAAGCTACAGCTTATGACACTAAAATATGTTTAAAAAAAAACTATAATTAGATCAAATAATTTTTATTTCAAAAACTTTAGGTTACATAATAATTCATCTTTATAATATAATGGACATAGAAAATATTTATAAGTTAAAGTGATTAAACATTTGTAAATATAAAAATACAAATAAAATAAATTTCAGATGCACTTGATTTTAAATTAAACTTATGTAACTAAACCTTGCACTTCATGTAAACTTTTGGATTCAAGTAAATTCATAATAAATAAGAAGATAAATAAATGATTCTGAGGATGGCATGATGGAACAAATCACTTCTGCACTAATTGATAAATTAGGCTAGGTATGTTTTGAATTGAAAAACCATTTTATAGAATCTAGAACAAACATGAAAACAAAAAATTGTCAAGTAAACAAGTGACGCGGATTAACAACAAACTGTAAAAATAAGTGCAGTTTTTTTAACATTCCTCAAAACTTAAAAAATAAAATTTTTCGATAGGCGTAATTTACTAAGCTAGGGCGCCAACACTGTCTGGAACGAGTATTTAACCTTCAGATATTAACTTAACGGCATCGCTTTAGCACGTCCTTTGATACGCACAGTAATTAAACTTAGATATTATTTATCAACTTATTGTGTTTTAGTTTTGGTTGATTTAATTCTAAAATTCACAGCATAGTTTACAGAAATTCTAGGGTAAGACTCATCGCTTAGGTGTTCTGACCCGAACCGCAGCAACTTCGTTTTGGTAACTCTTCTTCTTCGATTACGAGGATCCGGCTCTGCCGAGTGTTATTTTTCTCTTCGGCTAATTCCGATCTTTGGATCAATCGTGTTGTCATTTCAAGAAACAGTTCTTCGATCCCAGTATTTAACTTTGCAGAAGTATGGAAATGAAATGCACCGACTGATGCTGCGTATCTAAAAGAGAAGGAAAAATTGTATGTGCAATCACAGATATTTTTGCAGGAAGAAAAACATTAATACTAGAGAGTGCTAAATGTAACAAATTGTGCATCATAAGCGCTGCAAAATCTTCATAAAGTACATAGTCGCAAGTAAAACTTTTAAAAATTACCAATTAAAATGAACTCAGTTAAGACCAACACGAATCATGAATTATGTGCGCTCTCTAAACCCAACTATAAAGAAGTTAACCTTGCTCTGATGCAATAAGCAATGTTTCCTAAATTTTAACCAATCGTAGCGACAGTTAGTTATTTAAATTCTATTATTAGCGTCATAATGCACAGTTGTTTAAAGGTCTAAACACTAGATGCAACTAGTATTCATACTTTCAAATAATTATAATGCTCTTGTTTATATAAATATATATATATATCTGTTGCAGATTTCAAGGTCTTCAATTAATAAACTCCTCTTTTCTTACCGCAGTATTACAACTGAAAATTAAAATGACTTATTTTTATGAATATCCTATTTAAAGAATCCTTAGAGCCTGGTGTTCTCTTTTAGAGTTGTTCTAAGGTCTATCAGTTCAGACATATATTAATAAGAAAATGAATGATACATAAAATGTTCTGAGTTCCATTTTGGCATTAGTACTTAAATAATAAAATAATTTACTTAAACAGGAAAGTGTTGTTAACAATATCCACATTCTTAGTGGCAATTCGATACTTCAGTCACTTATCCCAGTTGGCAAAATAATGTTGACTTAACGCAGTAGTTATGGGTATGAAAAATGTTTTATACTTCATATAATAAGGTTAGAAGAAAACATGTTATAACAGAAATGAGGGATATAGAAACAAAGACAGAAATCTACACAAAATTCAATAATAATTTTTGTAAACTATTTTCATGATTATGTTAAAATTAAAAGTTCAAAAATAGTTCCAAGCTGAACATTTTTTTACCAAATATCGGTTGCTGTCTTTGCTTTTATAGCCTTAAATAATATAGATACACAAAAGTAGTCGCAAATACATTTCAATAAAAATATAGAGTAAGTATAAAATTCGCCCGTATATTGTTGCACTCCCGCAATTACACTTCCAAAAGTCAAAAAAAATGTTGAGTCAGTTCATTTACAAATACTAACATTTTGATGTTTTAGTAAATTATTTATGTTAGACCGTTGTCCCAGTTGGTACGGACTGAGTGCTGTAAGACCCTGCGCAGAAAAGTAAAGTTCGCTAAAGTGGGGTAACGGTCTAAGGCCTTAGTTTGATATGCCACTTTTTTATGGTGTTCTTTCAATGGTGGACTATCAAAAGTACTTAACTCGAAACACCTGATTTTTGACTAATGGCAGTCTAGTTGTGATGGTGCAAAAAATGTTCATAAATTGTAAAAATGTTCAAAAGAATTCAATGAGGAAATCTTCAGAAAAAGCACCATGTTTTATGAGTGAGATTATTTGTATTACCTTTCCGCTTCTTCAACTGTTACATTCCGTTCCTTTTCTAAATCAACTTTATTTCCCGCAATAACCAGACAAATATCTGCGCCAAGAATTTTCTTCAGTTCCTTTACCCAAGTCTGAACCTAAAATCAAATGGTCTCAAACAGATTAAAACTAATTCAAATGATTCCATTTTAACAGAAGTCATATACAAATCATTAAAATATTATTATTATATTAGGAATAAATACAAAGATGGCAAACAATCACAATGTAAGTTATCCTAAAATGCTATTCGAGCCGATCTCTCCCCTCTTCACTACTTTCAGCCTCAAAACATACCCCAATTGGGGATGCTGTAGTCTAACTGGCTCCAGACGGTTGGGTTAGGTTAGCATAGAGTTAGTTACTATACAGTAGCTTGGACTCTTAAAAATTTACAGGTCTAAGCTGCAGAAATGAGAATTTTGAGAGGAATGGTAGGAATTACAAAACGGGATCGAATAAGAAGCTTGACGAACTGAGATGAACTTAAAATGGAACACCTGCCACTCTTCGTAGAAAGTACGCACTTGAGGTGGCTTGGTCATGTACTAAGAATGCCAGAAGACCGACTTCCACTGAAAGTACTGAGTGCGATTCCAAAGGGAAGATGTCCAGCAGGCCGCCCCAGGCAGGGTTGAGAAAAGCAACTATGGAGGTTGTGAGAGCAGTGGCTGGGCTTAATAAAGACGGAGGCTGCCAAAGAAGCGCAAAATGGACGACTGGAGGCGATGCGATGCTGACCCAAATAGGACAACGGCAAAAAGATGAAATGAAAAGAATTTCAATTTATTTGCATAACATCACCACCAGTTTATTCTTTTCTGCAAAGCGGCCAAATGTAATTTATGCAGTGATGGATTACCATCGACGATATTCTCATTGAATATAGTAATTACCTTTTGGAATGAATATTCATTGGTTATATCATACACTAAAATTGCTCCATTTGAGGATCTGTAATAAATTGGACCCAAGGCATGGAATTTTTCCTGTCCAGCAGTGTCCCATATGGACAAATTCACCCTTTTTCCATCAATGTTTAACTTCTTGTTGAGAAATGAAGCCTGCAAAAAAATACAAAAATAAATAATACTATTATTTTAATTACTACATATTATTAATACCTGGTTTTGCCAAGTCTCAACAACCATTTTGTTATTGAGCAATTGAAAAATTATCAACTTATCCAAAATCGCCATAAGGAATATACGTATCAACTACCATCGGATACACATGTCAAAGTACTGTACTCACAGACACAAATATGTACTTCCTTTTACGATTCTTCAATAACAACTGCCATTCTACAAATAATTCAACACTCCCCACACACCAACACTAAACCATCCTTTAATGCCGACATACACCAGCACAAAACCAAATACACTTATCATCATTTACTCACACGACTAAATTTGGAATTAACTTCTTACATCGCGTATATGCAATACAATGCATTACTTAGTAACCTAAACTTCCAGTAACAAATAAAAAAACATTGGTAAAAGCTCTTAAAGGATATTTTTTCAACAGATTTACTAACCAGTGAAACAAATATTCTTTGGAACTCCCTAACTTCTGTATATCTTTCTTATTGTATTTATATCATATTTATCAAGTAACTGTGTTAAGTCTGTCTAGTCTGTTTCAAAATCCACATAAACTATTCATTGAACTTCGTATTCAATTCTTGTGTAAAAATAATTTCCTTTTATAATTGTATAATTTTGTCTTTACCGAAATGAGTTTTATTAAACTCACTGGGAATAATGTATTAGAAATATTATTGTTATCATTTTGTAATATATCATCAACAAATAAATAAAAACAAACATCATTTAGTCTCATTTTTTTACAGTTAACTGAATGTTCATGTTAATGGTGTGAAAAATGAGCAGAATAAATGGTTGCTTGATGTATTCTAGTGTTTATTGGCATCATAAGATGACACACAACATTGTTCCAAATTACATACAGAATGTTATCTTATCTTAAAATGGATTAAATAAAATTATTTGGATGAAATCAACAGGGTTTACGTGAAGAGCAGTACCTGGGATCTATTTCTCCCGAGAGTGAACTTGAATTGAATGGATTTTCACAGATTTCCAAGAATAATGAATAAAATTATTTGCATATTAGTAATCCGCATATTTTAATTATGAATACCAAATTTTCAAGATAATTACTGACTAATCTTGCCAACTATCATGACCGATGCGTAAAACTAGCTGACAAACATGACGGTTATGTCAATGTAACTTGCTTTGTGACTTGTCAGTGAGAAGACTCATATGTCAATGGCCGGAAATAAATTTACTCTCTGTAACCTGCAGAGCTTTTGATTTGTGTGAATGGAATGCTGTATAAAAAAACAATAGCTGCACACGGTGGTGCCATACTCTTATGCATAAAGAATTCATACTGTTAATTGGCATTGAGGACGAACAGTTAAATTATTGAGCTGTCACTCTGCGTACAATATTAAACTGTTTAATATCAAGTAAAAAATGTTTAACTGTAATTTTGCAATTTTTCAATTTCTATGTTATCAAATTTGTGCAGCTAATCCAAGTCGGACAGATGATTTTGTTAACCACAATCTTATCTCTTAGGGAATGTTTCAAGAGAGTCTTGCATAACGGACAGATTTATATAGTAAAGGCACACGTAAAATTAATGAAATGGTAAAGGAGGAAGTATTGCAATAACCTGGATAGTGGTCACATGCTGGTTGTTGAACTTGTCCTCGATGTAGCGGACGAGAAGAGAGGTCTTGCCCACACTTCCTTCCCCCAGCAAAACTATTTTGAAGTTGTGTTGTCCCAATGTACTATTACTTGCCATTGCGGAAGCGGGAAAATAATACTTTCATCAAGAACGGACAAAGTTATTGAAGTCGCAGTTCACAATAACGTCAAACCTCAAACCGAAGTGACAGGTAATTTATACCAGCCGATATCAGCTTCTGCGCATGCTCCGAACCGCAATCTTGAACATTGTCATGTTTTGTAAACAAAATTTAAGCTGTCAAATAATGCAACATCTATGGTATTTTGAAAGGAACAGTGGCAGAAAATAAAGTAGGCTATACACATGAATATTTTTCGACCAAATTAATATGAAGATTTCAGAAATATTTATAAAATTCGATATCAATTTTATTTTATTTAAGTATTTGTATTAAGCCCATGATTACAAAGTTTAACTAACATTAAAAACTGATGGACCCCTTTAAAGTCGTATTAACACTGTGAGGGACGATAATTTTGCTAGCCAGCATAGAATTTTGCCAAAAATTTAATAAAATATTGTTACAACTCTACTTAAGGGATGTTAATAATTAATATTATTCAGGTAAAAGATAAGGAGGAACGAGTACAAAAAAAAAGAAGTTACTTAAGTTCGAACACGATTAAAATTTATTTAAAAAAAAATGTATAAAGAAGGGTTAGTCTTAATCTAGCTTAATGATAGTTTTAAATTGTAATTCTTAAAATTAATTGTCCTTTTTCTTAATCCTAAATTATCTTCATTCACTGTCTTAAAAGTTGGGTCACGTTACGAGATAATTATGCAAAAATTGTGCAGACACTTCCCTTTACGATGATTCTGGAATCACGGATCTCCACGTTCGCACTTATCACCGACAACACAAGCGGCAACTTGGGTTGGATCCGAAGGGCGGAAGTTGTTCAACCTGGGCCAAGGCTCCGAAGGGCGGAGTCGGCAGGCAGCGAATTCTGAGTGGGCAGCTTCTGGGTGGGAAAATCCTCGGCACCGCTCCAAGGGGGAGAGCAGGAAGTTTCTCGGCGGAGGCGAGACGGTAACTTCTGCTAGGGCAGCTCCCTGGTCGGAAGAGCCTCGGTGCCGCTCCAAAGGGGGAGAGCAGGAAGTTTCTCGGCGGAGGCGAGACGGTAACTTCTGCTAGGGCAGTTCCCTGGTCGGCAGCTGCCTCGGCGCCGCTCCAAGAGGGAGAGCAGGTTGATGACTCCCAAGGTGATGACTGTCGAGTGCGGAAATGTGAAGTGTCGAGAACTAGGCGAGATCGTGACCGCCAAGAGGGCAGCCTCCTGGGCGGAGGCGCCTCGGCGACCGCCCCAAGGGGGGGCGAGATGATGACTCTCGAAAGGCGAGATTGTGACTGTCGAGAGGGCAGCCTCCTGGGCGGAGGCCCCTCGGCGACCGCCCCAAGGGGGGGCGAGATGATGACTGTCTGACTGGGTACTCTTGACTCGGGACTGTTGGTTGCGGAATCTGTCTTCAGCTGTTGAGGCGAGATCGTGACCGCCGAGAGGGCAGCCTCCTGGGCGGAGGCGCCTCGGCGGCCGCCCCAAGGGGAGGCGAGATGATCACTCTCTGACTGGGTACTGGATACTGTGTTTTTGGTCGGGACTGTCTTCAGCTGCGCAATCCAGCGACCGTAGCGCGCCTGTCGTGGGGTGCTGTAACTAAAGTGGTTCCGCTTTAAACCACTTCGGTACGTTGTTTGAGTCCGTGGCGCTGGCATCGACATTCTCACCGTAGTCGTTATTATTATTTTAAAAGATGCTAAAATGACATTTGTACAAAAGACCTTCAAACAATTACAATTTAGCCTAGCCTTGGGCGAAGGTTTGTTTTTATTGCCGGGTCGCTGGCTTAACGTTCCCATTTCAGAATTACTACTTAATGACGGTCTAGAGATAAATCTGCCGACTAATGGGTGTATTGCTTGAGTTGGCTTTCTAAATTTTTATTGCGGGACCGGTGAAACTATTCACTAAATACTTAATGTCTAATAATTCGAACTGCCGCCTCCATCTGCGTGTAAAATCAGAGAGATAAATGCTGGAGCACGTGTTCGCTTTGGTCTTTCTGTGAATTCAAGTCATGTATATACCTAGGGACATATCAATCGCCCCCGGTTTGTTTGACTTGAATTCACAGGGAGATTATAATTAACTTATAAGCTATTATTAAATTTACTATTGCTACGACATTTAACCTAACAACCTAGATTTAACATTATTACGATATTGATATTGGCATAGTGTGGGTGTGGGAATGGAACTAGGTGTAGCCTGAATGACTTCTGCTGTGGCCGCTCGCGTAGTCCGGGTGCTAGCTGACGCCATTGTTCAAAATATTCTAAATTGTCTAAAAGTAAAATCTATTCCTAAATTTAAAAAAATGTATATACCTAATTTAATTTGAAAAAATCTATACCTAAATTAATTTAAAAAATCAATACCTAAATTAATTAAAACTACCTACAGCTAAGTTAATAAAAAAAAGCAATACCTAAATTAAAAACAAATCTGTACATAAACTATTACTAAGATTTTTGGGCGCCAAATACTCTTTTGATATGGGAAGTATTAAACCCGGATGTACATACATATTATAGAGACGAAAAATACTGTAAAACATAAATCAAAATTGCCACTTAAAATTAAACAAAATTATAAATAACCTGAAAATCTTATCCTAGATTCTAACGAGGCTGTGAGCGAATAAATAATTTTACAAATTATGAAAATCGTTCCTCCTTTTGAATTAATTGCTCTAATCTCAGGGTCGGGAATCGGAAGTATGCACTTATACTTCTACCAGCCTAAAGCCGGTAAGCCCCACGTTCAGGGCCGCCAATTGTTACAACTCTACTTAAGGGATGTTAATAATTAATATTATTCAGGTAAAAGATAAGGAGGAACGAGTACAAAAAAAAAGAAGTTACTTAAGTTCGAACACGATTAAAATTTATTTAAAAAAAAATGTATAAAGAAGGGTTAGTCTTAATCTAGCTTAATGATAGTTTTAAATTGTAATTCTTAAAATTAATTGTCCTTTTTCTTAATCCTAAATTATCTTCATTCACTGTCTTAAAAGTTGGGTCACGTTACGAGATAATTATGCAAAAATTGTGCAGACACTTCCCTTTACGATGATTCTGGAATCACGGATCTCCACGTTCGCACTTATCACCGACAACACAAGCGGCAACTTGGGTTGGATCCGAAGGGCGGAAGTTGTTCAACCTGGGCCAAGGCTCCGAAGGGCGGAGTCGGCAGGCAGCGAATTCTGAGTGGGCAGCTTCTGGGTGGGAAAATCCTCGGCACCGCTCCAAGGGGGAGAGCAGGAAGTTTCTCGGCGGAGGCGAGACGGTAACTTCTGCTAGGGCAGCTCCCTGGTCGGAAGAGCCTCGGTGCCGCTCCAAAGGGGGAGAGCAGGAAGTTTCTCGGCGGAGGCGAGACGGTAACTTCTGCTAGGGCAGTTCCCTGGTCGGCAGCTGCCTCGGCGCCGCTCCAAGAGGGAGAGCAGGTTGATGACTCCCAAGGTGATGACTGTCGAGTGCGGAAATGTGAAGTGTCGAGAACTAGGCGAGATCGTGACCGCCAAGAGGGCAGCCTCCTGGGCGGAGGCGCCTCGGCGACCGCCCCAAGGGGGGGCGAGATGATGACTCTCGAAAGGCGAGATTGTGACTGTCGAGAGGGCAGCCTCCTGGGCGGAGGCCCCTCGGCGACCGCCCCAAGGGGGGGCGAGATGATGACTGTCTGACTGGGTACTCTTGACTCGGGACTGTTGGTTGCGGAATCTGTCTTCAGCTGTTGAGGCGAGATCGTGACCGCCGAGAGGGCAGCCTCCTGGGCGGAGGCGCCTCGGCGGCCGCCCCAAGGGGAGGCGAGATGATCACTCTCTGACTGGGTACTGGATACTGTGTTTTTGGTCGGGACTGTCTTCAGCTGCGCAATCCAGCGACCGTAGCGCGCCTGTCGTGGGGTGCTGTAACTAAAGTGGTTCCGCTTTAAACCACTTCGGTACGTTGTTTGAGTCCGTGGCGCTGGCATCGACATTCTCACCGTAGTCGTTATTATTATTTTAAAAGATGCTAAAATGACATTTGTACAAAAGACCTTCAAACAATTACAATTTAGCCTAGCCTTGGGCGAAGGTTTGTTTTTATTGCCGGGTCGCTGGCTTAACGTTCCCATTTCAGAATTACTACTTAATGACGGTCTAGAGATAAATCTGCCGACTAATGGGTGTATTGCTTGAGTTGGCTTTCTAAATTTTTATTGCGGGACCGGTGAAACTATTCACTAAATACTTAATGTCTAATAATTCGAACTGCCGCCTCCATCTGCGTGTAAAATCAGAGAGATAAATGCTGGAGCACGTGTTCGCTTTGGTCTTTCTGTGAATTCAAGTCATGTATATACCTAGGGACATATCAATAGTGCAAAAATTTTTTCTTGTGATGTCATCGATCGCTTAGAATAATAATTATGCTTCAATCCAATATAATATATGCATACAGCCTGCTAATGAAGCCGTACGAGATCATTGACATTTATCACCAAATAAATTATCAAAGTTTTTTGTTGACAGTGACAGGGTTGTGTTGTGGACAAATTGTGAGACAGCCCAACACAAGAGTTACACACAAATTAATTTTAAAAAATACCTGTGAACTTGAGGATTTGAATCTGTGGCCTATGGATTTGCATTCGAGGGCCTAACCCCTCGACTACAAAGGCCATTATCTTAAAATAGACAAATGACATAGCGTATAAAAATAATTTTACTATAAAATATGTATAAAACAAAGAAAAGGCTTAATTTAGCACACGTATTAATCCATCTATAGTAATAGGAGCGCGCTGTGCCACACATGCTGTGCGACAGCCTGGACGAGAGTTCGGATTTTAGGTATTGCTGACTCGTCCCGGCTCCTACAGCCGTTCAAAGCAAGTGAACACGTAAATTTTTTTTTTCAACGTTCTTTTGATATTGAGAGGATTAAATCATGAAACGTCCATCGCTTGCTATTTACTATAAAATTTTACACACATACATGTACAAGATGAAGGTAAATCATTTTAAAGATACCGACTATTTACCATTTAACGCTTGACGTTAATGGGTTGCAAATTCAAAATAAATGATCTTTTTTGTTAAAATAAAATATGAAGTACAATGGCATAGCTTATAGGTCCATCCTATTGTCAGGTGAAAAGAATTATTTATAATTGAATTAATATATATTTAATAATTGATAAATATCGCTACGCATCCAGTATCTTTGGACAATTGCGGGGTAACAAGGAAGTGCATGCGGGTATTCCAAACTAGTTAAAAAACTCTTTTGAAACTTTCGATACCATTGGTAGTCATCAATACTTTCAAACGTGTCCTCTTTAAAATGATTTGCCTCTAAGCGAAGATACTCGCTGGTATGCTAAGTTAAGCTGTGCTAGAGTTTGATGAGTGATTATTTGATTCCTTACATGACTTTAATAATGTGAGTATCTACCTACTGGAATCAAATTTCAGAATCATGTGTGCTTCACTTTAGCATGCTAGTATTCTTTTTAAACGCATGTAGCACCTACAAAGCTTGTATATTTTTGACAGAAACCTGCGCAGCATAGATGCGCATAAAGCATCCTGCAATCTGAAATAAATTGTCTAAAACGGCCGACACGTTCGCGACATCGGTGAGTATTGAAATTGTTTAAAGATTTATACTAAAGTTTGGTGTTGATTAGCGTTCAAATATAAACTTGCTTTGATGATGTATCCGGATGAATGTTATTAAAGCTGTGTCGCAAATGGATTCCTCGTAGAATTACGTTTTGAGCACCGTTTAATGAAAGCGTCTGTCTGCTCATTTTTTAAAGCTTCATGGCCGGTTGTGGTTAATTTATTACAGAAATTACGATTATTTCTATAAAATTATGGTAGAAATAGTGCTGATTCACGATATTTCTTTATTAGTAATTAGTCCAACCCCTTTCTGTGTACGTTATATTTGATAATGTTTAGCTTTAAATGAAGCTTTGCCAAGCCCGGTTAGCCGATTGTTTTTGGTTTCTGCGTGCTTTCGTTTGCGAGATTGGGTAGGGAAGATGAAAGTTCCATTTGTGCAACGCATGCATGCTACACCCTTTTACGTCCTACTTGCTGCGCAATTGCAAACCCGTGCAAACAATGCTTCGATCGGTTGTACCTACATAGGTATGTTATGTGTCTTTCGTACCTTCAAACCCACGCCGTACTTCCAGCCTTTTCTCGATTCCGGCCTCAAATAAATATCGATTTTGGATTAGATTTTAAATTTCATGTTGTTTCATTTCACTTCACTTGTTGGAGGACGTATTTCTTTGATATTTACACTGCCACAAAATATATATATATATATTTTTTGAAAATTGTGTCTTAACACCATGAACCTTTCGGAATCCCATGCAAAGATTATGATTTTCAGGTAATTTATAAATAAAAAATTCTCGCCAACAAGGTATTTATTACTGATCTTCTGCAGCAGATATTCTTTGTCTCCACAGGATCAAGACCACCTGTTATTTGCAGTTTCTTCACATTTCCTGGGAGTTGTGATCTGTTGTAGATGTAGACTTGGCGACTATTCCTGATGCAGTATCTCTCCTTTCATTTTACGTGTGTCCATAATATCACCTCACCATAACTTATATATAATAGTTCATGTTCTTGCCAAGGGAATCAAAGAATTCACAACAAATTTAAATATGATGAATTAATATTAATTATAATTAATATTAATATTATTGCTCTTATGCACTCACTTGACTTCCATCATATCTACCTGACTATCTCTCGAATCCATACATTTGTACATCTGTTCACTGAGCTGTTCAATACTTCATCAATACACAAGAATACCATTAAATGTCATGTCATTTCAAGAATATATTTTAATAATCTTTCTGTTCTGTGTATTAGAAAGCTTTTTTGTAATGTCTCTTTTGTTTGAAAATGCTTTTTCTATTTTCATTGTTTTTCTTTTTTTTGCTTTTTTTTTTGCTGTTTGTTTGTTCAAAATGCTTTTTTTTTCTTTTTCCAGGGAATAGCAGAATGTTTTCTTTTCATAAGCCCAAAGTGTACCGCTCGTCGGCAGGATGTTGTATTTGCAAGGCCAAATCAAGCAGGTATAAATATAAAAGTTTCTAGTTGGTTGGACGAATTACTGGACGCCGGTGACGGGCACCTTATTGAATAGTTTATGTGCATTTATGTACACGGGTTTCTTAAATGAATAATTGAGTTTTCTTTCTCAGTTTTCTGAAATAATTTTCTGGGTTTTTGGCTTAATTTGGCTTTGCGCGCCGACGCTTCATAACACACATTACAGTTCCCATATCTGGTACAGGGTAAATCAGTCAATTTTAAATTGCTTTAAAAAAAAATTAAAAATAATAATAAAAAACCGTGTCAATCTCATGTTAAATATTGTCTTAGAAAATGAAAAACATAGAAAAGCCACTGACAAATGCATACTTCTACTTTGGTTGCAAATTATTGACTTTAGGCACTTTCAAAGTTGTCCAATGCACTGATTCACCCTGTATCATATTGTCCCTGTTCTGGCAGAAAACATTACTTTGTTAATTATTTTCTTCCAGAGGAATGATATTATGTATGTTAGAAGACGTTCAATACAAATTCAAGACAAAAATCGTGACATTATTAGTATCATTTAATGTTGTGCTTTTGTAACATTATCATTTTTTAAACCAAAGACTTATCTGTACATAAATCTATCTCCTGATTACAAATAAGGTTTTACTTGTATATTAATATTGTATCAGTTTTACTTTATTTGGCATGCACCTAAATACTTCTATGTTTCCTATACTGTGACATACTGGCCTTGTGTTCTTTCCTAAATTGGACACTGGATTGGTAAATGCATGTGGACCTGAAAAAGACTCCATGAAACTCATTAGGCAACAATATACATTCATCCCCTCTTTGCGCATATTTCTACCCTTCACTGGTTCCATCCTTCATAATCTTCTAAAGTAAGTCAATAGTTCCTGAAATAGTCGGTTCAGTATTGGCAGGTTCACTTATAAGAGATTGGAAGCTAATTTTATTTGTGTAGGTATGTATGCAGTGTCATATGGTCTCAGTGTATTTTGATGGGTTACTAAAGAGATTTACCAGTAAAGGAAAGATTTAATTGATTGTATTATTTTACACCCATGATATATAAATATATTGTTGTTTAGGTTAACCATGGTCCACTCTTGTAAAATAGGTTTTATGGATGTATAAAGCACGGTTCCATGATAACTCAACACAGTGACAATTCAACACACTTTTAAAAAGTGATATAAAGTCATTAGAAACAATGCAAAAAAAAATTAACCTCACCTACTTAACCCAGTTAATAAAGTTTTTGTTTCATCACTTTCCATGACTTTATATAACTTTTTAAAGATGTGATGAATTATCACTGTGATGATTTATCCGGTCACCATAAAGCACAATGATGATAGGTAAAAAGGGGTTAACCAAAACCTCCTAGATCTTAGAAAGGCCGGGACACTGAATCAAATTGGCCTCCTAACTTGAATGAGAACCTTCAAAAAATGTATTTTTTATTTATTTAATAATTAACAAAAAAAAATTTAAATGTTTTAATAAATAAGAATAAATTGAAGAGTATTTAAATATTTTTTTTTGTAGGATCTCTTACAAGTTAGGAAGCTGATTTGATTCAGTGTCCTAGCTTTGTGATCTAGGAGGATTTGTTTTTTTTTTTTTTGGTTTACACTGCAAAAGACATGAATAGGTAAGTCACATGAAATATAATAACCATAATATGCAAAATGGTATCGCTGCCAAATTTTTCTCCAAAATGAATAATTATTTTTTACAATGTTTTTGCAGAATCTTTGGATAAAATATAAGTACTTTTTAATAGTCTCTATCGGCATCCCTCGTTAGTACAGTAAATTGAGTGAAAATATAGGGATTGCTTTCTTTAAGATTTTTTTTTTTTTTTGCATATTTTTTAAATAACTAACAACACCTTTTTAACTAGACCACTAGAATATGTGTATGTTACAGTGTCATACTCTGCATAGTGATAATTATAAGATGATGATACCATAAGTGATAATGTGCGTGTAATTTGTGTGCGATCTTATATGGCGGATATTAATTTATATAGCGTTTTTATCTTACAACTTTACTGCATAAATAAATTGCGGGATTGTCTTCACATTTCTTGAATCCTGTATTGCAGGTACTTTTTTTGATGCTGCAAAATGAAACCCAAATGCACTTTCATCCTATCCCACCACAAGTACCCAAAATGACCCAATATTTGTACCTCTGTCATATCTCCCATGATTTGCAATCCCATCAGTCTTTAGCTCACAAATTCGTTTACGCACTGATAATTTAACATAACTGGGCTTTTCTCCACCAAGTTATTTTATATACTCAAAGGTACAAACGGTCCTCTGATAAAGGATCTAATTAAATCATACTAAGTAAAGTTTATTGTTGCGCTATTCACTCACAAGAAGTATTACTGATTCAAATATAATAGACTGATGGTACTCATCAGAATGGAGTAACTCATGCAGCATCTCAGAAATTAGCTTTAAGGGTAAAAGTAACATACATTATAATCTATGCGTTCATAAATGGCGTTAATTTAATTATTTTATGAAAATACAGTTTTTTTTTTGCAAGTTATTCTTTAAAATATTGAGAAAAATTTGTTTGTGGCCGTACGCAATATGTATAAATAGTTTTGTCCGTATAAATCCTCAATTCTTTCAGGAAAGGCTAACAAATACAAAATTGTATCGGTGATTCAATCCAATATTGTATTTGTATGCCTTTCTTGAAAGAATTGAGTTTTACAAGGACAAAACTATTTATTCTTATTGCATATGCACGGGCGCAAAAAAATAATTCATCTATTCATCCTTATGATATTTTTTCTAAACTCCCATTTTATGCAACTGTAATATGCAATAAAGTTTACAGGGCACAGATTCCATTTTGCGATAATTTGATATTCTCAAATATTTAGGTGGTAGGTCTAGTCATTTAGGACACTTATGATAAAAAGCTATTTGAGAAAAATTATCAGTTGTGATCTATTGTCGATCATGGCTCGATATTGCAAATTATCAGTTGTGATCTATTGTCGACCATGGCTCAATATTGCAAATTATCAGTTGTGATCTATTGTCGATCATGGCTCAATATTGCAAATTATCAGTTGTGATCTATTGTCGATCATGGCTCAATATTGCAAATTATCAGTTGTGATCTATTGTCGATCATGGCTCGATATTGCAAATTATCAGTTGTGATCTATTGTCGATCATGGCTCGATATTGCAAATTATCAGTTGTGATCTATTGTCGATCATGGCTCGATATTGCAAATTGAGTGGAATGTTTTTAGTATGATTAGGAATTTGTTTGCGTGACACATTTTGGACAGTTTTGGCTTGAATAAATGAAGCCAAATTATTGAATATCCTACGATTACCTATTTAAATTTGGACTGATAACTGATGTTACAGAGCATAATGGGTTTATTGAGCTAATTTAAGTAATTGCATCTCGTTTTGGGCTAGTCTCTAGGTTTGTATATTTGATGGGTACACTATCCCAGCTGTAGTTTTTGATTAGTTAGTATTGCTTAAATTATTTAATGAATAATATTTAACATTTCATGATCAATAAATATTTTAATTTTAAATGAATGACTTCCCACATACTTATTATAAGGATAAAATAAATAACCTTATTAAATATTATTTCTCTGTAACTTATTGAATAAATAACTGGTGTTTCCTGCATTTTCTCTTCTGTATACTTTTGTCACCACTCTGCTATCTCACCACTTGTTTGCATCGGCTTGAAACAAAGGAGTAAAATTAATTTTAATTATCTTTTCTCATCTTTGCCTTGTTGGGGTTGGAGACTTCGACAAAGCGCCTCCAGACTTTCCCGTTCTGCGCTGCTTTTGCGGCCTCAGCGTCTCTTTGTGCAGCCTCAGGAGTTGTTTTTAACAACTTCACTTGGGGCGGTCCACCGGACGTCTTTCCTCTGGAAATGAATGCAGTATTTTTAGTGATAGTCGGTCTTCTGACATTCTTAGTACATGTCCAAGCCACCCTCATTGCGACTTCTACGAAGAGTAGCGGTGATTCGATGTTAAGCCCAACTTATTGAGTTATTTTTATGAAACACTGCCAAATTTCTTGATTGCACTTTAATTCTGTTCACTTTCTCCTAAGGCATTGAAGAAAGCCTAGACATGCGATGGTAGTGTGATCTGCTCTGATCACCCTCAAGTCTGTAGTTCGTTGATTCTCATGCCTCGAGCACAAGTACAATGGTCTATTTTTTTTGCTAACTACTAATATCTGATAAGTAAGATTATTTTATAAACATTGTCTCTGGTGGAATAAATTGTAGAGAAATTTATACCATCACTTCAGGGACATCTTCTATACAGTAGAATTAACAGTATTCGATTGACTAAATAAGTTAAATCACTAATTAATATCTGTTATGCGTCGCTCTTAACTCCCTAATCAATTAAGACCGTGCTACTTAACAATATTACCATTACGGCGATTGTAAATCTGTAGGTTGGCAGTAAGTATTGGTGTCATGATTGCAGTGCAAATTAATTTAAATGCATCACTGATCCCCCTTTATTGGTCTGATTGTGACCGTATCCGCCGTGTATCTATCTATCATTGTGTATATCCCAATTACAATGGTACCCGTAGTACTTCTTTTGCAGATCTTTGCTTGTCAATTATTAAATTGTCCTAGTTCAGTCTTGCACTTGCAACATTTAATGCGTGAAGTTCAGTCCTGCCCGAGAGGAGCAGGAGACTTGATAAGTATTTTCTGTTCTGGAAAACACTACAACAATACAACTTATTTAAAAATTATAATATTTTTAGTGTATTTGAAAGCAAAGTTTTGGACAGTTCCATCTTTGTCCTTTATCCGTAGGTACTCTCTTTGTTTTGTCTATTTATTAGTGTGAATAGTGTTTTATTTTGAATCACTTATTATTAGAATTTATACATTATGTCATCTAGTTTCGGTTATATCCTAACCTTCTTCATGCCAGTTTTATTATAAATAATACTGTCCCGAAGGTTAGGATATAACCGAAACAGTTGACGTAATAATATATAAATTCTAATAGAGTGGTTAGTATAATTAATAATGATACTAATTATGTATAATGTCAAGCCAAAAAGTGTTATTGTAATTCTTTACAAAAAGAAAACCGATCCTAGAGACTTTTAACAGTTTATTATACATGTGTCGTTTACACGGAATATTGTCTATAAAATTTTGCTGGTATGTACTGGATGTTTATTTCAAATTATAGTGATTTGTTTTTGGGGTATTATGCCGTGTTGCTACCTCCTTTAGCCAATGTTTCTGACAGCATTTCAGTGTCTAAGTCTCTGTTCTAAGTCGTGAAGATTACACATCTGTCCTGATGATGGACACTGCATGCTGTCCGAAACGTTCAATAAAAAAGGAGGTAGCGCAACACGGCATAATACCCCAAAAACAAATCACTATAATACTTTTGGCCGTGGAAATCTAAAAAAATCACTTTTTATATTTCAAATGCTTAAAGTATCAATACAAACTACTCTTGTACTTTTCAGTAATGTTGATTATTGCTGGGTTTAATCATTTTCAGTGTTTTACATAATCCGAATTAGTTGTTGAATATAATTAATTACAGACACAAATTATTCTACTGCCGAAAAGATATACCATTTCAGTTCTTGCTTAGAACCTTACTTATACAACCAGCATATTCTGTTAGCCATTGTGCTCTTGGAATGCCTTTCCACTGCTCTGATAAACAAGACAACTGCTGCAAACACATACATGCTATTTACATTTTTTCAGACAACATTATGCACTTAGTAAATAAATATTGACAGTCTTTTTAAAAAAATTGTGTTAGAAATCAAATCAACCTTCATTTAAAAATATAATTTACAAACACTAATTACACAGTGCATCAGCACTGGTGTCGCGAAACTGCGATTCCACTCTATAAGTTGGTGTTGCTGGAATAAGCCCTACGCAACACAAACGAAGGACCAGTCCCAGAACTATGTTAATCGCAACAAAATATGGTACAATTTATTTTTAATGCATCTGCTTAACTTGATGGGCAGGATTCCTCAATGTTTAAACCTGGGTTTTTTAACATAAAAGCCCAGATTGGATTATAGGATAAAAGGGAACTTACCCGTCACAGTTGGAGCCAGTCTGCCAGATTCTAGATGCACTCGAAATATGAATATTAAAATATATTCACAATAACTTATTCCACGGTTGTGGTAATGCTATACGTCAATCCTTTCTGTCTGAGGTACTATTTTATACTGAGCTCTGCAGAGTTCCAAATGAGCATAATGTCACTTTATTGACATCTTGCAACAATAACTGGTCATGGTGACATTTTGGGATTGTACATTGGGTAGGTAGGACAATTGCAGGATTTGAGATTTCCTATCCACCAAGTCTGCGAATGCATACCTACCAATCCCATTTACATTGCGTGAACATTCTCCCGGCCTTGGAAGTATCTACCGAAATAGTAGGTACTTTAAACATAATGTAAAGAATCAAAGTGTAAAACGAAGTAACATGAACTGTTTAATCTTATAATTACGCTTGATATTGCATAGTTAAGAATGAAAAATTAAAAAATAAATAAATAAAGATATGAATAGTTATTGTGTAGGCAGAGGAAACAATTTCACTACTGGTCGTTTAAAGCTCCTGGAAGTGGTGCTTACGAGTGCTACGTGAACTACTCCGTCTTTACCCGGGAACAACTGCTCATCAACAGTCACCGGCTAATAAAGCGGAGGCGCATCTTCCTGATGCATCAAAACAATCAATCTAGACAATCTCTAGGATTTTCCTGAATTTCACTAGCTTAATTAGCTACAAAAGTTTGCCACCTATGGGGGAAGAGTGAATCCAAATAATTTTTTATTTGCTATTTTCGAATCTGAAAAAGTAAATAAATCGTTTATCAAAACGCGATTCCTATAAGTATTTATAATAGATCTAACGAGTCTAGATAAAATGAACGCAGCGCATAATTCCAATAGATCGAGTGCCAACATTTTCAGAGGGGCTACCTTGAACTTGGAACATATCAAATTCTTCTTAGCGTTGCCACCCTTATCTGTGACATGAATATATACTGAACACCTGTCTGCTTTCATACTAGCATCTGCAAAGGCGATAATATTTATAGTGCAATCATAAATTGAAAACAATCAGATATTGGATCCCATTTTAATCCTAAAATGCTACAATTATCCGAGAAATCTATAGTTGCGTGGTAGGACAGTTTCTCTCACCACTGGCTACCTGCCTTAGAGTTCGCATTGCTAAGAACTGCGTGAACAGTTCAAATCAAACTTTCATTCAATTTCAATCAAAAATTTTTCATGTTGAATTTGTTTATTATGTTTGTTTTATTTCCGCTACCATTATATATAAATACATTTGCTTAACATCTGCGGTTAATGCTATAGCGAATAATTGAAATTTAATTAAAGTGTAAATAAATTAGATTGCAAGTTTGGACCAGTATTCAAAATATCATTAAGTGAAAACTCTGAACTGGTCTTTGTACTGGCATCTAATACAACACGAGTTTTAGTTGTTGATTTATTTTTACGAATTACTGGGTGATGAGGAATGAAATATGCCTCATCAATATTAGATGAAGACGGAACCTCAGACATTATACATCCATTTTCCAGATGTTCAGAAAAAACTTTACTAAAACTCCGATGCAATTCTGGCATCGTATTAAATTTCCGTTCTAAATATTTACATCCCGTCGGACAGACTGAAGGTACATTTTTTCACATTCCACGTCTTCAGCACTCATAATCGACTTAGTAGGCATGTCTTAAATCGTCCAAAACTTGGATAAAGCATTATATAAATCTACGTTGGTTATGGGGATGAACGTCCACGAAACCTCCGACGTACACGTAGGTATTTCACCCATTACATTTATTCGAATACTGTCTCTATAGTAGGTGGTGCATTCGTATTATATCTAGATAAAACCTTATTTCCTAGTATAATATGTGGAAATAATTGCGCACCCAGGAAAATAACAACTTCTGATGGAACATTTCAGTTTTCATCTGTTAAATGCTCAAATAACTTTGTGCACACATTTTGTGTAGGAAACTTATCAGTGATTTTGTCGACCACTAATAGAGTGATTTTTTGTTTATCTTCAGAAACATGTGATTTAAACGTCAATGCAACATGTCTGACTGACAATTTTGATTACCGAATTATTTAAAGGAGTAATATTGAGACTTAGGGGTACCGTGAAAGTTCTATTTAAGTTCTGTTATTATATAATTATAGGCTAGTTGCTTGACAGAACTGAAATAAAAACAGAACTTGAAGAATTCTTTCGCAGGACTTGAATATGAATGTTGAAATTTGATGAATTTTTCTAATTCTCCAAAACAACCCATCGTGAATTTATTACAAATATTTAAGCTGATTAAATTATGTTGTAAATCATTCACCATGCTCTCAAAATTCAGTGCGGTGTGAGGACATTTTTTTACAAATTCTACAAACCGATTTCATAGTCTTATGTTTATCACTCAAACAGTCAACACAAAAGTTATTCAATTTTACAAACTGAAAGAGACTTTTTTTTTGTATTTCTGGCATTTATTACTGTATTTATGATAATAATTATTATTATTAGTTCAACCACAGCGAATGAATGCGTACCTTTGTTTTTATTTTCAACAACTTTACCATCGTTTTGTTCAGTTCGTTGAAGAACTTTGACATGCGAACGAATATATTCTATCAAATCATTATACGTAGGTATATCTTTCTCCCTTATAGACTTATCGAAATTTTGCGCTAACTGTATATCTAATATGTAATATTATAAAGTCCGTTAGGTCATCAATACCTGATTGTTACAATAATACATTACCGATATGGAAGATGCAAATCGTTCAATAAAATTATTTGACTCGTTTGGAAAACTAGGTGCCAATAGTTTTAAATTCAAAATATTGTTCAAGTAAAAAGTTCCTAGCACCCGTTTGTCTTGATATTTCTTTTTGAGAGCTTCCCAAATTAGAAAATAATTTTGTTAATTCGAAATTACTCCCCCAAAAACCAATAAAACTTTTCCTTGGAGTTTGCCTATCAAATATAGCATCTTTTGCGAAGCATTAAAATTTTCATTCGAGTGAATATTTAATTTAAATGCTTCATAATATATTATATCGACTAATTCTCTTGATTACCATCGAATGATGACATCGATAAGTGGGAGCTTAATAAATTTTGGATTTTTTGATTTCTGCCGATCATGTGATGAATCTTGTTTGGCTACAAGGTTTTTGCGCATAGAAACTACAAAGCAGTATTTGCTTTTGAATTTATTCATATAAATCAAAACTAACGACGTAGTTTTGTTCCTATTTTAAGTGAAGCGTATGAAATTCATCACAAAACGTGTTAAATTGAGTATAATATGAAGCTATATTAACCGTTTGTTTAAGAAACTCCTATGAACTTCTCGTCTCTCTATCTGCAATAATTTTCACTCTCTCATATAAATCATTAATATTATTATGCATCAAATTAATCTTCGATTCTAGTAACTTAATTTTAAAATCATACGTACCATCGCTTGTCATTATGATTAATTCTATGCAGGAATCAAAATGAATTAAGAATCACAATAATTACAAACGCGTGTCGTAGCCTAGTACATACTAATTAGCGAAGTATAAAGAGCAAATAATATTTATTGGCATCCTATATATTAATTTAAATACCCTGTTGGTAATCCAGGCTCAAAAGAAGCAAAAAAATGGTGTAGAGAAACTGCAACTCCACTCTATTAGTTGGTGTTGCTGTAATAAGCCCTACGCAACACACCCGAAGGATCAGTCCCAGAACTATCTTAATCGCAACTTAAAATGGGACAATTTATTTTTAAACTTGATAGACAGTTTCCTCAATGCTTAAACCTGGGCTTTTGGAACATAAGAAAAGACCAGAATGGATTATAGGATAACAATGGAAATCACCCCTCGCAGTTGGGGCCAGCCTGCCAGATTCTGGATGCACTTAAAATATGAATATTAAATTATATTCACAATAATTTATTGGTTGTATTTAACGGTTGCGGTTATGTCAAACGTCAGTCCTCCCTGTCTGAGGCACTATTTTATACTGAGCTCTGCAGAACTGCAAATGAGCATAATGTCATTTTTTTGACATCTCGCAACAACTGGTCATTGGGATGGTACATTGGGTAGGTAGAGCAATTGCATGTTTTGAGATTTCCTATCCACCGAGTCTTTGCGAATGCATACCTACCCCTTCCATATATATTGCATAAACAAGCAAGTACACAGAAGATTTTAACCTCTGATTCCTGAGCATATTTGTAGTAAAAAAGGTAACTGTCATTTTGCTGCATGATATTTTTTTTCGATTTAAAACTTTAAAAAAAAAATTAAACAATAACTTTGTAAACATCACTTATAGGTAAATACTTACTTATACTACGGTTGTAGCGAAACCCGGTCGGCATTAAGTATTTACCTATAAGTGATGTTTACAAAGTTATTGTTTAATTTTAAATTATAATGTCACATCACAAAGTAACCGCTTCATATGAAGAAAAAACTTTTTTAATTCTTTCTACCACACGTCGCCAGTGATCATAATGGCTAACGCGTCTGCACGGTGCTGCTGGAATGAGACTCAGTGGTTATGAAGTGATGAGCTACGTTGTACCGAGAGGCGAAATGTAATGGATTTTTTGTTGTTTTTAAATGAAATAAATGTCATTAAACAGCAAAATGACATCTATATTTTTACTACAAATATGCCCAGGAATCACTGGTTAAAATATTTCAGATATGTGCTGATATACCCTGTATGTACATATTATTAAACTTTTTTTTTAATATCCAAAATGTGATAAGTAAAATACACTGCCCTGTGAGACACTGGCCATCCCCTGCGCACTCGCTCTTTGCAAGTGTGGTTGGAATTTTCAAATAATTACAGGTAAAAGATTCCCAATTGACATTGTCATTGTCATTTATACAAATCATTTTTGTATTTAAAATCTTCATTTTGAAACAATTTACCGGCTTTTATCCCTTGTCGTTTTCTCTCCCAAAACATGACTCTCTTCAAGTCCCTGATGCGCATCTTCCTTTCTTGAAAGGACCCTACATCCAGCATCCCTAAAGATAACACGACATCCTGTGTTGAGTTAATATTTGAAAAAAATCAGCAACCATGTGGTGGGTTTGGCAAGTGGTGTTTGTATGCCATGATATCGTTATTAATAAGGTTCAACATAACACTATAACGGAGAAATTGATTTCAATTTTGATTTTGTTATACTTTGGCACATGTGTTTGAATCCTGTTACATTTGAAATTGTTACAAATTAGCAATTAGTGCCATTTTTAATTTTTCACATTGCAACTTCAAATAATGGCCCCCATTTACTGCCGTTTCTCAGTCCATGCCAGCTTTTGTTAAAATTTTGAAATGTAGGAGATTACCAATATGTCTGTGACTCTCTATTTCAAATTTGGTAGGAGTTATAACCTGAACCTTTGTTCAGTTTTTTATTTGTATATCCAAATTTATTTAAGAATGAGTTCATAGAGTCTACTGGTATTATCAAACGCCGCCGTGTTTTTTACATTTATTATTATGTGACACCTCATAAGAGCGCCCCTGACTGTACAGTGTAAAGGCAGTGAGCTATGTCACCACCCAGTTGGGCAGCGTTGTGAGGCGGGTAATGCAGGATAACAATTATAACTCCAGACCATGTCCAGATACTGTTCGGTATGTGTTTTTCTTCCAGTTGGCCGGCACTTTCGAGTACAAACTCCGTTCGTGGAGATATTTTCAGCTAATCGGCTGAGTCCAAACTATTTGTGTTTCCTATCTAAACTACGTGTCTAGCGTGGTGTTAAGTTTAGAGTCAAGTGTAAGAAACCGTTTTTAACAACAAAATTACACTTAAATTAAAATTAATTACAAAATGCATTGTTTTATTTTGAAAATATAATAATAAATAATCATTCTTACATATTCAAAAAGAATAACCTCAATTCAATTGATGGTGAAAATACGCGGCCTAGAAAGTGTTGTTCAATTGCTGACTAGCATTATCACTACAAAAATAGATTGTTTAACAGTCAGCAATTTTTGTCAATTCCAGAGAAAACTGTTTTGTTCTTTTACATTCTGCCAGATGCTTCGTAAGCATTTTGTCAAAAAAACGTGTAGAAATTCCTAGAATAATCCCTACTACTTTGATCAAAGCTGATTTAGCAAGAATCTACTAGTCTTGAATGCGTTAACGAAGCGTTGTCATTCTAAATTTTTTCCTCAAAGGGTAAGGTACCTTCCATTCTTCTTTTCATTCTTCCATTGTTTTCTTTTTCATGTTTGTTTAAATAATGTTATGTCTCTTTTGTTACAGTTCGAGGTTCACAGATTCCAGAAAATACGAAAACGACTTCCAGGAGTGTTTTCAGCTTTCCAGTCAGAGACAAGGGGAAATCTGTAACGCGTGTGTGTTGCTGGTTAAGCGCTTTAAGCGACTACCTGCTGGCTCTGAGAGACACTGGGGACACGTGAGTACATTTTATTTTATAATAATTTAGACTTTACGGATTACCGCTTTTGTCCTTACTTCATTCATTTTTAATTTTATGGAAGACTCCTTTATACATGACGTCCAGAAACTCGTAGTACAAGCGGGAAATTGGTAAATCTATTTCGCATTTGAAGTTGTTTTTGTGGTATATCTTTTTTTGATTTGAGTTTTCATTTTCGAGTAAATCAAGTCCGAATTTGGAATTTTTTAGGTTAAATTTTAAAATATCAGTCGCTGGGGTGTTAATTAATATCAACTGCTTAACTTCTCAAGTACCAAAAGTATCTGGATACGAAAAATTTATGCTCGTTGAGCGCCAGCCTGTCCAATCGGTTATATGGAAATAATACCTTTTTTTTTGTGGGTTTCTAACTCTCGAGAGGTATTAGGTCACGGGAGCTTAACATTTCATAGGTTAATGTATTTTAAAATGGGTCGAAGCATAGACCCTGCACTAAAAGTTTTTCAACCCTGTTGCCGAAAAAAATGAATGAAAAGTATGTAAATGCTCCAATTGAAAAAAAGTTGTTATGGGTTCTCTTTGTGATGTAGATTCACCAGTTTACCGCTTTTGCTATGAGTTTCCGGTCACCATGTATGTCCTTTATTCACAAATGAAAACATTTTCACAATAATAATTGCCCTAGTGAATCAGGCTCCTTTACTCATTACGGTCCTGTGCGGCATAGAGAGCCATGAACACTTGACATGCTGGACGCTTTGATATTAAGCGTTTCTCTTCAGCTTTGCAATTTGGAGGAATGGTTGCGGGTGCTTTTGGTGGAAATACAGAAACTCTATGCGGCCTCGCTCCTCTTTGTATATCTGGAGGTGAATGAAGAGCTCAAGTTTGGTGGAGTTTGAAACACCCCAAGCTGACACCCAACATGGATACCATGATATCACAACTAGTGTCCACTTCAGATAGGACAATTTCCATCAGAATTGTTAAGTGTTTATAAAATGTTTGTTTTGCAGGTTGTTGATGCTCGGGCTGGGCCGGGTATGAAGTGTATGAGTAAGTTCAAGAAGAAGCGAGACGAAATGTACCGTAGCGAGAAGCGCATCAAGGAGGAGGGTGAAGCCGGCAGCATGTCGGAGGAGTCGTGGAGCGATGATGACGGCGCCAGCGACGAGGAGGTGGTAGTGCGTGCGCGTCGCAAGCCCGCCATGCCAGTGCGTAACCTCAACGCCAATGCCATGTCGGACGTTGGCTTTCTGGACAGTACCATCTGGAAGATGTACGTACCATTGCATTAATTATTATATCATAATTGCTACCTTTCTTAGTTTTTAGTTTATGTACATTGTCTTTCAAAGTCCACATCACTGAACAGAAAATCAATAGAAGTATGTTACAAGACCTTTCAACCCCTAGGCCCCAAACAGGTCAATTAAATGGATTATCTGTTCAAGAAAGAATTTATATATTTAAAATTGACCTTTCTTCAGGCACACAGAGACATCCACAATACACTTCCAACAGTTTATATCTTCAGTGGATACACATTTCTCTTAATTTTGATTTCCTTATTTTTAATATTTTTTCTCAGGGAGGTCGTTTGCTGTGGCATTGTCTGGAAAGGCCCGAATGGCTCGGTGGTCTTGGACTCGAAGTACTTCAAGCCGTGTGCGGTGCACCCATCGGCACGTAACAACCCCGCCAAAGACAATGACACGCCTCTCGGCAAGTTCAGCGACAATTCCTCCGACTCTGGCTACGACGAGTCCAGCAACTCGTCTCTGGCGCAGGCACCAGCTCCCCGCAGCGGCAATGGGAACGCCAACGGGAACGCCGACGGGAATGCCAACGGGAATGCCAACGGGAATGCCAACGGGAATGCCAACGGGAATGGGTCCAATGTCAAAGCTCCCGCCAAGCAACAGCTGAATCCGCGCGTGGTGCTTGAGACCAAGAAGAGGGAAGTCAACCCTGTGTCCGTCATCAAGCAGCATCCTCACGCTCGTCTCATGCACGACGACATTTCCGTTAAGCTGAAGGGGGTGGTCATTGTCAAGCAGAAGTACAAAAATGACATTGAAATGGCCGACTGAATGGAATCCTTTTAATTTCCTTTACTTTAGAATGCCCTTTTACCAAGCGGGTTCTCCCCTCTTAATTTATTTAAATGATTCTAACATTGGCTAGTAAAAAGGTCACAATGCCGGTTCTACTAAACTTTTATTTTTTTCAATTATTGAAGAACTTTGTGGTAGGACATTATATAAATGAAAAAAAATTACTTTTCTTCAAACCACTTTATTTATTTACCGCCTTGTAATTTTCCTCTGTATTTAATTTAGTTTATATTTCCATTGTCCTGAAGGAGGTTGAGTGCAACCGAAACCGGTCGACCTATATAACCTACTAAAGTGTGTTTTAAAATAAAGTAATTTTTTTTTCATTTTTTTTTTTCAATGACAATGATGAAAATTAATTTTCTTTTGTGCAATATTTTTATGTACCCTACCCTGGACGAATATTATAATTTGGAGGGGTTTAAATGCTACTTTTATACGGTCATGAATTTTATTCTTTTCTATCTTTAAAGTGGACTTTAACGTGTAGGAGCCGGCAAGAATATTCAATAAATAAAAATACATTTTTGTCAAGGCCAACACAAAGACAATACCATACATGATAAAGTGACATTTTGATATTTGTGTTTAACAAACCCTGTAAAAGTAATATCCAAAGGCAAAATGAATTTATAAGGTCGACACTGCAATTGCAATGCTTCGTGACGGACACAACGTTCTTCAACACTGCAATTGCAGGTCTCTGGCTCCTAAGAGTTAAAGTTACTTTATATTTTACAAATGTGCATTATTCAAAAGCCATTGGATAATTTTTTTCTTAAGAGGACCAATCATTGTACGCCAAAGAATTTTTTTTGTAGTTTAAGATATTTCCAAAAAATTTTAATGAAGAAAATATTATTGGCAATGCATGATAAGTATATTTTCTTCAATTTTGGCTTCTGATTTTAACAAGAAACTAATTTTTCCGTTTGTTAGATAAACCCTCTGCATTTTCTTAATTATTCTTTTCTTCAGTTAACTCAGTCCTGAATAATCTATTGTCAACTTTCAGCAATTTAACACTACCGGAGGTTCGCAATATACAGTGGAATTTAGTTTTAATAAACATCTTTGGTCAAAGATTAACTAAACGAACTTAAGATCATATAAATAATATAAAATGTTTTAATTTTTACATAATTTGACTTTATTTTTGATGACTAAGAACAGGTTGTTTCAGAGAATTTGAACAATTCATCAAAATTTTAAAGTTAATTTTCAGATTCTGTAAAGGTTCTATTCAAGTTCTGTTATTATTTCAGTTTTGTGTAATAACTGGCCAATAGTGATACAATAACAGAACTTGAATAGAACCCTTACAGAATCTGAAAATTAACTTTGAAATTTGATGAATTGTTGTAATTTTGTGAAACAACCCGTCCTTTATATTTTATTTGAAAGTAGTATTAGACTTAATTATATTTTTATTTCGTGTCAATTTATATAATTGATAGAATTGTGTTGTGTGTTTGATCTTTAAGATATCAGATGAAACATCCCTTGTTGAAGAAAGAAATACTCAGCAAGCTATACATTTGTAATTCAAGTGATCTCTTCACTAAATATTGATATTTTTTTTAAATGTATTCATAACCAATACATTTTACGTACATAATATATTTTTTTGGGTTTTATTGATATTTTAGTGCAACATTTTTAATCCATATTTTATATCAGTTTACTCAAACTACTATTAGATTTTGTACCTTTTTTTTGCCCATCGATTATAAACTGGAACCCGCTTATTTATTTACCGCTTTTTGTATTAATTTCTGATTACTATTTTGATGAAAAATTATTAAAAATGGGGTTCAGCTTCAAAATTATTGTGTATCTGAAATGAGTGTCGTACTAATTGAGTTTCATTTATGAATTTTGTTGTAAATCTGTTAATTCATAATAATAGTATATAATTTCTATGTAATTTTTTAGTATAAGTGTATCGGGGTAATTATGACACTAGGGTAATAGGGCCAACAAATGGCCTTTTTGGTTTCCAATCTGTCTGTCATGACGGAGCCATGTGACGTGTGCCAAATATCCATGATGTCCAAACTGCCCCGTGTGTTCAGTTATTTTGTTTATGTTAGCTGGGCTGCAATTAATCGACCCTTTGACTGTTCTCATTGCCCCTTGGAATCTAATTCACTTCAAATTATACTTTCTACAGGAGAGAAGATTCTTTAGCATCAACAAATGTCCGAGCATATAAGGGTCTATTTTGTCTGTGATGAATATAGCCCAGACAGGCATAGCAATTTCTTTGTCATTCGATCATTCATACGTTTATGTTGGGGAGCTGGGAGTCGTATCGGGGGAGCCATATCTCGCAAGCACAGAATGCTCATTGCTTAGTAGATACATATGTCCAAGTCCAGATGTCTAACTGTCAGATGCCGTTCACGTTTCTGAGTATGTAATAACAATTCATACTTGGATAATTTTAATGGCGCTGTTTTTCTAAAATATCTCCTGACAAAAAGTTATACTGTTCAATTGAGCCATCGTACAGTTTAATGGGAGTCGTACAAATACGGCTCATCAAAAAGAGCAAGCTCAATTGTTTGGCTCGTTCATGAACGACTCATCGCTAATTTGAACCCTGTACGTCAAAGGAATTGCTATGTTATATTGTCCGGTCTACAGTAAATTGATGAGTAAGATGAGTATTGCCTCATCATCAATATAATATGTTTTATTTACAAGATTAATTGGTTTCAACAGCAACAATAATATAATTAATGTAAGATACCTGTATTTATATCGTAAATTTTTCTTTATTCTATATTTACCGGCCCCGTGCAATTTAAGAACATTTCAATATAGAAATTTCTCAAAATGAGATTCATTTGTTTGTGTCTACTATACTTCAATGTTTCCGTTAAATAAATGTGTGATGTTTGCTTTGTGGTGTCAGATCCTTAACCCATATGCTGCAAAATTTTGTGTTGTTTTTTTATACACTCATAATAATGCACATGAACCTACATTCATATAACTAGAAAGTGGATAATATACAAAATACAAGTTTGCTACTGACTCGGTCCGCCCATGGAATAATCGGCACTGAAGGAGTTAAATTTTTCAAGGACACTAGTTATGAATTAATTGGTGCCTCCTATAAATCCCTGTCCTAGTGAAGGAATACATAAGACCAAATTTCATTAATTTATAATTGACATTTGCCACGAAGCAAGATCATCTTTATGAAACACAATGTAGAATGCTGTAGCAGCACTTGGTATCAAAAATACTAATATTCAATGTTGTAATTTTTAACCACACATAATTCATTCTTTGTCGGTATAATTATTTAGTTACCTGTATTATTTGATTACCACAAAATCGTGAATTAAAACAATTGTATTCTTTCAATCTTGGTACATATTTTCATTAACCTACATGTATTTTGGTCTTGTAATTATTGTAGGTAATTAATTCTATGAATGAAATTTATTTATTTGTAAAATATTTCAAGATATCATTAAATTTTGGAAAATAAACATATTTGGTAATACCTGAATGTCATATAACCGAGTTTGATTCCTTTTTACTACTTGTACTGCGATAATTATTGTATTTTCATCACTTTACATGCTTTTGAGATTGGTGCGAATATGCACAGGCAGACGTAAGAAATTCAGTTCTTGATCCATCAACTTCTCATAACTAGCATTGTGACAGACTGGAATTGCATGAATTGGCCATGTATTCCTGGCGGGGAAGACTGTCTTTAAAACGGTGTACGAGTGTAAAGTCAAGTCCATAGGTACCCATCCTTATCATCCCTAGGAAGGCAGAATGAGACAGGGTTTTATCATATGAATAATAATACATTTGTATTCCAATTAATACACTTCCCGCCATATCAAGCAAATACATATTACATCTAGGATAAATAATCAGATAAATTAACAACAGTGTTAGCCTGAGGATATACCGCTGCTTAAATCTGTCTCGGCACAAATTCCTTGCTTCATTCACATTCACATACTTCTCGTACATACTCTTCTATAATTCTGACTTTTAACAGGTAAATTTTACCTACGACTACTATTCTAAATACGCGTTTTTTAAAAAACAAACCTTTTAATTCAACTTAGTGACAAAAAGAATCGACTATTTCAGTTGTGGATGGAAAATAGTGCAATTCAATAGCTATTTAGTTAAAATCAAATGTAATATTTTACGCCACTACAGACGCTAAAGACCATTCAATTTCGTTGAGCGGTTGTATCAATCTGCTTGAGTTGAACGTAAAGTTGAACCATGTAAACATTTGTCGTATGCGATAAGGGGGCGTGGCTATCAATTTGTATGGCGGTACCGCCAGAACATCCAGTCACCATCTAACCACCCAACCTTCACGGAGTTGAATCACCTGTAGCGAGTTTGAGCGGTTGAACCAACTTTAGTCAGTCTGCCTAGCCCTTCAGGCCTCTGACTTATTGACCGTTATAATTCTTAGAGAAGCTGCCAGAAAGCCAGAGTATTGGTGTGTATTTCCGCTACTCAATAAATTCTAAATAAGTATCTGAAAACTAAAATCTGTTTTTCAAAGGTGATGAACGCTTTCAAATTTTTATTTGAAAAAAAAAACAATTTATAAATATTACAATTTTTAATGCAAATAAAAAAAAAATTAAAAATAGCTCGCATCACGTTTTTCATTTAAACGCTGAACTAAAATTGTAGATAACAAAAAAAAAAAACAATTTTTTTAAATACATGTATTCTCAACATTATAGCACCTCATTTTTTATCATTTCATATAAAAAAATTAGAAAAAAAACACAAAATATCATACCTTGCGATCAGAACCTTTGGTTTGATAGAGGTGTACATTTGAATTTGGTGGTTAACAGTGGTTAGCGGTTTAATTACTTAGTGGTTATATTTGAATATAATGTTTGATTTTTTTTTTAACACCGTTTAGGTCACATTCTATCTGTGACAGTTAGGGAGACAACGATTTCTATAAGACCATATGAATTGTTAAAAAAAGCGAACAAATCGGTAAACGGGCACAAGCTGTTTGTTCCCAAAACTGAACATATTAACGGAGCCTCAGTGCCTAGTTGTTTGTTAGCGTACATTTAATGAATAAAAATAAATAAAATGACCGGCAAGACTAATTAATGACCGTGAAGATGTGACGGATTTTTTTAGTATTATATATGGATTTAACTTGTGGAAGCAAGATGTACTCTGATAAGGATACCAGGCACGAAGTTCTTGTGATCCTTTTGAAGCAGTTCAAATGTTTTGAAAAAGATGCAAGGAATGAAACTATAAAAAGTCAAAATTCTATTATTTTAGTAGCATGAGCCATTTAGCTCTTTTTAAGCACCTATTCGTGACATCTTGCTTTATTTTTAAAATCGAGCTGGCAACACTGTCAAATTTACATTTTGCGTCTGTCAATGTCAAAGTCACGCTAATTTGAAAGTTGAATATATTTGAAATATTTTTCATCTAATCTTTCCAAAACTACTATATAGTAAATATATAACTTCTGAAGGATACATTTGACCCAGTGGTTTAAACAGCATACAATAATACGTTTCAACACATTACCTGGTACTAGGATATTGTTACGTAAAATTGTTAGCTAAAAGATAAATAAAATGACTTCTCAAAAAGGAATGTCTCTATTGAAAGTTGTATCAGAATACATTGCCAAAACTCATGGATTTGATAAAGTTCTTGAAAAGGTAATAAGTTTAATTTATTTATAACTAAATTATATAAATATGATGTGATTAGTAACCATACCAAACAGAACAGTAACAAAACAAGACAAGTTTGAAAAGTTGGTAAAAGGAACAACTATTTCGGTCCATGGAGAAGCAAACTAATGCAGTTTTCATTAGTATTTCACAAATTCTGTGTTTGAGGGTTTTTAGGTTAGTTTTTCTTTCTTTTTTAATAAAACCTGAAAGAAGAACCATAGAACCTATTTGATAAGTAAGTTCCTAGTTTCTTAGTTTGGGTTAAGTTTTTTGATTTTTCTAGCTTTCACTCTTCAAGGGTGTTAAAGGCCGTAATTTCATATTATGGAGAGAGGGAAGGTGAATTTATTGATTACAGGTGATTAATATGTTTAAATTGGCAAATTTCAAAATTATATGGAAGATTGGATTCAAATTCAGACTTATAAGAGATGTTAAATGGAGGGGAGGCAATTTTAGATAAGGCTTGCTATAAGAGAGGATATTTGTTTAGAAAGGAACAACCAAAAAATATGTCATCTGAAGTTCCCACTTCTAGACCACAGAGTGTACAATCTTATAATTGGATAATAACAATCTATAAATCAAAATTAAAAAAAAACTAAGCACATATTTTAGTGTTAACAAGTGTGTTTTTTATAAAAATTATTTGTGCAAATTATAAGAGGAAAAGTTATACTGATAAAGAAACCATATACACTCTGTAATGCACTGCCAACTAACTTCTACTTCTTCTGGTGCTCTATCCTATCGGAGGTTGACTATCATCAGATCAATCTTCACTTTGGGCAGCAGCCGGAATGACTCAACCGACCAACACAAGTCAGTAAAATAACGCTTTACCGCGCAGATGTGTTATCATTCCTAGAGAATTAGGATATTACTACTACTGACTAATTACTCCTACAATCTACGTTCCACTATCAAAACATTAAATTATGCTATCGAAAAACCTAACAAGTCACTGGTGTGTAGGCATAATAAAGTTTTGTTATTATTAATTCACTCATTTCAAACTCGGTTTAGATTAACCTAACATTGTGTTTTCAGGTTAAAATAGTATCTGGAGGAGAAGGAGTGTGCAGTGCAGAGTTTAAAGTGGAACAGGAGCACCTGAACGCCGGAGGTGGCCTCCACGGAGGCTTTACCGCCACTCTGGTGGACTGCATCTCCACCTATGCCCTCATGACACATACCAACCCCGTCAGTGGCGCAGTCAGCAATGCCGGGGTTTCCGTCGACATACACATAAGGTGACACCAATGAACATAACGTCCTAGTTCAGGGTATATTCAGTAGCGCCTCACAACATATTTTCCTAGTTTAGGCAACTCTTTAGAACCCATTGCGCTAGTTTACGCAAAATTCACCTATCCCTCAGAATACTTATTCTAGTTCAGGCAAACTTCAGCAACTCCACAGAACACTTTTGTGGGGTTGGGGTTTCAGAACACAAATTCTGCAACCTACCTAAACACATTTTGTCCAAGTTTGGGTAAAATTCAGCAACACCTTATGACATTGCTCTAGTCCAGGTAAAATTCAGAAACTTCACAGAACACATTGTCCAAATTCAGGCATAATTCAGCAACTTTTCAGAATACATATCTAAGTTTAGTTTATAAACAGTTTGAGATATTTGAGCATATTTGAAAGTTTTATTATGAGGGAAAACTCCTCAAATCAAATCAAATCAGTATTTTATTTTTTTCGGGTCACCTTATTATTAAATTTCAGTTTAAAATGATTCAGTAGACTGGTTAAAAATAACTTCCTCAATTTTACAAGAATATAATTTGTTTGTTTTCTTAAAATACAATTACTCCAAAATGAGTACTTGTATATAATATTTATGAGTTACTGGCTTAAGTCCCCGGCATTGCCCGAGCTTTACACAAAATTTATCGAAATCAGACGAAGACAGTGATCTTCATCTTCTTTTGAAGGTCAAGTGTGCAGATTTTCATCAACCTCAGAATAAAACTATAGATTTGTATAAAAATTACAATACTCCCCCTGCCCGTTGTCCGCCATAGAAATTCTTCTTTGTATATTAGATAATTTAAATTATCGAAGAAAGCAACCTCTGTGAGGCTTGACTTTATGTGCAATTGAATGAAAACTTACTTTGTTTTTAGCCACTATATAATTTATGCCACATTCCGTTCCTCCCGGTTACCTATATAGATAAACAGAGAGTACTATAGTAAATACTGTCCTGAAGAAAATTGGGATATAATCGAAACTAATTAACTGCGATATTATGAATTATAATAAAATAGTTAAAAACAAAGTAACTTTTAATTGAATCATTATATTTAATTTCTAGTTATCTAAAGGGTGCCCGAGAAGGAGAAGACATAGTGGTAGACGCAAAAACTATCAAAGCTGGAAAAAATCTGGCCTTTCTGGAAGTAGAACTCAAAAAGAAATCCTCTAATGATATAGTCGCCAGAGGAACGCACACCAAGTTTGTTGGACAATAGGTAAAAATCCTTAATCTCTCCCTGCCATCTGAGATGTTAAGTTACCCCATTTGGTCAATTATAAGGCTGAAAGTACCTTAAAAAGGTGTGTATTTTTTCAAAATTAGTAAAATAATACAATATGCATTATTACAATGTTATGTGATTATTACAAGATGTACATGACATTAATCAGTCATTTTAATGACTTAAAATCCACGGTATCACGATGTCACAGGTCTGGGAGAATTAAGTGGCCATTTCTCAATGCGTAGTGTTTATTAGCGAATTATAATAATAATTATTGTAGGTTTTGGTGTTTGTACAGATTTTATTATTTATTACATTATTAATCATAATTACATCAAGATTAACTGAGAACATCTTGAAGTTGCAATTTATATAATTATTTTGGGTTAAATAATATACATTCTGACAACTTGTATGCGGCGTTTGTTGTAGTATTTATTCCCTGTCTACTCCCGAGAAATAAATGGTGCGAACATAATTGTATACTTGATATTTATTGAAGTTTTTTGCAATAGTAAACATAAAAAACACTTATTTAAAAAATTAATTTATTATAACTTATGTATTTATATTAAGAAAGTATTATAAGTAGGCAGGTATGCAAAAATATATAATACATATTATTTGCAAAATAAGTATTCAAAACCTTTATCACAATACTGTTAGTTTACATTTAACGTGCATTCTGATTTTAATAATTTATATTATGGTTCAGACTAGAGTAATATTTCATAATATGTATAGAGTTTAGTTTATAATAAATTGGCCTGTTGCCAAATTTTCAAAATCTTTCTTTAAAATAATCTTAACTAAGCAGTTACCAAACAATTTATTTCCACGATTTAAAAGTAATCAAAATACCATGTTTTTTAGAGATTTAATATTAAGTAAATTACTATTTTTGATAAGGAATAAGGTTCTGATTAGAGCCGAGCGCTTTCTTGCTTTAATTTTAGTAGACCGCATATAACGTTCTTCAACTTTAAATTAGATGGAATAACACTGCTTTAGCTGCTGTATTACAAGTGGCCCCAGATGGGTTTATATTATATCATTATATTTTACCCTGATGCGTTATACTCTCTGGCTGAAACTACTCCTAGTTGTGCAAGCTAAATAAGTCTTCTAACTATCTACCTTAGTATTTCAGTACCTTATCAAAACTAAAATTGTAAAAACGTGCAAAAATTTCTTACGTGGCTTTTCATCTTTTGTAACAACTTTTTATTCCTGTAGAAAAATAATATCTTTTAATATTTAAGCACATAATGACCAAATTTTATTTGGAAGTATTTCACCGACCATAGTTTAATTTTTGTTAGCTTCGTGTTCTATTTTACATTGCGCTTCACAGTCTTTGTTGTCGTCCATACTGTCCATAATTTCATTTTGTATTTTTACTGCAACATGAAATTCGTGCAAAATATCTTTTACAATTTTGACAACGTCTTTAAACTCTGCGAGCGTTTCTACTTTCAGAGTTTTAAGTTTTCGTGTTTCAGTAAGTAGGTTTTCTAGATAATGTTTATTTCCTTGGATTCTTCCCAGTTCAGTATTCGGGGTTTGTAGTATTTGGTGATTTGTGTTAATTTGAGGAGGAATTTGTCCAACGATAGACCTCCTTCGTCTTTGTGTAGTATCCTGTGGAGTCGTGATACTACAGAATCCGCCCTCACAGTCAGTACAATCCGCCCACATCCGCAGTTCTACCTTTGGAACTTGCTCACAGCCAATAAAGCCTCCTTGCGCTTCTGGTAGGATGAACATGTCATGAGTGACCTTATCTATGTTATCACCATTATCGCATAAAATCCGAGACAGTGTTACTTCTTTGATCTGATTAAGTTGTTCTCCCTTGAAAACTGTTGGATTTTCGTACCAAAATCTGTCTCCGTCACGCAGTCTTTGAAATTGATCTATTAAAAGGCATTGGAAAAGAGGACCGACCTTAGCCCCCTCCACTTGGTCTTCTAAAATTCCCCCAACCCAAACATCTATATTGTGTACACTGCCATATATCTCCCTAAGTTTCTCCCGGACTTCAGGACTTGATATTTCTCCTTGCAGGTCATCAAAGGAGTTTGCTGTGGATAAATTACAGAATTTCCTCCATTCAGTATATGCGGGAATTGCGTGGTCCCTCGATCTTTGCACATTCATTGCTGCAAGATCTAAAGCCACAGCATGGGCCACATGAAACAGTTTTTCAGTCAGTTCCGAATTAAGATTCTGTCCGGGAGTTTTAAGTTTTGCAGGCACTGTAAATAATCCTCTTAGTAAAGGGTCCACTCCACCTTCTTCTACCAATCGCCAAGATGCAAAGAAAGCCTTATGCAACGGAAGGTGTCCTTCAGGAATCTCATTGAAGTTGTTATCTAGTCTTTGAAGAATGGGGTTAATCAGGGAGTGGCCAAAACGCAATGCAGCGGTGGCAAAAACATTGGCTATGGTAGGATTCTTCGAAGGGTCATAACCTTTGTATGTCCCTAATTTCTGTATTCCAGAAGGACCCAATATAATCGGTAGCCAGTGCTTATATGTTATATGTTGCATTTCAGCACCAACGATTTTTCTTGCTTCGTGGTATAAGTTGTCACCATTCCAATGCGGATTTAAACGCTTCAATTGTGTGGCAATTCTATTATGTTCTCGGAACCATATGGTATGCATCGCAAGTAACCCTACTTGTTCATTAGCTCTGATATCTCCTGCAGCAAAGCACTTGACGTTGTCTTCTACCGGGCCACGACGACAATCCATTTCATGTGTTCCAGAAGAATATGGTAGAAGTGCTTTTTTTCCTGGGAAAATAACTCCGCTACGCATTAAACCATCATTTGATGATAAATTTCTAAGATCTTGTGCAACGTATCCAGAAAACCCATAAATTTGAGATGCATCTATGTAAGATGTTAACTGGTTAATTTGTTCCCTTGGTTGAATCTCGTTAAAAAATACTGATGTCATTCCTGATCCACATACGGCACTAGACCTAATGAAGTCCATACATCTTCTGTTTCCAACACGAGAGTCTCCTTTCGGTATATCGATTGGGAAACATGGTGCAGCGTACTCGCAAGACCTCTTACAATCAATACCATCCCAACTCTGAGAGCTGACAGAAGGTGTAGCGTGATCTAAGTCATGGTCCAGAAATTGTCCCCATTGCATAACCATGTGTGATATTTTTGAATCAGGTGTTACTTCTTCTGTTGTAATAAGTTTGGAGGATACCAATCTGGCACTGGGTAAATCAAAATTATTGTATTTCCTCTCTTTCGACCAACCAACTGGCTGACCAAATCCATTTTCATATATTGGTTTCAAAATTCTTCTGAAAGCGGTACTAGATGCCCCCCACGTTGGATTGTTGAAGTTGTTACATGTTCCGTCGATTGAACGGTATTTCAGATGGTAACACATATTAGTGCAGTTAGTAGTTAGTCTATGTGCAATGCAACCTGAGAGCTTGGCCACGAGATTTAAGTGATCTGAGGAAAGTATTTCTCTGTAACTAAAGTCTTTAGTGATGTTAACAGACTTTCCCGCGTTAACATGACGACGTATATTGACTAATGTCCTTTCATAAACTTCTCCAGCTCTAGCTAATTCTCTATCAGCGGCATTTGGATAACGAATAATTCTATACAGATCCCCCATATTTGGACGTGTGCTGCCGTCTCCAAATAGGGAATCAACTGTTTTATTAATAGCGAGATCAACTTCCTTGGTAGCTTCTGCAAATGCGATCTTCACAAATCTATCACCGGGTTTGTTAGAAAATTCGGTAAGGATGGTTACAAACCCGGAAGCTGTAGCGCGTCCATGTTCATTTACTGCAGTACATTCGTATCGGCCGCTATCATCTTGGATTATTTTGTCAATATATAAACTTCCTCCCTGAGAAATCTTATGTCGTTCTGTCTTGAATAGATTAGAACCATCTTTCTTCCAGAGAATCTTCGGTGTTGGGCTGCCTTCACTTTTACAAGGCATTTCAATTTTGCTACCTAAGAAAGCTTCCATGTCGTACGGTTTGTATACGAGGACTGGCGGAGTAATAGAATATTTTTTCACTTTAACATCGGTTGATAATTCTATGAATCCTTCAGAGTTGTCTGCCCTACACAGATAAGTACCAAAATTAGATTCATCTAGATCTTTTAAAAGGACATGGTTTCCATTGACGGCTGTTTTAAAACTGGTGCGAAGAATGCTTCCGTCTTTGAACCAAGTTACAATAGGCGTTGGGTGCCCATGGATTGAACATTTGATAGTAAGCGGTTGTCCATATTTATAAATAGCTGGCTCTTTGACGATCAGTCCTTTGGGAGGCCCTAGAAAATTAAAATTACAAAATAATTAATCACACAAAAAATAGATAAAATATCTGTTAGTAAGAAAACATTTATTAACCAATCAGTAATAAAGCTAATGGCAGAAAAAGTTACCTGGTAATCTGATGTCAGCAACTGAGAATATTTTGCCATGTATGTTTTCTGCTTCGCATCGATACTGGCCAGTCTCTTCCTCTGTGATGTCTGCGAGAAGCAGACTGCCCCCATTGATGATCTTCGCCTTATGCGTCAGGGCCAATCTGTTGTTGTTGTGGAACCAGCTGATGTGTGGCTTGGGGACTCCCCTCGCGTTGCACACCAAGGACACGGCAGTTTGATCTTTTTTCAGAGTTACGCTTTCCGGTGTCCTTATAAAACTAGGAGCGGCTGTAATATAGAAAAGTATAATTTAACATTTATCATCATAGTATATACATATAGCCGCTTAGAGCTCTGTTGTAACCTCACTATCTGTGACATGTGTGTGTTGTTTATGAGACAAATGAGAGTTTACTCATTGAGGTGTCATGATTCATGTATTTTATTCTGATGTTCTGAATGTATAAATCTGCAGGTTTGATAAATATTTGATGTTGCCATTGCCTTGTTATATGCCCAGACGTTGTATTTATAAGTACAATAACCTACTGTTGAAGTTAATACATTTTAATTTAAAGGGAAGTTTAGGAGAGGGGATAAATAGCTCTGGAAATGTCCTTATCATGGAACCCCGTGGAGTCCAGATTCCAGCATCGAAGCATACTGTAGAAAAGTAATGACCCTGTCAATCCGAATGCTACAGATAAATAATGACTTTTATGTTCCATTTTTTTTTTCGTGTTCTTTCTTAATTTCTTTTGGGGATGTATATTTTTTAAAGGAAGTGTGGGTTCGCACTAATCTTCCCACATTCCGGATTAAATAAATAAATAAATTATTAAAATTCAATTGATAATTACTCTCTGTTATTCCTGCTTCATTGGTTACAACCATTTTAGCTGAGTTTGATTTAGTCTCCCCCATGGGACTTTTGGCCACGCACTCATAGAAACCTTCATCTTCTTCAATGGTATTGTCAATTTTCAAGGTACCATCCTCAAGAAGGTGGAATTTCTGATCGTAAAAGGATATCTCTTGTGAGTCCTTCATCCACTTGATTTCGGGCAGAGGATCCCCATTGACCTGGCATATGAAAGTGGCTTCTCCTCCAAAATTTACTTTCAAGTCTTTAGGTCCATGCATTATTGTCGGTCCCTCTGAAAAAATAATACAGTGAGTATTTAATTATAAGATATGTATTTTTTTTATTTAAATTCATGTAAAATATGTAAATGTTTTAAATAGTACTATTAGTTACTACCCGGTTTCACCCGAGTTTCCACTCTCATCTTTCGAAATCTTTCAGACATGCCCACTACACACTTCTGTAGATTTATCTCTTCAGTGACAATTGTACACAAGTAATTTACTGTACAAATGAAAAGTCTTATGCAGACGTTTGTCTCCGGGCTTGACATAATTTGATAAAGCTTTCAGAATGGTGTTTGTACGCAGCACGGATAAACACAAAAGCGGAAGTCATGAAGTTTCTTATTAACTCTTTAGATCACATAGCACTCTTTTTAGGGTGAATTGCCTAGTACAAAAAAAACTCTTTAGATGCATTTATTATTTTTTCATAGTTTCAAGAGAAGTTTTGATGATTTCCATGGAAGAATAAATTAAAATGTATTTTGTGTACCAAAACTTTCCCGTTTATGTTTGGACAAAAACATGCTAAATTCCAATGTCGAATGAGCAGATGACAGGAACACATGTTCCCCAAGCGGTGACCAAGGTTCATGTGCTACATATATAGCTACATATCGACATGCCATATCAGCTTACCGCCTCTAAAGGGTTAAAATAATATTATTATTACCACAGTGAAGGTCGTTTTTGTCCATATTGACAATAGATAATCCTTTCATATTATCGGGAGCGTTGCAAGTGGCGGCGGTCTGCAGTTGCCCCTGCGGGAAACTGTTGTCATTTACCATCTTCATGAACCATGTTATGGAGCAATCGCAGATGATGGCGTTGCCGTCCAACCTCAGTCGCTTGAGGGATGGGAGGTCATCGAAAGCTCCCGGCTGAATGTGTTTAATTCGGTTGTTGTGAAGAAATCTGAAAGTTCAAAGTGAGGGTTGGGTTGTTTCAAACTACATTTTTTGACGATCATAGAAATCAACCATTGTTGTTAGATTGAATTTTTGATATTTGAAGTGTTCTTGTTAAGCGCCGATTCTAGGCCTATTTTATTTTTTGATTGATTTATGATCAGCTGACTCATGTAAAAAAGTTACTGTCATGCTTGACAAATGGTTATATATATAAATAATTATACTAAATTGTCTGTATCATATTTATCATCGGTGTTGCATAAGAATTCATTATGAGATATTTTCGGTAAAACCGAGAAAACATTATGTGTTATTTTTTTATGAAAACTACGAGGGAAAGAAGACATCAATATGGTTTTGGATAAAGAATGGCTGTTTCAGGGGAAGAAGTCATTTATTAAATATAAACCATCAGGTTACTTAATGACTTTATACTTTATGTTATTTAATTACTTTGTGCGCTACACCACATTACTATTCACACCCTATTCACCGCATTCCTGATGTATATATTATGATAATGGATGTGTGTGGCACTTTCTGTTACATTCACACATTTTCTATGAAAATGAAAACATTCATGTGGCACAAATGTGCAATGCGACATTTAGGTTTAAAACAAGTGAACAGAGAACAAAATTACCGATGACACAGGATAACGGTAAATGGAGGAAAAACAAAGAAGATTTTTTTGAACTATGTGATAAAAAATGTAGGCATTAAAAACACTGATTGCAAATCAGTAATTGACTTACAATCTTTCAAGAGAGGGGAGATCCGGAAAAACTGCTTCGCTGAATGACTCTATATTATTAAAATGAAGATATCTGAAACAAAGGGATAAACATAAAATATAAATTATAATAAATGCATGATATTATAAGTAGCTATATCCATACAATCATATTATAACTCATATTCATAAAGCCATAAAAACAATTTCTTCCGCTGTGTTATATCTATCTTTAAAAAAAACAACACTAGATTTTAACTTTTCTATCTAATGGAGATTAACTATTTAAGCAGGGGGATTAGGTCGCATACGCACAACACAGGTTTTTAGGGTTTAGTTTGGGTTATTTCAATAATCTATGCGTATTTCCTAACCTGAGAACTTAACTTGATTTTAAAAAATGGAATTTGAATGCATATTTTAACATCTCCCGCCATATCATTAGTTATTTCTTGAAAAAATTAAGTTAAACCAAGTGCTATTAATATATCTTTTGCTTGCTAAGTGTGCAGCGGAATTCGACAAGTTGAATCTATTTTATATTTTGTGGCTTCCCATCACATGAGTGCTTTTGTTTTATAATTAATATTGTGAGCATGACCTGATAAAAAAATAACACTAAATATGAAAAAAGCAAGTCATTAAGAAAAACAATTACAGTGTATCAACGCATTTATTGATTTGCTCCTTAAATTATAGAGTATTAGAGAACAAGCGATAAAGTACCTACCTACAACATAATATTTTAAACAGAATTATTTTAATTGCCATTTTCAAAATTGGAAATGATTTTTCAAGAAATATCCCCATTGAGACACGAAGAGAAACAATTGGTTCCACCTTTTTTATCTGCAATTATTCCAATTTGACCTCCAACACTCCCAACTCTCTAACGCCGAACGATCGGAAACTGCCGAATCCAATCCCCGCGCACTACTAATCGCGTGATAAACGTGCTATTTCGACAAGGTACGCAACATCGCCTTTGATTGACCCGTGATTTTTATGGGTCTGCGCTAGTATACAAGATAAAATAACTATGACAAAATGATTGTGTATAAAATAAATCAATATGAAATTAAATCGGTTACTAAATAAATTAATAGTGTGACCGGGAAGGAAAACAATTACAGTATAAGAAATAAAATTATTTTTAAAATGTGTTAAAGCTAGAATTAATCTTTATTGCTTGTTTCCGCACTATCTTAAATAGGTACCTATTTTTCGTAGGATAAAACTAAGCTCACTAAAGCAGAGGTTCCCAAACTATTTTGCCACTTCCCGAATTTTTGTTTTCCGTTGCCTGCCGAATTTAGAATTTTCCTAAACCTATTCACTTAAAAAATGTGTTTTTTTCTTTTTTCCTTAATATTAGCTACCGCCAAAATGTAAAACCACGAGGTATTAAAATGGGAAGCTATTTAAGTATATATCTTGCGATAGGCGATAATGCAGGATGAACAACATGTATTTCTTCCTGAAGATGAAGAAGAACTTTCTGAATTGCCTCTTAAGACATTCGTTGTTGCTTACTATAAACAGTTTTTGTCATATGATATCCGATTCTTCAATGTCACCGTATGGATCGATATTCCATTGCTATTTTCATAGCCAAAACATCCTTGATCCTCGATCCTAGTTTTGTCATACGATATCCGATTCTTCAATGTCACCGTATGGATCGATATTTTATTGCTATTTTCATAGCCAAAACACCCTTGATCGTCGATCCTAGTTTTGTCATACGATATCCGATTCTTCAATGTCGCCGTATGGATCGATATTCCAGTGTAATGTTTATAGCCAAAACATCCTCAACCCTAGTTTTGAAGTCTGTGAGAAGTACATTTAAATGTTGAATGTAGACCAAACATTCTGGACGTTGGTCAATGAAGAGCTGGGAAGATTGGGAAATTCGTGCCTTTCAATGTTTTGCTTAATATTATTAATTTTGGCATGAAAAGGAATACAGAATCTACTTATATGTCTATTATAAGTATTATGTACACACAACCTGTTTTAAGGGTGTTATGTAATTTCCCGAATGCAGGGCCGGCCCTGAGCCAAAGCTTGGCAAGTCGGCGCCCGGAGTGGACTGTCCAAATTGAGCCGGCACAGGTTCGGCCCTGCATGTAATTGGGGGTCCACTCACGTAAACCCTCAATTCTTTATCGCTGATATTGATCCCCAGCTAGTGGAAACCGACCCCCCCGGGGGGGGGTCCATACGGAACACTTTGGAAACCTTTGGTTTAGGTTAAACCAGTTCCCACAGAAAAATATTGGAAGCAAAAATCTTATATAAATATCTTATTTTACAATCGCGTTAACACCACAGCAGGGCCGGCTCTACGCGGGCGCAATTGGAGTAGTCCGCTGCAGGCGCTGATCACCTAACACATCACCCTTGAGATTATTTTTCATAAAAAACGAAAACACTAATCATCCAAATATTATTGATTACAGTGATCTCCTACCTACTGGTTTTGACAAGGAACGCCAAAATTTATAAACCATACGCCATGCGCCGTTTAGCTCAGGGCCGGCCATGAACACCAGTACCTAATTATGAGGCTAATTCGAAATCTTTTACGAATACGGCAGTCATAAAAATGCTTTATTTTACTCTGGTTCGCAGTATTTTGTGGGGGGATCGATAATATGGGGACCCGAAGATGCCCTTTACTGAAATGATGTAGAAAAGGTGCAAAAAAAGTTTATGCGATACCTCTACATGCGAGAGTTCGGATATTACCCTTTATTGTATCCCTCTGATTTTCTTGCCGGAATGCTGGGGATAGAACGTCTAGACGTTAGGAGAAATATTGCAATGGTGTTAGTGGCGCACAAGCTGCTAAATGGGCACATTTGCAATCCAGATATTCTGGAACGAATTTCTTTTTATGTCCATGATAATTTCATCAGAGCTAGACAGCACACATTATTTATTTTTCCAAGGGGCAGGACCAACCTACCAATGATCATGCCTTTGGAGAGAATAACTACTTTGTTAAATCACATTTCTTCTGTGATTGACATTTTCAATTTGAACCAAAGAGAATTTAAGACGGCAATAAGCATACTATTTAACAAATCTGGTTAATCAGATAGTATTGATGTACTTACCCATGCAAATAAATGTATGTACTTACTTATTATAAACTGTAATTTATAAACTGTTATTTGTGAAATGTAAATGGATTATACTGTTTTTCACAATAAATCAATAAAATAAAAATAAAAATAAAATAAAATAAAATAAAAAATTAACAAAATTATGTACTTAAACGCCCGCAGGAACAGGGAACATTAAACAAAATACGTAAATTACATAAATTATACGTTAATTATTACTCACAAGTACAACTGCTTCAACACAGGCTAGCCTAGTGAGGCAGGTTATGAGAATCCTCAACTTTATCTAATTGTCATGTATCCCATCTAACTACATGTTTATAGTTGTAAATTTATTAATTTATTATTATTGTTATTGTCATTTTTTCAGTCAAAAATTTAAGAAGATTTTAATTCTCATTTCAATAATTTTTTTAAAGACATACGAGCACTTAACATAAGAACAATACATCAGTGTAGCAAGTCGCACATGACAATTTATGATTACAATATGTATTGCGTTTGGAAGTAGAAATATCGCTATTCATGGTGTTCGGAAACTGTGGTACAAGCGGGTAACTAGTGAATCACACACATTTAAAAAAAAACTTAATTTCCAATTTGAGCATTTTTAAACTTTGTCCTCTTTTTCGGCAACTAAATACGCTTCGGAGAATTTTAAACGACAATAAACAGCTGATAATGACCACGTAGCGACCGAGTTTATTAAAATTTGACCAAAATTTCAAAATCAGTTTTGCCACAAAATCAATCGACTACAAATGTGATTTAGATTTATTAGTTTCCCGCTCGTACCACGTGTTTCCGGACACCATGTAATACACCTAACGTGCAGTTTTTATTTTATTTTATTGATACATTAGCAGTATTAAAAAAAACAACAACATATTTGGTAATGTGGGATGGACGCATGTGGGAAACATTGCTCGGACAAAAAATTCAAATAGGTATGTACCAATCTGGTCGTATAAAAATGCAAACTTGAAGACTATGTATGAAATTGAATGAAGCAAGAAGCGAGTGTCAAGAAATTGTTGCATGGCGTTCCGTCAAGGAAAAAAACATGGTTCGGTCAAAAAATAATTTAATAAAGCAAGATCCGTCATACCTACCGTAATGGCGTGATGGTTAGTATTAAAAATATTTTTTATATTAATACGCATATTCGCTAAAGTGTGGGCATACCTACGTACATTGAACAGATAAAACTTACTATAAAATGCCTTCCAAGTAGATTTCAATGGAATCCGATGTCGCCTCGGGTTTTGTACCTTTTGGCTCTAGATCATTAGCACTCTGTCTCGATTCGAAATGAAAATTTAATGAAGTTAAAGAAACGAACTTCTGTATTTGAAATTTAAGGTTAGAATCATGAATAAAGAAGAATACTAGTAATGCCTTCCGCATAGATTTAGTTCTAGCCCATTTAGCAAGCGCCATGTCTCTCTTACACTAGCCTGAAATCTAGCTGGAACCTAAAAGGCCATATTAAAAGATCTATTAGAAAACAATTTGATAAACAAGCCGCGGGGTGAGTACTAAGATGTACGAAAAATGCCAAAACCTACTTAAATTTTTAATGTCATTTCCCATTCCTCTCTCTCATCAGCCTCGTCAGCATATGAATTTTAAGTGGAGAAACGTCAGACTTTTGGATCACTAAACACGCCCACATTTTTTTGTGTTCTTTATTCTATGCTTTCTTATGCTACCTGTACATACGCCAGCCGAACTGCTGAGCTGAACCTCAACTTATGGTAAAGGAACGAAGCAACCGCAAATGGCGTAAACTCCGCTTGCAGTTGCTTCGTTCCTTTACCGTATCGTGGCTCGGTTCGCGTTTCGTTTCGCAAATGTATACGTACAATAAAATGCCTAAAATCAATAATTAAAACCCAAAAAGCTGTATTGAATATTTTTCTCTCCCTGTAAGATCTACCACTGACGAAATATTCAAATACCTTACCATCATGTCTATTAAACAACTCTATTCTAAAACAATACTCCTATAATGCATACAAAATACAAGAAATAACAACTAACACGAGTGTATTAAAGACACTAGAACTCAGCTACAACACTAGATGGAGGCAGCACAACACGGTATAATACCCCAATAATAAATCACTATAATACTTTTGGCCGTGAAAATCTCAAATCGTATCACTAGGATCAAAACATATTCAACAAGCAACTAAAAATACAACATTTGCATAAAAGCTTCCTATTCTATGGTACTTAACTGTAAAAAAGTCCACTCTCATGTAATATACAGGGTGTCCGGAAACTCGTAGTACAAGCGGGAAACTGGTGAATCTACATCACATTTGGAGTCGATTTTGTAGTATATTTTTTTTTGATTTGAGCTTTCGTTATCGAGTAAATCGAGTTTGAAGTTGATTTTTTTTTTTTTTTTTTTTAAATCAAATTCTTATAAATTATTACTGAAGATCAAAGTACCCAACTAATTAAAACTATTTGAAAGTAAAACAAATGAAGAAACTCGGATTTGAAGCATTATTTTGAAATCATCCTTCATTTAACCCGGTGTAGTCATAAAATATTTCTGCTCTGCAGGGTTAAAACATCTGTTGTTCAACCCTAAACACCAGAAAAAACTTTAACCTTAAAATAGCCGAAAAATATTTTTTTTTGGTTTTTTTTTTTTTTTTTTTGAAAATGATCAAATCAAAAAACTTAATGTTTTTTTGGGTTCCCCATGTGGTGTAGATTCTCCAGTTTCCCGCTTGTACTACGAGTTTCCGGACACCGTGTATAAGTGTAAAAAAAGTCCACTCTCATATAATATATTTAAGTAAAAACACTACATACAATATTTATCATTACTGCAATTATTCATGCTACTTCATTTTAATAAAATCCTCAGCACGGGAAATACCAGTCAGACAAAATTATCTCTATTTGTTACAAAAAATGAATATAATGGAAGATGTATTATTATAATTCATAATAAGTACACAATGAATAAGGAGTTAATGTCATAATAATAATAATATTCGATAATGATGAATAAATTAATAGGTGCAAGTGGAAATCAGAGAATATAATATTTATATATATATTTAATATAGAACGCTGTATCATAAATAAATAGACGCAAAATGACTGCAAAGTATAAATAATACCATAGAAGAATATACATAATTAACGATTGTGTGCAATTGCAAAAATTCATAAACAGATTAATTACAGTTCAGCGCTACTATCAGTGGAGATAGAAATAATGTTATTAGAGAAAGAAATAATAAAAAAAGTAAGACAAGTGAGCCGACATGAAATCGCGTATTCAGCATTATTATTATTATCAAGGCTTTGTAAAATGATCATCAACATCAAAGACTATTCCGCCAACTCAAAAGATATACCGCCCTGTTCAGTAACAGCAAAGTCAACGGGAAATTGAAATTCTTTCTTGAACAGATATTCAATTTCGTTGGTCTGCCTGAGGCCGAGGAATGTAAAGTTTTCTTTCAAATCGACAAAGTAAACAATAATTCTATGTATATACGGAAAAAATGAAATGAAAATGCTGTTGACCGCATGACTGCGTGACCATTTCCTAATAAAATATTAGTCATTCAGAATATATCTGAACTCGTGTTCAACGCAGGTGGCTTTGTCCGAATAAATACAATGGACGAGATGCGAAAATATTATGATTTTGATGAACACGTGTTCCGACTTCCTTATAACATATTCGTGCTTTACAAATAGTTTGTTATGAAATTTGTCAAATTATTCGTTATAGGGCTTTAGTCCCGTTTTTAACGGGGAAATGAATAAATTTATCAAATTTTTAATAAATTGAACACCGTCGATAGGTACTTTGTAACCTCTCTCTATGTTTCATAAGTGACGAATGTAACGAAAAGAGAGGTTACAACAAAGCCTTCAGCGGCAGAACCATCGAACCATTATCTGAAAAAAATCCTCTGGAAGGATCAGCCATCCCGGCAAGTCTGCATGTAATATTTTCTCATAACAAATAAACCTTTAATCATTCACAATTTTGAGACTGGCAAGAGAAGAAAATGAAAGTATTAAAGGTATTTAAGTAAGTGTCGTAGATAATAGAAACAAAGGAGATGGGTCATAGTCATGAACCATTATTAACATACTACTACAATCGCATCTACGTAAAGCGACGCGGAGTCCCGTCTTCTACCCACCTACCAAATGCATAACTTTCACTTTCTTCACCGCCCTGATAGTCCGTGCAATATGGTCGTAATTTGGCGACAGTCAGCAAGCTACCATGCCATATCTCATTATGTTTCTTTTATCTATGGATTGAACAGTTACTGATTTTAATTATGATCCTGTATAAATTGTTCAAAAGTTAACCTATGCAAATAAATTTTAAAGATATGTAGGTAGGTGGGTATTTAGGAACTGTCGAAAAAACTTACAGTTGCTTCATGAGGTTAAGACCATCGAATGCTCCCTCATCAATATGGTGGATTCTGTTCTTGTATAAGTAAAGAAATTGTAGTTGGGTTAGACCATAGAAGACCTTGTCCCTCAGGGTGGTTATGTGGTTGTTGTTTAGTAACAACGTGGTGAGGTCCTTCAGGTTGCTGAATGCGCCCTTCGGTATGTCCCTTATTTTGTTGAAGCGCAGGTCGCTGAAAATAAAGAAAAATATGTTAATAAATGTTAATTGTGATAAAAAATACTTGCTCAGGGTAATGCATCTACAAAAACGGAACGATGAGTTTCCGAACTTTCTACGGCTGTTTAATTTTACAAACTGAAAAGATCTTTCCTAGAAGTGTGATTTTTACCGATTTGAAAGAATGAAAAAGGTTGATTGATTCCACCTAAAGTAAGGGAATTTTATTGTTCTAACCAAAAAAATGTACAGGGTAGAGCAAAAGTAATCACCCTTGGAAAACGCTTTAACTTTTGCAAATGGCGCCAAATGTCAATTCGGTTTTGACATTTGTGAAGTAAACAAACGCAGAATACAAATCGACAAGCTTTGAATCGGTTTACGCGGAACGCGGAATATCAAGCAGTACCAAAGTTTATCATAAAAAGTGGGTGTGTCAAGCCTACGCAAGACAGAAGTGAAACTTCTAGTTTCAGCTGATGCTTGGCGTGGCGCAGTTCGCTGGTGTCTGAGAGAGAGGAAAGAAGAGAAGAGAGAGAACGTTCGTGAGCGGCTCCCCCACCTCAACAAGGTTTCACTTCAAAAATGCCACAGCCGAGAATCGAACCTCGCTTAACTGATTGAAAGCCAACCACGCTGAGCACCAACTGTAAGCAAAGCCGCATAAATTGATTATATTATGTAGGTTCTGAAAATATGAGAGCTTGTTATGTTTTATAATGTTACCTACATCACTAGAAATAGAATCCCACACAAGATCGCGTAGTGCGCTCTAGCGAACGGATATTTTATCAGAGGGAGATAGTTTTAATTTTTTTTTCTGTAAATTATTACATATTATCAAAATAAATAAATTAATTAAATAAATGTAATACAATTATCATAATATACGGATTAGATAATAATTTTAATCCAACACAATAACGCAAAGCGCGCTCTAGCGGAGTAATGTTTTATCACAGTGAGATAAGTGTTTTTATTATTTTGCAATATTATTTTCTTTTAAAAAATGTTCTGACCTACTAAAAAATAAGATATTGAATGAAAAAGGCGTTAAAAACAAAAAAATAATGTGCGATGGCCGAGAATCGAACTCGGATCAACTGCTTGGAAGGCAACTATGCTGACCATTACACCACCAACGCCAGTTGTCGGGATGAGCTAAGAAGCATTTATATGTTACTTCAAAACTTTGACTAGATCAAATGAACTTTAATCGGTGGTGGGGGTACCCGCATTTTCGTTTCGGTCATGAGTCGGTTTTACTCCGGTCCTCGAAATTGCATGACGCGCGTAAAGAAGTTTCACTTCAAAAAAAAGAATACAGCAAAAGAACATCGGTTGATTACTTTTGCCTCCCCTGTAGATACTTGGGGCGGCTGGTTGCTCGAGAAATTAATTGATAATCCTCACTTGATATTTAAAATTTTTGAAAATTGACATAAAAGTCTACATAAAGATTAAATTCCCACCCACCCCACAAGCCTTTTTATTTCCCAAAACTTCAGTTCCGTCTTTCCTTAAAAACACAGCTTCCTCAAAGATGACATAGGCCCTGAAAAGAATTATTCACCTCAGGGCCTCCTGCGTGGAGCTAATGTAAAAAAAAAAAAAAATGAACTACTTATCATATAAGATAAGTAATAAAGTAGGTACCAATAATATTTTAGGAATGAATAGTTATTAATTCGAAATGCGTATTTGTTTTGTTTCAAATGTTTGACAGATGCTTAGATTAATTCAAAGAGTTACGATACGTTACTGAGGCGATATGCGCGGTTTCACTGAACGAGGTCTAGTCGACATACTTTAGCGGCCCGTTCATATTCTTTGAATGGCTATCCTTTTCACAAGCGGTGTTACATTTTTGTTCGATTAGTATGAATGCAACGTGTCTTGTATTTTTATAATATCATTGGATAGACGTCGTAATTATTCAAGTTTTCTTTTCATTCGATAGGTTAATTTCTTATTTTGAAAGACATTGATCCCGAGTCAAATATATTTTTAAATACATTTATGTGATTTAAGAATAAGATAATACTAATAAATCTAAACATTACCCAGAACATAAGTTGTCCCAGTAAGACAGAGATCCTGGGTTCGATTCTCAGTTGGGACAGTTACCTTCTTTTATTTTTCTGTTTCATGTTTCGTTTATATTTATTAGTACTATGTTCTTCTTGAATGATAGAATGTTTTCTTAAATGAATTAATTCAAATCTTGGATTTGGAAATTAACCCACTTCCCGACATACGATTGAGCTGAAACTCTGCAGATACACTCGTTATTGATGGCAATGCATATTAAGAACTTTAAAAAAATATTTTTTTTTATTCCGGGTTGATTTTTTCATAAATAAATTCAGCTTCACAAATCATGCAATCTATAATATCCCGTGATTTTTAATGGGTCAGCGCTAGTATCATAAATAGTGAAGTAGTAACACGGAATATTTCCTTTAAAATTGTCGATGTCTGAACCAGCTGCCACGGATTTCTTTAGTTATTTAATATTAACACTATATCGTCGGGCATTTTACCGCCAAATTGCGGGTGAAATTTATTCATACAAGATTATTTAGAAATTTTCAATCCATATAAAAAAAAACTATAACCTAAGAGTGCTTCAATGTGTGATAGCGTTCGAAACACTTTCCTTTATGTAGGGGCACATTGCAAAACATGCACATGTACCGCGTTTCACTGAGTAGTTTGTGAGCGGAACATACGCGACAACGATTTTATTATTTTTATTTTTTTGTTGTGTTTCAAACTCATTGTATTGACAGGTAGATAGATCGGGTACCGCCGACAGTAGAAAACACATGAACCCGCACCCATTTAGAACTAAATTATTGTTTACAAGTTTTCCGCTCCTTACCGCTTTGCGCAACAAAACGAGTAAACTCGTCACCCGCGTCTTACTGTAAAAAGGCGTATGACGAGTTTTCTCGTTTCCCGCAAAGAATGTGTTAAGACCGGTCGGTGGCTGAGTTGACATTGCGTTTGGGTCTCACCCATGTGTAGTGTGTTCCTCGGCTGGCTAAGTCCTCCATCAAACACAAGCAACATTTTCCCGATTACTGTGGTAGTAGGAGATTTGCAAATATTGTCAGGTTATTATGTTAGTCTTTCATTAAAAAAATATATTGTCCAAGAATGCGTCATCTGTTTAAAAATAACTTGTAAGAACGATCAGTGTCTATTTCACCAATTCAGTTTATATTAGTATGAAGTAGCTAGCTTGTACCATCATTGTAATCATTAAAGAAACATATAAATTAATAATATTACGCTTTTCGGTGACTCTGGGCCAATACAAATATCCAGTATGACCAGTATTATATTGTATGTACTTACACAGTACTTATACAGTATTGTACTTACGTTAATAAGAAACTTGAAGTTTGATGAATTCAAATGAGATTTAATCGGGCGCATGACAAGCGTTTACGAGGGTTCAATTAAAATTAGTTTAATGTTAATTTGACGAAGATTTTTGCTGTTGATTCGACGACAGGCACTCGAAGTGAAAGATTTATACATTTTTTAATATAACGTGTTAATAATTTGCATATGTTTTTAATCAAACGATCATAGAACATTTATTTAATATCCACGGTATAAATATACCATAACCCCTCAGGCTAATTGGTTCGGTTTTGAGAATAGACAGCTATACCAGTAGAATAAATTTGTTCGCTTTTGGAAACAGCAAATATGGTCTCATAGAAATCGTTTTATCTCCCTTAATGTCATACTTAGAACGAGAAAACACTACGCTTTATATTAACACATTTTTTGCGGGTAGCGAGAAAACTCGTCATACTCCTTTTTACAGTAAGACACGGGAGACGAGTTTACTCGTTTTGTTGCGCAAAGCGGTAAGGAGCGGGAAACTTGTAAACAAGGGGTTCTAAATGGGTGCGGGGTCATGTGTTTTCTATTGTCGGCGGTACCCTATCTATCTACCTGTCAATACAATGAGTTTGAAACACAACAAAAAAATAAAATCGTTTTCGCGTATGTTCCGCTCACAAAGTACGCAGTGAAACGCGGTACATGTGCAAGTTTTGCAATGTGCCCCTGCATAAGGGAAAGTGTTTCGAACGCTATCACACATTGAAGCACTATTAGGATATAGTTTTTTTTTATATGTATTTAAAATTTCTAAATAATCTTGTAATTTTGTATGAATAAATTTCGATTTGTTATTTCGATTGTGAAATACTGTTTTTTCTATGATTCCCAAGAAAGTAGAAAGTTTCTGTTCATAAAAAAGGAATTACACATACATTGCTAAGTAAATAATTAGAGACATCTTTTTAAAGTAAAACACTGAAAGTTTCATCGAAAAATATCTAGATAGATATGAATATTTTGCGGAAAGTCTAATTTTGGCGCTAAAATTAAAAAAAACACCCGCGCTTCGCCCCCAATTTGGCGGTAAAATGCCCGACCATATAGTGTTCATATATGAATTAAGATAATTAGAAGAACTACAGACATATTAAAATGTCCACTTCTTTGTAACCAAAGGTTCCGACTGCGATTTGAGGAAAAATATGATTTTGTATAAATTAGTTTTATATGAAACGACAAAAGTGATGTGACAGTAATGGTTATAATACATTTGTCCAACAAAATATGTATTTTCGCTATCAGTAATTTTAGTTCAGTGTTTAGATGAAAAAACGTAACGTGAGTAATATGTTTCAACAATTTTCATTTTTCCATGCTGATATTTACATTAAAAAAATGGTGTGTTTATTTATAATAATAGAGTTTGAAAGTTTATTTCATCATCTTTTAAAAATATTTTTTTAGTTTTCGGATACGTTTATAGAAATATTCCATTTATTTTATTACAAAGCGGATATACACACAAATTTTCCAACTGTCTGACAGCGTCTTTGACAAATATAACGATCAATATGCCAGAGGCCTGAGAGTATAAACAATAATCACATTTCACAGTATACAAGAATAAGCAAATACTAAAAAAAATACTGTGGCATTTCATCCACATGCGAGTCTAAAATTAATAAAAGTTCTAGAAGCATATAAAAGCGCAGGTACAAGTACATATAAAATGTAATATACTCGTACAAGTATAAGTATACTTATTATAGACTAGGTCCAACCGTGCAGTTAAATAGATCCGCCACATCTGCGTATCTATTACTAACTTCAAGCGAGGTTAATTAAATCAGGGTTGCCTCTAATCACAGACATAGGAATTAATAGACGAGAAGATAATGGCGAGGGGTAAAATCAACTGTTGAAGAACGAAGGAAGTAAGGCTGACTGTGATTCGTCAATAAATCAATCTGACAGTAAATAGGCATCTCGCATTATAATATCACCATTTAGTTCTTAAAAGTAAAATCTGCTTTTGAATGAATAGACATTTCTACATGGGAGCGCAAATTACTCGCCACGTTATGAACTAATTTGCGAAGTCCAAATTCGGCAAAGTAAGGCAGCTTCTATTTTCAGAGTCGTAGTTAGTTTCAGAGTATTTAGTTAAGACACTTTTACAAATGTCTCATAATTTACTTACCCCAGTAAACAACGATGAGCACACTTGAGAATCGCTACATTGTGATGTGATAGTATATGTTTCTAAAACTGATCCATATAATACGGTGTGAATAAGCTTAAAATAAAGTAAAATAATGCTTTTTTGTTATTTGTTTTTGGGGTATTATGTCGTGTTGCGCTAACTCCTTCTTTAGCCAACGTTTCGGACAGCATTGCAGTGTCCATCATCAGGGCAGATGTGTTATTTTGAGATGATGATGGACACTGCAATGCTGTCCGAAACGTTGGCTAAAGAAGGAGTTAGCGCAACACGGCATAATACCCCAAAAACAAATAACAAAAATACTTTTGGCCGTGAAAATCTTAAATCATTTTAAAATAATACTTACTTATGGAATGTAATACGACAATTGGGTTTATTCTCTTTTTCACATCTATTTTTACAAGTTTTCATATCACAAGTCAACATTTTGCCGTGTTATTTCGTAAAATGAACCGATGATGCCTCGACCATAGTTCGCACAAGAATGATGACGTCACGTTTTCAAATTTCACTTGAGGCCATATGCGAGCCCAGCCGGCTCAATGGAACCGGTATGGGGAGTGGGGATAATACGCTTTTAATCACTTAGGGCAGGTCTACTAATATTCATATATGTCTATGCCTATAATCTATACTACTATATTTACAATTTGGAACACATTAAGTCGGATATAATTATTCGAACATAGAGTTTTAGTAAAAGTAATTCTTTCAACAAGGAATTAGAGTTTATGCTTTCAATGGGAATACCGAGTTTTAAATTAATGTATCCAAGGAATTTATGTTGAAGTTTTCGTTTGGATCTAAATGAATTTTAAAATGGGGGGGACCAGATCGAAGAGTTATATTCGAATGTATAATTAGGGGTTATAACATAATTGTTCCAAGAATATTGTGAGTAAATTAAAACACACATGTTGGTTGGCTGTAGTAACTAAGTTTTTTTCACACAATACTATATGGAGCGTGTGAAATTGTTGTAGTATTTCTCAACATTTTAAGCTCGGAAATTTTTTTGCTCTCTAAAAAATGAAGACAAATACATAATGTACCTAGTTGAAACAATATTAATGGGCATGTTATACGCATATATCACACAAACATGGGAGTAAAATAGTTGTTAGCAGACCCACCGTGGATAGCCGGTGTTTAAAATACAGATTTTAAACACATCCGTTTTGTGCTTCGGCGGGAATTGAGCTCGTAACCTCCGGCTATAGATGGGATGCGTTGACCACGGTGCGGTACAGAGGCCGGATTATTTTTAATATGAAATGTTAAAACACAGGAAATTCAGTAGAGGCTCACTTAAATGACATCATGGTAGCAATGGCATCATTGATCTGTATACTTATATATACCTATACATTGCATGTATACGTACAATGCCTAATTTTGTATATATAGTGTGTATAGATGTGGTTGTGGTTGATGCATAATTTTACTGCAGGTAGATACTAGTTGCTTGGCTATAAACGTCCGCCTTTTTAAGATGAAGAATAAAAAATCTTTAAAATATGTTTTATGTACAAATTATTTGTTAGCGACTTTCGCATTCGATATTGGCGGAAATGCTAGAGGAAAGATGAAAGAGGTTGTGTGAGGGAGACAGAGGCCGCTGAAGTAGCCTAGGGCTGGGAAGCATGCCCCCTATTACAAGTAGGTACTTGCATATATGTTGTCATTGAATTGTGGTTTGTTCATTGGCGATCTGTAGTAGTGTTATCGATAGAACATTAAGATGACAAAAGGGAAGAAAACAAAACCAAAATACCTTATCACTTTCATCTTTTGCGTGAATCCTAATCTTTTAGTTCAATAAAACTGTCGAAAGTGACTGCAATACAGTTGTTGTCATCGGTATCATTTTCTTTATCAATAAAACTTTATGAAAAATAATTGCAACATCCCCCTCTTCATCTTGAACGACCCAAGAACAGAAATAGCGGCCACTACGAAGTTCTCAGAGCAGAACGTAATAACAATAATAATATGATATATCACGTAATTTTATAATGAATCTAGAGCTTTTCAAACGGCCCAATTGCATCTGAATGATTGTATTGATAAACTGTTACAAATAAAATGAAATAATTTTCTAGAACTAGGGATAGGTATCCACTTTGCATAACACGAATAAGCCATGAGCCATGCAAGGTCCGACATTATTGTTCCAGTTATTACATACAGAGGCACAATAAAACTATTGACTCTTGATACGGTCGTTAACTTCCAAAAGGGTGTGACTTGGATCTTTTGTTGGACCGGGCCCATAGACCTTGAATTCGTATCATCCATGTTCTCCGTCGATCTAGATTGAGAATGGCCACTATGTAGATACCCGATGGGCTGCTTGCATCATAAATAAATAACTTATAAGGCCTTTCGTACTGAAAAAAAACGTAAATTTTGTGAAAATATTAAATATTTAATAGAAATCGAAAGAGTGGTTTTGTAATCGTTTGCACAGCAACGGACGCTTTTTTAAATATTGCCCATGTGGATTACAGTAGGATATTTTTCTGTCCAAGTTATCGAAAAGCGTAGTTGAAAACTAGTTATATTTTTAATATTTATTGGTACCCAACCATGCTGTTAATTTCTCTCTGTCACTGTGTTGAGTTAGCATTTCGTTTGCTTCACTCAAATTGTTAACCTCGATACAGGCTTAGTCCTAGTGAGGTTAATTTTTATAAGAAAAAACGTATTTTATATATTATTAAATTTATAAATAAAAAAAAACAAACAGGAGAAGCTTACACGTGATACTGATAACACACCTATTTAACGTAGGTAATATCGCTTACATCTGATCTCCGCCGATATCTTATTTCGCAATAATACAACTATTGCTGAAAGACTAAACACGAGATATATTATATTTCAAAATAAATCTACTTGCCTAAGTCGTTTATTGTAATGTCGGTGCCTTTGATCTCCTTTCTTCTGCACATATTCTATAGAATAAATTTAGATGTTAACTGACACCGAAGTGTATTTGCATTTTACTATCATTTTAAATCTAAGACCAAAGAGCTATTTTAAATGACAGGTTTAGTATGCGACGTTTGGAACTCCGCGTGTGCCTCTTTTAGGCATGTTGTCTAATCTCTGCTATTGCAACCCACGCTTAAGATAATGATATATATTTACAGATTTGTCAAAATAATTAATTTCGTAATTTAATCCGTCACTTTTTTAATCAGGTGTGTAAAAAAAAACAAGTTCTGAACTGTGTCAAAATTATATACCTATCTTTATTGTATTTATATAATTAAGTCGGTTGCTACGGTAGTGCTGTATCGCAAATCATACTTCAAGAATATTAAAGGATACTAACCATAGATAACCACATTGGTAGACTTGCCCAAGAAATGTGGATATCTGGAACTGGAGGCAAACCACATGACCATATTTTGGCACAAGGATGGTTAGAGAATGCTTTGAATAAACTGTGTCATCAGTCGAACACTGCCCACCAAATAGACAATGCGCAGAACAATACAGTTCGCTAAAGTAAGACGAAGGTTTGCAGCGCTATCTATTGTTATTTATCTGCGCAGGAACTGAATGTATGCTCTTAAACGAATCGCCTGGCATAGCGACTGGGTAAATTATAATACATTTGTAAAACTGTCTAACTAAATAGAGTAACAAAATATTTAATGAAAAGTACATACAGTTTGAAAATGGCCTTGAAAGCCGAAAAACCTAACAAAAAATAACAAAAAACAAATCAAAAAATTTGCAGAACGTAATAAAAATATTATTAAATTTGTATTTACATTAAATTTAAAAAAAGATATATTTAACGCTGGAAACAAGCCGGTACTTTGTTTACCCGATTTGGGAAATGTAATGTTTTAATTTGTGCGCCATTTTAAAAAGCACTGGTAATTAGTTAGCAGATTTTAAAAGAATGGTGATTTTATAATGCGAGTTGCCTGTATACTGTCAGATTAACTTATAGACACATCATAGAACGCGGGGCAGTCACACCGCCTTCTGCAGGTTGTATTGTTCCCCTCTTCCTGATTTTATAATGCGAGTTGCCTGTACACTATCAGATTAACTTATAGACACATCATAGAACGCGGGGCGGTCACACCGCCTTCTGCAGGTTGTATTGTTCCCCTCTTCCTGATTTTATAATGCGAGTTGCCTGTACACTGACAGATTAACTTATAGACACATCATAGAACGCGGGGCGGTCACACCGCCTTCCGCAGGTTGTATTGTTCCCCTCTTCCTGATTTTATAATGCGAGTTGCCTGTACACTGTCAGATTAACTTATAGACACATCATAGAACGCGGGGCGGTCACACCGCCTTCTGCAGGTTGTATTGTTCCCCTCTTCCTGATTTTATAATGCGAGTTGCCTGTACACTGTCAGATTAACTTATAGACACATCATAGAACGCGGGGCGGTCACACCGCCTTCTGCAGGTTGTATTGTTCCCCTCTTCCTGATTTTATAATGCGAGTTGCCTGTACACTATCAGATTAACTTATAGACACATCATAGAACGCGGGGCGGTCACACCGCCTTCTGCAGGTTGTATTGTTCCCCTCTTCCTGATTTTATAATGCGAGTTGCCTGTACACTGTCAGATTAACTTATAGACACATCATAGAACGCGGGGCGGTCACACTGCCTTCTGCAGGTTGCATTGTTCCCCTCTTCCTGATTTTATAATGCGAGTTGCCTGTACACTATCAGATTAACTTATAGACACATCATAGAACGCGGGGCGGTCACACCGCCTTCTGCAGGTTGTATTGTTCCCCTCTTCCTGATTTTATAATGCGAGTTGCCTGTACACTGTCAGATTAACTTATAGACACATCATAGAACGCGGGGCGGTCACACCGCCTTCTGCAGGTTGTATTGTTCCCCTCTTCCTGATTTTATAATGCGAGTTGCCTGTATACTGTCAGATTAACTTATAGACACATCATAGAACGCGGGGCGGTCACACCGCCTTCTGCAGGTTGTATTGTTCCCCTCTTCCTGATTTTATAATGCGAGTTGCCTGTACACTGTCAGATTAACTTATAGACACATCATAGAACGCGGGGCGGTCACACCGCCTTCTGCAGGTTGTATTGTTCCCCTCTTCCTGATTTTATAATGCGAGTTGCCTGTACACTGTCAGATTAACTTATAGACACATCATAGAACGCGGGGCGGTCACACCGCCTTCTGCAGGTTGTATTGTTCCCCTCTTCCTGATTTTATAATGCGAGTTGCCTGTACACTGTCAGATTAACTTATAGACACATCATAGAACGCGGGGCGGTCACACCGCCTTCTGCAGGTTGTATTGTTCCCTTCTTCCTGATTGCCTCGTCTATAATTAGAACGTCCACGATAATAACGCAAGCGGAAGGTCTAATTTTTTTTAGATGTTATGTAATTTCAATTTTCGTTTCAACAAAACGCAATTTTACTGTTGTTTAGAGTTATTTATTTTTTAAATTTTATCACACTAACTACAGGTAAATTATTTTAAGGAAACGCTTGTGTAGTGGTGTACTACACGGATAAAAAATAATAATTTGATTTTTGTTGGGAAGCAGAAATAAATAAAAATTCACATAATAAGAACATTGTCAAATTGAATCGTGAATCTAATTTATTATCTTTGGTAATTTGCGGGGCAAGAGGGGACTGAAGGATTTTTGTTCCAAACTACAGGATTTTCCAATAAGAGGTGTTATTTTGATATTCAATCGTAAAAGATCAATGATTTCGTTGCTTGTGTAGCACGTAGCGCCGTTTTGTTGAAAGTAACCGTTGTCCAGATCAATACCATTCAATTCCGGCCATAAAAAATCATTAATCATCTCTCAATAGCGCAATCCATTCACCGTAACTGTTGCTCCAGCCTCATTTTTGAAAAAGTAAGGTCCAATGACTCCGCCGGACCATAAACCGCACCAAACAGTCACACGTTGAGGATAGAAAGGCTTTTCAATAATAACTCTTGGGTTTTCCGAGCCCCAGATGCGACAATTTTGCGTGTTGACGAACCCACCGAGGTGGAAATGGGCCTCATCACTCAAGATGATTTGCATTTGATTCACTCAAGTGAATTTTAATAATTTCAATGCATTGTTGAAGCGTGTATTCTTCCATTTTTATTAATGGCGTAAATTTTACTTGTCAAATATCAAAAAATGACAGCTTCAAAAGTAACATCTACTGAAATAGCGGGCTATTCAAAATAACACCTCTTATTGGAAAACCCTGTAGTTTGAAAAACTTTTGTTACTATCAGTGTGTACAAACACATTCAAACGTGTCTTCTTTAAAATGGTTTGACTGTACCTAGCCGAGGGGATATTTTTTTAAGAAATCTCTTCCTTTCAGCCTAAAATAATATGCTAAATTCAAAAAAATCGTCTTTTTTCGTCGCATACATTATTTAATATTTTTGAAATTTGATTAATGTGACGAAAGATAAATATTTAATAAAAAATACTTTTTGCATACATCAGATGTTATACAATACAACATGTCATTTGATTAAACGAAATATGATCTAGTTTATTCTTAAACCCAAACCAAGTTTTTGTGGGAAACAGGCTTAATTCAGCTTTATCGTACTAACTTTGAACCAGGGTATATAATTGGTAAGACGGTACCTAAAGGTACAGATCCCTAAAAATTCTTACACAAGCAAGTGGTTGATATAATGTTGTATATTAACTAATTGAAAATTCAATAAGATAATTAGTTTACCAAAAATACTAAATAATTGTTAGTTCCATATTTGGAGAGAGAGGCGATTAATATACGACAAATGAATAATTTATGTTATCATACATAACAGTTGAGTCATTGTGGAATTATTGATCGATGTCTATTAATTAATAGTTTTACATCGATGTTGGAAGAACATGTTGGCATGGTCCTGCCACTTAGAGGTTCGATGAAACTTGAAACCTCTCTTTCTGTTTCATGCGTTGTTTGAGAGAAAGATGGAGAGTCATAATTCAGAACGGAGCTATCAGTTTTACGAAGTGCAATATAATGTGCAATATGTGCAAATGAAAAGAGAAAAGGCATTATGAATCTCGCTGACAATATTTTCAAAATTTATTTTTGGCTTTCTTGGAAATGAATACATTCACTATGTTTTTTATTGTCCGCAAAGCACATCAGATGTATTAGTTTAAAACGTATTAACGATGTCTAACGAACACTAGAGTGAACAGAAAGTATCCTAAAGCGGCAAATATAATAACATCTTAACATACCTAGTAATGTATCATCATTAAAAATATTTCTTTTAAATAAATGTCACCACACCTTAAATGAATACCTTAGATAAATTAAATACCTCTGTTTTTTATTTACATAAATTTGTTGACATGTTATTTTTGGGTTATGTAATATAATGTGTATTTGTTGGGTTAGCTGGAAAAAATAGGATGTAACCTATAAGCTATACCCTTTGTACTCTGTATTTTTGTGCAATAAATATTTTTTTGAATTTTGAAATTGTAGTAGTAGAGTAGACGATTTGGGTAAATCACAATTTATAAGCGTCAGAATTCGGACCATTTGCGCTTTATTTAATAAGTAAAAAAAAACACCAGCGCTAAAAGTAATCTTTTGATCATTTAACTTTATATAATATTATCTAAGTACGTAGTGTTGTATTTTACAGCAATACATGAGAAGGATACAGCGCGAGGTACCACAATAATTAATAACTATTGGACTGTTTTGGTTATTTAAGGTCTTCAGTCCTCCTTCCAGGTTTTGATTATTAGTAGTGTAAATTAAATTAAAAAATCATGATTACTACGATTTTGAATTTATCGAAAAACTCCAACAGACTTGACAGTTTCAACAGATTTGCCCGGGGTACGGGATTTGTCAGTGCACCACCGTTCAATGGTTGAACCTAACGAAACCAAAGCCCAGTAGGTACACGGTTTGTCTATCTATTGACCATGAGTAAATAAGAGATAGAATTGTGTTGTGGGCGTGTCGCGTGTCCAAAGTAAATTCATATTGTTATTACTTCTCATGAAATAAAAATAAAACTATTTTCAATAATCCATTTTTTCCCTAAGTTGGACGACTCCTCGACGAAATCTGTTGAACACTATGTTTAATTCTATAAAATCGTATATGGAGAATTCAGCTATTTTGTAGCAGGTGAGTCCCTACCTTTCTGATGACTATTTTAGACAGCGTGATTATAGATTATTTTATCTTCCTACTTATAGATCCAACCTGCCAAATCCCCGGGGGAGGAGTTTATTGCTCCTGAACCAAATCTCTTACGATATCGATATATTGAAGAGTTTGAAAAGGAAAATCCTATTGATTCTTGAAAGAGTTTCTCCTCGCTGAAGCGATCAACTTCCTAAAATAATTTTTGAATTTTGTACATTTTTAGAATTAAATTTTTTTGTCGTAAATATTATATTTAATTTCTTACATCTAAATTTTTTTTATTTAACAATGTTGTAGAAATTTTATAAAAAAAGTTTATAATATATCTATTATTATTATAAACACATTTTTATTGATTTTTTGCCCGAGGCATGTTCATTTTTCATGAATCTAAATTGGTTACTTACGTTCTCTTTAATAATCGGTTAATATCGCGCTTCTAGGGATAACCTGCTCTGTGGCCATGCGTAATTCGACACAGTAGGACTTTTTCCAAGAGGCGCCACACAACTCAGGCTAACTCCGATGGAAGGTAATCAAGCACGCATCACTGGTCACTGCACACATATTTCATTATGTAGGTGACCCATTTTAGACCCGACTTGATTCCTATCTACATAATATATTACCACAAGTACCTAACTTTTAACGAGTATATTTAGAATTTTTAGGAGTCTTTTTTCCTAGAAGCAATCTTAGAATGTGTAGGTATTTGCGACTGTGAAATCATCAAGATGTAATTAATTTTAACTGAAATACTCTTTGTTATTTTGATATAATATATTTATAATAGCTTCCTTGTAACCTTGCTTTCTAAAAAGAATCAATAAAGTTGTTATTTTCTAAATGCAATCGCATTCTAATGTGACCAAAACTTTTGCATTAGTTTTAAACCATATAATATTTTATGTATCTGTTTTTTAAATTTATTTTAAATGAGGAATTATTTGCCAAAAGAAACGCGATTACCGCAATGAAAATTCTTTTTACAAGCTTTCTTCAGGAAGGTAAGTACCAAGTAAGTTTTTTGTTGCTATAAAAATATATATAAATGTGAACGTATGCTGTATAACTGTTAAACAAAATCACCAAATCAACTGTTAAACAAAATCACCAAACTTCTGATGTTTTTCAACCTAAGATTTATGGTTATGCGCCCCTGAAGCCTGTCTGCTCATTAGGTACATCACTACTGTAAAGCGTATCACATTTGTACGTCGCACACTAACTCTGTGTGAAACTTGGTACCTACTACGGTAATGATTTATAATAAATACATAACACAATATGGCGTACGAAGTAATGCACCAAATTTCACCAAAGTAGCACTAAATCAGGTACTATGTATTTATATTCATAGTTTATGTTTCATAGTTTATATTTCTATCTATATATATAGTTATTGTTTTTACATTTTAGCAGTAGTTCAAGAAATGAGCGCGGTATATATTCGTATTGCTGTATAATATAATTTGTTCTGAATTCATGTTTTAATTCAGTGAAAACAATCATGCACATAATTTATTACACATTCTAGTTACAACGCATACCTCATACTCTGTAAATTTTAATATTTTATGTTACCAGGTTAATTCGGTTAATCCGATTATAATATATGCTACCAGATTAATTTTTTCTACTTCTCACAAAACAATGTATGTGTACTTATATTTATTATATACATTTTCTTTATTACACAACTTAATTTCAGAGAAAAATGAAACTTTTTTTTGGTTTTTGTTATGTAATTATGTACATTTCAGTAATAATATGAACTAAACATGTCAATTTGTCTGTCCTAGAACGGGAACTTTCCTAGTTGGACAGGCAAAGCATCCAATATGTAATATGTACTTTCTTTTGATAAATAAATAAATAAATAAAAAAAAAAAAAAAAAAAAAAATAAATAAATAAATAAATTTTATATTAAGTCTATTCTAAAATGTCTTAAAAAAAACTTCCTTCCTACCCAGGAACTGGAGTCGACAAATCTACCAATCTCGCCGAATGCCGATCGGGCAGGACTGACATTTATTTCGTATATTAACTGCTGTAATTTTTATTTTATTTTTATTTTATTTATTTGGGAAAATCAACAGATTATTTACATATATAAGAATAAACTAAATAATAAAGATAAAATCCAATAACAGATTTTCACTTAAAATTATAATAATAATAAAGAGTATTAAAACAAAAAAAACTAAGGGTTCTGTACCCGTGGCCTGAGAGATTTACAAAAAATACAATATTGTAAATAATAAATAATAACAGATCTAGGAACACAAATAATGTCATCCGATTTCAGAGAAATGGACGTGAGTGTGCATGATTGCCTCCAAAAACGTATTGTGGTCGACAACGAGTCTATCTGTTGGGTTTCAGCTCAATCGGATGTCGTAGATTGGATTAATTTCCACTTCCAAGATTCGCATTCATTCATTTGTTACCGGTATCAAAAGTGAAATTCACATGGATTTATTTAAAAATAATCTTTACTTAAATATTAAAATCGCCACCATCTAAACCAGAAACGGAACGTACAAACAAATTTACAAACATACGAAATGCAAAACGCTCGAGTTAAAACAGGACTTCCCCTTGCCCAGTCAGTATGTTGTTGACGTCGAGATCTCCGTTGTACGCATTACTGAATTATATATTTAGATGAGACATGAAGCGAACAAAATAGGTTCTGTTTTTTTTACCTCCAACTGACCTCCAACTCTCCTAACGCTTTAATTAAAATTACCGAATCCGGTCTACGCGCACCGATTATCGCGTTCTAATAGTGGAACCAGTTTCGACGAGATATTTTCGCAGTAGCGCTTCTATTTGTAGTTCTATGTTGTTACATTACTTTCTCATACATGCTTCACTTATATATTATGCCTACCATTATGAGAAAGAGGGAGAGGCTAAAATTGAACTATTCATGATGGTCTAATTCACATCAGGTCTGGCCCTGCAAAATCCAGTCTGAATAAACATATTTCAATGACTTCAGCATGCTTATTGGAGTTTAATGCATTTCCATCAATACTGGATATTTCAAAACTCAAGCTGGTTTCTATCGGGTGTCATTAATCTAGAGTTACTGCAGCTGGCAATGTAAAATCATCTTTCTGTTTGCTTTTGCATTCGCGAGATTTTCAGTTTATTATCATTAGGCCGATACTAAACAACTAAAAGTGCATTTTCGGAGTTATAAATGACGTGGAAGTTGCATGTAATGCCAGCAACTTGCGAAAGTCTATCTGAAGATAGACTCTCAAATATAAACTTTCTCTCGCACTGTCCGTTATTTTCATTAGTCTGTGTGTAATACGCCCACAACGATGTTCTTTGTTCCGCAGACCTTTGGTAATCTGCAAAACTTCTTAAACAAATTTTAATGGCAATACAACTGAGTTGATGTGGTTGTTTCATATTTAATTTCGCAGAATCAGGAGATAAAAATACCAATAAAAAACATTAAAAAAGTTATCAAGGATACAGACACATTCATAAAGAAGTTCGTTATTAGTAGGTACCTACCTACATTTCGACCAGTAGCGTACATAGTAGTTGTCGATCCGTACAGGTTAAAAAGCTATGCAAAATTTGAGAAAATATAATGTTTTTTTTTCAATAAATTAGTATATTTTTTTTTAATTAATGGTTCGACCCAAAGGAAACGAGTTCAAGAAATATTTTTTATGAAAGTTAACCCTGCCGAGAAAAACCTTACGATGTGCAGTGGCTTTGAGATAAATTCGATATTTCACTGGCTTGTAATTTTGCACAAGACTATGATAATACTGATTTTAATAACTGGCTGTATTAATGTTGGCTTGTGTCATATCATAGTTTGTATAATATAATATCCGTAAATTTTTATGTTGCATCTTTTTATTTGTGATTGAAATTGTGTTAAAACTAGATTTCACAAAATTTGAAAATTTAATATTGGATTAAAAATGTCATCTTACTATTCGATGGGAAATAACATTTTGACAAAATAAATAATATTTTGTAATTTATGGAACACATGTTATATAATGTACAGGGTATACGGGGAAAAATTGCACACAATTGACACAATTTAGTGATATCTAAATGATAGTTTAAAATAATGTTTTTCGAAATTTAAACGTTTCAAGGTAGTTTTTAGGTAAAAACTTGAATTGTTTGTATTGTGAAAATAATAATCTTCAATTGAGAAAAATATTTGAATATGAAAAAAAGCATCGTAATTGAAAAACGTTGTTCATCTTTTTTACTTCTACCATCATGTAGTCACCTCCCGAAGTTTAACCAACTTCAGGAGGGGATTCTACGTGATTATACAAGTTAAAAAAAATTTTTTTTTTCCTAAATGCCAACATTTTCAGGTCAATAAGTTAAATTGTTTGTATGGAAAAACAAATATCCTTAGGAAATATATTTATATGGAAAAAAAATTTAGATGTGAAAAAAAACTTTGGTATTTCGAAAAGGGTTATTTAGGTTTTTTACTTTTACCACTGTGTAGAATTACCTCGAGAAGTTTGTGCACTTTACCTCGGACACTCTGAATTTAAAGCCGTAAAAAGTGCGTGGTGTAGTTCCACAATAAACTAATCTGGCTTCATTATTTACGATTAAATATTATTTTGAATCAATCATTACTTACATGTGGGCAGAGAAAGATGTACGCCACTTCTACCAACTTAATTTAAGCATATTGAAATTATTATGTTCGTAAGCCATTAAACACATCAAAGCATTAGTTCTAAGTATTTGTTTATTGCATATTTTATATTATTTAACAGGTTTTTAGATACGAAACTGCGGGAGTTCTATTCTAAGATTATTTTAAATAAATTAAACAGTAGGTACTACCCGATAGTAACCAGCTACATCGAGTTCCAACACATTTTTAAAGATATTTTGTCAATAATTGAAAAATGTTGTAGGAGAAAAATTGTGTTATTTTTACTGATTTAAGATTACATTTCAAAGCACCACGTTGACACGATTGAAACTCCGCTGTGAGCGGAAAGTAGTTAATAATTTTCATGAAGCCTGTTGACTGTGCATTGATTATCTGCTTTATGGGTCAGCAACCAAGATTGGCATACCTACCCGTTGACGCAATTACATGCATCTCTCTTAGACATATACTCCCACCTAACCTATTACCCAAATTACCTGTCCCATTCTGACAGTGTTGGAATACATACCTTTGTGACATAATATATATTCAATAGTGTTTTGTTTTGTCACGGAATCCGTATTAGGTAACCGGACAAAACAGAACAAATTTAAATAGTACGTTGGGTTAGGTTACTTTTAGTTTGGTTAGGTGAGATTTATTTTTCATCACTTTTCAATATCTCTTTGCTTTGTCAATGTTCTGCTCAGTAAATAGGCGTTAGACACACGATGGTGCCTTTTTCCACAAATCTACAGTGTGATGAGGTCTAAATTTTACTCCCATAGAATCTATATTCATAGATATCAAATGCGAAAACTATAATAACACGTAAGACCACCCAAGACTCTTTGAAATAAGGAACCATTATTTCACAGAGGAGTGGTAAAAAAAAGAGTATTTGAAGTGAATACAAAATTTTATTCCCTGTATAATCTAGATTCCCAGATATCAAATGTGAAAACAATAATAACACCTAAGACTGTGTGAAATAATGAACCATTATTTCACAGAGGAGGACTGGTAAACTAAACGAGTATTTGAAGTAAATACAAAATTCCCATCTGACAATTTGATTCTCAAGGCTGCAATCTTTTCGTTCAATAAAGAAAACAATCAAATTGAGTGTGTTGTGGGCGTTTCCAAATACCCGAAGTGAGCTCAATATTTCCATACTTCTCGTTAAATTGATCAAACAGTGTCGGAATTTTTTCATGAAAAGTTAAAACAATTTCAATGGCCTTTCACGGGTCTAATAGTCTAAAAATCTTATAACGTAGCTATTTTATTTGAAAACAGTTTAAGTAACAGTTTTCGGTAGGTTCAGTGGTTTTCAAAGAGGTATCCAGCCTGTTTTTTTAATCTTAGTTCAACCCTGTAATAAAACTGGTTCGATGTCTCCTTCGGCGGTTTATAATCTAGGTTCAGACCACCTAAGATTTATGCACCTAAACTGATTCTATAACCGGTAATTATAAATATAAAAAAAATGCTCCTTACCTTATTTGCATATTGGGATATCTCACAAGGTTTCTGTCGTCGAAGTATTACCAAGCGCGCGTTGTTGAATGACATGCATTAGGGCCCGTTTCTTAAATCTCTTAGCCTAATTGAGTTTCGTTGTAAGTTGAAAGTTAAGTTTACAATATCACAACAAACCAGTATTTTGATGGTTGAAGCAAACTAGATTCGTATAATAATAATAATAAATGTTGTATTATCTTCCTTTTTTTTGTAACAAATAGAGATTATTATATCCTTTCTGAGATCTCCCGCGATGAGGATTTTATTAAAATTTTGTAGTATTGATAATTATAGTAATTATAAATACAGGACGGGGCAAAAGTAATCACCCGATGTTCTTTTGCTGTAAATTTTTTTATGATAAACATTGGTACCGTTTTGAAATTTGTTTATTTAATCATTAAATCATTTATTTAATCACGTTAAAACTGAATTGACATTTGGCGTCATTTGCAAAAGTTATAACGTTTTCCAATAGGGTGATTACTTTTGCCCCACCCTGAATATTGTGTAGTGCTTTATCTGAAATAATTATAAATATTATACATGGTGTTTTTAGTGCAGTTGAGTGATTTCGGTTTCGAATGAGAATAAGATTTTGTTGTAAAGTTTAGTACCATTGTATAGCAAGCCTTCTTGGCCAAATGTTGTATTTTAGTTACTTGTTGGATATGTTTCAGTCTTTCTACCTTCAACCTTACAACATATCCCAATAGCGGATGCCGTAGTCTCACTGGCTCCAGATGGTTCAGAGCATTTAGGATTCTTATCCGGTATTCACATAAAAAAATCGGGTAAAGTTGGGTTCCCCCCAGCTTCGTGGGTTCAATCCTTTGCTAGCTACTCCTTTATCATTGCTCATGCACAAGCAATATTACCCACTAATTATGAAATTTTATCTGCCATAAAGGATTATCGGGTTAATTTAAAAACAATACTGGGACTACTATGCGAATGATTATTTAGTTTATAAAAAAACCGTTTATCTGTAACAAAGATTATTTTAAGGCTTTGTCAAAAACAGTTTGATAACGCTATCAAAAAGCAAATCGGTAGAACATGTTTTGTAAATAAACCGTTTTTAATAATAAATTGATCAACAGTAATATTAAAAGATAAAGTTAAAATTGAGTTCTTCAAATTAAACTTGATAACAATAATAAATAGTTTTTGTTTTAAAACTAAAGCGTCTTATCGAAGAATCTTAGCATTGTAATGGATATTCTTGCTTTTTTATGCGAATACTGCACAAGAGTACCAACTGTTCCCAATTGTCTAGAGTCAGTAAGAATATGGCATCCCCAATTGGTGTCCAATGTTGTGAGGCTGAACGGAGGGGAAGGAGATGGAGAATATTAAGGTGGATGTGTACCTGGCTACTCAGATCTCGTCACCAAACATGGCTAAAGCCATTTAAAGCAACGATTCAATTCTGAATGGTGGTCTTACACCAGAGCAATGGTCAGAGTATTTTTTAATGTGGCAGGTGCCGCAAGTATACTATATAATAATTTAAATGAATAAATTGAGAAATAACACAAATAATTAAAATAAAATTTACTTGCGCACGCCGATATTTGAACCCACAACCTTCTGTTTGTTAGTCGAAAGCCTTACCTCTCGACCACGGAGTTGTCAATCTAACACCATTGTACCCACTCTCAGATCTTTAAATAACTTATTGTTTACTTTTATTTTGCTAATTACCTGGTCTGTCCAAGGAAGAGAATACGATATTGACTTAAATAATGTTCACTTTCCGGTAATAGTTTTCTTTCGATGCGGCGCTGAAAACGTCATAATAAAGTGGCTTTGTTTAAGTACAGGGTTTTCCAATAAGAGGTGTTATTTTGAATAGCCCGCTATTTCGGTAGATGTTACTTTTGAAGCTGTCATTTTTTGACATTTGACAAGTAGAAACTACGCCATTAATAAAAATGGAACGATACACGCTTCAACAACGCATTAAAATTATTAAAATTCACTTGAGTGAATCAAATGCAAATCATCTTGAGTGATGAGGCCCATTTACACCTCGGTGGCTTCGTCAACAAGGAAAATTGTCGCATCTGCGGCTCGGAAAATACAAGAGGTATTGTTGAAAAGCCTCTCTATCCTCAACGCGTGACTGTTTGGTGCGGTTTATGGTCCGGCGGAGTCATTGGACCTTACTTTTTAGAAAATGAGGCTGGAGCAACAGTTACGGTGAATGGGTTGCGCTATCGAGAGATGATGATAATTATTTTTTATGGCCAGAATCGGATGGTATTGATCTGGACAACGTTTACTTTCAACAAGACGGCGCTACGTGCCATACAAGCAACGAAACCATTGATCTTTTACGATTGAATATCAAAATAACACCTCTTATTGGAAAACCCTGTAGTTGTATTCATGAAATGATTTATGTCGGTGATATTCGTAGCATTAAGAAACATTGGAATTAATTAAACATTCTCTCCTGCGGGAAGAGTACATAATGTATTCAATGCAAATTGTTGGTTTCTCTCATTATACGAAAAATCATTGGTATTCATTCTGCCTATCGTTTTCAAGAACGTAGGTATCAGTTGGACCGAAGTTTTTAGAAAGTGAAAGAACTTAAAACAAATCCAAAGATAATTTATGACAAAAACCTAATTTACGAGTACATTGTATGTTATTGTAAAGACAAGTAAGATGAGAACCGTTATACTAATGTGGGTAATTTTTGCGAGACTATTTCAATATTAACCTAAAAATATTAACAAAAAAAGAATCCAACAGATCCGTCCTGACGTACGAGGAATGGCCTATCAAGCAATAGTTGAACATTATTATGTATTAACCTTTATATATTTAGCTATAAACTCGGTGTACCAATAGAAAAAATAAATTACAACCAATTGATAAAAGAATTAAAATCATTAAAACACTCAGATAGGAGATTGGTTTCTAACTTGACTTTTATTTTTATAGTAATTAATGAAATTATAGACAGCCCTGATTTGATGTTTTTAATCACCTTCAAAATACCAACTAGAACTAATCAATCAAAAATTATTTTTAATTGCAACAATGATATCAGGACTGAGTCATTTACATATCCGCTTGTACCTAGATTGAATGCAGTTTGCAATACTATCGCAGAAATAGTATACGTGTTAAACTGCACGGAAGATAGTCACAAGAAGGCTATAATGACTGTGTCTGAGGAGTGTAGCATCACTTGCCAATCATGCTTCCAACTCTTTCGTAACTTGATCTGATTAAGTATTTTGTTTTAAATTCATATATTTTTAATAATTTATGAACTGCCTCATTTCCCACTAGCATTCAATGTAATGCAATTCTGGAGTATTATTTTTAGCGTAGGCGAAATACCTAGAAAAGGTCACATTTCTCCTCGCATTCACACGTTTTGGCTTGTTCGTGTTATCCAATATGTAAGGATAGTACCTACGTATGTTCCACGATAACTCAATACAATGACACGTTTAAAAATTGATATATAGTCACTAAAACGATGATTTATTTTACATATAAATCTTACCTTCATTTCATATTTATTCTAGCTTTTTCACTTTTCATAACTTTTTATCACTTTTTAAAGGTTTGTTGAATTGTATTTTGATGAGTTATCCGGTCACCCTACACAAAATACAAAGAATAACTCGATGGCGACTGGAACAACAGTCAACTAGACTTGTTTTAGCGAGAGAAAATCATTTTGAGGAACAAAAATAGTGAAATTTTGCATGGTATGTGTTTTTCCACAATTATTTTTACATAGTAGGTAGGTATCATATGTTTATCTTTTCCGATTTTATGTCCGGGTTAAATCTTCCCTATAGGAAAAACTAAACCCTTCCACACACTTTTCCACAAATGATCATCTGGTCAATCAACATTATGCAAGTGCATTATATAAATAAGCAAAATAAATACAAAACAATACAAGAACAACACGTCAACTCACCAGAGATCAAATGGGAAAATAATTCACCGACTCCAGATATTTTCATATCAGAGGGTTTGGCTCGGTAGAACTCCTAACAGAGCCTATAAATCCTACTGATCCCTCAACATAAATATTTAAAAAAAACTTTCGTTGTCCTACATGTATTTAAAATGACAGATTTTTTCATTTTTATATACAAATTTTTTGATAGATCTAATACGCCTAATTTTTTAATGAGAGAGCTAGGTATAATGCCAGTAGCCGAAATAACGAATGGTAATATTTTTATAGTCTGAGAATGCCAAATTCTTTTTATCTCATTTCATAAATCGGTGTATTTTCTTATTTTTTCAGAAATGGTTTTTTGAATATTACAGGAATTGGAAATAGCTACATCAATGATATAATATATTTTTTTACAGTTCTGCCATGTAATTATTACTACGCGTGAAGGTTATTTTGCCTTTTAAGGCATTATCAAACTTACTATAAATTTTATTTTATATTTTCAAAGTGCAACAAAGATTGACTAAGTTTAACATTATTTTATAATTTTTAATCGTGTGCAGCAAACTTCACGAACCTACAAAAAATAAGCTTAAAAAATTACCTACTCAATATGAACATAGGCTTCACAAACAGTTTTGGCATTTGAGTTCGACGGTGAATATTGTAAAAAGGTTGACTGGAGTTCCTTAGGGCACAGCCCTGATTTTTGAATATTATCTACTATTATTATTTTTGACATAAATATTATAAAATGTGATAATATCAACCATTTGCCTTTTTTTAATTAATTTTATTTTTTGGTTTATTGGCGTAAAAATACTGGTTATACTGGTTTGCGAAGATTTATGTATATAAATGATGCTCGCATATGTAATAATTTAAATAATTCGTTTTTAGTCTGTATTTGTTTTAATTGAAATAAATTTGTAAAAGAGAATACTTTACTGTTTTATAAGAGGTAAAATACTCACCAAAACACCAGACAATTGGAAAAATTGTAGAAAAATCGTGTGTGTAAAATGTATTCCCATTTTTGGAAAATGGTTCCTCGTCATGTAACTTATAAAAAAATAACTAAGCAAACTATTAATATAAAAAAGAATGTGGGTGTGTTTGTGACGGATGGCGTCTATTTCGTTTGTGTACAAATCTACAGTTTTCTACTACAGGTTGATGAAATTTCGCACACTTGACCTCAAAATGAATGAAAAACTCTGTGCATAGCTCGGGCAATGCCGGGGATTACAGCTAGTATTTCAATAAAGAAGGCGCCCATGGGAAGAGATGGGAGGTAATTATCTTTAATTTAGATTTATTTTTTGACAAAACTGGCTTCTTAGACAGATGTTCAGAAAGGTTTTATCAGACTAAGTATTTGCAAGAACTTGGAAAGTTATTTTGAGAAGATATAAAGATATAAAGGTGGGTATGGTGTATTACAAAGGCATCCCGAATAAGGTTCTGAGTAGAAGACAACGTTATCTTTGCGTCGACGATGTTAATATCTGCATTCTTCCGACCTATTTTATCAACATAAGGTTCCGATCGGTGATTATTTTCTTTTTGTGTTATCGGTTTTCCTGGTAATCTAATCATAATATTTTATCCTGATTAGGAAGAACGCAAAATGCAAAAATAAATGAGGTATTATTGATATTGTGAATGTGCGTGACAAACACATAAGCTAGAGCAGCCGACAACTATAAGGATGAGTTTGAGTTTCTCAATAATGATTTTGGAGGAAAAGATAAACAATTATAGTCAAATTTCTTTGTTTACAACACTTATATATACAAAATCTATATGTCTCGTGAACATTATGCTTTCCAATAGGATGAATCGAATAATAAAGTTAAATATGGATTAACATTAGGAGAGAGGTTAGAATTCGAAGGAAGAAGGGGGGGGGGGTGGGGGGGGGGGGGGGGGAAAGAAATGTACGCATATACCCCCCTTACGACGCCCATGATTCATGATGTGCAAGTGGATGGAAGAAGAGATTTCAGGAAGCCATGGTACCATGCGAATCCATTTGTCTGAAGAAAAGAATATTTATGCGACGACGTACATATACAAAAGAATCAAGGAGGGAGTGCCAAGACAAAATAAATTACGCGACGTTCCTATTTCGTACCTACCACTAGTATACTACTGCCGAGGTATTGGTGTAATAGTGATCTTGTTGGTTAGAACAAATACAAAAAACTGCACCTATTATTTTACGCAGTTTCCAGAATCACCAAAAATGACCTATTTTCCAGTGTGTAAGCTGCACTGGGTTTAATTAGCGACACTTGATGTGCGTGATATGTGTGGTTGATCAAAGCGTAGGAATTGCATTCCAATTGTAAAATAATCTTAGGACGACAGAATACTCACTATAAATTAAATACTACCGACGTAAGTGAAGGAGACGCGAATAAAAATATTCGACGCACGGCCCTGCATATTGGTCGAATTTTCCCTATAATGCCTAGAAAATTTATCTTTCCGCGTGATCTATTTTAATTAATTCTTCAATTTAAGGATAAAATTCATCCCCCTTGATGGACATATTATGCAAAACAACTACGATGATTGAACCTCAGATGACATGAACTTCAGATGACCTCCTGATGGACGCCGTAAGCTAGTCTACAATGGATCAAGCAGACGACCTCGGAGGGACACCAGAACCTTGATTAGATAATATTTTGTTGTTGTATGAATATGTTACAATTATATTTAATGCATTAACATCAATAAGAATATAATATTCATTGCCCTACTTTTAAAGAATTAATATTATAGTTTAATTGCAATTTTTGATAATGACATTCTATTTGCACTGCATAAATGGTACAATTATAACGTCTTAGGCTATATTACCTGTAATTGTTATAAATAAATGTACAAAATTATATTTAAATAAATTTGAAAAAATGGTTTCCATATTTTTTAGTTTAATTTCTTTATTATTATTTCTATTGATCTTGAACTAATACTATTTTATTTAGTTATTGTTACAAGGCTTAATTTCTTATTTTGAAAAAAGTATTGCATTTATATACAGACGCCCGTTTTTGGCGGGCAAAATGTTTGGAAATAGCAGTTTCCATGGTTTATTATTATTTAAGTACGTACTTATAATAAGATGAAATCAAAATTCTAATTTACAATATTCATGAATATGTTTTGTTTTTAAATAAGAACTTATTTTGAGCATTGGAAAATGAAACAGCGACTATAAGAACATACTGAGTTTAAGGATTCGTTATTTTACTAAACGAGGCGATTTCGGGTTTATATACTAGATACCTTCTGTCACTATTGACTAAAAAAGTGTTTAGTGATCTGAATACTGGATAGCCAGGTACTCAACCTTCTTCTTTCCAATCTTTTTCTTATTTTCTCTTCTTCCTACAATGTTCCCCGAATTGAGGTTATTGTAACTCCAACTGGCTCAAGGAGGTGGAACTCTCGTATGTATGGCAATCACATAAAAAGTAAATATAATGATTGAGAATAGAAAACTGGTAGGTACAGATAATTAAAGTTATGGAAAAAATTCGGTTTATGGGAGTCACTCGAATAACCGAAATTGAACTTGATTTAGACTAATTTAGGGCTGGGGAATCCGAATCTGTAAGAATTAGGTGGGGGTGCCGACCCCCACCTAACTATCTCTGTTGTCGGATATGGATAAAAATACATGAAATTTAAACAAAAGTTCATTAGTTAGTTCCATTATTTGCCGCCTGTAAATGGTTCATATCAAGAGCGTTCTGCAGCGACTAAGTAAAGGCATCCTGTAGAGCGGTGTGCGTGTGTTTTGATGAACCCAACAACCTGTAAGAGCGTATTTATTCAGAAAACAGACGGTCAGTTTGTTCGACACCAGGCGTTCACTTTTTACTGAATGCTTTGCATCTAATCAATGCCCATTATGTCTGTTTGGTAAAGTTCGTCGAACTTAAAAATTACCATTTACAACACAGACCAAAAGGCTTATAACTTATCTATTATTATGTTACCATCTTGACTTTCATTGTGTTTTTGACAATGAAAATAAATAAATTACGAATTTTCACATCTTATACAGTCTTTGCGAGCTCTAAATGATTTTGTGGACCTAAAATTTCACTGATGGAAATTTTCAGCATTGCTTTAGTGAAAGACCACTATTCAGGATCTATAGTATGAATGACCAGGTACTTCCAAATCTTATCTCTTTCCACTCCCAACTTCTTTCAAATTTTTTAACATTACTCAAAAGGAATATACTGAAATCCCTTTATGAAGTATGGATACTTCATATTCCACACCAAGTGGAATGCTATAAAAAAAATTATTAAAATATTTTTACAGAACTCTTGAAATTGTCACAGTTTAATAGAAAAGTTTATTTTTAGAATCTTCTGAGAACATGGCATGAGAAGTTGGCAATATAGAAATGATAGGAAATTGGTACCATTTAAAAAACGAGTTACGATTAAGATTTACTTCGCGACAAGATGAGGTCATTTTAAATAGACATGCGTTGGAAGCTATTACAGGAGGTGGGTACGTACTTGTGTACACCATGATTGTAAGTCTGTAATAAGCAGGGGTGGGCGAAGATTTTTAATAATTTAGATTTAATTTGGGTTTATTTTTGGATTGCCTTTAAAATACGTGTTTCCGTTTTCTTTAAAGGTCCCTCCCCTCCCACCAAAAACCCTTTATCACCCTTTCAACGGTGTTATCATTAAAAAAAACATATTGTAACTGAATGTTAAAGCCAGTGTATGGTTAGACCAGCTTTCTTGAAAATCGATCGGATAATTTCCATTTTGTAAGTCTACTTAGAAGTCATACATAATATATTTACGATTCTCACAACAGTATAGGTGTGAATATGGTGAAAAAATATAGATTATAATAAAAAATGTCATTTTGTTTTGAAACAGTAATACTTTCGAATGGTTGGGTCTGGCATTATAGAAAGTTCACACATTATATTTCTGTAATGTTAACGCAACTATTTTGAGCTCACGGTGTCATTGACAACACGGAAGTGTTTTTGTCGTTTTTGAAACATATATGTTTTGGATTTCGATTGTTTGATAAATAAATGTAAAACTAGTGGTTTAAAATATGAAATTTTGACTAAGATAAACCAATGAAGTTAACCCACAGTTGCCACAAGCCACTTTCTCACGAAAAGGTTTCGCTGTAACCGTTTTAAAAAAAAATATATACATTAAAAATATCTCTAACGTAATACATTTGTAATATAAATATTATTTGTTCAATGAGTGAGACTTATTATAATTTCATCTTACTCTGAAATGTGTAATTTTTCCAACGCTGCGCTCGACCCTAGCTATTTGTATCGCTATATTATTTGTTAATTTATGTGTTCTATAAATATTCACATTTTACACGCTTACTGTGTTCATTAATAAGTTATTAATGGAACAATCATTTATTTAAAAATAAATATTTTTACAATATTCTATTTCAAATTATACTAGATTGCGTATATTAATTGAGCATTGGACACATTCTACTTTATTTCATTCAAGTATTTATGAATACAGTAATCTTGTAAGAATGCAAATATTTATAGAACACGTAAATTAACACATAATACAGCGATACAAATAGCTGGTTCCATAATAACTCAACACACATTTAAAAAGGTATACTATGCCATTAAAAAGCGATGAAAAAAACTAACATTAACTACGTAAATAATTTAACATAGTTTTTGTTTCATAACTTTATATCGTTTTTTAAATGTTTGTTGAATTGTCATTCCGATGAGTTATCCGGTCACCATCAATAGTATGCTTATAATTTTGAATAATTTATAATTATAATGTATAATATTTTGCAATGGGAATCAGAAAAAAAAAACAAAAAAAGTTGGTACCTGCTAAGTACAATTGTTTTAGGTACGTAAATAAAAATGGTCTTACTTTACATCTGCTTTAAGACAGCTTTGGAGCTCTGTGCATTTTGGCAGATTCAGTTTTCATTGTTTTGATATCGGCGAAATATGAGTTAACATTTGACAGCACATAATAGCATCTACTTCAGATGAAATTAATAGATCATAATGTGCCACGTAATTTGTGCCTTAACCGAGGTACAAAAGACACACCCGTATGAATTTTCTTTACGCGATAGCTTCTAGCGGCGATTTTTTGATTCAATGTTAATTTAATTATTATTACAAACTGAGACGTTATTAATTAATTAACTTATCTTAACCCTTACATCTTCTCTTCTTTAAACATGCGAATTTCGCGGTCCATTAATATTGACCTTAAAACAAGCCAGCTTGATTTTATGTTAATCTGACTTGTTTTTATCTTCCCACCTTTTATTTTAATAAACTTTATTTTATGAAACCATTAAACGTGTAACGCGGCAAAAGACATAAAAAACAATTTAATTTAAGTTGTCACGATTTATTTCCTGTTGGGAAGGATTAGCAACACAGGGAATTACCCGGAGAGCAGACTTAGGCGGAATCCACTTAAAAAATATATATTTTTAGCAAATATTCCAGAATTACAGATAACCTTGTGAAGGATTGAGCCCGCAACGACATCTGGAATTAACCCATCTCTTTCACGAAGTGATTTACTTTTTTGATAAATAATGTAATATTATTCAGTTTTTAAAGTTTCTTCATCCAGTGAAGACATCGCTTTTTACATTATACTTCATACTTTCCTCAAATTTAAACAGAGTATTTCTAAAGAAATTTTAATGCGAGGAATGAGAAGCTTCAGTGACAATTTTAAGTAAAGTTAAAACGACTCTCAAAAATACTTTTTTTCAAATTGTGCATTGTGTTTGATGTGCATTGCATGTACAAGCTCGCATTTTCAAGTAATTTTCTCAATAAATCTAACAAACTGAGGGGTTGGATATCTGTAAATCTCTCTGTCACATGCTTATGCAGAACACTGATAGGATGACTGTCAAAGGGACGGCTCTCCTGGTACTCCGGGAAACGAAATTCAGAGGGTTTTGTCTGTGTTCCTTAATCTTCTTTATCCATTTAGAGTCAAAAGTCGTTGACGTACAGGGCAATTAGCTATTTAGCGAATTACCAGAGGAAATAAGATACAAGAAAATATATATTTAAATTACGAAAATACGTGATAGATTTATACTAATACATGTTTAGAAAAGGTGTAGTTTTAGGTCATAGATAAAGGAGATAGGTAACCCGAGAAAGGTAACTAAGATGACCTCCGTGGTCCAGGGATAAGGCTATCGACTTGCAATCCGGAGATCGCGGTTTCAAATCCCGGCGTGCACAAGTAAATTTTATTGAATTAATTTGTGTTATTCCACAACTTTTTCGTTAAAATTAATGCAAAGTAAATTTTCTGCACGTTCCAGAGTTGAAGATCCTGTAGGTATCGCCCTGGTGTAAGACCACCATTCAGAATTGAAAACTTGTTTAAAATGGCTCCAGTCATGTTTGGTGACTAGATCTGAATAACCAGGTTCTTCCCCTCCCCCTTCTCCGTCCCCTTCCCCACTCCACTACCTTTAGCCTCTCAGCATACCCAAATTAAGGGTGCCACAATCACACTAACTCTAGACGGTTATGGAGCAGCAGGGACAATTGTGAGGTATTCACATTAAAAAAATCCACAAAAAAATAAATGCGAAAGGAATTCTGAACATTATAGGATATTACTAAATTATACTAGATAGTGCTTGACATATTATTTTTGTTCTTGCAGATGATAGTATTTTTTGCAAGCTTCAAACCATTGCTCTCGTCATTTCTACTGTCATATTAAAAAAATGCGATTCAATGAACAGATGTTCCGCTACTCTCTGATTCATTTGTTTTGTTAGCTCACCAACTTGTCCTAAAATAGCTGGTCGTGTGAATGTGAATCAAATACTCGAGTCAGGTCTGGTCAGTACTTAATGCAACAAATTATGAATTTATGAATATGAAAGCAAGGATGGTTGGTTAGTTTGTCAGTGGTTATGGCACCACAAGTCATTATAGACATCGTTATAGACATAGATCGTTATAGATCTGATTAGCCAGGTGCATCAAATCTCTCTCCATCTTTTTGCCTTTCCTTCTGTTATTTAACTCATCCTAAAAAATCCCCAATACCAACGTTCCACAGAATTTACTGGATCGTTCGACAAACCAGATTAGCAATAATATGAAGAAGTAACACTATAAATTTTGTTTAACTCTATACGCCATAAGCCCGATGGAGAAAAAACTTACTACATAACATTTACACTAACGGACCAAAACTTTTTGACAATAAATTCGAAAATTATTATTCATAACTCATGAAATTATTATTCTAACAATTTCAACTCACCGAAAAGCTCAAAATATTAAAAGAAGATGAAAACTTTACTACATTTTCCTCAAACTGAGAAATATTCTACAAAAATCAATGCTACAGAAGGTTTACTATGCACTAGCCACTAGCCCAATCAATTCTCCAAAACGGAATAATAGGCTGGGGAGGAGCATACAACACTAACTTGGCCCAATTGGAAGAAGTCCAAAGAAAATAATTCTAAAAAACTGTCAAATTATTCGACCCGTGAATTATTCCAAAAATTTAAAGTTTAGAAATTAAGGGGATGCACTACGTCGTGTAATATTTTAAATTGAACCGCTATCAATAACAACCCTTACGTAGATGGCGATAAGGTTTAAATTCCCGCTTAACACCATCCGCCTGTTTTGATTTATGCAAGAAAAAAACATGGCAAAAAGTGCCTTTTATTTTATTTTGTGGATGTTTTGTGGAACTTAATTTGCCACATTATACAATAAAATCATAACCAAAAATGGGTTCGTAAGTAGGAGATTTTGAACTTTAAAGCAGTTTTCATAGGCCTTTACATTATTTTTTTCTGGGTTTATAAAAAGACTTATCTAAATAATACTCAATTATTTCAAAGGCCAAAATGTATTCTACTCGCAGTATTTAATTAAAGCATCTGAAACATTTCCAGGCAACCAAATTTTCATATCAAAAACACATGATTTTGCATTTCTACGTATGGCATCGCCTTAACAAGAAAAATCAAAAAATGGTATATTATTGTATAAAAAAATCAGTGTTAAAAATATATGTAGAATTTTTTATTTTATTTTTATTTTTGCAATATTTAGCGTTTAGACATCTGTTATTCCGTAAACTTATGTTCATAATCTGAAAGTTTGTATATATGGTAGTATTCCTAAAATGATTTAATGTTAAAAACTTAAAACGACAATCCTTGCCCAAACATGAGTGACTTTTTATTATATACTTTTTATTATATACATTGCACATACAAAAAATGATATTATATATATATATATATATATAATATCATTTTTATAATACCATATGTATATATTTATAGTAAATTGTATTTCTTTGTCCTCCTCACTAGGGTGACCTGTGCTGTGATCATTCACATTTTCTATTAGGGAGGTATTAACAGCTTGGAACATTTATTATACTATATAACTACATAATATTATTAAAATCTTACATCATAGAAATATGTTTAAAAATATAGCACATTTATTTGTGGGATTTATTGTTAACATTTTTTAATTTTTGTTTTTGTATTTACTTTTTTATAACCCTGTATTATATAACTGTTCCAATGTATTTATTTTATTACGATAAAAAATTGGATTTATCAACAGAAATCATATTCGTAAGTACAGATATTTTCATGAATTTTTATTTAAAAAAAAACGCCTATTTTTCGCAACGTGTTACGGGAACCGTTGGAGTATCAAGTTTAGTATTATAAACTGAGCTATGAAAGATATGGAAAGAGAGTTAAATTGATGTAGGTACTTTCACCTTCCGTGCAGTAGGAGGTACCTGCCGAGCATATTGCTTGCGGCCATGGGCGTAGATGAGTGCAATCTTAACTATAAAGCAGAAAACTTGTGTGCTGATGCTGCAATACTCTCAAACGCTGAGTTTTGGTGTCATGAAATAATCACAATTTTTTTGTCTCGAATTTTATAAATCAATGCTAGATTTTCAGCTGGCAGCTTTATTTCCGTGAGTTTGCAACGTACTTCTCAATTGTACAATAAGCTTTTTAGGACTGGTTCACAGTCGGGAAACACGCCAAACACGCACCCAACTCGTACATCGTACACGTACACAGTTGAAATTTTGGCAATAATTTGGGATGCGGTTTTGGGTACCGCCGTCTCAGGAACCATTTGTTGGATTATCAAAACCTGTGCCATAGGTCATTCCAAGTGGTGCGCTGCGCTTGATGATTAAGTAGGGGTGCCTGAGTTCATCGGTTGAGATGGTTAGGTTGCGCCTGCCCACCAAATGCGTGGTGTGCCAGATCGGGAGAAGTTGATTTGGGGAGGCCCTTTGACTTCTCAAACTGGTCTCTCTAGACCCATCGACTTGATAGCTTCAAGTCCGTCACTCCTGGACGCACTGATCCCTAGATTCCAACCCACCCCTCATACCTTTTACCCCTTTAACCATCATACATTTCATTCTCAGAACTTCCTCTCCTTCTTTTCCTTAAAAATACCCTCCACACAGCATCCGCAAAAATCACATATATCATGAGGGAAATTATTTTCTCCTCTTATGTGGGGTAAATGTAAAAAAAATGTCAACCGGATAGTTTCTACGACTCAACAGTTCAACAGCTTGGCTATGGAATGATTTTCCTGAATTTTCTTTCTCCCACAACATGGGTCTCTTGAAGACCCAGGTTCGCTGTTTATTTTCCTTAAAGAAACCCTACACATGAAACCCCCAATTATGACAAATGCACTGAGGGAAAAAAATATTCACGAGGCCTCCTATGTGGAGTTAATGTTTAAAAAGGAAACAAGAGTTATAAAAAAATGAGTATACTACAGTTCCTTTTAGGCGTAAAAAATTCTTTCATTGTTCACTGGACATAATCAATATTTTTCCGTCAGATTTTTTTGTAACACTTCAAGATCTACACGACGACGTACGAATAAATAATGTAACCCTTTCCGTTTCGGGGTTATGACCGATTCATTGTTCGCGCAGAGTGATTTTCGAGGCTCTTATCTGACCCCACTCCTCACTCGATGACAAGAAGCAAAGGAGTATTTATAAAATAAACACGGTACTTAGCGCTACAACCCTTGAGCCACGAGATATTTTTAAATATTTGGTGACAACAAAAGCTTTTCATCGCTAACATTAGCGGGACCTTAGTACGGGAGCTTCTTTTAAAACGTTTTCGCGAATACTCGTTTTATTGTATTGTGGGCTGGAAAAGTGATTTTAATTAGTTTTAAGTACATATTACACATAAATTTTATGTTACCAATTTGTTTTAAATTTTTTGAAAAAAATATAGCGCATGGTGAATAAATTGAAAGTAAAAGTGAGTTTAATAACAATTCAACATGTTGGCAAAAATAACAGTAAACGTTAATTAATAAAAAAACGATAAATCTACATGACAAAGTGACAACATACGAGTAGTCTTTAATAATTTGTATGAGAATAATAATAATAGTTTTACATACAGGGCCGGTATATCAGTTTCTCTCTCGCTTAGTTTATATGACAAGCTAAGCACGCAATCCGTCATCTTCAATATTAGACGTTTGGTCTATGATTTTATTAGAGGAACGTCAATTTTACGAAAGTTAATCAAACCTATTTCAATTTCACTTTCGTTTACAGGAATTAATGAATGCAAATTTCGAAGTGGAAATTAACCCATTTCCCGACGTCCAATCGAGCTGAATCGATCAAATTTGGTGGCAATTAGCATACACACACCAACGTATATTAGTCCAGTCAGTGGGGGATAAAAAGGGCTCCACCTTGCAAAAGGTTAGGTAGTAGCGATTTTCACATATGTTGTTAAGATTGGGACTATAAAGAAAAAAAAAAGTTTTCGACCTTGGGGGGGTCGAGCTCGACCCGCCATCTTGGATTGAAGGTGCCAAAATTTGGTTTCTTCAAAATAATTATGAAGTGGTTGATTTTAAAACCAAATTTGGAAGAAAAACTTAAAGACAACTAAATTACCTACATTTTTTGTTCATAATTTTTTTTTGTAAGTCTAATAGGTAACGAGTTACAGCGGTTGAAAGAAGAAAATTTTGACAAAAAATAATTAATAAATAAAAAATAATCGATAAATTTTGTACGAACATATTACACAATATCATTTTAACATATTTCTACGTTACAATATACTTATATAGCATCATTCGTGTGCTCGATGATGTTGATTTGTTATAGTGGGATCCTAGTCTACAGCTGACTTGGCAACACTGATTGAGTCCTGGTTACAGGACGTTGCCTGGATGCTCATGTCTGCAGATGTTCTTTTCGATGAAACAATGCCAGTTCAAGTTTCACAAGAACGATTTTTAGCCAATGAAAATAACAAAGTCCGTCTGATTTCGATGCTTACAAAGCAATTTATACAGGATGATTTTACAGTTAAGCAGGCTGAAGAAGATGCTGATGAGTTGATTGTCAATACTGCGATTTCCTTGTGTTCATCATATGACGCTGTTTTCATTATTGGCGAAGACGTTGATCTTAGTATATATCTTCGCAAACCCGGGAGAGGCAAAACTTTTGAAAGACTGTATTCCGCGAATAGTGTGAAATACAAAGAGGCGGCTGAGAATATTCTGTTTCTTCGTGCCTTTAGCGGCTGCGATACAACATCGTCCTTCTTCAACCAAGGAAAAACAAAATTTTGTTCGCTTGTGCAAAAAGACACAAGACTCAATGCCATGATAGGAATCTTCAAACAACATGATGCAACACCAGAAGACATAGCAGTTGCAGGAACACGCTTTCTTGTTGCTTTGTACGGGGGTGACATGGATAAGGAAACCTTGGAAGAAGTCCGCTACAAACGTTTCGCAAAGTCGACAACAAAAAGCAAATTCAATCTTGTCTCTTTGCCACCAACGAACGACGCTGCACGGTACCATGCATTTAGAACGTACCATCAAGTCCAAAACTGGTATGGAATCCAAAAAAATCCAGAAAACTGGGGCTGGAAACGTGACACCAACGGGCTTGTTCCAGTAAGAATGACAAAGAAACCAGCACCCGAGACTTTATTAAAATTTATTTCATGCAATTGTAAAAAAGGATGCGGCGTTGCATTTAGCTGCAGGAAAGCTGGATTGAAGTGTTCTATTGTATGTGGGTGCTGTAATGGTCAAACATGCTGAAATTCGCCAGAGGTTCACATCGATGTCGAAGACGAAGAAGAAGAGATTTTGTCAATGGAAGGCCAGAATCTCAGTATCACAGGCAATGAGTTAGATGATGACATTGATGACGAAGACTGTTATTAAGTAACATAATTTATAGTAACATAATTCATAGTAATGTAACATAATTTCTCCCCACTGACTGGACTATATGAATTTTTCTAAAATTTGATGAAATTACAGCAGATAAGTTTTGAGATTTTCACGGCAAAAGAATAAAAGCTATTTATTTTTGGGGTAGTGTGCCGTGTTGCAATACCTCCGTCTTTAGTCAACATTTCGGATAGCCTTACAATGTCCATCATCAGGGCAGACGTGTAGAGATTGTAGTAAAGTGTGTGCTCATGAATGGAGATGTGATACCGTATTGGAAACTCCAACCCCCCAAAAGCTAGTGTTACAGTAAAATTTTAAATGGTTTTGTTTAATTTTAAACCATTTAAAAAATTCTGTAACTATGTTCTAAGAGAATTGGAGTACATTTACATAAAAAATTCAAAACTTTAATTTAATGTAAATGTAAATTTAAAATCAGACAAGTAAACACAATGATTTTAATAGTAATAAGGCCAAATGAGTCACATTACAAGTTAGTTAGTTATACACATGGAAGGGTATTGTTATAAGCCCTTGTTGGTTAGAGAATTACGAAAGAATCCATAAAAAACAATCTTTACAAAATTGCCCTGATGATGAACACTGTAATGCCATGTGAAATGTTGACTAAACAAGGAGGTAGAGCAAAACAGCATAATGCCCCATAAATAAATTAATATATTGACATTACAGCAGTAATTATTTACGAAGATACGAAATAAATGTCTGCCCTACCCAATTGTGTTTTAGTTTCATTGTTATCGCGGTTGACTCCAGTCCATGGCGAGGAAGGTTCAAACCTCGGTCAAACATGAAATTAGATGGTTATCAGCATTGAGTAAATATAATAAATCAATTGTTATTAGTCATTGAACCACCCAAGCGCTCTGTGTTTGAAGAATTACCTACCTCCTGTTGCGGACTTCTTACAGATAAGATATTATTGTTACATTTTTGTTTTTGTATTATTAGTTTGTTTTATTTGGTTTTCGATAAAATTGTGTGTGCAGTCAATCAAATAGACTATATTATTCATTTTTTTGGTTAGTTATTTTATAAAAATTGAGGAAGACGAAAATCGTTCCTGACCCCGAGTCCATATTTAATATTGCAGATGGCTATGAATCCGATGCTAGTCATGTTTCCAGATGCATGTATTCTGAAAATTTCTTATCAGTGAATAAGATATATAATAAGATATAATTATTGACATATTCGTAAAAGTATGTAAGAGTATGCAATTACTTATGTAAATGTAAAATTTGTCATTGGCACCGCAGCGTCTAAAACTGTAACTAGTTCCACAACTATTAAGGATTCAGTGGGCGAGTTAGGCCGCTTAAATTTGAGCGAGGAATCGCGTGCTCAGAGAGTTCACAAGCATTAAGCCCGTGACAGACCACGCTGTAAGCGCCATATATTTGGCCTATTTCAGCATATCGGTCGCCATACATTCCCATTGGTACTATATGGCGAGCGGTACGCTGAAACAGGCCAAGCAATGATGCGTATAGCGTAATGTGTCGTCTACCTTTTGAGCAACTGATATACCGGCAAATCATCACTTTCCTTTGACACGTCACTCCCTTCAGCCTCACAATATACCAGTTTTAGAGGAGGGTATGGGTACCGCCGCCCCGGGAAACATTAATTGGATAACCAAGATCTCTGACATAGGTCACCCAATGTGATTCGCTACGTTTGGTAACTTGCAGTGTTTAGTGTTTAGTTTAGTGCTTAGCAGAAGCGGGGTGAGGATTGTCTTGGCGGCGGATTCGTTTGCCCATCTACTGTGTGGCGGACAAACGAATCATTTTTTTTCTTCTTTCTTTCCCTAAAAAACCCTTCACACAGCATCCCCAAAGATGACATGGTGACATGTAGCCAATGTTAAAATAATACCTTAATTCGGGATGTCATGGTCCCACTGGCTTCGGTAATTACATATAATTCAAATTTAAATACTGTAAATAAATTGTTTGTAATCACATAAACCTTTTTGTTAGAAATAAACTGAATAATAGACGCTAATCAATTAAGTTATATTTGATTCGTTTAACCTTCAAATGTAATTCTATTGTATTGTGTGCATCCTCAATCGCCTCATAACTCGATTCGATTAACCGACCATGTACTTGATCCAAAGAATTATTGTGGTCGGGTTTTATTAAAGATCCATCAATCATTATATCAGCGGATGATTTATGGACAATGCCTGGACTGTGGGACGTAGTCCTACCACTAAGAGCTCCGTTGTATCGTTTTTTTCTGTTATCTATTTTTAAAGTTATATTTTTTATGTGCATTTTACAGTTCAAGAGACTGCTTGTCCTCTTGGAAGACTGAAGCCATTTAAATCAACGTTTCAATTCTGAATGGTGTTCGTAAAAAGAAATAAGTATTTATAAACTCCAATTGTTATCAAGTGGTACTTACTCCTCGGTATTCTTCGATAAACAGTTAAGTCCAAAATTATGAGGAAATCCTTATGTTTCGAATTACGTAAATAACTCAGTATGTAATCAAATAAAATACTTAGGACGTATTTTTTCACACAAATTCAAATTTAAAATTTGTTATTAAATGGCTATTCAGCGCCATTTTGTGTTTTTGTTAGAAAGGGAAAAAGGTACCCATTAAATGCCGATTCTTAGTTTGAACAAATTGTTATCAGCAGAAGAGGACTGTTGAATATCAGGGATATTGTTAAGCTTGTATCTAGAATTGGCGTTTAACGGAGACCATTTAAATGTAAAAAAAAAATAAAAAATGGCGCAGAATGGCCATTTTATGACTTTGTTACACGCGAACTTCTGCGAATCAACCGGGCCTTAATTGTAATAATTGTCTCCATTATTTGGAAGCAAAATTAAAAACAAGAAAGCTTTCAACGCGAAAAATGAACACAAAATAAAATTAAAATAAATCTTAAATGAACATTGAGAAAAAAACCGACGAATGACTAACAAGTGACCGTTGAAAATCAAATTCTAGAGTGGAGTCCCTGGAGTCTTTGGGAAAGAGAAGACGGGGTGGACTGATGACCTAAAGATAAGTAGCAGTATAAAAAGATTTGACTAATTGAAATTAAGGAAGCCCTGTCCAAATGTGGACGCCAGAAAACGTGTAGTGTTGTTCATGAGACAGTACAACAAATCACTTGTAAAGTTGCTTTACGTGGAATTAGAGATCTCCCCTAAAGTGGTACATAAAACAGGTCATGTTCCAATATATGTATTTCATTTTGAACAGTAAATGTAATATTCCTTTAATCTATCTATATGTGAAAAACCTATGGTAGCTAGGAACATATTTATTTTACTCTGGCAACTGTCGTCACAAACATTAAGAAGCTATTAATAAAACCGAATACTGTAGAACATCTCCATCTTCTGACATTTCCTATTCATTATGATAACAGTATGCTACACTAGCGCTTCCTAGCGGAACGAGTTGTGAGGTTTGATTTTTATGCATGATTATAATAAGCAACACTAGCGCTTCCAGCGGTTGTAGTTATTTTATGTTTATCCACAATGTGGTTGCTACATGTGACAAGAAAATACTGCAAATATTTTACTGGAGTTGGATGATTTATTAATATTCTAGGTTATTTGATAACACCCTTTCAAGATTTGCCAGTTGAACTATGGTATCTCCATTTTAGGAAAGTTACGAGGCACGGGCTGAGGATGTTGTAAAAGGGTAAGAAGAATGAGAAAAGTGGTAAGTAACTGGATATAGTTCAGATAGGGTTCAATATTATTCATAATAAACAGTTGCCAGATCGTGTAGATCAATGTGTTGCCCCCAGCTAGAAAGACTAAATACATATTATGTAGGTTACATAAGTAACAGAGATAGTAGCAAATATGAGTACGAATAGGTATGAAAACTATTTTATTGCACCAATTATTTGTTTGTTATTGACTGCTTCGTAAAATAAAATAAAAATCCTCTAAATAGTGGTTTGGCACAGTGTAGGTTACAGGGTCTTTCAAATATAATTTTATGATGTAAATAACCTAAATAAATCCAATTGACTGTTATTTCTGGCTGAAGTCAGAGATTTCAATAAAGGTTGGTTTGAAGGGAATCTTAATGCACTGGTTGTGACTGGTTGCACGCTCGTTATGACCTAAAGGTCAAGTTTGAATACAGCATCTGCCGCTGGCTTCGGTTCTACCAACCTAACAGGTTAATACTACTGTAATAACTTGCTTTAATTTGTTGTTCAATGGACGAGTGTTATGAGTTAATGGTATGCTTACAAAAAAAAAACACAATACTATAGTAAAACAACAATATAAAACAATGTTTAAAAAAAGGGTTTTATGAAAGAATATATTATTTTTTAAAGCTACTGACTAATAACAAGGGGTTTAATAATTTCTGATGAACGTATTACTAAAATCTCCAATGACTTTAAAGGGATCTCTACGGATGTAAATTATTTATATAAAATTTAAAAAACAGGACCTTACCATTAAAATATTTTATGTAAAACGGTTTAAAAAATTTATAAAAACGTTTTTCGACTATAAAATTAGTTAACTCTTGATTTGTGAAGTCTGGCGTTGAAACAAATGCTTTTTTAACGTCCATGGAATGACTGGGTGAATACAGCTATTATTTTCAATTCTGTCACGATCTATGTCACTTGTAAATATGTACTAAACTGTAAAAAAAATTGACAAGACTCTTCTTTGTTGGTTTGAAAATTTTCATCTGTTCAAAAAGTGGAAAAAGGTTTCGTAAAAATTAAATTGAAGGTTTTGCAAAAACGAATAGTACCAAAGTACTAGTGCCAATATAGGTACATTATAATAGAAAAGAAGAGAGAGAGAGAAGAAATATCCGCGAGCTTTTAAAAGTCATCCGTCGCATGCGATGTAATGTGTTGAATGATTGCCAAAGATTAGCGTTTAATATACTGTATTTTTAAAACAATAAATTTTATGACAAGAAGGTATCTACTAAGAACTTAACAGTGGTGGATACATGTTACCCACCAGACAAAATTATTATACTAAACAAAATTGAAATTACAATTAAATGTAGGTCATATCATTTCCCGTAACTTGTAACTTGTATGAAATGTTTTCTAATTTTTTAATATTATTTACGTAATTGTATGTAAATGTGCAAATTTTAAGTAAATAAATCAATAGAACATATATATTAACCTGCATTTGTTGCTTATAAAAAAAACATAAATAAAAATCTGCATAAAAGATATGCAGACTACCAACCTTGCTTTTTCAGTATAAACGTCAAACGAGTGATCGGAATTTTAATGAAAACAATGTAATTTACATACTTCATTTCCAATAATCAAAATGATTTACATTAGTTAATTCTGTTTCCATAAATACGTATAGTCCGCTGGCTTAGTATGTTCCAATCAGCACAAACAGAGAAACTAATAATAATATTTACGTAATAAGTTTTAAATAATAAATTAATAAGAAAAAGTTTTAAATAATAAGAAAATGTGTCACATCGTCGTTTAGGGAAATTGTATCAATTCAAACTCCTTCATTTAATCAAACATACTAATTATTTCGGTTGTCTTTGCATCCTGCGTAACACTGGTTCAATGAATTCAAATTTGCATTGATTTAAGCGTTATTTTCAAAATCGGAAACGATTATCTGAAGAAATCAGACAAGTACCTACCTATAATATAATATTTATAACAGAAAATTATTTGAACTCTAATTTTCACAGTTGGGAATGTTTTGTCAAGAATTCGGACTATCCCGTGATTTTAAGGGGCTTGAAATTACGCAATTTCTCCAAATGACACATTTATCCTGACTAACTGATTTAAATAACTTCTAGTCTACTAAATATTCTTAGTTTTTTGGGTGTTAAAAACAACCAAAAAACACGTTAGAATGTAAGGATGGATGTGTTGATTTGTTGAAAAAAGCTTTTCTCGTATACCAAACATCAATACAATGGCGGAAAAATATATAGTTTTGGCACTTACAGTATCTGGGTGTCAGCAGGTACCCGCGGTATTGACTCCAGACCTTGATACATGCATCTTACGTGTCTCTTCTGGCAGATGCATTTCTTGGGGCACTCACCCTGTCCCTCCACTATCATGAGTTGCACCAGCAATGCCACGATCAGCCCCAACTTCCACGGCTCCATCATGTAGCTCCGTCAGCAGGCCGAATTGTGAATTCACTAGTCCAGACCACTGATGAGTTGACCGGCCGGTGTTTTTAACGACCAAAACGTTTGATCCCGCACCGTGGGAGAGTGGAATTCGCGCTATTTTACGATTCCGAATACAATAATAGTCCCAACAATCACTGATTCACAAAAGGTTCAAATACAATTGATACACTTCGGTTACGTTTACTTCTTCAACTGTCTTTAGTACGGGGTAATGTTTTGAAGTAGAGTTTTTCACTGTGTATTAGTCAAAGTAGAGTTTTTGAAAAGAAAAGCAACAGTTTAGATTAGGTAGAGGCAGCGCGATGAGCCAGTTCGCGGTGCGGGGCTCGCGGTGGCTGGAACGCGAATGGTGACTTGCTACCACGGAGACGGACCGGGCGGACCAACTCTGTCGGGAACTGTGAAGCGTGTAGCGCTCAGATCGTACGAACTACAACTTCGTAACCGCGTTTTTTAAATGTAGTTTGCTACAGAATTATAAATATGTTACCAATATTATATTCTATTTGTAATAGATTAACACGTCGCTGAAAAGTGCTTAGGTTTAACTTCAGTCTAGCTCTAAACGTATTGTTTTAAAGGTATTAATTTTTGTTAGTTAATTATTGATTCTATTATTTTTTATGTGTACAATATTTGTAGTTTATGTGTAATTTACATTGAAATCGTTCTATATTTTGGTAGGTGGAGAGTGACTTGAATGGTACGGAAACCGCATCACGCATAAGAGCCATACTTTCGAAGTATTAATAATCATCAGTAACAAGATACTGTGAACATATTATTGTTACACCCACCACTCATTAAAACGTTATAAAATACAATATCTAATTTGATTGATGTTCTCAAGACTAAATGTTTCCTTTCTGATTGAGAAAAACAAACAAGTTCAGTTAATATTTTGGATTAATTTTATATTTAATATCACTAATTTCAACTGTGGGTCTGACTGTGATGGTATTATACTTTAATGAATTTAGATTTGTTTTGAATCTCAGTTCCATTTAAAAAATCCATACTGACTTGTTCAGAATTCAGACTTTGCGTTTCTTTTGCGTTGCATGTAAATTATCAATCCGATAAGTATGATATCTCGTTATACCTACATAATTTCTTTTTGTAAAAATGATTGTTTAATTAATAAGTATATCATTTTAAGAAAACATAACAGTGATCGGCACCGCTTCTGAAAAGAATAGACTTTCTGAGTAATTAATTAACAATGGAATTTATGGTAGTTTGGCAGATTGCTGTATATTATAAATTGTATATTTTATGTATTCACAAACTAGAGATTCTTGCCCTTAATTCGATCCATAGTTAAAGAAGTACTTAGTACATTTATTGTTTTTATAAATTATTGGAATTATGCCATTTTGCGCTTTTTGTTTCAACAATTATTTTCAGTACTCATCGGTAGGTGATGTATTTAAATTTAAGTACTACATTAAAGCATTTTTTTTTTAAATTTGATCATTTGTATTTATTTAATTATTGATTTTAAGTGTTTACTTAATATTCTACTAGATAAAGAAAATACTTAAAGTGAAAAAGAAAACCAGAAAAAATATGGATTACAGGTATCCAAACCACTATTTATAACATCATTAACATATATGGATTACAGGAATCTAAACAAATATGTCTAACTTCATTAACAAATATGGACGTCAGAAATCGAAACTACTTTGTTTAACATCAATAACCAATATGCATTACAGGAATCTAAATCAATTTGTCTATCATCAGTAAAAAAGTAATTATGTAAGTGTAATCATCAGTAAGTTTTCAGATAGATAAATTTGTTTTAAGGATTGTACTGAAATAATATGCAAAGAAGAAACTTGGATTGACAAACCGTTCCTCGTCAGACGTCTTTCTTTACGTATAATTTAAACTAACTTGAGACAAAAACGCACGAAAATTAAACTAAAACTCGATCAAAAATATTTCTCATTGGAAAAACGAGGAATGTTATTTTGGGACCATTGTTTGGGATTAAGTATACAGGTCGGCGAGGAGTCGCCGGCCTTGTGATGACCGGAGGAGTTCGAGTTAGAGTTTTTAGCGGGACCCAACAGCAACAGTCGACCAACCGACTACCCGATCAACTGCGGCGATCGTGAAAGCTCTCAGAGATTGGCAAAAAGGCGATTCGGAGATCGCGATGGTTATTGGGATCAGGGTCATATGTCTTGATTATATTAAACGATTATTAATATTCCAAGTTCAAGCGACTAGAAACAAAATATTCTCAAAAAATGAAGCAATAAAAAATACTGTAACATTAACACGGGGATTGGTTAATAACTTCCTATAACCTTTAAAAAATCATTTTTTTACATTGCGGGAAAATTATTACTACATTAAAAAAATCTGAGTTCTGCCATGGATGCAATTGCAAATTGAGAAAATTAGTTAACTGCTCGAGCGATTGGTGTCATATATATATATATATATATACACATTTAAAATATCATTTAATTATTACCATTTCTAAAAATATTGATATGAAACTGCTCACAGCAGATTAAAGCCAATGAATCCCCGTATATTTCACCGTTTATCTCATATTCTTAGGTTTTATAAATTTGACACATTATGGCAAGCGATAACTCAAAACGTTTTTGCAAAATTGCATAGTATGCCAAAAATCCCTCGAGTGGCACAGTTTATAATTAGGCAATCTCTTTGGAACGATGACTGAATGATTAAGACACAAATGTCTAATACTTATAATATATTTACATGCTAATGATTTTTGATTTAGTCTCATCGGAAGTATCTATTTACAATAATATATAAACATCTTTATTATTTTTTTTATGCAATATGAACATCGTATGATAAACTATGTCAGTCTGATATATACACCGTATTAATTCTAGGCTACACGCCAACAAATTCTGTGTCATGGGACATTGTCTTTTGTCTTTTAATAATCATTTAATATAAATATGATTTATAATTTAATTTTATATATATTTATATAAAATGATTATTAGAATATAGATCATCAACGTCAGCAGATAACGGAAGAAAATTATTTATTACGAAATCATGTTTTTGTTGATCGTACTTTTTTTTTAAATGAGTGTAATAAGTTTTCAAAACTATTTGTTTTCCAATTTGCAGAAAATGATTGTTGCAATTTATAAGTAATTCCCACACAAAGGTTCCATGATATTTCATTAAAATGACAATTAAACACTACCTATGTAACCTATTTAACGTAGTTTTTGTTTCATCACTTTTCAAGACTTTATATCTCTTTTTGTAGGTGTGTTGAACTGCCATTTTGATTAGATACCCGATCATCATTATACAGATACATAATGCGTAAAGTTTGTGACGAACCACGCTATTTCTTTGTTTGATCTATTTCAGCGTATCCCTCGCCATACATTCGCATCGGTAGTTTACGGCGAGAGATATGCTGAAATAGAGCATGCCATGATGCGTATATCGTAATGTGTCGCCTACCTGATATAGTGCACAATATAAATAAAAACAGTGCAACTAATTTTTAGATGGTAGTTAAATAAAAATGTAATACATCAGTTTATAATTCTAAATAATTATTACTACTTTGTAGTTATTGAAAATAACCGATGCATCAAATTGCATCAAGAATTTTTTTTTTTTTTTTAATATTTACACAAACTGGAAACCGCAAGGCCGATGTAATCTTTAAGGGGGCTGTGCGGAGGGCTTATCTTTATTCTTTAGGTATTTAAAAAAAATATTTTTTTTACTAACGTTAAATGCGTTGAACACGTTTTCACACTAAATTTGCACATCAACGTCTAAAGTAAGTTTAAAGTCTCAGGGCCTTTGTCATCTTTGGGAAAGCTGTGAGGAGGGCATACTCCTTAAACATGAGTATTTTTTTCTGTAAATTTTTTTGTGTGTTCCGTTTTCGTGTCAAAATGGTAGCCATTTTGATGGTTCAGTAAAGATTCTTTCTTCAAATGTGAAATCGTCATATTTATTTAATTTTCTTATTCGCATTTTTACAATATTTTGGCACATCCTGCTTGAAAAAATTTGTTGATGAGGTAGTAAAGTTTTCTAGGACAAATTGTATAATACCTTATTTGAAATAAAAAAATCTTATTTATATGCAATATTTGGTTTGGTGTTTGTAGGTACCCACCTACCTACAAATATTAACGTTTCCGATGAAATTTTGATTTAATTTATTAAATAAATGAAAATCCAGCTAACCCAACAAATACACATTATATTACATAACCCAACCATTACATGTTAACAAATGTATGTAAATAAAAAAAAACCAAAGGTATTTAATTAATGTAAGGTACTCATTTAAGGTGTAGTTACATTTGTTTAAAAGAAATGTTTTTAGTGATGATTTAAATGTAAGTATGTCGGTTATTTGTTTGATGCTACGTGGAAGGTTGTTGTATACTTTAATGGCCATGTAGTGTTGTCCTTTTTGAAATATAGTTTTCTTGGCTTTTGGGATTAATAAGTTTTCTGTTAACCTTGTAGCGTGTTTATGTGTTGAGTTTTTTTGTGGGAACTTTTCTGGAGATGATCGAACTAACAGGCATAACTCCATTATATATATGTCCGTCACTGTCAGAAGTTTGCGATTTTTTTAAATTGGTCTACAAGAATCCCGGTGATAAATCCCAGTTTGTAATTTTTCGTAGGCACCTCTTTTGGATGATTAAAACATCTTTGGCGTTTACTGAGTTTCCCCAAAAAACAAAAAAAACTATTCCGTATTTTATCATTGAGTATACGTATCCGTAGTATGCGGTGATTACTGACTCGATGTTTAAGATATTTTTAAGGGTGCCTAGAACAAAAGAAAAGCTACTGATTTTTGCTACAACTTTAGATACATGTTCTTTCCAGTTTATATTTGTCGTTAAAATTTTGTTATTTTTATTTTTTATTCACTTATGTCGTTAAGATTCTGGCTTTATTTTAGGGTATTGTCTCATCTTAAAATAATATCTACCAAATATACACTTGTGCTACTAAGTATATATTATAAGACTATTTGAGGTTATCTGATTTTTGAACAAATATTAATAACATTGATGGAATCATTTATGCGTTTACTACTTAACATTCACACTTGTTTAATACTTGTCATTCAGTAAACAAAGACACTATTTATGTAGTTACTTAGTTCAGCAATACTTATTCCAAGTAGCCAGGCTATAAAATGCGATCATTTATATTTTTATAAATTCAACGTTTATAAAATGGTTATAAAAGCGCTTATTCTTTATTATTCACAATTACACGCACATAAAGAAATTATTGTTTAATACAAAGTAAGAGAAACTTATATTTCTATATTGAAGCAAGTTTCAATGTTATCTTTATTACATTTCATGCTTTGTGGTGAAGTTTTGCAGTGCAACTGTAATATTTGCACAAATCGCAATCCACAATCTATACAAATAAAAATGTTCGTTTGCACAAAATTTTAAATTTCCAAAATTTCTTCACCGATTGCTTTGAAATTTTGACATAATGTTGCATTCGAATACGCGTATGTTTATGTATACCTATATTATATAGATGTTACCTGTGAGAGGTAAAAACATGCTTTTAAAGAAAAAACAGCGTAATCTGTTGGAGGTAAAAGTAAAACGCGCTATTGTTTCTCTATCTGCACAGACAGACTGAGCCAAAGCAACGCGTGGCGGTGTACAGCTAGTAAGGAATAAGTAATACGCTTTGTAATTGAATATAAAAACTTTCCATTCATTTCCAAATAATAATAATAATATATTCCAAAAAGTCAACGACTGTAAAATTTTGTATATTGGCGAACGATTTGCCAAAGTTTGTGAATTATATATTAATTATTTTTATGAAACGAAAATTAATTGGAATAATAATAATCTTGATTGTGTACTTAAATATGTTTTTTAGTTTCATAGAAAGTGGTATTTCTAAAGTTTACAAGTAAAAACAATAGTAAAAAGCATTTCGTCTATCTTTGAAATAAGAATTTTTATATTTGTAATTCCATTTGTTCGTTTGTTGTATTGAAGTCTTTCATTTTGGTATACATTAACCTTTCAGTACTTTCATCGCATTTGTTCAGTTTGTATATTTTATTTATGTTCCGTAATAACAAATAATAGATAAAGTTTGCTTTGCGGTTAATATCAAACTTGAAAAATGTTTCCAAAAACGCTAACCACATTATTACTATTTTTTTTACTACAATTTTAGTAATATTGAGAGAACTCCATATTTTGAAAACACGTTCGTTTCGTTTGGGGAATTTTTAAGAACATTGTACCTTCACTTTTATCTTTTTTATCGTTTACATAATAAAAATATCTTTTAAAGTTAAACCGATTGTTACGATGGTGGCGCTAAATATGAATTTTTGGATATTTTTAGGATTTTAATAATGGATTAGGTACAGTATGAGTATTTGAGGCAAACTGAAAGAAAAAAAGATAAAAATACTTTTATAAAAAATGGACGCCCGGTCATATATGACCCTCAAACGCTGGAGGGGTTAAAAAGCATCTATTAGAATCCATTAATATAATCTAACAGAATCAAATCTATTAGATACAATACAATAATTTAAAAGCCGCGAACACTTGCGGCATGTTTTGAAGGGATACTATTTTATTCATTTTTCAATAACGGTTTATTAATTCTATTTATAATAATAAGTAATAAAACTTATATTTCCAGATAAGGCGTTTGTTGAACTATATAAGTATACATTTTAAAACCATAATATTCCTATTCTAAGTTAAATTGAAATGGCAGAGCACTGGCGAAAGTAGGAAGAACGCAATTGAAATTAGACCACCAAGGCGTAGTGTATTACAATAACATGTTTGTCTGATCTACGAATCTAAGATAGAAGAAGGCTTAATAATATTGACTAAAGTTGGGGAAATGCGAAACAACTGGCCTATGCTGGAATAGTAACAAATCTTGAAAAAAACTCTCACGAAACTTGAAAATTATCTTTCTAATAGTTCTGAGAAACAACTGGCCCTGAGAAATGGATGCTTATATTGATGTTATTATTGGGCCTTGCAATTTCGCAGTCATCAATCCCACTGGATACGCGCAGTTTTTTTTTAAATCCTGATATCTCGCGGGATCCGAGCGGGGTTTGATTTTTCGATAAATAGTTACATACATTTATATATATTTGCGATTAATCATCAAAAAATATAATCCTAGTATGCTTGGTACGAAATATATTACAAATTAACCCTCTTGTATATGAGTTATTTAACCAATAAACAATACGTAGAATCTGTGTTGCTTCTCCAATGTTATAATAACGATTAAGGATAAAACATGTTTTAAATCATAAAAAACTAGCTGATGTGTACCCGGTGTTGCTGGGGGTTATCCTAAGGAGTGAGACATATATCATCGCCGATTTTTTGTAGGCCTTTTAAGATATAAAATTCCGTAGTACATTATTTTGATGTATCTCAAGAGGTTTAGCTAGCGTTAGCTATGTAAGCGCCAAAAAAAATGTTTCTACTTGATTACAAAACATTGTCTTTTCTCTACACTCTTTAAATGTAATATTCATGTATTTGTTTTTTTTTAAATTTTTATTATAAAACGTTCGTTTACGAAAATTCTTATTCTCCAACACGTATGTGGAAAGCATTTCGTAATATTAGTAAAACATAAATCAACTGGTCTTCCGAACTTAAATCGTTAGATATCGGTAACATGAACTCCTATTATCCTAAAATACGGCGAATTTTGTTAATAACTTCTTCACATCGGTGGGAACAACACTTGCCAAAAATATTCTCGATAAATTCAATAAAACTGAAACCGATCTTGCCAAGTTGGTCACCTCTAACCTCGAACATAAAAATATATATAAAAATATCGACGAACGAAGTCTTGGAAATAATTGATGACCTAAAGCCATCTAACGCTTGTGGACCAGATAGTCTCGACAAACCTGCTAAAAGTAATTAAGTCATTCATAGCAAATCCGACAGCTTTCATTTCAAATCTAAGTCTCAAATCAGGAATATTCCCTAAGCATCTAAAACATTCAATTGTTGTATTACTACACAAAAATGGAGACAAATCTGCGATTCAAAATTACCGGCCGATATCTTTGGTCAATTCGGTCTCAGAAATTATTGAGAAAATTGTCAAAAACCGTCTTAGCTCTTATTTTGAAGATGATAACTTTCTTTCTGAGAGACAATATGGCTTCCAACCGGGTTTAGGTACCGAAAATGCTATTGGCAATCAGAATAAAGTCACTTCTAATAAAATCAATCAAGGAATTAAAAGTATCGCGCTTTTTCTGGATCTGGCTAAAGCTTTTGATACCATCTCGCACAAAATATTTTTCAAAAAACTTCAGCTAATCGGTATACAGGGGCTGTTACTTTAATGGTTAAGAAGTTATTTAGAAAATCGGAGCCAAAGAGTCAATATTAGTGGCACTCTAAGCGATCCAGCCAATATCGAATTTGGTGTTCCACAAGAAAGTACTCTAGGACCGATATTGTTTAATATCTATATCAATGACCTTTGTAACAGTAACCTTTACGATCATATCATCAGTTTAGCTGACAATACGGTCTTAATATTTGAGGCCAAAAACTGGTACGAAGCGCATAGAAAACTAGAAGTTGGGATAAACTATGTCAAACATTGGCTAGATAATAATCTTCTTACTCTTAATACGGATAAGACAAAATTTATACGTTTTAGTGCAACACAAGCGGGACAACCCAAGGAAATACTGAATATTACTATTCAAATTTACAATGATCCGAATACTTGTACTTGCAATAACCTAGAATGCGTGGATAGTTTAAAATATCTATGAATCACCATAGATAAATATCTGAGATGGGAAGAACACACTAACTCAACTGCCTCAAAAGTCAGAAAACTTACTCACCTTTTTATGGCCATCAGAAATATTCTCTCTGTAAAAGATATGAAATCAATATACTATGCCATGTGTAATTCTTTACTCGAATATGCATCCCTAAGATGGGGTGGCTGTGCCAAAACAATATTAGACTCCCTGGTTAAAGCACAGAAATCTCTAATAAGAGTCATCCTCAAAAAACCTTTCAGGTTTATGTGATGCATTATTATTTTTATTCAGTGATGCATTATTCACGTAAATAAAAGTTCTCGATGTTAGACAATTGTATATTAGAAAGATTATATTATTAGCACAAAAACAACGTCAGCACTACCCTTCTATCGAACACCTTCACGACACCCGACTTTCCAGGATTGATCCAATAGTCCCAATAAAAACCTCGACGTCCCTTGGGCAACGGAAATTTTTGTACTTAGGACCTACATTATTTAATATCATTCCCAATGCTTGGAAAACGAAAAATACAAATGTTTTGCGTAAATTGATCAACGACTGGCTTCCCGATTTAGGGAGGGTCAAAAGTGAAGATATGTTGATAAATAGATAATCTAATTATATATAAAAATATATATAAATATAAATAATTGTAAAAACACGCATACATAATTCGTTAAAGTCCTTACAATACAAAAACACATATTCATCACCTCTGAACACAATTGTCTATTCTTTATTAATCTATGCTTTTGATTATTTTCTAATCACCCATCTAGATTATAAACTTATAACACTAATCTTCCCATTTTTCTACTTTACAACTCCTGCCGTGATCTGTCGTTTTATTATTACCATCTGGCTTTTATTTACTTTACCGTTTTGATTTATTTTAAGTGCTCTTAGGGTAAATATCTCAGTAAGATTAAAAAATGAAGTAAGGAAATGGAAAAAATACATTTGGGTATCAACCATTGTCTCATGTCATTATACACTTACTTAAGATAAATATTCAATTTTGTTTTTAATAATTAATTTGCTGCATCCTTTTCGAGTAGTATCCCTTTGTGTATCTTTGCCGGCTCCTAAATCTGGGGGACACGTCATTTACTCTAAGTATAATATTTTGCAATCACGCTTGTGAATGTTTTGTTTTTTGATTTTTTTTAATAACCAAACGTACATCTGTTGTTAAACATAAGCATTCGATACTAACTTTTGTATTTTAAGATATTATTTTTTTTCTTTTCGCTTATTGTTATAAGTACAACTTTGTATATTTAACTAAAGCTCGTTAACAGGAATTCAATCTTAACATTTTTCTCCTTCTATAAAATAATATGTTCTGAAATTTAACAATGTAATTTGAAATTATGAAATGAACTAAATTTGTCAATTTGACTGGCCTTAAACAGGATCCATTCCTAGTTGGCTAATCAATGTTTCCGCATTTGTTTTATTGTATATTTTTTGTGAAGTACTTATTATTATTATTATTTTATATATAAACCTATTAAGAAATTCTTTAAATAATAGTGAAAACCCTATCAAAATCCGCAGTAGTTTAAAAAAACTAAATGCACAAACAGAAAAAAAGAGTAGCGACTTTTTTTATACTACTTAGAGATTAAGAACTTTGCATTATCACCCCTTTTAAAATAATCACGTAGGGTTTATTTTCACGTCATTCATATATAAAAAATAATTTAGTGATTCTCAAACGAAAATTTTAAACAAAAATGTTTACTTTTGATCAAGCCATGTCTACATGGGCGTTTCTGTCTTCTTCTACCATACACTTTCCACGTCATAAATTCTCCTTAAACCTCTTTCTTCATTCATCACCTTCGCCTCATTATATCACACATAGTGGTCTCCATCTTACAAAATTCACATTAACAACATTGAGTGAATACAAAAAAAAATTCTACGTTTTATAAATTTTAAATTAAATATCCCTGTCGAAGACATAAAAAACAATTTCTTATTAAATACTCTAAAAATACATACATTAGAAGATAGACGTAAAATAAACGATTTAACGTTCTTATTCAAAATACTTAACTCTGAATTCGACTGTTGTGAACTCCTGCAACTTATAAACATACATACACCCACAGTAACAACACGATAAAATACAATATTCTACAGCAGCACACATAAGCGTAATTACATTGCCCACACTCCGATACGACGACTTCATACCATGGGAAATCATTACTTGGGTGATGTTGACATATTCAATACCAACTTAGCAAGTTTTGTGGATTATTTAAAACATTTATTTCGACAATACTCCTAAACACATCATGTAAACCTACAAATAGCTGTAATTTTCTGTTTTTGTTTCTTGTGTTTGTATGACTTGTTGCATAGCTTTTATCAAATACGACGGCCGGCATAGTCCAGTGGTAACGCATTGGACTGCCATTCCGAAGGTCGCGGGTTCGAACCCGGCGTGCGCAAATAAATTTTATTTGATTAATTTGTGTTATTTCACAATTAATTAATTAAAATAATATATAGTATATTTGCGGCACGTTCCAGAGTGGAAGATACTACCAGTATCGCCCTGGTGTAAGACCACCATTCAGAATTGAAACGTTGCTCCAAATGGCTTTAGCCGTGTTTAGTGACTAGATCTGAATAGCCAGGTACTTCCCCACCTTCCTCTTTCCCTTCCCACTTGCCTTCAGCCTCACAACATCCCCCAATTGGGGATGCCATAGTCTCACTGGCTCCAGACGGGAGCAGTTGGGACTCTTGTGAGGTATTCACTATAAAAAAAAAAAAAATGTAATTTTATTCTTATTTTTTATGTTTCAAAGTATTTGTCAAATTAAAATTATACTACCAACCATGTAAAAGCCCTATGGGCGTTAAATAAATAAATAATTATTTTATTAATGTTTTATTCGGGCATCCCCGACTTTTGCTACCACTCACTCTTCCAATACAGGATCATGAAATCCATATTATTACTGTTAAAAAAACTAAATGCGTTTATTTTTAGTCGGTTTTCCCAAATTTTCTTACCATTCCCTACTGTAAAACCAGATTATTACTATTAAAAAGACTATCTACTTTAATTCGACTCCAGATTTCATTCCAGTGCAGAGATAATGAGTTAAGTCTCCTCGGGCGTCCTTGACTCCTTCTACCATTCAAATCAATCTCTAAATGTGTGTAAGAAGCGTCAAGAAACTTTTTACATTGCTCTGGGCAAGCGTATGATTGCCGAACAGTTTAAATATCCAAAAGTATAAATTATTAACAGAGAGTTCCCAAAAGACATAAGAGAGGTTTGTATAATGTTTATTATTATGGTAGTTGTGTATACCAAAACTACATATATGTTTTTAAAGAAAATTCGGCACTTTTTGCTTATGTTTCGATTGTTTTGGGATTTAATATTTCATACAAAAATGATTTATTACATGAATAATATAAGAATAGGACAGGAATATAAGCTTTTTACCACACTTTTTTATGTACGTTGCTAATATTTTTCAAACATCTCTTGTCGAAACATTTATTTCGTTTTCACGAACACCAACCACAGGACATGAAAAAAAATATATTTTTGGTATTTTCTTATAATTGAGGGGCCATCAAGAAATGAATGTGTGGGAATGATTTTGAGTTTTAATTTGCTTCTGTTTTTTTTAACGGAGTTCACTAGAGTCGCAAGGGCGAGAAACAATAGTCCAACACATGCCAACATAGATAATAATAATAAAAGATACTTAAATTGAGTTTTAGTAAGATTTTTTTGTTTATTTAAGTTTAACCGCGCCAACTAAAGATATCGCATAAATTTAATGTTTTTTTTCTCATGTATGAATTTTGAAATTCTACAAGTAAAACTATTCACACACCTAAATATATGCACCAATTTCCACTATTCTATGTATACGTATTATTGCTTGGGTCAACTTTAATTTCGTGACCTGTACTTACTATAAATAAAACCAACACGATTTTCGCTTTTCTCTTCATTATACTACATGAGACTCTGGACAAGAAGACAATTATACAGTCATAAAAATGCACCTAGTGTGACATATATAAATCATTCATCACTATAAAAAATAACGCCATTTCTGTTATACACCCGTTCAAAATTAGCATTGCTTTTTACTTTGTCAAATATGAATTTAAAAAATATGATTTATTAAAATACTCTTATTGCACAAAGAAAAATTTTGTGCTGTCGTAAGATACAATGAATTAAGGTCAAATCTCATGTTTAAATAAACATAATAATATACGTATTCTTAGAATTTCAAATGATCTGATTGCGGTTTCGCGTTGAGGTGAGAGATATTTTCAAGAATTCGCTCAAAAACAACCACATTTGTAATGTTTTTAATGTAGAAAATTCATTTCATTCGTCATTCAATCTATTATTATCATCCAGTCATCAATACAAATGATATTTGACATTTCTGCTAATGTGCGTTAAGTTTACCATGAAAAATATCTTACCTGGAATGATGTGATTGGGTCGTATTAACAAAGCATTGTTGTTGTGCGGAAACCCAACGAAATGATTTTGCAAATATCTCCGAGACTGTTTCAATATTTTTTTTTTGCGATTTCCTATTCCTTTGACCGACTTTTGAATGTTTCCATTAGCGGTTGTTGACAACCTGCAGCTGGCGCTTGGCGTGGGCTAAGGAATCCTGTTGTCACCTCACCTCACCACTCAAGTAACTACTCAAAGCTTTGGAGGTTGAGTTGTTTATCATATTTTTGTTGGGTCGTATTAACCAAGCATTAGTGTTGAGCGGAAACCCAACGAAATGATTTTGCAAATATCTCCGAGACTGTTCCAATGTTTTTTTTTGCGATTTCCTATTCCTTTGACCGACTTTTGAATGTTTCCATTAGCGGTTGTTGACAACCTGCAGTTGGCGCTTGGCGTGGGTTAAGGAATCCTGTTGCCACCTCACCTCACCACTCAAGTACCTACTCAAAGCTTTGAAGGTTGAGTGGTTTATCATATTTTTCCCTGTTTCACAAATTTCATAAGAATAATATTTTCTAAAGTAAACTTTTATTTTATTATTATACAGTTAAATTGTAAATATTTGTTTTGTTATAATATTGTGCCGCATTCAAGGAAAACTTTAGACATACAATATTTATTGCAAGATTATGACTTTAAGTTGCAATCTTCTTTCCATTCCCACTTCTTTAAACTTCACAGTGAAGTCAAATTGAAGATGACATAGTCCCACTAACTTTGAGCAATTTTAATTATTAAGCAGAATTCACAAAAAAAAATATTTCTAAAAACTTATTAAACACAATAAAGATGAATCAATAAAGAATGCTGACCATTCAATAATTTATCTCTCATTTAAACAATCGTTTATTCAGAGAATAATACAAATTTTTGTGTAAATTTCACGTACATATCAAAGGACAAGTACTCGGTTAAAATTACATTTCTAAGAGGATTATCGGTGATATAATGGTTTGTAAGCTACCAATAAAGAAAATTTTCTTGGTATATTATTGTCTGCCAATTATGAAAAACTCGATTCACCTGATCCATTTGCGGTATACATACCGTTTTGATATATGTCATAGCAATTTACAAAAATTGGGGAAAAAGACTCGCGAAAATTAGTGACATAACAATCATTAGTTTGGTGCATTTACTCGGAACTTAAATTAAAATTAAAATGTAAATTAAAGTATAAATTCTTGACTGTTATTTTTTTTAATTGCCGTCCTAATAAACATATTTTACCAAAACCCCTTTTAAAATATTCAACAATATTACAACAAATAAAATATTATTAATATTATTTTGGTACAAATTTCAACTATGAATAGTTGTAATTATTTTCTAATAATGTTCACGAAAATTTATCGAATTTTATTTTTAAGCAAATTTTTTTTCTTATTTAATTTTTCTTCTGATTTTTTCAATAAGTAATGTGTTATTATTTCGAAAAAGCATAATAAAAACTTATTTTCGATGTCATTTCTGGACAAATCAATTATCTATAACCATGTGCAATGATAAAATGTGTAATATTTTTAAATATCTACAGGGTTTTCCAATAAGAGGTGTTATTTTGATATTCAAAGAAAAATGCCATTTTTTAATATAAATGATCGAATGTTTATTTCATTATTTCAAGGGGAAGGTATGCCGTTAATAGTGAAAAATAACATCAGTCGAATGACCACCACGACCACGCCTACAGGACCATATCCTTTTCATGGAATTTTCCATAACCAAATCGCAAAGTGGCTGCCTTATGTCCTCGATAGCCTCACTAATTCCATCTTTGAGGTTTTGAATTGACGCTGGGCTGTTGGCGTAGACCTTCTCTTTCACGTGGCTCAAAAGGAAGAAGTCGCAAAGTGCTAAATCACAAGATCTCGGTGGCCAATTGTGATCACCTCTTCGAGAGATAACACGGTCCGAAACTTTTCCCGTAAAAGATCAATGGTTTCGTTGCTTGTGTGTCTTGTTAAAAGTAAACGTTGTCTAGATCAATACCATCCAATTCCAGCCATAAAAAAATCATTAATCATCTCTCGATAGCGCGATTCATTCACCGTAACTATTGCTCCAGCCTCATTTTCGAAAAAGTAAGGTCTAATGACTCCGCTGGACCATAAACCGCACCAACAGTCACACGTTGAGGATAGAGAGGGTTTTCAACAATAACTCTTGGGTTTTCCGAGCCCCAGATGCGAAAAGTTTGCTTGTTGACGAAGCCATCGAGGTGGAAATGGGCCTCATCACTCAAGATGATTTGCATTTGATTCACTCAAGTAAATTTTAATAATTTCAATGCGTTTTTTAAGCGTGTATCGTTCCATTTTTATTAATGGCGTAGTTTCTACTTGTCAAATGTCAAAAAATGACAGCTTCAAAAGTAACATCTACCGAAATGGCGGGCTATTCAAAATAACACCTCTTATTTTAAAACCCTTTACCTGCCTATTTATCAGATTAAACGCATCCAAAGCTTAGAAATAATTTATTGCAGAAAGTATGCAGGGGAAGTAGGTGCGATGCAATACAGTCCATATTTCAGAGTAAAAAAAATAAACAAAATAAGAAAAATAATAATTACGTACAAATAAAAAACCAATACCAGTGAAAAACTATTAAATATAAATTAATTTTATAAAAAAATAAGCTGTGTATTTTTAATTCGTTTCTTTGGCAAACTTTCACAATATTTTCTTTTGCAACATTTATGAACGGCGGGATTAAGTTCTTAAGAAAATAAATTGAATTTATTGGTTTCCTTTCAATGCAAGGTAAAATATTTATATCTTTATGGTGATTTATGAACTGGCGAAGAAATTAAATATGAAATGCTGTGTTGTATTTTCATTATGTACATATCTCACTCTATTTTAGGTAGATTTTACATAATCTTTCTTATATCTTATTACTAACGTAATTTTTTGAACTTCTGCTAGCACTAAAAACAAAACAAAAAATCCTAGGCTATTGAAGACGAGATATCAATAGTCAACATGTACTTAAAACGAAGCTTCGAAAGTGGAAACGCCACGAAAAACCTATTTTGAGATGCGTAGATGAATTTGTGAGTCATTGAATGAATGGAAGAAATGCGTAGAGTTATTTTTATGATTGATTTCAAGTTATGTCATTGTCCGAATTTCGTTAGTGACGCCACATTGTTAATATTTTGTAATATGTTTGCTTAGCCTTGCACATTGCACAACACCCTACCGAAACCTGGCACCTGTACCTAGTACCTGCCGAAACTAGAACAAATGTAGCAATTTTAATAATGGATTTGGTGAAAATATGTAAACGGAGAGTGGAGGGAGAAAATGAAATAAGTTATCTCCACATTGTGTGTCCTTGGCCATACAGATCTAGTCACAACATGTTAATATGCATTTCAAAGAAGGCAACAAGCTCTGTTTATGAATCTTCTGAGGAAGTGTAATAAAAAAATAGGTACTTCCGTTTTTGGATTATCATATATGTTTACTATATCAAATGATTCAACTGATCTGAGTTTTCGTTTTTATGTTTAATTAACAAGGACTTTTCTTCATTTATGTTAGTTCTTGATTAAAGTTATATAATTGTAATTGTCACTTTAATTGTTGTTTTTTTAAGATGGTAATATTTAAGGTTAGAAAAAAACTTTTTTATTTAATTGAATTAATTTATTACCTGGACAAACAAATATTTATTCATTCCATTTTATCCTAAATACTTAAAACTAGGTAGGTACTTTATCAAGCGATTATCATTTGAATTTAAATACACAAATGCAAATAAACCGAAAGATTAAATTAATTTTAATGGGTACTAAATATTCTTAAAAAAGTGGATTGATTTTTTAGATTACTCTAAATATGATTTCTTAACCTTAAACAAGTTTAAAACTAATAACTAATAACTTACACATTAAAATTGAGTATTCTGTGGTACTTTGAACTGCCAGGAATTTTTTTTGTATTATATTTTTACCAATGATAGAAACAAAGTTATCAATAAACTGCAAAAATTATTAAAATTTTTGAAAAGTACTAATTTTTATTTATGTTTATGCTTAACTGATAAATTATACAATATTTTTTGGTCCTAAGCAATTTTTTTTTAGATAACAATTAAAAATATAATATAAGCTAAGCCTGTCTTGGCAGGGACGATATTATTTTAGTAAATTAATCGTAAATACGTTTCTGGCAACACATTATACTTATACACATTAATATATTAGATAAATTTATAAATAGTTAGATACATGCGTACAGCAGAGAGCTGCAAATGTTAAAATAGTAGGGTGCTCTTCAGAGTTTCCTCATGGAGTGGAGGAGCACTTGCATGTCTTGCTGAACGTCTTGAATGAGTTTCTGTATTTGTGGTTTTGAGTCCAGGATCTCGACTGTTTGAGTGTAGGGATTGTAGCGTACTCCAAAATCACGGGGGATGGTCTCTGCGTATTTCCTGAAAAATACGAAAATATTAGTAACATGTATTCGAGGAATTGTGCCACTAGTCGTCAATGGCGTTGTCTTCCTGTCGACTAGAGAGTATCGAAGTTTACACATTAATATATATGTCTGTAATAAAGTTAACATTAAATTAATATCTGATATATGTCTACAAGTTATCTGCACATTATGTACTTGTAAAGCATTCAAAAACCGGAAACTATACAACTTAGGAAAAGAGCTACTTAACTCTGTTAACTGTTCACCGTCAATTCAAAAGGAACATCCTATTTAATCTTTGTTCCTTTGCGGTATAGTACTTATCTCAGTTCGTTTATATTTCTTTATTTAATCATTTCATTGAAAGTATGGATGTTAATCTCTGTAATGTATCTTGAAACATCGTAATTTTTAATGTATTAAGTCCATTTAAATGTAGATATAAAATTCATGTTTCCAAAACAATGATTTGGTTGTTTATATAGAGTCTGATATTATCGTTTATGAAGCAATATGAAAACATTTTACTGATAAGTAAAAAAAAGAACTTTGTCAGTCGTTTAGTCGAGTGCATAATTACAACCAACGGAACAATTATTATGCCGCAACAATTTAAATTATTTCATAATAAAGAAGATGTTGATTATAAGTTATAAGGCTTGAGCTGGTTTATTTATATTTTATTATCACAAAAGTGTGCATGGTTCAAAATACCAATTACACAATGTAAGCGTTGTTGGTGCTCTTTCATAAAGTTTTTATCTAAACAGAATCGCTTCGTCAAGTATCGTCGACAAGGCGTTGATAACCTTTTGACATTTTTTATCATTTTTCCCATTAAGATATTTTTAAATGCTCATGATTTTTATTTAAGTATTTGATATTAATAAGATATGTACTCTTAAATAAAATTGCTTTATTCATGGCTTCGAAGTGGCAGCGGTAACTTACGATTATCGTTAAATTTGAGATCTTATCGCCGGTTAACATGGTAGTTTAAGCTTATTAGTCTTTGGTTTCCACAATTAGGAGGCCAAGCAAACATAAAGGTTAAATTTATGAAATTTTGAAATCCTCTACTACTCTACTTTTAGGTTTTAAAAACTTTATTTATAACCGCAGATACCAAACAAAGAAACCACACACAGTCCTAGCTACCCGGAGTATTACCCAAAACCCCATTGGAACTACTTGCTATGACAGACAAGGAAAAGGGAAGGCAATTAATGAGAGAGGAGTTGAGAATTACCTTACTTTTATAATAAACATTTCTAACTGAAGTAATTCTGAGAAACATTTCATTGCGGATTGGTGGTTTGTCATCAGAGATCAAATTCTTGGAACGTGATGCAAATTTGCAATGTTTTTAAAGGTGAATAGTGTACAAGAGTCCCAGTGAGACTTCGGCATAGACCATAATAGTGGGAAGGGGAAGTATATGGGGAAGAGGAAGCTGGGGGAGTACCTGGTTATTCAGATTTGGTCACCAAACACGGCAAAAGCCATTTAAAGCAAAGTTTCAATTCTGAATGGTGGTCTTTCAACAGAGCGATACAGAGAGTATCTTCCACTTTTTGTTTATTTAATTTGTGAAAAACCCAAAAAATTAAAATATTTGATCAGAAAAACCTGAACGTTTTCTCCTGCAACGATATTTACCGCAATTTCGTCAATGAATGGATGTTACGAGCGAAAAATAAAACCAAAACAAGAACGTACTTCATTTTTTCCTTGGCATCTTCGAAGCTCTCCGCCACGTAGTAAATGGGCTGGTATTCGGTGATGGGATATTTCTGCAGGCAGGTCTTGACAGGGTTGAAGGGACGCACCTCGGACTGGCCGGTCAGGCAGTACTGCAGCTCGCCGTAGGAGGAGAGAAGACCCGCGCCGAACGCCTTGATCTTGCCGTCTTGGTGACACAATCCGTATTCGACCGTAAACCAAAAGCACTGAAAGGAGAGAAGAAATATTAATGAAAGCAAATATTTATGTATCTCTATAAGACAAGTATCCTAGGATCATGAATATACAGGGATAAAATTTTCGATGCAGAAATCAGAACTGCTTGTTAATTCTTTGTGTTTTTAAAATTTTATAAAATAATCACACAATTTGATGGCTGTAGGAGAATTGCGTTACAATATGGCACCATAACGAATTATTTTTCAAGAATATGTTTTACTCTCAGTTTTCGTTTTTTGAAAACATGGCATCCCGAAGCTTTACTTGGAGACAACGGAACAGAAACACGTTGTCACTTTAGGTAAAATGTGTACACTAAGGTAGTCAAATTGTTTTAGTTCTATTCTCCCTCGTTATCAACGACGTAATACTGCTAAAATAAATTTTTAAATTCATTTGAATTGCTTAAATTGCCTGAATCTCCATTATCCCTAGAATATTTAGGTTTATTCTCCCTCAATCTTAATACATTCTTCGAGGGCCTATCGAGAAGCTGGCTAAGGGGCGCGGACGCAGAGTCTCGCTTGCGGCTGGTCCGGTCCCTCCGCTCACTCTCAACAGGACTGCCAGACGACTGCAACCATAACTGCTTTGGTCAAGTCACAATTTCATGTAAATATTTTTATTATGTTTCTTATAACATTTTTTTTATCTTAATATTTTTTTACAGCAAAAACAATTGGCGGAGATAATATTGTTATACAGGGTGTCCGGAAACTCGTAGTACAAGCGGGAAACTGGTGAATCTACATCACATTTGGAGTCGATTTTGTAGTATATATTTTTTTTTATTTGAGCTTTCGTTATCGAGTAAATCGAGTTTGAAGTTGATTTTTTTTTTTTTTTTTTAATCAAATTCTTATAAATTATTACTGAAGATCAAAGTACCCAACTAATCAAAACTATTTGAAAGTAAAACAAATGAAGAAACTCGGATTTGAAGCATTATTTTGAAATCACTCTTCATTTAACCCGGTGTAATCATAAAATATTTCTGCTCTGCAGGGTTAAAACATCTGTTATTCAACCCTTAACACCAGAAAAAACTTTAACTCTAAAATAGCCGAAAAATATTTTTTTTTGGTTTTTTTTTTTTTTTTGAAAATGCTCAAATTAAAAAACTTTATGTTTTTTTGGGTTCCCCATGTGGTGTAGATTCTCCCGTTTTCCGCTTGTACTACGAGTTTCCGGACACCGTGTATAACTTACAACACGTACGCACTGGCATAGATCCCTACTAACACTGTATGCCTGGACATTGGGGGTCTAGAGTTTTAATAAAAAGTAGCTTCCTTTATAAATAAAAAAATTAGAGTCTTGCCATGTACCATGAAGAAGGAACCATCTAATTGGTGGAAAGTGATGACAAACTACCAATGCCTAAATATGTGTTATTATGATTTTTAATAAGTTATTTGTTTTAAGTTAGAAGACGTGGTAACAGGATAAAATAGACTTTTCCATTGGTTCCGAGCTTCTGGATCTTTGCTGCTCTACGGGTAGCAATGCGATCAAGTCGATAATATACGCTATTTTACTGCACTGCCCTAAATTCAAACTCCAGAGAACACTCTTCCTCAACTTGTTTACGTTGAATGGGAAGTAACGTTTTAAGCGAAATGAATGTTGTTAATATGATGTTGGATAAATTAAACGTTACTAAAGTGGTTCATTTCCATCCAGCTAATGCACATTGCGCTGTTTACTTGTTTACGAATGATTGTATTTATTATGTGCTATTAATTTAACATGATTTATTTATATACCGAAGATGAAATATAATCAAAGGATGAAAATCTTGATGAAAAATCATCTCTTTGTCAACCTCAACAATTACATTAATTTCCCTTCTAAACTGCGCCGTATTGTTAACTAATCAGAACAAATAAATGAAATAAAAAAAATAAAAATAAAATTAAACATTACATTGAAAAATCAATAATCTTTACAAAAATATTATTATAACATAAAACTTATGTAAGAATCGTGGCTCTCTTATCAGGCATAAGAACTCCTCTTTTCTGATAAGGTATACATAACCAATGATGATCTAAAATGTAATATTGTTAAATATTTATGTAAAAATGTAAAAATAAAACTAAAAAAATGTAAGAGAGTTTTGCAGTGTGAACGTGTCACACGGTGCGTGTATACTGTGTTATATTTTGTTTTTAGAAGCAAATCCATCAAACTGCACTAACATTTTGAATACTTTTCTAACCATAATAAATAATGTCGTTTAACACCAAAGGTTAAGAGTTTCTGATATTACCGTCTTTGCTTTCATAGATATGCGTTTTGTTTAGAATAAATACTCACAGTTGCTAATTTCTCTATAAAGTCATCGGGGGCGCCCAGAGAAGCCAGGCCGATCTCCTGGGAGAAGAGAGCGAAGGCTGGGTCAGCGAACAGCGGCGCGTGTCCCAGCAGCTCGTGGCACACGTCGGGCTCGGGCGTGTACAGCGGCCGGCTGGGGTGGCGGATGTACTGCGTGGAGTGGAACACGCGGAAGGCCAGTCCAGCGAGGAAATCACGTGACGATAGGAGCCCGGCCACAGGGCGGAGAGTAAAACCGGTGCAGTCTAAAAACAAAAATATAAACAAATTTTTCTATATAAACATTTATATTCACATTTTTCTGTTTACTTTATTGAGATGATTTTTCACAAAAACCGTGTTTCGCAAATTTTCCACACATTTAATTTTTAAATATTGTGGTTTCGTGACAGTAAAAAACAAAATTGGGGGCATAAGCACGGGGCTCCCAGGGACGCTCACATTACAAAATATTGTTTAAAAAAAATATGCTTGTGCAAAAAAATAAGAGCATTTTCCAGACCGGTCGGTGGCTCAGTTGACATCGCTTTTTGGTGCCACCCATGCGTAGTGTGCTCAATTCCTCAGCTGGCTAAGTCCTCCATCACAACACAAGCAAAAATTTTCCCTTAATGTGTTGGTAGTAGGAGATTTTCAAATATTGTAAGGTTGTTCGTAACCAAACGAATGTTTGTCTTCCCTTTAAAAATAATAAATAAATTTTATTTCAAAAAAATATGATTCATATAAGGATATTTCATGGAATTGGTAAAATATATCTCGCTTCAAATCATTCCTTTTATACTAAAAGGTATGATTAGGTAAAATGGATTATTTTATTTATCTCTATCTGCAAAGTAAATTTTGAATACAAAATCATAATCAAAATCAAATAAAGCCACGTGCGACATAATAACACAAATCAATGATGTGTAAGCTAATCATGGTAATTATAAATATTGTTGCATTGCAAATCATTAGCTGATATGGCATGACATAGTTTACATGAAAATATACAAATTATATAAATATTGAAAGCATATGAAACTGCAAAACACGTGTTTCAGTAGAAGTGACTATCTCGGATTGGTTCGAAAGAGATTAACGTTGATTAGATTATGCCCCGGGTTGATTGATCATTAGGTTAAAATGAGAAGTTTAAACTAATCTTTTTCTATTGCACACGATGTCTAAATATTACACTTATAATACGAAGATTAAGAATAGCCTTTACACCGAGGTGTCGTTTTTAATTCCGTACATGAGGTTGAAAGATTTTTTAAGTATTTTATTACTTTTAAAAAAGGTATTTTTATTTAGAGAATCCAGTCCACGTTTTTGTTGATAAATTATTTAATTCCTGTGGAGATTAAATTAGGTGGTTAGAATTTATTGAGGTTTCTTTTCTCTCTTTTAGGATGAATTTTAGAGTTATTGACTTAAATTGGTCCAATGGCGTGTTATAAATATTTCATATGAACTCTCTTCATTCTTATGTGAAAGATTAAGTAGCAGATGACCCACATTTCACTTTTTTCGAAATTTCGTGATAAAAATGGGGAAGAAGAATAGATGAAGATTGTTGGGAAGTTCTGGGCAATTAAGATATAATCAGAATATTATATTGAACAAAACTGACATTAATTAAGTTATTTTAATTGTTGATAGTTGTGATTTCTCTAAAGGGCATCTTTTATACCGACTAAGAGTATCCTCCACTGTATACCCAAGTCCAAAAATTGTACTATTTTATTAAAAAAAAAAAAATTTGCATGCCCGCGCCCAAATCAGAACCTACGGTCTTTGTAGTTTGCTTACCGCTGTACAACAGAAATCTTTACTTGCATCTAGGTTCCTGAGATGAATATAATTAACAGTTGACAACGAATAATTCTATTTCAAAATAACATGACGTGGTGAATGAAATATAACTGTCCTCGGCACGTGTCAGAATAAATTCAAACACATGTTGTTAGTGTAGAGATTCAAGATTAAAGAAATAGAAGTTATTCAAAAATATTATAAAAAAAATTTATCACCACATAAATTTGCCCATTATGTTTATCGCACTCATTCAATGTCTACATTTTTTCCCTGGCCTTGAAATGTTGAAGGAACTCCGAAAAGCTCATTATTCACTCACTAAAAAATTAGAATTATTATTTAAATAATTAAGCAGCCACGAATAAATCATCACCTCGAAAATATTTTATCTTTTTCGACCCGAAATAATGAGAACAATTTTCTGATTGCACAGACGGTCAAATACCAGCGATATGAGATAGGTAGGTACTATACTAAATATATGTTTTTTTTAACACACACAAGATTCCTTTTGCTCGGAAGTGACGTGACTACGGTAGTAAGAAGGTGTTCAGAAATAGAGTGAAAAAGGCGAAGATTAAAGTTAGGAAGTACTTGGGTAAACAGGTTTATTAATTAATCTCGAAATGGTGTCTCGTAATTGTTATGTACAATTTAATCGGTTTTAAATATCAGGAAGTTGAAGTGAAACAACACAAAACTGCGCTATATAAATGTTATGTTATTATTATTATTATCTTAATATTTCACCTTAAGTTTCAAAGATAAAACCAGCCGCAATTCTGACACTAACCTTTCAAAAAGTTGGAGACATCCTCCAGCTGAGGGATATTGTCAGCCCTGTATCCACAGTTCTCGATGAGCAGCGGGAACACGTGGTTGTGCTCCCTGCAAGCGTGTGTGGGGTACAGCTCCGTCACCTTGGTGAACACCTCACCCCAGGTGGCAATCTGTAATATTGCTGTGTTAGATTCTGACAAGTTTGCTGAAGGAACTGTGATCCTCTGACTAGTGGGGAGAATGCACATCAATTAACCATGTAAAGAAGATGAACAAAATCTTTTGACGAGGGAAAGCTTTTAATTCAGTAGTATCCCAGTTTAAAACAGGAATCTGGGCAAGAGGGTAGTATGACTAGCGTAAAATCTATTGCATGATCAACGAGATGCGGTAACTTTAAAAAAAAAGCAAAAGACATCGATTCCATCAGTAGGAATGAAAGATTTCGATCTACGAGATACAGAAGTTATGGGGTGGAAATAGAAGGCATGGTGTCCGAGAAACTGAGAGAATTTGCCAAAAGACGTACGAATGATAAACGGCAGTCGATTAATATTGCGGATCACACTCCAGGATCAAAAGATATTCGCAAAACAGTTTATGACATCAAACATGGTTTCTTATGCTGTAGTACCCCGAGTAGTTGACTGCCGAATGACTGCAATCGAAAAGAAACTGAAAGGAGCATAAGAAATTTGATATAAAAGTGAATATGACAATATAATACCTCTTCCTCGGTGTAGATGACATGCGGCAGCGGCTCGCCGTGCTTGTAGTGGTACGCGATGTCGGCGAAGTACTTCCTACGCTGGCGGTAGACGGGATCGCGGAAGCCGGGGTGATCGCAGTCCAGCTCAGCACCATATGACAGAATCTGGTTGGCGAAACGGTCCAGCTCGCGGATACGGCGCGGGAACCAGGGCACAGCGGCTGGGGAAGAAGCCACGTTAAATTGATATTCTTTTGTATATACCTAGTTGTATCGTTTTTGGAACGATTGTCTTACAATGTACTAAGAAAAGTTGTGTATGATTGATAGTATTTTGCACATAGGGTACATCATTACATATAGCATATTTTGAGTTAAAAACTTAGACGAATTAGAATTTGTTGTAGGATTAAAAACAAACCAAAAAATTCCATCACACGTCCCCACGGGAAGTTAGGTACATCCTAGTAGGTCAAGTGATACGCACTCTGTCTCATTTATACAGCACCGTAACAGAGGGAACAGAGCGCGTATCACTTGCAGCAGTGTGATCTGTGGTGACTTGTGTTATTTTAGAAACAATTGTCTTATAATCTATAAATGGTTTTTTAACGGTTAGGGAAGGATTACATTCGATTTGTGGTCTTTTGTAGTTATAGAGTTTCGTGAACTCTTCAGATACTACATCAGTAAAGGGTGGAATTATTGGCTAAATATATGAATACGCAGTCAATCGATCCTTATGAAATGGAGACTTCACAAGAAAATATGTTGATAAAAACTACCCGAGATGCAATAATTGATATAAACATTTTGATTAAAATGGTCGCTGGTTGCACTAACCACCACCACTGGGGCGCATGCGCAAATTAATGGGTACAGGTGGTACAATTTCGCAAAAATATATATTTTTATTAAAATATTTTTTTTTTTAAATATGTATCTATTTGAATTAAGATTTTGTTTTGTTTATTGAATGAATGAATGAAACTTGGAAGTGGTCATTAAACCCCTTATATTGAGCTGACTCTCGGCAGATAAATTAATTGTCGATGACAATACATTCTTTCATCCATATTTGTGGCAATCCTGCACAACAACGGGCGCATACATGAATATTTCTAATCATATTTTATAAATATAAATTCACAGCAGTTAATATGCGAAATAAATGTCTGTAATAAAAAATAAAGACGCATACACATTATCATAGAAAAAATAAAATGTAGGTTATCAAAATAAATAGGCACAAAGCAGAAACAATACATGAAATTATCATGTTTTTGCTATTCGAAACAACAAGCGGTTGTATTTCGTAATATATTTCAGCAACGCCAATAATATCTAATAACAACACAATATAAATAATAGTATTCATTTTGTGATACGTAAACAATAAATTGTTCATTAATTTATTTATAGATACGCCATCCATCGCCATACAATAGCTCCTGACAAAATTAAAGATATCAAATACGCAATTAGATTAAAACATGTCAACTATTGTATTAATTAATGGTCTTATTGAATTTGGTATATGAATATAATGCGCATAAATAAAATAATCGGTTGAAAAGAAGCAAATTATTTAATTAACTTCCATGTTACATCATTTACTCAGCACAAAATAGAGTGATTAGAGTAATAGAGTGACTTAGCACAAAATAATTATACAACATTGTTAAAAATTATGACGACAATTCGTCAAAAATATTTTATTCAAAACATATTTAGGAACAAGTGAATTGTTGTTAAAAATAGAAACAAATCATTAACCTAAACCTAAACTATTAGCACACACGAAGATGTGAGCTAACTTAAGATTAATAAATAAATAAATAAATAAAATTAAATTAAAATATTCCTAAATTTCATCCAAATAATATCTGGATCTGGTCGGTCAGTACCTATTTATAGGTAAACACAAAACAAATGAAGATCTGGCAATACAATGTGTTAAGTATTCCCATTTATAAAAAATGGTCGATACAGGTACAGCATGATTATTTCGCAAACTAAACACATAACATTTAATACATTAAAGTACTCAATACATTAAATTCACTCAAGTTCAATGATAATATAATTGAGTTTACTAGTAAATGTAAAATAACGAATTTTATCAGAGCATTGGAAATCATCTAATAAAAGTGTATCTTAAAGATCAAATTCAGAAGAATAAAATGACTGTTTTGTACATTCGCAAGCAAAGTAGAAAGTAATGATAAAATAAAAAGGCGTTTTAGATTTGTTTTTTTCGATAAATAAGGTTAGGTCAAATACTAGTGGGAGGTCAAACAATAATTTCCAGTTTCATAAATGATCAGGAAATGGTCGGTAAAATGTTGGTTAAGATTAAATCATGTTAAATGCGAGTGATAGTTGATGATAGGCAATTATGAATACCAATTTTATTAATTGGCTTCGATCAGTGGGAATATTTTAAGGTTAAGGTTAGACGCGAGCGATATATTTGATCGGCATTGATGACTTTCAACTTAAACTACTACCTATTTAGCGAAGTTCTGATTGTAATGACAGGTAATGTTAAATGGATGTGATAGATACGTATTTAGGCAATGCAAACTATAAACTTCATTTATTAGACAGAATCAGGGGAAAATGTCCGAAGGACAACAAATTCAATTAATTTTATTAGTAAGTAAGGATCTGTGAGAACATTTTAATGATTTAATTAGGTGTGAGCGACTGGTCAAGAAAGTCACGATGATATTGTAACATAATGAAATGGCAAGCAACTCTAAGAAGCTAAGGTTATGTAATGTAAGATTAGGGAAGGTAAGGTTAGGCCAGTTTAGACTAGGTTAGGTTAAGTTAGGCAAGTTCAGACTAGGTTAGGTTAGGTTGAATAAAATCACAAATTGATAAAATTTACCTTTCTCCTCTTTGTAGTTCCTAGAGATGATGCTGAAGTACCCAGTGGCCTGTTTGAGTTCCTCTAAGGCGCCCACGAAGTCCCCGGTGCCGTGCGTGCACTCCACCATGAACTCGTAGCCCGGACCCCGGGTTGAGGAGCGCGACTCGATGTGGCTGAGGTTCACCTTCTTGCGGGAGAAGATCTTCAGCGACTTGGCCAGTGTGCCCGCCTCGTCGCCTTCGATGGGCGAGAAGATCACGCACGTACTCTCGGACGAGTCGCGACCTTCTTTGATGTAGTTTCCTCCAGTCATCAACTTGGGCTGGGGGAGAGATAAAACATACGATACGTATTACTTTAAGGACTATGATTTAAAAGCTAGGTGACCTAACTTGATTGTTAATGATTATTTTTTTGATGTTTTGAAAATTTTTAAAAATAGTCTACCTGTTAAATCATCAATTTATTTCACATTCTGAGAACAAAAATTAGTTTGCACTTCTACCTAATCAAATTCACACATCAACGGCTCAATAAACAAAATCGAACACGCAAATTAATAACTTTGCATCAGAGCTTTTAAATGTTTTTTTATTTGATTTTTTTTCAATGGGACTAAATTGCTTGCCCTCAAAATAATCTTAATGTAGGCAAGATACTTTAAAAAGCTCTTAGGCAGAGTTAGGTACTAATTTACACATCCAACATTGTTCTTTTCGACAGTAATTGTCATTACACTATTTATTTATTATTATCAATGAAAAAATAATGAATTCATGGCCAGTTCGGTGCAGGTGGAATTGGAGCAACTTGCCAAGGCGACAATGAGTCAAAGAGCCAAGGAACCGATTGTACTTTAACCTACACAGCACCCATGAAGTATTTACTAGCGCCAGGCGCCGTTTGGTTCAGGGCCGGCCCTGAATGTATCATAGGTATGCAGATACACCAGATACCACAGAGTACTTAAAATTTCAGATGTAGGTAAGTAATGTGAAAACTTACTTTATTATTTTTATTCATATGTGTTAAAACATTTATTTACTAACTTCTGTAGTCTGTATAATATGTTGAATTGATAATATGAAGGAATAACAATGATAATAAAATGTTTCTAGAAATTGTGTTCTTTATCGCGTCATAGTCACATGGAAATATATCTACGCTAAAATAACGGTGCCAGTCATTAAGACCTCTAACAAAACAATTTATAAACAAAAAACAACCCGTAATGTTATTTAAAAACAAAGATTTTTTTCGGTTTTGCTGATTATTTAACGTTCTCCTCAGGGACTGTAGTCAACTGCGCTTAAAACATTGTCAAATCGCGATTGGGTAAGACTGACATTTATTTCGTATATTAACTTCTGAAATATCATCCAATTTTAGAGAAATGCGTATATGTTTGCGTGGGTGTGCGTAATTTCCACCAAAAGTTATAGAACGTATTTTCAACAGCAGATATTGTCAATGAAAACGAGTCTATTTGATGAGTTTCAGCTTGATTGGATTTGGGGAAGTGATTTTCTAAGATTTATTAATTCATTAGCAAAAACAAAAAAATAAATTCAAATAGATCTATTCAAAATGACAAAAAAAATAATCTACCGAGTCATCTGAGAAGTAAAAAAAAAATGTACTGGATACAACGAAAAAAAAAGATTCGTGATAGAGATTGTAAAGATTGACAGTTTATTATTATAATCTTAATTTGAAAAAAACGTTAATCACTTGTCACTTAACCGACTATGTCACTAGACGATCTTGATGACCTAAGACTTCAGTTTTTATTTTAACCTTACGAAATAGTTTTTTTCTGTTTGTATCTTGTACAATATAACATATTCGTGAAAATAACGTGATAACATTATCTAAAACAGAACGATTATAATACATCCCAATACTAACTGTGTAGACCTTTGACTATTTACGTAATAGTAAGTAAGACCAACTGAAAAGGGTGGGTGACAAAAAGGTAAAATCCAGAATAAAGTTGGAATATGAAAATACTAAAACGATTCTTCAAGAAATCTGAGAAATTCTGCACTCATTTCATACGGCTTTTAAACGTTCAAATTTTTGTTATATATAAGCTTTATATCTTTGCTGAGGCAATAGTTTTGTTTTCGAAAATAATACATTTTGTTTGATAGCACTTTCTCGTAAAATGACGAATACAGTTGATAAATAATAATAATATAAATTTTCAATAATATTTTCATTAATTTTGTTATAGTCTCATAACAAATATTATTATATTCATTTTCACTTGGTACTCATAAACCAGTGTTAAGTCAATACATTAAAAACACCATTATAGCAAGTCATAAATAATCAATATGTTTTAATTCTAACAATTAATAGATACACATATGTTTAGCGTTAACAAAGTAGAAACGGTTTCTCAGACCTAAATAGTAGCAAGAAAATTTATTGACGAACGTGTTACCTACATTGTGTGTTATGTTGTTTCGGATAACCTCCCTCCTTACCTAACCTTCGACTTTATTACGTTTATTTACTAACACTATATACTTACACATTTAGGTACACAATAGTGACTTAATTTTGTTTTTATTGATACATTAGAAGTTTTTTTTAATAAAAATATTATTTTAGAATGTGAGTCTCACTGGGTTACAAAAAAATGAATTGTAATGAAATTATGTCAAATTGAACTAATTTAAATTGAGTATAAGAAAAAAAAAAACAAAATTATATACGAAGTTCAAAATTTAAGTGCAAATTAAAAAAAAAGAAATATATAGGTATAATAATATAAACAGTTCTGAAAAATGCAACTATTTAAAGCTATAATAATTTTTTTATGAAATATTTCCTGGCTTTACATTTTGCTAACAATACTTACTATTTTTCGTAAATTAAATTAGTGAAGGGCATAAAATTTTTTTGGAATGTAAGCATTATTTCAGATTGGCTTCCATTATTGATAGTATAAAAAGTTTCAGGAAATAAGTACAAGAGAAATGAATCTACATCATATTTTCACATTTGGAGTCAATTTTAAAAAACAATATTTTTTTTTTATTTGAGTTGTCGGTTTCGGGAAAATTATGTCTGAAGTTGGAATTTGTTTGTCAAATTATAAAAAGTTAATAGTCTTTTAAAATGCGTCGAAGTGTGGACTCTTTAGTTGCCAAAAAAATAGAAAGTGTAAAAAAAATAAATTGAAATGCTCAGATTTTTTTGGGTGGTCTATGTGATGTAGATTCACAAGTTTCCCGCTTGCACTACAAGTTTCCGGATACCGTGCATATTTTATTTTTATCTTAAGTTATCTCTGTCGTATTTTAAGATTTTAATTCCTATATTCCTGAAGTGATCCAATCTGAATTGAAGGTTCCATTCGGATCATGGTTCCAACGGAATTCGCATTTAACCGTATATTTAAAACTTTAATAACACAGGAAAACTAGTTCAATTACTACTTCTTTCTTTCAGGTATTGCGGGTTCAAATCCGAGCATGCGCCAGTAAACATTTAGTTTTGTACTTTATTGTTTAAATTCCACGCTAACTTTGTAGGTATACTAAGTTAAGATATGACTTCTGTAGAGTTATCTAAGCAAAAAGCGTTAAAAAAACTCATGATCACCCTGCAAACGCTCCGAAAAAGTCACCCACTTACCCTCTCACAAAATAATCTAAGCACCTATCTGAACCATCCGGTAGAAATTTATTTAAATGTTTGATTTTGTTACTCGAGGAGATGGTGCGATGAACCTACAGCGGGCGAGCTTTAACCTCCATAGAGAACTACGATAATGTGAAACTTGAATTATTATTTTCTGGAGATATCATCGTTCCACAGTCACGTACTCCAAAACATTGACTTATCAATCTGACGTCACGCGCGCACAATAATTATTTAAGTACCCTCGAAATTAATAAACATTAAAATTTGACTGTTTTATTAAAAACAAAATTACATCATCCTTAGATGTATTATTTGTTTTATGCAAGCTCAGAGTTCCAATTTTTGCCGCAGACTGCCTAATAACAAAACTTGTCGTTGGTTGTTACAAATTTTTATTACTGGTAGTAATGCTTAATCACATTTTTTTTTGATGTTCTGAGCGTAAAAACGTTAATTTTATATAATAAAGTTTTGAGAGATCGCTTGTCATAATGTACTAAATTTAAAGAACCTAAAAATATGGGATAAACGGTGAATCTAGGTGGATTCATTTGGCTTTCAACCGCAGTAAGCAGTTCTTATGTTTCAATATTAATATTTTTAATAATATATATATAATATATATATATATAAAACCGTTCCCTCGATTACATAAATTAAAACTAATAAATTGATCAGAATTTGCCAGATGGTTTATTACAACATCAAACTTTTGCACGCAAGGTTTCCCTCAATATTTAGAATATTTGTTTCTTTGCCGTCAAACTTTTTGATTTGTAAATCGGCACTACATTTTTGAAAGAAAATGGTTTTAAAATTCACTTTCCTTCGATTAATAATGCTCTACGGATTTCTGCTTGGCGCTTAACAAATATTATTAATTCACATGAAGTAAAAAACAAATATCATTAATGTATACCAAGTTAAAAGCAAATATCATTAATTCCTACCAAGTTAAAAACAAATATCATTAATTCATACCAAGTTAAGAACAAATATCATTCATTAATACCAAGATGAAAGGAAAAGTTGATTGAATGAAAAAATTAGAAAAATCACGATTGTCTGCGATTGAGTAATTACATATCCGGGACCCAGAAGCTGGTAAAAACCAAATGTTCAATCACGTGACCTATAATAATAATAATATTTTTTCACGCCGTTTTTGTGAAATTCACCTCAAGGGTATTTTGAAGTGAATGTGTCAATTTTGAGCGTTTCTCGAAGTCAGTCAGAAATTACAGGAAGAAAAATGAGTGTTGATGATTTATATAAATGGATTAAAAACGGGATTGCAGGCCGTTTTCAAATAAACTTTTAGTACATTCCTAATATATCAGGAAACGCGTTCATGCACCTGCATTTGTCCTGAATTACTAATAATGTACAGTATCAAAATGCGAAAATAATAGAATTTTTATAAACACGTGTTCCCACATCGCGATAACGCATACGCGTTTCACTAAAAGTTTATTAGGTAACCCACCAATTCATTAAAAGTTAAAGGCATGTAATCCCTTCTTATCGATTCTTAATAAATTAGGAATATTTTATAAACGTAAGTTGTATCCGTGCAGAAAAAAAATAAAACTTCTAAAAGGCATAATTACATAATTATATTACAATCTTTCGAAAAATGTACAGACTATTCTGAAAGGAAACTGTTTTCTTACACTTCAGTGAAGTGTTTTTTAAGTGATCAGAATCATTGATAATGCTTTTGGATATGGACAACATTTTATGATGGGCTGTCTTCTACACGGGGATAATTAAAGTAAAAGATTGTTTCGATAAAGAAGATTTCCTTATGCATTTTAATGTACATGTACATCGTAATTCCAAAAGCATTACAAATTGTCTTGAAGTTGAACCCGATAGAAGTGGCTTAACTAGACCGGATACCTTCTCTGACAATTGAATAAATTCTAGAAAATAAGCGTTAAGATCATTTTTTTAAGTGATCGATGCAAAAAAGCGTTAAAAACCGCACTTCCGCCGATAGACTACCGTATATACAAATTTGATGTAATTGTCTTTTGGGAGATGTTTTAGATCTTCACTATACATAATATACGAAGAAAACTTACTGATATAAAATATTGCATATTTGTTAAGAATCTCTTCGAATTCTTCGAAATCCGGCTAAAAACAAGACTGCAGATCTTTAACGAATGAATTGATAGGTTTTCTAATAAACTTTAAGCAAGATACGAATCTATATTAACGAGTTATTAGACATAAAAATCCGAATATTTCCGCATTTCGTCATTGTATGTTATAAAGGCAAATACAGATGCATGAAAACGTATTCAGTTATATTAGAAATGTATTAAAAGTGTATAAGCAAACGCCCCGCAATCCCGTTTTTAGCCGGATTTTAATAAATCAGCAATACTCATTTTTCTCCGTGTATGTATTTTAATATTGACATAAATTATGATTATAATGAATGAATTATTATGTCGCTACATAACGTTTAGAACGCATAATTTAGTATATACTGTGGTAGTTAAGAAAAAATCAATATTATTTTTTACTTATTTATTTAATACCTTTCGATAAAAGTTTAATATTTGTAATTTTTACAAGGCATTCTTTAAAAGTTTAATATTTGTAATTTTTACAAGGCATTCTTTAAAAGTTTTACTACCAAACATTAACTCATAACACATGATTTCTTAATTTATTTATACATGTCGATTTCAGAAAAACAATCATATTATTACCTTATCCGGAGGAGAATTTTCCGGCTGGAATTTTTCAAGGGGCTCCACCGCCTTGACTATGAGTTGGGGTCCCATCATCTTGAAGGGTTCAGTTCGCAGGAAACAGCTATCAACTGGAATTACTGGAACGGGTTATCGAAATGGTACAAGTGGTAAGGTGCAAGATGCAAGTGGTAAATAATTATAAAACGCGACGCGCACGCGACTACGGATGTGTCGGGAAAAGCACTCTACGGAGCGACGTGTGGTACTCGACCGTTGACGACTGAGTAATTACCCGAGATGTCTCCATTTTATATATAGTGCGAGTAGCACCAATATCTCCACTACCGGTTTTATTATTGCTCTCGACCTCCGCGCTTTTATTGTAATCTACTACGTCGCTGCTTTGCCGCTTTTGTCACTCACCAGATAATAATGGCGTAATTGTTTAATTTTTTTAATAAGCTTTCGGTACATAATTAAACTACGGATCCCGAATTGCATATGAGGCTAATTGATCGTTATTAATCGCTAAACGAGTCAGTGCTTTTAAGAAAAACAATTATCAGTTCCTACCGGTTTCTCTACAGTTTCGACACTCTTTTTTTTAGCGTATTTTAGGTCTAGATTCACATATATATATGAGAAGATTTGAAATACAGTGTATCTCTTAGGAGCATTGTATACACGACACGCTTATTATTTCGTGTTGTGCGTGTTTTCGAAGAAAAATAAATTGGTACATCTAAAATATCAAACTTTTGACATCATCTTCTGAAATGGAGAGTAAAATTTTATAATTTTTTTTTATAACATGTGTGTTTGTTCAAAGTTAATTTTGTAATATGTATCTATGTAAGGTTAGATGTCCTTACACGGGAATTTCCTAGTTGGACAGTCAAAGTATATACATTGAAAAATTTATTATAAACAAATAAATTTATAAAATAACCTCTGAAAAGAAACACACGTGGCCGAACTCATTCTGCCGACATCATTAGAGAATGGGTATTAGTGTTGGTCTTGTGAAAAGAACCACACGTGGCCCGAACTCATGCTGCCGACATTATTAGAGAATGGGTATTAGTGTTGGTCTTGTGAAAAGAACCATACGTGGCCCGAACTCATGCTGCCGACATCATTTGAGAATGGGTATTAGTTTTGGTCTCGTGAAAAGACCCACACGTGGCCCGAACTCATGCTGCCGACATCATTTGAGAATGGGTATTAGCTTTGGTCTTGTGAAAAGAACCACACTTGGCCCGAACTCATGCTGCCGACGTCATTTGAGAATGGGTATTAGTTTTGGTCTTTTGAAAAGAACCATACGTGGCCCGAACTCATGCTGCCGACATCATTTGAGAATGGGTATTAGCTTTGGTCTTGTGAAAAGAACCACACGTGGCCCGAACTCATGCTGCCGACGTCATTTGAGAATGGGTATTAGTTTCGGTCTTGGATACTAAGGTTTTCGTCGATGTCTCATGATTACGATTTTTTTGTAACTATACGAGAAATGGCAATCTAGATCTAAAGAATGAAATGATAGTCAGAAGAATCACGAAACCTACAAGAAAGTTTATTATGATTTTGGTGAGATTTCTACCATTTCTCTTGGGCGCTATTGAGATCTGTTTTGAGGTAGAAGTTGGTCACTATTGAAGCATCTGCTACCACTATCATAAAGGTTCAACTTAGGATTTAGATTTTTATTACTTTTAGAGAAAATAAAGTACTGTAATGTCTGTTTAGGAGAAGCTGCTTTTATGGAAAAGTTTTTCATTTGACTATCTTTATTTTATAGCAGTAAGCCTAATGGATATGGAGGTTACAATTTTGAAACATTTCAGTATAGGTATATTAGTTTTTTAATCAATTTAAATGGAATATGTCACAACTTAAGTACGTATGTAATGTTTGTACAACCTTCTCCTAATAAACCTTCACCTTCAATCAGCCTCATAACATTCCTATTCCTGAATATAGATGACATGCAATGACTACCGTCTGCTGACGTATCAAAATAATATATTGGAATTGGGCTCAATTATATTGACTAGACAATCTGCATATTTAAAGACCCACTTAAATATATTAAATCAATTCTACATTATGTAATTTTGTTCAATATTTCATCGTGCTGCAAGCTGATGTAAAACGTGATAAAAATATCTTCATCTATTAAGTGAGATTTCATCTTTCAAATGAATGAACACTTACAATCGTAAGTGATAAAATATACGTGAAAAATAACATAATCTAATGTAAACATTGGATTGAATTACGTTAGTCGTGAAAATAAGTTTTCAAATAATTTTTTTGTGATCTATTTTTTCACTTAACTAAGCATAGGCAAATTCTTGCAATCCGATATTACAAATAATAATGGACTTAAATGCTGTGTCACGCGCTGGATTCAAACGATTTTTGTTGGAAATGTATTAAATAGAAATATTATTTTCATTCCTGCATTTTTCAAATTATATACGCTAACGATATCATAACAGCTAGTGGCTGAATGTGGGCTTTGGTGGCATTGATAGCTTCCAGTCTTAATTCAGACGCATTGGAGCATTTTGTAAAAATACTAAGTAATTTAAGCATACATAACGGTAAAAATGCTAATTTTGGATCACAAACATTTATACATTGCAATGAAAATAATAATGAATACATCTTTGAATAAGAAGATAATACTAATAAATTTATACATTGCGATGAAAATAATTGTGAATACATCTTTGAATAAGAAGATAATACTAATAAATTTATATATGCCAGCCTTCCAAAATATAAAATTGACAAACTTCAATCATTGTTTAATGCAGCAGCACCGCTCATAACCGGGGTTTCTAAATATTCCCATATTTCAGACCACCTTCGTAACCTTCACTTGCTCAAGTGCCCTGAAAGAATCCCGTATAAATTGTGCTGGATGGTGTTTAAATCCATCAATGGCTCCACCCTAGATCTCTGAACTATGCATCCCGGAAAACACTGTTCTGAGGCAGTCAACTCTTAGATCAGAAACATCATCAGCTGTAGGCAGACTGATGGAACCTAAGCGTAAGCCAAATACTAAAATTGCGCTTACAGAGGGTCTGGGCCGAAGGTTTGGAATAAACTCCCTCCGGAACTAAGAAGATCCATAACAATTCCAACAAAATTCAGATCTAAACTAAAAACTTACCCTTTTAAGCTGTCTTACCCTTATAGTAAATATACCATTCCCGAGAGAAAGTCCAATTATATCCAATTTTTCAAATATGTCCTAAATCCTGTATCTAAATTAAGCTAATAAATAATTATTTAATGTTAATTAAGTGTTAATTTTAAGTGACCTACCAGGCAAATATGGTACTGTATATTATCTCCATGTATTTATTAATAACATAGATCTTTGTAGAAATGTATTATATATTTAAACAGCGCCCTTGAGGTGATTTTGCACAAAAACGGCGCTACTCAAATCATCCAAATAGTATTATTATTATTAAATCTAAACGAAGCATGAAACAGAACAAGACACAGAAGCGGTCCGGCCCGCCACGCAGTAAGTGGGCAGACCTAGACAAACCTAGCTAAGTAACCAAAATTAGCGAGTCACTTGCGGTGACCTATGGCAGAGGTGTTGGTTAACCGATAGATTATGCCCGGGGCGGCGGTACCTACACCCGCCTCTTAAATTGTCTAGTCTAAAAAGCTGTTCATAATTGTCTTTAAATTCTAGGTCAATAACGGGTTTTGCATTTAAAAAATGAGAAAAGTTATCGAAGAAACGCCACTGCCACCACTTGCCGATAATACCACACGCTTTTCTTTCATATCCGTGTATAAACATTTGTTTTTTTTTTTTAGTTCATTCTTGCACCTAACAACATCCAGCTTTTAAGATACGTTATTTATGTATGTAATGATGTTTTACAGTTATATTTTATAAACAAAATCTATGTCTGGCCGATAATTTTCTGACAAGCTTACCACCGCTTAGTGTTTACAAACTGAACAAAACAGCTGTAAGATAAGTTTGCAAATGTTTTTAGAAATATGTGGTCAAAACAATTATTTATTTCAGAAAAGGGTTCAATATTTTTAGTCTGGGTAGATTCTGTAAAATCTTGAAAATTTATTAAAACATATCAAATAAAAACTTTAACTATGTATAACTCCATTATTGGTCCACATTTTGACTGTTCAACGATTTGTGTAATGACAAAGAACAAAATAAGTTGCAAATTCTCCAAAATAAAATACAATAATAATCTGTTACCGAAATAGTTTTCAAACAAAATTATGTATTAGAAAGACATTCTCAAACAGAAATCAGGATACCAAGAAGTACAAATCGGATAGTAATAATAATAATAATAACAACGAGCATGAAAGTATGAAGTATTATAATGCGCTGTAAGAAACTTCCAAGTCTTCAAAAGATTCAAAATGTATTATGGGAGCCACATAAAGCAAAAAAAAATATAGTCAATAATTTATAATTAATGAGTAATTTGTAAACTTTGATGTTCAAATTTCTAAAATAAAATGAATAAATAAAAAAAACGTTGATTTAAATAAATACCCATGTAGCATCTGACACTATTTCCTTTGCCTTGTTAACTTTGATAGGAAACGATTGCTTTCTTTTTAGTTATTATAAATGTGCATTAAGGTATATTGCTGTATGATGGCCTAGAATACCCCTGAAGAGTGAAAGCCAGGGAATTGAAAATATTTTTTTTTTTGGAAATTATGGACGAAGAATATAACCCAAACAAATTTCTCTTTATTTATTTGCCATATATAATATCTGTAGTTAAGTACTTTATGGTCAAACTAAATATTTCTGATAGACATATACTCAATTTAAAAACTAATGAATTATTTATTTATTTTGTAAGAAAAAAACAATTTTTACATAATACATAATGATAGATATAAATATATACAAGTTAACTGAAGTCAAGCCACAGAAGTTTCTTATTCTAAAGTCATTGGAAATGATGTTTTAATATCTTAAAATTAATTCGGTGTTAAAGGAAGGGGAGAGGAAGAGGAAAATAGGAAGAGGATAGGAGATGCTCCCGATACATTCCATACTCTCATATTAATAATCGATCGTGCGCATTACTTCATATCGATATTTCGATATGTTATTACCAAAAATGTCAATGCTATAAAATTTTGTATTATATTGTGCACATATACGAGGAATTGAGGATTTTTTTCGAATGTTTGTTCTACAAGAGGGTAGATAAAATAAATCAGATTGTCGGGTTGATCTAGGTTATGTTGTTGTTAGTTATATTGAAAGTGTATGTTATGAGTGCGTAAACGGTTATGGCGTCTATAAAATTAAATAGAATTGAGTAAAAATATTATTTACCAGCTCAAAAACAAAATTTAAATTAAACTCCAGACTTTTTCACAAATAAAAATAATGCCATTTTTACAGGCAGTCTTTTTAAATTGTTTATTTAATAATTTGTCACTGTGTCATTTTATTTATCTTGTCATGAACCTACATAGAAGACGATGAACACTATAAATAATACATTTTATGAAGCAAAGCTGTTTAAAAATACTTATAATTACCTCTATCAAAGTCGTAAACTGGAACCCATTATTTCACTCTTGGCATTTTCCCGAAGCAGATTGTGTAAATATTTATTACTTAAGGCGACATAAGACTCTAATAACGGGGGTTTGCTCTACGCTCACATTTGAATTATTTTTGATGAAGGTATTACTTAAATCTCAAATGGTTCTAGAGTGATCTCTACGGATGCAAGTTATTTATATTTAAGATTAATAAAAACAAGACCTCGCCATTACCATATTTAATGTAAAACGGTTTAAAAATTTTATAAAACTTTTTTCAACTATAAAATTAGCGGTAAACAGGTTTTATTTTTCTAGACGATGAATTAGCAACTTCTCAAGGGATCCCACTATAAAAAAATGAGATTTTAGTAATAAATTCTTCAGAAATAATTAAAATAAATTCCACGGAAAGATCTATTTTCTGGACTTGCTAGGGCAAAGTCGACCGCAGGTCCGTCTATTACGCCTGGCCGCTCGCCGGATATTGTTTTTACATGACTTCATCAATTATGTCTTTAAGATTCCCACTTTACTTGGGAATAGGGTAACTTTGATAGGGTAAATTCAAACGCAGGTAGGTATGTACCAGAAGCGCGCGTCGCATTTTTTATGCACGGCTGCTTCAATTACGTTGTTAAGATTCTGGCTATATTTTAAAGTATTGTCTCGTCTTAACGGTATTTTTAGTGCCTCACAGATTCAGAACTTCAATATTTTTACACCTATCAAAATATGCTTCGACACCTGTTTTGTTTCAGCATGTTTACTTAATTAAAAAGCATAAATGATAAAAAGTAATTCTTTTGACCTTCATGCGAGATAGGGAGGTTAATGAGTGGATTAGGAGCAAGAAGACAAAGAGATAGGGATATTTATAAGTGGATTAGGAGTGACAAAACAAAGTTATAGGGTGTTTGTGTTTAATGTGTGGAATAAGAGCAAGAAGATACAGAGGTAGGGATATTAATGAGTGGATTAGGAGCGAGAAGACAAAGAGATAGGGAGATTAATGAGTGGATTCGGAGTGAGAAGACACAGTTATAGGGTGTTTAATGAGTAGAATAAGAACAAGAAGATACAGAGGTAGGGATATTAATGAGTGAATTAGGAGCAAGAAGACAAGGAGGTACGTATATTAATTAATGTTTTAAGAGCAAGAAGTTAAGAAGATAGGGAGATTAATGAGTTGATTAGGAGCAAAAAGACAAAGAGATATGGAGATTTACGAGTAGATTGAGAGCAAGAAAATAGGGGAGATAGGTGTATTAATGAGTGGATTAGGAGCAAGAAGACAAAGATGGCCGATCAACTTCACTATCTTCAAATTCTAGTTGGACTGTGCTGGCACGTAGCTTGGCTGGCATCTTTGGCTGGAAAAGATTAATAGAGGTTGCCAATAAGATGAGCAGACTACCAAAAGAGGACTGCCGGCTTCAGATAGAAATGATATTTGATGGATTCATAACTGGAAGCCAGAAACCATACGCAGAAGATATTTTAATGTAATGTGTGGAAAAATAAAAAAAGTCGTTGTTTTTTATTGTTTTGGTAGGTAGGTACATCAATTTATAAGCTTCTTTTAAATTAAATTATTTTTTTCCCCCGAATTTATTGATAATCATTATTTTATTTATAGTTAATCATTTTTGAAGTGAAACTTCTTTACCCGCGTCATGCAATTTCGAGTACCGGAGTAAAACCAACTCATGACCGAAACGAAAATGCGGGACCGATTAAAGTTCATTTGATCTAGTCAAAGTTTTGAAGTAAAATATAAATGCTTCTTAGCTCATCTCGACAACTGGCGTTGGTGGTGTAATGGTCAGCGTAGTTGCTTTCCAAGCAGTTGATCCGAGTTCGATTCTCGGCCATCGCACATAATTTTTTTGTTTTTAACGCCTTTTTTTTTTTCAATGGTTGACCATAATATCAATCCACTAAGTAATATTTTAGGCCTGTAGCATACTTGAAAAGTTAAAGAATGATATAAAATTTTTTATGATGTTAACGATAAAAAAATAAAAAAAAACATAAAATTACCATAAAAAATGGGCCAACGGCACGCGGTGTTCCCAAGCGGTCACCCATCCAAGTACTGACCGCGCCCAATGTTGCTTAACTTCGGTGATCGGACGAGAACCGGTGTGTTCAACATGGTATGGTCGTTGGCAAACGCTAAACAATATTAATTTCTATTCTACCTGCCAATAAATATATGAAAATTAGTATAAAAAAGCCCTAATAATACTGAAAACATTAGCAAGGTGTGTGCGACGTTGATAAAAATAATCATTACATACGCGCTTGAAAAAGATCGTAATTACATCCATAACTTTGCAGGAATTTTTTTTTTCAATGGTTGACCATAATATCAATCCACTAAGTAATATTTTAGGCCTGTAGCATACTTGAAAAGTTAAAGAATTTTATGATATTATTAATGATAGTAACGATAAAAAAATAAAAAAAAACATGAAATTACCATAAAAAATGGGCCAACGGCACGCGGTGTTCCCAAGCGGTCACCCATCCAAGTACTGACCGCGCCCAATGTTGCTTAACTTCGGTGATCGGACGAGAACCGGTGTGTTCAACATGGTATGGTCGTTGGCAAACGCTAAACAATATTAATTTCTACTCTACCTGCCAATAAATATATGAAAATTAGTATAAAAAAGCCCTAATAATACTGAAAACATTAGCAAGGTGTGTGCGACGTTGATAAAAATAATCATTACATACGCGCTTGAAAAAGATCGTAATTACATCCATAACTTTGCAGGAATTTTTTTTTTCAATGGTTGACCATAATATCAATCCACTAAGTAATATTTTAGGCCTGTAGCATACTTGAAAAGTTAAAGAATTTTATGATATTATTAATGATAGTAACGATAAAAAAATAAAAAAAAACATGAAATTACCATAAAAAATGGGCCAACGGCACGCGGTGTTCCCAAGCGGTCACCCATCCAAGTACTGACCGCGCCCAATGTTGCTTAACTTCGGTGATCGGACGAGAACCGGTGTGTTCAACATGGTATGGTCGTTGGCAAACGCTAAACAATATTAATTTCTACTCTACCTGCCAATAAATATATGAAAATTAGTATAAAAAAGCCCTAATAATAAGAGAGAAGAATACTAGAAGTTTCACTTCTGTCTTGCGTAGGCTTGACACACCCACTTTTTAATTTTATTTAACTGGATTGTTACTTAATGGTTGCATAAAAAACGTGGTGAGATACTTTATTCATCACAACTGTGCCTACTCATTAGTTATTTTCACTTTGTGGCTATTTATGCAAGTATTTTAGCAAAATTATGAGGTTCAAAATATAATGTGATATAAAGTTCAACTATTGTAACCAAAAAACTTAATTGAAATTTGAATAATTCATGATTTTTTAATATGAATTATTTTCTTCATTTCTAAGAACATACTTAGGAAAGGTTTTTTCACAGAATTTGAACAATTCATCAAATTTCAAAGTCGATTTTCAAGTTCTGTTATTATATCTTCACTGGAAAGTTGTTTCACAAAACTGAAATAATAACAGAACTTGAATAAGGCCTTCACAGAACTTGAAAATTAACTTTGAAAATTGATGAATTGTTGAGATTCTGAAAAGTAACCCGCCCATTGCTTATAAAATGAAATGACGGTTTTAATAATTTTTAATCAATTCACGTATAGTAAATTAATAATATATTAAATTTTGCACTTAAAATTCAGGGAATATATGTATTATGTCGAAATCGTAATAAAAATTCAGGGAATATATGTATTATGTCGAAATCATAATAAAAATCCAGGGAATATATGTATTATGTCGAAATCGTAATAAAAATTCAGGGAATATATGTATTATGTCGAAATCGTAATAAAAATTCAGGGAATATATGTATTATGTCGAAATCGTAATAAAAACCAAGCGACCTGTGAAGATTGCATCATATCGTCCCTGCTTAAATTTAACGCCAATAATATTAGAAACATTATGTTTATTAATCTGTAATTCATTAAAATAATTGTGTTAATTATTTTAAATTATAAATTTTTATGAATGTATACATATAAATGAAATACGTTGTTTACACCACTTTTAATTAATAATAATCTACATGTTTCAAAGCCAATGGCTTCTTCGTCAGAATAATGAAAATTAATTAATTATTAATGTTTTTTCTTGGCCTCGAATGAATTCCTTAGCGGTTCAATACTAAAAATTTACCGATTGACAACTTTAACGAATTTTTACTACGTTATTGGTTTATTTATCTTTCGGTGTACGTGTTTAAATGAATCACTTTCTTCATCATCATACATAAAAACATTCGCTACAGTTTTAGCTTTTAAGAAAAAAACATTTAGCGTCATTAAAAGTGATAATTTTAGGATATGTACGTTCTTACCACTGAAACAAGGAAGACATTGGCGCGTAGTTTTCGTATTGAGAAGTAAAAAATATTTAACATTCATAGTAGGAATTTAAAAAAATCTTACCTTTTAAATTTCTGTCCTATAATATTCTCGGACGTAGAGCGTCACTAAATTTGCACAGATTTCCTCTCTTGATCTTTAGGTTAAAGCAACTATTTTGAGCTCACTAAGCCGTTCAAATAATGACAGGAATTTTTCGTTTATTACTATGGTTATATGAGAAAGAAAAAAACAGGCTTAATGTGATTAATTTTTGGGATATTATGTCTCCTTTTAGCTAACATCAACTCTTTAGTCAGACATCTGTCCTGATTATGTACACCTTAAAGCTGTCCGAAACGTTAGTTAAAGACAAAGGAAGCGCAACACAGCATAATACCCCAAAAATAAATCACGATACTAATTTTGGCCGTGGAAATCTGTAATCGTATCTAATATAAGGTGTTGAAACTTGGTCGAAGACGGGTAGTATCTGATATTAACTAACTTACTGACCATCACGTCGTTTCCGCCATCAAATCGATCTTGGAACACACTGCTTGCCTCATTCACATTCATACATCGTCTCATACATACTATTCTATTATTTTGACTCTTGATACGGGCCCGACTCGAGTTTCTGATTCACTTAAACGTGCCATGCCTTCCTTGGGCGTACCCAACCTCTTTTATCATTCACATTTGCATCATTTCTTCTACTCCTTTCTTCGCTCATTCGTTCCAATCAAATATTTGGTTATAAAATTAGTAGGAGTGCTTTCAACCAGCAGGTTGATGTTTTTTCTGACATAAACACTATTTAAATTAAGACTTTTAAATTGATTTTTTTTAAATGGATAAGTAACTACTATTTATTCAGTTATTCGCTTAAATAAGTTGATACAAAAAAACAACTTTTTAGTTTAATAACAGATGTGACGGCATACCCAATTTACCCATGACGTGTGGGGAAGATTTGTTTATAAATTTAATAGCGTGGTGGAAGCTATTTTCATTGACTTAGTGTGATGTAGCAGGAATTAATAGGTTTTACATTCTAGTTGGTTATACTCACGTCATAAGAAAAATAACGTTCGATAGAAAGTCAAGTTAAGGCGATGCACTACGTCGTTTAATATTTTGAATTGAGCCGCTATCAATAACAACCCTTACGTAGATGGCGATAAGGTTTAAATTCCCGCTTAACACCATCCGCCTGTTTTGATTTATGCAAGAAAAAAACATGGCCAAAAAGTGCCTTTTATTTTATTTTGTTGATGTTCAGGCATAAATTTTTAATTTTATAAATAACTTAATTTGCCATATTATACAATAAAATCAGAACCGAAAGTGGGTTCGTAAAAAGGAGATTTTGAACTTTAAAGAAGTTTTCATAGGCCTATACATTATTTTTTATCTGGGCTTATAAAAAGATTTATCTAAATAATACTCGATTATTTCAAAGGTCAAGATGTATTCTACTCGCAGTATTTAATTAAAGCATCTGAAACATTTCTAGGCGACCAAATTTTCAAACCAAAAACACATGATTTTGTATTACTACGTATGGCATCGCCTTAATCATTGTTGTTATTATATAAATAGTAGGGGAAGATTATGATGATTGGACTACTTTATTTTGCACATGTATACTGTTTAACTTCTTTGTCTAGGAACTTAGAGTAAAAGTAATTGATTAATTAAAATCAGAACCATTCAGAATTTAGCACAACAAAAGTGTGAAGACTTATTCGAGTCACAGTCGCATTCTTTGAACCACTGGGTTGCTACGGTTGGACAAAAGCAAGTTGGGTCCAATCTAATCATCAAATATTAATTAAAGCCATATAACCAAAATTGTGATAACAATGGACCCAACTTGCTTTTGGGTCCATTGTTAGCACTATTTTGGTTATATGACTTTGAACCACTGGGTTGCTACAAAAGCAAGTTGGGTCCATTGTTATCACAATTTTGGTTATATGACTTTAATTAATATTTGATGATTAGATTGGACCCAACTTGCTTTTGTCCAACCGTAGCAACCCAGTGGTTCAAAGTCATATAACCAAAATAGTGATAACAATGGACCCAAAAGCTAGTTGGGTCCATTGTTATCACAATTTTGGTTATATGACTTTAATTAATATTTGATGATAACAATGGACCCAACTTGCTTTAATTTTATAATATAATATATAATCTTATAATATAATATGTAATCTTGTAATATAATGTAACACTTGTTCCGATACTTGATCTTGATAATATTTCGTATTATACTAAAAGTTTTCCAGGAAACCTATTAATTCATTCTTAAAGGGTCCGCAATCCCGTTTTTTACTGGATTACCAATAATTTAAATAGATTCATAATAAATAAGCAAAATTCATTTTTCTCCATGAAGAGGATCATACGCACCTGTCCATTGATCACAACTTTCCCCTTCCTACTGTTGGAATCATTTGATTTGTGCATGCGGATTGAGGTCAGAGGTGTAGTTGATAGGTAACAGTGTAATAAAACGCGCAATTGGCCGAAAAGTCATTAAAATTATATTCATTGAAGTGAATTTTCATCAAATTAAGATTATTCAACTTTATTGCCTTTTTACGACTTTATGTAGGTAACTACATAAATTCAAAATAACATGTTTATCCAAAATAGCTTGACGAAATTTTGTTTATGCAACAATTTAAAAAAAAAGATTTTAATGAAAAGGAAAATGCGTAAGGAAAAAATAATATTTATTTATTATTTGTCGTGTTGGTAGTTTCCTACTTATTATGAACGCAGTAACAACAAAAAATAATAACGCATAACAATCAACAATCCGAGCCAGTATAACTACGATATACATACCTAATCCTTATGTGGGATTATTGTGAGGTTGTTGGAAGTAGGTCAGGGAAAAGAGAATAAAGGGAAAGGTTGGAAAGTAGGCACCTCTTCATATCTGGTTTTGAAATTTGAATTAAACCATTATAACGTTTCTTCCAGTCTAGAATGTAGTAAAAATATAAAAATACATAGCGATATCGATATTTGAAAAACCCCAACTTGTTTTTAAATTTTTTTGAGATATGAACCCGCACAGTTACAAACTAAAGCACTCTAATCATTGATGTATTTAGTCAATGACTCTAATGGATTATTAAATTATATTATGTATTGGAAAATTTTATTAATACATTGCTTTCTATTATAAACCTCACAAAAGAGCAAAAATATTTTTTGGTAATTAACATAATAATTACGTATTTTAAATGAAAATATGTTATTGAAAACATTTTATAGGAAAAAACTTGTATTGTGTGAGTGCTGTGACGTATTATAATTTCATAACAAAAAATAGATAAGTCAATTCAGATAACATTAGCTTATCAGAGCACAGAGCGAAATATTTTCATGGTTATGTAGGTACCTACAAGTTTGCTTGGCAGAAACTTTTGAAGATCCCAGCGGGTGCTTAGGAGAACAGGGCCTATATAATACTCATAATTGGCAGAGATAGACCTCTCTTATCCGAAGTTAGGTAGGCAGCGTATATTTGTGAAACTCAGCTTGGTGTGTGGTTAATTTCCACGCAACAGATTTCTCATCCGCTTGATTCACGATGTTATGAGTTAACCGCTCGATCTGGTTGGCGTTTACAGGAAGGAGAACCGGAGTTAAATCTGTGAGTGATTTGAGCGACTGAACAGTCGGCTAGAAATGCTGTGTAAACTTGTTCCAGCAAATCAATTGTACCACTAAGGTAGGTGCACCCACTGCACCCACTAGAATTAGCGTACCATGATGAAATTAGTCGCAAACCTATTAAAATCTCTCGTTTATTCAAGAGTGTATTATTATTTAATGATCATGTTTTACTCTTAAATCACACTTAACTGGCTGGAAAAACGTGCATACACTCAGAGATCGAAACATGAATGCTGGTACGTACCAACACAATCTACCCAATTAATAAGGTATACACCATTAAATAATATGGTTTACAGCTTTCAAAAATTAAAATTGTGTTACAAACAAATTGGATCAAATTGGATTGGATAAAATGATCGTAACTAGAATACCTACAGCATTATTAATATACCTTAGCATTGAAAGAATCTTTATGGCAATATTTATATTTATTGAAATTAATCACCGGAACAAAATAATAATATAAAAACATGATATCAGGTATCGCCTAACCCATTAATAATTTGATGATTGGAGGAAAGTAGAGAATCAGACACATTTGGTTTTTGGTTTCTCCGCTTCATTTGAAATGAGGATTTAGAAATACTTTTGTGAAATACCCACTTTAAAACATTTGCCAAAGAGAACAGAAAAGGCAAATAATGCTTTGCAATGAATTTCTCACAAGCGAACCGTCAAAATGCCGATTGTGTAGGAAATGTTTTCGCTTTACGAAGAAAGTGATTCCTGATAAATTCGGTATTTTTTTAACTTTTTTCAAAATTAAATACTGCTTTTGAAAGCAGATAAAATACTCTTTCAAATTGTCATTTAATCGATACTAATAAAATTTGTAAAAAAAAGATGTAGTTCACCGCTTGCCGATGATTTTTATCGTGAAAACTGTAATTATGTACCACTCTAAAAGATTTTTTTATTTAACTTAGGCAAAGTAAAAAAAAAAAGTTGTCATTGCTTCACTTTTTTTGGTTTTATAAAAAAAATTATAATTTCAAACCTTGACAAAAACTTTTCAAATTCAATTTTATTTTTAAAGAATGAGTTGAATTTAAAGAATTTTCGATGAAAGCGTGATGTTCTTTCTTCCTAACACTGTTGATATTTGAAATTTCACGAGTCCGTATTAGGCTGGGAGAAATGTCACCCAAAATTTGTCTAGGTAACATCACATACCTATTTGTAAATATGTTATTAAAAGAAACAGCTACGGTGTTAAACTTCACGATTACAATCGCATATCCATCTTTAACTTAATAAATGAATTACTCTAAATTAAACAATGACATTATGCCTTATCATTTCTTAAAGTTTTGCTGTTTAACTTGTGGATATCTCTTGTTATTTGGTGGTCAGAAGAAATGTAGAGTAGAAATCTGGTATTTTTATTTGTCCTCTCGCTCCACTTGGGCTTACAGCCGTATCCTACTGCCAGCAGATTGGTGGTGGCCTGGCTGAGCCCGTAGGACAGCATCTCCACGTAGCGCTCCAGCGAAACGGGGGCGCTCTGCGACAGAACGACAGTTAGCGCCGCTATGTAGTTACGCGCGAGGCGCAGGGTTTCTATTTTGGACAGCTTCTGGCCCAGCTGGTGGTTCTGACTCATTTGGGTGTAGTATAGAGGAATACATCTGAAATTAAACAAATAGTTGTTACAGATGGTTTATAATTAAGTAGGTAGTCATTTAAGTCTCTACTTACAAATGTAATGATTTCGCGAGGTTTACTGTTCACAGAATTTCTAGTTTAGTTGTTACATATTGACACTCTTATTACTGCATTTGGATAAGTGGATTCCATCAACTTGTGTTTCTTATGAAGTATCATGTCACTACTTCTTCCTTACATATCTAAGCGGTTTCTTTATAATCTTATTTACCGCTTACATTACTTACCCTTGAATGACGTCACTCAGAAAAAGAACGCAAATTTTATTTTGTCTTCTTCTGCCTGGTTCGTTGGTATCAGAATTCCATTATTGGACAGTACAATATTAGTAAATAATTAACAAATATCATATAGGGACTTATCGAAGAATTTTAATTTGCCCCTATAAATGATTTAAAGTATTGGTATGATTTGAGATTTTCACGGCCAAAAGTACTATAGTGATTTGTTTTCGGGGTATTATGCCGTTTTGCATTTTTTCGACATTTCATTTTCCCAAAAACAAATCACTATAATAGCTTTAAAATATTGTTTACTCTTGTCAAATTAGTATAAAACGATATGATTTGGACTTCAATGTCAGTGTGGCGACCCGAAAAACAATTCGGACGTCACACCGAGAGATCAACGTTTGTTGAATTTTACGATCAATTTTTATTTTATTATCTTTTAAAAAATATTTAATTTCAATAGATATATTTTTTTCATAATATATGGTAAAAGGTAAAAAGATGATTAAATCCAATGTTTTTTCATATAGCCAGCTCAGTTTAATTGTAAGAACACAATCATCAAGAAGAATCGATGAGATTCATCAATAAGTGAATATGTCATGTTTATTTCTGATTTTAGACGGCTATCGAACTATAGAACAATAAAAGATCCCCTCATTCCTAAAATCACAAGGATATCGATGACGAGGCTGTGAATACCGAAGTATTTTGTAGTACGACCGATATTAGTTGACCCATCGAATCGTCGAATGGAAAACAGAAATTCAACCATCTACACTTTTTCAAAGGTAATAAAGTTTATGTTTTCTGCAATTTTTTATTCGAATTAGGTGTTCGTTCATACACAATGTACCTCGCGGTATACTTGCGGTATTCATAATATTCGAATTAGGTGTTCGTTCATACACAATGTACCTAGCGGTATGCTTGCGGTACTCATAATATTTGGAAGATAAACGTGGACAAAACAAAAAAAGTTAAAACTACACCATCGCAAAGGAAAAGCAACGCTAAATATCTCCAAGCGATAATTTGTGATTTTTTTCCCAATGTCCCAACTACTCCCAGCTGTCTAGAGCCAGTGAGACTATGGTATTTCCAATTGGGGTATGTTATATAGGCTTTTATTGGGCAGATCTGGTCACCAAACACGGCCAAAGCCATTTCACGCAACGTTTCAATTCTGAATAGTGGTCTTACACCAGGGCGATACGTGGTACGAGAGTATCTTCCACTCTTGTCGCAAATATACTATATTTTATTTTAAATGAGTAATTTGTGAAATAACACAAATTAATCAAATAAAAATTATTTGCGCACGCTGGGATTTGAACCCGCGATCGTCGAATTGGGGTGATTGGGTAGTCTTGAGAAAACTGTGGACTCCGGATAAATTGAATAAAAGATATGGTCCAAATCGAAGAGTTTGAAAAGCGCATATACGGGGAACGGTAATCAATCCAGCTCAGCAAGCCAAGAGTATCAGAATCTGACCAGAAAACGGTCTTCGGCGCCTTCGACACAAGTAGTTAATTCTGAAAACTGTATTCTGGAGACAACTTATAATGATCCGACTATAATTAAGTGTAGTTGTTACTTAAGCATGAAGTATGACGAATTCATACAGAAACGGAACATTCCTTGGCCAGAAAATCATTGTGTTTCAAACGCTTGTAAAGGTGCCAAGATCAACACTGCGGTTGAACAAGACTGAGAGTGATAGGCTCGGTCACCAAAACTCGGATACCTAACACATATCACCAAATACTCACCAAACGGCTATTTAAATGAATAATTTAATTGAAAATCTGGATAAATACAGAAGCTGTTGAGGAAGACCTTTCGCCTTTCTAGTCTTACTCTCTCGATCCATCGCTTTGCACCGCACACACTGGCCTGGAAACACTGAAACCCTTCAGATTCCTACCTACCTCTCATTCTGTTTTCCTTCCCATAATTTTAATTATTTAATAAAAAATGTCCACTCCAACTCGAAAGCCACATATCATAGAACCAATGCTGACTGAGACGATCCAAGATCGGAAAAATTCCTTGGGTCCTCCTTCATGTAACCTTTGCCTCTTTTATATATTAGAAAGAGGAGCTACAGTGGATCTCTCAGCATCCATCTATCCATTTAACGAGAGATAAGATTCACATTAAAATTAGACCTGGTTCGATTGGTCGGCCGCCGGCTGCCAAAGTCGAAAGTACATATCCGTTGTACCCGAGACCTGGGTAACCGTAACCCGATCTTCGATTCGTTTGACGTTGGTGTTTCAGAAATCTACCATCTCTCTTTGTATTTTTGTCTGTCAGGATAATGAGCTTCGTTGCCTCTTGTTATATTTTGACACGCTTACAAAAATAACTTACAAAAAAAACTTGACCAAGACCTAAGAACGGGATACTCCAGTAAGGTCTCGTTCTTTTCAACAGTTGTACAAAATAATAATAATAACAAAATTATATATATATTAAAGCAAAATAAGTATACATACACGTATCGTCGCTCGCCACACCGGCACCCGTCACGGGACAATCTTTGGACATGGGAAATCTTTTTTGAAATTGTAACTCAATCGCTCATTACAATGGTCCAATGATCGGGTAGTTCACGATCGACCCATGTATAAGTAAAATAGAAAACACTGGACACAATTGAGGGCGGAATTTAGTCTCTGCATTCATTGAAGACGGGTTCTGACGGAGCTATCAGAACCAAGCAAGGAAATATTGACACACAGGATGGACATCGAAATGAGAATTTTGAGATAGTTCAGGGCTGCGTTGAGACTAGGTAATGCAATCCCGGTATACCGGGATCCCGAAATACCGAGATTCCGCAGACATTTTGCGGGACTAATCTCGGTCGAAAATTTTGCGGGATCCCGCTGGACTGGCGGGATTACAGAGAAGCGCAGCTCATACGTGTTACTCTGACACTTCTATTGCTAATCTGGAGACAAACGCAGCAGCAGCAGAAGCACCAATGTCACTTTAAGACGAACTCGAACTTACTTTGATTAGTATGAAGAGTTCGAGATCAACAGCCCATCAACAACCTAGATCTGGCAATATGAGCAACCTTAAGGTTTTGATAAAGAAGGAAATGAATTACTTCGAGTCCGGTGGATTAAAAGGCATACCTTCAATTCACTTACAATGCGCTAATGACTATTGTGCCAACCAGCGTGGAAGCTGAACGAGCTTTTTCAGCCGCTGGCTACCTTGTGTCCAATATCAGAAGCCGTTTATCAGATGACACAATTAATACTTTAACTTTTTTACGAAGCTATTTCCAAAATAATGTTTAATTAAACTTATGATGCTCACTGTACAAGAATATTGTTTATCGTGTGAACGTTATTATTTAAATTTAAGTTTTAGTTCAGTTCCAGTTTCAGTGCCGGCAATCCGGGCGTTTATTTTATTTTCATTTGTGTACATAGATTTCTTTTACCCACCTCACTAGACAAAGTCTGTTCCGAGGCGGGTATGTTATGTAAATTTATGTCTTATCTTATTTTTTGCCAATTAATGACTTAAATTTTACCTATGTCTAACTAAAGGCATACCTATTAATAAATCATTTAAAATGTCCCATAGAACTTGTTTTATTATATGCATAAATTTAAAACTCTAAAAACAAGGTTGGTAGATCGAGGTCTTTATTATACGATTGATTAGATATCTAAGTCCACTCTGCTGGATCCCGCAAATACCTGGATCCAGCGGGACTAAGATTGTTCAGTTCCGCAAATACCTGGATTGACATTTTCTTGCGGGATTGCATTCCGTAGTTGAGACCCAATATCCTGCTGCCTTCCCGGGAGTACACGTAGTGTTTCACTCATGCTCTAGCCCCCAAATAAAATATATACGCATATTGCAGAAAGCTCTGAATAACCTCTCCGCCTATCATAAACAACGCATGCAACAAAAAGAAAAGTTACAAGACAAGTGCTATGGTACGCGCAGTGAAAGACTAAACCAATATTTTTTTGAGACTATCGGGAGTCGCATTTAGTTCATGCATTCGCAAGAGAGGAGTTTCAACGTAGCTCTAAGTGGCAAGACCAGATACACAAACAAGTAATACAAGACGCTGATAAAGAGAAAACCAATATTTTCTAAGAAGACCGAGAGTCAAATTTGTACAATTACTTTCTCGTGAACGACTCTCGCAACTAAAATAAGGGTTAAAACACAGCTCTAAGAGGCAGGAAAGGACACAGGAAATAATGTGAAAGATTTTCGGAGATAGAAGAAAGACTAAACAAATGTACCTTCTAAGACGGTCGAGGGCTGCGTTGAGTCCCTGCATCCTGCTACGCTCTCGGGCGTTGGCCTTGTGTCTCCGCAGACGGACCTTGGTGCACCGGCTCTTGCCGCCGAAACGCTCTGGCCTGCGCCCCGGCTGTCCCCTCTTGTCACTATCCATGGCAGGTCGAGCCGCTGCACTGCTATTATCCACGGTGGTGTAATGCTAATTTAAAGCTGATAACCGCTAATAAGGGATTCATAGAGGAGATTGGGATACCGGAGGAATATAATAACTTTGTTATTTTTGATTTTGTAATATACTTTCTTTATATTGGACCACATCCGTAGGCTACGTAGAATGGCCTATCCAGTAGACTGGGTTGAAAAAGTAAAAAATAATGTTTCGAATCGTTAGTGTGGTTAAAATTGGTATAAACAAATATCGGTTGACAATGTCCGTTTGCGCATCGTACTTAAAGTTTACATAAATTGACGAAATCGAACATTTTTCGTAATTTCTTAATAATATACGACCGGCAAGCATATATGGCATGTTTATATGGTAATGTAAATATGGCATGTTTATTTCGTGGTGGTTCAATAAAATTAAATGAATTAAAATAAAAATATTTCAAAATTTTGTAAATTTTGGTGCTGTATTGATTACAATTTGGCAGCGTTCTTCACTCTCAGTCATTGGACAATACAGTATACTTTAATGTTTGTTGAAAACACTCACAACCTCAGGAATAGAATAGAATGGCATTTGAGTTGCCATTTTTAGTCACCCGGGAGATTTTCTTCACGAAAATCTACCAAAATATGAATATTCTCCTATGCTGTTTTGAAGTGAGATTCAAGATATCTTTTGAGACAAACAACAAGGGGTAGGTTTTTATAAAATAGCCAGCTCAGCAGCGGAAAAAATTAAACGTTTGCACGACAAAGTATCTATCCCTACAGTGTTCGATAATATATAATAATTCAGCTGAATAATGTTTAGGTACCGTGATTCCCATTCTACGATCAGAATAAAGATGAAAAACGAATTTTAATTAAGAGCTTCTCCATTTCGCTGTACATGTCGCTGCTTGTAAATATGCTTTTGCTGTAGACTGTGCTAGTTTTCCCAATCAACTCTACTACCCAGTAGAGTCTTAGGACATATATCATTGTAGGCTAGTTGCTTGACAAGACTGAAATAAAAACAGAACTTGAAAAAATCTTTCACAGAACTTGAAAATGAACGTTGAAATTTGATGAATTGTTCAAATTCTCCGAAACAACCCGTCCTTAATGAGGTTTTTGCGGGCAAAATTCTTGCCAGAGGAACTACTCTTGAGTTTTTTTTTTTTTAAATATATCTATTTGAATTTCAATTTTGTTTTCTTGAATAAATGAATAAATATGAAAGAAATGAAATCTTGCAAAAATAAATGAACCCACTTATCTACATCCAATCGAGCTGAAACACAATGTTGTCAATTACAATGCATTCTATCAACTATATCAAGTGACACTCACTCATATATGCATTTCTCTGAAATTGGATGACATTATACAAATTTACATCAGTAAATCTCGGTACCATCCAATTAGTCAGTCCCTGGGGAGTAAACTTTAATCATCAGTAAAACCATTATTTTTAAGACATTTAAAAAAATCACAGTGATTTAGAGTCCCTGGGAAGGTGGGTTCAATCCTCAGTCAAACAAAAAAAAGACCAAAGGAATTTTTGAATATATCTAAAAATATAGATGTATTATAGTAAAAAAACTACGTTTTTTACGATTTGGTTTTTTTAGTGAGTAGGTAATACATACAACTTAAAGTCTATAATACAAAATAACATGTTTGATAATTAATAATTAATAATAGACGCATGGACGTAAATGGAGTAAGGAGTCCAGACCCTCTTACAACGCACGACGATCCACTATGTCAGAAAACTTTTTAACACCAATACTTACATAATATGTTTATTCTAAATACAACACTTTACCGATTGGGGTGTCTTGTGAGGTGTCCCATAAACATATTAGCAAAAAGACTTAAGAAATTAAACTTAAATAATTTAACGTAATTAAACCTTTAACAAACGTATGGATCAGGGACAACTTATCCCTCTTTACTCCAACTGCGCAGTGTATTGATTTCTCCATCGTTTGAACCAAAACTCTAATTTTGCCAACTTATCTGATGTTTGTTGACATTGAGCTTTCGAGTGAGAGATAATCTAAGCGTATTTTCTAATTTGTGCTTTGAGTGCGCGTAAAATTGATAGCATTATACTCACTTATATTATTAAACACATATCTAGTACATACACACCTACTAGCTTTTTGTGAAATATTCGTGATTCGAATTAGATAGGTAGGTGCTTGAAGATAGTTCTTTAATTTTTTTTATATTAATACCTTACATGGCCATCTTTATTGATTTTTATGCTCAACTGCTCCCAACCTGAGCCAAGGAGACTATAACATCCCCAATTGGAGTATGTTGTGAGGCCGAAGGTAGTGGGGAGGGGGAGGGGTGGTCAAAAAACACGGCCCAAAAGCATTTCAGGCAACAACGTTTCGATTCTGAATGTTGTAAGAACATAAACATTCCAAGGAGATAATTAATCCATACCATTGTAACCTTACTTAAACCAATAAATAGATAAGTCATCTGAAATTTTTAATTATTATCTTCTCAAAAATTATGATTGGAATTTACTGAAATTTACTAAATTAGTATTAAAAAAAAATGAATATTTTTCAATGTATAAGACCACCTCAGGGTTCGAAATATTCTGATTTGATTATGTTTGGTTCTTGCCACACGATCCATCACATCAGAAGTACAAACGCCCTGTCTAGTGTTTTTTTACACCTATTGCCGCGGCGGGATATTCGTATCGCATTACTTTCTATGTTCATATTCTCCTGATACATATCCGAGTGGCGAGGCTGTCTATGGACGCTTTCGGCGCGCGTTCCTATTATTTCCCATTACAATTTTAATGTGTGTATAATAAAAATATGTCAATTTGTTAGATTACAAGTGAACAATATTTAAGCAGATGTATAAATATTTACTAATAAAATTATGATAATATAACTAAATCTGTTTACAAAGGTATTATAACAATTTTTAACCGGTTTTTAACTGATACTAACGAAATCCAGAAATATGTGGACAATAAATGGTCAACATACAATTCTCGTTGTGGGAAACAATAATCTTCATCTATGCACCCTCTTAGTTTGCCTCAATATCGACATTGTCGCCTTGTCGGCTTCCTGCGCTCCTAGTATACGCGAACGAGAAATTTCTCTCTGGTTCGTTCGCTTGATGATGATGTACCCACACACACAAAACATGTGTACTTATTCTAGGCACCAACACGAGGAATGGCGGTAAAACCAAACATCCTTGCGCATGTTATGCCGTCCTGGTACAAAAAATCTCTCAATAATTCCAGGTTTGAGAGCTTGGGTTTTGTGGGAAACAACTTTACTCGCAACTAGTGGCATCTAGTGACAGACAATCTAAATAAATAAATGCAATGTAGGGAACCTTTGGTTGTGGTATTAGATGAAACACTGAAAGTCTAGCCCAAAATATGTATTGTACTGCCATCTATGTATTACAATTAATATTAAATTAAAAGTATTGGAAGTAATTGTGAAAATTTTTGAAGGCATCATGGTTTTGAATTTAGTATTACACCAAATATTATCTTTTACTTTTGTCGATAGATGAGTAAAAATCTGTATAATTTGTCATAAAATTTCCTCAATAAAAATGTTACTTGGTGTGTAGAATAAATATTCCTTCGATATGATTGTGGATTTTTTTTCCACAACACTAATCTTCCTAAGTAATGAACTTACAAACATGGCTTTATATTACTGTCGCAAATAAATTTCTTTTAAATTTTCAAGTAAAATCTTTTATACTTATATTTTTTATTAATAATAATATATTTTTTTAATATTTGTGTTGAGGGATCATTATGATTTCTAGGCCCTGTTAGGAGTTCTACCGAGCCGAACCCTCTGATGTGAAAATATCTGGAGTCGGTGAATTATTTTCCCATTTGATCTCTGGTGAGTTGACGTGTTGTTCTTGTATTGTATTTATTTTGCTTATATAATGCACTTGCATAATGTTGATTGACTAGATGATCATTTGTGGAAGTGTGTGGAAGGGTTTAGTTTTTCCTGTGGGGAAGATTTAACCCGGACATAAAATCGGAAAAGAAAAAAATTGTTATTATCATTTACGCAGCTGTGACTCGTAAATCACCAATTTAAATAGGGCCGGCCATCAGTCGAATAGCGCCTGGTGCGAGTAAAATTTGGCGCCCTAAATTATCTGAATGGTGATGTGTTAGGTGTTAGTGCCTTGGCGTCTTGTCAATTCGGCGCTCGGGGAGGACTGCTATAATAAGAAATTTGGTTAAATTTATATATTTAAAAAAATATTATAATGTCCACATCCAAACATAAATACCTGTATTTTTTAAAAGTTTGTTTTCATAGTTAATTTAATTCTCCAACTTTGAATTTTTTTAAGGCCGCCAAAACGACCATAATCCGAGCGGTAAGATGAAGATGGGTGCGTGACGTCATCTCTGCTCCGCACGTCTACTGTGGGTAGTACTGGGTAGGCATTTTGTATGGAGATTTTCTTCATTCTTCATTTAGGAATCACAGTATTTTTTTATCAATGTTAAGTCTAAATAAATTAAGGGTATTTTTTTTGTATCATAATTTCATTTTAAAATTAATTTTTAAGTTAGAATTTGATATTCGTGCGAAAACATTGCAGGACATTAGTGACTCACTCGATATTATCCTTTTACCTTAGTAGCTCACAGGCTAAAGCGTTGCTGCACTGTTATAAGGTGTACTCGCCAGCGGGGTTAAACCATGGCTCATTGAAATGAGTTTCTACTTATTCATTTTTACAAAAACCTTAATTTTAGCAGTAGGTGATTTTAGCCGCGGTCGCGCTGTCATTTGAATTATGTTGTTGTTGAGCGAATAGCTTCAATATTACCCCGTTAAATTTAACAAAACTTTTTAAAATGTCAGGAGATAATGTTAATTATTATTCGTACCGATGACGTCTAAAAAATACAAGCGTTACGATGCAATTTATCGATGATAAATTATGGTAGATGTAATCTGTTCTGTGACATTTTATTACATTAAATGACTTATATTAACAAGTTTTACAATAATTGTGAGTTTTGATGGACACTTATGAAAATCAGTCATAACCATCGATAAAATTAAAAACGCAACCACAAAAATTACCTCAGAACCTCTTATCGATGTAATGATCTGCCCTTTCTACTTCAAACTTTTCCATAAGGCTTTTGGATATATATATATCCGGGGTAGGAAGGTCCTCCCTGCCGTCTTTTCTTTATTACACACCCCTTCAAGTGTGTACATCCTAGTTTGTCTACGTGACGTACGACCTTGAACGTACTCATTTCATGTGACGGTTCAGTATAAAAAGGCTTCACCGAACGTTGTGTTGGGTTTTTGTTTCTCGGTTTAGAAACCTAGTTATTTATGTTTTGTGTGGTATCCCTTGGTTCTTTTGAGATAGAGTGAGTTGAATCCATTACCGCTGTTTTTCAAAACCATTTCATAAACCTTATCTTCTAAGTCGCCTGCTCACCCCCCCCTAGCTACTCGATTCTACCTATCGTAGGGTAATGTGAATATAATAAAGTGTTAGATGTTATATATGTGATATACATACGATAAATTTATGGTGTTAGTTGTCGGCGCCATCCATGTATATATTTTGGGAGGGGAAGGAGAGGAAAGGAAATGAATTTTTTTCAAGTTAAGATTGGCTCCTCCGCTTACCAAACAAAACTGATGGATGATAATTTGAGCAAGGCGATCGATATCTGCGTGTCTGGATATCACAACCGGCCGGGTCTCCCCTTGTTCCAAATCGGCAACCTTCACGCCAGAATAAAGAAAACCAGGTCTCTTCACCAATTTCAGAATTGCCCCAATCTCAAACACCTCCAGGATAAACTACTTTACTGAGTGTAGAAGGGGAAAACCATAACATCCCTTTATCACGAATCTAGTCGCGAAAATGTGACACGCAAGGTCCTAAGTTACGTGCCACCTCCAGAAAACGTTGTAACTCCCACGCCGTCGGGGATTTACATCCCTTTCTAGGTCAATACACATATAACACACGACGATCTTGTCGACATTCTGCCTGCTTATTAACGATAGGTTGTGTGCCTACCCATTCAGCCAATTATCATGTGAGATATATGTAAGGTCTACTCGATATGCCAAATTTGGGATGAGGACTGTCTGTATTTTAATATTTGGTTCCAGTATTTATTTTATGAGGTTACTAGCATCCTCGTGTATTAGGTATGGGTAACTTCTACTGAATACCTATCCTCTCAGGTAAGGTATAAACGGATAATTGGTTTGATTTTTTGCATTTAATTTAAAGAGGCCGCCTACCTCTCGAAAGATACCTGTTGAGAAAAGTTGTTCGGTTGGTAGTTTTATTTCGGAGATTACCATCTCCCTCTTTCGACTTTAGATTTGTTTTTGTGCATCCCAATTCGTAACTTAGGAAGTCAAACAATAGATGAAAGGTATTAAATTAGAAGGTCAAATAACAGAAGAAAAGTTTTCATTTTGTTCCGTCTGGTTGTATCCGATCGCTTTCAATTTGGGACGGCATACGCTAGCAAAACTTCCCCTTTGACTGACTGTACTCCGCGCCTCTCGGCCTATATATGAAAAGGTCGTTGACTCGTCTCTCGCTCACAGCTGATTGACAATGCGTCTAGCGTATCCCTACTTATGGGAAGATTATTTGGGTTGCAGGCGTTGCAAACTCGGTTCCTGTACCTCGGTTGTATCCTATTATTATTAAAAGGGTCCTCTGAAATTTAATAAATAATATAAAAAAACTCACCCTGTTAGTCACCTCCAAATCCTCGTGTGAAACTTACCTGGTTACACTATATAGCTAAATCACTTTAATTTTCGACCTCCTCCCTACGCTTATAAAAGGGTAATTAAATATTCCTGTAAATAAAATTGTACCTCCCTAATCTGTTAGGATTCGAACCCACAGTTAATAATCTATTTGATTCTCTGGTTTTCGGTCTCCGTGGATAGAATGCCATCTCGCCAAATCAATAACTTAGCCCGATTAAACACTTCCTGCCTTTAAGTACATTCACTCTATTTTAAAACGCAATCAATGTTTTTATTATTTTCATGTTTTTAAGACAAGCAATCTAGTTCGAACTGTATACGAAATCACGTTTAAATCAACACAACTTTATAACACAATCGCGATTGCACAACACCTGGCGCCCCTGAGGTGGGTTTTTACAAAACGGCGCTCTACAAATTATCCAATTATCATTATTGTCATTATTATTAATTGTTTTTCCACTGAGTCGAATCACTTTCACTTCACACAAACACCGGATCAATAATATTTCACTTTAGTTCAATATTCCGCAATATTCTCTAATACCATTTGAATTCAATAATTAACTGCAATTTCAAACAACACTTCTGATTTGTATCCCTTTCTCGGGGCTGTCAATCCTCCCAAGTTCCAAACTCGACTGTCCTCCGGTCTCTCCTTTCCCGTGGGAATCTGTTTACTCAAGGCCTGTCTGTCAATAAATCTTCCGTCGTTGTTTAAACAAAAAATTTTTAGAGCACGTTATTTTATTATTTATCGTTTATTTTTGTGGATGTCCAAAACATCACATCATGCAAATACAAAATACAAAACTACACAATACAAAAGTTTATGGAAACCTTTCCCATTTATTAGCTAAGTACGCCCAGAAAGACTTGTTTATTTATTACATGTCACGGAGAACATTGGACGCCAGATTTAGTTCGACCAATCAGGGAAGCGTTTATAGCTTCTAAATCACTTTTCATGAACGATTTACGAATTCTGAGAGAAAAAATATACAATTATTTATGTATATGCAGAATTGGTGCTTTTTGGTCTACATGAAAATATGTTTTTCAAAAGTCCAACAATTTTTTACTTAACTTTCTTATGCGACCGCATAGGGCCGGCACTGAATATAAATGATGTTTGATTTGAGGCTTTGCAGCCCTAATGAGAACCAGGGTAGCAGGAACGAGAGGAAGGATCAACAACTCCAGAAACGTCCTCATCATCGAATCCCGCCAGACCTCAGGATCGAGCATCGAAAAACATTGGAGATAAATATTGTCCCCCATAATTATCGCTCCGATGTACCAATAAGCTTACAAGAAATGTAAATGTTTTATGATATCACTCTCCATTCTATATATTTCCTTTTAATTTTTCTTATGTTTTATTTGTTTTATCAAACTTACATTTCATATTTTATTTTATTTGTACTTACTTATCTCTGTATATAACATTGTAGTTATATTTTATGGAATTTGTGGGATTGCACTCACCTCCCCACATTCTGAAATAAACAATTATTATTATTATTATTATTATTTATAAATCATCTGTAAAATAGTAATATTAAAAAAAACATGTAGGTACATAAAAGATTCTTCCGGGCTTCGCAGTGATTCAAAACATAAAAAAGGTTCTTCTTAGAAAAATACCTTCCAATTTTAGCAAAAACTTATAGAGCGGTGAGTTCTGACGTGGTGAAATTATCTCAAATGTTCTCCCGAGAGTAATTTTAAATATGAATTCGAGAACCTTGAAATATTCATCCTCTGATAATAAATAAAATAAGACGCCCTATCGTTTGCAGATAAACTTGTAGTCGATGGCGATGTATTCTTTTGGTGGCAATCATGCACAAACACGCGGACAAAGAAGAATTTGAAATTGAAATTCGATGACATTACAGACGTTAGTATACCCAATAAATGTCGGTGCTATCCAATTGGGATTTGGCTCAGTTGTTAGAGCAGTTGGCTCCAGTCCCTGGGGAGGGAGGTTCAATCCTTAGTCAAACCAAAAAAATAAAATTTTAAAAATTCCATTAATAAAACTAGTGTATTAATATTACCATTCGTTATTTCGGCTACTGGCATTATACCTAGCTCTCTCATTAAAAATTTAGGCGTATTAGATCTATCAAAAAAATTATATATAAAAATGCAAAAGTCGGTCATTTTGAATACATGTAGGATAACGAAAGATTTTTAAAACATTTATGTTGAGGGATCAGTAGGATTTATAGGCCCTGTTAGAAGTTCTACCGAGCCGAACCCTCTGATATGAAAATATCTGGAAGCGGTGAATTATTTTCCCATTTGATCTCAGGTGAGTTGACGTGTTTTTCTTGTATTGTTTTGTATTTATTTTGCTTATATAATGCACTTGCATAATGTTGATTGACTAGATGATCATTTGTGAAAAAGTGTGTGGAAGGGTTTAGTTTTTCCTATGGGAAAGATTTAGCCCGGACATAAAATCGGAAGTATAAAAAAAACGTAAACAACGTTGTTTTTAAGGGGTTGATTTTTCAATAATAAATCTTAAAACATTATTGGTAGATAAAGATATAACGCGTCGTTTCGGTCAGGGCCAGATTTTCGTCTTGGCCCGAGAGGAAATAACATAATGACAATAGCATCTAGGGTTATTACCTTTGGTTGGGGTCCACAGTCAGGAACCGATTTATATATTTTTTTAAATATAAATTCCACACACGAGGTTCCGATAAGAAATAAGTTCCTTATGTCATCTTTGGGGATGCTATGAAAATGGTACACATTGAGGACGTAGGACAGAAAATTTCCACTGTCTGAAGGTGCCCCGGCTAGGTGGCGGAGACAACTCAGAAATATATCTCATTTTTATGTAAGTGGAATTTGGCTTTTGGAATTATGGAGGAAAAGCTAGCAGTGGTTTGAAAACGCGACGCCTGCGTGGAAATCCGATGAATTTGTCCTCTTGGCTACTAGCTGGTTATGCTGGTATGTTTTAAGGTTTCTGTTTAAAAAAAAACAGAAATATTTCCGCTTAAGAATATAATAAAGTCTAAATATAAAATCTAAATGTACGTTATAACAATGAGCTCTATACTCTGTTTAAGGAGCTAAACGTCACAAAGTTCATAAAACTGGGAAGACTTCCGTGGCTAGGTCATGTGGAGAGAATGACCGAGCATCAAGAACCAAAGTCCCTGCTGAGCTCAAGACCGATAGGGAGAAGGAGCCTGGGAAGGCCAAGGTTAAGATGGAGCGACAACGTCCTCAAAGATTTGTCTGCCTTGGAGCTTCGAAACTGGAGAGAGCTGGCGCGGGACTGAGATGAGTGGAGGAACACTCTTGAGGAGGCCAAGACCCACCAGGGGTTGATGATGATGAAAGTCTAAATATAAACTCTTCGAAAAATTTAAATCTAAAGCATTCATTGGTTCACCATTCGTACTATAAAAAAAATTCGCCTGCGGTGCCTGTGAATGTTCATTCCACTTCTTTCACCCGCAAAATTCCCAATTGCGGATAATACAGAAAGAATTTCCCCTGTGGCGCTTTTCCAGTTCTCTATGAGAGTAATTAATTTTTCACTTCCTTCGCTTTCGTTACGTACTCCATTTGGGGATGCCATAGGTCATTCCACATGCTTCGAGGTTATTGAGGAATTGAAACTAATGTTTGGTATTCGCAACTCTTTTCGAAGTATTTATTTATATGTATGTAGGAAATCTACACATTTTTATTTGACCATTTCAATTGCAAAAGAATATTTCTAGCTTTAAGCTCGATAAAAAAATTAAGTTGCCCTCCCTAGCTTGGAAGCTGGCGACGCCCCTGCTTAGATGGCATATAGGTATAAATGTGATCAAACGTACGCATTTTTACGCGATATTTTTTGATCTTTTATAATAAAGTTAATGTGTTTATATTATATCGTTCACCTATTACCAAATTCTCAGTAACTACAGTCTTAAAATATAACATTTCGTGAAGTAAAGGGCAAAGATTCACTAAACTCCGCGCCAGAATTTATAAATTTAAAAATAGAATATCGATAAAAATGTTACAATTTCTGCCGGCAACGGGGAAAGTGTATTTTCTGCCTTTATTCGCAGATAAAAGTAATTCAGAGGGCGTGAAGTGAAGCCTCCATCAGCGTTATACGGACTGTAATGCCGCAGAGCACATTGCAGGGGAGATTCAAATAACAAACTGAAATTCGCGGAGATAGAGAAACCTTCAAGCCGGGAAGCTGCGCTGAGTGGACTGTAGACAGTAGAGCGGAGGTAGGTACTGTTAATTTCAGCTAATACCATTGCTCCAAGCTAGAATTCCTAGCTGAATCAAACCAATTCAAACACAATTACAAGTGCTAAGCAAAAAGAAAGCTTAGCTAAAAATTACACAGTGAACGAAAAACTAAAATAACTTTCACGTGAAGAAATGAGATCTGTGAGGCCCATGTCCTTGATTTCAGAAGAGTATGGAATGTTGATGTAAGCGTAACTTAAGGTTATGATTAAGAAAGGGAAATTTCGATCGTTTGGGCGTGTAAAGCAGATCAACGAAGAAAGGAGTGTAAGGAGAATCCATAACAAGGAAGTTACTAGTTGAAGAGGTCGAGGTCGTCCAAGGAAGGCTTTTTAAGATTTACTTAAGTCGACTCGAGAGGCTAAGATACGATACATTATTTATTTATTTTGTAAGAAACAAACAGCTTTTATATAATATACGAGATAAATATACAAGTTAACTGAAGTCAAGCCACAGAAGTTTCTTATGTTAAAGTGCATTAGAAATGAAGTTTTAGTATCTTAAAATTAATTTGGTTTTAAAGGAAGGGGAGAGGAAGAGAAAAATAGGAAGAGGATAGGAGATGCTGCCGATACATTCCATACTCTCATATTAATAATCGATCGTACGCATTACTTCATGTCGATATTTCTTTAGGTTATTACTAAAAATGTAAATGCTATAAAATTTTGTATTATATTGTGCACATATACGAGGAATTGGGGAATTTTTTCGAATGTTTGTTCTACACAAGGGTAGATAAATTAATTCAGATTGTCGGGTTGATCTAGACGGAATATGAAGATTTATTAAATCGGTAAGTTCTGGTGAGTCCAGACAATTATTTAGGATTTTAAATAATAAGATTTGATCAAAAATTAGACGTCGTGTTTGGAGGGAGTTAAAATTATGAAATTTAATGAATTCGGTATAATTTGAGAAGTGTAAGTTTAGTATATAATTTATGTGTTTAAATTTTTTTTTTGAATTTTTTCTATTCTTTCTATTTCTTTCTATTCTTTTCTTTCTTTCTATTACTATGCAAGTGAATGAAGCGAAGAGTGTGTGCCGCCACTAATTTTTTTTATTTTTTTTATTTTAGTTTATTTAGGAAACATACAGTTTTACAAAAAATAATTGAACATAAAATATAGAACATGATTTAAACCAGTTAAGTTCCATTTATAATATTTATAAAAGCTATAAATTAATAAAAAGTAATAAAGTACATAGTGTGTGTGAAAAATGATTAAAAAGAGAATACTAAACAATACAGAAGTAATATTTTTAACTTAGGTACATAATAGTACCTTTAAGTTTTGATAAATGTAATATAATAAAATCTGAGATGGATGTATTGTGAACATCGTAATTTTATATAATATGTAAAGTACCTTTAAATTTTGATAAATATAATAGTATATAAGTTTAGAGAAAAATTGTAAAGAAATAGTAAAAGTGATTAGGAAAGTAGTAATGATAATAAAATAGTAAGAAGTATGGAGAAACAATTTTAAAAAGAATATGTCAAGAGATTTTTTTTAGATCTGCCTCGCAAGAAATCCGCATCACGGGGGAACCATCATTTTTTCTTAAAAATATGTTGCCGTTTTTTGTCCATAAATATTGGAAGTGGTTTTTAGTCTTCAGATCCCTTGCTTTCTTCAGTAAAAGTTTATTAGAAGGTGTGAGGTGGTCATTGAGGAATATGCGGCTTGCTACTCCTGGAAGGCCGATGTCTGCTGTGGTCAGGGTCCGGTGGCGACGGGCAGCTGTCAATAAAGCATCCTTGCAATCCCGCCGAAGAAGACGTACGATAATATTGGAAGTAGTTGTGGATGTTGGTACAACTTTTGGAGTTGTAGTTGGCCATGGTCGCACTCTTTGGATAAAATCAATGTCATTTTTTTGTATTTGGAATCCAACCTTCTGGGATATATTTTCCACGATATTAAGAAGGTTTTCACTTTTAGAAGTTGGCACTCCGTGAATCTCAATATTACTCAGTCTATCAAATTGTTCTCGTTGATTATTTTTGGTATTTACTTCCTTAATAATCTCCTTTAAATTAATAATTTCACATTCGAGAGGGTCAATTTTAGCGATTTTACTGGTTAAAGTTAGTACTTTGCCGTTTAATGTTTCAACTTCCGTAGATAAGAATTCTACTGATTTTATAATGGGTTCTAATTGTTCCGTAAATTCCTTTAATTTTGTGTCAAGTCTACACATAATGTTTTTTTCTAACTCCTTAAATTTTTCAACGATGGTTTTTGTAAGTTGGTTTACGATTTCATTTAATTGTAAAGGTTCTTCAGCGCCTTTGTTTGCCCTCGTATTCTTCATTTTGGAATGTCGAGTTTATATTAAATTTATTATAGTGATATGAGAATATTATTGTTATACCTCCAAGAATTATTGAAAGATGGAGCTAAATAATATTATTATTATTAGCTTTGTGTTTGCGCCAAGAGATGTCACTGTAGAACTGTTTTTAAAAGAGTTGTTAAATTTTATTAATTTAGAATTTAAATAAATTGTTCGTTTTAATTGTAGTAATTCAGCAACTTTTTGTTATTTAATTGGAGTTTTTATTTTATTTTTTCTTGATTACAGTTCTCATTCAGTTCATTTGGTGTTTTGTTTTTTGTTTTTTATGTTATGATCACTTAACCTCACAAAATGTCGCAATGTTACGGCGTGATTTAATAATTGTTAAGGTTTATTATGGTTTAAATTGTTTTAATTACAGTTAACTTTCGTTGCTGTTGTTATTAATGGATTGACAACTAACATAACCTCGAAACATATAACAGAGTGTGGCGATTAGCACAAAATTATGTTTATTTTAGTTTTATCACTTTTGTTCACTGTATTGGGATAATGTATATTGTTGAATTTAATATTTTAATTCGAGTTTCACAAATAACACACTTTACATATAGTTTACTAGATTTTTGTAGGAGCGAAATTTGTGCTTGTTCACTGTTTTAGTATTGTTACGAACCCTGTGAAGGTCTATCCTCTCTCTATACCCCTTCGGAGAAACGGGGTGATGGTAAGTCAGTTAGTTAGTAGGTATAAGAAAGAACTCGAATAATGAAATAGGAATGAAACGTTATAGCAAGAATAATAATATCTATATTATTCTTGGTGACCGGATAAATCATCACAATAATAGTTCATCTCATCTTTAAAAAGTTATATAAAGTCATGGAAAGTGATGAAACAAAAACTTTATTAACTGGGTTAAGTAGGTTAGGTTAGGTAAGGCTAAACAATTTTATTTTTCATCGTTTCTAATGACTTTATATTACTTTTTAAAAGTGTGTTGAATTGTCACTATGTTGAGTTATCATGGAACCATTATTCTTATCAAAAGTACTAACTACGTACTACACCCAATAGTGAAGGATTTAAAATATCTGTTTTAAATACTTTCTTAATCGAGATTCAGTTTCTATGAATTATTTGAAAAGTTTCATTATTTATTTATTTATTTATTTATTATTACACGCCCTAATGGGTTTTTACAAAGTTTAATAGTAGAGTATCACAGTTATTATAAATTCTACAAAATTAAAACGATAAAGGAAACATAATACAACGAAAAAAGAAAAAATATCAAATGTTACAACAAAAGCATATAATAAAATAAGATACAGTAGTAAAAATGATAAGAAGTCTCACATAAATAGATATTCAAAATAAAAAATAAAAATATATATATATTGCGGAAATTATAGATGTCTATTTGTGTCTCGATATATAAAAGAATTGAAATAAACAATATTTATATTGATTATTTTTAAGATGAAATATATCTCACATATTAGAAATGTCTTACTTAACGACTTTAAATATATATTTTATCTTATTAAAAATAACTTAATGCGGTTTCATTTTATTAATCAATTATATTATTTTCGAAGTATCATAGTTCATGATAAAAATTAAGTAGAAAAAATAAATTATTATGCAAAATTTCAGTGTTTCACCGGAAAATACAGTGAGGCGAGTAAACATTGAATGTATTCAAAGAAAAAATACATTTCTATGAACGCATTCAGTGTTTCACCGAAACATACAGTGAAGCGGGTAATGAAGGTATAGATTAGATGCATAACGATAACAAATAATACCCCAAAGCTGCCGGGAAAAACGTTAGAAATAAACATAATTTTTATAAAACTCAATTACCTACACACATTCCTACTTCATGTTCCGACATACCAACTTTATGTTACAACATACTTACTTTATGTTATGTAACGCGGGTAAAATGCACTAATTTGGATAGATAATTCGACATTTTAAGGTAGTTTTTTAATTGAAATTGTAATTAACAAATCAACGGCATTTAAAAAAATACATTTCTTTCTTCAATTTTATAACATCGTTTAGAACCACCTCCCCAAGTGCACTCACCCCAGTACACCTTGTGTATAATAATGAACAAATTTTTCAGAAATTGTGTTGACGTTGAAAACACAAATTCAATAATTAACGTAATTTTAAAAATTGTTTCATAAAAATTTATAAAGCAAGTTTCATAATAAGGTTAAACTTTAATTAAATGATCAAATTTTGATTTTCAATTCCCTTTGACACCTTTCCGAGGAAGTTGTCTCTTGTAATAACGTTACTAAGTTCACCCATTTAAGTGCTTACTGATAAGATGTTAATGCGTTGTTGTAACTTCCAATATTGACGAGAAGTTGTAGGCATTAAAGTAATTGGTAGTTTCCGATTTTATATTTTATTGATTAAGTCTCAAGTATCTATTTACTAATCCTTTTGCTTTGTTTGGGGAAAAGCGGGTGTTCTACCAGAGTCATAATATTACTTCTGTACCCTTTACAACAACATTATTTGACAACGTTTTGTAAGAGTAGGGAAGAGATTACATACATTTTTTGCTATCGATTGAATGAAAATATAGTTATAAATATAAATTTTATTACCACTTGTCATTTAAACAGCACATACAAAAACTAAAATAGTAAAAAAAATCCCATTAATTAGTGTATTTGATAGAATAGGTCATATTCTACCAACACAAGTAGAAAGGAGATTATACGAGTACTTTAGTTTACAATACAGTCCCATCTAAACTATCTAATTGAAATATTGGGAAACCCGTAGATATCGTGTTTGAATGTCCTACAAATAATATAGATTAATGTCTTAAAAAACTTTTAAACTAAAACCCAGATACCCTCACTACAAAAGTATACCATGAAACATACTTACTGAAAATCAGAAAGTTGTACGAATATAACATATGCCTATATATCAACAAAATCCAAGTGGATTCCTATACACGAATACAAAATGTATGAAGTACATGAACACTACACAAGACAAAGTAATAAACTGTACATACATTCAGTAAACTGAAAGTGGTAAAATAAACAGGCCACGAGGGTGTGCACCATTGACTAATTACAACTATACAATCAATGGTGTGCACACATATAATTTCCTTCCCGATAGTTTGACAACGCCAAATAGAATGAATATATTGAAGAAAAAACTGTGTGATTAATGAGAAAAATTAAAGTGTACTTATGTGAGATAGATAGTAAAATATAATTTTTTTTTTTTTTTTTTTAAATATGTATTTTTAAGTAAAGAAAGTGAAATATATTTATATATATTATTTCATTTAAAATAAATAAAAAAGTACCGTTTTTAAATAACGATATCATATCTAGATTACGATACACTAGTAAGATTTTCACCAAATGAAAATTTTGCTGTTAAAGTTATTGAAGTCGCTAGCCAGATATGTTATTTTCTCACCTGTTGTAAAATTGTGAAATAAACATCGTGCGATTAGCAAAAATTTTTAAACATCTCTTTTCAGGAGAGACGCCTTTAGTGTATATTCAAACAACTGCGGAAACTTTCAGTCAAAGTAACGTTGGTACAATTGAAAGTGTAGTCAGCAGGGAATTGAGTAATGACCGCTGGAGCTCGCAGGTCCGCGCGACTCGGAGTGCCCGCACGCTTGGAGTGCCCGCGCGCTCATAGTGACCGCGCGCTCGGAGTGCCCGCGCGGCCCAGATTAACGCGCCAGGCCCCGGAGGCCGCAGAGTGACTGTATTACAAGATTTTCTCATTTTTGAACCCTTCATGAATGCCGCTATTTGAATTTTTACGGTTGTGAGTGCGCACCATATTATAGCCGTTTAAAATCCGTCATAAATGGTGTGATGTGCGTAAGTTAGTAGTTGTAGGGATTTATAAATTTATAGGGCGTGCGGCGAAAGTTAAAAGCGAAAGTAAGAACTAACGAATGAATAATTTTTTTGCATTGGTTATTACAATGTTTGTAGTACCTACGCCCCCGACTGCAGAGACACGCTTTTGGTTTTCGAGAAACTGTTGTTTAAACTTTAAACCCTTCGTTGTGTGCGTGTTTTTTTAATACTTAGGTACCTACATAGCATCGATTTAATGATTATTCATATTTTGTACTTTATTGAAAAAAGTTTTAATTTTAGTTAGAGTGCTTTGAACTTATGCTATAACCGAAAATAATGATACAATAACAAGAATAGATAATATGAGAATGATCTAAGCGAGTTTTAAATCAGTGGAATCAGTACGACAGTATCGACTTAAGAATAAAGATAAGTCAGTAGTTCAAATATGCTTTCGATATATATATATATATATCGTAAGAATATTAGCATTAATTAGCCGACAAACAGGTATTTTGACTTGGCCAGTTGTCATTGTATGCTTACGATATATATAAATAATTAATTTATATAATTAATTAATTAATTTATATAATTAATTAATTTATATATATCGTAAGCATACAATGACAACTGGCCAAGTCAAAATACCTGTTTGTCGGCTAATTAAGACTGAAGTTTTTGCGTAGATACAATCTCAGAGTTTCACAATAGTTTTTTGAATAAAACGTTACTGACTTAGCAAGTTTTGGCTCTTATGAAAGTTTAAGGAGTTGAACTTAGTCAAGAAATTCAAATCATCGCCATTGTTGAAAAATAAGTATTATATATTTCGAACTTAGTTAAGCACAAAGCAAAATTAAATAGAATATTATAAAAATTTCAACAAATAAACTTCAAAATTATTTTGGGCATTTTTAAAATCTGACAAAAAACGAGGCTCGGGATTTATATCCTTAAAGACCTTACTAATAATTATGTTTAAAAGTTTACTCAATTGATTAACAACCATTAAAATTTCATTAATGTTGAGTAAAACTGCATGTAATAGTAATACTACAAATGAGATTAACCGAGTCAAATGAGACTAACCGAGGCAAATGATACTAACCAAGTCACTGTTACTATTGTGTAGACAAAAAAATCGACAGGAAAAAGTGTCCTAGTACAGGAGATGGTGAGTTTTTCATGTGGCCAAACTTCACAGACTGACTTGATCAGTACGAACGAAATTATTAATTTTGTGGATAATTTTGGGAATTAAGTCGACTTGTTATTTTTTTCAGTAGAAGATACAAACCAGCAGTTGGTCAAAAAAACTCAAATTCGAAAAATGTTGCCTTCATCTTCAAGTTTTCTATGTATATTCATGATATACATTTATTGACGCTTCATTATACACGAACCCGCTAAATTACTGAAGTAATTTGATCTCAGAAGCGTAAAAGTCGTTTTTGGTATCTGAAAACCATGGTTACTTCTGCCTACTTCAGTTAAATCTCACAAAGCACCACATCAGTTTAAAAATATCACAGCAAAGATAATCAATGCTGCAATAATGCATGAAACAACATGTGTATAATTCGGAATGTCCAAACGAATCATGCCCCGCTTACAATCGAAAGCGCGACATTTCGTGTAATATGAAACGCAGATGACATATTTTTCCTTGACCGAGACCAAAAGGCGAGGGCGAGAGGCGAGAGGCGAGAGGCGAAAGGCGAGAGGCGAGAGGCGAAAGGCGAGAGGCAGGAGGGTTAGGTCCCGGGGCGATAGCTCGCTAACTTTGTCATTAATTTACTCACTTTAGAATTATCCACTGAATCCCTTACTGGCGGAATTCACTTAAGAAAATTCTGCCTCCAGCTGCCCTTTGTGGTATCGTTCTGTTATTTGCTTTGTGTTATTGTGTTCACGGTTAAAATAAATGTGTATAAATATCTGAAGCGGTTGATGGAACTGTTTCTGCCCTTTCGCCGGATTCTCGGGAAGATATTTAAAAAGCTACTTTATTCGTTTAGTATTGTAATAATGGTTTGACGCTTTCCGCTGAAGATCATCTCTAAATATTATAAGGCGTACCTACTTAGTTTGATATAATAGTACGATTTGTTCTTTCAATGATGAGATTTTCTTAAGATGTAATATTTAGTATCAAAAAAAATTTTATGAATAACGAGTTCCATAAAAATAAAAGAATTTACATATTGAATTTCGGACTGGAGGATATTATGTATTTTTGTAATTCATTTTTTATTATATTTGACGGTCTCCGTGGTCGAGAGGTAACGCTCTCGACTGCCAACCGTGGGTCACGGGTTCAAAACCTGTTGTGTGCAAGTAATTTTTTTATTAATTATTTTTTGTGTTATTTTGCAATTTACTCATTTAAAAATATGTATATGGTATATTTTCAAAGTTCTACAGTGAAAGATATTCTCAGTATCGCCCTTGTGTAAGATCACCATTCAGGATTGAAACGTTGCTTGAAATAGCTTTGGCCGTATTTGGTGACCAAATCTGAATAGCGAGGTATTTAGCCACAATCCTCTTCCACATACAATTTTCCTCCTCACTACTTTTAGCCACACAACAGATCCTTATTGGGGATGCCATAGTCTCACTGGCTCCAGACGGTTGGAAGCAGTAGGAAAACTTGTTCAATTCCATGTTAAAAATGCATAAACATTTGCGACACACCTCAGGTTGGACAGACCTCAGGTTGAATTTGCCATAGCAAATTTATAAAATAAAGTGATAATCAGTCGTGTCAAAAAATATTCGGCGAGCGGTTCAGCATAATGGAGGAATTTGCCCTAGCAGGCCTAGAAAATTGATCTTTCGGTGGAGTTTATTTAAATTATTTCTGATGAACGTATTACTATAATCTCATATGTTTTTAAATGAATACCTCGGAAAATTACTAATTCATCATCTAGAAAAATAAAATCTGATCTCTTGTGTCACCTTAAACATAAGGCAACTCCATTCTTTGAAAAATACGATAAAAAACTATCTTACAACACAATTGCACCACCAGGACTTTAACCTAACCAACCTTATCAAAGTATATCACAGAGACTATTAATATATTTACCTAACATTTAAATTTTGTAACCTTCTCCCAGATAAATTAAAAACAAAAAACCCGATTCCATTATTTCCATTTATTTTCCCCGCAGGGGTAAGCAGTGAGGACGGACCGCCAAACAACTCGGTCTTGGCACACACTCCTTGCCTAATTCACATTAATACATGGTCTCATACATACTTTTCTATGATTCTGACTCTTGACATGGCCCGACTCAAGTACATGATTCTCTTGGTCGTGCCATATCTTTCTCAGGCGTCCCCGACTTCTGCTACCATTCACATTTGCATCGTGTATTATCCTTACACTCCTTTCTTCGCTCATTTGCTCTACATGCCCAAACCATCTAAGGACTTATCCCAGCAGCTCCTTCTACAGCAACTCAATTCAATACCAACTTATAAAGTGTGGTCGCAGTTTCGATACACCATTGGAGTTTTTCGGTTCGTCGAGATAAATAAGTGGAACAAAGCTGTGACATTTTGTAAAACCATGTTGTATCAATGAATTTGCCACATGAATTAACAGTGTCTAAAATTGATGTCTAAATAATTGTTTTTTATTGCTGTATATTTTAAACCACCTATCCCTATTTTACCCATTTAGGAAGTACAGGCACTCAGCGATACCCGAATATCCCGAGGAGCCGCCATTATTTTACAACGTCGGCTTATTTTCTTTTCAAAATAAACGCCGAAGATCTTTGTCTAAAAGTCTTTGTTGATTTTTTTCAGGTGTACAAAGCGTGATTTATGCCTTGATTGCCAGTTTGTAGACCGTAAGCGAAACGGCTTGTGAACATTATGTAAATTTGCTTAAATGGGAATACCGGAGGGCCGCGCTCAAGGCGAATGCCTCTAAGATCAGGCGCCGCTATCCGAATGATATTTTATAAGAGCCGAGTAAACTGGGCCGCGGGGGAAAGTACTAGTTTTATAGTTCCGCTAGTCGGCCATTACTATAACACTTCGACTCGAAGGCATTACTAGCCTCCCCCTCCTTGCGGGAAAGGATTTTTTTAGAGGAAATAAAAAATGAGGATGGGATAAGTCTCATTTTTAACTCAGACCGGTAAGATGCATTTTGATGGCCAAAAGGAAACCGTAAACTGTGTGTTGTGTAAGTTCCGTAATAAATTGGAAAATGACGTATTTAATGGAGCAGAATATCACCTTCAAAGAGAAAATGTGCGGAACTACACTGGTTTAAGAAATAAGAATTTATCAAGTAATTTTGGAAAAGACTGACAAAATTTAAAAAGGCGCAGCTCACTTAGGACTGGGATTCTTCAAAACCCAAGAATTGGCAATATAGTACAGAACAAAAATTCTGTTACCAGGAGTCGGTATTATTCACACACTAGTAGTATGTGAACAGTTGACTTCGCGTAATGTTGATAACACCGACTTGAAAGTAAAAAAGTACAGCAAACACGGCTGCTATCCCCGATTTACCGGTCACGGAACAAACAAACAAATTTAAAGACATACGAAACGAAAAGTGGTCAAAACAAAACAGAAGTTTACTACGCTCAGTCAAAACACATTTTTTGTCTAGCGGGTAAAAAACAATACAGTAGCATACCGTGAACCATTTTCTGTTATCCAGAATGTTTTTCTTTCGTGAAGAGAGCAAACATAAAATTGGGGTGGGTAAAATCTAACAGTACACAACTGTTACTTTTTGTTCTGCTTAGCTCACTTTTTAGAACACCTCAAGATCTACACGACAATGCACCAATAACTCTTGTAATGCTTTCCGTTGCTGATTTTCTTCAGTCGCGCAGAATGTATCTCGAGGCTCTTATCTGACCTCCTCCGTGCTGGAAGACGCGTGTAAGCGCACTAACAGGCAACGGACAAAGGTTAATTTATGACGCCACTTGGCGCCACAACCCTTCGGCCACGAGTTATTTGGAGACAACAAAAGCTTTCCAACGTCAGCTGTAGTGGGACCGCTGCATAGCGGGTATGGGAGCCTATTCAAAAACGTGTTCTTCTTCTTCCATAAATTCAAAATAAGTGAATAAAAAAAAAAGTTTTCTGTTATAAAAAAAAAAACTCTTTTCTAGTAATTTGGAAAAACCAAAACATACAATTATTTAATGACGCCGCTGGTAACAAGGTAAGCACCGTTGTGGCGTGGCAGCTCATCCCTGTATTTCTACGAAAGGAGCAATAGTTGATTCGTAGATTCTAGATAACAGCTACGCAAAAAAAGACGCGAGGCAACGCAATAAAGGCAATTTTGGTTTATTGAACCCAAATAAAAGGTTTTATATTCGAGGGGATTGAAATTACAAGATAAGAATGCAATCATTGTTGAAAAGCAACATTTTTCACTTTAAGTTAGCCGATAGGGCAGGCGTTAATTTAGGGCCTGCTTGCATGCCTGTTCGTTTTTACGCCTTAACAATAATTTGTTAGTCTCACATTTCTTTCCAACATAAAAAAACTATCTCGCTATAAAAAATAAAAACGAAAAAGTAAAATTTGTTCTCTCATGGTTATGTGTGAACATCGCGTGTGTTATGTGTAACGATGAAGGAAAGAAGGATTTAAAATGTATTATTATTTTTTATTTTATTATTTAGGCACTTTTGACATTTTGGTTGATGGAAAAAGGGTGTTAAGCATTATACTTTATAATATGGGTTGTTAATAATTTTATGCCAGCTTAATATTTTTTAAGGTAGATATTTATTGGATAAAATTATTGTGTACCTACCTCTCGAAGTGTTTAATTATTAAAAACAATTTAAATTTAATGCAGTGCTATTTGGTGAATAATATTTTTTGTCAATCTGTCTATTACCAATGTGAATACATAAAGCTTATATTTATCTTCGAAAAATACATAAACAACAAATCTTACCTTCTCTTAACCCCTCAACATTTTAAATGCGATTTTAAGGACTTATTATGGGAAAAAGGGGTCGTAATTCATTTTTGAGTTGTGTAAGCTTTATGTATTCATATTAGAAATAGACGGATTGACAAAAAATATTGTTCACCCAATCGCGCAGCATTAAATTAAATTCAGTACCGTAATTTAAAACAACAATATTGTTTAGACTTAAGAATCTATCTTTATTTACCTTATTTATAAAAATTGTTTTTTATTATCAATTAAGAATTTTCATTCCTATTTTTATAACGATGGTCTCCTTTTTAATAGCTATACTAATTATTAATCAACAAAAATATATGTACCTTAAAAAATACGTACATTTAGGACGGGTTGTTTTGGAGAATCTGAACAATTCATCAAATTTCAACGTTCATTTTCAAGTTCTGTGAAAGATTTTTTCAAGTTCTGTTTTTATTTCAGTTTTGTCAAGCAACTAGCCTACAATGATATCAAAACAGAACTTGAATAAGTCTTTCACAGAACCCGAAAATGAACGTTGAAATTTGATGAATTGTTCAAATTCTCCGAAACAACCAGTCCTAAGTATCCTAATAAATATTTTATTCACCAGGTTTCGCTTATACTCAATTATTATATTTTTTTGTGTTAATACCACACAAGTGTTCCAACTGCTCCTAATCTTCGAGTATAATATATAAACCAACTGGTTTTGTCTGAACCTTTATCTGGGTTTTATAAAACATACTAAATTAATTACAGAGTCACAACCCTTGTAAAGGGCGTAGGGAAGTGTTTGAAGAGAATGGTAATATATTTTAAATGAGGCTATTTGATAAATCATTTTTTTAAATACATATTTATTCACCGTTACCGGCATTTTTAGTATCATGTCGATTTTGTACAAGCACGCAAATGAGTCGTCTTGTAATGAACTGACAAAGTAGGAGAGCCTCGCCCAGAATATTTTATTATAAATATCCAGCAAGGTTAGATTAACAATAATCAATATTAAAACAACGAGGTAGAAATACCTGCTCTGAGTTCCGATGTTAAATATTTAATTGGGTCCTATTTTAGACGTAGGGCTGGTTGAAATCACAACGAAAAGGGAATTTATTTATACTACAACGCTGAATTTTTCAATGGACCCGATGGATGTAGATAATTGGTATATTCCATAGACATATGAATATTAGTAGACCTGCCCTAAGTGATTAAAAGCGTATTATCCCCACTCCCCATACCGGTTCCATTGGAGCCGGCTGTGCTCGCGTATGGCCTCAAGTGAAATTTGAAAACGTGACGTCATCATTCTTGTGCGAACTATGGTCGAGGCATCATCGGTTCATTTTACGAAATAACACGGCAAAATGTTGACTTGTACTATGAAAACTTGTAAAAATAGATGTGAAAAAGAGAATAAACCCAATTGTCGTATTACATTCCATATAAAGCATTATTTTACTTTATTTTAAGCATATTCACATCGTATAATATGAATCAGTTGTTACTATCACATCGAGAAACGTCTGGACGCGAAACACAAAGCTGGTTGGTTGCTGGGAAGTAAATTATGAACATTTATAAAAGTGTCTTAACTAAATACTTAAACGAAATATTCGACTCTTAAAATAGAACCGAATTTTTTTGCCGAATTTGGACTTCGCAAATTTGTTCATAACGTGGCGAGTAATTTGCGCTCCCATGTAAAAATGTCTATTCATTCAAAAGCAGATTTTACTTTTAAGAATTAAATGGTGATATTATAATGCGAGATGCCTATTTACTGTCAGATTGATTTATTGACGAATCACAGTCAGCTTCACTCCCTTCGTTCTTCAACAGTTGATTTTACCCCTCGCCATTATATTCTCGTCTATTAATTCCTATGTCTGTGGTATATTCTGTTTTTAAAGCCCGGCTGGGCATAAAACTAAACAAATAAAAAAATAATGAACCAAGTTATTAACTATCTGATTGTTGGAAAATTGAGTGGGCTAGATAGGATAGTAAATTATTATATCAATATTTAACGGTAAAATCTATATATATTATATTGATTGATTTCAATTAGAATTTTCGTAGTATTATTAAAAAATACTATTTTGGTTGTGCCTCCTTCTGTAATAACCAAATCTAGAACTTATGCTTCATTTTCAAAACTTGACATTTTTTTAAATGTGAATACCGCACAAGAGTCCCAACCACTAGGAACCGTCGAACGGTAGTGGGGAGGGGAAAAAGATGGAGAAGAAGAAAATTTGGGAATACCTGGCTATTATAAATATGGCTAAAGCGATTTCAAGAAACGTTTCAATTCTGATTTGTGGTCTTACAAGCACGCACCGCAAGTACCTATAATATTTATTATAACACAAATCATCTTTCCTCAAAAACAATGTAAAACTTGACTATCCTGTGATTTTTCACTGGTTTAACTTTCAAAAATAATGCTGATGTTTCGAAAAAAATTTAAAAAATCAAAAATTTTGAAAAAAAATATTGATAATAATTATTATCTATTGTCAAATTGAAATGATAGCATATTTTGCATCGGATTAATGTTAAAAGGCTAATCGAGGGAAGATTGGAAAAAAAGTTTTTGGAATACCTACTATTAATAATTTTTCATCCTTCGCTATAGGAATGTATTTTTTTTTCTGGTCATTTTTTTTGACTTTTTTACATAACATTTTGATGAACACCAATAAATCTCAGAACGGGATTATTCATTACCGACATTTTTGGTCAACTTAAACAAACTCAAGACGAAAATTCTCTTATTTTGAAATATTTCAAAACCAGTTCTTGTTTTGTTTGTCCGTCGAAGTTTGGCATGAGCACTCATTGATAGATTCTGCAAAACTTTTGTCATTACGCTCGAGTTTTTGTCCGAAATGATCTTGTCTTCTTTAAATTCACCGAAATATTTTGCATTATTTCGATGGCGTGTGGTTTCGTAAGTCCGAATAATTCATAATAAAACTGAAAATATTTCTTTTATGTAATAACGATCTCCAGTTCATTAAAATAAAACTTAACTAACTAACTAACTAACCATCACGCCGTTTCCCCGCAGGGGTAGGCAGAGAGGACGGACCGCCAAACAACTCGGTCTTGGCACACACTCCTTGCCTCATTCACATTCATACATCGTCTCATACATACTCTTCTATTATTCTGACTCTTGACATGGCCCGACTCAAGTATCTGATTCACTTGGTCGTGCCATGTCTTCCTCGGGCGTCCCCGACTTCTGCTACCATTCACATTTGCATCGTATATTCTCCTTACACTCCTTTCTTCGCTCATTCGCTTATTTACTTCTATTTACTTCTAATAAAACTTATTTACTTCTAATTAAATTTCAACATTCATATTTTAGCTATAGCAAGTTTTATAAGAAATAATAATTTTTACGACACCTGATATTTAAAACCTGCATATAACATTTTCATCGGTTCTAATATGAATGTCGACCAGAGTTGCCAGTGCATATGTTCTAAAATAGCCACAAAAGATGAATCAGCAATTTTTTTTAATGTGACGGAGTGTTATTCATTTTAAAATCACGATTTTTAAATTCTGCGTGTTAAAATATAAAATAAAACTTATATATTCAGAATCAGCGTTTGTTAATCTACATGATTGTATATTTTTAAAGCTATAATACTTTGGAGTTAACATTTGAGTTCTTATTAACCCCAATGGAAATGATATAGCTATTACGACATAGAGTTTATAATTAGAGGCGTCAAACGATCACGTGGAGACCGGGTTCGACCGTTTCCGTTGTTTGCCGGTATTATTAAGTGGAATCAATTTTTTCGGTTCGTGTCTCATCTAAATATTATACCTGCATGTTAAACACACCCCAACCTTATTTTTTCTGACTTTGATAAGCATTACAAAGAGGAGGGTATTACGTTTTCATCAACATTTAATGTACCTTCAAATATTTTGGCACCGTTCTAACAAATAATTCAGTGAAGTGTTTCAGAATTAAGAAGTTATCTAACCAAAAAGTCAGTTCTCAAGTTAGCTCCAGTTAGCTTTACACACATCGATTGTTCATTATGTTGCTGAGAAATGATTTCGCATTCACTTTCTCGATTTTCTACTCCTGAAGATCTAATAATGACAAAACTCTCTTGGGGTGTAAATACTACGCTGTTACATCGTTGACTAATCACGATGAAAAATAACATTGTTTTTGTTACGTAAGAATCCATTCCAAATATCTGACAAATTCAAGGAAAATATCTGTGAAAATTGATATTACAAAACTTTTCGCGACCTTGATTTGGCTCGCAACCAAATAGTGTCTCCAGTCCCACAGAGAGGGGGCTTGGAGCCGTTGGGTAGACTCTCGTTTATGTATTAAGTCCAATACTGGGAAATATTTTCGAAATGTCGAACTGGTTTGCCATTTTTACGCCCCTAGACAAATCCGTTTCATGAAAATTCTTTACGCATGGATAAATTCTCTCCGGGTGTCGAACATCAAAAGTTACTGAATCGACAAATAACTACTGCAAAATATCATATGAAACGCCGCGGAAAACATTATTAATTTACTATGAGTTAATAAATGTAAGTAAGTACTAAGAGGAAGGTACGAAACAAAGTTAAAGTTTAGATTATATTCTTAAGAAGGCAGAATTACGTGATTTAAATGTAGTTGGGCAGCTGAATAGCCAATTACCGATTTCTATTAATGACCGCTGAAAGTTAGGGCTAATTCACAAACAAATAGTGTAGAATATTAGCACGCACTGATATTAGATTAGGCTTAAAGGAGAGTTCGAAAGATAGGTTAGTAGGTACCTCTTTCAGATCAAAGCAAAGATCTAGAATTTCAAAAGAAAATGTTTATAATAGTGAAGTGATTCCCAAAACACATTTTTGGCAAGGCAATTTGCGGGCATTAATAATTATGAGTGAAAATATAAAGGACCCAATCTCCAATCCAAACAACTCAGCGGGTAAGATTATTAGCCCGATCTCAGCGCTCCCCCTTCTTCCACCTCTTCTTCTTCTCCCGAATACACGCGGAACAATGTGAGAAATACGACCGGCGAGATATAAAATAATATCCTGGCAGTAGACACCGCGGTCCCCCCCAGAATAGATTAAGATATCTCATCATATTTTATGACTGTGTTAAGTGTAAAAAAGCGTTATTATCCTTGTGGCATAAAGACCAGCGGAATTATTACTCGCCCCTTTTTAATGTCAGGGCGACTGCGCTGCTCGGCAGTGGGGAATGGCCAATATTGGCCGGGGCTCATTTGCATAAGAAATTTTTGGTGGTTAAGCATTTTTTACTCTGGCAAATGAAAAGGAATGGAGGAAGCAGCGATATTGACTATTTTAGCAATCTAATGCCTAAATTAAATTCTCCCCTTGATGTTTTCAAACAAATGTATTTATGAAATGATATTCTGCGTAGGCACTTAGTACTTATACAAATTTCCTTTGAAATGAAGAAGATACCTAGTACGATCGCAAGAAAAATAATGATATTTATAAATACAATTCATTTTAGTTGCTTCTTCCATTTTAAGCCCCAGTTCTAGTGTCTTCCATTTCCTCCTATCAACAACCCAAATCCTCAAGTTGAAGGTTAACTGCTACTTTTTTCCTATAAGTATCCGATAAAAGAACCCTCGGATAGCATTAACATTTAATATGGCGTTTCGTTCAAGAAGGCAGATGAGGTAGATACTAATATATTATTTTAAGAAAAAATTCTAAATAAGGATCATCAAACTAAAGCAACAATTACCATTAGAACTAAAAACTAAAAATCATTAATAAATCATGAATCCATGAATTCATGACCGAGTAAACAGATTTTTTCAAATTTACTCAATCATCACTCAGTTATGTACTGAAAAATATATGCCACCTGTGACTTTGTGGGAAGTTTGTGAGTCTAATAAATAGAGAAAAGGATAGGATAGAGAAGGGCTGCCGATTCTTTTTCATTCTATTCTGACCACTACTTGCACACTTTTATTTGAGCTAATCCTATTTCAACCAACCAACGTTTCCTTGTCATGTCTTTCTATTTGACATTTGTCAAAGCGTCTTCTGCACTGGAAAACAGTTCAGAAATTAAAAATCAACTATTTCAAGTAATTACCTAATTTATTTAAGACGCTCTTAAATCAAACACCCAAAAATTAATTATTATTTGTGACCGTTTGCATTCTATGTTTGGTTGTAGCAAGTGGTTAATGTATCAAGAAATGGTGTTTGGTACTTCAAGAAGTTGTTGTATCGCTCCGTCACATGACGACTTTCTTTATTTTATTTTTTAATTACTAAATATTTGTATTATTTACAATAAATATACAATAGTTACATGCTATCTAGTGATATAAAGGAAAATAAAAATAGCCTTTCCATACCATAAGGAGACAAGCCTTTTGTGTTTGTTGAGGGAATTCTAATTCATTTCAATAAAATATGCAAATAACTAATACATAAGTAACAAAAAGATAAGTACGAAAATCGTCAGATTCATCAATAATATTTTTAAAAATAATAATAACACATATGTACTCTCATAGGAGATTGAGGTAAATTTTCAAAAGACGAATATTTTTTATATATTTTTAAATTTAAATGGACGTTCTTACAATATGGTATTCCTAGATAGAGGTAGGTATTATTTTGGTATTTTCATATCTCTCTATTAGTATCTAGTATATGCTTACCATAAATTTATCAAATAACAGCCTAACTCACCCATGACATGATTAGATCTGATCTAAAAATAACGTATTTTGAGGAACTACGTGAATCTTATTTTATTGAAAGACAGACGAAATGATTGTTATTTGTCGAAATGATGTTAAAGATTTAAAGAGAAATTTTTCGGAATGTTAGCCAAAGTATATTGATTAGATGTTGATGTTATTCTCCTTTTTACACCGGAGTATTGTTTAAGAACAGGAGTGCTTCTCCCGGGTACAGATTTAATGAACAACCGACATAATTTGAACACTTCTCCGAAAACTCGCCTTGTAATTAACGCCAGTGATTTAACTGGAGTAAGGTAATGAATCGGCCTCTTGAACATAGGAAATTGTGTTTTCCAATTATGAAACCACCATAATTATTCTTGTTATTCCACGTTAATTTGTGAATGCCGGAATTTTCACCCACTGAATCAACGATAGTTACACTCCGATTAGACGATTTGTTTCACAGATAAATAATTGTAAGCTTCTCGGCATTTGCTATGTTGACATAGAGACGTCGAAAACTAACATATTTCATTATGTAACAAATTATTCTGCAGTGATTTATTTAAATTTTGAAAGAATAAATATTTCAGAATTTGATTTAAGACAAATTAGCTTTAAACGCTAAAATGAGTACGAAATGAATGCAGATAATAATCGCAAATAAATTCACGGATAGCAAAAAAAATCTTTACAGTTTGAAAATATAATAAGCGTTAATATTTTAATACTTACCCCCGTCTTTCCTCGGTTGGGAGAAATAAAATCGACCATTATTTTATGGTGATATTTATAATAATTCTTATATCTTCCACACAGGAAAAACTAAACCTTTCCTCACAATTTCCCACAAATGATCATCTAGTCAATCCACATTATGCAAGTGCATTATATAAGCATAATATATACAAAATAATACAAGATCAACACGTCAACTCACCAGAGATCAAATGGGAAAATAATTTACCGGCTCCAGATATTTTCATATCAGAGGTTTCGGCTCTGTAGAACTCTTAACTGGACCTATAAATCCTACTGATCCCTAATTAAAATCATTAATATAATTATTTAATTAATTTAATTAATGTTATTAATAACATTGAAATTATGGCCATTGACGATTTCAAGTAATATTCTGTTGAGAAATAGTGTATTTTAATATATTTGTATGTTTTAATAAAATAAATAACTTTGTATAAACCAACATTTCGATTAGAACTTATTATTTTTTGATAAACGTATGAAACCATTGATACATGTCGTTCCTTTTTAATTAAATAGTGGGTTTATTAAAATTTATTTATTTGGTATAAATTGAAATAGCGCCACAAAGATAAGATCCGCAATTTTTGAAGAAGCGATTAAATATGTTCCATGGTTGACGTTGACTCCAGTAAACGGAAAATAAGGACAGGTTGTTCCAAATAATTTGAACAATTTATCAAATTTCAAAGTTATATGAAAGTCCTATTGAAGTTCTGTTATTATAAAGACATGGGCCAGTTGGATCACAGAACTGAATAATAATAGAACTTGAATAGAACTTTCAAAGTGCTTGAAATTCAACTGTGAAATTTGATGAATTGTTCATATTCTCTGAAACAACCCGTCCTTAGAGTTCGAATCTCGGTGGCACTTAAAACTAACTTCATTTCTGTGTTTCTGTATTGAATATTTAAAAATTATTTACGGAATTACTAATATTCACGAAAAATTCTTGCAGACAGTAAAAAATTGCTGATATTTTGTTTAAGAATCCTTGAAAACAAGGAGGAAAAACACTTAAAAAGCGACCTTCTTCAACAAGAAAGCAATATATGATGTGATGTTTAAGTTATTGAACACGCCAGCCCCCCTCAGTAAATAAAAAAGTTGTTTCACGCCACTTCTTATGTCAGCGGTGCTTATAAATTTACTGGTCTACCCGAGGCATACATAAATAATTCTCGTAAATATAAAGTTGGCCACCTTGGAAACTAAAAAAAAACTTCTCCAAGACTTATTACAGACTGTGTGATAGCTATATCCTTTGATAACAGCTGTAATAGCTATATCCTTTAATAAAAGCTGTAATAGCTATATCCTTTAAAACGTTGTTAATCGAAGTCAACGCAGGCTTTCCCTTAGGTATACATTTAATGATGACAGTTTTCGCTATCCCAAAAGGATTTAGTTACTCTTTCTTAATTAGAGTGTTGCAAAAAGGAATGTCCCTTATTCATTACTTAATCGTTGTGGCGTAATTCGGGCTACCTCAATTTTACAACACCCGCCCTCTCCTTTATTTTAATAGAATGCTTTTAATTCAAGTTAGGAAATAAAACGCCTTCAACACTGAAAGGATAAACCAATAGAAATGATATGTGGGCGTCTTTGTGTGCCCGAAGTTAGCCTATTTTTGAGCTTACCTTACTTTAAATTCAATTTATATATTTTTTCTCGGTGTTGTATAATATATTGTATAGTTATTGGTATTTTAAAAATCAAAAAATTGGTTCATTCTGCTGAATCGAGTTTGTTTCCGACAATGGATAGTGACTAACTACTAGTTTTTTTTTGTAAAATTTTTATTTGTAAATTGTACTTTCTTCTTAATGAATCTTAATACAAAAAAAAACATGTGTCACTTTGTTCGTACACGCTAATCTCCAAAACGCCCAACCGATTTCAATTAAATTTTGTGAATGTGAATGGTTGGTTTCAGGCTGAAATAAGGATAGTTTCGAAACAAATTTTTCATTTTTTTTAAATTTGTAAAAAAAAAATTACATTCAACCACAAATTTTAAATTCCCTAAATAGAAGGCGGTCTGTGGCAGGAAAACGAATTATATTAAAAAATGTATCCCAAATGTTTGAGTTCAATTCTAACTGGTTTCTGATACATAAAAAATCAACCTGCGTATGTTTGTGCTCGCAAAACTCGAAAAGCAGTGAATCGATATCTTTGAAAATTTCAAAGTTCGTTGTTATTAGTGCCAGGAGTGTTTAGAGATGTTTAAATGGTAGAAGAAATCGGGGACGCCTGAGAAATACTTATTACAATATCTCTGCACCGTAATGAGTCGAATTAGAGTAGATGTAATGTAGGTTTTAGCAGTCAAATTGTGGTATACAGTAGTAAATGGTGGAAAAAGTCGGAGGCGCCCGAGAAAGAATTTATCAATAACCAACTATTGCGGAGGATCATCTAGTTTATATACTATTACAATAAACATATTACAAGTATTTTATATAGAAAGCTCCTTATTTATAGAGAGAAATGATTTTTTGATCGTGCCTATCCGCTACTGAGGCGCACGATAGATTAAAACGACTACAAACCTGAACTGGCAATTAAATTTACAATTTACAGATGCAATTGTAACGTAGTTACTTGACACTAAAATGTGGATGCAACTTGTTTTTGTGTATGGCAAGTTTACCAGCGGAATGGAAAACCATGAGAGCGAAGTGATAGCAAAGATGGTGGAGGACGTTATTTGGTTTTGGTGCGGGTGGGCGCAATTTTGAAGCCAGCTTTTGGCAGGCATTTCAGCGAAGTTTAAAAGGAGTGTGTTATTTATACGTAGCAATGTAATTAGAGGAGTTTTTCAAACGAGTACGACGTTCCTCCCGTTGACGACGTGATCTCCTGCGTTTGCGAGACCAAAATGATGAAAATGGCTGACATTGTTGATGCAAGCGTCTCCTCGGTTTAGTGCCTGATTGAACTTGAAAAAGAAGCCCTGAAAAATATGCTGAGAGTCACGCTATCGTCATTACGCTCATTTGTACGCAGTTGGCTGAGAAAATACCGGAAAAAGATTGCCGCGTGATTCCCGGATACGAGGAATGGACCTAGTTATTTTCATTCCAGAATAAATTCTGTCAGAACGCGCCTGGAGGAAATGCTGACAACAAACAACAACAAAAAAACTGCGCTCGTCTCCCTGGCTGACTATGCCAAATATAGTGACTATTAGAAAAAAATGTTGTTCTTATTTTATCAATAAGCCAGAAAGAAGTGTCGTCTATTCCCACGAATCCTGAGATAAATTGCCTCATCGCTCTCGTTAAGGTAGGTGAAAATAATATACGATATATTAATGTGTGTGACGTCATGCGTCTGAAATTATTTCACGTCTATTTACCTGTGTGACAAAATGCCAAAATATCGATTTACAGAAGGACTTCCATATACCCAGTCAATTACATTTTCATCAGCGCACTTAAATAAATAAAAACATTTATTTTAAATAGTAGATACATATGTATAAGACACAACCTTGATTTTCAGCACTCTGTTTTCTTATTGAGAAGTAACAGAAAAGAAATTTGGATAACAACAAGTGGAGTATAATTATTCACAGTTATGAACCAATCCTATTTTGTATTCACTTACACCCCCTCTGGTTATACATACCTAGTATAAACATATTAGAGAACAAACTTGCAAATACAAAATAATAAAAATAAAAAAAATCGTAAAAAACTATAATCGAGTTTCGATTTTGTTTTTATTGAATAAATGAATGCAAATTTTGGCAGTGGAAATTAACCCATTTCCCGATATCCGATCCAGCTGAAAATCGACAGATAGACTCATTGTTAATGACAATACATTAGTTAAAATTATGTTACAAAATTTAAATATAATGACAACCAAACAACATATAATATATAATACGTTAACAATGTAAGTAACAATATAAGCTTCAAAATAATATGCTCCCAAACTATCTGCAAATAAATATTATATACCATGAAAATGTTCACAATTATCCTACGAAAAGACGCAGAGATTTTAGGCTTCCCAAAACTCAACTTTCATGCACACAAAACAGCGCGTTTTATAAATGGCAAAAACTTTATAACAACCTACCAAATGTCATAAAGGAAGCCCCAAGCCTTAGCACTTTTCGTAGGACATGTGCTTTATATGTAAAAAATAATTTTTGATTGTTGAACATACTCACCAATATTATTTTAGTCACCTAGATATCTTATATAATGTAATTTTGTGTATTTATCTTTTGCTCTTAAAATCTAATTGTACCTAAATGTTATTTTTTGTATTTTTTATATTTTCCTACTAGATGTATGAAAAAATATGCGTACATCTAAATAAAGATTCAAAAACAAAATACATTCTATAAACTTTTAGTGACACTCACTCACATATGCATTACTCTGAAAATTTTGGTCAATATCAACAACCACGCGTACATATGCGGAGGTAAGTGCATTTCTCTGAAATTGCTTCAAATCACAGTAGTTAATGTATGAAATAAATGCCGGTCCTACCCAATCGGGACTTGGCTCAGTAATTGAGGAAGATTAAATCCACATTCAACACTTTAAAACACTTCACTTTTTAACGTTTTTTTTATGCTGAACACATTTCGAATCACAGGGAATATTTTTTAATTAGAGCTACTGAAGAATTCACTAATGCGTATTGTAAAGGAAATTTGGACTGAGGGTTGAGGACGACTGTGTGACAGTACCCAGTTTATTGTGGTCGACCCATTAGGGGAAGGCCCGCCCCCCAGTGACTCACTGCCACATATTTGCACCGCAACAGTACTTCACGAATCACTGTCGCATTTAGAGCAATCACATGTCGTAGGAGCTGGAGACTTTACTATAAATATGTACTTAATATTATATAGTCTATTTTTTACTAAACAATATAATACCGGTGGTGTATGGTGCATGTGTGGCAATTCGGTTAGTTGAAATATTTGAATTTTTGTAAAAATCACGCCAAAGACGTTGTACATTTATTGGACAATTGTTGGGAAATTATTTTCCTGAGGGCCCCCTGTGCATAAAAAAAAGTAATTATATATATATATAATTATATATTATAATGAGTTCCTAGGCTGGTAAAGGTCATGCGGACATACTCGCACATATATATATATATTTAAAAAAAAAGATTATTTAATGAATGTTTACATGTAACATTTTTTTAACTACCATACTAGGCTAATGCCCGTGTTGTGGTAGTTCGTGTGGTAGTTAGTAATATGTTCCGCATGTGTACGTGATTGCCAACAAAGATAGATTTAATATAATTATATCTGAGATAGAATGCTTTGTCATCGACATCAAGTTAATCTGCATATTTGCAGCTCGATCGGATGTATTGTTAATTTCTGCATCCAAGATTTGAATTCATTCATTACCGTAAACAAAAATTAAATTCAAATCAATATATATATAAAAATATATAATTCACATTTTGAATATAATTCCGTTCTTAAAATATTTGGTGGTGTATTAGTTGACCATAGTTGCATTCCAAGCAGTTGATCGGGGTTCTATTCTGTGGAGGGCAATATTTTGAATAAAAAAATTGTCATAATTTGTTTTGTTTTTCTGTTGTTGTTTTCCCATTCTTACGATCCCGTGATTTACACTGATCTGCGCTGGTAAAATATTAAAATTATATGAAAATAGTGTATGTTTGGGGTGTTGGTATCAAATCGTTATTACCATCGCCACAACCAATTTGATTTGAATTTTTGATAATAAAATTGTCCATTTCAACTTCGATTCTTCGGTCCGTTTCAACGTTGGATCAAATTATTATCAGCTGGCAAGCAAAACAGGAAATCGTTGGAATGTAAAAAAAGAGGAGCTGTTCGTTTGATTTGACGGTTTTCAAATGTGACAAGTTTAAAAAATCAGCATCTAAGGACGGGTTGTTTCACAGACTTTGAAGAATTCATCAAATTTACAAGTTAATTTTAAAGTTTTGTGAAGGTTCTGTAGTTGTTTCACAAAACTGTAATAATAACACAACTTGAAAATTAACTTTGAAATTTGATGAAATGTTCAAATTCTGTGAAACAAGAAGTGACGTATAGCAACATTTAGGAGCTCAGACAAAAGTGTAACAAGATTTTGTGCAATTTTACGTAGTAGACTATTTTTATTATATTTTTATATATTGTATAAGAGTTTCAGAACTCGAAAAGCAGAATGACAAGTAAGCCTAGTGAAAAAGATCGGCATAATGACATTGTTTATGTGTATATGTGTATCAAATACACGAGTCGTTTCAAGTAAATATTCGATCAAGCACCATTATATAATAGTGTTTATCAGACGATGCATGAATATTAATGAATCAGGTAGTGCGTGTATCATGAATCAAGGCAGAGATGTGCGGCATTTTATTCTCCATGCAATGATGCCCCTACGAGAAAATAGTCTGATGTTAAGTGAGTTATTGTGAAAGCAGAAAGCATAATAAAACAAACAAACAAAACACGTCAGAATGATAGTGAAATGAAACCTTTTTCCAGCAGCAAATATTTTAGAAGTCGCACGTAAGCAGTGAGCAGTAAGCACGTGTCCCACTGACATAATCTACCACAATCATAATTTCATGTCTCGGAAGATTATCTTAGGAACACAAGTGCTTATGAGAAGGAACGTGGTTGTTGACTTTTTGGTCAGCTTTAAGGATTTAGATGGAGCGGCCTCGCGCTAATTCAAGCCAAGATACCACGTATCACCAAGTTACGGAAGCTTATCCCAGCCACGTTTAAACCAAAGTCGAAATTTACACAGGGCTTAAATTATTTATTTTCTTTAAAACCCGTTTCACCTAGTGGATTTCTTTAGAAAGTGGAACCAAATGGGGTTATTATAGGCAGAGGAGGGTTGAAAAAATCTGTTAATTCAGATCTGGTCAATAAAAATTCTGGCTAAACAAAAATAAACAAACGACATCTTCCAAAAACGCAGTGCAAATATACCAAAAAATATTTACATTTAGGTAGGTACCTATGTAGAATTCGACAGCCTCCGTGGTTGAATGGTTGCGATCCTTGGCTACAAATCCGAAGTTTGCGGGTTTTAAACTCGGTATCGCGATAAACATTTATTTTAAAATAATACATATTATTATACATATATTTGAGACACCTGTCAGAGTTGTAGATAGTTTCAGTATTGCCCACTCCCTTCAACCTCACAGCATACTCCAATTGAGGATGCTGCAGTCTCACTGGATCCGGACGATAGGAAACAGTAGTTAATAAAATAATAATTATTTATTTATTTTTTTAAAGAAAGACAAACATTCCCGGGTTACGAATAACCAGACAATATTTGAAAATATCTTACTACCACCACTGTAAGCAGAAAATGTTGCTTGTGTTGTGATGGAGAATTTAGCCAGCCGAATAATTGAATACAGTATGCCTGAGTGGTACTCAAACGAGATGCGAAATCAGCCTCTGACCGGCAAAAGCAAAACTACATGGATTTTTGCTCTCGCCGGGGTTCAAACCCAGAAAAAACCATCTACATTTCTATTGTTTTACCTACAAAGAAAGTGACAACTTTTTCCTGACGCATTTTCTGCGCCATTGAATGCGCCTTTGATGTCATAAAATATTAACCAAAATACAGCGTTACCTGTTTGAACATGTATTATCTTTCCTAAATACAGCGTTACCTGCTTGAACATGTATTATCTTTCCTAAATACAGCGTTACCTGCTTGAACATGTATTATCTTTCCTTAGCAAACGAGATTTTGTTTGAATTAGTATTTTACAACTACGACCGTTCGTATGATGGTCGGAAAACTGGGACATATTTTTAGATAATAATGTAATTTTACATTGCAAAGTTTACAAAAAAAAAAAATGCGGTGTGTTAGAGTAATCGGTATTTAAAAAAAAAAATCAGTTCACATCGCGGAATCAAGGTGATTCCAAAAATGGACAGTGACTGAATCAAATTTCAAAACAAGTCATTACTGTGAAACAGTAGACCTTGCATTTTTGTTGTTTGTTTTTGGGGTGTTATGCCGTGTTGCGCTAACTCCTTCTTTAGCCGACGTTTCGGACAGCGTTGCAGTGTCCATCATCAGGGCAGATCCGGTAGATCCGAAGATGTGTCTACCGGATCTGCCCTGATGATGGACACTGCAACGCTGTCCGAAACGTCGGCTAAAGAAGGAGTTAGCGCAACACGGCATAACACCCCAAAAACAAACAACAAAAATGCTTTTGGCCGTGAAAATCTAAAAACTTACCAGTAGACCTTGCGTCCGAAAAACATGTTTGTATTGTTTTCTTATTAAGTAAATCGAAACCAAAAGTTAAATCGTAAAATTTGTAAGAAGTTATTTAAATATACGTAACAAACAAATTTACAGAAATACCAAATGCGAAACGCTCTAGTTAGTCGAAACACGACATCGCTAGGGTCAATCAATTAGCGAAGATCTATTGAATTTATTTACTAAAAAATCCTATAATGAAAATAAAATATTGTATTGAGTTAGTTCCAATTGTAAAAAAATATACTAATGCTGATGAACATTATTTTTTATGTTTTTTTGCTGCCGAGTGTAAGTTTAAAAAAAGTTTAACCCTTCAGTCTGATTGGTTCAGTTTAGCGAACCAACAACTATTACTCGTAGAGTCTAATTTGTTCGTTTTTTTAACAACTCGTAATGTCTCATGGAATCGTGGTGTCTCCTTTACTACCAAGGTAAAAATATAATTTAAACGGTTTTAGAATGAAAAAACACGACGCTACATATTTCAATACAGAAGTTAATCACAGAATAATACAAATGTACACATATATGAAACCGAAGGTTCCGACAGCCACTTGAGATAAATTAATGTATTTTGTATTAATTATTTTTGTATAAAACGATTAAAAAGTGAGGTAACAATAATGTTTAGAATTTGACCGTTGAAATTTTTTTTTTTCGTTGTCACTCATTTAAATTCAGTTTTTATAGGAAAATACGTTATGTTAGCCCTTTTTTAATCTTTTTATGTTTGCATTAAAAATTTAATTATTTCAAAAATAATAAATTTACTTTAAATGATAAACTTTAATAGAGTAGTTCATAACCTTTGTAAAACATTTTTCATTTTTTGGATATAGTCAGAAATGTTAAATTTATTTGGATTTTATTGCATCGCGGAGATAAACACAAATCCCCCCGCCATTTGACAGCGTCGTTATGAAACATAACAGACAATGTGGAAGAGGCCTGATTGGTTAATATTAAAGAAAAATTAATAAGAATATTACTATAGGACTGTCGATGAACTGAGGTCAGATTAAAATAAACAAACGTACTCCCTTTTCCGAAGTTGAATTTTGAGTGGCGCGAAATTGAATTGGTCGGTTTCTAAGGGAAGTACAAAGTACTGGTATAGGTACTAGGTCCATAATTACGATTTTGCAATAAAAGGAAAAGTTTAGATGTTGAAGGAAACTTTAGTGAATAAACGACCCGATCTTAATTATAGATTAAACAGACCATTCCAAATTTAAATCTAACAAACGTAATTTAAAACCATATCAATCAACTTCATATTTGTATTAGAAACTTGGGTTAATCACTGGAGATAGCGCAAGTGCAAATATTAATTATATTCGTATTAGATTTTTGGTAGTTTAGAACAAACCACGCTATAATATCTCATGTAAGGACAACCAAAAGGAATAGAAGAGCTCTCTTTTTTACAGAGAAATTATCATTGTTGTATTTTTTATATTTAAATTGTGAACTTTATGGAAACTTCATCAAATAATGAAATATTTACTGTTACAAAATGAATGAAACGTGTTCTAAGTCGGTCCTATAAATAGTTTATAATTATTAATTATCGTTATGCTTACGAAATTAACTACTGCATAATATATTATCATCCAATAAGCTATATAAGCTTATAAGCTATGCTAATATTGCAAAGTTAACTATTTAGATATCCACGTTTCTAAATGTCACATTATAAAATTAACCAGATATAAACGTATAATTAAGTTATCGAAGAAAGCAAACCCAAAGCAAACAAGAAAGTGGCTTGTAATTATACAATTGAAAAAGTTCTTGATTTAAAACCACTTTATTTGAGTTATGTACATAACTTTTTAATATCATTATTATTATATTTTTTTAGTTATCAGGACAATAAACATATATAATTATAAAACTTAGAAAGTTTAAGTTTAAAACTTAGTTAAATTTTTAATATTATAAGTAAATATTTTAACCCGAACAGTATACTTACCTCTTCACCGTATATCTATACGGATATAAGAAGGCATATTTGGAAGGAGGCTTGTCGAAAACATAACCCTAGTAAACTCCATTCAACGAAATATTCGAAGTGTAAAAAAACAGCTTCAATAATATTAAAAAAAAAAAAATTATTATTAAAATAGTAATGAAATAGAAATAATGATAATCAACTTTTGAATATGTAGAACTTTAGAATAATGATAATCAACATTTGCATATGTACATATTCGGAAACTTTAGAACAATGATAATCAACATTTGCATATGTACATATTCGGAAACTTTAGAAATAATGATAATCAACATTTAAATATGTACATATTCGGAAACTTTAGAAATAATGATAATCAACATTTGCATATGTACATATTCGGAAACTTTAGAAATAATGATAATCAACATTTGAATATGTACATATTCGGAAACTTTACTGGTTCATGCAAACATGGAAAATGAAATTATTTAAATAAAATATGTATAACTGTTCTTATTATTTATAAATAATAAACTGAAATAAAATAATATATCTAATTATTTAAAAAAAAACATTTAACACTTGATTTTTATTATTTATTTTTTCTCGGAAAAAAAATAATTATATTGGTGTTTCAGGCTAATAATTATTGCCTGTAATGATTTTTTATGCATAAAACTTTGTCTTGTTAACATTTGTTAATCATTAAAAAAATTATTTAATAAAATATTGTATTTTGATAACCACCAAAAGGAACATACTATTTTGGTGACTGGGCGTTTTCACAAATACCGTCATCCCAACATTTTTCGGCAATATCGTGTCAAAATGTGACGAATAATAAATAATTCAAAGGTCTCAATTCAATTTGACAATTCAGAATACATAACATAAAATCGATTTTTTTTTGCTGTGTTCTATTTTCTTTTTTCGAAGTACATATTTTGAAAAATAGCAAGTAAATTATATACCCGCATTAAAATCAACGTTATGATTACTTTATCAAACTATGAAATATGTCATTCATTAGCAAGTGAAAATGGAATATTATTTTTTCTATCATGCTGTCATTTTGTAACAAAATCTAAACAGCACCACGACAAAATTATCTCAACTGTCTCTAACGTGAAGATGAGGTTTAATAAAATTATCTCAACTGTCTCTAACGTGAAGATGAGGTTTAATAAAATTATCTCAACTGTCTCTAACGTGAAGATGAGGTTTCATTAAATTATCTCAACTGTCACGCGTTGTATAATTTTTTTTGGACACCACAATTGATTTAAAAAAATTTAGCTATACCAAAACATATATTTAACATAAAATAATATTTATAAATTTTTAAGTCTTAAATAATAAGACAAAATATTGTTGAGCAAAGAAGTTGGTTACTGAAATCTTTTACGTACCTCTACATAATGATAGCGTAGCGCAACCATGTGTTAAGTGCAATTTGAAAATACAATTTATAAAACTACTCCAAGCTAATTAATAATAAGATGTAAAGCAACAAAATAATGCGAATATCCGCTTTATAGCCATTTTATATGGAATAAGTAACGAAAATTTCATATGAAGCATCTATGTACAAGGCTTTCTATATTTAATTAGATGCCGATAACAACAATATCCGTCAAAAAGCGATACAACCTGCACAAGTGAAGAAAAAAAAAATGGTTGATGGATCAAAATTTTTATGTATTGATACTGTTAATAAATACATTAGTATCCAATGATTGTATGCATGTAATTGTATAAATATGCTATGAGAGTGCTTAAGTATGTTGTGTGTTGACTGTGTTATATCTATCTGTCTATACGCTTTGTATTATAGTCACTTGAAATGTTATTCTTCTGTTTCTATTTTCTATGTTGTGGCTTCTTGTTATATGTTTCAACATTTCAACATCGGTTCTTAAGAGGGATTGCTAGGAGGCTAGGATTAGAAAAAAGGCAAATACTCATATGATGAAATTGAACTAACTCTAAACCTCTCTCCTTTACAAGTCCGTCGGGAAAGAAATGACCTCATTTGCTTCTTCAAAATTATAAATGGTATTATTGATTCACCTACTCTACTGCAACTCATTCCCTTCAATATCCCCTCGCACAGACTCAGAAATAATGAACTGCTCTTCCTCAACCATCATTTGACAATTTTTTGTATTATTCACCACTGTCCAGAATGTGTAGACTGGTCAACTAAAGTCAAAACCTTAACTTTTTTGGGATAAGTCTGAATGATTTTTGCCAGTCGCTAAACAAGTGACGGAATATTACAAGTGTCCCGTGGTCCTGACCCACGGCGTAGTCTTGACTTGATTTGACTTGTCACTTTATTTTCTTATATTATATCTGCCTTATGTCTTTGCTTTCATGTACCTTTGTCTACCCCTGTATTTTTCATTTAACTGTATTCGTGTTATTATTTTGTAATTTGGCCGATGTCCGTTAATAAATAAATAAATATGTTTGCATTAGTGATGTAATTAATATTGTGAACATGACCCTTTGACAAGCTGCTATAGCAGGTTAGCGGGTGCCTATATTAAAGGATTAAAAAGTTATATCATTATATTACATCGAGATTTAAATATATATTTTATAGCAAACTGCAAACATTCATGTTATTCTCAGAAAACTGATTACAAATGCAGTGCACATCGGCGGAGTTGCATTCGGCCAGAATCAGATTAACACAATAATCACCTTTTTGACATACACCCGTGTGACAAGTGACAGCCGTACCCGGTCTCCCCTATCCATGGAAGAAAGTTAAATAATCATGTAACACTATTTTCAATTAAAACCAACATAATACGCCTACATCGGGCGCAATGAATCATATTTACCTAGTCAAAGTGATGTAATTCCAGGTCGTCTACTCCTACAGTATTAAGAATGTATGCAAAGTAATATAATATAAAATAAATAACCTTGTACACACCGCTATTTAAACTTAAATAATTGTCATGTTACAAAACAAAAAGTTTCTTCGTCAGGATAAATGTACTGTAACATACAATGAACTGAATGAAATTGACTAATTATTTAGACATCAGTTACTCCTAGATTCTGTTAAAAGTTTTTGATATAAACATAAGTAAGTTGGTTTATAAAAGTTTTTAATATATACATAAATGCTTTGGTTTATAAAGGTTTTTGATGAATTTATAAATATACATGAGATACACGGAAACAGGATGAGAAATGCAAGGGAAATCAGATGGCAGAAATCTCTCATGTACCAGGCCGTCCAACTGTAAAACAAAATCCCGGGAAGGAAGGAAGTTACTGAGATTGAGAAGATAGTTAAGTTTAAAGAGGAATTGAGAAAACATCTTTTCCTCCAATATTGACGTTTTTTTATGACATATAATATGTACTTACATTTAATTTATTTAAAGATCCATTGTTTGCAAATTACTGTATTTTTTATATGTTTCTAAAACTATTAGCATACACGAAGAGGTGAGCTAAATTAAGATTAATAAATAAATGCGTTAGTTTATAAAAGTTTTTGTTATATGAATATGAATGCACAAAGTACCTTTATATATTAATAATTTTATTTCTTTAAAATGATAAATTAATCACCGTTCATTGTAATATTTTTGTCTTTAAGCATTAATTTGTCTGTACTTGTTTTTCTAATCTTAAATTTGTAAATTTTCATAAAAAAGGTTTTGCCTTACGAAGACCATTGGTTTTGGAACATATCGATCCTTTAATTTTAATGACGCCACAAAGTGAAGTTATATCAAAACAAATTACTAATCATATTCTTTTAATAATTTATGAATGACTATTTCTAGTGGGAGCTATCATTGTAAACTAAAGGAAACCATCTCGAAAACTGACAAAAATGTTACAATTGTTATTATTTTGCCTATTGTCAAAGAATTCCAAACTTGAGTTCAGAAAACCTTTCTAGTCAAGGTGACCACGACTATAAAACAGCGGACCAAACTTGATTAAATTTTTCAGAATTTTTCTACACTGTCTAGGAGGTAGCCTTGGTTATATTACTTGAATAGACAGGCGCTGTGTTCTCATTTCTATAACTAAAGGACTTTTATTAAACATCACATTTGAGATTTTTTAGTGCGTCATTCAAGCTATGATTTCTTATTTCCCACGTAAAGGTAATGCAAAATAATAGGACATACGGCCTAGTGTGATTTGTCATTTGAAAAAGCTCCAGTTCTCTTTATACCGTAGGTGCCTCCGCCTTCAGAATTTTCTCGCGGTAAAGTATCTAGCATTGGCGGGAAAACATGAGCCATTACTTTCAGCTGTGCCAAATTGTCTCCGCAATAGTCTACGAGCATGTGCGCTATTGGCTTAGAATCCTGCACGAAGAAGCGTACCCGATGTACTCTACCATAGTATAGCTATTATAGCGTACCCTCTTCCTTCACCTCCTCCTTACTCCTACCCCACAGGAAGAAGAACATACAATACATGTGTGTTCATACTCCGTGAGATAATATCTATTCAGAAATTCGGTGTGAGCCGGAATTGTGTGATATTCGATGATTTAATTTTGTGAAGGGCTGAGATTATTCCACTAGTTCTTACCCGAAACAGTTTGAGATTTTAGTAGGTGCTGTAAATCGTGCGATTTAGGGATTTGTACTAGACGCCTTTAGTCCTTTCATTTACAGTGACCATTGCTTCTCTAGGTAGGACAACGTGTCGACGATCTGAAGTGCAGGAATTCGGGGTTAATTATTTGATACCTTCTTACGGCAAAAGGAGGAACTGCAGGAGATAATGAATTAATTACGAATATCGATCAATTTCAACCATAACCATTGTCTTTTTTTAAATCTTGTATCTATACCTTTCTACGGGTACATGGCATACTCTTTTTATGAATGTATGAATGTATTTAACTGTATGCATGTACGAACGTATTTGATTTATATATTGTTATTTTTTGTTGTTGTTTTAAAAATAAAAACCTTCTGTTCACACTGAATTATGCATTAAATATGTGAAATATTGTGCAAATCATATATAAAATATATATTATGTAAAATCCTATCGAGGCTTTTAAATTAAAAATAAATAAATGAGGAAAAAAATGTCAAATTCCCATAAATTCTTTTCAATTATATTGTCCGGTGTACACGATAATCATTTTTATGTTTTGGTACCTACTCAACTACCAGTCCAGAGATACTTAATACACATGCTCAAGTTGAAGAACAAATCTTTCTTTTATAAGTTGAAATTTCCCTCACGGAAGTACCAAATGTTTTTGATATCGGTGAGTAAACACTCATCCTTTCACTTACTCAGGATGTATAGGTAGCAATAACTGAATTTTCATGGGTTCACGTCCAGAGATCGCAGCAATTCCGAGATGTGTTGGAAAGTTCCTAGTGGATTTAGATTATATTTTCCAATATAGGCCAATTCATTGAGAATAAGGCGAACTCGTCAAATTGTCATCACCGCAAATTTAATGGAATAACAAAATACCTATTTCACTTAAATACTAAATATGTGTAAAATTATGTAGAGGCATTACATTTCAGATGTTATTATCATAACGTTATTTACCACAGAAGTAAACATTTATCAAAGAAGATTTTAATTTAATTCTCTCGCAGAAAATTTGATATCAGAAGATAAGCTTAAAGGTATGCGGCAATAGTAACTATTTACTCTCGCTACGTTTCGTGAATTCTCAGGAAAGCTGAAATTTTCATAAATTGGTAGCGTTTAAAACCGACTAATCATTTTGAAATGTATTGCATGCATATAGCAGTTTTTGAAACTTTTGTAATTTTTGTTGAATTTACCAACTTGTTTGTTTTCAGTTATAACTAGCGTAGACCCAAAAAAATCAGGGGATATTTTAACTGTGGGAATTGTTATACTAAAAGAAATTATAAAACAATATTTGCCTCCGGATCATTAAATTTCAACAGAAGAAATTCACATTTCGAATGTTAATAAATTTGAAATATTACGGAATCTATCCGCACGCGTCAAACATTTAAACAAAAAATAGATGTTTTAATTCACTTACATTAATTGGTTGATGTAAACAGGGACGTAACTAACTAACCATCACGCCGTTTCTCTACAAGAGTAGACAGAGGGGACGAACCGTCAAACTTGCCTTATTCACATTCATTCATCGTCTGGTACATACGCTTCGATTGTTGTCTTGACATGGCTCGACTCAAGTACGAGTATCTGATTCCCTTGATGGTGCAATGTATCCCCCAGGCGTCACATTTGCTTATAATTAGATAAAGTACGTACAATGTGTTTTATTTAGCAATTTCACTTGACCAAATATCAGAATAGGCAAATTTTCTCTTAAAAAAACTGTTTTTTATTTTTTTATTTTATTTGGTACAATATTTTTTTACATTTCTAAGTTTTCCAGTAATGTTGGCCTCACTGGGTGGCTTGCCCGTGCTGAGGCCTTCATTTTATGATATGAAAATATAATCTAAATACAATCTACAATATAAGATAAAATAATACATTTAATATATAATCTTGTGTGTTTGTGAGTGATGTGTGTTTATATTGGTTTTGTGTGTTACGTGTAGGTTTATTTTTATTTTATGCTATGACATTTTGGTAATATTGTTTTTTTTGTTCTTTAATCCATTTTGTAATTTTGTATGTGAATTTATTTTTATCTTCCTCAATTTTAATTTCATTTTTAGACTGTTGAAAGCTTTTATAGCATGGTATTGGTAGTGTCTTTGTCCAAAGCTTGAATTTATTGTCGGAGTTTTTATGTTTTATTTGTACGATTGTCTAACTGGTCTGCTAGTGTTATTTTGTGTATGTTGAAATTTATTTTTTTTGTCAAAAATGTTGTTTAGTTTAAGACATGGTTGATTTGGAAGGCTTTTCTTGTGGACGAATTTGAATGAAGTGCTTGGGAATTGGTTTTTTTTTTCAATTACCAAGTTGGAGAGGTCAAAGGGTCTTCCCAAACCAGCCTCTTTCAATTGGCAATGCTTACACTATCTTATACTAAAGTGAAAACTGGCTTCAATTTACGCCACAACGCCACAAATGCCAAAGTAATTACTATTTTAAAACATTCCTACCTAGAACTGAAATCTTCTCCACCATTACACCACTGTATGGAGAACTGAAAAAAAAGAATTTAAATACGAGTAAATAAAATACCTACAACAAAGCAGGAAGCTTATGAATGCTAAACCGATTATAAATTCAGGTGAAAGTGAATTTATTTTTTATGGAATTCAATAAGTACCTAATCGACACATCACGTCCAAATTCCTTTTATATATGTGCAAATTTTATATGAATGTCTTAATAATAATAAAGCATCTGATGACAAATTACTTATCAGGTAGAATATAAAACTTCGATTACCAAGAGTAAGCTTATGATAAAAATTCTAGTAGCCGAAATGTTCCGACAGATTTAGTTGAGATTGTCTCTCCCCATTCACAAGGATGAGAACATCTCACCGAGGGATGGGTGGCAGAAACACAGGTAATTAAGATGTTTCCATTATCGACATAATTTGATACCCTGATTACGTCCATCACTAGCATGCTGTCACGTCCATATAACATTACAGCGTGCCGACAGCGGGCTACGAGAATTTATCTGGTCGTATGCTCGGAGACGGGCGCCGCAGTGTGTACGTAAATGATCCGCGGGCATTAATGTATCTGCCAATGTGTCCTACGGAGATTTCCCAAAGGAACTGCAAAATTTCCCCTAGCTTCTACGTTCCCACACTGAATTCTTAATGGGATATGTAATGTTATTCCTGATCATGTTCATGAACTATTATTATCAGCGTTTTGCCTCGTTGTCAATGGTAAGCAAATATATGGGGCAATACTTCGAACGACACAATTTAATATTCTCTCGATAGAGGAGGTAATCTGAAGCATAATTTTATAACTTAATTTAATCCAAACCACTAATGTACACTGTAAACAAGTCGCTACAATCCGATTGATGTATTCAAGGTGTCGGATGGGGAGTTTGTGTTGAGGTTTTACTTAGAAAATGGATCTACAAATTAGCCGTTATTGAGTCAGCACCCTTCGAAAGTGTAATGTACGTAATATCATCTCTAATCATGCCCATGAACAATCATTTCACGGCTTGCTTTTGTCAATATATAAAATAGAGAAGGAACCATCACGATTGACACAATTTATAGACCTTATAGGATGGGTGATATAACAATTTTTTAATTTTTTATTTCCTTAAAATTTTTTATCACTATCGCTTCATTACTCGTTCGCTCGCTGAGTGTTGTAAAGTGTGCATAGAAAACAAAAGTAGATTTAGAACGCGAGATGAAGCGGGGTAAATTTCACGAACGAATTATTTTAGTTAAGAATTACTTATGTTACATAGTTATAGTAAGGTTCTTAACTACACCTAACCTAACAAACCATTGCTCTTCAAATTTCTTATATTCAATTTGGGAGGCGGAAAGGGTTCCGTCGCCCCGGGAACCATTTATTGGATAACCAACATCTTTGCCATAGGTCACTCCAAGTGGTTCGCTAAGTTTGATGACTTAGCAGGGGTGCCCGGGTGAGGGTTGTCTAGGTCTTGAAGAGACTGGTTGAAGGAGACTTTTGACCTCTCCAGCAGGACAATCTCGACCCATCGTCTTGTTCCAAAGTTCCAGGGATGCATTCATAACGTCCGTCACTCCCGGGCATTCTGAACCACAGATTCCTATAGTCCCATTATAGTCTTTTCTTTTCCAGAATTTCCTCGTCTTCCTTTTCTTAAAATGATCCTCAACACAGCATCACCAAAGATGTCAGGGAAATTATTTTCCTAAGGGCCTCTTGTTAGAGCTATCTAAATATTACAAATTTTTGAAATAGAGGGTTTAAGTTAAAAACATAATTTTATTTGGTTTATAGTTAAAGTAATTCGTATATTTCCTATAAAAAGTCCCAAACACTGTTAAAACTTTGATTGGATTTCAGTTAATAAATATCAAAAGGCTGTTATAAAATTCGAGCCCAAAAGTTAATTTGCATAATACTCCACACCATCGTACATATGTACGTAGATACGTTATAATGAGCGAGCAAGATAAAACATTAAACGCTAAAGCAAACACTGCTTCATACCGCGTATTCATTATAAAACGAGAAGAGGGAAAATGAACAAAAACCTGGGAAATCCAGTATCACGGCTAATGTAATTTTTGTGTCGCGTGGATATATCTCATTTTCATTTCACCATTCGTAACTTAATGTTTGGTCTCATTTGCCCAAATTTTTTTTTATTTTCCGCTTCGGAAACGAAAAAAAAACGGAAAACCTTCCGAGTTTCGAAATCATCGCCATTACGGCCGATTAGAGGCACACATTAATTTATTGGACTTGTGTAGATTGTTAAATGTTAATATGCTCCGTGTATACTTAGGACGAAATTGGAACTCAGGCGCGGTGAGCCTTTATAATATATTCCAAAATGTAATTTCGAGTGCCATTTATTATTTATGTTTCTAAATATTTCATTGTTTGGAATACAAATTTGTTCAACACAAACTTTTTTTATTATTCATTGGAAAATCCAATGAAAATCCTATAATGTAATATATAAGTTGGGTTTTTAAAGCGCGGTTTAATATATGCTCATAATTTACTTTATTTCTGCGTAGTTTAACATTCCAGTTAATAATTTTCATAATTTTTAAATACTTGAAACTTTGCCAGTAACGTGCCAGAAAATCTGTGTGAAATTGAGATAAAAATGAAAAGGGTTTTTATAGTTTATACGTAAAATATATTCAATGGTTTATTTTATCAAGTACAGTATGTACAGTGGATACAGAATATACAGATATTAAGTGTTTTTGTTGTTTGTTTTTGGGGCGTTATGCCGTGTTGCGCTAACTCCTTCTTTAGCCGACGTTTCGGACAGCGTTGCAGTGTCCATCATCAGGGCAGATCCGGTAGATCCGAAGATGTGTCGGCTAAAGAAGGAGTTAGCGCAACACGGCATAACACCCCAAAAACAAACAACAAAAATGCTTTTGGCCGTGAGAATCTAAAAACTTACCAGATATTAAGTGGTTTAAACCTAGATATAATAATTTAATACATTCAGAGGTTTACTCGATAAGTAGTCGATTTAATGTAATTTATCAGTAGCAATTTTGTACACTTCACGATACCACATGAAGTGAATGCTAGAAAAGTTGAACTGATAAGCCTGCTTAGTAAATAATCTTTTTCTATTTGGAATAGTTATATTATTTTCACCTTGAAGTACACCTAGTTTTCATGTAGGTCCATTTTAAAAACTCAAAACTTTACGCCAAACAATTCTTAAACCCTAGTACACGTACACGTCACCTAGTTATTTGGAAAATGAAAGTTATGAAACAAAATAACTTATTTACAAAATATAGACATTTTAGATTCCGAAGTTGTAACGAAAAGCAGATTTTTATAACTTGTCCACCAGAAAGTGTTTAGGTGAGTAAATATTTTGCAAAATATGTCTCCACAACTATTAAAGTTAGATCCTTTAATGGTAAATATTCCAAGAAGAACCGTCGATAAAGTTCGTAATAAGAAAACGAATGTATTTTCGAAATACACATAAAAAAGGGTACGCCACTTGTTTTAATTTACTTCACAAGAAAATACGTTAACTTGTCGATTAGTATGTATTATTGCAACAATTACATAACGGTTTTAGGCTCCAATTCTGTACTTAACACACCATCGGTAACTCGTATGCAATGTTAGCTGATGTGTTTTATGCCTCTGTTGACATATAAAACTTTGATAATTAAAATTTTTAGCATTGAATATTTTAAAGGGGTCACTACTGCATAACAAGGTTTTTGTTTTTGTTTCTCCTTCACATTTCTTTCACTAACTTTGTACTAAAGTTTATTCTTATTTCTTATTTGCTCACATAATCTTGTAACTTTTTCTTTCTTTTGTGTATGTAAATGGGTCTTGAGCCGTTAATTATAAATACATAAATGAATCTTTGCCATCAAAAATTCACTGGCAATAAGGAACTGCGAAAAATATAACGGCTTAAAAATAAAATTCATGTAAGATTGTGGTGGTCTGTAATCTAGTTTTTGGAATGGTTCGTATTAAAAAAGAATTCAATACAGAATGAAGGTTTATTTGAGAAACTAAATTACAAATCACTACAAATAAATTATTGAAACTAAAATGCGTAGGAACACCCGTGAGAAATGCTATCATCATTCATGTTCGATGTTGCCACCTCAATGTTTAAGGGATTTAAATGATCTAGTCGCCAACGCAATGGTACCTGGCTACAAGATCAACAAACGTTGATTCTTAATTTTTGATTTTCATTATTATTTGACTTCATAAAACGTCGTATAAAAATCGATAAAACCGTAAGAGACTTAAACGATCTGTGATTGGTCGGCGGGTTCTGAAGTACTATACCGCTCCCTCACGGGTCGGTCGGTCACGTGTGTAAATTTTACGCACTGCGTGGACTCGCACTGAGGCTTAAAAAATAGGTATTTAAAACAAACCTGTTTTTTAAATTCTACAAAACCGAGGTAAGTATTAATTATAAATTATTTAAACTATGAAAAATACATTTATTAAAAAATACTAATATTTAAGTCAGTAGGTGAAATATTCTTAAAAAAATATATTTTATTCAGTTAAGTTCCTTATTAACATTCTATTAAACTATTGCAACAGACTTTTACACTATTTTATGCAGGAATTACATGATGCAAAAATTGTGCATTACAAGTCCATCCGATTCACATAATGGCTCCATGAATATGAAAATAATCTCTTTTAATATATACTGTACACCATGTAAATGGCTTGAATTTTGCCAGAAACAATCAAATTAATTATCACTTGAATGGAAACTGTGTCAGTTCGTCGACAGGTTAAAATTGCAAGCGCTTTCTGCATTTCGAGTATGAATGGTTGTGAATTCAGATCTAATCAACGCACTAAAATATGTTTATCGTCACCTAAAACCAATTTATTGTAACTTACAGCTGTTGATACATTGATGCGGTTCTGGAACAACATTTTGATCCAGCTAGTTAAGCCCGGGCGGCCTTTGTTCGAAGTGTTTATGTACAAACGTGGTCAGTGCAGAGCACTTAACAAATTGGGCAGCGATATCCAAAACGACGGAAGCGCCGTAATGACGAAAATTGCAATAATCGGACAAAATGTTTTATTTTTGAACAAAAAGAGCTCTTCTTTTTCTAACATCAACTTGCTTGTGTTCAAAAAGTGTCAAGAAATTAAACCTCTTATTTTATTTGTGATACTTTCTGAACACAAGCAACTTGATGATAGAAAAAGAAAATCGACCTTAGAGTTTATTATTGTTTCTTTTCACTCCTAATGTAGCCTTACATGATTTTTTTTCTCAATTTTTTTCGTCTAATTCATTAATAAAAACTAAATCTAGTAAGTTCTTGCAGGTCTTCGGGATTTGACGGGAGTAGATAGGTGGATGACTATGATGATCCTTCGTTGGCAAAATCCTTTTTTTGGACGGCCCCAAAGGTGTTGCTGGTTATCTTCAGTGGCAAAAGAAGCGCCCGCGGTGCACGTACGTGTGTCCTTTTTGGATTGCTCGAATTTTTCTGTAGATTAAGTCGATGATAAGTATTCTCATGCTAGTAAGTCCTCCTCAGGCAAGTTAGAAAGATTCTTCACACACCGAACGTACACACATCGATTCGTCTGAGAGAATAACTTCTGGGCATATGCTGCAGTGCATTGTAAATAATTTTACTACTGGTTTTGCTTTTAGTATTAGTATTTTCGCCAAATACTCGTAGTAGTACTTTTAGTATTTTCGCCAAATACTCAGTAGGACAGTAAAACGCCTTGAAATTACTTAAAAATGTTAGACCTATATGGGACGGTCAAAAAATAATACGGAATCCATCCCGACTTGATATGAACTGACAACAATGAATGTTATTGTTGTTTGATTTATCAGACAAGTTCCAAAGAAATCTCTTGACTACTGCATTAAGTATATTATTGCTACCTGTGTTAAGTCCACACGTAATTCGTGTACATTAGTGCGGAAGCGAGAACTATAACTAATTATGTTAAAATTTATTATTTTGAAGGGAAGCCGGGAATCGATTCCCGTGATTTCTGGAATAGTGAAGCTTATAATTCAATCGTATAATGTGACTTCCTTCCAATAATCTAATTTCAGCAGCTTTTGAACCTTGAACACACTCTCTCGAATCGTCAAATTAGATTTTCGTAATAAGGGTAGGAGGATGAACTCACTTGGAGGATGAACTCCCACAAACAGCGAACTTATTTCCAGTTGCTTTTATGAAAACATTATTATTATTTTATTTATGTAAGCAGATACTTAGATAGCAAACTAAAACTTACTTTTATGGCACAGTTTATTCAATCTACAATCTATCTAAATGAGTTTTGATAATAATTTTAATATAAAATTTCTACAACATTGAAACAGGAGCGCTCGAATGCCGAAATTGTAACACACATAAATTAGTTATGCGAAAATTTTAATGCTTTCCTAAAAATTAAAATAAGGTTTATTGAAAAAAAAATTAGGTTGTCTAGCCAGAATGGATTTTCGAGTGATCTAATCATGTTGTTAAAAAAGGCTTATGACCAATATTGATGGTTGATCAAAAGTATCTACAATAAAAATAATGCAAGCATAAAAATTCTGCATGGGAAGTTAAAATACAACCAGAGAAAATTCTTTTCAATCATTCTTGATTTCTATGTCAAAATATTCTAGGTTCAACAGTAAAACCTGAAGATGAATCTAATGACACTGCGAAAGATAATATTACTTGAATATTATCACGTTAATATCGGTATTGTTGCTTAAGTCGGCAGTAATCTCTTTGAGGGGTTTACGGTTTATTGTTATAAGTCGTAATAAGCGATGAAATGCGAATGTATTGCGTCAGCATGGCATCGGGGGAAAAAAGCACACAGTTTGTTGGTTTCGCGGATAAGCGGTACCCTTTCTTGCCACGCTTGGAACCAGAGAGGTCACCCCAATTATTTAAGAAACATAAAGGATGTGTTGCAACACTTATGATCAGTTAAAAATATTTATTGCTCTACGTTTAGTAGGTTATCCTTTTAATATATGTTATCGTTTTTTTTGTTCATAAGTCCATACCGTCGCGAACATGATAAATGTCATAAGTTGAGTGGTAAGATTTAAATGAAATAATTCTGTTCAAATACTGTCAACAGGTGGGTTTGGTTTTTTTATTGTGATTATTAGTCCCAACGGCCTAAAAGTAGTGCAACAAGACAAAGTAATTTTGAAGATTGTTATGAGGATGAAGGAAATTGAGTAGGGTGGATAAGAAAGGAATGCGTTGGTTGGAATATGCAAGGGTTCTGGCTATCCGAATTTGGTCTCTAAATATGGGTAAAGCTACTTCAACGTCTCAAAATGTGGTCTTTCGCCAAGCCGATTCTGGGAGTATTTTCAAAGTTGCAAAAAAATCAAGAGTTTATTTATTTTTCTTTATATTTAATTATATGTACCTACCTAGGAAACACAATATATAAATTTAAATGCATTTACATGAAAATACATTTCTTATGAAATTAATTGTCTTTGTGAATATTTATATTATTACTATGAATTGGGGCCGGGCGATCACTGCAGAAGTGGCGTAATCCACAAAATTCCTAAATAAAGTTATTACTTACTTAATTGAAAGGTGCTTATGACATGTTTCGCCAAATTGAAATGTCTAGGTCAACCGCAATTAGAATTCTTCTAATTGAAGTAAGTTCTTGCAAATATAAAAAATAACTAATAAATATGTTCGTCTCAGCTCAACTTTTTTGTAAGTTAAGCCACTTTGGCAGTGGCCGCCGCAATCAAAAAAGTTTCACATATCTGTATTATTCTCTTTCTAGGAGAATAGTGAATTATTAGAGATGTTGTAATTAACGTTATTTTTTATTATATTTTTGTACAAATGATTAATATTACGATTAATGTTGTATTTTTCTAACTTTTTTTATGTTTTTTTGTTGTTTCTCTTAGTTGTTTAGCATCTTTAAATAGTGATAAATAAATCATAAGCTATGCATCCTGTGAAAATTTTAAAATTGATTGTTAACATGCACTTCCCAGTGCTAATTTTATAGATATATTATCATGTTAGTGTAATAAACGTAGGTCAGACACTATGAAATACATAATAGTGAACGTTTGTCTCTGGTGAATTTACGACTTGAACGGAGGATATAAACAGCCTGCTTATGTACGAGAGGATTTCTTCGATTTTGACCGTTATCAGTTGTACTTCAATATTACATTACTAATTATTAAAGTCTATATTTTATTGTGTAATCGAGCAGCCGGTAGGATTCCAATAGTAATATTCTATTTACAAAACACTTTCGTTATAATAGCGCAGCCGGTAAGATTCGAATAGTGTAAGGTTGCATGGGTCAACTCACGGGTCAGAGGAAAGGAAATTGTTCCTCCTCTCTGTCGAATAGAGACCTGTGATTCCAGATACAGATTTGAAATGCCCTATACCAGATAAAATATTACGCAATAAAATGTACCCCTGAGACAGGGCAATCAATAGATAAATTGAACGTTTAAAGCAAGCATGTTGAATTGTCACGTCGTGATAAAGCAAGAAGTACTAGAAAACTCGTCGCAGGCGGCGATCGAACACTCATTGTGCAGATTCAAAAATTAATGTTGAATCCTGGTTCTGCGATTGGCGAGAACTCAACAAAGCCCCAAAAAAAGGACCAAAGACATGACAAAACAAAAAGTTCTATGTATTTACATAATAATTTCATTGTAATGGGGCAGCCTGGAGAATTCGAATAGTAATATTCAATTTATAGATATTTTCATTAGAACGACGTAGCCGGGTAGCCGACGTAACACACTTTTATTATAATGGGGAACTAAGTTTTCCAAAATAACAAATAATTAGGATCAAATCATGATATTTATTTTGCTTGATTGTTTTCTTTTACCATTCTCATCATAGTTTGGATATGTGAGGGCTCACAGTTATCAACAAAATTAACTAATCTGTTTTCAATATAAATCTGCCCTTCCAACATTTCCCAGTCCACCGTCCACCAGCAGTCCCTCTATTCGGTGTAAATCCCTCATCTGACCAGCAGGCATCAATCAGACCACTGCCTCAATTTACAATGCGGATGCTTTTCCACATCATTCCGTAAAGTTATCAAAATTTATGGCCGACTTCAAACAGCGGATAAAATCATTAAATTAACAAAGCGCCCCCTGACGGCTTCCCAAGGTGTCGATATTAAGACACCAAAACCTGAATCCGAGAGTTTTTAAGGGTATACTTAAAAGAATTAATAATCTGCTCTTTCATGGATGGCACTAATTTAATAATTTTAGAAAAAAACACCATTTGAAAGCTACTATAGCTAGTATTTCTAAGGCTTTTTGAAATAATGAGTTTGAATGTGAACATAACTATTTATTCATATTCATATTGCGTATGTACTGGCACAAACACACAATTAATCTTAATATTGTAAAGCTTAATAAAACTTGAAAAAACAATTTTTCCCTACATAATTAAATTTGTGCCATCTATAAAAGTGCAGATTATGTATACTTTTATAAATATCTTTAATCTAATCTATTGATGATAAGAAGTTAACGACATTTTTTAACGAACTAATGGTAAGTTTTTTTCTTTGAAAGTGTAAATAAGTACGCCTTACGTAATATATGAAAATATGTTTATCGACGAGGGTTGCGGGTGATATTTTGTTAAACGAAAATGTATTGTCTAAGATACTATCTCCATTTAATCATCTTATTATTATTATTGGTTAGGACCAACGTTGTTATAAATTATTTAATGATAAAAAGAAAATGTAACCGGATATCATTTCTAAGCTAGAAAGCCGTTGTTCATTAAGAATTTGCGTGTCTATTGTGTGGATAAATGTTCAAATTCTGATGAGTATTAAAAAAACAGTTATTAAAATTAAAATTTATATTTTTAATAATTATTTAATTTAATTTAAGTGATTGTTCAATATGGTGGCCGTGTTGTATACTGCCTTTTTATTCCACAAGAGATAGCATGATCTTGGTTCCTACTACCAGCTTCCAAATCGGAATAATTAATATTATTATACCTACCAGCTGACGATAGTTTGAAAAAATAATTCTCATTGGGATGGTAACCTTTCTTTGGGCAAATCGTATTATTCATTATTTAAAATTTAAAAAAATGTTTCATGAAATATTATTGATTTGTAATTAAGCAGGTAGGTATCAATCTAGTTATTACAGTACAAAAATTAATTTTGAGAATTATATTTAAATGCCTAAACTATTTGCTAAAATTAAGGTCTTACACATACGCCAGTTATTAACTGAGACAAGCTTTTGCTACATACGGAAAAATAACCTGCTGATGTCTCAACAACATCAAGCACAAACCCGCTTTTCATCAAACATGGAATGCGCGCTCTCTAAAACTAGAACCACATTCGCTCAATTCTGATTCATCGCTTCTAAAATATGCAATGCTTTAAACACCGATATAAAGTCCATTAATTTTATATCCCTTTTTACAATCCATGTTCAACATTGGCAATTTTAAAGGGGAAGAGCCTTCTTTAAGGAATGCACGAGTTCCCAACACTGTTTAAAAAAGTTTTAAGTTTATAATTTTAATCTAGAAATGTTGTTTTGTTCATTGGTCAGAAGTCCACTGGAGTATGCTTCCACAATATGGAATCCTCAATATAAGGTACCTATATATATATATATAAAATTGTATTTACAGAATTATTTAATTACCCTTTTATAGGTTTAGGGAGGGGATCAAAAATTGAAGAAATTGCAAGGATTTCGCTAAAAGGAGAAAATGATTAATGTAATGGAATGCCGGTAGGGAGGAGACCGTAAAACTAAACTGATTTAGCTATATAGTGTAACCAGGTAAGCTTCACGCTGAGAATGAGAGATGACTAACTGGGTGAGTTTTTTATATTATTTATTAAATTCCAGAGGACCCTTTTAAAAGTCGGATACAACCGAGGTACAGGAACTAAGTTTACGACACCTGCCGCCCAAATAATGTTATCATTAAAAGGAATGTGCTAGGCGAACTGTCAATCAGCTGTGAGCGAGAGACGGGCCAACGACCTTTCATATGTAGGCCGATAACTTTTGTTTTAGGGGAACGCCTTGGACCGAGGGTCATATCGAGAATTTACCTACTTGCCGATCTGTTATTCTTTTAAAACATTACGAATCAAATCATGACGTTGTCCCTGCGGTAGGTATTGAATCGCCGACGAAACATTAAATACCTATTACAAATTAGGCCAACCAATATAAATACGCAGTATAAAAATACCTATCTACAGGGTACCTACCACAACACTGGCGTACAATTGAAACAGCGAACACTATGAGGGATAGAGGCGTTTAGGCTACGGCAGTGTACAGTCAGTCGAAGGAGAAGTTTTGCTAGCGTATGACCGCCCGAATAGAAAGCAATCGGATGCAACCAGACAGAACAAAATTTAATACTTTTCATCTATTGTTTGACTTTCTAATTTACAAATTGGGATGCACAAAGACAAATCTAGAGTCAAAAGAGGGAGATGGTAATCTCCGAAATAAAACTACCAACCGAACAACTTTTCTCAACAGGTACCTTTCGAGAGGTAGGCAGCCTCTTTAAATTAAATGCAAAAATCAAACCAATTATCCGTTTATACCTACTTGAGAGGATAGGTATTCAGTAGAAGTTATCCATACCTAATACACGAGGATTCTAGTAACCTCATAAAATAATTACTGGAACCAAATTTAAAATACAGACAGTCCTCAGCCTAAATTTGGCATTTCGAGTAAACCTTACATATATCTCACATGATAATTGGCTGAATGGGTAGGCACACAACCTATCGATAAAAGCAGGCTAAATGTCGACAAGATCGTCGTGTGTTATATATGTTATTGACCTAGAAAGGGATGTAAATTCCCGACGACGAGGAAGTTACAACGTTTTCTGGAGGTGGCGCGTAACTTAGGACCTTACGTGTCACATTTTCGCGACTTGATTCGTGACAAGGGATGTCATGGTTTTTCCCTTCTACACTCAGTAAAGTAGATTATCCTGGAGGTGTATGAGGTTGGGGCAATTCTGAAATTGGTGAGGAGACCTGGTTTTCTTTATTCTGGCGTGACGGTTGCCGATTTGGAACAAGGGGAGACCCGGCCGGTTGTGATATCCAGACACGCAGATATCGATCGCCTTGTTCAAATTATCATCCATCGGTTTTGTTTGGTAAAGAGGAGGAGCCAACTTTAATTTGAAAAAAATTCATTCCCGTTCCTCTCCCTTCCCTCCCAAAATATATACATGGATGGCGCCGACAACTAACACCATAAATTTATCGTATGTATATCACATATATCAAATCTAACACTTTATTATATTCACATTACCCTACGATAGATAGAATCGCGTAGCTAGTTGGGGAGCAGGCGACTTTGAAAATAAGGTTTATGAAATAGCTTTAAAACACAGCGGTAATGGATTCAACTCACTCTATCTCAAAAGAACCGAGGGATACCACACATACATAGATAACTAGGTTTCTATACCGAGAAACAAAAAACCAACACAACGTTCGGTGAAGCCTTTTTATACTGAACCGTCACGTGAAATGAGTACGTTCAAGGTCGTACGTCACGTAGACAAACTAGGATGTACACACTTGAAGGGGTGTGTAATAAAGAGAGGAGCAAAGGCTTGTAAAGACGGCAGGGAGGATATTACTACCCCGGATATATACATAACCAAAGCCTTATGGAAAAGTTACCTATGGGACTTAAAGAAAATTTATCGTAGAAAGAAGAGAAGGAAAAGTAAGAAAGGGCAGATCATTACAAAGTTATGTGAATTTCAATGAGAAGTAGATCCATTTCTAGTATTTGTGAATCGTTAATGAAGAGTGAACAAGAAAAATGTTTTATATTTTGGACGATAAATGTGGTGGAAAGGTGAGAGAAAATTGTTAAAGAATCTTAAGGATTGGTACAAATTTTTTTTTTTTTTTTTTTTTTTTTTTCTTTATTCATGAAATATTAATGTGTACAGTTTTTACATGCTTTTCGACTACCACACTAGACATACGCCCGTATTATGGTTAATGTATTTTGTATCTACTTGAATACAGTCGGCAGGAGGAAAATAAATTTGTAACAATGAACGAAAATAATAATATGTAACATTATAACAATATACCCCTCACAATAATACTGAAACAGATTACTAGCTTCAATTACCCCCACAATGACGAAGTAATAATAAAACATAATTGCTAATCTGATATAAGGTCAACATGCCGCTCCGTTGACCTAATGCGATGAAATAATTCCTTTCACTAAGAGACCCCTTCTCCACCCTATTCTTCACCTCCCCTTCCTACAACACCAATTCTGACGAAACAGCCTGCGATATACAAATACCCCTGTTTCAGAAATGGGAAGGTTTTTTCCCCTTTTTACGTCTAGGTAGGATCTACTATAAATGGTGCATAGATACACAGGTTTAATATCGATGTTAATTATGATTTTTAGATAAATTCTTTTTCACAGCCAAAGAAGGTGCAAAAGTAATATTTATATATATCCTATTCTTGTCAAATATATAAGAACAGCCCTGTCTGTAAAGTGTAAATGCAGGAGAGCTATATCACCACCCGGTTAGGCAGCGTTGTGAGGCGGGTTAAGGTAGGGTCTATAAGAAGGTATTTATTAATGCGAGGCTTGTCAAGGCATGGTTTTACGAAGGAGAAAAGGAGAAAAAAGAAAAACAGTTGCTGGTAGCTCGTTCCACATACGAACCGCTTTACACAATAACGAGTCGAAGAAGTGGCCCGTTTTCGTGAAGCCAGCATCAACTGTGAATGGGTATTTTGCTCGTGAGCGACGATTTACATACACGTACACCGGTGCACCGGAGATCAACGCTGCTAGCTAGAGATGACGATCGGTCTGGTAACAATGGATTGTCAAGCAGACGGACCGCTTTGCACGGAATAAAGTAGTTTTATAAAGAAGTGTAGGGCTTTGGCCCAGAGGTGTGTTTTTTTAAATAGATGTCACATAAAAAACCACTTAAATATTGAATGATTTAAAAAAAATTAAACTATTTAAAGTATGATTTTTTTTTTAAACTTTGTCTTTTAAAAATGACGCATTTGAATTTTTTTTTTTAATATTATCTCCACACAGGAGGCCCTGAAGAAAATGATTTCCCTCAGGGCCTATTTCATCTTTGGGAATGCTGTGTGGAGGGTCTTCTTGTGGAGAGGAAGGAGTGAACATGGGTCTTGAAGAGTACCATGTTGTAGGAGGGAGGAAACACAGAGGCCGGCAGCTCGTTTCACAGCCGAGCTGTTGAACTTAAGAACGAATCGTAGAAGCGACCCGTTCTCATGTGACAAATGTCAACCGTGTACAAATGTTGGGCGCGCGTTTGGCGTGTATCCCGACTACCCACCGGTGCCGAAGGGATCATTGACGCTAGTTCCTCAGAGCATCTTCCATTGTAATACCGATAGAATAAGGACAGCATACCTACCTGACGCCTGTGCTCTAAATATTGCAGTCCGTTTGTTAAGATTGGGGAATCTATTAAACGGACCGCCCGTTTCTGCACAGAGTCAAGGGTTTTTTTCAGGTATTTTGGGGCTCCGGACCAGAGATGGCTGCCAAATTCGACAGTAGGGCGCACTTGCGATTTGTAAGGGTCAGCAATTGTGTACTATTAAAGTACGAGTATCTGCGGGCCCTGTACAGTACGCCCAGCTTCTGAGAGGCCAACTTTACTCTGGCTTCGATGGAGCCCCTGTACCTGAGCTGGCCACTTATAGTTACACCAAGCATATCAATGGAAGGCCTGTTCGGAAGATTGCTTCCGTTGATGGAGACTAGATTATCATTTGGATCCCTTTTAGACGTAATTAGACAGGATTGGTTGAATTGAAACAAATATAACGTATTTTATTCAAATAAAACAAACGAGGACAACGACGGCAAAGGAATATGTCACTTCGTAATTAGTATAATACAAGTCTTAGAGATTGTAATAACACTCAGGACACTACTGAGATTTCCCAGATGTAACAGAATGGACAATCAATGTAGATGAAATAGAATGTCCACAGATGTAAATAATGTAACGTAGCGTAAAGTTACTCACTACCTGACGATAGTAGAGTTTTATTTGTCGCCGAGAGCTAAGCCGAGGCTTGTGGCAACAATACCATATATGTAGGTGATGCAGCCGTCCTTTGGAAACTTAACCTGTAAAGCCTGGGGGCCGGTTCCTGAACCCAATACCCGTACATTTTATTGTACTGAACAATCATTTTCATTGCAATAAGTAATTGAGAACACGCTCAAAAATAATACCAAGATCTTGAATAAAGAAATTTAAAAAAAATCAAAGCAATTCATCTCATGATGCAAGAAATGTAAGCACAATAGTAAGTAAGTGTTGGTTGATGGTAAATTTCAGCACTGAGAAAACAGCGAATGGTTTAACTGCAGCGTTATGTTGTTTTTCCAAACATATCATGGATTCATAGTTTATAAAATCACATTGTTCAACCTCCGATAAAATTTTTTCACAGAACTGAAAAGTTAACTTAACATATATCCACTTGTACTGGACGGTTGTCCGCACAAAACTGTAGATTTAGAGAGCCGGCTCCAAGCCGTGTCTTCAGCTGATAAGAATGCTTCTTTATGGTCGATAGTGATGATAGTAGTTCGTTTTCCGTGTGCTGATTATGATGGTACTGATGGACTGCCTCCCGCACCCAGTGCTTGGTGAATGGTGAGCACGGGGTGTGCTTCGTCTCTGCTTGCTTCTGGTGTTTTGCGGTTGCCTAACAGGACCGGCTGGTCGTGAGGAGGTAAACACCAAAAGGTTTGGAGCAAAGACCAGGCGAGGTGAGGCAGGTGGTGGTCAGGAGTCACTTCTTGAAGTAGTAAAAACACTTGTTTTGTATGTAAAGACGAACAAAAAAAACAGAATCACTTCTTAACAGAATCACTTTTTAAAATTGTTTCCAGTACCAAATGTCAATGACATATTTAAGGAAGCTTTCATCATAAGAATATACAAAGAAGAAAATAAAATAAAAATACCAAGAATTTTACAAACTAAGACAAATGGAAATCAATTTATTACTCCTAATTTTAAAACATCACAAATTGAAAACCATTATATTTACCAAACCATAAAAGACTACAATAATCTCCATTTTGAACTACCAATCAGAACAAATAAATCAAATAATATTTTTTTTCCAAAAAAACTTAAATTAAACATTACATTGTAAAATCTATATTCTATATAACAATATTATTTTTGTTTTTAATGAGTTTTATTATTCCAATGTACATTTGTTACGCATACATTTTATTAATTAGCGACAGGTTTCGACACGTCCGTGTCATTAACTAATTATTTTAAAACCTAGAAACTAGAATCAGGGAACACGAACTATGTTTAAAAAATAATAATTTCTCCGAGTTCGCTAATCATTTGATAGAGACAGGCCATAGCTTCAACCGGAATAAAACTAAGTTTAAACATTCTAACATTAATACATATTTTAATTTGTGCGCATTAGAAACATTAGAAATGAACAAAAAAATTAATTCAAGCATTAATATAGTTAATAAAATAATAGCTCCTTGAAAATCAACTCTATTGACAATGTTCCCCGTTATGTTGACTCCTTCCTCCGTTTCCCTCTCAACCCCCTCCCTCTCCCTCAAATCCCCTCCCACCAAAGAATCAAACTAAATAAAACCCCATATTTCTGCACTTAAAAATTTAGTTTTAAAATAGCTAGTTAATAACACGGACGTGTCGAAACAGGTCGCTAATTAATAAAATTTATGCGTAACAATGTACATTGGAATAATAAAACTCATTAAAAACAAAAATGTCTAGAAATTGTTGCATAGTGAATGCCAAAGAAATAAAAAAAAAGTGGGTGTGTCAAGCCTACGCAAGACAGAAGTGAAACTTCTAGTATTCCTCTCTCTCTATTTTCATTTCATCATCTCTATTTTCTCTCTTAGGTTAGTTTGAAAATTAGAGGTTAAATAATTCAACGACGAAGCATGGATTTGCTTTTTCTAATATTTTCTTATAGATGAATGACGTTCGATTAATGTATAGTTCCAAAAATTTTCAATTTATTCACAAGTATACAATATTACATAAATAACAATATTACAATTAAAAATTTCGGAGGCATTAGTTTTTTTTTGCAAATTTTTATTTTGCTGCTGCCTTATTGAATTCTGGTGAATATTGTCGGGTTTTGGCATGGAATGTTGGTTATGTATTTGTGCTGCATGTAGGACGTATTCTGGACCATCATTGGGACTCAATAAATTCGCAGTACACGTAGAATTTGGAACGATTTTCCGTTTTTTTGATGGAACTGGAGCAGGTGTTATAGCTTCAGCTACCGCAGATTGCCGAAGTTTTTGACGGTCTCTGTATGCTTTACAACGTTCTGCTGCCGTTTTAGCTTGAGGTTTGGGAGGCTTTAATTCTTTTTTCCGCGGTCTGTACCGCCTGTTGGCCATTGCTTTGATTGTAACGACATTCCTACATCATATTTCACTGTTAATATAATCTCGCCAATATATTAAACAATCCTATTCCAACAATACTACTATATTGTGAAATATTTATCAACTCTTTTGGTTATATTTACCTTATGTTAATGTCATCACTGTGTGAATCAGACTCTCCTCTTCTTTGGTGATTCTCAGGGGATATTTCCTCTTGTGCCACTGATGTGTTCATCACCTCTATCTCGTCACTACTCATTTTTAACACTGAAATTCTGTACCAAACCGTATGAACCACAATCAATTACGTATTTCACTCGTATTACACTCACGACGCAGTATACTAACCAAGCAGCTGATGCTTGGCGTGGCGCAGTTCGCTGGTGTCTGAGAGAGAGGAAAGAAGAGAAGAGAGAGAACGTTCGTGAGCGGCTCCCCCACCTCAACAAGCGCATATGGTGAGAGAGGGACAGTGAACGGTGAGCGGTGGTGGGGGTACCCGCATTTTCGTGTCGATCCTGACTCGGTTTTACTCCGTCCCCGAAAATCCATTACGCGCCTAAAGAAGTTTCACTTCAAAAACAATATTATTATTATTATAACATAAAACTTATGTAAGAATCGTGGCTCCCTTATCAGGCACAAGAACTGCTCTTTTCTGATAAGGTATACATAACCAATGATGATCTAAAATGTAATACTGTTGAATATTTGTGTATTTATATTCCTTATATTACAATAAAAAAACATATATATCTTCTTGTATATATACAAGAAGAGCGTAAAGAATTCCTAAACCAGCAGTGAATATTCTATCGCACTACATACAAAATAGCAAATCATCCATAGATTCATACCCAACCTTCATTACTTTTACATTCTCAGAACTTCCTGTCCTTAAAAAAGACAAATCCACAGCATCCTAAAAGATGACTAAGAAATAAATGGTTAATATTCTCCTCAGAGCCTTTTCAGAGCAGAGTTTAGGTTTAATGTAAAAAAACACTATTTGTTCCAAAGTGCAAAAATATTTTTCCAGATGAATAATATCTCAGCACTTTATAGTTTGATTGACTTATGCACATACTTGATAGCTCCTTGTTACAAAACAAGAATTTCATAAATTACCATGTAAGGATTTGGGATGATAATATAATTTACCACCGTTGAAATTAATACCAACCGTAACATGATCCAAATCCGCAGAATTCAAGATATTATAATTTCACTTGAATGTGATTCGTTTGGGTACAGCGCGGCGCAACGTCCCAGTTCTGTTACATACTGCAGATAATGGGTTCAGGTCTATGTTTCAGTCCAGAATGCCTACGGGACCGGAACACAAAAAATAATAAAATTGAGGGGATTTATTGTAAGAAAAAACATTATATTTTGAAAGAATCCAAGAAATTTGATGCATTCCATTAAACTGTGCAGTTCCAGTTTGTTTGTGTTGTTCCGAGCTGCAGTCAGCAAGGTGAAAGTTTTCCTGATGATAGCCAAGTATAGAAAATACAGGGAAGAAAATAATATCTTTTGCCTGATTTGAAAATGTAATTTTATATGGGACTAGCAAAACGTGCCGATACATAATCAAGTTTACCGAGAATTTGTCCAATCTGCACGAGACTTTAGGCTCATCAAGTAAACTTGACTGTGTGTGGATGTCAATTTGAATGATAGATATAATCAAGAGATAATAAGAAGACATAATCGATTTTGATCGACTCTTCAATCTTGATTGAGACTTGATCAATCTTTAAGCGTCATGCATACTTGAACCTGTGTGTGCGTTCGTCAGTTCAGTCAAAGTTACGCAGTCAAACGTACATAACCTGACCTCACTTCAAGTATACTGGATTGTGTGTAGCCACTACGGACGACCTACAAATTGGATCAAGTCTCGTGCAACATGGATCAAGTTTCATACAAATTAGATGAAGTTTCATGCAAATTTGATCAAGTCACGTGCAAATTGGACGGTAAACTTGATCGTATGTAGCGCCATTAGTTTATCAGTTAAATTTTTGTTTCGATGTGAACCAATGATGGTAAAATAGCGGTGCATATTTCATGGAGCCGAACAAATCGTCCGAGGCTCTATTGCGACTTATTATTTTCAAAATTATTTTCAATGGTTTATTCAAATGTTCAACATTGATTAAAATCCAATTAGAAACCATTTATTTTTGGTTTGAAAAAATAAACGTTTAAATACTGTAAGAGCGGCGCAGTAGAGAAACGCCACGACAAAATTAGAATAAAATTTGTTTTCATCGGTCTCATTCTCGTAGCGCGTTCGATTTGGCGTGCAAAATAAGGATGCCATCTTTTGTCTCGCGTTCATCTACCTACGTCTATGGAAATTGGATTCGGGCGCACTAAGCCCAATAAAACAAGTCGATGGCAACGGATGGGAATGGGAAAAGTACGAAAGGAAGACAGATGTACTGGGAATTTTATGAATGGAATATAAATAAGATACAAGGGCGAGAAAGGATGGGGTGGAGGAGGTGCAGGCCCCTACGCCGCACAGCCATGCCAACAAAACGCTTTTATTCATCCTTCTTAGCGCGCTAGCGCCCCATAACTATTTTATTGTCATTTAATATGAGTTCTTTCACTTTAATGTATGACTGTGGATATATTGGATCCACGGCAGCTGACTATTTATCGGAGGCATTGTTTGCATACAACATAAGAAGGATGTGTTTTGGTTGCAGAATGTTTTTTAATTTTTAACCCTTAAATGCATCGTGTTATAGAACTACAAGGTACCACTATGTTGTTTTGGAATATGTTCGCATTGAAAATATAACCATTAATAAATGGTCGCAGAACAATAATTTAATTAGATTGGGTGTGAAAACATATTTTTTATATTATTGATTATGAAACATACTGATTTCGGTAGTCTCTAGTTGGTCCGGCGTGATAATTTGTATTGAATTTAAGTATCACTTTCAAAATTGGTACTAATTTGTCATGTATTCAAAATGTCCCGTGATTTTTCACAGGTCTGCTCTTATAAAATATCTTTAAATTTCAAATGCTCTTTTGTGTTTATGGAAGATGTTTTTGGGACTATTACAATCTTTAAATTTAATCAATCAATACAAATGAATCATACATTGATTTTATATCTATTTTAGAATTTTGGCTTTTGTATATTTGAAAACACACACACACACACAGACAAAAAAATAACGCTAGTGAGTTTTATTTTTCTTAAATGTGGTTGTGCGCAAATCCTTCGTTCGCAATTGTGCGGGGGGTTGCGGTATTGCGATATAGACTAAGACAAACAAAAAAACAAATTGAATTGCCTTAGTGTTTTGCAAGAGGAAAATGAGTAGGAAAGGCCAAAGACTTACCCTGGTCTCGTTCTCCTTAGCCGCTGGTTCTTTGCACTTATCTGCTTCCATACAATTAAGGGGCAATTCCCCTTTTTTAACATTAACACTTAACACAAAAACAAAAACACAGTGACATTCACTGCGGCGGGTAAAAACGTTTCACTGGACGATTGTGCTCCAAATAATCACAGCCGAGTTCAACATATGCGGGTTTCAAGATGACACTAATGTTCGCGGTAAGATGCAATGATAACAATACTCCTTGTCTTTGGGCCCGGGTCAAGGAAAGGGGAAAAGGGGCAAAAGGGGGGTGAAGGGTACACATTTTAAGGCTATTCAATTTTAAACCTCACGCGCAACTAAATGTATGAAGAATAAGTTTTGAAGAACGTTTATCTAAACATTCATATGGCTCGGTTATGATTTTAAATTTTCATTGAAAAAAAGTATCATGGTTTTTTATTTTTGGGTTACTATGCCGTGTTGCGCTTCCTCCTTCCTTAACGCAACCGTTCGCCAACATTACTAACAGTGTTAGTTTCCAGTTATATGCGTGTCTACTTTGAAAATCTGGAAAAATAAATACTTAGATATGTAATTTTTAGGTCGTATTATTTTTTTACCATTGTATTTTAGTACATGGGGAGTTTAAGTTTAATATTTTCTACTTTAATCTAGTCTGTGTTTGCTGTATTCTATTAAATGCATCCATCAAACAGCGTATTTTTACCAAACGACGAGTTTCGCTTGTATCGATTTATTATGATACATGAGATTTCTATATTTTTACACGAGTACCTATATTACATTATAAATCAATTTTGTATTTCATTTTTATTGAATGAATGAATAGGCACACGAAGTTGTTGTTTTCTACGGAAACATCAAAGGATCCTACCTCGGGATGAGAACAATATTTTGAGCAGAATATATTTACTTTCACCTCAGCAGAACGTTATGTAAAAATGTAATATCGCTAAAGTGTTCGGTTCGCTAGCTTTTAGCGAGAGAAACAAAAATACAGCACGGAATTACGAAAATATTACTAAAATAGGAGTTTTCACAAAGTTTTTTTGGCCCAAACTAACTTTTTGATATAATGCATATGTAAATTTTCATAGAAATAAGATAAATTTATGATATTTTTTGTCGTATTACCCATATTAGGCACTGGTATGAAATCGTTGTATCGAAAAAGACAGACGAAATCCAGGCATTGAATATTGGGGGTCTACAAGAAACTTTAACGAATAAAAAACTTACTTAACTTACAAACTAACTATTAAACAACAAAATACTTGATAAAGTGACATATTTCAAATAATTAAACTGACCTCACTTCAAGTAGAGTGAAATGTGTCTAGCCACTACGGACGAACTGCAAATTGGATCAAGTCTCATGCACATTGGATCAAGTCTGGTGCAAAATCGATCAAGTTTTATGCAAATTGGATAAAGTCTCATGCAAATTGGATCAAGCCACATGCAAATTGGATGGTGAATTTGATCGTATGTAGCGCCATTAGTTTATCAGATAAATGTTTGTTTAGAAGTGAACCCATGATGATAAAATAGCGGTGCATATTTCATAGAGCCGAACGTGTAATCGTCCGAGGCTCTACAGCGACTTATTATGTTAAAAAATATATTCTAAATGGTTTCTTCTCGATGAAAATTTAGTTATTATCTATAACTAACCTAGTGTAGGTTTAATCTCAGAGCAAGATGGAAGTACAAGGTCGACTCTGCAATTTCAGTCCTTCTTACCGTGAGGGGTCACGATACTTCAACACTTAAAATGCAGGAATAAACAACACAAATTTATTGAATGCCTAATATGCATTCACGGGAACAAATAAATTCAACGTCGCAGTTCTTTTTAAATGTGTTTGGTCGCAGACTTTTGATTCAACACAATACATTGTGTTGAATTCATGAATTCTGAAATCTTACAAGAACTGAGAATTCCAGTATAACGGCAAGTTGAATCCAATTTATACATGTATCAGCTTTATAATACACGATAAGAGTGCAACATAAGTATTGTTATTGAATTGATTATTGAAAATCGTATTTTAATAAACTTGATAATATTTCGTAAATTTGGCTGCTTTATTGTTTTAAAATTCTAAATAATTTAAATTGATTTTTTACATAATATTTAAGCCTGTGACACACTACGCCTATAAGCGTGCAATATTTCTTTTTTACTTTATGTTACTCTTACGTTTTATTGCTTCATATTTTTTTTATATTTTCTCATTATACTTGTAATCACAATTTTACAACTGTGTATTTTGTACCTTCTTTGAAATGGATTACATCTATTTACTGTCAATATCTCCTGTATAATACATATTCTCCTATGTACACTGCATCATGTATCACTTCTATGTAAAAGCCTTTTTAGGCGTATATATTAATAAATATTCTCGTGGCTTGGCCTATTTCAGCATATCGCTCGACATGTAGTCCTATTGGGATTGTATGGCAAGCAATATGCTGAAATGGGCCAATCCATGATGCTTATAGCGTAATCTGTCAGCCCAATTATGTTATAATTACGCTATTGTTATATTGATATTATTGTTACAATGAATCCAACGAATTTATCAGATACCAATTTAATTATCCTACACAAGTTGGCTTCTTAAAAAGGATCAGAAATAACTTGGATCTCAAGACAACGCACTTGTATATAATTCTATTGTGACTCCTCATTTAAATTATTGTTCTAGTGTTCTATTCTTATGTAACGGAGCTCAGAACAATAAACTACAGATTATACAAAATAGTGGGATGAGGATAATTCTGAAATGTAATATCATTACTTGAGTTAATAATAATAAGCTTAAATATGATGAAAACTAAACAACATATAATAAATAATACGTTAACAATGATTTATAAGCTTAAAAATAACATTCTCCCTAAATATCTGCAAACTAATATTATGTACCATGAAAATGTTCACAATTATCCTACGAGGAGTTGCCAAGACTTTAGGCTTACCAAAACTAAACTTACGTGCACACAGAACAGCGTGTTTTATAAAGGGTAAAAGCTTTATAATAACCTACCAACTATTAAAGGAAGCCTCAAGTCTTGACACTGTCACATAAATATTTTGTGACAAGTGCAGTTCTTGCCTAATTGGGGTTATTTTGTCTATGGTGTTTTTTTTAAGTTTGGCAATATTTTTTGAGGAAGGAAAGACAGTTTTGTTTATGGGCACTTCCTCCCCGGGCAGCTTGGCAGCTGGACGGTGACAGGAGTCACTCGCCATTTAAGGTGTTTTAATCTGAGTTAATCATGTGATTAGAAGTTATTCTTATCTTTTAAGAGTTTTTCCTAACACGAATAGTTCGTGTTGGTTATTATTTTCAGTGGAGGTTATGGAACCCCGCTTTTTATTCAGTGTTGGCCGGTGGTCATGTTTGTAGTTCTCGTGTTTCGGACTTGAAACCGTAAATAGATTGGTCCTAGCTGTGGCTAGAAGTTTATCCCCGCGTTGCGAAGTGACGGATTCCCGAAGTCCGTAAGACGAGTCTGGTTGGATACCACGTGCTGCGGACTTGAAGATTCTACAGGCGCGCGTTGAAGGAGTTGCGCCCTCCCGTCTCCACTAAGTGAAGGATGTCCTGGCTTCCGTCACGGGTCTGTTCCCCTCTACCGGAGTCAAGTTTTCGTTCGCCACCCGTTGTTTTTCCTTCGATTCTCGGCCACGTAAAGTTAGCTTAGTTTGGTTCAGGAGTCCATCTGGTATGTGCCTACTTTTATTCCAATTGTTACATGGGTATTATTTGTACTCCCTTGTTGTTGTACTTTTGATGGTTTCATTATAATTTTGATTAAGTACTTACTCTTTTTATTTCTGATTTCCCACCTTACTTGACAGAAAATTAACCCTACAATCTTGAGATTGAGATCTTTGCTCTACCGTTTTTGTACCCTCTACTTGATCCTGAAGATCTCACTATTACATGTAAGCATTGGAATGTTCCATCATTACATTGGAGCTCCAACCTACCCTACGTTACAACACTTTCCGTAAAACATGTGCTGTATATATTTAAAAAAAATTATGAATTGTACACACTCACAAATATTACTGTCGCCTTAACAGGAGTTAAATGTTTTTCTTAAACCGGGGTAACTGTTTTTCTTTTTGTTATACTGTATATTTCTTTTATCATATAGTTTGATGATTCTATTTGTTCTTTTATTTTGTATTTTATATGTTTTTATTACTAGATGTGTGAAAAAAATTTGCTTTCATCTAAATACAGCTTCAAAAAAAAAAAAAAATTCTGTAATAATTATATAGTTTAAGGGTGGGTTGTAAACCAAAATGATTTAAGTACCTACAGGGTTTACGATGAAATTATATTATAGAGATGCAATCATCGTTACTAAATACAAACAATGTTATTCAATCTAGCCAATATACTGGTAAACTATAAAGTCAACAATCTGTTTGTCTGATGTAACAAAATTAGTAATGCATTTCAATCTATAGTTTGAAGATCAATGTCAAACGCCATTGTCTTTTTATTGTTTTTAAGTTTAATTTTATTCAACTCAATATATTATTATTTCTTCCGACTTAAGGTCCGGGTTAAATCTTCCCCACAGGAAAAAATAAACCCTTCCACACACTTTTCTCAAACGATCATCTAGTCAATCCACACTATGCAAGTGCATTATGTAAGCATAATAAATACAAAAACAACACGTCAAATCACCAGAGATCAAATGGGAAAATAATTCACTGACTCCAGATATTTTCATATCAGAGGCCATATTTTATTTTTATTTATTTATTTATTTAATACATGTTACATTATTTTGAAATTTACATAAAGTAGATATAATGAATCACCATACTAGGCGGCTGCCTGTTTTATGGTGACCAATTGAGTGTAATTACTTTGTATGAAATATGAAATCTAGTGTAAACATATGAAATTAGTAACTATAGATGAAGCTAAATTTTTTGAAAAATTGTAATAAAAAGTAGAAGATAGAAATTAGAAAGGAGAAAGAAGTAAATTAGCATTAGATTGTAAAAATGTACATAATTATATATATAATTTTTAATATGTGTGCATGCAAGCACACATGTGTATATAGCAGCAGACATACCTATATACATATAACAACACATGTATACATACACCCATATTCAATAAATAATAAATAATAATATCAAATATGTATACATATTTCATATTCATATTCTAATTGGGCCTATAAATCCTACTGATCCCTCAATATAAATATTTAAAAAATCTTTCGTAATCCAACACGTATTTAAAATGAATGAGTTTTGCATTTTTATGTAAAAATTCTTTGAAAGATCTAATACGCCTAAATTTTGAATGATAGAGCTAGGTATAATGCCAGTAGCCGAAATAACAAATGATAATATTTTTACAGTCGGAGAATGCCAAAATCTTTTAATTTATTTTCCTAAATCTGTGTATTTTCTTATTTTTTCAGAAATGGTTTTTTGAATACTACAGGAATTGGGAATAGCTACATCAATGATATAATATAAACTTTTACAGTTCTCCCATGTAATTATTATTACGCGCGAAGGCTATTTTGCATTTTAAGGCATTATCAGACTTTCTATAAATTTTTTTTTTTTTTTTTCGAAGTGCAACATAGATTGACTAAGTTTAACATTATTTTATAATTTACAATCGTGTACAGCAAACTTCACGAACCTACACAAAATAAGCTTAAAAAATTACCTACTCAACTATGAACATAAGTTTCACAAACAGTTTTGGCATTTGAGTTCGACGGTGAATATTGTAAAAAGGTTGACTGGAGTTCCTCAGGGCACAGCCCTGAATAAAGTGAAGTAAGCAAAGCCAGCCAGAGCAATGGATAGATGGCGTGACGCGATGTCACCTGAGAAAATGTTAGCGGTTCTAAACAAACTTTGACGAACAAAAGATATGGAGTCAATACAAACACGGAGAAAATCTCCATACAAGATACGCCACGTAACCAAAAATCACTAGTTATAGATTTATGAATTTTCTGACGCTAAAGAAATGGTTTCTCCTTTTTCGAGCAGGGTACAAAAACTGATTGGTGTTAGAGTTGCTGGGACCAGAATTAGTGAGTACGAGGTCTGTTTGAGCATGCAAAGCTTCACACAATAATGTAGGCATTATTAAGATTTGAACAATGGTAGAGTTGATTTTAAAATATAATAATTGTAATGAATACGCATGACAGATTTCCCCTGAGGGGATTACTTAATTTCAACGAAATTGATTGAGAAAGTTGTATTGTGAAATAATTTAGCTTTTGGTTTGATTAATTCGTTTTCATTTCATCTTGTACCTATTCGATAGAACGTTTATATATGCTTATACATGGTGTTACAAGATAGGGAGTGACCTATCCTAACGTATTTTTTACGTAACATATTTTTACAAGCAAATCCTGAGCTTATTTAGTGTTAAAAATGTAGACGGCATTTGGTTTTACAGTTAGATTGTGTTGAATCACTGGCAACATTGATTTTCACAAGATACATTTGTACCAAGTGGTTCACACATCATTACACAGCAGTAAAATTCCACAGGGAAGGTAAAGTTAATTTGGGAGATAGGTATAACTATCGTATGCAAATGTCGTGTTTTGGAATAAAGGCAATTTACATATAAGTATTCACACGTTGCTGATGCTACACTAGATTTTACAATTTATTGCACTTATATGCATTTTTGAACAAAATAATTTGCAAATTCATATCGGCCACAATTATAATTTGTTCATGTCATGACTGCTTCAGGGCAAATCAATACCTTATTTCATTTACTTGCGTGGCAAAATATTTCCAAATATTATTTCGTTATTATCTGTGAAAGTCAACTATAAATGATTGCTAAATTATTGGCTAAAACTAAGTTATTGACTAACAATTTACTTGAAATGCTGCTTTCATATTGAAGTAAAGAGTTACGATTTTAGTATTGCTTGCAATTACGTTTAAATTGTAGGTAAGACGGCGTTTCAATTAACTATTGTTTTATTAATTTTTTAATTTGGTACAATATTTTTTTACATTTCAAAGTTTTCCAGTAATGTTGGCCTCACTGGGTGGCTTGCCCGTGCTGATTTTAGATTCATATTGTTCGATTTATAATTAAATAAATTCATGTCATACTTTTAACGTATTTTTTAGGTAAAAAAATGAAAAATCTCTCGGAATAATTAAACTTGTTAAAATTATACACGTTTAATGAGTAATTTAAACTTGTGTTGAAGTTGTCTACGTGGTTGAGTAGTTATATTTGCGTCACGTTCCATGGTAGTTGATACTTTCAGTAATGCCCTTGTGAAAATGTGCTTAAATGACCAGACCTGAATTGCTATGTGCTTTCCACCTTCCTCTCTCCCATATCCTTCCTCCATAATACCTTCAGCCTCACAACATATCACAATATGCTATTTTTACTTTTATTTTTACTATCGAAATAAAGGAAAACATTACGATTTATATTTTATTTTTATGTTAACGAATAAATTTTGTATTTGATTTAAAATGTGCCATCTTCGATTTGTAACAAGTACGAAATGTTCGTTTTCATTCGTGAATACGGCGGCGTTGACGTCACGCCGGGCAACGTGGGTGAAAGCCATCTTACCAGCCAGTATCATTTAATGCGTCATAATGACGTTGTAGCCAGACGGAACCGTTTCAGAATCTACGGTTTAAAATCATTTTTAAAATCAATTATTTTGAATGAAAATATTTAAATTACATGTTTTTTTTAAGAACATAATCAGAACAAGAAAAATAAAGAAACCACATTAGAGATACCGTAGTCCCATTTGGTCCAGACAGTAAGAACAGTTGGGACTATTGGTACTCGCGTCCAAAAGGTTTAATTTCCTCTCATTTACAGATCACACAAATTACACAATTTTAATGTTAAATTTACATCTAAATAAATTACAACTTGTTAATTTTTATATCGTTTGACCACCAAAATAAGAGTACCCATACATCAAATTATAACCAAAACTGCGAAAAAATAGCGAGAAGAGAAAAAAAATGAGTATATTTCTTGTTCATGTTTTGTTTATTAAACACGAATAAAGTAAATATTCGGCATTTTCCCTTGGAGAACTCCCCCTTTACAGGAAAATGTCACCGCTGCGCTGTCTGGTCATTATTTATAACTTTTTTTGTGTAAACAACAGCGGAGCCGCGCGGCCGGAGTCACTGGGCCCCGCACCCCTCACCCTTCTGGATTGTTGTGCGAAGGAAAGAGGGAAAGAAGAATGGGCAAGATGAATGTTGGAAAGTGCCTACCTGGCTATTCAGAGATAGTCATTAGCCCTTTCAACAAATATTTCAATGGTGAGCATAATTTAAAATTTTGCGTTTTATTTTTTTCTGTAATCTGGTAAATTATAAAAATATCAGTGTAATACTTGAATACAAAACACAATGTTTTTCTTCTTAAAAATGCGTACAATAAAGTTTAAGAAAACCACATTTTTTTGATATTGAAGACACTCGCAGAATCACTTTGGTGGGAGACTACTTAAATGCATTTTTTACTTTTTTGTAATTTTTCCTCTCGCAAGTTACTTGTTTCCGTCCGTGTCAGTGTTTAACAAAATTTAGTTTACTTGTCCAGTACAAAGGAATGGCAATATCGAGAGAGACGGGTCTAAGTCTGGGTGGGTCCGAGCAGTCAGATATTCAAAACTTTCCTCTAAATATCCTCTGTCCCCATTAGCAATAACCTTCAGAAATGACCAACGGAAGTAACATATACCACCATAAATTATTACATGAGAATGGAATGTATCAGAAGAATGTTCTACCCTTGTCCAATATTCCTCTTCCTCTCTTAAGACATAATTAAACTATAAGCATCTTTGGAATAATAAACATTTTGGGTTAACCTTAGTTATAACCTATAGATCTATGTACAAATATAAGATTTTCCAAATCATCGGGCAAGTAGAGATATTAATGAGCACTTTCTAAAATCATCGGGAATGTAAAGATATTAATGAGCACTTTCTATAAAATATAAACTTTTTATAACCATCGTGCATGTAAAGATATTAGTGGGAATTTAGTAAAAAAAATATATTTTTCCAAATCATCAGGCATGTGCAGATATCATTGAGCACATACTAAAAAATATAAAGTTTTCCTAATCATCAGACATGAGGAAATATTAATGAGCGCAGATTAAAAAATATAAAGTTTTCCTAATCATCAGACATGAGGAAATATTAATGAGCGCAGATTAAAAAATATAAAGTTTTCCTAATCATCATGCATGTGGAAATATTGATGAGCACAGACTAAAAAACATAAAGTTTTCCTGATCATACATGGTGAAATATTAATGAGCACAGATTAAAAAATATAAAGATTTCCTAATCATCAGGCATGTGGAAATATTAATGAGCACAGACTAAAAAACATAAAGTTTTCAAATCATCAGGCATGTAGAGCATTAATGAGAAAACTAAATAAAAAATATTTTATTCCAAGGGAAACTTTCCGGGATAACTTCAACTGTTTTCCGTCTTAACATTTTTTAAAACTGTGCATAATGAGGAATTAATTATTTCTTTCGTCTCACTCTCGAAATAGTATCTTAGTATTTTAATTCTCAAATTGTTTCGTCTGTGAGATTTAAATTTAACTATTCATCATGATAACGAGCCAAAAGTTAGTTATATCAACTTCAATGTTTTTGACAGGCGCTCGTTTTGACACACGACCTTAAAAATAATATATTATTATTAACATGAGGATTTTCTGAAATGTCAAATAACCGCTGAAATTTTGAAAGTTTAATCAACGAACTGACTAGTCTAATGAATTATAAAAAAATATTAGTCATTGATGTATCGCTTCCACCTCTGGGAAATACTTAAAACTTTGCGACGAAATGAGAGTACGAAATTCATACTTCAGGTTACTATCATTTATTTATTTTGGTTGCAGTCCAGAACACTCCAGCGGAACTGCACTTGTACCAATCGCGTAGTCTGCAGCGTAATGCAGCGTCCTGCTCTATAAAATCTTTAGCCGGATTATCAATCGTGTAATATTGTATTGGTAGTTCGTCATAATTTTATCAAGATATTGAAGCTTTTTATCTCTCATACTATTACAGAAAAGGATTTAACAAGGTGTGTGGTTCCTTCTAATTGATTTATGACTATGGTTTCGGTATGTGGCACCTTCAGTATTTACTCAATTAACCATTGTGCATTGGTTATATTGCCGATCCTGCAATATTGTTGACACTTCGGTCGCCACAACCTCGCTGTGAAGACAACACGTGAACAGTTCAAAAATCAAGCACTGGCATTCTTTGATCGACAGCCGAGAGCATTGGGCCACTCCTGGACTGACGGACGACGGATCCGCAACTCGTTAAATAACGCTACTATTACCTGATATTGGAGACCAGATTCTTGGAGGATTTTGTCATCGGAAAACATCTTCTTATCCTGTACAATTTTTTGTCATGGAGTCATGATTGACAAGGCCATTCTTACTCTAAAAATTACACTATTTTTGGGAAATTCAGCCGAATTTCATTTGCTGCCCGCCAAAGCTGTTCGTCAACAATGCTTCAGCTAGTATCACACCATATTATAAATATAATTACGCCCCATTGCCAGACAATTTATATTTAGGATGCTTTCGATTTTTAATATAGGTATACTTTTTATAAAAAACATAACATATTCTTTCCGTTGTAAAAACAACCCATCTATTCGATGAAGAACATCTAAATTGGTTATGTTAATATCCATGTTTCCATTGCCAATCGGAAGAAAATAGAACAAAAAAGTAAAAAAAAAACGAAAATGGTTCGATTCCTTATCATGGTTTCAAAAGAGTTTCTTCATTTCTTTATTTTTTAGTGAATAAATATAAAAAAAAAAAACAATTGGTGTCATTGAGAGTTTAGTGGCTACTTTCAGGCGTGGGTCATAATATATGGATTTGCCAAACTATTCGTTCATTCATGGTGTTGAAAATGACAATGGTTAGTACAGAGTCATTAACCAGCTTTGTAAATGTACTACGAGCGCCAGTTTTGGTGGAGTTTTTGATGCACAGAACAGTTCATCCGAAGTCCTTTCACGGGTATGTTTGTTGGGAATGTGTATATTAACCCCTTTCAGGATAAATGTATTCTTCCAGACATTTGTTTGTTAATACCTAATATTAGTATATTGTAATTTTTATATACAGATGTTTAGAACAGAGATGGATATAATATTTTTAGGTTAACTCTGCAATTTTTAAAACACTTGTTTTGAAAGGGATGAGCTTACTTGTGCCTAACACATACACTCGTGGGAGATCTCATGCACTTTTTTATAATCCGAAAAGAGGACTTCTGCCTATCGGCAACTTAACTGTTTAAAGAATCTGCATTTAGCATCGACATTTTCAACGTCATTTAAGGTCATTTCAACAACTATTTTTGACGTATGTCACAAAATAATAAAACTGACCTCTGACCTTTTATTAAAATTATAATCTTCAAGAAAATAAAGAAATAAAAAAATATCAAAAAGATATGTTCTGATTTTTTTTTAAATCCTATACTGAGCACCTGCCTGGTGGGGTAAGTTGAGTTGTTTATGATTTAAAAAAACCATTGATTTGGTGTATGAACTGTAAGAATCAATACTAATTATTGTTTAAGAATATATAAATTTAAAACTGTTGTTAACTAGTTTTGAGATGTGTGCTGAAAATGGTTACGTTCTTTTTTTTTCATTCACTTATTTAAAAAAAAAAAATTATTATTTTTTATTTTCTTCATTTACAGGGTTTTCCAATAAGATGTGTTATTTTGAATAGCCCGCTATTTCGGTAGATGTTACTTTTGTATAATATCTTATATCCATTATTGCCATCAAAATTTTATAAAGTTCCGTAACGGAATCCGCATGATTTTTTCATTGGCTAGTGTAGCTGAGTTGTAGGCCTCAGATGGTGAAGGGTGGCCTTGATTTGTCTGTTAGAGAATAAAGTTTAGTTGTTGTAAACTTTTGTCGAACCTAGAGTACAGTGATGCCATTCCTAAAAACATTTTGGTAGATTTATCGAAATTCGTACTACCGATTTTTTTAGAAAAAACTACCGGTGCAACCGCACACACAGCTCATCATTCAATGGATGTCTTACAGTACTAACTTCAATTTTGACAAACTGTGAATGAAGATCTCAAGGCGAGAATCCAAAGGAAAATCCAGATGTTAATTGATGTTACTCAACGTTTTCACGGCCGGCTACAATCATGCATACATGTAAATGGTCAACATCTGAGCGACTTGTCTATGGCTATGTTTTCGGCTATGTTTTGTCAAAAATAAAAATCATTTTTCAGAAAAAATGACCGAGTACATCTTATTTGTGATGGACCCGAATATGTAAGAAGGTATTTAATTGTATTTATTTAACAAAGGTTATAAAAGTTATCTAATTATTATTATTATTATAAAAAAAATAGGAGAGATATATTGTTTAAAAATGAGAACTTTCAAGAGTAGATTTACCTGGATTCAGTTGTGGAAAGCCGTAATTTTTATCCTTATTTAGCAAGACCACAAAAAACTCGTATTTTTTTAAATAAATAAAAATAAAAACTTATATGTCGAAAAGAAAATTTGCGAATGTTGTGAAAATGAATGTGGGAATTTGGAAATAACTTGGTTTTCGGTGGTATTCACTCTAATTATCGCCCCGGTTAAAGATCACCATTCAAAATGTTACATTAATTGAAATAATTAAAATAGCTTGGCTGTGTTTGGTGACCAAATCTAAATAGAGTCCTTCCCAACCTTCCTCTCTGACATCTCCTTTCATTCCTCACTTCCTTCAGCTTCACAACTGTCCCCAATTGGTAATGCCTTTGTCCCACTCGTTCGTGACAGTTGGGACTCTTGTGAGTCCTGTAATTAAATAAAAAGGAAAACATGGCTTAACTAAACCAATTCTAGCATCGTTTTCCATTCAAATTTATTATCTTCCACCCAAAATTAATGATAATCTTTTGAAATGATTTTATAAGTATATCTTTTTACCTGCTTAAGGACGGACAAATTTGTATTTCCGTAAAATCAGGACAAATTACAGTCAAATGGTACGGTCCTTATATTCAGTTATTATTAATTATTATTATTACGGATCCTGACCGCCGCCACACGAATGCTGCGGTCATTGTCATTTTCCTACTTCGCACAAAAGACCCTCCTACTAATATCATTTAAATTTAATGTATACCTCCTTTAAGCCCAAGAAAAACTATTTAAAATATTTTTTCTTTTCTGAAAAAGGAAATATATTTAAAATTTTATAAAGAAATAAGTAGGAAAACTTCTCGAAAATATTTAATAATATCAACAACCCGACAAAAGATGATAAATTTTACTAAGAATTGTTTTATTATTTCTAAAGACTTAATTAATTTTTTTAAAGACCTACTTCCAGGAAAACGTGTATGCGAGTATTTTTTTCTTCTAGTTAGGTCCATAAATTTGACGGTGGTTTGATAAGTACTTACAGTAAATTGATAAAGAAAGATAAAAAGATATTCTATAAAAGCAGAAAAACTGTTCGCTAAACTCTAAAACTTGCACACTTTTTCTGTACAAAATTTATAGGTTAGTGGAACCATTTTTTTTTTCTTCTAAGAACTTGCATAACTTTTTTTTGTACAAAATTTATAGGTTGGTCCAAAAAATTTTTTGCATCAACTTGCATACCTTTTTCTGTACAAAATTTATAGGTTAGTGCAACTATTTTTTTCGCGTAATGTCGTTTCCTAAATAATGTATAGAAATATTAAATATTTGAGTTTTATTTTTCAACGTTGGATACGGACCTATTGATTTTATGATGGTGGATGGCGGAAACCAGATGCATTTGTAAACTCAGACACTAACCTGTCAAATGACTCTAGTTTGGTCGATTCTTATCATTTAGTTATCATTTATATCATATTTTATTTATTGAAGATCTTCAAAAAAATACTGACCAACATAAAGAGATTCTTTGTTGTTGTTTAATGTGAATACCACACAAGAATCCCAACTGCTTTCAACTGTTTAGAGCCAGTGAGACTATGGCGTCCTCGATTGGGGTATGTTGTGTGGCTGAAGGTAGTGAGGAAGAGGAGATGGGGAATAGGAAATTGGGACAGTAACTGGCTATTCAGATCTGGTAACCAAACACGGATAAAGCCATTTCAAGCAACGCTTAAATTCTGAATGGTAGTCTTACATCAGGGCGATACTGAAAGTATCTTACACTCTGAAACGTGCCGCAAGTATCCTTTTTAATTTGAAACGAAAGTGACACAATTTGTGAACTGTGTCTTCTAATTGTTGTAATTTTTATTTATAGTACCTACTTACTGAACTTTGTTGCTATATTTTTATATTAACAGATACAATGTAACCACTGTATATATTACCAAGTTAAATAAATAAACAAGTAAGATTTATCGTAATTAATCCTGGGGGAATAATGATTTGATTTGGCAGTCAAATATACAATGAAACATTATTGTTCTACATTTTTCAATTGTTCGAAATGGTATTAAAACTCGAGCTGGATACTTAGGAATAGGAATAAAAAGAAATAACTAATTGTCGATTGTTTATTATCCAAATATGAGTCGCATTATTGTGTGTTTGGAAATCAAGTAAAATGAAAATTAAATTTTGCAATGTTAAAATTCTATAGTCAAGAAGCGTACGTAGTAATTATTATGCCTCTTGTGAATTGTTTGCATAAAACAAAGGCTTAGTAAACATTTATAAAATAATTAAGTAAAGTTTAAATTCAAGTCCATTACTCCCGCCTTTGACAGACATTGAGATAATTTTACGGTGTATTCAGTATTAATTTTATATTACATAAGAATTTGATGGAATGACTAATTAATTTAATAAATGTCACAAAAGAGAAACTTCCATGACAAATTTGACAACACCGAATCGTGAGAGACTTATTAAATAGATATGCATGTGATATATTTAAATGTTGAACAAATAATTGAATAATAATCCACCGAAGTGGTGGAACATAAACAGAAAAAATTACCAAATTATATTCATTCGAATAAGTAAATCACATTACACATAGGTACATAGATCGATCATATCGAATATGAGGCTCCTAAGGTGATTCATGACAGAAAAAACGATATGGGCAATCCAAAATCACCACTATCAGTCAGTATGGGATTTTTTTACCATTTTCTTGAATAGATTCGACGAACCTATAGTTTTATATTTTTACTGATCATATTATAAAGCAACGGAGCTTTATAAGAAAAAACTCCTTTGTCCAAATGATATTCATCGATTGATACATTAAGGAAGAACCCAATCTAGTGTTGGGCACTTGTTTTGATTTTTTGGCAGTATGAATGCTGTTCAAAAAATTACAGGGGGCCTGTTTTATGTACTGCCTTATTGACATAATTTTACTTTCACTATATACTAACTGTGACGAATACAACAAACTTTTCGTAAAAATTATTTTTAGTGGAACATTTAAAGGCTCTAGAGTGGTCTTGTGACAAGAACCCCAACAGACAACATTATATGAAAGCATTGCTGGAACGAGCAATTTTTAATATGAATATATTAAATATGTTTCTCAGAGTCTTGAAGATGTAGTAATGTAGTAACTAATAAACAAATTCAATAATATGAAGAAAAACAGTTTTTTCATTTTTTTTTTATTTTGTTGGAAGTCATCACATAAATAATTTTAAAAAGTCAATAACATCTTGCTAACCAAATGTGAATTTTAAGCCAAAAAACTCCATAGTCCGCGAAACTGTATATAATTAAATAACTAAAATGTGTGAAAAGTGTATGCATTCAAAATGGAGAACGCCATTGAAAAATACTATAACTAAAAAAATATTTATTCACACACGTCAACAAACGCTTATTCTGTATTTATAAGTTTCATTACACATTATAATATCGTTATTTAAAAATGAATAAAATACTATCTCTTCAAGACTCCCTTCTTGGTTGGCATTCCTCCCTCCATCGGCTGTTCCTAGAGCCACGTCGCTGATCTAAGCGGGGTTTTAAATTCTAGTATTGGATGAAAAAAATTTTGTTTTAAAATATATTAAAGCTGTGTAAGTTTACAGTAAATATACTTTTTTACGTTTCGCATTAAAAAAATTGGAATACATAAAAAAACATATTTAATCACATAAAAAAATACAAATTTTGAACCTCTTTCGCAAACATGTAAAGGTTTCGATAACTTTTTGGAATATATTTTAATGATTTGAAAGTTTATGGTAAGTTTTTAGATACAATGTGGTATGATTTCTTTCTGAAACTGCTTGTAATACAAAAGGAAATAACAAGTATAATATGAGTAGGTACATCTCAATTTAGTACTGACTGACACTGTCGATACAAAAAGTAAGTTTGTTGTGTCGTCAAATGGATCCTTGTGACGTCACGAGCGTTTTAGCGGACACTGGAAAATTAAAAAAATTATAATAATTTTAACAATTTAAACTAACTAGAAATGTATGTAAGTTAGAATGTCATTTTTGACAAAAATATAAAAAATGGACTTCAATTTATTAATTTACATTTATACCTACGTGGAATTTCAAAGATTTTTACGATAATTTCATAAAAAATATTCAGTCATAAAAACATCGATATTGCGCTTCTTCAAAAGACGAACTTCGCTGAAAATGATTCATCATGCTTGAATATCCCCACCTATCTCCTAGCTGCAGTTTGAAAACACCCGAAACATAGTTTTGCAACCTACATCAAGCCGGAGTTGGTGAATATCACCCAAAAATCACTGATGGATATCACGTGGAATTCAAGTTGTAAAACTTACGTTATTTAATATCTACCAACCTCCCAAAGAAGTATGGCAGTCACCAGTACTTCCAAATTCCAATACACCACCACCCAACGGTGTATTTGGAAGATTTCAATAGCCATAACTTTCTATGGGATAAAGCTGGAGAAGCAATTCCCTGATTGCACAGGATTGTAAACTGATTAACGATGCTAAGTAAATGGGGACTTTTTTTGTACGATAGCGACGTGAATACATACCGAAATTTTTAACTTGAACTTGGTCAATAAGTTAGCTGGAACTAGCTCGGGATGCGACGTTAACATCCTAAGAACGGCATCTATTGTCCTGGTTTTGTCAACAGCTGAATACTGTGCTCCAGTATAGGCTAGAAGCGCTTACACTTCCATGGTCGATGTACAACTTAATGCAACAATGCGAACCATAACGGGACTTTAAAAGCTGAACTTCTCCCTTGGATCCTCATACTTTCAAATATAACCTCGCTAAATATAAGGCGACAGATTGCAACACTGAGAGAATATAAGAAGGCGCTGAAAAAAAGCACAATACCTTTGCCCAATGATGTCTACTCTCCCCCTGCACCCGGCATGCCGCTTGAAGTCCCGAAAACCCTTTTGGATGGAAGGAGAGAGGCTCCTCCGAATACCTCTTACTACAGAACGTAGGTGGAAACCTGAGTGGCAAATGGCTGACGTAAAAAATGCTCACGACCTGACTGGATTCATACTGCCTCGTAAACTCTGGTCAACAATCAATAAGATAAGGTCTTCCCACAGCCGCAGTGCCCATATGATGCACAGGTGGGGCATTAAAGAGTCAGCGATGTGTTAATGCGGTGCGGTACAAACCACCTAAGATATAGTCCACGAAGGCCCGCTGCATTCATTCCCCGACGGGATTGAAGAGTTCCACAGGGCGACGCCTTAGGCCTTAGAATGGTTTACTAACCAACATTTTCCCCTCTGACCCCTTCCTCATACGAAATAGGAAGAAGTCCTAAAATTGAATTATAATTAAAAAGTCATCAAAAGTATTAACTCTAATTTACCATGTAAAAATAATAAATAGTTGAATAATTTGTAAGGCGCCGTTTTTGTGTAAATTCGCCTCAAGTGCGATTATCCTCTATTATAATGATGCTCTATCCAATTTTATTATTTATAGACAAAAAGATTACGACTTAGGTAAAAACACTGGACATTACATTTGCTATTTTATCATTAATACTATTGATATTACATTTATTATAAGGTGAGTGGCAAAAGTAGAGTAAATATTTATTTAAAAATACTGGAGAATTTAGAAATTTATTTTTATGAAATTACATTACAAAGCTCACAAAATTCTTAGTTGTTTACATTTTTTACACATTTAATTATTTACAATCTCGCAGACTGTGAAGGTGGAATGTTTCTGACATTATGAATATGACTGTCTAAAAATTGAGTTTTAAGTTTATCTTTAAAACTAATGTTCAAAATAAATAAAAATAAATTCACTCACAAAATTACAAAATAGATTAAAGAACAAAAAAGACAATATTACCAAAATGTCATAGCATAAAATAAAAATAAAACCTACATGTAACACACAAAACCAATATAAACACACATCACTCACAAACACACAAGATTATATTTTAAATGTATTATTTTCTCTTTAAATGTATTATGTAGATTATATTTTCATATAATAAAATGAAGGCCTCAGCACGGGCAAGCCACCCAGAGAGGCCAACATTACTGGAAAACCTTTAAATGTAAAAAATATTGTACCAAATAAAAATAAAATAAAAAATGAAGTATTAATAGTAATGGAAGGTAAAAAGAGGAAAGAAGTCAAGTGTTTTTAAAATAGTGTCTTCTGCGTGCAAAGTCGTATCTTTTCCAGAGTTAAACTTTTAAATAGTGTCTTCTGCGTGCAAAGTCGTATCTTCTCCAGAGTTAAACTTTTAAATATTGTCTTCTGCGTGCAAAGTCGTATCTTCTCCAGAGTTAAACTTTCGAATAGTGTCTTCTGCGTGCAAAGTCGTATCTTCTCCAGAGTTAAACTTTTAAATAGTGTCTTCTGCGTGCAAAGTCGTATCTTCTCCAGAGTTAAACTTTTAAATAGTGTCTTCTGCGTGCAAAGTTGTATCTTCTCCAGAGTTAAACTTTCGAATAGTGTCTTCTGCGTGCAAAGTCGTATCTTCTCCAGAGTTAAACTTTCGAATAGTGTCTTCTGCGTGCAAAGTCGTATCTTCTCCAGAGTTAAACTTTTAAACATATTGAAATGTGATTATCTGAAAGGACCTGCATGACCATCGGGACCCAAGAGCATCCAGAATCTCACTCTCAAACATGAACAAGAGCGACACTTCCACATGTATGCCCTGAAACTTCCTCCATAAGGTAATCCATTGTCAAGCTGCAATGTAATGGGGATATTTTCACAAACTATCATTACCGTTAAACACGTGTGGAAGTTTATTTTTCTGATTCTGATCATTCTACTAAGAATGTGTAATTTTAATATTGTCATTCACGATTATTGATTTAAAAAACGACTTAAAACCGCAAATTTATAACTGCTAACAGTTCCAAATGGCTACCACGTCATTATGACATAGAAAACGACAATGTCTGGAAAGACGGCTGTCACCAACGGAGCCAGGCGTGACGTCAACGCCGCCGTATTCGCGAATAAAAAAGAACAGGTCGTTTTGGCGGCAAATCGAAAATGATTAATTTTAAATCGTTACAGAAAATTTATTCGTCAACATAAAAATAAAATTAAAATTCGTTGAATATCGTAATATTCTTCTTTTTTTTATTTAAAAAGAAGTGTAAATCCCCTTTTCCAAATTGCCAATTTTCTGCATTACCTATACAATAATTTAAAGTACTTTACTTAAGACGGGTTGTTTCACATAATTTCTTGCAACAATATTACTAAGGACGGGTTGTTTCACAGGATTTGAACAATTCATCAAATTTCAAAGTTGATTTTCAAGTTCTGTGAAGGTTCTATCCAAGTTACTATTTCAGTTTTGTAAGCCAACTGGTTAATAATGAAATAATAATAAAACATGAATAGAAAATCAACTTTAAAATTTGATGAATTGTTCAAATTCTGTGAAACAACCCGTCCTTAGTAATATTGTTGCAAGAAACATATCCGTTTTGTTGATTTATTCAAAATAACCCATAAATTTAAAATACTCCAAGTTCAGTGTTTCTGTAAAAAGAACTCGATCTGTAATTGGAGACAAGATACGTGAAAAAACTCAGGTCTGCCACTTGTTTTGCTGCATAATGGCAAAAAGTTGACAAAAATTTCATCGCTTTTCAAAATTTCATCTAAAAATAAATCAAAATTTTCAGATCCCCACGTATAATTCTACTTCAAAATCCTAGTTTTCCACTTCTTGCGATAATTTGAGACATCGTGTTACATGGCCTAATTACTTCGTACCTGGCAAATGACATATAATAATAATGATAATAATTTGGCTAATTTATATAGCGCCGTTTTCGTGAGCAATCACCTCAACGGCGCTGTACAATGTACATATACATTTCTTAAATAGTTAACACTAGAACTACTGACTTAAAACTAGTGACTTATGACTAAGACCTATAACTACTATCTTAATAAAATATGTAGAAACTTATAACTAAAATAAACATTAACAATCTAATTTTACAAGCGCCAGAAGAAGGAGGAAGTTCTACTATATTAGGGTGATATTGGTTACGTCTTAAGCAATTTTATGAAAAGTTTCCCATTAGGTGATATCGGTAGTATCCCCCACTCTTGAAAAAAGCAAAAAAAAATTGAAAATAAATTATGAGAAACTTGATGAAAATTTAGCCAATGCCGGGTATTAAGCCCAAAACCATCTTATGAGGAAAAGAGCTTACTACTCTATCACGAAGCTCGTCAGAAATATAGTTATTTATATGGAAACGTTAACCGAAAATAAAGAGAAAAATCCTCAATTCAACCGGCAGAATGAAACAGACAATGTTCATTCCTGAGAAAAAAAGCAATTACGTGACGTCATTATATCAGTGTTTGAATTAAAGGCTTTCACAGAAACCTGCGACGGCCCACTACGGTCAGATAATCCGGCAAAACTCCCGAGTAACATAAGTATTACGATATTAGATTCTCTAAGATTGTTATGGTCTACAGCTCGACCCAAACTGCCCAGTAAAAAGAAAAGTAAAAATATATTTAATAAAAAAATAATCAATTACCTTCCGATCGGGTCACCGAGGCCGAACAAACAGTTAGTTCTTTATTGCAAGGTGGAGTGTTTTAGCTAGCTTATTAAATTTGCGATAGCTTTTTCGGGTTCATATAGGCGGACGCGAGGGTCGTATATTAAGGCACGAGTTATATGACATTTATCACCAGGGTGTAGTTTAATGGTTGACTCAGGGGCTGGTATCTCACGGCTAGCGATATGTGTCATTAGGCTTGGCCCGGCTCCGGCGAGGAGTGCCAACGCTCAATCCTAATATTCATATCTACGACCCAAGACACTTTTCAGATACAATTACAACATCGATGTGTTTATTGCATTACAAATTAAAATATACTAATAATCGAAAACTTTATAGCCTTAATATATATAATTTTACAATTTGATAAATTAGGCTTTGAGAATAATCTCAGGGCCTACTGTGCTAAAAATAAACTTCTCTATAAAAAAAATTATTTGATCTTTTACAAAATATTTTTGGTATTTGTTTTTAGGGTGTTATGCCGTGTTGCGCTAACTCCTTCTTTAGCCAACGTTTCGGACAGCATTGCAGTGTCCATAATCAGGGCAGATGTGTTATTTAAATAACAGTAGGTGTTAGCGCAACACGGCATAACACCCCAAAAACAAATACCAAAAATAATTTTGGCCGTGAAAATCTTAAATCATATTTGTTACAAAATAAGACAAAATGTCGTTTTGTTTTTCCGTATTTGATAAGAAAAAAAAAATCCGAAACTGTGAGTCTAATCTAGAGTTAAATAACTACCGGAGGACGTACGTATTAAACCACAGTTTTCCAAATCTGATTTTTTATTAAATTATTTGAAATTTAGTATGACCTCCAAATATTTCCAAAAATATATACGAAGCTCAGACTATTTTGAGATTCCGCAGACTACTCAATACATTACACAAAATAAAATAAGGTTTGTTATTTTATGGGCAATCCATAAAAAAAACATTTCCGGTAAAACGCGCTGAAAAATCTCGTAAACCTTTTATAAATAGCTTCATTATTACCAAATAACAATAAAATCTGCCTTAGCGTCACACACACCGAGTACAAGTAGGCACCGATACGTGGCGCAGAGCGATCGAGTCGCAGATAACAAAGAAATTTTAAAAGTACGTTTTTTCTGAATGAAGTAATTACTGTCGGGTCCGAAAGTATATTTTGAAGCATGTTGGTAACATAACCGTTTAAGTCCGGCGCATTATGAGAGTTACCAGTTATTTGTACACTAGGTTATGCGAAGGAGAACGTATGGGCAAGAGCCGTCAGTGCGCCCCACTTAGGTGCCGGCAGGACCGCTTCGCCGACCTCGAAATAAATAAATAATATTATAAAAGCACCATAAATAATTGCGAGGGTCAAAGCCCGCTGCCTGGGACAACCAGACGCACGTTGTTAAATAATTTTGGTGGTGTAATAATGATAATACATTGTTTATTCTGGGTAGTGCAATCCCACACATTTCACAAAACGTAAATTTATAAATATAAATATAACGAAACAACTTTAAATATTAATCTTCACAATGTTTGAGGTAGATAAGTGGGTATAATGTACGACAATATGAGATATATGTAAGTAGGTATCTGAAATTGATTTGGCCACAAACTTTTTTCAGTGTTCTTGGAGCTTAGAATTTAAAAAAAGGAATTGCTGGGTCATTCCCGGTTGTGTTTCCCGGTTCAAGAATTATATTCATCGTGATAATATTTCTGATGTAAAATCGAAGACACTTTTATAACTGAAGGGATACACTTTGTGTCCTTTTAACCTAATATGGATTTCAAAGGCGAAATATTCTACTAAGCATGTTTTCAGGAAGAGTAATAGTCATACATACAATATACATAATATTAACGTCGTCATCACTTATAGTACTGTTTTAAATATTTCTTCTTTCTTAAAAAAGTTCAGTTGCATACAGGGTGTTAAGGGACGTACTTGACTTTCTTTAACCACTGATTTCTGACAATATTTGAAATAAAAAATTAAAAAAATAAATTATATTGTAATGTAATTTTGTCCAACGGTGACTTTTTTTTCTTCCTCCACAAACATTGAAAATATATAGGAAGTGGGTGGTTACTCGGCTGAGTGACCAGTGTCGACATGTTGAAGAATTAAAAGAAAAAATGATTTTGTAGAAAAAAAAATTCTGAAAAAGAAACATCAAAAAAGTCGCCGGTGGCATAATTTTCATTTACATTTTTTACTCCAAATAAGGTCGGGAATCACTGGTTAAAGTAAGTACAGTACGTCCTTTAACATCCTGTATATTTTAAACAAATGATTTTGAAGATGGTTTTATTTGAGATTTCACAGAAAAAGTATTAGCTTGATTAACTAGTGGCTTTTAATGAGATGTTGCGCTTTCTCCTTATTTAGTCAACGTTCCGGATAGGTTACACTATCCATCATCACGTCTTAAAGACGGAGGAAGCCGTAACCCACAAATTAATGACGATGATACCGTATGAAAGGTTCTCATTTTGTTTAAAATTAGTATGTTTTAAGATGTGTAAAATGAGAAGATGGTTCAGGGGGGACAATCAACTAAAGGTTATGATAAACACAACTTACAGACATCCCACTGAAGCACAGTACTAAAAATGCCAAAAATTATTTATTTATTTTTTATTGAAATAATTTAGAGACCGTCCTAACCTAAACAAATTAATGTTCCACGAACATAGTACAAGAATCCCGACTACGGGTATCTGCAAGTACCCTCCTCTCGTATTACGTTCAGACAGAGATCCAATACTTTCCTTAGTCCCTTCATATACAATAGACTAGATCCCCAACAAAAAACATATTTTACACGATAAGTATTGAATTCTAAACTAAACTTTATAAAAACCAATTAATAAGTGATCTCTCTGCTACTGAGAATTAAGTAAATTTAATTTATTGTTTATTGTGTCTTTTTTACTTTGGACTGTAATAAGTATTTTTAAATACATATATTTGAATTATACTATTGTTTTCGGTAATGAATGAATGGAAGTCTTGGAAGCGGAAATTAACCCACTTCCCGTCATCCGATCGAGCTGAAACTCAGCAGATGGACTCGTTATTAATGACAATGCATTATATTTGCCTTTGGTGACTAACTAACTAACCGCAGGGGTAGGCAGATAGAACCGACTGCCAAACAACTCGGTCGTGGGATACACTTCTTTTCCATATCATACGTCTCATACATACTAATAATAATATTCTATTATTCAAACTCTTGACACCCCCGAGTCAAGTATCTGATTCACCTGATAGTGCTATGTCTTATGTTTTTGTCGGGGGTCCCTGAATTATTTATCTGAAATGTGGCCTCACCCCTATTTGTTAAATTCGTAATGTTTTAAAATTTCTATAATCCATATTTCATTTATGTTTATGATATGTTTTTGTATCTAATGATAGATCGTTGAATGATTTTATTGCCTGGTGGTTGTGGTGTCTTTGTCCAAAGCTTGTGTTTACTGCCGGATTTATTGTGTTTTTTTGGGCGCTTTTCTAACTGGTCTACTATGGATAATTGACATCTAATACGTCAAACATGTTGAATATTTGGTCTGTTTCAATCAGTATGCATAATATGTTACTGGCAGGAATTATAGAATACAAATAATCTTTCACTAAATATGAAAAAAAACATAAAGGTGTTGCATATATCTATTTAAAAAAATATATAGAACGATCCTAACCAAGTATGCTAGGTATGAATAAAATCAAAATATGAATTGAATATTATAAGTATGATTTTTGTAACTTCAAGTGACTGAAGTTAAATATGAAGTGGTGCAGGCGGCGCAGTGGCCGACGGCAGATAGCGGCCAGGCGAGGGGAGGAATGTGAGTGGGTATTGAGGGTGGGAGGGAGAGTGGGGTTGCGGCGAGGCAGATTTAAGGCCGCTATCAAGATCGGCGCTGTCCGCTTGGAAAATTACTAAGCTGCACACAAAAATGGCCGATTTAAGGGAATTACTTTCGCGGAGCGGAACATTTATAGGCCACCGACCACTTAGAAACAGAATGTATGGGCGTTTGACAGCGGTGAATTCCGCCGTGAAATATGATTATGGATATGAAACGGTACAAAGAGTCAGATGGAGTCATTAAAAGATTGTGAGATACTTGAAGAGCGACAGACGGTAGGAGGCATACATTTATTAAGAAAATGTATTTTTAAGATACGACACACGTGAGTTTCCAATGTTCGAATACTATGGAACTATCCATGCGATGATGTTTTTTTTAATATTTATATTTTACATGTATATTTACAGAATAAAAATATCCATTAACAAAGATACATTATACAATCATAATTGCCTAATTAGCAATTTAAATTTAGTGATGCGCAGGTGGAAAATGTCGATGTCAGAGGCTAGTGAGTTAAGAAGGCCTATCATTCTTCCGAGAGGCATTGCTGATGGTAAGTTAGTCCTACATCTCGGAAGAATGAATGGTTTGTGTCTACGCGCTCTTGCAAAGTTATCAGGGACGTAAAATAATTTTTTTTTCAATATTTCTGGATTGTTGATGTGACCGTTCAACAAGTTATAGGCCATCATCAGCAACGCAGCTTTCCGCCTGTTGACAAGACTATCGATACCTAGCATTCCGGAAAGGAAGGCTGATGGGTATAAATAGGGATAGTACCCGAAGTCTCTAAGATAAAGATAACGTAGAAACTTCTTTTGTACTTTCTCTACCATAGAAGTGTACGTTGCATCCCCTGGTCCCCATATTATTGAGCCACTTTCCAAAATACTACGTACTAGGCTAAAATATAGCAAGCGAACCACGGTAGAGCTGCAGAAATGCCTGGAGTTACATAGCACAAATCCAAGCATTCTCAAAGCCCTGCTGCATATCGTTTCAATATGAACGTGAAATGTTAAGTGTGGGTCAAAGGTTATTCCCAAATCTAATGTTAGACTGAGTTAGAATAGAGGGAATGAATTGGGAAAGAGGAAAAATATGAAATACTTAAATATTGAAGACAATATTAGTGATTTTTAAACGAAAATCTGAAACAGAAAAATCAGAAAAGGAAACGGTCACATCTGGGACTCGAATAGAGCATTGTCCCGGAAAGACAAGGGTCCTGGGTTCGAGTCCCAGATGTGACCGTTTCCTTTTCTGATTTTTCTGTTTCAGATTTTCGTTTAAAAATCACTAATATTGTCTTCAATATTTAAATATTACAATTTGAGGTTTTACTCAATAAAGTTATTCCGAAAAATTAATATTCATTCTAGACTTGCAGAAAAAGTCAACAGATGTCGCACATTAAAAATAAAAAATAAGATAGGTTTATCTAAAAGACGCTGTCTGGATTGCATTTAGTTCGGGTTGAATCTTGCGATCATACATAAAAGATAGTTGCCAATAAAAATGTGCTGTGAAAAAATGAAGACAATGTTGGTAGTTCTTATTCGAAGTATGATACAGTTAAAAGTGACCGAGTAGGATAGGGTCCCATTAGCGCAGTTGGTAGAGCATTGTCCCGGAAAGACAAGGGTCCTGGGTTCGAGTCCCAGATGTGACCGTTTCCTTTTCTGATTTTTCTGTTTCAGATTTTCGTTTAAAAATCACTAATATTGTCTTCAATATTTAAATATTAAAATTTGAGATTTTACTCAATAAAGTTATTCCGAAAAATTAATATGAAATACATCTGTACACCTAACTATCTATTTCAAACACAACCTTTGACAAAGACATCACAAATACCAGGCAATAAAACCATTCAACAATCTGACACTCGACAAAAACAGTGAGGGAAACAAAAAAACATTTCACAAACAAAATTTGGATATAAATTAGGATTTAGGATAAAAGGCAAACTAAATAAATTTATCTTAAAGGAATAAAATAAATACCCACAAAGTACATATACTATACTCAACCGACCACAAATTATAAACACATCGCTTAGTTTTTACAAATGTCTTAATTTTTTCTATTTTTTATTAAGATACTTTATTTTATTGTACTTTTTTAATTTAATTTAATTTCTTAACTAGCTGAATTTTCATGTGAAAATATGTCAAGATTTTATATGTATTGCTTATAAATTTATTACTTATAAATAAATAAGTTTATTTTCCTAAATAAATATTAAAAAAATACAAAATAAATAAATATTCGAAATGCGTAAATATTTGAATTTTTATGAACACGGCTTCCCACATTGTGATAATACATTCGTATTTTACTAAAAAAACATTAGAAAATATGTCAATACATTCGTTAAGTGCCTGTAATAACGTTTTTGAGATTCATAATAAATAAACAATATTCAATATTAGTAATTTTTCAATTGACAGTGTTTGTTTGGTGTTTTAAAAAATACTCAAGGTCCTGTTTTCAGGTTATAATACTATTTTAATCGTCAATATCTGGATATTAACAGAACAGAATATCTGCAATATTCTAGTTAAACATAAAACATGGATTGCTTAAAAATACGATATATATCATCGTGTAAATTTTATAAATCTTAAAAATCTTAAGAGCGAAAAAGATTTTTTGAATGGACTTATCTGTATCTAACGATAAGATATTATGATAAACAAAGATCGAGAAAATTACTAAATTCTGTGTCCTTCGTCTCTTTTAATTATTTTTGGGTGCTTATAATCTATGATCCTCAACAGTCATCCAATAAAAATATATATTTATTTTGATCACTGCGGTGATAAAACCTGTGATAGTAAATTGATTGACATATATAAATAATTTTAGATCACAAGATAACTCAAGTGCTCAAAGTCATTGAATCTTTGCCATCTCTAGTTTTGAAAACCTCGACTGGAGCAGTAAGACCGAAGGAGACCTAGTGAAGATTTCAATGTAACTTGCTAATCATGTGTGGTCACTAAGCGTAACTAAATAACTAACTAGCCATCAAGCTGTTTCCCCGCAGGGGTAGGCAGAGAGGACGGACCGCCAAACAACTCGGTCTTGGCACACACTACTTGCCTCATTCACATTCATACATTGTCTCATACATACTCTTCTATTATTCTGACATGGCTCGAATCAATTACCTGATTCACTTGGTCGTGCCATGTCTTCCTCGGGCGTCCCCGACTTCTGCTACCATTCAAATTTACATCGTATATTCTCCTCACACTGCTTCTTCGCTCATTCGCTCTACATGCCCAAATCATCTAAGCGTCACTTTCTTGATCTTCTCATTCGCTTAGATCAGCCTTGCACTCTTTGCGGATCTCCACATTTCTCACACGATCATAAATGGTTTTACCACACATACGCCTCAGGGATCTCATTTCTACAGCATTCAGTCTACTTTCATCCTTTCTCTGCCAGTTCCATGCCTCACTTCCGGACATCAGGGTAGGTACCAGCACTCCATTGTGGACTGCTAGCTTCACTTCTTTGGACGATTTTTTATTAACGACAACTGCGTTCAGTCCTCCATTAGTTGAGTTATTTAGCATAACTAAAGTATTACTAAACAACGTTTTCATTTTCAATTAGAGCTTTCACCTGCGATATTGTGTGATTTATTTCCACAAATGGTGCAAATTTATATATACCAGGGGCATATTTTATTTTATGTATTTTATACACTTATGGGAATAGAATAATAAATAAAATAAAATTAAAGAGCTTAATGAATAAACTAATTATACCTAACACAAAAAAACTTATATAGTTTATGGGTAAAAATAGGTAATTGCGGCTGTCGCAATTTTACAAAAAGGTTGTTGTGCTAGGTAGTTTTACACTCGACAAGAAATTCTTATTTCAAATAAGCTTTTTGTTCAGCCAAAACAAAAAGTGATCTCTTTCCTTAAGAAGCAAACTTTACTCAGCTTTTTACACATAAAAAAGAGTCCACAAGGAAAATCCGTTTGGATACGGATTATAAAAACACAATCTAGTTTTCTTGGTCTCGAAAATAGTACAAGTAAAAAGTTATTGATAGAGAAAAATGGAGATAAAAACACAAACAAAAGAAAAAAGACATCAAATGGCTGCGATATTTTTTTTCTTTAATAATTAATTGAAACCATTGGAAACCAGATAATGTCAGAAGCACTCAGATACAGAAATTATAAGAAATTATTCCGGTGTTTCTAATATTATCCTAGATATTGAAACGTATGCATAAAGAGAACAAAGCCCGCCATGAGAATAGGATAAATTATAAAAACATAAAATTAAAACAAAAGTAAAACTATATATATAAAGGGTTGAGCATTGAAAATACTCACTTATACCTAAATAACATGAAATTAGTAATAGATAAGCAGATGTGGCGGATCTATTTAACTGCAAGAAGGCTATAATATCATATATTTTCAATAAATATTAATTAAACCTAGAAAGTCTACTTAGAAGTTTTGCGTGTACCTGCATCTCTTACTTTAATATCATTCTAGAGTTTCTGATCATTTTATACTTTTTGATGTCATTGTATTTGATTTATTGTTTATGGTATATTTATACCGTTTTTATTATTAAATAAATAAATAAATATATATAAATAATTCAGAACGGAGGCGTGCGGTCTGTATTATTCTGCAGCAGATTCTGCAGCTACTCCAACTATATATGATACGTTCTAAGTTAATAACCTAATATTGATATATAATTAATAACGTGTTATCCGTTATTAATAACGTGTTACCCAATAATATGGTTAAATTGTTAATAATAACAGTGCTGTTTATGGCCACCCTACGAGAAGTTGCGACGATTTTAGATTTCCGATAATAAACAGGAAACAAATTTTTTTAATTTATTTATTTTATTTTATTACAAGATAATACATTACAAAATGATAACAAAGTTATAATGTATTATTCCCAATGAGTTTATAAAACTCATTTCGGGAAAGACAACATTAGAAAGGACAAGGCAAATAAATAAAATACATTAAAATAAATACATTAAAATAAATAAACGCAGGTGTTATTATGGAGTACCAGAGAAAGATTGTGTTAGGCATTAATGAAACTGCTAAGGAAATATCTTTTAACAGGTTCGCTGCCGGCGACTCCGGTCGGAGCCATTCGGCGCCTTGCACTGGGTGCCGGCGGCTCCGGCCGGAGCCATGAGTAGTATGTCTGCACAAACATCATTTTCCTGCCGGCACTCGCGGAGAATGGTTGTTTCTGTAGTTGGCGTTGTTGTTGACAATTGTACCAAAATTTTATAGCAATTGGTTTTCAAGAAAAAATTAGGTTATTGTTGTAAAGGGCCATTTAAAAAAGTAAACGATAAGTTTGTGTTTTTTTGTGTAAAAATCTTCTTATTGTCATAATGAGTGATGATGCTGGACCATCTCGTCCTAAAAAGTCACATCCCTTACGTAAATCTCTGCAAGTTGAAGACATTGAGAGGGAGTTAGAAAATGAACTTGAGTGCGTCAATGAGTACCACCAAATTTTATAAATATATTTTCTTCATGAGATGTGTATTACTTTCGTTATCTTATTTGATTTGCTACTTGTATTTTAGTTATTATTTGAACAAAAGACAAAAAAAATTGTCTATTTTTGTTTTATCAAAATAATAAGAAGAGAGTAAAAAGAGTGCGACTAAACGGACGAAACCGCCGGCACCTGCTAAGTGATTTTCAACCGTGGTGCCGCTTGGCACCTAGGATCAGTTATATTGTGCATAGGCGGCAGCGAACCTGAATAGCTTTTGTAAATGTTTTTTTATTAGTTGCCGGAAGTTTTAAATTACTAGGTAATGCGTTATATTGTTTGTGTGCAATGTATTGTAAGGAGTTAATTCCAAATTTGGTCGTGTAAGTAGATGATGATAAATGTATTTGATTTTGTGATCGTGTTTTGTGCTGGTGTATGTCAGAATTAAAGACTGGTTTAGTGTTGGTGTGTGAGGAGTGTTGAATTATTTGTAGAATGGCAGTTGTGATGTTATACTTTGGCAGGACTGTAAAAGGAAGTATTTGTGTCTGTGAGTATATATCTTTGACATGTGTATCCCATGGCAGATTATATATATTACGTATGGCTCTTTTTTGAATTACTTGTATTTCGGAACTTTTTTTTTTGGTAATGGTTCCCCAGATACTAACTAGATAACTCAGGTGGGAGTGGATCATTGCATAATATGTTGCACGCAGTAAAGATGTGGAGAGCACTCGATAAAGTACACCGGTTATCGGGGAAATTTTGGATTTTACATTCTCAACATGGGAGTTCCACGAGAGGTTAGAGTCTATGAGTAACCCCAAATATTTCGTTACTTGAACATGTTGTAGTTTTTCATTTCCAAGAATGATATTCATACCCATGTTATCTTTTTTCCGAAAGTAAGGTAATGGGTTTTTTTAACATTGAGGCTTAATTTGTTAAATCGAAGTCATTTAGCCAGCTTTGCGAGATCTTTATTCATTAAAGCTTCAAGTTCCTTCAGATTTTTACAATGGTAGTAAATCACAGTATCATCAGCGTAAAGTTGAAGTTTTCCCCACATTTAGTTATATCATTGATGTATAGTAAGAAAAGTAGAGGTCCAAGAATCGAGCTCTGTGGCACTCCACATGTGATTTTTCCAGCGTCGCTTAGGTTCCCTCCGTTATCGACAAGGCAAAATCTATCAGCTAGGTAACTTCGGAGCAAATTTAAAGATTTCCCGACTATTCCCAAATGTTCCATTTTTTGTAGAAGTATTTCATGATCTACCGTATCAAAGGCTTTTTTCAGATCTATAAATATAGCTGCCACATATTCGCCCTGGTCTATGTACTGCTGAATGTTAGAAATGAAATCGAAGGTGGCACATTGGGTATTGGAGTTTTTTCGAAAGCCATATTGCTGTGGTGTTAGGATATTGTTGCTAGAGATGTATTTTATCAGTCTATCTTTGATAATTGACTCGAACACCTTTGAAAATACCGATAAAATCGATATTGGACGATAGTTAGAAATACACTTCTTGCAGTCTTCTTTAAAAATTGGTATAATTTTTGCTAGCTTTAACTGGTTTGGAAATATTCCCGAGCCTATGGAGAAGTTGATAAGTTGGGTTAGGTGCCCCGCTAGTTCTTCTTTACAGGTTTTAAGAATGCACGGTGTTACTCCATCGATTCCTGCTGCTGCATTCGACCTAAGTTTCGAGATGACCTTTATTACCTCATCCTTATTCGTCCTAGTCATATATAAGGATTGTCGTGCCTTTGGTTGTACATATATTGTATTACAGTCATCCGGGAATGATGGAATGGCAGCTGCCAATTTTTCTCCAACTGACAGGAAAAACTCATTAAAAGCCAACGCTATTTCACGGGGTTCCCTAATTTCACAATTATTTACGATGAGAGATTCAATTGTGTTGGTGGGTTTATGTACACGATTAGACAGAATTGAGTTAATGGTTTTCCAAGTTTTTCTTGGGTTAGTTAGTCTTTGTTGAAAGCTATTGATGTAATATTTGTTTTTCAGACTTCTCCTATAATAAGTTATCATGTTTCTTAGTTAATTTTTACGTATTGCAAGAGTATTATTACCTGGGTCTTGTTTCCACTGCTTGTGAAGCTGGTTTCGTTCCTTGATTAGAAAATTAAGTTTAGAATCAAACCAAGGTGTATTTAGATGTTGCCGCCTTCCTGTTTTTACGTTGGGTGTAGTTTTACCTGCTTCTAATGCATTTTTGACATAATCATTAAAATCTTTGTAACCGTCTTCAGGTTTAGTTGAGTTGATAGCAAATTTGTTAGTCGCAATATAAGATTTTACCGCCATACTGTTGATGATAGGTTTAGTAAAGCGTGGTTTAGTTCTATTATTAAACCATTTTTTTAAATTATTCTTAAAGTCAACAATTAGTATATTGTGGTCACTAAGCGGGTCATCTATATTCGATATGGTTGTTAAAATGTTTTGTCTGTTTGATATAACGTGATCTATAATAGTGCTGCTTGTATCAGTGACTCTCGTGGGATATGATTTATTTTGTATTCAGAAATTGTATGTTAATAAGGTGTTGATAAAATTTAAAGAAGAAGGTGTGTTTATGGAAGTGTCAATGTTGAAATCTCCGAGTATTAATGTATCTTGTCTGCTTTTGTTCAGTATTTTTTCAAAATGTGTTAGGAAATCGTGCATGTTGTTTGGGTTAGGTTTTCGATAAATTGCATAAATGTTGACTGGTTTCCTATTACTGCTGCAAACACTAATATCTAAAAATGAATTTTCGTTGGAAAATTTTTCAATGATAGAGCACTTCATAGAATCCAGAACATATATGGCCACACCTCCTCCTCCTTCATTTGGGCGAGAAGAAAAAGCACTGTAAAAACCATTTAAGCAAACGAATTTTTCTTCTCCGACATCAAGCCACGTTTCAGTGATGACAAGAACATGAACAATATCGCATAATCTTCTGACCTTTTCCTCAATTTCGTCAAACTTGTTTCGTATACTTCTGGCGTTCATATACATTATTCGCAGACTGTTCTTCATGGGAGTATAGTCATCGATAGTTAGGCACTTGTGTTCTTGTATATTACACTCCATATATATAATATTTATCATTCTTTAATTGGGGTATTTACATCGGTGACCGGATAAATCATCAAAATGATAATTTATCACATCTTTAAAAAGTTATATAAAGTCATGGAAAGTGATGAAACAAAAACTTTTTTAACTGAGTTAAGTAGGTTAGGTTAGGTTAAAAAAATTTTTTTTTCATCGTTTTTAATGACTTTATATCACTTTTTAAATATGTGTTGAATAATCACTGCGTTGAGTTATCATGGAACCTTAAATGTACAAATTACTAAATAAAATCAATAAATAAAATAAAATAAAAAGGAACCATTTACATCAATGTTCAATGAATTCCTTTTTTATGAAAATGTAAAGGAAGCCATTGTAATTTTCATGAGTTATGTCTCAATGTTGTGAAGTCAAAATTTTAGCACGCAGGTAATAAATTGTTAAAGCATGTTTAAAACATATATTAAATCGCATAAAATGTTTCGGGTAAGATAGAGATCCTAGGTTCGATTGTCAGTTGCAGCCGTTACCCCTTTGTTATCATTTGCAAATTGTTCTTTTTCACGATACATTTAAATGAATTAGTTTTATCTTCATCTTTAATGACAAATATACCCATTAAATTTTTTTTTTCTAGCAGACGTTTGAATTTTAATAATAAAAATCTATTTTATTTTTCTACTACAAGAGGCTAAGAGAAAATGACAGAGACAGTAAAACACATTTTTTATTTAAATTTTACGAAATTCGTTTGCTCTAACGTGCAATTTGCGAATATGCAAATGAACTAACAAAGGAATGTTGAGGCCTCGCAACGACTTTTGCTGCAGAAGCAGTTTGAATTATTTCGTTATATCCATGACGAAAATGTGTTATTTCGCAAATTGAATTTTTGTGCAGTGACAGGTTGAGAGAGAATCTTTTTGCTTTGTAAAATATTTTAAAAATCAGATCATTACTACTTTATTTTTTGTTTACATACATAAATATTAGTATAGTAGTAATAATTTCTATAGATTTCGGTGGATTTTCTATGAATATTGGTAGTTTTTGTGAAAATCGGTATATCTACCGAAATTTCATTAGGAATGGCATCTCTGCTGACAGGAGTAAACAATACAAACAATTTCTTAAAATGTTTACTTGATGTGATGTGATTACTTGATTGGTAAATGCTCAGACTACAGCCGTCTCACTCTCATTCTAACTATTGTATTGACGGCTCCACACACGTTCGCTGAGTGTGGGAGATGGCATAGGCATAACAAGTAGGGCCCGGACTCTCGATGGAGGTTTTGATTTATTGCTTGACATCTCCAGATACGCATTGGTGACGCACTTTATATTTTTACAGAATTATTATTCTCGTTTAAATACTGCATCTTCCACTGGTTAATATATATTTTTAAATAGAACATGATTAGCCGCCGTGCTCGCTCATGCGCCTCATTTACACTCACCATCCACTTATAGAAATCAAGTCAGTTGTATTCGATCTTCCGAGAAATGTGGGGAAAAATATACCGGTTGAAATTGATTTTTAACATAAATACGTATTGCAGCCATGTGCCTGGCACCTTTCAAGCAACTAACAAAAACCCCCAACAAGAGTACGAAGTCTAATAACAAGAAAGTTCTAATTTCAAAATGCATATTTTTTGTTTGAATGCCAAAATCCAAATATAGAAATGTGAAAACTTAATGAAAATCTTCGATTGGGCCGCAGGTTGAGCCTGCCTGCTCTACACATTATCTCCAAATAAGGGTGATTTTTTAAGAGCTTGATAACTTTTTTTTAAAAAAAAACGCATAAAATTTGCAAAATCTCATCGGTTCTTTATTTGAAACGTTAGATTGGTCCATGACATTTACTTTTTGAAGATAATTTCATTTAAATGTTGACCGCGGCTGCGTCTTAGGTGGTCCATTCGGAAAGTCCAATTTTGGGCAACTTTTTCGAGCATTTCGGCCGGAATAGCCCGAATTTCTTCGGAAATGTTGTCTTCCAAAGCTGGAATAGTTGCTGGCTTATTTTTGTAGACTTTAGACTTGACGTAGCTCCACAAAAAATAGTCTAAAGGCGTCAAATCGCATGATCTTGGTGGCCAACTTACCGGTCCATTTCTTGAGATGAATTGTTCTCCGAAGTTTTCCCTCAAAATGGCCATAGAATCGCGAGCTGTGTGGCATGTAGCGCCATCTTGTTGAAACCACATGTCAACCAAGTTCAGTTCTTCCATTTTTGGCAACAAAAAGTTTGTTAGCATCGAACGATAGCGATCGCCATTCACCGTAACGTTGCGTCCAACAGCATCTTTGAAAAAATACGGTCCAATGATTCCACCAGCGTACAAACCACACCAAACAGTGCATTTTTCGGGATGCATGGGCAGTTCTTGAACGGCTTCTGGTTGCTCTTCACTCCAAATGCGGCAATTTTGCTTATTTACGTAGCCATTCAACCAGAAATGAGCCTCATCGCTGAACAAAATTTGTCGATAAAAAAGCGGATTTTCTGCCAACTTTTCTAGGGCCCATTCACTGAAAATTCGACGTTGTGGCAGATCGTTCGGCTTCAGTTCTTGCACGAGCTGTATTTTATACGGTTTTACACCAAGATCTTTGCGTAAAATCTTCCATGTGGTCGAATAACACAAACCCAATTGCTGCGAACGGCGACGAATCGACATTTCACGGTCTTCAGCAACACTCTCAGAAACAGACGCAATATTCTCTTCTGTACGCACTGTACGCATTCGTGTGGTTGGTTTAATGTCCAATAAAGTAAACTGAGTGCGAAACTTGGTCACAATCGCATTAATTGTTTGCTCACTTGGTCGATTATGTAGACCATAAATCGGACGTAAAGCGCGAAACACATTTCGAACCGAACACTGATTTTGGTAATAAAATTCAATGATTTGCAAGCGTTGCTCGTTAGTAGGTAAGTCTATTCATGATGAAATGTCAAAGCATACTGAGCATCTTTCTCTTTGACACCATGTCTGAAATCCCACGTGATCTGTCAAATATTAATGCATGAAAATCCTAACCTCAAAAAAATCACGCTTTACCTAAGTCTTGAGAGAATTATTAGATATTTTTCCGCGGAAATTATTTATTTATAAGATCTTACCATTATTTAGTAAATATAAATACTAACCGAATTCCGCTAAAAAGAACTGATAAAGTGAAAGTATATAATAAACCTACTTAGTTAGCAGTTACAACCTAACCTGTGCGTAGTAATTTGTAGAATGATACAGAAGCTTGAAATTAGTCTTCTCGCGCAGGCCCTTGCTAATTGAAGTCCCGAAACAATTAATACAAAGAACCAAATCTTCCTCAAGAAACGGTAAAGCCCTAGGTAATAATATCCGAAGATACTGGTAGCGTCCCAAAAAAACGACCGAGCAACACTTAAATTATTCGAAATTGTGGAAGTGTAATTCATACGCTTTAACAGGCCAAGTTCTTGAAAGAGGTAAACATAACGCACCAAAATACAAAGTAACGATACGAAAAGATAACAGATTTCCCTGAAATATTGCGATTATACGTAGGCAAAACAAACTGGGGAAACTTTTGACATTCTTGATAAATTAGCCCGGTACCCATCTCGGATCAGCAGGAACTGCCTAAGAAGTTTCTCTCTCTTGATTCTTGAAAACAATGTGGTATGTCAATGGTTTTAAAGAATCTTGAATGCGTAGAGAAAGGTGGAAATAAATTAAGAAACTAGAAAAAAATACAGATGTGTTATCAACCCGTGAACGCATTCACTCTGTTGCGAAATCTTTCATAAATATAATCGCTTTAAAGTATTAAGATATTTTAGATGGTTACAATAAAATTAATAATTCTATAGGATACTTAACAAATCATTAATTATAAATTATAATAAAATTACCTTAATTTGTAATAATTACCGCTTATAGACAATCGCCGCACTGTTGTAAGGTATTTACATTGATTCTCAGCCGGTTGTATTGAGTTAAATTCATACAAAAATGTATAATATGTTATACATAAATAGAAATATTATATACACATAATAAACAGAATTAAGATATTTGAGTTGGATATTGTGATTGTTACCACGGCGAAGAACAAAAAAATTAAGTAACAAACAATGATAAAAAAGGTTTCAATGAATTTCACGGGGAGTAGTGACAAGTACCTACCTAAGCCAATTCTGTGGCTAGATTTAAAGAACAAGTTAATGTTAAGTGTAAAATAAGTTAATGTTAAGTGTAAAATAAGTTATTGTTAAGTTTTAAAGCGACTGAATAAGGATTCAAATATTTGTGGGTCACGAATAAAAAACATTGAACTATTTTCTTTGGCTTGTGCAATTGGCAATCTGAATTTCTTCCAAAGCAAGCTGGTTCTTTGCTGATGGCTATCACATCCTTTCTAGCTTTCAGTCTTCGTGGTGCTCTACTTTCCAAGATTTTCCGTTCCAGATCTATTGGGACACTGAAATTTGATGCTCCTTTACTGGGTTAGGGAATAAAATATGAATGAGATAAAATGTATTTAATTTTCTTGATTAAAAATACAACGTGAGAATCACTGGTAAAATCCCTGTACAGTATAAATACACATATATGTATATCTGGTATGGATACTTGTTATTTATTTGAAATATTATCTACTGTAGATATAATATATAATACTCTCAATAACATGTCGTTTTTTTCGCCATAATTGGATCTATCAAACAATCGGAGCTACACGCATTACGCAAAAACTTTTATTCCGAGTCCCACGGGAGATTAATGTGATTTATCTGATATTAACTCGTGTTCATCAAATACGAAAATACAAATAAAATGCCGTAATAAATAACACGCACGTAACACGTCAAATTGGATTGGTTTTTTGGGATAAATAAAAAATCTGGGATACAGAAAAAAATTAAATTAGGAATAATAATATCATCAGGTACCTACCGATTTATTTAATTTTATTTCTCATCTTGGCGAGTTATCATAATTTAAAAATAGTATCGATGCTGTAAAATAATTGTTCCGTGAACAGTAGACTTGCAATTTGCAACAGTCGCAATGCCCATGCGCTCTGGCGGAATAAAAAAGGTATTATTGTAAACAGCTACCATCTCGAAGTGATGGAGAGGACGTGGGACACATACACAAATGAATAGAAATACGAAAAGCAAAGTGGTCGAGTCAAAGCATTTAGCCTTGTTTTTTATCTGTAATAATAATAGGATAAAATAAAGTCGCTATCCGCGTCTGCCTGTTCGTGCGCTTAGTTCTTCTGAACTACAAAATATATATCAATCATTTAGAAAATTTCTTCCGAAATGGTTTTTATATATAATACATGCATATTATATTTATACAAAGTAGAAAAAAGGCGATCTTTTGTTTTTAAGTTAAAAATTAAACAAATAAAAATATTTTCCCTAGCTTCATTACTTTACGCTGGCTAAACCTTCTGAGATAAATCAAAATAATGTTCTACCGAAATGTATATCGTAAAAACGCCTACAGAAAAGGAAGTTATGCTATATGTCTAGCTCCAAAGGATAACCCCCAAGAACGCCGGGTACACGTTAGCCAGTAAGAAATGAATAATAATAATTTATTGAAAACATAATATTATACAAGAGAGTAATTATTCATGTGCAGGTAAGAATTGTAACAATTAGTTTTATAATGATGTATTTACATTATTTTCTCCCTTATTTCCCCTCCAATTATTATCAGTGTCAAAATCGTCCCACAAAGATTCACTACAGACGTTAATCAAATACAAGAAAAAAAGTTTTCTAAATTATTCAAACAATAAAATATATGAATTTAACTTTAAAATGGCACTCCGTTTTTGAAGTAAAATAATTATTCGTGACTTTTGGAAAACAACGATAACATTGAAGTTGATTAAGTAAACTTAATTTCTATGTTGTTAAGGTTTCATTTTGAGTGTTATTTTAAAGTTCTATCAAATCTAAATGGAAGGAAATAACTCTCATTAGAATATTATTGTAAAGAAATTAAACGTAATTGAGTAAACACGGTTAGCCTTGAAAAGTTAATTAGGCATCATATTCTTTTTCATAGAAATATCTCCGAATAGAAAGCTTTAGATTAATGTGGATGCAGAAATAAACTATTTTAACCTTGGTCTAAGGACATTTAGTTAATCCAAGAGTTTATGCAATTTGAGAATGAGTTAACAAGTTACTGAGCTTGAGGAAAAGCCCTAACTAACTAAATAACTAATCATCACACTGTTTCACCGCAGGGGTAGGAAGAGAGGACGGACCGCAAGACAACTCCGTCTTGATATACACTTTTTGCTTCATGCACATTCATACATACTCTTTTATTATTCTGACTCTTGACATGGCCCGACTCAAATATATGATTCACTTGATCGTGCAATATCTTCCTAGGGCATCCCCGACTTTTGCTACCATTTACAATCTAAGTAATTTTGATTAATTATTATCATTTTATCGAAGCTGATTTTGCAGTAGTAAGCTTTTTTCTAACATAGTTTGGTGATATCAAAACCCTCAAAAGAAGAAAATGATTATAATTTTCGTGTTTATAATAGAAAGGTACAATACAACATAGACTCCAATAATTCGTAAGCTATCCAAAGTACAACTCAACTGGTATGACGAATAAAAATGGAAATGCTGTATTACACACAAACAGGCCTTTTATACTCTCCGTCGCGTCGTACATTCATCAGAGAGATACGTTCACTAGTATTCCATAGTCTCCGATCATTTTTTACTACAACAGTTAAAGATCATAAAAATATGCTTAACGCGTTCCATTATGATATAATTTTTAAGGCAATAAAACATTTTTGTTTATGTAAATAATACATTACATTATATTAATGATTAAAACTAAACACAAATTAGTCAAACAGAATAGTAAAGTTGTAAGATAGTCCCGTCATTTTTGAAATTACTACAAAGTTTTAAATTTTGACCACTATACCTTGGAGTCTATTATTCTTAATAATTTATATGAACTACTGTTATTTAGTTTTGATTGCAATTTTTAACGTAATAAATTTTTAATAAATAATAGGAAATTTTATTTTTAAGTTTATTATAGTTAAGCGCACTTGAAGTGAAACAACACAAAACTGCGCTATATAAATGCTATGTTATTATTATATTAAATGCTATTATATTTTCGTATATTTTTAGGCACATATTTATACTGATGTATGAGGGATACTTAAATAAAAAAAATTAGACTGGTTAAAGTTTGAGGTTTTTTGGTTAAAGTAAGAAAAATATTTTTACATATTTTATTTTTATATACTGTTACGTAATACAGTCTCCCTATAAATCAAAAAGGATGATCACCCTACATCAAAAAGGGCTTGGTTACCCCACTCTACTCACGCAGTTGATCGCGGCGTACGTGACAGACCCCCCACACAGCGACCGCTCGCGAGCTCGGCCACAACACGCCGCGCGCCAGTCGAGTGTGTTAGCCTTTCCAAACTCCTGACCGATGGACGAAATAATGAATAAAGGAGTTCCTCACCCCTGATAGTATCCGAGTTCTCATCTGCTTACCCTTTCACTGAGCTAGCCAATTCATAACCTGGTTCGATTCCAGTTGGGTTTTAACCAGTATTATAGCAATACCTATTGTTTTTGTTTTATATATATACATATATATTTTTTTTTACTGGTATTCAATTGCAATACTACACTTCTCTTTAAACAACGCTTGTGTAGAAAAGCAGAGTGTGCACATATCGAAATTATGTATGAGCATATGTTTTCATAATATAAGTTGTTATATGAAAACGATAAATGTATTCTTCTTTCTTCATACATAATATTTTGAAAAAAATAATGTTCGATATATTTGAAGTGGCTCATTTTTAAAGAGAAGTTTCATTTTGAGGAATGCTTAGGCACCAAAAAAGTAATCTATTGTATAATGGGAGGTTTGTGAGTGCTTACCGCTGAAGAAATGAATATATCTAAGTTAAGCCCCCTTCTGCGAAAAGCACCTTTGCTTTATATTATTTCGCTTTTGGCTTAACGTAGCTTTCATGACCTTACTCATAGAATGTCAAGTGTGCTTCTTTAATGGTGGAAAACGATTTAAAATCACAATAGGCCTCTGGCGACAGGTTTTTGGCTAGTAAAGTTACATAAAACCATAATTAAACTCAAAAAGCCTTACATGTTAATGCATGATTATAATAATGTGTTAATAACGATTTAACGATTTTTTTAAATTTTTGTTATCATAACAAATTATGGTAATATATAAAAAATAATATCTGACTTTGTTTAATATCGTTTTACAATCCAAATAAGCTTTACAATCGATAATCCGTTTGCCAAAGCGTAATAAAATTCGAATATGAATTGAAAAACATCTGACAAGACAGAACCTACCACAGTTTCATAAAAATATTGATAGAAAATAAAGCACGAATTAATGGAATCCATGTCGAGCTAAAATTAAAAGATTCGCAGGGAGCAGTTGAAAAAAAGTATCGAATTGCATTTTAAAATAATGAACTAAAATTGACGGTAAAAGTTTCACACGTTGTATTGGATTTTATTTTGCTGGCACCGAGTCGATTGTTTCGTCCACAGGGGGAAACTGCGCTCGGAAAAGGGGGCTATTGGGGGAGGGGGGAATGGGAAATTCACTTCTGCTGGAATCCCTCTCCACGGAGAGAGAATAAAGGGAGGGGGGTGTTGTATAAAGCATTTGTGTCACGTACACTACCATCATAGGTTTGCGGGATCGACATGAGACCACGTGGGACTAACGATCTTGTAAGAAAAGAAGTCCTAAGCCCTAAGGAGTGACAAATATAATGTTCTTGAATCCATAAAACATTATCTCTCCGCGCGATAATCCTTTATTCAACAACTAGGAGGTATTTTATTTTGTTCACGGTTAAAGAGTTTATTTTGAAGAAAAAATAAAGCGAACTTTTATATTTTGTCCTATTTAGAAATAGGTTAGCGAGATTTCACAAAACTCTTTTTGAACTGTTGAAATTCTAATTTATTTAATAATATAGAATATAACATTCTTAATGACTTATTTGATTACACAGTTAAGATAGAAATTTTCTCAGGTCTAACTGGGGAGTTAGTATTTTTACTTATACTTATAAATAGTAAAGGTACCATGTAATTGCTAAAAATAATCAAGGGAATTTGGAACAAGAGGATGCCACAATACTGCATTAAAGGCACAGTTTTCAGGGCAAGGTCTCAATTTTTTTTCTGTTGTTCCAGTTTACTTGTATATATTTATTGTTTGTAATGCTTTGTCTGCTAATTCACTTTTTAAGATGTCTTCTTTGAAAACTAGTATTTACCTTGTTTTTTTGTATTATTTTAAAAATTTCACATATTTCATGATTTAGTTTCTTGTATTGCATCTCTATAGTAACTCTTTTAAAATAACTTAAATTTATATTTGATATTGTATCTCCACTTAAACCATGGAAATAAGATAAAAAATACTTATAAAACCCACACTCAGGCTTCGCCTTCGTGGGATTTTTTTTAATTATGTACATTTACATAATTAAAAAAGAATACAGCTCCATTATTTGGGCCCCTTCTGAACAAAACCATATCTTAGAAATAGAAAAAGTACAAAAAAGGTTTATGCGTTACCTGTATATGAGGGAATATACATACTATCCATTCCTATATCCATCCTTGTTCTTAACAGGAATGCTCGATTTCAATACATTAGAAGCCCGCAGAAAAATATTTTTAGGCAAACACTTTTTTAAGTTAATCTCTGGTACAATACATAATCCGCCTATGTTGAAAGAGGTCAACTTTTATGTCCCTAACAATTATACTCGAGGGAGATCCCATGCACTCTTATATGCTCCGAAAGCGAGGACTTCTGCCTATCAGAACGCGCCAATAAACAGAGCGACTCAACTGCTTAACGATTCTGCATTAGCCATCGACATTTTCAATGTCACCTACAGACAATTCAGTAACTATCTTATAACGCATGTGACAAAATAGTAAAACTGCCTGTGTAAACCTTTTAATTTGTAATCTTCTCCATGATATATTGGTGTATAACCGTTTCATGGAGAACATGAAAGAAAAAAAAAAAATTATTAAAATATTTTTTATACATTTTTCAATATTATGTAACTATCCATGTATGCATAAAAAAATTCAATAATAAATAAAAAAACAAAAAAAAACAACTTTGGAACTAATTAGGCACCTCACAAATCACAACACTTTAACACTTTAAAAATACAACGTGAGAATCACTGGTAAAATCCCTGTACAGTATAAATACACATATATGTATATCTGGTATGGATACTTGTTATTTATTTGAAATATTATCTACTGTAGATATAATATATAATACTCTCAATAACATGTCGTTTTTTTCGCCATAATTGGATCTATCAAACAATCGGAGCTACACGCATTACGCAAAAACTTTTATTCCGAGTCCCACGGGAGATTAATGTGATTTATCTGATATTAACTCGTGTTCATCAAATACGAAAATACAAATAAAATGCCGGAATAAATAACACGCACGTAACACGTCAAATTGGATTGGTTTTTTGGGATAAATAAAAAATCTGGGATACAGAAAAAAATTAAATTAGGAATAATAATATCATCAGGTACCTACCGATTTATTTAATTTTATTTCTCATCTTGGCGAGTTATCATAATTTAAAAATAGTATCGATGCTGTAAAATAGTTGTTCCGTGAACAGTAGACTTGCAATTTGCAACAGTCGCAATGCCCATGCGCTCTGGCGGAATAAAAAAGGTATTATTGTAAACAGCTACCATCTCGAAGTGATGGAGAGGACGTGGGACACATACACAAATGAATAGAAATACGAAAAGCAAAGTGGTCGAGTCAAAGCATTTAGCCTTGTTTTTTATCTGTAATAATAATAGGATAAAATAAAGTCGCTATCCGCGTCTGCCTGTTCGTGCGCTTAGTTCTTCTGAACTACAAAATATATATCAATCATTTAGAAAATTTCTTCCGAAATGGTTTTTATATATAATACATGCATATTATATTTATACAAAGTAGAAAAAGCCGATCTTTTGTTTTTAAGTTAAAAATTAAACAAATAAAAATATTTTCCCTAGCTTCATTACTTTACGCTGGCTAAACCTTCTGAGATAAATCAAAATAATGTTCTACCGAAATGTATATCGTAAAAACGCCTACAGAAAAGGAAGTTATGCTAAAGGTCTAGCTCCAAAGGATAACCCCCAAGAACGCCGGGTACACGTTACATGTGTGGTTTTCCGTTCACAATGAAGATTTGCATACGCACGGCGATGTAACCGATGTAATGTTATCATTGGACTAACTAAGTTTTGCAGAAGAATATTGCACAGCGATGTAACTCATTAGAAGGTTATTATTGCACTGAAACTTTGTGACACTGATAGGTGTTGAACTTGCATTTTAGTTACATGTTTCGAAGGCATGTCTCATGCCCATGTTTCGGGTAGGTTAGATAAGAAAGAGAAGGATTATTTCTAACACAAAAATAGTAGCTAATTACAAATTTTAAAAGTATTATCAGCTGATGAACAATCAGAAAGTTGCGGGTTCAATTTCCGTCAACGACATTTATCATTTCTTGGGAAATATTTTCAATATTATATAAATCGGACAGTAAATGAATCCGTGATACATAGAAAATAACAACTGCATATCAAAAGAAATACACCTAAACAGTAATAAAACTTGGTTAAATTTGGATAGCTTTTCTCACTTTTTATTACATCAGGTAAATCGATAAATACCTTTGGGTATATGGATATAGATATTCGTTATAGTGTTGTGCAGCTGTCATATTGCAGTTGCGTAGGATATATTATATTCCCTGATGTTCTAGGTCTTACAATTCACGTTGAGGACACTTCGGATTCTTTAACAACTTTTAGATAGCATGTTTAAAGTTTTACAACCAACATGACCTTAAATTTATTAAAAAACTTACTGGTTGGTTTTTGTTAGAATTACTTTAAAAATCATGTTCTGTGTTATTACAATCGGATTCAAGTTAATCTTATAAATACTTCCTCATGCAATTGTACCATACTGCAACGCCGACTATATGTGACGTTTATCTATTTTAAGTGTTTATTATGCACTTAAACTAACACTCATCCAAATGTACCTTTATAACGTAATACACAAACCTCAATAGTGAGAGAGCGAGCGAACCGACGATGCGAATGTGATCGCAATACCACGGCGAAGCGTAGAAACGTCATATTTAAATCAGCGAATCTACAACAAAGATTGAGAAAAATCTTATTGTTTGTAGAGTTGTAGGCGATTTGAAAAAACTATTACAACTGAGAACAAATTTCAAAATCAAGATGCCAAATATGAAGCATGAAAATGATTTTTTTTTTTTAAAGTGAAAAACTTTGATCAAGTAATAAAGCCACGAAGTATAAAACATCCCCTAAAGTATGGTATTTGTCTCACCTTGCACGTACATAGTGTATTTTTGTTCATAATTATGATATTTAAGGTGACCAATTTGTGCAATCTGAAACAAAAATAATTTTTAAATGAGTATCCTTAGCGCTTATATTCCTAAAATGCAAAGTTAATTATTAAACAAGCTCAGACTTATGAAAAATCACAGGATAGTCTGAATTCTCGGCAAATCGGTTCCAATATTCTGTTCAAAATATTATGTATAGGCAGCTAAGTTATCGCTTGAATGATTTATTTTTATTTTTTATGTGACTTCTCCCAAGAGCGACCCTGTCTATACAGTGTAAAGGCAGGGGAGCTATGTCGCCACCCGGTTGGGCAACGTTACGAGGCGGGTTAAGGAAAGGGGTTCATTAATGCGGTTCTCGAATTATTGCTGGTATTCGAATTAAGACGCCTGGATTATATGAAGGAGGAAAAACAGATGTTTATTATGTTCCACGTACGAGCCGTCTTATACGGAAAACTAGTCGAAGAAACGGCTCGTTATCGTTGAGACATTAACCATGAACGAGTGTTCCGCACGTGCAACGGTGCACCAGGGATCAATGCTGCTAGCTCATTGGGTTCCATTAAAATACCTGTAAAACAGACTAAGACTCGTTAGAGATGGCAATCGGTCTGTTGACAATGGATTATCAATCAGATGGACCGCCCTCATTTTCACATAATTAAGTATAAATTTTGGTGCCCCAGCCCAGAGGTGGCTCCTAAATTCAACTGTTTGGCATACTGAAGATTCGTAAAGGGTTAGCAAGTGGTCATTTTTAAAGAAGACAAGACGCCCAGTATCTTGGAAGCCAGATTTATTCCGATACTGCTTACCGAGCCCCAATACTTGAGCCGGTCTGATTTACTTACTGCAAGCATTTTAATAGTCTTCATTGTGGAGGGTGCTTCCATCAAATTGCACCAAACAGTCTTTGATCTCTTTCTTTGCCGAAATCAGACACGCTTCTTCACACAATCAGTTCCAATTTTCAAAATGACCTTGATGCAAAGCAAGTTTAAGTTGATTGAGATGAAACTAGTATTTTTTGAACAATGTAATTTCAGATGTGATGTAAATAAACATTTTCAAGTTTGCTTTTATTTTTTAATGTTTTCTTTGAAGGCGAATTTCAAAAGTCGAGGGTAAAATTCATAGAAAATATAATTGCATTTCGAGCGTTTGATTTTATGTAGTTAGAATATTATAAAATTACGAATGTACACAGGTAAAAGGCTATAATCGACAAACTTTATCAAGTTTTAGTCAATTTTTTCACATTTAAACATAAAAACTAATCACTTAGGGTCGGGTTGGGCGGTAATCATCTGAGTGACCAGTGACGACATACGAAAATAAACAAAAAAATTATCTGTTACCAAACTCTAATATACACCTTTTACTCCAAATAAACTCAGGAATCACTGATTAAAGTTTGTCGGAACCTACGTCCTGATACATCCTGTATGTAGGATTTCATTAACCTTAGTCACTAACGTAAGTTATTGCTACTTTCGTTTGAAAGAACAATAGGTGATCTTAGAGGGCATGTTTCACATAAAATGGCAAATCCTACACTGCATACCAAAAAGTATAACATTTTATTAAATTAAAAATATATACATTAAAATTAAACACATACGAAAAACCTTTAAAACTCACAAAAAATCGGTTGAGATTAAACATAAAAATCACCTTACAAAATAAATAAATGGCTACTGCCTGAACTAGTATCTAAAATCCAATTTAAAAAAATTGGGCGCAAAGCCAGTAATACCAGCAATTATTGGAAAATGAAAACCGCCAATGTTTGTACCCTAAAAAAGTTTCTCTCTTTTGTTCTGAGAAAAAATATGAAATCTATGAATTTTCAAATATACACAAGGCGTTAAAAGGTTAACTATTACGTTACATTTAATTATCGAAAAATAATTATGTTTATATTATTGGCCAAAAAAAATACTTCATTGCACCTGACAGTGCTAGTCTAGATTCAACTGTGAGCTGTGAAGTCTATTAGATACATAAAATACATTATTTAAATAGTAGAAAAAAACAAAGTTTTTGCCTTTTATTTTCTTTTTTTTCTTTGTTTATTCTAGATCTCGGAGAAGGTGGTGCAATCCCACGAGCTCCATATTATACATGGAATTTATAAAGTAAATATAAAAATATATTGTAAGATAAAATACAGTAAACTAAAAGAAAATACAATAATAATAATATTTTTTAATGCTAAGATTGCTTTAATGATAACCAACCCATTCGGGGGGGCAAAGGACACAAAATTAAAAAAGATTTCTATTTGACAACAATTTTAAATAAACATTATAAGATAAATCATATTTTTTATACATTTTCAAAATGAAATGATACACATTTTGCTTACGCGCTCTAAATTACATTAGATAAACAAGTACGGGAATCGATGGTCTGTAGTCTGTAGGTACCGAAATGATAACGTGTGAAAATTAATTTGCTTGATAAAAAGCTTACGAAGATTTAAAAAAATTATCGGAAATCGAAAAGGAATTAAAATAATATTTTCGTCAACAAAAATACCGAAAAAATGTTGAAAATTCACATTCTATATTGGTGCTGTATTCGAAAAAAATATCTTTAAAAATAAATTTTGAAATGTGAAATGCATGCTACGTATATAACATATAACTAACCAGATTAATAACACTGTTAATCTCTTATAAAAGCTAGCAATTTATGAATACTTGTTCTATTGGTATGATTTGAGATTTCACGACCAAAAGTATTATAGTGATTTGTTTTTGGGGTATTATGCAGTGTTGCGCTACCTCTTTCCTTAGCCAACGTTTTGGACAGCATTGCAGTATCCATCCTCAGGGCAGATGTGTACGATTACACATCTGCCCCCAAAACAAATCACTATAATACTTACTTGTTCAATTTCTAATCTTTCCCAAATTGGTTTAATACGCTTTCGATATGATGGTGTACTTATATACTATTCCTAAAAAAATGATAGTTGGATTTTATTAAGAATTATTTCCTGAAATTTTACGTATATTTCTTAAATCGAGTCTTATTTATATTTATTGTACAAAACATTAGCTACTTACCAAATTACTGGCTATGTTTCTATTGGTGTCATTCAGCAGTATTGTGCATTATTATGTAAGTGCATTATATAAGCATAATAAATACAAAAAAAATACAAGAACAACACGTCAACTCACCAGAGATCAAATGGGAAAATAATTCACCGACTCCAGATATTTTCATATCAGAGGGTTCGGCTCGGTAGAACTCGGTAGAACTGAACCTATGAATCCTACTGATTCCTCAATATAAATATTTAAAAAATCTTTCGAAATCCTACATGTATTTAAAATGACTGATTTTTGCATTTTTATCTATACATTCTTTAACAGATCTAATATGCCTAAATTTTGAATGAGAGAGCTAGATATAATGCCAGTAGCCGAAATAACAAATGGTAATATTTTTATAGTCTGAGAATGCCAAATTCTTTTCATCTCTTTTCTTAATCTGTTTATTTTCATATTTATTTATTCGGACTATTATTTTATGTTTTTCTTAGGGTTCCGTCAATGCCGGCGATGTTTACAATAGTTGACCATCGTCATTATTTACGTTACGAAGTTTTTTCTTTATTAAAGCTATGGCGTATTTTCAACAAATGAATGGCAAACTCTGAATGCCTAGTTATTATTCCGTAATACTGGTTTCAAAGTTTGTAGTTTTCATTTCTACATACTGTGCATAACGTTGATTATATTCTGGTTTTCACAAAATACTTCAATAATAAAATTTCTATGAATTGTTACACAGTTTATACGGAAGATTTACAAAAAGAGTGCACTAAAACATTTACTTGTTTACAAACGTCGCGGGTTATAACGGGTAGACGACATACAAATTGCTGTAGGTGAAAAGGTACGTAGATACAATTCACAGGGTTAATAGCTAAATAAAACAAATCCACTTTACTTCATAATCATGGTTCAGTTTCCTTTTCATATTTGCCTTCAAACAAAGCGTAGGACGCAAAGCCGGACTTTTCGTTTAAATGAATAATAATATTAATAAAAGTTAGCTAAACAATATTTAATCTAGAAATAGTAATTTAAATTACAACCAGCAGGATGTGGAGGCGTAAGTTAATCATTGTTATTAATCTGTTTGGTGGATCTCGCTCGTTATTTTGCCATTATTTAATTGTCGACAAAAGCTATTTAGTTTTGGGCGGCTACTTTCGGTTGTCATCCTTTGTAGTTGCAGACCTGATTTTATCGAAAGGTAATTCAACGTTTGTAGATAATCTCGGCTGTCGGTCGAGTTCATAATATCTAGTTTCGACGCCACCTCGAAAATAATTTGAAAAGGGACCGTTTCGACAAAAGGTTCAGCGTGATAGCGACACTAGAATCAGGAACACTTTTACAAATTTGGTGAAGCGATGTCAAGTACGGCTTTTTTATTCGTCGGACTTCGATAATTGGAGTGATAATTTAACGGCAAACTTTCTCTTTGTGAGGGTTTTCACCGTATGAAAATTGCCCCGTCCGGGTAGGGTTTGGTCTTTGTAAATGAACACAATACTCGACAATTTTGCGAGTCTTATTGTTAGAGTAATATTATTATTAAATGAATGAATGAAGAGTAGAAAAATCTCTAGCTAAACCGAGAACTAGTCTTGTTTATTTAAACAGATACATTTGAATTAAATTTACGTGAAACTCCTTCCATGTCATTAGTTATTTTAATTTTTAATCCACGCCGTACAAGCGGATGTTTTTTCTAAAAAGTTGTTGTGTAAAGAGAATTAAAATGCAAAGGTAAGAGACGCCCGAGAAAGTGTTTTTGGTACGATCAAGTGAGCTAAATACTTAACCAAGGCCTTGACCCTGAGACTTAGCTATTAAGTCAGAATAACAGAAGGGTATGTATGATATGATGCAGGAAAGTGAATGAAGAAAGAAGTATATGCCAAGATTGGGCTGTTCGGTGGTCCGTTCTCTCTGCCTATCCCTTCGGGGAAACCGTATGTTAGTTAGCTATGGTTGTAATGATTGATTTGAAATTTTCATGTTTGCATTATTCTCAAACAGGTTTATTTATAAAGATTCGAGGAAGAGGGATGTATGCTGCTGGATTAAAATTTACTCTCGTAATAATATTCATTTAATTTTTTTAGTCATTGTTTCATACCTAATAACGCGACCTTTTTCGAATTTGGCATTTTATTATATCATTGATTCGGTATGTTTTAAATTGCATTGAAATCCAGCCAATTCGATCACGCGTTTCGTATTTGCTTTGGTTAATAAACATTTCGATTTAAAATATTCCTCTGATAGTGCTGCAAATGGGTATTACTGTTTCTTTAACATTTGCGTTGTGCGACCGATCTATATTTGTCAAATCAACCAAATTTTTAAGTCGTTAATCCCCATCTTACTACAATCGTAAAACGTTTATTTTCCAGGGGGTCTGATGGTTTAAAAATCTGTCAACTACTAATACTACCGTATTACGGCCGGTAGACGCAGTACCCATGTGAATGATTATGAGTAATGTTTTCTACTAAATCCTGGTATTATCTTTAAGAAAGTGACAGTTTAGTTAAAACATATTGTTTTAACTAAAAAATCACAACACAGGTGAACTCATAGCGTAGAGGACAATATACTATACCTTTGTAATACTAATATATTAGAGAAAAAAATCTATGGTTTGTTTATAGCTGTTGCATGATTATATTTTATATCCTCAAGGTTCACCTACTCTAAAGAATGTTCAGCTGTGTCCAAAAGTCTCAACCTTTTAACACGGTTTAGATTCAATGCATATAATGTTATGAAAATATTATAAACCACAACCAAATTAGAAGCTTTGAAAGAATAGCCATTATTGGAAATCTATGGGATCGTTTCCAGATAGCCACACGCGTCGTGTAAAGGTGGAAACACATTATTAAAACCCGACGCGACCCAATGAAACGCGATGCGTGTTGAGTCGAATCAAATGTATTGTTTTCTTATGACCAGAAACACACTATGAACATCCGACATGGCGTCGTGTCGGATGTTCATAGTGTGTTTCTGGTCATAAGAAAACAATACATTTGATTTGACTCAACACGCATCGCGTTTCATCGGGTCGCGTCGGGTTTTAATAATGTGTTTCGACCTTAATCCGATCGCGTGTTGTTCTTGGTACTATCAGTAGGTATTTGGAGAGGATAATGATACAAAAAGCACCATTCCCAATCACAAAACTCAACGTGAATCCGAAAATTTCATTCGAACAGTTCAAATTTGTTCCTTGTATAGCTGAAATACATGTCCAGATGACACAATGTTCACAGCTGGACATAAACATTGGAAAGTTACACAGGTGGAAACGGCGTAGATCTTGTGAATGTATCTAAACGATAATTTTCTTACTCCTAATGCTGAAAAATTAAACTTCTAACCTTCAGTCTTAAAGCTTCAAACTTAGAACATAGAACAGGAGACACAAAACAACGATTTCCGAAATCCACCTCAAGAAATGCCCATTAAAATTATATTTAGAATTATTAATGATTTTATTTCTGAATCTTTGTCAGTGTATCGATTCTCCAATCCAGGCCGCTCGCAATCGCCGTTGAAAGTACATACATTGGTCGACATTCTTATACTTGAGTCTCTTTGAAGGTACACACCTACATACACCAAACGTCGAAAGTCTTTCCACTCGAACAACGAGTGAGTCGAACTACTCGTTCTTCTAGTGGAATCACTTCGTCGAGAATCGAGACCCTGATCTCAAACTAAGAACAAATCCAAAAACTTGATTCGAATTGGATCCATAAAACCGGATATATCACAGTGTAAGTATTCTTTCCAATCGACTTCTAGGAAGGATGACTTAGATCCTCCAGCCCTGCGGAAAAGTTGAAATATTACCATATTTGGAAAGCATTATTTTTCTTGAATCTAAAAATCCTTAATAAACGGTTGAAACGCGTCTCCCTGCAATCTATTTTCAACTTTAATATGAGTCAACATTCATTTTACCCAAATCAGAATACCATGTGTTTTCATCAAGAGAAATAGGGTGCATAGCGTAGGTATTGCGGACACACTTGGCAAAAAAACTAGGCGAAATGACAGCGACATTCAGGCCAATTTATCCGGTGTTGACTCCTGGACGGTTGACACAAAACAGTAGGGGGGTGGAGAAGGGGAAAGAACGGTGGGAATGGCCGTGGGATGTTAAAGACCAATCAGTAGCACCCTCGGCCACCGCAGCACATGGGACAAGAAAGGAAATAGACATATCGGGTTTATCTACAACACAAGCGGAATTCATTTTCTGACGCGTAATCATAAACTCAAAGATTTGTGAAAAAGATGGACACGTTTTTATGAAAAGGATAAAAACGAAAATGAATGTTGGTTTGAAATGTGTGCTTGATGGAATGGTCGGGTTTGTGTCTACTAAAAAAAAATGTTTGTTAATTTCATTTTATTAATAGCTTTATTAAAAATATCAGGTAAAGAAGTTAATTAACAGTCCTTCTAACTAGGTATTCCTGTTTTGAGGCAGACTGTAGGTCGTTGTAAGGGTGTTAAATCATGATTTTAGCTTAAGAGCATTTTTTTTTTTTTTTTTTTTTTTTTATTAACAAAATTTTTGATACATATACAATTCAGGTACATATATAGTAATATAGAATGAAAGAGTAACAAAAAAATCCCACAAAGGCGAAGCCTGAGCGTGGGTATTATAGTGTAAGGATAAAACAGTGGTGTTTAAAATATATATTTTTTAAACTTGTTTAATGTATCTATGGAGATCAATGTGATTGGTTTTTTTTTTAGAGAAGTTTCTATTTTTTCTTTTTTTTTTTAAATTTAAAAACATTGAACATAATCTTTTACGGTAACCGGGCAACTCAGAACAGTGGAAATTCAACACACTTTTTAAAAGTCATATGAAGTCATGAAAATTGAAGAAAAATGTAGGTTTCTGTAGGTTAGGTTAAATTTTTTTTTTTCACCACTTTTATTGATTTTATATTACTTTTATTTGGTTTTACGCCCATTTTACGTGGATTTTAAGAACAGAATATACCTAGGAAGCTATCGAAAATCATACACCAAGTTTTTAAAGCATGAAATCAGTTTAAACTTAATATGATATAATATTAGTAATACATGTAACATCAACACAAAATAATATAGAAATAAGAACAATACTATAAGTAAAATAAATCACTAAAACTATATTACCAATGCTACTATAATTTGTAGGATTCAACAAAGTGCTGTTATATATTACGCTTAGCTCTATAAATGGAGTCAGTAAATATATCAATAGTACCCGCAAATTGGTTGCCCAGATCATGCATCCTATTGGTTAGTGAGTGTGTCTGATAGTTAGTTGTGTATGTATTGCAGAAGAATGTTTGATTTTGTCTTATATTCCTAGTCGGCACATGGAATTTAATAGTGCCGACGATAGCCGGGCTGTCAAAAGTGTTTTGAATAGCCACAGTCCTGAGTTGCCATGAAACCGTTTTATTAAATTATTTTTATTTAAAAATAATGACTATTATTATTAACGCCAACGTTTCCTCGAAAATCATGAAAATCGTGAAATCATCATTATTTCTTTGGCCTATATATTTTCTCTTGGGACTCTCTTGGTCTTAATTGAGCATTATAATTTGGAGAGTAAGTAATACATATAAAAATAATGTTATCAACATAAAAAAAGTAAAATAGTTAGGACGGATGAAAGCTAAAAAGTCATAAATTATTCGGTTATGGACAATTCCTTATCCTTAAATAGAACCAAAAAGGCCAATCTGAACACCAAAGCTAATCTTATAATATAGTTGAAAGTAAATGGTTCCAAAACTATGCAACTTAGTAAAGCTTCTCATCCTTAAAAAACAACAAGCGACTATGTAGAAAAATTTATCTTGGTGGTTGTCAAGTAACAGAGAAAAATAACAATTCCCAGTAATCAGACCATTTTATCTGACTGAGCGCTTTGAATGGTCCTTTGCATTAAAAAAATATTGTCTCGAATTAAATTTCTGTTCGAAAAAGAAACACAAAGCAACTAAGAAAAGTTGGATAAAATGAAATAAAGATTTAATGCGAGAGAAATGAGAAAAGAGACTTCATAAAGATACATTAAAGATTATGGGTTATTGTTTGCTATTTAGGAAGAGCTTATTGTTGAAGGGTTGTCTGCTGGAAATTCTATAGACTTATTGCCCATTGTTCATTTATTAATAAAATTTATTTATAGATTATTATATAATCATCAAAAATAATATATAAAACAAAATCTGATCATTAATTAGGTCTACATTCATTTGAAATATGAACAAATGAACTAATTTAAAAAAAAATCGTGATGGTGGTTTATTAAGGTTATCGCACAGCTTTTCTTCGGATAGGCACCGCCTCACCTTATTTCACTAGCTTGTACTAGGCGAGGCAATGCCGAGGCGATGCTGATTAGTGTGCGTTGCAGTATGGAGTGTCATACAAACAATTATGAACGCCTCGAGATAAGGTGATGCTGATCTGGTCCCGGGTGATATATTATGTGTGCAACAACCTTTAACCTGCCCTTATGATAATTAACTCAATATACAGGGTGTTAAGAGACTTAATTGATTTTCTTTAACCCGTGATTTCTGATCTTATTAAGGTTATTAAGGTACTGATTATAATGAGGTTTCGGTCTCCTGTGATTTATTTGGTTGTTTTTTATTTTTTATTTCGTCACTCAGCCGAGCAACTGCTCGACTTCCCATACAGATTCTTACTTTTAATGCTTGTTGTTAAAGATTTCATGCGAAAATGTATACGAAAAAGTAACACAAATAAGTAGATTTTAACAATGTTAATAAGCATTCGAGATAAACCATTGACTTGGATGTTTTTTCACCTCGCGATCTTAGTGGTGTTTGCGGAAATTTTCATTAACTCGAGTTTATTTTTGTGTACCGTTAGAGTCGGTGTGTGTAACCAAAGGTGGGCTAATTATAAAGCCGGAGTCAGTGGCAGATAAGGCCTAACGCGCCGGATTCACAATACACACACCTACCCCGACTGTATTAATTCTGGCGCATGTGTGACTGGCTTTGGGGGACGTGGGGACCATGCTAATGTGGGCCCGCCATTATGGGCCACTACCGCTCGGGTCTCGAGGGCGGTCTGTTCATTATTACGGACAGTTCATTTTTGGAATTTTTAAACTCAGGTGTAATTTTGAAATAAAATTATTACAATATACGTTAGAATAAATGAAAAAAAAATGCTTGACCCTATTAGAACGAGTGTCATTTGAAAAAATACAAAATAAAGACTACTAACCCCCGTGAATACCTGTGTACCCTTCTTTAAAATTATTATTTTTTAATTGAAAGAGTCCCAAATGTCCGGAAGCAGTAGAGTTATTGCTTTATTAATATGCGGTATGTTTTGAGGCTGAAGGAAACAGGAAGGGGATGGTGATGGGAAAGAGATTGATCTGGAAATAGGTACCTACCTGGCGTATTAGATCGGTCATTTAACATAGTAAATTTCAAGTTGATTTTTGATAGCGGTATTTTGGGGCCTACCTGGTAGAGTTGTAAGACAGTCGACTAACAATCCAAAGGTCACGGGTTCAAATCCCAGGGTGCTCAAGTAAAATGTATTTAATCAATTTGTGTTATTTCATTTTTTTTAATCAAAAATAATATATAGTTTACTTGCGGCACATTCCAGAGTCGAAGATACTCTGAGTATCGGCTTGATCTAAGACCACCATTCAGAAATGTTGCTTGAAATGGTTTTAGCGATGTTTGGTGACCATACCTGAATGGCGAGGTACCCCCCCCCCACGTTCCTCTTCCCTACCTCCTTTGCCTCTCTACTATATTCTTCCTCACAATATACCCTAATTGGGGTGCCATAATCTCACTGGCTCTAGATGGTTGTGAGCTGTTGGTACTCACGTGGTATTCTAAAAAAAAGAGATCATATGACGAGATATAAGTTAGAATGTGACGCCCGTATATTATTTTATTTATGGTCGGTTTAGTGTCCAGACATCAATGTTGCACAGAAGAGTAAATAGAAAACATAACTTAGAATCATTCTGATTCTTAAATGTAGGTAAAATCACAGTTATAGAAAACTTCTTTATCTCAATGACAAAGCTCCCGGCCATATCGATACAAATATTTTAGTAAAAAACATTGTTATGTAATAATATCTGGATGATTTGCATAGCGCAATTTTTGTGAAAAATCACCTTAAGAACGCTGTACGAATATGAAAAAAAATGTTTTAGATAAATTTAATTTGAGGAACAAGTTCTTTAATAATGTTGTCAGTCTAATATGTTAAATTAAATTATTTTATGATGCAATACGACCATGCATTAAATAGTATAAGAATAACACAAATTATTATTTTTTATTTAATCATGTTTAACCCAAGAAGATTAATCTCCGTCATTTCGACTATGCACTTTATATTGTATCTCTAAAACAAATGCGTCGATCACGCTTGTATTCTGTGCCAATTCATTCAGCGACGGGGTTTTGTAGGGAGTGACCGAGCTCCGGGGATAACTGCCACCTGTTTCAATATACGTCACCATTGTTAGTTCATTACGCGGAGAACACAAGGAACAAGTATGTCAATTGAACAAAAGATTACAAATTTTAATGTTTTATAATAATTATAACCTAAAGTTGATTATAAAGAACAAGGAAAAAAAGAATTTTATTGAGACTTACACATAAGTAAATTTTGATCTCGAAATATAGAATAACCATTAGTTAATATATATATATGTTTTTTATTATTAAATTCTGGGTTCGATTTCCAGTTGAGACCGATATTTTTTTTTTGTTTTCTGTGTCCTGTTCTGCTTCGTGTAACGTTTATTGTTAGATTTATTATTATTGTCTTCTTCAATGATATATTGCATTGATTATACCCATCATATATAAAAAAAAATCGTGTATGTTTATCCGACACACTATCTATGTTACAAACAAATTTTTTAGAACTTTGTAATTCAATAAGATAGCCGCCAAAAATATGGAATACTGTTAATTCTGAGTTCGAAATATGAGATCGACAAAAATAACGTAAAATAATTAGGTCTTAGTGGCCGAGTGGTTCGAGGCAAAACAGAAATCCTGAGTTCAATTCCCAGTTGAGACCGTTACCTTTTTATTTTATTGTTTCTTGTTCTGTTTCTTAGATTTGTAATTAATACCTTCGTCTTCTATGATTTTTTTAAATATATATATAGTTGTTTTAAAAAATAAACTGCACGTTAGAAAGTTACAATAGTAAATGAATGTATATATAGCGTACGTATGTGCGATGGACGTCGTAGAAATCAAACCTAGTTTTAGAATTCTGCAAAAATTTAGTATAATGTATCACGTAAAAAAAAAAATATTCAGGTAATTAAAACCTAAATCCAATTATTAAGATTCAATAAGTATCGATGAATAAATTAAAGTTAATTGTTGGAATTTTTTGTGATAATACCTTTTTAAATTGTATTGAAAAATTGTAAAAATGAGAGATTTCTTACAATCAAACTGAATACTACTCAGTGTTGATTTTGTTGACACTGTAAAAAATACAAATGTAAAAACAACTGAATAAATAAATCATTTAAAAAAAAACCCAACAGTAAAAAAAAATCATTTTGTGATTGAAAGTTTTGTTAGTCAATTTGACAAATTATTAGTCGTCACGTATATATGATTATATTTAATTAGTCGTCTAGAGTTAAACCAAAATTTTTTGCGAATATGATAAAATGTAGGTAAATGTAGTTAGCAAAATTTTGTAAGTATGAGTTTTGAACCCAATTTTCTTTATTCCGTGGAAACTCTCAAAATGGATTCATCATTTCAGTATAAAAAAATGAATGCTGGATCTGCGCGAAATGAAAAGAGTCTAATGAAATTTTTTGCTTTTCGTTCTAGCCAGACGAGCTGGCGGCATTTTTTATAGGCCGTAGGCTATATGCACACAAATAATAACAAGCCAATGCTTATTAAATAATTTTAAATTATCTCACTTGGGTCACCAAATATCTGGTTTTAAAATTTTATGCATCACACATATATTAATGACGTATTAAGACAGTTAAATGTTTAAAATAATAGCTGTCGAAATAAAAATTAAAATAATATGCTGTTATGAGTATTTTATACAGATATTTTCACTTCTCCAAACAAACACATCCAATTTAAAAAAAGCAAAAGTTTTGGAGTTTACTGAACCGAAGTTACAGACAGAAGTACAACAGTAATTAGTATTTTTATTGGCTTAAGTATGAACTTGATCAAAGCCACAGAATGGTTACTACGGGGATAATATATTTCAAAGCTCTCGATAGTAGATGAAATTATGAACTAATAAAAAAATACAAATCGACAAATATGGCTCTTACTAGGTTTTGTTTCATAAGCCTCAACGTGGTTTTCATTATTTTGTTTTTCAATGCTATGTTCCCTGTTTATTTTCCAGATATTCAAATGAATGCGTGGTAATTACAGCTTACCTCCACGTCCCTGTTCATACCGATATGTACGAAAATCCCTGTGTCTTGACCCTACTCTGTAAGTATTTTTTTCTAGTACGTATTCACACATATTATATAATTTGTAATCCCACGTACTCTAGTAAAGTAAACTCTGCCACTAAGCAGCAAAGGAATCAAATAATAATTAATCATTGAAGGTAAAATTAACGCCTAAAAAAGAAAAATGTGTAACTAAAAAGACAGAAAATATTCAGATGCGTCTAGAAATTGAACCCATTAAGATAATGAATATAATGTTGGTAGTTCTTAGTCGAATAAAAAATACATAACTTGATATGGTCAAATTAGCTAAGTGGTCAGAGCACTTTACGGCAATGAACAGGTTATGGGATAAGTTGCTGAATGCGAAAAAATCTTTTCTGTATTTTCTGAATCACATTTTTCATTCAAGAGTCTTTAACGTAATGTTATCATAAACAATTAAAAATTATAATTCAATATTTCTCACTCATTAAATTATTCCAATGAAAAAAAAAAAATAATACTGAATAATAAAGTTTTTACTTTGTTTATTGATTAAGCATAGTGAATTCCTGTTTTAACTCGACCATTTTACATTACGTCTGCCTATGAATTTGTTTGTACGTTTCGTTTCCGTTTTAAAATGGTTCCGTTTAAATGGTTGAGTAAAGATTTTTTTTTCGAATGTGAAATCGTCGTGTTTATTCGAGGTTTAATATTATTTTTTTTGATAGTAGGGTCTGCCAAAAGAAAGTATGTAAAGAATTGTCATTGAGATAATTTGTATATTTTCTTAATTGAAATAAATTTTTTTAGGTTCTTAGTTAAATATGTACTTACAAATCTTATAATTTTAGAGGACATTTTGTTATTGGCTTATTAGATAAGAGAAAATATTACTTCAGTGGAAACTTTTTTTTTGATTACAGAATTTTTAGTCAGGACGCGTTCAAAACTTACCGCCAGGAAACAGCAATGATTGGATAAAAAAGGATTTTCGTGAGTTTCTGGCGATACCGGGTAATCTGATAATATTATTACTCCAGCGTCTGGACGGTGTAGGCCCTGTGATTGGTCAAATTCAAATTGTGTTTAAATAAGACTTTAAAGATTAAGACACGATTTCATACTGAAATAGAATCGCCACATGTAATACGATATTTCTTAAAAAATATCGTTTCTGCTCATACAATTTTTGGATAATATCGAAGAAAATATGTCTTAGAAAGTTCATAATCCATTGGATTAATTACATTACAGTGAAAATTATCCACAATTACGTGATTACGTTTGACGTTTGACGAAAAAAGCACGCGTTAATTCAATATGGCCGATACCCGATACGCATCGCGGCTAGGTGGCCGACAGAGCGCCCCTCTGGCGGTGAAGAAACGAATCAAATGACTGGCGCGTATATTTAAATATGCAAAATTACTTGAACATCAAGCGTTTAATAATAAGATTTCTTCTGGAAGTTTAGTTCTACTTTGCAATGGCATTTTTCATTATTATTTATAATTTTTTTTTTGCTTATTAATTACATCTGATTTTATATTGACATGTTTTCTAATTTCTAAAATTTCTAAATTATTTATTTGCGATGCTTTAATCCTGAGTGAAGTATTTTAAGACCTGAATTTTTATCGAAAGTGTGATTCAAAAGATGATTTGCAAACTCACATTCACTATTTCCATTTAGAACCCTGAGATGTTTTTTAGTTCTGACTCCAAAGTTTCTATTGGTTCTACCTTTGTAAAATAAATTACAATCCAGCCCAATTGAGTTTATAAACTCCTGATTTTTTTGTTTGATTTTCGCAATCTATATTATTAAGAATATATTAATTCATTCTGTTATTAGTGTAAAACGCCGGTTGAATAGTACCAGGAATGTTTATATATATAATTTTAGAAGTGTCGTTATCCACAAACAGAATTCTACGCCATTGTTTATTTATATCTTAAGAACTAGGGTAAAAATACCGTTTGAAGATAATATGTTTAATTATTTTATTTAGTATTTCAACTATCAATTTATTAGAATAACCGTTATTAAATGTTATTTGTCTTATGAATATATTGTTTTATGGTTATATGCAAAAAAAAATTTCAGGTCTTAAAATACTTCACACAGGATATAAAGCATCACAAATAAATAATTTCGAAATTTTAGAAATAAGAGAACATGTTTATAAAAGTAGATGTAATTAACAAGATTTTTTTTTTATAAACTCTCTTTTAAATATTTTCCCACTTAACTGGTCTTTCATATTGTAATTCCTAATTCTTATAAACCCAGCCTACTCTTACCCCTCCCCCCTCCTTCCACTTCTTTTTTCCAATTGTAATCTATATTTAATTTTTGACTTCGGTGTATACTTCGTTCATGAAACATGTATTGGTTGTATATAATAAAGTGAAGTTAAAAAAGTTATTTGTTTTTTAATAAAATAAAGTTTAATCGGATAACATTATTTTATCTATTTCCATTGTATATCAATGCATACGTACATAATAAAATGTAAACATTATATTTATTTATTAATTGGACAATTTGCATGGCGCCGCTTTTGTGAGATATCACCTCAGGGGCGCTATATTGTAATAATCTACCTTTATATATAGATTTTTACTCTCCTGATGAAGGTGTATATATAATCTAACTTTAAACTTTATTAGATACAGTAACAGTTTTAGGAAAAGAATTACCACCAGTTGGAGTAAAATTCACACCTTTTAATTAAACCGACTGCTAATCACATTGCACAATTACCCTCCTTTTATCCATAAACACGGGTACAATTAATCAATATGTAATAATGTATTATTTCAATCATCTTTGTTGTAACTATCTTTAATTGTTGTGACAAACTATACGATATTGATTCAACTTATAGACATTGACGGTTGTAACACATATTTAAGCACTGCAAGTCTCCTATGAGCAAATTATATAAGGTACCATAACAGTTAATATCAGTTGTAGACATGTAGTCAATAATAGTGTTTCATTTGAAATAATCCATCACAAATACGTAAAATTTCATTTATTCAAACAACTGTCATTCTTATTATGCCTAAATTGAGCATGTTATTATTCATTAACTCCTTCCTGTTCCGTGTTTTAACAATATATACTCACCCTCTCTCTGTGAATGACCTAATATCTATCTATTAAATGTAACTGTTGTTAATATCACTTAAACTGGGCGCAGCCCAACCAAGTGCCGCCCGCAGGGCCTAGCAGCAAAAACCCGCGGAGCGGGTTTTTAACTGCTAGTATAGTATAATACGTGAATAATCTTATGTCTTTGTCCGTTTCTGTTCGGAGCCTCGCTTCTCCACTCGCAAATACCCCGGCAAAGTCAGTGTAAGTCTTTGAGGATTCCGCACTGAGTGCAAACACGTTAAGGATGTCCCCCCAGCACCGCGTCTCAAGAGATTCCCGGCAAGAAGGATTGCATACATAATTTCAGTTTACTTGATCTACCTATTGTCTTGGAGAAAAATATTTTAATTCCTTCCCGTCTTATTACCCCATGGTAAATTCCACCAATTTGACCGGTCGCGCGTCCCACGGAACACTTGCGAAGGGTAGCGGGATTATTCACTCTGGTGGGGACTTACACTGAAATATTCAGTGCGGAAATGGATAATTAATTCTTAACGTGATGGAGAAGGTGTGACCCTTACGTGTTCCGGGTGTTTTAAGAACAAGTGTTTTGCAGAAGGAGACCATTAATTTCTACGTGTTTAAGTACTGTCATTACACTTATTTTTGCAACTAAAAGTTTTTAAGATTTAATGTATCAGGTTGTCTATATCACTTCTTTCATATTACCTAGGTACTTGTTTTCTTGTGAAAAGGAGGTCGGATATAAGAGATTAAAAAAAATAGTTTTTTAAAGTAGTAATATCTGTAAAATATTGTTTTAATGAAGTTTTTCAGTTTTACGTCATCGCGCCATACAAATTTGAACATTATTAATTATAATTACGGTCTTAGAGACAGTTCTTAGGCTAATATAACGTAAACGAGAGTGTTTATTATCGATAGTATAGACAAACTCTAAGGTAAAGCGGTACTATCCTAAGATATGGGCCTATATGTCAGGTGTGAAATCTCTAGAAAAAAAAATTAAAAAATGATAACATTCATGATTTGATGTACGTAATTTAAATAAGGTAAGTCGTTTTTATTCAGCATCTACTGTTTATTACCAGATCTGAAAACCCAGATTTTTCACAACCTTCCTCCTACTTATCCCATACCCCTCCCACCCCTCTATACAAGAACTAGCCAGACTGATCTCACTGATTTCGGGCAGTGAAGCTTTTAACCATTCTCTCCCATATACTTTACATCTACAATTCCTTCAAGCTTACGATCCCCTAATTATGGAATGCCATAGCCTCACGAATAACTTCATAGTGCTTACTTGTCGTGCTCTGTCAAGCGTTTATAGAAGATGAAAAACAATAATCGTAGTAAACAGTAAAATATTTTAAGGTATGGCAGTAATTTCTGGTGATTTTTTTTGCATTTTAGCCTTGTTTTTTAGCTACTCATTTTACTGTTTCTCGAATAGAAGTGCGGTTATGACGGACAAAGAGCACTAATTGGCTGCTTTGATTATGAGCTCATTTTTTGAGGCTCCCATTGGTTGCGATAGTGTTGTGAATTTGAAAAATCCCGTATTTACGTATTATTGTGATAATATGTACAAACACGAGGAAGTTGAGGCAGAAATCGACCTCAGCCCTAGTAAACCATAACGACACAAGAAGACACTCGGCTCCGTTGCTCATTGCTTTAGAAAGAAGAACTCAGGTCTTGCAGGCTGAGAATACTATGGCTGAAAATTACACAAAGCAGTTGTTCAACAAAATTCAACAGCTATTCTAAGAACTGGGTCCAGTGATTCGTCGATTAGCTGATGCGACAGAGGCTAGCTCTTCACTTCATTAAAATTTTATTCTTTTCCTTCTTAATTATAATAATCCACACAGTCTTGTCAACCTTTCATCAATTTGTAATTTGCGCAATATGTAATGAATAAAAATGATTATTTATTAAAACTTGTTTTATCTGATAACCTAAACATAGATATACATGTAGCACCAAGCTTAACCAAATTAGATCATCATCACCCTTTATTTAAAATTAAAGTAAAATAAAATAAAAATCAGTTCTTAGAAATTAGTAAAAATGTTTCAAAACATAGGAAGGTAAACTACGATGAATGCCAATAGGATCTATTGTCTGTTAATTGGATAACTCTTTTTAAAAATATAAATATGAATAGCGTGGTTCTCTCGTTTTATGAAAAATTGAGGTATATAACTAGCAAAAATTGAAAAAAAAACGGTTAATAAATCAAACACTCAATATCCAGTCTGGTTTAATCAGAATTTGATTGTTCTTCTTAAGAAAAAACAAATAATTTTATAATTTAAGAAAAATGACATTTTTTCACCCCTTGAACCATCTGCGCCAGGCAACATAGGTTTATTCCTCACAGATCTATCAATTCAAATATTTTGGAATTTTATTATTATGTGTGTAATTATTTTAATAAAAGTTTGAAAGTAAATGCATTTTCTTCCAAAAAGCTCTTGATCACATTGGAATACATGGAGACCTATTACGCTGGGTGAAATCATATTTATATAACAGAAATTTATATAACAACTAGTGCTAATTAATGGATACAAATCACCCCCATATTTTAAATTCTGGTGTACCACAGATATCTTATCTTGCCCCCTGCTTTTCGTAATATTTGTAAATCACCTTGGTTCGAGATTCAACTTTGCTTTTTTGCCGATGATCTTAAAGTTTTTAGTAAAATTTAGTCTATTTTCGATGATCAACTGCAAAATGACCTCGTCACATTCAATAAATGGTGTACTGTACTTGTATTTGAATATTTCACTTTTAACTTCACTCGAAAGAAAATTATGAAGGATTTTAACCATGTTATTAATAATGCTATTAATAAAAAAGTACCACTCTATAACTCTTGATTCTATATTTATATTAGATGTACAAATCACTTATAATTATGGTATTTATTCAATATATATGTAAAACTTTCAAAGACCCTCAATTAATTTGAACCCTTTACAGTGCCTTAATTGGAAGTAAACTTTAACATAAAAGCACTATTTGGAATCCACATTACTGTAAATATGATGTTATCTTTCAAATATGGTCGACATAACCATCTTAGATGATACGAAGTAGGTCTTGATTACTTCAATAAATACACTTAAAATTAGAAGGAAATTGACTGATCTAATATGTTCACACAGCGTAATTCACGGTCATTTTGATTCTGTCTTATGTCTTAGCAATATTGAAATAAATGTTCGTAATTTCCATTGTTTAAGACGCCATAGCACGTTTTTAGCCCTCTAGTCGACACATTTGGGTCATTTTAAATTGGATGATATTTTTTAAATGTTATTTCAACCACCATGACAAATAATCAATTAATAATTAACTAAACAGAGATTTATGGACGGAGTTTAGGGGGTTAAAGTGAAGAATTTTTGGGTGTTGTAATTGAAATGTATTGCAGATGTAAGAATCCATAGAGTTATTTATGTTTTGAAAGTAAGGAATTGAGTTTCTGTTTTTAGGATATGAGTTATAATAAAAAAAAAATAATAAGATAGAATGTGCTGAAGTAGACATTTTCTTCGATAATTTATACGAAAAGAAAAGATGTTCAGCTATTGCTAAAAAATATGTTTTGCTGATTTTATTTTATATTACTTGTGTTTCTGTTGGTGTCTCTTACTTTCTGTACTATTTGAGTGAGCTTTCACATATTTTTTTTAAATTTTGTATTTTTATTTTAATCTTTATTTAGATGTATGAAAATAAATGTATTCTATGTCTGAGTTGATTTTTGTAAATATTGTACCTATTTTTGTATAAAATTAGTTTTTATAGCTGAATTGTTCTCACGTAAATGAGAGCATCTGTAAAAACCTAGAATAAATAAATAGCCCCACTGGCTTCAGAAGGTTCATAAAAAAAGTTGTTTCGATTGTTTTCTTTTTAAAGACAGACAACCATTCCCGGGTTACAAATAACCTGAACAGATTTGAATGATGTTGCATTTGCAATGATAGATGACTAAGCCAGCCGAGGAATTAAACTCGCGACGCCTGAGTGGGAACCACCGACTGGTCTGAATAATGTTGATATCTCTTACCTTGTCTGCAATACGATTTAACGGTAATAATTTTTATCCACAAGATAATGTCCTTTTACTTCCCATACTATCTTACTACAGCTCTTCCACCGCACAGAGTTTTGGCGGTCGGGCGAAAAGGGCCGACGAGTCACGAGGCTGGCAAAATGAAGCTTCGTTCCGTGCACGAGCGTTGTCCCGGTTCTATGCAAGAGCGTCGTTCCATTTTGCCACGTTTACTACGCAAGAGTCGGTGTTACACCCTTAGACGCGCCCAAAGATGTTTCATATCAAAGTTAGACTGGAAATAGTGCCAAGATCATATGACGTCAGTCGCGTATGTTGGTCGATTGCGGTAATATGTAGGAGAATTAATGAAGAGCTGTATTCCACACGAATCTACCTATGCTCTGCGCACGGCGCACATCGGTCCAACTCGTCAAAGTTACGTCGTCGATTGACCGACGGTAACCGTGGCACTCTTGACAGTCTTAAAAGGTTTATTTTTTTACTTTAAGATTATCTATCGGCAAGTAAGCTATAATAAATGAGTCTCCGATGAGTGGAGGTAGCCGGGGTTAAGCATCTGTATACCAAGTTTTCCTAATTGGGTCCATAAAAGTTGGTTGAGAAAAAATACATTACGGCCACCAAGCTCGAATGACAACCTAAAAAGGCTTAGCAGGGATAATTGGCAGATACAATTGACACAATACGTCAAGCTTATGTGTGTGCCTGAAAAGGGATAATGGACTTGCTTGTTCAGCGGATTTCATAGTACACGATTAAAACATAGAAAAAAGTGCGTGTTTTAGAAATATTATTTATTTTAGGTCACAGTCTTGCTTTTGGTTTATCGAAAATATGTGTCTACTCTTAAATTCTATCAGCAGTACTTTTTTTGCTCATTTGATAAGTAGCATTAGAAAATCTCTAGCATTGTGATCTACACTGCTTTGAAAGAAAAGGATGTCACCAATTTGAATAAAACCATTTGACTCCTAGGCATAACAAAGGTAAGTGTTTGACCTATCTGCTCAAAAAAGAATTTTGGTATTTAAAAATGTTTTATCAATTAAGCTTATACTGTAATCGTGCACACGCACACGCCCACATAAAGCTTCTGCTATATTATCTCTTCAGTGACTTGTCGTAAAATCTTAGCGTCAAAAAGGTTGTTAATCTTGTTAATTTATAGAAATCTCAATGAAAAATTTAAACCCCCACACTCCATGACGGAACTAATGATTCTCCATGTAGATTTGAACGTAAATCAATCAATTCGGACAAAGGAGTTTTTCATATAAAGCTCAGTTGCTATATAATATGCTTGGAAGAAATATAAAAACTATAGGTACGTTAAATTCATTCAAGAAAATGGTCAAAATCTCCGTACTAGCTGAGAGTGATGATTTTGGATCAACCATGTTGTCGCTTATATCATAATTCCTTGTGGAAGCTCTGTTTCGATACAATCCTTATTTACTTACTGCGCATGTACTTATTTACTTCTAAAATAACTTTTGGTTATTTATTATTATGTTACTTATTATTATTATTATCTACTTAATTTTCGTATTAATATTTACTTTAATTATTGTCTAGCTAAATTATTTACTAACTTACTTTTTATTATAATATTATCTACTTACCTATCGGTTATTATGTACCTATTTTTATTTAGTTATTTTTATTTTTTCTTATAATCTTCATTTCTTATATTCATACTATCCATGTTGTAATTGTTAGTATGGTTACCCTATGCTTGTGTCTGATAAGCCAGCACAGGTACCTTGTACTTTAGTTAACAGAAGAATATTATTGTTGTCAACTTACTTACTAATGCTTCTTTTGTTGACATTTTGTTTTTATTTTTTCATACATTTGTTACTAAAATTTTGTTTATTTTTGTCTACCGGTCTCGAAACGTCCGTGTCATAAACTTTTCTTTTTGGTTTAAATTTAATTTAATGTTGTTATTATTTTAAATTTACATATATGTATTTTTTTTAAATGATATTATTGTAAAGCTGCACATCTTGATACAGGAATGCCCTAATGAGATGTGCAGAGTAGGTATGCTTTTTTATGTAAAAACTGTTTTTTGAATGAAATAAATAAATAAAATAAATAAATAAATGTCGCCAATGACTTAAATTTTGTGTTATTTTTTATGTTTTTATTAAATTATAAAAAAATACATTTTTACATCTAGCATAAACCTTTAAACAACATATTTATATGAAATTAAGGACACTTTACAATACATGTAAAACTAATTCTTTATAGTATTTAGGCATAACCCACGAAAAGCAGCAAGGCTTTTAGCTTCTTTAAAATCTGTCGGTAGTTCATTGGAAATCTTAAATCTTTCGAAATAGAGATTATTTTGGGTTCCCGTCAAATTTGTTTTCGGAAGTCTAATATCTCCACAGTTTTTTTTGGGTTAACAATGTACATCGAAATTAAAATTTACATTCTTAAACCTGGGTTTCCGGAGCATTTTATTTTCTTAGGTTCTAGCCTATTTGAAGGAATTTCTGTATTTGAAAATTAAAGTAAAATTGGTCAGACTTTTGGTTCAAGAAACAAGCCCACATCGCATTTCTGTGTTCTTATTTATTCTGTGGTGTTAACAGATACTGGATCGACCAATAAAAAAAATCATGCAGCGCTTCCCGCACTATTTCCTAAAATTATCAATAGACCATAAAACGGGATTTGTAATAGAATATTTAAAATTTTATAAGAAACATGTACCGTTTTATAACGAAGGTGTCAATTCCATTAAGGGTATTTTATTATTATATTGAAATTATCGACAAAAAACATTATCCGGAGGTGGCGTAAAGTTATTAAGTAAATAAAGTTTGATTTAACTAATTTGTATTATTTCACAAATTAATCATTGTAAATAATGAATTGTATATTTGCTGCACGTTCCTGAGTAAGATACCCTCATTCGGCCTCACAATTTACACCAATTGGTGATACCATAGACTCTATTGGGAGCAGTAGGTATTCACTTATATACATATATATCTTTGTTAAGAGGATGTTGAAGACAGCATCTAATTTTTTTGCGAAGATTATCAGTGAATACTTATCTAGGTGGGAAGTTAGTACGTTTAAGGAAAAGAGCAATGCAGAGTTTCCTGGAACAGAAACTTCCTGGCAAAACTTCTCACTGATTCCGGCTTCTCAACATTTATATTCTTGGTTCATAAAATTTCAATTATAACAAGCCTTAATTGGAACCAAAATTCCAATATCAAAGTTGATAATGAATTCAGCGAAGAAATCAGATTTCGACGTTGTATAAGATTGGGCTATATATATATATATTTTTTTTTAATTTTTATTATTTTAATATACATCATATGGGTTACATTTACATACATATTTTGCAAAATATAATATTAAGGTTCATATATGGTCATGTACCTATACCTTATCAGAAAAGAGGAGCTCTTGTGCCTGATAAGGGAGCCACGATTCTTACTTAGATTCATAATGAAATATATAAACGCCTCTTTACTTCAACTACTTGGAAGAAAAGTTATTTATAAAATCATTATGATAGCCAAATACCCGAAAATGGTTAGTATAAAACTGCTATGAAAAAAAAGTCAACCAGTATCATATTACGTGTGATCATTAGCAATGTATTGTAGTATTTTTATTTATTTATTTATTTCTTGGACAATTTTTATAGCGCCGCTTTTGTGAGATATCACCTCATGGGCATTTTACAGTTGACGCAGGTATTTAAAAAAATATAAATATTACAAAAATAAAGTGAAGTTAAGTAAAATGAAGTACAGGAACAGGTGACACGAAGATAGATGGAGACTCTGCAGCAAGAATCCTAGATGGTGATGAAACTGGACCAGCTGCTGCAGCGAGAGAGTTCACCGCGTGCACCGTATCTTTTGGATTGTAGATCAACATTTAAAAGGACACTTTTTTATTTATTTATACTGGATTTTTACAGATGTTACTTACATAAGAACTATCCAGTTACATAAATTACAGTTATAAGTTACAACTATTTAAAGACCTTAAGACTTTGACCCAAATATTGAGGCATGTTGTGAAGCTGAAAGAAATGGGGATAGAGACGAGAAAGATGAAGACTTGGAAGTAGCTGGATATTTTGATCTGGTCACTAAATACGCTTAAAACCATATAAACCAAGTTACCATTCAGGATACCTGGGCAGTACTGAAAGTATCTACCACACTTGAAATTTATCATGTAATGTTAATTATTTTATTCGATAATACTACTAATTGGCACCATTTTATTAGAAACAATAGGCGGTTTAACCCAAACAATTTTGGTGCAATCATCATAATTCATAAGTTCGTAATTTGATTTAGGGAACGAAATTTTCATTGCGGCATTATCGAATTATTTCGTGTATATACTCTGTTTTAACGATTTTTGTTTTAAATTAATTACTCACCAGGTAAGCAAGTGAAACGGTTATATTATGGCTAAAGCTGAATTATTTAATTATTTAACTTAAAAATGCTATTTACTAAAATGCCGAACACAAAACAACAAAAAAGGTGAGTCTATAATTTTGAAGGTGGAAAAAAGATATTTAAGTTATTTTGAGTTTAAAAAAAATGATTCAAAGTTTGTTGAATGTCATCATCTGAGTACTAGTCTCTTTCAAGCCCTAATCTGCAAGTAATTATTCGCAACGATTCGATATTGTGGAGGTGACAGCATAAAAAAGAGACTAAATGTCATATAATAATAATAATGTTATATATAATAATAATATATAAATGTAACCTTCTTCCAATTGAAATTATACAAAGAACAATTATTAAAATTATATTAAAAAAATCCTTTGACTACCCAACAGAACGCCTGTTCGAAAAATTTCAAGTACCTACATTTAAAGACCTATATATTAAAAACTCACTAATCCAAATTATAAAAGAAAAAGATAAATATCAATTTTTAAATGAAAACAGAACGCGACTTAGACATGTTTTTCTATGCCCAAAACTAAATACGTCTTTTGCACAACATCATTATACTTACCAGGGAAGAACTTTTTTCAATCGTCTACCAGAAGAAATCAGAAGCATTAATGATAAAACCCAAATACTGCTCTCTGTCAAGAGACACTTTAAAAATATTCTGAAAAAAAAAACTACTGTCACTTAATTAATCTCACAAATATCCTTAGTTTTCCATTACTTCCTTTCTTTTTTTAAATTTAATATATTAATATATTATCCTTCACTACTATAAAAAAAATACTACAGCAAACATACATTTATGTACAATGAATTATTTAAGTACTAAATAACAACAACAATTATGTACACTCCCCTTCCATACACAAGCAAATGCTTTCAATGGTAGAGTAGTAAAAAGACCAAGATGTAAAATGAATTATGTACCATGTAAACATATTATTAAAAATAAAAAATAATTACAAAAAAAAAATATATATATAATATTCAAGATGAGGGCGAAGCAACGAAGAGTAAATAGTATTTGGAGTACTAACTAGGTGCTTAATTCACCTTTTTGATTTGTGATCTTAAAGAGTATTCAAACTTTAATGTAGATAAATGATATACATGGCAATATTCGTATAGTAAAAAAAACTTCTTCGCTAATAATACTGTTTTTCCATACATTTCAAAAGCTGCATTTCGAAAAATATTATCTTAGAGTTAATAATAATGAACTCTCCCAGATAGTCCTAATTTTTCTTTCTGTAAACCATTCTAGTAGGCAAAGGGAGCTGTCAGTAAATTTATGAGATCGCGCTCTGCTAGTGGAGGAGATGAAATTTAAATTAAGTGAGTTGATTGCGAAATTTGCGAATTTTCACAGGAGTTATATTAACCGTTAAATTGGGCCCACTTATCTAACATTACCACCACTTTGGAGTTTCAGCAAGAAGAGAGGAACATATTATCGATTATTCAAATGAAGACGAACAATAATAAAAGTTCATAATTTAAACATGGATATTCTTCGTGAGGCTAATTTGTAAATGAAAGTTTCCACCAAAGAGAAAATAAGAAGAATCATGAAATTGTTGTTACGTTTAAGTTCTTACGTAATGTAGAGCGTTCGATTACATTTATCAGATCTTTTACATGTTAAAATATTTCTAAGTATTCGTTTGCATTGATCGATGAATTAAAGGACTCGAATCCTCCAAGTAATTGTAAAATAATATCTTTTGATCGAGCAAATTTATTCCTTAAGTTCCGAAAAGTTTTCAAATTACTAAATAATTACAATTTGCCAAATAATTTTTGCAAATCGACTTTCTCGTCTAGTATTTATATATCCTTCCAAATATTTACTTTAAAATATCATCTTTATCAGTAAAAGGCTATAATTGAATGTATTTACTATTAATGAATTATAAATTACTATTAATTATGAATTCATTCATTAATAAGACTTCGAGAAATACAATAATGGAAGTGGTTATACAAGGTGTAGAACGACCATAACAACCATTTATAAACATTTCATTCAAATATAATATAATATCTTCAACTAGCTGACCCACGTCAGTACACACCCGGCGTTGTAGATGGTTTAGAGCAGGGGTCACCAATTACATTCATTAGGTCAAGACATGACCGTCGCAGTCCGGAAGGGAAAAAGCCCAACAACCGCTTCCCCCCTGACTCATCAATTGAAATAATAAAGTGTACTATTTAAATTAGTATAGATACAATATCAATGAATGAATAAAACGAAATGGTTCCGGAACATTATTTTATTAAATAATAAACAAATGTTATGAATAAAAAGAAGTTCAAAAAGAAATATCATTTTTTTTGTTTTGGACTATCCGTCTGAAGTTTGGACTAAAGTTTGTGCAGGATATTGTCATTAAATCCTGGAAATGTTCATCGGTAAGTCTGTTCAGGAATTTATTTTCATTGAAGTTCATCTTGGAAAATGCTGCTTCACAAATATACGGTGACCCAAACAAATTGAGAAGTTTTAAGGCTATTTCTTTTAATTCTGGGTATTTATTACAACAAACAATTTTTTTCCAAAACTCTTGACAAGAAACTTCCTGTTTTTGGTGTTTTAAAACTGCATTTTCTTGGAAATCGATCATTTCCATCTGGAGAGCAGCTTTATTACTCCCGAAGATATTTGCAGCTTTATTGCTCCATTCATCACCGGGATGCAGTGAGTAAATGTTACTGAGTATTTAGACGACATTCTCAATTTTCTTAAAATCTGTGAATCTATTTTGTGCGGACCTGTTAACACAAGGTCCGCACAAAATAGGTCAGCGGTCCGCCATTTGGCGACCCCTGGCTTAGAGCAAAGTTTTCTTTGGTTCTGGATTCTGGATAGAAGGAGATAGCGTAACACGGCATAGTACCCCAAAAATAAATAACTAGAAAATTGGAAGGTTATATTTAAGAAATCATTCCGAATTGAAGGTATCGTCCCAATAAGAGTTCATGGAATGCATTGGATCAAAAAGTCGTAATAGAATATATTTTTTCAAATGGACATGAGCACTATTTAAAAAAGTTGCGTTGACCTGGAAATTAATTGAATCTAAAAGTTGTGATAAAATATATTTTTTCAAATGGACATGAACACTGTTTAAAATAGTTGCGTTGACCTGGAAATTAAATGAATCAAAAAGTTGTGATGAAATATATTTTTCAAACGGATACGGAGAATTTTTAAAAATAGTTGCGTTGACCTAGAAATTAAAGAAGACAAATAAGTGTTAGTTTTATGAGAGTGAATTTCACATAAACAGTTATGATAAACAGGATTACGATTCATAATATTAAGCTTAATTGAGACTTACATAGACTAAGTTTAGTAAGTTTAAGGTTACGGTATTTGAAAGAGGGAGTGCGTAAATGATGAATACTTGGAACAGGTGGATGTAAATTCTAATAAAGATATTGAAAGAAGGGTAAATTTAAGTAACTCCATTAATGTAGAACTAATCGTGATTGGGGCTAACATAAAACTGTCCAAAAAAGTAAAACTAGCAGTCCACAATGGAGTTCCGGTACCTTCCCTGATATATGGCAGTGTGGTATGGTACTGGAAGAGGAAGGATGAAAGTAGACTGAATGCTGTAGAAAGAATGCAAGGCTGACTTAAGCGTAATGAGTAAGATAAAGAAAGGAACGTTCAGATGGTTAGGTAAGTGGAGCAAATGAACTAAAAAAGGAGTGTAAGAAGAATATATGACTCAAATACGAATGGTAGAGGAAGTCGGGGACGCCCGACGAAGGAAAATAATAGATGATTCAAATGCCAATTGTATTAAATATATAATGTAAGTTTCTGTTTTAGATCGAAGCACATATTTAGAAGCAAACCTTTTTGCCTCGAACTCGAAAATATTTCGTTCTTGGAGAAAAGACATTAAGAAAATCATTGTTTTTTTTTACGTCCTATGCCATTCCCAATTCAAATTAGATATTTTCTGAGACTAAAGGGAGAAGGGAATGGAACTATATAGAAAAGAGGATAGTTGTTAAGTACCTAGCTAGTAAGACCTGGTCTTTAGCGACAAGATTCTAAAATTCTGAAACATAAATAGATAGTATCTCATTTTATTTAATTTTTTTACATTAAAAAATAAACCATAATAAAGAGTTGCATATTCATTTTCCCAACCGGGTTTCGAACTCCAGACCCCCAGGCCCGAAGTCAAGAATCAGAAAGCTTTACCACTGAGATTGTCATCTATTGCCATTTAAAAAAAATCATGGGTTACGTAGGTACCCTCATCATAAAGTTTTCTAAATTATGTAAGTTCCGCCTGTTAAATTATTAATACGCAAACAAATTAGATTGCACCACCAGTGGTAAAAACAGCGCGACAATTCGAGAATATCATATTTCGTTTATCTTTCGACCCGAGTACGTGATGGTATATTCCATCTGCTTCAAATCTTGTTACAGTTCCGAGAAGAAACTGGTTACTCGAGAAATGAATTACAATACTACCATCTCTAATTCTTAACAATACAAAATTAAATATGCTCTTCTTAGAAGCATTAAATTTTTTAAAGCTGCTGCAATTAAAATGTAAATTATTTGTGCAAAGATTTGGATATTTGTTAACTAGCTGTACCCAGCAACGCATTGCTGTGGCTCAGTCTGCCTGTGCAGATAGAGAAACAATAACGCATATTGCTTTTACGTCCAACACGTTGCGCTTTTTTTGGAAAAAAGCGTGTTTGTCCAACAGATGGCGCTGTTTTTTTTTTTAAACACGTTTTTTCCTGTCACAGGTGATATCTATATAATATATACAAAAACCTATGCGTATTCCATGGCAACCATGTGTCAAAATTTCAAAGCAATCGGTGAAGAGCTTTTGGAGATTTAAGAAATGCAAGCTGTCATAACTCCTACTTGTCTACCAATAGAAAATTCTCTTCACATTGGAAAAGATGAATTATACGTTTTTATCTTTATTTTTTTGATATTTTACAACATACATGAACACTCCTGTAGAGAAACTATCTCGCCACCATGTTGGCATCGTTGTGAGGCTTTTATTGTAATGAACATAGGTTCGATACTGTGCAATAATAGAGAACGTAATGTCTCTGATCAATGTACAACGCGAACGAAGGTATAAAAAGACCGTACGTTTGTTTGTCGACCTCTTTTCATTTTGACATTCATAAACTTGTTGTTATTATTATTAATTAATTACTGAAAAAAAAGACTCCAAAATAATATTAGTTTTTACCAGAACTGTAATAAAGTTGTAAAGCCGAAGTTACCTTTAGTATCTTTATAAAATTCACCCCTGTCACAAAAGTCAAGACCTGCTGAAAAAAATTCAGGGCTGTCACGAAGTTTTATTGTACAGGTAAAGTCAATTTCACATTGTCACACCCCTTGTTGCAAAATGTTCGGCTTCAACAAGCTCCTGGTTACAATGACAGCACGATACAATTAATCTGGGAAAGGTATTAAATACAATATAACATGGCTGCGTAGCGAGTAGGTGCCGCACTGTGGTCAAAATATAGAAGTTAATAAACTTAAACGAAACAAGAAACAGAACAAGACACATAAAAATAAAAAAAAGATAACGGTCACAACTAGGAACCGAACCTAGTTGTACATTGATGGATCAAAATAAGTTAAAATGAAAAAGTTTTTCCTGAATATATATTTATTAGAGCATACAGTTTAAACTAAATATTTCGATCATTTTAAGTAATTTCACAAATTGTCTTCAAATTATGTTCCATAGCTTAATAATTTGTTCTTTTGCTAAACCTCGAATTTTTTTTCTCTTCAATGAATTTATTGTACTGAAATTTTTATTAAGCTGGTGAAACGATATGAATTTGAAAATACCATTTTTTAATATAATAGGGAAAGCTATGTTAAACACGATAAATAAATTCAACACTTTTTATTACCACAAAGATAATTTGACCAACATACGGGCATTTTTTATAGTGATCAACAAAATGAGTGTACTATGTGAACTTGCTTCTGGCGAAAGCAATTGGGAAGGAGAATCGCTAATTATAACTGTTGTAATAAAAATGGTTTAAGTCAAAATTTAATTTCAAATTCAAGTTGGCGGTTTTTCTATAAGGCAATAAGTACTGAGCGGATCTAACTCAATCTTCTGATATTTCATATGGTGAAGGAAAGATGGCGGAAATTTGAAAATAAATTAAATATGTTTAATGTTTTAATATTGTGATAAGATATAAGTTTATTTAATTAGGGACGTATCGTTGTGTGCTGTTTCTAGTTATAAGTGAAAATATAATTTATTTTTATTCTACTAAAAAAAGATATGTAATTGAAGTATTTTGGAAGCGTAAGGAGTGTGGCAAACCCATCGCTCAAGGAGTGGAAACACGACCTGCAATAGCCATCCCAAGCCAAGGTGTGAGCTGCCGTGCTCAGGCTGCATGATCAGTGTCACGAACGGTGCCGCATTTCTGAGGAAAAAAGGTCGCATTTCGCAGTATACCTTACACCAGCAATCGGGGCTCTGCTGGAGTGGACCTTCTATTTACCTAGACACTCGTGGGACGAAAATCGGACCATTCGGAAATTTTCTCTCCCCTCGAGGGGCCTTCAGGGAACCAAAGAGGAATAGAGAGGAGCAATAAGGCCCTATTTTATCGTGAGACCCTCAGGCAACCAAGGTGGAATGGAATCTTTTATCGTGGGGCCTTCAGGGAACCAACGGGGAGTGACTCTTCCAACATGGGGCCTTCGGGAAACCAAGGAGGAGTGGAGAGGAGAGATGAAGCCACCTCCGTGAACTCTTCCTTTGTGGGGCCTTAAGGGAACCAAAGGAGAATAGAGAAGAGAGATGAGTCTCTCTTTCCTTGTGGGGCCTTCGGGGAACCAAGGGGGTTTAGAGAGGAGATATGAGACCTGGAAAGACATATTGTGGAACCAAAAGACTAGCCACATATACAATGATAACCCTGATGATCTTTATAACAAGAACCGGGAGACTGTTAAAGGAATGATGTAAAATGGGAGCACAAAGGGCCTATTGTCTATGTGCTCACGGGAACTATATGTAAACCATAACAAAAATATTATGGTTTACAAATTAATATCCTCACCATTTTCATTATATCCCTATGTTGCCGGCTTCTTGACCACGGTGCGCCCGTTAACGGACGTGGAATCTCGGCTCTAATTAATTAACGGCGGGTAAGTGCAATAGCTGGTTTATTGCCGAAAGTATCGACGAACACGACACGTATGATGGAGGCAAACAACGAAAAAATACTACCTTGTTGTGGGGAAAAGAATACAGAATATATTCATTAAGGCAAATTAATACGGTATATCGTTGGATTTTAAAAATGAACGTCGCTTTGTTGTGGTGATCAATATTTTCAAAGATAACACTAAATAAAGTTTTTGACGTGAAACATCTTTTGGCACGCCTAGGGGACGCTCATGTTAATTGTTTTGAGAATAAGTAGAACATTTTGTGGATCAATGAAGCTAGTTCTTCGAAGGATTTACACCCCCACCGACCAAATATAGCATTTCTTCTTGAAAACCGTATTCCAAGGTTCGGAATACTTCTCAGTCGAGGGGTTTACTGCAGGAATCGGAAAGCATAACTAAGGTGCTATTGTACAGAGTCAACAACGCAGTATATTCATGATAAGTGTGGGCTCTGCATCTATTGTAGCAAGCCCCACTCCTGAGAGGCAACTCAACTCGTTCAATGCAAGCTCAACTGATCATCCAGGTTTAAGGATTTTTGGAAAATGGATAAGTTTGTGATTATTTCTTTGAATAATGTGCCTATGCTAATTACCAATCATTTTAAATAATCTTATTTTATTGGAAAAAATTATTTTATGTCGAAACATTATTTTGTCTTAGACAAATTAGATACGCATTTCCATAATTAGACTTGATCAAATGATATTTATTGCAAAAGCCATTGACTAAATACAACTACATCAATGGCAAAGGCACGGTTAAGAGCACTTTCGGATACCTGACTGACAACGACTATAATTCCAGCATTATCCAAGTTATAGTTTGCATAGTTTGTGACAAAAAATAATATGGGTCGTTGTTTTCACTATAATTTACCGATCGATGGGTACTGGACGATGGACTGTAATTTTAACGAGTTAACAATAAATCAAACGAATGATTTTATATATTTTTTTGGAGGCGTTACACATCTAGTGGGATGGGCAATATGTCATTATTGTTATAAAAAGTAATATTCAAATACATAAATTAAAAAAATATATATATTGTTATTTAGGAGTGGAAAAAGGAGGCCTTTACCTTGTGATCTTGCTTCATTTGGAAGATATGATGTTTTCTTGCAAATTCCGTGGGCACTATAGTTTATCTTGCATATATTGTCATATAACAGATTTTAGGCGCAAAGATCCTACAGTTGCCAACTTGAGTAGCGGGAATTATCAGGCTAGTTGCTGGGTCAAACGTAACGCGCAAAAGATCCGCTACAGTTCCCCCCACCCCCGGCGACCGAGCTCCTCGTTCCTCCTTCTTACGCGCCGACCTCTGACCTAGCTGGACGTGTGTTCGTTTCGGCGCCCGCGTTCCAATTCGCACCGCTCGGTCGAGAAGCCAAATGTACGACAATGTCGCGCTTTGAACATCGACAGGCTGGCACCGTTTGTTTGAAACACGGCGCACCGTCCTGCAATCAACAGGATACCCCGACAACACCATGCTGTGAGTCTCTTACATTTCCTATTACCCTTGAATGTGTCCGCTAATAACCTAAATTCGTCCACGCTACCTGTCGGTCTAGAGAGAGCTGTTAATTATTTCCCAGAGAGAGATTAGGGAACCCTTTGATGATAATTCTAGTTAGGATGTAACAACCTGTATTCTATTGTCATTCACCCATGTAATGTCCATTTTGCCGCTCAAATACAATGTTGATTTATAAAAACCTAACCTCTTTCATTTGGGGATAGCGGTTGTATGGGAGTGTTTTGTGTAGACGGTGGGATATGGATTCTTGAGCCTCGCGCTGACCCCGAACCCTGACTATGAGAGAGACGTCTCACGCCCCCGCTTCTGAGCTGGCCGAGGGAAAGTCAGGGCCCCCCCCAGGTCCGACGCGCGACACTGGCGACCAACTTAGGGCAGAATTTTTTTTAAACATATCCTTCCCGACTGCACAAGATTGCCTTTACGATTGCCCCCAATTTGAAAACATGTACTATGCAATTTTGTTGCCAAGCGCATTTTCGCCGCGAGAACTTTTGTTTGTTGCCAAGCGCATTTTGCCGCGAAAAAATAACGGTAGGAATCCTCTCGAACGAATAAAAGAGACGCACGAAATTCCCGCCAAAACGCTGTGATAACGAAAGTTTGAACATAATGTTTCTTCAATAACATAGATTCTGTGTTCTTTGTTGAAACAAAACAAACCCACTGTTTTAATTTCGGCATAAATTGCACCGTAATAATAACAGTCAGGATTTAGAACTGTGAAGCCAATTTTTACACCGGAAGTGATTTTTTTTTAAAAAAAGCACAATACACCCAACGGCCCATCGAAGCTGATTTCTAAAAGTATATCAGCTACAACCTGTAAAACACAAATAATTCTTTATCCCGATTAATTATATAGGTACGGTGTTTGTCCATTTTCTTGTTTTTTTTTCAGCATTGACTGTTATAAAAGTGATTTTAAGTGAATTGTTTCAAATTAACTTCAGAAGTGCAGTGTTTTTTGCAAAGAAGTGCTTTCTCGACGCAATAATAAGAACGTGTGTTCAATCTCACGATTTAGTGCCAGTAAATGAAGCAAATATAAAATCTTTCCATCAAAAGTGTTTTTTCGCTTCTAAAGTGCTGTTTTTTGTGCCTTTTTCGTGCCTTTCCTCGAGTGCAGTGAATATAAGTGCGAATAGTGCCCACAAAATTAAATAATGCAAATCCTAAAGTGTCCCCCTGGCCAAATTTTCTTCAAAAAGACTTAGAAAAATTTCGGAGTTTTTTTCCCTTTTTTAAACCATTTTTTAACAATGAATTCCAATCAAATGGCTACATCTTTGGACATGGGTGTCATTCCCAATGTACACAACTTATCCAAAGTGCACCTACAAGCCGTCTTAAAAGACAGAGGAATATCACCACTAAACAAATCAAAGTCAGCATTGAAAGCATACGCTTTGTTATTCAACAAGAAGTTCATCAGGAAAATAAACCTATCCGTTGCAAGTGAAGACAAGGCACCCAATACCCCAGTTTTGGAAATCCCCGTTTCTAACAAAGAAACCAGGACACATGTTACAGTAAAACAAGACAATGCACCCATCACGGCACAAGAAAAAACATACGATCTCACTCCTTGGAAGATCAAATATAACGGTGTTTCTGATGTACTGGATTTCATTGACCGAATCGAAGAAACGGCCTCAATTAAAAATGTTCCATTTGACGTGCTGCAGAAAAACTTTATAGAACTAATATCTCCAGAATTAATCCCGTGGCACCGAATACAAAAATCAAAATGCAAGGACTGGAATAAACTCAGATCAGCCCTGATCACTAGCTTCGGCAAATCAGAGGCCCAACACAGAATTAAATTATCGTTACTATCCATTAAACAATTAGTAAACGAAACTGTGGCAACATTCATAGAGAGGGCCGAGTCCATCAACATCAAACTTTCCCACCCTGTCCCGGAAGCCGAATTATTACCAGTTATAACTGATGGCCTCCTACAAAGATATGAAAACATTATCACCTCACAGAAAATTGTGTCGTTGGCCCATTTAAACGAAGTTTGCCTCATTTTGGAATCCCACCAAGACAGGAAAAACAACAAAACCACCACGGACAATATCACTGTACCAAGCCGTCCTTCTGGATTAAAACCAGAATTTGACAACAAAAAAGTTTGCTTCTTTTGCAAAAAAGTAGGTCACCTAGCAACCACTTGTTTCAAGCAGGCCAAATTTCTGGAAGCTAAAGAACCCAGAACCTTAAAGAGACATCGCTCCAGGGATCGTTCTCCTCCACGCGACGAACTGCGTGAAATTTTCAAAAAATCAAGAAATAACATGGAAAGGTTGCAAGACCCTCACTTTGTTAAACCTCAAGTGGATTTCTCTAAACCCCCACCGAATTTTCACGCAAGAAAAAAAAAAAACTAAATAATAACCTCTCAGGTATTCATTCTGTACCAAGGTCTAAGGAATGGACTGATTGGTTATCACACATTAAATATTTTAACCAGACCTTAAATGTTTCTTCGGTTTGTTGCAAACAAGCTAAAGATGGAAGACCTTATGCCCTTTTCTCCGTTAACAATGTCCCCTTCTCTGGACTACTAGATAGTGGTGCATCTGTTAGTTGCCTTGGCAACAATGCCCACCTGCCTTTTGTTAACAACGGTTTTAAAGTTTTTTCCAAACCTACACTCGTGACAACTGCGGACAATACTCCCCAGACAGTCATCGGTACTCTGCAATTACCAATTAAATGTAACAATAACACAGTTACAATTAACTTTCTAATAGTACCCTCTATATCCCAGAATTTCATCCTTGGCGTTGACTTCTGGAAGGCTTTTAACGTTGCTCCACAAGTATTTAATACTCTTGGCCAAAAACCTCCGGTCGCTCAAGTTGGTGAGATTCGCACTATAATTCCTCACGAAAACCTAAGCACTGACCAGGCTCTCCAATTAAAGGAAATGATCAACAAATTTGAATCAATATCTTTCGAAAAATGCGGACTGGGTTTAACTAATTTGGTAAAACACCACATCAAAACCAACGGCCCACCAATCAAGCAACGCTACTACAATTTAGCCCCCCAAAAATTGAAACTTTTAGAAAATGAACTTGATGAAATGTTGAAAATGGGAGTGGTAGTTCCCAGCAGAAGTGCTTGGACCAACCCAACCCTTTTGGTTTCAAAAAAAGACGGCTCTGCACGCTTTTGCCTCGACAGTAGACGATTGAACTCTTGCACTGAAGCCGACGCGTACCCACTGCCTTTCGTTCACGCAACTTTAGACAAATTACGCAATGCCAAATTCATTTCTTCCATTGATCTAAGCAAAGCTTTCTGGCAAATACCTTTAGATGCGGAATCCTGCGAAAAAACTGCTTTTGTTGTACCTGGTAGGGGAATGTTCCACTTTAAAAGGCTACCTTTTGGTCTAAAAAATAGCCCCGCCGAACTACAGAGGCTGATGGACAAACTATTCGGCCCTGAAGTTGACAACAACCTATTCTGCTACCTTGATGATCTCATCATCGTTAGTGACACCTTCGAAAAACACCTGTTAATGCTGGAAAAAGTTTTTCAACAACTTAAATTTGCTGGTTTAACCATCAATTTAAAGAAGTCTGAATTTTGTAAGTCTCGCCTGCGTTATTTGGGATTCATTGTCGACGAAAAAGGTCTGAGAACAGATCCTACTAAGGTGGAAGCAATGGCAAATTTCCCCCGACCCAAAAACGCGAAAGAAGTCAAAGGTTTCCTTGGACTTACAGGTTACTATAGGAGATTCATTAAAGACTTTTCCACTATTTCGGCCCCATTAAACAAAATTACTGGTATCCGTAAAGGTATCAGCAACTTTCGTTGGTCTACTAAAGCCGAAGAAGCTTTTACGACTTTAAAAAATGCTCTTCAAACAGCCCCTGTCCTGAATTGTCCTAATTTTGAACTACCTTTTACCCTCCACACGGATGCTTCTAACGTAGGGATCGGTGGAGTCCTAACTCAGGAATTCCCCGATGGCGAACACCCGGTAGCCTATTTTTCCCGCACCTTGAATAAACACGAGAAAAATTACGGAATCACCGAAAAAGAGTTACTGGCAGTATTGGATTCTGTTCACCATTTTCGCGGTTACATAGACGGTAGCAAATTTACTGTAGTCACAGACCATAGTAGTTTGAAATGGTTGATCTCTCTAAGTAATCCCTCCGGCAGACTCGCTCGCTGGGCTTCTCGCTTGTCCCAATACACTTTCGATGTCATCCACCGTAAAGGTGCGGACAATATTGTCCCAGATGCCCTGTCAAGAATTGAACTTGCCACATTAAACATCGATACAATTGCCTCTACCCCATCCACAAAAGATGAATGGTATCTTAAAATCTATGAAGGGTGCAAAAACAATCAACAAAAGTTTCCCAATTTTATTATAAAAGAAGGACAACTATATCGCAATTGTAAGGCCCCACTGTCCATCCTTGAAGATTAATCTTGGAAACTCGTTGTGCCCCTCGAAAAGAGAAAACAAGTAATCATCAACAATCATAGTGCCCCCGACTCTATACACCCAGGAACCTTCAAGACGTATAAAAAGATTTCCTTGAAGTATTACTGGCCTGGTCTTTTCAAGCAAGTTCGCAACTACATCTCCAAATGTGAAACATGTAAAGCTTACAAACATAGTACGGCACCCCCTGCCGGCCTAATGGGAAAACCCAAACGTGCTGATAGACCCCTCCAATCGTTATCTATGGACCTCGTCGGACCTTTTCCCAGGAGTTATTCTGGACACATGCATATACTCAGCATTGTGGATATCTTTACCAAATTTTGTTGGATCTTCCCCTTAAAAAGAGCCAACGCCGCCGCCATTGTCAAACTTGTGGAAAAACACATTTTCATACCCTACGGAACACCCAAAACCGTAATAGTTGACAACGGAAAACAGTTTATAGCACAAGAATTTAAAGATTTCCTTGCTAAATACGGGATTAAAGATATTTATTATAATACCTTGTACACTCCCCAAAATAACACTGTCGAAAGGTATAACCAGACTATTAACACAGCTCTGGCCATTTTGGTTAACAAAGACCAACGTAATTGGTGTAAGAATTTAGATAAAATTCAAGCTGCCATGAATAACACTGTTAACCTATCCACTGGTTACACCCCCTTCTTTTTAAAACACGGTATGGAACAGGTGGTACATGGTTCATTGCACTGGAACACGAATTTCCCCACGTCAACCACCTCCACAAGCAATCCTGCCGTTGATTACGCTCATCGTTTGGAAGAACTTACTGCCATTTATAGTGAAGTTACTGATGCCCTATTGCTGGCCCACCAAAAAAGTGCGGACAGATATAACCTACGTAGGAAACACATCACTTTTAATGTAGGCGATGTTGTCTGGAGAAGGAATAACACCCTCTCTCAAGGAGCCCTGTACTTCTCTGCCAAGCTGGCACCCCGTTTTGTCAAGGCCAAGGTTGTAAGAAAAATATCGGACTTAGTTTACTACCTGTCCGACTCCTCTGGCAAACATACTGGTAATTACCATATTAAGGACATTGTAAAGTCTGGAAGTGAGGAGACAGTTGAAACTGCCCCACCACCCCAGCAACTTTAAACTAACCCATTGTGTATTATCACAAACTATTGTAAGCTTATGAAGTCTTACCATAATTAGGCGTGTAAAGTGTCAACTACATGTCAACCTATTCGTCAAAAACGAGTTTAACCTACCTTTGTAAATAAATGTATATTAACATATTATGACCATGAAATATTATTCCTGTAATAACGTTCTTTCCCTCACGACAATCGTTTTCTCCCTTTTTACGTTTTATTTTCTCACCTGTTCTGAAACTGATCATTTTAGAATAGAGACACGTTTTCGAGTTACAATCGCCGGGAAGTCGCGAACCCGCTTTTGCTTCTCAACTTCTACACTATGCAATGTTTATGTCATGTCACCCCATTTTCGTTTCATTTTGTTCCCTTCGTCGTGTTAGAAAGAACCACCCCACTTTTGTTTTTGTTCCTTGTAAAATAACGATTGGTAATCACTCATAAGAGTGCCATCCAAAAGAGTTCGGATTTTGTAAATTCCAAAGTGTTAAATACCGACCCCTTTTTTAAAAAAAAAAGAAAACCTGTCAAGTACAGCCATTAATTCTTTCTTGTCCAATTCAACGTTACCTTGAGTATGTAAAACCCTATAGTGGTCTCAAAGGCAAAAACCAAGTAGCAATTAATCACATAATTGTCTTCTTTGTATGTATATAATTTTTTCATTTTTTTCAATTTTTTCCTTTCAAAAATTGATGGCGTCCTACCCAAGCTCACATTTACCAAAAATCGGATTTTGACACATCCATTTTGGGAAATTGTATTTATAAAAGAAAACCAAATGTCGGTCCTATAAAACCACATACCATAACTGGATTCGCTTCAACTAAAAGTATGTAAAACCCATTAAGGTCTTTTATTGTATGACGAGATCTCGATTTCTTTTCTCTACTGTTACGTCACGTATGTCTCGTACCTCACGTTTCAACCCTACGGGACAGGTTAGTAAAACCTTACGGTTATCCTGATCTTCGAACGCAAATAATTATATCACAACGTAAATCAACAGGAATTGTTCGATCATCGTTGCATAATATAAACACCCAACCTTTGTCTCACCATTTAACCAAGTGTTTGCAACCCAATTGCACGCTACAATGAACAGTATGTAAAGCCATTATGGGCCTGTTCTCACCCATCGCACGATGTAAGTAGAAATACCTCCTACCATCATCTTGCACCTTGTAACAAATGAAGTAACATTGAAATTGTTTATCTTCTCTATTGTTCCATCGTACGCCTCTCCAGGCTACGGAGTTAGTCAATCTAACAAATCTTTGCAAACAGTATCAAATGATACTGCTAGCTTTTGTTGAATTATATTTAAATGTAAAATTTGTCACGCGATAGGAGAGATCCTTACAAAATCCACCACTACACGAGAAGTTCGTTACAATTACTTAATACTTATAACCATGTGTTATAATTTGGTCGTGTGACATTAATTTGCCATGAGTACCGCCTTTGTGTATAATTTGGTCGTGTGACATTAACTTGCCATGAGTACCGCCTTTGTGTATAATTTGGTCGTGTGACATTAACTTGCCATGAGTACCGCCTTTGTGTATAATTTGGTCGTGTGACATTAATTTGCCATGAGTACCGCCCTTGTGTATAATCTGGTCGTGTGTCATTAACATGTCATGAGAACCGCTTTTGTGTATAATTGTGTACAACCCTGTACACGAGACGTGGAGACGTAATAATAATACTTACCGTGATTCGTGTGAACGACATAATATCGACATCGTCATCTCCTTTAAGGAACTGTTTTTACACTCTTTGACTTCTGTCTATAATTGAGTTGTACCTTGCATATACTGCATACTCGTACACTATACGTGAAGACGTTACAATACTCACCATGAATCGTGCGAACGAAATAATATCAAACCTTTATATGTGAACTACGTAAGTATTTCACAGAAACCTCTTTGTTCAACGCCAATGCCCGTGGACTTCCTGTTTTTGCTGCTTTCCAAAAGAAAAGAAGCCCAGGAATATCTACTATCCCAAAAGGACTAGTTTTCAGCTTCACTGTCAATTATGGGGCATAGTGCCGCAGGAGTTAATCGATGGGCACAAAACCACTAAACTCGTCGTCTGGGAAACGAATAAAAAGAATCCCAGGTTTGTGAAATTGGAACTAGGGTCTGTCTTTTCTCACAATCATGTAGAAGTTTAAAACGACCCCTAATCTTTTGCCAAATACACGCAAAAGATTAGCCTCTTTAGTACAATGTGTATTCAAATACTGTTTAAAATTAATCCACTTTATTAAAATGTAAAGAGTCAGGAAATCTGCTGGTTGAATATGTTTCACTCTCACATAGAGGTTGAATTGGAAATTAGTCCAGTCTCTAGCAAATTTCGTAACTCAATTCCCGTCCTTTTTCCTCCCACTCCCTACCCCCATGCCCTCAGGCATATGTATGAAGTGGAAAATCTGTTGTCGACCATATTTCGCCCTCACTTCAAGTTCGAATCGGTAATTGTTCCGGTCACCAACAGGCTTCCTACCTCACCTTTCACGTATGTTGTTTTTTTTTTCTCTCCTCAACGAAACACATTCATGAATTTTGAATATGTATGATACGCACTTGGCGTATCGTCTGTCTTTTCTGACAACCTTTATTCATGAATTAGTTTCCCTGCTGTTGCCGTGACTCGTTCACGAATTTTTTTTGTCTTGTTCTTTGAAATCCTACGAAAATGTTACCACCTGTATGTTAACATAGGCCAAAGAAGGCCGGTTGTTTTTTCAACCAAGACAGTTTGTCATTCGGCAAACGCCAAGTCATCCTAATAAAGGATAATGTTTATGTAATCAAAACTAGTTAGGAACCTCTCTCTACCTCTCTCTCACACTCTTCGTCACTCTCCGGACCGGCAGCTAAACCTCGTTTGTTTATTTTTTCTGGACACATTTTGTTTCTCTCCAAACTTTTCTTCATTGGTCCCTAGGCAGGTAAACTTCAAGAAATTTGCTTTAATAATAATTCCCCCCGGATTTAAAAAGAAGCCCAGGCGAATGCCATCTCCAGCAGCCAAGCTGAGCCTCACCTCCTAGCAGCCTGCGCTGTGGTTACAAAGGCCCCTCGACTACTACTCGCTACACACTTGTTCCATCTTGTTCCATTTTGTTCCTGAAAGCACAGACAATACCACTCATATGTTTGACGTTTGTCACACCACTGCAAGCCGAGTTGTCCCACTATACTTTATGACACTCTGAACTACCTTTCGGACACGCTAGTCCCGGAGTTCAAATTTCTTGCCCTCAATGCCAATGCTAGTTATACCGTCTCTTGCTCTGTCATGCAGTGACGCATACCAGGTCATGGGTGAAACATAATTACCCTTTGCCCCTCCAGTAAACACAAACTGCGCATCTCTAAAAAGTTATCCTGAGCTACATTATGCTCCGATAACCAACACATACGATCCGTGCCCACCATAATAGCACATAGGACTCGTACTGGCATAACTACGGAACCTGGACTACTCTCTCCAATGACCACTGTAACCATAGCCGCAGCCCCGCAAACCACAGCCCCACTTCGCAAACATCAACGCCCACAACGAAGCAAAGTGTTCTTTCCAAGGCCTAAGTGTACTCCTGAGTGTTATCTCAATGGGTCAGATTACAGTGATAATGTAATCTTTTAGAGTCAGTGAAATCTCGTTTCCTTCGCAACTCTTCGAAACCAAAAAACCAACGCAACGCAAACTTAGCTTCCAGACCAATGAAACCCTAGAATCACACCTTAACATTCCGTCTTTTGTTTTTTTCAATTGTATAATGTTGTCTATTGTTTTTTCAATTGCATAACCATGCCCTTTTGTCTTTCAATTGTATAATTTTGTCTTTTGTCTTTCAATTGCATAACCATGTCTTTTGTTTTCTAATTGCATAATTTTACTTGTTGTTTCCACACCTGCTCTCTCCCCAAAATTATTTGCTCCAAACATGCTATGTACCCTTCCTCATTTCTCCCCACAAATATTGTTACCTAGCCTATGGCATAAGCTAGTCATTATGTTTTAGCTAGGCATCTCTCTGGCCATCCAAGTCTCTCAAACTAAGGGCAACTCTTGTTTTGTCAAAAAAAAACCCCAAGGGAGGCACATAGAGGATCTTTTAACCCTGATGCTCCATTACCACGTCGCCCTTTTTACGAGCGCGGGGGGAGGTGTCATATAACAGATTTTAGGCGCAAAGATCCTACAGTTGCCAACTTGAGTAGCGGGAATTATCAGGCTAGTTGCTGGGTCAAACGTAACGCGCAAAAGATCCGCTACAGTTCCCCCCACCCCGGCGACCGAGCTCCTCGTTCCTCCTTCTTACGCGCCGACCTCTGACCTAGCTGGACGTGTGTTCGTTTCGGCGCCCGCGTTCCAATTCGCACCGCTCGGTCGAGAAGCCAAATGTACGACAATGTCGCGCTTTGAACATCGACAGGCTGGCACCGTTTGTTTGAAACACGGCGCACCGTCCTGCAATCAACAGGATACCCCGACAACACCATGCTGTGAGTCTCTTACATTTCCTATTACCCTTGAATGTGTCCGCTAATAACCTAAATTCGTCCACGCTACCTGTCGGTCTAGAGAGAGCTGTTAATTATTTCCCAGAGAGAGATTAGGGAACCCTTTGATGATAATTCTAGTTAGGATGTAACAACCTGTATTCTATTGTCATTCACCCATGTAATGTCCATTTTGCCGCTCAAATACAATGTTGATTTATAAAAACCTAACCTCTTTCATTTGGGGATAGCGGTTGTATGGGAGTGTTTTGTGTAGACGGTGGGATATGGATTCTTGAGCCTCGCGCTGACCCCGAACCCTGACTATGAGAGAGACGTCTCACGCCCCCGCTTCTGAGCTGGCCGAGGGAAAGTCAGGGCCCCCCCCAGGTCCGACGCGCGACAATATTTAATATAGATTTTCATGAAATTAATTATTAAAAGGGTCGAAAATTTTCAACTATATAGACGACGACGAAATTACAAGCTTAAAAAAAAGACAATTTCTGGATTCCTTTTTTAAATATCTTTATGCTTGCTCTTTTCGGTGGTAAGACTTTTAGGAAATAGAACAAAACAAGGAAAAGGGCAATTTCAGTAGGAGCTGGATTCTTGGGATAATAATAAAAGTATTTCAATATTAAACAATAAGCATAAGTCGTATCATGACATAAATTATTGATACCTATCTAAATATATGACTATAATTTTGTAGATTAATTAAACATGTACCTATTTACATTGTCATTTTGTATATACCTGCATAGAATATTCTTATATTTTAAAAAAACCGCCATACAAAATTGTTTATTGAATTATTCACATTTTCATGCTTTCAACTCGTTCTCGTACCTATCGTAAATTAAATCGACTAAATCAAGTAAAAGTCAGCGGGGCCATTGGAAAAGTTAAAACAAACTGAATTATTTAATTATTTATAGCGTTTAAATTATTTGCTTGCTAAGCAAATAATGCAAGCCGTAACATGTATTTTGACAGAAGTAGACAGCTAGTTTCGATGGCAAAATTTGAATGCATTTAAATCGTCAGAGTTTATTTAAGTCATTGAACGAAGAATGCTAACATCGCTATCGCGGGAAGGCATTTGAGCAGTAGCATTCAACCACTGAACAGAAAATTCCTATAATTGTGAACTGCACTGCTTGGAAAAAAATCTGAAGAAATCTAGGCCTCAAGTAAGGAAAAATTGATCTAACTTTCGGCGTACATACACGCCCACATTTCTATAGGTTTAAATCTTCAGCGCATTCAATGCAGCAAATAACTACTAACGGCTTGGAGACTAGATAGAACGTGTAACCTTGAGGGAGCATTGAAATTAGACAATGACACTTCCAGATATTATCGTCATCGAAAAAACACAAGGCATTTACCGCATACATCAATTTATTGTTTAATTAATTAAAAATGTTATTCTGTAAGAAATAGTTCGGATGCGGGCAAATTCTCCAGTTAATATTTTTACACTATTTTGGTAAAATATTACTGTATATATATGTGTTTTCTCTTTTATAAAAATAGCCATCACTGGATGCATTGGTATGTACAACATCAAAATTATTTTTTAATGAAGGAATAAAAATTAAGTAAACAAGTTTTAAGGGTTATTTTTGATAATACAAAAATATGTGCAATACTGTTAAGTTGTATCATCAGTTGTATGGTAAACGAATCATTTTTCAATAAAAGAAAAATCAGAGATTATCCAAGAAAATATTGATGATTTTAGAGAAAATTTTTAATTTAAAAAAAAATTATTAGTTGCAATTGCAAAGTTTGTACATGGTTGTACACAAACATATTTTTTTCAGTGCTCCTTACTAGGGTTACCTGTTCTGAGAGGCGGCCTGTAGTTTTTAGCCTGTAATCTTATATTTAGTTTCAAGTTGTCTTTGTATCGTCTTCATAATGTTTGTAAGTTGGATATCACTTTTTTTCTCTCAGCCATATTTTTAGTTTTGTTTTAAATATATTCGTTTTCGTTATTTTTTTGTTTGATTTGTAAGAGCATTGTATAATTTTGTAGCATAGAATTTAATATTTCTCTGTCGAAAAGATTTGTTCAATCTGGGAGTAAGCAATTTTTTTTAATCTTAATGACTGGTTGAGTATTTATGTTGGGAAGTGAGGTATTTAGATATATTAAAAAAAATAAAAATTTGAGTAAAGTTTATGTACATTGTAGACTTGGTAGTTTTTAAATATTTGTTCTGTCGGAGTTCTAACCGGAACTTTACGAATTGTCTTTAGTACTGCTTTTTGGGCCATGTTGGACCGCTCTGTGTGAGTGTTCAAGGCAGACCCCCAACCAGTTATTCCGTACTATTTGTGTGTTTTTTAATGTCATTTTCCAAAGAAGAATATGTACCTGGTGAGTTTTTTTGTAATTACGTCAATATGTCAATTTTGATGTTGAAGAAAGCCTTACTGCACAATAACAACATACTTTACTTTAAAATGAAGAAAAATATTTGAAAAAAATACTAGCTCATAGACAATAAAATATCCCTCAAAGTTTATTTTTCTACGAGCCTTCCCCGCACAGAGTTTTAGCGGCCGGGCGGAAAGAGTTTTGAGTCACGAGGCTGGCCGAACGTTGCAATGCAATAGTCGGCTTTACCCCCCTAGGCGCGCCAAACGTTGTTAACATAAAAAAATAATATTCGCAACTATCATAAATGGTTTCTAAGCCACAGAAATCACAAATTATATATTTTACACTTGGCGCAAAATGATGCGTGTTTGGCCCCGACCATAAAACAAGATTAAAAAAAAAATTATAGCAACACAAACATTCCCGGGTTTCGAATAATTGAAAATATTTGAAAATATCCTTCTTCCACCATAGTAAGCAGAAAATGTTGCTTGTATTATGATGGAGGATTTAGCCATCCGAGCAATTGAACACAAGACGACTGGATGGAACCCAAAAACGATGTCAACTCAGCCACTGACCGGTCAATTATTGCCTTGAAGTCAGGGTCACTAAATCAAATACATATTTTGAGCCCCCACATACCCAATTTCTCCCGATTTAAAACAATTTATTGATAACTCTTTAAGTTTTTAAGTTAAAAACAAATGTTATCTTTGAAGATAACATCTGTTCATTTGTTATGCCGAAATGTTAATCACATGAAATTCACTCGATAGAAATAAATCGCTAAGTAAATTCTAAAAATTATTTTAAACATCCTTTTTTTCTGTTATTAAATATGTTGTAGGCATGAAAAACAGTGTCACAGTGTATCTTTAAATGCAACTAAAACATTTGTCAAGAGATTTTTTGCTCTATTTTAAACGAGTCGTGTTTTATTAAATATTTTCACCATTTTCGCTTAATTATTACCGTATTTCAATATTAGCGCTCTCCCTCTAACATTCGTATTTACATATCTCCCTTTCCAAACACCTTTGGACGCTTACTACGGGCCTTAAGGCGAAGCACAACTTAGTGATGCTATGAAATATTTATGTTGCTCTAATTAAATATTGCAAGTATAACATATCTTGGCCTTTGAAATAATCGAGCGTTTTTTTAACAGTCTTTTTATATGCCCAGAAAAAAATAAAGTATCAGGCATGTAAAAACGGTTCCATGATAACTCAACACAGCGATTAAATCAACACACTTTTAAAAAGTGATATTAAGTCATTAGAAACGATGAAAAAAAAATTAAACCTAACTTAACATAACCTACTTAACCCAGTTAATAAAGTTTTTGTTTCATCACTTTCCATCACTTTTTATAACTTTTGAAAGATGTGATGAATTATCATTTTGATTAGTTACCCGGTCACCGTAAAAACTGCTTTAGAGTTCATCGTCTACTTACGAACCCATTTTTGGTAGGGTTTTATAATGTAGCAAATTAAGCTTTTAAGAAAATAATCGTAAAAAAATTCTATATTTGGGTCTGAACAAAATAATTTAAAACACTCTTTTTGTTGATGTTTTTTCTTCCATACATCGAAACAGGTGGTAGCTGTTAAGCGGGAATTTAAACCTAATCGCCATCTACATAAGGTGTGTTATTCCAAACGTTACACGACGAGTTGCCTCGCATTGCACAGCAAAAAAAACACACACACCTACCTTACTGCTTTCCACTCATCAAAATTTAAGTAAGCAATTCTCCACTTAATAAAGGCATAACCTAGAATAATACTTAAAACACCAATTTATACCAGTCAATTTATTAAATGCCCATAATTAATGACTGGTTTTCCGGCAGTAAAATATTAGCGCTCTTTGTCTAAACGGGCCTTGATAAGTTAATAAGCCATTATTTTAAAACAATAAATATATTAATAACATTAATGAGTCCACTGGACGCAACCTTTACAAAATATTAAAATAATATAAGCAGGTTAACGGTTAAAGCATCGAATTAATTTATGGTTATTCGCTTCCGATTAAAATTGATTGGATGCGGGAAGCGGCATCACAATAGTAGGAAAGGATAATGAGTTCGGTGTGATTATTGGCCCGGTACACATTGACAGGCTTGTACTTAGGTACTTACTCCCCGTGTTTTATCCACAAAATGTGTTTTTGAATAATAAATTATACATGCAATAAAACAGTTAATGGCCAGCATTTACATCGTCACATTTGAAATTAGTTCGTTTGTGTTTCTGATAAATGGAAAATAATTGAGATATTATGTATCATTCAATAAATCATACAAAAAAAGTAAAACAAAATTTGAAAACGTTTTCAAAAGGTTAAAAATGTTTTGTTTCACAAACTTTTAAGAAATCATAAATATTCAAAGTTGATTTTCAAGTTCTGTGAAGGTTCTATTTAGTTCATGTAATTATATCATTATTGGCCAGTTGTTTCACAAAACATCAGAACTGGAAAATCAACTTTGGAATTTGATGAATTGTTCAAATTCTGTGAAACAACCCGTCCTTAGACTGCATAGCATAATATTTATTTTTGTGATTGTTATAAATAAAGAAATTAATATGTAGGTATGTACTTTCATAAATATTATTAAATATCTCGTTTTCGATGGTGATATTAAATATAGACCCTCTTCCTGATAAACGTATTTTAAAATTAGGACAACTAATAGTTAATGGTTATTTATTAAAATTTAAAACACGTTTGTTATTGGGCCTTGTGATGTTTTGAATATCCACAAAAAAAAACGATAAATAATAAACGAACGTGCTCAAAAAATTTTTTTGTTTAAACAACGACGGAAGATTTATTGACAGACAGGCCTGGAGTAAACAGATTCCCACGGGAAAGGAGAGACCTCAGGGACAGTCGAGTTTTGAACTTGGGTGCATTGACAGCCCCGAGAAAGGGATACAAATCAGAAGTGTTGTTTGAAATTACAGTCAATTATTGAATTCAAATGGTATTAGAGAATATTGTGGAATATTGAATTAAAGTGAAAGATTATTGATCCGGTGTTTGTGTGAAGTGAAAGTGGTTCGACTCAGTGGGAAAACAATTAATAATAATGACAATAATAATAATTGGATAATTTGTAGAGGGCCGTTTTGTAAAAACCCACCTCAGGGGCGCCAGGTGTTGTGCAATCGCGATTGTGTTATAAAGTTGTGTTGATTTAAACGTGATTTCGTATACAGTTCGAACTAGATTGCTTGTCTTAAAAACATGAAAATAATAAAAATAATGATTGCGTTTTTAAAATAGAGTGAATGTACTTAAAGGCAGGAAGTGTTTAATCGGGCTAAGTTATTGATTTGGCGAGATGGCATTCTATCCACGGAGACCGAAAACCAGAGAATCAAATAGATTATTAACTGTGGGTTCGAATCCTAACAGATTAGGGAGGTACAATTTTATTTACAGGAATATTTAATTACCCTTTTATAAGCGTAGGGAGGAGGTCGAAAATTAAAGTGATTTAGCTATATAGTGTAACCAGGTAAGCTTCACGCTGAGAATGAGAGGTGCCTAACTGGGTGAGTTTTTTATATTATTTATTAAATTTCAGAGGACCTTTTTAAAAGACGGATACAACCGAGGTACAGGAACTAAGTTTACGACACCTGCCGCCCAAATAATGTTATCATTAACAGGGATGTGCTAGGCGAACCGTCAATCAGCTGTGAGCGAGAGACGAGTCAACGACCTTTTCATATATAGGACAAGGCGCGGTGTACAGTCAGTCAAAGGGGAAGTTTTGCTAGCGTATGCCGTCCCAAATTGAAAGCGATCGGATGCAACCAGACGGAACAAAATGAAAACTTTTCTTCTGTTATTTGACTTTCTAATTTAATACTTTTCATCGATTATTTGACTTTCTAAGTTACGAATTGGGATGCACAAAAACAAATCTAAAGTCGAAAGAGGGAGATGGTAATCTCCGAAATAAAACTACCAACCGAACAACTTTTCTCAACAGGTATCTTTCGAGAGGTAGGCAGCCTCTTTAAATTAAATGCAAAAAATCAAACCAATTATCCGTTTATACCTTACCTGAGAGGATAGGTATTCAGTAGAAGTTACCCATACCTAATACACGAGGATGCTAGTAACCTCATAAAATAAATACTGGAACCAAATATTAAAATACAGACAGTCCTCATCCCAAATTTGGCATTTCGAGTAGACCTTACATATATCTCACATGATAATTAGCTGAATGGGTAGGCACACAACCTATCGTTAATAAGCAGGCAAAATGTCGACAAGATCGTCGTGTGTTACCTATGTATTGACCTAGAAAGGGATGTAAATCCCCGACGGCGTGGGAGTTACAACGTTTTCTGGAGGTGGCACGTAACTTAGGACCTTGCGTGTCACATTTTCGCGACTAGATTCGTGACAAGGGATGTCATGGTTTTCCCCTTCTACACTCAGTAAAGTAGATTTTCCTGGAGGTGTTTGAGATTGGGGCAATTCTGAAATTGGTGATGAAACCTGGTTTTCTTTATTCTGGCGTGAAGGTTGCCGATTTGGAACAAGGGGAGACCCGGCCGGTTGTGATATCCAGACACGCAGATATCGATCGCCTTGCTCAAATTATCATCCATCAGTTTTGTTTGGTAAGAGGAGGAGTCAATCTTAGCTTGAAAAAAATTCATTTCCTTTCCTCTCCTTCCCCTCCCAAAATATATACATGGATGGCGCCGACAACTAACACCATAAACTTATCGTATGTATATCACATATATAAAATCTAATACTTTATTATATTCACATTACCCTACGATAGGTAGAATCGAGTAGCTAGTGGGGGGGGAGCAGGCGACTTAGAAGATAAGGTTTATAAAATGGTTTTAAAACACAGCGGTAATGGATTCAACTCACTCTATCTCAAAAGAACCAAGGGATACCACACATATATAGATAACTAGGTTTCTAAACCGAGAAACAAAAAAACCAACACAACGTTCGGTGAAGCCTTTTTATACTGAACCGTCACGTGAAATGAGTACGTTCAAGGTCGTACGTCACGTAGACAAACTAGGATGTACACACTTGAAGGGGTGTGTAATAAAGAGAGAGGCAAGGGATTGAAAGACGGCAGGGAGGACCTTCCTACCCCGGATATATACATAACCAAAGCCTTATGGAAAAGTTACCTACGGGACTTAAGGAAATTTATCGTAGAAAGAAGAGAAGAAGGAGAAGTTTGAAGTAGAAAGGGCAGATCATTACATCTGATGCCGCAAACCAGGAGAGATAGATTTAAAAGCTGGCTTGAGTTCATTACTGTTGTTGAGGAAAAAATGGATTTCATAAACCTTATTAATTCACACTAACAGCAAAAGAAATGGTACCTATCGTCAAAAATGATAACAGAGACATCGTACTTCAAAGGCAAAATAGAATAAACAGACAGACCCGGAAAACATTGAATTCATTGTGACGACAAAAAACATCTAAAATGTTCATAAACAACGAAGCCAAAGGATAAACAAACATCGAAATCGGATTAATTATAACACAAAAATTAGAATAACTGTAAACAATTATTGTTTATTCCAGATCTAAAAGGCAGAGAATGTTTAAGTCATAAATAACACAGACGGACAAAAAACCATCGGATCACAGCCGAGGACACAAAATAAAAACAAATCAACATGGAAATAAATAACACTCGAACATAATACAAATAACGTATTGAGATGAAACAACACTGTTTAAACAATTAACTCAGAGTTTAAAATTCGAAAATAAACAAGTGTGACATGACATATTGAATTTCTACCCATAGAGACACAAAAACACTTGAAAAAGCTGAGGGCGGGAAAAAACTCACCAGTAGAACAAGCCGATAATCACGGGAACCAAAAAATAAACAGATGCTAGGTTAGAAACGAAGAACAGGGGCGCTCAACATTTTGGAAGAATTAAAATAAAATTTAAAATAAAAATAAAAAATAAATACAGAGGTATTCGAGAAACGTAAATTACCTATAGTTATTTCTAATCCCATCGACTAACACGTGGAAGCGAGATTACCCGCTGGGCTTAGAACTAAAGGGAGGCTGTGATGTTTTGAATATCCACAAAAAAAAACGATAAATAATAAACGAACGTGCTCAAAAAATTTTTTTGTTTAAACAACGACGGAAGATTTATTGACAGACAGGCCTGGAGTAAACAGATTCCCACGGGAAAGGAGAGACCTCAGGGACAGTCGAGTTTTGAACTTGGGTGCATTGACAGCCCCGAGAAAGGGATACAAATCAGAAGTGTTGTTTGAAATTACAGTCAATTATTGAATTCAAATGGTATTAGAGAATATTGTGGAATATTGAATTAAAGTGAAAGATTATTGATCCGGTGTTTGTGTGAAGTGAAAGTGGTTCGACTCAGTGGGAAAACAATTAATAATAATGACAATAATAATAATTGGATAATTTGTAGAGGGCCGTTTTGTAAAAACCCACCTCAGGGGCGCCAGGTGTTGTGCAATCGCGATTGTGTTATAAAGTTGTGTTGATTTAAACGTGATTTCGTATACAGTTCGAACTAGATTGCTTGTCTTAAAAACATGAAAATAATAAAAATAATGATTGCGTTTTTAAAATAGAGTGAATGTACTTAAAGGCAGGAAGTGTTTAATCGGGCTAAGTTATTGATTTGGCGAGATGGCATTCTATCCACGGAGACCGAAAACCAGAGAATCAAATAGATTATTAACTGTGGGTTCGAATCCTAACAGATTAGGGAGGTACAATTTTATTTACAGGAATATTTAATTACCCTTTTATAAGCGTAGGGAGGAGGTCGAAAATTAAAGTGATTTAGCTATATAGTGTAACCAGGTAAGCTTCACGCTGAGAATGAGAGGTGCCTAACTGGGTGAGTTTTTTATATTATTTATTAAATTTCAGAGGACCTTTTTAAAAGACGGATACAACCGAGGTACAGGAACTAAGTTTACGACACCTGCCGCCCAAATAATGTTATCATTAACAGGGATGTGCTAGGCGAACCGTCAATCAGCTGTGAGCGAGAGACGAGTCAACGACCTTTTCATATATAGGACAAGGCGCGGTGTACAGTCAGTCAAAGGGGAAGTTTTGCTAGCGTATGCCGTCCCAAATTGAAAGCGATCGGATGCAACCAGACGGAACAAAATGAAAACTTTTCTTCTGTTATTTGACTTTCTAATTTAATACTTTTCATCGATTATTTGACTTTCTAAGTTACGAATTGGGATGCACAAAAACAAATCTAAAGTCGAAAGAGGGAGATGGTAATCTCCGAAATAAAACTACCAACCGAACAACTTTTCTCAACAGGTATCTTTCGAGAGGTAGGCAGCCTCTTTAAATTAAATGCAAAAAATCAAACCAATTATCCGTTTATACCTTACCTGAGAGGATAGGTATTCAGTAGAAGTTACCCATACCTAATACACGAGGATGCTAGTAACCTCATAAAATAAATACTGGAACCAAATATTAAAATACAGACAGTCCTCATCCCAAATTTGGCATTTCGAGTAGACCTTACATATATCTCACATGATAATTGGCTGAATGGGTAGGCACACAACCTATCGTTAATAAGCAGGCAAAATGTCGACAAGATCGTCGTGTGTTACCTATGTATTGACCTAGAAAGGGATGTAAATCCCCGACGGCGTGGGAGTTACAACGTTTTCTGGAGGTGGCACGTAACTTAGGACCTTGCGTGTCACATTTTCGCGACTAGATTCGTGACAAGGGATGTCATGGTTTTCCCCTTCTACACTCAGTAAAGTAGATTTTCCTGGAGGTGTTTGAGATTGGGGCAATTCTGAAATTGGTGATGAGACCTGGTTTTCTTTATTCTGGCGTGAAGGTTGCCGATTTGGAACAAGGGGAGACCCGGCCGGTTGTGATATCCAGACACGCAGATATCGATCGCCTTGCTCAAATTATCATCCATCAGTTTTGTTTGGTAAGAGGAGGAGTCAATCTTAGCTTGAAAAAAATTCATTTCCTTTCCTCTCCTTCCCCTCCCAAAATATATACATGGATGGCGCCGACAACTAACACCATAAACTTATCGTATGTATATCACATATATAAAATCTAACACTTTATTATATTCACATTACCCTACGATAGGTAGAATCGAGAAGCTAGTGGGGGGGGAGCGGGCGACTTAGAAGATAAGGTTTATAAAATGGTTTTAAAACACAGCGGTAATGGATTCAACTCACTCTATCTCAAAAGAACCAAGGGATACCACACATATATAGATAACTAGGTTTCTAAACCGAGAAACAAAAAAACCAACACAACGTTCGGTGAAGCCTTTTTATACTGAACCGTCACGTGAAATGAGTACGTTCAAGGTCGTACGTCACGTAGACAAACTAGGATGTACACACTTGAAGGGGTGTGTAATAAAGAGAGAGGCAAGGGATTGAAAGACGGCAGGGAGGACCTTCCTACCCCGGATATATACATAACCAAAGCCTTATGGAAAAGTTACCTACGGGACTTAAGGAAATTTATCGTAGAAAGAAGAGAAGAAGGAGAAGTTTGAAGTAGAAAGGGCAGATCATTACAGCCTAAAATGATATATTTGATCATCGATGATGCTGGAAGTGAGTGGTTTAAATGGGGATGGATGAACATACTATGTAGACTATATAGAAATGAGATTCCTGGGGGTCTAGAAAGATAAAATCGATAAATATACAATACCGGATCGCTAAGTGCAACTGCAGACGAATTTAAACCGATATCCAAGCACGGTCGCTCTGTTGATAGCTAAACTGATATAAATAAATTATAAATCGACATACGGTTACACCGGCAGTATTATCCATGAATAGATAATGTCAAACGTTATGCAGTTACGTAAAAATATTAATGTATTAGCAATGTTGAATTGAAATAGTAGCCTAAATATGCATTGACAGTCCGAATTAATTTTTGACACTAAAAAGGCATGTATTTAGTTTCAAATTTTTATTCGAAACATGTTACGTGACCAAATTTCGTTCCTGCCCGGGCCAAGGTAGCGTCATTTGCCCGAACGGATTCAACTCACCACGTATAAGAATTTTCTTAGATCGCGTTACTTCAACTCCGTTCGTTAATAAGCCATTAATTTTGATTAACTAACGACATTATAAAAAAAGATGTGTATATAGACAGTTAACATAAGCTTATCTCATACTATGGAGACCGCGCTAAAACTTGTATATCGTCAGTCGGAAAATTTCTTATGAATTGTAGACCAATTTAATCAATACTGAATTGACATGGGCTTTATACTTGACAGGGGCGTATTTCTGTGGAAAAATTAAACATGACCGTGTTAAAAATATGAAGATTCGGAAATTATAAAAGTCTGTAGTGTGTAGTGAACAAGATTAAGAAAGGGAAACGTAGATGGTTTGATTATTGTGGAGTGGATGAACGAAGAAAATAGCACAATTATAATAATACTATAAGACGCAAAAGCGAATGGAAGGAGAAGTCGGGAACGAGCGAGAAAGACATAGAAACCAAGTGCATTGAAAACTTGTTTGAAGCAAGGAGTGTATGCCAAGATAAATTTGTGTGGCTGTGTATCTTTCTGTCTTTTCTCCAAGAAAATTGCATGATAGTTAGTCAGTTACTTAGTTGATTTTGACTTTAATTACATGAATGTCTTATATTTAGTATTTGGCGAATATTCATTTGTTCATTAGAAGCAATGCACCAAATTTTTGGATTGGATTGAACGTTCAAATATTTTTTTTTCTTTCTTCACAATTGACCATAATTTTTGATGCGGTTCATTTGAGGGCTATTTCTAGGCCATGGGAGCCATGGAATTTGCATTACCTTGAAGATATTTAGGAAGGAGCCTTGTCGTACACGTTGCTACGCAAAAAAGGACAGACTAAACCAAAGTCTAATTGAATAAAATAAAACAGTTAGAAGAATAGATTACAAAGGAGAAGTAAAAATTACCTCCCAAGATGAAAAAAATACGCGAATTCGTGTTTCAATATAATATTCAGCTCACGTCTGTACCTACTAACGACTCTCCTATAGTGATATGCGTATCCAGCTGTTAGATCCATTTTAACTTTTTCCTCTTTAAAGTAAAAACGCATGTAACAAAAAGGGAGTGTAGCTGTCAGTTACACTGTGTAAGGTAATAATCATAACAGCATTATCGTCGTGCTGCATCCTCCATCAGAACTTACCTGATATTGTCAATTTCGCATTGTATATATGCACGCAGTATGGTAACAGGTATTGGCGAACAATGTACTGAAATTTATCTTGTATTAATACTGTTACGATTGTCAATCAAACCAATCATGGATTACAATATAGGTGGTTGATGAATTGATGATGAGCAGGTACTTAAAGTTGTTTTCATAGGCTTAGAAATGTTTATTAGTGTGATACCGCATGTAGGATCTAAGCCGGCTGTGACACTGGAAGGTATTGGAGAAAGCACCCGGAATAAGCAGTCATTAGTAGACAAAGCAGGCTACTACTCAATAGAGGCAGCAACTCACTGAGTACTGGTATGACTATTAACTGGACTACACCACCTCAGGATACAACACAGCTGTTGGGAGTGGAATATACCAATGGATGCAGAAAATGTGAAGATGATGAAAACAACTCCATTTCTCTTGTGGTGCCAATGTTCTGCTTTGATGGAAAGAAGGCTCAGCAAGTCGAAGCTAGACATAACAGAATGACAACCATGGTGAACATTATTAAAAGAACCTGGTTACTGTTAATAGGAAAATGTAAAATAGACATTCCCCGATTGCTCACGAGCAAAAACGTAAAAGCCTGGAATCAGTGGTAACATGGCATCCTTAAGGTGTATGTCATGAGACAAGAAAGTGGAGAGATGAAAGAGGTGTGAAAAAATGATATGATTAGACTCACCGTTGGAAGGATTTGGGCCTTTTGTGCGGGATTGATATTAAATTCTAAATTACTGATACCACAATTATGAGTCTTTGTTTACTTCGATAAAAATAATTAAAAATTCTATGTGTTTGTGGCGGGCGGTGTGGATTTGATATTTATAGAAATCTATAGTTTTATTCCTAGGGTGACATAATTTTGCACACTCGTCCTTCAAAACAAGAGGAAAGTCACTGTCTACACGATTTATAAAAACTTAAAAATACTTTTAAAAACTTTGCAAAAAGCTCATGCATCGCCAGGGACTTGAGTTGGTATAAAAAAAAACATTAAATTAGTTCCAACTAATAAATGAAGCCGCAAAAGTGGCGTAGCCCACAAAAAATCCAAGATGGAGTTACAAATCGGAAGTGGATTTAAATACTTAATATTTATTTATATATATATATATATATATATATATTTATTTTTTTTATTGCCGGCAACCCGGGCGTTTATTGTAATAACATGATCAATATTACAAACATGAAAGTAATCTGCCTCACTAGAAGATTTCTGTTCTGAAGCGGTGTACCCGCTACCTTGATCAAATAGATGTGATAAGATCAATAAAAAATTGCATTTATTTGTGAATTCCACGTTTTTGTTGTTTACTTCAACCACATTTTTCATCATTTTCTAAAACTTTAAACACAATTATCACAGATTGAATTTTTTATAACTTATGCCACTTCTGCGCCGATTGCCTCAAATTAAAAACAAGCGTACTTTATTCTTGGATATTTAACTTCTTAATTATTTAACCTCCGATAAATAATGTGTAATAAATTTATAACAAATAGGCAATATTTAGAAATCTGAAATGATTATAGATAGCGCGGAACAAGGGACATTTGGGTTGTAAGGGCCCATTCAACTTCCTTTCCGCCCTCGACGCTTCCCCTCCCCCCGCATCACCCACCGCCCGGTTCCGGAGCGTAGCAGCCAGCAGCTTACGTTGTTTAAAGTGGTCAGGTCGGTACCTCCGGCGGCTGATTTATGTGTCGAGATCTAGGAAACACTTTAATCAGATTGAATGGGAGAGGTAGTCTCACTACAACTTTATTTACCACTCTCGTTAAAGATGCCTCTGCCAACCCCTCGAGCTACGGCTGGAGTGTTGATTCGGATTAAACTGCCCGATACCGTTCATATCAATGGGTAATTGGAAAATTAATTACTTTGTGGTAACAAGGCCTTGCTCATTTAATGAGTGAACCTTTTAACTTAATATTTCAGCCCTGAGGAAGAATGAAAAGAGATAAAATTCTGTTGGTAAAACAATGTACCTATGTTCGTGTTAAAATATAGAGATCTGGGAAATGCAAGGCTGATGTACGCATAATGGATAAGATTATAAATCGATGCTTTGATTGTTTTTTTTTTTAAATAAAGGACTGACGAACAAAAAAAAGAGCGTGAGGAAAAAACAAGAGGAAGACATCACACTTTTAATATAAGAGAGAATATTTAATTGAGACGATGTATGAATGTGAATGAAGAAAGGAAGGTGCCAAGATATATCATTTATGATGTGACAGTCAAATGAGATAAATGCTGCTAGCTCTTTCAAGACTTCTCCTACTTCTTGACAGGAAAAGAGTGAAATCTTTTAACTGGGATGATGTCTATTGTCATTCATAGGATGTGATATTTCACAGAATTCGAACAATTCATCACAGTTGAAATTCAAGTTTGGTTAAAGTTTTACTCAACACTGTAATTATTTCATTAAAAATCAGTTGTTACAGAACTGAAGTAACAACAAAACCTAAAAAGAGATCTTTCACATAACTTGAATTTTAATTATGAAATTCGATTATCTCGATGATGATGGTTTTTATCAAATTCTGTTAAACAACCCGCCCTGCGACGTCTATCTTACTAACATATTTTTTTACCGTGGTCAGTTATCAAATAATAGCACTATTGTATTGAGAATATTATTATCAACTGAGTTTTATTAAAACCATTCGAGTCACATTTTTTGCGGAATGTTTGTTTTCAGTGATTTTAAATGATAGAATAGTCTCCAACATGGTACAATATTTTTTGCTGATTAATGATTAATTAATTTGTTACATTTTTATTGCAATTAAATATCATGGTCACCCTACATGTTTACAGCATGATATTGTAATGAATAGGCTGATAGGTACCATGTAGGTATCCTATTCGCAGAAACGTCAATGTAACAATATTGTTATCTCAATATTTGATTTTTTTTTAATATTTGTACTATTTTAAATCTCTTATAATCTTTGTACTATTTTTTTTAATATTTTGTATAATTATTAACCTCAACATAGGCTTGTCCTAGTGAGGTTAAAATTATAATTTAAAAAAAAGATACAATGTAAAGAAACGATAAATAAATAAATAAAATGAATTTTTTATACCAAAATCTAAGCTTATTCGTATAATTTTTTTAATGTTATTTGTGAGAAAATAACATATAAAATGATTCAAATCTCTATTAAATATAAATAGAATTGTAATATTTTAACTCAAATTTAAAAAAAAATTACAATTTCCTTTGAAATTTGATTTATATTTTTATTTTTAATTAGTTTAACGAATTTTTAAATGATCATATTTATCGTTGCCCGTAAAATTTTCATTTTGTGGCTTGAAGGGTTTTACCAAACAACAGTCGAACGGTTTTACCAAACAACAGTCGAACATAGCTTTCAAACAAAGCAACAAACAAGTAAATTTTACGACAAATACACAAAAAACGCTGCATAAAGCAACTGATTTCTTACAAATCCCGAAAAGAAATACAATAATCATAAAATTTAAAAAAAATCGAATTCAAATATAATTGATACTTTTTTAGGGTCAGCAAAAATATCATGACACATATTTGTGTAAACCATTACTAAATATTTAATTCTATTCAGGTACTCTCTTGAGGTGTTTTTGCACAAAAACGGCGCTATACAAGTCATCCAAGTATTATTTATTATTATTACTCTATCAATTAATTGCGTTACATTAATTTATTCCATTGATAGAGCGCCTGACCGGCGATCAGAAGGTTTAATTCCCGTTGGCGGCATGTTTTTTAGTTTTATGGAAGATTTTTTTCAATTTATGTAGGTTATTCAGTCTAATAATGATTTCTTAAAAATATGTTATCCTTTGTGCCATGAATAAAAAACATTTTCTCTTAAACATTAGTTTATTATTAGAGTTATATTTACATTCTATTACATAAAATTTAAAAAAAGTATCTTATTCAATCTTTATTAACGTTGACGACTTCATCGACTTCATCGGTCTCCTCCGATTCTTCTGTTAGTTCCTGCGGAAAGTAAAAAATCACATTTAATTTACAGAACTCAGGGAGTTGATAGTAAACCTATCAAATAGTTTGTGACAGAATGAACCACCCATGCAAAAGTGAATTTGTTGGTTTCCTGTAGGGATAATATTTGCAATAATACAACATAGGCATTACTCTCAAGCCCTTTTTCTTTACCCAAGTATAAAAAAACATTTCCTATTTATCCCGTACAAAAATTGACAAGTAAGCTTGAGAATCTCTGGTTAAAGTACATATCTATATATATGTAGTTAAGTTGATAAGCAAAGGCAATACCTTATACTGGATGTCTAGAATGGACAGAGTGTAACCAGATTTTAACCAGTGATTTCGGAGCATATTTGGAGTAAAATAATGAAAATGTCATTTTGCAGTTGGAAGATTTTCTTTTTTTTTTTCAATTAAAAAAATAAAAATTTTCACTCGGATTTCACGCTCTGTCTCGTCTGTTAGCGTGCTGCTGAATGATACAAAAATCAATTAATATCAGTACATTTTTGTATTTTTTCTTTCATTCAGCCTTTAAAAATAGAAAAATGTTTGAAAATTTGCTGCGGAAGAAAACCAAATAATGTTACATATATTCTCACAATTATTGTGAATATTGTTTTTCAATATGGTTGGGGATTAAAAAATAGCCCGGAATCAACGCATTTTTCCAACCAAATGGTTCTCCCCGCAAAATATCCAATCCTTCAAAAATCTTAGAAATTTCCCGCTTATTGAATTGGAAACCCTGATCACTTGACCCACTATATAATATAATCTCCTGATCATACATATTATGAAAATAATAATGACTGTTTAATTTCAACTATAAAGCAGAAAATGTATCATTCGAAATAATAAATACTGGCATAATATCAAAGAAGTTGAATGAATTTAAACAACAAACAAATATAGTTATTTATTTGTGGGGTATTACGCCGTGTTGCGCTACCTTCTTATTTACCTCTAGAAATAAATCACTACAATACTTTTGTCCGTAAAAATCGCAAATTATATCAAACAAACCGTAAATCTATATCAATGTCAAGTTGAAAATATATTATATAGAAAGAGACAGCCGAAGGAAGCAGTCATTGCAATTGATGTAGTTGTAAAGTAGATTATGTCAGGATGGACCACTCTAATAACATAACTGCTTGTTTTCCGCCAACCTCACTGTTAATTAAATTATGTTAGCTATAAAATGTATAAAAGAAAAAAAAATGTCAGATTCTTCAATTCAATTTCTGTTCACTATTCGTCAGACCAGCTTCAATCCAAGAATTAACGAGAAACGGATCCAGGTCCAATCTCTGAGCAGAAAGTAATCAAGCCCAAATAAAGAGGAATTAAATATTTTATTTTTGCGTAAGAAAAAACAATTTAAAATAAACAAATTTCTTGTTAGTTCTTTCTTAGCAGCCGGTAGCGTTGTTGATGTCATAAGGACGCCTAAGCTAGTTTAGAAATTATTGGATTTAGACCGTTTTTTAAATCAATAATTATGAAAAAAATATTGAAAATGAACACTTTTAGAACAATGATCTTATTCAGAAACTTAAAAATTATATCGTATCCCTATTTAAAAAAAAAATGCAGGTATTTTATTCCAATGCAAGTAACCAAACTGGTGACGGAATACAGTACTACCCTGGAAGTGTTGGATAAGTACTATTAACACACAATTCTCGTTGTGGGTCTCAGGACAAACTAAAGTAGTCTCAGAAGGAGCTCGTAATTACGTCATATTTTCTATCGCCTTCTTCCTTCTCACACATCTTGCATAAAAATAAAAAAACAGAAGATTCTAGAACTACTAAACTACATTTTTGACAAAAAAAAATTTCAACATGCACAAAATAGCACTAACAGACCAGTTAGACAAGCGTACAAAGAAAACATAAAAACTCCGACAGTAAATTCAAGCTTTGGACAAAGACACTACCAATATTATGCTATAAAAGCTTTCAACAGTCTAAAAATTGAGGAAAATAAAAATAAATTCACACACAATTACAAAATGGTTTAAAAAACAAAAAAGACAATATTACCGAAATGTCATAGCATAAAATAAAAATAAAACCTACACGTAACACACAAAACCAAAATAAACACACATCACTCACAAACACACAAGATTATATATTAAATGTATTATTTTATCTTATATTGTAGATTGTATTAAGATTATATTTTCATATTATAAAATGAAGGCCTCAGCACGGGCAAGCCACCCAGTGAGGCCAACATTACTGGAAAACTTTGAAATGTAAAAAAATATTGTACCAAATAAAAAAAAAAATAAAAAAATGATTCTCTGGGTAAAGCAGATAAGCCACGGGCTGAGTAACCGTATGAAGCAGGGGAACTTGTAAAATGCCGCTGCATTTTGACGGTGGGTCTAATCACATGACTATAAAGACAATGCGATAAATCATCCCTGATGAATCTAAAAAATAGAGACTGTCCAAGCTCAAAACTACTTATACAGGAATAAAAAAGCCTATAGTGCTTTATAAACCTATAGTCAACTGGACACAGATATACTATGAGAAGAGACTATCTTATGGGAGTGAAAAATGCTTTATATGAGTTTTCATGTGTCGTACGTATACGTATATTATGCATATATTCAATAGTATAATACATTTATTTAAAACCAAAGTCGTAGGAATGGTAATAAATGGTTATAGTAAGTGTTGTTAAATAAAATGTTAAAATTACCGTAAGGTCTATGGTGTCAATATCTTCGAAAGGGTTCTGACCATCGACAAACTCAAGATCACCTCTTTTATTTCCTGGGAACAAGTACTTCATCAGTGAAACATAAGTAACTGGTGAGGTAGTATCACTTAAAGAGCTGCCACTCTCCTGCAAAAAAATCATAATGTTAAACATAAGCTAAGCAAGCTATGTAATAGGGAAACTGTCAAAAGAAATTTTCTATGACATCCATTTTTATAGTAAATGTACAATGCTGATTAAAAATTATTTCAATAAATAAGCCAATGGAAATAATTTACTTAAATAATTAAAGTTTAAACTTAAGAGATAAAGTAAATCCACGAGTTATACGCCTTTTCTGGCAATTACTTACTATTGCTAATGGTAATAATATATTTCCTAACATTTTAATGATTCGACCAAGATGATATTATAAAAAATGGTGTTGACTATTCATAATTATAAAACAGGACATCTGTCTTCTGAGTTCTAGTATCATTACCATTTTTCATCTCGTTACATATTATTCACCGTAAATTATGGAGCTATGAGTGAGAATTAAGGCAAGATTACAAAATTATTGACTTTACAATGATTCAGCCAAATAAATCTAAAATCGAAAAAATTGGGTTAAAACAAGTAAAAAAATTACCAGTGATTGTTCCTCCTTTACAATGTTCACGTCAATTGTAGATGCCACATCTTCATTTTCATCATTAGACGAGCTCGCCACCGCTGGTTGTTGAGTATTTGATGTGCTCGTAAAGTAATATTTTTTCTGCAAATAAAGATTAGATAGAAATATATGGGTACTTTTTTCACATTTATGTTCATGTTAATCATGTAAATAATTATAAGAGTGTGTCGATTTTCGTAATTTTTCGAATCAACAGTTTCCTGCTTTCTCAACAGTTTGTTCAACTTTCAAGGCGTTTGAAAAGTCTAAGAATATTTTTTTTGCAAGATGTAACAAATTTTCACTTGAAAAATGACAAAATTCATACTACCAAATAAAATACAGCAATTTTAAAATTTTTATGAAATAAATTTTTTCCAATATTGATAATGATAATATGAAAAATTACCAAATACGTCTTCAATAAATAATCATTGACTCCGTCGCTCTCAATATTGTCAATATCATAGCCATTTTCTTTGGCATCTTTCGTGACCACCTCCATCACTTCATCTAATGTGTAGGGAATGTTCTTCTGCGGAAAACAAATAATCATATGAATGGATTCTGAGCGCATATTATATGATACTTTACTACTGTGACTTACATACTATGACTCATATTAGGCGTAGCCTTAGGTAGGTTAGGTTATCAAATGTTAGACGACGAAATTACACAGGCGTGAATTTCAAGTTCCTTCCAATAAAATTGGAATTAGAATTGTCAGAATTAGATATACACAGACAAAAATATAGATGGAGAGAATACCATACTCACTGGAATTGCACATGGCAAAAAATATGTTTAATTGTTAGTGTGTGTATTATATGTACTAATTAATGTGTGTGTAAATAAATTTATTATAAAAAACGAAGAAAGCTAGTTTGAAATGAGGGATTTTTCGCAACAAACTAAATTCTTCGAATTAGTATCCGTTTAAAAAATCACATTATCTGATAAAAACATATCGGTAATGTTCTCTTAGTAAATACCTCATAACTTTTAATATTTTTCAGCTATACCCAAGGTTTAATACTAAGATAAAATAACTATATTAATAAAAAAATATTGTTTCATATCTTGTGTAATGATTACCTACCTACATGTAAAGAAAATATAATTAGGTACGCATTATTGGTGCACAACCGAAACAAAACAGAGTCTGAAATTCGTAAATTAATATAAAATCAAATTATCACGCATTAAAGCGCATGACTTCGAAACTAAATTGAAAAAAAGTCTCATTTAACAAAATGTGTCCCATTTTTAAAATAATAAATTCATCAAATCCGTCAAATGTAACTTTCTTTGGCCAATATGAAATTTATTTAGCAAACACTGAAACATTTTAAAATAAAATATTTTGGCCGTGCACAATTCCATCTGCATGCAATTCTCTCAGTGTATATCCATAATTGGTTAGTGTAATTCACGCCAGGGTAATTTCGTCCTGACAACATTATCAGTTTTCCCAAAATCCAAAACATGGGATGTATCAACCACAAAATTGTTACTTCATTGATTTAGGCATAATATCAAAGAATTTAACGAATTTGAACACAAAACGAACACTTTTTTTATTTTAAAAGAAAGGCAAACATTCCCGAGTTACGAATAACCTGAAAATATTTGAAAATCTCCTAATACCACCACAGTAAGCTGAAAATGTTGATTGAGTTGTGATGGAGGACTTAGCCAGCCGAGGAATTGAACACACTACGCCTGAGTGGGACCCAAGCGCGATGTCAACTCGGCCACTGACCGGGTTGCTATGCACTATGTCGCTATTTGCATTATTCCTACACAGATATTTATTTATGTTTTTAATCCAACAGGGCTTTGTAGTTGGAGCATTCCCAGCCTGTCTTATTAGGTGCATTAAATAAATCAAATTACATATTAGATGTAAACATAAAAAAAAAGAAACAGAAAAAAGGTCGGTAAAAGAGTATATAAATATAGTAAATAAATAAAATAAAATTATAAATAAATTAATTTAAATAATCTGGTATTGTGTCTAAAGCTTATATGTGTAAAGGACAGCGCAGTAATATGATATAAATTGTAATTGACATAGTCGCTCCAGTGGTGTAGCCGTCTTAAGAGTGATCCGAAATTGACAAAGCTGTAAAGCGGGTAGTTCTAACCAAACCAATTCATTACTGCTTGAGTTTCTCCAACTTCAATGTCAACACTCAAATAAATGAATTTCTTATCTGCCATTAGCTATCATATGAATAGAAAAAAACCTCTGTCAACAGAATTTTCAATCAAATCTCTATTTAGTACAGTCCAATACTAAGTTGCAATTCAAGAACTGACAGCAAACGAGTCAAATTGATGACGGGCCAGCAAGAAAACCTGGGGCAGAATCACCACATGCAGCGGGGCCACTTGCAACATGCTGCTCTAAACTCTATTTTGACATCGGATCACAGAACTAAAAATAATACGATAAATCATCTACGGTGGTAGAATCTAAAGTGCTTAGGATGGTCCAAGTAATTAGATACTATATCTAGGAACTGCAAAAATCTGCATTCCTTTTAACCGGAGACAGGCAACCAGTAGAAGCAACCAGGAGAAGCAACTATCTTTGGCGGGAAAAACACCAACAGCCATAGGAAATATAAATAGATGAAGAAAACCGATCACTTAGTTGTCAATTTCACTCCTTGATAAATAAATGATTAGACCGACCCAAAGAACCATGTTGGGGAACAATAAACTATTTCAAAACATTCACTGGACATCGTTAAAAAAGGAATAAAGTAACATATTTGCGATGCAAATTGGTTCTATTGTCTGTTTGCTCGAACCGAAAGTATATTTCAACCATTGAGTAGTATTTTCGGTTGCCAATATTCATAATATTATCGAGAATTAATTGATTTTTTCCGTGGCCGCATGTACCCACCATCCTCAACCCCATTTTCCTTTCCCTCCCACTACCTTCAGCTTCACAACATACCCCAATTGGGGATGCCGTAGTCTCACCGGCTCCAAATGGTTGGGACTCAAATGCGGTAAATACATAAAAAGTGTAAATGCTCTCATACAACAATTGTACTTACCTCATTATCCATTTCGATCGTTTTCAAATGGACACCAAAAAAGAATAATTGTTAATTCACTGACACGATATGACAATAAAACCAAACCGCTGCACTTCCAATGCAAGACTGACGTGTTCACAAGATGGCATTTTTAATAATTGAAAATTAAGCCTACTATGCAAAAACTACTTTAGAAAAACATCGACTCGTTCACACGCATATTGTTAGTAAAATAAATTCAACAATATATTTTATTTTGATGAGCCGACAAAAGTTTTATATTACAGTTTTGTATTCGAAACAAACACATTATTTAGCACAAATGCTGTGGTGTCAAGTTGGAAAAATAATATTTTGTATGTGTGTATACCTTCATCTTTTGGAATTTTTAAATTTTATTTAAACTTATTTACTTTCTGCAATTAGTTATATGCTTACTAAAAATTGCAGTGTTTTATAATTAGTCAACAATTTTTTTATCGCGTCATACTTATTGGTAATATTAAATAAAACATATTTCACAATGGAACTTCTAGACATCAGAGTTCACAGCCATATTGACCTAAACGAACACAAAAAATGGTTTTCTAATTTAGATTATTGAAACAATAATTTTTTATTTTTGAATGAAAAAGGTTAATGTAAGTAATGGCTAGTGCAAGTCTGATGTAAGCGTAATGAGTAAGATTAAGAAAGGGACGCTTAGATGGTTTGGTCATGTAGAGCAAATGAGTGAAAAAAGCAGTGTAAGGAAAATATATACTATGAAAATATGAATGGTAGCAGATGTCGGGGACGCCCGAGGAAGACATGGCACGATCAAGTGAATCAGATACTTGAGTCGGGCCATGTCAAGAGTCAGAACAATAGAAGAGTAGGGGAGAGTGGGGCACAGGGGACCAGCGGGGCACAAGGGTCATTCCCGATAAAACCGAAACTAGCGGCGCCATCTTAGTTTTAATTCTTGTAAACGCTGTGCTCGGACGCCATCTTTAGTCAGGTCACAGCGAGTGGCGTGAGCAGTCGTCAATTTCGGCAAGAAAGTTAAATAATCGTTTTTCAAGGTAAGTTTCTAAAAAAATATCCTATTAATGTTTATTTCAAGAAGAGATACTGTATCTGTATGTTGAAGTAGTATTTTTTACCTGATTTGTAATGTATTTGAGGTGTTTTCAATAGTTTTATTATATTCGAGTTCATTGTCTTTAACACGTAAAATTTCCGATAGCATAGTAAGGTAATATGGGGCACACGGGGCCAAGCTAGACGGGGCACAGAGGACCAATGGTCCTCTGTGCCCCCATTCTATGATCTATGTTGTGTTTCAAATATACATTATTTTTGTGTTTGTATTTTGTTTCAGATGGTTCGTAACTATATAAAAAAAGAAGGAAGAACCAAGATGGAGCAGTTCGGATATGATAAAAGCTGTTTCGGCTGTGAATTTAAAGAAGTTGTCTGTAAGAAAAGCATCGATTCAATTTGGGATTCCAAGGACGTGTCTTATGCGTAAACTGAAAAGGGAAATTGGAAGTGGTCCTCGTAATGACCATTTCAAACCTGTATTCTCTAAAAATCAAGGAAAAGAACAAGTTATACATATTTTGGATCTGGAAACTAGATTTTACGGCTTGACTCCGCGAGATGTTAGAAAATTGGCATTCGACCTTGCCGAAAATCTAAGCATTTCTCACAATTTTAATGTGATGGATTCGGTCCATTTCGTGAAATTTTTGGAACATTTCGTTAACTACGCAAAGCCCTCTGAAAATAGAAAAGTGCTTTTAATTATTGATAACCACGCCAGTCATAGAACTCTCGAGGCGATAACTTTTACACGTAATAATAACGTGATTATGATTTTTTTACCTCCGCATACTAGCCATCGACTACAGCCTTTGGATTGCTGTTTTTATGGCCCACTGAAAAATCAGCATGCATTTCAGAAATATTTGGTAGAGCCTTTATTCGGACAGCTACACTGGAAAAGGCAATCAAAGGATTTAAAATTACAGGAATTGTCCCATATGATCCAGATATTTTTACTGAAGACGATTATTTACCATCTAACGTAACTGAACTTCCAAACGAAGTTCGAAAAATCCTAACTTCAAATGATGTCTTTGAGCCTGCCATAACAAATGACATATTAATTGATTCGGCACTTATTGATATTGATAAAGAACCGATTGCCGATCAATTAGAAACTTCATTGATATCATCAGTTTCGGCGGTTTCAGAACCATCAACTAGTTTCCAAGATGAAACGAAAACTATCAAGATGGTCCAAAGTATATTAAATCAAATATCACCAAAACCCACTTCTCAACGAAAATTCCAAGAAAATAAACGTAAAATAAGGACACAGTATGCAGAAGAACTAACTGGATCACCTTTCAAAAATGCTAAACTTGCAGAAGAACAGGAAAAACTCAGGAAAACGCTACTAACTGCCAAAAAAACATTAAAAAAGTTGTCGGGAAAAAATAAAATAGCAAAAGTTATTTGTAATGCGACAGATGACAAAAGTGATGATAAATCTGAAGATAAGAAAAACCCACATTGTATTTACTGCACAGAAAAATTCTTAGATTCAAAATCAAGTGAAGGATGGATTCAATGTAGAGTATGCAAGAAATGGGCTCATGATTCTTGTGCTGGAGCAGAAGATGATGACAAAAATATTACATGCATAAATTGTACTTAAATTATACATTATATATTTTTTTTTCCTTCTTATAACTCATATTTTTTATTCCTTACTTTTGACTTATAGTACATTATTAATAAAAATTTCGTTTCCTATATAAAACCTAAATACTTTTTGTGTTCTTATTATTATTTTTTAAGTTGAAAATTGTTGTGGGGCACACGGGACCACGCTTGGTCCTCTGTGCCCCAGCTGCGGGGCACAGAGGACACTTTCTCATTATGATTATTTTGTGATTTATAAAAAACTGTGTACCTAAAATTTAAAAAAAAGAGTTTGCCACTTTATACTGAACCCTTTGGAGAACATAGTGTAAAAATTTTATAGCATTCGTCAGAGTAATAATTATTTTATCAACGATAGAATGTTAAGCTGTCCTCTGTGCCCCACTCTCCCCTATGTATGAGACGATGTATGAATGTGAATGAGGCAAGGAGTGTGTGCCAAGACCGAGTTGTTTGGCATTCCGTCCCCTCTGCCTACTCCTGAGGGGAAACGGCGTGATGGTTAGTTTGTTAGCTTTAAGAAAAATTTCCCCAAAATATTTATTTTTACATGCTGAGTGACATAAAACGTCGCACGCACGAAATGGAGTGCCAATACACAAACCCCGCATCACCTCAATACCTCACGATCTCACCATATTATCATCTCACCACCTCACCAGCTCATCATCATCTCACCAATTCAAAACATTAGTATTAATTAGTAAAAAGATTAAAAATAGGTAAATGTATTTTGTATAAATGTATTTTGTGAGGTGGTGGGACATTTTACGTTTTTGCATATAACATTTGTAGTGCATCATGTATGAGGTGCTGAACAGTTAGCAGGTATATTTTTTGAAGAAGAAAAATTTTAAGAATCCTATATCCGAGGACCTTATAAACGTATGTATGACTGGTTGAGATCTTGGGACTACGGTCAGCAATTTTTCGTGTAATGTAATGAATTAGCTGACGGGATTCTTAATCTTAAAGAATTCATTCTGTACTTCAACGAGAAAACTGGTTCACTGCAGAGAAACATAAAAAATGATTCATTTCGCTGGAGCTTCTGCTTTTGTATGCTCTGGAAGTATCATTGAAATCTATTCTTAGGAGATTGGAAGAGTCCAGTTTACTCCCTTTTCATCGCCTTTCTCGTTAAAATCCACATTCTCATTCCTCTACACTTAAAATTCGATGGGAACTTGTTTTTCAATTCAATTTAAATTCTTCTCTTTTACTGTCTTATTTATTAATTTTTCTTCCTGCGGACTTCACTTGTACCAACAAGGTTGACCAAAGGAGATGCGTCATTTTCGTCAATTTCTACTAAACACTAATAACTTTTTTCTCACAGCGAATGTAAGATAGAGCTATTTGCACCTTTTATATCCTAATTTCGCCGATTTCTCTTTGAATAAATGTTTTCTTTCTTGAAGTACTTTTTGAAAATGTTTGATTCTGCTCCATATTACGAGACTTAAAACACTCCATGTACACTCGCTGAGAACTGTTTTGTAGGTTACGAAGTCTCTTAGTATCACGGTGTTGAAATAATTGATAACATTTACGCGATATGCAGACATTTTTTTAAAATCAATCATCCACAAAATGTTCAACACATAAAAAAAACATTTGTGTGGCGAAGCCATTAAAGACAATGTTTATATTATTTAAAAGTGCGCTTGGTAGACAATCTGAAAACTAATATTGAATTGAATTCCCGAAGTTAAGCTTTAAACAATTCTAATTTGTGAAATATCTTTTATTTTATGCACCCATTCCTAAAGCATCTTTTGTACCACTTTTTATAGCAGTGAATAAAACAGCAATCAGGAGAAAAATACGGCAATCCTTTTCAAAGAAAAAAGTATAAAAGGAAACTCCTTTCTTAATTAACACATTTTGACGTCCAAACGCTTGGTTCCAGCTTGGTTTTTTTATGTTAATGTTCTAGCAATCTTAAAATTAAACGTTGAGAATATTTGTTCACAATGTGTACGGATTTGTTGTTTCCGTGAATATAACTACAAGAAAATTAACTTACTTTTTATCATTTTTGTTATTTGTTTTTGGGGTGTTATGCAGTGTTCGCTAACTCCTTCTTTAGCCAACGTTTCGGACAACGTTACAGTGTCCATTATTAGGGCAGATGTGTCCTACCAAACAAAAATAATTTTGGCCGTGGAAATCTTGAATCACACTTTTTATTATGTCCCAAAGTGGCAGAATTAATGTATCGAGTAATTTGATTCCAATTTAGGGCTAATTAATATTAATAAAGACGACGGGGCTAAGCTCAATAGTTCTTGGTATCCAATAATTGACGGTTACACCAAAACTAAACGCAAAAAACCATTATAAATTATAATGAAGAAGAATATAAGTTGGCAATACGGTAACGCATCTACTACATACATAAGCACACACTTCACCACAATCTTTACACATTTGACCTGATGATGAACACTGCACTGATGTTCAAAACGTTGGCTAAAGAAGGAGGTAATACCCCAGAAACTAAATCACTATTATACTTTTGTCCGCGAAAATCTCAAATCATATCAAAAGTGCAGATGTTCATAAATATTTAAATAATCCTTAGACCAGAGTGTTACGTGCTCTCGTTATCGCCTGGTCCTAGCGAGGGTCCATTTCACCTTTCAGAAAATAAACATTGCTTGACATGACTACAGCCCGGTGACCAGATCTGAATTGCAAACCCAACCTTTCTCCTCGTCATATTTCTCCCTTTCTTCTCTCTTTTCTATCAAAATATACCCCAAAAGGTCCCTCTGACTTTGGTTAAAAAGAAAACTACTCGTGTACTGCACTGTGCAATGCATAATATAAACTGCACTGAGCATTGGAGAATTTATCCTATTTTGCAATTAAATTGCCTAGAAGAGGTAGTGCAGTATTGTGTAAGTCTATTCTGACTTCTGATAGTGAGACAGTATTGCTTCGCATGTCATTTAATAGGTCACTTAATTACTGGAAGTGTAAAAAATAGGTTTCTTGATATTCTTGGAAATTAAATATTATAGCTGAAGCTATTAACTATGCGTTCAAGTGAGAATATAATATTTTATTTATGGGATGTCAACTAATTTATTACTTAATAACTAATTATTGAAAAGGTGTGAAAGATGAAGCGGAAAAATAACATAAGTAACCCCAGCTTGGTAACTTTATCATAACTTCTGTTCTCTTTCGCCTTTCCGTAATGGCAGAGAGATTCTGAAACTTGTGGTCGGAATGCTGGGACCCCAATATTTCCCTCTCTGGATGGAAAAGTGGTAAAATTTACTAATTTCATTTTTATTTTATGGATTTTTTTGTAATCCTCTAACTAGCTCGGGCTTATAACAATACCCTTTCATGTGTCTAACTATCTAATACTTCGGCTCATTTGGCCTTATTATTATTACCATCTAATGGTTGTATTTACTTAACAGATTGTACTCCACTTTAGTGTGTTGTTAAAAAACCTCATACAAATGACTAACGGAAAAGAAAAACAATAATAAATGAGTTCTGAAATTTTTAATCAATTTTGCCATTATGATTTACTGAAAGATAATATTTGATTTTTTAATCGTTGGGCTGCATCCTTTTCGTTTTAGTGGTCCTGTTTGGTGGTCCTAAAAGTTTGAGTATGTGTTGCAATTTCAATAGATGCAGAAGAGACAATAGGTATATCATGCACTAGACACCATGGAATTCAGATATGAGTGGCTCTTCTTCTACAATGATTTCAGGAGCTTTCGTCGATACCCGGTGATGGCCAGTTCATATTTGGTGTTCCCCAAATAATTCAACTGGGCAATACTCGCGCTGTAACTAAAAACACAGTGTATTCCTTAAGAGTCTCTAAGGAGACGCTGTGTTTTTACTTACCGCGGCAGAATACCACCGCTCTCTTTCGCATCACCGGTGCCTTCACCATTCACCGAATTCATCAAATTCTCGATTTAATCATCACATCACATTTGACAAATGGTGTCGCTGATAAGACATGCCTAAATATGACAAAAATTATTAGTAATTTATCACAATACAACAAAACAAACGTTTTGTTGTATTGTGATAATAATCGTTTATAATAATGTACCATCAATACAATATAGTAATTTAGTATTATACATAGTATGTACTCTGAATTCTATATAAACAGATGATTTTTTTTACTGCACTGCGTAGGTCCGCCTACAGGCGGGTAATGAATTTGTTGAAAATTTACTACCTCATAATACAAAATAAACAAACAAAAAATATGTAATAAGAAAAAAAACAATCATAGCTACTTACTAATATTTTTTTACGCTCGATATACAGTTTTGTTTTGAATTTTTAATGTGTACTCTCTCCCACTAAATCATTCGAAAAATATCTGGATTCAATAGGGTATTTTCACAAACTAGGGATACCGTTAAAAATATGTGGAAGATTTAAAGTGTAATTTTCTGATTATGATTATCGTACTAAAAACGTCCAATTTTAATATTTTCATTCATGATTAATGATTTTAAAAGCAGCCTGAAATTGGGCATTTCCAAACGGACCATGATTGGTTGATCGAATCATGACGTCACGCCCGCCGACTGTCAACATCATTCAACATCATTTCTATGAACGCCGAGTCGCTGTCAGAAGGCAAAACATTATTTGTAGTTTTTACCGGTTATATTTGATTTATTCAAGACGCTTGTGTTATTTTCTTATAGTAATTTAATAACATTGTGTAGTTATAATGACTGACAGCGGTTTTTTACGTGCTCAGTCGGACAATTTGCCTAAAATAGACGCTATAATGATGGCATCTTTTATAGCTGGGAATAGTGATTTTCTAAGTGCTGAATTTAGAGGTTTTAAGGCAACAAGGTAAGAAAAACATATTGTATACACACTAATCCTATATGTATTTCAATATTTCAAAAACATGCGAACAAATAGTGTTTATTTTGGCCCCTTTTCATGAAATTGAAACAAGACAGCAAGCCTCCTAACCTCCGTGACAGAAGATGCTCTGTAAAACATTGAACATTACAACCGCATACAAAGGTTGTAGAATTGTTTCCACCTTTAAATTATGAATATAAATAGTTACCTAATAAATTTGTTCTCATTGTAATGTTAAATGTCAAATCTGCAAAAAAACATTCCCTCCTGCCTGCTGATAATGCTATGGTTTGGTAGATTAATGTTTTGATAAACAATATTATGTATATTACAGATCAGCACGGGAAAATTATGGAGACAGTGCAGTGGGATATGTCCAAGTGAAACGAATTGACAATATTTGCACTGTGAAAGCTCGAGTCACACCGGAGCACAAAATCAGAACAAAGGCTTACATAGTAACACTGATTTGCAATGAAGTACTGGAGGTTGTAGATTCATGCAAGTGTGAAGATTGTCCTGCATCCCAAGGTTAGTTCCTAATTTGTGTATTCTATTCTACTCTCATTGTTATATCTACTAGTCTCCTTCAATGGAAGCAATCTTCCCGATATTATTTCCATTGATATGCTTGGTGTAACTCTAAGTGACCAGCCCAGGTACTGGGGAACCATCGAAGACAGAGTCAAGTTAGCCTCTCAGAAGCTGTGCGTACGGTACAGGACCCATAGATACTGCAGATAGTACACAACTGCTGACCCTGTACTTAGATTGCAATCTTTAGAGCACATGTGTGAGTTGGGAATGCTATCCTTGTTCTACTGTCATTTTAATGAAAGATAGTCCAATGGACCTAGTGTTACTGATCCCTTCGGCATTGGTTCATAGTCGAGAAACATGCCAAACAGGCGCCCCACATTTTTACACGGTTAACATTTGTCACAAGAGAAGGGGTCGTTTCTAAAACTCATTCTTAAGTTCAACAGCTCGGCTGAAGAATGATTTGCCGGTTTCTATATTTCCTCCCTCCGACAACATGGATCCAAGTATGCAGTTAATGTTTAAGAATGTCTGATCCTCAATCTGCAATGGCGCCAAATAAGCATACATTCAAAATAAAAGAAACTTAATTTTTGCATCTTCTCATTGTTCCAAGTGGCTGTAAGCACGCACTTGCCTTCTTATCATGGCTCCACAGACGCAGTGAGGAACCTCCAAAAACTTCAATCCAATGTTATTGGAAACGCTCCAAGATGGCGGGAATAGGTACAAACCTGAAGTTTATAAAAGCAAATGACATGGGACCATAGAACATGGATTTGCCAGAGGATGATGGGAGTTTCGCAAGAGAGCTGATAGATGCTAGCATTCACATAAATACACAGTTAACTAAGTTTTATGCAAACCCAACACCTCTTGAAAATCTGTCAATCCACATCATGGAATGTAATTTTTTTGGAAATAATATGTGCTCCACACCCGGGGACTTTATTGAATATTGTAAACAGGCAATGACTGTTGAGGCCTGTCAGAAGGCAGCCTATAAAACCATCGGCCAGTCTGACAATATACTATGGCATAACTTACGTTACGGTAGGGTGACGGCATCAAAGTTTTATGAAGCGGCTCACTGCTGCACACTAGACGGGTCACTAGTTGAAAGTATTCTCGGTGCTAAAGTCTTTGAGACTAAAGCTATTCAGCATGGTAGACTCCTCGAAGAACAAGTTTTAAAAGTAATTGAGGCTACTAATAAAATTAAATTAAAAAAGTGTGGTCTCATTTTGAGTAAGGAGTATCCAATTTTTGGTGCTTCTCCAGATGCTTTGGGAGAAGATTTCATTGTTGAAGTGAAATGCCCAGCGAGGGAGTCGACAATGAAAAACTACCTAACCGATTCCATGGAACCTACTCCCAAAGTCATGGCACAGATGCAACTACAAATGCATTTTGCCGGCTGCACTTTATTGTGTTGCTAACTATGACTTTGAGACTTCTAAGAAAGTCATACAGTCTAATATATACAGTCTTGTATTGGTGAATAACCGTTTTACGGAGAACATGAAAAATAAATAAATAAATAAATAAATAATGTGATGTATGATGAAGCATTATGCAAACAACTTATTATTAAATGTACCCAATTTTGTTCCAATGCTATATTTAAAAAACTTAAATATAAATGGGTAGATGTGTGACATGTACATATAAAGTGTTTTTATTACCTTCCTTGGATTCCTTCTCATTACAGATATAACCTTTCAATTTAATATAGTGGAACATTTTTCAACGTATAGTATGTGGATATACTATATGTATAGTAATAATCTAAGTACTTTTATTTAGGTGAGTAAAAGAAAAACTATATTTCAGTAGAAAACATTATTTTAATACTTAATACAGTAACGTAGGTTGCATTATTTATTACACAATGTTGATACATAATAAATTAATAAGTAATTATTTACTATAAAATATAATGTATATACATATTATGCGTTCAAACACCACAATCATCATTTATTCCTATCATACTATGATACAAATATAATTATAATGGTTCCATGGCAAAATGGAAAAGTGGAATTTCAGAAACCCTTTGAAGTCTTTAAAAGTGATGAAAAATAAAAATAAAATAAACCATAATCTAACTTAACCTTTATAAGCTAGTTTTTTTTCATAATTTTTAATAACTTTTAAAAGGGAGTCTAAAATGCCACTTGTCTGAGTTATCTGGTCACCATTTATAATACACATACTTACGAATCATTTACAAACTGACAGATATCACCTATGGCGGGAATCAGTGTTACCATGTCCCAAAAACAAAAAACCATGTTTTACCAAATTTTAAAAAAAAAAGCCTTTTTTAAAGCTTTTTTTTATTGAGAATTTACATACGAAAACAACAGTAACGGATTTTATATTTCTCCTTTCAATAATAGGACAAAAACAAAAGTTTATATTTAATTTTTTGCTGTTGTCAAGTAAAATTTGTAGAACTCTATTAAATAATAATGAAAATTAAATAACTTTTTCAGGTCCATGAGACGAGGGAGAAAAAATTCTCCCAGAACTCCAATAATTTTTTTCCTACATTTTACAGTACCTAGTAAGCAGTGGCGTGTAGTGAATTTTTTGTGAGCTAGAGTGCTACGATTGAAAAATACGACATTAATGATGTTGTAGCTGAAAATGATTTTTTTGTTTTCGAAATGTCAATTTATTGTATGAAGATTTTTTAGCCATGGTAGTATAATTAAAAATTGCCTACCTTTGCTAAAAAAATCGTCATACAAAAACAAAAAAATTAAAAAAAAATTTCAGCTAGTATAATAACATCATTAATGTCGTATTTTTCAATCGTAGCAATTTGCTCACTGAAAATTCACTGCACTCCACTGCCAGTTAGTTTTGGTACCTACATAAAGTCATGATATATAATATTTATTTTAATTTAATTAATGTATTCATATTATTTATTGACAAAGACAATAAGTAGATAAATATACATTGTTATCATGTGAACCCATAGGTACCTACTGAAGTTTGAACTACATTCCTAAAGTTTGGGATTTTCCCCACGCGACCCATGCTGAAAATTCGTATCTCATTCGAAAGTACAGGTTTTTGGTGTCTTGTTCGACATTGTTTTATTGAAAAAACCATGGAGTTAAAAAATGACCCAAAATACCATGAAAACATGGTAAAAACCATGCACATGGTAACACTGGCGGGAATCGACGGACCTGACCTTATAGAGCTATTCGGCGCGAAAATGTCGCTTTGGCGGCTTTTTAAAAATAGCACATTTTAAAGTGTTATAAAAATTTTATTCATCGTCGTAAAAATTAAATAAAAATTACGTTACTTTCGTAATTTTTTACTTATTTTTTTTAGACAATAAAAAAACTGTGAAAAGACCCTATTGTAACTTACGGACCATTTACTAACTAACAGCTATCACTTATGGCCAGAATCGACGGCGCTGACTTCACAGAGCTATTCGGCGCGAAATGATAGTTTCGGCGGCATTTTAAAAATAGAACATTTTAAAGTGTTATAAAAAAAAATTCATCGTCGTAAAAATAAAATAAAAATTCCATTATTATCGTAATTTTTACTTATTTTTTTAGACACTAAAAAAAACTGTGAAAAGACCCTATTGCCAGCTACTGGAGGATAGCAGCGCCACCTATGCCAATGTGTAGAATGAAGCTCGCTTATAAACGATGTAATGTATTAATGCTTGATTATTTGTATATGCGACTGCAATTACCACTCAAATAAAGTCCGCCTCAAGGCGGCTAAATGCGTTAGAAGGTTTAACGAAAAATTTGTTCTGTTATATTACCATGTTCATATTATTCAACGGTAAGAGTTGGCATTTACTTTATTGACGCACAATGGGAGCACTGAACGGGTGACCCCCTTCCATTTTGGTATTCGCAGGAAATTGCATTTGCCGATGAATGAACTTATGTTGTGAACCATTCTGGATCCGAAATTCGATCAAAACGTTTTCATAAATTTGCATCTAAATTTGAGAAAATCTTCTCCTACGAATATTCGTGATTATTTTAAATATATTGACAACGTTTTTCAAACCGTCTGTCTTATTGAATAAATGATATTATGGAGTCCTGATTTTTTGTGGTTTGTTAAATACATATTTTTATAGCCCCATAGTTTATGATGGAAGTAAATTTGTGAGCTGAAAACAGTTTTGCGAACAAAGAAGTATAACAAATAGCAAACTGAGTTTCAATGTTAAACCTAATAAAGTTAATATGTCTTTGTTTTGGACTATTGCTAGAAAAATAATATTTTAATTAGAAAAATTTATTAAACAAGTATTTTAATGAAATTTTGATTAGAAATAAATTTAATATCACTTCTAGTGTTTAAAAATATTTGCAAGCAACTAACTGTTTCCTAATAATGATGATACTCCAATCTTCAAATCAGATTATGTCTATAAAAGTCAATTAAATTAAGTTATCATTTGAAATGAATTGAAGGAGGCAGAAGTAAGAAAGAAATTCAGAGAAAAGTTTAAAGACATTTTTCTAGCACATTTTTGATCTACCTCAATGTGATACTAATATATCTGAAGAAAAATAATTTTAATGAATTGCAATGAAATATGAAAAAAGGTAGAAAAATAATAACGGTCGCTACGGGAGTGGAACCCTAATCCTCCGGTTAACCGGGACTGATTAACTAACCTGGTTACCTTTATTTTAATAGATTTCTTATTATCTAAATTTAAACCAATATTATGTATCCCTCTCAATTTAATTCCATGATTTTGCCATATTTCATACTAGGTGAAGCCCCCGCAGTTGCGCTGGCTTGATACAGAGTTTTTTGGAATAAGACATAGGCAGTTACCTTCCTTTTATTTTGAAGGTTATTGGGGATATTTCTCCCCTTTCTGTACCTACCCAAAACCTTGGCTTGAGACATATCAACGAAATGTGTTACAAAAATTGCCAAAAGTTTGTTACCGCGGGATTAGATGACAACAATTAAATAAACTGATTTGTAAAATACTTGAATACTGCTCTGAAATGGATGGTTTTTTTTATAACATAAAGAAAGAGTTGTAATGATTATGAAATATATATTAAACAACAATTGCATCATTAGTTAGTCTGTCTGGAAAAAGGACATTCTTATGATTCGATACCGTGCAATTTCATGGCAATGTGACTGACGTCACACGGAATCCGCCAGGATAACCAAAAATATTATTTCCTCGAAAGAGCGAGGAGCGAAGAATGAACAGATGTCTTCCGATTCCCAATATCCCAGGATGAAGTCTAAAGTCTTTCTTAAATAAAGATTGGTGAACGGACTCATCGGTCACCAGCCAGAAGAATGCCCATTTATTTGGGCTGTTGAATAAGGAATGAGACTGTCTCGATTTTGAACTGCTCAGGTTTTGAATTCCGAACACAGGTCTGGCAACCGAAGTGTGTGAAAAAATGTCAGGGTCGGCAATATAACCAATACACAATGGTTAATAATTAAGAATGATTGAGGTTACTGGAGGTGCCACACACAGAAACCGCAAATATAAATTATGTGGAAGGATACACACACCTTGTAATAACAAGTTCACACCAATCTTCAGTGCAATAATAACCTTCGAATGTATTATATCACAGTACTATATATTCTGGCAAAAACTTCAGTGGTGAACGGGATAACTACGCGTGAGTTTAAAAAAGGTGTTATGATGTGTATGCTTGGACGTGAACTGTAACTGCGGTAATAACCGTGAAAATAGTGACATCGCCTTGAGAACTGAAAGTGTCTACAACAATGGTTTATGCCATTTTACCCCAAATCCCTTGGTTTTTTCTAACAAGGTCAAGTGTATAAAAATTCATCAATAAAATGTCTGATTATTCTTTTTTTTTAATTTATCTTTTTTAGATAAATAATAATAACTGAAGCACCCGGTGTTCCCGTGCTTAAATCTGCTTTAAAGGGTGGGAAAATGGGATGGGGTGGTTTTTCGTAAACTCGCATAGACAGTGATCTTTATCATGTTTTAAAGTATGCAATTTTTATCGATATTGAAATAAAACTATAGATTTGGATTAAAATCAAACAAATGCCGTCCGCATGGTGTCCGACATGCGGACGGTACAGACATTTTCATTTGTATAAATACAGTTTATTGAGATTTGTTAGTTTATGGTATCATATTCTTCAATGATTAAATGTAATATTACAACGAGGTTTATCTCTAAATATTATAAAATAAAGTTGCCAATCGCATCTGTCTGTGCGCTTAGTTCTTCTTCTAAGCTACGGAACGGAAGGTTTTAACCACCATTTAGTAAATTTCTTCCGGAAGGTTTACATTTATGATATATGCATATTATATTTTTATAAAGTAGAGAAATGTCGATGTTTTATAATAAAGTCATAAAAATATATTTTCGGGAACTACATTGTTAACGATGGCTAAACCTTATGATAAACATAAACATAATTCTATATCTTAAAAAGTGCTACAGAAAAGTCCGCTATGGTTTATGTCTATTAATAATTTGTAATTATAGTGATTTAATAAGTCCTTCCAATAAATTAAATATACTAAAAATAAAAATGATAATTTCACTACGAGAAAACATATATTTTAAAAAAGCATTTCGACAAGCATGGCTTCTAAAATATCATACAACATTTGAATGAGTTATTTATGTGCGGTACTAGAAAATCCCTTGTCAGTTCTCCCCTCCTCGGCTAAAGGTTAACAGAAATTGCATTCAACCTTTAGAAGGCACCTGCATACACAAACAGACAATGCACAGGCACTATTAGGCTCTCTATTGCAGGGGGAGGTAATCTTACCGCTACTGTGATTTCCTTTTATCCCTCTTCTGGAGCCCCGATTACAGGATAAGTCAACGAACACTTCAAATTTTGCGTTAAGATTCTCTCTTGTTACAATAACTTTCTCTTAAAATAATTTCAAATTTGCTTACGATGAAACGTAAATGTGCCATTCAAAGTATTATTATTTGACTTGAACTAATTTGAAATACACAACTACCGAATTTTACATCGGGGGTAGGGAGAAATGACGAAACGCAATACTACTCCATGGCTCACACACCTCTCTGATTCAAATACATAATCAGGTCTTGTCTCTGGGATGTCAACTCCTTATTCCTGGCGTTCGTCGGCATCTTTTTCATAACACTGTTTATTATTTAATCAAATTTGAAATTCGGTCATAAATGGTTATACTTTGATCTTATTTCGAATGAAATTAGTTTTAATAAAATAAAATACTTTTTGTTTTAAAACCACGATTTTTTAATAATTTTTAGAACCGACCGGTTTCGCTTTACTCAAGCATTTTCAGGGTACAAATTATTACTAGTACAGTATTTGAGTAAAGCAAAACCGGTCTGTTCTAAAAAATTTTAAAAACTCGTGGGTTTTAAACAAAAAGTATTTTGGTAAGTTTTTAGATTCTCACGGCCAAAAGCATTTTTGTTGTTTGTTTTTGGACACATCTTCGGATCTACCGGATCTGCCCTGATGATGGACACTGCAACGCTGTCCGAAACGTCGGCTAAAGAAGGAGTTAGCGCAACACGGCATAACACCCCAAAAACAAACAACAAAAAAAAAAAAAAAAGTATTTTATTTTCTTAAATATGTCAAACCACAAAGTGATTGCTTTCTACAATAATGAAATTAGTTTTTTTTCATTATTCCACCCTTTAAATTGATTCTGGCGGTTTTTTGGTGGATATGCTTTGAGAAATAGCCACATACAAATTGTTTTGAACACCGTGGGCGCTTTTAATACATTTTTATGATTTTTTCGCGATCAACAAATATTTCGAAAGGAGATTTCTATGAATTTTCGTAGAAGAGCGGTCTGGTTGGTTTCACTAGAACACAAAATTGACCTTACTCCGTCGGCTGACAAAAATATCTTATTTTATTGTAATAGGTAGTTAACAATGTAATATGATAAGTGTATTTCGAAACAGATAAGCAGCTACTCTCCTAGTATTAAGTCCCTCACAAGTTTTCATTATTTCGGATGGGTTATCGCCTGTTTTATTTATTACCCCGTTGTTTACTTACTTGCTCGATGGTTGTGGGTGATTTTATAAATGTTAATCTAATAACCCCACCTCCCCTTCCCCTGTCCTCAGATACCTTGTAATGGCTTTTGTTGATATGTGTTCATTTTGTCGGGTGGATTATCGCCTGTCTTCTTGTTTATTGTTTACATACTTTAGATAGATGGTTTCGGGTGCTTTTATCAATATTAATCTAATAACCCTCCTACCCTTCCCCTCTCCTCATACACCTTGTAATGGCTTTTGATAATATGTGTTCATTTTGTCGGATGGGTTATCGCCTGTTTTATTTATTACCCCGTTGTTTACTTACTTAAGCTCGATTGTTGTGGGTGCTTTTATCAATATTAATCTAATAACTCTCCTACCCTTCCCCTGTCCTCATACATCTTGTAATGGCTTTTGATAATATGTGTCCATTTTGTCGGATGGGTTATCGCCTGTCTTCTTGTTTATTGTTTACATACTTTAGATAGATGGTTCCGGGTGCTTTTATCAATATTAATCTAAAAATCCCCCCTCCCTTCCTCCTATCCTTATACCCCTTGTAATCGCTATTGATAATATAAGTTTCCATTTTGTCGGATGGGTTATCGCCTGTCTTCTTGTTTATTGTTTACATACTTTAGATTGATGGTTCCGGGTGCTTCTATCAATATTAATCTAAAAATCTCCCCTCCCTTTCCCCCTATCCTTATACCCCTTGTAATCGCTATTGATAATATAAGTTTCCATTTTGTCGGATGGGTTATCGCCTGTCTTCTTGTTTATTGTTTACATACTTTAGACTGATGGTTCCTGGTGCTTCTATTAATATTAATCTAAAAATCCCCCCTCCCTTCCTCCTATCCTTATACCCCTTGTAATCGCTATTGATAATATAAGTTTCCATTTTGTCGGATGGGTTATCGCCTGTCTTCTTGTTTATTGTTTACATACTTTAGATTGATGGTTCCGGGTGCTTCTATCAATATTAATCTAAAAATCTCCCCTCCCTTTCCCCCTATCCTTATACCCCTTGTAATCGCTATTGATAATATAAGTTTCCATTTTGTCGGATGGGTTATCGCCTGTTTTCTTGTTTATTTTTTATATACTTAAGATTGATGGTTCCGGGTGCTTTTATCAATATTAATCTAATAACCACCCCTCCCCTTCCCCCTATCCTTATACACCTTGTAAGCGCTTTTCATAATATAAGTTTCCATTATTTTGGACGGATTATCGCCTGTCTTCTTTATTAGGGCGTTGCAAAAAGTAATTACCCTTATTCATTAGATGAACGTGAAGAACATAAATCAGGAACTCGCCGTCCTTTGCTTCCCCAGCGGGTGACTAAACTTTTTGTTTCACCCTTCGTTGTTTTTTTATGTTCTTAGACTTGTTGGCCGCCCTAACCTCGGGTGGTTTTTTAAGGTTTTTTCTTCATTTTAATGCCGTGAAAAAGGCAATAAAGATGGAAGTAATGTTGGGATCCGAGTATCTTTTAAGTATTTATTGATAAGGATAAGTGGCTCGTTTCTGTTTAGTATACTCGCTTTTAAACGGTTATTGCCGAAATCATCGTCTAAACTTCTTTTTTATTATCAAGTTTTTGTCAATTCAAAATAAAACTTGCCGATTGGTTTAAAAACAACTGAAGGTAAAAACAGATTTAGTCCGTTCAATCTGATAATGTCAGAGCTGGAACTTATTTACATAGAAAGCTTCAAGTTCCATCTCAGTGTTTTGTATAAACTTGAAATAAAAGAGCTGTTTTGGATCCGTACGGGCAGATGATCGCAATGTGCACTAAGCGGTTCGCACAAATGCGGGTCGACGAAATGAAAGAAAAATGAGACGAGAAAACGTTATTTGATGGCAATCTTCCTGCGCCGCAAAGGGTTCGGGTAACGGCCTGCGCCGGCTATTTGTAGGCACTTAACGGCCTTACACACAGAACGCCGTTGTTATTGAATTCCACACCGGCCAATCCATGTTGACTATTGTCCAATATCGTTCCCGCTCGGAAGTTATCGCGAGGTGCCGCCGGCCTCCCGCCCATGCCGTGCCGTGCCGTGCCGTGCCACATGCCGTCCGTGCAGATTGCCTCTCGGGCTGGGTGGACGCTCGCGCTGATGACGTCATACGCGCATGGACCGGAATATTGAAACACCCTTTTGAAGATTAGATTCAAATGGATAAGGGACGAACTGGATGTATTTGCGAATTATCGTTTTTACTGAATGATTTCCAGGGCAGTTTTCAATAATACACTGATTTTTTTCCCTAAATCACAGTTGACTTCAGAATACCAAACTACAAAAACAACAGAAGAAAATAGTTATTTTCCGTAGATCGTGGTATGATCGCTTTGATATTCTGATAAGAAATTTTATTTTATTTAAACCGGGTTGGCATGCATAATAAAAGCCAGAAATCACTGAGAAGATAATACATACACCTACCCGTAGTGGACAAAAATGGATTCAACGGAAATAATCAAAGATGGTTTAATTTTTATTTTTTATTTATTTATTAACGCCATGAAGGCTTTATGTGTATATGTTAAAGCAAAAGTAATAAATCCGGATATTACATATATCCAGCCATTATTTATAATTTCTACCCAATTTAAGTTCTACATAGTGATAATTGACACAGAATTAACCACATTAACTATGAATTTTAAATAATATCGTCGAAGACTTGGATAAGGTTAAAAAACAAGTAGGTTTAGGTAAAGATTATAAAATTATATTTCAATTTGCCTTTAATTTAAAAAGTAAATTTAAACTAGGTTGGGTTATTATAGCTTAGGTTAGGTTAGGTTGGGTTATGATAGGTTAGATTAGGTTAGGTTGGGTTATTATAGGTTAGGATAGGTTAGGTTAGGAAGGCGTATGATAGGTTAGGTTAGGTTGGGTTATTATAGGTAATGTTAGGATAGGGGGGTAACAAGTCAGTTGGTTGGACCGTATTTATTACTTTGGCTAATTTTGACCCGATATTATGAATAATATCTGGATAAAGTGAAGTGTCTAAAAAATTTTGTTATTATATATAATGACCATTCATTATGTATAATAGCTATTTAATCACCATGACTGTAACATTTACAATGTTTAGGAAAAGCTGATCAGGAGTACAAAAATGCGTGTATATTACATGGCACAAGGCCGAGTACAGACAGTATTAATTGGTACAATACTAGTTATCGTTGAAAGTAGTTGTACATTCATGTAATAGTTGTTCATTAAATAATAATAAGAGTACAAGAAAGGTACTTCAGGTACTATGAAAGTAGTAGTGGAACAATATTTAATAGCATTGTTGATGTTAGTAAAATAAATATGAAATGTTTATTGTTTAGCATGTTAGTATTTAGCAGACCTTTATAATGTCAGATTGGGTATTATACAGAACAAAGCTTAACATTAATATAGGAATAAACAAGAATGTTTTGTTGTAAAGCAAATTTGTAATCAACAAACATTTATTACGCCCGACCACCTAACTCAGTGTAATTGAAGAGCATTATTGGGTTTGACGAAAATTATAATCTAATAATTAAATATAATGGTTAAAAATGCTAGTTAGAAATAGAAATTCTTTGGTGCGTGACAAATATTTAATTTATTCGTAATTCCCTATTCTGGAATGATATTGTCTTCAACCAAAACCGATTTAAATATAGGTACATACCAAATACGGGACTTCATAGAGTGTCGTTTCAATGATGAAAATTCTAGCGATTTTTTGTATGGCTCTTTTTTTGTAAGGTCTATCAATCTTACCACATAGTGTTGAAATTTTAGTTCAAATTAATTGCAGCCAATTTTTAACAGCAATTTAAGAGCCATTAGAGGAGATTCCTTGAAAAAAGATGGCTGTCAAAATTATTGAACCAAATCAGGAAATTGCGATGGATAATAATCAATTTACTTAGCTCTTGAATGTCCGCTTTTGTGACGTTAGTACTGCAATGGCGTTCTGCGCGTAGCAATCGCAATAGTTTCGGCCTCTTAAATCCTCATCTCATCAATCGATTTTACTTAGATCCAATGAAACGTAAAAATCCATAACATAATAAATAAAGAAAAAACACTAAAACCAACATTCTCGGGTAACCAATAACCTAGAATATTTTGAAAATTCCTACTACCATCACGCTAAGTGGAAATGTTGCTTGCGTAGTGATGGAGTAGGTACTTAGTCAGCTGAGGAATTGAACTCACGTGGTGGGAACTCGACGCGTTACCAACTTAGCCACTGGTCGGACCAAATTTGATGCAATTGTTGAAATCAAACTGAACTCCAGACTTCAGTTCGAAGTCGATGCCTGAAGTAATGTGCTGCAGATACTATCTAAATATACTTATATCGAATAAATCATAATTCCGTGTGGAAGCTCTGTTTCGATACAATCCTTATTTACTTACTGCGTATGTATTTATTTACTTGTAAAATAACTTTTTGTTATTATATTTCTTTTTCCGATTTTATGTCCGGGTTAAATCATCCCCATAGGAAAAACTAAACCCTTCCACACACTTTTCCACAAATGATCATCTAGTCAATCAACATTATGCAAGTGCATTATATAAGCAAAATAAATACAAAAAAACACAAGAACAACACGTCAACCCACTAGAGATCAAATGGGAAAATAATTCACCGACTCCAGATATTTTCATATCAGAGGGTTCGGCTCGGTAGAACTCCTAACAGGGCCTATAAATCCCACTGATCCCTCAACATTAATATTTAAAAAATCTTTCTTTATCCTACATGTATTCAAAATTACCGACTTTTGCATCTTTATATATAAATTTTTTGATATATCCAATCCACCTAAATTTTTAATGAGAGAGCTAGATATAATGCCAGTAGCTGAAATGACAAATGGTAATATTTTTATAGTTTGAGAAAATTTTCTTTTTTTTTTTTAAATTTTTGTTATTATTATTATTATGTACTTATTATTATTATGTACTTATTATTATTATGTACTTATTACTATCTACTTCATTCTTGTATTATTATTTACGTATTATTGTTTACTTTAATTATTATCTAGCTAGTTTATTTACTTACTTATTATTTATTATTATTATTTAATTATTTTTATTTAGTTATTTTATTTTTTCTTATAATTTACTATTCATACTATCCATATTGATATTGTTAGTATGGTTACTCTATGCTTGTGTCTGATAAGCCAAGACAGGTACCTTGTAATTTAGTTAACAGAATAATATTATTATTGCCAACTTATTATTAACGTACTGCCCAATGCTTCTTTTGTTGACATTTTTGTTTTATTTTTCGTATATTTGTTAATAAAATTAAGTTTATTTTTGTGTACCGGTCTCGACACAACCGTGTCATTAACTTTTATTGTTAGGGTTTAAATTTAATGTTATTATGATATAGAGTATGTTTTTAATGTTAAAAACTATTGAATAAATAAATGCTTCCACCACACCTATACATCATCTAAGATACATCCATGTTTGGTAATTTACTTTATTCTCGTTTTTACGCTGTCGTCTCCCGATGTCGGATCAACTTGTTCCATATTAAATTTTAATCTGAAAACTTCTAAATCTGTTGGATTAGGTGTTTAAGTATTAATTTCGACTCTATTCCCCGTGCGGGTTGTATTTAATATTTTAAAATGTCGTATTTCTTGAGAAATTGTGTTACGGAGATACCCCGTCAACTTTTTCAACTTTGCCAATTTCTCAAAGGGAGTTTATGACAGTGCTTCTGAAAAGAAACGCAAACTTATTGAAAAAAAAAAAACATTCTGAAAGTGATCAATAAATAACAAAGTTAAATAAATATTCTCTTCAAAATCTACATTATTTACTTTTGTTTAGCAAAAATGGCCATGAAAACAATTTTTAAATCTGCTAATCAAGCAATACTGCAGACGATTTATCTGTAAAATAAGCAAGTTTGTAGGAAAATGTATAAGATTTTCAGTGAGAAGTGTCCTACAAATAAAATCTTTTTTAACTCTACAGGGTGTCCGGGGATAAAGTGTGTAAACTTCGGAGGCGATTCTACGTGACAGTGCAAGTAAAAATGGCAAATAAATAGGTACAAAAGTTGAATTGTTTGTATGGAAAAAAAAATTCTTCTTTGGGAAAAAATATCATCGCTTTTTTTCTTTTATAGTTCTAACATCATGTAGAATCGGACACCTCTTATATAATACATTTATACTAAAGAATCTATAAAAGGTGCAGTTTGATAACTCGTGAAGGCGTTTTAGAACTTTTTATCTGAAGGAGTTAGCGCAACACGGCATAACACCCCAAAAACAAACAACAAAAATGCTTTTGGCCGTGAAAATCTAAAAACTTACCCTTTTTATTTGAAGTTTCAGTAAGTATTTCATAAATATATTTAATCAAATGTTATATATGAATTAAAATTATGTTTTATAATAAAACTAGTGCTTCGCTATTGCTAATACATTTCTAGGGCACCAGTGACTTCTTCCACCATTCACTACTGTGTACCACAAGCTTACTGTTTAATTAAATCTGTTACTGTTAAAATCGATTTTATTTTGACTCCGTGTCTCATTATATTGAGATTTTGTTTTAAGTGTTCCTCGAGCATTCCAGACTTATTCTACCATTAAAATATTTCTAAACACTCCCGGCACTAATAACAACAAACTTTAAAATTTTCAGCGACATCGGTTGACTACTTTTTGAGTTTTGCGAGCACAAACATACGCATGCCGAATTTTTATATTTATACTAAACCAGTTAGAATTGAACTCAACCATTTGGAATGCATTTTATAATATAAGGCTCTGTTCTATCACAGACCGTCTTCTATTAAGGGAAGTTAAAATTTGTGTTTGCATGAATTTTTTATTTTTTTGTTTCCAACGATTTTATTTTATTTTTAGATATTGACAACAGCGCCACCTATTGGGTCCAAAACTATTCTAAATTTCAAGCTGGAACCAACCATAGACATTCACAAAATTTCACGATTTATACTTTTCTTCTATGACAAACATTTGCTTGCGGATGGAAGAGGAGTGAACATTTCATATTATAGAACTTAAAATATTACAGTCCAAGAACAATGTTTAACTGAAAACCTATTATTTATTATTTTCCGAAATACCCATATAGTGGTTTATCTGTAATATGATTACAGTTGATACGAATGATTTACTTCAAAAATCTACACGGGTAGTTTGGAAAATGTATAAGGTTTCCAGTGAGAAAAATCTTCGAACCTTAATATTTGTAAAAAATTATTATAAACAATAAATAGTCGCCTGAAATATCCATACAAATTGAAAATATCTCCCGAGAAAAAATAAATGCCACCGACGGGAATTGATGTCATTCGATCGTTTCAAAGGAATTGGTCAGCGGCATTTAGTTTTACTCGGGAGATATTTTCAATTTCTATTGATATTTCAGGCAATTAATTATTGCTTATAATAATGTGTTATCCTTTGTGCTATGCCTAAAAAACCTTTAGTTTATCATTAACAATATTTTTAATGATAAACATTAGTTGATAATAAAAAAATAAAAATCTTAATATTTATAATTATGTGTAGTGTAATATACCAAAATCTCCATAAAAGGTTTAGTTTTAAAACCAGCGAAGGCATTTTAAAAGTTTTAAATTCTTAGAACTTTTTCTATGTATAGGTAGGTACCTGAATCATTTTTGTATCTTGAATTAACAGATGAATTATATGAGTAAGTAATTTTTCTTGCCGTGGCATACAACAAAGCGTGTATTTTTGAGTGCTGACCGTTAAAGCGTATCCGTCAAATGCATTATCCGACATGAAATAGTGGTTCCAAAGTGTCATATATATCAATTTTTGAATAATCATCATATATCACTCGAAGAGTTTTTAAAGCCTTGTTTAATGTATAGTTAACAAAGCAACTGAATGTGCATTTTCAATAAATTCAAATTGATTGAGTTTTATCTATACACAATATAGACCGGCTATTAATTATGGTTCAGGTAACATGTTTAACAAGAGTTAACAAATAAAAGATCTCAAAGCAGGTTAATACAAATTACAAACTATTCTACAATAATTCTGCAGCGCAGCTTAAAACAGAATTTTCAAATATAAGGCAGCTCAAAAGTAATGTCTTCTTCTAATTCAAAAAATGCATTAACAAATTTTTCATTTATTGAAAAGCTTTAGTTTAATGCAAAAGTTAATAGAAAATGTAAAAATGACATTGCTCTTCTAATGGTCTCAAGTAAAACTCTCAAGGAAATTGATTTTTGTGATAGATTTAAGCGCAGTAGAAATATTATTGTAGTTATTGGTAGTTACCAAAAAAGCTTCGAAATTCTTTTCACTTAAAATGGATATAGAAATAAATCATTGTGAATCCATCTTTTAATTTGCAAAATAAAAAACGGACTTATAAAATATAACACGAACACAACATTTATAAAAAAACATTACTAGAGCTTGAACACTATACGAGACAACATAATAAATTCTACACGAAAATAATAACGAATGAAAGAAACATAGGCGTAAAAGCAAAACAGAGAATAGTATAATTAATTTTTTAAATTTCAATCTTTGGAAAGTAAAATATTTCCTTACGTTCAATAAATAAAAATAATAAAAAATCCGTAATTTACGTATGTAAAAGAGATAACAAGGAGGTTGTGAACTCGATTCCAATTATTTTTTTAAATGTTTGAGAGATGTAGAAAAACATTTTGATATTTCCAACTTTAAAATCTGTTTGCATGTCAATGCTGGAAAAAATATTCAATGCTGCTATTTTTGCTCAGAAAATCGTTTTTTTATAAATAGCATTGACAGAACCATTACTAATAAATAGGTTGTTATTTGGAGTGGGGTCACTGCATTCGTTCTCGAACCATTGGGATTCAAGTTTAATTAAAATTAATCAATTTAAAATAACTTAATTATATTCCTAACTATTTAATTTAATAAGTTAAGTTTTATGTGAATCTCATATTGTATTATTTTTCTTTATATGGCAGATAAAACATTGCACACACTTCTATGTTCCACTGAATTAAATAATAAATAGATAATAATGATCAAACTTGTTATTTTGAATTAAAATCCTTTCTTACATTAAGATATAAAAACTGTGGGTATCAATGGAGGACTGAACGCAGTTGGCGCTAGCAAAAAAATGTCCAAAGAAGCGAAGTTAGCAGTCCACAATGGAGTACTGATACCTACCCTGATGTATGGAAGTGAGGCATGGAACTGGCAAAGAAAGGATGAAAGTAGAATGAATGCTGTTGAAATGAGATTCCTGAGGCATATGTGTGGTAAAACCATGTATGATCGTGTGAGGAATGTGGAGATCCGCAAAGAGTGCAAGGCTGATGTAAGCGTAATAAGTAAGATCAAGAAAGGGACGCTTAGTTGGTTTGGGCATGTAGAGCGAATGAGCGAAGAAAGGAGTATAAGGAGAATATACGATGAAAATGTGAATGGTAGCAGAAGTCGGGGACGCCCGAGGAAGACATGGCACGACCAAGTGAATCAGATACTTGAGTTGGGCCATGTCAAGAGTCAGAATAATAGAAGAGTATGTAAGAGACGATGTATGAATATAAATGAGCCAAGGAGTGTGTGCCTAGACCGACTTATTTGGCGGTCCGTCCTCTCTGCCTACCCCTGCGGGGAAACGGCGTGATGGTTAGTTAGTTAGTTAGTTAGGGTATAAATTTAATTAATTAATTTATTAATGATCGGACGACTTTAATTGCTGTACAGACTACAGGTACCATCAGACTTGTTTAAAAAGTCAGGTATGTTTGTAACATCTAACATCCAATAAAATTTCTTAAAATATTTTATTTTAGTAAAAAATATGAAAAAGAAATTAAAAACGTACTAACAAATATTAAAAAAAGTAATTAATGATATTAAAAAGTAATTAAAATATTAACTGTATAAATAATTAAATTGGCAAAACTTATGGAATAACCAGTACTAGAGTAGAGACACCTGCGGTTAGCAGTTTTTATGATCGAGCAGCATTTCCTTTGAAGCACAAACTATTCGATTATGTTGTTATTTAGATTCTACATATTATTATTATAAAGATAATATAATGGCTTACAATGGAGGTTCGGAGTTGAATCAAATGAATAGATTAATCGCGTTTTGCAATCACATTCAGCAATTCTTAATCAAAGTATCGAAATGTATTATGAGCACCGTTTCGACTAAAACCGATTTGTAACAATAATAAAATTTCTTCAATAAACGCAAATTCACTTCGTTGCGTCATTGTAATTTAATGAGAACGAATAAATTTTAATACACCACTATCTAATCAAATGAATCGATGTGTTTCAAAACCAATGGTTTCTTCGTCAGGATAAATAGTGGTGCACACAAAGATATTTATTTTTTTTAAATTAAATTTTCCCTTAAAAATTAAAATCAAGCTTTTTTTCAATTGAATTGCCAATGGTCAATCAATAAAATATATTCTAAAAACAAAAACAAAAAATTCAAAAAAAAAAAAATAGTAATGCAGTCTTAATCATATTACTTAGGACGGGTTGTTTCGGAGAATTTGAACAATTCATCAAATTTTAACGTTCATTTACGGGTTATGTGAAATTCCTATTCAAATTCTGTTATTATATCATTATAGGCTAGTTGCTTGACAGAACTTTAACTTTGAAAATTAACTTTGAAATTTGAAGAATTGTTCAAGTTCTCCGAAACAACCCGTCCTTACAGTTGTACCTTTGGAAGGCCCGCATTACCAAATTCCTACCTTCTGCCCATTACTTAACCCGCCACACAACAACCAACTTAATTACCATTTAGACAAGAGAGATCTTGTGAGTTGCGCATAAAAAAATTACATCTTCTTTTATTACCCCTAAAATCGACATAATGATATTCTCCCCCTTGTTTTTTTCAGGTGGGAGACCCATCACTCCAACTGTAACCGGATAAATCATCACAATGATAATTCATCACATCTTTAAAATATATTGTGATGAAACAAAAACTTTATTAACTGGATTATGTAGGTTAGGTTAGATTAGGTGAGGTTGGGTTAAAAACATTTTTTTTTCATCGTTTCTAATGACTTTATATCACTTTTTAAAAGTGTGTTGTAATTGCCACTGGGTTGAGTTATCATGGAACCACTCCAACAATGCAACTTCAGGCATCCTTATCATGTTGCTACTTCAGTGACCTCAGTCCGAGACCTCAGTTCGAGACCTCAGTCCCAGAACGCAGGCCTGGCCTCTCGTTAAATTTCCTCTGGAATTTCTTTCCCCAACTTTGTTTAGTCGTCTTCTCACTGTAAATCCAGTATTTTATATGGACACATTTGCTTTACATTCTAGGTGTGTTTTATTCTAAGAATTTTCTGCTGTCATCCATAAGTAATGAGCTATCAAATCAATCTTTCATTTGAATGTCTTCCTATAAAATGACACAGCGATTTCCAATCAATGGAATCAGAGTATTTCAACTGAATATTATGATTGTCATCCAGTGGTGTAGCTCTAAACAGCGCAGTATCTGCGGCAGAGACATACCCAACTCATTGGTGTTTCACAAAGACCGAAATAATCTTATTTCTTTTCTTTATTTCTGAATAAATTTATCAACCGTTTACTAACCTTGAAATTTTTTACTGAACAGTTAATCTCTTTCATTGGCTTCTCTTGGTCCTAGGAGCAATTCTTTTGCCACTTGGCGACTTTAGTTTTCTTTCAATTTCGCATTGTTTACACTTCTTGGATTTTTCTGTTCACTGGCAGTACCCAAGAGTAACGACCATGTCTTAGACCTAGCTCTTTGTTAGGACACACTGAATGTCTCCCCTCCTGATGATCCACTCGTAAAAGAAGACTTCCATTATAGATCCTTCAATATACACTGGAACTTTATTAATAGCCACATCAAACCAAAAGAGATTTCAAAACAAATACTTCATTGCCGCAAAGTTGATTATGTAGCCATCGTTAAAACTATTGGTGATGTGTATACACTGGCATAGGTTATTGAATGATCCAGTCTACGTGACAATCGGTGATGTTTTTAATACATTTATTCTGAAAAAGATACAATATTATTGTATCTTACGTAAAGCTAATTATATATATATATATATAAAAATGATTTTCCAATAAAAGGTGTTATTTTGATATTCAATCGTAAAAAACCAATAGTTTTGTTGCTCGTGTGGCACGTAGCGCCGTCTTGTTGAAAGTAAATGTTGTCCAGATCAATACCATCCAATTCTGGCCATAAAAAATCATTAATAATCTCTCAATAGCGCAATCCATTCACCGTAACTGTTGATCCAGCCTCATTTTCAAAAAAGTAAGGTTCAATGACTCCGCCGAAGTACTATAAACCGCACCAAACAGTCACGGAATGAAGATAGAGAGGCTTTTCAACAATAATTCTTGGGTTTTCCGAGCCCCAGATGCGACAATTTTGCTTGTTGATGAAGCCACCGAGGTGGAAATGGGCCTCATCACTCAAGATGATTTGCATTTGATACACCCAAGTGAATTTTAATAATTTCAATGCCTTGTTGAAGCGTGTATCGTTCCATTTTTACTAATAACGTAGTTTTTACTTGTCAAATGTCAAAAAATGACAGCTTCAAAATTAACATCTACCAAAATAGCGGGCTATTGAAAATAACACCTCTTATTGGAAAATCCTGTATATATATATATATAAATGCAATAGATGTCAACTAAACTGCACGGGTTGTGATAAGGTAAAGGTATGTAGGCCAGACAGAACAGATCGTCTCCTAAAAGATTTCAGAATTTCTTGCCAGTTGCCGAGCATTTAATTGAAAAACACTATCGCTTTCGATATGTTCATGAAGTACTAAGAATACCCAAAAAACATCGAGCAATAATATTAAAAGGGACGACGAGGCTAATCTTAATAGTTCCACTAAAACTAAAAGCCGAACACCACATTAATTAACTATTATTTATAGATTCCGGCCGTAAGAAAATGAAGGCGCGTTGTATATATAAGTATAATCATATCATCTGGGTCTTTTCAAGACCCGCATTTATAAATCACTTCTTACACCACACCCCTACCCTAACCCACCGCAAGATGCTGCCCAACCAGGTGGCAATAGAGTTCCCCTGTCTTTACACTACACAGACAAGGGCACCCTTGAGAGGTGTCACATTAATAAATAAAAAAATATGAAAGATTTAAATATTTTAAGAAGAACCGCATGAAGAATATTGCCTATCTTTATCAAGATGCTAATTAATATAAATAAGTCAGTTCCTACTTAAAAATGAATGCATCGGTTCAAATTTAATTAAACATCCGAGCTTAATACAAGATAATTTTGAAAAGCTTAAAATCTCAAACTCGAGCACCCTGAGATGGAAAATTCTTGTAATATTTACTAAGATTCTGATGAAAACCGTTAGGTAAAATTTTGGTTCCTAATCAAAATTTGGCTGAAAATTATGCCACAATGTTATTTGTAATATTCTTTCGGTGCGGAAAGTATTCGTTCGAGGCGTGAGTTTAGAAATTTCAACTTTATATTGCCCCCTAGTCGGGTAAGGGCGGACTTTATAAACAAGAATTTATCCCCATTTTGCTATCTCAGGAGATCAGTGAAGGGACCTGTCCTGCTTTATTGGCCGAAAAAACTTTCACCGTGTAATGTTTCAATAGAAAATTTAGGTTTTACACCACTTTTTAAGCGCACAATAGATTGGCACGCGACCGCTTTGAAAATAATTTCCGGAAAAGTGATTCCATTCAAATTCCTTTCAAATACAAAACATTATGATTTCTAAATAATAACCTGCCAAGACATAAATTTCCGGTGATTTATGATTACTGTATATACGTCATATTATATACAGTGGTAAATACTCTCAGGAAGACAGAGTGAAAGACGACCATTCTGAACCGAAACATTATGAATGGGTTGGGGTAAAATTTAGAGGTTGTGAATTACAGTACACCTGTCAACTGGATGCATTTTGTGTACAAAAGTGTAAATAATATTATTGTATAATATAGTATTTGTTTAACTTGGTCCTGCCATGTCTTTCCCGGGTGTCCCCGACTTCGTCAACCATTCACTTCTGAGTCATACATTGCCCTGGCACCTCTTTCTTCGTTCATCACGTACTTCTTATTTTACCACAAATAATTATTTGATTCGTGTGTTTTCTATCATTCACTTCATGCAATATCTTGAAATCCACATTTTTAATATAAAAACACTACATTATATTAACTATAATTCGACTCCATGTCTCAATCCAAACATTGCTTGAAATCGCTTGAAGTCAGGGACGCCCGACGAAGACTTCATTTTAAAGACTTATGACATAAATAATGAGATATCGAGTCAAATCATAGTCCATATAATATAATGTTTTAATAGTAAAAATGTGGATTTCAAGACATTATATTACAATGTATGACTATGAAGTGAATCGTTGAGGTAGTGGAGGACTTCCGAGGAACAACGTCGCAGGACCAAGTGAAACCAACACTATATTATATAATAATGTTATTTACACTTTTGTACACAAAATGCATCCAATTGACATCAGAAGTGAATGTTTGAGGTAGTCGAGGACACCCGAAGCACACCGTCGCAGGACCAAGTGAAACAAATACTATATTATATAATAATGTTATTTACACTTTTGTACACAAAATGCATCCAATTGACATCAGAAGTGAATGTTTGAGGTAGTCGAGGACACCCGAAGCACACCGTCGCAGGACCAAGTGAAACCAACACTGTATTATATAATAATGTTATTTACACTTTTGTACACAAAATGCATCCAATTGACATCAGAAGTGAATGTGTGAGGTAGTCGAGGACACCCGAAGCACACCGTCGCAGGACCAAGTGAAACCAACACTGTATTATATAATAATGTTATTTACACTTTTGTACACAAAATGCATCCAATTGACATCAGAAGTGAATGTTTGAGGTAGTCGAGGACACCCGAAGCACACCGTCGCAGGACCAAGTGAAACAAATACTATATTATATAATAATGTTATTTACACTTTTGTACACAAAATGCATCCAATTGACATCAGAAGTGAATGTTTGAGGTAGTCGAGGACACCCGAAGCACACCGTCGCAGGACCAAGTGAAACAAATACTATATTATATAATAATGTTATTTACACTTTTGTACACAAAATGCATCCAATTGACATCAGAAGTGAATGTTTGAGGTAGTCGAGGACACCCGAAGCACACCGTCGCAGGACCAAGTGAAACCAACACTGTATTATATAATAATGTTATTTACACTTTTGTACACAAAATGCATCCAATTGACATCAGAAGTGAATGTGTGAGGTAGTCGAGGACACCCGAAGCACACCGTCGCAGGACCAAGTGAAACCAACACTGTATTATATAATAATGTTATTTACACTTTTGTACACAAAATGCATCCAATTGACATCAGAAGTGAATGTTTGAGGTAGTCGAGGACACCCGAAGCACCCCGTCGCAGGACCAAGTGAAACCAACACTTTATTATATAATAATGTTATTTACACTTTTGTACACAAAATGCATCCAATTGACATCAGAAGTGAATGTTTGAGGTAGTCGAGGACACCCGAAGCACACCGTCGCAGGACCAAGTGAAACCAACACTGTATTATATAATAATGTTATTTACACTTTTGTACACAAAATGCATCCAATTGACATCAGAAGTGAATGTGTGAGGTAGTCGAGGACACCCGAAGCACACCGTCGCAGGACCAAGTGAAACCAACACTGTATTATATAATAATGTTATTTACACTTTTGTACACAAAATGCATCCAATTGACATTAGAAGTGAATGTTTGACGTAGTCGAGGACACCCGAAGCACCCCGTCGCAGGACCAAGTGAAACCAACACTGTATTATATAATAATGTTATTTACACTTTTGTACACAAAATGCATCCAATTGACATCAGAAGTGAATGTTTGAGGTAGTCGAGGACACCCGAAGCACACCGTCGCAGGACCAAGTGAAACAAATACTATATTACATAATAATATTATTTACACTTTTGTATACAAAATGCATACAGTTGACAGGTAAACTAGATTTCACAAACTCCAAATTTTACCCCAACTCATTCATAAGTCTCCGAGCAACGCCGGGTATACATCAGCCTTTTATTAAAGAAAATGCTTAAAAAATATATATATATATATATATTTTAGTCTGTTTTATCACTGTTCTGTTTTGTCATAGTTCAATTTTGTAACTGTTTATTTTGTCACTGATTTATTTTGTTACCGTTCTGTTTTGTCATGGAATCCTATTTTAAATACAATTTCTTTGGACTTGCTTAAATCCACTAGTAAACCCAAATAAATAAAAGCGTTAGGTAGATACTTACCATTATCCAGAACCTCTGAAGGGCAGGGTTCTCGGGCCCCTCCTTGTAGGGCCTCCCTACGGAGGTGGCCAGGGATAAGGGAAGCATGACCAGGCCACAGCCCAGCAGTACGCACAGCACGAGGGCGGGCCGCCTAACCAGGCTAAGGAAGGGTACCTGAAATATTCATTTTTTTTAATATGAAAACAGTGTTTTAACAGATAAAAATATATATATATATATATATATTTTTTTTTGTAATTATTTTTTATTTTTAATAATATGTTTACATGGTACATAATTTATTTTACATCTAGGGTCTTTTTACTACTCTTCCATTGAAAGCATTTGCTTGTTTATGGAAGGGGAGTGTACATAATTGTTGTTGTTAGTTAGTACTTAAATAATTCATTGTACATAAATGTATGTTTGCTGTAGTATTTTTTGATAGTAGTAATATGATATGTTAACAATTATTATGAATTTACGAGCTCACAGTCGGCAGCCATACAATTATATAAATTATCAATTTGATGGATATATATTGATACATACGAGTACCTAAAAGTCATAGAATATATATTTATATCGTAAAAATTAATGTATTTTTGTTAAGTCTATTAGGTATGTACCAAATAAAATTAATCAAAGCATCGTAACTTTTTTGTTTGACTAATATTTTTGGAATGTTTGATACAATTTACGGAGGGCTGAATACTGTTGTCAATAATAAGAAGTTGTCAAAGTGAAGCGAATCTCGCAGTCCACAAGGGAGTTTTGGTACCAACACAAATATAAAGCAGTGAGGGGATGAAAGTAGACTGAATGCAGCAGTAATGAGATCCCTCAGGCGTGTCTTAAAACCATCTACAAACGAGTTAAAAAATACAAATACAAAATCTCAGTACAAAACCTGAGAATTATGTAAAACCTTATGAATAAGATGAAATTAAATTATTTGGATATGTCTAACGAATGCAGAGAAATTGTCGGTGACACGAAGAAGTCTTGACACAATTAAACAAAGAATGGTGAATATACGACGAGAGAAGTTAGCATATTTTCATTTTTGTGCCTACTCCTGTTGAGATATACATATATAAGATATGCTTAATAAGATGAATTTGCATACTGTTTATGTCAATTGTTATTATTTCGCAGTTTTTTCGATGTTTTGAGAAGTAACCAGTAAAATAATCGTGAAAACTTACAATTAGTGACCATTACTAACTACATGACACTTAAAACACCAAAAAAATCCGTAAAAAACACTCGACACATAATCTAACCATTTTAGAAAAATTCTAATTCTAGGTATTAAAATTTAAAAAAACCTGAATCATGAGGAACGATAATAAATTCGTTTTTCTCGTAGAAATATTGTTTCTACTTTGTTTTAAAAATACTTATTGCCTTAAATCATAATATATTACAAAGTCTGTTTATAAACTAATGTAAAAATGGTTATTTATCATACAGAATTTTTTCAGAATAGCACTACATTTATTTTTAAACACACGCATTCTTTTTTCACTTTTCGGCACCTCATCATATATTTTCAGTCCTCTGTATTATATTTGCAATACTGCAAACTTGTTCATAATTATGTAGAGAATTTTTTTATTAAACTGTAATAATGATAATGATTGGATTATTTGTATAGCGCCGTTTTCGTGAGAAAATCACCCCGAGGGCGCGACAAATCTTCTATAAAATATTTACATAAAACTAGTATGTTTTGATGAACGATATAAAGGTATTTAGAAATAATTTGAACTCTTATTGAAAACGTGTGAAGATTCCATTTTCAAACCAGTTATGTGATTTGCCAAGTTTTTCGGATATACCTGCACAGTATACTAAATAATAGCTTATGAAAATGGCCTTGAAGGTGTTTATTTATTTAATTTTTTTTTCCAAAATTTCAAATTGACAAACTTCAAACTGTGTTTAATGCAGCAACACAGCTCATAACCGGGGTTTTTAAATATTGGAAAATTTTAGAACACCTTTGTGACCTTCATTGGGTCAAGTTCTCTCAAAGAATCCAGTACAAATTGTTCTGGATAGTGTTTAAATCCATCAATGAAATGGCCCCACCCTACATCTCTTAAACACTGATATGAGGCAGTCAACTCTTAGATCAGCAACATCATCAGCTGTAGGCAGACTGATGGAACCTAATCGCAAGCCAAATACTAAGTTTGGTGATCGCGCTTTCGGAGTATCTGGGCCGAAGGCTTGTAATAAACTCCCTCCGGAACTAAGATCCATAACAAGTCCAACAGAATTCAGACTTTACCAAAAACTTACCTATTAAATTAAATATACCATTCCTCAGAGAAAGATTTATTGTATCGATATTTTCAATAATGTCCTAAATCCCGTCTCTAAATTTCGCTAATAAACAATTAAGTGTTCTCAAGTGACCTACCAGGTAAGTATGGTACTGTATATTATCTTCATATATAGTTAATAATAACATAGATCATGTAGAAATGTATTATATTTTCGTACAGCGCCCTTGAGGTGATTTTGCACAAAGAAGGCACTCTACAAATCATCCAAATATTATTAATAACATTTACCATTAACATAGATATATTGTTGAAAAGTTATAAGTACAACAAAGTTTAAAGTGTAAGTAAATATTAAAAAAAACAAAAGGTGATAGAATTTTTTTTCGTTGGTTAAAATTGTTTTATTTATTTATTTATTTAACGCCCAGAGGGCTTTTACATGTAGGTGGTACAATTTTAATGACAGACAGTTTTGAAACATGAGAAAGAAATAATAAAAATAAAATTACATTAAAAAATAATATATGCAAGAAACAAAATTAAAAATAACAAGAACACAAATTAAAAAATACAGCAATTTGACGGGCTTACAAAAATATAACTTCCATTTAGGAAAAGTGTTGAAAGAAGTATTTTACGTAATCCACAAAATTCGCAAAGTTAATATTGAATATATCGACATCACCTAAGTATTGGTTTCTCATAGTGTGAAACCGTTGTATTGAGGAGTTTGCAATGTAATTGCGCTTATGTGTGTTGCAGTGGAATAGTGTATTTTGTCGTGTTGTTATTGTAGGTATTCGTAAGTTTATGAGTTGCAGAAGTTTGCAACAGTCGAATTTAGAGTTTAGAATCTTGAATAAAAAAGTTAAGTCGTTTATTTTACGCCATTAATGAAATACAATAAATTATTTTCCATTGACGCCAATCTGATAAAACCCATAAATAAGCGTTTGTATCGAATTAAATGAATTATCAAATTATACGTGACTTAAGTAGCAAAGCAATCTATTTGTTATCAGAAAAACAGTTATTTTTATGATTTGAGAAAAGATTAAAAAAAAAAAAAAGTTTTAAGTAATTCAATAATCTCTTAAGTAAGAATTTTAGTAAGGGACAGCGTAAATGTAACACTATCAGATAATAAACAAGGCAGTTAAAATACCTGGATCAAAAACAAGAAATACAAAAGACTTTAAAAACATTGTCATATCAAACAACTATTCTTTGCATATGCATGAATTAAGAGTTTACGTCGACTATGTGGTTTGGAATTTATGATTACATATTATAATATAACATAGTAAAATATTATATATTATGTAAACAAAATTGAATCTTATCAGAAAATAAATCATGAAATAAATTTCTTACAATATTTCATACTTGCTTAAGTGAAGTGAACTCCGCAAAATTATTGTGTCCTCTCTCAGACACATGACATAAACAACTAATATCTCTTGATTTTGTGAAACCATACCGTATTCCGCGTATCGCTTATGAAGTATATTCTTTACTGATTTTTTCTGGTTTTTACTGATCTGCTAGGTTGTAATCCTTTTTACCGCAACAAACATCGCAAATATAGTGACAGATCCCACTGCGGGAGTCTTATTTTTGATCTAGGATCTAGGAAATATCGAAGCTTTGCAGGTAAATCAACGAAACCATCCTTAAACTTTTCGTTTCCTTGCGGGCGACGCACCCTTGCTAAGAGGTGCCTACCCAATTGGAGCAATATACCGTACATGCTCTTGGGAACAGAGGAGGAAAAATAAGAATAATAATATTTCATAAGCGAAACTTAAGCAATCAATTATTCCGTACCTGCGTACGAGCACAGAAAATTGATATTATTTGTTCTACCATCCGGAAAAAATAATGCAGCCAAAGATTAAGGGCGCCGCGATGGTTGAAAATGTTTTAAATGAAATCGCCAAAATGGCTTTTAGAAAAAAAAAGTTTGTTTAAAAAGTTTTAGTGCATTTTTATGTAACCTTATCTAGTATTTATCTGCATATCAGTGCATCAATCATATTCGCGCGAACAGCCCGCCATTTTTAAAACTTTAACTAAACGATGTTACGAAATAGTGTTAATAACGTGGTTGACTTCAGTCCATGGGAAGGAAGGTTTAATCCTCAGTAAAATAATTATGTACACATATTAATAAAAATAGAAATTCTACAAAGTAAAAAAAAATGTATTACGGGTTGTTTTATAAAATAGGAGGCATACTGTTTGTGTTCCCCAGAGAACTAACTGAAAAAAATTGAACCAAACATAGACTATTGACACCCAACGGTTGAAAAAACCAAATTGAGTCGTCTGTAGAAGAGGCTTATTGTGACAATATTTGACCCATAAACAGATCGTTATTTCTAAAAAGAAACAGAGTAATCTTAAAAATAACAAATCTCAATAATCTACATTAATATAAATAAATACACTGCACTTTCCCACAAAATTCTCTTCAGCCATCGATGGAAAATTTGTATAAAAAACCAAAGTAAATAGAAGGAAGACAATACGATAAGGGTTTTGGAAATCACGACCGAAGGTCTCGTGAAGGTTTTGGGGTCACAAGCGAGTGGGTGGATGGATGAGTTGAGAGGGGGAAGGGGAGGGACGGGACTAAAAAGGTCTGACGGCGTAACATCAAAATGGACGCATATTTAAACCGCAGTATATAGCCTTCGTATCAGGCGGGTGGGAACAGCTTTCAAATTGACGGCACTTAGTAGATATCTCAACAATTTAAATGTTCAAAGTAACGCAATACGTCAAATTTGGTGAAGGGCCGAAAATGTATATTTTTTTGGTAAACATCTCTTACTCTCGGTAGCTAATTTATGTGCGCAGACGATTGATTCATGGCAGAAAACTACTACGTCACCGTTCCATGTCTAAACTACACAGAAAATATCGCTAATCAATTAAATAAATTGCTCGCCTTTTTTTTGCTAGATTTTTTTTACATCATCTCCACGCAAAAGGACCTGAGGAAGTTAATTTATCTTAATGTCATCTTTGGGAATGCTGTGTGGAGGGTATTTTGAAGGAAATAAAGGAAGAAAAAGTTCTTAGAAGGAAACAGATATGAATCTGTAGGTAATTGTGTCCAAATGAATGACGGACGTTTGAATATCATTTCTCCAACTGCGGTGGTGAGGTTTTGGGTCGAGAGAGTCCAGCTGGACTGCCGAAAGGATCTATCTCAGCCAGTGTCCCACGATCCAGTCTGCTACGCAACAGGTGGGCTGACGCATCCGCCGATAAGACCTAGACAAACCTCACCCCATGAACCCGGGCACTCCTGCTGTGTCATCAAACGGTGACCTTTGGCAGAGGTGTTTGTTATCCAATAAATGATTCCCGGGGTGGCGGTACCCATAACCACCTCTTAAATTGAATTTGTTGTATGCATTTTGCAAAACATCATAAAGTACGACTGTCTCTTTTCCTTTGATTTAATAATTTATGAATTATTACCATCAGCTAAGTAATGTAAGGCGCTGAAAACTCGAGATTTTTGAGGAGCAGAAATACAATTCAACTCAACGTATTGCCCGACACATTCAAAATAACTCACCATCACGCCATTTCCCCACAGGGGTAGGCCGAGAGGATAGACCGCCACACAACGTGCTGAGGCCTTCATATTATAAAATGAAGGCCTCAGCACGGGCAAGCCACCCAGTGAAGCCAACATTACTGGTAAACTTTAAAATGTAAAAAATATTGTACCATATAAATAAAAAATAAACTATTCTATATGTCTAATTTTTATATAAGATCGCCGTGTAAAGACGTACCTAGAGATCGAACAAATCAATTTTTCAATCAAGTGAAACATGTCCATTATCATTCAACGTTCCAGTTTCCAATTTGTAGAACGATACATTTTTACATAAATGCTTTGAGAGATGATTGTTTGCAGTACCTATATGTGACTTTTGATAGAAATATCAACTCTGCTCTTGCAACTAATCATCTAATAAACGTAATATCAATAGTAATTGAGCGTAAAATAGCAAACGTAAAATCAATGTCCATTTTTTTTACTAGTGTCCTCTGCGTGCAAAGTCGTCAACTTTTTAATAAGAGTGTGTTTATCTGAAGTAACCATCTAGGTAAGTGTCTTTCTCGCTATATGTTTGTAAAGAACAAGTGTGTTATATATTATTATTACTATTATCATCTCTTATATACCATGTTTTCCTCGGATGTCTCTACATACCATACACAACTTTCTTTCTTAATCAACCACTAGGCTTGGATTAGCCTTGTATTTTTTCTGGATCTTCACATCAATATAAGAACGAATATTATGACATGTGGCGGTACGCGCAAAGGGTTTAGTTCTATTTAGATTGAGGTTAATTAAGCTAAAAATAGCGTAAATTATTGAATAACAGTGGTTAAATAACTTATACGAACGCACACTTTTTACTACCTATTAAAATAATTAATGAATTAACACTTAGCTAGTGAATTATAAACCTAAAAAGCTATTAAACATAAAATTAATGCGTACATGACACCCTTTGCGACGTGTCTCCTGACTGAGTATTCCCATCACAAAACTGTCACGTGGTACTTACCGGTACTTATGCATTTCAATGTATGCGTGCGTATTAAGACATGCGTCCTTGTGCGTGTGTGTGTGAATAAGGTACGACGTCACCAAATTATATTTCATAAAAAGTTTGATGTGAGGATTTTGTGGACGTCAAAGGTTTGAAACCCATGAATGGCAGTTTATTGGATTACCGTCAAATGGAAAGCTAATCATAAATCATAACTATTGTTTGAACACATCGCTATAAAACGTTTTTTTTTATATCTATGTGTTTTTTTTGGTACTTGAAAAAAAATATGTGTATGCAAATATTAAACAAGGTTGACATTTTGATACGTATTTATCATGGTGTAAAGACGTATCTAGATTTCGAACAAATCATTTTCTCTATCAAGTAAAACATGTCGATTATCATTCAGTATTAACATTAATGCTGGAAAAGGGATTGTTTGCAGTTTATATCACGTGCAAATGGAAGATTATTATTTTTTTATTTTTATTTATTAATCTTAAGTTAGCTCACATCTTCGTGTGTGCTAATAGTTTTATAAACATATAAACATGTACATTGTTTGGCAAACATAATCTTTCTTTAAATATTTCAATAAAGTCACAAAAAAAGAAACATTAATAATTGAGATAGACATATTTTCTTAATTCATTTTTGAACTTATTAATATTTTCTATCACAGCAATTTCCTTCGGGATTTTGTTATAGAGTTGAACGGCCTGGTACATCAGAGATTTTTGGGTGCTTGTTTTTTTTCTTGTTGGCAATCTAATTTGCTTAGAATTTCTCGTCCCGTGTCCGTGTATCTCGTTATTGTAATTTATTTTTCTTTTAATTAATTAATAAATAAATGTGCCAATACATCGATAGATTTGCCATCCTATATCCTCTGTCCGCAGTCTCTACTGTTCTGTCCGGAGTATGGCATCCCCAATAAGGGACATGAGTGATAAATAAAATATTATGGCTAAAAAAACATGTGTTTATAGATCAGAGGCCTCCAAACTTCTTTGTCCTTTATGTCAAGTTCCGATTTTTTCTGTTTTGGGTAGACCCCAGTGATGGTATGTTCAAAAATTTTATTTCCCTACATTTCTCAATCGCTCAATTCTGGATTCCTGACGATATTTGTTGGAATCTATGGATGCTTTTTTAAAATTGATTGTAAAGTGGAAGTTTTTATTAATAATATGTGTTATTACACAGTAAATTACATTTAAATAATATAGAGTATACTTGCGGCACGTTCAAGGGTGGAAGATAATCTCAGTGTCGCCCTGGTGTAAGACCACCATTCGGAATTGAAGCGTTGTTTTAAATTGCTTTAGTTGTGTTTGGTGACCAAATACGTATATATTTGGTCACATTCCTCTTCTTCATACCCTTCCCATCTCCTCAGCCTTCAACCTCACAACATACCCCAATTATGGATGCTATAGTCTTACTGGCTCCAGGCTGTTGGAAGCAATTGGAACTCTTGTGCAGTATTCACATAAAAAAACTGTAAAATTAGTAAAACCTGTCAATATATTATATCAGTAATATCAAAATAGACAAAGAAAATGGAACGATATATAATAATTATCAAATAAATATTTCAGTAATTAAAAATAAATATTTCCAAAAAAGTGTTATTTTTGGATTTTCAGTCAAAGGCTTAATCCGGTGTTAAATGTGAAATAACGCATATTTTACAACGTCAGTTGTCGTTACGTTTACCAATTGTGCCAATAAAACTGTAACTCTAATGATAAAAAAATAAAATAAGACAAAAAAAATCTCAATTCCAGAAACAGTGTTAAATTAAAACATGTTTCAGTAACCGCCACAATTTGACGTATTTTCGGGTAATTTCTTGAATTCGTCCATTTGTTTTTTCCTGGCCACCTCCTCCAGACATCCTTACGTCTCTTGCCTCTTTTCATTATCTGTAAGCCGAAATTGGGACGAGGACCCTCATTATTAATGGTACTTCCGAAGTTACAAATTCTTGTTGAACTGTTGTTTAAAGGACGGTTTACGTAAGAAACGTGATTTTTGAGGATAAGAAAACGAAAAATACCTGATTTATTTACACAATACTCGAAAGCTTACCGTCGTTTGTTTTACATCGGATATATTTAAATAAATTTTAAATATGAAATATTAAACTTCTTTACACGTGTAGCTTAAAAAACAAATAGCTAAATAAATACACTTTATTTATATGTCCTTGTTTCTATCGATAGCTAAACATATATTTTTTTTACAAACAAAAAAAACAACGATCAGACTTAAAGCGTATTTTAATTGTAAAATATGTTTTAAATGATCAAATATCACTAATAAACATACTTATTTAAATATCATTAATAAACATACCTATGCATAAATAAACTTGCATTAAAGATTAAACGTCTTATTAATTAGATTCTTACACGTTCTTTCAAAGTTGGTGTGCTAAAAGCATCCTTGTACAAGACCTTTATAAAACAAACGCTATTGTAGTAAGTGAAGTTTTTCACTTTTTCGACTTTACGCGCCGCATAATATTTATACCGTAAGTGTATATGTAAAGGATTATTGATTATGAATTGAAAGCTTTTTTCGATGACTAAAAAGTGACAATGTTTTGATTTGAAGTTCATCGGACTTGAGTTTACTTTAAAATATTCACTCTGAAATACTCAAGTAGAGAACTTAAAGTAAAAATAAAATAATTGTGCATTTGCTTTCTGAAAAAAAATAACATAAAATTAATCACTTTAATAAGATGAACCTTAAAAAATCACTAAGAAAAATAGATTAAGTAATTTTTTTTTATCATTTGGTTGTTATGAATTTTTTGTTTACCAATAACTTATTTTCAGCCGGTACAGCAGTATTCTAAACATAAGCGACGGAGCTTTGAAATACCTGTGTATCTTTAAAATTTATGACAATACGTTTAATTACACTTATGTTCTAAAAGAATATTGATTAATGTATCGGACCATTGCACAGATTATCAGCAAATTTAAGAATGTTTGATCGATTTCACTAGATATAAGAAAACATTTAGCTTACTTCGGGAACACAGTATTGGTCGGTATTCGACGAAATCAGATTAAAATAAAAGCTTTAAATTTCTATATATATAAAAGTTTTAGAACCTAAACAAAACTGTGTTGCAACTTTATAATTGCAATATTTCTTATTCTAAAAATAAGTAATTAGGTTACCCCCGCCTCCCATGGCCGTGTCATCAAATAAAAAGAACGCGCGTCACACTACAGCCAGCAGTATTGACACAGTTAACCCGCGGATGGCGTTAAACACGTGTTATCAATCTTGCGCGGCCAAAAGCATTCATCACCCGACGTTAAAGCTTCAACATTTGGGTCAGAGCTTTGGTGGTGGTACTGCTTCCGTAAAATTATTTTGTCACTAAATACACCATGATACAGCGTAACGTTTCGACGAAAAATTATAGCACCGTTCGTCCTCTCAGGGAACGTTTGATTAACGACAGCTTGGAAATTATATCATAAACTTGACTACAAGTTCACCTTATGCAGTTACAATGTATAAGATTATGGATTAATACACATTTTTTATGATTACCACAAAAGAGTCTCAACTGATCCTAAGCCTAGAACTATGGCATCCCCGTAGAGAAGAGAAAGGTCAGGAAGTACTTGACTATTCGTTACCAAAAGCAACAATTCGATTTTGAATTTTGGACTTTGAATGGAAGTGTTTTATACATAACGTGGTTCTAAAAATGTAATGTAAAAAATGTAAACATTGTTTATAAAAAATGGCATAAGTGACGAATCTCTATTAAACGGGCATTTTTTTAGTTAATTGACCAGCAAGTCAAAAAAACATATTTTCGTAACGAGAGCTCAAACTTGGAGGAAATAATTGATAAAAAGACAATTGATAAAAGTTTTGAACTTTTTAAAATAAAAAACTACAGCAGTAAAAGCCATACCCATGGCCACTGAGATCGTGAATTATTATTGACGTCTTTCCCCATCTGTTTAGTAGAAGTTAAAAAATTTTTTTATTCTACATTATACAATTCGAAAACATTTTCATTAATTATCGTAGGTAAATATAATAATGTGTAAACTATATAACTTTTCTGCAAACATACATTTCTACTTTAACGATATTCACAAATCTTAAAAGATATTTTCTCTATGTCCGGAATAGGGTTCAATGGCTGTAACAAGAGAACTAAAATTCGCAAATGAAGGTTTTTTCACGAGTATTCGAATGCGTACGGAGATTCGTGTAACCTGGACCCTGTGCCCGGACCGGAGTCCACTAGGAGTGGGCGGGGTGAGAGGGGTTATCACGTCTCGCGGACACCCGCGTCATCGCTAACCTTCCTCATTAGATATGCAAATCTATCTTCCGTTCTCTACAAACGAGAGATCAAGCACCTAAACCCGGATGGCTCTTTGATGATTAACTATTTTTGATGCTGGCAATTTTAAAAATCACGGTATTCAGGTAACCTTATTTTTTTTTTCAAAAACTAAATTCGAAAATTTATTTCCTAAATAGGTAGGTACCTATCTTTGGCAAAGTGAAGATGTTTGAGAACCACCAAGAATTGACAAAACTGAAATAAAATAAGGCAGACCTGTCTCCTAAGCTGGCACTTGAAGAACAAGAATACGGTAGGTACCTAAATATTTTAATCGATGTTGTAATGTCGGTTTGGTTGGAAGAGGGAAGAATGCTCAGATACCCAATGAAGAAGAACGTTTCCAAAAAATAGATACCTACTACATTCGAATGAGTCTTACTGAAATTTGAAAAGTAAACAATACGAAAGATATAGCATTGCTTATCGATTTTTTAAGTTACACTTAATCTAAAAAAAAGAATAGTCGGATTTTTAATCTAACGCATGGATATTTTTCTGTGTTGGTTTCTAATTACACATCTCTTATGAGAAAATAGTAGATTTTTGTGATGTGAAACATTTTATTTAATTCAATAGTGTTTTTGCAGAATTGATGAACTTAAATAATAACTACGAAACGGATTTATTCTTACTATCGGAAGCAGATTACATTTTTACGTTGGTTTATCTTTATCCCGGTAGGTCGCAATATGTATTATTAATTAATAATGATCATTTTCATTAAGTCGTACAGGCAAATTATTTTATAGAGGTTACGTTTGGATGTATTTGTATATACCGACTTAATCGAATTTCAAAAAAATTCTTGGAACTAATTTGCAACACCTGCCAGCAGGCCTCTCTTACCCCGCAGATGTCCAAAAACTCAGTAGATACGTTTATCAATTCAGTTTAAAGTTAGACCAGCAAATATTGTTGATACACCAAACCGAAACCAAACACCAAACAAAAACAAAATAATTTGAAAACATCTATTTTTGATGCGTCGAGTGCTTCCCAAACATGCAAGACGCTTTTTAAAATGAGCTACTTTTACGTTAAATATAAATGTTTTCCAGAACAAAAATAAATACCAGTTTCCGTATTTCATTACGACATTGAAAGCACGCCGAACGAAATGTTTTCATAACTCAGAAATGGATTTTTTGCGTAAAAGACATATCTTTTAATGCTGCGTCCTAAAAAAATACTGCTTTGTTTCTGTTGAAAAAATACGCCGGGATAAACGCAAGATGTTTTTTTTAATGGTCGTTGGCGGTCTTCTGGTAATACTGGTAGTACATATGCATCAAAAAATATTTTGTACATTAATTGTTGGCATGTACCAGGGGAGTTCATTAAAAAAACTGAAAAGTGGTGAAAATTTAGAAATTCATGGTATATTTTCTGCACGTTCCTGGTTGTTGCCTCACTTAATCTAAGCCTATAAAGACTTACTTTATTTACAGACCGAATAAAAAAAATTCTAGAACATTAAGTATTTGCATAGCACAAAATATACTTTTAGTTCACTTACAAAAATACAAAAAAATTTAGTAAATAAAATGTTTCCGTGTTTGACATCATTGCTAAAACCGTGAAAAATAAAGTTTTTTGCAGAGTTCGAATCAAAGTGAAATTATGAGCAAAAAAATAGTAAGATTTGCAAAAAATACAGAAAAAATCATCAAAAAACTTTTGAATATTACCCAAATACCCCCACGAAAAAACCATTCCAAGAAACTAACTTGTTGAAAATTATAAAATTGTAAGAATGTAAATACTGATGGAGTAATATCATTGGCGTCATAATATATAGGCTTCTTCTAACCTCTGGAACCTTTGGAACTTCTGGAACCAGGAACCAAACAACGTGATAATTAAGAGCCGGAGAGACTTCTAGCATGTCTTGAATAAACGGCTACATCATTCGAGCAATGACCGCCAGAAAAGTAAGTTTGCTAAAGTAAGGTAACGGTTTGCAGCGTAACCCTTTGTTGGACTTTTCTGCGCAAGTTCTGTATCAACGTAGAATTATTGTACCTTTAAAAATATATCAATTAATTCTTTCAAAAAATGTGGCTAAGCACTTAGGCGTTTATGGATAGTTTAATTTAATTTAAGTGTGATATAATTTACATAAATTCATTATATTTAAGAGGTTGCTTATTATGTCATCCCACTCCCGGCGATGTCGTGTGACTGAAAGTAGTAATGACAAGTACCTGTCTAAGCAGATCTGATTACTAAACACGACTAAAACCATTCAAAGCAACCAGGGCGATACTGAGAGTATCTTCTACACGTTGGCGCAAATAATAATGTAACTGCTTTGTATTATTGTAGTTAAATTACATGTGTAATAAATAATTCACATAAATGAATTAAAATTAAAAGAAATAATAATATTATTTTTATGATAAAAGATTTTGTGTGACACCCTTAATGCACGTTTGATCTGCGTTTACTCGAAGTGCACGTGTTTGTTACTGCTGTAAACAAATTAAAACTCATTTGTAAAAGTATCTAACTAAACACTACATCAAAATATTCGATCATGAAAGCACGCGGAACTTTTTAGCAGGATTTGGAATTTGCAATTACGTGTATTACACTCCCAACAATCCGCAAGCTGTTGTAAAAATGACTAGTAATTTGTAAATAGATTTTATTTTTGAATGATGGTAAAGTGCGAGTTGATTGAAAACTGTCGGATTGATTTTGGGATAACCAGTCATTGAAAGAGTGAAGCTCAAGTCACCTCCCGCACCTCGCATATGAATTGTTCCCCTCACCTCAGGCTCCCGTCTACTACTTCTTATGACTATGACTTACACACACAAACACAACATTTATGAAAACGTCACTAGTACGCAGAGGTGGCTCTTGGGGTCCAGAAGTGGAAGGTCAATAGAAAAGAATGAATATGAAATGTTGATACAAATTGCTAATGCGTATTGTTATTAATTTGCCGGTCTGTTTTTTCGATAGATCTCTACAAAATTACATATATTCAATTATTCCATACAAATTACGTCTACAATGATAAACATAACTTTGCGAACTCATATTCAAGTTCAAGATGGTTGTCGTTTATCACACAAAAAAACTTTCTTTTCACATCTCCCTCTAATACCAATAATCTAAGGTCGTAGATATCTCGGTCTCTCTCATCGCTGTCATGTCCGAAAACCTCTATAAACTAAATTTTGTATGATACTAAGCATACTTCAGACATGTTTACCTACTTTGTCTGTATAACAAAGAAAAAGAAAGGAGATAGTTTAGGGACAAAATTTAAAGTGACCCACTGGTACATACAATACCTTCTCATTTGAACTCTAAAAGGCACTGGAACCCGTTATTACCGCAGTAATATGCAAGAATATTAAAACTAAATGAATGATCGGATAGTTTGTTAAATCCTTCTTTTTATATAAATACAAATGTATTATACTATTAGTGTTTATTGACCAAATGATCCTCACAGAAGAGCCGCCACTGCCAGTACACGAACACTATACAATACAATATAATAAATTGTAGACTTATACATAAAATACTGAAAGTGGTAAGAGAAAGCACAGGCCATGAGCGCTTACTCGTTTCCCATCTCCTTCCCGATAACCTCAAAACGGAGGATCGAATAAATTAAAAAAAACAGTTCAGTCTTAAAATAAGTGAACTAAATTATAATGTTCTTTAACGTGGAATAAATGTTAAGATAATATATTATGTGTTATTGTTATTGTAATATTACGTAAAATTATATTATAATATTATATACCTTTTAATAATGTATTTAGTTGGAAAGCGAAATATTTATATTTCTTAACTGTAATGAATAATAAAATATTATTAGAAAAATTAAAATAAGTAACTTTTTTATCTTCAACAATAATATTTTTTTACATGTGTAACATTTCACATTTACTTAGTATAGATAAATGGTTCTTATGTTATGGTTTTGGTATAATCGAAAATATTTCGGAGATCAATATCGAAGAATCCTTGTATGAAATAGGCATTTGGAACCATCCGTTATACGAGAAATCAACGTTTCCCCTGTTTATCTTTTTCAAGATGAGAAAACATGTCGTTTTTCAAACGGATTCTTAGTTTGTAATATTTATCAACGTTCCTAATATTACTAAAAAACCTATATTCTGGCAAATCTATACCTTCCAGAAAAGATACCGTACGCCACTGCTAAATTCAAACTACCGCATTATACCATATTCATCTGACAACCTTTTGTTTTATTACAATTTAATTATACCAATGTCCTAAAAGTAACAGCTAGACATTAAACTCCACCTATCTTTCACCGTTACAAACATTACTGCTTACTCAAATATTTATTCTCCGTATGTGACTCAGCATTTAACTTGAAGAGAAGTGACATCCTGCCTTTCTCGAATAAAGTTAACCCTTTTGTATGCGTCGAAAAACACTATAGCAAGTCATGGATAGTTTTTACTATATATGCACACAACGGATTTCTTTAAAACTATATTTTATAATTGAAATGATTGAAAATCGTAATTTCCAATACGGATAGGTTTGTGAACTAGGCACCCATTAAAATAATTGTTAATTAGCAATATATAATATTTGGATCTGCGCTAGAAATTGGATCTTATGGAATAAAGATGAATCATCAAATTGAAACCTAATAGAACAAGATATCATTCTGATTGGCTGGTCACGTGGAAAGAATGCCGGGTGATTGGGAGCCAAAAATTTTTACCAAGTGGGCGCCTCAATAAAACGACCCAGAGGTATAGTGGTGGCTAGATTGCGTGGAGGAGAATTGGGTAGGACGGAAGACTGGAGGCGAGTTGCGAAGGCAAGTGGATAATATTTGTGTAGGAGGCGATAAAAGTGACGATGATGAAATTATCCTGTAACGTATCAATATTTTATGAATTATAATGCCGTGTTGCGTTTTCTCGTTCTTTAGCTAACGCTTAAGACAGCGTCACAGTGTCCTTGATTAGGGCTCTATTGGTTAAAAAGGGAAGAATCGCAACATAAAATTATAACACAAAATTTAATCGCGATATTATTTTTGGCCTTGAAAATTTTAAATCGTGTTTCAGATTAAATACATTTATAATATATTTAAATTACTTTTCATGGTTGAAATAATCGATTTTATTTGAAGTTTGTAAAAACGGCAAAATATATCAAAAGATAAAAAGCGACCATGAATCTACTTCAAAACACAGTATTATAATATTAGAACAAAACCTTTTTTCAGGAGTTTTAATGTTTTTTTTTACATTTGCCTAAATAAATCTCATCTTGTTAAATTGGCAAACTAAACAATATAATGTGCACTATCCTAAACGTATTCCAAATCGTTTTTAAGGGTCTCATTTCATGTATTTAATTTCCACCCAAAACCGTCTCCTCTTAAAATAACTTGTTTTGAATACGATTTCATTGTATGTACTTTTAATACATATATATATATATAACCAACCGGTTTCGGTTCACCCTAAACCTTCATCAGCATCATATAAAAACATATTAAATCAATAACAGAGTTACAGTGTACTTATGGGTAAGATAGAAAAGGAGGAGAGAACATCAACTTTGGTTTGGGGGGGGGGGGGGAAGAAGGTGGCAGGGGTAATATGTTTAAAATGGCCTATTTGACATGTCTAATTATTTATTTAGTAGATTGGTTTTATTTTCAGATCTTCTAGATTGTTCAAACATAAACTTATCTCATTTCTGTGCAACACATCTATACCCGAGGATTTATTAAAAAAGTGATCTTTATCTATTAGGTGTGTTACGAATTCTGAAAAACCTACTCTATTTAGGCACCTCAAGTGTTCATGTATGAACATTTTTTGCAGTTTTATATATTTAAAATGTTGGGCAATCATTACTTTTCAGCTTGTAGATGCCAGAATGGCTTGAATTATTTTCTTTTTCCTTTGAATTAATCAAAAGCTTGTTAGAAATTATGAAACACAAGAGGGTAAAAAATAATCAATGAATAAAATTCTACGCCAACAGTGGATTTTATTGACTCTAGTGTTGGGTATACTATTATACAGGAATTTATACATAGATGTGAATCGTAGTTTTTTGCAAGGATTCTAGATAGAGGGATAGTGACAAGTCTGTGGACCATACAATTGAAGGCAGAATGTTTATGGCAAATGAGATGGTTCGAAGTACTATGAATTAGTGCATTACTAAAGATAGGTTTTCTGAAAATATTTATATTGAATTTATCATTAATAATGGATAGGGATGGGTCTAGAAAATTGAAACTACAATTAGTACCTACTTCTAGGGTGAACTGAATTTTGCTATGCAATGAGTTTAGGGGTGACAAGAAGGAGTTAAGTTGACGTTCAGTACCTTGTAATACAAAAATTATGCCATAAAAATATCGTTTTCACATAAAAACATATTTGAACAGAGGTGAGTTAGAACTAAAAATACGTTTTTCCAGGTTATCCATAAAGATATCAGCAAAAAGGGCTTGTAGGTAAAACCATTGGTAAACCTTCATTTTGCTGATATGTAACATCGTTAAATTTAAAATAGTCGTGGTTAAGATAAATATTTGCCAAACGCGTCAGATCATCGGTAAGATTTTTCGTAGGTTTGAATTGGTTAATAAATTAGACAGTATATTTTTGGTACAATTCAAAATAAATTTAGTACATCGAATGGAACTATTTTGCACTTATTTGGAAGAGTTAAATCTTTTAAATTGTTAACTAATTCATAAGAGTTCTTAATAGTACACATCAGGAAAAACACATTGGAATCCATGTTTAAAGTAATGAAATACATTGTTAATGTTATGAAATACTTGTTTAAGGTTATGGAATACATGTTTAAAGTATACATGTTTGATCAATAAAACACAGACAGTGTTTTTCTTTTTACTGTTTCACAATGTATATTTTATAACAGTATTAGTCGGAAGATAGATACTCCTGAGAAAAAACCAACGAATTTCCACAGATTTAATCCAAAAGGAAAAATTGATTGGAAATACAAACATACTGCGGGTTGGAATTTACTTGAAATTGATCAAGTACCTTCAGCCGTAAATTGAACAAAGGGTCTAGGCACAAGGGAAAACTCAAATATTTATTTGCTGTCAGTGAACCCATCCTACCTACAACCCACTTAGAGATATGCTTAACACACTTTTTACAAATTTATATGTCTGATTTGAAGGATGAGAACTTCAAAGATTTAATAATTTAGTATTATTTATTATTCCGTACTAGCTAATGTCCCGGTGAAGCCCGGGCTTTGCGTAAAGTTTTACTAAATTAGAAGAAAGTAATTTTCCTGTAATTTTGAACGTATGCAAAAAAAGTATGCAAAATTTCTTCAAGAAGTACCGAAATTTTTGCTTTAAGAAGTATTAAAAGTGGGTGGTTTTAGGAAATGTCATTAGGAGAGTCACCTTCCTTTGTGTAAAAGTGTGCAAAATTTCATCAATCTAGTTTTCATCAATACAGATTTGTATGAAAAAAAAGCGGACGTTGCCTAAGAATTCTTTTTAATAATATATATACATATGGAAAGATAAATTACAAACTATCACAGGGATACGCAGAAAGAACGAGCCGCCAAAAATTTTGTTTTTGTCACACTCTACTTGCTTCAGTCACGTTCATACACCGTTTCATACTTACTAGTTGCACCGGTTTGTTGTTAAGATAGGATTTGACATAGCAATATAAAAATCTGTAAAAACGGTATCACAAACATGGCTGCCCAGATGGCAGCAACGCCAGACCATTTTCGTGGTTATTATTCAGTGGCTTGAAGACATTTGGGGGAACCAACAATTATTTCTTAATTATCACTTATTCTATTTAAATCAAACACATTTTGTTTGTACAATACTGTATGTAAGTATAGTATTTTCTCTGACGCTCTTTTCTAGAAGGTGGTGTAAAAAAACTTTAGTATTGGCGTTTGGATAGAGTACATATTGTCTGAAACCAAATAATTCAGACCATTGATTTTTTCGTGTAATTTTAAAGAAGCGGGTAAAAAGGATTCTCCTAAACGGTCGTGGCCAGTTCACGGTCGTTCGTATCCTTGTACCTTTCGCACCTTGCCTTATTTGCAGCGCAGGTTTTAAAAGACGGTATCAAGCCGGTAGCCTTAGCCAGGGATTCTAATGTGAAAACAGTAATCACTCGGTTTTTCATTACTTTTATGTTTATTCTACACGTGCGATTAAAAAATGTATTTTTAAAATAATCATTGAAATCAATATTAAATTCCGCTAGATATTTTTAATTATATGCTTAATGGCAACATTTATTGATTTTGAGATGACTTTGGTAGGCGAAACAGCCGTTGCTTGCAATAATAAATCTATCTTGAAAAAAAATAACAGCTTTAATTGGAGTGGAAGAAACACTCAGTATCGCTTTGGTGTATGACCACCATTTTGATTTGAAACGTTGTTTGAAATGACTTTAGTCGTATTTGGTGACCAGATATGAATAGCCAGGTACTCCCCCACCTTATTTCCCCTTCAAACCCCAAAGTTGTCGTAGTATCATTGGCTCCAGACGGTTGGGTACAGTTGGGACTCTTGTGCGGTATTCAAATAAAAAATCCTTTCGAATATTTTTATTATTAATGAGGTAATAAGTGAAATAAGAAGGTATGATGCGAATGTTATTGGTAGAAGAAATCGGGGACGCCCAAGTAAGACATGGCACGATCAAGTGAACCAGCGCCCCTGAGGTGATTTTTCACTGAAAAGGCGCTATACAAATCATCCAAATATTTTTATTATTTGGGTCGGGCCATGTCAAATCAGTATCCTTGCTGTCTTATAATGCGTTAAATATTTTTGTTATTTGAAATAAGCGAGTGTCGGGTTTCATGTGAAAATGATAGTGCTTTGCAAATAAATGGTTAATGAATATAATTTGACAATTAACTATATGTATTAACTCCCTTTATGAGTGATTTAACGAAATTAGAATAAGGTTATTAGTTTATTTTGGTTCCGTGATAACTCAACACAGTGACAATTCAATACACTTGCATACAAAGTGATATAAAGTCATTCGAAACGATGAAAAATAAAATTTTAACCTAACCCAACCTAACCTATTTAACCCAGTTAATAAAGTTTTTGTTTCAACACTTTCTATGACTTTATGTAACTTTTTAAAAATGTGATGAATTATCATTGTGATGATTTATCCGGTCACCGTTTATTTTATAGTTGAGTAACTGAAGACTAATTGTAGTTATAAAGCGGAAATAATATTTATTCATAAGAAGCAATTACTTTGTGGTTAGACATTTTTTTTTTTTAAATAAAACAAACACTTTGTATTTAACCACGAATATTTATTATTTTACACATCGACCGGTTTCGCTTCAACCAAGATTCATCAGGATATAATAATAACTAAATAATAAACAGAGTTGTTGGTTAAATATAGGTTGACAGACAGAGGGAGAAAGAATATAATTAGACAGAGACAACATTATTTGAAAGAGATACAAAGGATAGTCAATAAGTGGAAAGGAGACAACAATATACATGTAATTACAAGTAAATTTACAAACAATTAATGGTAATAGGTTTTAAAGATTTTTTTACATTATCATAGAAATTAAACACAATAATAATAGCTATGATAATGTATCTTAACAAACAATTAATCTTAATTATGATAATGTATCTTAACAAACAATTGATGGTAATAGATTTTAGAGGTTTTTTTTAAATTATCATAGAAATTAAACACAATAATAATAGCTATAATAGATTATAAAGTTTTTTTTTACATTATCATAGAAATTAAACACAATAATAATAGCTATAATAGATTATAAAGGTTTTTTTACATTATCATAGAAATTAAACACAATAATAATAGCTATGATAATGTAAAAAAAACCTTTAGTTATTATTATATCCTGATGAAGCTTGGTTTAAGCAAAACCGGTCGATGTGTAAAATAATAAATATTCGTGGTTAAAACAAAGTGTTTGTTTTATTTTTAACAAAGGAAATAATATTATTTATTAAAAAATTATAAGTTTTTTTTATTATATTACAGATATTTTACAAAAAAATAATTCCGGGAAAGACAATGCTGGTGAATGATGTGATGCATTGCAAGATCGAATGTCAGAAATATCTTTATGTTATAAAACACGGTTGTCACCGTTTGTTTCCAAGGTTTTTTGCCACATTTTGTGGAAGGCGTATAATTTTACTGTGAAAGGATGCAGCAGGCGGCAATGTTGTAGGTGTTCAGAGAATTGCCATTTAAAGAAATATATCCCTTAGAAGGGAAATATATTAATAGGGATTGTATATTTTCTCACTCAGCTACGTAATATTTGCAGATATATTTGTTAGTACGTAATAAAAGCAAAAAAAATCTTAACTTAATTAGCGCCGAGCACTAGATAATAGATACGATGGAAGTGGGAAGCTGGTTTGTTTTAGATGGTTGTTCGCTTTTATACGATTTAAATTTTGCAAAGTTAACGCTACAGATTTGAAGCGTAAACTTTGCAAAATTGCACAATTTGTATTAAAAACTTATCTACATAAATGAGTGTAGAATTAATACGTGTGTTCTAAAATTTTTCACGTAATTTCAAGGAAAAAATTCCTAAATTGCAGGTAAAACCAGCATTCGACAGAATTAGTAATCCGCGAAAATGGCAACATTTGTTGGGGAATGACCGTTTGAACGTTTGAGATTTCCGAGCAGATGCAAGCATCCAAACCATTTAAAGCAACGATTTAAAATTATTTTTTTGCTGATTTGTCTTCGAAATGTGCTGAGGGCGACGCATGCGACAAAAATTATAACTATTTTAGCAAATCTGGAAAATATCAAGAGCCTTTATACACTTTATTCCAATCTCCCGGCCCGTACTGTCAATAAAATGTTAAATGACATAATTCAATCTAAATGGTCCAACTCTTCTCTTTTATTTACTGATGGCTTCAAATCCCCAGGCTCTCCTGACTGTAGTGTAGGAATTAACGTTTACCATAATAATTCTAATGACAGAATATTTTATTCATTTTCAAACAGATTTTTAATATTTTCAGCGGAGTTAAATTGAATCTCTCAAATGTATAATCAAAAATAATTTTTAACATTTCCTAGTTCTCTCTGATTCTCTCAGTTTGATGATTGCTCTGTATGCTATGTATACTCCTTGCACTCCTTTCTTATCGTATTGATAAATTTAGTTAGATTCTTGCGGTTTGAGTCTTGTTGGAAATGTTTTCTATAACGTCAACGAGAATACTTTCAAATTGGGATAGATCGCAGATAATATTGACTGCAAGTAACCTGTTTTCGTTGGAAATAGAGATAAGAATGATAAGTTCACAACGTTCTACCTACCCTGCTAGGAAACTAATAACCCGTTCAAATGTTGGCATTTATTAGGGGAATTCAGATTCTTACCCTTTAGTACTTTCAACACATTTGTTCAGTTCGCAATGTTTTCTCTGTATTTCAAATGCGCTATATTCATATTATTTTTTAAAATTAATTTATTATATGTAGAATTAAGATAAAACTATCTATTCGGTGTATGAATTTAAAACAAACATAATTATTTATACATAATAAAATTTTAATATCAAACGCGAAAAATGTTGCCAAAAATGCTATCAAAATTTTAACGTAATTTTTATCAACCAATTTTTGTAAAAATTTTTACAATCGTAGAAAAATTGAGAGAACTTGATATTCCGAAAACACATTCGTTTAGTTTGGGGAATTTGTAAGACAACTGTAACTTCAATTTTATCTCCTTCATATAATGTATATTTTTTTAAAGTTATACCGATTGTTACGATAGTAATGCGAAATAAGAATTATTCATTTTAGCTATTTTTATGATTTTATTAATGACAAACAGTTTAAATATTTAAGGCAAACTGGAAAGAATTTGTTTTTCGCTTAAAACGTCAAAAACACAATTACGTATTTCCGAAATAAAAAATCTTTAAATATGGACGCCCGGTCATATAAGACCCAAAAACACTGGAGGGGTTAATGATTCAGTAATCATTAATCATTAATTATGGAAAACAGTATATTACTACAGGGTTTTCCAATAAGAGTTGTTATTTTGAATAGCCTACTATTTCGGTAGATGTTACTTTTGAAGTTGTCATTTTTTGACATTTTACAAGTAAAAACTACGCAATTAATAAAAATGCAATAATACACGCTTCAACAAAGCTTTGAAATTATTAAAATTCTCTTGATCGAATCAAATTGCAAACCATCTTGAGTGATGAGGCCCATTTCCACCTCGGTGGCTTCGACAACAAGCAAAATCGTTGCATCTGGGGCTCGAAAAACCCAAGAGTTATTGTTGAAAAGCCTCTTTTTCCTCAACGTGTGACTATTTGGTGCGGTTTATGGTCCGGTGGAGTCATTGGACCTTACTTTTTCGAAAATGAGGCTGGAGCAACAGTTGGATTTGCGCTATCGAGAGATGACCAAATATAATAGACTTGAAAAAAGAAAAAGTGTTAATGGGAAACTATTTATATTTATCATCTCCTATGCACAGACGCAAGGTAGGCATGCTGAGTCTGTTCTAGATATGAGCGGAACACCCACTTACAGTTATGTTGGCTTCATGAGAATAGCCCTTACCTTAACCGGCCTCACAACACTGCCCAGAAACATGGGTGTAGATTTAGTTCCCCTGTTTTTACACTGTACAGATAGGGGCGCTCTTGTGATGTGTCAAATAAAAAATCGATAAGATGTGATTTTGAGAGTATATCGATCGTCTACATGATCTTTTTAACCAATTTGGTGTCATTTCCAGCATAATACGCGATAGTAACGTACTTAACAAGGAACCAACGAGGACACTAATGATGATAGTCGGGGCATGGTCCCATAAACATTTTGACAAGGGATTTTCTGCCGGCTCGAGTTTGGAATGATGAACCCGTGTTGACTGTACGGTGAACAATTATTTTCAAAGCAAGTACTGCCAACTTTAATGTGAAGGTAAATTACATGACTTTGCTGCAGCTCGGGGGACATTGTGTATGGTTCATATCCTCTCTCGTCATGTGCTGAGTATATCAATACACGTCAGGTATTTTCAATTTTTGGATTAGATAAATTATTTTGAAATAAACACATCATTATGTTGGATATTATAATCTAAGTGGTGGCTTAACGTTTATTGATGAACACATTTTACTTTTTGACTGTGGAACTCCTGTGATCTAGTGAAAAAAAATAATAGAAAAATCATAGAAAATTTATTTCAAAGTCGTCAGAGAAGATGCAAACGTGAATTAAAAAAGTATTTTCTAGAGTAATATTTAGCGCAAGCGATTAAGACGTTATTATTTCCGCACAGTTTCATTGTATATAAATATAAAAATCGCTTTAAAAACATTGATTTTAATATGGATGACGATGGTTAACCCAAACACAGTTAACAGGTTTACGACCATCAAATTGAGGATCAATTGACGTTTTGAAATTTTGACGGTTCACGTTTAACGTTGATTCTCAAATCTCCACCCTTTTAGTTTTCGATCACATTATGATTACCTGAAGATAGTTCGGTCGAGAATTGGTGTTTTGGAGACCGTTCAATAGTTGGAAATTTAAAATGGAGCTGATCATCGATTTGATGGTAATTAAATGAGTCGATAATTTTAAGCACCCCAACACGTGCTTGATAGATGTGTTGAAGAACATATATTGTATACTGAGGAAGGAATTTTAACAAATGGATTTCAATCTTTAGAACACAGGTGTTAAGTGAAAATTCTATACTTGTTCTACCGGTATTTTAATAGAAAATGCTTAGAGAAAATTGATCTCTTGGGCAGTGGTGAATTGTAAACGAAAAAACGCCAATTGCGATCTACATTTTTAAACGGTTAATAATATTCTCACATGATTTTCAACGATTCGTTATTTCCGAATCATTCTATGTTTTCTTCTTCCTACAACATCTCTATAAAACCTATGTTCCCTCTCCTTAAAAGTCTCTCCATACAGCGTTCCCAAAGATGACACAAGTTCCGAGGGAAATTTATTTTCCTAGAGGAAAAAACGAAAACGAAATAATATTTAAAAATCATTATAAACGCCAGAATTTTCTTTTCAAACCAAAGTCGACAAACCTGACGATTCTGTAATATATATAGGTATATTTAGCGAAAATCGTAGCTACTCACAGTCAACTTGCATGGGAAATAAAACACATTCACGAGGAGATGATCACATTTATGTGGAAGCCTTTCACCATATTACTCTATTTACCTAATTCATTACGAAATTGCTACCTTATAAATTAATTTATATTTAACAATTACTATACTATACGTAATGCATAAATGATGACCACATAGTCGACACAAACTCTAAATGGCTTCATACGTATGCAAAGTATAGTTAGTTGATATGATAATGTTTGTAAAGCCTTTTGTATTTCTCATTATTAATCCAGACATTTTGGCTACTTGGTTTGTAATTTATGTGACATTTATTTTGTTACTTACCTTAGTTTTCATTTTACAGATAATCGATTCAAATTTGTATATTTCTTGAACCATTTAAAATAACTGGTTATTCTTATAATAGCTACGCTATTTAAGAAATCCTGTAAGTTGATAATCATTTAGGTTATTTATGGGTTTGTACGGCTTGGCATCTTTTTTTAGGATCATTCACATACTATAAATATTCAGTAATTCTACATTTAAAACTTTTTACACTTCATAGTTTATGTTTTGTATTTGTTTATGTTAATATATAATAGTTAATTTCATATATTTTCAAATTAAATAATGCTAAATCTGAAAACTAAATAAATATTCCCGTAATATAACATCTTTGACTTTGTTGGTGAGTAAATATCGCGAGCTGGAGATCATGTTTCATGAAATAGGTCATTCGGATCACATGAATATTTGAAGATTAAGGAAAGACTAAGGACGGGTTGTTTCGGATAGTTTGAACAATTCTTCAAATTTCAAAGTTAATTTTCAAGTTCTGTGAAAGATTTTTTCAAGTTCTGTTATTACTTCAGTTTTGCCAATCACCTTGCCTATAATGGTATAATAACAGAACTTGAATAGGACTTTCACAGAACCCGAAAATGAACGTTGAAATTTGACGAATTGTTCAAATTCTCCGAAACAACCCGTCCTAAAGTAAATCCTAATGAAAAGTGTTCACTTAAGCTCCACTAGTCTGAAAGACGGGTTGGGTTACTGCCGCCCTGGGAACCATTCAATGGATAACCATCACCTCTCAACCTAGTGGTCTGCTTCGTTTGGTGATTTAGCAGGGGTTCTCGGGTTCATAGGTTAGGATGCGCCTGTCTATTAGCTACGTGGCGTGCCAGATCGAGAAAGGATGGTTTAAGGAGTTCCTTTGACTTCTCCAACTGGTATCACGCCTTGCATCGCATTGACACACACTGATACGACGGTAGATTCAATCCAACAATTTTTATCCGACCCTTTTATCTTATCAAAAAATCCCAAAAAATCCTCTCCTTCCTTTCCTTAAAAAAGATCCTCCACACAACATCCCAAAGCCTGACGAAAGCCTTGAGGGAAATTATTTTCCTCAGGGCCACTTGTATGAAGTACCTAAATGTGAAAATGTTATTGCTAATAATTTTACACAATAAACATTAAACATTGATTAAACATAAGATATTTACGTTATAACAATGAGCTCTATACTCTGTTTAAGGAGCTAAACGTCACAAAATTCATAAAACTGGGAAGACTTCGGTGGCTAGGTCATGTGGAGAGAATGACCGAGCATCAAGAACCAAAGTCCCTGCTGAGCTCAAGACCGATAGGGAGAAGGAGCCTGGGAAGGCCAAGGTTAAGATGGAGCGACAACGTCCTCAAAGATTTGTCTGCCTTGGAGCTTCGAAACTGGAGAGAGCTGGCGCGGGACCGAGATGAGTGGAGGAAGACTCTTGAGGAGGCCAAGACCCACCAGGGGTTGTTGAGCCAAAAGTGATGATGATGATGATGATTTACAGTGGTAATATGTAAATTATTTTTTTTAGTTTTTTTTTTTTTTCCCTTTCAGTGGAAAGGGACCGGATTACTCCGACCCCTCATATGTCGGTCAAAACGCCTTATAATAAATCATTTTTGTCACTGTGTTAAGGAGTTCTAGACCAACTCGAAAAGTGTGATGAAGTTAGCATTTCCGTGGTAAATTCAAGGCTTTCTTTTATGCAAATAAGTGGAAAATGTTTAGTTGAAAACGTAAAGTGTAAATCCCACCAATAATTGGTAATAATTTCACACATTAAACATCTGTATATTACACAGGTCGGGCGCGGAAGGGGCCGGGTTATACACAGCGCACAATGGAATGAAATGCCGGACAAAGCGCCGGCCGCGCGGCGCCGGACCGCGGCGTGTCCAACGAGCGGATAACAAGGCGCGCTAAATGACTCGAGATTCGGGAATAAAAACCCGGCACAATCTGGGCGTTAAATTATTGCTAGGAACGGATAAAGCATTTAACAATGAATACCATTGGGGAACTTTTAAAATCGATCGTCTGCAGATGTTTAAAAGCGGTGTTGGTTTTTGTGAAATTTTTCTAAAAAAACAGTGACTAAAAAAATCTGATAATGATATAATGGTGATATTTTAGAAATTATTGTATTCTTTACTACACAGTCCCTGATGATAACCGGATTCACGCAGATAAAAAGAAAACAAACTTAATTTAATGTAATAACAATTAATTGTAAATTTAATATTAAATAAAGAAATTAAAAAATATATATATATATCAAAAAAAAAAAAAATGATGGTGGTCGAGTGTATAAAAATTTCACCATTTACTGTAGATTTCCATACAAATCAAATAAACATAAAATTTCCTGTACAAAATACTAGGCAGAAATCCTCGACGTCGCTCGGTGTTATGAATGATTTGGAGTAAATTTTTGAGGTTGTGTTTTCCACTAAACTAGGTGTAGTTTTATGGTGAAAATAATATTTTCAAAAATTGAAAAAAGTTTATTGTGTTGGTGCAATATTTTCTTCTGGTATCCCCGACTTTTTTATCATTCACTTCCACGTCATATCATCTTATTACAATCCTTTCTTTATTTATCGCTCTCCAAGTCTAAAAAATCTAAACATCCATTTCTCAATCTTATTCATTTCGCTTAGATGAGGCTTTTACAAAAGCTTAATTTTATCGTAGCTATAAACTATAATATAAGTTCTCAAGCACATACTGTAACCTCCAACAAATCTAAAACCTTTATTTAACCCTTCCCTTTCTCCACTAGTTTTATATTTCTGTTTCTGTTACAATAGTCTATCTGTCTCAACAAGTGCGTTACTTTTGTTTAGTGTATACATAAAAAAATACAGATACGAGATTTTTCTAAGAAAGTTTTTACCTTCCATTACCTACCAGCTTTTGATATTTCAAAATACAATATATTTTTTGTGAAAATCTTTTAACGGTTCAGTAGTTAAACAAAAAACGCACACTTTTATTTATTTACTACTAGCGCAGACCCGTAAAATACGCGGGATAGCGTGAATTCTCAACAAATCAGTTCCAATTTTGAAAATAGAATAAAATAATTTTCTGTTGAAAAAATTACATTTTACATTGGTACTTTAACACTTGTTTGGTTTTTTGACACACTCTCAGTTAAGATTTTTTTAAAAATGACACTTAAATTAAAAACAAATTTGAGGTAATTGAACCAATCTTACAATGATTCTCAGAGTAACAGTTCCACAACCGAAATCAGTGTGTTTGGAGACAAAAAGAAATAAAATTTTTAAAAACTTGAAAACGAACGTGATTTTTTAAAACCGGTCCGGTTGGAAAGACATAAAATTGAAATAAATAAATACAATAGAGTTCCACCAGAAAGAATAGGCATTGTAAATAACTTGCCAGATTTTTTTATCACTTCTCTTTGAATCCACTTATTTCCATAAAGTGCCTTTGCGATCTTTATTTTTTCTTTTGTCTTCATCTCAATTATTATTTTATTCTTGCGAGATTCTTTTAAAAAACTATATTTTTACGGAACAATAAACAAACTTTTATATTTAGAAGAATGTTTTTTTCATGTTAAAAGTAACAGAAACTACGATTTAATACTGAGGTAGGAAAAAGTTACTCTTCAAGTATTGAAAGTATTTACGAAAAAGAGTAGTGAATAATTAAGTAAGAAGAAGTAACAAACTCTAATTCAGCAAGTACACTTACTATAAATAATAATATGTTTGTAACTTCTTGTTATTTTAAAATATTAACCCATTTGTAGGAGAAATAAGTCTTGAAAGCATTAAATTTGAAAGCTTTATTCAGTAGGAGCAGACATAACAATGTTGGAAATATGGAAAAGTTATGTGCCTAATGTTAATCCAGGTGTAGGTAAATTAATATATCTTAGGAGCAACGAAATGGGTAATTTTCTTAGGGCCAGAAACAAATATGCCATAATTTCAGGATTTGCCTGTTTTCTGTAGTAGGCGTGCTGTAATACGCGCGTTGTACCTGTAAGGAGCTCGTTTATGTAATTTTATGTTCCGGTCTAAATACAAACTATACAGGTCGGTATCTCATACGCGACTGTAGATTGGGAAAACATTGATATAATTTTACCAAATAAGTATTTATTATTTTTAATTTCGAAGCAGCTAATTCATTGTTAATTTTTTTATGTAATGTGTATTTTTAGTTTTAATTACATTTAAGACAGATAATACAGGATTTCCAAAAATAAAATATACAAGTGGTAGAAAAGTATACGCATGGGCTGAAGTAATTCTTATATTACTGGAGTTGGACTATTGTTTCTCGCTCTTGCAAAAACGCGAAGCGCATGAAACTCAAAATCGTTCCCGCGCATGGATTTTTTAATGCCACACTTATTTACTATAGAAATCCCAAACAAAATAAGATTTGTTGTGTCCTGTATTTGGTGAACCAAATCAGTTTAAATACAACATTTTACTGACTATTGCGATGTTACAAAGTATTTGTGAGTGATAATTATTCTGGAATGACGGAAAAAGTTTTTTCGATATTAACCCTACGCAGGAAGCCCTAAGGAACATAATTTCTTAAGGATCAGTTGAAGAGGTTAAAAGGTATCCCGGGTAGGCGCATCCTGAACACACCTCACCCGATGAACCCGGGCACCCCTACTAAATCACCAAACGTAGCGAACCATTTGGGGTGAGCTGTGGCATACGTGTTGGTCATCAAATAAATGGTTCCCTGGCAGCGGTACCCAAATCTGTCTCCCAAAATGGTATTCCGACTAGAGAAGTTTGTGAAATATTAACAAATATAATACAACAATTTTATAAAAAATGCAATGCATGTTAACTTTCACTGGTCCAATCACACATATGGGGAAACACATACGTTACGAATTTAAACGACCTACAAATATTACGGAATAAATTTATAAAAAAACTTTTTAATTATAACTCAGAAACCCCCACCAAAAAGTGGTAATCAATATGATAATTCATCACATCTTTAAAAAGTTATATGAAGTCATAGAAAGTGATGAAACAAAAACTTTATATACTGGGTTAAGTAGGTTAGGTTAGGTTAAGTTAATTTTTTTATCGTTTTTAATGACTCTATATCACTTTTTAAAAGTGTGTTGAATAGACACTGTGTTGAGTTAGCATGAAACCCAAAAAAGTATACCAAGAAACTAAATTACTTCTTCTTCTTTATGTGCCGTATCAGGTCCCCCCGACGTTGGCGATCACTCTTGAAAATGTCTCTTTGTCTTGCGCTGCCCGGAATAGCTCCTCCACACTTCTAATGCCGGTCCACTCTCGTATATTTCGCAGCCAAGACATTTGTCTCCTACCAGGCCCTCTGCGACCCTCTATCTTGCCTTTCAATATTAACTGGAGCAAGTGATACTTCTCCCCTCGAAGTACATGACCCAGATATGAAATTTTCCTGATTTTTATTAATCTAAGCAGTTCTCTCTGCTCTAGCCCGCCTGAGAATTTCTGTGTTGGTGATCATGTCGGTCCATGGGACTTTGAGTATTCTCCGGTGAAGCCACATTTCAAAAGCCTCTAACCTGTTCATGGTATTTACTTTCAAGGTCCATGTTTCACATCCATACAACAAGACCGACCACACATAACATTTTAGCATTCTCTGCCTTAGTTTTAAGCTGATATTATCATTGCAGAAGAGGGATTTCATTTTAATGAACGCAGTTCTTGCTGCTTCAATTCTGCACCTAACCTCTACATCTGGGTCAAGAGTCTCCGTGAGAATACTGCCGAGGTATCTAAATCTTTCGACCTTTTCGACATTGCAACCATTTAACTGTATCACTGATTCAGAGTGATCTAGTCGTCCAAAAGTCATCCATTTTGTTTTATTGACGTTGATTGTTAGGCCCAGTTGCTCACCAGCATTATTAACAAGATTTAATAGGTATTGGAGGTCATCGATACAGTCAGCTAGTAATACAGTATCATCTGTGTATCTTATGTTATTAATGACAACTCCGTTGATCTTAAGACCCTTCTCAGTATTACTTAGGGCTCTTTTAAAGACATAGTTGGAATAGAGATTAAACAATAGTGGCGACAGGATACAGTCTTGTCGTACTCCACGCTGAATGGCAATTGCATTAGATCTCTCATTCCCATGTCTTATTTCTGTTGTTTGGAACCAATACAGGTTTTTTATGAAATTCTGGTCTTTGGTGTCAACGTTACAATCCGCAAGCATTTTCAGTAGGTCAGCATGTTTTACCCTGTCAAATGCCTTTTCGTAGTCAATAAAACAGGCAAAAACTTCCTTTCTTTGGTCACGACACTTTTGCAATAGTACATCGATAGACAATAATGCCTCACGCGTCCCAAACGCATTTCTGAAGCCAAACTGAGTGTCATCCAAGTCCTGCTCGCACTTATTGCGTATCCTGGCATGTATTATTTTAAGGAATAATTTAAGGACATGACTCATCAGGCTTATTAATCGATAGTCACTGCACTTCTTAGGGTATTGTTTTTTAGGCAATGTCACGAAGGTGGATTTTAGCCAATCTTGGGGTATATTCCCTGTGTCGTATATAGAATTAAATAACCTCAACAGGTAGTCAACATTTTCATCATTAAAGAGCTTCAACACCTCAACTGGAATATCGTCTGGTCCGCACGCTTTTCTATTGTCTGAAGTCTTTATTGCATGAAGAATTTCTGATTTTAAAATCGATGGTCCATGCAATTGATCATTGGGAATATTTATGTCAGGTCTAATATCTTTGAATGTATCATGAATAAACTTTTCCCATGTTTGTAAAATATCTTTTTCATCCAATATTAATTTATTGGAATCGTCAACTAAACATGATGGAGTAATTCTTCTAGAAGTGCCTGTAATTTCCTTTAATTTTTTGTGAAGTTTGAATGCATTGTGACTACGACTGTACGATTCTAGTTCTTCACACTGTGACTTCATCCATTCTTCTTTGGCTTTTTTAATTTCACGTCTAATCGTTCTTTGTAAGTTTTTATATTGTGTCTCATTATGTTTGTGTTTACGTCTCTCATCCATTAAGTTCAAAATGTGGTCAGTCATCCAATTCTTTCTTCTAATTTGCTTATCAGCTTTCAAATTTGCATCACAGGTTTCACGTATAACTGACTTAAGGTTATCCCATTGTGTTTGTATTTTTATCGATGGATCACAAGGAAGTAGCCTAATATTATCGTTCAAAGTCTGAGATACCCTATTTCTGACCACTTCTTCATGGAGTTTCGAGATTTCCATTTTAATTTTGGTTTTGGGCTTTTTTATTTGTTTTAAGCGTAAAAGAATATCGGCAGTTAACAAAACATGGTCAGAACCAATGTCCGCACCAGGGTACGTGGTGACTCTCTTTACGGAGTTCCTGAATCTATGGTCTACTAACACATAGTCAATTTGGTTCCTGACAATATCATAGATTGTTCCATCCTGGGTGATCTCCACGTATAAAGCCTTCTTTTCGGGAGTTTAAACCAGGTATTTAATACAACCATATTTTTATCCTGGCAGAATTCATATAGTCTATCACCTCTTTGATTGCTTATGCCTAAGCCATATTCACCAACTATATGAGAGCGGCGACCTTCACCGATTTTGGCATTTAAGTCTCCAATGACAAAATTGACTTCTCCTCCTTTCAAACTTTGCAATGTACTGGCTAGTGAGTCATAAAAAGATTCCACATCACCATCATATCTCACTTCCGCTGTTGGTGCATACACTTGAATAATATTCATGTTGATGGGTTGACAGTGTAATTGTAATAATATTATTCTGTCCGAGATGGGTACAAAATTCTTAACAAATTTTACATACTTCTCCATGACGAATACAGCAACTCCGTTTCGAAACTTCCTGAGTAGTATAGATTTCCCTTCTCGTGTTGGTGTATGCCGCTGCCTGTCCATCTCAGTTCACTAATTCCAAGAATATCTACTTTTAATCTTTCCATTTCCTGTATTGCATTATCCAATTTACCGCTGTATAAACTTCTTACATTCCATGTTCCTAGTCTTATTTTTGAATTCACTATTTTGAGCCGGGAGATTCTTTGCACCCCTGGCCCATTTAAGGGCCGCCCGGGACTCGGGGCCATTGGTTGGTTTCTCTCCATAGTGATATGCTGGGAAAAGATACTGGAGTGGTTTCCCATTGCCTTCTCCAGGGATTTTTCTGTAGGGGTTACCTTCCCTTAGCTGAGCTGATCCGGTTTTATGGCGCCGGAAACTCGCCATTCGCCCTCTCCTTATCAGCTACGACCATGATGTTAGGGTCAGTGGTCATATTGCCCGGGACTCGCGGGATCATAAAGACCACTCTAGGACGCTAAGGAGTAGGACTTACTGGAAATTTTGCTGATGTTATTGCAAGATGGCGTATCACGGTATTTTATAGGCCCACTTCCCCCAGCAGGAAAATGTTCCACCGTGGCCTTTCCAGTCATTGAGCCCCTAAGCAAATTACTTAAAATCAGAAAATTCTATGAATATAACAAATTATTATTAATCTACAAAACCCGAAGTGGATTTATACACACGAGCACAACATTTAAAAAAACATCACAAGTGCATGAACAATACACGAGATAAAATAATGAACTATACACACATTCAGCAAACTGAAAGTAATAGAAGAAATATAGGATACGAGGTTATACACATATACAATCTCCTTCCCAATAGCTTGACATCAGTAAATAGAATTTATTTATTAAAGAAAAAACTGTTTGCTCTTAAAATCAGTGAGCTAAATTAAAATGTATTATGTATGTTATGTAGTAAACAATAATATTTAGATTTTTATCATGCACTTTTAAGTTAAGAAAGCGAAAGGTTTATACATCTTTTATTTTAGACTACATCCTCGTTAGGGATTGTGAAAATAATTGTCAAAAATAAACAGTTAAGATCTAATGTACAAAACGAATATATACATAAAATTGTGCAAATACACCTCTCCAAGTCTACAAGAAAAATTGATATCAAGCAAAGGAAAAATATAAGTATAGAGTGAAAGCGGATTTAAAAAAGTTTTCGATGTGAAACATGCTTCCCACGCACAACAGGGCTGATCATCAATTATTATGAACGATGGATTAATTCTATAATACTCAGTTTTTCAAAACTTATATATATACCCATACAAAAATTATTTTGAAGAGTGAAAAAAAAAATGTTTTTCGTAAACGTGTTCTGTGGCTGTGAACCAATGTTTTTTAATGTTATTTCACTGCACTTTTCATAATAGTAAGAAACTTTACACCCTTTCAAAGAAAGTGTATAAGTGTTCAGTACGATGAAATAGTTGTGCACTGTTTTTTTTTTTTTTTTTTTTTTAAGAAAGACTTATATTTCTGGGTTCTCTATTATAATCAATGCGACTCTTAACGATAAAAAATAAAGCAATACTTGACGATCTATCTTTTTATTTAACCCTAAATTGATCTGGTTGGTCCCGGGGACCCGCCCGACTTTTTTAATGGTTGTTGAATCTTGTTTTACTCGCCTATTAATACCTTCCACTAGCGACGTAATGAATGTGGAACAGTGGTGACGTGCGCTTGTGCTTCACGCAAAGGTATGTACGCGTGTGCGTGGAGTCCGTGGGACTCACTGGTGTAGTTACGTAACAGCGTTCGTAACTACACCAGTGTTCGTAACTACACCAGTTCGCTAGTGGCCAGTGACTATGTTATTAAGAATTCTCGACATGTATGCTTCAAAATTTTTTTTTTATTTCCCAAAGTCAAAGAGATAAAAGCCCAGAGTGAAAGATACTCTCATGTGCGTGGAGAATGCCGTAGATCTAGTTGTTCTAGACGGTTTGAAGTTGTTGGGACTCTTGTGCGGTTTCCACATAAAAAAAGATAAAAGTTGTCCCAAAGTTTTCTCGTCAAAATCAGAAAGGTTTTTACAAAACAAAAGTCAATCGCGCTCAATTACTTCCATGCTAACTCAACACAGTGACTATTCAACACACTTTTAAAAAGTGATATAAAGTCATTAAAAACGATGAAACCATTTTTTAACCTAACCTAACCTAATCTACATACCCAGTTAATAAAGTTTTTGTTTCATCATTTTTCATGACTTTATATAACTTTTTAAAGATGTGATGAATTATCATTTTGATGATTTATCCAGTCACCCAATTACTTATATAGAGTCAACAAAAGTAGCCAAGACTGAAGGAGCAAACAATGTTCACGGAGAGACATTACAAAGACACTTAGGAAATAATGCTATTTGTGCCCAAGTCACCTGAAAAGGAAGTGAGTTAACATTTTAGTTAAACATGTACGAAGCCTGTAGGTTTGAGTTGTTCGAAGGTCCGTAGGCTGTTTCAACAATGATCGTGGACAAACTTGCAGGTTTCCTTTATTATGTGAAGATGTACAATAATTTTGGTTTTTAAGTAGTTGTCATGATTAAATTATTCAAGTTCGTAAAATAAGCATAGTGTTAGCTATTTTTTCCTTGACTTTGGAAGAATATTTGAAGCTGAATTGAAATATTCCGTTTTGGAATCAATGTTTTTCTTTTCATATTTATTTTTGAATATAAGAAATTTGTGAAGGAACACCAATTGCAAAAAAAGTACCTGTGACTCCACCGGGTAAATTGTTTAGTTTTGCTTCACCTTAGGGTTAAAATACACAATAACTGGTTTGACTCCACTGAAATAGTTTCCTTTTAATTATACCTAGTAGATCAACTCGACTCTAATAATCTTATTACCTATGGCTATAATACTGGTTCAATAACACATAGCCTTTTTTATAGTTTTGTTTGTCACATATAACTTTCTTCTTTTATTTTACTTTTCACTTTTATACTTGTTACTTTCTTTATTTTATTTTTCTATTCATACATATTTTGGTGGCACATGTCGTGCCGTATACATGAAAATAAATAAGTAAGTTGTTCTAAATAAATTTATTGTTGCCATTGTGCCAAAAAGTAGATTTTCAATGCCAAACTATTCATTCAAGCGTATTTAAAAGCACTGTAAAATTGATAATTAACTAATTATTTTTATTCCCACTGCACTATGATAATCAAGACCCCCTCACTATGAGCGCATGAAGATATCTTTCCAGAAATAAACAAAATTCGTGTGATGGCGACGCAAGAAAACAAAAAGAAAACATCAGAATAATGCCCATTTGTTTTCATTTTAGCAATTCAGAACGTGCCCAGACATAATATATTATTTGTTCTCTCAGCAGGACTACATATTCCACATATGCGTTATTTTTGCCGCAGGATATGAAAAAAAATATCTCGAAGCTCTGTTGTGAATAATAGGTTACAGTTAATTTTGTAATAATTAATGTCCCCGCGTCGTGGAAATTACTAAAATAAGTAACATTTAATCTGAGCCTTTGCTTACGATTAAATAACGCCCCGGTATTTGTGGTCACGTTGGTTCCGCTCGTGTTTTTAGCGCTATGAGCGACCAGTTGACTACCCAAAAACCAAAGAAAATAAATAAATAAATTTTAAATACCAAACTACAAGTTGGTTGCTGCTTTATACGTTTTAAAAATAACTTGTCGACTAATTTGAATTCTTACTAATAGTGATTAGTTTTTTAAGGTATGGTATGTTTCGCTTTTTGTATGTTTATTAGAATCAGGAATTACAATGGTCATTAGAAGATAAACACCGGCTAGTTGGTAAGTATTTAAAAGAGGGATTATATTATTTTTTTTATTAATTATATATTGTTTTATAATTCCTAAAACGGAAATATCAATCTATTATGCCTCAATAATTATTCCTATTTTAAATATTTTTCCCCTAAACCAGTCTTTTCCTACTAATGTATTGTAATTCCTAATTCTAATAAGCTTTCTACACTCTTACTCCTCCTCCTTCCCTCTACCTACCCCTCTCCAAAGGTGATCGATATTTAATATTTAACTTTAGTGTACATTTACTCCTGACGAAGCGAACACAGTTCGCGAAATATCTAGATTGTGTATATACAAATTAATTGATGTAAGTTATTTGTCCTTTTAAAATAATGAATAGTGCCGTTAAAAATATAAAACCGGTTTGAAGAACCTTTCTTCAAAAAAATAATACTCGTTTATTTGTAAAACTGTTAGATTGAGCGAATTGACTCATACCGATTTGAATTAACAATCGATGTCAATTACCTAAAATATCAAATGAAAACTGCTCTCTGTTACAAAAAGACTTGAAAATAAAAGAAAATACAACTAAACTTAAATCGGATACAAAAAAATGCTAACAATACATTTCTATCAGTGGAATCTAATGGTGGAATTCAAATGAAAATAGACAAAGTGAACATTTTTTCCTTTGTGTAATGAATGAACCCACCCTGGTTACTGAAATCATGTAGGTCAAATAGGTTTTTTTTTTAAAACATTAACACATCTTCATCGTAGGTATAAAATACAACACATAACCTCCGAACACCCTGTTTATTAAATATTTTGAATATTAACAAATATTATTTAAGAGCATAATAAATTATTCTGGGAAAATCTATAACGTCAGTTCCCAGGCCCTTTGAAATATTCGCGTTTCTTCCGCTACCTGTTTCAGCCAAGGGTTATTTACTGTAACGGCCTCCTTACTAAAGGAATTTAAACATAATATCTGTTATTTGTAAAGACTGCTGTGTAGGCCTTTCTTATAGGAACTGGATGATTTATTACCCAATAATCAAGGAATCAATAAATAATGTTCAGTCAGAGAAAGCGTCTTTGTTCTCGCAATTTCGATATTTCATCGGTTTGCATATTATTTCCTGTTGGCTCTTTTCATACTGCTTCAAGCTTTCATCGTATCTCACCAGTCTTTAATAATATTGAATAAGTTATTGACATTCGAATTAATATTAATTTTCAGGAAAATTCTGTGGAAGAGCCTAGCACCAATGGAAAAGTTTATTTTATTTGGTTACCACAAAGCGGAAAACTGCTTCCTTGAAGATGCAAAGTTCTATAATGGTGGGTTTTGTTGTAATTGAAATTGGACTACGTTTACCTGTGTACTTCAGTATTTACTATTTTCATCTTCCATCGTCATTTCAAACATGAACAATGGAGCTTTGACATAAAGAGTTCTCTCTTTCTTTCTTACAAATCTAAATTTTCCACAACAAGTCTTTAAATTAAATATAACTACTAATTAGTAAAATTATTCATACGTAATGTACTTTTATAGTCAAGCTTACCGACAAAGCCCTCCTACCATAAAATTTTGTTCCACAATTCAGAGAATTTTCTGTAACTGATATTCGGTAGGAAATAAACAGTACCTATACATAAAATTGTATATTATACCTGAAAATAAGGTTTAAGGGAGAACTACCACTCCTAAAATTCTGATCGCAGTTCAAATGAGAGCCATAATTATTGTTTTGTATTTCACCGTCAATGTAAATCATATTATTTTATTAAAATGAATGAATTATTTTTTCTTCATATGAAGCGGTTACTTTGTGATGTGACATTATAATTTAAAATTAAACAATAACTTTGTAAACATCACTTATAGGTAAATACTTAATGCCGACCGGGTTTCGCTACAACCGTAGCTTCATCAGGACAGTATAATACTTATAATATAATACTTATAATAATTATTATTTTTTAATGATAAACTAATGTTTATAACACAAGGTTTTTATGCACAGCACAAAGGATAACAAATTATTATAAGCATTAATTACTCTCCTGAAATATTCATACAAATTGAAAATATCTGCCGAGTAAAAATAAATGCCGCCGATTGGAATTGAACCCGCACCTTCTGATGTCCGGTCAGGTGCTCTGGACCACTAGGCTACGTCGGCGAGTAATTAATGCTTATATTCATTTGTTAAAATGAATGTAAATATTTTTTTCTCAGATCTGTAACAGAGTTGGTCATCCATTCTGTCAGGTTAAAACATAACCGTTCTTCATTATACATCCTGTTTTTTTTAGATCCCTTATAAAAATCAACATCAGACGTCAAACAGTTACTATATTGGCGGCAATGGTTTAAGATAATTATGTTACAGGGGTGTAAACTTGTGCAGTGTTACGTTAAATAACTTTTTTATGAAAAAAAAACAAATGAAATGAAATTTATTTTTTTTCTGACTCATTGAAATTATATGTCAAAATCACGTCACTGAAATATGTTTTTTTTATATTTACTCCACACAGGAGGCCCTGAAGAAAATAATTTCCCTCAGGGCCTATGTCATCTTTGGGGATGCTGTGTGGAGGGTCTTTTTGTGGAGAGGAAGGAGTGAACATGGGTCTTGAAGAGTCCCATGTTGTAGGAGGGAGGAAACACAGAGGCCGGCAGTTCGTTCCACAGCCGAGCTGTTGAACTTAAGAACGAATCGTAGAAGCGACCCGTTCTCATGTGACAAGTGTCAACTGTGTACAAATGTTGGGCGCGCGTTTGGCGTGTATCCCGACTACGCACCGGTGCCGAAGGGATCAATGACGCTAGTTCCTCAGAGCATCTTCCATTGAAATACCGATAGAACAAGGACAGCATACCTACCTGACGCCTGTGCTCTAAAGATTGCAGTCCGTTTGTTAAGATTGGGGAATCTATCAAACGGACCGCCCGTTTCTGCACAGAGTCAAGGGTTTTTTTCAGGTATTTTGGGGCTCCAGACCAGAGATGGCTGCCAAATTCGACAGTAGGGCGCACTTGCGATTTGTACAGGGTGAGCAGTTGTGTACTATTAAAGTATCTGCGGGCCCTGTACAGTACGCCCAGCTTCTGAGAGGCCAACTTTACTCTAGCTTCGATGGAGCCCCCGTACCTGAGCTGGTCACTTATAGTTACACCAAGCATATCAATGGAAGGCCTGTTCGGAAGATTGCTTCCGTTGAAGGAGACTAGATTATCATTTGGATCCCTTTTAGACGTAATCAGACAGGATTGGGTCTTTGAAACATTAAATTCGACGAGATTATTTTTACCCCAGGAGGAAATACTCTCGAGATAACCGTCCATTCTCTGCTTCAAAGCCCTCCGAGCCGTTGGAGTTTGTGTGCCCTTTGGGGGCTTGTCAAACAAAAAGCTATCATGAACTGTACTGTCATCCGCGTAACAATGAATCGGTGCACATGTCAAAAGGTCATTGATGTGCAACAAAAACAAAGTTGGAGACAGAACCGATCCCTGTGGGACGCCAGCATTTATGGAGTGCGAGGAAGAGGTGAAACCGTCAGCAACCGCCTGAATCGACCTATCCCTTAAAAAGTCAGCAATCCACGTACACAGGGATGCGGGAAGTCCGTAAGAATGCAATTTGTTGACAAGTCCTCGGTGCCAGACCCGGTCAAAGGCCTTGGATATGTCTAGTGCGACCGTTTGGGTCTCACCGTGACGTTCCAGGCACCGCCCTCAAACATGCGTCACATACGCGAGAAGATCACCGCACGAGCGGTTCCGCCGGAATCCGTATTGACGGTCGTTGATAATTTTGTTCTTCTCGAGGTATGTGAGCAGTTTGTCGTTGATCACACGTTCCATCACTTTGGACAGAACTGATGTGATCGCTATGGGGCGGTAGTTGGCCGGGTTGGAGCGGTCACCTTTCTTGGGAATAGGGTGAATTACCGCTTTTTTCCAACCAGAGGGTACAGTGCCACACTTCAGGGACATTTTGAAGAGCTTTGTCAAAACTATTTCCGCAGCACACCTCTGCAATACCAGGGCAGGTATTCCATCAGGTCCACTAGCTTTGTTAACATCGAGCCCCCGTATGACGTGGAGTACATCCCGATGCCGGATCCTCAGCTTTTTCATATAGAAGCCGCAGTGAGGAACCGACGGCGAAACAGCACCCCCGTCGTCGAGGGTCGAGTTTTCCGCAAACATTTTCCCTAAAAGGTTTGCCTTTTCGGTGGCGGTGTTTGCTAGTGAGCCGTCAGGTCTGGTAAGAGGTGGCAAACTGGGTTTGCAAAAATTTCGACCTATTGAGCCCGCAAGCGACCAGAATGCTCTGCTGCCATGCGGGCAGGCAGCCAGCTTTTTGCTGATCTGCAGGTCGTGTTCGAATTTTGACCTATTGATGATTCTCTTGCATTCCTTTGCCGATTTGTTGTATGCTGATCTGCTTTCGGGCGTTCGAGATGTGGCTCGGTAAGCCGCGTTTTTTCGTCGAACTGCTTCGGAGCATTGTCGACTGAACCACGGCTTTGAGCCCACACCAGTTTCTTTAGTAGTCGATTGTATGAAGCCATCCATCGCCGAATTGATGACTTCACCAATCTCCTGGGCACATCTTGAAGGGTCCGAAGTCCGAAAACAAACAGCTGACCACGGAAAAGCGTTGAAATGGGCCCGCATACCGAACCAATCTGCTGACCTATAGTGCCACACTTTTCTCCTCAGCCTCTCATTGGTTGGTCTGAGGCTAACGGGGATTGATTTCGTCACTAGGCAGTGGTCAGATGATCCCAGAGGCGCTGTGACGTCAATCTTATAACCGTGTGGCACAGTAGTTAAGAATAGGTCTAACAGATTGGAGCGGTGAGTCTGGACATCATGAACCCTTGTAGGCTCCTGAACCAATTGCTCTAATCCGTAGCAAATGGCAAAGGATTCCGCCTGTCGGCCAGCCGAGTCCGTTGGGCCTGAGAACTTCAACCATGGTTCGTTATGAACGTTGAAGTCCCCCAGAACAACGAACTCGGCCGAAGGGTAGCGGGGCAAGAGATCATCAATAGTATCGCTCAAATGTTTGAAGAGCTCGGAAGTGTCTGATTCGCTATGGTTCGGTGAGCGGTATAGACATGCGTAGAATCTTGCCGTACTGGCAAGATTGACGCGCACCCACATTACGTCGAATCTGGAGTTTTCCAGACTCAATAGTCGCACACAGTTGACGTCAGCTCGACTATAGAGGCAGACTCCTCCTTTCAGTCGGAATTTGCTTGCGAGGGTAAAGCCCGGGCAGCCCAGATAGGAGGAGTCTGGCGGCTCGACTATCTGAGTTTCGGATAGGAAAAGAAGGTTGGGACGTTGGGACAAAAGATGGTGATGGACGGAATTTAAATTTGTGTGCAGGCCGCGAATGTTGGCAAAATTTACCAACAGTTTGGGCCCGCACCGGGGACGCCTGCTACTCGCCGCTGTAAAGATGTTAAGTTTGTTTTTATGTATATTCATGATTTTAATTTTTTTTTTTTTTTTTTTTGTATGTTCATATGTTTCATTTGTTCATATGTATGTTCATATGTTTCATATGTTGTTGAGATATGCAATGCGAGGATACCATTTGAGATTTTCACGGCCAAAAGTATAATAGTGATTATTTTTTAGGTTATTATTATTTCGTATCTTCCGTATCTTCGTATCTTTCTCCTTCTTAAGGCGACGTTTTAAACAGCGTTTCATTATTCCTCATCTACCATCTGGCATTTTCCCTGATGAAAACTCTAAAATTAATCACAATAATACTGATTGAAAGGTATTGAAAACTGTTTGATGATCAAATTGGCAAGGTATCTGCCCGTAACTTGGTCGCACCGAAATAACGTAATCTTCAAAAATAATTAATAATATTAGCTTGATTCGAAAATAAATTAACATCACTAGGGAAAGATTTTCTCCTAGCGATAGTACCTACCTACCCACCCACACACAAATTAGATAGTTGTGAACTAGCGGTAGCCAGGTGGGTAGGTACTAGAAGGGCGCCTGCTGTTGTTCTACCTGCCTAAGAAACATTAATTTGTGCAGTGGTTTGTCGGGCTGCTGAGGAAACCGAAGAAATATGAGTTTTGTGAAGGGGAACAAATTGAAATAATTATAATTAGTTGACACCCCGAGCCCCGATGAAATTGTTTATCACCCTCCGGCGGGAAGTCGTGCTACAACGATTCGTCTTGTATTTAGAAATTTGACTCCTTTGTCTTTAAGGATTTTAAAGAGGTCTTTTCGTTATTTTAAAGAATTTTACTCTTAAATCTTTATATCGGTGAAGGGAAACGAATGGAGAAAGGAGTGGAGACGTCCAAGTAAGAAATTGATCATATGCATGAATCGCCTATACTGGGACACATGTATTTTGTTTAGAGATTTTGAACAGTAGAAGACTGAATGTGGATGATTAAAAAAGTATTGTTTCACATTTCAACTTAAAATTTGAAAGTAAACAGTGTTATGTTTGGTTATTTAGTGCAACTATAATTGTTTATTTCCCGTTTTATTATTCAAAAACGACCATTGTCCACATTGCGCACATTAAAGAACGATGATTGTCCATTTTACTATTCAAGAACGACGATTGTCATTCGTTCCTTTGTGTCACTAAGAATTCTAGCCGAGTTTCGCTTTTAGAAAAGCGTATTCTTCTCGGCTGTGAGCGTTATTGAATATTTAAGTAATATACAAAGTTGTTCTGCAAACCATGCTATATATATAATGGCACTCATAAAATGAAAAAAAATAATTCAAAATCAAATATAGTTTACATTCAAACTCATCGATTGTATTTATTTGAGCAGAATACCGCACCCTTTATTCCGATTTATTTTTCTTTCATTTTTTTTTTCTAAACTTTGATACTGCTTGTTATTCCACATTCTTGCAAAGTAAGCCGATTCTTGTCTTGTTGATTTGTATTCTGCGTTTATTTACTTCACAAATGTCAAAACCGAATTGACATTTGGCGCCATTTGCAAAAGTTATAGCGTTTTCCAATAGGGTGATTACATTTGCCTCACCCTGTATTTACACTTTAATAAAAAAATATTGAATAAAATTAAAATAGGATAACAAATATGAAACACTAATTTGATATAACAAATTTTTGAACTATGCAGTACTCGTAACGTGTACTGATTTTTATTAGTCACACATTTGGTTGACCCAAATAATCCAAACTTAGCATTGTTTGTGGTGCATATGCATTCACTTCCGACATTGATGTAGGTACTTGCCAACCGTTCCTCAGAATCAATCTCTAATCTTAAGTTAGAATATTATTTTACCGATAAATGAATATTTGAGTGCTTTGCGAAAACGTATTGTTCATCCCAAACTTTCATTCATCTTGAGTACGCTCCGCAGTTGAGTTTGACAGCCACCTATAATATAAACTATTTATTTAGGTATCTGAACAAAAATTATTGACATTACAAATCTAGCAGCATGTTTAATAGACTTCAATAGTCTAATACTCTAATGGGAAGATTGCAGTCTGTATAATACAAACTGTGATTGTTTCTTCGGTGTTTCAAGGTAAGCTTAGTGTTAAAATAAACAACAAACTTGAAATTAATTAGTTTATTTGAGAAACCGGTATGGGGATCGCCGCCCCGAGAACGTTTGGTGACTTGGCAGGGGTGCCTGTTGTTTTATGGTTGGGTCAATATGGTGACGATATTCCGGATCTTGGTAATTCATCTGCCCACCAACTGCGTGGTAGACCAGATCAAGAGAAACTAGTTGAGGGAGATCTTTTAACCTCTCTAGTACTCTCGGAACATCGCTTTGCACCGAAGAGAAAGAGAAAGATTCGTACGACCGTCTCTCCTGGACACACTAACCCCTATTTTCCTACCCACCCCTCGTGATTTTTTCTTTCCAAACTTCACTTAAAACATCCTCCATACAGCACACCCAAATATGACATAGGCCCTTAGAGGAATTATTTTCCTCAGGTCCTCCTGTGTAAGGTTAGTGTAAAAAAAATATTGCTAATAATTTTACACATTAAACATTTAAGTATGTTTTATTGCTTAGTCCATTGTTCAACTGAATTGGCGTTAAAAATTTACATGTGGAAACAAAACTGACCATTTTTAATAAAAAAATATTTGTGCTTTCGACAAAGAATTTCATAAGAATTTTCAAGAAAGAGATTGTGTGGTACAATACCCTTTTCACGCATCGTACCAGTTTATTTGAATATATATTATATTCATAAACAACTTACTTTATTGTTTGTTGTACAAAAAATACCAAAAAAGAAATCGTTTGATGAAAAATGTCAACATAATTTTTGAACCACTAAAAAAATTACTAGAAAAAGTAAACGTTTCAAGATTATGAATGTTTGAAATCTATTTTGGTTGAAAACTAAATAGATTTTCTCTTTTTGGTCTTACTCACAACACTAACAAACAATCAAGATTTATATTCAAAATACTTCATTACTAATTATTTATTTTGCTTATTTTTCATTCTTTTTTCTAAAAATATTTTACCATTAACCCACTTAGTCTGGTAAAATGTTGTAAATGTAAATAAAGGAAATAAATAAATAAACAAATGGTCAGTGAATTCTTTACAGTACACGGAAAGAAATCGATGTTTTTCCACGCGATAAATTGACAGGCTTTAAAAAAAACAACAAATAAATAATGTTTTGTTTCACGAAGATGGAAATAATTTTCGTTGTAGTGCAAAAATATTCGGATTTTCATAAACCCGTGTTCGATTAGTAAGTTACTCAAAGTTTATTAGTAAACCTGCTAAAGAGTAAGAACTTCGATCTCGTTTTTAACCGCAATTACCATCAATTTGAAGAGGTTATTCATACATTTAAATTAATCACTATACGCTGGTTGAATGTCACAACTATTGATTAAATAAACTTACAATTAATACAATTTCAATTTCAGTCTACAATTTCTTCTATATTTACGATTTGGGAGGATGGTTAGGTTAACCGATTAAGAACGTTGCATTAAATGAATTTGCTTTAGTGAATTTGCATTTTATTTAAAAATTGATAATTTTTTTTTCATTGTTTGACAACATATCAACGATAGCTTTTAAAACAGCTGACTCCAAAACAGACTGAGAACAAAATGCGCAAATTCAGCCTGTTTTCATATAATTAAAATGACGCCACAAAGTAATTTTGCAACTATATTTTTATTTATTTCATGCAATCGACTAAAGAAAATTAAAATGACACCCAAAAGTAATTTTGCAACCATATGTTTATTTGTTTTATGCAATCGACTAAAGAAGATTAAAACGACAACACAAATTAATTTTGCAACTATATTTTTATTTATTTCACGCAATAGACTAAAGAAAATTAAAATGACGCCAAAAAGTAATTTTGCAACTATATTTTTTTATTTATTTTATGAAATCGACTAAAAAAGATTATAATATCGAATTTAACGACACGTTACTATGAAGCTTTAGGAAGAATATTTTTAATGAATTGTTGTTCGGTAACATAATGAAGGGATGATTGAATACGAAAATAAAAAGAATGATAATTGTTCCCCCGTCTGAAATAATAATGGCATGGCATTTGAATTTGGACGCCACGGTAGAATTACCTTTAAAAGCGGTACAAATAGTATTCATACGTTTCTGTGAATATAAAACTACTAGATGTGTCCCTCACCAGAGTGGGCTCAATAACGAATTTTCACTCTGTTCGCTCTAACAATTCAGTAAGACTGCACATTTTCATATTGGCTGATTTATATATCGCCGCTTTCATGAAAAATCACCTCAAGGGCGATGATATGTTTAGATTTCTGTTCATATTACGGATACTCTGAACTCGATGGCCATTTGAGTTATTTTGATGATCATTTTTTCACCCTTCACAAATACTGAAGAATTATGTTAAAAAATAAATAAAGTTTTGATCACGGTATTAAATGTAATTTTCTTCGATACAACTAAATAAAAAAAATGTACTTAATTATGGCCAACTCTCCCGGACTTACCTTAGCGCTTACCATAACGCTATGACTTAGAACTGTGTTATTATTAATTAAATTGATTTAAACAATTTTCTTTCATAAAATGAAATGCTGACCCTAAAATGATATGAACAGAAAGTTGCTAGTTTGTGTTTACAATAATTAGTATTGTGTACAACCTTCCCACTTTATACACTTTAACCAGAGTGAACCAATATCGTATTTTCTATTTCAATGAAAACTCCACTCCACACTGGCCAGCGCCCGGTGTCCCCTCGTACACTGTCTCACGTACTTTCCCACTGTCCCGTACCAGCGGACTCTGCTCAGCCCGAAAGGGAACACACGAGCGGAATTTACCGCTGTTGGTGATAGGATCTTTGAATTGCCATGCTTAATTTATCGTCGATAATAAATACGGTAAAATTTTGGCGGAAATATGTTTGTTTTTATTGTTTTGGAAACAGAATTCAGAGCTCGGATGTGTTTGGAATTGGAAATTAATAAAGGAATTGTGGTGCCGCTGTTATGATAAAATAAATAAGCTCTAATTGAAATTGCTTATCGAGGTAGCATTTTATTTTTATTAAAAATTTTCCGTTTTTGTTTGCTGAATTTGAAATAAATTGATTATTTTTAGAATATTGGGAATGATAGACATATAAAAAAAATATATTTGGGGTTTTAAATCAGACCTACTTTTACGAGTTATATTAGTATATTAATGCCATTTACTTACAAACCCTTTGCGGGGACGTGACTCGAGGAAAGTGACAACTCGCTTAGACTAAGTCATTGGGCTCACAAAATATTATATATATATATATATATATATATATATATATTCTTACTTTGCAGATTTAAGGGTTGGGAACTATTTGTTAAAAAGTAAAAGGTTCTACTTATTTTCGCGCGTTTATTTACGTTACAAATAATAGGTCTGGATTTAGCTACACTATTCATTACCCGATGGTAATTCTCTGGTTCGATAAGCTTGTTCCTTGTCACTATAACCTCATATGCATCTGTTACACTCTAGCCACATCTGACGGACTCTGGAGTAAGTTTTATGACTAGCGTCATCTATTACCATACATCACATAACTCTTTAACACTATGATAATAATATTGTTCAAACAATTTGGTTTTTTATAATGCCTAATAATTTCAATAAAAAAACTAATGTATCTAATATAAATCTAGAGTAGGAAAACAGCAATTGTATTTGCTCTGGGTAATAATTATTCATGATGGTTAAAGTTGAACGATTGATATGATGATATTTATTAGTAAGTACACTTCAGTTTAGTGAATACTGCGTTCGTGACGTTGCTACATTAAATCACTAAGGTAGGTACCACGAGAAAAGTGCAAACTCATCAATTAATCATCACCGATTAGATTGAACTACAGTCCTGTATGCTTTTATTTTACACATTCAATACAATTATTATTCATTGAAATTAATAACATACTTTTTTATACCACTTTTATTGTTTATAAATACCAACATGTTTCATGAGCAACGCTCACTTCTTCAGGGTTTTAATAATACTAATTATAAATAATAGACATAGACAATGGCAATAATGAAAAGATGAGAATGGATAGGGGAAAGAGAGGCAAATTGTAAAGTGTTGTAAATTGTTCTATATTACCTCTCTTTCCCCTATCCATTCTCATCTTTTCATTGTTGCCATTGTCTATGTCTATTATTTTTTAATGAACTTTACAATTGAGCGTTGCTCATGAAACATGTTGGTATTTATAAACAATAAAAGTAGTAAAAACTAATTTTTTTATTAATTTCAATTAAAATGGTGCCACAAAATAAGTTTGCTGTGTTAGAAAAAATTATTACTCAAATAAAAAAAAAACGGTTGTATATAAACAAGTACTGATGTGTAATTATTATAGCAACGGTTTCATCAACTAAAACTGAAGAAAATGCTCCCATGCTCATAATTAGTCACAATATTGAAAGTGTTTTTTTTTACTCGTGTTTAATAGTATTTTAATAAAAAAGAAAAAAATTGTTTTTAACGAAATTCTAAATAAAAGATAAAATTTTTATTGTTACCAGATTTCATATTTTTTGACTAGGTACCTAACCAGTTTTTAATAAAGCAATAAATTTCATAATCCCTTCTCCAGTTGGCAATATATCAGTGTCTTATATGATGTACGACGCGGGCTGAGAGCGTTTAATATTTTTTTATATAAGTAACGCTGTTTTACTAGTACTGGTAGCTGTTAAGACACCCTGAATATTGTAATTTTGATCAGTTTTCCGATTATTATTCTACGAAATAACAAGTTGATCAACATTTCTTTTGAATACTCAAAACAATAGGTTTCAGTTTCAGATAAAAATGATGCGTTAAAAACTAAGACTAAAATTAACTATGGTTTATTTTGTTTAAAAGTGGTATTGGTACTGTGTCAGAATTTAGAAGTCAGTCCAACTGAGTTGAAGTCATCACATTAATCATATAGGTGCATAACTTAAATTCAACCTTATTCGTTTTAGACTTTTTTGAATAGAGTTGATTGCTGTTGTTTTCTGGCAAAACATATTAATAATATTTTTGACACAAGTAGTAGGTACTAATGCTACTGGATCTTGAGTTCACCTTCTGAGTAAACTGTCTTAGAAAAATTTGACTTAGAACAGAGGCAGTATTGAATTGTAGTAGGTATTCTAAGATAATTTTTATGCAGAAAAAAATCTAGGAATGTTAAGTGTGAGACAGCGAATAATTTACAATACCTTCATATTTATATTTAAGATAAAAAAAGATGCTTCCGAAATATATGTTTAAGAATGTAAATTTTATTTTCGCATACATGGCTACCCGACGAGAAACCGTAAATATTTAAGACTTCCAAAAAGAAATTTGCCGGGAAACAAAATCACCTCTACTTCAAAGGATTTAAGATTTAAAAAAAAACTACCGACAGATGTTAAAGAAGCTAAAATCCTTGCTGCTTTTTGTGGGCATGTCTAAATACTATAAAGAAATAGTTTTATTTGTATTGTTTGTGTCCTCAATGTCACATAAATAAGTTTTTAAAAGGATTATACTAGAATTAAAAATTATTTTTTATAACTAAGTAAAAAAACACAAAAATATTTTTTTGGGATATTTGTATTTCGCCAAGAGCGCTGAAAAAAAGTACAGTTGTTCTTTCTTTGTAGTTTACAGCATGCAAATAATAACTTCTAAAGCGTAAAAAGCTTTGCTATAGACCCGCATTTCTGCTGATTGACAGTAGTTAGGTAGTTAAAGTTTTTTTCCAAATATTAGACAAGAATTAACGAGGGGAATAAGATATTTTTCTCATAGACGGACGAGATGTTCATTTATAGTTAAAATACATTTTATTTTCATATACATTTACATTTCATTTTTTTATTACGTTTGTAATGTTACCATATTATGATACTAATAAACAATAAAAGGCGTATGATAATAAATGCGATGCAGAGAACCGCGGATCTGAAACAAATTATATTTTTTATAAATAATATAATCTTGTTCACCCAGTTGTGGAATTATTTCAAGTCCACCGAAACATGTCAACGTATTTTGTGTGCGACTACCTAAATAAGGACATTTTTTAAACCCACGGTTGTTGTCTTCGCTTTGAATCGATAGGTTAGCATTAAATATTCCCAAGGAAAGCAGAACCTTATATTAACATCGTACAATCTTTTTATGTGAAGGTTCATAGTCAACCTTTAAATAATAAATGAATTCATAAAGAAGTAAAATCCTTTAAAATAGTTGAAATATTTTCAGGTTTTAATCCGTTTTCTCCACGCTTGTGTAACCAACAAATTAATATTACCCGAAACTCGTCCACTATAAGTGCAGTTTAACTTTGGTGCGAGAGTTTTAAAACAAGGCTTCCCATAACTTGTGTTCCGTGAAGGGAAACCAAACAACCCTTTGAACATAAACTGAGAGAAACATTCTGTTAAAACAAAAGATGTTAATAGAGAAAAGAATGTGATAAAAACTGTTTTAAGAGAGACAATATTTTATGTTAGAGATAGATAACCTACGGCAAATCTTGCTGATAGACCGCTAAGATTTTTGGAGTAAACATAAAGGCAACTTGGCTAATATTGGTGATTATTTTGATGTTATCTTTGGAATTGAGGAGAGTCAGGTAAATGTGGGTATTTGATCCAATAATCCCCAATTCTACGATTGGCAAAGAGCACTTTATACAGATCATTTTTATTTGGCATATTACGTATGTTTTTATAAAAGTTCAAGAGCTTTGTGAGTTTCTTTGTAATGCTGTTAATATGAAAAATATAAAAATACATTCGGTTACAAAACTCTAAATTCTAAATGATTCTCTAGAATAGAAAAAGATGTCAGCAGCTATTGCCTGTCTCAATATTTATACATTGCGAAGGCAACGGAAAGGAGTAAGGGATATCCTAGGAAGAGATGGCATAATCAAGTGAATCACATATTGGAAGCAGATGATTCAAGAGACTGGCTCTGATTCAAGAGTCAGAAGAGTTGAATAGTGTATGTGAGATGATTCATTAGTGTGAATAAAGCGGCGCACGAATTTTTTGAAGGACTTATTTTAAAAGAACTGAACGATAATTTATCGATTAATAATAATCAGTACTTAACTAGTAATTAAAACTTAATAGTAAGGAGATTTGAGTGCAGTGTGTTAAAACTCACATTTGATTGTGAGCATAATGCACTACTTCAACAATCACCAGGCACAGGATTACATGGAGATGAATGATGGACTCGCAGAACGTCACAGCGGTGCTGCCAACGTCTCTTATCTATGTATGGATATTGTGTCAGCGCTTTATTAGCAGTAGACACATACCTGGACGGATGACGAACAACTTGCTGTCACTGTTGGTGGACGCAGTGGACTATCTCGCTGCAGCAGCTGGTCCAGTTTCTTCACCACCTAGGATTCTTGCTGCAGAGTCTCCATCTTCTAAAGTCGTGTCACCTGTTCCTGTACTTCATTTTACTTAACTTAACTTCACTTTATTTTTGTAATATTGATTTTTTTTGTAATACCTGTAAAGCGCCCCTGAGATTATATCTCACAAAAGCGGCCCTTTAAAATTGCCCAATAAATAAATAACTGATATTTTATCATTAATTTTATCAAAGCCGATATATAATTAGTGAATTAGCTTTTCTTACAGTTTAACCGAGATCTTCTAATACAAAAAAATTCTTCCAGCCAAAGCGTTCATCCAGTTGAAACAAAAGGCTGGCGCGTTATGAGATCCTTTTATCTCTTGCGAAATTACCGTATAATATAAACAAATATGAAAGTTTGTTGACGCAAGCACATATTTTACAAGTAATAAACCTCCGCATTGTGGATTCGTGATTTACCTCGGTTTAAATATAAATTTAAACAAACAACTAACTCGCTAAAACCTTTTATAATACCTACTGGCAAATAATGTTACTCTGGAATAAAACAAGCATATCATAAACACACGTGAAGAATAGTCAATAAAGTAGCTTTAAATTTACATGAAGATTTGGAGAAACTTCCATGACGATAATTTATTAGAGTTTTACCTCGGGTACAGGGTGGTGATGGTGCTAGGCTTCTGTTAAGGTGTAACGGGTAACCCAGGAGAGATGAACACCTCCAGTCCTCCAGTACTCGTGTTATCATTCCCTTCCCTTGTCTACATCTCCGTCTCCCCCACGGAGAGCAGGTGATGTATTGTTTTTAAACGATCCCTTTAGTATTCAGGCGCCCCCCCTTCACCTAACCACTCCACCGAGTCAAAGTTCGAAGCCAAACTTATTTTTTAACATTCAATCTGGAATTTAGTAGATAGTTCGGCATGTTCCTTGTTATTTATTGGGTGGATTCACTATGAATTGTATTTTCTCCCTGCTTTTTTATATTAAGCCCGCGCGGGGCGAAGGGAAAGCGGGGTGGGCGGGTGACAACTATCGATGGCTAGGATATGATGGGAAGAGAAATGGCGGGGATCGAGGGCTAAATAAATCGTGTGGACGAGAAGGAATTATTAAGACTTTTATTTCAGCACGCCTCTTGCTCCTCATATAAACGCATAACTCGTTATGTCTGCTAAAGCACGTAAAAGGATCCGTTATTTACACAAGTTTTTGGAAATTCTTCTTCAGTCGGACCCACATTGTTGAAGATCAAGACCCCCATGCCAAACAATGGATCAGGCTACTCTAATTTTCCAAAAGGTTGTGAAATGTCTTCCACATAGTTTTTGATTTGAATGGCGATGGATCAAAAATATTTAAGAACTTCTTTGTATGTAAAAAACGATTGACTGGTTCTGAAAGGCATATTTCCTCTTAATGATCAGGTTTCCATACCGTACAGAATTCAGACTTAGGCCTATCTGATATTATGTGCATAAATTATTACTCATCTGTCACTCCGTAACTTCCACATATTATATATTTTTCAAACAAATACAACATTTTTATTTTAAATAGAGCAGAAAAAACTTATCTATATATTATCGTGTCACAGTAAAAATAATTGATGACTGCAATTTATTTCGTTGTTTCTAATATAAATATACGATAATCTAACTACTAAATAAATTAACGAGTACCTACCTAATTGAGTTTCGCCAAAATAATTAACTTATTAAATAGTTGACTTAGTTATATTATCTAAATAATATAGTTATATTATCTAAAATATGAGCCGTATCTATATTGAGACACTACAAAGAACTACTTAGACAAAATTTAAAAAGGGGTTTCCACTAAAAGAAAATACTACAATTAAACCGTTTCCATGGTGGATGGATAAACCCGTCGACTACGAATTCGGATGTCAAGGGTTCCAATACAAATGGCATCTGACCAGATTTAAACAGTTAAATAATTTCCCACTTTCCATCTACTCATTGAGAATGCCGTAGTCTGAACGATACTCGAATGAATTTTTAAAATTTTTATTTTTCTTTATGAATACACTACGTATTAGTAAACGAGTATTTTTACTGGAACATTACCAAACTTCTCTTTTTTATATAGATATATGAACCAACCACAAAAATTAAAAACCATTTTTTAAGGAACCTCTAATAACCCTTATTATTTTAATGTTATTACATATTTAATAAATTTGTTTCTTAATAAGTCCTAGTCATTAAAAATAATCCTAAAGATATTAAAAACCTGCAGTATTTATTTCCTTATAACAAACATTAGTTTTATTTTTTAATATTTATTTACTAAATTTATGTGTTTCAAGTTGTATGTTACAGCCGATGTCAATGTATATTAAAACAAATAATCTAGTTTCCTTTGAAATAAAACATTTTAACTAATACTCGTTTACATCCTACACACATAATGATTACGTGTTGAAAATATTATTTGCTCTCATGATGTATTTAATTTGTTGGTCTTACTGAATTAGAGATGTAATTGAATCTGCTAAAAATCGTGTTATTCATAACCCGAACCTATTTATAAAATAGGCTTTATATATTATTTTAAACTTGGTAATTAAAACAAACAAAACGAAAATACGCACATATTATTAAAGTCACATTTCTGGGCACGCCGAGGAATCCGCCCCCGTGGTCACAGACCTGTGGCCGGGAGAGGGGAGGCGGAGAGGAGGTAGGGGAGAAACCCTTTCACGAAAAGATTTTAGCGTTATGGCTTCACGCACGTACAAACAATTACATTTTCAACAGTGTTTAAATACCAACCAAACCAGGGACTTGCCTCCAAAACAAATATGCCTCGATATGGTTTCCATTGTCTCGCGAGAAGATGATGTCTAAAATTTCGGTACAACATGGCCCATGCTTTGTGTGTATTCGCTGAATGTATTAACGCCTTGAAAATGTACTCGTACGTGAACGTTTTGTCCACAAATAGAGGCAAATGTTTAGCGATGGCCTGGTTTACTAGTTTGTTTTCTCCGCGGCAAACAACGGTTACAAAACTCGTTTAACTGTTAAATCTGTGTCGTTAAGTCAATCATTTTCTCCATACATCAGAGGATACGTAAGTTATATACTTCTCTATTAATTTATTGATAACTTTGGGAGAAAATTCTTTTGAAATATTAACGTTTTTAAAATGTGATGTCTCTACATTACGCTATTTGAATTAATTTCTTCGAGTTGCTTCGCCCTATGTACCCCGACCAATGACATTTAAATTTGTAACGATCTTGACAATTAGATGAAAAATCAAATCCTTACTTTCAAAATACCCGTAACAAAAAACTGTTAATTTTTTTAAAATATATGTGTCATTTTTTATTCAAAGTTTTTAGACATTTTGTTGTCATTTTAAATATTAGTGTGTAACAAAATTTTAAAATCATTTCCTGTTTTTATTTTATTTTTATAAAGGTTTAACGGTTTTAATTGATTCGCCAGAAAAATATATACGGCTTGTGTATTTGTTAAGAATGTTGTACCTATTTTTTTCTTTATATTATTTTTAGTTCAAAATGAGAATTGTTATTAAATGGTTAAAAAAAATTTTTATTAAAATTTTCAATTTTTAAGTCAAATTAATTAAAAAATATTTAAATAAAAACTTAGTGTAGTGAAATAATACCATTCAGAAACCAAACGTTTCGTCTTCCCTTTTTAAATATATCTTTTTGAATTTCTATTTTGTTTTCTTGAATGAATAAACGAAAAAATAATAATGAATGAAATGGAATCTTGGAAGTGGAAATTAATCCACTTCCCGGAATCCGGTCGAGCTGAAACTCTGCAGATAGAAAGTTGTTGGTGATATTGTATTATATCTGACGGCCGGCGTGGTCTAGTGGTATACGCTTTTGACTACAGATCCGAAGGTCGCGGGTTCGAACCCGGCGTGCGCAAATAAATTTTATTTAATTAATTTGTGTTATTTCACAATTAATTAATTTAAAATAATATATAGTATATTTGCGGAACGTTCCAGAGTGGAAGATACTCTCAGTATCGCCCTGGTGTAAGACCACCATTCAGAATTGAAACGTTGCTTGAAATGGCTTAAGCCGTGTTTGGTGACCAGATCTGAATAGCCAGGTACTTCCCCATCTTCCTCTTTCCCATCTCCTTCCCCTCTCCAATACCTTTAGCCTCACAACATACCCCAATTGGGGATGCCATAGTCTCACTGGCTCCAGACGGGAGCAGTTGGGACTCTTGTGCGGTATTACTGTAAAAAAAAATATATATATATATAAAATATTTAATTGAACTCACGCGAACACACGCGCATAGATACGCATTTCTTTGAAATTATGAAAAGTTATCAGTCAATATAGGAAATAAATCTACCATCCAATCAGGATTTGTCTTAAGTGCTAGCGCGGTTCATTCATTTCAGTCAGTCCCAGGAGGGGAAGGTTCAAACATCAGCCAAAATAAAGAAAATAATTTTAAATGACATTTTAAAAGTTCACAGAAGTTAAGAGCCAGTCCTTGGGGAATTTTTATAAAAATATTATAATAATATTAATAAAAATACATGTATTTTAGTAAAAAAAGCTTTTTTGTCTCTGGGTGATTTTTACTATCTAGATAGTAGTGGTTACTCGAAAGGTAGTCTTAATGGAGAGGGTGATACAATGTGACCGCTAAGGGTTTGAAAGTAGTTTACTACTCAAGTTTTGTCACTAAACATGACTGAAAACGTGGCTTTAAATGACTTCAATGACCATACCTGAATAATCAGGTAGGTATTTTTTAACAATTCCATCACATTTATTGTCTCTTTGCCTCCTTCAGAGCTTTAGTGCAAGTGGTTGTGTTTCCCAAATGCGCCAACCTGTTTCACTTCCAAAGTAAAGGTAAAATAGTAAATGGTAAAGACCTATTCACATCTATCAGCGCCGTGAGTGGCAGACACGGAACACATGCGAGTAAAATGGCGCCGCATTAACAGCTGATTACGACACTGCGGGGGAGAAGGAAGGTAAATTTTTATTTCGACAATTCTAACATTTGCTTTTGAAGATCAATAAAAGTAGACAAGATTAAAATGACTAGATTTTAAAAAAGTCAAGGAAGGTTTCCGTGCTATCGATTTATGGGGATATCTCCAATCTTTTACAGGCAATCGCGAATGCGCTCGAGAGAAGCGATGCATGTGTTAAAGTGAATGAGGAAGTTATTTTACGGGAGAATAGATATTGCAAAAGGTGTAAGACAAGACTGTATAACGTCACCGTGGTTACTCAATCTGTTCAATAACTTGGTATGCAAAGGAATATTATTTTATTTTATTTGGTTGTACGCCCAGCCGGGCTTTTAAATTTATTTTAAGAATAGAATGTACCAAGAGAGCTATCGAGAAATATACAAAAATAAAATTAATTCATGATATAACAGTAAAGTAACAAACTTTACATGAAACAATATTCGTAAAACATGTAACAGTAACATAAAATAATATAAAAATCAGAACAATACTACATATAATTATATACTCATACTCAATGATAAAATGGATACGTATACTCAATGATAAAATACGGAATAGTTTTTTGGGGAAACTCAGTAAACGCCAAAGATGTTTTTATCATCCAAAAGAGGTGCTTACGAAAAATTACAAACTCTGATCACCGGGATCATGTAGACTAATTTAAAAAAATCTTAAACTTCTGACAGTGACGGACATATATATAATGGAATTATGCCTGTTAGTACGATCATCTCCAGAAAAGTTCCCACAAGAAAACTCAACACATAAACACGCTACAAGGTTCACAGAAAACCTATTAATTCCAAAAGCAACCAAAACTATTTTTCAAAAAGGACCACACTACATGGCCATTAAAATATATAACAACCTTCCACGTAGAATCAAACAAATAACCGACACACTTAAATTTAAATCAACACTAAAAACATTTCTTTTAAACAAATGTCACTACACCTTGAATGAATACCTTACATGAATTAAATACCTCTGTTTTTTTTTACTTTTTATTTACTGTTATTTATTTGTTAACATGTTATTGTTGGGTTATGTGATATAATGTGTATTTGTTGGGTTAGCTGGAAGAAATAGGATGTAACCTATAAGTTATACCCTTTGTACTCTTTTTGTGGAATAAATATTTTTTTGAATTTTGAATTTTGAATTTTGAATTTTATAAGACAAATCACTAAAACTACATTACCAATGATTCAAAAAAGTGCTGGTATAGATTACAATTAATTCTATAAATGGAATTAGTAAATACATTAATAGTACCCCCAAACTTGTTGATAGATCATGCATGCTATTGGTTAGTGAGTGTGACTAATAATTGTAATAATAATTGGTTGAGTATGTATTGCATAAGAATGTACATTTTTTTTTGTTTTTAATTTAATAGTGGCAACGGTGGTAGGCAGGGCTGTCAATTAAATTGTTAATGACTCTGTGTAATACAACCAGGTCTGAAATAATTATCCTGTCAGGCAGCGTTATAAGATGCAATTGATTCATCAAACTGACATAATTAATATATTCAATTGGAATTTTGAGTTTAAGATTACCAACCTAAATTTTTTTTGAAAAATGAACTCTTTCTCCTTTTATAGGAATAAGCTTTATACGAAGGGTACCAAATAGGTGACTTGTATTCTACTTAACTTCTGATGAAATAAACAACTCGTACAATCTAAAGACTTAAAATCAGTTGAAGTTCTGCAAAGGAATGGGTAGAAACTGAAATCTATAATATAAAATCGTTTAGACTGGCACCAAAAAATTAAAGGCTTAAGTTAACAATATAATATCCACACATGAGGCCATGAGGAAAATAATTACTCTCACAACCTAAGTCATGGGGAAGGTTTTTTTTTTAAATTTTTTAAGGAGAAAACACAGATACAGACAGTAATTAAAAGATAATTTTGTAAAACAATAACTTGAGAATTCGCCTGCATCCTAACTACTTCTCACAGATTGACTGGTAGATAACAATTTCAAATATTTTTTTACATGTAAATAAGGTAAAAGTATAAAATAAAATTATTTTGTTTATAGATAATGCTCAGTGTCAAATCAAAGTGTACAAATATTTTTTATACAAGTTTAGAGATAAATCATAAAAAAGTACTTAAAGAGTATAGTGAATGAAGTAAGTACACATTTTCTTTTTTTTTATAGGAAAACAAACTTCAATTTCCTACCAAAAGTACTATATATAGCAAAAAATATGTCGGAATCCTTCAGGTTTTGGTTTTTATTATACAATTCGCACATTCTTCTGATTGGATCCCTGACACCAGCATTTGTGCGCGTCCGGCTAATATGGAATAAGTCGTTAAGCCTCGTCGTTCTAGGTGGTATTTTAAAGTTTATTAGATTGAGTAAGCCAGGACAGTCGATAAAGTTGTTACAAATTTTGTGCAAGGTCATTAGGTCAAGATAAGTTAGCCGGTTAGTAAGAGTGGAGACGTTATATTTCGAGAGCATATTTGTGTATCCCCGTTTAGGTGCGCTCATTCTGTTGTTGAGGTAACGCAGAAATTTCTTCTGGATACTTTCAATATTTTCTTTATAGATATCGTAAAGTGGATTCCATATGAAGGTGCAGTATTCAAGTTGAGAACAGAACAGCGTATAGTAAAGCAGAAGGTAGGTTTCAGGTTTTCGAAATACGCGGCTGTTTCTGATAACAAAGCCTAGCATGCAGTAAGCTTTATTCACAATGTTTTTAATGTGCGCATCGAAATGAACTTTGGAATCAAAAAGTACGCCAAGATCCCTCATACATTATACACGATCTAGTGAATAGTTGCCATTATAATAATTGTGTATAATAGCGTTATGATTTTTAGTGAAGCTTATGTGATAACCTAATAAGTTCGGGGGTAAACCATATGGGAAATTTTTCATTTCGTCGTGCCAGTAATGGAATAAACTTATCAATTACATTGTTTAGTATTACATAGAATTGGTCTACTGCTTCTTCTGCTGATAAATGTGCAATTTATGACTTCCAAACAATACAATTAATGTCATTATTAATTTGCGTGTAATCAGCTTTCCTAAAATTTCGCCTGCGCTCTTTGTTTTTTTTTTTTAATTTTTGATTGAATCGCGGAGGATATTTCAAATTTCAGGGCTGGATGGTGTCTATCCTCTGAAAGGAGAGGGTCGTCGCTACGTGTAACTTTTGTTTCGCTACTGTAAAATATAAGATCTAAGAATTTATCATTGTGGTTCGGTAAACTATTATATTGGAGTAAGCTCATCAATGCCATTGTTTGAAGCAAAATATGCGATGTAACCGTATTCGAGGAGGCAAGACCATGATTGTAGCCTTCGGAAAATGACCACTTTACAGTAGGTAGATTCAGATCTCCTAGAATACAAAACATATTATTTGGTTCTGATGAAAAAACGGATTCCAGGTTTTTGTAGGTAGATTCAGATCTCCTAGAATACAAAACATATTATTTGGTTCTGATGAAAAAACGGATTCCAGGTTTTTGTAGGTAGATTCAGATCTCCTAGAATACAAAACTTATTATTTTGTTCTGATGAAAAAACGGATTCCAGGTTTTTGGAGAAAATATCATAAAACTTTGTTGGCGAAACAGGAGGTATGTTTTCAGCACAAATGATGAGATTGAGAGACCTTACCGGAATAGATACGAAGATTTGTTCAATCTGATTTTTTTCCCAGTCATCGAGACGGGAAGCTGAGAGCTCCTTGCGCACTGCTACTAGCACACCATCACCGTCCATCTTACCAGTAAGTATACGGTCCCTATCTCGTCGGAACACCGTGTAAAATGAATCTTTGAATTGGGCCGTATTGACACTTGCTAGTAGCCACGTTTCAACTTGAACTATAACATCATAGTTATTCGATGAAATATTAATAAGTAGCTCCTGAGTTTTGGTCTTAAGACCACCGCAGTTCTGGTAATAATCGGATAAAGACGATGAGGTCATTTTATTAGTGTAAGTGTGCCCTTCGACTTATTCCACATTCGCGAGAGAGGTACATTGAGTAGGACGTATGAAACATCAAAATTATTTATGAAACAAAGATTACTCAGAGTAAAATATGTTAACATTGTTAAATGTGAATGAATATGCGAGAGACATGATAGTGCTATATAATAATGCAGGTATTGCGCTGTAAACAAAAATATTAAGTAAATTTCCACGAAAAAAACGAATGAACAAGGCTACAGGATAGTGAGAGAGAATCGGCATCGACAGCAGCAGTAACGAGTGTGTTGTAGAAGTCACATATTTTGTTGATCATGAGTCCTAATTTTGTTAGGGTCTCCCTCACGACGAATGGTGACCACTCGAGAGAGGTTTTTTAATGATGGGAAGGAAAAGAGAAAGTAAGGCATGTATCCGGATAGTCAAATTTTCAAGTGGTTTGTTAGTTACCTAGAAAACAGGAGCCAAAGAGTGGATATTAACGGTACTCTAAGTGATCCAGCCAATATTAAATATGGCGTACCGTAAGGAAGTACACTAGGTCCCATATTGTTTAATGTTTATATAAATGACTTATGTAATACTTCATTTGCAGACCACATTATTACATTTGCTGACGATACAGTACTTTTATTCGAAGGCAAAACCTGGAATGAGTCTTGCATTAAAGCTGAATTTGGCATAAACAAAGTTAAACAGTGGCTAGATAGTAATTTCCTCACTCTAAACTCGGATAAAACGAAATTCATCTTCTTCTTTATGTGCCGTATCAGGTCCCCCCGACGTTGGCGATCACTCTTGAAAATGTCTCTTTGTCTTGCGCTGCCCGGAATAGCTCCTCCACACTTCTAATGCCGGTCCACTCTCGTATGTTTCGCAGCCAAGACATTTGTCTCCTACCAGGCCCTCTGCGACCCTCTATCTTGCCTTTCAAAATTAACTGGAGCAAGTGATACTTCTCCCCTCGAAGTACATGACCCAGATATGAAATTTTCCTGATTTTTATTAATCTAAGCAGTTCTCTCTCTGCTCTAGCCCGCCTGAGAATTTCTGTGTTGGTGATCATGTCGGTCCATGGTACTTTGAGTATTCTCCGGTGAAGCCACATTCATCTGCTTCTGCTCAACTCAAGCGGGTCAACCACAAGAAATTATTAACATTAGAATACACCATTCTTACGACACTATTACATGTAAATGCAATACCTTAGAATGTGTGGACAATATAAGATACCTAGGAATTATCATTGATAAATTTCTGAGATGGGACAAACACATAGCCTTTACTTCCACAAAGGTCAGGAAACTTACACATCTGTTTATAGCAATAAGAAATATTCTATGTCTAAATGATTTGAAACGAATTTACTTTGCAATGTGCAATTCCATACTAGACTATGCTTCCTTAGGTTGGGGAGGTTGTGCTAAAACCATACTCGATCCCTTAGCTAAATCCCAAAAATCGCTTATAAGAGTCATACTGAAAAAACCTTTCAGGTACCCCAGCGATTCATTGTTCGCAGAGTTTCGTGTTCTTGATGTAAGACAATTATACATGAGGAAAATCATATTACATACTCATAAACAGAGGCACTACTTAGCTTCCGTAAACCACTGTCATAATACAAGGCATGCAAAAAAAAACCAACAGTTCCGCCCACCACTTCCTTATCTTTAGCACAGAGACAATTCTCATACTTAGGCCCTAAACTGCTCAATCTCATACCTGATGCATGGAAGGCAAAGAGTACTAATATTCTGCGTATGCAGGTAAACAATTGGCTTCTGGTCTTGGGGAGAGCTGAATGCGAGAATATGCTAAAAAACAGTAATTAAATTGTAAATTTTGTTATTCTTTACATTCTTCTTTACATTTTAACTTATATTTGTATTATATTAGCATTACAGGAACTGTATTTTTACATAAAGAAAGTTCGAAAATTGTTCAATTCTTCGTGATATTTTTCTGTAGAGGAAAAGTTCCTTCTTTACTTTCATTTTTTTATTTTTTGTTATTTTTCATTTCCTTGTTTTATCTATTAATATTTCTTTAGTTTATTATATTTGTATTACTTTACCAACAGAATTTCTTCAATTCAGTTTCATTTTCAAATTCATTTTCTTGTTTTTATCTATTAATATTTCTTTAGTTTATTATGTCAGCTAAACAATAGTAAAATATGTCGTGATATAACTGAAAGTATTCTAGAATATGAACATACATATGTATTTTTTTTAACAACAGAATAGTCAACACTATAATTTACTATAATTTACATGTAAAAACATTATCATATTGGAATGTCCTAAAACGGGCAATCGCCTAGTTGGACTTTTTAAGTTCATCAATTGTATTATGTAATATTTACAAACAAACAATAAATAAATAAAAAAAGTTATTATTGAAATAATAATAGTATTTTTCAAAGAACTTAATATTAATGAATTTTTATATTATTTTAGAATAAATTTTCATAAATTTTAGAATGTAAATATTTTTTCAATATCCAATATAAAATGTTTTAACATCACTGTTGATCCGTTGTCGTTTCTATAAAGCTTTTAGTATCATATGAAATAGCAGCTTTAAAAGGCAAATATTTTTCTACTGTAAAAATTTTCAAAATCCATGTGAATTAATGAAGTTTGGTTGGCAAAAAGCCGGTTGCTTGAATAATTCACTGGATTAGCGATAGATTTGGGGCTGTATCTATGCTTGTAAAAAGTTTTTAGGGCCTGTTTTATTTAATTAGAAAGTTAATTTAAAAATATTTTTAAGATTTCAAGGATTTTAAATGATGGCTATTTTCGCTCAATTAAGTAACAATATTAAATTTTTTTCTTACAAGTATTTTACAAATTCGTTTTAATGAACTTCTCCAACTATTTTGGAAGTAGTTGGATGATGCAGAGGAATCTATTTAAGGGCACCTTAATACCATGTAGTAGTTGCAGCAACAAAGCGGACTGTTGCGAGGGATTCCCTAGAACGAGGCTCATACCGCTCACTCGGGAGAGAGAAAACTCTCCGTAAATCTCTTGGATTGCAAGTGCGAAGATTTGATTACTTATCCAGTTGCTACACTCGATTGCGACACGGACTTAAAACTCCACAAAGTAAACTAGACGTATCTTATTCGTGATCGCTTATCGCCTAGGGATTAATTAATATACACTAATACTAGTATTCCTTAAAAAAATATATTTACTCTGCCAACTAGCATATTATGAAAATAATAAATATGCTTACAATTTTTTTTTCGAAACAAATTTTAGAGATATTAAGTAATAATGACAGGTACCTTATATCTTTTATTTTATATGGTTTTACGCCCAGCCAGGCTTTCAGATGTATTTAAAAAACAGAATTTACCTAGTGAGCTATCGAAAATTATCGAAAAAAAATTTAAACATGAAGCAAAATAAAACAAGAACAATACTATAAGAAAAGCCACTAAAACTACATTACATAATTACATCAAAAAATATATCAATAGTTCCCCCAAACTTGTTGCCCAGATCATGCATCCTATTGATTAGTGAGGGTGTCTGATAGTTGGTTGTGTGTGTATTGCAGAATAATGTTATATTTTGTCTTGTATTCCTAGTCAGAATTTGGAATTTAATAGTGGCAAAGATGGCAGGACTGTCAATTAAGTTGTTAATGACTCTGTGTAACACAAACAGGACTGACATATCAACAGATAAACCCGGTCTTGTTTTATCACATAACTTAACAGAAGCCTGTCATCTCTTGCATGTTTTTTTGGTTTATTGGTACCGCAGTAAGTTTTTGCACACTTGCATTATTATAAAATACTGCTCCTCTGCAGTTATTTCAAAAATAATAATTTTATTTGCGATTTCTTGCCCGCGACACATTTCTGAGCTGTGTCTACAAACGGCCACAAGGAATGGAAAATGTAACATTCAATTTGTCTCTGTCTTCACATTTATACATTCGATATAATGTATTTCATATGTTAAATCGATTCAAGTCTAAATAAATTGCTTTGAGTTATGGTAAATATTCTAAATAAATGGAATTCTGTGAAACTTTCCCGGGTAAACTGAGCTCGCAATTTATAAAATAAACTTTTTACCTGGTTATTATGAAGTCGCTCAACTAGACTATATAGGCCATTTTTTATATTGCTTCACTCAGCCCGTATACTGTGGAAACTTAAGTGTGACTTTTTGATAAGCTACTGAAAGTTTTAGGAAAGTGTGAAAATAGCTTAGCTTCGTTCAGGAGCTTTTGTTATTCTTTCCCGATACACGTGCAAGGCTATTATTGTCATTTTATTCGGGTTATATCACATAACTTGAATTAATTTGGTTGAGTTTATGCTGTGGTTACTACACAGTCTACTACAGACAGATAACAAAACAGTTTCACTAATTTCCAAGTAACCAAAAATAAAGTAAGTTATTTAATAAGTTGAGAGCTAAATCAGAACTTGACGTCTTACGTTCGCTTTTAGTTTATAATACGTTTTTTAAATATGAAAGTTGTTTCAATTTCCCAATCGAAATTAATTTATTTTCCTAAGTTTCTAGCTTTCCAGGTACCACGATATCTCCTTATTTATCTATGCATTTTTTCGTCTTCCAACAACCAGGTTCTACAATTAAAAATAGTAGATGTATACCATTTAATTGATGCAGAATTTATTTCCACGTTTCGTCAAGTATCAAACTTTTTGAATCAAATTATATAAATTACACTCGAAGGCAAATTTAAAAATGTATTAACACGAGAATGTTACACTGTGGTGTTTTGCGGTAAATCTATCACCTCTTATAAAACAAACAAAATATACAAATACTTTTTAAGAAAAATATTCAATGTCATAGGTAATTACGTGACGTGCAAATAATATTATAGGCCTAGATTTGTAGAAGTGCCAAATGATAAGATGTGTTGAGGCCGTGAAAAATTTAGGTGGAGGTTATGGAAGTGTCGTGTATGGCTCCTAGGCTTAATTTTGGTATAAATATCAGGCATCAGCTTGATAACCTAGGCTTTCGCTCTTGCCAGAGCTGAGAGGTTCCATCATCAGAGATGGGCACTGCTTTCATGACATTTGGTGTGGATTTGGGAGTTTTGAAAGAAACCAGATGAGTTATGAGGGATATATTTAAAAATTACACAGTTAATGAAATAAGACTCAACCACGGACCGTTATTATACCCTACCTTTTATTTCCTAAGATAACCACCTCGGTAGCATGTGACGCGCTGACTTCCAGGGCTACGAACAAAACTTCTGTGCAAACTCCATCCTGGTCGCCTTCCTTTTCATCTGGGGTATAATGTCAAGTATATTTGACATGGCCTGGTGGGTAGTTTATACGTACGTGGCCCCATGCTAGGCAGTAATATTTTTATGTGATTGATGATTTATTAGGAATAATTTCCATTATGATTTTGCTGCATGATGTGTTTAATTACACATATTAAAATTATAATTCTGACCGGTTGCTTAGGCCGTCTTTCCAAACGGCGAGCCAGCAAGAAGTGACTTTCACACTTTGGGTGGTCTGAAAATATAATTGGTCAACCAGGTACATTATAATTCAAAAAACGATTAATAGGGCTAGTAGTAAATAAATACCAAATTACAATACGCTACAGTTATAAAAATAATACAGTGTTAATTATTTTCATAACACACTGAAAATAAAAGTAATTGAACTAATCTGATTCACTGTACTATTGAGACGACCTTTTTCACTCGCTCTCTTTTTTGATAACAATGCATCATTGTTTTAAAATTTTGTCTAAAGGCCTTTAATATATCATAAAATATTTATTGAAAACATTTCAGAACTAAATCACCTCCAGGTCGTACAAAGGTTTTTTTTTTGCTTTATTTTGTTACTATGCTAATTATTATCTTATTGCAACTACTGACTATATTTTTCAATTCATATTGTACGAGATGAGTGGCGGGGATTGTACAGATAATGAATTCTTGATAGAGTGCTGGACACAACCGTCACGCAGTTAATTTCACGAGCAAAGCGGGAAGCGAGCTGAATCTATGTCAATTGCAGAGAAGAATTGAGTTCTAGAATTGATACATGAATTTACTACTAGGCAAAATTTATTTGAAACTGTGAAAAAAAATGATCTTAAACTGGGAACGAACTGGATTTACTACTAAATAACAAACACATTGTTAAATATTTCACTTGGACACTTGGTTTTGGTTTTTCTGCTCACCTGTTTCGTCTTTAGTGGTATTAGTTGAACTGACTTGACATCGAATCTGGCTCTTTTTTTATAGGACAAACTCGGATCGGGTGTTTATTGATGTGAAACTCTCTTTTCATTGAGGGTGTGTTTAGTGAGGTTTTTTTCCTAACTGCTGTGTCCTGCAAAGAGGCTTGTCAATGTGTAATACTTCTAACCAAGTCAGATGATTTAATTTATGGAATAACTGAGTAAAACCTCAAATTGTAATACTAAATTATTGAAAACAATATCAGCGATTCTTTTATGAAAAACTTGAAACAGAAAAAAAGGAGTCCTAGATGTGACTGTATCTTTTTCTGATTGAAATTTTCGTTTAGGAATCGCTAATATTGTCTTCGATAATCAAGTTAGTTCAACTCACTTAAACCATCACATTACATTTCTTTTATTTATTTCACAATTAAATGTATAGTTTTCCATAACAGCTTTGATGCTCAACATTTTCAAACTAAACAATTTTACATAACGTATATTTATATTTTCGATCTGAAATTTATTTTTTGGTTATAATTACGATCAGTTTCCCATAATTTAGTTCAACGTCATCGCAAATGGTCATTTTGGAATAGTTATTATGCTCTTTTTGGGATAATTGCGCAACTTTGCTTAATTGGCTGTAGGTTTTAGTCCAGTGGAAGTTCGCATTTCATCGAGTGAATATTTATTTATTTATTGTTTATTTGCAAAAACAGTATGAACCAGAACATTGCAATATCGATAATTAACATTTACAAAAAAGTGAATAACAAATAGGTACATTTACAAGTGGGACAAAGAAAAAAGTTTCAAATTTAGATTTACAATTTTAAGTATTGAATAATAATATTTCACGTTTAAATACGTTGTAGGACATGTGGAAAATATCCACATTTCCTGCGAGGCAGTTAATTAACCTAGTGATTCTTTCCAAGGGCATCACCATTGGTAAGTTAGTTCTGCACCTAGGAAGAATCAAAAGCCTGTGTTGGCGGCCTCGACATAAAATCCTATTTTAGCCAGAATGTCTGGTATTGATACTAAACCGTTTAGTAGCTTATACGCCATCAAGAGTAATGCAACATCCCTTCTGGAACTAAGGCTGCATATACCCAGCATTCCCGAGATAAATGCTGTTGGAAACAGCCATGGGTAATAACCAAACTCTCTCATGTAGAGGTATCGTAAAAACTTTTTTTGTATCTTCTCGACCATTAGTACATAGACAGTGTCCTCTGGCCCCCATACCTGAGATCCATTCTCGAGAATGCTACGCACTAAGCTAAAGTAAAGCAGCCTTATTACTGCAAGGTTGGTCAAGTCTTTCGAATTGTGTATGACAAAACCCAACATCTTAGTGGCTGATTTACAGATCTTTTCAATATGAGCGTGAAATGTTAAGCGAATGTCGTACACAATTCCCAAGTCCTTGCAAGTCACCATGTGCTTCAGTGACGTATCTTTCATTTTGTAATTAAAATATATGGTCTTGTGTGCCCTTGTAAAGCACATCACTGAACATTTTTGGAAGTTGAACCCAAGTTTGTTATCAATACTCCAGTCAATAATTGCATCGATATCTTCCTGGAGCTTTCTACAGTCTTCTATCGATCTTATTCTCAGAAAGAGTTTGATGTCATCGGCAAAAAGTAGAAAACGGACGAATTTAATCTTTCCCTGAATATTGTTTATAAAAATTAAAAACAATAGGGGTCCTAAATTGGATCCCTGCGGCACACCAGAATTTGTAGGATATGCATTAGAGTTGAACTCACCATAGGACACGAATTGTTCTCTTTCACTCAAATAGTTACAAACGAGTTTCAATAAGTTTTCCGAAAAACCAATTTCTTTGAGCCTATTTAGAAGCACTAAGTGATCAACTCTATCGAAAGCCTTTGCAAAGTCATGGTAAGATGCGTCAACTTGCTCGTTGTTATCGAGTGCTCTCGACAAGTAATCTGTAAATACCATTAAATTTGTAGTGGTTGATCGGCCATGTCTAAATCCATGTTGTTGTTCGATCAAGAATGGTTTAACTTTGGTATAAACATATTTATGGATAATTATTTCCAATAGTTTAGCAGGTGCGGAGAGAATCGCTATAGGACGGTAGTTGGTTGTTTGATACTTGTCGCCATCTTTGTGTAAAGGGGTGACTTTCGACAGCTTCCATAATTTAGGAAAAATTCCGTTTTTAACCGTAAGATTAAATATATATAGAAGTGGCTTACATAATGGTTCAGAACATCCCTTAATAATAAAGGGTGGAATGAAATCAGGACCATACGATGTTTTTGGTTTCAATTTCTTTACTGCTAAAACAAAATCTACAATATCAACGCTATGAATAGATATATTTTGAGCTTTTGTTGATTCAGTCTGTCTTGGAACATAAGATTCAAAATCAACTTTTTTTGAATTATATACGGATTGAAAATACTTTGCGAAGGCTTCCGGTATGTCGGATCCTTTGTGTGTGCTATCATTTAGATTAACATGACTTAAGAAACCTCTGTCACGTTTCTTGTCAGAGATATATTTCCAGAATGATTTCGGATCGTTTTTCACGTTATTCTCTACCTCCGAAATATAATTTTTGTGGGCTATTGAAATATTGCGTTTAATTCTAGTACGATAAGTTTTAAATAACTCGTGTTCACTTTCCAAACCTGATTGTCTCCACCGCCGGTGATGTATGCGCTTCATCTTTATGTCCCCAATAATTTCGCGCGAAAACCATTTAGGATAGTTTTCTTTTCGATGCCTTTTTTTTCTTGGGAAGCATTCATCTGAATACGCGAATAGGATATCGTAAAAACATTTAACTGCCTCGTCAACATCGGAAATCTCCAAGATAGCCTGCCAATTGTGGTCACGCAGTTGGCTGTACAGCTTCTCAAAGTCTCCCTTGTAGAAATTCCAACCACGGAAGTTATTTTCTGATAGTATATGATGATTTTTTAACGGTTTATCATGTTTAAGGTTAATTTCTGACAAAAGTGTGGGATGATGGTTGTCTTCTGGAACAAGACAGAAATCAGATTTTTCTATGACCATATTAAAATTACCTAGCACTAGATCCAAAGTACGACCACTTGAGTTCAGAACTATATTAAATTGTTTCAGCTGAAATAGTTCCATAACATACGAGAGTTCGGTTTTCACAGCACGTGGATTTTGTGAAGAATTGATATTAAAATCACCAATCACTAAAATTTTCTTGCGAACAAGGTAGTTTAAATTACTAATTAGCATTTCGAAAAAAGTCGTGTAAACACTTGTTTTGGAACTGGGTGGTATATAAACCGCACAAATAAACAAACAAACGTCGTGAATAGTGACCTTGACCCATAAATTTTCATCGCCCGTTTCTAGTTGTGAAAAACGTTCTGTCTTCATGTTTTCTTCATTCAGTAATGCCATCAGTAGTCCACCACCTCGTGTTTGTCCAGTGCTTCTGTCCTTTCGGAATACGATGTATCTACTGTCAAAAATCTGTGCGTTGAAAATCGATTCATTAAGCCAAGTCTCAGTAATTACGATAAACTTATGTTCTTGGCTAAGAACATTTTCATAAAATTTGTTCATCTTCGATCTGAGTCCTCGCACGTTTTGGTACAATAGTAGTCATTGTGTTTGAAGTGGCTTTTTATTGTTTTCTTTGTCAGAAATACGTTTTTTGTAAAAACTAAAATGACGGACAACCACTCCTCGGGGCCAATAGTGGAGATGGACAACGTAAATATTGAGGCAGTCCTTAGTGGTAGTAATTCCCTCGTCTGGCGGCTCCGAGTGAAGGGGTAGATGTTTATTTAAATGTGATTCGGAATCTTTTTATTATAACAGCACGCTATACTCATTATACATGTTATTGTATTTAACATAGTTAATTTTAATAAATATCATTATTTGCGTAGGCAACACGTTATCTCAAGGATACCGTCTCGGAGTCTGGGTTTTTATGTTTTTTCTCAATGCATGTAAATACAAGTTTTATTTAAAATGTTGGTCTAATTCTAGACACATACGATGTACATATTGTACACACGTTTTAAAAATACATAATTTAAAATACTTGCTCACTATATACGTACAAAAACCTTCTTTTTAATTTTATATTAATTATTTTAAACACGAAACGCATATTTACAAAAATAAAAAAACATACTTACGTCAAATTCCAGTTAGAGATTAGTATTTAATTATCTCGAAACCGTTATAAGAATAGATACTTTGACAAGAAAGAGAACTTTTCTTTCTTAGTAAAAGTACTTACTCTGAGGAGAATATAACACGTCTAGAAATAGGTAGTCGTCTCTTCGTAACAATCCGCATTGTCGTGTAGTACTTCTGCGGACGATACTCCCAACTTTTGAAAATAAAGGACTAGGGAGAAAAACCGACTACTGTGTTTGAGGCGAGGGAGGAGCACGGCCAATTTGCCCTTTTCGTTCAATTATAATGGAAGAAGTAATTTTGTTGATTCTCAGGAAAATGATACAACGAAATCCAATAAGAGAATTTAAAAAAAACGCCAGTTCCAAACAGTATTGCATAAAGATATATTTAATATTTTCCTTCGAATTAAGTCTATATTCAAAGAAGTATCCAAATTTTGTGCCAAAATTCTCTGTATGTAACTGAAAATTTGTACGAAAAAAAATCGAAATGTTTCTACTACTGGATGCGGGCAATTCGGACTCGTGCGGTAATCGCATAAGCGTGATTATGTTAATAAAAATAATTTGAAATAATTTCTCGTCGTTATTGCAAGATTTACAGAGAAACAAAAAGTTAAATGTTAAAAGTTAAAAATAAATTATATGCTCAGTTTGAAAATAATAGGAAGATGTCTAGGGCAGTTAAACTCGCTATTACAGGGGTCCCATCACGAATATTCGTTATAATTCGCCTCATAATCAATCAAACTCATAATTATTTAATTAATTACCAAGGCTTGAGAGAATTTTTCATCTTTGGTGTAGGGGTGCACTGTGGCACTGGAAGAGATTGTATGGCGATTTTCGCGCTGACTCGTTCCGGCTACTCTGTGGCGCACCCAAGAAGCGAACACATGCTCCTTTCCCTCTGCAAACATCGAAGCGATGCATTGCCTCTTTATGCATGGTTATACTGTATTCGGAGTTTGTTTATGGCACATTGTATGTAACTTAACATAGTTCGCTAATATATGCTCATATAAGCTCATGCAGTACTTCTGGAATAGTTGCTTCTTCACCGGAGACTGAACTTGTAAAATCTCATTAAATCACATATTAACTAATTCTCAGGAAACTGTGCATCGTTTGAAGTACAACCTCGTATTGGAATAAGAGCTGCAAGAACTAAAGAAACTTTACAAATAATTCTGGTACTTGTGCGGTTAATAGTCACATTGATCGGAGAAGAGTTGAATTTCACTTACAAGCGGGATGGAGAAAATCTTTGCAAAAACGGTAAAAAATTTTTTTTCGCAGGATCCAAAGGACAAAAGAAAGGACAATTTTATTTACTTTTGAAGATGACTCTTATTTCGGTGATGAATCTTTGAAATAAAACAATGATGACTACGGCCCTGAAATGAAGTAACAGAGCAATCATACTTGAAGGGAATCTTGCATTCTCACAACGACCAAAAAATGCAGAATCACCAAATCAAAGATTTAAAGCATGCTGATATGTTTTTTGATAGCCAGGGAATCGTGCGTAAGGAAAGGGCTAAAGTTAAAAAAATAATGAATTGAAAAAACATACGAAAATAGTACAGAAAAAAATCGAAACTAAAAATTTGCTGCTTTTGACTTTGTCCCTACTCTTACCCTAGACTGAGTGAATACAAACCCCTTTCTTGGTAGTGTGTTAGAAGAATGTAGATTTTATTGTTATTTCGGGTGCTGTTGTTGTGAATGCCTCGTTTGTTAAGTGGCTTGATGTTAGTGCGTGTTGGTTGTTAAGTAATTTGTGGGATGGTGCTTGTGATTTCATGTCTGGGAAGGATTATGACAAGAAGGATATCGAAAACTGAATAGATATCCCTGACAAGTGTTTCGTAGAAAACAAAGAACGTTTCTGGGAGTTCAGTTTTAGACCACCTGCAGATCAGCTATCATTTTCTTTGAGGCAAAGGATAGCTGTAAATTTACCATGTGGTAAGTACACTGAAGTTAGTAAAGAAATGTGAAGTAAGGCTGGCCGCATACATACGTTTTCCGTATTCGATTTCCGAATTCGTTTTCCGTATTCGGATATCCGAATGCACGGAATCAGTAGAAAATACATTAACTGCCGCACACGTTCGTTCGTTAGTTCCGAACGGAACAAATTCCTTACGCACGTTCCGAATGCGAGCCGGCGCGTTCGGAGAAACCGAATGGAAAAAAACCTAATGACGTCATGCGGAACGCAGCTATTGTATACAGTTTGTTTGTGCCGACGCAAACGTTCGGAAATTTCTGTTCAGTAATTCAGTGTTGCCAACGGATCTTGACCTAATATCGCCGTTTCTCATACATAAGGTAGCGTAAAGTAGCCGAATTTGCTGATTTGATGTTTTTACGTGAAAATAAAAATTTCGGGGGGGGGTGGCTAGAGAATTTAAAAAAAATTAAATTTGTCCCCAGATAATAAAAAAATTCATGGGGGGGGTGGCTAGAGAATTTCAAGAAAATATAAAATTTGTCCCCAGAAAAATAAATTTCATGGGGGGGGGGGGGGGGGGGGGTGGCTAGAGAATTTCGGGACATGTTTTTGAAGCAGCTTAATTGGCGACCAGTCGCCTTTTAGATCTTTTCGGCGCCGATTCTCGCTCTGAGTAGCCTAAATGGCGATATATCGCCCTTGTTGGCAACACTGGTACTGACGTTTAACGGAAATCGAATACGGAAAACGTATGTATGCGGCCAGCCTAATCCGTGAAGCATATAAATACGCAAGTCATTGAGGTAATTTTCCCCTTCATTTATTTGGAGATCCCACAAAAGCTGTGAATCATAAGACTAAATGTATTATGCTCGTTTTATTTTCCAGATGGGTATCACTAATTTTAAAATTGAGACTGAAATTTTTCTTGTTGCCGAAAAAATGTGACCATTGCATTAGATTAGAGTGAAATATTTATCATATTCATTTTATATAAATGATAACGATAAAAATTCCTATGTTTAGTCTGAGCTAATTTTTAAACATTATTTTAATAATTTCCTATCCAATTTTTAGTGGAGAAAGCAACGGTTTCCTTTGAAGAAAGATTCAAAGTTACTGATGTGTTATCTATTTAACATTTTACTGGTCTTGGTATGCTAAATATATTGGGTCCATATTGATTCGTTTGAATAAATCTTAATGAACTGGATTCAAATAAATGAGACATCGTTAACCTATAGCTTGAAAATATAAAAGCGTGTTTTAAGAATGCATTATCATCGTTCTAAAGTGTTTTCCTAAATAATGTAATTGGTTAAAAGAGATAGGTCGGGCTCTCGGGACAGCCTGACGTGTTCTTCGTCGGTCTCACTATCCTTCCCTAATTTATAGGGATATTTAATATATTCCGCCGTTAAAAATACACGTAAATGTGCCTTATTGTCTGTCAGTTACGTTAGTGCAGATATAATAATTTTACGGTGACAGGTGTGGAAGAATTACGAGTTTAAGAATAATTAGCAAGATTGTTTATCCCAAGGGATAGTGTAATTCAGTGTTAGTGAGCCCGAGTCCGGAATTTTTACCAGATGTGGACATCTCATCGGCGGTTGCAGCAACCCGTGTCTCTCGTCACCCCGTACCGATACGTCAACCCCCGGTGCCGCAAAAAAATGCAGTGTCAGTGAGCCCGAGTTTGGCATTTGATAATTTCTACCAGATGTGGAGACCTCATCGACCGTCACATACCGATATTTCCACCCCCGCTGCCGCCACCATGCTTGCCGTTACCTTTACCGGCTCCGTTATAGACGTCTGTCGGCTATACGACCTGTCCGTGGGTCGGTCACTGATTCGCTCACGACCATCGCCCCTACAAGATGACCCATAAAAAACAATCATCTGGCAATTTCTACACCCCCGCTGCACCGCCCCGTGCCCCTACGCCCTAGGAAGGACGAAATCGAAATGAAGCCGCGTCTTTTGTCTTCTGCCAATATGAACTAGTACAAACAATTATGCAGTGATTAGTGTATTGTTATAGTGATTATAATACTTTTTGTTTTAGAATTAAGTTTTTTTCATTTGGACATCTGGAATAGTTTTGATGGCGTTAGGATTAAGTTAAATATTATACTAATTTGTATGTTAGTGATTTATACCTAAGTATCATTATGTTAGACTAGATAAGCAGTTTGTAGAAGGGAATGGCCGTCACAGGTGTCGATGAGGCTCGCTATCCATCACATCGCCAACCCTTCGGTGGCGCAAAGAGGAGGAAGGAACTCGAACAATGTCGAATTGGTACGTGGAATATTATAGGAGGTATGGAAAGAAAGATGAATGAATTGTGTGACACGATGGTTAGCAAATGTTTGGACATACTTTGTGTAACAGAGAGTATGAAAAAAGGGAGCGGTACAATGCAGCATAACGATAGGCTCGTCATTTGGTCTGGGAGACCAGATACAGAGAGGGCGTGTCAGGGTGTTGCAGCACTACTGTCTCCCAGAATGATTGAATGTATGTTGCAGTATGAATGTGTAAGTCCGAGAATAATGTGGATTAGGTTCAAAATCGGTTTGACAAGGGTGTTTCTTGTTGTTTGTTATGCCCCTGTCAATTCTGAGAGTGACGAAGAGAAAGATGATTTTTGGACTGGTGTGAATGATGTGATGAGACTGAAAAATATTAATGAAAGGATTATAATGGCAGGCGATTTGAATGGGTGGGTAGGAATTAGACGTGACGGATTTGAATCGGCCTTAGGTATGTTTGGGGATAAAAGAACGAATGACAACGGGAACAGAATACTTGAAGTATGTTTAGAGTGGAACCTTTTTGTGTCCAATACTTTTTTCGATCATAAAGGTATCCACCAATATACGTGGGAAAGAGGAAATGAGAGGTCAATTATCGATTTTGTAGTAATTGACTCTAGGTTGAGAGCCGTTACCGAGGACACGAGAGTTTTCAGAGGGGCAGAGGTTGAAACTGACCACTTTCTGGTGGTGTCGAGAGTAAACCTCTTTCGCGGTTGGCGCTCTAAAGTGAAAACGGTACTAACTCCAACAAGAATCAAAATAGAAAAACTACAAAACGATAATGAGAGGAGTAAGTATGTGAATTGTGCAGAGATGAGATTGAATGAGAAAAAAATGGATGGTCTAAGCATAGACGAAACATGGAACCACATAAAAGTGAGTCTTTGTGAATCTGCTAGAGAGGTGTGTGGAATAAGTACGCAAGGTAGAAAGAAAGGTGATGCATGGTGGGATGATGATATTAAAGCACTGGTCTCAGAGAAGAAGAAAGCATGGTTATATCTGATTGCGGCTGGCAGTGCTTCCAGCGAAGAGAAGGATCGAGCGAAAGAAGTATATAAGGAATGTAAGAAAAAAGTAAGAGTTGGAGTGAAAGAACGAAAGAAACGCCTGGAAGAGGAAGAAGGAATGAAAATGACAAACCATTTCCAAGAAAACATTAAGTTGTTTTGGAAGGAAGTCAAAAGGTCCCGGTGTGGCCCTGAAACCGGAAGCATGAAAGTAATAAAATCGAAAGATGGAAAAATGTTGACGAATGAGGAAAAAATAAAAGAGAGATGGATGAAGTATTTCGAGGAAGTCTTTGAAAGCGAAGTGAGTGACAGTGATTCTAGCGGCGAATCAGATATGAACGATGATGGACTGAATGTTACCGAAATTAGCATGGATGAGATAGAAAGATCAATTAAGTATATGAAGAATGGTAAGGCTGTCGGTTTCGACAATATTGCTGCTGAATATTTTAAAGGAGGTAGCCGTATAATTCTCACATGGTTGTGCAATCTTTTTAACCAATGTTTAAAGGAAGGTTACACGCCTTTAGATTGGAGAAGAGCAGTGATCATGCCATTATACAAAGGTAAAGGGTCACGTATGGAATGTGGGAATCATAGGGCTATTAGCCTGCTAAGTTCAGTTGGCAAGCTGTATGGTAGAATTTTGATTGAAAGGGTAAGAAAGGAAACAAAGGATAAAATATGGGATGTGCAAGGTGCTTTTATGAGTGGAAGGGGGTGCATGGACCAGATCTTCTCATTGCGTATGCTCACCGAGAAGTTTCTGGCAAAAAACCAGAAACTTTTCTGTGCCTTTGTAGATCTACAAAAAGCATACGACCGAGTCGACAGGAAAAAGCTATGGAAGGTGTTGTCCAAGTATGGAGTGAATGCGAATCTGACTCAGGCAATTGCGTCTCTATATGAGGGAAGCGTTGCATGTGTTAGGGTGAACGGTGGTTTTACGGAGTGGTTTGATATCACAAAAGGTGTTAAACAAGGCTGCGTAATGTCACCGTGGTTATTCAATCTATACATGGATAATTGTATGCAAGAATTGAAAGATGTGGGATTGGGCGCGAATTTGAGTAATCTGAAAGTATGTTGCCTGTTGTATGCTGATGATGCGGTGCTGATTGCTAATAGTATGGATGATCTGCAGTCTCTCGTGTCTAGGATGAACGAAGTATGCGTGAAGAATGAGTTAATGATGAATGTAAGTAAGTCTAAAGTAATGGTGTTTGAAAGAGAAAGTACGAAAACAGTGTGTAATATAGCTGTGAATGAGGAATACTTGGAGCAGGTGGATGAATTTGTGTATTTAGGAAGCATGTTTACGAGTGATGGGAAGGCTGACAGAGATATTGAAAGAAGAGTAAATGCAGGTAACTCCATTAATGGAGGACTGAACGCAGTTGGCGCTAACAAAAAATTGTCCAAAGAAGCGAAGTTAGCAGTCCACAATGGAGTGCTGGTACCTACCCTGATGTATGGAAGTGAGGCATGGAACTGGCAAAGAAAGGATGAAAGTAGATTGAATGCTGTTGAAATGAGATCCCTGAGGCGTATGTGTGGTAAAACCATGTATGATCGTGTGAGGAATGTGGATATCCGCAAAAAGTGCAAGGCTGATGTAAGCGTAATGAGTAAGATCAAGAAAGGGACGCTTAGATGGTTTGGGCATGTAGAGCGAATGAGCGAAGAAAGGAGTGTAAGGAGAATATACGATGCAAATGTGAATGGTAGCAGAAGTCGGGGGCGCCCGAGGAAGACATGGCACGACCAAGTGAATCAGATACTTGAGTCGGGCCATGTCAAGAGTCAGAACAATAGAAGAGTATGTATGAGACGATGTATGAATGTGAATGAGGCAAGGAGTGTGTGCCAAGACAGAGTTGTTTGGCGGTCCGTCCTCTCTGCCTACCCCTGCGGGGAAACGGCGTGATGGTTAGTTAGTTAGTTAGTTATGTAATTGGTGATTTTGTCATAATCATCGCATGGATTTGATTTTCCATAAACGATTTAAGTAAATCATTACTTTTTCTATTTGAATTAAAATATTTCTTGTTAGTAGCCTTTATTTGTTGTTACATTAAATTTATGATGATTAATTTTATATTTAGAAAACAAAGTGTTATTTACACCTTTTCTTTTCCTATGTTTAGTTCTTTGTTCTTATAATTTTTATGATTCTATTTTGTATTTTATATTTTTTATTACTAGATGTATGAAAAAAATGCTTACAACTAAATAAAGCTTCAAAAACAAACAAAAAAACACCACTGAACATAAAAAAGGTAATTCTTAGAGAAAATTACTATTTTTTCCTTTTTTCGTGATTTGAAATTGTTTTTATAATAGATGCATATATTTAAATATTGGTTTAACTAATTTGTTTAATGTTAGTAAACGCCAACATTTGCAGCTTTACATGTACAAATGCGCTTACGTCCTTTGATTTCATGTTGAAAATCAATTATTGGCAATTATTGAAACCGTAACGGAATTATTTTTCTTTTTTGTTGTTGCTGGTTTTCACATAAAATAAGGGTTTATACCTATACGCTATTTATACTTATTTATATTTATATGGTTTCGTTTAGAAAACTAATGAGAATTCATTAAATTAATATCCAGCCATAAAAACAATCCGTTTGTTTTAAAAATAACGTGTCAACAATATATTATCAGAAAAAATAACATTTTGAAAGTTGAAAATAACTATCGGCGTCAAAAACAACCGTTTGTTGTTTTTAGTTATTTTTATAATGCAAATAAGAAAATAAAGTATTCCGTTAACAGGAAAATGAAAAAATTATAATATATAAATCTATAGCAATTTGACATCATTACTAAGTAATTTCACATCTGCCTTGATGATAGACATTGCAATGCTGTTCGAAAAGTTGTTTAAAGGAGGAAGTAGCGTGTTTTAAGAATGTATTCTCATCGTTAGCAACATGGCGTAGTATCCAAAAAATAAATAAATCGTCAGCAGAGATTGTAACTCAATTGTTGCGGCTGAGAGCCAATGGGCACTAGACTAAGGACGGGTCGTTTCACCGAATATGAATATTTCATCAAATTTTAAAGTTAATTTTCACCTTCTGTGAAAAACCCATTCAAGTTCTGTTACTATATCATTATCGGCCAGTTACTTCAGAGAACTGAAATAATAACAGAACTTGAAAAGAACTTTAACTTTGAAATTTGATAAATTTTCAAATTCTGTGGAACAACCCGTACTAACTGTGAGCGAAGCAGTGAATTTTATATAGAAAAGTGCGCGTAGTAGAGCTACCGCAGAGTCCTAGGCTTGCAAGTAGATCGGCGCGCTTTCATCGCGAGTCCCGACATTTTCGAATGTTCTGGGTTATGCTGTGAATGGCCATTAGCTTTGTTATATATATAAAATAATATCTAGAATCATATTTGCTGACCGAGAGTAGAGAAGCCCCGTTTTAATCAGACCGTTTTGCATTTCGTCTGTCTGTAAATATGAATGATTGTTCCATTTCCTTTTCAAGATGCGGGCCGTTTTAATGGTTCAGTGAAGATTCTCAAACGTGAAATCGTCGTATTGATCAGGAAATTCTTATTTAAATTTTTTATTTAAATATTATAGAACCTACTGCTTAAAGAAAGTATGAAAAAAGAAATGGTGTTGAGATAGTGACGTTTCTTTATACAAAATGTATAATCCCTTTTTTGAAATAAAAACAATTAATTTTCAAAATCTGTATAAGTAGGTAAATATTTGATACATACCATCGCCTTTGGGGGGACCCAGGCGTAGTGTGTTCAATTCCTCGACTGGCTAAGTCCTTCATCACAACGTAAGCAACAATTTCCGCTAACTGTGGTGGTAGTAGGAGATTTTCAAATGTTTTCAGGTTCACAAAATTACTAGATCATCAATATTATTCACGTAGTGAAGATGGAAAACTTCAAAGCTCCTTTAGTTGAACATATGTTGACCTTTGGCGGTTTTGAAACGGAAGTTATACACTTGGAGCAAGTAGATGAACTTGTACATTTGGAAAGAACAACATCCGTTTTCTTTCGAATCAATACCTATATCTGGTTGAAAACTCAAGGTTTTTACTGTTAATAGGTTGTTTAAAAGTTATATGTTAGAGGAGTAATTTGAGTGTTCATTTATTTACCATTTCAGTTAAATGCAGTCAGTTTGGTAGTGTCATCAACATTGCTTACATAGGTAAGCAATGTTGATAATGCTTTAATAGTAAAGCTATCCGTCGCACAGTCTCCGCATTCCTGGAGTGAGAATGACACTGTCATTAATTATCGTTAACGATGACCAACGAGACTGCCAAGTTATATTATCTCAGAAATAACCCTAAGGTATCTTCAAATATCTTACGGACAAGTTGGCCTTAACAAAGTTATTACTCATTACGCGGTGTATTGAAAAAAGCGACAGCGTGGGTGCTTTATATACGTGAAAAGTACTAAGTTAATTAACCGCTTCACGCTATAAAGTAATACAATGCTAACAATTATTTTACAAGCAATAATTTTTAGCCTGAAACACTCATCCACATTGAAAAATCTCCTGATAAAAGATACATGACGCCAACGGGCGTAGCCCCTACCTTACTCCGCCTCACAACGCCGCCCAACCGGGTGGTGACATAGTTCCCCTGTCTGTGCACTGCACAGGCAGGGACACTCTTGTGAGGGGTCACATAAAAAAAAAAAACCGGACCTTTCGATTTCCGGTCGACAGCTCTGACCACTGAGCTACGGCGGATTATCTCTTATCCGCGAAATAATACAATATATACTAGTGTTTCATTCAACAATTACTGCTTGTTACATTTTTTCACGTGAAACAACCAACTTTATTTTATATGAGAAAGGCATTGTAAGTGCTAACTCTCTCACTAGATGGTGTCGAGACAAATTGTCTACATTTTTTGGTGAAGATACTAGAACTTGTCAAATATTAATTATTATTTTTTTGGTAAACTAATGTTTAAGACAAGATTTTTTATGCATAGCACAAAGGGTAACAATTATTTTATAAGCAATAATTATTAGCCTGAAACACTCATCCACATTGAAAAATCTCCTGATAAGAGATGCATGACGCCAACGGGACATTGGATATTGACGCCAACGAGATACATCCCGTTGGCGTCATGTATCTTTTATCAGGAGATTTTTCAATGTGGATGAGTGTTTCAGGCTTATTATTATTGCTTATAAAATAATTTTTACCCTTTGTGCTATGCATAAAAAATCTTGTCTTAAACATTAGTTTACCAAAAAAATAATAATTAATGCAATGCTGTTGAAATATGACATTCGGCCGCTTACCAAACGCTAAATTACTACACTGAGAGCAGTTGTTTTCTGTGATGCTATCTTTGTTTGACATATTTTAACTTACGACTGTGTACTTATAGGTGTGCGACATTAAAGCGTTTTGAAATTACCCCAACGCAAATATGTATTATAAAGAACTGTGGCGAGCGGCGAGGGTTTGATTCTTTGACAAGTCCACAATTTTATTCTGAGATTGATGAAACTTTGCAAACTTAACCCTCAAAACCAGAGGAAGATGAATCTTTATAAGAGATTTCGAAAAACCACCCCCATCCTCTTTTGCCACCCTTTAAATAAGAATTTTGTTAATTCTTGATGAAATTTTGATTGACTTTCAAAGTATGTAATACGAAAATAACTCTCTACATCTCAATAAAAAAACCTCTGCGTTGAGCCCGTGCATAGCCGGGGAAACCACTTAGGTTTTTAAAAAAGGGAAACACCAATAATAGTCACACCTTACCGAGTTAGAAATGCAATATAACCAAACTTAAAATCTAATTTAAGAAATATTTAAGACTTAATAAGGTAGAAGTTAGTACACTTCATGGCTTTAAAACCAACGTTGCGGCTACGAGTGTAATTTTAGGTAATTGTTCGAGGCTTCAGAATACTGAATGAAGATAGTAGCTAATCACCGATACACAAAAAAGAAGAGAAGATTTTTATGTAAATTTCTCTTCATAATAACTTATTTACTTGCGATCCAAAGGTACGACACAGCAAATTTATCATCAAAGCCAAAAATAAAATACGGACAATCCGTTCTCTAAGGATTGAAAAGAAATAGCTACTTTTAGCACTCCAAAGGGATTTAGGTAAACGTCACGAATCATAACAACTTCAGCATGGAGCATTCAATTTGGAGACCTTTCCTGAATACCGCGGGGAAATTAATTCATTTCACATGAATCTGAGATGTCGATATCTTGCTTCAAGGTCGGTAAAAATATGTTACACTGGCATAAGATATATTAGGTATTTCTGTAGTTTGTGTGATTTCCTGATGTTACCGGTGTAAAAACGTATTTTCACACCATTTAAAATTATTAATAAATAAATAGGTAAGAATCCGCCTATTTTTTTGTTTGACTGAGGATTGAAACATCCTCACTAGGGACTAGTTATTAAATGCTGTGAACTTTTAAAACTTATAAAAAATACTTTTTTTTTGGTTTGACTGAGGATTGAACCTTCCTCCCCAGGAACTGACTAAAATGGGTGAACACCGCTTTCACTTCAGCCAAATCCTATTTAGATGGTTGGTTCCGAGATTTACTTCGTATATTAAGTGATTTCATTTTTCATATTGTCACACAATTTGAAAATTTGATTAATTGACAACGAGTATATCTGCTCGATTGTATGTTGGGAAGTTGGTTAATTTTCACTAAGAATATTCCATTTCACTGACTCATTCGTTTATTCATTCAATTTATGAATGAATGTATGCTTATGACTATGTTGGCTGTTAAATCTATCTGTCTACGCATTTTATGCATTTGTATTGTGGTTACTTGAATTATGATTCTTCTTTATATATTTTGGGTTTTGTGGCTCCTTGTTAAATGTATGCTTTAGTTTTATAATTAATATTGTGAAATTTATCTGCAGAAAAACTGCTCTAGCAGTTAAGCGGGTGGATGTAATGAACAATACAAAAAAAATCACGAAAACCAAATTGAATTTTAAATACATGTTTAAAAAAAAAAAATATTGTTTTAGTTTTCTCCATTAAAATTTGCAGATAGAGGAAAAACCCAAAGATTTGCATAAAAAATTATATCTCTAAATAGTGTAAAAGTAAATTCGCTATCCGTGTCTGTCTATTCGTGCGCTTAATTTTTATAAACTGCGCAAGGTATTTTGACAGAGTTTTTACTATCATTTAGAGATTTTCTCCCGGAAGGCTTAGATATACAGGGTTTTCCAATAAGAGGTGATATTTCGGTAGCTGTTACTTTTGAAGCTGTCATTTTTTTGACATTTGACAAGTAGAAACTGCGCCATTAATAAAAATGGAACGATACACGCTTCGACAACGCATTTAATTTATTAAAATTCACTTGAGTGAATCAAATGCAAATCATCTTGAGTGATGAGGCCCATTTCCACCTCGGTGGCTTCGTCAACAAGCAAAATTGTCGCATCTAGGGCTCGGAAAACACAAGAGTTATTGTTGAAAAACCTCTCTATCCTCAACGTGTGACTGTTTAGAAAATGAGTCTGGAGCAACAGTTACGGTGAATGGATTGCGCTATCGAGAGATGATTAATGATTTTTTATGGCCGTAATTGGATGGTATTGATCTGGACAACGTTTAATTTTAACAAGATGGCGCTACGTGCCACACAAGCAACGAAACAATTGATCTTTTACAATTGAATATCAAAATAACACCTCTTATTGGAAAACCCTGTATATAATTCAATGTTGAAATGAGATCCCTGAGGCGTATGTGTGGTAAAACCATGTATGATCGTGTTAGGAATGTGAAGATCCGCAAAGAGTGCAAGGCTGATGTAAGCGTAATGAGTAAGATCAAGAAAGGGACGCTTAGATGGTTTGGGCATGTAGAGCAAGAAAGGAGTGTAAGAAGAATATACGATGCAAATGTGAATGGTAGCAAAAGTCGGGAACGCCCGAGGAAGACATGGCACGACCAAGTGAATCAGATACTCGAGTCGGGCCATGTCAAGAGTCAGAACAATAGAAGAGTATGTATGAGACGATGTATGAATGTGAATGAGGCAAGGAGTGTGTTCCAAGACCGAGTTGATTGGCGGTCCGTTCTATATGCCTACCCCTGCGGGAAAACGGCGTGATGGTTAGTTAGTTAGTTTACATTGCTAACGCTGGATAAACCTTATGATATTCCTCAAAATAATGTACTACGGAATTGTAAATCTAAAGGCTAACCCCGAGCAACGCGGGGTAGACGTCAGCTAGTTATATTAATAATTTAAGGACCGTCACTCCTGTCCCCCAGAAATGTCGTAATATAAAAATGATAATATTCTTGTATGAAAACCTCCTTGAAAGACTTAATAGTAAAGCACACCGAAACGACCAAAGTATCCGCATGAACAAAGATGTCTCTACAGCATCGTTGCAGAATCCGCTCTATTCACGGGCGGACTTATTTATGGGACGGTTAGAGAAAGAGAGATGTATTGTTAGTCTTTTCCATTGCTATATAGTGAATAATATTACCCGAACAGTGCAGTGGTTCGGAGCTATGAATGCATCTGACTTGACTATGTTTACTCGACAAAGGCTTATCTCTAATTCTCGTATAATGTATTTCAATAGGACAAACTCTACCATCGCGCCGACGCGCGTTTTTTAGTTTCATTACGACTAACACAACTAAAAAAACATATGTACAAAAGTAATTTAAAATGAATGGCGCTAGAACGATTTAAAAACAATCTCTTTTAAGTCCTTCAGAATTCATATTTAAAGATTTTAAGGACAGAAAAATAAATGCTATGTTACAGCGCTATTTAACTTTGTAAGGAAATAAAGAAGATATTTTAACTCAAGGTGTACCATTCAGAAACCCAACAAATTTCAGGCAAAAACATTACCGATTCTGATTTGTATAAAAAAATTGGGTCAACTATAAATACCGACACAATTCTTTAGTAAATTATCAGAAAAAATCCAGATTCCTTATATAACGATAAAAATATACTGAATACATAAACTAAAAAAAAAATTGCTAAAAAAAATAATAAAGAAAAACAGCAATTTTAAAAATCTCCTTAATAATGAAATAAATCGTTAAAGTTATTATATTTTTTAAAACCAACGCACAAGAGTCCCTACTGTTCCCAAATGTTGGAGCTAGTGAGACTAAGCCATCCCAAATTGGGGTACGTTGTAAGGCTGATGGTAGTGGGGACAGGAATAAGATAGGGGAGAAAAAGGTGGGTCGGTTATTTAGATTTGGTCACCAAATACGGTTACATAAATTTCAAGCAACGTTTCAATTCTGAAAGATGGTCTTACACAAGGGAGATACTGACAGTATTCAAAATATTATTTTGATTGATTGAAGTGTAACACAAATAATATAAATACAATTTACTTGCGCACGTAGGCTTTTGAACCCGCGACCTTCGGCTTGCTAGGCGATAGCTTTACTCCTCGACCATGAAGAATATTTTACCGTCTTCTCGATATGCCTAAATTTTTTGTGTATTTTCGGACGCCAAGGAATAAGGATCCCTGTGTAATGGTGGACAATTTAGAGAGGTTGAAGCAAGTAGGGATGAAAATAAGTTGGTAAAAAGCAAGGTTTGAAAATACCTATCTATCAGGATCTAGTCATGAATCAAACATGACTCCTTTTTGAGCAAAGCATCGATTCTATTCTGAATTGTGGTTTCTTACCGCAACTTTTTCTGCAAATTTTACACGTGGATTTTTGTATTTAAAAGCATTGATATTTTATTCAATTTTTTTGTTCATTAATATAATGATTAATTATAAATGTACCCCAAAAAACATAAAAATAAACAAATCGTTTGTTTTCTAAATTTCGATGAACTTTAAATATTAAATGGAAAATGAAATATATATATAATGACCTTAATAATTATTTTGATTTTGAGGCTAAATACCCACGCAACCACACCCCTTCACTCAACCAAAAGTATTCAGTTTAATAACGGAAAAATTATCTGCGCTGATCAATATATATATGGCATGAAATTGAATCCGATAAAAAAATTGATTACCGTAAAACTGGATACGTGAAAATTTGCGAAGAGTTAAAATTTATTTTGAAATTACCTTATAAGCCGTAAAGCAAATAACATCATAACGAAGCACCTTAAAATGAGTCCAAGATTTTCCGAATTAAATAACGAGGTTTATTAACTTTTTAGAAATATGATATATAAAAAATAATGTTACCATGTTCATAAATAAATAGCATTAAATGTGACCTTTGAAAGCATCCATTGATAATGAACAAAGGAAATGGAGATATCTGGGGTAAAAATTGAAGCACTTTATACAACATTGAATATTGTTGTTCCTCAAAATCCTTTGTGGTTTGGCGGCCGGGCGGCTTATTCAAATATTCTGCTTAAGTCAATACCATCTTCTGGGAATTAGAGGAAAAGAATTTGGCTGCCACAAGTGACTGTCTTTGATGGGATAAAACTGGAATGAGTTTATGAATATCTCGTTTGTGTTGTTCTACGCAAAGTCTACTGAAAGGTATTCAGTTGATTTATTACTGTGTTAAGTAATTATATTTTTGTGGTTTCTTTGGAAATAACTTAGACCTGCCTGCAGGGTCATCTTAAGTAATGGAGGGGCCCATGGTATGCTGAGTTTTTTATGCAAAAACATGCATAAAAATAACGATCAATTTTTTTTTCATCTTTTATTTTACGGAAGGGATTTGTGTAAGACGACAATCGTGATTTGGTGATGTAATGTGAACATGTAAATTTTAAAAACAGTTTACTGTCTTTTTGAAGTGAAAACATTATTTTACATTTGGAAATACAAAATAAAAAAATAATTATCTAAAAATATGTGTTTAGTTAATAACTTACTACTACTTATTATTATTACTTACATTCGTTCTAATTATCCAGCAAACTGTGGATGTGTTTAGTTAATAACTTACTACTACTTATTATTATTACTTACATTCGTTCTAATTATCCAGCAAACTGTGGATGTGTTTAGTTAATAACTTACTACTACTTATTATTATTACTTACATTCGTTCTAATTATCCAGCAAACTGTGGATGTGTTTAGTTAATAACTTACTACTACTTATTATTATTACTTACATTCGTTCTAATTATCCAGCAAACTGTGGAGGTACGGCATCACCAAATTGAGTAATTGATGAGAACGAAGAGAGTGGCAAATAACTTAAAACTGCATTTTTTTACAAAACCTCGTACGTAACACTAATTTACTGACCAAAACGAGGATAACGCTACGCCGTTTAGTAAATAATGAATAAATTATTTTTCTTCGATTATTAATAAGAAGAAGATAACATATCACAATAAAACACACGGTAATTATTTCTTAATCGAATCGAACATCTTTGTTTTGAATTTGTATTTAGACAAAAAAGCTTCGACGCAAAAAAATAAATAAAGGAAAAAATAGTTTTTTGCAAGTGATTGAATTATTATTAATTTTGAGTTTAAGACGAGGTAAAATAGGTACCTACTGATTACCCACATTTAAGACCTACAAATCTTCGGATTTTATTTAGAATTATTTTTCAAGTTTTGTCGAATAGTTTTTTTTTAAATTAACGCCATTTTAGATTTTGATATATCATAATAATAAATGTCATTTGTCACAACCGACACCTCTGGACAAAGCACTTCCTGTGTTGGGTTAATGTTGAAAAAAAACCGTTCTTTAAATTTTTTATTTATCACTTTGTTGAAAAATCCCACAAATGATACTTAATTTTTCCAAGCAGTGTACGTATGACAATATAAATATTGGTGTCTACATAGTATAATAATTCGCTCATGTAATTTAAGCTTTGTAAATCGCAGTTATAATGAGGGTTCGCGATGCCAGGATTGCAGATGGCATTCCGCCGAGAGATTCCTGGGTTTTGTTATATGTCGGTAGTTGCTTGAATTCCTCCATGACAAGTAGTGGGTTGTATGGCGGGCCGGGCTTATGTTATCATCCTCGCTTCCCGCTTTTATGTTTCAATTTGTACTTTACAGTGGGTTGCCATATTAATAGGGACAGTTCCTATATTTCCTGATTTTTATGTTTACGTTGTCTCTACTTCTAAATAACTTGAATATGATGGCCATTCCTTCGTTATTTTTGTTGCTGGTATTACCACTGACACTTTTATGAAGTGGCAACACTCGAAAAATGCCACATCCCTCGAAAATTTAAGGTTTTTTCCACGTGGCCAGCATTTTTGTGAAAATTCGTAATTGAAGTTCTGGTAAATAAATATAAATAATAATTATATTTACGAGTTTTAACAGTTTAGCTGTACAAAAATGTAAGTAATAATTAATTATCTATTAATTTTGTAATTTTTTTTTCATATCTTATTTCAGTGATCCATATTGAGTCCAATTTTCTGTTTTTTCAGTATGGCTAGGTCTTCAGACACGTCCCCAAGAAAATTTCCGAAAGTGAAAACACTATTGTTAAACACTCAACATTCCCAAAGGGAAATAGCAGCCATTTCAGGTATTTAAAGTCTGTGGTTAACAGGATAAATTAGAAAATCAATCAAAACCTGCCCCTTTAATTGGATCGCAATGGGAAATGTGGCAGAAAACGAATCACTACACCTCGTACTGACCGCGAAATCAAAGAGGTCTGTCTCCAAAACCGAGTGTGGCTCGTCTGATTTTGATGATCAACGAAGATGATATCGAAGTTTCCCAAAGGAGATTGGCTGAGGAGAATCGCATTGGTCATCGGCCAGCTAAAAAACCTCGCCTCACAGTAGATATGAGGAAAAAACTACTGGAATGGGCCAACGCACACCAAAACATGACTATAGAGAACTGGAATATGGTTATTAACATTTTTGTGGTTATCAAACATTAAAAAAAATCCATTAGTTTGATTACGGCCTTTTTTTAGTTGTGCTTCTCTGACGAGTCTATATTCAAAATTTTGTTGGATAAATCATCGTTCGTCCGACGACGCCCAGGAGAGATATTTCATCTGGACTGCCTTGTAGAGACGATCAAACACCCTACCAGTATCATGGTGTGGTCAGTCATCTCTTCCAAAGGGATGGGGCGCCTCCACATCGTGCAAGGGACTATGAGGCAGGATCAGTACAGACAAATATTGGAAAATCGATTACTGCCTGAAGTTAGAGAATGGTTCCCTGGTGGCCAGGAATACGTTTATATGCACAACTCTGCACCTTTTCATAAAGCCAGGACTGTCACTGCACTCCTGGCTGAAAAAAATGTGCCGGTTTTACCTTTTACCGGTTTTGCCGGGAAATTCCCCTAACATGAAGCCTATTGAAAACCTGTACGAGCTCACCAAGAGGGATATTGCCAAGGAGGTGATCACAACGAAGCAGCAGCTCATCGAAACCCTCATCCGGGTGTGGCATCATTCTCCTGACCTAAAGATTACAGCAAAATTGAGCATTGAGAGTATACCACGGCGTGTACAAGCTGTTATAGCGGCTAAAGGCGAAATTACGAAATATTAACTTTTTGTTCGATAATGTTTAAAAATAATAAAAAAATTTAAAATAATCGCAGATTAAGGACAAATACGGTGTTTGAATTTTCAAAATTTAATGTCCTTGTTAATAAATAATAATAACCGCACCTAAAATCATAAACATCTTTGTTTTATGAACACAAAGTGTGAAAAACACATTTTCCATAGGTGTCCCTATTAATATGGCAACCCACTGTAATACCCCTTAACAATATAATCATTTGAGTACCGCTTCGAACAACTTTGAAAGGGAGGCGCCAGTAGCATGCCGTGACTTTTCCACCGTATTTTCACTGAAAAAATTTGATATTTTTTTGTGAATTTTAAAAAAAGAATTAAAAAAATATTTTATAAGATTTTTTTCTTAATAAAAGTAAAAAAAAAATTATAACTGTTTTTGGTAAAAATGGGACTGGATGTCTATAAAGACTGAATTAACAAATTTCATAACAAAATAACAGGACAGCACGAATATGTTACGAGTTCTTAAAAGTAATAATCATCTCGCCTTTCGTTCGTATATTTATTTGGCCAAGTCCACCTGCATTGAACACGTTCAGATATATTCTGAATGACTAATATTTTATCAGGAAACGATGATGCAGTCACATTTTAACAATATAGTGATAAAAAAGCCGTATTTATTTTTGGTACTCATTTTTTATAACAGTTTAAGGAATGTTTTGTAATTTATTGATATTGTATTCACACCTCGTGTATTCTTTGAAAAACTTTTAACCACTCGTGAATGTGATGGAATTGGTAAAATAAATAAAAAATTGAAAGCCACGATGAATTATATTACATCATTATAACATTCTTTATACGTTTATCCCGACGAAGAAACCGTTGGTTTTGAAACATGATCACTATTGATTAAATAGTGGTATTTACAAACCAATTAATTTTATTTTGGTTAAAATGAAGTCACGAAGTGATTTTGCAAATACCGAAGAAATGATAATATAAATTTTTAGAATTCTGTTTTTTTTCTACATAAAAGGTAACAAAAATGTATTTATGAACAGCAAAAAGATAACAATAATGGGACGTCCCTGGTGGGTACTTACCAACAATTGATGCAAAAGTATCAAAAGTCGTGTCTGAGTAATTCGTTCTGTGGCCTCTTTATTTCAGTATCATACATAATAAATTGAAAATCGTTTCATTTTATAGGGACTGTAACATGAACATTAAAATATATATAAACAGTTAATGTACATATATAGAACAAATTTCTAGAGATTGTAATAATTATATGTGTATGATTTATAAGTCTAAAAAAAATCAGACAGAAATATTTGACGCCCTCCGTGAGTGAACGGTTATGATCATTGTTTAAATCATTTTGTTTAAAATTTTAAAATATTTTGTTTCGCGTTCCAGAGTGGTTGATACTTTCAGTATAACCTTGGTAAAAAGACCAACATTCAGAATCTAAACCTTACTTGAAATAGCTTTAGCCGTGTTTAGTAACATATCTGCAGCAACATAACATTTCCCAATATTGCCATGATCTTTCTAGCTCCAGACAATTAGAATAGTTGGGACTCTCTATATAGCTCACATAAAAAAATATGTACATAGAAGATTATCGAAAGAGATGTTTTTATTAGTAACAATTTATTTATTTTATTTTTCTTATTTCGCCACTAGCGTATTACCTACTCAATTTGCTTGTCATATTATTCAACAAGATAGTGTTACTATTATGTGACACTTACTTTTATGCATTTTGTAATGTTACGGTTATGTAATTGTAATTATATACATGTATGATAATTTGAAACCTGTTAATTTGACTGCCCTAAAAAGGGAAACCTTCCTAGTTGGATGGTCAAAAGCTTCCTTCCATGTAATGTAATGTATCTTTTCAAAATAAATAAATGTTTTATCCGATATATATATATAAATATATAGTGTAGCATTATCCCAATGCATAACTGTCGGATGGCCGGACTCGAGGTTAGTTTGATTACTGAAACATTAAGTATTTTTACAATCTACATGCCAACTTGTTCAACTGACAACTTTGAGGAATATTCTAACTGCCTTGCCTCCCTACAAGCAATAATTGACGATAAAAATTACATTAACACAATTATTATTGGAGATTTCAACGCTAATCCCGACTCACTCTTTGGATTGGAGCTAATCTCTTTCTGTCAAGAATTTGAATACGTATGTGCCGACATCGAATTATTACCTGCGGATTCTTACACCTATATCAGTGACGCACACAGCTCTACCAGGTGGTTAGACCATTGTCTGGTAACGAAAAATATTTTGAAGCAAATTGTTGATATGAAAATATATTACGATATTGATTGGACAGATCACCGGCCTCTCGAGCTGATCTTACAAACAGATGGAATAGCAACAACGGAAGTGTTTACATCTGAGTTGAGGGATCCAGCACTATGGAATCCGAATAATATACTCGATATCGGAAAATATAACTCTTACTCGCAAACCTATCTCGTCAAAATCAAGTCAAATAAAACATTTACTGAGGATGGTGGCAACCCTACACACGCCAAAATAAAATACCTATACGGCAGTATAGTAAATGCTCTACGTAGCAGTGCCATTTCTGTGTTTACTAAGCGTACTATCCAAAAACATAAGCAAGTATGTGGGTGGAATGAATTTGTAGCGGATAAATACGATGAATCCAGACAAGCGATGCTCACTTGGATAACTAACGGGAGACCAGGCGAGGGTCCTGTCGCAGAGGATAGAAGGGCAAAGCGTGCTGCCTTTAAAACAGCACTAAAACAATGCCAAAATAACTCGACTCAACTCCAGATGGACAAAATAGCAGGGGATCTAGATAATCGTGACTTCAAAAAATTTTGGAACAAGTCAAATAAACTGTTAAACATGCGTTGTAAAATCTCGTGCAACATACACGGAGAGACGAATCCAGAAGTAATTGCAAACATTTTTAAAGAACATTTTGCAACTACCACACCGACTATTGACTCAAGTGAATCACATTTAACGGCTTATGATGATATCGATCTCACCATCACAACTAACATGATAAAATCGGCCATTAGTAATATGAAATCTGGAACGTCTGCAGGGCATGATGGTTTAAGCACCGAACACGTCAAACATGCAGGGGCAGCGATTATGGGACTTCTGGCAACACTGTTCACCGACATCATAAAGAGTGGCTATCTACCCAAAGACATGACAAAGACAATTATTATACCGATAATAAAATCCAAACTGGCAGACATAACTTTACAGGAAAACTACAGACCGATATCCATCGCCACGGCCATCGCTAGAATATTTGAACGAGTTCTCTTAGATCAAGTCGGATACCATATGACAACGAAAGATAATCAGATGGGTTTCAAGAGAGAATGCTCTACTGACTCAGCTATATTTTGCGTAAAAAGAACGTTAGAATACTACAGGAAGAAGAAAACAACAACTTATGCATGCTTTCTGGACCTTAGTAAGGCATTCGACAGAGTTTCCCACCCCTTATTATGGAAAAAACTAAAGGAAAGAGGGATACCATGGAAAGTGGTAAAAATTCTCGAATCATGGCACCGTCAGCAAGAAAACCTTGTAAAGTGGAAAGACGGATTCTCAGAACCCTATTTCTTGAAAAGCGGGGTCAGACAGGGAGGATGTATGTCCCCAGTACTGTTTAATCTATACATGGACGAATTAACCCACAGATTAAACAATGCTGGAGTGGGCTGCCACATTGGAGGTCTGTGTGTTAATAATATGAGCTACGCAGATGACATGGTTCTGATGGCACCGTCAATACGGGGATTGAGAATTCTCCTGAAAATCTGTGAAGAATTTGCTCACGAAACCAACATGATCTATAATGCGAAAAAAACAGCACTGTTGGTCATAAAACACGGGGAAGGCCCAAAAAACATTCCCCCCGTCTTTTTGAATGGTGAGATTCTGAAAACAGTAGAAACCACAAAATATCTAGGACATGTCATCAACAACAAGTTAACGGATGATGAAGATATTGACAGGCAGAGGCGTGTACTGAGTATTAAATGTAACATGCTCAGTAGAAGATTTGGGCTCTGTAGTCCACGAGTGAAAAGGACGCTCTTCTTAGCCTTTTGCACCACCCTGTACACATGCGAGCTCTGGGCTAATTTCAAGAAAAGAACAATGGAAAGGCTTCGGGTGCAATATAACAACGCTTACAGATTGATGTTCGGACTCCCCAGGCACTGCAGTGCCTCCTCGATGTTTACAGAAGGGCGAGTTCCAGGATTTGCAGCTCTGTTAAGAACCAGGATTGCAGGACTGAGGGGAAGGATAAACCATTCCAGAAACACTCTTATGATAGAATCCCGTCTGACTTCAGGATCGAGCATTGAAGACCATTGGAGAAAGATACTTGCTCCCACAATCTTAGATCCGATGGATTCCCGTGCTTCTCTGGTTTAATTTCATGTTTAATTTAATTTTTAATCTTTTTATTTTTATTTTTATTTTTATTTATTTTACTATATGTAAATACTATATGTACTTATATCCTCTATGGGATGTGTGGGATTGCACTAACCTCCCCACATCCTGGAATAAAGAATTTATTATTATTATTATTATTATTGAGCTAAGCTATTCTATTTGATACTGATACTGAAGAAATGAAATATTGTTTTTCATTTAATTTTAAATCAAAGTAACTTTTATCAAGATAACCGTTATAATTCTTTTGTCATAGCCTAACTCTGCTTTGCCAACACATACTAACCATTTCTTTCACTTAATTGCGTCTACAAACTTAAACCCAGTTGATTAGGTAAACCCAGTCTGACGTTCAACTCATTTCAAATTCCATTACAGAAGCTTGTTGTCTGCCTTAACGTTATGAAAGCATAAAAATATTGTCTTTTGAAGAATTTTTCGAAAGAAAACAAAGATTTTTCAAGCTTTGAAGAGTAAAGAAATTAAATTCGGATCAAGCATTTAAAGGGTAACCGATTGAATGGCAAATGGGTTCAGGTAGGCCATGCTAAAGGAACATTTAGGAAATGTGAGAAAATTTTCGTTTTCGTGACTATATCTTGAAATTATAATGGTTTTCGCAAACTTTGGGTGAACGGGAGGGGAGTTTGTAGGCACATCGAGGTAACTACTTTGTTTGACTCGATATATTATCTATCTACCTTCTTAAAATAAGTGATTTCTGTGGTGTAAGAGAAACTTTCAACTGCAATGTGCTGCAAAATATATATTATTTAAGAAAAAAAATTGTGAAACAACACAAATTATTTAAATAAAATTTACATGCGCACGCTGGCATTTGGACTCGCGACCTCCGGGTTGGTAGTCAATATCCTTACCCATCGACTAAGGAGGCCGTCACAAGTTTAAAGCATACAAATTAATCAAATGGTTAAAAATATACCAATATATATCTCAAGATTCTTCCAAAATACAGTAAATAGCTAATTAACTTTAAAATTCCTCAACATTCCTCTTATTTCCCCTCCCCGATCCCTTCAGCCTCAAGTTATAACTCTATCGGTGAAGCCGTATGAAAACACTGCTTTCATCAGTCGAAACTCTTTTGCGGTGATCTGTTAGGCAACTTTTTGATATTTTGTACGATTGTAGGAAGGCGATAAAGTTAAATTGATTGTCTTGTTATATTTGATTAAAAAAAAACTTTTATGCCTGAATTATGTACGTTTTTTTAAACCCAAAAATTGACATTTTGTCCACAAATCTTGAAAGTAGAAACCAATCTACTTTCCGGCATTCGATTGAGCTAAAACTCGGCAGGTATAAACTTTGTCGAACAAAATGTATTCTGAAAATTGGTGTCAATCAAGCATTATATACTCATTTTTTTCTGAAATTGGTTGACACTACAGCACTTAATGTAATATATATATGGTAAGGTTTTCACGGGTGTAAGATGTAGAATGATTTTTACTGTTTTTTTTTTGGTATTTTTTCCGACTTTATGTCCATGTTAAATCTTCCCCACAGGAAAAACTAAACTCTTCCACACGCTTTTCCACAAATGATCATCTAGTCAATCTGTATTTTGCAAGTGCATTATATAAGCATAATAAATACAAAACCATACAAAAAACACATCAACTCACCAGAGATCAAATGGGAAAATAATTCACCGACTCCAGATATTTTCATATCAGAGGGTTCGGCTCGGTAGACCTCTTAACTGGACCTATAAATCCCACTGATAAATCCTAAATATAAATATTTAAATTTTTTTAGAAATCCTATGTGTATTTAAAATAACTGATTTTTGCATCTTTGACAGATCTAATAGTAATATTGAATGAGAGAGCTAGGTATAATGCCAGTAGCCGAAATAAAAAATGGTAATATTTTTATATTCTGAGAATTCAAAATTCTTTTAATCTTATTTCCTAAATCTGTGTATTTTCTTATTTTTTCAGAAACAGATTTTTCAGAATTTGGAATAGCGACATCAATGATATAAGTTATTTTTTGTTTACTAATAATCGTAACACTAATCGTTCGATCTGTTAATATATTTTTATGATAATATATTTTATAAAATTCATTTCCTAAAATTGATTTCGGTTCGTATTTAAATTATTATTTAATTGGGATTGGCTTAGCTGTTAGAGCGGTTGACACAAGTCCTCGGGAAGAAAAGTTCGATCCCCTGTCAAACAAAATATTTATTATTTTTTTAATACATCTATTAATAAAATAAATTAATAAAACTTTGTTTTGTCGGGTATATTTAATTCAGATTTCAAAAGAGAATTACAAATCTCTCGAAGTAAGAAGCACATGGAAAATTTTTCTTCTACCCCCTAAACAAACATTTTCTCACATAAAACTAAAACAAGTGTTTTTTCATATGTTATTAGTTAGAAATTTTAACTCATTCGCTCGATGAATAGTAGGTACATATGAATGCTTTGATATTTTTGTCATTTTAGAAAAACAAAATAAAAGAACAAAAAAAAAAAACCACGTTTATACTTTTGTGGTTATGTCTAAAGCAATATCAATGTTATTACATACTACCCCGCTAATAATAATTGTCAAAATGTGTCGTAAACAAACCTTAGGAACATGGTCAGTTGAGATGTTAAACACAAGGTCAGAATTTGTTGAAACATGTATTCGAATGAACTGAAAAAAAACTTTTATTCATGTACCTACTTTTATAGGTTTATTTTGCAAAACTCGTTAAATAATAATATATCATAGATAAATAATTATCACGATGACAGAATACGTGTTCATGAAAATCCGAAAATGTTCGGGATTTGATGAAAACGTGTTATACCGTGATAATATTTTCATTATTTACTAATGGTTTATCAGGAATCCTGTTCATTCATTCGTGAAGGCCTGCAATCCCGTTTTTAACTGGAATTACAAACAAGTTTAGAGATTGTCAATAAATTATAAATGATCTTATATTATGATATTACAGTAATGTATAGATTCTATGTCAGCAAACTATAAAATTCACCCGCAATAACACAGGGTCGTCCTTAGCATTGAGTGTAAAATATCACAAAAACAACATGTACCTTAATAAAATTAAAAAAAAATCATTTTTCTATGTGTAGATTTTATGTATACCGCCAAAACTATTGATTAAAAATATTAAATAATAAAAAAGAAAACACTTTGGTTAAAGTCACTTTATTTAATTTTGCTTTTTGGGTCGTACTCACTGATATTAATTTTTCAAAAGAAGCAAACACATTGTGACTTGACATTTTAAATAATAAAAACAGAAAACACTTTGTTTAAAGTCACTTTATTTAAAATAATGTTACTTTAAACAAAGTGTTTTCTTTTTTATTATTTAAAATGTCAAGTCACAATGTGTTTGCTTCTTTTGAAAAATTAAAAAAATATTATGTACGTATTGTTCAATAAATGTGTTTCAATTGTTTATTATCTTGAAATCACTGTGAAGTGAAAACACGAAACACGAAACTCGAATTTATTTATTGTTTTTGTGTTTAATTCGTAGAACTCCATTTAATTTTTTTATAAATTTAATTTAGATTAAATTTGATAATATTATTATTAAGTTCTGCAAGTGTTTTAGTTTTTTATTATTGTGACAGCTGTTTCGGCTTACAAGGCCATTTTCAAACAGTTTGAAAATGGCCTTGTAAGCCGAAACAGCTGTCACAATAATAAAAAACTAAAACACTTGCAGAACTTAATAATAATATTATCAAATTTAATCTAAATTAAATTTATAAAAAAAAAAAAAAAAAAAAAAAAAAAAAAAAAAAAAAAAAAAAAAAAAAAAAAACGAAACTCGAAATCCCGTTTTTAACTAAATAACCAATAATTTGAAGAGGTTCTTAAAAAATTAAAAATGCCAATTTTCCTCCGTGTTCATTCAAAACATACATTAAAAAGTGTCCGTGTGTGTTTATGTGTGTGGGATTGTTTTTATTTTAAACTAATTTTTCACAATTGACCTTCAAAACAAAAGGAAGGTCACTTTCTACACGAGTTTTAGAAAAAACACCCCATCTCCTAAAAGCTCACAAAAAACTTCCCACCCTCGAGAAGTATAAAAACTGAATTTTGTTACTACTTCAGAATAAGAGAAAAAATGTTATTTCGAAAAACTGCGTAAAGCCCGGGCAATACTGAGAAATTAAAGTAAATAAGTTTCAGATTTTTGCAATGCCAAAATGAAACTCGCGAAATTCAGCCGTGGAGAAGAAGTGTTTCTAGTAATAAAAACAATTAATTTCTAGTGAATTTCGAACAGATAGAGTGAATAAAATAGTTAGAGGTTGCGGAGCGAATTTCAAATATTCACGCTATCAGGTGATTAGCACCAATTTCTTTATTTCTGATATGAAGTCATCGTTAACAGAATATCATAATTATCGGCATTGAAAACCTTCGAAATCCCAGTTTTCATTTGTTAGAAGCGTTTAAAATTGTAAAAATTAGAAGTTCAACTTGAAACACTTGTCTTTTTAGGCGGCCAAATAAGTTTAAATTTTTATTTTCGTAACTATCACCAGCATACGGTGTTTTATCCGATAAAACCTGTGGGACATTTGAAATTTGAATATATATTTGAATCGACACTTTTTATGATTGAAAATACTTGATTGTGAGGATTATCTAGATGATGCAAGCCGGAGGTCACGAATTAAAATCCCGACGTGTGCAAGTAAATTTTATAATTATTAATTTTTTTCCATTTTTTTTACAAAAGTCTGTAAATTGTGATTATGCTGGAGTACCCCGTTTGATGAATTTGTGTTAATTCCTTATTTAATCATTTGAAATAATATATAGAACATTTGCGGCGCGTTTCAGAGAGGAAGATACTTTCTGTATCGACCTGGTGTAAAACCACCACTAAGAATTGAAACTTAGCTTGAAATGGCTTTGGCCGTGTTTGTGAGCCATATACTTCCCCACCTTCTTCTTCCTCATCTCCTTTCCATTTTCACCACCTTCAGCCTCATAAAATATCCCAATTCGAAATGCCTATGTCTCACTAGGCCCAGGCAGCTCTTTTGCGGTATTCACACAAAAAATAAAACATTAGATTCAAATATTCAGCTTAAATTTAAAATTTAATATTTTTTGATGATTTGATTGTTTCTTTATTTGATTATTTCTCGCTAAATATGTTATCGTTAATATTGTTTGTTTTATATGCAATTTCTACATATTTTGGCTATTATCACATAAACATGAACTTTGTACCTTTCTGCTCATGTTTTCATAGATTTTTTGTTGGTGGTCTCGAAATCAAAAAGTAATTTTAAAATGTATTTATAAACAAAAACATATTTTATGGTTTATCCACCTCCGGGAAATCAACGTGTACGAATTATGTAATAATTATTGATGCTGTGGATAAGTGCGGGAAGTCGGTTTCGCTTAACCTTGTTGATTTTTTTTTGGGATTTCAGAGACTTTGGTCGTGAATGTGGATTTTTTTTGCGCCCTCAGATGAAAGACTCTCAGTTCCCAAAATTCGTCCAAATTTGAAAAGAATCTCCCAAAAATAAAGTCTCTCGTATGCGCATCTCCATAATACCATAATGGATTTTCGCTTGCTGGAAACCGTCTCCACAACTAAATTCTTTCGGGCGTTCCTAACTTACTTTTAGACAACTGTCTCCGCGACTAAATTCTCTCATCTGTGGATGCCCTTAACATACTTTTGCATGCTTGGGAACTGCCTCCGCGACTAAATTCTCTCGTCTGTAGGTGCCCTTAACTTACCTTTGTAAGCTTGGGAACTGCCTCCGCGACTAAATTCTTTCGTCTGTGGGTGCCCTTAACTTACTTTTGCAAGCTTGAGAACTGCTACCGCAAGTAAATTCTCTCGTCTGTGGGTGTCCTTAACTTACTTTGCAAGCTTGGGAACTGCCTCCGCGACTAAATTCTGTCGTCTGTGGGTGCCCTTAACTTACTTTTGCAAGCTTGGGAACTGCTACCGCAAGTAAATTCTCTCGTCTGTGGGTGTCCTTAACTTGCTTTGCAAGCTTGGGAACTGCCTCCGCGACTAAATTCTGTCGTCTGTGGGTGCCCTTAACTTACTTTTGCAAGCTTGGGAACTGCTACCGCAAGTAAATTCTCTCGTCTGTGGGTGTCCTTAACTTGCTTTGCAAGCTTGGGAACTGCCTCCGCGACTAAATTCTCTCGTCTGCGGGCGCCCTTAACTTACTTTATTTACATATTTTCTTTTACTTTGTATATTTTTAATTGTTTTAACTTAAAAAATGGATGAATTACAATTTTAAACTTGCTTTTAAATATTTTAAATATTGCCTAGGTCCTAGGATATCAACATAATTTACTACAATTGTCTTTCCAAGGGGTTCATTTGAATTATGTCTGATGAACCAATTACTAAAAACTTAAATGTTTCTAGAGGGATCCCTAGGGAAATTACTAAGTAATCGTTTAGAAAAATAAAATCCAGTGCTTGCCGCTAATTTGATAGTTGAAAACCGTTTTATAAAATTTTCAAACCATTTTAAATAAAATATTTTAATGATAAGATCCTGTTATAATAACTAACATTGGTAGAGATCCCTCTAGAAACATTTTACGTTTAAATAATACGTTCAACAGAAGGAAATAAAATGAGCGCCGAGCAAACCCCCGATATTAGAGTCATATGTCGCCTTAATTTGTACTGTAATACGTATCTAGTATATACAATATTCATTGTAAATACCTGTAACAAATACATTTTATTATATTATGATGTTGAATCTGAATTCTGCAAACAATTAGTTCTAATTTTGAAAATGACAGTTAAATTCATAGCAAACTTCGTTGATTCGAAATTTCACATTTCATGTAGGAGTAATAACGCACATCACAAGCATTCAAAAATCATACCTTTCATGAAAATAGTATATTACATTAAATACATTTTATGAGGTGGTCAACAGTCCAATGGTTAGCAGTCGAGCGAAAATAGTTCAATACACACCGCAGGTATAGTGGTAAATTATTGAATTTTGATGACAAAATTAAATGACAAATGCAATTTTCTGTTACAAAGAGTTACAAAGAGGGGAAGGATGGAGGATAAAATAGAATTATGATAAAGGGATTATGGCAGGAGTAGATGGGACGCATACAGATTAAGTTATTTAGTTAAAGTGCGGTCGTGTAATTGATTTTCGTTAAAATGTCAACGTGTTTATTTATTTATATATACGCCTAAAATGGCTTTTACATAGAAGTGATACATATTGCAGTGTACATAGCAAAATATCTGTATTATACAGGAGATTCTGACAGTAAATAGATGTAATCCATTGTAAAGAAGGTACAAAATACACAACTGTAAAATTGTGATTACAAGTATGATGAGAAAATATTAAGAAATAATTAAAAAAAAAAAAACTAAATTTGAAGTAATATTAGTAAAACGTAAGAGTAACATAAAGTGAAAAAGAAATTACAACAACACTTCATATAAGACAAATCATTAAAACTAATTTACCAAAGTAACATAAGGCACTCAACAATTATCTAGTGTTAATAGTTATATGAATTGGCGGATCTGAAGAAAAAGGAGCTATGTTGTTGTTAAGAGTTGTTGTTGTTAGAGTTGTTTTGCAAAGAGTGATATGAACGGTAAGTGGCTAACTGCTGTTGCAATTTGGAATGATAAGGACTTGAAGAAGATAATGACCCTCAGCTTAGTTGTGTACTTTTTTTTAAAATGATAAACTAATGTTTATAAGACAAAGTTTTTTATGCATAGCACAAAGGATAACAAATTATTATAAGCAATAATTAGTCGCCTGAAATATCAATACAAATTGAAAATATTACTCCAGTAAAAATAAATGCAGCCGACGGGAATTGAACCCTCACCTTTTGATGTCGGGTCAGGTGCTCTGAACCACTAGCTACGTCGGCTTATTTCCAACACGCCAAATAATTTGATATGTACATATACTTCGATCAACAATTACTGCGTATTATATATTTTTTATTAAGTTGTGTACAATTAAAAACGTACCGAAGAACTGTAGTTGATTCGGCGTTGTTATTTAAAGTAAATATCTGTGTATTAAAGAACTTTGCATAGTCTTCATTGCTAACGTGAGATCAAAAAGAGTGGTAGTTTGGGTACCTTTATTGAAAATCTATATTCGACGCTTTCAATTCTGTTTTCGAATACTGCGGATATGCATATTCAAGAATAGTGCCAAATGATAAATGAATTTTTTAGAGTACAAACTACTAATACCGTTAAAAATGTGTGAAAGATTTAAAGTTTATTTTTATGATTGTGATTATCGTACTAAGATTACACATGTAAATTTAATATTCTCATCCTAGATGCGATCTAGGACTTGACTTAACTTACAAATGATCTTGAAATAAAAAGAACACTATTCATTGAAAGTTAAATGGCGTGTAATTATTTAAAATATTTTATACTGTTTGCTGAAGTATTATTTTATATTTTTAGCAATGAACAAATACGTTTGCCATTACGTAATTAAAAAATGTTATTTTTTTAATTTAAGACGGCTAAACATGAGGATTGTTTTCTCGGAATGTAGGTAATAGAAGTAAGTAATGTGGTCCATAATTTATTTATATCAATTACAATAACCACCCCGGAAATCGTTAATCTCTGAAAATTTTCACAACAGCGCACGCACGTTGTAAAGAAAACGTAGGAGTATATTTTTCACGCGTGACTTATTCAAAACAATCACGTTACGTTTTATTGTTTGAGGGTTTATTACCAATCTCTGGAACTTACGAATAAAAAAGAGTTATGTCATTATGACATTCTATTTGGAAGTATAAACCAGTTGCTTTTATCAATTTGTCGCGGTTAATTGTTTTGTAGGACTTAATAAAATTTGGAAAAAAACTATAATAATATCGTGGCGAATATCGGTTGCGTGTGTCACTACTCACTCTTATGACGAGTTGGAAAAAATTGCATGTGTTTTTTTTAATCCAAGGCTTTTGAGGTAACGCATTTTTTTTATTAATTGCGACTCCATTTTCATTATGAACGAAAAATGATGAACGAAATAGCTCTTTTCCCTCAAAAATAACTAGTCTCTTAAACATAACATAATCTCTTAGCCTAAGCAAACTATGCAATAATTACAATAGCGTGTTATCTAAGGTTGATATTTTCAGTTGCGAACTTACCAAATACAATAACCACGGCTAAAAAATGTATTGTTTTGTAAATTTTTCGTTTTATATAATCTTTTGTTTTGTATAAATTTTTTAATTCATATTCCTTTCTCACAAATTAAAATAACTTATTCCATATTATGCTGTCTCAGTTAAAGAGACAAGGAGGAAATCCATAATTGGTTTTATTTTACTAAATAATACTTATGTACAAACTGATTGAATGCAAACTGTCGATTTTCCAAAAATGACTAAACAAATAAATAACAGTGCAGGCAGGCCGCTGAGGAAAACCGGGACTGTCCTGGAAGTGCCGGCAACGTTGCCAAACTTACAATAAAACGATCATAGGTGTATGACTGCGTGCGTACGATGAAAGGTTTATTTAAGTATTGTTATCAGAAAATTTAAAATAGGTAGGCAATTTTTTAAATGAGCAGATAATTAAATCAACAAAATGTTTCACCATATGCGAAAAAGGCGTCTGATCAACATCTCCGGGACGTTAATATGGCAAACTTGCGTTGCTTTCATAAAATTCATATGCTCAAATAAATAATCGGCAAATTGGAAGACACGCAATCGCTGTATTCCATCCGCATACCCCACCCCCCCACTATCCCTTTTCACCCCTTCTCATCAAAATACTTCCCATGACTGATCTAAGCCGTCATTACGCGATCATGCAACATTTTAACACCTCGTATTGTTGTAGAACGGGGATGCCTTGTCGTTCAGTTGAAAATGTATTGCATTACAAATCCGAACATGAAACTAACAGTATTTGAATAGATATTTAGGTACTTTATTTTTGCGTTTAGTTTTTATCGGTAAGCTATTTTTGTGTTTTGTGCAATAATTTAGCAAGTATCATCAGAAAAATTAACATTTTAAAACAATTGAAAAAATATTGCTGCATAATTTTTTTTTGTTGTTACATCGCTTTCTTAGAAATTAAGAAATCGCGGTTTTCTTACTTGAATGAAATCAAATTTTGTTGTTTTACATAAAATCATTAAGAATTGAGAGAGAGAGAGAGAGAACATATAAACAAAAGTAGAAAACTTGCAAGTGGATGAAACAAGTAAGTTAGTAACGGCCCAGAAGCGCACGGCAGGTTTAAGTAAACCTAATAGGTACAGATTTGTCGGTAAATAGGTATAAATTATTCATAATGAAGTGTGGCATTACACAATTCCTCGGCTACGAATTCCGAAGTTCTCCATTACGGCACAAGCAACATTTATGCTACATAAGTATGATGGTAGTAAGAGATATTGTAAGGTTTTTCATTTCGTAACTAACGTTCTTCTTTTAAAAAAATGTTAGTAAACTTTATAAAATTAGTTATTGTCTACGCATCTATTTGAGTTATTTTCGATATATTTTTTTTCAATGGATGGTAGAACCCCATTTATATCTGAAAAATCAACCATTTTTAAAATTTTCATAAATATTTATTCGATTTCATTTGTATATTTAAGGAACCACAAAGAAGATCGCAAAAAAGAAACGTTTGAAAATAACATGCATAAATTTCTCGTAATGAGGGTACAAAAATACTTCTTCCATCAAATTCGCACTACAAACAACTCCGCAAAAGTAGTCTCTCTGCTCCGCGTATTCGAGATAATTATGGAATTATTTATTTATCAAATTCTGGAAACCGACTCAACAATTTAAACAAATTTACCAGTGGCTTTCGCCCGTTCAGGACTTAAAAAGAAAACGCACACATTATATTAGGTAATTGTGTAAAAACGTCTTTTAGTAACGGAAAAAAGTCCTTTTCATATTAGAATGTCGTTTTCTTAATGTCTTAAACTATATAATAAAGAATCAACTCGTAAAAAACTTAGGTTTTTTTTTGTTATTTGTTTTTAGGGTGCTATGCAGTGTTGCGCTAACTGCTTCTTTAACCGACGTTTCGGACAACGTTACAATGTCCATCATCAGGGCAGATGTGTAGATCAGATGTGGATATCAAACATCTGCGCAACACGGCATGACACCCCGAAAATAAATAACAAAAAAACTTTTGGCCGGGAAAATCTTAAATTATATGAGGTTTTTTTTACTAAAATACTTATTTTTAAAAAAATAATTTAAACCTGAAAAAAATATTTTAATTTAATTAAGGATGAGAATTAGACCTTCCTATCTTGGAACTGGAGTCGACATTGTCGACAATTATACCAAACTCGCCAAATGCCAATTGGATAGGACCGTCATTTATTTTGCATATTAACTGCCCTAATTTCATCTGATTTCAGAGAAATACATGCATATCCGCGTATACGTATGTGATTGCCGCCGAAAGTTGATAGAATGCATTGGCATCGACATCTCAGCTTTCAGCTCGAGATGTGAAATTCAAATACACAGATTTTATAAAAATTGTGCATATCCATAAGATTTAATGAGAAAATATCCGCTAAAACTAATATTTCTTTATTTTCTTGAATCGAAAACATTGAATTCGGTATAAATACGTTTTAGTGTATAAACCTTCAACACTGTCGATTTTTTTTACATAAATTCATTGTAGTTGTTTTCAGGTGAGTATTTACACAATATATTTAATAAGATCAAGTTTGTTCGAAAATGTTTTTTGTATGCCTTTCACAATAAATGTATATTGACTGCCTAAATGACTGACTGTAAAACCCTTGAAGCAACACAATGAAAACTTTATAAGAAAAGATCAAAACGATGATTAACATTTTCTTAAAACTAATTAAATATCTTGAATTTAAGTGATTATTTGTTTTTTAAATTTTTGATTTAAAATATTCCAATTCGTCAATTAATTTACAATGTTGTACTTTGAAGACTATTCAACACAAAAACACTCAAAAGAAACAATCCAAAAAAATGTACGTTGAAGGGTTTTACCAAAACACAGTCCTATGTTGACTGTATAAGTACAAATCTGAATAATAAATTTAACGTAGTTTTAAGTTACTTAGTACATTTCAACTTATTGACCGAACATAGCGAAATTTGTTTTAACTCGACCATTTGGCATTTCATCTGTCTGTAAATTTCTTGTAATGTCCGGTTCCGGTTTCAAGATGGTGGCTATTTTAGCGGTTCTGTAAAAAATACGTGTAATTAAAAAAAAATGTATTTTTTCCGAAATCTTTAGCTTTTTTTTAAAAATAATTTTGATATTTAGAGAAAATTGTGAAATTTAGAAAAACATTTTTCAAATTCACCGTTAATTTTAAAGAAGATTTAAGTTCAAGATAAATATTATTCATCCCAAACTAAAACAGCCAAATTCCGAAAATGTTCTTTCCATTCTGAGGGGTGACGTGTGACGACAGAATGACGTTCTAGCATTTCCTATCTGGTCATATCATCAAGATTCACCCTTATTGTCCGATCTTGAAGATATATTGTGACATTAAGAAAATATCCGTTATTTCAAAAGATAATAGAAAATAATATTTCTTATTTTCCATTATCTTTGGTAATTTCTAATGATTTTTAATAATATTTACTGAAAACACACAAGAATGCAAAAATTGCAAAAATTTCCCTTTTTTAATGGTGACTATATTTTAAAATGGGCCATGGCTTTTATTCCCTGGTTAGCGTATCGAGATTCACCCTAATCGTCCGATCGTTCAGAAACAAGAAGTTACTAGGAAAACACTTTAATTCCATGTATAATTTCCTAGGATTTATAGTGGAATGCCTTCGAACTAACCACAGTAGTTGTAGCCGTCGGTCTCGGACTCGTCTGCCGCTTGCCTACCTGTAACAAGACACAGAGAATGATATATCCCCATCAGACATGTGGCCGGGTGTTTGCTCCCTGGTCGGCGTATCAGATCTGCCCTAATCATACCTCCGCGAGGAAGAGGGCCGCCCCACTCGAGGCGGGCACGAAACAAAATAATAAATTACTTACCTTTTCATATCCGTGTTTCATCGCGTTTATCCTAATTGCCGGTAATTTAGATTCCTGTTTCCACGGCCGCTGCCCGTATTAATAATTTTACCGGATTGTGCAACTGCGGAGTGTACAATTCCACTTTGAACGCATCTTTAAAATACAAAAATAAAGTAAAATAGTCAACAGACAAATTACTAAAACTTCTCTAATTCACGTAGGTTGGGATGTGTCAACCACCTTCAATTTTGATAAAAACTATCAAATCAACGATCAGCACAATCAACATTTTTTTTTAAGTTCAAATAAATAAAATTTAAAAAAAAATGTTGCAGATCGATGAAATCTACGAGTAGTTAAATTTTTGTGATATTTGAACTCTCCTCGTTAAACGCCCATTTTCATTTCAATTTTCAGTGGGACAACCAGACGAGAGTGCACGTTTAATGGGGACCGTTCGAATTGGTGCTGTTTATCGATTCGATCCTCATCCAAATTTGCGGAGTTTCAATCATCCCAACCATAAAACATCAAACCCATTCACAATCCATTTAGTCATAAGTCCATGAGTTTATTATTGTAATTTGATAACAATGCAGCCATAGGTTATCACAAGCAGGTCAAGATAATATTACTGTTGATGTCTGGAAACAAAACCACACAATGGTTGATGGGCATTTTGGGTTATTATTTCTATGCATGTTGCAGACTTTCATTCTGGCTTCTAAAACACAAAGAATTATGGGTAATTCATTCAACCCCGATAACAAAACCAAAGGTTTATTTAAACTATAACTCATTTTTATTTTTGATGCTGACCAAGAATTGCACTGGCTCAAACTTAAATAGGACTAAATTTTAACATTTTTCAATATAATTTTATTTTACTTTCACGCGAAGAAAATATGTAAAGAAAACTACAGTAAGCCAGAATATGTGCGGATATGCTAAAACATGTTTATCTTTAATAAAGAAAGGTCAGAGTGTGACTGTATCATTAAAAAATTATAATACGACAAGAACATTTTTGTAAGAGAAATTTTATAAGAGGGTGAATATTTTTATCTGGAAATGTCAAAAGTGATAAATGAGGTAAAAATACATTTTTCTATGATAAGATAAAGTTACATAAATAGAGTTTTTATAAACATTCTGACAACTAATAGTCAGAAGGTTGTCTACCATTAAACTAGACTATTTGTTTTGACACTTAAAAGAACAAGTCGAATTACAAATAAATTTAAAAGAACCTTCAAGTTCAAGGAAAGAACATGTTTAGAAAATCATTTTTGGAAACACGGGTGATTTTCATAGTAAAAAACCTGGACATGTCGGAAACTCGTGTCAGAAACTTTTCAAAATTTTATGTGGTACTAATCTTATGTGATACTAAGGTCGGGGAACCTCAAATTCCAGCTATCATCACAATCGCCCATCCTGCACATTCTCTGTGAAATCCGTAGGAAATGTATAAGGATTAAAATTTTCGTGATAAGGATGGAGTGTCACCTCTATTAAGGTTTGGAAGTAAAGTTCCTTTCTGCAAAATATCTTAGCACAGCTATATTCTAAAAAACGAAGTTACCCTTTGCACCGGATGTTTCTTGGTAAAATAACTCAACTTAGCTGAAACATTGTTTTACTTCACAAGGGAAAGTAAACCTTGGTTACAAATCCATTATTTACCTAAGAACTTACTTTAGTTTACTGATACTTCCAAAAATATGGAAGTTGTTACAATTCAAATGAAAAAAAAAATCAAATGCTTCTGGGTAGACTGTCCAAGATGGCCGTCTAACTTTCAGTGGTAAAGTATAGATTTATATATATATATATTTGTATCCTAGTAGTAGTTACCAGCAGATATTTAAACATATAAAATTACATTACCAAACCAAAGAAATTTACAGAAATTTGTGTATCACGCATGAATCACATTAAAAACACCAATCCGGATAGGGATTCTACTGTTGGGATGGTAAAAAAGCAAATTGAATGAAAGAGACTTGGTTCACTTCAAAACAATTATTACCGTTCACCTAAACACCGACGCCGATAAAAATGCAAGATACCACCCGGAGGAAACTGGACGCTCTCCGCTTCCAACTAATCAGCGCAGACCAACCGCCAATTACACCAGGAACTTATCAATACTCATATACTTAGAATTATTATCGATCGCTTACATGGTCTGAACTTTACAAATTTTAATGTAATTACATAGATTGGTATGTACATAAGCCCACTACTATTCTAGAAATATTAAAAACCGTACACAAAATAAGTGGTATTAAATCAAAAACTTTAAAGTCGTAACATTAAATGTTAAAAAAGTATAAAAAAATTGTGTCATATAGAATAGTTATCGTCAGTTTTGCCTTTGAGAGCTAGCTACCTAAGCTACCTGTTAACTCGTTTTCTTTATGTTACATTCGAACCAGAATAAAAAAAATCTATTGTAATGATCAATTTAAGAGGTCTTAATGACACTTATAATTTGAAAAGATTTTTTCAACTGATCATTAGCATGATTTTATTTAATTATTCTATTCCTAAAAAGACAAATTTGATTGATCACCTTACCATTCAGTAATATGTTCATAAAAACTTAATCTGTTGTCATTTTAAAGATATTATTTCATATATTTTCTATATAATTTCATCTAGACATTCAACTACGACTTGAGACAAAAATATAATGGCATAGATAGCAAACAAAGTGATTGACATAAAACGCAAAAATTAATTTAAAAAATACTGTTTTGGTGCGAACCTCGAAATTGTTGAAAATATTACAAAAATCTAAGTAAATTGTCATCCATACTCTCTTTACTTACATATTCAACAGCGGTAATAATTTTATCCGCCCCCCCGTGTATAAGCTATTCATCGTTGGCCGTGTATTTTCATACTCGCTACTTCCGCGCAAGACGCTGATGAGCTCACAGCCCATCAGTCGAACATAATTACGTGTGTTGGGATGTTAGGCCGAGGGAAAACACAGCTCATGATATGTTCGGGACCTTATAAATAATTTATATGACCACATTGTATTTTATTTCGAAAATCAGATTAAGTTTGTCTGACGTATATTTTGTTTTATACATGTGCATTGTGCGTAAGTATCAGTGGAATTATTCTACAATTTGGTAGCTGTAAGACCTGGGATTTTGAGTCGTTTTAAGTTAGGGGTGAAAAATAAATTTATTTTCCATTTAGTAACGCAAAATCGAAAATCGAAAAAAATAATTTTGAAATGCTACAACTTATTTAAAATAAAAATAAAATACCCTCCTGCAACGTGTATTCGCATTTTTAAAAGAAGAAAAATAGATTAGTTTAACGATAAACCTCTACCTGTAATCTGTTTGTACCAGGGCCGTATTTGTACTTTTCACAAGTATAGGCCACTTCGTTTGCGCCGCCCCCTACCCCCTTCTTGGAAATTGCCACCGATAATATCTATTATCAAAAAAATTAAGAAAAAAAAAAAAAAACATCATCACTCATTTTTAGGCTGCCATTAGGTGACACACAATTTTAAAAATAAATATTCAAATGTAGGAAGTAGGTATTCAAAAATAAAATAAACAAACGAATTAGTACAATTTAATTTAATTAGTCAAATTTAATAAAAAGAATTACAATTTTTTTCGGGTTTTTTTATTGACAAAATCATCTATAATATCTTCATAGCTTATAGTATTCATTAAGTCTGCTTCAACATAACACAGAGATTGTTTCCTCAAAAACTTAAAAAGATTCAGTAATGATGTCGATTCAGGTTTCTCTGCCGTCTTATTAGAGGAAATGTTACTACAAAAGTGTACACATTCCTGAACTAAATCGTCTTCTAAATCATTACAGTAATATTGCACAAGAGACTGAGCTTTTTCTGAGACTCTTTATGTTGAAAGTTCACTCATTCTTGTTAAAAATGAAAAAAATTCTTTAAAAATTATATATGCACCATGTCTTCTCTCTAATTCAGCTCTCAGTCTGTCCAGAATTACCAAAAAGGTGTTGACTCTGAAAGAGTCTCTGGAAGTTGTTTCAATTTCCTCATTTGATGCTTCGTCTATGAAGTTTTTTCTCTTAGGGTTCCTCTTACTCTTAATGTCGCCCTGATATTGCTTAAGTGCGCTCATTTCAATTGCACTTTTTTCGAAAAAATCAAAGTTTTCTCGCTCTGCTATTGTAAATTCGAGAAGAGATCCATAAAGATCAGATACCGTCAGTACATCAACAGATGAGTTCTGAATCTGAACACTCACAAGGCACACTCAAAGGCGAATTCCCTTTGCTTCAATTCGTGGAATGGGTTTCTGTGTAGCGTCATTTTCAATCATTTTTAAAACCGTGAGTACTTCATCCCAGGAATCTCTTACACTTTGACAGGCATCTGCTCTTGCTGACCAACGTGTGAGGTTTACTCTCTTCAGCGTCTTTCGTTTTCCTATTTCATTGGCCAATTTTTTCCAACGATCGGTTGACTTCACAAAGAAAGTATATACCTCTTCCAGCAACATGAAGAAGTGACAGGCTTCTGTACAAGACTCAGTGGCCGAGGTTCCCACCAAATTCAATGAATGAGTTGCACAAGGGACGAACATGGCAAGTGGTGCTTTTTCTTGAATTTTGGCTTGTAAACTATTATAAATTCCTGACATGTTCGAGGCATTATCATATGACTGACCCCGGCAGTCTTCTAGATTTATGTTCAACTTTTCTAGCTCTGAAGTAATGGCATCAAACATATCTTGAGCCTTGTGTCCTACAGAAGGTAAGAATTTAAGAAATCTCTCACATGGCTCTCCATTATTTAAAACATATCTAATCACAAGTGTCAGTTGATAATAATAACATAGCATTTATATAGCGCAGTTTTGTGTTGTTTCACTTCAAGTGCTATCTACGTGTGCTGCATCCGGTCTAGAGTCTACAATTAATTGACACAAGTATACACACGAAACTGCCGCTTTGCACTGCAGGCCGGCCCGGCGCGCGCGTGATACGGTATATTATGTGTTCGTACGGGCGCGGGCGGGTAGCGGGGGTGACTGTTCATCACATCACCCGCCCCCGATCCGCCGCCACCCTTTACCCTTGCCACCCGGGCAGTAATATAAATATAAGTAACTATCTAACTAAAGTACTAGGAATTAGCGTCTGTAAAAAATGATATTTATCGTCTAATAGTTATAAAACTCTGTCTATCCACAGGGACTTTTTTGTTTCTAATCGCATACACGGCTTACCAAAGCGAGCGAGTGCCGCCCCCTGAACTCTGCCGCCCCTAGGCCGCGGCCTATAAGGCCTATTGACAAATCCAGGACTGGTTTGTACAAATGATAAGGGATTTCTCCGTAGGGCAGTTCTATATCGTTGTTTTGTTTAGGGTCTACTCCGGCTAAGAGTCTAATGGACCCAGCCAGTGGGTCTATGATACTCCATTAAGGAGAGTTTTTAGTGGCAAAAGATATAAGAGTTGAAAGGATGTAGGATATTGTAAGATTGCCTAGCTTTACAGAGCTCCTCATTATACAGGAGGAAGTCACTTAAAGCAACGCTTCAATTCTAATATTGGGAGCATCTCCCCGTTACCCTGATTAGTGGTGTAATACAGAAACGTGTTGAAAATAAATAATAATATATTCCGCTGTACAATCTGTTACGAAATTATTGTAGATAATAATATAATTTAATTGAAATGGCAACACCAAGATGGCGTAGAGGTAAAAAAAAGTTTAACAAAAAAACGTTTTTTTTTATTTTTATTTTTTATGTGACACCTCACAAGAGTGTCCCTGCCTATGCAGTGTACAGACAGGGGAACTATGTCACCACCCGGTTGCGTTGGCGTTGTGAGGCGGAATAAGGTAGGGACTGTAGGAAGGGATTTGTAAGTGCGAGCCTTAAAGAGGCTCGGATTATAGGAGGGAGGAAAAACAAATGCCGGTAGCTCGTTCTACATACGAGCCGACTTACACAAAAACGAGTCGTAAAAACGGCCCGTTCTCATGAAGCCAACGTCAACCGTGAACGGGTGTTCAGTTCGTGTCCGTCGAGTTTCGCGCACGTGCACTGGTGCATCAGGAATCAATGCTGCTAGCTCCTTGGAGCAGGCTCCATTGAAATACCTGTAGAACAGACACAGCATGCCTACATTGCGTCTATGCATTAGAGAAGGCAATCGGTTTGTTAACAACGGATTGTCAATCAGACGGATCGCTCTCCTTTGCACAGATTCAAGCAGGTTTATCAAGTATTTTGGGGCACCAGCCCAAAGGTGGCTCCCAAATTCAATAGTTGGGCGGACTTGAGACTTGTACAGGGTCATCAGCTGGTCACTGTTGAAGAATCTCCTAGCCCTGTACAAGACCCCCAACTTTTTGGAAGCCTGATTTACTCGGGCTTCTATGGATCCCCGATACTTGAGCTGGTCTGATATAGTAACTCCAAGCATTTCAATGGAGTCTTTATTGGGGAGAGTGCTCCCATCAAATTGCACCAGACAGTCATTGATCTCCCTCTTTGCCAAAATCAGACACGCTTGGGTTTTTGAGACGTTGAAACTGACCAAGTTGGCCTTACCCCAGGCACGAACCATCTCGAGGTGGTGGTCAATTTTTTGCTTCAAAACTTCCCGAGCTGTTCGGACATAATAAGTGGAAGGGGGCCTGTCAAAAAGATAACCCTCGTGAACGGTGCTGTCATCAGCGTAGCAGTGAATTGGTGCACATTCAACGAGATCGTTGATGTGCAATAAAAACAGCGTCGGAGACAGCAAAGATCCTTGTGGCACCCCCGCATTGATTTGGTGCGGTGAGGAAGAAGAGCCGTCAACCACGGTTTGAATTGTTCTTCCCCTCAGAAAGTCTGCAATCCAACTATGCAGGGTTGGGTGGATCCCATACGATGGTAACTTCCCGATAAGCGCCCGGTGCCAGACTCTGTCAAAGGCTTTGGAGATATCCAACCCAACGGTTTGAGTTTCACCAAAACGTTCCATGTACCGCCCCCAAATATGCGTCACATATCCGAGTAGATCGCCACACGATCGGTTTCGACGAAATCCATATTGTCGATCGCTTAGGATATTGTTATTCTCGAGATATGTGAGCAATTTGTTGTTAACCACCCTTTCTAATACCTTCGAGAGTATGGAAGTGATGGCTATGGGGCGGTAGTTAGAAGGGTCGGAGCGGTCTCCTTTTTTTGGGATTGGGTGGACGATTGCCTTTTTCCAAAGATCTGGCACCTTTCCACCTTTGAGAGAGAGCCTAAATAATTTCGCGACCACTGGAGTCTTTTCTGCAGAACACCTCTTGAGGACCAAGGCAGGTATTCCGTCTGGCCCACTGGCTTTGTCGACTTTCAGCTCGTTCAATACTCGGAGACCCTCTCTATTCCGGATCTTCGGTTCCTCCATTTGAAAACCGCAGTGCGGAATGGAAGGGGGAGTCTCTCCGTTATCTTGAAGAGTTGAGTTTTCCGCGAAAATTTTGCCTAATAATTCAGCTTTCTCGCGGGCCGAGTTAGCCAGCCGACCATCAGGTTTGGTCAGAGGTGGGAAAGTGGTTCTGCAGAAATTTCTTCCGATCGAGCTAGCGAGTGACCAGAAAGCACGGCTACCAGTGGGGCAGTCAGTCAGCTTTTTCGCAATTCTCTGGTCGTGATCTCTCTTAGCTCTATTTAGAACTCTCTTACAATCCTTTGCCCGTTTTCGGTATTCCGAAAGGTTATTCATGGAGCTAATCGTCCGAAGTGCATTAAAAGCCGTATTTTTTAGTCTGACAGCTTCAGCACAGCGATGGTCAAACCACGGTTTTGTGCCCGCTCCAGAGGATTTGACGGAGAAGGGAATGTAGCAATCCATTGCTGATGTGATTACTTCTACCTCGCGTGCACAAATTGATGGGTCCTCGGAGCTAAAGCATACAGTACTCCAAGGAAAGGCGCCGAAGAAAGACCGCATGCCGTCCCATTTTGCTGCCCTGTAGTGCCATACCTTCCTCTTTACATTTTTGTCGGGTTGACGGTTCATGGAGGATGGGACAGAGGTGGTAATCAGGCAGTGGTCAGAAGATCCTAAGGGCGCTGTCACCTCCACTCTGTACCCAAGTGGCTCACTAGTGAGAAACAAATCGAGTAGGTTGGCTCGATGTGATGGGATGTCTGGTATTCTGGTCGGAGATTCTACGAGTTGGCTTAGTCCATGGATAAAGGCAAAGGATTCTGCTGATCTACCGGCAGAGTTTGTTGGGCCCGAGAACTTCAGCCATTGTTCATTATGAACATTGAAGTCCCCCAGGATTACAAACTCGACCGATGGGTAACGGGGCAAGAGAATATCTACAGTGTCACTCAAGTATTTAAACAACTCAACAGTGTCTGATTCGGCAAGGTTTGGTGAGCGATATAGGTACGCATAGATTCTCATCATACCGGTGAGATCCACACGTACCCATAACACTTCGTGTTTTGCGCTCTCGATATTTGCGAAACGAGCGCAGCTGATGTCAGCATGGCTGTAAAGGCAGACACCTCCTTTGGGCCTGAAAAGGCTTTCCAGATGATATCCTGGGCAGTTAAGATAGGAGGTATCTGGGGGCTCGGCAATCTGTGTTTCCGTAAGGAAGAGGAGATGGGGATTTTGTGAGAGAAGGTGGTGGTGGATGGGAGTTAGGTTGGTGTGCAGACCGCGAATGTTAGCGAAATTCACCTTCATCCTCGGTTCACACTGAGGACTCCTACTGTTCGCTGTCGCTGAGTTTATATTAATTTGTTGTGAGTTCATAGTTTTTAAGTTTTTTTTATTTGTTTGTGGGATTTATGATGGGTTGGGAAGGATTAGGTTAAAAAGGTTGGGTGGGGAGTTGGAGAGTGGAGCAGCTGGATACGCCAAATGTAAGGTATGTTCTTCTGACTGCGGTTCTAGGCAATGGGCAGGAGAGTCCGGCTGTGGAGGTCGCCCAGTGCGCCCCAAACGCTAGATGCTGGGTCCTCACCGGTCACGAACCGGCACAACATCAGCGTCAGGGTTTTTTCGCTGGCTGATGGGGCAGCCCACCCTTGGTCGTGAGCCCAAGGGTCGGGCCCCTGTACTATCCAGCGGCCCGGACAGCGATAACCGGTTTACTGGATCTCCCTCAACTGGCCTCTCCCAGCCCGGCCCGCCCCGCAGTAAGTAGGCTGACCCATTCATCAGTGTGATCCAGAACGCACAACCCTCCATGAGTCCGGGCACCCCTGCATAGTCACCAAACGTAGCGAACCACTTCAGGTGACCTGTGGCAGAGGTGTTGGTAACCCAGAGTATGGTTCCCGGGGCGGCGGTACCCATTGACCACCTCCCAAATTATGGTTCAATTGATTATTTTTCATATCATTTTCAAACATAATTCAGAAAACTGTGTTACTTCCAGAAAGGAGATGATTCTAAATTCGAAAAAATAAAATATGAATTTGTTGTTTTTTTTTGCGAAACAATAGAGCATAAATATTATATTTTTGAAATTAGTGTTAAGAAGGGCATTTATTAGTGATTTTAAATCTAAATTGAAACTTAAAAAAACTCTCACTTTTATCAATATAAAAAGAGCATTTTTTGTGACAATTGTAAATCTTCTAGGTTATGAAGACAAACATAATCTCACATATGAATCTATTTAATTTGTTTTAAAATCGGTGTTAATCGGTCACGCTGGAAACAGTTATGAAAAAAATTGTTTCAATTTATTAAATTTTATCACTTCCTCGACGGACTGTACTTTCTTCTTTTCGCGAAATATAATGTCCACCCCACGGTCTACAGGAATTCGTAATTATTCGTAAATAGATTAAAAAGTTAAGTAAATATATAATAAAATTTGAAATTTAATACCACTTTTTTTTCTTTCTCTCTAAATATATTATACTCTGTGCATTCCTGGAACGCTATCAGAACTCATTGGGAAGTAGATAATTTCGAAATTCCCAAGCATTTAAAGATTAAAATGAATGAATAAATTTTGAAAAAATACGTGTTTGACTAGCCAAATTAAAGTGAATTTGTTCAACTCATGTCCGAAAATATTCTCTGGAATTATTCAATTTATTTTGTGTTATAAGATAATGCGTTAAAGGACGATTTGAAACTCGTAAATGTATGAACATAGTAACTAAATAATATTTGTTAATGTACATAGTACGTTAAAAAATTCATAAATATATATACAATATACATGTTTAATATAAAGTATTAATAATGTACATGGTACTAATAGCTCAGTGGTGACAACAGGGCATCTGTTACAGCATTAAGGGAGGATATTTTCTTTCCTATTCATAAACACGATAGCTCAGTGGTGACAATAGGACATCTGTTACAGCATTGAGGGAGGATACTTTCTTTCCTATTCATAAACACGATAGCTCAGTGGTGACAACAGGACATCTGTTACAGCATTGAGGGAGGATACTTTCTTTACTATTCATAAACACGATAGCTCAGTGGTGACAACAGGACATCTGTTACAGCATTGAGGGAGGATACTTTCTTTACTATTCATAAACACGATAGATCAGTGGTGACAACAGGACATCTGTTACAGCATTGAGGGATGATACTTTCTTTACTATTCATAAACACGATAGCTCAGTTGTGACAAAAGGGAATCTGTTACAGCATTGAGGGAGGATACTTTCTTTACTATTCATAAACACGATAGCTCAGTGGTGACAACAGGGCATCTGTTACAGCATTGAGGGAGGATACTTTCTTTCCTATTCATAAACACGATAGCTCAGTGGTGACAACAGGGCATCTGTTACAGCATTGAGGGAGGATACTTTCTTTCCTATTAATAAACACGATAGCTCAGTGGTGACAACAGGACATCTGTTACAGCATTGAGGGAGGATACTTTCTTTACTATTCATAAACACGATAGCTCAGTGGTGACAACAGGGCATCTGTTACAGCATGGAGGGAGGATACTTTCTTTACTATTCATAAACATGATAGCTCAGTGGTGACAACAGGGCATCTGTTACAGCATTTCTGTTACTTTATTTACTACTCATCTAAACAAATAGTTTACATATTCACAGACATTATATATTGTCCTCCACGCAAGGAGTTGTGAAGAAAGCCTTTCAATTGTATTTTTTTTCAGTGTTGTGGAAGACTTTAAGATAATAGTACAACAAAAACAATTAATATATGAGACAATTAAAAATTTTAATATACTATTTACGCAAAAACATTGTAGCAATTTATAAAAATTTCCACACAATAAAATATTCTCAAAACGTGATTTCATTTCAGTGGTAAACATTAAAATAATAATACGAAATAATACATAATATAAAGATAAGCATATGTAAGCAATTCGAACAATTTCTACACAATATTTGGAAGTCTTTAAAATAAGAGTATAAAAAGCATTTGATAATAAAGTGACAGACGTTATGAATACATCCCTCTTAAACCAGCTACTCCCGATCTGGCACGCCACGCAGCTGATGGCCAGGCGCATCCTGAACACACCTCACTCGATGAACTCGGGCACCCCTGCTAAATCACCATACATAGAGAAACCACTTGAGGTGACCTATAGCAGAGGTGTTGATTATCCAATAAATGGTTCCCGGGGCGACGGTACCCAAACTTGCCTTTCAAATTAAAGTAAATTTATTTTAAATTTCGTGGAAGAAAATGAATGATTCAGAATTGTACATTAAAAACAAACTGTCACCTTTAAATCCTCTTCTTCATTTTTCTTATCAGGTTTCACATAATATCAGGCCCATAAGAAGGTGGATAACTTCGCAGAAAAATAATATAAAAATATGTTTATTTCAAAATGAAAACTGTCACCTGCTGTCATGTAAAAGTCAAATTATTGTTAGAATTTGGGTTACATTCTGTCGTGATAAAGTCACTTTTATATTTAATACATTTATTCTATTCATTTGTTGACGTAAATGTCACAAAATGCGAATATGTGTGGCTTTCTTGCAAAAATGTGGTACCTTCTCAAATACTAACAATATTGCAAAAGTAAAACAGTTAAAAAATTTCGAAAACTTTTGACTTCTTCTAATGAACAAAAAATCTTCTTCTGTAAAAATTTGATTATTATGAACTATTTTGATTAGATGATAATAAAACATTTACCCACCTTTGATGCGTTGATCTTTGAAGTCTTCTGCTACATTATATACATATGATTATCGTAGATATTTCAGTTTTTCAACTTCGCGGAGATTTGAAACTCGAGACGCGCCAGAGTCAAAGCTCTCACCCCTACACTGCGGTCACTTTGCTAAACTTAGGTTCTTAATGTATGTAGGCACTTGGATGGTGGCATTAATCCTGGGAGAAATTAACTATCATTAATAACCGTAACTATTAGAGAGTTGGAAGAGTCACGACTTATGACCTTCACCTTACCACATATTTATATATTTGACCTTTCTTAATGTTACTTCATCAAGAATATTTTCGAAACAAATTAGGTTGGAACGAGTTCCACAAAGTAAAGAATACCCTCAGACAAAAAAAGTTTTAATTGTGGTAAAGACATGAGACAACATGCGACGCACGATGGGTAAGATCCTGGAAGTTAATTGGTAACACGTAAACATTTACACAGTTGGAAATAAAAACATAAACAAATAAAAAAAAAATAAGAGTTGACACATTTTCGCAAAAATAATAGAATTCTCTTGAAGGAAGAGATCTTAAACATTTAAATTCTGCAGCATTGCATATAATAATGTATTGTAGTTACAGCTATTCTTCGTCAAAGCTTTGGAACAAAGTACCACTGTCAATTCAAATATCGACATCGTTGCATTGCTTTAAAAAGCTCTGCTGCGAATGGTTGCTATCGTTACGATGAAGGGGATAGCTACATGTGATTGCGATTATGTATATTGTTTATTTTGAATTTTTGTTGACTATATTATTAATTTGCATTGATTTGTATGCCTACTATTTATATTTTTATTTGTTTGTGTTAATTTAATAAATGCGCTAATTTCGGGGAGTATAGTATGATAGTACAAATAAAAATGTCAATATTTTTTTCTAAATTACAACGTTTTAAGGTTGTTTTTAGGTTAAAAAAGTTGAATTGTTTGTATGAGAAAATAAATTTTCTTCAATGAAAAATATTTCGATTCGCTTAAAAAGATGAGTGAAGAATATTTAATATCTCTAACTGGCAGTGAAATCTCGTTACTTCTTCTTCTCTCGTCTCACTGGTAACGATTAGGAATGAATTTGGGAAAGTAATAGTGTGCGATGACGCTGTAATTGAGTCACCGTAATTTGGGGCAGAGAAAGGCGTTATCCTTTCTCTGTTCCATTAGTCTTGTTATTTATTTATTTATTTATTTATTAATCTTAAGTTAGCTCACATCTTTGTGTGTGCTAATAGTTTTATAAACATATAAACATGTACATATTAGACAGGAGATTGCGCTACCCCAACCAACACACAAAGCAATCGGCAGATTTCTGCACTTACCAGATTTGGTGATTCTTTGGTTTGATCTCCAGCGGGGCCCGCACTTGGGAAGAACGTTCGTTTAATCACAAGTCACACTTTTTCACAATAACTAATGCATACAATCGGCGAGCAATAATGAGATTTAATGGCGGCTTTTCTCTCCGGTATTTTGTCGATGACGGTTGAATTGTTACTTATCGCAATTTTTCCTAGATGCATGTCTTTCCATGTACAAAATCAAGCGCTGAGTTAAATTTCTGCTCTATGGTTGGTGGGAGCAGAACAAAGCTAATAATGCCATAAAAATGACAAACATCAAAACGAAACAAAAGCATCTGACGAAGGTTAGTAAAAAATAAATTTAACAAGGTTAGCTCATAGAGGCGCTTTTCGTAAAAAAAAATGGGGCCGCTCGAAAACTCGTAACGTCACTTGAAGACCAGTTGGAAGTTCAAAAAGAAGATCTCCTTCACCTTTCACTAGGTAAAATATGTAATATTATTTTTTTGTAAACGGGGCGACCAAGGAAGACTAAACGCATTATCTATGACTGAAATGATACACGGGGTCCAATCAAAGACGATATATTTTTGATAGTAAATAACAATGTGATATACAGAAGTGAATGATAGAAAAAGTAAGGGACGCCCGAGAAATACTTAACACATTATCTCTGCACTGGAATGATTACAGAGACAAATTCGATATAATGTTTTCTTTTAACAGTAACAATATGGTGTACAGTAGTGAAAGGTAGAAAAAGTCGGGGACATCAAGTACATATGCTTTTAAATTCCTAACAATAATATTATGTATTTTCTAGAACTTTATTCCAAGCCATTTACAACCCTTAGCAACGCCGGGTACACGACAGCTATTAAATATAATATTTTTATATCTTTCCACACACTGTAGGTATGTACATACCACTATAATAATATATCATCACTAGATACTTTTAACCACTGTTGAATTTGGCAGCCACTTCTCTTCTGGAGCCCCAACACACTTGAAAAAAAACCTTGGCTCATTGCATAAACGGGCGATCCGTTTGATAGATTTCCTTGTCTTAATAAACGATTTGTACTTTTTTAGAGCACAGCCGTCAGGTGGGAATTAATCAAATTAATATTATAGTCAACAAAAAATCATATGGTAGTAGATACCCTCAGCATCGCTTGGTGAAAGTCGTGAACGACCACCGTTCGGAATCGAAGCTTTAGCCGTATTTGGTTACCGTGTACTTTCCCATCTTTCTCTTCCCCGTCTCCTTCCCATCCCTTTACCGATATTGCCTTAACTCTTTCCATCACAGTTAAATGAGATAATACAAATTATAAATAACACAACATAATTATAACATGGATAAAGATTCAAGTATTTTTTTTAAATCGAATCCACACGAATCCACAGGAAGATAAATTCTTCAGGTCCTATATCATCTTTGGTGATGCAGGGCGATGGGTCTTATTGAATAGATGAGATTGTGCCCTTGAGGTGTTTTTGCACAAAAACGGCGCTATACAATTCATCCAAGTATTATTATTTATTATTATTATTGTTAAAATGGGTCTTGAGACCCGTGTTGGAGAAGGGAGGAAACACGATAATCTATCCACAGCCGAACTGTTAAACTCAAGAACTTTACGAAGAAACGATGTTTCCCGACTATGCACCGGTGCCAAAAAGATATATGATACCAGTTACTCAAAACATATTCCGTTGAAATACCGGTAGAACGAAGTTCACGATCAAATAAACCCTTGGATTAACTTTATCATTTAATTATAGGTACTTTTGCCTCCAAGCCTAAACTAAGCCGCACTTTAACTCCTATTACTAGATTTTTTAAAAAATAATATCTTTCTGCAAAAGCCAAATTGCGATAAAAAATTAAAGAAACTTTAAAATTTAATTCGTAATAAATGTGAAGTTGTGTTTTTTGCAGCTTGAAACGCCTTAGATTTTTAAAGAAAGCTATATTTATTTACTGATTGGTATCATAAAAACGTGAATATATTCAATTTATTTAGCAGTTTATGAAACACAGCCGGCTGTACCTGATATTTTTTGTGAAAATTGAATTATTGTTTAAACAAAAGTTTAAAATTAATGACGACTTTTAAAAATTCAGTTTTTACTGTTTCCAATGAACAAATGTAATTGTTTTTACCATATGTTTTCGATTGATATGGTTGAATCAGAAATTAAATAATACTTTCATAACAAGTTGGAAGTGTTGAATAAATTATAAGAGAGTGCTTTTATAACCCAACTGTTGTATTTATTATTATAATGTTATCAATTAAAAACAGGTATTTCGCTTAGTCAATAATCGATATTATCAATATTACATTTCAACGATGTCAAGCGTAAACATATAATAAAAATAATTTATTTTTTTCAACGGTAAAAAATGAACTAAAAACACAAATTTTAAATATTCTGCTTTAACTTTAAACTTTTGTTTGACTTTCTTTGAAAATAATATTTTTTTACTATGGGACTGCGACACTCCCATTAAGGAATGCTTTGAGGCTGAGGGAAGTGAGGAGGAGATGGTGAAAAGAGTGGGGAAGTACCTGACTGTTCAGGTCCGTCCAACAAACACAGCTAAGGTTTAAGCTAAGCAATGCTTCTAATCTGAAAATTGGTCTTTCACCAGGTTTTTATAATGAATACTCTCAGTATCGCTCTGTGGAATCCTTTCCTTTCCCAATCCTTCCATCCTCACTGCGTACCCTGATTGGAGGTCATATCATAGTTACGCTGACTCTGGGGACAGATGGGACTTGTGCAGTATTCATATAAAAAGGACGATTCTTAGGCTGGCTACCACTCTAGACATCAATAATCCTGTCTGTAAAAAATGGGAGTTACAGGTATTCAGTTTCCGTTATCATTTAATTTACCTGTTTATGTTACCATTTTTAGTGAAATGCACTGCTAATAATTCAATCACAGGCCGCCTTTGGTCGTTAGGTTTCACGGGCTGAGTAACGAGCAACATATCGGGTGGTTGTTGCCACGTTATATTCCCGTCACACGTAACTGCATTACAGCCGACCCTCGATTCGCGGGTGCGGGAACTGCGGGTGGCCGGTGTTATTTCCTCTCTGCTAATGTCCCCCCTCGCCATGGAGCTAATATTCCAAATGAATAAAACGGTTTTATCAACTAACTGAAAGTAATTTGTGATGTATGCTGTCATGCATTAATATGTCACGATTGGTGGTAGGTAATTGAAATCGACGTAATGATAGTAGGCAAATATTAATCACGGCAATTCCTATTTCATGTTGGGGTTATATTTCGTCCAACTAATGACAAAACGAAACCAATATTAGGACTCACCGAAATTCAGCCGAGATATAAATTGTCACTTTGATTGATAATATAACGATAAATGGTAGTATCAATGTAGTCGTAAAGTACCTACCTACATACACGGCTTTGTGTGGTTCTTGGGGTTACTTTTCATCCAAAACTGTAAATGTTAAAATAAATCTTATATTCTAAAATCGAAACAATTCGAAATAGCGAAGTGATTTATGTTGTCTCTTGTGACATGTAACGATTCCGTTGAATTTTTATTCTGCCATTCGTTTTTTCCTCCTTGCCAATTTAGTGTACAAATAAACGTAGGCAAATTGATAATATTGTGGTATAAACGAGTAAATAATCGTAATCATGGGTTACATAATAATAAAATGATTTCCATGCTATTATTATCTTTTAATATATGTTTATTATTTTTTATTAGAAATTCTGGGCTGGATACCTAGCACATTCTCTTGGACACACTTAAAGTTATTTGGGTTTTATTTTCTTTGCATAATTTTATAATCATTTTGTAATCATCTCACTACTTTACATTCAGTGTCCCATATTCCGGGTAAACTTCGGTTTATGGGCGAAATTACTAAAAAATAAAACTAGTTATTTTTATACTAACTTTGGGCCGGGAAGATGTATAAAGATAACTAGTTTTATTGTCAGAAAGCGTTTAAAATGGCCAGTTAAATTGTTTGTGCGTCGAAATTTTAAAGTCGTGTAATTCAGTTAATATTGCTTACCGCAACCTAATTCTTCCAGATTCGGATTCCCCGGCCCAAAGTTAGTATAAAAATAACTAGTTTTATTTTTTAGGAATTTCGCCCATAAACCGAATTTTTTCCCATATTCCTTATATACTTGTACTGAAATTTTCTATTAATAAAACTGAAGTATGAATTAGGTTTGTGCATAACGTATTCTAATATAACCAATTTGGTTCAAATTTGCATTAGATTTGCTTTAAAAACATAAATAATAACGAATATTTTCTTCGGTATAAACAGATTGGCGTATGTCCCGCTGTGAAATGTGTCGGGCAAATTCTCGACTCAACAGTGAAGTCAAATTGAATAATCTACAAATATAATAAATTTAATGAAAAAATGTTATTGAAATTAAAAGCAAAGAGTGCATATATGTAGTAACCTACAAGTAGGATTATGGAATGGTAATATGAATTGTCTAGTCATGTTTAAACATGAAAAATAGGTGAGAATAACAGAAAAAATCAACCCAGAAATTTAATTAATAACGTACTACCCACAGACTGTAGCAATGGCGTTTGGTGTCTTGTTTCTCGTTACATGACTTATACAACCAACCTTACTTTTGCTCTTATTCTTCCCCTCCCCCCACTTCATTCAGCCTCACAACATAACCCGATTGAAGATTATATAGTCCGACATCTTTGGGCGGAGTTGACATATAACAAAATATTATTTTAATGTCCGATGATTTTCTTCTGATACCAGCACCGATTAAAGAAAAATAAATCTCGGATTCAACACTGTTTTATTTAGCTCTGCAGAAAACAAGCAGCTTTTAGCTTAAAAATACATTAAAATATAAAATTAATAATTTAAAATTAAAACACGGCTAAGCAACCTTTCGATTCCTCATAGTAGTTTCACACTAGGGATTTTACTAATGTTAATCCACTTTGGGACAAATATTCTTATATGTGTATAATGTTATGTAAAAACTAATTTTTTTTCGTCCATTCTGTGTTTTGAACCCAAGTCAATAATCAAAGAGATCACCTCTCTGCCACGAAGGACGTCGTTGAAAAGATATAATTATAAACATAGAATTCTATTTAATTTATTTATTGGATAGGAACAAAAAATAGAAAATCATAAAAATTAATGCACTATTATACAAATGTACATCAATATGTATACAGTTTGTTTCGTGTAACGCCTTGAGCTATGTATCCATACTCAATACACAAATTAAATTGCAAGTACGTTCGAGAACGAATGGTGGGTACACTATGAACAATATTTATAATACGGTAATTATTTTTATTTTTTTGCTTTATTACTCATGTGATTGAAACTGAAAAAAAATCGAAAGACACTCGTTATGTAAGACTAAACGAAAATCTCGTTCTTGAAAAGAAAGTTAAGATTAAAAAATGTTGTTCGAAACGTTGCTCTCACTCACTCTCCAAGTCCAAGTAGGCCGATACTGGTTGCATAACAGACTGACTGTATTGTATCTACATACAACATTTTACCTGTGCCTGCTAGCTACAAATGGAGGTGGGATGCAGCGGGCTTTTTCCTTGGTCGACTGTCGACTGGCTTATTTAATAAGTAATTGTTCTGTGATTGACTCTCTGTTTTTAAGTTATGCATCGTGAAAATAGAGAAGAAATATTGAAAAAAGTGTAAAACAATGTATTGCCTGAAATTAATTCTTTATGTAGGTGTCTCACCCTTCAGGCTTTTAAATGTTTGTATAAGTCCCAACGATGCGACGGTGAAATTTCTCATGGTATTTTAAATGCATCAAGTTGTCTTCAAAAAATTCAAAACACAATTAAAAAAATATACTGAAAACCTAAACTAAATTTAAAAAAAAAATAAAAATAAAAGAAAAACAAAAACAAAATTTTTTAAAAATTAAATAAAAATCTAAGAAACTAAACAAATAATACCTCATCCCATACACACAAGCAATTGCTTTTTATGGGAGAACATTGAAAAATAATTAATATCTTATCTTATTACTAGTGAAATATATATATGTAGGTATATCACACATTGTAAATTTATTTATTGAATAAATTGAATTTGTTTAAAAATAAAAAAAAAAATATATATATAGTTTTTTATATGTCTCGAATGTTTATCATTTATTTGGCGGCTCCATAAGTATTATTTTTGAGAAGCCAGAAGACATGCTATCAAATATAAACCCTTCCTAGCCACTTTGTAGCATGCTTGCCTACTGACACAAATATCGGCCGTTCAATCTAGACAGCACATCCGACAGACAGTAAATCCATCAGTCGATGGTACCTATCTACCACTGAAACGCAATTAACTCCGGTTTCAAGAAAAATTAACTCAAGTCTCGTATCTAATCAACCGCTCCGACTTACTTTTAGCTTTTCAGTCATTTAAACAAACAATGTAATATTTTTATTTGGAGTGCGTTTCATCATTTAAGTTTAAAAAAATATATGTGAGTACCGTATAACAGTCCCAACTACCCCCAACATTCCTTAGCCAAAGAGATTGACTTCCCTAATTGGGATATGTTATTAAGTTGAAGTTAGTGGGGTGGAGAAGAAGATGGGGGGAAAGGAATCTGGGGATATGTTATGAATTTGAAAGTAGTGGGGTGGAGAAGGAGATGGGGAAAAGGAATCTGGGGATATGTTATGAAGTTGAAGGCAGTGGGGTGGAGAAGAAGATGGGGAAAAGGAATCTGGGGATATGTTATGAAGTTGAAGGCAGTGGGGTGGAAAAGAAGATGGGGAAAAGGAATCTGGGGATATGTTATGAATTTGAAGGTAGTGGGGTGGAGAAGAAGATGGGGAAAAGGAATCTGGAGATATGTTATGAAGTTGAAGGTAGTGGGGTGAAGAAGAAGATGGGGAAAAGGAATCTGGGGATATGTTATGAAGTTGAAGGTAGTGGGGTGTAGAAAAAGATGGGGAAAGGGAATCTAGGGATATGTTATGAAGTTGAAGGTAGTGGGGTGGAGAAAAAGATGGGGAAAAGGAATCTGGGGATATGTTATGAAGTTGAAGGTAGTGGGGTGGAGAAGAAGATGGGGAAAAGGAATCTGGGGATATGTTATGAAGTTGAAGGACGTGGGGTGGAGAAGAAGATGGGGGAAAAGGAATCTGGGGATATGTTATGAAGTTGAAGGTAGTGGGGTGAAGAAGAAGATGGGGGAAAAGGAATCTGGGAATATGTTGTGAATTTGAAGGTAGTGGGGTGGAGAAGAAGATGGGGAAAAGGAATCTGGGGATATGGTATTAAGTTGAAGGTAGTGGGGTGGAGAAGAAGATGGGGGTAAAGGAATCTGGGGATATGTTATGAAGTTGAAGGTAGTGGGATGGAGAAAAAGATGGGGAAAAGGAATCTGGGGATATGTTATGAAGTTGAAGGTAGTAGGATGGAGAAAAAGATGGGGAAAAGGAATCTGGGGATATGTTATGAAGTTGAAGGTAGTGGGGTGGAGAAGAAGATGTGGAAAAGGAATCTGGGGATATGTTATGAAGTTGAAGGTAGTGGGGTGGAGAAGAAGATGGGGGAAAGGAATCTGGGGATATGGTATTAAGTTGCAGGTAGTGGGGTGGAGAAGAAGTTGGGGGAAAAGGAATCTGGGGATATGTTATGAAGTTGAAGGTAGTGGGGTGGAGAAGAAGATGGGGAAAAGGAATTTGGGGAAGTACCTGGCTAGTCAGATCTGATCACCAAACACGGAGTAAGACATTTCAAGCAATTTTTCTATTCTGAATGGTGGTCTTCCACCCTCCATATTATGATCCATAGGATGATATTGAAAGATTCTCCAAGTTAGCGCAACGAAAGCATGATGCATGTATAATCAATATCTAGTTAATTAGAATTGTATTTAACTGCTTGGAGAAAAATGAGTGTTGATAATTTATTAAAACTTATGTTCAAAACGGGATTGTAGGCCGTTTCGTAATAAAATTTTGGTGAATTCATTATTTATCGGAACAACAGTTCATGCACCTGCGTTAATCCCGATAATGTACAATGTCGAAATGAAAAAACAATTATGAAACACATTCGTGTTTTGTTGAAATTTTATTAGGAAACCTGTAATTCATTCGTTAACCTCGTTCATCCGTATAGCGAATAATTTGAAGAGATTTTTAAAAATTAATTAGCAATATTTTATACAAATAATTTTCTCCGTACACTCACCGAAGAAAAAAGGTAAATATTCGGAATCGCTGGACACGGATTATACGAAATATTTTTTAACAAAACTTTCTGATTTACCTTAATCACCACAAAACGACATCGATGTATGCATGAATTCAATGACAAAAACGCAGCCAATCTGTTTGCCGAAATAATAAATTGAACCTGAATACAAATGACACGTGATGAAGTAGGTACCCATGATACAATATTTTAACAAACTATCTTTTTCAAAATTGAAATTGCGATATCCCACTGGTTCGCACTAGTGTAAAATATATATATTAGTACTACAATATTATTTTGTTAACATTACTTAACTTGTGTCACTGTTTGTATTGAAATACAGTTACATTAATTTTGCTTCGTATTTGGATAACACCACGATATGAACGAATAGCGAGGTACTAATCAGACGTGAAATTATTGTTAAAATTTTCGACAAGTTCGTTAAATATTCTGAAATGTTCAAATGCATTCAGATTTAAATCATTGCCCGTGTAATGGGATTTCATACCATATTATTTGCTGAAAATCACCATAATTGTTTTGGAAAACCATCCCACGCTGGGTTTAATAATTTAATGTGTCATTATGCGAAGGAATAATAATTTGTTAAAACAACTATTGATACGATGAAACAAAACCATTATTGATAAAATGGAATGAAACATTTACATTTATTTCCGGGAGTTTTAAACGAACGTTGGCTGGAAAATGAACTATATTTTTACTTTTCTGAGCAGTATTGATTGGAACATAACATTTCCGATCTAGAGAATCTATGAGATATCATATATTATAGTGTGCAAAACCCTGTGCTGCGAATTGTTTGGCTTACTAAACTGTTTTCAGTTAACACTTTCCTACACTGAGCTAAGGTATCTATAAGCGTGAACGGGATAAACCGTCAGAAATTTGAAAGAAACGAAACCATTAATGCTGATATACCTACCTATTTATAATGCATCTATTTGAATTTCACTTTACATTTTGGGAATAAATTAATATTAATCTTGGAAGTGTAAAATAATCCACTTCCCGAAATCCGATCGGGCTTTAACTCGCATGAAAAACATTAAAACCTGCTATACTTGCAATCATAACATTTTATCTTTTTACATGTTACATGTTTAAACGATGTATATGTTCAAGCTGGAACCAACAAATACATCCACAATTTTTATAAATCGGTGGGGCGGTTTTGGAATTAGTGTGTACGAACACATTTGAAAAAAAAAACTTTTTCAGTGTTTCTTTGCTTATTACAATTTTTGGGTATGTTTTTTTGGGTAAGACCACCAAACTAGGCTCATGCCCGTGTTGTGGTGGTTGATTATATATACTTCAAATTATTTTTTTTTAATTGTGTAATTAAAATCCTCTGATAAGCGTTATACATTTGATCTGCGTAGCAATTTCGTACGCTGAAAAACGTTACCACAAAACCTTCAATGATTTCTATTTTTAATCATTATATAATATATTTACATACGTTATAAGGCGTTCATCAAGATTGTATATAAAAGGTTATTTTTGTCTGCATAGCAGTAATATTCATCGACCGGTGTAAAAACAAAGTTCGTACATAGGTACTTAAAACTTTGAGCAGATGCTGAAAGCGTCAGATTAACGAAACATTTAATGGATTTCTATGTTGATGCGAAACATCTTTTGCGCGCCGAGAGGAGTAAAACCGACTCTTGCATGGCAAGTGCGGCAAGACGGGACGACGCTTTGACATGGAATGACGCTTTGTTTGGCCAGCATTGTGACTTATTAGCTCTTTCTACCCAGCAACTAAAATTCTGTGCGTTTCATTTGCTTCTATTCTTACTAACATTGACAATGGATCTATTCTAAATGATGACGATTTTTCAATTTGTTATATATATTTTTGCATATATTTTAATAATAATGTTCTTCCAAAGTTATATTCTGTAAACAGAATTTCTTTTATTATAAACATATATAAATGCTTCCGCATTTTCATTTTCAATTTCTAGAGACAACGCGCCCTGTTTACAATTCTATTGTTTTTCCGCATTTAAATTATTGTTCTAGTGTTTTATTCTTATGTAACGAAGCCCAAAATAATAAACTCCAAGTTGTACAAAATAGGGGGATGAAGATGATTTTAAAATGCAACATTTTTACTAGAGTTAAAATTATGTTACAAAATTTAAATATGATGACAACCAAACAACATTTAATATATAATACGTTAACAATGATGTATAAACTTCAAAATAATATGCTCCCAAATTATCTGCAAAGAAATGTTATCTACCATGAAAATGTTCACAATTATCCTACGAGAAGACGCAGAGACTTTAGGCTTCCCAAAACTAAACTTTCATGCACACAAAACAGCGCGTTTTATAAAGGGCAAAAACTTTATAATAACCTACCAAATGTCATAAAGAAAGCCCCAAGCCTTAGCACTTTTCGTAGGACATGTGTTTTATATGTAAAAAATAATTTTTGATTGTTGAACTCACCAATATTATTTTAGTCACCTAGATATCTTATATACTATAATTTTGTGTATTTATTTTTTCTTTTAAAATGTAATTGTTATTTCTTGTATTTTTTTATATTTTCCTACTAGATGTAAAAAAAAATTTGCATACATCTATATAAAGATTCAAAAACAAACAAAAACAAACTTCCTTCAATGTAAAAATAATTTCGATGTTTCACTTCTGCCAGGCGTCCCGTGACGGTTATTTAATATTTTTTTTAATCATTAAATGAAATAATATAATAACCTTTGACACGCGTTATAAATTTGGTCTGCGTAGCAATGACACATTCGCGGAACGGAGTAGAAGCGAGGAGTGTGAAAGTACATTAAGTAGGTAGGAGTGTGAAGTGTGTGAGTAGGGAAAAGCGAGCGTTGGAAGTAGCCACCCCTCACGTGTGAAATGCCGTCATGTCTGATTTTGATGCGGGACTCATGTGATTTACAGTCTTATTTCTTATTGCGGGAATTTTTTTGATATCAGTAGTCCTCGAGCGAGTGCGCTCTGGAAAAACGCCTTGAATTTTAACAACTCGTAAATAAGCGATATCCCCCGAGAGCGAATAGCACGCCCAATCCGCGCTTCGAGATTTTTCACGCGTTTAAGTGCGCAGTAAAATTAGGAAGGAACACTTCAGTTTATAACAAAATAAACGTAAAAGCAAAACGTCAAAGATGAAAATAATATTAATTTATGGAAGATTGTAACTAAAATGATATGTCATTTATATTTTAAAGGACAAGAAAGTTAACCTTACATATAACAGCTACGTTTTAATAATCTATTTGTTTTTGTTGATCTATTAAAATATAATAAAGAATTTTTTTGACCTTTTTTATACCAAATCAGATACTCAGAGTAAAAGATCTCGCAAAAAAACAACGATTCAGAATCGAAACGTTGAATGAAATAGCAATATTAGTCCTGTTTAGTGACAAGATATTAAGTGCCAGGTAGGTATTTCGCACATCCGCTCTCCACGGGAAAGGCTCTGGTCTATCAATCCAGTGGTCGCGGGTTCAAATAAAAATAATTAAGAATCAAAAATAATATATAGTTCATTTGCGGCACTTTCAAGGGTGGAAGACACTCTCAGTATCGCTCTAGTGTAAGACCACAATTTTAAGTAGAAAAATTGCTTGAAATGGCTATAGCCGTATTTCGTTACAGATCTGAATAGCAAGGTAGGTACTTTCCAAACACCTTCTTCTTCATCTCCTTCAATATATAGTTCATTTGCGGCACTTTCCAGAGTGGAAGACACTCTCAGTATCGCCCTAGTGTAAGACCACAATTTTAAGTAGAAAAATTGCTTTAAATGGCTATAGCCGTATTTCGTTACAGATCTGAATAGCAAGGTAGGTACTTTCTAAACACCTTCTTCTTTATCTCCTTCCCCTCCTCACAGCCTCACAGTACACCCCAATTAGGAAAGCCTTAGTCTCATTGGATCCACACGGCTGGGGGCATTTGGAACTACTGTACGGTATTCATATTTTAAAAAGTCTCTTTCCCCTTCTGACTTCATTTAGCATCACAAAACACCCTATCTTGTGGACGCCATAGATACACTGGCATCAGAAATTTTGCGATAGTCACAAAAGGTTAAGCTCAAGTTAATTTGCGCTTAATTAAGTAAAAAAATGCCATCGAGGTAATTGTTTAATGAAAACCAAGCCGTATAATTATTTCAAATAGTATAAGAAACAGATTTACTACTTTCTCGCCAAGGTATTGTCAAATAAAATATTTTTTATAAAAGGCTGTTTAATAACACGCTTAACATTTCATCAGCGCTAATACGGATAACTGCGCACTGGAGAGTTTCCACAAGGTTCCCAATTCTATTTAAGGGCCAGACGCATTCCATCAGTTCCTCTCTTCACCACTCTAAGTTCTGGTAAAGTGAGGTTAAGTATTTAAATTACTTTAAAACCCCCTGAGTCTTAACACCGCAAAAAGCAAACGCTATACAATCATGCAATGAACGGATAGTCCCCGGAAGTGCGATCTATACAAATTAGACAGAAAACTGGTGTCCCCGATGTTGATACGACCTTTTGGCTCTGAGGCTCCTAACATACGAATAGAATTGAGAAAAAACTGGTATTGCCGATGTGGATAGAAACTTTCGGCTCTTAGGTTGATAGATTAATAAAATGACAAAAACTGTTACAGCCAATGTAGATTAGACTTTTTGACTACTAGGCTCCTAACAGACTAATGAACTTGGCAGAAAACTGTTACAGCTGATGTATATAGGACCTTTCGGTTCTTAAGCTCCTAAAAGACTAATGAAATTGACAGAAAATTGTTGTCGCCAGTGTATGTAGGTAGGACTTTTTGGCTCTTATGCTCCTAATAGACTAATTAAATTGACAGAAAAGTGTTACGGCCGATGTAGATAGAACTTTTCGGCTCTTAGGTACCTAACAGACTAATTAAATTGACAGAAAATTGATATTGCCAATATAGATAGGACTTTTCAGCCCTTAGGCTCCTAAAAAAATAATGAAATTGACAGAAAATTGTTATCGCCTTTGTAGATAGGACCTTTTGGCTCTTACGCTCCTAATAGAATAATAAAATTGAAAGAAAACTGTTACGGCCGATGTAGATAAGACCTTTTGGCTCTTAGGCTCCTAACAGACTAATGAAATTAACGGAAAATTGTTATTGCCAATATAGACAGGAATTTTCGGCTCCAATCAGACTAATGCAATTGATAGAAAACTAATGTCACCGATATAGATAGGAACTCAAGAACGATATTTGAAATTTTTATTTTTTGTTAAAGTTTTGGGAGAATATATCGAGCAAAATCAAAATGCAAATGCATCAGTTTATTTCTATAAAGATACAAACTATTTTATTTGGGTGTTATGATAGCGAATGGATAAGCAAGGAATTAGTTAGCCCACTTATGGCACAAAGAAATTTTTGTAAACCGCTTCTCTCGGTTTAATTATTCAGTGTGCTGAAGAATACAACAATTTTCAAATGAAGTGGGAAAGCGGGAAAGTTCCCTTGAAAAGGCTCACGCGAAACCGACGTCGTGGTTCATACACAGGAGCATTGTTAGAGGCTTGAACTGTTGATTTAGCCTGTGAAACCACCAAAAAATACAGTTTCGTCGTTCAAGAAAACACAAGACGACGACGAAAAGTTTTCTACCAACATCCCTTGCCCAATTTATACTCAGTTAAGAACCTAGTATCCCAATGCCTTCTTGGCTAAATTTGCCACTTATGAGATTTCGGCTTTAGAATTAGTTAAAATGCTTTACTGTCGTAGGTACATGAAAGAATTTAACCGATTTTTCAAAAATAAAATATAAAACTTAGTTGAACCTTGATTTAAGATTATATGCAAAAAATAAATATATATTTCTACTGCACATGTATATTTATTACATTATTTTTCGTACCTCCATTTTAAGTCCCTAAGAAGTATTTAAGAATGTGTGTTTTTCGGTTTGTGGTAACGAAAATGTCTTATGCTCTTCAACTCTTAATATAGGAGGTAGGTATGGGTACCGCCGCCACGGGAACCATTTATTGGATAACCAATATCCTCGCTGTAGGTCACCTCAAGTGGTTTGCTACGTTTGGTGTCTTAGCAGAGGCGCCCGGGTTCATGGGGTAAGAATTGTCTAGGTCTTAGGTCTAGATGCATTTGCCGACCTACTGCGTGGCGGGCTGGATCGGGTGAGGAAGACCTTTTGACTTTTCTTCTTTGCACCAAAGTGGGAGGGTTGTATTCATTCATCTGTCACTCCTGGACACATTATTTGGAAAAAATCGCTTTTTCTCTATAGCAAAACAAATGCTGAGTAAAGCAAAATCAATAAAAACAATTGTAAACTACATATTTGATGTACCATGGTAAAATAGGAGAGAAAATTTCCGGTATAAATAAATATTTCACGATTACGAAATCCCTACCCAATACAACATATCCCCACACACCACATAAACAAGAAAGAATATAAATTCCTAAACTAACCAAAGAAGTTCAATGAACAAATCAGCGAAGTTACAAAGAAAAAAATACGTTGAATTATCGCGCAATTATTCGCCTGGAGCACATAATAATTACGTTCGACAACAAGGGAAAAGTTTCATCTATAAATCAGGCACAAGGTTACTTTCGTCACGCTATAGGGCGACTGGCTTTCAAAGCGTTAACCCATTATAACGCCTTTATTTATTTATAAGTACATGGTGACGGTGTTTAAATGGCCGATATATAAAACAGAATGTGCCGGGAATGAATTTTTGGATTGGGGGTGTTAATAAAACCGATTCCAGGAATAACGTATTTTAAACTTTTTATATATTTCATTTATTTCTTTTTTGAAGTAAAATATTTATGCCGAAACATTTATTCAAAAGAAGAACGTTTTGAAAAGGCAAATTAAATGTTATTTTTAAATACATCTATTTTGTTTTCGTGATAGAATTAACGCAAATCTTGGAAATGGAAATTAATCGACTTCCCGATATACTATCGAGCTGAAACTCAACAATGCATTTACTTAATTTTATTATACACGCGGTATTTTTTACTATATTGAATGACATTAAACAATCAATTTATGAAATAAATGTCGGTACTACCCATTTGGGATATTGACTCAGTTGTTAGCGCGGTTAACTCCAGACCCGGAGAGGAAGATTCAATCCTCAGTAAAAAAATTTTTTTAAATTATTTTTTCATATTAATGTATTAATAAAAATAGAGATAAATAAATCGTCGAACAATTAGAGCCCCACAGTATGTGACAGCGGTCCGTCTGATTGACAATTCATTGTTAACATACCGATTGCCATCTCCAATACACAGACGTATTGTAAGGTATTAAAGCCCGCTTTAGCAGCATTGATCCCCGGTGTACCGGTGTGAGTTGATGTTGGATTAAAGAGGGAACGGGCCGCTTCTTTGACTCGTTTTGTGTAAGAAGGCTCGTATGTAGAACGAGTTACATGGATCTGTTTTCCTCCTTCATATAATGCGGGCCTCTTCGAGACCCGCATTAATAAATCCATTTCTAGAGCCCCTACCTTTCTTCTTTATTATTATTTATTTTTTGCTAGAGAAATCCCGATGAGTAACAAAATTCATTGTAGGACGAGAAGAACTTACAATACATAGGTGGGATTTAATAGGTACAATTTTACATTGGAATTTTGAAATCAAAATTATAAGTTTCACATACGAAACAGTACACAAATTGAAAAAGGGAGGATAAGATTTTGTTGTTTTCTATTAGAAACTGCTATATTATTGTAACATTATTCTTTCAACAATGTCATTGTTACCAACTTACATATCGTTAAATAACTTACTAATGATATATTATATATTTTGTAAACTTTTGATGATAAATAAATTAAAAAAAATAACAAACAAGAAGAAACAAAAAAGGAAATATACAGTAATGTACAGATTAACACAGAGTCAATGTAGGAATTTAGAAAAAGGTACTTACCCACTAATACATTAGTAAAAATAGATAATGCTCGATTACAAATACAAGGGATAGAAAAGGAGAGAGAAAGAAACAAAACAAAGTAGGTACAACACGAAAAGAATTACGTATTTTCGTTTTTATATGTTTTTTACTTTTATATTTTAACATGGCTCATAACGCTAGCCAAACGGGTGGAGAAATAGCTCCCCTACCTTTACACTGTAAAGACAAGAGCGCTCTTGTGAGGTGTGTTGAAGTGGTTAGAGTGGAGGAACTTTACGGATTACATTTGAATTTTTGACATGGTTAGTGAAAATAATTATACGAAAAAATGATGATTTTAGCAATATTACAGATTCGAAAATTAATTTGACCGCTTTCCACAGCCAATCAATTGAAATCATAGCACACGCTGTCAACAATATGAAAATATTACGTGAGCAGCGCAAGAATACAGAATGCGCGAAAAACCAAAAGATGAAGTTATAAATTAATATTATTACATTCGAATGTTTTGCCCTTTGCACATTTTCATTTTTCTCCATTTTGCTTCCGGTTGTGTTTGCAATAAGTCCGCATTATTCTTTCGCAGAGCTTAAAAACAAAGGGAAATGAAGGACTCTGTAATAATTGAGTTACGTACACTTTCAAAAAGGTGAAATTATTTAGTATGCTAACGCTCTCCGCGGTACGAAGGTGAATTCCCCGAAGTAAATTGAAATATGAATGAAACAGCAGCCAGCCCGTTGCATTTTAGCCACTGCAATATGGCCGCCATGTCCATTCTTTATGTTCTGGAGCACTGACACCTAAAACCATCAACACGAATATGACCACAAATATTAATGTTTATGCGCAATTCTTTTTTTCTGATTTAGCTAGCGTTAGTGCCATTATCTGTTGAGTTAAAATTCTGGATTGATCTAACAAGTGAATTTTTAACCACCGCCAAAATGCTTTGATTTCGAACCTTCTCCATCTTAAATTAGTTAACACTCGTGAACGGATAGCTCCGGAGTTATTAAATTTGCACAGCTTCTCCGTCTAATAATAATTCACAATAAAGGTAAGTGGAACAATAACAACACTGAAAAAATATATTGTTGTTAGCTATTGTTAAAAACTACGATTGAAACTAGGTTAAAGCCGCGTTGTAACTGCAAGTATTCTGTGCTCAGCAAATTGAGTTGTAAAAGAGTTGGTAATGTTTTGGCGTTTATCGAAATGTTCGAGTAGTAGTTTCTCCTTATATTCATAGAAATAACGGCTGTCGAGTTGATGGGAGATCCGCACCGTCAGGTTTTTTCACTCGAGTTTTCGTGTTTTCCGGTGCATGCTATTAGCGGCCGTACCAGGTGCGGTGTACCTGGCTCCACTCAAAACTTCCTAATCTCCTCCAGGAAGTAATTGCACTAAAGTTACTTTCAACGCGTCACGCACACACGCTCCATATAGTCCACACATTCACCCTTTCCTTCGTATTCGCATTGTTCACACACCACTACAAAGATAAACAACCAATGAATATTTTCAATAAATTAATGAGTAAATCCTCAAGTTGTAATATTTAATCGTTGAAAACAATATTAACGACTCTCAAAAGGGACAGAAAAGGATTTAGTCGCATCTGGGAATTGAACGTATGACCTTTTACTTGCTGGGAAAGTACTCTGACCACTGAAAAAATTCGACCATATTAACTAACGTGATTTTTTTTTAAATATTCATCCCAGACTTGTAGAAAGTCAATAGATGTCAATCAATCAATACACAATCTAGATTGGATTTAGTTCGGTAGAATCTTGCAATCATACTAAAAAGGCATCCAAATAATTTTGTAACCCTCAGTCGAAGTGTGATACAGTTAAAAATGACATGAATGAAGTTGATATGGTCCACTTAGCCCAGTGGACCATATCAACTTCCTGACAACAGGAAGAGGTCCTTTGTTCAATTCCTAGCTATAACTGAATTTTTTTCTATCTTTCTGTTTTAATCCTTTCTTTTGAGAGATATGATTTGAGATTTTCACGGCCAAATGCAATCTAGAATTCACTACAATGCCGTCCAAAACGTCGGCTAAAGAAGGTGGTAGCGCAACACGCGATAATACCCCCAAAACAAATCACTATAATACTTTCGTTTGAGAGTTTTTAATATTATCTTCAATGATTAAAAAACGAATAAACATGTTTTAATATTTCTTCTAACTCTTTATCAATACGTACAATGAACGCGAAACATTTCAAATTTATTCGGGCTTTAAAAGTTACTACTTGACGTATGGCACCGGGGTAAAACGCCAAATACAAATAAAATTCATTGCTCTTTGCGTTTTCAGGTTGCCTTCAAATTTTTAGCGGTTTCTTCTCAGTAGGTTAATGTTTGTAGGGTAGCTGAAAGTTATAAATAAAATGTTACCTAAAATATAAGAAAAGTATCAATTTCATACCGAAATTGCGAAAAGACCGAAAAGAGTTATATATAATATTTATTGGACCCGTTTATATCCCAAAATAACGAAGTCTTTTTTTGGAAAGAGACAAACGTTCGGTGAACAGTCAACTTTTTTGTTCATGTTTAAAATTTTTTATATTATTTGCTAATGGCTTACAACAGAAATAGAAGCCTATTACCACACTTTTTTATTAATACTTTGGTAATATTTCACAAAATTCTCAAATCGAAATACTTTTTCACGAATAATGAATCGTTTTTCACCCACAAACGGTACTGTATAACATCACGATAAGTCTGCAATATGCTTAATTTAAACCGTTTTGGTTCACCAAACACTGGACATGACAAATCTTTTCTTGTGTTGGGCATTTTTTGATAAATAAGGGTGACATCAAATAATAGATGCACTGAAGTGGTTTTAAATTTCATGCGCTTAGCGTCTAAGACAATTTCGCGAGCGTTTGACTTAACGGAAATCACTAGAAAGAGTTACAAGAGTAATGAGCAATAGTTCAACACATATATTTCATAAAAAAGGAATTAAAGTTGCTTAAATTGCGCTGTGTAAGGAGCTCTAGCGAAATATAAAAGTTTTTTTAAAAATAATTTTTAAGTAAAAGATAAAAATTTAGATAAGATTTAAAATTTTGTGTTTTTTCTCAAGTATCATTCAAAAAAAAATTATAGACTTTCTTAAATTTTAGGAATAAAATAAACTCACTCCACCCTACTATTCATATTACATATCTGAAAGTGTCAGTGAAGTTAAATTATTGGTTATAAACTCAAGTTATTCTATAAAAAAAAATATAAAAAAAATTGTAAAACATATTTTTACTTTCACAATGCATGTCCAATCATTTATCTCATTGAAAATGAAAATTGAAAATGTAGTCAACGCTCTAAAGAAAGTACTTTTTAAACCTTTGCAACAAATTTAAAAATGATCAAATAGCACAGATTTGCCAAATACTATTAGATTACCTCGGTAGTAGGAAGGTGAACTTCGGGCATTTAGACATTGAAAAAGCATTCCATTTTAAAACAACCTTAATATTTGTGAAGCAATACAAGAAATTATCGAAATTTCTGGGAGATGGAGACATTTAATTTTGTGCGAAATGACATGTAATAGTTACAAACAAAATTTTGGCAGACCAAACTGTAGTATCTGCAAAATACAATATTGTGAAAATGTACAGATTTGGTAGAAAATAAAAGCGATAAACGAAGACAAATAAAAATCTATTTAAAAACTCTCAGACAGTAAGAACACTAGAAAAACAAAAACCTAATGGAGAAACAGACATATCCAAAAATACATAAATTTACACCCAAATCAGTCAACATTTATCCATAAAACGGTGCACTACGAAACTGAAAATATACTACCAAAATAATCGTGTACTACGAACTAAACTAGATGACCTACAAGCAGCTCTCCCTTTTCATCATCATGACTAATATGTATTAACGGAATCTGGCTTGACCCTGCAATAAAATCAGCTGAATTTGGAATCGTAAACTATAACGTTTTTTGCTGTGACCGAAACACTAAATCAAGTTTGAAGTTGAGGAGTTTTAATAGCAGTAAAACAAATCGCTGCTCAATTCGAAAACAATATTATTGGAACCACTTATCTACCACCACTCTCCGATATTGTTAAGGATAGAAAATATTGTGCAGACGATGAAATTCTCTCATCAAAATACCCATACTAGAAATCCCGCGAAAGTGGCTGCATCACTAACTAAAATTAAAATGACCGTGCAAAAAAGCTTTGACACAGAAATTTTTTTAAAGCTGTACCAGCACAATTTCATTAATAATCGCTTACTAGACTTGGTACTATCAAATATTTCTAAAATATCTGTAGAACTATCTAATAATCCGCTCCTACCAACCGACAATCACCATCCTCCCCTACACACGAAATTAAACATACTATGTGTTAACGATTCCAAACCTAAACAAAAACTCTGAACTTTAAACGAGCAGGCTTTGACTCAATTAACTGCCATCTCTCAAATATTGACTGGTATTTTTTGTCAGATGAAAACATTGATAAATATTTAGACAAATTTTATCTTTCATTTTCTAATACTATTGAATCCGATTTTTGTGCTTACATTTTTCACACCGAGAAAATATACCTCCCTAGTTTGGTTCACATAGCTTACTGCTTCTCTCCTGCAATAAACACGTAAGCACAAAATAATCAAACAAAATAGATACATAACTGATTATTTAAAGTTTAAGGCTTATATGGGCAACCACAGGCTATTTTGTCCTTCCCTGATTCATCTCGGCGAAGTAATAGAGAAAGAAATTAATAGTTCCATAGATTAAATAATTGAAATGACACGGGCGCTTACAGTAGCAGCACTCTACTAGTTCGTGGTCATAGTCTTCGGAAACTTTGGGATTATTGGGAGTGCACTATGTGGCATATGCACTGATGGAGCCGGTGCAATTTTTGGTGTACGGAAGGGATTTTTGGAGTAGTTCATGGAACAGCCATATAATTACACACCCACCTGTACATTTTTTTTTTGCACTATCCACCAGCAAAATCTGTATGCCAAATCGGTGAAATTCAAGAATGTTATGGAAGTAGTAGTAGCAAAAATTAATTTTGAGTCACGTGCACATAATCACCGCCAGCTTAAGGTATTTTTGGAAGACCTATTTTCAGACTATGAAGATGTGTCTTATTACTGTTAAGTAAGGTGGTAAAGGAAAAAGTAAAACGATTCTATGATTTGTAAGAAGACATTGCAGATTTTATGGACACAAAAGGAAAGACAATTAACCAAATAAAAGATAATTAGTGGGTGAAGATATCACCGGATACCTAAATGATCTGAATCTTAAATTACAAAAGCAGGAACAATTCTTTCATGAACTGCATGGACATGTCAAAGATTTTTTATAATAAACTCAAATTTTTAGAAAATCAGATAAAAGGTAAAAATTGTTACCATTTTCCTAGTCTATCAACTATACAAACATCACATATAATTCTTATAGAGATGAACTGAAGGCACTAATAGAGCAATTTGATAAGAGATTTACCGATTTCCAAAACAAAGATTCCACATTCGCTATATTTGCTCGTCCGATGGATGCTTATGTAAATAATGTGCCAGCAAATTTATAGATATAAATTATTGAGCTTTCGGGGGTTTTAGCGTTAAATCACTATTTAACAACATTGCTTTGACGGATTTTTATAAATTATATTTTTGGAAGAAAAATAATCAAATTTTTGCGCATTTGCAAGAAAAATCATTTGTATTTTGGGCCGCACATATACGTGTGAACAGTTTTTTTTCGAGGACGAAACACAATGAATCGAAAATTCGAAAATCTCGAAAATTCAATGCGATTATGAGTATATAATATTAATATTATGGATAACTGTAGACACACACATGAAATAGGATACTCACATAAGTAATATTTGCAAACATCTGCAAATTTAGAAAATTAAATATTTCATGTCTATAAGTACGTTAAAATAATCTGTTTGTCACTAGCTACGGATTAACGTGGTAGGGAAACTCGCGCAAGAATAATATAGGTTATATTCAAACAATCCAAAAACTTTATGACCAAGCTTTTGGAAAGCAAAAGTACTTAAAGACAATGAATAAATATAAAATCAATTAATATATAACCTGTTATAGGGATATTATGATTGGAAATTCAATGCCAAAACCTATTGTCGGATTACATATATAATGAAAAAGCAGATCACATTAAGAAATAATTAATATTGTGAAATTAACCTGTTGACAATTGCTTTGCGGTTTTGCGGGTGCTTGAAATGGAACAAAAAAAAAACTGACAAAATTTCTTTAAAATAAATGAGTAATGAAACACGGATTATCCGCCAATAATGCATATGAATGGAATCAGTGCATACAATATGCAGGACATTGTAAACGTTTTTTTGATTTCTTCAAAAACGTATTAGATGAAGAAACTACAGATTATTAAATATACGAATACACATTTGGTAAGACACACTTTACAAATTGACGTATCAAACAAAATCATTTTGAAAAGAAATTACTTTCCTTAGACACTGACAAATCCGCTAGCCCAGACAAGTTTCCGCCAATATTCCTTAAAAAATGGTCCACTACAATATCTGAACCAGTTATTATTCAAGCACAGCTTGTCCCTTGGACAAGTGTCCTATTTTCTAAACCGACGGAAATCGAGGTTCATTACACCTATCTTCAAAAAAGGAGACGACAATGATATAGCCAATAATCGCCCCATTTATCTACGGTATAAGATTTTTGAATCACTACTCCTTGATGAAATCTCTACCACAAAAAAAAATTCTATCGAAAGCTTTTTGTGCGGCTAATGGCTTACCGTTAGATAATCATATAGGCAAGGTTTTTGTTCCTCATTTTCATCTATGATATAACGAACTGCTTCGACGATGTCGAGGTTTTGCTCTTTCCGAAGACATCAAGCTATACATAAAAATAACTGATGTAGATCATTGCCAAATACTACGGTCAACTATTAGAAACCTCCACGCTCGATGGGTATGGCTCTCTACTAGCCGAAGGTCCCGGGTTGGAATCCAGTTGGAGCAGTTGGGAGTTGCTAGGTGTACGGTATTTACAAAAAAATCTATCTTAAAACGTTGAAAAGTGTAAAACCTTGAAATAAAAATCTTGCTTTATTCGAATATTCAATAAAAAAACAACACAACTTTTGATATAGTCACGAAAATGAGAAATCTCTGAATTATTTAGTTGAAAAACTGAGTTTAGCAGGATAAGTCATATCCACCAAATTGCGAACAAAGGTATGAAAACACTTCATTATATTAAGAAGCAAAATTTTAATTCCATTCGAGATGCATTCGAGCCATTAAAATTTTATTCGTACCTCTAGTTTGAAGCCAAATTGAATACAACCTAGTAGTTTGGTCTCCCTCTTACAAATTCAAATTAATAACACTGAGCGAATTAAAAATAAACAATTTTTTATAAATTTAAAATTAAATATTTTTACTACACTTTTAAACATAATATTTTAAAAAATATATTAATTCATTTGAAGATAGAGGTAAAATTAAACTTTTTTATTCAAAACTAAGTTTTACTGATTCGAACTCCTGCAATTCATAAACCTACACATAACTACAATAATAATAAACTTGTACCACATACAAGTAAAAAACAAAATTTGAGCGCTAAATAAACCAATAAAATATTTAAAGATTAAAAAAGGCTTTAAATTATGTTTCTAATTAAGTAAATCTATGTATATAAGTAAGGTTTACACAGTTTTTAAAAATGCCTGTCGCACTAGGGAAATTCTGTGTCGATATTATAAATAAAATCTCGCTCGCTTCAGCATAGTTTTATGAATCAGAGCGGGAACTTTTTAAAATACTGAATATTGTTGCTTTGTCACCGCACTGTTCGTCATACATTCCAGATTCGCGAAAAGAACAAGGATACCTAAAAGACAAAACAAACTATTTTATCAAAACTTTTAGGAAAACTTAGCATACGTATGGAGCAGCCTTCGTGAAAATCTTTGTTATAATATTCCCTGATTCTCCGTGGAAAATCTTTTGTGTACAGTGTATGAATGTAAAATTTCCTTTCACATTTCTTTAACGCCGCAGGATATGTGGAAATAGAGATCTCCTTTCCTTGGATGTTTAAACTACTTTTACAGAATTACGTTTTCGAGTGTCGTGCTATTTGTGTACGTGTTTATTTACACAAGCAAAATGTGTAAAGGCACTACATCAGGCGTGATCCTGACTCACCGACTCACGACCAAATGTCAGACCGCTCATCTGCCCTCTTCATTCAGGTTATGAACTTAAATCGACGCGGTTATTGTATGCCAGACTGCTGTATAATGTACACCATACACTGTATGGCAAACAGTCTGTACTGTGCGGGGCCAGGGTGAATTTTCAATAATAATTATTCTAACGCTGTTACGTATTTATTGCGGCGCAGCGCGGTAAAACGTTTAATTAAAAACCGTGAGTATCTGGTGCGATATCTTATTCAATGCTTGAATTGGAAATATCTTCAATTCATATAGGTGCGATTCAGTAAACTGTTCGTTTGGAGTGATAGAGTAGTTATGTGACTGGGTAGGTACTTATTAATCAATTGGGGAACTGTAAATCAGAACTAAAAGCTTCTAAATAAATAAAAACCAATATGGATATGTGCGTGCTCTATAGTCTCAAAAACTACTCAACAAATATGGCTAAAAATGTCAAAATTTGTTATTTTTAGCGCCATGAATGTTTAGTAAGCGGTTTGAACGGTACGCCCGAGGAAGACTATATATTATATCTGCACCGAATAGTCGAATTAAAGTTGATATAATATAGTTTTTACCAGTACCGATGAGTATTTTATTATACTGCATGAAGTGAATGGCAAAAAAGTCGAGGCCGCCCAAGGAAACAATACGATAGCAAATGAATCAAATAATTATGTGTGGTTAAATGAGGCATATATGAGGAATACGAATGAAGAAACGTCAAGAACGCCAAGGAAGCATCAAGTGAAATAATACTTAAAAAAGTTGATTTTTAAAAATAATATTGATTTCACCTTAAAAATACACCTAGTTTTCAGGACACTTGAGCACACAAACCACAAACCTGAGCTACGCCGGGTACCTGTCGGCTAGTACTATAAAAATGTCAAATCCACATTTAAACAAATAACTTAACTTTAATAATAAATTGATGTTTTTGTAGGACAAGGTAAGTATATATCATGTTTTTTGAATAACAAATCGCTGGTCAAAAGTACATTTTATTTTTAACATTTTTATTTTATTTTTTAAAATAACCTTACGTGTAAGTTCACCTAGGCGTGCATAATTTGATTCAATTACAACTATCTCGTCTCGGGTCCAATATTTAAAAAACTATAAAAGAAAGATTTTTTAAAATATAACTGAGATGTAAAAAATAGAAGGTATACAGGCCTTATTAAAATAATATTTATTACGATAGTTAAAAATGACTGTTTAGTTTTTCCAAAAAATAACGTTATTCATTTGAATTAATCAAAATCTTAATCTTATATTTATAATAAGGTATCTGTTTATTTGATAAAGTTCAATCAAGAGAGGTATCGGTGCTCGCAAAACGTGGATTATTATAATTCCGTCGAATTCCCAGTCCACCGGCATGGCACCCGCATCGGTACCATCAGGCAATAGGCACTAGGCAGTTCCCGATGACGGCATGTGTCGCTAATTGGCAGTATTCACACCGCGTGCCAGTTGTAGTTTCGCTCTCTGTATTGTTATCCTATGAAACTATTTTAGCATACGACTCCCTTTGATAAATTCGGGCTGGTTTCGGAGAGAAATCAAATATTTGCTGGAGATAATCCCTTCAGAAAAAGCGATTTGAAGCACCACTCGTATTTGCCGGCCGTGCCTGAAAAGCTGTGATGTACTTGTGGTTGGTAAAGTGGAAATTGTATCAATAATTTATTAATGTAGGGCCAGTTGTTTCACAGAATTCGAACAAATCATCAAATTGCAAAATTGATTTTTAAGTTTTGTGAAGGTTCTATAGAAGTTGTGTTATTATTTCGATTTTGTCAAACAACCTGCCAATAATGATATAATATCAGAACATAAATAAAACCTTCCCATAACTTCTTCTTCTTCTTTCGTATAGTGGGGGTGGGGGGGGGGGGGTCAGAGGGGGGCATCTAGATCTGCGAGCCATTCTAGGGCCTCAGGCGTCGCGAACCTCATCAATCCTGCAGGGGAATGAATGGAGCGGGCATTCGTTGACCACATGTTCGGTGGTCTGCACCTCACCACATTCACACATAGCCGACTCATTAACACCCTATCTGTTCATCATGAGGGTACAGCGGCTATAGGAGCACCTTAACCTATTGATGGCGGGCAAGGTTTTGCGAGGCAATGAGAACCCAGTGTGTCTCTCGGCGGGGTCCTGTATGAGATGGACATTCCCACGTTGACCGTTTGCAACTCAAGTTTTCACTTTTCTTCTGGGGTGAGAAGTAATCGGAGGAGCCTTTTTCCTTCCACTCAGAAGGGCTTTTGGCACTTCAAGCGGCATGCCGGGTGGGGGACGACATCTTCGTGCAAAGGTATTGCGCTTTTTTGCATCGCCTTCTAGTATTCTCTCAGTGTTGCAATTTCTCGCCTGATGTTTGGCGGGGTTATGTTTACAAGTACGTGGAGCCAAGGGAGAAGAGTAGATTTTATTTTAAGTCCCGCTGATGGTTCGCATTGTAGCACTAAGCTGAACGTCTACCATGGAAGTGTGGGCGATTCTAGCCCATACTGGAGCACAGTATTCAGCCATTGAGAAAACCAGGGCAATGGATGCTGTTCTGAGCGTGTTGGCGTCGCGTCTCCAACTAGTTACAGCTAGCTTATTAACTAAGTTAAGTTCCTGTCCAAAGTAACTTCAAGATAGCGGGGATGGGGGTCATGGTAAATATTTATTCCATCTTCAGCCACCTTCAGAGATTTTTGGACCTGGTGGTTTGTGTTACACCTTGATGTCAATTTTGAACTAAGGAGTAGTTTTTGAGCAACAGCATTTGGTGACACTTTGGGCATTGTTTTAGTTGGCTGATCTACAGCTCCAAGTCCAAGTGTTTGCCATGCTTTTCTGCTCGAGTGTTTGAAATTCATTTCTTCCATTAGTTCATTCTACCGTTTCATAAGCCCGTCGTCCAGAGACTGTAGAAGGTCAGAAGCAGTGTCTGGGTCATTCGTCCTCTTAAATTCAGCTAGAAGGTTTTTCTTTTTCTGAGCTCCATATTAGAATATACACTTTTATGAAGCCTCTAGGTAAAATTTTATTTGCGTCTATAAATAAAAGGTTTGAAAATCGATCGTCGGAATTCGGCTTTGGCTGTATGTTATCCACAATTCTGTCAATATATTCCGAGAAGTCTCGCCATTCTGCTTTTCTTAGATTCCACCGTGGCATCTAGTTGCTGGAGATACACGGAATCTGTATGCCCATGCTTAGCATGACTGGCCTGTGTTGGCTATGTGGGAAACTGTTCAATATAGTTCTCGAAGCCCTCATAGTTTTTCCGTCCGGCGCTGTAGAGACAAAACACAAATCAGGCATATATTCACGTCACCATCGTTCAGACAAGAATGTCCCCTTTTGCTTAGCAACGTAAATAAGTTGGCAATCTTGTGCTGACGCCCAATCGGCGATCTGCTATCCAGCTTTATCAGTCATCGAGTAGCCCTATAGGAAGTGGTGGCCGTTGAAATCTCCCACTTACACCGCAGGGTGATTGTGTGCAGGAAAAGCTGGTGACTGCCATACTTCATTGGGAGGTTTGTAGATATTAAATACAGCAAGATTTGATCATCAGTGATTTTTCTGGTGATATTTTGCAACTCCGGCTTGATGTATGTTGCAAGCCCATGTTTTGGATGTCCCCGTGCCGCTAGGATGTCATCTGGAGTAGCAAAATATCGATGTTTCTGTCAGTGAGTATTTTGAGTTGGAAATTCACCTTCCCTCAATATTCAGGGACACTATTTTTAATTGTTTCCTCATATTTATCGATTCCCTTTGGCCGGGAGACTTATCGGTCTTCGGCCCCTTAAATAGCGCCATAGTTTGTAGTTGGAGGCCCAATTAATTTTATATCCGCTTCACTCACTGCACTACCTACACGCGCGGTAACAATAACGTGCCGGTGGCATCGCGAACAGAGCGGTGGACACAATCGTTGGGTCTGGTAGTCGGCACCCAGAACTTGATAATCAAGTTTGAATGAATCTACTTTGATGGTTTGTTCAAATTCAATGAAACATCCCGTCCTTAGAATTTTTAATGAAGGATACACTTCTGATTTAAATATGTGCTTAATTTCAAAAATACCTGTTTTTAATAAAACAGTTCTGAACAGAAAATCACCAAAAATGTGGTCTTTACCTACTTCTTTGAGGGCAAACTGATGCCATAAGTTATTAAAAAAGTTTTCGACTTGTTTTTATCAGTTTCACCAGAAGTAAGCCCAAAATGAGCTCTTCAATCCGAAGCTCTTAAATTGTATTCTTTTCGGCATCAATCAATCAATCACTAATCACATACAGAGTCTTGTTGGGTAACCATAAAAATTTTTTACATTTGGATTTTTTTAATGAAATCCACATCCTAAAAAAAAATCTTCAAACTAAATGCAAAAATTGTGAATACCGATATAACTCTCGTCTTCTTTTTATGAAACTACTTTATTATTTTACGCACCAATCACTTATCATGTGCACTCACTTTGGGTATATTTATGCAATTCGTATTAAAACGCTAAACTTTTTTTTTACTTATTAGTACGATCAGTTATTAAGATGTATGAAACAAAAACTGTGAGAAAGTTCATACGCTTGTTGATCGAGTACCCTTGACGACATGAGCATACGCTTAGCGTAGTGTAACTGCACGCACTCTGCTTTCAATTTGTTCTTGGGTGTGGAGTTGAAATATGTATACGCCAAAAGAACATTGCTAAGTAGATGGGTATGGGTTTGCACCCACATAACCGCGTATGATTACCCCCGCAGACTTAACCGTACATATCGTCATTGCACCTGACACAATTGGTAACACAATAGCAGACATCGTTAACAGGGCAATACAATAAGAAAACCAGGAAAAATATCTAACTAGGGCTCACTGTGTGATAAGACTCACTTCGTGGCGACCTAAACCACTACACTATTAACGAAATAAATTAGATGAAGCGTTGACAATTTTTTTTCGAATATCGCTGCGTACATTTACTCACCACGTAGGGTTATCCCTTTATAGACTTTATATACTTTTTAGAACGGCTTATTATAAGAAACTTTTTGGTTTATTTCTTCGGAGGGAGCAATACATTCCTTCGTATCCCATTGATTCCCCACCCCCTGTTCCAAAGTGACGCTCGTGCACAAATATTTTGCAGTTTCAATGGAGTCATACATAATAATACATATGACTATTCATGAAACTCTTGAACGATGTGTTATCCCTTTATCGACTTTATATACTTTTTAGAACGGCTTATTATAAGAAAATTTTTGGTTTATTTCTTCGGAGGGAGCAATACATTCCTTTGTATCCCATTGATTCCCCAGTTCCAAAGTGACGCTCGTGCACAAATATTTTGCAGTTTCAATGGAGTCATACATAATAATACATATGACTATTCATGAAACTCTTGAACGATGTGCTCTGGTTTTATAAAATGTGCACAGCTTTTTCTGTCTCTGATTTGTGGATCGAAGCAATATTTTTGCTAACCACATATTTTACTTCGTGGACTATAGCTTTATAATATTTTTAATTTAAAAATAAAATAAAAAAAACATAAGGATGCCACCCGTGCTTCATATTTTTCAGTTGTTAAGGATATACCAACCGAAAAAATTAGGCCCTTTGTAGATATTTTCAAACGTTGAATGGCAATAATGCTACCCACCAATCTAGGAGTACTTGAATGAACTCACGGATTTCTCAAAATAAGTATTATTAGTCATTTAAAAGGTAATATATTTAAATGAATAAATCTGATATATTTTTTCTTTTTTTTATTACTCATCAATTTTAATTTGCTCACTGAAGTTGAACGAATGTACATATTCAATAGTGATTTTTTTTAATTTTCAAGAAATGTATATTTTGGACTAATTAACTTACTAATAAACTTGCTTGAACAATTAATAAACGGTAAATGTTTGATTATTAGTTGTGTAAAAATTAAAATTAGTTTATTGTTAAGAGGGTGTGTTTACTTTGAAAGTGTTAGGGAGTGTTATTAAGGTTGATAAGATTTTTTTAAAGTAGTATGTAGGTTCTTCAATCTTTGTGGCCGAAAAAATTTTTCAAAGTAATAAGAATTTTAAGCATTGCTAAAACAATAAAGTGTTGAAATGAATTCTCCTTCCGTCAAAGATTTTTATTAGAATTTCTCCAAAGACTGAATGGGGTTTCAAAAATAATCTACCCAGGAAGAATAATGTTACAAATTCAAGGATATTTATTCCATTTAGTTAAAATTGTTAATTAAAATTTATGAAGCCCTTATCATCAAACTTTTTGCCATCTTAAATATTGTAATTATGTTTCGCAGATATGTTTTTATGGGTCTCCTAATAATGGACTTGAATGAAAGAGACGTATTTTATTAGAACCCTAAATTTGGTAAACGAGAAATCTTTACTATTTTTTAAATTAAGTCTACTTAGTAGAAAAAGCTAATTAATTAAAAAAAAATAATAATGCCACCTTAATTAAAAGATTTACAAGGAAATAAAGACAATAAAAATTATATTCTTTTCAAACACCTTTTTGGTGAAATAGTTTAAAAAGTGTTGTTATGAAGCTGGGTTCCCATCTGATCTATTTCACAGGTCGGATAGAAAATGGCACGCGTTCACACTTGCTCTATTCTATTTCTTTCAAACTTGCTCTATTATATGGTCGATTCTATATATAAGCACAAAAGATGTAATTGATTCAACTATGACGTTTTATGGCGGTGTAATCTTTTTTTAATTATCTATTTTATAGATTGTATTCCTAAATGATTTCATAAAAACACGAAAGACAAAAGATGTCCCATTCTAGTCGTGACACATCGTTGTGATTAGAGTTGTTCGGCTAGATTGAGATTTACAGCTATTGTTTCTAACCTTCTTCAGATTTCCCCTCATGACGGAGGTGGACTGTAATCTGAATATTTGCTATCTGCGTATCGCAATTTATTGCTCAGCACGAAACCGCGATGCCAGCTGAAAATACTTACGTTTTTTTTAGAAATCAAACAGATTTTTTGCTTTATAATAAATTAGATAATGATGTCTTAGCGGTTGATACTTTTAAGAGGAACGGCTGCGCGGCCTTTTCATCTATAACTTAAATTTGGATTTGAGGAAAACTTATATAAAAACTAACTGGACAATTATTTTTTTAATCTAAAGGTTTAGCAAATATCTAGTACGGATATGTGCTACTTTATTTATTTGTTTTAGAAAATATAAAATAAATACCATCAAAAAATTAAATTTTTATTGATTTTAGAGGCAACTTTGACAATTAATATGTAACTACTAAAAACTGTTAAAGGTGCCTCTAAAATCAAGAAAAAATGATTTTTTGGCATTTTTTAAAGTTAATAGTAACCACTTCAAAAATAATCTTACCAAACCTTTTACGTAAATATAATGAAATAATAAAAAAAAACATTAATACGGTTTTGTGGGTCGGTGTTTTAAATTAGTGTACTGCAACTTTTGGTTCTAAAGTAAGTCGGTAGTTTGTAACTCAATTTTAAGCCCATGGAAAAGTTTTTTTAATATTTTATATGTATTATTCATTTTATATGTATTATTTATTTTATATTTCTACATATTAACATAGCAAGTAAGGCAATTAAAAAAATATCATTTTCATTAACTCAAATATTTATCAAAGTTTCCTCTAAAATTTTTAACCGCCTCTATTTTTTTATAATTTGACGCATAAATAAATAAACAAGCACATATTTGCTAGACCTTTTGATTAAAAAAAATTAAATTCAAGAATAACTTTTTCTTTAACATATTTTGAAGGCTATTAACCCATCAAAGTAATATATCATTAAAGAAGAGGATTATACTAATAAATCTAAATGAAACATGAACCGAACAAGACACAGAAAAATATAAAGGCAAAAAAGTAGTAGTAATCACGATCATTGGGACCTGTGTATTAAAAATCATATTGAAAATAAAAAAAAGTTAATATTCAGTTTGGTTTTTGTAATTTTCCCTCAAATCCAAATTAAAGTTTTGAATTTTATCCTCATATACAAATTAATGTTTTGTGTTTTGCGTTCAAATCCAAATTAAAGATTTGAATGAAGCCGTTCCTCTTAAATTATTTTTCTCCACACGAATGTACGGATTCCCCGGTAAGATCCTTCTGTTTTCTTAAGTGTATGATAAAATAATATTGATTGCTTTTTTTCTTTTCCGTCTACATTTTCAGGAGATAAGATTCTGTCATTTTCAGAGTTTGGTAAAAGAGACACGTAATACATTGCAAGTACAGATGAGTGAATTATTTTTTTCTGGCTTTTAGAATCTTAAAAGTACAAAAAAAAAACAAAACCCCGCTTTAATAGTATAATTCGTTTATTTTTCTAACCAAACGCGTGCAAATATAGGTAGGTACTAGTTTTAAAAACCTGTTTCGAATGAGATTTTAATAAATGATGTCAAACAATCAATATGGCGTTGTAAGTAATTAATTATACTTCCAAGCTCAAAAACTCGTGATGGAAAAAAACTAGTTACAGTGTAGAACATTGTGGCGTTGGCTGAGAAATTTCAAATAAAATACTGTACTTTATTCATAGGCCCATCCTGATTTTCAGGTTCATACTTATGACGAGTGGACATATTTTGACATTATATTTGGGTATTCAACCATTAAAAAAACTTTCGATTAGTTTCTTCGAAACGATATATTTAACGTTAAATAGAGCATCTCAACACCCTAAAAATATCAACTTATTTCCTCATTAAAATATCAATGCAAAAATATGCTTGCTCAGAACTTTAGTAGGTATTATCAGTAGCCCCTTTACATATAAAAACGGTGTAAGTAATAATAACAAAAAATATTTTCTAGGCAGAAGATAATTACAAATTTATACATAATTTTTTTTTATTACACTAATTCTATTGACAAAAAGGGTTTGTGCTGAGTTATACATTCCTTTTTTCCCTGGAATGCAGCTGGTTTTCATCAGTGCCTTAAATATGAATATATGCGATAAATAATACAAATTAAATTAAAATTATATCGAAAATAGAAATTAAATCAAATAAAATTATAAACAAATAATATAATCACAAACATAAGAAGTTGTCCCTTTCATTGAAAATTCTCTCAATTATGATGACTGTGCAGTCAGCAACCATTCGCAGCATTCTTGGACCACCGTCAAACAGATGAGAAAAAACCTTCAAATTCATTAAACTGTACATTTGACACATTTTATGTAACTTACTTCTGTTCGACATATGTTATGGCGATATAGATTAGGCGAAATATGCTCGCGTTTTGGAACGTTATAGCAATATCAAACACAAGTATTTTGGACACTTTAAACTGGTTTTTGTTTTGTTTCAATAAAGGAGGACCATACAGTGCGTCTCTATAGTCCAATATTGAAAGAACAAGACTACCGGCAATAATTTGACGTAATTTTACTGATATATAATCTCTATTCAAATAGCACCACTATGAACTCTTTTTAATATATTCCTCATACCCCAATATACCGTCCACTATTATTCCAAGGATGCGAGCAGCACCAACAAAGAGAACGGTGGTTTCATGTATTTTTACTACATGTCCCACATTACCTACGAATGATATTATTTGCTCATGTAATAATAATTCCCAAATATATAGCAACATAAATACAGGTTTAAAATTTTTTTACACACTAACGTTAGTGGTTTTTACTTAGATCTTTTAGAAATATTAGAAATTAGGAAAAATGTCAATAGAAATTTAAATATTATTAATTATCAAATTAATTTTGTGAAAAACCCTATCCTAAACATATTTTCATTGTAATTTAAGGTCCTCCCCTTTCCACCTCTCTTCCCCCCCCCTCCTTACTTTCATTTCTACTCACGCCTTTTTATATACTTGATAATTAGTTTTAGTACAATTTATATCCTGATGAAGAGAACATCGTTCTCGAAACATGTCGATTTTCAATAAAGATTATCGTGGTAAAAACAAAGTGTTTTTATTTATTTCATTTAAAATGGTGCCACAAAGTGAATTTGCAAAATTTGAAAAAATAATATATAATTTTATTGTCTGTCATCAGTACATGTGTGTTTCCTATATTGACTGCGTCATATCAGCAGAATATATGGCAAAAAGCAATGACCCTAGTATCGATGTCAGCGGTACCCCTCGGGTTATCAACATCGAATTAATATTTTAGAGCCCCATTGGTTCCCAAGCAAACTATGTTATCTATGTTTGAAGTTCGTCTAAAACCATTTTATTGTTTTGTCATTAAAACCAAAGCAACACAACTTTGAAACAAACAATATAATGCTCGTTAAGTCAAATGCTTCAGAGAATTCCAAAAGATCCGATATCGAGGCTCTGTCTGCATCATTGGAGGCAAGAATATCATATAATGTACTGCAGAGCTTTTGTAGTCTTTATGAAACTCAGATTGATGACAAGGATATATAATCTCGCATGTTTTAATGAAGACTACTGTTTGGTCAAAAATAACTTGTTCGATGACTTTGGAAAATGATCGGTCGGGGATCGGCAAGACTAGAAAATGATTTCTTTTTCGGAATTGGAGTCAGCACTTTGCTGACCACAATGCTGAAATTATATAATATATGACTACATATTATATCCATAATAAGTGGTTAATAATGGTTATTATGGTACTTGGTGCAAACGGAAGGACGAGTTTAATCATCGTGGTATTGATGTTATCGCAACCAACAGCGTTTGATTTAACATTATGAATGTGTTTTATTATTGTACGTGTAGTTTCGTCAACTGTTTGAAGTGAGAATGAGTTTGATACAGAGTGATTTTGTGAATTATAGTGATTGAGTAAAATTGGACTGTAGATTTTGACTGCGGCTTAAAATAACAATTGATGGCATCTGGGTCAATCAAATCTGTTGATATATTATCTCCGCCTTTAACTTTTACGTGACTGTGTATTTGGGGTTTATTTTAATTATTTCTGATGAATGTACTACTAAATCTCAAATGTCTCTGAAGGGATACTAATTCATCGTCAAAAAAATAAAATCTGTTACTTATCGCTAATTTTATATTCCAAAAACGTTTTGTAAAATTTTCAAACCGTATTTCATAAAATATTTTAATGGTAAGGTCCTGTTATTAATAATCCTAAATATAAATAACTTACATCCGTAGGGATCGCTCTAAAGATAAATGTATATATATATATATATATATATAAAGTTAAATGTTGTTTATGTGCACTTAGTTCCAGATTGAATGATACTCTTAGTGTTGCCCTGTTTAATTAAATACTATCATACTATCTATCATACTTATCTACTATCAAAAACAAAACATCTCGCCTTGTATAAATAGCCATGTTTAGTAACCAGAATCGCCCTCCGTGATAGATCGGTTACGAATCCGGAGGTCACGAGTCCAAATCGAAATGACTCTCTTTTCAACTCTCTTTTCAAAATGTTTGGTCAAAATATCTGAATTGCGAAGTATTTCTTCACCTTCATATTCTCTTCTACTTTTCAATCTCATCACAGAATATCTCAATAACGGGGATGCCTTAGTTTCACTGGTTCCAGACGATTGGGTACAGTTGGGAATTTTGTGCATTACTTACTTAAAAAGTTTCCACTAGTCTCACCAGGTTCAACCACCAATTTTGCTCCACATTTATCATTTTATTCATTGGCTTGATGTTACACATCACACGAACTATTACGATAATGTACAATATAACTCCTGCTTTTCTCCAGGTCCTCTTATAATAATATATATTTAAACACAATATAGTATGATTGCATGTAATCCACTCGATAGGTAATAATAATTCTCTACCATATACGAGGAACATACTGTAAGGAGTGTTACGCTACCGATTTCAGTTCGTGCCTAACCTAAGCAAAACCAGCTTTACTCGTAGTACTACATACTTGTGTGGTTTTAAATGTGTCACGGATCACTTGTCATGTTCGCTAAATCCCCGCGATAGCACGCGGATGTCGACAAATCTACTTAATTGAGATCTCGGCTCCTTGGCTTATCAACCCTTCACTGCTCGGCCTATCCTCATCACCGAAAGGACAAAGGGCTACATTTCCTAGAGCTGCAATACAGAGCGGGTTGGGGACGATTTAATAATAGAGAGACCTTTTATGTATTCAATTCGGCTCTTTATCAAAGTTCGCATTGTGGGATCAACTCACGGCCGTGCGGCACGCCAATATTCCCATTCATCAGCGGGATCTTTTGAATTTATAAATTCAATCCGGCCCACAGATTTTGAAGATGGTTTTAATTCGATCTCGTAAATATTACGGCGTTGGGTTTCCGATGATAAATATTGAATCATGGAATTATGGTATCAGGAAGTGCGTTATCGAAGGTATCCTATGGCGGAAAATATAATGGCAAATAGATATGCTCTTGATGAAATTAAATGTTCTGTTTATGTTGTGCGTAAGGGTAGGCTGTTAAAAGTAACCTGATAGATATATTATGATGGTATTTTTGTTATATAGATAAAGGTATTTTATTTTATAATATCTCAAAGTATGTTGATGATACTTGATCTCCACGATCTTCACTTGAAACGATTTACATAGGTTATTATAATATTTTTTTTAAATTATTGTCAAAAAATTGTACAATGAATTTTTTCTTGGTATTTCAAGTGCTTCCGATAATAATGTACCTTGATTCTTAGAATTTGTTATTAATAGCACCAGGAAGTACTTAGTCGATATGGTAGGTATTTCTTTTCAGGGATTATGGTTGTTATAACGACGCTCTGGATGAATTTGAATTATAAATAAAGCACGTGTTCCGCAATGATCTTTGATGTGAGAAAAAACGTTAACGTGGTTCAAAGATGTTTATCTTTCAATTACCTACAATATACTACTTAGATAAGCATTATATGAACTCAACATTTAATTGTGTTATTGGACATTGTCTGTCAAGATCAAGCGTTTGGTATTAGCTTTTGAACGTACAACAAAGTTTTTATCGTCTTCCGAAAATATTTTGTGTTCATTATGTTCATAATAATTTCACGTAGGTACAGACTGGCGATGAACTAAGGCCCTTGTTTAGAGTTCCCGTTAGATTTAACGTCATCATAAATGGAAATATACAGTCATTTTCAATTTTTTGACATTTTATCAGTATCCGCTAAATTTAATTTTGAGTCATTTGATCAGTCATGACTTAACCGATGTTGAAAATCAGCGGTTAATGTGAATCAATCACATTTGTCATAAGTTTTAATTTAGGCTAAATGCGATTATACGATGATAATAGATATAACGGGATTCAAATACTTAAGGACAAAGAAGTTAGGCAATATTCCAATTCTTAAAAATCATTTTTACTAACAGAAGCATAAAAAAAGTCTATAAAAATTTATATCCATGTTTTTTTTGGATATCAACAATTTAAAATTGTGAGTCGTGGCAGACGAATTACTCAGATTATTTCTTTGTGATACTAAACATACTTAGGTATTTTAAAGTTTTTTTATTCTGTAAGGTGTACAATGCAAAAATGTTGTTCCGTTCAAATCTAAGACAAGAGAGACACAATGAACAACGTACGTACTATTTATACTCCCATTCATCTGTTTCCCTCAGGCGAGCGGTCTCTTATATATACGCAAACATAAAATCACCATTTCGATCACCTTTAACATTTATTGTAAAATTATTTAATGTTTTATTCTCTTTCTTCAATGACTCACATTCACGATTTTAAGTTGCGTAAAAAAAGAAACGCAGTGTTTTCTCAATGTACTCTAACATTTAAAATGAAACTGAAATACCGTTCTTTTAAATACAGCCTAAGGCTAAGGACTCACGGAGCGATTTGTACCCGCGCCCGCCGCGGTTGCGGGCCCGCAGCCTTTGTAGAATGCAGATATTTATGTAAAAAATGAAAGCACATTTCACGACGCGTTTTACGCCCGCGGCGTGTGCGATTGTTTGCGGGGCCCGCTGCACAGGCGGTAATCTTGTACCGGCGGGCGCGGTCCCGCAGCCGCGGCGGGTTGCACCCGCACGCTCTGCGATCGGTTGGCGGGTGAGTTAGTGGAACTCAACTGATCGTTTAACTGCCCGTCTTTCAACCGCCCGTCTTGCGATAATCAACCGCCAAGATTGCGGGTGATAACCGCAACCGCGACGGCTGCGTCACCGCAAAAGGGTCCTGTCTCGTGAGTTTTGAAAATAAAACTCCATTTCGCCACCGCAGCGGGCGCGGGTAAAAATCGCTCCGTGAGTCCTTAGCCTAAGAGTCCTAACAGCTTCCAACCGCCTGGAGTCAGTGGGGTGATAACTCCAGTTGGGTTATGTCGAGAGAACGAAGATAGAGGTGAAGGATACGAACTCGCTACTTCAGAATATGCACTCAATAGTCTAACCCCTCAACCACGGAGGCCATTGGTGTTTGTCAGAATCGCTGAAAAAAAAACACACTCGTTCACTGAATGAAATAGGGACAATAAGAATGGACGCGAAAGCACGTTTGCTTATTCTTGACTTCAGCGAGATCTTTATAGAAGGCAGACGGTCTGTGATGTTGGCTCTTCTGAGGACGGAACGACGGAGTAAGGCCTAAGGCGTAGTCTACAACCATCATATCAGGTTGCACGTAGGCAGATTATTATTAGACTTTTTGTGACTTTTATTCCAATTGGTGCTAGCTTGTTTTTTCCTTCAATTTTTCTTCCTCTTTCTTTTAAGACTGGAACGAATGTTTTTCCTTGTATAGATATTAAACATTCAGGTTATTTTTGAATAAGAATCTAGTTTTACATAATATTAGCGCAAACCCGTCGAAAAACAAGTTCTAATTCGAATTCTAGACTATTAAGTTCCTATTTTGAAATTGACAAATAAAAAAATTACCTTTAAAATATTTCTTGATATGCAAGTAAGTTATAGCTTGCCTGAATTCCCAATAAAAACTTTTTTTTAAATGTTGATACTTAATTTAATGCCAAAGATCTAAAGTTCATTGAATTGAATTATTTTATTTTTAATAACTATAAATAACCACCCAACACGCCGTTTCCTCAAAGAGGTAGGCAGAAAGGACGGACCGGCAAACATCTTGGTCTTGGCACACACTTCTTGCCTCATTCAAATTCATACATCGTCTCATACATATTCTTCTATTATTCTGACTCTTGACATGGCCCGACTCGAGTATCTGCTTCACTTGATCGTGCCATGTCTTCCTCGGGCATCCCCGACTTCTGCTACCATTCGCATTTGCATCATATATCCTCCTTATACTCCTATCTTCACTCATTCGCTCTACATGCCCAAACCATCTAAGCGTCCCTTTCTTAATCTTACTCATTATGTTTATATCAGCCTTGCACTCTTTCCGGATCTCCATATTCCTCACACGATTAACCATGGTTTTACCACACATACGCCTCAGAGATCTCATTTCAACAGCATTCAATCAAATTACATCCTTTCTTTGCCAGTTCCATGCCTCACTTCCATACATCAAGGTAGGTACCAGCACTAGATTTTGGATTGCTATCTTCGCTTTATTGGACAATTTTTTGTTAGCGCCCACTGCGTTCAGTCCTTCATTAACGGAGTTACCTGCATTTACCCTTCTTTCAATATCTCTGTCAGCCTTCCCATCTCTCGTAAACATACTTCCTAAATACACAAACTTATCCACCTGCTCCAAGTATTCCACATTCACAACTATATTGCACACTGTTTTCGTACTCTCTCTTTCAAACACCATTACTATACTGGACGGGAGTCCACACAAGACTGTAGATTTGGGCGCCTGTTCCAAATCGTGTCTTCAACCGATGGAAATGCTCCTTTACGACCGATGATGATGATAGTGGTACAAATTATGAACAATCTGCCTCCCGCACCCGGTGCTCGGTGATTGTTGGGCACTGGGTGTGCTTTCGTCTCTGCTCGCTTCTGGCGTTGGCGGTTTTCCTGAGTAGGGCCGGCTGGTTTTGATGAGGTAACGCCAAAAGGTTTAGAGCAGAAGACTTGGCGAGGTGAGGCAGTTGATGGGCAGGAGTCACTTGTTGATAATAAAACGCTTGTTTTGGTGGTAAAGATGAAAGGATTTTTATTTTTTTATGTTGCTGTTTATATGCAATAAGCTTGACTCGCAGCTGACATTGGGCTGTGAGTCAAAAAGTGGTGGGGATTCTATCCGCGCCAGTAATGCGTTTATATGCCCCGGCAAAATGTCGCATATTCATTTTGCCGGTGGTATAGCCGACGTTTAAATTTGCGAATTTGCAAAGATTTTGCAGGCTTGCCTGAATAAAAATTACATAGTTTAATTACATAGTAGTTTTAAGAATGTGTACCTTGACAACTAGATTTTAAGTTTTGCAAGATACAACAGAAAATAAGAAAATGTTGTAAATAAAAGTGTAAAAATGATCTTGAAGCGATCAAATTTGTAAATATGGTTATGTTAGTATTTTTCTCAGGTCCCCCGTAACATAGCGCTCAGAAAAAGAAAAGATTCTCTATGCTACAAGGTTCCTGGATTTTTGTACAGGCAAAAAGGTAAAAATAATTGTACAAAAGATTCACTATGCTACGAGGTTCCTGGATTTTTGTGCAGGCAAAAAAGGTAAAAATAATTGTACAAAAATGGTTATACAAATATGTTAAAAACAGCATTTCAAATATCTCCTCCGTGGTAGCACAAAGCAAATAGTTTTATTTAACTACCGTCGAGGAGATGTACAAGTAAAATATAGGCATTTGCAACATTTAATAAATTGATATTTCTTAGTAAATTGTACATAGTAAAAATTTGAACATCGTTCCGCTCTGCAGAGGTAGGCGCGCGATGCTGTATTGATGCCTTTCGGAGTCAAAGTTTTCAGGCCGTTTTGGCTGAAACGGGAACAAAATGAACAGTGGCGGGGAGTGCGGATTTCGCCAGTGGCGTGGGGTAGGCACATTTTATAAATGTAAAACATGTTTTGATAAAAATAAATAATGTGGCCAACGACGTCCGTTACAATTACTTTAGACTTACTTACATTCATTATTAATTCATTCTTCATGCAAACTTCGTTCATCCTAGACACGAGAGATTAAAGATAATCCATACTTTTAGCAATTAGCACCGAATCATCAGCACACAACAACTGAACTATTGACTCGTGTGAAATGTGTGGAGGCAATTTTGAATCGGCAAGTGTCAAACGTGAATTCTGTGAACAACGGCGAAGATAAAAAACTACTAACAACACCTGAGTCTACCATCCGCCACAAAGCGGGCGCTACAGCAAACGCCACGGCCCCCCCGCCGCACGCAGCCCCCCGCAATGCTCCCGCTGACCCGCCGACCGACGCAGTGACCAAATAACGTATACGGACTAGAGCGGCTACCAAAATAATTCAAAGCCAACTCGCAGCTACCTCTGCAAGTGGCGCCCTCGCAAAGGAAACGGAATTATCGGAATTAGAGTTGAATCCAGCTACAGAGCTCGAATCGGAATCAGCTCTTTCTAATAAAAAAGAATGGGTGGTTATCAAACGCAAAAAACGTCAACAGACAGCGAGGAACCTGATCGTCGGTAACTCTCAGATCACCTCCAATGTGAAAGTAGTTCCAAGGATCAGGAATATAATTATATCTAGGATTGAAAAGGATGCTACAGTGGATCACATACGTGAGCATTTAGAGGTGAATAAAATTACGGGTTGTGAAATTCAAAAATTCGTCGCACACTCTCAGGAATACGCTGCATTCCGAATCGGAATAAAGGAGGAATTGTATGAAAAGCTCCTGCAGGAAGACTTGTGGCCCCGAGGAGTGCCGGTACGACACTACAGGTACTTTAAACCGCGAGAAACTACTGCGACGCCGCAAACTGCATCTCACCAAGATAAGTAACCGAGCGCCCGGAAGTGACTAGATGGCGATGATGATGTCACCCATTCGTCTCTCTACTACCAGAATGCCCGTGGACTCAGGTCGAAATCGCAGGACTTCCTAATGAGCGTGCTAGGGCATTGAAGGTTACACCCGCCCTGTCCCACCCCGGTATAGGTGACTTATGGTCACCCCTTCGGAGCTCTCGCATGAATCTAATTTTTGAATAAACGGCTCTACAAAGTATATAAATGAAGCTAGACCTTCAATGTCCCCGCATACGGTGTTAGAAAGCGGTATGCGAGCGCTTACAGGTATTAATCCAAAGACAACACAGAACAATAAGCATCAAACAATCAAGTAACAAGTTTCAGGCAAATAGTTGGTGGAGGGAACCCACACTCCAGTACCTGTAAGCACAAAAAGAACAAAGTGAAATAATAGAGTGACGGGGGAGTTTCGCCGAGCCACGTCTGGCAGTCCTGTTGAGAGATTGGTGGTGGTTGGGGTGACTGGTGCAGGTCAGGACTTCCACACCCCTTAGCCGACCACCCGGTGGTGCCCTGAAGATAAGCATGGGAAAAAGAGGGATAAACCCTAAAGAACCTAGAGGAAAGAAGCGTCAGGAGGTCGGAGGCAGGGTGGAGGTTACCCCAATCCGCACAGTCACCCCTCTGACCACCAACGCTCCTCAGGGGTGGCGCAGGTGATTGGCGGAGTCCCCCGGTAAAAACAAGAAATTAAAAGAAGCTCCAGCAGTGCATGCGGGGACGAGGCCCGTTGTCCAACCCCTATTGGGGAAAAGTAAACAATACAAAACAAACAACGGAGTTCAGTTCTAGCCTGTAAACTCGTTGCCGTTACTGAAAAAAAGAAAGAAAACCAAACCAAACCCGTGCTAGGGCAAGAGACCGACATCATTTTAATTACAGAAACCTGGCTGAACAGTAGTTATGATGTAGTTATGATGTAACAGTAGTTATAATGCACAGCTGTTTGATGAGCGCTATGAAGTGCACAGAAGAGACCGTCACACAGGACAGACAAGAGGAGGAGGAGTACTGGTCGCCTTGCGGCGGAATAACGATGGACCTCGTGCCGAGAGACTTCAACATCTCGAGACTGACGGAAAAAATATGTGGCTGAAAATTAATTTAAATGGATTGAAAATATATACATGTATTGTTTACATTCCACCGGCATCACCTGTTGAAAGGTATACTAGCCTATTTGAAAATATTATCTCAAATCACAAATTACTAAATAACAAAAAAATACTGCTAATAGGTGATTTTAATTTCTACTCGTGTTTAAATTTCAAAAACACTACTTCTGAATTTTCGTATGTATTGGATTTGTTTCAAATGTCAAACAAAAACTTTGTGTTAAATTCGAAAGGACGTTCATTAGACTTAATTGTGAGTAACTTTGATTTGAATGTGTGCAAGTCTATTTCTTCGCTAGTTAGCGAAGATCCTTACCATCCATCACTGGACGTAGAGTTTCTATATATGAAAAAAAATGTAAAAATAAACCAGTTAATGATAATTATAAATTTATGAGTAAAATGCGCGGATGGAAATTCGAAAATGGCAATTTTAAACAGATTTATAATCTATAATAAAAACACATAAATTTGTTTTTGACCACGATAGTTTTATTTTCACTCTACCGGTTTCGGAAGATCCCTTCCTTCGTCAGGAGAATATTTAAAACCACTAACAATCGCACGATTGGCAACTTTTGATGAATTTTGATAACGTTAATTTAGCCGTAGACTATTTCTATTCTACTATTTATAATTACTTCGATATGTGCTTCAAAAGGAAACGCATTCCGAAGAATGAAAGAAAGTATCCTCAATGGTTTTCCAATGAAATTATTAGTGATATAAAGCGAAAGTTCAGACATTTTAGAAAATGGAAGAAAACTGGACTAGTAAGAGAACGTGAAATGTTTTGTTGTCTTAGAGCTAAAGATAAACGCAGTATGCAATTGGCCCATACAAATTACATTAATATCATTGAAAAAAACATCAAATCTGATCCCAGGTCGTTCTGGAAATATGTCTCATCCAAAAGAAGTGATGGTGGGTTTGTCGACCATGTTACTTGGAATGGACAATCACACTCGGGAATTGATATTCCCGAAGCATTTGCGGACTATTTTAAATCGGTTTACAGTCAGCAAGTTACGGATTTAAGTTCATTTAAACCGGGGAATTATACATCATCAACAGCGCAGAATGTTGATATTCCTAACATCACAAAATCTGATATGTTAGCTGCAGTTAAAAAACTCAAAGCGAAAACGTCATTTGGACCTGATTTTATTCCGTCATTTTTATTAAAGGGTTGTATAGAGCCTTTATTAATACCCCTACTTTACATTTTTAATTTTTCACTTAGCACGGGAACATTTCCTAATTTATGGAAGATCTCTAAAGTTACACCACTGTATAAGGATGGGGATAAATATTTGGTTTCTAACTACAGACCAGTAGTGATCCTCTCCTCTCCGGCAAAATTGTTCGAACTAATAATTCATAAATATATCTACGCCCAAGTAGAACCTTATTTAATAGACGAACAACATGGTTTTAGATCTGGCAGATCGACTGTGTCAAATCTGATGGTCTTTACGGAATATGTATCTCAAGCTCTTGACGGTAACAACCAAGTTGACGTCTCATACAATGACTTCGCAAAGGCTTTTGATACCGTAGATCCGCTGATACTTTTAAATAAATTAGACCGTTTCGGATTCTCGGTAAAAATTTTAAATTTATTTGTAAGCTATTTATCAAGTAGACAGCAATACGTAACGTATGGTATTTCTAACTCGTCGTACTTTCCCACAAACTCTGGGGTTCCTCAAGGGTCTAATCTTGGTCCTTTACTTTTTTCCCTTTTTATTAATGACATTCATCATGCTTTAAAGTTTGCGAAATTTTTGTTATTTGCAGATGACTTGAAGCTATTTTTAAGAATCCGGACCTTAGAAAACTGCGCACAGCTCCAGAGAGACATAAATGCTATCGTGGTATGGAGTGAAATTAACAAATTAGGTTTTAATTTTAAGAAATGCGCCATAATGTGCTATACTAGAGCAAACACTGTGATTTATTTCAACTATAGGATGTCCCAATGTTCTTTTAAACATATTTCTGAACCGAAAGATTTGGGAATAACCTTTGACCCTTAACATTTCACGTTCATATTGAAACGATATGCAGCAGGGCTTTGAGAATGCTTGGATTTGTGCTATGTAACTCCAGGCATTTCTGCAGCTCTGCCGTGGTTCGCTTGCTATGTTTTAGTCTAGTACGTAGTATTTTGAAAAGTGGCTCAATAATATGGGGAACAGGGGATGCAACGTACACTTCTATGGTAGAGAAAGTACAAAAGAAGTTTCTACGTTATCTTTATCTTAGAGACTTCGGGTACTATCCCTATTTATACCCATCTGCCTTCCTTTCCGGAATGCTAGGTATCGATAGCCTTGTCAACAGGCGGAAAGCTGCGTTGCTAATGATGGCCTATAACTTGTTGAACGGTCACATCAACAATCCAGAAATTTTGAATAAAATTTTATTTTACGTCCCTGATAACTTTGCAAGAGCGCGTAGACACAAACCATTCATTCTTCCGAGATGTAGGACTAACTTACCATCAGCAATGCCTCTCGGAAGAATGATAGGCCTTCTTAACTCACTAGCCTCTGACATCGACATTTTCCACCTGCGCATTACTAAATTTAAATTGCTAATTAGGCAATTATGATTGTAGAATGTATCTTGGTTAATGGATATTTTTATTCTGTAAATATACATGTAAAATATAAATAAATAAATATATAAAAACAGGCAACATACTTTTAGATTACTCAAATTCGTGCCCAATTCCACCTTTTTCAATTCTTACAAACAATTATCCATGTATAGATTTAATAACCCCGGTGACATTACGCAGCCATGTTTATCACCTTTTGTGATATCAATCCACCCCGTAAAACCACCGTTCACCCTAATACATGCAACGCTTCCCTCATACAGAGATGCAATTGTTGTTATTGTTATTGAGTCAGGTTTGTCTTCACTTCATACATGGACAACACTTTCCATAGCTTTTTCCTGTCGACTCGGTCGTATGCTTTTTGTAGATCTCCAAAGGCACTGAAAAGTTTCTGTTTGAAAATTCTCAGTGAGTATACGCAATGAGAAGATCTGGTTCATCCACCCCCTTCTACTCATAAAAGCACCTTGCGCATCCCATATTTTATACTTTGTTTCCTTTCTCGATCTCTTTCTATCTCATCCACGCTAATTTCGGTAACATTTACTCCATCATCATTCATATCTGATTTGACGCTGGAATCACTGTCACTCACTACGCTTTCGAAGACTTCCTCGAAATACTTCATCCATCTCTCTTTTATTTTTTTCTTCATTCGTCAACATTTTTCCATCTTTCGATTTTATCACCTTCATTCTTACGTTTTCTGGGCCACTCTGGGACCTTTTGACTTCCTTCCAAAACAACTTAATGTTTTATTGGAAATGGTTTGTCATTTTCATTCTTTCTTCTTCTTCCAGGCGTTTCTTTCGTTCATTCACTCCAACTCTAACTTTTTTCTTACATTCTTTATATGTTTCTTTCGCTCGATCCTTTTTTTTGCTGGAAGCACTGCCAGCCGCAATCAGACATAACCATGCTTTCTTCTTCTCTGAGACCAATGCTTTAATCTCATCATCCCACCATGCATCACCTTTCTTCCTGCCTTGCTTACTTATTCCACAATCCTCTCCAGATTCACAAAGATTCACTTCTGTGTGATTCCATGTTTTGTCTATGCTTAGACCGTCCATTTTCTTCTCATTCAAACTCATCTCTGCAAAATTCACATACTTAAGTCTCACATTATTGTTTTGCAGTTTTTCTTTTTTGACTCTTGTTGAAGTTAGTACCTTTTTCACTTTAGAGCGCCAACCGCGAAAGAGGTTTACTCTCGACACTACCAGAATGTGGTCAGTTTCAACTTCAGCCTCTCTGAAAACTCCTGTGTCCTCGGTAACGGCTCTCAACCTAGAGTCAATTTCTACTAAATCAATAATTGACTTCTCATTTCCCCTTTTTCACATAAATTGGTGGATGCCTTTATGATCGAAGAAAGTATTCAACACAAACACGTTCCACTATAAACATACTTCAAGTATTTTGTTCCCGTTGTCATTCGTTCTTTTATCCCGAAACATACCTAAGAGCGAATTAAATCCGTCACGTCTAATTCCCACCCACCCATTTAAATCACCTGTTATTATAATCCTATCGTTCATATTTATTTTTAATAACTTACCATATAAACTGATCCTGAGTTAGTTAAGTCGCCTCTACTAATATACCATATAAACTGATCCTGAGTTGTTTAGGTAGCCTCTACGAACAGATAGATGTTGTGCCGTTATATTAATTCAGATTTTTTGCTAATTTTACTAATTTTTTTTTAATTTTAATTTTTCTTGTACCGTTGTGAAAAAGTTGCATTGCTTAAGAGTTTTCAAGAAATAAATAAAACCGTTAAAAGGTAAAGAAGAAGATAAAATCTCTTTTAAAACATATTAAAAAAATAGGGTATGATTAAAAGGCTTGGTTAGGTTACACAGTATGCTATAAATTATACATATAATGAAAATGAAAATAATTTTTCAATTTGGGAGGCGGATATGGATACCACCGCCCTGGGAACCATTTATTAGATAACCAACACCCTTGAAATACTGCTGTCGTAACTTAAAACGCATTAATTACCAAAATTAGCAAAAATGGTTATGGGAAGATTTTAAGTATTTATTACTACTTTTAACGTTTCAAAAAAAATTAACTTTCTGGTTTGTTTAGAAAAAAAATATGCTATTGTTTTTGATGTTATCGCAATTTTACTGTTTCTTTACTTACCACTCTTGGTAAGTAAAGAAGCAGTATTCCTCTTTCTGTAAATAAGTACAGTGGAACCTTTCATAACTAGTTTAATTCGTTCCACAATCTTACTTGTTATGTGATATGAACTCGTTAAGCGAAAAAAATTTTCCCATATGAATCAATGTAAAATACTATAATGCTTTCCATGTCAAAAAAATACTCAATTTTCAATGATTATTCAAATAAAATTGCATAAATTGTTAAGGAGCGTAACAACCTGGAATGCAAAAAAATTGAAATAAATAGTGTATTATTTATGAATTTATAACAAATGATTAATTATTTATTAGTAGAAAGCTGTCTAGAGGCATTTGTTTTTGTCAACGCTTCAAAATTTGATGAAAATGTGACACAGAATTATCATTGAATAAATTTGTAGAACGCGTAGCCATCTCTTGATTAGGGTGAGGCTTCTCAATATACGCTGAAACAATATCCCATTTCTCTTATTGCACCAGAAAATTGTATATCTACCTGCTACTTCCTCTTCGTCTACTAACAGACAAACGACACACACTCATTGACTGTAGACTCCACATGTACTGTTTCAAACCCCTCAAAACTTATCCCTTTAGTCACCTCAAGACGACGATTAAGAATTTTGCTGTAGAGAGTTTCTTTAAGTTATAAATAACCTGTTGGTCCATAGGCTGGAGTAACGGAGTGGTGTTGCCGTATCATAGCATCTATCTTCTTAATTTTATCCTTTTTCTTGAGGATAGTGAAATTCGTTGAAGAAGACCGATTGAATGTGCTCGCTAGATCAGCCACGCTTATGCCTTGTTCTCACTTTCCAAAAACATATTACAAATAATGCCCGAACACAAGTTTGGAAAAAAAGTAACGGAACGAGTGCTAACCGGAGACTGACGCACTGGCGCGTGGCGCGGAAATTCTGGCTCACAAGTGAGTGACGTGAAGATGGGATTTGCCCTTTCTGCGTCACTCGTTGTGCGCAATGTCACTCGTTAAGAAAGCATCATCTGTTTTGCACATTATGCAAATTACTCGTTATAGGAGGTGCTCGTTATGAGAGGTTACACTGTACACACTTCATGCTCTGAAATTACTAAGTGTATTTTTACACTTATGAATACGCTGTGCTACACACGCCACATTAGCTTTTACTCTACGGCTAAAATAATTTGTGTTTTTAAACCTCCAAAACCACCACTACAAAACCACCAAAGCATTTCTGGTCAGAATATCAAATAAGAATATTTTTCCCGCTGTAAATCCATAATTCGGCCTTGTGTGCGCAGTGGGAGGGATGGATACATTGGATACATAGGTCCGTCAATATTTAACACATTGACTCCCAGATTCATCCCTCATACATTTTTCTATGAAAGAACTTCCTTTTCCTAAAAAAATCACACAGCATCTCAAAAGATGATTTTTGCATTTAAATAACAAACACATAAAACGTTAACGCTAAACGAAACAATTAATTCACTGAACACAAACCTTCACCATCTATGAAACGTTTGTCACGGTAACGTGAATACAAACATAAACGAAAGCTTATATTGTAAGGTTTACGCAAACGTTACCACAAACCTTAGCACAAAACTACCTACGTAAAATCGCGCAGTCAACAACCCAAAGATTTTCGTTAAAATAAATTTGGCAGGAATTTAAATGAAATATTGATAGTCATGAATCAGTGCAATGCATCAATGTCCTGTAGTTTGCACAGACACAATGTCCACAGTTTGAATAGGCCTCGGGCCCCCTGTCCCCGGCCTACCCTCGCTATAAATATTAAATACATTGGGAGGGGGACTGAATGATATTCTTAGGAGATATTCGAGACCTGAAATGGTAATACGATCTTAAAAGGTTCCGACGAAACATGATTGAAATCAATCGCTTATTGTATTCAAATATCACTTCAGAGAATTCAACAAAACATCACATCAATTTTGTTGTTATTTGAGAATTGTAAGAAAACATACCTAGTCTACATTGATGTATAAGTACCTACCTATTCCTGTAGGGGTGTGTTGTGATGCTAAAGGTAGTTGGGTGGGGTGGGGATGTGAGCTAGGAGGATAAGGAAGTACCTGGAATCTCAATCAACATTTCAATTTTGAAAGCTGGTTTTCCTCCAGGGCGATACTGAAAGTATATTCTCTAGAACACGCCGCAAATAAAATGTAGAGAGAAGTTCTAGGCAAACACATATTGACTTTTGAAATGATCTATTATTTATTATGTACGCCCCAAAAAAATATCTGGACTCCTAGCAACGAACCTATTTTCGGTTATCGTTTTATTGGATAACGTAGAAAAATATTTTTATTAGAAAATCATCGTAAAAAATTTGTGCCTGAACACGACTTGTGGCGTTTTTTTTTCATGCAAATTTAAACCTTATCACCATCTACATAAAGGGTGTTATTGTTAGCGGCCCGATTCCAAATATTACATAACTTGGCGCATCGCTTTAAGAATCCGTAGTAAGCATTCAAAGATGGTTTGAAAAGGAGAAATGTAATGAATGTTAGAGGGAGCACGCTAATATTAAAAAAACAATAGTAATTAAGTGAAAATATTTAATAAAACATGACTTGTTTGAAATAGACCAAAATTTGTCAACAAATGCTATATTTACATTTAAGATACACTGTGCATCTTTTCATGCCTATAACGATGACCGGATAAATCATCAAAATGATAATTAATCACATCTTGAGATGAAACAAAAACTTTATTAACTGGATTAAGTAGGTTAGATTTTTTTTCATCGTTTCTTTTTTCTTTTTAAAGGTGTGTTGAATTGTCGATGTGTTGATTTATCACGGAACCGCCTATAACATATTAAATAACAGAAAAATACGTGTTTTAAGTAATTTTTGGAGCTTACTTTGCTACTTTTTTCTATCGAGTAAATTTCATAAAATAAACGTTTCGGCATAAGAAATGTATAGATATTATCATCAAAACTATTTTTTTTTAAACTTAAAAACTTAGTGTTAACGAGAAACTTGTTATAAATCGGTAGAAATTGAGTATGCGGAGACTTAAGTAAAAGTAAAAACCCAGTTGCAGACTACGGAGTAACAATTAGGTACTTTGACGATATGTTACTTCTAATAGATTAGGGTATAAAAATAAGGTTTTTTTCGTTATTTTTATTTTTAATACATATTTATTCTCTTGAATACTGATTTAACAATAGTTCAAGCTGTTTTTGAAATATGTTATACATACATAAATTCCAACCTTAAAAGTTCGTAAAAGAATAAACTTATGTTGTGACGTGTGACAAATCTTTCTATTACAGGTATCGTTTACAAGGGAGATGGAAAGATACATTACATTTACTCCACACAGGAGGCCCTAAGGAAAATAATTCCCTCAGGGGCTATGTCATCTTTGGGGAAGCTGTGTGGAGGGTCTTTTTAGACCCTTTAGGAAAAAGTTCTGAAAAGAAAAAAGGTATGAGGGTTGGGTAGGAATCTGGGGGTCAGTGTTATGAATCTATGTGTATGAATCTATCCCTCCTACTGCGGCGAAAGGTGATATTCTGAGAGTCTTGCTGGAGAGTTCACGAGGTCTCCCTCAACCAGTCTCTCCTGATCCGGCCTACCACGCAGTTAGTGAGCGGATGCATCTATCACTGAGACCTAGACAAACTTCATTACCGTGAACCGGGCACCTCTGCTAATTCACCAAACGTAGCGAACCACTTGGCGTGACCAATTGCAGAGGTGTTTTAAATTTAAACACTGTCTGTAATTGGGGGACATTTTAAGTGGTAGTTAATGATAATCTTTAATAATTTCTTATATTGTATTCGAAAATAAATAATGGCGTAGGTAATAAACATAAAATCAATTAGTTTTTCTTTGTAAGTATCTAAAAGAAAATAGTTGATTTGTATATCGTGTATTTTGCCACAGTGTGAAAATTCCTTCAGAAGACAAAGCATTGGTCGCAATTAATGATAATTACACAGCAGAAACTTGTTTATAAATAACTTTTTTTGTGTTTATTAGGCGTCATTTTCAAATTTGGAACGGATTGTAATGGATTCAGACAGACGATAAAATAGGTAACTAGAATAAAATAATATTTTCAACGAAAATTATTTTAACTCTCTTTTTCAATAATATTATTTGTTTTAAAATGGAATTATAAAAAATACCCCGTAATTTTTTACGGGTCTGCGCATCGGTTATATTATTTGGTTTACGATATCAGTTACGCTTGTATCAAAGCTTCCTCGGGGAGCCCTCTAAGGAAGCTTAGACATAAACAACGGGTAAGCGACATAAACATTAATACATTAGTAGTTCATTACAGGTATGTTCAGGACTATTTTATATTAAACTAGGGAATTAACCTTTCTGGGTCGTCGTCAGAGCAAATATGTATTTAAATAATTAAATTTTATTGCATTTTTTAATGAAAAAATATAATTCTCAACAAAATACATTTAAAATAAAAATGAAGCGTAGAATAAATCTAACATTTGGGTATTGCATAAAAGTAAAGGTTTTATCACACAAGTGATTGAATCGTTAGCTGGGCACAGACGTGCACGCACAGACACTGACGATTTTGTAATTCTCAATTCTGATAAGCTCCGCCCACTCTTACCCCCCCCCCTCCTTACACTTCTTCTTTCCATTTGTAATCATATTTAATTTTTGACTTCAGTGTATACTTCTGATGACTTGAACTTCGTTCATAAAACATGTAGACGTTGTATATAATAAAGTAACGTTAACAAAGTAATTTGTGTTTTAATAAAATAAATAATGCCATCACAAAGTGATAAACATCCAGAAAAAATCTTCTTATGAAACGCTTGTTAATGGTCAAGTAATTTTGAATAACTATGTGTAATTTTACTGCATATTTAAATATTCGCGCCAGTCATTTGGTTTGTTATTATACCGCCATAGGTGCGCTCTGTCGGCCATCTATAGCCGCCGTGCTTATCGGCCATATTCAAGGAATGCGTGAATTTTTATAAACGTCAAACATAATCACATAATTGTGTGTAATTTTCATTGTAATGTAATTAATCCAATGGATTATGAACTTTCTAAAGCATATTTTTTTTGATATTATCCAAAAATTAAATGAGCAGAAACGTTGTTTTTGGTGAAATCTCATATTACATGTGGCGATCCTATTTCAGTATGCAATCGGCTCTTAATTTTAAAGTCTCATTTTTTTGGATCCGGTCGCCTGCAAACCGAAATGAACATTACGGTTGGTTAAAATTGAGGGCCAGAGTGGTATTTTTTTGCCTGCAGACCCCCTACGGAAATTTACGAAACATATACGAAACATATACTCAATTTGGTAGGCGGGAATGGGTACCGCCGCCCTGGGAACCATTTATTGGATGACCAACACCTCTGCCACAGGTCACCCCAAGTGGTTCGCTACGTTTGGTGACTTAGCAGGGGTGCCCGGGTTCATGGGTTAAGGTTTGCCCAGGTCTTGGTGGCAGGTGCGTCGGCCCACCTTCTACGTGGCGGGCCGGTTCGGAGATGCTGGTTGAGGGAGACCCTTTACAACCGGTTACCGCTGTCCGGGCCGCTCGATAGTACAGGGGCCCGACCCTCAGGCTCACGACTAAGGGTGGGCTGCCCCATCAGCGAGTGAAAAAACCCCGCCACTGCTGTTGTGCCGGTTCGTGACCGGAGGGGACGCAGCAGCAGCGTTTGGGGCGCATTGGATGCCCTCTCCAGCCGGACTCTCCCAGTCTATCGCCTAGCACCGCAGTGGGTGGGCTGGAACCAAACGCTCATCACTCCTGAACAGCCTTAACCCCAGATTCCTACCTACCCCTCATACCTTTCCTTTCCAGACCTTTCCTTTCACCTCCTACCCTTACAAAACAAAAACAAAAACAACTTAAAATTCATGAACATACAACACAACAATTTTAAAATCATTACAGCGGCGAGTAGCAGGCGTCCCCGGTGCGGGCCAAAACTGTTGGTAAATTTTGCCAACATTCGCGGCCTGCACACAAATTTAAATTCCGTCCATCACCATCTTTTGTCCTAACGTCCCAACCTTCTTTTCCTATCCGAAACTCAGATAGCCGAGCCGCCAGACTCCTCCTATCTGGACTGCCCGGGCTTTACCCTCGCAAGCGAGTTCCGACTCAAAGGAGGAGTCTGCCTCTATAGTCGAGCTGACGTCAACTGTGTACGACTATTGAGTCTGGAAAACTCCAGATTCGACGTAATGTAGGTGCGCGTTAATCTTGCCAGTACGGCAAGATTCTACGCATATCTATACCGCTCACTAAACCATAGCGAATCAGACACTTCCGAACTCTTCAAACATTTGAGCGATACTATTGATGATCTCTTGGTCCGCTACCCTTCGGCCGAGTTTATTGTTCTGGGGGACTTCAATGTTCATAAAAAACCATGGTTGAAGTTCTCAGACCCAACGGACTCAGCTGGCTGACAGGTGGAATCCTTTGCCATTTGCTACGGATTAGAGCAATTGGTTCAGGAGCCTACAAGGGTTCCTGATGTCCAGACTCACCGCTCCAATCTGTTAGACCTATTCTTAACTACTGTGCCACACGGTTATAAGATTGCGCCTCTGGGATCATCTGACCACTGCCTAGTGACGACATCAATCCTCGTTAGCCTCAGACCAACCAATGAGAGGCTGGAGAGAAAAGTGTGGCACTATAGGTCAGCAGATTGGTTCGGTATGCGGGCCCATTTCAACGCTTTTCCGTGGTCAGCTGTTTGTTTTTGGACTTCGGACCCTTCAAGATGTGCCCAGGAGATTGGTAAAGTCATCAAATCGGCGATGGATGGCTTCATACAATCGACTTCTAAAGAAACTGGTGTGGGCTCAAAGCCGTGGTTCAGTCGACAATGCTCTGAAGCAGTTCGACGAAAAAACGCGGATTACCGAGCCTACAACACATCTCGAACGCCCGAAAGCAGATCAGCATACAACAAATCGGCAAAGGAATGCAAGAGAATCATTAATAGGTCAAAATTCGAACACGACCTGCAGATCAGCAAAAAGCTGGCTGCCTGCCCGCATGGCAGCAGAACATTCTGGTCGCTTGCGGGCTCAATAGGTCAAAATTTTTGCAAACCCAGTTTGCCACCTCTTACCAGACCTGACGGCTCACTAGCGAACACCGCCACCGAAAAGGCTAACCTATTAGGGAAAATGTTTGCGGAAAACTCGACCCTCGACGACGGAGGTGCTGTTCCGCCGTCGGTTCCTCACTGCGGCTTCTATATGAACAAGCTGAGGATCCGGCATCGGGATGTACTCCACGTCATACGGGGGCTCGATGTTAACAAAGCTAGTGGACCTGATGGAATACCTGCCCTGGTATTGCAGAGGTGTGCTGCGGAAATAGTTCCAATTTTGACAAAGCTCTTCAAAATGTCCCTGAAGTGTGGCACTGTGCCCTCTGGTTGGAAAAAAGCGGTCATTCACCCTATTCCCAACAAAGGTGACCGCTCCAACCCGGCCAACTACCGCCCCATAGCGATCATATCAGTTCTGTCCAAAGTGATGGAATGTGTGATCAACGACAAACTGCTCACATACCTCGAGAAGAACAAAATTATCAACGACAGTCAATACGGATTCCGGCGGAACCGCTCGTGCGGTGATCTTCTCGCGTATGTGACGCATGTTTGGGGGCAGTGCCTGGAACGTTACGGTGAGACCCAAACGGTCGCACTAGACATATCCAAGGCCAGGTCTGGCACCGAGGACTTGTCAACAAATTGCATTCTTACGGACTTCCCGCATCCCTGTGTACGTGGATTGCTGACTTTTTAAGGGATAGGTCGATTCAGGCGGTTTCTGACGGTTTCACTTCTTCCTCGCACTCCATAAATGCTGGCGTCCCACAGGGATCGGTTCTGTCTCCGACTTTGTTTTTGTTGCACATCAATGACCTTTTGACATGTGCACCGATTCATTGTTACGCGGATGACAGTACAGTTCATGATAGCTTTTTGTTTGACAAACCCCCAAAGGGCACACAAACTCCAACGGCTCGGAGGGCTTTGAAGCAGAGAATGGACGGTTATCTCGAGAGTATTTCCTCCTGGGGTAAAAATAATCTCGTCGAATTTAATGTTTCAAAGACCCAATCCTGTCTGATTACGTCTAAAAGGGATCCAAACGATAATCTAGTCTCCTTCAACGGAAGCAATCTTCCGAACAGGCCTTCCATTGATATGCTTGGTATAATTATAAGTGACCAGTTCAGGTACGGGGGCTCCATCGAAGCCAGAGTAAAGTTGGCCTCTCAGAAGCTGGGCGTACTGTACAGGGCCCGCAGATACTTTAACAACACAACTGCTGACCCTGTACAAATCGTAAGTGCGCCCTACTGTAGAATTTGGCAGCCATCTCTGGTCCGGAGCCCCTAAATACCTGAAAAAAACCCTAGACTCTGTGCAAAAACGGGCGGTCCGTTTGATAGATTCACCAATTTTAACAAACGGACTGCAATCTTTAGAGCACAGGCGTCAGGTAGGTATGCTGTCCTTGTTCTATCGGTATTACAATGGAAGATGCTCTGAGGAACTAGCGTCATTGATCCCTTCGGCACCGGTGCGTAGTCAGGATACACGCCAAACGCGCGCTCAACATTTGTACACAGTTGACACTTGTCACATGAGAACGGGTCGCTTCTACGATTCGTTCTTAAGTTCAACAGCTCGGCTGTGGAACGAACTGCCGGCCTCTGTGTTTCCTCCCTCCTACAACATGGGACTCTTCAAGACCCATGTTCACTCCTTCCTCTCTACAAAAAGACCCTCCACACAGCATCCCCAAAGATGACATAGGCCCTGAGGGAAATTATTTTCCTCAGGACCTCCCCTGTGGAGTTAATATAAAAAAAAATACGATTCGAAACATACGATTTAAATTCGACCAATCAAAGGGCCTTGACCGTCCAGACGCTAGCGTAATAATATTAAAGATATTATTATCAACGACTGTAATGATTATTTTTATTTTCGTTTGGAATGCCCCAGCCGCATTAGTAATGTAACATATGTTTTAAAAGACTTTTAAAAAAATTTTAAATCTTACCTTTTGTATTTGTTGGTTTGTAAATAATTTAAATAAGTAGGTATTTATAAATATGGTTTTATGTGACAATTGCATCAACAGTTTGTCGAATCAACAGTGGTAATAGTTTGTAATAAAATAAACCGTGTGCACAAGCTGTGATTTGTCCATGTAATAACTGCCAATAGTTAAGCCCTGATTATAATACATGTGAGTGTTTTGTGCTTGGTTGTTTGAAAATTGACAACTTCATTATTTGTTTAGTTTTGTGGAAGAGCTGATCAAGTTTGGGCTCTGAATTTAGAGAGCCCAGGTTCATAATTTCAATAAAAATATATAATTTATAGTAAATATAAGCATTGAATCATTCAGTATATGCAAAAACAACCCGTAAAAAACCAAGTTTTTTTTACTAGAATACAAAAGTTATAAAATGTTTTGTATGTTTTTTGGTTTGACTAATTATTGAACCTTTTTACCCAGAAGCTAGAGTCGCCAACTGCCGATCGAGTAGGATTGACAGTTTAATGTAATATCGTCCGATTTCAGAGAAATGCGTATATGTCCTCGTATGTGTACGTGTTTGACATCCAAAGTTGATCAAATTTACTGTTATTGACGAGTCTAGCTGTCGAGTTTCAGCTAGATCACAGACATATGAATATATAGACTAGAAATTAAAGGTGAGGGAAAAAATCAACTGTTGAAGAACGAAGGGGGTAAAGCTGACTGTGATTCGTCAATAAATCAATCTGACAGTATATAGGCATCTCGCATTATAATATCACAATTTAGTTCTTAAAAGTAAAATCTGCTTTTGAATGAATAGACATTTTTACATGGGAGCGCAAATTACTCGCCACGTTATGAACAAATTTGCGAAGTCCAAATTCGGCAAAAAAAAAATTCTTCTGTTTTCAGAGTCGAATATTTTGTTTACGTATTTAGTTAATACACTTTTATAAGTGTTCATAATTTACTTCCCAGTAACAACGATGCGCACACTTGAGAATCGCTACATTCGACCAATGTTGGCTCGATGTGATAGTATATGTTTCTACAACTGATTCATATTATACGACGTGAATAAGCTTAAAATGATGCTTACATATGGAATGTAATACGAAAATTGGGTTTATTCTCTTTTTCACATCTATTTTTACAAGTTTTCATATCACAAGCCACTATTTTGCCGTGTTATTTCATAAAATGCCTCGACCATAGCTCGACGCTAGTTCGAACAAGAATGATGACGTCACATTCTCAAGATTCACGGGAAGCCATACGCGAGCCCAGCCGGCTCCAATGGAACCGGTATGGGGAGTGGGGAATAATACGCTTTTAATCACTTAGGGCAGGTCTACTAATATTCATATGTCTATGAGCTAGATGTACGGAAGTGGATTAATTTCCGCATTAGTTTATTCATTATCGAAAGCAAAAGTGAAAAAGTAAACTAATATGGCTTATAAGGATCTATTGAAAGTTTTCGAAAGTTAATGTTTTGATAACACAATTATTCAAATTAGATATTATGATTTGTGATTATTACTATCTAAAATGTTATCTTGATTGATTGATAGCTAACTCCTTTAACGAACGTTTTGAATAGCATTATAGTGCCCATCATCAGTGCTTCATTCATAAAGTCCTGTCACTATTCAAATTATTTTAATCTGACGCCTTGACTTTGAGATTTATAGCTCAACTCACCGATGTTAAATAATCAGAAAAATATATTTTTTTGATAGTCGTATTGAAAAGATTAGGCGAGAATCTAACCTGTAAAACAGTAATTAACGAACTTTTCTTCACCCCTTCTTTTCACCTCAGGATTCAGATCAAATAACGTAGAAATTATAGGTAATCACCAAACTACCCACTTGCCCAAAATATTGTAGAATTATTTTTCTTCTTCTGGTGCACTCTCCTGTAGTAATTTGTTTTACATTAGCTCCACACAAGCGGCCTCGAGTAAAATAATTCCCCTCAGTCATCTTTGAGGATGCTATGTGGGGGTCTTTTTAGGAAAGGTATCATAGAAAGTTCTGCGAAAAATAAGGTACGAAGGGTCGGTAGGAATAAGGGGTTAGTGGATTAATCCATCCCTTCCACTGTGGTGCATCGTGATGTTCTGAGAGAGTCATGTTGGAGAGGTCAAAAGATCTCCCTTCACCAGTCTCTCCCGATCGATATCATCGAGGATCATTATTTGTTTCTCAAATGTTTTGCATTTCTTCGCAAAGTTATGTATCTTAAACAAGATATTATTTTATCATTTTACCGTTATAATTAGGAATGTTTCCCTCCAACGCGTTTTAATGCCCGATGGATTAAATAAATGTTCCACAGCACTGACAAACAGAGCTCGTTCCGTACTAATTCTGGTAATGTACGTTGATAAACTTTGAATACAAATATTTAAAACTTTGTTTAGCATTCCTTCACCCCGAGAGCAAACAACCCAAAGTTGAAATGTTTCAAATAGTTTTTCGTACACATTCGTGAAATAGCACAATCAAGTTTTTACGAGAAACTGGGGTCCCGAGTCCCGAAGAAAACCAGCGGTCAGATAAGAGAAAAGCCGGGATGGAAGGAACAAAGTTTTGCTGCCAGTTCGACGGCTTGTCGCGAAAACGGGAAAGTCTTCTCAAAGCAGTGTATTTTGCTATTTTACCCATTTTAAGCGGATAAACCGGGGCTATTTAAGTCAACAAAATTTTATTTTAAACTCCTAATTTATGAATATTACAATATCTTTAGGGGCCGGACCCCTGCATTTTCAGTGTTGTAGAATCACGGTACGAAGCACTGCGATTGCTACTTGGTATTAGGTTATTTAAATACAAAAATAAAAAAAACGCCTCTTTCTAATAAGTAATTTTCTACTTGTTGGCTTTAACAGAATACACATTTTTTTGACGAAAGATTGCGCTGTTGGTTAAACCTTTCAATTAAAGTTCAAAATTTAAGTAAGTCATTTTGAAATCTCCGGTACTTTAAACATCAATATTTACTTATTAACATCATACAACCAAAACATAATAATCTCAGACTGAACCAGACACAGTACGACTTGGGATGCATAAATTTTATTAAAAAACATAATTAATGACTTATCAATGTTTGCTGTTTAAAGATATTTTTAAAGTCTCCGTGGTCGAGGGGTAAGCCTCTCGACTAGAAATCCGGAGGTAGTGGGTACGTATCACGACGCCCAAATAAATTTTAATTGATAATTATTTATTATTTGTATGCTGATGATGCGGTGCTGATTGCTAATAGTATAGAAGATCTACAGTCTCTCGTGTCTAGGATGAACGAAGTATGCATGAAGAATGAGTTAATGATGAATGTAAGTAAGTCTAAAGTAATGGTGTTTGAAAGAGAGAGTACGAAAACAGTGTGCAATATAATTGTGAATGAGGAATACTTGGAACAGGTGGATGAGTTTGTGTATTTAGGAAGTATGTTTACGAGAGATGGGAAGGCTGACAGAGATATTGAAAGAAGGGTAAATGCAGGTAATTCCGTTAATGGAGGACTGAACGCCGTTGGCGCTAACAAAAAACTGTCCAAAGAAGCGAAGTTAGCAGTCCACAACGGAGTGCTGGTACCTACCTTGATGTATGGAAGTGAGGCATGGAACTGGCAAAGAAAGGATGAAAGTAGATTGAATGCTGTTGAAATGAGATCCCTGAGGCGTATGTGTGGTAAAACCATGTTTGATCGTGTGAGGAATGTGGAGATCCGCAAAGAGTGCAAGGCTAATGTAAGCGTAATGAGTAAGATTAAGAAAGGGACGCTTAGATGGTTTGGGCATGTAGAGCGAATGAGCGAAGATAGGAGTGTAAGGAGGATATATGATGCAAATGCGAATGGTAGCAGAAGTCGGGGACGCCCGAGGAAGACATGGCACGATCAAGTGAATCAGATACTAGAGTCGGGCCATGTCAAGAGTCAGAATAATAGAAGAGTATGTATGAGACGATGTATGAATGTGAATGAGGCAAGAAGTGTGTGCCAAGACCGAGTTGTTTGGCGGTCTGTCCTCTCTGCCTACCCCTGCGGGGAAACGGCGTGATGGTTAGTTAGTTAGTTAGTTAGTTAATTATTTCAATTTATACATTAAAGATAACATAGGGTATATTTGGGCACGTTACAGAGTGGAAGATTATCTCAACATCTCGCTGGTGTAAAACCATATTTCCATTTTTTCCTTCGTCTATCCATCTGCAAAAAGACTGTTGTATAATGCCCATAGCTTCAGGCAGATGGAATTCATGTATAAACAAAAAACAAAGAACAAACAGGAGGTAAGATAATTTTAAGACCAACAATAAATAATAATCACTTAAATTTATCCCCACCATACGAAAGAAGACTTAATTATATCACTTTATATATTTAGATTTCTACGATGTATTTCGTGAGAACTGCTCACCTCATTTACATGAAACTCATTTTAAATGGTTTACAAAATAAGTTTTCTTTCTTTAAAAAATATTTTTTTCGTGCAATTTTATTAATATTTCAGCATTTCACCCAGCAAGCGATAGAATCCAAGTTTGGTACTCAGTCGCAACCTTAACTTTTGTTTTATTTCTGTATATTTGTATTGTTCATATCGCTTGAATATAGTTAATATTGTGTAAATAATTATCACAACGTGGCGCAAAACACCTCATTCAACTTTGTAAAGCAATAAATTTGAATGTAAATAAAAAAAAAAAAACAATAATTGAAAATGACACAAAAATTTCTCCGCGTTCTGAGTATTAAAGCGATCATTGTCAATGTGTATTCTGCTTCTGTTTACTTTACAAATATCAAAAACGTGATGACGTAAGAGGCCATTAGCAAAAATGAGAGAATCTTCCGGTAGAGTGATGACTTTTGCGATACACCCATCACTGAAGCGTAAGGCAGTAAAAGTGCTGTGGAACATTTATTTTTAGCTATGTTCAAAAAATGCTTAAAATATATTCTACTTTATTAGATTCATTTTCTTGTGTGAACATCGTACATGAGTGCCAAATGCGCGAATTCGGTCAGACAATGGCATTCCCAATTTGGGTGTTGTGAGGCTGAGGAAGAGAAAGTTGTGGAAGTACATGGCTAAAGCCATTTCAAGCAACGTTTCAATTCTGAATGGTGGTCTTTCGCTAGGGAGATACTGAGAGTATCTTCCACTCTGGAACGTGCTGCGAGTATACTTCACATTTTTGAAATATTCGATTGTTAGAGTCTTACCCCTCAACTACGGAGGCCGGAGCAGGTTGGAAAGTACCTAGCTATTATTGATTTGGTCACGCCATTTTAAAAACGTTTCATTTCCATAATATTCTTATAAATTGCAATAATCCTGAGAGTTTGACTTTCTACCTCGTGGTGTGCGTTGTGTGATGCAAGCGGTTTGATGGCCCGGTTCAACGTTACAACGAGGGAGCAGCCATTAGAGGGATGGTAGGGGGATCGTTTACCTTTTGGTTTCAATGAATGTCGTGGGCCTGTGCAAGCATGCGTGTGAGCTACGTTATTTAGACCGAGTTGGGTGAATAGCAAATATTTTGTAGCGGGGACGAGGATCTAAAGCATGCAGAAAATAAGCGGTTACATAGTTCATGGCTCCTTGGGGCTACTGTGTGTATTTAAAACGCTTTGATACGCTGAGATAAAACAAGTAAGCGTTGTTTTCCTCAACTTATATTTTTTACGGATTTTACTTTAACAGTAAATCTACTTACTATCTTAACTAATCTACTTACTCCCCCAGAGCTTGCTGAACAGACCAACTATGATCTTGTATCATTATCATTCAAATGATGGAGATGAATTTGCTAGCTAAAAACTGTAAAAAGGAAATCCTATCACTTACTACTTTGTTCATATGTGCAATTCTATTCATTAATGCAATCTTTACCACCACCTGAAATTTATAGTAAACTCGATGACGTGTACCCGGCGTTGCTGGTAGTTATCCATACGAGATTAGACAATATAGACCAAGGCTGCCCAACCCCAGGCCCGCGGGCCACAATGTGGCCCGCGAACGAATTATAAGTGGCCCGCGTGAACCATTTTCAAAAAACCCGCCAATTTGAAAAGTGTCGCGGGCCCGCGGTAAAACAAACATTGCAGCTTGCGCGCGGTCACCAGTGTTGCCAACGAATTGGCCAACGAATTGGAATATTCAGTGGCCCGCCAGTGATTCAAAATCGTCAATTTGGCCCAACTGTTAAAAAGGTTGGGCAGCCTTGATATAGACATATTCCATGACGGACCTTTCTTTAGCCCTTTTAAAAATGTACACTACCGTAGTAAATTATATTGAGGTATCACATTAGTTTTAGCCAGCGTTAGCAGTTTAAGCGCCTTTGATTACAAAACATCAACTTTTCTCTACTTTCTGTAAATATAATGCGCATAATATGCGAATATATTATATTAACCTTCTGGACGAAATTTTCTAAATGAAAGTGAAAATTCCATCAAAATCCGTTGCATAGTTTAGAAGAACGAAGCGCACAAACAGACAGACTCTGGTGGCGACTTTGTTTTATACTATTTAGAGATACTATTTAGTGATATTTCGATTCTTTTTTATAAATATTTTAAATTTCTATAAATCACAATATTATTTGAAAATATTTTTTTTTTCTAACACGCATTTTTGTCAGTGAGGTTTCCATAAAATATTTTAGTTTTTTTATTATCATCATTGCGAGTTTCTTTAACCATTTTTTGAAGACTCATAATATTTTGTTTTGTAAATACAATTAGTGTTTTTTAGAATATAAATACATTGGTTATTTCCTTCATTATGCAGCGGTTCGCTACCAACTGATGATGATTATCATTACAACGCGGCAGCTATTAAATGTACCTATTACATCCGATTCCTAAATTCACGATTGTTCCGTGACTTGTACGATAATTTAGTGAAAGAAATTATGCTAATGTGTACAAAACGATTGTGAGACGGTACATAATTAAAAATCACGATTATTTCACTTGCCCATAATGCGCCACTGACAGGTGAGGTAAACATTTATTTTATTCGGCATTATTTAGTTGACTTTATGCTTCAAGGATATTTAGATTCCAAAATGTTACCATTAAAAATTAAAATAAGATTTAGAAATAAAAATAATGCTACGTAGATACCTATGTAAAAACGTTGTATTTTTACGATAAGATATTATTAAATCATATTAATGCTTTAATGGTTACCATATTTGATTCAATTTTAAAGTTATCAATTGAATGGGCAAAAAATTTATTTTTAGTTAGGTTGTATTTAGACAGTATTTATGTATCGTTTCAAAAATAAAATCGTTTTGATCTGGAACTCTTGGACCACTTATTTTGATTAATTTATTTTTGGTCCTATACTGAAAAAGGTTGGATAGCCCTTTTATTTCCAGAGAAAAAAGGTGTCAGGAGCTCACATTTCATTAATAATTGTATTGGTTAATTTTTATACCAATAATTAAAATTATTTTCACATAAATTAAGAAAAGATTTATTTAATGTGTTGGTTAAAAACTAAGCTTCGTACATTATTTTGCCAGTTGCAACACTTCTTTAAGTCTACAGCACTAGTCACATTTTTTGTTTAATTAGAGGAGCTGTCTAAAAACCGATCCAGTAAATTGAATTTCTAGAAGATTAAAAAGTTTTAATTCCTCCTTTGGATGTGTTTTTCTTTGGAAACGAAAATTCTAACTGAATCACTTTGTAAATAAGTTAACCAAATATTTGAACCTATTTTTTAAAGCATTTGTTTTTTAAAGTCTGGATCTTGGAAAATGGAGGGTATAAATAAAATGCTTTTTTCTTGGACAAAAAAAATGTGACCAGCTGAAACCTAGATTTTTTCGTAGAACTTCTAGAAAACTTTTTTAAAGGGCTTACTTATTTTTACAAACGAGTCGTCTGGAAGAATCTTATAACAGAAGACGCGTTGTGTTTATTAAAAAACTAAAAAAAATTCAAGAACTAGTGAAAAATAATTATTGCGTAGGAGATTGAATAACACTTCAAAGATAACAAAAAAATATTGCATAAACTTGTGTAAAATTGACTTGTTCATATATGTTGTACTTACTTGTTTTTATATTCTACGTTTAAAAGATTTTCTTAAGTCGTTTATGTTTCTAGTAGCCAAAATATGTTTTTTGTAAAAATATTGATTATGTAAGTAATGTGTATGATATAAAAATACGAAAAGCGAGAAATCTGAGGTATGTGCATTGTTAGTTCGTCCTCTCTTTGTCATTCAACTACAGCTACACAATACACATTGTAACAGTAATAGTATTTCTTTCTACAAGTCTCAGAGTCCTACAATTGTGTACGAGACCCTGGAGAGACATCGGAGCTAGCTCTTCCATTCCTTGCATTTTCTGTTCAAGAGAATATGATTTAATTAAATAAGCTGTGGTAAAAAATGGAAATTAAAAAACATCCAGATTTCCACAAAGATACGTGACTCCTGAGCATCGAAACGAAGAAATATACTTGTCCTTATTTTTGAAATATTTTTATCCCTCAGGAGTACTCTAGCCAGTGTCAAGCAGATGTTTATAATGGAATGTTTGATAGTGCTGGTTAATTAAATACAAAAGGCAAGTATTATGTTATACTTACATACATAAATTGTTAATTTCGTATGTAAAAGCCCGATAGGGCATCAATGAATAATAAATAAATTGTATAGTATTCCTAGATTTTTCACTGGTGAGTAGACCAAAGCATGTCAGGCATAATCACTGCGCTAATAAAAGAGTTTTTATCATACGCATACAACGAAAACACTTACAGAAACATTGTTACACCCAATATATAAATTCAGTTGAGTCTAGTATTCCAACTAACAATAAAAGTCTCTGGAATTTCGCTATGAACGAAAATAGGACAAATGGCATACCACAAATCATGAACCTAAAAGACGAGTCAGGCACCGGTGCTCATCAAGTGTGCCAACTGTTCTGTAAACACTTCCAATCTACTTACGTAAGCGATGAGGGCACGGATGATCCCAGTAATATAGATAATTCTACCTGCGTTAATAATGATAACCCGATCGGGGACGTACAAATAAACAACTCATTGGTCAATAAATACTTGAATGAATTGGATGTTACAAAGGGTGCGGGCAGTGATGGTATCTCGCCATATTTTATCTCAAAATGTGCCAAAAATCTTGCATTTCCTTTAACAATGTAAAAGTTAACTATTTTTCTGATTATTTTAAAAGCGTCTATGACGAAGATATCCCAGACAATTATATGCCACATTCGTCGCTTAACGAGAACATACATATCCCTGCCATACACATCAATATAAACGACGTTATAAGTAAAATCAAATCCCTAGACAAAAACGAAAAGGCTGGACCTGATAATGTACATCCCAATATCCTGATAAATTGCCTTACTTCACTGGCTGAGCCGATTTTTCTATTATTTAATCAATCCCTTGACACTGGGTGCTTCCCTGATATTTGGAAACGTTGTTATCTAACTCCTATATTTAAAAAGGGTAATAAAAGTGATGTTACTAACTGTAGACCAATATGTAAGCTATCCGTAATTCCTAAACTTTTTGAAAAACTATTACTTGATAAAATTTCACCATGTATTAACCATCTCATTGTTCCGAATCAACACGGATTTTTGTCGGGTAGATCAACTCTGACAACTCTCTCGTTATATGAAAACTATATATCAAACGCATTAGCTAACAGATCCCAAGTCGATTCCATATATACGGACTTTATCAAAGTATGCCATAAAATTCTCCCGATCAAACTACGTAAGCTCGGTATTGACGGAAAACTTTAAGAATGGTTTGCTAGCTATCTAACTGATAGAGTTTTACTTGTAAAAATCAATTTGTTCATTTCCAATCAATTTATAGCTACCAGTGGTGTACCATAGGGGTCTCATTTAGGCCCAATATTAGTTTTACTGTTCATAAATGATATTGTAAATATATTTGATGAAGATATTAATGCGTTACTTTTCGCAGATGATTTAAAAATATTTAAAATAATCAAAAGCGCTGAAGATTGTATCTGTCTACAAAATAATTTGAACAGGTTAATTAATTGGTGTTCTCTTAACGAACTTCATCTGAACATAAATAAGTGTTATTCAATAATATTTTACAGAATAAATCAACCAATTATTCATTCATATAAACTCAATAACTCAATCCTTACCTCTGTCGAAGAAATTAATGACCTGGGGATAACTTTCGACTCTAAATTAAACTTTATATCGCATATAAATAATATTAATAATAAAGGAATGAAAATGCTAGGCTTCATTCTTCGAAATTCCAGAGGTTTCAAGAATATTTCAACATTAAAAATTTTGTATACATCCCTGGTTCGTAGTCAAGTCGAATATAACTCCTCGATCTGGTCCCCCCACTACAAATTACATTCAGATTCAATCGAAAAAATTCAACATAAATTCCTAAGACACATTAATTTTAAACTCGGTATTCCCATTGAAAATATAAACTATAATTACTTGATGAAAAATCTAAATTTATTAAAACTCTCAGATCGAAGAATTATATCCGACTTAATATTTATGTTCAAAATTGTAAATGGTAGTATAGACAGTCCTGATTTAATTAACCTTATTGAATTTCATATACCCACGAGAGCTACTCGTTCGAAAATTTTGTTTAAATGCAACAATATCAGGACTGAGTATTCCAAGCACTCGCTTGTACCTAGGTTGCATGAAGTTAGTAATAGATACGCAGATGTGGCAGATATATTTAACTGCACGCAAGGTAGGTACAAGAGGGCTATGCTATCAAATCTTTTCAATCATTATTAATTTAATCTAATTCTACCTTATTTGCACTATAGAAACTTATGTACTTGTATCTCTTGTTTACTTACTTACTCTCTAATGTCATTTCACAATCAAATGCCACATATATTTATAATTCTTTTTTAAAAATATTTCTACGATTTTAACTGTGACATGTTATCATTGTTTATGGTATATTTATACCGTTGATATTAAATAAATAAACTAACTTATTTAACATGTCCTTAAAAAAGGGAATATTTCTTATAAAATTCAAAGAAGCCATTATAATCCCCATCCATAAAACTGGTTCAAAAAGTAACATTGCAAACTATCGCCCAATCTCAATACTCATAGTATTTACTAAATTCTTTGAGCGTATTGTGTACGATCAAATTTATATAACTATTGTCCGCAGCATACAAAATCAACAACATGTTTTTTTACAAAAAAGGTAAGTAATAACAAACTTAGTCAACTTTACTGAATACTTAACAAGCAATATGGATAATGGACACCAAGTAGATGTTATCTACACAGATTACTCGAAAGCTTTCGATAAAGTTAACCACTCTATCCTCATTAAAAAATTACACCAATTAGGAATCCATGGCGACTTACTTAGGTGGCTAAATTCATATATGCAGAAAAGACTAAAGTGCGTATCAGTTGAGGGAACTAAGTCTAGTTTTTTTACTGTGCCCTCTGGCGTACCGCAAGGTTCTCATCTGGGACCATTATTGTTTAATGTATATATATTTGATATTTATAAATGTTTTTTACATGCTGACTACCTTGCATATGCAGATGACAAAAAAATATACTTAGTAATCAAATCTATCAATGACTGCATAAAACTCCAAGAATACCTCAATCGTCTTTTTGCATACTGTAAATTAAACAAAGTAATCATAAACATTTCTAAGTGCAACAAATTATCTTTTACGCGTAACAAAAATAAAATTTCTTTTAATTATAACTTTCATGATACACATATCAATGAAATAGAATCAATCCGTGACCTTGGGGTGGGACTGGATGTAAAACTAAATTTTATCAAACACATTAACGAAGTAATCACCAAAGCCAATAAAATTTTGGGTTTTTATAATTCGCATATCTAACCCTTTTCGCAATATTAAAACTATGTAGTCCCTTTACGCCACGTATATCCGCCCCCACTTGAATACTGCACACTAATTTGGGCACCGTTTTACCAATGCCATATTGACAGAATCGAAAGTGTGCAAAACAAATTTTTTAAACACATAAATTATAAATTTAAATTACTCTTTGCAAATACCACCGAATCCTTAAAATTTCACAACTTTAGTCCACTTCAAACACGTAGATTAATATCCGATAAAATATTTTTATACAAAATTCTGAATAATGTCCAAGACTCTCCTGAACTCGTAAATTATTTAAGAATTCACATACCTACAAGGCCAACCAGACAAAACCATTTTTTTCATTTGCCCGTGTGCAGAACCAACCTTAGAAAAAATTCTCCAATCCCCCGTATATGCGCGCAATATAACACGCAATTTAACAATATCGATATTCTTAATAATACTCTTGTGAAATACCGAAACGAAGTCAAGCGTACGACCACAAATTTTAATTAAATTAATGCACAGTTATAGAAAAGGTACAACATGAGCATCTCCTGTCCCCGTCCCATCTTCCTCTGCCTCTTGCCCTTTCCTATTCCTTCTTCCTTCTAATATATTTATATGATTTTTTTTCTTTTTTTTTAATTTAATTTTCAGTTAATGGTTATAACCAATTACAATTTTGTATTATATCATATTAATCAACATTAGCATAAGAAATTATTTTGGCTTACCTCATATTAAACCTCTTGTATAACTCATCCTGTATAAAATTGCTGTTTGTTTCTTACAATAAATAAATAAATAATTTAACATTTTAAGTATTCTTAAAATAGATGACTTTCACATTAAGGTTTGGGCTCAAATAATTGGCTGTTAGTTTTTTGATTTCAAAATAAATATAGAGACTAAAATGATTATTTTTTATTAGATATGTACTTCCCTTTTATCAAACATATTTTGCCTGTCTTCTTTTGGTATAGTCAAATTAAAAAAAAAAAAACATTTTTTTTACCCATTGATGTTACAATATGTTTGAATACATTTAGTAATATATATTTTAAATATGTTTCAAATTCATAGCTAAGATACTTTTCGGTGATAAATAAAATAACTGAAAAAGTAAAAATATTCTTGTATAAGATTTAAACGTTTCTGGAAAGCAATACAAATAAAAAAAACCGTAAACAATCAAAAGCAGTAACCATATTGGACAAAATAAGTGATGTAAAACATATTTTAAAAAAATATCTAGAAAGGTTAATTCTAGCCATGTGAAGCTTAGACAGCTCACAACTAGATAATTTTAAACTATTCGATTATAATATGAAAGATTTAAGTTGGGTTACGTTGGTATTCAAAACAAAAGTCCCAAAATCTCAAAACCTCTTCAAAAACTTTTTGGAAAAGTGCATTCTCAGGTCACAACAAAATTGGTAAAAGGAATTTCTTTTCTGTTTCGCTGCAAAGGTTTGTGTAACGTAAATTACCATTTTCCTTATTACTGTTTGCAACAACACGCTGGGGAGACTTGGAGGATTGAGCGAAAGAATTTTCATTCCAGGCAAAATTTGTCTGAAATTATGCTTACTTTTTTACCTTAATATTGTTTCTCTTGTACGAATAATTTTCTTTTTCATATTTATGGTTAATTCTTCCATTATTGAAACTAAGTTTTTTCTTCTTACCGACACCATATTACCTACCTTCTTAATAACATCGTGAAATTAAATAGAAAAAAATATACCCAATGAATTCTAAATTGCTTTGAACAAGAGAAATGTACATAAAAACATAAATATGTTTATTATGTATTATTTTTTTTTATATGTGTATTTTTGGGAATTCTTCGATTATTTATTATTGAGAATTGCTTGTATCATTAAGTATTAATATTCTTGATATGGAAGGCAGGGCATTGCACCCCCCATAAAATAATAATAGAAGTTTATTATCACAAAATAAGAAAACATACTTGCAGATTTTACATTAGTTACAATAATTTAAATGATTTAGTCAAGGCCCAAGTCATTCTCCAGACATGATTTCGTAGACTAATGAAACGATCACTGTGTAAACGATTTGAATTTGTGAAGCCACTGAGTCACAGACGTCGTTGACGTTATAAATGCTTGTTCCAAAACAACAAGCATTCATCCTCTCGGGTACTATTGACCCTACATCACGAGTTAAGTGTTAATACTTAATTAACGAAACATCGATTAACTTGACGCACTCTTATATAACACCTTCGGGTTCATTTTGCAGTTAGTTTTACATTCCTCAAACAATGTATTATTATTTATTTTGTAACTTCGAGCATGACCTGTAATACTTTTATTTAACGAAACTTCGAACATGACCTGTTATATTTTCAATTTATTAAACTTCAAGCATGACTTGTAATACTTTTATTTGACGAAACTTCGAGGATGGCCTGTTATATTTTCAATTTATTAAACTTCTAGCATGACCTGTAATACTTTTATTTAACGAAACTTCAAACATGACCTGTTATATTTTCAATTTATTAAACTTCTAGCATGACTTGTAATACTTTTATTTAACGAAACTTCAAACATGACCTGTTATATTTTCAATTTATTAAACTTCTAGCATGACTTGTAATACTTTTATTTGACGAAACTTCGAGGATGGCCTGTAATAGTTTCACTTTATTAAACTTCTAGCATGACTTGTAATACTTTTATTTGACGAAACTTCGAGGATGGCCTGTAATACTTTCACTTTATTAAACTTCTAACATGACCTGTAATACTTTCATTTGACGAAACTTCGAAAATTACCTGTAATATATTCACTTTATGATACTTCGATCATGACCTATAATACTTTCATTTAACTGAACTTCGAGCACGACCTGTAATACTTCCACTTTATGCTACAAAATAAAAGTACTTCATCAAATACTATCCATCCCTTATTTATTTTTTTCAGTCTGTTATATTTATTGTTAGTGAACAAATTGGAAAAACTTAGGTCGTATCATGAATGAAAAACATTTGATGACTCAATTAAGAATCCTGCGGTAAGTTGATGGAAAAAAATGACAACGGAAGTCTCCCCGATATATGACTTCGTAATCTGGTACAAGTGATCAGAAAAAAATGATATTGTGTACTTTTTTTCAGATTTAAAAGAACAAATGTTTTATATCTATTTAATTTTCACTGTTCTTAAGGATTGTCATTAGTTTTTTAGAATCTAAAGTTTTTGTAGATTTTTGGCATCTTTCAATAGAAACAGTTTTTGTCACTGTCTTTTTTCAAGGGTAAAAGTAATTATTGTAATTCAAATATGATACAAATCCGTAAAAATAAAAAACGAATTCCTTAAACTAAATTTGCATCACTGATATAACTATGCTCAATACCAAATATAAGAAGAGCGAAAAAAATATGGATGTATTTTCTTCCAAAACATAAAAGTGGGTCTTTCGGCGACAGGGGAATGTTTCTTTTTGTAAATCGCGGATTAATGAAAGAGTTGACGATATCCCCAGGTTGAACATTTCGTATCAAAACACAAATATCGTTTTCCTTCACTCTCCGCAAGTCCCGCGAGGGAACCCGCCAGAGAAAGTAATATATACTTCTCTTTGTTGCGTTATCGCAGAATGAAAAGGAAATTCAACGAAGTCAATAAAGTATGTAAGTTGTATGTCTGCGTAGAAGTAGTTAAGTTAATATATATTTTTATTACTTTTATTGTTATTTTTTGTTTTATTACTAATATTTTTTGTTTAATTTAAACAAATGTTAAAATATTTTTGTTGTCCTCTCCTAAACACAAGCAGCTGCTTTATTAGGAGAGTGATTGAAATATTTGTGTTTATATTGTTATAAAATTGTAAATCTTGTTTATATGTTTCAATAAAAAAAAAATAATAATAATAATTCAACACAAGTAATAAAGTAAGTATTTTTAAGCGATTTAAGTGAAAAAATCACGTTTTTGTATAAAAGTGCATTTATATACTTCACTTGCTATTCAATGGTTTAAATGTGAGTTTTTCTTTGGTCAAAAAGTAAATTTTGAGTTTTTTAAGATTTTTACTGAAGTCCATCAAAAACTGAAATCATTTTTCTCCAAACCCTTGGCTCACAGCTGAGATTCATTGATTCACGTAAACCATATGACTTGTATAAGTCTTAATTTGAACTTAACTCTCATAAATAAAATTTTTAAATGATTATGATTATTAGAATATGAGTTCATTTTGATATATTTTTCTGGAGGCTTAAGAAGAATAATACATCAAGCACGCAAGAAATTAGAATCATAAAAAATTAGCCTAAATACATGACTCATTGCCTTTTTAATGTTAGACAACACTGAAAAAAAATGGTGGGAAGATTTCGAATAACTAAGGAAGCGAGAAAAATTTAATGTTCAATTTTTCAAATCAACATGCAGAAGTTGACAAATCTGGATATTGAAGAAATACAGTTTAACATTCCAGGACCATAGTACCTTCCACGCAATTATGTTTGATGAATTTAAGGTTGAATTAAACAAAAACGTTTTCTAATTGTAGCAAGACAAATGTTTAATAACCATATCAGAGTAACCAAGTGAACAACTCACTTTCACTTTTTCTTCACTCTCTCAATACCTTCGTTACTTCACAACCTCCAAGCCTAATTGTCACTCTTGTCCTAATTGGAACTCTTTGAAAGTATAATAAAATAAATTTGTAATAAAAAACTAATCTACCCACTTTATTATTATGATAAACTTACCTTGTTATTTAATTATTACCATTCCTCAAAACATCAATATAGAAAAATACAAACTGCTTACTGCGGTTTAAAGCCAATGAATCCACCTAGATATTATTTCATATTTTAGGGCTCCATAAATTTTACGCACTATGACAAGTGATCGCACAAAACGTTTTAGCAAACTTGCCATAATATGCCAAAAATCGCTTTAGTGGTTACAAAGTTTTTCTTCTGTAGGTTTTTGATTTTGCAAACTAAAAGCAAAGCAGTTGTTTTGGCATGTGGATTTTTTTAATGAAAAACTTAGTTTATGATATGAAAAGAGTACGAACGACGAGGGTAAGAATAGAGGTGTGAAATTGGTTGTAGGTCAAAGCAAGGTGTAGGGAAAATGACGCCATAAGAATTGTGAATTGAGGATAATAACAATAGAAAAAGAGAACACGTGGACTTATTATTTTAATCAAAAGAATCGTGTACTGCCAACAGGCAAAGATATTTTTATTACAAGTTAAGGTTTATACGACCTCAAAAACGTACAAAAAATCTGGTTTGTTCTGATATAGTAAATATGTTTCTTACTCACTTCACATAAAATAAATTTCATCAAACTGTTTAGTTAATCAGAACCTGTAATGGCAATACATAAGATTTTATTAAAAAAAAATTTATAACCTAAAATTAAAAATGTTTCAATTAAATTCTTTATAATGTAACCATATCTGGATTATATCGTATCCTTTCCAATTCCCGCTTACTTTTGAAAAAAAATCATTGATATAATAGTAATAACTAGCAGTTAAAAACCCGCTCCGCGGGTTTTTTCTGCTAGGCCCTGCGGGCGGCTCTTAATTGGGCTTCGCCCATTTTAAGTGATATTAACAACAGTTACATTTAATACATAGATATTAGGACATTCACAGAGAGAGGGTGAGTATATATATAGTTAAAACACGGAACAGGAAGGAGTTAATTAATAATAACATGCTAAATTTACGCATAATAAGAATGACAGTTGTTTGAATAAATGAAATTTTACGTATTTGTGATGGATTATTTCAAATTAAACACTATTATTGACTACATGTCTACAACTGATATTAACTTTTATCTTAGGTACCTAATATAATTAGCTCATAGGAGACTTGCAGTGCTTAAATATGTGTTACAACCGACAATGTCTATAAATTGAATTAATATCGTTTAGTTTGTTACAATTAAAGATAGTTATAACAAAGTTGACTTAATTAATAGATTATTACATATTGATTAATTGTACCCGTGTTTATGAATAAAATGAGGGTAATTGTGCGATGAGATTAGCAGTCTGTTTAATTAAAAGGTGTTAATTTTACTCCGACTGGTGGTTATTCTTTACCTAAAACTGTTACTGTATCTAATAAAGTTTAAAGTTAGATTATATATACAACATCATCAGGAGAGTAAAAATCTATATATAAAGGTAGATTATTACAATATAGTGCCCCTGAGGTGATATCTCACAAAAGCGGCGCTATGCAAATTGTCCAATAAATAAATAAATATAATGTTTACATTTTATTGTGTATACAACGAAGTCAAAAATTAAATAAAGATTGCAATTGGGAAAGAAGAAGTGGAAGGATAATTAGGAATTACAATATCGTTAGACGGGAAAGACCAGTTGAGTGGGAAAATATTTAAAAGAAAGTTTGTAAAAAAATTCTTGTTATTTATATCTGCTTTTATATTAACATGTTTCCTCATTTCTAAAATTTCAAAACTATTTATAATGAAGTATTTTAAGACCTGAAAAAAACAAATAGCATATAACCATAAAACAATATATTAATAAGACAAATAGCATTTAATAACGGTTATTCTAATAAATTGATAGTTGAAATACTAAATAAAAAAATTAAACATATTCTCTTCAAACAGTCTTTCTAAAGATAGAAATAAACAATGGCATAGAATTCTGTTTGTGGATAACGATACTTCTAAAATTATATATAAAACAATCCTGGTACTATTCAACTGGCGTTTTACAGTAATAACAATGAAGAAATATATTCTTAATAATAAAGATAGCAAAATTCAAACAAAAAAATCCGTAGTTTAAAAATTCAATTTTTTTTTTTTTTTTTTTTTTTTTTTCTTAGGTTTGTCAACAGTGATTCATATCAAAGCTCTCGAAATTCAATTACATTAATTAAACTTGGTTGATACTATCACTAATTACAGACAAACACAACATTGATGAACACAAAACTATACGTAAAGAATAATGTACATGTATGCACCTACATACATGTATACACAAATACATACACTTACATATACATTTCATAACAGCAACAGTAATTATTTTATAGATCAACACGATAGGTAGCTTTAATTCTTGTTTACGTTTGATTTGAAGGTGGCCAGTGATGACATTGACAAATCAATGGGATGACTTTTATATGTCTCGTTAAAATAACGGCACATTCTTGGTAAAGGTGAGTCATACCCCAGCTCAGTTTTATATTTTTTTATATGTAACGGAATATAATGTATTAGTCGGGAACCAATTCTAGGAACGTTGAACATAATTTGATAGAGTAAAAAAGGGCAGTTTATTAGAGCATTAATAATTTTGAAAAGGAAATTTAAATCAATATTTAGTCTTCTCTGTTCAAGGGTGCGTACATTGTAGAAATTTAGTCTATCGGTGTAATGAGGAAGTGATCGAGCTCGCTTATCACAATACGCTAGGTGGTACATAAAATGTTTTTGAACCCGCTCTATTCGCTGAATATGAACTTTGTAGGTTGGACTCCATATAGAACTTGCGTACTCCAACACGTTGCGGGTGAAGGAATTGTATAGCGTTATTTTTGATTTGGGATTCTGAAAATTTTTACTATTTCGTTTGATAAATCCTAGCATTTTTAGGGATCTAGAAATAATGCTGTCGATATGAGGTGTTAAAGTTAGTTTTTTATCAAATATTACGCCTAGGTCCCGAATGGTTGTGACTTCCTGGAGTTTAGTACCGTCGATAAAATATTGAGTTGAGATTGAGTTGCGTTTACGTGTAAAAGTTATGTGGACACATTTTAAAGAATTCAGAAACATTCTATTGTCAGTGCACCATTTAGAAACTCTGTTGATATCATTTTGAAGGAGTATTGAATCAAGTAATGTGTGGATAATTTTAAAAATCTTACAATCATCGGCGAACAATAAAATTTTAGAATCCAAAATAACATCGCACAAGTCATTAATAAAAACAAGGAACAAGATCGGGCCCAAATGGGACCCTTGAGGTACTCCAGACGGCACATCTAATCCTCTTGACTCATAACCATCAAATACTACTCTTTGTTCACGGTCAGTTAGATAGGAGTGAAACCAGTTTAGCAAGGTACCATGAACACCCATGCGTTTTAGTTTATGTATTAATAATCTGTGATTTACCTTATCAAAGGCCTTGCTAAAGTCAGTGTAGATGCTGTCTATCTGTTGACCTTTATCGACAGCTTCGGTTAAGGTAGTGAAATAGCAAAGTAAATTGGAGGATGTTGATTTCTGGGAGAGAAATCCATGCTGTTTTGGAGTAATAAGATTTTTGAGATGATAATTCAGACTTGGACAAATTATTTTTTCTAAAATTTTAGCAAATGAACAGAGAATGGAGATGGGTCTATAGTTTGTGACGTCGTGAAGGTCGCCACTTTTAGGTATAGGTACAATATTTGCTTGTTTCCATCTTGTTGGGAAAACGGATGAAGACAACGATTTCCTGTAAATGATAGTCAGAGGGAGTGCGAGACTGTGTGCACACTTTTTAATTAGGATAGGTGGAATTTTGTCGGGACCCGGACCTTTGCTCTGGTCGAGGTTAAGCATTGCTATTTTTACATCGTGCACACTAATATTTACTGTGTGCAGAACGCCGTTTGATTGATCTATTGAAACGGGATGAGGTTGAGTCTCTTCGATTGAGATTATTGTAATTTATTTTACAAAGGTAGAACCAATAGAAACTTTAAAGTCAGAACTAAAGAATATCGCAGGGCTCTAAATGGAAATATTGAATCTGAGTTTGAAAAATGATCACACTTTCGATATAAAATTCAGGTCTTAAAATACTTCACTCAGGATATAAAGCATCGCAAATAAATAATTTTGAAATTTTAGAAATTAGGAAACATGTCAATATAAAATCAAATATAATTAATAAACAAAAAAAATATTAATAATAATGAAAAATGCCATTACAAAGTGATAAGCTTCCAGGAGAAATCTTCTTATTAAACGCTTGTTAATCGTAAGTAGTCAAATATTGTGAGCTGCATATTTAAATATTCGCGCCATTCATTTGGTTGGTTTTTATACCGTTAGAGGTGCGCTCTGTCGGCCATCTTATCTATAGCCGTGCGTATCGGCCATTGAAGGAACGCGTGATTTTTTTATAAACGTCAAACATAATCACGTAACTGTGGATAATTTTCACTGTAATGTAATTAATCCAATGGATTATGAACTTTCTGAAACATATTTTCTTCGATATTATCCAAAATTATATGAGCAGAAACGATGTTTTTGAAGAAATCTCGTATCATTATGAGGCGATCCTATTTTAGTATGAAATCGTGTCTTAATTTTCAAGTTAGCTGAATTTACCCGAAACAGACAATTTTAATTTGACCAATCAGAGGGCCTACATCGTCCAGACGCAAGCGTATTAATACGATCAGATAATAGAATTTATTCCAGAATGTATGCATGGGTAGTGCAATGCAATACATTCCATATTTGAAATAATATACAGAATTAGCTTAAGAAAAAAAATAAAAATACATGGGTGATTCCGACAGGTACAAAAAAGCGGAATTTAAGAGAAGAAAGATAAAATATAAACACAAAAACGATATTATAACTATATCTGGATTATATTGTAACCGTTCTAATTCCCGTTCATTTATGTAAAACTATCATAGATAATAGTAGATAAAAACCCGCTCCGCGGGTTTTTTGCTGCTAGGCCCTGCGGGCGGCACTTCTTTCGGCTTCGCCCAGTTTAAGTGATGCTAACAAAAGTTACATGATATTAGATCATTCACAGAGAGAGGGTGAGTATATATGGTTAATAGATTATTACAATATAGCGCCCCTGAGGTGATGTCTCACAAAAGCGGCGCTATACAAATTATCCAATAAATAAATAAATAAATATAATGTTCACATTTGATTGCGTACACATGAATTGATATACAACGGAAATAGATAAAATAATGTTATCTTATTAAACTTTATTTCAAACACAAATTAATTTGTTTAAAACACTTTATTGTATACAACCACTACATGTTTCATGAACGAAGTTCACCTCATCAGGAGTAAGTATACTCCGAGGTCAAAAATTAAATATAGATTATAGTTGGAAAGAAGAAGTGGAAGGAGGGGGGGGGTTAGAGTGGGCGGGGTTTATCAGAACTAGGAATTACAATATCGGGAAAGACCAGTTGAGTGGGAAAATATATAAAAGAGAGTTTATAAAAAAAAAATCTTGAATTATATCTGCTTTTATATTAACATGTTTTCTAATTTCTAAAAATACAAATTATTTATTTGCGATGTTTTATATCCTGTGTGAAGTATTTTAAGACCTGAAAACACAAATAGCATATAACCATAAAACAATATATTCATAAAACAAATAGAATTTAATAACAGTTATTCTAATAAATTGATAGTTGAAATACTAAATAAAAAAATAAACATGATCTCTTCAAATGGTATATTTACCTTATTTCTAAAGATAGAAATAAACAATGGCGTAGAATTCTATTTGTGGATAACGATATTTCCAAAATTATAAATAAATAAAAAATCCTGGTACTATTCAACCGGCGTTTTACACTACTAATAACAATGAAAAAATATATTCTTAATAATAAAGATAGCGATAACCAAACAAAAAAATCGGGAGTTTATAAACTCAATTGGGATGATTGTAATTTCTTTTACAAAGGTAGAACCAATAGAAACTTTGAAGTCAGAACTAAAGAACGTCTCGGAGCTCTATATGGAAATATTCAATCTGAGTTTGATCATCTTTTGAATAATGATCACACTTGATTAAAATTTAGGTCTTAAAATACTTCACACAGGATATAAAGCATCGCAAATAAATTAATTTAATTTTTAGAAATAAGAAAACATGTCAATATGAAATCAGATATAATTAATAAGCAAAAAAAATATAAACCCTCTTTTAAATATTTTACTTTCCTGTCTTTCCCGTCTAACGATATTGTAATTCCTAATTCTGATAAATTCCGCCCACTCTTACCTCTCCTCCCTACTTCCACTTCTTCTTTCCAATTGTAATCTATATTTAATTTTTGACTTCAATGTATACTTACTCCTGACGAGGTGAACTTCGTTCGTGTAACATGTAAAGGTTGTATGTAATTGAGTGATGTAAACAAAGTTATTTATGTTTTAATAAAATAAATAATGCAATCACAAAGTGATAAGCTTCCAGAAGAAATCTTCTTATTAAAGGCTTGTTAATGGTCAAGTAATTTTGCGTATTGTTAGCTGCATATTAAAATATTCGAGCCAGTCATTTGGTTCGTTCTTTTACCGCCAGAGGGGCAGAGTGTTCGAATTTTGCCTGCAGACCCCCTATTCGGGATTTACCCAAAACACACATTTGAATTCGACCAATCAGATGGCCTACATCGTCAAGACGCAAGCGTAATAATACTATCAGATTAAAACTATATCTGAATTATATCGTAACCCTTCCAATTCCTGCTTATTTATGTAAAACAATCATAAATATTATAAATTTATCTGGATTATATCGTAACCTTTCCAATTCCCTTTTATTTATGTAAAACAATCATTGATATTATAACCATATCTGGATTATATCGTAACCCTTCCAATTCCTGCTTATTTATATAAAACAATCTTTGATATTATAACCATATCTGGATTATATCGTAACCCTTCCAATTCCTGCTTATTTATATAAAACAATCTTTGATATTATAACCATATCTGGATTATATCGTAACCCTTCCAATACTCGCATATTTATGTAAAAAAATCTTTGATATTATTTTCCTAGTCCTTCTAGAGTTCAAAATAAAATAAAAATTATTATCATCATCTGAAGGCACAACGCTCAAAATTAACAGCGCAAAACTCGAAGCTCAAATGTTAAAGTTAAAAAAATCGTCAAACAAAGTCACTGCGGTGGTTCAGCTGACCACCCTGACGGACGAACCATCATTTTAATTTAATTTATTTCCACATTTTTTATTATATTATCCATTATTTTTTTAAATAATAATAATTTTTCATATTGAAATGTAAGTGTACATAATTATTATAGTGGGCTGGGACTGCACCGTCCGTTTACTTGATAGGAATGGATGGAAGTTAATTGTTAGAAAAAAATGGGGACACTCGAAGAAAATATGGCAAGGTAAAGTGAATCATTATAATTGTGTGTGGTAGAATGAGGCGCATGTGATGAATAAAGAAATGTATAACGTAGAAATGAATGGTTGAAGAAGTAGAGGTCGCCCGAGGAAGACAAGAAACAAACGTTTCTCTGTGGTAAAGTGAAGCTTATCTTGAGAGATGAGAGATGAGTGATGCTTTGATTGTTAGGACTTGAAGAGTAGACGAACGAAGAAAGGAGTGTTGTGAGACTATATGTCGTGGGAGTGAATGGAAGAAGAAGTCAGGGACGCCCGAGGAAAACTTGGCACGATGAAATGAATAGAATACCATATAAAACAAACTCTTTCAATTATTGACAATTTTATTATTTCCATCGTAAAACTACTCGCAGTGTACTTGAATTCACGAACACAAAACTTTTCTCAAAACCATTCACAACTCCAGGCAACAATGAATAATTTACCTTTCAAATGAACACCGTTAAGGCGATGCCATACGTAGTAATGCAAAATCATGTGTTTTTGGTTTGAAAATTTTGTCGCCTAGAAATGTTTCAGATGTTTTAATTAAATACCGCGAGTATAATACATCTTGACCTTTGAAATAGTCGAGTATTTTTTATATAAGTCTTTTTATAAGCCCAGAAAAAAAATAATGTATAGGCTTTTGAAAACTGCTTTTAAGTTCAAAATCTCCTACTTACGAACCCATTTTCGGTTATGATTTATTTTTATAATGTGGAAAATTAAGTTATTTATAAAATGATCAGAAAAAATTAAATAGTTATGACTGAACATCCACAAAATAAAATAAAAGGCACTTTTTGGCCATGTTTTTTTCTTGCATAAATCAAAACAGGCGGACGGTATTAAGCGGGAATTAAAACCTTATTGCCATCCACGTAAGGGTTGTTATTGATAGCAGCTCAATTTAAAATATTACACGACGTAGTGCATCGCTTTAATAAACTTGAAAAATCATCTGTCTAAATTGAAACAAATGAAATGCGCATTTCAAATAAAGAGTTATTAATAAATTCAAATAAAATTTTGGTAGCAATTTTTATTTTTTTATCCTATGAAAGAGGAAGATTTTCGCCGAATCAAAATATTTTCCGTGATAATTAATACGTATTATAAATCCCAAATCGCAAAACAAACTAATTATTAATGGTTCTTTCCACGAAAGGTATTGAATATCTTACAAATTTGCGTTCGTTTGTTGAAACAAGATTATACGATTATCTGTTTCAGAATTATATATCTAGTTGATGGGTTCCGTAAAATTATTAATTGCTTATCTCCTTATCAAAACTACATTGTATTTTATCAGTGTTGATTGTACGCATAAGAATAAAAGTTTAAGGAATAAATCATGGAATAATGAAATTGAATTCGTTTATGATGCGGAATACATACTATTTAATACATATTTTTATAAATGTACATTCTTCCCAGAATTCATTCACAAAAGTGTTGACATAAAAAAAAGTATAGTTGATGTAAACAATTTTGTCCAGTCACCTTTAGGGTTCGGCCACAATTTCTCTTTGGCGATAGTTGCTCATTGACCAGGGTATCGATTCACCAACCAGGCCGCTCGCAATCACCGTCGTAAGCACATACATTGGTCGAAGATCTTATTCTTGAGTATCGTCGAAGGTAAGTATGTAAAATGCCAAATGTCAAAAGTTGTTGTTCGAGTGGAATGACTTCACTGAGAATCAAGGCACAGGTAACGTAGGTTCTGGCGACTAGAATTCAATATTTCTAGCCGCTAATTAGTTCAGTAGCTGCAAATTGAATGACTCACTCCTTGTCACACGAAGTGATTTTATTGCTGCTACTTTTAGCGATTCGTATAACCGAGCGTTAATAGTTTTCATTAAAAAAACTTATATTAGTTTTAAATTATTGTGGTTTGGAAATCGTATAATACGAGGTGCCCGGAGTTAAAGTGTTCTAACTTCGGAGGATGATGCTAAGCGTAAAAGAGAAAAATAACTTTTTTTTAATTCCTACGTTTCAAGATAGTTTTTAGGTAAAATAGTTGGAATTTATAAAAAACTTCGTTTCTTTTTTACCTCTACCATCATGTAAAATCAGTTTTTGAAGAAAGCCTACTTTAACTTCGGACACCCGAAAATATAAAAATTCGGCCTGCGTATGTTTACGCTTCCAAAACTCGAAAAGTAGTAGACCGATATTGCTAAAAATTTCATTGTTTGTATTGGAATAAGATACAGAACGTAATGTAGTTTTTCAATAGTAGTACACACATATATGTTTATACCACCAGTACTGAATGGTGGAACAAGTCGGAGACGACCGAGAAAAATCATTAGCAGCGAAGCATTGCGGGGTCTGCTAGTAAGTATATGAACGAAAAAAAATCAATAAAATGTTGATGTGTTTTGCTAACATACAAAGTAACAATTTCCTGTATTGATCTTTAGTGAAGATTGGTACTTGGCTTCGATGCTTACTTCATCTGCAGGATATTGGCAATCAGCGTTGGCCCGCGCCACGTTTCATTGGCTCCGTGCTGTAATTTATTGCAAACGTCCAGCCGTTAAGTAACTCCATGCACTCTGATATCGCCATTTCGGGATATTCGAGCTAAATTTCAAAGAATAATCATTATTTTAATACATAAGCGGAAATGAAGTCACTACTAATTTTGCTAGGGGGCTTACTCCAAAACACCACTCAAATCAATCCATATTTACCTAATTATATTATATTTTACTTGGAGGAAATATATAATATTCCTCCATGATTGTGTATTACGATGGAAACCAAATACCTTAAACTTAAAGTAAGTGCCAGAAATAAAGGAACATATAAAAATTATTATTGTGATTTATTTTTAGGGCATTATGCCGTGTTGTGCTACCTCCTTCATCAGCCTATTAAATAAATTTTAAAAACGTGAATATATTTACATACATTAGTTAAAATGTTAATATTTTAAATAAGAATAATTGTTTTAAATTAAATGGCTATTAATAAATTCCTTGTGATTTGTCCCAGATATTTTATTGCTTAAATTTATCTAAATGTGTGTTAAAGTATTGTGTTCCTGAACTAACAATGTGGATGACTCAGTGGTTTATTTTTCTCTGCAGAATTATAATCCTATTTTGTATTTTAAAAATTGAACTCGAGTACAACTTGAATTTTATTATTTTATTAAATGTCTTTAGAATTATTAGAACTTTTAGTGATTTCCAACTGCTCTAAAAGATTAAGTTAAGTTTGAGTTTAGCTCAAATCAAACCATATCTTCAAGACTCGAGTCCTAAGCTTACTATCACGCTTCTCAGGTCTTGAATTGAAAACGAATCACGTTTTCACTCCACGGGCAATATTCGTATCTACTTGTACATTATAAATTCGAAATAATAAAATAAATGCCCCCTTCTCCAATTTTTCCGGCTCGCCTTGAATCATGCCAGAATTTGCTAGAATGCGGAGCGACAAAAAAAATCTCGCTACTTACGAATATTAAAATCTTCGCATTGACGTTTAATTTTCCAGTGTCCGTCGACAATGAGAAAAAACGGTTGACTGCCAGCAGCGACTATAGAAAATAAGAATTGTCTTGACAAATCATAAATACAAACAGTCGACGCGATGTTTCATTTTATCCCGGGCTGTCTCCCATTTATTTTTATTGCCGCCCCACCCACGCTACCCAAACACCCAAGCCGCACAGTGGGTTAATATCTAAATTAGCTGATCGAAATCCCACGTTTTTTGTTTAAATTAATTCAAAGTCATAGTATCTTAAGATAACATAATTTAAGGCGGTAAAATTTTGTAAAATAATTTGCTTATAGATATTCATCTTAAAACACGTAGGTACACGATATACAGTCCCTTTGTTTGCTTAAGTTATTTGTAATTATTCCAAAAAAGAATTTTTATAATCGTTTTCAGAGTTAAAAATTACATACGTAAAAAATGTTAGACAGAGATAAGTTAAAAGAACTCAGAAAGGCACTGCCTGTGCGTGAATAATATAAAAATACTAATTAAATAAGAATAGAAATAAACTTACTATTTAATATTTACAGTTTATACCAATCAATTGTTGGAATTTATCTAAAAACGTGTTTTCATTGTTATTTTTTTATGTGAAACCACACCCTCGACAACGAAGGCCATTAAAATTCAAACTTGATCAACGTATAAATGAAATATATTAATATAACATTCAGGTTAAGCAAGATTATTTTCCTTTGGTTAAGTAAAAATAGTTTAGTTGACCACACCCAGGTGGGGTTTTTTCTGACATTTAAAAATATCATAAAATAATAATTCTTGCATTTTTTTTCTATTTGGCATTTGACCGAAAAACCACATAATCGCTCCTAATTTTGTGTTGTCCACTGTGCGGCGTTCCATAGGCCTACACCCGCTCTCTCAGCGCGCAATCCCGAAAAGAGCGGGAATTTTCCATTCGGAATGAGTTTGCCACCAGCCACCAGCGTCGGAGGCAGAGATGTGCGAGCAAAGATTGTGATACTCACCGCGCCGTCTATTTAGCGGAAGGACCAGGCAGCTTCGACTCCACATGGCCGTATTTCCACACAAATTCGAAGCTATAAAACTGATTGCACGCCGAAAATTTTCCCAGCTAAGTTATTAATAATTATTGTTTTAGTTTATAAAATTAAATATTCACTCCCTACGAAAGTGGTTGAAAGATTATTCGCTCTTTTGAGTTAACCATACAGAGGGGTGAGAATGGAAGACTTGCGACTAAATACTCTTATAATGGGTGTTTTCAAAGAATTTGAATACTTCTTCAAATTTCATAGTTAATTTTCAAGTTCCGTGAAGGTTCTATTGATTTTTTGTTATTATAACATTATTGGCCAGCTGATCAACTTAATTGAAATGGAAAATTGAATGGAATACTTTAGAAGTTTTATGAATTGTTCAAATTCTATCAAATATCCCTGCTTAATGGTAGCGATGAATTCAATGAAACGGATTGCGATTGTTGAATTTCTGATAATATTTACTTTTATTTGGAATACAGTTACGTTTATTTGATGTTTAGTTTCATTTATTACATTACTTTATTTTCCATGTCAATGTTTTCTACTATTTTTACTACTCGGTTTCATCTAAGAATTTAAGAATAAAAAAAACCCACTTATTTAGGAAATGGAAATAACCAAGGTAGCAGGCACGGTCCGTTAATGCATGTTGTGGATGCTCCGCATCCTTTGAATTTTAGAGTAAAAAGATTTGGACTTCCAGCCGTAAACAGTAATATTACAATTTAAATATTTTAATATTTCTACAGCGACCTTAATGTGATTTTTTTTACAAAAACGGCGCTGTAAAAAATCATACAATTATTATTATTAGACATCGTGTATATTATTGTCCCGTTTCTGTTTACACACAACGAACGACACGATACAAAACGTGTGGGCGAGTCTAAATACACATACATTCTCAAATACTGTGAAACGCGTAAAACACACTTTGGCGTGGAAGCGATCTGTAAACCGCATCCAAGGATGCTAGAACGTACGTTATTTCCGCGCATGCGCACTGAGTCCCGCAAGCCAATATCTTCGTCAACTTTATACGATATTAATGACAGCATCCGACGTACAAAAACCGTATTTAATTCTCCTATGTACAATGCACACAATTGTATACTCTATTACTAATTTATTGGATTGTATGCGCGAGCTGCTTTGGCAGTTTGCTTTGAGCTCGAATACTGAAGTCGAATTCTTATTTAATATTATTATCCTGCTATTTACTTTTTAATCATAATTTAAATAAATAAATGAATATTTAAATAGGATGGACACTTCGCCAACGTTTAATTGAATCACTAATGCGAATAATTGTGTCACGGCCATTTGCGGAAAAAAACTTAAACTGGATATTGGAAATATTTAGTTATGGAGCTTAATGGATTTATGGAGATAATTTTAGACGGCACATAATTGAATCTTGTTCGTGAGCTAGCGTCTAGATATACATATTTGATATCGAGTACGTAGTAAGTACGAGTATAAACATTTGATGTCCAGCATCCCTTTTACAAAAAGTCACCGACCGCCACTGCAAGGTAGGTAGGTAAATAAAATATTTGAAATGTGTTTCATATAACAATGACGTAGTGAGCAGAAATTTACTGTGTTGACTTATAGAAAATTAAAATATATGTTGAATAGCCCCGATAAATTAATGTTGATTCACTTTAATATTCCTACTATCAGAATAAGGTTCTCTAGAATGTTTTTTTTTCAAATGTTTCTGGCTTTCACCCTTCAAATATACAGAAGATATGAGATGTTGAATGGAGGGGAGGGAATTTTATATAAAACTTGATAGAAGAAAGGATGTTTGTTCAGAGAGGGACAACCAAAAAACATGTGATCTAAAGCTCCCACTTCTAGACCACTCAATTTACAATCTGAGGAGTCAAAAACGTGAATTAAAAAAGGTAGATAGAGATGAAACAATGTCCAATCCTCATTCGAATAAGTGAGGAATTTTTTTTCAGAGTAATGGGGGAATTTATTTATTTAATATTTATTTATTTATTTAATATCAACGGTATAAATATACCATAAACAATGATAACATGTCACAGTTAAAAACGTAGAAATATTTAAAAAAAAAGAATTACAAATATATGTGGCATTTGATTGTGAAATGACATTAGAGAGTAAGTAAACAAGAGATACAAGTACATAAGTTTCTATAGTGCAAATAAGGTAGAATTAATTTAAATTAATATTGATTGAAAAGATTTGATAGCATAGCCCTCTTGTACCTACCTTGCGTGCAGTTAAATAGATCTGCCACATCTGCGTATCTATTACTAACTTCATGCAACCTAGGTACAAGCGAGTGTTTGGAATACTCAGTCCTGATATTGTTGCGTTTAAACAAAATTTTAGAACGAGTAGCTCTCGTGGGTATATGAAATTCAATGAGGTTAATTAAATCAGGACTGTCTATACTACCATTTACAATTTTGAACATAAATATTAAGTCGGATATAATTCTTCGATCTGAGAGTTTTAATAAATTTAGATTTTTCATCAAGTAATTATAGTTTATATTTTCAATGGGAATACCGAGTTTAAAATTAATGTGTCTTAGAAATTTATGTTGAATTTTTTCGATTGAATCTGAATGTAATTTGTAGTGGGGGGACCAGATCGAGGAGTTATATTCGACTTGACTACGAACCAGGGATGTATACAAAATTTTTAATGTTGAAATATTCTTGAAACCTCTGGAATTTCGAAGAATGAAGCCTAGCATTTTCATTCCTTTATTATTAATATTATTTATATGCGATATAAAGTTTAATTTAGAGTCGAAAGTTATCCTCAGGTCATTAATTTCTTCGACAGAGGTAAGGATTGAGTTATTGAGTTTATATGAATGAATAATTGGTTGATTTATTCTGTAAAATATTATTGAATAACACTTATGTATGTTAAGATGAAGTTTGTTAAGAGAACACCAATTAATTAACCTGTTCAAATTATTTTGTAGACAGATATAATCTTCAGCGCTTTTGATTATTTTAAATATTTTTAAATCATCTGCGAAAAGTAATGAATTAATATCTTCATCAAATATATTTACAATATCATTAATAAACAGTAAAAATAATATTGGGCCTAAATGAGACCCCTGTGGTACACCACTGGTAGCTATAAATTGATTGGAAATGAACAAATTGATTTTTACAAGTAAAACTTTATCAGTTAGATAGCTATCAAACCATTCTAAAAGTTTTCCGTCAATACCGAGCTTACGTAGTTTGATCAGGAGAATTTTATGGCATACTTTGTCAAAGGCCTTGATAAAGTCCGTATATATGGAATCTACTTGAGTTCTGTTAGCTAATGCGTTTGATATATATTTTTTTTTTTTTTTTTTTTTTTTTTTTTTTTTTTTTTTTTTTTTTTTAATATACATCATATGGGTTACATTAATACATACATATTTTGCAAAATATAATATTAAGGTTCATATATGGTTATGTATACCTTATCAGAAAAGAGGAGCTCTTGTGCCTGATAAGGGAGCCACGATTCTTACTTAGATTCATAATTCATAATGAGATATAATAATAAAAATATAATAATATATATTATAATAATAATATATATATATTTTTATTTTTGTTTAATATAAGTTTTTTTGGAAAAAAAGTTTGATTTTATTTATTTGTTCTTGTTGGTTCGTAATACAGCGCAATTCGGAAGGGAGATTATTGTAGTTTTTTATGGCTTGGTAAATATAATGGTTTTGCATTTGAGTTGTTTTAAAGATTGGCGTAATAAATTGATTTCCATTTCTCATGAGTTTATAAAATTCTTGATATTCTGTGTTATTTTTTTCTTTACACATTTTTATAATGGAAGTTTGCTTAAATATATCATCAATATTTGGTACTGGAAACAATTTAAAAAGCAATTTTGTTGGGAAAGTAGAGTTTTTTTAAGTATTACTTTTATAATAATTTTTTGCGAGACTTTTACTGAGTTTAGGTTGTTTTTATAAGATCCTCCCCAACCTATGATTCCGTAAATAAGCAGGGAGTGGACAAGAGCATAATATACATTTTTTAGTATTTTCACATTTAAAATATTTCTTAACCTAACAAATATATATATACATTTCCTTATTCTCTTTACTAACTCCCTAATATGGCTTTTCCATTTCAGATTTTCATCGATGATCACACCAAGATATTTGATTTCAGAAGAAGAGTTGATTACAGTACACATAGGATTAAGTAGTTGACAGTTGATATTGTCACAATTTTCATCATGGATTATGATATTTACTTCGTGTTTAGGTATTTTTTGTAGTGAAAATAATACATATGTTGTTTTTTTAGCATTAAGTGTGAGTAGGTTATTATCAAACCATGATTTTAAGATATTAATACATTCATTTGCAAGTTTGTTAACTAGTTCCCATGTTTGACCTTTTATTAATAAAACAGTATCATCAGCATAAGAGATTAATTCACCTTTGATTTTCTGTTGGAAAATGTCATTTACATACATTAAAAATAGTAATGGTCCGAGGACCGTGCCTTGAGGAATGCCAAATGTACTTGTTAGTGGTGTACTAAAAGTTTGGTTTAATTTTACAATTTGAGGTCTCTCTGTTGAGTAGCTTTCTATCCATTTAAGGGCTAAGTGGTCAATGCCATTTTGTTTTAATTTTAATATAAGTTTTTCATGGAAAATGCTGTCAAATGCTTTCTTTAAGTCAATAAAAATTCCTATACATTTATTTGATTTGTCCAGGGTACTCTGAATACTAGATGAAATTTTTGCAATGGCATCTTGGGTACTTTTTCCCTCTGTGAAACCGAATTGATTTTCATTTATAATTTTGTTTTTATTTAAGAATGCAGTTAGTCTTTTTTTAGCAATTTTTTCAAAAATTTTCGATATATTAGATAAAAGTGAAATGGGTCTATAATTAGAAATGTCCTCCGGGCTACCGGACTTAAATATTGGAGAGATTATGGTTTTCTTATACGTGCTCGGGAAAACTCCTGTCTTAAAGCTATTGTTTATAATATGAGAGATTGGTGTAGAAACATAATTTTTAATGATTTTTAGTGTTTTTACGGTGAGACCGTCAAATCCCGGAGCAGAACCACCTCGCATTTTTGATATAATTTGTACAATTTCAGACGGATTGGTTGGTTCGAAGAGTTCAAGTTTAGTTTCTATATTCGGAATATTTTCAATATACATATTATTTATTTTTTTCACGGTAATTTTTTCTGCTAGACTCTTTCCTATATTTGCAAAGAAATCATTAAAAGCGTTTGCTCCTTTTTTAGGTTCTTCAATACAGTTAATTATGTTATTGTTTTGTATTACACTCTTAATAGTATTACTTTTGGTTTTTTGTTTATTTTCCATGATTTCATTGATTATATTCCAAACTTTCTTACTGTCATTTTCAGAATCATCAAGTTTGTTTTTATAATAAATTTCTTTCGTGTTTTTTATGAGCGTGGTTAATTTATTTTTGTATTCTCTAAAATGAACATTTAATTTAATGTCTAGTGGTTTTTTTTTTGTTTCTTTATAAAGCCATTCTTTGTGTCTTATGGACACAACAAGCCCATGTGTTATCCACGGTTTGATTTTACGAAATTTTGCTGTATTTCCTTTTGGAATAATTTGTTTTGAATCATTTATAAAGTTTGTTAATCTATTTTCAAATATTTTACAGCACTCGTTGACGTTTTCACTTCGGAGAATATCTAACCATAATTCAGATGACAATTTATTTTTCAAAGATTCGATATTAACAATAGATATTTCTTTCTTATTATTAGCAGTTTGTCCGCAATGTTGGTTTATCGCCTGAGGTATTATTGGATTGTAATGTAGCAAAGTCATGTAATGGTCGGTAATTGAGGTTTTTATAATTCCCGAGTTTAAATTATTTATATCCTTGATATTTGTGAAAATGTGATCAATGCATGATGGACGTTGCCCATTGACGTTTCTGGTGTAAGAGTTAATACACGACACATAATTCAATTCCGCCATCATATTTAAGTAATTATCTTTATCGTTCGATGTATAATCGTGCGATATATTTAAATTAATGTCACCTAAAACTATTGTATTCACGTTTCTGTAGTTTAATAACACATGTCTTAATTCTTCTATAAACAAACCTACAGTAGACGAGTGCGTTCTGTATAGAGAGATAATATCAATTTTTTTGTTATAACACTTCATTTGTACGTGTAAGCAGTTTGTTCCATTCACATTAATTTCTTCCTCGCACAATATGTCACAATTATTTTGTAGGAACATAACGATTCCACTGTTTTTGTTAATTCGGTTTGTAGTAGATACACAGGTATATCCCGGTATATAGTACGCCACTTCGCCACTTGAATGTGTTTCCGTTAACACAATGCAAGCGGGCTTCCTGAGATCATTATTTACTGTTGTCAAAAATTCATCCATGTTTCGTTCCAAACTTCTTATATTCATGTGTAGAATTAAAGGACTGAGATTGAGATCGTTTTGGTGGGTACGATATTCTTGATAGCTGCTATATGTTTTTTCGTCAATATTATTTTTTTCGTCTAGTGCGTTATATAAAAATTCTGTCATTTTTCTTCGAAGTCTATTCTGTCTCTTGCTACTTTCAGCATTTTATTTTTGTACGGACATAAGTTACTGAAAGCTGTGTGGTCTGTTTTATTTTTCTCGCCATATTTCTTATTTTGCGATGTGCAATTTGCACAAACCGGTGTTTTTTCTCTTTCAGGGCATTTAGCAAAAGTATGATCACCCGTGCAATGCGGGCACACCGATGGATTCATTCGATTTAGGCATCTGGCGGCTGTGTGCATGAATTTGCAGCAGTGGTAGCACTGGGTTAAAGGATCACAATCCACTATGTTAACCCTTTGGTACTGGATATTTATCTTTTCTAAGGATAGCAAATTTTTTCGTGTTGTACCGCTGGTTTCCACGATATAGTTTTCATATAACGAGAGATTTGTCAGAGTTGATCTACCCGACAAAAATCCGTGTTGATTCGGAACAATGAGATGGTTAATACATGGTGAAATTTTATCAAGTTATAGTTTTTCAAAAAGTTTAGGAATTACGGATAGCTTACATATTGGTCTATAGTTAGTAACATCACTTTTATTACCCTTTTTAAATATAGGAGTTAGATAACAACGTTTCCAAATATCAGGGAAGCACCCTGTGTCAAGGGATTGATTAAAAAATAGAAAAATCGGCTCAGCCAGTGAAGTTATGCAATTTATCAGGATATTGGGATGTACATTATCAGGTCCAGCCTTTTTGTTTTTGTCTAGGGATTTGATTTTATTTATAACGTCGTTTAAATTGATGTGTATGGCAGGGATATGTATACTCTCGTTAAGCGACGAAGGTGGTATATAATTGTCTGGGATATCTTCGTCATAGACGCTTTTAAAATAATCAGCAAAATAGTTAACTTTTACATTCATGTCAGTACTACTCTTTTCTTTGAAGTGCATTGAAAGGGGTAAACCTTGTTTGTTTTTTCTAAGAGAGTTAACGTGAGTGAAAAAGTTTTGTATATTAGAAGGTATAGAGTTTTCGATTCCATTTATATAATTGAAATATGAATTTCTTGATAGTTTTTTACATTGAGTTCTATAGTTGTGAAATATCTTGTAGTCGTTAAGAGAGTTCGATTGTTTAAAGTTTTTGTGTGCAATTTTTTTACAGATAACTAGGTTGATTAGCTCGCCACTGAACCCTTTTGGGAACTTCGCTTCCTTGAAGTGTGAAAGTGGTACAAAGTTTTCAATGGCCTTATTAATAATTTTGTAAAATAATTCAAGATTATAGTTAATAGTATTATTATGGTGAAGAAATGACCAGTCTTCATTTGCAAGATATTGATTCATATTAGAATAGTCAGCTTTGGAGAAATTATAAGTTAGGTTAGGAAGAACAGTTGTATCATCTGGTGAGTTATTAGTAGTGATGGTTATGCTTAGGGCGGGGTGGTGGCAGTCTAGGGGGAGAAGCTCGTCAGCTGATTTAGCAATATGGACTGAGGTATCACTGCAGAATACTAAATCCAGCAGCCGATTATTGGTATTGTAGACTTGATTGACTTGATGTAGAGAGAGTAAGTTCGTCATATCTATTATTTCTCGGGCATTTTCTGGTAGGCTTAAGTTGTTATAAGAGTCCTTATTCATCCAATCAATGCAAGGGGTATTATAGTCATCAAACAAAATTGTTCTGGCATCAGGGTATTTATTTTTAAAGGTTTCGAGGTCATCTATGTGGTTTCTGTAGACTGTGATATTGGATCCAGGAGGAATGTAGACACATCCCAGTAGAATTTTGTCTGATTTAGTTTTTAGTAAAACGAATACCTGTCCCACGTCCAGATGTTTACAAATTAATCGAGTGGATGGCAGTAATTTTGTAACGGATATAAGAACTCCTCCTCCTCTGGTTTTAGTACTAGTGGCTGGATTTTTGTCAAGGCGGTAGGTGTTGTAAGATGAAAATCCAAGTTCCTCGGTGTGAATATCAGGATCAAGCCAAGTTTCGGTAGGAAGAAAAACTTCAATGTGTTGGAGTAACTAGTAAAAGGAATTGGTGAAACCACGGTTTTAATGGAATAATCCTTTGTATTGGGCATTGCATGCTCCCTTGGATTGACTAGCGATATGTCAAAACTTTGACTAATTATTGCAGGAACTATTTTTGAGGATGGAAAAAGTCAGATAGGAGAATGTAGTTTACGAGGAAAGTTATAGGGTTGGATGCTCCCCGTTTTGCCAAGGTGTTCAAAATATCATTACCTACTATGTCATGTACACATGTCCAGGAATCCAAATCAAAATTACGGTTTTACCAGAGCTTTGAATGGAGGCTATCAGCACTTGAATAACACAAACTCACAAAATAATTGTAATAACTCACAAAAGCGGCGCTATAAAAATTGTCCAATATTATTATTAAAGTGTAGTTGGGAGAGTCTGGAGATTTAAAGCAGTCAGTAAATAAAAGAGAGAAGTTGAATGACAGTGCGGGCCGGGAGATTGGAAAGGCTTAGGTATAATGATTCTGATCCCTTCTAAAATTGTTGGGAACAGGATAACGTTACTTTATTTTACTTTGAATATGGAAAAATGAAGATCTGAAAGAGACTGCAAATTTTTACCGATGGCAGAAAGGGGTTTAGTTCGAACTCTGATTGTAGTAAATTAATGTGTTGAGTCATTGAACAATAAGTCTCCGGGGATAACCTGATAACATTTAGAATTTAAGTATTTAAGAACAAATAGGCCAGAAAATAGTTGCCAGCTTAAAAAAAGAGGGGGATCAGAATATTCTACTTAAAATGAATTGAAGGGGGACGATTGCATGGCTCCAGTGTTATTATTCGCAAAGATTGAATTTTGTCAAGTTTACTGAGTACATTTTTTGATGCAGTACTAAAAAGTGGGTAAGCATAGTCGAGATGGCTTCGAATATGTGCATCGTAAAGCGACTTAATGCCGGTAGGGTGAGTCATTATGCCAGTCTGGAAAATTTTATTTAATATGATGAGAAAGAGGTTTAGAACATTATCATTACTATTTTTGATTAAACTGTACGGTGAACCATCTCGACCTGGAGATGAGTCCTTGACTGTTGATAAACATTTTTTAAATCAATTAGCAATAATGGAGAATATAGCTAACGATTGGACATAGGAGTATTGTAGATGAGAGTTATTTCATCTGAGTTAGGTACAGAAAAGGGGTGAAGTGGCAATTTTGTCCTAGAATTTGTCTATCCATTTAGAATGAGACGCTCGAGGAGATGTTGAAATGAAGGAGGATTGAAATCTTCGAATCATAGACCAAACTTCAACAAAATTGGAGTATGCGGAGATACTAAGCAATAATGTTTATTTAAGTGGGCTGTGGGGGGAGACACGTTGAAATAAAGGATTTGTCCTATAGTTTAGCTGAAACCACTTGGAAGTGAGCATTGGGGGATTTGATTTTATTTATTGAGAAAAATGGTCTAGATTTTTTGATAAAAAAGGGCAGCACCACCACCCGAGTAGCATCCGGGCAATTATCGCGGCGAAAGATTTAAGATTAAACCTCTCTCCCACATTAAAGTAGGTAGATGGAGTAAACCATATCTCCGAGATAGTAGCCACAGAAACAAGGTTTGAATTTAAGAGGTTAAGGAGATAAGATTTGTAAGAAACAGCACTTCGGCCATTCCACTTAAGTATTCAGACATCTTGCCGAGTCATTTCGAATAAATGATATTAAAGTGAAAATAATAGAAGCAGCGTTGGACAGCAGATTAGTTTCAGAAGAAATTAGGTCAATGAGAAGCATATTAAAGGTTTGGATAAACGTAGAATTGTCTTCGAAAAGTTTTTCAGAATGGTTGAGAGAGTTCGATGAGGATATAATTTTTTTGTGCACCCATTAGTGTCATTTGACAGAAATGAACCATTGAGGCTTATGAGTAGTGAGTTATGTTGTTGCTGATAGTATCCAGGAGCCGGTTAAGAGATAGGGTTTTTATACGTGAACATAGTTGAACGAGAAGAAGTTGTTGTTGAGGAGTGGAGAGGGTTAAATGAAGAGTTGCTGGATAAATCCTTAGAAAATGATTTTCTGACAAGCGGGAATAGTTTGGAAGCCTGCAGAAAAGACAGTTTTGAGATTTTTGAGAGTCCGAGTAGTTGAAACATTTAAGCTTGGGAGGAAGAAGGACATTGGTCAGCTAGGTGGTTTTCTCAAAACTTAAAACATCTAAGAATCTGCATGCAGCTTTATATGACCGAAACGGCAGCATTTGAACCATCGTGTGGTGGGATGTAATTAAGTGTATATTTTTTAAGAGGTTGAGAGTGAAGACAGGGTTTCTGCGATGAACAGATCCAGAACCAGGCTCAGGCAAATGTTACGTTAATAGTGTGAATGTAAGCATTAAATTTGGTATTTGATGAAATGAATATGAATTCTACGGAGATTCAAAATCAACCCTCGGCCCTTCCAGGCTTAAAAAAAGGCTCTTGATATTTAATATGAATTTACCAAATTCAAGAGAGTGAATGGATACAATCTTGCTCGGTTTTTTGAGCGTATACTATGTAAGAGTGACGGGAATGAGGAAAATAAAAGTTTGTTGGAGGAGGTTGAGGAAGTGCTTGTGAGGACTGTGAAGTCAAATTTTTATTGGGTAAGAGGGGCAAAACTTCCTTTTTTTAGTTAAAGTTAGAAGAACAGATTCAATGTGTAAAATAACTATACTTTCACCATCTGGGGGGTCAGGAGGAGGGATCTTGGGCTTTGCAAGGGGTCCAGAAGGGAATTTTAAATAAAATCCTCCTACATTATTCACAAAATTACTAACAATAACAACAACAAGAGTAATGAGTCACAAAAGAAAAGTGACTTCCGGAAGATCAGGGGAGAAGAATATTCAAAGTACAACGCACTACACTTTTTTGGGCAGAAAACAGAAAAAAATTGGTTTTTGGATTATTTTAAAGCAAAACAAAAGAACTGATGACAGCCAAATATTATTGTTGCAATCTCCCTTGTGTGTATTATTGTGACAATTATACAGCGGTTTTAGGCTACGATTCGATTATAAATTGATAACACACCATTGATAAATCTTGTGCTTTGTTAGTTAATGTTTTTAATATGCCTATATTGATGTATAAGGCTGTACTCATAACATATTTTAGAAGTGCATAGTACGGTTTTTGTTTCTTCTCTTTTTATTTCACGCTTTTAATTATATTTTTGTTTTTTCTCCTTTTCTACCACTAACTTTGTGCTAGTAATATTTTTTCTTTTGTTTTTTTTTGCTTACATAAACTTATAATGTTTATTTTTTTTCTTCTTTTTAAATTGCACTATGACTGTCAATAACTATCATATATGTAAATGGAACATGTGCCGTCAATTTTCAGAGCAACAATAACTTGTGTTTATCTAATATAAATAAATTACACAGTGTAACTTTGTTTGAACCACTATTTATATATTATTTCTATAAACGTTGATAATACGATGAAAGGGTTTTTACACTATCGCAAATTTTTGGTGGTCTGTCACTTGATTTAGAAAGAGGATTTTTTTTATTTATCACATATTTTTTAACTTTTTGTTTAAAGTTCCACGTTTGTTGTATTCTTTTATGATTTTCCCTAAAAAAGGAACGGTTGTTCCGAAACCGGCTAGCATTCATATATATAAATATATATATATAAAGTGGTTAAAAAAAGTAAAATAGTTTCATTTATAAATAAATATTCCGAACTTTTTTAAAAAAATACTCACAGATTCCGAGTTCCCTTTAAATTAGATTTTTGATATACCGTTATATAATTATTATTTTTATAATGCATCATTTTTGCAATGATGTTATGTTCTATTATACACCGTCACATACCAAGCGAATACATTAAAAAAATTCAAGAAACATTAAAAATAAATTAGAAATTTAAAAAACTTTAATAGTATTAATTGGACAAACTTTGATGCAAAAATATTAGAAATACACGTGTTGGATTGCGGGCTAAAATTTCAAGAAGGATCATCAGGAGGTAGGTACAAAAACTAAACTCACTTTGCATAAAAAACATTTCACTTGAAATAATTGTACAAATGAAAACCAGGAAACACATAAAAGGGTATCTGCCAAAACAACGGAAAAAGGAACACTGAATAATTCCAAGAAAAATCTCCCAACTCAAGAACATTTGCTAGATTCCTTCTTGTATCATAAAATAATGACAAGCTGTCAAAATTAAAAATTCAAACACTGGCTTCGTGCGCTAATTGCGTCCCCACTCCTGCAGATGGTGAACGCAATTATTTATTCACGTTTATAAAATAATTAATACTTACCCCGGATGATTTATTAAATTATTAATATGCTAATTACGCCACGAAGAAACGCGGCACCGGGACGGGATGTTCAAGATGCATATTTAAATAAATGTTTTATGTCGGAGGGCTGAAGGGTTTATCGCTCTGTAGATTGGCTAGAGCTAAAATAAGGAGCCCCGGGGCCGGTGTGCCAGTACTACTGCTGCATGTGTCGAGCCGTGGTACTAACACAGTGCCAGTACTGCGTATATTGCGCCGTATAACTAACATGTATGATATAGTGCAAGTACCGCGTGTGTCGAGCCGTGGCACTAAAACAGAGCTAGTATTGCGTATGTTGCGCCGTACCACTTAGTCCGTCATCCCACTACCACATCCCAGACCGTTCGCAGCAATGTAAAATTCACTACGGTTTGCTAAGCAGCCATTGTGAGATTTCCGGTTTTTGTCGAATTCGTACCGATACCGAGCCAGTGGGACGACGGGTTAACATATTAGATATGAAGTGCCAGTACCGCGTCTGTCGAACCCACGGCTTCTGTTCTGGTGCCGCGTATATTGCGCAGTAGTACTAACACTGTACTAGAGCCGCGGTACGTCGAGCCGTGGCCGTATACATTTCTAGTGCCGTGGCACTAACACAGTTCCAGTACCGCGTTTGTACTGCGTGGCACTATTACAGTAGTATTGCTTTGGCTCAAGTACTACCAATTAACACGCTACGCACATAGTGCGGATGTCAACTATTTTGTATATATATAATAATAATAATAATAAGTATATATCAAATAGGATAGGTTCAAACCTTTATACTTCACAGAAATATTTATTTTTATTTGCTTCTAGCTGACGTGTACCCGGTGTTTCTAAGGGACTTATGAAAGTTTTGAGGTTATGAATTTTAGTCAACTGGGTGCATTTTAAAAGTGAAAATACTGTTTTATTTTTATTTGGTTTTTCGCTCAGCTGAGCTTTTACGTGAATTTTAACAACATAATATATATAGTGAGCAGTGGCGGCTCGTGACTTTTGAGTGCGATAGAATGATAAGAAAAATTATTGATGTTGTTTTGTCCAAAACAAACTTTTTTTCAAAAATTCAATTTTTTGTGGGAAAATTTTCTCATTCAAAATTTCCTGAAAATCTTTAACGAAAAATTGAATATTCGAAAAAAAATTTTTTCGGACTAAGCAATATCAATAAAGTCGAATTTTTTAAACTTATCATTCTATCGCACTCAAAAGTCACGAGCCACCACTGCTCACTAGGTATATTCTGTTCTTAAAATTCACGTAAAAGCTCACCGATAGTATAAGTGAGTGTTACGTTTTGCCATGGAATTTAATATTGTATTATGATAAGTATTTGATTCACTTGTTCGTGCCATGTCCTCCACGTGTGTCTTCGACTTGTTCAACCATTCACTTCCAAGTGATACATTTTCATAGCACCTCTTTCTACGTTCATCACTTACCCCTTAATTTATCACAAATAATTATTTGATTCGTTTTCTACAATTCACTTCATGTAATATACTGAAAACTACATCTTTACATTTAAAAAACTATATTACATCGGCTAAAATTACACTCAATATTTCATTCATGTGCTGAAATAAGATTAAAATCTTCCTCGGGCGTCACCGACTTTTTATACCATTCACTACTGAATACCACATTGTTACTTTAAAAATCTACAGTATATCAGTAAAAATTATCGTGCATATTTATTTATTTATTTATTTATTTAACACCCGTGCATATATAATGTTCAGTCTTCTCGGGCGCCCCCGACTTCTTCTACAATTTAAACTACTTTCTCACTCCCGGTACTGATAAAACAAACTTTAATAGTTTCAGCGAAATCGTTCCTGTAGTTTTAAAGTCTATAGAGGACAAACGAAAAAATCCTTTTTAGATATACACAAATTATAATCTAATTTATTTATAAAAATTTTATAATTTTAAATATTAAAGACTTACAATAGTAGTGCTGGTACCTACCTTGATGTATGGAAGTGAGGCATGGAACTGGCAAAGAAAGGATGAAAGTAGATTGAATGCTGTTGAAATGAAATCCCTGAGGCGTATGTGTGGTAAAACCATGTTTGATCGTGTGAGGAATGTGAAGATCCGCAAAGAGTGTAAGGCTGATGTAATCGTAATGAGTAAGATTAAAAAAGGGACGCTTAGATGGTTTGGGCATGTAGAGCGAATGAGCGAAGATAGGAGTGTAAGGAGGATATATGATGCAAATGCGAATGGTAGCAGAAGTCGAGGATTCCCGAGGAAGACATGGCACGATCAAGTGAATCAGATTCTCGAGTCGGGCCATGCCAAGAGTCAGAATAATAGAAGAGTATGTATGAATGTGAATGAGGCAAGAAGTATGTGCCAAGACCGAGTTGTTTGGCGGTCCGTCCTCTCTGCCTACCCCTGCGGGGAAACGACGTGATGGTTAGTTAGTACAATAGTAGCGTATGAATGCGAAAAATAAATATTACATATAAAAAACGTTAGTAATTTCTTATGGGATAGAAAAATGGCAAAACACCCCGATATATATTGTATAGGTAATTAAAGACGTCAGAAGTATTGGCAACGGTTAGAACACATCGTTCCGAGGACGGACTAATCTCATTATTCCGTGGTAGGTACGAGAAGGGAGAAAACGAACAAAGGGGGCTCAAGTTACGGGTCGTTATCCTTGATCGGGAAATAAATGAAATAAAATGTAAAACAGACAACTGAACACATCGTTCCCGTTGTTTAAGACAATAACAACTTAAAAAACAATTTTGAGAAAACGATGCAGACTAAATAACGTACTTAAAAAAATAGTAAATCATCACTCGAAATACTTTTTAAAGAAATTTTAAGCGAAAATATAGGCCAAAATGTAGTCAAAATGTAGGCAAAAATGTAGTAGGTATTTTTTTTTACCTTTAAAATAATGACAATCAATGAAAAATTTGTACATTCAAATAGATTGTAAATAACACAATAAAAAAAAAAAATAAAAAAAAAAAAATATTTAAAAAAACACAAAAATACTAACTAACTTTTTATTTCATATATCACCAGAAGGTTGAAAGAGCCTAAGCGAAATCCGAACACTAAGTTTGGTGATCGTGCATTCGGAGCATCCGGCCCTAAGGCTTGGAATAAACTTCCTATGGAATTGAGATGTATAACCAGCCCAACAGAATTTAGATCCAAACTAAAAACTCACTTTTTCAGACACTCATTTCCATAAATCCGTCATTCTATCCAAATATTTCTTTTTTTTTCATACTGTAATTGTTACATTATCTAGCGATTCCGTTCATTCAATTTTTCTATTGACTTGCCTACCAATGGACAATGGACAATATCAGCGGGAACATAACAAGTCAATTGGTTTAATTGTTGGCAGATGAATCATCTAAATGCGTTTAAGATTGACAATTGATTTTATTCATTAATATAATTCATTTAACATAATATATATCCAGCTAACAATAAAAACACCCTAATATAATGGAACTTCCTTCTTCTTCTGGCGTTAGTAAGATTAGATTGTTAATATTAATTTTAGTTGTAAGTTGCTAAATATGTAAATACTCGTATATACGTCGTTAAAATGGTAGTTATAGGCCTTAGTCGTAAGTCACTAGATATAAGTCTTACTGATAATTCAGTAGTTCTAGTATTAACTATTTAAGAAGTATATTTGTACAGCGCCCTTGAGGTGATTTCTCACGAAAACGGCGCTATATAAATTAGACAAATATTATTATTATTATTATTATTATGAAAAAAAGAACTAATAGCAATGTTACGGCAGAGGCACGCTCTAGATTTAAAAAGTCTATTAAATATTTAAAAATCGTATCTCTAATATTAAAATAAATGAGTTTTCTTTATTCCCACTTTAAATGTCTTTATCGATATAACGGAGAGGAAAATTCTTTTTGCTATTAAAAACAGGCCAGGATTTGACGTTTGGGAACCTTCGTAATATATGAACAAGATTAATAAGTTTGGCAGTTCATGTGGCAGCAAGGACGGAGAAGTGTTTGAAATTGAAGAGGCCTTCATAAAGTAGTGGCTATTTAATTTACGTATATTATTATCTACCTACTTAAACAGTGAACAGTTCGTCGACCTATGAATATTTATATATTTTTTTTTGTTTTTAAACAAAACAAAACGAAATTTAATTATTCTAAACCTAACTGAAACCTTAACACTGGGTTAGAAAGGTAACAAAATCCGCTTTCAATTTTTTTATTATAAGTATTAAAAATTTTAACCCAAGCATAAAAAATGGTACACCATTAGTTTTTTTTTATCTCTAAACACAGAACTGAAATTACTGATAATGAATATAGACAAAAAATTGTATTACAAACATTAGAGTTTCGTTCGAACTTTTGGTTTCATAAATGTGTACACTTTAATTCTTCCGAGTTTCACTTGTAGACTTGGTACATAAAACATTGTGTATTTTCTTACAAACATCATATAGATCGTATTTCTAATCACGACAGTAAGGGAGATAGAATAATTTTTATGTGACTATATGAGCTGTTCCCAAAAGCGAACAAATTTTGATGGATTACATAACATTTGAATTAAAAATTCAAATAAGGAATTATAAAATTATTAGGTAGTTTTTTAAACTTTATTTAGATTGGTCATCTAGTCAATGTAAGGTTGACTTGAATAATAAAGTGGATGGAATTGAAACGTATAGACTAATTTACAGACTTGCTAATTTACAGGTTGAGCTAAAATAGGACCTGACTACTGACTACTCTCAGTCAATTACCTAACAAATTATTGGGTATCTAACAAAAATATTATCAAAGACTACGAGAATGAAAACTGTTGAAAACTGCGTGGTTCCATATTGAAATAAATGTATCACAACATTTATTTATCTGATAATGATAACAATATTATATTTTAATATATCTAACTAATTGCAATAGAAAACCGACCCAAGATAGCCGTAAACAACTGTTATGTATTTGTTTTAACAAAGCCTCAATTCATATTTTTGCTGTAATAAAATAAGAACTCCTTAGTTAAGTGCCTACTATTAAAAAGCGGAAGTTTGTGCAAAACTTTTCGCATGCTAATTTTATATGATAAATTCTGAATATAATAATTTCAGCGATTACCTCATCAACTTTTATTATTTCTAAAAGTTTTTACACAAGAAGTTGGCAGCATACCTCAAAAACACTTTGAATGCGAGTTTATTTAAGATCTTATCAAAACTTAGTCCGTAACAATTTCCATATTATGGAAATTTCCCGACTAACCATAAGAAAGCAACCGTTTCCAATAATGTTACTAATTAAATTTCGCGCTACAATCTTTCCCCACCTTACGAACACATTATTGGGAATTCTTTGGGAGAATTATGTAGTACCGAAGATTCAATTATCGCATTCTTGGCTTGGGGTAATTAATAATAATTTCAGCTCGCAGTTTGTGGTACCCTAACTAGTGCTGGTTCACCGCCCCCCTCGCCCCGCTTCATCGCCCATCCGGCCGCCTCGCCAACCCACGTTGCAGCGCCGCGACGCCACTGGAACTTGTAATGTGATCCCGGAAATACTTGACCAACTTTTATCGAAGATGTCTAATAGTTGTTACGCCATTTTCACTCTTAAATTCTTCGCGGAATATTGTTAGAGTTTGCAATTTTCGACGTCAGTTTGAGGCGTTACTAATATTTTTTTAGCCTTTTGTAACAGATTTTAGTATTGCACAATAAATTGAAACAGAAATATTTTGGATAATACCAAAAACATCAGATATGGCAATGCATTTTACTGTATTGCATGAACATCTTTGGGTGCCGTTATCTGGCTGAGCAATTGAATTATTTTGTGGAATTAGTTTACAACAAATATCTAAAATATTTGAAGATAAATTATGAGTAAAGTTTTAGGTGCTTATAAAGAAACTAATTAAATCTGCAATTTTCGAATCAACACAACTTTTTTTAGTTTGTAATATATTTTCCATTTTAGATATAGAATTTTCGATATCTTTTAAACGGTTCGTAAATATAGTGATGAAACGAAGTAGAAACAACAAATGAAAAAAAAATAATTGATCTAAAAAACAAATCATTTAACCCATCTTTTAAATGATTTCGGTTAAATGATTTTTCGATTTCATACAGCATTATAATAACATGTTAGTTACAAAGTATGTCAGATTAGAGATTTATTTTTAAATTTTCGCACATGACATACAATTTTAAATTCAGAATAGTTATATGGAAAAATGTTAAATGCCAACAAAAAGCATAGGTGTTCACTTTTCTACATCTGTTTATTGTTTATACCATATATACGTAGGTCCATAACATAAAATACAAAAAAACTACTTCATTTTTTTGTCATTTGGTGACATATATAGCACAATGTGGCTCTAAAGTGTTCGATGTCTCTCGACAAATACAGCACTATTTGACCCGAGTAGTTTAAAATACACAAAACATCTTATGATATGACATGTGAAATATGTTTGCGAAGCCAAGTAGTAAAGCTAATAATGTTTAATTTTTTTTTACCAGGATTAGAAACAGATAATTTACTATTCTACGTCAGTACTCATAAAAATTATATTTTTTCCGAAATACCATTGAACTTAAAACCAAAAACAATTTTAATGATTTATTTTTAGTCTCAGTAAAGTTGTGTTATAAACATTGAAAGCAACATAATTATGTACCATAATTAATTATCTTTACCCACTCTAGTTAAAAGGATTAATTATTTTTGTTCAATTTCATAATATTATTGTTTGCATTGACTTTGTGTGAGATAAACTTTTTTCACACAATGAATTTTTGCAGATCAAATTGTAGATTTTGCATAATTCCATGTGAAATACATCTTTTGAGTGAATTTTCACGCAAATTGAATTTTTGTCTTTTTTTGAAATCAACTTTTTAAATAAACCAAACATAATTTGTAACAGTTATAATGGTTATATTATGGTTGTAGTTTTCATATTCCTCTAATAGATGAACATGACTACTAAACCAATTTTTATGGATTCTGATACCTCAAGACTGAATTACACCTTTCGAGTGCTCGTTCGATTCCCACGCTATATTTCTCGGTCGAGGAATTAATCGAAGAGTAGAGGTGATCATTTCTAGAAAAGATAGTGGGAGAGTCAAATTGTTGAGATTAGTTTAATGAAATAGAAAAATTATGGAAGATAGAAAAATTATGAGAGTTTTATAAAAATAAATGTCAACATTTTTTTAATTTCGATATTTCTTTCCTTCACAGACTCAGCTGTTCGCACTGACCGACCGAGTGGAGAGCGAGTGAAGCGCCTTGTTGAGTACGCAGGTGGAGGGAGTTCTTACTCGACCGAGTCATTGGGCTTTGCTTTTATCCACTGAGTCGCCTCAATCAATCGCCGAGTTATACCGAGTAATGATTGTAATGATCACATCAGCCGAGCATTCGTCTGAATGTATTGTCTCAACCGAGTACTTGTCAAGTGTAATTCCGGCATTATGACGGAATCACTGAGAATATACCGAAGTTCTATAAAAAGTTGAAAAAATAAATATTGAAGTTCTCTAAAAGTTCTATTTAAATTATATTTTAATTTAAGTTCTATGAAATAACTGGCCCATAGTAAAAATAAGAGAACTTGAATGGAACCTAGACAGAACTTGAAAATTGGTGAATTATTCAATGTCTATGAATTCTTTAGATTGGCTCTTACATTCTATATATTGCGAATAAGGGCGCATTCCGAGTATCATCATATATTAACTACATTTTTTCTCTCTTTTTAGTTGTTATGTTGGAGTTCTGGCTGTCATTTTATGCAAAAATTAAATAAAGTTAAGAAACGCGATGAACTTAATCACTACATTTCTATTGGTTTATCACTTTATTCTGAGAAGAACGCTCATTTTTGCTAAGAACAAAAACTTTATCTTATCTCTCAATAAATAATTTTGACTTAGTGTAGTGAGAATTTCAATTTCTTTCTTTTATTAAATATACAAATAAATTACAATAATTTACAAATGTTGATTTTTGAGACTGATTGTGAAAAAAATTATTTAAAAAAAAAATATTTTAAAAATTTACTTTACTACATTAAAATTTTAATATCACGATATTTCTTCACCGCATGTTTTTCAAATTTTTTCAGACCACTGTTATGTATGGCCATGTTGGCAGTCCTGATGCGTCACGTGGGAGATTATAACGAGTGTGCGCGGTGTCAATAAACGTCATAGGTCTGAGTCAACAGTCTTTGATTTTTAATAATCCCCGATATAATAATTGGCGACGAGGATAATCGAAAAAGTTAAATTAATAACGAGTAATATTAAGTCCAGTGTAAAACAGTGATTTCGTCTTTGTTTTTTCAATCATTTTAACATGTCTACGAGTACTTTGCCAGTGCCGCAATACGAGTCGAGTTGTGAAACCTTCGGAATGTTTTTAGAACGTGTTCAAATTTATTTAAAAGTAATTAATATTACGGACAAAGAGAAAATTGGATATCTTTGTATGATTATTGGTGCGGAAAAATATAAAATTTTAAAAGTAACAGTTCATCCGAAAAATATTGAAGAGTTAACTTATAACGAGATTGTAACAACACTTCAAAATAAATATGAAGAAAAAAAATGTACGATCGCCCAAAGATATAAATTTTATAATCGTCAGCAACAGTCGAACGAGGGAATTGATGATTACATTTCAGAAATAAAAAGTCTGTCAATATCATGTAATTTTGGAGCATTTCTGGATGAAGCCTTGAGGGATAAATTGGTGTGCGGTGTGAAAAATGAAGCCATGACTATAAGATTACTGTCTGAAGATGAATCGCTGAGTTTCGAAAAAGCAAAAAAAATTGTGAAGAATATGGAGACAGTAAGTTGTTCTGCAGAAATATTACACAAAGAAGATCTTTCATCGGGAGTTTTCGAAGTAAAGCCGAAAACGTCACGTCAAAGGAGTACTAGTCCGCAACAAGGTCAAAGGAGTTCAATGTCATCAAGTCGTCTTTCATCTCCATCACGTGGAAATCCCAGAAAAAGATGCGAGAGGTGTTTTATCAGTCATCAACCAGAGTCATGTCCGTCAAGGAATTGGAAATGTTACAAGTGTAATACATACGGTCATACGTCAAAATTTTGTTCTAGTGTAAAATCAATTGTTATTAATCATGTAAAATGTGTGGGTAATATAAATGTTTTAAATATGTCCGTGTCTGAAACAGCTAATATTGATTTGTTTGTAAACGGTAGGAAAATGTCCTTCATGATTGACACAGGGAGTTCATCGACCTTGATAAGTCACAAAATGTACATAAAATTTTTCAAAACTTGTAAATTAAGTCAGTTCTATGGTAATTTGTTTACAGCAAATAGTCAAAATTTATATTGTTTTGGATTTTTTATTGCAAAAGTAAGTGTAAAAGATGATTCTAAATTGGTCGTGGATTTACCAGTATTAGTTATTAAAAATCTATCGTCTGAAGCTATTCTTGGTAGGAATTGGATAAATGTTTTGAATCCGTCTTGGGAAAATACATTTATAAATTCTTTTATGTCAAATATTGGTAATGATAATACTGTAAATTCAGTGTCTGTCAGTGGAAAAAATAAATCAAACATTGTCGAAAAATTGTCACAAAAATATTTAAATTCTTTTTCTAAAACGAATAACGACATACCAATTAAAGAGTTTTCGGTAAATTTAAGTTTAAAAAATAATTCAACTCCTGTTTTCCACAAAGCATATGAGGTCCCTTATGCACTGCGTGCAGAAGTATGCCAAGAGCTAGATCGTCTTGAAAGCGAAGGCATTATTTCTAAAGTTAAATATAGTACTTGGTCTTCTCCAATAGTTTGTGTACCAAAACAAAATGGAAAAATACGTTTATGTGCAGATTTAAAATCTACAGTCAATCCACAATTGAGAATTGATCAATATCCTATTCCACGTCCAGAGGATATTTTTAATAAATTTTCAGGTTGTCAAGTATTTTGTAAATTAGACTTAACAAATGCATATTTACAGTTGTCTGTGTCAGATTCTAGTAAAGAATTACTTACAATTAATACATGTAATGGTTTATATGTTTACAATCGTTTACCTTTTGGGTTGTCATCGGCTCCTGCCACATTTCAAATGGTCATTGATACAGTCTTGGGAGGCATAAAAAACTGTGCTGCATACATTGATGATATTTGTGTAGGTGGTAAAGATGAAACGGAGTGTTGTAATACTTTAGAAAAAGTTTTGTCAAAGTTAAATGAGTTTAATATAAAAATTAATGTGTCAAAAAGTGAATTTTTTGTATCTTCTTTTAAATTTTTAGGTTTTACTTTGTCAGGTCAAGGCAAAAGTCCGTCTTTGTCGAAAGTTGAGAAAATTAAGTCTACTGGGTGTCCAGAAAATGTTACTCAACTAAAATCGTATTTGTCAATGTTGAATTTTTATAGGAATTTTATTCCTATGTGTCCTACTGTACTAGAACCACTCCATAATTTATTAAGAAAGAATGTAGAATGGTGTTGGTCTGATGAATGCGAAAAAGCATTTATAAATAGTAAGTCTCTCTTGTCAGATAAAACTATGTTAGTTTTATTTGATCCGTCAAAACCATTGTGTCTTACAGTCGACTCCAGTGCATACGGTGTCGGATGTGTCTTAAGTCATGTCGTAAAGAATCAAGAATTTCCTATAGCTTTTGAGTCTGCAACGTTAAATTCAGCTCAAAGAAATTATAGCCAATTGCACAAGGAAGCCCTTGCTGTTATTTTTGGAATCAAGAAATTTCATAAATATTTAATTGGTCGTCATTTTACTATATATACTGATCATGCTCCATTGTTGTCTTTATTTGCCGAAGATAAAAAAGTCCCCGTTTTAGCTGCATCACGTCTCATAAGATGGTCTATAATATTGTCCGCGTACAATTATAAATTAGTTTTTAAAAATGGACTGAAAATTCCCCAAGCTGATGTGATGTCACGTTTGCCAAGTAAACAACAATTTAATGTAGAGGAATGTAATTTTGTATACATGTCAACACCCTTAATTCCATTTTCAGAAGTTGAAAGTCATTCTGAAAAAGATGAAATGTTATCTAAAGTCATTAAGTATGTTTCAATCGGTTGGATTGAAAACTTGTCAAGTCCAGAAATTAAAAAATATTTCAAGTTCAGAAATTTACTGTCGGTCAAGGGAAAATGTCTTTTATTTGGTGACAGAATTGTAATACCAGAATCTCTTAAGTCTAAAGTCTTAAATTTAATACATTATGGTCATCCTGGTATAGTCAGATCAAAAATTCTTGCTCGTTCTTATGTTTGGTGGTTAGGTATGAATCAAGATATTATTTCTAGATGTGAAATGTGTCAGTCGGTACAAAAAGCTAACAAAAATGTGCGTCATAATTGGCCTATTGCTGAAAGTCCATGGGAAAGAGTCCATTTGGATTTTTTTGACTTAAAAGGTTCCAAATACTTGTTAGTTTGTGATTCATATTCAAAGTGGATAGAATGTTTTTATATGAAAAATACTAAATATTCGGATTTGTTATCAAAATTAAGTGAAGTTTTTTCCAGATTTGCGTTTCCGAAAACTATTGTTTGTGATAACGGTCCTCCATTTTCATGTAAAGAATTTTCAATTTTTTGTCAAGAAAAATCTATTAAATTATTATTTTCTCCACCATATAATCCCGAGTCAAATGGATTAGCAGAACGATCTGTTCAAACATTCAAAAAGATTTTAATTAAATTTATGTTTTCAAAAAATTCTAAATTTTTGTCACCAGCTCAACGTCTAATAGATTGTTTGTATACTTATCGTTCCACCCCTACTTCTGTCACGGGTTTGTCTCCTATGGCTAAAATATTTTCGTATGAGCCACGTACACCTCTTCATGTTTTGACAGAAGAAAATAATGTAAATAAAAGTAAGCAATCAAGTAAAAATGCATTGACAGAGTATGAGGAAAATGATAATGTATTGGTATACTTAAGACATTTGAAAGGTCCTATGAAATGGGTTCAGGGAACTATTAAGTTAAAATTAAGTTCATGGGTGTATTTAATTCTTTTAATCGGAGGAGAGGTAAAAAAGGTCCATGTTAACCAAATAAAAAAAAGTTGCATTAAGTTAAAATCAAATTATGAAAATCCCGATAAATGGTATGACTTGGGAAGTCAAGAAAATAAAAATGATAGTGAGCCTTTACCCAGCACTAGTGGGAAAACTGATGTAGTAACTAGGGCTGGCAGATTGGTGAAACCTCCTGTCAGATTTAGTCATAGTGATTATGTTTAAGTTTTATTTGGTATTGTAAATTGTTTGAAAATAAAACAAAAAAAATAAAGGAGGAAAGGATGTTATGTATGGCCATGTTGGCAGTCCTGATGCGTCACGTGGGAGATTATAACGAGTGTGCGCGGTGTCAATAAACGTCATAGGTCTGAGTCAACAGTCTTTGATTTTTAATAATCCCCGATATAATAACCACGATATTTGCAACGTTTTTTGTGGTTCCTTTAAGTAATTTAATGATTATTTAAAAAAAAACCTTAACGTTAACCTAAGCTCCTACACCTACTCTGAGTTATGAAATTTTTTTATTTCTCCCTCATAGGTATGATTTGAGATTTTACATACCCATGAGGGAGATTCAAAAGTATTATAGTGATTTATTTTTGGGGTATTATGTCGTGTTGCTTTAAAATTCAACGTTAATGTCAGCTCTAAGAGGGTTGGAGCTGGCAACACGGTATCGCATCTTCATACAAAATCACAACCTTAGATTACACATCTGCCCAGAAGAAATAATAAAAATCATCAAGGGTCTAAAGAAAAAGAAAGCGGCCGGTCCTGACGGAATATCTAACAAAATCCTTAAATACCTACCAAAAAAGGGCATCTGCGCCCTGACTGCCATCTGCAACGCAGCACTTAGACTACGTTGCTTTCCAAAGGACTTCCAAGAAGCTGATGTCATTTTAATTCCTAAACCAGGCAAGGATCCATTATTAACGGAGAACCATAGGCCGATAAGTCTCCTTCCTTGCTTGGGAAAAGTCCTGGAAAAAGTAATTCTTGTAAGATTAAATGAAATCACAAATAAATGTAAATTCTTGCCAGACTTTCAACATGGTTTTCGAGCAGGTCATTCAACCTCTTATCAACTCCTCCGTGTCGTGGAACACATCACGGAGGGCTTCAACACTAATAAGAAAACAGTAATATTATCTCTAGACGTCAGTAAAGCGTTCGACAAAGTCTGGCACAATGGCCTAATATATAAAATGTACCAACTAGGGTACCCACTTAGAATCATTCAACTTATAAATAGTTTCCTGAGAAATCGCACATTCAAAGTAAAAATAAATAACACATTCTCCACTACGCGCCCCCTATCAGCTGGGGTCCCGCAAGGCAGTCAACTCTCGCCGTCATTATATAACATTTATTCATGCGACATTCCAAAGCCAATAGATCATAACATCATTATTACTCAATTCGCTGATGACACCAACATAATATCAAGCTCAACTGTCGTGGCCACTGCTACAAGCCGCGTTCAGAAACAAGCCGCTCTAACAGAAAAGTGGTGTAAAAAGTGGAGAATTTCAATTAATCCGACCAAAAGTGTCGCGACCGTGTTTCACAAGTCACGGCCTAAAAGACCCCGTTTCATTAAACTGTTTGGGGAAAACGTACCATGGGAATCATCATTAAAATACCTCGGTGTCACTCTAGATTATAAACTCACTTGGAAAAAACACATAGAAGAAAAAACAAAAGCTGCAAATCGTTATCTATCAGCCCTATATCCCATGATGTGTAGAAATAGCCGTCTATCAGCAGACAACAAATTATTGCTTTACAAGTCAACAATCAGATCATGTTTCTCTTACGCTTGCCCAATCTGGGGTCATGCAGCAAACGTTCATATCAATAAACTTCAAATCTTTCAAAATAAATGCATTAGACTCGCCTTAAATGCACCCAAGTGGAGTAGAATCTCTACTCTCCACAATGACTCTAACGTACCGTTGATTAAAAATATCATTATTGCACAGGCTACTAGGTTTTACGCTGGCCTAGATAGTCACTCAAATCCCACGATAAACTCTCTCGCTAAATACAGCGAGAATGAACACCATAAATTTAAAAAGCCAAAATCAATCTTACGTAGAAATTAATATTAAAAATAAATCGTACAGAATTTTCCTGCATACAGCCGCAGTATAGTTTTTAAGTTTTCTAGTAAAATACTCCAAATACATTAATAATCAAGTAAAGCATCATTAGATAATCCTTTTATAATTACGCTAGAGCAAGTAAACTTAGGTTTAGGTACTCTGAAAAATAATTAAATCAAAAGTCAAAAGTCACATCTGCCCTGATGATGGACACTGCAATGGTGTCCGAAAAATTGGCAAAAGAAGGAAGTAGCGCAACACGGCACTATACCCCAAAAACAAATCACCATAATCCCTCATACTTGTTTATTATAATTCTGTACATAAATTATGTATTATAAAATATGATGATCTCCATCAATTGGTTAATTTTGTTTGTTTGAGATGTATTTTGTTTATCTTCTGCGTTTGCGAGTACTTACTAATTGTGTTAAGGATTTACTTTACCTAATAATTGTATTCTTGTGATGTTTAGTTCCTATTGTAAAATTTGCTGCTCTGCGCAAAAAGAAATTGCAATTTTCTCCAATAAAATATATTTTAAAATTCTCAGTGATTTTGGAAAAGAATACTTTTTTGTTTGCAAGAATACTAACTTACGTACTACTATTGTCACGATTGCGCATAATAAAGTTTTATTTATTTTCACTTTCAACGAAAACTTGTTTGAATTCTTGGAATGCCAGGATTAATTATTTTCCGTACTAATAATGACATATTAGTTTTGTAAGTAGTCATGTAACTTAAAGCATGCAAACAACAACTGAATGGTATTGCGTTTTAATTATGGAACACGCTTTTCAGTTTGCTTAAGAAAAGTTGAATAGGTACGATTTCACGGAATTTGTAAATCATGCGATGGCGAATAGAATTAAACACGGAAAAGCGGACAAAGGCGATAAAACTTAATTTGAACATTTACATAGTTGGGCTTGATTTGGGCATATCGAATCAACGGGAACACTGGCTTTGGGCTCTACTCACACATTAAGTGGTTTTTTACAAAGACATCGATTCTTGATGATTGGATAGTTTTGTTAAATTTATTGAGGCACTAATCTCAATTTTGCGCTAGTAAACACTTTTTCCGGCTTAGTGGTTTATTGTTGTCAAAAATATTAATAATGCAGTAAGTTTCAATAATTATTAGTTTTGAAAAGCTTATTTTCATTAATTTCATAATTTTGACATTATTCTTTTAATATGTCTTTGCCGATCGCCCAGGCGCTTATTGACATCTGACCCCCAAGTTCATTTATTTAGAATATACCCAAGCTATTTTGTTAAGCGAACATACAGCTATTATTAGCCTAGATTATCGATATGTTAACTCTTGATATGGCGTGTCATACAAATTCGGTCGAATAATTCGGCCCATTGATTCCGTCGTTTCGCTTCGAAAGGATAATATCTTGGGAGACAAATTTGGTCCTCACAACCAACAAAAGATAAAAAGCAATGATTTTTATTTGCGAATCCTGCGAAATAAAGTGCTTTCTTTTCGATAAATGTTTTCGTAGCCCAATTTTTGGAACTAATAATTTTGGTTTCGGTGTCATTTTTAACATTCACACGTCCTGTCTAGACTTTGTTGCTCGATGGCATAGATAGTCAATTTGTTCGCTTTTGGGAGCGGCTCATATGGTCTCAAAGAAATCGTTGTTTTCCTTAATGTCATCCTGAGAAATATGGTCTTAACACTCTAAATGCAGTAAGACGTATAAAACACAATGCTTTATATTCAAATCTATAAGTTTACCATAGAAGAATTGAAATGAGCACTTTTATTAAGTCAAAGGTTCCGACCGCAATTTGGAAAAATATTATGAAACTTTCTGAATTTGTTATTTATTAATCAAACGACAAAAAAGTAAGGTGACAATAATCTTTATAAAAAATTTGTACAACAAAATATTGTAACAAATATGAGGCAGGTAGTATGTTGTATTTGTTGAAATTTAAAAATTCCAAGCCTGATTCAAATTTCCCGATGCCGTAGCTCACTGTTCTTTGGAGAGTTTTGCCGTTTCAGACAATATTATTTTTTAATTTTTTTTTTTATTTTCACGCCAACAACCTATACTTATGCAATTATAAATATTAATATTTTATCGATACAGTGATATAAAAGGAATAAAGTATCCGAATTTGATAATTTCAAGCGCCGTATAATGTAGACGAACCTTTTTATAAAAAAAAATATTGCCTGACCTCGCCACGGACCCCCGTTTGAAGTGCCATTATTGTTGAGGCGGTTAAATGTCAGCCCTCATGTACTGGCCATTTATTATTTTATTTGTTGATTGACATTTGTATTAGAAATAATCTACAAATGGACAAAGAGAAACAAAGGTCAAGCTTAATGCGGTATTGCAAATTGGGAAGCGGGTATGGGTACCGCTGCTTCGGTAACAATTTATTGGAAAACCAACAAATCTGTCATATGTCACCTCAAGTAGTAGCAGGCTAGGTCTTGGCGGCGAATATGGATTGGGAAACGCTGGTTGAAGGTGACCCTTTGACCTCTCCAACATGACTATCTAACTGTCGCCCTGCACCGCAGTAATGGATTCGTTTGTCCGACAATCCTATAAACACTGACCACCAGATTTCTACCCTATGAGTTGTGGGTAGGGATTTTCTTCCCAAAAGTACCTCTCATTTATTACCCTGAAAAAACACTCCACACAGCATCCACAAAGATGATATGCGCCATAAGAGAACTCATTTTCCTAAGGGCGTCGTGTGTGGAGCTAATGTAAAAAAAATCGTTTTTGATTCTAGAAATGGTCAGAATAGTTTTTCTGTTTAAAAATACATGTGAAAACTGGGGATTAATTTAAAAAATCAATTGGACAGAATATATGTTTATTATTTTGAAAAAAATTTTTTTTTCATAAATAAATGTGTGTATGCTAATATTTATATATTTCATGTGTAGCATTTTATCGCCAGCCGCCATGCTAGTGATGTGACTGTGTTATGAAGGGAAATTAAAAATATAATTTATAGTAGGTAAATCCTTTTAGATATGATTTGAGATTTTCGTGACCAAAAGTATTATCATTATTATGTTTTGGCTTATTATTCTAGTATTTATTATTAGAAGAGATGTGGGTGCTATTGTGTAAGAAATTGTGTCATACGTTGCGATCCATAACAATTTTTGGTAAATTAATATTAGTTTCAAAGGTGCACAAAGGCAATTCTCATGATGATAAATATTGCCCTGCTTTTTAAATGTTTTATTTTATTTTGTCTGTTGGGTAATACATGTAGGGTTAAGAGTGTGTGGGTGCCTTCATATACCTCTACATGGAAAAATGATTTTATTTGATTTAAACATGCAGATTAAAAGCAGAGTTTGTACACTTACGAATGGGTTAAGTGTACGCAATCAACACCCATCTTCATTTTTTAAAAATTTACTATCTTTTGAGGTTCCAGTAGTTGTTCGAGTAAATTACTTAAAACTAAATAATGAAAAATATCAACAAATAAATAAATAAAATAATAAAAAATCCACAAGCGTTTTAATTTAAAAATAGCGCACGATACCCCACGTAACTAATTTAAAATATTAGCCCATAGAATAGCAATAGTAATCTCAAAATGTTCTTTAACAAATCTACCAATTAAGCTCCCAGCATGTAAACTATCTTCGAACTTGGATACCGAAAACAAGTCGTGTTGAGCATATTTCAATAGAGTGACTATTTGCACTAAAACTGTGAATAACTTTATGAATTTGGGAGATAATCAGATTAGGCTGTTAGTTAAAGCTTAGTCCGGAACATTATTTGTGCTCCAACATCTGGAGTCTGCTATAATTATAGGGTGTTGCATACCTGGCTAGAATAATATCACTGGATCATGGGAGAAGTTAGTCTAACTCCAAATCTTGTGGCATACTAAATGAAAATGGCTCGTTTGTGACCAGATTTTATAAATAGAAAATACTTTCTGCCATTCTTTTCCGAATATCTTTCACTGCAATGGATTTCCTTCTACATCTGTGTTTAATATGTTTTAAACAACTTCAGTTCCTCATTGACAATAATAATAAGAAAATAAGAAGGTAATGTTCGGAATTGGTATTTCATTGATACTCGTTGATATTATCTTCGTAAATGATTAAATATTACAATGATTTTTTAAGTTTCCCTAATAAAATAAAACTTTAGTTTCTCCTCTTAAGATTGCATGCTAGGACAATCATTTGTTTTTCTATCTAATTACCCATCAAAAAATGCATTTCTCCATTCTGCTGCTAACAGTATCATTATTATTTTTGTAAAGTTGTACAATAATGTTTAGTTGGAGTTGCAATCTTCATAAATTTATTCAACTGCGATTGCGACAAACTTTTTTATAACCCATGCATCCAGCTCTCCAAGTATTACTACAAAAATATGTTAAATTCAGGATTTTGATAACATTAAGCTTTCACTAAACATGAACACTTCGCAAATCATCAAAAAAATTCTGCATATTTATGAAATATGAACGCATAACGATACTTATAAATGTATTTCTTATCTCAGTAATCTATTAATATCTGATGTAATTAACGTACGACATTAAGTGAGCGGGAGAAAACCGGGTAATAAGAGCCCGGTCTATGAAGTAATGACACAAATTTTCTTCCAGCGGCCGTGAGGCTGGTCGCAAGTGTTACATTTGTACGTGGCCTGTGAATGAATATACTGCTTTACGTATTCTAGGGGTTAATCGGTCATTTAAAGCATGTATATAAGTACAATGAATGCATCTAAGTATTTAATGGCAGCAAAAACTTTTACATGTATTTGTTTCTGTTTCTGTGGTTTAGTTATTCTGCTGCTCTTTGAGAGCAGATTCCCATTATGCCGTAATGGACTACAAAACTGGTACGAAAACAATGCTATGTGTATGCTAATCCGTACATGTGATTACCCATACTTCTCTTTAAACTAACTCCTGCACGAAGTTCCGTTTGAAGTCGGTTTTCCATTTGCACTCTCAATCTGCTGCAATTGCTCGTGTTCCTTCGGGTTAAGTGAATTGTTGGGGACATATAAAGAGAAGCGCGCGTTAGCTGTGTTATCCACTGCTACCCATTGGTCGTCCACTGGAATGTTTTGCGATTTCTTTCTCGTGCAAACACCCATCCACTTTGTCTCATGGGTATTGGTCAATGTACTTAAAAGGGGTTTGTTAATCCTGACCAACAAAAAAAACACCGATCCGCTTAGACGAAAAGTCTCGCTTTAATCATTGAAGACAATATTAGCGACCGTCTAACGAATATTTGAAATAGAAAAATCAGAAAAAGATACGGTCGCATCTAAGAATCGAACCCAAGATCATACTTCTACTAGGAACAACCAACATTTTTTTAACGCAGTTCTTAGTTGGAGTGATGATACAGTTAAATATAACTTAAGGAAATAGGGTCAAATTAGCTCGGTAGTAACGCAAAGCCCTGGTGAAGCAGAGGCACTGGGTTAAATTCTCTTTAAATAATCTTTTTCTGATTTATCTTGTTTTCTTATTCTTCAATGATTTAATTTTAACAATTTAGGTTTCACTCATTAAGTTATTCTAACAAATAAAAATAAAACAAATGTTTAGTAAAATATTCACATGAATATTTAACGGTCATATTAATCTGTCGTATTGATATAAAGCAAAATAACGATGTGCGATGACGCTGTAATCGCGTCACCGTAACTTGGGGCAGAGAAACGCGTTATATCCTCTCTCTGTTCTAGGAAGACTTGTTATTCTACAGGAAATTGCGCTGCCCCAACCAACAGATAAAGTAATTGCTAGATTTCTGCACTTACCAGGTTTGGTGATTATTTTGTTTTGATGTCCAGCGGGGCCCACAGTTGGGAAGAATCTTCGATGAATCACAGTAAATTTTTTTTACATGAACTAATGTGCTACGAATAATGATATTTAACGGCAGTTTTCTATCCGGTAAATACTCTTTGATCTTGAATCGATGAAGGTTGAATTCTTACTTACCGCACTGTTGGCTAGGTGTGTGCGGTTGTGTAGAAAATCAAACGTGGAGTTCGAATTCCTGAATAAAAAAATAATTTCTTACAGAATAAAGCTGATTTAATAAAACAAACTATTTATAAAAACCAATGAAATCATGAAAAAAAATCAATGATGCATATGAAGAATGCGTTGATGATGGATGTAAGTAAGTCTTAAGTCATCGTATTGGAAAAAGAGATTAATTAAGGTTAATATAGATGTCAATAATGAATACTTGGAGCCGGTGGATGAGTTTGTGTATTTGGGAAGTATGTTTACGATAAATGGAAATGCTGACAGATATTGAAAAAAAGCAGTTAACTCCATTAATAATACTGTGATAATTTGTAAAGCGCCGTTTTTGTGTAAAAGCACCTCCTCAACCGCGTTCAGTCCTGAATTAATGGAGGACTGAACGCGGTTGGCGCTTACATAAAATGTCCAAAGAAGAGAAGCTAGCAGTCGACGATGGAGTGCTGGTACCTACTCTGATCTATGGCATTGGGGCATGGAACTGGCAGAGGTAGGATGAAAGTTGGACTGAATGCTGTAGAAATGAGATCCCTGAGGCTTATGTGTTTTGAAATCATGTGTGATAGTGTGAGAAATGTGGACACCCGATCCAAATAATTACCATTCGAAAAAAATTCAAGGCTGATTTAAGTTTAATGAGTGAGATTAAGAAAGGATTAGATGCTTTGGGCATGAGAAGCAAATGAAAGAAGAAAGGAATGTAAGAAAAATATATGACGCAGATGTGAATGGCAGAAGAAGTCAAGAACGCCAGAGGAAAATATGGCACGATCAAGTGAATCATATACTTGAGTCGGGCCAGGTCAAGAGTCAGAATAAGATAAGAGTATATGTGAGACGATGTATGAATGTGAATGAGGCAAAGAGTGTGTGCCAAGATCGAGTTTTTTGGTGGACCGTCCTATCTGCTTACCTTATAGTTATGAAATGAAATAAAGTAACTTCTTGTATATAGTTAAAATGACACTGTACAAAGTAATAAAAAGCTTGGAAAGATAATAGGGGAAGGGAGGACAAGATGGAAGGCTTAACGTTAAGATGTAAAAGAAAATATAACAACATAATATCAATAATTTATTTTAATAAGTCTTCAGAGAGATCTTACATGCATATAAAATTGAGTTATTAAAAATAATTAAAATTGAGTATAAAATCTGTTACGACCCATAAAGCAAAAACAGAAAATATTCCATCTTGCCCTAACCCTGAGGGCAGGATGGAAAGCTTATAAGGGCAAGATGGAATGAATAGGATATCCTTACATTTTACAGTTGACACATAAAAGACAACCGTTTTCTATGTCTGAAAATAGTTCATGTGCCCAACCACAACACTGTGGAAACTGTACCAAGTCCTCTGTGGGCGGTTCCACATATGCTTCTCCACATAATACACACAACACATCGTCTTGTGTTGACTGCTCCGGATGTTGTAGTATGTTCTCATCTTTTTCTGTCATTTTCCCCTTTCTTTTACCCTTTCCTTTGCCCTTTCCTTTGTTTTCCTTGTCATTGATGATCGGATTAAGGACTCATTTTGGTTTCGCTTTCAGCTCCTTATTTTTTTTAATAGTTTCTTGGAATGAAGAACTAGTAAGGATTTCTGATTTTTTACATCTCAATTTTCGCTTCTTTATTGTAGGAGTAACTTTTGGTGATGGAAGTATTTTGATTGGAGAAATTTAGTACGAGGTGGATGGTTGTTCCAAACTCTTATCAATAACACCTAAACTTGTTTTAAATATACTGTCTTCTCACATCGTATTCTGTGTATTATCAAAAATAAGTTGCACTTCTTCATCCTGTTTTTTTTCATAACCATCATGGACAGTAGATGTTTCATTGGTAATATTGTCTACAATATTGACGTTTATTGACGAATAATCATTTGTGTCGGCATTTTAGTCTCTCTCATCAGTCACAATGAAATTTTGTTCGCCTTCAATTACTGGAGCGTTTTCATAAAAAGGTGCCGATGCAAAGTCTAAGTCTGTAAACAAATGTCTATATATGGGAAGATGCCAGCCTTTCTGAACCCACTAGGGGCATTTTGCACAGTAGTACTTTTGTTCATAGGCGATGCATACTAGCCTAGCTATATCAAACTGATTTAATCTTCTTCCAGGATGATTCTTTTGAAAAGTGTCAGGGCTTGCTCAAAAGCCACTTCCAAGAGACGTCCAATGGTTGCAGCTTGTGGATTGTGTGGGGGGAATACTGAGCATGAATATATATTTTTCTCGAGCTAAATTTAAAGCTTCTAGATTTTGATGAGTAAGATGATTATCTGGAATTAATTAAACAAGGCTTTCTGCTGTTGGTCTTGTTTTCTCAATAAATATTTGTAGCTGTAAGCTGCGCGTATTGTAGTAGTTACAGCTTCGTCCATCACTATCTGCATTGTTTCTTCAGTTCAAGATCCTATTAGTCCAGTCAGTGGGGGATAAAAAAGGGCTCCACCTTGCAAAAGGTTAGGTAGTAGCGATTTTCACATATTTTGTTAAGATTGGGACTCTAAAGAAAAAAACAAGTTTTCGACCTTGAGGGGGTCGAGCTCGACCCGCCATCTTGGATTGAAGGTCCCAAAATTTGGTTTTTTCAAAATAATTATGAAGTGGTTGATTTTACAACCAAATTGTTGAGCGCAAACATAAAGACAACTAAATTACCTACATTTTTTGCAAAAGTTTTTTTTTGTAAGTCTAATAGGTAACGATTTACAGCGGTTGAAAGAAGAAAATTTTGACAAAAAATTGTAAAACTCCAGTTTTCTTGTTAAATTTTGTACGAACATATTACACAATATCATTTTAACGTATTTTTACGTTACAATATACTTATATAGCATCATCCGTGTGCTTGATGACGTTGATTTGTTATAGTGGGATCCTAGTCTAAAGCTTCCTTAAATTCGAACTCGCCCCATTTCCTTTGTCGCTTTTCACTGAAGAAGGAATGCGCAAAGGTCGAACAACTTCCAGAAGGCGTGCAACTTGAAGGTAGCTAAATTAATGTTGTGGATGGAGGATATCTTTTACATAAAGTTGTATGGAATCGGAATGATTATTTTGGATCGCATTAAAATGTACATACATTTTAACTGAATTTGAACAAACGCAATTCATTTTTTATTCTATATTTGTTTTGTATTTTACAACATACTCGTACTTTTTTCAAGGTACAAAAAGGTAAAGAAAATTAAATTATTTTTTACTTTCTTGGCGGGCTCTTAGAATATAACAATATTTTTGCACGTATGTATTATTATGAAGCCATATTAAACAAAATTATGATTTAGGTGAAAGATTCTTAATATTTCCACGGTATATTTAAAACGTTATTTTCAGCAACAAAATTCAAGATTTTTTTATAAAATTTTCTCCAATGGTAAATTTCATAGACGGAGAACATTATCTTTCTCGGAAAGCACTAACATATTTATATATATGTACAGGATACAAACACGTGCCTTGGATATTCCTTTTCACGTTTATATTTCGTACTTTTGACTCGGCAGTAACGTAAGGTTATGCAATCATTGAGATTTATATATAGGAGCTTTCAAATTCATGTAACAATTTTTTTAAAAGCACACATGCATTTACGGAATAGCACGTTTACTTGGAAACTGTCGGTATTTCTGGTTGCTTATGGCTTCAATTAAATTTGACTCCTTACCGTGCACTTGAAAACTTTATTTAATTACTGTATCTCCTAAAGTATTGAAATTTTTTATTTTAATAAATTTAAAGATATTATTTTATTTTTGCAACTTCTTATTTTTTTGACCCCTCTTACGACAGAACGGTTATTATCAAAGCAATAGAGGTAACTCGAACTATTTTTAAATTTGGTTTTTTACGATTTTTTGTGATATTTGATATATGTATATATAATTTTGTTATAGTGGCAGTCTTTTAGAATATTACTCCATCAAATAAAAATTTGGTGTTATGCATAAACTAAGTTGACGGTGCTAAAAACGTTGGATTTAGATAATTGGTGCTCTAAATCATTGGGATTCCACAAGGTATTTATATATTTAAGAATTTAGGTTTTCTATTGGCAGCTTTTCTTCTTAAAAATTGTGTGGAGAGGTAGGTAAATATTATCCGATCATATTTAAATAAAATAAGTTTATTTTATTTATTTGACAAACATGACTATTTAACCCTCCGACGGGCAATGTGGTCTGACCGGGCCATTTTTTTATTAAATTTTTGGCAAGTGGCTTCAATATACTATACAACTTGGCAAACTGCATCAAATAGTGCTTGTGCAGATGAGTGTTCGTTTAGTTGGTAAAATAAAACAAATGTCGAAACTTTAAGGACTATACCACATGGCCTGGACAGACTACATGGCATCGTGGTCTAGTGGATCTGCCATTCGAATACCAACTACCCACTCCACGGTCAAATTTACAACGGAAAAATTCCAGATGCTGATCGTGGAATTGAATCAAGGTGTACGAGTGTTGTTGGATTTAGTTGACAAGTATCTTATACCGGCCGAGCAATATACTGCATCAAATTTTTTGTCACTTGACTTGGCCAGAATTCTGATCTAAAAAGGACTTGTACGAGTAAACAGGATGTTTTTTTTCGTTATGTACACTCATTCAAGATAATTACAACAAATTGACACGTTCATACACACTATTTGTATAACTGCCTTTATTTGAAACTTGTTTGATAGGCCACACCTTATATGGCCTGGCCAGGCATAAAAATACATTGCCTATTGGAGGGTTAAAAATTATAATCATTTAAAGATAGCTTATGCCTATTCCTAGCAAACGCTAGGAATAGGCATAAGGCAGCCTACGTTTGTGCTTATTTATTTATGAATTAAGTTACGCTAACTGTAGGAAGTTCAGGAATTTACATTGACATCTTAAATTTAGGTAGATTTAGTCGCATAATATTATCCTTACCAAATGGTACACAAATGTTTGTGCTGCAAATCACTTTGGTAAAGTAACAATCCACGTTAAGTTGTGCTTACTTTTGAACAATCTGGGTTTTTTTTCTGATTTCTGATCAGTATCCGGACGATAGATACTATTGCATAATGTTATGATGTATTCTAAATATTTGGACAAATTAAGACATCTTTAGGCCTTTAAAACAACACCTGTTTAGATTCAAGTTTGCTCAATGAGTATTTGTTGTGTTCACTAGTTGAATATGACCGTTAAACAAACAATGTTGGGTTAGCTGGAAGAAATAGTTAACCTATAAGCTGTACCCTTTGTACTCTGTATTTTTGTGCAATAAATGTTTTTTGAATTTGAATAAATTGACTACTACCTTAATTAATGCCATAAAAAAATCTGCACATATTTTTTGTGGCATATTTAGTTTTGAAAAATTATAGAAATAACATTAGAAATACAAAAATTAAAGACAAATTATTTTTAAACGTTAGAATATATTTGTTTTCGACGATCTAATGAAACCACATAGACTTGTTTTTAAATAAACTTTGTGCGCGCTTTGAATGGCATCACATAAGGCTAGGTATTACACGGTGTTATTTTTCCTGTTGTGGAGCATGGAGGTGAGTTTCACGACAGTTTCTGTAGTCTCGTCGTCTTCAGTTTCCACGTATGCACTGAATATTTTCATTCATTATTTTATGTTGCAGAAGATATATGGGAGTACATGATTTCAAGTCCGTGGCCCATTTTTTAATCATTTTGAGAGTATATTTCGGTTAACATTAATATACCTACTTTAAAAGCCAATGAATTACGAAATTGGCTTAGAAATAACTTCAGTTCCGTTGATAATTTCAATTAATCTATTTTAAAATTTTAATTAGAAAGTTAAGAAATTTTATTTCATTTATAATATTTAATTTGTAATAGTTATTTCGATTTTGATAATCTTCATTTTACTTTGTTATTCTGATATTTTTAATGCTGTAAATATTTATGAATACATTTATAAAATTATGCAACGTTCGTATTATATTAAAACCATAAGAGTGTTAACAAATAATGATGGACGAAATGACTATGAGGAGTTAATAAAGAAGTTTAATTATGCTAATAGGCAGGCACTAGATTTGTTTAATAAAAAATCATTTATGTTTGATTGTTCTTGGGACACATAGAGCAAAGCAATACAAGCTCTATGAACTGCAAGTGTTTGGTGGTGGCTCATCATCATAAACAATTCTGTGTCTTATGAATATCTTCTGTTCCAGAAAAACATATCTCTATGGCAAGTTTATTCTGAGTGTTTGCACCAATGAAAGCGAATTGCTTTTGTATATCGTGAATTTAGTTGTTTCTTAGTATCTTCTCCTCTTTCCACTTCTTCCCCCGGGCGACAGTTTGCAACCGGTCACAGTGAAATGCACTTCACGCATTACCTTTTTATAAACCTCATTTTTTAATAGCAACAGTAAGGATTTTTTACAAGAAGATTCATCCCATCATTACTCCTTACTTACCTACTGTACGCACTTTATCTTCAAAGATAATTTGTTGCAAATATAACTATATCGATAAAACACAGAAATTATTTGCCATATAAAACCTCGACGAAAATCCGGGGTTGATGTAGTTTTGAACACTTGACCTTCAAATTAATATGAAAATCACTGTTTACGTCTGCGTCTGCTACAGCTAGTTAAAAAATAAAGGATAGACACAGAATAAGTGTGATACAGAATGTGTATACTGTGTTAAATACTTCAATTCTTACTTTAGTTTCAGGACATGATATTCCCACAAAGAATCTTCAGAGAACACCTGAAGATAATTCTATGAAGGCCGTTATTTGTATTTGACCAAACGTAAATTTGTATTAACAAAACCACCATATTAGATATGGCAGTATATTCAAAAAAAATTAGGAGAATACATATATTTATTTAATTTTATCAAACAAAAATAAACATATTTTAAGAAATTTTTATACGTTTAACTAAATTTGCAGTATTGTACCATCTGTCTAAAGAATGAAAATAGTGATTATGATTTGAAGATGACCGTACATTGAACATGAAATTTTTTTCCGAAATATCCATACACATTGAAAATATCTAACGAGTAAAAATAAATGCCGCCGACGGGAAAATGACGGCGGCATTTCGGATATTTCTGGCGGCTAATTATTGCTTATAATAATTTGTTATCATTTTTGCTATGCATAAAAAATTTTGTCTTATGTCTTGAAAAAAAAAACATTTATTATTTACGGAGGCATTTGTATAGTGACCATTAAGTCTATGTTTCAATAATTTATGAAAACTTGTGATCAGATAGAAAGATACATTAGGCAATAGATTATAATATAATAATATTATAATTCACAATTTTTCCTAAATCGCTGTGCTTCACCGTCCACCAGGACAGTTATTTATTGCTTTTGTATTTAATTCGCTTAACTCATTTTTATTTAATTTTAAGTAAACAATTTTTAATAATATTAAGTCTGCATTATTACATCTGTTGCATATAAATGAAGTATTATATTTGTATTCTGTATAGTTGAACTTGCATTATTTCTGTAAAAGCCCTACTTTTTCCATAATTCTGAATTAAAATCATTATCACTTTTTAATTCATTTTCTCTACCGGGATAACAAATGGTGAATAATAATAATTAATTTGTGAATATATGCAAGTATAAAGCAATGCAACACATCCCATTTGAATAACATAGTTTTAGTTTAATTATAAAATAATTATTTCAAGCCTGAAATTATCGTTAACATGGGGAAAACGGATTTGAATGGTGGGCAATTGATTTTCAAAAAAAAACAGAACGGTTATTGATTCATTCGGAACACTTCTTCTGACTGATGAAAAATAAAAATTTAGTATCAATGCCTTGTTAATAATATCTAGATCTAAGAAAATATATTAAATTAAGCAGTATATTTTCATAATTATTAAATTTTACCCTAAAAACAAATTCTAAATCTCTCTGATTTTCCATTGCAATAGCTCGACGTCTGAAATTACAATATCCAATAACGTCCTGATTCTTGATAACAATCATATCTTACGTCCGTTACATTTGGTTAATATTGACTTCTAGTTAAATCGGATAGTAATTAAGTGGAATTAAGGTCGTGAACACTAATTTCTGTGTGGACATGATTCAACACCTTTAAACAAACCACTGCCGAGCAAACAGCTCACAGACGATATGATGCGTCCACTTGTTGAATCGTGATTATTAGGCGTTTATGGCTGATATTATATCGCCATGTTCTATTTGTTTAGACTTAATATATTCTGATTAACAATTCATTATTAACGGTGTTAAATGACAATTCAAACCTCGAGAAGTCATAGGTATACGCAGTACAATGAGATAATCATTTGTTAACAGCAGTGTTTGGTTACAAAGCGAATGAATTATATTGTGTACATTATTATTCAGCTCAATTACCGAAAACCACCAGTTTCAGGAAATCGTTTAGTGCACCAGTACTGTTCGATAAGATTTGAGTTCTGTAGATACTCTTACTTTCTGGGAAATAGTGATAAAGTACACATATCTATTTATAAAACAAAGAGACATTAATTTATTAATAGATTCATGTACTTTCTGGGAAATAGTGATAAAGTACATACTAAAATTAAGAGAACGGAAATAATTCAGAACAGAGGCATGAGGTCAATACTGTGTTGCAGCAGGTACACCGGGATAAAAACCATGCAACGCCAACTCAATGTCTTAAGTGTGTGGCAACTATTAGTTTACAATACATTAGTGTTTATTTATAAGTTTAAAAATAAAATGTCACCAGATTATAAGTTAAAAAATTTTAGAATTAATTGTACAGTTCATTTATATCTCACGAGAAACTGCAACGATTTTGGGCTTCCTAAAACAAATTTATCGGGAATACAAAACAATATTTATTATAAAAATGAACTCCCGGTAATTGTTAAGGAAGCTAAAAGCTTTGCAGTTTTTAGTGGATTATGTCTCAAAGTTGTCCAAATTTTAATATGTAAGTAGTAAATAATATTATAGTATTCCAAGAAAAGAATATATTAGATATAAGATGTTAAATTGTTTAACTAAAATATATTAAAAAAATATAAAAATTCAAGAGTGTTCAGAGAGTTGTTTGAATGAATCGAGGACCCCCGAGAAATACTTCATCATCATTTCTACACTAGAATGATACAGTCAAATTAAAGTCGACATAATTTAGTTTTTTATCAGTAATAATGTGGATTTCATGATACCACATAAAGTAAACTGTAGAAAAAGTAAGTTGTAGAAATTGTAGAAGACAAGATTCAAATAATTATTTGTGGTATAATGAGACGTAAGTTATGAAAAAAAGTTGTAAAGAGAATGTATGACTTGGAAGTGAATAGTTGAAGAGGTCGAGGATGCCCTAGGAAGAGCCAAAATAGATCTTCTCCCACCTTCCTCTTCCCAAATTTCTTCACCTCCAATACTTTCAGCCTTTTGACCTACGTTGGGGATGCCATAGTCTAACTGGTTCCAGACTTTTTGGAGCGGTCGGGACTCTTCTGCGGCGTTCACACTTAATTTTATTTTTTTTGAAAAACTTTTTGAGTAAAACCTCAAATTCAAATATTTAATAACAAAAGATTCCTAAACGAAAATTTGAAACATAAAAAGGTGCGGTCACATCTAGGACTCCTAGGGTCCTGGGTTTGAGTCCTAGATGCGAAGGTATTTTTTTCGGATTTTTCAGTTTCAAATTTTTGTTTAGTAATCGTTACTATTGTTTTCAATAATTAAATTTAAAAAATCTCTTGCGAACAAATTTACTAAAATTAAGAAATACAAGGAAAGACAAGGGTCCTGGGTTCGTGTCCCAGATGTGACCGTTTCCTTTTCTGATTTTTCTGTTTCAGATTTTCGTTTAAAAATCACTAATATTGTCTTCAATATTTAAAATTAAGAAGTTTTGGAATAAAGTTAGTTCATAAATTTGTTTCGTTTGGCCAGCCTCTGACAAAATTCTTTGCGATATATTTTCTTCTATTCTCACTAAAATTGGCAATGGATATATTCTAAATGACGATGAATGTATAATTTGTAACATATTTATTTGGGCATATTTTAAAAACAATAAAAAATCTTTTTTTTAATCAAAAATACAAAGACTTGTTTGTACTTTCATTTTCAATTTCTTCAACAAAAACCAATTCCGATGTTACAAAATATAGGCGTCCCGTGACAGTTATTTTTTTGATACACAACTTTTAATGCAGTACGCATGAGACTCGCGGATGCCAATTTTGGTAGTTTTTACAAGGATCATGCATTGTAATGAATGAATTATGTTAGCTGGATGCATTTATTGAATATGGGCAAAAATAGAATAGAATAAATAATCAGCCGCAATGCAGCTTTTCGACCACTGACTGTCAACTTAAATATTTACGACAGTAGAGTGCAAGCTTCGAAAAACGTAATGCATGCTTAATTGACCAACACGCTGTCCTCAATCAACTCTTCATATCGCTCACAGAATTTGATAAAATTATTATATTTAGAAATAAAGCATACAAATATTTTTTTGTTTTTGATATACAAATTCTGTTATTATTATTGGATAATCTTATCGTGATTAATTTTTCCTTAGCATCATAATGGTAAATGCAAACACACTTGGTCTTTAACAACGTTTACTAGGCATTAATCACCTTCAATAGTTGAAGTAGACTATTTCCAAAAAAAAAAGATTTTTCACCTCAAAAAACACAAAGAATTAAACACCTCACATAAACATAAAACCAGAGCAAATAAAATATAAAAAATGATTATAACTAAGTGTAATATTATGTTAGAACAAATAAATTTTGCATTTATGGCCGTAAAGTTAAAGTTTGGTAAAATTAAAGTAAGATATAATAAAAGTTTGGTAAAATTAAAGTTAGATATAATAAAAGTTTGGTAAAATTAAAGATCTATAAAATTTAAGTTTGTTAAAACTAAAGTTTGGTAAAATTGAATTTTGATAAAATAAAAGTTTGGTAAAATTTAAGTTTGGTAAAATTAAAGTTTGGTAAAATTAAAGTTTGGGAAAAATAAAGTTTGGCCACAAATTATCAACTAGTATTAAAATATTCAGAACAAAAAAAAAACAATAGTAAGTTCAATAAATATTGGCAATGAATTATCGAAAAAATGACTGACTAGTATTCTAACAACATCGACACAGATGTTACTGAAAAATACTATCCTTTTCATGAAGTGAAGAACCATGGAAGTTGCTGAAAACGCTGTATCCAAAATCTAGTCCCGTTCATGAAAGCATCTCTTAGTATTCTTAGATTAAGAAAATATTCTACAACTCTTTTATTAACGTTATAATAAATATATAAATTAAATAGAATTCCCTAAATAATTGAAGTTCAGGAAATGAGGTGTTATGTGATAGGAATATGTGTTTTTGTCGTGCGGGATTTATGTTAAAAACTATGATTTAGTTTTTCATTATTTTTATAACTATCGTTATTCTGGGCTAGAATCTTAAAAAAATAAGATTTTTTGATTTAAATTTTTGTTTTACTTTGTAATATAAATTTATTAATTATTAATTGCACAATTTTAACACGGAGAATAATAATTTATTATAATCTTGTTATCATTTCTTAAAGTTCTATTCCCTTCGCATATAAATAGTTCCTAGTTTTTTCATTAATTATTTTTAGAGAGAAGCTGTTACTTTTTTATCATTGTCTTCAAGGGCCATTGCTAAAAGGGCAAACCAGTATTGTATTGAAAGAAAACTTTAAACTCGCCTTAAAGTTCGGCGTACTCCAGCAAAAAACATTCTTCTTCGATTTGACGACAGTTTTTAGGAAGTTTCAGAAGAGAAAGGATAGTGGATAATGTACTTTAGATTATTTTCAATTTAGCCGACGCATAACGCTCGCAAATAATAATATTTTAATTTCAATTTTAAGCAGATGTTTTTTTACAACCGCATACAAGTCCCAGTTGCTCCCAACCGCCCGGAGCCAGTGAGACTATGGCATCCGCAATTGCGGTATGTTGTGAGGCTAAAGATAGTGGGAAGGGAAGGAAATGGGAGGGTGAAGGTGGAGGAGTACTTGGCTATTTGGATCTGGTCATCAAACACGGCCTAAGCCATTTCAAGCAACATTTTGATTTTGGTTTTTACACCGGGGTGATATGAAGAGTATCTTCTACTCTGGAACATGCCGCAAATATACCATATATTATTTCAAACGAGCAATTTGTAAAGTAACACAAATGAATCAAATAAAATTAATTGCGCACGCCGGGTTTGAACCCGCGACCTCCAGCTTGCTAGTCGAGAGCCTTATCCCTCGACCACGGAGGCCGTTTTTAACCACTCGAGTGCTCGCGTCAATAACTGGAATGTAATTTGAGTGATTGGCTTTCGAGTTGGAAATATCTCACCCTCTTTTAATAAAAAATCATACCTCCTGTATTTTTATAATCATAGTGCTTTGTAGACAATAAATGCATCTTTATATTACTATTCATCCAATATTTTTAAGATTTATAAAAAAATATTCAAAAATCGTAAATGCGCGGATTCTGAGTCAAATATGGCATATTAATGCGTGCTATTACTCAAGACGTTTTGCAAACTCGGCATAATATGCCGAAAATCACTCGTCTCGGAAAGTACATAATAAATTCGTTTAAATCATTCGTTTTATATCATATTCCAAAATACATGTACCTACTCTAAATGCTCGATATACCTACCCAAATAAAAGAAACGGTGGACTACCGAGATGAGGGTTTTTTTTCTAAAAATGTGTAAGCCCGATTTAAATATTGGAAAATGTTTAATCAATTTACAAATTAGACAATCTTGGACTTTATTTGTTGCGCATTTCTTGTTAATCCCCATTGTATTAATTTTCGTCAGATTTTATCCAGCATTATATTTACCTGCTTATAACGGAGGAAACCATATTATACCGCTACGTTCCGTTGTATTCCGTTGTAACATTGAAATTTGTCACAATTTCTTTCTGTCTCGCAAGCAACTGATGCTCTGAAAAATGCGCGGAATTTTGTGGAGCCAACGCAAGCACCAAACCAGGGCAAATGCATAGGTGATAAAAATATAAGAATAACTTTGATAAAATTTAATTTTTGAAAATTGTTTGTTCGATTTCTTATAGTTCGGTGAGTAGGTTTTGGAGCACACCCATCGAAAAAGAAGTAGCTATTTTATAAACATTTTACTATGCTGAATTGAAATGTCAGTGACCTAAGATATTTTCCTTTATGTTCATACAAGCTGACGTGTACCAGGCGTTGTTGGGGTTTATCCTTATGAGATAAACATATACCTGGGTGGACTTTTCTGTAGGCCTTTTTAAGATATACAATTCCGTAGTACATTATGTTGATGTAAGCGCCCGAACATATTTTTTTACAAATTGATTACAAAAAATCGAATTTCCTCTACTTTTTATTTTTTTTATTATTTTTTTTATTTTTTTATTTATTCAGTGAATTTTATGAGTTACAATTTTTGTGTACTTAATAACTCCCACACTAGGCTTATGCTCGTGTTGTGGTAGTCATAATGCTATAAATTACAATAAAACCATATGTTGTAGTAAGAAAAAATAAAAAATAATATAGAAGAAAAAAAAAATAAACATATTTAAGTAAAATATAAAACAAAATATATGTTTTTTATACATGCAAACATATATACATACACATATATAGATGCTCAGATATATATACATATACATACATACATAGACATACATTCATGCATACATAAATACATTCATATATAAGAAAAAAACTACTAATACATATACATACATACACAGACATACATGCATGCATTTATAAATACATTCATACACATCTATATATGAACACACACAAACGTAATGTGTATTCACATATATACATAAATATACAGATACATGGTTAATTTTATTATAATGGTTTAAAAGTTAGGAACTCATGTATTCTTTAAAAAAGGCTCATTTATAAATATATAATATTTATAAATGCAATATACATGTGTTATATACAAAAACCTTTCAAAATTTTTTCTAAATGATAGTGAAAACTCTATCAAAATCCGGTGCGTAGTTTAGAAAAAATAAGTGCACAAACAGACTGACGCGAATGGCGACTTTATTTTATACTATTGAGATTTGGTCACAAAGATTGATAATAATATCAAATAAAACAATAGCTTACGTTTCACTAAAAAACCAAAAAAATCAGATAATGAGATCCTTGAGGCGTATGTATGTTAAACCGTGAATTATCTTGTGAGAATGTGAAGATTTGAAAATAATGCAAGGTTGATGTAAGCAAAATGAGTAAGATTAGGAATATGGGAGTAAAAGAAGATCATGAAAGTGAAGGAACGTGAAGTCGGTTACTCGCGAGGAAAACATGCCACGATCAAGTGAACTAAATATTTGAGTCGGGCCATACCAAAAGCCAGAAGAATAGAAGCGTATGTATGAGACGATGTATGAATGTGAATGAGGCGAGGAGTTTGACTCAAAATTAGTTTTATGGTTCGTCATCTCTGCCTACACGCGCTGGGAAATGGCAGAAATAGTTAAACGCTACTGGAAAACGAATTGAAAATAGTTCAATTTTTTAGTGATAGTATGGGAAGTTTAGACTAAGGACGGGTTGTTCGGAGAATTTGAAAAATTCATCAAATTTCAACGTTCATTTCTGGGTTCTGTGAAAGTTCTATTCAAGTTCTGTTATTATATCATTATAGGCTAGTTGCTTGATAAAACTGAAATAAATACAGAACTTGAAAAAATATTACAAAGAACTTGAAAATGAACTTTGAAATTTGATGAATTGTTCAAATTCTCCGAAACAACCCGTCCTTAAAGTACATCTTTATTGTCATAGGTTTTATAATATAATATATTAGTCCATGCAGTTGAAGACATCTCACCCCAAAGACTGATCTATTTCTAATGGTGACACAAGACGATAACGGTTATTGAGTTATTGAAGAAAACATGATACGTCAAAAAACTCATGTTTACCCATTTAACAATGCTGTTACGTCAAATACAATTTGTTAACAACTTTAAATATAGGTAAGTTTTTAGATTTTCACGGCCAAAAGCATTTTTGTTGTTTGTTTTTGGGGTGTTATGCCGTGTTGCGCTAACTCCTTCTTTAGCCAACGTTGGACCAGCAACTTTTTTAGCAGTGTCCATCATCTCCCCTGATGATGGACACTGCAACGCTGTCCGAAACGTCGGCTAAAGAAGGAGTTAGCGCAACACGGCATAACACCCCAAAAACAAACAACAAAAAAAACTTTAAATATAGCTTTACATCATAAACAAATAAATATTTGCAAAGATTTTTCATAATTTTTTTCTCTTTATAATATCTCTCTCTCTCCCTCTCTCATTTTCAAATCTTCAATATTATTCAAAAAATATTTGGCTAGTATAAATGAAAAAATTTTCAACGTTATTGATAATGATAAAATTTTCACGTTAGTAACGTTTGTTTTACCGATAAGTTTATTGAAGTAACCTTTAGAGTAAATAAATAAACATATAAATATTGTGAAAAAAATGTGTTTTTTGAAACTACACAATGAAAGTATATTTCAAATTTGAAAATATTACCACTGTAACTAAAGGATTTTATTGAAAGTTAATTAGTAAGATCAATAATAAACTTTTTGTCTTTACTTTAAAGGCATGTTTACATAGTAATGAGTTTCAAAACAATATTATTTCCGTTCAAACGTTTAATGCATTAAATTAACAAAAACTAAGGAAAATATTAAGTTTTAAACTTGTTTGACTTCTTTGAAATGTTTAATTAATTTTCTTTAATTGGAAAAGCTTAAGGAAAAATCTAAACCTATAGCCATCCTTTCCGGTAAATTTGCACAGAATTTTTTAATTGAGGGAAGTCTTACTGAGATTACTTACCACTTTACAAAGTTGCGTAAGAATACCCACCTAACATACGTAACAAAATATAAATAAATAGTGGTAAGTAATCAGAACAAAATAAAGTATATGTTAAAAATGTACGAGCTATTAGCTAAGTTCCCAACCAGTTATTTTACAGGCGCCTAGCACCTAGCGGTCAGAAATAAAACTAGGGCATATAGATAAAACAGGTGTTTTAATTACCAATTGGCTTTTCTTTGACAGTGTTTTGTTTTGATAATTAGCTTGTCAGTGTGTGTTATTTGATTAGGTTATAAAAAGCCACGCCGAGTGGATTTCTCACTTCTTCTCTCCTAAAAATAGTAACAAGCAGTCATTATGGTCAATTGACCACTTGTAAAAGTGTTTTGTCCGGGTCGGGAATAATTTTTATCTCGTAACATTAAATAAATTAAAAAATGCAGTTTGTGCAGTAAAAACGAAAACCATGCGTCTGTTATTTTGAAGACTTCATCAAGCCCCAAACTATTCTCAACAGTATAAAATAATATGTTCGGTGAGGTTAAGTATTTTTTTCTTCTATTATTTTCTTCAGTTTTCTGTTTTATCATTGAATTACAAATTACGTGTAACATAACATTAAAATGAATCATCGTAATCATCTCTAAAATACCTTCGGAAAACAATAGTAATGTTCCTTGCAAGCTGGGTTAATTCAAGGCATGCATTTAATTCTGCAAACGGTTCATCCTAAACTATGAAGTAGAGCACGCCGGGACCTGAATAGTAAGGAGGGCTTAAGTTGCAGCCACAATATTGATGAATGGCTTCATTACTCTTCTAACTATTCTTATAAATAGCTGTACATTATTCCGACCGCTAAATTCACTGAATATTATAATGATATTCATAAAAACATGGGTTTCATATTCGTCAATTTGTGAGAAGATGATTAGTAAAGATTTTGGTGGCCTAGGACGTGAAATCACGACTGAATTTTAACATTAAGGCTCGATCACAAGTGATCGCCACTTCAGTAAAAGAGAATCACACGGAAATATTGGAACTGTCAGTAGCGAGTAAAATTATCTTACATTCCATAATGATGACAACTTGTGTTAGTAGATATTTGACCGATAATCCACGAGATCAGAATTAAATATGTTCTAATCGAGTCGCTGCTGCGTTTGAGTTACTCACATCAAGTACTACTTTATAACAAGGGGCGATTTCATTTCTACTATTCGAGTAACTAACTAACCATCACGCCGTTTCTCCGCAGGGGTAGGCAGAGAGGACGGACCGCCAAAAAACTCGGTCTTGGCACACACTCCTTGCCTCATTCATATTATTCTTCTACTCTTCTATTATTCCGACTCTTGTATCTGTATATTGTATGGCCCGACTCAAGTATCTGATTTACTTGGTCGTGCCATGTCTTCCTCGGGTGTCCCTACTTCTGCTACCATTCACATTTGCATCATATATTCTCCTTACACTCCTTTCTTCGCTCATTCGCTCTACATGCCCAAACCATCTAAGCGTCCCTTTCGTGGTCTAACTCTTTACGCTTACATCAGCCTTGCACTCTTTGCAGATCTCCACATTTCTCACACGATCATACATGGTTTTACCACACATACGCCTCAGGGATCTCATTTCAACAGCATTCAGTCTACTTTCATCCTTTCCCTGCCAGTTCCATGCCTCACTTCCATACATCAGGGTAGGTACCACTCCATTATGGACTGCTAGCTTCGCTTCTTTGGACAATTTATATTATTCTATTATCAGATTAGAGACTATTCTAGTATCAGTGACTAAATCGCTCCGTGTGACCAATCCTTTAACTAACATAGTGATTTTCTTATAAAAAAATTATATTACTAAGCAATACTTCAGTATCATTCCAACTTTGTAATTTCTGAAGCTGGAAGAACTATCAAGCAATGAGCTTCAGAACAATGAATTTTGTATTAGATTTTTCAGTCTAGAATTTGTAGGTCAATGCAACTGTTTTCGATACTCGGCGTATTTCCATCATGAAGCTTCGAAATATCCTTTTAGGTGCCAAAAGTATTCAAGATGGTGAGCTTTAACACTCAGTTAAAATATGGTAGTAAAGGATGTAAAATCATATCTAAGAAACATTTTTCATACCGCCTTGCACCACAGTGTGAGGAATGAATTCAAACGTCTGTCACCTGTCACCGTCTCCAGGACCCATTGACCCTCAGATTTCTACCCATCTCCAGTACCTTTTTCGTTCCCAGAACTTTCTATCCATTCTTTACCTAAAAACTTTCCACACGGAGAAAACTTCATACGGCTTTTTATCAAGATACTATTGAAAATGTGACCGCATAACCGTTTCCCAATAAAATATTAGTCATTCAGAATATATCTGTTATTTTATTATTTTAAAGAACACGAGTTCCGACTTCTTGTTAAAATGTTCGTGTTTTTATGAAATTTGTCAAAAAATTCGCGTTTTTAACAGGACAACGAATAATGTGACCAAATTTTTTATAAATTACCAATTTCGCATTGGTAAGTTTTCTCCGTGCACACAGCGTCCCCAAAGATGAGATAGGCTGTGAAGGAAATTATTTTCCTCCGTGTCTTCTGTGTGCTAATATAAAAAAAAATAATTTCTAGTTTTGAAAATAATAAAAAAATTTACTTGGTAAACGCCTCACACAATTTTGAATGTAGGTATATTTCTGACATACAGATTGATTGGCATATTTTAGTCATACGAAATCAACATTTATCTCCTAAGTACGTATTAGAACACAAAGTAAAATAAAATTGTTACTTACTGAGTTATGATTATTGAATAAACTACGACAAATTTGACACAATTTCCGATAGGTTGAAACTACTCAAATACAAATACCCACTACTTACCACCCCGAACGATTTAACAGTAGGGCCATTTTATCTTGATTTAAGGGTTGATTTATTGTGTTTATGCCATAAATCATATTTTTTCATCACATTAATGAATTTAAATGCAACACTTATCAATAGGTACTACACCACAATCCATTTTTTGATCCTAATGCGATAAATTTTATCGCTGGTAATATAAATTGTGTTTTCGTTAGTAAAAATAATGCTTTTAATAAAAGAAAACTTCATGTTGTGGCTTTATCATCATTTTAAACATAAATTATTAACCTATCAAAATAATTAAAAAAAAATAAATATCAAGTATTACATTTTTTTAATGTATTCATGTTTTGTAGTAATTTTATTTTACGAAAACTTCTAACTGCCAGGAGGTGGTGATAAAAGGAACGGCTGTGCGACATTTTTCATGAAAATTTTTAATTATATTTGAGGCCAAAATACTATAATTCACGTTCAATGAACGCAAATTTGCTTTGAATTTATGTGTCATTTTCAAAATTCGAACTGATTAAAGTGATTAAAATATGAACATACAAGTGTTTGGTGCCTACCTAAAAATGGAAATTATTTTATTATTTTACCTACTAGTTAATAATTCTATACATTAAATGTGTATTTCTTTTGAAAATGATTCGAAAGATAAATTTCTGAAAGATTTTAATTTTTTTTTTGGAATGCAAATATTTAATAAGAACTTTTAGTTTTGCAAATCCTACAATTATAACATTTCGTGATTTTCAAAACATACAATATACAAACACGATGACTATAAAGAACATTATTTTCTCTGACAAGGATATACCTACGGCCTATGAATAAAGAACCTACTAAGAACTTTTGAAATTCCCTCCAAGGCTCCATAAATCAAACTGGAAGGATTTTTCACCTCGTTCTTCTTCTATTCTTATCGATTCAAGGCATAGAATCGGCCATCAGTCATTCCTAAACGAGCGCGCGTGCCGTGACGTCACTAACGCCGCATGCAGGGCGCCGGCCGCATTGGAAGTATTAATCGTTCGTAGATAACACTAATACTTCAGACGTATGATTCATGCGGATTATCTTCATGGATTAATGTTATGGCTCTATCTGTGTTTGGTGACTAGATATGAATAGCCGGGCACTTAACAATCTTGATCGTGATTTAACCCTTAAATGCATGATTTATTTATTTTTCTGGAAAAAAATATATTTTGTAGATATTTACATGCATATGCAAGGAAATATAAAGAATTTAATTTTTTTGTAATTTTTTAATGATATTTGATTAAAAAAAATTGTTGCAGGTTTACAACACCATGTATTTAATACAAAATAATATGAACAATTTACGTATGAAAAAAAAATAAAAAACCTAAAAAAAATTCTCAAAACTAATAAGTGTACCGGAAAAATACGAGTTATTACATATAAGTATTGCATTATTGTATCTACTTACCTAAGAAAATCAAAATAATAACAGCAAAACAAAACTGTAATTCTAACCTCCAACCAATTTTCGAGTAATCTTCACTTTGTTAAAGAAAAAGTGACATTTGACATTCGCGAAAGAAAAAAAAAGGTGATGCCACTCGATAAAATATATTACCGTGAACTTGATAATTCTAAAACGGCATGCATTAAGTATACACCAAAGAGTTAATGGTGGTTTGAACGGTATGTTGCATTTTTGCAACAGTATGCATACTAGTGAATAACAATTTACTTCCTAACTCCGATCTAGCACATTTTCTTCCCCTCCCATTTCCTTCCCCGGCACAATATTGTTGGGGACAGTATTGTTGTGATGTTGTGTATTGATTAGTGATGTTGTGTTGCGAGTCGTGTAGTGATATTGTGTAGTGATGTTGTGTTGTGATATTGATTTGTGATATTGGGTTGTGAGTTGTGTGGTGATATTGTAGTATGATGTTGTATAGTATATTGATTTGTGATGTTGTATAGTGATATTTCAGTGTGATGTTGTAGAGTGGTGTTGTGTTGTGAGCTGTGTGGTGATGGTGATGTTTCGTTGTGATATTGATTTGTGATGTTGTGTTTTGAGTTGTGTGGTGATGAGGTAGTGTGATATTGTATAGTGATGTAGTGTTGTGATGTTCTGCAGTGATGTTGCGTAGTGTGATGTTGCGTAGTGATGTAATGTTGTATTGTGATTTTGATTTGTGTTCTTGTGTTTTGAGTTGTGTGGTGATGTTGAGTAGTGATGTTTTGTTGTGATATTTCGTTGTGTGGTGATGTAATATTGTGGTATTTTAATGTGATGTTGTGTAGTGATGTAGTGTTGTGATGTGCAGCAGGAAAGTTGTAGTGTGATGTTGTATAGTGATGTAATGTTGTGTTGTAAGTTATGTGAGTTGATCAAAGCGCCCTTGAAGTGATTTTCTCGCGAAATCGAAGCTTTAGAAATGATCCAAACTTTATAATTATTGTTTTGTGTTGTTATGTTTTGAAAGTCTTCTCCGTTTCTAAAAATATTAACCCGAAATAAGCAATACGTTTTTTTAATGTGATTATATTTTTTTTGTTTGATAACTCCTTCATAAGGCGAAACATAATAATTATACAGCTAAACTTGTTCATAAATAAAGTTTTTTTTTTATAAATTGAATAATAATGTTATTGAATTAATAAAAGAAAAAAATAAAATGGGGCTTTTCAGATTAAACTTGGTAACAATAATTGTGAAGATGTTTTTATGTTTTCATAGGAAGAATAAACAAGATTTCTAGAAACATTTATTTCCTTAACCTCTCAAATAAAAAAATAATTTTAATGCGATTTCGAATGTTTCTATGAAGTTGGATAGCAGGAAGTCTATTGCGTTGTTCCTTTATTAATGTTTATTCGTTTGGCACTTTTCTCTATCACAAACAAATAATAATTTTATGGCATTATACTGGGAAAAAACATACATATAATAAAATAAACATAAATATAATAAAAAATACACAAATCTCCATTCGATGAACATCATCTATATTTCAGAGCACCATTAAAATATTGACTTTATTAAAAATTAAAAATTATTATTACAATTATTACATTAAAAATTTTATATTTGGACAATTACTTATAAACCTTGCCAAGAATATATTGGGTTCTTTTCTCCCATAGTTTATTTGGGCGTTTTAGGGTGGAATAGAATAATTGTACTTCTACAATAATTGCAAATCACTTTATGGCGTCATTTTAATTTTAATTAAATTAAAAATATTGTAAAAACGTCAATTTAAACAAACTAATCAAAATATTTCAAAACCAAGGGTTTTAATGTTTAATCAAAATAAGTAAAATAAAAATAGACGTATAGACAAATAAGCACCTTTCGACAAAAATATAACATTAATTAGGTGATTAATTAGTTATTATTATTATAAAATAAAACAATTATGTATAATAAATAAAATTAACTTAAGAATAGGTAATTATTGCATTTGTGTATACAACAGAAACTTTATAAACTCTTATATTTATGGGAAATATCTTTAAATCTATGAAATTTTACAAATTTGAAAAACTGTAAATAGTAAATTAAATTTTATTGATAACCATTTTGATATTTGATATATTTATTATTTTTATATCTATAAATATACTGATAATCGGTTTTCATCGTTATGTTTGTATTTTTTTTATTTAGACATCTCTTAACTACTCATTAATTCTATTGTGTTAATTAATAAAAGTTTTTGATGAGTACTTGAATTCATAAATTCACAATGTTTTTATCATGTACAAAGATTCGATAATTACCTTTTTATGATAATTTGATATAAATATACAAGATGTCCGGGGGTAAAGTGAACTTACTTCGGAAGGTAATTCTACATGATGGAAGAAGTAAAAAAAATAATTAACTTTTTTTTCTCACACTAAAATATTTTTCTACAGAAGAATATTTATTTTCCATACAAACAATTCAACTTTTTAACCTAAAAAATACCTGAAAACGTTGAAATTTTGTTGACAAAAGTAATTTTTTACTGAAACTTACTTTTGTACTTCTAAAATCATATAGACTCACCCCTCGAAGTTAGTGCACTTTTCTCCGGACACCCTGTATATGGTTCCATGATAACTCAACACAGTGACAATTTTACACACTTTTAAAAAGTGATATAAAGTTATTAGAAACGATGAATTTTTTTTTAAAATCTAACCTACCCTAATCTAACCTACTTAACGCAGTTAATAAAGTTTTTGTTTTTAGTAAAATTATTAACACTTTTAGTTAAAAATCCCTGTAAGATTATTACGAATGAACTTTCTAAAACATGACTACAAAAAACGAAATGCGTTGTCTTCTTGCGTGTTGGTAATCCAAAGAATACAAGTTTTAAGTAACTTGTGAGAGATCAAAGGCCTGGCTTTATAAATTTTAGTTGAGTGTAAATGTTGTACACTTAGAATAACTTAAAATTAAAGTGTCTAATTATTTGGAGTAGGATTTCCTTTTATACGTTTGTGATGTAAGGCGTCAACAAATTAAATTATTTGCAAATAAATTAAACCAAAAGAAGGCCACTCATCAGATAAAATGAAAAGAATCAGATAAATGTTTTGTTTTGTTATTTAGACCACCTTTTAAAAGGACTGCTGTCACAGAGATAGCCCAACATGCCGCAAAGAAATCTCAACTCGTTTAAATTTGTAAGCGTAAATTTCTTCTTAATCATCAATCATAAGTAATAGAAAATATTTTATAAATGCTTTCAGCTTCAAATAAAATAATTATGATATTCGTGATTTCTGCTTTAGTTCATAATAAATATATTCTTGTTCCTAATAATAGTACGTCATGCGATTTTTGCAAATAGTTGATAGTACGTGATCCTTTTATGTAGTGTTATATATATACTATATTTTTTGTTTTACCAACCTCTTGCCACAATCCCATGTCAGCAACTTTTTGTTCTGATTGCATCTTAGAATTGGCAAACCCATTAAACAAGAGAGCTAAATATTACACCTGAAAGAAGTATTCTTTTGTACGAGTAATTTCCAGCAATAACTTAGACAGAAGACGCAGATTGTGAGATAGCAGTACAAAATATTTCAAAGGAGACTACTATTGATGTTATGTTCATGACTCATAACATCATAACGAGAACAGTATTCTGTTAAGATTATAAGGAAATAACCACATTCTGTTAAGATCATAAGGAAATAACCATACCCATACTTACACCCAGCGCAGGGTGCTTAAATTCTAAGTGTTAAGGTGCACATCTAATGGACAAGGTGCTGTGTGGGTCGCATGTTAAATAGGGAAGTACAGGGAAATCATTTCAAAGAGGACACATTTTAATTATTTGTGCACACCGATAGTAAATTCACTTTTATTCATCATTTATATAAATGGTATTTTTGAGTCATAAAAGATTACGAGATAAGATTATATGCAGATGAAGTCCTGGTATAAATGATATAAAGATATAAATATATCTGCCTATGATATAAAGTGACTCTTTAAATCATAGCCAAAAATTGTGAAATTATAATTGACAAAATCAATGGTAATCTTAACAATGTGTTAAAATAGCTGAAAATTAACAACCTTAACTGAACATCTCGAAAATAAAATACATGATTATTGGTAGCCAAAAGTACGGTGAATGTCATCAAGTATTAATGTTTTTGGGAGATATTCTAGACTCAAAGATATCTCTTGAAGAAAATGCCAATTTTATTGCCAAAAACACGGCTTAGAAAGTGTCTTTCTTTGAAAAAATTAGGTAATATTTGGATAAAAAACTAGTTTACTATTTTTGCACAACATATATATGTTTTAGTATTCTCTATCTCAGAAATATACGTAGCTTAAAATACTCCAAATAATACGAAATAGAGCAATGAGATAAATTTAGAAGTATAATTACTATAAATCATACTTATGTAGTATAGTTCTTATAAACCATAGCATAGTTTGAAAATGGCCTTGAAAGCCGAAAAAGCTGTAACAATAACAAAAAACCAAAAAATGCTCGCAGAACTTTATATTATCAAATTTGATTTTAATTAAATTAAAAAAAAACTATAAACCAATATATAAAATTCTAAATGAAAGTGTTCGAATTTTCTACAAAGTTTTCATTTTTAGCTACGAAGTTTTTGTCAATTTACCACCAATTTACCTTATAAATAAATTACAATACGATAAAAACTTCCTCATATTAAAAAAATGAACAAAACAGAAACACATTATTGTTTACTGTGTAAAGGAATCTAAATGTATAAATGTTTGTTCCTGGTGAAATTAAAAATGTACCTAGTAAAAGAAAATTAACAAAAATGGGTTTTTAATACTCGTAAGTATTAGAAGCGTAAGATAAAATGAAAATCTTAGGTAAACATAGAAGTCCTCATTGATAAACTTATCCATATTATTTATACTTGTTTCTATGTTCTATCAATATAATAAATTATAATACAAACACAGAAGTCATCGTGGATTTTACATTCTATCTAATAATTAGATTATGACAAACATAGAAGGCCATGATGTATTTAAATTGTTTTTTGCACCAAACATAAAAGGCGTCAAAATCTTTTCTAGAGATGGACATTTCTTACGCTATTCGCTTCTAAGACAATTTACGACTGTTTGCTTTAACGGAAGTCACTAGAAAGAGACTAAAAATACTATTGCTTTTCAAAAAAACGTGGAGCAATATTTCAACACGTGCCACTCTAAATATTAATAATAATACTAGTTGAATTGTGCTTTGTGAGGAACTCTAGTAACTTAAAAAAAAAACAGTCTCGGTAAATTAAGGGTTAACTGCGCCACATGAAGATGTCATCGCAGTATAAGAGTATAAGTAGTAGAAGATCAGTTTTGATTAGAATTTTAACTATTTTTTACTAAATTGTTGCTTCTGCCCTTTTGGTTTTCCGGCGTCGATATAGTGATTTTAAAATTCTAAAAGAAAAAATAAAAAACTACCTGGCATATAATGTTATCTATGATATCTTTGACTTGATGTCAAGAAAAAATATTTATACTGCAAATTTTATCTGTTTCATGTCCATAGTAGGGTAGGTGTTCACTATAAGCGTGGTGTTTTTGTTGACTCGAGCGAGCCGACAAATTCGTAATGAGATTGGCATGGATAATTTAATTCGCAGTTGTGTAGCAGAATACAACCGAGGGGTAATTACTGAATTTGGTAACATGTAGTTTGCCGGGCCCCGAACATCATTTTGATAAACGAGGCCGAATAGGACAGCGGTCGCGGGTAGCTGACTGACTACTGATTCGGGCGGCGTCGATCCGTTGCCGGGTGCCCAACCGAAGGTGATAATGTTAGGGTGTTGTGTTGTTGTTCGTGAACGGTGAACAAAATGTACTGCTCTGGGAAATATGTGTTTTAAATCCACCAACACTCCAGCCAAACAAATTAACCATTCTGCTATATTACACGGTATTTAAATTCGTGAAATTATTGTTTCTCTTGGATTTATTTACTAATCCTTAAAATGCTGAGACTGATTTCTCGTAATCTGTTTGAATATTATAAATCTGTTTGTATATAAGATATTTGTTTGTATATTAGAAATTTGTTTGTATATTCGAAATTCGTTTGTATGTTAGAAATTTTTTTGTAAATTAGAATTTTGTTGGTATACTGGAAACGGTTGATTCATCCTTGGCATCCGGAACAATGCAACTTTGGGCAACTAATCCTTGAATTGTGAGGAAAAATAAATATATATTTTACAATAATTAACATTAATATTTATAATTTACTAATTAATCGTACCAGAAGTGATTTTAAAATATTTTTTTTAAATCAATACCGCTCAAGAGTCCCAACTACTCCCAACCGTCATTAGCCAGTGAGATTACGGCATCTCCAATTGGTGTATGTTGTGAAACTGAAGGTAGTGGGGAGGGGAAGGAGTTGGAGTAGAGGAAAGTGGGGGAGTAGATATCTCGCTATTCAGATCTGGTCACAAACACGGCTAAAGCCATTTAAAGCCATTCAATTCTGAATAGTTGTATTACACTAGGGCGGTACCGAGAAATTTTTCCACTCTGCAAATTGCCCCAAATATGCAATTTAATTTATTTTTAATGAGTAAACTGTTAAATAACCAAAGTATTAAAAAAAATATTTACTTGCGCACGCCGGGATTTGAACCTGCAACCTCCGGATTGCTAGTCGAGAACTTAACTCCTAGACCAAGGACGCCGTCAAAAGTCATTAGAAGGAACACAGTCAATTATCAATTTTAATTAGGTAAACTGGCGGTTGTAGAATTAACCGAATTAATCCGATCAAATCCCATTTGTGACTCTTATGACATTTGTCTTGTATAATGAATTTTATGGTTTTAAATTAATAGTTTATTTGGGAATAAAGATTTGTTGTGTATTTGATCATATTGTAGCACGATACACCACTGCAGCCTAAAGTAGGAAAATGTCTCCATTTTATACTATGCATATTAAAATCATATACGATTTCATTTTTGGCTTTATAGTGGGTATTTTCCAGGAAAAGTGGGAGGAAAAACATAGGCTGTTTAACCTTTCCACAGTCGTGTTGTTGAACGAATGAACCAATCAACGAAGCCTGAAGCCAAAGTAAGAAGCAGATTGCAATATATGCCCTCAGAAATAATTTTACTATAAATCCGCTACTTTTACTAGTGACTTATAACATCAATGTAAACAATTTGTACTTTTACAAAATACCATACAATGATAACCCCATTGCTGCTTGCCACCACTCAATGGAACATTACACCTGAAGACATGAAGAATTAAGGTGACTTTTATTTATATATTGAATTTGACAATAGATTTTAGCTTACAATTTTAAACCATAATAAACCTGAACAGTTAATATATTAACTGACTCGTATAAAAATTTAATATTTCTTCATTGTGCATAAACATTGTCGCTTAACAAAAGCTTAATCATAGAGTTTTGGATTATTTGAAAGTGAGTTTCTGTAAGTGGTAACTAGATTATTTTTAACGTACTTACTAGGCATGAAAAATATTTAATTATGTAAATTCGCCCTTCAAGTTGATTGGTAGAATATTAAGTTCATCGTAATTTTTGTTGAGAGATCGTACGAGTACCCTCGTATGTTTTGGTGTATAGTTTGTGACGGTGGACAATTGAAGATTGAGTCACATAATTTCTGATCGGAAGTTATGTAATGCTGGTGTGAGTGATTTAGGTTAATTTTAAGATGATCAGCCATAGTATCATAAATCAAATTGGTAATTATACTGTTCGAGTGCTGCAAGAGAGATCTACAATTGTTTCCCCATTTTTTTTAGATCGTTTTCATGTTTTATTTGAATCATTTTTTCACCGGGTCCTTTGCGGAAAAGTAGTTTTTTGGCTTTAAACTACACGAATTGAAAACCGATCTAATTAGCCGTTTGTTTGGTTTTACATAAGAGTTCCTTGTAGTGAGGTGCGCGCACTTCACACGCCGCATTTTTTAGTGAGAGAATCGAATCTCTTTTTTTTACTATGAAACTGTTATGTGAAATTAGTGATTCGTTTGCGATCTTGGGTCCTGGTCACCACATGAATTTCGGTTTGAAGCAGGGGTAGTTCCAGTGTTGCTTGGTTACTCGCACGGCCGCAACTTCTTGCTACACACTGTCGGAGAGCTTCTCTTGTTCAAGTTCTGCCAGTCTGCATTCCAGTCCAGATATCCTATGTTTTTTTAAAGCCCTCTTCTCGCAAGATTTTTTTATTTGCAACTTGAACTTGTTGCAATCTTTAGAAATTTGAGAGCAGGTCTTCAAATTGGTTACAAATAAAATCACTGCTTCTCTTTAGTTCGCTGATTTCTTTTTCGAATATTTTTTTCATTTCAGCTTTTTGTTATCAAAATGCTTGGTGAGAATCTTTGCATAGACTTTTGCATAAAGGACATTTTGTTTCTAACCGCCATTATTTTGAAATTTGTGTCCGATATATTAAGAGAGTTATTGTAAAAACTAATTTTGCAAATTTTACATGTAAGCGCAAGGTCACTTTTTTATTCGCTTTACTCAGCCTTCACAATTCATTGTTTGTTCATTTTTGTTTGGCTTAGAGATTTTTAATTTGCGCTTGTTTCTGGGAAAAATTCGCAACACCTTTAATAGCTTTTGATACTGATCTGTAGATGCCTGTTTATCTGCGAATTCCACAACACCTTTGCAAAAAATCGGATATTATTTCGTTGTTTCCTCACATGCACTACAATGTTCCAAATTTTTATTGAGACGGAATTACTGTTAAAAAAATTTATTTGAACAAGGTTTTTGGTGACTATTTTATAATCACTGTTGTATAGCTTATCACACTATACTATCTTTTAAGATGATTAAATGGGAGGATATATTGGGTAGAATACCGGTTATCACTTTAGAGCTTAATATCTTTTTTAAGATAGTTGAAAACAGTCACAGATGTTTTTTACGAGTATTGAAGGTATATTGATGGTGTGGGCGGTTGCCACTTCAACTTTTATTTGGCACTGTTTTGCCTTGTATCGATGGTATTTTAAATTTAAATATAAACAAAAAACTAACATAATAAATTGTTAATTTTAATTTTTTAAAACAAACAGTCACGGATGTCATTTACGAGTGTAAAAAATGGTCATAAGGTGCGCGAATAGCCACTTTAACTTTTAACTGGTATTTTTGATACTCAGGTAAACTAATATCGATGTAATTCCGATTTTAAATTGAAAAACACTTTCACACGACTTCAACACTTATTTCGTTAAAATAGTCTAATACACCCTGTCCGCGCACCTCCATAATATATTTTATTTGTGCATATCTTCTTCGCTTACGACGTTAAGATTCCGAATTTATTTTGATGTATTGTCTCGTCTTAATTAAAAGAATTTTTAATTTGCAAAACACCCCATTTTTTTTATAGTGAATACCTCACAAGAGTCCCAACTGCTCCCGTCTGGAGCCAGTGAGACTATGGCATCCCCAATTGGGGGATGTTGTGAGGCTGAAGGTAAGTGGGGAAGGGAAAGAGAAAGGTGGGGAAGTACCTGGCTATTCAGATCTAGTCACTAAACACGGCTAAAGCCATTTGGAGCAACGTTTCAATTCTGAATGGTGGTCTTACACCAGGGCGATACTGGTAGTATCTTCTACTCTGGAACGTGCCGCAAATATACTATATATTATTTTAATTAATTAATTGTGAAATAACACAAATTAATCAAATAAAATTTATTTGCGCACGCCGGGTTCGAACCCGCGACCTTCGGAATGGCAGTCCAATGCGTTACCACTGGACTATGCCGGCCGCCATTGCTGTTCGACAGTATTCCAAATAACATTTCACCTAAAGACACGAAGAATTAATCTGTTATTGCTGTTTGTATACTCCTACCGATTTATTTTTACGATTTATCGGTCAGAAACTTTTCATTTCGTTTAATGCGCATTTCACGTATTCATGGAAAGCTCTCGCTATTAGAGCCAGATTTCCGTCATTAATTTAATATCCCGGATAGTGAATCTTAACGGCCGTCAAAATCCAAAGACGTATTCATTTGCTCCTTTGTTTTATAATGTAGATTTATCATACGTCTGTTTTCATGCAATTTGAACAGAGTGCCTTGTTACACCGTTAGCTGTCACGTTTTGCTCGTTATAAACTTCGTTGGAATAAATTTACTGCCAAACTTCGTACGTTAATGCGAGTATGTGTATGAAAACACTGTATCCTCTGCGTGCCCTTACCACACCCGCTGCATCTGAAATTAAAAACTATTAGGTAGGTTAGTAAAATATAAAACTCATAAAAAATAAATGCCATAAAAAAATGGTAGAAAAAAACAGTTTTTTGACATGTGATCTTCTATGACCTCCATGTTAATGCGGTAAGAATCTTAAGATTGTGCCCTACTAAGGAGGTGATAACTCGGGATGTTTGTTTAAAATTAACTCTCGTTCTTTCGCCTGTCATGCAACATAACAGTTGCCTATTAAAAATGCCACCTTCTCTTTGGCTTTGGGCAGTCCGGTTCTGACACATTCACAAAAATACCTCCTAAGATTGGAGGGATCAATCTTCTAAGCTTGTAACAAGAATAAGCTGATTAAACTTACATTAATTAAATTTTCCGTTTTCATGAAAATGGCAAGAATACCCCTCAACAAATGCTTCATTTAGAGGGAGAATTCATAGTGCTCACTATCTGGAAACCGTCATGGCAAAGATTTGATGCTCAGCGAGAGTAGGTTTAGTGATTCATTTGCAACATAGTTTAACTTTTAATTAGAATCATATCTGTGATACGTTCAAAACTCAGTACGGCTGATTTACACGCCAGTATATATATATATCGTAATTTGTATCGGATTAAAAAAATCCCTTCAGGTAAACGGGTAGAAGGCTAATCAAAACTTATATCGAGTCGGAAAGAAATCTAAGGTTAGATTGAAAAACTGGCAGGAGAGGAGTATTATTTTAAGAAAATGATACGACAAAACGGAGAATGAACAATAGGAGACAGATTTGCGATTCATTCAACGCTGGTATTGATTTTAATTAGAGTCAGATCCATGATTCGTTTCAAACAAGATGCTTCTTTCAACGAGAGTCAGATCCTTGACTCGTTTAAAAATGTATGTTACTTTCAATGAGAGCCTGATCGACAACTCTTTCGACTCCTTCGACGTTGGATATAAATTTGAACGTGAGACAGATCACTTCTACATTCAGCGCTAGATGTTGCTTTCGTTGTAAAGTGTGAAGATCTTATACGTACGAGTAGTATGTCAATCGGGTTGTAGTGGATGAAATATACTGGTAAATCAAATTTAAAAAATGACCCACGCCTGAGCTAGCGTGTTACAGAATTATTATGTTTGCATGGTTAAAATGGGGAGGGAGGGGGGGGGGGTGTACATTTACTGTTAGCAGGAGTTATTATGCAGATTTCGGAAACAACTTTAAAACTATCGTACGTTAAGCTGTGTGATTGCTGCCGCATATTTATTTAAAAGTCAATGAATCTTTGGTAAAGGTTAGATCAAGCATGTTATTTTCAGAGTCTAAGAATAACTCAGAGAAACATATAAGTGCTTCAACCAGGAATATTAGTAACTTCCTTTAAAATACAAGAACGAAAAAAAGCATTATGTACATTAAATTTTTTTCATTTAATAGCTATACAAGTATAATAGTTAACTACCTGGCAATACACCTACGGTTTTCACGTTTATGAAATGTTGTAAGAAATATGGAAGTGGGGTAATGAAAAGAGGTGTAGAGGTTGGGTTAGACCTGGCTAATAGAACACAGACACAAATCTAGCAAAATCCGTTTCATACAACCTTTTGTAACTCACAGTATTTGCGTTTCAAAATAATGGCTGAACAAATTATTGCTCGAGAAATCGTTTAAATACATTATTTCAAAAATTGACACATACAAATGTGTACGTAGGAACATACTTATACCGGAAAAAATTTGTGTTGGAAAACAATTTTAGGCATGTAAAATAGTAACCGATCTCTAATATATAAAACCTCAGGAGGAATAGAAATAATGAATAAAAAATTATTCATGCTGTATTGCTTGTCTGATGTGGTGTTTATGCTTATTATCAGTTCCACTTTTAAAATTAAATGCTTGTTACCTGAATAATGTCACGCATTTCATTTGTGTTTAGTACCGACCATTGGTACTTAAAAAAGACTATATTTTGATTTTATTTATCTCGAGAAATGCTAGGAGTGAGGAAAAGGAGGCCTTAACTTTGTGAATGATGTTTTTTTTTTCTTTTGGAGTTCTTCTAGTTTCTGGATGCGTCCGTATTTCACTCCGTAGTTCATTGATATACATGTTATAAGCACCATTGATGTTAGAGATTTCTACAGTACAAACTCGTTTGAGCTATTTATTTACTATTTTGCGCACATTTAGGAGATTATCGATACGAGGAGTAAAAAATAACAAACACTTCTAACGACGACACAAATTTGAACTTAAACAAAACTGTCGTTGGTATTTTTTCAAATGTTCAGATTTCTTCTAAGGTGCACATTTGGGAAAGGAACACAAAACAAGGAAAAAGGCAATTTGAGTAGGAATTGTGATTTTGAATAATCAAAAAACTGATATTCTAATAACTCAATATTAAACAATAGGTATATCGAGGCACCGATAACGATAGGTTTCATTATGAAACCTGAACAAATAATTCCAAGTAGCCTTATCAAAATCGAAAGAAAACTGACGCATTTGCATCATCAAGATCTTTTAAATGAAATTGTTTTTCCGTTTAAGAAAGAAATTTTGTTTTTCAAAAAGTTAAATGAATTTCACAAGAAGTTTTAAAAAAGATTTGGGCCCACGAACACTCCCACAATTCACTACTATTCGTTTATCTTTTCAGTGGAGACGATCAAACTGTCAACGTGCACGGAACACAACTGCAAGATTTACTAAAATATTAAGGTTGGGCGTCACAGAAATCCAAATGTAACACTGTTTGTTTGTTAAAAACTGATTCTAGGTCCTTCAGCCTTTGCACAAATTCTGAGCCGTATTTGAGATGATGTTACGATTGTCAGCGGATCACAATTTGGTATACAGCAGAAACCGATTTGGAATCGGCATTTTTTTTTTTTTGAAAGACAAACATTCCCAGGTTACGAATAACCCAACAATGTTTGAAAATCTCCTACTACCACCACAGAAAGCCGAAAATGTTGCTTGTGTTGTGATGGAGGACTTAGCCAGCCGAGGAATCGAACACGCGACGCTCGGGTGAGACCCAAGCGCTATGCCCACTCAACCACTGACCGGTTGAAACGGAGACCTTTCAAATGTCAAAATAACTAAATGGCGCTGATTGACCATTTGCTGAAAATGTTAAATTAGAATTTTTGTGAAACAACTCAACCTACCGAAAACTTATGGCCTCCAGTGTACTTGCAGAAGACTTGACAATACGCAATGCGTTACAAGAAAATTACGGTCCTGCGCAAAGCCCTACTGTCTGCTGTTGTTTCGTATTGCCTCCCCTGTAAAACTCATTTATAATAGGTATATTAATTATTGTGTGTCGTGATGTTTTCCATCTATGTCGTGATGCCCCTCGCATAAGCCGGCGGCGGGTGGTTGGTAGGGGTGAGAGGGGGTGCCTTCACCGGTCTCCGGTGATTTATGTACAAATCAAGTCAATATAAAGCCATTTTGAGGTGGCGTGCGGCCGCACAGCGCGGCCGGGTCACGTGACGGGACGGAGTGGAGTGCGGGGGGCGGTGTTCCAGTGATACGGCAACTCAAATTTTCAATCATAGATAGAATCTGACAAGTTTCCAACCCAATTTGGTACATTGTCACAGGTACGGAAAACTTTTCACCGTGTTGTTTCAACGGATTTGACATACATTCTTTGTATCTATCTATTATATTATAATATCATGTAAGGTGCATCTGAATTTTGTCGTCGTTTTCGAGTATATAGGTGTGTTGGCTGTGTATAAGGACAGTGTAAATATAAAGATTACTTTACTTGATAAAACATCCCTGAATAAACTTAAATGAACTAATTCAGTATTATTCGGCATTATGACAAATAGTTGATTTGGTTTCCGTTACATCTCTGTTATGCAATCGAAAGGATGTATATTTTTATAACTACGGTATAAAGGTATTCGAATATTCTAGAACTACACAAAAACCTCATATTATTATTAAGTGAATTACATTTCCATGTTATGACTGTAACTTCTGTATGTATTAGCAATAACATAATATATTATCTGTGCCACGATGGAGGACATACGATCGCTTCAGATTAAACCCCCTGATACTTGCCATATAATTGGACCAAGCCCACGATTTAACAACTAACTTTTTTAACATAAGTATCTATTGATTTCAAATCAAATCAAAAATTATTTATTGTAAAATTAAAATTACAAAAGGTATAGCTTATGGGTAGACCCCATTTCTTCCAGCTAACCGTATTTCGTATGCTCCTTATTAGTAAAAAGGTAGTATATATCAATAAAAACGTAATTTCTCCACAGGAGTAGGCAGGTATGATAAAACGTCACATAACACTGTGCGAGCACAAACACTTTGCTTTTTTTACATTAACCCCACACAGAGGAAAAATTGAGGAAAATAATTTCCCTCAGGGCCTATGCCATCTTTTGGGATGTTGTGTAGAGGGTGTTTTTTTGAGGAAAGTAAGGAGAGGAAGTTCTAAGAAGGTAAAAGGTATGAGGGTTGGGTAGGAAACTAGAGATAAGTGTGTTCAGGAGTGACGGACATATTAATTTATCCCTCCCACTAAGGTGAAGGGCGATGGGTCGTGACTGTCGAGAAACCAGTTGCAGAGGTCAAAAGGTCTCCCCAAATCAGCCTCCATCAGCCACCATATGAACCTGGGCACTACTGCTAAATCACCAAACGTAGCGAACCACTTGGAGTGAGCTATGGCAGAGACGTTGGTTATCCAGTAAATGGTTCCCGGGGCGGCGGTACTCAAAAAAACCCTTCTACTATTCCGTATCTTTAGGTTACATGACTGAAGTATTTTTATTCTATGATCACGCCATGTCTTCTTCTCTTGACCAATTCATATTCTCCTGATAATCCCTTATCCTACCATTCGGTACATTCGATGTACACTTCCAAACAAAGAGTGCAAATTAAGATTCATCTTCTTAACTTACTTCTGAAAGATACACTTCTTCACATTATAGTACGTTATTATATTATGATTTCCATTGTTTTCTATTTTCATATCTATTACCATGATTTATACGAAAAACCATTTTTCTAAAAAATTTTCCCAAAAAGAATAAGGTTTATTGAATATCTTTAAATTTGTGGAATTGATGAACCTATGTAGATAATTTGGTTGCGTATCATTGGGAGGAGTTTCTACAAAAACACTTTCCTAAAATTCCATTATTGATTGAACGCACTCGGCGACAAAAAAGCAGCTTGACGGGATTCATGGAACAAGTAATTGAGGTCTTCATTATTTCTTTTGTCACTACTTAACGAATGGAAAAATTGGGACAGACGACTGAATAATTTACTGGTGACAATAATAGATATCTTTATAAGCATCTGTTTCTAAAAAACAATCATTTGAGACTGGCATTTTTTATCCATATACTCTCCGTGGTCGAGGGGTAAGGCTCTCGACTAGATATCCGAAAGTCGTGAGTTTAAATGGCGGCGCGCGCAAGTAAATTTTAATTGATGAATTTGCGTTATTTCACGATTTATTAATTTAAAATTAGATATAGTATAATTGTGGCACGTTCAAGAGTGGAAGATACTCTCAGTAACGCCCTGGTGAAAGACCACCATTCAGAATTCAGATGTTCCTTGAAATGGGTTTAGTCGTGTTTGGTGACCAGATTTGAATAGCAAGGTACTCCCCCACCTTCCTCTACCCCATCTACTTCTCCTCCCCGCTACCTTCAGCCACCACATAAAACAATTGGTGATGCCATACAGTCACTGCCTCCAGAGGGTTCGGAGCAGTTGGGACTCTTGTGCCGTAATCATATTTTAAAAATATTACTGTGCAAAATATAATATGGTGAAGCTATATGCGTGAGAATGTTATTTTCATTAAAAAAGTATATATGAAGACACCCAATTAAATAATTTTACCAACAAAAAAATCTGCTTCTAGAGATTGATTAAATACGCGTTAATCAAGCGTCGAAAATGGTAGAGCTGACAGGCATTAATATTTTTTTTAAATAGGTAAATTGAGGGCTTAAAGTTGATAAGAAATGTCTTTTAAATTTCAGAGATTTTAGCTTAATGAGTAAGTAATCTCTCCAAAGAAGAATGGCGCTTGTGTAGCTTTTCATCAAGCAGAGGTAATCTGCTAATAATTGTGTTATTTTGGCTTTGTTTGAATAATAAAATAAAATCAAATCTTAGATATGAAAACAGTGTTTTTTAATTCTTTATTAAAATTTTTATTAAAAGTTCACCAGTACCAGTTACAATCGCTTGCTACTCAACTAAAGAATGGGAAAAGGAATAAATAAAATTTTTGCGAACTATACCTTAATACACCGTTTTCGAAGTACAAACAGCATGAACAAAGCATTTTCTCGGCAGCCTTTTCTAAAAACATTATTTTTTAGCCCCGGGCTTTGCAAGTTTTGAGATACTTGTTGAATTTAAAAATGCAGTGTTTCTCCGTGCATTATCTAACTATTCACCTTTGGAATGAAAGTTTGCTCCGCAGAGGATTGTCAAAGAAACAGAAATCCTTTAATGGAAGTTAGGAATTTCAACAGTTCCCGATGAAAATAATGCGAGGAAAGTTTCGCGATATAAATATTTATAGAAACTAAAGTAATAAACTTGGACGGGATTTCGAGAGAGACGAACACGAGAATGTAATTGAAATTATATTCTGTATTGTTTTTAAACACTCGACTTTATTTTTCTTTTTAAATTTTCATCTTGATTGAAAACGTAACATTTATGCTCTTAAATACATAATCTTCGACGTTAGAGAAAATGTTTACCAAATTTTCTACTCATTTTTTTTCCTTTATTGAAAAATCGTTGTAAATGAAATCAATAAATTGAAATCCCATTAAATGCCGAGTTGATTATTTACTCATTATCTTAAATAGTATAAAACAAAGTAGCTATTCGCGTCTGTCTGTTTGTTCGATTAAGATTTAAAATAAGAAAGATTATTGAACCTGATATTAAAATCAACATCCCTTCCCACTTTTCCAGACTTGCCAAGCTTCTCAAAAGAAATTAGGTGTGGTGAAATTCTTAGGTGTACTCTTATGCCTTCATTATTTCAGTTGGTACCTATTCTGTAAAACTATAAGAGTACAGAACGTGCACCATCTGGGACAAATATTTTAAACACCACCAGTGTTGCCAACTCAACTACTTCAAAATATGCTAGAGTGATGGGAAAAATATGCCAGAAATATGCTAAATTCCTTTAAAAAATGCCAAAAAAGCTAACATAAATTTAACTTAGAAATAAAATCAGTGAAATAAAATATCAATATCTTCATCTTCTTCTTCTTCATTAACAGCAGCTGATGTGGAAGGCTGAGAGACGGAGTCGTAACTTTCTTTGGTCCCAATGCAGCGTAGTACTTCGTCAGGAACAGTGTAAGAATAACATCACTTTCCTGCTCTCTTTAGGCCAAATCTCACGTACAAAATGGCATTCAGGGTTCTCACCGCCAAAAGATTTCGGAGTTTTGTTTTGACCTGACTCATTTGGCTAAATACACGTTCAATGTCCGCATTTGAATGCGGCAATGTTAAAATAGACATTGCAAACTGACATAAATCACATAAGGGGTTATTATTAGCTGCATCTTTATATTGCATGACTTCATTCCAAAACTCTACAGTGGAAGTCAAGGATTCCCATTTAATGTGAACTATGTTTCTCCATTGAGACACCAATTTTTCAATCGATATTATTTTTGTTAGTTAAAAAATTGGTTTTTATTATTTTCATGTTTATGTAAAAATATGCCAAATAAATATGCTATATGCTAAAAGCATAAAAGTTATGCTAAAAATGGAGTAATTATGCCAAATTTAGCATATAATATGCTAACTTGGCAACACTGAACACCACTACAGAACAAATCGTCGCGACTCGTAGGATTTATTAATTTTTATTTATTTTTATTTAAGTACATAAAACAGGCATGGTGCCCAAGAATTTACATACATGGATGTTTAAATACATAATAACAACAAAAATAGTAACAAAATGAATAAGCTAAATATGCAGAAGTAAATAACAAATAAGAATGGGTAAAAGGTAAATACAAATATGTTCATAAACGATTTGTTATTGTCACACCTGTACTGGTGAGACACTGATGGATCGCTCGATGTGGCTATTTTCCGAGTAATTATTGGAATTAATCTAATGTGCATAATGTAATTATAAAAATCGCATTATACTATTAACATACCATTAAAAAAACAATTTTCACAACAACTTGTCTAAGTCAAAAAACTGTAATTGTGCAATTTTACTTGTCTTGAAAGTTTTTAGATTAATTAATATTTTTTTAATTAATAAGACATCGTAATTTTAGATATTTCATATAAAATAATATTCATCAGTACGGATCAGTTAAAAAACACAAAAATATATAATTTTGTAAGTTGTTTGTTGATTTATTAAAAATATCCTAAACATCTACAAAACATCATAAATGTTCTTTCTAGGGTGCTAGAGACACGTTTACCCTTATACAAGGAGACTATGGCACAATTTTAGGAAGTATCACCTCAATAGAGTTATAACTGTTAGCACGGCGCCCCGTCGGGGTACAACTGGATGCACGTCTTCGTACGGCTAATATTTTGAGTTGTGTGCAGTCGGTATCAGGTCAAGACACAGTATTTTAACTTATCGATTCTACGTCATTTTAGTTCTGAACTCCTGTACCATTACAGTCTTGAATACTCTGCCTAATATTTCGACGACACCATAGAATAGTTATTACCAAACTCACGTTCTAAACTCCTGTACCATTACGATCTTGAATACTACACCTAATGTTTCAACGACACCATAGAATAGTTATTACCAAACTTACGTTCTAAACAACTGTACCATTACGATCTTGAATACTACACCTAATGTTTTAACGACACCATAGAATAGTTATTACCAAACTTACGTTCTAAACTATGGTACCATTAAGCTCTTGAATACTACACCTAATGTTTCAACGACACCATTACTACATTATATACACGTTTCTACTACGCTTACCTAATGGTTTTTATTACGCAAAATACCACCTGAACATATTCTCGTATAGTTCTTGTTTCACAATATTCTTAATAAAATATTCGCCAAAGGAAAATAATCCTCTGAGAATTGTACGTTAATACCTAACATCAAAAACAGTTTCCATTGCAGTAAAATTGTTTTTCTTCGCAAAGCAGGGTAACTTAAGTAATGGAATATATACAAAAATAATTCACAAAATTTGTAAATGCTGCGTTAATGTCGTGGTTGCATTCCGCGAGCACACAGCGTAGGCAGCGTAGTCACAGAGCAGTTCCAACTACAGTTTATTTTCTCCATTATAACGGAAAATGTCGCTTGGCCTAAAAATGATTTATCAGATGGAAAGGTCCGCAGAAAGCAAACTTGTTTTCTGTGACAGGCATCACAAATATTTTATTTTTTCGAAGGAAATTCAAATTTTAGTCCCAGATGTGACCGTTTCCTTTTCTGATTTTTCTGTTTCAGATTTTCGTTTAAAAATCACTAATATTGTCTTCAATATTTAAATATTACAATTTGAGGTTTTACTCAATAAAGTTATTCCGAAAAATTAATTAATCAAATTTTAGCCATTTCGCGCGACTGTCCGAACATTCGGTTAAGGCTCTCCATTGTTAGCTTATTTTTCTCACGTTGGTAAAACCTGTCAAATATTCACTTCTCGCCAGTACTTGTTGTGTGCGCCGAAACTTACATGGCGTTAGACGATAAAATACATAACGGGCTTTCCAATAAAAGGTGTTATTTTGATATTCAATCGTAAAAGATCAATGGTTTCGTTGCTTGTGTGGCACGTCTTGTTGAAAGTAAACGTTGTCCAGATCAATGCCATCCAATTCAGGCCATAAAAAAATCATTAATCATCTCTCGATAGCGATCTACTAACCGTAACTGTTGCTCCAGCCTCATTTTCGAAAAAGTAAGATCCAATGACTCCGCCGAACCATAAACCGCACCAAACAGTCACACGTCGAGGATAAAAAGGCTTTTTAACAATAACTCTTGGGTTTTCCGAGCCCCAGATGCGACAATTTTGCTTGTTAACGAAGCTACCGAGGTGGAAATGGGCCTCATCACTCAAGATGATTTGCATTTGATTCACTGAAGTGAATTTTAATAATTTCAATGCGTTGTTCCATTTTTATTAATGGAGTAGTTTCTACTTGTCAAATATCAAAAAACGAAAGCTTCAAAAGTAACATCTACCGAAATAGCGGGCTATTCAAAATAACACCTCTTATTGGAAAAACCTGTACTAAAAAAATATAATTTAAATGAAATTGAAGTATCAATGATACAGTATGTTTATATGGAAAAATATCAAAGTTTTATCCAACGGATATTTTAAGATGGTTTACAACTTCCTGCAGAGGGAAATTAAGAATGAGATCATAGACCCCAGATGCCAACTTTGGACAAATAAAGTTACGTCAAAGGACAACTCTCTATGCAAAATGGCAAACGAGCTAAGACGCAAAGATCACACGATCCCCCCACTTGCGAAGTTAGAAGGCTCAGGATTGGCGATGTCAAAAGAAGAAAAGGCAAACGCGCTCGCCCACGGTTTCGAGAGAGCCTACGCAGTCACGGACGGCCTATACAATCTGGAAGCAGACAGAATAGTAGCTGAATCTTCACGAGGCCTGAGTCAATCAGAGCAGACAAACGTTACCGATATCCACTTCGCCACGCCGAACGAGATTGCTGTCACGATCAGGCGATTAAAAATAGATAAAACGCCGGGAAGCGAGACACAACATCCTACTCAAACATCTACGTCAAAAAGCCATAATATGCACTACAAAACTGTCTCATGCCTGGTTAATTTCCTCCAGATACGGAAATTGGCAACCGTGCTGCGCTTCTAAAGCCAAATAAGGATATGACGCAGCCGAGTAAGTCCAGACTCTCCACCCTGAGTAAGGTTTTTGAATATATTATACTCAACAGACTTGTCCCACACCACGAAAAAAAACAAGATTTTGCCAGACGTGCAGTTTGGCTTCAGAAAAAGGCACTGCACCACCCACCAACTCAACCGAGTAGCGGAATTTATCGCAAGAAAATTCAAAGAACACCGCTTCACAACCGCTGTGCTCCTGGACTTGGAGATGGCATTCGACACTGTATGGATTGGACTGCAAGATCGGCTTAAGAATACCTATAAAAATAGATCCTTCAGTCTTCAGAGTCTTCATCAGGAACGTGCTATCGTCAAAAAGGGGATTCCAAAAGGCGTACCACAAGGAAGTCTATTGGGACCTATTCTTTTAATGTATTCACACATGACATCCCCCGAGACGAAATATGAAAGCTATCAATCTTTACGTTTCCTTCCATGTTTCTTTGTTTCCCTACAGAGGGCACTCGATGCGCTTCTGAAGTATTATGCAAAATGGCGCCTTAAGCTTAACGACGCCAAAACCGAAACCATCATGTACACGAGGAAACGAAAAAAATAGATCACCTGACTTCAACATCGAAATGGGAGGACATGTCATAGAATGGAAAGATGTGATCGTATATCTGGGCCTTAGTGATTTACGACTCAATTTAAAATCTCACTTAGCCAAGGCGCAAACAAGAACGCGACAGGCAATTGGACCAATGAAGCCCATTTCAACAGAAGAAGTCCGCTTCATTTCAAAACCAAACTCCTTGTCTACTACTCACTTATCCGCCCCGTACTGACATACGATATTCCTATCTAGATCAGCATATCACACTCTAACCACACGAGACTACAGGCACTTCAAAATTATTGTATAAAAATTACATACAACAGGAGACTTAGAACAAACCTGAAAACTGCACTGCACGACCGAAAACAAATACCGACTTTATACGAGTACACACACAGACTGACTGAACATTTTTACAAACATATATATTATGTATGTATAAATATCTACTTATATAATAAATATGTAAGTACGTTTATTCTTTACTCTCCCAAAGGTATATATCAACATAAAATAGTCATACACACACAAAGACCTCATAATTATAATAAAATATATTAATAAAGGTATTTAATTTAATTATCGAAGGAAGCAAACACTTTGTGGCTTGACATTATTACACAAATTAAAGAATATCTTTGTTTTAAACCACTTTATTACATTTATATACGTCGACCGGTAAAAAAATAAAATAAAAAAATAAATAAAAATAATTGTATGTAAAAGCCTTAATAGGCGTGAAATGAACAAATAAATAATGCAGGACATCATACACTGATGTTACTGAAGGCCGTCTCTATTTCATGTTGAAAAATGGCCACTTCCTCCATTATTCAGATTTTCTATGGTTCCCCTTAATACAATAGGCGAATGCGGAGGAATTCCTAAGAATAGGCCATAGCCGACTCCTTCCTACTCCCAACACAAACAGACTTGTATGTAATATATGGCCGCGGTTGGCTACTGTTGCAGACACTTGGGTTGATGATGATTCAAAAACATACAATTTTAGTAGGGTTTTTTAGGAAATTATTTTTTCCCTACCGAGAAAATACAAGGCCTTTAAGTCTATAATAGCCAGGTAATATTTGAAACAACCATATGAGGTAAAAAATGTGAGGCGCAATGCGCCGTTCTATTTGTAAAAAGAAAATTAACTTTAAATTCAGTAAATTTAAATGATTCACCTCATGGAAAAAAAAATCTAGAAAACAAAAAAAAATATATATATATTTAAAAAGAGAAAGAATAAGAGAAAGAAAGCACATTATTTGGAATATTGTATGAAATTTGAAATACTGTGATATCTTTGGTTTGGGAGCGCAGTAATAATTATAACTATAGCTCGCCGCGCTGTGAGCCCTGATTTGGGCCCGTAAAGTGGCTCCATCCTGTCAAAAAAATTGGTGGGGTTGTAATCCAGTTTTACCACATCATATCTCAAAATTTTTCATTACTTGAAATCTTTATTAGAAAATGTTTTAATTATTAGTTTGGCTTCCTTTTTTACACTTATAATACGTTGTTATGTGATGTGGCAAAGATCTTATAAAAGGCAACTAAATACAAAGAAGTCTAGCAGATCAGATGCTTAATGTGTAACCAACGAATGATCCAGATGCGAAACAGATGATTATGCAAGTGGTTATTGCAAACAATAAACAAGTCCATAATATTAAAATGTAAATGATTTGGAATGCGCTATTCCTAATGATGTGCATTAAAAATAAAAGTCACATTTTTTCTTATTCGTGAATCGATATAATTTTTTTTATAAAACACTGCAATATATTTTTGGTTTCTGAAACTTTTTATCGGGTTTTATTTATAAATTCTCTTTTGTTATTTCTGCATTGTAAAATATAAATGGTATCCCGAATGTGCTTCCTTTCCTTTACTTTTACATTATGTTAGAGATAGTTAATTTATATATTAGTTTATTCTTTTAGAAATATACCTATGTATATATATATATCAAGAAAAACTAAGATCCACCAAACCAGTTACATCACACACCACATCGTTCTCCACTCCATTCTCGCTACTGGATGGATTTTTTGTATCTATTCTCTTTTGTGCCAGACAAATTAAACACTGCACTTGGGCAGAGCGCGCAACGGGGTTTTCAATGAATTAGAATTTCCCAGGCCGGCTGCGACGGACGTGCCAATTGTACAATTAGTTCCAATTATATATTGAATGCACAGCGAAACATTTTTTCTGCATTCGATGTTACCAGAGGATCGGTTGCGTGATTCGCTAATATCGAAACTTGACTTAAACGCCCATAAGCCTTTTACATACAATGCATTTTTTTTAAATACAATAAAATAAAGAGCTTACATAATATGTAAAAAAAAACAGCTTACATAAAATATAAGATTAAACAATGCATAGGTTAACAAACTAAAGGTAACATGAAACATAAGAGTTTACGAAGCCTAGGTAACATGGAATTTAAGTAAGTGAAATAAAAATTGATGATCTGCCAATATCCTACAAATCAATTGAATAAAAAAGTATGAAATTGTTGTTCACATTAGCCAATAAACTAGGTAACTTTAATTAACAATCTCTATTACGCAAGATTAGGATAAGAATCGACAAAAGGTCTAATAGAAAAAAATATTTATCTAATGTAAACATTTCATTAAACTGAATTTAAATTTTGATACTGATTGGCAGCGGTAAACATCGATTGAACTGTACTTATTATCAAGTTTGTGTAATATTTGAATAGGCGAGTAAATAAAATAATTGTAAGCAGATTTTGAAAAATTATACAGTGCATTCAGTCGAGTGTCCCGTGTAGGTACTCGCAACGAAATAACGCTTGTTAAATCTATGGCGTCCAATCTGCCATTCGATATTTTGAATAGACATACCATATCAGTCACTGTGCGCCTTGATGATAAGTCGGTTAAGTTTAGCAACTTCATTAAAAAAGTATAATTTTAACCTTCGTTTGGAATTCCTAATTTAAAATTAATGAATCCCAGGAACTTATGCTGCACTCTCTCAATTTTTAGTTGGTGAATCATTAAAAATGGAGCCCAGATTATTGAATTATACTCTAGATAACTTCTCATTAAACCTGTGAATAGAAATGTAAAGGAGTTAAATGTAATTAATTTTAAATCTTTCACCGTTCTCAAAATAAACTCTAAGCATTTCATGGCATTATTAGTTATATCTCATATATGAGGAATTAAAGATAATGTACTGCCAACAATTACACCAAGGTCCTTAATTATCTCTACTATTTTTAGAAAAATGTTGTTAATGCTATATGGGATTTTCGATTCGGACATAAGTTGTTGTTTGACATTTTGCGATGTTAAGAAACAGTTCATTAGGGGTGCACCACTCTTGTAGCCACATAAGATTTAATTGTAATATGTAACAGTCATGGAGATAGTTTTGTAAATTTAAAGATCTTCTGCAAATAGGAGTATCATAACTCCATCAAAAACGGTGGTTATGTTGTTGATAAACATGGAAAACAATACTGGACCTAAAATGTGACCCGTGGAACACCGGTGAAGATTTCAAATTGGTGTGAAAAGTGTGAGTTGAGTTTGACTTTTTTTTGTATTTCTTGGGCATTAACTATGTAACAATTTCTAGACATTTTTGTTTTATTGAATTTTATTTTTCAATGTACATTTGTTACTTAAATTTGGTTTACTTTACTACCAGTTTCGACACAATCACTGTTTATACACTTTAGAATGTAATTAATGTGACGCACAGAATATAGGTATGACTACTAGAAATTTTAAAACTAGAATCAGAGAGCATGTACTCTGTTTACGAAATAACCATTAGAGAGAAGAACGGATTCGAACAATTTGATTCGCGACTGTATACATATAGGTCGATAATTAGAAATATCTGAATTTTTACCTTTTTTTAAATATCGGAGACAGAAAACTTGTTTTCCACTGTTTCGAAAAGGTACCAGTTTTTAAAGACGAGTTAAAAAGTTTTGTGAGAGGAAAAGCTAAGACTGATAACCATTTGGAGAAGAATATTGGAGGAATGTTATCGGGGCCTGCCGATTTGTTAAGATCAAGGGATTTTAGTTTTCTTCAAATACAGATTGATTAAACTCGATCTTATTGTCATTTAAAGCTGTTGTATGGAGAGTTGTTTGAAGTATCGTAAACTTTGCTGAAAAATTCAGCAAACAGACTAACGGCTTCTTGGGGTCTAAATAGTACATGTTTGAGGGTATACTAGAATCATTTTTTTAAGCATGTTTGAAAATTTATAAATGTTTTGATGATAAGCAGCAGCCAGTTATCAATTCATTTTTTGTAACATAACTTGAAAATTTTTTTGGTGATCTTTCTTAGTTCACCTAATTTTTCATAATCATTAGCATCACGTGATGATTTGTAAGCTTTATGGGAATTTTTTATTACTCTTATAAGGTCGTTACTATACTATTTTGGGTAATTGTGTAAAATGATAGAAAAATTATCATATAAATGTATGTTTTATTTCAACAGTCATCACACATTTTTTAATGAATGAAAGTTTTTAGCCGTTAGGCGAAGGAATACAAACAGTAAGTAGGCTCTAGTTTTGATAATAATAATAATAATAATAAAAACGTTTATTTGACAATAATTTTTTACATGTTTGCATATAGTTTGTACACATACATTTAGATGATTATATTGTCAAAAGGGCAACTGCTCAGCTGTACATTCCGGATTTCTCCGGGAATGTAGCTGGTTTTCAGCAGTGCCTTTAATATAATGTGTTATAAATCGATAAATACAAATTTCTTTAAAATAAAATAAAATATAAATTCAGGATTAAATTTACATAAAATACATAGATAAAAATAAAAAAAATAATAATCACAAGTAGGTGTCCCTTTCATTTTAAATTCAATCAATTATGATGTTGTGCGGTTGACTGTGCTGTCAGCAACCATTCGCTGCAGAGCTTCTTAAAGCACTGCAACGATGTTGTTGTTCGAATAGGCAGTGGTATTTTATTCCAAAGTTTTGACGATGAGTAGCTAAAACTACCCTCAAAAACAGCAGTTTTATGTTTGGGGAGAACAAGTAAATGGTCTCTTTGGCGTGTACTATGTGCATGTGAGTCACGGGACCACTGCAGTCTGTCAAACAGATAGGAAGGAACCTTTGAATTCATCAAGTTGAACAGTTGACACATTTGATGTAACTTCCTTCTGTTCGACATATTCAGTATTCGATGCCGATAGAGGTAAGGCGAGATATGCTCGCGTCTCGGGACATTATAGCAATATCGGACACATGCATTTTGGACTCGTTGTACTTGTTTTTGGGTTTTTTTCAATAAAGATGGACCGTAAACTGAGTCTCCATAGTCCAATATTGAGAGAACAAGACTATCAGTAATAATCTTGCGTAGTTTCACTGATATGTTATCTCTTATATTGTACAATAGACGAAGCCTCGAGTAGCACCACTGTGACCTGTTTTTAACATGTTCATCATTCCTCAATCTACCGTCCACCATTATTCCAAGGTTGCGCGCAGCATCAACAAAGGGAACGGTGGTTTCATGTATTTTTACAACATGTCCTCCATTTTTTACGCATGATATTTTTTGCTTAGTTCCCATTAATAAAGCAACAGTTTTTTGAGGATTGAGAAGTAACGCGTGCTCCTTTGCCCAACTGCAAACTCTACGTAGGTCACCATTTACCATATCCACTGCCACATGAGTTTTACTTACGTCAAACGATAAATATAGTTGTGTGTCATCAGCATACATGTGCGAACCACAGTGTTCAATAGATTGCATCATGTCAGCGGTATATATAGCAAAAAGCAATGGCCCTAGTATCGATCCCTGGGGTACCCCTCTTGTTATTATAATGTCAGATGAATATTTTAGAGTCCCATTACTATCCTTGCAAACTGTGCGCTGAGTTCTATCTTTGAAGTAATTTTGAAACCATTTTATTGCTTCATCGTCAAAACCAAAGTAACGCAACTTTGCAATAAGTAATGGAATGCTCAGTAAGTCAAATGCCTTAGAGAAGTCCAGCAGAACTAGTATCGAGGCTTTGCCTGCATCAGTGGAGGCAAGAATATCATCTGTAATACATTGCAGAGCTGTTGTAGTGCTGTGGCCTTTACGAAACCCCGATTGATGACGAGGTATAATCCCGCATGTTTCAGCGTAGACTACTGTTTGCTCAAACACAACTTTTTCGAGTACCTTGGATAATGCTGGTAATATGCTAATCGGTCTGAGATCACTAATACTTGAAATTGGTTTCTTTTTCGGAATTGGTGTGACTAAACCATTTTTCCACAGTGCTGGAACTATACCTGTCCGTAATGATTGGTTAATAATGGTTGTTATAGTGCTGAGTGCATACGGAAGTATGAGTTTAATCATTGAGATACTTATTTTATCGCAACCGATAGCGTTTGATTTGATAGTATGAATGTGTTTTGATATTGTAGTTTCATCAACTATTTGAAGTGAAAATGATTTTGCTATAGAGTGATTTTGTGTATTATAATGGTTGACTAAAATTGGACTATGTTCTAGATTTTGACTGTGATTAATCTTCATTTATTTTATTTATTTATTTATTTATTGGCTCGTCAACAGAATACATCACATAATTTTAACAGTAATTACATTTATGCATGATTATATATATGATTATAGATGCACAGATGGGGCCTTAAAGAGTCGGCGATGTGTGAATGTGGTGCGGTGCAGACTACCGAACATGTGGTCAACGAATGCCCGCTCCATTCATTCCCCGGCGGGATTGATGAGGTTCACATGGCGACGCCTGAGGCCCTAATATGGCTCGCAGATCTAGATGTCCCCCTCTGACCCCCCACCATACGAAAGAAGAAGAAGAAGAATGATGTTTCTAATTATAGGTGAGCACAACATTCATCTCAATCTTATTTGTGTAATAATAATTGGTTATTTACAGTAATAATAAATTTAATTACAAGAGTGTATATAAAAACAAGGAGGATCGAAATCAATTATTAGGAAGAAACTTAAATACTTGATATTATATTTTATAAATATATACATGTATAATATATAGGCGAAATATTTCAAAACGACGTATTAACGATTCCAGAATGTACTTTATATATATATTTATCCCCTCATATATATATATATATATATGTTATGGTTAAGGTTTTCACGGGTGTAAGATGTAGAATAATGTTCTCGGTTACAAACTTGTATCTTGACTTCCGGACCGAACAGACACGCGAAAGCGTTCAGTTTGAGACGAAATTCAGGACATAAGGCCTCTGAAGATGGACAGTGAGATCTGTCCGAAACGTCAGAAATTAAAAAGTCCTTTTAAGGACTACTTTACGCGGGTAAACCGAGAACATTATTCTACATATATATATATACATACATGCATACATCTAAATACACATACATGCATACATCTAAATACACATATAAATTCACATACATACATATATAAAAACATACATAGATGCGTACACACACATTTAAATACAAACACACTCATAAGTGTGTACACTGTACGCATATTGTATGCAAACATATATACACATATGCACGCACGAATCATATATAGTGGAGCTAATGCATAAGTAGGTGATTGGTAAAGAAAATGAAATAATAATATGGCTCTAAGTGAGGAGATCATCAGATATAAGTATGTGTAAGTTTTTCTGAAGGTATTAATTGAGTTTGAAAATATATCTAAATCTAGAAGATTGCAGTATCTATTATACAATCGAGTCATTCTCGATGTAGGTTTGCAAAAACTTGTTTTACTACGACAAGTATCTATCCAAAAGGTTACAGGGTTTCTTGTGGATTTCGGTCTTATATTAAGGTTAATTTGATTAATTAAAGATGAATCATATACATTGTTAATGATTTTAAACTATTATTTATTTGCATGAGAGTGAAGGTTTTGGAGAAGAAGTCTTTCGTACACGACAGCTGATTTATTACCGAACACGATACAACTAACAATGTATATTACTATAACTCTTGATTATAGCCGCCCATTCACGGTCGAGCATGTCCGCGACGAGCATGACGTTGCAGGCCAGCAACAAGCATTTTTTTGTATGGGTGTCTACCGGGTAAAACAATCCATACACAGACATGATCGCCTGGCATCTTGCTCGGACTGCTCGTCTTAAATGGGGCATTTCATTAATATATTGATTTATTAATTCAAACAGGAAAACAAAGTTAAAAATCAAATAAAGTGTATGTACATATTTAACAAATAAAATAAAATGAGTTGGACTGACTTTAAGCCTTCATACCCAGTAACTGGGGTAGCCAACTCCACCAACCTAGCAAAACAAAAATTGGGTAGGACCGACATTAATTTCGTGTATTTACTGCAATAATGTCATCAATTTCATAGAAATGCGCATATGGCCGCGTGTGTGTACGTGATTTCCACTGACAGAATTCACTTTCATTGACAACGAGTCTATCTGCCAAGTTTCAGCTCGATCGGGTATCGGAAAACGGGTTAATTTCGACTCAAAAAATTTGCATTCATGCATCCATTCCCGAAAACAAAAGTGAAATTCAAATACATTTAACTAAAAACAAAGAGGAAAACCTGCAGATGATCTCTTTGCCATCCGAAGACGTTGCCCAAGCTGCATCACGAGGAGATGCATCAGCATCGCAGCCCAAAAATAATATTTCGTAGATTTTAAATAATTAAAATCTATGCACCCTGTACTAACAGTACAGTATGTAATAACACACCATTGGTCACACGTTTGAGAAGAACCCGGAGAGAGGAGCAAATAATTATCGCAAACTATGGTAGCTAAGCCATGGAACTTAAAGATTCCTGGTATGATGCTAGTTGGTGGATGGTTAAATTTTCATTCAAAAGACTAGAGAAAAAAAATCTCTGTAGTGAAATATCCCAAAAAAAAAATTTAAGCTATTTTTAGGTATTAGAATATTGGATTGTCAATACATTGTAACATAACATTTACTACATTTTCTCTGATATGTTAATTTCACGTGGAATTCTATTTTAATGCAGATGTTGTTAAAGATGTTGATGTTGAAGGCAAAATGTTAGATTTTTAGGTGGGTTGGATTTTATAAGTGATCGATGTAATAAAATGTCCAGTTAACAATCAGAGGGGGTAATAATTTTAAATCACAATACAAGTAACAACATAACTTTAATATTGTGTCGATGTTACATTTATACTTACGAATCAATTAAATCTCAAACAAAACCTCGAAGTTGAGTAAGATTTTCTTATTCCCAATGCCCCTAATATAGACATTGATTTGTAATTGCCCACGTGCCAGATAATGTTTTCATCACGGTCGTTAGTTGTGAAAAGTGTTCGTGCGCCTGCTTTCCGCAAAGTTCATGCAAAACGCGAATTAGCACCCGATTTTTTGCTAACAGACGCAATCGAAACCTCAAATCGTGACGTTACCATAAAATACTCTTTAGAAGATCCAATTCCGGAATACAAATGAGCTCGGTGAAATCTGATTCAGAAGTAAGTAAGACTCCGTGAATGCTAACGCCCCCATTCCGGTGGTGGATGAATTGCCCTGAACTTGTTTAAAGTTATCTGACAAATTAATTTTTTATTTCAATGTTATGTACTGTATAGTTAATAGGAAAGTACTTGGTCATAACATAAGTCCGTTACTGTTATTACTGCATTTACCACGAAGTTCTAATACACCTGCCAAATATTATTTTTAGAAAAATTTCATTTACAGACCAGACTTTTCAACGAGAATATTTGTTGCACACTAAAAAAGTCTTGTTTGACTCGGAATAGAGCCTAAGAATAGAGGTACCTATCCGTGATTTTGAGTATAGTGATAAAATGCCATGATCAAAAACAGAGAAATTTGTTGTTTTAGCCCAAAATGATTTTATTTCCTAATATTCAGTTTTTGTATAAAGATTATCAGGAATGTTTACACCAATTTCCTGAAATCTAATACAAAAGTCATATTTTCATAATAAAAAAATGTTCTCTATTACAATGAAATCAATAATACAGATTTTTGTTAAAAATATAAACACTCTAGCATGCTTAAAATTCATGAGCCGCTACTGCCCACGAGTATTATAACGTTCTTTGAAAAAATACAGTTTTTGAGAAACTTTAACGTAACCCCATCATAAACTTCTGTCTGCAATTGTGTCAATTTACTAATTTATTTATTTTTTTAATTATATTAATTATATTAATTATATTAATTTTATTAATTATTATTATTATTAATGTTCGCCAAAGTAATGTAACGGTTTTCTACGAATTCCATTGTGGAAATTTTCTGCACAGAATCTAAATGTTTATTTTAACCGAACTTTCTGACATAGCGACGCCAATAATAAGTGGGTAAATTATAACACATTTATAAAAGTATGTAAATAGTGTAGCAAAATATTCAATTTAGGCAACAAGGCCGAACATTCATTTACCAGATTTTTGATGCTGTTTTTAATGCTGCCAGCAATTTGGGCGCCATTGTAAAAAGGTCTATTAATTCCTAAGCATATTTTATTTTTGCTGATTAAATTAAATTAGAGCCCTGCGAAATATGTTCAGTCTACCTTGGGACACACATGTCAAAGACATCTACAGAAACACCCAAATACTTCCTTTTAATACCATTCCCACTTTTGAAATAACGAAAACTATATTACAAGTAATTCAACACTCGGCACATTCCAACACTACACTCTATTACAATTGCGACGTACACCAACACAACACAAGAAATCACAACAAACTTCATATACCAAAAATCAAATCAACAAAATATGGACTAAGATCCCTAGAATACATAGCTCACACAAAATATAATCAACTACCCAACGAGATCAAATGTGCAAGTCAATGTAAAAAGACCCAAACTAACATGCTCAAACTTCAACTAATTAATGACTATCTGAAATAATAATGTTGTGTATGTCCCATCATATGTCCATTTAATACATACAACTATATGTTTCATGTAATGCATATCATTCCCGCAATGAGTTTATTAACTCCTGGGAGTACAATGCTTCATATAATATACTATATTCTGTATTGTATACTTTTAATAAAAAAAAAAAAAAAATAGTGATTACTACAATGTGAATTGCCGCCAGAAATCACGGAAATGGAGACGGTCACGCCGCCTCCCCGCTCCGCGCATTATGATTGTTCTCCTTTCCCTGATTAAATTGTCTATCAATTCGAATGGCTATGGCGGTTCTAGTTATTCACCATTTTTAGATATATCAAATTTTTGCATTTTCAATGGCAATAAACGGCCCCAATTGGTGATTCAAGTAGGTCCCGCAAAGCTAAATTAACCCCTAAAATACCTACAAAAGCACTATAAAATGTATGAAAAATATTAATACTTAGCTCACTCAGACTTCCTTGATGTTAGTTAAAAAAATATATTGTGGAAGTAATTCCTAAACGTCTCTTACACTTATTATATTACATATATTTTTAGTGACAACTTGAATTCATGTCACACGCTTTAAAATAGACAGCGTAATAGTTTTATTATACCCTTGGCATAGAAACAAGTAGTGTAATATTATTTTTATCTGATACGAAACGTGTATTGAATGGGCGTCAAAGATACGGCGATAAATATATTGAATTTACGAATAATGCTTTTATATCTTTGCCTCGACATAACAAAAAAATTGATGGCTCTATTCTTCAGCACTAAATGATCCAAGACCGATTTGTTTTATTTTATTCGTAAGAGGCACCAAAATCTCCAAATTGTAATGCCGTAGTTCTATTGTTTCGGGTAGTTGGTACTCTGAAACTATGACATCCACAATTTGCTTATGTTGTGAGGCTGCAGGTATTGGAGAGGAGAAGGAGATGTAGAAAAGAAGGTGGGGAAATACCTGGCTTTTTAGATCTGTTCAACAAACACGGGCCAGCAGTAGTATCTACCACTACTCACCTTCAAACATGAGTAAATTTTTTTTTTTTTAAATTGCCGGAAACCCGGGCGTTTATTGCAATTACATGTTTAATATAACAAATGTGAAAGTAACCCGCCTCACTAGAAGGTTTCTGTTCTGAGGCGGGTACATATATTTGTTTACACATACACATACATTTTTTATACAAATATAGACATATATCAATATATACATATAGCATTCCATAAATAGTTACATTCATATATAGTTTAAAAAAAAGAAAGCAGGAGTTTCGTAGGAACTCTAAATTTATAAAATCTAAATCTTAATCTCATAATAATAACATATCAAAGAATAGTTTTAAACAACAATATTAGGTATTAGGCATGCGTAAAACATAAGCCGTTTTAATACGAAAGAGTAAATCACTATAAATGTACATAACACATGTTTGTAAATAAGGAATGAGAATTAGACTAAGAAGGGATTGCTAGTAATTTGTACTAACATTAAATTGCGAACTAACACAAATTGATCTAATAAATATTTACTTGCGCACGCCGGACATGCGACCTCCAGCCTGCTAGTCAAGAGCGTTACCCTACGACCACGGAACCCGTCTGCACATGTAATAAATAATATTACATTACGAAGAAAACTTATTGAGTATTTAGGTACATACTTAGCCAGTATGTAGATACCAAAATACGTCTAGCATTATAATATTGAAAACATTATTTTTGAAGCCAAACCCAGAGAATTAAAAAAGTTCCTCAACGACTTGTTCAATTCCTACATCAATAAAATTCACTCCCACTCGTAAAACGTAAGCTTTTCATCGCAAAAGCCTCGGTAAGCCGCGCTGCTTCGCGTCTCACGCGATCTTTCATAGGTAGACTGTATAAATCATGCAGTTGTGCATTAACTAGACGTCCCCAGGGTAAATGGTAGTTTAAAAGCATTTAAATATTTTTTTCCGGAGATTATAATATTTGTTAATAATTTATTTATATCCATTTTAAATAAGGGTAGGTACAAAATAAAAACCGTCATCGACTTTGAAACCTCTCGCAATCTACCCACAACGCTAAATATCTAGTAGTTTTGTATAAAGTGGATATTAGTCCAAAAAAATGGGTTTTTAGCTATCACATTTAATAACTTCTGGAATGTCGTCGAATCGCTAGAGAAATGTAGGTACATATTGCCGCGCGTGGATGCGTCATTGCCAATAATAACACCAGCTTAAAGAATGCCTTGTCATCGTTTCTCGTCTATCTGAAAAGTTTCATCTTGATCGGATGTCTGAAAGTTGGTTAATTTCCACTTACAAGATTTGTATTCATTCACGAAAATAAAACTGAAAATCAAATAGACATGTTTAAAAATTAACCTGTTAAAACGACGATTTTTTACTATTAAACCATTATTATTTAGTAAAACAGTTTCGACATTCCGCCACGGTCCAACGCATCGATCGGCAAGACCTATTTTCGTATAATTTTAGAAGAATGCGTTTGTGTGCGTGAATGCCACCCAAAAGTGATAACCTGCATTTTCATAAATAATGAATCTATTTACCGAGATTCAGTTCGATCTGTCGGGAAGTGGTTTAATTTTCACGTTCAAGATTTATATCCACTCACGAAAACAAATTAAAATTCAAATAAGTAGATTCTAAAAGACTAGGGCACTGAAAACAAAACGATCCATAAAAATGGTTCTCCCGCCTGTACAACTGTACATATTCAATGTGTTCGTAAAATTGATATCTTAAATTTGAATCCATACAAAAACCATGTAAAAACCAAGGAACACATTGTCAAATAACTTGTACTCAAGACCCATCAAGATGACTGATCGAGTAAGTTGGCCATGGTACAGTATATTTTTTTTATTTAAAAAATCTGATGTCATAAACTCAATGATATATTGATCGAACGTTTCAGTTAAACAAAACTAATCATTAAAATGCACGTTCTTTTTTTGATCCAGCTTCACAAATCAATCCCGTAGGAAGCCGAGGGTCTCTTTTTATAAACATTTTTAATTTTACATAATCCGTCATATTGTCATCAAATTGAATGTTCAAAAACTTGAAACCGTAAACTTGGATTAAAATGTTTCATCACATATAATAAAATTAAATTATTCTATCCCCTTTGCTGATGGTCGAGATGCCGACTCCATTTGCCATGGTGGAAAAGACTTCTCAACGCTGTGTCCTGCGCTACATAGATATCTGCAGACACTGCCGATTCGTACGCCTATGATTGTTGGTTTGGTGCCAAAAACCTCTAAGGCGATGATTTTTTGGAATTGACTGCATCCTGTTTGACTTAACCTTTAAGTTCTACGCTGAGTTCATGCCAACCCAACCAAAAAATACATCATTCTCTCCAGTAACAAATCACTGCTGCTTCTGAAACCCTCCTTACTTTTCAACGTCGTCGTTGAAACCTGTGATATTTTAAGCTTTTTGCCATTCTTTTATTTATTTAAAACAATATAGAATTTTCTACTCTCTTGGCTATGACCGATATTTATTTTTTTCTAAGGCTTTGCATATGTGTTCGTAGGGATGGAAAATTTCCACCCTACAACACATAAGCCTCCATGAAAATTGGACCCTTAATTTTTTTGATAACTACAGAAAGCTACTTAAAGCTATCTTGTACTATATATCTTTATAGATATATGTACTTAACTAATTAATACGTTATTTACGACCTTGAACGTAAATATTTTCGTATTTTTATTGTAATTAAATTCCATCAAACGTTGTGTAATTTTTTTGGTTTATGATATAGGATTTTAATTACTTTAATTTTTGTGGTAACCCTTTTGGTTCTGATCAGGGCGTTGAGCTTCAAAATTGAATTGGTCTCTCCGTTGCAAAACTAAACTTAAATAGTTTCTCTAAATGAGCTAACTTTCCTTCTGTACTATTCTGATTCCCTGCACCCTAACGAAGTCGTAGTTAAACGCTGGTAAAAGATATTATACGTGTTTATTCGGACAGGTAATTTAAATATAACTCAAATGGTTAATTGTTAGTAAATTTGATCCTTGTGTCTGTTTGGCGTCACTCTTTTAAGATTGACACTCGTCATGATTGATTTAGTAGGTTAATGTTATTAGTTAATTGTATATTTGACGAACTCGGAATAACCCTTTGCTAGCAAAATTTGGCTCCTATCCTCCTGCAAGTAAGCGAGGTGGTCGAGAGTCAACGAGAAATTCGCACAATCTTGTGACATGATTCAATTGATTGGTACCTAAGTTACCGCGTCCCAAAAGAATCTTCCTTCGTCATCATGCACTGCCTTTAAGTCTTCTCCCGAGCCCCGAAACCCCCAAATTCCTACTCCTCCTTGGACTATTATTTACTTAGGGCGAACCGGTTTCGTCCTATATACAATCATATACTCACGGTTGGTGTGGAATTATGGGTCGTGAATCCTCCTTCTACGTTCAAGAGAAAATGCGAGAGTGATACGGAGACCTTAAATGCAAGCTGTATGCAGGTCCGCATTCTCCAATGAACAATACATAGAAATAAATATTTGTATGCATACATTTTGGGAAAGGTTTATAACTTGCAATACGAGACTATTTGCTTCGCATTCCAAGCTCGGATCTCGTACAAAGAATTTTGCGAAATTCTTAGTTTGTTAACCGAATAAATACATAAGAATAGTAGGAGATATGAATAAATATTAATATACTAAGATGATTTTGTGTTCCTTTTTTTCTCAATTTGCGATAGGTCCGTCCTCAATAACATATATATATAGATCTCAATTTTATGCATCTCGTGCGAAAAATGATTAAATCCATGTCGAAATCTTTACTATGCATTTTTGAATTTCAATTTGTCTAAATTCTACTTAATTTTATTGTCACCTATATGAGCTTTTCCATTTTCACCCGTGTTTTCTCTCTTTATGTCGCAGATTTGAGTTTTCCCTTTTTTTTAATTTTCTTTTATTCGCGACGTTTTTCTCCACAAATTTCTTCTTTATTCTTATGTTATTTCTCATAACTCTATAATTAATTATTTTCCAAGCCGTATTTATTAATTTCACAGATAACTTGGAATTGTATCGCTTTTCTCCACTTGGATCATCCCTTATTCCCGTTCTTTACCCTTTCCTTATCCTCTCCACACTTTTCCTGATGCGTGTTGTCTCTAGAAAAATTTCATTCTTCATCTATTATTAATTAATATATCATTTTCCACACTATATAGATATACCTAATTTGACTCTGGGATACCTGTCACATTAATTGCCTGACCTAAACTCCACCCAATTTTTCATCTCTTTCATACCAAAATTCACATAAACATTGTGATGATTTAACCGGTCACCGGCAAAACAGTTGGCCCAATACTAACGCAATAAGCGTTAGAATAAAAATGATATTTCAACGTTGAATAAACATAATTATGACCTGTAACAAAATAAATAAACAAGATATTTTAAAAATAATATTTTTTTTAATCAGATGATGTACATTATATAGTAAAAATGTGTTTTAATGTTTCTTTGATCTAATTTATGTCATTATGAGTGCCATCTCGCGATATTCAAAATAAACAATTCCGTATCCACCCTCTGGAATAAAAATATTTAATTTGACAAACATGATTGTAAGCTCTAAAGTAACTTTCTTCAAAGCCCAGTCGGCTACGTACAACAAACGTGTGCTAGAAACAAGTGAAGGAAACGAGCAATATATATGAAAAGAAATGCCATCCCTAGTTTTTAATTTTCTTCATGTATGGCTTTTAAAAGAATTCACAATACACTTCATCCCTTAACCTCTCCCTTACTGTGCTAAAAAAATTCACGCTTTCCGGTGCTGTGTAGTCAATACACATCTCAAAATAAGCAATTTAATATCGGAATAATATGAATAGGTATTCATAGCTAATCGCTTATTTTTATTATATTTTATATCGAAAGTGATAATAATTGTAATTTAATTGCTGAAAACATGAAAAAACCATCGGCAGATGCTAAACGTTCGAGGGGTCCACATCTAACGATGGTCCGCGACCAACTGGCTGGCGGCTAGCAGTGCCAGCACACACACAGCTATGCGGTCGTAGGTATTGTTGGTCTTAATAAAAATACAACTGCGGACGTGTGGATTTCTCATGTTTCCCCATACCGAACTAAGCGGGACATCAATAGCGTGTCATTTCCTCGCACACTCTCCGCGTAGCATTGTCACAAGGTTGATTCTATTGGTGTATTTGTTTCCGATTTTTAACAAAAATCTCTGATTTTTAATTGAATTTGAAAACTATGTAAAATTTTATTTTTTTAATTCAGTGCTTAAATGTATAACGGAGGAATACCTAAAATATGAACCCAGAATTTATTATATTTACAGAGTTATTAAAGTTATTAGAAGCAATGTGTAGTAAATACACACCACAGATAAGGAAAGGTTAAAGGTAACAAGCAAAGGGTATGAATAAACAGTCTGCTCAGACGAGAGGTGAAATCATACTGGCCTAGTAAGCCACGCCCATTTGAGCACGGTTAAGTTTATTTGACGTGTTGTGCACGGTTGCCTTAGTGCTATCTCTTTTCCTTTCTTACGTCCACGGTCTGAAAGAACGAACTGAAATATTTGTTGTTACGATTTAAAATTGGTATTTCTCAAATCAGTGTTAGTTTTTTATATTTTTGGTAAGTACTGTGTGTAGTTATTATTCTTATTAATGACTGATAAACATTTTGAGTTAATTTGTGATAGGTTTATCCACAATTTTTACTAAAAGACCAACCTACAACTGCTTGTAAACGATGAAAACATTGAATAATCTCAACCCTCAACAAATTTAGCAAAGGGTGGTAGTGCATTTTTAATATGCATGCATGTTATGCGTTCGTGCAAAAATTAGGCTTCAAAATAAAAATAAAAATTACAAGAGATATTTTTCATATGATTTTTCATACATTTTTTAGCTAAAATTAGAAATTGTTTTTGATTTTATCATCATAATTTGAGTATCACTAAGAAAAAAAAAATTTAACTGGATTACTATAGTGGTTTTATTTTCTTTTATTGTTTTCTATAATGCTTAAAAGTAGGACCCAGTTGTGGCGCCTTTTTGAAGAATGCTAACGTATATATAGCCAAAGATACTTGATTTTTTAAAATTTAAATTAAGAACAAAGCTATGTGTATAAACATTAGTAAGAAAAAACACTTAAATTGCCATCAAAATCACGGGTCCACGTACACCCAGCGTTGTTTTGACTTAGGGATGATTAGCGAGTCTGACTCTTGATTCTGCTAGTCAATGATGTTATAAACAATATATATTTATATACATCGGTTTATATCTTCAGCAAAATAATTTCGTCATTATATAATATTGACAGCCAAATTATTACCTGTTGATAAGTTAAAATCACTATTTAAAAAAGAAATGTATTAATCCATTTTGTTTTTTACGCTGTACATTCACGTACGCAAATCTATTTTGCACCCACATCGCATTCAAAACTAATAAATTGAATTGGTAAGTGAATGCTTATATTTTTTAATTATTCTCTTTGTACAGAAAGGGAATATTCCGAATAAATAAAACAATCGCATCGCATCCACTTTCGCCGCGACCTATTTCCTTTTGCCGGGGGAGCTTCCCGCATCGCCATAATCTCTTTCTTCCACCTTGAAGAGCGTAGAAAAGTGCATCACTTTGTTTTGTGCACATAAAAATTTAATATTTACTGCAATGTAAAAGGTCGTAGATGGTGCATTTTTTTATTTATTTAACCCATCAGGCTAATTTGTTCGCTTTTTTGGAACAGCTCATCTGATCTCACAAAAATCGTTGTAATTATGATCTAAACGAGAAAACAACACGCTTTATATTCAAACCTAGGAGTTAACCACAGTAGAATTATAAAGTGTATTTGTATTTGTATTTTGTATTTGTATTCTTTTTTTAGAAATACACTTGTACTTAATGTACTTGTATTTTTACTACACTTTTAATTCTATTTTAATTACACAAATGTACTTGTATTTTTTCTTATTTTTGATACATGCTCCTTGTATTATTTTTAATTCAATAATACGTATTTTCTTTAATATACTTTTTATATTATTTTAAATTTTTCTGTTTTCCACACCTATTTTTTATATTCATATATCTTAAACTTATGTAGATATTTTGCATTATTTTTAATTCCTTTATACTTCATACTTGTTTTAGATGAATAAATTATTTTATTTTATTTTTATATTATTTTGTTTTCATTCAACTTATTTTTAATTTGTATTATTATACTTAACATAAAATTGACCACTACAACACGGGCATGTGCCTAGTGTGGTGGCCAAAAAATTTACCCGTTTACTGTAATGTATAAACTTTACTGAATAAAGAACAATAAAAAAAAAAGTGAATCTTACGAAACCAAAGGTTCCGCAAGGACCCCAATTTATAAAAAATTACAAAACTTCGTGAATATTCGTGAAGAAACGATAAAAAAGTGAAGTTACAATAATGTCTATAATGTTGAACGGATAAATCATAAAAATGATAATTCATCTCATCATTTAAAACTTATATAAAGTCATGGAAAATTGATGAAACAAAAACATTATTAACTGGGGTAAGTTGGTTAGATTAGGTTTGGTTAGGTTAGGTTAAAAAAAATTTCATAGTATCTAATTACTTTATATGACTTTTTAAAAGTGTGTTGAATTGTCACTGTGTTGAGTTATCATGGAACCGTTTATAATATACTTGTCTAATAAAATAAGTGTCCATAATTTGTATTACAAAAAACGTAAAGGGAACCATTTTCTTTATGTTTGCATTCAAATTTTTAACATTTCTAAAATTATACGTTTATTTTTAATAATATAATTTTACAGATTGGGCCTGAGGCCTGAGTAGTTAAGGAATTTATTGATAATTCTTCAAATTGAAGGGAATAAAGATACCCTAACATACTTATTCATTTCATACAAAGTTGTTATTAGAGCATATTAACAAAATAGTAATATAAGTAGGAACTTTGCCGTAATACATCTGGTACATACTGAAAAATTAAATACGAATAAAACTATTACGAAATAGCAAAAACTCTCGACCTTGGTAGAGTAAAATTACCATGTATCCCTTTTAGGTTTGAATTTTTGGTTTGTCAGCGCAACTATTATCCTACAGAATAATTGCTTTCATCAGTTAGGTAACTTTGAAGAATCCATTAAAAACGGCGCCATTTTATTGAGGTGGTCAATAGCCTGGTGGGCGGATGTTCGATTGGCAGTTGGACGGGCCGAGTTTGATACTCACAGCAACTAGGCAATGTGGAAAGTTGTGTAGTTCAAAAAATTATTGGGTTTAAAGACTTTTCGTTGTTATTTTGTTTAATGATAAACTAACATTAAAGTAGTTATGGTTCAAATATTGTTACAATATTGTCAAATTACCGATCTGGTAACTTATCAAATTTTGTTTTTCTTTATTTTTGAAATATTTTGTGTTCGTGTGTAGTATTACTTTATGTTTGTGATTACTCTATGTTTGCTTCACTCAAATGTAAACTGTTAACCTCGATATAGGCTTAGTCCTAGTGAGGTTATTTTTTATGAGAAAAAATGCGATTTATTTATAATGAGATGCAGATTTATGTATAGTAAATAAATAAATAAATGTTTACGAGACTAGGTTTATATGCAAAGCACAAAGAATAATATATTATTTTTTAGCAACCAGACCGGCAACCAGAAGGCTGCGGGTTCAATTCACATCGGCGGCATGTATTTTATTCGGAAGATTTTTTTCAATTTATATATGTGTTTAAGGCTAATAATTATTGCTTAAAAAAAACACATTTTACTGAAAAATTACACTGCATTTTCTTATTTTTCTATTTTTGAATATGATCACGAAAGATAACTAAAAGTATTGAATTTTCCCACAAAGACAGGCAGTGAAACTAGTTTTTATGAACTTCTTAATTAGACGCATGTAAGATTTTAGTTAAAACAAGTTATTTTCCACATTTAAGAATGAAATAATTTAAACGCAGCATTAGTTTGACTATTATGTAGTAAATTGTTCCGTGTGCAAAATCATATCTAAAACTTTCTAATGAAACTGTGTTTATCTGATATAATCTGCCAGGTAAATATGTATTCCGAATTTGTTGGAACATAATTATAAAGATTTTTGAAAGTCATATTTGTATGGCGCGTTTTGTGTGGTTTATCACGAAAACGGCGCAAGGCAAATTACACTATTATTTTAATGGACATAGAAAAAAGACGAGAATTGTAGATTTATAATTTAAAATTACGTTATTTATTACCTAAATATTTTACTAAAAGGCCAGAATGTCTTTTTAAGCCTTAGAATTAATTCTATTCTGAAGAGGCAAAATTTGATGGAAGCTTTTTTCATTGTTCCAGAAAATACGTATTTTACAGAAAAAATAAATTTAAATGGAAAACAAAAAAAACGTGATAAGGCAACTGAATTGACTGCAGTGTATTTTATATATGAATAAGTATCTCCCTAACAAGTAACGGCAGTGACATCGACGGAGTAAAATAAAATGAAGATAAATGGCACAACGCGGAAAATTACTAAAATAAACAAAGGTTGACAGAAAATACGAAAATAAACGACATTTCCAGCTACAACAAAAAACATATAATACTACACGTAACATTTAAAAAAAATAGGAGCTTTTCACACAGGATGAATTTTTGAATAGCTAACCTTACACAATATTGTGGAGGCACATTTCGGACAGAGGCGTAGACATAATTTTACAATTTGAAAGTTTATTTCCCATTAAAAGAATAAAAAGTTAAGTAGTTTTTACTGTTAAATGCATTTTACAAAGCTACATAGTTCACGGTGGACATATATGGCATAGACATAGATTGTGTCAACTGAAATACAGGGAAAACCATATGTTTTTTAATAATTTTATGACGGATATGCGCTTGCGAGTATCAAATACTTCCGTAAATGGATTTCTTTACAAATTGATGCGGGTGGTGATACGTATACTGATACGACATGAGCGACAGTGATACGTGTGAAAATATCCACGTTGATGTGGTTACAACACAAAGGTAGTATTAGAACAGCTTATAAATCAAAACAATTAAGGCAAGGCAGGCACATTATAGGAAGTCGCTTCTCTTTGTCGTTAAATTAAACTGTGAAGTAAAGGCACATCATTGGATAGTAAACAAGGCGGAAACATAATGATCGCCTTCCATGGGGTTCGGCGGTGTTCTTACGCGTTGAGATTATATATCACTTACACACAGAATTCACACGAGGGCATTTTGTATGAGAATACAGTTATTCCCAAACAGTTTTTAATGGACTTTAAAGGTCTCAGCCTCTGCACCCTTGATATGCAGTGGTAGAAGTAACTAGCTGGTATTCAAACATCGCTTTTAATGGCGGAAAGAGAGGCCATGAGTGGCTAACAAAAGCGGAGCGTAATATTCAGCTGACTGTTCCAAAAGTTCCCTGTGTTGGGCTCGGCTGGGTATTAACGGGCCGCTCGCGGGATAATGGCGGCCGGTGATGACAGTGAGCAGTATTTTTCATTTACTTGTTATTGTATATTGGAAACAGAAAATTTATAAGCAATATATGAGGCCAAATATTGTAACAGAATATTGGAAATATGTACAAGACATGTAATAAAATTAAAAGTACAATGTGCGTCTAGGATAAGCTGCGATACAGGCTTGAATACACTATGGCCTGGACAGCATTTGTTTTTTTTTTACTAGGCAGTGCCTGTTTAAAGAAACAAATTATGGCTTTAATTTCAATTGTTTAATACATTATATCAAATTTTAAATAAAAATATAAAAATTGTATTTATTTAAATACAAAGGTAATACACCAAAGGCGATTAGAATGAAAAATATGTAAAAAAATTAATGAAAAAATTACATGTTGAAAGAAAAGAACTCGTAATAAATTATAAGATGAAATTTTTTAATAAGTTTTCCGTATCTGTCATGCCTAAATCTAATAACCATTGTGCTATTTTTGAACGAAAAGGTGACAATTTACACAGTTTCAATTGTGAAGTTTTTTTTGTATATTTTTGGTCTGAGGTACTGGAACACTTTTTGATGCGTCGCTGTTTTGCTCGAAAACAGAAAGGTAATTTCTGTTCTCACTTCCAGTCTGGTGTTTGTGTTCGTCGGTTTTCATGCTGTTTTTATATTTATGTGTATTATTTTTTTTTTTTAAACACTGTCAAACATAAGTATGTTGAATTTCCTGAAGAGGGCGTCGCTTAAATATCTGAAAGGTTTCTTCATAAAATCACGTAAAAGTTATGATTGCCGAACACCGTTGGTTATAATTGAGTAACATAGTCAATATTATTTATTTGTTTGGGTCTAGTATTTTTTTTTTTAATTTCCCGCAATGAAAAAAATATATGAATAAGTGTGATAGTGATAAGTGTAATCCATTTGAGGTTATTGTCAACTATAACGCCTAAATATTTAAAGAATTTAACACACTCAAGGGCTCCACATATACAAGGAGAGTTATTATTTTCAAAGCTACAGTTAATTTTATGTATTGTGAGGTAGTGAGGTTTGTAGATGTCCTATCATATTAGTGTAGAGTGGTACGCCACTACTTGATTCGGACGTCATTTAAGAAGTTTCAATTTTCTTCCAAACAAACTTCTTGGATGTTCATTTATTTTTTATTTTTTGTTTAGCAATATCTACATAGCAACCAAAATGTTCGAAAGACATCTTTACCTTATAAAAGCGACAGCATGAAGGAACTCGTCAGTCAGTCAGTCGTCAGTCGTTCAACAATTTACAAGACTTCCGCTGCGCGTGGGGCGATTACACCCGGCTTTGCACAGTTCAATCATGGACTCCATCGGGATCATCACAGCGCCCTGGCCCCGGCCATCGTTCCTGGCCAGTGCTACACCGGATCACAGCGCCCTGGTTCCAGCACATCTTACCAGCGCTACATCCACGCACCTAGACCACGCGGCATCCTCGCCGGTCTACGCACTAACCCGCACAACCGCCGACTAGGTTCACCGCATTTTCGGCTTCCCTGTCAGTACTGGAGCACTTGGAAGACCCACGTTCTTCACCAGTTCCTGACAGTCAACGAGTCCGGTCACCAGCAGCAGCGTCGACTCACTGACCCGCGCTTAATTTCTGAGATACCTCTACCTGAGGGAGTATGGCTACTACCCGTGGCTCTATCCTACTGACTTTCTCTTGGGGATTGCTCGGTATGAACCATCTACGGGTCAGAAGAGATGTGCATATTGTATCACACTTCTTCAAACTGATTCGTGGATGGTTTGAAAATCCGACTATCATGGAGAGTATTAGTCTCTATGTTCCTGATGGTTATCTCCGTCACCGACAGCATAGACTGTTTTATCTCCCGGTCTGCAGGACTAACTTGCCTGCAGGTCATGCCGGTGGGGAGAGCTGTCTTGCTGTTGAACAGATTTAATTCGGATATCGACATATTTAGCATCGGTGAAGCTGCCTCTAAAAGGCAAGCTCTATTGATGCTGGTATAGTTTATACACCGCTAACTATTATGTAATACCATTTTACAAATGTACTTAAAAACGAAATAAAATGTAAATTTGTAATGTTTTTAAAGGAATAAACAAATTGAATTGAATTGAATTTAAATTGAATTGAATTGAATTGAATTGAATTGAATTGAATTGAACTGAATTGAATTGAATTGAATTGAATCGAATCGAATTGAATTGAATTGAATTGAATTGAATTGAATTGAATTGAATTGAATTGAATTGAATTGAATTGAATTGAATTGAATTGAATTGAATTGAATTGAATTGAATTGAATTGAATTGAATTGAATTGAATTGAAATGAAATGAATTGAATTGACCAGCACTGCTCCGCCTGCATCCGGAGTCTTCATCATCGGTCCTCAAGTCATCTCATATACGGCAACCTGACTCAAATAAAATACTGTGACCTTCACAACATCTTTCATTTCGTGCCTCCTCACCAGATCCACAAAGTAGTAATAAATGATAGGTACTTAGTTTGTGGTAAGTTTCATGTTAGCAAATTGCTGTCCAGTCACTGTTTCACTCTGTTTATACCGGTTTTCGCAAGGAGGTGTGTTACTTTCCAATCAACTCGTTCAAGCAATATAACTGTATCATCTGCGAACGTAATAATTTTCCCACCTATATATTTATTATAGTATTCGTTGATGTATATAATTAAAAAGTTATTTTCTAGTGAACTACTAATAGCCTCATTAATTCTTTTTTATTGGGATCTATAAGACATATAATATAAATATTTATCTACTGAAAAAATTTTCCCGTATTTCATAGAATATTATGACTAAATCCTCGGCCAGGCTTAGGAATTGTGCAATGGTTTCTCAATATTTCCTGCAATAATTTCCGTGAGACAATCTATGGCATCATCTATTCCTCTCTTCTATCTACATAAAGACGTACTGGTTTGGGCTTAGAATTTTATGATTTCCCAATTATTCGCTTAAGCTTGTTTTGAAAAAATTTGGTCCTCTCTTGTGAATTGACACAATTATAAATGTTTTGAAGTGATCAGAAAATATTCCTTAAGCAAGGCTTAAATTATAAATATATGACGGCGAAGCAAAAATCTGATTTTTTATTGATTATTTGTGAGTTAAGACTATCTGGACACTTTGTATGTGTAGTTTAAATACTGTTGATTATTTTTGTGATCTCTTCTACAGAAGTTGGTTCAATCTCAAATGAAAAGTTGGTTCTTTTGTTTTAATTGCTGACGTTAAAAACGCTGAACCTCATGTCAAATTGTTTTTACTGGCTTAGAGCCAAATCATGTAAAGTATTGATAATATTGACATGCAATTGTTTGAAGTTCAGTTAAAGTCAAATTTCCAATACATAATTCACTCTAGAAGCAACAATACAGTACATGCAACAATAATCACAGTGACAACTGTTCGTGTTTACTTTGCTCTCGCAAAAAATCATAAAAAAGCAGAATAATTCGTGTGAAAGTTGTGTTTGTATGGATGATACAAGTGCCAGAGGTTTTGCATTTTTGAGTTTGTGAAAAAAATATCTGTTTCACTGGATTTTAAACATTTTTAACAACATTTTGCAACTTAACCTAGGATCGTGTTCTTGTGTTCTTTGAAATGTCCAGCCCAGTGCAACCCTTGCCTGATGAGTGCAGCCATCGGCGGAAAAAACAAATCATGATGTCCTCAACGTCCTCATCACACAAAATAGCCTCGAAACTGATTTCTCCAGTGTCTGAAAACGAGGAATCTGACGGCGAATCTGATTATTCAGACGTATCTGAAAAGAAGACCCATAGTATCCCAGTGTCCTCAGTGCAGATACTAAACGACACACAAGCCAGTCTTAGAGCACTCCAAGATGTCCTTGCGGAAAAGCAGTCTAGAGTGTCAAAAGACCAACAGCTACGGATAAGCGGATACATATCTGAAGTTTTCCGATCAGTATCACAGCTGCTGTTAGAAAGAGAGGGTTTCAAAGCTGATCTGGCAACAGCCAATGCCAACTTAATGGTGGCAAAAGGAGAAACTACCATTGAAAAAGCCGAAAACCAACATAAGCTTCAAAAAATCTTGCAGCTGGAGTCGGATCTGGGACCGGTGATGCGCAGAGTAGCTGATGCCACGGAGGCAAGCCTTTCATTTGCGGACATGGTCAAAAATGATCCTCAGAAGACGGCACCACCAATCAACCGCTCAGGACCTAAAGTTGGGACCCCCAAACCAGCTGTATGCATCTTCCTAAAGTTGGACTCTGTAAAAGACAGTGAAGGTACAAAGCAGCTTCTAAAGGACGTTTTGCGACCATCAAATCTTGGAATACGCGTTACGGGTATGAGGAATATCCGAAAAAAAGGAGTTGTGATCCATACTGCCACTAAAGAAGATCAAAAAAAAATTTTGAAAACCCCTTGCCTAACTAACTCGGACACTCTGAGTGCCAGATTACCTACAAAACGGCATCCACGAGTGATTTTTTTCAACGTTCCTCATGATTTAACAGACGAGTGCTTCCTGAAAAGTGCCTTAGCAGGAGTACAGGACAAAGCAGACCTAGAGTCCACAATCAAAAATTGTAAGCTTAGTCACCTAGCTGGCGCTCGAACAGGAACAACTTGCCACAGAGTCTACGAGGTTCCTGCTCGCACACGACATGTGTTGGTGGAGCAAGAGAAGGTTTTTGTGGACTGGAATGTGTGCCGTGTCCGTGATTTTATTGGCCTTACAATATGCTCCAAGTGCCAATTGATAGGACATTCTTTCAAATTTTGCAAGGACAAGCAAAGATGTGGACACTGTGCAGGCGAAGGTCACGCCAGGATAAACTGCCCAAAAGCTGCCGCTGAGCCAGTTTGTGCTACCTGTACCAGGTTTGGGAAGCCCGCAGCACATCCGACTGGAGACAAGGACACATGCCCGGCCTACAAAGCTGCCCTTTCCAAGGACTTTTTCACTATTGATTATGGCCGATAATTATGTTGAAGAAGATGACGAGGTAGAATTCGATAATACTAATGATTTCCAGGATTGGCTAAATGTTCATAATAACTATAGTATGGAAAATATTAATATTGTTCAGTTGAATATTAGATCGATTTATAAATACTGGAATACTCTGAATGTCTGCTTAAAATCTTGTTGGAAACATATTCATGCGTTAATGTTATGTGAAACGGCTATAACATCAGAGCTAGTCTGTCTGTATAATATTCCTGGATTTAAATGTTACAATTATTGCCGAAGTAAAAAATCGGGTGGAGGTATATTGTTGTACGTTCGAGATGAACTCACATTTCAACAGAAGTCAATAGAAACAAATCATTTTGAATGTGTGCTTGGCTCTATGACACTTCCAAAAAATAATATTTTAAACATCATAGCAATATACCGCCCCCCCAAATCCAACAAAGTTCAATTTCTCAATGAAATATCTTCCATTCTGTCTAATATAAGACCCAGAGAAAATATTGTACTTATAGGAGATGTTAACCTAGACCTTTTAAATTATCAAAACCCACTTATTATGTCCTATGAAAATATAATGTCTGACAATTATTTAACCAAATGCATTTGTAACGTAACTAGGGAAGCGGTTCTAGCAGGAAAAATTACTCGTTCCTGTTTAGACCACATATTTGTACGTTTTAATAGCGGATGTAAACAAAGCAATACTCTTTCTTCATGTGTATGTAATAATATTAACATAGCGGATCATTTTTTAACTGCAGTCAATATTAAATATATTGAAAGGCCAAAAGTCGTAGAACACGGGGAAAAAATATCGATCTTATCCCAAAACAAAATTGACAAAAATATTTATAATTTTAAGTGGCATACCTTGCTTGAGGAACAAGATTGCAATATGTTATACACTAAAATTAAAAATAATTTTCAGTGTTTGTATGAACAAAGTAAAATCGTTATGTATTATAAACCCAAAAAAAGACCCCTCGCAATAAAATCTTGGAAAACTTCTGATATTTTAGAAAACATTAAAAAAAAGATTTACTGTACAGAAGGTGGAAAAATACTCCTACCAATAAATTCTTTGAATTCGAATATAAAACTTACAGAAATAAGGTTACAAAAGAAATCATTAAATGTAAGTCTATCTTTTTTAACAATAAATTAAAAAATTATTTCGGAAATACCAAAAAAACTTGGGATGAAGTAAATAAAATATTAGGACGCAAGTCAAAAAGTAGTTGTGACGAAATAATCTCAAAATATATGTTAAACACGCATAATGAAGAAACCGTAGCAAATAATTTTGTTGAATATTTTACGAAGTTCAACATAGTATGTACCTACCAAGAGCTACCTGCGAAGAAATTAATATCATTGTTAGCAAACTAAACAATTCAAAGTCACCAGGGATTGACAACATTCAAATGTTTGACATTAAGGACGGGTTGTTTCGGAGAATCTGAACAATTCATCAAATTTCAACGTTCATTTTCAATTTCTGTGAACGATTTTTTCAAGTTCTGTTTTTATTTCAGTTTTGTCAAGCAACTAGCCAACAATGATATAAAAACAGAACATGAATAAGTCTTTCACAAAACCCGAAAATGAACGTTGAAATTTGATGAATTGTTCAAATTCTCCGACACAACCCGACCTAGGAAATATATTCATATTTTAGGGCCTGTCATAACTCATTTTATCAATATAATTTTAAAACAAGCAGTGATTCCAGATGAACCTAAAAGTAGTATCATTAGACCGATTTACAAAGGCGGCAAACATACAGATGTACAAAATTATAGGCCAATTAGCATTTTGCCAGCCCTAGAAAAAATACTTGAAAAATACATTTCTACAAAACTTAACAAATATTTAGAATCCTTCTCTTTGCTATATCCCAACCAGTATTTTATTTTATTTTTATTTTTTATTTTTTTTATATATAATTTGTACATTTATTTATAACAATTACAGGTAATAAAGCCTAAGACGTTATAATTGTACCATTTATGCAGTGTATATGCAATGCCAAAAATCTCGCAAATGCGCTATAGGACACAAAAAATAAATCTAATTTCTTATCTACCGCATTCAAAAAGCACGTAGCTCTCCCCACAGGTGAGTTCATTAATAAATTAGTGCGGCTTGCTCTACTATATAGAAGATTGTGATGACGTCCTCGAGAGTGAGACTCTGGTACAAAAAAATTTAATTGGGCCAGTATCTCATTATTAGATAAGTGACCGTTTATTAGTTGGAAAAAATATTTAAGCAAAGCAATACCTCTACGTGTCTCTAGGGAGTGGTAATTGGTCATGCCAATTTAATTTAATTGTATGGTTTTCAAAAGAAAAAAAGTACGGAAATGTTGCTTCAGGAATTTTCAAATCACGTAAATCATGAATTAAATTTAAAAAAACATGTGTTGGTTTTATTCATAGATAACTCGAAGGCGTTTGATACCATTGAAAAAAATAAACTTTTAGAAACAATGGATGCAATAGAAATACGAGGAAAGCTACTAGTTTTGTTAAAAAATTTATTATCAGATCGACAAATAACAGTAAAAATTCTAAAAAAATTTAGCAAAAGAAAATATATTTCAACAGGTGTTGCACAAGGGTCAATTTTAGGGCCAACCCTGTATATTATATACGTCTCAATTATGAGTAAATTATTTTCTTTCGTTAAACATTTTGTGTACGCAGACGATACGGCACTCGTAATATCACACGAGGATTTGATTACTGCAATGAACCTTATGCAGCTTGATTTTATTGCTCTCCTAAAATGGTCTCATGACGCGGGTCTCATAATAAATGCCAAAAAAACTAAAATTATGCACATAAGATCACCACACGCGAGATACAATTTAATCTTTTCGTTATATACACATACTTTTGACTGCTTACACAGAAATGTTGCACAACCCTGTTCATGTGAAACCATCGATTTTGTCAAAAATTATGTATATTTGGGTGTTTCTATTGACTGCCACATGAAATGGGATGTACACATTACTAATGTTTGTAAACGTCTACGGTCTATTGTGGGTAGAATTTATAAAATAAAATATTTTGTGCTTGTAAGTACTTTAAAATTAATCTATCTATCTCTGGCTGAATCCACAATCCGTTATGGAATCACTTCTTGGGGACATTCTTGTAAAACTAATATAAGTTATATCCAAACATTACAAAACTCCCTTACAAAATTGTTAATCCATAAATATACCAATGCACACAGAAACGACACTACATTAATATACAAGTCTCTGAATGTTTTACCTGTCAGAGGATTATTGTTTTATAATATTGTAAGTCAACATCTTATATTGTCTGATTCCTTGTATAGGGAAAGAGTTTTCCATAAACATAATACAAGATTCACCCAAAATGAAGGATTGGTGGTCCCGAAATGTACCAATAAATACGGTGAAAGAACCCTAAACTTTATTGTACCCAGAATATTTAATAAACTACCAATGACAATTAAAAATATAAACGTTTTTACAGCCAAAGTCAAATATAATCTAAGGAAATGGCTATTAGATACTGAGGATTTATATTGATGCACTACTGAAGACTTTGTTTTCCTAATTGGAATTCACATTCTAGGGAAATGAATAAATTTGTATTACCTTATGTATATTAAAACCATAGAAGTACTTGTTGATTGTTTCACTTGATATATTCATTTGTTCATATTAATTTCATTTGTGCATGTTTTTGTTATATGAAGCTTATACTGCTTCTTACATATTTATATTTATACAATTCTGTAATTTAACCAACTTGTCATTTATTGTTAATTTATCATCAACATTATACATACCTACATACTGTTTTACCATTGTACCATGTTATTGCAAAAATGTTGTCATTATGTACCTGCTGACAAACTATATAAGTAGTTTAGCAGGTTTGAATGTTAATAAATAAATAAAAAATAAAAAACTTATAGATTTGCCAGTATTTCGTTTAGTTTTGGTTATGTCTTTAACAATGTTCCAAATGTTTTTGCTGGAATTCTCTTATCCAGTAAGGATTTATAATAACGCTCTTCACATTTGCGAATAATTGTTTTACACATATTTTGCTGCTTAGCATCGTTCAATGGGTCACGTTTCGTTATTTTATGTAGACAGTGACAATGTCAACTAATCCACGGATTGAGTTTGTGCTTTATTGTGTGAAATTTGTGTTTTATTATTGACTATTTTGTTATTCACGTATTGATTTTAGTAATAAAATACTAAAGAGCATTGTAAGCTTTAGTTTATTTATACTAATATTCCCAATCTTTTTATTAAGATCATGTAATAAAGCATCATAATCGATAACTAATTTATTATTTATTTTGTTTTTTTGCGTACTGAGTTTGGTATACTGATTGCAGTGGTGTAGTGGGCATCATTAATATAAGTATTTTGATTTATAGTAACTACCAGCTACGGTGCCACTTTGCGCACTAATTTAAATTCTCCAACCATCCAAAAACTGCTACATTACAAACATATATAACGAAAAACATATATCTACCTTATGGAATATTATCACACAAACTTGTTGTAAAATAAAATAATAATTATGTATTAAATCATTAAATTTGGTAATAATAGTGATTATTTATTGCATTTAGGTTTACTCGGTGTCTATTTGTGCAGCATTACGAAGAGAGCTTATGCTAATGAGAACTTAAAGTCAAAGAGCCGTAGAAAATGTCTAAAGTTTGTCGCCAAAAGCTTTGCGGCGGAAACTTTTTGCGTACCGATTTTAGTGGGCTGCTCTTTTAAGAAATATTAAGTTTTTATACATAAGTACATAATGTCGATAAACATATGTGTAAGCATATTATCGGGTTATTTGTTTGCCATTTTTTTTGCTCACTAAATTTAGTCAATATCCATATCTATGTCACTACTCAAGCCTCAATTTTAATAAATAATCAATATCCATATCTAAGTCACCACCCAAACCTCAATTTTAGTCAATAACCAATAACCATAACTATGTGTGTCCATTGTGTATTTCTAGACTTATTATAATAGTATTAAGGTATTTGCCGAAGGACATACATTTTTACTTCAATTAAGGATTTAACATGGAATCTCCTTGGACCACCGATATTTTTTAATGTTTTAAATTTTTTTTTAAACTATCAAATTTTTTTTTAAAATTAAAATATAAATATTAGATTCACACCTTTATTAGTAATTGTGACTATGATGACCGAATTCCTCACTCAGGAAAAAATTACGTTTTGAAATAAATTCTCGTAAAAATGCGATGTTAAAAAATAAAACGAATACTTCTTAAAATTTTTCAAATTCACTTTGTGGCACCATTTTGTCAATGAAATAATTAAAAACACATTGTTTTTACCACGATAATCTTTATTTTTTAAAAACGACATGTTTCGAGAAAGATGTTATCTTCATCAGGACATTAAATGTAATAAAAACTAAATTATCAAGTATAGAAAGACAGACTGACCCTCCACTACTTCCATTTCTACCCACGCCTGTCTTTTTATACTTGATAATTTAGTTTTTAGTACATTTAATGTCCTTATGAAGAAAACATCGTTCTCGACATATGTTGATATTTTAAAAATAAAGTGTTTTAATATTTTCATTAATAAAACGAATAGTTTAAATATTGCCTTCGAAATGCGCCCGTGGTTATTTCCTGCGTCGAACTGTTTGATTTTACGAAGTTGTTTACTTTCCACACAGGAAGCTCTCAGAAAAAATCACATAGTCATTTGTCATCTTTGGGAAAGCTGCGTGGAGGATCTTTTTGAGTAAAGGATGACGAAAAAGTTATGGGAAGACAAAAAGTATGAGGGGTGGGTAGTAATCTTGGGGTGAATGTGTCCAGGAGTGACGGACGTATGCATTCATCCCTCCTACTGCAGTGGAAGACGATGGCCCGAGAGAAAGTCTAGCTGGAAAGGTCAAAAGGTCTCTCTTGACTAGTATCTCCCGATCCAATCCGCCATGGAGTAGGTGGGCAAATGAATCCGCCGCTAAGACCCAGACAAACCTCACCCCTTGAACCCGGGCACCCCCGTTAACTAAGCAAAGTAACCACTTGGGGTGACCTATGGCAGGGTTTGTTATCAAATAAATATTTCCCAGGGTGACGGTACATATACCCGCCTCTGAAATTGAGTTACCTGTTTTAAATAGCAACAATTTGAGCCCAACTTTAACATTACCGGGTTATGTTTTAAATGACTCTTTCTACCATCATTGTGAGCAGAAAATATTGCTTGGGCAATGATGGACGACTTATCCAGTAAAGAAATTATTGAACTTACTAGCGTAATAATTTATTTATTTATTTAAGCCCCCAATGGAATTTCAAATTCAAAACAAATATTTTTTTTTTATTAATTTACACAGAAACATAATTAAAGTTACAATAATCTAACTCAATAGTTTAAAATAAAGTCGCCATCCGCGCATGTCTGTTTGTGCGCTTAGTTCTTCTAAGCTACGCAACTGATTTTGACAGAATTTTGACTATCATTTAGAGATTTTTTGCTGAAAGGTTTACATTTATAAAACAAGCATATTATATTTATGGAAAGTAGAGAAGAGTCGATATATTGAAATCGATTCGAAAAAAAATATTTTCGGGCGCTTACATTGGTAACGCTGGCTAAACCTTATGAGATACATCAAAATAATATACCTACTACGGATTTGTATATCTTAAAAAGGCTAGCAGAAAATTCTGGTATTCTATAGTTACGAATATCAATTAAGAATAACCCCTGGAAACGCCGGGTACACGTCAGCTAGTATAATTATAATAACAAACCGATACGGTCAAGGAATATTGTATATCTGCATTTATATTTTATTTTTGAAACGAGCAATTTTCGGTTATATCGACAGAACAAGTTTCATTTCCTATACTACATATTATTTACCTAATATATGAGAACAAGAATTAAAAAAATAAAATAATTAACGTCAAAATGCTAACAAATTTAATAATATTTTCGGTAAAAATTCATTTGAAATTTTGTTTAATTCATTTAAAGGCATTCTCTGTGTCTTTCCCAGTTTTTATTCGGCCGAACATTGTTAATCCCATTTAAATGTATTTTTCGTAAATTCCACATTCCCTTCAGAAAATTTGATGCTCGTTTAATAAGTGTGAATCGTGGCAATTGAAACAATTTCAATTAAATACAATACAAATGGCTTAGTAAGAGATAATAACAATTGTTAGGCAGTTTATGTATGCAAATTGAGAAGCATTCCATTAAAACGGCTTTATTCGACTTAGTTTGTGATAATCCCCCGCTCAGGGCAATCGGAGGTCCTTTAAGACTAATATACTTCCATCTCGTAATCGGTTTCAGATACAGGTGATAACTACTGACATTATTTATATCATGCGAACGCATTGAGATTGGAACATTGTACCCTTTTCATTGTTTGTTTTCAGTGCTGGATATTGACGTTAAAGTTATTAAAAAAATACTGGGTGTCCGGAGGTAAAGTGCACAAACTTCGGGAGGTGATTCTACATGTTGGTAGAAGTAAAAAAGATAATTTACTTTTTTCGAAATTAATACCTTTTTGTTCCCATACTGAAATATTTTCCCATACAAACTACCTTAGATCGTAGGAATTTCGGAAAAGTTATTTGTTCTCTCTACTTCTAAAATCATGTAGAATCACCCTCCGAAGTTAGTGCACTTTATCCCCATACATGCAGTATTTTGTAAATAAAAAACCTTATCCAACCACTTTCTTAAATTTTGAATTCGTAAAACTATAATGAAAATATATGTATGAATCATGACGAATGAATAAATCAGAACTATATAATATAGTTTCGTGCAGGTTATGGACAAGATAGTCGATAATTAAGGTCAGATGATGCAAGAATGTAAATTTTAATAGTATATTTAAGCAAAAACAAAAACCAGACTTAAACATTAAAAAAGAGAAGTCATGTCATGGTCTTACTAGAAGTCATATATAATAATAAAACTTATTAATATATATACAGAATGTGTCTATTTTTATGGTTAACTACGTCCTGTGATTATTTCTGAGAAATTATATTATATTTCACTTCACTTTGCATTTTTTAACATTAAGATTACCTAAGATTAACAGGATTGCTTGATTTCAACACATTAAACTATTTTGTAAAGTTTAAAGTCTCCGGAACTCCCAACTATGTTGGAATAGTTTATCTTATTTTTATGCTCCGAAAGCAAGAACTTCTGGTTATCGAAGGAAGTCTTATGACGGGTTCTTTCACAAAATTTGAACAATTCATCAAATTTCAAAGTTGATTTTCAATTTCTGTGAAGGTTCTTTTCATGTTCTGTTATTATATCATTACTGGCCAGTAGCTTCACAAATATGGAATAATAACAGAACTTGGATAGAAATTTCAAAGAAATTGAAAATAACCATTGAAATTGAAGAATTGTTTAAATTTCGTGAAACCTCACTTATTAAGTCAGTGAAATTTGAAAAATTCATCAAATGTCAATGTTTAAGTCAAAATTCTGTGAAAGTTCTTTTAATGTTCTGTTAAAAACTTGAATATTAAATTTGAAATTAGATGAATTTTTCCAATTTCAGTGACTCTTCCTTAGACTTAAAAAACATATCAGTTTAATCAGCGCATAAACTGCTTTTGTAATCGTTTACTATTTAAAGAAACAGAACAATCGTCGTGGAAAATATTTTATGGATGAAATGTGCTATATATGAATAACTGATGAAGTTCTGAGACTCCGTGAATAAAAAATTGGTTTGCTAGCATCGCATGTTTTCTAAAGCAGTGGCTCTATACGAAATTGCGTGATAGTACACAATTATAGATAATATGTTTAAATTTGCAATGAGAGAAGATCTCAATGAATAAACGAACGCTGGATTAACTATTATTGATAGAAGTAACAACAAGAGTTTGACATTTACAGAATCAGTGCTTTGGATGTAAAACGAACAACGAATAGTAATAATAACAACATTTCGCCGACCACGTACGTAGAGGCCCACCAAAAGTGCAAAAGTTTGGTAAAGCACATTATATTTGTCAAGGAAATCCCGGCACGTACGGCGCGAGCATGTGTCGAGCTAGGATGATGAGATCAAGTTTTAATTCGCTTAGCTTCTTCACAAGCAAATGTGGGCCGTGTGTCCTAACTCAATTAACGGCGGCCGGGCCGATCCCCACTTCAATGAGGGTATTATTTATTTTGCGAATTACGTAAGCCGGCCGTCACGGGGGACCCCGCTACTTGGATGAAACCGATTTGTCGTAATTGAACACCCATACGCCCGTCCGCAGGCCGCAAGGACCCGCCGTAAGAGCCCTGCACGGGCAAAAGGGTGCTCGCCCACTCCACGCTGTCACGGGAGAGCCAAGAATTTAACGGCTCCATTTGACTAGGTGCCAACGTCCGAGAGCGGGCCTAGCGCTTACCCCTTGTGACGTGCTTTAAATGTGGCTTTTTGTAATAATAGAGAGTGAAGTTTGCTCCCGACTTTTTGAGTGGTAACAAATGGAACCATTACTATTCAACCAATGCTTAAATTGTAATCCATGCGTACGCTAGTTAGATTGTCTCTTCTTCGAGGGGAGGCGGGAAGTGTGTGATAAAGCGTGGGTGCCGAGAGGACGATAGCATTTTAAGTGAAGTGCCGTGAAAATAGACCAGAGTCTTTAATGTTGACTGATTGTATGTGACGGAAGTAATATTTTTTCTGGAAACATCCATGGAATACTTGAATCGGGTCGTACCAAGAGTTATAACAACATAAGGGTATGATTGAATGTGGAATACGTAAGGACTGTGCGCCAGAACACAGATGTATGGCGTCGCTTCTTCTTCTTTGCCAACCCCGCGAAGAAATGTCATGATGACTTGATGTAAAGAAATTGTATCTTTGTAATGTCATTTCTAATATTTGTTTATCGATTTAGAAAATGTTCTACACAATACATAATTATTGTGGAGCCATCTTGTAGTAGGCAGTTTTTGAATACATTTATTTGTGGTATTTAATTTAGGTACATATGTAGTTATCTATATCCTAATACAATCACTGTGAATGTACTATTCCAAAAATCCTTTTTTATTAAATAAAACACAAAAATTTTCAAATTTAAATTAAAATTTGTTTTCATCCGGGAATTTGTCAAATATTTTCAACGCTCCCTACATCGAGGACATTTGACTCTTTTAATTCCATGTTACATCGAATAAGTACATTCATTGGTACGCTTTAGTAAGTTCTATGATTGTATGTAAGAGTCTGTTATTTATTTTATATAACGGGAGATATTGAATTTAAGATATAAATATTGTATTATAATCGTATATTGAGATAGAACCTGCAGACAAGCAGCCATGTGGCAGCTTCGTGGGACTATCACATTGTCTAAAAAAAAAAAATGTAATAATTTTCAATTTTATTTTTTATAAAAACAGTAATTATTTTCAATCTTCCTTCTGAACCAACGTAACGATAGTAATATACGCGTATTTTATTTTTATTTCGTTTTAAAAATATTTGTGTGTTCTAAAAATTGACGTAATAAAACCAACAAGAATCCAAAAAACCATCGCGGTGGTTTCAATTTCTTATTCATCTCGCGAAGAAAATAACTTTATTGTTATGGCGACATTAAACTCAATTAAAACTTTAAACTTTGTTAGAAACTTGAACGAGGCAATAATTTTCTGTCCTTCGTTAACCGTTTATTGCCTACATTCTAAATTTATTTACCTTGGTAATAACAACTTCTTTACATTATTAGTTAGCCTTTACCTGCCAAATAGCTTTCTGCCTTTCATTCAGTTGACTTTATTTCAAAAAAACAACTTTAAAAATAATATAATAATAATTTAATATTTGTGCTTATAAATAGGTCTTTTTTAATGGGATTTCAAGGCATCATAATTTAAGATTCTTAATTATTATTTCTAGATGACAAAGACGCATAAATCCGTTTAGATAGATTGCAACGTCTGGAAAATAGACATCCGGTGAGAAATCCTAGCACCTTTTACTTGTATTTTATAGCGTCAATAATCCATTCGGCAGTAACATAAAAATCCAGTATTCACGCCCAACGCGTGCCGTCGTTTTTAAACCGTTAAGTTGAAGCTTACCTTGAAGTCTCAATTTTGAATTAATCTTTACTATGAATCAGTTTACATTATGAATACCAAAAATACGCTTTGGGTAAATTGAAGTTTTTTTGAATCGTTTCGCTTGAGTAGAATTAAACTATTTTTTTAATTATTTACTTAAATATAAGCGTAAACCATGTAAAACATGTTTTCAATAGAAATATATGAACGCTTAAAAGGAATAACTTTTTTTTTAAAGTAAAATATTATGGCTAAGATTATCTGTGATAAAATTGATAATTTTTTTCTTATTTTATTAATTTTTATTTTTATTTATTAATCTTAAGTTAGCTCACATCTTCGTGTGTGCTAATAGTTTTATAAACATATAAACATGTACATTGTTTGGCAAACATAATCTTTTTTTAAATATTTCAATAAAGTCACAAGAAAAGAAACATTAATAATTGAGATAGACATATTTTCTTAATTAATTTTTGAACTTATTAATATTTTCTATCACAGCAATTTCCTTCGGGATTTTGTTATAGAGTTTAACGGCCTGGTACATCAGAGATTTTTGGGTGCTTGTTTTTTTTCTTGTTGGCAATCTAATTTGCTTAGAATTTCTCGTCCCGTGTCCGTGTATCTCGTTATTGTAATTTATTTTTCTTTTTAGTTCCTTAGACATCATCCCTAAGTTCAAGTACATTCAAATACACAGTTTGCTTCACCGTCAAAATATTCAGCTCCTTTAACATGTCTCTTATCCGTGTGTATATGTTGCGCTTAAGTATTATTCGCATTGCTTTATTTTGCAGTATTTGCATTTTTTTCATTTTCTCTTTATTGGAGAGAAAAAGAATACTTGAACAGTAATTAAAGTGTGGTGATATAATTGTATTGTATATTATCTGGCATGTTTCTTTATTTACTTTGTTTCTGATTCTACCAAGAAATGATTTTTTTTTTGCAATTTTTTTAATTGTATAGTCTGCATTTTTTGAGAAGTTCAATTTTGAGTCTATAATAACACCTAGATATTTAATTTCTTCCACTTTTTTTATGATTTCTCCATTTATTGAAACCTTTGGTTCCTCATGCGTATTTGTTCTGCCTATATGCATGTATTTTGTCTTATTTACATTTAGTTTTAATTTATTTAGTTTGAGCCATTTTGACAATGTTTCTAAGTCACTATTTATCTTTTTGATTGCTTTCTCATAATTATCTTCTGCAATATAAATTAGTGCGTCGTCTGCAAACAGTCTTATTTTGCAATGTTTCAATATTTTTACCATATCATTTTGACGGCCGGCATAGTCCAGTGGTAACGCATTGGACTGCCATTCCGAAGGTCGCGGGTTCGAACCCGGCGTGCGCAAATAAATTTTATTTGATTAATTTGTGTTATTTCACAATTAATTAATTAAAATAATATATAGTATATTTGCGGCACGTTCCAGAGTGGAAGATACTACCAGTATCGCCCTGGTGTAAGACCACCATTCAGAATTGAAACGTTGCTCCAAATGGCTTTAGCCGTGTTTAGTGACTAGATCTGAATAGCCAGGTACTTCCCCACCTTCCTCTTTCCCTTCCCCACTTACCTTCAGCCTCACAACATCCCCCAATTGGGGATGCCATAGTCTCACTGGCTCCAGACGGGAGCAGTTGGGACTCTTGTGAGGTATTCACTAAAAAAAAAAAAAAAAAAAAATGTAGAGTATAAACAATATCGGACACAATACAGATCCTTGCGGTACACCCAGCTTATTTTCAATCGGATTTGATATATTGTTTCTTATCTTTGTTGTTTGTTGTCTGTTGCTTAAGTAGTTTTAAACCATTCCAGTTCTCTCCCTTTTATTCCATATTTTTTAAATTTTTTAATAACTCTTTTTCTATCTATTGTTTCAAAAGCTCTCTGAAAATCTAAAAACACCGCAACAATATGCAAGTTTTTATCTATATCTTCCTTCCAATCATCAATTACTAAATTTAACGCTGTTTCACATGAATTATTGTTCCTAAATCCAGATTGTTCGTCACAAAGGATGCTATTATTTTCCAAGTATTCTTCAAGTTGAGATTTAATTATGTATTCCATCACTTGCTCATATTTTGGTAACATATTTACAGGTCGAAACTCTTCACATTTTTTTGTGTTCGAAATCTTTGGAATCGGTATCACCATAGACGTTTTCCATGATTCAGGAAACTTCCCTGTTTCTAACGATACATTTATTAAACTAAGAAACTCTTCTCCTATTACAGGTAATGCATGTTCTAATATTTGAATAGTGATCCCATCTTGGCTGGGCTTTGATTTGATTTTGGACAGTATTCTTTAGGGTTTCTGGCCGTCTATTTTCTTAAACTTTAATTCGCAAGTTTTTAATCAAAATTGAAAATTTCTTCTTCTTCTATGATTGGGATATTTTTGTTAATTTCTCTTATCAGCCATGTTGTTTTCGCCAGCCAATTCGGTTGGGAATATGATATCTTTTTCCACATCTTCACATTTATTTTTCATCATTGACTTAAGTGTTTTCCACATTTTCGTTGGATCTCCCCTTTCCCGTTGAATTTTGTTGATGAAATGTTCATATTTTGTATCCTTACAAGTTTTGAGTACTTGTTTCGAATTGTTTTAAATCTATTCCAATGTTCGTTATCCTTTGTAATTTTTGCTATTTTATAAGAAGTATCTCGTTCATATTGCATTTGTCTTAGTTTTTTGGAATACCATTGATTATTGGTTTTAATTACTATACGTTGTTCAGGCATTATTTTATTTATTGCATCAGTCATATTGGTTATTATAGTTTCACCTTTTTTGTGAAAATCTAAGTTATTTACATCTTTCCAATCTTGAATCAATAATGCTTGAATCATTTTACTCTTATCGTATCTTTTCAGGTTTCTTCTTTTAATAACTTTTTCGATATTTTTGATGTTTTTATTTTTTGCCATCACTATATTAATGATGCTATGATCTGTTATTTTAGGTGTATCTAATATTTTTACATTTAGTTCATAATCATTTGATAAAACAAGATCTATGAGTGTACAGGTTGATTGTGTTATCCTAGTGTATTCTTTGACCAACTGTTTCATTCCTGTAATGTTGATGATGCTTTTCATTTTCTTTGTATAAAAATCTGTTTCGCATTTCATGTTTATATTAAAGTTTCCAATAATTATATTGAGATCAGTTTCTTTTAAAAAAAATTTAATACCAGTTGTCAAAATAATTTATAAAGTCACTTTTACTGGCATTTGGGGAGTGATAAATTACGCAGTATACTCCTGGTCTAAATCCTTTCTTAATTTTTATTGTTAAGATCCAGGTACAGTTTATGTGATTTTCCCTAGAAAATGTTTCAATTTCATTTCTCTCTTACAAAATTATTCACTACGTAAATAAAAACCATTTTTTGCTAAAATTAAGCGTTTATTGACATTGTCGCCAAGCAACTTTTATTCATATTACCCATATTTGTGGTGATATAAGGCACACTAGAAATGTATACATATTTCGCTTGTGTTTTCTCCTTAAGGCGATGCACAAATATTTATTTTTTTTCTGACCATTTTATAAATAACTTAATTTGCCACATTAAGTAGGAGATTTTAAACTTTAAAGACGTTTTCATGGGCCTTTACATTATTTTTTTCTGGGCTTATAAAAAGACTTATCTAAAAAATACTCGATTATTTCAAAGGCCAAGATGTATTCTACTCGCAGTATTTAATTAAAGCATCTGAAAAATTTCTAGACGACCAAATTTTTAAATCAAAAACACATGATTTTGAATTACTACGTATGGCATCGCCTTAACAATGGCGCACGATAAAGGGAAGGTTTCACGATTAATATGTTCACTTCATGGCTGTGATATAAATTGTCAACTTTTATGTTTCTTCCCATCTATAACATTGGTCTCTTCAAGGCCTAGGATCACTTTTTCCTAAAACAGACCATACAATTAAAAAGGCTCTAAAGACAAACTAAGGACAAAGGGTAAACGTACATTAATAATGTTATCGTTATGTTGAAAACAGAAATAACGGTTTGAATATATACATTATCGTATTGCGCTACCCACCCTGCCGAAATAAATCAACGATAACTAAATATACTTATTTATTCAGCAACCACGGATAATATTATTATGATACGGTACATAACATACAATGTGCACGTAATAGGCGTAGCGTATCATTAAGGTTCAATATTTCTGTTTTTAGGTATCGTTACTAAGATTTATTAGCGCGGTCCTTTTAATTGGTCCAATTCTGGAAAAATGCCAAAAGCTTTTGAGGCACATCTAGATACAATATGTATGATATAAAAAAATCAATACGAAATTCGGTATTTGGTATTATGAGTAGAGCCCGAAAAATACTGTCGGGAAAATGTTCAAGATTGATTTCAGAAAAAGGTCAAGTAAGTACACTTCACGTGTGTGTGATTTGAGAAGGGTTGTTGTCAAGTGGGTGTAAAATGACATCTGTATCGTTAGAATTTCCAGTCTTATCGGACTTTTGAGTCCCGGCTCCGTCAAGCGACCCGCTCACGGACAAGGCAACGTCGGCCGGAAAACTTTCGTCTAAATGTATATTTTACAAGGTATTCAGGTTGTTTCCAAAATAATATTGTGATGTATGATGGACGTTTTACTCTGTTAACGAGATAGCAAAAAGTTTGGTTATGCAAGAATTACAAATATGGTATTATTAGTAAATTTGCTCTCCAACTTCTTACGAGATTTGAATTTAGACACGTGGAACAGGCAATATCTTATTTTTACCACTGAGTACGTGAAGTGTAGACCCGCTCTACAGATCAGTGTAATATTTCATAATATTTACCCAAAAATAAGAGAGAGAATCGATTTTTTTTTTCAGTATAACGTTGCGTTTTACATGGGCGAAGTCAACGCGAATGCAACGCGGCGAGATGCGGCGCGACAATATCAAATGGTCTTCGCCACTTGGAAGTATTTTACGTGACAAATAACACGTGACCGGTGACACGTGACTTCAGCAACGCGATCAGTTGGTTTGACATTAACGTGCGATGTGAGCGCGGTGGACAATGGACAATTATTATTGTTTGTTGAATATACTAGATAAGTATTCAAATTTTACAAGAGTTAATACTTTTAATGTGAAAAAACGTTTGGAGTACTTAGGCAGGTAAAACCGAGACTTGCACAGCAAGCGTGGCAAAACGGGACGACGCTCTTGCATGTAACGGCGCTTCATTCGCCCAGCCTCTTCCGCCGCTTGGCTCTTTCCTGCTGGCCTCCAAAATTCTGTGCGGTATAGATATAAACATATATTTTATGTGAAATTGCACAACTGCTAGCAACCATCTTGGGCCAGATGGGGAGGAGGAAGGTGAAAAAGTGCCTCACTATTCAGATCTAGTTACCAAACACGGCCGAAGCCATTTCAAGCAACGTTTCAATTCTGATTGGTGGTCTTACTCCACGGCGATACTGTGCTGCAAATACACCATATATTATTTTAAATGAGTGATTTTGCTTCTAGTCTCACTCAAAATTGGTAACGGATCATGACATATTCTTAATTTGTGATAAATTTATTAATGAATATTTTTAAAATAGTTATTTTATTGTCAAGAATAAAGACTTGTTTACTTACACTTTCACTTCCTTCAATACAAACTAATGTCAATGTTTCACATCTGCCAGGCGTCCCGGTCTGGCTTTTGTTTTGTTTAATAAAATCAATCTTTCTTCAACAGAAATACGTAGCTGAAAATTGCGGAGCGGGAGCGGGCGGTGGGCAGCGTTGTCGCTTTGTATAGTTTTGCTTTATACACGGTGTCCGGAAACTCGTAGTACAAGCGAGAAACTGGAGAATCTACACCACATGGGGAACCCAAATAAACATAAAGTTTTTTGATTTGAGCATTTTCACAAAAAAAAAAAAAAAAAACAAAAAAAAATATTTTTCGGCTATTTTAGGGTTAAAGTTTTTTCTGGTGTTTAGGGTTGAACAACAGATGTTTTAACCCTCCAGAGCAGAAATATTTTATGATTACACCGGATTAAATGAAGGGTGATTTCAAAATAATACTTCAAATCCGAGTTTCTTCATTTGTTTTACTTTCAAATAGTTTTAATTAGTTGGGTACTTTGATCTTCAGTAATAATTTATAAGAATTTGATTAAAAAAAAAAAAATCAACTTCTAACTCGATTTACTCGATAACGAAAGCTCAAATCAAAAAAAAAATATACTACAAAATCAACTCCAAATGTGATGTAGATTCACCAGTTTCCCGCTTGTACTACGAGTTTCCGGACACCCTGTATAGAAAAACCGCATCGAAATCGCGTTCGAATTGACTTCGCCCACGTAAGACGTGAAGTGTCATAGAATGTCCATCAATTAATTTCTCCATGGGCTTGACTACTGGCCGATGTCGAAATAAACGAAAAGTGTAGTTCGAAGCGGACAGACGTTATTCAAGCTAGCGTTCTGCTCTTGCGTATGAGACAGACGACTTTTGGGCATGCTGAAAAGCACCTCATGACGAGGTTTTTTATCCGCATTTGCGAAATTCCGCAAAAATGTAGCTAAAATGATGAAAATTTTATCATTTGTTCGGAAGGCGGCTCGAATTCTTTCCGTGAGGCGGTACTTATTTCATCTGCTTTTGAAAAATACAGCACTGTGAAACCCAAGCCTTAAATGAACATTTCAAAGTTGCATGGCCCATTGTGAAAAAATGAGGTTGCAATCTTAAAATGAATCTTGCGTTAACCTAAATTCAGAAGTTTACTACGCCAGAGCTCACCGTATTAAGCTTATTGTTACAAAACAAACAGAAGTCTATGGCTAAACTAGTTCTGCTACCCATGTCAACCATGGAGAAGATTGTGGTAGGTATCACAGATTATTTTAACTCCCCTTTCTCTACTGACTATTCCAAAAATACGGAACATATAATATATTAAAAAAATTTAAGAACCCTTAATTAAAATTCTATCATAGTGTTATAAATTAGGGTCCTTTTAATTAAACTCCGTTATTGTTGAGAGCAAACTGAATTATTTTATTCACAATGGATATAAACTTTCACATGATTTGACTAGGCACTTTTTACAGTAAAATAATGTAGATGCCTAGATATCTAGGTGAAAACTTTAATTGTTTTTGAGCAAGAGAGCGTTTTTAATGAAACCTTACCTTTTATATGACAATAGCAGAGGCGAGAACCTTTCATAAATATTATAACCTAACCTTCACAGGTAGCACTAATGGTATTTAATTGATCCAAAAATAATACACATAGCTTTCTTGAAATGACGTATTTAGTTGAAATTGCTTGAGTTGATCTAAAAATAAAAGACAAAAGGTTTTGTTCAAATTGCGTGACGCCAAACCATACGGTTATAGGATATACTCTACTTCAGAAACAAACAGACAGACTTATTTACAGTTAAGATTTCAACTTAAATAAATTAAAATAATGAACATCATTTCGGAATCGCCCACATAGAAGACTTTTAAATAATAGGAACCTTCACAACTCCACATTGTGTATCTTTATCAAATACATCCGCGTATTACGCATTCCATTTTCCTTATTAGAATATTTTCTGTATTAAAATATAATTTATTGCGGGCCTTGTTGTAATAGGGTCAGAACCAAATAGCGGAATAAAGCCTAAATCAAGATTTAAACGGTAATTTTATCTCTCCTTTAATTTGTCACTTTTAGCCTAAAAAAACATTTTACAGCAAATATTGTGTCAAGGCGAGGCTCATATTCTCTGATAGGTAGCTACTTGTACTGCGGGATGAATATATTCTCTGATAGGTAGCTACTTGTACTGCGGGATAAATATAATTTACATTCTGATTTCAGGTGTTGTTTTAACATTATGCTAATTCTTATTACAAGCGCAAGGAAAGTAGGTATTTATGCCATAGATAGATATGTAATATACTTATTCACCCAAATGTAAGCATTCGTTGTTATTTCTTAATTTTAATTATATTGATAAATATGAAAAATATTTTATTATATTTATAAATATGAATAGTATTTATTTTATTCATATTTATGAATAATATTTTACTAAATTCATAAAAATGAATAACATTTTATTATATTTATAAATGTGAATAACATTTAATTATATTCATAAATATGAATAAAATTCAAAACTATAATAAAGATCTTAATACAATTAGGTAGCTCAACGACCGCCGAAAAGCAATGATAAACAATATCCTCGTCATTTTGTGTCAAATATTCTTATAAAAATCCAAAAATACGTATGTCTTCATTCGACGTGTAATTCGTTTGAATCCAAGAAAGGGAAGTAAATGTATATATTGACACCCTTCTCACATCTGGTGCAATAAAGTAAAGTGCTGCATCGGTATCAGAGAGGTGAAATGTCTTAAAATACTAAATCTCTCTTATAAAAATAGCTTTTACCATTGAGATAAAATGAAGCGATTTATAATATTTTGTACAAATCCTTTTCTACGACAGATGTTTTATTCTATTGCAACATATTCAGGTACATACTTAATACATTATACTTACTACATACTTAGTATGTAATTGTTTGCAAGTCTTATTTATATATACATATATATTTTTTTTAAACATACAACAAACGATGTTGCACTCCCATGAGTTATCAAACTCATTAAGGGATCGCAAATTGGTAGTTTTGAAATAGAAGAGTAAAAAAATAAAAAAAATGAGTTTTGTACAGAAAAATTAGACCCAACACAACCCAATGTGCAGACACAATGTATGAAGAAAACATTTCACAGAAGCAACATACAGACACAACATATGAAGAATCACTTTACAGATATGTCACAAAAAAAATTGTCTTATAAGACTTTATGAATTATAATAATCACTCATTTGATTTATGTACTGTTGGTGTCAAAAAGTTAAAAAAGTATCCTCAATGATGGACTATAGAAATGCATAAAAACAAAATCAGGAAAATACATAAAAAAGTACGGGCTCAAAAATAAACACACCTAATAGAAGATGTTTTACATTTAAAATACATGAGAAGATTAAAAAAGCCCATCATCTCTGGATGTACAAAGTTTGGTATTTATTTATTTTTGATATATTTTTAGTTTTTAATGTGTTTTTAATTTTAACAGTTAAAACTATTTTTTTAAATACGGTAATCTAATTTATTATTAGAGTAAGCTCAAAGGGCCGAATGGGCAACGCCTCAACAGACCTTGTGCAAAACATTTTCTAATCCTTTTGTGGATCCCAAAACACTTCATCTCTTCAAAATCTGATAGTATTACTACGCCAGCATCTGGACGGTTTCGGCCCTCTGATTGGTCGAATTCAAATCGTATTTTTCGAGTAAATTCCGCAAAGGTTCCTTGAAAATGTCAATCCCTCCTTTACCGGCCGCTGAAGTAGTTTCCCTATTGGACGACAGAGCGCACCTCTATATATAGCGAATAATTTCATCTATAACAAATACGTACAATTTCAAACTAAAAGCTACCGTTTTAATACGCATTTAAAAAGAAAACAAATATTTCATTTAACTTAATGACAATAAACAACAACTCTTTGTATATACGATTTTTAAAAATATTGATATTTAATATTACTTACGTAAATAATAATTTTGCACATTAGGAAGTGTAGTCACTGCCAACCCAATAAAAAACATGAAACACAATCGGGAGTTAGAAACGCTTCGTTGATTGTAAAATTAGCCAACAAATCTCTAAATCTGACATGTACTTATATGTATAATAAAATGATAGGTTAGGTAAGGTTAGGTTGGGTTATTATAGGTTAACTGTTTGTATCACTTCAACTGGGCGAAGCCATATAAGTGCCGCCCGCAGAGCCTAGCAGCAAAAAACCTGCGGAGCGGGTTTTTAACTGCTTGTATAATATTATTATAGTTGTAGGTCGTAGAGACAGAAAACTTGGTGGCCAAAATAGAGGGTGTGAAAGAGACGTTTGTTTACACCTTTCCTCATCTGTGGTGTGTATTTACTACACATTGCTTATAATAACTTCAATAACTCCATAAATATAATAAATTCTGGGTTCAGATTTTAGGTATTCCTCCGTTATATATTTATGCACTGAATTAAAAAATAATATATTATATAGTTTTCAAATTCACTTAAAAATCAGAGTTTTTTGTTTAAAATCCGGAACAAATACACCAATACAATCAACCGTGTGATACTAATAAGCAAAGAGTGTGCGAGGAAATGACACGCTTTTGATGTCCCGCTTTAATTCGCCATACGGGAACATGAGACATCCACACTTCTGCAGTTGTAGTTTTTGATTTAGACCATCGATACCTACGACCGCACAGCTGTGTTTGTGCCAGCCGCGCCGCTTGCCAGTTGGCCGCGGACCGTCGTTAGATGTGGACCCCTCGCACGTTTCTTTAGCATCTGCCGATGGTTTTTTCATGTTTTCAGCAATTAAATTACAATTATTATCACTTTTGATATAAAATATAATAAACATAATCGATGAGCTATGAATATTCATATTTTTCCGATATTAAATCGCTTATTTTGAGATGTGTATTGACTACACAGCACCGGAACGCGTGTATTTTTTTAGCACAGTAAGGGAAAGGTTAACCAATTATACCTAGATGACATTATTTGGAGTAAAAAGTGTTCTCTTGTGAAATTGTGCCTCTTTTTTGTTACATATTATCACTGATCACACAACTGAGTAATGGCCCAACTTCTCACATCGATACAAACTCTGATTTATTTTGTTAAATCATCGGATACCAAAATGTCAAATTTTACTCCAAATAAACTCAGGAATCACTGGTTACAATACGTCAAGTATATATCTTAGCAATATGTAAACAACTAAAAATAATAAATAATTTGTTAGTTATATATTAGATTATCGCAATGTTCTCCTAGTGCAGAATTATTAAAAAATGGGTTAGGTAAGGTTAGGTTGACTGCTTGAATTATAGCTGAAATTGTTCCATTAGAAAGCAGATTGAATATTGGCCTTCAATCCCAATGCCATTCCAGAGCTAACGGCTGAAGTGAAAAAAATAACAAATAAAAAAATCTCTTTCATTGTCGCAATGTTCTATTATAGCAGTATTTATTTATTAAATTAGAAGTGTTTATAGGCTGAGTTAGGTTAGGTTAAGTTGACTTACCTTTAATAGCTGAAATTGTTTCATTAGAAAGCAGATTGAATATTGGCCTTCAATCCCAATGCCTTTTTAGAGCTAATGGCTGAGGTGAAAAAATAACAAACTGAAAAAATGGTATTTCATTGTTGCAATCTTCTATTGTTGGAACATTTATTTGTTAGATTAGAAATGTTTTTAAGCTGGGTTAGAATAGGTTACCCCATTTGTAATGAAAATAGATAAAGAATAGTAAATGTGCATAATGAGAACTGGAAACAGCTACCTACATTAGAAAGCAGAGTGAATGTTGGCTATTAAATCCCAATGCCATTTCAGAGCTAACGGTTGGTGTAAAAGAAAAAAGAATCTAAAAAATGTACTCTTTCATTGCATTGAACGTTACACATTTGTGTTTGGCAGCTGCCGTATTAACGCGAAATGTAAAGAAGTGCCGTTGGTTGGTCTGCTGAATGGGTGCTTGATTAAAAAGGGAATGAAGACTTTTATGGCCCACTTCGCACACAAAATAGGCAGATTTATTTAGTACTATTTTTAAAAAGTATCCTGTGGCTCGATATTATTTGAATGGTTGTTTCTGTTTTACCTGTAAATAACTTAATTTTGAAATAACTTAAATGAGATTGGTTGTGCCGCATGGCGGACGCCGGGTGGGTGATTTTATTTGTACATAAATCTTCAGTTTTATTCCGTATCTATTGATGTAATTTCTCAAACATGACCTTCAAGATCATATGAACGTCACTTCTATATTAGTTAAAAAAAACTATGCGAAAAGCTTGGGCAACGCCGGGGACTTAAGCTAGTTCAAATAAAATAATGGATTTAATTTTAATGATTTTTTTTTAAATTTGTTTTTCTAGTGATTTCTTTGTTAATCTATACAATATTATTATATCTATACTTTTCTTATAACCAGTTTCATTAAAAATATAAATTATCAATTCTTTTGTCTATAACCACAACATTTTATTTATTTAATTTGCTATGACGGACCGTTTTCGCTTATAACACGTATTTTCAGGATACAATAACAGTTTAATTTTGTATCCTGAAGATGCTTTTAATAAGCGAAAGTTGTCAGTCACAGCAAGTTAAATGAATAAAATTTCGTTGTTTCAAAAGAAGTAATTTTTTATTTTCATTGATATTTAAAAACCGCTTAGTGAAAAATATAAAACTTATCTCTTTGAAACTTTCATAACCCAGAAAATAATTTCCAAAATATTAATTTATGCAAAAGACGAATATTTTTTTAAAATAAAACGAATTCATCACAATAAGTCACACATTTTTGTTCAAAAATCGTTTGTTTTCCTTGTATTTCCATTTGAAGGAACTTTAAAAAGGGTAAAAGGTCTTCTAATGACGTTATAATCTTCACAAATAATTAACGTAAGATGTGAGCAAAGTGTTATGTCTGCCCTCAGTCTCACCTTCCTCTCCTTATGTTTACCAACCCTCAACCCCTATTAATAAACATATTAACGTCTATTTCACCAACAACTTGCTCGAGAGGTAATTAATAACAACATTATATCAGTACCTACTGCAAGACTGAACCTTAAAAAGATTAACCTTTCAAGTAGTTAGGGAATACCCTTGTTAGAACTTATACTTCCATACTAAAGTTTAACTGTCACCAATTCACAAAATTATCAAAACATGATTATGTCGGTTGGTTATTAGCAATGATTTTCTAAATTTTAACTGACCAATTCAGACACGTGATATAATATGTACTGATTTATCTTATTTATTTATTTATTTACGCCCAGAGGGCTTTTACATGTAGGTGGTACAATTTTAATGACAGTTTTGAAACATAAGAAAGAAATAATAAAAATAAAATTACGTTAAAAAATAATATATGCAAGAAACAAAATTAAAAATAACAAAAACATAAATTAAAAAAATACAGCTATTTTACTGGTTTACAAAAATATAACTTCCATTTATGAATAGTGTTGAAATAAATCTTTAATCCACAAAATTCGCAAAGTTAATATTAAATATATCGACATCACCTAAGTATTGGTTTCCCATAGTGTGAAACCGTTGTATTGGGGAGTTTGCAATGAAATTGCGCTTATGTGTGTTGCAGTGGAATAGTGTATTTTTTCGTGTTGTTATTGTAGGTATTCGTAAATTTATGAGTTGCAGAAGTTTGCAACAGTCGAATTTAGAGTTTAGAATGTTGAATAAAAAATTTAAGTCGTTTATTTTACGCCTGTCTTCCAATGTGTGTATTTTTAGATTATTTTCAATAGTAAATATTTGCTACTAACTAACTAACTAACCATCACGCCGTTTCACCGCAGGGGTAAGCATAGAAGACGGACCGCCAAACAATTCGGTCTTGGCACACACTCCTTGCCTCGTTCACATTCATATATGGTCTCATACAAACTCTTTTATTATTCTGACACATTTGCTAATCCTGTACAAATCTTAAGCACCATGGTTGAATTTGGCAGCCACCTCTGGTATGGATCCCCAAAATACCTAAAAAAAAACAATCGACTCTCTGCAGAAACGGACCATTTGACAGATTCTCTGTCTTAACAAACATATAGTAATCTTTAGAGCACAGTCAGGAAACACGCCAAATGTGCGCCCATCGTTTGTAAACAGGTGACATTTGTCACGTGAGAACGGGTCGTTTCTATGACTTGTTCTTGAGTTCAATAGCTGGACATCCTACAAGTTCACTCCATCTTTCACAAAAAGACCCTCCCCACAGAATCCCCAAAGATGACATAGGCCCTTAGGGATTTTTTCTCTTCCTGTGTGGAGTTAATGAAAATAAATACCAATCATTTTGTATTTGAAGTGTGCATTAATTTTGTTAAATTTTATACAGATCCTAAATCTTTCAAAAATTGACAGACTTGAATGAGATTCTGTATGATTCTGAATGGTTTTCATTCGAAGAGTAAGTAATTCTGAACGTCTCTCTAATTTTTTTGCCAAAAAAAATATTATGATAAAGAAAATTGACACTATTTGCTTTTGATAGGCAATGTGCCTGAAGTAAATATTTTTTAAATACTTTCAGCTTCACAAATCCCACAGTAATTAAAACACGGGTCTGAGCTTTATAATTTTTGATGGCGTTAAATGTCAATGAAAAATGAATTAAAAAAATACTCTATAAATTACTTTAAAACTAGTTGACGTTGTTCCCCGCATAGCTCGGGGTAATGAATGGTTTGCAGTAAAGTTTCAAGGTTGTGAATTCCAATATGTACTTGAAAACATGATGCATGTTTAAGGTGTAGAAATAATAATGTGAATAATTCAAAAGTTATCTTTTTTTGAAGTATCTGCTTCACTTGATAGTGCCATGTCTTCACGAGAGTCCCCGACATCAACTACTATTCATTTCAACGTCATACGTTCTCCTAACTCCCATTTATTCGTTCTTCACATACGTCTCATTTTACCATTTTATTTGATTCACTTGATAGTCTTCCTCGGTTGTTTCCGACTTATACCACTCTCTTCTACGTCATATGTTATTTTTACACCCATTTCTACGTTCACTTTGATTGTTTGATCACTTACACGTATTTGACACACATGACCTTTATTTATATAGGTATATTTAACTGCCCCATTTTTTAAAAATACATCTGTTTAGTAAATAAAGCGATGTTACTTCGTTTCAACCACCAAATTTTATTACTAGGAACAACCGTTCCTTCCTCCGGGCAGAACATACTAACTTGACCTATTTACAGATTTCTACTCGAGTTTTGCGAGCATAAACATACGCGGTCTAAATTTTTATATATTAAGATTAGAAACCAGTTAGAATTTAACTTAACCATTTGGAATGCATTTTATAATATAAAAGGTTATCTTGCCACAGACTGTCTTCTATGTAGGCAATTTAAAATTTGTGGTTGTATAAAGGAGGTTCTGCTCCGGGCTTTGATGCAATTACAGTTGATATTTAAAAAAAAACATTAAAAAACTAATTTTCAAACCATTAATGCATATAATAAATACAAGTTTTCAAAGCGGAGTATTCCAATCAGTTTACAAACAAACTACCATTACTCCAATATTTAAATTAGGTAATCCAGAAGAAGTAAACAGTTACCGACTCATATCAGTCATCTCAAATAAAGCAAAAAATTTTGATAAAATAGTAAAAAAAAGAATGTGCCAATTTATAAAATGCAGTTCGGTTTTATGGAAGGGAGAAGCACACAGGATGCAATTGCAAAATTGAGTAGCCTAGTATATAATTCTTTAGATAAATCATTAAAATGCCTTGGAATTTTCATAGATCTCAAAAAAGCATTTGATAGCATATCACATGACAAACTAATAAGTAAATTAAGAATCATTGGATTAAATGGTACAGCTCTAGAATGGGTAAAAAGTGACCTTTCCAAACGACCTCAAGTCGTAAAAATTAACAATGTGTTTAGCTTGCCAAAAAACGAATCAATTCGGCATACCACAAGGTACAGTTCTGGGTCCGTTACTGTTTATCATCTATGTTAATGACATATTCATACAAAATCTAAACGGGAAAAAAATATCGTATGCTGATGACACTGTCATAATAATCGAAGGTACGGATTGGAATACAGTTAATAACTTGGCAAATGCTGATATTAATATACTGAAAATTTGGTTCGATAAAAATCTTCTCTCCTTAAACACAGAAAAAACAAAATTTATCCCATTTTCAATCAATAAATTTAAATCAGAACCACAGTTAAACATTATAATACACCAACGCACATGTGGCAGAACTAATTGCAATCAAACTTGTCCTATCCTTAGTCCAACATCCAAAATCAAATATCTTGGTGTATATATAGATCAATATTTTAAATGGAAAACACATATTTGTGAACTCGTCAAAAGGATTAGGAAATGTATTTATATATTTAGAAGACTTAGAAATATTCTAAGACTAGAAAACCTAAAAAGAGTGTACTATGCGATTGTTCAATCTATATTACAATATGGTATCATTGGTTGGGGAGGAACATATAATAAAATTTTGAACCCACTTAAAGTAGTTCAAAGATTGGTAATCAAAGTAATTTTGAAAAAACCGTCAAAATTTTCTACCGAAATTCTTTTTACAATTTTCAAAGTAGACAAAATGTATAAAAAATATTCAATACTTCAAATTTACAAAGAAATACAGTCAGATACTCATAACTTGGAATTCAATACACCAGCAAGATACCAGAAAACTATTAAAATCCCAAAATTTAACACTAAGCTCATTCAAAATACCTATCTTTATCTAGGCATAATTTATTTTAATAACCTTCCATTAAATTTAAAATATATTGGAAACATTCAGGAATTTCACCTTAAATTAAAAAATTACCTTAAACCAAAATACGTCCAAAATACGTTCACTACTTACAGTTCCGTTCTTCGTTGCGGACGTGTTTTAACCGCTCCGGTTTGTTTGATCCTTTCAGAAGGTTTCCCTTGCTAAGAGATCGCTGAAAATTGTTCAGCATCCGTGTTTTATATAGTGCTTACCTTCTTATTTCACGAAATGTGCGTAACTTCTACCGTTTAGCCGGAATTTGCAATTATTATAGCATTTTAAACCGATTAATTTTTAAAAGTGAAGCTAGAACGAAGATTTCTCAATGCAGTCGAAGATTTTATACCTGACTCAAGTGTCAAGTGGTGTTGGGATTTACGGGACCTTTTCAACCGAGGATGTCTGCATGGAGGACAGATAAGCCATATTTTGTTTAAAGTTTTTGTCTTTGTTTTTATTTTCTGTTTTTGTTTATGTATTTTGTTACAGATGACACTCATAAACTTCACTTTGACTTTGGTTCAAGATTTTGCTTATGATAGCCTGCGATAAGCGAGCCCTAAGGGTCTGAGACAGAGGTGTGAAATCGTCGGATCACGACAATAGAAAGAATGTATTGGAGCCAGGAAGGAGTCTGAAAGGGTCGAGAGGATGCACTAGGTGGCATGAAAGGCTGGGAGGTGACTGGAGAGACTAAGGTAAACTAGGATGAGGTGATTTTGCACAGCGGTGCTGCCAAGGTCTGTTATCTATGTGAGGATATTGTGTCGGCGCTCTTTATTGGCAGCAGACACATGTCAGCGCTATATTAGCGGCGGACACATGCCTGAACGGATGACGAGCCTCGTGCTGGCACAGTTGGTGGACGGGGTAGTCTCTCTCCCTGCAGCAGCTGGTACAGTTCCTTCGCTACCTAGGACTCTTGCAGCAGAGTCTCCATCTTCTGTCTTCGTCGAGCGTCACAGCGGTGCTGCCAAGGTTTGTTGTCTATGTGAGGATGTTGTGTCAGCGCTCTTTATTGGCAGCAGATACATGTCAGCGCTATATTGGCGGCAGACACATGCCTGAACGGATGACGAACCTCGTGCTGGCACAGTTGGTCTAAATAACAAATGTAGATCCTAGGAAATAAATTGTACAGCGCCCTTGAGGTGATTTTTCACAAAAACGGCGCTATACAAATTATCCAATTATTATTATTATTATTATTATCTAGAAGTAATATTTTTTAAATCTTGTGTTGTTTATTTACCTTAATACTAACATGTACATAATTTGAACTAGAATTCCATCACCAAACACAAGAGCATTGTCTCTTTATGGTGAGGAAAGGCTATTTTAATTTCTATTGTTTTTATATCTATTAAATATCCTGTATTTGTGTATGTAAAAAAAAATATTTTTTTCAAATATTAAAAAAAAATATATATATATATATAGGTAAGTTTTTAGATTCTCACGGCCAAAAGCATTTTTGTTGTTTGTTTTTGGGGTGTTATGCCGTGTTGCGCTAACTCCTTCTTTAGCCAACGTTTCGGACAGCGTTGCAGTGTCCATCATCAGGGCAGATCCGGTAGATCCGAAGATATGACACTGCAACGCTGTCCGAAACGTCGGCTAAAGAAGGAGTTAGCGCAACACGGCATAACACCCCAAAAACAAACAACAAAAATATATATATATATAGTTTTTGATGAGAAATCTGAAAAAAAAAATCTTTAAATTTTTATATTTTTATTTTTAGATCTTGACAATGGTGCCATTTATCGGGTCTAACTAACCTATATTTTAAGCTGAAACCAACCATACACATTCATAGAATTTCATTGAAATCGGTTTGGCGGTTTCGGGATTTTGCTAGTTATGCCACTATAAGGCAGATCCTGACGACCCCTGGTGAAACGGCGGAAACAACGCTGAATGTAATATTTGTAAATCTTTATTTCAAAAACTTCCACGATCGTATCCATGATTTCCAAGTTAGCAACATGCAGATTATACGAAGATAAGAATCCTTTTTTTGCAAAGTTTTAACGACCTCTAAATGTTTTGGGGATTAATTCGATATTTGTACCGCACTCCGACTAACTAAATCCAACTCTCCCCACACACACATTCCCGCTAAGAGGGTAGTTAGTTTACCCGGCGATAAATTATTATGTTTTCACTTTTAGTACTGCAACTGGGATTTGGTTTAAAAATATAACTCCAACTCTAAGCACCCTTTCTTGTTAAAAACGTTGTAATTTTTGTTTTCCGAATTCGCCGAAGCAATTCCATAAATTATTTATGGAATCTGAGTTTAATTTGTAGAACTCCATGTTATATTTAAAAAAATATATTTTGTACATTTAAGCTTGGCGTTTTCAAATTTTCGTGGTTTGCCCTTTGAATACTTTCGTGGGGCAAAAGGTGATGTTTGCAGAAAAAAACAACTTTTTTTAAATATTTTTTCATTAAATTAAATTATACTGTAAACAAGATTTCATTACATTAAAGATTGTGTTTAATATTATATAGTATAAAGTTAGAATGGTTAGTAACTGAATAGGCGCTGTAAATTATTCATATAATACAGGAGAATCTGCGCAGTAAGGTGTTGGCGTGTTTTTCGAAGTGCATTATTTATTTTTAAATAAGTTGTTTGAATAAAATTTATTAAAAATGTTAAAAATGCAAGAAGTATTTATATTTAATTTAAATGTTATTGTATTAAAAGTAGTACTTACAATGTCTTAATCAGTTGGTGATATATTTTAACAGAATATCAATAATGTAGGTAAGTTTTTAGATTTTCACGGCTAAAAGCATTTTTGTTGTTTGTTTTTGGGGTGTTATGCCGTGTTGCGCTAACTCCTTCTTACCATTCACATCTTTGGATCTACCGGATCTGCCCTGATGATGGACACTGCAACGCTGTCCGAAACGTCGGCTAAAGAAAGTATCTACTTACCTAAGAAAATCAAAATAATAACAGCAAAACAAAACTGTAATTCTAACCTCCAACCAATTTTCGAGAATCTTCACTTTGTTAAAGAAAAAGTGACATTTGACAGAAAAATTTGAAAAAAAGGTGATGCCATTCGATAAAATATATTACCGTGAACTTGATAATTCTAAAACGGCGTGCATTAAGTATAAACCAAAGAGTTAAAGGTGGTTTGAACGGTATGTTGCAGTTTTGCAACAGTATGCATTTAAGGGTTAAAAAATAAATTATTAAATACTACCGAAGTTACACAAGTACATTTAATTTTGTTCACTAATCTTTTTAGTGAACAAAGATATTTTTTTTTAAATAGTTATTTTATTTATCATATTCTGTTGTCAAGCTATCGGGAAAGCGATTGTATATGTGCACACTCTCATGGCCTATGTTTCTTTTACCATTTTCTGTCTACTGAATTTATGTACAGTTCATTACTTTGTCCGTCTGTATAAATCCATTTTGGGTTTTGTGGATTAATAGGAATATGTTATATTCGTATAGTTTTCTGATTTTCAATAAGTTTGATTCATGGGTACAAGAAAATATAATTAATTCTCCTTCAATTAATGAATTATAATTTTGAGATTAAATCAGAAAAAAATTAAAACATAATAAATGAAGAAAAATGTGTGTTTTCTTCAAATACAACTTTAAACTATCTTGGTCAAATGTATTGAAACCGAGAGTTCGAAACATATCGAGAAAAGAGAATATTTAAAAAATTTCCATACTATACATATGCCTACCTTCTTGATCCATGACATAATCAATTGAATAAAGTAATGTGGAGTATTTTAAAATCACTTAAACAGATGAGTCACTCTATAATCCTAATATCATCAATTTCTAGAAAAACGAAATTTTCAAAATATCACGGACTGTATTTTTTTCGAAGGAAATTTTGAGAAAATGTAACTATTCTGACAGGGATATCCATAAAGTATATTATTATGTGAAAGATAAGTTGCCATTTAAAATTAAAAAAAAAATAATGAACCGAATGAGTATTTTTTATCTTCTTCTAGTAAAAAACCGTCGTTTTATTTCTTCTTTTTTGCAATTTTTCTTCTGGGTTTTGCAACGTTGGTTTTGTAGTACGTTATTTGATCAAGCGAAAAGAATTTCTGTCTTTTCAATCATTCGGAGCAATGTTTTGTCTCGAACAGTAAATGAAAATTTCCGTGGAAGCAAAGTAAAGCAAACCAGCAAACTGTTTTCAATATTTTTCAATTATCGAAAGTTATTTTTAAAGATTCGTACTTCGATTCAACTGTGACATTTAAATAATTGTATTAGTTTATTTTCAAATTAAAATTTCCATTAAAAACATTCTTCCTAAGAACATTTCAATATTCACATGAAATAAAAAGATGAATGATTAATTTTTAGATTTCTGAGAAAATAAATTATTAAGAGTGAAGATAAATATTCTGCTTTTATACACGTCACCATGTAAAATGTCAGCTTGTTATTATTTAAAAACCTTTTATAGTTATGTAGAGGAAAATAATAAATCGCACATTCTTCGTTATTTTAATGTACAAATAAACACTATGTTTGGTTGTTCATAAATTAGAGAAAATTATAAAAATAAAAGTACTATGATGAACTCGGTTTCATTCAAAAGATTAATCAAATATAATCTGTACCAAAAAAAACTCCGATTCACGCATGCGCATACCTATCACCCATCTCTCTTTTCTAGATCTCACTAACCATCATCATCTATACTTCACTATCGATATTCTAGGAATATTTGCGGCACGTTCCAGAGTAGAAGATACTCTCAGTATCGCACTGGTGTAGACCGCCATTTGGAATTGAAACGTTGCTTGAAGTGGCAATGTTGCAAATGTTTGATGATCAGATCTAAATAGCCAGGTACTTCCCAACCTTCTTCTTCCCCATCTGCTTCTCCTCTCCACTATCTTCAGCCTCACAACATATTCCGATTGGGGATGTCATAGTCTCACTGGCTCCAGACGGTTGGGAGCAGTTAAGACTCTTGTGCGGTTTTACAGATAAAAAAATCCGCTATTATCTCTACCTACTCCCCTCTACCACAGAAGGAAATCATTATCATCAAAATGAATGCTTAATGGAGTTTTTCTTGACGGACACTCATTTACAACACAAGACACAATAGTTCAGGAACCAAATTGGCCTTTGAAGCTTCATGTTTGTTTTTAGAAATTCCCGGAGCATGTCCTCTCGTCGAGTGCAGATACAAAGCGAGCGCATGGACGGCAACAAAGGAATCGAGACTAAAAACCAAATAACTAACTACAAGTAGCTTTGTGCCGGCAATAAATCACTGATAATGTTACATTTTCCGTCGGTATGCGTAGCCGCTGCAACACGAGAAGGTGTTTATATAATGGCCCCAAATAAATCAAGCGGGTTCCGGGATTTTGATTTCTTTAGAGCCGCGACCGTATCTCTTGCCTTATAGCCCGGGCTGGCAAAGGCACTGGATATTGAAATATCTGCACCACTTCCGACGGAAACTGCCTCAAAGAACACAGGAAATGCAACCTTAGCTGTAGGAAGAGGTTCGTGATTATACTGCCCCAGCTGGGGATATGTGTCACGATGGATCTCATGCGGAGTATTTTCAGAGGAACAAACCCAATGATCTCAAAAACGTATCTGTCTAATTTTGGAAATAACATCCAACACATAATTTATTTCAAACAAAATTCTATTTGAATGTATCAAAAACAAGTTTCTGTAAACGAACTACAGAAAATAAAACAAGTAAAATGACATCCCGCCGTCTTTCAATTTGATTTATTGCGACCTTTCTTTCGGCAAAAATACCAACAAAGATCCTATTTGATTTGCACAATTCTCTGTTGCATGTAAAAATAAATTATTCTCATCATTGACAACTACCAGTAAATAAAATTTGATATTTTCAAGAAGGCAGCAGTGACTTACAAACTTTAAAAAAAAATCTTGATAGGAGATGATTTGGTAATGAGTAGGAATTTATTTGAGAAAATTTTACTCTTTTTTCCTGACAAAGTTTCAACACCTATAAGGGCATATTTTAATAAGTTTTGTTGATTATATTTCAATTTCGACAGTAAAACAAGACGACTCTAACTATAAACTTCCAAGTGCGTTATTCTAAATGCAGCCACTTGAGAGTTTCTACTAAAAGATTACCTGCTCGCAAGACAAAGTTTTTACCACCGAGTGAGTGTACGGGAAGATTAAGCTTTTAAATATTATCTATGTAGCTTCATTTTCATCATATCATAACAGGAAAGTTAGTTTTTAACAAGCGCACTTAAAACTATGTGCTTAGGGCAACCTAGATCATATAATAATTAACAAATTACCAAGGGCTCTCGTGGTGCTGTTCCGAAGTGTCACCATATTCACGGGCTTGGTTTGTGTTAAATCTGACGGAATAAAGAATATGAGTAAAAAATATTTAGACTTATTTAAAAAACATATCCACGGAGATCAAAAAACACTGATTTTGAATATAAGAATGTGATTACTCTCAGAATTAATAAATCGTTCTTGCAAAATGATTTAAAAGATTTACTGTTCATATGATCCATGATTGGTCGAATGAAATCTGATGTCAAATGTACTCCTCGTTAAATTTGAACAGCGTAATAATTAAACATCTCTTTCTGTTACATGCGTACATTGACAATAAGAGGAAGAGGTCGTTATACAGTTTTGAATTCTGTAGTTAGGTATGTTGATCTAAGTTTTTGAGGTGATTTGTGTTTGTCTATTTAGTTTTATTGATTGTTTTAACTTAAGTTGTAGTATTTCCTGACATTTACGAAAATTTTATAAATTCAAAACGGTAAAATTCAAGCAACCTAAAATCTCCTACGTAGCAATTTAACGTTTAAAAAAGTACTACCACTAGTTTTAAAGTTTGATTGTAGACGTCGATAAATTTTTTTTTCAATGGACTCAATTTACATATAGTAGGTCCCTTTCCTACCTTTATCGCACAGAAAATCATTAGCGTACGTTATTCCAGTTTGAACTTTTAAAAACCGTTGAATGTTTAAATATAAATTATTTTATTTATATTTCGGAATAACTTTATTGAGTAAAACCTCAAATTGTAATATTTAAATATTGAAGACAATATTAATGATTTCTAAACGAAAATCTGAAACAGAAAAATCAGAAAAGGAAACGGTCACATCTGGGACTCGAACCCAGGACCCTTGTCTTTCCGGGACAGTGCTCTACCAACTGAGGAAAGACAAGGGTCCTGGGTTCGAGTCCCAGATGTGACCGTTTCCTTTTCTGATTTTTCTGTTTCAGATTTTCGTTTAGAAATCACTAATATTGTCTTCAATATTTAAATTATTTTATTTTTTGGAATAACTTTTTGGGGATCTGGTTAGGAGACAATGAAAGATGAATGTTGTGTTGTGTCACAGCGTTTATTCTGAGTCAGTGAAATTGCACTGTGCGAGATGAATGAGACCGATGAGGTGACACCAGGTGAAGACGGCGATAACGGAGATGGAATGGTGGAGGCGCGGGTCAGTGAGTCGACTCTGCGTTGGTGGAGACCGGACTCGTGGATGTGTTCAGTACTGGTGAAGACGTGGTGAAGTTTCACCCTTTTAGGTCAGAACTGAACTCCGTGTCTGTAATGTAACGCCCTAATCCATAAAAGAGGTTCCTTTCTGTACGTCGGTCCTCACATACGTTCAGGCGACGTACAGAAAGGAGGGGATGACTCTCCTTGCCAGCGCCACCCCCTGGGTCACGGGCGGAACTGAAGAAAGAGGGAGCGAAGCCCCACGACCTTCCGTTCTGCCTCTGGAACTTGACGCTTTTCTCCTTGGGGTCTTGGGTTGTCCCCCTTTCCCGTTTACTGTCTTGAAGGCACCACCGAGTACCCAGCTTAAGGACGCGGTAAAAAGGCGTAGTAACTTCGATCGGATATCCGCTTCGTGCCCCGGGACAGCCTAGCACTGAGGGATGCAGCTTCTCCATTTACTGTCTCCCCAGCTTCAGACCATCTACATAAGTATATTTTCTTTTGTAAAATTTTTGTTTATTTAGGAGACTTGGTGCCGGCCGAACATATACATCATCATTTTTCAGTAACCTGTTCCACCAGATCATCATTATATATTTTAAAAAATTTCGTCATTCAACAACTATTATTCCCTTCTTGTAATATGTTTGGCGCTTGCATACCGCCACCTAATCACGTATGCGGAGATATTAAAGGTCTAGAGTCTAGAGTCTTTTTTCATGAAATTTTTGAGTTCCTTATACCAAAAAAATAGCTTCCTTGCAAGGGCCCCAAAGGGGTGACAATAAATCACCTATACCGGGACGGGAAAGTGGTGGGTCCCTCCAAATGGTGAAGACGTGGAGTCTTTCGGGTACTCCAATGTGAACAAGGTAGACGAATGTGCGATGGACCTGGTCAGCAGATGAGCGGGAGATGCAGGCTGGCGACGATACCGCGGGGCCTAGGTGCAGACCGGCAAAGTGGTCTCAGGGTCTAGGCACGTGAGATCAGCGCTGGCCAGGAACTATGGCTGGGGCCAGGGCGCTGATATGATCCCAAGGAGTCTATAGTAATTGTAGTCCGTGCTGAGCCAGGTGTATATGAGTAGGTCCTGTAGCGGTGTGGTGAAGAAAGAGTGAGACGCGACGCGGGGGAACCGGTGGTCGGTGGTATGCAGCTCGCTAGTTGGTCACTCGTAAAACTGCTAATCAATGACTGACTAAGTACATCTCATTGCACCCCTCAATATATATGCGCTCGGGTGCACTAGAACTTTCAGAACTGTATGTAGGAACGCCGAACACTCGCATTGCGTCTTGAGCGTTCCCGCCACAATGAGTTTTGTACTGGCGCGCGTTCTAGAAAATTTTCGTAGCATCGCTGCAACCTAATGAGTAAAACGTCAAATTGTAATATTAAATTATTGAAGATAATATTACCGATTCTTAAACTTTAGATTATAATAAGGTAACGGTCTGTAGCGCAGTTCAGTGTGGAACTTTTCTTACAGCATTTTGTTTATGTCGATTGCTTGCTGACCCGTGGGACAGTGGGCTTATACTATTTCATAAAATAATACATAGATTACCATGGTTAATTTTTTTTTATCTAGAAGCCAGTGAGATTATGGCATCCCTAATTGGAGCATGTTGTGAAGCTAAAGGTAGTGGGGAGGGGAGGTAAATGGGGAAAAAGATAGGGGAGAAATACCTGGATATTCAGATGTGGTCACCAAATACGACTAAAGCCATTTCAAGCAAAGTTTCATTGCATAAAAAATTATATATTTTAAGTTTTTTTTTTATTTTTTATATTTACTCCACACAGGAGGCCCTGAAGAAAATAATTTCCCTCAGGGCCTATGTCATCTTTGGGGATGCTGTGTGGAGGGTCTTTTTGTGGAGAGGAAGGAGTGAACATGGGTCTTGAAGAGTCCCATGTTGTAGGAGGGAGGAAACACAGAGGCCGGCAGTTCGTTCCACAGCCGAGCTGTTGAACTTAAGAACGAATCATAGAAGCGACCCGTTCTCATGTGACAAGTGTCAACTGTGTACAAATGTTGGGCGCGCGTTTGGCGTGTATCCCGACTACGCACCGGTGCCGAAGGGATCAATGACGCTAGTTCCTCAGAGCATCTTCCATTGTAATACCGATAGAACAAGGACAGCATACCTACCTGACGCCTGTGCTCTAAAGATTGCAGTCCGGTTGTTAAGATTGGGGAATCTATCAAACGGACCGCCCGTTTCTGCACAGAGTCAAGGGTTTTTTTCAGGTATTTTGGGGCTCCAGACCAGAGATGGCTGCCAAATTCGACAGTAGGGCGCACTTGCGATTTGTACAGGGTGAGCAGTTGTGTACTATTAAAGTATCTGCGGGCCCTGTACACTGTACAGTACGCCCAGCTTCTGAGAGGCCAACTTTACTCTAGCTTCGATGGAGCCCCCGTACCTGAGCTGGTCACTTATAGTTACACCAAGCATATCAATGGAAGGCCTGTTCGGAAGATTGCTTCCGTTGAAGGAGACTAGATTATCATTTGGATCCCTTTTAGACGTAATCAGACAGGATTGGGTCTTTGAAACATTAAATTCGACGAGATTATTTTTACCCCAGGAGGAAATACTCTCGAGATAACCGTCCATTCTCTGCTTCAAAGCCCTCCGAGCCGTTGGAGTTTGTTTGCCCTTTGGGGGCTTGTCAAACAAAAAGCTATCATGAACTGTACTGTCATCCGCGTAACAATGAATCGGTGCACATGTCAAAAGGTCATTGATGTGCAACAAAAACAAAGTCGGAGACAAAACCGATCCCTGTGGGACGCCAGCATTTATGGAGTGCGAGGAAGAGGTGAAACCGTCAGCAACCGCCTGAATCGACCTATCCCTTAAAAAATCAGCAATCCACGTACACAGGGATGCGGGAAGTCCGTAAGAATGCAATTTGTTGACAAATCCTCGGTGCCAGACCCGGGACGTTCCAGGCACCACCCCCAAACATGCGTCACATACGCGAGAAGATCACCGCACGAGCGGTTCCGCCGGAATCCGTATTGACGGTCGTTGATAATTTTGTTCTTCTCGAGGTATGTGAGCAGTTTGTCGTTGATCACACGTTCCATCACTTTGGACAGAACTGATGTGATCGCTATGGGGCGGTAGTTGGCCGGGTTGGAGCGGTCACCTTTCTTGGGAATAGGGTGAATTACCGCTTTTTTCCAACCAGAGGGCACAGTGCCACACTTCAGGGACATTTTGAAGAGCTTTGTCAAAACTGGAACTATTTCCGCAGCACACCTCTGCAATACCAGGGCAGGTATTCCATCAGGTCCACTAGCTTTGTTAACATCGAGCCCCCGTATGACGTGGAGTACATCCCGATGCCGGATCCTCAGCTTTTTCATATAGAAGCCGCAGTGAGGAACCGACGGCGGAACAGCACCCCCGTCGTCGAGGGTCGAGTTTTCCGCAAACATTTTCCCTAAAAGGTTTGCCTTTTCGGTGGCGGTGTTTGCTAGTGAGCCGTCAGGTCTGGTAAGAGGTGGCAAACTGGGTTTGCAAAAATTTCGACCTATTGAGCCCGCAAGCGACCAGAATGCTCTGCTGCCATGCGGGCAGGCAGCCAGCTTTTTGCTGATCTGCAGGTCGTGTTCGAATTTTGACCTATTGATGATTCTCTTGCATTCCTTTGCCGATTTGTTGTATGCTGATCTGCTTTCGGGCGTTCGAGATGTGCTGTAGGCTCGGTAAGCCGCGTTTTTTCGTCGAACTGCTTCGGAGCATTGTCGACTGAACCACGGCTTTGAGCCCACACCAGTTTCTTTAGTAGTCGATTGTATGAAGCCATCCATCGCCGAATCGATGACTTCACCAATCTCCTGGGCACATCTTGAAGGGTCCGAAGTCCGAAAACAAACAGCTGACCACGGAAAAGCATTGAAATGGGCCCGCATACCGAACCAATCTGCTGACCTATAGTGCCACACTTTTCTCCTCAGCCTCTCATTGGTTGGTCTGAGGCTAACGGGGATTGATGTCGTCACTAGGCAGTGGTCAGATGATCCCAGAGGCGCTGTGACGTCAATCTTATAACCGTGTGGCACAGTAGTTAAGAATAGGTCTAACAGATTGGAGCGGTGAGTCTGGACATCAGGAACCCTTGTAGGCTCCTGAACCAATTGCTCTAATCCGTAGCAAATGGCAAAGGATTCCGCCTGTCGGCCAGCCAAGTCCGTTGGGCCTGAGAACTTCAACCATGGTTCGTTATGAACGTTGAAGTCCCCCAGAACAACAAACTCGGCCGAAGGGTAGCGGGGCAAGAGATCATTAATAGTATCGCTCAAATGTTTGAAGAGCTCGGAAGTGTCTGATTCGCTATGGTTCGGTGAGCGGTATAGACATGCATAGAATCTTGCCGTACTGGCAAGATTGACGCGCACCCACATTACGTCGAATCTGGAGTTTTCCAGACTCAATAGTCGCACACAGTTGACGTCAGCTCGACTATAGAGGCAGACTCCTCCTTTCAGTCGGAATTTGCTTGCGAGGGTAAAGCCCGGGCAGTCCAGATAAGAGGAGTCTGGCGGCTCGGCTATCTGAGTTTCGGATAGGAAAAGAAGGTTGGGACGTTGGGACAAAAGATGGTGATGGACAGAATTTAAATTTGTGTGTAGGCCGCGAATGTTGGCAAAATTTACCAACAGTTTTGGCCCGCACCGGGGACGCCTGCTACTCGCCGCTGTAAAGATGTTATGTTTGTTTTTATGTATATTCATGATTTTAATTTTTTTTTTTTTGTTTTTTTTTTTTTTTTTAAGGGTATGAAGTGAAAGGAAGGTCTGGAATGGAAAGGTGTGAGGGGTGGGTAGGAATATGGGGTTCAGGCTGTCCAGGAGTGATGAGCGTTTGGTTCCAGCCCACCCACTGCGGTGCTAGGCGATAGGCTGGGAGAGTCCGGCTGGAGAGGGCATCCAATGCGCCCCAAACGCTGCTGCTGGGTCCCCTCCGGTCACGAACCGGCACAACAGCAGTGGCGGGGTTTTTTCACTCGCTGATGGGGCAGCCCACCCTTAGTCGTGAGCCTGAGGGTCGGGCCCCTGTACTATCGAGCGGCCCGGACAGCGGTAACCGGTTGTAAAGGGTCTCCCTCAACCAGCATCTCCCAACCGGCCCGCCACGCAGAAGGTGGGCCGTCGCACCCGCCACCAAGACCTGGGCAAACCTTAACCCATGAACCCGGGCACCCCTGCTAAGTCACCAAACGTAGCGAACCACTTGGGGTGACCTGTGGCAGAGGTGTTGGTCATCCAATAAATGGTTCCCAGGGCGGCGGTACCCATTCCCGCCTACCAAATTATAAAAGTCCAAAAAAATACCAAAGTATAATGTCATATCACAAGGTGTCTACTCCATAAGAAATTAAACATTTTATTTATTAAGTCAAACTAATGCTGTCAAAAACGACAATTTTTGAGGGGAGCAATTAAAAATTTATAACTGTTAGTAGGTACTTCTATTGGGTGATTGAGTAACAAAAGCCTATTATTAACAAACATATTTTGTCGTGTAGATATTGTCCCAGAAAATGATTAATTAAAAAATCTAAAATTACCATATTTTTAAAATATGTTCTTTATACCCAGCAAGATAGAAAATATATATGATGTTTGATGTACATTGCCACTATGTTACTTGCAAAGCAATTTCTAAACTTAAAATTATTTTATGGCATGTTAGACCATGACTTAAAAATCATTAACTCTTAAACCCTACCACTCTGGGAATGTAATTATTCCTACCACGGGGTACTGAAGTACCCCGCGCAAAAAAAAATGAATAAAATAAAAGTCTTTGATATTTTTTTGAAAATGAATTTTATTATGGCAAAGTAATAAGAAAAGACAATATTTTTTTTAATAAAAACTAATAAACATTTTTGTCGTCAAAAGAAGGACAGATTTTGTATAGATGGTCAACACAAATATGGCGGCGACAAGTGTTACAGACAGATCGAGATTTTCTGTCCTTTGTGCGCGGACAAAAGCAGCAGCGACCAGGTTTGGGATTATCAGGGACCAGCCTATGATCTTCAATATGAATATTCAAGACTGCACGTATAGTTTCTCTGGTATCCCGGGGTAAACTTGGCTATTGTAATTTTGCTCTGATATGAGGATTTATGAGTGCCATTGACAAACTCACGCCACTTGGTTGATTTCTATTTATCAATGTTAGTTGACAGCTTGAATAAGACCCAAAAGTTGACACCAACGGTATTTAGCAACCCGTAGAAGAGACACACGGACCACCTTTTGATCTTCTTGGAAGTCGAGTACTTCTTACAAAGTTGGTCGAACACATCCTCCCCGCATTTCGTTTTATTACAGAAATGTATTATTTCTGGAAGGTACACTTCACTATCCTTGTCAGGGCTGTCATGCATGGTGGACAGCATGATTACAACTTTCTTCTTAGTTGACTTCAGAGGACAATACGACAAAAGTGTGAGAGGTCCGTCGTAGGCAAACATTGATGTGCATCACTCTCGATTTTTAGTGTCCAAGAAAACCTGAGGAATTTCTCGTTTATTCTTCTTTACAGTTCCAACTAGTGCTTTACCTTTTTCCAGTAACTTCTTGGCTGTGGGTATAGACGTGAACCAATTGTCATTGTCAGGTTTCTGTTAAGACGATACCAGGTGGGTGCAACAAAATATTGCGGCGAGGCATTCTTGAGCGAGAAGGCTTAACACTAGTCCACTTATGTCGATTATTATGACCTTTTCCGTACAGAACTAATGGAGAATCTAGCACACCAGCCCCGTCATTGTCAGGCATTAAATACTCTTCATCTCCTTCCACACTATCTTGATCACCGTCTTCGTGAGATGCGACTTCGAAATGGTCCCAGAAATCCTCGATAACACCGTCGGGCTCATCTTCTGAATCTTCTCCTAGGTTTAGCTCTTCGTCGTCAGAAACCAACAAAGCAGCTGCAATTTCACCCCCCCCCCCCCCAAGACTTCGAATCTGGGATGCCATATCTGAAAACAATACAACACCTCATTACACTGCATACACTCTCATTACATTCATAACACATTATTAGTCCATGAATGTCTCGTTATTGGGCGCAGGCCCTGCCTATCAACACTGTACTCTAACCATTATCACAAAGTAAAGTAAATCATAAATAATGTGTAAACTTACCAGAGAGATGTCGAAAAACAACTTCAGTAATTCAAGTATAACTGGAAGGAAGAACTAACACTATTCCTACCACGGGGTACTGGGGTACCCCGGAACACCTGTGGACGCGAATGCACTTGCCGGGCGGTCACGGCTTACTGACTTACTTACGCGCCAATTATCGAGAGTAGATTAGCTAGAGCGATTTTTGCAACAGTGCAATATTGTTAAAATTGTTGATATTTTAAACACCAGTGGGGTACTCCAGTACCCCAGGTAGGGTTTAAGAGTTAAATGCACACTCCTTTTGCTAATAAACGTGTTGAGAAATTTACATAACTGATAAACAACCACTTACCTTTCATTATTGGTAGTGTATCACTTGTATAAAGTTTTAAAAAGTTCATCATAACGTCCCATATTTTAAAAAACATCGCGCCGTTCGGTTCGCTAACATAAAACTAACGTTGTAAATAATTACATAGTCGTTAAGGAGCAAGACTTGCACAGCGCTCTGCGTATCAATGCAAATCTTGATTTACCTCGGGCCACATGTGACCCAAGCAAGACTAGCACAAGTTAGTTTCGGGGTCGTGGTTTGCACGCTTAATATCCAACTAAGCCACGCAGAAAGCAAAGCGTCAAATAATGTTTACGGTAATTGATTTGAAAGCATTTTTGATGAAACAGGATGCCATTCCCCGACAGAACCGAGTGGTAAGTATACTTAGGTTTCGGCGTTTTTCAGATTAGAAGTAATATTTTAAATCACTTACTGTGGTGACAAAAAATGGAATTATTGAGGTAAATTTCAGGAAACGACCAAACTGAACCTTCCTTAAAATCTTCACAAGAAAAAATGTCTTTTTGGACTAAACAACATTAATAATGCCGAAATTTTCGAATTTATCACAATCAAACGTCAATCAGTTCCAATTTTTAAAATGGTAAATGGTTAAATGTTATATTATAATAATGTAGTTAGGTACTTTATCGCTTGTCTAAATTCTTCAAACAACAATTAGTTCCAATTTTGAAAATTACGCTTAAATTCAAAGCAAATTTCAATGAATCGATCAAGATTTCACGCAGGAATAACTAACGCACACCACAGGCAACCGAAATTAGTATATTTGGTTTAATTACAATAAAACATACTTTAAAAACCTTGTTAACACAACTAGAAATTTAACGATTGGTTTTTTTGTTAAAAACAAATGAATATAATTTAGCGTTAATGATAAAAAAAAAAAAAAAGTAGGCACTATAAAATAACTACCAGTACCGTCAAGGGAAAGAAGATTGGGAAGAGAATGGTTTGACGAGTATCTGGCGTATCAGGTTTATCTACTTAACGTCATGCATCTATTTCTCACCTTTATACACAGAAACAAATTCACCTCAAGATCAGAATGATTTATTTACCAACATTTTTTTATAATTATTTCAAAGGAATTTTTTTTCGGTTATTATATACATAGAAACACTTTTTTTTGTAATGATGAAACATTTCTTTTTTCAATAAATATAAAAAAATAACAATATACATATACATACAGACGTTTTGTTTCTTAAGTCTGAAGAACAAATTAACACAGGTACATTACGGGCAAATTTTTTTTTGCTCTTTTGATAATGAGCACAACTAACAAACCATTACGCCGTTCCCGTTGGGTTAGGCTAAGATGATGAATAAATTAATACATATGAATAATATTAATAAATTTAAAAAAATAACAAGTGGACATCTAATTGGTCCATCGGATTAAAAATCGATGGGCCTATATTTTTCGCAAAGGTTCTTCGATACTCGAACTTGAAGTCAGCAGGATTCCGTGATGAGGACATTTCAAGAGTTATCGGTCCTTTCTCTCATTATTGCCACCCTGATTTTTATTAGTACTACAAATCCAGGATCTTGTCTTTCAGAATGAGTAAAATGCAATGAGATCACATGGTTTTTTTTAAATATTGACGAAACTTGAGCATTGTGGATTTTAAGCAAATGTGATTTTTTTACGCAGCAAATATGTGAAATATATGGATATTTTGACCTGTAAATTCATTAAAAAAACGTATTTTGTATTGTTACACTACATGCGTGCAACTACCGACTTGTTGAGATAAAGCTTTTATGGTAAACCTTTTCCTGACAACCGTTAAACGTTAAGCCTACAACGGAAGAACTCTTTTAGTGGCTGCATTTGTCATTGCTAAGACACGGGTAAGCTAAATGTAAGGATCACGAGGCTTTTATGTAAGTCAGATTAAATAATATGGCGGAGCTTGTGGGAGATTGCTGTAAATACGCACTTGAATGATTTTCGTTGCAAATTTGTATTTGTTTTTTAAGTAAAGGGGCGAAGTTTTATAATTTTTGATAACCATGAATAATTATGGAGATTTTTTTTTGGTTCCATCAAAATTATAATTCAGCGTCCAATAGAAAGTACAAAAGTCAAGCTCAAATAAAAAAAAGCTAATATTCTTAAAATAACTGCGTATTTATTCATACCTTTTTGAAGCACTCACACAATTTGTATCATGAAACGACCTGAAACTATTCTCAGACGTTACTGTAGACCAGGGGTTCCCGACCCCGTACCCGAACGATTTGTATGTACCCGCCACTATTCGACAGTGAAATAATTTTTCATAAATATTAATTAAAAATGTGAATTGTTTTTATTTATTTTTCAGAATTTTAATTTTTTGAGTGCCTAGGTTCACTAAATACGTTCGTATGTTTGCGATATTGTATGTATGAGTGGTTCCTTTGCTAACAGTAGTCGCAACCTGTCGAGCGGTGAGCCAGACTGCACTCTTCACGCTAGCCTGGAACGGAGAGTTCTATTTGCACATCACTTCTTGTACACGCAGAAAACCCGAAGTAAACGAACGCCAAAAATTGAAACGATGAACACCGAAGGCGCCAAAACACATGGCACATGACTCTGCCAGCTCTGTCTGTCAGTGAAAGCAATAAGCATGGCCCCGATAGCCAAACTGACAGTAATCACGTGCTCGTACCGTCCCAGTCGGTTCGGCGATCATTGGCTCACTTCGGGTTTTCGGCGTGTACAAGGAGTGATGTGCAAATAGCATTCCCCGCCTGGAACCGCGTTGTCGTCATTTTGATTGCGATTGCTGCCCCAAGTTTGTCGATTAAAACAGGTTTTACCCGCCACCCTACCGATATTTTAGAATGTGCTCTAGAGTAAAAAAAGTTTGGGAACCCCTGCTGTAGACAGTAATTTTCTAATAGGTTTGTTAAAATAACGTCAGACGTGTCTGTAGACAGTACTTTTCTAATAGGCTTATTAATCTATTGTCAGAAGTGTCTGTAGACAGTACTTTTATAATAGGCTTATTAAACTATTGTGTAAATTTGACATAAAAAATATTTGTTTATAATACATAACTATTTTTCTCTTAGGTCTTAGAGTATCTATCTACTTACTTAATAAAATAAAAAAATAAAAAATGATAGATGAATACAAAACAATTTGACAATTTTGTAAGTGATAACTCATGTAAGTATGGATTCGATACACTCAGTCTATAAAAGCTGAAAATCTGTGCTAGTAAAACGAAACAAAAAAATAATTAATAATGCAATGAAAATAACTTGATCATTTTTTTTTCTTTTTTCTAATTGATAAATTATTTCCATCCTATAATTTTATACATTTAGTTATAACGTGATATACGACATGATATTTGGCTTCCTCAATCTAGTTTTTGTACGGAAAACGTAACGTAAAACCACGCATCACTTTACGTTTAAGCTGTGAATTAGTAAGAGTGATGTACTAGTTAATTTTCCCCATGATAAAATGATCGTTTTGAAATTAGGCACGTAATTATATCCCTCCACTCAAGCTTTCACCCTTTTCATAATTTGTCAGCTTTTTAGTGTCCACCACTACCGATAGGTTAAATTATGGTATGGATTGTTTTATATATATATAAAATTGTGGTTGAAAAATTATTTTTTAAAATTTTCTTCTAAAAAACTAACAAACGTAAAAAAAAATTATTACGCTAATATGGTACTAAAAACTTAATGACATTTCGGTGTAAAAAAATCACTGATGAAATAATACTTCGATTCATTGGAATTACATCAATGTAGAATTCAGTTAATAAATAAGAATATAACATGACTAAATTTAAACATAACATGAAACAGAACAAGACAAAACATATTAAAATCAGTATATACTTCCTCCTGATGAGGTGAACTTTGTTCATGAAACATGCAGAGGTTATACATATTAAAGTGATGTAAACAAAGTTATCTGTGTTTTAATATAGTAATATTAAAACTTTTATAAGGTCTAATAGCTCAGTGGGCAGAGTATTGTTCTGGCAAGATAGAGATCAAGTGTTCATCCCAGATGCGACCGTTACCTTTTTTAATTTGTTATTTTTTTTTAAATCTTGTTCGGTTTCACGTTTCGTTTAGATTTGTTAATATTATGTTCTTCTTCGATGATGACATGATAATTGTTTATTATCTCCCCTGTAAAATCCACTACTTCCATAATAGCTCTTTTTCGTGGAACGCTTTCAAATATGTATCACACAGTTTTTCCAACTCGGCTAGTCGTCAACGTGAAAGTTTTTCCACATAAAAGATCGTATTTGAAAACTTATCTCGGTTCCCGCGGTGAGGATTTCTTTGGCCCGCCACGGGGAACTTCGGCACGTAGTTGTTGAGCGTTTAGCCACTGAAAGGAATAAGATACTCGCCAAAAGTATCCGAGAAGTTAGTCCTCCCCTTGCTTCTGTGGGTCGGCTGCGAGGGACGTTTTAAGTAATGCCTACTGCATTTCGTAAACCGAATGCTTTTTGCATCCGGCCTTCCTCTATTTCAAGTTAAAAGGTCCACTAACTTTCGTTCGGCCTTGGTACTGCATGTAAGATTTTCTGTCATGTTTTAGAGTGGAATTCTGTATCAACCTATTTTATCGTTTTTTGATTTATTATAAACTAGATTTGTCTAACGTTCTGGATTATCTGCTAACCATTATTTTTTTTGTTGGCGTAACAGCATTCATGTCTTATTATTTTTTTTATTGACGCCATGCATGGTTTTACATGTATAAGATGTTTAATGTACGGTCATCAGGAGTACAACAAGGTCAACAATGTTTTTATATTATATTGTGTAGTAGGAGGAGTACGGACAATATAAGCAGGTACAGTACTAGTTATCGTTGAGAGTTGTTGTGTATTCAAGTGATAGATGTTCAATATACAATAATTAGAGTAGATAGGTACTTAAGGTACTACGAAAGTAGGAGCTGAACAATGTTTAATAACCTTGTGATGTTAGTTAAATAAATATGAAATGTTTATCATTAATTTTTATTTTATAGAACAGTTACAAAATATGGAACCAATTACATAATGTCTTATCTTGTTGTTGAACAGTTGTTGGAAATTATATTACTAGTTAAAAAAACTGCAAGTGAATACTGTAGAAGAGTCCCAATTATTGCTCCTGCCCGTGGGATTATTTCATCTCCAATTGCGGTACGTTGTGGAGCAGAGGTTGCTCGTGACTGAAATTGCTAGACGTGCATTTCACAATTAAAATGAACTTAGTTATTAATGTAGGCGTAGTTAATTATTTATTGAGAGTACTGCAATCTACTAAGATGCATTTGTAAAATAATTGAATAAAAAATACATCTCAGACAGCTATCGCAAAACCATTTCGACAGTAAAGGACAGGCAGTTCATTGCTTAAAAAGGCTTTAAATTCACCGTGCATGTGTGCCAATGCCTTCTGAACGCCTTGGATTAAGCAGGACCAATGTGATACAAAATTGTGTTTCCTTCAAGGCGCTTTACGCGTGCATCGATAGTGCACGGTATGAGTTATATAATATCTGCACTGCTCTTACTAGTGATTTGCCATTATAAAGGTAATCTGTTCCGCTCGTGCCACCGTTTCGGTGGACCGAGCTGTCGCGACACCGCCCGATGCAATCCCCGTGTTGTATAGTAAAATAAAGTTTCGTGCGCAACGAAACATGCTTGCGCTGGAGTCTTGTAGTGTAAGATAGCTCACATAATGACATAGCAGGAATAATGTCAGGATCACATGATGACTGGGGTACAGATGTAATGTACATTACAGATGTAATGTGTAGCAAATTATGTGAAGACTGAGGATAGGCAGTGCAATATACAAATAGACATATCGAGGAACCGCCCCCGTAAGCAAGGTATATGTGCAAAAGGAAAGTGTGGCAGTACCTTGTTATTAAGATCTGGTCATTGTGATGTTTTGAATATCCACAAAAATAAACGATAAATAATAAACGAACGTGCTCAAAAAAAATTTTTTGTTTAGACAACGACGGAAGATTTATTGACAGACAGGCCTGGAGTAAACAGATTCCCACGGGAAAGGAGAGACCGGAGGGACAGTCGAGTCTTGAACTTGGGAGCATTGACAGCCCCGAGAAATGGATACAAATCAGAAGTGTTGTTTGAAATTACAGTTAATTATTGAATTCAAATGGTATTAGAGAATATTGCGGAATATTGAATTAAAGTGAAAGATTATTGATCCGGTGTTTGTGTGAAGTGAAAGTGGTTCGACTCAGTGAGAAAACAATTAATAATAATGACAATAATAATAATTGGATAATTTGTAGAGCGCCGTTTTGTAAAAACCCACCTCAGGGGCGCCAGGTGTTGTGCAATCGCGATTGTGTTATAAAGTTGTGTTGATTTAAACGTGATTTCGTATACAGTTCGAACTAGATTGCTTGTTTTAAAAACATGAAAATAATAAAAATAATGATTGCGTTTTTAAAACAGAGTGAATGTACTTAAAGGCGGGAAGTGTTTAATCGGGCTAGGTTATTGATTTGGCGAGATGGCATTTATCCACGGAGACCGAAAACCAGAGAAACAAATATATCATTAACTGTGGGTTCGAATCCTGACAGATTAGGGAGGTACAATTTTATTTACAGGAATATTTAATTACCCTTTTATAAGCGTAGGGAGGAGGTCGAAAATTAAAGTGATTTAGCTATATAGTGTAACCAGGTAAGCTTCACGCTGAGAATGAGAGGTGACTAACTGGGTGAGTTTTTTTATATTATTTATTAAATTCCAGAGGACCCCTTTTAAAAGACGGATACAACTAAGTTTACGACACCTGCCGCCCAAACAATGTTATCATTAAAAGGAATACCCTAGACGGATTGTCAATCAGCTGTGAGTGAGAGACAGGCCAATGACCTTTTCATATATAGGCCGAGAGGCGCGGTGTACAGTCAGTCAAAGGGGGAAGTTTTGCTAGCGTATGCCGTCCCGAATTGAAAGCGATCGGATGCAACCAGACGGAACAAAATGAAAACTTTTCTTCTGTTATTTGACTTTCTAATTTAATACTTTTCATCTATTGTTTGACTTTCTAAGTTACGAATTGGGATGCACAAAAACAAATCTAAAGTCGAAAGAGGGAGATGGTAATCTCCGAAATAAAACTACCAACCGAACAACTTTTCTCAACAGGTACCTTTCGAGAGGTAGGCAGCCTCTTTAAATTAAATGCAAAAATCAAACCAATTATCCGTTTATACCTACCTGAGAGGATAGGTATTCAGTAGGAGTTACCCATACCTAATACACGAGGATGCTAGTAACCTCATAAAATAATTACTAGAACCGAATATTAAAATGCAGACAGTCCTCATCCTAAATTTGGCATTTCGAGTAGACCTTACATATATCTCACATGATAATTGGCTGAATGAGTAGGCACACAACCTATCGTTAAAAAGCAGGCTAAATGTCGACAAGATCGTCGTGTGTGATCTATGTATTGACCTAGAAAGGGATGTAAATCCCCGACGGCGTGGGAGTTACAATGTTTTCTAGAGGTGGCTCGTAACTTAGGACCTTACGTGTCACATTTTCGCGACTAGATTCGTGACAAGGGATGTCATGGCTTTCCCCTTCTACACTCAGTAAAGTAGGTTATCCTGGAGGTGTTTGAGATTGGGGCAATTCTGAAATTGGTGATGAGACCTGGTTTTCTTTATTCTGGCGTGAAGGTTGCCGATTTGGAACAAGGGGAGACCCGGCCGGTTGTGATATCCAGACACGCAGATATCGATCGCCTTGCTCAAATTATCATCCATCAGTTTTGTTTGGTAAGAGGAGGAGTCAATCTTAGCTTGAAAAAAATTCATTTCCTTTCCTCTCCTTCCCCTCCCAAAATATATACATGGATGGCGCCGACAACTAACACCATAAACTTATCGTATGTATATCACATAAATAAAATCTAACACTTTATTATATTCACATTACCCTACGATAGGTAGAATCGAGTAGCTAGTGGGGGGGGGGGAGCAGGCGACTTAGAAGATAAGGTTTATAAAATGGTTTTAAAACACAGCGGTAATGGATTCAACTCACTCTATCTCAAAAGAACCAAGGGATACCACACATACATAGATAACTAGGTTTCTAAACCGAGAAACAAAAACCCAACACAACGTTCGGTGAAGCCTTTTTATACTGAACCGTCACGTGAAATGAGTACGTTCAAGGTCGTACGTCACGTAGACAAACTAGGATGTACACACTTGAAGGGGTGTGTAATAAAGAAAAGACGGCAGGGAGGACCTTCCTACCCCGGATATATATATAACCAAAGCCTTATGGAAAAGTTACCTACGGGACTTAAGGAAAATTAATCGTAGAAAGAAGAGAAGGAAAGGTTTGAAGTAGAAAGGGTGGATCATTACATCATTAAACACGGCTTAAGGCATTTCAATCAATATTCAAATTTTGAATTGTTGTCTATCACTAGAGTTCTACTGAGAATATCCTCTATTTTAAAACGTGCCTCAAATGTATTATGTATTATTTTTGTGTTTCAGGCGAATAATTATTGCTTGTAAAATAATGGTTACCCTTTTTGCTATGCATAAAAAATCTTGTCTTAAACATTAGTTTACAAAAAAAATAATAATTAATATTTGACAAGTTCTAGTATTTCACCTAAAAATGTAGACAATTTGTCTCGACGCCATCTAGTGAGAGAGTTAGCACTTACAATGCCTTTCTCATATAAAATAAAGTTGGTTGTTTTCAGGTGAAAAAATGTAACAAGCAGTAATTGTTGAATGAAACACTAGTATATATTGAATTATTTCGCGGATAAGAGATAAGCCGCCATAGCTCAGTGGTCAGAGCTGTCGACCGGAAATCGACGGGACACGGGTTCGAGTCCCGTTGGCGTCATGTATCTTTTATCAGGAGATTTTTCAATGTGGATGAGTGTTTCAGGCGAATAATTATTGCTTGTAAAATAATATGCATAAAAAATCTTGTCTTAAACATTAGTTTACCAAAAAATAATAATTATTATTTTAAATTAATTAACTGTGATACAACACAAATTAAGAATATAAAATTTACTTGCTCACGCCGGGATTTGAACCCATGACCTATTCATAGTCATATTAATAATCTGACAAGCAACGGTTTTACTCAAAATCAGTTATCAATAAGTAACGACACCTACAGTAAGGTTCATAGCGCACTAGCGGCTAGGCCGCAGCGGCCAGGTCGCGGCGGCCATCGAGATAGATACATTAATATGAAATCGCCATAGAGCACGCGCACCTGGCCGCACGCGGCCAGCGGCCACACCAGGCCGCAGCGGCCAGCGAGATCGAAGCGACGCATTTGCGGCCCGTGTTCAGTCGCTGGCCGCTGCGGCCACTGAGAACTATTGCATTGTAGTTAAATCACCAGGGCGCGCGCACTAGCTGCGGCGGCCGCACGTATTGTGGAACTACAGCGTGATTTGTGATCATCTCGATGTCTTTCGACACGGAAAGATTTATAACCGAGATTGAGACAAGGAGGGCGTTGTGGGACATGTCTTGTGAAGACTACGCCAACCGAGACTTAAAAAGGATGATGTGGGAAGAGATCATAGAAATATTTGGTAATGAAAAATTAACAATAACAGAAAAGGAAGAGAAGAAAATTCTATTCAATCACCCGAATCAAACTATTCTCAGGTCTCGCAAGATTCAGAAATAATTGAAACGTTTTTTAATAATTATTGAACAACTGCACCTTTGATTATGATAGTACAGTCCTAAATACTTTTATGTACCTACTTGTTTCACTTATCTACCTGCATCCTTTTTCATAAAACAGACACTGAGATAAAAAAAATAATTTGAATAAAAGTAGATAGGCTTACCTTAAAGTTACAATAAATTTTTCTTTGGCAGAAATGCAGGGGCGAAATTTAGTTACAGTGCTGGTGATTGATGGACTTAATTTTCTTAACAGTTCTTCAAACGAAGACTTGCTCATCCGCAAATAATTAAAGAACTTGTCATCATATTGCAGAAGGTCGGTGAAATAAGTATGAAATAATCCCTTTGTTCGCCTTTCACGTAGCAAGGGATGAACCCAATTTTTTTTCCTTTTCTTTTTCCGCTTCTTACTTATAAGATACAAAAGCACTGCTATTTCCTCAACGTTCATTTTGAAGCGCGCTGTGTGTGCAACTGACGATCGTAGCCGCGGTTTTGGCCGCGTTGCAAATCGCAACCCCTGCGGCCAGGCCGCGCGTCGTGGCCGCGCGCACAGGTCGCTAGTGCTCGTTGGCCGGTCCGTAGTCAATATCTTTGCAGCTCGCGACCCATATATAGTATGACTTTATCGAAGCCAGAATCCGAATTTATTCAAGAAAGGAATCGGAGTGACCGATTAGTAGCTGAGTGGAAAAATGAATCGGGTTCAAACTTAGGCGTCGTGGATTCAATTCCTCCGCTAAAAGACCTCATCATATTATTTGCATAATTACCATTTTTAGCTTATAATTAATGTAATTGGATTTTAATATTTACATATTATTTTTAACCCTTTCATTAATATTTCATGAATATGATTCATTGGTTTGACCCTGGCCATCAAATTTTTTGACCTGCGGCAGTTTCATTGGTGCCTTCCTGTTTGTTTTGGATCATATCCCACTCCCATATCCGGAAAATAGGGTCAATATACGGATTTGGCAAAGTAATTTAATACAATTTTTTTGAATAATTTAAATCTAACAAAATTTCCAGCATTATTCACGGATTGTTTTTCTTTCAAATGGATAGGGGTATAATATATTGATAAAGTTGTAAGAAGGTACCTACCTATATTAAAAATACCGTTTTTTTTTTAATTTAAATTCAGTACATTTAAATGATTCACCACTTCATGGCAAATAAGAAACTAGAAAATCTAAAAAAAAAAAAACATAACCTTTACCCACCCGCCCCGATGATGGACACTGTAATGCTGACCGAAGCGTTGGCTAAATAAGGGGGTAGCGCAACACAGCATAGTACCCCAAAAATAAATCACTATAAAACACGTTCATATAATTACTGTACAAGTTTTAAATATAACTATTCACTGTTGTTTTATATTTCCCAAGTCTGAAATCTATTCTTCCATCTCTTGAAAGATTAATTATAGGCAATTCTAGAATACCAATTCTATTGCCGACCTGGACTACAATGCATTTCCTGTAAAAACGTTTGGACAATTGAAAAACGTTGAATACACGAATCCGTTGAATTCGGAATATCCGATACTTTATTAAAATCAATAAATACCGCCACTTTCAAACGACGTGTATGCGAATGTTATTTATTAAATTCTCGTGAATTCAAATATCCACCAATAACTATTTTTACATTGCTAGTCATAATTTACGAGGAGCGTGTAAGCACTTGTTTTGAATATCGCTCAGTCTGAAGTACAACTCTAGTGGCCACATATCGGCGCATACATCTATTTTGTACGAAGTAAATAAAGGCTTTTCGGAGTAACTTATCAAAAGTTATGTAGAGTATCATTGTAGTTTGGCCTTTCGGAACAAAACTACGAAACCGTTTTAACATTACACCCTTAACTTTAGGGCTGAATGTTTCATTAATTGATGGACCACTTTATGAAACTTCTAAAGGTTGATGCATTATGTGCAGATTATAAGTTGACAACGCTGAAATTATATGCTAAGTAACTAAAGTCTCCAAGCTTACCCGAAACCTAAAGCTTTTTTTTTCAGCCTGTCATTACTTTCGTGTTTGGAGCCAATAAGGCGATTTCAAAATAATTAACGAAGTCATAAAAGTGAAAGCGAGCTTTAATTAATTAAGTCTCCTTTCATAGACTGGAAGGCGATCATTTAAAGCTATAAAAGCATAGTAGCTTTTTAATGAAGAATTCAAGGCAGTTAAGATAAACAGTTCTGTGTTTGCATAACACTTGGGCGTGTATTAAAAAACAATCTTTATTATCACGAATATATATTTGTTTAGGCCCATGTTATTTTGGACAGACATTTTTTCGTTTATTTACAAGCGAAATACCAGGTATGCTGAGTTCACGAACCTTCGAATATTGTTAAAATAAATAATAAATCTTATTTGAGAGGCAAACAGTTTCTGCAGAAAAAATAACCATTAATATTACTTGATAATTAAGAAATTTGAATCCACCTCAAAGCCAAATATTGACAAGTATTTATTGGATAATACAGGGTTTTCTAATAAGAGGTGTTATTTTGATATTTAATCGTAAAAGATCAATGGTTTCATTGCTTGTGTGGTATTTAGCGCTGTCTTGTTGAAAATAAACGTTGTTCAAATCAATACCATTCAATTCCGGCCATAAAAAATCATTACTCATCTCTCGATAGCGATTCATTTTCCGTAACTGTTGCTCCAGCCTCATTTTCAAAAAAGTAAGGTCCAATAAATCCGCCGGACTATGAACCGCACTAAACAGTCATAAGTTGAGGATAGTGAGGCTTTTCAACAATAATTCTTGGGTTTTTCGAGCCCCAGATGCGACAATTTCGCTTGTTGACGAAGCCACCGAGGTGGAAATGGGCCACATCACTCAAGATGATTTGCATTTGATTTACTCAAGTGAATTTTAATAATTTTAATGCGTTGTTAAAGCGTGTATCGTTCCATTTTTATTGATGGCGTAGTTTTTACTTGTCAATTGTCAAAAAATGACAGCTTCAAAAGTAACATCTACCCTAATAGCGGGCTATTCAAAATAACACCTCTTATTGGAAAACCCTGCATATAAAATTTATTTCCAATGCTCTGTCGTACTAGTTAACGGTTATCAAATCTATTATAATAACGTATAGTTTAAGGCTTGCAGATTGCATTCGCCAGCTCATCAGTCTACATAAAAAAGTTATATTAATATATCTAAAATAAATCACTAAAAAACGTGATGCTGCGTAAAAATGTGGATACATATTATTTATATAATGTGCAGGTAGATTCTAATATTACACAGGATTATACAAGGTAGGGCAAAAGTGATGTCAGAATGTGAATTGGCTGCCATTTTGTAAGTTTAGTTGAAAAATGATATCGGTTAAATGACCACCTCATGAGTTGATGCACATTTGTGCCCGTTTTACGGAATATTGAATTGTTGACATTGGTGATTTCTTCTTCAATGTCGGCTTTCAAGACTTCCAAGGCTTGTTGTCTGTTGTGGTAAATGTGAGATTTCAATAATCCCCAAAAATATAAATTACATATAAAAAGTATATTTGCGGCACGTTCCAGAGTGGAAGATACTCTCAGTGTCGCCATGGTGTGAAAACGTTGCTTGAAATGGCTTTGGCCGTATTTTGTGACCAGATTTGAATAGGCAAGTACTTTCCCACTTCTTTTTTCCCTATCTCTCTCCCCTCCCTACTATCTTCAGCCTCATATCACACCCCAATTAGGGATAACAATAATATTTTCACTGGTTCCAGATGGTTGGGAGAAGTTGGGACTATTGTGCGGTTTCACATAAAATATAATTTAAATAGTCCTTACTTACCCAATTATTTGGCCAAAGTTGTATCTGATAGTGTGGGTATCCTGTTTATAGTGACTTGAACCTTCTATTTACGGATTGACAATTAGTAAATAATTTGTTTGAATTCAAAATGACGGGTTATTTGTGCAAAAAAAATTTCTTCGGTATGCAAAGAAGTATAGAAAGACAAGTGTAAATCAGTACGATAATTACTTATGTTTAAACTTTAAAAATAGTTTAACTATAGCTGACTTAAGTGTTTTTGGGAAGTCAGTTGTGCTCAGAGATTAATTGAAACACCAAAATATAATAATATTTCAAGACGTTATGTGTTATCAAATTCTAAAAATTAATTTGACATTTGCTTTTAAAGCAGTTTCAGTTTGTATGGTCAATGTTTCCCGACCCCTTCGCTGATTGAACTTTTGTATTTCAATCCATTCCAGAAGAGGTCATGTCAATCCATCGCCTACTATGTCAAATTCTTTTGTGAATAAAGGTTAAAATTTCCTTCTTATTGCTAGCAATACGAATTGTAATTCTAGATTTTCTGTGCAAATCGAAGCTGTTGTAGTGTTCTTAAATTACTGCTATTTTTTAATATATTTATTCTATAGTGAAGACGTTGCGGTAACCACGAAAGTAGACATTTTTTATATTTAAAATAATCAAGTTAGTGACCTAAAATTGTTTCTTTAATAATAATAAATATTATATTATCATAATTGTAATCAAGTTTTTTGTCATAGTAACACGATTATTTGGAATTTTTCAATCACTAAACAAATTCTTAAGTTTTAGATGTTTATTTTTATTGTTTTTGTTTAGAATTCAATTAACGAGAACATGATGAAAAATTATAATTGTAGACATTAAAAAAAAGATTTTGTTTTGGTTTTCTTTATTTGATTTAAAGCCTAGAGGACTTTAAATCAAATAAAGAAAACGATAGTAGTACACCATACATATTTGTTTTAAGAAATCACAAGGAAAATAATAATAAAAATCTATAAAGATGTACAAAATACAGAAAAGAGAAAATATAACTTATTTTGATAACATAACAATAGGTAATCTCTCCACCAAATCAAATTTATAACTAGTAAAAACGTAAAAAAATAATTTGTCTACTAGTTATAGAAATATTTCGCACATAAGGCTTTTGAAGTGCTAATTCAAATTATCGTAAAACAAATCTATATAGTTTAAATATGTATTGTGGGTGTAAGCAGTTACGATATTGACGTATGTTGATGTTAGACCACATATATTTGCTTCGCTTGCGTGGGAATCGTTTGCTGTTTTCTCATTTACCCAGCTATCCAAATACGTACTTTACAAATTGCGATCCCTTCCAGAAATACTTAAATTTAACTCTCGAACATTTACAATAAACAGTAGTCCCTCAATTGGTTAGTAATTTCACCACATCCTGTTGCTCCTCCTTTCCCAATTCTCCTGTTTATTAAAATTAATAAATCCATTCCGGTAGTTGCATTACAAGACCAAGACAAACCAAACCACCTATTCCCGGCCGAATATCAGTTACTTCTCCCCCTATATAAACGTGTATATAATTGAATGTTATCCATTTCAAAACTTGCTCGGTTGCTCTCTATCTTGCGAAAAAATCGATGTCACCTCATCACAACCCCGCTTATCGCTTCTTTCTCCTCTCTCGATCATAGTTTGCATCCGTAAGGATTTAACGCGGTTGGCCCTAACAAAAAAAACTGTCCCAGTTCACAATGGAGTACTGGTACCTACCCTGATGTATGGCAGTGAGGCATGGAACTGGCAGATGAAGGATGAATGTAGACTGAATGCTGTAGAAATTAGATCTCTGAAGCGTATGTGTGGTATAACTATGTGAGAAATGTGGAGATCCGCAAAAACTGCAAGGCTGATGTAAGCGTAATGAGTAAAATTAAGAAAGGGACACTCAAGATGGTTTGGAGATATAAAGCGAATGCACGAAAAAATAAGTGAAAGGAGAATACATAACGCTAATGTGAATGATAGAAGAAGTCGGGAACCCCAGAGTCAATCTGATACTGGAGTCGAACAATGTCAAGAGCCAGAATAATAGAAAAGTATGTATGAGACATTTTTGAAGTATCATCTACGTCTTTTTCAGCGTTGAAATGTTCTCTATCTTTGTACTCAAAATACATACATAAATGTTGAATTATTGCTTAAAAAAATAATACAAATGTTTGTTAACATTGCTTTGTTTTGTCAAATACAATCATTAAAACCTCACTTAAAATAACCATTGAATTCAAACATTTAACTTTATGAAAACCCAATTATTTTCTGAATAAGCCAAAATTGTTTTATTTTGCAACAGTAAAAATGTTTTAACACACACTTCCCCTTTGATACAAAACAAAGCCGGCTTAATTTGTCCACTAAAATACCACCATTCCGCGCGCGTTTACAGTTGAATTCCGAATGCAGTTATTATGCTACATACGTCATATTGATTGGACGCTTTAACCGATTCACTCACCTAGCGGATTTAACCGATATCATTTAGTAAAATGCCTACGATATGGCGGGCCTACTATTTTGCTATTTTTTTGTCAATATTCTTATGATGTTCTTAAGCAACTGCATGTATAGTCTTTTAATAACGCGTTATATTGATTGGACGTAATTGACGTATTTACTTACCAACCTGATTAAAACTCTTTTGTACCGCACGCATATTTGAAAATACATACATTTTAGAAGTTTTCCACCCTGTTTAGAAAGAATTAAAATCAGCTGTTTTCGTTTTCCAATTGCATGCATTGATGGTTATTTATTTATTCATTGCATCTCACTATACATTAAAACACATTTTTTTTTCACGTAAAAATCAACCTCACTAGGACTAAGCCTGTATCGAGGTTAACAATTTACATTTGAGTGAAGCAAACATAAGAGTAATCACAAACATAAAGAAATTCTACATACAAACACAAAATGTTTCAAAATTAAAGAAGAAATAAGTATTAGATGTGTTACCAGATGGGTAATTTGACAGTTTATTGTAACAATATTTGAACCATAACTAATCATTAATCATTATTCAAAAGAAGAACCAAAGTAGATAATAAAGACAGATAGGGTGACATTCAGTTTTTAGCAAATGGGACTTATATAAAATCTTATTATTTAAGAAAGGACAAGGATGAAAAAATATTAAGACAATCGTCTGTCCATACAAAAACCTTAATTAACATTATTAATTTAACTAAGGAATTGGTAGACTTAATATGATTCGGAAGAATTGAGTAAAGTAAAGAAAGTGGGCCGGACGGAATACCTGCTTTGGTCCTCAAGAGGTGTTCTGCAGAAATGACTCCAGTGCTCGCGAAATTATTTAGGCTCTCTCTCAAAGGTGGAAAGGTGCCAGATCTTTGGAAAAAGGCAGTCGTCCACCCAATCCCAAAAAAAGGGGACCACTCCGACCCTTCTAACTACCGCCCCATAGCCATCACTTCCATACTCTCGAAGGTATTAGAGAGGGTGGTTAACAACAAATCGCTCACATATCTCGAGAATAACAATATCCTAAGCGATCGGCAATATGGATTACGTCGAAACCGATCGTGTGGCGATCTACTCGGATATGTGACGCATATTTGGGGGCGATACATGGAGCGTTTTGGTGAAACTCAAACCGTTGGGTTGGATATCTCCAAAGCCTTTGACAGAGTCTGGCACCGGGCGCTTATCGGGAAGTTACCATCGTATGGGATCCACCCAACCCTGCATAGTTGGATTGCGGACTTTTTGAGGGGAAGAACAATTCAAACCGTGGTTGACGGCTCTTCTTCCTCACCGCACCAAATCAATGCGGGGGTGCCACAAGGATCTGTGCTGTCTCCGACGCTGTTTTTATTGCACATCAACGATCTCGTTAAATGTGAACCAATTCACTGCTACGCTGATGACAGCACCGTTCACGAGGGTTATCTCTTTGACAGACCCCCTTCCACCTATGATGTCCGAACAGCTCGGGAAGTTTTGAAGCAAAAAATTGACCACCACCTCGAGATGGTTCGTGCCTGGGGTAAGGCCAACTTGATCAGTTTCAACGTCTCAAAAACCCAAGCGTGTCTGATTTCGGCAAAGAGGGAGATCAATGACTGTCTGGTGCAATTTGATGGGAGCACTCTCCCCAATAAAGACTGGGGAGAGTGCTCCCATTGAAATGCTTGGAGTTACTATATCAGACCGGCTCAAATATCGGGGATCCATAGAAGCCCGAGTAAATCAGGCCTCCAAAATGTTGGGCGTTTTGTACAGGGCTAGGAGATTCTTCAACAGTGACCAGCTGCTGACCCTGTACAAGTCTCAAGTCCGCCCAACTATTGAATTTGGGAGCCACCTTTGGGCTGGTGCCCTAAAATACTTAATAAACCTGCTTGAATCTGTACAAAGGAGAGCGATCCGTCTGATTGACAATCCGTTGTTAACAGACCGATTGCCTTCTCTAATGCATAGAAGCAATGTAGGCATGCTGTGTCTGTTCTACAGGTATTTCAATGGAGCCTGCTCCAAGGAGCTAGCAGCATTGATTCCTGATTCACCGTTGCACGTGCGCGAAACTCGACGGACATGAACTGAACACCCGTTCACGGTTGACGTTGGCTTCATGAGAACGGGCCGTTTTTACGACTCGTTTTTGTGTAAGTCGGCTCGTATGTGGAACGAGCTACCGGCATCTGTTTTTCCTCCCTCCTATAATCCGAGCCTCTTCAAGGCCCGCATTAACAAATCCCTTCCTACAGCTCCTACCCTATTCCGCCACACAACGCCGCCCAACCGGGTGGTGACACAGTTTCCCTGTCTGTTCACTGCATAGGCAGGGACGCTCTTGTGTTGTACTTCTTTGTTCACCAAACTTATTTGTTTCCTTAGATTTTAGCTACTCCTTCAGGTGATAGCTATGTTTATATTTTGAAATTTGATTTTTTGTTTAAACTGTGTGTATATTTTTAAGTTAGTTATGTTTATATTGTTTAATTTTTACGTGGATCCGTATTTTTTAATAATTACTACAATGTATTTTTTGTTTAAAATGTATTGTTTGTCATGTTCAGTGAAACAATTTGTTAGAGACTTAGAATGGGTTGTTTTGGAGAATTTGAACAATTCATCAAATTTCGAAGTTCATTTTCAGGTTCTGTGAAAGTTCTATTCAAGTTCTGTTATTATATCATTATAGGCTAGTTGCTTGACAGAACTGAAATAATAACAAAACTTGAAAAATCTTTCACAAAACATGAAAATCAACTTTGATATTTGAAGAATTGTTCAAATTCTGCGAAAATACCCTTGTTTAAATTGTTGTAAATGAAAATAGAAAAAAATTTTAAACTTTTAAAAACAAATCCAATAACTCTACAATATACCAAGAATTAAATAAATATTTTATGTTTTATTGCAAGTTTTAATTCAGGTCTGACAGGTGTTTAACGACATGTATGATATGAGGAAGTGTGTAAATGCAATAAGTTTCCTTTGCCGCTATTCCCCGTTTTCATGGTCGCAGAGCGTAATATTTATTTACATGTCACACTGATTGGTTGACATTAACTGGCTAACTCAATTATATAATTTTACCAATGTTTCATAAGAAACCTGTGATTCAACTGGCAGACCAACGGAAAGTGTTTGCCTATTTATTTTCAAGATTTCTTCACAATTGGTGGTTCTAACATTCTCTCTCCATGTTACGAATATTGAATACCGTTTTACATATATAGAGATGATTTTAAGAGGAACATACATAATTCAAATATGGATTTGAGGCCATAACATCCAAGTAATCTGAAAAAAATATTATTTTTATCCAAAGGTTTAGCAAATTTCTTATACGGATAAGTGCTATTTTATTTATTAGCGTTTAAAATCATGAAAAATGTTATTATTTAATGGCCTACATTTTATAATTTAAAACACAACTAAATTAAGTAGCACATATCCGTGCTAGATATTTGCTATACATTTGGATTTAAAATAATAATTTTTAGTTTTATTGGGTATTTCGACCCCACATTCATATTTAAGTTTTGTTTGATAACGGCCACGCAGCTTTCCCCTTATATTAGAATAAAAATGGTCATTATTGTCATGAAACTATCACAAATAGTTTAAATTAGATTCAGTAGTGTCATGAATTCATCATAAAGTGAATAAAACTGGTCATTATTGTCATGAAACTATCACAAATAGTTTTAATTAAATTCAGTAGTGTCATGAAGTCATCTTAAAGTGAATAAAAATTGTCATTATTGTCATGAAACTATCACAAATAGTTTAAATTAGATTCAATAGTGTCATGAACTCATCATAAAGTAGATAAAAATTGTCATTAGTGTCATACAAAGTGATTCTAAATCATCAAAGGTGTGAAAGAACTTATACTCAAAGATAAGTGATAAAAACCACTGTTAAATATATAAAAGTCATCATAAAACTTCTTAAACTCACTCACAAGTGACAAAAATGTAATAAAAAATCATCTTAACTCAGTTATAAGTGACATAAACCAATTTAAGTGATAATCGTAAAAAATTCATTCTCATCCTATGAGAATGCTACGGTATAGCTGTCTATGATCTTCCATATTCACAGAAAAGTATTTGCCTGCTTGTATGTCACTATTTCGAAGAATCCTTTAAACGTGTTTCTGACAACCTGTCCCAATATTCCCAAAAGACATATTCTGAAGGGTTATAGTTGAGAATGTTTGTTATATCTTAGGGTACAAAATACCAACTGTTTACATATTATATTGAATACTCAATAAGAATGGAATCTTAACTACACGTCCGCAAGGTACTCGTAGGTTACAACCTTCTCTGGATTGTGTAGTTCCTATATTTACCTAATACTTCCTAGCTCATTATTAATAATTATGTAGTACATCGTTGGCATCTACATAAAACCTTTATTATCTACCTTGGAAAGCCGCAATTATAGTGTATACTTTTACATTACAACTTTAATTCCCGGCTTTCCCCAATGTGAATTTAAATAAAATGTAACAAAGTGATATACAAAATAATTTTTCGATATAATTTCATCATATTACGTGATAAAATTGACGTCACGAACTGAAAAACGTTTTTCATACCTAGATACTCGACTACCGAAAATTTGTGGATTTCAAGGTGCAGAACTTCACTGTTTACCCAATTTTTGCTCCTAGCCATAAAAATGCATATAATTATTTAAGTCACAAAAGTAAATAAGGTTGTCGGGTATTTATATTCTAATCGTTCCGTGCATTCAAACACATCTTCTCACATAAAATACTGTCACAATACCTGAATTGGTATGACACTAGTAGGTAGCAGAAAATTATGAATTATTATTTTGCAATGGAAACACAGTCAATTTATCGGTTCTCTTGAAGCATATATTTTTTTAATCAGTTTATGCAAAACGTGACAATTATGTGACAATGTGACCGTAAATACATTTATAGATTAAAAAAGAAAATAAAACATTTTTTAACTTATTTCAACTTGTTTATTTTACCAGTACCGGTTTCGTCCTATTATGGACATCTTCAGGCTGGCAATTGAAATTCTTTTGTTACAGAATTTATAAATAAATAAAATAATAAATAAAAATTTATAAATATTTTCTTACTTTTATTAATATTTCGATTTTCTTTAAAATATCTACCAATTTCCAAAAAGAGGTTTTATTTTGAATAGCCCGCTATTTCAGTAGATGTTACTTTTAAAGCTGTCATTTTTTGACATTTGACAAGTAGAAACTACAACATTAATAAAAATGGAAAGATACACGCTATAACAACGCATTGAAATTATTAAAATTCACTTGAGTGAATCAAATGCGAATCATTTTGAGTGATGAGGCCCATTTCCATCTCGGTGGCTTCGTCAACAAGCAAAATTGTCACATCTGGGGCTCGGAAAACTCAAGAATTATTGTTGAAAAGACTCTCTATCCTCAACGTGTGACTGTTTGTGTGCGATTTATGGTTCGGCGGAGTCATTGTACCTTACTTTTTCGAAAATGAGGCTGGAGCAACACTTACGGTGAATGGATTGCGCTATCGAGAGATGATTAATGATTTTTCATGGCCGGAATTGGATGGTATTGATCTGGACAATGTTTACTTTCATTAAGACGGCTCTACGTGCCACACAAGCAACGAAACCTTTGACCTTTTACGATTGAATATCAAAATAACACCTCTTATTGGAAAACCCTGTATTTATCAATCAGTTTAATCATTATGTTTATTTCTAAAATGGTTTCTATATAAGATGTATTTTTTAAACTTTTGTTTTACTATAACGTCCTTTTCTCTTATGTTTTACCTTTCGTCTAAAAAATATTGAGTTTTTTTTCTTACATAAATCATGTAAGACTACCATAACACGGGCATGAGCCTAGTATGGCTTAAACTGTAATTTATTTAAAATTTATAAAATGAAAATTTAGACCATCTTTATAAATCTGTATTCAGTTTACCTAAAATAATTTCATTGTGGTTTCTTTATTTTTCAATACGACGGGATATTTCACAGAATTTGAACAATTCGTCAAATTTCAAAGTTTATTTCAGTTTTGTAAAGCAAGTGGCCAGTAATGATATAATAATAATAATAATATCTTTATTTAGGAAAATTTACACATTACAACTATAAATACATATTATGGTGTACATTGATTTGTAACTTTTATTTTTAAGGTTATAAAATTAACAAAAAAATACAAACATAATATGAGGAAGGTAAAAAGAAAATAAAAGTACAGTTATTTGAGGTTTCTCAAATACCGGCTCACTAGGCTAGCCTGTGTTGACGCAGAATTTTTCGCGTTAGTTCCTAATATTCGCTATAGATGTATTTGCTCAATAATGTGGTGACTTCAATAACTGAGAATTTGGGTTGGGAATGTACCGGTGAAGGCCCTATTCTTACTTTGTATCCAAGTTTTTACATTATCTTTGAATTTTTTTTGTGAATCACATTGTTTTATGCTATCTAGAAGAAAATTCTAGAGTCTTGTCGCAAAGTTTCGTTGACCAAACGTAGTATGTGTTATCGGTATTTGTAGAAAGTTTTTGTTGTTGCTTCGAGTACATCGTGTATTTGAACTTTTTTTGTAGTAATTATGTGTATTTGAGTATAGATGAGTTAGGATAGTTTTTGCATATGATAATAAAACTTGAATAGAACCTTCACAGAACTTGCAAATCAACTTTAAAATTTCATGAATTGTTCAAATTCCGTTAAACAACCCGTACTTAGGATGCGTTGTTTCACAAAAGTCATTCAAGATTCAAGATTCTGATTATGTTATTGAAATAAAAACAGAACTTGAAAAAATCTTTCACTGAACTTGAAAATAAACTTTGAAATTTGAAGAATTGTATAAATTCTGTAAAACAACCCGTCCTTATACATTTTCCAGGTAGCTCATCTTGGCATAAAATCTTAGAAAAGTATATTGTTCCTGTTTGCGAAACAAACCTAAGAACGAAGGTTAATTTAAGATATATGGTGTTGAATTTAAATACAAATAGTCTTCTTCTTCGTGTAGAATGAAATCGGTCTATGACCACATTACTTGGTAAACTGCACAGAAGTTGTTAAAAGCCAACTTTGAATCTCGGAAGGTTTCCTCCGTTCAAACTTTTGCCACAAGAGCACGGTTGATCTAACGATACAATTGTAGATATCAGTGTCCAGATGGCTTATTTGGTCAAGCCATTGAAATGAACTTCTTATCCATTTAATATTGAAAACAAATTATCAAGCGAATAATAACGTAAAATTTATAATGATAACGAAAAAAAGAAAATCAATTATGATAAAATCTAACCTACTTTGAGACATTTTTGCTGTTTGTTTTGGGGTGTTATGCCGTATTGCGCTAACTCCTTCTTTAGCCAACGTTTCGGACAACGTTACAGTGTCCATCATCAGGGCATATGTGTAATTGATAGTGGTGAACTGTGTGTTTAAGTACGTATGAACGATACCATATTGCCAGTTCACTACTCTATGAGCTGGTTTAACAGTAAAATTTAAAATGGTTTTCTGCGTTTAGTTTTGTTGTACCCGTCAATTACCGGATATCAAGAACTGTTATTGATATTAACGGGATTTTTGTGAATTTAGTTAGCTTTCGTAACTAGGCGAGAGCTCTGTGGGTTTTGGGTCTTCCCAGGACTTCAGGAACAAATCCGAAGTAATGGCCGGTTTTAATCAAATGCTCGGCAATTGCCGATTTGTCTGGATGGCTGAGTTTACATGCTCGAAAGTGTTCTGAAATCCTTTTGGAAATAGTCCGCTCTGTCTGGCCTACATAGACCTTGTCACATCCGGAACAGCTGAGTTTATACACTCCATCTGTTTCCAGAGGAAACTTAGTCTTCGCAGACCTCGGTAAGTCTTTTATCTTGGTCGTGGTTCCGAAGACAGTCTTGATACTTTCCTTTCTCAATAACCTGGCAATTACGTCTATCACATTGTGCACATAAGGCAGGAAGGCACAGCTTTTCAACTCTTTTTAATTTCTGTCTTCGTTTGATGCAGATCTGGCTCTTATGATTTGCCTTGTCTGACTTGCTGGGTAACCGTTACGCTCCAGTGCATCGGTCAGCTTTGTAAGTTACGCTTTTGCTCTTCACATATTCTGGTCACTCGGGTCACCAACGTATGGGTAAGTCCTCTCTTCTGCGCTGGGTGGTGGTGCAAATCAGCGTATAAATATCGATTGGTATGGGTTGGTTTCCTATATAGGGTATGCCCTCGGCTACCATCGTGTTTTCGCATCACCTCCACATCTAGAAAAGGCAGGATTTTATCTTTATTTTCCAGCTCTACTGTGAACTAAATTTTTCTGTAGAGAGAATTAAGATGGTCCAGGAATTTGTTTAGTTTCTCCGTTCCATGAGGCCAAATGGCGAAGACATCGTCGACGTAGCGCCACCATACTTTAGGGACAGCCGAAGCTGTGTCGATTGCCACTTCTTGGCTTGAAACGTTGGCTAAATAAGGGGCTAGTGCAACATGGCATAACATCCCAAAAACAAATATATTTTTGGCCGTGAAAATCTTAAATCATACATAGGGACAGTTTAAAATTCAAGTCGGGACATAATCAAATGTAACTTTTTCATCTTCATGTGCGATTTAATTTTTTTGACATTTAAAAGTAACCCATTAAACACCATTTTTGTGGTCATATTTAAGCTTTCTTTCAACTTGTAATAAGCTGATAAGTTTAACAATATTTTTTTTTATTATTATTTTTTTTTTTTTATTGAAACATATAAACAAGGTTACAATTTTTTAACAATATAAACACCAATATTTCAATCACTCTCCTAATAAAGCAGCTGCTTGTGTTTAGGAGAGGACAACAAAAATATTTTAACATTTGTTTAAATTAAACAAAAAATATTAGTAATAAAACAAAAAATAACAATAAAAGTAATAAAAATATAGGTTAGTTAATAAATGATTCAAAGAATTTAAAAGGCAAAAACATATTTCTAAACAATAAGTAAAGTTATGAGGTGGTACAAAAGTATTTTAATTTAATTTTTTTTTTATATTTTTCGAAGTTTTCTTCCGATCGTATATCAAGGGGTAATTTATTAAATAATTTTACACCCTTGAATATATAGTGATGCTGTGCTGTTGTGGTTCGTGCTAGTGGCACGGTTAGTCCTCCAACAGATGTTATTCTTTTGCTAATATTCAATTGTGGTAAATTATTTTTACTAAAGAAATCTTTATGTATTTGTAGGAGTTCAATTTTGTCATAAATTTTTGTAAGTGGGGGAACCGGGAAATCTTGAAAAACATTTATAGTTGGGTAGATTATTATTATTATATGGCTTTTTTAAGATGATTTTTATTAGTATTTTTTGAATAGTGTTGTTAATATGATAGTCGTTCTCTTCTGCTGATCACAATATGTTCAAAAACTGAAAACGACAGGAATCTTTTAACAGTTAAAAAGATATGGCGCACTATGGTGTTACTGTATATAGTAGTGCGCCAACTACCGCACACGAAGGTTGTGTCCGTCGCGCTGTTTGCGATGTCGCCAGCACGCTTATTGTTACCGCTTGTGTAGGTAGGGCAGTGAGTGACACGGCAGCAAAAATATATGGACCTCCGACTACAAATTATGCCGATATATAAAGGGCCCAGACTGACAGGTCTCCCGGCCAAAGAAAATCACTTAATATCGGGGAACAATAAACCCACTGAAAGACAGCCTGGATTTTCACTGCCTCGTAAACTCTGATCCGCCATCAATAGGATTTGGTTTTTCCACAGCCGAATCCAAATTATAAATAAGGGGGGGGTTTTAAGAGTCGATGTGTGAATGTAGTGCGATGCAGACCATCAAATATATCGTGAATGAATGTCCGATGCATTCCCCGGAGAGATAGATGAGGTTCACGGAGTGACACCTGATGACGACAGTGGGTAATCTACCCACTAAGAGCCTTACTAAAAACGTCTATTAGACTAAATAGATGTTTATCAGGTGTGTAAATATGAAACATATCAATTAGTAAGGGGGTAAATAAATTAGTAAGGGGGTAAGGGGAGTAGGGAAAGGGAATAGGGGAAGGGTAGTACTGGAAGGTGAGTAGGGGAAGGCGAGAAGGGTAAGGGGAGTAGGGAAAGGGAAAAAGAAGACGAAGTTGGTCACTATTCAAATGTATGAACTATTAATGACTCAAGCTATTTCAAGCAAAGGTTCGTAAAAGCAAAGGAATGTAAATGATGCTTTTTGACCAGTGTATATAAGAGTACCCATATTCATTAGATGAAATATCTGCAATATCAAATTACTTAAATTATTTGTTGGGTTATTTGATGATTCACAAGTAGCATTTTTGGTGAATTTGAAATTTTTTATTGAATGTGAACAAAGTTTTTTAACAATCATAACATTCATTTGTCATTCATAACGAATTACCAACAATATTGTGACGATTTTTTTCGTTTGAAGAAGATAGTTTTGAGATTTAAGATAGAGAACAAAATATTTTTTAAGGAAGCAAATACTTGAGGGTGTGTTCAATGATTAACACACTGTGGTTCACCACTTTAAATTAATCATTTAATGAATTACAGCCAACCATGTTGCCCTTAGCTCAAGCTACTTCAGGGCTACTCCAGCATAATTAAAACCAAATAAATTTAACTTTACTTTAATTTGTTCTGGCTATCCCCGCTGAATCTGTTCCCTCCTCTTCTTACCTACCACTTCTATAAATTGTCATCTTCTTTTATTTTTTTTATCTTTTCTGTCATTGTATTATTTTCATATATATTATGTGTGTCTTAATTACTTGATATATAAGCTTGAGCTAAGGGAAACCTGATTGGCTGTATATTGATTCACTAAAAGTGGTGTATTACAAAGTGTGTTTTTCATATTAAAATAAAATTTGATGGTGAAAGATCTGGTGAACATCACTTGTAATTCTATTGCATATACGTACTTCTATTGACTATTGATGATTATGAAAAAAAAACTTACTGATTTATCCACTTAGTTTGATGAATCATAATTTGAAGCCTTTTCCGTTTGTTAACTTCATTTGGGATTGTGTGTGGGTTACGTCGATTCTGCGACAACTACCTCGACTCATCTGTTAATCACTAGCAAAAAAAAGAAGTCTGATTTTCTTTGTTGGTTTTATTTGACGATCCATTTTCGTTTATTATCCAATACTCATAAATTTTACAAACATATTTTAAAAGTCTTATAAAATGTTTAAGCTTTTTTTACTCTTCTTATTATGGGTTATAATAAATACTTTATTATTTAACAGAGTAAGTTAGTCCTACTCGCACCACGATGATTCTAATATCAATTCAGACTTAGTAAACGGTTCTTATTTAGAAAATAATTAAAGAAAACCCTTTTTTTTAATTTCTTATTGAATTGTTTGATGATTTTTAAATCACCCGTCATAAGCTTTAAAAACAAGGCCCGAAACTTGCATTAACATTATCTATCAATATAATATTATCAAATTTGTTGAGGTTTTGGACGCGAGCCTAAAATCCGAAATGAAATGTGCGTCCGACAAACGATTTTAATTATTAATTTTTGCGTGAACGTTTAACCCACTTCGATCAGTTTTCAACTGAGACCTTTCCCGCCAATATATCACACAGCTTATTAGGTAACCGAAACGCCAACTACAAAAACCGGTGGATTTTCATAAATTTCATATCGGTTTTGTGCCCGCTCAAAACCTTTGAATTAAGCGGCCGCAGTTGACCGAGACGTATTTACGACAAACCCTAGTGTGGGAAAAGGGGAGCAAAAATGTACTGATTTTGTTGCTAAATATGAAAATGTAAATTATTATGCTAAAATATTTATTTGATTCCTCACGCACAGCTGGACTTTTATATGCTTATTTTTTAAAAGACAAATGACGTCTAAATGTGCACAATAACAAATTAACAAAATATTTACAATGTAAGATGAAAAAATCGTAGATTAAGCACATATTTACATAATTAAGGTTATTGTTCTTAATCTACTAAGAACAATTACATTAATTAAGTAAAATTACTAAAAATAATATTTAAGAGATAAACCTATAGAAATATTTTACTGCTTGGCCCTTAGTAAGTGTAAATCTGCATAGATCACATTTTTCATGCATTGAAATTATTTTTATTATTATGACAAAACAACGATTGTAACGTTAGAAATATATGTTGAATGCATAGGTAGGTATTTTGTTTTTGAACCGTTACAGAAACTTGGTGAAAGAAATGTTTCCGGTTTCGAATTTTTATATAAATAATAATTTTTTTATTTAATTTCCATTTCAAAAATATTTTTAAGCGCTGGTAGATGAATTCTACCTACATTTAAATTAATTGATAGTTCTCTAGAAAAAACGTTTTACACGATATTCGCAAAATGATCATAATATTTAATGGTAACTGGATAATTCAGAACAACTTTGACAAAGAACAAGTGATGAAAAACAAATAAGTAGATTAACTAGGTTAGATTTATAGGATATCTTTTTTTACTGCCACTACACTAATGAAATTAATAATGAATCAAAAGATTTAATGGAACAATTTCTTCAAATATATATTTCGTTATAAACCTGTGCCACTGAACCCTTTCACGATGAGAGGTCAAAGTTTTCTTAAAATTTACTACAAATGAATAATATTATATTTATACCGAAAAATATATTAAATAAAATTGTGAGCAATAATTTTTTTTATAAATTAAAATGAATTGGCTATAAAACTTTTTCTTCTCTTTTTTAATTCAGAATTCCGTTTTGATTTGGTGAGATGGAACAGTGCTAAGGAATGACTTTTTTCACAATGTAAAAGTAGGACGCTCTTCCAAATATTCTCCTTGAAAATTTACGCCACTAACCAAAAGGAAAGTCAGTTATCTAATTACGTGGTTAGGCCGTCAGATCTTAAGTGAATTAAAGTCGCTTCCTCGGAGAACCACATCCACCTACAGGACCTACCGCTAACTAACTTATTAATTATGTTGGAAAAACACAAACTTGCTTTTTCGTCAAGTTCCCCGGAGTTGGGGTTATTAACCTTCAAATTGCCCGGAGAAAGTGTATTATTTTCGGAGAAAAATCTTTGATAAAATAACAGTGAATCGAATTCAATATTTTTTTTATGTTTTGACTTTGTTTTTCGTGTAGCTCTTGGAGGTAAAGTTAATAACCTTCAAATTGCCTGGAGCCATTAAAACGTTTTTGTTTACTTAAAGCAAAAAGCCTTTGTAAAAATAAATCTTTTTTTTCTGTTCCATGACTAATGAAAACACCTTTGAAAGGTGATATAAATATATTGTGAAGAAAAAAATATCCTAAGAACCTATCTTAACCCTAGTTAACCTAGTAACATTTTTCATATATTTTAATGACTTGACACTTTTCAAAAGTGATCTGATTTGTCCAATAACCATTATTTCTTTAGTTTTCACTCTCTTTTACGAGTACAACGACATTTTTGGAGGTTAATTAAACATTAATCATCAGAAAATCGAGCATTAGAGCTTTATCAAAGGAATATCAAAATGACCGGTCAGTTGCTGAGTTGGCATGGCTTCTGGGTTCCCATCTGGGCGTCATCCGATCAGTTCCTTATCTGGTTAAGTCCTCCACCACTACTTTAACAACAATTTCCACTTACTATGATAGTAGCATGTTTCACGTTATTCTTGAGCTCTTCTTGAAGCCCTGAGGAAATTATTTTTCACAGGGCCTATGTCATCTTTGGGGATGCTGTGTAGTGGATTTTTTTTAAAGGAAAGAGATGAAGATCTGGGAATGAAAAATATATGATGCCTCCTGCAGCGCCTTGAATGCATTGACTTATGGGATGAAATGAACAGTGGGAGGATACCCCTGCTAGATCGAGAGAGTCCTGCTAGAGAGGTAAAAAGATATCCCTAAACCAGTCTCTTAAAATCTGGCCTGCCACGCAGTAGCAAACGTAGCAAACAAATTGGGGTGAACTATTTCAGTGGTGTTTGTTATTTAATGACGTTCCCGGGGCGGCGGTACCGATACCCACCTCCCAAATTGTATTAAAAAATTATTTAACATTATAATAATTCATCATCATTATTAGAAAAATAAAACCATTAAAATAATACAGTTATGTTAATTACCTTACACAGAAAATGCTATTAACAAAAAGTGATGATTAATTAATCCATTCGGCAATAAGATAAATAATTTTCTTTAAAGAGATTTCTTCAGAAAGTTGACTAGAATTAAGATAAGAAATTGATGGGTTTTATTTCGTAATAAAATGTCAATAATATCCTAATAGCACCGACCTTTTCTAAGAATAAAATTGTAACGTAACTAATAAATAGGTAGTAGTTACTGCCAGGCTCATTTTCTCGATCTATACGATCATACGGTGTATTTTTTTAAAATTCATAGTGGAAATTATGCTGCAACTTTATAATTATGTTTAACTTTCGAGAGTTTTTGATATTTCATAAAATGAATAGTTTGAATTAAGATTAATTCTACTGATTCATTACTGTATTACAATATACTATCCATATACTATCATATCTACTATCTATTCCCTTCCTTAAAACAGCCTTACCCACATTGGAAAGAATAAGATGATTTATGTTGTACTGTAAATTGTCGCAAGTCAGTCGAATTCGTGTCGTATAGCAAGAAGGTGCAACCGTAGTATCCTCGTTGTATTATTCACATGCTTTGTGCTAAATATCAAAATTTTCTCGTTTTTCTCGTTTATCTCACTATCGAAGAAAATTTCACACGAACAATGCAAGTGCGTCGAGAGCCCTACTGCCCGGATTCATGGGAATTCAAGGTAGGCTGTTTCCTTCATTCCACTTTCCCCGTGATTTATTCAAAACCAATTGAATGAGCTCTTTACTGTCGTATTTTATTATAGATTTGATTTACGGTTCATTTTACGTGTAATATAACACGTTACATTGTTTGGTCCTTCGAGCCGGATATTGATCTTGTTGGATTATTTAATCTTATCGTAGAGTTATGATCATTATTAGATTTTCGAACATCGGTTCAATTAGCCAATCAATTGTTTTTGAATATCACAACCTTGTCATCCATTTTTTCTGTGATTTATTCAAAACCCATTGAATGATCTTTTTAGTGTCGTATTTTATCATAGATTTGATTTACGGTTCATTTTACGTGTAACAGAACACGTTTCAATAATATATAGCAGTTCCTCAAAGATAGCTTATTTATTTGTGTTTTTACAGCATAACGGGTGAATGTTGCAGTATCCAATGTATCATCTTACAATGGATATGTTTAATTTCAATTTAAAATTATTTTCATTATTAATAATTGCACAATTTTACCAATAATCCTCATTGAAATTATGAAATCGAGAATACACATAAAAACGAAAAAAAGGACGGGTTGTTTCACAGAAATTCAAATGTGACATTGTCATCAAGTGGCCATTTATTTTTACAGTTGAAAGGTTCCCGATAAATGCCGATTCTAAGTACATTTCAGCTTTTGAACGTCTTGTGACCAGCAGAAGTAGACAACTATCATGTTGTTAAGCTTGTCAGCTCCGAGAATTGGCGTTTAACGTAGACCTTTCAATTATAAAAAAAATATCCTCTTCTAATTAAGCTATCGAGACCTTAATGATTTCCGCCATTTTTAATTTTCTCATACATTCCCCGAGACTTATTAATTCCTATAATTTCTCAAACATTGGGTGCCATTTTGTATGAGAATGTAAAATCTGAGTATTATTGTCTTAGCGTCTGGACGATGTAGGCCCTCTGATTGGTCAAATTAAAATTGTCTGTTTCGGGTAAATTCAGCTAACTTGAAAATTAAGACACGATTTCATACTAAAATAGGATCGCCTCATAATAATACAAGATTTCTTCAAAATAATCGTTTCTGCTCATATAATTTTTTGATAATATCGAAGAAAATATGTTTTAGAAAGTTCATAATCCATTGGATTAATTACATTACAATGAAAATTTTCCACAGTTACGTGATAATGTTTGACGTTTATAAAAAATCACGCGTTCCTTCAATATGGCCGATACGCACGGCTATAGATGGCCGACAGAGCGCACCTCTGGCGGTATGAAAACGAACCAAATGACTGGCGCGAATATTTAAATATGCTGCTCACAATACTTGACTACTTACCATTAACAAGCGTTTAATAAGAAGATTTCTTCTGGAAGCTTATCACTTTGTAATGGCATTTTTCATTATTATTTACATTTTTTTTGCTTATTAATTATAACTGATTTTATATTGACATGTTTTCTAATTTATAAAATTTAAAAATTATTATATGTAATTATAATTATAATTATATTTATATTAGGTACGAATTATAATTATATTAGGTACGATAACAGAATATCAGTTGTAGACATGTAGTCAATAATAGTGTTTCATTTGAAATAATCCATCACAAATACGTAAAATTTCATTTATTCAAACAAGTGTCATTTTTATTATGCGTAAATTTAGCATGTTATTATTAATTAACTCCTTCCTGTTCCGAGTTTTAACAATATATAATATATATACTCATCCTCTCTCTGTGAATGTCCTAATATCTATCTATTAAATGTAACTGTTGTTAATATCACTTAAAATGGGCGAAGCGCAACTAAGAACCGCCCGCAGGGCCTAGCAGAAAAAAACCCGCGGAGCGGGTTTTTAACTGCTAGTTCTATATTACTCGGCTAATGCTGCACGGAGAAAATGGATACTGAAATTTTTTTAAGAATCTCATAAAATTCTCGGTAATCTGGTTAAAACGTGATTGCAGGCCGATTTAGTAAATTACCAATATATCGGAAAACATGTTCATACACCTGCTTGAACCTACCTTGATAATATATAATGAGGAAATGCAAAAATATTAGGATTTTTTAACAAGTTTTCCGACTTCGTGACAATACATTCATATTTTACTAACAGTTTATTAAGAAATCAATTCATTCATTAATGGCCTACAATTCCGTTTTTAATAAGATTACGAATAATGTGAAGAGATTTATAATAAATAAGAAATACTCGTTTTTCTCCGTAATGCTTCTTGTAATTCCCTTATTTATTGAAGTTAATATATTATTATAAAGAATCTACTAATTGAATTTAATTATTTTAAAGAATCTTGAAAATAGCCGATAAAAATAATTTGTCAAAATAATGTATTTGTTTATCACCTTTCTATCAAATATTCAAAATGGATAGATAGTTGCACTACCGTAAAAAGGCAACAATCTCGTCAGGATAACAACTACCTTAGTAAAGACGCATTTCTATGTGACTTAAAATAATAAATGTACATATTTTGTATTCGCAACCCCCACCTTCGTATCTTCACATATAACAAATATACATTTGCGATTTCCATGTGATCCCGAAGAGAGAAAATGTACTTTTATCGGATACGTAGGGCACATATTTCTGGCATCGGAAAGTCACGATTTTATATAAAGCCTCTTATTTCACGCATTATTCCCCCACATTGACGGACACAAAACTGAATTTACATGTATCTCTGGGTAAATGCCACCACGGCTCTGGCTGCTTCGTTCCCTACATTGGCAAATTCCCACTGGATCCACGCGGTTCAAAACATTCAGCAGTAGCAAAAAAGTCGTGATCAAAATATGTGACTAAATTATCAACAGTGCAGAGGGAATGACGCTTTTTAGAAAGGTGTTGTTATTTGTGAGGTAATTTTGTATTTCCGAACCAAACATCAACCGGTAGTTTCGATTGTGCAAAATAATAGTTTCCAATTTCCGCGAGTAAAATGTAATGTTGGCGCACTTGGTAAAAAGGAAGTTATGGCACATTAACATACTTTTTACGTTGGCATAAAAGGTGAACTATTTTCATGTTTGAATGAATGGTTGGCCTTTATGCATATAATATATACAACTATGAATTATTTTTTTTACGTATTTACGATAAGTTTAAAAAAAAAAGTGGTTAAGTAGGTGTATTGGGTTTGTAGATAATGTGAAATAACAAATTTAATTACATTTATATGAAAAGCGCAACGGTAAAATTAATCATCTTAAGTATAATCAATGGCTGGAAAGAATACTACACGAACGGAAACGAACTAAGCGTAAGTAAAAAAAAACTACGCAGTCTTTTTATAATTTCAAGTTAATTTAAACGTACCATGAAATGTCTGGATGAGGCTGCAAACCGTCTGACAGGTCTATATAACATTTATTTTTCTGCCTGGGAGATCACGTCTCAGAATCCAGATACACGTACGTACAACGGACGTGTTTCGGATCTCCCCGTTTCCCGGCACCAAAAATACTAATTTATTTATATGGGGCGAAAGTCGAAACTTTTTCAAAATTTCTGGGTTACTCCCCACTTGGCTTTACTCAGTTCGTCGGAAAAGTTTTAATTGAAGGGCACCCATTGTCACGCTTGACATTTCATTCCTATGATAATACAGAACAATGTTCGTATTAAATTTTATTACGCTGTCTGCATTGTAGTGAAAGAATAGTTATTCACCTCACTGGTCACACTTTGCTCCTGAGGACTGGTCATGTGGCTATAGAAACTTCGCATTTTCACAACGTGTTATTACCGTTTTTCTTCTCATCGTCACATTTATACGTCAGAATGATAAAAGAATTGCTAAATTCCTTTTCTAATAATAACCAGAAAATACCAATATCTCTTAGCTAGTAGGAGGGAAGAACAAAAATGACAGCAGCCGCAATAGTTTTCCAAGTTTATCAAACTTTTTGCGGTTGGGAGACAATCTTACTAACAACAAACTTTTCAATAATTCTTCGATGGCGAAACTTTATCCTCTGAAATATTTACGTATGTTGACAACAGTCGGGTTTTTTAGTGTCATTTTCTTTATGCTCTACACTTTTATTGCAGATGAGGTTCATAAAACGGTACAAGCTTTTTAGGACCCTGTGTGTTGTAACTACAGCATCAAATAATTCAATTTCCATATCCTTTAGATACGAGAAACCACCAAGGCACTCGAATTGCTTTTTACTTGTGCCACACATTTTAATCGAGGCTCAAATTTTCGTCCCCGGAGGCATCAAATGACTGTCAATGTCAGTTTTATGTCTCCATCTGTGTCTGTTAAAAAAACACAAAATTGTCTAACATTTTATTTCCATCAAAATATCCCTTAGTGGGTAGTGAAGGCAATAGTGAATTGACTATGTATGTTCCAGAAAGAAATAAAAGCAAGCAGGTAAAGTACGGAGATAAAATAGGAAAACATAATAGAAAAGTCAAAAAGAAAACATTTATTTCTTTTTGGTAAAATAACAAATCAATGTAATTATTATTTCTTAATATTGGACATATAGTTTATGCGGGTCTTTGAATGGCTTGCATTATAATATAATGTAATGATAAACGCTACGTTGCCATGCGAGAAGAAACAGTAGAATTTTAAGAAACCTTCTAACCCGACGTGGCTGAAGATGCATTTCATTATTCGTGTTCTCATTCTCTTCTCACCTGCTCCGTAAGACTGACACGAGTTACGTGGGCCATTATTGAGAAACCTGCGCCTTTGTATTGTACATTCACAAGAAATATGCCAATTATTCTAGCGAGGTACAAAACTCACAAAACTTTAGACTCTACCAAAGTTATTTACTAACATATATTTGACTTGTTGTGTTAATACAAAGTATGCATGTTTACGTATTTACCGGAGCTTAATATAGTATTTGAAAATCTGTACTTTTAAATTTTTTGCTTATCATTAAAATATGATTAAAAATCCAAAAAAAATAACAGGTGATCACATATACCATTTTTGTATTTGATAAAATGAAATTACCACTTTATAAAAACAGAAAAGTACAGTTATATTTGCGGGTAACATTATCAAAGTCGTTTGTGAGTCTAATTTATCAACTAAGAACTAAGCTGTAAGGCAACAAATAGTTAATTTTTCAGGTTTTGTACAAAGTAATTGAGTATTTAATATGTAATGTCAAGCTACAAAGTGATTGCATGGCATAAAAAAAGGAAACGTTTGGAAATTGTGGTGCTATTATTTTATTTAAGAAAGATTTATGTCCTCTTTTTGTGTAATTTTTATACTGTTTTCTGTGAGTGAGTTATTGAATTTTTCTATTTTCATATAACTATCATGTACCATAATATACCCTGAAGAAGTTGTGGGACTACGCGGGTCTGGCGCCACCGTGCGTAACAATGCGAGCGTGACCAGCATCTGTACTAAAATGACAAATGTCCACTGGGCACAAAGAATTTTTTTAGAATTCTGTACATAGAAGATTTTGTAATAATATATTTAGCTCTCTGCTTACTACGGCAAAAAGGTTTTTATGATTATTTGTTATTTCTTATTATTCCGTTTAATGATGTTTTCATCATAATATTCTATTTGTCTCGAATATGTTTGTAAAAGAAATGAAATAATGAAGTAAATCTGCATTATACTTTGGCATATTTCTAAAAAAAAGCTCCAAACCAACATGATGTTCGAAAAGACGTTACTCGCATATTTTTTGTTTATACAGCTTCTATTACAAATTCTTAGAAAAACGAAAGGAAATTTTCTCTGAACAATATTTGAGGCACCTTTAAATTAAATTATTGAAGTGTGCATTTTCCCAAAAGATAAACATAATATGAAAGGTATAATTTTTCATAAGTAGGTATATTTTTTCATCTATCAATGAATAGTAAAAAAAGTACGAATACTTTTACGAATTATTTTTCCCTCCGTAAACACGAGTTATAATCAATTAGGGACGTATTTATTAACGTCAATAAACATATGTTTTATATATTCCATATTAAAAATATGTTTCAATATAATATAGTTTGTACATATTTTTTGAATTAAAAATAATGAAAAAAATTCATTCGTATTTTTGCTTTAATTTTTTTTTTTGGTTAACAGTTAATATATTGCTTCTTATTTTTGGTTTAAAATTTAGAACCGGTGGTAGATCACATACAATCTTTGTGAAAATTATCCTAAGATTGAATTGCTTTATTTTAAAATTATTCTCTTCCCTTGACTGCATCCGTGGTCAAGGGGTAAAGTTCTAAGCTGTTATTTCACAATTTTCACACCTTTCTCTTTCCCATCTCCTTCTTCTTCCCACTACTTTCAGCCCCAAGACAATTTACAATTAGGGATGCCATGGTCTCATTGGCTCTAGATGGTTGGGAGCATTTAGTACTCATGTGCGGTTTCAAATAAAACAATCTCAGGATAACTCTAAACCTATGTATCAATTAAAAGTTATTGATTGAATTTTCGATACCAATTTGAGATTTCAGCGACAAAAGCAGGTCTATCTTGCCTATCTACTTTATTCATCATCATTATAAATGGACAACTTTAACTATTCTAATCAAATCCTTTACCAACTCTGATGATTGGATCCATCCATCCAGATTAATAAATAAGTAGCCTCTGCGTAAATTGATAATACAGCATTGACTTAATGGAGTTAATACTGGCCGTAAGGATAATACCTATCGTTAAACCAGCTGAAACATAAAGTACCTTATTGATAATTCAACACCCAATTGCTTCGACCAACTTTCAATGTCAATCTAGAATTCCTTAGCTGAGTCAGAGTAATTTAAAGTTGTCGATAGCGAAGGATTCTTCATTAATCGATATTTGTAATTGTTTTAAAGTTAAACCTTTCCACCGCATGGTTGTAATTGATGTTTTACTGTCACGGTCACATATTTTAAAACTAATAGCGTCACGTGAAATCTTTAATTAAAGAAGAAAAGAAAATGTCATCCTTGGGGATGCTGTGGGGTGGGTCGTTTTAGGGAAAGGAAGATTAGAAATTTGTGGGAAAGAAAAAGTATAGGTTAAAATCTGGGGGTCAATGTGTCCAGGAGAGACGGCCGTATGAATTCATTCCTCCCACTGTGATGCAAGGCGATGGGTCGAGAGAGATTCCAGCTGGAGAGGTCAAAAGGTCTACCTCAACCAGTCTCTCCCGATCCGACCCGACACACAATAGGTGGGCAAATGCATTCGCTGCCAGGACCTACACAAAAGATCCACTTTAACGACCTAAGGGGTGTTGGTTATCCAATAAATGATTCCTGGGGCGGCGGTACTCATACCCGCTTCCTAAATTGAAAAACGTTTGCATAATAAATTAATATGGCAATGGGCGTTTGTACTGTATATTCAAAGGACACTGTTTTTTTTATTCAGCACAAAACTTCCCTTTTTATATTAAAACGAAATGTTTCGTTCGTCATTATTTCTCGGATCTCAAACATGTTATGTTTTACATATAATAAGCAAATAATAGCAGCCCAAAGAAACAAAAGAAAAAAACTGCTAATGTCTTTTCGTTTTATTCATTTCGGAGAAAGAAAAAAATACACGGGTCGCTCCAACCTTTTTGTTTTTATTATCTTTACAAAATTACCCAGAAAATCTTACCAACGTGTTGAGGTCGAGATGGCCAAGGACGGTATTCAAATCAGACGACCTTTGCATATATTTAACAAAAAAATTATATATTATTTATGATCTATACGACATAGCGGTAAGCTTTTTTGCTCTGAAACTAGAGGTTGGGGGTTCTTAACAAAGTATCATTTTATATATTGACAGGGAAAATAAATAATAATAATAATTCGAGAAATACTTTTTGTCTTACATTTTTAAGGTTTTACAAATCAATGCAATATATTTATATCATTGAAGGAGAAGATAATAATAATAACTAGGAGTCAAACCCAGGATTTTTTGTCTCTTTCCGGGACAGCGTCTTAATCACTCGACCATTTTGACCTTGTTATTAAACGTCTTATTTGTCGATCTTATATTTCAAATTCAGAATTAACAATATCATCTTGAAAACTATTTTATCCCATATTTTTGGCAGCTTACTTTATCAATACTAAATAAATTATCACAAAATTCTAATGAACTGTTTTGTAGCCCAGATAGTGTCTCAGACAAACATGTTAATTATATTGGATACCTAAAAAAATCAATGTCTTCTTCAATGTAATATATTATTGAAGAAGAAGATTATACTAATAAATATAAACGTCCAATAACACAGAATGATACACAGAAAAGAAAGATTCTGGTTTCGATTCTTTTTTCTGACCGTTACCTTTTTATTTTCAACGTCTTGTTCTGTTTCATGTTTTTTTTAGTTTAGTTGACTATATTTATAGAATTTAAATTATTAAAGTGGTTTAATATACAGATATTTACTTGCCGAAGAATTATAGCGAATTCGGTAATATTATTTAAAATCACGCATAACTTAGAGTTGATAATCCTGATCTTCTTCAACGCTTATCACTCTACATTCTAAATCTCAACAGCAGACAGTCACTTAATTTTCGTTTCCCTTTTTGCTAGACCAATTCTAAACAAAACTCATTCTTTAAATCTCAATATATACATATTTATTTAACTTAAACTATTTCCATGTTGACATTTTTTAATTTACTGGACATAAAACTGAAATTCATACATGAAATGACTCAAACTAGATCATTCAATCTAACTTTCCGTCTACTCCCGTACTTCGTCCTTTATCTTATGCTATCTTTCTACTCTATCTCATACATATGTTGTAACTAAAAACACTTATTTTCACATTCACTATCTATCTATTCATCGTTGGAAAGTTCGTAATTGGCATACTTAACTTTTTAATTCATACAATATACATTATTACCTACATAGTTTTATTATTATTATTATAAACATATTACTTATGCATTATTAAAGATTTTTTGTTGACTTTCCCAAAATAAATATATGCATGAATTAGACTCTTGCGCGGTGTCAAAAATCACTTCAGTGTTCCACAAGGTTTTTTTTGTAACAATTCATTGGTGAAAAACAAATGTACCTACGTTTTAACTTATCAAAATAGGTCCATAGTTTTACGAGAAAGCTTACAAAAGCATACATTGCGATTTGTTCAATGTGAAATACATTTATCTAATGTAATAAAGTAACCTTATAAGATTCCAGTAATTTTTGCGATTTATAGCATCATCACTTTCCCACCCCGCCTACGCGCCACGCAAGCGGTCCACCTACCAATCTTGGTAAGTTGCCACCGGAGACGAAAATGAATGTAAACCATTCCTAGTGAAACAGTATCCTCTCGCAACCTCTGGTAACCGTATTATAAGTTGGGCCAAACCTTCTGCGGCGCACACTCGTGCGTGGCTGCCGATTGCCCGAACCTTGCGGAGACTACTCGCCCCCCTATCGATCTGAACCCTTGACTCCTCGCCCGAAGTTTTTCCCTCAAACAAGCGAGTTGAGCGAAAAGAGTTTCCTCTGCGGAAGTTGAACTTTTAAACACTGGACTGGAAACGTTTCCACGGCTGGAATTATACGCGGTGGTAGTTCATTTTTTTAGCTACACCGGCTCATGGTAGATCCGCGCGTTGGAGCGTGAATGGGTACATCACAAAAAGAAACAACAAAAAATATTCTTTTGGTTTTTTTAGATTCTCGAGCCAGTAGGATAGTGGCAATTTTATTCAACATCAGTGTAACTAACAGGGTTTGAAAGCACCTGGTCATTCATTCGTTGGTCATTTACCAAAGATGGATAAATCTATTTTGAGCAACATCGCGATTCTGAATAATTTTATAGCAACAGAAAGTTTACCAATAGTTCAACTGTTCTAGAAAATAATATATGGTGTCCGGAGGTAAAGTGTGCTAACTTTGGGGGGAGATTCTTCATGATTTTATAAGTAAAAACGAATAATATCTTTTTTCGAAATTTAAAAATTTTAGTTAGTTTTTAGGTAAAATAGTTGAATTGTTCGTATGTAAAAATGTGTGGTAAAAAAATTGAAATTTCAAGAAAAGAAAATTATTTTTTTACTTATATCCTTTAGACAGATAAAAGTTGGAAATACAACATTCATACAACTCTCCATTGGCACACACTAATTAAAGCATTTTTTAAACTTTTCTTTAATTCCAGAACAAAGATATTTTCACTTATTTCAATAGAATGATTACATAAACAAAACCTTTTAAATATTACATAATGATAGTGTCATACCTTTATCGGCCGTTTTCGACTCTTTTTTCAATCAAAAAAAGACAGCATCGGGTTTCGAATATGTCACTTCCGGACAGGGGACAAGTATCTCATTACTATGCTATGCTATGAGGTATATTTTTAAAAAAACAATGGTAAGATATTTACCCTTTTTTACGGAATTTTGAAGCTTCACAGTGAAACTTCTTGAATCCTCCGGTGGGAGTCTTAAGGTGCCGTTCCTATGCAACGACTGAAGCAATTGTAGCAACACGGCTACTGGTTCCCGAACAGGCTAGCCGCGAGTCACGTCAGACGCCGCGATCGGAAGTGTTTTCATTCTACTTCGCCTTTTTTTCCTGCGCGTCACGGCAAAGTTATAATAATTACAAAAGAAATTATGCACATCTACCTATGTATTATGTTATATGACATATTATACATGTGTGTGCACAATAAATTATATGTAATTATATTAAATCCTGCAATATTATTTCAAAGTAAATTATTAACTTCCGTATTATTGAAAACTCTTTAACTGAACAGTCAATATTATTACAATCTTTCTCAAGAATATACGACACCAATAAAGATGTTTACTCGGTGGCATTCATGTAGCGACTGAAATTCATAGGAAGTCGTACAAGCGACTCGGATCGCTCGTTACAGCGTTCAAATCGTTGCGTAGGAACTGTACCTTTAATTACCCGACTTTTTCAACTTGATTTGTCTCTGGGAAAGTGTTACAGTGTTATATGACACATTTACAAGTGTGTGTTCTCGTGATATTAGTTTTCACGTGTGTTTGTTTTCATTGTGCAGTTGGTCAGCTGGGTGCCGCCTGATGGGTTCGTATTTAATTTGTTTTTAATCTGAGTGCTTAGGATTGGGTAAAGAGACTAAACACCGCAATTATTGTCAGATATTGAAGATTTTGTGGAAGTTTATTTACCTTATAAAGAACATACAAGGTTAAACATTGGGAGCAATACTTTCATAAACAAAATATATAAGCCATATTATTAGTACGGATGCCCTGGTGCGCTAAAATGTTCATTTTGAAGATTTATGTATTTAACCCCCATTTGGACATTTACACCCATAATTTTTGTTTTAAAAAACTTATGTACATAATGGTTATAATAATCTTATGAATATAAACAAAAACAAGTGAATAATTTCAAACAGGTCGAGTCAAAAATTACTGCATATCTGCGTTTGTATATGTAAGCTTTTTAAAGACGATGAAATAAAATTTGGCAGCGGGGATTGAATAATTAGTCGATTTTTGCAATAGACTCCTAGTAGGTACCTATTAATTTAAATAAGTTACAGAGAAAATGGAATATAAACATTAAAATATAATTTCATAATCCGCTGCCAAAATTCTTATGAAAGCTTACAAGCTATGAAAGAAACTAAATATTAAAGCCATCTTCATCAGAAATATACTTGTGCCCCTCTTGTCTTGATCTCCTCGTCTAATTACATGTAAGTAGGTACCTTCAGAAAATATTATTTTATTTTATTTTTTGGAATAACTTAATGAGTAAAACGTCAAATTGTGATGTTTAGTTATTGAATCAGATACTTGAGTCAGACCATGTCAAGAGAATAATAGAAGAGTATGTATGAGGCGATGTATGAATGTAAATGAGGCAAGGAGTGTGTTCCAAGACCGAGTTGTTTGGCGGTCCGTCCTCACTGCTTACCCCTGTGGTGAAATGGAGTGATGGTTAGTTAGTTAATTATTGAAGACAATATTAGCGATTCCTTTATCGAAATTTGAAACAGAAAAATAAACGCACATAAACGTAAAAATATACACATCTAAGACACGAACCCAAAACCCTTGCCTTGCCGGTGCACGACGTTTAGTAATCGCTAATATTGTCTACAATAATTATTTTATTATTAACATTATGTTGAAACATTGTTACCGAACATACCCTACGTTATTATTTATCACCCACTTGAATTTGAGGCACCCAATTTAGCAATGGAAAATCTGACGTACATAATACGTTGGAAGGAGTCACCTCTGCGGGGTTAGTTTTGGTGATTCTGCTGTCGGAATATATTTTGCAGGTTCATGAACTCTTACCCAACATTATCTTATTTTAAAAAAATATTTGTTTAAATCTTAAATTGCTTGTTTCTTTAGGTATCACTGAAAACATCTATTCAAATAATAAAAATAATTGAAAGAAGCAAGTGAATTTTTCGACCCTTTGGTAATGCATAATTAATATTACAATTTTAAAAACAACTTAATAGTGCCATAAACACGAAAACCTTTTTTGCTTGTTATATTTTAAGAAATACCTACTGTAGAGTTACTTAGGTAGAATGTGTAAATATAAGTTATCATGATTCAGTCAATGTAGTTGAATGAAATTTGAACGGATTTAATTCAATTCAATATATTTGTTAATTTTAAACACATCACAAATTGTTTATTTAATACTTACATAAATGTAGACGGTGGGTATATCAAATAATGTGGCTTATATATTTTGTTTATGAAAGTATTGTTCCCAATATTTTACCTTGACCACAAAACCTTGAATGTCTGCCAATAATTGCGCTGTTTAGTCTGTTTACACAGATTAAAAAGGAATTAAATACGAACCCAACAGGCGGCACCCAACTGACCAACTGCACAAGGAAAACAAACACGCGCGAAAACTTATATCGTGTGAAAACAGAGCTTGCCGTTCACAGGCAGCTTCATCGATGCTAAAATTGTCGATATCCCAATTAATTCTGTGCAACAGCAAGATTGCTCTTCCCATCGTCATGAGTATTGGCAAGTTAGTCCTGCAGGCTGGGAGATAGAACAGTCGGTGTTGTCGGTGATGACTGAAGAATGAATGATGATGATGAATGAATGCTCTCCATGATGACCTTGTTTTCAAACCATCCATGAATCAGTCTGAAGAAATGTGTAGCAATATGCATATCCCTCCTGACCCGTAAATGGTTAATTCCGAGCGTACCCAAAAGATGGCGGTACTTGCGCCACATGTCGGTTGTACCCGAATGGTTACGAGTACAGCCGATGCTATCCGATCCCTATGTAGTCAGTTTACTTTCAGTTGCTTCCCTGCTTAGAATTACTGACATTCTCTAACAGAACGGTCGTATGTCCTGCTAGACATTAATTATAAATAAATTACGATAGTAAAGTACTTGCAACGACGAACCAAAGCATTTATTGAAAATACCAGATCAAGTGTATTCCACGCTAATGAAATAATTAAACAGTACAGCAGTATATTACACCTACCAATATTAATTTCCTTTAATTACTCCTGCTGTCGTTTTGAGCGGATAATGTATGTAGCTTATACTATGAAGGTGACTAAGTTGGCAGAGGTTGGAAGCCTTAATTCCTATCGGACTACAAGAAAACTAACTGGACATTTTTTTTAAGTGAATACCGCACAAGAGCCCTAAATGTTCCCAACTGTATGGCATCTCCAATTGGGATATGTTGTTAGGCTGAAGATAGCGTGGGGGTAAAGGAGATGGAGAAGAGGAAGGTAGGGTACTTGGCCATTCAGGTCTGGTCACCAAACACGGCTAAAGCCATTTAAAGCAGCGTTTCAATTCAGTTTGGTGTTTCTACACTAGGGCAATGCAATACAATATAAACGCGCAGCAATTATATTGTATATTATTTTTAAATGAATAAATTGAGAAATAACACAAATTAATTCAATAAAATTTACTTGCACACAGCGAGATTCGAGACCCGCGACCTTCGGCTTGCTAGTCGAGAGTCTTACCCCTCAGCTACGGAGACTCGTTTATACTATAAAGTGACTCACAAATAATAATAATAATAATTGTTTATTCCAGAATAATAAACGACTGCCATTGCACTACAATATCGGCGAAGTTATTTCGCTGATAATATGACGCTTAACCTTGGCGACTACCATTTTTTGAAACTATTAAAATAGTCGCTTTACTCAGTAGTCACCGTGATTCAAAAATTTGTCTCAGGAAGGAAACCTTTTGGAATATATCTACTTATATAAAAAAGAGTGTCTGTGGCGGGCGGCCGGCGTGGATAGGATTTTTACCTAAAGCTACGGTTTTATTCTGAGACTGATTAAAGTTTTCACGCCCGACTTTCCAAATAGGAGGAAGGTCACTGACTACATTAGATTCAGCTTTAATTAATAAAATATTTGGATTCCATGAAAAATTATTTCGCAGTTTTCATTGAAGAATTAAAATTTCAAGTGGTATTCGGTCTACCTCAATAATTAATCAAGAATGTGACGTTTAATCACAAAACGGACGAGGAAACCCTTCATTTAAATATTAAATAGTTTCATTTAATTCACTTCGATCCCTTTAATCAACGATCCCCGTATAAAAACAGAAACGCTGTCGTATTGAATCTATATTCTAGATATGTAACTGATTGAAGTCGTTGGCATTTTTTTCTTTTTTCCAAGTCAAATACTTTTAATTACATTGTCTCCTTTGGCAAGCAGCATAATCACGAGAAAATATAAAATAGTTTTGATAAAACTTAATTAAATTGCTTCGATTTTCACTTTGCGATAGCGAAAACAATAAACAGTACCAACACGTAATAATATTATGATAGTTTATTACATTTCTATAATATTTGATACAATTTAGAATTTTACATTTGAACAACAACAAAAAAACTTGGCCGTAATATCCAATATTATACACCGACTTTAGCATCCGCAAAAAGTGCATGTAAGCGTAGTTAGTAAGATCAAGAAAGGGGCACTGAGTGATAGTTTGGTCATGTAGAGCAAATGAGCGAAGAGAGGAGTGTAAGGAGAATAAATGATACAAATTTGAATGGTTGCAGAAGTCGGAGACGCCCGAGGAAGACATTTCACAACCAAGTGAGTCAGATACTTAAGTCGGGCCATGTCATGAGTCAGAATAGTAGAAGAGTATGTATGAGACAATGTATGAATGTAAATGAGGCAAGGAGTATGTGCCAAGACCGAGTTGTTTGGTGGTCCATCATTTCTACCTACCCCTGTGGGAAAACGACCTGCTGGTTAGTTAGTAAGTTAGATTTTAGTATAACATTTGTTAAGGTTTGACATCACTTACTTCATGTCAACTCCGATCATTGGGCATCAAAGATACATTTGTGAATTGTATTATCAGTTACCTTAGTAATAGGGTACTTAAAGATAAATCCGGCTCAATATTACATAATTTATTTCACGCCATAAGTGGGGTTCCTCAAGGGTCCCACATCGACCCAATATTATTTTTAGTGGTCGTTAATGATACTGTAAACCAATTACAGATATATAGGTCCTACTACTTGCAGTCGACCTAAAAATATTAAAAATTATACGAAAGAGTGACTTCAATTCTTCAGATTGTAAATAAATGCTCAATATTTTATTAGTTAGAAATCAAATGGAATATAAATCTCCTTTGATCCAATTTTTATAAAGCATATTCAAACAATATTGAAGGAATTCAGTACATATTTCTGAGGTACACGAATTAAAAATTCAAAACTATTATTTTGAAAATATTAATCAAGCATGTTTAATTAATCAACTGTTTCTAATTACACTGTCTTACGGGGTGCTTATTTTAGAACTGGTTCTATTTTTATCCAATTAAATGCATCATCTGGGCAATTAGTTGGAGAGTACTATATTTAATGACTATTTATATTTACTGAATCCATTTACACAATAAATCATAATTTAAATACATAAGCAAATTGCTGGATTTGCTTTATTTCTATTTTTTGTTACTTGTACAAGTAACAAAAAATAGAAAATAATAGAAAATAAATTGACGGCCGGCATAGTCCAGTGGTAACGCATTGGACTGCCATTCCGAAGGTCGCGGGTTCGAACCCGGCGTGCGCAAATAAATTTTATTTGATTAATTTGTGTTATTTCACAATTAATTAATTAAAATAATATATAGTATATTTGCGGCACGTTCCAGAGTGGAAGATATTACCAGTATCGCCCTGGTGTAAGACCACCATTCAGAATTGAAACGTTGCTCCAAATGGCTTTAGCCGTGTTTAGTGACTAGATCTGAATAGCCAGGTACTTCCCCACCTTCCTCTTTCCCTTCCCCACTTACCTTCAGCCTCACAACATCCCCCAATTAGGGATGCCATAGTCTCACTGGCTCCAGACGGGAGCAGTTGGGACTCTTGTGAGGTATTCACTATAAAAAAAAAAGTATCAGTTTGATCAATGAATGCTTGATCTTGAAAATACTACATGGCCTACTAATAATATCAATCGGTTTATTCGATTTAGGGACCTGAACCTAGTACTTACCTACCTATGTATAATTCTGTCAGAACTTTTAAAACCGACCATATTTAATAGATTTGCAGATTTTAAGTACTGTGCTAACGATAAATAAATGAAATTATTATAATTCTTAATTAGTTATACTAATAGGAACTTAATTATAATAATACTATTATTACACCACTATTATACTTAATACAAACTACTTTTGTCTTACATAAGAAAATTAACAAACGGTGAGAGACTCAGATTTACACAATGTAATCCTTAATTTCTATCATTGGGATGATTCACATAACGTGTCTATTAATATATTATTTTGCTAGGTATAAATTAAATTTAGTAAGAATTTGAGAATGACGTTACACAAATTACAATTCAATTATCAAATATTGAGTAAAAAAAATAATGCTTTTTATGTCACATAATCGCAAATGATTTGTGAGTTGAAAACTGTTTGTTTGATTTACGCGTTTAATTCATAAATGCGAAATTTACCATAACTAATTGCTTAAATAATGTTATCCATATTAATAATTTCCGATTGTTTATTTGACTGAAATGTTTGCAGGGCAAACGTTACGTAAATTAGGTACCATTAATCGATTAGCAATTATAATATTATTTGACTATCTCGATGAATTGTTATCGTACGACTAACGATAGATACACCTGAACGCTGTTTGATTATATAATCGCCATTTTAGCAAATTATATCGTATAGTCGAAATAAGTAAAGGCAAACGAATATTTAAGTAAAAAGATAAATCGCTGTTTATGATCTCCGAATGATATTGTCATATTGCATTAAATGTTGACAAATTAATATAAAATACATTTATAACACAAATTTTATTTTAGCTGAAATAATTGAAAATTAGCAATAATAAAATGAATAATTGATTTCTTAGCTACATTGCATCGGAAGTGCAATATTATAGCAGACAATATAATTTGAAAAATAAGAAGGTTATAAGTTCCTGTATTTTTTACGAACCAACATAATGCAAACCATGGAAAACGGGAGAACAAAGCAGGTACACTCCCTACAATAAATACCAAAAAAACAATTTAAAACAATATGAAAGAGAGAAAAAAACACTAAAGATAAAAATATATTTAAAAAGTGATATTAGGGACTTAAGAAAATTGAAAAATAAAATAAAAAAACTCAAAACAACACAACAGAATGGTTAAGATTATATATTCATATTATGATTATTATTACAAGATGTTAGAAACTTTTAATTTATATTTTGATTTAAGAAATAAAACAAAATATCAACAGCACTGAATTTGTTTTCCAGCTTACGTAATCTTGGCTCTAGGGAATAAAATGAGTAATTTGTTTTCAACAAATTATAATAACATAAAATAGCCCTGGAAGTCTAGTGTCTGGTAAGGATTTGGTTTTCTTAACGTTATCAGCTTTGTTAAGTCTTAAGTCAGGTCATCAGTTTCCAACACATTGAGCGAATAACTAATTTTTATAATAGTACCAAGTCCTCCATGGTCCTGCAGGATAGAAAAAAATGGCTGGTTTAGGACCATCACTGTTTACAAGTAAAATTTTGACCTCAACATGTCTAAATATTAAAAACTATTTCTATTTGCAAAGCCCCAATGTTTTTATTCATCTATAGCACTCCAAATGTCAAATTTTTTTCTTTTTTTTTTTCTCCTTTTTTTATTTCTTTTTTTCTATTTGATTTGTTTTTTCGGATTGCACCAGATAACAAGTAACAATATAAATAAGATGACTTTGCACAATTTAGGTTTAAAACGATCCAATGTTGTCTATTAGGTAAATTCAGGAACGTTTTCACATGGAGAACCACCTACCTCAAACTATTTTTTTTAAATTGCTTTTTGATCTTTTCTCTATGAGGGTGTATACAAAATGTTTAATCAGATTTACAAAAATAGATAAACATTTACCTCCATTGTGTACAATTAAAGAATGAATAATTATCACAATAAGAAACATATACATTCCAACTTATATGTAAAAGTGAAATAACTAGGAAGGTACGTATTTGTAATAGAGCCATTATTATCTTATTTCAATGTATTTGAGTAGTGTATCACATTTAAAAAAAAAAACTTTATTTTTGATCCCCAGTTAAAAGTTTTGGCCATTACTTATTTATTTTGTGTATACATGTTTGATATTTTAAATTAAGATTTTTTTAAACATTTTATTGCAAGTAGGTACAATTCAAGACAAAGCAAACAGACATATTTATTTTAAAATAAAAAAGGTTATATAGTGTAAATAAAATTAATTGGTATTTTCCTACACAAAACCTTTTTTTTAACTGTGTAGATAATTCTCATTTGTCGAAATACGCAATTTTTTACTTCGTTTTAGATAAAGTTGGTTTTTCACAAATGAATTGAGTTTTCTTGTAATTCATCTTATCTAACAGTTGAATTTGCTTTTAAATATTATATAAAAATATTGACCCCATCTGATTATTCAGTTAAACTGTCTCAAGAAATAAATGTTTTTTTAGATATTTTCTGTTTTCAAAACGCTCCTCAATTATGGTAAATTAATTATAGCATTTTAAGTTTTAGGTGAACAGTATTGTTTACAATGGTTGTATGCGTGTAAAGGGTATATGAAGGGTTGTTGGGGTATAAAACTGAAAGGTCAAAACCAAAGACGAGCAGTGCGAGGATTGTTCGATAGAACGATTATTAATGCGGAGCGGTCAGCGAAGGCCTTTAAATAGTAAATCCTGTGAAGCGGGAGACAAACGAGAAAGGTCGAAGAGAATTATTTTAATAGAAATGATAGTTTTTCCTACTATACTAAACTAGTTACAACAAAAATTTACAACCTTTACTAATCCATCTTAGTTTACTTATCGTGTTCTTAATTCATTCCCGTAGACTCTAAAACAATTAATTGATATTCCTTAATATACACGCTGCTAATTATTATGGATAACATTCTACTATGTGCATAGTGTCGAGTTTTATCAACTCAAGTCAAATCATTGTTTCCGTCCACAAGAAACCCGGAAACGCACTGAGACGCTTCAAATTAGCAAAAATGCTTTAAGGGTCTTCCCATCAACAAACGCATTCATTATCATACTAGTTTACTAAGCTAGTTTTCATGGCTCAGCGCGTTGTGCGGGCGTCGCGTCGGTCGAGTGATCGGAAAGATTGCATTTTTGGTGGGAGTTATTATTATTTATTATTTTCGTCAGTAGTTACGCAAATACATTGTTATATAATCTATCGTTCAAACCTTGTTCAGGTTTTAACTTTATATTAACGTCTTTATGTAATTTTTTTCTAATACATTTTCCATTGTTCTATTCATATTGTTTAATCCCTCCTTTCTCATATTGTGTAATCATCTACGTGTTTTACTTATGTGAAAATTGTGTTTTGGTAAATTTTCACACCATACATAATTAGAATGAAATAAAATTGTTTTTTAATTCCATTTTATTGTATTTATTTTCCATAAATAAAACCAATTGGTTAAAATAACATTAAATTAATAGTAGAGTTACAGTGTATTTATAGGTAAGACAGAATGAGAAATAGCAACTTTGTTAGGGGGAGGGGAGGTAGGTAAGAGAGACGGGTAAAAGTAGGTGTAAGGTAAAATTATATAACTCTAATTGTTTATTTATTTGAATGATTTTTTTAATTATGTCGAGAGCTTCTTAATAGTGTAAACAGAGACCTATCCCATTTTTGTGTAGCACATCTATAACCGATGATTGATCAAAAAAATTATTTTATCTATTAGTGTGTTAAAAATTCTAAAAAACTATACTGTTTTAGGCACCTTCGCGAAATTTGTTGTTAATAAAAAATAAATAACTATTACTGTTTAAATTGCCTAAACTTTAATATCGTCCAACTAAGCAAATATCTTTGGTTATAAATAAATATCATCTCATAATATAAAACGGTGTGGCTTTTACAAAAATACTAAAGTACTTGCTTAAATAAACAAACCAACGAAGGCATATTAATTTATATCAGTGAAAATTTGCATTTTTTGTTAAAAATGAAATAAAATTTGTAATTTCGTACTGTATCTACAATCGCGTCTAATCTAACCCTCAACCGAGTGCGTCGGGGTTCTTTTAACATATTTTTGAAATTATGTTTGGCGGTGTATTTTCATGCCTTTTTCTCTATTTTGCATATTTGCTCCTCCGCCCGCGAAGTTAATGCGCCTCGGGACTTTTTACGAATTGAAATAAAACTGACAGATAAAATTAAATTTAGCAAGTAAAACATGTGGATTTTTTTTGTGGAAATGTTTGACATACGAGTGGCTACCTAGCCCACCTACCCATGAGGGGCTATGCGGATGTATGTAGTCGTTTGAAACCTTCACGTCAAATACGTTTGCGACAAAAAGATATCTTTATTGTTTTATTCTCAATGGGAAGTCTTTTTTACATTAATTTGGTGAATTATAAAATATGGGTGTGAACATCATAGGGATTAAATAATAATAAACTCCTACGGGCAATTTAAATGAAACTATTTTGATGACGTGATCAATATAACGATCTCCTCACACAGCCATTTTTTAAGCACATATAACTAACTAACTAACTAACCATCACGCCGTTTCTCCGCAGGGGTAGGCAGAGAGGACGGACCGCAAAACAACTCGGTCTTGGCACACACTGCTTGCCTCATTCACATTCATACATCTACATTGTCTCATACATACTCTTCTATTGTTCTGACTCTTGACATGGCCCGACTCAAGTATCTGATTCACTTGGTCGTGCCATGTCTTCCTCGGGCGTCCCCGACTTCTGCTACCATTCACATTTGCATCGTATATTCTCCTTACACTCCTTTCTTTGCTCATTCGCTCTACATGCCCAAACCATCTAAGCGTCTTAAGCACATATTATTTAAAAAAAGCAATACACAATCTCAAATCAAAATAAGAATTATTTTGCAGCTTTTACCGAAATGAAATTATTAATAGCGTTATAAATAAAACATTCAACTTATTAAGTCATCATCGTTTTAATTTTTACAGCGCATGAGTCACAAAATTAACCAGGATATTCAGGTTTTTATCGTAAAATGAATTGCTGAGCAAATACATTACGAACCCGTACTAAATAAAATCAAATTAATTGTCTTGACGTATTCCTCTTTAAATTAATGCGATGCACTACGTAGTGTATTTTTTTAAATCTAGTCGCTATCAATAACACCCCTTACGTAGATGGCGATAAGGTTTAAATTCCCGCTTAACACAATTCGCCTGTCTTGATTTATGCAAGAAAAAACATTGCCAAAAAGTGCCTTTTATTTTGTTGATGTTCAGGCATAAATATTAAATTTTTTTCCGATCATTTTATAAATAACTTAATTTGCCACATTATACAATAAAATCATAACCGAAAATAGGTACGTAAGAAGGAGATTTTGAAATTTAAAGCAGTTTTCATAGGCCTTATACATTATTTTTTCTGGGTTTATAAAAAGACTAACCTAAAAAATACTCGTATATTTCAAATATAATATGTATTCTACTTGCAGTATTTAATTAAAGCATCTGAAACATTTCTAGGCGACCAAATTTTCAAACCAAAAACACATGATTTTGAATTACTACGTAGTGCATCGCCTTAACCTGCCTTATTTATTGGTAGGTAGGTGGGTAAATTATTTCATACTTCTTTTCAACGAAAAAAATATGTGCATTTACAAATAAATTCATTTGAAAGAAAATTAAATGCTTTATATACACCACTTTTTAAATGGAATTAGAATTATTATGTTTAATAATCAACCAAGATAAAGCTAGTATTATTATTAACATTTTAAATCTCCTTTACATGGAGTATTTGGTAAAATAAGTCACACATTTTTGAAATTAAAGTTAATATTTGGTTAAATTTTCTTTTAATTTTATTCCTCATAAAAATAATAAGATAAGTGTCTAGATAAGATTTTTTTAAAACCATCTTCGTCCCTCTTTTTCACTGTTATGTAACTTGGCACGCTTGACGTTGAAAATGAGAGGACCATTAGGAAGTTAAAAATTCTATCTGAATTAAAAAAAAACTCTGTATAGAGCACGGGCAACGCTGGGTCCATTAAACTTATGTACCAAATATGCGTCTTCAAAGCTTTACACTCAAAGATAAGACGCATATTCTGGAAACAATAATATTCAAAAGCTCATAACTCAATAAAGCTCAAACTCAGAGCTCAAAGCACAAAACTCAAAGCTCAAACTCAGTTCAAAGAAGTTCAAATTCTAAGGTCAAACTCAAATCTCATAGTTTGAAGCTCAAAACGGAACGTCAACCAAGGCAACGTGGTTCAGCTTTCGACTCAATGAGCGATGGATGAAGATGATACAGCGACCACCCCGAGGGACAGAGACATTTCTTGAAATACAATATAACATTATTTTTCTCATGAAATATGGCATACTGGGAATAAACCGTTCATTAAACTGATAAGGATATTGGATTATGAAGAGGATTGTAAAAAAAGTTGGGGATCCCCGAGGAGGACATGGCACGATCAAACAAATCAAATAATTATGAGCGGTAAAATGATGCATCTGTGATGAAAAAAGGAAGGGGTATAAGCAAAGTGTGTAATGTAAATGTGAATGGTGGAAGAAGTCAAGGTCTATATTACAAAATGGGCAGATACCGTTTTAGTAACAAATTAAATATAAACCTAGATATTGAAAAGACTTAGCCGAAAAATTAGTATTTCGGGTTCGAAATTCGATGGTCGAATTTTTTTTTATCATTTATCCTCCGTTACGTACAACATAGCAAAAAAGCATTATTATACTATTTTGATTCAAGGTAAGTGAGACATCCATTTTAAGTAATAAATTTACTGTGTTATAAAAGCGTGATGAATAAATTCGTTGCGTAAATGGATTGTAAGGGAACAACAATGGTTGGGAAAAAAAATCACGAATAGAATTTTATTTACGCTATAGTTTTTTGTTATTGGTATGTTTATTATAAATGATTGGTGAAGAATATGTATTATTTGTTGGCTAAAGAAAATGAATGCCAAACGTCTATTGAAAAAGCAACATTTTGCTTAAGTTCAAAAGGGTAATTAAAGAATTGGAGGCTCCTTATGATCAAGTATGATTTTGAGATTTTCACTGCAAAAAGTATGTTAGTGATTTGTTTTTGGGGTATTATGCCGTGTTGTCTTCTTTAACTAACGTTTTGGACAGCATTACAGTGTCTATAATCAGGGCAGATGTGTAATCATCTGCTCTGATGATGGATTTTACGCCGTGGATCATTAAGCATCTGCCCTGATTATGGACACTGCAATGCCGTCTGAAACGTTGGCTAAAGAAGGAGGTAGCGCAACACGGCATAATACCCCAAAAAACAAATCACTATTAAGCTCCTTATGATATTTATTCCGATTATATGTTTCGTAATATACAAACATCTCAACGTGGTATTTTAAAATTCGGATGTAGGATTTTCTGCGTCCGCCCTATTCTCTTTGTCTTCTTTACACAATCTTTTTACTTGATACGACACTTTGTTTGATGCATTCGTCGAAACCGATAGAATACATTGAAAACTGAATAAAAATATTTCGAATTTAAGTGTTATCAAACAGTTCAAAGAATATGGGTTCCGAAGGTGGTGAATGTTGTTTCTAAGAAATATAAATAGCAAATGACGTATTCCACGACCTACGTAATCCCTCTCGTTGCTATTTATAAACATTCCTTCTCCAAGTAGATCTCTTCCTGGAATTTGGTGTGCCCGATTGTGTAAACCGATTCAAGTATCACTATTCAAATCCCGGAGTGTGCAAGTTAATATTGATTTATTAATTTGTGTTATTTCACAATTCATTCAATAAAATTCACGATTTAGGAACGTTCCAGGCTGTAAGACTTCAGTATCGCCTTGGTGAAAGATCATCATTCAGAATTGAAGCGTTGCTTGAAATTGCTTCACACGAGGTTTGTGACCAGATCTAAATAGCCAGATACTTTCTTACTTGTTTCTAGCCAACATCTTCCCCTCTCCTACTACTTTCAGTTTTAAAACCAACCCCAAATTGGGATGCCATCGTCTCACTGACTAAAGACGGTTAATTAAGTAAAAAATAAATTAAATAAAATTCAATCGTTCTCTCTACTTTTATTCAGATATATATTTAATTTCGCAAAAATAATAAATCATTTAAAAATGTTTGTTATCTATTCTAGTCACTTTAATGAACGAAAACAATTAGAAAATCGCAATTTACGATAGCAGAACATGAAAGACTTTTCATTGATTCAAGCCCAGAACTGTTACAATATTATATATATTTGAAACATACTTACATTTCAACTTTTTGTACTCGATTATTTAAAAATCAGTTACGTGGCTTTGTGTCAATTGAGTAAATGCCGATGAAGTTATATACGACTATGTTCCCAGTGTTATGTTGTTGGTGCGCCAGAGTTATATCCCACCAGTTTGGTGCCGGTCGAGGATAGAACTCCATCTCAGGGGGGAAGGCTCTATAGTACGATATCTAATGAAACAGGTACTTCGGTATGATCAATTACAAGGAGTAATACTAGACAGTTACAGTGAATCAGCTTAAGACCTGTTTATACTATGGCAAGCTGGGAATCTAGGGCTCAGACAGAGTTAGGTATATTAGTGTCTGACGTGTTAGCGAACGATGGTGGCAAGGGCGGCTTGGAGTGGCAGGACGCCTATGAAGGGCGGCATGTGATGGCGGGCAGTTGCATGACGAGCGCAGGACGGGAGCAAGGGGCTCACCGTGCAGGCGACGGGTGATGGCACAGGGCATGGCACAATTGTACAATGTAAAGGGTCAGATGGCGGAGACATTGAGATTATAAACTTGGTAATTCGTACAAAACACTTAGCCGATTATAGGGCAAACCGGGTGGGTACGCGGACTCCTACGCAAGTGGCGGAGCCAACAGCTGGCGGCCTGAACCGTAGTGTTACCTCAAGGGCTGTTCCAGTCCTGATTCTTCCGCTGGCTTCTCCTGTCCAGCGAGCGGGAGAGGGGGGAAGGGGCGCATTACCGTATAAGGCAATGTCTACGTTCATTGGTTCACCTCATGCGTATTGTGCATCATTTTGTGACCATATAAGGTAATGGTTTGCGTATTCGTTCCTCTATTGGCTGTAAGCTTGTGGCTTTTACTGTTGACATGCGCCGGCCACGTGATCAGTAGATGCGCCGCGCTAGTATGTATATGTATGTATGTATGTATGTATATGGGCAATTCATAACAAAGTATAGTAAATAGTAAAATCATGAACGTCATCGGATTATGTTTTCACTACAAGGTTTTATTCTATTTCGATTCTATTGCTAAAAATATTCTAAATTCGCTGAAGTTGAACTTGGGACGAGAATCGGTAACTGTAGGTACGCCAGATGTTTTCAATGTTATTCTTGGAAACTCTGAAAGCCCTAACAAGTGCGCAAGGTGATTTATTATCCCTTCCGCCGCCTTTTATTTCGGAACAATGCACCACTAACATAATCACCAGAAACAAGTGTACAAGGATATGGACTTTCCGAACGCCACAGCGGTGCTGCCAAGGTTAGTTATCTATGTGAGGATACTGTGACAGCGCTTAATTAGCAGCAGACACACACCTGGACGGATGACGAACCTCGTGCTGGCACTGTTGGTGGCGCGGTGCACTCTTTCGCTGCAGTAGCTGGTCCAGTTTCCTCACCACCTGGGATTCTTGCTGCAGAGTCTCTATCCTCTACCTTCGTCGAATGTCACAGCGGTGCTGCCAAGGTCTGGAATCCATGAGAGGATATTGTGTCAGCGCTCTATTAGCAGCAGACACATACCTGGAAGGATGACGAACCTCGTGCTGGCACTGTTGGTGGACGCGGTGGACTCTCTCGCTGCAGCAGCTGGTCCAGTTTCCTCACCACCTAGGATTCTTGCAGCAGATTCTCCATCTCCGTGTCACCTGTTTCTGTACTTCATTTTATTTAACTTAATTTCAATTTGTAATATTTATATATATTTTTTTGTAATATCTGCATTAACTGTACAGCGCCCCTGAGGTGATATTTCGCAAAAGCGGCGCTATAAAAATCATCCAATAAATAAATAAATAAATAAATGAATAAATATTTGAATTTACCTAACTAATATCCTAATTGCTTTCACAGATGAGTACTGACGACCGTTATATTTCTCATTCTATTCTCTTTTCTGAAAATCACCCATTTAACTAGGTCGCTCATCTATATTAAGTTATTCACCCCTGACTTAAGCCGGAATTACAAGTAATCCTCCTGATTAAGGCGCTTAATTGAAAGAAAATATTCACGGTGTAAAACTTTCAAGAAATTATGTTGAATAGGTTTCAATCCCTTGTTCATCAATTTTTCTTGGGTCTTCAATCGAATCAACCATCTTCTCTGCAAAAAAAAACAATTGTTCCATTTAATGCGAAACTTTCCGTTATATTTAACAACAGTGTCTAAACCAAACACTTTACTTTGGTATCATCAACTCGTCTTATTTAAAATAATTATTATGTTACATAATCATAATAATAATGATGATTTATGTAGAAAATGTTTGGCTTTTCCGGAAACTATAGAACATAATTATATCCGTTTGTTCTATATTAGCGCCGTCCGAGTATATATTTAGGCACAATCAAGTTTTAAAAATAATTCACCAAAGTTTGGTTACTAAACATAACTTAATACGTAATAAAGTACCATATTATGCATACAAACCAAATAAATATATTATAATAAAACTATACTAACAGACCAAACGATTAGTCATAATAGACCCGATATTGTTTTACATGACAAAATTAAAAAATAAGTTATTTCATTGATGTCGCTATTCGAAATTCCTGTAATATTCAAAAATCTGTTTCTGCAAAAATAAGAAAATACACAGATTTAGGATGTGAGATAAAAATAATTTGGCATTCTCCAAGAACAAAAATATTGCCATTGGTTATTTCGGCTACTGGCATTATACCTAACTCTCTCATTCAAAATTTAGGCCTAATAGATCTATCAAAGAATTTATATATAAAAATGAAAAAATAAGTCATTTTAAATACATATAGGATTACGATAGATTTTTTAAATATTTGTAATGGGGGATCAGTAGGATTTATAGGTCCAATTGGAAGTTCTACCGAACCGAACCCTCTGATATGAAAATATCTGGAGTCGGTGAATTATTTTTCCATTTGATCTCTGGTGATTTGACATGTTGTTTTTGTATTTATTATGCTTATATAATGCACTTGCCTAGTATAAAGTCGGAAGAAAAATATAAAAAATATTAATAATAATATTTGGATGATTTGTATAGTGCCGTTTTTGAGCAAAATCACCTCAATCATATAAATAAAATTATTAAATACTTCGTTGTTTATTCAAAAGTATTATGTTTATTTTTTCACTTGTAGCAAACATTTTGTGGGTATACATAATTATTATAATTAAAATAAAATAACTTTGTTTAAATACCACTTTATTGTATATATTATAACCTTTAGGTAAATATATTTAAAGGTTATAAATTTATACAATAAAGTGGTATTCAAACAAAGTTATTTTATTTTAATTATTAGTATTATGTTTTTTTTCGTGTAATTTAAAAATTGCTACAGAGCAGACTTGATATTATTAATGAAATAATGCATTTTATGTATTTGTGTGTTTCTTATTTCCTAGCTGTTTAAATACCACGTAAATAATATGTGGAAGAAACTTCCGCAATTTACATCCTCGCTCCTGACTTCAGACGTTTTAATTTGTTTGTCGTAAATACTTCAAGATTACATTCCCAACAGAAATATTTGAAGTGTATTTATTTCTGAACCAATGAATAACAATAATGTGGTAAGACCTTTAGGGAAAATCAGAAAAATTATACGGGGAATCTGGTACCGATTTCCGCCATATTATATCATTTGAACCGAAGAGAAATTATAGTAAAATTCCTTATAATTCGAGGGTAGAACCAAAAACAGCATTTTGTTACTGCAATTCTCATTTAAAAAAACAGTATAATTTCAAAAATTTTCTTGTGCAATGCTGTTTTGCTTTTAAAACCAGTTATTTGCTGATTATTTCTAAAAACCGACTTATTCCTTGTAAAATATTCTACGAAATGCAGATTCAATTCCAAAATATTCCGTCTTTTGGATTCTTACATTCGACCTCATTGCTTTAAAATTTGATCCTTTTTTATTTATGAAATTATATTTCCGGCCAGTGGGGTAGTTGACATCTCGTCTGGTTCTTACCGAGGCGTCACGACCTGACCGTACATCAGAAGGTGCGGGTTCAATTCCCGTCGGTGGCATTTATTTTTACTCGGGATATATTTCCAATTTGTATGGATATTTAAGGCGAGTTATTATTGTTTATAATAATTTGAGGCGTCAGGAGTTTAATTCATCAGTTGGCTATTAAGTATTAATCATCAAAATGCCCGAGCAAATTTATTTATATAAAATAAAGCAAAAGAGCTTTATTGACCGGTCGGTAGATGAGTTGACATCGCGTTTGGGTCCTACCCGAGCGAAGTTTGTTCAATTCCTCAATTTTGAAGTTATTCGTAACTCGGGAACGATTTAATATATAATTAAAATAATATATATTGATAATCACATTTTCACTGTGAAAAGTAGTCAAAATCATTTTTCGTTGTTTTCTCGAAAACATGAATTTGACAGATGGCGGAAATTTGCACTGGACGTTTCATTTCACATACTAATTTCGGTTATCGTTGCATGGGTGCATGTGTTATTTGAAATTGTATTTCTGCGTAATGTGTAAAATTATGCATTCAGTGAACTTTTAATGAACAAATAAATCATATCCGATGAGCGATATAGTAAAATAAATAAATATTGGTAGGTACTTACCAATATTTATTTATTTTTTATTTGAAATAATGTCCTTTTTCTCTTGTTTAAATATTTAGCATATCTAAATTTGAATCGCTAATGATGTTTTCAAATTTACTGTCTGTGTTCATTCTAAAGGTAATTCTGTTTTTTTCTCTAATGTTATGTCAATAAAAAAGATCATTCAATTATAACGAAAATTGACAAATGAAAACTTCACAAATCATACAACTGTAATATCGGTGATATTTCATAGGTCTGTGCCAGTTTTAGTAAAGTTCGAACTAATAAATTGGTTCTCTCTAAGTGACAAAAGCCTCACGTTATTATATTTTACAATGGGTGAATGAATTGTGCGATGTGTTCAGATATTGCTAAATGAGATTATATTTCAAAGAATTCTTAGGTGTTATTGTGACATTGCCATAAATTAGCTGTCAGATACGAACAGTATTTTAAAATAAGATCAATGAAAGTTCATGGAACAATTAATTAATTTGAGAATATCTTAAAGTTCATAGGGTGAAACCCTCGGAGAATGTGGAAGAAGAGATTTCAAATAAAATATATTCATAATAATTAGAAAAAAATAATTTTGTTTTTAATATCACTTTAAATCATAAAGTGGTATTAAGAGCAAAGTTTTTATTTTTTTATTTTCATTATGTATTTCCAAAAAGTGTTATCATATGTAAAAATTAAAAATATAAACTTTATTATATTGAAGCAATAATTATTACCATGAAACAAAAATAGAAATTTAAAAGAACTTCCGAGAAAACTCTCATTACGCCGACGGGAATTGAACCCGAAGACTACTAGAAAAAAATGTAATAAGCAATAATTGTTGAATTATAAATACTAATACATATTTAATGATTTTGCGGGTTTTGAATATGTTTAATTAGCAAAATTTGTAGAACACCTGACCGACAATCAAAAGGCTGCGGGTTCAATTCCCTTATTCCCGTATTTTTCTCGGAAGATTTTTTTAATTTATTAATATGTTTCAGGTCAATAGGTAAAAAAAATCCGTTATGCTATGCATAAAAACCTTGTCTCTTTTATAAAATCTATTCTATTTTTGATTCGAAAATGTTTTTAGTCGCTTAGCCTAAAACATCTGTGAGAAATTACTGAAGTATAAGTTTCCTCGTCGCTGCATAGGAATCCTGATGCGCTTAAAAAAAATTATAATGCTCGACTGATTATGTTGCACGTATTATAATTATGAAAATCTAAATAAGATTTGTATATTTCTCTGAACTTCAACAGTATTGCTCTTCAATAAGCTAGTAATTGTTACAACCATTCATTCAAAATAAACTTAACAACCAGTTATTAGAACTTCATAATATGTGATTTGAGTGCAGTATTTTAAAAGTGAATATTCGGAAATTTTGCCCAAAAATATTTGATATTCGAAAAGAACGTCGATCGGTAAATGCACCCCAGATGTTTTCATGAAGTTTTCATTTCTCTGAAGGCAAGTGTTTTGCCAAGCCCGGGGTAATTTATTATCCCGACCATCGATTTTTATTGCGGGCAGAATGCACTACTTCAAAAATCACCAGGAACAGGATAACATGATGAATGATGGACTTGCCGAACATCACAGCAGTGCTTCCAGGGTCAGCGTTTTATTAGCAGCAGACACATATCTATACGGATGACGAACCTTGTGCTGGCACTGTTGGTGGATGCGGTGGACTCGCTGCAGCAGCTGGTCCAGTTTCTTCACCAACAAAGATTCTTGCTGCAGAGTCTCCATTTTCTATATTCGTCGAACGTCACATCGGTGCTGCCAAGGTCTGGTATCTGTGAGAAGATATTTCGTCAGCGCTTTGTTAGCAGCAGACACATACCTGGACGGATGACGAACCTTGTGCTGGCACTTTCGCTGCAGCAGCTGTACCAGTTTCCTCACCCCCTAGAATTCTTGCTGCAGAGTCTCCATCTTATATCTTCGTGTCACCTGTTCCTGTACTTCATTTTATTTAACTTAACTTTACTTTATTTTTGTAATATTTATACTTTTTGTAATACCTGCATCAACTGTAAAACGCTCCTGAGGTGATATCTCACAAAAGCAGCGCTATACAAATTGTCCAATAAATAAATAAAATACAATGTGTGATTCTGACATATCCGTTCCGCCCACCTAATAGCTAAGCTTCTTTTCTCGTCGAACATAAAATCAAATGTTTTTCTGAAATGGGCGCAATATTTAATTTATCGAATATAACTAATCGTTCGTTAAAAAACGTATTTACGGTGACCGGATAAATCATCACAATGATAATACATCAAATCTTTAAAAAGTTATATAAAGTCATGGAAAGTGATGAAACAAAAACTTTACTAACTGGGTTAAGTAGATTAATTTAGGTTAGGTTAGGTTAGGTTAAAAAAAATAATTTTCATCGTTTCTAATGACTTTATATCACTTTTTAAAAGTGTGTTGAATTGTCATTGTGTTGAGTTATCATGGAACCCATATTTACATATGACAAACGTCAAAATTCATTGCACTCAAACAATGAGTGGGTCGAACCACTCTTTGTTAGAGTGGAATGACTTCGTCGAGAATCGTCGTGAATGAACTCCATTGTATTTGACGTCAGCACAAATCGGCAAATCAGCGCCATTTATAATTACTTCAAATTTCAATGGTTTCTGATAACCACCGAATCTCGATATTTTAGCGCTCTGCAAGTTTTTTAGTTTAGTTAAATCAGGTTAGGATTAAACCACCAGGGAAAACGGTAGTCATAATTTAACCGAACCCTGACTGTCAAACGTCAACGTTTTAATTTCGCGTGGTTTGCCGTTTTTATTCAAATGTGTAATATAAATATTAATAACTAATTTAAAAAAATATATATATCTATCGGTATCTTCTATCAATTTGTATAAAAAGAGTATTTAAAGTTATTAATAAGTAAGTTAGTAATTACAGTTTTATTCTGAGATTGATGACATTTTGCACACTTGACATTCAAAACAAGAGCAAGGTTATCTTAGCCTGATTTTTGTACATTATTTTGAACATAGGTCGAATTAAAAACATTTAAAATATCTCAATGTTAGATAGCTTTTCCTTGGATAATCACACAGGTTTTTTGTAATAGTTAAGATTTACGAACGCTCAACAAAGCAAAGTTTTGTGGTTAAATGATAATTTTGAAATTTGATATTTAACAAGATGAAATTGGAGGGTATGGTAATGATTCACGAATTTCAGTAGGTAAATTCACAAAGGATTTTTATTCACATTGAGATTTTTTATTAAAAGTGTCTCAGTTTTGTACATGATTATAACATTGTAAATGCTGTATTATTGTAACATTATTCTTTCAACAATTTCTTTGTTTCTAACTGACATATAATTAAACAACTTACTGATGATATATTATATATTCTGTAATTTTTTGATAAAATAAATTAATTAAAAAAATATATATTTATTTTCCGCTTTTTTATAGACAGGCCGGTTGATAACCAGCTTGGTATTTTAATAGACCATCAAAAGATAGACAGATATCATGGTGAACTAAAAAAATAATGTGATAGACAAATAATATACCCCTTTTTAAGCATTGTGTCCTTTGAAACATACATAATATTTAAATAACTTATTATATTACATTATAAGCCAATGACTTTTGAAAGGCATTCATAGTTTTATATTTTAGATGCTTTATGGCACATTCATAGTGCATATATTAAGTTATGAATAAAACAGAGAACGTGCTTGTGGAAAACCCTTTCCAGGGTTCTGTTTTTGTAGTTGACCCATTGCATATGTACATGATAGTACAGAAAGTTAAAAAGAGCGTCATTTTTACCTATGAGCTCCAGAACTGAAATCTTCTACAGAGCGTGTTTGATTTGAGAGGTACTTACTCGTATTTCATATTTTTATTTATCAACGGACAATTTACAAAATAATCATCACCATCTGTTAGATTGTTGTAGTTCTGGTTTGTCACCGAAACATTTGTTATGCATTCATTATCTAACAATTCTCCCCGTTTTAAGGAATGAATCTCTGGGTACTCTCTGGGTAGTAAGTTGCCGTGCGTTGCTAGAAAAAACTATCAAAGGAACATCTTGAAGCAAAATATTGTGTCGTTCAATTATTTTAATAAGCAGCAATATTTGTTGAATGATTTTCTTGAACTATTTCATGGCCAAAAAATAATAAATACAATAAAATATATTATAATTTTGTTTTTATATTCAGTACCTGTGCCGCAAACGTCGTTGAAATAATTAATCAAACAAAGTTATCATAGAAATTCTCAATGAAAGGAAATCATTCTGTGGACGGGAATATTTAATATTTGCAATCAATGTTGGACTTGGGATATGAATAATAATTCATTTTTTTAAATCTGCTTTTTTAACTGTTAAACAAAAAATAAGTTTTTTAATAAATTGTTTATGGATTCCAATTAATGGGTCTGGTAATTCCGTACATTTTGTTTCATTACAAAAAAATATATTTTTAGCTTACAGTCCCCAGCGTTGCCCAGGCAGACAGTAATTCTGGAACCGCAGTGACAGTCCAATTCAGATTCTTTCCTCTTATTTTGAAGGTCAAATTTTCAGAATTTACTCCAGAAGTATCAAGTTCTGCTTTAAACGTGTGAAAAGGGGTTGGGCTGGAAAACTTTTATTTTGAAATTCAAGTGTGAAAATTTTCATCAATCTCAGAATAAAACTGCAGTTTTTTTTAGAAAACAAAACCATTAACGCGTTTCGGTACACCCTTCTTTATATAATACTCGCGCAGACCCGTGAAAAATCACGGCATATTATAATTCTAGGATTTATAGAGTGAAAAGTATGTATTTTTTAATGCCCCCTTAGGATTATTGCCCTTCGAAAACAAACATCGTGAAATTTAGACAATTGCAAATTTACCTTTCGAGTAAACACCGTCAGTAATCTTAAAAAATGACGAAAGATGTTCAAATTTTAAAAAAAAGAAAAACGAGTTTCAATTTCAATATTAATTGATTTACTGAAATTGTTGGACAACCCATCCGATTGAAATACGCCAAATGCAACAGAACGCGCCTAAATGCGAATTTCAATAATGCGCCATGGGAATTATACGATTTTGCGGGTGGTATTGAAAACACTCAACCCATAGTTTATTTATTCAAAAAAATTACCTCAAAGGCCAGAGAAGATTACTATAAAAAACGCCGAAAATGACAAGAAAAAAATATGGAGTATTATTAAGGACATATCCCACACTAGACAAATGACTACACCCATCAATAAGATTAAAATTGAAGGCCGATCATTCACGTAATGACTCAGTAAAAATTGCAGACCATTTCAATGAATTTTTCACCTCAGTCGGATCTAACCTTTCCAATAAAATTCTAACTAGAAATAATATTTCGGAACATGACCTTGCAAATGAAATAACCCTGGCTCATCTCAGTTAAACTCCATTTATTTTCACACCTACCAAAGAATTGGAAATTACAGAAATCATCTCAACATTAAAAAATAGTCACTCAACAGGAATAGATAAAATCTCTACTAAACTCACTAAACATTGAAAAACCCTTATTGCCAGCCCTCTCAAACATGTTATTAACTTAAGCCTCCAATCCGGTATATACCCAAAATCACTTATACATGCCTCTATCATCCCTATTTTCAAATTAAGTGACAGATCTTCCCTAAATAGTTACATGCCTATATCGCTATTGAGCATTATATCCAAAATTCCTGAAAAAGTAGTAAAAATAAGACTCCTCCAATTCCTCGAGGACAATAAAATCCTTTCCAAAAACCAATACGGTTTTCGCAAAGATTGTAGTACTGCTGATGCAATTGCAACCTTTACCAAAATGATATCAGATAACCTCGATAAAGGCAATAAACCTCTTGCTGTCTTTTTAGATTTGTCTAAAGCCTTCGACACTATTTCCTACCACATTCTTCTGAAAAAACTGCAACAGATTGGGATAGAAGGTACTGCCCTGAAATGGTTTAAAAACTACCTCACGCAGAGATCACAAACAACCGTCATCCACTCCGATCAAGAATACAGGAGTAAATGTTTACCTATCTCCTACGGCGTACCCCAAGGAAGTGTTCTAGGCCCGCTCTTATTTCTCATATATATGAACTCCTTGCTGGATTGGGATATTGAAGGTAATATCTTTCGCTGATGACACGGTTATCATATTTACGAGTAAAATGTGGAGAACAACAATTGAGAAGGCAAATTCTGGACTGAACAAAATTAAAAAAATGGCTAGACTCCAACCTCCTCACCCTAAATATAAAAAAAACACAATATATACATTTTTAAATCCGAAAATTAACTCTCTCAGAAAACCTTCCTAAAATAATTATTCACACTTGCCCAAAATATCTAGACACTCCCCCACTATCTTTAACTACAAGCTGTGCATGCCCAATTATTAAACTGTCAACTGAAATAAAATACCTAGGTGTCATTATAGATAACCATTTACGCTGGAAGGCCCAAATCAACTCAATAACAAAAAGACTCCGTAAGTTATGCTATATTTTTTATTCTCTTTGATCAATCCTTGATATAAAAACACTCAAAAGTGTTTATTTTGCTCTATTCCAATCTATAGCTACGTACGGCATTATTGGATGGGGAGGTTGTGCTGCATCCATTCTCTACCCTCTAGTGACTGTTCAAAAACTTTTGTTAAGGATCATGTTCCCGTTCTTACTCATCAGAGCCACTTTTCAAGAAACTAGCAGTCCTGGACATTCGTCAACTATATAGTAAGATAGTTCTCATCCATATCTGGAAAAATGGTTTGATAAATTCTACGCAAACAGATATACATACACGCTACTCAACGCATGAAAAATGCACAATACCCATAACAAAAACCACTCTCTCACAAAGACAATACACATACATCGCACTAAAAATATACAATGCACTAAATAACGACATCAAAAGATCCAGTTCACTTACACACTTTGCAACCGGTGTCCAAAAATGGATATCCGGAAAGGGTCGAAATTTCTTTAAAGAATTTCTTTTAGGTATTTCTTTAAAGATTTTCTTCAAAGAATGTATGTTATACCACCAATAAAAGTTTTTGTTGTAAAGAACTATATATAATTACTATAATATTAATAGCCGAAAGTTTAAAAACTCTTTATATAAATTACTTAAAACTATTTGGCACCACTGTACGGCATACATGTTCCATGTACCTACTGTGCCACCTTAGCTACCAGCTGAGTAAACCACCGTAACAATAATAATTGACTCCAGTGTTCAGTGTAATTTGCCGGACTTGACACATGAATTCTAACTTTGATGTATTTGTACAAAATTGCTGCAAAATAATGTACCTACCAATGAAATCACGCACATATAGATTTCCATAGTAAAAATAATCCTTTCTTTTTTGCTTACTCTATAGTACTATGTATAACTACATACTTTTTATATTTTTTTATGTATCTACTTTACTTTAAGGAAATCAACAGTTTACAATGTGCTTCATTAATATATGTGTAATTTACCTAATTGAAAAACCAATTACAGATTTCATCAATATACTATTGTATTATGTATCTAAAAATGTAAACACTTTACTTACAACTAAAAAATATTATGGTATTACACACAAACGTTATTTATGTTCTATACTTTCATACTATTTTTTTATTCTACTGTATTCTTCCATACTTCCTTATATTACTATATAGTCATTTACATTATTTTATGTTCTTAAATATTCTTTAATAATATGTTATTTTATATTCTCTCACATTCTTTATGTTAATGTATAGAAAATCGACCACCATAATAGGGGCATGTGCCTAGCATGGTGGTCGAAAAATCCTCAATGCATGTAACAAACAATTCAATGAATAAATAAACTAAAAAAAAAATTAATGCCACAACAACAAAATACCAAAAATGGTTTTAATAATTGTCTTTTTCACGACTCCGAAAATAAATTTACGTAACTCTGATGTTGGGTAATATTGAATACTTAATCAAATGTATTCAGATCTTGAAAATAGAATGATATTGTAATTTGTTGCGAAGAACCGAGCGATGTTGTTTCAATACCGTAAATAAAATAAAATTTCTTCTTCTAGACGACCTTGAGCCACGTTTAGCTTAGTGATCAGATCTCAAAAATCAGTTTCGTGTTATTTCCACTTCTTCTTCCCCTTGTCCTTCTCCTCATACTCCTAACATTATGCCCGGCAACGATGAGGATTCAGGATGTTGAATAATTTCTACACAGATATTTATCAAAAAATTAGTTCATCAAAACATTTAAGAAGATGGTTGAGTTAACAACACAACGTATTTTCACTCCAGTTTCACCCAAAGGATGCCGTAGTTTCACTGGCTCCAGCAAAAAACAATCTTTTATTGCATCAAATCAAAATCAAAAATTATATCTATGTCTACAATCTCCCCGTGTATTGAGTAATTTACGTATTGTGAGAACCCTTTCATTTCTATTTAGATATATATTTTAATAAGTTAGTATTCGGTGATTCCATTTGACGTGGGAAATGCGCGAATAAATCATTGGAGAGATATTTCTTTCCATCGCGGGCTGTCGCTCAAATACTGATAACTCACAATTCCTCCAGCAAACAGAATCCCAAACACCTCTTTAATAATAATATGAAACACTCGTATTCCAAAACCTCTGTCAATATGGTGCGTGTGGGTATTGGTGCATAGACACAGACAGCATTTTACGCCCGGCCTGAACGGGGTCGATATCAAAATATAAAAGGAGTTACATCCTTTCTTCTCCAAACAAAGAGGCGGAGAAATAAGATATAAACGGGCAGTTTTGAGATTGGATTGTATTTTATTGCATCGCACAAAACGTATATCACTTTTAAATAAATAAATATATATTTTTATATTTCATTTATTGACAGTAAGTAAAACACTATGCTGACCCAAGAAATCAAAATTGGTTTCGAAAAATGTCGTTTTCTGTAATTGTTATCACAGTACTTATAAATAGATATATTTATTTATTTAAAATTTACGGCACTAGTGCCATTTACATACATTTTTTTACACATACTTGGTACAGTATTAAATTTTGAAGAAAAATTAAAAAAAAAATAATAAAATAACAGTAAAGAAAGAAGCAATAACATGAACCTGTTATTTAGTGACCTCATCAAAATAAGTGGCATTAAAATGTGTTATTAGTGCAGCTTTATACTTCACAGGGGGCATATTAAAATTATCTGCGATTTTAGCATAAACAGTTCCCAAGTTTGGGCTAATATTTATAACTGAGTTATATCCCGAGACTGTGGTATAATTGTCACAATAATACCTACTAGAGGACCTTGATCTAATTGTAGGTACATGAAATTGAATCAAAATGAATATATCAGGGCTATCCAACTGATAATTTATAATTTTCTACAAAAATGTAAGAATAAAATTTTTCTTCTGTCACTTGACTTAAGCAATTTCAATGAATGTAATAAAAAATCAAAATCTATTGTTTCTAAAGGAATTACAAGCCTAAAATTAAAACACCTTAAAATTTTGCGTTGGACTCTTTCAATGGTATTAATATGATTATTAAAAACCAAAGAAGGTGACCAAATTGTAGAGTTGTATTCTAGAATACTTCTAACGAGAGATGTGAAATATTTAACTATGTGAAGCACCCACCGTTGCCCGGGCTTTATTCTGCTTGAAAGGGTGGGTAAATGAGATAGGGGTGGTTTTTAGAATTCTCATGTGAACGGTGTTTTGAAAGTGTGCTCAATTTCATCAAACTCAAAATAAAACTATAGATTTGTATGAAAAACAAAGACACCCACCCAAAGAACCTGTATATGTATATAATATAATGTATCTTATATATATCTTATATCTATATATATATCTTATATCTTATCTAATGTATCTTATTTTATTATATGCTTTTGTTGTAACATTTAATATTTTTTCTTTTTTCGTTGTTTTATGTTTCCTTTATTGTTTTAATTTTGTAGAATCTATAATAACTGTGATACTCTACTATTAAACTTTGTGGTGTGTAAAAGCCCATTAGGGCGTGTAATAATAATAATAATAATAATAATAATAATAATAATGAAACTAGGATAAGGAAAATTTTAAAATGCAATCTATCTGCTAAAAATTTAGTAAAAGCAATAAATACTTGGGCAATACCTCTATTAACGTACTCATTTGGCATAATTAAATGGTCTAATACAGATTTAGATAACTTAGAAAGATTAATTAGAACTACGCTAACAAAATTTAATTGCCATCATCCAAATTCAGCTATAGAACGAGTTAATTTACCTAGAAATTTAGGAGGTAGAGGTATAGTCAAAATAACTTCTTTGAAACATAATCAGGTAGAAATGCTAAGAACTTTTTTCCATAGGAAAGCTCATAGCTCAGAAATGCACAAAATAATTTGCAAGGCAGATAGAAATATTACACCTTTAAATTTATATGATGAGAATGCCAACATTTTTATAAATCCCAACCAGGAATTATTAGATTCCTGGTCAAATAAAATTTTACACGCAAAACACTTCAATTATCTCAACCAAACGTATGTTGACAAAATTAAGTCAAACAAATGGTTGAGTATTGGAGAGTTGAGCGCAGAAATAGAAGGATTTATGCTTGCAATTCAGGATAGAGTCATTAATACTAAAAATTATAGAAAGCATATAATCAAAGATACAAATCAAATTGATGATTTGTGTAGAAAATGTTTGGCTTTTCCGGAAACTATAGAACATATTATATCGGGATGTTCTATATTAGCACCGTCCGAGTATACATTTAGGCACAATCAAGTTTTAAAAATAATTCACCAAAATTTGGTAATTAAACATAACTTGATTGACTGCCGTAATGTAGTACCATATTATGAATACGAACCAAATTCATTTTTAGAAAACGAATTTTATAAAATATATTATGATAAAACTATACTAACAGACCGAGCGATTAGTCATAATAGACCCGATATAGTTTTACATGACAAAATTAAAAAAATAACTTATATCATTGATGTTGCTATTCCAAATTCCTGTAATATTCAAAAATCTGTTAGTGAAAAAATAAGAAAATACACAGATTTAGGAAATGAAATAAAAAGAATTTGGCATTCTCAGACTATAAAAATATTACCATTCGTTATTTCGGCTACTGGCATTATACCTAGCTCTCTAATTAAAAATTTAGGCGTATTAGATCTATCAAAAAATTTATATATAAAGATGCAAAAGTCGGTCATTTTGAATACATGTAGGATAACAAAAGATTTTTTAAATATTTATGTTGAGGGATCAGTAGGATTTATAGGCCCTGTTAGAAGTTCTACCGAGCCGAACCCTCTGATATGAAAATATCTGGAGACGGTGAATTTTTTTTTCCCATTTGATATCTGGTGATTTGACGTGTTGTTGTTCTTGTATTGTTTTGTATTTATTTTACTTAGATAATGCACTTACATAGTGTTGATTGACTAGCTGATCATTTGTGGAAAAGTGAGTGGAAGGGTTAAGTTTTTCCTTTGGGGAAGACTTAACCCGGACAACTAAATCGGAAGTTTAAAAAAAAAAAAAAATAAATAAATCGCTTAGCAACGCTAGTTTAGGCATATACTTTGCATTTGCTCTCTGATTATTTTTTGTAATATCAGATAGAAAAGAATTAGCTTTGATCCCAAAAAATATAAATATTTAAAGAAGAGTATATCAGATAACGCATTAAATAAACTGCCAGTAAGCCATAGGATATTTAGGTAAATAAATAGGATTTAAAAATAAAAAATTTTTGAGGACCCCAGTAACCAAGGTAAACAACAATATTTGACATTCATTTGAAAAAAATAAAAATATATTTTAATGGTATATTTTTATGTTGATAACGTTTTTCTGGAATATAATATATCATAGATTCGTAATGTTGAAAGGTAGTTGAATTGGAAATTATAGATTTGTTATGTCGAAAGGTAGTTTGATTAGAATATTTAATTTAGTCACATTGAAAATTATTTATTGATTTGGTTACTGGAATGTAGTAGTAAAGATACAATCATCTCCAAGTTGTTTTGCAAAATGACAATGTCATTTGCAACCAACGTAGATGAACAGGGGATTATTATGTCATCTGTACAGATGAACATGGATAGTCTAAGACCCCAAAAAACAAAAGCAGGTATTCCTAGACAGCGTATGAAATGGACGAACGATGTCAATATGTTCATTGTTCGTTCATATTTTTATGTAACCAAAGTAGAAACAGATATGTTGTTATACAGGAAAAAATTACATTTACTTTTCTCACAAAATTATCCGATTGCCCAAGTAAGCGAACAAAGATTAGCAGACCAAAAGCGAGCTATTTTCAAAAATAATTTAATTTCTGTAGTCACATTAGAACAGATTAAAAGAGAAGTAGCAGATAGATTGCAAAGAGGAAATAATTTAGAACAAATTAACACAAGTAATGTCATATCAGATGCATTGAATGTAGATAGTTTGGGTAATATTCTAGTCGATATGTCCAATGATATTACAGTAGATTCAAATAACTTAGACGTTATTTATAATCTTAGGGAAATCAACATTGCAAATTTAAACTTTGTTGATGAAAATATAGTAGAATTAGCTAACTTACTTCATAATAATATAAACAGATATATAGATGTAGAGCCAACAGTTAGACCAAAATTACCGAAATTGCATACGTCAAAGAAATTATCTAAATTAATTTTTGAATTAAATAACATTATTTTACCAAAAATCATATTTGACGAAATTAGTTTTTTAGATCTTCATACAATAGTATACGCTAGTGCGATTACTGTTTGTAATAAGTTAGGAATTAAATTATCATCCTCTGACGATAGATCATATAGTTATAGTAAACCAGAATGGCAGATCAGATTAGAAAATGATGTAGTATTTTTAAGAAGTAACATAGCTAGAGTAATAGAATATAAAAATGGAAATAGAAGTAGGAAAATTTTGAGACATGTAGATGAAATTGGTAGAAAATTTGGTTATAACATTGATAGTCATAATAATGAAAATATAATCAATGATTTATTGGATTTATTAAAACAAAAATTAGGGGTAAAAGCTAGTAGATTAAAAAGATATAATTATACGTATAATAAAAAAAATAATAATAGATTATTCCAGAAAAATGAAAAAATATTTTATTCCAAACTTGACGATAAACAAAATATTATTTCGAATAATAATATTCCATTGCCATCTGAATCAGATATGCGCGATTTTTGGACTAAAATTTGGAGTAAAGATATAAAACATAACGAGTCAACTCCCTGGATAGAAAATGAAGAACTCAATTTTTCAGGCATTGAACAAATGAGTTTTTCTAATATATCGGTTGAATTGTTAACCAAAATTATTAAAAATACTCATAATTGGAAAGCCACGGGTTGCGATTGGATACATAATTTTTGGTACAAACGTCTGACTACTTTACATCCTCTTTTGGCAAAAAATCTTTCAAAATTTGTCAGTCAACCACAAAATTTTCCAAATTTTCTAACTAAGGGCATTACTTATATGTTACCCAAAAGCGAAAATATTAATAATCCCTCTCAGTACAGACCCATTACATGTTTACCGACAATATACAAAATTTTGACCTCTTGTTTAACAGATTTAATATATACTCATTTAGATGAAAAAAATATTTTATCTGAACAACAAAAAGGTTGTCGCAGAAAACATATGGGATGTAAAGAACAACTAGTTATTGATTCTGTAATTCTAAAACAGATTCAAACTCGAAAACGTAATTTACATACTTGCTATATAGACTACCAAAAGGCTTTCGATAGTGTCCCGCACTCGTGGCTGATCAAAGTATTAAATATATATAAAATTAACCCCATTATTATTAGCTTTTTGGAAAATATTATGTCCTTTTGGAATACCAATTTACTTATCAATTTAAAAGGTAAGAAAATAGTAATACCGGGCATTTCAATTAAAAGAGGAATTTTTCAAGGAGACTCATTGAGTCCTCTTTGGTTTTGTTTAGCATTGAATCCTCTATCTAAAATGTTAATTAAAAGCAAGTTTGGAATAAAAGTTAAGGGTAATACAAGGGAGAGTAGTACAATTTCGCATTTATTATATATGGATGACATAAAATTATTTTCGAATTCTGAACAAAATTTAGAGAAAATGATCGAGGTAGTTAAAAACTTTTCAGATGATATCAAAATGACTTTTGGTTTAGATAAATGTAGAACGATCCATATAGAGAAAGGCAAAATTGTAGATGGGGACGAGAGTATATTTAGAAATTTCCAAATTACTAGTATGAAAAGGGATGAGGTTTATAAGTATTTAGGATACCCACAATCAAATAGATTAGACCATAGTAGTATTAAAAATGATATTAGGATTAAATTTCACAATAGGATCAGGAAAATTTTAAAATGCAATCTATCTGCTAAAAATTTAGTAAAAGCAATAAATACTTGGGCAATACCTCTATTAACGTACTCATTTGGCATAATTAAATGGTCTGATACAGATTTAGATAACTTAGAAAGATTAATTAGAACTACGCTAACAAAGTTTAATTGCCATCATCCAAATTCAGCTATAGAACGAGTTAATTTACCTAGAAATTTAGGAGGTAGAGGTATAGTCAAAATAACTTCTTTGAAACATAATCAGGTAGAAATGCTAAGAACTTTTTTCCATAGGAAAGCTCATAGCTCAGAAATGCACAAAATAATTTGCAAGGCAGATAGAAATATTACACCTTTAAATTTATACGATGAGAATGCCAACATTTTTATAAATCCCAACCAGGAATTATTAGATTCCTGGTCAAATAAAATTTTACACGCAAAACACTTCAATTATCTCAACCAAACGTATGTTGACAAAATTTCGTCAAACAAATGGTTGAGTATTGGAGAGTTGAGCGCAGAAATAGAAGGATTTATGCTTGCCATTCAGGATAGAGTCATTAATACTAAAAATTATAGAAAGCATATAATCAAAGATACAAATCAAATTGATGATTTGTGTAGGAAATGTTTGGCTTTTCCGGAAACTATAGAACATATTATATCTGGATGTTCTATATTAGCACCGTCCGAGTATACATTTAGGCACAATCAAGTTTTAAAAATAATTCACCAAAATTTGGTAATTAAACATAACTTGATTGACTGCCGTAATATAGTACCATACTATGAATACGAACCAAATTCATTTTTAGAAAACGAATTTTATAAAATATATTATGATAAAACTATACTAACAGACCGAGCGATTAGTCATAATAGACCCGATATAGTTTTACATGACAAAATTAAAAAAATAACTTATATCATTGATGTCGCTATTCCAAATTCCTGTAACATTCAAAAATCTGTTAATGAAAAAATTAGAAAATACACAGATTTAGGAAACGAAATAAAAAGAATTTGGCATTCTCAGACTATAAAAATATTACCATTCGTTATTTCGGCTACTGGCATTATACCTAGCTCTCTCATTAAAAATTTAGGCGTATTAGATCTATCAAAAAATTTATATATAAAGATGCAAAAGTCGGTCATTTTGAATACATGTAGGATAACGAAAGATTTTTTAAATATTTATGTTGAGGGATCAGTAGGATTTATAGGCCCTGTTAGAAGTACTACCGAGCCGAACCCTCTGATATGAAAATATCTGGAGACGGTGAATTTTTTTTTCCCATTTGATCTCTGGTGAGTTGACGTGTTGTTGTTCTTGTATTGTTTTGTATTTATTTTGCTTATATAATGCACTTACATAATGTTGATTGACTAGATGATCATTTGTGGAAAAGTGAGTGGAAGGGTTAAGTTTTTCCTTTGGGGAAGATTTAACCCGGACAACTAAATCGGAAGTTTAAAAAAAAAAAAAAATAATAATAAATTGCTTAGCAACGCTAGTTTAGGCATATACTTTGCATTTGCTCTCTGATTATTTTTTGTAATATCAGATAGAAAAGAATTAGCTTTGATCCCAAAAAATATAAATATTTAAAGAAGAGTATATCAGATAACGCATTAAATAAACTGCCAGTAAGCCATAGGATATTTAGGTAAATAAATAGGATTTAAAAAAAAAATTATTTGAGGACCCCAGTAACCAAGGTAAACAACAATATTTGACATTCATTTGAAAAAAATAAAAATATATTTTTATGTTGATAACGTTTTTCTGGAATATAATATATCATAGATTCGTAATGTTGAAAGGTAGTTGAATTAGAAATTATAGATTTGTTATGTCGAAAGGTAGTTTGATTAGAATATTTAATTTGGTCACATTGAAAATTATTTATTGATTTGGTTACTGGAATGTAGTAGTAAAGATACAATCATCTCCAAGTTGTTTTGCAAAATGACAACAATGTCATTTGCAACCAACGTAGATGAACAGGGGATTATTATGTCATCTGTACAGATGAACATGGATAGTCTAAGACCCCAAAAAACAAAAGCAGGTATTCCTAGACAACGTATGAAATGGACGAACGATGTCAATATGTTCATTGTTCGTTCATATTTTTATGTAACCAAAGTAGAAACAGATATGTTGTTATATAGGAAAAAATTACATTTACTTTTCTCACAAAATTATCCGATTGCCCAAGTAAGCGAACAAAGATTAGCAGACCAAAAGCGAGCTATTTTCAAAAATAATTTAATTTCTGTAGTCACATTAGAACAGATTAAAAGAGAAGTAGCAGATAGATTGCAAAGGGGAAATAATTTAGAACAAATTAACACAAGTAACAATGTCATATCAGATGCATTGAATGTAGATAGTTTGGATAATATTCTAGTCGAAATGTCCAATGATATTACAGTAGATTCAAATAACTTAGCCGTTATTTATAATCTTAGGGAAATCAACATTGCAAATTTAAACTTTGTTGATGAAAATGTAGTAGAATTAGCTAACTTACTTCATAATAATATAAACAGATATATAGATGTAGAGCCAACAGTTAGACCAAAATTACCGAAATTGCATACGTCAAAGAAATTATCTAAATTAATTTTTGAATTAAATAACATAATCTTACCAAAAATCATATTTGACGAAATTAGTTTTTTAGATCTTCATACAATAGTATACGCTAGTGCGATTACTGTTTGTAATAAGTTAGGAATTAAATTATCATCCTCTGACGATAGATCATATAGTTATAGTAAACCAGAATGGCAGATCAGATTAGAAAATGATGTAGTATTTTTAAGAAGTAACATAGCTAGAGTAATAGAATATAAAAATGGAAATAGAAGTAGGAAAATTTTGAGACATGTAGATGAAATTTGTAGAAAATTTGGTTATAACATTGATAGTCATAATAATGAAAATATAATCAATGATTTATTGGATTTATTAAAACAAAAATTAGGCGTAAAAGCTAGTAGATTAAAAAGATATAATTATACGTATAATAAAAAAAATAATAATAGATTATTTCAGAAAAATGAAAAAATATTTTATTCCAAACTTGACGATAAACAAAATATTATTTCGAATAATAATATTCCGTTACCATCTGAATCAGATATGCGCGATTTTTGGACTAAAATTTGGAGTAAAGATATAAAACATAACGAGTCAACTCCATGGATAGAAAATGAAGAACTCAATTTTTCAGGTATTGAACAAATGAGTTTTTCTAATATATCGGTTGAATTGTTAACCAAAATTATTAAAAATACTCATAATTGGAAAGCCACGGGTTGCGATTGGATACATAATTTTTGGTACAAACGTCTGACTACTTTACATCCTCTTTTGGCAAAAAATCTTTCAAAATTTGTCAGTCAACCTCAAAATTTTCCAAATTTTCTAACTAAGGGTATTACTTATATGTTACCCAAAAGCGAAAATATTAATAATCCTTCTCAGTACAGACCCATTACATGTTTACCGACAATATACAAAATTTTAACCTCTTGTTTAACAGATTTAATATATACTCATTTAGATGAAAAAAATATTTTATCTGAACAACAAAAAGGTTGTCGCAGAAAACATATGGGATGTAAAGAACAATTAGTTATCGATTCTGTAATTCTAAAACAGATTCAAACTCGAAAACGTAATTTACATACTTGCTATATAGACTACCAAAAGGCTTTCGATAGTGTCCCGCACTCGTGGCTGATCAAAGTATTAAAAATATATAAAATTAACCCCATTATTATTAGCTTTTTGGAAAATATTATGTCCTTTTGGAATACCAATTTACTTATCAATTTAAAAGGTAAGAAAATAGTAATACCGGGCATTTCAATTAAAAGAGGGATTTTTCAAGGAGACTCATTGAGTCCTCTTTGGTTTTGCTTAGCATTGAATCCTCTATCTAAAATGTTAATTAAAAGCAAGTTTGGAATAAAAGTTAAGGGTAATACAAGGGAGAGTAGTACAATTTCGCATTTATTATTTATGGATGATATAAAATTATTTTCGAATTCTGAACAAAATTTAGAGAAAATGATCGAGGTAGTTAAAAACTTTTCAGATGATATCAAAATGACATTTGGTTTAGATAAATGTAGAACGATCCATATAGAGAAAGGCAAAATTGTAGATGGGGACGAGAGTATATTTAGAAATTTCCAAATTACTAGTATGAAAAGGGATGAGGTTTATAAGTATTTAGGATACCCACAATCAAATAGATTAGACCATAGTAGTATTAAAAATGATATTAGGATTAAATTTCAAACTAGGATAAGGAAAATTTTAAAATGCAATCTATCTGCTAAAAATTTAGTAAAAGCAATAAATACTTGGGCAATACCTCTATTAACGTACTCATTTGGCATAATTAAATGGTCTAATACAGATTTAGATAACTTAGAAAGATTAATTAGAACTACGCTAACAAAGTTTAATTGCCATCATCCAAATTCAGCTATAGAACGAGTTAATTTACCTAGAAATTTAGGAGGTAGAGGTATAGTCAAAATAACTTCTTTGAAACATAATCAGGTAGAAATGCTAAGAACTTTTTTCCATTGGAAAGCTCATAGCTCAGAAATGCACAAAATAATTTGCAAGGCAGATAGAAATATTACACCTTTAAATTTATACGATGAGAATGCCAACATTTTTATAAATCCCAACCAGGAATTATTAGATTCCTGGTCAAATAAAATTTTACACGCAAAACACTTCAATTATCTCAACCAAACGTATGTTGACAAAATTAAGTCAAACAAATGGTTGAGTATTGGAGAGTTGAGCGCAGAAATAGAAGGATTTATGCTTGCAATTCAGGATAGAGTCATTAATACTAAAAATTATAGAAAGCATATAATCAAAGATACAAATCAAATTGATGATTTGTGTAGAAAATGTTTGGCTTTTCCGGAAACTATAGAACATATTATATCGGGATGTTCTATATTAGCACCGTCCGAGTATACATTTAGGCACAATCAAGTTTTAAAAATAATTCACCAAAATTTGGTAATTAAACATAACTTGATTGACTGCCGTAATGTAGTACCATATTATGAATACGAACCAAATTCATTTTTAGAAAACGAATTTTATAAAATATATTATGATAAAACTATACTAACAGACCGAGCGATTAGTCATAATAGACCCGATATAGTTTTACATGACAAAATTAAAAAAATAACTTATATCATTGATGTTGCTATTCCAAATTCCTGTAATATTCAAAAATCTGTTAGTGAAAAAATAAGAAAATACACAGATTTAGGAAATGAAATAAAAAGAATTTGGCATTCTCAGACTATAAAAATATTACCATTCGTTATTTCGGCTACTGGCATTATACCTAGCTCTCTAATTAAAAATTTAGGCGTATTAGATCTATCAAAAAATTTATATATAAAGATGCAAAAGTCGGTCATTTTGAATACATGTAGGATAACAAAAGATTTTTTAAATATTTATGTTGAGGGATCAGTAGGATTTATAGGCCCTGTTAGAAGTTCTACCGAGCCGAACCCTCTGATATGAAAATATCTGGAGACGGTGAATTTTTTTTCCCATTTGATATCTGGTGATTTGACGTGTTGTTGTTCTTGTATTGTTTTGTATTTATTTTACTTATATAATGCACTTACATAGTGTTGATTGACTAGCTGATCATTTGTGGAAAAGTGAGTGGAAGGGTTAAGTTTTTCCTTTGGGGAAGACTTAACCCGGACAACTAAATCGGAAGTTTAAAAAAAAAAAAAAAAAATAGAACATTAATGATCTATCTAGGTATATAAATAAAATGTTAAATGTAACAACGCCATCTTTTCGCCATCTGCACATACAGACTTAGCCACAGCAAAATTTTATAAATAAATGCTGTTAAATCAGATATTATTAGTTCTATTTTCAACGTTAATGCGATTGTTAAAAACCCATACTTGTTACCAATTACACGTAGGACTATGATCTTCTTTAATGCGTATATTATGTACTTTCTGGTAGGTAGGCATTCTAATTAAAGTTAATAATGTCTTTGCAAAGAACCTAGTATTGTATTTTTGATGATCCGTTTTGCTTTGGTGAAATTAAAAAATGAAACGTTACTTGAAATGGAACCTTGAGAGTCACAACTGCACCTAACCGTTTAGACCTAGTGAGACTATGGCTTACTAGGCATCCTAAATTGGGATATATTGTGAGGCTGAAAGTAGTGGGGAGGGCAAAAAAAGATGAGAAAGATGAAGGTAGGTAAATACAATATAATCACAATGTCTCCGGGCAGTTAGTATTCTTGTGCGGTATTCATTTTCTTTTCTGATTAGAACAAATAAAAATTATTATTGAAGACAATATTAGCGATTTCTTAACAAAAATCTGAAACAGAAAAATCAGAAAAGGATACGGTCACATCTAGGACTCGAACCCAGGACCTTTGTCTTGCCGGGACACAAGGGTCCTGGGTTCGAGTCCTAGATGTGACCGTATCCTTTTCTGATTTTTCTGTTTCAGATTTTCGTTTAGGAATCGCTAATATTGTCTTCAATAATTAAATATTACAATTTGAGATTTTACTCAATAAAGTTATTCCGAAAAATTAAGAGAACAAATTAAGTTGAATTTTCAAAGCAATGTTGAAATAAGATTAAAATAAAAAACCGTACAGGTCATTTTTTTTAATTAAAATTTCATACATACTCGTACATATTATTTCAGCTTTTATATCTTGGGGATTTTCCTGTAAAACTAATATTGACCATGTTCAATCCGTGCAAAATTCATTGGTCAAATTATTAGCTGAAAAAAATTTATACAAAGAAAGGCATAATATTCCATATATCAGTCTCAAAATTCTTTCAGTGAGAGCAATTTTGTGGTACAAAATTATATTTCAGCACATAAATAACCCCGTATATATAAACAGGCTAGAACACAATCATAATACTCGTTTTAACTATGAAGGACTTATTGTACCTAAGCATGCAAATAAATATCGTCAAAAAACGTTAAACTATATGATTCCCAGTTGTTTTAATATGTTACCTGCTCAAATTAAAAACTGTGCCCAAAACAAACTTGGAGACTTGGCTTACTGAAAGAATTATTTGTATTAGCTTACAATAATATATTATTTCTAAAGACATTTAAAAATTTTATTTATGTTTTTCACAATTTTTTTTTGCTATATTTCTGTATAATTTTAAATTTAAGGTTTTTTTAATTGTAAAAAAGTAACTGTAAACTCACTATAATAAGATTTATAATGAAAGAATCCGTTAGACAAACTGCTAAAAAGCGGTTTATCGGGACTTTTTTACCTTATATTTGTAAAGTGTATAATTTATAATAAAAATAAAAATAAAATATTTTCCTTTAGCCATAATCTAAACATGTAGAAAATACAACATTAAAACGATTTTATTCTTATAAAAAAATTATAACTACAAGTCCCGTAGTTGTAGTTATGATCATAGGCAAAAAGAAAGCTACCCTTATAAGCTATATTTCAGATGTATATATTTGTTTTGTAGTACCTTACTTATAATGTACATTGTACATGTTTACAGTGATCATATTACATGGATGAATTTATATTCTTACTCACTTTTATAAGATAACATTGTCTTGTATCTGGCGTTATAATATTCAAAATCAGCAAGGTTATTTTCCTTTAAAGGCCATTTTAAATTACACCCGCAGGATTACTTCAATTTTTTTTTTTTTAAAGAAAGACAAACATCCTTCAGGTTGTTCGTAAGGTTACGAATAACCTGAAAATATTTGAAAATCTCCTACTACCACCAAAGTAAGCAGAAAATATTGCTTGTGTTGTGATGGAGGACTTAGCCAGCCGAGGAATTGAACACACTACGCCTGAGTGGGACCCAAGCGCGATGTCAACTCGGCCACCGACCGGTTATTAAATAAACATTTCGCTTATGTCAAACAAATTTATATTTAATTAGTGTCATATTTTGCTGAAAGAAATTATTTTATTGTGTTTACATATTAAAATTAACAGGTACTTAAAAATATTGTTTCGTAACTTGGTAACAAGCTAAACACAACCACATAAACTGAGAAAAATAAGTATTGCTAATTTTTAAGAATCTTTTCAAGTTTTAAACTGAAGTGCAGGGCTTAACGACTGAATTAATAGGTTTCCTGCTAAACTTTTGGTAATATACAATTATATTATCATGTTATCGGAATACAAGTTCGTAAAATTCCAAATATTTTCGTATTTCGTCTTTTTATATTAGGTGCATGAACATATGTTTCGATATATTATAAATTTACTATAAATTTATCAGTAAACGGTTTGCAATTCCGTTTTTAACCGGATTACTAAATAAATTAATAATTTGAAGAGATTCTTAATAGATTTGCAATTACTCATTATATCCGTATACGTATACAATTTTGGCTCCGTGGCTATTTTATTATATTTTAACTATTATTTTTGAACATACATTATGTAATATGAAAAAAATTCGTGATAAGCAGTTTACACAATTTTTCACTATGAAATTAATATCTGATGAGTGATTGTATACATTTTACCGGTCGGGGTTAGTACTTGCTAAGGAATGATTTGAGGTAAAGATTAAAAAAAACTATATACATATACTAACATATTTTTTAAATGTTGTGTATATGTTTATATGAACGTGTATGCGTACTTACGTACCTAAATTGTGTTATGTAGTGGAGCGTTGTGAGTGCGCACTGATTAAGTTACCAGTAATGTTTTTCTTAAATGGCGGCAGGGGGTCAAAAAATTTGTGGAGAGTTCTGTTGGGGCAAAGATTACCTACGTATCACCTCCACGATGATACGAAGTGAAATCGGTTTTCAAGACTAAACAAGACGTTCTGAAATTGATTAATACAACCACCGTTTCACATAAAAATGAATGCTGTATTTTGACTCTAGGATCCATTATCTCACGATCAGCTCCATAATATTCTTATTTCCAAAAACATTTTTCATGAGCCTCTATTTATATATGTAAATTTTTCAACGAGAATTTTCGTATAGTAATACGAGGTTGTGAAAAGGATACCGTTTCTTTATTATCCATGCGGTTTGATGGAAGGAGAGTGGCTTTCTCTTTTATGATACACAACATAACGAGCCAGCGCCAGGTAATCCAGAAAACCCCGAACGCAGTGCTCGGAAACCTATGTTAAAGTGAGAGCCGTTTTATATGAACATTTTAAATAAATACGCCTTGATGTTTTGCTTCGTCACGAGCATTATTTATTTTTATGCGGTTCGAAAGCCGAAAAAAATTGAGTCGGTGTGGATTTTCTAATGGTTTAAAAAAATCTATAATGGTTATAACGTTGGGTGCAATTTCAGATGTCAGACGTCCAGTGTGCCATCCTCCCTAAAGAGGAAAATCAAATCCAAAGGCTTTACGAAGAAGGACTGTACTGTCATGGACGGAGACTGCTAACGTATTCCAGGACAGCAACTTCTGGAGGTGTCTTGTAGAAGTGATTGGTGCCCGTCCTGAAAATACCAGGGAATAAGATGAACTATTTTCTGTTGGAAAGTAACGACATTAAAATAATCACTCATTTTGTCTGCAGTCAGGGCAAATATTAATTTTAAATCCAAAGATTATATCCTCCCTGAAGGCATTTTGTTCTGAGACCGATTGTCTTTTTATGGTAAAACGATGGGGTAAAGACTGATTCTCTTATATTTGCAGTCAGATGGGCGGCTATTGTATATTTTGTCGATTAACAAAAAAGTCTACTTAAACTTACTTCGCTGGTTCCTTATTTGATGCTTTAGTAAAATGCAAGAATATTTGTGTAAATCTAATTTAATAGAGAATTAGAGGAAGTACCCTTATAATATATATATATATATATACCTATATAGAAAACAAGCAAATAAATTACTTATTAGCATCACATAGTTGCACTTTTCTCTTGCCATCGCGCATCATTTGTTAGACAGAGACTAATAGTTTCATCGCCCGCGTTCTTTTTTTTAAACTACATTGTCGCATTTCAATAGTTTGTCCAGTATTACGTGTGACTCCATTGTTGATAGGTATTCTATTTCTTTCGAACTGTCATTCGGCTGTTTACAAAATATAAGCTTAAAAACAATATAATTAATAATATTTTAATGATTTGTATAGAGCCGTTTTTTTGCGAAAACACCTATGGGGCATTGTACAAATATATGATATATTTCTACAATTATCTATCTTATTACTAACTATAGACCAATCAAACTATTATCAATTTTCGGATAACAGATTGCATCCACCGGTTCATCTATCACTAATACAAAGCCATTGTATTGATAAACGTGATGGAAGAATGTGAACATGTTTGTCATGTGTATCATTGAATTCGTCAATTATTATTGTTTTAAAACCATGATTGAAGTAGAGCATCCTAGATTCCACGGATTTAAATTCTTTCATCACGTTCATCAATCAAATGGCTTTGTATCAGTGATAGATGAACCGGTAGATGCAATCTGTTAGTGATCGATGAACCGGTGGATCGATAACTAACAGTTATTATTGTTTTAAAACCATTATTGAAGGTCCTACTTCAATAATGGTTTTTAAACAATAATAATTGACGAATTCAATGATACACTTGACAAACATATTTACATTCTTGCATCACGTTCATAATACAAAGCCATTTGATTTTACTTTCCACGATCATCAACGGCAACTAAAATGTGCATCTTTAACAGTTTCATAAAATGCGGATTTTTACACAGTATTGCAGTACGGCATAAGATAATTAGTTTATTGATTAAACTTGTCTAATAGCTTTCTTCTGTTGGCAGCAGGTTGGCGGCCCATGTCCTAGCGCAATAAAGGGTGAAATAATACCTTTTTCAATTTGAATGTCACAATGCTACGTCTGACTACCTATCCGCAATGATTCTCATTTTTGGAAGTTTCAGGTTATATTATTAATTTTTTTTCTAAATATATATTTATAAATATATCAAATAATTATAAGCAATAATGAATCGCCTGAAATATCAATACAAATTGAAAATATCTCCCGAGTAAAATTAAATGCGCCAACGGGTATTGAACCAATAAATGAAGATATAATATGTCTCGACGCCATCTAGTGAGAAATTTAGCACTAACGAAGCCTTTCCTACAAAAAAAAGTTTATTGTTTACAGGTTGAAAATATATAACAAGCAGTAATTGTTGATTTGGGTACTAGTACATATTAAATCATTTGGCGGGTTGGAAATAAGCCGACATAGCTCAGTGGTTTCTGAGCACCTGACCGGACATCAGAAGATATGGGTTCAATTCCCGTTGGCGGCATTTATTTTTTACTCTGGAGATATTTTGTATTGATATTTCAGGCGACTAATTATTGCTTATAATTATTTGTTATCCCTTATGCTTTGCATAAAACCTTGTCTTATTAACATTTGTTTATAATTAAAAAATAATATTTATTTAACAACTTTAACGTAGGAAGATCTATGTTAAACAAGATTGTTTGTGTACTTTAAGTTCAGGATCATTTTAAACTTAACATAAAATGAATCACTTGCGAACTACGGACAAGTTACACACAAGGCTTCATTAACACGAGTACAGTATAACTACGCACACAGGGCGCAGTTCGGCCTCCCTTGGCGATGCAGCACCTCATAAATGTTCGCAGAGGAAAGGGTGCACGAGTTTGATGCCTTGTTGTGCCACATAGTAGCAGGGACAAGCGCTACCGGAGATCGGAAAATACTCTTGTGCAGGCCGTTGCCCAGTAGCAAGGTTCGCTCCTACACCATATATGGAAAATTTCCCTCGAGCCACCGTAGTCGTAGTATAAGTGCTAAATATGCTTTATTTTATTTTATCGATATCATGTAATGTATTTATTTAGATGTTTTATATGGCAGACAGAGTAATGCACTCTTCGCTCCATTCAGCTGAAATAAACAAACATTTTAATAATTTTTTTTTTTTTTTAAACTTCCGATTTAGTTGTCCGGGTTAAATCTTCCCCAAAGGAAAAACTTAACCCTTCCACTCACTTTTCCACAAATGATCATCTAGTCAATCAACATTATGTAAGTGCATTATATAAGCAAAATAAATACAAAACAATACAAGAACACCACGTCAAATCACCAGAGATCAAATGGGAAAATAATTCACCGTTTCCAGATATTTTCATATCAGAGGGTTCGGCTCGGTAGAACTTCTAACAGGGCCTATAAATCCTACTGATCCCTCAACATAAATATTTAAAAAATCTTTTGTTATCCTACATGTATTCAAAATGACCGACTTTTGCATCTTTATATATAATTTTTTTGATAGATCTAATACGCCTAAATTTTTAATTAGAGAGCTAGGTATAATGCCAGTACCCGAAATAACGAATGGTAATATTTTTATAGTCTAAGAATGCCAAATTCTTTTTATTTCATTTCCTAAATCTGTGTATTTTCTTATTTTTTCACTAACAGATTTCTGAATATTACAGGAATTTGGAATAGCGACATCAATGATATAAGTTATTTTTTTAATTTTGTCATGTAAAACTATATCGGGTCTATTATGACTAATTGCTCGGTCTGTTAGTATAGTTTTATCATAATATATTTTATAAAATTCGTTTTCTAAAAATGAATTTGGTTCGTATTCATAATATGGTACTACATTACGGCAGTCAATCAAGTTATGTTTAATTACCAAATTTTGGTGAATTATTTTTAAAACTTGATTGTGCCTAAATGTATACTCGGACGGTGCTAATATAGAACATCCCGATATAATATGTTCTATAGTTTCCGGAAAAGCCAAACATTTTCTACACAAATCATCAATTTGATTTGTATCTTTGATTATATGCTTTCTATAATTTTTAGTATTAATGACTCTATCCTGAATGGCAAGCATAAATCCTTCTATTTCTGCGCTCAACTCTCCAATACTCAACCATTTGTTTGACGAAATTTTGTCAACATACGTTTGGTTGAGATAATTGAAGTGTTTTGCGTGTAAAATTTTATTTGACCAGGAATCTAATAATTCCTGGTTGGGATTTATAAAAATGTTGGCATTCTCATCGTATAAATTTAAAGGTGTAATATTTCTATCTGCCTTGCAAATTATTTTGTGCATTTCTGAGCTATGAGCTTTCCTATGGAAAAAAGTTCTTAGCATTTCTACCTGATTATGTTTCAAAGAAGTTATTTTGACTATACCTCTACCTCAGTAGTATTATCATTTATTGTAAAACTAATCGTCATTGATAATAATTAATTATGATCTAAAAAATACATAATACATTATTTTTAATGGAGATTCTATGTTTTATTTTCAAGTAAAATCGGCATAAGGAAGGCGCATTTAAACTTCACACTCAAATGCTAGTAAACGTTATTATTAATGATAAAATGGTTGATCATCAAAATAAATGGCTATTTTCATAAAAAAAGCTTTTCAATAAACAACAACACGTCTTTAGAGATTCCGGGAAGAAATGAAATATAGGAAGAAAATGTTCGCTAGACATTTCCTTCAAACAAAAGAAATCATTTTGCTGACCTTTTAAAACACTGGTTTTAATGTCCACTTTTATTAAAAGCAAATTTTAAAGATCTGTTGTCTTTCCGTAGAAGTCTTTGGGGAATAAAACCCCTTTTTATGTGCCCTTTTTCAGAGTCTCCAGAGTGGCGTAAGCTGGTTGCCCGTTGTGTTTACATTATTTCTGAATAAAATGTTTTTTTATGATTTTCATTAAGACTTAACAGATTTTTCTCTCATAGAATTCTGAAAAAGCTGAAAGACAAGATGAAAATATTTTTAAAATATGCACATGTACTTATAACCATTTAAAAAAAATATTACTTTTTTTAAATTTATACTGGGTTTTACAGATGATCACACTTACGTGAGAACAATCCACTTATAAAAACTCAGTTATTGTACAATTACAAAAATCTACAATTAAATAAAGATACAATAAATTAAATACAGATACATACAATTAAATACAGATACATGCAATTAGAAAACAAAAACATCAAAAAATAAAAATAAAATACACAATCATATACAAGCTCGCTCAAGTAACACATTACATTATACATTATTACAAGTGGTAAGAGGCATAAGAAATACGAGAGGTATGCATAGAGAGAAAATTGACACAATGAATTAGCTAATATTTTTTAATAGCGCCAGAACTTTTTTTCTGAATCCGTACAAACTATCGACGAAAATATCTATTTCAGCACACTCTATCTTGTTATATAGTCGACACATCTGGGTCAGAGGGCTAAAGTAGGCGATATTATTTATAAATGTATTCAGGTGAAAAATATTATGGCGCCTTAAACAATGCGAATTGGGGACATTTATTTTAATATTGCTAAGACATAATGTAGTATCAAGTTGACCGTGAATAATTTTATGGAAACATATGAGATCAGTCAATTGCCTTCTAGTTTTAAGTGTATCAATCTTGAAGTAATCACGACGTACGTCATATGATCTTAGATGGTCATGTAATCCACATTTGAAGGATAACATTCTTAGCATTTTTTTTTAATGGATTCTAAAATATTTTCATATTTGCAGTAATGTGGATCCCAAATAGAGCTTCCATATTCAAGTTTACTTCTAATTAAGGCATTGTAAAGAGTTAGAATTGATTGAGGATCTTGGAAAGGTTTACATATTCTATGAATAAATCCCATCATTTTTAATGATTTGCACTTAATGTCGTTAATGTGTACATCAAATTGATTGAAATTTGACGGCCGGCGTGGTCTAGTGGTATACGCTTTTGACTACAGATCCGAAGGTCGCGGGTTCGAACCCGGCGTGCGCAAATAAATTTTATTTGATTAATTTGTGTTATTTCACAATTAATTAATTTGAAATAATATATAGTATATTTGCGGCACGTTCCAGAGTGGAAGATACTCTCAGTATCGCCCTGGTGTAAGACCACCATTCAGAATTGAAACGTTGCTTGAAATGGCTTTAGCCGTGTTTGGTGACTAGATCTGAATAGACAGGTACTTCCCCAAATTCCTCTTCCCCATCTCCCTCCCCTCCCCAATACCCTCAGCCTCACAACATACCCCAATTGGGGATGCCATAGTCTCACTGGCTCCAGACGGGAGCAGTTGGGACTCTTGTGCGGTAATACTGTAAAAAAAAAAAAAAATATATATATATATATATATATATATATATATGAATTTAGAATCAAGAGTGATTCCTAGATCTCTTATTGGAGATACTTTTTTGAGAATAATATTATTAATAACATAGGAAAAATCCTTTATAATTCTATTTCTAGTGAAGTTTAAAATTTAACATTTTTCAACATTTAAGTGCATATCATTGACAGTACACCAGTTATTAAGTGTGTGGAGGTCGTTTTGAAGCAGTTGATGATCGGAAACAGACTTGATTTTACGAAAAATTTTAAGATCATCGGCGAAAAAAGCATAATCACAATTTAATTTCGAGCCAAGGTCATTTATGAATATAAGAAAAAGCAGGGGGCCAAGATTTGAACCCTGTGGTACACCGGAAGTTACAATTATAGGGGATGATTTGTATCCATTAATAAGAACTAATTGAGTTCTGTTATACAAATATGATTTCACCCGTCGAAGTAGATCTCCATGTATTCCTATTTGTTCAAGTTTTTTTAATAAGATGGAGTGATTAACTTTATCAAAAGCTTTTTGGAAATCAGTATAAATTGCATCTACTTGTAATCTTTCATTAAAAGAATTACATACATAATTACAAAATTCCAAAAGATTTGAGTTAATAGATCTTTGAGGAACAAACCCATGTTGCCTAGTGCAGAGAAGGGGCTTAAAATGCGAAAAAATATTTGTATATATCAAAGATTCAAAAACCTTAGCAAAACAGGATAATATACTGATTGGTCTATAATTTTTTACTAAAGATTGGTGTCCCGATTTTAATACTGGTACCACATGTGCTTTTTTCCACAGATCAGGAAAAGTTCCTGTGGTTAGGGATGTATTAAAAATTATAAAAAGCGGTAAACATAAAGAGTCTGCAAAGCAACTGACAAAGAAAGGAGGAATATTATCTGGGCCTGGACCCTTGTTGGAATCTATTTTACTCAAAAAACATTTTATTTCATCTGCACCAATATGTATTTTACCCAAATTGCTTTGATTGTGTTCAGTTATGTTTGGCATTGAACCATTAGTGGATGATTGCGAATTGGTATAAACAGATGAAAAATATTTAGAAAATATGTTTGCTATGTGTTCACCGTCATTTGCGGAAATATCGTCAAGATGCATTACTTTAGGAATACAATTGGTTTTTCGTAATGATTTTGAGTATGACCAGAACACCTTTATGTTACCTTGCAGACCACTTTCGACAGAGTTGATGTATGATTTATAACATTCGCTTTGTATTTTTTTTGTAACTTTCCTTAAATAAGAAAATTCTCTATAATCTGACTCGTTACCATGTTTTTTTACCTTAAGTCTAATGCTGTTTTTTTTCTTAAGAAGAGCAATCAAATGCTGATTAAACCAGACAGGATATTGATTTTTTGTTTTAGTAATATATTTTTTAAAGTGTTTGTCAATTATTTCCCATAATTTTTCATAGAACAAGATCACCATACTATTCACATTTTCATTTTTAAAAAGAGTTATCCAATTAACAGATAATAGATCCTGTCGACATTCATGAAAGTTTCCCTTCCTGAAGTTATATTTTGAGTCACTTCTATTGATTTCTAAAAATTGATCTTTATTCTGTTTCACCATTATTTCAAATGAAGGGTGATATTGATCCAATTTGGTTAAGCCTGGTGCTATATGTATATCTATGTTAACTTTATTAGAGAAAACAAGATCCAATAAATTTTCATTTGTATTTAGTACATTATTGAATTGATACAAGTTGCAAATTGATGAAAGGTTGACAAGACTGTGTGCTTTCATGCTTTTATAATTATAAGGTGAAAGTACATTATTTTTAAATGAATTGTCAGGTAACCATTTTATTTCGGGCAAATTGAAATCACCAATAATAATAAACTGTGAATTGGAAATTGAATACTTTAAATACAGATGAAATGATTTTTGAACTTAATGGATGAGAGACGTAAACACAAACATAATGAGACACAATATAAAAACTTACAAAGAACGATTAGACGTGAAATTAAAAAAGCCAGAGAAGAATGGATGAAGTCACAGTGTGAAGAACTAGAATCGTACAGTCGTAGTCACAATGCGTTCAAACTTCACAAAAAATTAAAGGAAATTACAGGCACTTCTAGAAGAATTACTCCATCATGTTTAGTTGACGATTCCAATAAATTAATATTGAATGAAAAAGATATTTTACAAACATGGGAAAAGTATATTCATGATACATTCAAAGATATTAGACCTGACATAAATATTCCCAATGATCAATTGCATGGACCATCGATTTTAAAATCAGAAATTCTTCATGCAATAAAGACTTCAGACAATAGAAAAGCGTGCGGACCAGACGATATTCCAGTTGAGGTGTTGAAGCTCTTTAATGATGAAAATGTTGACTACCTGTGGGGGTTATTTAATTCTATATACGACACAGGGAATATACCCCAAGATTGGCTAAAATCCACCTTCGTGACATTGCCTAAAAAACAATACCCTAAGAAGTGCAGTGACTATCGATTAATAAGCCTGATGAGTCATGTCCTTAAATTATTCCTTAAAAAAATACATGCCAGGATACGTAATAAGTGCGAGCAGGACTTAGATGACACTCATTTTGGCTTCAGAAATGCGTTTGGGACGCGTGAGGCATTATTGTCTATCGATGTACTATTGCAAAAGTGTCGTGACCAAAGAAAGGAAGTTTTTGCCTGTTTTATTGACTACAAAAAGGCATTTGACAGGGTAAAACATGCTGACCTAATGAAAATGCTTGCGGATTGTAACGTTGACACCAAAGACCAGAATTTCATAAAAAACCTGTATTGGTTCCATACAGCAGAAATAAGACATGGGAATGAGAGATCTAATGCAATTGCCATTCAGCGTGGAGTACGACAAGGCTGTATCCTGTCGCCACTATTGTTTAATCTCTATTCCAACTATGTCTTTAAAAGAGCCCTAAGTAATACTGAGAAGGGTCTTAAGATCAACGGAGTTGTCATTAATAACATAAGATACGCAGATGATACTGTATTACTAGCTGACTGTATCGATGACCTCCAAGACCTATTAAATCTTGTTAATAATGCTGGTGAGCAACTGGGCCTAGCAATCAACGTCAATAAAACAAAATGGATGACTTTTGGACGACTAGATCACTCTGAATCAGTGATACAGTTAAATGGTTGCAATGTCGAAAAGGTCGAAAGATTTAGATACCTCGGCAGTATTCTCACAAAGACTCTTGACCCAGATGTAGAGGTTAGGTGCAGAATTGAAGCAGCAAGAACTGCGTTCATTAAAATGAAATCCCTCTTCTGCAATGATAATATCAGCTTAAAACTAAGGCAGATAATGCTAAAATGTTATGTGTGGTCGGTCTTGTTGTATGGATGTGAAACATGGACCTTGAAAGTAAATACCATGAACAGGTTAGAGGCTTTTGAAATGTGGCTTCACCGGAGAATACTCAAAGTCCCATGGACCGACATGATCACCAACACAGAAATTCTCAGGCGGGCTAGAGCAGAGAGAGAACTGCTTAGATTAATAAAAATCAGGAAAATTTCATATCTGGGTCATGTACTTCTAGGGGAGAAGTATCACTTGCTCCAGTTAATATTGAAAGGCAAGATAGAGGGTCGCAGAGGGCCTGGTAGGAGACAAATGTCTTGGCTGCGAAATATACGAGAGTGGACCGGCATTAGAAGTGTGGAGGAGCTATTCCGGGCAGCGCAAGACAAAGAGACATTTTCAAGAGTGATCGCCAACGTCGGGGGGACCTGATACGGCACATAAAGAAGAAGAAATACAGATCTTATATTTTTCAATCTGATTACAATAATTGTCTACAGTTACACTAGGAGGAATATAGAGGATGCAAATAAAGATGAGCGAGTTGGAACGAGATTTAATTACAAGCCAAAAATCTTCATTGTCACTCTTCCATTCCGTTTTTCTGGACACAAGCAGTTTTTTAGAAACGGCGGCTAGAACTCCGCCACCTTCTTTAGACGCAGATTTGGTTGACTCACGATCTCTCCTAAATACTATATATCTGTCATCAAACAGTTCTTCACTAAACACTGTTGAGTTCAGCCATGTTTCAGAAAAACAAATAATGTCATAATTATTGATTAAAATTTCATTGCGCACACTTACGGTCTTTGTTCGAATACCCCTCACGTTTTGATATAGTATATTTAATGCATCAACAGCAACTGCCTCGTCATCTTTTTCCGTATGATTAAACGCCATAGTCGATGGTGGAGAGATCCTTCAATAAAGCCGCTTTGTACGCCGGGAAGTCCTTATCTCCAGTGGGGTGGGCCCGGGAAACTGCAGGCTTTCCAAAACGTGCGCATGTAGCGCAACTGGGTGCTGCAGCAGCAGCGGGGCAGGCCTCGCGCGCGTGTCCTTCTATACCGCAGTGAGAGCATCTCTTTGTATCTTTGCAGTACTTGTGAGAATGTCCAACCATTTGACAGTTCAGACACACTGTAAGTCCTACAAAGTCACGCACACCGCAAACGGTCCAGTCCACGAATACACGACCTTGTTGCACCAATGCATGACGAATGTTAGCGGGCACCGAGTACACTCTGTGGCAAGACGGTCCGGTTCGAGCTCCAGCCATATGACTAAGTTTGCACTTGGATGCACACTCTTTAAAGTTGTCACCTTCAGAGATTCCAGAGAGGGCATTCTCTAAAAATTTCTCATCCGATAGTTCACGGGGCACGTTAAAAAATATTAACCTTGGCTGCCTCCTAACTGGAAGACGGGCACTCAGCAAGTCAGAGCTGGATATAACAGGATCATTTAAAAGCCTTTCTTGTTCCTGACTGCTGGCAGTGTGGATAATGACTCCTTTGTTTTTTATGTTTTTTACTCCCGTTATCCTCACTCCTAATTGCGATGGCTTAAGGATGTCCTTAATATTTCTTTTAGTCCCATCGCTATCATCGACCCCCGGTAGTTTGGGAAAAAAACATACAGATGGTCTTGGTTTCCCTATTTTGATACTGGTACGAGTGAGTGATGGAGGCACTGGGAGTTTTTTCTTTGTAACTTCAGCAAATGAAAGGCTAGCCTCTGTTGCATCAGCCACACGGCGCATTACTGGACCCAGATCTGACTCAAGCTGTTGAATTTTGTCCAGCAGCTGTTTTTTATAATTTTCTGCCATTGTTTTCTCGGCCTGCAAGACCTTGATATTAGCTAGGGCCGAATTAAGGTCTCCTCTAAGCTCTTCCTTCTCCAGCAAAAGTTGGGCAACGGAACCGAGAACATTTGTCACGTTTCTCGATACTTTGAGCTGCTGCTCTTTAGACACTTTAGATGGCTTTTCAGCCAATGCGTCCTGTAAGGCTTTTAGGGCAATTTGAGTCCCGGATAATATTTTATGTCCTGATACATGACTCAGGTCAGGGTTATTTTCGGCTTCAATCTCATCAGCGTCGGAGTCCGATTCTTCAGACTGGGAGGTGTAAGGGGAAGCAATTATAGGGCTTTTAACAGAGTTCTTTTTTTTCCCCATAATTTTAAAACATATGCATCAACGGCAAAAGTTAAACGAAGTATTTTTTTTAAATAAAATAATTATTTTCGATTTGTTAGAATGCAGAAGTTATTAAACACTATGACAACCAATTGGAGCCTAGAAAAGTGAGCTCATAATCAAAGGCAACCAATTGGAGCCCAGAAAAGTGAGCTCATAATCGAAAGCAGCCAATGAACGCACTTGTTGTTGTAAATATCACTTGGTAGGTACTTCTGTTAGTGAAACAATTATTTTGGATGATTAGTTTATAACTTTAAAAATGTGCTTAAAAGCAAATGATTTAAAAGATAACACTTCCACAAGTTGAACTATCGTTGTTTTTCACGATAGATAGTCTTTTACTTTCGGCGGATTAGTTAAACTTGTGTTTTTCTTAGTATAAATAACAGCTTGACAGAACACGACGGGTACTTTACGTATGTGCTATACTATATATACTTGATGGGTAATAGTGCTAGGTAAGGAATAATAATATCCCTAGTTTCCAGTTCGTAGATACATTCATTCTTAAGCAGACGCGCTAATTCTGGTACGGGTCGCTTTGGCGTATACAGGCCACACGCAGCGAGCATAACCCAGGAATCTTTGAGATTGGCAGTGAGAATTTGCCGAAATTTTCAAAGCTTCTAGAACCGCTCACACTACGTAGCTGGTGGGCAGGTACATCTTGAACCTACCTAACCCGATTAAACCCTGCTTAGTCACCAAACGACACCACTTACCGACAACGATACAGCACACCACTTGGGGTGACCAATGGCAGAAGTGTTGGTTATCAAATAAATGATTCCCGGGGCGGCGGTACCCAAACCCGCCTCCCAAATGAAAAATTTACTTAGTCTAGTCTAATACTCAAGTGTCGCAGGCCCTTCACCTACACAAGCAACAACTACATCGCTGCTACCACACTCACAAAAGAATATTCGAAATAACTTATTTATCTTCTTTAATTCCACCGTCACCTAAGTAAGTTTCTAACCTTTACCCCTGGACATCCTGTATAGTAAAATTATTTCACATTATTTGTCATTTATTACATCTGATGAATCATCAATTAATTATATTCCCAGAGAATATGACTTCGATGCCATCACTCTTATAAGAATCGGCCTTTAAAAATGGAGTCGTGAAGCAAAAACATAATATATTTAAAAAAGTAAATTAACTGGCTATGGGAACATCAGTTTAATTTTCGAATAATATTGAAAATAAAATTGATTTGGGTCACTTATTGAAAGAATTACCACCAACACACTCATATCTAAAGTGGAGATGAAACAATGCACGTACATTTTCCACAGTGAGAGATTTTGTGTGTAGGTTTCAACAGATATTTCAGACCGAAAACTGTGGATCATTTGACTACTATTTGTTACGGTTATTTTAACGGAGGTGGGACAATAATAAAACAACAGACTGGAAATTGGTCAAATGAGCAGTAACAATAATTTCGCATTCATCATGTGAGTATCGTTCCATTTCTTTTTTGTCAACTGGTTCTCCATCTTTAAATAAATTTTAAGCACTATGAATTTTACTTCATTTGCGAATATTATGGCACATTCAAATTTTGATTTTACCTTTGGCCCACCAATTATTAATTATATTTGGCAAGAACATTGAGAAGATATTGGATAAACTGTTCAAGTAGTTTTTCTGGAAACCGCATATATATCATATGTATATTATAATTCATTTCGTATATATATTATTATAGACATAGTTTATGTATAACATTTAATTACTATAGATATTGGATATACCAAAATCAGGAGATGTGGCCAATCCGGGTGGAGATTCGCGAATGCCACTGTTTTAATGATCGCTTCCGGGATATATTATTTTCGCGAGGGGCTCTTATGGGTATTATAATTTGATAGATGTTTTTTTTTCTGCGATAAAATACTTGCAACAAACATCATATTCTCATTTTGAATTGCCTAATTTATTGGTTTAATTAACTGGAATAATCAGTTTTCTTTTGGTGTTGATGATGTAAAATATTTCTATTAAACGTTGGCAAAGGGATGAGAGAAAGAGGTAACATTTTATTTAAGGATTTAAAAGAGGCATATTCTGTCAGCCACACTGAGCGCCTTTCTTCGAAATGAATTCTTGAATTGAAAATCCTGATAATCCCTATCACTATTCTGTCAACGGATGAGTGACGTGAGTTTGTTCCGTTAAATTAAATATAGCTATGACTTTATTCTATTGGTGTTGTTATATCAACATTTTATTTTTGCTATTTGTTTCTTTATTTCTCTTTTTAGTATTTATGTGTTTCTGTTTTTTTTTGTTTTGCCATTTTTCGTTGTCATCAATAAGTTTTTAGTGCGTAATTTTGACGTTTGCCTACCTAGTTCAGTATAAAAGTACACAACAGCTCATGTAGCGTTCTTCCGCTCCTGTTATGATGCGAATGTTAGTGGTTGAAGAACTCGGAGATGCTTAAGGAAGACATGGCACGATCAAGCGTCCCATAGTCAAGAGTCAGAATAACAGAAGAGTGTGTATGAGACGATATATGGGAGTATGTGCCAAGACCGAGTTGTTTGGCAGTACATCCTCTCTGCGGTGAAATGTTGTGATGGTTAGTTAGTTAGATTTTGACATTGTTTGCTGAAGTATTTTTAAACATTTTCCTTTTTTTGATTTAAGACCAGAAAATACCTTAAAATAAAGCCAGAATCTTAAAGACGTAAGTGAAGCAGCCGTTTACAAAAATATGCATCGCGCAGCCCTGGTGTGTTGGACAGAACTGCGGTTGAATTTTCCCTATCAAGTTTCTATAGTAAAGCGACGTAAGTGATGAAGTCGTGTTCAAACAATATTCTAATTATTTAAATTTAAATTATTTCTGGTGAAATTACTTGGAGGGTCTTGAGTGGTTAAAAATAGGTATCTTCGTTAAATGAAAAAAAAGCTTGATGTGTGCGGTGAGGGTGGAATCCATATGTTTCCTTATAACGCCGTTGAGAAAGTGGTGCGGTCCCTTCCACTGATGAAATCACTAAAATATCAAACGTTTCTTGATAGAACCCTCGTGAAATTTCTAATTCATCGACTGGAAAAATAATAAATGGTGCTTACTTCTAATTTTAAAGTTTTATAAAATTTTAAAACCGTTTTAAATTAAATATTTTAATGGCAATCCTGTTTTTATTAATCTTAAATATAAATAACTTAGTTCCGTAGGGATCCCTCTAGAAACATTTGAGATTTATGTAATGCGTTCTCCAGAAATAATTCAAATGTGTGCGTCGAGTATTTTTTCCTTCTTTCTTCTTCTTGAAGTGAAACTTCTTTACGCGCGTTATGCATTTTCGAAGACCGGAGTAAAACCGACTCATGACCGTCACGAAAAACCGTGATCATTTCGCTATAGGAGCCTAGCTAATATTATATACCTTGTTTAGGTCTCTCTCCAAACTCAGCTTTGCGGTCTAGAGGCAGAGCGCCCGACTCTCGTCGTGAAGAACCGAGGTTCGATCCCCGCTTTAACTATTTTTTTTTACTTTTTGTGATTTTTTTAATACGAGGAAAAGCGATAAAATGCTCTCGTGCTGCGACTTTTAGATATTTTGGTCGAAATATAGCTTACAAATCAAGCCGGTAGAGTCGCTCGATATTTTGGTTAATTATTTTTATTTTGAATCATTAAAATTACTAATCAAGGCCGATAACGCGACTAATTACCCTCGCAGACGTGCGTGACAAGTTTTTTTTAGTGAAAAACACAGCCGTAAGTGAGTTTTTCAAAATTTAGAAATGTTTTTCAAATTCAGACTCTATACGGGTATGAGACTGTTAAAACACGATAGATCTTTTCCAAAACGGACAAATATACGGAAATATTTTGAAAAACGACAGATATGACTTCACACTGCCGATATATCTTCGATTCGACCCTATATAAAAAAAAAACGAGACGTTATGTGATAGGAGTACACGCTGTATACGCGGTTCTCGTCGCGCGAGATACCTCTCCTCGCGGTCTAGAGGCAGAGCGTTCGGAACTCGTTATGCAGGACCCGGGTTCGAATCCCATATTTTTATAACTTTTAATTTTTTTTATCACATGCTACTTATAAATATGTCAATATTAGGAATCTAGCTTAAAGTTAATTTGTTAACAACACGCCTATAAATAAATTAATGCTTTTTAAAACTATAATGTACAGCATTCTGAATAATAATAATATGAAATGAAAAGAGAGAGAGAAGAATACTAAAAGTTTCACTTCCGTCGTGCGTAGGCTTGCCACACACTGTATTTTTTTTTGGATCAAACGTATATCTATTTAGTTTAAATATATATAATTATATCATCACTGCGATCTCCCGTGCAGAGGATTTTATTTCCATATTATTAGAATTCAGTAATATGGATAGTAATTATCTATTGGTATGTAGATACGCTTATTTCTTTCTGTTATATTTACGCTTTTTTGCTGTTATGTTATTTTGGCGTTTCTCTATTACGTTTAGATAACTTTTATCGATTTATAGGCTGAAAACTTACAGCTCTTTTTTCAAACAGGCCATTTACTTTTCTGTTATAAATCTAAGGTAAATAAACCTACCTAATGATTAATCAAATAACATATTTTTTTGGCGGCTTAGTACACCAACAGTTAGTGAGTCACGGCGTAAGACTAATTATATTTGATCTTCTTACTATCTAGAAATATATTTATATGTTAGTATTTCTAGGAATCTGGAAATCAATCGGTAACAATATTAGTAATAACTTTGCTAAGACTGTGACGCCTGTGAGAAGTTACCTGGAAGTAATGATGTCTCCTCCAAGGTAGTTATAATAGTAGTTTTATAATTATTTCAGTAAATATTTACGTGTTCAACATTTGCTAATTGATAATTCAGGAGCTCATACTTAAAATTGATTGATTTAAGTGAATTACCGTGAATGAGTTATGTTTTATATAAACCTAACTTTACTTTCCTATCATGTCCAAGATATCTATACCCTTTACTTTTTCATAGCTATATAACATTGATATATAACTATGACATAACATCCATATATAGGAATAATATAACATTGATATATAGCGACAATATAACATTGATACATATCAATGTATCAATGTTATATTATCGTAGTATTGTATTTATGTAGCTATGATATAACATTGATATATAGCAATAATATAACATTGATATAAAGCTATAATATATTATTGATATACAGCTATGACATAACATTGATATAAAGCAATAATATAACATTGATATAATGCTATAATATTACATTATATATAGCTATGACATAACATTGATATTTAGCAATAATATAATATTTATAGTTTCTATAGCTAAAACGCCCAGAAAACTGTTGGGTCGAATTAAAAATTCACGACAAAAGATCATGAAATGACATTTTAATCCTGCTAAAAGATCTGTTTTCACGAATCGTCAGAAACATGCTGTGATGACAGATTTACTTGTATCATTAGATACCTAGCAACGGTTTTCATTCAAGTTTTCGCGTTTTCGTTCTCGTGTAAACGCAAATGGTCTAAATTCCATCATTAAAACAAATCCGTAATCAGAATATTGTGCACGTTTTGTCGGCGCAGAACTCCAACTTCTACTTTATAATTAAGATGTCCTTTTATGAGGTATTTAAAAGAACACTTAAAAATGTAATAATATTTTTTGGAATGGAATTGAACGTAGGATTGAAATTTAAATTAAAAAGGAAATAATTTATCAGAATCGAAATAAATTACAAGTCTGACTCTTTCATTTTGACATCGCAAAGGGTTAGTGCTGACGTCATGGAATACGAAAATATGTGTGTTCTTTTAGGTTTCTTTTCCCGAATGATGTTTTACGCCATTGCACTTTACTTCCTGATGAGGGTCGACACGGGTGCCAGACAAAGATTGACAAATAAGACACGCGTCAAAGCTCTCTGAGCAACATCTTTATTCCATTTGTCTTAAAGTAACCCGAAACGGTATTATTTATATCGTGGATTTCCCGACACACAGGGTGGCATATTGACTAGGCTACATTTCGCTGGCTACACGGTGACTACGAATAAGCTCCCGCACTGAGCGTAGATTGGGTAGTTACCTACCAGCATTTAAAACAAAGGAGTAGTTCCTTGAACGCTGCTTTGAAAATACAGCTTTTGCCTTATGTTTAACTCAGAATTAAAACTTTGCAACTTACGTTACTCAGTACGGAGTTCATCTCGAAAATAAGTGTTTGCATTGAGATGGCTAAGAGCATCTGAATTACCACAAAGATACTGTTGTGTTTCAGAGAACTACAAACAAATTAGATTCTAAAAATGATTCTTCTATGTATGGTATGAAATCAGGACTCACTTTTCTGCTATTTTGACAAGATAAGTTGATTGTTTTTCATCGTGAAATTATGAAATCTACAGATGCTTCACTACTGTGGTTAGGTAAATAAGACAATCAATGAAAGACAAAGTAGTGAAAAATAACTTAGCCGACTGATAAAAGTTGCAATATTTTTACTAAATTTGCTCTTAAAACGAAACCTAACTACTATTTGAGAATATTAAAAAGTCATATATTTTACAGGCACCTACAAATCATTGAAAATGCGTAAAGACTAAAAGCGATATTCATTATAGTGGGGAATTTATCAAGTAGCTTTCAGATTTGCACAACTATAAAAAACACAACAATATTTTAATTTATGATATTGTGTTGTAAAATACATTTTTCTTGTACTTGTAAGTCTAATCCATCAAAGTTTGGATTGACTATTTATAATCTGAAAGAAAGAACAAATTTCAAAAAAATGCTAAGACTTTCAGAAGATTTTCTTCCCCTGACGAATGTACAATTTTGGAATATTTTTTGCCACCTGCCCAATCAAGCAATTTACTATCGCTAGTTCAACTAGAGTCTCACATACTCACCCAAACTTAATGATCTGGAAGACAATTTTTTTTTCATTGATATGGAAGTATTGCATTGCAATATCCCTGCATTCTTATTGTATTTAATCAACTTTTATTTTATTTAGTGCCCCTCTACATTAACCATAAATCAAAATAAGTAAGAATTTTATAAACTGTACTATCCAGCTCTATATCAAAAAATAATAAGGGCACATTGCAACACATTACCGAATTATAAATTAAAGTACCTAGGTAGGTAGGCACTCTCTTCAAACAATTGTTTAATTATTTTGTTTGTTGTTTTCAAGTACTGATACACTTGAAAACTTGTCTATTAATATTTTATATCCGGACAATATGGAAATGGGCTTAAAATATTAATTGAATAATTTGTTGCGTTTAAACTGTAAACACACTAGTGACTTATTTGGCACAGTAAATGAAAATAAATGATTTTTCTTAACAACCAAAGACAAAATTGACATATTATCATTTAAAAATATATAAATTGAAGATTGAACATTGAAGATTGATGTGATCACAACGGTAACCGGATAAATCATCAAAATGATAATTCATCACATCTTTAAAAAGTTATATAAAGTCATGAAAAGTGATGAAACAAAAACTTTATTAACAGGGTTATGTGGGTTAAGTTAGGTTAGGTAAGGTTAAAAAAAATTTTTCATCGTTTCTAATGACTTTATATCACTTTTTAAAAGTTTGTTAAATTGTCACTGTGTTGAGTTATCATGGAACCCTATTTCATGATTATACTATATACTCAAGTCTGTATACAACAAAATAGCATTTCTTAAAGTAATGGATTTATCTTCCTGAATTATGTTTAGATTATTTTTAAATATTTACATTATTTCCCATGACTTGTTATTTGTCATTTGAAATCTGTGTTTTTTTTCAGCGCTGTATCTAGTTATTTATAAATTGATCGTCTAGATATTTTAACGAAATAAAATAATGGGAAAATACTGGATAGAAAAAAAATTATCAGTTACCGTGTTGTATCATTTAATTTATAATAATACTGTAAGGTCTGTTGGATAAACAGTGTCACAGACACCATTACAATTTTTTTTTTCGTTAAGTATATTTTTTCACAAGCGTATGCTATTATAATATTTTGATAAAAAAATCATTTTATATTTGAGATCGTTTAAATTGTCAATTATAGGCATGTTCAAAGCATTTCAAGGTGACTTTCATGCGCGAGAAACATTTAAAAGTAGTAACACCTTTTTATAAAACGTGTTCAATGGTTAGGTTAAGAAATAATTGAGTGTTATAATACTTAACACCCAATTATACTGCTGGCACTTTAGCGAAAAGGCCTTGATATTTGGTGCTTATAATAAGGTATTGATTAATCACGTTGCTGAAACTTACATTTAGGACGGGTTGTTTCGGAGAATTTGAACAATTCATCAAATTTCAATGTTCATTTTCAAATTCTGCAAAAGATTTTTTCAAGTTCTGTTTTTATTTCAGTTTTGTCAAGCAACTAGCCTATGATTATATAATAACAGAACTTGAATAGGACTTTCGCAGAACCCGAAAATGAACGTTGAAATTTGATGAATTGTTCAAATTCTCCGAAACAACCCGCCCTTAATTAAGTTCGTGTAAGCCGTGTAATTTTTTTTTCAATGTAACAGAAAAGCAGTTAAGTACAATTGGATTCACGATGATATTATCAATAGTGTAAACATATTTGACGGCCTCCGTGATCGATGGGTAAAGCTCTCGACTTGCAAGGCGAAGCTTGCGGGTTCGAATCCCAGCGTGAGCAAGTAAATTTCATTTAATTTATTTGTGTTAATTCAGAACTTACAACTTATACAAGATATATTTGGGCACCTTCTATAGTGGAAGATACTCTCAGTATGGCGCTACTGAAACCACCATCATTCTCTCCATCTCTTTTCCCTCTCCAATATCATCAGCCCAACAACAAACCCCAATTAGGGATGCCATAGTCTCACATGATCAAGATGGTTGGGAGCAGTTGGGACTTTTGTTCGGTATACACATTAAAATATCAACTCTGTAGGTTACAACATGGATCAAACCAGGATGTTAAGGGTTGTGAAATTTCGTAAACTTTTATTGATTTAATTGATTTTAATTTTTTAGTGCATCGAAATCTATTTTGATTCTAACCGTGGAAATTATTTAATAACGTTTGTTGTCCGGAGCCCTTAGGAAAGTGGCGGTAACCATATTCAGAAACTAAAATAAGTGTAATGTCTTGCACACATTTTTTTCTTTCCAAAAAGGTATGTTATTATTTAATCATCTTATTTGGAATATAACTCTTTTGCCCTTCGAATATTCTCTGAAAACAATATCATACAAATAATAAAAACGAATTAACTGTCTCTGGAGATCAAATGACATCAAAGACACAAAAACTTTGCCCAAAATAATGGCAGTCTATGAAATTCAAATCTATGGCTGTCAAGTTGACCTGATAGAAAAGACGTCGTTGTTGTCACAGACGCAATGACTTTGTTTAATGTTTCTTGTTGATGATCAGCGAAACATACTTGTATATTGCAGTAATGCAAACGCGAACTTTATCATTTTAACTAGAACAAGGCGACATTTGTATTTTTCTGGAAAATAAAGCGAGTTTTGTTTTTTTTTTTGAAGTACACAATTGATACATATTGAATATTTCTTAGTCTATTCGGTATAGCGTTGACAAGCTCGAATATCCACAATATTGAACACAGCTTACTTCATGCCCGAAACGTCGCGAACCTTCATTCCTTTTTTAGATTTCATAATAAAGGGATGTCTGGCAGATGTGAAACATCGAAATTTATTTTTATTCTATGGAGTGAAATTAAAAGTAAATTATATACAAATAAATATATAACAAATTAAAAATTGATCGTCACTTCGATCGAATGAAGCGTCATTTCGTGCAGGAGCGTCGTCACGTTTTATAAAGCTTGCTACATTAGTGTTGGTACTCCCTCCTATGCACGCCAAAAGATGATTAACATTGATAAAGAGAAGTTAAATAACAACACTTTTAATGCACAAATAACCACAGCTTTTCTTGAAAAATAATACCGTTTTTCCCAAAATTCAACAAAATTTTTGAGTAAATCGAATTTCACGCCACAAATTAGGCTAAATTTTCAGGTCTCGTACTCATCCTTTATAACGTCCTGGAATGATTTCTTGAAACTTACAATAAAGAAATACACTTTTATGTCTGTCACATTACGAAAAACAACCAATTAATATTTCTGGGGAAGATTGATGGAAAAGAGGAAGATTCGACACTTATTGCTTCGAAATCTACCTGATTGGTACGACTGTAGTTTCGCAGAATTATTCGTGCATGGGACGATTGGCCTGCTGATAAACATCTTTTTATATTAGATGGCACCAGAAGAAGAAGAAGAAAAAGCTTCAGGATGGGTCGTTTCAAATTTCTCCATATTTGATGCCCATCAAATGGAAGTTCAGCTTTTTTACATTCCCTGTTAAACTCCACCGATTCTCTTCTCGTTTCGGCTTTTGGCCAAGTTGCTCTCCCAAAAAACTCCCTTCAAATGTTAAGGACGCCAAAATTCTTTCAGTTTTTGTGGGCAATGTCTCAATGTTGTAGAATCCAAATATTAGTAGATACAAATATTAGGTAATAGAATATTCTTATAGTAGTTTTAGAATAGATGTACACTAGATGTAAAATGTAAAATTAAATAAATAAATTTTGCGTCTAACGAAGACGTTCGAATGTCATAAAATTAAAACGACATTGAACGTCATCAATCAAATATGGTGGAATTTTGAACACTCTAATGGTTCGAATTTATTTCCAATATCAACTTTGAGCGGAACAGCCGTTCACAGTTGATGCTGGCTTCATGAGAACGGGCCGCTTCTTCCAACTCGTTTTTGTGCAAGACGGCACATATGTAGAAAGAGTTCTGTCCACATCTACCAGACACGGTTCAATTAATTTCATAGATTGGGTATAAAGACGTTCAAATCATAGCGTAGCGTACCGGTACAGACACGGGCCGGACAGTAGAATATTTTATCTGGACCGTCGCATATCTGGGCCTGCGCAGCTTAGTACAAAATGGCTCTGCATCCACAGCTGATCGCGTCACTGCATGGACCACGCAAAGCGAAAGCGGCTTAAGTTAGTATGAAATAGAATTCACTTTAATTTGAAATGGAACAAATTTAAATCGGATTCGCGCGGTTTCACCCACCTATTCATTTGCCATAATCAGCTGTTGATGCGCCGATATTGTACTTACTGTCGCCATAATGCCGTTTTTGCCAATCACGGTTTCGCTATATTGTTCTCATGGAACGACAAGATTTGATCTGCCATTTTTATGAAACTGAAATATGATATTCGATGTTTGAATTACGAATCACTTGAAATTGGACTATTTTAAGTTTGCAATGTTTGAAATGTGCCGGTAGTATGAATAGACCGGCATCTGTTTTTCCCCCTTCATATAATCCGAGCCTCTTCAAGACCCGGATTAATAAATTCCTTCCTACAGCCCCTACTATATCCCGCATCACAATGCTGCCCAACCTGTAGCGACACAGCTCTCTGCCTTTACACTATATAGACAGGAGCGCTCTTGCAAGTTGTCAAATTAAAAAATAGTGTTTTAAAGATTGAAATTTTCTATTTTGTCAGCATTGTAAAATTACTTCAATGATATTTTGTTGGGTGAAAATAAATATTACAAAGTTATAAAGCATGCGCTATTTATTCGGCAGAGTTTTCAGATCTTTGGCACGCCGATCACGTCCTAAGGGGTGATTCATTTCACTTTAACGCGTTCATAACACGTCTACCCGAATCGTTCAACTTGGTCTTTTTCCTTGACAAATTATTGGAGGACCTCAATGAAACCTTAATTCCGTGTACATGTTATTCAGCCGCGCCATGATAAATGTCACCACGACAAATATTATGCCTCTCCTACGAGCCGAACTTTGCTTGCGGGAGGTTATAATAAATAATATATATTGGTCGTTTTATTGCAATATAAAACTAGTTGTATGAACTTCGGGTGAAATGTTTCATTTTTTCTTTTCAAACATCATATCTACCTATTTGATGTGTGATTGAGTGAGAAATGGTATTGCATTTTATTTTTTTCATTTTTATAAAACAATTAAAATCTCAAATGTTGGCCAGAATTTTTTTTATTAATTAACTATAAAGTACTATTTTAGCAATAAAAAACAAGAGAGTCCAAAGTTACCCAAATGTCAATTTAACATGGGACCGCCCATAAAAATGGGGTTTTCGTAATTTTTAAAGATTTTGCGACCAAAGATAATTAAATGAGTTAGTAAGAACACAAAATAACCTAAATATTTGGAACTTACCTATTTCGAAAATAAAAGTATATACCTATTTCGAAATTTCGGTTCCAAATCATGCCTATGGATTTATTTTGCACTGGCATACCACTATTCGCAGAAATATTTTAGTCGCTATGGCGTGATCACCGCGTGCAAAATTGTATGTGTCGAGATGTAAAGGTAGTGTGGAGTATTTTATAGCTCAATATATAAATTTCAAAGATTGTTTTAAAATAAATCTCATACTTTGAAAAGGGAAGGTTCATGCAGATTTCGAAGATACGACTGGAATAATAATTCATGGATGCGGTAGCTAGCCTTCCGAACATTCCCACTTCAAAAATATACAAATAATATACCTCTTTAGGTAGTTAGCTTATAAATTATGTTTAAATATACTTTTGATGTGTAAAGTATAATTAATATGATAGCGGTGTTATATTTCACCGTGCCGTGTTTTTTTAATGAAAAATACATTAATACACTTTGGACTTAGGTACTGGATCAAAAAAATTAAAACATATACTTCATGCATTTAGAAAAAAATTACTTTTCATAAATACCGAGTGAGATTTATTCAACCATACGATTATGATAGTTAAATTATTGCCATTTGCAATATCAGGTTCCGCTATCGGTCGTTTATCTGACAGTTACACCTGGCAATAATGTATTATTCATCCCGACTGAACTACTGTACATTTTAATTTAGCTTGCTGATCTTAAGAGGAAACAGCTTTTTATTCAATATATTAATTCCATCTACTGATGTCAAGTAATTGGAAAGGAGATTGTATATGTGAACACTCTCGTGGACTATGTTTATTTCACCACTTTTCAGTCTTTGCTGATTGTGTGTATAGTTTATTATGTTGTCTTGTGTTTATGTACTTGTGAAGTTTTTTTATAAATGTTGTGTTCGTGTGTATAAATCCATTGTGAATTTTGTAGATTAATAGGCATATTATGTTATATTCGTAAGTTTTCTGATTTTCAGTAAATTCGTTTCTTGATATACTTTTGGTGGGGGTATCTGGGTTGTAATTAAAAAGTTTTTTGTAACTTTATTCTGTATCATTTGTAGGTCGTTTAAATATGTAATGTATGTGTTTCATATTTCAATTCTCAATGCTTATGGGCAATTAACTATATTAGCATGATTAAATGGTGCAGATCGCGCAGTTAAGGAGTTTTTTCTCTATCGGCAGCCTTATCTGAACAGCGTTTTAGCGATTCTTATGAATTTTAACAGAAAAGTTAGCCAGTTACTTATACCAGAATTATATAATTAGGGATGGAAACGATCGCAAGATAAACAAACTGTGCTTTTAGATTTAAAACAAAGAACTCGATGGTAGGTACATTTAAAAGATAAGTGGATTCTAAGGTTCATAAAAAATGTATACTTTACAGTATATGCTTTTTACAAACCTTTGGTAGAAACTTGCCTATCTTTCGCCATCTACGCTTTTTTTATGCTGGCACAAGAAGGTACATACTTTTTGAATTGTATACAAATATTCAACTAATATTAGCAAACACAAATAGGACTCAAGATTCATAAATATTTCTGTTTTATTGATTTTTAATATGTAATATATCTATTATTATGTACGATGTTACTTAAGGTTTTTCGAAATAAAGACAAAATATCGATATTGACGTTCTGATCTTGATGTTGGGGTTTTTAGAAGAGATTAATCAAACTTCAAAGCAGGTAAGCCTTAACATCCTTGCTTCATATCTTCTGGGAATATTCATTACAGAATCCTCAAAGTGAAAAAAAATGTACATACACAGATATGTAATATCTTTTATAAAACTTTTTTGTGAGCGTCTCCCTCGTTATTGCAAATACGGTACAAACCGGCATAAGCTTCTTGAGATCATCATTCCCCAAAGTTGATTATCCCCTATCCGTATCGGAGAAAACATCTTAGCCAAAAATATTTGATATTATCTCTCTTAATAATAAGCACCGCTACGGCTAAGCTACCAGACTACACCTGCTAAGCCAAAAAGGTCAAACCATAGATGTTTAATAAACGAAAAAAATATCTAAAGCAAAGTGATCGTATATTTCACGATAGAAGCGCAGAAGTCGAGAGTGGGTATCTTGTTTATGGAGAAACTTTTCACTTTAGCTGAGTACTACGTTTATAATATTAGGCACTTTGCATTTACATACTCATCGACTTTGGTTTAGACTTACTATAGATGGGGCTTCTTTCGGGCCTCTTTACATTTTTCGCTTTATTTTTTATCGCTTTTCCACCGTTTCCGTGAAACATTCTTAAAAGATATTGTGTATCCGTTATGAGCGTGTCGTTCGTTCTGGATTTATTAAGCCGCGCAGCCTTTAGGAGTTGATGTCAGAGGGAGATTTTAGATCATCTCCTTACGTTTTAGATTTTATTATTGGCCGGACTTTAAAAAAGTCTTCGAGAATTGATTCATTTCTTCTCTCGTCTTGTTGAGATTCGAGATAATTTCACTTCTTGAAACCCGTGATATAGCTCCCGTGTAATAACAGCGCATGAGTATATGTCAATTCTTGTTCGGAATTCAGGAGGAAGCACCAGCTAATTACATGCTCGCGGGGATTGTAGATTCTTAGCTTTAGTTTGCATAGTGTGCTTATTGCATGAGCTTTCTTAATGATCTAATTTACAAGTTAATGAGTAAGTGGAACTTACGAAGAATTGCACGCGGTAGTTTCAAAAGAGGTTTGATTTCAAAATAATAAAAAGTGCCAAAGAACATGACAAATGGAGGCGTTCAAAAATTACCGATTATAAAATATCGGGGATTACGATAATAATAAATTATTATGAAACTGTAGTGAATAAGACTGCGAAAAATAGACGAAACGAAGATGAACAAGTCAAAAAAAAATCGAGATGCAAAAGCAAATGAAAGAAGATGTCAGGAATATCTCAGGAAGGTGTGACACGATTGAGTTAATCAAATACTTGAGTCGGGTCATGTCAACACTCGGTAATGTCGACGAAGAAGGAGTGTGTGCTAGGACATGCGTCGCGTTCTTTCTCCTCTATTCCGTGTAGGAATATTGCGATTGTAATTTAGATATACTTACCAAATATAACTAAATTCTTAGAAGAAAAAACGAAATTTTAATTAAAAATTATTTAAGATATTCCTACCTCTTAAGAACAGCGTACATCACATCCAGCAAATATTCTTTTTATCTTTAATGGTTTAGCAAATAATAATAAATTTAAAATTGTAAATCGTAGAATGTAATAATGCAAATTGATTCACTAAAAAAAAAGATTTTTTTTGCTAAATAGTATTTAGAACATAATATATAAAGAACAAAAAGTCAAAAATTATATAACTTTTCATATTTTTGGGGGCTACAGAATATTATTATTCAATGAGCTACTATAACAGTCATCTCCACAAAGTTCATCAGTATTGTCACACATATCAGAACACTCTAGTCCTGTCCTCCAAAAGCTACATACATGACTTTCGGTTTTGCAGTTACAAGAAATCAGCATGAGAAGTTCATTTGGATTTGCTAGACATTTCATTAATATGGGTGTTAATTTATTTTCTCTATTTTTCAATACCCATTTAGTATGGATGATTTATCTCCTACCCATGTTTGCACTTGGAGATATGTCCTTAGAAAGAGCTGGTGGGCCGGGATATTTGTTGGCAGGAGTCTTGCTAAATCAAATTTAGATTTAAGAAACATCTTGGAATTTAATTGCTTAAATTTTAAGTTTGTAACCTCATCAAGATTCTGATATTTAAAGAATCCATACAAACTTAAAATAAAGCGTTCACCATTTTCAAAGAGCCCAAAGTCTCTTTTCACATGTGAGTGAATAAAATACTTAACCTTATTACTTACTTTCTTACCTTACTTAAACCCAAGGTTGTGTCACATTTTGTGACAGCATGGGTAAACAACAGAAGTTTTCTTTGATCACCATCTTATGTATAAAAAACTGAACAGAATACACGGTACTGGTGTTAGTAGAAGTGGCTATTGGTTTAAAAAAAGGCTTGTTTTCCGTTGGAGTGGCTAATGCTACAAGCAATACAAGTGGATATGTATCTGTTTCAACAACTACTATAGTGATTTTTAAACGCAAATCTGAAACAGAAAAATCAGAAAAGGAAACGGTCACATCTGGGACACGAACCCAGGACCCTTGTCTTTCCGGGACAATGCTCTACCAACTGCGCTAATGGGACCCTATCCTCATCGGTCACTTTTAACTGTATCATACTTCGAATAAGAACTACCAACGTTGTCTTCATTTTTTTTTTTTTTTGTCCCAGATGTGACCGTTTCCTTTTCTGATTTTTCTGTTTCAGATTTGCGTTTAAAAATCACTAATATTGTCTTCAATATTTAAATATTATAATTTGAGGTTTTACTCAATAAGTTATTCCGAAAAATAATAACTACTATAGTGCTGCCGAGCCGTAAAATTTACCCACTATCTTCCTATCAGCATCATTGTTGTACCGAACAGCAGATGAATGTACGTTAATAATAATATAAATAATTAAATAAATTAATATGTTTCTGTTACTACACATTTTACGATGCCAAATCCTTTATGAAGCTTATCACAGGACACGTATCATGTGTCAAACTGGATTTAACCGTAGTAATTAAATTTCGGTTATTTTTCTTGTTTTCTTAATGCTCTTATGGATCCTGTTTAGAGATAAGAATGCTTGTTGCACATTAACCTGTAGAAACTGTTGAATTTTAACCAAATTCAATTGAAAATCCTCCACTAAGGTACCCCAGAGAGGAAACCTGCATTTTACAATCGATGTCACCGGCATAGATGTCCAGTAAAATTGTTTTCTGTCAATATATGTATAATTGCAGTATGACAGTTAGTTTTAACAGTTTCTATTAACCTCTTTTTATTTTGAGAATTGGCGAGAAGTTATACCTGAATTGATGTACTGATAGTATCATTATATTTCACTTGTACAAATATTATTTCACTAGATGTTCCCTTTTGCAACTTTTTTTGACTGCTCCTGCTATTTTGTTGTAGCCTTCTCGGGATAGCTATAAAAAACTATTATTGCATTTGAACCATATTTTTGAGATACATAATTAACTTATCTTTAGATATTGTCACCGAAATTAGAGATTTTAAGCCACACTACTGCATGTATTAGGGATTCACCATCAAGTACACACCATAGTTCATAGCTTCATCCTTCATGAAGTTGATATTAACTATACCATTGTTATATACTTTTATAATGGGGGCTTTCTATCTTTTATTCAAAGAAGCGTCGTCAAATAAAGAATATGGATGCGAATCTAATTCAAACTCATAAAAGGATTTAAGCTTTGCAGGACTATTATATACGCATAATATTCATTTGAATATCTGCTGAGGTTTTGATCACAGCATATTTCTTTCTAACTCCGACAGATTTATTACTGGCTTGAGTTACAACCTTATCCGATCTGTGTAGTTTTACTTCAGAAAAACTTTGCCCTGTAATTTTCTACATAGATTTGATCCCTACCTCATAGACTTGGTCACATATTACAGTTGAGTCTGATACTAATCCCGAAAAATGCAAATTAATTCACATATCTTTTAAGCAAAATAATTGTGTTCGTTTAATCAGTTCACAAACTTTGATAGGTCTTGGTTGTCCTATTACTAGCGGTTCTATCTAAGCTCAACATGTTGTTCGCTTGTCTTGTAGCTTATACCTAAGAAATTATGAAATGCTTCACTAATTGAAAGGAATGATGGAGCTCCTAATAGCCATTAACTGAGAACGTTCTCTCGCCCATGTATAAGTCCTCCTACTGCTTTTAAATACCTCATCAGGGATAACACAATGAACATATCAGTCCAAACTCCTGAGCAAAATATATAGCTTCTTTTTACGGTAAAGAAATCTTTTTTAGTGAATAAATCGTAGTCTCTTTCTTTGAGCTTAGATTTCAGATTCAACATTTCTTGTGAATATAAATATGTGGCCTGCTGCATGAAAGTAGGGTAGCATGTCGAGTGTTGTCTTCAAATGCAAATCCCAGTTTCCCGTTTTTTCGGAAAAAATGAAAGTTAAAATCAGATCAATCTGGTGGAGTCAGTTTATCCAGAGTTTTGCTATTCGACTTGCTCCATTGATTGGATTTGATGTGTCAGTGAAACTTTTGAGATTTATTTCAACATTATTCGTCTTTATAAGCTAATTTGTGCGACATCTCCTTGTTTACAATGTTGTTGTAGATTTTTGCTATTTCATTAGGAAAAAAGTGAATCACGAGTGTCATTGTAAATTGTTTTGAAAATTGCCACACCTGATAGAATAAAGGCTCAGCAAGGGTTTAATCTTATCCTTTTAGTGTGTTTCACTGTGGAACCACCGTATACAATTTTCTATAAAACTTCAAGCCCATCCCCTTCCATGATTGTTGTCATGTCCTGCTGTAAAACATACACGATGTACATTAAGGATGGGTTGTTAGGGTTAATATCAATAAATAGAACAGCCATTATATAGCTGGTTTCATATTCCATACAATTGTTCATAACGAAATTGATAAACCCGTTCCAGCCAACTTGTTAATGTGTGCCACTTAACCACAAATAATTTTTTGGAGAAACAAAAGATACTGAATCAACATGCCCTTTTCTTGTAGATATACATTCACTGTCATCTTTGATGGTTATGTTTTTCAAGCCACTCTTTTTTCTCAGCATCGTTGAATCGTTTTTTTGATTTCCAAAAGTTCCACACTGAAGACGAACTACATCTAGAATTGTTGTAACTTTGTATGATGGAGTGATGCACTTAATTCCTCCCAGTGCATGAAAGGTGTTTAGGCCATCCAATGTTATTTTAAGAAACGATTTTTTTAAACTTTGTTTAAACTACTTTATTGAAAAAAAACCTTGTGCGAGAGATAGAGCATCAAAAACAACCTGGTTGAGGGGTAGTTAGAGGGGTAGGGGGAATAGTGGGATTACATAGGGACAACGGGGACAACTTTATAATTGGACTGTCGGTTAATTCTAACTGTTTAACTAAAAGTTGGCAATTATTTTTATTTTTATTCGATTTGGATATTACATGTTTTCTCTTTTCCTTCTGTTTGTAAATGTCCTCTGTATTTAATTTAGTTTATATTTTTATTGTCCTGAAGAAGGACAAATGGTGTGAAGTGAATGCTAAATGCACGCCAATCGGGTAGGACCGATATTTATTTCGTATACTAACTGCTGTAATGTCATACGATTTCAGAGAAATGCCTACTCGGTTTATTTTTGTACTGCCATTTTTGTGAAATATATAGATGGTGCTTATTCAAAGCTAGACAATAACAACAAGTAATTAAAATAACCTTTCTCAGATTAAGCAACGATACCTAATTTGTGGGTATATAACATTCTCTCCTCCACACAGCATGCTCAAAGATTATAAAGGACCTGAAGTAAATTGCAGTCTAAACGTTTGGGTTGAAAATGTTTTGAGCACACATGGTTTCCTGATGATGGTACGGTCAGCGTGTTCCGATATCGTGATAATTAATGTATTTGAAATTTACTAAAAATTTTACAGAAAACCAGTTAATTCATTCGTTAAGGGCTTGCAATCCCTTTATAAAATAAATTAGAAAAACTCTGTTCCGTAATAATTAATGTATTCAAAATTTACTAAAAGTTCAACCAGAAACCTGTTCATTCTTTCGTTAAAGGCCTGCAATCCATTTTTTTAAATAAATTAGCAAATACTCTTTTTTTCTGTATTTTTAAATATACAATATATAATAAAGATTACCCAGTTATTTTCTTATTATTGAATCCGGATTGCTATATCCATTTCTCAATTTTTTCTAGGTTTGTGGGGAAACCTAAGCAAAAATAAGACATTTAAAGAATAATTATCGTAATGTAAATAGAAAATATTTATTCGTATACCTAAAATTTTAAGCCTACATGCACGTTCCTTTTCATGTAACATATCTTCCACCACCTTCTTCAACTCTACAGCAATAGTTATAAATATACAAATGATTATGACAAAAAACTAGACATTTTTGGTATAATACAACATCGCTAGTCGCTAATAACTATTGCGCTGATTGAGGTAACATTTAAAAAAATGCTCAATATATAATAAAAAAAGCCTACATGCACGTTCCTTTTCATTTAACATATCTTTCACCACCTTCTTCACCTCTACAGCAATAATTATAAATATATAAATGATTATGACAAAAAACAACACATTTTTGGTATAATTCAACATCGCTAGTCGCTAATAACTATTGCGCTGATTGAGGTAACATTTAAAAAAAATGCTCAATATATAATAAAAAAAGCCTACATGCACGTTCCTTTTCATTTAACATATCTTTCACCACCTTCTTCACCTCTACAGCAATAATTATAAATATATAAATGATTATGACAAAAAACTAGACATTTTTGGTATAATACAACATCGCTAGTCGCTAATAACTATTGCGCTGATTGAGGTAACATTTAAAAAAATGCTCAATATATAATAAAAAAAGCCTACATGCACGTTCCTTTTCATTTAACATATCTTTCACCACCTTCTTCACCTCTACAGCAATAATTATAAATATATAACTGATTATGACAAAAAACAACACATTTTTGGTATAATTCAACATCGCTAGTCGCTAATAACTATTGCGCTGATTGAGGTAACATTTAAAAAAATGCTCAATATATAATAAAAAAAGCCTACATGCACGTTCCTTTTCATTTAACATATCTTTCACCACCTTCTTCACCTCTACAGCAATAATTATAAATATATAAATGATTATGACAAAAAACTAGACATTTTTGGTATAATACAACATCGCTAGTCGCTAATAACTATTGCGCTGATTGAGGTAACATTTAAAAAAATGCTCAGTATATAATAAAAAAAGCCTACATGCACGTTCCTTTTCATTTAACATATCTTTCACCACCTTCTTCACCTCTACAGCAATAATTATAAATATATAAATGATTATGACAAAAAACAACACATTTTTGGTATAATTCAACATCGCTAGTCGCTAATAACTATTGCGCTGATTGAGGTAACATTTAAAAAAATGCTCAATATATAATAAAAAAAGCCTACATGCACGTTCCTTTTCATTTAACATATCTTTCACCACCTTCTTCACCTCTACAGCAATAATTATAAATATATAAATGATTATGACAAAAAACTAGACATTTTTGGTATAATACAACATCGCTAGTCGCTAATAACTATTGCGCTGATTGAGGTAACATTTAAAAAAATGCTCAATATATAATAAAAAAAGCCTACATGCACGTTCCTTTTCATTTAACATATCTTTCACCACCTTCTTCACCTCTACAGCAATAATTATAAATATATAAATGATTATGACAAAAAACAACACATTTTTGGTATAATTCAACATCGCTAGTCGCTAATAACTATTGCGCTGATTGAGGTAACATTTAAAAAAATGCTCAATATATAATAAAAAAAGCCTACATGCACGTTCCTTTTCATTTAACATATCTTTCACCACCTTCTTCACCTCTACAGCAATAATTATAAATATATAAATGATTATGACAAAAAACAACACATTTTTGGTATAATTCAACATCGCTACTCGCTAATAACTATTGCGCTGATTGAGGTAACATTTAAAAAAATGCTCAATATATAATAAAAAAAGCCTACATGCACGTTCCTTTTCATTTAACATATCTTTCACCACCTTCTTCACCTCTACAGCAATAATTATAAATATATAAATGATTATGACAAAAAACTAGACATTTTTGGTATAATACAACATCGCTAGTCGCTAATAACTATTGCGCTGATTGAGGTAACATTTAAAAAAATGCTCAATATATAATAAAAAAAGCCTACATGCACGTTCCTTTTCATTTAACATATCTTTCACCACCTTCTTCACCTCTACAGCAATAATTATAAATATATAAATGATTATGACAAAAAACAACACATTTTTGGTATAATTCAACATCGCTAGTCGCTAATAACTATTGCGCTGATTGAGGTAACATTTAAAAAAATGCTCAATATATAATAAAAAAAGCCTACATGCACGTTCCTTTTCATTTAACATATCTTTCACCACCTTCTTCACCTCTACAGCAATAATTATAAATATATAAATGATTATGACAAAAAACAACACATTTTTGGTATAATTCAACATCGCTAGTCGCTAATAACTATTGCGCTGATTGAGGTAACATTTAAAAAAATGCTCAATATATAATAAAAAAAGGTAAGTGTAAGTGTATATTTTTTTTTTTTTTTTTTTTATTATTTATTTAACGCCCAGAGGGCTTTTACATGGTTGGTAGTATAATTTTAATTTGACAAATACTTTCAAACATAAAAAATAAGAATAAAATTACATTTGATAAAAGCTATGCAACAAGTCATACAAACACAAGAAACAAAAACAGAAAATTACAGCTATTTGTTGGTTTACATGATGTGTTTAGGAGTATTGTTGAAATAAATGTTTTAAATGATCCACAAAACTTGCCAAGTTGGTATTGAATATGTCAAGATCACCCAAGTAATGATTTCCCATGGTGTGAAGTCGTTGTATCGGAGAGTGGGATTATATTTAATTTATTTGTTGTACATATATATATGTACTTTGTAATATTTTTTTTTCAATGAAAAGAATAATGTAATTAACATAGTACATACAAAATAAATTACTAAACGACTCGATTTTTTTATATAATTTAACACGCAAATAATTGTGGACTTAGAGTTAGAGGAGAGCCCAAATAAATAACCCACACTTCTAAAGTTTTTTGCGCGTATCAAAAAAAAACGCGTGATTTTAACCATTACGCCAATAATTATCATGTGCCAGGCTCGTTCCATGTCGTATTGTTTATATGTATTCGTTAAGAGTGTATAACACACTACATGACGTCATGGTTGTGAGTAGTTTGAAATATGACGTCAGAAAATTTACTTGTCGATATTGAAATTCTGTAAATTTCTCATATTTGTTAATGCGCTGCCTTCAAGCTATCTGTAAGGTACTTATATTTTTTTGTATTCAGATAGCTGATTACATTTTCTTAAATAAAGTCCGTGGTAGGTACAATCTAAAATATTTGGAAATGGGTTATTTTAGTGATTGGAAAAATGAACTTGCCCAGTCATAGCTGGGAAGCATAATAATAAACTCTAGACCAACAAAAGGCAAAGCGTAATGCACAGTGTCCATTTCGCATTGCGACACATTGCGTGGACTTTTTTATAAATGTGCACGTGAACGAAACCAAAATTATTTTGGGGTTATTTTTGAATGGATATTTCGTATCTAGTCTAATTTATTCTATGATTGCTGGTCTTAAACTACCTCATAAATATCGTGAACAAGTACATTTAGTGTTGACACTAGAAATAAAAGAAACATTGATTAATGCATGCAATACAAGAGATGCCAAATGGAGTGCAAAAGTAAAATCCAAACTGTTGAGTGTGTTTGATTTGGTCACTGTAGAAGCTTGCTATCACGGCTGTGGCTATAAGAAATTTGGTGAAAATAAAAGGACTTAGCATGTAAGAAGACCTAAAGATGACAATTTATTTTTTTTTCAAACATTCAACAAACGATGTTGTACTCCCATGAGTTATCATACTCATTAAGGGATCGCCAATCGGTAGTTTTGAAATAGAAGAGTAAAAAAAAAAAAAATAGAGTTTTGTACAGAAAAATTAGACCCAACCCAACCCAATGTGCAGACACAATGTATGAAGAAAACATTTACAAATACATTTCACAGAAGCAACATACAGACACAACATATGAAGAATCACTTTACAGATATGACACAAAAAAAATTGTCTTATAAGACTTTATGAATTATTATTATAATCACTCATTTGATTTATGTACTGTTGGTGTCAAAAAGTTAAAAAAAGTATCGTCAATAATGGACTATAGAAATGCATAAAAACAAAATCAGCAAAATACATTAAAAAGTACGGGCTCAAAAATAAACAGACCCAATACAAGATGTTTTACATTCAGAATACATGAAAAGATTAAAAAATTCAGCTAATAATTTTCTAAAACTCTGTAACTTCATAGAAAATACTGACGAATATCAGCTTACGCTACTGAAATTAAGGAAAATAGTAATATATATATTTGTGGCACTGATCCTCCGATTCAGATAAAATTCAGAAATACTTTTGAAAAAGGTTTCTGGCAGAAAAACTGTCATATATCTCACTCAAGTTATGAGGCACTAGATGACTGGTACAGGAACAAAGAAAATGCAAAACTGGAACGTTTAACGATTGTAACTACGTGCTGCAACAGAAATAATCAGTGATATTTTAAAAATAATATATATTTTAAAATACTTAATATTTAAAAAATACCATATGATTGTGAAAGCTATACTGATATTCCGAAAATCTTTCGTGGGGGTGATGATTTGGTTCCTGAATTTCTGAATCTGTCCACGTCAACTGTCACAAAGAAGATATTGTTTTATAATTAATCTGTTATTACCAGAAGAAGTTTACTAATTAAAACGCCATGATAGCATCTGAATGGCAAAGTATTTATTATTATCAATACAGAAAAACTTATATTTATATCTACAACGAATAAACGATCTAAATATTTAAAAGAACTGTTGTCATCATCATCATCATCATCATAATCATCATCATCATCAGCATATACAAAATGTAATAAAGACTTGGATCACTACCATTGACACAAATACTTACCTGCTATAACATCCTACCTTTTGTAAATTTACAAATCCTTAATTTTTCTATTTTTAACCTTTTTTTCTTAATTATAATTTTGTAAAAGCGGAATTATTTGTTTTATAAACTGCACTAAACAAAATAAGTATACCCACGAACTGGCGATGCCTATGTGGGATTTTTTTGGTATATATGCATACTATTCTATTATATTTTTTATTTAATTGTATCATTTTATTTTTTTATCTTAAAGCTACCTTTTTTATCTTTTAGAGTACCTTCTTTACCTGTGAATGAAATTCTTTTTGTAATACTATAATAATTTTAATAATGTAATACTTGTTTTTGTAATACTTGATTTTTGTAATTATATTTTTATGAATGTTACAAAATAAAATTATTATTAAAAAAAAAAAAAAAAAAAAAAAATTAGGCATTTGTTCATTTTATCACGAAGGCGACAGATACCAAAAATCTCTAATAATCTTCCTACAATCAATGATGTCATATTCACGCAAAATATGTTCGACAATGCCGATATCAACATAAAAACATTAAATTATCGAATAAAGTAAACTCTTTGTGGGTTTTAATTAAATAAATGAAAAAAAACTTTGTTCCAATATATATATATATAATATATATATTTTTTTAACTGTTACAATTTGATAAAGTTACAAGTAGTGACGCCGCGACAAGAAGATGTCGGACAAGATGCGCCTACCCACTACTTTTGAAGACTATGAAGTACATAAGTAAGAAGTATTATACTTTTAAAAGTTAATTAAACTTGGAAACTAGTTGGTTTGAAGTATTTTTTGATATTATCTCACACAAATATGTAATTAACTTTAAAACACAATACCTAAATTTGAACGTTTGGAGGAGAGTAGCGGGGAAGTAAGAAGGGGAGTGGTGAGGACTTTTTTTGTAGATACTCCCTGCAATATGTACTATTAACCCTAAAAAAATCAGCTTTCCCCTAATTTGTTCCAGTTATGGTCGATTTTTTGTTTAGATTAACTAGTCTACTATGTGAGACAACGCTATACGCGTCAAGCGTTTGTTGGTAGTCCCCATACATATTATATATTGTAGCGTTACACGGAACTATCCCTACGGCAGATCAAATGGGGAGCTGCCGCGGAATATCATTTCATTGCACGGGATACATCACCTTGACAGCTGACACCCTCGTGACAACGGCAGCTCCATAATTGAACTGACTACTACAGGATACAGAACTACAAATATCGCCACGCCCACTCATCTAAAACTTAATTTGTCAAATGAAAGGTCTGGGACAGGCCATAGGATTATACGGCGAGCAATAAGGTTATACAGCCAAGCCCAAAAACCGATTTATGCATATAACATAGTGTTACAGACACAAGTTATTTTCATTTCTTCTATTAGATTTTAATTGACAATCAAGATAATTAATTAGATGCCACCAAGTATGCCATAAATACAAAACCAGCCTCAAAAACTATCCTCTAGGTACCACACCGACAGTATCTTGGTTCGTATTGTCGCTCTACAGAAGGTAAAATCAAAACACTTTTTTGAAAGCTTTTAAACCATTAGCGCACAGAATATAATATAGTTGTATTTGATAATTTAATACCAAAGAGATACATAAAATAAAATTTACTAAAATCTTTAGTTGCGCAGCTTACTAGAGAACCAACAATTCACGTGACTTCATCAATCAACTGTAAGACGTAAGATAAAATGGTTATAACATCAACACAAGGTAGGTATTTATTCTAGTTTTAGTATTAAAGAATTATACCTCAGCTACTTAGATCAATCATTGTTTCCTTACTTTCAAATGTCTTCCAGGGATGAAGCCTTCTTTATTTTGATGTTTCAAAACACATTTTAATCACTTGCCAGATGTGGTGGAAATTAAATAGTGTGTTTATTTTCCAAATTATTTTTAGATTTTCAAAGAAGTCAACAATGGTCAAATAATAACTGTTCGAAGAACGTACAATTCAGTAAATGCTGAAATCATGAAACTTTTTCCAAACGCATTACATATTTAATTAATAACACAAATATATACTATAAAACATAATTGTGGTGGGAATAAAGGCTTATTGCAAAATGGAAATTTGAAAGTGTTAATCGAAAATGTGTCCCCTTAAATCCCTTAAATTTTATTTTGAATTTATAAATCTATTTGGGAATTAATACAAATTTACCAACTGAAATCCGAAAAATACATTTTTATTTAATAGTTATTATATCATCAAGGTTTTTTATAATAACGTTTTTTTCAAACAGTCAGTACAATAATTGTTTATTTAAATAATTCATAGTACGCCACTAAAATAATCTGAAAATGATTTGTTTGTAAGAAAATATAGATAGAACATGCTGTACAGTTATCGTAATGTCAGCAATCTGATGACACTAATACATACAAAAAAAATATATAGTTATGTAATCCAATGTCGAACATGTAAATAGAACCGTATTTTAAACATGACTGCCAGCGTAATGGATAAACGCATAGTTAAAGTAAATGCTTCACCCGAAAAGAGAAAATATATCTCAAATACCGCTAATATATTATAGAAACGATCGCCTTAATCAAGAGGGGTGTTTTCGGTTATTCCGGTATCCCGCTCGACGGTCGCAATTGTCTCGGCGAGAGGTGCCTAGTACCAAGTACCCATATTAAACACTGTAGGTCTCACGGCCACATTTGCCGATATTTATTATGGGGCGCAAGACATAACGGACCACGTTCTGCCGGAGGATCCAAATGACGTCGTCAGCTCCCAAACCGAACCGGACCAGATTGAGAACCCACTTACCATTATACGAGGACCTTTATTTGATTATAAAAGTGTGGAGAAGCGGTGTAAGGAAGGACTCTAAAATTAAACCAACGAGACCCAATGAGATGACCACTTCAAACGGTAATTTTTTTTACATCTTCCTAATACATTTTATAGAGGTACGTTAAGTAATTGAGAGTAGTTATTTTGTTGAAATAAGTACATAAAATTCACTACGTAGCCACAAACAAAATAGAAACTATTCCTAAAGTGAAGAAATGGTAAAGGTATTCTTAATGGTAAAGAAATAGTTAGCATTTGGATTAAAAATGTGAGTTTTTGGGTAAAAAAATCCCTTTTGTGTCAAACGCCAATAACTAAAAAATATGTATTTAGTAAATTGGCTCATTTGTGATATATATAATTTATTTTTGAGCTCAACAGCGAAAAGTTGTCTTCAGACTAATAATTGTTTCGGTTATAAAGAACAAAACACTGTTATACATATTCTTTTAAATTATTCTAAATCTAACTATTAAAAAAGAATATCATTTAAAATAATGTTACTAAAATAAAATAATCATAATGTAATGTAAAGAATCAGAGTATAAATTCATAATATTACATTTTTTTTAAAAAAAGAACATAGATGGTGAAATATCCTACGTGGTTTTCCATATTTAATTCATCACGAAACATTCGAGATACAAACGATTTGTATTATTTTTCTTGCTTTTAATGCCCTCAACATCCCGAACACCTGGTTTGGTAATGCTTTAATTAAAAGCAAACATTGCCTTCGTTTAATGTAACTGAATTACACAGGTTAACCCTCCGATAGGAAGGGGTAACCGTCAACATCTGGCGCCCGAAGAGGCGTTTATTAATTACGTGTAAAATGGCCGAAGCTATAACCGCAGGAGAAAATCATAATGTTTACTAAAAAGCCCCAAAATGGCGATGATGCCTTGAATTAAGCAGGAGACAACACACGGCGGTTCTGGTATTGCGTTTGGGCGTCGTGCGGGGTTATGTCGAATAATGAATAAGGTACATATTTCAACTAAAACCGAGAAATTTGTGTCATTGCAGCTGGGAAATGCATATTATTTTGATTCAGAACAATCTTATAATCTATCTACTTACGTAGAGGAATATTGGTGGCTGGCGGATGGCATGAATTTGATTTTTATACAAATCTGCAGTTTTATACCGAGATGAAATTCAAAACAAGATAGAAGTCACTAAGATTTCAAAGAACTTTCTGTAAAGCCCGGACAATGTCAGGCACTTCAGATAGTATGTTACATTATATTGTAATAATAATAAGTGCTTATTTTTTTGTAACAAATGGATCTAATGATATCCTCACTGGGATTTTCCGTGCTGAGGATTTCTTTTACATATGATTAAAATTTAGTAGTATGGATAATATAAAGTACTTACAAATATATTGAATATATAATTATATTACTAGCGCAGACCCATTAAAAAATTACTTAACACTTAAAATCAAATCAAATTTGAGTTCAAATTGCGCCAATAATTTCAAGCAGGAATATTTTACATTTCAAGCACAAACAATCGAAATAAGTATGTCTGATGGCACGAGCTTAAATAAAATGTAACAATATACAATTATTTAAACGCCATCCAAATGAATAACATTAAAACATGACAGAAAACAACCGAACTCGGTATACTATCCAAACATTGCTTGAGTTTGGAGAACAAGAGGATGCGTCTGATGGTTGGTTGGCAGAAACCAATTTTGGTAGGAGACGGAATCAACAGGAAAAAATCAAGATTCTGTGTTCCCGAAGTATGTCGAATAATTTCGGAAAATCTGCGTAGTGTACTGATGCCTTGAAGGGCCAAATGCATTACTTAGTTTGCTAAACTCTGTTTCAACAGCAAAACGGTCAGTATAAATAAAATTATGGAAATTTAACTATCGACAAACAAATTATTAATATTTCAATGTCCCAACTATTCGGTTCAATTTGCAAGGCCACCCCGAGAACCATTTATTAGATCTAACTAACATCTCTACCATTGGTCGCCCCAAGTGGTTCGCTACATTTGGTGACTTAACAGTGGTGCACGAGTTCACGGGGTAAGGTTTGTGGAGTGTTTTTTAATTAGTTTTATTAGCTAATATTCCTTGCCAATATCACTACAAGAAAAAAAAGTTGACACAAAAAACAGCCTTGAAAAAACCCTGGAACAGAATGCCATTATTCGAAGTGAATTTAACGAATAGCAAAAACAATTGGATGCTAAGAAACAACACGCACGCATTAATAACATAGAAATCATTGGAATACCAGAAAAAACAAGAAAACCTGACGGAGATTATCAAAAGCAGATGCTCAGAATTAAAAATAGTAAATCCTGACGAAATTGAATACGCTACCCGAGTAACCCACAAGAAAAAGATTGAAGGAAGACCGCGAAATATTATCGTTAAATTGAAGTGCAGAAAACAAACATATGACATCATGGCAGCAATCTGGACAAGGCGGGGCCTAACAGCAGAGGATATTAATTTGAATGGAAAGCATCGGATCTATATTAATTGACATTTAACTCACAAAAACAAAGTACCTTACAAAAAGGTCAGAGAGTTATTACCAAAATTAAGAAAATTCAAATTTTGCTGGATTAAAAATTGTTCAATTTATGTTAGACTGATGAAATGAAAACCCAGATCACTATTGCATAAACTTTTATAACAATCTAGAAAAACTAAAAAAAAAAAACGATATTTTCATCAACAACGCTTAGAACATATCAGCAACTCTCATATTAACTGCACTGTAAATGGAATCTTTAGAGCTATATTATCAAAATTTGAGAGGTGTCAGAACTAAAACGAATACTTTTCTTCAAAATGAACTATTAAACAATAGTGACATTATGTGTCTCAGTGAAACTCGGTTAAACAATTCAATCTTTAATGAGGAACTTTTCTATTCAAGATACCATGTTTACAGACGAGATAGAGATTATCATAACCTTAATCAGAATTGAGGTGGTGGAATTTTAATTGCAGTCCAAGTAAATTAATTTCTGATCAAAAAATATCATGGGGCACTGAAGCGGAAGATAACTAACGTATGGGTAATTATTTCACTTATATATCCTACCAGATAATAAACACCTCATAAATATTACGTCGCACATCAAAAAAGCATAACAAATTATCACAGATAACAATAATGAAAGTTTAATTATGGTAGGAGATCTACTACTACAATCTACCTCACTTACATTGGTCACCAACAAATGAGAACGGTGACTATATGTACACCGAACCCATCAACTCATTAAATCCCGCCCATTCGAACTTTATGGAATTTTTATCATTTAATAATCTGAAACAATATAACACTCAAAGTAATGATATAAATAATCGCATACTTGACTTAGCTGTGAGCAACATACTACTGAAAATTACGCTCAACAATATCTCATTAGTACCGGAGATGTTTATCATAAAAGACTGCTAATCTCGATTCTTACCAAATAAAATAAAAACCTTCAAACTAACACAAAGCAAATATCACATTTCAGAAGAGCGGATTATTCAATAATAAACACAAAACTTAACGAAATTGATTGGGATCATAAACTGAACCATTTGAATATTTAACCCGCAAGTGACATCTTCTGCAACATATTGAACATTATTAAAATAAATTATGTAGCAACTTAACCGGCAAAAAATTTTAACCATCCACCATGGTATACATCATCTCTTATAAAAATAATTAAAGAAAGAAAAATATCATAAAAATTTAAAAACTTTCAAAATCCACATGACTTCCAAACGTTTTCACTCTTAAAATCTAGACAAAAGCAAATTGCACCATAACTCCACATTAATTATATAAATTCTGAACATGAATGGTAATCCTAAACTATTTTGGAGTCATTTCCAATGCACCTAGATGATAAAAAAGCAGAAAATGGCCAAAACATAAAATATGTAATATTTTGATGGAATATTTCCAATCAGTTTACATAAACGATAATAACCTACCTGCATTCAACATACCAGAAAACAGAAAAAAAATACCACCATGGTTAAATTCACACGAGAAATAGTCTTAAAAGGAATAAAAGCTCCTGACATAAACACAAGCGCGGGGGTGTGACATTCCATCATACTTTATAGCTAATTGCACCGAAACATTCGCAAAACCTCTCTGCATTATACATAATAAATCAATGAAAGAAAGCGCGGTACCTGAAATATGGAAAAGAGCCACAGAACCAATCTACAAAAATGGTGAAAAATATAATGTTAAAAACTATCATACGATTTCAAAACTTACAATATTCAGTAAATTAATGGAAAAAATTATTTACAAATATCTAAATCCACAACTCTATCATATCATAACAACAAATCAACATAGTTTTACAAAAGGCAGAAATGTAATGTATGAAATGTGGAAAGTAATCTCGTTCTTCTTACTGAATTCATCGTCGATCACATGGACAACCGCACTCAAGTAGATATCATATATACAAACTTTGCCAAAGCGTTTGATAAAATTAATCAAAAATTATTAATAAAAAAACTTTGATCATTAGGTATACGTGGTAATTTATGTCGTTGGGTTACATCTTTTATATTCAACAGATCACAGGCAGTAGCAATAAAGGGCTTCGAATCAGATTTCAATGAAATTTCCTCTAAGATCCAATAGGGTTCTCATCTCGGACCATTGTTTTTCATTTTATATATTAATTATTTGATCAATGTTGTAAAATTCTCTGAAATAGAATTATTTGCTGACGATGCTAAGCTTTACAAGCCAATAAAATATCTAAACAATTGTGTTAAATTACAACATAATTTAAACAATATATTCACCTATTGCCAACAAAATCAACTATATCTTAATGTTTCAAAATGTCATCATATTTTTTTTTTGAGAAATAAAAATAAAATAATATTAAATTCTTCTTTGAACAACAAAACAATTTAATTCCACCCCCCCGAATGGTGCCGAATCGACCAAAAAACTAGGAAATTACAAAAATATTCAAGAAATCCCACCTAACCGAACCAGAACCATAAAAATCTATTATCAAAACATCTGCGGACTGCGATCAAAACTCGATGACCTATAAGCAGCTCTACCTTCTCATCATCATGACATCATTATACTTACGGAAACCTGGCTAAACTCGGAAATCAAATCGACTGAACTCGGTCTTACTAACTACAAAGTATTTCGTTGCGACAGAAACGTCAGATCAAGTCCCAAGTCAAGAGGTGGAGGAGTTTTAATTGCAATAAAACAGAAGTTGTTATCAAGAAAATTAACCACAAAACACAATAACATCGAACATCTTTTTGTGCAAATAACGACTCCTCTCGAGAAAATTATATTTGGAACGGCCTATCTACCACCACTTTCTGACCCTCAGTCATATAGAAAACACTGTGAAGACATCGAAATAATTTCATCAAAATATCCTCACTCGAAAATTGTTATTCTTGGGGATTATAACTTACCAAACTTAATATTTTTTTTATTTTTTTTTATTATTTTTTTAGTTAGTTACATTTTTTATATTATAATTTTACTGGTCTTTCATTAAAAGCCTTAGCTTGTGGATGGAAGAAGAGTTAACATTTCACATATTATGTACAAATAAAGTCACGTGTACAGTTAATACAATGCAGTTAATACAGTTAATACATTTCATATAATTATAATTACTATTTACTATAATCATGTATTTCAATATATATGTATGTGTAGGTAATATAGACACATGGCAATCAGACCCGTTAACTAAAATATGTAAACATATATGTATTCAGTAAGAAGAAAAACAAGTAAGATTTTTAGTGTGACATTCTCTAAAATACTTTTTGATGGAGTTCAACAATTGAATTTTGTTCCTAATGCTTCTGATTTCTATTGGTAGGTTATTGAAAAAGAATTTTCCTTGGTGAGTATAATGGTGTTGTGCAAAAGAAGTGTTTAATTTGGGGCACACAAATACATGTTTAAGTCTAGTACGATTTTCAGTTATAAATGCGTATTTATCTTTTTCTTTTATAATTTGTATAATTGAATTTTTTATAAATAAGTTTTTAAATGTTGGAACTTTGAATTCTTCGAATATGCTGTCAGTTGGGAAGTCTGGAGGTTTTTTTAGTATAATTTTTATTATTAGTTTTTGAACAATTTCTATGGGGGTCAGATTAGTTTTGTAAGCTGCTCCCCAACTGATAATGGCATACTGAAGAATAGACTGTACTAATGCGCAGTATATTGAGTATAGGTTTTTCGTTGATAAAAAGTTTCGTATCCGTAAGAATATAATATGAATTAACTTCCTAACTCTTTTTATTGTATGGTCGATGTGATCTTTCCATTTTAGGTTTTTATCTATGATTATTCCAAGATATGTAATTTTATCCGCTATTTTCAGAAGTGAACATTTTTGTTGGCAGTGATTAGTATCGTGTTGTGCGAGAGAATGATTATGTAAGAATATTTGAAGATTTGGAGGTACAATGTTAGTGTTAATTTCGAAAGGAATGACATATGTTTTATCACTATTTAACGACAAGAGGTTATTGTCAAACCATATTTTTAGATTATTTATGTCTTCTGTAGCTTTTAGATTAATTTTTTCCCAAGTTTTTTCTTTTATTATAAGGACTGTATCATCAGCGTAAGAGATAATTTGGCCATGCAATGGTTGAATAAATATGTCGTTTACATACAAAATGAACAATATTGGTCCAAGCACGGTGCCCTGTGGGATACCAAAATTTGATGTTTCTTGGTCGCTAGTTTGGTCATTTATTTTAACAAATTGTGCACGATTGTTCAAATAACTTTCTATCCATTGGACGGCTTTATCATTGATGTTATTTAATTTCAGTTTTTTGATAAGCTTTGCGTGTGAGATACTATCGAATGCTTTTCTTAGGTCTATGAATATTCCTGCGCATTTATTTCCTTCATCAAGTGCAGAGTATATAAATGATGTTACATTTGCTATTGCATCTTGTGTGCTTTTTGTTTTTAAGAATCCGAATTGATTGGAATGTAATATTTTATTGTTTTCTAGAAAATCACGAACCCTTTTTTTCACAATCTTTTCAAATATTTTTGCTATATTCGATATTAGTGATATCGGTCGATAATTTGAAACATTTTGCGGGTCGCCGGTTTTAAAGATAGTGGATATTATAGATTTTTTATAATTTGTTGGGAATATGCCTTTAGTCAGACTGAGATTGATAAGGTGGTTTAGTGGTTTCAGTAGATACATTTTCATTTCTTTAAGAATTTTCACAGAAATGTGGTCAAAACCTGGAGAGGATCCGTCTTTCATGCTTTCTATTACAAGTTGTATTTCAGTTTCGGTAGTTTTTTTAAAAGTGGATAGTGTATTTTGTTTTTGGGTATTAGTTGTTATAGTTTTTGGTGTGTGTACAGATTTAGTGATTTTATCAGCGAGATTGTTTCCTACTTTAGAGAAGTAAGAATTAAAAATGTTTGCTGTTAGTTTTGGGTCTTTGGATACATCTATGATATTATTTTCATGTTTTAAATATTTTATAGAATTATTTTTTTTCTTATTTTCAATTGCATAATTTACCGTTTTCCAAATAACTTTTAGATTGTTTTCTGAAGTAGAGATTATTTTTTTAAAGTAGTCGTCTTTACTTTTTTTAATTAAAGCTGTTAATTTATTTCTATATTTTTTGAGAACTATCTTAGCATTTTCATCGTGTGGATTTTTAATTGTATTTTTATATAGCCTTTCTTTTTCTCTGATAGATTTTATTAGGCCACAAGTGATCCAAGGTTTTATACGTCTGAATTTTGAATTCGTGTATAATGAGACCTCTGTTGTGGAGGTTTCAATATGATCCATAATTTGTTTTTCAAACATATTTGAGCATTGTTCGACATCGTTAGATTGTAGTATCGTACACCAAGTTTCTTATTTCAATTTTTTCTCTAAAGTGGCAATATTTGTGGTTTTTTTAATAGTAATTGGAGCCTTAATTTGTGATTTTATTTCATTATCATACAATAATAAGCAAGTGTGGTGGTCAGTAATATTCGTTTGCCAAATCATTGTTTTGATTTTATATAGGTTTTGTAATTTTATGTTTATCCAAATATGATCTAAGCAAGACGATTTTTGCCCGTGCATTTCTCTAGTATTTTTGTTTATGCATGATTTAAAATCTAATTCAGTCATACAATTTAGGAACTCATTTTTGAAAATATTTTCTGATTTTTCGTTAGTGTTAATATTAAAATCACCCGCGATAAAACAGGTTTTATTTTTAAGCGGTAGTAATATATTTTTCAGTTGAGTTATAAAATGTGAAATATTTGATTCGTGTGTTCTGTAAATGGCAATTATGTGATAATTATATTTATCGAGTTTAATTTCGATTTGAATATGAAAAGCAAATAACTGTGGTCTCATCATAAACGAAAGTGAAAACGTTCGTGCACGTGAAATTTTGGACATGGTAAACTTTCTAAACTTTAATCAACATAATTTTATATATAACAGTAACAATCGCTTATTAGACTTAGCTTTATAAAACTATCCTAAAATGTCTGTTGAACTCTCAAATGATCCACTTCTACCTATAGATAATCATCATACTCCCCTATACATTAAATTAAATATGACATGTGATAATGAAAGGAAACCTTCACAAAGCATCCTAAACTTTAATTGAGCCGACTTGGACTCAATTAACTGCCATTTCTCAAATACAGACTGGTCTTTTTTATCCGATGAAAGCGTTGATGAATCGTTAGATAAACTTTATTTTTATTTTTCTAATACTATTAAATCCTATGTACCTTTTTACACACCAAGAAGCTATACCTACCCGGTTTGGTTTTCATCAGAGCTTACAGCCTCTCTTCAGCAAAAAAAGAGTCAACACAAAAAATTCAAACAAAGTAAATCCATAAATGATTATATAATCTTTAGCGAAACTAGAAAAAAATGTAAAGATCTTTCCAAACAATTTTACAAAATGTACATTACGTCTGTCGAGGACACTGTCTTTAAATCCAAAAATCTTTGGAAATTTCTTAAAAAAATGAACAATGAAAACACAGACTACCCGCCAATGATGCAAATTAATGGAATCAGTGCAAACAATACACAGGATATTGTAAATCTTTTTTCGGACTTCTTCAAAAATGTATACATATGATAAAGACACTCCAGATGATAAAATACCCGAATACAAATTTAATATGACCACAAACTTAACAAACTGCCAAATCACACACAAGTGTTGCGAACAAAAATTACTTTCCTTAGACACTGACAAATCCGCTGGCCCAGACAACATTCCACCAATATTCCTAAAAAAAATCCTCTAATACATTATCTTAACCACTCACATTACTATTTAACCGTCTCTTGTCCCTTGGACATTTTCCAGACCGCTGGAAATCTAGCTTCATTACACCGATCTACAAAAAAGGAGACGCTACTGACATAGCTAATTATCGCCCCATTTGTATACAGTCAGTACTGCCAAAGCTTTTTGAATCATTGGTCTTTGATGAAATCTATCCCAAATTAATAAAATTAATTAATCAAAAACAGCACGGTTTTATCAAAGGAAGATCCACCGCAACTAACTAAACGGTATTTCAAAACTTCATTATACAATCATTTGCAGAAAATAAACAAGTCGACTGTATATATACAGACTTTTCGAAAGGCATTCGACAAAGTATCCCATAAACTACTAATCCAAAAACTATTTGCTCTAGGAATAAGGGATAACATGCTAAAAAGGTTTAGTAGCTATTTGTCAAATCGTAAACTGTTCGTTAAAATAAAATCTTGGATGTCGAAAGCTTTTCGGGCTACCAGTGACCTACCGCAAGGTAGTCACCTTGGCCCGGTTTTATTCCTCATTTTCATCAATGATATAACCAATTGCTTCAACGATGTCGAGGTATTTCTCTTTGCAGATGACATCAAACTATACAAGAAAATAACTGATATAAATCATTGCCATATACTACAGTCAAATATTAGTAAGTTTAGAGATTGGTGCGTTCAAAATAATTTATTTTTAAATGTAGTAAAGTGCAAAACCTTGACTTTCTTCAGAAACAAAAATCCTGTTTTATTCGAATATTCCATCAATAACATAGCTTTAGAAAGAGTCACGGAAATGAGAGATCTTGGAATTATTTTGGACGAAAAACTAAGTTTCACCAATCATATCCTTCAAATTGTGAACAAAGGTATGAAAACACTGACTTCGTATTAAGAACAACTAAAAACTTTAATTCTTTACAAGCCATTAAAATATTATACGTATCTCATCTCTAGTAAGAAGTCTAATTGAATATAACTCAGTAGTTTGGTCTCCATCTTAAAAAATTCACATTAACAACATTGAGCGAATACAGAAAAAATTCTACGTTTTATAAATTTTAAATTAAATATCCCTGTCGAAGACTTAAAATACAATTTCTTATTAAATACTTTAAAAATACATACATTAGAAGATAGACGTAAAATAAACGATTTAACGTTCTTATTCAAAATACTTAACTCTAAATTCGAATGTTGTGAACTCCTGCAACTTATAAACATACATACACCCACAGTAACAACACGACAAAATAAAATATTCTACAGCAGCACACATAAGCGTAACTACATTGCCCACTCTCCGATACAACGACTTCACGCCATGGGAAATCATTACTTGGGTGATGTTGACATATTCAATACCAACTTGGCAAGTTTTGTGGATCATTTAAAAGATTTATTTCAACAATACTCCTAAACACATCATGTAAACCTACAAATAGCTGTATTTTTCTGTTTTTGTTTCTTGTATTTGTATGACTTGTTGCATAGCTTTTATCAAATGTAATTTTATTCTTATTTTTTATGTTTCAAAGTATTTGTCAAATTAAAATTATACTACCAACCATGTAAAAGCCCCCTGGGCGTTAAATAAAAAAAAAAAAAAAGTGGGTGTGTCAAGCCTACGCAAGACAGAAGTGAAACTTCTAGTATTCCTCTCTCTCTATTTTCATTTCATCATCTCTATTTTCTCTCTTAGGTTAGTTTGAAAATTAGAGGTTAAATAATTCAACGACGAAGCATGGATTTGCTTTTTCTAATATTTTCTTATAGATGAATGACGTTCGATTAATGTATAGTTCCAAAAATTTTCAATTTATTCACAAGTATACAATATTACATAAATAACAATATTACAATTAAAAATTACAAAGAAATTACAATGACAATTTACCAATCATGTGCCATTTTCATTGTCAATTTCATGAATATCATTTCCTAATGTCGTGATAATTGGGTTATGGTAACTAAAGTGCGAGATATATACATGAGCACTTAAATCCTTAATGAATCGTGCAAAAACTGCATCGATTGTTGTCCCGTGTCGGGAGAGAACGTTCGTGAGCGGCTCCCCCACCTCAACAAGCGCATATGGTGAGAGAGGGACAGTGAACGGTGAGCGGTGGTGGGGGTACCCGCATTTTCGTGTCGATCCTGACTCGGTTTTACTCCGTCCCAGAAAATTCATTACGCGCCTAAAGAAGTTTCACTTCAAAAATAAAAATAAAACATTGCAATAGTCTCAGATATTCGTGATCTTGGAATAACCCTTGATAGTAAACTACAATACAACCCTCTTATACATCAAATCATAAATAAATCTGATAAAATGTTAGGCTTCATCATAAGAAACACAAAACTTTTTAATAGCATCGATATCATTAAGCAACTCTACTTTGCTTACGTACAAAGTCATCATGAGAATCATTTGTTTGGTCTTCATTTTACAAAATCCACATAAACAAAATGGAAGTAATTCAAAACCAATTACTAAAATATATATTTGTTACTACTCATTTGTTAGATTTAATAATTATGCAGAGGCAGCTTCATACTTTAAAATTGATTCACTCAGTGTATCAGGACGCACTATTCCTGTATAAAGTAGTTAACAATAATATTCAATGCCCAGAGTTGCTAAATAAGATTCAATTCAATGTACCTGCGCGTTCAACACGTTCTTGTGTCCTGTTCAGGGTGGATCAATGCAAAACAAACTCTAAGCAGAATTCTTGCCTGAACAGTCTATTAAACAATAATGCAAGGTGGATATTTTCAGTTGCAAACTTACCAAATACAAGAGGTCCATATATTAATAATATAGACCTCTTGTATTTATTTCTATGGTTTGTGAATAATGTTATGTCTCTGTAGTTGATATTTCTATTATGATTTGATTTGTATCTACAACGGCTATAAATATATTGATAAATGTTTTGTTCTGTAAATTTTTCGTTTTATATAATCTTTTGTTTTGCATAAATTTTTGATTTCATATTCCTTTCTTACAAATTTGATTTACTTATTCATTATTATGCTGTCTCAGTAGAAGTAAAGTCACAAGGAGAATATCCATAATTGGTTTTATTTTTGTTATGTAATACTTGGAAACTGAAATTAACTGTCGATTTCCTGAAAATTTATAAATAAATAACATAAATTAATATTTTGTAAGCCTGTGGGATTTAAGTAAGACGTTGTGTTTAGTGTAAGTAGCTATTATTAATTGATCATTAATTTCAACGTTACTAAATATATGTAAGACTAAACAAATTCAATGACGCGTTACACCAACCGTCAATATTTATACGCAGTTAACTACTTTGTCAAGTAAGCAAACGAACGAATTAGACTATCTATTTTCCAAGGAAATTACATCAAACGTTTTAAGGCACCGTGTGCTTTCGGCGAATTTATTGTGGAAGCATCCAGGCAATATAAAATATGTTTATTTAAGCACAATGTTTCCTCTAAGAGGAACGCGGCGGTTGAAGCGTGCACTAGCAAGGTTTTTGTTTTTAAAACATTTTAGTTTTATTTGAACCGAAAGGAGATTTTAAAGTTTTTTACCGTATAGAGAAAGGAAATGGCAACAAGTACATTTTGGATCAGCCTCATGGCTGCGAGCGAAGAGTAGATATATGGAATTTCTATATTGACCGATTACACGCCACTCTCCCGCACTCTTCAAATCATACTCAACATACTAGTTCCGGTTGTTTGTGCATGAGTTAGTTGGTAAGTAATGTAGTAATGTGAAAAATTCCTGTGTAATGCGCACAGGGCCGGCTATGAGCCAAACGACGGGTTGCGCTTGAAAATGTTATCACCCCTTGTTAAAACCAACAACAGTCTCCTAAATTAATTATATTCGAATGATTTCAATTATTGTGCAGCGCCGTATTTGTGAAAAATAATCTTAGGGCGGTGTGTTAGGTTAGGTGTGAGGTATTATCAGCAGGACTGGCTCTGAGCCAAACGGCGCCTGGCACGATTAAACATTTGGCGTCCCTTGTCTAAATCAGTAGACACCTATGTAGATGACCACTGTAATCGATAATATGATTTTTATTTTTCTCTAGCGCCGTTTTTAAGAAAAAAATCTTAAGGACCATGTATTAGGAGTGTTAAGTGTAAGGTATCATCAGCGCCTTGACAATTCTGCGCCCGGAGCGGACGGTTCCAATTGCGCCCGCGCTTGTGCCGGCCCTGATTGCGTAGCATTTTTCAAGCCAATTGAACTTTTAACTAAAAATTAGAACTAACTTTCATAACGGAGAAGCAATAAAGTTGATACCAAAATCATTTTATGAATTGTTGATTCGATTACATAAATTAATAAAATGAAACGACGCACATGGTTTTACTGAACTAGGTCGACTAGGTCTAATGAACATAATTTGGCGGGGCGTCAATGGTGTTTGAAAGAGAGAGTACGAAAACAGTGTGCAATATAGCTGTGAATGAGGAATACTTGGAGCAGGTGGATGAGTTTGTATATTTAGGAAGCATGTTTACGAGAGATGGGAAGGCTGACAGAGATATTGAAAGAAGAGTAAATGCAGGTAAATCCATTAATGGAGGACTGAACACAGTTGGCGCTAACAAAAGAATTGAAAAAAGAAGCGAAGTTAGCAGTCCACAATGGAGTGCTGGTACCTACCCTGATGTATGGAAGTGAGGCATGGAACTGGCAAAGAAAGGATGAAAGTAGATTGAATGCTGTTGAAATGAGATCCCTGAGGCGTATGTGTGCTAAAACCATGTATGATCGTGTGAGGAATGTGGATATCCGCAAAGAGTGCAAGGCTGATGTAAGCGTAATGAGTAAGATCATGAAAGGGACGCTTAGATGGTTTGGGCATGCAGAGCGAATGAGCGAAGAAAGGAGTGTAAGGAGAATATACGATGCAAATGTGAATGGTAGCAGAAGTCGGGGACGCCCGAGGAAGACATGGCACGACCAAGTGAATCAGATACTTGAGTCGGGCCATGTCAAGAGTCAGAACAATAGAAGATTATGTATGAGACGATGTATGAATGTGAATGAGGCAAGGAGTGTGTGCCAAGACCGAGTTGTTTGTCGGTCCGTCCTATCTGCCTACCCCTGCGGAGAAACGGCGTGATGGTTAGTTAGTTAGTTAGTCAATTTGCTTATTTTTTGAATAGCTAAACTTTTCATAAGCGGTGCTACATTTGTTTTCGATTAATATGAATAAAACGTATCTTTATAATGTACCTTCATAATGTCATTGGATGGATTCCGTAATATCTTGACTTACATTGTCAGGATTTTTTTTTCTTTCGAAAGGCAATGCATCATGGGGCAAATATTTTTGTTGTAAATTCTTTCAGCTTCAAAAGTCATACAATTACAAAGAGCCATGATTTTTCACGGGTCTGATAAATACGGAAATATTTGGTAAACGGACTTCATTTCAGAATATCTTTCTGTAATCATATTTAACGTTGGAATAAAATAAACAAATATTTTTCCTTAAAATGTTCCCACAAAATTTACGATGCGCCAGTGTATAAATAAAAATTGTATAGTTATCAAATTGGAAGGTGCAAAAGGATTGACAAAAAACTTATTGTATATTTATTATGTATATTGTATATTTATTATTTACAAAGCACAAGCAGAAAATTGTAAAACGTACTTACGCGTCATTACGCAAATTACGATGTCAGAAAAAACAAAAAAATGTTATGATATAATAACAAAAATTTTATCAAAGTTACATACCTACATTAAAATTTTAAGTATCATACATATGACATACTTAACTATTTGAAAATATTATTTTATTACCTTTGTTCTTATAAACTACAAAGCCTAACGATAAGTATGGCAAGTAAAAAAATTATAATAAAAAACTTAAACTCCGTATTTAGACAGGCCTGCAAGTTAATGACATATTTTGAATTTATTTGCAGGAAGAATCGATCCCGTTATCTTCCGACTCAAAAACAAAATGAAAATATTTATTTACATAACCCAACAGATATTTTCCTTCGTTTATTGGTTCTGGCGTTTACTTGGAAAAGTAATAAAATCGATCCCAATAAAAATTTGTACTATGGCTGACCATTTCTGTATTTCTGATCTTGCTGCTAACCATTGATTCAATTCACTCGTTGTCAAATCTCTTATATTGGCAGCCATTGTTCCGAGAAAAGTATTTTCAAGTGTTTATCGGTATTCCGATAAACTTTATTTATCTCTTGTCGGAAAATGTTTGAATGTACCACATATCACGTCCTTGTAGAATGTACATTGAACATGCACAGAACCGATGGGTACCATTATAATATTCGGTTAACATTCTGGAACGTAGGGAGGGGATTTATCGAAGTACATAAATCCAGCAACGAAGTCTTTATAGAAACTTTTGCAATATTAATTGTAAATGTACTTTTTTTGCACCATTTTTTTAATTACATGAATAGCTGAATTGAACTGTACGTTGCTCGGGGTAAGGTGAAAGTAGGGAAATTGTTTTTTTTTTGTGAAGGTGCATTTTTTAATATAAGAATTCGATTAATTTAAATGTGTCATGCCTTCCCAGGTCATCCACAATTTTTCACGTCATAAAATCGTTCATCTGCTCTTTATGTCAAACATACTAACCGCTACTTTTATTAATATTGTCTTTTAACTTACATTATCCTTATACATAATGTTCATTTTACCACAGATATTAGTTTCACTTGATCGTGCCATGTCTTCCACGGTGACCTCGATACCACTACTTCCACGTTAATACATTCTGTTTACACCCCTTTACTCGTTCATCACAAAGGCCTCATTTCATCACAGATTAGTATTTATTTCACTTGATCGTGCCACGTCTTCCACGGTGATCTCGATACCATTCACTTCCACGTAATACATCCTGCTTATACCCCTTTCTTCGTTAGTTACAAATGCCTCATTTTACGACACATAACTATTTGATTCACTTGATCGTGCCATGTCTTCCACGTCTTCCAAGTCTTACACGGTGACATCGATACCATTCACTATCACGTAATACGTTCTGCTTACACCCTTTTATTATTTCATCACATACGCCTCGCTTTACCACTGTGTATTTATTATATTGATCTATGAGCTTTTAGATTTGAATTTCGAGCTTTCGGTCAGTGAGTTTTTAAGGTAGTGCATTTTATTTTTGAGCGTGAAGCTTTGAAGGCACATATTTGGCAATTGTCGAAGAAAGTTTTATATCCCCGGCGTTTTCCGGGTTTTACGCAGAGTTACTCGAATTCAAATAGAGACGGTAAAGATCCTCTTTTTTTAACATCAATTGTTTAGTACTGAAGCGCCCTTGAGGTGATTTCCAAGTCATCCAATTATTATTATTATTATTAAGTGTGCAAAATTTCATCAATGTTGGGATAAAACTGTAGATTCGTATAAAAATACAGCTACACCGGTAAATTTTTTGTGTAGCTTTGTTTTTATACGAATCTACAGTTTTATTCCAACATGGATTAATTATATATAGCTCAAGTCTCCGGCGTTGGTCGGATTTATCAAAATCTGATAAATAATAATAAAAAACTATAATTTTCGTATTTTTTTTGAGAGTCAAGTATGAAAAATTTCATCAAGAAGTATCAAAATACTGCTTTTAGGGGTGGGAAATGGTGGTAGGGTGGTTTTTATAAATCTCAATTTCTTTCTCATTATTATAAATTTCAAATAAATCTCAGTTACCTTTTGCTTGTTCTAAAGGTGAAGTGTGCAAAATTTCATCAACTACGGAATAAAACTGTTTTGTGTACAAATCAAATCAACGCCGCCCGCCACAAAAATACAGACACTCTTCTTGATATTAATTTGATAGATAATGGAACACTTAGTTTTAAACACTGTTTCCAATGATACAAATCAACATTTTTTGGAAACCATTCATCCATAACGAAAGTTTGTGCATTTTTATAGAGTTTAAAAGCAATAATTTGATGCGAACACAAAATTTCAAAGTTTATTTGTAATCGCGAATTGCACCCTACACGTGAGATAATTAGCCTCCCCACTGTTTCTTTCACGTACGTATATATTTGTACATTTGGAACATGGACGTTGGATGGAATTGATGTGTTCATTTTGCTGGTATTTGAAAAGGAGATGCTAAGAAGAATTAGGTATCGTTATTAATCCCTTCGTCTTCGGGACCAGAATCAATTGCATGCTTTTGTGTTTCTTTCTTCTTTCAATAAAGATATTACTTCTAACATTATTTAAATGTTATGATTGCAAACTTCTTCATGGCATTGCTAATTTAAATAATACTTTAAAAAATTGTGGAATTTCAGACAGCGGGGAGATTTCATATTAAAAAATATTTGTTATCTTTGAAGACATTATTAGCACCTCTGGAAACGAAAATTTGAAATAGATAATTATAAAAGAATTTAAATTTCTATTTCTACATTTTAATCGATTTTGAATCTTTAGTTTATACTCTACTGTATTCAGTATTGGTGAACTGCTGATAACTTAATTATAACCTATCCTTATTGAGAAAGGAAACTTAAAGCCTGTCACAGACCATGCTATATTTTCGTGACTTTGCCTATTTCAGCATTCGTATGCCATACATTCCCATTGGTAGTGCATGGCGACCGATATGCTGAAATAGTCCAATCCATTATGCGTATTTTGCGTATAGCGTAATGGGTCGCCTACCTAAAACAAGCTGCAGGAACAAAATCTAATAGGAAGTTAATTTTTTTATAAGTGATCGTTATAGAGACGTAAATGTGTTAAAATTTACAATCTTTAAGTGAAGAAGGCGTATACAAAAATACTCGGCTTCCAGCTCAGTGTACTGGACGGTCCTACGGTTGAAGTTGCCCAAGCAGGCCTAGAAAATTGAACTTTCCGCGTTCCGTTATCTTTATTTATTCTGATAAACTGATAACTAAAATCTCAGATGTTTCTAACTAAATACCTCGCTAAGTTACTGATTCAACGTCTAGAAAATTAAAATTTGGTGCTTATTGCTAATATTCTAGTAAAAAATTATTTCATGTAAAAAATTTTAATCGTAAGGTACTGTTATTTTTGCTAACCTTAAAATTATAAATCTAACATCTGTAGGTATATCTGAAGAAAAAATTATTTCAAGTAAAATATTTTAATCGTAAGGTACTGTAATTTTTATTAACCTTAAAATTATAAATCTAACATCTGTAGGTATATCTGAAGAAAAAAAATAGTCGGAAATAATTAAAATGTGGGCCTCGAGCAAACTCCCGTTAGTAGTGCCTTTTTTGTGTCGCCTTAAAGTAATTCCAATATTTTCAAAACACACAATTTTGTGGCCTTAAAACAAATATCTACAAATAACTAATTATATTTTTTCAATAATAGCATACTTTTAGTTTCATTTGGATTAAAGAAAATAAGAAACATTGTTTACACCACTATTTATTAACGGAATAAAATAAAACAAAACCTACTTATTTAGGTAATTTTAATTTAATAAAAATTGTGTTCGATTTTAATTTTCAGTGCACTAAAGATATATGAATTCTAAAACAAAGAGATAAATATTTTAGAAAAAATGAGTAAAAAAATGACAGCAAATAATTGAGTGAGTCGATGCTCAATCCCGATTTCCCGCACGAGACAAATGGCCCAATTTATACGTGTAGCCGCACGCTCTGTTTTCGTAAATATGTATTGTGCTGGGGGAGCCATCCGTCAAAGCAGGGGAATTCCCGCGTCACAAAATCGTTTTGATGAGAGCGAAATGAGAAAAGTTGGTGTGCCAACAAATACAGAATTAGGTAGATACCCACCTTCCCACCCACCAATCCCCTACCCACCGACACCACCTACAGTCCGTCGGGAAAGTCCAGAAATTTAGTTTCAAATAAAAATAATGTAACATCAAGCCGTTTCTCTGTACGGTTAGGCAGGATATACCAACACAAAACTGTGAATTGGGACACAATCTATGTTTTATTCTCATTCAAATATCTCTTATCCACACTATTCTGATATTCTGACTCTTGTTATGTTGTGATGAAAAGTTTGAACATGTTTTTAAATAATACAATATTATATATATGGACCACTCCGTTTGACAATCGTTTTCCATATACAGTTGGCGGATATACATCCCGAAACAAAACAGAGTGGTAGCTTCGCTTCCTTGAACATTTTTTATAGTGCCTTTTTTACCAAGGCACCAGATCACCACTGAGTACCGATTTTGGAATAACTTTTGGTAAAATCAAATGTGAGGTTATGTTACTTTTATTTTTATTATAACATTTGTTTTTCCTTTTAAATACAACTAGTTGATTTTCACTTTAGTTTTCGGGAATGACACCTAGTTAGGCTTCGCCCAGTTGAAATGATACTAACAGTTAATATAACCCAACCTAACCTAACCTAACCTATTATTTTACTATACATATAAGTACATGTCAGATTTAGAGATTTGTTGGCTAATTTTACAATCAACGAAGCGTTTCTAACTTCCGATTGTGTTTCATGTTTTTTATTGGGTTGGCATTAACTACACTTCCTACAAACAAAAGCGTATTTCATATCGGTGTTCTGTCAAAATGGTGCGAAATTATTATTTACCTAAATAATATTAAATATCAATATTTTTTAAAAACGTAAATGATAAGAGTTGTTGTTTATTGTCATTAAGTTGAATGAAATATTTGTTTTCTTTTTAAATGCGTATTAAAACGGTAGTTTTGTTATTTGAATAGATGAAATTGTACGTATTTGTTATGGATGAAATTATTCGCTATTACGCCGCCAGAGGTGCGCTCTGTCGGCCAATAGGGAAACTACTCCAGCGGCCGGTAAAGGAGGGATTGATATTTTCAAGGAACCTTAGATGAACCTATGCGGAATTTACCCGAAACATACGATTTGAATTCGACCTATCAGAGGGCTGAAACCGTCCAGACGCTGGCGTAATAATAATCATGTATTTTTTCATAGTGCTTTCACCCAAACGAAGTATTGAATTCCATAAGTCTAAACTTAAACTTTAGGGTAAAGGGTTATTGTTTTCTGTCCTCTTTTGGTGGCAATTATATATACACACACATGAGAACATGTATCCTTCTCTAAAATCTTATGACATTACAGCAGTTTATACACGAACTACATGTTGGTCCCACCCAATCTGCTTTTGCGATACTTCTAGAATTGTTACTCCAGTTCCTAGGTAAGAGGGTTCAATCCTCAGTCAAACCATTTTTTAGGTTTTAAAATACATTTAAAATTTAATTTTACTTTTTCGGTTTATCTTTCGCTAAAAGTGCGTGATTCTTCAATATTATTGTTTTTGTATATTGAATATCTTCTAGTAAATGAATGGTTTTTCTGATACATAAAGTAAAAAAATTTCAAGTTCTAAAATTCAATTTCTTAGGATATCATTTCTATTTAGGATTTTACAATTTAAGAATATTCTTTGATGTTTATGATATGATTATAATTGAAAATTATTTGTTAGTTCCATAGCGTTTTAAAGTTATTTTAATAAATTATTTTGATAAACTCTCGCAGCGAACACAAGACTTTCTTGACAGACTGTACCATCATTCCTAATATCTGCCCGCAGAGATGGGTAATAGTGTATTTTTTCTTATGCACACTGGTTAAGGCACATTAACAATATTTAATTTTTGAAAGACATTATGTATTACACTTGATCATTATAATGTGTGCTTCTATTGTTCTATTGGTATTATAAGAAAATGTGAGAATGCACAGACTGATATAAGATATCGCAGTATGTTCATGCAGAAAAACATATTTATGTGTCTAATATAAGCTTCAACCCGATTTCGGTATAACCTTTTTTTTTTATACATTTCACATTATTGTGAAACAAAATTAATAAACTTTGGTAGTACCTATATTCGTTTGATAGTATGTATGAGTGATCAGTCATCTGCAGAGAACTCAATTCCTTATAATGAATATTTAGTTGTCTGCACGTTCAAATTATTCCTTCACCTGGTTGCTTCAATAACTTACTTTGGTAAAGAGATTCCCTGGAATTTCTTCTATCAATCGTTTACTTAATGCTATTTATGGTTATTCCTTCTTTTTTATTATTTCTCATTCTTTTTTTTGTTTGTTAATATTTTTCTTAATTTACCCTCTTCTGCAGTGTTACGCAATTTCTTCATGAATCGCTACTATACAACATACAACAGGTAATGAACCTAGTATACGATGCTAGGCTAATTGCTTCTTTGTTGTTTTCCTGGTGTTTTGATGTTTTTTTTCTTTCTTCATCTTTTGTTTTACTAGCTTATCATTATATCCACATTACACTGGCAATGCCATGCTGATAAAAAAAATTGCAGATAGGTATATAAAAGTATAAGAGTCTGTTGATGATCAACTAATAAAGCTTACAACTTTGACTGCCTTCATTTTGTTACGCTTTTTTATGTTTTATTTCGTCCAACAGCGTATGATAACTGATTCCAGATTGAACAAGACTTAATGAACTTTGTATTTCTTTTAGTTAGGCTGGATCTAGAAAAAATTGTTTATCACCCCATCTAGGGGGTGGAATAGAGCCGTCCCTGCATTAACCAAGGTGATGAATCGTCCCGAAAAAGCTGTCCAGCGACTTGCCTGCGCTTCTCCCATCGCCATAAGCTGCCCTGAGACACGACCGTGTGAACTCAGTTCTTTTCGCCCTGCTTCTGGTGACCCGACGCTCACTCTTTTTTCTGAGTTTTGATACAGTTCTGCTGGCTAACCACTGAGTACATTCTCAATGGGACTGGCCGACTAAAGCGGTTTAGCTGTCTTCGGTAACCTTGTATACCTACATAATTGATTTTAATACTACTTTTTTGTTTTTAAATGATCACTTTAATATTTCTCTTCATTTTTCAGATTGTGGTATCTGTAATATTATACTAAATGTATAAGTACTTGCAGACTGCTTGTTTACTCCCTATGCAGGAACATTGGATGGTCTAGAGTCGTTAAAAAAATATTAAAAATAAAATAGAGTTTTGACGTATGCGGTGAAGGAGGAAACCATATGTTTCCTTTTGCCGTTGGGAAAGTGGTGGGATCCCCTCCAATGTTCGAGTGTTTTAACTCATATATTTCATGCACACAGATTTAAAGTTCCGCAAAGAGTTGTCTTTCTCTGTAAAATCTGGTGTAACGCGGTTGCATGTACCTTTGTGAACTCACAGAATTAGGACGTAGGTATTTGTTTTAATGGCACTATAAGTGGAGAAACGTGCGGAGTAGGATTTATGGTTCAATGATGGATAGCCACTTTACTACATACCCGGCAGGTAGCGACACGCCTAGTCAACCATATTATACCAAGGTCAACTCCAGGCACCAAGTTCAAATAGTCACATTTATGCTCCGGCATTGCCTCTTCCATGAAGAAATCAAGTATTTTTAAAATTATTGGTTGTATTTTATTCACGATATATACAAAAAGGGTAAAGCTCTAGAGATTTATAAATAGGTAAACAAAATTAAGGCACGTACAAAAATTACAAAAACTCACCCTTTAATACTTTATTTTATTTTTTTAGAATATTTAGCCTTATAATGGACTGATTCGATTCATCATGAGAAGAGTTAAGATTCAAAGAATCAAAGTTCTTTTCAAGTTCTGTTATTATTTCAGTTCTGTGAAGTAACTAACCTATAATGATGTAATAACAAAACTTAAATAGGTCATTCATAGAAATCGCAAATGAAAGATGAAATTTGATGAATTGTTCAAATTATATGAAACAACCCATCCTAAGTAATACATAATCTTTCTACAGATTCCCAGTCTTGAAAAGTAGCGAAAATCTGCCAAGGGTAAAAATCAAGCTGTTAACAATCCGGTGTATTTCACGCTATGCAATCCTTATTCTAAAAGATAAGAGAGGCCGTTCAACATTAAAAACATAAGCATGTTGGGAATCCGTAGAAATTGACTCAGGTCTACGAAATGCCAGGCAACGCCTGTCTACAGCGGGTAGATGGATGTCTACTTTAAGCCGGGTAAAGAAACTCTTGCCAGGAAGTGGGATCATGTACTGAGGAGAGTGAAGACTTTTTCGGTGTTCTATAACATACACATATTTTAATGACATGGGTAATTCAGATACATCAATCAAGAACTTACTGAGCATGAAATATAAGTAAATAAACCAGGTGTTCAGACCAAAAAGTGAAGAATTTTAGGCTTATTTACGAGCTTTGACTTTTTAAATGGCTGCATATTTTTATGCGTACCCCTACTTACAAATATTTTGATGTATTAACATTTAATAAGTTTAGTATAACATTTATTAAATTTGATCGGCAATAAATGTAATATGGACATGGAAATATAAAAGAAAAGAAGGATTTAAACAACTAACTAACTAACCAGTATGCCGTTTCCCCGCAGGGGCGGGCAGAGAAGATGGACCGCCAAACAACTCGGTCTTGGCACACACTCTAATTCAGTGGTCGTGCCATGTCTTCCTCGGGCGTCCCGACTTCTGCTACCATTCAAATTTGCAACATATATTCTCCTTACACTCTTTTCTTTGCCCTACATGCCAAAACCATCAAAGCGTCCCTTTCTTGATCTTACTCATTACGCTTGCACTCTTTGCGGATCTCCACATATCTCACACGATCATACATGGTTTTACGACACATACGTCTCAGGGATCTCATTTCTACATTATTCAGTCTTATAAAGGAGATAATAAGATTAATCTAAACATGTTTACGAGTAAATTAAGCAAGAACCTTTGTTTAACAGAGATAATGATGAAATAAACATTCTGAGAACGCAACGTCGCGCGTCGTTCGAAAAAAAACAATTTTTAAGGGGAAGTCTAAAATAAGTGTAATTTTTATTTATTTTTAATATTACAGTATTATCTCCACATATAGGGCCATCAGTGGAAAATTCTCTTCGTGGAATATCTAATTTAAAATCATACCAAAGGAAGGTTAATAAGTTTATTACTAGTGGATATACGTAGGTAGTTACGGTTAAAAAATGGGAGTCAAAACAGGAGAAAACCGTTGCAGGGGCTGTGTAAAAAGAAACTGAGCCTGCAAAGAGCTGAAGCCACTAAAGTACAGATGGCATCAGAGGCAGGGACACCTGGAGATGCCTTACAGAGCAATGGGATCTAAACCGTAAGAAAAATTTGGTTTACACAAAATAAAAAAATTCTGACGGCAGTATTATTTTGGTTATATTCTCTTCGTTCAGATTTATATTTGTGATTAGTATTAGCCTCTGATTAGTAGAAAAGATGTGGCAAGTGATCGAGCAATGGGCTTGACTTAATGAAAGAACGATCAGACGGTTGACCCTTTCGATGCGGTGACTACTGTTAGTACTGGATAAACAAGTCGTGTGGGGGCATTATTGTAGTAAGGCGTACTACTAGTTTACGTAGTTTCCATGTCGATAGTCCATCAGAAAGTTATGAGCGAGCATGAAAACATTTAACACAATTCTTTAGTTTTTGAGAGTTCTACCGTATTCTTCAGTTCATATTTCTTCATGGAAACTCTCATAAGTTGGTTTAAGGGGCTTAGCTTTCGATTTTTTTGCTATCAGTCCAATTATAACGCATATTCACGATTAGACTGCCTGTGCAATGAGTCAAACAGCCATAACGATCTTTTTATTATTTGTAAAATATTGTTATTAAATAAAATGTGCATATAAATGTTATTTTTGTAGTTTTTATTCAGCTCCAGCATTAACGAGGATAAATTTATTCAAATTGTTTTTATTTTGTTTTATGGATACGTAAATTTTATTCTAACGTGTTAACTTTAATTATTTATCTTTAGATCCGGCAATAACTAGAAGAAATTATTTCAAATCATATTTATTATTTCGTTTTATGTACTGTGTATTTGTTATTGAGTGTCAATATTTATATTGACAAACGCCATACGCATGGACACTTGAGGGTCTAGATCTAGGTACAACGATGAAGGTAAACAATCAGTTTCTTTATACCGTCATCGAGAAGTGGCGTAACCTCTCCAAAATCCATCTAACAATAGTATCATTTGCAATATTTCTATCTTAGATTCATTTTAAATGCTTTATATCATGTATGTTTGGGTAATGTACGCGCTAGTGCCTGGATAGCGTGCGATTTTTTCCACTCAGGAACGTGCTTATAGTATGTATTATTTTTAATTAATTATTTGGGAAGCAACATAAATCCTTATATATAATATATTATAAATTTGATATGCACCCGTGACTTTCTGATTCGTACTCCTCTACCATGGAGGATGTCAATCCTTGCTTCTTATAATATACCTTTAATCTTACATCTTATATGATGATGTTTTAACTAGATTCCAGTCACCTCCTCAGTAGAGTTGTGTATTACAACTAGTTACATACATATTGCGCCAGTACTTAAAGACAACGAAGGAGGTAGAACATGTTCACAGTATACCTACTCACATGGAATTTCAAATTGCATTGCGCACCGACCACATTCGTACAGTGGTCTGAAACTTCACCCGGAGGAATTGCAAAATTCATATTCAATTCGCCCGGCAGCAGAGCAAGAATTTAGATAATGAACACATTAAAAGGCAACTGCAGTCAAATTGCAGACACTCCACTTCTAGTCCATACATAGATTCAATAGAAGACCGTTACTGTTCGTCCCATATGGCGGGAACAGTTTTATGTCGCAAAATGGCTCCGAATTCATCGCACAATTTCGCCAGAAACGCTGTTTATTAAAAGGCATAAACATTTAAGTATCGTCAACAGTCTGATTTGGGCTTAGTGGAAATACAATTCAAACAAAATATATGTACTGTTTACCGTTAAGTGTTTTTTTTTATCACATTACAAGGCAATAAAGAGTATCAAATTGAAAGCGATAAGAAATGAGTAAATTTTAACTTAATTTTCAAAAAAAATATTCGCTGGCAATGAAATATTTTTCTACGTTTCACAATTGTCACAAAATACCATAACTTATAAAAAACAAGGTTTTTGATTGTTAGACTGGAAATAGTGACACATAGCGCTGATGAGCTGGACCGATGGTCCTTGTAGGCAGCGCGTAGCACTACCAGCTCATTCATTCGCCCACATATTGCCGTACGCAACCGACGTGCGCGTGTTACTATTTTTCAGCTGGAAATGGGTTGTACTCATGTTTTGATGATTTTTTCATGTGCAGTTTTTCTCGTTATTACTCATCAGTGACAACTGTAATTGGTACTTAAAATGTCCAAAAATCACTATAAAACAGGTTAAAACGACATGACTGTAAGCGCCTGTCTAGAAATGTCATAACAATCGGCGAAATACTAAATTATAATTATTTTTTTAAATAACAATGCTGGTGCAAAATAGAGGTTACCTTGTCTGAATTTTTGGTAATTTTTTTACTAGAGGCAGTTAAAATAATATTGTGAAAATTACGGGTTCTCTGATTCAAAATCTAATCAATCACAATTAAATTTTATGTATTTATTGCTCGTTCAATATTTTTGGCCTAAAAAAAATTGAATCTAAAATTAAATCTACCAACCTATTTGTATCAAGAGATTCATCTTTTACTATCGCTTATTCTTCCATGAATTTTTTTAAAATTACTAATGGAAAGGGCGCCCTAAGGTTGTTTTTGACAGCAACCTCTGGTCTGGAGCCACAAAATACTTTGCAATCTTTAGAACACACGCGTCAGGTGGGAATGCTGGCCTTGTTCTACAGGTATTTCAATGGAAGCTGCCACGAGGATTCATCGTCATTGATTCCTTCGGTGCCGGTGCCTGTTAGGATACTCGCCAAATACGCTCCCATCATATTTAGATGGTTGACATTTTTCATGTGACAGCAGGTCATTTCCACGACATTTCTGTGGAGTTAACTTTAATTGTTAACTTTAAATAGTATTGTGAAATAATTTCGATTCCCTTGTTTTATTATATATTTTTTATGGGAATAAAAAGGTTTATTGATGAGAAAAAAAAAAAGTGGGTGTGTCAAGCCTACGCAAGACAGAAGTGAAACTTCTAGTTTCAGCTGATGCTTGGCGTGGCGCAGTTCGCTGGTGTCTGAGAGAGAGGAAAGAAGAGAAGAGAGAGAACGTTCGTGAGCGGCTCCCCCACCTCAACAAGGTTTCACTTCAAAAATGCCACAGCCGAGAATCGAACCTCGCTTAACTGATTGAAAGCCAACCACGCTGAGCACCAACTGTAAGCAAAGCCGCATAAATTGATTATATTATGTAGGTTCTGAAAATATGAGAGCTTGTTATGTTTTATAATGTTACCTACATCACACCCAAAATATAATATATTTTTAAAAATAATGTACAATGTACAGAAATAGAATCCCACACAAGATCGCGTAGTGCGCTCTAGCGAACGGATATTTTATCAGAGGGAGATAGTTTTAATTTTTTTTTCTGTAAATTATTACATATTATCAAAATAAATAAATTAATTAAATAAATGTAATACAATTATCATAATATACGGATTAGATAATAATTTTAATCCAACACAATAACGCAAAGCGCGCTCTAGCGGAGTAATGTTTTATCACAGTGAGATAAGTGTTTTTATTATTTTGCAATATTATTTTCTTTTAAAAAATGTTCTGACCTACTAAAAAATAAGATATTGAATGAAAAAGGCGTTAAAAACAAAAAAATAATGTGCGATGGCCGAGAATCGAACTCGGATCAACTGCTTGGAAGGCAACTATGCTGACCATTACACCACCAACGCCAGTTGTCGGGATGAGCTAAGAAGCATTTATATGTTACTTCAAAACTTTGACTAGATCAAATGAACTTTAATCGGTGGTGGGGGTACCCGCATTTTCGTTTCGGTCATGAGTCGGTTTTACTCCGGTCCTCGAAATTGCATGACGCGCGTAAAGAAGTTTCACTTCAAAAAATGTACACCCCAGAAAATTTACATATCTGCTTTAGAAAAAGAAAACATGTCGAATAAGCACTCAGAAATCAAACAAATATTGACAACATTTTAAAAGTAATATATCGATGACCTAGCGCCCATATGAAAATTAAATTTTTATTAAAACTGAAATATGATTTATAAGGTTAATTAGGTTTATTAGGTTTTATTAGGTTAATTAGGTTTTATTAGATAAAAAGCAACAAAAACAAAGCTAATGTCCGCTTTTTATCCATTTAGACTAAGTAAATACTGTAAATTTTCCTCGAAACATTGGTTTACAAAACACGTAATTGATTTTACTTAAAACTGCACTTAACACAAGTGTGCGCTAGGCCATCGATATGAGATTAACAAAGCTTCTAACAGCCACTTTTTACTGTCCATGAAAGCGTAGAAATACCTAAACTAGATCATATTCTCTGCTTCAATGTTTTTTGTAAGTTCACATTTCGTGAGCGTACAAGGAAAAGTGGCCAAGTCAAAATCCCTGTTTTTTAGCAAATTGAGATTGAAGTTTAAGCATGGATACAAACTCAAACCTTCGCAAGTTAGTATATATTTCTATTTAATATTTTTGTTGCTTCATACCTCAAGGCATAAGCAATGTTTTTAGATTATATTGAAGATTTGAAACTGTTTTTTGTAATTAAAAATTAGCTTTTTGGATTAAACATTACAGACTTACCGTCAGTTTTCGCTGTCATGAAAATTCAAGGAGATGATCTTCGAACCCAATTTTTTTATTTGTGCCCGTAAGATGATATTTCGCAAAATGCTGTTTTCTGCAGATTTTAATGTTTTAAAATAAGAATTTATTATACTAAACTTAGTTTAACATAGACTACACTTAAAAAATATAGTTAAAAATACAGCAAGTGAGTTTCAATATTTATTTTGTTTTTATAGAAAATATCGACGTGTTCGGAATCCCAGAAAGAATTTGGCTCGGCATTTCTATCCATAGGGGCCTTACTAATAAACAATTTTACACAAATGTAGAACTACTACTTATTTAGGGTAGATAATGTTTATCAGCAACGTAAAATACAAAAATCTACCTCATAAGAGAACCTCTGTCTGTAAAATTTAACAGATGGGAATAGATTCATTGCTGAATGACATTTTTGAGAAATGGCTCCTGATTTGATACTGCAAAAATTAGATCAGTTGGCTGCTTGATACTCTTACATTTTTTTTTCTAAAAATTCATAGTCACTATTTAAAATCCTTTTATAATACAAAAATAACGCACATTTTCGATTCAAAAAGTATTTTATTCTTAAATCAAAACTTGCAACACGCTTAGAAGTGTGCATATACATCAAATGTGAAATTATCATTATGCTTGCATATTTTGGAATTTAAGTCAAATTAGTAAATTTTTCCAGTTGAATATATGAACCAGCCCTACTTGTGTAGATATGTGAGAAGGTTTAACATATTTGGTGGTATATTAAGCCAACGGATTATAATTTTATGTATAAAAATCTAAATTACGAGTACACACATTGACAGAAAATCCAGCCGAAAAGTCAAAAATAATGAGTGACGGACAGTTGGTGTTTTAAATACTGAGAACAGACGTATTATTAAATATATTTACCTACCATGAAAATATCCATAGTTCGTTAATTAGGAGGTAAACATAACAATGATTATTTGTTCTTGTCTGGAGATAGGCAAAAACAAAAAGATTTTTAATTTATATTTATAGCTACTCAAAATATATCTACGAATTAAACCATAACACTTTAACCACTAAGTAAATAAAGTTTATTAAGTGTTTAAAATGTAAAAACAAAGAAATAAAGCATTGTTTTTAGTAAATCGGTTTATTAAATTAAAGTGTTAATTTAGTTTCTAATTAATTATGATAATAAGTTTGTTTCGATTTGAGTCTATTCATAGAGTCATACAATGGAAATTAACCAAAAGGTATAACTATTTGTTCGTTGTCGAGGGGTAAGGCTCTTGAATAATAAGCTGTAAAATGCGGGTTCAAATCGCAAGTAAATTTTATTTGATTTATTCTCGTTATTTCACAAATTACTAATTGCTTGAAATGGCTTTAGCCGTGTTTGCTGGCTAAATTTGAATATCCAGGTACTTTCTCACCTTCTTCTTCGACATCTCCTTCTCCTCTCCACTATCTTCAGCCTCATAACATACCCAGATTGTGGATGCCTTAGACTCACAAGTTCCACACGGTTGTGAGATGTTAGGACTCCCGTGCGGTATTTATGTATTAAAAAAGTGACGCCATGTTTCTAGTTTTGACGAGGCAAGTCGGAACAACCACGCTCGGCTGGTCGCGGGAGACTAGAGTCGCTGATACGTTTACAAAATGTCGGGAACGTGTGCGTGTGTATGAACCTCTGCGCTGATGCATTATGTATTGTATATTGTGTTTTATCTGAAAATCATTATAACAACAAAAATCAAAGATGTTTTACTAAAAAATACATATTTATTTCAACATAAATATTTATTTGGAGACTTTTCTAACGTGGAACGTTCAAAATTTTAACTCAAAACAAAAAAAATGTGAGGAAATTTAATCAGATTATTGAGTTTCCTGAATAAATAATTTCATGTAAGTACTTTATGTTTAACACACTAAACCTAGTTATCAGTAGCTGACTTTCGGAAATATGTATAATGTCAATCCAATGGCAAAAGGAAATTCGCACGTTTTGTTTTTTTTTTTTAATATTGAATCCTCAGTACAGCGGTCAGCGGTTGAGGGTTCAATTCCCATGGGCATTATTGTTTATAATAATTTGTTATCGTTTTTCTATCCATAAAAACTTTGTATTATAAACATTTATAATTTTTTTAAGTTTGGATGCGTTTTTAATTACAACGTAAATTTAATTGGACTTTTCTCAAAACTTACAATACAAGACATTTGATTGTAGAGACACTGTTTTGTTATTTCAAACACATTACTCTGTAGGCAAATAACTTTTATAATATTGACAGAATCGTGACACAGAATTTTTTTGACGCAGTCATCTATGTTTTTGCTTACCTTCAATCGGACTAATGCCTTTCCTGCTCCAGTATTCCTCCAAAATTCTCGAGATCCACCGCGGTTCAGAGGCATTGTTCTTGTTCTTAACTTATAAGTAATACACGTACTTTGCCAGATCTCAAATGTTCAATAAACATTCCTACCGCAGACGTACAGTTAAACTCGCCGAGGCTGTAGAGTGTACCTCTAGAAGTCATGTTTTTGTATTGCTATTCTTGTACCAAGATAAACGTACACTATTATAGTACATTCATATTATTTTTTAATACTTTTTCTATTTTATATATATGTGTTGCCAATTTAATAAATTGGCAACAAATATAATATTATTTGAAGAAACCGATTTTAATAATATGTGGTTTCTCATTTTACGGTGGTATCAGATATTTTACAATTCATGTGTTTTAATAATACTACGTACCCACGCTCGTTTATGTTCGTTGGTTTTACGCTCATTCGAACCATTCTCAACGTGTGTATCATTTCTGTTCGATGTCGAACCAACAACGGCTCGATCCAAAAAAGATTCAAGGACAGTAATTCTTGTTGATGTTCAACCGAATTTCGGTCTAGCATGTCCCAAAGTTTAGACAACGCATCGTACTTGTTGTCCAAGGACATATCCATTTTTGTTCTCCAATGGCAAGATTTAAGAACAAAAATGGATATTCTGAGTTACCCTTGCGATTTTTTTTAAAATTATTTTTATTTATCTCGTGAAAAAGAGTACGCATGGAATACGAAATCAGCAGATTTGACTTTTGAACTCACATTTAACCATGGATATCTGAACCGACTGAGCATGTGGACGCAACGACGAATATTAACGATCGTGGGTACAAGCCTTAAAGTTGTCCTCCACAAGCGGTAGTCTATGGTTCGTACATTTTGTAAAACCTGAAAACTTGTACATTATTGTACATGCACTTTTATACTACTACACAAGTAGGTTATTATATTTTTTATGAATGTACTATCCATGTAATGTTCTCTTGAGTGGTTAAAACTCATTGTCGAACAGTTGATATTATTATTAATATTATGGACGTAAAAGAACCCAAAAAAATCTATTTTAGTAACTGAATTATAGAGAAACGATCTTATTGAACCATTTCTCACAGTATTGTCAATACATTTTCAAATAATATAATGACAATATGTCAAATGTTTTCACAAAGGAGGAGAGTGGAAGATACTCTCAGTATCGCCCTGGTGTAAGACCACCATTCAGAATTGAAACGTTGCTCCAAATGGCTTTAGCCGTGTTTAGTGACTAGATCTGAATAGCCAGGTACTTCCCCACCTTCCTCTTTCCCTTCCCCACTTACCTTCAGCCTCACAACATCCCCCAATTGGGGATGCCATAGTCTCACTGGCTCCAGACGGGAGCAGTTGGGACTCTTGTGAGGTATTCACTATAAAAAAAATATAAAAAAAGTAGAGGCGAGTGTTGGTGAAATCAATTTTCAAAATACAGCAATTGGAAGTTGGGGAATTGAAACTGTTTTAATTTCACAGTTGTGTTTAAAAAATGTAATTACACTGGCTTGTGTAATGTAGATACGCAGAAGAACAGAAGCAACAAAAACTAATGGGTGCCTAGATAATAAAATGAAAGGCAGTTATTTGTATGTTATACATGCTTTATTAGATTTAAGTATAAATAAATATTGTATAATAATACGTATGATTCAAATGATATGATACATTTTTGCCAATAAAATAATTATTAATTGTTAGGCAATTAATCAATGGTTGAAAGTAAGAAAATAGGGATTTTGGAGTACAATAACATATTTTGGATTTTAAGTCAAGATTAATCATTTCTATCTACACATATAGTCAAACATCATTCTCATTCAAAAATTCTCAATTATAACCTAAAAATGAGTTATTTCAACTAAATTTTTAAGTTCTTTAAAAGTCGCACTTAAAACACGACATAATTTAATAACATTTATTTATAATTTAAGTACATCAAATTCTCTGTATGATATTGGAATAATTATCTAACGCTTTATTTGTACAGAGTTATGAGAATGATGAAACATAATACAGCACGAATGCATTATAAAGCACACGTATGAATAATAGTTTTTATATTAGTTCATAATAATATTCTTATCTTCTACTATAATATTCTTAAATACATTAATCAATATTTTTTTAAATATCAAGTTGAAAGGATCGATTCCTTTCTGGAACACTTGCAAAATTGATATCTTAACTAAAACATAGGTACAAACATTTCATAACGATGCCGACGAAAAATTGTTTCCGTATTGTTAATTTAGGTACACTTATTAAGATTTGTAAGCTCTGTTTATAAAACACGTAGATCTCAAAAAGATGTAACCAACTATCCTTGTAACGTTTACTGTAACGGCAATTTAATTGCCGATTTTATTTGTTTGCTCTTAGTATGAGTAAGAATTATATGGACTAAGAAACAAGACTTAATAATGACAACATCCACATTATTATAAATGATATTCAAGATCAGAAGATCCTAAAATGAGTGACAGACTACGCTATATACGCTAGATCGACCTATTTCAGCATATCGCTCGCTATATATTTCGATTGGGATTGTATAGCGAGCGATATGCTGAAATAGGCCAAGCCATAATGCGTATAGCGTAATCTGTCAGCCCCATAAATCTAGTATATGCGAAACAATTTTCCGCCATGTTTGCCAAAATGCATTAACATTCATAATATGCATTGCCCGTCATTGTCGTCTAGCGGTTTCATTACGATAATTTAGCTTGAGTGGACCTAGACGCAACTCTCCTGCTGTTGGTTAAACATGAGGGGAGTGCGCACCGTGACCACTTCTCGCACCGGTCGGATGGACACCGCTGAGTCCAGGCATACTGGGTAGTCCGTGTGACCGTAAACTGCGCCCACCATCTTCCCGTTCTGCGTCTCCATCAAGTAATCGTACTGCGGGTGTTTGATACGCAAGTCCCCGAACTGAAGACTTTGAGGCTATGGAAAAAAACAAATGTTAGGCAAGTACTCTCATCGCCTGGGAAAGGTTTTCACGAGCAAGGGACAGAGAGGTAAGCAGTCTACAGACATGCATTGCAGGCAACAATACAATTGCATAACTTGTGTAGGTACTTACGTTTACATCACATTACCTTTGCAGCCTTGGTTCATACAATAGTGGGAAAGTAAAAATAAGAAAGCAATACAATATTCAAGGGAGGAGAAAACAAGTTGACATTTATAAAAAAAAAAAATTAAGCCAACTTTAGACAGCATTTTCAAGGGTTGAATACGTAATAATAGTCGTGATATATAAATTGACAATATGATAAAAATATAATTGTAGAGTAGATGAGGTCGTAGATCAGCTGTTGCAGAAAAATATTTGTGTTACTGGAAATAGCAGCACTAGTTGCGACATTCTCTTGCCCAGCTAACCGACTTTGTAATTCTGGGTGACTTCAGTGTTCATACTGAACTTTGGCGGAAGTTTTTAGGCCCAACAAACTCGGTGGGTAGATCGGCGAAATCTTTTGCTCTTATCCATGGATTAAGCCAACTTAAAGAATCTCCGAGCATAATGTCTGACGTCCCATCACATCGAGCAAATATGCTCGATCTGTTTCTCACCATTGAACCACTTGGGAGAGGAGTGGAGGTTACAGCGATTTTAGGATCCTCCGACCACTGCCTTATCTCTGTCCCATCCTCCATGGACAGTCTACCTAAGAATCATTTAAAGAGGTAGTTTTGGCACTACTGGGCATAAACATGCGCCTTTCTTGGAGTGCCGTCTGCTATAGCTCATAAGACTATCCGTCAATCTGTGCACGCGAGGTGCGAGAGGTAATCACATCTGCGATGGATTGCTACATTCCCTTCTCCAAAAAATCCTCTGGAGCGGGCACGAAACCGTGGTTTAACTATCGCTGTGCTGAAATACGGCATGTAAAGCATTTTGGTAAATTGGCTCCATGGATATACTTTTGGAATACCGAAAATGATCAAAGGATTGCAAGGGAATAAAAAACTAAAAGATATGACACTCTAAATAGGGCTAAGAGTGGCAACGACCAAATAATTGCCAAAAAGCTGGCTTTGGTTGCTCGATGGTTCGATTGGGAGAAATTCCTACAAGACTACATGTGATCAAGCCCAATGATTGGCTAGCTAACTCGGCCCGCGATAAAGCTGAGTTTTAAAAAAAAAATTCGCGGAATACTCGACTCTTCAAGATATCGGAGAGACTCCCCCTTCTATTCCGCACAAAACCCAAGATCTGGAAATAGGAAATTCTTCGGGTGTTAAACGACTTGAAAATTGGCAAAACCAGCGGGCCAGACGGAATATCTGCCCTGGTCCTTGAGTGGTGTTCTTCAGAATTAACCCCGGTGCTCTCAAAATTATTATATCTATCCCTCAAAGGTATCAGATCTTTGAAAACGGGTGATCGTCCACCCAATCCCTAAGAAAGGAGACTGCTCCTATACTTCCATCACTTTCATAATCTCAAAGGGTGGTTAGTAACAAGTTGTTCACATACTTCGAAAATAACAATATCCTAAGCGATCGGCAATCTGGATTTTGTCAAAACCGATCATGTGGCTCAGGTATGTGACGCATATTTGGGAGCGACACTTAGAACGCTTTGGAGAAACTCAATCCGTCGGGTTCGATATCTCCAAAGCCTTGAATAGGATCTGGCACATGGTTCTTATATTCCTAGATCCATATAACCTTGCATAGTTGGATTTGCTGAATTTCTCAAAAAAAATAATATTCAAACCTAGTTGACGTCTTTTCTTCCTCTCCGCACAAAATCAATGCGGGGGTCCATTAGGATCGGTGCTGTCGCCGACGTTGTTTTTGTTCCACATCAACGATCTCTTTGAATGTGCACCAATTCATTACTACGCTGACGACAGCACCGTTCATGAGGGTTATTTTGACAAGCCTCTTCTACTTTTGATGTCCGTACTGCTAGGGAAGTTTTGAAAAAATAAGCTAAGCGCCACCTCAAGAAGGTTCGTTCCTGGGGTAAGGCCAATATGGTCAGTTTCTACCTCTCAAAAACCCAAACATTCTAATTTCGGCAAAGAGGGAGATAAATTACTGTATATTTTATGTAAGCACCATGCCCAATAAAGACTCAATAGAAATGCTACCAGTCAAAATATCAGACCGGCTCAAGAATCGGGGCTCTATAGCAGCCCAAATAAATCTGGCTTTCAAAAATACAGATTCTTCAAAATACTGCTTACCCAAAGTAAATCTCAAATAAGCCCAACGATTGAATTTAGCCACCTCTGGGCTGGAGCCCCACAATAGTTGATAAACCTACGTGATTCTGTGCAAAGGAGGGCGGTCCGTATGATAATTTGACAACCCATTGTTAACATCGACCGATTGCCATCTTTAATGCACAGACGCAATATGGGCATGCTAAGTCTGTTCTACAGGTATTTTAATGGATCCTGCTCTAAGGAACCAGCAGTATTGATCCCTGGTGCACCCGTTCATGTTGTTGTCTGTTGATATTGGCTTCATGAGAACGGGCCGCTTCTTCGACTCGTTTATAAGACCGCTCGTATGTTGAACGAGTTACCGAAATCTGTTTTTCCTCCTTTATATAATTAATGATTAATAAATCCCTTCATATCTTACCCTCCCCTACCTAAACCCACTTCACAACGGTGCCCTATCGGGTGGCGACATAGCTCCCCTGCCTTCATACTGTAGAGACAGGGGCGTTTTTGTGAGGTTGAAAAGATCTGGGATAGATTCGTTTTTTTTTAGTTTGCATGAGATCGTGATATGTACTATCGTGAGTAAAGAATGAAGTGTGTGTTGAGAGAAATTCGAGTTCCATGATCTGTTCCTATCCCTGTCGACATGATGACAATTTTTTCACAAATTGAGGTACCTACCTTTGTAGCCGGACAGTGACGACCACGGAAGGTTCTTACTGGACTATATTTTATTTTGTATCAAAATTATTAAAAAGGACTAATGGGATTGCAATGCGGTTCCTCCTCCATTTTGAGCCATAGTTGTGTAAAGCTTTCCAGTATTCATCATCAAGGAAGACATGTACTGCAAGGCTTGCATGATTTTAAATCACGAAATGATTACCATCGCTCGATGAAGAAAAGTGGAGGAATATATATTTTAACAAATGTGTTCTAGAAAAATTTTGTTCAATAACATGCCGGAGTAAATAATAAACACATAAAATATTAGGGTTCACGTATAATGAAAAAAATGCAGACGCCACAGAATTATTTTTAAATTGCTTGTAACTATTCCGATGGACACATGTAATTTGAACCTACAATACCCATTGAAACATAATGATATAACGATATCAGCTTTTGTTGCTATAAATATAATAAAGCATTTATTTCATCATAACCATTGAAAGCATTTACATTCAGTATACAGTATCTTTAATATTATCTTCACAATTTGACTGGGATGGGTTCGTAATTAGTCTCACTAATTTACACAACTTATATTGTTATTTGTTAGTGATTCTTTCATGCAAACGTTTATTTATTCACGTGTAATAAAACAACAAATAATCGCGGTTCTGTTTTTGTTCTTTACTTAACACTATTTAATATTCAAATTTATGGTTGACATATCTATTTTCTGTGAAGAAATATGAATGCTATATGGTCCCAACTTTCTATTTTCCCTTTCTTTGTTTATAGTTATTCCTCTTAACGGGGACTTATAATGTTTGCCAAGAAAGGCATATTGTGACTTATCTTTCAATTGTAAAATTTTTTTCCAGAACAAATTTTTTTCGTTCGATTTTTGAAAACCGTTTTTTATGGTTTTTCTATTTCAAACTACTTATTTTCTGGAAAAATGTTCAGAACAAAATAAAAGTCACGGCGCGCCCCTGCTTGCTGATGCAATATAAGTAGGTAATGAAACATCGATATCATTTTGATAGAAACTAACTAAACTTACCTCGACAACTACCAGAAGTATACATAACTTATTATTATTAGATTGATGAATTAAGGCGTCTGAGACCTTAGAAGTGAATTTCCACCTAAAAGAAACAACAAAAATACTGTAGAAAATCTCCAAAAATACATAAAATCATTTCTTTTATTATTCATGTTTTACTGTTATACCATTTATTAGTAAAACGCATAATAATTTTGCTTTGAACTGATTCATGTAGTAAAATTCATTGATCAAGATTTTTAGCCAATACTTTTCCTGTTTAAGGCGATGCCATACGTAGTAGTGCAAAATCATGTGTTTTTGGTTTGAAAATTTTTCGCCTAGAAATGTTTCAGATGCTTTAATTAAATACTGCGAGTAGAATACATCTTGGCTTTTGAAATAATTAAGTATTTTTTAGATAAGTCTTTTTATAAGCCCAGAAAAAAATAATGTATAAGGCCTATGAAAACTACTTTAAAGTTCAAAATCTCCTTCTTACAAACCTATTTTCGGTTATGATTTTATTGTATAATGTGGCAAATTAAGTTATTTATAAAATGATCGAAAAAAAATTACCTAAATATTTATGCCTGAACATCCACAAAATAAAATAAAAGGCACTTTTTGGCCATGTTTTTATCTTGCATAAATCAAAACAGGCGGATGGTGTTAAGCGGGAATTTAAACCTTATCGCCATCTACGTAAGGGTTGTTATTGATAGCGGCTCAATTTAAAATATTACACGACGTAGTGCATCGCCTTGAGTTTTCTTTGATATGTTTTCTGGTGAAAAAATTTTCCGTTTTTTTAACGAAGGTCTCTCACCGGGACTTTGACATGATCGCCACGATGGGTTCATAATTATTTTTTAATTCTGTTGGAATAAAATATTACGAGTGCACTAAAAATCATATTTTGATATCATCTAAGGTGCACCAATTTTATCCCTTGTGATGCCGGACTCCTGTGGGCTACAACTTTGGGTGCATTAACAACAAAAGTGTTGCATTAAAATACGCAATACTGACTGTATTATTGTAATTACTCACGTGCGTTTTACAAAATTATATTTTTTTCCCCCTCATATTACTAAAATCGTTAAAAAAGATTCGATTCTTCTTTCATTGACTTTTATAAAAGCTAAGTAAATGCACTTATACGTGAGGTGTTACTGTAAATACGTTTAACGATTTTAATGTGCAAAAAGATATTTTATTGCGTGAACCCTTTTCAAATATTTCCTAATTGACTTGTGAAAGGCTTTAAGCAATGCAAAACCTTCCCTGTAATGTGTTATTTTGTAGTCAAATAACATAAGTTTTATATGCTTTTAACATGCTTTAATTTGAGTAAACCCATGAAAATATAATCCGGAATGCCGTAACCTTAAGGATACACTGGCACACAATGGCTACAATCTAGCGTATCCGATTGACTACGCCGGTACACCAGAGGTTAGAGCTTGTGATAGCTAAAATACTCCAATTTCTTTGTTCTGGATCCAATTTTATACATATTGTATTTGCGAAATCGATCACTGTCACATTGAAAACTGCATAAAATACTGCTAACAGCAAGGGATTGCTTTAAAATGTTCAAAAAGATTTCGTTAGATGTTTTGGAAGATTTGAAGACCTTCGTTGTACCTGAAATTTTATAAAAATACTAGAAGGGGTATGGTGAAAAATATATTTTTTTGATTTGCTGTTACCTATGTGTATATGTATAGATGTATTGTGTTATTTAGGTTTAAGATGGAGTTTTTTTAAACTAACTCCACACAGGAGGCCCTGAATGTAATAATTTTCCTCCGTGTCTGTGTCAACTTTTGGGATGCTGTTTGGAGGGTCTTTTTTAAAAAAAAGAAGGAGAAAAAGATCTGGAAGGTGAAAGGTATGAGTGTTTGGTAAGAATCTAGTGATCAATGTGTCCGGCAGTAACGGACATATGAATACATCCCTCTCACTACGGAGCAAGGGGTTGGATCGAAGACCAGTTGGAGAGGCCAAAGGGGAATCTGGCACGCCAGGCAGCTGAACACGCCGGGCAGACGCATCCTGAACCCAGCTCACTCGATGAACCTGGGCACCCCTGCTATATCGTCAAACGTAGCGAACTACCGGGTTGACCTATAGCAGAGGTGTTAGTTATCAAATAAATGGTTTCAGGAGCGGAGGTACCCATTCCGCCTTCTAAATTAGGTTACTAAATAGGTTACTAAATATGTTACTAAACATGATGCATAAATTACAAATCTACACTATTTTTTCTTATAAAAAAATTGATGGATACGAGTACTCGTGCGATGGTTATTTGCTGTTTAGTTAGTTTGTGGTTTTGAATTATCTATAACCGAAGATTCGTGACACATGACAAATCGGTTTTTTTTTGTAAAAAATGTTAAATGTTTTAGTAATATTTGTTACCAAGATAATTAAAATACTTTTAACTCTATCAAAATTATTTTAACCAATCCCACATTTAATACAGTATGTTTTCTTGAAAATACATTTCTTACGGTTTAGAGCATATGGAAAATAATTTTTTTATTGATTTTGGTCGATTAAACAGGTGTAGATTTTACTCGAGTTAAAATATGGTTCAAATTAATACAATGTGAAATTATAAGTTTATTGAGGTAACAAGATAAAATTGAAAATTAAATGATTCAACAATTATTAAGTTTGCACCTACCTACAGATTTTAAGTGCCTACGTGTTTTAAAGTTAAGGGTGATTAGTGATAAAAACATAGGCAAATTAAAAAATGATTCCGTCCAAACCACAAAATATAAAAATATTTTGGTCTATCGTTACGGGATCAGTTTAAAATTTCAGTAAGCAAATATTTATCGTAAATGAATGCAATATTATAATTTTAAAAGTAAAATAGTTTTGAAAAGGAAAATTGTAACGAAATGTATATTTATATACTACTTAAGTACCAGCCTAAATAAAAGAAAAATGATGTTTAAGCACTTATTAAACCGTTGTGAAAAAAACAACAATATTCTCATCCATTCACAAGTATCAAGTTTATCATCGTGGCGAAATTCTGAGAAGTAGAAAACTAGCCTCTAAAAACACAAAACTCACAACATTTGTACAACATCAGAAAACACAATACTAGCAACATTATTTACATAGGCACAACACCAAAAGACACATTAACAACACCATTTTGATATCATTAGAGAACACATTACAAACTATCCATATAATAACAGAATACCATATTGTAAACTTCATTTTAACCACCTCAGAAATTCCATTACGAAAGTCATAATTACCAAACCACAAAAATAATTACAAACAACATTCAACCAATATATTCAAATACAAAGAACAGCATGGGTTCATTCCTACGGGAGTCGAACCCAACAGCGGAAAATATTTTACGGCAATCGACTTTTTAGGCGCATGTAGTATTCTTCCATGTTCATAAACAACAAAAGTGAACTTTCATATTCAAACAATATACAACATTTTCCCCAAAAAATATTTACTCAAAAAAAAAACAGAAAAAATAAATCTCTTAGGTACTTATTTATCTAGCTAAAGTGCTTAAACATGATGAAAGTTTGATTGATGTTTCTCATAGGAGTGCGTATTAAATGCAATGCTAATAAATTTATTACAAAACTTTCTAAAATATCTAGACTTTACAGGAAAGACAGACTTTTATAATCTAATCATTCAATTTTAAGTATCGTGCGGCTATAATAATTCAACGCACATAATATATATATTTCTAACCAAATCCATATTCTTATATATACAGGGTGTCCGGAAACTCGTAGTACAAGCGGGAAACTGGTGAATCTACATCACATTTGGAGTTGATTTTGTAGTATAATTTTTTTTTTATTTGAGCTTTCGTTATCGAGTAAATCGAGTTTGAAGTTGATTTTTTTTTTTTTTTTTTTTTAATCAAATTCTTATAAATTATTACTGAAGATCAAAGTACCCAACTGATTAAAACTATTTGAAAGTAAAACAAATGAAGAAACTCGGATTTGAAGCATTATTTTGAAATCCCCCTTCATTTAACCCGGTGTAATCATAAAATATTTCTGCTCTGCAGGGTTAAAACATCTGTTATTCAACCCTAAACACCAGAAAAAACTTTAACCCTAAAATAGCCGAAAAATATTTTTTTTGGTTTTTTTTTTTTTTTTAAATGCTCAAAAAAAAAACTTTATGTTTTTTTGGGTTCCCCATGTGGTGTAGATTCTCCAGTTCCCCACTTGTACTACAAGTTTCCGGACACCGTGTATACATTTTTCAGGTACTTTTTTCTAAATATTGTGCTGGTTTCACAACAAAGATGGGCACACGAATACTTTGAATCTCTTTACGTTAAAAAAATAATCCAGATTTATTGGTGTACCCACCCACGTAATTGTTATTGATTTAAATGATAGAGTAACCCCCCTCCCCCCTTGGGGATAGTATGAGTTCAAGAAGTAAGGGAGGGAATTTTTCCAACCAAATGCAATGTTATCAAATGAACTTACGTCTGCGATGACCTGGTGTGGTGGCGGAGGAAGGTGGGCCGCAATGGACAGAGGCGAGGGGAGGTGCCACTCCTCCATGTTGAGGACCGACAGATTGGTTTCTGCCTGGTAGTCGGATTCTGGAAAAGCAGGTTCGCGGTGAAACGTGCCTGAGATCCAAAAATCACAGTCCAGAAATCCAACACAATGATGAGTCCAAGATTCAACAAGAAGTTTAAGTCCAAACATCCGAAGAAGGACCAATCCAAGTAGAGTACAAAGACAAGTCCATGTGTCCAAAAGAAGGTCAGGTCCAAATGAAGAACGCAGTAAAAGAAATAACAAAAAATAACAAAGAAAATTAGAAAAAAATTATAAAAGAATACCAATAACAAAAATTGACATGATGTTTGTAAAAAATTAACATAACGCGATCAATACTCGCGAAATTCAAAACATTCTTACGTTGAATGGCTTTTCAATGAGTTTCGTTTCTGAACCAAAGTGAATGAACTATTTATTTTCTCTGATGAAATCAAGTAGCTTAAACGAAAGCCGTACACGATAGAAATACCCAATATATGGAAAATAGAAATGGCGAGCGTGATTATTCAAATAAAATACTTGGGAATTGGTTTAACATTGCAAACAGAGTTTTTTAATACAATATTTGTAAGCAGCAATTCCGAGAAGTTTTCAAAGCGAGGTTTAGTTAAATTTAATAAACTATCACAATTTGGCTTCTAGAAAATTTCTTAACATTTTAAAAACACTTTGTGGAAAGAAAGAAAAAAAGTAAAATAAATTTGATGTTACTTTTAAAAAAATATTGCAATTATGATAAAATAACAAAAAAATATATTTATAAATTGTTGTCATTATGATGTTTTTCATAAAATAATAATTAATTGCTTGGACAAAAACTACCATATTTTCACATCACGTTTTCAATTTGATTTGTGTTTGCATTGAAGAGAATTGCGCATTATTATGTAGATTTTCGATTCACATTCATTTCATAACAGTTTCGACTCAAATTTGAAGCAATGGAAACTAAGCAAACTGATTAATTATTTTTATTTGCACAATTATTTATGGCCATAGCATGTTTAGTATTATCCAATATTTGGTCGAGTGTAATACTGCTGGTAAGCTGACCTGTGTGTTTTTCCAGGTAGGCTAAGTAATGTGAATTTTACAATACACCTGCATAGTACACGATCAAATATTTTGTCTAGTTGAAATGCAAATGTTTAAAACGCTTCGATTTTATTTCATATATTAAGTTGTTTTGGTATACTTCAGATTCTTTCAAATTATGTTAAAGAGCTGCAACATAATTTATTTTTATGGATGGGAAATACATTCATTCAAATTAATATTTAAGTCGACTACGCTCAAGTAAACTCAAGCTTTATATGTTCATATAAATTCCTGGTGGTGCTTGAGTTAAAGTGAAAGCAGGACGACATCAAAACATTTGTACAAAATAAATTATGCCACTCCACAGAGTGTTTGCTTTTGAAAGAAATGAAATTGAATTCGTCATTTTTTAAGGCAACATAAATCATTATTTCAATGAATGGCGCTTCATGTGCAAATATTCAGCATTAGAGCTGTTTTAAGTGTCGTGTCTTTTTTATTTATTATTAATATCTATCCAACTAAAATATCTTTAATCAACTCTAATGCAAGCGAAATGTAGTCGTAAAAGATTACACCTTCTTTTTGAGACAAAGTAAAAATATATATTATAGTCTGTTGGAGTAAAATAAAAAAAATAACCTTTATTGAATCTGATGACATCGGGGTTCTTGTCCCCATAGACGCTCTCCGTCTCACTGCATGCGTGAGGGAACGTCCCCTTCTCTTTCATGGCGTGGCCGTGCACCGGCGGGGAAAAATCCTCATCGACCTCCCCGCTCTTCCTGCTCGCCTTCAAGGCGAATAGTATCACGGCCACCATGATTACCAGCGTCACCAAAATTCCGAAGAGTACGCCAGATACCAACTTAAAGTCTACAGGCTTTGAGACTTCGGCTGAAAAGGTGATCAACACGTCCAATGAGCATTTTAACGAATTTAAAGCAATGAACTATGGAAGTATCAGCTTCTTCACCGATACAATGAACACATAACTAAGCCACGTGCGTAAATAGTATATTCACCCATTGTAATTTGTCACATATAAAAGCAAATGGAAATAGATAAACTAATCAGAAAATATTTTTTTAGTCACAATATCTACATTAGTGATGTCCCCGATTGCGTGTATAATTTGTATAATATCTGTGCACGCTGTGTATTCGATTATTTGATTTATATTTAAACCTTAGAAAAAATCTTGGTGACATTACACTGAATGATATACTCGTACAAATGTTAGAATTCGAATAAGACTCTCGTATATAATATACGTCTGTCACTAGTTACTAGAGGTGCCGCTAGTGTCTAGGCAATTTACAGAAAGGTGTTTGGTTTTTGTCTAAACAACATTGACATAGAGACTTACTTGTTTGAATCTCGGGACTTCTAAGCATGAGATATTCAAGGTTGGCCTTTTCACTTCGTCCCCTTCTATTAGCGGCGAAGATATCTAGATAGAGCTCCATTCCAGGTTTCAGTCCTGAGACCATAAATCGTGGCACGACCGAGGACACGTTGGATTGCAGCTGGGCTTTTTGGTCATACACCTCCATTACGAATATTTGTTCTTGACCACCATCAAACCCTGTGAGCGGCACAAAGTTTAGATTCATCTTAAATTATTTAAAAATCGCAGTGGTAAATAGTGGTTGTTCAGCATACATAGGAGTGAGCAGGTTTATTTAGCGTTTTCACCAATTCATTTAAATGATTCGCATTCGCATGGATTTATGCTATAAAATACTATTTACATCATTGCGCACACCTACGATACAAACGCTTTAAATAACATAATTAAATACACAATTTACAAACGCATTTACATTTTTTAATAAATATATTTAAATTTCATTTTTGTTTTCGTGAATTAATGCAAGTGTAAATTTACCCACTTCTCGATATCCGATCGATCTGAAACTTGTCATATAGACTCTTTGTTGATAACAATGCATTCTATATTTTGATGGTAATCACTCATACACACGCGGACATTGCGCATTTATCTGAAATTGGTTGACATTACGGCAGTTAATATATGGAACAATTTTGGTTCTACCCAATCAGGATTGATTCACTTGTTAGCGCGGTTGAATACAGTACCAGGGAGGGAAGAATCAATCCTCAATCAAACCAAAAAAAATGTATTTATGTATATTATCAAATATACTATTCATAAAATTAGTTGTATGATGTAAAAAAAAGACTTTTTTTTAACAAAGTCTTAAATTTCTATCGTATTTAATTTATATTTTATTATAAAATGTCGGTTTGCAAAATCGCAAAGACAACCTTGAAATTATTGAATTCTTCTCTTACACGATCTTTGCCTAGCGCTGTCACGTATATGCAAACCAGTAGATATTCATCATGTTTCAATCATGTGGTCATAGATAACTAATGACTCTAAAGCAGAGCTTCTTCATCCTTTTTGAAAATAGGTCACAGGAACAACAATGAAATCCTTTCCTTGGACATAACAGTCAAAACTAGCAGCAAGATAGTCAATCGACTAGCGTAGATTGGTCTTCTGTACCAAATAGGGAAAGATATTAAGATGATGTACCAAGCCAAATTATCTATTTATATATATGATAATTATTATGACGGCCGGCATAGTCTAGTGGTAACGCATTGGACTGCCAATCCGAAGGTCGCGGGTTCGAACCCGGCGTGCGCAAATAAATTTTATTTGATTAATTTGTGTTATTTCACAATTAATTAATTGAAATAATATATAGTATATTTGCGGCACGTTACAGAGTGGAAGATACTACCAGTATCGCCCTGGTGTAAGACCACCATTCAGAATTGAAACGTTGCTCCAAATGGCTTTAGCCGTGTTTAGTGACTAGATCTGAATAGCCAGGTACTTCCTCACCTTCCTCTTTCCCTTCCCCACTTACATTCAGCCTCACAACATCCCCCAATAGGGGATGCCATAGTCTCACTGGCTCCAGACGGGAGCAGTTGGGACTCTTGTGAGGTATTCACTATAAAAAAAAAAAAATTTAAAAAAATTTACCGGATCTAAAAAGGAATTTTTACTGCAATCGGATATAAAACGGATAAGGTTAGAACCGGACGATAATAAATTCAAAAATTAAATTAACTTCTCTACCTTAAATAATTTAGCGAATTAGAATGACGATGACATCTCACTATATTACTTTATATATTATTAAAAAACATAAATCTCTTCACTTTATATGTTTTTTTGATTTATTTTTCTTCTATTTACATATGTGTGTTAAGTTTTTTTTATTTTTTCCCTTTACACACGAGTTTTTGACTCTTATAAAAGAAAACATATTATTTAAATATTGAAGACAATATTAGTGATTTTTAAAGGACCCTTGTCTTTCCGGGACAAGCATTGTCCCGGAAAGACAAGGGTCCTGGGTTCGAGTCCCAGATGTGACCGTTTCCTTTTCTGATTTTTCTGTTTCAGATTTGCGTTTAAAAATCACTAATATTGTCTTCAATATTTAAATATTATAATTTGAGGTTTTACTCAATAAGTTATTCCGAAAAATAAGAAAACATATTAACTTTTATTTGAAATATGTTCTAACTGTGTGAACTTAGATAAAAAATAAAATAAAACATACGTTAATACATTGTATGGACGTATTCATGTTATGATATTATTATATACTTACATGCATACATTAAAACAACATTTAACATTATTAACATTTCATAAGCCTTGAAGTTTACTTATAATCGAAGTTTTCATTTGACTGTTTTCCGTGTTTAATTGTATTTCAAAGATCTGGAAACGTATACTTTATTTATTGTTAAAAGCTCTTATACATTATTATTGTTTGGTATAACAGTGTGATTTTTATCATTTATATTTTGGACAAATACTTATTTTCATTGTATTCCCAAATGATTTCATTTGCTCGCATTTTAATTGTACAAATTGTTAAAACGTACATGCATTACAAAACGACATCGGAAAATAACTGAAAAGCATGTTAACAGCGCCATCTCATGGGATTCGGGACTATTGAAGCTTTCAGCGGGCCTTAATTAATGGGTAATTTAAAACGGGAGCCGCGAGTAAACAGAGCGGGTTCACTTTGATGTTTTAAAAAATGATTAACGGTTATTAATTTGATTTCAAAAGTTTACTATCGTGTTTTTAATTTAGTTCAATAATGGGAACCAGAATAGAATAATCGATGTTCATTAGCACGATAACAAGGTAGGCACGACATTATTTCCTTTCACAAACCATTTTATAATCTTTAGAATTTTTCAATATCTTTTAAAAACATTTTCACAAATAAATGAGTGCAGCGAACGCTTTTTGACTTTGATATTAAAATTCTAGACAAACAAATCGTTTTGCTAGGTAAACTGCTAATATTTCTAGAAGAAAAAATCAAATAAAAGTTAAATTTATTGATTTTGGTATGTGTACACATTTGAAATTTGGTTGAATGCACGTACTTGAGCTTACATAATGGAATAAATTATAATTTAGGTGTACTGTACAAGGTCCGCAGATACTTTATTAGTACACAACTGCTAACCTAGTAAAAATCGCAAGTTTGCCTCAATGTCGAATTTGACAGCCACCTCGGGTCCGGAGTCCCAAAACATTTTAAAAACCCTTGACAATGCGAAAACGGTTTATATATTTAGAAAACAGGCGTCAGCTGGGAATGCTGTATTTGTGCTACTGGTATTTCGATGGAAAATGCTGCGATGAAGAAGCGTCATTGATGTCTTCGGCACCGGTCAGGAAACACGCCAAATGTTCACCACACATTTGTAACGGGTTGACATAAATGTCTCAAATGAGAATGTTTTCTCATGTGAGACATTTAAACAGCTCAGATGTGAAAAGGTTTTCTCGCTTGTGAATTGCCTCTCTCCTACAACGTGGGTTTCTTTCCTCGTAGGGAAGACCCCGAGAGAAATTATTTTCTCGGAACCAATTGTGTGGTCAATATAAAAATATACATTTCTGAATATCTCCCAACCATAAATAAGTGATATAGATATTAAATTATTGGCATGCTTCATGAGGGTAAAAATATGTCCATAATAATTAGCAAACATGTTTAAACAATTCACAATCAATATATTCGCAATATGGCAAAGATTCCTTCAAATGCACGAATAAAGCAAAATTGTTTAGTAATGTAATAATATATGTGTAATATTTACCTCCAAAGCATTCGACATCAAGCGACTCTACAGTTTGGTTTAACAGAGTGCAATTGTACGGTGGGTCTGGTTTGCCTCCGGGAATTATATGGAAAACGCACGGCTCTCTCTGGCGCCCCGGCACATTCACAGCCCAACACAGGACGGTGCCGTAATCGTTCTCAGAAAGCGGAGTATAGCTTAAAACCGATGTGTACGGTTTCTCTTGGATCTCCAGCGGAGGCTAAAACAAACCATAAAAAATATTAAAATAAAATAAAAAATTTATACTTGTTTAAAATTCGAATTCCGCTCAGACTTCATTCGGCATTGCAATTTAAGTACCAAAAAGCCAGATTTTTCGCAGAACTTAAACCATTCATCAAATTTAAAAGCTCATATTCAAGTACTGTGAAAGTTTTATTCGATTTCTGTAAATATTCAAGTAATGTAAAAAAATGACCAATATTGTAACAGTAACAGAACTTTCACAGTTTCATTTGAACAATTGGCCCTAAATACATTTTTTAAGTTTTGCTTAGGTTTATGTGAAAAAGTCCACCCTATTTCTCTTACGCGGCGTAGTAATAAAACATATTATTTAAATGTCAAAAGTACAGTCGTTCTTAAGTGGACTATATAAATAAGAATAGGTGAGAATGTCAAAGCTGCTATTACTAGTATTAACTAGTGATTTCGTAGACGCATCAAATATCAATTAATTCGAGTCGATTCTATTTCCGATGGCCAATTTATTTCACTTTAATCAGGTTACATCATTACCGATAATTAGCGCAGATACTTTATTTTCTTGTCGATTGTGTCAGGTCTCGGAAATCCCCCCAAACTTATTCAAGAGGGCGTATAATTAAAAATCTTTTCGTAGGCGTGCCTCGGAAAAACATTATTTTTTCCGAGGCACAATGGCTGTCTTAAAAAACATTTGAGGGAAGTACAATGAATCGGTCAACTTATTTAATATTGGATATTTCTTTCTGAAAATACTTGGAAGAATTATTTGGAAGTTTTTATGATTTAGTGCGAAAATACAATTTGTCTTTCAGGCGATCTTACCGTGACCTTGTTTCCCACGAAAGCGGGGCTATCTTTCTAAAATAGACAAAATAATTAATAGTTCATTATAAAATAATATTCTATCACCAAATGGATCATGTAATTGATAATAATGAGATTATACTTCTGAAAACGAATCTTAAAAAATGCCTCCGGATTTTTAGTTATTAGACTTATGTTATTTATTCAATCCGTACAAGTTTCAATAAGGATGTATTAACAAAGCGTGTTATCTTTTAATCATATATCAGACTCTTACAATTTAAAGATTTTAAATAGAACCAGAATAAAACTTGTGATTAATCACTGACGGGCTTATAATGGTTTTAATATTTTATCTTGTACGTTTATAGGTACTTCCAAATCCCGAGTTCATAGCTATTTCCATTTTTTTAAGTTGTCAAAAAGAAGATATAAAGGTTTATTTCGGAGTAACATTTTCATTTCAAGAAAACGCTTCCAAGTCTAGTCAAAACAAATATATCGCGAAGATGTTCCATAAAAGTGATAAAATATTCCGTTAAACCGGCAATACACGATAATGACAGAGATAAGTACGCCAACATTTCAATGTTTAAAATAATACTGATACTAAAAATAAACGAGATCGTCGGAGTTGAGAAGTTAGTTGAATTGAAGAAGCTTTTAAATAAAATGAAAAACTAAAAAAAATTCACCGAAAAATACATAAACAAATTATTAAATGCGTAGCCAGAAGAGCAAAAGAGATAATTGGAGATTATCGTCATTGGATCGAATACTCGAAGTTACAATAAGCAATTTATGTTGTAATACATACAATTCAATATGATAGCAAAATGCAATCAATTACCAAATAATCAGTCTCTTTGTAACATTCTGATATACTTAATACAAAAAAAACTCAAGAAATTCCAACGCGATTTGACTTATCTTTGTTATATTCAGTGTAATCCATGAATAACCGAGATATTTGTTTTGAAATTAGACACTCTTAATGCTTAGTTGATATCCTTAAATAGTACATGATGATTGGTTGTTGGCAATGAAGGAATACGTACATCCGTCAGATCCCTTGTTTCGGCGGTGTTGTTGAATGCCCAGCGGTAGGCTGACGGAGCAGGGTAAGAGTCGACCATACAGCTGATGACAGCCTTCTCTCCCTTAGCCAAACCGTACAGCTTCTTTTGGCTATCCATGCACATGGGTTTGTCTGAGAAACAAAACAACAACACGTTAAGCATACCATTCATAAAGTTTCAAATCTCATTTAAAGAAGTTTTTGTTAATTTTTAATTAGTACCGTGCAATCTGTACTTAGCTTAGTTGTTATTTGCAACACGGTGGATTGACGATTGAGGTTTTCCGCATTTATATACAACTAAAAAAAATCTAACACTTCTCAAAAATGGTCCACCGTACCAAACAAATCAACAAAACTTGACAATTGAGGAGTATGAGTTATGCCTGTTGGTACGATCATCTCCAGAAAAGTTCCCACAAAAAAACTCATAAACGAGCTACAAGGTTCACAGAAAACCTATTAATCCCAAAAGAAAACAAAACTATTTTTCAAAAAGGACCACACTACATGGCCATTAAAATATATAACAACCTTCCACGTAGCATCAAACAAATAACCGACACACTTACATTTAAATCAACACTAAAAACATTATTTTAAACAAATTTCACTACACCTTAAATTAATACCTTACATGAACTAAATACCTCTGTTTTTTTTTGTTTTTTTATTTACTGTATTTATTTTTATTTATTTGTTAACATGTATTTGTTGGGTTATGTAATATAATGTGTATTTGTTGGGTTAGCTGGAAAAATAGGATGTAACCTATAAGCTATACCCTTTGTACTCTTTTTGTGCAATAAATATTTTTTGAATTTTGAATTGAAATTGTAGAAAATTATTGTGTTTCTAAAGAAAAGAGAGACTTTTTCACAAATCATATTGTTTGTAACTAATAGAACCATAAAGCTTTTTAACGTAGTCAACGGCGTAGGTAAAAAAATATGATTTAATCTATGTAGCTTTGGACGATAGGTACTTACACATGACTTTAAGGTCCACAATATTGGAAACGCCATCACCTTCCACGTTAGAAGCAGTACAAGTATAGTTCCCTGCCTGGTGTCGATTGACGGTCTGCAGGGCTAGGTGTGTGTTGCTGGTGATAATACCCAAGCGGGAACTGTGCTGGAGGATTTGACCCTGGTAACATGAAGACCGTAACATTAATAAAATATTATGTTTATACCTGCAAATGAGGCGAATGGTTTCCAAAAGTATTCACCTTAAAAACATAACATACTAATATTGTATATATATACATACATGCCAGTCTCACGTATCAACATAAATACATAATGCATAATTAAAACAAAATGTATGTATTATGTGTATAATGAATTCCCGGATTGTCGACTAACTGTCGGAAATCAATGTTCGAATTTTTAATACGTATTTGACATTCTACATAATTTACTATACTATCTAAGATTATTATTACTTTGTATTAAACAAAATATAATTTGTCTATCTATAAGGTCGATTAAATTTAAAAATAAAATATTCATAAGAAAATAATCGATGTTCCACTTTAAATAATTGATTGGTTGTGGTAATATATGAAATGGTTTTGGTGGGATATTTCTACAATTCGTAGACTCCATTAGTTCAGATAAATACGTGAGAATTTATTTAAAAATAATTTATATCAATTATTTTGTATATTTTAGTAAAGCTTTTCTCGAAAATTTTCTCTAACGCCTGTAGCAAAATGATTTCTCACATTTTGATACGAATATACGAATCTATCGCTAATTATACACAATAACGACATTTATTATTCTTACCCAATATTACTTAAAATCACAACTTTATACACAATCGTTATAACTAAAAAATATTTTTAAAATTAAGCAAACAAAATATTTTGCCGGAAAGTAAGTTAAAACAAATATTATATAGCTTTTTCCCTAGTGTAATCAGAAATGACGGTTGACGTCAACATTGTCTTCCCTTTCCTTGGCTTATAAAATCTAATACCCTCGGGGGTGGTTTTTCATCACGAGTATAATCCTAGATTAGAACTTAAGTAGGATTGGAAGGCATTTTTACGTCTTTCAAGCCAAACATGACGGGGTACTTGTACGAAACCAAGGCAACCCTAGGTAACCTGACACTACCACAACCAGGTTTAAATTAGTTCACCGGAATAACGTCACGCGGCGCTACACATCACGGGGTTATTAGAATTATTTTCTTCATATTTTTATATCAATGGCATAGAATCTATGCAATGCTATTCAAAATCATTTTCTTTGTGAATGTTTCCATCTACCGCCTTCTTTTATTAATACAGGCCGTGCTGTAGAAAATAAACTGACAGTTAAATAGACCTCTTTTCGGACTTTTGCACTGGGTTTAGCAGGGTTTTGTACTAATCCCTCCTACCCAACCTATACCAACTATACTACTATACATACTTACCCAGAGCAAGAGTCCGAAAACAGGTCTTTTTAACTGTCGAATCATTTTCTACGGCACGACCTGTATTAATAAAGATGGCGGTGGTCCATCCAACCGCTCGTATGTGCGTGAACTGTTCAAAATTGGAACCGATGTAATGGACGTCTTGAAATAAATACATTTATTTAAAAATAGAACCTTTTCTACTCCCGTTAAGTGGCTAAGTAGTAACCTACCTATAATATATTTTATAAGGCTATCAATAACAGGTAATCTTGTAAAGTAGAATTTTATGAATCACAAAGATATGCTGGTTTCTTACGTTGTGCTTCCAAATAACTTTATATGCATTTGGGTTGGATGTAATCATACACTCGAAGTAAACATCGTCAGTTGCTTCTATGTCAAGCGGATTCATTTGCATTCCTAGCTTTAGTTTCATGATTGGAGCATCTGAAAATACAATAGGCAATTAAAAAAGGATACGAAAGGAAAGGACAGAATGTCCCACAAATATGTATACGCAAACGAAAGTCCCAGCATTTATAAGTATATGTTATGATTACTAGTATAATATATTATGGACCGTGGGTAAACAACGTTTCATGATGCACAGAAGTATTTGTGTTTTCACTTACAGTATACATCCAGAGTCATTTTATCATCCTTGAACTCTTTAGGGATGTAATTATTATGGGCCCGGCAAGTAAGAACTTTTCCGTCATCAATCTTAGTGGGCGTATAGAATAGAGTTGATATCGAAGAGTTACCATCATCCGAGTCCTACGAAAAAAGATCAATATCAAATGAACTAAACTAACAAAACACAGACTCTAAAGGATTAATGATTCAATCAAATAAAACACAGTCAAATAATTTGCAATCGCTTTGTAAAACTCTTTTAAAATTTCACACATGTATTTTTCAAATTGGTTCAATTTATTTATTTCGCATAGCAATTTTGTTATATTAGAAACAAACAGTACACACAATTTAACGCAATTATAACAAATGAAGACATTTTATATAATTTTCAACGCGATTAATACATGTAGTTGAGTGTTTGAAAGATCGTAAGAAGTGAGCATAATAATTACCGTCTGCATGAAGTCTGTGAGATGTTTCTCTCCTATGAACCAACTGATAGTTGGAGGAGGGATGGAACCCTCTGCCTGGCACTTCACTTCATGGCGTCGTCCTGATGAAAACGGCGTTAAATCTTTGAAGATTTCAACTCTCTCAGTCCGTACTAAAACATATTCATGCAAATTAAGTAATTACCAATAAGTGTTTTGTTGAGAAAAAGGGGAAACAAAAAAGTCGAGTATTAACTAATAACACAACGTTCTATCTGGAGGCGATGACGTAGAGACATTGAACAACCACTCACACTATTTTAAAGTAAATTTTTGACGCTCTCTCATTCTTCCTCTTTTATAAAATACGTCATCTCAGTTGAACTGTCGTTACACAAAATAACTGGAAATAAAGACATCCTAAAAATTAAAAACTTCATAATCTGATACAGGCCCCAAATATCGTAATATATTAAAAATAATTTGTTTACGTTTTGAAGGATGGATACCTGTAAATGCATGATATGTAGGAACTTGCACAGAATAATACTTAAAAATCCTGCATTCTACGAGGAAGTTAAGAAAGAGGTTAAGGAACAAAACTAAAATTATTAAAAATGATTTGTATAGTTACTTACGGTACATGTCAATGATGACCGTTTCCTTGACATTTTGACTCGGGTGGTTGCAGTGACAAGAGTAGCTTGTCCCCCTATCCTTCCTATTCAGGTCAAGGATACTGATTTGTTCTGCTTTAGTTTTCTCGGCCAGCGCGTAGTTGGATGATATATCGATCGAATTCATCCGATCTAAGCCCTGGTACCATACAATAGAAGGCGGTGGAACACCTGCGTAAAACATACAATAGAAAATTAAAAATATTTACGTATGTGATTTAAAAAGAAATTGCCATCATACAAACAGCCATCGAAAAAGAAATGCTACATTTACTTTAAAAAAACAGAAACTGTCGTGTATTGTAATCTATGCACTCAATTTATTGAACTATGCTCTAAGTATCTTAGTGAATACAAATTGACAATTTTGTGACAACAGAACTGCTGGCGTCAGATGGGTGGAAGTCACCAAAAATGACAAAGCTGGAGACATTTGAGGGAAGCTTTTTCACAAAATAGGACACCCGAAGGCTGATAAAAAAAAAGATTTTGACGATAATGAGCTTGGCTTATCCTTATTGGAGTATTCGTGCGCCCGGTGCTCTAGTATCAGCCGAAACTGCACGCGACTCTTGCATAGCGTATTAAACGTTAACGTACCTTTAAACGTGTAATTGAAAATATTTTTTCGCTTGGGGTATGAATGCTTACCGCCTCTCACGATGCAGGTTAGTCGCACACTAAGACCTTCTAGGTAGGGCCCTGCAGTCTTTTGCAGTTGTTTTCCTTCACTGTCGTAGATTTCTGGGTGTTCCGGGGGTACTACAAAACGTACAAAGGTAAGCACCAACTCCATCATATTAAAAAAATTTGTACAAAAATCAAGACAAAGTGACTAATGCTTTTCAAGAAAAACATAAAAGCAACAACGAACCAACATTTTCTAAGCTTTGAAATATTTTTTTCTGTATATGAATCTGTTTATACCTTATTTTTTTTATAAATATTTTTTTACTAAGCATTTATAAAACTGTAATATTATAAAAGTGATATAATGTGTTTTTTTTATACACAATCAATATATTTTGTCACAGTAATATCGATTCTGATAAATCTGTTTTAGTATTTTATTGTTTTTGAAAATGTTTGTAGTTTTGGTTTAGAAGTCAGAATGTTTTTTTTATAATTTTTTGAACTTTTAAATACATAATAAAAATGTACTTATTGATAGGATGATTTAGATAATTCTATAATTTATTATGAAATCATAACTCTTGACGGATCTTAATGGTTCCATATTAATAATATCCACATATTCCTATATTTATTTACTCTGCATGAAATGTCTAAAATGTTATCATTTATTAAAAAAGTGATGTCATATATCATCAGGAATCCACATCTTTGCTGTTAAATTCTAAATATACTGATTTTAATAAGACCTCACTTTTAAATAATGGTTTTGACTAAAAATGGGAAGAAAACTCATGAGCATGATGCATAAAAAATTAAATGAAATTCGTGCTGGAACAACATCACCCAGGTTAAATAATAAGGAAGAATATTTACGGGTATACAAGCATTGAACAACTTTTATTTACTAAGTGGATGTTGCGTTTCAATAAATGATTACGTGATTTTGAATAGTGCCAGTGATGTATTGAAAACAATTCCTTCTATTTATATTCTCTAAAACTGGCGCATGTAACATTAGGATGGTGCAGGCATTTCTAGGGATTGTTAATTTTCTAGTTGATAAATAAATACGTAATAAAAAATTCTCTCTCAGTATTAATATATCATCAATGTATTGCAGTAAAAAGGCATTTTGTTTTGTTTATATACCTACATATGAGGCAAACATTTAGTATAGAAGAAATTACACATTATAAAACGATGTTTCAAAATAATCCATTCAAAGTTAATTTTTCAGTAATTTTTTTTTTTTAAATACGTTATATGAAACAATTTTTGGTGATTTTGATTTCCTTTAAGTTTTGAGTAGTTGTGTGATAAATATGATTTTGAACTAGTAACCAAACAAAATAACGTAGAAGAAATTCATCATTGATGTAAGAAGAACATGGATGCAATGTCGCAACCTAACAAAGATTAACGCTTATGTTAAGTTTTTATTATGGCTAATGCTAATATTCCTCATGCAATGTTCTAAAATACTTTTAAAAATTAACACGTTCACAAAAAAAAACGTTGATTCATTTAAAATTCACTCATCAAACCATCTGCAGTGTGACATTAAAACGTTACTCCAGTAAGGTCACATTATTTTTGACTTTTTTCTAAAAAAATCTTTGTGCGTTGGTTGTAAGGATTTTATGAATAGTAACTGCGTTGTAATTCAATGTAGACATAAAGCTATATCATCGTTTGCTCTGATGGATACGACAACAATATCTGAGAAGGATTCTACTCAGCCCAATATATAATTATATCTAGTATCTCTCGCAAAGGCAATAAGTATGTCCTCGGACTGAAATACGAACTAGATTGAACCAATAAGTCAAGAGTTCTACCTACCGAATTATTACATTAAACAGAAATATACGCCGATTGACGACTGTCGCGTAACAGTTAGACAAAAACTTTCTACTGATTTGAATATTAAAAGTTTTGGTTGTACGTAGGTATTGGTTGTGTTGAACACGGATGTGCAAATAAAGGAGAAAACATTTTTGTGATAAACGGGTGAAAAAAAGTTTTACTATACACGTGAAGTTTCCTTCTTAAAATACTCTATAAATCAATGCTTCTAGTACTTGATAAAAACGTTCGTTTAAAACATTTTTTTTATAAATATGTTACATTATATAGATAACATTTAAACAGTCTCGAAAACGTTTCATAATTTCTATTAAAATTTACCATTTGTGTCAATTTTGCAAAATTGACTAGTAATTAAGACTACCGTCTATCAAGAATTTTGGAGATTTTTTAAAATTCTTAGTCACTTTTTTTCGGGGTTATATTTTTTTAAAGTTAATTTAAAATAACTTCTCTATAATGCGTGAATGAGCATCGGAAACCTGGATGCTTTTTATAATTGGCGTCATATTTCATCTGACTCACTCTACCGAATACATTCATAAGGCAACTAATCAATGCCAAACGATAATTGGCACGAGAACTTTAATTAGGTAGTGAGGAGTTTCAATCATTCTTTATATTAATAACGCTTAAATAAACATAACATAACGCAATTTTACATGAAAGGTTATAGGTACTGATAAAAAAAAGTTTTAGTTGAATAATGCAGTCGATTAGTACTACGTAGGCAATATTATAAATAATTATTAGTTCCAATATAGGTACATTTCAATAAATAAGTTAATTTTTACTTTTTACAATATATTAAGTACTTTAGACTATCTCCATATTTTCAGATTATTTCTAACATAACACTTTAACTTTTGAATTTAAAACTTTCTAGCACGCACAATACCTCTCTGTTATAGGAATAAAATATAGCTATAAGATAAACAATAAAATACATCATGGCTACTGAAATCAAAGGGCCTCTGCTGAAAAAAGTTATTTACAATTAAGGAAATGAAAGTGAGTGGGATACCTTCAACCAGCAGAGAGTCTACAGCAGCTAATACACTATAATAATTTTGAAAATGTAAAAAAAAAACACATAAACAATAAAGAATTTTTACATGAAGCAGATACTTTGTGACATACTAATTTAAAATAAAACATTTACTTTGTTTACAGCACTTTTATTTTTTTATACTTGCTGACAAAGGGTTACCAACCTTTTTCGGGGAGAATAACACTAACAATAGAAGAAGTATGGTATTATAAGCGAAATCTGGCAGGCAAAAACAAAGTTATGTAAACAAACTCAAAAAAAAATATAATCAACGTGCTGAAGGAAAGCCTTCACTTATTTTTGTAGTATTTTAAAATATAACGTAGATATATTCCTTTCCCTCAAAACATGTTTTATATTTTATTTTTATTTTAAGTAAAAATAAACAAACACAAATTATTAAAATTTCAAAATAAAAACTAACACAACACAATATGCAATATAATTCAATACCAAATATAAATATAATCAAAATTTTAAAATAAATCCGTCCAAAACCTTACTAACCCCAAGCAAAAAATGATGTTTATTAAATTAATCTACTAAAATATAGCGAATGCTCACGTTTTGAACTAACTAAATAAAGTGCCGTTTGTACATATCGGTATGAATATAAAAAGTTATTGTCTTAGCTGTAAATATCTACGTTCAAACAAACAAAAAACTAATGAACTATATCCTAAAATTTTAATTAGCTAAAGTATAAATTTAAATAGTCTCAAGTAACAAAGTTTATAATTTAAAAAAAAAAGTTTGATTTTTTTATTCGCATTACAAACAGATTAAATCAAATGAAAACAACGAAATTTGTTGACACCTTTAAACTAAGTGTAAACTGAGTTTTTTTCATGTAATTAAAATGAGGTCACAACAAAAATGCAATTATAATACAATAAAATTTTTTGTTACTTTTGAAAATGAAAAACTAGTTAGATAAATATAAAATAATGACCGGTTCATGCCAATTATGTTATAGTTGTAAAGTGCTGTTGAATTTTATGTAAAAAAACATTTGACGTTAGTACTTTAAAAATCTAAATACTACATAACATTATCTATCAATTGGGCAGATGAAATACCATGTTTTAGCAGTGAAAATACGATATACATATATATATATCTAAAAATTATTACAAAAATAAGTTGTTAGTATGGAAATTATAGAAAAATTGTGAAATACAGGATAGTCAACGCATGAGAAGTCAATAACATTGCATCAACGAATTTCATCGCTTTTACGAATTTTACAAATATTTTTTAAACTAAAATGTAAATGTAAAATCTTTATCATTACTTACAACCAAAAAAGTTTCATTCAAACCAGTTTACTCAACACGGTACTTTTTCATCATTTCAGAACCAATCGTATTTGACTGAAAATCAAAATATGGCCCTTTGCGAGTCACGTATCATTGCGATTTCTTTAATTGGTGTAGGTGCACGTACGAGTATATATTTTTAGATTATTTACATTATTTCAGTGTATAAACTGTATTTATTAAATGGTTTCATAAAAAAAAATATAATTTACATCAATATATAAGTAATCATTGCGTTATTTTACAGATTGTTTTATGGAAAATTACCTCCTGTGTTTAAAAGATATTTGTGTAAAAATGTACCAAAATAAAATTTTATTAAAATTGCAATAAACAATATTTTTTACTGATTTAAAAAAAGCAAAAAAAAATATTTAAGATTTTCACGGCCAAAAGTATTAAAGCGATTTATTTTTGGAGAATGTTGCTGTACGTTCTTCCTTAGCTAATATTTAGGACAGCATTACAGTGTTCATCATCACATGGACATGGAACATTGGCTAAAGAAGGAGTACAGCAACACACCAAAAATAAATCACTACAACACCTATAAAAATCACATGCGATAATTTCCCAATACAAAAATGTTAAATTCACCATGCAGGACTTCGAAAAGTTTTTTTGTGTTAGTCGTTTAGTTAAAAACTTTTGGTTATTCACAAAATAATAAAAGATGAAAATTTTTTAGAAATGAAGTAGTTTTAGGTGACTGTCTCATTCGTTGACCATTCTATATGTTGCTTGAAGGAGTGACAAAACGAGACGACAAATTCAGAACGTATCTCATATTTGTTTAGTTATACTGACTCTAGTGGAAGTGGAGTTAGCAAGAGTGCCGTCCATTAGTTTCAGTATTGTATCAAAAAAATTGAAATCATCCTAATGATGTTGATTTAGTTGGATTACCTATTACGGTGAGGAGAAATTTGGCATTTCGAGTCGGTATATTCCTAAAATCGACTCGACAGCGGTATTCCCCAGTGTCTTCTAGAATGACTGGATCGATGTGGATGAGTGCGGCGTACTGTCCAAGTGAGGCTCTTTGGCCGAAATATTCCCTGTGCGACCAGTTAGTTGCTGTTTTTTCGATATCTCGGGCATCATAACTGTTTCAAACATAGCAATAAGTTGTTAGTTTATTTCCTTTTTCTTCATACATCTTATCTATCTCTCACAAAACCAGTACACTAAAGAATGCATTCAGGAAAAATCTATACTCATTCTTAGAAATCTTAAATTGTTTTCTTTCCGTAATTGTGCCAATAACAATGAATTATTTTTAAATATCACGAAAACTTGTAATTTACAAATAATGAGCAATCAATTTTAAGAGTCAAATTGGAACGGAGATAGGTGTTATTTTTTATAGAGGCGAGGCAAAATAAAGAAAATTAAAAATAACTACCTATATATGGGCTCTTCGCCCTTGTACCACACCACAAGGAATGGAGTCTCATCGTCAGACCGACTGCAGTTCAACTCTATAACACCGCCGGCCAACACGTTCAATTTGGTCAACTCTCCTCCTACAGGGAAATTTGTTTGAAATTATTATCCCAAGTATAGAAATTCGAAAGGTTTACTTGCGTAAAAATAATGGAAAAGTAATTGGTCCATATTCGAAAAGAAGTCAGTAAAACCTTGTCGGATTTATGCGTGAATTTCATGATTTGTCAGCTAAGGTTTTAAATTTGTACAAACGTGAAGTTCTTTTTATTTGAGGAAACTCAAAATAGTATCAGATCTATTTTGAATTTATGTACAAACAAAAATTTTGTATTTTAAAAGAACTTACGGCAGTAAAATAACGACCAAGTAACAAATAATAATAATATCTATAGATTTCCGAAACTTTTAAAGACCTTTAAATACTTTTTTAGACTTTTTTAAATCTCCCTTGTTTATGAATTGAGTAGAAATTAAATTTGCGGATGGTTTTCAAGTTGATGAGGAGGTGGGTTATCTTAACATAAACCTGAAAGAAGTACTTAACTTAGTCAAAATAGTATTAAAACAAATAAAAAGAAGGATCTGTAACGGCAGCGACATTATTTTGAAAAGTGAGGATGGATGATGGCTCCGTGCTACTTCGTGATTTTAATTAATTAATATAATTGTAATATTATAATTAATTATGCTTTTAGAAAATGCTGCAAAACTCACCAATTGGCAAACATTTACCATTGATGGCTTAACTCATCAATTAACAACCATTTGCTATTGACGGCTAAACTCTCCAGTTGGCAAAAATTTACAACTGACGGTTAACTCACCAGTTCGAAAACATTTACCATTGACGGTTAAACTCTCCAGTTAGCAAACATTTACCATTGATGGCTAAGCTCACCAGTTGGCAAACATTTACCATTGATGGCTAAACTCACCAGATGTTGGCAAACATTTACCATTGATGGCTAAACTTACCCGTTGGCAAACATTTACCATTGACGATTAAACGATCGTCAATATGATTATAATAATGGTTTGCTGAAGCATTTCGTTATTTCTGCCTTTGAAACAAATTTGTGATGGAATTCCGATGCATTAATAAATTTATTAAAATTCCATTAATAGAATTATGTTAACCTGAAATAATGCTCTTAAATTATTTATTTTGTAATTTTTCAGATAGTGCACATCATAATAGACACAAAAATGTTGTGAAGCTGTAGGTACACAGAGTAACTTTAGAGAATAAAAGTAATGTGGTTACGTAATATTTATACTCCAAAAAATCTTTTTCACACTAAACAAAATGCAAAAACTCGCAGAAAATAAAATTACTCCAACAAATGGAATGAGACTTAGAAGGCCGCTGGAATGGCTTATCTACAAGATGCACGTCAATGAACTATCGTTGCGATGTCTTCTTTAGATGACACGACCAGCAGTTTTCTCAGAACCAATTGGAGGAAACTTTAAAAATTGTATGGACATGGAAGTTACATGGTTTGTCATGTAACTTCCATGTCCATTAGGCATAGATCAAAAATATTTATACAAAGCATGTCCAGCTGCGTCAAATGGTGTAATAATTCTAGATTGGCATGGAAAAAACAAGGAAAATATCTGATGCCAGGAGACTAGCAAATGCAAACAGGATATTATAATTGTATGTTACAACAAACACCCAATACGAAATTTGTAAAAGTTGGCCCCTTTTGTCGTGAGAGTATATTTTCTTACGTGGTTTACCATGAAGTGCAATAGCTCTTGTTTAGATGGAGCGTGTAATCTCTGGAAATGGTAAGCATTTCCAGTTAGCATCTTTCTGCAGAAATACACCCCGGCAGCATTATAACATCGTTGCTAACCTATGAGAACAAATAAATGAAGGAGTTAGGATGCAGAAGGATCAAAATCTAGGGTCCTTCAAATTTCAGGAGTGAAAGAGTTGAACTGCAATAGCTAAATTGAATTATTAGACTGCCAGGCCACAAATTTTATTTTTATGGAACCTCCGCTCCTGAACAACATGAATACTAATGATTTTTAAAAAATATGTAATGAAACATAAGTATCAAAAACAATGCAAGTTTGCTACAAAATAATACTCCAATTATAAAAAGAATTTGGCATTCTACCTAGCTCTCTCATTAAAAATTTAGGCGTATTAGATCTTTCAAAAATTTATTAATAAAAATTCAAAAATCAGTCATTTTAAATACATGTAGGATAACGAAAGATTTTTTAAATATTTATGTTGAGGGATCAGTAGGATTTATAGGCCCTGTTAGAAGTTCTACCGAGCCGAACCCTCTGATATGAAAATATCTGGAGTCGGTAAATTATTTTCCCATTTGATCTCTGGTGAGTTGACGTGTTGTTCTTGTATTGTTTTGTATTTATTTTGCTTATATAAGCACATGCATTATGTTGATTGACTAGATGATCATTTGTGGAAAAGTGTGTGGAAGGGTTTGGTTTTTTCCTATGGGGAAAATTTAACCCGGACATAAAATCGGAAAAGATATAATCCAAAACAACGATTTCTTTTTTTTTCAAATCTTCAGGCAGTCTTGGGAGGCTAATAATAAGCTAATAATGAACAGCAATGTCACTTATTTTTACGTTTTCGAATAGCTATAGATCAATTACGTATCAAAAACGCATTTGAGAATCATGCTTCTAAAAAGAAGGAACCTTTTCTCTTTATGTGGAGTAAAACTCCTTTAAAAATATTCACCCAGATTAACAACAACAAAAAATCATTATTTTTATAGAAAAATTACTGATTGAGAAAATTAAATATGATCGAAGTTGATAGGATTGAATTATCACAGGTTAGAGCAAATTCTGAGGTTATGGATTTCATTCCCCGATACAAACGAATCATTTGATTATTCTATTACATATTTTTCTTTTGAGAGTAGTTAATTGATAAAAGTTAATGGGGTGGTTAGGAATCTGGGAGTCCAATTGCAATGCAAGGCGATGGGTCGAGAAAGTCTTGCTGGAGAGGTCAACCGGTCTACCAAGGTTCAACAGACATAAATGCATTATGTACAAATTTTTACAATTCAATTTACAATATATTCGACAAGTGTATACCCATTTCCACACCTCGCACTACGGCACACAGAGTATATCCTAAGTGGTACACCAATAGTATTATTTCAAATATTAAAATTAAACATATTTTTCATAAGCAATGGAAAAAAACACGTCACAACTTGGACTATGCTAGTTTTTCCGCCTATCGCTCCATCGTAAAACATGAAATCAGTGAAGCTTTTAAAAATCATTTAACTTCAATGGAAGAAAAATTATCTATCGATCCTAAACAGTTTTGGAAGTACATTAAGGATCTAAAAAAATCCAACAACTCATTTAAGTCTATGATTCTTGACGGAGAGGAATTGACTACTGATGATAAAATCGCTAATAGTTTTGCGACCTTTTTTTCATCTGTTTACAAAAATGTCCAACCAACTCTCAATATTGACTCTACCCTTCACACTGTACAGATTGGGCCCTCATTCGACCTGGTCAGTATTTCAGAAAAAGATGTTAAGGAGGCACTCTCAAATTTAAAGAAACCTCACTCCATCGGTCCTGACAATATTCCAACATTTATACTAAAGGGTTGTTCCGACCTTTTAATACCACCATTATGTCATCTCTTCAATGTTTGCCTAAAAAACGGGATTCTCCCAGACATCTGGAGATTAACTAAAATAACCCCTATCTACAAGAAAGGAGACAAACGCGATATCCGGAATTATCGACCAGTTGCCGTTCTATGTTCCATCATGAAAATATTCGAGAAAATTCTACATAAATATATACTTAATCACGTTAATCCAATTCTTGATGACCGTCAATATGGGTTTAGACCCCAGATGTCAGTAACATCAAACCTCTTATGCATCTCAGATTTCTTATCACAAACTCTCGACAATCGGGGACAGGTGGATGTTGCTTATTTCGACCTGGAAAAAGCATTCGACAAGGTTGACATCGACATTCTTCTAAATAAGCTAGCTTCATTTGGGTTTTCCCAAAGACTACTCTGTTTTTTGCTTCATATTTTCGAAATCGTAGACAGTTTGTTTATTATAAGGGTTCCAGTTCTTTGGAATTCATAGTTTTTTCTGGAGTTCCTCAGGGGTCTATCCTTGGACCACTTCTGTTTCTGATTTTTATCAACGATATTGGTTCAGTCATCACACATTCGCTGTATTTACTATTTGCAGATGACTTGAAACTATATCGCTCAATAAAAAACCATCTTGACTGTATTCTCCTTCAACGTGACATTGACTGCGTCTCAAACTGGGCCAAAATAAATGGCTTGAACTTCAGTACACCCAAGTGCAATATCGTCTCGTATACAAGATCAAAGAAACCGCATGTATTTGAATATACAATCAATGAAATTATTCTCCAACACCTAAACCAAATCAAAGATCTAGGAGTTATTTACGACAGAAAACTAACTTTTCACCAACACATCGATGATTTAATAAGCAGAGGATACAGGCTTCTCGGCTTCGTAATTAGAAACTCATATCCGTTTCGTAACACAAAAACACTGACGTTATTATATAACACACTAGTCTTAAGTGTACTTGAATAAAACTCGATCATCTGGGCTCCACATGAATTAACATACACTTTACGCATTGAAAGAGTCCATAAAAAATTTTTAAGGTTTTTATTCTCGCGGCTCTATGGACGTTACCCTTGGCTTTACCCATCGATTTATATATTAGGCATGACCAATTACCACTCCCTAGAGACACGTAGAGGTATTGCTTTGCTTAAATATTTTTTCCAACTAATAAACGGTCACTTATCTAATAATGAGATACTGGCCCAATTAATTTTTTTTGTACCAGAGTCTCACTCTCGAGGACGTCATCACAATCTTCTATATAGTAGAGCAAGCCGCACTAATTTATTAATGAACTCACCTGTGGGGAGAGCTACGTGCTTTTTGAATGCGGTAGATAAAAAATTAGATTTATTTTTTGTGTCCTATAGCGCATTTGCGAGATTTTTGGCATTGCATATACACTGCATAAATGGTACAATTATAACGTCTTAGGCTTTATTACCTGTAATTGTTATAAATAAATGTACAAATTATATATAAATAAAAATAAATAAAATAAATAAAAGGCCTTCCTCAACCAGTCTTAATAATCTTGATCCGGCCCGTCGCCTAGTGAGTATGCTAGACAATCCTTAGCTTATGAACCCGGGCACCCCCGCTATGTCCACTTTAGGTGACCTACGGCAGAGATGTTTTCTATCCAAAAATGGTTCCCAAGGCGGCGGTACCCATACCCGCCTTTCAAATGGTAAATTATTTACAATCTGAAAAATTCATGATAACTGCTTGGTTTTGGCAGCTAAAACAAGATTTAAAGCTATCTTTGCGTTACGACTTGAGTTCAAATAAACATTTAATAGTCACTTCATGGCACACCCCATTCGTAAAATGTACAAACAAGTTGGTAAACCTGAAAAGTTTGGTCAACGGATCATTCAAATAAAGTTAAAAATATCGAAAAAAGCTTATTGTCTCTTTTCACTATATTCAGACTCGATGAACAATGGCGACAACGACGTAACCGGATATTTGTACAGCGGCATATTACACCTTCTTGCCTGTGCTATGATAGAATTGATCATAAAAGTTATGAATTATGGTAACTAGAGATAGATTGGAATACTGGAGAGCATTATTGAAACGATTCGGAATAGTTTATTTGGTAAAAAATCAACGTCTTTATTGGCCTGATTCAATAATTTTAACCCACTATCATTGCAAAACTTTAAACGTTACAGTACTAAAGTAATGTTTATTAAGCGTCAAGCTCTTACTAAGCAAATAATTAATAAGTTAGCAGTAGAAGGGAAAGAACTAACTTTATGCCTCACATTTTTTTTAACTCAGACGCCATATGCCATCTAGTTTCGACACGACCATGCTTTCATATCAATTTCTTTAATATTTAGTTTAATTATCGGTTGTATTAAAACAAATTGGGGATAATTGGGGGAATATTTAAATATATATCTCGAAAAATTGTTGGAGTTCATGTTTTAATAATGATCCATTACAAAGATGTTAGTAAAAAGAGGACAATATGACAATAACAAATATTAAAATAAACATTCAATTAACCAGGTACTCAAAAAACTCTAAACCTAAGAAAATAAAGGATTTTAGTGAATGGTGAAAACCCTCTCTTCCTACGATTATTTAGTGGATATCGAATTTCTTTGTAACATTAATATCAACTTGTACATTTAATATTTCAAAAACATTAACATTTCCTTCATGCGGGGGTAGATAGTGATAAATGCCCCGTCGCTATCATCACGGAAATTAAAACAGCCATATCTGTCGATCCTGAGAAAATTATACGCTCAATTAACCGCCTCGCTCATAAATAATACGCGTAGGCCAAAACGAAAATGGGCAGGAGCGAAAAAAAAATAATCCCATTAATAATATAACATGTCCAGGTCAAGGGAGCAGCGCAGCTCGGTTATTTATTTATTGTAGTTATACTTATCTTCACAACCTATTCGCTGATAGCGATACTGCCCTGAATGAAAAGATTGCCTGGCCTTCCCGTTTCCATTTTGATATTCTAATTTATTTATGGTATAAATTATCCGGTCTTTTTAAATTGAGTTAATTTTTGTTTTGAACGATTGCGCGTATCTTTCTCTCTCAATATAAGATAAGCTCTCAGAATCTATATCTGAAAAAGTATGTATTTTTGTTTTCCTGCAAATTGAGAATGTGATCGTTAAGCTTTTATTAATTTATCGTATAGTTTTGAAATATACCAAAGGTAATATTTTTTTTATTTTACAAATAAATTCAATTAAAATATTTTAATATATAGATTGAATACGGATCAAGTGATGTCTTAATTAATCAAATTTCAGATTAAAAACTTACATAAACTTGATTAATAGGAATGGATCATTCTAAATAAAATTGTAATCAAAATTTAATTGATCATGCTATGAACTGGTCAAAGGAAAAAATACATAGGCAGATTGATGAAGAAGAGAAATGACATCGAAGAAGAATATCGAAGCCGAAGATGGCCTGATGATGGATATGGTCAAATAATATGTATGACGAATAAGCAATGAGGTTTTATCTTTGACCAATTTTTGAGAGCAACCATTCGCGTAAAATAGGTTAGAAGCTGGTTGAAAAATGGATTGAATTTTGATAATTTCTACATTCGCAGTATCTTTTGAAGATTCTAGAACGCACGTGCAGTACAGGCAGCCGATATCTTATATAAACCAATGATAAATGAGCATAATATATGAAAGAGGACAGACTGAAAGAACAATAATAAAAAAAATCCAAGAAAACATCCGCTCGTGGTTTTTAGAACGAATGTCACTGGTAGAATGGGAAAAAAATGATAAATCGCCGGTTGAATATTTTGGAAACGGCATCACAAGTCACAAGATGGATAAGTTGTAAAAAAGATGCGCAATAAAAACATTTCATGAAAATATTTAACAAACTATTTCATTTTTGGAAAACGTAATGGTCTTTAAAACGAGTGTAAAAATATCTTACAATTTCGTCGGAACTGGGCAACACCATCCTAAAAATATTAAAAATTCGACGGTTACTACCTACCACCGTACTTAATTAACTATATATATATATTGAATCATGAGAAGAGTTAAGAAAACAGATATGTTTTATTTGCTTTGAATCAAATGTAGCAATATCCATAACACAATACAATATTATACTCGTAAGCCCCGAATAAAAATAAAATTCACCCGCCAAATTTGCTGCATTTTATGCTCACGCTCATTTTTAAACCAACTTTTTAACCACACAGTTGAGTTTAGTTTTAAAGGAATTATAACAAAACAATGAACATTTTGCAATTTACTGACCACTCTGTTTTTGTAGTTTAGCGGAATTTCATCGGATACCCCGTACTATATTGACCCAGTAGAAGGAAAACATAATGGCATCCGTAGCCTGTACGCGTTTGACCATGAGTGAGAAGGTTGCGGGTTTGACTACAAAAATAAATAAGTGATCATTTTAAATATTGGCTCTCTCGGCAATTGTGATGAGGTTAATTATTTAAGATGGTCATCTCATGATGTCGTTAGCAAAATTACCACATTAATGTGTCACTTCATTACAATTTACCATTACATTACTTATTATTTAACCCTTTGAATGCCAACTACGAGTGTGGACCTAGTATTTGTATTGTAATTATCAATAAAACAAAATAATCTGTCACTACGAATAAGTAATAGGATTAAATAATAGCAATTTGTAATAAATAAAATAATTTTAAAATAGCTCAAGAAATATACTTTTTTTTTTTTAAATCGAAACCTTTTTTTGCCACCTATGCATTGACTAAATAAGACAAAAAGATAACTATATGGTGGTACACAATTGGTGGAAACATGAAACAGAACAAGACACAGGAAATAAAAAAAGGTAACGATCACAACTGAGGATAGAACCTAGGACCTCTGCCTTGCTGGGACAACACCATAACCACTGAGCTATAACTGAGAACGGATCATGTCTCCGTCATTTTTATTGATCTCATATTCCAATTGAAAAATTACAAATATTTTCCTGAATTAAGTCCCATGTTTTTTTTATGATTACAAAGTTTTACCCGAATATATTTTCAACCTAGATGGTGTCTCAGATTCGACTGTCCAATTTTTTTGTATTGGATTCTTGTAAGCGCACTTGGAGTGAAATGACACTAAACTGCGCTATATAAATGGCATGTTATTATTGTTATCTTCTCTACAATATTAATATTCAATTTATTGTCACACATTTTGAGGGTTTATATTTAATCGTTGAAAGAAAACTTCATGCTTAGCATGATAAGAGGAATGATACTATTGAATGAAATTTTGGAAATAGTTGATATATTATATTTAACGACTCTTTAAGTTACATTAAAAAGTTTTTGAGTGCCTATTTTCGCAAATGTTAAGAATGTAAAATTAAGAACTATCGTACTTTAAATGGACGTATTTAATCTATCACAGAATTTAAAAAAATATATTTTAAAGTTTTTCAAATTAATGTTTATTGTAAAATATTTTATTAATTGTTTTTATAATTTTTAGTGTAAGGGACGAAATGACAATGGACAATGACAATCAAGAAATCTATAGAAACCTTAACAAGTAGAAAGCATCAATTGGATTCACTAAATAGGGCCTTTTATTATTAGTTTGTACAGCTCTGAGAATTTTGGGTGAATACGAGAATTAATCTATATTAACTTCATCATTTTTATATTAGTCTTTCTGAATTATTTGCTTTCAGGAATTAAATGCGATAAATCGGAGAAGGCACACAGCTACATGTTGCTGATGTCCTGTAGTACCGTTAGCATAATTCATGTTTATAAGTTAGTTTGGCTTTAAATTAATACCTACCTACGTGGGTAAACAAAAACAATATGCATGTTTTATAGACGTGTCTAAATATTTGATAAATAATGCACTCTTGTAAAGAAGTAGATTTATCGTTCCAAGACGAAAGAACGCGCATTGTCGAGATGCGAACCCCTCCGCGAAGAGTAGCGGGATCGCACCCGGTTTAGTGCGCGCTACCCGCACCCTGCTCGCACTTCACCCTCTCACCACCCGCACGGGCCCACACCCCACCCGCGCCCGACGTGTGTGACAAATACGACGCATTCGGGCCTGGTTGTAATAAGAGTGGTCCCGTAATGGGAATTAATATTTTATTCTCACTTCTCGCAGGTAAATACGGCACGTCGCGTTATGGATGCCGGCATTATAAGCGCTAAGCCCAGTTCACAATTACCCGGGAGCCGAAACGGCGCCGAACGAACGGCGCGTATAAGCTTACGTAATTCGCAATTAACGTAACAAATAGTCGTTGTTCATTTAAACACTCAACATAATATCTTGGAATTTATGGCGGAAGAGGGGATAAATGACGACCGCGATAAGGCAGTTGTACACTTTACTCTGTAATGGCTGAGCTCCTATTCTAATTATTATAAGTTTAGTAATTGGCCAAAAATTATTGTTATGGCGTGTGCTTGGTTTTCTTGAAGACAGGCTTCTGATTCTCATTGTATCAAGATTTGGGTTTATGAGATGATTTATTTTGTTTATTGGGTAGTGTGTTATTTACAACTTGCGGCACTTAAATCTTAGCGCTTAATTTTATCTGTTGTGTTGCGCCTTCCAACTTACATAGGAGAAATGCTTACTTATTTCTTCGAATTATAATATTTGTAGGAAATTTTAAGACTCAGTGATTGTAATATTGCTAAAGCATTGAATAAAGCTCATCAGATTAATATTTATGCTAATCTCATTACGTAGGTAATTATTAAGGGAGATATTAAACAACATCGCTAACAAGCGAAATTGTCATGACTTTGTACACAAATAGTGTAATAAAGAGATGTAGCTATATATGTACTTAGGCAAAACGAATTTGTACAAGGTTTCACAAAATTTATATCTTTTAATTTTTTGTTTATTTATTAACTCCTGCCGTTTGTAAGCAATGTAACAAAGGAGAGGAAAACTCTTAACCTACCCTACCTCGTGTTTGTAGAGGCAAGTGTAAAGATTTTTCTAAGGAAGCGGTCCTCGGGTAAAAGTTCGCAGTTAATTAATTTTTAATTAACACAAAATTTGAGCTGTTACACTAATTACTCGTGGATAAACCTTCAAGATTTGCTTAATATAAAATTATACTCAGCAAATATTTTTGCTTTGAATCAAATGTTGTAGATGTTAAATAATAAATCTAAAAGACATTGTACATATGACGCGATGAAATGCAAATCAGAAATTTTGAACGAACGAATTCATATTGAATCAATTAAATGAATACATACATAATATAAAGGAAAGTAAACTAAAATTGAACGTAAATAAAACTAAAGTTATGAAAATTGGAAAACGAGAAACACCAACAAAAAGAGAGATATTGATTAATGGTGAAGCTTTGAATGAAGCATTTGTATTAAATTATTAGGGAGTAATACTGGACTACAAACAGAATTTTTTTCAAAACACAAAAAATACTTAAAAAAATTTAGACACTTTAATAAGGAAATTCCTAATCACAATCTCAGTAAAAATGTATAGATCAAAAATGTACATTAATTATTGTAGCAACATTCTTTTCTCAGTTTACAATGAATTAATGAACCAAATAATAATTTGTGAGGCAGGTTTGGGTATCGCGCCCTGAGAACCATTTTGTGGCTAGCCAAAATCTCTGCCACAGATCACCAGAAGTGGTTCGTTATTTTTGGTGATTTAGCAGGGGTGCCTCTGTTCTTTGGGTGAGGTGTGTTCAGGACGCGCCTGCCCACCAGATAAAAGGCTGGTTTGGGGTGACTCTTTGACGTTTCGAAACGGTCTCTTGACCCACCGCCTTGCGCCGCAGTGAGAGGGATATATTCATTCGATCCATCACTCCTGGGAACACTTATCCCTTGGTTCCTACCAACCCATCATTATTTTTCCCTTGGCAGATTTTCCACTCCTTCATTTCCTTAAAAGTACCCCTCACACGGCATCCCCAAAGATGACAAAGGCCCTGAGGGAAAATATTTTCTTCAGGGCCTTTCGTGTAGGTGTGTTGTATTATTATAGAAAAAAATATACACGAAAAATAAGGAAAGATTGAATGAGTAAAATATTTTGTAATTTAACAAATTATTTACTTCCTTAATTTATTATTTATAAAATAATTAATGGCCACATATTAATTTAATATCTAAAAAAACTTGAAAATCTGCAGCACAAACAATACAAGAGACGAAAGAGAGAAAAGAAATGAAATAAGAAAATCATAACGCAACATAAAAAAAACAGAACATTATACTGAAAATAAAAAGGTTACGGTTGCCACTGAGAATTGAACCCTGGATTTTGAAAGATCCTGAGTTTTACATTGATGTATATAATCTTCAAAGTCGTTCCAATAAAATTAAACAAAATATAGTTTATTTCTTTGCGCCGGGTTTTGAACTCGCATCCGCACCTCTAAAACAAAATGTCCCGAGTAAATCATAATCAAATTCACTGAAAGAAATCGTAGGCGTTTATTTGACTTGGACAGTTTTATCGCAGGAACGGGAACATCCCGACATTGTTTTGTGCCGTAAACTTTTTGTATTCTTTCAACCCTTTTTATTGTTCTTTGGGTTTGTTTACACGTTGGCTAACACTTATGCTACACTCCCGCCGCTGTAACAACTTCATATACCTCCGAGAAACGGATGCGGGATGGATTTTAAAGCATTTCACAAACAAAATAAAACGTGTCCTTGGTTTTTTCGGAAAAATAGCAATATAAGGGCAATACCATTTTTTGAGCGAAATACAGCAATATAAGGGCAACACCATTTTTTGGGCGAAATACAGCAATTTAAGATTTTAATACCATTTTTTTAAATTGGTACAATTTTAACAATAACAAAAAAGGGAAAATGATTTACGGTATTAAGTTTTGGAAAATATCTTATTTTGAAAAACATCTATTTGAATTTTACTTTTGTTTTCGGTGATGAAAAAAAGCGGAAATGAACCACTTCCCAACACAGATTGAGCTCAAACTCGGCAGATAGATTAGTTTTCGATGACAATAACGTACATCAATCTGTTCGTAGATTCAAGTCAAAATGACAACTATATATATATATATATATGTATATTTTTCATTGCTGAATGTCAATTGTTTCAGTAATTAATATTCGATTTGTTTTGCACGTATCACAAAAAAAGTGACAAAAAATATTAGTATTTTAATACAATGAAACACAAAGGATTTGCTGAAAATATAATATATAATTCACTAAATAAATATTCAAAACACATTTTCACAATTGAATTGAAAATTATTAATATGGTTATTTCCAATAGCAAACTGTTGATCCGTTTACCAACATAATAGGAAATGTCAAAAACATAAAGTTCAATTAATCACTTTTAATCTCCAAATTTAATATTGTGAAATAAATATGTATATTGTATGAGTTTTAAGCAAATTTTAGAATATGTTATATTACCAAACAGTGTATGTTTTCATGGAAAAATTTGTTTGGTTTCTGTTATACAGAAAACAGATGCTTCGTTTGGAAAGTGAAATTTAAAATTGTATTCTCTTCGGCAACACGGAAAAACCTTTATATAGTTTCTGGTTAACTTAAGTATCACATGGAGCAATAATTTATTTAGGTAGATGTGGTTGTTAAGTTGTTGAATAGATGGAAATACATACAAGGATAGAATCCGAATACTTTAACATTTACACATATAATTTAATGTAAAAAAATGTACGCTTTAAGTAATATAATAGTTAATCATAATTAAACAGTGATTTTGCTTGTTCGGCGATGATATCGAAAATTTTCGAAATATAAAATGTTTCCGTTCATCAACTGTTTCAAAATTACCTCGACACATCCAATAACTGGTATTCTGCCAATAACAAGCACTTAAATATTGAGAAATGTTACACTTTAAACTTCAATCGAAACAGAATTGAAAAGGATTTTTCTCGTGTTATTAATAATAATACTATTCTTGAAAATGTGTCCACAATTTTTGGTTCTAAATTTATATTTGATTTTTATATTAACGACTGATTATTCTATCTCTATCTCTGTATTTCTTTTTAGCTATCTCTCCTGTTGTTAATTACTTTACAAATGGTGTATTTGGCTTCCCGTATCATGGGTTATATGTATAATATTTTAGTTTACTGCCCTGAAGAAGCAACGGTAATATCGATTTTTATTTAATTTATTTTGAAGACTATACCTTTATAAATTTTCTTCTGAGGCTACCCGCCAACGTAATATTTAATCATTGAAAAAGATAATATTTGTAAATTAAAACGAAACATGAAACTAACCAAGTCTAACTTCTGTCCTGGTAAGACAGAGTTCCAGGGATCAATTCCCATTGAATATTTATTATATTTCGTGTCTCGTTCTGTTTGGTTTACTTTTATCAATATTTTATTTTATTTCAATGATTAAAGAATAATGATTTATATTATCTGATTGCAAATTGCATTAGTATAAAACACGAAGAGTAAAGAGAACTTTCGGTTCAACTAAATATACATTTTTGGTTAAGAATGAAATCCAGTGTTTAAAAAGGTTCCCACTACACGTAAATGTAGTTATTTTGTAAGAAACTTAGTGTTAAAAAGAAAAATTAGTGAACTGAGTTCTAACTACTAATCTAAAAAAGTTTAACGCTTTGTGTTTCGTCGAAGAAAATTTCGATTTAAAGATTTCGAAAGATTTAAATACGAGTTTTTCCAAGCATCTTTGAGATTTTTGTCAATCAATCCATAAATACATTAACACATGAACATACGTCACGTTGGCAGGTAATGCTCGTTTTATTCCTCATCAATAATTTATTCCGAACGAACAACTATTCGGTAAGGGTGACATATTTATTAAGGTTAGTCAAAGAGATACGAATGTTGAAACATTCTGTTGTCATCGGTTATCACTACTGAAGACCTTTCACTTACGTATTCCAGGTAAGGTTGAAGGTACAAGTAGTGGTTTGACGTAGAAAGAAAATAATATGACAGGACATGGTTGATCGTATTTATTTACGCGCCGAATGGGAACTATGTGGAATATTATAGTAAGTATGTAGAAAAATGTACACATTTTGTTAGGTTTTGGCTATTTGAGAATAGATTAAGATGTGTACAAATATTCCACAAGGAAATGTTATCAATCATGGAGATAGCAACAATAAGATGGGAAGACATGTCAGAAAGTAGGCGACTTCATCGATCCCCTTCTTCAATGGAAGTATTTTGATAAAGGCGATTTTTTTTTCTTGAAAAGACCAGCGAATCTGTGACGCAAATAAAGGACGGAGTATGTAATATATGGAAGTTGGCAAAAGGGGACCTTTGAAATAGTTCCGGAGAATTTGAGATAAATTTGAGTTTGACATAAACTTCTGGGCGGTTCAAAGTGAAGGGTTTTGTTGGACTGCAACTTGGAAAGTTAAAGATATCACGCACGAAAATTGCGGTATCCTTGAGAGTTTTGTGGGTACCTACTTATTACGTGTGTGAAATGTTTATTTTAGACTATTCAAAGTTTGGCGTTCTGGTGGGAAAGGTAAGGCCCCTTATTTAGTCAACTATTTTCTGTTGGTAGATTTTGAACTTTGGTAGTGACTAAATAAGATATATATTATAATTCTACACAAATACTCAAGTACATGTTATGTTTCAAATACAACAGTTTTGTCTTGTCACATTTCTAACAACCTTAGATAGAGAGATAGTAATGATTTATGGAGAGAATATTTTCTAGTAGTTCAATCAAAATTTCCGGATTCTACATAAATTATTTATTATATTTTGACAACCAATACAGGATAAGGTATATATTTTAGTTTTCTAAGACATGTCAGAACTGTCAACAAATATGTTTAATGGTCGCGGTACTATCCTAAAGCATCCATTTTCTACAATAGACAAGCCGTTCGGTTAACATTTGACTTACTGCTCGGACACCTTGGGAAATAGAACCACAAACGTGGCTCCATCGAGCGAAGCCAAATGTCCATACCGCGCGACTAGGTTTCTCCATAAAATCGTTTAACAATCAATAGCTTAGTATGTGGAAAAAAAGATATATTCTCTGCAAACCGAAACAAGCCAGATCACTAACCCATCTAAATATACACCAAATTTTCTTATCATGCAATATTATATGTTACTCTTTTCGTTTCCATTCCGTAATCGGTTCGTTTTATCAACAATTAAATGGTGTAATCTCCATTTTACGGTATTTTAAATATTTTTTTTTTGTCTTTCCTAGCCTAATCGATTTTTTACTTTATATTCCACTAGCTGATGAGTACCAGTCGTTGCTCGGTTTTCTCCATTTTCAATAAATATAATATCCATTAATTATATATATACAAGTTCCATAAGAAATTCTCTAAATGATAGTGAAAACCCTTTCAAACTCCGTTGCATAGTTTAGAAGAACTAAGCGCACAGACATACAGACGCGGATAGCGATTTTGTTTTATACTATTGATAGATACCATTGTATTGTCACGATTACAAACTTACTAAAATTTTATCGGGAAAGGCCTGAAATCCCGTTTTTAGTTCATTATGATCTGGGATGTTTTGGTATGTTCCCGAACGTTCCAGACTATTCCCGAACATTCCACAACATTTCAGAAAGTTCCGGTATGTTCTGGAATGTTGTGGAATGCTTTTGAATATTTTAGAATGTTCTGGACTGTTCTAAAAATTTCTAGAAAGCGAAACTTCCAGTCCTTATGTCTTTAAAAGTACTCTATTCAGGTTAATACGGGAACCTTCTTAATGGATGGGGGATAGAGGGCTACCACACCATATCCTTGATCGTACGGGGGACTCGTTTCTGAATTATTGCGGCACGCACATTGTACCCCTACTTTAATAATATATTGATTATACTTATAACATAAATCGAAATAGTTTTAAGTAGGTAAACAAACTGTCGGAAGGATCTTGAAATATTTAAGGCACACAATCATATTTGATTAAAACCATGACACCTATGTATTGTAATTTCGTACCTTTATTGCGACGCCCCTGCCGTTGTAAATTATTTATATTCGACTACTGTATATTTAATAATGTTGTTTTATGACAAATTTATTAAACATAATTACCTATGGTTTCTAGCACAAATTTATTTTGAATTGTGATATTATATTGTTGATTTGTTTTTAATAAATTACGATTTAACCACTATTAATTCCTGATAAAACTACAATCAGGTACCTTAATTGAAATCAATATAAAAATATTTCAAAAAAATTGCCGGTGTTTTAAGAAAATACTTCTTTATTTAGCAATTTAACGATTAATAAAGTTTCATAGCTTATTTTCAAGTTCTGTGAAAGTTCTATTCAAATTCTCTTATTATTTCAATTATGTGAAAAAACTGGCCAGTAATGATAGTTACAGTACTTTTATAGAACGTAAAAGTAAATTTCGAAAATGAAAACGACCCGTCCTTAGATTTTTAAATTTGAATCAACTGTAGGCGTGGAACGAAATTATTCTAACTGTATTATTATTATTTTAAAATAAATTATTTACTTGATTTTCGAAGAATTAAGAGATTAAAGACTGTTGTCGAAATTTGATTATCAAGTTCCTTTAATGTTAAGGTTCAATTAATGTTCTATTATTTCATCACTATCGATCAGTTGCTTCACAAAACTGAAATAGTAACAGAACTTGAAAATGAACTATGAAATTCGATGAATTGTTCATATTCTGAGAAACAACCCGTCCTAAATATTAAAATACAAATATAAATATATATATATGAAATTTGATGAATTGTTCTAATTTTTTCAAACAAAACGGCCTAAATATTAAACTTCAAAAATATATTTTTCAAATTTGCAGTTTACTTGTCTTAATTATAATATTTTTATTACGGAAGCCATATCCGAAATGAGAATGATAATAATAATAGGTACCCCGACATTGAATACAAAACGTTCAATCGGTAATTTAAACTGGAGTATCTACGACATCAATATTCGTTCTGGATGAGGTAATGTAATGACTCTTCTGAAGACGAATATCCTTTTTATGGCTCCAATTTCGAAGATGTGAAGGCAGTTGATTAATTACTGTACAGATCCTCTCCGGTGAAATGTGCTACTGTAAATGAATAAACAATATAGATAAAATGAAACTATTTTTATTAGTATTATTTTGGTTTTAATTTTTTTTAACCACCACTTGGATAGTTTTGGTATTAATGGAAATATTATGAAGTAATAAAATGTAATTAATAATTATTCCAAGAAAATGTTAAAAAATCTTATAACCATTATAATTCACAAATCGTATTATCTTCGTATAACATCTACCCTGAAATAAAATTTCTGAGAATACACAAGAACATAATTAATAATAATTTTTTTATCATAATTCTTACTGTGATTGGTTCGTATTCATACTAGATGATAGATGCCCTCTGTAAGCATAAACAAAGTATTTATCTTGCTTTTAAAAAGATGTTTAAAAATTTACATCAGTTTGCCAAGCTTTTGCTTCCAAAAACAGTAATGACGAAGTCACATTATTTCCCAATTATCACATATGTTTGTCATAATTGTGGGCTTGTATTAAAATCAACTATGTCATGCAACTGACATTTATTCGTCACCTCAGCCAAAAAGAGAACATTACAAAAGTCCCGCATACAAATAAGCCATTAAGAACATTATTGTTATAAATCACCGTTTGGAATTCAACACTGGCGGCTCTTACAGCAGCACATTCGACGACGGCTTACATAAAATGCAAAAAAATAACTTTCAATACATGTTATGGATCCATCGATTCAAACCAATCATAACTTCAAAATTAGCATTCATTCACGATGTAATTTGGTTTAGAAACACACATTATTTTGTACAACACTGAAATTGAAATAATTATCATGACGACATTTCTTACGGTAAAAATACTGTAAGCGTTGAAACCAGAAGGTGCGACAACATAAATACGTTTTCCCGTGTAACGTGTAATAAAGTTAAATAAATAAAAAATAATAAACTTTCAATAATAATAAAAAATGTTCAATACAAAATCGATCCCTTCTTTAGTAAGTAGGTTCCCACAAACTTCAATCATAATTTTACAGGCTGCTTTTAAAAAACTTTTTTTCAAGTGTTAAAAAGACTCTGTGCCTTGTGGAAGTAGGCCCAACAGGAAAACCTGTAGGATTTTGTTGTTTATGTAGTTATCTCAATAATAATGAAATCATAAAATGTTCAATACAAAGTTCGATCCCTTTTACAAGTAGCCGGGTTGGTAAGTACCCATAATAGCATGACAGAGGGGCAACAAGGGTTGGTTTCCTCTGGGGTAAAAAGGACCCTAATTCTGTTTCAGTCCCCGCGAGGGGAGTGGGTACATGAAAGCAATCAATCTAAGGTTGTTCGGGTGACCTGCGCGCTCCATCGGTTACAGATCCCCATTTACTGCGTAGAAAGTCACAAGAAGCCATGTGCGGAAAAATAAATTTTGCAAAAGCGGATGTAAAAGTCTTTATCCGTTTTAAACAGAGCATTAATTTGCGCGTTTACATTATTTGTACATTCTTATCTAAAAATAAACTCGGAATGTTTTTGTTGTTGTAAGCCTTTTCAAGAATATTGCATCATTATCAGGAAAGGTCAATTTGATTTCTTAAGTTGGTTATATTTTGATGCACCCTATTTAAATATATAAAATAATCTTTTCCGGGTAGATGTTTAACCCTTTCCTTACCAGAGTTCTTCTGGAGGAACACGAAGGAAAAAAATTTATTTCTCTTGATTTTACGAACTAAATAGCCCCGTATTTTGCATATCGCTTGAGTAAGATATTGTTTATAAGGAATAGAACAAATTTCGTACTGAAAACACATAATATTACTGTTATTTCTAATTAAAAACGCGTGTTTTGCAGCTTTTAACGGTTTGACATTTCTCGGATTTCAACATTATTTTAAAGGTAAGATATCGCATATTTCTGTTAAAAATAATTATTATATTGTATATACATGTCTAATCTGATATGTAAATATGATTTCCAATCAAAAACATTGGTTTTTCATTTGGTTTTCGGTAATAACATTCATGTTCCTGAGCTGGCACTTTGGTCGTTCGTGGATGTTTTTCATAGAAATCTTTCTTTGACCTTTAATATTGTTTTACTTGTTTTTATTTGATTCTTTCAAGATATATTAATTTATTTTATTATTTTCCGGTAGACTTTAACTTATTTTATTCATTTTAATAGATGGAGCATCGTGGTTTGACACATGAGGAGATCACCGTGATGCTGGAAGGAGATATTTCCGACGTGGAGTTGGAGTTAGAAGATGAAGATGAAGAGAGCTGGTCAGTTGAATATTTCCAGGATGCTGCAGAGGAAACCAATGTGGAGGCATTGAGCCAAGCTCTTGGAATGGATCCGGAAGTCCATGTAAGTACTTTTGTCATTATTTCTTATTTTTATATTACAGCGATTATTGCGTTTGAAGTAGATTTAAGTATGAACAAATTTGGATTTTAAATGAAACCTTAAAGTATATATTTTTAATTATAGACTTTGGAAGAGAGGCAGCAGCCAGTAGAAGACGAGCCAGAGTCCTGCACCGTGCCGCAAGGACAGCCCAGTGAAGCCTCAGCTTCCCATGGACGGAGAACCGATCTAAGGTGGATCAAGAGAGATGTCGATCATGTGGACTCTGTGATGTTACTTTCTCAAAACCACTGGATATGTCTGCTCTACAATATTTTTTATGTTTCATAGATGAAAATATTATAAAAAATATTGTTGAGCAGACAAATTTCTATTCAGTTCAAGAAAATAGCACCAGCGTCAACACCACATCATGATGGGTATCCTTAAGTATCCGGCATTCCACCTTCACTGGGCCAATGATACGAGGCTCTCTCTCATCGTTGATGTCATGCCTAGAAATCGATTCACTAAGTTACGCTGGTGTCTTCATTGAAATGACAATAGCTCGTTGATTCCAAGAGGACAAAAGGGTTACGACAAATTATTTAAAATAAGACCGATGGTAAATGCCCTCCTTGAAAATATGGCCAAGATCGAACCTGAGGAATTCAATTCTGTATACGAGCTCATGATACCGTTCAAAGGGAGAAGTAATTCGAAACAATAAATTAAAAACAAGCCACACAAGTGGGGCATCAAAGTCTTCTCCCGAGCGGGAGCCAGTGGGCTCGTCTATGATTTTGAAATTTACACGGGCAAAAGCACGAATGTCGGTGTGTGTCTCAAAAAAAAAGAAATTGTTTTATTTTATTTCACCACTAATATTTTTTGTTCTATTTGTTTTTTCTTACGTTAATTTAGGGTAATGGTCCGTTTTTAAAAAAATATATTTATTTTGATTTTTTCTTTTTTACTAAAATTATTTTAGCATAATATTAAATTGCAATTTAATATGCTTTCATTTGCAAATTAATAGAATTGATTTTTGTGTATTTATTTTCTATTTAAACAATTAAAAACACTTTAAAATTATGTATGCTCCTTGTAGTACCCGTTCTTTGACTTACACCCCCTAAGCCCCAATGTTCTTCCTCAGGAACATGAAATATTTCGAAAACCGTATGGAAAAAAAAATATTTTTTTTTTGTAAAAATATTGAAAAAAATCACAGAACTCAATAATGTAGACAAATATTTTTTTCGTTGGCTGGAAAAAGTCTGGTATTGAAAGGGTTAATTTACCTTTTTCAAAACTTGTGTGAACTTTTAGAGGCGGTATTTCAAAAAACGTTTCTAATTTTGATGTTTGCTTTTAAATTAATTGTATAGCAGAAGACTCTCGAACTTTCCAAACTCACGATTATCAATTTCAATAATTTTAATAAGGCGCAAATATTTTAGAGAAATAATGTTTTAAATATAATTTATCATACTTATAAATTGGTATTTATTTAAAACAGCGGTCGGTCATTTGTAAAAATATATCTTAAAAATGGTCCGTGAAAACAGTTTTTACTCGTGGAATTCGTGTAACTTAATAAAAATATCTGCATTAAAATAATTGTAATTTGGGACTGAAATTTTGCATACAATTTTTGTATTATTGTAGATTATTTTATTTTATTTTTATTATTGTGTATAAGTGAGCTACCATCAGTATAAATTTACGTATTATTATTGAGAACATTTTTGTATTATTAATATTAAATTTATAATTATAAATTATTATCATTATAATTATAAATTATTATCATTATAATTATAATCATTAATTATTAATTATAAACTTACGATGGTAAATTTATACTGATGAGAATATTTTATTAATATTTATTGAGAATATTTTATATATTATTGCGTATAAATGAGCCACCATCAGTATAAATTTACGTATTTTTTTTGTATTATTATTGAGAATATTTTATGTATTATTGAGTATAAATGAGCTAATATTAGTATACATTTACAATTGAACGATTCCTTAACATGAAAAACTGTACTATTACTGTAAAGTTAAAGTTAAACGTATATAAAAAGTTTTTATTTTTTCCGAGTAATATTTCCTTTTCGTTTATAGCTCCCGTTTACAGTAATAGTTAATGGTATGGTCGCAATAAAAATCTGATTTACCTTTAGGATATTAATTTCCGATGCTAACGAATTACTAACAATCCAAATATATACATTTCTCGATCGCCAGAATTTATCGGAAACCAATAGCCGAAATGTAATGACCCTTTCAATCTTCATTGAACACGAGTGTTCAAGTAGGTGTTAAGGTTTTCAAAACATGTTTGTTTACGTAACCCTAAATATCAGAGTTTTTTACTGCGGTTTGTGAGTGAAAAGTTTCAAGTTGTTGAATTACATCGTAAGAAAGATCTCTTAACGACTTCCTTGAATTTTTAAGTAGCTTTTTACTTTTTAGGTCAATAAGATTTAAGCCGACAAAATATATCTTTCGTAACACCGCAAAAGTTTGAATTATTATTACTTTATGTTTTTTGTCATTTTTGCTTGAGAGCCATTAATTGCACTATGTACCAACGTTTTAATAAACATCATAAATAATCAATGTCTTCGTGTTACAAAAATCCATGCAAAATTTTCGTGCTATTCGGAATTTGATTCCATATATTTTGTTCTGTTTCGAAATTAAATATCGAAACTTTCAAATATTTTGAAATAAGAAGTAATGTATTAAATATGTTATGATAATCAAATTAGGACGAATACATAAATTTAACCTTGATTTTAAAGGGACATTAAAAATATTAAATAAACGTTTAAATGTTTATTAGATAAGCTACAAAATTTTCCGACTCTGACATTTATAGGTTGACAATATTATAAAAGGTGTATTACTGGAACTTTCCGAAAAGACCGATCTCGGATACTCATCTAACCTGAAAAAAATAGTGAGTGAACGTTTTACTTTTTTTACGCAAGAGTGTGAAAGCTGTGAACATATTTCATCTGTGAATTCTTTGAGAATATATGAACACAATTTGCAAGCGATTTGGAATATTTCAATTAGACCAATTTTTTGTTGTTTTTTATTCTTGGGATTGATTTTTATTTTTTATCAAAAACCACTAGGTAAGCATTTAATAAAAAATAACAAAAAGTGATAAAAGAAAGTCAGTGATTACTAAAGTGAGCGGAACGGTCGAAGGGGGCGCCAGTTAGGAGCGGCAGGGGGCTGAAGGAACGATGCGGAACGGAAACCATTCTGTTGTATAATAGTATAATTGACCACCCTAGAGACTTATTTTGTCACAACGAAAAGTGTTCGAAAAAAATCTTTACTTGTTTGCCTTTACCTTTCTTAAGAAGCATATCTTTACTAGGTATGTAGAAAAATATAATAATATATTGGATCTGGTCTCAACTTTATAGCAATTCACCCTAAATCCTCATTTGGGCAAAGACATTATTTGTTCTAGGCTCCACTTCTATTTAATAGCCTTCCAGATCACTTAAAGTTGTCAAATTCCTTGTGTACATTTAAAAAAAAAAGTTCAATTATTTGTGCTATCCGAGGATTTACAACACATTCTTTCATATTTGTCTTTTTAAATTGTGACATAATATTGTGTACATGTATATTTTTTCATCCGTTTCCTTTTAAAATGTTTTTTTTACTCTTTCTTGCTTTTCTCCTTTTTAAAATAATATAGTTTATATATTTTTTCTTGCAATTAAATATCAATGTCATATGGTCACCCTGTATGTTTACTATATTACACTGTAATGAATTGGATGGAATTATATTAATAGGTAGCATGTAGGTACCCGATTCGTAGAAACGTTAATGTAACAATATTGTTCTCTTAATACGCAACCTTTGTGCCATTTTTTTATTTTTATAATTTTGTAAAATTATTAACCTCAAAACAGGTTTGTCCTAGTGAGGCAAAAAGTTCTAAAGTAAAAAAAAGAAACAGTAAATAAATAATACAATTACGAATCATTAGTTGTGTGTTTTAATCGATGCGGTATTTCAGCGGTTACTTTTTCTTGCCCATCTCATTTCCTTTGCCCATTTTTGTCATACCATATCATTCTCCAAATAAAGATGCATTATATCAACTACTACAGAATTCCTTTATACAAATATAATCGATATATTCAAATGATATTGCCCCCTAGAATATAATTTTGTGTCACTGTTCACTATGGTTGTGCATAGTCTTTGGAAAATCAAATTATTGAATTCGCTTATCAGTATTAATTTATTAATGAGATTTACGTTTTATGAGGTGCAGAAGCGTGGCGCAGCGGAGCACCTCTTGTAGTTAACGAGATTCACCGATAAGTAGTACTCCGCCGGTACACTTACATTGTTCGCACGCGTCCAGCTCAGCCGGGAACATTCCCGACGATTGTAGTAGCTCTACGCGTCTTCGGTATAATTGTTATAGGTACGATATGCAATATGCATTCTTCTGTGTTTTAAGACGTACCACGAATGACAGTCGCAATACGCCACAAGATCATAATATTAATTAATGGTTACTTTTAAAATACAATAAAATCAAGTTGGTCAGCAAGCAACCTGTAAGTAATTAACTTAATACTTTGTTACTCGGTGAGCTCAAATCGATTCTAGTTTTGATATTTCTTTATTTTACATAGTATGTAAATAATACCTACTTGTTAATTTTACAGAAATTGTGTTTGTTCTAACCTTTTCAACCTTTTGTTTAATATTATAATGTAACTTTGTTACAACGGTGTGAAAACTAAATCGTTCAGTAATAAAATAAAAACGTTTATAAAAAACGGTAAATCTTAATTACTTTATTAATCGGGCAACGCTATGAACCGGAACAAGCCACTAATCTCAGAAAGCCTAGTACCTAGCCTTGTGACACACACATAGTAAGTTAGGAATGAGGGTTGGTTATAGGTGGTAGATGGTAGGTGCCCGCGCGGTAACAGGAGCCGTCGCCTTATCGTGTTGATGAAGCGATGTGCAGTTAATTAAAGTAAACCGCGTTTATATCGTATGACGTAGTCGCTTTAACGCTACGACTGTGCAAAGAGCGATAAGTCTATTTGGTTCATAATCAACCGCCGCCTTCGGTGCGAATCTCTCATTCGTATCACGCTCCGTAACAACTGTTAGAGATCTTTTGGTTACATTACGCGCTATGAATCCGCAAGAAGAATATAGAAAACATAAGATATCCTTTGAAGTATGATGAATTTTATGATTGGTATTTTTCTTTGTCAGCGATTGTTAAGCAATTTAATCGGTTACGGAAATCCCACCCGTTAAACATTAATACCTACTGGACAAATTAATATTATTTGTAACAACCTTAAGGTATTTATTTTTTACGTTAATTCGAATAAGAACCCGAACTAGAGCATAAAGCCAGTGCAACTGTAGTTTCTTTTATTTGGAGAATGTTGCGAGAAGGAAGTTTTTTTAGATGAAATAGGAAAGGAAGTAAATATTTTTATTTGACAACACGACTTGTAGGTATTACTGTTGGCGGATCGCATTTTCTTCTTATCTATACGAAAACTAGTACTGCATAAAATTTAAAACCTCAATACAATAAGCTTTACCTAATAATCCATTATAGTAATAGATTTTATATTTTTTGTTTGTTTTATTCTTTCTTTGGTTTTATAAGTCGTTAGTGTAAAATGTAGGAAGAAACCAAATATTTAAATGTAGAAACAAAACTGAGTAACGTTATTTTGAACATTTTTTGAAAAGGCTCTAATTTCTGGAAAAGTGAGTTTTGCAATAAACGTTTTCTGCAAAAGGTTAATTGAATAACGAACATATTATTATTAACATCGTGATTAATTTTTGGGGTATATGTAGATTCAATCAACAGGGCAAATAATATGTGGATTGTGTTTCTGTGTAAAGAAGTGATACTCTTTTGTGCTTTTAAATCATTTTAGAGCCATATTTCATAATAATTATTTTTAATTAAATTAATTTTGTTTTCAGTTCATGATTGATCTGAATTTTTTGATTATCACTTCGACGTGACAATAAACCTCGCCGTTTTCTAAATGTGACTGACTAGTGCACTTTCGTGATAGCCAACCTTCAACAGGAAAAGATTCTGAAAAATAAAATATAGATTTAACGTCTACAAAAAAGTCAATTTTTTAACATTCTTCTTTGAGTTAAGTATTAAAAACACTTCTAATAATAAACATGTTTTATTGGAAAACTAGCTGAACTCCCCAGCGATTCTCGGACTTCACATAGAGTTTTTTATAAGACTTAAATAGTGACCTAACTCTTGTTTTGAAGGTCAAGTGTGCAAATTTTCACCAACCTCGGAATAAAACTGTAGATTTGTATACAAATCAAATCCGCGCCACCTGCTCGCCGCCCGTCCGCTGTCCGTTCGCCACATACAATGAACTTTAAATAATAGAAGATTGATAAATAACCATTTGTGTACGGAAAACGGCTCTGAAAAACTTAAATCACGTTTATTAGTAAAGGGTAAACATCAACTCTGTGGATTAAATATATAAGCCATCTATGTATTTAACTGCTAAATTTCAAACAATTATTCATGGTATTTTAGATTTATTTTAATACTTTCTACTGATCATTAGTATTATAACATCATACACATTTACAAAGACTCTAATTAAAATGAAGCAAAGAGGAAACGTTAACAAAGAATTAATAACAATAAACACTAACTAAACTATTATTATTTAGTGCCTCATTTTTAACGATTGAATATTTTTTGTTCATTACTAAATCGCTTTTATTTACATAATAATATATTTATAATATCATGGATAGTGAATATCATTAAAGACTAAAAACTGGCTAAGCAATACGCTTTAAATGAAGTGCTTTATAAGCAAATTTAATTTAAATAAAAGTAAAGGGTAATTTAGATTTTAAATTTTTTTATCTTTTTTTTTTACAAATTTTTTAATTTTGATTTTGAGTCTCTTAAATTGTTTAAAAAATAAATAAAATAGTGATGACAACATAATATAAAATTATGTTACAGCATTTTTATGATAACAAAAGTACCTACTACAAAATAAAAATAAATATTTGGATTAAATTAATTAGCTTTTTGCGTACTTAACTGCTTTAATTCAAACACCATTATTCGTGTTTTATTCCGTTGATTTTATTGTTAGCATCCCCGGCGGAGATGGGCAGGCTTCTTTCACTGGAAAACAAAAACACTTTCTGGCGTGAAAAAAAACATTAAAACGCCTTTGAAACATCGCGAGCCACGTAGGAACCGACCTATTGTTATGTGGTTAGGGTCTTTCTTTAATGTTTTGGGCTTAGTTCCTTTTGTTCGCCGGATCGATTTGTTAGCGATGAAAATCCTGTCCGCCAAAGAGAAGGGTGGCTTTAGACGCTGACTTACATAGATTCCGGGTATTTAGTCAATCCCTAAGCCAGACGGCTTATTCGTGTTGGAAAGAATAATGGATTTGCTAAAATATCAGAGTTTTTTCTGCTCTACAAAAAGTTTTTATAATTAAAAGAGTTAACATTTAAAAAATATATATTTATTGCATCTGGTTAGGTACTACTCAGGATTCATAAATTTTTGTGCTTCAAATTTTGCATTTTATTAAAATAATCATCATATATTATCAAGAAAAGTGCACGTGCATTTGCATTAGCCTTGATAATATATCATGACGAAATGCGAAAATATTCGGATTTATGTATAAACATGATAATATGTTCGTAATTGTGTAAAAATTTATCCAGGTCTTAACTGGATAAAAAAATCGATGATTTGCATATTAATAAATTTGCAATACTTATTTTTCGCCGTGCGATCGAGAGTATTTTAAACTAGTTTTTTGTAACTTTTACCAGAAGTTATTCAGTCTTAAAAGCTAGCATTTCTCAAAAAACTTTCGAAGGAAATGACATTTATTTTATTTAATCTTTAAAAATACCCCAACGTGGCATCAGAAAAATAAAATCTGTTCCAAAGTACGGGGCCGGGAATTCGGGGATTTGAACCCGAATAATGACCCTTAAAGTAAAGTAAAATATAAACGCACTTGTAATCTTCTGCAATTTGTCTTCGGAATCCACTCTATTCATTTAATAGCTGCAATCTGTAACATTCCAAGCCGTCCCAAGGTTTTATAGAAAATTGTTTGAACATGTGAGCGGTTCAAAGAAAGAAAAAATAATGAAACATTGATAAATCACGAACACGGACTTTTGCTCACTTTGAAGCATCGCGATTTGAACGTTCCAAGATTTATTTTGCTGATCTTTACGTTTCAATTGCTTTAATATGTTTAAAGTCTAAACTGTACGCAAAATCAGCTAATTAGAAAATTAAATAGATTTTTTACTCTGTAACAAAACTGTAAAGTGAAAAAACAGTGTAAAATAATCTTATAAATCTATTACAATATTCCCTGCGTGCAATGCATAACAAGCTAATTAGAATTATTATTTATTAGATTAGAAAAACGTAACGAGTAAAACCTCAAATTTTAATAATAAATTGTGATAAAAAATATTAGCGATTCTTAAACGAAAATATGAAATAGAAAATTTAAAAAAAAGTTAAGGTCACGTCTAGGACATTAACTCTAGCCCCTAACTAAGAATGGGTTATTGACGTCATAAAGGAACAGAACAAATGTTTTGATGCCTTTAGTCGGACAAAAATTAACCACAAGTATCCATACAAATTATAAAATAGGTAACTGTAAATGATATCGAAAATATTATAAATGATTCGAATGGTGAATCTTGATGGAATCACATTACAAATATTGAAACGGTAAAAAAATAATAAGTACCTACTCCAATTACAAACATTATAAATATTAGTTTTAGTAGTGAAATATTCTCATCAGTTTATACAAAAATCTATCATTATTAGTTTTAATATTGAAATATTCGCATCAGTTTATACAAAAATCTATCATTATTAGTTTTAAAAGTGAAATATTCGCATTGGTTTATACAAAAATCTATCATTATTAGTTTTAATATTGAAATATTCGCATCAGTTTATACAAAAATCTATCATTATTAGTTTTAAAAGTGAAATATTCGCATTGGTTTATACAAAAATCTATCATTATTAGTTTTAATATTGAAATATTCGCATCAGTTTATACAAAAATCTATCATTATTAGTTTTAAAAGTGAAATATTCGCATTGGTTTATACAAAAATCTATCATTACACCTATTTTTAAATCAGGCCGCCGTAACTAAACATGAAATTATTGACCTGTATCTCTTGTCTCAAACATTGAAAAAAAAAATCGAAAGGTTTTTTAAAAACAGCTTATGTATTATATTGAAAATAATAAATTGATTAGTCCTAGACAATATGGATTTAGAGAAAAACTAAGTATGATGACATTGCGCAACTATCTTCAATTATGTACCATTCATTGGATAAAAAAATTCCTTAGCATTTTTACAGATGTATTATGTAAGACATTTGAAAGTATCTCAGGTACAAAACTTATTAATACATTAAATATTGTATGCATTATTCATATAATATTTCATTTAATTTCAAAAGATACATTTAAATAACACAATAAGAGAAGGTGAAATTTAGGAATTTTCGATTTCGCAGGGTACGGTCATTGGACCAATTTTTAAACAATCACTTAACTGTAAACTCATGTGTTTTGCTGAAGACACTGCAATAATTATCGAAATAAAGACGGAACAAGATTAAGAATCAAAAAAATGGTTCGAAAACAATCTATTATCACTCAACATAGAAAAACTTATTATATTCCCTTATCTCTGCAAGAAGATGATTTGTTAAAAAAAATAAAGATATATTTATTTTTTTGTTCATGTTTCTCGAGAGGAACTCTAGTATTGAATGGGTTAAGCATTATTTTATTTTTTTATATACTTACTACTCGCATAAACACGAACTCTTGGAGCTCACCTTATGGAGTAGTAGAATAATTAGGGAAAAAAAATATTCCGCATATTGTTATAATTTGAAATCTTGTATTATTTTTTCATAAATTAATAAAAAAATATATTACTCCGTTATCAACATTGTTAATTTATTTGCAAAAAAAACTTAAAATAAAAACATATATGTTTTTGACTGTCTCTTTTTAACATGACAGCTGTATAAGATAATATATAATTTTAGAGACAATAATTCATTGTCAAATAATGACTATAACATTTTATTACCTACAACCGAAAAGCTTACGACTTTATAAACGACAACTACTAAAATTTAATACGAAAGAAACTGTAATTTTGAAGTATGAATATAAATTTTAAAAGATACCTTTTTATGGTGATTGGATTATTGTTCTATTGCTTATTTGTGTTTGTATCTTTAGATTGTTTTGATGTGATTTGTTTTTCGTACTTCACAATCAGAGGGACACCCACCCAAAAATAGATAAAAATTAAGGTCCCTCTTTATGGTCTTTTGCTTTATCCAGTTTGATAATCAGAGCTTACATTCCCCCTTTTCATTAAACAAGACGTTTAAAATAAGTGTCAAGATTTAATCGATTTTATTGAACAATAACCTTCCTTTGATCCACGCCGTAACGGTTATGTGATTGTAGCAGCATTAAAAAATAATGAAAGAGCTGGCAAAATGCTCAAACTCTTTACTTTTAATACCCTTTTCACCGATGGAAGAGATAACATTGAGGCGCCTTTGAATACTGATTTAGGCATCGATTTTATTCAAATAAATTAATGATAAATTTTACATTATTCTATTTAAATGCCAAGAGTAAGTGAAATAATAGCATCCTGTTGATGTAAATGTCATGAGATTGAAGGATGCGTGGTAATGAAAGATTAAGAGGAATGGGAATTCAATATTTCTATATTTAAAATTCTTAAAGCTATTTAAAGCATATTTCTTTTATTCTGAATATTTGGACGATAAAACCTGAACAATTTTGAAAGAATATTTGACTGTGAAACCAGGTACTGCACATACTGCACACGCAACACATTCATGTAGAATATTAAAATTGTATCAGGATATTAAAACCGCAATTAAATTAAATTCATTGTTCATAACAATACATATATTAAAACTGTAATACGACTCTTGGGCATAATGCCAACGAATATGAAATAATTTGTTGAATAATCCTAACAAATTATTTTTGAAACAGGAACTTTCCTAATGTTAAAATCCCTCGCGAAAAATTGCCGTTACATATAGAGACTCATTAGATTGAAATATGTTTTTCAAAGCGCTCATTTGATTACCTCTGGTATGTTGAAAACAAAGTCTGAATGGCTTTAATTATTCGCGAAATTATGAATTTCTTTCCGTAAACTAATTCTCTTTGATAAACTGTCATGGATTAGCTATCACTATATGCGTGCTGCTTATAGAAATGGAATGTTGCTTTATAGCGTGATAAGTCTGGAAGTTCAAACCACTTGCATTCTGTATTTCGACAAGAATTTCAAAGCATTACAAGCATTATTTATAATATTCTGTGCACAATTCTGTTTAGGCACACAACTTGTGACTAAACTCTTATGAAATTACTATACAATCAATTTGGGAGGCAGGTTTGGGTAGTGCCACCCCGGGAACCATTTATTGGATTACCAACACCTCTGCCATAGATCACTCCAAATGGTTCAATAGGTTTGTTGATTTTTTGATGGGTTCATTATGCGCCTGCCCAACAGTTTTGTTTCGTGCTAGATTGGGAGGGGCTGGTTTGAGGAGACCTTTTGACGTCTCCAACTGGTCCCTCGACCCATCGCCTTGCGCCGCAGTGGGATATTCATATGCCTGTCCCTCCTGGACACCACGTGATCCATATTCCCCACCATGAGAGCGGATAGACCCTGTCCCTGCATTCAGTCAGGGATCAGTAATCCAGGCCATCTCACGAACCACGGGTGCCTCTCATGGCATCCTGATCGGGCATGGGGAATGTTTGCGCGAGCCCGGTCTCCTTCCGTCTTGCGTCCGGTGACCTGAGGCTCACTTTATTCCCTAGGGTCTTTGAGAGTATCTCCCCCCCCCATTAACATTTCACTAACATTTTTTCGAGGGAAATCTCGGGAAACCGGCTAAAGGACGCGGGTGATTGGGCGCGTTGTGGCCAGGCCACTTGCCACGCTCATTTTTGCCGGGACTGCCCCGTGATAGCGGGGCAAACTGCAATCGTTTTCATCATTTTCATCATTAACAATCATTTTCCTCATACATTCGTTAAAAAAGGGTAGGTCCCCTCCAATATCACTCCTGGACACACTGACCCCTAGTTTTTTACCCAAACTTCCTAATCTTTACCTTACCAGAACTTACATTCCTTCATTTCCTTCCTCTCCTTAAAATAGACTCTCCACACGGTATCCTAAAATATGACATAGGCCCTGAGGGAAATAGTGCGGGTTAGTGTAAAAAATAAAATAAAAAAATACAAAGTTCCTACTACCCGGTGCCAACGGGGACTTTGATATCCCCGATTCGGAGGCTGAAGGAAGATTGCAAAGAAGGTAGGAAGGACGTCCTGCGTCGGTTGGGAAGTATTTGACTAGTTTGATCTGGTCACAAAACACGGCAAATGCTGTTTCTTTCCAAAATGGTCGTATTTTACCAAGGCAATATTGATAAATCTAATAATTACTTAGATTAAGAGATTTGTGAATATGCAGCTGAGACCGTTATTTCACTCATCTAAATAAATATTTTTATTGATCTTAATTGTTGATGATATCGAAAATGGTTTGGTAAAACCATTTGAGAGACAAATTGAATACTTAGGAAAGACAGGAGACAAAATATTGCAATTTTGTACAACGTGAAAGGTTTGAGGGTTGAGTAATTTTATCTACGGTTTTCTGGAAATAAGCTGAAATTTTTTTTTATTGTTCTTAATTGTTGATGATATCGAATATGGTTTTGTAAAACCATTCGAGAGACAAATTGAATACTTAGGAAAGACAGGAGACAAAATATTGCAATTATATATATATATATATATATATATATATATATATATATATATATATATATATATATATATATATATATATATATATATATATATAAACGTGAAAGATTTGAGGGTTGAGTAATTTTATCTACGGTTTTCTGGAAATAAGCTGAAAAAATTTACGCATTAAATAAGTTGTTAGTATTAAAAATGCCTGAATAGTTACCATATTTTACTTTGAAGTGTACTTTTGTATTTTTTTAATGAAACCACTAAAAACAAACATTACCAAAAAATGCGGTTTGAACGGTTTTACCAAAATACAGTTGACATGAGCACCTTTAAAAATCTGAATCATGGTTGAGGTGACATGAGAATCGATTGGCCTAAAACATAAATATAATTTTCGTGTTGATATCCACTATAATTTTAAAAGTATTGTGTTTAGTTAGTAAGTTAGTAAGTAAGTTAGGACAGAAGGTGGCTTAGGAAGAATATATAAATTAATAAATCTACAAAAAGAAAGTTACTCATTACAGAAATTGATAAAAAGTCGTAACTGGCTTTTCCGATGAATTTTCTGACATTAAATTACCGTAATAATTTTATTATTTACATTTTAAAATAATTTCGTTTTTTACCGAATTCTAGTATCATGATTTTGAAGTCTTGTCTTTATAATTAAATTTTTAAAAAGTTCATCAAAGAATTCAAACTATTTTACTGCTACTTTTTCCACATTTAAAAGTAACCAAGTTTTTAATAATAAAATTATACGCCGTAGTGTTCATTTGCAGTTTATCAATTTTAGCACTGTCAGTGCTTCGGGGTTTGAAATTGGTAGTCATCTTCTACTTATTAGGATGTAAATTGTAAAATGTCTTTTTCATTAAGTAATCAATTTCGTTTTAGTGCGACTAGCCGACTCGTAAGTTACGAGGTAATAAAATCTTGTTAAAACATGATTTATATTTATGGATTCCGCAATTTCTTGGATCGATTGTATTGAACATTAAAAAAAAGAAATTCACTTTAAGAACCTTCAATTTCAGTATTTTACAAGATTTCAGTTTCAGATTCTTTTTCTTACTTACCTGACCTACTCGACTTACCTGACTTATCCGACTTACTGACTTACCCGACCTACCTTTGACTGCAACACAGCAATCACAGAATCAGCATGGAGTTGAAATTCACTTAGGCTATCGTAACGAAAGCAAATTGCTCAGTACAACCAACAAATAGTATAAAGTATATTTTAAAAGAGCTGAAATAAATATCATTCATAGAAAAAAATGTATTTTCTGACAGAAAACGTTATTTCTGATAAAATAACGATTTCTATTAGAAGATGAAAATTATGGCAGACCTCTGAGAGCTACGTTGTAACCTGATATTCTATTATTTGAGATGATACAACGGAGCTATCGGCGGTACGCCCATTTATTAGTTGCATATCTTAGTTTAGCAGACTAAACAGAACAACCATTAAACAGAAAATGATTTAAAAAAATAATAATTAGGTAAGGTTAGGAACATTTTTTTAAAACTTTATTTTTTTTCTGATAAATTTTCTGTTTTTGCAAAGAACCGTAAACTTATAATGCATGGAGGTCGCAAGGAAAATATCTTTAGGGAGGTAAAAGGAACTCACCAAACGAGGAGCGGCCGCCCGCAGTGACTGCATTGAGGACGATGAAGTAATTGACGATGTACAGGACGCCGCAGAGGAAGCTTTTCCTCCTGCCCGATGGGGGTAGCGTCGATGGTATACCGCCTTTCAGCATTGTTCTAATGCATAACACTTTACGCCAAACTGAAACTATCCCATTCCTCCTGAAACAAAGTGGAAAGAATTCGTTGAATAATTATCTTCATACATATTGCAAGATTGGAAGTCGAATTTAATTGCAATCTTAAAATCTTTGAAAATTATCTAGGATTATATAGAAACTACCTAGTCGATGTACGATACAGTTAAATATGATGGAAGTTGATATGGTCTGTGCTCTGAATAAAGTCAGCTGTCCTGGGTTCAATTCTTAGATGAGACCGAATCTTTTTCGGTTTTTCTGGAGCCAGTGAGACATGGCCCCAATTGGGATATGTCGTGAGGCTGAAGGAAGTGAGCAGGGGAAAAAGATGGGAAAGAGGAAGGTAGGAGAGTACCTGACTATTTAGATCTGGTCACCAATCAGGGCTAAAGCCATTTCAAGCAAGGTTTCAATTCTAAATGGTGATCTTACATCAGGGCGATACTGAGATAATCTTCCACTTTGGAACCTGTCGCAAATACACTATATATTATTTCAAACGAATAAAACGTGAAAAAAAAACATGATTCAATAAAATTTACTTTATGCGACCCTCGGCTTGCGATTTTGTTTTTACTTTAGTACATTTTTTCTTTGGTTAATCAGATCTGGTAACCAAACATGGCTTAAGTCATTTCGATTCTGAATGGTGACCTTTCACCAGGGACAATACTGAAAGTATCTTCCACTATGGTAAAGAATAACGTTGATGAATGCTTGCCTCGCTGTGTGCTGCAACAGGGCTTTGAACTTGGCGTGTATGCCTACTAGAGACAGGATGGCACTATATGTAGGTATAATACTAGTAACTTTTAACCCATTGAACGCCAACGCACTCATGTTCATTCTTCCATCACAGCATATCGACATTAAATTTGATCAATCGCGAAACGACAACGACAACGTCCAAATGTCAAAAACTTCATAATGGCGCTAATCGTCTATTTGTGAGGATGTCTAATTAAATGTGACATGGGTTCAATGAACTGGGACATAGATACTTGAATAGGACCCAGCTTTTTCATTGACAGGGGAGACAAAATAAACATTGCTTTTAATTTTTTCTCTCCTTATAGGTAGATATAGATAAATAATTTTAAAAAGACCCATGCTTTGTTGGGTGGTGTATTGGATGTATAAAAATCAAGAAAATTTATTTAATAATAATATTGTTATGATTTAAGATTTTCACGGCCAAAAGTATTTTTGTTATTTGTTTTTGGGGTATTATGCCGTGTTGCGCTAACTCCTTCTTTAGCCAACGTTTCGGACAGCATTGCAGTGTCCATCATCAGGGCAGATGTCTTATTTAAGGTTGTGTTAAAATGTGAGCTTAAGTATGAGGTTGTGATACCGTGTTGCCAGCTCCAACCCTCTGAGCTAACATTAACGTATCATTTTTTTTATTTAAAGTGGTTTTCTTCGTTTAGCTCTGGTGTATCCGTCAATTACCGGATACCAAGAACTATTAAGCTTAGCTCCATCGTCTCTATTGATGTTTACGGGATTTTTATGAATTTCAATGGCCTCCGTAATCGAGCACGGCTGATTACGGAGGCCATTGAAATTCATAAAAATCCCGTAAACATCAATAGAGACGATGGAGCTAAGCTTAATAGTTCTTGGTATCCGGTAATTGACGGATACACCAGAGCTAAACGAAGAAAACCACTTTAAATAAAAAAAATGATACGTTAATGTTAGCTCAGAGGGTTGGAGCTGGCAACACGGTATCACAACCTCATACTTAAGCTCACATTTTAACACAACCTTAAATAAGACATCTGCCCTGATGATGGACACTGCAATGCTGTCCGAAACGTTGGCTAAAGAAGGAGTTAGCGCAACACGGCATAATACCCCAAAAACAAATAACAAAAATAATATTGTTTTTATAAGGAAGCTAAAAAAATAATGACAAAAGCATAAGAACATGGAAATATAAATATAATAGATAAATTCAGGACAAATCTAACTTTTGAAACTATCGGTGTGCATAAATACATTAATATGTGTACACTATGATTTGTTATCTATTGTATATACCAGCTTAATAAGATTTTAAAAATAAAAAGTCGAGGGAATGTCTAAGTCAAAGCATACGGTTAAATACAATCGAGGAGGGAGATAAATTAAGAGTTAAATAAAGAGTTAAATTAGTTCAGTGGTAGAGCAAAGCCCCGAAGATGCTTAGGTCGTGGGTTCATTTTCTAGATGCGACCGGATCCTTTTCTTTTTTTTTATTTTTATAGTGAATACCTCACAAGAGTCCCAACTGCTCCCGTCTGGAGCCAGTGAGACTATGGCATCCCCAACTGGGGGATGTTGTGAGGCTGAAGGTAAGTGGGGAAGTGAAAGAGGAAGGTGGGGAAGTACCTGGCTATTCAGATCTAGTCACTAAACACGGCTAAAGCCATTTGGAGAAACGTTTCAATTCTGAATGGTGGTCTTACACCAGGGTGATACTGGTAGTATCTTCCACTCTGGAACGTGCCGCAAATATACTATATATTATTTTAATTAATTAATTGTGAAATAACACAAATTAATCAAATAAAATTTATTTGCGCACGCCGGGTTCGAACCCGCAACCTTCGGAATGGCAGTCCAATGCGTTACCACTGGACTATGCCGGCCGTCAATTACGGCTTTTCTGACTTTTACGTTTCAAATTTTCGTTACAGAGTCACGAATATTACCTTCAATGATTTTATAGTAAAAAATAATGTTTTACTCATTAAATTATTTAAAAATAATAACAAAATCTTGGGGTAGCTGCCAAAAGTTAGTAAACTTCATTATGAAGTCAGGGTTTTGGGTAAAAATGTGAGTTTTCATTAAAATAAAATCAATAGAGTGTTCATTACTTGAAAATATGCCTATTATTGTAAGTACCTTTTTAATATAATTGTAATTCTAACTAATGATGGACTCGAGGGGACTCAAACTTATTACACTCTTACATTATAATACATAAACATTAAAACCATTGCTAACGCAAAAAAACTTAAACATGTAGTTACTAACTTTAGGCAGGAACCCCATAATATTATTTTATTTTTGATTCGTGGTGAAATTACATCATAATGATATACTGAAACAATTTAAACCTTTTTTCACTTATTTTTTACCGTGACCGGTTTATAACTGTATAGGCCACAATCAAAAACGCTTGATGCGTATGGTCTTACACAGGCATAACCACTAAATAATAGCTATTTCAAAAGTTTTATTTTACGAATTTTAAGGCTTGTTGAATTTTGCTGTTATGGTCAACCAATATCATACATAAGTTCATCGCATTTACAACTATTGTATTGCAATTCTAGACATTTTCCGTACCTAATTCGATAATTGAAAATTGTAAATAGGTACATCGGTTTATACATAAAAGTGTTAAATTGATTACTTATCTAGGTTTAATTTATAATGCTCAAGTTCATAGTTGTCTGTTTTAGTGTCTATCATTTAACTCCATGCAAACAATAATTTAGAGTGCTGTTATGATCTTGTTTTACTATTAATGCAATCAGACATAAGCTGAAACGTTTCAGTGGATAATTCTATGAGAATTTTGGAATTCGGGAAACAAAATTTTGGAGACCTCTAAAAAACAATATTTTTAATTAAAATTATCTGTAAAACTTTTAAATTCCCAACCAATAAAACTTTTCATAATATATTGATAAAAATGAGTTGAATAATTATTTTTGTTTATTAAATTATTAGTCGGGTTAAATAGTGGTAAAAAATTATAATTCCATCATTTTATTTATTAATAGAACTTAAACAAACATTAAGCCTGCTATTGGTAAAATATGAGTAGGTAGATAGTTAGTTAAACATTGCGAAAACATTAGTAGAAAATTAAAGTTAAAGAAATAAATTTTACATCAGAAACATTCAGAAGTAATTATTTTTTAGTTAAGCATGTTCAACTTAAAGTGACAAATTATAGCGGTTTATTTTTGGGGTACTATGCCGTGTTGCGCTACCTCATTATTTAGTATACGTTTTGGATAGCATTACAGTTCCATCATCAGGCATTTATACATCTGCCCTAATGAAGGAAACGCAATACGGCTCAGTACCCCAAAAATAAACCACTATAATACTTTTAGCCGTACACATTTTAAATCATATCTAAACTGACAAAATTTATGTAAATATATATGTTTTATTTTTGTTTTAAAGTGACGACTGACAAGAGCGCTCTTGTCTGTACAGTGTAAAAATAGTTAAACTACATCACCACCCGGTTGGACAGTATGTGTAAATATTAGTATTTATAAATATTAGTATTGTATTAAAACAGACTAGCAGTTAAAAACCCGCTCCGCGGGTTTTTTTCTGCTAGGCCCTGCGGGCGGCTCTTGCTTGGGCTTCGCCCATTTTAAGTGATATTAACAACAGTTACATTTAATAGATAGATATTAGAACATTCACAGAGAGAGGGTGAGTATATATATTGTTAAAACACGGAACAGGAAGGAGTTAATTAATAATAACATTCTAAATTTACGCATAATAAGAATGACAGTTGTTTGAATAAATGAAATTTTACGTATTTGTGATGGATTATTTCAAATGAAACACTATTATTGACTACATGTCTACAACTGATATTAACTGTTATCGTACCTAATATAATTAGCTCATAGGAGACTTGCAGTGCTTAAATATGTGTTACAACCGTCAATGTCTATAAGTTGAATCAATATCGTTTAGTTTGTCACAATTAAAGATAGTTTTAACAAAGTTGACTTAAATAATAGATTATTACATATTGATTAATTGTACCCGTGTTTATGAATAAAAGGAGGGTAATTGTGCGGTGACATTAGCAGTCGGTTTAATTAAAAGGTGTTAATTTTACTCCAACTGGTGGTAATTCTTTACCTACAACTGTTACTGTATCTAATAAAGTTTAAAGCTAGATTATATATACACCTTCATCAGGAGAGTAAAAATCTATATATAAAGGTAGATTATTACAATATAGCGCCCCTGAGGTGATATCTCACAAAAGCGGCGCTATGCAAATTGTCCAATAAATAAATAAATATAATGTTTACATTTTATTGTGTATACACCGAAGTCAAAAATTAAATATAGATTGCAATTCAGAAAGAAGAAGTGGAAGGAGGGGGGAGGAGTAAGAGTAGGCTGGGTTTATAATAATTAGGAATTACAATATCGTTAGACGGGAAAGACCAGTTGAGTGGGAAAATATTTAAAAGAGAGTTTATAAAAAAATTCTTGTTAATTATATCTGCTTTTATATTAATATGTTTCCTCATTTCAAAAATTTCAAAATTATTTATCGTGAAGTATTTTAAGACCTGAAAAAAACAAATAGCATATAACCATAAAACAATATATTCATAAGACAAATAGCATTTAATAACGGTTATTATAATAAATTGATAGTTGAAATACTAAATAAAAAAAATTAAACACATTCTCTTCAAACGGTCTTTCTAAAGATAGAAATAAACAATGGCGTAGAATTCTGTTTGTGGATAACGATACTTCTAAAATTATATATATATAAACAATCCTGGTACCATTCAACTGGCGTTTTACACTAATAACAATGAAGAAATATATTCTTAATAATAATGATAGCAAAATTCAAACAAAAAAAACAGGAGTTTAAAAACTCAATTGAGATGATTGTAATTTCTTTTACAAAGGTAGAACCAATAGAAACTTTGAAGTCAGAACTAAAGAATATCGCAGGGCTATAAATGGAAATAGTGAATCTGAGTTTGCAAATAATCTTTTAAATAATGATCACACTTTCGATAAAAATTCAGGTCTTAAAATACTTCACTCAGGATATAAAGCATCGCAAATAAATCATTTTGCAATTTTAGAAATTAGAAAACATGCCAATATAAAATCAGATATAATTAATAAGAAAAAAAAATATAAAAAATAATGATAAATGCCATTACAAAGTGATAAGCTTCCAGAAGAAATCTTCTTATAAAACGCTTGTTAATGGTAAGTAGTCAAGTATTGTTAGCTGCATATTTAAATATTCGCGCCAGGCATTTGGTTCGTTTTTAAACCGCCAGAGGTGCGCTCTGTCGGCCATCTTGAAGAAACGCGTGAATTTTTATAAACGTCAAACATAATCACGTAACTGTGGAGAATTTTCATTGTAATGTAATTAATCCAATGGATTATGAACTTTCTAAAACATATTTTCTTCGATATTATCCAAAAATTATATGAGCAGAAACGATGCTTATGAAGAAATCTCGTATTATTATGAGGCGATCCTATTTTAGTATGGAATTGTGTCTTAATATTCAAGTTACCCGAAACAGACAATTTAAATTTGACCAATCAGAGGGCCTACACCGTCCAGACGCTGGGACAATAATACTATCAGATGCTAGAGCTGGCTTACACTAAAACGAGTCGCAAAACAAACCGTTCTCACGAAACCTAAATTAATGAATATATAAATTTGTAATCATTATAGTAATTACGTTGTTTATTGTGTTGGATAACGAATTCTTTCGAAATTATGTAATCTTTATAATTCAGCTCCGTTATTGCAAATATGGGTAATTTTAAGTCTGTATTTATCAAAGGTATGTCGGGCGCCTAATAAGTGGGTGGCCACGTTCGACAATTAGCTTCACCGTTTACCCGGCTCGTGAACTACTGTCCCCAACCCTTGTTTGAACAGATCTTCACGTTTGCCCTACATAAAATGATGGACAATTATTATCATAATTGACCACGAAATTAAATGTAATTTTGGAATGAATTATTTTACGTGTTATAATAAAACAGTAACTTCATTTCATTTTATTAATTATTTATTGTATTATGCCTGTCTCACTGGGAAGTTGCGGTGTCGAGAACGATGCAAATAAAAGGTAAAGGTACCTACCAAATACGGTTAAATACAGTAATTCATATTTCTTTGTGGTTGTCTGCGTCGATGTCACATTTTAGAAGACATTTTAGTTCATTTGAAGCTCCACAAAGTTCGTTCCATTCCTAATGAATATGAAGATACCTTTGTCTGAGGAAAATAAATCAGTGAAAACAGTTGAAGAATGCGTTCGTCTACTCTACAGGTCTATTGTTAGTTCTATATGAAGAGTGGTCTTGAAAACTTACAAATATTTATGTAAATACGCATTAATCATTATTTATTATGAATATATTTACAATGTGATCATGCGTAATCTACAGTCAACACCACAGGTAAGTGTTAGGTTAAGCTCAACGGGAAGATTGTTTGAATTGAAAACGGTTTAGATCTAAATTACAATTTATATTTTGAAAGAAAATTCGTATGTTTTGACGACCAGCAAACCAATATTGAAGACGAATTTAAACCAAATCTTTCGATTAAAAATTTTTGATAAGAAGAATAGTGAATTGACATTTGGGAGGTAATACGGTAGGGGTTTAAAAATTGAAATAAATATTGGCTTAGGATAAAAATCCACCTACCTGATCACATGCATCTAGATAGGGATTTAAAAAACAGCCGTTTGCTATTTGATTTGTGATGGTTTTTCCATGTAAATTTTTCAGGTCGTTGTTAAAGTTCTACTACTGAACTAATTTGCTGACAAGACCAAAAGTATCATGTTATTAAAGTAATTATTTTTGGATCACTGTACCGATGATAATCTTCCCCCTTCTTTAAACAAAGTTTCGGACAGCGTAACAGTCCATTTTCAGGGCCCCGATGATTATTCATAAATTTATTTAAATCTGGTGCACCTCTTTGAGACATGCGCCTTTTTAGACCGTTTGTTAATCGAAGCAAAATACCATTATTCTTAGTAATCTTGAATAATTTTGAAAGGTATCAAAATCGTGCGTTTGTGTTGTGAATGAATGTCGTGTGTTTCTCTATTCAGGATGTACTAATGGGTCATCGATGTAAGACGTTTGCTAGTGTTCGTTGTCTTTGGATAACCACTTGTGCCCGTTCCACCATAAATTGCAATCTATGTTGGAACGTGGAATAATGCTGCAGCATACTAATTCTGTTGTACGAAGTTGTAAGGAAAGGCAGAGTAGGTAATTCAGTGTAGGTCGTCCTTGTTTGTAATGTATATCTTATCAGTTTCAATTTATTTTACATACGTTTATATAACATACCCTTCCTTACGCCAGGTGCATTTTTAACCCTTTTTTCACTTGCTCCTTTATATTTCATAAAAGTTCCTTGAAATATGGTCTTATGACTTCACATATGAAAATTTGGTTTTGACAAGTTCGATGTCGTCATTTTTTCGAGAGGTATTATTTTTTTGTAACAAATGTTTTACTTTGGAAGATCTTTTTTTTTTGCAAACAAATTGGAAAGTGCGTTGGATTGCTTATCAATTTTTCTCCGGGCATCAATTATATCTATCGAATCTAGCTGGATTCGTGTTGCACATCTACTGTTTTAATTATTACATCTATTCGATTCTTGTGCTCTTCAATCGGTTACCCGTGAATTTGAAACAATCCGTTTTAAGTCCGCAATTCTTCTTTTCATTTGGACGATGGTTTTTTATGGATTAGTACCCTTCATGCACCCTGTTTACATACGGAAATTGGAATTGTTCTGAATAAATACGGAAAATGTATCATTTAGTTGTTTAAAAAGTATGTCATGAATGTAAATAAAACATTATTCACATTTTCTACTGATTATTGGTGTTTCGTTTTATGATCCTTGTCAGTTCAAAAATATTAAATTAACATAAAAACTAAATTATGACAAAATACGAAATTACCTCTACTTTTTCAGTGTTAAATTTAAAGTTCAACTGTTTTAGCAGCTGTGGAGCTTTAAAGTATGTATTTGGCCATCAAAAAATTACAGGATGCCTTTTTTTTCCTGAAAATAATTTTAGAGAATATGAATTGATTAATTCATAGAAATAACGCTGTTCTTAAATTAGGTATAGGTATGTATTCAGGTAGTAGATAGCTAGATAAGTCAGTAACAAAATACATTATTTACAACCTATCTGAAAATTTTCGGGGATATTAGAGCACAACTACCATAAGAACAACTTATTAACACAAAAGAACAAAGTCAAAAGAAGAACACTTTAAAACCTATATCAAATTTCTAGACCTTTATTATATTATTGAGTTGTATTAATTTTGTACTGTTTCGTATGTGAAACTTATAATTTTGATATCAAAATACCAATGTAAATTTATCGCTGTATTTTTTTAAATTTATGCTCTAGTTATTTTTTTTATTTTTGTTAATTGCATGTATATTTTAATGTAATTTTATTTTTACTATTACTTTCTTATGTTTCAAAGTTGTCTTTAAAAAAATTGAACCACCTTCTTGTAAAAGCTCTCTGGGTGTTAAATAAATAAATATAAAATATTAATATACACATTAACTCCAACGTATGTTAAGTCTTACAATAAGTTGTATAACTCATTTGGGATTGATCTAGCAAGATAAAAAAATCTTTTTACGCGCGCACCATTCTCCGAAACAAAAAAGAATTTTTATTTTTAAAATCTTATTAAGCTGGTATATACAATAGATAACAAATCATAGTGTACACATATTAATGTATTTATGCACACCGATAGTTTCAAAAGTTAGATTTGTCCTGAATTTATCTATTATATTTATATTTCCATGTTCTTATGCTTTTGTCATTATTTTTTTAGCTTCCTTATAAAAACAATATTATTTTTGTTATTTGTTTTTGGGGTATTATGCCGTGTTGCGCTAACTCCTTCTTTAGCCAACGTTTCGGACAGCATTGCAGTGTCCATCATCAGGGCAGATGTCTTATTTAAGGTTGTGTTAAAATGTGAGCTTAAGTATGAGGTTGTGATACCGTGTTGCCAGCTCCAACCCTCTGAGCTAACATTAACGTATCATTTTTTTTATTTAAAGTGGTTTTCTTCGTTTAGCTCTGGTGTATCCGTCAATTACCGGATACCAAGAACTATTAAGCTTAGCTCCATCGTCTCTATTGATGTTTACGGGATTTTTATGAATTTCAATGGCCTCCGTAATCGAGCACGGCTGATTACGGAGGCCATTGAAATTCATCGTATCCGTCAATTACCGGATACCAAGAACTAAACGAAGAAAACCACTTTAAATAAAAAAAATGATACGTTAATGTTAGCTCAGAGGGTTGGAGCTGGCAACACGGTATCACAACCTCATACTTAAGCTCACATTTTAACACAACCTTAAATAAGACATCTGCCCTGATGATGGACACTGCAATGCTGTCCGAAACGTTGGCTAAAGAAGGAGTTAGCGCAACACGGCATAATACCCCAAAAACAAATAACAAAAATAATATTGTTTTTATAAGGAAGCTAAAAAAATAATGACAAAAGCATAAGAACATGGAAATATAAATATAATAGATAAATTCAGGACAAATCTAACTTTTGAAACTATCGGTGTGCATAAATACATTAATATGTGTACACTATGATTTGTTATCTATTGTATATACCAGCTTAATAAGATTTTAAAAATAAAAATTCTTTTTTGTTTCGGAGAATGGTGCGCGCGTAAAAAGATTTTTTTATCTTGCTAGATCAATCCCAAATGAGTTATACAACTTATTGTAAGACTTAACATACGTTGGAGTTAATGTGTATATTAATATTTTATATTTATTTATTTAACACCCAGAGAGCTTTTACAAGAAGGTGGTTCAATTTTTTTAAAGACAACTTTGAAACATAAGAAAGTAATAGTAAAAATAAAATTACATTAAAATATACATGCAATTAACAAAAATAAAAAAAATAACTAGAGCATAAATTTAAAAAAATACAGCGATAAATTTACATTGGTATTTTGATATCAAAATTATAAGTTTCACATACGAAACAGTACAAAATTAATACAACTCAATAATATAATAAAGGTCTAGAAATTTGATATAGGTTTTAAAGTGTTCTTCTTTTGACTTTGTTCTTTTGTGTTAATAAGTTGTTCTTATGGTAGTTGTGCTCTAATATCCCCGAAAATTTTCAGATAGGTTGTAAATAATGTATTTTGTTACTGACTTATCTAGCTATCTACTACCTGAATACATACCTATACCTAATTTAAGAACAGCGTTATTTCTATGAATTAATCAATTCATATTCTCTAAAATTATTTTCAGGAAAAAAAAGGCATCCTGTAATTTTTTGATGGCCAAATACATACTTTAAAGCTCCACAGCTGCTAAAACAGTTGAACTTTAAATTTAACACTGAAAAAGTAGAGGTAATTTCGTATTTTGTCATAATTTAGTTTTTATGTTAATTTAATATTTTTGAACTGACAAGGATCATAAAACGAAACACCAATAATCAGTAGAAAATGTGAATAATGTTTTATTTACATTCATGACATACTTTTTAAACAACTAAATGATACATTTTCCGTATTTATTCAGAACAATTCCAATTTCCGTATGTAAACAGGGTGCATGAAGGGTACTAATCCATAAAAAACCATCGTCCAAATGAAAAGAAGAATTGCGGACTTAAAACGGATTGTTTCAAATTCACGGGTAACCGATTGAAGAGCACAAGAATCGAATAGATGTAATAATTAAAACAGTAGATGTGCAACACGAATCCAGCTAGATTCGATAGATATAATTGATGCCCGGAGAAAAATTGATAAGCAATCCAACGCACTTTCCAATTTGTTTGCAAAAAAAAAAGATCTTCCAAAGTAAAACATTTGTTACAAAAAAATAATACCTCTCGAAAAAATGACGACATCGAACTTGTCAAAACCAAATTTTCATATGTGAAGTCATAAGACCATATTTCAAGGAACTTTTATGAAATATAAAGGAGCAAGTGAAAAAAGGGTTAAAAATGCACCTGGCGTAAGGAAGGGTATGTTATATAAACGTATGTAAAATAAATTGAAACTGATAAGATATACATTACAAACAAGGACGACCTACACTGAATTACCTACTCTGCCTTTCCTTACAACTTCGTACAACAGAATTAGTATGCTGCAGCATTATTCCACGTTCCAACATAGATTGCAATTTATGGTGGAACGGGCACAAGTGGTTATCCAAAGACAACGAACACTAGCAAACGTCTTACATCGATGACCCATTAGTACATCCTGAATAGAGAAACACACGACATTCATTCACAACACAAACGCACGATTTTGATACCTTTCAAAATTATTCAAGATTACTAAGAATAATGGTATTTTGCTTCGATTAACAAACGGTCTAAAAAGGCGCATGTCTCAAAGAGGTGCACCAGATTTAAATAAATTTATGAATAATCATCGGGGCCCTGAAAATGGACTGTTACGCTGTCCGAAACTTTGTTTAAAGAAGGGGGAAGATTATCATCGGTACAGTGATCCAAAAATAATTACTTTAATAACATGATACTTTTGGTCTTGTCAGCAAATTAGTTCAGTAGTAGAACTTTAACAACGACCTGAAAAATTTACATGGAAAAACCATCACAAATCAAATAGCAAACGGCTGTTTTTTAAATCCCTATCTAGATGCATGTGATCAGGTAGGTGGATTTTTATCCTAAGCCAATATTTATTTCAATTTTTAAACCCCTACCGTATTACCTCCCAAATGTCAATTCACTATTCTTCTTATCAAAAATTTTTAATCGAAAGATTTGGTTTAAATTCGTCTTCAATATTGGTTTGCTGGTCGTCAAAACATACGAATTTTCTTTCAAAATATAAATTGTAATTTAGATCTAAACCGTTTTCAATTCAAACAATCTTCCCGTTGAGCTTAACCTAACACTTACCTGTGGTGTTGACTGTAGATTACGCATGATCACATTGTAAATATATTCATAATAAATAATGATTAATGCGTATTTACATAAATATTTGTAAGTTTTCAAGACCACTCTTCATATAGAACTAACAATAGACCTGTAGAGTAGACGAACGCATTCTTCAACTGTTTTCACTGATTTATTTTCCTCAGACAAAGGTATCTTCATATTCATTAGGAATGGAACGAACTTTGTGGAGCTTCAAATGAACTAAAATGTCTTCTAAAATGTGACATCGACGCAGACAACCACAAAGAAATATGAATTACTGTATTTAACCGTATTTGGTAGGTACCTTTACCTTTTATTTGCATCGTTCTCGACACCGCAACTTCCCAGTGAGACAGGCATAATACAATAAATAATTAATAAAATGAAATGAAGTTACTGTTTTATTATAACACGTAAAATAATTCATTCCAAAATTACATTTAATTTCGTGGTCAATTATGATAATAATTGTCCATCATTTTATGTAGGGCAAACGTGAAGATCTGTTCAAACAAGGGTTGGGGACAGTAGTTCACGAGCCGGGTAAACGGTGAAGCTAATTGTCGAACGTGGCCACCCACTTATTAGGCGCCCGACATACCTTTGATAAATACAGACTTAAAATTACCCATATTTGCAATAACGGAGCTGAATTATAAAGATTACATAATTTCGAAAGAATTCGTTATCCAACACAATAAACAACGTAATTACTATAATGATTACAAATTTATATATTCATTAATTTAGGTTTCGTGAGAACGGTTTGTTTTGCGACTCGTTTTAGTGTAAGCCAGCTCTAGCATCTGTTTTAATACAATACTAATATTTATAAATACTAATATTTACACATACTGTCCAACCGGGTGGTGATGTAGTTTAACTATTTTTACACTGTACAGACAAGAGCGCTCTTGTCAGTCGTCACTTTAAAACAAAAATAAAACATATATATTTACATAAATTTTGTCAGTTTAGATATGATTTAAAATGTGTACGGCTAAAAGTATTATAGTGGTTTATTTTTGGGGTACTGAGCCGTATTGCGTTTCCTTCATTAGGGCAGATGTATAAATGCCTGATGATGGAACTGTAATGCTATCCAAAACGTATACTAAATAATGAGGTAGCGCAACACGGCATAGTACCCCAAAAATAAACCGCTATAATTTGTCACTTTAAGTTGAACATGCTTAACTAAAAAATAATTACTTCTGAATGTTTCTGATGTAAAATTTATTTCTTTAACTTTAATTTTCTACTAATGTTTTCGCAATGTTTAACTAACTATCTACCTACTCATATTTTACCAATAGCAGGCTTAATGTTTGTTTAAGTTCTATTAATAAATAAAATGATGGAATTATAATTTTTTACCACTATTTAACCCGACTAATAATTTAATAAACAAAAATAATTATTCAACTCATTTTTATCAATATATTATGAAAAGTTTTATTGGTTGGGAATTTAAAAGTTTTACAGATAATTTTAATTAAAAATATTGTTTTTTAGAGGTCTCCAAAATTTTGTTTCCCGAATTCCAAAATTCTCATAGAATTATCCACTGAAACGTTTCAGCTTATGTCTGATTGCATTAATAGTAAAACAAGATCATAACAGCACTCTAAATTATTGTTTGCATGGAGTTAAATGATAGACACTAAAACAGACAACTATGAACTTGAGCATTATAAATTAAACCTAGATAAGTAATCAATTTAACACTTTTATGTATAAACCGATGTACCTATTTACAATTTTCAATTATCGAATTAGGTACGGAAAATGTCTAGAATTGCAATACAATAGTTGTAAATGCGATGAACTTATGTATGATATTGGTTGACCATAACAGCAAAATTCAACAAGCCTTAAAATTCGTAAAATAAAACTTTTGAAATAGCTATTATTTAGTGGTTATGCCTGTGTAAGACCATACGCATCAAGCGTTTTTGATTGTGGCCTATACAGTTATAAACCGGTCACGGTAAAAAATAAGTGAAAAAAGGTTTAAATTGTTTCAGTATATCATTATGATGTAATTTCACCACGAATCAAAAATAAAATAATATTATGGGGTTCCTGCCTAAAGTTAGTAACTACATGTTTAAGTTTTTTTGCGTTAGCAATGGTTTTAATGTTTATGTATTATAATGTAAGAGTGTAATAAGTTTGAGTCCCCTCGAGTCCATCATTAGTTAGAATTACAATTATATTAAAAAGGTACTTACAATAATAGGCATATTTTCAAGTAATGAACACTCTATTGATTTTATTTTAATGAAAACTCACATTTTTACCCAAAACCCTGACTTCATAATGAAGTTTACTAACTTTTGGCAGCTACCCCAAGATTTTGTTATTATTTTTAAATAATTTAATGAGTAAAACATTATTTTTTACTATAAAATCATTGAAGGTAATATTCGTGACTCTGTAACGAAAATTTGAAACGTAAAAGTCAGAAAAGCCGTAATTGACGGCCGGCATAGTCCAGTGGTAACGCATTGGACTGCCATTCCGAAGGTTGCGGGTTCGAACCCGGCGTGCGCAAATAAATTTTATTTGATTAATTTGTGTTATTTCACAATTAATTAATTAAAATAATATATAGTATATTTGCGGCACGTTCCAGAGTGGAAGATACTACCAGTATCACCCTGGTGTAAGACCACCATTCAGAATTGAAACGTTTCTCCAAATGGCTTTAGCCGTGTTTAGTGACTAGATCTGAATAGCCAGGTACTTCCCCACCTTCCTCTTTCCCTTCCCCACTTACCTTCAGCCTCACAACATCCCCCAGTTGGGGATGCCATAGTCTCACTGGCTCCAGACGGGAGCAGTTGGGACTCTTGTGAGGTATTCACTATAAAAATAAAAAAAAAGAAAAGGATCCGGTCGCATCTAGAAAATGAACCCACGACCTAAGCATCTTCGGGGCTTTGCTCTACCACTGAACTAATTTAACTCTTTATTTAACTCTTAATTTATCTCCCTCCTCGATTGTATTTAACCGTATGCTTTGACTTAGACATTCCCTCGACCCATCGCTTTGCGCTGCAATGCGAGGGATATATTCATACGTTTGTCACTCCTGGACACACTGACCTCCAGTTTCTTACCACCCATCATACCTTTTTCTTTCCCACAACTTTCTCTCCTTCCTTTCCCTAAAAAGACCCTCCCAGGGCCTTTAGTGTGGAATACACATTATTTGGTATTGTGAACCTCACTGTGATAATTAATTAAGAAAGTATGTATCAATGTACATAATATTACAAAACATTTATACAATAAAGTTCTAAAGCTTCGACTGCATATTTTTTGCTTTCCAAATATGACATCAAGATGCAAGTCAAAAATGTTATTTAGTGGTCACACGAACTTTGCATGAACATATATCACGATATGTGTTTTTTTATTGTAATATTCACTATGGCGTGACAAAAACATTGAAGTTTATATTTAGACGCCAATTCAGGTAAAATTAACAATCCAAGTTTTAATAAGAATATTTAACTAATTATAAAAAAATAATGAATTGACTATAAGAAGTTATAATAGCTAATTATGAAAATTAAAAATCTTAAATATCTTGGTGTAATTAAGATGAACCACCCAAAAAATTATCACAATCGAGTAAACATACTGGTTAATTTAAAAAAATTGGATAAGCACAATTCCGCACAGTTTTTCTGGGCTGCAATCTGCAGGGTAAATATTGCCATCATGATAGTTAACATCCGGAAGGAGAGGTTATCAGAGGAATAATCTTTGAAATTTCATACAATAATAGTTTGTTGAGAGTAAGAACTATAGGCTACTTTTTATCAAGTTAACATTTGATATTTGTATATTTGAAAATAATTAGATTTAAAAAAATAATTCTCCCTGTCTACAGCGAATTAAAATTTGCGGTTTTCATTTTTGAATTGCTCACGTAACTGGCAACCATTTTTATATTTTGAAATTTTATAAATATTTACAATATTACCCTTCAATATTTTTCCCGATTTTTTAAAAATTTAAGATGTTTTTCCATGTTTAAGGATTAAGTAATTTTTTTCTTAGAATAAATTGTTACAATTTTGGTAAAAAGTGTGATAATTTCATGTGAAACTCGCCTCTTGAGACCCAATGTTGTTTAAAATGAAATTAGAATACATTCTAAATTTTTGAAATAAAACGCAAAATTTTTAATAATAACGCATTCAGTCAAGCATCACATTAGGTTTTTCCACTGCCAGCTTGAATTTAAATCTGAAAGGGTTAATAGTATGTACTTATTTATCTGAAGGTTGAAAGGTGAAAGCTTTCCAATCGAAAACAGTGGAATCGTGAAAAAGGGTTTTCAAGAGTTTTAATTACGTTATTAACTATCACTCCTTTCAGTCTCAAAAGGCAAAATATATTTTTCATTAAATGTTTTTATACGTTAATATTTTTTTAATTTTTAATCACGCGGTGGGAAGATTGGAATACTTACGGTTTTTCTTTGTTTGGTCGGTTTTTTATTTTAAATTTAGTGAATGCCAAAGCAAGGTGGCGGGAGCAGGTTGCGGTGATGAAGGAGTTGGGGGGGGGAGCCAACTCTCCACTCGACTACTCTCTTTACCAATGGGAAAAGTATGTAGTGCAGAATCGATTAAAAATATTAATGAGAAATTAATCTACCTTTTCAGTTAACATGGCCATTAAATTTATGTTTATAGACAAACTTCCCTGTTTTAAAGCCGGAATGTTATTATTATAATTATAAAAACACCAACACATACTTTTTTCAATAAGGAAAAAATAACAATAATAGTATTAACAATCATTAAAGCGTAATCGTTAGGATTAGGAAATGAACGGTTAGATGGTTTAGTCACATATAGAAGAATATATGACCTGAATTTTTATTTATATAATTTAAAAAATATATATTTACTGTTTTTACCATTTACCATTTTTCTTAGTGTAATTAACATAATAAAATTTTGTGTAAATTTCAATTACACACGATGTCTACATGTCATGTGAACGCACTTTTCTTTTTAACGGTTTATTTATTTAATAATAACAACGGTATAAATATACCATAAACAATAAATCAAATACAATGACATCAGAAAGTATAAAATGATCAGAAACTCTATAATGATATTAAAGTAAGAGATGCAGGTACACGCAAAACTTCTAAGTAGACTTTCTAGGTTTAATTAATATTTATTGAAAATATATGATATTATAGCCTTCTTGCAGTTAAATAGATTCGCCACATCTGATTATCTATTACTAACATCATGTAATTTAGGTATAAGTGAGTATTTTCAATGCTCAATCCTGGTATTGATACATTTAAACATTATTTTGGAACGAGTAGCTCGCGCAAGTACATGAAATTCATTGAGGTTAAGTAAATTAGGGCTGCCTTTACTACCAATTACAATTTTGAACATAAATATTAAGTAATTATTACGGTTAATAATAATTACGGATGAAGAAGTCAGGGACGACCAAGGAAGGTATGGCACGATCAGTTGAGTCGGATCTTGTCAAGAGTCAGATAACATGAGAGCATGTATGGGACGATGTATGACTGCGAATAAGGAGTTGTGTAGTGGTCTATTCTACCAGTTTACCCCTGCGGGGAAACAGTAGTTGGACAATAATATTTGACAGACTCTGTACTAGAGCGCTAACCTCCGTAAAGACTGTTTATAAGCCTACATGCAAAAGTTTTTTTAAAAAAGATACTTATTTTTTTATTTTTTTTTTTAAAGAAAGACAAACATTCCCGGGTTACGAATAACCCAACAATGTTTGAAAATCTCCTACTACCACCACAGAAAGCCGAAAATGTTGCTTGTGTTGTGATGGAGGACTTAGCCAGCCGAGGAATCGAACACGCGACGCTCGGGTGAGACCCAAGCGCTATGCCCACTCAACCACTGACCGGTCCAGTGGTTGAGTGGGTACAGTAAATATTTAACGTATTTTTACTTCGTTTCTATTCGTAGCTACTCCTCGTCACATTTTGTTACCATAATATCATAAATGTAAGGGTTTTTTCAAAATCTTCCTCCTCAGCCTCGAAAACTTTCCTAATTGGGATCCTGTAGTTCAACTGGCACCAAACATTTGGGAATCTAATCCATTATCCGAATCGCAGATAACTACGTGGATATTGTGAAGAGTAATTATATTTTCTGGAGAACTATAACTATGATTGCTCAACATAAAATAAAATTTAAAAAAATTAAGAAACGTTTAATATAGGCTTTTAATTCGCCTATCTATGATCCAACTACCGAGAGCTTCGTTGTTAAATCTCTTTGTGATACGCACGTTGTTAACTAGAAAGAGGGTGATGTTAAAATGGAACTACCAGCGGTACACATTTACGCACACGTAGCTTTGATCGTATCTGCGTATCAACTCGCATTGAGGCAGCCGCATATATTATGCAAAATATAAAATGTGTTTATTTCTCGCAATAACTGAAAAAAATACACATATTTTTTTTTTGCCTGAGAGGGATATACCAAAGATAAGGCTCAAATACCGACGCACTTTCACGTGCGCTATATAAGAGGAAAAAAAAACGTGAAATATCAGGCGCTTTTTTGTATCTACGCATTTAATTAAAACGAATAAAAACGTGATAGGCCGTGGCTCCGATTTTAGCCGGGGTAAACATTTAACCCGAGCAAACACGATGCTTAGTCGTTTTGTTTCTATTTTGCATGCAAGGGCTCGATTCAGTAAGAGATAGAGTAAATAATTAAAATCAGATTTCGATCCTCAAAAGGGTTGTGGATTTTGTTCAGCCACGCGCAGACCCTTCTTAAATAAATGTTGAAGCGAAGATTGTTATAATATTGACTGGTACGAAACCCATTTAGGAACTTTAAAAAGGGCCACATCATGGATTTATAACAATGAGAGTGATTAAACAGTTTTTAAAAAAGGAAATGTTCATTCTTAAGGCGCCGTTCCTATGCGACTACTATAATGACTGTAGCCGCACAGGTGTAAACGCTGCATGAACTGGACTCTTTATGTAAATAAACTGAACCTTTTTCAAATGAGTGACTCTAGCGAAGCGGCTCGAACCGGACGGCTCCACCGCTCTAACCGTGTGCAGTATAGCCGCACGAGTTTTTTTCAACTGTTGTATATCGGACGCCTCAAAATAGAATTACGTATGATTTATTCATAATTAATCTTTTTATGTAAATAAAACATTTATTCCTTATTACACACATACTAAGTCTTATAATTATTACCTTGTGGTGGATATTTCACAATCCCCTTGAGCGCATATCCGCAGGATAACATTACACCTCACATTTGTATTTCTCGATGGCAATATAACGCATGCATTTATCTTGCCACCATTCAAGCCATCTAATAGATTGAATTCAGTTCTCTACTCCTTTACATAGTTCCCGCAAGCCAGGACCTCCTTTAAATAAAAAATACTTGCAGCATATGTTACTCAAACTATTTATAATATTTTTTATTACTCTTGGTTACCTTCCGATCGTATTCAATATACGTTTGAAATAGTTTTTTCGGAAAAAAAAACAATCAACATGAAAGAAACGAAAATCTGAATTCGAGCACACGCACATTCTTTCAAATTTTAACCACGCGATTTCTTGCGATACAGCAATTAAATCAAAAATCTTTTGAATGGCGTCATATTTATAGTAAAACGTATACTAACCGAAATTTAGTGGCGTTAAGTGTTTTGATAATTTGAAAAGAAGCGTAGAGAATGTATCAAACCCATCGCTCAGGGAGTGGAAACGCAACCTGCAATAGCCAGCCAAAGCCAATAAGTGAGCTACTGTGTTCAGACTGAATGACCTGAGAACAGTGTCACAAACGGTGCCTTCGAGAAGCACGGTCGCGTCTCGAAGAATTTAGACTTTACCCCAAAGCACGGGGCTCTTATGGAGTCGACATTCTATTTTGCTACGAAAATTGGACCATTCGAGTACTCCTTTTTATTTCGTGAGGCTTTCAGGGAACCAAGGAAGCGTGGAAATGAGAGATGAAGTCTTCTTACCTCGTCGAACCACTTGGGGTGACCTATGGCAGAGATGTTAGTTATCCAATTAATGTTTACTAATCCAAAATTGAAAAAAGTTTGAATTGGGGTCAAAAACATTGAGATTTAAAAGGGAGGACAAATATGGAGGCCAAACTAATATATAACATAACGTAGTCGTTTATAAATATAAAGTGATCACTTAGTTTCTTCTAAGAATGACATAATATTTTTTTTTCATTTACGAGTCAGAATATACCTATTTTTTTTTAAGAGAGCGAAAAACAAAGTTAACAAGAACAGGAAATACGGAAATTTAGTATACCATATATCGGTTTAGTGAAGTTGAAAGAGGGTAGGGAAAGAAGGTGGAGAATTTAAAGGCAATGAAGCACTTGCATATTCCGAAATAGTCTACTTTGGGACGGTAATAATATATTGTACCTACTTCCACAAGTCCAGCGTAACAGAGCTTCCCTCCTTGTCTAGAAATACCTTTTGATACTTCTTCACAAATTTTCACCTTTATATTCAGCAATGAATAAGTTTACACTAATTTCGTAGTTTATTCCGACGCAGCAGTGAATCGGGCCCCGAAATTTAAGACTAAACCGGTACATTCCGACTAAAATTCTTCCATTTGCAAGGCCGACGTGGAAGATAAAAGAAACGGCAAAGGCTTTCACCTGCCAAACGGTGCCTCCTCTCTCCCGTACCCGCGTTTAATTAATGTTGATGAGCCAAAGGAGGCCTTATAAGCTTAGGCACAATAGACTGGCTTGATGGCGGTGGCGAGCTCCATCTCGGGCGTGGGATGAAAACGGCGTTCCGATGTAACTTGGAAACAAAAAATCCGATGCAAATTAAAAGAAAACCCCCAGTTAATCCGCGTACTTTTTAAGCCGCGTGGATAGCGGCCACTAAAAACAGCGCAACGGATAAACCCGTATCGAGAAATTTCATTCTAAGATGGTTTTAATATATTCTAGCTCTCTGGCTATAGTGGTTGTGTTTGTTAGTTACCGTTGAGACTTTTTCTTTAATATTCAGAGCAAACTGTGCCAACTTGAAGCAAATGAAGGATATTATGTAGATCAAGTTAAAATAGGATTATGTTATGCCAGTTAACGTGAGATGAGTTTGCTAAGTTTGCGTTAGGTTAAGTTAGGAAATTGTAGGATCAAACATTCAACCAATTGACCAAACTCAATACGTATATGTTCTGTAGGTTGTAATCAGAAACTTTGTTTTTTATAAACATATATGTATATTTATATATATATATTTTGGTATATTTATCATGTACATGTATCAGGTGGTACATGCTCTCAGTATACCCCTGATATGAAATCAACATTTTCATAAGAAACGTTGCGCTTTGCTTGAAATGGCTTTTAACGTGTTTTGTGACCAGATCCAAAAATTATAAACGTCCATAGATTGTGCCACAGGACAGTTGGGACTTAAATAAGAAATGAAATTGCAAGCTTTTTGGTAGATATGCGTAAAGGGTTAATAATGAATTATACAAAAAATGTCAAATCCTCAATCTGGAAAATAAACATAACTGATCATCACGCAACCCTTGTTAACTATGAAACTAAAAATATAACTAAAAACCCATCTAAATTAAGTACCACACAATACCACATTAAACTACCAACTATTAGAAAAATTACTCATAATAGAAAAATGGACTGAAATAATATACAGTAAGTGCGCTAATCAGTGTGAATCATTATTTGAAAAAAAATTATCGGAATAAAATGCCTCTGAAATTAAAAATTTGCATCATAACTCGAAAACAAAGAAAATTTAACACTGGAACACTATCGGATTAGTAAAAGCAGTTAAAAAAAATAAACTTTACATACTAGCTAATCAACCAACAGCCAATTAATCAATTATTTCTTATTATAAAAAATACAAAAACATCTTAACAATTTTAATTCAAAAAACGAAAAAAGGCTACTACTCCCAATCAATTGTATAGTCTAAAAATAAAAATAATAAAATATGGACAACAATAAACGAAATAATAAATAAAAATAAAAAGAACAGTTGTATATCCGAAATTTCAGATGGAAAAAAAACGTATAGTGTCCAACTGACACCAAAAAATGCTGTAATATTCTTAACAACTATTTTGCAAGTGTTGGAAAAAATCTGGCTAAAGCTTTCAAAACATATCCCAACAATAATAAAAATAATCTCCTCGCTTCCCAACACCAATATAAAAAGTTCAACAAAATAACAAAAACCTATGTCGGAAAAATTATCGATGATTTAAAGGGTGGTTCCGCTCCCGGTTATGACAACATACGAGTAGATATAAAGTATTAAAAACAAAGAAACAATATCTAATTTATCCCCTTACTCATATATTAAATACAAGCCTTATAAAAGGTATGGGTATAATATATTATTTCCTGATAATAACAAAAGAACAATAATAACACCGATATGTAAAGCAGACTGGCCAAACCACCCACAAAATTACCGCCTTATACACATTTTATCAAATATATCAAAAATATTCGAAAAAATTGTAAAAACTTAAATCTGGTTCTTCTTAGAACAACATCACATTGTAAATCCTAAACAGTATGGTTAAAAAAAACACCAGCACCCACTATGCTATTGCAAAAATAATAAATTATATATTTCGCCCCAGATTCAAAGGAAAAATACGTTGTTATATTTATTGACCTTAAAAAAGCATTTGATAGTATATCACATACAAACTTAATAAAAAACATAAAATTAATTGAAATAAGTGGAATGGTACCTGGAAGACTGGATTATGAGCTTTTTGGAAAATAGACCACAGCAAGTAAAATTATTATATGAACCAAGTGATTCCGAAAGTAATAACTTCTCAATACCACAAGGCTCAGTTTTAGGACCACTATTGTTCATATTATATGTAAATGATATATTTGAAGTTGCTAAATACGGGGAAATTGTTTCATATGCAGATGACAAAGTGCTTCTTCTAAAAGCAAACACATGGTTAGAACTGAACAAAAAGGCTAACACAGACATCAATTAATTGAAAACTTACTTACTTACGTTAAACTCTGAAAAACACACTACGTACCATGAAAACTTACTTACTTACGTTAAACTCTGAAAAACACACTACGTACCATTTTTCATAAAAAGACCAAATACGCCGCATGAAATAAATATTAGGATTCACTCTGCACCAAACACTCGACAACACCACTGTAACTTACTATGTACTAATATTGAAATCAAAACGTCAACCAAATTGACCAATGCCTAAAATGGATACCACATATATCCATTCTCAAAAACAGAGTACGAAAATTAACCTATATTTTTAGCTGCTTGAAACATATCCTAAATAAATAACTACTTTGAATGACGTTTTTCGCATTCTGTCAATCCATAATCCTATATGGTATAATAGGATGGGGGGGCGTCTATAAAACTCACACACAACCTCTTGACATTGCGCAAAAACTAATAATTAAAATAATTTTAAAAAAATCATTTTTATATTCATCTGAACTCATATTCAAAGAATTTAAAGTCAGAAAATAAAATACTCTATTCCTGCATCACTCAACCTTACAAGTTTACAAAGAGGATATCCTCAAAAAAACGTACCATTAAAAACCACAGCAAATCTCAGGAAAAAATACATGTTACCAATTCCGATTTGAAAAAAAAATTTGGGTTAATAAAACTACAAATACTCAGGAACAAATTTCTTCAATAAATTGCCAAAAATTAAAGATCACTTAAAATGATAGATTCAAAGAATTTAAAACACAATTAAAAAAATATACTGAAAACCTTAACTAAAAAAAAAAAAAAATTGAATTAAAAACTAAACAAATAATACCACATCCCATACCCACAAGCAATTGCTTATTATGGGCGAGCATTAAAAAATAATAATAATAAAATTAGTAAATTGACTAACTACCCAGTTAGACTCGAGAATAATTCTCCACTAACCGGGAATTGTAATTAGTTAATTAAGATGTAGTATTTTATTATATTTTATCTTATATTGTTAAATAAAAAAAAATTAAAAAATAAATAAGAAAATTAATAAAAGAGTGTAGAATATTTATGATACGTCCAACTGGATGTAAAAAGTCAGATATTTTTAAGAAAGATTTGGCACAATAAAGGTAATTAAATATTAGGTATACTTTAGATAGGTCGCAAAGGCCGAAAGTCTTAAACCAAGCCAGAAGAGAACTCAATGGTGTTCGATCTTCCTTTCTTGGCACTGTTAAAAAATTATGTGATGGTTAGTTAAGCGTATTAAATTTTCTTTAGTTAGTCGACGTAAAAATTTATTCCGTCCCGGAGAAGCAATTATTACAAAAACAACGTTTTCGTTAGATCTCCGTTCTACTGAAACAACACACCCTATTACCCAAGTATTCCCTCAATGCCGATAATCCAAATAACTTCAACATGTAAGTAACATGAATCCTTTTTAAATCAATGGCTTTATAATGACACATATGTTGGCGTAAATAAATCAGTCGGGTGGAATGCTCCAGTTCATTGTCGCACGATTTGGTAGCTAGGTAAAATAAACTCTGAGTAAAATATCTGATAAATAAGCTCTGGATCTGTCTTCCCTACTTCATTTTGTAAATGGACCATTTTTATGGAAGCCGTACTTTAATAGCACTGTTAGAAAGTACATTTTACAGGGTACTCTCGCGAGTACACAATAACGTGAAAATACAAAATACACCAAGGCACACAAATCCGTTAGGGTAAATTTCCTCTGCGAGATGCATATTACGTTTTCCTTCTGAGCCCTTACATTATTATTAATTCTCTAGGTGCGTTTTTCAACATTATTTGTAGGGGGAAGAAAAGGCGTATATAATCAGCAATTTTCTCTTCAAAAATGTAAATATTTATTGATGAAAATCGTTTTCATCCCTCCCCGTTTCTCCGAACCCTTTCGGTTCTCTCCATCCCTCAACCTTTTCCTGAGATATTAGGGTACTTTGCCAAGCCAAAATACTGTTCGTGCACTAAATCTTTGGCTTCTAGGTAGCATTCCTTGTAACAATGAAGGCTTCTTCGGCACTCAAGCACCGATTCGTTATTATTTCATGCTCGATTTCATCACGTGCCCACGTTGGCAGATCGGTAGGTTCCTACTCAATATATAGGTACTCCTACCGCGATGAGAGGTGGAAGACGAATATCTGATTGGCATTTGGCAAGCTGTTTGATGCGAAGATGATAAATCAGCATGATTGGTGTAGACAACTTCCATGGCGTAGTTGTCTACGCATTTCAGTTAGGAATATCTACGAATGTAGGCGCTGCCAGGTGTCCCTTTAGATTTACATTTAACTATTAATTTCTAGCATATTCTGTGTTGACTTTGTAAAAACAGAATATGTATAATACTTTGTTATTACGTTGGTTTAAATTTAAAAAAAAATCTTTTAATTCCTTCTTAAGAATTTTTTTCTCTATTTTGCCAATGCATAGTTGTGTTTACTTTTGTCATTCTGCGATATTTATGAATCCAAAAAGATTCCAATTTGGGCATTTGCATCAAATAACCATTTTCCGCTTTGCGATATTTACGAAATTATCATGTTTTTTTACAGTCAAAATGGCTTGAAACTATTTTTTTCCTTTTGGCAAGGAAAATGAATAAAAAAGCTCCACGAGGTTTTATCTCAAACCATTGTTTACCAAGAACGATTTTCTCTGTACATTAACTCTGAAAATATTTTGATATTTATCTGCAAAGCATTTTTTTGTTGTATTTTTAAGAAGTTTATTATTTTTACGTTAAAAAATGATTTCGCAGGAGGCGAGCAAAACTCGGAGTGAAATAGAGAAGGCACGAACTCGAATAATATTTACCCTACATGGATACTCACCGTAATCGCCCAATCATTCTTACCTTAGCCACTGTTTGGTATTCAGACTTGGTAGCTTTTTCCACTGAGGGTACAAAGTTCCCAACTTATATACATTCTAGCGTCGCGCGTTGGGCGGAGGGACTCGCCAGTTGCACTGCAATATCTATTTTCCTTCACTTTATTACCCGTGGCGGAGATTGGCATTGTTTTCATACGGAAACAAAATGTTGTTGGCTGAACGGGTGGTGTAACTGAATCTGTGTTATTTTATTTTATTCGGAAACTTCGTGTTTTTTTTGTTAACTTTTGAAAAATTAACGTCAGCTAATATTTGTAAAAAAATAACTTCACATACATAAAATTATTTTTTCTGATTCTGACTGTCATACATTTTATTTAAAAGTTGTTGATCAAACACACTAAAAACTGAATAATCAGTCTAAAACCGCACGTTTCAAAACGATTTTAACTGGCTACAACGTGATTGAGACAAAGAAAACGCCAATGTCTGGTAATACGACTGTTAACTACGTTGGCCGGCATGACAACGAAACCGCCAAATTCACAAACAAAAACGAAAATTTCGTTTTGACAGCAAATCAAAAATGTGATATTTTAAAACCATATAGACAACATAAAATAAAATAAAAATGCCTTCATTATGTATCGTGCGGCATTCCATGTTAGAACCGAGTTTGTCACTTGCTCACGATACCATAGATGTGTGCACACTACTATCTTTAAAAAGATTCGTCTTCAGGCTGGTGGCTCAAAAACGCTTGGTAAGTACATCGAGGGCAGTTGTTTTATACAGTGACGGTTGGTCAATGTGGGTATTCAGAGCAACAATTAATGCTATTTTCACCGTCGAGTGAGGATGGATACCTCTTATACGGATGAACAGCTTTTTAATGATAGCTAACCCCCAATAGGAGAGATCATCAGAAGAAGAACTGAATTGACTAATTAAGCCAATTGCGCGACTTGAATCATGATAAGCGAAAAACTTTCAACCACAAAAAAAATTACCATAATATTACTCGTTTTTTTAAATAGCCACTCCGAAAAGCAATCGCTGTTGAGGCTATAAATAAAATAAAATTACCCTCCATTGTTTAAGTAGCTTAGTTTAGAAGAACTTAATCCCTGTATTTTCGCGAACGAGATCTGATTGAGTGCGTGTGCCTTTTTTATCCTTAAATATAGGACGGTTTTAGTGATGAGAGAAGGACATTTAATTTAATTTGTGAAAGGAGAACCCATTGTATGACTGGCTTGTAATCTTCAAATATTTTAATTCCTTGCACAAGCGTGAGCGATCTGATTAGGTGCGGGAAACATTGTAAGTACTAATAAAAAAATGATATATTATGTGAATACTTGATATTTCCTCATTTTTGTCAAAAGGGCAATTTGGCAACCCTCTCTTAAAGTGGATTATACAAGAAGGATATAATATAATAAAACCAACCATTGGGCGTAAGAAGGCAAATGGAATGATAATATAGTTATGATAATGAGCGTTTGATCTATCCAGATCCAGACGCGCTTAAATAAAAAATATTTCGCACTTATAACTATTTCTCGGAATACGCCAAGACCTTTTTTCCACTAAACCAATTTTGAATTCCTACAAAAGCTGTTGATTTAAAAAAACATACCATATTTCTAATAGATCCCAGTATTTATTCCATTCCTCGTGACGAGAGCGTGGAACATTGTACAACGATAACGAGCTTCCAACAGTGAAGTGTTGAAATAATTATTGTATTTTATAGAGTCCCCATTGGAAATGAATTCCCAGCCAACAGTGCCATAAATTCAATTGTTTATTGAAAACCTTGCCTTTCAAGTTACAAAGCGTTAATAAAAAATTTACACGCAAGGAGTTTGCGAACGAAGGGTCTGCAGTCAAACATAAAGAATTCTAAAATTTTTACTACCACAACCGAACCCAAAAGATCACCAAAGAGTAAATGGGGGCAAACACACCATGAGAAAACATCCGCTTCTTATCCGTCCATGCACGAGTCAACAGAAACCAGAGTTCAATTGAGTAGGTAGGTACCTACCTGTTGTATAAAAATTATATTGATTAATAATTAAGACAATGAATTAAATTTAATAGCAATTGTAACAGAGTTTTACGTAATGTTGGCTGGTGACTATTCAAGATTCATGCAAGATGTAGTGCAGAAGACATAAAATAGTAACATATTAGATTTTTTTGAAATCCTGTTTTCCAAATCTTGCTCGGCACCCTGAAAACCTAAAAGTATTATTCTGTCTTGCGCTTCCTCCTTCCTTAACCAACGTTTCAGATAGCGTTAATATGTTCATCATCAGGGCAGATATGTAGATTGTTGTGAGATAATCCTCTTAATGTAGTTTTCTGCGCTTAGTTTTGGTGTAGTCTTCTAACACCGAATACCGAAAACTGGTAACTGGTAAAAATTGCCGCGTTGTGTTTCCTCCTTCTTTAGCCTACATTTCCAAAAAATTTACAATGGCCATCATCAGTGCTGTGATGAAGTATTTTGCAAGAGATAATACTCTTAATGTATTTTTCTGCGCTTAGTTTTGACTTCGCCACAAAGTATCAAGACTCCAAAAAAACGTATTTAAATCACAAAGTAAATAATTAGTAATGTTTAGATTTGGAAAAGCTTGTACCTACATGGAGAAATGCATATTATAACCATTACGGTTTTTGTACCGTTTGTCATCGCTTGAATATTTCGCGTTCAATATACGTTCGCTTCTGTAATTTGGGTAAAAATTCAAAACCGTTCCACATTGTACGCACGCCAAGCGAACATTACCGTCCATGCCAATTAATCAATTGCAAGAGAAATTGTGTCGTTACGTAAAACATAATCAAATTTCCAGAAAAGGAAGCTTTATGCAAATATCGTATTAATCAAAAGAAACAAAATGTATCGCAAAATAAATATTAACGTTGTGGCCGCTTCCTGAAATGTTAGTGTTCCCTGTTAAGGTTATATTTTATTTTCAATTCGAATCATTAACATTCTGTAGCACGAACATCTGCCAAATAACATGCCCGACATGGATTTCATTCAAATATCGGTATTTAATTAATAATACGTAGTATTAGAGCGCGCTGTTTGTTTACTCGGGGAAACTATTATTTATCCTTAAAATTTATTCGCTGAGATTATCAAACAATACTGAAATAATATTGTTATTATAATAAATACTTATTTATATGCAGGTACTATGCAAATACGATTGTTATTTTGACGAATTTTATAAATAATAACGAATATATATAATTATCTTAGAAAACAAAATATGATATACTTTCAAAAAATAAATTGGTTTGGGATAAAATTTAAATGGGATGACTATTTTTCTGTTTGATGTTTTAAAATAAAGAAGTGGTTTCAAATACATTTCTATAAAACTTTTTTTTTTCAATCTTTTTATATAACGAAGAGTGGTTGTAGTGGACACAAGGCGAGTGGCGTGGACTTGTATACAAATCTACAGTTTATCTGCAGTTAATCTACAAAATTTTCACACTTGACCTTGAATAAAGTCACTTTCTGAATAAGATTTAGAGAAAACACCCCCATACCATATTCTCAACCTTTAAAAGAGGATTTTGATGCTTCTTGGTGTAATTTTGCACACTTAACGATACAAATAAGTGGAAAATTATGGTCTACACTGATTTGCAAAAGTCTCCGTAAACCCGGCAATGCAGGCGACTATTTTTTTCCAATGTAATATTGATAAGGTTGAGTACTTACTCTACCCGCGCCGAGGAACCGAAACAGATTCGATGGTTCGATTTGTTTAGGTTAGGTTAGGTTAATGTAGTTAGTGTAGGTCCAATATTGTATTTATTAATTGAATTAATTAATAACATGTTCAACGGCTAACTCGCCGTGGGTAGGTTAACTGTACAGTGTATACAATGGTACATAAAGGTAACTGTGGGTTACTTTGATGAAGGGTACCTTCAGTCCATTAAAAGTTTACTTTAAATCTAATCCCATCAAATTCTGACGCCGATTTTGGTAAATCAATAAACACATTGTTCATAGGTAATAAACGTGTTTACACAAACCAGCTTGCCTATACAAAATACTGACGGCTAACCATCAGCTTTTGACAAAAGGGCGTAAAAATAGATATTAAAAATACAGAAGGTCGCCTTGTTTGGAAACGTGAAACGACAAAACACGAAGAAAATAAATTGGAATTTAATGCCTTTGAAATATTTTTTTTCGATTTCAATACACTCATAAATAGTAAGACGACTGAAGTGTAAACAAAAATCCATAGAAAAAAACCCATATTGCTTGTGTCAAAGTTTTTTTTTTTAATCTACATTGTGTCAATGTTTTTCCACGTGTTAAGGTCGTTTGCTCGTTTCAAATTTTGACATCAGAATATTTGGATACAAAAATTCTGAGATTGAATCGTATAATATCGGAAAGTAAAAAGATCTACTGGAGGAAAAAAGACAATCATTCAAAAATGAAAAAATAAATACTTTGTGTAACTTTTACTTTCCTAGGCTTACTTCTATGTATTCATATAATAATCCAATATGATAGAATGTTATTTATAATTTTTTACGAGTACCTAACGTATTTGATTATATCTGACATACTCGTATCATGTTGTAGCACGTTATTTGTGACGTGGACATGGATAAGATTGCTGATTTAGTAGTTGTGCCTAATAATTCTTATTCTCCAGATCATAGCGGAACTGGAAGCACTAAGATCTATCAAGCCTTTGTTTTGAAGACAAAGCGACGCAGTATTATTTCTATCAATTAACTCCTGTTCCCTTGATCTTCTTTACGCAGTATTTTCCTATTTATGTCCTCTTGTGATTCACGATAATTTCGTGTTTATTTTCTTATTTCATATTATTGTCTACTAAGAGATATAATATTCCATAAGGATAGCATTTGTTGATACATAATACATATTGAAACCATCGTAATATCACATTTCTCCGTAACAAAAAAATATTATATTATGTTTTCGGAAGCATTTTGCTGAAAATACTTTGAAATGTTTTTTTTGTATTGATTTGTAAAAATAAGCTTACAACTCTGTTTATACAAATTTAATATCTCGTAATATTTTTGAGTTGGTATGTTGGTCGGAGAAATAATTGCCCTGGTCGATACAGCCTTACAGTTGTTTTATAAACTAACGTATTGCTCCAACAGTTCACTAGGAAGCCACCAACGCCTCTGTTCTGCTAAAACTTGATGGATTGATAGGTGAATTTCATATTATTTCGTTAAGTTATTCAAATTTTTAGTGCTCGAAACGTCTGCGAAGGTTTGCTGGCCGAATATTTTAGGCGAAAAGCGGTGGTATAAGTGAAAATATAAATATCCGTTCACAAAAGCACGGTATATATTTTAATATATAATGTGAACTCGCATTATCGCTGTAGCACAGAATTCCCATTGGAGACACGCGACTAGCGAGCGGCCGGTCAGCTTGGCTTGGCCTTAACTCACAGTAAGAATGGTACAATGAAAACCACTCACATAGAAATTAAGCTATTACGAATAAAATTGCCTAAATTGGGGAATTATATGAACTTGTAATAGCTCTGGTAAATTTTGAATTAAAGTCATTATTCTTATAATGCTGGAAGCTATTCCTTACCCCGAGCGGTCGTAAATGAAATTAGGGCAAAACAACAGGCAAAAACATCACATGGAACCTGTTGGCGTAGAATACAAAGCTGATTTTTTGATGTTTTACGAATTGAAAAATCGGAATTCCTCGAAGAAAGGATCTAGTCTTATTATGATTATGAAGATGATTTCACAGTTTTTTTCTAAAAAACCAACCCGTTAAAACCAAGACTAAAAATTAGTAGGTACATCTATTTTAAAATTTAAAAAAAATTGTTTGACTGAGAATTGAACCTTCCTACCCAAGGAACTGGAGTCGACCATTTTACTAACCTTACAAATGCATATCAGGTATGATCAAAATTTATTTCGTTTATTAACTGCTGTAATGTCATCCGATTTCATAGAAATGCGTAATAAGTCCATGGGTGTGTACGTTTTCACAATAACCTGCGTCATTTTAATTGAAAGATGCCTTAAAAAAAATGGTTTGTCTAAGAATGGTTTGTCTAAGAATGGTTTGTCTAAGAATGGTTTGTCTAAGAATGGTTTGTCTAAGAATGGTTTGTCTAAGAATGGTTTGTCTAACAATGGTTTGATTGAACCTTCCTCCCCAGGGACTAGAGACAACTGCGCTAAAAACTATGCCAAATTCCTGATTAGTAGGACCGACTTTTATTTCTTACATTGTCATCTGAAATATTATCCGATTTCACGGAGATGGGTATACCTATGTCCAGATGTGTATGCGTGATTGTCACCAAAATTGATAGAATGCATTGTAATCGATTTCGAATTTCAGTTCGATCGGATATTGAAAAGTGGGTTAATTTAATTAATTCATTCACGAAAACTAAACTATATTTAAAAAGTATTTAAATATATCTAAAACTATCCAAAAACCTTTTTTTTCTGAAGAACTTTGCGAAAGAACATTTTAAAGCTCGGTTTTGCTCGAATTTTAAAAGTTGTACATATATATAAAGATTTTATTTTAATTTTATTATTCTTAGGTAGTTAACCTTATTTTCCGATAATGAATATTATGAAAATTACTGCATATTATAAAAAGATTCAACCTCTTGAACCTACGCTTATCACATTAATATGTGTAAAAAAAATTAAAATAAATTGTTAGGTATGATAAAAAGAAGCAGTTAATAAAACTAACTATTCAGAAATTAAGTTTTTCAAAATAAACCCATCTTGGTGAACTGAATATAATTTTTAATTGAAGAACGGAATGTACTACTCGTAAATCCCAATACTGTTACAGAGTAAACGTATATTAAGTTGTTATTTTGTACGCTATCACAGCGTCCCATCAAATTAAGTACCCACGGGTAGAAGGTTCTATTACAGATTACATGCCAATCAGGACAGTATAATTTGGTTCCTAATCTTAAAAAACAGGCGGATTGTTTAATTAAACAATTTGATTAGCATAGCTCTTTGCCATAAATAATGTATTACATTGTAACGATTCCGTTACATATATATATATGAGCTTATATTTCATTTACACGAATGGGAAATGAACATAACACTCAACATCGCATTAATATAGTACCGCGGATATATTATTTAGTATATACAGGATTTGTGGGTTTCTATTTCAGGGGCAGATGGTGGAACCTCGTAATTTGACAACACCTGCCAAGCGATCAGGAATATTCAGGAATTGTCGGTTGAATCAGTGATTGATTTAGTAAGTTTTGCTTGAACAGTGAAAGACTTAGACCAGTTATGCCCAACCTTTTTAGCAGGAGGGCTAATTTATAGATTTTAATAGACGTTTGATGTATCCACATCTAGACATAGTTAAGTTTGCTGCCAATGGCGTCGTTGTATAGATTTTTTAAACTAACTCATTTGCACTACATTATTTGTACCAAATGCATAAACAAAGCCAGGTATTTACTTACCTAAAATATGTACTGCTTAAAACTTCATGTCGAATCTTTAGACGCCATTAAAAAAATATATATTTTTTTAAATATAAAAACGACCTCATTCACTTTTTGTTAGGTAAATAATCATATTTTTTGGTAAATCTAAAATGATTTCCTCGTGCTTGTGTTAGTGCAGTAGTTTCGAATTAAAGTCAATAAAAAAAAATTTAACAGTAAAAATGTGGTAATGAGTAGTGAATTGTAGAAAAAGTCGGGGATGCCTGGGGATACCTGGAATAATATACAGAGTCGAATTTATGTCGAAATCATGTTTTTTTAACAGTAACACTATGGTGAACAGTAGTGAAAGTTAGAAAAAATCGGAGATGACCGAAGGAAAAATTGCTTGATCTACGTATTTCCACCCTAACTTTACTCAGTTTTCAGGTACACTAGAATTCACAACCCAAAACCTTACTCCAAATCATTAATTACCCCGAGCAACACCGGGTATACGTCAGCTATTGAATATAATGCTTGGAATATCTTTCTACGCAATTTGTATGTTGTACTTACCGTTACATACTTATGCTACGAGCAAATACATCACGATTACACACTTTTAACCACTGTTGAATTTGGCTGTCACCTCTAGTCTGGAACCTCAAAATACTTGAAAAAACCTTGAATCAGTGCAGAAACGGGCGGTCCGTTTGATATTATCCCTTGTCTTAACAAACGGATTGCATTTTTTAGAGCACAGTCGTCAGGTGGGAATGATGTCTTTGTTCTACCAGTATGTCAAAGTAAGATGCTCCGAGGTTCTAGTATAATTTATCCCTTCGGTACTGGCGCATAGTCAATAAAAATGACTAACGCGCGCCCAAATTTATACTTTGTTGAAATTATTTATTTAACGAGAACAGGTCGTTTCTACGACTCGTTCTTGAGTTCAACATTTCGGCTGTGGAAAGATTTTGGTGTTTCCTCCCTCCTTCAACATGGTCTCTTCAAGACTCATTTTCACAACTTCATCTTTTCAAAAAGACCCTTCGCACAGCATCCCCAAAGATGATATAGGCACTGAGGGCTTTATTTTCCTCGGGACCTCCTGTGGGGATTTGATGTTCCAAGCCATTTCAAGCAACGCTTCAATTCGGAATGTTTGTCTTTTACAAAGACGATGCTGGGAGTATTTACCACCACGTGTATAAATACAATCATTCCCAACACTTTCACCATCATATTCTTGTCATGATATTTTGCTAAATAAGACTTTTTATTTGAAAATCTGTATCGTCAAAAGCAATATGTACAAGGCGCTAATACATTACTTTGATTTTACATCATCGAAGCATAAGTAACACCTAGATATTCCTGGGATTCTTCCCCTTTATTCCGAACATCAGTTATTAATTAGTATAGTATTACCAATGCATTATAAATAATTCATTGCGAATGCATTCTTCGTTTGACGTCATTGAGTTGCTTGATGTCACGTGGATTGTAGTAAAGTCAAATCATGCAGTGGAAAATGGGCTTCGAGCTCGTCACGATTTTTTAGCAAATCACCGCTCTACCCGCTGGATGAGCTAACCTGAGTAAATATATTTTCTTAGAATCTTAGGTAGGTACTTAACGTTTTTTTATGCGGTAAACATGTAAAAATGCATCACAAGGGGGCATGAAAATATTTCCTCTCCAAGGTTAATTTAATAAAAATGACATCGATTTTTATCAGTCTGTACCCACACTAACATTACAATAAAGGAATCCACTACCACAATACTCAAAATAACTATAATATCCGCATTTCTAAACACACACTACAAAATATGGGATAAAATCTCTTAACTATATTGACTACACGCTCTGTAACTCTTTTCCAGATATGTATAAAAACAGCCGCAAACAAAAAAATAAAAGTATGGCTTTAAAAGAATATTTCTTAAAAACGTATTAAAACGAATATACGTGATTCTTGTCGGGTTGTATTTTTTCTTGTTTCTTTCTGAATCTTTTCCTATCCCCTGTAATTGTAACCGAGCCTAATCTATTGTTACTAAAGTATTAGTGGGTAAGTACCTTCTTGTAAATTCCTACCTTAGCTTTGTGCTTATGTGTTTATTCCTGTCTGTTTCCTTTTTCTGTCTTCTTGGTTGTTCTACTTAACCTACCTTTTACTATTTGTTTTCTGCTTTGTATGCGAAACTTAAAATTTTGATTATTTTTTTTTTATTTCTGTGTTGTTTCGTATGTGAAACTCATAATTTTGATATCAAAATAATAGAATTTAATTTTACCAATTACCAATGTAAAAGTGTACCTATTAACTCCCACTTATGTATTGTAAATTCTGCTCGTCCTACAATGAGTTTTGTAAATAATCGGGATTGGGCTAGCAAGAAATAAGAATAATAGAATCTGTTGATTTAAAATAATGAACACAGACAAGTTCATTACGTTACCATTTTGTGTTTGGTAAAACACAACAGAAAAATATTTTGACCTTAACACCCGCCGAACAATTGATGAGAAAACTCACTTCTTGTACTCCTAAATTTCCTCTAAAAAATTGGTTGCGTAGTTTTATAAAATTCAATTAAAGCATTACAATTACAGCGCAAAGAATGTGCCATACATATCAAGGACAATAGCCAAACCCAACAATTCAATGCTGTTGTTTTTTTATTGTTTAGCAAAGTAGGCAGCCCGGGCCGATCGCTGCTTTGGACAACTCAGCTATGACTCTGTCAGGCATTGGTCGATTTTCACTGATCATATAATTCAACAAAGCATGCTGTACCTATATAACGATTTAAATCAAGTATATCTTTCGTTTTTGAACAACAGGATATATGAGGAATAATAAATTATTGGCAAAGTTCCGGTGTAAGCGGCTTCTCTATTCATATGCTTTCAGAATAATGGATTTCATAATACGTTGTTCAAATTAAGAAAAACACATTTAAGATTTGTATTAAAAACATCATAAGAGTTTTGTTTTGTATTTCAAGTATGTAAATCTTCTAATTACTTCTTATTTTCTAGGGACTTACACTACACTACTATAATTACTTTTGACTGAAAACCCTTCTAAACAGCAAGTTTTTTTTAATCTTCCCTTTCTCTTTTATTCACTCTACTACTGTCTTTAGCTTCAAAACACAACTTACGCCACATTCTAACTGGCTTTGGGCACATTCCTTTTGCAAAAACTTCTATTATTATATTAACAAGAGGACGCACAATCTAATTTAAAGTATTTTGCAAGATCTGCTTATAAAATGTATTGTATCATTTAATGACAACTTGTTACCAACTATAGCTTACGTTGAAAATCTTTCATCAATAAAAAGAGAAGGCTTTTCTTGAGGAATCAATGATAAGTCTCCAGTAGCGGGAATGGGGACGGATAGTGTTTAGCCACAATGATCGGGCAGATGTGTGGATGACTTATTAATCCGCCAGAACGATGATGTATGACTGGCCGAGACACAGGGGTATCTTTAGTCAGGGATAAGACGCCGCGTTATAAGCCCCGCGTTATTGGTGTACTGCGCTATATTTCAGAATAGGGCTTATACTTTTGGCCCTTAATCCTCTGTGCGTACGCCAAGATAGGTAGATGAGTTATGGTGCGATGATATTCTGATTAATATTACACGCCCTCTTCTTAGCTGGCAGACTCGCGCGGTCTTTGTTAATGGAGTTTATATATTATTAGCATTGATTAGTTCCTTCCATCCTTAATGGGTTTCTGCTTGACATTTGGCCATTGATTAGATGATACTATAGTGAATGTAGTTAATATCTTGCTTTTGATTACTTACTATTATATTATATAATATTAATACATGGCAAAGATTTGTTACACTTCGAAGGTGTATTCTGTTCCTATACATAACCATTGATTACATACCTACCATGAACAACTTTTATTTTACTTTACCATTACTGGTTAATTAATAGAAAGAGCTGTTTAAATAGCCCTTACTATCAGTAATGCGTTGATACTGACACATGACTATTGATTAATTATTGACACTATAATGAATGCTGTTATTATCTTCCTTTTGATTACTTTCTATAACATTAAATCATTATTTCTGTTTTAAATACTGAAAATTTCAGGTGGAATTCCATAGTAATGATATATTGAAAAAATTTTAAACTTTCTTCACCTTTTTAATATCGGTTACCGGTTTTAGCTTATCACAGTTATCTTCAGCATAAAGATGGCTTTGATAGGCTGAAAAGGCTTTGATAGTACCTTTTTATTCCACCAGAGCGCACGAGCGTTGCGACTGTTGCGAGCTGTCACATTGGAGTTATGGACACTAAGCGAAGTCGACTATTCACAGAACTACAAGTATAGCTCGTTTTTCGCTTATTTAAAAAAATGCTGCAGTATGTACGAGAAGTTGTTTGAATTTGATTAAACGCCAAATTATGTGCACCTATCCTTTTTTTCTACGATATAAATATTATATTCTATTATTTTGTTTCCAATTCTGATTTCTTATTACTGTTCTATCATGTCTGCTTTACTGATGGATACGGCGTCATTTTTTCATTTTACGGAAAAGTTTCAAATGAAAATGACATAACCGTGGCACAAGAACCCAGAAAGCAGTCACAAACGCTATCAAATTAAGTACATTGTTTCATGTTTGCAGATGTGTTTGGCCAGAACTTGTGGATTTTATTATTTTCAACGAAAAACCGAAAACGTTTTTGGCTTTGAACCAAACCCGATTCCATACGAATTAACTGTCTGCAAACTCCAGAATTTATGGTGATCATCTGTTTTCTATTGCTTGCGTATCATAATCGTGGAGTCAATAGTGCTGTACTTTTATGTGTGTTTCTTTTTGTGAATTGTTTTAGAGACCATTGCTTTTTATATGTTTTTGCTAGAGTTTCAATCGCTTTTAAAGGTGTTTAGCCACATTTAAAAGAGTAATGCCAATTTACAAATGTAGCTCCAATAATGTAAATAATGTAGCGAGCTGAAAATAACAACATTGACCTAAGAATTGCGTTTGCTTGAGAAAATTTGCGAAATTTTCAGGAGGGTAACGTTTACCGATCCTGAGTTTTTACTTCTCCAGACATCAGAAAAATACAATCAACTTTTCAGTAAAAACAACAGATGTAAACTTTGGAGTGATGATTAAAATAAAATCCTTTATTTATGTTAAAATCCTACATACTTTAATTAATTAAATTACTTATATTAATTTATTAAATAATATTAGTCCATTAAATATTTATTTATCGAGTGTTTAAAGTGAAAAAATTCAAAAGGAATCAAGTGTAATATCCCGTTTAGTTGTAAAACCAACCGTGATGTAATTCAATGCATAATAGGATTCGGTAGAGGAAAGGCGATAGTTGACTGAATGCAGAATAAATGTCATCCCTGGGGCGCGAGCGTTTGCATGTTAAAACCGAAACCGATGGTTTGCAGTGATTGCACGCGAACACGGACTGACAAAGAAAATAGTGTAGGAATATGTTATATGCGAGGGAATGAATGAAGAAACGTGGAAAAATGGAAAAGACATGGCATGATCAAGTAAGTCAAATATTTGAGACGAGACAGAAAATTTACAGATTTTTGCCTGAGAAAAAAATGACATGTGAGCGTTTCGCGACAATCAGAAGCAACTACAAGTTGGTTATATATTTGTAGCACATTCCAGAGTGGAAGATACTCTCAGTATAGCTCTAGTGTAAGATCACCATTTAGTATTAAAACATTGCTTTAATTTACTTTGGCTGTGTTTGGTGACTAGATCTGAATACCCAGGACCTTCCCCACCTTCCTCCTTTCCCTCCTCACTACCGTCAGCCTCACAACATACCGCAATTGTGGATGCCATAGTCTCACTAGATTCAGATGGGACTCTTATGCGGTTTCACATAGTGTATATTTCTAAAATATAAAAGTATATATTTCTCTTTATACGAATTCAAATATTCCACTTCGATTTTTGTGATTATTGTGTATTCTCTTCACATTAATGACTATCTTTTTATTTTGATATTCCAAGTAATCATTTTTAACAAATACGATGTAATTACTGAGAAATGATTTTAAGTTTTACATATTCATAAAGCAGTTTTTATAAACTGCCTTAGTAAAATGTGTAAAAGATCACGTGGAAAATTACCATTTTAAATAGAAATGACTTTTTTTAAAGTGAAGATCTTTTAAAAGTGCAACCTCGTAGTTTGCTGTTTTAAACATCTGTTAACGTAATGAGCCACTTCAAAACACACTTTTGTACTTATCGGTGCCATAGCCTGACGTTTGGCAAGCTTTTATTCTGGGCATAGATAAAAACAGTATGAAGTTATTATGAAACCCTAGAGAACCACTAGACTTGATGAATTTCAATAGTTCCATACTTCATCACACAAAATGAAGTGCGTCATTACCATTCACCGTCTTTTATTCACCGCTGAATGAAACTTCACCAAAACTCTAGATTTTTAATGTAATATCGATAATATGAGAGTCAGCGTTTAACAGCTACGCTGTTTGTAGAGGGGCTATATTGAGTGTGGGTAAACTACATAATTAATATCTCTGCCTCGATGTAACATTATTTGTCTGTAACTCCCCCCAGTAGATGTTTGTAATCAATCACTAGTGATCATGATCGAGTCTTAATTTCTCCGTCTTATCTATATTGTCCAATGAAAAGTTTCTCTTTTCGTTTCAGCAAATACCTCATCAACAAGATTCATGGATTTCTGTTTTTGTAAATGATGAAGGATGTTTTTTTCTTCTTATAAGTAATATTATTAGTATATATACGTATATATATATATATATATATATATATATATATATATATATTGACCTCTTCCCGTAGTATGTTGATCCAGTAAGAAGTTGTTAGACTATGTTGATCCACCTTTAACACCATATAACTTGGCTATTGTGGAATACATCTGAATGAATTGACAACAGTGGTACAATAATTATCAATGTTGCCAGTTTGCCAGAAAAACCATTTGATATACTGTTCATAAAATTTTCTAAATTTGTATGGAAATCGGATGCATAATTTATGTTGATCTACCTAAATTGGCATACTTATGTTGATCTCATATATATTGATCTATTCCCGTAGTATGTTGATCCAGGTAAGAAGTTATTGGACAAAGTTGATCTGTGTCCCTATATATGGTTTTACTAAATGAACCAATCAAGAGCAATGGGTGGACTGTTCATCACAAGGTTTTATCTGATTCCGTAATCTTTTGTGATATTGAACTCAAAGTATTAGTCTCTAGAGTCGGATATCGCATGAAATGACTGTGAGATGGTACCGTTTCAAATCAAAATGACGTGTTCATTCGACTGTTTGTTGCTTGAATTGTTTATAAGAAATGTATGCGTATTTAGATTGAAACGAAACTTTCGCAAAAATCAAATCCATTAAAAAAATACCTACTGCGTGGCGGGCCGGATCGAAAGAGACTGGTTGAGGGATACCTTTTGACCATCAAAATCCAAAATGGCGGCAAAAGGCATAATGTTATATGGGAAATATTGAACTTGCATCTATTACCATCTCTCCTGATTACGCTTCGTGACTTAGTAGGGGTGGCCGGGTTCTTGGTTATAATGGGTAATTAATGGATGATTGGACGAGGTTGGAGCTAAGAAAAAACTGTCCAAAGAAGCGAAGCTAGCAGTCCACAATGGAGTGCTGGTACCTACCCTAATATATGGAAGTGAGGCATGGAACTGGCAGAAGAAGGCTGAAAGTAGACTGAATACTGTAGAAATGAGATCCCTGAGGCATATGTACGGTAAAATCATGTATGACGAAATGTGCGTATGCTGTGTCTATTCTACAGATATTTTATTAGAGCCTGTTAAAAGGAGCTAGCAGCATTGATCCCCAGTGCACCGTGCACGTGCTTGATACTCGACAACTGCTTGATACTCGACAACTCGACGGACACGAGCGGATTGATGTTATCGATACATATATGAACGGGTCGTTTCTCCGACTCGTTTTATCGTAAGTCGGCTCGTATGTGGAACGAGCTATCGGCATCTGTTTTTCTTCCTCAATATAATCCGGGCCTCTTTAAGACCCGCATTAATAAATTCATTCCTACAGACCCTATCTTAATCCGCCCCATAACGCTGCCCAACTGGGTGGAGACATAGTTTCTATGTATTTAACGTATAAAGACAAGGGCACTCTTGTGAGAGGTGTCACATAAAAAAGTCATACCTCCGAATTTGAATATAGAGACATACAAAATGATCTATATTATAAGCAATGAATCCACCCATCTTTTATCGATTATCACATTATTTTAGAATTTAAAAAAACTCGTAAGCTTAATAATCGCAGAACTCAACTCAACTTCAAATATTAATATTCTGTATAAACGATTGTTACATCTTACCGGAGATGACCAGATAAATCATCAAAATGATAATTCATCACATCTTTAAAAAGTTATGTAAAGTCATGGAAAGTGATGAAACAAAAACATTATTAACTGGGTTAAGTAGGTTAGGTTCGGTTAGGTTTAAATTTTGTATTCATCGTTTCTAATAACTTTACATCACTTTTTAAAGGTGTGTTGAATTGTCACTGTGTTGAGTTATCATGGAACCCTTACCGGAAATGTTTATATTTTAAAGTTCTCTAAATAAAATGAAATGCTCTTAAAAGAAACATCTCATATTTAATATTTTTTTTTTTTTTTTTTTTTTTTCACTTGTAGCAAACACTTTGTGGGTATACATAATTATAATAATTAAAATAAAATAACTTTGTTTAAATACCACTTTATTGTATATATTTATAACCAACCGGTTTCAGTTCAGCCCGAACCTTCATCAGGGTTAATAAAAACATATTAAATTAATTACAGAGGTGTATGGGTACTTATAGTGAAGCTGGAAGAGGGAGAGAGAACATCAACTTTGGTGGGGGTGGAAGACTTAGGTAGGAGAGAGGGGGTAAACATAGGTGCAGGAAATGGAAATATATTTAAAATGGGGCTGTTTGTTAAATCTAATTGTTTATTTAGTAAATTGATTTTATTGACTTTAAGGGATTTTTTTATCTCGAGTGCTTCTAAATTGTTGAGGCGTAGACCTATCCCGTTTCTATGTAATACTTCTACACCTGAAGGCTTATCAAATGAGTGATCTTTATCTATTAAATGTGTTGCAAATTCCGAAAAACCTATGTTGTTTAAGCATCTCAAGTGCTCAACTACCCGCGTTTGAACATTTCTTGCAGTTTTACCAATGTAAAATGCTTCGCAGTCGTTACATTTAAGTTTATAGATGCCAGAATGACTTAAATTATTTTCTTTATCTTTTGAGTTAATTAAAAGTTTACCTAGGTTATTATTGGTATAAAAAGCGGCTTTAATTTCTGTTGGAAATTTTAAAACACATGAGGACGAGAAATTATTAATGTATAAAATTCTACGCCAACCATGGTTTTTATTTAGTGCGATGTTGGGGATACTATTGTACAGGAATTTATTACAAAATATGAGTCGTTGTTTTTTTGCAAGGATTTTATCAATTAAGGTATGGGTATATCCGTTATTTATGGCGATAGATTTGATTATAGAGAGTTCAATATTGAAGTTAACTTTAGATAGCGGAATAGTGACAAGTCTGTGGACCATAGAATGGAAGGCAGAATGTTTATGGGAAATGGGATGGTTAGAAGTACTATGAATGACTGTATCGGTAAAAGTAGGTTTTCTATAAATATTAAAATTAAATTTATTATTAATAATGGAAAGGGATAGGTCTAGAAAATTTAAACTGTAATTAGTACCTATTTCTACTGTAAACTGAATATTTTTATGGAACGAATTAAGGAGGGACAAGAAGGAATTAAGTTGACGTTCTGTACCTTTCCATATGCAAAAAATGTCATCAACATAACGTTTCCACATAAAAACGTTATTTAAAAGAGGTGAGTTAGAACTAAAAATATTTTTTTCCAAGTTATCCATGAAGATGTCAGCAAATAGAGGACTCGTAGGAAGACCCATGGGTAGTCCGTATTTTTGTTGGACTATAGCGTCATTAAATTTAAAGTAGTTTTGGTTAAGACAGATGTTAAACATTCGGGCAAGATCGTCAGAAAGATCTTTTGGTAGGTTTGAATTTGTTAATAAATTAGACAGTATAGTTCTACATTCGGGTACAGGTACATTTGGGAATAAATTTACAACATCGAAAGAAACTAATTTACAGTTATTGGGTAGAGACAAATCTTTTAAAATTTTCTAGACCTATCCCTTTCCATTATTAATAATAAATTTAATTTTAATATTTATAGAAAACCTACTTTTACCGATACAGTCATTCATAGTACTTCTAACCATCCCATTTCCCATAAACATTCTGCCTTCCATTCTATGGTCCACAGACTTGTCACTATTCCGCTATCTAAAGTTAACTTCAATATTGAACTCTCTATAATCAAATCTATCGCCATAAATAACGGATATACCCATACCTTAATTGATAAAATCCTTGCAAAAAAACAACGACTCATATTTTGTAATAAATTCCTGTACAATAGTATCCCCAACATCGCACTAAATAAAAACCATGGTTGGCGTAGAATTTTATACATTAATAATTTCTCGTCCTCATGTGTTTTAAAATTTCCAACAGAAATTAAAGCCGCTTTTTATACCAATAATAACCTAGGTAAACTTTTAATTAACTCAAAAGATAAAGAAAATAATTTAAGTCATTCTGGCATCTATAAACTTAAATGTAACGACTGCGAAGCATTTTACATTGGTAAAACTGCAAGAAATGTTCAAACGCGGGTAGTTGAGCACTTGAGATGCTTAAACAACATAGGTTTTTCGGAATTTGCAACACATTTAATAGATAAAGATCACTCATTTGATAAGCCTTCAGGTGTAGAAGTATTACATAGAAACGGGATAGGTCTACGCCTCAACAATTTAGAAGCACTCGAGATAAAAAAATCCCTTAAAGTCAATAAAATCAATTTACTAAATAAACAATTAGATTTAACAAACAGCCCCATTTTAAATATATTTCCATTTCCTGCACCTATGTTTACCCCCTCTCTCCTACCTAAGTCTTCCACCCCCACCAAAGTTGATGTTCTCTCTCCCTCTTCCAGCTTCACTATAAGTACCCATACACCTCTGTAATTAATTTAATATGTTTTTATTAACCCTGATGAAGGTTCGGGCTGAACTGAAACCGGTTGGTTATAAATATATACAATAAAGTGGTATTTAAACAAAGTTATTTTATCATATTTAATATTATACAACAATATGACCGGAAGTCGGCATCTTTCTTTGAAATAAATAAATCATAAACTAAAAAACAGCTACAAGGTGGTTACAAATGCAATTATATTTAATCAATTTGTTCGATTATATTTTATATGAAGTTTTTTTTACAGTGGGCCAAATGAATTCTATATGTGGCCAATTGAACCAATTCAACCAAAGTTGTCCAATTTTAATAACTTCGACGAGGAAAAGAAGTTTTTTAATTAGTTGAATAATAATTTTTCAAAATTTCAATTATGTTTAACGTAATACACTATCTGGCATCAAGAAAATCAGTCTAGTCACGAACCGTAACTATTTAGTGTAATAAAATAAAAAAATAAAATTATGTTTATATCATAGTTTGCTTTAATCTCAATAAAAAAGAAGGAAAAAAGTTTTTTTTTTATGAATGAGATAAAACTTTCCCCCAAACAACGTGTATATTTAACTAACTAACTAATTAACGATCACGCCGTTTCCCCGAAGGGGTAGACAGAGAGGACGGACCGCCAAACAACTCGGTCTTGGCACACACTTCTTGCCTCATTCACATTCATACATCGTCTCATAATACTCTTCTATTATTCTGACTCTTGACATGACCCGACTCGAGTATCTGATTCACTTGATCGTGCCATGTCTTCCTCGGGCTTCCCCGACTTCTGCTACCATTCACATTTGCATCATATATCCTCTTTACACACTCCTATCTTCGCTCATTCGCTCTACATGCCCAAACCATCTAAGCGTCCCTTTCTTAATCTTAACCACACATACGCCTCAGGGATCTCATTTATGAATTAAAATTAAAATAGCAACTTCACATTAGGAACGAACAAATAAGTACATTGACTAAGTGTTACGGACGGACATGCACTTGAGCAAGACTTGGGAGCTGTATTCACAGAAACTTTAAAAAAATAACTGACGTTTAGTTGTAGTACTGGGTCAATTGTACTGGTATCCCCCGAAAACATAAAAACATAAACAATATAAACTAATTTTTGAAAAGAAAGACAAACATTCCCGGGTTAAGAATAACCTGGCAATATTTGAAAATCTCCTACTACCACCACAGTCAGCTGAAAATGTTGCTTGTGTTGTGATGGGGGACTTAGCCAGCCCAGGAATTGAACACACTATGCCTGGGTGGGACCCAAACGCGATGTCAACTCGGCCACCGACCGGTCTAAAATATGGCAGAAATCGCTCCAGTGGATAAATAATAAAATGTAGTTTATAGGCACTTTATAAAAAAAAATCGTCAAAAGAAACAGAAAATTTTTTAAAACAGTAATAAATAAAATACATTCTGGAATCGTTAATAAGTCGTTATGAAATATTTAGCCGTGTTAAGTAATCAATAGTATCGCGGTGGCAAAACGTGGAATTCCATAGCCGTTTTTAATTTATTAAAAATATTTATGATATCAAAGACAAAACAATTAAATGTATTCTAATCAGGGTGTCGTTATATCCCGGCCGGCGGCTAGAGACGGACGCTTCGAGTCCTTTGACTCGGGCGCATTTACCGACAACAATCGGAAGTCGGGCGACGCGAAGCGAAGATGCCCGAAGCGAAGCGAAGTTCGTGCCCACACTATCGTATTAGGTCAACTTCGATCAATTGTTTATAAGAAATGTATGCGTATTTAGATTGAAACGAAAATTTCGCAAAAACAAAATCCATAAAAAAATCATAACTTAGCAGGGGTACACGGGTTCATAGGGTGAGGTTTGTCTAGGTCCTGGCGGCGGATGCGTTTGCCCATCTACTGCGTGGCGGGCCGGATCGAAAGAAACTGGTTGAGGGATACCTTTCGACCATAAAAATCCGAAATGGCGGCAAAAGGAATAATGTTATGTAGGAAATTTTGAACCTGTATCTTTTACCATCTCCCCTGATTACGCTTCGTGACTTAGTAGGGGAGGCCGGGTTCTTGATTATAATGGGTAATTAATGGATGATTGGACGCGGATGGAGCTAACTAAAAACTGTCCAAAGAAGCGAAGCTAGCAGTCCACAATGTAGTGCTGGTACATACCCTAATATATGGAAATGAGGCATGGAATTGGCAGAAGAAGGCTGAAAGTAGACAGAATACTGTAGAAATGAAATCCCTGAGGCATATGTGCAGTAAAATCATGTATGACGAAATGTGCGTATGCTGTGTCTATTCTACAGATATTTTATTAGAGCCTGTTAAAAGGAGCTAGCAGCATTGATCCCCGTTGCACTGTGCACGTGCTTGATACTCGACGGTCCGAGCGGAATACACGTTCACAGTTAAGTTGATGTTATCTATACATATATGAACGGGTCGTTTCTCCGACTCGTTTTACCGTAAGTCGGCTCGCATGTGGAACGAGCTATCAGCATCTGTTTTTCCTCCTCCATATAATTCGCGCCTATTTAAGACCAGCATTAATAAATTCATTCCTACAGCCCCTACCTTAACCCGCCTCATAACGCTGCCCAACCGGTTGGCGACATAGTTTCTCTGTATTTAACGTGTAAAGATAGGGGCGCTCTATCGAGAGGTGTCACATAAAAAAATCATACCGCCGAATTTGAATATGGAATAATTTCCTTTTGCCGCCATTTTAGATTTTTATGGCCAAAAGGTATCCCTCAACCAGTCTCTTTCGATCCGGCCCGCCACGTAGTAGCTGAGCAAACGCAACAGTGTACCCCTGCTAAGTTATGATTTTTTTATGGATTTGATTTTTGCGAATGTTTCGAATAGCTCTAAAGATGATTCTTTTAAAATCATCCCATATTTAATATTATAAAACAATATGACCGGAAATCAGCTGAACTAAAAAAACAGCTACAAGGTGGTTACAAATACTATTATATTAAATCAATTTTGTCATTTAATTCCCAAACAATGTGTATATATATATTCCTTTAAATTAAAATAGCAACTTCACATTAGAAAAGAGAGGACAACGAACAAATAAGTACATTGACTAAGTGTTACGGTCGGACATGCACTTGAGTTTATAAAACTTGGGAGCTGTACTCACAGAAACTGGAGTTTAGTTGTAATACGGGGTCAATTGTACCGGTATAATCATCCCCCAAAAACATTAACACAGAAACCATATAAACTACTAAATGCGGTTTAAAGCTAACGAATCCACCTAGATTTAATCAATAATCCCATATTTCTAGATTCCATAAGTACCCACTCTATTGTGTACCTAGAGGTAAAACTAAGATATTGCACAATATTGGCAAAATATGGCAGAAATCGCTCCAGTGGATAAGTGATAAAACGAAGTTTATAGGCACTTTATAAAAAAAAATGTCTAAAGAAACAGATAAATTTTTAAAACAATTATGAATAAAGTACATTCTGGAATCGTTAATAAGTCATTTTGAAATATTTCGCCGTGTTTAGTAATCAATAGTATCGGGAAACGCGGTGGCAAGACGTAGAATTCCATAGCCGTTGATTATCAAAGACAAAACAATTAAATATATGAAATTCTCTGTATGAAATTAGTTTTCATACAGAGAATATCCAAATAACCCTTTTTTGTGTATAAAAACATATCGGCTTTTTGGTTAAGATGTGGTGTGATATGATTTGTATTTTTTTATGAAACACTAATATGAGGCATGAAGGAATTACAAAATTTAAATAAAATATATTGAAGTGCTTTTAGTTGGTATTACTATAAACTGCACGTGTTAGTTCATCTTCTGCCATGTTTGTGCTAAAAATACTTTATTCAACTTCTCGAAGCAAGCTGTAGCTTTTTGTAGGAAATATGATATCTGATTACAATATTGTCAATATTTCTTTTTTCATTTTTTACAAATAAAAACTTGTGTGAATACCGCACCAGAGTCATACAGTCCTAACCGCTCCCGTCTGGAGCCAGTGAGACTATGGCATCCTCAAAGGAGACCTCAAAGGAGATGACGAGGAGGAAGGTGGGAGAGTACCTAGCTATTCAGATATAACCAAACACTAATTGTAAAATAGTGCAAATTAATTTTAGTAAAATTTATTTGAACCCGCGACCTTCGGATTGCTAGTCGAGAGCCACCTCAAGTAGTTTGATATGTTTGGTGACTTAGCAGGAGTGCCCGGGTTTATGGGGTGAGGTTTGTTCGGTTCTTGGCGGCGGATGCGCTTGCCTACCAAATGCGTGGTGGGCCGGATCGATTAATCCTCTTTCAACGCATCGCCTTGCAACGCAGTAGGAGACTTGGATTCTTATGTTTATCACTCGAACACACTGACCCCCAGATTACTACCCACCCATCATACCTATTTCCTTCCCAGAACTCACTCTCATTCCTTTCTTTCAAAATACCCCCAACACAGCATTCACAAAGATGACATAGGCCTTGAGGGTTACGATTTTCCTTAGGGCCTCCTGTGTGGAGACGATGTAAAAAAATACAAAAAATAAACAACTTTCTCGCTAAATCGTTGGCGGTGACTAATGGTAGGGGTATTGGTTATCTAATAAATGGTTCCCGGGGCGGCGGTACACATAATTGTAATAGTTCTCGAGGGCTCTGATGTACAGACATTATGGCTCCTGTTGATTGACGAACATATACTAAAACATCGTTGGTTGGAATCGGTGCTTGAAATGACTTTAGCCATGTTTAGTAAAAAACAAATTAGAATTAATTTTTCAGCAATTTCAATTTAAAATTTGAAAGATTAAATTCTCACCAATCTAATCGCCGCAATTTTAATAGGCACATATTATGGATATTACGCTTTGTTTCAACTTAATCATTACAAGAAACTTACGTCGGGAGAGATGGTAAAAGATACATTATAATAAAATTTGATTCAATCAATGTTCAAAACTTCTCTTATAAAATGACTTACACAAATCTCACCCCATGAACCCGGGCACCCCTGCTAAGTCACGAAACGTAGTAAATGATGCATTAAAGTTACATTTTTGTTTAATCAAGTTCAAAAGGTTTTTTAAGCATGGATTTGACGTTTGCGAAAGTTCCATTTCAATATAAATACGCGTGAGGCAGTCTATCCTCTTTAAGTACAGAGTCATTTTCATAGAATATGGATGTTCTAACGGAATCTAAAAAGTACCACAACGCGCGCGAAATTGGCGGTTACAAGTTACAACACATACAAGCGGTCAAGTTTGTCTGAAATATATAGATCAACAAAATAAATCGTGTAAAATGTATATGCGACCGAAAAATGGGCGTGGCTTACAGCTAAATCTCGATGACACAAGTTGATCTGTAGGGATTTACATATGTATGCCAGCTTGGGTAATGGATCAACATATCCGGGGTGGATCAACAAATGCAAACGGATCAACATATACCTGGCGTACCGTCGCGCGAGATCAACATAGTACGAGAGGGGATAAATATATATATATATATATATATATATATATATATATATATATATCACAAAATTTTGAATAATTGCTTGAAGCATGTAATTTTTTTGTGAAGCGGGTATGAATGGTTTGACATTTTGCCATTTCTGATATCATTTCTAATTCGGGTGTTTCTTTTTAACACATGTAGTAAGGTTCGTAGATTTTCTTCGCATTATTATCGGGGACTCATTGTTTCCCACGTGTAGTTCTGAGAAATCTATTCAGATATTTATTCATACTTGTATAATATTGTTTATTGCTTTCCCCGTGTAAACAATACATCATTCATTTTAAACACCTTTTAGTGTTATATATATATTATAATTTTACCTTCAATGTTGTGCGTTTTTTTCTGTTATCGATGTTCTTTTCAATCTATTTGAGCATAGCTTTTCAAAATACTACAAGCCATTTGTGTTACTTCATTAATCTATTTTATTTTAGAATTTTCAATGCCGGTTGTGAATTGCAATAATTACTATACAAACTTCTCAGAGAAAAAAAGAACGAACAGATAAATTTACATATCAACTGTGTAATATTTTGTCTTTTCTCCAAAATTTTCTTTTATTTGTTTAAAACAATATAAAATTTTCTTCTCTCTTGGCTATGACCGATATTTAAAAATTTTTTTCTAAGACTTTGCATATGTGTTCGCAGGGATGGAAAATTCCTCCCCTACAACACATAAGCCTCCATGAAAATTGGACCCTTTTCTTTGATATCTACAGAAAGCTACTTAAAGCTCTCTTGTACTATATATCTTTATAGACATATGTACTTAAATAATTAATACGTTATTTACGAACTTGAACGCAAATATTTCCGTATTTATATTGTAATTAAATTCCATCAAACGTTGTGTAATTTTTTTTTGATTTATGATATAGGATTTTAATTACCTTCATTTTTGTGGTAACCCCCTTGGTTCTGATCGAGGTGTTGAGTTTCACAATTTAATTGGTCTTTCCATTGCAAACCTAGACTTAAATGGATTCCCTGAATGAGCTAACTTTCCTATTGTAATTATCCTGATTCCCTGCACCCTAACAAAGTCGTAGTTAAACGCTGATAAAAGATATTATACATGTTTATTTGGACAGGTAATTGAATATAACTCAAATGGTTAATTGTTAGTAAATTTGATTTTGGTAAACTCTTGTGTCAGTTTGGCGCCACTCCTTTATGATTCTGCTGCTATAAGGTACATGTAAAGATTGATTTAGTAGGTTAATGTAATTAGTTAATTGCATATTTGACGAACTCGGAATAGCCCATTTGCTGGCATAATTTGGCTCCAAATCCTCCTGCAAGTAAACGAGATGATCGTGAGTCAACAAGAAATTTGCACAATCCTTTGACACGGCTCTTTGATTGATACCTAAGTTATCGCGTCCCAAAAAGCCTTCCACGTCATCATGTACTGCCTTCAAGTTTCCCCTCGGGTCTCGAAACCCCCAAATTCCGACTCCTCCTTGGACTACAATTTACTTAGGGCGAACCGGTTTCGTACTATATACAATCATATACTCACGGTTGGTGTGGACTTACGGGTCGTGAATCCTCATTCCACGTTTAAAAGAAAATGCGAGAGTGGTCTATAAGACCTAAAATGCAAGCTGTATGCAGGTCCGCATTCTCCAGTAAACAGTACATACGAATAAATATATGTATACATACAGTTTGGGAAAGGTTTATAACTCGCAATACGAGGCTATCTACCTCGCATTCCGAGCTCGGATCTCGCACGAAGAGTTCTGCGAAACTCTAGGATTGGTAACCGAATATATACGTAAGAATAAGGTTATACTAATAAATACTAGTAGAATAAGGTCTTATTTGATAGTTTGTTTTGGAGAGCTATCGAACTCCAGGCTTTTGTTTGTTTGGTTTTGACGTTTTTATTTAAGAGAATCGCCATCTCTATTTGATTTGGTTAATGGTCTTGTTATAGGAGCGACCACTGCCTCCTATTGATGAACTGTATTTGTTTTAAATTTTTCCTCCAGGGTTCAACATTAATTTTTGTTCATCCTATCCCGTGATTTTCCAATTGTTTCAAGTAGTTGATTGCCACATTAGAGAATACTCGACTCTCAAATGTCTCAGGCAACTGATGGGGTTCTGTATGAGCACCCAATCAATAATATTCAAATGTTTCGTATAATTTTTTTTTTTTTTTTTTTTTTTTTTATTAACAAAATTTTTGATACATATACAATTCAGGTACATACATAGTAATATAGAATGAAAGAGTAACAAAAAAATCCCACAAAGGCGAAGCCTGAGCGTGGGTATTATAGTGTAAGGATAAAACAGTGGTGTTTAAAATATAGTTTTTTTTAAACTTGTTAAATGTATCTATAGAGATCAATGTGATTGGTTTTTTTTTTTAGAGAAGTTTCTATTTTTTTTTTTTTTTTTTAAATTTACAAACATATACACACACACACACACACACACACACACACACACACACACACCCTTACACACACAGATACACGCACACACAGACACACGCACACACAGACACACGCACACACAGACACACGCACACACACTCACGCACACACACACACACCCACACACACACATAAAACATAGATGCATGTATATATTTCTTTGATTTAAAGAAATTAATCTTTAATTTACAGAGAGACATGTGGTAGTTTAGTTATTTAGAAACAGATGGCTTAAATTATAGAAAAAAGTTACTCGCTTCGAAATTATTTCTTATCCAACTTTTAACATTTTTCTTATATAAGTTCAGGTTTTGAGACATGTTGATGGAATTGGGTAAAGAATTGAACAATTTTGGGGCAATATAGTTGATGTGCCTTTGGCCCAGCCTAGTTTTGCAGTGAGGGACTGTGAACACGCATGTGGTATGTCTCTGGCTCGAGCGATTTGTGTTTTTGGTGAAATTGATAGGACGCGTAAATATAAATTTGAGACATTGAATACAATAGATCCGTCTTAGTTCCATGATTTCTGTTTCTTGAAATAACTGGTTGGTGGGATATGTCTTGGTCCTTTGGTACATTATTTTAATGATGGATTTCTGAGCGATTTCTAAGGGTTTTACGTGATTATTGTAAGTTCCTCCCCAGGCAATTATTCCATAGGAAATAGATGAAAGCACTAACGCGTCATAAACAAGTTTCATGGTTCTTATATTGACAATGTTGCTCATTCGTTTGAAAATGTAACTTAGGTATCTCAGTTTATTGACCGTCTTTTCTATATGGTAAGTCCATTTGAGTTGGCAGTCTATAGTAACTCCTAAATACTTGATATATTGTCCGAATTTCACGTCTTCGCAGTTTAAGCATGTCGCAAAGTTACAATTAGGGTTGTGGAACTTCAGATTAAGATTATTTTTAGGGGATGACTTTTGGGAATTGTAAAAGGGAATAAAGATAGTTTTATTCAAATTTAGACTGAGGAGATTTCTATCAAGCCAATCTTTGACTGTTGCAATACATTTGTTGGCTTTCCTGGTTGTTTCTTCCCACGTTTTACCTTGTACTGTTATTGCAGTATCATCGGCAAAAGAGAGAATTTTACCTGGTATTGCAATATTGCATAGGTCATTGATGTAGATTAGAAAGAGTAGTGGCCCTAAGACAGTTCCTTGAGGAATACCATGTTTTGTCAAGTCATAGGTACTTAAGCTTGTTCCTATTTTTGTGCGTTGTTGGCGATTCAATATATAGCTTTTTAATAACATGAAACTTTTGTTTTTAATACCGACTTTAGAGATTTTTTTTAATAAAATTTTGTGGTTGACTGTGTCAAACGCTTTCTTTAAATCCAAGAAAATGGTTAGCGTTTTAGTGTTAGAGTCAAGGTTAGAGTATATGCTTTTGGTTAAGCTAAAGATAGCGTCATCGGTGCACAGTTTGGTTCTAAAGCCGTATTGATTAGCTGAGAGGATATCATTAGATTCTAGAAAGTTCATAATTTGTCGTTTTAAACACTTTTCGAAGATTTTGGATAATTGAGAAGTTAAAGTTATAGGTCTGTAGTTGTCTGTTTTGAATTGAGATCCGGATTTATGTATTGGAATGATGTGAGAGAGTTTGAAGTCATTGGGGTAAATGCTATGCCTGATGCAGTTGTTGAAAATATGATGTATTGGAATGATTATATGCTTTTTAATTGATTTAATTGTGGTATTGCTAATGTTATCTGGGCCATTTGCAGACTTCTCTTTAAGGTTGTCAATTTGTTTTGAGATTTCAAGTTCTGTTATTTCGTTGAATGTAGATAGTTCATATGTAGTGACATTAGAATCTGAAAGGCCGGGAGGAATTTGATTCGAGTGAATGCTAAGACTGGGATTATCATCTATGAGGGTTGAGGCGATGTTTGTAAAGAAGTGATTGAAATTGTTTGCAATGCTCTCAGCGTCTTCGATGGTTGTGTTATTGTCAGTAATGATTTTTTGAGGAGTTTTATGAACTTTTTGGTTCCTGTTTGAGATTTCGTTTATGACGTGCCATGTTTTTTTGGAGTCGTTATGAGCATTATGTAGTTGTGTAGAGTAGTATTGTTGTTTTTGTTTTTTTATGATTGAGTTTAGGTAGTTTCTAAATAAAATGTATTCGTTCCGTTTGGTGTGGTTCTGTGCTTCGTTTTTGGATGTGCAATATTTTTCGTGATTTTTATAGATCTTAAAAAGTTTGTTTCTGTGTTGTATTGAGATTATTAGTCCGCGCGTAATCCACGGTTTTATGTGTTTGTGCTTACTTTTTGGCGGTGCTATTGTTTCTTGACTTTTTTTAATATAATTTTGAAGTATTTCATAGAAGGTATTTAAAGCCAAATTTGGGTTGTCATTAGATAGGACAGCGATCCACGATTCTTCGTTCAGTAAGTTATTTAAAGTTGAATAGTTGATTTTAATCATTGCTTTGTTTTTCGGTTCAACAGAGATGGATAAATTTGGTGTATGATGGCCGTAAAAGGTGGGATAGTGGTCAGTTATGTCGATTTTTAATGTAGCGGATTTATGTTGGAAATTTTTGTGTGTTTTTAGAAATATATGGTCAAGACATGTATCGTTTGGATGATTAGGTCTGGTAGTGTTGTTTATATATGATAGGTATCCTGTGGAGTATAGAACATTTAGATATTCGTTTGCGGTCGGATTTAATACAGCGTTTTGTATATTTATGTTAATATCACCCATAAAAAATGCAAAATCGAATTGATTAGAGCTGTTATTGTTGATAAAAGTTTTGATTTCTTGTGTAAACAAAATTGGGGATAAAGAAGGGGAGCGGTATGCTGTTAAAATTGAGTATTTTTTTCCTTTGGAGGAGAAGGTTGCATGGACGGCATTTGCATATTTGAAATGAGTGTTGTCTATGCTAATGTTGGATATGGTGTGTATATTGTAAAATATGGTTATGCCATCGTGAGAGGTGTGTCTAGACGGAATTGAAAAAGTAGTGTAGTTTGGTAAGTTGAAAGGGGTACATTCACGCATTTGTGTTTCAGTGAGTGCAATAAAATCAATTTGGAAGGTTAACGAATTTAAAAGGATACAGAAATCATCAAAATTTTTTCGAATGCTTCTGATGTTCATGTTTAGTATGTTGAAAGATGTGTCGTAGAAAAGTGTGTTTACATCTTCAAAATTGTCACATTCAAGAGTTTCAGGGATGCTGTTTTCTTCTGAAGGGGCCATTTTTAGTTGAGTCCGGAGGTCATCTTTGAAGGTACAGGAGGGAGTCCAGGTTATTGAAGGGGTATGTCGCTCGCGTCTCTGATGTATATAATTGGAGTATCCTTATTTTTGCGGAGAAGGACGTTCCCGTTCTTCGTCCACGCGTATTGGTAACCCATCGCCTTTGTTGCTCTCGCTAGCCAGAGTAATTGCTTGTTTTGTGGCGTCAGCTTTTCATTTATGTAGATAGGGTTTATCGAGGTGGAGTGATTTATATCTTTGGCGGAGAAATATCCCGCTTTCTTTTTTTGGGAAAGGATCCTGTCTTTCAATTCTTTTGTAGCCATCTTTATTGTTATACATTTCTTTAGTGAGTTGGTGTAAATGTTTATTATGGAATTATTATTTAGTAAATCTTCACACCCTATTTTTTTAAAGATGCATTCAATAGGTAATTTAGGATTTTCTTCTTTTTTAGTTTCGATTCCGTTGATTTCGAGCGATGTTTCAAGGCAGTTTTGTAGAGATTGATTTACAACAGATTTTAAATTTTTGTTTTCTTTTTCCACTTCCTTAATTTTTTTGTGTAGTTTATTTCTCTCTACTTCATAGTCATCGATTTTTAGTGAAAGAAAGTCAATGGTCTTGGTGAGTTCGCACAGCTGGTTCTTGAGGTTTTTTACATCTTTTAATTCAGCAGAGAATTTTTTTTCTATAATTTCCGACATATCTTTTTTTAAGCTATCGATGTTTTTTTGGTTTTCAATGTTTTGAATAGCTATTTGAGACATTATGTCTTTTTTCATTACGTCCATTTTTTTTTCTAGGAACTGTATGATTTTATCTTCGCTATCCAGAATGGTTGTCTTGCCTCTGGTGCTGCTCATTGTGTATTTTTTAAAATAAGTTTATTGTTTAATTAGATGTTCTATATTTTTGTTTAAAGGGTTTCAAAAATATCACACGTTACAATGCAGATTAAAATTAAATTTAAAAGAACAAAAAAAAAAAATGCGGTTGAAAAAAAAAGCAGCAAAGTTTTTTTTTTTTTTTGGAAACTGTGGGGTTTGAACTGACTTCCCGTATTCCACGGAGAGAATTGGCGAAACGTTTATACCACCAGGCTACTGACCGCCTGTGACGTATCGATAAATAATTATAATATTAATTGTGAGGGCACAGGTCCGTTTGTATTTGTTGTAATAAAAGGTTTTGATTGAGTTTGCAAGGCGGTCACTGTCACTTCAAATTGTCACTTTAATCACTTAAAATTGTAATGACTAGGCCGTTTAGACTAAACTAAATTGGATGAATCACTTCACTGGTTTTTCAGGTAAACACCAACCGTCGGTTGTTTGATTTTGGTGAGATTTTAACTATGAATTTGAGCGATTTTTGTGGAGCGATTATTTGACGTGCGCACTGTTTTAAATGTTGTCGTACTTCGATACATTCGATATAATCCTACTAACCCGTGATTTTTCAATTGTCGATTGTGAATGATAGGTATTTGAGAGCACGCATCTTCCAGCTGTTTCAGGTAATTAATAAAAATCTATGCGACTATCTAATCAATGATATTTAAATGTTTCATGTAATTTTTTGATATAAATCTGGCTAACCCGTGATTTTTCAATTGTCGTTTGTGATTGATAAGTATTTGAGAACACGCATCTTCCAGCTGTTTCGGGTAATTAATAAAATCCTTTGTGACTAACTAATTATGGCCAAGGTCGTTTTCAAACTATGCGGTTGACCCAATTCTCCAGTGATCCCTTGTTTTATCAACAAATTGAACAGGGTAAACATCTCATCTGACCCACTAACCCAGATGTGAGATTGTTTATTTTAAAATATCTCGCGCTCTCCTTGTGATTCAGTTATGATACCGTTTATTGTGCATAGTTAATTTAAATATTTTTAATTCCTTTATTGAAGTTAAACTATTTTTCATTTTCCGAATTTAGTAAATTTACTAGGTTAAATGAAGAATAAATATAAATATATATTTAAGTACACATATGTCTATTGTCAAAATATGTTAAATAAGAGTACATATATTAATAAATAAATATAAAATATATGATTCTACATAGTCTGGAATATTAATAAATACATATTTTCTTTTTCAATAATATAGATATGTCCTCGGGTAGGTATTAAAAATCGCTACCATTTCGATGCTTCGATTAATAAATAAAATACATATATATAATTACATTACTCATATATATATTCTTTATATACAATATTTTACTTTACTTTTATATAGATAAATACACTATATATATATATATATCAATGTGTAATTCCTTTTTGTTGTTTTTACTTTAATATTCAATTGGCATACTTCCACTTCACAGCCCTTCTGTGTCTCCTGGGACCTGAAAATTATTTATAAAAGGAAAACTCACCCCAATCAAGGTATTTCCGGTTGGGTGTACACAACAACCTTGATGAAGAAAAACTACCTAATTAATTGTATTTTTCAACTAATTTCAAAATAAATCTTTTCGACTATTTATTCCTATATAATATTTTATTCTCGCTTGAATCATATAAATTAGCTGATATTTAATTTTTCATCCGAACGAAATCCTTATCCAGAAAACCCGTTGATTTAATAACACTTTTCTAGTTTAGGCTTTTGAATGATAGCTGTTTCAAATACTTTTTTCGAAATGGTAGACTGATGTTTAGAATTCCGGTTAAAACGACAAACACTTTTAACACTGTCGCTATACGCACGATGGATTTTAATTGAACAATTTATTAATTCTAAATTTCTTTTTATTTATTTTTATAAGAAAATTTTTTCCGAATTGCGCAGACTTTTAATTATCTCGATTCTTAATAAATTAATTTCTTTTCCGAACTGTTACTTTTAGAACAAAGGTTTGAGCATTTGTTGTTATTTCTTTTCGAACTGTCTAGATTGTGTTTATTTTAAACTAAGACGTAAATATTTATTACTATTATTATTATTTTTTAACCAAATTGATGTTAAATTATAATCTATTTTTAAATATCAATACGCGATCACGTTCACTTTAGATTTCCGAAAACTCTTAATTGAATTTGAATGTTTTCAATTTGAATGAAATAATTATTTTTAAATTTTAATTAAATTCTTAATTCCGTAATCACTTTCTGCACTTCACTTAACACTTTTAAGCACTGAGTTTAATATCTATCTTTTTTTTAACACTGTTTGATTAAATTAAACAGACTTATTAAAATTTCACTGATTTTAGCACTTGTACTCTTTCCGAAATTCTCTAAGTCCAGGGGCTTATTCAAAATTTAACACTTAAAGATTTTTCACTGTTAATCCTACCAAAAAACGTAGTACTGCCACGTAACAACTTTTCAAATCCTCGGCGCGACTGTCCCAAAACTGGTGTGTACCGTCATTTTATACCCTTCTCAGATTCCAAAAGACGTATCTGAATTTCCTTTGGTAATCAATTCTATCTTTTAACAACTCGCAAATCCGAACATCCCTTCCCCTAATTTCGATCGTTCCTACATACGATCTTCTGTTGTCCGGCTTTGGGTGGCGGTCAATTTCCATCTCACAACTCTAAATCGATAGGGTCCAAATCGGGTAAGTCTGTGTTAATCGCCCAAGCTCCCTTTGTCCTCTGTTCATACAAAATGTAGTTAAAATCTCATGAATTTGCGTTCCTTTTTTTTTCTCAATTCGCGATAGGTCCGTCCTCAATAACATATATGTAGATCCCAATTTTATGCATCTCGTGCGAAAATTGTTTAAATCCATGCTGAAATCTTTACTACGCATTTTTGAATTTCGATTTGTCTAAATTCTACTTAATTTTATTGTCAACTATATGAGCTTTTCCATTTCCACCCGTACCTTCTATCTCCATGTCGCAGATTTGAGTTTTTCCTTTATCTTTGAATTTTATTTTTATCCGCGACGTTTTCTTGCACAAATTCTTCTTGATTCTTATGTCATTTCTCATAGCTCTTATAATTACTCATTTTCCAAGTCGTATTTATTAATTTCACGGATAAATTCGAATTGTATCGGTTTTCTCCACATGGATCATTTCCTTTCTCCGTTCTTTACCCTTCCTTTTATCTTTTCTTCACTTTTCCCGATGTGTGTGGTCTCCTGGGAAATTTCATACTTCATTTATTATTAATTAATATATATTTTTCCACACTTCTATGGGAGATATACCTAATTAGACTCTGGGATATCTGTCATTTTTATTGCCTGACCCAATCTCCGCCCATTCTCCATCCCTCACTTACAAGATTTCACATAAATTATACGTCTGGACATATGTTTACGCCTCAGATTTTATGTACTATGGTCGTAAATTTTATTTTATTTCAAACCTATTAATTTTAATCTCTTTTGCCTAATCTAAATACTTCATAAGCTCCACGTTAAAGTTAATCGTCTCTCCAATCGTTTATTACCTTAACGTAAATAAAAATCATGTTCGGATTTCGATTGTTTATATTCCAAAATACACATGAGACCGTCAACCTTTTATCTTGTTTCGATCCCTCTGTAATCTTGTGTAACTTTAATATCTATCTAACCTAATAATCATGTAAAATGTCTACTTTTCCTGAATCTAATCTATCGCTATATGTTTAGTTTTACTGTCTTCTTCTGATACTCAATTTTCATGTCCCTAGGACCTTCGTAGCAGTCCAAAATCTCTGTATTATCCTTCCATTCGGTCGCCGCACTTTTCTAAAATGTGTATTTTTTTGCGAGATTTTTCATTCAAAATTGATTTACCAATATGTCCGTTTCATCTTAAATTGATAACGATTAATTTCCATTGTTTCCAACACTCACTCCTCTCTTTAGTACGATTTTTTCGAACTCGACACCCTACTTCTATCATAAATAATTGCACTACAGTTGAAATTCCGCCAGTAACTTTCCTTCGCTTCTCCCGTCCTTTTTTTATACTATCACGTTTATAATTTTTTTTCATTGCATTTTTGTGTGTGCGCTTTACAACTTGTAAAATCTTCAAAGCACTCGATTTTCTATGGTTCGCTATCTCATGAATGTCTCAGTCATTGTAAACATTCCCAGGAGTTTGTCACCTTGAAAGTCGATGTTGACCCTAAAGTGCGTTCACCTCTAATTTCTGTGAGAATCGAAATGTCGTTAATTATCTATTTTATTGCCCGATCCAAAGTTTATTCCTTTGTCTGTAGTAGATGCACGCCTCTCCCTTCACTGATTGGTTATTCAAAATTTTTATAGCTCTTTGTTCAGATCTATTGGTTGACAAAATTCAATATTTATTTTTAGGCCTAGGAAAGGGGAAGTACCAGTCGTCCTAGACGATTTTACGACCTCTCTGCTTTCGTCCCGGAATCTTGATTTAATTTCAACTATTACAGGTGTCTACTGCAAGCAAGCTGGATCAATTCTTTCTCCGCCAGATGTCGTTAGCATGTCCGTTTTCATAAATAATTTGCATATTTTTTTGCAGCTATGGTTTATCTGTTTTTTTTCACTGTGATTTAAAGCCTTTCATCACAACTGACAACTGACTCTTCTTAAAATTTCTTTTGTATATTGTTTTAATTTGTTTGGTTAAACTGACAATCATTGTGTGCAATAATATTACAACCACAATACAACTGAGCCTCGCGAATAATATCTATAAAATGTTATCTATAAACGTTGACAAGTTGAATGTTCACTTTGTAGTAAAATTAAGTCGGTGTCTTTTTATTTATATGTGATCACGGACATTTGCCTTTGGCTATTTGTAAATAAAATGTATCAACTTTTCATCGATAATACATTTCATTTTGACATAAACGTCGATAAAATTCTTGTGAAATTGGTGTCAGAAAAGAATGTATTTCTAGAGAAATGTTAAATCAGCTGTGTCTTGCCTTGCACGCTTCTTTTTAAGATTTTGACAATTCATAAATTTCGATTTGCTGGCTGAAAACTATACAAAGTATTAAATTATTTTCACTAAGAATTCATGATCTTGTTATTTTTACTAACATATTATTGTAGGTTGTTCGTTGAAAAATTAAGTGATAATTTTTTTGTCTTATAATCTTTTCTCAAAATTTATATATCTTTGGATTAATTTTTTGAAACAGGATATCAGCTTGTGTAAAAGCCACCAATACCCACTATCCGAGTCGCTGAAAAGAGCCAAATTACATTATTTTATAATTTGGGAGAAAGCATATCATCTCTCTATAGAATATTACGATCGATTTCAGGTAATTTCACTCTAATCTCCACTTACCCTTAGCACCACCTCAGTCTCAGGTATCTAGGATTTAGTTGACCTTGTCGGAGTTGGGATATTCCCTTAGTAAGGCTCAATGTATTTGAATGTCATTTATTTATAAACATGTTTCGATAATATCATCGCGAAGGTCACAACCTACTGTTGTATGGTCATTATGGTTCTTTTGCTATTTAGATAATTCTCAATCAGTTCGCCTCCCGGCACAGCCTTATTTACTCATTTATATTTATTCGTAATGTCTGATCAAATAAATCACTCAAATTTTTATCGGTTTTATTTTCTCTCTTCTGTGGTTAAAATATCAACAATGGGGGAGGTCATATCATCACCACTCCATCTTATTTGTTTGAACTTTTTTTCTGTTAATTTTATTTAATGCGCTGTAATTTAATATTCAGAAGGTAAATTTTCCTCTACAAATCCGGATAATTTAATGAACGTAGGTTCTATGCCATCTGTAATAATTATTATAAATGCGTACTGTCTAATTCGTTCGTTGATTGCAGCAGTTCTGAAATTGTATGATCATTTGTGACGAAAGGTGGTGTTTTATTGGGTAATACTTTGTTTCATACAAACCAACCAGTCTGATTCCATCGATCATGCTGATATTCTGATTAATGATCTGACTCTATATGCATTTCAATCTAATAAATTGATATGGCATGTAGTCATTGTGGTTTGGCAGTCGTTCGTACATATTTTATATTTTATAGTTTTCGTATCTGATATACAAAATAGGCAACTTGAGAATGTAGATTTTAAGGAATATAAACCAAACATTATCTTCCAAATGAAAATACTTAAATAGAAATATAACTGTTATCAGTGTTATAAATTATACTTTGTACATACTCTTCTGTTGAAAGATCACCCACCAAGGTGTTTTTTTTAGGAAAGATAAACATTCCCGGATTACGAATAACTTTAAATATTTGCAAATCTCATACTACCACCTACAACAGTAAACGGAAAATATAGCTTATATCGCGATGGAGGACTTACTCAGTCAAGGAATTGAACTCACGAAACCTGGATGGAAACCGATGCCAATTCAACCAGATATATCTAGCGGATTAAAATAAAAAAAAGGTTTTCAACCATCGGGTTTAATGTTTTTCTGAATTTATCAGTTAAATTTTACATTTGATGGTAACACAGGGCGACACAGCAATTAGTATAAATACATCATTATTGCACCAATTTGCCATCCAAAAGTAGAAATTTTCAGATGTTACATCAAGTTGTCACTTGCATTTTATGTTTGTGTAAAAAATTGCAGTATTATTGAGGATTATTATAATATTAGCTGATGTGTACCCGTCGTTACTTGGGTATTTGGATTTATTGGAGTAAAGATTTGCGTTTATATTTTCTGAAAAATTTATAATTTTAATGATTTATTTTTAGTTATACAAACGAACAGAGGTAATTGCGGTGTAATTGGGTGGTATAAAAGCGCCTGTTGGGGATCTTGGAAAAACACAGTTCATATTTCACACATTTTTTCTTCCTTCATACTCGAAAATGTTAAATTTCGTATTTTTACAATTTAATTTTTTTTGAATTATAAAACACAAATATACGGATCAGGTTTCAGCATCACTATTTAGTTCAGTGAACAACACACTTATGAATTAAATAAATAAACATGACGCTGTTTCCCCCGTTTTCAGGTAGGCGGAAAGGACAGACCGAAATACAACTCAATCTTGGCACAAACAATGACTTCATTCTCATTCAAACATTGTCTCATACGTACACTTATGTTATTGTGACTCCTGATTTATTATGACCCGACTCAAGTAATTGCTTCACTTTCGTCTTTCTCAAGCATCCCCTACTTCTTCTACCATTCACTTCCATGTCATAATATTATAATCTAATTTTATTCCTTTCCTCGTTCATCCGTTTTGCCTACATAACTTATGTAAGCGTCCCTTTCTTAATTTTATTAATTTTCGATCACCACATTTTTTACACACACAAGTGTACCACCATAGTTTACCACAAATAAGTATTTTGTAATCAATACACCAGAGTTGGTATAGGCACACCACTGTGGACCTCTAGCTTCACTTCTTTAGAATTTTTTAATAGCACCAACGGCTTTCAGTCTTTCAGTTTTCTGCATTTACCGTTCATTCAATATCCTAATCAGCCTTTCTGTCTCTCGTATATAAACCTATCAAATTCACAAACTTATACACAAAGTTATATTCTCGATACAAGTATTCTCATAAGTTGTCAAATCTAACAATTCAAAAAATAATTATTAAAAACTTTGGAAATATTTCGTTAATTTAATGTGCCAACTATCACAGAATTATATAAAATAAACGCCTTATACCAAATTTATAAAGCATATTTCATCAATAAAGTTCACCCTTCGCATAAGCAATAGATTCAAAACAAAAGGTCTAATAGCCATCCCAATGCTAAGAACGACCACGGCTCAGTACCACTACTTGTATTTATGTTTGAAATGGTAAAATATATTATTGTCCAAAAACAAAATTAAGGTAACCGAAACAATGAAATATGAACAATTCAAGAACCAAATTAACTCCCTAAAATTAGATAATGATATATTGTTAATTGTATACTTAATCTATACTATCTAAGGGTTAAAAAAATTAAAAACTTCGGCTGTTGTTAAAATACGAATTCTCTAAAATTGTGTATATTGAATTCTTGTAGTTCCATAATTAATTTGAAGATTGAATGATGTTAATTTGTATGTTAAATTACGTTTGTAGATATTTAATAAGACTTACTCCTCCCATAAACACAAGCTCCTAGAGCTCACCTTGTAATGTAATTAGGAAAAAAATAGTTTTATTTATTTTGCATTTGATTTGAAATTTTGTGTTATTTTGTAATGAATAAAATAAAATAAAATCTTTAGGTTCTAATAAAGAGTTAGAAAACAATTCATCTAATTTCTAGGTTAATTTTCAAGTTCTGTTATTATATTACCATGGGCGCGTTCGTTCGCAAAATTGAAATAATAACAAAATTTGAATAGAACATTTACAGATTTTGGGATCAACATTAATATTTGATGTATTGTTCAAATTCTGTGAAATGACTTGTCCTTAGAAAATTTTATATGAACTAACTTTTTGTAACATCGTAGTAAATTATTTTAAATTAAAATACCATCAGGCCAATTATTAAACTTATAACGATAAGAACGGAGTGAAATTTGAACGTTTTGCAACTAAAGCTCACATTCTGAATGAAGATGGTGATCCATTTTTGTTACTATTTCCTATTTTTTGTCAAATTTTACATTTTAGATTTTGACTCATGAATGAATTGATGCAAATATTGAAAGTGGAAATTAACCCACTCCCCAACACCTGATTGAGCTGAAACAGATAGGCTACTATCGATGACAATGCATATTATCAACTTTTAATTGCGATAAACACGCGGATACCTGCTTTTAATTATAAACACATTATCTTGCAATTCTGAATGGTGGTCTTACAGCAGGGCGATACTGAGAGTATTTTCCATATTGGGACGTGCCGCAAATATACTCCTTAGTAGTAAATGGTGAAATAATGCGAATAAATCAAATAAAATTCGCTGGGATTTGAACCGTGACCTCCGGCTTGATATTCGAGAGCCTTACTCCTCGACCACTCAAATGAGGCCCCAGATGTTTAATGTTGGTCTTCGTTAGCATTTTGATTAGAATCAGAAGTATGTATTGCATTTTTCATTCTTCCGATAGTGAAAGGGCACCATATTATTTGTTTCGGTAATTCGAACACGGAAAGTAACTAGCATGGGGAAAATCGTGGTTTTATATCATGCGAGGACTGATTAGTTTCTGGAACGTGGATGTACCCATGTAGCCTATTATTTCTCATATAACTACTTTGGTTCACAGAATTACGTAACTATTAGCCGCTAGGAAATATAATAAGGAAAAAGAAATGATTTTTTTAAAATAAGTATTTACAAAAGATGATTAGATATTATTACTAGAAGACTTATTAGAGATCATTATTATTGTTAAAATAATTATTTTATTTTTACTGACGATAGAACTGTTCAAGATGATTATCTTTTTGATAAGCCTTCTTCCACTTATTATGTCCGAACTGCTGGGGATGTTTTGAGACAAAAAGTTGACCACCACCTTGAGAAGGTTCTTGCCTGGGATACGAGCAGTCAGCTTCAACATCCTAAAAACCGATGCGTGTCTTATTTCGGTAAAGAGCGAGATCAATGATTGTCAGGTGCAAATTGATGGAAGCACCCTCCCCAATAAAGACTCCATTGAAATGCTCGGAGTAAATATATAAGACCGGCTCAAGAATCGGGGCTCTAAAGAAACCCGGACAAATCTTGCTTCCAAGAATACAGATTCTTCAATAGTAGCAAACTGCTTGCCCTATAAAAATTACAATTACGCCCAGCAATTGAATTTGGGAGCCACCTCTGGGCTGGAACCCCACAACACTTAATTAACTTACTTGATTATGTGCAAACGAGGGCGGTCCGTCTGATTGAAAAATTGATTCCAAATTCAAATACAATTTGGGCATGCTGAATCTGTTCTAGAGGTATTTTAGTGAATCCCAAGAAGCTAGAAGCACAGATCCCCGGTGCACCGGTGCACGTGCGTGAAACTCGACGTACACAAGCGTTCAATGTTGAGTTGGTTTCATGAGAACGGACCTATCTTCGACCCGTTTTTATGTAAGACGGCTCGTATGTGAAACGAGCTACCAGTATCTGTATTTCATCCTTCATATAATTCGGGCCTCTTCAAGACCCGAGATAATAAATCCTTTCCTACTGCCCCTACCTTAACCCGCCTCACAACGCTACCCAACCGGGTAGCGACATGGCTTCCTTGCCTTTACAGTGTACAAACAGGGACGCTCTTATGAGCCACCACTAAAAATAAAAATAAAAATAAATTGTATATTTTAAACAGACCTATTCGAATTTTATTTTATTTTTGTTAGGTAATGAATTTATTGAAGCGAATTTCAAGAAAAAAGCGAAAACCTATTTTCCGACATTCGATCGAGCTGAAACTCGGCAGTCTGTCGTGTCAAAGACAATGTATACTATCAACATTTTATGGCAATCACGCATAAATACGCAGACATATACGCTTTCGGAGAAATTGGATGACATTTCAGCAGTTAATTTATGCCGTATTATTATTAGTGTAATATACCGTAAATTATCCAATCGGGATTTGGCTTGGTTATTAGAGTTGTGGACTCCAGTTTTTAGGTAGAAGGATTCGACCCTCAGTCAATTCAAATGTTTAAAACGATATTTTCAAGTAGTTGAACCTGACATAATTTTATTTTTGTCTTTCTTCATTCACAATCAGATTATGTTTGTGCCAAGTTTGACTGAATATAGTTAGCAAACGTTTTGCATTTCGTCTCTCTGTAAATTTGTTTGTGCATTCGGTTTCCGTATCAAATTGAAGTCCGTTTTCATAGTTGAGTAAAGAAAATTATTTTTTGAAATGTGAAATCGTAATGTATATTTGGATTTTACTTACCTGCAAGGTAAAGGTTTGAAACTTTTTTTTTTTTTAATATTATTGTTTTTTTGCATAATTGTAAAATTTATTACACGAAATAAAGTACCTACATATTAATACATAACGTGTGATAAAATAGGTAAGTACCTTATTATTATTTTTTTGATTTCAGAGATAATTGAGGTTTTGATTTATAAAATGAGAGACAACTTTTAGAAATATACCTTTTGGACGTGAAATCCATTGTTAACAGAACTACTTATTATATATATTTAAATTTTTCCTACATCTTTTCTATTGCTCAATAAATGTTGGTTTTTTTTTGTTTATTTATTTAATTAATTCTATTTAGTTCTAGCGTCAAAAAATTAAGAGAAAAGAAAGCCAAAAGAAAATTACAACATTGTTTCTTTTCATGACTGAAAAGGGGTTATCACGATACCTAACTATACGTGAACTCAAAATCCATTTTTTACCGTCTTGAAATTGAAACGTCGAAAATATTTTTGCTCATTAAAAGTAAGTTTTTGACGTAGGTTGGTTGCTTATAAAAAAGACGTAAGTATTATTTTTCATTATAATACGTCTGCCAATGTCCAGATGTAAGGATCCAACCCTAAATTCATGTATCTCATGTCCGACCCGGCCGAGTCCGATCAAGCTCCGCTTTTTTGATATTCAACCCGGACAATCCCCTAACATATATGTATGTAGGTATATTACTTGTATAACATGTGTGTGTTGTGCACGTGTAGGTTACTTCACTGGATCAATGTTGGCCCTTGAAATACTGATTAATACTGAGGGTAATTGCGAAATAGGTTCCAGAGCTGGACATGTTATCTTTCCCCGGTCTGACTCCTGGTACCTAGTCGAGTTATATGGCTAGTGGTTACAAAATTGCGGCCTACGAGCCTTTTGGGACTTTGAGATCATTTTTCGCTCTTTCACCTGTAGCCCTCGTAATACCACAAATATGGCTCTGCTGTAGGTATTTTTTTTTACTCATGTAATTTTATCGTTATGTTTTTAGGCTAGATTAAGAAGGCACTGATTCACGTTACCATACGTGTCAGGACTTTCTATATGAAAAAAACTATATAGTAACGGGATGGAAAAATAGTGATTTAGGTAGTTCACAATAGTTTTGGATTGGACCTTCAATAGCACATCAAAGGCAGTTGTTTTTTTGACATGCTTTAGAAAATTTATGGGTGGTACTTTTTTGTCACTATAAGTACTGAGTAGGTACAATTTAATACACAAACACGTGTATTTATTATCCACCTTCTCCATAGTTATTTTTATTTTACCTCGATGGAAAAAGTTTTTATTTGGAATGCTTTTTTTCTTTCGAAAACTACGCAACGTGCAAAATGGTCTGCATTTACCACTATCAAAAATTTATCTGTGGTTATCAAAGTGTCCAATTGTTAACATTAGTATCCATTTCAAGACGAATTTATTTATTATTTATTTAAAGGTCACATTTCTTTTCTTGGCAACGTCTTTAATCGCAGTTGAACACATAGAAATGAAAATATCACGTATTGTTTTATTTTTTGGGAGTTGATAAATATTTAAATGTTCTGTAGTTCATGATATGTACATAATGTTGCAGGTTGAATCTGATTACTGACGCATTGATGTAGAAAACAGAAAATATCTTAAAGTTTTATGACGTCAGAGCAAATCGATTGAAATTTTCTTCTTTACGATGTTTTTTAATCAAAATACAGATTTGAAATCTTCGTAACAATATCGCAGATATATTTTTTAAATCACATGAATCATTATAAATTTGACATTCATTACAGGACGAAATATAAACGCCAGAATGCAATCTGTTGACGGACCATTAACCTAACGTTCGTCCTTTAACTTTGAGGAAATGAAACCTGACCTGATAATGCACTGTGGATTCCCACAGCTGGATATACGAATTTAAAATAAAAAGTAAAAGGCCTTGAAAATTTGATTGATACTTTCAAGCCAAAAGGCCTTCCTCTTAATGCTGCACTGATGGAATTTTGTAATGTAGCATTTTTAAAAGAAATACCGAGTTGTTTTCAACGTATGGTAGAACCCGCCAAAATTCATCCAGCTATGAAGATTTTTAGTGCCTAGATGTCTTGTTTTTGTCGACAATTTAAATCCTCGTCTTGTTGTCGTGTGTCCTTTATATATTTACATTTATTTTACTTTGTCGATATGGCTTTTCTTTAATTTTAGTTTACAAATTACAAAATTATTACATTTCAAATTGCTTAAATGTCACGCCAAGTTTGCAAAAACGTTTTGAGCGATTGCTTGAAATCAGATTGATTGCAGTGAAATCTAAGTGGATTCATAGGCTTTAAACCGCAATATATAACGATTTATATTATTTTGAGGTATGGTATTATTTGAATAATATTGTAAATTAATATAAACGTTATATCAATTGCTCTAGTGCAGTGGTTCTCATCCTTGTTGGAGGTACTGACCCCTACCAGTTTCATGTGCGGATTCACCGAACCTTTCTTAATTGGAAAAATAAAATAAGATTTTTTCAAATTCAAAACATAGGTATACATTTATACATAGGTGCACAAAATGAACAAAACCATTAGAACATGATTTTCACACAAAATTTATATTTGTTATACATGTGAATCCGTATTGTACATATTCGTTTTACCACTTTAGTATGAAGGGATTATAATATAAAGAAAGTATCACACGGCGTACCATTACGACAGTTACAATTTGACTACTGGGCGCACCAAATTTCCTGCAGCACAGATAGGCCAAGCGATGTTGAGTGATCACCTGCAGGCAATGATGGACAAGCGGGTGGTGTCATTACGAATCATATGAGTCGAGGGTGTATCTTGACCTGCGCCGCACAGTGGGCTGAAAATCGGTTTTCATAGACATAGAGACTTGAATTTTCAAGGGTATTTTTTTGGCTAGAAATGGATTCTGCTGATCATTAATATGCTATAAAATGTCGTACGAAGCAATTGCGTGTACAAATGAAGGAGTTATAATTTTTTTAAGAAAAATTTGTATGGCGCTGACATTAAAAATGAGGCTATCTCTGGAATCATAAGGTTGGCCGTTCTATCCTTACATACAGATAATACTACTATTTATTTGTATTTTTTTGACATACTTCATATTGTGGCGCAAGGTGCGATTTTTTTTTTAAAAATCCTCAAAGTTGAAAAAAACCCTTTTTAATGTTGATGATTCATTTTAATGCTTAAATGCTTTTAGGCTTGCAGTGTAAATAAAATATTGTAAACTAGACGAAGCATACTCATATGTAAAGTATTTAAGCATTAAAATGAATCTTCAACATAAAAAAGTTTTTTTTTCAACTTTGAGGATTTTTTAAAAAAAAATCACAAGTTTCGCCACAATACGAAGTATGTCAAAAAAATACAAATAAATAATAGTATATTTGTGTGTAAGGATATAATGGTCAACCTTATGATTCCAGAGATAGCCTCATTTTTAATGTCAGTTCCATACAAATTTTTCTTAAAAAAATGATGACTCCTTCATTTGTACACGCAATTGCTTCATACAAATTTTTATAGCATAGTAATGATCAGCAGAATCCATTTCTAGCCAAAAAAAATACCCTTGAAAATTCAAGTTTCTATGTCTATGAGAGGCGATTTTCAGCCCACTGTGCGCCGTACCCTCGAGACTGAATCACCGAACCCTAGGGGTTCGATCGAACCCAGGTTAATAACCACTGCTCTAGTGGTTATGGTTCCAAGATACTTTAATTCTTGATAAGTAGCTTAGAATTTTTTCAATGCCAAAAATTATATAAATGATGTTGACTCTTCTAGTAACTTCAGAAATAAGTCTTGAGTTCGAATATTATTTTAATTTATTGTTCAGCTATTAATTTAATCATGTTAATTATTTTTAATAAGGTATCTAGTTTAGTAATTAGCATCTACGCAATGAGGAAAACAAATTATTTTATATATTTTTTAATATTATGAATGTTCATATTCTGAATTAAATACAAAAGATTATTTTTTTTACAATTTTCGGTTTCACAGCTTAAATAATTTTCAATTTTCAAAACGATCGAAATCTTGACGTCATATGTACCCCGGTTTTATCGGTTAACATTAAGGTAAAACCGAATTTATATTTATAGTTAGATTTCCAAAAAATATTTATTGATTTTAAATAATTTGTAAACCGCAGTAGTCACTAGTGCGCTACTTTAAAAAGTGTAACTTGGTACAAAATTGTCAATGCATGCTGCCGACAATGAGAACCCGCCGGCCAATCACAGGGCGTTTAAGTATATCACAGTTTTGATCATTTATAAATGACGATTTATTAATTTTACATGAATTAATACATAATACTAATACGAATTCATTCAAAAGCAGCGTTTATTGATCTACATGAATATATGTTTTTAAGGTATATATTTTTATCTCAAGTTCATTATTTACTCATTATTATCTACTACATTTACTTATTATCTATTACTCAATATTATTCACTTATTTAAATTTACTTATTAGTATTTGACTGTTAAAATTTAATTTATGTTTATAATTTTTCATCTTATTTCTCACTCTTCATTGTCAGTACTTATCATTGACACCTATGATAGTGGCTGAAAATCCAACACTGGTACTTTGTAATACTTATCTGGTTTAGGTACAGTAAAATGATTTTGTCGTCAACTGTAAATCTATTACCTAACCGTAGAATTTTTAAGGTTCGTAGGTTCATATTACTTTAATTAACTTTAATCTGCTAATCTCAACACTGGACTGCAATAGTAAAAGGAGTGGCTTGTCTTTTTGCTTTTGTTACATAATTTTATGAATAAATAGATAAATAATTTTAACAGATCAGGAGGAGTAAGGTTGATAAATAAATCTGTAATAATTAATTTGTTTCTCCCTGAAAGTATTGATTCCAGAAGGAAGTAAAAAAGGCAATGTTTAATACTTGTGAGCCTTAAATACATTTTTAAATTGACTTTTATCATAACTTTTAATTTCCATGATTCTTTTGTCAGCAAAAAAATCTTTTGAAAAGCAGCTTTTCTACTCAATTTAAAACTTCTTTCATGACATTCTGATTGAGTTGTTGCTTTATTTTATTTTTGTAATGAATAAATGTTCAAGGGAGGACTTTATTTCTTATTTCGGAAGTAGGTATCCATTTTACTTGAAATAAATGAGAAAAAGTTTTTTATTGCCGATATAAAATTTCCTTCTCCGTTAAGTTTAAATGTTCGTATTTGTTTTAATTGTCGATGAGACTAAGCCCTAAGTTTCAAATTATTAATTGATGAAAACAATTCGGGAAACATCGGTAAATAAAGCTGAAACATATATTTAAAGCTGAGATAAATCAGTTAGACAAGAATGGCGTGAAGACAAACGATTTGAAGTAAAAGTGCTGTCTCTGCAAAAATTAATATGATGTGGTTAGCAAAAAGTAAGAAGGAGAAGAAAGTGGCGTATGAATAATATGAATTAGTAAAAAAACTCGGAAGGTGACAGAATTGTAAATGAAGCACTTTCCCTCTTTTCTTCATTCAGGTTTATACATATTTTTTCCTTTTCTAACATTTCGTTTTTAGTTTTAGTTTTTTTAGTTTTCCTAACATTTCTTAAAATTGTTATTTTCCTGTGCTTGTTTAATTTTATCTCTGCATTTTTATACATAATACGTTTCTAGTTGTATGTATGTACCTACGACTGAATTGGTTGTTGTAAACAATTTTAAAGAAAACATACACTCATAAAAACGAATTGCGTGGGAACTGAACACGTGATACATACAAAAAATAAAATTCTGCAAAAACATAATAATACCTTTAAATAATAAAGCGAAAAAAGTAAAAAAACTTGAAATGAAACAAGAAAACAAATTATACTCATTGTCGATGATAATACATGCTATCAACTTTTGATGGTAATCACGTACACACATGCATTTCTCTGAAAACGAATAACATTACATACAACAATTAATATACGAAATAAATGTCGATCCTAAATGACCAGCTTTGGCGATGTCAGTAGAGTTGTCGACTCCAGTTCCTATGAAGGAAAGTTCAATGCTCAGTCGAACCAAAATAATATATATTTTTTTAAAGTGCGAAAGACGTTTGAATATAGCTTTATTATGTAAAAAAAAATGTTTTCACGGGTTGATTTTTTTTTGTTTAGAATAAAAGTACCTTTATATTTTGCAATATCAATTAGCTATTTAAAAAAAATATATTTACATGGGTCAAATAGTGGAATATTGTTTGTTATTAATTAAATGAAATATAATTACAAAATTAAATTTAATAAGACTTACCATGTGCCGCAATATAAGTTTTTGCTCCACACACTCCGCTCCACTTACTTGTGAACCATAACAATTTCTTCAGTATTTGATTTAAAAAAAAACAATACGGAGAAATTATATTTGTACAATATGACTGTTATTTCAATTAAATGTATATATGCAGGATGAAATTCACACTTAGTTATTTTAAAATAAGTTATTTGTATGAAATTGCTTAAAATATTGTTTTTCAGTAAACAATTTAATATATTATTTTAATTTACCAAAAGTGGTTTTAATTACATAAAATCATTTGCAAGTTTTTCACGAAATGCCACATCTTTTAAGTATCTTTGAAATTTATCTTCACACTTTATTCAATTTTGGTAAAGTTATTTATCGAAACGGGTGTTTAATTGTGGTAATAAAACACTCAGATTAAATTTAAAAACACTCGTGTTAACACCTAGTCTCACTCCAATCACTTTAAAACAAAAAGAAGCACTTTAAATGTTCAAAAATCCCCCGTTAGCAAAGTTCAAAATTTGAGCGCGAGAGAAGCAGCAACTGCGAAAAGTTCCAACGGCGAACGCAGAACGGTAGAAACGAAGTAGACCTGGCACGAGGCCACCGACCACCACCGAGCGCGAGTTCCGTCCCTCCAAGTCCAAGCACCGGTATCACTGGAAGGGCTGGTATCACTTTTGGGAGTGCGAGCCGTAGGAGTGCCAGAGGAGAACTGATGGTATACCCGCTCGGTCCTACAAGTTTTAAAGAGGGTGAGAGCGCGCATGCGCCGGCAACCCCCAATTAGTCCGCCACTTTTGATGTAGCGCGGCCGTTCGACTGACTGCTGGCGGACTCTCGATGGCTTCGATGGCCCGTGGCTCGACGAATTTTTCAATCATAGCCAGAAAAAAAAATCTATGAAAAATGGTCAAAGGCATATTATGATTAAAAAAATAACGGTGTCACACAACACGGCGAAAACAACGTATATTAAAAAAAAATACGTTTTGTATTTTTTAGCATAGGAATATAAATAATACACAGGTGTTCAGGGATAAACTGCGTAAACTTCGGGAGGTGATATTACATGATAGTAGAAGTAAGAAAGATAAAAAGGTTAATTCTAAATTCTAATTTTTTTTTTCAGCCACAAAAATATTTTTCATAGAAGAAAGTTATTTTTTTTAATAATTGTATTTTTTAGACGGAAAACTTCAGAAATTCGAAAAAAATAAACATATTTTTTACTTGTGCTGTCACGTAGAACCACCCACCAAAGTTTGTGAACTGTAACCCCTGCTTGTAACCTTTTAATTAATATCCAATAACATGGCAAAGTGATATTGGGAAATGTTATAATTCATTTTTGATTGACATTTTAATGTTTTTCTGACCCGAATATTAAAATTAATGTTTAAGTTTGTCGAATAGTAAAATGTTCGTTGTACACTTCAAGTAGGTTCAATTGCGTTAGTAAAAAGCTTATTTTTTTCTACATTTCAATATAAATATTTAAAAAGTTTATCGATAAATCAGCATTTTTATCGGATTCTTCGTGAGCAATTTTTTTTAGTTTGTTGAACTATTTCTTATAATGGCTAGCTAAAAATATGTAGAACTCTCAGTGGTCATGTACCCAGATTTGCTCAGGGTTATGGACGGTTTGTAGTAATCATTTCAGGTTGTGAATTCTGATAAACTGAGAATTATGAATAAGTTTATTTTTACTACAAACATGGTAATAGCGGTAGAAATGAAGATTGGGAAAGGACCTATAAACGCGGTTATTATTTTTGTTACGATTTTTGTCATTATTCAGTGTCCACCGTTCACCAATTATTGTCTTTATTTTCTTTCTCGAGAGTGTTCGGCATTATTTTTTTCTTTTTTCAGAAATTAGGTAATATATTTTTTTATTTTTTTCATAAACCCAATTTAATAGGGAAATACTAATCATAAACTTAGACATAAACAAACCTTGCGAACACACGCAGGAAACTTCGGCATAGTTCTTTAGTTCAGAGAAAAAAACATACCACATTATTTTTTTAATCAAACAAACAACTATCTAACCATCACGTTATTTCCTCTTAGGGATTGGCAGAAAAGACAGAATAAAATACAACTCTATCTAGGCAAAAACTTCGTGCTTTATTCTTATTCATACACTTCTTTTATTGTGAATCCAGATTTTTTATGGCCCGACTAAAGTATTTGAATTACTTGATTATAATGGATATTATATCCCTGACTTCTTCTAGCATTCTCTTCCAATTCATATAAGTATTTTTTTACACTATATGCATGCGCATATAGTGTAAAATACATAGTGTAAACTACATGTATAGTGTAAACTACATAAGCGTCAATTTTTTCATCTTATTTATTACGTTTGCAACAGCCTTGCAATTATTTTCAGAATCATTTTTAACGCGATTATACTTTTTTTGTGTATTACAGACTGTGTGTCCATTTACAATAAACATATATACATGTAACATTAACTACATATAGATGATACGAAACAGAAATAACAAGTTATAAATAGTGATTTTAGGCATTGACATGCCTCTTGAATTCTTCAAGGCTACTATTAAAAATACTTACAGTGTTCTCTCACTGACTCACACAAGCCTCAGGAATTTCATTTCTACATCAATCAGTATTCTTTCATCCTCACTTTGCCAGTTCAGGGTTGGTATCCGCATTCCATTTTGAAATATTACCTAAGCTTTTTTGAACATTGTTTTACTAGCGCCAAAGACATCAATTATCCAGGAGATTTCTGCATTTATCATTCATTCATTATCAGTATCAGTGTCGACAACTTTATTTTATAGTGATTTTCTTAAAACATACTTTTCTTTACCCGCCTCACTGGACAAAGTCTATTCTCAGGCGATTATTATATTTATAAACTTGCTGTACCCCGCCACGCGTTGCTGTGGTTCAGTCTATCTGTGCCGATACAGAAACAATAGCGCGTGTTTCTTTTACGTCCAACAGATGGAGCTGTTGAAAAAAAACATATTTCTCTTATAGATGATATTAATAACGCATATGTATTGCGTCTTATTATTTAATACAATTGAATTCAAAATTTATATAAAATATCTACGTAATGCAAAGATTAAAATAGATATAAACATAAAAATAAGTGTTTTACTATAAACTTTTTTTGTAAAAAATAGATATAATGATATCCTCACTGGGATATCTAGTGTTGAGGTTGCTTTACATATTAAAATATTCAAATTTAGTAGTATGGATAATATAAAGTAATTTTAAATATATAAAATTGTGTTTTTTATAGTTATTACTCATATATAAATTGTTAACCTCGATACAGGCTTAGTCCTAATGAGGTTGATTTTTACGTGAAAAAAAAAATATTTACAGTGGGAAACAATAAATAAGTAATTTCATAATATGTTATAATACAAATATGTTTTTTTAAATCTTGGTCACATACACCTAATGTACATTAATGCACCTAAATACGTACGTAATTTGGAAAGAGAACCATATTTATTAATATGTTTTGTTATAAAATAATGGCATTCGAAAACATAAATAGTAATAAAAAACTTATTGAATACCTTTATTCATAAAAAGAGATGCTTTCCTTCAATCACTCTTGTGAATAAATTTAACTTTTAGGTTACATTATTCACAATATTTACTAGCTAAATTATTCCACTCGGATAACAGAATATTCGAGAGAGCAAAGACAGGGCGTCTAAAGTAGCGTGGTGAACTTTAGATTAACAATGAAGGCAAGTGTAAGCCCAACAGCTTGTACTTGTATTCCAATAATTATTTATTTAAACGTTTGTTGTTTGCCAACGTAGGAAGGCTATGCACCAATTTCCTCCTTTGAGATTTTAGAATCACTTTTAAAACATTTACCAAAACCAAAATTGAACCAATCTTGATAAAGAAGTTGGAATTTTGTTTACAAAGTATAAACATAGATGATTTTAATAAGAAATACTAAAAAGCAGTTTTTTTTCTCTTATATTTTCTCTTGAATTAATGCGTGTTAAAAAGACTTAAATTTGCGAGTTTACTTTTGTAGTGAGTTGGTTTACATGGTAAGTATCAACTTAGGTTTGTAGTAATAATCTACTCACTATACAATATTACCGAGATTAGCATACAAAACAGCAAAACCAAATTTAATAAAAAAACATTTATTTGACGTCCAGAATTGTTGCACCTCACTTTTGCAGCGCTTCGACAATATTTGCAGTAGTAATGGAACGTATATTTCAGGGGTTAAATACATTTTTTTAGTGTTGTGTCTACGAATTTATTCGGTACGTCAAATTCGCAATTACCACTCAAAGACGCAGGAAAAAAGTTATGTGTCTGTGGTGTATTTTGAAATAACACCACAGTTTCGAAAGGTAAAGAAGCTGCTACACGTAATAATTGTTTACGCCAATAATGGCTTATTGTTGATTCATAGAGAATTAGCTTACTGGCAATTACACAACAAAACTTTTTGTAAATAAACTACATTTTGTTGAATAATGTTGTAATTATTTATTAATATAAAAATAGTGTTTGTGGCCAGCGGGTTAGAGCGGCCGGGAGGTGTGAATTCGATTTATGTATAAATCTACAATTTTACTCTGAGGTTGATGAAATTTTGCACACTTGAAGTTTAAAATAAGAGTAAAATTACTGTCTAATAAGATAAAAGACATTAGTCATACATTTTCAATTAATTTCCATATTTTCTATTTATGTAAATAAGAATAAGTCTGTGGCGGATGGCAGCGGATAGGCGATATGGGTTTGGTATTTTATTAAATTTATTCCGAGATTAATTAAATTTTGAACATTCGACCTTCAAAATAAAAGGAAGATCACAATGAGATTACTAAAAAGCACTCCATTCTTTTTTCCTACCTAGCAGAATTTTGATATATCGTGATGAAATTTTGCACACTCGACGTTCAAAATAAGAGGTTCATTACCGTTTCCATATAAATTCGAAAAATTCTGCGTAAAGCACGTTCAGCCAGGGACATAAAACATTTTTCGACAGGTGCCAAATATGCGTCTTTGAAGCTTTACACTCAAAGATAAAAAGCGTAATCTTAAAGCTCAAAGACCAAAAGCTCAAAACCAAATAAAGCTCAGGCGCCCGAAGAAGACATGGAACGGTGAAGTGAATCCAGTACCTAAAAAATATATTGACAAAATTAAAATTTTCACCTAACTTCAACCACAAATTCACAACCTCAAAACTTTACTAAAGTCATTTATAACCCAGATCAACGCTGGATTCACTTCAGCTAGTTAAATATTTAAAAAAATATTTTTTCAACTTATTTATTTGAAATGAAGTGGCAAACGCCTCTATTTTTCATTAATTACTTACATAATTTATAATTTTCTACGTAATATATTGTGAATACACGGTTTATGGAGACCATGAAAAATATCATACTTCAAGATATAACTGTTATTTAAATACACACCCTTAATCCTTTTTTCTTGGACTTTTGTTTTGAAGGGGCTTCGACGAAGATCTGAAAAATATTTTGAAGGTTGTGGTAACTAGCCACGGGGGAGCCCAGAGCCCATGCGAGCTAAGAAAGAAATACTATAGATTGTATCATCTGGTAATGGAATGACCAAAATAATTTTGTTTTATATTTTTTATCGTATATAATCGGAGTATCGCCAAGATTTGTAGAAAACGGATTTAACAAGGTTAGTTCATAGAGGGGGTAGAGCGGTGATTGGCTAGAAAATCGTGACGTAGATAGAATACCATTTTTCACTGGGAGATTTGAATTAACAACAATACCTATTAGTGACGTCAAGCGACTATGAATGCATTAGCAAATGATTTATTTACAATGCGTTGGTAATATTATACTAATTATTATATTTAAAAAAAACACAGGAATATTTGTAGTATAACTATTGCATAACATAGAATCGAGGTTATTTATTAGCCCCTTGTACATATTGCCTTCAATTCAAATATTCAACCAGTTTTCAGGTAGTTTACCTTCTTCCTCGGGAGTATTTGACGTTTTCTACCATTCACTTTATTCAGTCATTAAATAGCCCATTTTACTACAATACGTATTTGTTTCACTCGATCGCGCCATGTTTTCGTCGGTCGTTACCGACTTGTTCTACCTATCCCTACTGTACACCATAATGTAAGTGTTAAAAAAATACATTACATCGAATTTAATTCTACTCCGTATGTCATTCCAGTACAACGATAATTCATTAAGTATTCCTCAGGCGTCCCCGAATTTTTCTACCATTCTCTTATCTATACCACATTACCTACTGTTAACAAACAAACAAAAAAATACTGTTTTTAATTCGACTCCGTATGTCATTTCACCATTTTTTCAAATGTTTTCTACCATTCAAAGTTACTTCAAATATTAAGGACGGGTTGTTTCGGAGAATCTGAACAATTCATCAAATTTCAACGTTCATTTTCAAGTTCTGTGAAAGACTTTTTCAAGTTCTGTTTTTATTTCAGTTTTGTCAAGCAACTAGCCTACAATGATATAAAAACAGAACTTGAATAAATCTTTCACAGAACTTGAAAATGAACGTTTAAATTTGATGAATTGTTCAAATTCTCCGAAACAACCCGTCCTTAGTGTATGTTATTAGCTAGGTATTTAAGTACCTATTTACAAATTCAAAACTTAAATGATAATTTCCTGGTCGTGAAATTTTTGGTCGTGAGGTCTATTATCATTATTTTTTTTACCGCTGATTTTGCATTGTAGTCTAACACCTCATAATGGGTTATTTTTTATTGCTATTATTTTTCATTACTTACTATTGAAATTTCCAACCTTAGTTAAGCTAAGCTGTGATTTATTTGAAAATACTTTATGTAATTTCAAAGACAGTGATAGTGTCATTGGCGGAATTTACTGTCCTAATTGTTGGGGTATTTATCACTCAATTTCCAGTCATTTGGTAATTACTGTAGCCAATATGCCGATATTCCTATAATGGTTTAATAAATAATTAACGATTAATTTGCTACTAAACTTGGGAAATTAAAATAATTTACCTGTCCATTATAATTATTTTCCAGGAAACATGGAACTTTTAAGTGTTTATTTAATTGGTGTTTTCATAAAAAATATTTATTAAAGTAACACTTTCATTTATTAAAGTGTCACTTTCAGTTATCTCTTTTTGAAAAGTTGTCGTTCTTATGTCATTATTATCATATTACAATACATTTACTTATATACCTACATACAAATATTTTATATTGTAGGTACTTACTTAAAATTACTCAAACAATGGTGCCTACTTTATAATATACATTCAAATCGGTATCAAAAATAGAACAAGTTTTTTTTTCCGTACCAAATTTATATGGAAAGACGGCCTGCATGGATCTGTACGAAAAAATGTATCGTAGGATAGGATATCACAGGAACCCGATTCCGGTGAAGGTGGATTCTATAATATTCTACACCGCTGTTTATAAGTTTTGTCACCGACACGGTGGATGTTGTAAAAAAATCATCTTGGCTATGCGATGACGAATATAAACGTAACGACTAAGCGCTACTATGGATTTTTTTCTGATGTGCCTTCATGTTTACGAAACTTGTTTTGCAGTTAAAATGAATAACCTTTCCCTTCGACGTTCACTCATACACTGACTGGATACTATGCGGGAAGCTTTTTATATACTAAAATACTGTTTTTATTTATTAAAGGAATACCTTTTATGATAAAATACGGTTGATGTTGTAATAATGAACATTTTTACAACTCTCCTGTATTAAGAATCTAAGGATATAATCGAATTTTAAGCTAATTTTAGAGGTTTTTTAAATATTTTTTACGCAATTTTTTTTTAACGTTTTAACACATTTTCATCCCGAGAGGTATCGAAAAACATATTATTTATTTAAAACATAATTTTATTTTGCGATAAACAAAATACAAATCGTCTAAACTTTGCATCGAAAACAGCTGTTTTGCTCTGCGTGTGGAATTTTTCTCTTAAGTAGTTTCCAGTAAAAGGGAATGAAAGTGGGCTAGGTGAATGAAGAATGAAGAATGAAAGTGGGCTTAAGTGGGCTACCCACAGTTTGATAATGCCTTCAGAGGGCGAAACAGCTGTCACGCGTAATAATAATTACACAGCAGAACTTGTTTAAAAATAAACTGTTTTTATAAACCCAATAATAATATTATTGAATATATAAAAAATAAAAATTAAAATGGAGTTCTACAAATTAAACTTAATAACAATAAATAAAAATGGAATGAAACAATTCAAAACGTTCCAATAAGAAACACTCCTAAGGTCTGTGGATTATCCCTTGTCGGGGCACGCAAAACGCGTGCCTAGCGCCAGTAGTAATATTACAAAGCAAAATCTTTTATGTGTGAACAGTTCCATGTTTATCCGTTTTACAAGAGTCGGGTTCTTTCAATAGAAAATCTTTGTACACCCGGTTTCTGAGAAAAATCTTTCCATTCAACGATCGTATAAACGGATACAAATGTTATACAAACACTGCAATAATAGCGGTACATGTTCCAATATATGTGTGTTGATATGCAGAAGAAAAATGTACAATGGTGGCTTATGGAATTTTTGGTTATAAGCTTTAGCACTATTTTTTATAATTGTTTGAAACCGCCGCAGAACAATAGTAAGAACATTGACTCCAGGCTACTGGTATCAGTTCCAATTTTGACGAAAACCAATAATTTGGGGCTTAAAGGTCCATAACAAGTCCAACAGAGTTCTGGTCTAAACTGAAAACGTACGTTTTTAAGCTTTCATACCCTTAAATTAAATATACCATTCCTGAAAGAATGTCGAGTTATATCCAATCCTGTATCTAAATTAAACAATTAGTTTTTTTTTAATTTTTTTTTTATAGTGAATACCTCACAAGAGTCCCAACTGCTCCCGTCTGGAGCCAGTGAGACTATGGCATCCCCAATTGGGGGATGTTGAGGCTGAAGGTAAGTGGGGAAGGGAAAGAGGAAGGTAAGGAAGTACCTGGCTATTCAGATCTAGTCACTAAACATGGCTAAAGCCATTTGGAGCAACGTTTCAATTCTGAATGGTGGTCTTACACCAGGGCGATACTGGTAGTATCTTCCACTCTGGAACGTGCCGCAAATATACTATATATTATTTTAATTAATTAATTGTGAAATAACACAAATTAATCAAATAAAATTTATTTGCGCACGCCGGGTTCGAACCCGCGACCTTCGGAATGGCAGTCCAATGCGTTACCACTGGACTATGCCGGCCGTCAAGTAGTTAATGTTAATTAAGTGTTAATCTCAAGTGACTTACCAGGTTAGTATTTTTTGTATATTTATTATCTCCATATATAGTTAGTAATAACATAGATCATTGTAGAAATGTATTATAAATTTGTACAGCGCCCTTGAGGTAATTTTACCCAAAAACGGCGCTATAAAAATCATCCAAATATTATTATTAAAAACTATAAATGTTTTCAAAGTTTACTGGTGTTACTTTGAAGATAATCGCACTTATATCACCCCGGTACCAGATCAGCAACGCCTCGCCTCAAAACCGTTTAGTATTATTTGTATGAAATACTGCAACCTACACTAAAATCATCTCCGTAATGGCATTGCCTCGCCTCTTGATGGTATCACCTTGCCCTTACGTCATTACAGCAGAGATAGCGCACGGATCTTGTAACGTCCCAGCGGTTACAGTATAAACGTCTTTTAGTAATTGGTGTAAGCCCAACTAGCTGTCGGCCATCCGTAACAACGTCTTAGCCCAACCGTAGCCACTCCGATATGTCGGAGGTGCTGAGCTGAACCTGAGATGTGCCCGCGTCGCGTTGACAGCGAGGCGATGAGGCGAGGCGATGCTGACCCGATGCCGAGCTGATATGTGTGAGATAACCTAGTCACAATAATATACAAAATTCGAATAAAAAATATAAAGTTTTATTTTATGATAAATGGTTGAATACATTACGTTTAGACAACTATAAAACATAAATATGAATGTAAATTTATTCTCCTTAAACTAAGTAAAAGAGACATATAAAGTAAAAGAGGTTTAGAGTGAATGATTATTTTTAGGCAAAGTTTGAAGTACATACCTACGTAATACACTGTCATTCGGGGACTGATTTCAATTTAAATTATTTTTTATAGATTTATTTTTTCCAAAACAACGTTTTTCTTAAATTGCCTAATTTAAGGTTTATATGTTAACTTTTTGAGACACTCCACGATATTGATAAAAAAAGGTGAATTTAACATTATTCAGGACTTAGTCACCGCAGTGAATCATCACCAACAATCAGTGAGTCAATTTTATAGGGGGTAAGAATAATTTCAATTATTATTCACCGAGAAACTTGCTTACACCCTCTTTTTAAAAGTGGTATAAATGTATTCATACACACAAGGCGAACACTGACACCATTACGGTGCGATTTACCTTATTTATTCAAAAATTATAGACTTTCAGCAAGCACACTTCATCCGCCATATTTTTAAAAAACTTTCTTCAGGCGCTGAAAATTTTGAAAAAATTAAGAGATTACTTAAAAAAATCATTGTTTTTTTACTTTGGTTAGTCATAGAGAAATTGCATATATTATGTAAGATTGTTTATTTATCCAACTTTTCTGTTTTGTTTCATTTGTATAATTTACAATAAAATTATGTATACGTTGTTTTATGAAATATGCTTTGTGTATATAAATTTTATGTCTTAAAAAATGTGTGTCTAATTTCTAAAGGCTAATTTTAAATTAAATTGGCCTTTTTTTCTTAAAATTAACCATAAAAAATAATTATAGCTCTGTTTTGAAAGGGGAGTCTCGTTGTGAGCATGTAACTCTATTGGTAGGACTAGAAGCCAAGCGTCCCACCTACCTTCCGTGTTCACTGTTCAATCTCAAATTTCAAGCTTAATTATTTCCTACTAAATGATAATACTTACTCCATCGAGTTTTGCATTATTTTTTGATTATATCTGTGAGAATATTTTTTAATCACAGAAGTGCTTGAGTCCAAATAACACAATTTATGTGCCATGTTGATTAATATAAGATACACAGTTTTCAGATAATACCTGATGTAATTAAATTGACAAAATCTTGCAATGCGATATGTGTCTGCTAGGGCAGTGTTCCGCAAACTTTTTGTGTTCAAGGTACACCTATCAAATCAAAAAATTTTAGAGGTAGGTACACCAAAGAAAAAATCAATGTTTATTTAATATTTATTTATTACTAAAATTAATATACATTATAAAAAAAAAAATTTAGTTAGAAATATGAGCCTGTTTAACTGAGCACAGGCGATCGAAATTTGGAACAATCGTTGATAAGGCTGCTCTCATCTCTTCATTGATCGTCTTCAAGCGTTCTCTTTTTTTCGATTTAATAGTAGTGAGTAGTGAGTTGAAAATCCCGATTCGAATAAGTAGGTTGTGGCAAATAGTAATATATTTTCAACAGCATGCTTTGAAAGCAGTGGATACTCATTTATTATATGCAGCCAAAAATATGCTGGCCCTACTTTGGAAAATTTTAGTTTTAATTTCCGATCAGTTTTTAACTCCACGAATTCTTTTTACTTATTTATCGATAAGTGTCCAAGGGAAATGTTATACGAGAGTAAATTTCGTACCTAGTCCATAGGTTGTAGGTCACACTAAGGAAAAGAACAGTTAATTTTTTCTGCTAATAGCTCCAAGTGTTTCATTATCAAAACCTGCAATTTTTTCTGAATCATGACATTTGGAAACAATTCATTACTACCATTGACAGTGTGGATGATCCATAATACCAATGTAGCTTTCAATTTTGTCCCATGACGTTAAAATATAAAAATTCCTACCTTGCATTTTTCTGTTGAGCTCATTTAAATTATTGAATATGTCCGACAAGTATTGCAACCAATTCTTCTTTTTTAAACACAGAAGCAAAATCTGAACTCTGAGCCTCTAAAAACGTCTGGGACTCATTTTTTATCTCGTAAATCCGAAATAACACTTTTCCGCGAGAAAGCCATCGTACTTTTGTATAACAGAAGTGACTGATGATCTTCTCCCATTTGCTTACTTACTATCTTCAATGTACCTTCCTTGAATTTTTCCGCGGCACATCAACTGATGACCAAGGTACACCAGTGTGCCGCGGCACATGCTTTGCGGAACACTGTGCTAGGGAACACCTGGCAGTGTTAAACATATTTGCATGACATTTTATGCACAACGCTACAGCGATTCTAAACGCTATCTCGTGCTCGTGCTTATAGATCATCTTGCAGAAAGCTGTACTGTAACTATCAATGATATCTGTGTAAATTGTGTGTTGAATACATCGAATGAATTTCGTTTTTTGTTTTAATCTTGTTTTCAAACAAGTGACTGAAGATAACCACGAGTTTTATGCTACAAGCGCTTGAACGTCATTTATTTGTACTTGTACATACAGAACACGAAACCAAATGCATTTTTTTTTATTTCACCATAAATTCAATAGAGTAAAAAAATATGTTTAATATTATGGTATTTGTTTTAGAGTAAGTTTTCAGGTTTCTTCAATAAAAGAATTCCTTTGAAATTTACTTAACTTTGAGTTTTATTTTACATTGGAACAATCACTTGATGTTTTCAAATATCTACACTAAAAAGGCCGACGCCTCTAAAAAATATAATAAATATATCTGATTTATTAAAATTAACATGATGGTTTTCAAATAAGACAAAGTGATTTTATCTTATGAGTCTTAACTATAACTCTACTTTGTCATCAACTGAAAAATTACCTGATATAGTAAGTCCAAAACATAAAAAGCTTCAGGACGGGTTGTTTCGGAGAATTTGAATAATTTATCAAATTTCCTTTTCATTTTCGTGTTCTGTGAAAGTCCTATTTAAGTTGTGTTATTATATCATTATAAGCTAGTTGCTGGACAAAACTTAAATATTAACAGAACTTGAAAAAACCTTCCACAGAACTTGAAAATGAACTTTGAATTTTGAAAAATTGTTCAAATTCTTCAAAACAACCCGTGCTAAGACTTACTTTAATGTTGAACAGCAGTAGCCAATATTACCAGTTTTTTGATATCAATGATCAACCGCAAATAAAAACAATGAAAAATAGTGTTTGCATGAAAAATAAATCTATTTTTGTAAGCTAATTTACCATCAAGCCATTTCTCCGCAGGGGTAGGCAGAGAGAAACGACCGCCAAACACCTCGGTCTTGGCACACACTCCTTGCCTCATTCGCAATCATTCATCGTCTCATAAATACTCTTCTATTATTTGGACTCTTGGCGTGGCCCGACTCAATTATCTGATTCATTCAATTATGGCATGTCTTCCTCGGGTGTTCCTTTTTGTATGTTTTCACATTGCAAATAAAGAGAAGTTTTACTTTCATAAGTAAAATAATTAAATTTATTTTCAAACGTACCATAACTCATTATTCTCTTCTTTTCAAGTACGCAAATAAAAAGTTTTGACAAGTATTATTTTTTTACTAATAATTAAAAATATTTCATTATTTGAAACTGTCCAAAACAGAGAAAGTATTCAGATTGAAATGATTGATAAATATCTATTTATAAAACGTACCAATTGCAAAAACTGCTCTCTGAGTGACACTCGTTCTACCGAAGTCAAAACTTATGTTGCTAAATTTAAAAAAGGATAAAAACTCGTACAAAAGTGTTATTCTGATAAATGCTAAACGTCTTCAACTATTGATTTTTATTATGAAGTAAAAAATTTCTCTTTCAAAAATAACAATAAACTAGAATTCAATTCAAAAATAACAATATCGTTTCAAGAAATTGATAAATAACCGCCCACTGGCCCCCTTAACTTTGACAATGATAGCAATTGTTATGTACCTTTTATTTGTCTTTTATATTTTTTGTGCGAACAATTTCAACTTTTAAATAACCTTTCCACTGGCAAGATCACGATAAAAATGTCGACTCACCACAGAAAATAGTGTTATAAATGTAATACTCCGACGTGATACCCGCTTTATTAAATGGGTAAATTACTTTTTCGTCTTTGTCATCCAGCCTTCTTTAAAAGAACTCTGTCTTCAATAAGACTCAGTTCTAAGAGGAAGGTTTTTTTTTTTATTTGAAGCTTTCCTAACTTACCTACCCAACCTAATCTAACATTGGGTGATTTCTGCGTTTCGTAGATTTACAGCGGGTTAAATCAATTCTCAAAACAATCTTGGTTGAATAATAATACACATTTTACTATAAATTATAAAACACTACAAATGTTGATTTTATAAAATTAAAATCTAAAAATAAACATTATTTGTTTTGTGCGTTTATATGTTTTTTAGATTATTTACTATTAGACACAATAATACCAATGATGATTTTGAAAAAAAAAACTGATCTTTCCAAGAAGCACTTTTGGTCCCTATATTAAAATAAACTAGTAGTTCTGTGAAAAGTTTACATCGCGTCCAAAAATTATGTTTCTAATTATCTATTTTAAAAAATAAAAATAAATAAAAAAATCTTCCGAAATCACAGCACTAATAGGAATATATAGGAAAAAATTACATTCACTTTTCTCACAAAATTATCCGATTGCCCAGGTAAACGAACAAAGATTAGCAGACCAAAAGCGAGCAATTTTCAAAAATAATTTAATTCCTGTAGTCACATTAGAAAAGATTAAAAAATAAGTAGCAGATGGATTGCAAATGGTAAATAATTAAGAACAAATTAACACAAGTAATGTCATATCAGTTACATTGAATGTAGATAGTTTGGATAATATTCTAGTCGAAATGTCCAATGATATTACAGTAGATTCAAATAACTGAGACGTTATTTATAAACTTAGGGAAATCAAAATTGCAAATTTAAACTTTGTTGATGATAATGAAGTAGAATTAGCTAACTTACTTCATAATAATATAAACAGATATATAGATGTAGAGCCAACAGTTAGACCAAAATTACCAAAATTGCATACGTCAAAGAAATTATCTAAATTAATTTTTGAATTGAATAACATAATTTTACCAAAAATCATATTTGACGGAATTAGTTTTTTAGATCTTCATACAATAGTATATGCTAGTGCTGTTACTGTTTGTAATAAGTTAGGAATCAAATTATCATCCTCTGATGATAGATCATATAGCTATAGTAAACCAGAATGACAGATCAGATTAGAAAATGATGTAGTATTTTTAAGAAGTAACATAGCTAGAGTAATAGAATATAAAAATGGGAATAGTAGTAGGAAAATTTTGAGACATGTAGATGAAATTGGGAGAATATTTGGTTATAACATAGATAGTCATAATAATGAAAATATAATCAATGATTTATTGGATTTATTAAAACAAAAATTAGGCGTAAAAGCTAGTAGATTAAAAAGATATAATTATACGTATAGTAAAAAAAATAATAACAGATTATTCAAGAAAAATAAAAAAAATACTTTATTCCAAACATGACGATAAACAAAATATTATTTCGAATAATAATATTCCGTTGCCATCTGAATCAGATATGCGCGATTTTTGGACTAAAATTTGGAGTAAAGATATAAAACATAACGAGTCAAGTCCCTGGATAGAAAATGAAGAACTCAATTTTTCAGGCATTGAACAAATGAGTTTTTCTAATATATCGGTTGAATTGTTAACCAAAATTATAAAAAATACTCATAATTGGAAAGCCACGGGTTGCGATTGGATACATAATTTTTGGTACAAACGTCTAACTACTTTACATCCTCTTTTGGCAAAAAATCTTTCAAAATTTGTCAATCAACTACAAAATTTTCCAAATTTTCTAACTAAGGGCATTACTTATATGTTGCCCAAAAGTGAAAATATTAATAATCCCTCTCAGTACAGACCCATTACATGTTTACCGACAATATACAAAATTTTAACCTCTTGCTTGAAAGATTTAATATGTACTCATTTAGATGAAAAAAATATTTTATCTGAACAACAAAAAGGTTGTCGCAGAAAACATATGGGATGTAAAGAACAATTAATAATTGATTCTGTAATTCTAAAACAGATTCAAACTCGAAAACGTAATTTACATACTTGCTACATAGACTACCAAAAGGCTTTCGATAGTGTCCCGCACTCGTGGCTGATCAAAGTATTAAATATATATAAAATTAACCCCATTATTATTAGCTTTTTGGAAAATATTATTTCCTTTTATTAAAAATGATATTAGGATTAAATTTTAAACTAGGATCAGGAAAATTTTAAAATGCAATCTATCTGCTAAAAATTTAGTAAAAGCAATAAATACTTGGGCAATACCTCTATTAACGTACTCATTTGGCATAATTAAATGGTCTAATACAGATTTAGATAACTTAGAATGATTAATTAGAACTACGCTTACAAAGTTTATTTGCCATCATCCAAATTCAGCTATAGAACGAGTTAATTTACCTAGAAAATTTAGGAGGTAGAGGTATAGTCAAAATAACTTCTTTGAAACATAATCAGGTAGAAATGCTTAGAACTTTTTTTTCATAGGAAAACTCATAGCTCAGAAATGCACAAAATAATTTGCAAGGCAGATAGAAATATTACACCTTTAAATTTATACGATGAGAATGCAACATTTTTATAAATCCCATCCAGGAATTATTAGATTCCTGGTCAAATAAAATTTTACACGCAAAACACTTCAATTATCTCAACCAAACGTGTGTTGACAAATTTTCGTCAAACAAATGGTTGAGTATTGAAGAGTTGAGCGCAGAAATAGAAGGATTTATGCTTGCCATTCAGGATAGAGTCATTAATACTAAAAATTATAGAAAGCATATAATCAAAGATACAAATCAAATTGATGATTTGTGTAGAAAATGTTTGACTTTTCCGGAAACTATGGAACATATTATATCGGGATGTTCTATATTAGCACCGTCCGAGTATACATTTAGGCACAATCAAGTTTTAAAAATAATTCACCAAAATTTGGTAATTAAACATAACTTGATTGACTGCCGTAATATAGTGCCATATTATGAATACGAACCAAATTCATTTTTAGAAAACGAATTTTATAAAATATATTATGATAAAACTATACTAACAGACCGAGCGATTAGTCATAATAGACCCGATATAGTTTTACATGACAAAAATAACTTATATCATTGATGTCGCTATACCAAATTCCTGTAATATTCAAAAATCTGTTAGCGAAAAAATAAGAAAATACACAGATTTAGGAAATGAAATAAAAAGAATTTGGCATTCTCAGACTATAAACATATTACCATTCGTTATTTCGGCTACTGGAATTATACCTAGCTCTCTAATTAAAAATTTAGGAGTATTAGATCTATCAAAAAATTTATATATAAAGATGCAAAAGTCGGTCATTTTGAATACATGTAGGATAACGAAAGATTTTTTAAATATTTATGTTGAGGGATCAGTAGGATTTATAGGCCTTGTTAGGAGTTCTACCGAGCCGAACCCTCTGATATGAAAATATCTGGAGTCGGTGAATTATTTTCCCATTTGATCTCTGATGAGTTGACGTGTTGTTCTTGTGTTGTTTTGTATTTATTTTGCTTATATAATGCACTTACGTAATATTGATTGACTAGATCAGGGGTCTCCAAACTACGGCCCGCGGGCCGTGTCCGGCCCGCCAGTGTCATCCATCCGGCCCGCGACATCTTATGACCATTTTCATCAATCAGGCCCGCGACAACTAATGGCTCAATGACAACTAATTACTCAGAAGGGGCGAATTCACCGCAAATTTTTTCGTGCGAATATATATGCTCATTGGCGAGGTACTGGGCACCAATACATTGCGTCCACAAGTATCGCGCGAAAAATACGGGCGCAAATCGTGTGTAGTTCGCCAGACCTACGTCCAGTTTACGCGGGAACTGCAGAGCAAGTACACGTATCAAGGGAAATGGAGCGGCAAAATTGTGACAAGGAATGGTTCCAAATGCTCGCGCGTTTCACGCTCCTTCTGAATGCAATATACGCGCGAAACGATACGTGGAAAAATCGCCCCCTGGTCTTATTGTTTTAATTGTGATTGTGATAAGGTGGATAAAAAACTCAGAATGATAGTATCTTGGTTTTATTTACATGCTAGGCAAAGCTTAGTGATAAGTATAATACGCAGAATACGCTTGTTCACTCCTTCCTTATCTACGGTCGATCTCGGTGATCTAGGCTGGGGAGGTTCTTACAAAAACAATCTAAACTCAGTAAAAGTTTCACAAAGAACCATAATTAAAGTAATCCTTAAAAAAATCTACCTTCTCAATAGAATCACTATTTAAATTATTTCCAGTACCAAATGTCGATGACATATTTAAGCAAGCTTCTATTATTAAAATGTGTAAAGAAAAAAATAATAAAGAATATGAAAAATTTTACACACTAATGAGAAATGGAATGGCTAGCGATGGATATAGGGTACTACCACTACTTATTTCCGCGTGTAACCACGAAATGTCGCAAGCGTCGCAGTTGTGACAATACAATACAACATAATTTAGTAATTGAACACTAGCGTAAGCGCAGTGTTGCCAACCTAATGGATTTCACGTCATATCTGGGGGATTGGAGTGAGATTGGAGTGAAATGATTTATGAAGAAATATGATCCCTGGAAATTTTATTCTCCACTTTTTACTTTTACTCCCCCCCCCCCCCGTGGACGAAAATATAGGTGTCTAGAAATTAAAACAGTTTTGGCCCTCCGAACTCACTGGAGTAGTCAATGTGGCCCTCCGGCTGAAAAGTTTGCAGACCCCTGGACTAGATGATCATTTGTGGAAAAGTGTGTGGAAGGGTTAAGTTTTTCCTTTGGGGAAGATTTAACCCGGACAACAAAATCGGAAGTATAGAAAAAAAAAAGTTAAATTACACCTTCTGTAGGTTTTAATTGACTTTATTTTTTCTTTTGTAACCCTTTTTACTTTAATAGTTTCCTTGTATTGGATTTCCGATCCAGCCGCCACCTCTTTTTACAATTTCAAATTGTTTTTCCCCATTTTTTTGTGCAATGATCGCTATTTCTAGAAAATTAGAGAAAGATTTGTACTCAAATTTTGATATTTTTATATCAAGTTGCTTAATAATTAAACTCTTTTTATGTTTTCAAATTGACTTTATATTATTTTATTTTTTATAATTGTTATTTCTATTTGACAACTACCTTTCTTCTTCTATTTGCCATGTTCCGTTGTTTATAATTTTTGTATTTAATAATTATTGAATCTTGAATAATGTAACAACCTGCACCGGTTAAAAATTTTGTAGCACTGGTACCGTAGCAATGATGACAGGTAAAACACGGACTTTTATCTATGGATAACTTTGGTGTGTCAAACTGTCAAATAACAGTTTTTTTTAGTTTTTCTAGAAATCTTAAAAGTTTTTCGAAGCTCCGGATTTCAAATTGATTTTTTGTGACCTAAAGCACCGCTTAGAACACTTTTCATACAGATAATCACAACAAAAGCAGGAGAACTTGTTTGCAAATGTACACGTATTTGTAGTCTATAGATATTGCTTGAACATTTATGGGAAGGCTCGAATTCACAGGTGATTTTATGTACTTTATTTTGCCTTATTGATTTCTTAATTATTTATTTGGAGCGGCTCACGTGCGTTATGCATCCGTCTGGAGGTAACTATTGAATGTGTGCATTCACTGTTAAAGTGGGTTGATTCGAATATTTGAATGCCTACATTATTTAAGGCGACATGGTTCCATATTTTACGGGCAGCGTTATGATTTTTTATTAAATAACTATTTCAATAAATCACCATTCATTTTCAATTTACAAAATTATTCAATTGTAAATGCGTTCTCCGGAACCGTTTTCCGCCAGGGGCTTGTTCAAACTGCGGGAATGATTTAGCAAAACAAAAATATGCTTTTAACTGGATGAAGATCGAGAACATGGCGTTTAAATTTAATTTGCCCAACACCAATTTATTGACTTTGATTTTACGAGATTGGCCCTTGCGGAACCAAAATACTTATTTGAGAAAAGTTTGCATGGTAAAGATAACATAATTTTAGTTTTCTAAAATGACGATAGGTACTTACATACATCACAAGGCAGAAAATCTGAATCTGAAGAAAAAAGAATCTGAAAGGATGCTGGAGCAATTAAATATTTCAATAAATTGACTCAGCTTTTTTCCTTAAATTTCTGTGGCAACATGTTACAACTCTCGGCCTAAATTGCGTTCTATATTATAATTATTACAAGGCAATCCAAGTTGACATAAAACAAGCCAATAATGCGTCATATTAGATATATTTCACGTTTTGTTTTATATACCGGGTGCTTAGGTATCTTTGTTTGTGGAGGACATATTTAATTAAATTCACAATGGAACTGGAAAACGAAGATAAAATCCTGCCCTTTCTAGATGTGGAGGTGATGCGGAAACACGATGGTAGCCTAGGGCATACTGTATATAGGAAACCAACCCATACGAATCGGTACTTACGCGCTGATTCGCACCACCACCCAGCGCAGAAGAGAGGACTTATCCATACATTGGTGACCCGAGCGATCAGAATATGTGAAGAAAATAAAATCGGAGCGGAACTTACGAAGCTGACCGATGCACTGGAGCGTAACGGCTACCCAGCAAGTCAGACAAGGCAAATCATAAAAGCCAAATCTGAACCAAACGAAGACAGAATTGAACAAGAGTCGAAAGGCTGTGCCTTCCTGCCTTATGTGCACAATGTGAAAGACAGAATTGCCAGGCTATTGAGAAAGGAAAATATCAAGACTGTATTTGGAACAACAACAAAGATACAGGACTTACTGTGGTCTGCAAATACTAAGTTTCCTCTGGAAACAGATGGAGTGTATAAACTCAGCTGTTCCGATGTGACAAGGTCTATGTAGGCCAGACAGAGCGGAATATCTCCAAAAGGATTTCAGAACACTTCAGAGCTTGTAAACTCGGCCACCCTGACAAATCGGCAATTGCCGAGCATTTGATTGACACCGGGCATTACTTTGGATTTGTTCCTGAAATCCTGGGGAGACCGAAAACTTATAGAGCACGGCTGATTACGGAGGCCATTGAAATTCATAAAAATCCCGTAAACATTAATAGAGACGATGGAGCTAAGCTTAATAGTTCTTGGTATCCGGTAATTGACGGATACACCAGAGCTAAACGAAGAAAACCGCTTTAAATAAAAAAATAAAAAAATAAAATAAAATAAAAATGATACGTTAATGTTAGCTCAGAGGGTTGGAGCTGGCAGCACGGTATCACAACCTCATATATAAGCTCACATTTTAACACAACCTCAAATAACACATCTGCCCTGATGATGGACACTGCAATGCTGTCCGAAATGTTGGCTAAAGAAGGAGTTAGCGCAACACGGCATAATACCCCAAAAACAAATAACAAAAAAATGACATATTTATTTGATTTGTATCGTGTTTTTTTTCTTCTATTTTTTCTACGATGATAGGTACGACTTTAATAGTCGAATCCTTTACCAAACAAGTCACCTCTGGCTTTCCCAAGGATCTCATTTAGTATTACTACTCTTTATTATAGTCATAAAAGATGGAACAGCAAGTCTTTTTTATTTAAATCATTTATTATATTTGATGTATTGTATTGAAAAACAAAATAAAAATACAATATTTATTTATTTTTTAAATTTTTTTTTATTAATACCCCAAACTAGGCAAATGCCCGTATTATGGTGGTAATAAATAAGAAAATATAAAAATATAAAAACAATTATAAAATATGATTTAGTAAAAAAAAAAACTGAAACAGCCGGTTAGAACTCAGGTAGTGCGGGTAAACTGGAATTATATTAATTAATTATATATATATGAAATAAAATTATTTATCAATACTTTTTATTCTGTTCATCAACGATGTTGCGAAAATTATAGATTCATTCGGACTTCTTTCCCATTACTATGCTGACGATCAGCAAATCTATTTCTACTGTGCACCGAATGAAAAAGACAAATTAAAAGATAGCACTGTTAAATGCATTGGTGCCATAACAGAGTAGATGTCTTCGAACAAACTTAGACATAATTCATCCAAAAAAAAATTCTCTGGACAGCAACAAAAAAGCGCCAGTGAATGTTAGACAAATCTCCTCTCATTACCTCTGGCTGCAACATAATCCCTAAAAATGGCATTAAATTCCTAGATGTTCATCTAGATGAAGATCTCTCACTCAAATCCCAAATTAACAAAACATAAGTTGAAATATTCCGGCTAACGCCACAAAGATGTTGGTAAACTCTTACGTTGTATCACGACTCGACTATTGCAATGGAATATATACAAGTCTCCTTAAAATATACACTGACAGACTTCAGTCAGTTTTCAATGCAGCAGCAAGGCTGATAACCAATGTTTCCAAATATTCCCACATCTCACAATATTTGCTGAACCTTCATTGGCTTAAGTGCCCTGAGAAAATCCAATTCAAACTCTGCTGGATGGAATGGATGAAATCCGTACATGATATGGCGCCACCCTACTTGTCAGAACTTTGCATTCCAAACGATGTTAATGTTAGGCAAGCAACCCTTCGATCAGCATCTTCAACAGCCATAGGTAGACTTTCAGTACCTTTCACAACACCAATTTTGGAGACCGAGATTTTGCAGTAACAGGCCCAATAGCTTGGAACAAACTCCCTTCATATTTGCGAAAGATCAACAGCTCATTTGAGTTCATAGCAAAACTAAAGACTCACCTTTTCAATTTGTCGTATCCAGAATGATGACCTTTTTTTATTTTTTTATTCATCAGTAGTATTTCAGTGCTCAGTCCTGGGTATTTTTCTACTTGACTTTTTTTTCACTTTAATGTAATAACCGTTTATTACGCGTAAACTATTTTTGTAATATTTTATACCTTACCACTGACACCACGGGCGGAAATCATAACAATCTGTATTTGTAAATGTAAATATTTATGTAAGTCGTAAATCTCTTGTTTAAGCCGTAGTTATAAGTCGTATTATAGCGGTATTATGTAAATGCCTACTTCGTCATAAAGATATGTTTAGTTCAAGTCATTAGTTAAAAGTCTTAGTTGTAAATCACTCGACTTTAATCTCAGTTATAAGCCACTAGTTATAAGTCTCTATCTATGATTAATTATAAGCCAAAAGCAATTAGTTATTAGTCTAAGTGATCAATGCATAAATTAAGTTGTTAAGCGCACTTGAGACAATTTTCTTACGAAAACGGCGCTATACAAATAATCCAATCATTATTATTATAAACATGCAACATATAATATTAATATACCGATCTTAACTTATTTATCAACTATATTTTTGGTCTAAATTTATCTTAATCTTTTGTTTTTTTTCATCACCAAAATTAAATATATTTTCTGTATTACAAAATGGAGGCGTCAGCACGGTTAAGCCTCACAGTGAGGCCAACATTACTGGATTGTACTATGAAATGTAAAATATTGTACCAAAGAATATAAAATAAAATAAATATTATTTAGAGATAAGATATACTTAATTTAATATCATTATCAAAACCAAATAAAAACATGCTCGGAAATGTGTCTTCATTTCCCTCTTTACGGCCTTCGCGGCCCAGTGACGAACGAATGAATTTTTTGCGAAAAGAAGTAACGGATATGTAGAGAGATACTACCAAACCCAATTTTCGTATCATTTTTTGACGCAAATTGGAAGATATTTTCACTCCCTTTGTTGTCTTACTTATATAAAATGTAATTTTTTTTTAAATTACGATTACATCACTAAGTTTTCTTCTATGAGTACTTTGTAAAACGAAATATTAGAATTATTAGAGTGAAGTGTATTGAGAATGCTTATACCCATTTAGTTAATTAATTATTCAAGCTTTGGGATTAACGAAAATTGAATGTGAAACGGGTTTGATATGCAAGCGTTATTATAACATGATTAGCGCATTCCTGGTGTGATTAGTACCTTGTGGTGCATTCGCCCATCCTGAGGGGCGATGAATCATCGCGTGAATTAATGAGCGAGGGGCACAGACGACGTGGTGACGTCACATCCCCGCTGAACAACACAACACGGCTGCCGTGGAGGTGAGAATGTTAGACGTTCGGTGGTTACTTGTAATGTGTTGTTTTACCGGTAATTCAACGGAAGATGCTACGAAGAAGAAGCGTCATTGATCCATAGTTTGGAAACACGCCAAACGTGCGCTGAATCTACACGATTTACGTTTGTCGCCTGAGAACGCTTCGTTTCTACGACTCTTTCTTGTTTTCTACAGCTCAGATGTGAAACGATTTGCCATTATCTGTTTTTCCCCATTCCTACAACATGAGTTCATTCAATTTTGTATTAATTATGCCAGGTGCTAGGCGTGGCATCACTTCGGTAGGTGCACAAATAGAAAAAAAAATGTAATGACTATAATGCCTTGACGTTGAAAGGAGAGATTACAAGAATGTGTTGCACGGAAGAAAAAGATGCACAAGAACCATTACAGTTAGGCACAACGACAAAATAAAAATAAAAAAACCTTAGAATATTCGCGGATGCAATTCAGCAATCCAGATGACGTATTTGGAGAGAACATAGTTGTACTTTCACCTTGCGATATTATACTCAGTTTACTGTTTTTCACTCCAAACCTTCCATAACCCCGGGTAACGCCGGGTAACGCCGAGTATACGACAGACAAGTAATAAACTAATAAAGAAAATATGTTAATTTTTAAAATATTCATAAATTCTTAAAAGCCAGTAATTATCAAAAATACTAATTTCGGTTGTGATTCTGTCTGTAACCCCGGTTCATTTAACTCTAGAACTTAGATTTGCTTTGAATTTAAGTGTTTTTTTTTAAATGCAACTGATTTTCGAAAAATTTCACAAAACAAGATGACATAATGTTAAGTTTACTAACGATGTTCGTTAAAAAGATAAATTTCTGATATATATTCAATTGAAAATGTTTGTTTATGAAAGGCAATGAAGTAAATATTTTTTTTTTAAATACTTTTAACTTCAAAAGATGATTTGTACAGGTCTGCGCTAGTATTATACCAAAAATGTAAAGGATATTATTTCAAAAACATAGAAGAATTTAAAAAAAAAGTTATTTTGAAGGTCAAAAGATTCTTACTAGTCAGTTATGGCGGTTAAATGACATTCCTAATCTGAGAGGGTGCTTATAGCAGAATGAACTGGAAATGGGTTTAATTATAAGAAAAATAAATGCCTACCCATTTGACTGGACACAAAAAACCACTCAACCAATATAAATTATGTTTTACGGTCAGCGGCTGAATTAGCCTCGCGCCTTAGTCCCACCCTCCACGTTAAGTGCTCCATCGCGAAACAAGCAAAACTTTATGTGTACTGTGTTGTAAGTAAGAAATTTTCAAATAACTGTACTAACTTAATTATTGTAACTCGGGAATATTTGTCTTTCTTTAACTAAAAAAAAACTTCTGTATGGTGATTTTCACCTAGAGTTATACTCCTTTTCATTTCATCTTCAGCCCACATCATTATGACTATTTTGATAGCCACCAACTGACTCTAAAGAACTTTCTGCATGTAAAAAAATGATTATAATTATGACATGTTTAATTAGGTTTATTTCGTGAGTATTTCTCTACCCCTATAAGAAAAGTCATGAACCGTGACTACGGTATCCATAGGGAACAAATGACAAATGAATGTAGTTGTGCAGAAAGCAGCTAGCCAAAAAAAAACTCAAACTGAGATAAATGAACTTTTGTTTAAAGATTAAACAATCAATCTACATAAATATTACTTAAAAAATATGTAAATACTTGTAATTTATTATAACTTTTAAGTAGAATTAAATGTAGACTTGGTGTTTTCTCAGGTCCGCATTTTTCTTTAGAATGCCGTTTTATTGACAAATGTAAGCTTTGCAATCAAGTGTTTGACCTTACTTTGTAAAATATGAATTTTGCAAAAAACAGTCAGCTGCCAAAAACACCAAATCTGCGTAAGGACAAGCACCGTGAACGTTTTCTGTTGTGTTGTCCTAATTGCTCACTACCGTCTGAGCCAGTGAGACTAGAGTATTCTGGGTAAGTTGTAAGGCTGAAGGTAATGGGTAAATGAAGGAGATGGAGAAGAGGAAGGTGGGGAAGTACCAGGATATTCAAATCTGGTCACTAAACATGGCCAAAGCCATTTCAAGTAACGTTCCAATTCTGAATGCTGGTATTACACAAGGGTGATTCTGAGAGTATCATGCACCCTGGAAAGTGCCGAAAATATATTATATATCAATTTGGTGACCGGATAAATCATCACAATGATAATTCATCACATCTTTAAAAAGTTATATAAAGTCATGGAAAGTGATGAAACAAAAACTTTATTAACTGAGTTAAGTAGGTTAGGTTAGGTTAGGTTAAAAAAATATTCTTTTTTCATCGATTCCAATGAATTTATATCACTTTTTAAGAGTGTGTTGAATTGTCACAGTGTTGAGTTATCATGGAATCATTAATTTAAATAAGTAATTTATGAAATAACATTCTCATACGCGAACTCCAAGTTGCTAGTCGATAACCTCAAATCCATCAAAAAACCAACCTGAAATCAACAATGCTGAGTCAACTTACTCTGTTTTCTGCTAAAAATTTTTTTGAGCCATAGCCACATTGAAAGTATTTTGAGTGCAGTGTGCGCTTTCTGCACATTTTTAAAAGGTTTTTATGTGATCTACAAATATTTTGGCTGACGATTACTATAAATTTTATTACGCAAGCGACCTGGCTTGTTTTAGTAGAACACAGAATTGACCTTACTCCTTTGGATGATAACAATATATTATTTTTGCCAAAATTGTAGACTGACTGATTTCTGCATAACTATATTCAATTATTTCTCATTGGACTTTGGACAACAAAATGAAATGAGAAAAATAAATGATAATGAACAATTTAATTGATAATTTGAGAAGTTATCATGGAACCATTAAAAATACCACTTAATATATTTTTAAATAACAGTATAATTTCTTTCTTAACGATGCCTGTGATCGTTTTTAACCCTAAACTAGCGAAAAGGCCACTTCCTTACTTTCTTTCTCGTATTTTAGTATTATTTTCTGTTTTAAGAACTAATAAAAACATGTCATCGAAAATAAGCGTTATTGTGATACTTGCGACAGTTTTAAACTTTTTTGATTTTATTTTTTAACCGTTTCCGTTTTCAACTTATTAAATCCATATTCAGACTGATCTGACTTGGACACGAGACTTCAGACAACTGTATGTTATAAGTGGAAAAAAGTTAAAAATTGTTTTAATTAATAATTCCACCATGAATTGACAGTACGAAAAATAGAAATATTATAAGCGTTATTTAGTTGAGATACATTTGCGAATACTTCCGTCATATATTTAAGTTTTGGGTCAAACATGACCCCAAGCAAACCACAATATTGGATTTTCATCCGGGATATGTTTCTTGTTTCAGTGTTTTCATTGCAAAAGCCCTCAGAACGTCATCTAGTGTGTCGTAAATAATTTTATGGCGCACCTTTTATACGATATCCCTCGAGAACCAATCGGAATCAGCCGCTTCTTTACGTGTAGACATTTCCCTCCTTTTCTATTATCGGAATATTATTACAGTTAGATAGCCGGTACTGATTTTTAGTAAGGGCTACCAACACAGTTATGTAGTGAAAACCACATAGTCTACAAAGACAAGTGTAAAAATAGCAAAGTCACCGATTTACCATATTAAGCCTAGCCAACTAAAAACTTACCTGGTCGCAGGAAGGTGTGAATTTTACTGAAATTATTTGTGCAAGCGGCCCAAAAAAGAACAAACAAGCATCAGAATAGTAAATATGATCTGAGGTTTTCACGCCATGTATTAAAGTGACTTATTGTTGGGGTATTATACCATGTTGCGCTACCTCCTTCTTTAGCCAAGATTTCGGACAGCATTACAGTGTCCATCATCAGGGCAGAAAAGTAAAGTTTTTATTTTTTTATTTGCTGTAAAGTGGTGAATTACTTAAATTTACTGAATTCAAAGTTAATTTTATTTATTAAAATACATATGTCGTATGCGCCTTACAATTTTTAGCTCATAAGAGTGTTTAAAATGTTACTTGGCTACTATAGACTTAGAGACCATACATTTTCTTGGTAGGGAAAAATTTGTTACCTAAAAACCCTACTAAAATTGCATATTTGTCATCCTTATTATCAGTATCATCGGTTCACCAGCAGCCAACCACGGCCATATACTACTTATGAATCTGTTTGTGTTATGTTAAGACTGGGAGGGAAATTCAACTGCGCATTGTCTTTGAGAATTCCTCCGCATTCGCCTGGGGAATAAGAAAAATCGCAGAAAAACTTATTCAGGAGGAAGCGCCCGTCTGTCATATTGAAACACAGACTGCCGTCAGTAACATCAGTATATGAAATAGCAAAGTGAATATCAGCAGCGTTCGTCTGCTCTGATTGGCTCAGGTCTCGTAGAAATTTAGCAACGATTCGGACCATTTTCGGGTCTCAAAGGCCATCGGTTGCTGCGAAGGGTCTCTCAAATCCGTCGGCGAGCGCATGTTTTTTTTTGTAGACACAGCGCCATTTATGCAATTTTTTTTTTTATGTGACACTCACAAGAGCGTCCCTGCCTGTGCAGTGTACAGACAGGGGAACTATGTCACCACCCGGTTGGGCGGAGTTGTGAGGCGGAATAAGGTAGGGGCTGTAGGAAGGGATTTGTTAATGCGGGCCTTGAAGAGGCTCGGATTATAGGAGGGAGGAAAAAAAGATGCCGGTAGCTCGTTCCACATACGAACCGACTTACACAAAAACGAGTCGTAAAAACGGCCCGTTCTCATGAAGCCAACGTCAACTGTGAACGGGTGTTCAGCTCGTGTCCTTCGAGTTTCGCGCACGTGCACCGGTGCATTAGAGAAGGCAATCGGTCTGTTAACAACGGATTGTCAATCAGACGGATCGCTCTCCTTTGCACAGATTCAAGCAGGTTTATTAAGTATTTTGGGGCACCAGCCCAAAGGTGGCTCCCAAATTTAATAGTTGGTCGGACTTGAAACTTGTACAGGGTCAGCAGCTGGTCACTGCTGAAGAATCTCCTAGCCCTGTACAAGACCCCCAACTTTTGCAAGACTTGCCATTTTCACAAGGAATTCTTGCCATAAGGAATTTCATAAAGGCGAGTGATGCAACTTTTTCTGTGTAAATATTGTGATGAAATGTGTTCATATGGAAGTAGATGTGATAAGGTGTCGCCAACTCTAATCTTCTAAGAACTGGTAACAGTGGTGTTGCCTTATAATTTAAGGTGGTTTTTTGATTTTAGTTTTGCTGTAGCCGTCAATTATTAGATACCAAGAACAATTGAGCTAAGCCCCATCGTCTTTATTGATATATGTGGGATTTCTTTGATTTTCAATTGCGTCCGTAATAAGGCATGCTCTATGTGTATCCGAAAATTAACTGCTGCACCAAAACTAAACGCAAAAAAAAAGTTTTATTTTTTTATGTATTATTAGCTCTTAGAGGATTAAAGTTCATTTTTGAACTAAGCAAAGAAACAAATCATTAAAACATAAATTTAAAGCAATCAATAAAGTGATTTTCACTGCCAAAAGTATTATAGAGATTAGTTTTTTTGGTTAATATGCCGTGTTGCGCTTTTTCATTATTTGGTCAACGTTTCGGAGAGCATTACAGTGTCCATCATCGGGGCCGATGTTCTAATGATAAACATCTGCTTTGACGATGGGCACTGTAAAGATGTCCAAAACGTAGGATAAAGAAGTAAGGAATAAAACCCAAAAATTAATCACATTAACACAAATAATTTATCAAAATATACTAAAAATAGCTACCGCCTGAACAAGAAGCTAAGATCCAATGAGAAAAAGTATGCAAAGCCAGTAATGACAACAATTGGAAGACACAGGAAAGAAGGGTTAATGATTTGTTGTAGATGGTACGATAATTAAATACTATCTATAATATAAACCTTGTGATAGGTAGGTACAATAATCGAGTTTTCCTATAATATTAATAGGGGCTAAGAAGTGGTTTTTGGTGGTTATTTGTTTGTTGATACTAAGTATCACTGAATTCTAATAATTTTGACATTATTTAATATAGATATTGTTATCAGAATACGGGTATTAAGTATAGAAGGTAACGGAATTTAGGAATATAAACCACGATTAATCGGATGGTTATCCGCAAAATTCATCAAGCCAAATGTCAGGAACATGCGTGCACATTTGATACTTTATTGAATTGATATTCCTGAGCTATACATAATACAAACGCTTATTTATTAATTTCACTGATTCATTTCCAAAACGTTAATTTCACATTGGGTACGTTTAAACAATGTTTGACTGATATTCATTTCTGGATTTGAACACTTCAAATATATGTTAAGGCCCAGAAAGCTTTACATTTAGAAGGTAGATTAATAATATTAAAATTTTGTAAAATAATTTTCAAGCTGAATTTCCCATTTTGTACAACTCATTCAATAATTTCCCATTTTGTATAATTTGTTCAATAATGTAATCTTCTTTGTATTTTTATCTACTTTGCACCAAAACTCTACAACAGTGAGCTTATACAGGGTTTTCCAATAAGAGGTGTTATTTTGATATTCAATCGTAAAAGATCAATGGTTTCGTTGCTTGTGTGGCACGTAGTGCCATTTTGTTTAAAGTAAACGTTGTCCAGATCAATACCATCCCATTTCAACCATAAAAAATCATTAATCATCTCTCGATAGCGCAATCCATTCACCGTAACTGTTGCTCCAGCCTCATTTTCAAAAAAGTAGGGTCCAATGACTCCGCCGGACCATATACCGCACCAAACAGTGACACGTTAAAGATAGAAAGGCTTTTCAACAATAACTCTTGGGTTTTCCGAGCCCTAGATGCGACAATTTAGCTTGTTGACGAAGCCACCGAGGTGGAAATGGGCCTCATCACTCAAGATGATTTGTATTTGATTCACTCAAGTGAATTTTGATAATTTTAATGTGTTGTCGAAGCGTGTATCCTTCCATTTTTATAAATGGCGTAGTTTTTACTTGTCAAATTTCAAAAAATGACAGCTTCAAAAGAAACATCTACTGAAATAGCGGGCTATTCAAAATAGCACCTCTTATTGGAAAACCCTATATTTTATTAAGTGCATATCATATTTATTCATATCAGATTTGATTGTTCGCAATGTGATGCATGTAAATTTTTTTTTAAACATTAATAATTTTTAAATACATCTATTTGAATATCACTTTTGTTTTCGGTAATGAATGAGGAAACGGAAATGAACCCACGGATCGAGCGAAAACTAGCATATAGAATCGTTATCGATGACAACGCATTTCCCGTCAATAGGATGATAAGTTAATATTCGAAATAAATCTCAGTCCTACCATCTTGGCATTTAACAAGTTTTTTAAAGTATTCGACTCTAGTTCCTGGGTAGGAAGGTTCAATCCAGAGAAAACCTATATATTATTTATACGTATTATATATATACGTATTATATATATGGGTTTTTGTGGACGGAGGCGTAAATTTGATTTGTATACAAATCAACGTGTTTATAACTGAATTGATGAAATTTCGCACAATTGACCTTATAATCGACAGGAAGATCACTGTCTTAATTAGATTTCGAAAAACCACGCCTCCCTATTTCCCTCTTCTTAATGTAGTATTTTGGCACAACTTGATGAATTTTTGAACATTTGGTGTTCACAATTAAAGCAAAAATACCATTAACATCATCAGGTAATATCTACGTAAAAGTAAGAGACCCTTGGTTTGGCTTTGTTTTTCATACAAATCTACTGTTTTATTGCAGGATTGAAGAAATTTTGCATACTTGACTTTTAAAATTCTTCTTCTTTCGTATGTTGGGGGGGTCAGAGGGTAACATCTAGGTCTGCGAGCCATTCTAGGGCCTCAGGCGTCGCAATGTGAACCTCATGAATCCCGCCGGGGCAATGAATGGAGCGGGCATTTGTAGACCTCATGTTCGGTGGTCTGCACCGCACCACATTCACACTTCGTAGGAAGGTAACCATTTATTTTAAATTATTGAAAACTATCCCCACCCCCTTTCCCATCCCTTAAAAAAGCATTTTGATGTTTGGTGATGAAAGCTTGCTCAGTTGGTGTATTTACCCTTTTCTCATCCCTTAAAGCAGAACATTTATTCATGGTAATTATATCAAAATTATATAATATATTTAAGTTAATAAAATAGTTTGTTTATGTATACAGGGTGTCTGGAAACTCGTAGTACAAGCGGGAAACTAGTGAATCTACATCACATTTGGAGTCGATTTTGTAGTATATTTTTTTTTTATTTGAGCTTTCGTTATCGAGTAAATCGAGTTAGGAGTTGATTTTTTTTTTTTTTTTAATCAAATTCTTATAAATTATTACTGAAGATCAAAGTACCCAACTAATTAAAACTATTTGAAAGTAAAACAAATGAAGAAACTCGGATTTGAAGAATTATTTTGAAATCACCCTTCATTTAATCCGGTGTAATCATAAAATATTTCTGCTCTGCAGGGTTAAAACATCTGTTGCTCAACCCTAAACACCAAAAAAAACTTTAACCCTAAAATAGCCGAAAAATATTTTTTTTTGTTTTTTTTTTTTTTTTTTGTGAAAATGCTCAAATCAAAAAAATTTATGTTTATTTGGGTTCCCCATGTGGTGTAGATTCTCCAGTTTCCCGCTTGTACTACGAGTTTTCGGACACCGTGTATATAATAATAGTATGTTTGGTAAGATGATTCCTATTGATGAACGAAGAAAGGGGTGTTAACGGAATGTTTGAAGTGGAAGTGAATTGTATCGAGGTCGCGCGAGGAAGACTTGTGATAAAATAAATCGTTTGCATATTGTATGAGGCTGACCTTAGCCAAAAAGATGACATTAACAAAGGGACGCTTTAATAGCTTGGAAAAATAGCGGATAAACAAAAAAAGAAGTGGGAAGGGATTATATGACGTTGAATGGTAGATGAAGTTGGTGACGTCCAATGAAGATATGACACGATCTGTGAATTGAATACCATAAAAATAACTTCTTCGATAATCAAAATACACGGTGTCCGGAAACTCGTAGTACAAGCGGGAAACTGGAGAATCTACACCACATGGGGAACCCAAATAAACATAAAGTTTTTTGATTTGAGCATTTTCACAAAAAAAAAAAAAAAACCAAAAAAAAATATTTTTCGGCTATTTTAGGGTTAAAGTTTTTTCTGGTGTTTAGGGTTGAACAACAAATGTTTTAACCCTGCAGAGCAGAAATATTTTATGATTACACCGGATTAAATGAAGGGTGATTTCAAAATAATGCTTCAAATCCGAGTTTCTTCATTTGTTTTACTTTCAAATAGTTTTAATTAGTTGGGCACTTTGATCTTCAGTAATAATTTATAAGAATTTGATTAAAAAAAAACAATTTCTAACTCGATTTACTCGATAACGAAAGCTCAAATCAAAAAAAAAAATACTACAAAATCGACTCCAAATGTGATGTAGATTCACCAGTTTCCCGCTTGTACTACGAGTTTCCGGACACCCTGTATATTATTAGAATGTTTACCTTACCTCGGGCAACCCCGGGTACACTTCAGATAGTGTTTATGTAAGGTTGAATAAAACGATCAGTTTTGGTCAGTGAGATTTTACTTCATTTTCGTGGAGCTAATTTTCCACCACAGCATAATTTTGAAAGCGCGTTTATTTTAGGAGAAAGGTTATAAATCCTTTTGATTAATTTCTTCGTGTAACCATATTTGCATTGTCTCTTTTCTGGTCTTCTGCTTTGTTGAATTTATCTGAAAACTTCAATCTTTAATTTTATTTTTAAGGTAATAAAATATATAAATCAAAAGAAAATAGTAACACGCTTAACATTTAGTCGTTAAAAAAACGTCCCGAAAAAATCTTCATACCGATTACAATTTACATTTATATTGTACCTAATTCTTACTAAAATGAAAATATCTTATGTGTTTTTTTAAATTTATTCGTCGACAAAATATGTAGCATAAGCCTTGTCTTTCTTCTCATTTGGCTACTAAGGTTACATTAGTCAATAGATTTATATCAGTTTTATGGTAACCAATGTAAATAAAAAATGTTTTTAATACATAGTATTTCATAGCAAACTATCAACCGATCTGTTTACGGCGGAAATTCAGACGTTAAATAATAACCACTATTTAAAACTTTTATTTTTATTTTATTTGAATTATTTATTACAAATACAATAGCCACGTATTAAATGGAAATAATGTAACATTAAAATAGCTTTGTTTAGGTTAGGTAAGTTTATGTTAGGAAAGGTTAAGTTAGGTGAGGTCAGTGTCTGCCAAACTTTTTTAGTTGACGGCACACTGGTGAAAATGATTTGTTCCTTAAGAAGTAAATGTACTTTATCTATACGAATGTAACTTTTTTTAAATACTGTGTTCACTCGCTCACACTCACTACGATTCATCACTAAAATTTATTCCAGAATCACTGTATCCCTCGCATGTGTCTATATACGAACGTGACAAATATTGTTTCTCTGGGAGGCCACAAACATTTCATAGACGATTCACCTATTTATATTTCCGGCAGCGATATCATCCCAAAAACAACAGTCAAACTTCTGTCTATTAATTGAGATTCAGACTTTTTATTTAAAAGTCACATAAATAGGACTGTAAGCACCGGTTTTTTTCACCTAAGACAACTCAAGTCTGTCCGAAGAAATCTTCCTACAGAAGCAACAAAACTACTTACCAACTCTTACGTAGTCTCACGTCTCAATTACTGCAACGGTGTTTTTGCTTGCCTTCCAAAGTATCAATTTGACAAGCTTCAATCAGTGTTTAATGAAGCAGCGCGGCTCATAATCGGGGTTTCAAAATATTCGCACATTTCAGAAACTTTCGTAACTTTCACTGGCTCAAGTGCCCTGAAAGAATCCAGTACAAATTGTGCTGGATGGTATTTAAATCCATCAACGAAATGGCCCCACCCTACATCTCTGAACTATGCGTCCCGGAAAACACTGGTCTGAGGCAGTCAACTCTTAGATCCGCAATATCATCAGCTGTAGGCAAACTGGTGGAACCTATGTAAGCGCAAGCCAAATGCTTAGTTTGGTCGCGCTTTCGGAGCATCTGAGCCGAAGGCTTGTAATAAACTTACAGGAACTAAGATCCATAACAAGTTCAACAGAATTCAGGTCTTAACTAAAAACTTACCTTTTTAAGCTGTCATTCCCTTAAATTAAATATACCATTCCTGAGAGAAAGTCCAGTTATATCCAATTATGTCCTTAATCCTGTATCTAAATTTTGCTAATAAACAATAAGTTATTGTTAATTAATTAGTTTTAATCTCAAGTGACCTACCAGGTAAGTATTGTACTGTATATTATCTCCAAATATTGTTACTAATAACATAATTCATAGTAGAAATATTTTATATATTTATACAGCGCCCTTGAGGTGATTTTGCACAAAAACGGTTCTATAAAAATAATCCAAATATTATTATTATTATTAATTAAGAAGTAGAATTTACTAAAAATTGAAGAATTTTAAAGGAAAAGGAATTATTTAACAGTTTGCAGATTTGTTACCTCACACATTTTGGCAAACACTGGGTTAGATAATTAATACATCTCTATTAATGTAAAAGTCAGATATTTTATTTCATAAATTGTTGGCAGTGAATATTATTTAAAAGTTATCTTCTTTGTATTATTTACTTTAATAAGTATTAATTATGAAACGTATTTCCTCGAACTGTATTTATTCCAGCTTTATTATTAGAACAGCGAACAATTATTGCGTATTATTATAATGGATGAAAATCAACAAGCCAGGCGTTCATTACCTAATAACATGATAAAATAACGTTCAGCGACGGGGGATGGTAGAGCAGATGCCCAAGTCGGAATTGCCTACTTTCAAACATAACATATGTCGGAGGTGCTTGGAGGAGAACGCGATGGAACTATTAGACGAGTATTATGAGGCGGGCAATGGACTCACTTCTAAATCCAGGTCATTGAGTTTGCAACTTTCCCTATGGGCCACATCCGGAATAATTGCGATGTAAGGAGCGTCCTTTGACGGTGCATAATATGTTTACTTAATTGCGTATTATATATATATAATCAATATATATTATAAAAGTAAGTGTACAATGTGCGTGCCGCTAAAACTTAGAAACGAGTCCCGGTACGATCAAGGGATCTATATGGTGTAGTACCCCTCTAGGCGTGCTTTGAAGTCTCGCTCTCTACAAATTTCTAAAATAGTCTAGAACATTCGAGAGAATTTGAGAGCATTCCACAACATTCCAGAACATCTCGGAACAGTCTAGAATGTTGTTAAATGTTCGGGAATAGTCTGGGATGTTCGGGAAAATCCAAGAACATCCCAGATCATAATGAAGAACGGGATTACAGGCCGTTTCTTGATAAACTTTAGTAGATTCGTAATCGTGAAAATTCGTTGGTATTATCTCTAAATAGTATATATCAATATCCGCGTCTGTTTGTGCGCTTAGTTCTTCTCAATTATGCAACATAGTTTGATAAGGTTTTCACAACCATTTAGATTATTTTTCCGAAAAGGTTTTTTTTGTTTTATTAATTTCACATTCTAAAACATCAATTAACAACTTTTACTTCATAGACTATTGTTTCTCCTGGTGTTAACACAGTACAAACAAAATTTCTTCTAATTCTTTTTTTGTAATATAATATATAAAATTCTGCTTTATATTCTTATTATATATATATATATTTATTTTTTTTAAAAGAAAGACACACGTTCCCGGGTTAGGTTAATAACCTTACAATATTTGAAAATCTCCTACTACCACCACAGTAAGCGGAAAAATGTTGCTTGTGTTGTGATGGAGGACTTAGCCAGCCGAGGAATTGAACACACTACGCCTGGGTGGGAACCAAGCGTGAGTCAACTCAGCCACCAACCGGTCAATTATCAATGATCTTTATAGTTACATATATAAAAGTTAAACTTTAAACAGTTATGCTAACTTTTAAAAGATAAGTACCAACACAATAACATTCTTTTTCTTCTTTCGTATAGTGGAGGGGTCAGAGAGAGACATCTAGGTTTGCGAGCTATTCTCAGGCGTCGCCATGTGAACCTCATCAATCCCGCCGGGGAATGAATGGAGCGGGCATTCGTTGACCACACGTTCGGTGGTCTGCACCACACCGCTTTCACACATCGCAGACTTTTTAATGCACCATCTGTGCAACATAATAAAATTGATTGCGAGGAAGCAAACATAGTAACAAGAAACACCTGAAATACGTGGAGTGTAACGTCAAATTTGAGATTGTGAAATAATCATTGAAATAATTCATTCTTCAGTTAAAAATATTTTTTAAATTAAAACATAACAATAATGTAGATAAAAATATTTTCATTGTATGCCTAGGTAAGTGTATTATTTTGAACAAGAATAAAAACAATAACAATGGCATTTTCTCATCTTTGTATAGTTGGAAAGCAACTTATTCTTTTGGTGTTGTTTACCGATATAGTAATTATTAAATTCATGGGGCTAACAGATTACTATACCCATCGTGGCTTGGCCTATTTCACCATATCACTTACCGTAAACTACCAAAGGGAATATATGGCGATCGATATGCTAAAATATTCCAAGCCACGAGAATATAGCCCGCTTATAGAGTGATCTGTGACAGACTTCACTTGCTAACCTTTAAATTTTTAATATTTTTTTAAAGATTATTACGGGAACGTTGTTCATGTTTTGAGAGTAATAAACATTCTTAAGTTCATTAAACTAAAAACTAACTAAGTTCCGCGGTTATCTGAATAAACAATTATCACTTTTATTTGCTGATAGCATCTACTTTATGCCCTCGTCACCCTTATAACAAATGAAATAAATGAATAAAGGGGTTGTGAGGGATTGCTATCTGCTGCCTGGGGCGGCTATGCATGTCCGTCAGATGGTTACCTGCGAGCAGGGTGGGTGGGAAGGGAAATAGACTACTAGAATAGTGGCAGGGGTGCCTCGTCACGCACTCGCCCTAAAATAATAAAATGATACGCTAATACACTACTTTTTACCCTCATGCAACTCATTTTTAGAACCGGTGAGTCACTGCATTGCCGGACGATGTGTCATTGCTACTAGCTACCGTGTATAAATAGAATAAAATCACGCATTTCATAGTCACTGGGTAGACTGATGGGTGCGGTGATCGATATCGCAGGTAACTATTACTCGGAACGATGACACAAAGAGTATTTTGTGTCAATAGTTTCACCTTTTTTCTACCCTATATGAACTCATTCAATAAAATGACGATGTAGTACTGGCGTTGTACACACATACTTTCTTAGATTTTAATGTCTACTTAATCGATAAATTTTGTGAAATTAAAAAAAAAAAAAAAAAAAAAAAAAAAACCAAAAACAAATTCGATCTCTTCGAGTTTAAATTATCATTATAATATTTAAAATTGTAAACTTATTGCTTCTTCCACCCAACTATATTTAAGCTAGAAGACATACCGCTACATCACGAATATTGTGTCTTCTCTGGTGGTTGTAAGTTCCAAATACCTGTTATATACTACGAATAACGACAACAACCATGAGATTTTGAATTCATTGTTAGCGCAAGAATATAAACGTTGATTTATGTAATGCATATATACGTACATATGCATAAAACGGTTCCATGATAACTCAATATAGTGACAATTCAACACACTTTTAACAACTGATATAAAGTCATTAGAAACGATGAAAAAAAAAATAAACCTAACCTAACCCACTTAACCCAGTTAATAAAGTTTTGTTTCATCACTTTCCATGACTTTATATAACTTTTTAAAGATGTGATGAATTATCATTTTGATGAGTTATCCGGTCACCACATAAAACATTTGTGTAGTTAAAATCATCACTTTAATAGAATCTTATTGAATTAAATTCAATTAAAGAATAATGCATCCGAAAGAATCTAACCTTTTTAGACCAGAATTTCACATATAGTTGCCAGTTCTTCCGGAGCCCATTTAAAAATATTTTTTATCAGTACCAACTTGAATATAAACTTTCACAGTCTTTGTCCAATGTGTAACATAATCACAACAACATACAAGAATATAAAAAAAATTGGTTAATATTTGAGATTTTCGCGGCCAAATATAGTGTTTGATTTTTGTTGTATTATTCCGTGTTTCGCTACCTCCTTCTTTAGCAAACATTTCGGAAAGCATTACAGTGTCCATCATCAGGGCAGATTAGTGATAATGGATACTGTAATGCTTTCCGAAATGCTGTCCCAAACGTTTGCTAAGGAAGAAGTTAGCGCAACATGACATAATACCCCAAAAATAAATCACTCTAATCGAAGTAAATTTGTTTGAAAGTCAGAGGGGGGTGAAAAAGAGAGGTTTTTTTTCTGAAAAATGCATGGTTAAGTACCTAGCGTGTTGGCCTTAGTCTTTTGTACGTATTGAATATTAATTTTTTTTTAAATATCTAAATAAGTATTATAATGCTATGAAATGACACACGCTTTTGATTAAACAAAGTTAAATCAGGCTTCTTAGGGTGCTCATCCGACTTAACGCGTTCGCTATTTTGATTTAAATGAAAGCAAAATAGGCATGTGTTAACACTCATTAATACTGTAGAACAAACACCAGCCTCAAGTCAGTAGGTATTTAATTCTTAATTACAAGCTGTTTCAAGAAGTGCCGATCTAACATATAGTTTGGCTTCCATTCGGTTTTAAGCGCCGGCTTTTACAAGCGGCTCCGCAAACAGATTACACCGAAAGATACATAAGGGCGATCAATCTAGCACGGAATTGGTTTCCTACAAATTAAATGTTCAAACTTCCCACCAGAACCGTTTAAAACATTCGCTTTATCAACATTATTTTGTATTTAAGTAAGTATTCATAATTTTCTGGTACTTTGTAAATGGGCTGGGTAAGTGAGCTTATAAAACTTTTTCCCAATTTCATTTGTAACGTAAACCAAATGTCGTGTGAATTGTTAAATATTTTGTTTTTTTCTTACTTTCTTGTAATGTCATTCGATCGAAGTAGTTTCAAATGATGATTTTTAACTAGATCATAATGATGTCGATTTTACAATCTACGATTTGTGAAGCTGAAAGTATTTATAAAATATTAGTTTCATGAACATTGCCTTTTAAAATGTAACTCTAATTTTTTGTTGAAAAACAATTAGAGAGACCATCAGATTTACCTTTCGAAAGAACACCTTTAGTAATTTTTACAAATTATTAGTTATTTTGATTTAGATCCGTCAAAAAATAATCATGACATTGTTATTAAAATTAAATTAATTTGGTTCTTACTTTATCGCTTGTCTAAATTGATCAGTTCTAGTTTTGAACATCATTACTTTGCACCGGCTGATTTCACAAAACTTATTTACAACCGAAATTTGATATTCAATATACCTTCCCGTATTGTTTTCAAACTCTAGCTTGAAAGTAACAATATTTTTGACGAAGAAAACTCTTAAAATTACTCTTTTTCGTTTCGATATGTTTTATCGTCATTTTCCTCGAGAAGACGCTTTCAGACATCTCTATCCTGTGCTGTGACTTCATCGTATCAGTCCATTCCTGATTTGGTCCCTCATCACTCAGCCTTTTCATCTGCTTTCCCTATTTTATGTTTATAACTTATCAACTAATATCAACATAAGTATGTAGCCTATCTTTAAATAAATCTATATCAATTGATTTTTCTACTATGAACCAAGTACGGAAGCAAGTATACCAATCCAAGTAATTATCTCCACGTCTGAGGAACAAACGCATCGGCGATAGCGCCGACAGCAGACATAGCCGCTCCTAAACCTTCCCCCGCTGAGATTATGAAAACAAAATCATCCACTTCCCGCGCAAAGAAAGCACCAACTCGCATAAACCGATACACGAGAGGCTGTTGAGATATTGATGTTAAGAAACAAATCAAACTTTTATGCATTAAAAACCTTGCCGTTTTAAGAGCAAGTCGAGAAATCAATATTGACAGAATATTTAATATACATCTAATACTTATATTATGTAACTAATAATAACCTACTATATTGTGTAATTATATTATGTAATTGTTATATTATGTAATTCGTGTATCTTTTTTTTTACTAATAAAAAAAAACTAAAAAAAAAAAAAAAAAAAAAAAAAATTTGAATTCTTTTGGTACGTGGGATGATTCAAATTAAAGTTTTGACATTTGTGCGTGTTATATTTACAATATATTTATTTAACTTACAAAATATACATGTTTTAAATTTTAATTAAATATTCAATAATTTCCAACATAAGCACTTAAGCGCTGGTAATTAGAGTTAAGTACGAGCATTTCAGTTAGTACCTACCTACTTTACTAGTAATTAGGCAATGAAAGTATTATTTGATCCTCGTCAAATATATTGAGTACCAACCTAAAAGTAAAATAATTATAAAAATAACTGCACTTACGTAAGTAAAGAAAAGAATAGTACCCATAAATTAATAAAACCAATTTGTTTCCAGTGGCGTGGAGCCCATGAAGGCTGAATAGTTGTGCCTATCTTTTTTTTCAGATTTCTTGTAATTGTTCCAGAAATTTATGAAATTTCACTTGCCACGATCATTCTTCCGTAAGAAATTGTTTCTGCTAGGCAAATTTATATGTGTATTTTTCATGTTGAAATTTGCCTCGCCTTATCCTCCATACATTATTATGACGTAGTGAATAATGATTATCAACACCTGAAAAGCTACAGCATACCCTCGGTCAAGGGGCAATCTACGCCATAGGTAGTTACATAGATAAAGAATAGAAGTACATATTAATATTAAAATAAAACTAGGTAGTAATACTATCGTATGGAAGTAACACAAAATATTCATATTTATAATAAACTGCAACTTGATGCGATTTCTTTGCAGTCGGCCAAAAAAGGAACATACAACTGTTTTTTTTTCAATATATGTACACTAACCATCTTCAAGACTGCAAACTCTACTTACTCCAGTAAGTGGAACTACAGTTTTTTTAACCAGTACGATAGTTTTAGTACATTAAATATATTGATTGAATATTTTTCTTTATTTTAAACTAAAAGAGTTAATTTTATCCGTATTATATCTTTGATATTCACGTACTAACTAGCATTTGTCTGCCCAACGTTACTAATTTTGCCAAAGGTTGTAAATCCTGGTCTTCATGGTAATAACTTGATAAATCAAAATAATTGCCACAGATTGTTTTATTAACACGGTTTATTAACATTTATAATTTATTTTTTTAACATTTACTATATGTGTTACATCAAATGTTCTTGCTACTGTGTTAATATTGTAACAGTAAGTAAGATAGCCTGTTATTACCTACCGCTAATACTTTTTAAAGAAGTGGAGAAAGAATTGCATAAGCCTGCAGTATTTATAAGGTTTGACAGCTAAAATCAATGGAAAAGAGGAAAGAGGAAGCTACAAGCCAAAAATGTGTATATTTTTGGTAAACCTTAAATTTTAGGTAATATGCATTAAAATTGCTTGAAAAAATGAGTCTAGAAACGTTTGATTTCAAGCACAAAACTGATTTTTATTTATTTTGTAAATAATTTTATAAGAAAGAAAAAACTTAATAAAGTGAAACTGTCACAGATAATTTTAGCTATAATACTGTATTTTTTAAAAGTTGTTTCCTTAACGCGTTCATACATTTATATTCAAAAAAATATTTTTTTAGTACTTTACGTTTGTATTTTTTATTGTGTCACTTATTGTTTTATTTGTATTCTACTCAAGCGAAACGATAGAAAAACCTTCAATTTATCTATAACATATTTTTGGTATTAACTATGTAAACCAATTCGTTATAAAGATTAATCAAAATAGTGATTTAGCATTAAGCTTCGCATTAAATATAAAAAGCATTTTTATGTTTTTTGGGTTTTATTTACACGGAGTAAATTTTACTACAAAGATGCAGTGACATGCTGAATTAAACTAAAAATTAAAAAAAAAGAAAAACATCGATTAATGAAATAATAACCATAATTTTAAAGAGGAAATGATCTTGCTCCGAAACTAACCAGCATTAAATGCTGTAATAATTTTTGTTACAGCGCATAAAACAGTTAATTAGATTTTTAATGATGTTTCATAAAGGTATTGTTCACATTTGACAGGCGGACGTTCTATATTATGTTATTACCTGGGCCAGGCAACCAACTTTTCTTATTTTAATTACCAGGGTCAGGTAAACCAACCTGCCAACACTATGCATTCAGTAGTTATCTACATAATAATGATTATATTTACTTGTATAATAGATGCGTGAAGGTAACTATGTACAATACCTTTTGTATACCAAAAATAATTACGACAGTAGCTTATCTATATTATTCAAAGTACCTTTTCAGTATGATTTTTAATCTAGATAAATGATTTAACAGTCTTTTCTCCGGAACAATCCATACGCGCTTAAATCACACATTTTTGTCTTGCTTACCATTCAGTTATTGTACACATATTTTTTATTTTTTTATAGTAGGTTTTGCACAAACTTGAAGTGAATATAAATTGAATAAAAATTTTACTTCGCTTTGACGGTTTTTACATTCTAACTAGAAACTCTTATTTTAACGATGTACAATGTGTACCTGTCTCTAAGTAAGATAATACAAATCGTGTATTGCTTATTTTGTTCTAGTATTTTAAATAATAATTACTGCCCATATTTGAATGCCCAAAATCAGCATTGGTAATAATTGGAAATGCAAGATGAAAAAAGATCCCATGAACTTTATGATTACATTGCATACATTATGAAAAGACTACAAATTTAATGACACTAAAACTCACCATTCGAGAATTCCTTTACATATGTTTTTTAATGTTCCAAAGAAAGAACTAAAGAACATAATATGAAGTAAGCCATAATACAATTGTGCAAATTTCAAGACATCAACTCTTACTGCTCCACAGTTTTAGTTTTTATAAAAATCTTTCTGGTTTATTGCAATCAATAAACTAAGAAGGGACAGAAGAGGGAGAGATCTCCCAGCAGCAGAGCGACCAGATTTCGATTTCCGCATCCTTTAGCTTTACACACAAGGCGTATGCTATTGCATACTTCTAACGATACATAATATATGTTTATTATGAGGCTGTAAAGACTGAAATTGTCTGCGTTTAAATATTGAGATTAGCGTCCTTTACACAACGAAACCTCGAATCATCTGCGGCCGCTTTCATTAAATTTACTAGGGCCTTTATTTCCCCCGGGACGGCTACTTCCTTCACCAACGAGGATTAAGGGACTGGCTGCAGCGTAATAAAGTTCAAAAAAATTCACATTCAAAACAGGGCAATTCACGGGGAATCTTTTCACCTCATGAATATTTCATGTGACATTGTTCGCGCCGAGGAAGGGTTTGATCTGAGAGTTTTTAATTGAGACCTATTCCACTTCTGTTGTCTTAAGTTTTTGGGTTTTAAAAAAACAGCGTTTTTTCTATTTATATTATATCCGAGGTTTTAACTGCTCTGTTACGCACATTCAAGTACTTCTTCCGTTTTAGGCGATGCATATTTTTATCAGTTAAATTGGAACTCCTTCAATTCCCTTTTATTGTATTATGTAAATGCAAAGGTGATTCATAACAAAATACTAGCAGTTATACTCGGGGTGCATAAGTCAAATGATTCATCAAATGTGATTCAACCAGCCAGAAATGCCACCCTTAAGTGAATATAAGAAAAAGTTATATTTTCGTTATTTACTGATCAGCACAAAATATTAATCTGCATATTTATTTATTTCACTGTCATTTTTAAAATGGTTTGTTGTTTTAAAATTATTAGAAGTTGTTTTTTTTAAACACTGAAAGAACTGTTAGGCAGAGGTGAAATAATCTCTTTATTACTGCAATAAGGCATATTATATACTTATGTCGTTAAAGTTGTATTACTCCTTCACTAACAATGTATCTATTAATATTAAGTACTAAGCAGTGAAATAATCTAATTTTGCGCAAATGGATGCATGGTTTGAATTTTTAATTAAATAGTTCTTACATCATATAAGCTGAGCAAATTTAACAAAAAAAAAACAATTGAAACACTAAACATCCTAATTATTCATATGTTTTCCTTATACTGGCTACAAATTATAATAATCGTTTTGTGTTTGGTTGTATTTAACCTTTTTTTACGTAAATATTACAGTCTAGCAATTTATAATGCTGACAAATTTACCTTTTAGGTATTTTGTAGGTATGTCTTAAAATTTTTCGTTTAGGTACTGTATATTATAATACGGGATTATGTAAACTAAATATTAATGTGTAAATATTGAATTGATCAGAGAATCGTTAGAAGGGGCGTTAATGTGGCATATGATATGCATAAAATACGCAAAATTGCACACGGCTTAATTTTTTACGGATTATTATTACTGGGTGTTTCAGATGTTCTGACGATGGCTTATTAATTAATTTCATTGTTAAAAAAGGTATATTCCTAATCCTTGACGGGGATTCAAAACAAAGAATGGAAAATCAAATATAAAAAATTATACTTGCTAATAAAAATGGCTCATGAAGCAATTATGAAAAAAATGCGAACCACGAAACTCTAAGCAAGAAAACCTGAAAAAATAATTTTCATGACAATAATGGTCGCAGTAAGAGAATTTTTTTCCTGACTGATTGTTTCACAGAATGTAAAATTCATCAAATTTCGAAATTAAAATTCAAGTTCTGTGAAAGTTCTATTCAAGTTCTAACACTATTCATCAAGGGCTGATTGTTTCACAGTAATTTGATGAATTGTTCAAATTCTGTGAAACAACCCGACCTTATAGATAATCTTTTATTTGCTGTTGGATTAAATATTTATTTTGCTTACTGTGATGGAGATAACAAAAAACATCGCATTTTTTTACACCAGAGATCACTTAACAGTCTTTATTATTTATCTAACATGGTTCTATGATAAAAATGACTGCGACAAAACTGAACAAAGTTGAAAAGTGATTTAAAGTCATGTAGTTTGTTAAAAAAACTAATCTAACCTAACCTTACATATATAACCTAACCTTACCTAACAAAACGTTTATGTTCTGTTTTGTCACAATTAAATTGTATCTATTTCCCAAAAAATGCACTATCCAAAACAACCTAATGAATCCGTCTTTTGTCCACCCAACTTGCAAAGTAACAAGAACATAAATCCTACCTTCTACTCGATTCTGATGACCACTTTGTATGTTTTATTCGTGTCTTGATAGCTCCTCTTCAAAGTCGAAAATAGGAAATCCGTAACAATCATTTGGATGCCTGGACAGAACATACTGCCATCTTGGGAAATAAAATTACAGTTTCTCGGCATAGTGGGGCACTTCCAACCCGATCATTAATCCAACCAATTTCATCCCCTTAAGGACCCACAAAGAAAAACCCACATTCCGTACTGAATATTGGTATAATATTATTCCAAAGAAACCTACTTTGCCTTAAATCAAAGAGTTTATCGACCAAAACCGTGTTTAACCAATTCTCTCAACTATCCACTAAAATGTGAACCCTGATTCACATAAACATTAAACATGAATATTGCTTTAAGTACACATTCTTACTGTCGGAACTGTAGATACGTACCTACTCCATGTGCTTTAGAATTGTCTAAGTATTGTAGATCACGCAAGTTGCCTCACTCTCAAGTTACCCGATGTATAAAAAAAACATTATCTTCAAATAAATCAAATAAAAAAACCAACTTTTTTGTGTGTTCTCTCCTGCATATTTATATTTCCCCGTCTGCATATTGTTTTGTGTGTTAAACAATATGCAGACGGGGAAATATAAATAGAAAAAGAGATATTTTATTCCATCCTTAATCTCTCTTTCATATTTAAATGAACTTTGAAGATTTTCATATTATTTGATTTATTTACTAGGTGACCTATACCCGGCGTTACTCGAGATTATGAATGTTGTGTAGTCAAATTTTGAGGTGAATTCTAGTTTACTCAAAACCTGGGTGCATTTTTAAGGTGGCAATAAAATTATCATAGCAATTGAAAAATCTTACTTATTGAATTATTTGCTTCACTTGATTTTGCTAATTTTGCCGTGGGCGTCTTTTACTTCTTATTTCAAGAAGAAAGACAAGACTCTACAAAACCTTTCACTTACATTCTCCTTACACCCTTTTTTTCTTCGTCGCTTACGCCAGATTTTACCACACTTAAGTATTTGATTAATTTGATCGTGCCATATCTTCTTCGGATTTCCATGGCTTTATACAGCATTCGCTAATATGTATACTGTACACCACATTATTAAAGAAATACATTAAATGGACTTTTATTCGACTGCGTATCACACATCAGTGCAGAGGTAATGTGTTAAACTAAAAACTTACCTTTTTAAGTTGTCGTACCCTTAAATTAAATATACCAATCCTAAGAGAAAGTCCAGTTATATTCAATTTTTCAATTAAGTCCTAAACCCTGTATCTAAATTTCGCCAATAAACAATTAGATAATGTTAATTAAGTGTTAATCTCAAGTGACCTACCAGCTAAGTATTGTACTGTATATTTTCTCCATAAATAGTTAAGTAATAACACTGTAGAAATGTATTATAGTTTGTACAGCGCCCTTGAGGTGTTTTTGCACAAAAACGGCGCTATAAAAGTCATCCAGGTATTATTATTATTATTAAGTCTTCTTTGGGCGTCCTAGACTTCTTCAATCATTCTCACAATTCTATAAACAATCCTGGCTCCAATAAGAACAACCTTTGAAATTTTCAGTGCAATCGTTCTAGTAGTTATTGAGTCTATAAGGCACAAACGAAGAAATAATCTAATTTATATATTTAGATTTTACAATAAAAATGGGACATGAAGCGTTGCAAATATTTTCCTCCCCCTTCACATAAAAGAGATCAAATAATTATTTTGAAGCATTGACATAATCAAATTGGCATCCAGAATAATAACTTTGAGTAAATTTGTCTTCTGTCAGTTTGTTTCCTTAGCCGGATTAAAGCCTCCGGGGCTGTTTCCATTCTGCGCGGCTCAATGCTCAGCACTGACACGTGTTTTCGCTCGACCTGACTATCAGATCTCATCTATCCAGCGAGTGTCGGAGAAACGGGTGGTTTTGCGCCTTCTTTGTTCCTTCCGTGCGCCGCTGAATGACGAGATTTGTCATCGATTGTTCGGCTTTCAAGCGACGGGTCCAGCCCTACAATCGGCAAATTAATTGTTTGGAGTTAAAGTAGGTTGGCCACGTTTAGTCAAACTGTTACGTGAAGCTGAGTTGATTGCTTTCTTTCACGCTAACTAATTAGATAAATATATAAAATTTACACTTTTAACAATTTATAATTCAGTGTTTAACAAACCTTTATCTACTGATCATTGGAATTAATGTTATCCTACTTGATACAGAAAGTCGATTGTTGGAAGGTAAAAATACACTAAAGCAATAAACAAGAGCAGCGTGGTTATTGAAGGATATACCTCTGAGATTATTGAATACCTAGAGCGCAGAAAATATGGACACCAGAAATTTATTTTCTTTTATTTTTTATTAGTTGCCACTATATACTTAAACTTGCAAAGGTACAAAATAAGGTGTATAAAAGTGCAAAGATGCTTCAAGAATAAGATATTAAATTACAATTATTGAAGAGCCGGATGAAAAACCATTTTGCTAAAAATTCAGTTTTCAGAAGAGTAAAATACGTTCAAAGCTTATTGAAATTCTTTGTGTACATGGGTATAAAATTTGTAAGTATTTAGTGTTTTATTGAGAGTTTATTCACAGTTGAAATACATTTATAAAGATATGAAAAAAAATGCTTAAAATACATGTATTTGAATGTCACTTCTGTTTTCGGGAGTGAAAAATGAATTAATCCAAATCTTGGAAGTGGAAATTAACCAACTTCACGATATGCGATCAAGCTGAAACTTGGCAGGTAGATTTGTTTTCGATACCAATGCATCAACTTTTCGTGGCAATCACGTACACATGCGGACATATACAGCAGGCAATGAAGGAAATGAATGTCAGTCTTACCGAATAGGCATTTGGCGAGGCTGGTAGTGTTGTTGACTCCAGTTTCTAGGTAATAACTTTTAATCATCAGCCAAACCAATTTTTTGTGTTTTAAAAACTTTTTAAATAGATGTATTACTGTGAAAAACTTTGTTTTAATTGGTTCCATTTTTACAAATCTTTGATAAAAATAATTAAAAAAGGTTTCAAGTTGTTCTTGCATTCATCTGAAACAAATTGAATAATTTGTAATTGAATGCGATTTTGGAGACAATTTAAATTAAAAAATTTTAAATTTAGCCACAAAAAACATTTATTTTTTTTATTTTGACAAACATTATGAATCATATTTAAAGTAAAGGTGAATAAAGTAAAGAGGAAAAATAATGATTATAATTCAACGTATTGAAAAATTATATTAAGTATTACAACCTAAGCGCAGGGGTTATTTTAAATATTAGGTGAGACGCAAACATAAGCAGGAGTGATTCAGTTGTTCAAATTGAACATCGTTTGTTCTACGACTTTGAAATAAATGACATTATTTACAAAATATCATTGTTCAAAATTAAAATCCAATTTTTTTTACCCTTTCTACTGCTTCATCTGAACATTCATCACAGAAAGTTAGAATATATATTATGAAGCCATTCAGCATTTCGAAGCTTCGTAAATTTAAGCAATGATACCATTTTTTTTTTACTCTCAAGAAGTTTTAGGTATTCCAAAGACACAACTTTTGATGGCTCAATAAAACAAAAGTTTGTAAAACAGTATTTTATGAACAAGATATAGAGAGTTTTTTAAAAAAAACGGATTACAATAGATCATTCAGACACACTCGCAAACTCGCAACAAAAGATGGATACAAGAATCACTTTTATTTATTTATTTATTTTTTATAATATTGATTACATTTTATGCTTTTGACTGTCCAACTTGGAAGGATTCCCGTTTTAGGACAGTCAAATTTACAGGTTTCAAGTTATCGTAGACGAATACGGGATTTAAGACTAGATAAAATAAATATGTTAAAACGAAGATACATAAAAACATGCATTAATAAGATACATATAGGCGTTCTTTATAAATAATTAACAAATTAGATTTTTTTAGTAACATTTCGGAATCAGTCCTGCCTAGATCCAACTACCATTTTTTCACTCTTAGACCGAAGGATGACAATTCACACAGTTTCAGCTGAGAGGGGATTTTATTATATATTTTAGGACCGAGATATGAGAATAGTTTTTGATAAGCCGCTCTGTTGCTTGTTGGAACGGAAAGGTCATTTCTTCCCTTACTTCTGGTTTGATGTTTGTGTTCGGCTGTTTTCATTTTTTTTTTATGAACATGGATTACATTTTTTTTATATGGCACTGTCGGACATCTAGTACATTAACTTGTAACTAATTTTTGAACTTCGTCTGTGTAAAACCTAGAAAAGTATTTTTTACATTGCAGAACAAAGAAGGAGACGTTACTGACGTGGAATGTCTTGGGTACCACTATTCGATAAAAAATGTTAATCATTTATAAAATTTAAGCATAACCCTGATTAATATTGTCTTGGAAGTCTTTGCTTTAAACTATTACATTATATAATATGGATTCATTTCTAAAGAAGACAAATCATAATAAATAGTTAAATCATTTCTACGGCGCCATTTTAGTTGACTGAGTGTAGCGAAGTGTTGTTTCATTTCGTTAGTCTATAAATGTGTTGTTTGTGTTCTGTGTCCAAAGTGGTAAAATAATATAAAAAACCCCACTTAAAAATAATTTATTTAATTGATAACTAAAGTGAATTAACGACACACATACATGAATTACATACAAGCATTTTAATAGAACCGTGAAAAGGTAAAAAAGTTTTTCTTCTTTTTTTAAATTTAATTTTTCCAATTTGGGAGGCGGGTGTGCGTACCGCCACCCAGGGAATAATTTATAGGATAACCAATACCTCTGCCACAGGTCACTCGAAGTAGTTCGCTACGATTGGTTTAGCTGGGGTGCACAGATTCACCCGTCGATGTGTGTTTCAGGACGCACCTGCCCACAAGTTGTATGGCGTGCCAGATCGAGAGAGGCTGATTTGGGGAGACCCTTTGACCTCTCCAGCTGGTCTCTAGACCCATCGCCTTGCACCGCGTCCTATGTCCGTCACTACTAGACATAGATCCTTCCCAGACCTTCCTCACTTACTTTTCCTTAAAAAATACCCTCCTCACCGCATCCCAAAAGATGACATAGGCTTTTAGGGAAATTATTTGGCCTACACACGCCCCCTGTGTGGTCTATAAATAATCATTAGTCTTTAAAATTTATTATAATTTTTACAGCGGAAAATCGTTCGTTTGTTTTCTATTGGTGGATATAATTAATAATTTCAATTCATCGCACAAAGGCAGTAACGTATGTTTTATTTCGTGTAAATGTTTGCCAATCACGCAGTTGATATTAAAATAGCAATAAAATGGATGACATAACTGAAATTGACCGCTTAGCATAACACTAAAAATGACACGATAACAACAAATGTAATGGTTTGAATCAAATCAAATGACGAAATAAACTAAAAAAATGATTGAAGCATGACATCGATATTAGTCATGGATAAACCAATTCGACTACAGACTATTTATTTTATTTTCAATTTTGGTTAAAATACGCAGCAAAGTAATAATAGTGTTTTTTTTTTATTCACGAATAGAGCGTTGAGTGCAATATTCTGTCTGCCATATAAATGAATTACAAAATATAAAATTGAACATGGGAAAAATAAAATAAAATAGTTAAACACAGCACTTGTGGCTTGAGGGAAAATCCCCATCTGTGGTGTATGGGCGCGCCATGCCAGTGGGCAATGGCCTGGACGAGAGTATTTTCCGATTTCCGGTAGCTAGTGTGGTGAGCCCAAATTATGTATGGTGATTATATGATTACGAACTGAAGCTGCGTACTCATCTCAACAGTAACTGTTGCATTCACAATAACCAAGCACCAGTGTATACGCCATCTTCGAATTCTGCGTTTTATTTCGGCGAATGCTATGGTTTTTGGTAACGATAACAGTTACTGTTGCAGTTCGGAGATTAGTCGCATGCGTTTTTAGTCGCATGCGTTTTTCAGGCACACTGTATGTGGATTGTAGGTAGGTAAGAAATAATAAATAGTATTAAGAAAGAGGTGTTACGTGCCATCATCGTTCTCGTATTTTCTGTCATTCGAAGGCGATAGTCGATAACGTTAATACGACTTCTGTCGAGTACTACTATAACTTATCCATATTGAATTATATTTCTGAGAGTTCGTTATACGTAACGTACTTCCAGAAATAAACTTAATTTTTTGCTTTTACTAAGGCGCGCACGGCGCTTGTAACATGAGTAACATATCGTATTCAACTGTTCTATTTTTAAAATAATATTTCACTTCATTAATGTTTTTTTGTATGGTTTAAAATTAAAATAAAAACAGTTAATTTGCATTGGGCAGTTTTGTAAAGGTTCTGTTCGAACAGCAGTTGTGGTAAACAATATGTCTATTAGTGTTTAATTAACCCTTCAGGCATCTGCCATATTAAATAGATTGAATATTATTTCTAAACGTATCCAAAAACTGAAATCTGTTTTTGAAAGGTGATGAAATACCATTTGAAATTGTATCATAAATATATTATATTAGAAATACAAAAATATTTAATGCCAAAATAAAAAAGTTTTTTTACCTATAATACTGAAATTGAATAACTGAAGATGAAAAAAATACATATATTTATGGTCAAATGTATTTTAAACATTATTATTACATAGATTTTTTATTTTTCATACAAAAACAATTAGTAAAAAATTCACAAAGTTTCATAAAATTTTCTCAAATTGCGGTCGGAACCTTTGGTTTCATATGGTGTATATTTTAAGTATTTTGTGGTTAAACTCTACGTTTAAATAAGTGGCGCCATGTTTTTTCTTTCTAAAACCGTTAGGATCATATTTTTCACATTGATAATAATGAAAATTCTATGATACCATATTAGCTGTTCAAATAGACTCTACGGTTACTAGCTGTTGGTTCGCTAAGCCGAAAAAATTTGCCAGAAGGGTTAAGAGCAAAACAATCAAAATTCATTAAATTTACGTCATCAACCATCACTGGAATAGAGTAATATTTATGGGAGACGAATTATTAAATCTAAGATATTTCACGACACTCAATCTGTGAGTATAAAATATTTTATTTCTTTAACATTTCCATTACTGTGCCAAAAAAAATCACAATCTGTGTAGTCAATAGACATCTCAAAATAAGCGATTTAATATCGAAAAAATATGAATATTCATAGCTAATCGCTTATGTTTATTATATTTTATATCAAAAGTGAAAATAATTGTAATTTAATTGCTGAAAACATTAAAAAACCATCGGCAGATGGTAAAAAAACGTGCGAGGAGTCGATATCTAACAACGGCCCCCGACCGACTGGTAGCTGGCTGGCACAACAGGCGCTGGATGGGCGCTGGACGCACACACACAGCTATGCGGTCGTAGGTATCGATGGTCTGAATTGAATACAACTGTGGACGTGTGGAACTTAAGCGGAACATCAATAGTTTGTCATTTCCTCGCACTCTTCATGTAGCAGTGTCACACGGTTGATTGTATTGGTGTATTTGTTCCCGATTTTTAACAAAAATGTCTGATTTTTAATTGAATTTGAAAAGTGTGTAAAATATTATTTTGTAATCCAGTGCATAAATGTATAACGGAGGAATACCTAAAATCTGAAAACAGAATTTATTATATTTATAGAGTTATAAAAGTTATAAGAAGCAATGTGTAGTAAATACACACCATAGATAAAAAAGGTTAATAAACAAATTTTAAAATAAAATAAATACAACATTTAAGACTCTCCTATATGTAATATTACATGTTATTCTACATACTATCACAAAATGTGATTATGCTACCGATTTATATTAATTATATTGTATGTATATTATAGATATATTGTTTAAAAACATTCTCAACAAATCCCATCACCCTGAACTTAAAAAAAAAATCACATTTATTTGCGTTAATCTGTTTGACTTTAACAACAACAATTTGACTGCGGGGAAAGCAAAAGTTGCCGGTTAAATGATTGCGAGCTATTTACACGCACGTTGTTTGGTGTCCGTGCCGCGGCTCGCTCGTTCCGGTAATCGATGTGCCCTGATTCATTATCGAATAACTGCTTCCGATTATATTAGCGTGCCGGGAGTTAGAAACTGTTCGCGAGGGGCGAGTGGGGAGTTGAAGAATAATGTCAACGTCGCGAGTCATTGTTAGCCTATCAGAATTGAACGTTTTTCAAGTGCCGGAGGTCAGCACTAATCCAGAAGACTAACTTTCAGTATCATAAATATATGCAAAAATATTTTTGTAGCCTTAAGGTGAATCTACAGGATACTACATATACTTATATATGTTTGGGTCTCACCCGAGCGTCGCGTGTTCGATTCCTCGGCTGGCTAAGTCCTCCATCACAACACAAGCAACATTTTCGGCTTTCTGTGGTGGTAGTAGGAGATTTTCAAACATTGTTGGGTTATTCGTGACCCGGGAATTTTTTTTTTTTGTTTTTCTTAAAAAGAAAGACAAACATTCCCGGGTTACGAATAACCTGACAATATTTGAAAATCTCCTACTACCACCACATTAAGCTGAAAATGTTGCTTGTGTTGTGATGGAGGACTTAGCCAGCCGAGGAATTGAACACGCTACGCCTGGGTAGGACCCACACGCGATGTCAACTCGGCCACCGACCGGTCTAAAATGTTTGCCTTTTTTAAAAAAAAAAAAAAAAAAATATATATATATAAGTATAAAGGCTATATATATATATATGGAAAATTAATTAAATTATATGAAATAAGTTTTAGACAGAAGTCAAAAGGTCCCGGAGTGGCCCAGAAAACGGAAGCATGAAAGTGATAAAATCAAAAGATGGAAAAATGTTGACGAATGAGGAAAAAATAAAAGAGAGATGGATGAATTATTTCGAGGAAGTCTTCGAAAGCGAAGTGAGTGACAGTGATTCCAGCGGCGAATCAGATATGAATGACGATGGAGTGAATGTTACCGAAATTAGCATGGATGAGATAGAAAGCTCGATTAAATGTATGAAGAATGGTAAGGCTGTTGGGTTTGACAATAATGCTGCTGAATATTTTAAAGGAGGTAGCCGTGTAATTCTCACATGGTTGTGCAATCTTTTTAACCAATGTTTAAAGGAAGGTTACACGCCTTTAGATTGGAGAAGGGCTGTGATCATGCCATTATACAAAGGTAAAGGGTCACGTATGGAATGTGGGAATCATAGGGCTATTAGCCTGCTTAGTTCAGTTGGCAAGCTGTATGGTAGAATTTTGATTGAAAGAGTAAGAAAGGAAACAAAGGATAAAATATGGGATGTGCAAGGTGCTTTTATGAGTGGAAGGGGGTGCATGGACCAGATCTTCTCATGGCGTATGCTCACTGAGAAGTTTCTGGCAAAAAACCAGAAACTTTTCTGTGCCTTTGTAGATTTACAAAAAGCATACGACCGAGTCGACAGGAAAAAGCTATGGAAGGTGTTGTCCAAGTATGGAGTGAATACGAATCTGACTCAGGCAATTGCGTCTCTGTATGAGGGAAGCGTTGCATGTGTTAGGGTAAACGGTGGTTTTACGGGGTGGTTTGATATCACAAAAGGTGTTAAACAAGGCTGCGTAATGTCACCGTGGTTATTCAATCTATACATGGATAATTGTATGCAAAAATTGAAAGAGGTGGGATTGGGCGCGAATTTGAATAATTTGAAAGTATGTTGCCTGTTGTATGCTGATGATGCGGTGCTGATTGCTAATAGTATAGATGATCTACAGTCTCTCGTGTCTAGGATGAACGAAGTATGCATGAAGAATGAGTTAATGATGAATGTAAGTAAGTCTAAAGTAATGGTGTTTGAAAGAGAGAGTACGAAAACAGTGTGCAATATAATTGTGAATGGGGAATACTTGGAGCAGGTGGATGAGTTTGTGTATTTAGGAAGTATGTTTACGAGAGATGGGAAGGCTGACAGAGATATCGAAAGAAGGGTAAATGCAGGTAATTCCGTTAATGGAGGACTAAACGCCGTAGGCGCTAACAAAAAATTGTCCAAAGAAGCGAAGTTAGCAGTCCACAACGGAGTGCTGGTACCTACCTTGATGTATGGAAGTGAGGCATGGAACTGGCAAAGAAAGGATGAAAGTAGATTGAATGCTGTTGAAATGAGATCCCTGAGGCGTATGTGTGGTAAAACCATGTTTGATCGTGTGAGGAATGTGGAGATCCGCAAAGAGTGCAAGGCTGATGTAAGCGTAATGAGTAAGATTAAGAAAGGTATGCTTAGATGGTTTGGGCATGTAGAGCGAATGAGCGAAGATAGGAGTGTAAGGAGGATATATGATGCAAATGTGAATGGTAGCAGAAGTCGGGGACGCCCGAGGAAGACATGGCACGATCAAGTGAATCAGATACTCGAGTCGGGCCATGTCAAGAGTCAGAATAATAGAAGAGTATGTATGAGACGATGTATGAATGTGAATGAGGCAAGGAGTGTGTGCCAAGACCGAGTTGTTTGGCGGTCCGTCCTCTCTGCCTACCCCTACGGGGAAACGGCGTGATGGTTAGTTAGTTAGTTAGTTAAGTTTTAGACATCTCATGACAGAAAAAAATTTAACCCACTGCAATACATTCAGAAGAGAGGATTTTTTTATCGATTGAGAACCACTATAGCACAACATTATATTCATTTAACTCCATATAAAATCGTATTATAAATTCTGTCATTTAATAACAAATTTAAAAAAAAACTAATAAAATTCGTACATTTTGAAAAGGAGTTGTCGTTGGATTTAGTTAATGCTTTATTATAAGTAAGAGTAATTTTAAAATACTGAGAACTACATATTTACAAAACAATTTTAAAAAATGACATATCCTCTGAAAATCTTAAATCTACCTTCAGAATATTATTGTTTTGTCAATTGATATTTGAAGGCTATATTATTTTTGAATGTCTCATAAATAAGTAACTTTATTGTTATAACATTATCATATTAGTATGTAGGTAATACATTTCGTTTAAAACAATAATGGCGCTTATTCCCCAACTCAATTTCAAGAATCAAAAATTGAAGTTCTTTATTTAAATATGTGTTATCAATATTAATCTATTGACCTTTTAATGATGCACGTATATATCTACTGTATATTTTTTGATCGTCTTTATGAGCAAAACTTAATTTTTAAGTTTCAATTTTTAAAAGCCCTACAAAAAGAGCCAAATCTATCGCGGGTCGGATGTGATGTGGTAATGATACAGTTTTGCCGTTTGATAGATACGGTACTGGATTATAAGACAAAGCCGGGACGTTTTTTTTCACAAACCAATAAACAATACTTAAAAATATAAACGTTTCATCGCTAGTGGCTAGCTATAGCCTCACTCGAATCTATTTTATCTGAATGTTCTGATCTGCGTATTATTGTTTATTGTTTATTATTTATTGTTTATTGTTTATTGTTTATTGTTTATTGTTTATTGTTTATTGCTTATTGTTTATTGTTTATTGTTTATTGTTTATTGTTTATTGTTTATTGTTTATTGTTTATTGTTTATTGTTTATTGTTTATTGTTTATTGTTTATTGTTTATTGTTTATTGTTTATTGTTTATTGTTTATTGTTTATTGTTTATTGTTTATCGTTATTATTTATTGTTTATTGTTTAAAGTTTACTGTTTATTATTTATTGTTTACTGTCTGGTTATTGTCTCACTACATCGTATTTTTTTTCGTTAGAATTTTTGACCTCACTAAAACAAGCCTCTGTTGAGGTTAATAATTATACAAAATAACAAAATAGAAATCAAGATTATATATCGTGAGAAAAATATTGTTACAATAATTTTTCTACGAATTGAGTACCTACATGTCAAGGAACCTAATTCCAGGTAACTAATTATAATGCAATGTAGTAAACATGACCGTGTGTTGATATTTGATTGGAAAAAAATACATAAAACTATTAAATTAAAAAAGAAACCAGTTAATTTAAATTAAAAATATGAAAATATACATACACATCACATTAAGATAAATATAATTAAGAATGTTTGCAATCTTCGTCTAGGACAAATAATATAATTTAACAATTTTTTTAAAAGTACACATTGAATTAGATGACTTACTATGTTCTGGAAGGTTATTTAATATAATTGGAGCTGGAGTGGTTATTTCATTATTTTTATTATTATATCGATTGTTTAAACATTTTATTTACAATATATGATGTTAAATATATGTATAGTAAATTGTATTTCTTAGTCCTCCTCACTAGGGTGACCTGTGCTGAGGCAGACTAAAATTATTCATTTCTATTTTATCTGTTTTCTATGTCGTTTTTCATATTCAGTCTTTTCAATAAATCTCGTTCAACCAGATTGTTATTCTTGATTTGTAATCATTCAAATTTTCAATTCGCTTTATATTCTATATTTTATCTTTATTTTCGCTATAAAATTCTGGGCGAAGGATGTAGTGGAGTGTAAATAAATGTAGTATTATCTGAATGTGGTTTTATGACTTAGAATATTTGTTATGTCATTGTGATTTGATCTAATGTAAAGAATACGCGGTATTGTAGAGGATTCAGTGTTTTTTAATAGTATATTTTACATTTGGTACATCATAACTACTGAAAATTACTTTCAGTATGGTCTTTATGATTCATTTTTTTATACATTTTTCATGTCTTTTTACTGACCACATTTCTTAGATTTGTAAAGAAAAATATAAGTTTTGTTGAGTTTTTCCGTGATACTTTTAATATGTAAGTCCCATTTAAGATTTTCATCTATAACTATACCGAGATATTTATTTTTTGTGATTTTTCTATAACTGGGTATTAACATAACATCACAAATACTCGTATAAGCATTACGAAGAATGCAATACAACATGTAATATTTTTAGCAACAAGTACACAACATAATTTCAGTCACAAAATATATTGCCACAAGTTTTAATGATGACTATAATCTTAGATATATCTATTATGTTACTGTAGCACGCTTTGATATATTTTTAAAACGGTTAATAATATTCTTTAAATAGCAATATAATCTTTATAAAATACCAATTCCCCACCAAGACGTCAATTCGTCGGCTGGCGAAGTCCTCCATCACTATACAAACAACATGTTCCGCTTATTGTGGTGGTAGTATGAGATTTTCAAATATTATCGAGATGTTTTTAACCCGGGAAGGTTTGTCTTTTTTTTAAATATATGCGAAGAAGTTTTCATTCGATTTCCTAAGGAAAACTTTCAAAATGAATTATGCGATTTATTTTTTGAATAGATCTATTTGAATTTCACTTTTTTTTAAGGTAAAAAATTAATGCTAATCTTGGAAGCGGAGATTAACCCACTTCCCGACATCCTACCAATTTGAAACTTGTTTTCGAATGTTCGTCATGGCTGTGCAATAATTGGACGGGGATGGATTTTCTTTTTCTCTTTCGTGCTACAGAAAACGATGATCTGATTGCTGTTGCCAAACTCAGAAATCAGATCTGAGAAAAAAACACCCATCTATAGTATTACAACATGGTCAGTGGCAGTTCTGGTATGTATAATGCAGTTTCTTATTCGCCAATTAACCGAGCTCTTCATTCTCTAAATAATATTTTTCTAAACTAAAACATTGACATTTTTTCGGACTCATTGCCCACATTCAAACGTGGCACCATGTCAATAATATAAACTTTTCAATGTTTATACATATTGTCACGTAACAGATCTCTCAAACACATTTTGAAATCCCCGCGAAACTAAATTCAACGCAAAACTAGGCGGCGCAGAACGGTGCGCATGCATACTGCGCACCAAGGCAAAAGCCCAGCGGTTTTATGACCGGCAGCCATTTTCACTCCAATTCTAGCCTTGGTCATGAAATTACGTGCTCTTCAACTCTAAACTTGGCCTCAGACGCTGAGCGCTCGGCCCCGGCCTCCTCATCATAGCCAGAGCCTAGCACGCGTACGTTTTGCGCGTGTAGACGATTACTACCTTTGTTTCCACTCTTTAATGTCTGGAAGTAACACCTCGCTGGCCCAGCAACTCCATTTGCATTTTCGGGACAACTCACGTACGTGCCCCAAACGTTTGCCATACTATGTGCCTATTTAAAATCCTGTTAAAGAAGTCTGCCAGACGAAGCAAATATGAGAAAGAGATTTGTTCAATTCAATCAGCCAGGAATAATTTAGGATGTATATTGTGTGCCCTTTTTGTGTTATACTATGTGTGTGCTTGTTGACCTGTAAATACACACATTAATCATTCCCATTTAGGTGTTTCATTTGGCGAGAGAGTGGAGTCTTGAATTGTTGAATGTTCCCCGTGTAAAGACATAATCTGCCGGCCCTACCTGACCTAATAATTAGAGTTCCACAATTCTACCTTCTGAAGCTGAACAGCCGGCACCAAAACCCTACGTGGCTCCAGACATTACACGTGGCGCCCTTTACACTGGCGCATAACTTGAGGGCACCAAACTTTACAATACATAAACACACACACATACATACACAACAAAATCCACACACACCTATACACCACACTGTAATATACACATACACATATACAATGTACTTTAAATATTTTCATCACTGTCACTTATGTACTGTTTGTTTCTATAATATCAAATAAATAAATAAGTATATTAAAAATATAGTTAATCATATTTTTGATACTATATATACATTTTTTAAAACATTTTGGCAAAAAACATTTTCTTTTTGTTTTTCCGTAATTATAATAAATGACTTCTTACTTTGTTTTAAGCCGTTTTACTTTAGTAAAATAATAATTGTTGACGGTTTTAGAAATAGGCTGTGTTTCAATGTTAAAAATTTTTAAATTTGTTTTTAACCAACCAACCAACAGATGGAAGAAAAAAAATCAGACCGTGAAAAGAACTTACGTAGAGAAAGAGAAAATATGGTTAACTTTTCAACGAGGCTCTGAAAATGAAATCTATACCTAATAAACTCAGCTTCGTAGTGAGAGGTACACTTTTAATAAATAAAAAAAAACAAAAATAATCACAAAAAATAGTAATACTGAAACAGTTTATAATATCAGATCTGTCGTTCGATATACTGCAGTAAAAAAAAAAACCTTGTGCTACAGAAATGTTTGTCGAGGGAATAAAACTATAAAATTCTTTATTTTACACCTAATAACATCTTTTCAAAAATTGAACGTTCCGTCGAAGATTTATTGAGTCAATTCAGTCGTTCTTCGCGCGTCAAAATAAAATCACTCCGCTCTCAATGAACTGAAATTTAGCTGCTCCCTGCAGAAATGTGAAACATGAAAAGGGATAGCTGCAATTTCGCCGTTTCCTACAAACATAAAGGTAGCTTTATTTGGGCTATATTTTATCCCATTGACATATTTTTTCCACGGATTTAAATGGTGAAAAACTGTGTTTTGCTAATTTATTTATAAAATCTTAAATGTTTTCATCAATCCGGTTAAAAACGGGATTGCAGGCCGTTTCCTCATATTTTTTTAGTAAATTCCTTATACATTAGAATATGTGTTCTATTACCTTGTAAATATATAATGAGGAATGCAAAAATATAAAAATTATATAGAACACATGTTCCGACATCGTGATAATATAATCGTTTTGTCAGGAAACCTATAAATTCATTCCTTAAGAGCCCACAATCCTGTTTTAAACAGGATTTCAAATGATTCGAAAAGTAAATTTCAAATACTCATTTTTCTCTGTGTACCTATACAAATAATAATATAACGATATATAAATAAATATATCTTTTATAATTCCATTGTTGGAATCGCACATTGTGTTCTAATAACTTTTGGCTGACGAAGCGATGATAAGGATGTGATGGTATATAGCAATACATATACTTTTACTACGTGCCTTCACGCCATTGCCAAATAGTTTGTTGTAAATATCAATAAATTTACTTACATATTAAACATTTTACAACATAAACAGTTGCAAAACAAATTACCCCAAATTGAAGATTTCTCACCGGCCTGTAAGTTAGGCCTCTTGTGCAGTAATTACATGAATGTAATACGGTTAGATGTTTTAAATTATGTAAAATTTACGTGAAAAATGGGCGTGGTTTATAGGAAAATCTCGATGACGAAAGTTAATAATAATAAAATAATAATAATAATAATTGGATAACTTGTATAGCGCCGTTTTTGTGCAAAATCACCTCAAGGGCGCTGTCTAAAGGATCGACCGTTATTTATGTCAACTTTGATAACGAATTAACGAAAACTTGGCCTACTATCACATCTGATCAAATTAGAACGAGAAGGAATCTAGGACATAAGATATTTAAAAAAATAATAATACGAAGTGGTTTATTAATTTTTGTTATGGACTTTCTCAAAAACAACTTCAATAATATTATCAAAAAAAATATATATCAGATAACACCAAAACGAAACGCTGATTCGCGTAGTAAAATACTTTAGTAAGTGGATAATTGAGTTACAATTGAATACAAAATAGTCGTTGCGCAATATTGTACTGCGAGCTTTTTGGTTACAAGCATTTGTTCCCGGAAAAATCAATTAATTTCAAACCATTCCGCCATGCTGTCATGTCGCTGCACCGCCGACTCTCATAAATATTTAATGGGGCCTACACAGTCTAAATGAATTTATAAAAATATATTGACGAGTCGTGTGACGTGTGACTGACGATATTGTAAGTACATCAGCAACTTAATACTATCAATTAATGACTTTCTGACGGTTCATAATATTGCGCAAAATATAGTTACACGCGGTTTTGAAAATGAAAAAAACATTTAGGATAAGCATCAAATAACATGCACTAACCAAACTTACATTGGAGCTCATTTAAGCAAAATTTCTTCATTACCTCTAAAAATTGGCAATAATTAAAATTTCTATACAACAATAGAATATGGAGAGCCCAATGTGAGAATCATCAAATAATCAATCATCTTACATCAGCCGGGCGATGTAGTTTTCTTTGTAGTGGACTTCATCATCTAAATTATAATGGTAATCGAGATAATCATCAAGTGACTACGAAATCAGTCTATAACATGGTTTTACCACACATACGCCTCAGGGATCTCATTTCAACAGCATTTAGGACGGGTTGTTTCGGAGAATTTGAACAACTCATCAAATTTCAACATTCATTTTCGGGGTCTGTGAAAGTCCTATGCAAGTTCTGTTAATATATCATTATAGGTTATTGGCTTGACAGAACTGAAATAAAAACAGAACTTGAAAAAATCTTTCGCAGAACTGGAAAATGAACGTTGAAGTTTGATGAATTGTTCAAATTTTCCGAAACAACCCGTCCTTAATCTACTTTCATCCTTTCTTTGCCAGTTCCATGCCTCACTTCCATACATCAAGGTAGGTACCAGCACTCCGTTGTGGACTGCTAACTTCGCTTCTTTGGACAATTTTTTGTTAGCGCCAACGGCGTTCAGTCCTCCATTAACGGAATTACCTGCATTTACCCTTCTTTCAATATCTCTGTCAGCCTTCCCATCTCTCGTAAACATACTTCCTAAATACACAAACTCATCCACCTGCTCCAAGTATTCCTCATTCACGGCTATATTGGACACTGTTTTCGTACTCTCTATTTCAAACACCATTACTTTAGACTTACTTACATTCATCATTAACTCATTTTTCATGCATACTTCGTTTATCCTAGACACGAGAGACTGTCTACAACAAAGTCCCGTTTTATACAAGCAAGGTGCATCACTTAATTGAAAAAAAATATTGACAATTGATTATTTAATCAATTGTAATTATTTTCATAATGTTATATATATTAAATTATTTAAAAAGACGTACATTACTTTGCACACCTATAATACGAGATTACTGTAAGACCAATGAGTAAAGTTGGTTTGGCAAATACTCTTGAAAAGTTCACTTATCATTTATTTTTTTCATCAGATCGTTTGAAGAAAAATGTAGGTTTTAAGTGCTTAAACTATTGCAAGGGAAATACTGAAAAGTTAACATCTACAGTTACGATCGTCTTACACCGTCATGAATATTATTAAATACCCTAGAATATTATTAGTTGGATAGCCCTGATTAATTTTAATTCACTTTTATGTTCCTACCATTAGATGAAGGATTTGATGTATTATTGTAACAATGGTATTACGGTTTCAAGCTAAAATTCTGTCATAAAAAAGTTACACACCACTGCTAACTCGTGTTTAATATAGGCTGAAATTTTTATTTAACTTTACACTATTGTGTATTTTTTTTCTTGTTAACACATTTAATCGTATGATTGTTCTTTTCTTTCCAAATTATACTAAGACTATCAATAAATTTCATGTAAATGGCACTTGTGCAGTTATTTCTAAATTAAAAATTAATACATGCATAGAGTCCATTAAAAAGTATGAAAGTAAACCAAGCCTCACAACACGTGCCGCTATAAGGCACTAGTGTAACATTCCGCCATCAGAGTGCAAAGGAAATGTTAGAAACTGGAAGTACTATTCTAAAATATTTGCATTGCTACACATTTCTTTAGACTGATTCGTGGATGGTTTGAAAACTCGCTCATCATAGAGAGCATTCATTTCTATATTCCCGATGGTTATCTCTGTCACCTACAACATAGACTATTTTATCTCCCGGCCTGCAGAACTAACTTGCCAATGGCCATGCCGCCGGTGGGGAGGGCAATCTTGCTGTTGAACAGAATCAATTCGGATATCGACATTTTTAGCATCAATGAAGCTTCCTTTAAAAGTCAAACTCTATTATTACTGGTATCTATAGTTGATAATATATACACACTGTTAATATTAATCTTAGAATTCTTATATCAAAAATATTTTCAAAGCGCATTAAATTAACAATTTTGTAATGTTTTTGAAATGAAAAAAACAGAATTGAATTGAATTGATATTATTGTATAAAATCGTTACGATTATGATAATCTTAAAATGGTCTGATATAAGTATTTTTTTATGAAAATAAATAAAAAAAATTTAAGTAGTGTGATTTATTAAAGAAGATGATTATTAATCTCAAAGAGTCCTATTTTAAAACCGGCACGGCGTGATGTTAACAGAGTGGTAGAAATAAAAGATCATAGGTAAAGGCAACTTCACTCATCAAAGAACGACCGCTAGCGGTATTTACGTCAGTCAGACATGGAGACGCTATCATTCTTGTAACATGGTGACCACTACTATGCGATGCAAATGGCTTGTTTTCCTCTCTTTAACTGTTAGGGCACTTCCCCCTTTGATATGCGTTAGAACGAGAATCCGCCAGATATCCCTTTTAAAACGATTATTACCTGAGTGGTTCAATAAATAAGTCTCTTGAAAAACGCTTCAAAAAAACTACAAAGTTTTCAATTTAAATATATAATGAAGACAAATTTAACTTGGCGGGGTAAAAAGAAGCACAAAATAGGTTTTCAGGTTTTTGTTTTGCGTTATTTTAATAATTTACGCGTATTTCATAACCTTCAAACTTAGCTCTGAGAAAAAAAGGAACATAAATGCATTTTTTACCATCTCCCCCTCCTTAATAGTTTTTTTTAGTAATTAAGTTGAAACCATGTGATCTTTTAAAAAAAATTTAAAGCGGAATTCGATAAGTTTATCACAAAAACATTATTACCTTTTTCAAAGTAAATTAAACAAAATACTGTGTACCTGTCTATGAGTACCTATTTTAGTTTATTGTTAACGCCTTTGATCCACAGAATTGACATTTAAATCTAAAGAAAATTACCAGAAACTTGACTTGACCTACCGTCGGTGATAACCTAACTGATGACTTAATACAAAAACATGTAACCACCAGTAACACACGAAACTAAATCGACTTAATTAAACATAAGATTTCTTCCCGTTTAATTACTTCTATTTATTTTGGAGTAAAATTATTTCAATCACATTAATCAAATAAACATTTCCTTACAGTATATGTACATAGATGTTGTATACATAATGTTATATTTACATAGTGACGTGTACAACTGTAACTGTAACATAGAACACAAATTATACAATACATTACTAGCTACGCTAAGGCCACGTTCATAAAATTTAAGTTACCATCCAGTTCTGTTACTATTGCACAGTGAGAAGGTTGTTTCACAATACTTGTATTTTTTTAATGTTATTATTCTTCGAAATTCGACGACTTGTTAAAATTCTGTGAAACAACCAATCCTTAGACAAATAGAAACACTGACTAAATTTAAAAACAAAACAAAGATTTAGATTGTTAAGATAGATCTTATCACTATGCAAACTAATGTGACACATTTATACGGAGGTGTAAATGTTAACTTACATTCAACCTAACCTCTATTAGCATGATATCGTAAGGCTTCCATATCATTGGATCTATTTTATATATTTTTAAATATTATTAGGACTTAGGAAAAGTATTTTTTTTTCATTTATCTACTCAAAGTATTTACTGTGTGAAACCTTAGTATATATGTACGTATTTATGTTCCTCCTACGTCTGTCTGGGCACAATAATTCCCCAGTGAGACAGGTATTGAAAAATAATATTTTACCAAGTAAAAGAAAAAATTGTAAAAAAAAACACCTTTTTTTAGTATTAAATTGTTTCGTGAAGGAAAACCTGTGCTGAGATGTTCGCATGATTTTGTAAGCAGTATTGTTGAGCATTGATTATATTAGAAGTGTAGAGAATATTGTAAGAAAGAGAATAAAATATAATGTAATAACACCATAGACTTGAAAACTGAACAAACATGGTTTCTGCGAGACAGTTAAAAAAAACCAGGTAATCTTCGTATAATATAATATAACGATATAAAAGAGTCTGCAGTTGTCCTGTGTTCAGCGCAGGAGGAGTGGGATTATATTCCCGGGACGTGTTTGCCAGAAACTTGCAAATTCGTTGCGCCGAGCTTTTGGTTCACGCGGAATATACGCGACAGAACCGCGACGACTTTTAAAGGAAGATTCCATCTCCACCATGTTTGTTGAACGTTAAACACACTGAAAAGAACATCACTAGTAGTGTGATCTAAGGCGATTTGGAATAAAACTTATGAACCTAATTTTTAGGAGATCTTTCGATTTTAGACAAGTTAATAAAATTCATTATGACGTCGAACGATTAAGATCCCACTGCATTTGCCCACCTGCTGCGCGGTGGGCCGAATCGGGAGAGACTGATTGAGGTAGACTCTTTAACCTCTCCAGACGGGCTATCTCGACTCATAGCCTTCTGGGTGGGATGGATTCAGTCACTCATGGACACATTGTCCCCCAGATACCTACCCACCCCTCATACCCTTATCCTTCCTAGAACTTCCTCTACTTAATTTCCCTAAAAATATTCTCCACACAGCATTCCCAAAGATGACAGAGGCCTGAAAGTCTCTTTTCTTCGGTACATATGCAGAGCAGGTGTCTGATAATGTAGTATTTACCTTTTTTAATGTAGTCTCAGTTTAGGGTGTTCCCACCATCACAGCTTTGATATCCTCATTTTGTTCAAAAATGAGATCTTGTATTATGTAAAATTGATACGTTTACTTATAAGTGTGTTTATTAACCACTTTCACCCTTCTTTCAATGATTTAACATACCCTATTTGGGAATGCCATAATTCCATCGGCTCCGTATGGTTAAGACTCTTGTGCGGTAATTACATTTAAAAAATATTGATATTTTAACATTTGGTCAATTTCATCCAAGTAAGTGAAAAATAATCTTACTTCGGGTATGTCGCACAATGCACTGCTATCAGTATATCCCTACATTGGTTAAACCCTATTCGCCTATTCTATCGATTCCTCGCCGCAAAGAGTGAGCTCCGCCAATTTCAATTTTGAATTCATTCATTTCGGGTGACAGCTGACTCGCTTTCCTTCTTCACTCTCTCAGTGCGGGCGTAAGTGACAGCCAGGCTGTTTATTTTGGATCACTCTCGATGTATGGGCAGAGTGCTGACGGCTATATCACCCGCTGTTGTTATTCTTTTGGGTGTTTTTTCGACACTTGTCCAACAAAAGTTGGTCATTAGGTCATAGTTTCTTAATAAAATTCGAAATTGCCTCGCGAAATTGATTTTTTTTAAACGTGCAATGTGTTAAGAAACGAAGACAGCGCTCTGCTCCAAACGACATTCTTGTTTTTTTTTCAATTCTCACCGATTTTCTCAAATGAATGCAGCGTCGTTTCATGCAAGATAATCGTCTCGTTGTCCGTCTTGCCATGCTTGCTACACGAGATAGGGTTTTACTCCCCTAGAGCCAAAAGACGTTTTGCATAAAAAAAATCTTTCCAACAATATTCCGAAGATTCTTTATTTTTGCACACGAACGAAAAATAGAGTGTAAGAAGAATATAATATGACCCCGAAGTGAATGGTAGAAGAAGTCAACACGCACGAGAAAAATATAGTGAATCAAATACCCACTTGAGGAGGGTCGTGTTAAGGGTACGAATAACAATAGATTGTGTATGAGACGACGTATGGATGTGAATGAAGCAAGGAGTGTATATTGAGACATAGTTGTGTGGCAGTCTATCTTGTCTGCCTACCACTTCGGGGAAACAGAGTGATGGTTAGGTGAATCCTTTATTTTTACTTTTCGTTGTTGATTATTTCGTTCCATTTCATTTTTAGTCCGTAGGGAAATTCATAAATAGGTACTGTCCATTATGAGAGTAGTATTTATATTGATTAATTTACACGTACCTATATTAAAAGCATTTTAATGAATTGCAGTTATCAACTTGAACGTTACTGGCATTATACTATGTGCTACTAGTTACTTATCAAATAACTCATATTGATGTTACTCGTAAACAAAAGTGTATCGAAAAAAAAGCGTTGTTTTGACCAACGACAAACTAATGCTATAGTTTGACCTTTTTTATGAATCAATTGTTTTTTTAAATATTTTTTCTATTTACAGTCTCTTGCGGGTCCACAGATTGTTTTTTATCAATTTTGAATTTTCCAAAAAAATACATTTTGCTTTTGGAACCTTAATGTATTGTGTTGTAGCAATTATACTTTGTTTTTGTGAATGTGTTTGTTTGCATTATAACATTATCAAACTATTTGATTAAAATTTATATATTTATTTTTATTACCTTACTGTTTTATTGCATTATTAGCCAATGCATAAAATATTTAAAAAAATCGTAGGAAAATCCTGCCGTTCACTCACTTTCTGAGGGTGGATGAAAACAAAATTAGAACGTAAATATCGATGATACATACCTACTTCTAATATAGTGATATAATGTATTTTGAGTTATTTCTTTCATATAGTTATTGTTGGGGACGGATGTAGCACCGTCGCAACGCGAAATAATAGGATTGGAAAGGTTCGGAATGCCGACTTACTTTTTTCTATTCTTCCACGGTTTTCAATCCTTCTTTGCGCTGGTTCACAACAAATCACAAATTTCACAGTGCGCGAGCTCACGATGGCTTTGATTTTCAAGACGGTCGATAAAGGGGGCTCCGTAATCAAACGATGTTGACAGGACGAATATTTTAACTCAACTAAAGTTCACTAAGTCGGCATAGGAGAGGAGAGGTGTTCGGTCGATAGGCAACAATAATTTTACAAAGGATAGAAAGGTAGGTAGCACGATGCTAGGTGCCAACAGTTATAGATAATAGGAATAATTTACTCCGATCCGTTTCTATTCCGCTACTTTTACGGTATCTCCACACAACGCCTTATATATTTATTTAAAAAACCTTTCATGCCGCATTATCGTGGAGGCCAAACATCCATAAAATTTTTCAAAGGATTTACAAATAATACAGTCGCGTTTTGAAGCCCGGAATAAGGGAAATGAGAAAATCTCACGTGTTATCATTGTAGCCGAGATTGACACAATAAAAATGTTCAAACCGTACTTATCTATTGGGAATCTCGGCGGGGTTTTGTTCGGGTAAACGCACATATACGGATAATACTGGTAAACCTAGTTATACTGATAAAATTATCGCGGTTTTCACCAGCAAAATTTATCGGATTTTGAATTTAAAAAATATTTGTTTTACTATAAATTAAATTTTGTTGAGGTTAATAGTGAACGGTTACCTACTCATCTTTGGTCGATTTAAAAAATGTGCTTCAAAAAACATTATTTTAAAATAGCTAAAAATATATTTATAGTAGAGAAAAACGTGACTGTAAGTCAAATTTTTATAAATTTCGACCTTAAGTAAGTTCCTACTTACTAATAGGTATGCATTCGTTTTTAGCATTAAATAAGATTTTATTGAAAAACTTCTTTGGTCAACATTATATTATCACTTATGTATATACAATAGTTATTTGGGAAATCATTCATCTTATGAACATAAAGAAATTTTTTGCCTATTCCTATATCAAGCTATACATATTTTAGTAGCAGCTAAATATTTTAATAACAAAAACATGAAAGTTTCTATTATAAGGTACGCTTTTTATGGAAAACTGACTACAATTAACTGACTTAAACTTAAATAAAAAAATATCCTTTATTTATACATTGTGACATCTAGAAAATTTGCCATGCACCTCATAATCACTTGTAAATCCTCGGCATTTTAAAGGAAATGCTAAATTAACATGATTGTTTACTGTATGACAACGAACCCGTGTGACAAAAACACACTCGTCCTTCCCATCAGCAAAAAGTGTATACGGCGTCGAAAGAAATACGCAGAACGCAGAGACGAATGTTTTAAACGAGTCCGACAAATAAATAATGATGCGGGAGTCCCCGGACAACCGTTTCATTAAAGTTCGGGTAAATATGGCACCGAGGTAATTCAGTTAGTTCCGCGTACTCCTCACTGGAGCCACCGCTGCAGATACGGAAGGAAGGCGCTGTTTACGAAGACAAATGAATGCGGTTAAGTCGAATACGTTTGTATAGGAAATTGCGGGGTTCTTTTCGCCCCTGCCGCGTGATCATGTGATTGTGGGCCTGAGTAATTCGGGGCGAACATGTAAAATTCGGTGCTAATGGGCTTAGTTTGGGTTAATAAGCTGGCGCCCGAGTTTCGGAAACCCCCGGGCCAAGTGAGTTATGGTCACAATTAAAATCACGGCTTTTTTCCTGTGCCGCCGCTGTGATTGTTCTCGACGAGAATATAATATTATTTTTTTTCGAAGGATTTGCTCGGAAGTGAAATATCTCGTTAAAATTATTTAGTTTCAATTTTCATTTTCTGTCTGCAAAATTAACACACTTAATTTGCCTGAAAAAAATATGTTATATATTTTTTAGCATTAAGCTTTTTGTGACATTCTTCATGTTGTTACAAAGCAGGAAGTAATGATTGGATTGTGGAAACAGCACTATATTTCAGCGTTAAGTATTCATTCAACGGTAAAAACAATATTAAATTGCTTAGAAACAATTGTAGCAATGAGATATCTATGTATTTACTTGCTCAATAATAAAACTATACGATACGAGTAGCTATTAAATTGCACCATTATCTGAGATCATGCATCCTACATAAGTATAATATATTTTGTTATCAGATAAATTATAATTAAGTTAGTTATCCTTCTTTCACCGTTTATAAACAATTAATGTACAACCTGTCACGAATTTCTTAAGCGTGTGACCATGTCGGCATATATGATATGGTCTCAACTAGTAACACAAGTCCAATGCGGGTTTTGGCGATACCACGGGCCCGCTACATAGGCGGCCTGGCACAACCAGCTCTTCGGGCTCGGTTCCCAACTCAAAAATGTGAGTTTTAACTTTGTAAAATTCACACTTAATTTGTCATAGTGGAAAGGAAACGGACGAAGAGGTCTCGAACGAGAAATCATGCCGGACCTACGCTGACTTTTATCGCATTCACTCTTTTAAACTCGGCCCGAGTTCTAGGAATCATGTCCGAGACAGTGGCAGAGTTAGCTCTGAACCACTGCCAACTTCTTATATATACTGGCCGAAAACCTTTTGAGAACCAGATCGTCTCAATGGTTCTTGTATAGCTTGCCCACGGAGAAAGGGTCCGCCAGATACTAAAACTGACATCCGTCTTCCAACCGAGGTAAAAGTGGAATATCTGGACCTTATGGCCGCCCCTACACGGTATCACAGATGACAAAATTTCGGGCACTCCGCCAAGGTCTCTCACCTCTTCCCCCGCTGCGTAAAGTGCACGCGGGACCACTTTACCACACCTGTTCAAAGCAGAGAAAAGACGGCCCCGCAACCTGTGAAAACAGCGCCGGTCCACACGGTTTTTCTCCAAGATCGACGATCTAATTGCCGATCTCGTCCCCAAATAACAATTTACCATCTCACCGGCAGACTACAAATTTTCCCCAGATCTCTATGAATTTTTAATTCTACCAAGCCATCTGCGCTAAACATTCCAAGCATGGCATCCTAAAATGATAATGGTCTTGACAGAAATCTACAAAAATTACGCATTTTCACCAGCACACACATAACTTAAACGTTTTACTCATAAATGAAACACATTTCCAAATATCGTTAACTTCACATTTTACAGAGGTGATGGTGAGCCGTGTATAGAAAGGACATGCAACACCATTTTTATTAAGCACTCTGGTTCACTGAGTATTAATTTAATTTGCGATTCCCCACAAAACATTAGAAAAGTCAGATCTTGAATTACTTACAACGATCTATCCTCGGACCATAACCCTGTGTTGCTAACTCTCAAACAAATTCTCAAACTTCTCTCCTCAAAAACTCATAAAAAAACTTACTGAACATATTTTTTGTACAGACTTTAGGAAATATTACTTATGAACTCCTCTATTCAAAAGCCCAAAGAACATAGGTAGCGGTTGATAACTTTGCAGAAACTATCATGTCCGCAATAGACGAATTCTCAAAACCCTCCCCGAACACTCCACAATTAATTTCAAACAAAGAAAGATCTCATCAAAACCAAACATCTTTTGCCGCTATTGGAAAAAATATCAAAATCCCAGATTAAGAACATCCAATCGTTTAATCGTACTGAAGCCCTGAAAAGGAAACAAATACAAGAGCAATCAAACTCTACTTGAAACATGCAAATTGATGAGATAAGCCCGTAGGATGATGTAGAAATTATCCGAAACTCTCAAAGCCACTTCATCTACAAACCAGCACATTCTATCGGAAAACGGTCTTGTTTTCGACGATCAGGGCAAAACGGAGGCGTCCGCTAACAGTCTTGAAAATCAATTCAGCTCTAACTTCATACATGGTTATTGAGATCACATTGAAAATGTCATCCGTCAAATAAATAGGACACTAAACAAACTCCATACAACAAACATTCACATCACCACCCCTGCCTTAAAAAGCCCGAAAATCAAAATGGCTCCCGCGACTGCATCAGAAACATCGCTCTTAGAGCGCTCTTCCCCTAAAAGTAATACGAGCAATAGTAAATCTAATCAACTCTGCATTCAGTCTACGCTATTTCACACGTCATCGTTCTCCTAAAACCGGGAAAAGACCCTCTCTTCTGTGAAAATCACCGTCCAATTAGCTTCCTTTCAAATATTGGAAACAAAAATTCTTGTGACACGGCTCATAAGCACATTGTTGGAGTAATTGAAGAGCAACACACTCAACCCTCCACCGACTCCTCAGATTCTCCGAAATTATCGTCGAAAGCTTCAACTACTGGCGCTATTTTTCTGGGTTCTACCAAAGCGTAAAGCCTACTTCTAAAACTCCACAAAACAGGGTTTGATCCCCAACTACTCTGTGTCTTCAAATAATTTCTACGCCTATGTGCTTTTCAAATCAAATACCTGGGTGCTCTTTCAAAAACTTCATGACCACATGGGTCACTGCTTTCGCCTACCCTATTTAATGTATACATTCACGACATTCCCCTCTCAGAAATCCAACACTCCCACAAAATTCTGTAAGCAGATGACACCACAGTTATGGTCAGATACTGTTCCTCCAGGGTGATTTATGCCTTCAGCCAAATATCTTGTGGTTACACTTGACATACGATTTTCATGGATAAAAAACACGTAAAAAAAGCTAGAAAACCTCCAACGCTTTATATCTCATACTTAACTTCAACGCAAAAGTTTCGATTTAAAACGAACTGTTCATCTACATACCAAAAATTCACCACATTATGACAATAAGTCTCACCAATATGAGGGAAAGGAAACACAAAGCGTCTTCTAAAATTCCAGAATACACACTAAGAAGATATACCAAAAACCTTTGGTTGGTCTGTTGTGAGGTTGAAGGTAGTAGAGAGGGAAAGGAGATGGGAAAAGAGATAGATGAGGAAGTACCTGGCTATTCAGATAAAATCACCGTTCAGATAAAACACGGACAAAACCATTTCAAGCAACGTTTCAATTCTGGTGGTCTTACACCAGGGCGATACGGAGAGTATCTTCCACTCTGGAAATAACATAATACCACCAAATGTATAAAAAATATTTCTACAAATCAAATCACTACCGCTAAAAAAAATACATTTTACTCCGTATTATCGTCTGCGCCATAGGTTAAGTTGCTATAGGTAATCGACACATCGGGAAGAAAAAAAAACCATCCCGCTGATACTCAAATCAGATATCAAACCTCAATTCACGAGATATGGAGATTGAGTTCCCTAATACTCGTATTGAACAATATGATACCATTTTACAATCATATGACCAGTAACCATGTAACATTCTTTCATTACCTTGAGGAATAATAAATAAAGGTCAAGAATAAAACCCAGGAACTTTATATCAAAAGTAAAAGAACATTACAAAATTTATTATAAAAAAACAGGGTGTTAAAAATTGGGGATGATCCTTTTTGAATAAAAACTGGTTTTCTTGATACCACTTTACATTTATTTCAAACTATTGAAACAGGTACAATATTTATAAAGAAACTGTGCGAATAACACTGCTACGATCGCTCTGACTTATGAGCTTGTTTATTATCGAGTTATTGTTGAGAAAAGAACGAAAAAATACATAATGCGAGCCTTTTTAAAGACTTCAAAACCCACTACATGTAAATAAAACACTTGTCATTGTGATGTCTAGCAGTAAAAATGAAACCTGCTATACCGACCAAATTGACACTATTTTCTAAGCAAGGACTCACACCATTTTGGTTAAACGTAGTAACTTCAAATTTCTAGACTACAGATGTCGGTAGCCTGCAAAATTGAACATATTGCCAGGGGGCGGGATTCAAAAATTGCACTAAATTTTTGAATGATAATCTATTTAAAAATAAACTATAAACCAAACAGAATAAACTAAAAATTCTTAATCTAAATATACCACAAAAATACTAACAAAATAATTCAAAATAGCAGAAATTAACAAAATAAAACCCCCTTTTTTTTATGCCCTACTGGTAAACTTATAAATTTAACTGTATAAATGCTGTTGAATTACTCTATTAATTAACTAAAAATAACTAGAAAATTATTAATCCTATTAAATAACCAAAAAAAAATTCAAAAATGACTAAATTACACACGTCTGCATACTAATTTTTACATATTTAAATAGTTCAATAACACAAATAATATAGTTTACACTGAACACAACACAATTATTGTTCCTTTTTTTTTTTCTTCTTTCTTCTCAGGTCTTCTGCTTGATCCATCCAAGGTGGAGTCGAGAAGATAAGCATCATAGTGTAATGTACATAATCAATCCTTGGTAAGGTCCGGGACGTCAATTACAGGTTTAGTGTCTGAATCCAGGGGCATCAGACATATCTTTGTGATGGGCCTCACCAAGACTCCTTGAGGTGTTTTTAGTGTAACAACTCGTACTACTCCATCCGCTCCAGGGTGTGTATGCAGAATTCGGGCCATTTTCCATAAAGGTGGAGGTAAATGATCTTCCTTTAAAATCACCAGATCGTCCTTTTGCAGTGCCCGTTGAGTGCTGGTCTGCCATTTAGTTCTCTTTTGTAGTTCCATCAGGTAATCTTGCTTCCATCTAGACCAAAAAGATTGAATTAGCGAACTGATCCTCTGATATTGAGTTAGTCTGTTGTCCGGTATCGCCCGGACGTCTCTCTCAGGAATGATACAGGATTCAGTGCCTATAAGGAAATGGTTTGGGGTAAGAGGTTGGTAATCATGGATGTCGTCGGATAAGGAAGTTAATGGACGGGAGTTCAAACAGGCCTCAATCTGACAAATTAAGGTATATAAGAGTTCAAATGTTAATGAAGAATTGTTAGTGATTCTATATAAATGGAATTTTGCTGATTCTACTGCTGCTTCCCACAAACCTCCCTGATTAGGGGCTCGAGGGGTTATGAACTTCCACTCAATACCTCTGTTCACTAAATAATTTTGAATATTGTCGTTGTTTTCCCTCAAGCTGGTGTACAGCTCTTTGAGTCTGCTGCTAGCTCCTTTAAAATTACTAGCATTGTCGGAAAAGATCTTTTCAGGTTGTCCCCTACGGGATATAAACCTTTTTAAACTGTTCAAAAAAGCATTGCTAGATAAATCCGAAACTAATTCCAAGTGAACAGCCTTGGTTGAGAAGCAAATAAAGATACATAAATACGATTTTGCGAGGGAAGCCTTCCTCAGCGTCCCACTTTTAATTAGAATTGGTCCGGCGTAATCTATTCCGGTGATAGCAAAAGGACGACTCGGCGTAATTCTTTCGGGTGGCAAATTTCCCATGATTTGATGACCGGTTCGGGGACGACATCTAAAACATACAACACATTTATGTAATATCTTTTTAATAGTATTTTTACCAAAGATGGGCCAAAATTTTAATCGTATTTTAGCTAACAAGGCTTGAGGTCCTGCGTGTAGGTTTACATAATGGTAGTGACGTATTATCAATTCAGTTAGCTTATGTTTAGCCGGCAAGATAACTGGGTGTTTTTGTTGGTAAGATAAATGTGTAGCCAAATTCAACCTACCGCCTACATATATTAGACCATCATGTAAGACGGGATTAAGAGATTTTAAATTACTTTTCTTGTTGACGATGCCATGGTTTTTTAATTCTTTCAATTCCTTTTGAAAGGCGTGTATTTGAGCTGATCTCAATAGACATTTCAAGCCTGATTCCAATTCAGCCACACTTAAATTGTCTGAAATTTTACCCTTAACACTTCTGCAGTTATTGACAAATCGCAATACATACGCAGTAACTCTTTTCAATTTAATAAATGATGAGAATTTTTCAAATATCTCCCATTCTTGAATATCTGTGGATAATAGAATATTTTTGCCTTTGAGTTCAGGAGGGTTTGAACACGAAATATTTGATATAGGCCAAGCGTTGACTCCCTCGGTCAACCAACTTGGTCCATTCCACCATATTGCAGAATTTATCAATTTATCTGTAGTGGTTCCTCTTGAAAGTATATCTGCTGCATTGTCGGCTGATGATACATGTCTCCATAGATCTGGATCACTAAGTTCTTGTATTTCGGCTACTCGGTTTGCAACGAAAGTAGCCCATCTCGTAGGTTGACCTTTCAGCCAGCACAACGTTATCATGGAGTCACACCAATAATGTGTGTCGATCTCCACTATATTTAACGCTTGTTTTACGTTTTTAATTAATTTAGCCAGTAACACAGCACTACAAAGCTCCAACTTGGGCAGGGAAATACACTTCAATGGCGCCACTCTTGATTTGGACGTTATTAAATGTGAATGCCGCTTACCGACATGGTCCACCGACACCATGTAAACGCAGGCTCCGTAAGCTTTCTCAGATGAGTCGCAAAAACCGTGTAGTTGTAGATATGTAGATTGCCTGCAAATAATTTTTCTTGGTATTTTCAACACATTTAGTTGAATTAATTCTTGAAGGTAGGACCTCCAGGGTGCTAATATTTCATTAGGCAATGGATCATCCCACGCTGCTTTAGACTGCCATAACTTCTGCATTATCAATTTGGCTACAACTATAATCGGTCCTAGAAGACCTAATGGATCGAAGGTTGATGCGATGCAAGATAATATCTGTCTTTTACTCTCGGTTCGACTTGATGGTTTCATTATTACATAAGAAAAATAATCAGATTCATTATTCCATATTAATCCTAATATTTTCTCAGTCTTTGGATTGTCAGTAATAATTTTTTCAGAATTGCCTGATTCGGCAATCTTAGCTTGGCCCGACTCGGCTGACAACTCCAAGACATTGGACCTCCATTTCCTCAAGGTCATCCCCGCAGACAAAAAGATGTTGATTAATTGCTCTTTTAACTCTCTACAGGATTCCATGTCATCTCCTCCGGTTAACAAGTCATCCATATAGAAGTCATTTTCTATGACCTGACTAGCTCTAGGAAAATTTATATTGTTATCCATACCAATTTGCCGTAGACTTCTAGTGGCTAAGAAAGAGGAAGGCCCCAGACCATATGTGACTGTCTTCAGACGGTAATGCTTGAGCACCTCCTGCGGCGACTCGCGCCACACTATCTTCTGCAGGTCACGGTCCGCTTCACACACATTAATCTGGCGGTACATCTTCTCGATGTCAGCCGTCAGTACTACTTGATGTTTCCTGAAATGCAATAGTTGGGTGTATAAGTCCTTTTGTATAACAGGTCCTGTCATCAAGGCGTCATTGAGAGAAATTCCATTTGAAGTTTTGGCGGAGCCGTCAAAAACGACCCTCACTTTAGTAGTAGTGCTTGATTCTTTTATTACAGCGTGATGAGGTAAAAAATAGGATTCACGATCCCCCTTTGACTGGTCACACACCTCCATATGACCTAATTCCTCATATTCACGCATGAATTGTATATATTGTGTCTTCAATTCGGGATTTGACACAAATTTTCTTTCTATATTTTTAAATCTTTTTTCAGCAGTGAGCAATGAGCTTCCCAGCTGATCAATGCATGCTCGACGCGGTAAACTTACTACGTATCTACCGTCGTCTTGTCTAGTATGAGTACTAGCAAAACTGGCTTCACAAGCCTTTTCTTCATGATTTAGAATCTTAGTGGGATTAATCTCCTCCAATTTCCAAAATTTTTCTATTTGGTGACTTATTTTATTTATAGATAAATTACAACAATCTGATACAGGCCTTTGCTTTGGGTACATGTGGATTGGTCCTGATATGATCCATCCCAGTTGCGTACGTTGAAGTGTTGGTCCCGATTCGAGTTTCAATCTATCGTTGGTTAGGATTTCCCAAAAGCTCTCCGCGCCCAACAGGATGTCGATGGGTGCAGCTATATTGAAGTTCGGGTCAGCTAGCTCCAATCCTCGTGGTAACTTGAAGTCTTTTTTCGCCATTGTCACTTGTGGTAAATTTGTTGTAATCTCCTGTAAAATCAGACATGATATTTCACTTTTATAATCAGTATGAAGCGAATTCATCTCCACTGAAATTCTCTTTTTTATGTGAGTGATGTTATTATGGATCCCAGAAACGGGTTTGTTTATCAATTCACATGGTAAATTTAATTTATTAGCAAATTCTGCTCTCATAAAATTTGACTGGGCCCCTGAATCAATCAGAATGCGGGCTTTAAAAATTTTATTGTTACTACCCACAACTCCTATGTTGGCAGTTGACAATAATATTATTTTTTCTGCTTTATCCGATGCAGAAAAATTCGATACTGAAACCTCGTTATCAGCATCCATATTGGAGGCCTCCCGCAGAGGTACCTCATTGTGTAGTAAGGTGTTGTGATTATCTTTGCCACAACGCCTGCAAGAAAAGGTTGCCTTGCAACTCTGTGCCTGGTGACCCACCTTTAAACATTTAAAACAAGCTTGGATTGATTTCGTAGCATCAATCCTCTCATGTAATTTTAATTTCAGAAATTTTTTACAATAATAAATATGGTGACCTTTCTCGTTACAATAAATGCAGTTGTTAGCCTTTACCGCTAAAAATACTGATGAATCTTTTTTGCAATTATTGTTGCCTAGTTGTGTTTTATGTAAGCTAGAAAATTTTTTCTCAGAAGCGTTCATCAGTTCCAATACTTGGGCTCTAGCAGATAAACATTTTAAGAATTCCTTTAACGTCGGTAATTCGTCTTGTAATATATATTGTTCCCAATTTTTTCGGGTAGCTGTGTCTAATTTATTTGATATTATATAAATAACCAATGGATCCCATTGATCTACCTTGACCCCGATATTTTGTAATGCCTTTAAACTAACGTTTGTTTCATCAATTAGATACCTCAATGCTACAGGCTCTTCTTGTTTCATGTCTTTTAATGAAAATAGAGCTTGGATGTGTTTATGAACGGTAGTTCTTAAATTTGCATAACGTTCATTTAATAATTCTCAAGCGGAAATGTAATTTAATTCAGAAATTTCTAGATTAGCAATTATCTTTAATGCGTTTCCCTTTAAAGTTGATTGCAAATAAAAGAATTTTTGTACGTTGCTTAAATTACTATTGCTATGGACTAAAGTCTTGAAGGTTTCGACGAAATTAACCCAATTTTTCTGATCGCCATGAAATTCCCGTAATTGGAAGTTGGGTAGTTTAATTTCCACCTTACTTTGATCGACGGATTCGATCGCGCCTTTGGCCGTTGCCAAAACTGAGAAATATTGGTTTTCGAAAGCTTCTCGTTGACTATAATTTTCAATTTCGTCTGAATCCGGTAACATTTCAATTTTCTGTTGAACTGCTTCGAATTCATCTAACAATGATTTCACCCGCTCATATCTTAATTTAATTTCATTTACCGACAATGCATTTAAGGAATCCGCGAATCGGGTTAGTTTTCCTTTGATTACGCCGCGTTTGTTTATTAATGACTTCATATTTTCCATTTTTAATTATATTTTGTTAATATCGGTTGACAATTATTTTATTTTAGCAAACACCCGTTTGAAAGAATACCACGACAATCTTGACAATACTATTTGAGAACACTATTCAATAATATTATATTCTTATTTTCAAGTGGGTAGTGATTTTATTTATAATATTGACTCTATTTAAGATTAATCTCGTTTAAATTACATGAGACCTGAATAAACATAAAATGGATGATAGGAAGGAAAGCACTGAATACTTATCTCAGATTTGCGATGTGGTCCACTTTCCTTAATGATTTCCAGTTTCAATCAATTTTGTATCCTTTTGGCTGCTGGTTCTTTGTTTTTTTTACATACAATCTCCTGATCGTAATCCGGTTGAAGGATCAAATGTTAAAAATTGGGGATGATCCTTTTTGAATAAAAACTGGTTTTCTTGATACCACTTTACATTTATTTCAAACTATTGAAACAGGTACAATATTTATAAAGAAACTGTGCGAATAACACTGCTACGATCGCTCTGACTTATGAGCTTGTTTATTATCGAGTTATTGTTGAGAAAAGAACGAAAAAATACATAATGCGAGCCTTTTTAAAGACTTCAAAACCCACTACATGTAAATAAAACACTTGTCATTGTGATGTCTAGCAGTAAAAATGAAACCTGCTATACCGACCAAATTGACACTATTTTCTAAGCAAGGACTCACACCATTTTGGTTAAACGTAGTAACTTCAAATTTCTAGACTACAGATGTCGGTAGCCTGCAAAATTGAACACAGGGTTATAATGGAATCTTTGTAGAACATGAAACTTTTTTTCGGGAATTATATTGACAAATCTCAAAAATAATTCTTAATCTCGGTTGTGGTTTTGTCGCAAAGAGACTCAAAAGATTGCAAAAGTTAATATGTATCATTTAAATAATTATCTATCTACCCACAAGTGAAAAGATTAAATCCGATCAATGTAATAGTTTTAACCTAAGTGCGTCAGTCTTCCTCTAGTAATTGGAAAAGAAAATTTTAATTAACATTATTAAGCGACTAACAAATCATTAATTTAAATAGGAAATATGTACGTCTCACACATCTCTCTTGTTGAAAACCCCAACTCGGACACGAGGATCTCCTCTTACAGCACGACTCCCCGGCGGCACTTGTTTGAAGACTAAAGCCCGGGTTTGTCTTTGGAAATTTCCTCTCCGTAAATTACGCGTGGCAAGAATTCTCGCAGTCCCATTTCTTGGTATGTACTCTGTGACGGACGTAACATATCAGTTCGTTACAACCATCGCTATGTCTACAACTCCCTCTCCGCCCTAATTCGCTCCAGCCTCTACTCGTCTTCTTTCGCTTCTGACACCACGCCTCACCCTCGACCACGGAATATTCTCTCTTTTTGGAACAGACCCGGATACGTCAAACATAAGAAGTCTCTTGTACATATCGGACCAGCTCTACAGCGGCACTAGAGCCTCTACTTAATGTATGTCACTTGTATGTTCTTCCTTCACACGAACGTGGTGAGCGACATCTTGCGTCTTAAAAAATCGGGACCTACAGCTTCCATTTACAGTTTTCTGTTAAAAATATGAATGGAAGCCTATAGCGAATGACTTGACAAATTTCACAACAAACTATCAGTTATGCACAGACATGTTACGAGGAAGTCGGAACATGTGTTCTTCAACATAATAATAGTTTCGCATCTCATTCATTATATTTATTTGTACAAGGGAACGTGCTCAGTATATTCTGAATGACTAATATTTTATTGGGAAATGATCTTGCAGTCACATTTTTTTAACAGTTACGTGATAAAAAATCTGTAATCATTTTTCCCCGTGTACATTTTTTCTATATAATATAATTCGAAATTATAATATTCGATGAACTAGTTGTACCTACCTATATACGAGAAGTGTATACGAGGCCTCAATTTTTTTCTTACTTTTCAAATTATCAAAGCTCTGTAATTGGGATTGTATTTCAAAATGTTTATTAATAACATATAAATGATCTTTATGGTGGACAAAAAATCCCTCGTAAAGTTACATCTTAATACAAGGCGTTAAAGTCTCTCCATAAGCGTTTGATTTTTAAACAAACATTATATTTTCCGTTTTAGCTAAAACTTTGTTCACAGTGAATTAGTTACGAATTTACACAAACAACTTTTTTTTTAAATTGGAAAATAACTTAATGTACAGAATATAAGTCAAAATAATAAAAGTACCAATTGAAAGACAAGTTTTCGGTTTTTTATCTACTGATCGTAAATTATGAAATATTTTTCAAACTAATGAATTAAAATCAACATGCAAACATTGATCTACTATATTTAGAAGACATAGAGGGAAAAAATAAGTTCCGCTTTTTTACTAAAACTACCGAATCGGGTCGTGTTATCGTGTTCAAGCGGAACAAGTTTCGATGAGTACGCAATAGCGCCTATAATCGTAGCTCTATGCATGCAAGATATACAAGCATTTTTTGCCGAAGGTTTGCCGTAGACTGAGCATGGATAAGTTCTGTTTTAACTCGAGCGTTTTGCATATGTCTTTAAATTTGTTTGTACGTTACGTGTCCGGTCAATCTTGGGAAGAACCTGTTTACTCCGCCAGAGTTACGAGCTGTAAAATAGGAATAATCAACATTATCAATAAACACACGAGTTCTATCGTTAACAGAACTACTAGCGATAATTCTAACTTGTCCTGTACATCGTACATACTTAATTTATATATTTTTTTATAACTCGAGTTGTTATTCCTACCCAGTTGTTATTTGTAAAGTAGATATCTTATATAAACCACAAAGTGATACGTTAATTCACTCTTTTAGCACATTACTTATAAGAACGAAGGGTTACTAAGTAGTGATGAAAAAGCTAAAAAGCGTTGGTACGCGGTGATTTATATATTATAATCGTCGGTAAAAGTGCTAACGTGCTAAGTGCTAAATAGTAAAAATATTTATTTTTTTACGTCCATCAGGGCTTTTACATGGATTTTAAAAACAGAATATACCTAGTGAGCTATCGAAAATTATCCAAAAGAAATTAAAGCATGATATAACAGTAAACTGATAAACTGAATATGAAACAATATTAGTAAAAAATGTAACAGTAACAGCAGAAAAACAGTAATAAAACTACAACAATAACGTATAAATAGAACAAATCACTAAAACTACATTACCAACGCTACTCTGATTTGTAGGATACAACTGATTTGATTTTTTATTGATTATTTATTATTAATTTATTAAATTTGATTCAATCAATTTGCTGGTATAGATTACGCTTAGTTCCATAAATGGAGTCAATAAATATATCAATACTACACCAAAACTTGTTGCCCAGAGCATCCTATTGGTTAGTGAGTGTGTCTGATAGTTGGTTGGGCATGTATTGCAAAAAAAGTTATATTTTGTCTTGTTTTCCTAGTAGGCACATTAAATGAGAAATGAAAGGGACATTTTAGGACAAAAGGAAATAAATCATTAAAAGCTCGATGTAAGATATCTGTTTCTAGGTGATGTGGAAATAATACTATTGACTTCAATATTATTTAAATTATAAGGAAAACATTTTGTTAGTAAATTTATAAAAATAATTACGGCTGAAAAATTTTCAAATTTATATCTAAAAAAATGCTGATACATGAAAACAAACATTATTTCTGCTTTGTTTTCAAGTAAACCTGCTTCATTTTACTAAAAACTGTTTTTACTTAGTTTAGCTCTTACCATAATTATCATTTGTATCTCCTGCTACATAAAAAACTGTTGACAAAGTTACCAATCTCAAAGAGTAATTATTTGTTTACTTTTGCATAAAACCTAATGCTGCTTTACAGAGAACTATTAACACAATTGTGAATCTAGCGAAAAACACGGTTGAGCAATCACTGAATCTTTTGTAATTTTATACTCTAAGATACAAAGCAACTTTTCCTTTTGCGGACATTTAGCTGTCGCATTTATGTTCGCTCGGCGGATGTGCATCAAGGAACAAAGACCATACTAAAAACGGAGTGGCATTTGTATCCTTAAGTACCATGCATGTTTTATCGCTCCTAGTGAGTGCACGAGTTGCCGGTGCAAAGCGGTGTAAATTTGCAATGGTATTCACTATGGTTTGCGGCCTACTCTTCCCGTTAAGCATTTCGGAACAAGAGTCTTAGATAATATCATATGTCATTAAGAAACGGTATTGGAGATGTTATTATAATATCACGGAGGCCACATATTATCATTGAGACATTTTTAAGTAGGTGATGACATACAAAGTATCAGAATCTACATTATTATAAGTATTAGGAAAACATTTCAAATCTAGGTTAAACTGAAAATATGATCCGGAAAATTGTATTGTAAGCGTCTACGTGTGCCCCAAGTTAGCTCAATACTAAACATTTATTTCAGAGAGTTAATTATATTAATTTAGAAATCAAGAGGCAAATATAAATTGGCGACATCTGTTATCTTTTTAATTCTTATTTATATAAAAACATTTCTGTTTAGTGGTTACTTCAGTCAAATACAGGTAGGTAGGTACCAGTGGCGGTCCGTGACTTTTCAGTGAACTAAAATGATAATTCTAGTCGTATTCATAGAAGTCGCATTATCAATCATATCGGTGTAGCTCACTAAAAAGTCCCGAACCACCACTGGCAGGTACCTAATTAAAGTATGTACAATCTAAATAACAGTTTACTTACCTACGTTTGCTTTGTTCTTACTGAATTGCTCAACTGTGAAATATCCCGCAGACTATAATAAAAGGTAAATAATAAGGTAAGGTAAATATTTCGCATATTTATTATATTTCGATTCGATGTTAGAAATTGTTTTAGCATTAAAAAAAAATTATTACATTTGTTCACCATAATTTATTTTTACTACTTGCAAGCCGAGAGATATCTTGAAAGCTGACAAAAAATACGTAACGAGATCAGGCTGTTAGTAAGCGTAGATGCCGCAAATATTACAATATGGTGAGAGTAGCAACCATCAACAATAGTGAAGCAAAAAAACTAAAAGCTTTGGAAATAAAGCTTACTTAAGTAAAATAAATCACTAAAGATGGAACTCAGTAAAACAGAAACTATAAGTTTTTATGGGGTATGTCTAGTATTGGTGAAATATTAAATTTTAGTAGCAATGAAAGGTGAAAATATCGATAAAAAAGATACCAGTAAGATTTCAAACCAACGGAATATTAGAAACTATAGTTTATTATTAATGTGAGGAAATCCATAAAATCAGAATAAACTGAATGTAGAAGTCAGAATGTGATACAAATATGCAATAGTGGAAGAAAATATAGTGGAAAAGGTGAAGTAAATTAAGACAGAAGTTAGTAAAAGTACTATAATGTTTATTGAAAATACGGTTAACTTTTGTGTCAAAGTTAAAAATATTGAGGTGAAATGGTGAAAAGAAATATAAGTCAGAAAGTGACAAGGGTACACTTTTGTAAAGATAGAAAATAGTGTATATATACGTGGAAAAAAAACTTATCAAGTCAGTAAAACCAAAAGCCGAAGTGCGATAATGGAAAACTCTGGGAATTATAGAAAATATATAAATATTTAAAATATCTGGAGTCGGGCAAGACGCCAGAAAGTTTTAGAACTAGCAAGGAAATGCTGCTTTGGTTAAATTTGGTGCACCTAAACTATGTATCCACAGGCGGAGTATCGAAGTTATGTGGAAAATCCGTAATGATATTATGTGATGCTCTATCATCGACACCCCGCGGGAACACGGCGTGATTGTATTAGTTTAGTTTCGTTTTCGGGGCAAAATAGCCGTGCAACGAAACCTGTTAGGTCGAAACAAAGCTGCCTAGTATTTTTAACAAAAATATTACATTTGGATAAATATGTTTCAACATGATCATGTTTGCAGCCAAATAGGGACCTGTATACAGCCCTAGAAAGACAATGCCCTAGTTAATGAAAATTATAAATTAAAAAGTATATTTTGATATTTTGAATCAGAATATAATCTCTCAAATCTACAGCTTCAAAAATTAGTATTTCAACTCTACTAATGCATTAGAATTTTACTTTACACATTCGGCTGAATATAATGTATTGTATTTGCATCTGAGCTAAAGACAAAAAAGGATAATAATTTTATACTAGAATTTAAAAATCCGCTCCGCGGTTTTTTGCTGCTAGGCCCTGCGGGCGGCACCTGGTTGGTCTTCGCCCAGTTTAAGTGATACTAACAACAGTTACATTTAATAGGTAGATGTTAGGTCATTCACAGAGAGAGGGTGAGTACATATTGTAAATAGATTATTACAATATAGCGCCCCTGAAGTGATATCTCACAAAAGCGGCACTATACAAATTGTCCAATAAATATAATGTTTACATTTTATTGCGTTCATATGCATTGATATACAACGGAAATAGATAAAAATAATATAATCTTTTTAAACTTTATTTCATTAACACAAATAACTTTGATTACATCACTTTATTATATTCAACCACTACATGTGCAAAGTTCATCTCATCAGGAGTAAGTATACATTGAAGTCAAAAATTATATATAGATTACAATTGGAAAGAAGAAGTGGAAGGAGGGGGTGGGTTAAGATTTGGCGGAGTTTATCAGAATTAGGAATTATAATATCGTTAGACGGGAAAGACCACTGGCCTTTATTCTGATACAGAAAAAGTTACATGACCCATCGGCGAATCATAATATTTACACAATATTTCTCCCTGCAATCGAATTACACGCGGTGGAAGCGCACGGGGAATTGACTTGTTGCGCCAAAGTATCTACTATCTATTTTACAGTATATTTAAAAAGAAATTATTTGTAAAAAGCAGAACACCATTGTGATGTGTTTGAAAAGTAACATTTTAATTAAAATACCAATCAATTTGTTCTTGTCGCTTCAAAAAGTTAAATCGTGGTAATAAAATTGGTTCAAAAGTAATTTATCTAACCCCTCAAATTAATATAAGAAACTATTGTATCTCAACTCCATTCCATACCATAATAATTCAGTCATATGCATTTTATTATTGGTCTTACATTTATTTAACCTAACCTTAATTTTTCATAAAATACTCATCATTTTCCATAAAATTATTGAAGAAAAATTTATAACAAAAGTGTGTAACGTGTTATTAACAGTTCAAACAGAAAAAATAATATAATTTTTAATCTCATAAATTATTTAATTTAAGTAATATTTTACTCTCAAAACAAAAATAAAAATGTTTTGCGAACATTTTAAAACCCACGTAAAAAATTTAAAAAAAAAACTAAATAATTTTGAAATAAATTATCAATTAAAAAATTTAAAAAAAAAATCGACAAAAATCCTAGCAAGTAGGTTAAAGATTGATTGAGAATATATTATCTTTTCAGCTTTTGACATGCTTAGAAGTGCACAAACTTTACCGCCCTCTTGGTCACAAACAGCCTTATTATTTTACCTTGAAGTTGTCACTGTGCCGCGTTGCTTCACTGTTGAACTGCTTCGTCTACCTTTTCACCACGTCATGTACGAGGCTTAGCTATACTTTAACAAGATACATTCGTATGTATGTTTATGTACGTGTCCACATTTTTGTGGTGCCGTATTCTGTTATGGTGTGATGTATCGTGTTGTCCCAGAGGCAAATTGCGTCGCCTCAAAACGAGATGAAAATTATAATCAGCGTAATGCAACGCGGTGTGTTTTTGTTTCCACAGTCCCATTTTGTTTTTTCTCACGCCAACTATGCATAAATGTTAATTTTCGGGTACGGTTTTTGTAATGGCGCGACGCGACGGGTGTGAATGTGACTCTGTTTTAAAAAATAATACGTTTATAATACAAGGCAAGTTGCGTTTAAATATTTTCAAACCGTTTATTCCACATAGATATTTATTGGATTTACGAAAATAATTTTGTCTAGGTATAACAGAATATAAAATGTACCTACCTAAGCACCTAATCGCATATTTGATAGTCTTTACACCTACGATTCTATCCCATCGAATTGTTTTTTATGTTATTAGTTTTTGGGTGTTATGTCATGTTGCGCTTGCAACTCTTCTTTAGCCAACGTTACTGCAATGCTGTCCGAAACGTTGGCTAAAGAAGGAGTTAGCGCAACATGGCATAACGCCCCAAAAACAAATAACAAAAATACTTTTGGCCGTGAAAGTCAAACATTGAATTGTTGTCCACACGTGAAACAAGGTACAGAATTATTATGCCTATGGCACGCTGTTATAATATTTAAACATCCGAAACCGTCATCGGTTTAATCATCATCAATTTAAATGTTGAAAATAATCACAATTTAAACAAAGACGAAAAATAATAATACTTCCTCCATTTCTAGTTTTGACTACGGATCCCAATTTTCTCGGCGCCATCTTTATTGAGAGTTCAAAAGAAATTTTAATTTATCTCCTGCTGAAAGGTTTGACTTCGAGACGTGACAGCTTTGTGAAAAAAAAACTCTTCAATATTAAACTGAAAAAAGCGAGTTTCACTTATAAGCTCGAATTTGTACGTTTCAACAAATTTCCAAATTATTCAAATTGATTCTATGATGTTTCGTGAAATACGGAATGCCGTATTATAATTTCAAATTTTATTACCGACTGTTTGACGGTTCTCTTCGGGAAATGGAAAAAGAAATGAAAAGGGTTAACATTTGAGAAAGCAGAATGCTTTTTGACACGATTAATAGAATATAAAGTTTTCAATGAACAACAACACTGAAAGTTTTTTTTTTCATGTTTTGTGAAACGGAAAACGAAAGTTTTATATTTTCTCTACTGGGTCAACGAAATAAAAATGTTCTATTATTACCTAACATACCTCTTGCCTTTCGTTTACTGGCGTGCGATGACTTCCACTTTAGTTCCTGTAATAAAATACGTCTCAAGCACACTACTTACATGGCATAACTAATTTAACAAAATTAGAAGTTTAAAATCATTGTTTTTGAGATAGTGAAGTCAATGACGTCACTCGAAAATTCTGAATTTGAAAGTCCGACTTTGGCTCACAAAACCAGGTCTTCTTATTTAAAATAACGCTAGGTGCAAAAATATATAAATAATATACATACACTAAAAAACTTAAAAAACATATGTTGTAGTAATTTGTATTTAGTTACCTATACTTCCCTAAATCAAGATACAAATTGACAAAAGAAGATATTTATAATTTAATTCATAAGGCTTTTTTAGAACATTTTTTAAAGTTTTCTATGTTTTTTTCTTAGCTAGTGGTGAAAACAGTGGCGGTTTTTTCTAAGATGCGTTTGTCTGGTGAACTCCTATAAAAAATATTATAAATAGGTATTATGTTTTTTTTACCACACTCAAACACCGCACCTTTAAAATTCCGTGTTAAAAAATCCACCCATCAGATTAGTACTGCCCCATGGCGAGTCTGAAGTGAATAAATTTTATTTGATTAATTTGTGTTATTTCACAATTAATTAATTAAAATTAATTAATTAAAATAATATATAGTATATTTGCGGCACGTTCCAGAGTGGAAGATACTACCAGTATCGCCCTGGTGTAAGACCACCATTCAGAATTGAAACGTTGCTCCAAATGGCTTTAGCCGTGTTTAGTGACTAGATCTGAATAGCCAGGTACTTCCCCACCTTCCTCTTTCCCTTCCCCACTTGCCTTCAGCCTCACAACATCCCCCAATTGGGGATGCCATAGTCTTACTGGCTCCAGACGGGAGCTGTTGGGACTCTTGTGAGGTATTCACTATAAAAAAAAAAAAAAAAACGATTTGTGCGTTATGAATGTCAGCGACTATTGGGAGACTTTCTTTTAGAAATAGTTCATACAAAACATACTGGGCCATACATATAGTTAATTACTATAATATTACAGTTAGTTACTTAATTACTATAGTATTACAAAACTATCTTTTGTTACATACAACATTACATTATTTAGCCGCAGAATTTAAGAAAAACGCCGAAATGTGTTTTTGTTAGGTCAACCTCTGGCGCATAGATGTGGTAAGATTCTTATAGATCTAGGGAAAAATATACAATATAACATCTGAAAGCTTTTTTATCTATGTCTTTTAACCTCCGATTAAACTCCTAAAGAGTAGGCCACGAACTATTATGAATATTATTATAGTATATGATGATAATAATATTATGTAATAATAAATATAATATTTATATATATACAAATAATCGCTTATAATATAATAATATATTTCATAGATCGAAGTGTCACCGCTCAAGGCGGAGATTGGTGCTAGTATCCAAAGCTATATAAAAATATCAAGTGAAGAATTTTATTACATGCTGCGAAAGCTGTGACAAGCTAAAACCCAAAACCTTTGACAGATGAATTATTTTTATATTCAACTTCCAATGTGAAATTGGATATAGTAATTTGTTGTTTTCTAACTTCAAAAGTTAAACGTGAATACAATTTAGAAACATAGGACTCCATTTCCATGGACCATGTAACATAATAGCTTCCCGCAAACCTGCCATGGCACTGACCACTATCCTCCACAACATTCAAACATTATGCATTCAAGAGCTATCATCAATTACCTGTTGAAATGGCTTCCCTCAAGTATTTGGTCCAACTACTAAGCGTCGGTGCAAAGAGCAGCAAAGTCTGTTATTATTATAACGACGAGTTTGGCGACATTTATTACACAACTGAACTCGCCGAGCATTGTGAAGGTTTTAAAACATAAACTATGCTCGGATGAGGGATTGTTTTAATGAATAGTGTTTCTGCCGCTGTACTGACTAGAATTTTTTTTTTTAAATAATACTATACCCCTATAAGGTTTTAAATACTTGTGACATAATAATACAGTGCTACAGTAATCAAGGGGTAAATTTAGCTAATTCCAATATTATGTAGAACCCACGAGTGATAAAGATGAATAATATATTATGTTAACATTAGTAATTATTTGAGAGGTATATTATTATAGCCTTCTTGTAACTACATTCTGTTCTTTAAAATTCTTCGCAAGTTTAGCCAACTTCATGCAATCTAGGTGCAAGCGAGGGTATAAGTGACTCAGTTCTGATTTTTTTTTTAATATTTTAAAAACAAACAACATACCTTTGTATACATTTTAACAGAAAAACGTAAAGATATTTTTTTGTATTCTTTCTACAGTATTGAATTATGGTACATAAATGTAACTAGATCTTGGTTTTCAGGTTCCCAAAAATATTGATTAAATTTTTTTTTCCTGAATAGCATGTTCAGTAAATATCATTTACAACTAATAACATACAGCACATATAGCCACATATAATTTATATCTCATTTATATTTAATTAAAAAAACTTCATTTATGGCAATGAAACATGCAGAAATTGCAGAATGAAAATGCAGAAATTCTCATAAAACCATGAGTTTTTACTACAGGGTTTTCCAATAAGAGGTGCAATTTTGAATAGCCCTTTATTTCGGTAGATGTTACTTTTAAAGCTGTTATTTTTTGACATTTGACAAAAAGAAACTACGCCATTAATAAAAATGGAACGATACATGCTTCAACAACGCATTGAAGTTATTAAAATTCACTTGAGTGAATCAAATGCAAATCATCTTGAGTGATGAGGACCATTTCCACCTCGGTGGCTTCGTCAACAAGCAAAATTGTCGCATTTGGGGCTCAGAAAACCCAAGAATTATTGTTGAAAAGCCTTTTTATCCTCAACGTGTGTTTATGGTCCGGCGGAGTCATTGGACCTTACTTTTTCGAAAATGAGGCTGGAGCAACAGTTACAGTGAATGGATTGCGCTATCGAGAGATGGTTAATGATTTTTTATGGCCGAAATTGAATGGTATTGATCTGGACAACGTTTAGATTCAACAAAACGGCGCTACGTGCCACACAAGCAACGAAACCATTGATCTTTTACGATTAAATATCAAAATAACACGTCTTATTGGAAAACCCTGTATAGCATGAGGAATAAGGCCCTCGACTAGAAGGTGGAGGAGGCGGTTTCAAAACACCGGCGTGCGAAAGTAAATAATGCTTGTGTTGTGATGAAGTACTTAGCCAGTCGAGGAATTGAACGTGCGACGCCTGGGTGGGATCATTTCAGTTACTGACAAGTCACGAATTTTAAAAATTATTATTTCACGAATTTCTCATTTTTAAATAAAATATAGTATATTTGCGGCACTTTCCAGAGTTGAAGATCTCAGCATCGGCCTGGTGTAAGACCACAATTCATAATTGAAACGTTGCGTGAAATGGCTTTGGCCGTCTCTGATGACCAGATCTGAATGGCCAGGTACAATCCCACCTTTCTCTTCCTCATCTCCTTCCCCTCCCTACTTCCCTCCTTACCTTCAACCTCATAATATACCGCAATAGGCGATGTCATTGTCTCATTGGCTCCAGATGGTTGGGAGCATATTAAGGACTCTTATGCGGTTTTTACATGAAAATAAATAAAAACGAAATACTGAAGAAGAGATTCCAATAAGAAAACTACGCCACCATAGAAGCAAGAAAAAATATTAAGAAAATAATTCTTGTATTTAGACTTAAAAGATGGACATACACGATTACTTGTAGGTATCCAAATGGAGTAACAGGAGAGAATGGCAGCAGCCAGGACCATCCAATTAAGGCGTGATACAATCAAGTGAAAATAAGCCTAATAAACCGCTAGATTAATAGAACATCTTTCTGATGCTTGAACCGAAACTAAATTTTGCCATCCTAGACAAACTTACATGACGACCATGTTACATAAGAAGACGTGCTGGTTTTACAATATCAAGGACTATTATTATCATTAAAATATTCGATCTGTTTAAATTGTGATTCCTCGCCTGTAGAAAGTGTGAGAATTATCTGCTAATAATTCTAATTTCCCGCGGACTTTGTCGGTTCGTTAATTAACTGTGAATCATTAGTTACACATCTGGTATTTAATGTTATCCGACTGGCTCAACTATATTTACTAAAGCCGCTTACAAATTATTTTGTCATTAGTAATAATATCATAATATAAATGTGTTCCAAAAGTAACGTAATAAAACTAAAAAAAAGTTATAATAGTTTTAAATAAATAGTATATGTACAACTCGTGTTGGCATTATAGAATGCATATTCTTATACGGATTCACGCATTTGAAGAAACCAAACACCAAATGAATTTCTTGAATGGGAACGAGACACGCCAAAACCAAATATATGGTTTGGCATGACTGGGTCAGAGGTTTGTGGACCTATATTATTCCGGAGGCTACAATTACAGAAACCTTTTCGTCAACATGCTTTTAGACGACCTCTTGGGCAAAGTGGGTAGGTTTCTCGACTCACGTTTTTAAACTTTCATACTTTATATTTGCTCAAAAGAAGAGAAGGTCTTTTTCAAAGTCAGATTTCAAAAAACTTTGTACATAGATAAACTTCAGTTAGTTTATAATGATTTTTTTAAGCTAACTTCATTTCAACATTAAAGTAAGTAGATCACGCATTTAATGCAAAATTTGATAGCTCATTCGTATTATCATAATTCCAGAAATCAGAGACCTTATTTATTGACTCACGCTTAGAATGTATACTTTATTGGTAAGTTGTCGAAGATTACATACAACATTGTAACCTGAGTTTGAACTTATACTCAAAACATCCAAATGGGCGAGTAATTAAGTAAAGCATGGTGATAAAAAGCATGATCATCCCATTAAATCAAGCACTCCTTTTAGTTTTCTTGTAGCCCGATTATGGGGAAAAAGATAAGACCGAGCACATTTATTCCATGTTAGCGCGGTTTAAAAAGAGGATAAATATAAATTTGCTGCTTAATTCTATTAATCTCTCCCTTAATCCTAAGCCTCGGAAAGCCGGTCACGCCTGCCTGCTTGTGTGGCATTTCGGCGGTATGTTTCATTTCTATCTTTGGAAGACTTTATTTACGTGGTGCCAAAGAAAAAAATATTCAATCTACGGAAAAAAAGAAGCCAATCTATTAAAAGAGATATTAAAATAAAACGTTGAAATTGAACACTATTTAAAAATGTTTTATTAGATTACTATGTTTCAAGGCCAATACGGCGGATTAACATAATGATTTTACATAAAACAGGCTCTCTGTGAATTTTTCAACAACTTTGATATTGCCAAAAGATCACAACAAGTGGGCAACACTAGATTGGGTTCTAACTAACCATCAAGTCGTTTCCCTGAAAAGGTAGTCAGGAAGGGCGGACTGCCAAACAACTCCGTCTTGGCACACACTCCTTGCCTCATTCACATTTATACATCGTCTCATACATACATACCGACTCAAGTATCTGATTCATTTGGTCGTGCCATATCGTCCTGGGGCGTCCCTGACTTCTGCTACCATTCACATTTGCATCATATATTTTCCTTCGCTCATTCGCTCTATATGTTCAAACCATCTAAGCGTTCCTCATTACGCTTACATCAGCCTTACACTCTTTGCGGATCTCCACATTTCTACACAATTATACATGGTTTTACCACACGTACGTCTCAGGGATCTCCGATTGGGTTCTAGATTGGATTCTTCTTTAATGTATGTATCATCCGGTGAATACCAGTACATCCTTTGGACAAAGGAGTTTTTCTTATAAAGCTCCGTCGCTTTATAATATGCCGGAGAAAATATAAAAACTTTAGGTTTCGTCGAATCTATTCAAGAAAATGGTAAAAAATTAGTACTATCTGAGAATCATACGAGCTGAGAGTGGTGATGTTTATTGGATTGCCCATGTCGTGGCTTCTGTCATGAATCACCTTAGGAGCCCCATATTCGATGTAATCCATGTGTATATATGTTATGTGATTAAATATTATTGTAAAACTGCTCATCCCGAGACAGAAATTCTGTAGTGTGATGAGCAGCGGAGGAAAAAAAATTGTTATTCACCGTGAAATAATTATTGTAGACACATCTTTTAGTATTCATATTCAACAGCAATGAGGATTCTACATCGTTCCTTCTGACGTAAAAATGTAAAGGGTCTTAAATTTTTATGGATTCGTGAAAACTGAACTTACTCTAAGTATAAAATCTGCCTCACTTTCAAAGCCTTCGGCGTTCGCGATGTTTTCAATGTGAAATTATTGAAAAAAAATGCCTACGTTCTAATGTAACTCCAAGATCTCTAATAATTATATTTTTGCTCCATTTAATATTAAATATTTTGTTGCTCACAATAATAATGTCCTTAAACCTTTCACAATTTAACTTTGCTTAATTTATTTTCAGATAAGTTTCTAATCAGGTCCAAATACAAATTAAAATTGTGCGGAGCTCTTAATAATCCCTAGTAACGTATACAGAATTAAATATGAGGCTCATAATGTTGGTAAATAATACAACACAATGTATGCAGTACTAAGGCAGCTAATTTGTAGAACAAAGACTGACTGAATCGTCGAATACCTTACTCATTACTAATTTCTATTAACATTCCTCATTCTCTATATAGTATACTCATAAAAGCATGTTGACTTGAAAACTATGAGCAGCAAACATCGCGTGGGTATTTATGTATATATGTATTCATATGATTAATATCCAAACCATTCCGACGTGATCACCCAACAAAGGGTGCATTCATGACTACTTGAGTCTGCCTCTTCATTCAATAAATTCATGGTTAGATCTAAATAATGCGAGTCAGGGCTTTGCAATCAACGGGGGAAGGGGGGGGTGCAAGCTGGAACATTGTTACAGTTAGTGAAAACCATTTGTTCCTACGAAAAAAATAGCCTTAACAGGACGCCTGGCAGAAATGAATTGATTTTTATTGAAGGAAGTGAAAATGTAAGTAAATCAGTATTCAAATTTTTGATAATAAAACAATTAAAGTTATTAGGATATGCACAAATGAATATATATGAAATTAAGAATTCATAATTATTTAGAATAGGTACATTGTCAATTTGGGTGAGAGTTGAAACAGATATACTGCACAGAGTTTTAGCGGCCACGCGGAAAGAACAAAGGAGGTGCTGGCCGAATGAAGATTCTTCTCGTTTTGCCACGCTATGCGCACCAAAAGATGTTTCAAATTAAAAATGTAGCTTTTACAATATTCCTTCCGTTTTATCTCATCGCAACGAAACATCTTGTTTGTCTGTTCTATTTTATGATGAGTGAATGCAGAATCGGCATTGTAAAGTGTAGTTAGAATTTTACGTATTTGTATTTGTATGAAATTACATAATCATGTAATATATTAGAAAACAACATCCTAAAAATAACATTAGAGGTCTGCACTCTTTTCTAAGATTCCCCAAGTTATTGTGAATAACTTATTTAAGCTTATAGACCTCATTGTAATATTTAATCATTGGTTCCGTCCACATGAACAATGCACAACGCGTTGAGCCGCAAGAAGTAGCAATTTAAGTTAAAAATATATATATAATATTACACTGTCTCCACACGGCAGGCGTTGAGGAAAATAATTTCCCTCGGGGACCATGTCATCTTTGGGTGTGCTCTGTGGGGATCTTTTTGAGGAGAATAAGGAGTAAACATGGGTCCTGAACAGACTCACGTTGTAGGTATTAGGAAAAACAGAAACGAGTGTAAAGAACTAGTGTTAGAAACGACCCATTCCCATGTGACTAATCCAGAGGTAAATTCCCAGAGGTGGCTGCCAAATTAAACAGTGGGGTGCACTTGCGATTTGTCCAGGGGCAGTAGTAGTGGACTGCGGACCCTGTACAGTACGCCCAGCTTGACTGGCTTTTATGGAGCCCCCGTACCTGAGCTGGCTAGTTAGAGTTACGCCAAGCATATCAAAGGAAGGCATGTTGGGAAGGTTGGTACTTGAACATGGACGGGAAGGCTTCTATACTTTATTATGCTCTTTTGATAGTCGAGAGCGGCTCAGCGCGTTGTGCTCTGTTCAAGTGGACGGAACCATTGATGAAGGTATTTATCAACAATCGAAATTAAAATTAACGGACTATGAACTAATTAACACCATGATATCAAAAATGTACAAACTTAATAAGGAAAATCAGTGAAAAATATTATGGTTTAAATTTTTTCTTTCATGTAGATCAACAAAGGCTGTTCTAAATACTAGAGTTTTATTATAAATAATTAATTATTTATAAATAGTAATTTGAAAAGGAATACATCTGTTTATCATATGTCTATGGTCTACAATATCCATAAAGGGATTTGCGAATTCGTGGAAAATTCCCGAAGTTGCAGGAAATTTCAAAGAATTTTCTAAGAATTTTCAAGAATTGGGTTTTCTGCGAGGAAACCTTTTTGTGAGGAAATTAGGGAATTATGTGCATTTATTGATTATCCAACTGTATAGAAAAAAAAATTACATTAATTGTATGAACTTTCTATATTTTGTTACCTTTCGCAATGAATATTTACAAAAATCTTCTTTTATAGCCTGACCGAAAGAGAAAATCCAAAAGACTAGATGATATAAATAAATGCTAATTTTAATAGAATTTTGCAGGTAAGGCAAATTGTGGAGAATCTGAACATCTCTTGATATCTTGTGGGTATTTTAGAAAATATGCATTGGCAACCTATTTTAATCGCCTGGGGAGGAACATACAATAACCATGGGAAATTCTCTAGAAATTATTCAGAAGTCTATCATTAAGATAATGTACCAGTAGATCAAGACATATCCCACCGATCAATTTTTTCAGGAAAGTGACATTATGGAACTAAGGCGGATCTACTGTATCCAATGTCGTAAATTTATATACACTCGTCCTTATAATTTTTGTAAAAATCCAAATTGTTCTAGCAAGAGACACAACATATGCGTGTACAAAGTGCCTCACTGCAGAAATAGGCTAGCCCAAATACACATTAACTATATTGGCCCAAAATTGTTTAATTCCTTGCCGAGTTCCATCAAGATGTGCCAAAACCTAAACTCGTATAAAATAAATGTCAAAAGCTGGGTAAAAAAGTATTAGAAAGTGAGATAATTTTTTCTATAATTTGTACTACGAATATGATACCTAAAATATTCCATTACCATCTACATTTAAAAAAATTACTTCTTTTAAACTGTTTTTTATTAAATACGAAGAAACTCCAGTAAAATCATATTAATCTAACTATATGTAGGTACTATATATATATATATATATATATATATTTTTTTTTTATACTATTCATATTTTTTTTTAAATTTCAACCATAGATAATGTAACCACCACTGTTTTGAATACATAACTTATAATGCCTACGCACAGGTTTCGCATTTGTGGGATTTTTTTGCATAAAAAACCTGTATGCATAAAAAATTTTAAAAAAAATCTATGCTCACATTCATATTATAACCAACGAAAATGTTGAAATTAAGGTTTTTAAATACCGGTAAATGGTTTATCGGGAGCGATTATGGGTGTATTTTAGCATTTTGGTTCAATAAAATAACATTCGTGACCAGATGTTAACATTTTACCTCGGTTTCTTTAATATTAAAAACGGAAAATCTTAAGAATAAAAAAAGTCCAGATTCCAATACAAAATACAGCGCCGGTTGAAAAAACGTTGGCCTTTTGAGACTAGTTACGTCACTGGTCACGTCCATAAATTTGGTTAGTTTTCGGGAGAAAAATTAAAACTTTGAAAATTATTTTAATTCAAACAACTAAAAAGATAAAATGATATACCTACTATTATTTAAATTAGAAGGATTATTCATTATTGATAAAAAAGTAATAGAGTTCTAAGGAATATCGCAATAAGTTGCGAGCTGCATAAATATAAAAAAATCCGTAAAAGAATTGATGTCTTGAGGAACATATTTATCGTTATTTTAATTATTCTGTTGGGATTTAATTATGTAATTTTATTATATTATAATATCACGATGGTTTTAATTATACAAATATCTTCTCTTATTTATATTTATTTCTATTCAAAGGAAGGTAATCTATATTTGTTTTTTTTTTGATATTATAATAAAGATGGATAAATAAATTATCGTCACAAAGAGTTATTGTAAATCCGTCCCAGTTGCGACAAGTAACTTTTTTTTCTGTCTTTATCTGTTTCATATTATTGAGAATTGTTTAAATAATGTTATCAATTATAAAATACTAAGGTTACGTTTATTACCAAACTAACGAAAAAACAATTAACAATATTGGAGGGATGTCGTAGGGTTTAGATATTTAAACTGTCGAAACTAAAAAAAAATACATTTTGGTTGGATATGGTTTGAGATTTTCACGCTCCAAATTAAAATACATTTTTTTTTATTCAAACCAAAGTTATAACGTATTTAGATTTGACCAGAAATTGCCATTCACTAATATTTTGTAAATATTTATCTTATTTCAACTTTTGAAATGTCAAGCGTTCCCGTCCACCGTTCACCCTCCGCTCAGATGTTTATCGTCCCTTCCAGAAAAGCAGGTATTCCCCCGAAACGCCACGACAGGGATAGTCGTAAGTAATGGCTAAGTCGCCTAACTAAGCATACCCCTCGGTGTATATTCTGCAATGCACACAAGTAATTACTGGCGAAATAACCATTTACTGTTGCAGCAGCCCCGGTACAGTTTGCCAATACATATTGCGGTCGAGTTAAACACCACTTGCCATTAAATTCCTGTCTGAGTGTGATACGCCGCTCGATATTCTTGGAAAGCCACACAGCTTATGGTCTAGCCACTTATCATTGTGTAAGCATCAATTGCGCTTGTTTGGCTTCTCAGTAAACATGTTAGTTATGCTTTGTTAAGTCGAATTGACTTTTCTTGGAACATGGGTTTTGTTTTGGAACTATCATTGATACTTTGGTTGCTAATCGATTTTTACTGATAGGGGAGAGGTGGTATGGAGGAGCCACTTTTTTCTAACCGTCATATATTTTTATGAAGACTTTTTTCTACAAATTATTTTTACTCTATACTTATTAAGTAATAATTATTTAGCTAAAAATATAAAAACGTTAAAAAAATCCGAATTTGTCTCTTCCACAACCAGTGTGTAATGAAAGAACAGCATGAAGTATCGACGGAGTCAGGTAGAAAGAAAATATGAATTTTAGGAAGGTACACAAATTCACTGTATTCAGAAACATACTGGCTGACCGGAGGTTATGTGAACTTGAATTAACATCGGGAGGTGATTACTACACAAAAGAAAAAATAAAAAAGATATATTGCAATTTTTTCTATAACTTAGTAAACACCACTTTTTGTCACACCACAAATTATATTATTCATGTGAAAAAATATACTTATATAGACTTTTACCGCTTCGTCATTGCTGTATCAATCGGTTGTTTTCAAAATTCATGAAATAAATTAAATTACTTTAAAATCGTAAACATCACAGGCAAACTATTAAATAATTACAATCAGAAATCTACTTTTAGAGTCGACAACTTAAGAGTTCGCCCATATTTTAATTTGTGTCTACGAACCGTCGAAGATATATGCACAGTAATGAACCGTTTTGTATTTAGCTCCCGGTTCCTTTAAAACGCAACCTTATTTAAGAAAACTTATCTACGCCACCCATTGACTAAATACGACCATCAATGACGCCACTTCTTTCCGAAATATGTAAAACTATCCGTGCGTTCTTCTAATGCTTACCCAAATGCGAATAGTAATCGTAGATCATCTAATTATTCGAAATAATAATTTTTTTACGCAATTTTGATGCAAATTGACCCTCGTTTCAAGAAGAAAACACGCATGATTATTTTTAAATACTCCATCAAATGATTATTTTTGGTTCATACACAAAGATTTCGCTGTTCAAGCGATCACCAAATTATTGTTTTTCGTTTATATAAACATCTTTAAATATCTAATTCAATTCTCAACAGAAATATGAATTCAATAAAATTGAACCATTGAGAGTCTGCAGTTCATAAGCTTCATATTTCGAATCCCTGAAGACTTCAACTACTTACGCAACTGAAAATGCACGTGTTCTCAAAGAGAAAGCTTAAACATAATTCATCTAACATTTCTACTCCCGACTGCGCAATCTGATTTTGTATCTTCTCAAATATTGTACAAGCAAAAAGGCAGCTAGGAATTTGCAAATGTCACGTTCTGATACGAGACCTTTCACCTATACTAACACCATAGTAGCAAATACATCACAATGTTATTTTTCTATATTCATAGCTGCCTTTTTGCTTATGACGGTATGTTTGTATGTAGCATATTTTATTTTTTTATGTGTAACTTTTGATAATTTAGGTATGTCTTCCCACTAATAAAAAAGAAAGTGGAAATTGTTAGCATTGACCAAATAATTCATTAAGAATTTTTTTATGTATGATTTATTTCGTTTTTGCAGCAACCCAGCAATCTACATAAGTTTTCCTTGAGAAAAGGTTTTTTTTACCAAGAATCAATTTTTTTTAAAGCATATAATATGCAGTGTATAAAATAAATTTATTTGTTACAAATATACATTTATAGTTTATATTTACTATTATATTAAATCAATTTAGGAGTGATGTTTTACGAGTATATTATTTATTTTCAATATATAAATAATACCATTTTATTGTATATATTTTCATTTTACCAACCGGTTTCGGTTCACCCTGAGCCATCATCAAGTGGTATCTGATAGTATTAATACTCTAGCGTCTGGACGATGTAGGCCCTCTGATTGGTCAAATTTAAATTGTCTGTTTCGGTTAAATTCCGCTAACTTGAAAATTAAGACACGATTTCATACAAAAATAGGATCGCCTCATAATAATACGAGATTTCTTCAAAAGCATCGTTTCTCCTCATATAATTTTTGGATAATATCGAAGAAAATATGTTTTAGAAAGTTCATAATCCATTGGATTAATTACATTTCGATGAAAATTATCCACAGTTACGTGATTATGTTTGACGTTTATAAAAAAAATCACGCGTTCCTTCAATGGCCGATACGCACGGCTATAGATTAGATGGCCGACAGTGGCCGACAGAGCGCACCTCTGGCGGTTTAAAAACGAACCAAATGAATGGCGCGAATATTTAAATATGCAGCTCACAATATTTGACTACTTACGATTAACAAGCGTTTACTAAGAAGATTCCTTCTGGAAGCTTATCACTTTGTAATGGCATTTTTCATTATTATTTATATTTTTTTTTGTTTATTAATTATAACTGATTTTATATTGACATGTTTTCTAATTTCTAAAATTTCAAAATAATTTATTTGCGGTGCTTTATATGCTGAGTGAAGTATTTTAAGACCTGAATTTTTTATCGAATGTGTGATCATTATTCAAAAGATGATTTGCAAACTCAGATTCACTATTTCCATTTAGAGCCCAGCGATATTCTTTAGTTCTGACTTCAAAGTTTCTATTGGTTCTACCTTTGTAAAAGAAATTACAATCATCCCAATTGAGTTTTTAAACTCCTGATTTTTTTGTTTGAATTTTGCTATCTTTATTATTAAGAATATATTTCTTCATTGTTATTAGTGTAAAACACCAGTTGAATAGTACCAGGATTGTTTTTATATATAATTTTAGAAGTATCGTTATCCACAAACAGAATTCTACGCCATTGTTTATTTCTATCTTTAGAAAGACCGTTTGAAGAGAATATGTTTAATTTTTTTATTTAGTATTTCAACTATCAATTTATTAGAATAACCGTTATTAAATGCTATTTGTCTTATGAATATATTGTTTTATGGTTATATGCTATTTGTTTTTTTCAGGTCTTAAAGTACTTCACAATAAATAATTTTGAAATTTTAGAAATGAGGAAACATGTTAATATTAAAGCAGATATAATTAACAACAATTTTTTTATAAACTCTCTTTTAAATATGTTCCCACTCAACTGGTCTTTCCCGTCTAACGATATTGTAATTCCTAATTATTATAAACCCAGCCTACTCTTACCCCTCCCCCCTCCTTCCACTTCTTCTTTCCCAATTGCAATCTATATTTAATTTTTGACTTCGGTGTATACACAATAAAATGTAAACATTATATTTATTCATTTATTGGACAATTTGTATTTTTTTTTTTTTTTTTACAGTGAATACCTCACAAGAGTCCCAACTGCTCCCGTCTGGAGCCAGTGAGACTATGGCATCCCCAATTGGGGGATGTTGTGAGGCTGAAGGTAAGTGGGGAAGGGAAAGAGGAAGGTGGGGAAGTACCTGGCTATTCAGATCTAGTCACTAAACACGGCTAAAGCCATTTGGAGCAACGTTTCAATTCTGAATGGTGGTCTTACACCAGGGCGATACTGGTAGTATCTTCCACTCTGGAACGTGCCGCAAATATACTATATATTATTTTAATTAATTAATTGTGAAATAACACAAATTAATCAAATAAAATTTATTTGCGCATGCCGGGTTCGAACCCGCGACCTTCGGAATGGCAGTCCAATGCGTTACCACTGGACTATGCCGGCCGTCAATAGCGCCGCTTTTGTGAGAAATCACCTCAGGGGGGCTATATTGTAATAATCTACCTTTATATATGTTTAGATTTTTACTCTCCTGATGATGTTGTATATATAATCTAACTTTAAACTTTATTAGATACAGTAACAGTTGTAGGTAAAGAATTACCACCAGTTGGAGTAAAATTAACACCTTTTAATTAAACCGACTGCTAATCTCATCGCACAATTCCCCTCCTTTTATTCATAAACACGGGTACAATTAATCAATATTTAATAATCTATTATTTAAGTCAACTTTGTTATAACTATCTTTAATTGTGACAAACTAAACGATATTGATTCAACTTATAGACATTGACGGTTGTAACACATATTTAAGCACTGCAAGTCTCCTTTGAGCTAATTATATTAGGTACCTTAGATAACAGTTAATATCAGTTGTAGACATGTAGTCAATAATAGTGTTTAATTTGAAATAATCCATCACAAATACGTAAAATTTCATTTATTCAAACTACTGTCATTCTTATTATCCGTAAATTTAGCATGTTATTATTAATTAACTCCTTCCTGTTCCGTGTTTTAACAATATATATACTCACCCTCTCTCTTTGAATGTCCTTATATCTATCTATTAAATGTAACTGTTGTTAATATCACTTAAAATGGGCGAAGCCCAACGAAGAGCCGCCCGCAGGGCCTAGCAGAAAAAAACCCGCGGAGCTGGTTTTTAACTGCTAGTTTAAAATTATTATTGTTATTTTATTCTAATATTCAAATTATGTTTATCCACAAAGTGTTTGCTAAATGTGAAAATTTATATTTTTTGTCATATTTGAGTATTTTTAATCACTAATTAGATTAGTGACTAAAGTAGTATCCATGCCATAATTAAAAAAAAATCATATCAAGCATAACAATTCGAAAAACCTACTGTCGAATTGAGATTTTTTTGTTTATTTATATGTGCGTCAAATAAACAAGAAGAGGGAGGTGATTCAGGTAATTTTCATACTATAAAATCGCTTGACAAACTGAGTCTAGTAACGTTCGATTTCAAGCAAAAAACTGTTTTTTATTTATTTTGTAAATAATTTTATAAGAAAGCAAAAAATTTAATCAAGTGAAACTGTCACAGATAATTTTAGCTATAATACTGTATTTTTTAAAAGTTGTTTCTTTTATGCGTTCATACATTTCTATTGAAAAAAATAATTTTTTAGTAGTTTGCATTTATATTTTTACCGAGTAATTTATTTTTTTATTTGTATCTTCTCAAGCGAAGCGATAGGAAAACCTTCAATTTATCTAAAGCATATTTTTTTGGTATTCATAATGTACACCAATCCGTTATAAAGATTAATCAAAATAGTGATTTGGCTTTAAGCTTCGCCTTAACAAATGGTTCCATGACAACCTGGACAGTTGAGACTCTCAAGGGCGACACTGTGTTTTAGTAACCAGGGCAGAATACCGAACTATACTTTTTTGTTCAGTATGTATTAAATAATTTTTTTGAGTATCAAGAATAAAACAAAGTTCCATAGTTTTTAATCTTTTGTTTTTTTTTTCAATATTGGTATTTATTTCAAATTTGTTGTAACTAGGTCTGAATTCATCCAAATAACGCAGGATCTTCGATGTTTCAGTATTTGCAATTTTTTTTATTTTTAGAACATTCTTACGTCTTGATAATTTATTTTATTCCTTCCGAAAAATGGCAGATGGCAAATCGAATAGTCAAAAACATTATTTATATTTATAATACCTACACGAGTTTAATAAACGTTTGACCTCTCCAAATGGGTATCATTGTGAAGGCCCCTTCGATGTAAGTGATTCATACATATATTTGTAACTTTCTCCTCTTTTCCCACACTATTATTTTTTTACTAAATATATAACAAGATGAAATAATTTTATCATATGATACCATGTCTGTAAACTTATCTATGATGAAATAAAACCCCTTCGGTTTTGCCAGCCTAGCCAAGCACATTGTTTCATTCAGAACCTAATTAATATCATATTATTAATACATAAATATGAACGTAACGTAATTGGGGAATTTGGATGAATTTTGGATGGATGATTTGGAAGAAAACGTAGATAAAGTCTGCAGACTGTAGTCTGCTAAATACTACCCGGATTCTTATCTAGCCACCCGTCATTTTGTTGTACAGTGCTGTGTCCGTTTTATCTCGATTGTGTATCGTTTACAGACAAAATTTTGATTAGAAATAGTTTATTGTATTTTTTTTCGTTTGCTTGTAGGTATATAAATTTTGGCGAAAATACTTTTACAACTTAAATGATTATTATTTTATGTTTATCATGCTATTAAATTTACTTAACTTCCGATTTGCTCAGGTAGCAAAATTATCGGTTATTCTAATCACATTTATTTAGCATATATTCGATATTCATTTAAAAAACATATATTTTTAAAGTTACGTAAACAACGCTAATGCATATAACATCGCTCCTAAATAACAAGTGTATATTTTTTACACCAACTTTATAATATAGAATTTTCATGAAATGTAGTTTCAATTTATTTGATATTTTTTAAACCGTATAAAATATATGAATGAAACCTTTTACCATGATAAAAGAATTCTTTTCTTGATATTTTCCAAAAATATCTTCGCAATAATCTTCGCATGGACTTTCAATATACAAATCTTCCAATATAAGACCGCGTACCATATTTTTAAACCAAATTCGGTAACTATTTGTCCGCCTTGCCACGAACAAAGATCACTGAGCACTGAACACACTACACCAGTCTGTCAAGTTGTTTGATGTTGCAAATCAAATAATTGCGGTTACGGTGCCTAGGTAATAAATGTTACCGCGCGACGGTAAGTGGAGCGGCGCTTGTATTCCCAACCACCCTCTAAACCGTTAACACAAGGCGGAGGAACCGCCCTCGTGCGCGCACACTGGAAAACAGTCTAGAAACAGAGAAAGTTAGTTTTAAAGTGGTGGCTTGTTTTAGTGCTGGTTTAGAATACTCCGCGCTCGCATCCAGTAAGTGGCATCTGACATACTGCGAGTTGAGAAAATATTCTCAACATTTTGTCAACCAAACCACTCTCATCCCTTGGCATTCCCATCACATGCCGGAAGAACGCCGAGCGAGCTTTCTGTGTTCAAAACAGGAACAACATATTGAAGACTGTTTTCAAATTGGGTTAGGGTTTATTCCGGGCCTTACCTTAAAATTTATTGCCCCTGCCTCACTCCTTTACTTTTATCTCGTTCGTGTTTTTTTAATGTCGCATACGAGGTACCTATTAGTAATAATGGTAATGCGCATCTCGCAAGTAGGAAGCAGTGACATAGGGCAAATATTATAAAATCCTTCCATGATGAAATTCGTTCGCTTGCTCGTTATAAACGTGTTATTTTTAAAATGACCTATTTTTGAATTCCGATTTTTGATTCTGGATCGCATGAATAAATTAAATGGAATAATCCCACTTTCCGACATCCGATCACGCTAAAACTTAGCAGATCGTCTCATTGTCGATACCAATGCATTCTTTAATTGGATTACTTTAAATTTAATAACCTTACAGCACTTTATAAACGAAATTAATGTCGGTACTATCGAATTAGAATTTGGCTTAGGTGTTAGTGGTGTTTACTCCAGTCCCTGGAGAGAAAGGTTCAATCCTCAGTCACAAAAAAAAAATTGCAATCGGCTACTAGCCGGGCCAAGAGATGACGCAACTAAGTCAAAAATTAAAAATAAATGTATCATATTATATTTTTACAAAGTATATATATATAGTAAATTAATAATGTCTATTTTTTACTCGTTGTTTAGAATATAATATATATAGGTTCATTTAACATGTTTTTTGGGTCCTGGGCTCATGATTGTATTATGATAGACGTTATATATAATTTTACAATATAAATGAATATATTTAAATTAGTATGTTTCTAAAATTGAATTCTGTAGTGAAAATTAACGTTATTTTGAGGAATATGTATTATGGTAGGTACCTGTAATAAGATTAACTATTTATCTATGCCACAGTTTATGGTCAATTAGTGAAAGCTTTAACATTCTGTACCAATTATGTACATAAGCGAAGGTCTTCCATACTAAATTTTAATTAGAAAGTTTTATTTTGTGCATTTTAAAAATCATATTATGTATTAGATGCATTAAGATAAAATAGTTAAAACGGTGCATCAAAAAAAAATTACCGAAGGTTTGGAACTTTTTTATCCCCGATAGTCAAGGGCCAACGCGCACTAGCGACCTGGCAGCGCGGCCACGACGCGCGGCCTGGCCGCAGGGGTTGCGATTTGCAACGCGGCCAAAACCGCGGCTACGATCGTCAGTTGCACATACAGCGCGCTTCAAAATGAACGTTGGGGAAATAGCAGTGCTTTTGTATCTTATAAGTTAGAAGCGGAAAAAGAAAAGGAAAAAATATTGGGTTCATCCCTTGCTACGTGAAAGGCGAACAAAGGGATTATTTCATACTTATTTCACCGACCTTCAGCAATATGATGACAAGTTCTTTAATTATTTGCGGATGAGCAAGTCTTCGTTTGAAGAACTGTTAAGAAAATTAAGTCCATCAATCACCGGCACTGTAACTAAATTTCGCCCCTGCATTTCTGCCAAGGAAAAACTTGTTGTAACTTTAAGGTAAGCCTATGGCTATCTACTTTTATTCAAATTATTTCTTTATCTTCTTTTAAGTCTCGGTTGGCGTAGTCTTCACATGACATGTCCCACAATGCCCTCCTTGTCTCAATCTCGGTTATAAATCTTTAAGTGTCGAAAGACATCGGATTGATCACAAATCACGCTGTAGTTCCACAATACGCGCGGCCGCCGCGGCTAGTGCGCGCACACTAGTGATTTCACTACAATGCAATAGATCTAAGTAGCCGCAGCGGCCAGCGACTGAACACGGGCCGCAAATGCGTCGCTTCGATCTCGCTGGCCGCTGCGGCCTGGCGTGGCCGCTGGCCGCGTGCGGCCAGGTGCGCGTGCTCTATGGCGATTTCATATTAATGTATCTATCTCGATGGCCGCCGCGACCTGGCCGCTGCGGCCTAGCCGCTAGTGCGCTATGAACCTTAATGTATAAATCACGATTCAATAAAGATAGTTTTTTACTATTTATTATTTTACTAGGAACTTGTGAGTAGAATAAAAGTTTCAAAATAGACATGCTTTTTTCAATATCATTAGGAACATTGAAACATTCCCATATTTCGTTTTTATTGCCACAAAGGTATTTTTAACAAACTCTGAATGGATATCAATTTAACATTATTATCATTAATTTTATTACATGAAATTTACAACATATTATTACCTTCGTCCACACTTCCCACAACGCACTTAAGCCGTTCCTAACTGGCAAGTAATTTAATAAATTATTAATACATTATTATAGTCACAATTGATTTCATACACTTTATTTTAACTTTTTGACTATTTAATTATTTATTTGCTACACATTTTAAATGAATTGTCGCAAGAAAGCCAAGAGAAAATAATTTTATTTTTGACCGAAAAACAGTTGTGACAACGTTACATAAATTTACGAGCTGAATATTAACTAATCTAAAATAACTAATATAAATGTATCTTGGGGGGAAGACTTAATCACGACCAATGCAATAGAATATCTCTGTGAAAAAATTATCGAACCTCTAACATATCTAGTCAATCCGTCTATAAGTGAAAGCATTTTCCCCAAAACTTTCAAAAATGCTACTGTTAAACAAATATTTAAACAAGAATGCAAAAATGAAATAAAAAAAACCATCGATGAGCCTACTCGATAGATTTTAAAAAATATTGAAGAGAATAATGAAAAAACAACTTCTATCATACTTAGAACACAATAAAATATTATCGGAATACAGTATGGTTTTACGGAGAACTTAAATACTGGTGACAACACAGAAACTATTACATATATGAATCACGAAAAGTTTAGACAGTGGAGAAAAAAACATTGACAATCTGCATAGACTCACAAAAGGCTTTTGATACAATAGATCACAAAATCTTTTACGCAAAAGTTATAAAAATTGGTATGTTCAATACAATTCTAAACTTACTAAAAAGTTAAATGATGGAACGTATGCAGAGCGTTCAAATTAACAAGAAAAAATCAAACCTATTATAATTAACTATGGAGTACCCCAAGGAAGCTTACTAGGACCAATATTATTTCTAATATAAATCAATGATATCTATAACCTAGGAACGAGATTAAAAATAATTTGTTTTGCTGGCAATATATTAATTTTATTGAACGAAAGGGATTTGAGAAGTACCTACAAAGAAGCGGAACACGGTCTTAGTCTCCTGTATTACTGGCTTAAGAGAATTTCCCTTACACTCAATGTCAATAAAACAAAATATATATAACATTTTCAACAACATTCAGAGGACAGCCGTCGGATGACATTAATCTCGAATTACGTACATGCCAAGGAATCTATCAACATAATCAAGGTTTATCTTGCATCCTTCCCACTACAGCACACTCCAAAGCATCAAATATCTTAGAATTGAAATGGTTGAATAATATGACATTGACGTAATTACAAAAAACTCACCAGGTACGTATATTTTTTTCGAAATATCCAAAATATCCTCAACCTAAACGACATTGAAAAAGTATACTACCCTCAATCACAAAAAGAGTACGGGATAACTGGATGGGGTCTGCCTTGAGCTCTCACACAGTGTGGCTTGACATAGCCCAAGAAAGAAGACAATTCTGAAAATTCCTGTTAGTACTTCTATATGATACATATTTACAAACATGTACAAAATATTCACAATGTACAAACTTCTCCATTGAAACTAGTGAAAAAAAATATCGAGTGTTCACTCTATTCAGATACATAAATACACATTTTTTTTAATTTTTTAATTACATCTATTTGAATTTAGGTTTTTTGTTTTCGGTGATCAACAAAAGAGCTGAAACTCGGCACAGCAGATAAACTTTTTATCGATGGCAATGCATTCTATCAACTTTAGGTGATAATCACGTATCCACACACCGACATGTATGCATTTTTCTGAAATCGTATGACATTAGAGCATCTAATATATAAAATAAATGTCGGTCCTATCCGGTCGGCATTTGGCGAAGCAGGTAGAATTATCGAATAGAGTTGTTGTGCCTGGAAAGGCATGTTCAATCCTTAGTCAAAACAAAAAAATATGTATTAAGTTGCCAGTTTAAAATGGATATAATATAGTTAATAATACTTTGTTTTTACTTGTTATTTTTTCTGTTTTAATTTTATTTCCTTTCATTTTTTAAATCAACTACGAAGATTAGTGACTTAAGAGGACGCGAATTTAAATCTCAGTGAGTTCTAATAAAAATATTGCCAGCAAAAATGCCATCACGCAGCTTATGGCCTTGGCACATATTCCTTGCTTGATTCTCAATCAAGCTTCACAGACGTACTATTCTGTCGTACTGACTCTACGCAACCCTTCTCAAGTAATAATATTATTATATCAGTTTACGTATCAAAACGCTGATTGAAATACCTTTAGTAACTAATTTGTACTGTAATAATAATAATCGGATAATTTGTATGCATCATATAGGTAAAAATCGCGAAAATCAGCCACATAATTTTTACTCTCATTATAAAACGCACAAATTGGGAACGCTGTAGTTTTGAAAGTTACGAAAAGGGTATTTTGGTTAATTCTGTATTACTTATTGTGATAATTTTCACGATAAAACACAATAAAAATACTGTCTAATAGCCAATTTAATATATATTCCACACAGCAATAAACACATAAATTAATAGGTCGGCATAAATAAGAGCGGAGCGAGTATACAAAACAAGGTCTTTTCTTGTAAACAAAGCTAATCCTCCGTTGCGCTCGAGTATTTACACTATTCGGGCTGTGGCTAACAGGATACTAACAGTCCACCTGCTCCGAGGCACTACGCCACTCAGCCACTGAACAGATGAACTGAAAGAAGTGCAGTTGTGCATAAAATCAGTTCAATTTTTCCTTACTTCTGGTGAAATATATTACAATTTTACAAAATATTGAATTTTTTATTGGACACAAATTGGGTTTCATTGGCAACTTGGAGATTTTCGTAAGATTTCTTCTGAAAAAGAAAACTGATGTTGTGATCGTGTTGTGGGAGTATCCGTGTAACCGGTAATTTATTATTTTTTTACTGATTATCTCTTGATTTCATGAACCAAAAATCTAATTAATTTGCCTATCTGAGGCCAAGGAGAGTAAAGGTATAATGTTTAAAGTGCAACATTCATTTTGATCATTTGAACTCCAAAGTCTAATTGAGCAAGAGTAATTAATAATAGTTTGTAGGTAGCAATAGTGATGGAATGAACATGTGGAAGGATAACATTGAAAACGACCCAGAGACAGACCGCGAAACATGTGTATAGGCTGGGTGAAAGAACATTGGAAGAGGACCGGAAAGATTGAGGACTGGAGACGAATGAGTGGGACATCAAATGAGACCATTTATGAAGGAGATCGATATTCACCCTGGAATGTGGCGCGTCGGACTGAATAGTAGTCTCAGAAGGGCGAAACTTTGAATATCTACCACTTTGTAACATGCCAGATCGTACTTCAAGGGATAATCTGTTCAGTGTCGGAGACCGACTGTAAGACAACTAACAGAGGCCAGTTGGACTGAATAGCAGTCTCAGCGGGGCGAAGCTTTAAGTATCTACCATTATGTAACATGCCAGATCGCACTTTAAGGGATAGTCTGTTTTAGTGTCGGAGACACTTCTGCACTCAGCAAGGTACTCACCTCCCACCGCTGCTTGAGACCTTGCTACCAACTGTAACTAAACTAACAGAGGCCAGTTGGACTGAATAGTCTTTCAGCAGGACGAAGCTTCACTCTCAGGAATTATCTCTTCAGTGTCCGAGACATTGCGCCACTCAGTCAAGTCCTCGCCTCCCACCGCCGCTCTGGGCCTCGCTGGCGGCTGCAACTCAACTAACAGAAGCCGTACAATTAAGGCGGGGGACCCTTTCACATTAGCTAAGTACGTATTACATTCCTTTAGAGTACGCAAACGAGGTTTTTAACAACAACGAAAAATCAGATTGACATGCAATGCCGCAAGTACGACATAAATCAAGTAGTGGAGGAGCGTTGTATAATAATTAAAAATTATTTTTTAAGATGGTTTTTGTGACATTTAAAAGAAGTTGTTCGCCACCCCATACTAAGGTTTTTAATTCTGAACAAATGTAGTTTTAAGATAAACAATGAGTAGGAAATTTTCATATAAATTTTAATTCCATGCATTTTTTTATTTTCACCAGTTTGATCTTTGCTTCTTAAGTTTCTTGTATTTTTTAGTTCATGAAAATTAAATTTTAAGATTATGTTAAATTTTACCATGATTTACAATGTTTGTTTAAGTTTTCTAAAGTTTTTCGGTAAAATATCATGTTTTACCATGTCTAACCATTTTTTAAACCGGTTTCCATGTTATGTATAACTTGTTTTAAAGGTTTTTTTCATATTTAAACATGTTATTCTTGATATTATTTAAGGATTTAACCCCGTTTGAATAATTTTCCCCTTCTTTTACCACAATCTTTGAATATTTAACTGATTTTTTTACGTGTTTTATCATATTTTTACATGTGTTACAATGCTTTATAGTGTCTTATCATATTTCAGTATACATAACAATATTTAATGATTAAAAATAGTAAAATATTGCAAATATGGTAACAAAACACACTTAAACATGCCAAAGCATGGTGAATATTATGGGGAACAATATAAAACGTGGTAAAACAAAATTTTAGTTATAAAATCGTTAAACAATGAAAAATGAGATTAATTATGATAAAAAATGGGAATATATTGTCAATCATGGTAAATCGTAATAAAACGTGAATAAATAGTAAAACTCACAAAAACATACTAAAACATGAAAAATGTGAATAAATGCGGTGTTCAAGTAATATGTTTGGGATTGGTAGTATGGATTCGCAAAGACTTGGTGGAAAGAAAACCTGAATATCAAAACCTACAATTGTCCCACCTACCTAATGTACCGATTCTAAAAGGTCACCACTTAAAATGGACCTGTATAATTATTGCAAGAAGTCAATAAAAGTGACAGTATTCTTGTCGGAGCTCAGCAGAGCTCAGTGTAAATAAATAATTTTATATTTTGACATCATGTTTTGGGTGAAACCTCCAGAATCTAGCAGACTTTGTGGCCCAAATTGCGACGGGTGAGTCTTTTTTTTTAGAATAATCAATTTTGGGCTTATCTTATGTTCCAGAAACCCAGGTTTAAATCATTTAGGAATACTGTCTATGCACATTTGCCCTTATGACGGACAGTGTAATTCTGTCTGAAACGTTGGCTAAAAAAGGATGTAGTGAACACTGCATAATACCCCAAATATAAGTCAGTATAATTCTTTTGAATGTAAATCCCAAATCATATATGTTTCACAATATTTGGTTGCCTTTTTACAATGCATCTTAATGTGTCCTAAGGTTTTCAGGTTGTTTATCGTTTTCATGTTTTACCATCAGATTTCAAACACGTTTGAATATTTTTTATCGCCTTCCACAGCAAATCAGTCAATTTTTCACGTCTTTCTTCAGTTTTAACAAGTTTTACAATATTTTATAGTATCTTACCTTGTTTTAATTAATAAAAAATAGTAGCACATTAAAAAAATTGTAAGCTTGGTAAAAAAACACACGAAAACATGGAAAAGTGTTGTATAATATGGGAAAATAAAACAAAAAAAAACGTGGTACAAGACGGCCAAAACATTGAACAATAATTTAAAAGGCTTCGAAAAATGTAAACCCAATAAAAAAGTGTGATTAGGATATTTTATAGACAATACAAGAATGCTACTCTCAGACAGCAACTCTCTGACTATAATTTAAGCTTATGAGAACCTAAAAAAGGTAACTTTTTTAGGTTCTCTATTTTTAACCGTTCTTTTTTTTAACCGAATTCTCTTGGGCTTGTCGTGCATCTTAATTCAATCTGCCTATAGCTGATAATGTTGCTTATCTAGGAGTCGGTTGACTCATGCCATTACTTTCTTGAACACATAATTCAAAGATGTAACGTGAGACCATTTTATTGATGGATTTAAATACGATCTAGTACAGTTTGCACTGGATTCTTTCAGGGCACTTGAGCAAGTGAACGTTACGAAGTTGTTCTAAAATGTGCGAATATTTAGAGACATTATTTTGGATGTCTGGCATAATTGCCAATGCTGTAACTGGGATGTGAGAGTATTTAAAAATTGATTAATACTTTGAAGTAACCACCCGACCCCTCTGACAGACTATGCAGACACTGGACAAGAGTGAGTTTTAAAATTAAAGAATTATAATTACAAACCGCAAACGCGCCCTACTATGATGTTTGCTCGGCTTTTAAGATATTTTACTAAATTGATCCATATATATGTTACCACTTTTTACGTGGTTTGCCGGTGTTTGGTACGTATTTTTTCTCTGTGTTAGAGATAAATGTGTGTTTTGGCGGAATACATAAAAGCGATCAGTAAATTCACCGCATTTTACTATGTAGGTAATATTTAACAAAACTATGATGTGGGTAATAATGGTCTTTGAAATATATCGAACAAAGGTTTGGTATGACACATTTATTTTCAAGTCAGTCAGTCCTGTTTAGGAAAATTTTAAGCGGTGTTTAGACTCGACAAAATGAAGTAAATTGTTAAGACAGACTGTCTATTTATATCTGGACTAATTCATATAGAATCACGAACAAAATTTTCGTTTTCAGACTGGCTTATTTAAATTTATTGTCTACGGTTTACAATTATAGTAATATTTAAACAATATGAATCAGTAAAACGGAATATAATTATTTTTTTAAATTTTATATAGATATCATATATATACAAAAAGTAAAAATACCAATCCAAATTACCGGTTCTAACGTTACACATTTCATCGAGTTTTTAAATGGATTTCCCGAAAATCTTCCGAATTACATTTATAATATTACAATATTACGTGATAATGATATTACCTAACACTGTTCCAAGAATGGTAGATAGGATTATTTACTGATGTTTCGATAACATTATTTTGTAAAATTTAATTAATATAAATTAACCCGAGAAAGGAGAATCATCCATTGATTAACGATTCACTGGAATTTCGCTTAAAACATCTCAGTTCGTTTTAAAATATGTTTATTCAAAATATGTTTACTTCGTACCCTTTTTCTTAAAATGGTAGGTATTTATTATCAAAGTTCAGTTTTATCTTTTTGGATTGCTTGAGTTTTTCTTTAGAAGAAAACCCACACATGACGAATTTGATATAAAACTAATAACTGTAGATGAAAATTATACATGACCATGTTTATGTGACAATTATTAATGTATATAAGGATTTTTACGATGCGGATTGACTTATTCACCACTTCATCGGGTTATAACGCAAATTGAAGAAATAATGAGACTTGTTCCGAAATGTACCCTTCTTAATCTGGTGAATTTCTCCCAGTTGCACCAATGCATGTTTTTGTTTTGATATATTTATGACACTCGAGAAGTTTATGAAAAATTGATTTAAATATGTTAGGCAGGGGCTCATAACTTTTCCAACTCAAGATAGAGTTTCCTGTTAACACGCTGCTTTTTAAGATCTACGCTCCAATGGCGTGCAGTGACTCAACTTTTTCTTCAAGTTGACTTTTTTTAAATACATCTATTTGAATTTCACTTTTGCTTTGTTGAATGGATATAAATCTTGAAAGTGGAAATAAACCCACCTTCCAACATCTGATTGAGTTGAAACTCGGCGAATAGACTCATAGTCGATGACAATTCATTCTATTAATTTATGGTGACAATCACGTTTACTTTTTTCTGAAATAAGATGATATTACAGAAAATTAAAAAATAATTCAATATCAGTTCTACCCAATCGGTATTTGTGGTTGGCGCGGTTGACTTCAGTTCCTAGGTAGGAAGGAAAAATCCTTAGTCAAACCAACTATAAGAAAAATTATCCATCCATTAATAAAAAAATGATGTAGTATATATATTTTTTTATTTTTTTATTTTTTATTTTTATTTTTTTTTTTATTATTTTAATATAGATCATAGTTACATTAATACATACATTTTTTTGCAAAATATAATATTTAGGTACATAATTGGTCATGTATACCTTATCAGAAAAGAGGAGCTCTTGTGCCTGATAAGGGAGCCACGATTCTTACTTCAGTGATTCAATGTTATGTGTAAAATATAAATATAATATATCCATATATTTTTTTAATATAAGTTTTTTTTGAAAAAAAGTTTGATTTTATTGATTTGTTCTTGTTGGTTCGTAATACAGCGCAATTCGGAAGGGAGATTATTGTAGTTTTTTATGGCTTGGTAAATATAATGGTTTTGCATTTGAGTTGTTTTAAAGATTGGCGTAATAAATTGATTTCCATTTCTCATCAGTTTGTAAAATTCTAAATAATTTTGTAATATTCAGTAAAAGAAATATTTTTTCTACGAGTTGATATTACCCGCCTTCCAATTTTTTTTTTTTTCTAATTTCCTGAACACTTATACTCTTATATAATATCACTGCACTGTTTTGTTCGACTACGTATATTTAAGAAGTATGTAATAAAAAACAAGAAATAGTTAAGCACTTAGTTTTATCTTTTATGTATAAAACCGCACAAGAGTCCCAACTGCTCCCAGCCGTCTGGATCCAGTGAGATGAAGGAGATGGTTAAGAGGAAGGTTGGGAAGTACCTGCCTATTCAGGTCTGGTCGTCAAACGTGAACAAAAGTTTCATTTATGAGTGGTGGTCTAACAACAGATCGATGCATAGAGTATCTTTCACTCTTTTATTGTTTTAAATGTGTAATTTGAAAAATTGCAAAAATTAATAATATAAAGTTTACTTGCGCACGCCGGGTTTCGAACCCGCGCGCTCCAGCTTGCTAGTCGAGAGCATTACCTCTCTGACCAATTGTTGAATATTAGGTAGGCAAATAAAACAATTCTGTGTATGTTTATTGGTTGCTTGTGCTTGAGTATATTAAATTATTTGATATTTGAAGAATAACCACCGTCAAATTTCCCATATACAATAAAATACGGAGACTTCAATTATAGCATTCAAACTCCACGTGACATTTAGTTGGCCAAAATGTCAGTCAGTATCAGTGTTTTGCATGGGTCAAAGAATTATATGAAAGGGTGGGGGGGGGGGGGAAGATTTAAATGGCGGAAAAAATATTTTACGAACACCTTACCACGTCCCCTTTTAGTCTGTTAGCGGCGAGCGCAAAGTTCCGCCCAGCACCGCACCGGTCTGCCATACATATTCATGAGGAATTAACGATCCGTGCTTCCCGCCACCGGCACCTCAAGACTGCGATTCTAAAAAATACATACGCCGTAACGTAACATATTTCACTGATAATACGGCCGTGTAAACTTTGCCCGAATAAGGTTAATACGAGATGGAGACTGTGTTTCCATAACTCTATGTAGGAATATATCCACTGTACACTGTTCCGGGAAAAAGAATTCCGTTCTGCCGGGAATGTTATGTCTGCGAAATGCACTTTTTTGCAGCCTTACAACTACAGAAGGCCTTATTTTGATTGAAGTGCAAAAAGTACTGTATTTTTTATCTAGGTAATAAATACATATTACAAAAGTAACTTTATCATGTTTAGGTAGGAAAAGGGGGAAAAAAAAGGTTTAAAAATGTACAGAAAAATAAAAATAAAGAAAGTGAACAGAAAACACAAAGAATTTATAAAGAAATCATTAACATTGTTTTTTTTCAAAAAAATCCTTCAAAGCGTATTTCGTATTTGGGGATGCTGTGTGTAAGGTCTTTTTAGAGAAAGGAAGAAGAGTTCTGGGAAAGAAAAATGTTTAAAGGGTGGGTTGGAATCTAGGGGTCAATGTGTCTAGGAGTGACAGCTGTATTAATCAATCCCTCCATCAGTTATGGGTCGAGAGAAAGTCCAGCTAGAGAAGTGAAAAGGTTTGACTCAACCAGTCTCTCCCGATCCGACCCGCAAGTAGGTGGACAAACGCATCCGCCACCAAAACCTAGACAATGAACACGGGCACCTCTGCTCAACCACCAAACGTAACGAACCACTTGTGGTGACCTATGGCAGGATTGTTGGATACCCTTTAAATTGCTCCCGGGGCGGCGGTACGCATACCCGCATAACAAATTAAAATAAATGAATTATCCCAAAATTAATTAAGATAGATGGCGTCCACAGTTGGGGTATTTTTTGAGGCTGAAGATAGTGGGGAGGAGAAGGAGATGAGAAAGAGGAAGTTGGGGAGTACCTGACTATTCAGATCTGGTCACCAAATAGTGATTGGTGGTCTTTCATCAGTACGATACTAAGAGAATCAACTGTAATATAAACAAATAGGTATTTTATTTATTTGTTTAATTTTATTTTAATATTACATTTAGTTAGAATAGTGACGTATTCCCCATCTCACTAAATGTGGAACGCCTGAGTTGAGATGGCAATTTACATAGTGGTTGTTAACCCTTTCAGCCCCAGTGTTAATTCAAATTAACACGAACTTTGTGAATTTTTTTACCGTAACGGTAGCGATTTAGAAAAGCCATGTTTTCGTTTTCTTATAGTTTGTAGTCTTTTTTGTGGCGTCTATTTTTTCCGTTCGGTTGAAATCCTTATTCCCGCCACAACAACGATAAATATTTTGACATCTGCTGATTGTGAGTTTCATCGAATTTCTGCCGTAAATGATTACTTAATTTAAGGTGAGATATCAATATTTTATACTCGAATTACAAATATTTTAACGCATTAACATGTGTTCTATAATAATAACATCAGTTCAATTCACTGATCACAGTCATTTCCCAAAATATTGTAAATGAATTTCAATGTTGATTCAAATTAACACTGGTAGTGACGGACATGTTTTCGACTAGTATGGCGAATTTTTAAAGATTTATTATCCTAGATTATTTATTTATTTATGAATGAATTTTAGTTAAAATGTTATTGTTTTTACCTTAGAGATAATCACTACATTGTCAATGTGCATTTTTTACATGAAACATTTATTTGTATTACTTTTGTGTTATGTTTATTTTACGTTACTATTTAAAAAAATACCCTCTGACGCCCACTGTTAATCCAAATGAACATAGAAAAATTTCTAAAAAAAATAAAAAAATTAAATGCAAAATAGGAGATATTATCAAGCATTACATATTTTATATGTGTGGAAACTATAATGCGGGTGTGAAAGGGTTAACTATGTTTTAGTTTATACAATATTGTGAAAATGTCAGATAAAATAAAAACAGAATTTTTTGTTTAATTTTTTTTTTTAATTATACAATTCAAGAATGAATGAAGAAGATGAAGGCGAAGCGATAATAATTTTAAGTAATTAATTAATAAAGTTTCAGTTTGACCAAAAGGCATATTATACATATATATACACAGTAGACACAATTTAAGGTGTGTTATAAAATACTTCTAATGTTTATTTTTATTGGAGGTAATCAATGATTTTATTTTTAAAGAATGTTTTGGTTTGTGTGTTTCTAATGTCAATAGGTAGAGAATTGAATAGCTTAATAGCATTGTATTCAAAGCTTTTTTGTCCATAGGAGTTATGACAAACGGGGATGTTCAAAGATTTTACATGTGAATGTCTCAAGGCTCTAGTGCTTATTCATTCTTCATACATATGGGTACAGGTAAATAATAAACATGCATGTATTAATCAAATATAATTATCAATAAAGTATGGCTAGTATTTTCACGATAAAGCTGAAATTTTGTATGTAACAATGTCGTCGATTATATTATTTTTTTTATTTAACACAATTGTTAAATATTTGCCTTTTTTTCATTAGTTACCCAGACTTTATACACGACAATTATTGTGAAATAAACAAAAAAAACGGCTAAATTGTCTTATATTTGAAAAATATATATATCTAAGTTTTTTCCAAGGCACGAGTATCATATTATAAGACACTGGAAAATTTGTCCTGGATGTTTAAAAACCATTCAAAATACATTTCCAAGATTAAAGATTTGAGCTGTGATAAAAGTTGCTGATAATATTTACATGAAAATATAATAATATTGTATTTTTTTAAAAGAGAAAAATACAATGAATTTCTATAAACGCTCTTACATATTAGCATTTCCGTCCTTTTGCGATTTCCTACATTTTTATTGTCCTGTTATCTTTCGTTTTTCATCCATTATTCGCCCAATTTCACTAAACTGAATTACCGTAGTGGCTGTTCTATCTATAAAAGGGTGTGCGCGCTGATTTATGTGAGTAAAACGACATAAAGGGGAGATGTGCAGATTATATAACTTTTTATTTCAATAACAAACAAATCTGCTTACCAAGCTAACTTTATATTGGAATCACCCCTCAAATAAGCAGACATTTCACTTTCATAAACTAACTCTCAATTCAATCATCCGTTTTCACATAAAATCCAATAAACAAAAGTTATTAAATATTAAGCAAAACAAGTGTTTCGCTGACAAAAACCGTACATACGATATGGGTATCAAATTACGCGTCTCGACCTACACAACCCGAACGGCTCTTTTTTCTCAAAATTTTCATTTCTTTCTAAACAAACATATATTTTAATACATTTGTGGTCACACATTCATTGCTTCATTCACATGCAAACATACATATTACATATATAAACATTTTTTTATTTAAAAGTTTTAAAATTTTGCGTCTTTATTGAGCAATGCTTTTTCCAAAATAAAACTCCCTAGGACTTTTCAAGAGTGTCGCTGACAAAAATCGTACATACGATATGGGTATCAAATAGCACCATTTTTTCTCCAAATATACATTTCTTTTTTTAAATTTTGTAGTACCACACTCCTGGCTTTATTCACATTCAAACATTACACCACGCACCAAATATTTACCCATTAGTTTCTGGCAAAAAGCAAAAGTGTCGAAACACTCTTTGCTTCATCCACATTCAACACCAAAATACATTTTTTATTTTTATTTTTTACATCCACTTACTCGAATAATTTTTACCCATTAGTTGCCTGCAACGCGAAAAAAGCTAGTATTAAGTAAAACATTGTTTAAGTAGCACGTCAAACATGGTATTTTAGATTTTATACAATAGTGGTAGTTAATGTCAGATTCTCTGCCAATTTATATATTGTCTAGGTAGGTAACATTCTTAACCATGAACTAATAATTATAATATCATATTTTGATAGGAAGCGGTCACTTTATGGTTTGACTTACTATGACGAGACCCTTGAATAAAGCCAAAATCTTAACAACGTAAGTGAAGCAGCAGTGCAAAATAATATGCGACGCGCTGCCCTGGTGTATTGGACAGACCTGTGTTTGAATTTGCCATACCAAATCTCTAAAATAAAGTGGGAATCTTAACGACATAAGTGATGAAGTCGTGTAAAAACAATATTCTATCGACTTACGGTCGACTTTGCCTTAGCAGGCTTAGAAAAACGATCTTTCCGCGGGGTTTATTTTAATTATTTCTGATGAACGTATTGCCCTAGTGTAGTTACTAATTCATGGTCTACAAAAATAAAATCTGGTGCTTACCGCTAATATTAAAGTAAATTTTTTTAACCGTTTTATATAAAATATTTAATCAAATGTTTTTATTAATCTTAAAAATAAATAATTTAATAAATAATTTCATTATTAATAAATAATTTGCGGATCCCTCTAGAAACACTTAAAGATTTTAGTTCTAATCAGTTTATTATTATTTAAATAAATAAACACTTTGTATAGGTATAAACACAAATTTATTTAATTTATAATGACCCACCGGTGTCTATGTCAATATTGTAGTTTCATAATAGTATTTGAAGCTGGAGGTCCCGGCGCAAAAAACTATTTTTTTAACAATTTATGAAATTTCAAAAATTAGTTATTTTAGAATTATATGCTGTATATTTGCAGCACATTCCAGACTGGAACATGTTATCTGCATATCCCTGGTGTAAAACCACCATAGAGAATTTAAAAGTTGCTTTAAATTGCTTTGGCCGTGTTTGGTGACCAGATCTGAATAGCCCGGTGCCTCCCCCTATTTCTCTTCCCCATCTCCTCCTTCCCATTAACTTCATCCTCACAACATACCCCAACTGGGGATGCCATAGTCTCACTGGCAGATGGTTGGGATCAGTTGGGGATCTGGTACGGTTTCACATTTAAAACAAATCATAGCAATATTATTTATTTAGAATCTATCTTCATACCAGCCATTTACTTGCAGCTGTTGACAAATATTATGAACTCATGTATTTGATTGACTAATCAATGATATTTTTCCAAATTTTCATTTTGGCATTTATCTTTATAATTATAAATTCCGTCGTGCCTTATTGCTTAGTAATTTCTTACGGTATTTATTTAGTTACTGTATGAAGGCATCTTCAACCGCCTTCAAATGGCGACCGTCTAGAGGTGACTGCCAAAACTGGCAGACAGTTTGGAAAGTTTTGTTTGCAGTGAGCAGTTAGGTACTTGCGAAGTATTTGTGGTCTCTGTGAGTGCGGCCGGCTCTAGCAGAGCCGATAAACGGTAAACTTGCACTACAGCTGTACAATATCATCGAGGATTACATCGATTCCCGGTTGCACAAACCTCGAAATCGCACAAAGATTATGTGGTCAAAACACGATGTTGGCAATAGTCGACTCTTACTAGCTATCCGAGACCCTGCATCCAAACTTCACATTTAATTTTTTTTTTATTACCTACCTATTTTTATTAACTATATATTTCTAGTAACTTTAAAAAAATATATACTTATAATTTGGCAATTTATTCACATAAATGTCAATTTATCAAAAACAATTATTTTTGATGAATATACTCTTGCCGACATAATCATTCAATCTACTCGTGAAACAAACAATACAGTCTCATTAGACCCCACTTACTCTGCTGAAATTTCACAAATCATTACACAATCAAAACCTTCTCATCCATGCAAACAAGACAAAATATCCTCAAACATACTCAAAACAGTTGAACCTTTTGTAATCCAACATATTATTCCTCAGTTTAAATAAAGGTGAATTTCCAAACAAACTCAAACTTGTTTTATAATATAACAAATTACAGATCAGTTTCCATATTATTACACTATTGAAAACTATGAAGAAAGTATTTTAAAAAAGGATTCAGCTATTTTAGAATATCACACATAACGCAAGCCCTGAACAAAGGTGAAAAATGTTTTGCAATATTCTAGGACTTAGCTACTGCGTTTGACACAGTCTCACGCCCAATCCTTCTAGCTAAGCTCCAGCAAATCAAGATATAGAATTTAAATGGTTAAGTTGCCATCACTCAAATCATCTCTTCCAACCAGCATCAATTTCGGTGTCCCACCGGGCAGTGTACTTGGTCCCATACTTAAATTTACCCAATAATGATTTATGTAGACAACCAATTGATGGCAATATAATCACTTTTTCCAATGATATTGCTCTAGTTTTATTAAAAATAAAACATGCGAAGAAAAATTTCTTAGAACGGAACTAATTTTACAAAATATTTAACAATGGCTGGATAACAATATACTCACGTTGAATATAGGCAAAACATAGGAAAATATACTAAACTAGCTGACATGTACCCAGCGTTGCTGGGAATTATCCTTACGATTAGGCAAATTCCGTCAACAATTTTTCAGTAGGCCTTTTTAAGATATACAATTTTGCAGTATCATTTGATGTATCTCGAAATATTTTCCCAGCGTTAGCAATGTAAGCGTCTGAAAATATTTTTGTTCCTACCTTTGATTACAAAAAATTGACTTTTCTCTACTTTCTATAAATAAAATACGAATGCATTATATATAAATATATATATATAAACCTTTTCGGAAGAAATTTTCTAAGTTATAGTGAAAATCCTATCAAAATCCGGTGCGTAATTTAAATGAACTATTCGTACAAACAGACGGACGCAAAAAGCGACTTCATTTTATATTATTTAGAGACAAACAGACACTAATCACGGTATTTTCCTTATGCCAATTAATCATATCTTACCGTCTGGGGAGGATATCTAAAACGTTACTAGATCTATGAATAAAAGCTCAAAAATTGATAATACGGACTATTTACAAAGTACACTATTTTCACCCAACAAGGGACTTAATGAAAAATCGTTATGTTTCACATACATATCCTTCTATTTGAAATTCAATGATAAAATATGTATTATTGAATCAAACTATAATTATAATAATAATATTTGGTTTATTTATATAGCGCCGTTTTCGTCGAAAGTCACCTCAAAAGTGCTAATAATACAAGATATTCCAACCAATATTATTCCAACTATATCATTCCAAAAATAAAAAACCTCAAAGGCCCAGTAATTTTCTTGCTCCAAAAATCTTCAATAATTTGACAAATTAAATAAAATGAATAGCCAACTACCACGTATTCAGAAAAGCGCTTGGAGGTCTTTCTGATGTGATAGTTTTAGTAGCCTGTTTCTCGTACTCAGGTAGAGGTATATATGTGTATATGAATATATGTATGCCTTTATGTGTGTACTCACATATGTGTGTGAATAGGTGTGTGTCAATATTTTTTTAAATTTTCTTTGAATTTTAGTATTATTTTAAAATTTATAACTGACTGTGAGAAGAATTCAGATAAACGATAAAGAATCTACATATTCGATAATATTATTAACAGAAAATTGTTTTAACTGAAATTTTAGCAAAGGAGGGCCATTTGTCTGATTAACAATCCGTTAATATCATACCGACTGCCATCTCCATCTCGAATCCGTGCATGTTGAGCTGTTCTATAGGTATTTTAATGGAATCTGTTCTAAGATGCTAACAGCATTGATGTCCACTGTCCAGTCCACCAGTTCATGCGCGTGAAACTTTACAGACACGAGCGGAACACAGTAGATGTTGGCTTCATGAGAACGGGTCGTTTTCTCGACACGTTTTGTTAAAGTTGGCTCGTATGTGCAAAAAGCTATCGGCATCTGCTAATAAATAAATCTATTCCTACAGCCCCTACGTCCAGCCTCGCAATTCTGCTCAACCCGGTGGCGACATAGTTCCCTCATTTTTAAATTGTATAGACAGGTGTGGGGCTTTTCTTCTCTGGGAATTGAATTGTGCATTAAAATTATGCATAAGTTGTCTAATAAAATAAGAAGATATTAAGTTTAATTTTTGTTCATTTGATAACTAAAATATATCAAACCAATCCACGATCTTACGCCCACCACTAATATCTGCTCCGTAATCTAACCGGGGAAATATCTCCGACTGCAGTGCACCGAAAATAAGTTTCTCAACAAAATGTGACTTGTGAGAAAGTTTATGATTGTTTAAGTTTTCACAAACGTTTAGTTGCACGAGTAATTAGCTGGAAGTGCTTCACGTTATTCACGGGAATGCTTTTTTAAAGAGCGATTCCGAGACCAGCTAACGGGTCCGTGATGAAAAAGTGCTCAAACTTTATTTCAACGTTTTGAAGTTGAAGTGTATCGGCTAGCAAAGTGGAACTACTTTCAATTGCGAATTAAATGAATTCGCCACATTTCTGTTTCTATTTCGAGAACAGAGTTGAGAGCCGTCAAGGCGGTTGCAAATAGTTTATTTGCATGGTAAGTGGCAATCAATTGCTTTAAATATCCACAACCTATCGAATTTAAACATGTTTAAATAATTAACCGAAAAATAAAAAGAGATTTAAAATTATATAAAACACAGATTTTTGTTAATAGGTGTATTTAAAAAAAAAGTTGTTAATTTTTTTTTCTGGTTTGACTGAGAATCGAAACTTCCTCTCCGGGGAAAGACTAAAATGTCTAAATATAATGACTGACTGACTTATTTTGTATATTAATAGTTGCAAATTTTTATAATATTATCCAATTTCACAGAAATGCTTGTGTATGCGTGAGTGTCATCAGAAGTTAACAGAATGCATCGTCATCGACAACGAGTCTATCTGCCTAGTTTAAGCTGAATTGTATTTCGGGAAGTGGGTTTATTTGGATTATTATTAGATTCAAATTCTTTCATTCATTCAATCAAGAAAACAAAATCGAAATTCAAAAATATTGTATTCGTTTTATCTGATACGCACTACTGCTTATAAAATATTGTATTCATTTTATCTGATACGCACTGCTGCATTTTTTTTTCTTTATTCATAAAATATATTTGGATACAGTTTTTTACATGCTTTTCGACTACCACACTAGACGCATATCCGTATTATGATGAGAACGGGTTAATTAAAACATTTATTAGAGCATTAAAAATATTGTATTAATTTTATCTGATACGCACTGCTGCTTAAAAAATATTGTATTCCTTTTATCTGATACGCACTGTTGCCTAAAAAAAAATTTTTTTTTGATTCGATGATAATTTGGTTTGGGTGTTTTGGAGTGTTATAAGTTGAAGGTATGAGTTTAATTAAGAAAAGATGAGTTTTAGTAAGAAAAGGTCGTGGAAAAGTTCAAGCTGTCCGTTAAAACCATTGAATGAAGAATAGCACTACAAGTGCCTTACATTTGGCTTACAAGCCATAGTTCAACTTTAGATAATGAAGTGAAAACAGAATATAATGTTTCTGTGGAATAGGTCCTGATAGCTTTGTGCGTAATATAGATAAAATCTGTTTTGCTATATTACTCTTTCTTGGATATTACTCTTCAGTTTTTTATTAAGTTTCATTTATACAGGATGAACCAAACTCCCTTACGCATTCCTAATTATTGAAATAATTTCAAATTTGAACTCTTTTTGGAGTCAAATATTGATTTTTTTTCTAAAGCAAATGTTTAACCATTTTAGAAACTACACTAAATGAGCACTTGTTTAATAACTTGTCAGGTTAGCAGTCAGAGTTAACAAATAAAAAAAATTACTTATGAATCGGGCAAAAAAGTTTTTATTTTTCAGAGGTTAGTTTTATTTTGGACTGTGATCAATCCCAGGGCTATTCAGTATTGCATAGTAGAATTATTTAAATAAGAATATTAAATTTTGGAATTTTGTACCATGGTACTGGAAAAACTGATCTTAAGTGTAGATTTTTACGAAATTCATACAATGACCAGTATCTCGAAAACTAACGACTTTTATAAAAGTCATATTATGATATTCTGGTTTGTTACGAGATGACCTACCAGCCCTTCAAAAGAGTGACGGTGACTTTTGGTACATCCTTTATATTAAAAGGAACTCAACATAAGGCTGGTAGTTTCTTTAAAAGTGAGAAAGGAGGGTACTTAGGTCTGTCAGTTGGATTTCTAGCCACCTCTAGCTAAATTTAAAAAAATCCTATCTGACAATTCATTATTACCGATAAATTGCTTTTTTAAATACACAGAAAAAAATGATCAGACTCTTTATTCGATAGAGTATGCTTTGAAGCAAAATAACACCTAGAGTGGATTTTGTCAACATCAGAACGAGATGTTTTTTCCGATCTGAATTCGCACAACTCTTCTAAGTCATATTAAAGATAACATTAAAGTCGTTAAATATTTTTTGTGTAACAAATCCAGCGATAGACATTTCAGAACCTGGTTCTTAGCTTATTTAAAAAATCATACCTCACAATTTATTGAAACGCATCATAAGAATTTGTATTTCAATGTTAGTCCCATATTTACAGGCTTACATTTTTTTTGTTTTAAAACGCAACATTTATAAACGCATATTTCTGTATTTCTATGAGTTATCAAAATTGCCCTAACTTACTGAGTATTATTAGGTATTTTATAAAAAATAAAGAATACCAAAATGCAATAACTACCTACAAGTCAGGTCAAGATTTTTAGAAAACAATTTGAAATGACGTCTACACCTAGATTATTCTGTACAAAGTATTGTCTGGAAAATATTGGAAATGAGAAAATAAATTTAGGTATTCTATAGAATCTTAATCAAGCTAGCGACTGAAAACAATAACTGATGGTTGAAAGTTCAAAATAAATTCATTTTAATTCATAAAAAATGATACCTACATCTACAGCTACCAAAATATCGGTAGCTATCGATCGAGTGGTGCAGAGTCGGGATTGGTAGATTGAGAAAGATATAACGATTTAACTGATGTTAGTCGAATACACTACAATATCGAACACCCTAGTATAATAAAAGAGTTTGATAAAGCGCCGTCCATCTTATAAGTCCATAGCAGTTGTGAGCTTGATACAATCACCGAGCGCCAGCTAATGAAACGGTATTATTAGCCGCCATCGTGCTCCGGGCCTAAGAACTAATCAATAATAATTGGGAATTCTCATTCTGATTAATGTGATGCTGAATCGAGAATGATGAAATGAATTATGAAGCTCATTAATTTATGTTTCCAAGGAATGAGATGAATAAATGAAGTAAAAATAGAAGATACAGCCGCCGCTGTGTGGTGGGAGTAAAGCGCACTTATGTTCGGTTTAGACATTTTCAATTATGTTTTTTTGTGAAAAAAACATTTTATAAATCGTACAAATTTAAAAAACCGCTCCAAATTTGTAATTTTAAGAATTTATGTTAGGCGAAGCCAAAATTTAAGATGGTTAATCTAGAGGCTAGTAGAACGTTTAGCTATTAGTCATACCAAATACCATATAATATTAATAATTCGTCCAATTCCAGTAAATATTGGCAATACCAAAACTTTGGTCGCTAAAAGCGCTAGTGTAGCATATTTACCTTGACATTTTCCTTTGAGTTCATATAATACTTGGTGGCGGTGATTCGTTCTCTGAATTTTGTATTTTGATAAATATTGATAAAACAAAAAACAAAACAAAAAAAAATGTCCCAAAGTTAGGTTCTTTACATCCAATTTACGGATTTAATAATTAAAAATAGTAAAAAAAACTTCAATCGGTGTTCAGGATGCAAAAAAACAATAGATAGAAAAAGAGTTATTAAAAAAATAAAGAAATACGGAAAAAAATGAAAGGACTTAGAATGGTTTCAAAATTATTTAGGCAACAGACACCAAACAAATAAGATAAGTAACAATGTATCAAATCCGATTGAAAATACCTTGGAGGTACCGAAAGGATCGGTATTAGGCCCGGTATTGTTTATACTCTACATAAATGATAAAGTAAAAATACTTAAACATTGCAAAATAAGACTGTTTGCAAATGATGCACCGATTTATATTGCAGAAGAAAATTGTGAAGAAGCAATCAAAAAGAATATTGACTTGGATACTGTGTCAAAATGGCTCAAACTAAATAAATTAAATATCTAGGGGTCATTATAGACTCAAAGCTGAACTTTTCAAATAATGCAGCTATACAATTGAAAACTTGCTAAAAAAATAAATTCCTGGCAGAATACGAAACAAAGTAAATAAAGAAGTGACATGTCAGATAATATACAATACAATTATATCACCACATTTTAATTACTTTTCAAGTATTCTTTTTCTCTGCAAGGAAGAGAAAATGAAAAAAAATGCAAATACTGCAAAATAAAGTAATGTAAAGCAATGCGAAAAATACTCACACGAGTAAGAGACACGTTAAATGAGCTAAATTGTATGGCGGTAAAACAAACTATATATTTTGTGATGTACTTATTTTTATACATAAAATTAAAATAGGGATGATGTCTAAGGAGCTGAATAGGAAAATAAATTACAGCCACGAGATACACGGACACGGGACGAGAAATGCAAGGAAAATAAGATTGCCAACAAGAAAAAAATCAAACACCCAGAAATCTCTCATGTACCAGGCCGTCCAACTGTATAACAAAATCCCGAAGGAAGTTACTCATATTGAGAAGATGGTTAAGTTTAAAGAGGAATTGAGAAAACATATTTTCCCCAAATATTGATTTTTTGTCACATATAATATGTACTTACATTTAAACATTTGAGTATCCTTTGTTGGCCAATTACAGTAATTTTTTATATGTTTCTAAAATTATTAGCACACAGGACGATGTTAGTTAACTTAAGATTAATAAATAAATAAATAATTGTGGGAATTGAATTGAAAGTCGTATCTAGTTACCTATTTTTTATATTTCTTTAATCTACTAACGTAAAGAAAGAATATATTTCACATTAAATCCATTGAAATATTAAAGAAACCAATGAGCACAACTCATGCCACAAGGAGGCACTAGTGTAGCATGATGCAATTAGAATGTATGGGAAATGTCAGAAGTTGGAAGTATTGTTAATATGACAGGGTATTTCGTCGTACTGAGTGTTGAGTTCAAAGCTCTCGTCGTATTTCGTGACGTTTCAGGCTTATCGGGAGATCGATTATTATTTACAAATGACGGGGCTAAGAATATTATATCAACCGTAAATTTGAATTCAAAAAAATCTTTTTGTTTTATAAGAATATTACAGGGATAACTTAACCTCTTTGCCTTGAAAACTGTAGTAATGTCACCTGATAATTTTTACCCCGTGCACGGGCTGCCTTGGTCAAGAAGAAGGAGGTAAAAAACATATATTTTTATTTGACACATGTGTGTTGTGTACACATTACATAAATATATACACACATACAGACACTCAAAGTGGGGATCTAGGGAGATATTGTTATACAAACTTATAATTTTACTACACTTTGAAATATATTTGAAATAATAAACTTTTAAAAATTAACCTGTATTGATATTTTCCTGATAAAATAAAAACTCCGGTCCTAGAATTAAAATAGGAAATATGATACCGGCTGTTGAAAATTTGTTAATTGCCTGCTAAATACCTACCAAAATTTTTTTGTCAATTCAGTTTTCAGTAAGTAATAGGTGGCGCTTACTAAGGAGAAATTTCTTTTAAGATACGTTCAAAAACAGCGAAACCATTTGATATTAATATAGTATTACAGTACAATTTGATACGGTATTTTTTTTGGGAATATGTATTATTCGGTTAGACAACGGACATAATAATTTATTTTAAAATAGCACCCAAGACAATCTCTGTACAAAAATAGCTTTTGAGAGGGCGGTTTTATGCTGACTTAATGCCTATTCTATTTGTTAGCTCGTTCGGGTTATTAGATAAAAATCGCGACGGCAAGATAAATGTTGATCATTACGTAGGATAAGGAAGCTTTTGAAATTCAGCTTTTCCTTCCAAATGACTCCCTCGATAATGGCTCCGTCCCACAATGTTCCACAATGTTCCACAGTGTTCCTCAATGTTCCACTATTACTCCTTATCGGCACACGCGTAAAACTAAAGGGCGCGAAAAATCTCCTGCCCCCCTTCATTGCCGCGTGGAAAACTGATCCTTATCGCCTAAGAGGATAAATTAAACAACTAACAAAACATTTGCACCGACTTGAAAGGTTTATTCGAACATCTTAAAAATAGGGATATAGGATAGTAAAATGTACGTTTAAAATATTTTGGCATTTTGTTAAAAGTACATGATTAACAGCAGCTCAGAACGGCAAATAAATTATAATATTCTTACCGATACGTGGTGAATATTTTATTCAATTGATAAGTAATCAGACACGTAAAAACCTTACTAATAAAATTCAACGGCCATAAAGCAGTTCATAGAAAGATTCATAAATTGTTTATACTGCCAAAGAGGTTTGTTTATCTGTTGTGTAAACTTGAGATTTCTCATCGAATTTCTGAATATTTTCTAGGTATTTTGTAATGTGCTTTGTTTCTCGTTTTTAAAGATTTCGGAAATAAAAATACCATTTTATGCATTTTTTTTTTATATTTGAAGTATTCTTTAAAATTTATAAATTGAAACATTTTAATATCTAACATGAAAATTTTGAAAAAAAACAACAAATATTTGTACTTTGAACGTTGATATTCTTATAAAACTTACTCTGTTTTTTTGTTGATGTGAAACAACCCAAGAGTCCCAACTGCTCCCAACCATCTAGATCCAGTGTGACTATGGCATCTTCAATTGGTGTATTTTGTGTGACTGCAGGTAGTAAGGAGCGAAAGGAGATGGGTGAGATGAAGGCGAGGAAGTTCCTAGTTATTCAGAACTGGTCATTAAACATGGCCAAACCATTTCAAGCAACTTTTCAATTATGAAGTATTACTTAAATTAAATTATTTAAATGAGTAAATATTTAAATAACAGAATTTAATCGAATAAAATTACACCTGCGACCTCCGGCTTCCTTGTCGAGAGCCTTACCCCTTGACGACATAGGCCACGTAGATAACGGTCAATTAATAAATTAAATATTATAAATAACCTAACTTTTGAAGACTAGAATGTCACGTGTGAGGCTGCCAAAATGCGACGTTGCCAGCTCTTTCGCAGCCCAGTTAGAATACATTTTTATAAGGACTATGTTTGTACAGTACTTATTCAATGTGTAACTAAAACGCCATTTAACGGTTGGGAAGTGTTTTTACTTAGTGTTTAAGATTAGTAGAAAAAGCAGTTGATACTTAGTCACGAATGCTTAAGATGGACTTATGATAATATTGTTTTACGTTAATATTAATCCCTGGATGAATGGATATTTTTCAATGACAATATTGAAATATTGATAACAATATCATTTTCAAATAACATAATCCAACTCATTAACAAACCATCAACTCATTAAGAAATCAAAACTAGTTTGAGTACGCTGCAAAAATTTAATATAATGCATCACGTAAAAAGAAAAATTATTTATGTATTTAAAACCTAAATACAATTATCAAGATACAATACGTATCAATGAATAAATTAAAGTTAATTGTTAGAAAACAAATAAATAATGATAGAGTTGTAATACCTCTATAACCACTTACAGGCCGTATTTAAAAAAAATATAGTTCCTAATAAGCAATTCATTATATTGATACAGCTGACTGTTCTATTAACCAATTCATAAAATTTAAGAGTTGTAGGTTTATTTTTTAAAATACTATTCAGGAAATATTTTCAGAAAATTCAGATGTTTTCAAACAAATCATGACTAATAGGCAACGCCTGGACAGTCAAGGTATGAAAACATATTTACTCTGAACCAACAAATTCAACGACACAAGCATTATTCGGTTTATATTGAAGATCGACCGGTCGGTGGCTGAGTTGATAAATACCTCGGGTTACCTCGGCTGGCAAGTTTTATATATTGAAGGTCGACCGGTCGGTGGCTGAGTTGATAAATACCTCGGGTTACCTCAGCTGGCAAGTTCTATATATTGAAGATCGACCGGTCGGTAGCTGAGTTGATAAATACCTCGGGTTACCTCGGCTGGCAAGTTTTATATATTGAAGGTCGACCGGTCGGTGGCTGAGTTGATAAATACCTCGGGTTACCTCGGCTGGCAAGTTTTATATATTGAAGGTCGACCGGTCGGTGGCTGAGTTGATAAATACCCAGGGTTACCTCGGCTGGCAAGTTTTATATATTGAAGATCGACCGGTTGGTGGCTGAGTTGATAAATACCTCGGGTTACCTCGGCTGGCAAGTTCTATATATTGAAGATCGAACGGTCGGTAGCTGAGTTGATAAATACCTCGGGTTACCTCGGCTGGCAAGTTTTATATATTGAAGGTCGACCGGTCAGTGGCTGAGTTGTTAAATATCTAGGGTTACCTCGGCTGGCAAGTTTTATATATTGAAGATCGACCGGTTGGTGGCTGAGTTGATAAATACCTCGGGTTACCTCGGCTGGCAAGTTCTATATATTGAAGATCGAACGGTCGGTAGCTGAGTTGATAAATACCTCGGGTTACCTCGGCTGGCAAGTTTTATATATTGAAGGTCGACCGGTCGGTGGCTGAGTTGATAAATACCTCGGGTTACCTCGACTGGCAAGTTTTATATATTGAAGGTCGACCGGTCGGTGGCTGAGTTGATAAATACCCAGGGTTACCTCGGCTGGCAAGTTTTATATATTGAAGATCGACCGGTTGGTGGCTGAGTTGATAAATACCTCGGGTTACCTCGGCTGGCAAGTTCTATATATTGAAGATCGAACGGTTGGTAGCTGAGTTGATAAATACCTCGGGTCACCTCGGCTGGCAAGTTTTATATATTGAAGGTCGACCGGTCGGTGGCTGAGTTGTTAAATACCTAGGGTTACCTCGGCTGGCAAGTTTTATATATTGAAGATCGACCGGTTGGTGGCTGAGTTGATAAATACCTCGGGTTACCTCGGCTGGCAAGTTCTATATATTGAAGATCGAACGGTCGGTAGCTGAGTTGATAAGTACCTCGGGTTACCTCGGCTAGAAAGTTCGATTTTCCATTTATAATGATGACAGAAGGGGATTTTAAAATATTTTCAGGTCATTCGTTTCATTCGGAAATGTTTTTGTTTTTTGAAATAATTTTACGTCCGTATATTTTTTCTTGGGTTAAGAACATTTTGAAATTAATTATTTTGAGTACTTTTAAATATAATAAGATGACGATATTTCTGAAGAGTAATTTGTGCTAAGGAACGCACCTAATAAACTTCAGCCAACTATCGTGAGCTTATTTGGAGTAAAAAATGTAATAAGTCAGGTTGTTTTTTCTACATAATAAAATGAGATAAAGGAAAGGCAAGTTTGTGAGGTTTATTGACGTTATCAAAGTAGTTTTGGTGAATGATTTTTAATTCTAAGGCTTGAGCTAATTTGTGTATCTGTTGTTGTTTTTCTCTAAGCTGCGGAAGTTCCAATACTTGAGTTACTTAAAGGTCGTGGCTGCTACAACGCAAAAAAGAATAGGTAGTCACGACGATCGAGTAGCGTATCGGTATTTGTAGGGTGATTGAACACCATAATAAATGTTTGTTATTTTTTTGTGTAATCTTAGGTATACCTTCCATTAATATGCTTGGAATTACTTTAAGTGACCATCTCAGGAAGCCAGAAGCAAGTTATCCTCCCTAAAGCTGAACGTACTGTAAGGGCCCGCAGATACTTTAATATTACACAACTGCTGACCTTGTACAAATCGTAAGTTCACCCCATCGTTGAATTTGGCAGCCACCTCTGATCTGGAGCCCCAAAATACCTGAAAAAAATAAATGACTCTGTGCAGAAACGGGCGGTTCGTTTGATAGATTCCCCAATCTTAACAAGCGTATTGTTATCTTTAGAGCGTAGCCATCAGGTAGGCATGCTGTCTTTGTTCTATCGGTATTACAATAGAAAATGCTTCAAAGAACTAGCGTCATTGAGCACTGGTGCATAATTATACACTCACATGAGAACGGGTCGATTCTACTACTCGTTCTTGAATTTAACAGCTCGGCTATGGAACGATTTTCTGGCCTCTGTGTTTCCTCTCTCCTACAACATTGGTCTCTTCAAGACCCATGTCCACTCTTTCATTTCCTCAAAAAGACCCTAGACACAGCATCTCCACAGACGACATAGGCCCCGAGGGAGATTATTTTCTTCATGGCCTTCTGTGTTAACGTAAAAAAAATGGTAAGGAAATTTTATTAACGTGCTCCCAGTGCTCCAAATAATTTGTCATACAAGTTTTGTACTCTAGCACAAAAACACACGATCTGCCACTGACATTAGTTACTGAGTTTGTTAAAAAAGAGCGAATAGTATCTGTTATCATACCGACACTCTTATAAGCAGTGAATCAATTTCAATAATATCCATTTCGACAAGTTGAATTAATATAGAATTTTATGCATCTTCCTTTTTGTATGTCGATAAATCGTTCAATAGTTTTGTTTTAAATGTATGTAGTTTATTTTATATTTCCTGTCAAATTATTTATACTGATATGATTATCCACCCAAATCGTAAGAAAAAGTCACTGCCCGCCACTGCCGAGATATTTTGAAATCCGATATTGAATGGAATAATCAGCAATTCCAAAATGTCGCGTCGTTCTTAACGCAAAGTAGGTAAACGTGAATATAATTTAACAAAAATACTTTGAAAGGAAGTTCATATAATTATGGCCGCTTTAAAGGATTTATAAAGTGAAAAGCGATTGTGTGAAAATGTTAAGCGGCAAAAATTCTTTCATATAAATTTTAGACAGAACTGCCGCGAGTCGCAAATTTTCACCGAAAATTATCTCATTAAAAGTAATAAATTATATATAAATAGGTGCCATCAACGGTATATTACAATGGGTGGGCCGTTGCCTTAATGGTAATATCATGTTTAGCGCGCTAAGTAATAATTCAAGTCTATAAAGTGAGCTTTTTAGGAAGCTTTTGCTGACGTCACAGTATACTTTTAGCGTGATAAAATAGCGCCCTTGGAAAAAGTCAGCGAACAGATTGTGTGACCATGCTTATCACTCTCATTCACAGGGCAACAAAACACCCTTTGTCATGGGTGATTAATTAATTACTCACAAACAATGCAGCTGAGGAAATCCATCAGAGCACTGAGAGCATTCGGGAAAAATACAACAACAACTTTGGCAACTGAATTTCTGCATTATTGAAATATTTTGACAATTTCAATTCTTCCGTGGACGTAATATTTACACTGGCCCGCTGGGTCCACCGGGTGAAAGTTGAGAAAGACTCGCTACCTTTGGCTATTCCCCCAAGACCTTGCTGTACTAATGCTGTTTCCGCGTACAATGTCACCGTTTCTACTTATTACTGTGATTCTACAAAACTTTGAATTACACCAGCTTTTACTAAATTAAAGCCCACAGCAAAAAACACTCTTCTAACGAACTTATTGTTGCGTGGTGGGGAGCTTTTAATTTGCTTACGTGTTAATGATTGGAACGCCAAAGAATCTTTTATCAATTACTAGTATTATTTTTTTTGTATCATTTACTAATTTATGCATACAAATATAATACTCAACTAATTCCTCCCACCCTTCCATCAGCTTCCCCTTTTCATTGTCCTCCCGAGCTTTCATCGACTCCCCCTTTTCCATACCCTCCCACGTTTCCACCAGTTCCTCCTTTTCCTTCCTCTCCAACACTTTCGTCAGCTCCCCCTTTTCTATGCCATTCAACTCTTCTATAAGCTCTCCCTTTTCATTGCTCTCCCATGATTCCATCAGCTTCCCCCTTCTTCTTACTTTCCCACTCTTCCATCAGTTCCTCCTTTTTCTTGCCCTCCCATGCTTCCATCAACTCTCCTTTTCCGTGCTCTCCCACGCTTCTATCAGGTTACCCTTTTTCTTGCCATCTTACGCCATCATCTGCTCGCCTTTTTCTTGCAATCCCACTGTTCCAACAGCTCCCCTAATTTCCTTGTTCTTCCACACTTCCAGTAGATCCCCATTTTCTCCTCTATATGCCAGCTATATGCCGTACTTTAACTGTGTTGAGGGCGTGGCGAATAATTTTTAAATATATTTTTTTATATTTTTATTCTAACAAATCCAATCTTAAAGTGTGATTGCGTTTTAGAAAACGAATTATTTAAATGTTAACTCTTAACCTTAACCATAAAAATAGATATTGAATTTATATATAAACTACAAACGCGTGAAAACGTATTTTCCTTTCGAGGGGTTCATCGTTACGAACCTAAAATACACATATTAGTTTAAATATGTTAATGCGTTGTAAGCTAACATGTTTCCAGCAGCATGTCGGGTCTCACAAAAGTTTATTGTTGGTTGAGATGATAGATTGCTTAATATAATATCAGTTAATAAAGCGAGAAAAGTTGGTAAGAAAAGTGGGGTTGCTAATGCAATTATATCAGTCCTTGAAATTTAAAAAAAATTTAAATGTATCAGTAATGATGGAATAATTTTTTTTTCGTTAAACGTACTATTTTGTCTTGTTTGTGGTGTTACGTAATATGAAATATTCCTGCGTGAAATTATTCACGTTCAATGAATTTTTAATTTAAAAACTGTAATTGATGGTAGGAACAATAATTCCAATAAGCGATAAAGTAGATATATTAAAATTATTTTATTTTAAGTAATTATTCATTTTTATTTTTTGTATTTCTTTTGAAAACTAATTTGAGACATGGTATTTGAAATTGACTAACTGTGTTCATTCGAAATGTAAATCAACAAAATAGTGTTGTAATGGAATATATTTTTTTGAAATGAAAATTATGATATTTTTTCGAAATGTAAGTTTCTGAATCATCCCTAATTACCAATCAACAAAAAAGTGTTGTAATGGAATATATTTTTTTGATCCTGAGGCAAATATTTTAAACATACTTTCAGCTTCATATATTCTATATTATAATATAATTTCTTGTAATTTTTCGCGGTTTCTTCTTTCTAATTATCTATTACTTTTATGTTTTCATATTGTCTCAATCTTATATTCTTTTATATCATACTTGGAAGCAAAAAACTGTAACAAAATGTGTAGGTAGGTACTAGAAAACATAAAATATTTAAAAAATGTTGGTTGAAAAGAGGCTGCCCTGAAATATAAAATTTACTAGGTAAATTAATTATTTGAGAGCGGATGAAAATATTATGTCTATGTTTTCGGATTGTAGGTAGGTAATAACATTATTATTTAATTACGTTCTGCGGTCATGTATAGCGGATTTGAACGTTAATAATGCATCTGTGATGATGCAAACAAGATTGTTTGATGGATTCTGGCTATTGAAAACAGGTAACAGAGAATGCATTATCATGGACATAGTTCATTTATGTGCCTGCTGCACGAAAGTCTCAACTGCTCCAAACCGTCTGGAGCCTGTGGAGCTATGGCATCCTAAATTGGGGTTTCGTTAGGCTGAAATTCGTGGGGGTAGGAAGGGGAAGGGATAGATCTGTGAGAAGGTGGGGAAGAATCTGGCTATTCAGATCTGGTCACCGAACACGGCTAAAACAATTTGATTGTATTTCATCATTTCGCCAAACTATATACCACTTTGGAACTTGCCGCACACATTATAATTTTATTATTTTACATGAGTTAATCGTGAAATAACACAAATTAAACGTTATATACCGAAATTGGTTGCGAAAGACGGCAATCGTAAACCATAACTTTTATTGTTTATTGTTTATTGTTTATTGTTTATTGTTTATTGTTTATTGTTTATTGTTTATTGTTTATGTTTATTGTTTATTGTTTATTGTTTATTGTTTATTGTTTATTGTTTATTGTTTATTGTTTATTGTTTATTGTTTATTGTTTATTGTTTATTGTTTATTGTTTATTGTTTATTGTTTATTGTTTATTGTTTATTGTTTATTGTTTATTGTTTATTGTTTATTGTTTATTGTTTATTGTTTATTGTTTATTGTTTATTGTTTATTGTTTATTGTTTATTGTTTATTGTTTATTGTTTATTGTTTATTGTTTATTGTTTATTGTTTATTGTTTATTGTTTATTGTTTATTGTTTATTGTTTATTTAGGTTAACAAGTACCGATATTGTCCATAAAACTTTTGTCGATATACTTGTGATGGGGACCCGAGCCGATGGAACTATTCCGATTTGAGGAACGTTGAAAGAGATAGTGAGAGTTATCTGGTTATTCAGATCGGGTCACTTGTCGGTAAACTTGGTACTTTCAACCTACATTAAATGTACATAAATATGTAGTTTTAAAATAGAAGTATTTTATTCGGGCATATATCGTGTTGGCATATTACATTATATCGACAGTATTCGCCTCTTTAAGTAAATATACAAATAATTGCCTGTTATTCTTCTACAGTCGGTTTCTCTTTGCTGAGAATCGTGGCCAATATTGCAAAGTATTAACCAATTAGTGCACACAGATCTACAGGGTTTTCCAATAAGAGGTGTTTTTTTGAATACCCCGCTATTTCGGTAGATGTTAATTTTGAAGCTGTCATTTTTGACATTTGACAAGTAAAAACTACGTCATTAATACAAATGAAACAATACACGCTTTAACAACGCATTGAAATGATTAAAATTCACTTGAGTGAATCAAATGCAAATCATCTTGAGTGATCAGGCCCATTTTCACCTCGATGGCTTCGTCAAAAAGCAAAATTGTCGCATCTGGGGCTCGGAAAACCCAAGAATTATTGTTGAAAAGCCTCTCTATCCTTAACGTGTGACTGTTTAGTGCAGTTTATGGTCCGGCGGAGTCATTGGACTTTACTTTTTCGAAAATGAAGCTGGAGCAGCAGTTACGGTGAATGGATTGCGCTATCGAGAAATGGTAAATGATTTTTTACTGCCGGAATTAGATGGTATTAATTTGGACAACGTTTACTTTCAACAAGACGGTGCCACGTGCCACACAAGCAACGAAACCATTGATATTTTACGATTGAATATCAAAATAACACCTCTTATTGGAAAACCGTGTAGATGAGAATAATTCAAGGGTTTTTTTGTTTAGTTTTTTTTTTGTTCTTGTATTGTTTCACTACAAGTTTAAATTTCAATTCATTGCAGTCATAAATTTTGTATCAACAGAATGACTATTCCCAACTAAAAATACCTACCTGAAATTTTCTAACTCCGGTACCACGTCTGTCGTCGGAAATAGCGTTTGACAATTGACATCGACTAAAATTAGCGAGGTCCATCTCTTCCTAGATAACTATTTCGATGTGTTGGAAAACATCAATCTTTGCTTCCACAAATGCGTTGGATGCCTTAGATGCAGCCGTAGCTCTGATGGATGATGCTTGTAATTAATTTTATAATTAGTATGTTTCCATTATTTTATTTGTTTTTTCATGTAACTGTTATACCTTTAATTCGTATATTGTGGCCGGTTGGGTATTGCACAATCCACCCAGTTCTGCAGGAATAAAAATTAAAAAGTAAATAAAATGAATATTTTACAAAGTACATAGACAAAACAATCCCATACTTGAGTGATCGCTAAATAAGTAGGAAAAACTGATATATTTCTCAATCCTAACCGTTTTAACTTTTCTTACCTTCTCCAGGAATCATTCGTATCATTTTTTTTTCTTTTCTCAAAGATATTCATTCTTTGGCTTGCATCTTTTTGCAATTTATTGTATTATTTCAACAAAATATAGTCATGATAATTTCCTTTTTAAGTATTGCTAATTTTCATTAATTTCATCTTCAATTACACAGAAACTTAGTACTTTACTCTTGTTGTTCGAGATCTAAGTAAAACTCTTATCAAAGCTTATATTTTTCAAGGTAAAAATGGAACAAATAAATGAGTTTCAATTATGACAAAAATAATAACGATGCTGTCAAAAAGGCGAATACGCAAAGACGGCCCAAGCCGTATTACATAAATATAATATGGATTTATCATTAAGGGTTCCGTAATGAAAACATTTCATGTTTTACACTCATGAAAGCAGCCGCTAATGGAAGCCATAACGCCAATCCATCTAACGAAAAACCTTATAATTTGTGAAAAACGAATAGCTACGCGCTTATGCCCATAACTGTTCTTATTTATACTTCGTTACTGGCTTTTATCGCGAACAGTGAAACATCTATATAGTATACACAAAAATATATATATATATATATATATATATATATATATATATATATAACACAAAAATATTATAAATTAAAAAAATTTAGTTACACACTTTCCAAATCGTATTTTTGATGAACAACTTACTGACATAGTGTTCCTACAGGAAAACAAGATAAATGCAGTCGGCCTACTATTTTTAGTAAGATTAATATTTCAAAATTCAATAGATTATTATTAAAATCACGTTACGAGTCAAATAAAACTTAAAATTCAAGACGGGAAATATCATAATCATTTTTTTGGATACTTACAATAGAACAGATGTTCTTATTTATAGTTAAAATTGTAAAATTAGCAAAATTATCATTAAAAAAAAAAGAATTTAAAGTTAGCCATAATTTCTCTAATCTTCAAAAAAACAAGAAGACTCAGACGATGCAACGACAAAAATATTGTTATAAAAATTCTCACAAAGCTTCACCACATATCGCAAGTTGTAATTTTATAATTGTATAGATATATAGAATGAAACGCCATTACAGCTAACGATGATTGAAGAAGTTTGTTGCTACTTCCCTCGACAGTGTTTTTACAAATTGTGCTGATAAATTGGTACAAGTTTCAATTAAGTATCAATGGCTGATGAGTGACTCGTTTGTGAAAACTGTGTGGTTGCTAAAAAACGTTAAGTGTCTGCGACGAACAAAACTCTAATATTGCAAAACACTCCTCAATAATAATTATCTGTAATAATTGTAGACAACGTTTCGAGTTGAAGCAATTTATAAAATTAATCAATCTTCTATTTAGATTCTTTGACGAACCCTAACACATAATTATTATTATTAATTTAATAATAATAACTTGTAGGTACGTTATACCGTTTTTTTTTTTAAATTACCTCAAGAGCTTACTGACGATGAAGCGTTTCTTCGTGATCAACACAAAACAATTTCTTCTCCTCACGTTGAAAACATACTTAAATGATGACACAATTACATACGTACAATTTTTTTTTAAATTAAACAAAAAAACTGTTATAGTTGATATCCGGTAGGACGAGAAGATGACATAAAGAGATGCAAAATAACTTAAAACTTTACCTAACTTGTTGAATAAATCTTAAAAATCTTAAAGATTGTTGGATGTAATTAGAGACCTTAAAATTTCATTTTTCTGTGTTTTGGGGAAAAGCGTTGTTATTTTTAGAAAATTTATGGTTTAACAAAAAATTGTTGTTAATTTAAGTTTTTAATAATTTGAATTTAAAAATTAATGTCACTAAGCAGAGTTTTCGACGTGAAATTATCAGTTCCATTTCATGGTTATTCAAGCTCCTGAAAACCATTAAAAAAAATTTGAGTGTATGATATTACTATGCTATTTAAAAATGTTCACTTTATTCGCCAGAAAATTGATATTTTCGTAATATTCTTGTGAAAATGGCAAACGTTAAATTTTCAGTCCTAGTAATTATTAGTCCTAAAAACCATAGATGACATTAAAATTAAGGAAGAATGCAATAACAACTTAAACGCGAACTTACGCTAATTTTTCTCCCATCGCCTTTTTGTGCCAATTTTTTTCCCAAATCTCACAGACCATGGAAAGGTTCGTACCTACTTATGGTAGGTAGGTAGAAAATATTAGGTATGAAGTAATAGCTATGAACATTTTTTTTTGCTACTCTTCATCCTTCTACGGAAGTGTAATCGATTTTTTTCATACTTTTGAGACATCACCATCCATATACGAAACGCTTGTTTAATGCACTTTAGCTCTTGATGACCAAACTTCAATAGATAGGTTCCCACTTCTACCAAAACCTTCCTCTAACTCAACTGCTTGACTTTGACTTTTGATTTAATTATTTTTCAGAGTACCTAAACCTAAGTTTACTTGCTCTAGCGTAATTGTAAAAGGATTATCTAATGATGCTTTACTTGAATATTTAATGAATTTGGAGTATTTTACTAGAAAACTTAAAAACTATACTGCGGCTGTATGCAGGAAAATTCTATACGATTTTTTTTATTAATTTCTACGTAAGATTGATTTTGGCTTTTTAAATTTATGGTGTTCATTCTCGCTGTATTTAGCGAGAGAGTTTATCGTGGGATTTGAGTGACTATCTAGGCCAGCGTAAAACCTAGTAGCCTGTGCTATAATAAAATCTTTAATCAACGGTACGTTAGAGTCATTGTGGAGAGTAGAGATTCTACTCCACTTGGGTGCATTTAAGGCGAGTCTAATGCATTTATTTTGAAAGACTTGAAGTTTATTGATATGAACGTTTGCTGCATGACCCCAGATTGGGCAAGCGTAAGAGAAACATGATCTGATTGTTGACTTGTAAAGCAATAATTTGTTGTCTGCTGATAGACGGCTATTTCTACACATCATGGGATATAGGGCTGATAGGTAACGATTTGCAGCTTTTGTTTTTTCTTCTATGTGTTTTTTCCAAGTGAGTTTATTATCTAGAGTGACACCGAGGTATTTTAATGATGATTCCCATGGTACGTTTTCCCCAAACAGTTTAATGAAACGGGGTCTTTTAGGCCGTGACTTGTGAAACACGGTCGCGACACTTTTGGTCGGATTAATTGAGATTCTCCACTTTTTACACCACTTTTCTGTTAGAGCGGCTTGTTTCTGAACGCGGCTTGTAGCAGTGGCCACGACAGTTGAGCTTGATATTATGTTGGTGTCATCAGCGAATTGAGTAATAATGATGTTATGATCTATTGGCTTTGGAATGTCGCATGAATAAATGTTATATAATGACGGCGAGAGTTGACTGCCTTGCGGGACCCCAGCTGATAGGGGGCGCGTAGTGGAGAATGTGTTATTTATTTTTACTTTGAATGAGCGATTTCTCAGGAAACTATTTATAAGTTGAATGATTCTAAGTGGGTACCCTAGTTGGTACATTTTATATATTAGGCCATTGTGCCAGACTTTGTCGAACGCTTTACTGACGTCTAGAGATAATATTACTGTTTTTTTATTAGTGTTGAAGCCCTCCGTGATGTGTTCCACGACACGGAGGAGTTGATGAGAGGTTGAATGACCTGCTCGAAAACCATGTTGAAAGTCTGGCAAGAATTTACATTTATTTGTGATTTCATTTAATCTTACAAGAATTACTTTTTCCAGGACTTTTCCCAAGCAAGGAAGGAGACTTATCGGCCTATGGTTCTCCGTTAATAATGGATCCTTGCCTGGTTTAGGAATTAAAATGACATCAGCTTCTTGGAAGTCCTTTGGAAAGCAACGTAGTCTAAGTGCTGCGTTGCAGATGGCAGTCAGGGCGCAGATGCCCTTTTTTGGTAGGTATTTAAGGATTTTGTTAGATATTCCGTCAGGACCGGCCGCTTTCTTTTTCTTTAGACCCTTGATGATTTTTATTATTTCTTCTGGAGAAGTGGCTTTAATGGGCGGGTCCTGAGGGTCGAGACTTAATATTGCTTCTACTTTAGAATCCACCTTAGCTACAAAGGCTGGGTCATCGTGTTCCGTGTTTGGAGTGAATTGAGCTTCAAGGCTATCTGCGAAGGCTTCAGCCTTATCGGTTGCAGAAAAAACTTTACCGTTTAGGCCTTGAAGCGGAGCTATTTTAGTTACTGGACGTCTGAGGCTTTTGGAGAGTTTCCAGTAAGCGTCCCTGTCGTCTTCGAGGGAGGAAATGAATTCATTCCAACGCTCGTTACGGTGGTCGAGGAGTGCGTCGCGTACCTCTCTGGTTAATCTATTTAAGTGTTGCTTTACGATGGGGTTAAAAGAACTTTGCCACTCCTTACGCACTTGGTTTTTTTCCCTAATAAGGTCTTTGACCTCTTCGGGAATACCGTATTTCGCTGAGTTGAATTTCTTTTTATTATTTTCTAATGACGCTTCGTTGATGCAAGATTTTAAGGTTTTAATTAAGTTGGAGGTGGCAGTATTTAATGCTAATTCGTTAGGTATCGATGTCGGTATTGTGATTTTACTTTCTAATAAATCGCTGAGTTTTTTCCAATTAATTTTCTTTTTGATAGGCACGTGGGGGACCAAAGGATTAGAGCCTCCTGATAATGTTAGAAGAACTGGATCGTGGTCGGAGGTTAGTTCGCTAAGTACTTTTAATGAGTGCAAATGATTTGTTTCTTTTAAGATGACTATGTCAATCACGTCCGGGATTGAGTTAGCTTGATGAAGCGTTGGTATGTCCGGCGCGTCTACTACAATTGATTTAGTGCTAGCGTATTTTGCCAGCACGTTACCTTTTAGGTTTGGACGTTGACTGTGCCACGATCCATGTTTTGCGTTCATGTCCCCGGCTATAATGGTGGGGACATTTTCTTCTAATAGACTGTCCAGTTCGGACGGGATCAGTGGACGTTTTGGTGGTGAGTAAACGGAAATGAGTTTAAGTGGTCCTGAAGATGTATTTATTACTACCGAGGTGGATTCTATGTTACTGCTAGAGAATGAATGTGCTAGACGGTGGTCAATATTTTGTTTTACTAAAATGGCCGTGCCGCCGCCTCTATTGGTTAATCTGTCATCACGGTATGTGATGTAGTTTGGTAATTGAAATTTCTTAGATGGTTTGAGCCATGTTTCATTAATGAAGAATACGTCGATGTTGTATTCTTTAAGAAATTCAATTATTTCACCTTTGTGGGTGATGACAGAGCCATTGGCGTTCCAATAGGCTGTTTGTAAATTGACTGTTTTATTTTGGTGTCTAGACATTATGGTTTCTTAAAGTGGCTTGAATTTTAAACATTTCGTCAGTAGCGAGTTTAATCGTGGCTTGAAGAGCTGCTAGCTGCTCTTTGAGGGCTTTAACGTGAGCCGGGTCCATCGGGGACGAGGGTAGTTGGGACTCTTGGGTGGGGGCTGGACCCCTGTCTAGTCTGTGCTGCTGAGAGTTAGCGTGATACATATGGGCTTTGGGCTGGTTACTAGGACCCCTATTCGCTTGATGGTGCGGTCTATTATTATAAAAATGAGGCTGAGGCCAGCTACGGGGAATTGGATTTGGAGAGTTGCGTGGGAGTTGGGATGCGGGCTTGCGGGCGGTGGGGGTAGGGTTTGAGGTGGGGGGAGTTATGGGGGGGGGGGAAATTGGGACAGATGGGGTTGGAAGGGTGGGAAACTCCACTAGGGAGGCTGCGGGAGCTGTTGCCTGTCTGGGGGGGTTTAGATGTGAATTTATATTTACCGATTGTCTGTTATTATCATGTTGTATTCTGTGATTATTAATTTGGTGCCGCCTATTGTTATTATAATTTCGCGTGTAGTTAGAGTTACGGTTTCTGTTGTAATTTGGGTTAGAATTTTGGGGCCTGGCAGGGCACCCACCATAGTTGGCCGTATGGGCCCCTTGGCATAGAGCACATTTGGCCGGGGTATCCCTCGGTTTCGTGCAGTTAGATGATCGGTGAGGATCACCGCACTTGACACAGCTCTAACTCAACTGCTTCACTCTACCATTCCTTTAGTGTCGCGTTCCGATACCGTTGTTTCACCACTCCCACCGGTTTCGGGTACAGAAATACGCCAGTAAACACAGCAGCAAATCTACTAGTACTACATAACCAACCTATGAATTATATTGATGATTTACCGACTCTCCTGCTCGAGTCGCGAGGTAGGCACTGAAAGAATGTAGGCAGGTTAACCTACTGTTTGTGATAAGGTATTTGTGCCATTTTAATAATGAAGATTTGAAGTTTCCCCGCGTTTGAGACAAGGCACCTACCCGGGGCGGCGCGGCGCCGTATTTTTATGAAAAGCTCGTTTGAACTCGAATGTTTACAGGATCCGCTTGATATTCCTTACCGCTTCAATGGGTAAACCTAATGTTTAAGTCATGCGTACTTGAAATATGGGCGCATTCTGATGATAAACTCGCGCGCCCGTCTTTGTTCCAGTTTTCGGCAAGACGGGAATTTTTTTCATGTCGAACGCATAAGAATATCATGAAAAAACAACATTCTGAATAATATAAAGCTGATGAATTCTTTTAATCTATTGGGTACCTATCTAGGTCACATAATATTGGCACAATGAATAATTTAACATATTTCTTTAAAATATAAAAATAATATTTTTATAATGAAGTAGTCATTTAAACCTATGTTTGTTATGCGCATAATACAAGTGCGCTTAGTTGGTTCATTGACCCTACCATATGATAATAAGTTTATATCTACTAACGAAAAAATCTGCCATGTTGCGCTGCAATTTAGCCAATATTACGGACAGTGTCACAGTATCTCATCATCGAGGCAGATGTTTTTAACTGTGAACATTTCAATTCGTATCTGAGATTTGCATGATTAAGTTGAAGTATAATTTTTATAAGTTGGTCACACTTTTTAATTTAATTTAAATTCAACCGGTTCAAATACCTTTCAACCTTTTGTTTTTTAAGTGGTTTAAATTTTACTCCTGTGAATTGCAGTCTCAACACAGAAGTTTTACACCAATTGATATGGAAAATAATACGTCAGCAGCGACGTCAAAGAGTTTTATTATGAAATATATTTTTAAAAAAAAGTTTCTTTATTTTTAGATAACCGTGTGATATACATGGTTTTCTAATTGGTCTTGCATTTTACTTTCTGTTATGAGTATGATTTTCAATTGAGTCAAATCATTATTAATCAAAATTATTAGAAATGTAACTTATGATTTCACGCAGTGTGAGTACAAACAACTGAACAATCACTAACAACTACATAATATTATTTTGCGCAATTTTAGTGAAAATATGGGCCAAATGTGGGTGTTCTCTCATGCCATAACACTATTCCAGATGGACAGTATTATATAGATATTGAGAATTATAGGAAAGAAACAAAGCAACCGTAAGCGGCGTTTCGCGCCGTTTCGCACCGCTTACGGTTGCTTCGTTCCTTTCTCATAATTCGCGACTCTGCTCGCGGAGATTTCATCCTGTTTATAAGAAAAGTGACATAATGTCCAAAGCAACTGGCTATTATTTAATGTTAGACGCACCCGATTTCGTTTTACTTGCGTTGTCATCTATAACTCAATCTTTTAAAAGATGAATAAGGTATTGAATTTAGTATTTTACAAATACATCCACTCTGGAAGAGCATCCACTAGAGATTATTGATTACTTAAACTTTACTCTCGTTATTTGCCAAACTGAAGACTCCAACCTGGAAGAACTCATAGTCACTGGCAAAGTGCAGGCAAGAGAAGCAGCGAAAAGTCATTAATGCTCCGAAGTGACCAAATATCTCTGGCATCTGGTTTGTTGGTGTTTGAAAGATTGGAGAAACCTAGTTCACCAAGGAAATTGAAGTGGGGTCACGATTCTCAGCATTATGAATCCGAATCAAAAAGAATAGAAAGAAGTATTTTTATTTTGATGTTAAAACACATAACTACAATTGTAAACTTATTTTTTAAATGATATACTTATGTTTATAAAACAGGGTTTTTATGCATAGCACAGAGGATAGCAAATTATTATAAGCATTAATTACTCGCCTGAAATATCTATTCAAATTGAAAATATCTGAAGAGTATAAATATATTCCCGTCGGCGGCATTTATTTTTACTCGGGAGATATTTTCAATTTGTATGGATATTTCAGGCGAGTAATTAATGCTTATAATAATTTGTTAAGCAATTGTATCCAATAAGTCAAAATTTTCTACCGAAATTCTTTTTACAATTTTCAAAGTACCTACAGTAGACAAAATGTATCAAAAATATTCAATACTTCAAATTTACAAAGAAATACAGTCAAATACTCATAACTTGCAATTCAATACATCAGCAAGATACAGGGTGCGCCAGAAAAACTTACTTATTTGAAAAAATTCCCGACCGTTGAGTTGGGCAAGTAGAGGGGCGGGAGGGGGCGCATCTGGAGGAGGACGTCCCCAAGTTTGTTTCCCATTCTCGTCAGTTGCCATTATGCTGTGGTCTAGAGAGCAGCGGGCATGAATTTGCTGCGACAACATTTCCCCAACCGCCTCATCTCTCTCCGAGACGATCTCCCATGGCCGGCGCGCTCTCCGGATTTGACTCCATGTGATTTTTTTTATGGGGTTATTTGAAATCCCTTGTTTATGTCGATCGACCACGGACCATAGATCACCTGAAGAACAACATTCCTGATGCTATTGCCAATATTCCGATTGATATGCTGAGAAGAGTGGACGAAAACTTCAAAAAACGACTTAACCAGTGTATGCGCGATGAGGGTCGCCATTTAAAAGATGTAATTTTTAAGACAGTATGAAAAAAAACTTGATACATTGCATTTTCAAATAAAAAAGAATTACAACAATAACTACAGTGCTTTTGTTTTTATTGAACTTTCAAATAAGTAAGTTTCTCTGGCGCACCCTGTACCAGAAAACTATTAAAATCCCAAAATTTAACACTAAGCTCATTCAAAATACCTATCTTTATCTAGGCATAATTTATTTTAATAACCTTCCATTATATTTAAAAAATATCGAAAACATTCAGGAATTTCACCTTAAATTAAAAAATTACCTTAAACTTTTATAAGTCCAAAATACGTTCACTACTTACATCTAGAAGTAATATTGTTTAAATCTTGTGTTGTTTCTAAATAATTTATTTACTTTAATACTAACATGTACATAATTGAACTAGAATTCCCTCACCAAACACAAGAGCATTGTCTCTTTATGGTGAGGAAAAGCTATAATTTCTATTGTTTTATATCTCGTTAATATCCTGTATTTATCTATGTAAAAAAATATTTTTTCTTATATAAAATAAAAAAAAAATAAAATAAATAAGTCTTACCATTCCAGATTGTAAAATTTCATAGAAATGTCACGATAAACACAGTAAACGATAAACACAAGTCTAGTGAACAGAGTATATTATTTTCAAGCAAAGGTTATTTTATTATTATTTCTATAAAAGTATAATTTTTACAATGTGTCGACTTTGAATCTTTTTTGAATTTTGAATCATTTCTAAAGAATGTTCAGAGTCCTAGTTCTTACACACATACGGTCTCCATGAGATTCCTTCACAAGTTATGTGCGATTTTTCCATCTCTAGTGCGCGATGGTAATAAATTCCTAAGACAACGCGACGATGGTTTAGCCGCGCGATTTTAAAATCGCTGGCGCGTGGGACGCCTATTTGCCTAAGACCTCTTAGCATAGCTTTCCTGTGGTACCTCTTTTGAATCTTTTGACGACCAAATTTATGTGGAACATCACCATTCTCTCCCAAGTATTACTATGTCATCGACCAGGTTTTTTTTCAAAGAGTTAACCATAACCATTTCCTATTGAAACTGAAAACATTTTTGTGAATATATAAAGGCTATAGAAGTGAAACAATTTCACTACAAACAGGTCATATTCTTTTATTTAGCGTTACGCCCAGCTGGGCTTTTACAGCGAATATAAGAACATAATACATTATAATGAGCTATTGAAAATTATTCAAAAAGTTTTTAGAGCATTCAGTAATGTAAACAAAGGTGATGGTGTGCTCAAAGTTCTAATATACGGTTCCATGATATCTCAACACAGTGACAATTCAACACACTTTTAAAAAGTGATATAAAGTTATTAGAAACGATGAAAAAAATTTTTTCTTAACCTAACCTAACCTACTTAACCCAGTTAATAAAGTTTTTGTTTCATAACTTTCCATGACTTTATATAACTTTTTAAATATGTGATGAATTATCATTGTGATTTTATATATCCGGTCACCCTAATATATATTACATTTCATTTTGCAGGTAAATGAAGTCATCAAATATATCAACAGCACCAACTCCCAAATTTATTATCCAAATAATGCATCTTATATGTTAGTGAGTATGTTTGACTGTTTTGTATTTTTTGCAGAATGTAACATTTTTCTTCCGTTTGGCGGTAATGAAATTAAATATTTGTTAATGTGACACCTCCCAAGATCGCCACTGAATATACAGCGTAAAGGCAGGGGAACTAAACGCAAGGGTGGCAGCATTGTAATGAGAGTCAAGTGCAGGGGCTACATGAAGGGGTTTATTAACGCGGGTTTTGAAGAGGCCTAGATTATATTATGAAGAAGGAAAAACAGAAGACGGTAGCTCGTTCCACATACGAGAAAAGAGTCGAAGAAAGGACCCGTTCTCATGAAGCCAACATCAACTTTGAACGGGTGGCTAGTTGGCGACTATGGCAATGCTATCAAATTCGTGGTTAACACGGAGTCTGAAACAGTTATCATTTTAGGAAGCATATTTAGATGCAACAGATTCGTCAAAATGGTAAAATTAATGTTTTATGTTGAATATTTGAATTTTACGTACCTAATAAAATTATTCTAAGCCCTTTATATATTGATAAAATGCACTTTCAAGGGGGCAGATAAGTAAATATACAATAATCAAACCCCATTTGCCCAGTGGGGGTGTATCGCTATGTCTTAAACTTCAATCACTTTAAAATTGACGTAGAGGTGACATTTGGGTTTCAAAACTTAAATTCCAATCGCTCCATGAAGCATTCATTTTGTAGTATTTTTTTTTTTTTTTTAAATACATAAACGGCTATACTGCCTTTTATAAATAAACATATAACAGAGTAAAAAAGTAAGAAAAATAATATAATTACATAATAATAGTTTTAAACTTAAAAATAACATACAATTATTTTGTGTATCACTACCAAAAATAACAAAAAAAGAACAATGAGAAATATCATCATTTCATTTCAACATGTCCATATTGTGTATATAAAGTTACATTATGGAAAAATAATTTTTGAGTGCATGTTTATATTGCGCTAATTTAAAAAAATAAATGTCGCCGATGTTGTATGAAATTGAATGTGTATTGAACAATGAATAATGAAATTACACTAAAAATCTATTCAATGGTGTTGACAATAATAAGTCGGTGAAGTTTTTCGCTGATAATTAAGAATTAAGTTTTGTTAGCTATCGGCGTCACAGTGATTTTTGAATGTGGTGGATGGACTATCATGATTTATTTGAAGACTATCATTCTAAATTAATTTTAAAGTTATGCATTTATTTTATACGTACAATAAATGGTTCCCAGGGCGGCGCGCGGCGGTACCCAAATCTGCTTCCCAAATTGTATTTTGAAAAGAAATACAAATAGATCGGCGCTCGTACATATCTTTCAAATGTTATTCACATATCAAAAAATACGTGTGTTTCAAATAATGGAGACAACCTCTTAAGTTTCAGGGTTTGGTTGAATTAAACATTAAAGTGCACGCGGAAGGAGAAAATCGGAAATAGCGTCTCTATTTATCGCCGCTACAATCCGCGATCAATCTTACGCGGTGAATTGCTTTATTAAATCATCGTAGTAGTTTATGTCCGGGCGTATAATTGAGTCATCACTCGCCCCAGACACTCCTTGTCTCACAGCCCCTACGGCTCGCGTCCTGATAGGTTCACAAAGGTTCATGGATTAGACTATTCCTACTACACCTATCATGCGACATCCTGATAAATGACGGGTGAAACCTTAAAATGGTCCAACCCTTACAATAGAGCACACCGATAAAATATCGACGTTTAAACTTTAAAGATATTGATGGTGCAAATTTGATTTATTTATAAAATTTCAAAAATATTTAACATTTTACTTAGAAAACAATATACATATAGAACTTTAAAAAACGCCCTTCTTTAATAAAATAAATAGTTCACGAAGACCACCACTTTCACTGTTCTAAATTTGTGCCTTTATTATTATTACTTAATCAATAATTATAATGTGGCTTTGTGGCACCATTTTAAAATAAATGAAAATAATTAACTTTATTACCTTTATTCAATGAAAATTATCGACGTGTTTCAAAACCTTTCTAGAGTTTTTTTTATTTGAGGTTTCTTCAATAGTACATTAAATATAATATAATTATGTATCTTTATTTATTTTAATATCAACTGTATAAAATATACCAAATTATACAATAAATTATAAACAGTGACAACAGAAATATACAATGAACAGAAACTCTAGATGGATATAAAAAGTTAGAGATACAAGTACATGCAAAAGTTATAGGTAGACTAGATTAGATTAGTATTGATTGAAATATATTATAGTATAAATGATATGATATAATATATAACAATAGCTAAAATGTATGCATTTATTTTCAGGTTTTGATTGAAAATAGGTAAGTGCCAATCAAGCTCTTGGTTCACCGTATTGACTATTATTATTGACCCAAATTTCCTCAGTTGCCCCAGGCAGTTCATTTTATATACATATTTATTTGACTTTTTACGTAAGTATGAGTAGACTTACATTTTATTGGTCATAATTTAAAAGATATGATATTGAAGCCTTTTATGTACCTAGCTTCTGTTCAGTTAAACAGATCCGCTACATCTGCGTATCTATTACTAATTTCATGTAATCTAGGTACAAGCGAGTGTTTGAAATGTTCAGTCTTATCTTTTTTTATTTATTTATTTATTTAATACATGTTACATTGTTTTGAAATTTACATAAAGTAGATATAATGAATTACCATACTAGGCGGCTGCCTGTTTCATGGTGACCAATTGAGTGTAATTACTTTGTATGAAAATGAAATCTAGTGTAAACATATGAAATTAGTAACTATAGATGAAGCTAAAATTTTGGAAAAATTGTAATAAAAAGTAGAAGATAGAAATTAGAGAGGAGAAAGAAGTAAATTAGCATTAGATTGTAAAAATGTACATAATTATATACATAATTTTTAATATGTGTGCATGCAAGCACACATGTGTATATAGCAGCAGACATACCTATATACATATAACAACACATGTATACATACACCCATATGACGCATCCTCACGCATATAAACAATATATACACCTCTATCTGAGTACTTGGAATAGGCTACTAACACTATAACAATCACACATCAAAAAATCCCCGAGCGCTTTCCTGAAACTGTCGTATTTGGCTATTGATTTTATTTCTAACGTTAAATTATTGAATAGTTTTGGAGCAAGAAAGTTAAATTGTCTTTGTGCCATTGAGGTTTTTATTGGGGGAATATTATAATTGGATTTGTTGGAATATCTTGTGTTATGGGTCGATTCAAAAATATTTTTTTTCGTATGTTTGAATTTATAGTAGGAGGATATGTTTTTGACGTATAAGGATTTTATGTTGAGTACTTTGAAGTCGTTAAATAAGTCCTTCGTGGGGTGAATATAGTGTACTTTGTAAATAGTCCGCATTATCAATTTTTGAGCTTTAATTAATGGATCTAATATCGTGTTAGAGCATCCTCCCCAGACTACTATACCGTAAGATATAATTGATTGGCATAAAGAAAAGTATACCGTTTTTAGTGTATTTTTATTTAGAATATTTCGTAATGACCTGAAGATATATGCCAGTTTCCGTATACGGTTTGTAACATTTATTACGTGATCTTCTTATCGTAGTTTATTGTCAATTATTACACCCAAATATTTAATGGAATCTACTCGTTCTAGTGGATTGCACAGACAACTAGAGTTATCTCTACAATAATGTATTTTTAGTGTACGATTGATTGAAGGCTGACTCGGAATATTAAGACTAAACGTTATATATTTTGTTTTAGTTATGTTTAGGGTGAGTAGATTATCATCCAACCACTGTTTAATAATTTGCAATGTTAGATCCGCTCTATGAAATGTTTCTTCCCATGTCTTACTTTTTAGTACTAGGGCAGTGTCATCGGCGAAATCAGTGTCATCTTGATGAAAAAACTTTTGATTTTGAAACTCAGTGATAATTTTCATAATTTTAATTCTTGTTTATATTTATGTGTATAACACGCGATAGTCCCAACATTTTGGAGCCAGTGTAACTATGTCATCCCGAATCGGGCTATGAAGTGGGGCTGAAAGTAGAGGGGAGGGGAAGGAGATGGGAAAAATAAGAGGAAGGTGTGGAAGTACCTGGCTATTTCCGGCTAGATCTGGTCACCAAACACGGCTAAAGCCATTTCAAGCAACGTTGCACTACTAATGGTGGTCTTACACCAAGGCGATGCTGAGAGTATCTTTCACTCTGAATTTTTGGGGATCTGGTTAGAAGACGAATGAAAGATGTGGGTGGTATCCTAGCATTGGCTTTATTGAAGTAGTCAGATTACAGAGTCCAAATAGAATAGCCAGTGGGATGCATGTAGGTCACATTACGGTGGGATGTAAGTCCCTAGTCCATAATCACGGCGACGAAGTCGGTGTCTCCATCCATGAATTTATTGATTCGGCGGGATTTTTGGCATTGATAACAAAACTGCTTTCGATTGGTTTCTTATTTGCAGATTTTGTGAAAAAATGTATTTTTTGTCCTTGTTAGGGACGAAAATATTTAATTTACTATTAATTTTATTTTTAAAATATTCATTTGTATAAACGTAAAATATTATATCCATTTTAAGCCGATTCTGAACTATATCTTTTCATATTTTAAAGTAATATCTAAGTTATACTAAGTTCCTTTTCTCGAATGTTTATTTATTTCAGTTTCTTTTGTTGAAAAAATGTATGAAAACATGAAATAAAAGTATTTTAAAATAAAATATCTACCTATACATACAGAAAAATCCTTAATTAAGTAAGTAAAGTAAAATACCAAGTTTCCGTGAATAAATAAGGAATAATAAAGCAATAAAATAAAGAGTTCAAATCCCGGCGTGCGCATGCAAATTTTCCACGACTAAATCTATAGGGCTGCTACTACTGGGTTCTAGAAATTCAGTACATCCAACGCGCATCACATTGGAACCTACGAGTGAGATGGCGAATGTACGCTGCATCTACCTATTTATAATAATAGAAAAGCCGCCAACCGCCAACCGCCAACTCGCGGTTCGCCGGTTTATTCTTGAACGAGTGGTACCTATATAAACATAGCGACATCGCGGTACCTAGGTTAGTCTTACAAGAGGGTCAGTACCACTCAAGCGTCCAGCTACAAATGACGATGTGTGGTCAACCCACCCCCGCGCACGCACACCGCGCCGAAATATTGTGCTCCCGCATTAAACCGTAATACCCACAAGTGTTCCCGGCGTCACTAGCGCGGTTCCAGCCCATCATCAGCCAACCAGGTCCACCGTACCTTTGGCTTACTTCACACTTGAGTACCAGGAAGCCCCATACTCCTTACTAGTAATGAACACCACCCGCAAGTCCGGTCTCCACCGAAGCGGTGTCGAGACACCGGCTTAAAATGGATATAATATTTTACGTTTATACAAATGAATATTTTAAAAATAAAATTAATAGTAAATTAAATATTTTCGTCACTAACAAGGACAAAAAATACATTTTTTCACAAAATCTGCAAATAAGAAACCAATCGAAAGCAGTTTTGTTATCAATGCCAAAAATCCCGCCGAATCAATAAATTCATGGAATAAATTTACAATGGGGGGTGGTAGGTATTAGGCTGTAGAACCTAAACGAGGGTGGGAGGTTCAGGTGTCTATATGTTTAAATAACAACCACTCAGGCCTTCCCAAATACGCCGTTTATCCCTAACAACCCTTAAGGGAAGTTCAATTTCCATTGACCGTAATATTTTTAGGCCAAATATTTTTCGTTATTGATCATCATTTCTTTGATGCCCTTTGAAATTGTTTGTTTAGGCGTTTCACGCTGAGACTTTGATATTCTTGAACTTTGACCTCAAATTATCGGTAACCTTCTGTTGAAAAAACAAAAATTTTAAAGTATTTAAGTGGAAGATACTTCAGTATCGCCCTTATGAAATAATACCATTCTGAATCTAAACGGTGCTTGAAATAGCTTTAGTTATGTTTAGTGATCAGTTTTGAATAGCCAACGAACCAGGTTTCGCTTATCCCAATCAGGGCCGTTTGGCGAAGTTCGAATGTCTTGAGAAACTCTGCGCTCGCCAATTGGCGTGTGCTTTAATACAATTTTCAATGCTCAGTGTAAATCCGACAACTGTCGCGACGTGTTGCTTTTATGCTGGCACAGTGATTGAAAGAATCAAAACAAATTGTGTGGAGGTGGTTTTTGACCAACTACTCTAGTTGTAAAGTTATAGCATGTTGAATATGGGTGAAAAATCTTTGCGAGTTTACATGTCAGAGTTTTCCAAGGCATATCTGGCCAAATTAATATATAAGGGTGACATAAGACTCATAACGGGGGTTTGCTGAACGCTCACATTTTAATTGTTTTTGATCAACGTATTACTATAATCTCAAACGTTTTTACAGGGATCCATATGTTATTTATATTTAAGCCACAATTTTTTTATTTTTTTATTCAGTGAATTAGTAACTTCCCCAGGGATCACTCAAGAAACATTTGGGATTTTAGAAATACGTTCATTAGAAATAATTAAAATAAATCGCTCGGAAATATCGATTTGTTAGCCTGATAGGGCAAAGTCTGAACATTGTTTTTACACGATTTCATCACTTACGTTGTTAAGATTCCCACTTTATTTTAGAGAATAGATAAGGAACATTCAACCGCATGCCTCTCCAATGCACTAGAGCCACGCGTAGAATATTATTATTCACGGCTGTTTCACTTACGTTGCTTAGATTTTGGCTTTATTTTAGGGTTTTGTCTCATATTAAGCCCTGACGAAGCTTGAGATGAGCGAAACATGGTTGTATGTAATTTATTAATTCAACAAAAGTTGTGTATTTTTTATTTAATAATAATATCACCACAAACAGACTTAAAAAAATATTATAGCTTATCGCCACTGAATTAATCGAATCATGGAATAGGGTCAAGTCGAAAAATCAAAGGTTACAACCGCGCGAGTAAACCTTTTTCACTATTCGACACATTATCGAGCCCTGCGTATCAAAAAAACTTCAGATACATGAGCCGGTATAAAATGGCAAATAATATCAAACAACCTTTTCGACCCTTGAAATATCTTAAGGTTGATTGAGTCCTTAACCTCCAAATTGACCATGACCAATATCCCGCCAGCAAGTTGTTGATCGCGGCGAAATTATAATGGCGTGCCCACCTCTGCTCGCACCTTCATAAATTGCTCTGAAGGGAGGCATGAACTGAACGTGAATTGCTACATGGGTAGTTTAAGACGACGAATAAGATCACCACACATAAACATATCGTTAGTATGTACATTTCTTAAAAATAAAAATATTATGATAGTTTCTAGGCTTCACTTTTGAATGAAAACAAAATAATTTGGTAGCTGAAATCAAAGACAAATGCTTGAAAGATATCTATTCGCTATTTAATTAAACTTATTTTAAGTTTGATGTTGTTTAATTAACGTATACATCTGAAACCATAACATTATCTTTGCATTTTTATTCAAAGGAAACAAATACTTTAGGGTGTGACATTACATATTAAATAAAGAAACACACTTTGTAATACACCACTTTTATTAAATTAATAAATGACAGGCAACCTGGTTTCGCTTATCTCAAGCTCGGGGCTTTTTACATTGAACCCTGACGAAGCTTAAGATAATGTTATGTTTGCACAAAGCTTGCAAGAGCTAACTGCAAAGTTAAGTATATGCTCACGCGTTGCCGGAATTCGATCATACACCCAGAGCGTGTAAACACACTAGTATATACGCATCTCGGCATGTCTACAATCGGGTGAACACCAATACATACACGTACATCCGCGATGTCTCCGACCTGATATTGGTCACGTAGGCCTATAAGTACCTACAACCAATCATATGGCTAAGATGCAAAACGTGTCCTTATAAGGGCATGGGGCACGCGCCAAAGAGTGGGACAAGCCCCCCCCCGCGAGCGACCAAAGCAGGTCAAGTACTCGCGGCCAGCTACCCACGCCTCAGTTCCCTGGGAAGCGCGCGGATTGCAACATGCTGTGTTGGTTCCGAGTTAACTTTTGCCGCTCAAATCTGTGACGCCGTAAAAATGGACCGGCGGAATTGTTTCACCTTGCGTGTCGCCTCTCGAGTACCAGTTCTCCACTTCAAAGGGATCCCCCGAATCACCAGCACCATTACATTGTAGAGCTGTGTCATGTCTCCCTCTGCCTGAGGCCCACCAGCACGTAACATTATATAATTGGGTCATGTCTCCTCCGTCCGGGCCACATGCTGTCTACGGCCCAGACACCTCTGCTCACCACAGCCGGGTCGTGAAGAACCCCTTGGCGAACCGACCCGTGCTCCAGCTCTTCCTCGCCTGTTGATGCCGGCCGCCCTTCCTACCGTCCACGCCAGGCTGAGAACAGTGAACTCATAGACCCCTGCCTCAGTCCTGGGCGTCTGCCGCTCCAGCCTGTTTGTGTGGAGCCCCTTGGCCCTCCAACCAGTGCCCCCGCCCTGCTCCATCGTCTCTGCGCCTCCAGCCGCCGCTCTGGCGTCCTTTGTCGTCCAGCGTGGCGTGCCCCGGTGGCAGTCCTTCGGCTTCCGTCCTGCACCCTGCCTAGGCCCCTGCCTATGGCACCTGCTGACCGTCTCACCGCATCCACCGTAAAGTACACGTGAGCTAATATTATACCTTTGTCAATCAGAGCCCTTAGAGTCAATAGATTGCTAGAAACAAGTCAGGCCTTAAAGAGCTATTTACCTTTTGTAGATCTGTGTGATAACCTGTATTACCTGTATTACCTGTACAATAAAAACTCATATCAAGAGACTTGTTTCATTTGGGAAATTGACTATATATAAATCCACACCCTGAAGATTGGAGTACAAGCTCAGCTTGTGTACTCACTCATATATAGCATATTACTTGGCTGGAATGCTAATGTAACAACTTATAACTATAAGTTACGTTAATAAGCACTAATGTAACAATAATCTGGTTGGATGTCTTGAGTTCATTTATAATATTTTATATTTTAATTTTATCACTTATGGGACTGAAAGAATATTAAAACTTATTGCCACTGCAGGCATCGAATCGTGGACTTCAAGTCGAAAAATCAAAGGTTAACTAGGTAGCTTTGCAATCCGTTTTTGCCTGGGATTTGGATTGCGGACATTGGAACACGCAACACAGCGTTTTGTCTATTTACTTATTATATTAATGATCTTTAGGTACAAAAATAAAAATTTCATAAACTTCACCTGAGTTATGTTAACTTCAAAAAAGGAATGTATTTTTTTAAATAAAATAAGAGTACAAAATAAGTCACTTGAAACATTGTGTTAGGAAATATATTTATTATCTAGTACTTTAACCTTCCCGTTGCAAATACGAATAGCCAAAATATTTTAAATTACCATCCTTCATGTAATTTTTTGACCTTATAGTTATTGTATGTTTGTATATCTACAAAACCTTTAAACTGTTTTTTTAGTTTTTAGTGCTGGATTAAAACATATTTCTTTGCAAATTTTTAGGTATCGTTCCCAGCTAAAAATAATGTTTCTTGCCATCTGGAACCATACCACCGATGATTCTATTTGCACAGTGGTCCGTCACTCCCTCATGTGTGATGTTCACCATCGAACTCGTACGCGCTATTACCGAAAAATGAAAAATTTATTGATAAATTTTAATAACACTAAGCAAAAAAGTCACACCATGAATGAACTATTAGTCCTGTACATAATTAAGGTGGCAAAAACAATCGTTTGTGGTACTTTCTCACCCGTCGTAATTCGGTGTAAACCAAAATGAAACAACTAAGGATAATATACTTAATTAAGTACTGTAAACATTAACGAACAATGATTTTGATTAAACTAAGCAAATAGTTTGTATTCACAAAATGGGTAAACATAAATTTTAATGGAAAAGCACTTCTCAGAATAAGAATGTAATTAATGCTCCGTTTAACTTGATATTGAATATAAACTTTACAACAGATTTCAGGAAACCACTAATACTAGCTTCATACTAGCGGTGAACTTGATTGAGATGTTCATTACAAATTGATCGCTTATTTCACTACTCGATGACTTGACTCAACCTGATTCAGGGTTTAAAATAAACGATTACTCAAAATTAAAATTTTTGCAAAGAAACATTTTTGATTATTAAAATCTGTTAGTAGTTAGTAGTTAGTTTCTGTTTCGCCTTTCGGAAAATTTCTCTTAGGAAGGAGCAAAAAAACTTTCACACGCAAAAATAACAGAACTTTTACTCGGTCGTTCGGTGTTAGATCGATGGAGGTCAAATTGGAATAATTGGATGTAAAAAAAGTTTCTTGTTTCATAAGTAAATAACTCATTGGGAAATTATTATCATCTGAATTCCCAAAAAAAGAATCCCAATTTCTAAAAAAGCAATTAAATAATTTTCTCGTTATAATATAATTTATTAGGTAAGATTTTATCACTTGTAAGTATTTTCCAAAACAAATATTTCCAATTATGAAAAAGAAGCTTAAATTCAAAGTAAAAGTTTAATACATTACATTAATCATTTATTCATTATCACTCTTACATATTATTTGTATTTAATATCAAATGTACGTGTGTATATGTATGTATGTATGCATGTATGTATGCGTATGTATGTATGCAACTATGTATATGTTTGTGTGTACGTATGTATTTATATGTGTATATGCATGTGTATGTATATATATGTATGTATGTGTTTATACGTGTATATATATATATACATTTTCTCTTATTCTCTCTTATTATTTCCTTGTTTTTAACATTTCTTTGTTTTTAACCTTTCTTTGTTTTCTTTGTTTGTTTATTGCTTTTTAAACTTCTTTATCTTTTTTGCATGATGTGAACATTGGTTATTGGGTTGTAACCTAATTCTTTTACTTATTTTTTCTCTCTCTCTATGCATGTTATGTTATAAACCTGTTAATGTTCCTAATAAAATAAAAAAAAAAAAAAAAAAAAGAGTTCGTTACACACCGTTTACCGGAATTACACATAGAGGCACAACCTTAAACTAACAATATTATATAGTATCTCTAAGAGCACAACGGAAATGAGTATTTTTGTTAATAAAGGATTGAATCATTCTAAAATTGTTTCAGGTTTTTTCTCGATTTTCAAACCTCCAAAACCATATTCGTAATAAAGATTTTTGCCATTTTAGCATAGCATGTAATCCGTCCGAAAAAGTCTAATTATCTCAAAATTAACATCGATGGATTTGGTTCCCTCTAAAACTAATTAATCTGTGAGAAATAGTTAGGATGCAGGCGAATTCTCCAATTAATGTTTTTTTACTGTCAATAAAAAAATAAATAAAAACTGTTTCCGCATGCCTAGGTTTTTGGATATTTTCTGCATAGACATTAAACCTGACATGTTATCTTCCTACGATGTTTTTTTTCAGAACTATTGATCTTCAGAATGTGGATTGAATGTGATTGGTCATACTAACGGTAACGGTTATTATAAAATGTTGATGGTTCTCACCGGTGAAAATTGTAGTAGGACATAAATATAACTAAAACATGATTGAATTAACATCAAGGAGTAGTTGTGTTCCTCTGGACGATTGCTCCCTTAGACGGAGATGCTTTCTCCTAAACAGCTCAGTTTAACACTGACACCTCACAAGAGCGCCCCTGTCTTTACAGCATGCAGTCTAAAGGCAGGGGAATTATATAGCCACAAAGCTGGACAGCATTGAAGGAGGGTTAAGGAAGGGGCTGTAGGATGGTATTTATTAATGCGGGTCTGTAAGAAGCCCGGATTATACGAAGGAAGAAAAACAGACGCCGGTAGGTCGTTCCACATACGCGCCGACTTACACAAATAAACGACCCGTTCTCAGGAAGCTAACATCAAAATTGAACGGGTATTTCACTAGTGCCCAGATACACATGAGATCAATGCTGCTAGCTCCTTGGAGCAGGTTTCATTGCACTACCTGTAGAACGTACTCAGCATGCCTGTGTTGCGTCTGTGCATTAGAGATGGCAATCGGTCTATTAACAAAGGTGTGTTGATTAGATGGACCGCCCCTTTTTCACAGAATCAAGCAGGCTTATCAGTATTGTGGGGCTCCAGCCCAGAGGTGGCTTCCAAAATTTGGAATTTACAAATAAATTCAATAGTTGAACGTACTACACATTCCAACAAAATGTACACACTTAACCAAAAAACCAATCATTAACACCATGCAACCACATTGACCAATCGGTAAATAGACTATCCACCATCTATGAACTGCCGCTTGGTCACTAACAGCTGGGCGGCTGGGCGAATGAGCAGCTGGGCGGCTGGGCGGTTGGGCTGCTGGGTGATTGGTCTGGTCAGCTGTCGGCATACAAGGTGACCGGTCGACACTGGCCACGTAACTCCCGCTTTAATTGGCCGGATATAGGCGTACCGTCAGCCCACCGACCGTACCACAGGAGCGATTATATCTCAGGATATAGGTGCGCGATACGTGTTATATACGATAACTGATCCATTCCGTAATTAGTATACTAATACAGAGTAAATAGTTTGAAACGGTACTCTTTTTCTTTATAATAAATGAGTGTTACTCATATTGATTCAATTATATCAAAGCCGCGCTGACGACAAAGTGCAATTGAAAAAAATATATATTTGATGAAAAAATGGGGGTTGAAGCTACTTCCAATTTGAAGACAATTATAAAAAAAAAATTACGTTCCCAATTCACTTTAACCAAGCTGATATGAATGTATAATACAATTTTTTTTTTTGTGTTTTTGGGTTTCGGCTGTTCATTTTTGTATGCAGTTCTTCATCATTCTTGAACCAACGTTACGGACAAGCTATCAGTAGCCATCATCAATAGTGTACAGATAGTTGAATATTTATTTGTGTATGCATGTATATGGTATATCAGTTATTCCCTTCTAATGTAGGCCATACCGCAAGCTTCTTGGTAATACCAGACCTAGCTGGGTATCTATCTTGTAGTGTTGAGTGATCCTGTCATCCCTATTAATGTTAATCGACTGGCTACTGATAAATCTCATTCGCCTCTGTAATTAGGCAAACTTGACATGTTATTGGCCTTATTGGTAGCTAATATTCAAAGAAATAGCTAATAATATATACAAATAGGTAGGGATTTCTGCTTTGACGGAATGATATGATTTTCGTTAGTTGTAACTAATGAAGATCTTTTCATATTCTTGGAAGATGAGAATCAATGGTGTAGTTTTCGGTTTTCAGAACTCAAGGACCAACCATCTTGCTTATTTACACCATGGCATGTTATTTCAATATTACTATGGATTTTATCTAAAAAGTTTCCATTTGGATGAGTTTTAATAATGTGTGAGGTATAGCGGATTCAATTATAATAATAATTATTAGTTATTATTTCGAGATGTGAAAAATCAAGAAGTTTTTGTTATATTTATATTTGGCTGAAAAATTAAACATTTAACGTCTAGTGTTAATCTATTTAAAAACTTCCATAATAATATTCTATTACTTTCGTACTAATAAGTGGATTTCACAACATTGTGAAATAAAACACGAAAACTGCAAGACTTTTAGCTTCCTTAACATTTAAAGGGAGTACCTACATTGAATATTTTTAAACCTGAAAATAAATATTGTTATGGGTTGCTGATAAATTTGTCTTAAGTAACCTAAAAACGTTGCAGCTTCTCGTAGAATAGCCATGAAGTATTTCAAAACAAACCGGTAAATTTGACTCCATTGAAGCAAAAGATCGGACGAAAAATGGCAGCCATCCCAAGAGCGATGTGTCAACGAGTTGTTGCCAATCTTCGTTTAATGGAGTACCAGCAATGCTAAGCGCTGCATCTGGACAACATAATATTTGCTTAATATTTTTTAGATAGTGTCTATAAATAAAAAATAAAGAACTAATTTTAACATTGATATTTTTTTATCAAATACCCGCTACCCTTTTTGGACATCCTGTTTATTTGAAGCCCATCTGAGTTTTAAGGCATTATTTTACACTATCCTTTAAATAGTATGGCAATTATAGTTTCCAAGGACTATCCCGATTTCCGGGTTGAGTTTATAATTATTTTTCGTAATTGTATTCGGTAGATGATTATTTATTTATTTATTTATAATGTATTACAAAAAACATGGTAAGTAACACATTATTCCCAATGAGTTGAGATAAAACTCATTACGGGAAGTACAGACACATAAAATACATTTTACAAGGATATTACACTTTTAAAAAAATACAACATATTGAAAAGGAAAAGAAAAATAAATAAAAAAGGAAAAATACATTGTTAAGAATAGAGATTTTAGAAATACTGAGAGACATCTATACACATGAAACATAGTAAACCAACATATGAAAGCGAGCGAAAATTCACTGGTTTAAAAACATTTTCAGGAAATAATCTTTAAGCGTTTTAACTAATATTTTTTTGTTAGTTACTGATTGCTTTATTTCATTAGGTAATGCATTGTATTGTCTATATGCAATATATTGTAATGAGTTAATACCAAATTTTGTTGTGTGGGTAGACGATGCTAGGTGTATTAGATTTTGGGACCGTGTTTTGTGCTGGTGTATGTCTGAATTAAATGCTGGTTTGATGTTAGTGTGTGAGGATCTATGTATGATTTGTAATATTGTACAAGTGATATTGTATTTAGGTAGAGCCGTAAAAGGAAGTATGTTTGTCTTTAAATATATATCTTTGATATGTATATCCCACGGTAGACGGTAGATATTCCTTATTGCTCGATTTTGAATCACTTGTATTTCTGATATTTGTTTTTTTAGTAATAGTGCCCCAGATACTAACTAAATAACTCAGATGGGAGTGAATCATCGCATAGTATGTGGCCCTTAGTAGAGATGTAGAGAGAAGACCTTGGAGTCGGTACAGTACGCCGGTTATTGGGGATATTTTAGATTTCACATGCTCAACATGGGAATTCCACGAAAGTTTAGAGTCTATTAATAGCCCTAAATATTTCGTGACTTCTATATTTTGGAGCTTCTCAGTTCCAAGTGTGATATTCATTGGCACATAATCCTTATTACCGAAAGTTAGGTAGTGCGTTTTTTTTTTATATTGAGGCTCAATTTATTAATACGCAGCCAATTAGCTAGAATTGAGACATCTACATTCATTTGAGACTCCAGGTCACTCAGGCTTGTACTGTGATAATAGATTACAGTGTCATCTGCATAAAGTTGGAGGTTTCCAGAGATACCACATTTAGTTATGTCATTGACATATAGCAAGAAAAGCAGAGGCCCAAGAATTGATCCCTGTGGCACTCCACATGTGATTTTACCTAAGCCACTCGAGACACCTTTGACTTCAACAAGACAAAATCTATCATCTAAGTAGCTTTGGAGGAGATTTAGGGGCTTCCCAACAATTCCCAAATATTCCAATTTCTTTAAGAGTATTTCATGATCGACCGTATCAAAGGCTTTTTTGAGATCTATAAATATGGCTGCCACATATTCACCCTGGTCTATATACTGTTGAAGGTTGGAGATAAAATCAAAGGCGGCACATTGAGTACTAGAATTTTTCCGAAAGCCATATTGTTGTGGTGTAAGGATATTATTCGCAGATATGTATTTTAGGAGTCTATCTTTGATTATGGTCTCAAATACTTTTGAAAAAACCGATAGAAGTGATATAGGACGGTAGTTAGAGATACATGTTTTGCAGTCTCCTTTGTGTATAGGTATTATCTTCACTAACTTTAATTCATTTGGAAATTTTCCCGAGGACAGTGACCAATTAAAAAGTTCTGTAAGGTGACCCGCTAATTCTTCTTTACAAGTCTTAAGAACTGATGGTGTTACTCCATCGAGTCCCGGTGCTGCTTTCAGCTTAGTTTTAGAGATGATCCTCAGTACCTCATCTTTGTTTGTCCTAGCCATGTACAAGGATTGGCAAGCCTTCGGTTCCACAAAAACGGTATTACAGTCATCCGGGAATGACGGAATGGTAGCTGCTAGCTTTTTTCCTATTGAGAGAAAAAACTCATTAAATGCGGATGCTATTTGGCTCGGATCCTTAATTACGCAGTCATTTACCACGAGGGATTCTATTTCGTTAGTTGGTTTATGTGCTTGGTTTGATAGAATAGAGTTTATGATTTTCCAGGTTTTAGTGGGGTTATTTTGGTTTTGTTGAAAGCTGTTCGCATAATATTTGTGTTTTAGATTTCGCCTATAATTAGTAATGGTATTTCTCAATCTCTTTTTAAGTGTTACAAGAGTAAGATTACCAGGGTCTTGTTTCCACTGCTTGTGAATCTGGTTTCGTTCTTTGATTAATGTATTTAATTTGGAATCAAACCACGGAGTATTCAGTTGTACCCGACTTCTTAATCCTGTTTTTGGTGTAGTTGTACCTGATTCTATTGCCTTTTTAATGTGATAATTGAAACTTTTAAAAGGGTCTTCTGAGTTGCTTAAGTTGATCGTGAAATTGTTATCAAGAAGATAGGATTTTACTGACATACTGTTGATGATAGGTCTCGTAATCCGGGATTTGGTTCTATTATTAAAACATTTTTTCAAGTTGTTCTTATAATCAACAATAAGTATATTATGGTCACTAAGTGGATCATCAATATTCGATATAGTAGTCTGAATGTTTTGCCTATTTGATAAGATGTGATCTATTAAGGTGCAGCTTGTATCAGTGACTCTCGTGGGAAATCTTTTGTTATGTATTGAAAAATTGTAAGATTGTAAGATGTTGCAAAAATTTAATGAAGAATGTGTGGATATGGATATGTCAATGTTAAAGTCTCCGAATATTAATGTATCTTGTCTACTTTCGTTCAGTATTTTTTCTAGATGTATTAGAAAATCCTGCATATTTGTGTTGGGTTTTCGATAGATAGCATAGATGTTAACTGGTTTCCTATCACTGCTACTAAGCGTTATACCTAAAAAAGAATTTTCATTTGAGAAATTTTCAATAATTGCACACTTCATAGTATCAATCACATATATTGCTACGCCGCCTCCTCCTTCGTTGGGGCGAGAAGAAAAAACACTTTTGTAACCATTCAGGGAGTAAAACTTTTCCTCTCCAATCTTAAGCCACGTTTCCGTAATGACGAGCACGTGTACAATGTACCGCGAACTTCTTACTTTTTCTTCGATCTCATCAAACTTATTACGGATGCTTCTCGCGTTCATATACATTATTCGTAGACAGTTCGTCACGGGATTATAATTCTCGATGGTGAGGCACTTATGCTCATGTATGTTACACTCCATAATCTATAGTTGCAAGGTCGTTCTTGAGTGCAGCGATGTAGGCCGGGCAGTTGTCCCTATCTCCAGTTGAGTGATCAGCAGGCTTACCAAATCTGGTGCATGTCGCGCAAACTGGTTTGATGGTGGAATTTGGGCAGGACTCACCAGTATGATTCTGTTGAGCACAATGTCCACATGTGGGTTTGGTATCTCTGCAATACTTGTATGAGTGACCAATCATGTAGCATTTGGTGCAGACAGTAAGGCCAATAAAATCTCGGACGCGGCAAATAGTCCAGCTTATAAATACTTTCTCTTGCTCGACTAGAAATTTACGTACGGTAGCGGGTACTGCGTAGATACGGTGACAAGCGTTACCTGTGCGAGCACCAGCCAGGTGACTTAGTTTACAGCCTGCAATAGTTTCTTCAATGTCTTCAACGTTGGGAATACCAGTGAGAGCCATCCTTAAAAAATCTTCGTCGGTCAGGTCCCGGGGAACATTAAAGAATATCAGTCTCGGTAGACGCTTTGACGGTAGTCGGGCCTTCAGTTTGCTCGAGTTGTCGAAGCAAGGTGCATTTAATAGCTTTTGTTGTTCGCCCGTGGTTGCCGTATTGATCAGGATGCCTTTATTTCTTATTTTTTTTATTCCCGTGACCCGAACGCCTAGTTCAGATGGCCGAATTGTATCTTCAATCATTTTTTTCGTACCGTCACTGTCCTTTGTGGCGTCCGCATCCGTTGGAAAGATGCAAACGGCAGGTCTTGGTGGTCCGACGCGATGTCCTTGTTGAGTGATTGGTGGGGGTTGGTGAGCATCATATGGCTGTTTTCGGGCGATGTCAGCAAAAGAGAGGGTAGCCTCCGTTGCCACTGCCACTCTCCGCATTACAGGCCCGAGATCAGACTCTAATTGTATGATTTTTTGCTCAAGGTGCCTTTTTTCCCTCTTCTCGTGGCGTATTTTTATTTCTGCCATTCTAAGTTGTGCTGTAACTGTAGCTAAATCCGCACGCATCGTCTCTCGCTCCAACAACAGCTGAGATACGGATCTGAAAACTTCCGATACGTTTCTAGCGATCCTCAGCTGCTGGTCTTTTGAGACCTTAGATTGCTTCTCTGCTAACACAAGTTGAAGAGCTGTCAAATGTGCTTGGGTTTCATTGAGCACATCTACTCCTGAAGCGCAAGGATATTCCGCTTCGGTGACGTCCGAGCCTTTGGATGACGTAACCGAGCTGTTTTCATCCGCATCCTCAATCGTGACGCACTTTCCTCCTATATCCTCTGGACTAGGAGACATCATGGTGCTTATGTGTCGTTTTTTAGGACGATTCATTATTAAACACTACTTTATAAGGACACATAAAAAAAAACAATGTTTGAAACAGAGTATTAGTTCTGTTCAGCTTTGCGCCTGAAAATTCGTAGGTGGGCAATCGGTCTAGCTCTATGTAAATCAAAACAAAAGTCGCCGTATCGAGTTTTTATATCACGATTTTTTTTATATTTGCACTAATTGAGCACAAATAACTTTAAACAGTTTATCACTATGAATGTATCTACGAAATCCACTATCGGTTTTACCGAAAAGTTTCTGTTTTATTCACGAAATTATCGGATATGTTTTTTTGTAGGTTCTGGATAATTTTATTTAAAAGAAAAAATACACAAATGTATACTAAAAAGTATTTTGCGAGATGAGAGTAATCTCTTTCGACGCACAATTGTCACTTTAAAAGGATTTAATACACAGAATTTAGATAGTTTCGATTGTAAACAAGGGGTATGACAAATTCACAACACAAACGCAACCAATAGGAGCCCTGAAAGGTGAGCTCATAATTAAAGCGGCCAATCCGCGCACTTTATCCGTTGTACACAACACTTTGGTTTGGGATGCAGTGAATTTTATAGTTTATATTATTAAAAAAACAATGGTAAAATGTTAAAAAGTCACTGGAGAACACTACCACGTGTTAAACTTTCGTTGTTTTTAACGACGATTACGTTTTATCTTCCGTCGGATTTATTATAAAGTTGTTTACTATTATTAACGATAGCTTGACAGAGCACGACGCTTCGCTTTGTAGGTACGATTTTATATTAAATATGTTTAAAAATATGTTTGAGGAATGCGTTGAACATTATACTTAGGAATGTAGATAAGAATCTACCACCGTATCGTGTATTAAGCGCTTAGATTGACTGTCCAGTAGATTTTCCAACCTCGGCAACTTTTTATGTCCGCCAATATATTACTTTCAGAGATGTAAACGTTGAGTCCATTTTATCAGGAGCAGTCGGCACGTCGTTCTCCAAAGGCTCTCCTAAATGTCCTGACGATTTCCTCTTGTTTTTGGATCATCACTTTCTTCACCAGTTTATTATTTTTCTTCCGAAATGGGCAATCTATCTTTTTTTGTTTGGCAGAACTTTGGAAATGTTTAGCTAGTGAACTCCTTCTTTTTTCCTTTTCGTTCGTCTGCAATGGGGCCATGTAATGGTCTTCCATTATAAATCCAGACCATCAACGCCCATTTGGATTTTTATAACGTTCTTTAACTATTATTATTCTGTTTAAGTGTATTGAAGAGTTACCGTTGCAGTATAACGTATCGTTAGAACTGAAAAGTTTTCAACATTTAAGTTCAATAATTATTAGCCCCTTATCTCACTTCACAGGTGATAAATCAATGATGTAATAGGAGAGTTTCTTGTGATAATAATATTATGAAAGGTTTGAGAATAGACTGGGTACCTACGCTTCCAACTTTTATTATTTTTACCTCCATATGTAACGCGATATCTTATTTTTATCCAGCTTTATAGTTTCCAGAATAGTGTTTAAGTCAGTGGTTCTTATATAAACTCCCACTTCATATTGTAGAAAAATAACACGCTAAAGTCGTATGAATAAATCAATAATCACATAATAACACTTTAGTACTACAAAATATTTTTTGTAAATAAAGAGCTCAACTTACAATAAAGTTCAAATTAATTAAATAGTTTATTTTAAAGAAAGAGTTATGCTTTAGATACCACCGAGATTGAACCCGTATCCCTTATGAAGGCACGTACGTTGCTAAAACACTACACCATATTGGATTTAATCAAACATATCGCTAAATATTTCAGGAATCTTTCCACTACAGTGAATGTTATATTATAGTCGATACATTCTTCGCACATGAAGTAGAGAAAAGTTCAATTTGTACTTTGGAAAGGAATATGGAAAGTTTCGGGGTTCCTTAGTAGCCTGTAATTAGTAGCCAGGTAGAATGGACTTACAGTAGCCTGTAAGTCCATTCTACCTGATTTTTATCAATATTTTTTATGAAGAACCAGAGGGTACCAGGTACCCAAAAGGACTCAAGGGAACCTTGAGTCCTTTTGGGTCTCCTTACATGTCGGTGAACACGGGGTTTGTCAATGGACATATTGTAATATTAAACATTTGACACGATAAACACATGTGCGTAGGAAGTTATGAAACTTAAATACTCGAGTCAGGTCTTGTTAAAAGTGACGTCTCATCCTCTTTGTCTGGACCTTCTGAGAAACAAATTAATGGTTAATTAGGTTTATTTAATAACTTCAATCTAAATAGATTATTAAAACCTATTCCAGGAAGATATTTGAATGACGAAAAATGTTGTGTTGAGTATTCTGGAGACGTGGGCTTTGTCTATTATTCGTCATTATTGATTATTTAATTTTATTTATAGGAATCTTATCCAAATTCGATTCAGTATCTGATAATCGCCACTATTTAAATAAGGCTAAATATATTCATAAATAAATGCAAAAATCAGATTTCCTAAGTCAGGATTTCCCTTCGTGGAATCGAAAAATATTGACGGCCTCCTTGGTCGAGGGGTAAAGCTCTCAGATAGCAAGCTGGTGCGCAAGTAAATTTTATTTAATTAATTTGTGTTATTTCACAATGTACTCATTTGAAATAATATACTGTACAGTACATTTGTGGCATGTTTTAGAGTGGAAGATACTAAACCACCATTCAGAATTGAAACGTTGCTTAAAATGGCTTTGGCCATTTTTGGTGACCATATCAACACCATACAGATCTTACATCTTTTCTAGAGAAAAAAACTTTTTTTTCAATTTTTTCCTGTTTTATGACCTAATAAGTACATATACCACTAAATTAAAGGTATTAAGAATCTTAGTTCAAAAAACATTAAACATCTATTATATTACACTTGACATGTCATGTTGTTTGTTAAATAAATAATAATTTAGTTTATTTAGATAAACAACGTTTACAAGACAAGGTTTTTATGCAAAGCTTAGAGGATAACAAATAATTATTAGCCTGAAACACAAATATAAAATGAAAAAATCTATAGTATATAATCTAAATAATATAAATCTATAGTAGGTATATAGTATATAGTATAATAATCTATAGTATATATATATATTTCAATTTATTTGTGTTTCAGGATATTAATTATTACTAGCAGTTAAAAACCCGCTCCGCGGGTTTTTTCTGCTAGGCCCTGCGGGCGGCTCTTACTTAGGCTTCGCCCATTCTAAGTGATATTAACAACAGTTACATTTAATAGATAGATATAAGGATATTCACAGAGAGAGGGTGAGTGTATATTTTGTTAAAACACGGAACAGGAAGGAGTTAATTAATAATAACATGCTAAATTTACGCATAATAAGAATGACAGTTGTTTGAATACATGAAATTTTACGTATTTGTGATGGATTATTTCAAATGAAACACTATTATTGACTACATGGCTACAACTGATATTAACTGTTATCGTACCTAATATAATTAGCTCATAGGAGACTTGCAGTGCTTAAATATGTGTTACAACCGTCAATGTCTATAAGTTTAATCAATATCGTTTAGTTTCTTCTTCTTCTTTATGTGCCGTATCAGGTCCCCCCGACGTTGGCGATCACTCTTGAAAATGTCTCTTTGTCTTGCGCTGCCCGGAATAGCTCCTCCACACTTCTAATGCCGGTCCACTCTCGTATATTTCGCAGCCAAGACATTTGTCTCCTACCAGGCCCTCTGCGACCCTCTATCTTGCCTTTCAATATTAACTGGAGCAAGTGATACTTCTCCCCTCGAAGTACATGACCCAGATATGAAATTTTCCTGATTTTTATTAATCTAAGCAGTTCTCTCTCTGCTCTAGCCCGCCTGAGAATTTCTGTGTTGGTGATCATGTCGGTCCATGGGACTTTGAGTATTCTCCGGTGAAGCCACATTTCAAAAGCCTCTAACCTGTTCATGGTATTTACTTTCAAGGTCCATGTTTCACATCCATACAACAAGACCGACCACACATAACATTTTAGCATTCTCTGCCTTAGTTTTAAGCTGATATTATCATTGCAGAAGAGGGATTTCATTTTAATGAACGCAGTTCTTGCTGCTTCAATTCTGCACCTAACCTCTACATCTGGGTCAAGAGTCTCCGTGAGAATACTGCCGAGGTATCTAAATCTTTCGACCTTTTCGACATTGCAACCATTTAACTGTATCACTGATTCAGAGTGATCTAGTCGTCCAAAAGTCATCCATTTTGTTTTATTGACGTTGATTGTTAGGCCCAGTTGCTCACCAGCATTATTAACAAGATTTAATAGGTCTTGGAGGTCATCGATACAGTCAGCTAGTAATACAGTATCATCTGCGTATCTTATGTTATTAATGACAACTCCGTTGATCTTAAGACCCTCCTCAGTATTACTTAGGGCTCTTTTAAAGACATAGTTGGAATAGAGATTAAACAATAGTGGCGACAGGATACAGCCTTGTCGTACTCCACGCTGAATGGCAATTGCATTAGATCTCTCATTCCCATGTCTTATTTCTGCTGTTTGGAACCAATACAGGTTTTTTATGAAATTCTGGTCTTTGGTGTCAACGTTACAATCCGCAAGCATTTTCATTAGGTCAGCATGTTTTACCCTGTCAAATGCCTTTTCGTAGTCAATAAAACAGGCAAAAACTTCCTTTCTTTGGTCACGACACTTTTGCAATAGTACATCGATAGACAATAATGCCTCACGCGTCCCAAACGCATTTCTGAAGCCAAACTGAGTGTCATCCAAGTCCTGCTCGCACTTATTGCGTATCCTGGCATGTATTATTTTAAGGAATAATTTAAGGACATGACTCATCAGGCTTATTAATCGATAGTCACTGCACTTCTTAGGGTATTGTTTTTTAGGCAATGTCACGAAGGTGGATTTTAGCCAATCTTGGGGTATATTCCCTGTGTCGTATATAGAATTAAATAACCTCAACAGGTAGTCAATATTTTCATCATTAAAGAGCTTCAACACCTCAACTGGAATATCGTCTGGTCCGCACGCTTTTCTATTGTCTGAAGTCTTTATTGCATGAAGAATTTCTGATTTTAAAATCGATGGTCCATGCAATTGATCATTGGGAATATTTATGTCAGGTCTAATATCTTTGAATGTATCATGAATATACTTTTCCCATGTTTGTAAAATATCTTTTTCATCCAATATTAATTTATTGGAATCGTCAACTAAACATGATGGAGTAATTCTTCTAGAAGTGCCTGTAATTTCCTTTAATTTTTTGTGAAGTTTGAATGCATTGTGACTACGACTGTACGATTCTAGTTCTTCACACTGTGACTTCATCCATTCTTCTTTGGCTTTTTTAATTTCACGTCTAATCGTTCTTTGTAAGTTTTTATATTGTGTCTCATTATGTTTGTGTTTACGTCTCTCATCCATTAAGTTCAAAATGTGGTCAGTCATCCAATTCTTTTTTCTAATTTGCTTATCAGCTTTCAAATTTGCATCACAGGTTTCACGTATAACTGACTTAAGGTTATCCCATTGTGTTTGTATTTCTATCGATGGATCACAAGGGAGTAGCCTAATATTATCGTTCAAAGTCTGAGATACCCTATTTCTGACCACTTCTTCATGGAGTTTCGAGATTTCCATTTTAATTTTGGTTTTGGGCTTTTTTATTTGTTTTAAGCGTAAAACAATATCGGCAGTTAACAAAACATGGTCAGAACCAATGTCCGCACCAGGGTACGTGGTGACTCTCTTTACGGAGTTCCTGAATCTATGGTCTACTAACACATAGTCAATTTGGTTCCTAACAATATCATAGATTGTTCCATCCTGAGGTTATCTCCACGTATAAAGCCTTCTTTTCGGGAGTTTAAACCAGGTATTTAATACAACCATATTTTTATCCTGGCAGAATTCATATAGTCTATCACCTCTTTGATTGCTTATGCCTAAGCCATATTCACCAACTATATGAGAGCGGCGACCTTCACCGATTTTGGCATTTAAGTCTCCAATGACAAAATTGACTTCTCCCCCTTTCAAACTTTGCAATGTACTGGCTAGTGAGTCATAAAAAGATTCCAAATCACCATCATATCTCACTTCCGCTGTTGGTGCATACACTTGAATAATATTCATGTTGATGGGTTTACAGTGTAATTGTAATAATATTATTCTGTCCGAGATGGGTACAAAATTCTTAACAAATTTTACATACTTCTCCATGACAAATACAGCAACTCCGTTTCGACGGTTTCTGTCCTGTGGGTCACTTCCTGAGTAGTATAGATTTCCCTTCTCATGTTGGTGTATGCCGCTGCCAGTCCATCTCAATTCACTAATTCCAAGAATATCTACTTTTAATTGACATTTAGAAATGACAATATGAAACTTTGGGTGAAAGGGCTTCAAACTTACCAGACTACAATATTATAGTATGATATGACAAGACATTGATAGCAGACATTCATAGAATTAGTCAAGTAAAACTAAAGACAAGTATAAAGCAATCAATTATTATAATTAGACATGTTTAAATTATACAAATAAATATACCTGTTTAAAAAATATGAGTGGAGATAGTAGGAAGAATGTTGCAAAAAAGCATTTCAAATGGAAATGCATTGAGAAAAGCATTTAAAATGCAAAATGGTTTTTAGAAAAGCATTTAAAATGCAAAATGGAAAATACCCATTTTGCATTTTGCATTTCCATTTGAAATGGATTTATTTGAAATAAAGTACATCTCTGGTCTTATCACACCGTATTGTATTGAGGAGTCTTAAAAATTTTAACAAGACTAATATTTTAATCTGTAAATCAATAGATCATTACACACTTTAATATCCACTATGATTTTAAATGAAAAAATGTTTTAGTGGTCCTAATTTTCTAAGTTGGTTTGTGTCATTTAGTTTGTTTCGTGTATATCAATGTCCTGCGCCCAAACAATTCGGTGGAATGCTGTATTTCGTGTTATTTAGTAACAAACGCTGGTTGTTTCATATTTCATATTAACATCAGCAATCAAGTGGAATTGTCCAATTTCATATAAACAAGTTTGAAAAACAAAAAATTCCAACACGGTTTACAAATTTATTCCATCACGCGATTATAACTTTAACTACATTCATGACCAGGATAATTGACGCTCTGGAATTTGCATCCAAATGAATAATAATTGAAGGCATATTCAAAATTCTTTCTGCGGTGATTTTTTTAATTAAAGAGAAGCACGATATTCCGAAATAAAAATCCGTGGATTTTCTCATTAAATGTTGATTGACTTTTGAAATACAACTATTTTTATTTTATTCTAAGTCATTTTTGTCATTCAATCATCGCAGTTAATTTCATAGGGTGAATGTCATTTTTTATGTATTTATTGTGAAGATACCATAATTGCGTACGCAACGTGAATGATAAACACAAATCATTAATTTTTTTTTTTTTTAAATATCAAAATTATCAAAATGGATTAAAAAACAAAAAAACTATATTTCCAAAATATCATAACATAAAATAATAAACCTATACGTAACACACAAAATAAATATAAAACACACATCACTCACAAACACACATGTAATATAAATACACCGATTCTTTTTATTTTACTTTTATTTTAAATCTATATTTTTAGTTTAACTTTACCTTAATGTTATGTTTTTTCTTCACCAACATTATATACATATTCTCTAAATGTATTATGTATATTTTTTGTAGTATAGAGGTTTTGCAGGTATAGGTCTCGGGCACGGGTAAGCCACCCAGTGAGGCCAACATTACTTGATTGTACTATGAATTGAAAAATATTGTAAATTATAATAATAATAATATACCGCGCAATTCTATCTTCACCCTAAAACTTTTTTTCTACCATCGTAATAAATAATAATTAACTACGTCGGATTTAATTTCAGTTTTTGGTGAATGGGTAATGTGAAATATTTCTGATCGTGAATTGTTAATTTAAAAATTTGGAACTACAAGGAGATAAATAAATACTGCTAATTTATTAAGAATCTCTTCAAATTATGGGTAATTTTGGTAAAAAACTGGATTACGGGCCTAACGAACGAATTAAAATATTTGCAGATAAACTTTTACTATTTTCCGAATATATAATCATTATATCGGAACACTTGTTCGTGAAAATCCGAATATTTTTTTCATTTAATGAAAAATTTTATTATCTTCATGATTCTTGGTATTTTAATAATAAGAATAAGTATTCTTAAATTGGTGTTTTATTAATAAGGCTTGTTAATTTATCTTGAGGGTAAAATTAATACGATTTCTTTCCGTGTACTTATCGTGTCAGACAAGCCATAAAGAAGGTAGGTACGAAAATTGCTAAATTTATATATATATATATTTTTTTTTTATAATATTTAATTTTTATTTAATATTAAATTTACAATTACATGTGATTACATTACATTAGGTTTATTTTCTTTTTATTACAGTACATCGTGATACACCTTTTTTTAGAGCAAATGCTCGTGTTAAAAAGGCGGAGAAACGCGTGTAAATAGTAATTGAACATATTTTTTCAGAGAGTGTAATGATAATGAAAAGAATTTTTATTTTTTAATATAACAAAATAAAAATTTTATATGTAACAAAATTTTATCAAATAGAAAAGAGAAAAGGATGTAAAAGAAAGAAAGAGATAAGAATAAGAAATAAGAGAAAAGGATTTCAATATAATAATAATTGAGAGATTATATTGTCTTTTTAAGTATAAACGATTTTAATATGCTATTGATATAGTGCTTTTATTGAGCTTTTGAATTTTTTATAATTCATTTCCAATCTTAAGTTAAGAGGTAATTGGTTAAACCATTTAACACCAAAATATTTATAAAATTGTTGGGCTGTGGTGGTGTTACAGCGCGGGATAGTTATAGAGCCAAGAATACTTTGTCTATTGCTGTTCGAAAAAGTTATTAAGTTGTCAATGTTGAAACAATTTTTATGTATTTGAAAAAGAGTTATTTTTTTATAAATAATATGAAGTGAAGGGACTTTAAATTCTTGAAATAATCTAATTGTGGGGTAATCATACGGTTTTTTCAAAATTATTTTTACTAATATTCTTTGGATGATTTCTAAAGGTAAGAGAGAAGTTTTGAATGCTCCACCCCAACCAACAATTCCGTATTGTAATACTGATTGAATTAGTGAAAAATAGATGGTTCTTAATAATTTAAAATTTAGTATGTTTCGTATTCTAAGAAAAATGTACAATAATTTTCTTAATCTTTCTACTATTGCATTGATTTGTAATTTCCACTTTATGTTACTATCTATAATTACACCTAGATATTTTACATTAGTTTTAACAGTAAGTACAGAGCAGTCAGGTTTACATAAATTTGAAATTCTATTACAATTACATGAGTGTATACTAATCTTTAAATTATCAGGTAATGAATTTTTATTAATGGTGAAAGGTATTATAAAAGTTTTTTCAGTATTAAGTGTTAACAAATTTTTATCGAACCATTTTTTTAGTATGTTTATATCTAACTCTGCTGTTCTTTGGGTTTCATTCCAAGTTAATCCCTCAGTTAAAATTGCTGTGTCGTCAGCGTATGAAATAAGTTTAGACATAATTGAGAGATTAAAAATATCGTTGACACAAATGATGAAAAGAATTGGACCTAGAACAGTTCCCTGCGGGATGCCAAAATTTGTGGTCTGCGAATCACTCAGAGAGCCATTTAACTTTACAAATTGCTCTCTATTAAATAGGTAATTTTCAATCCACGTTAAAGCATTGTTAGTTATACCAATTTTCGCTAGTTTTGAGATAAGATTAGAGTGTGATATACTATCAAATGCTTTTCTTAAGTCGACAAATGTTCCAATGCATTTTTTTTTGTTATCTAAAGATTTATAAATTTCAGATGTTAAGTCAACGATGGCATCTTGAGTGCTCATATTTTCTCTAAAACCATATTGATGTGCATTTAAAATATTATTTTCTTTAACAAATTTAAATATTTGTTTTTTTACAATTTTTTCAAATATTTTGGCAATGTTTGAGGTGAGAGAAATTGGCCTATAGTTACTACTTAGATTGGGGTCCCCTGATTTAAAAATTGGGGAAATAATAGTTTTTTTGTAGTTTAAGGGAAAGTTGCCATTTTCAAAACTTGTATTTATGATGTGAACCAATGGTTTACAGAGTGAGTCAGAATTTTTTTTAAGTATTTCTACAGAAATATTGTCAAAACCAGGGGAAGAATTACCTTTTAATTCATTAACAATTTGTTTAATTTCATCAACATTAGTTCGTTGAAATTGACTCAAGTTGTTACAATTATTGGATGGTGACGGTAGATCTTTATTATCAGTGTTATTTATTTTAAGTGCTAATTTTTCATTATTATCAGTGTTTTTTATTTTGAGTGCTAATTTTTCACCAACTGACCCAAAATAACTATTAAAAATATTTGCACATTTCGTTGGATCCGTGTTTACATCGTAAAGTTTGTTATCAATATCTGTGATTTTGTTTATGTTAGATTTTTTTGGTTTTTTATTGATAATTTCATTTATAGTTTGCCATATCTTTTTATTATTGTTGCCAGCAATATTGATTTTTTCCTTATAGAAATCTTCTTTGGTTTTCCGAATAATGTGGTATAGTTTATTTCTGAATTTTTTAAAGTATTCGTATAGTTTATAGTTTTCTGGAAACTTTTTATGTTCTTTATAAATTTTTTCTTTATGTCTAATTGAAATTATGATTCCTTGAGTGATCCATGGTTTTAATTTTTTTAATTTAGTTTTTGGAGAGTATTTTATAATGGAAGAGGAAGATTTGATGTGCTTATTCAAGATTGCTTCAAAATTTAGTGAACATAAGTCGGTGTTATTAGAGGATAGAACAGTTTCCCAATTTTCAATATTAAGGTTTTGTTGTAATTTTTCGTAATTAATAATAGTTTTTGGAAAATTATTGCGGGAAATTATTCACATCTATTTTGTCAGTTTTAAAAGCTACAATACATGTGTGATGATCAGTAATGTCATTTTTCCAAATAATTGTTTTTATTTTTTCAGTTTCATTAGAATTACACCAGATATGATCTATGCATGATGGCCTTTGTCCATGAAATTCTCTCGTATATTTTTTTATGCATGGTTTAAAATTTAGTTCCGTTAATGTGTTGATATATTCAGTTTTTTCATTATTTCTATTATTTTCAAATTCGTTAGATATATCAATATTAACATCGCCTACAACAAATGCATTTTGAGAACAATTAGTATTTATAATAGATTTTAGATTCTCGGTGAAATTACTAATGCTCGAGTTATGTGTTCTATATAATGCTATTATATCATAAAACGTGTGTTTTATAATAATTCGAATATGAAGACAATTTACAAGATCGATATGAATTTCATTAACGGAAATATTCTCATGAATAGATTTTACAAAAACAATGATTCCGCTGTTTTGATTTATTTTGTAAGTTGTGACAAAGTATTTGTAACCAGGTAAATTATAGGTACCTGAGTAACCGCTAATTCTGGCTTCAGACAACACAATACAATCCGGTTTATGAGTGAGTTCATTTAATGCAAGTGTAAAATGATCAAAATTTTTCGAGACACTTCGAATATTTAGGTGAAGGATTGTTAATGCTTTTAGAGGATCTATTTCTAATAATGTGTTATTACATTCAACACTAGTTAGACAAATATTTTACGAAATATTAAAAGATGAGTCTATCTCTTCAAATAATGAGTCAGACATGGTAGTGTTTTAAGAGTATAGAAAAAGAAATTTTTGATTTTGACATTATTGTATTGTTGAAATATAACTGTAGGAAAAAATGTATTTGAGGAGAAAAAGTGTTCACCGAGTGAAACATTAGTTTCAGCAAGAAAATAAATATTAAAAAAATTATTAGAATAAAAAAAAAAAAAACACAATGGTAACAAAAATAAATTGGTAACAAAATCTCTTATGAATCTCATGTATGAATTTATACATGAAATGTAATTTAATTCTGCTAACATATTTAAATAGTTATCTTTATCGTTAGAGGAGTAGTCATTAGCGATATTTACGTTAATATCTCCGATGAGTATTGTTTTTTTGTTTCTATGATGTTGTAATATTATTTTTAATTCTTCTATGTATGTGGTTATAGCAGAAGAGTGTGTCCGATAAATAGCAATGATATTAAATGAATAATTCATAAAATTTATCTCCAAGTTTAATATATTGACATTGTTTACCATTATTTCATTTACACTTGTGACAGCGTAAATATTTGATACAAATATGGCGACGCCGCAAATTCTGTTAATTTTATATTTTGTTGTATAGTACGAGTAACCCGGTATATTATAATTAATTTCACTCGATGAATGCATTTCTGATAATATTATACAGTCAAGTCTATTTAATTGTTTAATAGTTATTAGAAATTCTTCGAAATTTTTTTCCAAAGATCTAACGTTCATGTGTATTATTATTAGGCTGGCTGTAGGTTTTATATCTATAAAATCGTTTGTATTATTTACCGTGTCAAAAATCCTTACGTCTATTTTATATGAATTATCTATTGCGTTTATTATAAAGTCGTTCATTTTGAGGTAGTAATAAAAATTAACAATAATGTTGGCGCTGGGAATACACTTCACATTTGCAATTATAATATTACTTGTGTTGACTTGTACATTATCACTGCGTGTTAACACTTTGCGGGAGGGCTTTTCGCAATATTTTTTTGAAATATTGTGCAATTTATTTAGGTTTTCGTTAGACTTGTAATTAATAATATGCATCATTAATCGTAATCGATGCGATCCCTCGCAATTTTCAGCATTTTGTTTCTATAGTTGCACCTAATACTGTTGGCTGCGTGGTCCGTGGTGTTTTTTTCTCCATATTTAGAATTTTGTCTGGTGCAGTTTACACATGCTGGTACTGTTTTTTCTCTTCCCGGACATTTTGAAAGGATGTGGTCGCCCATGCAGTGTGGGCAAATTGGAGGGCTGGTTCGGTGTAGGCATCTTTTAGCCGTATGCATGAACATACAGCAATGAAAACATTGAGTTAATGGATCGCAATCTTCAATTTTTACTCGTTGAAACTGTATATTTAGTTTATCGAGTGCAAGGAGACTTTTTCGCATTTTGCCACTGGTTTCCATGATGTAGCTAGTGAATTGGCGCTGCTTTTCGTTTATGTTTGTGTTTTTTATCTCCGTTATAAGTGTGATTTTGTTGTCTTCACTTTCCTTGTAAACATCTTCAATTCCTTCATTCTGGATAATTATTCCGCAAACTATTTCGTCTTCAGTAAGATTGGATTTTAATCCTTTTATTATTATTTTTGGTCTTTTCTTTTGAATTTCATTTACCACCAAATCGGTATTCAGTTTTTTTATTTCGGCTGTTAAGGTATTTGCATATTCCTTTTTTGGGCATGATATTATTATTTTTTCTTCTTTTGTTTTTCTCAAACCATTTATTCCTATCTTTATGTTACTTAAATTTATTTCTTTTTTTATTATTTTTTCAATTTCTTCTGCTTTAGCATTATTTTTGGTCGACGAAATGATGATTGAGAATCTCTCTTCTTCTCGATGAGTAACTTTGGTTGTTGATACTTTCTGGGCATATGATGGTGTTGTTGCGCTTTTCATTATTTTTTCAAAGTTTCCTACAAGCTGGTCGTTTTTTTCGATAAGTTTGTCTTGTAGTTGAATTATTTGTTGTTGCAATTTTAATATTTCAGATTTCACTTCATTGTCAAGATCGATAATAATTTTTTCGATGTTTGTTTTGGTTTTTGAGTCTTTAACGGTTTGTATTTTTTGAACTTCATTTTTTAGCGTACTCAACAACTCTACAACCGTCATGAAAGTGTTACGTTGCGGTGTAACGAGAGCGCGAAGACAGTGCCGTGGGACGGGCTGCCGTTACGAGCGTAAGACACGAACTGATTCGAACTGATACGAAATGACGAATTAATTCCTTATTAGATATTAGCTTTTGTTTATTGCAAATTATTAACTTTTGTCTTATGTTTTTTCATTCTTACTTTATGTGCTTAAATAAATAAAAAAAAATGTTTATAAAATATATATATATTTTTTTTTTCTTTATATTATTTTATTGAAATTCATCTGAAAAAACATATCTAAAATGTAAACAGCGAGCTTGAATACATAAATAAATAAATAAATAAACATAATGACACATCCCACAAGCCACAAGCCTAGTTTTATTATGGTGGTACATCTTACCATATAACTTTTTTTTTATTATTTTAATATTACATATAAACAGAGTGATCAAGTATTGCCCATCTCACTAGGTGTAAAAACGCCGGTGTTGAGATGGCAAGTTGTTAAAATACTATGAAACATGACACAATAATAAAATAAAATAAACTAAAATCTTTTTTTTTAAATTATACAATTCAAGTTTTATAAGACAATATGTTTAAAAATACTCAATGGATATGTTTATTGGAGGTAATCGATGATTTTACTTTTTAATGAACTTTTTTTTTGCGTGTTTCTAATATCAGTAGGTAGGGAATTGAATAGTTTAGTAGCATTGTATTTAAAACTTCTTTGGCCATAAGAGGTTTGACAAACTGGGATGTTAAAAGATTTTACATATGACTGTCTTAGGGCTCTATTGCTTATTCGTTCTTCAAACATATGTGCATTTTTAAATTGATGAAGCAGGATATTTTTTGAATACAATTTTTCCAAGTTAGGAACATGTAGTGCCTTGAAAATAAAATCAGTGCTCGTCCTCAATGGGACTTTGAGAATAACCTTCAGAATTAGTTTTTGAATCTTCGCTAAAGGTTCCAGGCAAGTATTTGTGGCACTACCCCAACTGATAATACCATATTCAAGGGATGATTGTACAAGAGCACAGTAAACTTGTTTCTGTTGTTTTCTATTTATGATATCCCTAACATTTTTAAAGAAGTAGATGAGTTTCCTCAATTTTGCCGTTAGGTTTGTAACATGTAGATTCCATTTAAGACGATCGTCTAATTGAATACCAAGATATTTAATGCTATCAACTCTACTTATAGAAGGACAAGTACATGGGATTAATAAGGGGTTACAGCTGTGTAGTTTGAGGCTTTGTTGTGAAGGTATGAGCTTATTTGATATTCTAAATGTTAAAATTTTTGTTTTATCTGTATTCAGGGTTAATATGTGTATAACTGTATGAAATGATACTATTACACTGTAATGATATAACATATTTTTTTAACAAACACAAAAAAATATACCTAATTAAAAGTAAAATGTTTTCCACTCATCAAAAGTCGTTATTAATAAAGGAAATGAGCGACAGACGATTATCCCGCCAGAAGGTAAATATTTGAAAAAAAACACAAAATTTATATTTTAAGTCAAAAATAATATTAATTCGATCAAGGAAACATTGTCTTTTATCTTTTTCCACCTCTTTGAACATCGCAATAATCTCAGAAAAATACAGTATTCTCGTACTTCTATCGCGGGCTTCGCAAAATTTGCGGTAGTCACATAAACAAATGTTGTAGGTACCATTTCGTAATTAATTGTGAGAAAATAAGAATAAAAGAAAATATTTGTTTAGCAGTAAGGACCAAAATAATATTTAATAATAATGCATGATGGTGAAGAATAGGTAACGGTTGATGGTTAAGTTGACATTTGCGCACACGCGTTTGGGTCCCACCAGTGTGTTCAATTTCTCGGCTGGCTAAGTCTTTAATCACAACACAAGCAACATTTTCCACTTACTGTGGTGGTAGTATGAGATTTTCAAAGATTGTCTGGGTATTCGTAACCTAAGAATGTTTATCTTTCTAAAAAAAACGGTAACGATTATAATGTATTATTTTGCTATTTTATATAATTGGATATTTAAACTGTTTGCATATAAAGACACGTTTTTACCTTTAAATATTTGAAATTGGAATTTTTTTATTTGTTGTATGTTGAACTTTTCATTTCCTAACTTGTTATCGTTAGTGAAGTTTATTAAGATAAATTGTAAACTTTTTATCTTACCGCAATATGCATCAAATTTACTGATTAAAAATTAGGTAGAAAGCATAAATTAAAAAACATGATTAACAATCTATAATGAAAGGCAAGTTCAGAATATCAACATATAAGTTTTTTCCGTACGGTTGGACGTTAACAGTTTCCAAAAGAATACGTTATATGCAATATTGTAAATAGAATTAAAGCATTATTTATCTCAAGCCGTGGACAAAGCTCGATAAGTTCAAGTTAAATCACAAAATGTCACCACATTAAAATTATTTGGTAATTATATGATGGTCAAGTAATTTATGAATTTTCCCAGATTATTTAAACGTAAGGAACATAGCTAAAGTATATTAAAACTAAAAAAAAAAGTATTATTTTCTTTACGTGTTTGTAACTTCGTTGCGTCACCATCATTAGCCTGGTTCCTCGTATCCGCACGTCATCCCTGTTGCTCTGCTAGTCTGGAATTGCTTAGAAAATTAAACGCAGCTGTCAGCGAGGCTATGATGTCTCTGGTCGATCGCCTTTTTTTCTCAAGCTTTGTCATTAGGTTTGTGAATACGCAATTTCCGTCATTTGCAATGATAGAGTATGTAAACATTAGTAAATATATTGAATTTAATTGATTAATTAATCTGTCAGAAATCCCAGAATAAGCCTCAATAATTTATACGACAAGGATGGCGCAAGTGGGGGAGTCCGCTCCGGGCACCGACTTGCCAAGAAGCCGAGGAGCCAAGGCACTGATAATGATTAACACCTAAGTTAGTGTCTGGCGCCGTTTGGTTCAAGTCCGGCCCTGATACGCGATCAATGTTAGTCCACTTATTCATTATATAATGTTTGCACTGGTCGTTCATCATTTTGTTCCTGGCGTCTATAGTGTATCAACAATGGTAATTGGTGACATTGATATTTGTTAACCAACAGTCAGTGATGTCAGTTGACGTAGTTATTGTGACTTTAAAATACACGGAGTGTAAAATATATTATGCACAAATGTCTGAATTGTTTAGTTTTATAGTTATTTAGCGAGAGAACGAATTGTTTTGACTTGAAAGAGTACGATTTTAAAATTTAGATGCATGGTTCTAGTTGGACGACTATTCATGGTATTCGGATACTAGAAGCTAGTTTTTACCGTAAACAAGAATTCACTATATAAAAGTTTCATTGGTTTCATCATCATTCTCTCATTAACGGCGTGATCTCTTGCGTTTGTTTTTTTATCAAAATGATAAAAATAGCTGCCGTGGTTGGTGCGGGCCTCTCCTGTCCTCTCCGATCGGTGTTGAAAACAAGCCCTGGAAAATATGCCAAGAACCATGATATCATCATCACCCTCACATGTTTGCAGTTGGCTGAGAAAAGATTGGAAACACATTACCGTTTGATTCCCTAACACGATTGGAGAGTGGCCAAACGTCGAGCGATGGACCTCATTACCTTCAATCGTAATATGATAATTGATTAATTTGCATGACGCCATTTTTGTGAAAAATTACCTCACAAAAAGTGTTTCATAGATATTTACTATCACCTTACAGGTAGTCAATAGGTCACATCAATAATTATTATTCTCAAAATAATTGAAGAGTGCGTTTTTGATGATACATAAATCAGTTTTCTCCTAAGTTAATAACACCTCACCAATAATTAATGGTCAACCATAGATCACACTGCCCACGCCCAAAGCAAACCTGCAAACCTGCTAAGAGCAAACCTGCTCTAAAAAGAAGCGGTAACAAAGGCGCAGGAGACATTCAATTCTATAGTGCTTGCCATTTGTGTGACAAAAAGTAGGTAGCCTGGCAAACAAAAATCTTAACAAATTCACTTACTTTTCTTTATCGTAATAGACTTACATATGAAAATTTTAAGTGTATTGTGCCAAAATACCATCAAACTTTCAACACTTTTATTCTGAAAATCATTGTGCTGCAAGTCACTGTTTTAGTGGTGGTTTTATTGTACTCGAATTAGTGGGGGGTAAGAAAAGCCATGACTCATCGACATCACTTTTAACAGCTTTTAACAGACACGCAAGAGTTTGCCATTCGCTAGCTACCGATTCGGATTTCAACAATTTCCCCCCTACGAAAAGTTCAAGCGTTTTTTGTTTGATTCCGGAGTTAATGTGTTGTGGGTGATTTATTTACCACCAAATTACCGAAAATGTATACATGTTACGGTGAAGGAAATCTGTTTAGTTTTTATATTACGACATATTAAAAGTCAGAACTGGAGTTGCGGGTATGACTAAGAGTTATATATCTAAATACATTTTAGTACGTAATTACATGACGGTAGGTTAATTGCATGGTAGCAATTTATTTCAAACAACCTAGATTTACAGGGTAATAAAGTGTGTGTTTAAAAAAAATGTAAAGAAAGAACGAAGTTGAAAAATAAACTTGTTGGAACAGAAAATATCATATTCATTTTTCTCAATATTAATATCTACTTGAAGATAAAAAAAGACAGATGGGGCTAAATGGTACTAATTTTTTTTTTAATTATCTAGTGTGGGTTTTAACTCTTAAATTATTGCAAGAGTGATAATTATTTGTCATTTAATATAATAGACCCTTAATAATTCTAACCGAATAGATTCATTTTAATTTTTTATTTGTGAATTAGGCATAGTAGTAACGTTTTAAATAAGCGAAGCAAATATTTAAAATTTTGCAGTTTTCAGTACACAGACTTCAACCTTGGCCGATGTCATACGTTGGAGTTGAAGTTTGTTGTAGCGATGTACGTTGACTTCGCTAACGAAGAAAGTTGTTTGTGTTGCCATCGGTCTTGGTGTTTGCAGGTGCAGGACACTTCGCATCGACAAGTTTTCACAACACTATCTGTCGATCCAGTGCGAAGGTTTAGTCAACGTTGTTTAATTCAGTATTTTTAATTTGGTAGGCTGTTCACGGGTACCGCCGCCGCGTGCAATACTTTGGGTAACAAACACCCCTGCCACAGCTCGCTTGAAGTGTTTCATAGCAATGACATAGCAGGGGTGCTCGGGCTCATGGAAGGTAATGTATCTGGAACACTTACACTCGGCCTACTTACTGCGGGGCGGGCCGGGAAAAGTCGGTTGAGTGAAACCATTTAAACCGGTTATCGTTATCTTGGCTGCTGGATAGAACAGGGGCCCGACCATTAGGCTCACAACCACGGATAGGCTACATCATCAACCAGCGAATAAACCCTGCCGTTGATATTGTGCCGGTTCGTGACCGGGTAAGAACCCAGCATCCAGCGTTTAGGGCGCATCCGGCGACTACTGAGCGATCCGAAATCTCCTGCCACGTTGCCTTTAACAGTAGTCGAAAAAATATGCCCTTCAAAGTGTCCAATTGCTTTACTCTCCAGCTCCCTACAAAAGCTTTTTAAATTGATCCTTTCCAACCTCTCCTTTAACCCCCACAAATAAAAAATAATCTAAAAATTATTGAATTCACAACAAAAAAACATAAAAACTTTGACAGTAAATAGCAGGCGTCCTCGAAACGGACTTTGGACTTTAAATCCCATCCACTATCACCTTTTCTCCAAAAATTCCCGTATCCGCTTCCTTAGGGAGACTCAGATCGCCGAGCCTCTAGAAAACTTTTATCTGAACAGCCCGGCCTATCAACTGAAAAGCATTTTCAGGTCACCGTATTCATTATCTTGTTCCATTTTCTATCGGCCGCGTTTGTAACTCTGGGTGACTTTAATGTTCATAATCAACAATGGCTGAAGTTTTTGGGCCCAACGAACTCGGGCGGTAGATCGGCGGAATCCGTTGTTCTTATCCATGGATTGAGCCATCTTGTTGAATCTTCAACCAGAATACCTGATTTCCCATCACTTCGAGCCAACTTGTTCGATCTGTTTCTGACAAGTACAGTCGGGTACAGAGTAGACGTTACAGCATCTTTAGGGTCCTCCGACTACTGCCTGATTACCACCTCTGTCCCAATACCAGGAAGGTATGGCACTACAGAGTAGAAAAATGGGACGGCATGCGATCATTCTTCAGCGCCTTTCCTTGGAGTGCGGTCTACTTTATCACAGAGGACCCATCCATCTGTGCATTTGAGGTAGTAGAGTTAATCACTTCCTTATTTTTTAGTTTAATTTTATTTAATATATATAAGTGGGTACAGGATGTAATATAAGTACATTTGGTTACAAAATATATTTATGTTCGCAATCCTCACCAATGAAGAAACTTTTTTGTTGTTTGTTTTTGGGGTGTTATACCGTGTTGCGCTAACTCCTTCTTTAGCCGACGTTTCGGACAACGTTGCAGTGTCCATCATCAGGGCAGATCCGAAGATGTGTGATCTTCGGATCTACCGGATCTGTCCTGATGATGGACACTGCAACGCTGTCCGAAACGTCGGCTAAAGAAGGAGTTAGCGCAACACGGCATAACACCCCAAAAACAAACAACAAAAATGCTTTTGGCCGTGAGAATCTAAAAACTTACCTAATGAAGAAACTGTTTCTTTTGCTTGGTGAGCGAGTTACACTAATTATAAGAAAAATAGTATACAATTATGGTAAATATATATACTCGGCTACCATAATACGGGCATGTGCCTAGTATGGGGGCTGTAGAAACAAAAAACTGTAACCATTTTAATTTTTATGAATAAAAAAACACAAAAATATATATATATACTATATATTGTAACGGACGTTGTTGGCCACATTTTTCATTTAGTTAAAAATATGTTTACATTTATCAAATGTGCCAACTCCACGCCACTGGCAAATTCCCACTCCCCGCCACTGCTCATTTGTATCCCGTTTCGGCCAAATTTTTTTTTTTTTGATTTTATGGATTCTTTCGTAATCCTCTAAATAGCTAGGGCTTATAACAATACCCTTCATGTTTCTAACTAACTAGTAGGTACTGCGGCTTATTAGCCTTATTACTATCACCATCTGATGGTTGTATTTAATTGACTGATTTTATGTTCCATTAATAAGTTTTATGAGGAAAAATTCTTAACTGGATAAAAAACTTCATACAAATGACAAGAAAAAGAAAAACAATAAGTTCTGAACTTTTTACGCTGTTTTACTTTGTGATTTACTGAATTTAAGTATTTCATTTTTTTATAATTTGGCTGCATCCTTTTCGCTTCGGTGGTCCTGCATATCTATCTGTTGGGAGAAAAAGTTTGGGAGAGAAATCCTGTGGGAGAAAAAACATTTTGTTATATTAAAAAGGATACTATTTCTTCGCCGTCGCTGTCATTTTTCTCATGGAGCTTCACGGTGATGTGTCCTTGAGAAGCTCCATTAGGATGATCAGTTTTTCTGCTTTGGATGAGCAGGAGGCCAGTTGTTCGCTTTCCCTGATGAGGCCTTGCAGTAGGATCATTATGTTTTCGTCATCAGAGGATCCGGTGTTTGGCGCTTGGCGTTGTTCCGGTGTGGTTCATCGTGGTTCCTGTTGTTCAGGAGCCTGTTGCTGGTGGTTGCTTCGGCCAGCTACGTCTGCCCAAGACCGGCCGTCTACTCGGGCCGCGGGTCTCTGTGTCCGGGGCTCTGCCTCTTTGCGCCTCTGGGCGTTGGATTGCTCCTGTCTGCGCTGGAGAGCAGCTACGTATGCCATCCTGTTGGGGCATTTGCCGTAATTTGCGGGATGGGCTCCGCCGCAATTGCAGCAGACGGCCGGCTCTTCTCTGTTGGTTTTCGGGCACTCTGGTGTGGCGTGACGTCCTTCGCATTTGACGCAACGGGCTACGTGTACGCAATTTCTGGACCCATGTCCGAAATTTTGGCACCTGTGGTACTGTGTTCCGTGTTGGAGGTGGTTTCTTTGGTACTTCCTCATAGTAATCCTGCTGTGGCACAGGTAGACCACAGCGGCTCTCAGGTGGCCCATGTTTGTTTCCTGGGCAAAGTGGGCCAGGTCAAGCGGGTATTCTGTTCCCGGAGTGGTCATCTTGACCACAGTCCTTGCCGGGAAGCCTTGATTCTCAAGGTCTTCCATTATGTCATCTGGTGACAACTTCGGGAGTCAAATGATGACGGTCTTCTTTAATTTTTCCGCTTCTGTGGTGAAGGTGTGGAAAAGCTTCTCCTCTCCACGTGGGGCTGCTGTCAGTTTTTTGTGGACTTCTACTGAGCTCACCACAACGCTGATTTTGCCTCCTTTGGCATACCGGAAGTTGAAGTGGGCACTTCCAATGTGCCTCTGAACTTCTTCCGTAATGTCGCCGTGCGTCATTGACCCTATGGTCATGATTATGGGCGGGACTCGTGTACTCTTCCCAAGAGTGGTTGTTGTCATAGGTCTTCGGCTGGTGGGCGCCTGGTCTCGGCTTGTGGACGCCACTAGTCCTGGTGGCGTTGGGCGTTTTTTCGTCGGTGGCGACGGGATTTCTCGCAGTGATTCGCTTACTTTATGTAAGAGTTCGTATTTGTTTTCGTGAACCAGACGAAAAATGGGTTTTGGGGGGGAATGGGGGCGCTTTGAAGCCGTAGCCCTCGTCCATTCCTCTTCCATAGGTAATGTGGCTCTTGGTGATCCGGCTGCCGAGCCAAAGCCGATCTGCAAGGATCCTTACACGAATTCCTGCTCGTGCGTATCTGGATTTAATCTCCAGCCAGTGGATCCCTCCGGGAATGCCATAGGCAGGGGTTTGTTGCGCTTAAAAGTCGCAGTTCCTCTTGGTGTGCGGTGGTAAGGCATTATGAGTTGATTTTTTCTTTAAGAAACGAGAAAAAGTTAGTAATATTTGAGTATTTTGCAGAATGCCTTGAGAAAGGCAGTTGGGGCGACGTGAGTTATTTGCGAAGATTGTCTTGAAAAGGGCAGTTGGGGCGCGTGCGCCTGCTCCAGGCCAGCTGGATATCTCCGGCCGGCTGTAAGGTGTTGGGGCCTGGCTGTGTGAACACAAACCAGACGGAAGCAGTTTTTATTTATTTATTTATTTTTATTTATTATTTATTAACGCCGATTATAGCGGCTTTTACAAAAAAATAACATTTGTTATACATATTAATACAGAATATACATAGATAAAAAAAATATAAATATAAAATACATAAAAGAGAACAATAGAAATAGTTATTATAAATACAATACAACAATTGTTTATATATTTATATATATATATATAAATATATAAACAATTCATATACAATAAATCCCGGATAAATTAATACTTTAAAACTATATTTGATTATAATCAATCTGAGAAGCGCTGACATACAGTTTTAATTAAATAGTGTTTGTATGAGGTTAAGCTAGTAATGTTTATAGATTCATCCAAAACATATTTATTACCAAGTACATGTAGGCGATTTATTATGGAATTGAGTTCAGCGTTAGATCCTGTATTGTTGCAATGATAGGGTAATTTGAAACGAACTGATCGACTAGGTACATGGAAACATATTAACGAAAGAAGTTCAGGGGAGTTCAACAGGTTGGTAACGATTTTAAATAAATAAAATAGGTCAAAACAAATTCTTCTTTCTTTTAATGTATCGAGTCCCAATAATTGTAACAGAGAGGGGTAATTAATGTTTTCGACGAATATTCCCAATTTAAAATTAATATAACGTAAAAATTTATGTTGGACTCGCTCAAGGGAATTCTCATGTACACTGTAGTAAGGACTCCAAATGGTTGTGTTAAATTCTAGTTGGCTTCTAACAAGTGAAGTGTAAAGTAATTTGACAGTTTTTAAATTTTTAAAATCCTTTGAAATCCGTAAGACAAATCCTAACATTTGCATTGCTTTACTGGTTATATTATTAATGTGTTTAATGAATGTTAATTTAGTGTCAAATGTTATACCAAGGTCTCTTATTTCATCCACAGATAATATGGTGTGATTATTGAGAAAGTAGGTGAACAAAAATGGGTTTTTTTTTCTGTGGAATCTCATAAGTTGACATTTTTTTACATTAAGAGTTAATTTGTTTTTAAGACACCAATCGTAAAAGCTATTAATATTAGATTGAAGTGTTAGACAGTCCTCGATATTGTCAATAATTCTATATATCTTCATATCATCAGCGAACATTAGAATGAGAACACGGGTGAATATGTTTGTTACGTCGTTAATGAATAAATTAAAAAGTAAAGGACCAAGATGCGAACCCTGGGGTACGCCACTGGTAGCTTCGAACATGTAGGATAAGTGATCATTAATACAGACAGTTAACTGACGCCTAAGAAGGTAACTCTTAAACCAAGATAAAAGGTTTCCATTAATGCCGAGTTTCAAAAGTTTATTAATGAGGATTTTATGACAGACCTTATCAAACGCCTTACTGAAGTCGGTATATATAGAATCAACTTGTTGTTTGTTGGCAAGTGCATTGGAAATAAATTTTTCATATAATGTTAGGTTAGTCAAAGTTGATCTGCCGGAGATAAAGCCGTGTTGACAAGTTGCGATACAAGAGTTTACAAAGAAGCTGATTTTCTTAAGAATCAATTTCTCAAAAAGTTTAGGTATAGACGATTGAATACAGATAGGCCGATAATTTTCAACAAAGGATTTATCACCACTTTTAAATACAGGAGTTAGGTAGCTAAGTTTCCATATTTGTGGAAAGTGTCCTGTGGAGAGTGACTTGTTGAACAGTATATTAAGCGGAACAGATAAACTTTGGACACAATTCTTAAGTAAGATGGAAGGAATCTTATCAGGTCCCGAGCTCGTTTTGGGTTCAAGTGATTTAATACAGACTATAATGTCTTCAATATCAATGTGTATTTGCGATAAGTGTAAATTTATATCCGAATTGAAGTAAGGAATTAAGTCATCTGGAATATCAGGTTCATACACGTCCTTAAAGTAATCAGCAAACATGTTAACAATTTCATAAATTTTACTGGAGCTATTTTGTCTGTAACGTATATTACCAGAAATACCAGCATCATTGTTTTTCATTGATTTTGTGTATTTCCAAAAGTATTTTACATCATGAAGTATCGTGTTCTCAACCGAATTAATGTAATTTTTATAACATCTTTTTGTCATTTTTTTGCAATCTCTTCTAATATTGTTGAATGCCGTATAGTTGGGAATTGTTCTGTGTTCTTTATATTTTTTATGTGTTTCTTTTTTAATAACAATTAACTGAATTAATTCTTTGCTGAACCATATCGGATACTTTCGTACTTTATGATGAATTAGAGGAATTGTGTCGGAAATGATACTATTCAGTTGAGAGTAAAATAGTTATACGCTATAGTTGAGATCACCTTCCTTGAGAACAGACCAATTTACTTTGTTAAGTGCATGATTAATGTCCTGGTAATTAGCATTAATGAAATTACGACTACAATTTTTAATTAGAGGGTCACACTCTATTGTAATAGGTACTAGTATTGTAAGTGGAGGGTGGTGACTATCAATTGGGTCAAAGGATTCGGCTGACTCATAGACTTTTATACCCTCATCAGTAGAAAAAATTAAATCAAGTGTCCGATTACTACAATTCAGCACATTGTTACATTGAAATAGACCTAAATAGTTCGACATATCTAAGATTTCTCTCTCGCACGCCGTTAATGGTAAGTAATCCAAATCATTAAATTTACAATTAGGTAGGTTATAATCACCGCAAATTATAATATTGTGATTAGGGTGGTTAGATTTGAGTAGCTCGACATCTTCACAGTGATTTTTATACATTATTATATTAGAATTTGGTGGAATATATACACATCCGATGATAGTTTTTTTGGATTTATCGTTTAACATTACAAAAATTTGCTCAACATCATTGTTTTTGTTTTTTAATAATTTCGATGAAATTTTTTTATTTACTGCTATCAGGACGCCTCCTCCTCTTGATTTGGAGCTGGTGTTTCGATTTCGGTCAACTCGGTAGATACTGTGGTTAGGTAGACCGAGCTCCGCTGAGTATATCGATGGTTCCAGCCAGGTCTCAGAGAGTATGATGATGTCCTGTGTGATGGTGGGTGCATTAGTTCTAAAGTCACTGAGTTTAGTCCGAAGTCCCCTGACGTTCTGGTAGAAGATGTAACGTGGCGCGGTTATAAGTTTTTTGGTATATTTATTATAATTTTGGGTCTATTGTTGATATATTTGATAATTAAATTATTTTCTCCCTTGCTTTTTCGATCTTCCAGCTCCTTCCACAAGTTTTGTACTTCTTGCCGTTGAAGCATTGTTAAGTCGTTCTTGGTCTTGATAATTACATTTCCATGCGGTATTCCTTTTTTCTGTAGAACAGTTCTGGCTTGATATTTATCGGACAGTTCGACCTTGATGGGGCGTGTTTTATTAGTGTCCTTCTTACCCAATCGATACACTTTAATTAGCGAGGTATCTACATTATCAACATTGTTAAGAATATTCTTGACATTATTCAGATCTTCACTCATTGTTGCAGTTTGAGAATTACCCGAGCTTTCAGGAACATTGAACATTATTACATTTTTAGATCGCGATTTTCTCTCGTCCATTTCATTCAAAGTTTCGCAAATTCCTGTTAGTTGTTCCGTTTCGATGTTGGTAGTTGATAAATTTTTGGAATGATTAGGTGAAATGTTCCTGTAGGCATTCAATTCACCTTCAAGAAAACCAACTTTTGTGGAAACCAAACTAATATTGCCTAGTAGCACTGAGAGTTGAGGCGTTAATTTACCCATTTGTTCTTTAGTAAATTTATTAGTGGGATCCATGATGGTCGTATTTAAATCACGTATAATATTGTTTGCTAATGTGATGAATGCATATGTATCGCAGGAGTCCATGATAAAGTAGCTGGCGAGATAGGTTTAGCTGCCCTGACTTGTATCGGCGGGAAGGAGTGAGTACTTGCGCTGAGCGGCTAGTACGGACACGCACACAGTCATACTAGAGTAGTAAGTCGCGCTCGGTGGAATTAGGTACCTAATAGCGGTAATGGCGGATTATTTTTAATAAACTTAGGTTTTGAGTTGACACAACACGTATGTTGAGTGATGCACTACTTTCACTGCACTGTTACTAAATTAGCACTAGAGTAACGTATTACTTATGATCAGGATCTATTTAAATTCGTTATTTTTTAAATATTTTAGCAGGAGCTGATTCAAACACGTTAGTAATGTGTATATTCGTATTGTTGTTGTTCCTATATTTTGTATTATTATATTTGTATATTTATATTTTGTGGCTATATTACAAGCCACAAAAAACGCACAAGTGCGAATGACGGACTATGGTAACTAATCATACCCTTTTCTGCATAGGACAAATAAACCTCCAAAGATCTCGAACAGCTACTTTTGAGGCGCTAAAGGTCATGGCCGACCGGAAAATTGACCTCATGCTCATCCAGGAGCAATACACCTGGCGAGGAAAAACACCTGTAAGTCATCCAGGGGCGGTGCTTGAAGTAGGTAGTTCACCGGAGGCGGGTGTTCTGATCAACACTTCGTTGATCAGCCCCCTCCTCCTGGTTGGACTATTGAACGAACACCAAACCTGCGTTTCTATTAACTTTGGCAAGATTGAAATTATCTTAATATCAGTCTACTTTAAATACAGTAATCCTGTTGGACCACACATCCTGAGCTTGACGCGCGCCCTCAACGTGCTTAAAGGCCGTAACATAGTTATAGGAGGTGACTTTAATGCTCGCTCCCCTATGTGGTTTGATGACAGTAATCATAGAACGGAACGCTCAGACGCCGATGAAGATCTTATTGCAGCGCAAGGTCTACTACTATTAAATGAACAGAGTAGTCTAACTACTTTTTCAAACAAAATGGGTGAGAGCAACATTGATCTAACTCTTTGCTCTGGATCTGTTGTAGCCAGGATGTTGAACTGAATGGTCCATGAAAGTGCTATAATATCGGATCATAGATTAATTACCTTTACTGTAGGGGTCCAGAAGACCCAAGCTCCAAGAACCTCCTGGAACTTCAAAACTAAAGGGGCGAATTGGGATAAATTTGGGAAGGCTCTACGTGACACCTTAAGGGGATTTTATAACGTAGCAGCAAATGATCTAGATAATTTGGGGAATTACTTTAACGCGGCTGTTGTGTCAGCTGCTGAACGGTTTTTGGGAAGAACAAACCCGAAAACTGTTATTAAGACGCCGTGGTGGTCTAGTGAGTTGACTTTGCTGAAGGGTGAATATAAGAGGGCTTTTAGGGCACTTGGCTCCCTTAAGAGGAGTAGTGGTACGCAAGATATGATCACTCTTCTTAAGGGTCATGTCTCTGGAGCCAGGAGAGCCTTCAAGCATGCTATCCTCTCGGCAAAACGAACTTCATGGCATAATTGGGTAAACCAAGTGGGTAACGCCAACCCGTGGGAAATCCACAGCGCTATTGAAAAAACGGGGAAAGGATCTGACCGGTATTTGACTAGTATTATATCGGATAATCCCAATAAAAACTCTGAGAGTACTGATGTGACTACCACTTTTAACACTTTTCTGGGTAAATTAGTTCCGCTAGATTCAGTCACCGGGGAAAGCGACCACCATAAACAGATTAGAGCTCTGTCACGGCTTCCACCTAGAATCCTTGCCCAGGAGGATAGCATATTAACTGTAACCAAAGCTGAAATTGATGTTATAATTAAGGGTTTAGGTCCAAAGAAGGCACCAGGGCATGATCGGCTTAATGGAATAATAGCGAAGAATGTCTGGATCCATGCCAAGGAAGAGTTGTTCCAGGTTATGGAGACATGTTTGCGTAGAGGAATTTTCCCCACAGAATGGAAGAGAGGCGTGCTCAAAATAATCCCAAAGGAAAACGACAAACCAAAGACGGATGTAAAGGCTTTTCGTCCAATAACATTGTTACCTGTTTTCAGCAAAATTTTAGAGGCTTTGATTAGTAATAGACTGCAGCAAACTCTATCCCCAGCGTCTGAGCGGCAATTTTGCTTTGTCCCTGGGAAATCTACGGAGCACGCCATCATGTATGCGCTTGAGTGGGTGAAGGTCTGTCCCAAGAGGTATGTCATTGGAATCTTTTTAGATATCACTGGTGCCTTCGATCATGCGTGGCGGCCGATGTTGCTCACCAAAGTTAAAAATAGAGGATATCCAGCTAATCTTTTCAAAATTAACTGTGACTATCTAAATGAAAGGACAATTGAAATCACTTTTGGAGATCAAAAAATAGTCCGTAAGGTGGACAAGGGATGCCCACAAGGCTCCATTTTGGGACCTAAATATTGGAACATATTACGAACATACGGCATATTGCCAATCGATCTAGAGATCTCGGAGTTTCTAACTAAAAAGAAGATGATCAAGGGACTTCCTGCCACCCATCTTGGTGTAACTCTTACACCGGGTGGAGCCGGGACTCTACCTGGTCTACTTAAACAAATGCGTGAGTTATCACTCAAGGAGTGGCAAACTAAATGGGATAGATCGAATATGGGAAGATGGACTTTCTCCTTCTTCCCATCAGTTAAGATCAGAATGGAAGGGGCTCACATCAATTTGGATCACCATATGACACAACTACTCTCAGGACACGGAGAGTTCAAAGAGAGATTACATAGACTCTCCTTGTCACCACATCCAAACTGCGCTTGTGGCAATTCTGACCAGACAGCCGAGCACATTCTGTGGCACTGTGAGATAATGACGGATGCAAGAGATGAATTATTGGCTGGTTTAAATGTACCAACGAGAACGGTTTGTAATTCGGATCTCGTTTCGAATAAGGTGAATTTCGAGTGTCTGAGGAAGTACACAAAGATCTGGGTTGAGAGATGGTCTGATCTTAGAGTCGAGAATGAGATTAAACTCAATAGCTTTATAATGCCAGGTGTTGCTCCTGGCCTTAACGGACAACGAGATTACCTCATTTTACATGTCGCTGGCAGTAAATTTTTTTTTTCTTTTTTTTTTTCTTTTTCATGTATATAGTTATTGTTTTAATCTTCCTGTATATATTTGCGTAGTATTTTATTGGATATTGTAATTTTTCTCATGTATATAGTTATTGTTCCTATGCTTTATTGATCCATCTCTCTTCTAGGTCGACATGTACAAAACCAGATTACTATAAATTTCTTTGCAATTTTCTTTCTTTTCTTTTTCTGTTTCTATGTTTCACAGAGTGACGTGCTTGCTGGTAGCAGTACTGAACTGTTTTTTTTTTGTTCTGTCCCGGTTTACCCCAACTCTGGGGTAGCATAAGACCTCGTCTGTGTATACACATCTTAGATGACCAAATCATGATGAGGGACTAGTGTCGTCGTCTGCCCGCTGCGCCTCCCCTGGGGTCAGGAACTGGACTGAGGATGGGCTGAACGTCGATTGGTGACCTTCCGCCCTGCCTCCAGGTACTTCGACACTTTCTCCTCATGGTCCTCGGGATTTTTTTTTCCCAACCCCAACTCACATTTTTCGTCGAAGCACAACCGGTTTCCTGGCTCAAGGGCGCGGAACCTGGTCCCCGTGAAACCTATCCAATGCCCTGTTTTCTCTCCCTAGGTCTGCCTGTGAGCGGGCGACGACACCCCCCCCCCACCACACAAAGAGGCGCACACTTTACCAATGTTGCAGGTGGCTGTGAATTATTATTTGATTTGTTGATACTTTGTAAATTTGATTTGTTTAAACTAACAAAATAGAATAGATCTTATTAACAAGTTACTAATACGCAGCACTTGCATACTGCAAATAACATTGTATGCATGGACATTTTGGAGGTCCTGTTTTGAAATTTTAAATGTAGACTCGTTGTATCAAAAAAAAATTAGTGTCCTTGCGAGAGCTCTGAAGGGGTACCATCAGTACCTAAAACAGGGCAGGGAAGTGGTGGGCCTCCTCCAGAAGCCACGAAAAAACCACCAACTGCGCAAAATCCACAAACTACACAATCTCTATCTCCCTTCGGCCAAAATTGCCCAAAAATTCTGACCCCGAAAAGCATCGGTACCGTATCGCGCACGTACCCCGGCCGAGCGGTACGATGATCAGATTTTTCTGTATACAAATTTTACTAACAAATTATAATTTACAAAATGTTACTAATACCTGTTTTAACTTGTATATCTCCTCGGCGGTAGTCAAATAAAAACTATTTGCTATATGCTACCACTGAGGATATATTTAAAATGCTGTTTTTTAACGATTTAATATAACCATTTTTGTATAATTATTTTTACATATTTGCCTCTACATAAATCTAGGAACCTTGTAGCATAGTGAATCTTTCTTTTTTCGGAGCGCTATGTCACGGGGGAGTTGCGAAAAATACTGCCTTAACCATTTTACAAATTTGATCGCTTCAAGATCATTTTTACAATTTTATTTTAAAAACATTTTTTTAGTTCTCATCGTATCTTGAAAAACTAAAAATCTAGCTGTCAAGATACACATTGTTATAGCTACTATGTAATAAAACTATGTAATTGTAACGCAGGCGAGCTTGCAAAATCTTTGCAAACTCTCAAACTCAAGCGTCTGCCTTCAGCTAATCCACTGGCAAAATGAATATTCATATTATAATAACCTTATAGAATATAAGCAGCGACATTGAAAATATTAAATCAGTTCAACTTTACCATCAAAAACAAGAGTTTTTATTTCTACAAGTGACTCTTGCCTCCATTTGCCTCACCTTGCCTAGTCTTCTGCTCCAAATCTTCTGGTGTTACCTCTTCAAGACCAGCCGGTCCTGGTTTTTTTTAATAAGTTTATCATGAGAAATACTATCGAATGCGTTTTTAATATCTATGAAGATTCCGAGACATTTCAAAGATTTATCTAATGTGTCTCAAATTATGTTCGATAATTGGCAATTGCATCTTGGGTACTTCTATTTTTCATAAATCTATATTGGTTGCAATTACGTCATTTTTGTCAATAAATACATTCAATCTTTTTTTGATGATTTTTTAAAAGATTTTCGCAATGTTTAAGATCAGCGATATTGGACGATAATTTGTCACTTCTTCTGGGTTGCCAGATTTATGAATTGGAGTGATGATGGTTTGTTTATATATAGTTGTGAATATTCCGCTTTGAAGACTTATTTTGATTAAATGTGTTAAGGGTTTTGAGATATTTTTTTGATAGTTTTTTGTGTTTCGACAGTAATTCCATCAAAACCTGGTGCTGATCTTCCCTTCATGCTTGAAATGATTTGCTCGATTTCCTGGGCTGAAGTAAGGTGAAACATTTCAATTTTGTTTGAGATATTAATGTTAAGGTTCTGTTCGTCATTGGACGGTACTTTTTGAATTTGATTTGCAAGGTTTTTGCCTACATTTGCAAAGAAGTTGTTGAATATGTTTGCGACATCTAATGGATTTTTTTTGCACCGTATTTTGATATTGTTATGGAAGATGCTATGTATTTATTTTTTTAATGTTTTTTCTTGTCTATGATTTCATTTATAACATGCCAGACTTTTTTTGCATCGCTCTCCGTTGCTACTAATTTTTGTCGAATATAATTTTCTTATGTGTATTTTATTAAATAAGTATGTTTGTTTTTGTATGCTTTTAGATGTTTGTTTAGTGTTTCATTTGTAGGTTGTCGGATATTTTTTTTGTAAAGTGCTTTTTTGTGTCTGATTGATACAATTTATCCAAAAGTTATCCATGGCTTAACCAGTTTAAATTTTGATGATTATTTTCTGGAATCAATGAATTGTACAGTAGTACGTGAGATGATAGTTTTTTTTTCTAATAGTTCGATGGACTTGCGATGGATTGCTACATTCCCTTCTCCAACAAATCTTTTGTAGCGGGTACAAAGCCATGGTTTGACCATCGCTATAATGATTCGGTCAGACTAAAAAACACGGCTTATAATGCACTCCGAAAAATTGACACCTCGGATACACTTTCGGAATACCAAAAACGGGCAAAGAATTGCAAGAGAACTTTAAATAGAGTAAGAGCGACCACGACCAAAAATTGCCAAAAAGCTGGCAGACTGCCCGACTGGTAGCCGTTCTTTCTGGTCGGTCGCTAGTTCAATTGGGAGAAATTTTTATAGAATAACTTTTCAACCTCTTACTAAGCCCGATAGTCGGCTGGCTATCTCGGTCCGCGAGAAAACTGAGTTATTAGGCAACATTTTCGTGAAAAACTTGAGTTTTCACGGAGATAATATAATTCGTTCTTCCATTCCGCACTGCAGTTTCTAAATGAAAAAAAACCAAAGGTCCGGAACAAGGAGGTACTCCGGATCTTGAACGAGTTGAAAATCGACAAAGCCAGTGGACCAGACGGAAAATCTGCCCGGTCCTGAAATGTTTGGCAAAATTAATTTCGGTGCCTTCAAAATTATTTAAACTCTTATTCAAAAGTGGAAAAGTGCCAAATCTTTGGAGAAAGGCGATCGTTCATCCAATCCCTAAGAAGTGGGACCGCTTCGATCCTTCCAATTACCGCCCCATAGCCATCACATAGCTATACTCTCAAATGTATTGGGAAGGGTGGTTATAAACAAATTGCCCACATACCTCGATAATAACAACATCCTAAGCAATCGAAAATATGGATTACGGTGAAAATTAAAGAGTGGCAATCTACTCGAGTACTTTCATGCAACATAAACGGAGAAACAAATCCTGAAGTAATTGCCAATATTTTCAAAAAAAATTTCGCGACTACTACCCCGACCATCTCCTCAAACGAAACGCATTTGAACGCCTATGATGATATTGACCCCATAGTCACTGCAAACATGGTGAAAACCGCCATTAAAAACATGAAATCCGGAACATCAGCAGGACATGACGGCTTAAGTATCGAACACGTCAAACATGCAGGGGTAGCGATTCTGAAACTACTGGCAACATTGTTTACCGATATCATAAAGAGTGGTTATCTACCCAAAGACATGACAAAGACAATCATAATACCGATAATAAAATCTAAACTGACAGATATAACTTTACAGGAAAATTACAGACCGATATCCATCGCCACAGCGACTGAATACGGACGGAATACTACAGGAAAAGAAAAACAACAACTTACGCATGCTTTTTGGATCTTAGTAAGGCATTCGACAGAGTTTCCCACCCCCTACTATGGAAAAAACTAAAGGAAAGAGGGATACCATGGAAAGTGGTAAAAATTCTCGAATCATGGCATAGTCAACAGGAAAACCTTGTAAAGTGGAAAGACGGATTCTCAGAACCCTATTTCTTGAAAAGCGGGGTCAGACAGGGAGGATGTATGTCCCCAGTACTGTTCAACTTATACATGGACGAATTAACCCACAGATTAAACAATGCTGGAGTGGGCTGCCACATCGGAGGTCTATGTGTTAACAATATGAGCTACGCAGATGATATGGTTCTGATGGCACCGTCAATACGGGGATTAAGAATTCTCCTGAAAATCTATGAGGAATTTGCTCACGAAACCAACATGATCTATAATGCGAAAAAAACAGCACTGTTGGTCATAAAACACGGGGAAGGCCCAAAAAACATTCCCCCAGTCTTTTTGAACGGTGAGATTCTGAAAACAGTAGAAACCACAAAATATCTAGGACATATCATCAACAACAAGTTAACGGATGATGAAGATATTGACAGGCAGAGGCTTGTACTGAGTATAAAATGTAACATGCTCAGTAGAAGATTTCGGCTCTGTAGTCCACGAGTGAAAAGGACGCTCTTCTTAGCCTTTTGCACCACCCTGTACACATGCGAGCTCTGGGCTAATTTCAAGAAAAGAACAATGGAAAGGCTTCGGGTTCAATATAATAACGCCTACCGATTGATGTTTGGACTCCCAAGGCACTGCAGTGCCTCCTCGATGTTAACAGAAGGGCAAGTTCCAGAATTTACAGCTCTGTTAAGAACCAGGATTGCAGGACTGAGGGAAAGGATAAACCATTCCAGAAACACTATTATCATAGAATCCCGTCTGACTTCAGGATCGAGCATTGAAGACCATTGGAGAAAGATACTTGCTCCCACAATCTTAGATCCGATGGATTTCCGTGCTTCTCTGCTTTAACTTAATTTCATTTTCTATTTAATTTTTAATTTTTTTTTTTAATCTCTTTTTATTTATTTTACTTTATGTAAATATTATTTGTACTTATATCCTTTATGGGATGTGTGGGATTGCACTAACCTCCCCACATCCTGGAATAAAGAATTTATTATTATTAAAGAATTTATTATTATTATTATTATTATAAGACACCTATTTGGGGGCGGTACTTAAAGAGCTAGTAGCGTTGATCCCTGTTGCACCAGTTCAGTCCGTGAAACTTGACGTACATGAGCGGAACACCTGTTCACAGTTGATGTTAGATTCATTAGAATGGACCGTTTTTTCGACTCGTTTTTGTATAAGACGGCTCGTATGTGGAATGAGCTACCTGTATCTGTTTTTCCTCCCTCATGTTCCGGGCCCCATCTTCATGTCAATGTGGGCATGCTCTCTTATACAGGTACTTTAATGGAGCATACTCTAAGGAAATAGCGGCATTGATACCGGTGCACGTACGTGAAACTCGACGTACACAAGCATAACACCCGTTCACAGTTGATATTGGCTTCATGAGAACGGGCCTCTCTTTGACTCGTTTTTGCGTAAGGGCCCGTTCCCACTTCAGTTTTTACAACGCAGGCAGGTCCCGTTTTAAAATCGGATGCCCTAGAGGCTGTAGTGGATGTATGGAGCTGTTCACACTTGTCCGACACGATTTTAAAATGGATCCGGCATTTTTTAGTCGGATAGATCGCCAGTGAAGCGCGTCCGTTTTAAAATCGTGTCGGAACTCGCTCGTTCATAGTTTTGTAGGGAGCTGTTCACACTTGCCGCCTAGTCGTTCCGGCAGAGTCCCCGCTACACCCCAACCCTAATAACAATATAATAAAAAATATTTGAGTTGTTATTGTTTTCTTACCTTAAAAATATCGATAGCCTTTCTGCAGGACAAATACACTCTCTCAATTTTGTATTTTGATAAGTTAAGCTCTCTGCAACTCATTCCAGTGGATGGTTAAAGGAAATGATAGAAATTCTAAAATAATTAAATAACTTTAGTTCATCACTTCTCAACTCACCAATAAACACTTGGAAAGTTCCTACAGAAAATCTTTCAGCTATATTGGGTAACCCAAAATATTCTTTTCATTTTTTTCCTTCTTTTTAAAAAGTACCACATAACAACGAGAGCTTCATCGTCGTCCACTGCGCGCGATCGTCTACTGAAGAGTGAGCAAATAAAATGTTTTGGTTGAATCGACAATTTTTTTTTTTCGTAGAGTAGGATCCGATTTTAAAACGGATCCGTTTTGAAACGGAGGTGTGAACAGTGGCATGGGGCATCCAATTTTAAAACGGGACCCGCCTTCGTTAAACGGAAGTGAGAACAGGCCCTAAGACGGCTCGTATGTGGAAAGAGATACTTGTACCTTTTTTCCTCCTTCATGTTATCCGGGCCTCTTTTAGACCCGCATTAATAAAGCCCTTGCTGTAGCCCTTACCTTAACCCGCCTCACTATACTGCGCAACTGGGTGATGCCATAGCTGTCCTGCTTTTACACTTCACAGATAAGGGCGCTTTCGTGAGGTATCACAATGGTAACTTCCGAAGAAGATACTAACAAATAAACCATTTAGTGAAATCTCCTTTTCTAAAAAAAACAGATAGTCGGACGGTTGACAAAAATCGTCGCCGTAGAAGTCAAGGGAGCCAAGCAACAAATTCGGCGAAAATGAGTTAAGTATACAAAAACATTTTAAAACCATCAAAAATGCAGAGGCATAAGAGGCCTAACTCTTTTGACTATCACACCAGTGTGCTATTCTTGCCATTGGTTTTTTTCAACATTCAGCGATCAAAAGAACTTAAAAAGTTATAGCAAATAGAATGTTTCTTTTGTCACTTGCTTCACATTTTGTGGCTTGGCTACTTTAACAACTACGGTGACTAAACATTAAACTGCAAGGCGATTTGATGATGGCGGTGACTTGTAGTTTAAAAATTAGACTCAAAGCTAACATGTAAAGCGGGACAGGGAATGAGCAAAACAACGTTAAATATTTTTTTGTTACAACCACTCTACATGTTGTGAGAAACACATCGATAGACGGACGATTAACAAAAACATTATGGTAAAAATCTCCGTGAAAATCACGTGGATATGGCGTTGCCTTCCCAACATAGCCATTTAAATACTGAAACTTAAAGCAAATAGGTTATGCGGGTAAGAAAATACGGAAAACATAACTAAACCATTTGTTACAACAAGCCTAATGTGAAAAAACATCGGTAGGCCGACGATTAACGAAAGGATTGCACAACAAACCCATGAATTGCCGGAATTCTTTTCAAATGAAAATAACTGTGTGGGGTGGCGGACGGAACCGAAATTGCGTCGCAAATTGCCGGCCTCTCCTGCGGCGGATCCGCCAGGTGTTGCCACTCGTTTAAGCGAAAATATAAAGATTTCCTCGGAATTTCAGCAAGATCCCAGTTGTATTCTTTTCTTACAAACACTGACTTAAATTAAATAATGGTAAAGAGATGGTGATATTGTATTTATTGACAATTATTGGGGTAATTGAGATATTTTATTGATCTCGTTAAGCAATTTAAAATAAGTAAAAGTTGGTTTGCAGGTGGCGAGATTTATTCTTCAAGACTCTTTAAATCGTAAGTGAAAAACTTATTTGATATTGACGTCTCACTTTGTTACTTGTAAATGGAAAGTTTCTTTTCTGTAAAACAATTGAGAACTGTATTATAAAATAATTTTATAATAACTTTTATTTCAAATGATAAGTTGCCATGTTTGTTTGCAACATGATAAGTGAATATATTTTGACTGACTCTCCAATAATATCATAACGATACAGCGTTAATAGTAATTTATTTTTAACTGAGAAATTTTTGGTACATTGAAATATTTTTATTTGTGTTTGTATTTTTATTTGTAAAAGTGGTATTATAATTGTCAAGTTTATTTGCTGCAAAATAATCACTGTCAACAGTGGCGAATTTTATTTGTAAAGCTCAGTTAACTGTGCTTTCTTGTTAGCTCGTTTCGTGGGACATATTTAACAAAATAATAATAAAGTAAATGATTACTCAGCTATTCATACTGTAACAAAAAAAAATGTAATAATATTTTTTTTTTATTTATTGTCAATTTTTTTGATACATACGGGTATATATATAATTATACAAAATATAAAGAGTAACAAAAAAATCCCACAAAGGTGAAGCCTGTGCGTGGGCATTATAAGGTAAAAATCAAAATAGTTGTGGTTATATTATCTATGGTTTAAATGAAAAAAGAGATATGAATAAAGAATAAAAAATAAATCATATAGTACATTTGGTTATTTTAATAATAAAACAGTAAAAGAAGTTAAACTTTTTTTTTTTAAATTTAGATGGTAACATAATATTATCATATATAGGTGTCATATTCGTATAACTTATAGAAAATATTCTCTCACTTCCAGATACTTTTTTACCCAGCTTTTGACATTTATTTTATACGAGTTTAGGTTTTGGCACATCTTGATGGAACTCGGCAAGGAATTAAACAATTTTGGGCCAATATAGTTAATGTGTCTTTGGGCTAGCCTAGTTTTTCAGTGAGGCACTGTGTACATGCATATGTTGTGTCTCTGGCTAGAACGATTTGGATTTTTACAGAAATTATAAGGACGAGTGTATATAAATTTAAGACATTGGACACAGAAGATCTGCCTTAGTTCCATAATGTCAGTTTCCTTAAACAATTTATCGGTGGGATATGTCTTGGTCTTCTGGTGCATTATCTTAATGATAGACTTCTGAATAATTTCTAGAGGTTTCACATGGTTATTGAATGTTCCTCCCCAGGCAATTATTCCGTAGGAAATGGATGAATGTACCAATGCATCATAAACGAGCCTCATAGTTCTTATGTTAACGATATTGCTCATGCGTTTGAATATGTAAATTAGGTGCCTCAGTTTATTGACAGTTTTTTTCTATGTGATAAGTCCATTTGAGTTGACAGTCAATAGTTACACCTAGGTATTTGATATAATTTCCTAATTTTACATCTTCGCAGTTTGAGCATGTCTCAGGGTTACAATTAACATTATGGAACTTCAGGTTAGGATTATTTTTAGGGGATGCCTTTTGGGAATTATAGAAGGGAATAAAAACGGTTTTCTCATAATTTAGACTAAGAAGATTTCTATCTAGCCAATCTTTGACTATTGCAATGCATTTGTTGGCTTTACTTATTGTATCTTCCCATGTTTTACCTTGTACTGTTATTGCAGTATCATCGGCAAAAGAGAGAATTTTACCTGGTATTACTATGTTACAATATATATTACATTACTACATAACATAACATAAGACTTGCATGGCGTAGTTGTGCGTTATTCCACTTCAAGTTCATACATTAAGTAGAGTGGTTGTTTGCATTGGTGTACCTAAATAAAGACATATTTTAATGAAAAAAAGAAAACAGTGCTTATTAGTTGTTTAAAAAACTTAAATGTTAAAGATTAAAAATTTTACAGAAATTTAAATGTTAAAGGAACATAAATTCTTAACAAACTTGAATGTTAGAGAAACTTAAATGCTAAAGAAACTTAAATTTTAAAATAAACTTAAACGTGAAAAAAACGTCAATGTTAAAGAAAAATTATTTGTTACTCGTGTATGTACATTTAAAAAAAAATAAAATATAATATAGATCTATCAAATAAACTTTGTAGTGTAGTTAAAATTAAAGTTTGGATTAATATTTCGGATATAGTTGTCGAACCTGCTAGCATAATACTTATTATATTTTACCATTATAGCTACATATATTGGTGTAGGCGTATGTGTTCTGTAGCACGGGACGAAACTTTTTTCCACTCAAAGTCAACCATGGAAGTTAAAATGCCATTAGACTAATTATTATATTCAACAGGAAAACATTTAAGGCTCAAGTACTTTATTAACCTGTATACTTTACTGAGACGTTAGGCGACCGAACAACCTCACGTTAAGGTCAAACTCATTAATCTTAATAATAACGCGAAGAAAACTTTTAAAACCCGTAATCATTTTGATTCAACAAACTGGGGAAGGCGATATGCAGGAAACATTATATCATTACCAAAAACACTTAATTAATCCCCGATCCCGATTAAACAATAATTCATTAGTGATATTATACTGTTTTATATATCAAAAAATGGTGTAAAGTATTTATAAGTTAAATTTAATTTCAACATATTTATCAGTTTCTTCAGTCCAAAAGGATATTGAATACACGAAATTTCAAATAACGTTCCGGCATGAACAAATGTATAAACATTATCGGGATTCTTCTAAAATACGATCTATTTGTAAAGGTTCAACAAAAAGCGTCTTGTAAAGGTCCCAATGATACAACACATTTATAAAGAAGGATTCAATACATAATTTCGGTGATGGAGCAAGCTTCATGAATGTTTTGTCTATCCAATACAAACAAGTTGTTGACAATGCAGAGTCAACAAACACAAAAACCGGCGTACGCTGTTTATAAAGGCGGCTGAGACACAAACACCCAAAGAAGAAACTGAAGACTTTTCGTCCCGCTCCGGCAAAATTAATGTTACCGGTCTCCTAAATAATTTAATATTTCAATAAATTTCGGAATATTTCAATAAATTACGACGTGATACTTCACCCCACTTATTTTCAACGGAAATTCACCATTAACTTTTTCTCAATAGAATCGTTACTTACGTGATTTACTGTAAAAATATTATCAAAAACAAGGAAATTAGTTACTTTCTCTGAAAAATATTACAAAGGAGTTTCTGAAGTTTCCGATCGATTAAATTAAGTTTGTGAAATATCGGCTCAACGCTTTTTATTGATTTTATAAAATTGATTAAGTCTTTGAAATCATAATAACACTTTTTAAGGAGTGAGTTGAGCGTAAATTATAGGTACTTGTATATAATGTATTACGTACAAATAATTGCCTTAAATAATAATTATGCAAATTAATGAGCATCGACATTATTTTTTATAGGATAACTAGGAAGAAAACGGATTTTATTGTCAGTAAATGCATTACTTATTAACATAAAAGTCTTGACAAAACTTAAGAGCGAAATTACAACAAAGTTTTATACTTCATTAGGATGGCCATAATTATAAAAAATATGTTTATTATAACGTAATCTGGTTCATTTAACTGCTTTTGAAATGTATCTTATAGATATTTTACAGAAAACTTTTAGAATGTTTACATGAAGGGTCACGAAAAGGCCTACAAAATAATGCAGATAATAAAAATTTCTGTGGCAGTGGATACCGGGCGGGCAGCGTGAATTCGATTTGTATAAAAATCTACAGTTATTCTCCTAAAATGAATTATAAAATATATTAATATAAAAAAACCTTTCAGATCAATTATAACACTTGATTGTTTTCGTCCTAGAAAATTTTCCTAACAATTTTGGACCATATTTTTTTGGAGCATCAATTAGATAATATAATGTCATGGTATTTATAAAATGTCTTATTATTAATACTTGTACATTACTTATATTTAACAAAATATTATTTTGGATACTTAAAAATACTTACTAGATGTGGACAAACAACAATTTATTTATGTTAAATGTTCATGGACATAATATATTGAATTTTCCCATCACAATTCATTTTTGGTAAAATGAATCCTAAATTTATCAAATCTATTTCATAAATTCTCTACCGGTGAATATAGTGCTCAAATGTATATGTAGCGGAGAATATGAAGATACCTTCGTTAGAATGTAATGATCTTGGAAAAGGGCAGAAGAAGATGGGACGTGTATCAGGTACCTACCCACCAAACTTATTTGTATTTTGGAGGAAACATGAGAACTGGACTGGAAATATCAAACCATACAAGGGTTGATCTACCCCTATCAAAATCGGCCTGTCAATACGAACCAAAGCATTTAAGGTCATCCCTGAATTATCGTCCTGTACGCTCGGATTGTCTTGATCAAATATTTGATATAGGAGGTACTCTTTATAACATGTGGAGGATGGGTAAAGGTTTTGTTTTATTACACGGCTACATACATTATTGTAATAATGATGTTACAATATAATATATTGTAGGATTAAATATAAATTATATTATTCCGCGGTAGTGCATGGAACGAGCTTTGGTCGGGTTAGATTTCTAAAAGCTTAGTAAAAGAGAGTAACAATGTATTCATATTAATTATTTAAATGCCCATTCGGCTTTTACATATCTAGTTACAACTATTGCACAAGCATGGTGTTTATAATAATCTTATAAATATAATAACAAACTACTACTAACTGTTAAGGATTATTACATATCAGCATGTATATAATATGATTTTTAAAGGAAACAATGTTCTTACAAAACATTGAGTATAATATTTATATAGAGTGTACTCTATTGTGGTGTATAATCATCTACACAACAAACTGGGGAAAATCATTTGTGTTTAATGCATTAACTTTAAAAAATATATTATTTTATTAAAATTAGTATTTTTTTAAATATGAAATGATATTCATTAAAATAAAATTTACTTTCCTGATATAGTACCTACTCTTGTTGTACATTCTTGTTTTAGACCTTTATGGAAGAGCTCTCTGAATTTTTTTGTTCCTGTTTTGATGAATTGAAAATGGTTTAATATTTTCTTCACACATTCACATATTCATTAATATTTAAATTAAATTTATAAAGAAACAGTTTGTAATACCTTCAGAAGGCAAAACATCTGTCATGCGTAGTAATAATTACACAACAGCACATGTACATTAGGTTATATTATATAAGGTATATTATATAAGGTTGACATCTTCAGCTAAACATGATAATATGAAATTGAACGATAAGGTAATTTTCTATTCCTCTGTTAAAAGGTGTTGGTGTAGTGTTGAACTGTATGGGAAGGGAAGGTAAAGGTGCGCAGGTTAACATCGGTATGTACAATCAAGTGTGGGAATTATCTGTTCCGAACACGTAGCATCCATTCCCACTAGTATTGTTAAGAAGGTAAGAGCACACCCGCTAATGGGCTATTCGCTAGAAATCTCAACGGGTCGTCCTTGCCCATTGTGCCCGTGATAATAATTGAGTTCATTTCGTTCGTTTCTAAAACGTCCGTATTTTGAGCCTGATTTTTTCCGGTATACGTCGCTCCTACAATTCTGAATTGTCGTCTGCTATTGGCAGCTCGTAATGTAATTCGAAAAGAAGATGGGTTTCTGGAAAAAATATTGAACAATAGAAAGCGCTTTCCGCTAACTTTATCTGTCAACTAGTCAACCGGTTGTGATTGCCTTTTCAGTAAGGACTCATAATGAAATGCCGATAAACGTCGCTCAGCATTTTTACTCGGAAAAATAATTTGCGAATGTTATTGTATTATTTGGAGAGATTTTTCAGGGCCTGCTAATTTAAATTAATGTGCTTAAATGGTGGTAGCAATACCTAATTGTAGTTACTACCAATCATATAATTCAATCGCTTTTTCCGATTTTTTTTAAATAAGCAATTAAAAAATAAAAGCAATAATAGCCCAGTAACAAAATGTTTCTTAGAAAGTGATTGTGATAATTGTATAAAGTGAAATTTTGTTACCCGTTACTGACCAAATACCGAAAAGCTGGGCATATTTCAGGATGGTAAAGCTTACAGTTCAAAATACCTACCTATCTAAGAAAATCATATAAATGTAGCAACTTCTTCCTCCTGAGAAATGGCGTGAAATATTCATGTTTAGGAAAAACTATGTCAAAATATTAATATATTGCGACGGGTATATAACTCTAAATCAGGGGTCTACAAACTACGGCCCGCGGGCCGTATCCGGCCCGCCAGTGTCTTCCATCCGGCCCGCGACATCTTATGACCAGTGTCATCAAGGACCCGCGACAGCTAATGGCTAAGACCTTGTTCAGAAGGGGCGAAAACTCCGCAAATTTTTTCGTGCGAATAAATAAATATGCTCGTTGGCGAGGTACTTGGCACCAATACATTGCGTCCACAAGTATCGCGCGAATATATCAAGAGGATTTTTTTGAAAATTTTTTATTTGATTCGCAATGATATCAAGGTCTGAGAAACGAGTATCAAAAATTATCTTCAAAGCTACGTTATCTAAAGCTATATTTTCATCCCTGAAAATTCTATTGTCTACCCCCCCCTCCCTAGGACAGAAAATATGGGTTTTTAGAAATTAAAACGGTTTTGGCCCTCCGAACTCACTGGAGTAGTCAATGTGGCCCTCCGGCTGAAAAGTTTGGAGACTCCTGGTCTAAATGATAGAAGGAGAGGAAAAATGGTGGAAAATTACCTGGATATTCAGAAGTTTTCATCAAACAGTTTCTGAGATTCTGCCCTTCACCAGGGTATTTCTGAGCGTCTCCCACTCTGGAACTTGCTGCAAGCTCCTTTATTTTGTATTATTTTATTTGAATTAAATGAGAGATAATATCATTAATTAAATAAAATTAATACACAAGTCATACGAGTTACAAAGGCTTAATGTTTTGAAAATAAAACACTAACAATGTTTCATCTAAATATTTGTTCATAACAGAAACATTAATTTATCAGTCGACACATTTTTATTAACAGGTACTTAAAAGGAACAATTACGATATTTAATGTTAATAATACAAACGATGTACTGGGCAAGCAACTCTTCGATCAGCATCTTCACGAGAATTTATTGGACTCTCCGTACCTATGCGCAATCCCAATACCAATTTCCAAAGTACATCAGTTTGGAACAAACTTTGTTGCAAAAGATCGACCGCTCAACTGAGTTTACAGCAAGACTCAACAAAGACACGCCTTTTTAAATTATCCTATCCAGCATAACGACCGCATTGCTTTAGTTTTGATTACTTAGTCCTGGGAATTTCCTTACATTCTAAGCTTATTAGCTACCTACTTTAATGCTGTAAAAATTTGTTTAACTTAAATGTTTTATAATTTACCACTGACATTATAATCATAACATATATTTGCAAATGTAATAATCAAGTCTTTCATAAGTCTCTATTTTATAGGCTACTTCGCTAAAAATATGTGTTGGTTTTAAGTTATATGCTAATTATTAGATAGAAGTCATCTATTTTTTTATAAAGGAAAGTGTATGTGTCCTATTCAGCCTAATTGTAAGTTTTAAAAAAAAACTTACAACTTCGAAAGGAAATATTTTCTTTTCGCTTCAAAGTAAGTTCAAGATTTCGCGCACCTGAATAATGACGTTATTATTTTATACATGTCACGTGAAATAAAATTAACGTAATGTATCTCAAGAATAATACCATTGTCACAGCCGACATTAAACATACTGATATGTTTCTAGAAGAACGAGGGACAGATTTCGTCACTATTCTTCTTTTTGATGCGAGGCTTAAACATTGTCGAGTAAAACATGGCTATAGTTCGTTTTTTCGATTTTTGTCACCACGTGACATTAAATTACCTTAGCGAAAAAACATCCCACTTTCACAGATCTGAAGATATTAAATGCCGGAAACATTTTTTAAACGTTGAGCTGTTTTATCATTTTTTTGTCATATTTCAACATTTTGGAGTGAAGCATGATTGTAGTTCTCTTTCTATTTTTGTCACCACGTAGGCCCCAGGGCAGATAACGCTACCATTCAATCTGACAATCTCGCTTAGCAACAGGGCGCAGGCGGTGGGAGGGGTTGGCGAGGAACACAGGAAGATGTAAAGAGAGAGAAGGTCGCTAGGGACCGTAACGCCTTAGGCTATACGTTTATTAGTATTTTAACAAAAGGACATTAAATGGATTATACACAAGACATGTAAACTTATCAAAAGAAGTGTTGCCTTCAAAGAAAAGTGTAACATGGCTGCGGCTTTTTGCGTTACTAAACGTATTACTTGTGGAGCCGGGAACGCATATTGTTGGAGAAAATAACTTCAACAGACGCTATTAATGAAAATGGAATGTTGGATAAACCATCATAATCCGGATATGTTTCGCAGTGGTTCATCATCAAAATAAACAAACCATGACATTAAGTAGTTAACCGTGTCAAAATGTGTGTTGCCACGAGGAGTGACTCAGTTACCCCACACATTTCATAATTCTAATGCCGTTTATCCATAAATTTTAATGTAAAATTATTTTGGCTTACACATTTAATGTGTTTTCGTGAAATGATTAGTGTTATAAAGTTAATTTTATAATTTTAAAAAAACATCGTCATTCATCAACGCACAGCCAGGGTAGAACTGACTCACTGCGTGCATAAATATATTACTACCTTACCCCCGCGCAGCTTTGGTAATAGCGCGGGCGAGTGAGATGAGTGGGTGTATCTATGGTTTCATCCGTAAGTATGTTTCCAGAGCGCAAAAACGTTTTTTCCAATTTTTTTTTCATTCAGTTAACAATTTTAAAACAAATAAATTCAGTGTCTACCCTATGGGAAAGACAAGAGTGGCAATACACCGAACAAAAGTGGGCTCAGCAGATTTACAAGTGCTAGTGACTCAGTGAAAATGCCACAAACAAGTTGCACATCAGGCGACAACGCTGCCATGATGGAGGAAAATGATAGCAGATCTCTAGCCCAATTATCAGCAAATATGTGGAAACAACACAGAGGACAAACACCCTCCAGATGACCCAAATCTTTTAACGCTTTAGCACTGAATTACTAATACGGTTAGCAGAACAATTTGTAAAATGCAATGGCCGGGCCACTGGATACCCGATTTTTGTAGGGAATTCATGCTACAAACGGACGCAAGTAAAGCAGGAGCCGCAGCAGTACTCCGAAAATGGTTCACAAGACGTGATATCATACTCAAGCACACGATTCTCACCTGCCGAAGAGAGGTTCCATAGAAACGAACAAGAAGCACTGGCAGCAATATGGACTGTTAAAATATACCGTCCTTACCTAGAAAGGAGGCACTTAAAGTTCATAATAGATAAACGAGCTCTAACATGTCGAAACAAAGCTCGAAGATCGATGGAATACTCCAAACGACTGAGATATCCTAAGCAATGCAATCGATAAAAAACACTACTCCAGGTACAACGTCCACCAAAAAATACTCTGGAAAAGAGACGAAGGACAGGTAAACCGGCTTTTTGTCCTTTGAAAAACAATTCCAAAAGTTATGGAAGAATACCAACACTCCGAGACCGCAAATCACCCGGGAGCAGCAGAAACAAAAGTACAATATCAGCACACTATTTTTGGCCAGGAATACGCCAGTGCATGACATGTGCCACATCAAAACGTGGCACAAATAGACCCGCAGTTCCTCAAGGAGGTACAAAATCGAATAAACCATTCGAAGTGGTTATTGAAGATTATGGGACGTACCCAAGAACCCTGCATGGAAACAAATTCATACATGTAACAATTGGACTTATTGACGAGGTGGGTAGAAGCGTTTCCAATCAAATCCAGTAAAGCTTTGCTTTAATCCACCAACTAGAAACAAAAAAGCTTTCCCAGAAAACGCAGACGAAGCGATTGTCTTACCCGATCAGTGAAATCCAGCAGATGAGGAAATATGAAGGAATCAAGCAGCGTACCAAGAGAAGTATGCCCAAGTGGCAGAAGCTTCGCTTAGATTCAACACAGGCTTATCATAGTGAGGTTAAAAATTCTAACGTGAAAAAAGATACAATGTTAAACAATAAATAAATACCAACAAAGAGATGAGGTGTTAGAAAAGGAATACCAACTATCCAGATCCCCAGAAGGAAATTTTGCAGGATTTGCCCCTAAATGGAGTGAACCTCACATAATCCTTAAAAATGGAAGGGGTAATATATATTGAGTAGACAAAAGAGATAAACCTACTAAAATCCACGCAGATGAAATAAGATGAGCACCGACAATCCAATAAAAATGGATAGACGATTCAAACAACGAGGTTTTGGCTCAAGAAGCCCGGATGGATTGATAAAACCAAAACCCCGCCACTGGAAAACACGCCAACCAGACCTCCAGCGAGGCGCCGGACGACAGATCTCCCGGCCGCCACGGCCCTCCACAACCCGCCGCCCGAGTGCCCCGGTAGACACGCGGTCGCGTTCAAGCTCCATCAAAAAGGCTGACTTTTGGAGCAAAAATCAGTTCTCGCGGAGGTGCAGACTCCAGAAGTTAGCTGCCAAAACAACTACGGACTGTCCGACCATGGAAGTTTCCCTCAATACCGCGATCGCCCCTTTGGGAAGTAGATCACCGCGAAGTGTAGAGTGCTATGTGTAAAAGCAAATTCCAATAGACTAAATTCAGTGATATAGACACTCAGTAGTATTGCCAATTGTGAAATAGACTCTCCTTATCTTTAATAATATTATATGTGAACCGTTTAAATATAACTAATATTTGTAAATAAAATTACCATCACAAAGACACTTAATTTTTATTTTTTTGAGCCCGATTGAAAGTTAAAGTTGAGATAAATGTAACCATAATACATTTTTGCCTGGTTAAATATTGAATTATATTAAATATGTTGGCTTCAGATATGTATAATGATTTATATTATTAAATCTAAAATATTTAACGTTTTTTGTAATAATTTTTTCAAATTTAAAAATAATATCGGTAAAGTATTTTCAAAGTTTTTCCGTTGCCAACATAATATAGTTTACTGTATTTTTTATCAGGTACCTACCAATATAAAAAATACAGTGTGTGGCAAGCCTACGCACGACGGAAGTGAAACTTTTAGAATTCTTCTCTCTCTCTTTTCATTTCATTCTCTCTTTTTTTCTGTCTATTGACATATAAGTAAAAAAACAAATCGTTGATAAAAAAAAAATTAAAATTTATAAAAATATGGGATTCGAACCCGGGTCCTGCATAACGAGTGTCGAACGCTCTGCCTCTAGACCGCGAGGAGAGATATTTCGCGCGACGCGGCGTTATCGGCCTTAATTCAAAATAAAAATAATTAATCAAAATACCGAGCGACTCTACCGGCACGATTTGTAAGCTATATTTCGACCAAAATAACATATAAGTACCGTAAAGTAAATTAACAAATTTATCTATTTTTTTACTACATTATTACAAATCGTTGATAAAAAAATTAAAAGTTATAAAATAGCTAGTTATTGTCGCAAAATAACTAACAGAAAACCATACCTGTCAGTTTAAAAGCTGGTAGCACTTAATATACGAACATTATCACGCTCGCTGATAAGTGGGCCGTGGCCTGGAGAATAACGTCGATAGCGTCGCCCGTTCCGAGCGGTTAGAGTTCTCAAGGAGCTGAGTTCGCTTCTCAGTGAAAGCAATTGTTATTATTTTTTATTAAATTATAATAAGACGACCAACTCGCTAACTTTCAACGTATAACGCCATCTAGTGAGAAATGTGCACAGTACGTCCGATTTAATTCTACAAAACCGTGCAAACAAAAATACTACGATGACGGTAGCGAACTATCTAGATGAACTTAAAAATAAAGTTTCAAAAATTCAAACAGTCAAGGATCAAAAAACAAAAAATACTATAGAACTCATAATAACGAAGTTAGAAGATGCAATTAAATCAGAAAATCTTTCATTACAAGACAAAATCATCAGATTACAAGAAAATATAATCAACAGTGACAGAAAATATATCAGTAATTTAGAAAACATTAAACATGATATTAAAAAAATAATCTTACCTGAAACCTATGCAGAAAAGGTAAAAAAACACGAACCAGTTGTTATCATAAAACCAAAAAAGAAGGATCAGGAAAATAATGAAACAAAGAGTGAAATAAAAGACAATATTGACCCAGCAAATTTTGGAGTTACCGGCATGAGAAATTTTAAGGATGGAGGGGTTATAGTAGAATTTAAAAATGCCACAGATATTAATAAGGTTCATGATGAGGTGATAGCCAAACTGGGAGATAAATATGAGGTAAAGATTCCTCAAACAAAAAACCCATCCGTCAAAATTATTGGTTTATCTGAAAAATACAGTTTTGAAGAAATAGAGAGAAAAATAAAAACTCAAAATGAGACCATCTGTGAACAAAACTCAAAAATAAAAGTGACATTTATGAAAGAACTAAAAAACCAAAGAAATCAAACAACTTTTACTATATATGCCGACGTCGACGGAAAGACTTACGACAGAATGTTAAATGCAGAAAAAATAAATCTTGGATGGGACAGATGCAGGGTCTTTGACAATTTAAATATCATGAGATGTTTTAAATGTAATGGGTTCAACCACAAGGCTATAGATTGCAGAAACCTAAAATCTTGTCCAAAATGCGCAAAAAATCATGACGTAAAAGATTGCATGGATGAGGATATTCAGTGCATCAATTGTATAATGACGAGTAAAAGATTAGGACTGAAACTAAATATTAGTCACTCAGCCATGAGTAAGGAATGCCCAATTTATAAAAGAAAACTAGAAGCAAAAATGAGCAGATTTTTTTTTTATAAACAAAAGTTACGAGAAATATGAAATTATATACTTGAACATACAAAGCATCATAGCACATTACGAAGAGGTCAAAATACTTTTAGAAGAGAAGAAACCTTTTATGCTTATGATGAGTAAAACACATGTGACTGAAGATATCCAAGATAGTGAAATTATATTTGATCATTATAATACCATCCGTTGTGACTCGCATAGCAGACATACAGGAGGAGTGATGATTCTCTTAAGTAATAAAGTTCCATATGAAGTGATATCAAATCACCAATATGAAAAAAATTGTTGGATTTTAGCCATCAGCATTAAATCAGGAATCAAGAAAGGTGTATATACTGTTATTTATAGATCACCAAACACAAGTTAATGCGACTTCTTTACATATTTTCAAAGATGGAGCATGGAAAATTTGCAAGATGAAAATATTAATATGATAGTTGGAGATTTTAATATAAATGTTAAAGCAAATGCAGACATATACACAAATAAACTGAAATCTATTATTCAAACTGCAGGTATGAAACAATTAGTTAAAGATTTCACACGAATAACTAATACCTCTAAAACATTGATTGATCTGGTTATCTCAAATAAATTTAACCTATGTGTTAATGTATTAGATAAACCTAAAATTACCGACCATAATATGATTCAAATTCTATTAAATGACAGAGAAAACTACAACTCCATTAAAGAAACACAAGTAATAACATTTAAAAATTACAAAAGATACAATAAAGAACTCTTCATTCAGACCTTAGAGACTATTGATTGGAATGAAATAAATCAAATGGAATATAACAAAAAAGCTGACCAGATGATATTAAACATTAAAAAATCCATTGATGAAGTAGTTCCAGAACAGAAGATACGTAAAGGAAACAATAATAAATGGTTCACAAAAGAACTACGCACAATGCAGCACGATAGAGATACATTTTACAAGAGAGCACTCCTTACTAATAGTACTATGGATTGGAATAACTACAAAAAAATGAGAAATAAATACTCTAAAGACATAAAAAGAACGCATAATGAGTACATAAAAAATAAAATAAACTCGGAAGAAGGGGATCCCAAAAAAATTTGGAAAAGCATTAAAGAATTAGTACATGACGATAACAAAAACGACATAAAAATAGTAAACTTCCCAAAAGATATAAACAAAGAAAACATGGCTAATAGCTTTAATAAATATTTTATAGAAAGCATCACTCAAATTAACAAATTAATACCCAACATTGTTTTCAACCCCACAAATGATAATAACAACTCAAACAAAGAATTATTGGTCTTCAGAAAAATAACTGCAGAATATTTATTTAACATTTTAAACAAAATTAAATCAAAAAATAGTTCAGATGGATTAACTATTAGTCTGATAAAATATGCTTTTCCAGTAATTTTTTTTTTTTTTTATTTTTTTTATTTAGTTACTTTTTAAAATAATTAAGTACATTTTTGTATGGCACATGAAATAAAATATATATATAAAATTAAAACAGATCATTGAAGTCCTCCTCACTAGGAGATCCTGTGCTGAGGGGGACTATATATGTTAGTATACGTTTTCAGCAACTAAGATGATGTTTTAAATATATTAGTTAGTTCTTCTTCCGATATTTCCTTAAGCCAAAATTTGATGTCCTTAATGTAGTTATTTTTCGTTTTCCTTTGTTTGATGTTGAGAGGGAGTTTATTATATAATTTAATTGCTAAAAATTCAGAGTTTCTTTGTCCAAAGGTAGAATTACATTTAGGAATATTTAGCATGTCTGTTTGCTTGGCTCTCGTTTTATGATCGTGAGAGGGGTTTGCCTCTGGTTTATTTTTTAAGTGATAAACTAGAATATTTTTAGCATAGATTTTTTGTAAACTTGGAACATCAAACAGATTAAAAATATCAGTAGTTGGCGTCCTTACGGGGAGCTTTAATATGGTCTTTATGATCCAATTTTGAGTTTTCTTTAGTAGTTTAATATGGTTTGATGATGCTGAGCCCCATCCTATTATTCCATATTCCAGTAGAGAGTGGCATAGCGCATAATATACTTTCTTTAGATCTGTAGTTGACAAGATATTTCGTAATTTTTTGAAGAAATAGATGAGTTTGAAATAGAAATGGATCTACTCTATTAAATATTATTAATCAGACAATTGAAGAGGGAAAATTTCCACAGTCATGGAAACTATCTACCATTATACCGGTCCCAAAGGTTAAAAATACCAGAAAATGTGAAGAATTTCGACCAATAAACACCTTACCGAAATATGAACAGATACTTGAAGTAATAATAAAAGAACAAATATTGCAATACTTAGATGAACACAATATTTTATACCAAGAACAATCGGGATTCAGATATAATAATTCTTGTGAAACAGCGTTAAATGTAATCGTTGAAGAATGGAAAGAAGGAATGAATAGTAATAAATTTATCTTAGCAATATTCTTGGATTTTCAAAGGGCATTCGAAACCATAGATCGAGAAATATTGATAAGAAAGCTTAAAGAAATTGGTTTCTCAACTCTAGCCATTAAATTAATAAAAGAGTATTTGAAAGACCGAGTACAGGTAACAAAAATTAACAATCAATTTTCAAAACCAATGGAAAATAAATTAGGAGTACCACAGGGATCAGTCCTTGGACCTCTATTGTTCATACTCTATATTAATGACATGGTGAAAATATTTTCAAAATGCAAAGTACGACTATTTGCCGATGATACACTTATATATATAATTGGAGAAAACTATGAAGAACTAATACATATTTTAAATAATGAACTAGATAATGTATCAAGATGGCTAAAAATAAATAAGCTTAAATTAAATACAAAAAAAAAACAAAATGTATGGTAATTGGTTATAAGAAGACATCCAGTGAAAGCAAAATCAAAATTGATGGTGAAATTATTGAAAATGTTACCAATATAAAATACTTGGGAGTTATAATAGATTCCAAACTGAACTTTAACAAACATGCGGAATATACCCAAAAGAAAATTGGTAAAAAAATATCTTTTTTGGGAAGAATTCGCCAAAAACTGTCCGAAAAAACTGCAATCACCATTTATAACTCCATTATTGCTCCACATTTTAATTACTGCTCAACTATCCTTTTCCTGTGTAACGACCGAGAGCAAAATAAATTTCAAATTCTCCAAAATAGGACAATGAGAATAATACTCAGACGAAATAGGTATTCAAAAGTAAATAAAATGTTAAACGAACTAAATTGGCTAACGGTGAAACAGATGTTGACCTTGAACACGATGATATTTTTACACAAAATTGTAAACAACCTGCTACCCAAACATTTTTCGAATAAAATTGTATACAACAAGGACATACACAAACATAAAACTAGGACGTACAATCAAATTAGACTACCAAAGAAGGACAAAGCGAATACCCAGAATAGTATATTATATAAAGGGATGAAATACTATAACGTGCTGCCGGAAAACCTTAAGTCTTCCCCAATTGAAAAGTTCAAGATGTTGTGTAGGAGCCACATCAAGCAAAAAAAAAAAACAATGTAGATTTGTATGTAATAATTAATTAGTCATTTGTAAACTTAAATGTACAAATTACTAAAATAAAAACAATAAATAAATATGGGATTCGAACCCGGGTCCTGCATAACGAGTGTCGAACGCTCTGCCTCTAGACCGCGGTTATTACGTATTCGACCAAAATATCAAATAGTCAAAATATCTAAAAGTCGCAGCACGAGAGCAATTTATCTTATTAAAAAAAATTATTATTAAAAAAATCACAAAAATAAAAAAATAAATAGTTTAAGCGGGGATCGAACCTCGGTTCTTCACGACAACAATCGGGAGCTTTGCCTCTAGACCGCGAAGCTGAGTTTGGAGAGCGACCGAAAGTAGGTATATAATATTGGCTAGGCTCCTATAGCGAAATGATCACGGTTTTTGATGACGGTCATGAGTTGGTTTTACTCCGGTCCTCGAAATTGCATAACGCGCGTAAAGAAGTTTCACTTAAAAAGAAACACCTCAAGAACTATTTTTTTCTTAGAAGGAATAGTGATTTTAGATTATTAGCATAACTTATCTTTTTAGAATAAATAATCAATCTAATAAAGGAAGATATCTTTTGTGCCACTTTGGCTTTTTGAAAAGATTTTTTTTTCATTCACTTTTCCTTCAGTGCTATTATTTTTTTATACTTCGTTTTGCTACGGAACCAGTCTACACATTGTGTTATAATAAACATACCATATGATTTTATGTAGTTATACGTATTAAGTTTGCACGCTTGCTGAAGGGTTAATATTTCCCAATTAATGACAAGGGTCGGATTGTCCCAGATTGTCCCCCACCTTATTCTTTATAGAGATGGTTATCCCTGTTTCATCCAGGCGGGGGTTAAAGCTATCTTAGTGGGGTCGCTCAAGGAGAGGGGAGAAACGGGTTGGGAAAGGTGAGAAGCCGCCATATGTAATGAAGTATGTGGTAACTGGTTCCGAATTGCGCCATTCCTAACATGTTATTAAGTTTAACAAAACTTGGGGATAAGGCACCTACTTTTGAAAATCAACGCAAGTGAAAATCTCGACGGTGGAAGTACTTGCCCATATGTTCGCTTTCTTGCAAAGAAGTATTATTCACTATATTAATTTGATTGCGGTGACATCCAAGAAATGTGAAAAAAACATTTATTTACCAAATGACGAAAAGTTTCTTTAAAATAAATAAATGTAATAATAAAGATTTATTATTAGTTGAATACATATTTTAAAAATAAAATATTATTTTGCCTTCGTTAATATTTTTGGAAAAATGTAACAGAAAAATTGCGTATCGCAATTTTATGACATGATATTTCAAAGCTATGATGGAATTGATCTTGCGAGCGTCCTCCGTATTAAAAATATTCAGTTATAATTGTATTCTAATTCTTAAATTTTTATATATCGATACTATTTGGAATGAATACCGAAATGATGTTTTATTTACTCTACCATAAAATCATTTTTTTTTATTATATTATACTCAATATAAATAAGAAAATAGTTAAACAACAACGTAACATAAACGTTAATTGGTCAGTCGACAAATTTTTATTTACAGGTTCTGTAAAGGAACCATAAATATATTTTATGTTAATACTACAATGTACTAGGCATCTTCAAGAGTATTTGTTGGACTCTCCGTACCAATGCGCAAGCCTTATATCAATTTCCGAGACCGAACAACTACAATAGCAGAGACATCAGCTTGGAATAAACTTGGTTGCAAAAGATCGACCGCTCAAATGAGTTTAGAGCAAAACTAAAGACAAGACTTTTTAAGTTATCCTATCGAGAATAACGAATAGTATACTCAATATAAATAATAAAATGGTCAAAAATAAATAGTTTTATTATTATGATAGTTACAAAACAACAAAGTGTAATTTATTATACGGTTCATATTATTATCTACATTTTCTCATCACTTTTAATGTACTTTCATTCAGGTCTGCTAACCCTAAATAAATATTATTTAATGTCTGAATAAAGTATCTCAGAGAAGCACTATGGTAATTTCCCGCTCCTTAAACACACCTCGGAGGAAAGGTAATAAAAGACTTAATCTGCATCAAGTGATAAAAAGTGTAATTTCAAATACTTGCCGTATAAAATGCAAGCTTTTCAATTTACCTGCGCTATCTAAATTTTCTGAATGCAGAAGACCCCCGTGGAATACAGTAAACGCCCGAGGACCCGCGCGCTATTTTACAATCTCAAATAAAAATTCTACTAATTTTCTGCAAAATGAATGCGGTGAAAAGAAAGCTGTTCTCTGTTAAAATATTTTAAATTACTGCGAAACTTGTTGAGCAGGATGAGCATGATAAGCACTATTTTAAAAAGGAATGAGTGAGTTATTTACTACCCATCTTCAGTGGATAAAATGCCACTCGATTTCGCCCTGGTTCTGATTAATTATTTCATCCGCAATCATGAATATTCGAATTTTTAAATATATATATCGTGGCCCAAAGGTTGTGACGCCTAGTTTATAATTTAAAAAATGGCCATTACTCTTTGATTGTAAGTGCGCATAACTACCTAATGGGAGGGGGTAAGAAAAGAGCTTCGAAATTTAATCAGGCAATAAAAGAATCAATCATAACTCCGCAAAGAAAAGGGCCACATGAGTTATTCGTGCGTCGTCATGAAGATTTTGAGGTACTCTAAAAAGTGAGATGAGCAGAAAAAGCAAGAATTATGCCCAGTAACTAACTAAAGATGCTATCACCCAAAAAATAGTGATACTAGATAGATCGTGTAGACATAATACCCACCCATCTTTTTCAACTATCTTGTTTAACATTTGTTTAGTATGTATGTACCTAAACATAAAATATTATGTTTATTGAATATTATGAAAATGTGTGGTCTGCTTGTTCGATCACACTTTAATTAACTATTTACCTCTGCGGAGCGTAGGTACCTAGGTTTTACACTTCGGTTTGTAGGGTGTGGTATAAAATTAAAAAAACGTTGCGGGGCCTATGGCCTACAAAACTTTGGATTTGAGGCCGAAATATTCAAACAAACTGAATCTTTTTTTTTATTCAAAGATATAGCAAATGTCTCATAAGGGTGTGAACTAGTTAAGTTCATTTGTCTTTTGTTTGATAGAATTTTAAATGTACCTGGATCAGTACATACCCATGTACTGGTGCAGGCAGTGTGGTTATTTAATTTTTAAAAATATTGAATAAGAATTAAATTTGTGGCTCGTCATAATTTACAATAAAAATATATAAATTTGTTTAAGACCACTTTAATTGAAGTATTTATCTCTATTTTTTTTAGACTTTCGATTTTATGTCCGGGTTAAATCTTCCCCATAGGAAAAACTAAACTCTTCCACACACTTTTCCACAAATGATCATCTAGTCAATCAACATTATTCAAGTGCATTATATAAGCAAAATAAATACAAAACAATACAAGAACAACACGTCAACTCACCAGAGATCAAATGGGAAAATAATTCACCGACTCCAGATCTTTTCATATCAGAGGGTTCGGCTCGGTAGAACTCCTAACAGGGCCTATAAATCCTACTGATCCCTCAACATAAATATTTAAAAAAATTTTTGCTATCCTACATGTATTCAAAATGACAGACTTTTACATCTTTATATATAAATTTTTTGATAGATCTAATACGCCTAAATTTTTAATGAGAGAGCTAGGTATAATGCCAGTAGCCGAAATAACAAATGGTAATATTTTTATAGTCTGAGAATGCCAAATTCTTTTAATTTCATTTCCTAAATCGGTGTATTTTTTCAATAACAGATTTTTGAATAATACAGGAATTTGGAATATTATGACTAATCGTTCGGTCTGTTAATAAAGTTTTATCATAATATATTTTATAAAATTCGTTTTCTAAAAATTTCGTTTTTCGGTTCGTTTAAATATTTTTACTGTAAATTTATTTTTTATTTTAAAATTTACGAGAACGTCGATGCGTACTTATATTTAGTCACAATAGTAATATATACATGTATAATAAAAAATAAATAGTGCACGCTACCTATCGTTATGGTTTCCAAGCCCTGTAAAAAGAGAAAGGTTAGTCGTGAGCCTAATTACTGCATGAAAAAAAAACGCTTAAACTTGCCTCGGACCCGGTTTTCCTTATTGACCAACAACCTAGGCCAAAACTTTAGTCTTCATTATTCATAAGAAGTGGTACACCAACTGTGTGGAAACATTACTGGCGTTATGCATTTCATAAAATTGGAGTTAATTCAATAAGGAACTTGAGTAAATATATATTGTCTTAATAAGCAAATAACCAACTAACTAACCATTCCGCCGTTTCCATAAAGGGGTAGGCAGAGAGGGTGAACCACCACACAAATATATGATGGCACAACTCCTTGCCTCATTCACATGCATGCATCGTTTAGATCGTCATCGATCTATATATTCATGAAGATCAATAAACGCTTATTTTGAATATGTAAGTTTCATTTTATCTTGTTATACGCAGAGGCAATATAAAAGATTAAGAGACACAAATTTTATTTGTTTGTTTTTAATTATTTATTTAGTTGGTAAAATAGATGAAATACATGATAAAAATATTTTTTAAATACTGATTAGGAAATACAATTACATTATTTCAAGAATGCATTCAAATTCGTTTAAGAAGACTAAAGTAGAGATTGTGCACGAATATATTTTTTACGTACATAGCACATATCCTACGAAAAGTGAGAAGACTTGTGACTTCCTTTACGACTTTTGGTAGGTTATAAAAAGTTTTTTTTTCCTTTATAAAACACGCTGTTTTGTGTGTACCTACGATTAGTTTTAGGAAACCTAAAATCTCGGAAACTTCTCGTAGGATAATTATGATCGTTCTCTCGGTACATATGTAATATTAGTTTGCTGATAATTAGGAAGCTTGTACAAAAATGTTAACGTTTTATGTATAATATGTTGAGTAAACTCTTGTAAAAATATTAAATTTCAAAATCATCCTCATCTCTCTATTTTGTGTAACCCATAGTTTATTATTTTGGGCTTCGTTACATAATAATAAAACACAAACCGTCTTATTTAATTAAATTCTTACACGCCCTTTCAGCGTTGGTGTGGCCGGCCTTGGGCCTGGTTTAAGACCGTTTTAACCAAACAAACGCCAGGGCAATAAGTTAAGTTTTTCACTGTTCTGAACGTACGCGTCGCGTAATATTTACATCACGTTTTTTAAGAACAATAATTTATATGTGGAGATACAATACAATTGTGTACAAAGTGCGTTGTCTTGAAATTCAAGCTATTTCTGATCCCTTTTGAGAATCCAAACTTTTTGGCAATTTTAAGTGTTTATAAAATTTTAATTTATCATTCTATATTTGTGTTTTCATTTTCTCTAATTGCCTGCTTTTTTCTACCTTGGCTATCTACAATCAGAAATCATATTTTCAAAACATTCAATTTCAGTTTGTTGTGGTTTAAGCAAAGTGTTACATAATTTAAATTAATTAGTATTTTCTCAATGGCATCCTGTATTTTGTTTACTGGTTTGGTAAAGTAATGTATCATCAGTATATAATTTAATAGCAAAATGCTTTAAACATTTAACAACAGTGGACCAAAAGATGAGCACCCTTTGGAACTGCGTAGACTTGCACACCACTGTGGTTTACAAATTATTGTAAAATAATTCATGCTCTTTGAAAATCCTATTAAATATATAAAATGGGATTTGTTGATTGCATACCGACCCAAGTGGGATTTACCTTAATGTGAACCTACAAAATGTGTAAGCCTTTAAAATTATTTTAACTATGAAATATACACTTATACAAAAAATACTTGTATTCGTGTAAAAAGGTGAACACTCATCTAAATAAATTAAAATTTAAACAAAAATGTTGTCCGCCTTATTCAATAGAACGTGGTAACACACCAACTGTATAGCAACCTTACTGGCGATAGGCATTTCATAAAATTTAACTTCAATGAACTGTCATTTTAAGAAATGTTTAACGTATTGGCCTAACACCACTGCAGTGAATTATTTGGATGTGAACTGCCTGCGGAGAAAATAAAAATAAAAATTATTACACATTAAGTGCATGCAGGATTGACAGGAAACTGAATTGAAATTAACTCAAATATTCGCCGGTTGGTTTTAGGATAGAACCGAAATAATATAAGCCACTCTAAATGACGGATCAAAGTTACTCTGTGAAATATCGTCAATTTCATTGAAGTTAATTCAAGCAGTGGTTCATTGAAAATTTTCAGAAAAAACATTGTGTCTCTTTTCACTTACTTTGTTTTGAAAATCAACTTGTTCCTAATATTAAAGCGCAAGAATTTAACTAACTTATTGAAGCGCATAGTTTGCACGAAACAACTAACGTTAATGGTTTACTAGAATGCTATTTAGCAGCTGTTAGTGATGTAATAATTAGCAGCACAAGTTTTTCCCATGAGAAATAGAATTTAATTAGAGTTACCTGAAAGATGGATACCAAGAAGGGCAGGACGCAATGGTTGCAATTAAATATCAAATAAAATAAATATATTAGAGAAGAAGACGACTACAGTTAAGTGCGCCAAACTAGATATACGCCAATTATACGTTAAAACACTACTAAACTACATTTTTGACAAAAAAAATAAATTTCAACACACACAAAATAACACTAACAGACCAGTTAGACAAGCGTACAAAGAAAACATAAAAACTCCGATAGTAAATTCAAGCTTTGGACAAAGACACTACCAATACTATGCTATAAAAGCTTTCAATAGTGTAAAACTTGAAATTAAAATTGAGGAAAATAAAAATAAATTCACACACATAATTACAAAATGGATTAAAGAACAAAAAAGACAATATAACCAAAATTTCACAGCATAAAATAAAAATAAAACCTACACGTAACACACAAAACCAATATAAACACACATCTTTGAATCACAATTTTGAAATATTTCGTGTTTGTATGTAGAATTACTTTATGTTTGTGATACTCTTATGTTTGCTTCACTCAAATGTAAATTGTTAACCTCGATACAGGGTTAGTCCTAGTGAGGTTGATTTTTATGTGAAAAAAATGTGTTTTATGTACAGTGTGATGCAATAAATAAATAAATAAAATAAATTTCAGAAAGATTTCGGGTATCAAAAAGCATTTCGAGGTAAATGAGAAAGAGGAAAAAACATTGACAGAGAGTTAAGACAATGTGATTATGAAAAATAAACGATACAATACAGAGCGAAGAATCCAGAATTTTTTTCGGGTCTAACGAAAAACCTATCAACTCTCACCCGAGTGTTTTCGGATAAAAAAATTACTATGAAAATATATTTTTTCATTTAAAAAGAATTAAGAAAATATTCTGGTTGATTAAAATCACAGACATAGGAATTAATAGACGAGAAGATAATGGCGAGGGGTAAAATCAACTGTTGAAGAACGAAGGGGGTTAAGCTGACTGTGATTCGTCAATAAATCAATCTGACAGTAAATAGGCATCTCGCATTATAATATCACCATTTAGTTCTTAAAAGTAAAATCTGCTTTTGAATGAATAGACATTTTTACATGGGAGCGCAAATTACTCGCCACGTTATGAACTAATTTGAGAAGTCCAAATTCGGCAAAGTAAATTTCTTCTGTTTGCAGAGTCGTAGTTAGTTTCAGAGTATTTAGTTAAGACACTTTTACAAATGTTTCATAATTTACTTACCCCAGTAAACAACGATGAGCACACTTGAGAATCGCTACATTGTGATGTGATAGTATATGTTTCTAAAACTGATCCATATAATACGGTGTGAATAAGCTTAAAATAAAGTAAAATAATGCTTACTTATGGAATGTAATACGACAATTGGGTTTATTCTCTTTTTCACATCTATTTTTACAAGTTTTCATATCACAAGTCAACATTTTGCCGTGTTATTTCGTAAAATGAACCGATGATGCCTCGACCATAGTTCGCACAAGAATGATGACGTCACGTTTTCAAATTTCACTTGAGGCCATACGCGAGCACAGCCGGCTCCAATGGAACCGGTATGGGGAGTGGGGATAATACACTTTTAATCACTTAGGGCAGGTCTACTAATATTCATATGTCTATGATTAAAATCAAATTTAATAATATAATTATTAAGTATTATTTGGTTTTTATTATTGTTATTGTTACAGCTGTTTCGGCTTTCAAGGCCATTTTCAAGCCATCTAAACGTGGTTAAACCACAGTTTGAAAATGGCCTTTCAGAACTTAATAATTATATTTTTAAATTCGATCTTAATTAAATTTAAAAAAAATTAATGGTGTTCTACGAACTAAACACAAAAACAATAAATATTCTGGTTGATGTAAAGCGGGTATAAAGGGCACTTAGACAGATTATTTCACAGAAATTGAACAATTCATCAAATTCAAAAGTTAATTTTCAATTTAGAAGGATCTATTCAATTCTGTTATTAATTCTATTCAAGTTCTGTTATTATTTTATTCTTTTGAAGCCTCTGATCAGTTATGATACAATAATATAACTTGAATAGGACTTTCACAGAACTTGAAATCCTACTTTGAAATTTGGTGAATTGTTCAAATGCGATGAAACAACCCTTCCTTATTATAGACCCAGGATATCATAACAGGCAAATTAAAATATTGGTGAACCAATAATAATCGTGCATACTCACATATTTAGCAAAGTGAAAAAATTACCGTGGAAGAGGTTAGAAGTTACTTAATATTTTATAATTAATTATTTACCGTCAATCATAAGTTACTAAAAACACCAAACCAAATTGTATCATGAAATACATTACATTAGTACCTACTCATAATTGCGACACTCCACATTAATCTTTTCTTTATTTCAAAAACATATTTTTTGAGGTATGATTATGGCTTTGGGCCTTGAGATTTGATCTAAAAATAGTAGGTTTACTCTAGTATTATCTAGTTTCGCACGAGTTTCGAATTAGTTTTGCACTAGTTTCGTCTCTCAGAATTCCATTGTTTGGTATGAGTTAAAATCTCAGCGTTTGATCCGTTCTATTTTGTCATAATATAATTACTTCCATTTTACCTTAGGTAATTACAAAATAGTCAAAAAATATATTTTTATCATGTGGTAACATTCTATTTGGGTTATTATAACTTGTCGTATAGACAAATAAGTATTTATTTCGCTATGTTAATATTATGGTATTAATTAGTCTCTGAATGAAACAACGTTCTTGGCTAGACTAACAAAAGAGAAGGTTTTTATTTCTTATCATAGAAAAGTTTACACCGTTAGATACAAGTAACTAAAGACATGGTATTTTTAGCATATTTATAACACGTTTTATCAAATAATGTACATGCCAATATAATTTTTTTGTCCAAATAAAAGTGAAAGCAGATTTCACTACTTGCAACTAAAATCTAAAAAAGCAATTGTAAAAATTTAAATGTAATAAAGGAACGCCGATTGAAAACAAAATGGAAGTGAAGACTAAAGATTTACACAAATAGATTCAAACTACCGCTGAAACAACACCTAAAGATATTTCATTTCCATTTTGTTGTATCGTCCGTTTTTTATGAAGTTTACCGTATCGTCAAAATATTCAAAATTGAAAAAAAAAAATTCTCTAAAATGGCTCAAGTAAAAATATTTTTTTCTGTTAAGTAAAAACTTGAATATTTTATCATTGATCTTGGGAAAATTTAATAATATTCCAGAAAGCGGAAAATCGATTTCAAATATTGAATTCGATTTTCTCTTGAACTTGAAAGATAGAACTGGGGTCACGCATTGTAGAAACTGCTTTTATCTACTTAAGTTTTATTTTTCTAATTCATTTGGAGATGTAATAAAAGCCTTATTTTGTTTTTTTTTTTTGTTTTTGGCAAATAATAAACAATTAAACAATGTCTAACGAACTAACTTATGTAGATGTAGCCCCTGTGTACTATGTACCTAGCATTTTAATAGTTGGTGGGCACCCATAAATTACAACTTCATTGCTTAAATGTGTTTCACAAACATCACAAATAATTTAGGCACCGCAGGAATTCTAGGATTCCGAATACCTCTTCTCCAAAGTCCAGACAAATAGGCACTAGCAGTTGCGGGCATACCAAAAGCTGGCGCCGGGGCTCTGCTTGCGTTCTTCAGCCGAAGGTGGAAAGTTTTTTCTGACATACACATAATATCTCGGAAGGTACACCAGTACCCTGGGGGCTTGCCTCGGGGGAAAATGTATCAAATTTGCGCATACGAGTATGAATATTAAATTAAATTATTGCATTTTAAACAGCACAAGAGCCGTACTACGTACTTACTACTAGAGCCATCTCGCTGACTGCGACATGCCGAAGGCGTCGATTCTCGACGAAGTCATTCCAATCGAACTACGAGTTGTTCGACCCACTCGTTCGAGTTGAATGACTTTTGATGTTTGGCGTTCGCAATTATTTACCTTCAACGAGACTCGGGAATAATAATGTTGATCAATGTATTTACTTTCGACGGCGATTGCGAGTGGTCTGGATTGAAGAATCGATACCCTGATTCCAGATTTCCTGGATTTCATAGGGATAATTCTAAATAATCGAAAAATAATATTTTGAGTGACATTTTTTTACATTTCCTAAAATGATTATAGATTGTATGAAGGCAGTTTATAAATTTAATTATCATCTTACGTTAACTCACTCTGATAAAAATTTAAAGAAAACCATAATATTTTTATAACATACGTAAACATACCATGCGTAATATCAATACAATTGAATAATTTGTTCAGAAACGCATTTATTTCAAGCCTTAGGATATAATATTTTCGTCAGCGTAATCAAACGAGGTTCCATTTCAATAAAACTAAATAAATATAATAGTTGTTTTATAAATCTCAAATATTATTAACCTTTTCAACACATAATTAACATGAAAAGAGCTATATACATAAATTTATTACTGCACAGAGAAAACTAACTCATAATAACACTGTTAATTTGACAAAAATCTCGTCAAAATATTTTTTTCTGTTAAAAACGGGACTACAGGCCTATAACGAATGAATTTACAGAATTCTTTTTATATTTATTTATTTCTATACATATATTACAGTGTCTACTAAATATTTACATTTGTATATATATTTTTTATATATATTTTAGTTTCTATCAGGGTATCAGTTAAAAACGATTTTTTTATGAGGACGGCGGAAACACGTTAACACAAGTACTGATATGTCATACCTATGTCTATCATGATATTTATTAGGAAAAGAACACGTGTTCTCGATATATTCTGAATGACTAATATTTTACCAGGAAACTGGCATCCTATCACTTTTTTAGAGGGTCTTTTAGTGTATTGTATGAATTTATGTTGGTTGAATTTAGGTGTACTGTGATGTCTGTATGTATGTGTGTAAGTGCGAGCGAGATAGCATGCTTGCGAGATGCTATATAAGGCGATGCATACAAGGATTTTCCTCTTTTGTTACAAGCAGCTCCCTAATAAATACCAGTACATAGATCACGTATCGTTATTATTTACGACCTTCACCCGCTTCAATACTCCATACATTACATTTGGCGCAGCCGGTAGGATATCATAAAATATTATCATGTACTTTTAGCTAAGCAGTCGCTGGTTGATGGTATAAAGTTAGTTTGTAAATAATTGTAATATGATGTTTTTGTTGTTTTTAATTTTCATACTATTCAACTATTCGTTTTATATCTCAGAAGGGCAAAAATATTATTCAAAAGTATTTGAATTCCCAATATATTTGTATCTGTACAAGCGGTACATATATTATGAAATCAAAATAATTTTTTTAGTTAGTAAAAATTTCAATTAGTTAAACTTTATTCAGTGCCTACTTCTGCGTACATACGAGTACGTAGTATATAACCACCATTTATAAAGGTAATATAATATTATGTTAGGAATTTTTTTACTACGTATAAGTAGATATTGCTGGTATTTTCTTCATACCATCCACAAAACCAATGATGTCTCTAAAGGAAATGATTAACGACGTGGAGTTGAACGAAACGTCATCATCACTATTTACTTTCCATTTGACAAAGGTTTAATGGAAAAAGACGACATTTTTTTACAATAATAATATTATTACCAACAGTTTTAAAAATATGCCTTTTTGTGCGCGGAAAATAAATTACACTACAAGAATTAAAATCCGTAAATAGGTTCCAACCTTTTCCTTTTCTAAGAGAAATACTCTCCACATAGCATTTCCGAAGATTAAACTCATGTGTGTAAAAAGTAAAATAAAATATCATTGTCCACAATCGGTTTAATTGTTGGCAGATGAATCATCTAAATGCGTTTAAGATTGGCGATTGATTGATTTTATTCATTAATTTAATTCATTTAACATATAATATATCCAGCTAACAATAAATCCACCCTAATATAATAGAACTTCCTTCTTCTTCTGGCGTTAGTAAGATTAAATTGTTAATTTTAATTTTAGTTGTAAGTTGCCAAATATGTAAATACTCGTGTATATGTCGTTAAGATAGTAGTTATAGGCCTTAGTCGTAAGTCACTAGATATAAGTCTTAGAGATAAGTCAGTAGTTCTAGTATTAAATATTTAAGAAATATATTTGTACAGCGCCCTTGAGGTGATTTCTCACGAAAACGGCGCTATATAAATTAGCCAAATATTATTATTATCATATCAACAAAAAAATGTAACTACAACAGAAAAGTCTTCTAGGAGCCGGTAGAACTAGGGCATTCCAAAATTGAGAAGATGATCTGTGAGAGAGGATGATCTACTCGACTCCACCATATTTCCTACTGTGACAACCACAGCACGATCTGTTCATATAATTCACCACCAGACTATCTTCATCAAACTGATAATAGCCCAGTAAATGAAAACATTGAACTGGAACAAATTAGGGAAAGCAAAATGTTTGCAGTTGAATAATACCTACTTCAAAGAGTATTGTAACAAAGGTTCCCACCCCTTCCCCTCTTGCTCCCTCTCTCCGCTGTTCCTCTTAACGAACACTAAACACTAATATTTATCAGATTTTTTTTTTTTTTTATATTTGAATACCGCACAAAAGTCCCAACTGCTGCCAACCATCTGTAGCCAGTGAACTATGGCAACCCCAATTGGGGTCTGTTTTGAGGCTGTTGCGGGGAGGGCGATACTGAGAGTATATACCACTCTGGAACGTGCCGCAAATAAACTATATATTGCTGTGAAATAACACAATGTGCACTCCTGGATTTGGAGCAGCGACTTCCAGCTTGCTAGTCGAGAACCTCACGTGCCGCAAGTACAAATTAATCAAATTAAATTTACTTGCGCACGATTTCAACCCGCGTCCTTCGGCTTTCTAGTTGAGAGCTCAGTTTACCCCTCGACCACCATGGCCGTCAAAGTACATTGATGTGCTTCTTACAAAACTGTTCAAAAATAAGATTTTTTTATACTTTTTGCTATCTACAATGTTACCAAATAATTTATTTTTTGGTAAATTTGTGACTTATTGGAAAAAAGTTTCCCGTTTATTGCTAGTATCTCGATTAAGTGACGGCTTATACATATATATTTTTATTTCCGATAGACAGAACTGATATTCAGTATTAATTTTATAAGCGTTTGAAATTATTCGTGTAGAAAATATTGCACATCATCATTAAAATAAATAATTTTCGCAATGTCCACACTCTCACACGACTCCTGGTGTGAAGTAGGTATAATAAATATTAAATTTAATAAAAGCGAACGGAGAGTTAGTAGACATTTCGAAACTACTTCATTTTTTTTAAATGGATTAATTTAAAAAAAATAAAATAATAATAATTTAATTTATTGACTTATGTTGCACTTAAAATACCTCAAAGTGACACAAATATCTTTACGAATAATGGCATATTTTTTTCTTTTGCTAAGGAACCATTCTGACAGCATAGTTCCAAATTTAAGAAAAGTCGTCAGCTATTTTTTTTTAAATATATGTATTTAGCTTTCTCCTACTAACTTCAATATTATGTTAAGCTTTTTTTGTATCTTGCTTAAATATGTATGATTTGATTTGTTTGATTATAATATTTAATAATTTTATAATCAAAGTGCAGCATTTCTTATAGCACCAACAAAATTTTAATTACAGCAATTTCAGTGATAGATCAAATAACTTTAAAATTTATTAATAGCTTTAACAACCATGAATATTAACGTCGAGGCAGTGAAGTGATCGCCACACAAAACCATCCTCGCTTTGTTGAATGTTGAATTTATCTTGTTAACTATTCCCCCATCTAAGTAAACCTCTAGACTCTAATCTAAGTCCGTCATGTTGCTTGTGTATATCTTCCGGAAGGTCATGGATGGTATTTGCTTACCTGCTAATGAAAAATATCCTGATGACATTATACTCGTTTATGAAGATTTTAATATGCTCACCGTAATATGAAATGCACATAAAAATTCACAGTTGACACCTGAAAATTTTAATACTATTAATTTCCCGCATGCCAGACAATTCATTTTCTAAATTTAAGCAATACCAGTAACCGAATCGTTAAGTTATTTATGTGTAATGAGAAATGTCACGTATCTAAAGCATGCAATCTTCTTGTCGAAGACTTGCACCATTCATCGCTTCAATTTATACAATAAATCAACACGCTTCCATTTATTAACCCAATTGTTATATACAGACTTGGTGGTACTGTGAGGATCTCAATAATAGAACGCGTGTGCGGATAGAATGTTTATTAACACTTTAGAACGGATTTTCTACTACTATCTTCTTAGCTGTCGGTTGGGAAAAGATAACGAGCAGATGCATCCATCATCTTTTATACGTCGATCTGTCATCTCTCTCTTACACATTCAAAAAGCAGGCGTACTACCTAAAACTTTTCTTACACCAATCATCTGAAGATATTTGACTGTAGATAAATAGGAAAAATATTTTCGGTCCTACAATTAACAGATATACAAGTTTAGTTGAGTCTAATATTATAATAGGCAACTTTGGAATGACACAAAGCAATAGTAAAACAAATGGCTTCACACAAGTCGGCATCCCACGAGTCAGGCACAGGAGTTCATCAAGTGCACCAACTATTATTCTCTGAACACTTTCAGTGCACCTACGTAAGGGACTAAGGTACGAATGATCCCAGCTTAAAGGGTAGTTCTACTTTATATGTGAACAATATTAACCCGCTCGGGAACTTACAAAAAGTATACCTACAATTTAAATAATTTGGACTTTATTAAGAGTGCTGACAGTGATGGAATCGCTCTACATTTGGATTTAAGATTTATTTTTCGGATATTGTTGCGCTACCTCCTTCTTTAGTTTTTCTTACTTATCCTAACATTAGGATGTGTAATCGAAAATTGTGGTGAAGTGTGTGCCTATGTATGTAAAAGCTATATCGTGTTGACGGCTCCAATTCTCTAAGAGTAGGTATTACTGTATACTTTAAAATGGTTTTCTTCGTTTATTTTCGGTGTAGCCGTCCATTATCGGATACCAAGAACTTGTCTGGAAGTCTTTAACCACGACTAAAATACAACAGAATATTTAAGACAAATGAAGTTTTTAAACTCAGCTGTTCCAGATGCTTCAAGGTTTATGTAATCCGACAGAACGGACGATCTCCAAAAGTATACCACAACACGTTCGTAAACTCGGCCAACCTGACCAATCGCTATATTTGTATGATCAAATTTAAACCACAAGCATAGCTTGCAACACATAGAACCAACAACACAGATTAACACAAAAAAGATAGGTAGGTGGTAACAGACTTTGTAAACTTTATAGAATATTTAACGAACAATTTGGACAGTAAAAATCATATAGATTTTATCTACACTGATTACTCTAATACCTCGGATAAAATTAACCATTCCACCCTCGCTAAAAAATAATTTCATCAATTATACATCCATGGTGACTTACACAGGTGGCTCAAATCATACCTACAGAGTAGACTTCAATGTGTATCAGTTGAGGGAAGTTATTCCAGTTTTTTTCCTTTCGCTCGGCGTACCTCAAGGTTTCCATTTAGGGCAACTATTATTTAATGTATACCTATAAGTATATATGATATTCACGAAGGTTTTACAAGCCAATTACCTGACATACGTGAATAATAAAACATGTACTCAGTTGTCAAATCAATAAAAAACCACAAATGTATTTTTATTTAATCACTGCGAATTGAACAAACTTAACCTTCTAATTTTTAATAAAATTGTTTGCTTCTTACAATTAAATTATTTATAAGCGGAAAATGTTTTTTGTGATATAATAATGATAGACTTAGCCAGCAGAGGAATTGAGATTTGTTGCCTAGGTGAGGACCCGATTGCATTTATCAGCTTCTAACTGGTATTATAGTCTTAATTCATCTAAGTCAGCCTAAAAATTTCAGACAGAAAAAAAATGTTTTGCTAAACGGTCCACAATAATTAATAGTCAAATTAGTAATAAACTTTAATACCAATAGGATCCTTTAAATGTTGCAAAATAATATATTTTTAAAATAATGAATTATAGTAATTAATTATGTCAATTAGGCAGTTGTACATAATACAGGCTCTCTGTAAACAACATTATACTGGAAAAAGATCAAGCGCGCCATACTAGATTGGGTTCTTCTTAAATGTTTGAATGTTTTTCTTATAAAGCTCCATTTCTTTCTAATATGTTCGGTGAAAATATAAAACTATAGGTTCGTTAAATCTATTCAAGAAAATGGAAAAAAATCAATACTGGCTGAGAGTGGTAATTTTGGATTGCCAATGTCGTGGCTTCTCTAATGAATCACCTTAGGAGCCCAATATTCAATGTGATCTATGTGTGTATATGGTATGTGATTTACTTATTTGATTAAATATAATTGTAAATCTGCTTATCTTTCCACAGGAATTACCTAATGAGATGAGCAGCGTAGGAAAAAAATGAATAAAAAAATAAAATGGAAAAATAAAAAATTATAAGAACTATACTGTGTGTTTTTATTGTTAACTAGGCAAGTAATTATTGTAGTTGGTATGTAGATAAAAATAACACTTGGCTAATTTGTATCGCGCGATTATTACGAAATATCACCTCAAGGGCGCCACGTATTAAGAACAGAGTTCTTACCCAGTTGTTTCAGTCTGGATTACAGAACTTAAAATGTCACAGACATGCTACACAGCTCACGGTTTTATGAAGTTGCTTAGGAGCATTAATAATAAAATAATTCTCAATAATTCAAGCACGTAGGTGGATAACTTATCTTCTATCCAAGAATATCCCTCAAAATGGAAAGTTTTCGGTGAGAGCACACAGAAGTTCAAATGGCATGATTTACGCCTTACATTATTATACGCACCTCTTTGACAGGTACTCGTGGATCAAAAACGTGGAATTTTAATTTTGTATAAAACTTTATAACTTGAAATATAAACGCGCGTTCCTAACAAATTTGGAAGATGCTTTTTTTGATGACTAACTGTTTTTTAATGCTTCAGACAATTCATCCATGTTCTTCTGCTATTCATTTCTTGACATAATCTAACTCGATCTTGCCATATCTTTTGATGGCGACCCTGATGATATTTCATATCAACCGATTTGCTTATCCACCTTACATGTACAAACCATCGAAGGATCTCTTTCTTGGTCTTATTCATTACACTTTAACCCTTCTTATTCAATTCTTTTCAATAACATGTAATGAAGATTCTTACAGTAAGTTTAAGCGTCATGGATGCTAATTCTATATACTAATTTCTAATTCTTACCGTCGACTTTAATTTTCTGGCAAGTTTCAGTTGGTGACAGTTGAAATCACAATTTCATCGGATGGCATTCTTATTGTAAAAGGGAAGCCGAGGTTTTGCCGTTTCACCAACACGTGAAACGGCAAAACAGGCAAAATCTATTAAATATCTAAAGTACAAAGCCAGAGGTTAGCAGGCAAAAACTAAATGATTAGGTACCTACCCAACCTTCTTATTTGAAAATAATTAACAATATGCATTACGTCGAGTATAGTTTAATAATAGATAGTGTATATAAATCGATAGAAGTGACGTTTCGACAATACTGCTAGTGACAGTTTAACGGGGCTTCTTAGTAATTATGTAACATGAATAATTTAAAAATTAAATGAAAAACTTAACAATTCACTTTGAATAGAATTTTTTCAGGCGTGTTTTTACTAAATAAATGCCTTTTAACTAATTCCCAATAGAGGGAACCAGTCAGTTCACTTCGGTAAGGAACGCTAATAGTATCCTTGCTTAAAATTAAAATAATGGGATAGACGTACTAATTCAGATTCAATGCTGTAAATTATATTTATTTACCGCTAAGCCGCATACATTTTGTGATTGCTATGAAATAAAACATTGAATATTCACTTACGAGTATTTATATATCTTTTTGTTACCGCACAAGAGTAGCAACTGCTCCCAACCGTCTGGAGAGAGTGAGACTATGGCGTCCACTAGGGTATGTTGTGAAGCTGAAAGCAGTGGGGAGGGTAAGAAGATGCCGAAGAAAAAGGTGGAAAATGCCTGACTATTCAGATCTGGTCACCAATCGTGGCTAAAGCCATTTCAAGCAACCAACGTTTCGATTCTGATGTTGATGTTTTACCGAGTATCTTCAACTCTGGAACGTAGTGAAAATAAACATGCTAGAGATAATATAATTTTTATTGCTTAATTTTTAGAAAAAACGAATTCATTCAAGAAATTTACTTGCGCACGCTAGAATTTTGACCGGCTACCTCTGTGTTCGTAGTCGAGATTCTTACGCGTCGACCGCGGAGGTTTAATTTATCATTTTGGTCAAATATTTTTAATATCTTTCACTATTAATTGTCCTTCTGATCAAACTTCTTAAAGTCCTAGGATATTTTCACACACTCCTGTCTACTCTCGTTACAACTGTTAACTCGGTCTTTGATCAAAATAACATTTAAAACTGTTTCAAGCTTTTGAAATTTTTCAATTAAGAAATCTCTAAATTTGTATCCTTTTTTATTTTGATGCATCATGCACTCAACCACTGCTAATTTAGGTTCTTAATTTAGAGTTAGACAACGGACTACTAAACTCAAATGTGAAGCAAATATCTATATTATTATTACTCTAACATCTGCATCAAGCAATTTTTATTTTAATTAATTTTTGATCATGGATATTATGTTCCTGATGTTAATTAATATGTTCAAAATGCATTGAAGACAATATTAAAGACATATTATTTATGAAAATATTAGCGATCCTTAAACGAATATTTGAAACAAAAAAATCCAATCCAAAAGAACCCAGGACACTTGCCTTGTCGGGACGCCACTCTACCTACTGAGCTAATTGGACCCTATCTCATTCGGTCATGTTAAACTGTATCATACTTCGAATAAGAACTACCAACATTTTCTCCATTTCTCATCGAATATTTTTTTATCGGTTGCTATCTTTTATAAGATTCAACTCGAACTAAATGCCATCTAGACAGTGTCTTTGGATAAATTTATCCTTTTTTAATTTAATGTGCGACATCTATTGACTTTTAAGCGCTCGCTAATATTGTCTTCAATAATTTAATATTACAATTTGATGTTACATTCATTAAGTTATTCCAAAAATATATATATTTATTTATTGATTACAGTAATTGTAGAATAGTAAAATATATTCTATGGTTGAATATGGATAAATTTGAAAAAATATGATAAATTTTTCCGTTCATTTCGACTTTTTTTTAAATTTGGACATTCAATTTATCCAATTGGTCAATAGTTTTATCCATTTATATTGAGTTTTTTTTTAATTCGACAATTTTCTGGAAAAATTTTTTATTGTGAATTTTTCAAATTTCACCAACTTTTAACCACAATTGAGTCGCCATATATTTTTATATTTCTATATCTTATTAAAATAAATTGAGCGCATTCAAACCAAGAGTCCAGTCTGGTTGTTATATATTGTGTATTAAAGAATAAATTTTAAAATGACTTATGACTAATGAGAGGCTAATTAGGGGAGACCCTTTGATCTTTCCAACTGGTCTCTCGACCCAACCTTCTTGTGCCGCAGTGTAAGGGATAAATTCGTACGTCTGTCACTCCTAGACATACTGATCCCTAGCTTCCTACCCACCCCTCATACCTTTTTCATTTTCAGAACTTTATTTCCTTCCTTTACAAGGGACCTCCACACAGCATACCCAAAGATGACATCCTGTGTGGGTTTAACGTAAAAAATAATGTGAATTTGTCACTTTTTAAAGTGTATTATTTAAACAACGTTGCGATTTCACAACATTATCCAGACACGCCACTGCTGTTTGAACAGTAATTGTGAACAAGGTTTAACGGATGCGGAAACCTAACGTTACATTTTCTGCATGAGTAACAGTTTTCTCTATTTCTGATGAAGGCTACGTACCAAATACCAACTATCCAGGCCACTCTTTTCCTGCCGTATTCAACTAATAAAATTCTGAGTATCATGCTGACAATTATTGCTATAGAAAAGTTTAATTAATAGGGAGAATATTTTCACATCTCTTCGAGTTTATGATACTCTTAGTTTTAATCGCAACCACGCACTTAGAGTTATAAAACTCGTTTAACTTGCTTTTAACGTCAGGTTTAAAAAGTAATTAGAAATAAGTTGATCAGGATTTTTTTATGTCTGTCCATAGTCACAAAAATGTTAATATAAGAAATTTTTTAAAAATCACCGTTTGAAAGTTATGTATTTCCTTTTTATTAATCGTATTAAATTAGTAAAAAAAGATTAAAGTTAATTCTCATTGAAAACTGGACTCAAGAAAAAATAACAATCATTCGGCTTTCATGAAAAATAAATAAAACAATTGAAAATTTATATTTCGTAGTTGACAACTTGATAAAATGTTTAAACAAATATAAGTCAAAAAACAAATTATAATCTATAGATTAAATTACGGAAAATAATAATAATGATTAGGTAGTTAATTGTGGAACGCTTTATTGTTTTTGTGCGCTTAAAATAATGATTGATTTATCCATTAATATTCCCGAAGAATTTTGTTACTAGACATTTATTATTTTCTTAGATTTATGATAGTCCAGGTCTTATAATTTTCTAATCCATTATCACAGGGATTCTCAATTTGGGCACGCCCACCGTGGTTCAAATTGTTTTTTTTTTGAAGTGATCAAATCATATATAATAAACATCGTAGTTTCATATATTACCAATAATAGTATTGTCACCTTTACTTTCGGAGAAAAAAATTTCCCAAACAATTTGTGTAGAGAGGTTGGATGTAATGTGAAGTTAATAATTCATTTATAGGTTTGTGCGTATGTTTTACATTATTCTAATCTATTATTCATAATATTTAATAAAACGCATTTTCCATTATTCTTGGAAACATGCAAAATTATATTTAAAAATATTTTAAACTCAGAATAAGGATAAATATAGAAAAAACTTAAAATTTCTTTCTTTCATTGGTTCTGATATTTTTAAAACGCTTGAGTGGAACACACAAGAGGTGTGATGAATGGCTTCAATCAACAGTGAAAACAGATAAACCATAGCTTCTTACTTTGTGGATTAAAAAGATATCAATTACTTATGGAAACGGACATCCTTGCGACATCTGTTGAATTAAATTTGATCGAGTTTTGTTGTCTCGGAAATGGGGAATTCCCTTTTTTAGGCGTAAAAACAAACATTGAATTTGGACAGCCAATTAGATTTAAACAAGAACTATAAAGTTTTGAGTGAACCAATCAGTAAACGGAGAGATGTTTGCCAACGGAAGATAAAGAAATGACCTTTAGACCCGACAATTAAAGAGATAATTAATGACCTTTTCATTCCCACAGAAATTAGAGGTGAAGGCACTGTAATATAAACATCGAACGTTTCAAGGTTTTAGTATGACAAACCATAGGGAATGTTTTGAATAACGGATACATTCATGGGATAACGAACCCTAGGAATTGAGTGCTTTGGAGACTTTTACATGTTGAAAAACACACGCGAAAATAGAATGGAAAACTTTTAAATGAAATACCTAAAAGAAAGGGCGGAAAAGCAAAGGAAAATTACTGGCAGGATTTTCAACTGTCGTGCGATTACTTATGAGAGCGGGAGGGTGTCAAATTCAAGGAAAATTGTGCTAAAGAAAAATGAAAGTGTTGGAAACAATGGGAACTAATCGTTATTGATTTTAGATGAAGTGAACATATTGGAAAAACGAATTGGAAGGAAAATTTCACAAAAAATGGACATTTTAGAAAGAGTGCAGCGACTGAACGAAGGAAAGATTCAGAGATTTTGGGCAATTACAAAGGTCCTAGGGACATGATAATAGAGTACCAAAGGAAGGCAAAAATGCTAAACATATAGCGATAGATTAAATTCTGAAAAAATAGGCGTTTTACATAATTATGAGGGTAGGAAAATCTTAGAGTCGCGCGAGATTGCAGGGAAAATGAGACGAAATAAAAGGTTGACGATTTACTGTGTATTTTAGGTTATGAAAAATCAAAATTCGAACATGGTTTTTGTTTACGTTAGAGTAATAAGCAATTAGGAAAGCAATTAAGGTTAACATAGGGCTTATGAGATATTTAGTTAAATCAAAAGACATTAAATTTAATGATACTGAGATAAAAAGTAATGTACGAGCAGGGTACCAAAAATTTCAGACTAAACAAATGTCAATACGGATGGTTTATAGGAATTTTGGAAAGAAAGAGACGAAAAATTTGGTGGAATTTAGGTCAGACAATTAAGTTGACAGATATCCCAGAGTCAAATTAGGAATATCTCCCGTGGAAGTGTGGAAAATGATATATTAATTAATAATAGATTAAGGATGAAATTTTCCTAGAGACAACACACATCGGGAACAGAGTGGGGTATAAAAAAAGAAAGGGTAAACAACGGAAATAAGAGATGATCCAAGTGGGGAAAAGCGATACAATTCCATTTATCCATGAAATTAATAAATACGGCTTGCAATATAATTAATTATAGAGTTATGAGAAATAACATAAGAATGAAGAAGAAGTTTGTGGAGAAAAACGTCGCGAATAAAAGAAAATTCAAAAAAAAAGGTAAAACTCAAGTCAACGACATAAATAGAGAAAGTACGGGTTAAAATGGAAAAGCTCATATAGGTGACGATAAAATTACGTAGAATTTAGACAAATTGAAATTCAAAAATGCGTAATAAAGATTTCGACCTGGGTTTAATCATTTTCGCACGAGATGCATAAAATTGAGATCTATATATATGTTATTGAGGACGGACCTATCGCAAATTGAGAAAAAAAAAGGAACACAAAATCATGACATTCTAATGTATGAACGGTAGTACAAAGGAAGATTGGGCAATTTGACGCGGACTTACTCGATTCGGACCCTATGGAGTTCCCCACATGAGACGAAGTCTAGCCAACGCCCAGAGCCAGATAACTGAAATGATACAAAAAGATCGTATGTCGGTACAGACGAAAATAATAAAGAAATGTCAAATGATTACGAGTTGATAGGAGATAAGATTAATTATCAAGAGAAATTCAGATACGCCTTTTTGGAACCTGAGAGGGGTATTTAATATGCTGCAGAGGAGTTTTCAGGACAGTCAGCCGTGGGGTGGAAAAGGAGTTTTACGTGGCAGTACTACGTTCTTGGTAAATTAACAGTGGAATATTTCTAAGTGTTAAATTTTGAACAAGTCTAGTGACTTAGAGAAAAAAAACTCGCATTTAAAATCATCGAAAATATAAACAAAGTGTTTCTTTTAATTAATTGTGGATAGTTAAAAATATTGGTGACAACAGTGCAATTTGGGAGAAAGTTTTATTTAGTTTTTTGTTATTTTAAAGTTATAATATCAAAAGCAATACTTTAAAGCATACATCTAGATATATTGGAAAACGTTATTGTCGAGGAAAACATACGACCAACGATTAGGATTATTTGAAATACAATAGTAATAATAGAATTTATTCATTCGGGATATGGCCATACAACCATTTTTCTCGTTGTTGTGTTAGCAGCACACTCTGCATTTTACAGAAAAATATTTTAAAATTTCAGATACAATAACATTTCTGGTTTTAGAAGAATTTTTATATATTTTTGTGTTTATTTTTCTACGTGTTTTAGTCCCACTAAATATGAAAAACAAAATGGATATTGATCCTATCCCAACAATGATAGTGGAGAAACAACTGGTTATTCATAAAATACTTTTAATTTTTTTTTTCAACAAACGCAAATAAAGTATGCCAATATAGTAAAGTTGTTCTGGAACGTTCCTAAAACCATATAAAAATTATTGTAATTTTTTATAAACACAGGATCTTGAACAGTGAGACTGAAGTATAAAGGTCGCCATCGCTGGAAAACCGCGATAACTATTATGGTTTGTTCAATTGGAATTCTTCTTAACAACTGACCGGAAAAGACGTTTTAAACATTTTTACCCACCCAAGAAGTGTTTAAACTTCGCAATGCTCTGTGTCAGTTTTTATTACGTTTTTTTCTTATTTTTAAGTACTCTGCCTTTCTTCGCGATAATGTTCATCTGGCCGCGACTGACCGAGCCATTCTTATCATTGATTGCAGCATTGCGGTGGAGTATACGACAGTGGCGTGCGTGTATACGGGATCTTAAGAGACTAACAGTACTTCCTGGCATTTTTTATTCATCTCTTATTTATTTATCTTTTTCATAATAATTGGAACATGTTTCCAAATGAATACTAGGTAACCTGATACTAGGTAATCTAATCCTCTCAGACTCGAAAATTAAATCAACGATTACACAAGACAATTCTTATAACATTTTTTTTCTAATTAGAATTGCGTTGTATAGAAAGCATTGTTCTAGAAAGGTCCCCGTAAAATGCAAAATCTAGGTGCATTTCAGTTTTCTATCAAATCAAATGTATCTGCTAGTAGGGGTACGTCGTGAATCTAAAAGAAATGGGAAGAGGAAGGTGTGTACTTATCTGTCTGACGTGTCGCAAATGTATTTATTTAATTATTCTAGAATTTCTAATATTGTAGTTTATTTCTGTCACTGCAGTGCAATAACATTTTAAATGGGAAGTATCCGAGAAATAACACCGCCACTAGACCTTTCCGAGTATAAACAGATATTTTCCACTTATTACAATATCACGATAGGTAGTTGAAACGTTTCTAGAAATGAGAAGATGCGAATGAAATAAATTGTATTAAAAAAATGATTATTTTTACTAACAACATTTTTTCAGAAAATAGAATATCTAAACATGAACCCGCCCGAATTCTAGCAAAATAACTTACCCACCACGCTATTGACTACATTGCTAACATCGATAATATTACATTAAGTCCACACAGAAGGCTGAGAAATATATTTTTTCAGGCGTGTGTGATTTTTAGGGATGTTGTGTTGAAAGTATTTTTGATGAAAGGAAGAAGTAAACACGAGTTTTGAAGAAACTTATGTTGTAGGAGGGAGGAAACACAGAGGCTGGCAAATCTTAATAGAAGTCGTAGAAGCCACCCATTCCCATGTTAAATATATCAACCGTGTTCATACTCGTATGTTGATCACGCGTTCGTCATATATATATATATATAAAATATATATATATGTATATATATATATATATATATATATATATATATATATATATATATATATATATATATATTTTTTTTTTTATTAAAGGAAAAACTACATGTAAGTAATAAGGTTTACAATTTACAATGACAATCTGTAATACTACTCTTCCAGAAAAGCATTCGCTTGTGTTATATTATCTGACTATGCTCCTGTGCTGAAAGAATCAATGATGGTAGTTCCTTGTAGCATCTTCAATTTTATTACCGTTAAAACAAAAACAGAATACCAATCTGACGACTGTGCTGTAAGAAAATAAATAATCTGTAGAAGAAAAATTACTTTGTAACTTAAAACGATGAAAGTAATAGGCTGTTAATAAAAACGCAATAAAGTGAATGAAAGTTGGTAAGTTATGAGTCATTAAATAAAGCTCCATAAAATCATTTGTATAATATTCCTTTACTAAATGTACGGATCACAAAAAATAGTAATATAATCTTCGGTATGGATTTAACACAAAATTTTAATGGAATGTATTATACCATTGCGCATTTTGAGTACAACTCACTAGAGTAAGGGAGGGTTAAATCGAGGGTAGCCGAGTTAAATAAATTATTAATGATTCTATCGTAATCAAAGAGTGACTTTGCAAATTCGAGTACCTAGAGTCAATCAAGTCATTTGCCTTATAAATGAAGTACACTTATGATTGTTTTATTGATTCGATGATTTGGGTGTTTTGATTTATATCACATCATTTTAGGTTCTGTTTTGTGTTTACTGCAAAATTAAAATTAATCCCTTAGTTGAGTTATATTGTTCTCTTTCTTTTTACGGTCGATGGCTGTCGTCAGAGAAATTCAACATTAATACTATAGCCCGTAATATTTTAGGAAAAAAAAACAGAACAGTGACAAAACAGAGCATATTAAAATAATAAGATAGGTTAGGTAAGGTTAGGTTAGGTAAGGATAGGTTATGTGAGGATAGGTTAGGTAAGGTTAGGTAAGGTTAGGTAAGGTTGGGTAAGGTTAGGTTAAGATAGATTAGGTAAGATATGATTAGATTCGGTTAGGTAAGGATAGATTAGATTAAGTTAGGTTAGTTTAGTTTGGTTAAGTAAGGTTAGGTCGAATTCCCACGGAGCGGGTTTTTTACGGCACGGAAGATTTTATAATATCCGTATCCTAATAAAATCCGTATCCTTAGGAAAAAATCACAGTTTAAAGAGTCACAATATGAATAATAAGTATGTACATGTACGCGAGTTTAGTTTTTTTCGCGACTTTTTACGACTTCATATCTTTTTTACCATGAAACCCAGTGAAACAGCACCGCTTCAAAAAATTTAATTTTCTAAGCCATACGATGTGTCGTAGTGAAAATTTATACAATATTAAAGAATGGCATTATATGAATAACTTTTTTATGTAAAATAAACATATTACGTGGCTGAATTTTAAGCATAACAAGGGAAGATTGTTCCTGAAAAACTTTTTTATTGGCGTTTAAAAAAGTAGTGCTAAGAGCGCACAAGGCCGCCCGCCCATAACCGGCTAGATCGACGAGATAATTAATTTAGGCGGAAACACGTGGCCGCTCACAGCTTGGAATCAGGAAATTGGCAGCAGCTAACCCCAGAAGACTAATTATTCGTCAATTTGACTAACACTACAATAAAACCTCACAAAATGCAATTTCGCTTTTAAAGATTTTACTTCCGTATGTTATTTTATAAAAAAAAACTTCATAAGATGAAAAATAAAAAAAATGCTTGTAGTTAATGGTAATTATTAAAAAAATATATATATATATATATATATTAACTTTCGGGATTCCACATTAAGAGATCAAAAAAAGCAGTGTTATAAACCACAAAATATAACGAAAAAAACTATTTCTCGTACTCCATTAAAACTTACAAAACTTAATTCTCTTATAAAACATTAATAAAACTTTTGTATACTTTGTTCAATAAAATGTGATGTCCGTAAACACTGTTTACTAAACAGGACTAACAAGGAATCGAATATAGCACCGCCGGTGATTAAGCTGGCACGGAAAGCTAATGCGATCGGCGTATTATCTTGGGAGATTTTAAAGATATTTTTAGTAACTAACCATAGGTGGCATTGCCTATACAGTAAGCGGTGCTTGCGCAAGCCAGGATCCAAGTAGTTCCGAGTGGAAACCGAACCTAGCCGATCGTAGGAGAAAATCTCAGTTGAATCTATCTACTTCGTCAGAATAACTGAGAAATTCAACTTGAATTGATATTTGTCCAGTGTGGCTTATTTGTAATTTTTAAGTAAACATATAATCTTGTACGAGTAATCTACACAAACCGAGCAAATCATTGAAATTTCTTTTAACATTCAAGCTATAATCTAAAGTATACTGTTAATAAAAGCCATTACATGGAGATACATAATAAAATCGACACAGTGTTAGTCTAAACGACTGAGGTTAGTCTTGTAAGGTTAAAGACGCCTTCAACCAACAGTATATAGTAAATGGTTGCTGTAAATGATGATGTTGAAAGAGTCTTGGTTTATTTAAGGTTTTTTCTACTCTACCAGAAAGTTATTAGTTATTTTCTAGTACCTTTCTTGTTGCACGTAGATACATTCTTGTTTTTGTTTGGTCTCTAGATAATTGACAACAGGAAAGACAACCATTTATATTTTCATTTTATAAGATATCACTTCGCTAATATTTTTCTAAGATTTCATTTGTTAACCTTTAAAACATATTCGTATTATAAATTACTTAGAAATAGATGGATTTTTTTTTTCATTTCCTTAAGAAACATACAAAATGAATTTTGTGTAGTTTAGGCGGGACCATCCCCAGCATTTTTTCACGGATTTTATTCGTCGTAATACAATGGTTGTTTGTACGACGCGCCACTCAGCAGCTCAGTTTGCCGGCTCTAGTGTTTCCTCCCTCTTACAATTTGGATATGTTTTATACCCAGGTTCACATCTTCTCATCCTTAGAAAAAACCTCTACTATCATCCCCAAATATGTCATAGTCTCTGAGAAAAACCTTCAGTCACATATGTATAATGTAATTATAATAATATATAATAGAGTTTCAAACGGCTAACATGTAAAATGCCCACCTCACACAGGACCCACCGAGAGACACACTGGGTTCTCATTGCTTCGCAAAACCTGGTCTGCTATCAATAGGTTAAGGTGCTCCCATAGCCGCTGTGCCCACATGATGCACAGATGGGGCCTTAAAGAGTCGGCGGTATTTGAATGTGGTGCGGTGCAGACTACCGAATATGTGGTCAACGAATACCCGCTCCCTTTATTTCCCGGCGGGATTGATGAGGTTTATATGGCGACGCGTGAGGCCCTAGAATGGCTCGCAGACCTAGATGTCCTCCTCTGACCCCCCCCCCCCCCACCATACGAAAGAAGAAGAAGAATTAAAATAACCTTTCATAAAAAAATTGGAAAATAGATCATAACTTTTTTTATTGTTTAAATCACAGATAATGAAGACCATTATTCTGGTACTATCGTTTCATCAACAAATATATTTTATTAAATTACATTAAAAATATATTCTGCCATGAAATTTACATGAAATCACAAAGAGTGTAAAACGAGTTTATAAATTCCGTTCTAAAATTTTATTAATGTGGTTTTTGCCTTCCTGACTGTTCACAGTCGATAAGGTACCTAATTACTGTTAGAAGTATAACCACGTAGTAGGTGGATAGTTTATAGTTAGGCGGGTTTAATTTTATAAAGGTGAAAGTGCAAACGGATTCTGGAAAAGGTTTTCAGTGTGCTCCAGTGAAAGTTAGTGTTTAGAAACGAAACATTATGTACTTCAAATTGTAAAGTGTTTGGTTTATTTTACCTTTTCCTGAATCTCCATTTGTTCTCCTCGGTAATCCGTCACACGTAATTCCTCATTGGTGTTTTTCTTTCCTCTTATTATTTTCCCTCCTTATTAATTGGAAGTTAAAAGAAAGCGTAATATATATCTTTATAGGTGGATCATAATGATATAATGTTTTACTGGTACTAAAAAAGGTGGCCTTTTAGGTAACACAGGAACGTTTTAAATATTACCTACAAATAAACTGACAAGTCCACAGTGATTTCCATGGATTAATTAGTAATCAATTGGAGGCTTTTTCTAACATTAAATACATGATAAATGCTATTTATTCATAAATGTTCATATGTGTATAGGGTTTATTGTCAAAAAACGATAACTAAAAAAAACCAAAAAAAAAAATATTTTTGTTTTAAATCAATCAGTATTAGTCGTTGCCATGTCTTTTTGTAAACAGTATAATATTAAAGAACTTGTCATAAATTTACTCTAGTATTGTGTAAAAAAATGTTAATTAACCAAAATAGTTTCTTTGAAATAGAATCTAATTAAGTGTAGGTACCTACCTAACAAAAACCAGTGTTCTAAACGTCAGTTTTCAATAAAAAGAAACAGTTGAGGGAACCCAACCTTTTCCCGCCCAGTTGTAACGAGTGGTTACTCTTCAAGGCGTACTACAAGGAGTCTAGTTTTGTTTCAATTTAACGGATCTAAATTTATGTAAAAAATGATTTTAGATCCTCAAGTGTCCTTTTATTACAGGAATTAGTAATATGTTTATGTCCATGGATGATGGATTAGTATTTAAACACTAGCACCAACAAAAATAAATAAGTTTAAAAAATGGAATTTAAATAATCAGGAAAAAAGCCGAATGATGATTATACCATAATTCATATTTGATATTTTTAAATAATTATACCTATGCATCTTTTGTATTGTGTATCTTAACACCTTATTTGGGTGTTAAGATACACAATTCATATAACACGTGGGTCACTCTTTAGAAGGAATGGGCCACCCTTTATCATAGCGCCACGCGGCGAAACGCTTGAGAACTAAACTAAGCGGCCGGCAACCGCATCGCGACGAAACCCTTGACCCATACGTATAGGCAATCACCCGTTCTCGCTGGACGATGGACGGTTTCCCACTTTCCCACTTTCCGATGGACGGTTTCCCACTGCGCCAATTCTAGCTACTTTTGGCTCTATTTAAAAGGACGACACCACGTCACCGGGTGTTGGGGGTCGTTTCCGTGAGTATTTACAGTGATTGCATGAAAACTGAAAATGCGTGGACGCCGGAAACAATATGACTTGAATGCGCTCTTTGTCCACCCTTTAAATTGTAACTTACTGTACTATACAGATAGAATACGTTTCCCACGTTTTCACATTGCCCTAGTCATAAAGTAGAAAATGAAATAAACCATAATCCCGATTGTGTAAATGTGTCAATCAATGACGAGAACCTGAGTCTGAATTTCTCACCACCTGACGTTAAAAAAATATCCTCTGCCCCTGGATGTCTACTAGCACTAGCCGAGGTACCCCAAATCAGTCAAAGAGCCAGTGGAAGAACGTAGAACCTCCTGGTGCAGCCCGATAAGGCAATTTCTATGAGCACGCCTGAATACTTGCCCCGTGAGGGACATTTTACATTCATTCCCATTAACCTAACACTGTCATTGAACGTAGGATTTTTATTTGAACACTGAATTCCATGTTAAACCTAATATGTACCTAATTGGATTATTATATGAATTAACTGAAATATTATGTGAATCTTTGAATATACCTACCTGTGATTTGAGATTTTAGTGAGTTATATTTCGGATATTATGCCGTGTTACGTTATCTTCTTCTTTTTAACCAACGTTTCAGACAATATTACAGTGATCATCACCACACATCTGCCTTGATGATGGACAGTGGAAAAACGGGTCTGTGGCTGAGTTGACATCGAGTTTGGGTCCCATCCAGGCGTAGTGTATTCAAAAGATTATAAGCAATAATTAGTCTACTGAAATATCAGTACAAATAAAAAAGATGTGACATCACAAGGCACGGGTTCGATTCCAGTTGGCGGCATTTATTTTTACTCGGGAAATATTTTCAATTTGTATTGATATTTCAGGCGACTAATTATTACTTATAATTATTTTTTATCCTTTAAGCTATGCAAAAAACCTTGTTTTATAAACATTAGTTTATCATTAAAAAAAATAAGTAAGTATAAAGTGTAAAAATAAGTGTATTCAATTCCACGGCTGGCTAAGTCCTCCATCACAACTCAAGCAATATTTTCAGCTTTGCTGTTGTGATTTTTGGTTGGCTAAATACGGAAGTATCGCAATACGGCATAATACCCCAAAATTTAATCACTATAATTTGTAAATTGTATTACATTATAATAGACGATGTAATTATGTGCCAGCTGACAAACTACAGAAGTAGTTTAGCTGGATTCTATGGAAAATATATATTTTTAAATATGTATTCAAAACATTACACAAAAGTACAACATACATAAAATAAAGTCAATGAAATGAATAATTAACCTACTATAATTAAAGGAAAAATGTAATAGGTATAAAGTCAAAATAATAAATGCCTAATAATAAAAATATGATTCCAGCAATCAGAGTAAATGATTCTATAATTCAGGCGGCGTGACCTCGCACGTTAACGCGTAGGAGGAAAATGAAAAAGGGTTTTTTTTTGCAGCAGCAACCGCTACTACGCCCGAATGGAAGGGGGTTACTACCGTTGGCTAGATAGCTGCAGAGGATTCAGGAAAGTGATTAAAATATATTAAAAAACTACACACTTTTTATGTTGACCCAACAGACCTCTGGCAAATTCTGTCAAAAGCTCGGAGTATTTTCGCTTTGAAATAAAATCAAAATAAATGGAATATTTTTTAACGTATCCAAAAACTAAAGTCTGTTTTTGGAAGGTGATGAAATACATATTAAAATTTCATTATCATAAATTAACACATTATTTTTTAGATATTAACATTTTAGATGCAAACATAATTTATTTTTTAATAGTTTACTTTTTTTTAAACATTTAAGTTTAAATACACTGATAGCAAATAAATCAATTAAAAAAAATATATTTAACTATACAAATGTTATTGTTAGCTCACCTTTTTGTCTTTTCATATTAAAATAATTACTAACAAACGTGAGAGGTTCCATAATTTTTGGTTTCATCAACATGTACATTATAATTCGTCTGTGGTTATTTTTTTGATTTGGATATAAAGCGATACATTTTTTCTTTCTTACATCGTTTAGATCATATTTCTCACTATCAAAGTAAGTGAGATACAACTATATCTACGAGAAGTATATGACCTGTTCCTAAAAGCTTACAAAATTGCATGAGGGATAACAGTAAGATAATTTCAAAGATGGCTTATGCAATGGAATTAAAATTGATCAGACTTGTGCACTTTTCGCAATTTCAGACAACTACACTCAATCCATCTATGACATATGTTTTAACTAAGCTTGATAAATAAAATAATATAAAACCTATAATATTACAGCACCAAATTTTTTAAATGGTTCAAAATTAAATATCGTCAAAACAGGTATTTTCATAAAAAAAATCTTTAAGCTACTCAATTTATTATTATATAAATATAAAACAAAATGGGTATAGTCAAAAGGTATAACCAAACAGCGTTTTACACATTTTTAAGATATGTATTTATTATATATTTCACCAAAAAGTACGCCGATAACCCTCAATAATAATAAATTATTTGATCATCTTGTCCGGCGGGTGTGGCGTGCTGCTGTCAGTCACCGTCTAAGGGAGTGCCAGTACTGCTGCCTGCCACCGCTCGCCGTACTCGGAGAAATCCAGAAATTACTCAGCGCCCGTCGGGGGGTGGCGGCGGACCCAAATAGATTAGTCGGGACAACACGTACGGTTTAGTGGGAATTTGGCTGGACGCTACGTTGTGAAGAATGTACCGGAAAAAAATATTAGTGGTATTTATTTAGATACACTTATAAAAATATTTTTTAAAACCACTTTCAAAACGAGTTTTTTCGCAGAAATTCAAATGTTACGTTGACGACAAATTGCCATTCAGCGTCGTTTTGTATTGTTGACATTTGAAAGGTCTCCGTAAAACGTGGATTTGAGGTGCGTTTCACCTTTCTATCAAATTGTAATAAGCTGACAAGCTTAACACTATGATAGTTTTCTTCTCCTGCTAAACACATTTTTGTCAAAAGCTGAAACGAACTTCGCAAATCGGCATTTAACGGGAACCTTTCAACTGTCAAAAATACATTTTTTTTATGTATTTGTCTGCGAAATAACTGAGCCCTAGTGGTGGATAATATGAGTAATTATTACTCATATGATAATTAATGAGAAAGATTCGACTAACGAAGCGATGTTAGCAGTCCACAATGGAGTCCTAATATCATCCCTTATGTATGGCAGAGAGAAATGGAACTGGCAGGTGAATGATGAAAGTAACTTGAATACTGTAAAAATGAGGTAACTGAGGCGTTATTGTGGTAAAATCATGCAAACGCCGGGCAGTATCAATAGTAAGAATAACTGAAGGCAATTTACGACACATTATTATTATTTATCAAAACTGCAACTATTTATGATCATATTAACAGACAAGTGATAAAGTAGGTACAAATATAATTTTATTTATTTATTCATTTATATATATAGGCCTAAAAAGTCTTTTACATAGAACTGATACATCATGCAGTGTACATAGAAGAATATCTGTATTATACAGGAGATACTGACAGTAAATAGATGTAATCCATTGTAAAGAAGGTACAAAATACAGAATTGTAAAATTGTGATTACAAGTATAATGAGAAAATATTAAGAAATAATTAAAAGAAAAACTAAATAAGACAAAAATATGAAGCAATATTAGTAAAACGTAAGAGTAACATAAAGTAAAAAAGAAATTACAACAACACTATATATAAGACAAATCATTCAAACTAATTTACCAACGCTACTCTGATTTGTAGGATTTGAATTTAAGTGTTGGTAGATTATGCTTAATTTATGATTTTTTTAAATAAGTTCAACACAGGAGGCCTTCAGAAAATAATTCTTCTCGGGGATGTCATCTTTGGGGACGATGTGTGGTGGGTATGTCTGAGGAAAGAAAGGAGAGGAAGTTCTGGGAAGGAAAAAGGTAAGACGGGTGGGTAGGAATCTGGTGGTAATTGTGTCCAGACGTATAAACTCATCATTCCCACTGCGGTGCAAGGCGATGTTCCCAGAAAGACCTGTTGGAAAGGTCAAAAGATCTCCCTCAACTAGCCTCTCCCGATCCCGTCTGCCACGCAGCCGGTGGACAGACGCATCTGCCGCCAAGACCTGGACACACCTCACCCAATGAACCCGGACACCACTGCTAAGTCACCAAACGTAGCGAACCACTTGGGGTGACTATGGCAGAGGTGTTGGTTATCCAATAACTGGTTCCCGGAGCGGCGGTACCCATATCCACGTCCCAAATTGAAAATAAAATAATAATAATTATTATTATTTTTTTATGTGACACCTCACAAGAGCGTCCCTGCCTGTGCAGTGTACAGACAGGGGAACTATGTCACCACCCGGTTGGGCGGCGTTGTGAGGCGGAATAAGGTAGGGGCTGTAGGAAGGGATTTGTTAATGCGGGCCTTGAAGAGGCTCGGATTATAGGAGGGAGGAAAAACAGATGCCGGCAGCTCGTTCCACATACGAGCCGACTTACACAAAAACGAGTCGTTAAAACGGCCCGTTCTCATGAAGCCAACGTCAACCGTGAACGGGTGTTCAGCTCGTGTCCGTCGAGTTTCGCGCACGTGCACCGGTGCATCAGGAATCAATGCTGCTAGCTCCTTGGAGCAGGCTCCATTGAAATACCTTATTTTATGAATGTAAATTATAATATTATTTTATGAATGTAAAATATTTCTTCTATAATAATTCTTTATTCAAAATGCATTTTTATTTTGTTCCCATTGTTTTCAGTCTTTCCCATGAACAACGTGAGAATGTAACGGAACAGTTAGTTAAAAAGGCGCCCTTGGTAGCAGGACTGTATTTCAAAGAATGCCAAGAGCGAAGAGTTTTATCGAGAATTCAGACTATCCCCATTGACGTATTGAATTCAGACGAGACAAGAGGCAAAAAAATTGGTTCCACTTTTTAACTCCGATCTAAAGCCGAGCTCTACTGAATCCAGTCCCCGCGCACTGCTACTCGCGAGATAGTAATGGAACACGTTTCAACAAGAAATAAGTATGCAATATATCATCTATGACTAACCCGTGATTCTTCAATTCTTCCGTGATTAAAGTGAAAATTATAATAAATAAAGTGATAACAACATCAATAATGCATTGTAATTTTTAGGATCTATAAAACTGGAGTTTTGAGTTAAGCTTGGTTTCGGTAATGCCAACATCATATTTACTGGTGACACGAAGTTCTATTTCGTACATAAAGCTGTTTAAAATATATCAGTTGGGCATAGAGTTTTTCTCAAAACTGTGTTTTTGTGAACAGGCCCCTGTGATACCAAACCCCAGCATTTTAATATTATATTATAAATAATGTCCAAAAAATAAAAAAAAACTTCAAATTTGTTGACTGTAATTTGTGTTGATGTTACTTCATAAATTTAATGGTTTCCTCATCTTCATGTTTAGTCATATTTTGATGTGATTTTAAAACTTTTTTATCTCCATGGTGTTTTGAATATCATTTGGAAGAGCATTATGAATTTTTACAGCATGCTTTTTCTGGCCAAATGATGTTTTTAATTAAAGAATATTCAGCAGATTATAGGTTTTTGTTCTTGTAGTGTAGGTGTGTTGTGACCATAGACATAATGTCAATGGTTGTGATCCTAACTTGCTTTATATTTACAGTAATTTATTTCTTGGACAATTTGTATAGCGCCGTTTTTGTGAGACATCACCTCAGGGGCGCTTTACAGTTGATGCAGGTATTACAAAAAATATAAATATTACAAAAATAAGGTGAAGTTAAGTTAAGTAAAATTAAGTACAGAAACAAGAAGATTCCTAGGTGGTGAAGAAACTGGACCAGCTGCTGCAGCAAGAGAGTCCACTGCATCCACCAAAAGCGCCAGCACAAGGTTTTTCATCCGTCTAGGTATGTGTCTGCTCCTAATAAAACGCTGACACAATATCCTCACATAGATAACAGACCTTGGCAGCAACGCAATGACGTTCGGCAAGTCCATCATTCATCTCCATATAATCCTGTTCCTGGTGATTATTGAAGCAGTGCATTATGCCCACAATAAAAAAACGACGATCGGGATAATAAATTACACTAGGCTTAACGAAAAACTTGCTAGGGCCTTCACAAAGTTTCCGAGAATTCCGTTGAAAACATCTGATGTATAGTTCTATCCAATCCTAGTCCCACGTTCGTTCATCGCGTGCGAATGTCGAATATTTTTGAGCAAATTTTTTGATTATTCACTTTTTACACACTACACTCAAAACACATTACTATAAAGTTCGAATAACTTATTGTTCAGTTTATTGAACATGTTGATTAATTGATTTTAAAAATAATTTCAAAGGGAAGTTACCACATTTTCCTTGAATATAAAAAAAACACAGAACGGTTGAAGGACGCGTTGGAGAACTAAACTAGACTAAAGCACCAACCATACCTATCGATATATGTATATATATTAGGGTGTCCCAGGACATAAGGAAGAAAAAAATTTTCATGAATTAAAATATGCATACCCTCTTATTTTATTTCATTTGATCCCAATAACTCATATAATAAATATTATTTTGATTAAACACCGGCAACCCGTGCCGACTTGATGCCAAACATATGGTACAGAGTTAATATGGAAGGATTTTCAACTTTCATTTTTGTCGGATAAATAAAATTTAAAAATGCACAAATGTTCAATTATGTAGAATTTCGTATTTAAAAATGGTTTATTGATTAAATTCTTTCTTCATAGTTTGTTTTTTACAGTCAGGATAAATCTTCCGGTGTTACTGAACGCATCGTAACAAAAAATATTTTAGTTCCTCTTCGACCGTGAGATTAAGCCATGAAAATCTTGCATTAACATAAAAGTTCTTTCAGCTGTATCATTCACTACCCTCAGCGGCGACACCTTCTTTCTGACTTCTTGATACGAAGCATTATTTGACTACATCGTAGGTAATTCGTTAAGAAAACTGGCATCTGTTTTCAGACGATCAAACAAATACTTGCTCGTGACTGAAATGAAGTCGTAAATATTTTTCTCTGAAACAAAAGTCACTAAATTATGATATGAACAAAAACCTCATTACAAAACATAATTTAAACTACTTAATAAACTTACCATACAATTTACCATCAAGATCTTCCTTCGATGGGATGTAACGTTTGTCATAGGTTGATAAATTATTTTTTTTGATATTTCAAGCATTTTTCTTTTAGTTGTTTGATCCACAGCGTCGTCAAACAGCTATAAAATAGATTCTTCATCGGTAAAATACCATAACTGCTTACTGAACAGAAATAAAACTGCCATTAAGATGTTTTCATAAATTTTTTCTTAAGCCTTCATCGATTTCAAAAAGCAAAAGTCCTGGTAAGATGCTTTAACTGCTATAATACATTGTAGCCATAGCTTGACATAGGATGTTACTATGAACAGGCAAACGTCTAAAAGTGCCGCCTTATCCTTACCGGTCATTTTCAATTGCGCACAAATTAATGATATTTTCAAGGAATAAAGTGCCTTTGCCATCCATTAAGCACCTGGAGGCCGAATCTTAAATTTTCTCGCTGTATCTCCTCCTAAAACTATCACACAGAGCTCTAAAAACTCTCAATAGTCATCTCCAAGTATTTTTGTTGTCAGTGCAGTACGATAAAAGTCAAGCAAATAATCGATATCGGAAGCGGTTTGGTGCAATGTGAGATTTTCTCTGTAGCACTGAATTTTATCGGGATCAACATTTTTACAGTTATCTCGAAACTTTTTGAAGAGTGGTATATCAGGGCTTGTAGTCACTTGACTGATTTTTACTTCAAACACAGCTTTTAATACCAACTATGGCTATATTTGCAAATAAAAACATACTAAATCCACTTATTAAATCTCAAAAAGCCATAATGAAAATTATACTGAAAGTTCCTGTAAGAACTAGCACTAACGAAATCTTCACTAATCTTAACATCATGTCACTTAAACAACTATATTCTAAAACTATACTCATTTACATTCATAAGCACAAAACACAACAAATAACAACAAACACGTACAATATAAACACTAGATCTCATGATCAAAAACTAATCGAACAAATAATTACTAATACAACTTTTGGGCAAACAAGCTTCTTATATCATAGTATTAAACTCTACAACAAAATACCACTCACACTCAAAAACCTCAACACTTTAACATTTAAATCTGAAATAAAAAGCTGGATACTTAACATAGGAAGATCTGAAATAGAAAATTTACTGAAATCAAACACAGACTAAAACAGAATCAACTGAACTATACCAAAAAACATTTCATGTATATAACTATACCAAAAAACACTTCATATATTAATATATATAAAAAAAACATCTTACTTATTTTAAAATTATTTAAAAAAATATATATATATATATTTCATGATATTTGTTCATAATTAAATTTATTTGTAACTTTGATGTAATATTAATTTTCTTATAATTAAATTATACATAAGTAAATGAAATCCTCAGCACGGGTGATCCCAGTGAGGATATCATTATATCTATTTGTTACACAAAAAAAAGATAATAAAACACTTATTATATTATTCTTATTTGGTATATATTGACAGTTAAATTCACTTTCCGGATATTGTAGAGCAAAACTTCAAGAACTTGTCCATTAGATGGCCGTTTAGAACCCGATATTTGGTGTTTTACGACTCCTATTAAAAATATACTCTTTTTAGAAGTGCGTAAATCTAACAACATCTTGCCTGAACGAGTGATTTTTGTTTACTAACCAAAATAGCAAGTTACTACAAGCTCATCAACACGTTTGCTCGCTGGCGTCTTAATGTACAAGTACTGACATCTTTCGATGCAAGTCGGATCGGGTTGCAGTTGTCCAAAGTAAACGAAAAAAATTTATAAGTGTTTTGTCATTATTAAAACAAAATTAGAGGGTATGCGTTCAAAAATAACAACTTTAATTTTTTTGGGACACCCTAATATATATATATATATATATATATATATATATATATATATATATATATATATATATTTATATCGGACAACACTTATTGGAACATCTTTGAGTAAACCACCTTTCTTGATCATCCTTTCACATGTGATATATAACGCTGTAAATTACGTGGCAACATGTTTTTTTGTGAAATAAATTTAAAATGTGGTCAGCTATTATATATACAGCTATTTTATGCATATGCTCACAAAATTTTCATCATTAAATCATGAACGCATGTTGATCTTTTTTATGAAAGCACTTACTTGATATGCAATGTTGCCAAATCTTTTGTCCTTCTGTCGAGCTTCTGTTTGGACGGACTTGAACAGATTTATTTGTTGGTTGAATATTCGAAAATACGTAATGCATTGGAACGTTTGGCGCGAATATTTAAAATTGCGGGTTTATTTAAAAGTAAAGTTATACAATCAAAACTTATTTATATTACGTTTACAGTTGAATTAATTATTTTAAAATTAGTTTTGTAGAACAGGCTTTTATAAGATATTCTATCTTTTTAATAGCATTAATTTATTATTTGAAAATGTAGATTGATTTACAATTAAAATACCAAAGTTCAATAATATTAGTATTGTGTTTACAGTATTATTGGAAGTATATTTTATAAAATCTGATTTATTTGAGTTGTTTTCTTTCCTTTTATTATAAAATACCTATTATATGATTTTCAGAAAACGATTTTTGTACACAATATTTGTGCTGGTGTATAATAATAACTATTAATACATATTTTGTATTAATAGTTCTTCATTTTTGTTAATTTTATAACCTTAAATATAAAAGTTACAAATCAATGTACACCATAATATGTATGTATAGTTGTAATGTGTAAACTTTCCTAAATAAAGATATTATTATTATTTTTTAGTGGAATAAATCTTTGATTTTTTTTTACATTTACTCCACACAAGAGGCCCTGAGGATAATAATTTCCCTCAGGGCCTATGTCATCTTTGAAAATGCTGTGTGGAGGGTCTTTTTGAGGAGAGGAAGGAGTGAACATGTGTCTCGAAGAGACCCATGTCATATGAGGGAGGAAACACAGAGGCCGGAAATTTGATCCAGAGCCGAGCCGTTGAACACCGAAACGAGTCGTAGAAACGACCCGTTCTCATGCGACTAATGTTAACCGTGTACATATGTTGGGCATGCATTTGGCGTGTTTCCCGACTATGCTCCGGTGCTGAAGGGATTAATGATGCTAGTTCCTCGGAGCATCTTCCATAGAAATACCGGTAGAACAAGCATATGCTCTAAAAATTGCAATCCGTTTGTTAAGATGGGAGAATCTATCAAACAGACCGCCCGTTTCTGCACAGAGTCGAGGGTTTTTTCAGGTATTTTCGGGCTTCACACCAGAGGTGGCTGCCAAATCCAACCGTGGGGCGCCCTTGTGATTTGTACAGGGTTAGCAGTTGTGTACTATTCAAGTATTTGCGGGCCCTGTACAGTACGCCCTCATTAACCTCAATTAATTGAAATATTCAGAACTGTTTTATAGTGAATTGTTTTATAGTGAATACCTCACAAGAGTCCCAACTGCTCCCGTCTGGAGCCAGTGAGAATATGGCATCCCCAATTGGGGGATGTTGTGAGGCTGAGGGTAAGTGGGGAAGGGAAAGAGGAAGGTGGGGAAGTACCTGGCTATTCAGATCTAGTCACTAAACACGGCTAAACCCATTTGGAGCAATGTTTCAATTCTGAATGGTGGTCTTACACCAGGGCGATACTGGTAGTATCTTCCACTCTGGAACGTGCCGCAAATATACTATATATTATTTTAATTAATTAATTGTGAAATAACACAAATTAATCAAATAAAATTTATTTGCGCACGCCGGGTTCGAACCCGCGACCTTCGAACTAGTTATGTTACTGAGCCATTTTTTTGTTTGTTTAACAATAGCTCCACACAGGAAGCCCTGAGGAAAATATTTTCCCTCAGGCCTATGTCATCTTTGAAGATGCTGTGTGGAGGGTATTTTAAAGGAAGGGAAGGAGAGGAAGGATAAGGGGTGGGTGGGTGGGGTCTGTGGGTCCAGGAGTGACGGACGTATGAATCCATCCCTCCCACTGCGGTGCAAGACGATGTTCCCAAAGAGTTCTGCCTGAAAGGTTTCCCTCAACCTGTCTCTCCGGCCTTCCACGTAGCTGGAGGACACATCCACCGCCAAGACCCGAGCAAACCTCACCCCATGAACCCGGGCACAGTCACCAAACCACTTGGGGTGACCTATGGCAGAGGTGTAGTTATCCAATAAATGGTTCCCGGGGTGGCAGTACCAAATTGTAAATAGATTAGAAGATACTTTCCTGAATGGTCGCCATTCCCCATGGGGTTACCAGTCACGTCTTCCACTCTGGAATGTACCCGGCAGTAGCTGTAGTATAATCTACCATAGCCACATATTGAACAAGTCTTGTGTTTTAATAAAATTTTGCACAAATTCATTGTTTGGTAAAATAAAAACAAATTTGAAAAAATTCACATTTTAATTTATTTATTTTCAGACATTTTTAAAAACTTTCATTAGGAAATTCAACAGAACTAAAACAAACTTTAAAACTAATTAAGTAATGATTTTTACATAATTGCAGTTTAAAAAATATACAATACGTTATACAAAACTGCCATTATCAGAGTTTAACAAAATATATAATAGCAAAATCGAGAGAAACAAAACATACTTAAAAAATAATGAAGTAATGATTTTTACATAATTTCAGTTTAAAATAATATGGAAAACGTCATACCAAACTGACATTATCAGATATTAACAAAATATATAATAGCAAAATCGATTGAAATAAAACATACTTAAAAAATAATTAATTAATGATTTTTACATAATTTCAGTTTAAAATAATATGGAAAACGTCATACCAAACTGACATTATCAGAGTTTAACAAAATAGAGAAATAAATCACACTTTAAAAAAAAATTGCATTCATTTTCAACTAATTAATTTTCCTTATTTAGTAAAATCCTTATTTAACAACATCCCCATTAAAGAATGCCTTAAAATAATTGAAAATATCCTAGAAAAATCTAATGTCAACCCAATAATAAGAAAAGAGTTATTCCAGCTCATAAAAATTTGCATACAAACAAATTATTTTCTTTTTAATGATACATATTTTGAGCAATTGGACGGACTTCCCATGGGATCCCCTTTAAGCCCACTTCTAGCGGAGATATTTATGGATCATATTGAAAATATTATTCTTAAGTCTCCCTTAGCTAAATATATAATATACTATGTCAGATATGTAGACGATATCTGAATATGTTGGAAAGGCACCAACCGTCAATTAGATATCTTTATTAATTGGACCAACACTGTTAATAATAAAATCTGCTTCACAGTCGAACATGAGATCAAAGCTAAAATATTTTTTTTAGATCTAATAATTGGAAAGAATAATAATAAACATACTTTTGAAATATTTAGAAAACCAACTTTTACAGACACTACAATAAATGCAAATTCAACTCATCCTTCAGAACAGCCAGAAAATGCAAATTCAACTCATCCTTTAGAAACAGAGGTAATTATCTTTAAAATGTACAAAAAGTACGTTACCTGAGAAAAATCCACATAATCGTGTTAGAGTACTAAAATCATCTTCTATATTATTATGCCCAGACAATTCTGAAATTTCAGAATCTCTAAGAAACTCAAATATTTCATGTATTTAAAAATGATAATATTGCAAAAATAGCAATGTCTGACCCATTAATATGTTCATATGGGTCTTTATTATTAAGTAATCACACGGAACACCATTTGAATACACATATAACATCGAAGATGAGGGATTTAGCCAAGGTGTATATAGTTATTAAAGAACAGAAACCTTCAATTTCAACCTTTGATTTAGCGTTTGACCCTGTGCATTTTGATGTTTTTATTAAAGCCGTACAAATAAATAGTGGTTACGATGAAATACAGGTTCTGTAAAAATTCCTAGCATGTCTCAACGACTTTGTACGGCTATAAAAGATTGTACAAAGTCGTTGAGGCATGCTAGGAATTTTTACAGAACCTGTAATTTCATCGTAACCACTATTTATTTGTACGGCTTTAATAAAAACATCAAAATGCACAGGGTCAAACGCTAAATCAAAGGTTGAAATTGAAGGTATGTTCGTTACCAGTTTAGTACAATATGGACATGAGTTTTTACGGTCATGCACTCGTGCTCATTTACTAGTAGAAATAGTGCTTCGAGTTGTAGTCGATGACACTTCGATTGCCTCCTGCTTCTCTAAATGATGTTGCTCATCATCGGCGTTGGAAATTTTCATATCTAAAAAGTAACAATACATTATTTAGCTTTCTTTAAACTTAATTAGTAAAACCTCAAATTATAAGAAAGCAGTCATTGTTGAATGAAACACTAGTATATATTGAATTATTTCGCGGATAAGCGATAAGCCGCCATAGCTCAGTGGTCAGAGCTGTCGACCGGAAATCGAGGGGACACGGGTTCGAGTCCCGTTGGCGTTATGTAAATCTCAATTATTTGTACCTATATTTTGTTAACTCGGATATTTTCTTATATTATTTTGTATAACATATATTTATCATATAAGATATAAGATCTGTATAATTAAAAAAATATATAAATAAATAAAGATGTACATTATTATCTGTAAAAGCCCTATGGGCGTTTAAATAAATAAATAAAGTATCTTTTATCAGGAGATTTTTCAATGTGGATGAGTGTTTCAGGCGAATAATTATTGCTTTTAAAATAATTATAATTAAATTAAATCATTTAATTAAATGAAGACAATATTAGCATCACTCAATCTAAAATCTGAAACAGAAAAGATACGGTCACATCTGGGACTCGCACCGGACCTTCGGCTTTCTGGGCCGCACCTCTGACCATATAATAATCAAATTATATGTTACGTATTGATTGTTTCAAGAGTATTAAACATGTTTTCTGTAGATACCTGATTCTATCGAAGAAGTAACGTTGTTCGGTTTGTATAGTGAATCATCTTCGGACGTCGGCGGACTCCTTTCTAACATTACTTCAGTTTTGGTTTCTAAAATAAAGCATAATATATTATATATTTATTGTTATTAAGTTTAATTTGTAGAACTCCATTTTATTTTTTATTTTTTATATATTCAATAATATTGTTATTGGGTTTATAAAAACAGTTTATTTTTAAACAAGTTCTGCTGTGTAATTATTATTACGCGTGACAGCTGTTTCGCCCTCTGAAGGCATTATCAAACTGTCGAAGGCATTATCAAACTGATAATGCCTTCAGAGGGCGAAACAGCTGTCACGCGTAATAATAATTACACAGCAGAACTTGTTTAAAAATAAACTGTTTTTATAAACCCAATAACAATATTATTGAATATATAAAAAATAAAAAATATATTATATATTTATCCAATAATAATATCTCAATGTAGTAAGTAAGTCATGTGCACAAATATGAAACCTAACCTAATATAATGACAAAACAACAGACTAATTAAGCATTTGCAACGGAATATTTAATTAGCAGCATTTCTGATATTACCTATAACAATTTACTATAAGCTAAGGTAGCTCTGTAATATTTCAGATTATTATCAGTGAATATTACCTGAATCTGAGGAAGTTTCATGGTTAATTTCTTCGCCCAGTATGCTCTGCATATTGCTGATGATTAAACTTTGTCCTTTGGAAATTAGCGAAAAGGGTGAAGACGAGATCATGTCGTCAGTACTGTTTATTGATGTACGTAAATCACTGGTTCTTGGAACATCTATAAAATATCAAGAACAAACACATTGAAACATACATATATGTACCTGCAGTTTTCTGTTTTTGCAAATTTTATTTCCACAAAGGAATTTGTTTAATTTGAATATGAACAAATTAATGGGTGATTATCCGACGTGTAAAACTTCGTTTTAACTTAATTATTTTAAGAAACAACTGTTTGAAAACAAAACATGCTTTTAAATGCATATTTTAGTATAGGAATATGGCTTTAGTTTGATTTGACATTTTTACCACAAGTTGTTAGGTTAGCTTTTTTGAATTTTGTTAATACATAATATATATCTATTATTCAAAATAATTTTACTGCTTGGGTTCTCAAAAAAGAAAGAAAAAAATCATGACCTATATAATAAAATACGGTAATTATTCTGTACTCATTTGATAAGCATAGATTAAAATTGTTAATATTATATTTATTATATTAATTCTATATTTTACAATTAAGGTTATTACCTATTTAGAAATATGTAATAGCTTACCGTATTTAAAATCCATTTCGCAAAGCTGAAAGATTTTATTAAATCTCCTTCGTAATAAAGCTAATAAAACGCAAAAACAAATCAACCTGTCAACTGATTCGTGATATACGAACATTGAATAACGGTAATATTTAATATTATCTGTTAGCCAGTTACAAGTCATTAAGTGTTTCAGAAAACTAACCTGAAGCTAGCTTCAAATGGACCAATACAAACAAACCAGCCTTGTGCTAGCAAACAACATCATTCAATAATGGGCTTTAAATAATATAACTTTAGAGGTTAATTTTGCATACAATTCTTGAGCCTTATAGTTCCTTTCGAATATTGTTTAGACCAATACGCAATGTCGTACGATAATAAGCTCTAAATAATATTACTTTAGAGGCTATTTTTGCATACAATTGTTAAAACATTTAATTACTTTAGAAAATTATTTGTACACCTGCGTTTGACACAAATAACGATGGCAACGTCGCTTTTTGAGATCAATGAAGTTAGTTTAACATACGATAGAAATAATTAACAAAGTCAGGTTGAATATCTGAGATAAAATCGCATATAGGAGCATATCTAATGCTCACGATAATCGCACTTGTCACATCAAATTGAGTTGAAAATGCCACTGATCTCGTCTCGCCGAGACGATTAAAATGGCATTTAAATCTCAATTTGTCGATGATCAAGTAAGTGCTCAATGATCAAGTAAGTCGAAATGATCCAATAGTTCCGGTTATTTGCAGACGCTAAGATGTACAAAGTGCCGTATCATAAACCTATATATATATATATATATATATATATATATATATAGGTATGCGTTCAAAAATAACAACTTTAATTTTTTTGGGACACCCTAATATATATATATATATATATATATATATATATATATATATTAGGGTGTCCCAAAAAAATTAAAGTTGTTATTTTTGAACGCATACCCTCTAATTTTGTTTTAATAACAAGACAAGAAAATTTCCAATTTTAAGTATGTGCTGTTAGAAGAGAAGGTTAAATAAATATTTATCTTTACCGTAGTTTTGTCCTCAAAACTAAATTAATATTAAACTTAGGATAGTCACGGAAAAAAAGTTTTTATTTTTAAAAATGTTGGCCTCTAATCTAAAGAATCGAAGTGATGAAGTAAGGATTTAAAAAAATATGTATTTTAAAGTTATCAGTACTCGAAAGCGTAACTTTCCACATTTTCATCCGCATCATAACATTCTTAGATAGAAAAACTTTCATTGACTTCAATCAGTGGGACTGACATCAAAAAGAAAAAAAAATGTTGATACCTGCTTATGTATGTATATAAAATGTGCTGTTTTAATTTACTTTAAATATAGATTTATTTTTTAAACAGCTTGCAAAGGTTTCTTTGATATTTTGTAATTTAACTTGTTTTTTCCGAATTTGAGCTTTTTTTGGTTATAATTTCGTTTTTTTTTCTAAAAATCATATTTGTAAATGCTGTTTTGAAATATAATAATCCGCTTTGCTCTGTTTTGAAAACTAATCTGTCTGTATTTCGTCTGTTTCTAAACCTTTGTTGGGAATTCAATCATCATGATTGGATTCCAAAGAATAAAAACGATGAAGAAAGTTCACGAAAATGCCTGTCAGATGTTTCTTAAAATAATGTAATGTAGTTTAAAAAAGAAAATTATTACAGTTTCAGTTTATTGAAGATCCTTTAACATAAAGCGCTGAAGAAATATGAAACAAAATTATTTGATTTAACATTTACCTAAATTATATAATAATAGATAGTTGAGGTTATTATCTTTAATTATTTGATTTATTATCTATTATTACTATATGATGATAGAGGATAGGTGGAGAAAGGGAGTTGTTATAATCGATCAATAGTAACAATTTAGAGATAAAAATAGAAAATTGGATATGCCACTTTGCTCGCTTTGCCCGGCGTTTCCCTGAATTTACACAGAGCCTGTCAAAATACAACGTAAACAGTGATATTTTTATTGTTTTTAAGGTGAAGTGTGCAAAATTTCATCATCCTTTAAATAAAACTGTAGATTTGCAAACAAATCAAATACATACCATCCTGCCAGTCAGCCTGCCAACTAGCCCTTCAGCCCTCCCGCCGCAACAAACGAACACTCTCCTGTCTATTAAGATAATTCATTGAATACATATTTATTTTTTTATATGGTTCTGAAAATTTCACATCAAAGTACATAAAAAAATCATAAATCTAAAAAATTTATCCCCGTAAAATAAGTTTTTTCGTTACGCATACAGATTTTGCTTCTCAACTATTTCATGCGATAATTTAACGAAAGAATTTATCTCTCGCTGAAGAAAAAACTGTTATGAAAGAAAACGAATAGTTCCATTTTAAACCCAAGCGGCATTTCCCGGTGTAGAACTTCACGGAGTGTCGGGAATTCTTGGCGTAGTCGTTTCGAGGAATTCTAGGAACCGGTAAAAGGCCGGGTCGGGCCGTACCGCTTGTGCAGCGTCGCCGTGCAAGGCGATAAAAAACCACTCTCATCATCGTACGAGGTCTCGGGACCCGCGAGCCGTTGCCGCGGCAGGAGAGAGCCGTAAAGCGGGAAGCGTGGATGCGAGGCCATCGATCAGTCACCTGGAGGGAAGGTATGGGTAAGTAATTAACTAAATTTATTGGATCTTAAGCTCGTAAAGGGAGCCATTTATCGGTACCTTCGCCGTATCACATTTCATGCGTTTATCGGCTACTTCTACTTGCTCGCGGATGAAAATTCTTATAAAATATTACACGTGGTAATAAATTTATGAATTCTACAACAAAATTAATGTTACCATTTAATCATTTTTCTTATCTTTCTAATGGTTCATTTTCAGTAGCAAATTTAATAATTATATGCATTCCAAACGAAGACTGTTTATTACGAAGCTGATGGCTGTTGGTAGAAGAATAACTAAAATTCTTGCCTTTTCCAAGTATATGATAATGATTTCTTGGAAATATATTTTTTATAAATGAATATGTCAAAAATATCTTCAGAATTAAGTTTCCAATATTTCGTTTCACTCCCGGGAAGAGGAAATTTTAAAAAAATCACTTTAGTCAACTACCTCCTCCGTATCATAGTTTACCCAATATTCCATATAATAACAATGTGGATAAAATGCCCAAATTTAAATATGCTTCAATATACGGATTAACTTTTTCTTTCTTTCTTTTTGTCTGTAGATACATCACATTTTATGGATAGATCTACTCACTCGGCATGCAAAAATACCATATTGCGAAAGTGTCACATACAAACGTATTATTTGCCTACAAATGCTTTTTTTCCTTTATTGGCACTTAACATCTTCTGCATCTCTCCGGGAAATTCTACTTGTATCTAGCTTAGCAAATAAAACACATTTTACAGTACGGGTGGAGTTGACGTAGGTGTCATTTCCATACAAGACATATGTTTGATTTTAATCAAAAACTTTACTTCTTCCAATATACTTGAAGAATCTTTTTTTAGCACAAAACATACCCATAATATTTTGCAAGGTCCAAGAATTAAAAGCATATTTAAGAAATTTTTACGGATTAACTTTTTTATCAATACTAAGAATAGTAAAACTAAATTAATGAAGCAAACGTATTGTTCCGTTCCTAAAACATTTTTTTAAGAAATTACTCTTAAAAAAAATATTTGGTCACCCCTTGCTGAGCTTTTACATATTTATTTTTTTAATACAAAGAACATCTAATGAATAACAACATAAAAACAAAGTACATTACAACGCGAGATGAAAAAAATACATAAGATATTATGTATTTTCTGAAACATTACTGGAAACACCATTAAATAAATAAGTGGATAGAACATCTTAATTGTTCTATACACTTTACTGTATGTATAAATTATACAGGTATTAGTCGCAAAATAAATAAATTAAATAAGTCGAAGCAGAGCCAGGCAATTTATTTAATTAGATTTTTTCTGCTTTCCGAAATGAATTATACTTAGACCTTTTTGTAATTATTGATTGACAAGTTAAATATCATTTAAATAACGTCAACATCTTACTTATAAATCAGTACCCAAACTTTGTATTTTTTGCTTCCTTGTTTGAATTCTATAAGTATTTTTCGATTATAAATATTATATTGGGGCGTAATGTTTGAAAAACGAAAAAAAAACATATAAATATTTTTCTTCCACTTTCTACTGCTTTGCATTCTCTCCCGTTTACTTATTATGCTAATTTTTATTTTAAGTACTTTTTATATTGTAAAATTGTACAAATAAAAGTGCTATTCTCCTTATTTCTGTAAATGTTAATGTAATAAGAAAGGCTCGCTCAGAGGGAGTGTAGAAATATTTTCATTAAAAAAGTATAACATTGAACATTTATTTATATGTTACGTACGCAAGAATATGCAATAATTTGGTTTAATAGACAATATATAGACGAACCTCAACACAGGCTTGTCCTAGTGAGGTTAAAAATTATAACTTTAAAAAAAAGATACAATGTAAAGAAACGATAAATAAATAAATAAAATATAAAAATTATAAAGATGTAGAAATCCGTAGTTACCCAGCGGTGTCGGGTAAGTCCATACGAGGTTTGTTTTATAGCTTTTTTCTGGTTATCTGCTACATAAGGTATTTATTTTTTCTTACATAATATCTTAGCATCTGAAAAAAAAAACAAAATATTAAAGATTGTATTACGAGGTGGGGAAGTCTATACATTAACCACTACCCCTTTTAAATAATAAGAATAGCACTGCACGGACTAAAAAATATGTTTCTTTCAACATTTTTAAAAATGATTTAAATTTTGTTTATGTTTTAGCTACTTTTTAGTTCACAGTTGGCACTAGTCAAATGAAGAAACCAATGATTATTTACTATATCAAAGTATTGCAAGCTTAAAATATTATTAGAATTTTGTTTGTGTCACGAAGGAGCGTAACACATGGGTTATGCGTCCACAATGATGACTGACAATTCTTCCCTCAGTAGGGCCGGCTGTGTAAAGACATGACATGTGGGATTCGCTTAATCGTTCGGCTTTACCCACCTTTCAGAGATCCCCCCTACTCTCTCCTTACAAACTGAGAGAAGCGATTTCGCATAATATTTTCAAAAAATTGCAAAAAAATATTTATACGCTAAGCGATATTTATGTAATAAGGGTTTTATGCTAGTAAACCTTTCCTCTCGGAACAGCGATAAGTTCGTCTTACGTGCGCTGTGTTTGCTCCCTAAACAAGTAATAGCTTTTATATTTTGGAAGTTGGATCGATCTAGTTTCTCTGTATGCTTAACTTGTTGTCCATTTTACCATACAAATAATATAAAGGATAGAGTTTAATAACTGACTGAGTGACCTTCAAATCAAATCTAGATATTGCGAAGGAAAAACCAAACCTTTTTTTTCCAAACGTTAAAGATTTTTGCTCACGTATATCAATAGAACAAAAAATAATATCATCATATAATTAATGTTTTCGCAATGAAAATAACTACTAAGGAGCTTAATAAATTGCGCTAGCTCTCCCAACATGTTAGACTACATTAACTCTGCCAAACGAATGATACATTTAGATTTTTTTTTAAATTTTGTTGTTTATTTATCTTATTGCTTTGTAAATTTTGCAATGTAACTGTTACTAGTAAGTAACATGGTATATTGCTGAAATAATAAAATCACAATTGTAAAGACCCCTTCCCTGACATTTCATCTCAAGTTTGTTTTAAATGCTGAGTAACATACTACAAAGGACAATTTGATTTGAAAGAATTATGATTAAATAACTTGAACACATATTTTATAAAAATATAAAATAGCTCGAGTTTCAAGCCCGCAGATTGTGAGATTATAGGCCGATGAAATAATTAATTTTAAAATATTTTAATCAAGTTTAATCATTTATTAAGACTTTTTCCACATGTTGCTTAATTTAATTAAATTAAATTATTAAGTCTAAAGGCTTTGTTGTCGTTATTACAAAATTATAAAATAAATTGCTGGTGGCTTAAATCTGAGCGCAAAATCGACACAATATTCCAGTTAGTTCTAGTCATGGTCGCACTAAAAAATTACTTTTTGTATATTCTGTGAATTTTTCGGATGAATATTAAATTTTTCAGTTTTTTGAGGTTTTTGAAGCTAGAGTTCCAAATTCTATCAAAAATCATCATTTAAATTCTATCGAAAAACTTTTTTTAAAACGTTACAAGAAAAAAATATTAATTTTGTTTTCAGTCTGAATAAATTCTCTTCCCTTTCCACTGCCTCAATTTTTTCCACCTCGCAACACTCCTCAAACGGGTATGCCCTAGTACTACTGTATATACTAAAATCCTGGTCAGTTGTAGGTATACTAAAAAAAACGCATTTAATAACTGCGCAAAGAAAAGAACAAAGAAAAATACACTAAAAAGTGGATGTTTGCAAAGCTCCCCCTTGAGATTACACGGCTTGTTTGCAATCCTCGAACGAAAGAAATTGCAGCTTTATTTGATCCGCACCCAGAACGGGCACGCCTTGGCGCAGTATATCTAACGATACAATTAGCATAAGGCTTGCATAGATTAAACCTGAGGATGAAGAACGGACAAGTCCACCGAATATTATTTTTTTAAGATCATTTTTATTGTTTTCATGACAATAAATACCTTGCCTTTTTATAACTAGCTGATTTCCCCGGCGTTTCAGAGGCTTTAGTTTTTTTTTAACTCAGATATTGACAGTGACCTTCCTCTTTTTTGAAGGTCAAGTGTAAAAATTAAATTCACCCCGCACGCCCGGTGTACAAACGCCCGCCACAGACTTAAAGAGACTTGTGGATCCCCCGCAACCCTTTGTTATTGATAATGTCTTTCTCGGACGCCTCTGAATTATTTCACCATTCATTACTGTATACTACAATGTTCCTGTTAAAAAAAAACATTATATCGACTCCGTATATCATTACGGTGCAGAGATATCGCATTCATCGGGCATCCCCAACATATTCTACCTTTTAAACACTCCTGGCACTAATAACAAAAAACTTTTAAATTTTCACCGATATAGGTCGACTATTTTTTGAGTTTTGCGAGCACAAAGGTTTAATTTTTTTATATTTAGATGTTCCCAAACATTGCAAACTATTCCCAAAAATTTCACGATTTTCCAAAATTTTCTGGGATGCTCTAGAATTCTAGAATGTTGTGGAATGCTCTCAAACACTCTCGAATGTTCTGAACTGTGATAGAGATTTCTAAAGGGTGAATCTTCTATCTAGCCCTTATATCTTCAAAAGCACGCCCTTCAGGTAAAAACGTGAACCTTCTTCATGGATGGGGGATAGAGGGTTACCACACCAAATAACTCCCTCGATCGCACCAGGACTCGTTTATGAGAGTAATTGAGAGTAGGAAATAGTAAAAAAAAATTCCCGCTACACACCCAGCCGGCCGGAGGAGACCTGTTGGCTCCCTGCATAGGCGTACTGGCTTTCTTAAGGCAATCCCCCGCATATTTTACATCAACGAAGACTCACGCTGGCCCCACCCCTGCAAAGAACTTGAAGCACAAGTATAGGACGCCCACCTAGCGGATAATATGCGGTTTTTGTCCGTGAACCCCCCCCTGTATTTCAACAGCACCGCCTCAACGACTCGAGGACCCGAAAGCCTTCTATCCCGACCCCCTTCCCGGTGCTCGACGCAATCGAGATGCTTGAACCCATTGCAGCCCACCTCATGGGCATCAAGACCCAAGGATGCCGAGAGTAGAGACTGCTGAAATCGCAGAGGACCTCGAAGCACAAGGCTTCCCGGCCATCAAGGTGGTCAGGATGACGACCACCTCAGCCGAATATCCCTTCTACCTGGCCTACTTCAATAAGAAAGTTAATATGGGATAGCTACGCGCGGCCGTCAAATACTCGTGCCACTGCCGCATACGCCTGCAGAAGCAACTCAGTCATCACCTGCAGCACGGCACGTAGTGTTACCGGTGCCAGGACTTTGGCCAAGGATCTCGAAACTGCTCACATACGGCAAGGTGTGAGAAGTGTCTGGTAGAGCATGCTTGGGCAGAATTCCCCAAAACAACGAGAGACGAGCTCGCCGCATGCTGCAACTACCGACGACCACATACAGCAAACTACATAGGCTGCCCAAAGCGGGTTGCATACGACACCTTGCTCCAGCAGTCCCCTAGACAGCTCCAACCTCAGCACAACAGGGTCCCAGCAGGCCACCTCCTCAGGCTAGGACGGATGGACGTACCTGGGTATATAGCCGGAGGTACTTCCCCCGTCTAAAAGCAGAGCAGTCCGAGCACGAGCGTGGGACAACTACAGCCGAGAACGACGTAGATATAATGGCCCAGCTCCAAGGTCTTCTGCGCATGCGATCCCAGCTTGCCCGCTGCAAATAAAAGACAGAGAAGTTCACTATCGTGATGGAGCTTATCGGGACTACTCTCGATGGATAATTCCCAAGTGGTGAGGACTGACGAAACATCGACAAATTTTCATAAAAAACAACACACAACACGAGACTCAGAACCAACTTAAAAATACTACACGATTTTTTTTAAATTTTTTTTTTATAGTGAATACCTCACAAGAGTCCCAACTGCTCCCGTCTGGAGCCAGTGAGACTATGGCATCCCCAATTGTGGGATGTTGTGAGGCTGAAGGTAAGTGGGGAAGGGAAAGAGGAAGGTGGGTTAAATTTGTAATAGAGAACAAATACCGACTTTTTACGAATTTATTCACAGACCCACTGAACCTTTCTAACTTTATTATAACTTTAGTCTTCTTAGATTCACAGATTCAGATGCGGACGAATAAGCAGCGAGCAGTAGGTTTTTCAAATATATTATGTTTACAAATCTATTGATATAATATTTGAAAAAATGTACAAATATGTATGTCTATTACCTATTTTTCCATAAGTATATATTTACATAAAAACAGACACACACACTTCAAAATGCAGGACATCTTTTTCAAGTTGACAGACGGCCGTTTCCTCCTGAATATGGTTTTCTGCGATTTCCCATATTTCCACACGTGAATGCGGAGGAATTCTCAAAAATAAGGGGCAGCTGAATTTCCCTCCCTATCCAAACATAACACAAACAGACAAGTGTGTAGTAAAGGGCCACAGTTGGCTGCTGGTGATGCTGAAGCTGAAAACTTGCAATTTTAGTAGGGTTTTTAGTTAACAAATTTTCCCTTTAGGCTTCTAGGTCTATAATAGCCAGGTTACATTTTAAACACCCATATGAGGTTAAAATTTGTGTTGTAAAGAACATTAACTTTAAATTCAGTAAATTTATACAAAATAGAATTCAAAGAACATTCAGTAAATTTATACAAATGGAATTTAGGACATTAACTTTAAATTCAGTAAATTTATATAAAATAGTATTCAAAGAACATTCTTTAAATTCAGTAAATTTATACAAATGGAATTTAGAACATTAACTTTAAATTCAGTAAATTTAAATGATTCACCACTTCATGGAAAATATGAATCTAGTAAATCCAAAAAAAAAATCATTCGTTTCTGAGTTTTAGCGGCACGCATATTGTACACTTTTATATTTTATAATACTTGATTTATATTAATTAATTTGTTGATTACGCTTACAATGATACGAAAATTTTGTAATATGGAATATTTTCTAAAAAAATCTATTCTCGAAGAAATTTTCAGAGTGGCACAGTACAAATTATGTTTGCTGAATAAGTTTCAAGAGCCAGGTATATCCAATAGCCTTAAGCCTCACCATAATAATACCACTATTCTTTTTTCTCTCGGCATTTTGAATTATCAATATCACATTAAAAAAAAAAATTGACAGTAAAATTATATGTAAATGTATGCACATTTACAGTATCCAAGCAAACAACATCATCTAAATGATCTTATCAACATTTAAAACGTGGGTATGTCATCTGGGTCATAAAAGATTGCCTTTGACGATAATTTTATTGTCAAGCAAACATTAAATCCACCGCTGTCGTCAAACAAGCGCAGTATTATCGTTGTACAATTATTTTAGTGGTCAATGCGAATCATAAAACGGACGGCTGTAACCTGAAATGACCTTTATCAGCTTATAATCATACCGAGTCTAGACAGTTGACCATAATTGTTATTATTTGTGCCAAAAATATTTCTATAATTGAATAAAATACAATATGCGGGAATCATTTAGTAAAACTTGTTTTCCTAAAAATGGCTTAATTCAATGCATTTCAGCTTAAGGCGATTGGGGTTTGCTCTACGCTCACATTTTAATTATTTCTGATGAACGTATTACTAAAATCACAAATGTTTCGAGAAGAATCCCTCGAAAAATTTGAGATATTTATATTTAAGATTACTAAGAACAGGACCTCACCATTAAAATATTTTAGGTAAAACCGTTTGAAACTTAAGCACCAGTTTTTTTAGCCGATAAATTAGTAATTCCCGAGGGTATTCCTCTAGTAACATTTGAGAGTTTAGTAATACATATCGTTATGATATGGCAAATCAAACTGCAGGTCTGTCCAATAAACTAGGGCCGCGCTATGCATATTTTTGTGCACGGCTGCTTCATATATTTTCTGGCTTTATTTAAACGAATGAATTAACAGATGTCCTGATAACGATGTCGGAACACGTGTTAATGAAAATCTAAATATTTGCGCATTTCGTTATGATATATTATCATGGAAAGTGCACGTGTTCCAACATCGGATCACGTGCATTAATCGTGATAATGTATTCTAAATTTAATAAAAAAAATCAGGAAACCTATAATTTTTTTTGGGAATTCCCGCAAATCCATTTAATCCGATTACCAATAATTTGAACAGATTCTTAATACATTACCAAGCATTTTTCTCCGTGCAGAATGTTTAGTCAGTGGGTGCAAAACCTAGTCCTATATAATATTACATAGAATAATATATAATAGCACTGGAATACGTGCAAACTGGTAATACATTTCATAAATTATTATTTTTTTTATATGTAGTAAAAAAATCAAGGGATTACTTGGCGATAAAAACTAAATAATATCACATTGGTTTAAAGACCATTGACGCATTCGTGATCGTGAATAATGCATGCATCGTGTATGGACGAGTGTGTCCAAGACAATCGTATTCTTAGTATTCTGGTAGTGATGCCTCGACCCGCTTGCAAACATTTGCGACTCGCTGTATTACCAAGGGAGGCCAATTAGCAAATTCACCGGTCGCATTGTTGTTTTGTACTAAGGCAGTATTCACGACGGCCTGCGTGTACCTCGTGTACCTGGCCTAAAGGACTAGCGGATGAAACTGGTGACATTTATCTAGGATCACATTGAATATCACTCATCCTTTCTAAGAATTATTTAACTTTCTGGTCGCTCAAGTTATAACCACCGATTATATTGCTCAGTTAAACTGATTAGTCGTGAAAGATTGACTGTTTCCAACTTGACTAGTTCATCAGTAGCAACTGATATAAGTTTTAGACTTATAATTCACATAACTAACAGTTACGCAATTAATCTATTATCGTAGTAGACCGTAAGTAATATGTATTTTTTTTAAATATTGTTCATGTGAAAATTGACAAAAATTAGATACGACGCTCTAAATAACACAAAGTCAAATAATTTAATCAATCAATTTGAGTATAGTTTTTACACTCAAAATTATTTTAAAAATAATAATTTCGATGGTGTGTCTCTGTTTCAATGAACTCTAGAACTGTGAATTGCTTTGATTTTAAAAATTATAACCGATTGTGCGAACGATTTGTACAAGCGATGAAGTAGTTACCAAAATGAATTAATAATTCTGTTTTTAATTTTTTTTTTAATTTTTGATAGATGCCAGTATTTGCCAAAAAATATTTGATAAATGTAAGTTTGAGGCAAATCTTTTATATAAGGGAGAAAGGTGTGTAAACAAAATGTATACAATGAAAATGAATAATAAAAAAGGAGAGGTCACCCGAGGCAGACAAGGCGAGTAAGACGTATCTATAACGCTGGTGTAAGCAAATTGAAAAAGATTAATAGGGATGTTTATATTGTTTGGCTTAGAGAGCGGATTAATGAAGAAAGGAGTGTTATGAGATTATTTAAGACCAAATATTCAACATCTGTGACGCACTAGATATACGCCAATTATACGTTAAAACACTACTAAACTACATTTTTGACAAAAAAAAACAATTTCAACATACACAAAATATCACTAATATCAAACAGACCAGTTAGACAAGCGTACAAAGAAAACATAAAAACTCTGACAGTAAATACAACCTTTGGACAAAGACACTATCAATACCATACTATAAAAGCATTCAATACTTGAAAATAAAATTGAGGAAAACAAAAATAAATTCAGACACAAAATTACAAAATTGATTGAAAAACAAAAAATACAATATTACCCAAATTTTTATATAATATTTTTATATTATAAAATGAAGTCCTCAGCACGGGTAAGCCACTCAGTGAGACCAACATTGAAACACTGGAATCTAAAAAAATTAGTACCAAAATAAAAATATAATATAAAAATATATAAATATAAAAATATAACCTGGAAGTGAAATTTATTTTTTGAAGAAGTTTTCAAGTACTAACAATATTATTATTTCCACGATAAAAATACACCCAGTTTAGCAGAATTCGCAACATAAAAACATTCCAAACTATTTAGAACCCCGCGCCTAATATTCAGCTTCACAAATCCCATAATTCCATTATACCGTGACCAGTCTACGCTTATTAAAAATAAAATCAAGCGCCAGTCCTAACTAATAAAGTGCACCACTCTGACAGCATGACAACAAAGTCTTTTCAAGTCATATTATTTATCAAGGTGGTAGGGAATTTACGAAAAACCGAACTTCAAGAAAGTACTTTACAACAGATTACCAACTTCGAAATATACAACATATATGCTGTATATATGTATATACGTACGGAGCTTTAAAAAGTGTTTCTTTGAAAAGCACACCGTCTAAGTGGAGATGAACCTTCTCTCAGCCGATAGGGCGTTTAACTCAACCGGCTGGCGGGTGGAAAAATGGTATTTGGGGCATGTGAGTGAGTGACTTCCGGAATGAATGACTGCGAGGCATTACATCTAACCCCACTCTCGCGTTAAATTTACTTTTCTCTTCGGAAACTTGTTCCCACGTAAGCGAAGCACAAGTAGTATGGCAATAGACTTGGCAAAGTTTGATTCAGTTGAAATGTTTTGAAGGGAATGATTAGTTCAGGCTTTAGGAAAGATTTCTTGTAGTGCCGCCTTCACGTTCTAACGATGTTTTTTGGGATGCGATGACTACAGCATTTTACTTTTCTACGATGAGGTAATTTTGACTCCCGTAGTATCGCAAAAGGTTATGAGAACAAAGAAAATCTGATAAAGGAATCATATTAAAGAATCACATAACGGAGTTCATATGTCTTTAAAAATAAATAAATACACATTTTCAACATCTCAAAGTTTTTTACGAATTTCCGAATAGAACCAAAATACCATTCCTCTACACTTATTAACTAACTGTAAGCTAAATTATTAATTTAATACTGGACAAACAGCAACGTTAAAAAGATAACTCTTGTTAAACAATAGGGATTTCTCTTCACACCAAAAAATCACTTATTATTAATTATTCACATGTAGAAACACTTCAGACACAAGAATACATAGTTTTTATAATTTTAAAAAATCATTTATTAAAGTTATAATGACTTTAAAAACAGGCGCGAACGAAATATTTCAATGCAGTTAAAAACGCCCGGTGATCAAGCGATCAAGGGCGAACGATGACGTCACTGTTGACCGGCCCGAGTAGATCCTGCAAGCCGATGGCGGCGGCAGCGGCAAAGGTGTGACGTAGCACTTGTGACGTAGCGGTCAAAATGGCGCATGACCGTTTTCAGAGCCGAAATAGCACGCAATTTTTAAAACAACTACAAAAAATTGAAAATACATTTAAAAAAAAGTAAAAAAAGAGGCACATAATAAAATAATTATCTTTATTGAAATAAATTATTTACAATTTTTTTTTTTATGTGACATCTCACAAGAGTGTCCCTGCCTGTGCAGTGTACAGACAGGGGAACTATGTCACCACCCAGTTGGGCGGCGTTGTGGAGCGGAATAAGGTAGGGGCTGTAGGAAGGGATTTGTTAATGCGGGCCTTGAAGAGGCTCGGATTATAGGAGGGAGGAAAAACAGATGCCGGTAGCTTGTTCCACATACGAGCCGACTTACACAAAAACGAGTCGTAAAAACGGCCCGTTCTCATGAAGCCAACGTCAACCGTGAACGGGTGTTCAGTTCGTGTCCGTCGAGTTTCGCGCACGTGCACCGGTGCATCAGGAATCAATTCTGCTAGCTCAAGCAGGCTCCATTGAAATACCTGTAGAACAGACACAGCATGCCTACATTGCGTCTATGCATTAGAGAAGGCAATGGGTCTGTTAACAACGGATTGTCAATCAGACGGATCGCTCTCCTTTGCACAGATTCAAGCAGGTTTATTAAGTATTTTGGGGCACCAGCTCAAAGGTGATGCACGAGAATTCTCTATTGTGAAAATATGGACTGAAAAACAATTTGTAAAAAACAGAAAGCTACAAATTAAATTTTATAAAGGCAATTATGGACATATCATTAAAAAAAAAGTTGCAAAGTAGATGACATGAAAAATATGCTGTCTACAAGAATTAATATTCTAAATAAGCTAAATTCTCTTTACAAAGTTTTCTTCTATTATTTGTGAAATGCCAATATTATTAAATCCCACTGTTGAGGAGAATGGGAAGATTTCTAAACACAGTCTCCGGTGAAAACGTATACAGAGCTATAATTATACCACACGCTTATAATTGTAACAGCATTATATTCTTAGCCAACGATGAATTAATGAAACAAATGACAATACTACAAAATAAAGCTGTGCGAATTATACTGAAGAAAAATTGATGTTCGAAAATTAGGAAAACGTAGAAGGAGTTATTAAGTCGTTTAATATTGATAAATTTTAATTTAAAAAAAATATAAACTGCAGCATAAACATATACATAAGACGAAGTAATTAAATTAAATAAGACTCCCTACAGAAAAAAACTATTGTCAAAAATCCTTGTATGTACGGAAAAATTAAGATATTTGAGAAATCATAGGAAAATATGAACACATTTAAACTTCCACAACTCCGTAAACATATGATTGATTAATACAAAAAAATTACTTTTTTTAAATAAAATATGTATAAGGCTTTTATTAAGATATAAGCAATTATGTAACAATTTTAAAACCACACATAGACAAAATAAATAAATATTTTTCTATTTTTAAAAAAACCAAATTTGGTTTTTTCATAACCAGTTTGTAATGAGAATGACATTTAAAGTATTGGAAGAGCCGGGTAGATTGGAAATATAAATAATGTTCTTCAAACGCATAGAATCAATGAACTATAATATGTATTTGTACAAACTACACGAACAGAAAACAGTAAACTAACTGATATAAAATATTGCTAATTTATTGAAAATCTGGTCAAATTATTCATATTCCTGTTAAAACCGGACTGCGTGCCTTTAACGAATGGATTGAAAAGTCTTAATAAACTGTCAGTAAAACACGAATATGTTAAAGAGATGTCCGAAAACGTTGTCATAATAGTTTTGATATTTTCGCACTTCAGAAAACATGTTCAGATATATTCTGAACATGTTTTCACGCAATGACGTGCTATCACGTTTTTAACAGGATTTTAATAATGCAGCGATACTTATTTTCTTCCGTGTATAGACCACTAAACATAATAGTTAGTTAAATGAGTAGGTATAGTAAATTGAAAATAACAAAAATAACGATGAAACAAAAGATTAATTTCCAAGTGACAATTTACACAAAAAAGTGGTAAAAACTCTTAACGCCACAGTATTCACGGGCCCCTTAGTTACATATTTTACATTTAAACCAGTCCACTGAGTTTTAATAGTTTCCTTTACAAAGAGCCGGTTCTTTCAATGCCGAGTCGATTGGCTTTTTCAAAACATTCGCTAATAGTATTAAATTACCCCAATATCATGCACGCCGTTGCGAATACTAAATTATGTTGTTATAATTTGTTCAAGAAACAATATTCTATTTGTACTAATTAGTGCAGCTATATATTCAACTCACAACCAATTATGTCATAAGTCAACAAAGTTAAAATCAACATTGACTTTACAGCTGCAAAAACTTCTAACAAACCCACATTTTTTGCGCTTTGTCTGGCAATTGTCAAATGACAGCGGATGACGTATGGACAATACTGCTACAAAAAAATACAAATCCGTCGTCGCGCTACCGGCCCTGTCAAAACCCGGCTCCTCCACTTCTCCCCTACTTAACTTCAGCTTTAAAATATTATTAACGAAAAAAATTAAGCAATGTACATTGTAAATAGCCAGTGAAATTACCATAAATTAATTTAAGCAATTTTTTTAGAATAATTCCAGACTGCATCTCAGTCATGACCGGTCAAACAACCCTGTCGTGTTGTGCAAAAAATCTTTTTTGCTTTAAAAATAATTATAACCAGACGAAATTGCCCACTTTGAGAGTATAATAGCGTGATGAAAAAATAAACAACGAAACATGTTAACTGTGCTTACTCATTATTGTGAGAAAGAAAAACACAACATGTTAATAAATTACTGCCGCCAACTCCGCCTAAGTGGTTTGAACTATGAGCTTAGACTTAATTATAAAATAATTTAGGCACGAGTGCACAGAAGCTCGGAGCCCTAAATGCTTCCTCCGAAACGAGTCTGGAAGTAAACGAACTTTTCATGAAGTAATTATGTATTGTTTCATTAAATAAAAGAAACCCATTTTCGGGTTTACTTTCTCTGTGACGTGTTTTTTGAGTTGAACATATTTATTCCAATTTGAATCGAAAATAAAGTGAACTTTTTAAAAGCTTTTTGTGTAATGTTGATCATCAACGTACTGAAAACACTGTAAATACATATTCTTGATTGCGCTAGCGGGTACGCTGTGAGTAGGTATTGTCATCCGCATTTATCAGTAGGAATAAAAAAACCAGATACGTGTGAATCCGCTTGTTGACGGCCTCCGTAGTCGAGTGGTAAAGCTTTCGACTAGCAATTCGAAGGTCCCGGGATCAAGTCCCGCAAGTAAATTTCATTTGATATATTTGTATTATTTCACAATTTGCTAATTAAAAATAATATATAAAATATTTGCAGCACGTTCCAGAGTGGAAAATACTTTCAGTATCACCCTGGTGTACGTCCGATTCAGAATTGAAACGTTACTTAGAATGGCTTAAATCGTGTTTGGTGACCAGATCTAAATAGCCCCATACTTTCTCACCTTCCTCTTCCTCTTCCCTTTCCTATCTCTTTCCCTCCCCACTACCTTCAGCCTCACGATCCCTCACAACCTATCCCAATTGAAGATGTCATAGTCTCACTGGTTCCAGACGGTTGGAAGCAGTTGGAACTTTTGTGCGGTATTCACATTTAAAAAAATATAAAGTACAATAATATCTTCGATCGAGGAAACAGTTATCACGCAATAGCTATGCTGCACCATCACATAACTATGCTGCATAATTCAGAAATATTTTTAATAAAATAAAAAAAAAATTGTTTACACCACTATCAACATGTTTCAAGACAAGTTTATAAAAATATTTTATGAAACATGATTACAGCACTAATTTTAAAGATGTTATTTGATAAAAAAAGGTATGTTGAGTAATAACCCAACCTAACCTAAATACAACTATTACCACGCAAAATGTATGAACGTGTTGGTATGGTAACATTCAGGTATTATATTAAAGGATTCGACGGATGTCACATATGGATAGGTTGATTTAACTAATGAACGTATCTTATTAGAATGTCTTTTTTTAAATAATCTAACCATTTCAAGATTGTCGATATTTGAAATCCTTCTACAACCATAATTTTAAGCATAAATATTGCTTGTACACTGAAAATAAATGATGGAGGATCGAACCGGTGGCGATGTCCCGGTATGAATCCGACGCTTCGGACCACTTGGCAACTAACTAATTATAAAATACAACAAAACTTCAACATCTGAAAACCTACGAGTTATATACGGGCGTGTGACGATTTCCGCGTCGTGTCCTCACCAAAAAGAACAAAGCCGCAAACCACGCTAAATATCACAATTATTTATTTCGAACACAGCCATTTTCTAAAATACTGAGCCTGATTCTTGCGAAGATAAAGAAATCCAACATGTTCATTTAAAAGCGACTTTTAAGCCGCACCATTAAGCGAGCAGCTACCACGCTTTGATTGCGACGCTCATTGGCCAAAATTTCGTAGAACATGCAAATAAGAGTTTATTCCAGGGAGTAGTTACACCTTATCAGCAGTGGCGTAATGCATCCCCTGTTAAATATAATGGATCCCGCTGAGGGACATCCTTGTGAACAGTATTCATCGGGGGGCGGTAAAGTCTGCTTAAGTAAATAACATCCCAACATATACCTATATCTAAATAGATATTCAGGAGTTTGATGAAAAAAACGAGTCACGCCAATGATGCATTGTGATATTTTTATATTATTTTTTGATGAGATTTAAAAAAAAATCAACCGTTCAAATAAGACGATTTAAAGCTCCATAACTCACGATGACAATGATTTTGGGGGCTAAAAATTGGTAACGTTGAACTAGGAATGATAAAAGTAAATGAAATAAAAAAAATTAAAAAAAACTACTGAAATCTTTAAGTGCGAGCTGTAAGTTTAGGATACAGATCTCTGTTTATTTAATACAAATATTTTTTCCAATGGTTCACGTTTTTTATTTTTGTATTGTACATATTATATACTTCAAAAAAGAGCAACTTAAAACATGATAACTCGCTTATAGCAGAATTACCTCTTTCATTAAGTTGGAATCGGAAATATTATCCCTCTGCCATGAGATGAAATCAAGCCTGAAAAGTAAGAAATAAACCCTAAACCTAAAAATTAAGAAATACTCAATAATAAAGAAGTAATAGATAAATATTAATTAGCATAAATAATAACGTAAACTTAAAGACCATTTTAAAGTTGCGTTGAAACTTTAAAATCGTCCCGATACAGTATTAAATAATAAATCTAAAGAAAAATGTGTGAAACACTTGTCCACAATAACAGCATCGGGAAAAATTGTACCAAAATCCCCTTTTCCGACTGCAAACATTGTTCCGAATGGTTGGAATCACCTCATTTATTCTGCGAACAAAAGTGTCTTACATTTGTGTGACAGGCGATTCACCGGCATTTCATCCATTATAATAGCTTCACAACCCACATGAGGGCGCTTTTGTCATCCTACTGCGGGACTGCGGGCGCACTGAACAGAAAATCTCTACACTGCATCATATTTATACCAATTCGAATGAAAAATTATGTCGCTGAGACCTTCAGGTACCAAGCTTCAGAGAGTTTAGTGAATATCTACCGATGGACTAAAAATGTATTTTTAATGTGATCAGCATATAAGAGTCTGGAACTATTGGGATTGTGGTATCACATGTTGGTTACGGGGTATGGGAACTATTCATCAGATAACCAACACCTCTGCCTCTGCCAGGTAGTGGTTCGCTATCGTTTGGTAACTTAGCAGAGGTTCCTGGGTTCATGGGGTGAGGATTGTCTATGTCTTGTCGACGTATGCGTCTGCCTACCTACTGTGTGGCGGGCCAGATTTAGAGAGACTGGTTGAGGGAGATCTTTTTACCTCTCCAGCAGAACTCTCTCAACCTATTGCCTAACACCGCATTTTCCTAAGGGTCTCCCCTGTACAACTATTGTAAAAAAAAATTCTCAATTGGAGTTTGTGAATCTGAAGAGAATTTGGAGGGGAACGAGATAGGGAAGATAAAGTTGAGGATGTGTTACCGAACACTGCTAATGCCATTTCAAGCAACGTTTCACTATGGAATTATGATGTTTCACCTGATCGATACTGAGAGTATTTATTCATTCAAACGCCATATAATGGCTTTTACAATACAGTGATAATTGAATAACAAGCGTACAGTGATAGACAGGATAATAATAGCAATAAATTAAAGAACAATTAATGTGAAAACAAAAACACTATTTCAAGTGATGCAGTTATTAATATAAGTGCTGTAAGACAATGCATATTTCAAAAGAAATATATACCAGTGTAACCATAGTTTAACTACTTTATACTAGGTTTGTATTAAACCTGTCTTAAATCGAAGTGTATACTATGATAATAGTCAGTAGTGAGTTTATTGTTATCTACAAAATTAATTCTACTTGGAATAGCTGAGTAGGCATCGCAACTTGACAATTCAGGGCTGTCAGCGATTCAATGATACTTATGAATGAGAAATAATAATTTTTAATAAAATAATACATATGTGTTAGTTAACACTATCAAGGAGCCATGCAGAAAAATATTATCATTCCTGACATTGATTATTGTGTTTGAGGTATGTTATTATAGCCTTCTTTTAACTATATTCCGCTCTATAAAGTGACTAAATACAATTTTACCATAATTAATTCTTAAATATCATGTTTTTACTAAATAATAACTCTAAGCAGCTGCGACTTCCACCATCCGAACCGCTTGGTCACGGAGGTTGTAACAAAAAATGTTTTTAAAATCTTGTTTAATTTCAGGCACACTGACACGCTTGCAACACGCTTCCGTCAGGCAACCTGTCCGGTGGCTGGGTGAGGTTGCCGCAGTAGCCCGGACCCCGTCGCGTATTGACAATCGCCTCGATGTGTTTGCATCGTTGCGGTGGTTAGGAACAATGCATTGAGGAAGGTTTACGTATTTTACTAGTGCTGTTGTGAGAGAAATGAAAAGATGAAAGCTTTTCAAAACATGTGTGGTATTTTCAGGATATAAGGGCATACCTCTTTCTCCTCAACGTTCTGGTTGATTGTAAAACAGTTAGCCTCAAAACGATTATTCCTTAAGTTTTCTTCAGTCTTCAGTTCAGAAATGGTGGAAACTTTACACAAAACTCCTTTACAAGCGTTCACAAATAAACATGATTTATGAATATGGTGTCAAAAGAGAATACGTAAATACGAATGAAAGAAAGAGCGCGCTAATATAAAAAAAAACAATTGGATTTAATGAGATTAGCGACTGCTGTGAAAACATTAAGGACGGGTTGTTTCGGAAAATTTGAACAATTCATCAAATTTCAACGTTCATTTTCGGGTTCTGTGAAAGATTCATTCAAGTTCTGTTTTTATATCATTGTAGGTTAGTTGCTTGACAAAACTGAAATAAAAACAGAACTTTAAAAAGTCTTTCACAGAACTTGAAAATGATCGTTGAAATTTGATGAATTGTTCAGATTCTCCGAAATAACCCGTCCTTAATAAAAGACGGCTTTTTGAAAATATTGAAAAAATTATAACTCTTCTATAATTATTTTTTATGCTAACCGCACAAGAGTCTCAACTGATCCAAACCTTCTGGAGCCAGTGACGCTAATTGGAGCTAATTGGACCCTAATTGGAGTATGTAGTGAACGTGAAATTAGTGGGGAGAGGAAGGAGATGGGGAAGTGAAAAGTGGGGAAGAAAATTATTATAATTCTGACTTAAGTATTATTTAAAGAAACATTGATTTTTTTCATGTTCTTAGCACGTAATAGAAAAAAATATTTTTATTATATTTTTTTAGAGCACTTTGCGAAATTTTTATATCGAGGGAATTTCATACCATTTTTTTTTCAACTCTCCGTCAGATTATCTCCAAAAATAACATATATTATACATCGGTAGATACTCGAAATACGAAGGTTAAATGTGATTACATTCTGTCCATTTATTTTATATAATCTTAATAGATATCAATTTTAAATGAAAATACCATAACAATCTCAAAGTAGAAAGAAAACTATAAAAATTGTCTACGAATATTATGCATTAATACTGTTTCTATTGCAGTAAGGCATTATTGGGTGGGGAGGGGCCTTTCAAGCTACCTTACAGCCTATAATAACAATTCAAATAATAATTATTAAAATTATTCTTAGGAAACCGTACGACTTTCTAACTTTATAGATATTTCTAGATTTTTTTTACCAACTATCACAGAATTTTATAAAAGAAACACCTTATATCAAATTGATAAAGAATATTTCATTTATAAAATTTACCCTAAGATAGAATAAGCAATCGATTCAAATAAAGGGCCAAATAGCCATTCCTATGCTAAAAAGAACAACGACTCGGCACTAGCCTCCAATTAAGCAATTAAAACTCTAAAATCTAAGTTTTTTTATATTTTTTCTTCTTGTACTCCCGCAGGAACTCTTTTTTTTCTTCATTTTATGATTTTATCATAGTATTTATGACTCATGAATACGAAATATAACAAACATTATATACGTGTTTTACAACTTATTTTACAGAAAATACATTTATTGAATGATAAAATAAAACAAATAGTGACAAAAAACCTGTCAGTATTAATATAAAGCACATAGAAAAACCTAAAATTCTCTTGTTGCTATTAAAGATACTTTAAATTTTTGTTGAGCATATTTTTTCCTGATTCTAACTATTTTTTTGCAAAACCATTTCTTCTCAAGAGTCCAAAAACATAAGCTGAGGCTTTTGTTACAATTTTCACACAATTCACTTAAGTTATAGTGACAAGGAAAGTTCTTTATCATTGATACTATGTCATCGTTAAATATTGTAATGATTTCAAATATTCGTTATTTCTCAATATTTCAAATTTAATGGGCAGTAGCTCGGTCTCATTTTCCTATTTTATAAAATCAATTAACTGAAAAACAAAATCAGGGACCTTAAATGTACGAAAAATTTCTATGAACATTTTCGTTCGCCGGGCTTTCAAAATCCTATCTAAAAACGAAGATGCTGGATTACTGGATACATAAAACCATTTGAATCGTTGCGAAAATAACATTAAAGTACTATTGTTTCATGTCTGGTACCAAAAATGCACAATGTTTTCTTCTTAATGTTGAACCACATAGATTCTAAAACTGTTAATAAAAAATAAATTGTTAATGTAAACATATTGTCTAACGGTTTTTGCGAAGAAATTTAATTTAATTCACTGTAGTGAGCCACCTGGAATGTACGATTTTACCAGAATTTATTTCGACAAGTTTTCTTTGCATAATCCGGAGCCAATGATTTCACATAATTTCAGTAGATTCAGCTAAACTGTACTTAAATCCTACTCTTTTTTGCCATTGGCAATGTACCTTGAATGGCTTTACATTCCACTTATCTAAAGATTTTCCAATAATACCATTGAAATTTATTAATCGTGGATCCATTAATGTAATCAAAAAATTTGTGGAAAAATGATCTTGTTTACAAATGTGACAGAAAATTTAGTGTAAAGAACGTCTGAGGTGTGATACAAGGTGCGGAATTACACCACCTCTGTACTCCGTGTTGAATGCAGTTCCATCGCATCCAATTGCAACAAGCTCCTCAAAATCAATATCTTTTGAAGTCAGTAAGAAAATAATCCCATTACTTATTGGGTCAGATTTTCTGGCAATTAATAAAATGTGTCCCATAAAATCGCTATCTGGGTCTTTTAAACATACGATAACATACGTACTATTTATTGTTATTAAGTTTAATTTGTAGAACTCCATTTTATTTTTTATTTTTTTATATATACAATAATATTATTATTGGGTTTATAAAAACAGTTTATTTTTAAACAAGTTCTGCTGTGTAATTATTATTACGCGTGACAGCTGTTTCGCCCTCTGAAGGTATTATCAAACTGTGGGTAGCCCACTTACAGACGATACATTTATATTATTTCTAGGTAGGTATTTTAATTTCAATTACTGATTTCTTAATTCACGCGTAATAATAATTACACAGCAGAACTTGTTTAAAAATAAACTGTTTTTATAAACCCAATAATAATATTATTGCATATATAAAAAAAAAAAAAAAACATACATACTGTTCATCTATTATTTTTCGCAGTTTGTCAAATGTTTAAAATTTCTATACATACGTCCGTGTCCATCGAAACACACACCAAATTGATTAGAATCTATTATTAACCGCTTACAAGTAAGGGCAGTCCTTTTCTGTATTCAAACAATACAAGAACAACACGTCAACTCACCAGAGGCAACTCAAATGGGAAAATAATTCACCGACTCCGGATATTTTCATATCAGAGGGTTCGGCTCGGTAGAACTCCTAACAGGGCCTATAAATCCTACTGATCCCTCAACATAAATATTTTAAAAAAATTTCGTTATCCTACATGTATTTAAAATGACTGATTTTTGCATTTAATATATAAATTTTTTGATGGATCTAATACTAATTACTGTTGCTGTTATGAAATGTATATGTAAGTGTATGTATTTGTGTATACATGTATGCATGTAGGTGCATACGTGTACATTATTCTTTACTTATAGTGTTGTGTTCATCAATGTTGTGTTTGTCTGTAATTAGTGATAGTATCAACCAAGTTTAATTAATGTAATTGAATTTCGAGAGCTTTGATATGAATCACTGTTGACAAACCTAAGAAAAAAAAAAAAAAAAAAAAAAACGCGAATTTAACTTTTGTCCAAAACGCGAGATGCATCATTCTGTGAAATTGAGTCAACGTCTTGTTGTAGGTATAGCAGGAACGAAGGGAGTTCCTGCTTGATCTGTCTAAGTTCTGCCCACCACAGGGAAGTCTTTCATATAAACATTATTTCCCTCGGGGCCTGCGCCATCTTTTGTAATGCTGTGTTGAGAATGGTTTTAAGGAGGGAGTGAACATCTCTTCAATACCTATGTTATCGGAGGAAACACGGACACCAGCAAATATGAACTCAAGAACGAATAGAAGAAACTTTCATCATATTTTGGGGATCTGGTGAGGAGGCACGGAATGAAAGACGTGTCGTTGTGAAGGTCAGAGTGTTTATTTGATGAGTCAGGTAGCCGTGATGAGATGACGTTGGACAGATGTTGTATTCTCCGGATGCAGGCGGTGATGGCAGGTCAAGCGCGGGTCTGCGAGTCGACGCCGGGCGCTAGTGACCGGACTCGTCGACTGTCAGGCACTGGCGATCTTGGCAATCAGTACTCCAGTGCTGACGGGAAGGCCGAAGGTGCGGTGGACCTTGTAAGCGTTTGAGTGGGAGTTGAGCAGACCAGAGAGGATGCTGCGTGTCCTCGTGGTGGTCATGGTGAGTGGATGAAGCGCTGGTCAGAGACGCTGGAACCAGGGCGCTGTAATCCATGTAGCGTTGGCCAGGAACGGCGATCTGGGCCAAAGCGCTATGATGATGTCCCGATGGAGTCCATGAGCAGAGCCGGGAAGAATGTCCTTCGCGCAAGTGAGGTGCGCGGATTATCACTCGTTGAGCACCTTGTTAACTGATGGCGGATTGATGACTGACTGATTTCTTCATGCTGTCGCTTTTAAAAGGTGAAGAAGCTTGTGGAACAATTTGGTTGCTATGTAGAATTTTCCAAACAAATAAATAAAAGAACATCCAAGAAACTTGTTTGGTAAAATCGAGACTTCTAGAATTTCGTTCGAATGAAGTAGTTGCGTACCACTACAATATTTTTTTAGTAGTATTTTACTTGGTGTTGTTTCAAATGCAAATGAAGTTTAATTAACAACTTGAATTGCACGAAGGAAATAGCTTCAATTAATTTGTTTTCGGACTCAATCGCATTAATTATTTACCCGTTTTCGCCTTGTCTTCCTCGAGCATCCCCGACTGCTTCTAACATTTACATTCGCGTCATAAATTCTCTTTACTTTTTTTTTTTTATAGTGAATACCTCACAAGAGTCCCAACTGCTCCCGTCTGGAGCCAGTGAGACTATGGCATCCCCAATTGGGGGATGTTGTGAGGCTGAAGGTAAGTGGGGAAGGGAAAGAGGAAGGTGGGGAAGTACCTGGCTATTCAGATCTAGTCACTAAACACGGCTAAAGCCATTTGGAGCAACGTTTCAATTCTGAATGGTGGTCTTACACCAGGGCGATACTGGTAGTATCTTCCACTCTGGAACGTGCCGCAAATATACTATATATTATTTTAATTAATTAATTGTGAAATAACAGAAATTAATCAAATAAAATTTATTTGCGCACGCCGGGTTCGAACCCGCGACCTTCGGAATGGCAGTCCAATGCGTTACCACTGGACTATGCCGGCCGTCAAATACTAATAGTATGATAATTTTTTTTTACTAAGAGTATGATAGTGATTAGCTTAATTTCTATTTAAAAAGTTCTGAATATCCAATTTTCAAAAATAGTTGTGTAGTATATTTCCATTTAGTAAATCTATATGTTTTGTTTTGAGAAGAACTTTAAGAAATGACATTTAAACGAGTACCTGGGTAATTCAGAAAAATGTTGGTTTTCAAAACATTTTCTGGTTCGGTAGATATTCATGAATAAAATTTATTGGTAAAGAGAACGGTGTGAAAAAAACGTAAGAAAGGCGCTGATAGATGATACGGTTAAAATAGTTTTTACAACAGCTGTTGTTTTATTCCTCAAAAGTTAAGAATTCTGAGACGGATTTAAGAAAAAAAAACTTTTGGTAAATGAAAAACTCAATTTTTTCACTTCTTTTTTCAGGCAAATAGGTTTTTAGGTAGTTATTTTTGTGAAAAGAAATTCCTTTTTAAATTTCCGACTTTATGTCAGGGTTAAATCTTCCCCATAGGAAAAACTAAACCCTTCCACACACTTTTCCACAAATCATCATCTAGTCAATCAAAATTATGCAAGTGCATTATATAAGCAAAATAAATACAAAACAATACAAGAACAACACGTTGTGATGAAAGGCTTTAAATCACAGTGAAAGAAAAAACAGATAAACCATGGCTGCAAGAAAATATGCAAATTATTTATGAAAACGGACATGCTAACGACATCTGGCGGAGAAAGAATTGATCCAGCTTGCTTGCAGTAGACACCTGTAATAGTTGGAATTAAATCAAGATTCCGGGACGAAAGCAGAGAGGTCGTAAAATCGTCTAGGACGACTGGTACTTCCCCTTTCTAGGCCTAAAAATAAATATTGAAGGTTGTCGACCAATTAGATCTGAACAAAGAGCTATAAAATTTTGAGTAACCAATCAGTGAACGGGGGGCGTATGTCTACGAAAGACAAAGGAATGAACTATGGACCCGACATTAAAATAGATAATTAACGACATTTCGATTCTCACAGAAATTAGAGGTGAACGCACTTTAGGGTCAACATCGACTTTTAAGGTGACAAACTCCTGGGAATGTTTACAATAACTGAGACATTTATGGGGTATCGAACCATTGAAATCGAGGGCTTTGGAAGTTTACAAGTTGTAAAGCGCACACACAAAAATGCAATGAAAAAATTATAAACGTGATAGTATAAAAAAGGAAGGGAAAAGCGAAGGAAAGTTACTGGCGGAATTTTCAACTGTAGTGCAATTATTTATGATAGAAGTAGGGTGTCGAGTTCGAAAAAATCGTACTAAAGAGAGGAGTGAGTTTTGGAAACAATGGAAATAAATCGTTATCAATTTAAGATGAAGCGGACATATTGGTAAATCAATTTTGAATGAAAATCTCGCAAAAAAAAATAGACATTTTAGAAAAGTGCGGCGACCGAATGGAAGGATAATTCAGAGATTTTAGCTGCTACAAAGGTCCTAGGGACATGAAAATTGAGTATCAGAAGAAGACAGTAAAACTAAACATATAGCGATAGATTAGATTCAGGAAAAGTAGACATTTTACATAATTATCATGGTAGATAGATATAAGAGTTACGCAAGATTACAGAGGGATCGAAACAAGATAAAAGGTTGACAGTCTCATGTGTATTTTAGGAGGTAAACAATCGAAATCCGAACATGATTTTTATTTACGTTAAGGTGATAAGCCATTAGAAAATCGATTAACTTTAACGTTGGGCTTATGAGATATTTAGATTAGGCAAAAGAGATTAAAATTAATAGGTTTGAAATTAAATAAAATTTACGAGTCTAGTACCAAAATTTGGAACGTAAACAGATGTCCAGACGTATAATATATGTGAAATCTTGTAAGTAAGAGATAGGAGATGGGGCGGAGATCAAGTAAGACAATAAAAGTGACAGATATCCCAGAGTCAAATTAGGTATATCTCCCATAGAAGTGTGGAAAAATATATATTAATTAATAATAAATGAAGTATGAAATTTCCCAGGAGACCACACACATCGGGAAAAGTGAAGAAAAGATAAAAGGAAGGGTAAAGAACGGAGATAGGAAATGATCCATGTGGAGAAAAACAGATACAATTCGAATTTATCCGTGAAATTAATAAATACGACTTGGAAAATGAGTAATTATAAGAGTTATGAGAAATGACATAAGAATCAAGAAGAATTCGTGGAAGAAAACGTCGCGAATAATATAAAATTCGAAGAAAAAGGGAAAATTCGAATCTGCGACATAAAGAAGAGAAAGTACGGGTGGAAATGGAAAAGCTCATATAAGTGACAATAAAATTAAGTAGAATTTAGACAAATCGAAATTCAAAAATGCGTAGTAAAGATTTCAGCATGGATTTAAACAATTTCGCACGAGATGCATAAAATTGAGATCCATATATATGTTATTGAGGGTGGACCTATCACGAATTGAGAAAAAAAGGAACACAAAATCATGAGATTTTAACTACATATTGTATGGACCGTAGCACAAAGGGGAACCGGGCATTTAACGCAGGCTCACCCGATTCGGACCCTATTAAGTTAGCGACGTGAGATAAAAATTGACCGCCACCCAAAGCCGGACAACAGAAGATCGTATGTAGGAACGATCGAAATTAGGGGAAGGGATGTTCGGATTTGCGAGTTGTTAAAAGATAGAATTGATTACCAAAGGAAATTCAGATACGTCTTTTGGAACCTGAGAGGGGTATAAAATAAAGGTACACACCAGTTTTGGGACAGTCGCGCCGAGGATTTGAAAAGTTGTTACGTGGCAGTACTACGTTCTTTGGTAGGATTAACAGTGAAAAATCTTTAAGTGTTAAATTTTGAATAAGTCCCTGGACTTTCGGAAAGAGTACAAGTGCTAAAATCAGTGAAATTTTAATAAGTCTGTTTAATTTAATTAAACAGTGTTAATAAATAAATATAATTTAAACTCAGTGCTTAAAAAGTAAAGTGAGAAGTGCAAAAAAGTGAATTGTGAATTAATTAAATTCTAAAAATAATTATTTCATTCAAAGTGAAAACATTCAAATTCAATTAAGAGTTTTCGGAAATCTAAAGTGAACGTGATCGCGTATTGATATTTAAAAATAGATTATAATTTAACATCAATTTGGTTAAAAAATAATAATAATAGTAATAAATATTTACGTCTTAGTTTAAAATAAACACAATCTAGACAGTTCGAAAAGAAATAACAACAAATGCTCAAACCTTTGTTCTAAAAGTAACAGTTCGGAAAAGAAATTAATTTATTAAGAATCGAGATAATTAAAAGTCTGCGCAATTCGGAAAAAATTTTCTTATAAAAATAAATAAAAAGAAATTTTAGAATCAATAAATTGATCAATTAAAATCCATCGTGCGTATAGCGACAGTGTTAAAAGTGTTTGTCGTTTTAACCGGAATTTTAATCATCAGTCTATCATTTCGAAAAAGAATTTGAAACAGCTATCATTCAAAAGCCTAAACTAGAAAAGTGTTAATAAATCAACGGGTTTTCTGGATTAGGATTTCGTTCGGAAGAAAAATTAAATATCAGCTAATTTATATGATTCAAGCGAGAATAAAATATTATATAGGAATAAATAGTCGAAAAGATTTATTTTGAAATTAGTTGAAAAATACAATTAATTAGGTAGTTTTCTTCATCAAGGTTGTTGTGTACACCCAACCGGAAATACCTTGACGGGGGTAAGTTTTCCTTTTATAAATAATTTTCAGGTCCCAGGAGACACAGAAGGGCTGTGAAGTGGAAGTATATCAATTGAATATTAAATTAAAACAACAAAACAAAAAGGAATTACACATTGATATATATATATATATATATATATATATATATATATATATATTTATCCCCTCTCGTACTATGTTGATCTCGCGCGACGGTACGCCAGGTATTTGTTGATCCGTTTGCATTTGTTGATCCACCCCGGATATGTTGATCCATTACCCAAGCTGGCATACATATGTAAATCCCTGCAGATCAACTTGTGTCATCGAGATTTAGCTGTAAGCCACGCCCATTTTTCGGTCGCATATACATTTTACACGATTTATTTTGTTGATCTATATATTTCTGACAAACTTGACGGCTTGCATGCGTTGTAACTTAACCGCCAATTTCGCGCGCGTTGTCGTACTTTTTAGATCCTGTTAGTACATCCATATTCTATGAAAATGACTTTATACTTACAGAGGATAGACTGCCTCACGAGTATTTATATTGAAATGGAACTTTCGCAAACGTCAAATCCATGCTATAAAATCTTTTGAACTTGATTAAACAAAAATTGTAAATTTAATACATCATTTACTACGTTTCGTGACTTAGCAGGGGTGCTCGGGTTCATAGGGTGAGGTTTGTCTGGGTCATTTTAAAAGAGAAATTTTGAACTTTGATTGAATAAAATTTTATTTTAATGTATCTTTTACCATCTCTCCCGACGTAAGTTTCTTGTAATGATTAAGTTGAAACAAAGCGTAATATCCATAATATGTGCCTATTAAAATTGCGGCGATTAGATTGGTGAGAATTAAATTTTACAAATTTTAAATTATGATTGCTAAAAAATCTATTCTAATTTGTTTATTACTAAACATGGCTAAAGTCATTTCAAGCTACGATTCCAACCAACGATTTTTTAGTATATGTTCGTCAATCGACAAGAGCCATAATGTCTGTACATCAGAGCCCTCGAGAACTATTACAATTATGTGTACCGCCGCCCCGGGAACCATTTATTAGATAACCAACACCCCTACCATAGGTCACCGTCAACGTTTAGCGAGATTGTTGTTTATTTCTTATATTTTTTACAACATATCCACTCAGGAGGCCCTGAGGAAAATCGTAACCCTCAGGGCCTATGTCATCTTTGTGAATGCTGTGTTGGGGGAATTTTGAAGGAAAGGAAGGAGAGTGGGTTCTGGGAAGTAAATAGGTATGATGGGTGGGTAGTAATCTGGGGTTCAGTGTGATTGAGTGATATACATAAGAATCCAACTCTCCTACTGCGTTGCAAGGCGATGCGTTGAAAGAGGACTAATCGATCCGGCCCACCACGCAGTTATTAGGCAGGCGCATCCGCCGCCAAGCCCCTCACATACCTCACCCCATAAACTCGGGCACACCTGATAAGTCACCAAACATATCCAACAACTTGGGGAGACCTATGGCAGAAGTGTAGGTTATCCAATAAATGGTTCCCGGGGCGGCGGTGCACATACCCTCCTCCCAAATTGTAATAAACGTCTACTTTCAAATGTAAAACATAATTTAAAACGTTCCTAAATGACGGCCTCCGTTATCGAGGGTAAGGCTATCGACTAGCAATCCGAAGGTCACGGGCTCAAATAAATTTTACTAAAATTAATTTGTACTATTTTACAATTAGTGTTTGGCAACCAGATCTGAAGAGCCAAGTACTCTCCCAACTTCCTCATCTCCTTCGAGGTTCACAATATCTTCAGTCTCACAACAACCCCAATTGAGGATGCCATAGTCTCACTGGCTCCAGACGGGAGCAGTTGGGACTCTGGTGTGGTATTCAAAACTAAAAATCTACAGCTAATTTCGAGAAGTTGAATAAAGTGTTTTTAGCACGGCAAAATGGCAAAATTTCAATATTATTGTAACAATAGCAGACTAACATGTGACATTAATACATCAATGAATAACACTCATTTTACATGACCACCCAATGAGAAGCTGATTTTTTTCACAGTTTGTCTAGAACCGAACACGTGCATGTTATACTAATACCAGCTAGAGGAGAGCGTAAAACACTTCAATATTTTTTTATTTAATTATTGATAATTCTTCGATGCTTCATAATAATGTTTCATAAAAAAATACAAATCAAATCACACCACATCCAGACAAAGAAGCCGATATGTTTTTATACACAAAAAAGGTTTATTTGGATATTCTCTGTATTAAAACTAATTTCGTTAAAAAATAATACTTTATTGTGAATTTGATCAGACCTAAACTTCGTTGTTAAGATAATGCAGCTGCGTGGCCGCCCGCGCCGCAGTATATCCATGCCGGCGTTCTTTTGTTATAACGACACCCTGATTAGAATACATTTAATTGTTTTGTCTTTGATTTTATAAATATTTTTAATAAATTAAAAACGGCTATGGAATTCCACGTTTTGCCACCGCGTTTCCGGATACTATTGATTACTTAACACGGCTAAATATTTCAAAACGACTTATTAACGATTCCAGAATGTACTTTATTTATTACTGTTTTAAAAATGTATCTGTTTCTTTAGACAATTTTTTTTTTATAAACTGCCTATAAACTACGTTTTATTACTTATCCACTGGAGCGATCTCTGTCATATTTTAGACCGGTCGGTGGCCGAGTTGACATCGCGTTTGGGTCCCACCCAGGCGCGGCGTAGTGTGTTCAATTCCTGGGCTGGCTAGGTCCTCCATCACAACACAAGCAACATTTTCAGCTGACTGTGGTGGTAGTAGGAGATTTTCAAATATTGCCAGGTTATTCGAAACCCGGGAATGTACGTCTTTCTTTTAAGAAAGTAGTTTATATTGTTTCCGTTTTAATGTTTTCGGGGGATAATTATACCAGTACAACTCAATTACTGTCAAACTTGTTGTAAAATCAGATATGAGCGCATCAGCAGAATGCTGCCTGCTCATTACATAATAATAATAATAATAATTGACCCCGTACTACAAATAAACCCAAGTTTTTTTAAAGTTTCTTTGAGTACAGCTCCCAAGTCTTGCTCAAGTGCATGTCCGTCCGTAACACTTAGTCAATGTAATTATTTGTTCGTTGTCCTCTTTCCTAATGTGAAGTTTATATTTTGATTTTAATTAATATATTTACACGTTGTTTGGGGTAAAGTTTTATCTCATTCATAAAAAAAAACTTTTTCTTCTTCTGTTTTTATCGAGATTAAAGCAAACTATGATATAAACATATATTTGTTTTTCTTTTTTTATTACATCAAGTAGTTACGGTTCGTGATTAAACAGATTTTCTTGAGGATATATAGTGTATTACTTTAAAAAAAAATGAAATTTTGAAGAGTAAGTTTAAACTAATCCTAACTAAATTAAACTAATACTAACCCCGGGGTCGGGGTCATTGCAGCATTTCACTCAATTGGTTTATGAGAATATAGCTTAATTTATATGAGATTGAAAAAAAATCATATACGAATTTGGTGGGCAGTTAAATTGTCTGACGTTGATTATAAGTATTTTTTTCGTAAACTTTATATGCAAGACGTAGAAAATGTTAAAGTCAAATTGGTTCAATTGGCTTTGGTCTCCTCTACCGATGAAGCAAGTGATTTCATTGTATTTCATTAATATTCATTGGGCCTCTGTGAAAAATTCTTCACATAAAATATAATCGAAAAAATTGATTAAATATAATTGCATTTGTAACCACCTTGTGGTGTTTTTTTAGTATATTCCACTGAAAGATGCCGACTTCCGGTCATATTGTTTAAATAATATTAAATGTGAGATAATTCTTTTAAATAAGAAGATTTAATTTTATTTAGAGAACTTTAAAATATAACGATTTCCGGTAAGATGTGACAATAATTTAAACAGAATATTAATATTTAAAAAATAATGTTTATTCGATTTGAATGATTTATGCCAATCATTGGGACTTTCTTTTCAAGAGTTATGTGATTATAAAGTTTACGATTTTTTTTAAATCCTAATAAAAAGTGATAATCGATAAAAATTGTGTGAATTCATTGGTTATAACTTATAATATAGATCATTTTGTATGTCTCCATATTCAAATTCGGAGGTATGACTTTTTTATGTGACACATCTCACTAGAGCGCCCCTGTCTTTACACGTTAAATACAGAGAAACTATGTCGCCACCCAGTTGGGCAGCGTTATGGGGCGGGTTAAGGTAGGGTCTGTAGGAATGAATTTATTAATGCGGGTCTTAAAGAGGCCCGGATTATATGGAGGAGGAAAAACAGATGCCGATAGCTCGTTCCACATGCGAGCCGACTTACGATAAAACGAGTTGGAGAAACGACCCGTTCATATATAAACAGGCTCTAATAAAATACCCCTAGAATAGACACAGCATACGCACATTTCGTCATACATGATTTTACCGCACATATGCCTCAGGGATCTCATTTCTACAGTATTCAGTCTACTTTCAGCCTTCTTCTGCCAGTTTCATGCTCACTTCCACATATTAGGGTAGGTACCAGCACTCCATTGTGGACTTGCCGGATCGAAAGAGACTGGTTGAGGGATACCTTTTGGCCATAAAAATCTAAAATGGCGGCAAAAGGAATAATGTTATATGGTATATTTTGAACTTCTTACCACCTCTCCTGATTACGCTTCGTGACTTAGTAGGGGTGGCCGGGTTCTTGATTATAATGGGTAATTATTTAAAATGGGTAATCAATGGATGATTGAACGCGGTTGGAGATAGCAAAAAACTGTCCAAAGAAGCTAGCAGTCCACAATGGAGTGCTGGTACCTACCCTAATATATGGAAGTGAGGCATGGCATCATATTCTGTCTACTTTCAGCCTTCTTCTGCCAATTCCATGCCTCATTTCCATATATTAGGGTAGGTACCAGCACTCCATTGTGGACTGCTAGCTTCGCTTCTTTGGACAGTTTTTAGTTAGCTTCAACCGCGTCCAACCATCCATTAATTACCCATTATAACCAAGAACCCGGCCTCCCCTACTAAGTCACGAAGCGTAATCAGGAGAGATGGTAAAAGATACAGGTTCAAAATTTCCTACATAACATTATTCCTTTTGCCGCCATTTTGGATTTTTGTGGTCGAAAGGTATCCCTCAACCAGTTTATTTCGATCCGGCCCGCCACGCAGTAGATGGGAAAACGCATCCGCCGCCAGGACCTAGACAAACCTCACCCTATGAACCCGTGTACCCCTGCTAAGTTATGATTTTTTTATGGATTTGTTTTTGCGAAATTTTCGTTTCGATCTAAATACGCATACATTTCTTATAAACAATTCAAGCAACACACGTCATTTTGATTTGAAACGGTACCATTTCACAGTCATTTCATGCGATATTCGACTCTAGAGACTAATACTTTGAGTTCAATATCACAAAAGATTACGGAATCACATAAAACCTTGTGATGAACAGTCCACCGATTGCCCCTTGATTGGTTCATTTAGTAAAACCATATATAGGGACACAGATCAACTTTGTCTAATAACTTCTTACCTGGATCAACATACTACGGGAATAGATCAATATATATGAGATCAACATAAGTATGCCAATTTGGGTAGATCAACATAAATTATGCATCCGATTTCCATACAAATTTTGAAAATTTTATTAACAGTATATCAAATGGTTTTTCTGGCAAACTGGCAACATTGATAATTATTGTACCACTGTTGTCAATTCATTCAGATGTATTCCATAATAGCCAAGTTATATGGTGTTAAAGGTGGATCAACTTAGTCTAACAACTTCTTACTGGATCAACATAATACGGGAAGAGGACAATATATATATATATATATATATATATATATATTTATCCCCTCTCGTACTATGTTGATCTCGCGCGACGGTACGCCAGGTATATGTTGATCCGTTTGCATTTGTTGATCCACCCCGGATATGTTGATCCACTACCCAAGCTGGCATACATATGTAAATCCCTACAGATCAACTTGTGTCATCGAGATTTTGCTGTAAGCCACGCCCATTTTTCGGTCACATATACATTTTACACGATTTATTTTGTTGATCTATATATTTCTGACAAACTTGACCGCTTGCATGTGTTGTAACTTGTAACCGCCAATTTCGCGCGCGTTGTGGTACTTTTTAGATTCCGTTAGAATATCCATATTCTATGAAAATGACTCTGTACTTAAAGAGGATAGACTGCCTCACGCGTATTTATATTGAAATGGAACTTTCAAAAACGTCAAATCCATGCATAAAAAATCTTTTGAACTTGATTAAACAAAAATATAACTTTAATGCATCATTTACTACGTTTCGTGACTTAGCAGGGGTGCCCGGGTTCATGGGGTGAGATTTGTCTAAGTCATTTTATAAGAGAAATTTTGAACATTGATTGAATAAAATTTTATTTTAATGTATCTTTTACCATCTCTCCCGACGTAAGTTTCTTGTAATGATTAAGTTGAAACAAAGCGTAATATCCATAATATTTGCCTATTAAAATTGCGGTGATTAGATTGGTGAGAATTTAATTTTTAAAATTTTAAATTGAAATTGCTGAAAAATCTATTCCAATTTGTTTTTTACTAAACATGGCTAAAGTCATTTCAAGCACCGATTCCAACCAACGATGTTTTAGTATATGTTCGTCAATCAACAGGAGCCATAATGTCTGTACATCAGAGCCCTCGAGAATTATTACAATTATGTGTACCGCCGCCCCGGGAGCCATTTATTAGATAACCAATACACCTACCATTAGTCACCGCCAACGATTTAGCGAGATAGTTGTTTATTTTTTGTATTTTTTTACATCGTCTCCACACAGGAGGCCCTAAGGAAAATCGTAACCCTCAAGACCTATGTCATCTTTGTGAATGCTGTGTTGGGGGTATTTTGAAAGAAAGGAAGGTCAGTGAGTTCTGGGAAGGAAATAGGTATGGATGGGTGGGTAGTATTCTGGGGGTCAGTGTGTTCGAGTGATAAACATAAGATTCCAACTCTCCTACTGCGTTGCAAGGCGATGCGTTGAAAGAGGATTAATCGATCCGGCCCACCACGCATTTGGTAGGCAAGCGCATCCGCCGCCAAGAACCGAACAAACCTCACCCCATAAACCCGGGCACGCCTGCTAAGTCACCAAACATATCAAACTACTTGAGGTGGCTCTCGACTAGCAATCCGAAGGTCGCGGGTTCAAATAAATTTTATTAAAATTAATTTGCACTATTTTACAATTAGTGTTTGGTTATATCTGAATAGCCAGGTACTCTCCCACCTTCCTCCTCGTCATCTCCTTTGAGGTCTCCTTTGAGGATGCCATAGTCTCACTGGCTCCAGACGGAAGTTTTTGTAAGTCTCCATATTCAAATTCGGCCGTATGATTTTTTTATGTGACACCTCTCACTAGAGCGCCCCTGTCTTTACACGTTAAATACATAGAAACTATGTCGCCAACCGGTTGGGCAGCGTTATGAGGCGGGTTAAGGTAGGGGCTGTAGGAATGAATTTATTAATGCTGGTCTTAAAGAGGCGCGAATTATATGGACGAGGAAAAACAGATGCTGATAGCTCGTTCCACATGCGAGCCGACTTACGGTAAAACGAGTCGGAGAAACGACCCGTTCATACATAGATAACATCAACTTTACTGTGAACCTGTGTTCCGCTCGTGTCCGTCGAGTATCAAGGTGCACGGTGCACCGGGGAATATGCTGCTAGCTCCTTTTAACAGGCTCTAATAAAATATCTGTAGAATTGACACAGCATACGCACATTTCGTCATACATGATTTTACCGTACATATGCCTCAGGGATCTCATTTCTACAGTATTCAGTCTACTTTCAGCCTTCTTCTGCCAGTTCCATGCCTCACTTCCGTATATTAGGGTAGGTACCAGCACTCCATTGTGGACTGCTAGCTTCGCTTCTTTGGACAGTTTTTTGTTAGCTCCAACCTCGTCCAATCATCCATTAATTATCCATTATAACCAAGAACCCGGCCACCCCTACTAAGTCACGAAGCGTAATCAGGAGAGATGGTAATAGATGCAAGTTCAAAATTTCCCATATAACATTATGCCTTTTGCCGCCATTTTGGATTTTGATGGTCAAAAGGTATCCCTCAACCAGTCTCTTTCGATCCGGCCCGCCACGCAGTAGGTATTTTTTATGGATTTGATTTTTGCGAAAGTTTCGTTTCAATCTAAATACGCATACATTTCTTATAAACAATTCAAGCAACATATATTAGGGTAGGTACCAGCACTCCATTGTGGACTGCTAGCTTCGCTTCTTTGGACAGTTTTTAGTTAGCTCCAACCGCGTCCAATCATCCATTAATTACCCATTATAACCAAGAACCCGGCCTCCCCTACTAAGTCACGAAGCGTAATCAGGAGAGATGGTAAAAGATACAGGTTCAAAATTTCCTACATAACATTATTCCTTTTGCCGCCATTTTGGATTTTTATGGTCGAAAGGTATCCCTCAACCAGTTTATTTCGATCCGGCCCGCCACGCAGTAGATGGGAAAACGCATCCGCCGCCAGGACCTAGACAAACCTCACCCTATGAACCCGTGTACCCCTGCTAAGTTATGATTTTTTTATGGATTTGTTTAGCGAAATTTTCGTTTCGATCTAAATACGCATACATTTCTTATAAACAATTCAAGCAACACACGTCATTTTGATTTGAAACGGTACCATTTCACAGTCATTTCATGCGATATTCGACTCTAGAGACTAATACTTTGAGTTCAATACCACAAAAGATTACGGAATCACATAAAACCTTGTGATGAACAGTCCACCGATTGCCCCTTGATTGGTTCATTTAGTAAAACCATATATAGGGACACAGATCAACTTTGTCTAATAACTTCTTACCTGGATCAACATACTACGGGAATAGATCAATATATATGAGATCAACATAAGTATGCCAATTTGGGTAGATCAACATACTACGGGAATAGATCAATATATATGAGATCAACATAAGTATGCCAATTTGGGTAGATCAACATAAATTATGCATCCGATTTCCATACAAATTTTGAAAATTTTACTAACAGTATATCAAATGGTTTTTCTGGCAAACTGGCAACATTGATAATTATTGTACCACTGTTGTCAATTCATTCAGATGTATTCCATAATAGCCAAGTTATATGGTGTTAAAGGTGGATCAACTTAGTCTAACAACTTCTTACTGGATCAACATAATACGGGAAGAGGACAATATATATATATATATATATATATATATATATATATTGTGTATTTATCTATATAAAAGTAAAGTAAAATATTTTATATAAAGAATATATATATGAGTAATTTAATTATATATATGTATTTTATTTATTAATCGAAGCATCGAAATGGTAGCGATTTTTAATACCTACCCGAGGACATATCTATATTATTGAAAAAGAAAATATGTATTTATTAATATTCCAGACTATGTAGAATCATATATTTTATATTTATTTATTAATATATGTACTCTTTTTTTAACATATTTTGTCAATCGAGATATGTGTACTTATATATTTATATTTATTCTTCATTTAACCTAGTAAATTTACTAAATTCGGAAAATGAAAAATAGTTTAACTTCAATAAAGGAATTAAAAATATTTAAATTAACTATGCACAATAAACGGTATCATAACTGAATCACAAGGAGAGCGCGAGATATTTTAAAATAAACAATCTCACATCTGGGTTAGTGGGTCAGATGAGATGTTTACATTGTTCAATTTGTTGATAAAACAAGGGATCACTGGAGAATTGGGTCAACCGCATAGTTTGGAAACGACCTTGGCCATAATTAGTTAGTCACAAAGGATTTTATTAATTACCCAAAACAGCTGGAAGATGCGTGTTCTCAAATACCTATCAATCACAAACGACAATTGAAAAATCACGGGTTAGCCAGATTTATATCGAAAAATTACATAAAACATTTGAATACCATGTTACCGGCCATATTTTATATTAAATGCCATCCCGAACTTTGCAGATTTTCTGCGCGCCAATACTCGGTCCTCGAGTAATGTTCGGGATGGGCAGAGCATGAAACTGTCGCCAAGGCATGGGCACACAAAGGATTACAGGTTCTACTGATTGTAGTGAAATGAAAGCAGTAGTTTTGTTTTTGCACATTATAAAACATGGAGAATATATTTAAGTAAACATGTTACATATTATGACTCGGCACTTACCCCCAGGGATCAAAAATTGGTTCTTAATTCTATCTAAAACTGATTAACCACTTAATTACGGAAAGTGAGCGGGGAGCTTCCATACGGCCGGCGGTGGTCTGTCCCAGACAGATCGAGCTGGCACCATCAGGGCTTTGGTCCAGGAGACGGGTCCAGCGTCTCCGACAAGGTGGCGGATAAGCGGTTCTGGAGCGTATCGGGTCTATCGTTTATGTAACATTAATGGAGCGAATCCATCCATTGAGCTGATCGGCAGATTACTTGAGCGGGTGCCGTCCGGGCTTGTGATTTTATTATCCGTATCTTATTAAGAAAAATACGGCTTGTATCGCGCCACTTGAGGTGAATGCTTCATTTCCCGGAGTCCGCGGAATAACGATTTGCAAGGGATCGCGTATATAAACTTCAGTAGAACATTATTTGTGATCTTCACGAACACACACACGGTCATCCATTATACGGACGTTTATTTAATAGAGCCTGCACCGACTTGGTTTTTGTAAAAAAGAACCGAATAACCCGCATCAGGAATACTGATGTACACTTTTTTAATACGATCGCCCATCCAGGGTAAAAATGAATTATAATCTAATTGACTGTGCGATCATTACACGGCCGTCCCGCTCGTGTAACAATTCCAGAGTACCCAGCGAAAGGAAACGGAAACAAACAATCGACTGCCCGGCGGTCTATTTGTTGCCAGACCGTGCTCTCTATAATTTTAATCAAAATTAATGCTATGAATGGTACTTGTTCTGAAGAGGTGTTTTAAATAATTACTTTTAAATAAGACTTAACACCGCTTCATAACATTACCCCCCGCGCCACACAAATGTTTGTCCCCAAACATTAATACAACTCTAAAAAAAACTACAACTGCAATAACTAAGCTTGAAAAGATCCTCTGGGTTTCTAAAAAAAACAATCAACAATTATACATGAGCATCATAATTTGTAAGATAAGTAAGGAATAAGACAAAATCTACGATTTGGATAGCAAAACTTATGATGAATGGGTGTGCCGCAGCTTCAATCGCACCCATCGAGCGTGCAGCCGGATGGTTGAGCCTGCGATTCATCCATTCTAGAACTTAAAGATAACTTAAGATTAATGTAACTTAATTACAAATTTTAGAAGATATTACGTGAACGGAGTCCGCAAGCACCCACAGTATCGGAATACCGGGTGATGATAAATTGACGATTGTCGAAGACTGCCGTTAGCGTTACATCTGTGACGGAAAATATTCTTAAACAAAATTGTAGGTAAACCTGTAGGTATATAAAAAAATATTATTGTTCTTCTCAACACATCTAAACAACTTAAGCGTTAAAGCTTCACTGGCCCTTTAATAGGGCGATAAGCCACTCAGGCAACACTTTTTTTTTAGGGAGGTAAACCAACCCTCACTTTTCACTGAGTCTACTTCTCCGTTGGAGATAAAACACACTTCGAAGAAATTCTATCTACTCTACCTGACCTGGTTATTGGGTAAGTCTTTCGAAGAGAATTTATACAATAAGACAAAATAATCATCCTTGGAAAGCATTATTTCGTAATAGTAGAAAAAACTTTTAACCTTTACACACACGCAGGTGTGTAAGGTGGTTTAATCGAGTGGAACTGTCAACAACCAATCTTATAGATGTGGTGCAATTAGTAGTAGTATACATCCATTGTTGTAAATGGAGTCATTGGTCGAAGATTGTATACATCCATTGTTGTAAATGGAGCCATTGGTCGAAAATTGTATACATCCATTGTTGTAAATGGTGCAATTGGTAGAAAATTGTATTATTGTACTAATTTATAGATAAAACTTACTTTTACTAAATATAACTAAAGTTATAGAAGGAATTTAAGGAAAGGACATATGCTGAACCAGCTCTTATAATTGTATCATTAATTACTATGAAATTATTAAACAAAATATCAAGAGTACTAACATAAGTATACCATTTCCAAACATGACAAGATAATTATAATAAAGTAAACAAAAATATATTTGGTAAAATTCAATTCTTAATAATAAAATTTTTAAAACTGCTTAGAAAACAAAGATGTACTGGACCGGTACATCTTCACTTTCTAAGTAACGGGCGAACGTATACAATATGCACATAAGTATATATTAAGAAACCTAGAATATACGGGGATAGTGGGAAAGTATCACCGTGCATTCCAAGATTTGGGCAGTTTATATATCCCATGCTACCTAACTTTCACTTGTTTAGTCAAAGCCATATTTCACGTCGTTTTTTTTTTTTTTTTTTAATTATTGTCTTATAAGCTTATCTGAACAACATCATTGTCGTGTAACAAACTCGAGTAGGATACTAGAGTGTTATACTAAATTTATTATGTTTCTTTCTATTATTTACCGATTATACTAACCATTTTACGAAATTTCTATATTTCCTAAAAGAAAATTAACTAGGACAGGACTAAGGACTGTCATAATGCTGGGTCGCTCCAACTCGGGTGATCAAGCCGCTTTGTGCTCCCGTGCATTGAAAAATATTTGAAATATTAATTAATTGAGAGTACTTGGTAGGGTGGCCAGACCCACCAAAGCACTATCAGAAACATATTAATCCGGTATATTTTCTGACTTGACGATGTCTTTCACGTGAAAGTTACCAGTTTCCTTACCTTTGAGGTCTGCTAATGTATAGATTAAGTCTGATTTTTTCTTCACGACTATATTTTGCACAAAGCGTGGAGCTAGTTTCTGTGCAAAGTAATTTAAAGCGTTTGATTGGACGAAATTTCTACGCCAAACCCTGTCTCCGACTTGAAAACTAACATGTTTTCTCCGCAGGTTATAATGGTTTGCTCCTTTTTGATAAGCTTTTAGTAAAGCATCTGAGACTTGCTCATAAACTGATGACAGTTCTTCTAATTTTTGTGCGTAGATTCTCTGACTAGTACAATTTTGTGAATTAGATTCCGTATCAGCTATAGGGTTACGATGCAAATCACCGTCTAATATTTGCTCCCGACCATGCATTAGAAAATAAGGTGTAAAACCCGTAGCGCAATTTACGGAATTGTTCATAGCTGATTGTATTTGTGGTAAAAATTTTGACCAATTACGGTGGTCTGATTCAACTAATATCGATAATGCGGTGCCCAAAGTTTGGTTATATCTCTCTACCACATTATTTTGAGGGGTATAATAGGAGTTATAAAACGGAGGAGGTATATTATAATTATTTAATAAGTCCTTAAATTCTTTGGATACAAACTGACGGCCGTTATCACAAACAATGGTGCGCGGTACGCCATGTACAAGAAAGATACTTTCTTCTAAACTCTTCACAATGCTTCGCGCGGTACCTTTGCGCAACGGGAACAGCCAGGTAAACTTTGAAAAAACATCGACACAGGATAAAATAACGGTAAAACCAGAGTAACTTCTCGGTAATGGACCTACCAAATCCAACGATAACATTTGCATTGGACGTGTAACTTTTTTTGGATGTGATGAAATACCGTTAGGTGAGGCCGTACTGATTTTGTGGGCCTTACAGACCGTACAGCGATTTACAAATTGTTTAATGTCTCTGTACATATTTGGCCAAAAATACCGTAATTGTGCTTTTTTATAAGTTTTAAAAACGCCGGGGTGACAAGATCGAATAGACTCGTGAACACTACTTAAAATGTCTAATCTTTTTTCTTGAGGAATTACTTTTTTCCACGCAGTGTCTTCACACAGTGCTAAACGAGTTTTCGTGTGACGAAATAGTTCGTTTTCCCGAATTTGGAAGTTCTGAAAACGTTGGGGAAATTCTTGACAACCCTTCCAAATATTTTGATACCACTCATCTTGAATATTTCCTGAATCTATAATGGAGATTTCGGCAAGATCCATTCGCGAAAGGACATCTGGGACTATGTGTTGAGTACCTTTACGATGGATTACGTCAAACGAGAATTGGGATAGGCGTGAACTCCAACGCGCGAGACGACCGCTGGGGTTGGACAGAGAACCTAACCATTTTAGGCTTGAGTGGTCGGTTACAACTGTAAAATGAGTTCCTTCAATGTATGGTCTAAAGTGTGTAACGGAGTCTAGTACGGCTAAAAGTTCGCGCTCAGTTATTCCATAATTACGTTCGTGAACGTTTAAGCATCTCGAAAAATAAGCAATAGGGTGCTCCTGTCCATCTATAGTTTGAATTAATACCCCCCCAATGCCTACGGAGCTTGCGTCACAGTGTATAGCGAAGGGTTTCGAAAAATCTGGACAACTTAAGACTGGGGCAGAAGTAAGTGCTTGCTTTAGTGCAATAAATGCGGATTCAGCTTCCGGTGACCATTTAAAATTACTAATTCCCTTATTTGAACCAGTAATACTTGTTAAAGGAGCTGCAATGCTTGAAAATCCCTTGATAAACCGTCTAAAGTAACCGCACAGGCCAACAAATGCCCGAATTTGTTTAGCATTTTTCGGTATAGGAAAATCTTTAATACTATCTATCTTACTTGGATCAGTGCGAAGTCCCTGGGAATCCACCATATAGCCCAAGTATTTAAGCTCGGCTTTACAAAATTCTGACTTTTTTAAGTTAATGGTGAGACCCGCGTCTCGTAGACGTTCGTACACCCGATTTAACAAGTTTAAATGTGATTTCAAGTCTTCCGATACTAATATAAGGTCATCTAAATAGCAAAAAACATTATCATCGAAATCAGGTCCAAACAATGCATCCGCTAGTCTTTGTAATTCGCTAGGAGCATTTTTCAAACCAAACGGCATGCGAGTGAACTCAAAGAGGCCCCGCCCAGGAACAACAAATGCTGTCTTTTCACATGATTTTTTGTCCAAGGCTATTTGCCAAAATGCCTTGGAGAGGTCAATCGAGGAAACATATCTGGCACCGCCCAGTTTATCTAGGATACGCGCAATATAGGGAAGAGGGTAACTATCACGTACCGTGACGTTATTAATTTTTCGAGAATCAAGGCAGAATCTAGCTGTTCCGTCTTTTTTTGTTACAATTATTACTGGACTGGACCATGGTGAACGAGAAGGTTGAATAACCCCTAATTTTAGCATTTCATCAACTTCTGTTTCTAATTGTTTCTGCCGTGCGGGTGAAAGAGGGTAATACCGCTGTTTGATGGGTGGTCCTGTTGTAATTATTTTGTGTTTAACTAAGTGTGTTAGACCTAACCCCTTTTTTTCAAAAGAAATTGACTCGAATTTTTTAACTATTTTAGAGAGTTCCCTGTTCTCTTCAATAGTTAGGGATGAGGCTGGCCGAATAGCCCGCAACCCACTAATATTTCCTTCCGAAACAGGAAGAGTAGCTTTCGAAAACAGTTCCGGTGCGATGTGGAACTCCTTCCAAAAGTTAACTCCTAGAATAATTGAAGGCGACAATGTCGGGATGACGTAGAAAAGAATTTCCTTTGTGGATGATTTATACGTGACCGGCAATGACATTGTCCCTAAGACTGGTTGGTTTGAACCGTCCGCTGTATAAACACTAAACTTAACTTTAACTAACTTAATACCTAATTCCTTAAAAATTTTATAACTATTGCCTCCTAGACATGACAATGAAGCGCCGCTGTCTAGCATTCCACTGTAGAAATTATTTATAATATGTACATAAGTATAAGGACGGTTATCATTTTCAATAGCCATCTCCCGTGGCAGCGGGCCCACTGTTCCGGTTGATGGGGATGAAAGAAATTTATCAACTATTCGGAGCCAACTCTCCCACTCGCTTTTCCTCTGCGCCAAGGACGGCTTGTAGCAAGAGAGACTCCGACCTAGTTTTTTGACTTTTTATGAGCTTTGTCATTGATAGCTCCCACTTTAGGATTGTTAGACCTTGAATTTTTCTTCCTGCAATCTTCTATAACGTGTCCCGATAGTTTACAATATGAACAGAATGGTTTATTGTAAAACGTTCTAGAATTTTCGTGTTCAGTTTTTATATATGTGTTAGAAGTAGAAGAAGACGGTTTATTGTATTTATAATTATTATCTCTGTTTCCAAGACTAACTTTAGTATAGTTGTTGGAATAATTGTTGTTATTTGGTTTTCTGTACTGATTTTGGTTATAACCTTGGTGTCTATGCATATTATTATTATTAAAATTAGGTGTTTGTCTAGCAGTACTATCAAATTTCTCCGGTTTATTAGTGACAGGTAAGTCTACTTTTGGTTGAGAAACGTTGAAAGATACGAAATCATCCGACAGTGATGCATAAGATTCCAAGTTGCCTGCATGAGTAGTCAATTGCTCGAATGTCGATATATCTCTTGAGACTAGTAAATTTGTATACATAGGCAATAAAGCTTTTTTTGCCAACCGCAAAAGTTCTAATTCCGGTAGTTTAGCTTCAAGCATATTGTTTAATGATTTCATTCTGAGAGTGAATTCTAGCACTGACATACCTTTAGGTTGTGTCATGTTAAATAGTTTTACCTTAAGATCTGTTTGAAGGTCGTTTGCTTCAAATTGTCTTATCAAAAGTTTTGAAAGATCGTCCCATTTCAAATCCTGAGTGTAAATAGACCTGAACCACAGGAGTGCTAAACCTTCTAAAAGATCAGGAAAAACGCGTACAAGATGATCCTGGTTAAAATTTTTTGTCCTACATTTCTCCTCAATTAATAGTAAGAATTCCCTTACACTACTTTTTCCGTCATATTTCAGTTTCCAACCGTCTACGTTATTTGAGTGTGAGTCCCTATAAATAATCTTCGTTTGTTTAATTATGTGGGCTTTCTTAATGGTTGTGTCGTCTAATTCAGAATCCGATGATTCAGAATTCACTTCACTTATAGCAGGTATTTTAATCTCTTTATTATAAGCGCGCGCCTGTAAACGTAACTCATGAGAAGTCGACGATGGATCAATATTCCTGTCTTTAAGTTCTTTAATGAGAACCTCCTTCGAAGCCCCATTGATATTTGGTATTGGTATTGGTGAAGACATGATTACGTTCTTTGATGTTCAGATAGAAAGAAAGAAGTAAAAGAAGAGAAAAATAAATATTTAATTTTTTTTTGTTTATAAAACAAAAGAAACTCTTCATTGACGGCTGTAGTATCATTAGACGTAATATTAGCTCAACTTCTATTGTACAATTGTGAAAAAAAACAAAAAAAAATTGTTAAAAAAAATATGCTCCACCCTAATGAGAATTGCGAAAAATGGACCACCCTATTATATTGTGAAACGTTATTAAACGTCGGCCTAATGTAATTGTCAATCAAAGATATCATTTAATTTGGGCGAAAAAAAATGACGTAGGTATGTATATAAATAATATTGAGTGTTTGTTGACTTACGAGTAATTAAAACGCATATCGATTGTAATGTGGACTTACAATTTGTATTGTAGAACGCCGACATAAATGTTTTTAATATTATGTATATTAGCGTAAAAATCTAATAATATTATAAAACGCAAATATGCCTTGATCAAACAAGTGAATGACATCGTAAAATAATCGTAAATAATTATGAATTAGACAGTTTGACATAACCTCCCATATAATCATCTTGTTTACCAATTAGTGTTGACATAAAATTTGACAGCTACAAAAGCATAGATAAATCATAGATTTCATGAAAGATGAAAGTTTACGCAAGATTTTACCATAGAATAACGCAAATTATGAATTATCGTTACAAGAATACTGAGTGTATTTGAGGTTATGAAACAATATTCAAATCACTTGACATATGTGATACAATATTATGTCAATTAATCATGAAACATTTCACCAAAATCAGCACAACATGCAATCACCACGAGCCAAAACACGTTGAGGCGCCAATTGTTACCGGCCATATTTTATATTAAATGCCATCCCGAACTTTGCAGATTTTCTGCGCGCCAATACTCGGTCCTCGAGTAATGTTCGGGATGGGCAGAGCATGAAACTGTCGCCAAGGCATGGGCACACAAAGGATTACAGGTTCTACTGATTGTAGTGAAATGAAAGCAGTAGTTTTGTTTTTGCACATTATAAAACATGGAGAATATATTTAAGTAAACATGTTACATATTATGACTCGGCACTTACCCCCAGGGATCAAAAATTGGTTCTTAATTCTATCTAAAACTGATTAACCACTTAATTACGGAAAGTGAGCGGGGAGCTTCCATACGGCCGGCGGTGGTCTGTCCCAGACAGATCGAGCTGGCACCATCAGGGCTTTGGTCCAGGAGACGGGTCCAGCGTCTCCGACAAGGTGGCGGATAAGCGGTTCTGGAGCGTATCGGGTCTATCGTTTATGTAACATTAATGGAGCGAATCCATCCATTGAGCTGATCGGCAGATTACTTGAGCGGGTGCCGTCCGGGCTTGTGATTTTATTATCCGTATCTTATTAAGAAAAATACGGCTTGTATCGCGCCACTTGAGGTGAATGCTTCATTTCCCGGAGTCCGCGGAATAACGATTTGCAAGGGATCGCGTATATAAACTTCAGTAGAACATTATTTGTGATCTTCACGAACACACACACGGTCATCCATTATACGGACGTTTATTTAATAGAGCCTGCACCGACTTGGTTTTTGTAAAAAAGAACCGAATAACCCGCATCAGGAATACTGATGTACACTTTTTTAATACGATCGCCCATCCAGGGTAAAAATGAATTATAATCTAATTGACTGTGCGATCATTACACGGCCGTCCCGCTCGTGTAACAATTCCAGAGTACCCAGCGAAAGGAAACGGAAACAAACAATCGACTGCCCGGCGGTCTATTTGTTGCCAGACCGTGCTCTCTATAATTTTAATCAAAATTAATGCTATGAATGGTACTTGTTCTGAAGAGGTGTTTTAAATAATTACTTTTAAATAAGACTTAACACCGCTTCATAACAACCATTGATTAGATAGTCGCATAGTTTTTATTAGTTACCTGAAACAGCTGGAAGATGCGTGCTTACAAATACTTATCATTCACAATCGACAATTGGAAAATCACGGGATAGGATGAACAAAAATTAATGTTGAACCCTGGAGGTAAAATTTAAAACAAATACAGTTCATCAATAGGAGGCAGTGGTCGCTCCTATAACAAGACCATTAACCAAATCAAATAGAGATGGCGATTCTCTTAAATAAAAACGTCAAAACCAACCAAACAAAAGCCTGGAGTTCGATAGTTCTCCAAAACAAACTATCAAATAAGACCTTATTCTACTAGTATTTATTAGTATAACCTTATTCTTACGTATATATTCGGTTACCAATCCTAGAGTTTCGCAGAACTCTTCGTGCGAGATCCGAGCTCGGAATGCGAGGTAGATAGCCTCGTATTGCGAGTTATAAACCTTTCCCAAACTGTATGTATACATATATTTATTCGTATGTACTGTTTACTGGAGAATGCGGACCTGCATACAGCTTGCATTTTAGGTCTTATAGACCACTCTCGCATTTTCTTTTAAACGTGGAATGAGGATTCACGACCCGTAAGTCCACACCAACCGTGAGTATATGATTGTATATAGGACGAAACCGGTTCGCCCTAAGTAAATTGTAGTCCAAGGAGGAGTCGGAATTTGGGGGTTTCGAGACCCGAGGGGAAACTTGAAGGCAGTGCATGATGACGTGGAAGGCTTTTTGGGACGCGATAACTTAGGTATCAATCAAAGAGCCGTGTCAGAAGATTGTGCGAATTTCTAGTTGACTCACGATCATTTCGTTTACTTGCAGGAGGATTTGGAGCCAAATTATGCCAACAAATGGGCTATTCCGAGTTCGTCAAATATGCAATTAACTAATTACATTAACCTACTAAATCAATCTTTACATGTACCTTATAGCAGCAGAATCATAAAGGAGTGGCGCCAAACAGACACAAGAGTTTACCAAAATCAAATTTACTAACAATTAACCATTTGAGTTATATTTAATTACCTGTCCAAATAAACATGTAAAATATCTTTTATCAGCGTTTAACTACGACTTTGTTAGGGTGCAGGGAATCAGAATAATTACAATAGGAAAGTTAGCTCATTCAGGGGATTCATTTAAGTCTAGGTTTGCAATGGAAAGACCAATTAAATTTTGAAACTCAACACCTCGATCAGAACCAAGGGGGTTACCACAAAAAATGAAGGTAATTAAAATCCTATATCATAAATCAAAAAAATTACACAACGTTTGATGGAATTTAATTACGATATAAATACGGAAATATTTGCGTTCAAGTTCGTAAATAACGTATTAATTAGTTAAGTACATATGTCTATAAAGATATATAGTACAAGAGAGCTTTAAGTAGCTTTCTGTAGATATCAAGGAAAAGGGTCCAATTTTCATGGAGGCTTATGTGTTGTAGGGGAGGAATTTTCCATCCCTGCGAACACATATGCAAAGCCTTAGAAAAAAAAATTTAAATATCGGTCATAGCCAAGAGAGAAGAAAATTTTATATTGTTTTAAACAAGTAAAAGAAAATGGTGAAAAAAGGCGAAATATTACAACGTCAACTCACCAGAGGCAACTCAAATGGGAAAATAATTCACCGACTCCGGATATTTTCATATCAGAGGGTTCGGCTCGGTAGAACTTCTAACAGGGCCTATAAATCCTACTGATCCCTCAACATAAATATTTAAAAAATCTTTCGTTTTCCTACATGTATTTAAAATGACTGATTTTTGCATTTTATATATAAATTTTTTGATGGATCTAATACGCCTAAATTTTTAATGAGAGAGTTAGGTATAATGCCAGTAGCTGAAATAACGAATGGTAATATTTTTATAGTCTGAGAATGCCAAATTCTTTTTATCTCATTTCCTAAATGTGTGTATTTTCTTATGTTTTCAGAAACATATTTTTGAATATTACAGGAATTTGGAATAGCGACATCAATGATATATGTTATTTTATTTGTAATTTTGTCATGTAAAACTATATCGGGTCTATTACGACTAATCGTTCGGTCTGTTAGTATATCAAATCAATATATTTAAAAAAAATCGTTTTCTAAAAATGAATTTGGTTCGTATTCATAATATGATATTATATTACGGCTGTCAATCAAGTTATGTTTAATTACCAAACTTTGGTGAATTATTTTTAAAACTTGATTGTGGCTAAATGTAAGTATGAATTCTAATCATGGAAATATTATAATTTATCTTGGTAGCTCCTGTAAGCATGATATCTATAGATTTGTTTAATTTTTATTAAAACATTGTAGTTATATTTTTTGCATTCTGTTTAGCTTTAATGCAATTTTTTATCATTGGAAAAGTTACAAAAATAGTCTTCTAATATATGATGATAAATTATTTACATCGGAGTCAAAACAAATTATATAATTAAGGTAGGTCAATTTATTAGCAACAGCACAAAAAATCTTGTTTTTCAAAAAGTATTTTTAATACGGTCGAATAAAAACCACAAATTTATAAATGGTACTGAAAGTAACAAAAGGAATATTATTATAAAAAGACAACCACTAAAATAAATTTTAAAAGTAATCATTTTTGAAGAATTGCGCCTAGCATCAATTAAATTGTCAACTGTGAAAAACGTTGACCTTTTAGTTTTAGGCAATGGTTTCAATTTGATTTTGTCATTCTATAAAGGAAAGTGGCTCTTCGATGGATTACACATGCATAAAGAAACACAGTTCACTAAAGCAATCGTACGTTTAATTAATTCTAGAACGAATGAAAATGAAATAAAATTGTCTTTGTTGTGGAAGAAAATAGAGAATGGCGTTTTGAGCAAATGATAACAAAAGTTTCGCATCTTACAGAACTACTGCCTGGAATACACTAATTTTAAAATACTCAACTTTGACCTTTGAGGAAACAAATAACTTTAGTGAAAATTTTCAAGGAAAGTTCTGACGTAGGCAACTATCAAAAAACATATTTTTACTGAAGTCCATTGTGGAATGGCGGTAAAATGTAGCATTTTAAAAACTCTAAATAGAAAATATAAAAATTTTGAATGTACCTTATTAATGGGCAGCATAGGAACGAATAATTTCCATTTACTATATTTTCAAGTAATATTGAATAGCGAACATTGACATTAATAACTAAACGCCTCGAGCCGATTAAAAAATTTAATTGATAAAAAGTGATTATCACTTTAACTACAGCAAGAAACCGGTGACTCTAAAAGTTGTTAATAAAGTTCGATACGAAAATAATGATTAATTAAATTATGAAATGTTTCCCACCGAGTAACTGTAATTCTATGACTTGTTTTCTGTTTAACTCGATTTGCCCAAAATAGAACATAAACTAGTATCTTCGTGTCCACGTTTTCTTCCATAAAGGAGATGGATAGGGATCGACCTATCTGGTACCGCAAAGAAAGCCAATGTGGCATACGATCGATGTTTCCTTTATATCACGACTTTGATTTCAAAAGTAAAATTCAATTACTCAGCAGACACAATAGCGGATTTCTGGCAGACGTCTGTCAATATAGTACCGTTTTCTTCTTGAAAACGCAATAACACAAAGCTCTTCGTCCGTCAAATATTTATTGCAACCCTCGGAAACTAATTTATTTTCACATTATTTCCGGTTTGTGATTAGTTTTGGAAATAATGGGAAATACTTACGGATGAACAGCATTTATATTTAGGTTAAACATGAAATATTATTATTTTCGTTTTTTGTCTAGCGTCATTAAATATAATTCGAATTTTATTAAATTATTTAGCTACATGTAATAGGTACAATGTATTGGTCACCATGAAACAGGCAGTTGCCTAATTTGTTGATTCAATGTATCAATGTATTGTAAATGTCTATGAAAAAAACAAGTATTTTATAAATAAATATGTGCACCGTTTCTATTTTACAATTAATTTTTTATGTAGCCAAAGTCAGTGACAATGAAATCCCTAGGAATTGCGTGACATTCAACACTGTGTGAAAGGAGTTGTGGAAATAATTGTTGAGAAGCGCCTGGCTCTTCAGGAATAGTCCCTTAAACAGCTAAATCCATGTTCTAATTCTAAATGGTGTTCCTTCACTGGGACTCTCTTCTGAGAGACTGTAACACTCTGGGGCTAAGTGCGAATATATTACACATAAATTTATTTTAATACTTAAATAATTGTTTGTTTAAATTATCGCGTAAAAGATTAATGTAACTGTATCGCGTTACATTTTGTGAAGGAATTACCTATTTAATTCTTCTTTATTATTCACCAGGGATTTAAAAAAAGCCAGAATATAATTATAAAAACTGCCGGCAATTCCAAGTGGTTATCGCTACTTTGTCGGTCACAACGCTTTCCGCAACTTACAACTTGAAGAATAAAAATACATTTTCACTTAATTTAAGACACTCACTTAATTTTTTTTTTTACATAATTACATACTTTTTCTAGATAAAGATCATAAGAAAGTGATGTTTTTTGCTTTTTAAGTTTGTGTCAATATTTTGCAAAAAAATGTTTCGAAATTTTCGTATTTAGTACAGAAGATATTTTAAATTTTCTTCATCAACTACATAGGTGCATCACTCATATAAATTTAAAAACTGGAATATATTTGTTCATTAATAATTATTGTTTGACTTAAGTAAGTAAGACGCAAAAGAAAATTTGACAATAGTTCAATGTACAAACAAAGTCAAGTATCTCATGCGTGATTCCATACCATTGTATGCCCCGAAATCGAGAACATCTGCGCTAATCAACAGAGCTACTTAAATATTTAAAGATTCTGCATTTACCGTAGACATTTTCAACGTCATTTATAGACAATTCAACAACTATCTTTTGACACATGTCACAACATGGTTAAACTGCCCCCACGACCTTTTTATACTTACACTTTTCTCAAATTTGTAATCTTTTCTGTAATCGTTTTATGGAGAACATGACGGAATACAAACATTTATAATTAAAGAAGGAGATATTTTTAATAAATCTAAACAAATCAAGAAACACAACAAAACAAAGAAAATAAAAAAGTAACGGTCTCAACTGAGAATCGAACCCACAATCTTTTTTTTACTGATACTATGCCTCTAACCACTCCGTCATTGGTACCTAAGTATTTTACGTCATTTTCTCGATCTCATAATTTAAATTCAGAATTAAAAACACTATCTTATCAAATTTAACAAATTTTTCTCAAATTTTGATATACGATATTGATATACGATATTGATAAAAATGTCGTTAAACAATTCGGTTCCAATGGCCGAGTGGTTAGAGGTGTAGTCCCAGTAAGACAGAGATTCTGGGTTTGATTTCCTGTTAAGACCGTAACCTTTTATTTTTCTGTGTCTTGTTTTGTTTCATGTTTCATTTAGATTTATAAATATAATCTTCTTCTTCAATGATATAAAATATATTAAAGAAATTATTCCAATGAACCTAAATGTAATTTTATTATTTTAATAAAAATAAATGTAAGTAATACTTATTTATTTATTTTTAGAACATCTTCCACTTAGGTAGTATGTTTCATTTTATTTTGGTTTTCTTAATCAATCTGACTTTTGAACAATATTCCTTAACCTGATAACTCCGGCGTGACGGGCAAAAAACAGAGGCTTCAATTGAGATTTCACGGAAAAACTAAACTCCTTTTACGCTTTGGTTCAACTTGAAAGGCCACTGAAAATAATAAATTTAAAGAAAACGTATTTGGGAATCTGAGAAAGGTTTATAGGATCACATAATCGATAGCGGTGATACCCTTTTCTCTAAAAGTTTAAAGCTTAATCTTTGACTTGAGCACTAAAAGCATTCTTAATGAATGAAGAGGTCGGGCAGTCGTAAGGTTGTAGATCTGTAGCTGAATCTGAAATTACACAGAGATCATCAGGAAACTTGGAGCAAAGTCACTTTCTGCCCACCGTGCCACCTTTCCACTTCCTTTGCTTCTCATTAAACTAATTGATCAATTCAGTTTAAACAGCGAAATAAACTTAATATTAAGAGTACACCATCTTATCATAACACCCACGTTAGAAAACCCGGAAAATAAGTTTTTTCGTGGCCGGTGGCTTAGTGCTGGTTTCATCAGTGCGGCAAATCGATTTAGTCCTTCAGTGGGTTGCCATATTAATAGGAACCTCTCAATATTTCCTGATATTTATGTTTACGTTTTCTCTACTTTTAAATAACTTGGATATGGTAGCCGTTCCTTCGTTATTTTTGTGGCTGGTATCACCACTAACACTTTTAAGAAGTAGCAACACTCGCAAAGTGCCACATCCGTCGAAGGTTTTTTCCACATGTTTGTGAAAAGGCGTGATTGAAGTTCTGCTAAGTAAATATACAAAATAATTATATTTACGAGTTTTAACAGCTAAGTTGTACAAAAGCGTAAGTCATTATTAATTGTCTATTAATTTTGTAATTATTTGTTCGTATATTATTTCAATGAACATTTGTTCGTATATTATTTCAGTATGGCTAGGTCTTCAGACACGTCCCCAAGAAAGTGTGCCGAAGTGTTGACATTATTGTTAAACACTAAATATTTTCGAAGGAAAAAAGCAGCTATTACAGGTTTTTCAAAGTTTATGAGTAACAGGATAAAAAAGAAAATCAATCAAAATCTACCCCTTGAAGTCGGAGACGTCTGTCTCTTAAACCGCAAAAAGAGTGTGGCTCCTCTGACCTTGACGATCAACGAAAAGGTATAAAAGCCTCCTAAAGGACAGTCCAGAGGAAATTGGTTGAGAAAAACCTCATTGGTCAGCTAAAAAACCACACATCACGTTAGCTATGAGGAAAAAATGACTGGAATAGGGCAAAGCACACCAAAACATGACTATTATTAATAATAATAAAAATTCCAAATTTTTCTGGACAAATCATCGTTCGTCCGACTACGCCCAGGAGAGAAATTCCATTCGGACTGCCTTGTGGAAACGATTAAACACCCTACCAGTACCATGGTGTTGTCAGTCATCTCTTACCAAAGGTATGCTCAATAAAGATTTTTGGAAACAGGCGAATCGAGCGTTACTGAATAAATGGTTTGGCTGATTGGAGCCTCTGATTGACCAATCTTAAAGTTGGGAACAACGGCCGCATGTCTCACACAAATACAGAGCGGTACAAAATACATTGAACAATGAACAATACATTGAACATTTTGTTGCTGCGTTTTAAAATCGGTGGACAATCATTTTAGACACAATACTGATATTTTTCCTTTGCCGTTCAATATTGCCATCGTCTGACAGGTTTGTTCAACGTTTGGCTAGTGTGTTGGGCGTGTATACTTACCTTATAACTGCCAATAAATGTGTATAGTGTAGGTTATGATAGAGTGAAACAGATGTAGTTGATAATTTAAGTTTATTGCAAACACGTTACACTATTACACGATTAGAATATCAGAAGGATTTAGTAGGAATCAAGAAATGTCGACCGCCAGGTCAGATCAGAGAAACAGGAATGCTCGTCGGTAATGGATTGGCAGCGAGCTCTGTTTCACGTCGGGTTGCCATCCGTGAAACAGTGTTTCCGTATTAAAATATTATTTTAGGCTGGCAGACAGTTCTTGCCCCCACATACCTTCCCCCCAGTGTCAACGATACATAAAAGAAAAAATTAGGGGTTCTAGAAAAAATATATACATATCACAAAATTTGCATGACGTCGGTTACATAATATAAACAAATTCGGTGTGTGACGTCATCGCAAAATAACATAAGCCTATGCGTTCAGAAAGATATCTCTTAAATGGTGAAGTTACTTTATGAACAATACATTTATATGTTTGTGAACGCATAGTCATGAACAAATTCCTAATAATAACATTATTTGAAAGTTAAATCCTTTTTTTAAAAATGTGTTGATATAATTACATGTTCGGAGCATGTACTGCATCTACGAACTGTATGTTTTTCTTGGAGCATTTACTGCATCTACGAACTGTATGTTTTTCTTGGAGCATTTACTGCATCGACAAAATTTTACATTTATAATTGGAGCATTTACTGCATCGACAATTGTATGTTTTGTATTTATTTTCAAAACCAAAAGTTGCAAACAGAGTGCATTTAATACTTTAATGTTTGAAAACAATAAATGGTATTACAACATTTGACACAAGTGGTTATTATTTAACTTATCTAAACCTTTTTATATGGTAATGCATCTACGAACAGTGTTGTCGGAGCATATTATGAAATTAAGCATAAGTTAATTATAAAATAAAAAGTAGGAATCTATTTCCATTTGTATATATTTTTAATAATGCGTCTACAAACAGTGTTCGGAGCATGAGTTGTCAATTATTGAGTTATTTTAAAGTTGATTATTCTAAATATTATTTATTACATATTTAAATAACTACAAATTTGTCTTATAATATAGGAACATGATATTAACGTATAAAGTATGTACAGAAGTGTTTCTTCAATCTTTGAACAAAAAGAAACGACGATTAATGTCACTATATTATAAAATTATTTATATCCGTGTTATGGAAAAAAGGTGTAAAAAAAGAAAAAAATACATATTTAAATGTTTTTGTAAATGAGAAAAGTGTAAAAAAAGGAAAAAAATACATATTTAAATGTTTTTGTAAAAGTACATTTAGCAATAGCATGGCTGTGAGTACATAACTCTAAATGTTTATCTTTGAGATTACAAGATAACTAAAAATATAACAAAAAACAACTGTCATATGTTCGTAGAATGTGTTTGTATAGATAATATTATCAAAAGGCTATGTTTTCTTACGAACAAATGACAATGGTTCAATTCTGTAAAAAAAGTAATAATAATACATATAGGTCTCAACGACATGTTACATCAGAATGCGTGATCAGTACATTTGATCTAACATGGTTAAAAGCATTTATATTTATAACAGAGTCATCACATATAGTGGTAAGTTATTTCTGAACAAGATTTATACAGAAGTTGTCGCATATAGCGAAATGGATAATTATTCTAGAAAATATATGTATATGAGTTTGCACTATAATATGGTAAGTTAAAAGTTAGCTAGGTAACTTTGTGCGATTACATGGTATTACTTCATGGTTTTAAAGGATGAAAGTATTCACCGTAATAAGGTTTTTTATAAAATGATAAAAAACGTAGTAATTTGCAAAATAATTATAATAAGAAAGGTCAGGTTTTCATCAAGAACTTGAACGCTTAAATATTATGTATGTAACATTAATTTAGAGAATATAAATGTTGGTATATGGAATTCAATCTTTAAATCGATAGCAAGAGTAGATTCTTAATCATTGTTTCTATCATGAGTTACAGAAAATTTATATGTTAAAAAGTTGTGTCTTTTGTGCATTAGTATGTACCGTATCTTATTGGAAAATGGACTTGACGACCCGATCTTGTAGTTGTCTTTGATTCAGGTGGGTCTGGAACAGATGTATGATTATCGCGAGGGAGTCTTAGAGTTCTTCCATTAGTTAGTTCGGCTGGCGAACATTTCAATTCCTCACGAACAGTAGATCTCAGGCTGGTAATATAAGTGGGAGGGTTTCCATCCAGTTTTGCTCACCACTTGCCATGAAAGATGCCTTTAAACTGGTTATTGCTTGTGGGTAATACGCGGTAGTCGTGCTGAGAGATGATGTGACATATATAGAATTCTCCGGGTGCGGGCGATGGTTTGCTTTGCGGTTTGTTGGTCAAGCGCGGGTCAGTGTGTCGACGCCGGGCGCTGGTGACCGGACTCGATGATGATCAGGCACTGGGGAAGAACGTGGTTCTTCAAGTACGCCAGTGCTGACGGAAAGGCCGAAGGTACAGTGGACCTTGCAGGCAATTGAGCGGGAGTTGTTTGGACCAGTGAGGGTGTTGCGTGTCCTCGTGGTGGTCGCGATGTATGGATGAAGCGCTGGTCAGATTGCTGGAACCAGGGCGTTCAGATCCGATGTAGGCTGGCCAGGGATGAATCCCGGGACCTGGGCGCTACAATGATGTCCCGATGGAGTCCATGAGCAGAGCCGGGAATATTGTCCTTCGCGCGATGAAGATGCGCGGGTTATTGCTTGTGTTTCTCTCTAATTGAAGACGGCTGATTGATGACTGGTTTGATTTGTTCCATTTGAAGGGGCAGCTTTAGTATTTGTTTTTGTAGGTAAAATACATGATGTACATCTGCTTCCGAATGTGCTGCGCGTTGGTCTTCCATATTGTTCAACTTTTCTTGTGAAATTGTTACAGGTTCTTGAAACGATGAAGGTATGTTTGTTTCTTCCGATGAGGTCATTTCCAATAATATGTTACGTAATACGTTATGCAAGACATAAAAAATCCAAAAAAACTAGAGAATACTGTGTAAGAATCTATTCCATCTACCGGATATCTTAGCAAGTTATTAGCGAGTTCGCGTTTGTATTGTATTTTAGTGAAGACGCAAACCGCGTCACGTAAGTTATTGTGAAATACCGATATGCAAATATGGCGCTATTATTATATAGTGCAATAATAATTTAAATTTGTTATTACAAAATAGTATGATGTTAAATTACCTCAAAGTAAGGTTTGGCAATTATTGGACAATAACCTTAATATCACTACAATAATGTATATCTAAAACATGATTATGTAGGTATGCTGAACAATTCATTGTTTTGCGAAATGGCAATAAGAAATCGTGATATAGGTTACTTGATTGAGATATGTGGGTAGGTTGGCTTGTTCAACTGCAGGTTGTCCACGTGGATTGTTGCGTCATCTTCCTTGTCCGGGGAGTAGATGCTGCCGTTGTAGGTTGTAGTGGGTAGGTTGTAATTCATCGCAAGATTATGATGCCATGGTTAGCCACGTTGTTGACAGCCTGATTTCAGGATCGTTCTCACTGAAATTAATTTTAACACGCACTTAATTTTCATAAAAATAGTAAAACATTTCAAGCTAGGGATTGATTGACAAAATAGGGTATTGATGGGAACTATACCACGTGTATATTTCCTTAAATTACCGGGACATTTACTAGCATTTATATTAAAAAATTGATTTGTAAGAGATATATGAATTGGATTTTACTTACTGATCTTGCCCGGGATTGCTGTTTCTCTTTTCTGATCCTTGGCGGTGACGGAATGTTGCAAAATGATTTTAAAATACTAAAGTCGGTATATTGTTCTGAGTCGATGGGTCACCAATTTGGCTAGCGTGTTGGGCGTGTATACTTACCTTATAACTGCCAATAAATGTGTATAGTGTAGGTTATGATAGAGTGAAACAGATGTAGTTGATAATTTAAGTTTATTGCAAACACGTTACACTATTACACGATTAGAATATCAGAAGGATTTAGTAGGAATCAAGAAATGTCGACCGCCAGGTCAGATCAGAGAAACAGGAATGCTCGTCGGTAATGGATTGGCAGCGAGCTCTGTTTCACGTCGGGTTGCCATCCGTGAAACAGTGTTTCCGTATTAAAATATTATTTTAGGCTGGCAGACAGTTCTTGCCCCCACAAACGTATGAAATACTATTAATTTATTAAAAAACTGTTAAAATTATTCATTTTCTTGTTAGTTTTGTTTTTTTTGTTTTCTGCATGTCTTTGACAAATTAATTGACAGAGTTCCTAACAAAGTGTCAGTTAAAAGCAAATGTTTCATGAGGACGGCGGAACACCTTCAAATATTGATATTGATATTGACACAGTGATATTGTCGTATTCTGTCATGACATTTATTAGGAAAAGGACACATGTTCTCCATATATTCTAAATGACTATTATTTTAACAGGAAATAAGCATGCCTGAAATTGGTATATTATATATGTACATACTATATTTTTGAAAAAATAAATAAATAAAACAAAATCTAAAAAACTAAACAAATAATATCTCATCCCATACACACAAGCAATTGTTTATTATGGGAGAACATTAAAAAAATTAAATTAATAATTTTAAAAAAATATATAAATTAGTAAATTAGTAAATTGACTAACTACCCAGTTAGACTCGAGAATAATTTTCCACTGACCGGGAATTGTAATTAGTTAATTAAGATTGTTATGTATTTTTTTATTATATTGTATCTTCTATTATTAAAATATAATAAATAATTAAAACTAAAAAAAATTAAATGTAGATCATTAAAAAATATAGATTTTTTTATCACTTATTAGAGATTTCTCTCACGTGATATTAATTACAAATACCGGTTTCAATGTAATAATATTATATCAGCTTAATGCCAAATTTAAACATATAACAGAACTTTTAAATCAGCTGTGAATCTGACAATCTACATTTGTTTCAAATAACTTCACTTAATTCACAAACTTTTTTTGGGAATGTATCACCCGCATTTTAAACTCTTGTTAACGCGCAGTTTCAACAAAATAATAAAAAAAGGGTTGGCAACACTCTGACCTGCCTTATGTTCCTCTCGCCCCTGGGACTGGGACCAGTCCAGAAACAAAGGGTGGAATCACTGAGTAAATGATCCCTAGAACTGTTATTTATACCACATATTATCGTAAGTAACACATATTACTTCCGATCTATCGACACTTGGTCCTCAGTGAGCACCACGAAATTGATTAACTGTTCTAGAAATAATTTCGATATTTGATCAAATGTACAAAAAGGACGGAAATTTATTAAAGCTTAGTTTGTACATACGGACACGCCCACAAAATACTTCTACCTATTTAACTTTTGGTAAAATGATGTTACAATTTTTTATACAGAGCAAAATAATAAACTTCAACGTTAGTAAACTTTCTGAGCGCCTGTTTGGGAACAAACAACATCAAAATTTCATTTTTGAAAAATGTTTAATTCATTTGTCTCTTATATACATTATATTTATTAGAAAAGTTCCGATGTTCCAAAAGTTGGGGAGTATTCAATCAACTGTCTGCTGTACGAAAACAGCCGATGTTTAAAAGTTGCTTGGCTGTTTTGTTTTGGTTTGAACTTGGAATTATTGCAATCACTCTTAAATAAACACAGTACAAAATGAACAAATCGTTGGATCGTTACCGACAAACTTTCGTTTGAATTTTATTTCGAATTTGTGTGTTTTTTTTAATAATAAAGAGTCAATATGAAATAACTTCCAACTTAACAATGAAAATTAACCAGAAGTTAGTAAAAATTATAGCACTCTTAAAATTTAAAAACACGTTTTGAGAGGTTTTCCTGATTCAAACTTTGTTTTGCGCTTTTCATATTAAGAATGCGTAATTACGTACCGAGTACGTTTTTGTACCTAAAGTCAAAGATTTTTTTTGATTATTGCTTTTGAACAAATTGGATTAGCAAATTTAAAGGATTTGGGAAATTTTACGACAAACAATGAATCAATTTTTAGTATATAAGTCAATTATTATGTACCAATTCGCCTTCGTAATATTCTCTCTTCTCAACGTCAACTAAGAAAAGGATATTTGACAAATGCTCACGTTCATGATGGTAATACTAACTAAAGTGAATTTTGCGCCTCAACTAAACGATACTGTAGTTAATATATACTAGTTATTTGCCTTTACTTTTCCGCGATTCTGGTACATGATGATAAATTACCTATTTATTTTAGCTAGTTAAAATTAACGATTATATGATAATGACATTTTTTATTCAATTGTTTTCCTACGCTATATGTTTTTGATTGGATAAAATAACTACAATTTATAAGAATTTATCGAAGGCAACAGAAAAAATAACAATTGTAATGTAAGTTTTAATGTTTTTGATCACAACGATAATGGTATAATTGATACGAATGTATCTGAAACTTTCACCCGCAGTCCCCTTTTACCCCGCATTTGTTCTAAAATATTTTACAGTCTAAAAAGACTATATTCAAAATAATATCTTTAAAATGATTCTACTGTAATTAGTTTAAGAATGCACTTAATCCCCGGGAGAGGACAAAGTGCATCTGAAACTTTACACTGACGGTGTTTAGATTTCAAAGTTTGTTTAAATGAATGAATGATGTAAATCCTACGTTGAATAGGAATAGTTTGCAGCCAGAGCAGAAGTAAAGTTGTTATCTGTGTGTATTTAGGCACTCAAGCCAAACGCCTTTCCTTATAAAATAAACCGAGCAAACAAACTTCATAACAATTCGCATCTCCAATAAATCTTCGCCTCGGGAACAGTACAGTTCCCTTCTAATGAACAACTCATGATAATGATTTTTTAATCAAAACTATTTATTTTTATTTTTTTTTGTGTATGTAATTTTTTTTTTCTAGATTAACGTTTTTGATTAATAAGGTTTCATATAACAATCATAAAAATGGCTATTGGAGACTGTAAAAGTTATAACGTTAATACAAACCCTTTGTCAATCAGAACCTTTTCATTTCTATGTTGGTAACGTAAAAAGTCTTCATTTTACCTCGTGAATTTTATAACTATTTACGTGTACGTTATTTTACCACGTTAATGGTATAACTATAACTGTACGTTATTTCACCACGTGAATTGTATAACTATAACTGTTAGTTATTTCCTCACGTGAATGGTATAGCTATAACTGTACATTATTTCACCTCGTTATTAGTATAACTATAACTGTACATCATTTCAAAACTGATAAAATATTCCTGAAAAAGGTAGTCACGTCGAAATTCAATTTTCAGTTGTCGGTTCAGTAAAATAAAAACTGCTTGAGGAGAATATTTTCACACCCATTTTTCAATTAAACATCCGAATGCCGAATCGCAACTGAATGGGGTCAACATATCTGAATTAATCATTACGTGTATCCAGATGGAAAGATTCTCATGTTTATATGTTGATTTAACAAAAAACATTACGTAAAAGGGAATTCAATAGCGGTAATGCAACAAGCCAAATCATCTAGATATCCACGCCCAGTTTTTGAATCTCAAACAATTGTAAGCGCATAATAATCCTGTGTTTCTAATTATTAAGTTTTTTAGTTTGTCTGAAAATTATTCCTTGGCTTAAAACGAAAAATGGAATAATAAGACCCTACTTTAAATAAAAACAATTTTAAGCGATTACTGTTTTTAGACATCTAACCGAAATATAATTTTTATTCCAAAGGAAAATCGACACAAAAAACATATTTATTTTACTAGGTAGATATCGAAAAAATATTTTAAAAAGGTTTTTTTAGTAAAATCAGGCGCAAAATAATTTTAAAAGGTTTACTTTATAAAATCAGCACAAATTAGCGAAACCTGCAAAAATTCCCAAATTAATTAAAGGAAACATTCGGAAGGAGCTTTAACTATAATATGTTTCATCAAATAGAAGTAGATAGACCAACGAAAAAAAAACGTTTTTTGTTAAAAACTTTTATTTGAACTACCTCTCCATTTTAAAACTTTTAACATAATTATTGTAGCTCTACTTCTATTTTTCGTATTCTACGCGGTTTTTGAGCTGACCGCCTGAAATACAGAATTTTTTTTACAGGACGCAGTAGTTAATAAATTATCATGAAATAATTATGCACCATCAAAACATGTAATTCCGCATCCATTTTTTGCTTTAATTTTGGCCTTCTGCGATTTTGGTTCGAACCTTTGTGTTGTGCTCTAAAAACTATCCGACAAAAAAACAGCAAACAAAATTGGCACGAAAAGTGAACACAGTATAAACGCTGCGGTAAAATAATTATCAGTGTGTTATTTTACAATAGAAAAAACTTGTATTACTTTTTTTTGCATGATAAATAATAGACTATGATTGGGATTTTTTCAAATTTATCTTATTCTCCTTTTAAAACGCAGGAAAACTATTTATCCAATTTTTTTATCTTCTTCTTATCCTAATTTGTATCATGACGCATCGCGGTTAAAAGCAACTTTTATTCATAACTAAATTGAAAAAAAGGATAAAGCAGAACACCTTTTAGGTTATTTAAAAAAGGCACCCTACAAATTAACAAATATTTTTATCATTATTCTTGAAAACCCATATCGATAATTCAATATATAATGTTTTCGAATCTTGTGTAGTCAAACGACTTTAATAGATTGTTAATTTTATCTAAAACTAAACCTGTGAAAAATCACGTGTTATTATAATTATAGGATTTGTGAATCTGGAAGTGGTTATTAAAAAAATATTTTTTACAGTGTCATTGGGTTTTGAACAGAAAAAAATAACCTTTTAAATGTTATTAAGATTGAAAAATCACGACTTCCATCTAATGGCGGCTCGTGACTTTTGGGTGAACTAGATTGCTAATATTACAAAAAATCCGTGCTGAAAAAAAAAATCTATGCCTAACTGAAATTTCCTGAAAATCTTGAAACAAAAATCGAATTTTCAAAAAAAATTTAAAAATTGTTTTCAGCTACAACAACATCAATAATGCTAATTTTTAATGTTGGCAATCTAGTACACACAAAAGTCACGAGCCGCCACTGCTTCCACCAATCTGTCAAGCATTTGAACAAAAGTAAAACAAATTTTGAACAAAGAATTATTATCAAATTAATACAATTATTTTACTTTTTAATTTGTCGTTTGCTTGATATTGTGATTCATGACATTTTTTTGTTTGAATCATGAATTATGATTGTGGCTTTTCATTAAAAAAGGTTTTAAACGCTCTGAAAAGGCCTTTGCTAGCTGAAAATAGTTCCATTGACGTGCGCCTGCCCCGCGGAGAACCAAAAACAGTCATAAGTGGGTTTTGGGTGAAATGCAATTTGAAAATTAAAAGTTCATTGATCTTGAATAAGCATTATGGGTTACGTGAGAATTCGGTAGCATATTTCACATTACCCATGCACTTAATTGTTTTTGCATTGCATGTTAACTTAATTTTAGTGGGTGAAAGCGAAAATCAATAATTAAAAAAACGTAATTTCTAATTCATATCTCGAGCAAAGCCGGCTAACAAAGCTACTAGCTGTATTATGATTTATCTACCGTTGTCATTTAAATAAAATATCAATATTTAGAACCATTTCAGAGTCCGCCTATTTGATCACAGCGGCCATTTATTCAACTACTAATCTCCATTGCCAGATGTATCAAAATGCAAACATAGTTAAGCGTCCGCTATAATCAGGACTTAAGCCTCTTCCCTAAAGCTGTCTGTGGGGTCCATTCCTAGCGCCATTATTATGAACGTATTAACTTAGATATATTCTAGGAAAGACCCCATTATCCTGCTTATGTAGATGCATAATTTATTATTGCAGGTGAGCTCACGGATATACTGACCTCTTCCACAGATACATTTAACGCTGAGAATGTGATAGGGTTGGGTTCTAGGGGCAGACCCTCGAAGGGTAGACTTAACGATTCATTCATAATAAATTATTTATGTTATTTAAAGACTTGAAGTGTTTCTTAAAAAGAAGGGTTTTCGGTTGATGTTTTCGCCTTTTAACATGAAACTTTAAAACCAAACATTAACCTTTACTTTGGCAAAATGTTATTTTATAGTGATTTATTTTTTAGGTATTATGCCGTGTTGCGTTACCTCCTTATTACACAGCATTAGAGTGTCCATCATCAGGGCAGATGTGATGGTGAACACTATAATGCTGTCCGAATAGTTGGCTAAAGAAAAAGGTAGCACAAATAAATCATTATATAAGCACATTTTGTTCATGAAAATCTCAAACTGTAAAATGTACTTTTTATATCAGTGTAAAACTAAAACTAGTAGCTCTGTGAACAGTAGACTTTACGTAACGTTGATTACTCCGACTTAACAGCTCGCAACACTCGCAACACTTGAAACACTCGCAACAGCTCTGGCAGAATAAAAAGGTGCTTTTAAGCGGTGACCGGATAAATCACATATTTAAAAAGTTATATAAAGTCATGGAAAGTGATGAAACAAAAACATTATTAAATGGGTTAATTAGGTTAGGTTAGGTTTAATTTTTTTTTTCATCTTTTATAATGACTTTATATCACTTTTTAAAGGTGTGTTGAATTGTCCATGTGTTGATTTATCACGGAACCCTATTAAGCACGGCTACCATTTTGACAGGATTTACTCAATTAGTTTTAGTGTTTTTTTATGTTCTTTTTTTGTGGAGTCGATAGCACTGATTTATTTTTCCTTTCTCTTTCTTAGGCCAACTTTTCAGACAGTGTTACAGTGTCCTTTATCGGGGCAAATGAGATGTTTATGTAACGCGTGTTTATGTGTATAGAATTGGTACTATATCCTCTAAGGACGGTATTTCTGAACACTAATTAAATCCTCCATATAAATAAATATGCTACGTTGCAGCTTACAAATTTAATAATGTAATTGTTGGTGTCCTAAGTTAAGCTAATAACACGTGCAATATGGCTCGCACAAACTCGATGAACACGGATGTTGGATGCACAACATTATCCAGAGCGTTTCGCCCTCGCCCGTTTATTATAGACTCCAGCCACTACAATACTATGCCAAGTTCGCGTTAAACTGTTACACTTCGCCTAGTTAACCGACATGTTTATCTCCGAATTTATTCAGCCAGAAAATAGCTACTTCTTTACGATAATAAATGAAACTTAGTCGGCTGATGAAAATACTTCATGGAAATCAAGAACATATTGCATCGTTCACCGGGATTTGAATATGCCCTATTTAAATCCAAAATTACGCTAAAACCTTTTTTTTTAATCTATTTCCACCAGTACTTTAAATTTAACCCCACAAGAGTCCCAACTACTCCCAGCCGCCTGGATCCAGTGAATCTATGGCATCCCCAATTTGGGTATGTTGTGGACCGAAGGTAGTGAGTTCTGACTAGTTGCTTACACCAGGGTGATACTGAAAGCTGGAATGGTACATCCCAGAGCCACTCTGAAATGTGCCGCAAGTATACTATACAGTATGTCCGGGGATGAAGTGGGAGGTGATTCAACACGATGGTAGAAGTAAAAATTTCAAATAACTTTTTTTATAAATTCCAATGTTTATTTTCCCAAACAGTTTTTTTCAATATAAACAACTTTTTACCTAAAACCTTACTTGCCTTAAAATATTGAATTTACTTGCGGACGCCTGGATTTGAACCCGCAACCTTCGGATTGCTAGGGAGAGCCTTTCCTCCCTACCACGGAGACCGTTAGTTTTCAAAATTAAATTATGTTCCTGAATTCATGTTATCACTGGCAACCAAGGAGTTTATTTTTTGATCTATCTTCCACCATGGATGGAATATACTATAAATTATTTTAAATGAGTATTTAAACTTACCCCTCGACCACGGAGACCTGTATTTGTTCATTTCGACCCACTTTTTATCCAATTCTATAATTGAATATGCATTATTTAATTAATTCAAAATGTATTTAAAATACTACGTACCAGAAGGATATGTGCTCTCCATACAAGATATGTATACAGACGTAGAAACACAAGTAAGATGCACATCAGGGATGTCACCAACATTTCCAATTAAAGTGGGGGTACACCAAGGATCTGTCCTCAGCCCATTGCTATTCATAATGGTCATGAATTACCTAACGAGTCAAGAAATGAACAGTATTCTCAAGACTATGCTTTTTGCAGATGATGTAGTACTGATAGAAGAAAATCATTGTGATCTACAAAATAGCCTGGAAAGGTGGAGAAAGATCCTGGAGGATAATGGACTTAAAATTAGCAGGAAAAATACGGAATATTTGTATTTACCATTTGAAGACCCAAATGCTGTAACTCCTTCGATTCAATTGGATGGAGTAACATTAGCCAACTGTGACTCATTTAAGTATCTGGGCTCACTCATCCACAGAGACGGAGGATGTGCAGCGGATGTCAACCATAGGATAGGAGTGGGATGGATGAAATTTAGATCCGTAACAGGAATTTTGTGCGACACGAAAATGCCAATAAAACTTAAAGGAAAGACATACCAGACTATTGTTAGACCCGCGATAATGTATGGCTCCGAATGCTGGACTATGTACAACTTCTACTCTAGGCAACTCGAATCAGCAGAAATGCGAATGCTTAGATGGACGGCAGGAGTATCATTAAAAGATAAAATTAAAAGCTCACGCATTCGTGGTAGCCTGGGTGTCACTGACATAAACAGTAAGCTAGAGGAACGACAGTTAAGATGGTATGGGCACATAAGACGGAGACCACCAGACCACACAGTGAAGCAGGCAATGTCTATAGAGCTTCAAAGACAGTCATCCAGAGGTAGACCAAAGAACTCCTGGATGACCCAATGCTCCAAAATCCTACAAAAAAACGGCCTAGATGAAAGCGACACTCAGAACCGAAGAAGCTATAACCTGAGAACGAGAAGAGCCGACCCCAACAGCCTACCTAGGCAATGAGTTGGGATAGTGCTAGGAAGAAGAAGAAGTATTTAAAATACTATATCAATTTTATTTTGTACTATTTACTAACCTTTTTGAATATTATTAAAACATTATTTTCATTTCGTGATAATTTTTTTAAATATTCATTCATATAATTTCACGTCGTATGGAAAACTTTATACTTTCGTTAGGTTTGAAAAAAATTGCCACCTGAAAATAAGCCCGCCTATGCTACGCAACATAAGTTTTATTGTATAATACGTGTAACGTTTTAAAAAAATAAATAAACTGTATTTACATGAGTATTACTTCTATAAAAGTACGTGTTACGAGTATAATGAGAGACTTCATATTTCATATTTATATGCTTAGTAATAGGTATTCTTTGTAAAACTTTGTTTATTATCAAAAAAACACGTTGATTTTACGACACAGCTAAGCCAGAAACAAAACATTGTTGCTCAAGCGATGAAGAGCGAAAACGAATACAATTAGCTATTGTTTGTAGGTACTTCCGATCGAAATTAAATACTTAATGTAGTGAGAAAAAAACCAGTTGGTGTGCATTATAAAGTATTGTGTTGGACCATTCTACAGTGCCCGTCACCGATCCGAGTTAACGCAATTAACTGCAGATGCACTACCGCTGTAAGCAAACGGTGAATTATCACCCACTCTCCTTATATTTTTTACACAAAGGGCGATATAATGCAGCAGCGTGCTGGAACTCCAGTTTTCGCAAATTTTAACGTTCAACAAAATATATTTTCTAATTAAATTCGTCTATTTCAAACATTTTGAGTTGTTTTTGTGCCAACGAGATGATTTTTTATTATTTAAAAAAGGATCGATATTTTTTTTTAAATAATAATTTATTCGTTGTGATAAACGTATGTACAGTGGCGAAGAAATCATTGATTTTGAAACATGTCGATTCTTTTTTATTAAATAGTGGCATTACGTACCGCATCGATTAGTACTCGACAAATTTATATTTTTTAACAAGAAAATAAGATGAAACAATCATGTTTATAACAAGGAAAAACAAGAGTGGGAGATAAGGTTTTAATTGAAAGTTCTGATGTTGGTCTTGAATGTTCTGTGGGCAGTATAGTTTATAGTTGTACATTTTGTAGTGTTTCACAAAATGAACGGTTTTTATATCGCAAATATTTATTTTTTCACAATATGAAGGGATTGTTTTATCAATCTCATTAATATACAATATTTATTTGAAGTGAGATTTGGACTGATAGTTTATACTGTTTTCCGTTAATTATTACGAGGGGGTGACGAAAAATAATATCATATTAAAAAACAAAAGACATTTACTTTTGGCCTTCTATTATTCAAATTTTATTGCTTCGTTTTTTAAGAACTTTACAAAATGGAACAAAAACAAGACCTAAAATAACCATAAAAATAGATCAATATTAAACAAGTTGTGCTTACAAATTTTTTTCATTTTATTTAAATGAAAATGATGAAACAGTCTTTTATTTTATTTAAATTTAAATTATGCCACAAAGAGAACATGCAATTATTGAAGAAATTATCAGAAAATGTAAAAAAAAATCTCCACATTTCATATCACTTGGTGTTTCGCCATATCTGTATCTTCATAATTTAACTAACGGAGGTATTGATATATCAATGAGTTATTATTTAGATTTTTTTTCGAAAATTGACTAATTATTTCTCAATTCCTTTTCTCGTGATTGTTAAACGTTTTGTGAACAAACAAATCTATCTTCAATGATGTCCATCGCCAAGCCACTGCAGATAAACGAGAACTTTTGCATTTGCACTTTTACCTTTAACCGGTGCAGATTGCAGTGAGGTCAAAATACAAATCAGGCCGAAGCATTAAGTGTACGATCAAAGCAAAGTCTCCAAGTCTACCCGATGCGACGTAACGTTGGAGCGACCAGGCAGTCACCGCGCACCACAAACTCTTTTTAAATTACTTTGCAAAATCAAAATGCAATGCACGAGAAAATTATTTCAATTCGCACTCAAATGGCGCCGTAGTTGCGAACAAATTGAAAATGAAACAGTCAAACCGTACAGCTTTATAATTGAGTGGATACGTTTTAGGGAATTTGTCTACGGTACAGGATTTTGGTTATGGTGTTGACTTTGAGTCATTTAAATATCAGTATTTTTTTTATTTCTTCGACAATTGCAAACTCACTTCATTTTAATTTAAATAAAATTAATTATTTGTACACCACTATTTTATTAAAATTATCAACACTTTTTATCTAATTATCAACGCTTTAATGGGATTTTAGGTGATTTAATTTATAATACAGAGACAGTAAATATTTTTATATTTTTGAATATTGAAAAAAAAAATGGTAGACGTAAAGTTGCATTTATTCTTTATTATATGCACTATGAGCTGCTTCTGCGATGTCTAAAGAAAAGCAAAATTAGTTAATCCAGAGAGATTTAAAAAAACGGCTTTGGAATTTTAACACATCACGTGTCATTTTTTCAACAACAATTAAAATATTTTTTATAAATTTAATGAAAAAACATTTTTTTTTGTAGCTTAAAATAAACTAATTAAGTGTACCTAATGAAAATACAAACTTAATATAACTAGTTTATATCACTTTGATTTTATGCATTGATCGACTGGTTTCGGATGTATCCTTCCATCATCAGGACAATATCAACATTGTAAATATTTAATAAATATATTTACCTGATGATGCAAGAGTACTGAAAACTAGCAATCCAAATAAATATTGCCTTGATGATGTTAAGGGTACCTTCATCCTAAACCTTGCTATGAATTTGTACCGGCTCGACGTGGATAATCTATGACTTCAGTCTACGGTGTGCGGTTACAGAAAGAAAGGTTGATCAGACGGAGTCTCCGAGAGTTGAACGGGGTGGCAACGCCAACGAGATACGTGAACGAAGCAATCAGATGGTACAGTTTAGAATTTTGTACTTGGTTTTACCTTTTGATTAATTTCTTTTACTTTATCATTTCTACCAAATGATATGGCTAATTCATATTTAAAGATATTTTTTATTGAATTACCGACATTTTTTCTTGTGATAATCACGCAAGTGAATTTTAAGTTATTTTACTGACAAGAGATCCTGAAGTCTCGTCCACCCCCCGAGTAATTTAAAAAGTAATTTAATGTTTAAAATGATTAAATATTTCGAAATATTTAATCATATAATAAAATATAAATTATTCGCAATATCCGCTCGACTGATTTGTTTCAAAAATGTTTCCATTACTTTTAATACATTTATCATACATTTTCTAATACATTTAGAAAATTTTCTAATACATACATACATTCTAATACATATTCCATTTTATTTAATTATATCATATCTCTAAATATTAATATAGAACTGATTACTGCGGTAAGGCCAATAGATCCACTTTTATTTCAACGTTTATTCCATATGTTTAGTTTCCATAAATATGGCATTTTATAACAAGCAATCGTTAAAAACATTTTTGCGAACTTGGCGTAGCCAAAAATCTCTTCAGTGGATATGCGCTCCATTTTACAGCCTTAACACATTAATGAAAGGTACCGATTAATTATGAATGTTAAAACCGGTCGACCAATGCGTCAAATAAAGTTGTAAATAAATGTATGTGTTTATATTGAGGAACCTTACATATTTTGGAGTATCTCGGAATCTTCAGCAAAAGTATTCCGTTTGAGCGCCATCGCCGCGCCAGCTCGGACTGTTCCTCTATTTCAAAGTTTCCAGTGTCCCAGGCTAAGCATCGTTATCACCATCGAGTTTGGTCCTTAGCAGTTATTTAATGATGTCTTGAACTAAGCCATTGTAAGACGCCGAAACTTTCTAATGCAACAAGGTGATTCTGTAAAAAGTTCAAATGGCCGTGTTAATTTAATTACTTTTTTTAGAGGATCGTTATTCTTTATCGAATTAAATAAATCACCGAAAACTTTCAACGACTACAAGACATTGTCGGATTATTTCCTGTTAATTTGAATGCTTCAGTAAAAACAAATTACTAAGAACACAATAATCTAAGCGTATTCCATGCATTTTCCTATTAAATTATAAATCAAAATCCGTAAATTCATGTACTATTTCAGTGGCTTTGGGTTCAAATAAATAAAACCCCATGTAGAATTATAGGTAGTAACCATCAAAAAATTGTAGAGAAACCTAAATAAAATTTTATTATGTGATGATAAAAGACAAATCTAACTACTATATTCAAGGTTGTTTACTTCACACTCATACTTTTCTTCTTCACCCTTTAAGTCTCAAAATTAACTTCGGACATTGAAACTCAAATCCAAAACAAATTCTCACTGAAATCAAAATTTTTATTTCTTCTTGATGTACCTTGCAAACGAGTTCATTAAATAAATTATTAATCCCTATATTCATAGGACCATCTTAACTATTCATCGACTTTCACATAAAATGTTCTAAAAAGTAAAAGAGTAGGTAACCCACGGTTCTAAACTCATTTATTTACCCAACTTTTTCCGGTCACTTTTTTTTTTTTTTTTTTAACATATTTTAACATCTGAAATCTGAGTTTTAAGTCAATGCAATATTGTTGATGTATCATTCGATATTTGGCTTTTAGAGAGATATTAGAGCTCAGTGTTTAACTGTTTAACTTGTGGTTACTACCTCTACACTATGTGCATAAATCCTCGATGGACGCCAGCCCTTTACAGTGCCAATAATTAATTTCCGCTCGAACGTCTAGCGAATCTTTCATGTGACAAATTTTCCACGACTTACTCAACGCATCAATTTCGTATATTTAAAAAAAAAAAAGAAAAGAAGAGAAAAGTGTTTCGAAACCTGCTGAACACTTGGAAATTTTAGAGAAAATTCAAAATATATATTTACTATTTCAATGCTATTCTTTACATATATTATTTTTATTTTTCTTTCTTATTTTCTATAAGAAATTAAATTTATTTTGCTGCATTACTGTTTTAGGTATGCGTACTGTCTGTAAAAAACGTTCAATGTATGAAGCTCAACTAATGCGTAAATTAATAATATTTGAACGGGAGAAAATGTTTGATAATTAACTTTAATAAAACTCCATTGATGTTAATGACATTTATATACAATTACAAATAACTAAGCAATTACAGAAAACAGACAATTTTAACACGTAATTTTAATATAGACTCTTTCTATGAAAAGCATTATGTTTTGTTACGCCCTAATACCTCATTAATTTGTTGATAAAACGATACGAATAGTGAGGATACGGGAGCGAACTTTCACAAAATATATAATATTTACTAAAACCGAAGAATTTTACCTACCTAAAATCCGTGAAATAGAAAATATTACTTTTGAGCTTGGTTACTAGTGATATTCAATCCCCGAGTTATATAAATCATTACTGTGAATGTGATAACTAATTAGCAAAAACTAAGACACAAACATTTATAAAACAAAACTAAAAAATACACAACTCAATGGAAAGAAAATCTGGAGTACGAGAAAGTCAAAACGCAACATATTTTTGAAGTTTGATTTTTAAATCGGGTTGTTATTCTGTATTATATGGTTTGCAGTTAACAAGAGTATATATTTTATATCCAATAAATCAAATCCGTTCAAATCCGACAAATCGGCCTCAAAAAAAACCCTTTCAATGTTCGCTTTCGTAAAGTTTTCCCAATCTCGGGCACTTATTGCCACCACAGCGGAAATTGGACATTGGCCATTGCGACGCTGGTCGTTGTCGGCACTGGACATTGGACATTCGACGCTGTACGCCGGACATTGATCGCACGGATCGCGGCGCTCTCACTGGCGCACTAGCCCAAGTACAGCACGGCGCCGGCGTCTTCGAGCGGAAACAAAAAACATAATCCAATATCCAGCTATGATCTTGGCGAAGGGCACTTTCAAAACATATTGGATGGACATGTGTCGCAATTGAGCGGTCCACGGAATACGTTCTTTGGGGTAGACAACTAGACAATGGTTGAAGAAAAAAATGCTTGTAGTGGAATGCCTGCTGTGGCATGCACAGTGTTTAATGCAGGGTAGGCAGAAGTAAAAGCAGAGAATTAATTGATATTGAAAAATTGTGATGTATGGTAATAAGGTTGAGTATTTAAGCGATAGATGGCGCTAGTCATAAAGCTTACTCCAGAGTCCGTCAGATGTCGCTAGAGTGTAACAAGTACTTGTGAGATGATATTGACAGGGAACAAGCTTCTCGAACCCAAAAATTACCAACCCTCGGGGAATGAACAGTGTAGCTAAATCTAGACCTTTTTATTATAACTTAAATAAACACAATTATAAGAAGAACCTTTTACTTTTAACAAAGAGTTCTCAATACCGAAATCTGCAAAGTAACCGCAGATATAACAAAAATACTCCAGGAATGGCTAGGCTGCCACCTTTATCCGATGTTCGATATTGGTTCAAATTAACTGTCGTATCAAATACACATTTGAGTATTTTACAAGCCAAAAATAATATGTTTTCCACCGCACAGTGGCATGACAGAAAGCCAACATAAATATTAAATGTTTGCTGTGCTAATTGATATAGGTACCATATAGGCGCTGATTGTTAGATTTATGATTTTTAGCGAAAAGCGCCGCCTTTTTCAACAATAACAGGTCTTCTCTTGATTGCGCATTATGTATTTTTTTAGAAGAGACTTAACGCGTGATAATTCATTAATTCTTCATTGGGCGTTCCCTACTTCTCCCACGGTTGAAACTACTCTCTAAACACTCCTGACGCTAATAAAAACAAACTTTGAAATTTTCATTGAAATAAGTACAGTAGTTTTTGGGTATGTGCACACACATACGGACAATTTACGGCCTTTTATATATTTATTGATGACTATCCATATTTTTTGTAATATTTATACCGCACTGTTAATTAGTTAATATTACCATTGTTACATGGCATACATGAAATATCAGGAAGGTGCCGTTTTAATTTAAAAATGATTTACCTTAAATAAAAATGTGTTAAAACCTTACACTTTAGCGCTAACCTACTCCTCCAGAATAGAAGTAGAAGTAAGCAGGTATCGTATTGAACAGAGGCCATAGGATATTGCTACTCCACTACGGTACTTACACTAAAGGTCTGTGGCGCGATTCACCGAGTACCCGGATATTTAAAGTAGAAATAAAATAATTCTTTCAACTTTTATAGCTTCTACCACTTGGGCACTATTTATCTACGGCAGTTAAATAAATACGTTTATGAAGTACGGTTACGTGTTTTGTTATTCTTAGTTTCAATACAAGTAATAAGTAATAACATATTAAAATGTAATATGTTATATTTATATTTTCCTGTCCTTAGTAGAGTTGGCTAAATTCATATTGGAGAAAATTAAATCAAATTGTTAATACGCACCCTCTCCCCCTGCTGTGTGTTAGATATATAAGATATCTATGTTCTTTTATTAAGGTGTGTAAGATAGCTAAGATATCTCAGTTATTTTCATTATGTTGTTTTTAAGTTTTTCTGTTTATTTATGTTTTTTTTCTGTATGTAAAATGAATTTTTTTTGGAAACTTCACTGGTTAATGCAAACTTTTAAAATGTGATTATTTATATAAATTTTAAAAACTGTGTGTTTCCCTTATGAAATAAAAAAATAACATAATGTTTTAACCGTACTACTAATAATTTGGAAAGATTCTTAATAAATTAGCAATATTTTGTATCGATAATTTTTCTCCGTGGTAGTTACAACTTAATTAAAATATAGAACAATTAATTGCGATGTAACGATATAAGAAGCTAATTAAAACATTTTTTGGATCGTTTATTTATTATTTTACAAGTTAAAACTCTCTAACATTTTTCAATGAAAAATTATCTAGTGACTTTTCCTCCCCTAAATAAAGTTTTGTGTAAATTTCCAATGCTCATGGAAAATATAATTTTACGATAATTCTTTTCTGTTTAGATTTTTTTAAATTTAATATCTGGGCTTAAAAGTAGACTGGAAGCGGTTGTGTCCAAAATATTACGGTTTCTATTTAAATTTCAGTAGCGTTTATGTTTTATCCACTTCTATTGAAAAATGTTAACTTATATGTGCCTTACAAATATAGTCGTGGGAGTTCTAATGCACTTTTTCATACTCCGAAAACATAAATTTATGCCTATCAGAACGTTCCAATCAACAGAACGACTCAATTGCTTTACTGTCAAACAAATGTCATAAAATAGTAAAACTGCCCCATGACCTTTTATACTTACATTTACCTCAACTTTATGATCTTCTATATAATAGGACTGTGCATAACCGTTTTACGGAGAACATAAATACATAAATAAATAAAAAAAAATCTTTTTTACTCAATCAAAAGTTATACTGAAGTAGCACTCAAAAATATAGCTTATACATATATAAAGTAAAGATTATGTTTAGACTTACGTATTTTAATATCTCATTTCTATGAAAGCACTATTAAACATTATAAGTTTTTTTTCTTCAATTGCGTAAGCCAAAGATTTTTTGTAATATGTTTTCCGATTTATCAATGAATATTTTAATAATAATTTATTTATGGAAAAGATTAACTTTATGTTGAATATTCAATAACGCTTCTGACTTTGCCACGAGTGAATCATAAATCTTTACCAATATCACATGGCTAGTTTACTTAGCTAAGTAACGAGTAACGAGCCATCCGTGAAGTCAAGGAGCCAAGCTAAGTTCGCGTGGCCAGATTCGGGGCGTTTTGCATCAACATTAAGCTACCTGGATTTACCGTCAAACTCTCCAGCTTTAAATTGCATCTAATGAAGTTAACTTTTATGATGGTGCTTGGTTAAGTAGGTATTGAAAACTTCACCGCCGTTTAAACTAATCGTGATTGAGTTTTGGCGTTAATAAACTGTGTTTATAATGTCGGTGGGCATTGATTTAGCACCCGAGTTTTAATCGTTGCGTTGCGTTGGGTTAAAGTTAGACTGTAAGTACATACGTTATTAAAGTAGTGATTATTATGATTTGTAATTATGTTTTGTGTAATATTGTGACAATTATAATTGCTGAATGTACTGTAGCCTGAGCCCAAATAAGTATTTGCTGGTTGAACTCCTTTATACAATATACAATTTACTTATCGTATACGAATACCTACCTGTGTTGTGCCTACTTATGTCTTTCATACTCAGCTTATTATTTTATTTACTATGTTTTACTTCTTATGATGCTATATACTTGTTATAATGCTCCTGTATGATTTACCTTGCATGTAAAAGCCGTCAAGGCGTGAACAAACGAATAAATAAATAAATAAATTTTGTCATGTATCACATTTAGCCATTCACATGTAATTTTGTAATTGTTAACATACCTACTAATTTATTTCTCTTTTATTGCAATGAATTAACTCTACCTTAACTTATCTATTCACCTACCTACCTTTCATATTATGTTTACTTTTATTTTTATTTTTATAGTCTATCTTTTTCCATTTAAAAATGTTTCTGTATGTTATGTTATGTAAAAGCTTGTTATGTAAAAAACTTGTTATGTAAAAGCCCACCAGGGTGTTGAAATTAATAAAATTAAAAATTAAATTAAATTAATAAAATTAAATTAAAATTGCATAAAAGTATAATAATAACATAGCTTTATAAAACGCATATCACTTGGAGAAAAATTTATTAAGATTCTCTTCAAATTATTGGTAATCAGGTTAAAAACAGGATTTCAAGCCTTTAACGAATGAATTAACCGGTCTCCTGGTGTTAATTCATTCGATAAAGGTCTGCAATAATTTGAATAGATTCTTATAAAATAGCAATACTCATTTTTTTCGTGTAGTAGGTACATGTCACATATCTACAGACAATTAGTAAAAAATAGCAATACTCATTTTACTCAGTAGGTACATGTCGCATATCTAGAGACAATTAGTAAAAATATCAATACTCATTTTACTCAGTAGGTACATGTCGCATATCTAAACACAATTAGTAAAAATATCAATACTCATTTTACTCAGTAGGTACATGTCGCATATCTAGAGACAATTAGAAGACAATTAGAGACTTATAAGAAAATGTCGTGGAACTCGGTGGAACTTTTTGTTTAACTCTTTCTAAAGAAAATATTTCAGTAAATTTTTTTTAACAAAAATTATACTTTATATTACATATATCATATCCATCTTACGATATAACAATAATTTTAGATTAAAGTACATAATTTTCACTTCAATATCCATCTCGGAAAAATAGGATCAGCGTAGTTATCCCGTCAATAAATCAGTCGCAGTTAAGCAATATTGGCGTCGCGAAAAATAACTAATGAACACAAAATAATTTATCAAGGTTCATTTAAAACTGATTTATACAAAACGTTAAAGGTATTCATGATTAGTACATTAGAAAACTGGTCTTCGATAAGTTGGGCGGTGCGCGGAACGCTATTGAAATACATACCATAGCGACTTGATTTGCCTTCATTGTTTTTCAATTGCCCCATGAGAGAATGGCTTAAGAATGAATAAGAATTATTATAAGTATATTATTTTGCTATTTTTTCCCGGTTTCGCTTTCTGGGCAGCAATAAAAAGTGTTTATTTAAATTTGAAAATCTCTCTATTCCTAAAAGTGACTTTATTGAATTGGAAGGGTAAAAACCCATTGCTTAATACCGTATTTTATTGGCGTGTCAGTCAAGACAATCTTGGAAACTTTTATTTCTCGACTACAATATCACGTCTCGTGAACGTGATTCACGTAGAATATACGTGTTTTAGCATGCATACGTGGGACGTATCTATTCACATGAAGTCGATAAACATGGTGTAGAAATTTACAATATTAACAATGGAAAAAGAATCCATCATGTTGGTGCTGATCCTACGCCCAGGAATAAACAAACTCATTATTTAGCTGTATAACATTATTTTTCTTATACCTTAAATCGATGTAACGTGTTCTAAAGAAAGTGCATTGATTTTCTCGTATTTGTTTTAATAAATTGTTCCGGCAAGTGTCTATAATTTGTCCAATTTTTCAAATTGATTGTGCTCTATCGAAATTTCATATTGGTGCATTGCGGTGACATTTACACGTTTTTAAAACTTTATTTGTGCAAGACAGGGATCGATGATGATCTTTAGCTTCAAGTCGAGTGTTTGATGAGGGTGGAGAGATCTGTGTATACTACATAGCAATAATTGTATCGAATTAAGAAATTTTCAGTACGTTATATACTTGAACACATCACATGGGTATTAATGCTGCAATCATCTTTGGGCGGTTTTATAGCAGTTACAATATAATACCCGATTGAAAATTAATACTAACCGTTTTATCATATGAAATCGAAGTGAAATTATTATATATTATAAATGATACGGAAGGAAAAAATGTATTCAAGCGTTAGATTTAATAAATTTATTTTATTTTATATAATATGCTCAGATCATCTTAGGCTTTTGAATATTAACTTGACCTTTAAGACTAATATAAACTTTAAATAATTACAAATGCTCGTAAATTCTGTAATTATCTGTTTTAAAATTTGTTAAGTGTGGTGGTTGCCATGGTATAAAACTAATAAAAAAGATTTATAATTAACATTTTTTAAATTGAATTTTTCAAACGGTTATAATGATAGTGATAATGGACAGCTGTTTTGGCATTCAAATCAATTTACAAATAAAAATATATGCATATAATAATAGCCATAATAATAAAATGCACTCCTGGGTAGTTTTGCTAGTAGAAATAATAATTCCATTATCTACACAAAATAGATATATAAATCCTAACAGCATAATTTAAAAACTTATTTCAATGAGTTTTTTTAAAGCACTTTATAGATTCCGAAAAAGTGCTACGTATACGTACGCGAGCCGAACTGCCAAACTGAACCTCAACTTGGGGTTAGGAAAGGACCGAAGCAACCACCGCAAATAGCGCGAATCGCCGCTTGCAGTTGTTTAGTTTATTTCCCGTAATTCGTGGCTCGGTTCGCATTCGGTTCGACAATGTAAAGGTACCATAATAATTATAATATCTAGATGAGAAGTAAGTATATAATACCTACTAATAGTCTAGTTACGAAAGGTATTTTTTTTGTTTTGTTTAGTTTTGCCAAATTTTGTTGAAAAAATGTGTTTTCTACAAAATACGTTAATATTTAAAAACTTTCATAGAAAAAAACATAACAGTATATTAAACAAATAAAATTACAGATTACAGTGTCACACACACGTCATTTTTCGCTCTCTTAAAGTAATTGCTTTCCTACAGTTAAAACATCAAATTGTATCATTGAACCTCGCAAAATTTTTCAGTGAACTCACATAAAATTGACTTTTATATAATCTCTACAGTGTTGATGTTAATTTGCTGTGAAACCATCCTATATTTCCCCCTCCTCCCCCCCACCCTCCTTTATTTTAATATTTTTAATATTTTCTAACTAAACAAGAAATTAATTTAAGAGAACATCTCTATGCCATTGTACACCATTGTAACACCATTAACTATTCATCAGTGGAAAGTTCATAATTGGCATAATTAATAATATTATTATTGTATCATTATATAATTAAAGATTTGCTGTCAACTTTTCCAAATAAATAAATAAATAAATAAACATAAAAACATAACAGGGACGTTTGGCAGATGTGAAACATTAAAATTGATTTTTATTGAAGGAAGTGAAAATGAAAGTAAACAAGTCTTTATGTATATTACAAATTAAAAATTGACCCTCATTTAGAACAGATGCATTGCCAATTTTATTTGCTACGCAATAGTCTGTTTTACCCCTCTAGGTGCGCCAAAAGATAATTCACACCAAAAACGCACATTAGTAAATTGCACGTCGTGGAAGATCACCGCTACAATATACATGGTATTTTAATGTTAATGCACCAGCACGTAATGCACCGGCTGCGAAGTACAATGCAACAAATCTCCCGCTCGGCGTATTGTGAGCGTCACTGCGAGACTCGATAAATAAATTCAATAAATAATTTAGCAATAAAGGTTCGCTCACACAGAGTTATTCTGTCGTGACTACTTGAATAGTAGAAACCATAGTCATTAAAATTAATAGACTTGCCCTAACATGAAATTTGGGTATCTTAAATGAATCGCCTGGCGTAGCGACGCTAAACTTGAGTGAGGTGGGTAAGTTATAACATATTTGTAAAAATGTCTAAAGAAAAACTAAATAGTGTAAGAAAATAATAAATTTTGGAAACAAGCCGAAACTTTTGTTTCCCCAATTTGGGATATGTAGTTTATTTATCATTGTAAAAAAAGACTAGTAATTCGTAAGCATAGTTTATTTTCGAATACCGAATCGTGATATTACAATACGAGTTTCTTGTACACTGTCAGATTAATTTATTGACGAATCACCGAAAGTGGGACGGTCACGCCGCCACCCGCGCTCCGCGAACTTGGTTTGTTCCCCTTTCTCTGATTGATTCGTACGTTAATTTGAAAGTCTATGTTATAGACGAAATCGCTTCGTATTGATAGTATTTGCTACGAATTAGCAGCTATTAAACACAGCGACGATTTAATTAAAACATTTTCAACTTGGTCGCTAGAAACGAATGAATTTCTTCCTACCTCTACTATCGCCTAGCCTGATATTTCAATTAGCAAGTCATTAGTCGCTAGTTTTTGAGTATTTTTGGTTTTCTTTCAAGTATTTTTCTACATGTAGGACATTTCACTCGCTACAACCTTCGTATTACAAGTAGTTAAAAAAACGACGAAATTGCTCAGTGTGATTGAGGCTTAAGAGTCCATTCTGAAAGTTGCTTCCCGATGAAAAACCCTGAGAAACCATGAAATACCTCCAATTTCTGACATTTCCCACACATTCTAATGGCACATGCTGGCATTAGTTGTGTGCCTTGGTTTTCTTTCATACATTTTAATGTGAAATATATTCATTGTTTTACGTTAATAAATTATGGAAATAGTACAGTACCATAGAACGAGGCGACTCTTGTCATTTTTTAATGATTTTTCAAGTTTCACTTTCTGCTAGTATAGCAGAGAGAATTATTTAAAATTATTTATTTAATAAATTTGATCCTTAAGGTTTCTGAATTTATATTGATTTAAATGCATAAATGCAGTGACTTTTCAAAAAATAAAAATAAATACTGTCGGAGTCACTCCTGGTAAATACATAATTATCTTTATAAACCTGTCATGACTTAAAAAAACTGGTATTCCATATTCAATTTTAATTGATTTAATTAAACATATATTTCAGGGGGGTTCAAAGTTGAAATTCAAATAAGTTTATGATTGTATAAAAAATATTTATTGCCTCATAAAAACGTAATGTCATTGATCTTGTTAGTAAAAATTATTGAAGTAGTAAATAAAATGCAAAAAATATGTGATAGAAGTGCAGAGATGCGGGCATTATAATGCAATACGTAAAATATTATTCAGATGTTCTAAACAAAATCATAAAGTTTTTTTAAATATAGAAAAATCTAATTTTGAAGGAATGTTTACATATGGGAACAAAAAATTTTTGTACAATTTATTGATAAATCATTGTTGAAATAGTGTTTTTCGGAGTAATTTTGGTTTAGATTTAGATTTTTTGATATTTGATGAATTGTGCTTTTACAGAATGTATTTTATCCGATTTTTTTTATTTATATTATGTTTTTATCAATGTTGATCAAAATACAAATTGGAAAGCGCAAAACACCGCAACATAGTGTTAAATAAATTCAACTTTCCGTCAATGAAAAGAATGTCAACCTCAATATGCTACACTAGCGCCTCTTGCCGCCAGGGTTGATGATACTGCAGATATTTTAATGGATTTGAACGTTTTATTTTTAATTATAGTGTATTTAATGTAAGGCATCGAATTCTTCGTTATAAATAAGATTCGTAATAACGTGGATAATTCTTGAAACTTACGGATACCTACACCAATAACAGGTAACGAATGTGTAATAAAAAAAATTACATATATAATCAGATTGCATAGTTAGATGAAGGCGAATCTCTATGTTCTTAAAAAAAACTAAGATTTCTTGGTTAAACATGTTGAAATCATAGCCTTGTGTTCTGTGCTTCGTAAATAGTTAGCTGAAGTTGATAGGTTTTGTTTCAAATACAATAAACACAGTTATGTGTTTGCGCTTTCACTGTATTATTTAAATGTAAATAAGTGAATAACTTCAGCTCACAGCGATACTAAAATGAGTTAATTATCTATTGAGACATATTTCACAAAAATAATAAAATTCCTTAATATTTCCACGAAATAAAAGCGTAGAAGTCGTAGTGATATAAGTGATTTAGGAATAATAATTTACTCCGAATGATTTTTCTATTCACACATAAAGACCGTCTGTGACAGGGCCTTCAAATTTATAGGATTCATCTTAAAAATGACTAAACCATACGGATGTTAATATGATAATTATGTGTGTCTATATGTCTCATTTATTTGTTCGCTCAAGCTTAGAATGTTGAGTAAGTTTTTTGAAATCCACAACAATATTAACAAAAAATGATTATTCTTTTTAAATATTTTTAAAAAGGCTTCCGAAGTCGTACCGAACACCCGTACTACAACAATCAAAAAACTCAAAAGCATTCTATTAGTTATCATCGCGTGTTGGAAGAAATATATCCGACAAAAAATCCCACTTAAAATCATTAACAACACTGTTGACAATGACTACCTTCTAGACAAAATTCAAATCCAATTTGAGACGCGGAAATGGGTACCGCCCTCCCGAGAACTATTTATTGGATAACCAACACCTCTTTTGGTTTGGTTACTTAGCAAGGGTGCCTGGGTTTAACAGGTGAGATTAGACTAGGTCTTCTGCGTCTACCCACCTATTGCTCAGCGGTGACACTTTTCGACCTCTCTAGCAGGATAGATTCATACTTCCTTCACTTCTGGATACAATAACCCTCCCGATTCCTACCCACCCTTCACACATTTTTTTTCCAAAACTCCTCTCCATCATTTACTTGAAAAGACCATCTACACAGCAACCTCAAAGATTACACTCCCTCAAAGAGTATAGCTTCATGTATGGAGATAAGTTTAAGAAAAAATAATTCCTATATCAAATCAACTATTCCATATCCCACAATAAAAAAAAACTAACCACTGAACATAAATTTTTCGGAAGAACAAAATATATTTATACTAAATACAGTAAATTTTTTCAGAGGCTGATGTTTTTCGTTTCTCCAGGTGTCAATTTTGTAAATGAACAGGTATTAAAATAAATAATTCTAAATATTATTAACTTTATCCCTGCCATATGTTTTAGAACTTTGAGTTATTTTTTCTCATTTCATAATAATAGTGTCATTTTTTTCAATTATTTTGTATGCATTTATCACTTTATTTACACTATTTTCTGATGTACTATCAGTTTTAGGAATATGTTTATAATAATTTAACGTTATCAACGTAATACAAATTATAAATAGGAAATATACCTATATAGTTCACAATTTCCATATTTTCGTAAAAAAATATTACTAACGGTTTTTTTCACTAGTTTATTTTACCAAGTAAACGTCAAAATGTGTAAGAAACTGTGTGTTAATAAAAGAAAAAAATGTATGTATAGATTCATTTAAGGCAAGACACAAGATCGTTTGATATATATTTTATTTTTTATTTTTTATAACAAAAAATATATGGCTTGGTCCTCTGTTCGAGTCCTAGTGTGACCGTATCTTTTTCTGATTTTTCTGTTTCAATTTTTTGTTTAATATTGTCTTCAATGATTAAATATTACAATTTGAGGTTTTTTAATTAAGTTATTCCAATTATATATATTTATTTTAAGAAACGAAAAATATAGCACTCTTAAATTATCATAAATATTTCAAAAGTATATATTTGAAACGAATATCAATACCCACATTCATTTCAGACCTAACTAATATTTTAGGTTTTCATGTTTCTAGAATGAACGGTAAAATTGGGGCGTCAGCAAAGATCCTACCGAGTAAGGCCCACATCATTATTAAATTGATTTCATAAAATTAAAATAAATATAAAGATTAATAAATATAATAAATAAATAAGACGTGTGCACGGGCCGTGCATGATCTAATAAAACACAAAAAAACCGTAAAATACTGCATTATGTATTTAGTTAATGTCCGTTTTATACATTGTTCTCGGAGAGATGACCAGTGAAGCCAACTTCCCGCGAGGGCTAGGACAATTAGATAAAACATCGATTCATCTTGTCACTTATAATAAAACGCTTACGTTCAATGTTCTGACCTACTATGAACATTAGTTTTGTGCCATGAACTTATATGCATAAAGGTACATAAATAATGACATGGTTTAAGTTCCTACCACTGGCACTGTATAGAAAATACCTTTAGATAACATAAGACCTGTCAAATTCTAGTCCAATGAGAGGTCAGAGTAGAAGATACTCTCACTATGGTCCTGGTTGTAAATCACCATCAACTAACTGAAAACACTGTAAATACAAATCAATTGCTTGCGCTTGCGGGTACGCTGTGAGTAGGTATTGTCATCCGCATTTATCATTAGGAATAAAAAACCAGATTAGTTTGAATCCGCTTGTTGACGGCCTCCGTGGTCGAGGGGTAAAGCTTTCGACCATCAATTCTAAGGTCGGTTATATATATAGTCGTGTTTAATTAATTTAATCCACTACATTCAGCCTCACAACATACCCCGACTGGGCATACATCCAAAGTCTCACTGGCTCCAGATGCTTGGAAGCAAATGGGATTTCTGTGCGGTATTCACATAAAAAAAGTGTTCAACGAATTAAGTAGGTAAAGATTGAGTTTGCTTCATGCCGCACACCAACAGAACATTTCATTTGGCTAACATTAAAAGATAAGTAAAAAAATAAAGTCACGTTCTATGCTATAAACGTTTAAACAGTAGCGGCCAGTTAATAAGTTCTCCCGAGCGCCGGACAACCTTCAATTCCGAAATGTCTAATCACAATGCGAAACTTGGATCGGTTATAACATCTCACAAAGATCTATTTTCTATGTATCTTTGTGTATCTTTTTTATGTATCTTTTTATGTATCTTCGTTTTAACATACTTATTTTAGCTAGTCTTAAATCCTTTATTCGTCTAGGATAACTTGAAACCTGTAAATTTGACTGTCCTGAAACGGGAATCTTCCTTAGTTGGACATTCAAAATCATAAAATGTAATCAGTCTTATATTATAAAAAAAAATATATAAATAAATAAATAGGTACATACTAAGCGTGCGTAACTTGCAGGAACACTGTGTCTATGTTCCTAGCAGTTCGTTTTCGATTCAGAATTCAGATCCAGAATTTAATCGAAAGCGTAGGTACATACAATTCTTCTCCAATATTGACATTCCGCGGACGGTGTCCCAATTTTTACCGACACATCGGAATATTTTTTCAGTGGCATTTTAAACGGGAATATATTTCAGCAAGAGGAACATGGAGGTTTTCGCTAAACAAAGGGAACGAAGAATGGAGCTTATTTAATAGTACCTAATTTTAAATTTAATTCACTTAATGTTGTACTCTGGCGAACCCCAATATGTTTTTTAATACCGGCCACCACTGTGTGTAAATAGTCATATTTCCAAAAAAATATTACCCCTGCGTAAATTGGCTCGTATTTAGTTTAATGTTCCATCATTTTGTTTATCTCTTTAAAAATGTAGTCCTGGAAAATTGGGTTAAATGTTGTAAAATTCTGTTAAATTATTTTAAAACACAATAACCATCCTAGTTTTAGAACTATTTTAAAGAATACCTGACATCATTAAATTAAGTTAATTTGTTTATTATTCTTTTTTTTTCATTTCAATTCTGTTTAAAATAATTAATTAATTTATCTTTATTTTCATCTCTTTCTTATTTTCAGTTAAACCTATTTAACCTATACCTATTTTACAACTGAATGAATCATTTTTGCTATTTGTTTTTGGGGTGTTATGCCGTGTTGCGCTAACTCCTTCTTTAGCCAACGTTTCGGAAAGCATTGCAGTGTCCATCATCAGGGCAGATGTGTTATTTACAAAATATTTATTTACAAAATAACACATCTGCCCTGATGATGGACACTGCAATGCTGTCCGAAACGTTGGCTAAAGAAGGAGTTAGCGCAACACGGCATAACACCCCAAAAAACAAATAATAAAAATACTTTTGGCCGTGAAAATCTTAAATCATATTTGAATGAATCATGTATTACATTCATATAATAATACACAAATTTCGACTACCATAATACGGTCATGTGTCTAGTGTGGTAGTCGAAAAGCATGTAAAAAACCTGTATCCAAATATATTTTTATGAATAAAGAAAAAAAAAAGTTTTGAAAAGAAACATTATGAAACTGTATAACATATTCCCAAAACCGATTTTGATTAATTTTCCAACCAAGGGCAGACTGTTGAATTTTAATTTGGTTAAAAGTTAATTTCTACTTATTTTAAAATCACTACTCTTTTTTGTATTGAATTATTGACCACTACGAAACAACGCACCAGTACAAAACAGGCGATTTAAAATTACTGTTAAAATTATTCCTTTCAAACCCGATATGTCAGGTTTCCGCATTTCAGCACGCTTTCGAATTTTGAGGATTTATCACTTGACATTAATTTATTACCCAAGCATTTTTCATTTTATTTTTTTGTTTTTAATGAAACGTTGCTCGGCCTTTCGGATTATACCAAATGCTGATCACTTCGCATCTAATTCATTTATCAAGAATCCTGCTTGCTATAGGAGTAGGTAAATAATATAATTTTTTTAAACCATTGCTCAACTTAAAGAACCAAAGATTCTGCTGTCATTCTAGGTTATTGAATTTATTAGAATTTTTCACAAGTAACTTAATTACAAAAAAAAAACAGTTAGTATTTTACTCTATGTTCCAGAGTGATAGATCCTGTGAATTTGTGAGCCCTGTTAAACGATTGTTGAAAAGTTTACTGTCATCAGAGAGGTTGGAATATAACCTAGCGATTTACATAACTAATAACTCCATAAATCGGTGTTCAGTAGTTGCTTTGGAGATGTTGATTAAAACTCTCGAATTTACTGACGATGAATTTATTGCGAGAATATTTTTTAGAGCGGAACTCGCGATGTAATGACGGTAGGGAGTAGTCAACCGCGGAGTTAGGACGCTAGATACAGAATGAATTTTGCTAGTCACAGTTAGATTTAGCAACTCGCTCTAGCAGTGATACCAGTAATATAAAATATTGTCAAATTAAAGCAGTCCTTCTACAAGACTACCGATAAATGTGTCGAAAAGTGATTTATAATGGTTTCAGACATATTTCAAGACAAGATATGAAGTGCTGGATTCTTCCCAATCATCAAATATATAATATGATAATTATATAATGAGAAAATGTTAATTGAATGTGAATCTCAAGTGACCTACCAGGTAAGTATTGTACTGTATATTATCTCCATATATAGTATAATTTATAATATAGATTACTGTAGAAATGTATTATGAGTTTGTACAGCGCCCTTGAGGTGATTTTGCACAAAAACGGCGCTATACAAGTCATCCAATTATTATTATTATTTTACTATTTATCATGGACATTAAACAGCATGTTAATTATAAGAGTCCCTCCAGTGAGTTTATACGAAGTTAGTTAAATTAAGGTTTACCTAAGTTATATTAGGTAAGGTAATTTTAGGTGAAGTTAGGTTAGGAAAAAACTTCGCTAGAAATTCATCACAACCTTATCAATTCTCAGTAACACACAAGTGTAATAATTATCAAAAATTGTTTGTCTCAGTCAGTCCGACTAAAGCCAGGTTAAATATGTTAATAAGACCCCAGCTCGGTGATCCCGGGTTAGGCGGTAGGTGGGTTAGGCGACAACATTCCTAGATAGAGCTTCCTTTGACACAGGATCTAGGCGGCGGCAGGCCGCAGTCTTCTGGCGCACGTCGCACAGGATTACCCTGTTTTGAAAAGCTAGCGGAATGCAATTCTCGAGCGATTTAAATATTTCTTCAGTAGTAAATTTACTATTGCAGTAGTAGATGTGATGATAATGATATGATGCTTAAAATTTAAGTGAAAATATGCAACTTGGAATGATGATGAGAAAAGTTTAAACTTTATTCTTGTTATTATTTATTGCCAATTAGTGATTACTGCACATATTCGTATATACTGTCAATATTTATAAAATACTCTTTTAAGTAGATTGATTCTGAAAAGTTACGTAACCTACAACGTATTTAAACGTAAAATATTATTATTCAAGACTTAACATTTTTTTGTCCCACTTGTAAATGTATTTGTTATTCACTTTTTGTATTTTTTAATTACCGATTGCAATGTACTGGTTTGTACTGTTTTTGCAAATAAATAAAATTTCAATATTGTTATCGGTCTTCCGAGAATTTTTTAAAAAAATATACCTAGCAATATATATGATGGTTTTAGAATATTTCTGGTTTTAGAATATTCATTGGTACCTGAATTATTAGTAAATAAGTGTGTATAATCATTGATATGCTTCAAAAAAAATAGTTGAAGTAGGTGAAATATCTTTATTTTACTTTATTTACTATCCAGAACAATAATTTAGGATGATGGTTTTAAATAGATTATAACGGATATATGATTGTGAAATAGGTGGTCCTGTGTGTTTAACGTAAGGAATCAAAGAGAAGGTAACTTTATGAGTTTTGATTTAGAAAACTTTTTTAGTGTTATCACCAAAATACTCTTCGTCCTGTTAGTGACATTAAGCATCTAATAATAGAATTTGGCAAGTGCATTTAAACGACCGCATTTTGTAAAAAAAAACTAACTACGTTATAATTTACACTTCTGAAGATATAGATATAGCTGGATATTTCACAACATGAAGTATATTTTTATCTCTTCGTTCGTCTATCGTTATATAGCGAACGTGACAAAAAAAACAATACGTAAAGTATTATTTACTTAATTTGATATTGTTTACATTTTAAAGATACGCACATCGTACACTTCGCTGTCTTGGGTATGTAATTAAAGATAGGTACTATAAGGTCTGTTCATAAATGTATTTTTATACGCTTATCCAAAATTAATGCCCACACTTATAAGGCCGAGAGAGGAAACGGCTAAAAACGCTTGCCAGGCAAAAGTTTCTAGCAAAGACAGGCCTGTCCCTACAGAGTTCCCGCGTCCCGAACTAGTTTTACAAGACCAACTAGAGTACAGGCCTAGGAGCGCGACGGATTTTGAAGTTGGTGATCAAGTCAATGATATCGAGCAGCTTCCAAATGGCGGCGATTGTTGGTGAAAATTTTTTGTTACATAAATACGTATACTTAATCTATACTATCTAGATGTAACGGACGTACTTCTCAAATATCAGCCGACGTCGCCCCATATTAAAATCTGCTATTTACCTTAACTTTGCCTGTCCTTAAATTGAATAAACTGCCTGTAAATGTATGAAAAATTATGTTAAAATGTATATTTAATGTCAATATGTAATGTCAATAAATGAAACGTCGGAGCTTGGCTAGAGGTATACGGGCAGAGAAGTAGTGTGAGAGCTGGTAAAATCATAAACATGTTTTAATTCGGGAACGATTGTTAGAACCGTGCCAAAACGTAGTGGGAAGCCGTGCAGTGCGCCATGCGCCGTCATAGCGTCACAAATGACCGGTGGTACGCCGTCATTACGTCCCACGGGCACGGTTCTGAGGATCGTGCCCAAACAAAGGAAGGCCGTGGTCACGTTCGACCACGGCCCGAAACTACCGGCCGAGCGGCGGGGCGCCGCGATAGCGTCGCAAACACGGCTCACGGATTCCAGGAATCAAAGAGAAAGTGAGCCCGTATGCGCGTCGTGCGCCCGCTGGCGGCTATAAAACGGGCAACAGGCCCTCAAAACAGAAATCTCCAGAAACCATCACCAGCTCTACACCTCTCTCTCTGCTCTGCCCTCTACCTCACTCCGACTTCTGCCTCTTCTCGCCTTCTTTCACTCTGACCCCCGCCTCACCCTGGACCACGGACTGCCTATCCCTTCGGACCAGACTCGGAATCAGCTCAAGAACAAGCGACAAGCAATCGGACCAGCTCTACAGCGGCTTCAGAGACGGCCCCGTTCTACCCCTCCACGCCACTGAAGGACGACATCTTCCGCCTCCACGGATTGGGATCACCGGCCCCTTACAGTCTTGTGTGTCACACGACTTCTGTCTGATACACTAGAATTAACTTTTTTTTTATAAACTTTGGCTATTGTTATAATAATAATTCTCTAAAACTGTATATATTTATTTATGTGTGTAGTTAATTTGAAGATTGAATTATATCGAATTTTTTTGTTATTTAATAAGACTTAGAATATTGTTTACACATCGCCTTTTAAGCATCAATTTATGTTTTTGTACATACTTACTCTTCCGAAAAACACAAGCTCCTGGAGCTTACCTTATGGGGGTAGTAGAATAATTTGGAAAAAAAGCAAATTGTTATAATTTGAATCCTTTTGTTTTGTAATGAATAAAAAAAATAACAGTGATTAATTAGTGGTAACAATGACTTTGTAATTTGATGACGGCGCGCTCAGGCCTGTTCTCTAGTCGGCCTTGCTAGTTTCCAGAGTGACGTTTACTAACTGTATTGGGAGTGGTTGGGATAGACTGTTGCGGGTAGCCGGGTAACCGGCGCAAAATGCTGACTGTTGGCTTCGTATTAAAGTTGAATATTCATTACTAAACGAGCGGAATGCAAATAGGATAGCATTGCCCAGTGCACACTAGAGGTAACAAAATCCACTCACCTGCGGGAGCGCAGGCACGAGACGGTGAGAAGATGTTGTATTCTTGAATGACGTATCCTATTTGTTTGTTTGAAGAACATATGATAATTTAAGACTAGGTAATAATTTGTCTTGATATTTCAAAAATGTTATCATTTTGTGTATATCCGTCAGTTTTCAACTATATAGATTGTGAATTTATTAACATTTTCATAAGATCAATTTATCTGTGGTTTGATATTAGCTACCTGTGTTCAGAGTTAAGGTGCACCACTATCAGAAAGTGATATTAAAACAAGTAAAAAAGTTGCATCACCTTTTTAAAAATTCCAACATTTTAAGGTAGTTTGTAAATTCAAAATCCAGTTCTTTTTTCTTGTGTCTATTTTTTTATTTGTGGAACAACTGGTCAATAATGATATTTTTATTTTTTTTTTTATTTATTTGGGGAAATCAACAGATTATTTACATATATAAGAATAAACTAAATAATAAAGATAAAATCCAATAACAGATTTTCACTTAAAATTATAATAATAATAAAGAATATTAAAACAAAAAACCCGTGGCCTGAGAAATTTACAAAAAATACAATATTGTTAATAATAAATAAAAAATAATAACAGATCTAGGAACACAAATAAATTAAAATTTAAAGTTAACTGATATACTAATAACCAGCTAAATTTCAAAAATTTTAATTTAACTGATATACTAATAACCAGCTAAAATTCAAAACATAATGTATTGTAAAATTTCAACACAGCAGCAATCGATAAAAGCACTACACAATAGCAATAATAACAATATAATAAATGTATACCTACAACTAAATTGAACACATGAGTATAAATTGGAAGGTAAGTAACTGGAAAGGATTCAAAACAATAACATGATAACTTCCAGTAGAATATTTAAAATTATTTAATGTTAGTTATTACATATCTTTTAAAGGTTCCTAAATTACTTGTGAATATGTCCATATGATTAAAATTCTTATTAAATATACTACAGGCTCTGAATATAAACGCATTTTGTCTGATATTAGTAGAACATTTATGGAGATGAAAAAGTGATTTTTCTCTAGTTCTAACGCTCGGGACTCTAAAATTATATAAATATAAAATTATATATATAAATATATTTAACAGAACTCGAATTGAACCTTCACAAATTTGATGAATTGTTCTAATACTCTGAAACAACTCATCCTAAATGTTTCTGATCTGAAAAATAATACAATGTAAAATAAACACAACAAATGTATAACGACGATAAAAAATAATCACTTATGGCATAAACGGTTCAAATTTTCATAAAATATTTTTACTTTACATAACAAAAATTTAGCGACCCGTCTCATCAGATGCTTAGACAAAACAAACTGGCGAAACGGTGGCGTGCGTTAGGTAGTTAATCCTGCGTGAAATCTGGCACGATGAACTCAAATTTGCTCAAAACAGTTTTCTATACAAAGGAATGCCAATTATAATGCGCTTCCAAAAACTTTAAAGTCTGCACCAATTGATAATTGATTCAAGCAGGATTGTAAGAGAAATTAATGAAAAGAATATTTTTAAAATTGTATGTATGGTAGGTTAATAATAATAAATTAATAGTTAACCTAGATGTAATGGCTAAAATTAAATAAATTATTTATTTTTATATCTCAAAATATATCCATTTTCAATAAGCTCTTTTACGCTTTCAACACAAAATTATTTGTACTTTGTTTTGTTGGTACAAATAATTGAAATATGACCAGTAAACACATTTATAGCGAGATTATTGGAATTAAAATTAGTCGCATTTCACAATGGTAGAGCGAATCATTGTTCTCCTGATATACAACATGTGATCATAAACTCTGCTGAATATTACCACCTCACTAAACATGTACAATGTGCAATCAAAACTCATGGTAATTGGTGTCTGGATCAAATTAATTACGATCGTTGGTGACAATATAATTTTGGGAAGTTTGAATTGTTACAATTTATAATTGGTTTAATCTGTGTTCTGGATTAAACTGATTAATACTCGTAATTATATTCAATATTGACAAAGAATTAACAATCATAAATACACACGCATTACCAAAATACGCAAGTATTTGGAGATTGGCCAGCTTCCGTCCTAAAATTTGGGCCTACCATGATTCTTAACTATTTACGTAATATTATTTATTTATTAATCTTTGGGTAATCGACAATTGATTTATATAATTTTTTAATATTTTTTGCTTGGGCAGCTATGATAACCTCTTCTCGAACAATTTCTCGCTTGCAAAGCTTGCAAGCTAATTCTACAGATTACTCCACCCATTTTTACTGCAACAGTATTACTGGATTGACTTCAGCAGACTGAAGCGACCGAGAATGGGAATAGAACTTTTGGAGCAGGCGACAAGAATGGTGTCTAGAGCTTTGACCGATTGCCTAATCCGACCATACCGTCAACTTATAACGTTACTCTTGTAATCCTTTCTCTTTTACTAAAGTCATATGTTCCGAGGGCTACATAGAAGAGAGCAAAGAAATCGAAAGTTCTTAGCAGTTTTCTGTGCAATACAAATTAGAATAGGTTGATACAATTAGAACTAAACGGAAGCCGCCGCCTTTGAATAAAATGCTTAACTAACCTCACCATGCTCCAAAGAAGAATATCTGCATATGCCCAGGTTGCGGAAAAATATTATTAGAGCCAATAGTGGAGGAGTGGATTCAGTACAAAATATGTCAGGAATGATAGCACGAGAGCAGCAGCAACACCTAACAGTAACACCTAAACAATAACCAACACCTCTGCCTTGGGTCACCCCACGTGGTTCGCTAAGTTGATTTAGCAGGGGGTCATCAAGTGAAGTATGTTCAGGATTCGCCTGCTCACCAGCTGCGTGGAGTGCCAGATCGGGAGAGGCTAGTTTGAGGAGATCCTTTAACCTCGCCAACTGGTCTCGCAGGAATAGATTCATACGTACCTCAGTCCTAGATACACTGATCCCTAGTATTCTACCCATCCCTCATACTTTTTCCTTCCCAGAACGTTCTCTCCTTTCTGTCCTTTAAAAGATCCTCCACAAAGCTTCCTTGTAAAAAGTTTAACCTGGTTATTTGTTTTGCAAAACAATTTTTAAATAAGTTAGATTCAATGTTCGAAATAAAATAAACACAACATTCCATCAAGTGACATATCACTTACCATAAATATGCATAAAGAAAGCTTGATTATAAAAGGTGATTGATAATTATTTAGAAAACAATATAGATACATTTTTATCGCTTTGTTTAGAAATGGTTACACAACTAATAGTTAATATCACTAGACATTTGTTTTTACATTGTACATACATAACTCAGTACGATTCTTGAGGCTGGTACCATCTCCGGAAAAAAATCGAAAAAGAACAAAATATTTTATGATCTCTTCCCGAAGAAATAACAGGAAAGTATTTTAAAAACTATTTTAAACAGAAATTGTTTTATACTAAAGTGTAGAAAAATAGGCGAACAATTCACTCGGTAGAAGGTAGAAAGCGACTTCTGGTCCCCCGCAAAACTCCTTCCCGGGAGCAAATAAGTATTGCCGGCGTCCCGTCCGCGATTCACGATCGTAACGTCTCTATTGTGACATGCCTCGACTTTGCTCAGCTTAAATGAGCTTACCACCAATTGACCAATAAAGACGGCGATTTATTAGTAAGAGCGTGAGTACCAATCAACATTGTGGACGGTGTGGAGCGGCGCGTTTCCTGGTCCTGCAATGAACACCGTGTAAAAGTAAGAACTTGTTTACCCCCAGACATGTTCCAGTATTATTATTGTTTGTGGTTAAGTCAATATTTTTACACACTAGAGATATAATATAATGTAAACATAAGTGGGCGTGTACAATATAGATTTTATGTTCAAGCTACACGCGGAAGCTGTACGATTTAATATGTTCAAAGCTGTGGGAGGGAGAGTTGAGAGGGGACTCTCGGAGAGGATTTAGTACGGTAGGAGAAGGAAAATATATAAATAATGTACATACCTCTCGGTTAGCAGATCAAGGTTGAAAAACGACGCCCACACTTTTTATCTGTCTTTGACGACTGTGTGGTGAGCGATATCGTGAAAATAGATCGGTCACTTGTATATATTTTAATCGGTGACCGGATAAATCATCAAAATGATAATTCATCACATCTTTAAAAAGTTATATAAAGTCATTAAAAGTGATGAAACAAAAACTTTATTTACTGGGTAAAGTAGGTTAGGTAAGGTTTAATTTTTTTTCGTCGATTCTAATGACTTCATATCACTTTTTAAAAGTGTGTTGAATTGTCAATGTGTTGAGTTATCATGGAACCATTTTAATCATTTTATTAACTCCATTTGTAATAAACGCATTTTAAATTCGACACCACAGATGAACAACCATTTACCCTACATTAAGGATTTTTTATCATTTAGGTAAAATTTAAAAAACATTAATAAGGAGTGTGAGAAACATTAGATAATTGAATAACTCAATGTATTATGTGTAATTTGTATATATTGGTACGTATTTAAATTGGTAAAACGATGAAAATTAAATTTTCAAAGTGATTTTCTTTGACGTCACACCTTGGTTATGTTGGTTTTTTTTAGCTTATTGAGTAATAATAATATTATTATGTACCTACTTAATTTTAAAGTTTGCTGTTTTTGGGAAGGGGTGGATTATCTCGTATATTAAATGTATGTAACTGAATACCAATCGCTAAAACGTGAAAAAAAATGTTTTAATAAATTTGTTGTTGTTTTACGGACCAATAAGAAGAATTTAAATGGTGTCATAAATACATCAAGGATCTGAACTCCACAACTGTTTTATTTGCTTATAAACGAGAAATTCAATATCTAGATAGTGTAAGCTATAGGTACTGTTTATAATAGTGGTTGAATAAATAACTGTTGAAGATGTTCCTGGAGTCTAGACATATTCAAAAGAGAGTTCTAGGAAAAAAATGCGAAAAAACACATCTGAATAGATCAATAGATAGATGTTTGTGAGTCCTTAGAAACAATTTACATATACATATTTACCTATTACTCAGTGGCAGTTTTATTTAAATTAAGTTTGTGCAGGGAACCCTCATTAGCACATTATAAACAGCGCACGTTTACAATTCTGTCAAAGAGCAACCGGATATTCCTATGCTGTGAGTTGTAGAATCAGTACGAAATACTTCATTCGAAAACACCTAAACAACAAAATCCCTCTGACGGTGAAATCTTATAACCTACGCTAAAACAAGACTATCTTTGTGAGATTGATTACACGGCGTGTAATAGATGCATGTTATATGTTTCTTTTCTTTAAAGAACATTTTTATTTTCTTGTTTCTTAGTGTCTCCAATAATTTTCTTTTAATGGCGTTTGTAAATCTAGTAGTTAATCAGATTTTGTCTTAATTATCTTAAGTTTGTAGTAATGCGATATTGTGTAGCGCTTTCTGTAGTTTATATCGGTTTTCGACAATAAGGCAGCTGCATTTAATGATTTTGACGCAGTTATTCTTATTAGTTATACCTAATATTGTACATATACAAATATTGTGTTGTTTATATAACAAAATAATGCGGATTGGTGTGAAAGGGGGATTGAAATTAAAAATGAGGAATATATGTCAAATTTTAAAATAACTTCTCTTGATATTCTGAACCCTTAGTGAAAAATACCACGAACCGCCACTGATAGTCTATAACTTTAAAAAATACGTATTGTTTTTTCAGGTTTTCTCACAAACTTTCTTATTAAATAAAATTCCGGCTTCATAAAAACACTTGAACAAGACACCGATCTGTAGGTTAACGCCTTATTTCTTATCCACTGGTTCCTACAATACTTGATAGCTAACGCCATGTATGAGTAAACTATTAGACTAATCCAATGGTATCTACGAGTGAGTTTATACAATAATATCAAAGATATAAGTTAAACGAAAAAAAAATCATAATTCCTTCTTAAGTTCATGCCCCTATAATACAAAGTGTCTTTTTAAACAATATAATATTAAAAAAATATATTCAAGGTATCCGGGAGTAGAATACACTGACTTCTATATTACATTACATTATTAGGGTTGCCATCAGTCCCAATATGTCGGGACTGTCACCGTTATAGAGCACTCTGTCCCTCTGCCCCGGCAAAACCTAAAATGTTTCAATAAAACCTACAATGTCCCGATTTAAAAACAAGACAACAAACATTTTTTTATATGCAAGTTTCAACCAAAAGAACACATGCAAAGCAGCAGTTTTATTGGTCCTCATATGTATATATAAGCTTCTACCTATAAAAATTACTAATAAAATTTCAAACTATGTAAACAAATAACATACAATCGAATGTGTTAGAAAATTTCATCTTTTTTCATCACAATTTTTTATTTTTTCTTGTTCTGCTTTCTGCTTGAATTGGTGAAAACATAAGTTTGAATATCAGAATAACAGAAAAATTGAATGACAGCAATTTTATTTTTTATTTATTTATGTATTTTCTTGAATACACTTTTTACAAATGATTACAGTGGTTTATATTGTAGTACATAGAAAAAGGGTATAAAAATAAATAACATAGGTTGATGTAAAACTGTGTGTGGGTAATATTGTATGTTACGTGAACACCTCCCTAGGAGAACCTGTGCTGAGGTGTTAACGTGTTTGCGATTAAGTGTGACAGGTATTTATGTTTTGTAGTAGAAAGTTAATTGTTTTTTTCACAGACATATATTGAAACATGAAAACACACATTTATATGTGAGTATTTTTGGATAATTCTTGAAGAACGTGTATAATATTTAACTTTACTCATTATATTTTATTTCTTCATATGAAGCGGTTACTTTGTGATGTGACATTATAATTTAAAATTAAACAATAACTTTGTAAACATCACTTATAGGTAAATACTTAATGCCGACCGGGTTTCGCTACAACCGTAGCTTCATCAGGACAGTATAATACTAAACATCTAAAATATAAATTAACATGTGTTGATTGGGTTCTCCGAATTTTCAAATCATCTCATATCAACCAACCATACGTTTGACAAAAATACTGGCGTCAGTCTATTACATAAAAACGGAATAGGCCTTAGGTTGGATAACTTAGAGGCGCTAGAGTTAAGGAAAGCCAAAAACGTCAATAGCAAAGTCATCAACAACCAAATAAACCTTAATAAAAGCCCTATACTCAGATTGTTCCCTATTGACAAAGAGCACTCGCCTCTCAATCTCTCACCTATCCCTACCTCTTCCACTGTAGCTCAGACTGTCTACTTACCGTGATAAAAACACATGTTAATTTATATTTTAGATGTTTAGTATTATACTGTCCTGGTGAAGCTACGGTTGTAGCGAAACCCGGTCAGCATTAAGTATTTACCTATTAGTGATGTTTACAAAGTTATTGTTTAATTTTAAATTACATTATATTTTACTTAAATTGGATAATATCATTTTTTCTTGGGTTCCCTTTACTTACTTAAACTAAAATTAATCTCTTATTGTGTCTCAATATCGATTTATCTATCACCCTTTTTGTAAATGTATATCAATACTAACTGCTAAATTAATCAATGTTAACTTGATTTCATATCCAAAATTCGATTTTTTGTGAAAAAATGTTTGAGTCTATGTTTTCTGTTTAACATAATGTATGTACAAAAATACAAGTACCAGTACCAGAGGACTGTTGATGACTTTTGAGTGTGGTAGAGAGCTAAGTTTGAAAAATTTGAAAGATTTTTTTTTTCAATTGCATTGCACTGATTTCCTGAATATCTTCATACAAAAATCTGAAATATCGAAAAAAAAAACGTTTTCGGCAACGCCATCAAAGATGCCATTTTTTAATACTAAATCTCAAAACACACCCGAACGTCACAAGCCGCCAGTGAATTACCTACTACATATTTTGTTGTTGAATTGTTGGACGTTGTTTTTATTTTGTTAGGTTTTCAGTTTTATCAATGCATAAACGATGTTATTTTATTCAAATTTAAACAATAAAATAATTCGTGGAAACAAATGGTAATAACCAATTATGTTTTTCGATATTTACTCGGAAATAAATAAAGGTGTAGAAAATAAAATTTAAATCTATTTATTTTAATCGTAAGTACCTCTATGGATATAATTTACGAATATATTTTCATAATAATGAAAATAAAATAACCTTGATTGAATACCACTTTATTTCATATATTTATAACCAACCGGTTTCAGTTCAACCCGAACCTTCATCAGGGTTAATAAAAACATATTCAATTAATTACAGAGGTGTATGGGTACTAATAGTTAATTAACTTAACCCTGATGAAGGTTCGGGTTGAAATGAAACCGGTTGGTTATAAATAATATATACAGTAAAGTGGTATTCAAACAAAGTTATTTTATTTATTCTAATTATGTATACCCACAAAGTGTTTGTTACACTTGAAAAAATAAATATATTTTCTGATAGTAGCTTCACCATAGTTTGATAATGCCTTCAGAGGGCGAAATAGCTGTCACGCGTGAAAATAATTATACAGTAGAACTTGTTAAACTGTTTTTTTTTCATTCAATAATATTATTATTGAATATATGAAAGAAAAACCAAAAATCATTTGAGTGAATTACCTTGACGAATCTACCTATGCATATAATTTATAAATATATGTCATGTCATGACCGTTGACCAAAAAAAATATTATTTAACCATTCATCACTATGCGCTTCATACCAATATTATGCAATATCGGTTTGTATCTAATTTATTAGTCACCTAATGTTAACCCTTTGAACATTTTTTCAAGCATTTACCCCAAAGTAACAAAGGTAGTTCTATTTCTTATCACTTCCAGGTCAGGATCTTTTGGGTCCGATGCCGTCACCAATATCATCTTGTACGCAATAAAAAGAAGACATGGGCACACCTACTCGAACCTTTTGGCTCCTGGCATGAATCATTCATTGTGCAGATGTTTCCACACGATCTGCCTGCAACATGGGGTATTTATAAGAATTCCAAATGTCTCCAGTGGTGATAAAAACTTTTATGAAGTTGTGATCGCGACTGTAATCGCATTTTGGTGAATCTTTTGTTTGTTTTTAAACGGAAAATTATTATTTGCTTATGAGAAGTTTGATGTTAAGGAATTACGAGATTTACACATTGCAGAAAACCTAAGAGTGACAATATTATAAAACGTACTTATTTCGGTAGTTGGAGAATGGATAAGTTTGTAAGTAATGTGAATCATTCCTGCGTAATGCTTAAAATTATTCATGTTCTACTTATCATATAAAAAGACAAGCGATTAAGGCGATGCACTACGTCGTTTAATATTTTAAATTGAGCCGCTTTCAATAACAACCCTTACGTAGATGGCCATAAGTTTAAAATTTCCACCATCCGCCTGTTTTGATTTATGCTAGGAAAAAACATGGCCAAAAAGTGCCTTTTATTTTATTTTGTGGATGTTCAGGCATAAATATTTAATTTTTTTCCGATCATTTTATAAATCACTTAATTTTCCACATTATACAATAAAACTATAACCGAAAATGGGTTCGTAATAGGAGATTTAGAACTTTAAAGCAGTTTTCATAGGCCTATACATTATTTTTTTCTGGGCTTATAAATAGACATAAAAATACTCAATTATTTCTAAGGCCAAGAGTATTCTACTCGCAGTATTTAATTAAAGCACCTGAAACATTTCTAGGCGACCAAATTTTCAAACCAAAAACACATGATTTTGCAATACTACGTTTGGCATCGCCTTAAGTAAGAAAGTAAAAAAATATTTTAAAATATGATAATTCTTAGTGTGAAATTAATATTTGTTTTGTTTACATGTTTGATAGATGATTTAATAGAGTGATGACAAGGCGCCAAGGAGCCAAGGCGCTGATAATAGGCGCCCTTGAGTTTTTTACTCGCGCCAGGTGTCAAACCAGGTACAGTGTACTTATTTAAGCACCACTTTCGTATACGCATTTTTTTAAAATGTATATCCTTTTATTGTTTTATATCGTTTTTGTTCCATTGGTATGAATATAAAAACAATAGTCTTGTATTTTTATAATTTATCTTAAAGATGAAGGATATATTTCTTCTTTTCAAATGCAATAATTCTCAGGCAAATATTTTTTTTTTATCCTTGACCTTCACAAAGCTGCTATCATAATAAACCTCTGAAAATCGATTTAATAATTATACTTATTTACTATTCAACTGTTGGTTTTCCAAAATAAAATGAAATAATCTGATTTTCAAGGGTCTGCCCTAAAGTGAAATACTAACCGCATTCAGAGTTTAACAGATCCCGCAGAATGAGTGTTGATTTGTTGGAACATACAGCACAGCAGCATCTCCCAAATATAATAATATTATTTCACCAAATGAAATAACTTTCCCGTGTAGTACTTTGGTACTTTACAATGTGGCTTTTAACCTCCCTGACCCTAATAACAAACTATACACTTAAATATTATTATCATTAAAACTAAAATTATACCTGAAGAAAGCCCTGGTCGCAGCCACAAACGTGATAAATTGTCGTTTGTAGTAATTAAATTCAAGTTAAGTTAGTAACTAAAATGTATAACCATAATTCGTGCTTCCTTACGGTACATGGATATCCAACTTATAAATATTTGTATTTATAAAATATTTACTTTTTTACCAAAATTAATTAAAAATAAACTAAAAGAGATGATTTCCTTGAAATGATAAGAATTTTAAGAATAATTCTGTCGTCTTTGAACACATTACTGATTTTCAGTCGAAAACTATGTGATAAACGATATTTTTATTACAATTTTCAAACTCCCATACAATGTTTAAGTCGTTGCAAAAAAAATTTTTAAATGCATTTATAATTTTATTTTTTTTAAGAAAGACAAACATTCCCGGGTTACGAATAACCTGATAATATTTGAAAATCTCCTTCTAGCACCACAGTAAGCTGAAAATGTTGCTTGTGTTGTGATGGAGGACTTAGCCAGCCGAGGAATTGAACACACTACGCCTGAGTGGGACCCAAGCGCGATGTCAACTCGGCCACCGACCGGTCAAAAATACTTTCATAAATCATTATTCACCGTTCAAAATAGAAACATGGTTTCTCAAAGTGGCTTTAGCTACTTAGTAGTGATGAAATCTAAATAGTTCAGGTACTTCCATCTTCGTCTGTTACCATCCGTATCCCCCCCCTCTCTTTTTTACCAGGCTCATAACTCACCTGAATAGCGAATTTCACGTAGTAGAGACCACTCTCTGGTAATCAGATTTGAAAAATACCCAATGTATATTATTTTTGTATAATAAACCAAACCGTTACTAAAAAAGACTCCACACATACACTGTGCAAATCAACTAAACCTTAATGTACTGGACGCTTAGGCCAGTGACACAGACTGTAAATAATCGGTTTCCTCTTGAGAGTTCCTTGGGTAAGGATTAGCCAGTTAAACAATGACAATAATTTGAAAATGACTCGTATGAAAAGTCGTGTTCCTATTAATTGGGCTAACAGCGTACAATGCCTGTGTGGGGTAAATTATAGGAAGTTTGCATCTCCCGAAAATAAAAACAATATTAGTTTTCCCCACATTCTTGTGAGGCTGGCTATCATTGTAAACCTGCTCGCGATACCCCGCGCGATAAATAAGATCATTCTGTCTTCAGTCTTGCCGTCGGGTTGACCCTAAACCTCCTCTAGCGTACGCGATTATTTGTTTCGTAAAATTATTATAAGTGAGTTTTGTTAAAATAAAAAACTAAATTAGAATTATCCACATTCTCGTTATTTCACACTAAAATAATCACGCAACCTCGGACTCTGCGGATTTGGAGAACCGCAGAATCATTTAGCCATCAATCGATTTAAACTGGCAATGATAACCAATCCTCCAAGGTGTTATTATATGCGTAGTTATTCTTATCTCTAAACAAGAATGCATTGGACCCTACATAAAGGAACAGAGAAAACACTTGAAGTTGCCGCACGGAGTCAAGTTAATTGAATAAATTCTAAGCTCATTTCATGGACATAATTAAGCATTGAGAAGCTACAGGACACGTATATTCTATATAAACAAATAGATAAATTATGCAAAGATGCGTCACCGTAGACAAGTGCAAAAACAATATTAAACAAGCAAAATAAACATAAATAACATTAATTAATGTAACATTTGACATATAAGTTTCTGCCGTTCGACACAGCCATAAACTCATTTGATTAAACCAAAAAAATTTCCGCTTCGTTTACAGTCTTACTATTGAATCTACAGGAGGTGTACTTAACCAACGACTGGCGAATTTCTGTTCTTATGGTTGAGGTATTACAGTCACATTGCAAAATAAAGGTTTCCTTGCCGGAACCTTCATTACGCACGGCTGCTGGCAAATAAGCTGGTGTCAAGTAGTTTCCGTTACGTGTTAAAAATAATTGCCGCCAGTGTTATTTTGACTCTCGGTTCGGACGCATCAGAGCGTATTGACGGAAAATAAGGAGTAATAACGTCGTAAGCTAGTTTAAAATGAAAACAAAACAAATTCATCATTATGACCAACTTTTAAAAATATTTAGGTTTTAAAATTATATTGGCGGTACTTAAGTTTTTTTTTGTTTGACAATAAACTTTGTGGAGTTAAGAAACATATTATTAATATATTACATACCGAAGTGTTAGCTCAAGATAAGTTTTACTTTTCTAAGCGTAACTTATTATCATTATAGTATCGGAATTATTTGTGTTTGTGTTTTTTTTAATGAAACAAATAATTTACAACATTCCAAAACCAAGGAAACTACAATAGAAAACTCCATATTTTTGTGAAATCGTGAATATAGGACAACATTTTACTAATATTTTTAACCCCTTCAGTAATCATTTAAAAATTAAAAATTAAAAAAAAAACACCTTTTTTATCAATGAATTTTATTTACTCAAAATATATATCCTCATATAAAAGCCATTACATAAACCCAAAATGGGACTGAATATTGATGTTGTGGTGCATAGTGTGAAAAAATAATTAAAATTTTTCTTTACTATGAATTCCGAATTCTGACACATATACCGAGTATACTCGGGCGTGGTCCTTAAGAGGTTAATGTTGGTGGTATGTACATAGGTATACATTTAATATGAAGAGCCTTATAATTTTTGCAGGAAAAAAATATCTGTGGAAATTTATTCACTCAAACAATGTCCTATCAGTAAATTTTAGCCCTCTTGGAATATAAAACATTTTATCGTAACGATAAAAAAACGTTATAAAATTATTCAAAATCCTGGCCTCTTCTGGTTTTACAGTAATTTTATTATTATAATTATTGTTACCCTTGGAAGGGGGAGGTGTCGGCGCAAGTACGGAAACTGAATATTAATGCTCATAATTCCGGTAAAAGTTATCTCACCAACTTCGCGAGGCGCCACTGACAATTGCTTTATTCCATTACTGGGAGCTTACTCCGTAGATAATATTATAAGAAAACAATATTACCCAATTTTGAACATTCAATTGGGTTTAGACAGAACATGCGCTTATAGCGGTGTTTGAGATGAACACACATAGTTGGTATATAGATACATATATTATAAGAAGTACCTATATGTCGCGTATAAAATATGTGCGTGAATAAGGCAGCAAGGTAGTATCTGCTTTATTCAAGGGAAGGTTCAATTTTACGGAGTTGTTAATTCTCCGTCTGATCCCGTGCTCTCGATAAGATGGGGAATAGTGGGTTTTTTATTTAGGTGCGGAAAATACGAAGTAGCTGTTCCATTTAGGGGTTCAAGGTGAAAAAGGTGACGATAAACGTTTGTGGATTGTTGGTGAAATTATTTGGGAGCAGGTCGGAAGTCACGAGGTAGTGCAGATGAGTGGTGACGTGGTAATGAGAACAAGGTAAGGTTTTGAGACTGTAGATTGTGGAGGAGTTGTTGGTCAGAGTAGATTAAAATATATATATATGGGAGAAGTGGAGATCTTAGAAGGGTTTAAAAATAATGGACTCATGGAATGCTTGTAAATCGGAAAAGATTATAATGGACTAGTGGGACAGTAAATTTCAATAATATATTATAATCGGATTGTGAGAAAGTAGATTTCAATGATATATTATAATGGTTAGGTGGGACAGTATATGTCAAGGATATATTATAGTGGGATTGTGGTACAGTAGATGTCAAGGATATTTTATAATGGTATTGCGGGATAGTAGATGTCAACAATAAATTGTAGTGGGATTGTGATACAGTAGAGGTCTAGGATATATTATAGTAAGATTGTGGCACAGTACATGTCTAGGATATATTATAATGGTTTTGTGTGAAAGTAAATGTCAAGAATATATTATAATGGGATTGTGGGATAGTAGATGTCTAGGATATATTCTAGACGATGAACATAGATATATATAGATATATGATATTCCTGAAAATCTGAAAAGTAAAGAAATAAAGCGTGTGTTAAAAAAAATTCTACGCTTCCTATAAAAATATTGAGTTGGCAACTATTTTATGAAATTATTAAATAACCACGATATTAGTTTGTATTTAAACCATGTTTTTCATCACCATAATAAAAATTTTGTAAATAATTTTTTTTGTATGAAACTTAGTTATAGGTATTATTTTACAGATTTATTTTAATTTTATGTAAATAACTTAGAAGAGTCCTAACTGCCCATATCAAGTGGGTTCTAACAAATAGGCATGTTGTAATGTAAATACCTTAGAAGAGTCCTAATTGCTCACATCAAGTGGGTTTTAACAAATACGCATGTTGTTATGTAAATACCTCAGAAGAGTCCTACTTACCCTTAACAAGTGGGTTCTAACAAATAGGCATGTTGGTAAAAAATAATTATAAAATTTCTGGATGTTTTCAAATCTTTCTAAGCGTATTGTTTTTTGTTTGCCAACGTAAATATTTGAAGCAAAGTAGTCCGTATTGTAAGTGTCTTTATTTCTGTTGTGTTTGGAGTTATTGAACAATAAATAAAAAGGGCACACATCGAATCAGCAATCTTAAACGACATTTTACGAGACTGCGGTCAAAACTTTAGGCCCTACGATATTTATTTTCTTGATGCGATGATGTTATTTTTTCACGAAAAATAATTTAGCATGTTTTGTGTCAATTTATTACCAAACAATTTTAACATTGTACATTTTCTAAATATGTTTATCATCTAGTAATCTAACTCAAATTACGCCCCGCTCCTGAAAATTGCATTGAAAAATTAGCGCTTGTAAATTATTCAAATAATTTTTATGATATTTCCAGATTTATTTTAAGATAAATATAAGTACAAAGTGCTACCATACTATTACATTACACACTTTTCTATAAGAAAAAAGTGAATGGTAACAATTAGAAGTAACTAAAGAATTTTTTTTTTAATTTTACTAAACTTAAAAAAAAAAGAAAGTGGTTAAATGTGGTAAGCAGATACCAAGGTAGAATCGAATTAATTGTAAAAGTTTATTTTATTGGAGATACCTTGGTAAGTTCTTGTTATATTAAAATCTAAAATGCTGAATTTCCCCGACAATACCAAAGAGCACGTTGGTTGGGAATAATACTTTAGCAATTCCAGCGTACTACAGTAAATTTAACGATCACCAACAGGTTGAGTAACGATTTATTTTTTTCTCCTCGCTTCACTTCGGTGTATTAGCAATAAATTACATAGCACAGAAGGAGCATTATTTGAGAGTGAAATATCGTTTCTTGAATAAATAATGGATCGTGGAACAGAAAATTTCAATCCATATTTGCACGAAATTGTGAATAGAGGTACAGAAAACATATATTTATTCTGTGTAAACGCGTCAGAATCCTTTCAGTCGTGCGATCTAAAGTGACGTGGCTGGAATGGAGTTGCCTCGGCCGGGAGATTGGGTATTCAAGTACATGCTCTGTTTTTTTTTAGAATTCCCCAAAACATGAATACCAACATACCACGATTCTCAGGGTACTTTTAAAGAATTCATATCTGCCTGAGCAGTTTATTTAAAATGCTTATTTCTGCTTTTAGTGCCATCGCCTAGCAGACGTTGGCGACAGCCACTTTGGATGTATCGCGGTCGACTACGTCACGTACCAGAGGAAGGACAGCTATTCATCTCTCGTCTTCTGATTTTTCATTTTGCCTCAACCTGTATTTTATTTTTGAAAACATGCAATTGATACCTAATACTTTCATTTTTTTTAATAAAACATGTGATGATGCGTAACTCTTACATATAATTCATGTATAGATTTTTAACTAATTAGTTATGTTTTTTTTCAAACATTTCTGAATGAGATTCTGGTTTGGCTGTTTCTTAAACTTAGCAATATGTGATTAAAAAAAATTTGTGGTTTTAATTTAAAACTTACGTTTTCTTAAATCGGGCACATATTTTTATATTTACATATAATGCATGATATTGTTTGAGTTTTAAATTATATGCAAGTACTGAATTTTATAGTTGTAATAATGTTTGTGAAAAACCGTCAACACATGAATCAATTCCGTCCACAATACACCGGTCAATGTTAAAATAAAACTGTTTATATTATTGCACAGGAAATTCTTCATTTGAATAAACAACGCTTCGACTTTTTCTATTGGTGTTTACACTTATGTGTCCAGACATAAATCATTCCCACAACAACGATTCCTCATATTTATGATCATGCTCAGCCGGTTTCTTACGGATTTAAATGGTATCAGTGAAAATGCATGTAGGGTAGAAGAAAATAGGCTACAGGAAAGACGCGATAACTTTACTATTTTGATACTGTTATAGAGAATTTTTACAAATACATAATTTTTTAGATGTCTCTCTCAATGGCGGTTTTAAAAATGAAATGTGATCTTTCAACTTTCTGACAGCTATCATTGAAAAGATTATTGGCAAAATACCCAATTCACACATTTGACAATAAATATACCTAAATAATTTTATTCATACCCCTCAAAAAACTGATTATTGACCAATTATCAAGGTGACGACGATCGTATGAACTACAATTTTAATTATTAATTAACACGACAAAGGCAATAAAACTAATATTATATTACTAATACTATGAAAAATACGATGATTTTATAAGAAAGGTGTTACACTTTTATAGTGAATATGATGCCCAAAACAAACAATTGGTGAACTTACTGAAGACTTGGCTTACTGAAAGAATTAATTTGTATTAGTTTACAATGACATATTATTCTAAAGACTATTGAAATTGTTATTTATGTTTATCATAATTTTATTTGCTTTATTTCTGTAAAATTTTTATTTTTTTGTGCATACATATAATTGTAAAAATGTTACTGTAAATTCAATATAATAAGATTTATAATGTAAAGAACCCGATAGACAAACTGCTAAAAAGCAGTTTATAGGGACTTTTTTGCCTTATATTTGTAAAGTGTGTAATATATAATAAAAAATAAAAATTATAAAACAATCGTTAAATTGTTAAAATACCTATTTATTGTTTTTGTGTTTAATTCGTAGAACTCCATTTAATTTTTTTTTATAAATTTAATTTAGATTAAATTTGATAATATTATTATTAAGTTCTGCAAGTGTTTTAGTTTTTTATTATTGTGACAGCTGTTTCGGCTTACAAGGCCATTTTCAAACTGTGGTTAGTCCACATTGAGACGACGTTTTTATACTATTTCAAATGTAAATTTTGAAGGTGCATACATTGATTTATTACTGGTTACACCGATGACATGATCTATTGTTGGTTAAACCAATCTATGTTTTCCCCTCAGTAAATGGTAATGGGTTCTTAATTATTTACTAATGACTTTATTGCTATGAATTATTTGGGTGCATTATACTGCTTGGGTTTTGTGAAAATACTGAGAAGTGGTGAGTAAATTATTTTCCGTACTTTATTAATTAGTGTTAAATTTGGGTCATTCGTTCGTTTATTGATTTCTAATTGTTCTAGTAAATTTAATCTAATGCCCTTTTTTTCTATATGCAATGGTTTAGGACCCTTGTTGTTAAGTGGGGTATGATTATTCACCAAGAGATGTTCTGCGAATTTTGAGGATGTGTTTTTATTATTATAACATCGTATATGTTCTTGGAATCTAGTTGAGAATGCCCTCCCCGTTTGTCCGATGTAAGTGGCGTTACAATCGGCGTGGTCACATTTTAATTCATATATGCCACTGTTATTGAGTATAGGGATTTTACTTTTAGAGTTTTTAAGGCTTGTTCCTAAATTATTGTTTGTTCGAAAAGCTATATTTAAACCACATTTTTTAATTTCTTTTGCAATTTTTTCAGATATTGGGCCGAGGAATTCGAGACATGCAAATTTTTCTATATTTTTGTTATTTACCGGATATATTAAATTGATTTTATTTTTATATTTCTTATTTTTTATTATTTTTTCAATGTTATTTGCCTCATAGCCGTTATTAATCGCGATCGTTTTTATCGTTTCCTTTTCTTTTACATAAGCTTTATTGTCTAAGGGAATGTTAATGAGTCTATGTACCATTGAATGGTACGCTGATAATTTATGAGACCAAGGATGATTTGAATTTGAATTTATTGTTGTATCTGTAAAAGTTGGTTTTCTAAATATTTCAAAGGTATGTTTATTATTACTTTTACCAATTGTCAGATTTAGTTAGTTAATAAAAAAAAAAAATTTAATCTCCCGCATAACTGTAAATTCATTTCTCTAGACGTAAAATCCCTATTTACCAACATCCCCATTAAAGAATGCCTAATAATAATTGAAAATATCTTGGAAAAATTCAATATCAATCCGGTAATAAGAAAAGAGTTATTCCAGCTCATAAAAATCTGCGTAGATACAAATTATTTCCTTTTCAATGATATATATTACCAACAACATGATGGTCTCCCCATGGGGTCACCATTAAGTCCACTTCTAGCGGAGATATTTATGGATTATATTGAAAATATAATTCTTAAATCTCCCTTAGCTAAACATATAGTATATTATGTCCGATACGTAGACGACATCCTTATATGTTGGAATGGTACCAACCGACAGTTAGATATCTTTACTAATTGGGCCAACACCGTTAATAATAAAATCTGCTTCACAGTTGAACATGAGATTGAAGGTAAAATAAACTTTTTAGATCTGACAATTGGTAAAAGTAATAATAAACATACCTTTGAAATATTTAGAAAACCAACTTTTACAGATACAACAATAAATTCAAATTCAAATCATCCTTGGTCTCATAAATTATCAGCGTACCATTCAATGGTACATAGACTCATTAACATTCCCTTAGACAATAAAGCTTATGTAAAAGAAAAGGAAACGATAAAAACGATCGCGATTAATAACGGCTATGAGGCAAATAACATTGAAAAAATAATAAAAAATAAGAAATATAAAAATAAAATCAATTTAATATATCCGGTAAATAACAAAAATATAGAAAAATTTGCATGTCTCGAATTCCTCGGCCCAATATCTGAAAAAATTGCAAAAGAAATTAAAAAATGTGGTTTAAATATAGCTTTTCGAACAAACAATAATTTAGGAACAAGCCTTAAAAACTCTAAAAGTAAAATCCCTATACTCAATAACAGTGGCATATATGAATTAAAATGTGACCACGCCGATTGTAACGCCACTTACATCGGACAAACGGGGAGGGCATTCTCAACTAGATTCCAAGAACATATACGATGTTATAATAATAAAAACACATCCTCAAAATTCGCAGAACATCTCTTGGTGAATAATCATACCCCACTTAACAACAAGGGTCCTAAACCATTGCATATAGAAAAAAAGGGCATTAGATTAAATTTACTAGAACAATTAGAAATCAATAAACGAACGAATGACCCAAATTTAACACTAATTAATAAAGTACGGAAAATAATTTACTCACCACTTCTCAGTATTTTCACAAAACCCAAGCAGTATAATGCACCCAAATAATTCATAGCAATAAAGTCATTAGTAAATAATTAAGAACCCATTACCATTTACTGAGGGGAAAACATAGATTGGTTTAACCAACAATAGATCATGTCATCGGTGTAACCAGTAATAAATCAATGTATGCACCTTCAAAATTTACATTTGAAATAGTATAAAAACGTCGTCTCAATGTGGACTAACCACAGTTTGAAAATGGCCTTGTAAGCCGAAACAGCTGTCACAATAATAAAAAACTAAAACACTTGCAGAACTTAATAATAATATTATCAAATTTAATCTAAATTAAATTTATAAAAAAAAAAGTTAAAATACCTAACTGTAATATCATGGCTACGATAATCTAAATCCTTTTTGGTGCTTTGGCGACCAAGCAATATTCTTCCAGAAATCTACTTAGGAGGAATCTTGGAAAGGGACTATTTCCGGTGTCATTTTTGGGAACAAAAATATTCTATGTGTAACCTAACTATAATATCATAACTACAACAATCAAAATGCTTTTTGGCTGATTTTGCGATCCAGCAAACTTCTGTTAAAATTCTACTGAGGAGGATTCTTTTTTCAGGAACAAATGATTCTATGTGTTACCTGACCGCGAAAGTCGACGGCTAATAATTAGTCAAGAAAAAAATGCAATCAGCCAACTTTCATACGGGGAGAAGTACCTGACAGACGACCTAAAAGGACACTTCTAGAGGCAATGAATATCTCCGCGACCTAAATGAACAATATGTCGGAATTTAGTTTTAAAAAATTCCACTTTACGAATATATCGTTACGAGTAGAATTCTGGAAGAAGTCATTTTTTCTGCTTATTTTATTTGCTCTGTCCAGTACTAATTTGGTTCAGGCAAATTATTGGTTTGGTTATTCTCTTATTCTGCTTGGACTAAACATGGAATAAACATAGAAACAGCAACCTCGATTATCTCTCGATAAAATTGGTAAAATTTTATTTTCATCAAATTGGTGGTTGCTGTTTTCTAATGATAAAACACGTTATGTATCTTACCATTGCAAAATTAACACACATCATGTATCTTAGCATTCAATAACGCCCTGTCTTTTGAGATTATAATTGCAAATATCTTTGAATAAATTTAACGTTCGGTAAAGTAGAAAATTAATAAATATTTTCCTTGTGAGCAGGTCGGTAGGCAGGCCCACCGATACAAATCACCGTCGTCACTGGCTCTCCACTGTCCGCTCTACGCTCTCAGTTCTCGCGAAGAGCCCCAGAATTAATTCGATATGTATTTTACGAGAATTCCTTTATATTTGGAAGTCTGAATATGCTTTAGTAAAGGAGTGCATTTGTTGGACGTGCTTTGTGACCAAAATTTCTAGGTACTCGTACTTCTCAACCTACCTCTTTCTCTTATCATTCCTTTCCCCACTCTCATCAGTCTTACAGTATACCTTAATTCGAGATACCGTATACCTACTGACTTCGGTCAGTCGGGAGCCGATGTTTATTGTACGGTATTCATAAAAACAAGATTTTGTTTGCAGATGGCTTCATTTCCATCATAAGTTATGGATCTCTGAAATATATATATATTTTAAGTGAGCAGAATAACATATAATATTTGTGGGTAAATGCCAGAATTGCCCACGTCTATTTTATTTAGGTACCAGAAAGTAGTCTAAAGTCACTAAAATATCCCTTATTTAAATATGATACGACTGTCTATGTCAGGTGCTCTAGATTGATGAAATTGTGGAGTATAGAACATAAAAATCTAAATATTCATAGGATTCAGCATTTTTTACGCCATTAGATAAATAACAACATCCATTCCTGAGCGATTCGCAGATTTGACATAGTTAACTTCTAACATCAAGGACCAGATATTATTAAAAATATAATGAATCTTCTTGAGCAAAGCTCTCAAAATAACATGGAATAGGTTAGTTCCCTTAAATGGGAAATAGTATGTAGATAAATAAAACATTTCATTTTTTTAAACACCAAGGAGAAAAATACATTCCATAAATAACTGGGATTATTTTGTTTTCTGGCATTCCTTCTCTCATTCGAGTTTCTAGAATTCTACAAGGATTTTTATGAAGTTACCAAATTTAATTTAATTGACGTATTTTTTTCCTTTGTTTCTTGGAGTTTGAAAAGAAAATAAACCTCGAATGACAAATTTTTCCGAATGATAAACTTGAAGGATTTGCTAAAGAACGCCATCCAAAGTTTTATCGAGATAATCAAGGATTTAATTTGATCTGGAATTATACTGTGTTTTGTGAAGAAGGCTGCTGAGTTCACGCCAACAGAAACGACTATCAATGGATACATCGAAATTTCAACAATATTATTCATCTTTCTCAGAAGAAGCTCTTTGGCTCCGGATCCAAATATCGCATGTTTTAAAACCTTGTAGGAACTTTGTGTTTAATTTAAAATATTTATTTTACTTTAAATAATATTAATATTAATTGGATAATTTTCTCGCGACGTTTTTGTGAAAAGACACCTCATGGGCGCTGTAAATGTAATGAACTAACTGAAGGTCCCAGTGTTGCCCGGATTTTACGCAGATTTTTTTCGAAATCATATGTTGATACTAATTTTTTTCGTATTTTGTAGTTCGAGCTTGCAAATTTTAACTAAGAAGAATTATCAATTTTCTGCTGTGGGGTAAGAAAAAAAAGATCGGGGTAGTTTTTGTAATCTCATCTGGATTGAACATTTCATAAACTTCGGAATAAAACAGTATATTTTTTTTAAAAAATAAAGCGATGCCACCCGCCACAGAATATCTTATTTGAGAACAGAGTTTTACTTTTATTTTTTGGAATAACTTAATGAGTGAAACCTCCAATTGTAATATTTAATGATGGAAAACAACATTAGCGATTCCTAACAAAAATTTGAAAAACAAATTTTTATTTGTTTTTATTTAAAATACGTTAACTGAAAGACACCTGCCCTAACTCATTTCCTTTGACATTACCTTCAACAATACATAATTACGTAAATGGAGACACTTAGTTCCTCTTTGTTCAGTTGAGACAATAAGCCGACATTATAGAGTTTAAATAGATATATTTTTTGTGAATATATCATTTTAATATCGATTGTACTTAAATGATGAACGAGCGACTCGGGACGACAAACAGTCCGAACACGTAAAATCCTCTCTGGCATCTCGTTTATAACTCGGTCAAATACCATCACCTCTTATGGGGAGCGGGTGGGCGGATCACGGAGCCGGAGGAGACCGTCGCCGCACATCCCTAAGGCCGCGCGGGAGGGGTTGCTTGTTTGCGGCGGCCGTATGTAAATGGATCCGGCTGAATGGGAACAGGGATGGGACGCATGTGTCGGACGAATTATCGGACCCGCCATGGAGTGGGAACGGTTTCTGAGCGAGAGCCGTTCTGCGGAAGAGCAGAGTTAATCTTGAGCGTGGTGAAATGACTTACTACGCATTCGAGACTTAATTCTGGGCGAGCTGTTACGGCATGCAGTGGCGTAAAATCGCTGCGTCGATTTCTTTTAATTCATACTTACCTAATTTTTTTCGTCTTGACCAAGTACTGTTCACATGAACTTTTGGAATTAAATTTGTGAGAATTTTTACTGCGGATCTTTACGCCTGGTCGCACGGAAAAAAACTTACAGATATGAAATACTGTTAATTTATTAAAAATTAGATCAAATCATCTATTTTTCTGTTAAAAACGGGACTGCATGCTTTTGACGAATAATCGACAAGAGTTCTCAATAAAGTATTGTTAAAAGCGAATGTTTTATGATGACGGCGGAACACGTGATCATCAAAATATCGATAATGATATTGTATGATTGGTCATGGCATTTATTAGGAATATAACACGCTTTCACCATATATTCTGAATGACTAATATTTTAACAGGAAAATGGCATGCTATCACTTTTTCAACAAGATCATTTATCTCCGTGCGCCAAAAGTCAGTCCGGAATATTTGCTTATATTCTGACTAAAATTGATAATGGATCTATTCTAAACGATGAAGCTTTTTTTAATTTTGTGATATTCAAAAAAGTTTTATCAAAAATAAAAATAAATTTAGTTTACTTTCATTTTCACTTCCTTCAAAATGAATCAATTTCGATATTTCACGTCTGCCAGACGTTCCGTGACAGCTATTTTTTCTTTGATAAACTCATACACCACAATGTACAGATATCCCTGTGTCAATGAAGAAAACGTCGATCTTACTCCTTTTGTTCCCTTTACTCACTCATATACTCAGGGAAACTAAGTTGTCTACGACTGCGACCAATCGCGTCAATGCAACGAGCAATTGGCCAGCGTTCCTTCGCTTGCACTGAACCTGCACAATTAATTTACACCGCTCGTAGCTCATGCCGCCTGATGCGCGGTGACGCGGTAATTGGTCACTTACAATAATTTGTAAAGTACGGTGCAGCGAGCTTCATCACTTGTGCTAGCTCGGACCTGCTTATTTCCCGATTCTCCGGGTGCTAATCTTTGATTAGGCGTAATGGAAATTAAAACACCATTTATCAATTGAGTCCATTTGCCTGAGCTCGTTGCTAACCTGTGTAAAATTCATTTGATGCAAATGTAATATTTGTTGCAAGATACTTCCACAGTTCTCTTTGCTAGTTGTTATTTTTCATAAAAAATAATTAATTAATAAAATGCTGAATGTGTGTTGCTATTTGAAACAAAAAGCTTTTGGTGTCTATTACATAAACCGACGAAAAAATTTGTTCTCGAAAATAGTAGCTAGTAAGCCACTGCGAGTATGAATTCAGGTAGGTACACATCACATGCAATATGCACGTTCCTTTGAATGCAATAATTTCATATCTAATGTCAGCTTCATTGCTGCCACTGAGGAGATAAACCGATAGAAATGTTTTGTGGGCGTGTTCATGTGTCCGATCAAAGCCCAAATTCATGACCAGATTAACAATTTCATTTGGGCCAAGAATCAAATGGACTTATGTAAACTGGCGACATATAAGCTCTTTCCTATCGGTATTGATCACTCTTCTATGGATTTTCTGCTTAGTGCTTCCAATATAAATGACATTTTTAAGTGAGTTGAATTTCAAAACTTGTATCTCGCTTCTTTGGGATATATTATTGTGTTTTAAACTTGGAATATTAATTTAACTCTGCTTAGTATAACGACAACCCAAGTACAAAGTTGAAGTTGAGCAGGTATTTCGAAGAGGCAGTACCTAATTATTGTGAAAATTGTCATTTACTCCGAAACGAAATAAACTCGCAAACTTGAGATGAAAATGGAGAAATTCTACTGAAGACAAACAAGGAAATTTCTTCATAATATTAACAATTACTTTTCAGTCTTAAATCTCGGCTGAAGATTCAGTGCAAATAATTAAGCTCGCTAAGCAAGTTATAATTTAAGGTTATTGTAAGCTTAGTGGCGGTTTGATTAAAAAATCAATGTGGTTTCTTTATTCAATTAAAAAATACCAATATCGTGTATTTTTGCTTTAAATTTACCTGTTCATTTTAGCTAAAATAAACTTGATTTTTTCGCAAATCTGTTGTATAAAACATATTATTACTTAAAGAGTTAAATTTTCTTCCTTAACAATATTTTATTTTAAAAATTGAATTGGTTAATTTTTTTTAAATACTTTGAAAATATTATTTCTGCCGGCACAGAAGTCCGATAATGGTAATGTTCTTCGTCGATCTACTGTTTACAAACGTAAAGTTAATGAAACAACGATTATCAAATAATAACCCTTCGCTTATGTACTTTTTATAAACCTGGCCGGTTTATCCAAAGTGGAAATAAATGTCTGTTCCCTATTACTTTATTCATATATAATTGGTTAATTTACATTTTGAAATTATTCAAATGAAAGAATTCGATTTATTAGTTACATTTTTGAATGCTTTTTTAATCATATTTTTTTTGTCAGTAGAATGACAACAACGGCTACCAAATTTAAAATTTTAAAATTTAAAAAATTATTTATATTAATATATTTTACTATTCAAAAGTAAATTTTAGCAAAAATCTTTACCTATATTTTCACACTGTTTCTGTTATCTTACTGAAAATGTTTGTTGAAACTTGAAATATAACAGATTATACACTGGGAAGTAAATTAAAGTAACGTTTTATTTGTATTTCCCACAAAGCGTAACGCAGGTTTAACTTTATTAACGCTTTGTAGCCACGGCGCTAATTCCTTTGAAATATGATTTTGTTTCACCTGTTTAGATTTAATGCTTAGCAGGAAGTTCTTACCGAGTTATTTTTACAAAAGCTTTGATGAAATTGGAGTATCTGCGGGATCCATTATACGCTTTGGAAGTTCAGTTTTTCCACCGTGAAGTTGTAATTTGGAATTCATTGTGCGGTTCGGGTTATAAAATCTGTAGTCTCCGTTTTATATGCTGGATAAAGAGGTGATTAAGGTATCAAATATTGGTATTAAATTCTGGGTTAGCAGGTGACAAACAATTATGACTCTCATATACATACTACGCGTCAAAGAAACCACTTACTAGTTCTCTCCAAACATAAAACTACTGTGTTTGAGGGTAGTTATAGCTATTCTTCGTCAAAAATTTTGGAACAAAGTACCACTGTCAATTCGAATATCGACATCGTTGCATTGCGTCAAAAAGCTTTGCTGCAAATGGTTGCTATCGTTACAATAAAGGGGATACTTAGCTACATGTGATTGCGATTTATTATATTGTTTATTTTGAATTTTTGTTGACTACATTAATAATTTGCACTGATTTGTTTACCTACTATTTCTATTTTTATTTTTGTTTGTTTGTGTTGATTTGAGTTTTTATTGTTAATATTATTTCACTATATACCTAAATATGTATATATTATTATATTGGAGGCACTGCTGAAAACCAGCTGCATTTCCGGAGAGATCCGGAATGCATAGCTGAGCAGTGACCTTTTTGTCAATAGAATTTATGTTAAAAAATGTTATATTTATCTTTTGGCAAATAAATGTTTTATTATTATTATTATTATATTGCCATGAGTTTAAATAATTATTGTTTTTTTCTGCAACTGTATTAATTTTAAGGTTTAGTAAAATCAAATCCGAAATAAACTCTGTAAAATGAATTAGAAGTTTAAGAGTGGAAACAAGAAACGGACTATATAGCGGTAAGAGGTCCATCATATTGGTTTATCGGGAATATAAAGAGTAGGATTGGCAGGTATAGGGCAGCATTGTAAATGTTTGTAAATCATCTTTGAGATGATTTTTTACGAAAAAGGCGCCATTCAAATCATCCAAATATTTTAATAATTAATATTTCTTGATTACTTGGTTTTTTAAAAATTGAACAATCCGTCAAAATTTAAAAGAAAATGGTTATTAACTAAGCCGTGAGACACAATAAGTAATTATAATTTTTCGTTTTCGTGATTCTATTTTTTGCTTTATCACATATTTTTCTGTATTTTTTTTGCACAAATTTTGAAGGATGATCGAACTTGTGCTTTAATGTATTATTACATAATTGTGTTTCCACAAACTAAAAATTGTCTAAAAAAATCTAATAGGATCAATTTTTAAATTTGTGTTAATTTAAAACGACAAAGATAACCTACCATCTTGGGACACGTAAACCCATTTTTTTGTTTGTACGATTTCTTTATGTTAGCAACATTTAGTTTCAAAACTAAATTTTACAAACATTTAAACAAATACTTCCTTACTTTTTGCAACCTTAAAATATTGTGTTATTTCATCCTATCGTGTTATATTTAGAATATAACATAAAAAAATAATAATTTATCTATATTGTTCCTAGACATTTACCATAAACAATCAAAAGTAGAAAACAAATTTTTAAAAATGTTGTTAAAGCCGTTACAGCAGTTGTTACAGCCCTAAAGCATTACAGCAAATTTTTTTTCGTAACATGATGGTAGAAAAGACGCGGGATAACAAGAAAATAAATATGTTAACAGACTTGGTAAATAGTGCCGACAATACATCTACCAACGCTGACGCGTGGCGAATCCTTTTAGGCCTGCTTATACCCTACAATCCACCGGCTGTGCAGAACGAACATAACTTAGTGGGCATATTAACGAACAAAAGAAATGATGCGACAAGATTCGCTAAATAAAGTGACGCCCTTAATCGGACACGGAAAATACTATTTCGTTCTCCGCAGAAAACCCAACATAATAAATGGATTTACCGATAATTCGAACAATTCTTTGATGATTTCCGTGATTTTTTCCAATATTTTTCCTTTGCTGAAATATACTCTTGTTATCACGATAAAGTAATACGTGTATACGATGGGCAATCTACAATCCGGTGGCTCTGGTCTGCAGCTGAGATTGGGGATCCATTCCGTGATAGCTTCCGAGCAGAAAACGATATTGGACAAAATGCGAATCGTTGAAAGCGAAATCAATAACAATGGTGGCGTATGGAGTGCCGTTAAGTGCCTACAAGCGCCGGACAATCGGCTGAATGGATGAATAAGAACCCTTCAAGGGCTTTGTAAGATGGTAATCAAAGGCTTTTATTGAAAAATTTATGTAATTGCGTAAGGGCAGGCGTTTGAATAATTATTATTCTAAAGGTCGACGAATCGTTTCCCCGAATACCGATGTTAGTAATTAGCCACCGCCATTATATCATCACTTGAAGACTGTAATTAATTTTCAGAACAAAAATATATTTAATTTTTTAGGTTAAATCATAAAATTTAATTCCGGTACCAACATAGGAAACCTAAAAAAATATTAATTATGAAATTTTGTTTAAAAAAGAAGTTTAATTAACCTGACAGCTCTTCTATGATTAAGATTTATTTATTTAAAATTATGTATTTTTCAAATTTACCTTTTGATGCTAGAAATTACTTTAGCTATGTTTGGTGACCAAATCTGAATAGTAAGGTACTTCCCAACCTTTTTCACCTCCGGATCCTTCCACTGCTCATTTATATTGCCTCACACCATTCTCTTATTGAGGATGTCATGTTCCAACTGGCGCAGAGCAGTTGGGACTCACTTTTATAGAAAAAAATATATGACGAACAAAAACAGTTCGAACATAAACCTGATTTTTAAAAGAAAACATTATAAACACAATGATTTTGAAAACACAGTATGATATTTAAAAAACTACTGATTTCGTACTGAAAATAATCCACAGTGGAGTGCTGGTACCTACCCTGATGTATGGAAGTGAGGCATGGAACTGGCAAAGAAAGGATGAAAGTAGATTGAATGCTGTTGAAATGAGATCCCTGAGACGTATGTGTGGTAAAACCATGTATGATCGTGTGAGGAATGTGGAGATCCGCAAAGAGTGCAAGGCTGATGTAAGCGTAATGAGTAAGATCAAGAAAGGGACGCTTAGATGGTTTGGGCATTTAGAGCGAATGAGCGAAGAAAGGAGTGTAAGGAGAATATACGATGCAAATGTGAATCGTAGCAGAAGTCGGGGACGCCCGAGGAAGACATGGCACGACCAAGTGAATCAGATACTTGAGTCGGGCCATGTCAAGAGTCAGAACAATAGAAGAGTATGTATGAGACGATGTATGATTGTGAATGAGGCAAGGAATGTGTGCCAAGACCGAGTTGTTTGGCGGTCCGTTCTCTCTGCCTACCCCTGCGGGGAAACGGCGTGATGGTTAGTTAGATAGTTTATAAATAATCATTAAATGTGAAAACAACAATCGAAATTGTAGAACATTTTGATGTTTTTATCACTTTAAAAATCTTCACCATATTGGTGTAGAAAAACCTGAGAAAGGCTCATGTTTTCAACAGATTACAGAATAAGGATTGGTTGTTTTACAGAATTTGAACAATTCATCAAATTTCTAAGTTGATTTTCAAGTTCTGTGAAAATTCTGTTATTATTTCAGTTTTGTGAAACAAGTGGCCAATAATGTTATAATGTACCTATACTATTATTTTGTTAGCGAAAGGTGAAGTTGTAATTTATTGCAATCTCGAAATTTAATTAGCACGGAAATTTTAACGCGATTAAAATAATTTTCACAAAAAACCCGAGCAAAAAATTAAAACGATATGTTACAGAAGTTTAAACAAATACTTCCTTAATTTTTGTAGCTTAAAAATATTGATGCATTTCATAATGATATAAGAAAAGAACTGGAATAGAACCTTCACATATGTAAAAATCAACTTTGAAATTTAATTAATTGTTCAAATTCTATGACACAATGAAGCAAAAAATGAACATATTAGGCCAATAAATAGGTATTATAAATATGCCAAAAAGTTACACAAAAGTCGACACTTTCTAAAGAACAACTCCCATGGAAATGTGTGTCTAATTTACCATGGCAGTTAAGTTCAAATCAAATTTGGTGAAGGACACCTGAAAGGTTACATATTTTGTTATTTGTAATGTGATGATTATTTTGTAAGGATTTATTTATACCAATTTTACATTGAAGATCTTATTAAATTAATTGAGGGACCTTTACCTCTAAATAGTCCTATTATTTCTTTCGTATTTTCACAGAGAAAAAATAATCTTATGTAATTTCTCTGTCTGACAGAGATACTGACAATTTGTGGTGGAATTCTAGAATAATGATATGATGAACAGTTTTAAAAAAAAATCCACTAAACATACTTATTAGTTGAAAAATTTTAAATGCATCGTTAGAAAAATTTATAACGATTTAAACATTTATAACGATTGTAAAATTATCAACGGAAAGCTAAGAGATGTTCTGAAAATCGCAGTAATTGTCGTTATTTTAATTTGTATTAAAATATTTTTATGAATTAAAATTTATTTATTTCAGTGATAGATTATACGTTTTATTAATAATCAGGTTACCTATGGCTATAGTAACTCTCTGTAAAAAAAGTATTTATGTTAATTTAGAAATAAATAAAATACTCGGAGATATTTAAGAAAACAAATCAAAAATATGTATAGAGTTATATCCTGCTATCAAATATATATCAGTAATAAAATGTGACAGTTATTTATACACACACAACAAAAAACATGTCATTAATAAAATGTGAGGGTAATTTAGACACACAAAACAAATACATATCAATAATAGAATGTGATGGTCATTTAGACACACAAGACAAAAACAAAAAACATCAGTAATAAAATGTGACAATCATTTAGACACACTAATCAAATACACATCATATTTAGACACACAAAACAAATACACATCAGTAATAAAATGTGACAGTCATTTAGACACACAAATCAAATACACATCATATTTAGACACACAAATCAAATACACATCATATTTAGACACACAAAACAAATACACATCAGTAATGAAATGTGACAGTCATTTAGACACACAAAACAAATTCACATCAGTAATAAAATGTGACAGTCATTTAGACACACAAATCAAATACACATCATATTTAGACACACAAAACAAATATACATCAGTAATGAAATGTGACAGTCATTAAGACACACAAAACAAATTCACATCATTAATAAAATGTGACAGTCGTTTAGACACACAAAACATAATAATAATTATGTCAGTCACTCATTTGCCAAAAAGAGACCCAGTAAGGTTGTTTTTAAACACGATCGTGTAAATATTTCCCCTCTACGCCAGTCGAGTAAAGATAGTTTTATCACTAAAGGATTCTAATCCCTAAAGGTCTCGGAGGGAACGGAATGTTCCTCGAGTTTCTAAGGCGAACACGTAAGTAGAAAAATGTTATGACCACCATTTGACCGCATCGAAATTGCAAGCTGCTTAGAGGGGATGGCTTTCTTTTGAATAGCACCAAGAAATATGGCAAGTGTTACGATAAATTGCTCGTGCACTTAGTTTCCGAGGGACGCCATGAAATCTTCGTTCACCTGGGAAATCGTGTTGTAGACATATTTAAAAAGCCTAAGTAATAATTTACATTCCTTTCTTGCATTTTTTAAGCATAAAACCTTTTCGCGACTCACTATTTAACTGTCAATATCTGAATGTGTGTGTTTATCATGGACAAAAATTAAAAAAAAAATCTTTTTATAGGAGTGTTTAGAGAATGGGTTAAATGATAGAAGAAGTCGGGGACTCTCGAGGAAGACTTAATCCTTTGTTTCTGCAATGAAATAAGATATGGAGTTTAATTAAAATTCTATATTATGTTGTTTTTTAATAATAACAATATGGTTTACAGAAGTGAATAGTAGAAAAAGTCGGGGACTAATTATATTTGCACTGGAATGAGATGCGGAGAGGAATCGAAGTCGAAAGAATTGTAGTTTTTTAACAATGATCGAAAAAGTCCGGGAGGCCCGAGGAAGCCTTCAATAAATCATTTTGTGTGTAAAATGTGGTGTACGTGATGAAAAAAAATGTGTAAGGAGAATGTGTGACGTGTAACTGAATGGTAATAGAAGTCGGGGATGCTTGAGGAAGACGCGGCACGATTAAACGAAACAAATTCCTAATAAAAATACCAGATTTTTTATTCTTTCTAAGAATATTAGGTCCACTTTTAAAAACTTTAGTCGATAACCTCGAGCAACGCTGAGCAAACGTCAGCCAGTCAAAAATACAAATAAATAAATGTTTACTGAAAAAGTGCGGTTAGTATGAAAACTGGTTAGCACTAATATGTTTTCCAAAATTATCTACAAGCATGTAGCTGTAATATATATCTGTATATATACCTATATATGGTTAAATGAATTTTTATAAAATACCCAATGATTCGTAAAAAGTTTCCTCGAGGTAAAGCAAAATATACAGTTACTGTTATAGGTAGTTTAGGTTATTATGTAGATAAATAATTATTTAAAATCGTAGATCTATTTACTATTAATTCACTAGATTTCATCTAGTAAGCTACTACCTAGAGGGCATTAGACTCTTTTTGTTATTTTTCGAATCATCTAAGAATCAATTTTTATTAGACTTCGTTCGATTTCTATTTTGTTTTCGGAAAAACCAGTACGACGAGCCCTTGTTCCCAGATCATTTTACAATCTGATCTGTGCAGGCCAACTATTTTTTTTAAACCAGCATGTAGCAATATATAAATTATTTCATGACCTCTCCTATTTCACCATATAAACCTACCGGAGGACCCTCAGAACCAGAACCATCGGCCCTTAAAAATTTAAATATAAATTTTTAATGCCCTGGTCTCAGATTACTTAACCTATTTTAATTATTGTAACAACTTCATTTCCATTACATTTAAAACATATATTTTTAGTGGTTATTTTCAATTTTAATTTAACGAACAAGAAACTCGAATATTTTAATTAAATATATAAATAAATGTTGTTTTTAGTATAATTTAAATTAACTGTAAAATATATTAATAAGTGAACATTACCTTACCTATTAAATAGTTTATTCTAATACCATTTTACGCCTATTTAGAAAATTTCTAAAAATATAATTCTCTAAAATTTGAAACACAATACCAGAAACCTCGAAGATGTAAGTAAGATATACCCTTTATGAAAACTGTTTATCCATTAAATACATTACAATCGATTGAACGGAAAATTCGGTATATTAAGCTGTTTCGTGGAGATATTGTTGGTTTTCTGTTTACTTTTTAAGGTTTTGTTTTTATCAGACTTATATTATCTTTACATTTAAAACATACATTTTTTAGTGGTTATTTTCAATTTCAAAATTTAAAAAAGGATAAACAAAGAAAGTATTAAATCTACCGAACTGAAGATAAGTATAATAATTCCTATACAATGTTATCAAATACTCAATCCGACATTAAGCAAATCAAACATCTAGTAGCTAGAATTTTAAATTAAACATTTTAGTATAACTTGTTTGTACAAATTAAACATTCAAGGTTGTAGATTTTTTATTATTCACACTGATAAATCGGCTGAAGAAAGTAAGAATTAATAATTAAGGACTATTAAAACATGCCCAACGTTGGTAATCCTCTCTCCTCCAATAACATTCACGTATGAGGGATTCCTAACACTATCTATCAGGATTGATAGATTCATTAAGCTTAAAAATATATAAACACAATCGGTCACAGACATGTTGTTCTTTTTTTCTTAATATGCATAATGTTCCTACCCTGCGCAATACACCATAATTTAAAATTTTGTGGCAACTTTCGTAAACGTACATAAGAAAGTAAGTACATGAAAATTTACATGCGTTACAAGTCAACCATACAGATACAATGGCAAAACAATTCGTACACATTCAAACTGTAAACATTCAAACTGTAAACATTCAATCTGTAAACATTTTAACTGCGAGGTAAATTGATATGTTCTCGATCGTCGTTCTCTAATGAGATGGTACGAGGATTACCGTCGAGAATGTATATTTATCTTAAATGGCACCGAATGTATTCACTGATGGGATATATGCACAGCGCTCTCGTTCTATTGCAGAATATCAGAATGCAACACAATACTGAATTTGTCCAGGTAGACACAATGTGTACACTGGATCTGTAATTGCATTGACGGAAAATGGCTCAGTGAATTATTACGTAGATACTGTTCCCAATTAGCTTTCTAATCACGAGGGTCGAGTATTGCAACAAAATGTTAAATATTGAATTTTTCATTTTTCATTTTTAAAAGTATAGTGGTTTCGTCTCGTATTGTAAAAACTCAAGAAGTAGGTACTTAACGTATGGGTAGAGTTAATATTTGTTTTATATTTACAAAAGAAAAAAAATTCAAAAAATTATACAATTCCATAAGTTATGAGTGGGGTAGTGCAATGTCACACCTTCAATTTATTGTGACAAAAGGGCATAAATAATAACTGTTAGCTTGATATGATCTCATGGATGATATTCATGGTCTCATGTCCCCAGAGGGCCATCTAGGGGAATTCATCTATACAGCCATGACATTAAGGGTAGTGTTATTAGATTGGCATGGCAAGTTCCATATATACTTCCCGTACTGTGGCTCTGAAAGAGAACGCTTATCCATTCAAATACAACAAACGAAATGCTCTCATTTTTATTTGACACAATAAAAAAAATCACACTAGTTGTTCTCTGCAGTCAGTGGCTGGACTGCGGGAACAAAATTGCATTATTTTTAATGTTAATTTTATTTGCAAATATCTGTCCTCTCTGTAGTCAAGGTGGTCTGTGGAGTAATTGGTCTGAATTTCTTTGCTGTAAAGCTAATTTTACGGATTTAACTGCGCATATTTTTTTTGTAGATTGTAAGAACAATAATAAAGAATTTGGAAAAAGTTAAAAATATATATTTTTTTAAAGTTTTGCATTTTATTATTTTTTATTTAGAATTTTGCCAAATTGTCACTGTACCCGACTAAATGTCGTGTGCATACAGACTGAAAAAATAGGGGTTAGTTACACGACTCAAACGACTTTGTAAATGCCAATCAATTGACTTTCGTCCTGAAAAGGACGTTTCTGGAATATACACGACTTTGTGCAAATGCAAATAAATTGAACTTCGTCCTGAAAAGGACGTTTCTGGTATATAGAGGACTTTGTGCAAATGCAAATAAATGAAAGATTGCCTTTAAAAAGGCAGTTAAGTATGTCAGCTTCTGAAGTGGTGCCCGCCGGAATCTAGTCGATGCAGGATTCTTCAGTTGAAGGAGAAAGGCCAATAAAATTCTCAGAACTCGGCAGAAAGGGGCAGCGGCAGGTAGCTCGTAGATGCGAAGGTCCGAGGCGAGGGTGATCCAATGGAGAAAGAGGATTTAGAATTTAAAAATGCTACTTTTTGTCAAAGTTGCGACTCGACAACGGCATATAAAAAAAAGGTCGGCCGAGGTCCGGCGGCCAGTTTATGGCTTCTCATTGGACGGATTTCTATAGCCGTTGGAGCGCACCAGCCAGCCTTGGACCCCACACTTTCTAATTGCTACTCGCCGGCCAATTGTTTATTGTTAATTTTTTTACAAGTTGCATTTTTTTACATTTCAAGGAATTTGACAATCTTAAAGCTAGGTACACAATGCAGAGTTCCGTGAATGTGGACAATTTCAAAATAGTTTATTAATGTCACATCCACGGATTAACATTATACGCAAACAATATTTATTTATTTCTTATAGTAGTAAATAGTAGCGAAAGATGTAAACAAAAACAATATAAAGTCATTCTTAAATTATAATGAACAAGCGTCCGATATAGTCACTTTATTTAGCAACACGACTAAAAATCCGGTATCCCTAAACATAAATAAGGGTGAAGGGTTAATCTGTAAAAGATTCCCCTTCAATTACTGCTGTAACGGGTTAAACCCGATAAAACCGATCTGTATGGGTGTCGGGTGGATTAATTGGGATTTCCGGTATATGGTAGAGCTTGCCGCCTATAATTACGTGTCCACCATTGTATGTGATTGATAACGTTATAAAACCCATTTCAGCCCTTTTAATTAAGACATTGCAGGTTGAGATTTTTATTGCGTTAATTATTCAGGATACCCATTACGTGACCTGAGTATTCTCAATTATCTAATTAATTATTCAAAACAACACTTTATTATTAAAAATACGTGAGCACCTAAAGCACAGGTTCTACCAGCGAGAAAATAACGAAACTCTAAATATAGTCCAGTCAGTGGGGAGTTTTACCTTGCAAAAGGTTAGGTAGTTGCGATTTTGATATATGTTGTTAAGATTGGGACTCTAAAGAAAAAAAAAAGTTTTCGACCTTGGGAGGGTCGAGCTCGACCCGCCATCTTGGATTGAAGGTGCCAAAATTTGTTTTTTTCAAAATAATTGTGAAGTGGTCGTTTTTACAACCAAATTGTTCAAGGCAAACTTAAAGACAACTAAATTACCTACATTTTTTGTAGAAAGTTTTTTTTTGTAAGTCTAATATGTAACGAGTTACAGTGGCGGAAATGTGAATATTTTTCTAAAAAATGATGAAATTCTCAACTTTGTAATTTTTTCGGGTTATTCATTACATAGTTATAATAATTTTGTTAATTCATTTCCACACCACCATGAGGTAGAGAACATGGCGCATTTTATTGTGGTATCCCCAGTAGGTCTACTCCACAGATATACCAGCGATGGTAGATTTCGAAATTATGTTACATTACTATGAATTATGTTACAATAAATTATCTTACTTAATAACAGTCTTCGTCATCAATGTCATCATCTAACTCATTGCCTGTGATACTGAGATTCTGGGCTTCCATTGACAAAATCTCTTCTTCTTCGTCCTCGACATGGATGTGATCCTCTGGCCAATTTCGGCATGTTTGACCATTACAGCACCCACATACAATAGAACACTTCAATCCAGCTTTCCTGCAGCTACATGCAACGCCGCATCCTTTTTTACAATTGCATGAAATAAATTTTAATAAAATCTCGGGTGCTGGTTTCTTTGTCATTCTTACTGGAACAAGCCCGTTGGTGTCACGTTTCCAGCCCCAGTTTTCTGGATTTTTTTGGATTCCATACCATTTTTGGACTTGATGGTACGTTCTAAATGCATGGTACCGTGCAGCGTCGTTCGTTGGTGGCAAAGAGGCAAGATTGAATTTGCTTTTTGTTGTCGACTTTGCGAAACGTTTGTAGCGGACTTCTTCCAAGGTTTCCCTATCCATGTCACTCCCGTACAAAGCAACAAGAAAGCGTGTTCCTGCAACTGCTATGTCTTCTGGTGTTGCATCATGTTGTTTGAAGATTCCTATCATGGCATTGAGTCTTGTGTCGTTTTGCACAAGCGAACAAAATTTTGTTTTTCCTTGGTTGAAGAAGGACGATGTTGTATCGCAGCCGCTAAAGGCATGAAGAAACAGAATATTCTCAGCCGCCTCTTTGTATTTCACACTATTCGCGGAATACAGTCTTTCAAAAGTTTTGCCTCTCCCGGGTTTGCGAAGATATATACAACTTTTGGGTGGTGCTAATGCTGTCAGCAGAACTAAGAGATCAACGTCTTCACCAATAATGAAAACAGCGTCATATGATGAACACAAGGAAATCGCAGTATTGACAATCAACTCATCAGCATCTTCTTCAGCCTGCTTAACTGTAAAATCATCCTGTATAAATTGCTTTGTAAGCATCGAAATCAGACGGACTTTGTTATTTTCATTGGCTAAAAATCGTTCTTGTGAAACTTGAACTGGCATTGTTTCATCGAAAAGAACATCTGCAGACATGAGCATCCAGGCAACGTCCTGTAACCAGGACTCAATCAGTGTTGCCAAGTCAGCTGTAGACTAGGATCCCACTATAACAAATCAACGTCATCGAGCACACGGATGATGCTATATAAGTATATTGTAACGCAGAAATACGTTAAAATGATATTGTGTAATATGTTCGTACAAAATTTATCAAGAAAACTGGAGTTATACAATTTTTTGTCAAAATTTTCTTTTTTCAACCGCTGTAACTCGTTACCTATTAGACTTACAAAAAAAAAATTTGTTCAAAAAATGTAGGTAATTTAGTTGTCTTTAAGTTTGCGTTCAACAATTTGGTTGTAAAATCAACCACTTCATAATTATTTTGAAAAAACCAAATTTTGGCACCTTCAATCCAAGATGGCGGGTCGAGCTCGACCCTCCCAAGGTCGAAAACTTTTTTTTTTCTTTAGAGTCCCAATCTTAACAACATATGTGAAAATCGCTACTACCTAACCTTTTGCAAGGTGGAGCCCTTTTTTATCCCCCACTGACTGGACTAATAGTTAATTTAAGTTAATTTTACAGCATTCGTTATTTTAACTACACACATCGTGTTCCAATTATACACAATCAATGTATTATGTTTAAAAAGACTCTTGACTTTCAAAGCTCAAAGATCAAAAGTCAAAGCTCGATTCACAAAGCTCAAATCCCAAACTAAAATCTAGTGAACAATAACGGGGTGAAAGGCGAATGAATGATGTGGAAATGAATGGTAGAAGTCGGGGACGTACAAAGAAGACATGTGAATAAAATACTTATGTACGGTAAAATGAGGTGTGAGTGATGAACGAAGAAAGGCGTGTAAGCAGAATGTTTGACGTGGAGGTGAATGGTTTAGAGGTCGCCCAAGGAAGACATATCACGATCAAGTGAAACTAATACGTAACTTTGGTAAAATGTGGTGTGAGTGATGAACAAAGAAAGGCGTGTAAGCAGAATGTTTGACGTGGAGGTGAATGGTTTAGAGGTCACCCAAGGAAGACATATCACGATCAAGTGAAACTAATACGTAACTTTGGTAAAATGTGGTGTGAGTGATGAACAAAGAAAGGCGTGTAAGCAGAATGTTTGACGTGGAGGTGAATGGTTTAAAGGTGACCCAAGGAAGACATATCACGATCAAGTGAAACTAATACGTAACTTTGGTAAAATGTGGTGTGAGTGATGAACAAAGAAAGGCGTGTAAGCAGAATGTTTGACGTGGAGGTGAATGGTTTAGAGGTCACCCAAGGAAGACATATCACGATCAAGTGAAACTAATACGTAACTTTGGTAAAATGTGGTGTGAGTGATGAACAAAGAAAGGCGTGTAAGCAGAATGTTTGACGTGGAGGTGAATGGTTTAGAGGTCACCCAAGGAAGACATATCACGATCAAGTGAAACTAATACGTAACTTTGGTAAAATGTGGTGTGAGTGATGAACAAAGAAAGGCGTGTAAGCAGAATGTTTGACGTGGAGGTGAATGGTTTAAAGGTGACCCAAGGAAGACATATCACGATCAAGTGAAACTAATACGTAACTTTGGTAAAATGTGGTGTGAGTGATGAACAAAGAAAGGCGTGTAAGCAGAATGTTTGACGTGGAGGTGAATGGTTTAGAGGTCACCCAAGGAAGACATATCACGATCAAGTGAAACTAATACGTAACTTTGGTAAAATGTGGTGTGAGTGATGAACAAAGAAAGGCGTGTAAGCAGAATGTTTGACGTGGAGGTGAATGGTTTAGAGGTCACCCAAGGAAGACATATCACGATCAAGTGAAACTAATACGTAACTTTGGTAAAATGTGGTGTGAGTGATGAACAAAGAAAGGCGTGTAAGCAGAATGTTTGACGTGGAGGTGAATGGTTTAAAGGTCACCCAAGGAAGACATATCACGATCAAGTGAAACTAATACGTAACTTTGGTAAAATGTGGTGTGAGTGATGAACAAAGAAAGGCGTGTAAGCAGAATGTTTGACGTGGAGGTGAATGGTTTAGAGGTCACCCAAGGAAGACATATCACGATCAAGTGAAACTAATACGTAACTTTGGTAAAATGTGGTGTGAGTGATGAACAAAGAAAGGCGTGTAAGCAGAATGTTTGACGTGGAGGTGAATGGTTTAGAGGTCACCCAAGGAAGACATATCACGATCAAGTGAAACTAATACGTAACTTTGGTAAAATGTGGTGTGAGTGATGAACAAAGAAAGGCGTGTAAGCAGAATGTTTGACGTTGAGGTGAATGGTTTAGAGGTCACCCAAGGAATACATATCACGATCAAGTGAAACTAATACGTAACTTTGGTAAAATGTGGTGTGAGTGATGAACAAAGAAAGGCGTGTAAGCAGAATGTTTGACGTGGAGGTGAATGGTTTAGAGGTCACCCAAGGAAGACATATCACGATCAAGTGAAACTAATACGTAACTTTGGTAAAATGTGGTGTGAGTGATGAACAAAGAAAGGCGTGTAAGCAGAATGTCTGACGTGGAGGTGAATGGTTTTGAGGTCACCCAAGGAAGACATATCACGATCCAGAGAAACTAATACTTTTCTGTGGTAAAATGAGTTGTGTGTAGAATGCCGATGTAAGCCAAATGGATAATGTTAAGATTTTTTTAACATAAGAAGCGGATGTACGAATGAATGAATTCAATCGGAGTATGTGAAAATGAGTGATATAAGAAGTCGGGGATGCCCGAGGAACGATGGCACTGTCAAGAAACTCAAATACACAAAGTGTATATCCCGAAGTGTATATAAAGTGTATATAGAGTGTAATGATTGTAACTGGCAGTATGTAAGTATGACTACAAGAAATTTCAAAACCAGAATTAGGGAAGACGAACTATGTTTAAAAAATAATAATTTATCCGAGTTCGCTAATCATTTGATAGACACAGGCCATAGCTTCAACCGGGATAAAACTAAGTTTAAACATTCTAACATCAATAAATACTTTAATTTGTGAGTATTAGAAACATTAGAAATCAACAAAAAAATTAATTCAAGCATTAATATAGTAAATAAAATAATAGCACCTTGCAAATCACCTCTATTGACAATGATCCCCGTTATGTTGACTCCTCCCTCCGTTTCCCTCTCAACCCCCTCCCCCACCCTCAAATCCCTCCCACCAAAGAACCAAACTAAATAAAACCCCATATTTCTGCACTTAAAAATTTAGTTTTAAAATAGCTAGTTAATGAAACGGACATGTCGAAACCGGTCGCTAATTTTATAAAAAAATTTATACGTAACAAATGTACATTGTGAATAGTAAAAACTCATTAAAAACAAAAAATGTCTAGAAATTGTTACATAGTGAATGCCAAAGAAATACAAAAAACTCAAATACTTTAAAAAATAAACTTTAATTAAATATTTAAATAAATGTTGTCTTTATTATAATTTAAATTAACTGTAAAACATATTAATAAGTGATCATTACCTTACCTATCAAATAGTTTATTCTAATACCACATATATTACGCCTATTTGGACAATTTCTAAAAATAAAATTCTCTAATAACCTTCAAGATTTGAAACACAATACCAGAAACCTCGAAGATGTAAGTAAGATATACCCTTCATGAAAACTGTTTATCCAAAATACATTACAATCGATTTGAACGGAAAATTCGGTATATTAAGCCGTTTCGTGGAGATATTGTTGGTTTTCTGCTTACTTTTTAAGGTTTTGTTTTTATCAGACTTATATAATCTTAAACATTTTCCTTACCTAAAGTTCTTTTCCTTACTAATAAAGAATGGATATGGCTTACAATAAGTGTAGATATTTATGGCATCTTCGGGTTTGCCACTTGTCTTTGCAGGTAAGTCCGACGGCAAATGTTTACTAATTTTAACGGAAAGATTTTTTTATTCTGATAATTTTGTGATAAAGTAATCTAATTACTTTTTTGTTTCAAATAATTAAAAAAAACTTTTAAAAAAATCAAAATTTCTACTTAATTAACAGATTGATTCAAAATGAGATGGTTTAGTTAAGATGTCATTAATTTAAATAGATCTTTCGTAATGTATTGTTTCTCCATCCTTTGTTTCTTCAATGATTTTATAAATTTAATTAATTTTGAGCGAGAAAGCTTTACTAATTTAATGTATTTAGTAAAATAGACTCTGCTTTATCAATTTCCAAAGAGTATAATATTATCAAGAATCTATCGGCTCTTCCATTCTTATCAAAATCTTCATTGACACTGTTACAAGAAGATTTTAAAAGTTTCAGCGTAACACAATGTCGCTTATCTATTGAACGCTTAGCATAGTTGGCTTATGTATGTAATATAAAGTGCTTTATTATTACAAAATCTTCGTTATAATATAATTTTAAATATTTGCTCATTTTAATTTAAAATAATGGTGTTCAGTTTCAATCTTTTGTATCTAGTTCTTTTGTATCTGGTTTCTCCGTGAGCTCTATTTTGATGAAATTTTGCAGACCTTTTCACGCTAGATTACTTGCGTAAAATATTATCAACCGTCATCGGTTTATAATATATATTGAATTAATATAATATTTTTATTGAATCACAGCAAATATTAAAACTATTCACCAAACATTGCTCCACGCACTTGATAAAAATGATTTAGAAAAGAGCATTAAAATCGTCTGCGATGAAACAAATAGCTTATTAGTACAACAAACATTATGTGTTCTCGCGGTTTCACAATGAATCCAGTTATTTTTTTATTTGTTTGAGAAATATTCATTCAAAGATAAAATCATGTTTCCTTTCAAGTGTTTGTCAACAGAAACCACTAACCAAAATAGGTATATTAATAAAGCAAATATACTTTAGTGAGGTTTGTTACTGGATTGATGGTTTCAGGTATTTATGCTACTGCCTATCTTTCTCTAACTCCCTTTAATTTGACTCCCCCCTATTCCTTCCGCCACACAACACAATAATACAAACCCTTAGGTATTGACCCACATTAGGACTTCAATAGTGACCTGACCCATTTCAACCCCGCAAATATAAATTGACATAGGATGTGTCCTTTTTTCTCTACTTGTGTATTATATAGGTGATATTCTCTACTATCAGTAAACCATTCTACTACTTAAGCTATTTCAAGTTGCTTGACAGAATGACAATGGGACGAAATTTGTCTAATGTAGGTGACATAAAAAATAAAACATATTTGTAATAAGCATTTACTTTGTGGTTCGTCATAATTTACATTTATTTTAGGATTAGATTTTTTTAATATTCTATATTTATTTTTTTTAGGATTAAATGTTTTTCAATATTCTCCTGGCGAAGGAAAGGTGCTTCCGAAACCGGTAGAGTGCAATTAAAATTAAAGTGTTCTAAAACAAATTTATATTTTTTATTGTAAAAAATAGTATTTTACGTTACAACACTTAGTATTACGAGACTTTCAAGCATTAAACGAATAATATTGTTTCACCAGAAAACAACCAACTTTATATTTATGGTGATCAATCGATTTCATTGCCCCATTCTTTTCAATAAATTTTCTTACGTGAATTTTCCTGAAGGGAATGTGATTCTATTCAGAATGATAAACGGTAAAAACGGAGAGAAAAATTCAGATTCGTTATTACCTAGATATTTTATATCATAAGTTCGCATTTTTGGCTTGTTATTAAGTAATTGATCATGAAAAAAACTAATTCGCATCGTAAATATAGTGTAACTGATAATAAATTATTAGTTACACAAATTAAAAAATATAATGTATGAAACATACAATTTTATCATTGAACATACCTATAATATTTTTTAAGATAGTTTGGTTCCTGACTTTTAAAATGAAGTTTCACAATTATTACTGCTGCTGACATTCAGGTAGTGTTCAGTTTCAAACAAATCAAACCATTTAATTTTAGGTATTGGATAGACATTTACACTGTATTTAATTGACTACCTATTAAATACAGTGTATTTAATTGTGAATTTAATTGTCTACCTATTACACTGTAGATAATTAAATACACTGTATTTAATTGTCTACAGTGTATTTACACAATACACTGTCTACCTATACAATATATTTCAATATTGTATATGTAGACAATTACAATACGCTGTCCTAGTTCTTGTATGTTCAATAAGCCTTTTTTAGCAAAACTGTGTTATGAATGCCATTGTGTTCATTAGCCTATTACGCATTAATGTAGCTAAAAAAAACAAATTTTTCGGTTTTTAACTGCTATTTTCAGCATTTCTCGAGTGCCAATATTCACTCACGGAACAATGTGTTAGTTCTTGTATGTTCAATATTCTGTATATTGAACGTTCAAACACTCAAAGTTATGCATAGAATAGTTTTAAAAAAGTTCATACATATTTGTTCAACGTTCTGCCTAGTCGTGCCGCAATTTGAGTTCTTGCATGTTCAATATTCACTTTCAACCAATCAGGAGTCGGCTTGTTACGGCTTTTGGATTGTTAGCGGCCATCTTGGTTTTTTATTGTTTTCGAACTGCCATCAGAGCTGCGCATGGTTCTATTAAAAATACGTTTAATTGTGAATAAACTGCTGTTATTGAAGTGAAAAATGACTTCACCGACTCCAGAATCAACAAACCTTAGACCAGTGGCTCAAATAGAAGGGTAAGTCTTAAAATTATGTTATTTATACGCATTTCCAATATATTTTACATGTACTTTTTGAACTTGCTAGGCATATACACAGGATGCTCCATTTATTATTTATTAATTAAACTATTTATTACACCTTTCGTTCTTTACGTAAAACAAGTCATAATAAATTAGTTATTTTATTCGTAATTTGTTTATTTTAATACGTTTTAAATATTCTAAAGATAAAATTAACCAATTTGTGGACTTTATCATTAAAAACGTATTATGTTAAATATGTGGTCAATAAATAAATTGTGTTGAACAAACCATGTTCAGTTATGTGTTTTCCGTGAAATGTTTCAAACAACTGACGACCTCAGGCCCCTCCACCGAAACTAGTAATTTTTGTAGCTTATAATTTCGGCACATTTTTTTTATTTTTTTTATTTCAGTGTCTGTTCCGCCTTTCCATAAACTTGTTTGTCGTATAATATCTACTCATAATATACACGCATGTCCGCGGGAGCTCAAATTTCTAAAATCCCGCGGGATGTTAGAAATTTGAGCTCCCCCTAGTTTATCTTAATATCTTCATATCTAGTTTATCTTAATATTATACTTTTTTTTCAGAATTGAAGAAATAAAAAAAATACTTACTTTCGATGATGACGTCGTCATAATGAATCCGGAAGAGCTTCAATATCCAAATGAATTCATTATTATAGATGATGATATAATCCGTATACCAACTAGTGATACTTCCATCGATGCAATGTTCCAAGATTTACACTCACTCAGTCGCAATCCAGAAAATCACGCAAGAACAAAAAAAAAACATAACAAAAAAGTGACTCAGAAATCCCGAAACATGGCCGAAAAACGTCAGAAAAAAACAAAGAGAAAGCGGTAAAGAGTACATCGATGTGATAGGAAAAATCCACCAAGCTAAAATTGTCAAACCTGGGTGTGAGTTAAAATGCGTAAATTTGTGTCACCAAAACTTTAATGAAAATGATCGGGTGCAAATTAGGGCAGAATTTTACACTCTTTCTGATGCAAAGAAGAAGCAGTTCTACGTCGCATATACCAGCAGAGAAAAACCGAACAGAACCAGAACTGATGAAAAAGAAAGCCGGAAAAAAATTTCGTTTAAGTACTTTTTCTTAAGGAATTCAGAGAAGCTGCAAGTGTGCAAACGATTTTTTTGTGCGACTTTAAATATTTCTCAAAGGAGGGTTTATCATTTCTACGAAAACTGGACGCAGAAAGGGGGAGCGGTGGCACCAACACCAGCGAAGGGAAAATACGTCAAGAAGTGCATTAACAACAAAAAAATTGATGAAGTTATCGACCATATTTCGTCCTTTCCAACCGAGGATTCCCATTTTTGTAGAGCTTCATCTCAAAGGAAATATTTAGATAGGTCGTTGAGTATTTCTAAAATGTATGCGCTGTATGCGCAAGGAAATTGTGAGCCTGTGAAGGAACATATGTACCGAAAGATCTTTAATGAAAAATTTAATCTTTTGTTTTTTAAACCAACACAGAAACACAGAAGCCGGCAATTCGTTCCACAGCCGAGCTGTTGAACACATGAAGAGTCGTAGAAGCGACCCGTTCTCATGTAACAAATGTCAACTGTGTACATATGTTGGGCGCGCGTTTGGCGGATTTCCCGACTATGCGCTGGTGCCGAGAGGATCAATGACGCTATTTACTCGGAGCATCTTCAATTTAAATACCGATAGAACAAGGATAGCATTCCCACCCGACGCCTGGGCTCTAAAGATTGCAATCCACTTGTTAAGGCGGGAGAATCTATCAAGCGGACCGCCCGTTTCTGCACACAGTCGACGGGTTTTTTTAGGTACATTGGAGCTCCTGACCAGAGGTGGCTGCCAAATTCAACCGTGGGGCGCTTACTAAAAAATACAATCTTATAAAAGAACTACAATAAAACTAACTAGGTACACAACTAACAAGTTATTACTATTCTGGCGCGGACCCATGACCCAAATCACGGGTTATTTATTGTTTATAAAAATATCTTCACGTTATAATATAATGTCATATAAAAGGAAAAAAATACTATTCGAAAATAAGTAAACTTGAAAAATAACAAACATTATTAAAAAAAACAAAGCTCAAGCCCTCCAAATATATGTATGTATATAATTTATAAAATAATTTTGGTACCCACATTTTCGTTTGTCTGATATGATTTAATACTTATCAGTTCCAATTTTAAAATGAAATTTGAACTTGAATAACTTTTTGTTTTGAAGAGTTTTATTTTAAATGTAAATTTACATTTAAAATAAAACTCTTCAAAACAAAATGTCTAGAAATTGTTACATAGTTAATGCCCAAGAAATACAAAAAAATTAATAATTTTACCTATGTTGTTACACATATGAATAAATATGATTTATTCATATGTGTATATTCTCAGAGGGTTGGAGCTGGCAACACGGTATCACAACCTCATACATAAGCTCACATTTTAACACAACCTCAAATAACACATCTGCCCTGATGATGGACACTGCAATGCTGAACGAAACGTTGGCTAAAGAAGGAGTTAGCGCAACACGGCATAATACCCCAAAAACAAATAACAAAAAACACATATTTCACATCACGCATGCACCGACAACCGAAATTAGTATGTTTAATAATGCACAGCTTACTCATACGAAACATCATTAAGACGTATCTTTGTACATAGTTACGCTTTCAAACTTATATAACCTTAATCATAATATTTGAATGATTTAAAAAGTGTCGCCTTTGTTGACAATTACCTGAAGAACGCTGTTTGTGTACATATTTCAAAGTAATAATTTAGTACAACTACTACTTACAAGATAAAATTAAATTGTTTGAAATCTGAAAATCATCCTGTACGTACAATTTACCACTATTTGGCTTATTGAACATAAAATATCTCAAAGTTTTGCACGCCGAATTGTTCAATATTCTAACAATGTGTTCAATATCCAAAAGAATTAAACATTATTTTCAACCAATGTTCAATATCCACCTTTAAAGTCATAATATGGGCATATTATAGCTTCAAACTTCGAAATTAGACGTTACAACATTTCCTGTAATACATATGTATAAAATGAAATGACCAAAGCCGAGAATTATTATATTTAGAATTTGCCTGTAAAAACAAAAAAAAAGTCTCCTGTAAAATTTGCAAAATGGTTTATTGAACATACAAGAACTAAGGCAGCGAATATTGAAATATTGGATATTGAAATCGTTATTTTAATGAATAATAGCGAATGGTGAAATATTTTGATCTGTCAAATTTTATTATTTTTTAATGATAAATTATTTTTTACAAGTCAAAGATTTTGTGCATCACACAAAGGATAATATTTTTTTTATAAGAAATAATTATTAATATCCTGAGATACCTGAAAAACTCATATGAACGTCTGCAGGTTTAATTCCCGTCGGTGGAATTTATTTTATCTCGGATTTTTCTGGGTCTCTGAAGATTTTTTCAATTTGTCTGGGTGTTAATGCCAAAAATTATCAATTGTAATAATGTATTATCCTTTTTGCCATGTATATAAACCTTGTCTTGTAAACATTAGTTTATGATTTTAAAAAAATGTACAAGTCAAATATTTCTCTTATAAAAGAACATATATAAAATCGTATATCTTGACGCCACCTGTATTACCTATATATTTTCCAACGTAGTCTTTAATTTATTTTATTAAAAATGGTTTGAAAATAACGAAAATCAAATCATTCTCCATATTTTTTAACAAACGAGATAACAATCAAACTTTTCGTAATATGGACTGTATCATTTCATTGACGTCTATTTTATTCTTTTTTTAATTATTTGCTTGCTTTGATAATAAAATATGAGGTTAACTTTAAATCAGGAGGAGCTTAGAACTGTACGTTTTTTTTTATTATTTAATAAATGTTTATATGTTACATTTTTTGAAACTTTTTTAACTACCATATTAGGCTTATGTCCGTGTTGTGGTAGTTATACATGAAATAATAATAAAAATAACTTAAAAGAACTAAAAAATACCATTTTATAGAAACATAAGTATGCAAGTATGAATCACACATGAAATAATAATAAAAATAACTTAAAAGAACTGAAAAATACTATTTTATAGAAACATAAGTATGCAAGTATGAATCATACATGAAATAATAATAAAAATAACTTAACAGAACTAAAAAATACTATTTTATAGAAACATAAGAAAGAAGTAAAGAAAAAAAATGTTAAAGATGATATCTTTTTTCTACAAAAACCACTGGAAGCAAAATATTGTAAATGTGTTTTAATTTGGTATCATAACTTTATCCAATAAATCAACGACGAAAATTTTAGCAATATTCCGTTTTCAAATCTTAGCAAGTCACTGCTTCTGAATGAATCTTATATAAACTTATTAAATCTTATTAATCCGGATTAAAATATATTATTACTTGGAGATATTAATTCAGATTTTGTTAAACTATAACAACAATAACAGTATAAAAAGTGAAACACAATATTGCCTAATTTATATATTAATTAATATCTTTTTTTGGGGCTCTTAAATATAAATCTTAAAAATTACACGGTAAATATCTATTATACATAACTACACTGCCTCAGTAACAATCTATTGTATTTATTAAATGCTACATTACAGATGTACACTGAATAGGTATAATTATTTCTCTCCATAATACATATGGTAGTTATTCCCCGAATTTCCGAAGTGAAATAATTTCTTATTTCTAGTATTACGAAGTGGAATATGAAAACTTATCAACGCAAGCAATTCTGGACTATTAAATTCATCATTTAGAAGCCAATGAAAATCTTTCTGTCCTATAATTTAAGCAATATTCATTTTATTTAAAAAAGTGTTATAGTTCAACAAAATGGTTGGAATATTCATTTTAAAACTTGGAAAACGTAAAAAAATATTTTGTGTTCTTTCAACAGCTTGTATATGAATATTGTAACATGGGTTCCAGACGGGAGTTATAATCAAGTTTCAAATAAAAGCAAAATATAACAGTTTAAATACTTAATATTAGTCGGTGGCCGAGTTGACATCGCGTTTGGGTCCCACCCAGGCGTAGTGTGTTCAATTCCTCGGCTGGCTAAGTCCTCCATCACAATACAAGCAACATTTTCAGCTTACTGTGGTGGTAGTAGGAGATTTTCAAATATTGTCAAGTTATTCGTAACCTGGGAATGTTTGACTTTCTTTTTTAATAAAAATAAAAATAAAAAATTGTTGAAATTTCTAGTTTTAAATCCCAGCATTTGTAAGCACTTGTTAGATATTTCCGTTATTTCTTTAATAAAAGTAAAATTTGATTGAAAAATTCCATCAAGAGCATCGTTATCAATGTTGTAGTTACAGATCACATTTTGTATTCAAGAAAATCCAACTAATTATATTTTGAGATATTTAAGTAAAGTCTGTTTTAATCGCACAAAGTTTGCAATTTATTGATATTATCTTGAACAATTCTAAAAATATTGTGATTATCAGCAAAAAGTAAAAAAATACTACATGAAATATTTTTGTAAAACCATTATTTAATAAAATGAATCAACGATTGTCGAGGGAAACATTGTTAGCCTTAATGTTCCCCTTACATGTACAGTTAACATATTTATAAGGTTTGACAGTAGACCTCAAAAAGCCTCAAAAGTACTTTCGCCTTATGTTCGTGATTTCACTACAACCAAATACCCTTTAATATTAATAATATCTCCAACTTCTGACATTTCTTATATATTCTGATGGCAGTTCTACACAAGCGTCTCCAAACGGCGTGAGTTGGGCGGCTTGGTTTTCTTTCATAATTTTTAAAAGTAAACATTAAATATATTTATAAACTTCTCTCTCATAGATGTCGCTAATTTAATAATTTTGAGAAAAAATACTTTTTACAGGGCTGTTTGCCCATGTAGGGACTCACGGAAAATGAAAATTAATAAATAGTTTTACATACAAATGTAATATTGTATTGATGATTTAAACTAATATAGGCAGAGATGACGGACCGCCAAACAACTGGGTCTTGGCAAACACTTCTTGCCTCATTCACATTTATACATAATCTTTTATTCAGTCGGGTCATACTCAAGTATCTGATTCACTTGATCGTGCCACGTCTTCCTCGGGCGTCCCCTACTTCTGCTACTATTCGCATTTGCATAATCAAATATTGTATTTGTAAAAAATTTAACATCCTATTCCAATGCTATATTCCACTAACTATAAAAATCAATACATAATTTAATTTACGAAAAATCAATTTAAAATCTTTGAAAAAAAATCATTTCAACAAAAAAATTATAAAAGTGAAAAAAATTATTCGAAAAAAAAAATAATATGCAAGGAAATATTATTACAATAAAATAATTTTGTTACCTAATTTATCACTTGGCTGATATTATTCATACTTATCTGATCCAATTTTGAAAAATTGATACTTAAAGTAAAAGTAAACCACTTAAAAACTATTTCAGCCTGATGGTTATACGACCACAATGGTATTGTGGTAACGACCAACTTGGCAACTGAGGTCGCGGGTATAAATCCAAGCATGCGCAAGTAAATTTTGTTGAAGCAACTTGAGTTTTTACAAAGCATGTATAATATATCTATTTAGTAAATAATTATTTTAATTTTTTTCACCCGAAACCTGATAATAGTTCAAACAGATGGTGTGAAAGGAGAATAATCCCGGAAATATTAAATTCAACAGAACTAATTTATGTGCCTCATATTGAATGTTTGTTTACTTTCAAAGCATTAATCAGCATAATGAGGTGAATAATTCTGAGAATTATGGTGTTTATCATTGAACAAAGAGTATGAAATTGAACAATCGTTCGTTTTGGTAAAATATAAAACAAAATGGTAATCACTTGGACGGCTTTAGGAATTGAATTTTGTTTATTCTGTAGCACGACGTGAAGCTCGAATTTCGTCAACACAGGTTGTTTTTTGTGATTCAAAGTAATATTATTTATCAGTTAGGTTATTTTCACATTCTTGAGAAGTGAATATTTAAACACAGCTATATCATCAAAAATACTTGGTTGGTCTTCTGTCTGTCGGTAACTTCGATTCAATAATAATAATAATTAGAATTTATTCCAGAATGTATGCAGGGGTATTGCAATGCAATACATTCCATATTAGTAAATAATATACATGATTAGAGTAAGAAGAATAATTATAATATAAAGGGTGATTCCGATAGGCACAAAAAAGCGGAATTTAAGTGAAAAACAAACATAAAATATAAACACAAAAATGAGTATGAGCAGCCGTTTATGGAGGATATTTGGACATCTCCCGTCTCCAGAGGGCCATCAGAGGGGACTCTATTCAGGCAACCATGGCAGTGATGAATTTTTTTACTTGATTGGCGTAGTCTGCGCCATAAGCTTCCCATGTGATGGCGGAGAAGCGCTCTGAAAGGGTGTACTCGTCCTTCCAGGAACATTTCCGTGGCGCTGAAATGAAAAAAAAATCTCAGTAGGCGAAATAGTTGGCGATTAGCATTATTGTAAGCGACTTTTACTTTATGCCATTGGAATGCAGTGTAATCCACCCACAGTTCTGACGTGCAAAGTACTGCTCACAAAAGTTAGTTTGCTATCGAACAATATACCTAAGTCAATAATTTCACTGACGCAATTTAAGTTTTTATCATTTAATGTATGTTGAAAAAATATTGGATTATTTATTCTGTAAAAATTAATGAACTGACATTTATTTATGTTCAATGCAAGTTTGTTGATAGAGCACCATTCAAAAAGATTTCTCAAATTAGTTTGTAATATAATGCAATAATTTATGTTATTAATCTCTTTATAAAGTTTCAAATCATCAGCAAAAAGTAATACTTTGATGATGAGCATGAATGAATGAATGAACAATGGTGGACGTTTTCGGGCCTAACAAGGTCGGCCGGTAGATTGGCGGAATCCTCTGTTCTTATCCAGCGATTAAACTCGTGGAATCTGCGACCAGAATACCTGACGTTTCATCACGTCGAGCAAAGTTGCTCAGTTTTTTCTCACAGTGAGCCACACGACTACAGAGTGGAAGTTACAGCGCCTCTAGGATCCTCTGCTAATTGCCGTATTACTACCTCTATACCATCCTCCGTGAATAGTCAACCTGACAATAATGTAAAAAAGAAGATATGGCACTTCATTGAACATTGTTCAGCGCATTTCCTTAAGGTGCGGTCTGTTTTAGCTCAGAGGACCCATTAATATGTTCACGCGAGGTGGGAGAGGTAATCACATCAGCTGTGAATTGCTACATGCCCTTCTCCGTCAAATCTTCTGGAGCGGGCATAAACCATGGTTTGACCAGCGCCGTGCTGAAGCAGTCAAACTCAAAAACATGGCTTATTGTCTAAAATTTTCTTCTTAAATAACATTCTGGAATGCCGAGAACGAGCAAAAGATTGCAAAAGAATGCATAATATAGCTAAGATCGACCAAGACAAAAGAATTTTCATAAAGTTGGCATAATGCCCCACTGGTAGCCATACTTTATAATCGCTCGCTGGTTCAATAGGATGAAATTTCTGCAAAACTACTTTTTCAACCTCTGATCAAGCCCGACGGTTGACTGGCTAACTCAGCCCACAAGAAAGTTAAAATACTAAGCAAAATTTACGTAGAAATTCTATTCTTCAAGATATCGGAGAGACTCCCCATTATTCTATTTGGAAGCACCCTTCACAATAAAGACTTCATTGAAATGCTTGGAGTAGGTATATTAGACCGGCTCAAGTACCGAGGCTAACGAGCTATACCGGCACTGTTTTTCCTGTATATAATCCGGGCCTCTTGAAGACCCGTATTAATAAATCCCTTCCTACAGCCCCTACCTTAACTCGCCTCACAATGCTACCCTACCGGGTGGCGACATAGTTACCATGCCTTAACACTCTACAGACAGGGGCGCTCTTGTTAGGTGTCACAAATAATAGTTAGTGAATAAATCGTTCTCTCTTTCTGTGAGCTTGGATTTTAGATGCAACTTTTGTTGTGTACACAAATGAGCAGATTTTGTATAAGACAGGTGGCTTGCTGCATGAATGTAGGGTTGCAGCCCGAATATTGTATTCCCACAGTTTTTCTGTCCGACTGTTGATTTGATTATGTTTAAAGTGTCAGATACACGCTTAAGAAATAATTTATCTTCACAAGGTCATTCATGTGACATCTTTTTGTTTATAATGCTGTTGTAGATTTCTTCTATTTCTCTACTAAAAAGTGTAGGTACCACGATTGTCATTGCAAATAATTGCTTTAACACCTGTTAGAATTATGTTAGAAATATGCTCTTATAGCTTTTTCTTTTTGGCATGTTTATCACTGTAAAACCTCCCTAAAATACCGTATTCTATCAAACTTCTAGCTCACCTCTTTGGCCAAAGTATTGCAGATAAAATAAATAACCCAATGATTACATTTTTAGGCAGTTTTTTAAGAATTTCACGGGTGATTTTTTTTATCTGATCTATGTTTTAGTTTTAGAGATTTTTATACATTTTAGTAGAACCCTGCACATGAGGGAAAGCAAGCGGAAGAGAAGTGGGGACTTTTGTAAAATACTCCCTGCTGTAGGTGCTATTCACCTGCAAAAATTCAGCTTTCCACTATTTTTTTCCAGTTAGGGTCGATTTATCATCTAGATTGATGGATAACTCATTTGCAAACATTTTTTGTTAATATTTCTCTCTTAAAGTTTTCATAATCCATGTGCTTATCATACTTATCAGAACTGTCTGTTTTTAATCTAATTAATTTTCAAATAACTGTTGTTACCTTCATCCCATTATGGTGACATTTTGGTTTATGCCACAACTTTTTGAACGAATCTGTGATACGGTCCAGTCAGTCAAAGTTATGTTGATTCGGCCTTAATTCAGTACCGTCGATCCAGGTAAATTTTTTAGTTTTTTTTTATATTCAGACCCACACTACGAGCAAAAACCTTTTCTGGTAGTTATAAGTTACATATAAAAATACATTTTAAGGACTTAATTGCCGCTTATTTTCGAACTATTTTATTTACTCTTCTTAATTTCTTGATTCACTTAACTAAATTGAAGAAATCCCAAATCTATTGGCACTTTTTTAACATATACCATATATAAATACCATGCCATATGATAGATAAAATTCATCTCTTTAATTTTGAAGCGCATGACCTTATTTCCAATAACTTAATAAAATAAATGAAATATAACCCCAAATGATCATGACTGTACAGCGGGTGTGGAATGGCAGGTGCCAGACCCAAGCGGCGAGGTTGCTGCCAATCCCTGCTAAATACGTGATGGAAAACAATTACCCATTGTTCGATGCTGCATATATGAGGGACATACTTCTTCATCACACTGCGAGTATCCGAGGCAAAACAGCTCCTATAAAAATTTTTGTAAGAATGCTACGCTATTTTAATAAATACCTTTAAAAATACAACACTTTTGGATCGGCGCAGGATAAGCGGTCTTTACTTAATTTTTCAAAAATTATAAATTCAAAGCTCGACTGTTATGAACTTCTGAGTCTGGCCAATTTAAGAGTACCTACTAGCCACACTATAGGCACAATTGTAAAAAAAAAATAATGTACGCAATGTAAAAGCTCCATGGAAATATAAACATAGTAAATAAAATAACATAAATAAAACAGCCCCGATGTGCATGGTGTTACGGAATGCACCCGACAAACTATCTAGCGATTCCTACGCATTTTTTGAGTTAACGACAGCAAAAAACCTTAAAAATATCGATTCTGCTTACTACGTGACGTGATCATCCAGCAAAACTACATTTATATTTATTACTCCAATTATGGTCAAAAACTGATGGTTAAAGTCGTCCTATTGCGTTCTGTTACCTCCTGTTTAACGCAAACAAAATAAATACGCTTATGTTCTTTTATTTAATCACTGCTTTGTTTTATGTTTTTTTCTAGTATTTTTAGGAATACAAAATATATCACAGTCCTTTTCTTCTTTCGTGTAGAGGTGGGCGGAGGGGAACTCTGCTCTAGTCTCAGGAGTCGTTCTGAGGACCTCATCAATCCTGCCGGATTGGATAGGATGATAAATGAAACGGACATTCGTTGATCTTTGGTGGTTTCGAAACCGTACCGCATTCATATATCGGTGATTACTTAAGGCCTCACTTACGCATCATGTATCAAAGTATCTGATCCTATTGAGAACACAGACTGTCTCTCAGTAGGGCCACTCAAGTTTTTACTTATCTAGGTTAACTATATTTCAGGCGGCATGCAAGGTGAGAGACGACATCATTGTGCAAAGGTTTTGCATTATTTGGAAGCGTTTTTTTTCCCTAGTGTTGCAATCTCTCGCCTGATATTTGATAAGGTTTTGTTTATATTTGCAATTACGGGGAGCCATGGGAGAAGACTCGATTTTAAAGCGCCGCTGATGGTTCACATTAACCATGGAAGTATGGGTGCTTCTAGCCCATACTGAAGCATAGTACTTAGCTATTGAGAATACACCCTCTTCTAGTTCCAGCTAGCATATTGACTAGCTGATTCCATGAGCTGTTGGTAATTCAGACTGCTGTCTAAAGGGACTCCAAAGAATCGGGGATGGGCTTTATGTTAAATTTTTCCATCGAACTGAAGGTAGTGAAAAAAAATCATCAACAAGAAGAGTGTTGTAGTTCATGTAATTAGCTTAGGTAAATATCTTGAATAAATAAACGTTTCCTATGCTAATGACGCAGCGACAAAATAACTGTACTTAATTACTCCTTTGTCCCAGGAAAACAGAGCGAGGCAAAAATACGGGCGAGGTAGAGATACCTTATGTATCATAAAGTGAATACCTTTATTTTTATTGACTAGATTTTGCTACCCCGGCTTTTTGAAAGGGTAACATTTTGAAATAAAAATGTTCAGAATTCGAACAAATAAGTTTTATTCGAAAGCTCCATGGCTCATGGTTCATGATGGAAATGACATTGCGAATTGAAAATTACTGAAAATTGATAAAATAAAACCTGTTCAAGTTTTTTGATTCCAGAGCTCACCGTTCGAAGGTTTCGACTGTTTCAGCATACCCGTAAATACCTTTTGCTATAGTAGGTATGTATTGGACAGTCCCTTGCTCTGGTCTCTGATAGTTTGAAGTTGATTGTAAGCTTCTTTGTCAAGTTCAAGAACAAGGGGATTTCGTACAGTAGATGAGGTTATACGTTAAAATATAAGGCTAATAATCAAATTTGTATTATATTCATTTATCGAATAAGTGTTTATAATAGTTTATATAAACCAGCAACGAGGTAAGATGATGTCAACTGTAGGGCTTCTCCGCGTGTGAATGCATGATTACCACCAAAAACAGATAGAATGCATTGTCAGCGACAACGATTGTATATGCGTATAGGAGCTTAAGCTCAATCGGACCTTGGGAAGTGAGTTATTTTCACTTCAAAGATTTGCATTCATTCGACCACAAAAAAATTGAAACATAAATAGGTGTATTTAAAAACGTCGTTTAAGGAAAAGTGAGTACGGTTGGATCTTAACTTTAAGCCGCTTGACAATATAGACACAAAAGTATTAAAATAATATTGTATTTAGTTCCTCTGTTGGCCGCCTGTAATATAATCTGTGCATAAATCGAAAATCTGAGAAGCTTTGTAACTAAATTTCATTATATCTATCGAAGCATAGAAAAAATAATAACAAAAGAAGTGCCTCGTGGGTGTGTTTCGTTATCCAAATATTTGCTTAATTGTGGCCCATATTTCCATTGAAAGCCGTGTTTTAGAAATTCAAGTGAGACGGAACGCTGGCGATTAGGACAAATTTAACCCATGCTTCCATACAAATTTGTATGAAAGGCACTTCTAGTGTTATATTCTTTATTCCGATCAGTAGCTGAGTTGACATCGCTCCCACTCACTCGTAGTATTTTCAATTCCCCGGCTGGTAAAATACTCCATCACAACACAAGCAACATTTTCCACTTACTGTGGTGGTAGTAAGAGATTTTGAAATACTTTCAGATTATTTATAATACGGTATTTTTTGTCTTAAAAAAAATTTCCTGAAGTAATGGATAAAGTTGAAAAACGTCTAAATTAATTAATCGCTCAGACCATCCCTTAATGTATCCAGTTTTCAGTACCACCTAACCCCCAAAGCCTTAAAATAGACTGTTTACGACTTAGACTCCTCCGACAATGACTTATTCGGCCTATGCTAATTAACTAACTAACTAACCATCACGCCGTTTCTCTGCAGGGGTAGGCAGAGAGGACGGACCGCCAAACTTGGCACGCAATCCTTGCCTCATTCACATTCATACATCGTCTCATACATACTCTTCTATTGTTCTGACTCTTGACATAGCCTTACTCAAGAATTTGATTCACTTGGTCGTGCCATGTAATCCTCGGGCGTCCCCGACTTCTGCTACTATTCACATTCGGCCTATGCGGTATAAAAATTGTCAGTTATCGATGTCGACTTGAAAAAAAAATGATTTTTAATCATTCGTAAATAAATATCATTGAAGTGTCTTGTATATGAATATAAGTATTTAAATATATTTTTTATGCGACTCTATGGCATCCAAAATTAGTAAATTAATTGTTGTGAAGCGAAATAAAATAAACAAGAAAAAATTAAATGCATAGAACAGGGTTTCTTCACAATTGATATAATAATTCAACTAAAATAATATTTGAATCTTGCTTCAGGGTAAAATATATTTTTGCTGTGACTGCTGCGACGCTACCTGACCCAAATTAGGAGTAGTAGTAGAAGTATAAAACATCGACTCTGTATGAGTCATCTCCACACAATCCTACACCCTTCGATTGGTCTATACCAAAACCCTTCAACGAGAGATTCGGTAAAACCGTGATTAAAACAAAGGCACCCCTTTCTCGAGGCGTTCTCACCCTCCCTGCAGCGACTTAATATATATTATTATGAATGCTATCTGTTCCAAATTTCGCTCAGTTGCACTCTGGACCTGTGGAAATTATCATCACCTCTCTCTGGATTCTGGACGAGAAATTAAAAATAAATAAAAAAAGTTTCTTGTTAAGTTTCTTAGTTAAAAGTTTCAGTCTAAAGATGTCCTTGATAGGCTGAAACCGGTAACCGGTAACGGTAAAAATTAAAGCAGATTCAAGCTTTATATCGTTTTAATAAATCATTTGACTCAATAAAATTCCATCACGAATTGTTTGTATTTAAAAAATAAATATTGAAAAACACTATTATAATATTTTATTGAAGTGAAACTTCTTTACGCGCGTTATGCAATTTCGAGGACCGGAGTAAAACCAACTCATGACCGTCATGAAAAACCGTGATCATTTCGCTATAGGAGCCTAGCTAATATTATATACCTACTTTAGGTCACTCTCCAAACTCAGTTTCGCGGTCTAGAGGCAGAGCGCCCGATTGTCGTCGTGAAGAACCGAGGTTCGATCCCCGCCTTAACTATTTTTTTTTCTTTTTGTGATTTTTTTAATAATAATTTTTTTAAAAGTGATAAATTGCTCTCGTGCTGCGACTTTTAGATATTTTGACTATGTGATATTTTGGTCGAATACGTAATTACCGCGGTCTAGAGGCAGAGCATTCGACACTCGTTATGCAGGACCCGGATTCGAATCCCATATTTTTATAAATTTTAATTTTTTTTATCAACGATTTGTAATAATGTAGTAAAAAATAAGATAAATTTGTTAATTTAAATTTAATTTACTTTTCGGTACCTGTATAATATTTTGGTCGAAATATAGTTCGCTCAATATATATCGCTCGGTATTTTGATTAATTATTTTTATTTTGAATCATTAAAATTACTAATCAAGGCCGATAACGCCGCCTCGCGCAAAATATCTCTCCTCGCGGTCTAGAGGCAGAGCGTTTGACACTCGTTATGCAGGACCCGGGTTCGAATCCCATATTTTTATAACTTTAATTTTTTTATCATATGCTACTTATAAATATGTCAATAGACAGAAGAGAGGAGAGAATTAAATGAAAAGAGAGAGAGAAGAATAATAAAAGTTTCACTTCCGTCGTGCGTAGGCTTGCCACACACTGTATTTTTTATTAATCGAGTCTTCGTGGACATTTGATATGCCTGTTTTCTTAATCAGAACCAGAGCAGTTAAACCTACGTAAATAATATCATGGAAAACCGTACGACGACGCTTTATTTTTATAAGTTGTAGAAATAAAGATGTTTCTTGATAATAATAGAAAACCTAACGTATATTCGGATACTGTGGGCAGGCCATAACAAACAATAATCTATTATTTATATAATAATTAAAATAAATAACTTTGATTACCAACGCTTTATTGAATATATTTTAAATATTTAAACCCAACCGGTTTCGGTTTACCCTGAACCTTCATCAGGGTTATATAAAAACATATTATGTCAATAACAGAGTCACAGATTAAGATAGAAGAGGGAGAGATAACATCAACTTTGGTTGGTGGGCGAGGGGGAGGTAGGGGTGAAAGTAGGTAGAGGGTAGGGGAATATATATAAAATGAGGTTATTTGTTACGTAACTCAATTTTAATAAGTCTCATTGTTTATTGAATAAATTGGTATTTTTAAGGGATTTTTTATTATTTCCAGAGCTTCTAGATTGTTCAAACGTAAACCTATCCCATTTCTGTGCAGCACATCTATATATACCCAAAGATTCATTAAAAGATTGATATTTTTTTTATATTTTCGAACCCCAAAATTTTTTCACTCCAAATTTTGAAAGTTCTAAAAAATATGGTTTTACAACTAATAATGATGCACAAAGTTTATTTGTCATATTATAGTTTACAATCTATTTAGATATGTTGACATAATATCTAACATCAGAAAATTCATTATTTTTTGACAGTCTACGAAACTGAACTAATCTTAAAGTTTCACGTTCTAGTAAATCCACTGGGAATACTCTGTTGATAAATATAGCTTAAACTTTGGTAATGAATAAAACGACCATCCCGCAGAATCTGAGATATCGCATAGTGGGATTTGAAATATTTTTTGCTTGCTATAACAGAAACCAAAAATGTAATATTATAAATAAGATAGAGGTCAATGGAATGACCCAGTCGATACTAACAAAGTGTTTAATAACTTAAGAATCACATTTATTTTCATACAATATGCGTAAAAATATTAAATCGTACTACGATTCATGGAGTCAAGGGAAAAAATGGCCCATGTCAAGTTTGTGCGTTTGGTTTGAAGATACCTTCTTCAAATATTGTTTATAGTTTTTCAAAGTTTATTATAAATAATTAAACGATAATAACAGTAGGTGAATAGATACCAACATTTTTTTTTCAAATATAATCCAAAAATTACTTTGTGTTAATAACCTCTCTGATTGAAAAAATCTCGTATTGAGAGAGGGAGTACTGACATGAGTTGTAAAATTTCGGGACTACGTAACTACCATAAACATGATAATCCAGAGAAAATTTAAAATATATATATATATATCTCGGAGTATACATTATATAAACATTGAACACTTATAAACACACCTTAAAATTAGTTACCGGTTAAGTGTAGTATATGTTATTGCTTTCATCTTGTATTTCTTCAGGGTGTTCGTTTTCAACATTCAGTTTTAAAAGTTTCTCTTTCAATTCTAGTGTTCTTCCTCAGGCACAAGAAGAAGGAAAAATCTGTTGATTTTGTAAAACCATTAGCCCCGTGTTTTGCCTATCGCGCCTGAAGGACATTCCTCCCGGCATCTATTTGTTATATTATGGTGAAATAAGAATACGATTATAATTATACTGTGGTGAAATAAGAATACGATTATAATTATATTGTGGTAAAATAAGAATACGATTATAATTGTATTGAATAAAATAAATAAATCATTCTTATTGACAATCATTTAACAAGTGCTTGACAGGAACAAGGTCAGAAGCAAAGAATAAAAATATAAAGCAAATCAACTATAACTTAGCGGTATAGTATGTACATAATTAATAAGTGTGATCTATTTACTAATAATTTCTCAAATTTTTCATCTCTTATAATTTTCTCTAACTTCTCCGTTCTCTTCTTGCAACCCAAACTAGCTATACATCATTTTTCTTATTTTTTTTTCATATTTTAGTAATGTATAGATTCTGTACAAACTGTAAAATTCACCCGCCATAACACAAGGTCATCCCTAGCATGGAGGGGGAAATATCACAAAAACCACAAGTACCCTCTAAGTCTTGTATTAATAAAATAAATAAAGACAATCTGGGCATAGATAATAGACAAAGTTAATATGTAGACAGTGTTACAATATCCAAAATTATTGTTTTCTGCTACGTTGCATTCTTTATTCCCTCGTTTTTATGATCTTGCTGTGTCAGGGATGCAATATTATTATTTTTTTTATATTTATTCATGTTATATTGTAGATTTTTTTTAACAAAACAATGGTTTGTGTGTTAGGTCAAGCCCTTTGAAGTCTATAAATAATTAAATCAGATTAGAAAAAAAAACAAATAGCAACTAACAAATTCGAATAATTATGCCAGAAACAGAAATATGTTGTCTATGAATTATTATTTGTCCTGTGGTTCTCGGTCTGGTGCTTAATGATTTTTTAATCAGGATTTGAAATAATGCATTTTTCAATTGATTATATTTAATCATAAAATCTACGGGTTAATTCGCGGGTTGAATAATCTGATGGTCTTCTTAGAACTATTTCCAGAGGAGCTCTGTTGGTTTAATATGCTCCTTTGTAGCTTATAATATTTATATTAATATAAATATTTGTGTAGAATATTTCTTAGAACGGGTTGTTTCAGAGAATTTGAACAATTCTGCAAATTTCAAATTTAATTTTCAATTTCTGTGAAAGATCTTTTCTAATTTATTATTTTTATTTGTTTTTTCAAGTAACTGGCTTTTAATGACATAATAACAGAACTTAAATAGGACATTCACAGAACTCGCAAATGAACGTCGAAAGTTTATGAATTATTCAAATTCTACGAAACAACCTATTCTTAGTTTAAGGAATATAAAGTTCACGAATTCGAATACAAATAGTTGGGTAATTTTCCTCTTCCCTTTGGTAAAATATTGCTAAGACTAAATATTTAATGTGTTTTTTTGCCAGTTTAGATTGAATGAATTGCAGTTGTCGGGATAATTTTTAGAAGAACAATGAATAATTTTCTTTCTTTTTTAGAAGGTCTTTTTCCGATAGTGTAAATGTCACATAGTAAGTTTTATCCGAGTTCATTAAAAGATAAATTTATTGTCTTCGAACATTTGTTTAGATTGTTTATTTCTGTAATCGCGCTTCGATGGGATTCTTCGCAAGCTTTTTCTTCTGAAAACTTTTCCCGGTTTATTTATTTACGCCTCGTTGCAACCACTGTAAGAATAGTATTATGAAAAAAGTTTAGAGGAAAGTTTTAATGCAGGCAATTCACAAAACCCATTGCATTTAAGTTTTATCTTTACAAAACCAATACATATCACATCATTTATGGGTTTGAAAGTTGTATAAACCCAATTGAGCAAGTCCAACCAAACTCCTAAATACAAATTTCACTTGATACTATGACTTACGAAGTCATAAGAAAATTACAGTTTCCGTCTTAACTGTAGAAAAATGGACTTAGTATCGGTTGAGATTTTTTTTAAATATTGAAATATTTTTATTTTGCAAATTGCAGCCAGCACTAAAATTTAAAATATCCTTAGTGTTGATAACAACGTTAATTCAGAATTATGTTGCTGTAGATTTCAACAATGCGATGAAATTTTAGAGTGAAATTTTTGCAGCGTTTGCTAGGATAAAATTTTAGTATCCAGTAGGAACTACGGAACCTACAAAAAAGTTTTAGAAAAATATTTAAATTAACAAGCATTTTTCATTGAAGTTTTTCGTAAATATTTGATGATCGGAGGTTATTATTATGGTCATAGTAAATACATTGTTGTTTGAAGAAGATAATTAAATAATTATTTATTATTATAATTTGTGTTTTATAAAATAAAGCACTTAAAAATTACTAATTATCTAAATAAATTAAGGTTTAAATGTAAGTGGACAATATCTGACAGGTAAGATACTTTAAACTAGCTGAGTTTGATACTCACAGCTGGTAACTGACCTATTACATGTTCAACACATGTTAGGCTGTATAAAAATGTGGGTTCGATCAAATCGGTTGATTAATACATAAGTTCTTTAAAAATACAAATAAATGTTTTTTTTAAATATACTTTCGAGATGCAAACGAAGATACCTTTGTGATGACGACAGTAATTTAATTCTTACTGACGTTAAAATAATATAATTCAAGTCAAAGTATTACTTTATTTTAAAAGTCCCACTGGCCACAGTTAGGATCTTGTATCCCCAGTAGAGTCATTGAAGCAAAATAGAGTAGAAACGAGAAGACGATGCAAAGAGAATATACAGCGTTGCTGTTACTTTAAAGCGTTATACAATATACTCAAAGAACTTCCTTCACAAGTGGCTTAAGAACTACTCCATAAAAATATTACTTGTAAAATTGAAATGTGGATAACATTCATAAATATTATCATATAATCCAATTTCAGTCGTTGGTGTCCGTGTTATCTCTTATTCATAGGTTATCTTGCACACAAACTTCTTCAAATTCTTAAGATTAAATATATAATCAATGGACATGAATATATGAATAAAATGGAACCACGAAATGAAGATTCAATATTTAGTTCTATCTTTAAAACTTATTTCAGAAGTTGTAGTCTTTTGCCCACGGTTAGAAATGTTTGCAACAAATCAAAACATGAATAAGATGAGTTCTCTCCGAAATTCCAGTTTTGATACTTCGTTGTGATTATTTCTTTTCAAAAACGACGAATCGTGTACAACATTCAGTATTTCTTACTGCTGATGTTAATTCGATAATTTGAGATACCTTTTTTCGATAGATAAGTTCCACACATATTTTATTGTATTGAGCAACACGATCTGGACGCCACACCTGAAAAAAGTTTTTAACGCATCCTGTAGGAAAAATTCCCTGACTTATAGAATAAACTGTAACTACATAGTTGTCAACCCAACTTTTTATAATTACCTACTCCGTTTGTTTAATCTAATCAAGCCTCGTTTGACTTCATTCGCAGAATCTTCAGTCAAATAATTCTTATACAGAGTAGAATATTTGAGTTGGGTGTGTGGATAAATATGTATTGTACATTATCGGCTATATCGGTGTTTCCATTTATCACGTCAAACATCTTCAGATTTTGAAAATTCAGTGCTGGCAATAAAAATGCTACATTTATAAAACATATATATTACCGCTTTACCGATATCGTATGGTATCCCGTGATATTGAGACGATATTGTATGATTTTTTTATTTGTTTTTGGGGTGTTATGCCGTGTTGCGCTAACTCCTTCTTTAGCCAACGTTTCGGACAGCATTGCAGTGTCCATCATCGGGGCAAATGTGTTATTTGAGGTTGTGGTGAAATGTGAGCTTATGTATGAGGATGTGATACCGTGTTGCCAGCTCCAACACTCTGAGCTAACATTAACGTATAATTTTTAAAGTAATTTTCTTCGTTTAGCTCTGGTGTAGCCGTCAATTACCGGATACCAAGAACTATTGAGCTTAGCTCCATCGTCTCTAATAATATTTACAGGTTTTTTATGAATTTCAATGGCCTCCGTAATCAGCCGTGCTCTATAAGTTTTAGGTCTCCCCAGGACTTCAGGAACAAATCCAAAGTAATGCCCGGTGTCAATCACGGCATAACACGCAACCTGGCATAACACCTCAAAAACAAATAACAAAAATACCTGTTGGCCGTAAAAATCTTAAATCATATTGGATATTGTATGAACGCCATAATGTAAATTAGAATATTTATTTCCAATTTTCAACTCACTCTAACTATAAGATATATACATTATTATACATACCCTGATTTCTGATTCGCGTATTCCGCGCAAGAGAAATTGATTCGTTGATACTTCGCTTAAAAAAATATCTGTCCGAGTGGACAAGATACACACAAGGCGTCATGAACACACTCCGAGTACACGCATACAGGGTGCTGTTCGGCCTCATAAGGAAGGATTCACTGCTTTGAACGAGTCATCGCTAATCGTTAAACCGGAAATCGTAAAACAGTCTCGTCCAGGCCGTCGCCCAATGACTTGGCGCTGCCCTAAACCACACATAGAGAATTTCCCTCAAGCCTCCGTAGTACATGTACGAAATATGTAACTATTTTATTCATAAAATATTCAATTTTATATCATGTAATGAATGTATGTGTATGCTTTTATACGGCTGGCAGATTATTGCACTCACCGATCTGTTCAGCTGAATTAAACAAACGTCATTATTAATATGCTAATATGCATTTGAAAATGAGAAAATTTTGTAATCGTAAATCTGAAATTTTGAGCGAATGTAAATAAAACCAGATATAAAGTTCAATGAAAGGGATTACCGCAAATTTTATAATATTATATGAGAGGTAGAAACGAGGCACATTACAAATTAACTATCTTATTCTCCGAAGCATTATGTCAACGAGTTCTCACCTCGTACGAACCTACGTTAAAGATTAAATACAATTTAATATTTTTCCAATATCAATAATAGCATTGAAAATGTAAGAAGCTTTGCTTACTGGCTATATTAAAGTTTTTATTTGTATCGTATTGAATGATGACGCAAAGATAATCTCTTCAACCCTCAACGTATTATCGCAACGACGAGCTCATATAATTTGTTAGATATAAGTTATAGATAAGATTATTGTTAAAATTAATTGAGTTTCCTAGTTTTAGAGAGATTCAAATTCTGAAATTTTTATTTCCTATATTTTTAAAGTTTTTTTCTCCCTGTTCATGTTTTGGATTTATTTATATTTGGTCTTTAAGTTTCTCATCCGTCTGAAGGCAGTTTTACTATAAGATCTCTACTGGGATTTTCTAACGGTTCAGGAAAGAAATTGGGGGAGAGGAAGTTTCGGAAATACATAGCTTAGCAAATCTGGTTGCTTAACATACTCATAATATATAGCTTTGCAAATGTGGTTGCTTAACATACTAATAATACATAGCTTAGCAAATCTGGTTGCTTAACATACTCATAATATATAGCTTTGCAAATGTGGTTGCTTAACATACTAATAATACATAGCTTAGCAAATCTGGTTGCTTAACATACTCATAATATATAGCTTTGTAAATGTTGTTGCTTAACATACTAATAATACATAGCTTAGCAAATCTGGTTGCTTAACATGCTCATAATCAAAAAATAATGCATTTGGTCCAGAAAGCACTACTGGTCTACTCTGAATCACGATCACATGAATGGTACATTTTTAAAAATGGTATTATTTACAAATAGTAATTCAGGAGGCAGTTAGGGGTACCGCCGCCCCGGCAATCATTTTTTGGATAACCAACACTCCTGGTGTAGGTAACCCCAAGTGGTTCATTTGGTGATATAGTAGGTATGCCTGGGTTCTTAGGGTAAGGTTTATTTAGGTCATGACGGTGTACGCGTTTACCCTTTTACAGCCCGGCAGGCCGGATCGGGAGAGATTAGTTAAGGGAGACCATTTAACCTCTCAAACAGGACTTTTTGAACTCATCGCGTAGTACTGCAGTGGAAGGGCGAGATTTATACGTCCGTCACTTTTAGACCCACTGACCTCCAGATTCTTCCCGACCCGTAATACCTTTTTGTTTCCCAGAAATTTCTTAACTTCCTTTTCTTAAAAAAGAACCTCCACACGGCATCCCCAAAAGTGATATAGGCCCCGAGGGAAATTATTTTCCTCAGGGCCTTGTGTGTGGAGTTAACGTAAAAAATTATATGTAATTATTATGAATAATGAGGATCTTTCCCTGTCTTTTTCATTCACTTTATCCAAGTTAAAAAATTAAATCAGTTCACATTAGACACATGGGCATAAATTCCAGCTTAAACTTTCTAGATCTTTCTTTGTCTATCGTTAAAAACAGAATTAACTTCAACATTTTTAGAAAACCTACATTTACTGACACCGTAATCCATAATACCTCCAATCACCCTATCTCACATAAACATTCCTCCTTTCACAGCATGATTCACCGGCTAGTCACCATCCCATTATCTGATAATAATTTTTCTAACGAACTCCTTACAATAAAACAAATAGCTAATAACAACGGTTATCACTCTGATCTTATTGATGGAGGTTTTAACGAAGAAAAAGTTGACCAGGGGACTCCCCGCTACCCATCTCGGCGTAACTCTTACGCCAGGCGGTGTCGAGACTCTTCCTGGACTGCTTAGACAAATGAGTGATTTGTCACTCTACGAGTGGCAATCTCGCTGGGATAGGTCGAATATGGGAAGATGGACTTTCTCCTTCTTCCCATCAGTTAAAATCAGAATGGAAGGAGCCCACATTAAATTGGATCATCACATGACCCAAATTTTGTCTGGTGAGTTCAGGGGGAGACTACATAGACTCTCCCTGTCCCCACATCCAAACTGCGCGTGTGGTAGTTCTGATCAAACCGCTGAGCACATTTTGTGGAACTGTGAGATTATGATGGATGCAAGAGATGAATTATTGGCCGGTTTGGAAGTAACAACGAGACCGGTTTGGAACTCCCATCTCGTCTCGAACAAAGTGAATTTCGAGTGTCTGAGGAAGTATACAAAGATCTGGGTTGAGAGATGGTCTGATCTTAGAGTCGAGTACTAGACTAAAATCGATAGCTTTAACGCCAGGTGTTGCTCCTGGACACAATGGACTACGAGACAATTGTTTTCATGTACATATTTATAACTGTTTTTTTTCCTTTTCTTTCTGTTTATTTACTGTATTAATTAGCATTCTACAAATTTTCTGTTCCTGATTATACTTAATGTTTATTATTTGCATCTAATGTTTACTTTTTATCTCTTATTGCAGGTTATTTTGGATATTTTGTAACAGACTGATTCTGCTTATAATTTTTTTAAAGATTTTCTTTTATTTTTATACACTGCTTTGTATTTTGTTCTTTCTTTTCTACTATAGAGTGACCTGCTTGCTGGTAGTAGCACTGAACTTATATTTTTCTTGTGTCAGTCCGGCGTACCCCAACTCTGGGGTGACAGAAGACCTCGTCCGTGCATATCAAACTTCAAGATCAAATCACGATGAGGGATCTGTGTCATCGTCTGCTCGCAGCGCCTCCCCTGAGGTCAGGAACTGGACTGAGGATGGGCCGAACGTGGATTGGCGACCTTCCGCCCTGCCTCCAGGTATTCCGACGCTTTCTCCTCATGGTCTTCGGGATATTCCCAACCCCAACTCACACTTCTCGTCGAGGCACAACCCGTTTCCTGGCTCAGGGGCGCGGAACCTGATTCTCGTGAAGCCAATCCAACGCCCAGCTTTCTCTCCCTAGGTCTGCCTGTTAGTGGGTATCGACACCCCCTTCACCACAGAAAGAGGCGCATACTTTACCATTTTTCTTTTTTGTTCATTTTTGTAGGTGGCTGTGTATTATTTTAATTCTTCTCTACCTATTGTTGACATTTTGTAAATGTGTTTTTATTATATTAACCAAGTAGAATAGAACTTACTAAAATTATTAAAACACAGCACTTGCATACTGCGAATAACATCGTATGCATGGACATTTTGGAGGTCTTGTTTTGAAATTTTAAATGTAGACTCGTTTTTTCAAAAAAATTAGCGTCCTTGCGAGAGCTCTGAAGGGGTACCATCAGTACCTAAAACAGGGCGGGGAAGTGGTGGGCCTCCTCCAAAATGATCTTATTGATAAAATCCTCTCAAAAAAACTTTGCCAAATCGCAACAAATAAATTTCTATTTAATGCTCTACCAACTTTTAATAATAATAATTTAACTACCCAATGGCATAGAATTTTGTTCATTAGTAAATTCTCTTCCCTTTGCACATCTAAACTTCCCTCAGAAATTAGGCCGGCCTTCTATACTAATAATAACATAGTCAAATTTTTAAATAATTTTAAAGATAAAGAAGAATCGTTTAGCCACTCTGAGATCTACAAACTTAATGGCAACGATTGCCCGGCAATATATATTGGTAAAACCACGCGTAATGTAAATATTCGAGTAAAATAACATGTCAGGTGTTTAACAAATACCGGTTTTTCAGAATTTGCCGAACACCTAATTAATATCAATTATACATTTAATAGAACGACAGGAGTTCAAATACTACATAAAAATAAAATAGAAATACGTCTCAATAATTTAGAATCATTGGAAATATCAAAAGCAAATAAAAATAAAAATAATTGCCCAATTTTAAACAAACAGATAGAACTAACTAAAAGCCCTATTTTAAAGATGTTTCCTTTCTCCCTGGGTAATTCCCACCCCTCCCCGACCCCACTACCAACTCCGCTGCCCTGATGCTCTCTCCCTCACATTTATATACTTCTACTTTCTTTATTTTAGTTAATAATCTTCCTCTGTATTATATTTTAGTTTATATTTGTACTGTCCTCAAGAAGGTTGAGTTCAACCGAAACCGGTCGACGTATATAAATTTAATAAAGTGGTTTAAAACAAAGATATTTTTTCATTTGTGTAATAATGTCAAACCACAAAGTGTTTGCTTCCTTCGATAATTTAAAAAATTAAAATCAATATTTAGTTTGATATTTACATAAAGCAATATATGCCTACTTTAATTTAAAACTCTTCGAATAATAAAAAGGATGATTTTCAGTCTACCGAATAGTAATTTAAATTTGAAATGGAAATATACCTCACGATAGTCACACAAAAAGTGGGCAGCGCGATGGAAAGGATTCGGTTTTGATCTTAATATTCTCATAAAAAATAATATGCACCGGAAAAGTTGAGTTTGTAATTTGAAAGGTTTTTTTACTCCTTACAAATGGATAATAAAAAAACAACATATTTTGGCGAAGCGCATAATCAGCGGTACACATTTCGCAGGGAAACTCACAGGATGGGCAATAAAACCTAAGTGTGGTCACTTAAGATAAAACCCTCCATCGATAGAGTTCGCCAATAAAAGGCATAACGTTGATAGACATCACATAGACCGTCGTTATTTGTAAGTCTGTTAGAGCCAGAGTACTATGTGCGTGAGGCCACCTCCTACGTGATGACAGGCCCGACCGCAGGACTAAGGGATTCCGGCAAATCATGTGGGTACCCTGCCACTCCGTACTAAAATATCTCCTGCGTTATGACACGGACGCCGTTTATTCCGAAAGCAGACTGCTAATATACATAATATCTAGTTTCAGGCGAGCTTTTGGTTCCATGCTCGAGCAGAATGGAGCAACGACCGCACATTTAATACATTTTCAGATGAAAGCTGTGCTCGCGGAAAACAGCGCAAAATTACAATCAGCCATTTAATTTCATTTGTCATTTTAACCAAAAATATACCGGGGATCTATATTATTCAAAAGAAACTGGCTAACAAAACATACGCCTTTAAATAAATTGTTCTTTTCTTAGTAAGTAATGCGTGGGTAGGTAAATCTTTCATTGGCTCACGATTTAAATAATACCCAGAGTTACTTTCGTCAACAAAATAATTACAAAATTCTTACACATTTTTAAGTACAAAAAAATAAAATCAAATAGTTTTTCCCCGTACACAAAACAATCATATTATTCAATTTCAAAGTTTTATGTGTACCTATTTATTTAACAATGGTATACTCTTAAAAGTACTGTCGATTTTACGGATGTACAATACAACTTTACTATAAATCAGAGAAAAGTACCATAGTGATGCTCTCAGTTTCATATTGATCAATACATAACGAATAGGTAAAAAGTTTGGTGGGCATATATCAACGAATGGCGATAAAAATATCCCAAGAGACACCAATAAACCTTTTTGGTAATTTCTGGGGCTGATGCTTGAAAGAGAATAAACCGGCTTTATTGGATATCAAAATATCACACTTGCTTACTTTTAATAGAACGGCGATGATATAGTATTATGGAGACCTATAAAATATGTACATAATATTCCAAAATAATTTAACGATAGGCAGAGTATAAATATTATGAGGTGGGATTCGGAGATTTGTGGCCAGTGGATAAGTGCTTTATTTTATACATATTATATAAACACCTTTGAGAACATAATTTTATTTGAATTTCACGTTTTCGTGAATGAATAAAAAAATTTCTAGTGTAAATTACCCCATTTTCTGACATTCGATCGAGCACGTTTTCAAAGACAATGGATGCAAATAAATACTTTTTGTGGCATTCATGCAGACATGCATTTTTCGGAAATTGCGTGAAAATGCAACGCAAACGGATGGCGCAACTAGATCGTGCCGTTCGATGCGTAAGACTAAGTCGAAACTGTTTCACTACATAATAAAATAGATGTATTAGTAAAGAAAAATTTGCTGTTGGAAATTTACAAAATTCTGCACGGTTGTTCTTTACTTTGAAAGGCTTTAATGAAATAACGTTTGAATTATTTCCGCGGACCTTTAATTTGGCAAATACAAAACCTGTATCGCGAATATTATGTAAACAAGCTTATGCAACATTATTATTCGTAACCCAAGCGACGGGTTGCTGTTTACTGCGACGGGATGAATCCTTTAAACACTCAAATAATTTGCCATTATTAATTTGTTAAATTTCATCTCCTTGATTAAATTATGCATGAGAAAGCTTTGAGTGGTAAATTGGTACGCAAACATGGATATTGGGTGCCTCTGTTATATTATGATACCCGCCTGGCAGAATATCACTCGCTGGTGGTGGTAGTGCTAATTTATGGATAAGATGTAGTAATGGGTAATAGGGCAGTGTTCTTAAAGATGGTTTTGGCCTCTAACCAGACCGTGCTGCGTAGTTACATCGGCGGGTAATGTCTTCATGACATAACCCCAATAATGTAGGTAGTCGTGGTCGGGAGGTACCCAAATCGCCACCATAAAGTCCTTTTCTATGAGCAATAATTTGCGCTTTGATGCTTTTAATCCAGAGGAACCTATTACTTGCGGCACATCGCCGTTTCACTATAATTTTAAGCATGTAATATAGTTAAGCGTTATTTTAACCATTTGACAAATCATCATCATCCACGCGGGTATGCAGAGAAGATGTTAGAACTTTTTTTTCGATAGTTTCCACCCTTCATACTCACGATTTTGTTAAAAAAGACTGTATGACCCGATTCAAATGATTTTCGAATAATTAATAAAACCGATGGTAGGTCACAAATTTTCCCGTGTTACATTGTAACTGCATTATAATATTAAGTCCGTGGTATCAATATGTTTTAAAATTGAAACCTGCCGAAAAAAAAATGCCTCTATTTTAAGTTTTGGTACTTCACTTTTTGAGTTTTTAAGTGATGAAAATAATTGTTTGTGCGGAATGCACATCCACTTTGAGAACTTGAGCAATTTTAATAAATGTTTGATGATCGGACAAATTCCAAATAACCAATTTTAAAATTTGTTTTATTATTAACCGCTGAGTAAATTAAGTCAGGAATCTGATGTGTGTTTTTATGATTATTTTTTTTCTATGTCTAGGTACCATCGAAGACGTTATTTTCAAAAATCGTTAAAAAAAATTTAAATCACATTCAGAACTTGTTTAAAGAATTTTTTTTTGAGTGAATTTTATTTGATATTATTGAAAATATAAAAGAAAGTTTAAAAATTAAAATTGAGTTTTACAAATTAAACTTGAAAACGATAAACAATAAACAATGAATAATGCATGCATGCTATATATTGTAGTTCATACTTATATTGGCCTTGCATAATTATCGGATCTCCAAACGACCACACGTACACCTCAGGGGTCAATTGGTTATTTCAATTATATCCTACTTTCATCCATTCTTTACGAGCGTAATGTCCCTCTGTAATAGATCAAGTTTTGTATCCATATCGACCATATCAAATCTCCTTTGTAGACTGCTAGCTTCTCTTTATTAGCTCTACTGCAACCAGTCCTCAATTAACAATTGACTTTTTTAGATGACAAAAAAAGGTTTCATTTGAACATTCATTTTTCATTATTTAGGAAATTCCATGTCAATTTAAATGTGATGCCTCGTAAAAGTAAGTCAGGATCGATTTTTATAGAGCTCCATCCCTTCTCCCCGAGGAATTATCACGTAAAAGCTGTCTTCAAAAATGCGACTCATGCTTTCTTTATGTTGATATATATATGTTGGTTCCATGACAACTCAACACAGGGAAAATTCAATACACTTTAAAAAAGTGATATAAAGTCATTAGAAACGATGAAAAAAATATCTTAACCTAACCTAACCTAACCTACTTAACCCAGTTAATAAATTTTTAGTTTCATCACTTTCCATGACTTAATATAACGTTTTAAAGATGTGATGAATTATCATTGTGATAATTTATCCGGTCACCATACATATTTATTATGACTATGAGTAATAACAAGTAATAATAACTATTATACGATCGGACAGCGGTTGGATACGAAATAAAGCTATTTCTGGTAAGTTTTCGTCTAGGAAATACATTTGTCTCAAAAATAGCTTAATTTGAAGTTTCGTTGATGTAATGCAGTACAAATAATATCAGTAGCGGCTAGCGAGCTATTTATAAAATATTTGTGTAGAAGTTACGTACATAAACCTTATTTATTTAAAAACATTATAAACACTTTTGTTCGTATTATTAGTTGAATTATTTGGAAACTCAAAGCAAGGATTATGACTTATGAGGCTTTTATTAGTCTTATGAGCTCTGAACAGAGAACATACTGTTTGTCAATCTTAATTTGTACAACTATGCTTGTTTAAATTCGGTCAACTTATTTCAGTTTGGAAACTCTGTCAACGTAATAATTTCAATCAAATCGAAAACTTAACTTTTAGGTATACATTATAAATCCAGAAGATAAAGCAAGACGTCATATTTATCTTTTACATTTAGCAATAGATCATTAAACGATTTTTTTTTAAACTCAAGAGTTAAACAAGTCCGGTATAAATAATATTCTTAAAATCGGAAAAGATTAAAGAGATTTTGAGAGAAGTGTTTTATCTATCCGATACTCAAATATCAAATAAATAATTATTTATTTTTCTACGTAACAGCACATAATAAGTCACCTGCCATTACGTAACATATAATTTAGATACAATGCAAATATTAGTAAATATTAATTAGTAGACAAATGATCATAAGTTAGCCTTGATTTATGATTAAATTAAGTTTTACCTTAATCTGAAAATATCTGTAATCTGCCGATAAGCCCTTTGACCTCGCTCCAGAATGTTCCCTTTTCAGATTTATTGCTTTTTTATGAAACGTACCGCGTGAGGGGTAGGTAATACAGCTATCCGCTTCATTGGTATTCCCAAAATGAAACTGAAAAAGTGGCTTTTAAAGTGAAGACTCCACTTTCAGCATAAACTGTGGCTTTCCGCAGGTAAACCATTATATCGATGGCAAATATTCTAATTTTTGAAAACCAATAAGTAATTTTTAGTAGGGGAGAATAAATCCTCAAATACCGAAGAGTTAACGTGTATTATTTCCGAAAATTTATTGAGGGTAGTTTTTTTTTCGAAGTATGTCATCAGGGAAATCCGTTAGTGCGTATCATGGAAGTAGGTCCCGTTAGTGTGTTCTGTGGCGGCTCGTGACTTTTGAGTGTGATATAGTGCTAAGTTATTATTAAAGTTGTTTAGTCGAAAACGATTTTTTTCCGTAAATTCCGAAAAAAAAGTTCTCGGTTATAAAATATCAATAATGCCATTTATTTTATCACTCTAGTACAACCAAAAGTCAAGAGTCCCCACTGAGTGTGTTAGCTTCATACTTATATGGTGTGAATAGTAAACTTATGCCATTAAAACATTATATTGTCTTGTTTTTATTTATTCATGTCTATTTGGTTTTTTGGTTCAAGACAAACTTTCATTTCTATTTTATTTCACTTGGAACCAATTTTTACACATTCTTTATTTAAAATTTTAAATATTATGTTCGTTTCATAGTTCTTTTAGGGTGTTGGATATAAGATTTTTTGTGTGTTGAAGGGTATATCGCCTTTGCAGACATGTTTTTATGTGTTATTGCTCAATACCCAGAAGCCCTAGTATACCTTTAAAATCTTAAATCATAATATCTACATTATAGTTGAATTAGTTTTATAGTGTTCTTGCTTTTGTTATATATAAGAACTTTATCAGAGAACTTTTGGCCTTTTTACAAATGTATCGCTGTTATTCTCGATAAGAAGGAATATACCTAATCTTATTATGTAATAATATTCTTAAATAAAAAAATCAACCCGAAGACTTGTCCAAAGAAAGATAAAATAATGGTAGAAATTACCTTTGATCAATCTTAGTTATAAGTTTGGATAAAGTTAGAATCCAGTGCACTGAGCGAAGGCTACGTGCTCTAGAGAGTTCGGAGAGCAGATTAAATAATGCGAATGCTTCCCAAGTTACCTTGGCGCAGGTTTTCCGCGCCCCTGGGAATGTTAGGGTCGAAAGTTGGGTAATCAGTTACTCAATCCTTTTGCCTTTTTGCAATTCATGATTCCTACTTAAAAATGTAAAAGAAACACAATCAAAAACAACCATCTCAGGTAACGCGTGATGCAAACGTAAGGTGTAACGTGACAGAGTACCTAAGAGGAAGAGTGCCAATTTTCATAAACTCGATCACAGAAGGAAAGCTGCGCGAACATGACAGCTACTTTATTTCCAAGTGCCGTGCAGCGCAACTTTGCAGCGTCAAAAGCTACCGAGTAGAAAGCGTAAATAATAATACTCCTTTAATAAATTTCTGCATTTTATTTGTGGTCTGTATTATCAATCATGTGTGTTTATGAATAATTTGGTACATATTTGTAATAATCATTTACTTTGTGGCTCGTCATAATTTACAATAAAAGATATAAATTTGTTTTAGACCACTTTAATTTTAATTGTACTCTACTGGTTTCGGAAGCACCCTTCCTTCGTCAGGAGAGTATTAAAACTAACCTATGATACAAAATATTGACAGATATATACACAAAAAGTATAATTCAGGTATTTGAATGGGAGGTTAACAAAGGGGGACGGGTAATAGGGGGAATTCCAGCAATAACAGAGCAGTTTACTATAAATATATCTAGAATGGGACTAAACGATAAATTAATTTGGTTATTCAATATACTAGCGTTATTATTTATTGGTTTTTTGATTTCAAGAACTTCTAAGTTATCAAGAGCTTCGAAGGTCATGTAAAAATAATTTACCTCTAGGCTTGTGTCATCTTTTGGGTCTTTCTTTCGTCATGCTGTATGGAGTGTCTTATTGGGGAAATGTAGGAGTGAACATGGGTCTAGAAGAGACTCATATTGTAGGAGGGAGGAAACAGGAATCATTGAAACGACCCGTTTGAAATGTTAATTATGTTGAAAAGCGCGTGTTTGGATGTGTTTCTCGCTACGCACTAGTTATTCGGGGCATCTTCTATTGTAATACCGGTAGAACGAGGCAGCATTCTTACGTGACGCCCTTGCTCAAACGATTGCAAACCTTTTGTTAAGATAGGAGAATCTATCAAACAGACCACCCGTTTTTGCACATAAACATGAGTTTCAAGTATTTTGAAACCAGAGATGGATACAATTTTTAAGTAAGTATTGAATTGAAAATTTTATTCGAGTTCTGTTGAAACAACGAGCAAATCAATGGAAGGCATGTTAGCAAGATTTTTTCATTTCGATCCCTTTTAGACGTAATGATACATTGGGTCTTGAAAATATTAAATTGGACTAGATTATTCTTACCCCAAGAGGCGACCATCTCGAGGAAACCGTACATTCTTTGCTTCAAAGCCCTCCGAGCTGTGAATTTGTGCACTTTTAGGTGGCTTGTCAAATAAAAAAGCTATTGTAGACTGTACTGCCATCCGCGTAGCAATGAATTGCTACGCACGATAAAGGGTCATTCATGTGTAACAAAAATAAAGTGGCGCTTAGAAGTTAACAGGAATTGATGTCGTCACCAGGTTGTGATCAGAAAATCCTAGAAATCTTATGACCTCAGCCTTGAAACCGCTTGGCACAGTGCTTAAAAACAGATTGAAGGGGTGAGTCTGGATATCAAAAACAATTGAAGGCTCCCGAAACATTTGCTTCAATCCGTGGCAAAGAACAAAAATTTCTCCTGTCATCCAACCGAGTCTGTTAATACTAAGAACTTCAATCATGGTGTGTTATGAACAATGAAGTCTCCCAGGACAGCAATGTTGGGAGAAAGATAGCGCTGCAAGAGATCATCAATTATTAATTTGGGTATGCTCGAATTGAACCATTTACGTGTTAAAAGGGATCTGCACATTGCTACACACTTTTTTGTGGATGGTTCGAAACTTGTTTATGGAGAGCATTCATTTCTAGGTTTCCGATGGTTATCTTCGTCACCAACAGCAAAGAATGTTCTATCTTCCAGCCTACAGGACAAACTTGCCAATGGTCATGCCGGTTGGGAGACCAATCTTGCCGTTGAACATAATCAATTCGGATTTCTACATTTTCAGCATCAATGAAGCTGCTTTTAAAATACAAGCTCTATGATTACTAGTTTAGTTAATATACCCACTGTTTATATTTATGTAAGAACTCTTATATACAAATGGATTAACTCTGTAGGCTGGGGGTGAGTTAGCGGTATAGACAAGCGTAGAATTTTGCTGTACTGTCAAAACTAACGTGAAAATTATGTCGAATCTGGAGTGTTCAGTTTCACCATTTGCATACAGTTGACGTCAGCTCAGTTATATAGACAGGCACCTCATTTTAGTCTCTTTGCCTGAGTAGTTCAGTTAAGAAGGCCTAGAGGCTCAGTTATCTGGATTTCAGAAAGTAAAAAAAGGTTATGCCAAAGGTGGGATGTGCTGAATTCATATTTACAGTGTGATTGCAATAGGCGAATCAAGGGTGGACTGTAAAATATTAATTGTGAACTTGGAAGTTGACACAACTATGGTTGGGGATGGTGAACATGGAGTAAGGTAAGAATCCGACTTACCCTTTTGATGTTCTTCAAAGATGATGATGATTGGTTTACTCACAGGAGATCTGATTTATTTCACGCACAAGCTTCCATAACATCCAGGTTGGCTACGAAACACACTGAGTGAACCGAATATGTTCACTGCACAGGCCTTCTACCATGAGTTGATATTAATAACAGCACTGATAACAAATAGATGTTTATCAAACAGGCTCCATCAATAAACTGGTTTGACAATCGCTTTTATTGTTGTAAAATGTTAAACACACACGTGGGTATAGTCAGATAATAACAGGTACTTATAGTTAAAATAGGATCGGAAAAATTGCAAGGACAATGTTAATGGAAGATTAATAGTTGCGTCAACATGCAAGCTGCGAATTTTGGTGATATTCAATAACAATTTTGGTCCGCACCGAGGACTCTTTCTACTCGCCGCTAATTTTTTTTTGTATATTCATAACGTAATTTTTGTCTGTAAGGCTATGGAGAGGGAAGGGAGCTCTGGGAAGGTATGAGGGGTGGGTAGGAAGCTGGGGATCAGTGTGTTTAGAAGTAACGGACGTATGAATTCAACTCATCCACTGCGGTGCAAGGCAATGGACCGGGAGAGTCAGGGCCCGTTCCCACTTCCGTTTTCAAATCGGGGGCGGGTCCCGTTTTAAAATCGGATGCCCTAGTGGCTGTAGTGGATGTATGGAGCTGTTCACACTTGTCCGACACGATTTGAAAACGGATCCGACATTTTTTGTCGGATGGCTCGCCTACGCAGCGCGTCCGTTTTCAAATCGTGTCGGCACACGCTCGCTCATAGTGTTGTATGGAGCTGTTCACACTTGTCGTCCAGTCGTTCCGGCAGAGTCCCCGCCAAACCCCGACCCCTCCCCGCCCGCTCCCAGTCGCAAGGAAGCAAGCACGCTGCGTGCTTGTATTTGGTTATTTTGTTAAGTAAATAAATCAAAACTACAATAATGGATAAGGAAATAAATCCCGAAAATTTAATACCACTGGTCGAAGAAAGAGTATGGTAATATTTTATCTTTAACTAAATAAAAACAAAACACTTGGTGTACACAACTTTTGTACATCAAAATTTTTATTTTATTTTATTTTAGTTTACTTTTTTTTAAATTTTAAAGCTTTAATGAGATGCACGGAAGAGCGTATTAGTTAAATAAACACATAATAAAAAATATTTGAGTGTTTATTGTTTTCTTACTTTAAAATATCGATAGCCTTTCTTCAGGACAAATGCACTTTCTCAATTTTGTATTTTGATATGTTAAGCTCTCTGAAACTCATTCCAGTAGATGGTTAAAGGAAGTGATAGACATTCTCTTAAGCCATTAAGCGCCCTTGAGGTGATTTTTCATGGTGAAAACGGCGCTATATAAATAATCCATTCATTATTATTCTAAAATAATTAAAGAACTTTAGTTCATCACTTCTTAACTCACCAATTAACACTTGGAAAATTCCTACAGAAAATCATTCGGCTATGATTGGGTGTACTCAAAATTTTCTTTTCACTTTTTTCCTTCTATTTAATAAGTACCACATGACAACAAGAGCTTCATCGTCGTCCATTGCGCACCATTACTGAATAATGAGCAAATAACATGTTTTTGTTTAATCGACAATTATTTTTTTTCGTAGAGTATGGTCCGTTTTTAAAACGGATCCGTTTTTAAAACGGTAGTGTGAACAGGGCCATTGGCCGTCCGTTTTTAAAACGGGACCCGCCTCCGATTTGAAAACGGTAGTGGGAACGGGCCCTCAGGGCCCGTTCCCACTTCCGTTTTCAAATCGGGGGCGGGTCCCGTTTTCAAAACGGATGCCCTAGTGGCTGTAGTGGATGTATGGAGCTGTTCACACTTGTCCGACACGATTTGAAAACGGATCCGACATTTTTTGTCGGATGGCTCGCCTACGCAGCTCGTCCGTTTTCAAATCGTGTCGGAACACGCTCGCTCATAGTGTTGTATGGAGCTGTTCACACTTGTCGTCTACTCGTTCCGGCAGAGTCCCCTCTCACACCCCGACCCCTCCCCGCCCGCTCCCAGTCGCAAGGAAGCAAGCACGCTTCGCAGTTGTATTTGATTATTTTGTTGTAAATAAATTAAAACTATAATAATGGGTAAGGAAATAAATCCCGAAAATTTAATCCCACTGGTTCAAGAAAGAGTTGTGCTGTGGGATAAAACGACAGAAGGCTATAAAAATAATTCATTAAAATTATCGGCTTGGCGAGAAGTTTGCTGTATATTCATGCCGGATTTTGATAAATTAGAAGAAAAACAAAGAAAAGATTTTGGTAAGTACCTACTTTTATTAAAAATTGTTATTTTTTTGTTTTTATTTTGTGTGTGTAGCTGCTGCTTGCCAAGATACAGATCCTATTGGAGAAACGAAATAGTCGGCGAATTCTGATCGTATATTATTTGCAGTAGGACCACCACGAGTAATGTGTGTTTGTGTACGCATCGGATGCTCCACTGGGGTTGCAGACTGGATATCTTCAAAATTAAGACCGTCCCTTTCTCTTACAAAATTGTGTAATGCTGTACAAGCTTTTATTATTTTGATAGCTGTTTCTGGGTCGACATCCAATGGTCGATGTAGTATTCTCCACTTATTGGCTAACATACCAAAAGCACATTCAACATACCTCCTGGCTCGACTTAAACGATAATTAAAAATTTTCTTCTTGTCATCCAAATGAGTGCCTCCGAAAGGTCGCAATAAATTTTTTGACAACGGGAAAGCTTCATCGCCAATAAGTACGAAGGGCAAATCTTTTTCCATATTATCATGAAGAGGTCTAGGCTTTGGTATATTCAAACTACCGTCATCCAATTTCTGCCAGAAAGTAGTCTCCTTGAATATCGAGGAATCACACTCTTTTCCATATGAACCAATGCTCACGTAGTATTATATTATATTATACTATCGGTATTCCGAATCAACTACGGCAAGTAAAATGAAGGAAAAATAATGTTTGTAGTTATAATACATAGAGCCACTATTTTTTGGTTTCACAACTCTTATGTGCTTCCCATCAACCGCTCCGAGACAATGAGGAAAATTTGTTTTTATTTCAAAACCTTTTGCGATGTCCTCCCATTTACTTTCAGTATCAGGCAACATTATGAACTCTTTGCCTATCGTGTCCCAGATAATGCTACTCATTTCATTAATAATTTTGCTAATGGTTGACACACCAACTCTGTAGTTAAAATGTAGTTCTTTGTAGGAACATCCCGATGCTAAATATCTGTAAAATAAAAATAACAAGAAATGTACACAGCCGTATATTAGGTGCAACACAAGTTAAAACTACTTTTATTTATTGCAGGTAAATTACTTTCCGCTAAGTGGAATAATTTACGAGATGGATGGATGAGAGCACAGAGAGACGAAAAAAATGTTAAATCTGGAGCAGCGGCAAAATTCAAAAGGCCTTATATTTATAAGGAACAAATGAACTTTTTGCAAAAAACTATTAATCCTAAAACTACCCATGAATCTGTTTCAAAACGTCACAGCACTAATGATTCGGGTTACAACCCATATAATCTTGAAGGAAGTTCTGATGGGTCTGCACCGAGAAAGCAAGACTCTCTACCAAGTTCTTCTAAAAAGAAGAAAATGAACGTAGATGAAAAAATGTCTCAGTTTTTGGACAACAGGCTAGGTGTGAAAGAAGAACATCCAATGCTTTCTTATTTTAAAGGGGTTCTACCGGCCGTAACATCATTCGATGTTGATGAAACTTTAGAGCTTCAAGCAGGCGTGTTATCGTTAATTCAAAAAATTAAGCAGAAACGTGAAGATAAATTCTACTCACCACATTATGTATGGAACACGCAACCAAGAAATCACGGATATATACAAAACCCAACCATCGAACAACCATCTTCTACACCTTCTGAGTGTCAATATCAATTGAATTGTCAACCGAACGAGCCGCCTGCGGGATCTGCATATTATGCACGGAAACAAACCACAAATCAACCGGCTGCATCACCTACTCATTCTGTATTGTCTCAACTATCTAATAACACCAGTCAAGATAGTACGGATTTAAATTTTGATGAATTTAACTAAAGACTTTTAACTAATTGCAGGGTTAGAAGACCCCAGTGGCGGTCCGTGAGTTTACAGTGAGCTAGAGTGATAAGATTGAAAAATACGACATTATTGAGTTGTTGTAGCTGAAAATGATCAGATTAAAAATAAAAATTTTCGTAATAAGATTTTTTATACCTACACACATTTTGGTTGAAAACAAAACTATACATTCAGTTAAAACAACATCAATAATGTCGTATTTTTTATCTTAGCAATCTAACTCGCTGAAAACTCACGGACCGCCACTGGAAGAACCAGTAGTCAACATAATAGAATAATTCATTTTTAATTAAATAAAAACAAAACACTTGGTGTACACAACTTTTTTGTATAAAAATTATCAACTTGTTTCAAAATTTATTTTTTATTTTTTAAAGTTTACTTAGTTTTATATTTCTTTATTTTAAAGCTTAAATGAGCTGCACGTTGCACGGAACGTACGTGTAATAAACACATATTTAAAAATATTTGAGTTGTTATTGTTTTCTTACCTTAAAAATATCGATAGCCTTTCTTCAGGACAGATGCACTCTCTCAATTTTGTATTTTGATATGTTAAGCTCTCTGAAACTCGTTCCAGTAGATGGTTAAAGGAAGTGATAGACATTCTAAAATAATTAAAGAACTTTAGTTCATCACTTCTCAACTCACCAATTAACACTTGGAAAGTTCCTACAGAAAATCTTTCTGCTATGATTGGGTGAACCCAAAATTTTCTTTTCACTTTTTTCCTTCTTTTTAATAAGTACCACATGACAACAAGAGCTTCATCGTCGTCCATTGCGCACGATCGTCTACTGAAGAATGAGCAAATAAAATGTTTTGGTTGAATCGACAATTATTTTTTTTCGTAGAGTATGGTCCGTTTTTAAAACGGTAGTGTGAACAGGGCCATTGGCCATCCGTTTTTAAAACGGGACCCGCCTCCGATTTGAAAACGGAAGTGGGAACGGGCCCTCAGGCTGAGGAGGTCACCCAATGTGTCCTCTCCGGTCACAAGCCAGCATAACAGCAGGGGCTAGGTTTTTTACATTTGTTTATGGAGCAGCCCACCCTCAGTCGTGAACCTAGGGCTCGGGCCTTAGCACTACTAATAATAATAATAATAATAATATTGGACAATTTTGTGGCTAGGACAGCGATAATCAGTTGTAAAGGATCTTTGACTTAGATTAATCGGCATCTCTTAATTCGGACGCACCCGCCATCAAGATTTGGACGAATCTTACCCTATGAACCCGGACACGCCCTCCAAGTCACCAAAAGTTGCGAACCACTTAATTTGTCATCCAATTGGTTGCCGATACCCATACTCGCCTAAAAAATTGTTTGAATTTCTATTTCTCATAATCTTTAATAAATACAGGATGTTTAGAGATTTAGGTACATTTTAGGTGTAAAAAATTCATATTTTGGTTTCCGGTATTTTTTTTTCAAATTAGAATAAAAAAATTTCACCTGTTGTCACTGTGTTAAGAACAAAAAGTATCTACATTTTTGTTCCCAAATAATCTCTGGAAGAAATGTTCCAAATAAATCAAGTACGTCTCTTAACAACTTCTGTATCCAATGTGTATGTCTCATTAAATACATGAATTCTCCAACCACCGAGTGGTAAATTTAAACAACAGATTAACTTGAAACGTCTATAAATTGCCACCAATCCAAGCGATGCGATGTCTAAATGTGGCAACATTGACTTATGAGTAGCCAAGTGGCCGCGGCGCTTAGGTGTTGAATCCGCATCTCCAGTTAGGAAGCAGATTGCTTTACCGAAACTCGAACCAACTCCACTTGAACTTTGTGTTTGTTTAGTCTCACCAAAGCTTCAAACCAAGCCATTATCCAATAATTGAAGCCATTATAATCTCGTCACATATGAATTCGTTATAATTTCATATCGTGTACAGGGTTGGGTACTATATATTTCAGATTCAATAGTTAAGTAATAGTAAAAATCTAGGACCCTGTAAATGAAATCTGATCGTCGTCATATTACCCGGAACCGTCGGCATTTGAATGCGGGAGAGATTTCATCTTCTTTTAGCATAGCGATATCTTTGCATCCAAGGCATCTGAAGGGGTGTATACAAATCCATTCTTTGTGGGAAGTACCGCTTTTTGCCAGTCGCCCAAAAGCTAAACGTCCCACTTGCACCATTGTGATCCCTGAAAATCAATGCATAAGCGTATGAGGGGGAACGAATGCAACTGAAGTTTTCTGAATGGAGGCGCAACGAAAGATCTGAAATTTTTATTTCTGCGTCTCTTTGTTCAAAGGACCAAAAATAGATTTTTGACTGATTCCCTGCTAATAAAAAAGCTATATTATTACAATATAAACTATACAGTTGATTTTTAAATTCAAAAACAGATTTCTATGAAAACATTTTAAGTAATATGCTAAAAAAAACACTCAATATGGATTATTTTATAAAACATGTACAGGTATATTGATAAAAAAATGCTAATTTAATGTAACAAACTAAATTTAACCCTTTAGGTCATAAGCTAAAAACGGATAGTTTTGAGACAAGCAACATTAAGGTCTATATTTATTTATGTTTACAAGTTATAATCGCCCTTATGGGTTGTAATCATTCTGAGGTAAAGCACAGAAGTTTTGAATCGAACCAACCGCCCTGAAGTTCGCACATGTTGGGTAAATTTACGAAAATCGCGTCCTGGTCAGTTTCTCAAAAAAGCAAAAAAGATATTTGTTTTTTTTATTCATCAAAATGAATATAGTTAAAAAAAAGTTGTCCTATAAAGGGTTAAAGATGGGTAAAGAGAAGAAACCCGTCAAAATGACGGTTTTAGGTTCAATGAAAACTCAATCAATGACAAAAAAACAAAGCATTATTTTCATAGCTGTAGGCAAGTACTTCTATTAATTAGCATGATTTAGAGTTTTCGCAATATTTGGCAAAATATTATATCCTATAATGCGTATCATTTATTTTTTTAAATTGATACGTAAAACTACACTGAAACTACACGTGACAAGCATAAAAATATCAAATAGGTAGCTATTTTATATTTAGTTTTGCGAGTTCGCGAAACCTAAGTATGTATTTTTAAAGTAATTTAAAACTTAAAATTTTGTAAAGCGCCCTTTTAAATTATTTCTAAGTAAATAAAATATCGATTAAACAAATAGACGTAAAGGAGTTTTATGTTGATTTATGGTAACGTTTTTATAATATTACAAAACAAAAAAATCAGTCAATTTAATGCTTTTATGACGTCATTTTATGGCGCACATAGCTTTGATAAGGATGTTGATGACTTTCATCATAATAACCTACTTAAAATGTTTTAAAAGCACCGCAAAATAACTATAAAGCATTCAAGTTAATGTTTTATTTTTCAGACAAAATGTCAAAAAACTCTTATCTCGAGTGTTTCAATGCCCAACTGTCGCTACATAATATTTCAAAAAAAGAAAAGAATTTCTATTTTCCTGAGAAGTGTCAAGTTTCGGCACCGTATTTTACCCAACACCTCTTCAATTGATAATAAGCGTGCCAATGCGGAACTTTTGGGGGATTTTAACTTCCGGATGAAAAGCTTCTTATATTGATATGGCTTGGAGTGTTTACCAGAATATCATTTTCTTATTTTCCTTACATCGAACCGCAAAAATTCGTGTGTACGTATGTGTTGGCTTCTACTGATACTATTACGTTAACCGTTTTACCATAAAAGTCACTCACACATTGTGATAACCTTTTAAAATATATTTTAGCTTTCCTTTTCGTCATTGACTGAGTTTCAGCATTTTTCCGTAGAACAATATTTTTTAAAAAAGGAATTTTAATTGTAGTTTTGTGGTATTGGTTGATAATTGTATGGCTAAATTAAAAGCTTTTAATTTTGAGTTGAAAATAGTTTTGTTGACCTTTAAATTGTAGGTAGTCCAAGATGTCAGTGTAAACTTCTAAAAGCCGGAAAAATTAATTTTCCGGGAGTTTTTCCGCTTATATGTATTCATTTATTGTCGTCGTCTTTCAGTGTAATTTTATCGGCTTTATCTGAATTGCGAAAATTTAAGTCACTCACTTTACTTTTAAAATATTATTTTTTAGTTATAAAAACATCCCTTGGGGCCTATATCATTTAGGGGGTGCTGTGTGGAGTGTCAATTTATTTATTTATATTTTATAATACTCATTACATTTTATTCAAGGAAGCTTTTGATTGTCCAACTAGAAAGGTTTGCCGTTTTAGGCAATAATAAATAAGTATGTAAAAGCGAAGATTGAACTAGGCGTTCGTAATAAATAATTATCAGATTACATTTTTTAGTAATAGTTCGGAATCAGTCCTGCCTAGATCTAAAAACCATTTTGTTATTTTTGGACCGAGGGATGACAATTCACACAGTTTCAGCTGTGATGGGCTTTTGTTATATATTTTAGGACCGAGATATGAGAACAGTTTTTGATAAGCCGCTCTGTTGCTTGCTGGAACGGAAAGGTCTTTTCTACCCTTACTTCTGGTTTGATGTTTGTGTTCTTTTATTTTGTTTTTATTTTTTACGAACATGGATTACTATTTTTTATATAACACTGTAAGACATCTAGTACATTAAATTTCTTGAAGAGAGCGTCGCTCGAATATCTGAAAGGTTTCTTCAAAATAACACGTAAAATAGATTTGTGTGCCTTCAATAACGGGTTTAGTGTTGTTCTTCCTGTATCTCCCCACCCAACGCAACCGTAGGTTATGATTGAGTTACACAGCCCGTAGTATATGTTTATTAAGTCTTTTTTTTAATTTCCCGTATTGAAAGAAAGGTGCGAACCAGTGTGCGCACTTTTTTAGTTACATTTTCAATCTGGTTCTTCCATTTGAGGTTTTATTATCAATTATGACGCCTAAATATTTAATAAATTTAACACACTCAAAGGCTTCACACTTACATTTAATTAAGTGCTAGAAAGGAGAGAGGAAGTTCCGAGAAGGAAAAATATATGAGGAAAAAATCTGAATCTGAGTCAATGTGTCCAGAAGTGACGGACGTATGAATCCATCCTTCCCGCTGTCTGACTGGACAGTTGTAAGAAGTGGCAGTCTTTTCTAATTTTCAAATATGCAGTGAACCCCCAAATAATAACTACGTTAAATACCACTCACTGGGATTATAATATTACTACAGTTTAAACGGAGCGCCACTCCTACATATTAAAAAAAAATTGGCGCCCCTTGTCGAAACCAGTGGACACCTCGGTAGGTGATCATTGTAATGGCTTTTCTTCATGAATAATAAACTTAAAAGTAATTTTTTAGGACTGTTAGTTATTATCAGCACTTTAGCGCCTTCGCCGGAGCGGACTGCTCCGATTGCGCCCGTATAGAGCTGGCCCTGCGTACAAATGAACATCCCGTCACAACTACGTAGTAAAATATCCACAAATAGGATTCGGCCCAGCGTGGATTTCAGAACGCACAAGGAACCTAAAAAACCTATGGTTTACATCATACAATATAAATAAGTACCGAATGGTTGTAGACGAATCTATGGAACATAATTCATTATTCGTGTGCTCCGCGATTAACGAACACATTTGGTTGGCATATATATCTGCTCTTTGTCTATCTAAAAACTAAACAAATATCTTTGAAGCATGCAAATGCACATGTTTTTTTAAACACATGATTTTTCACAAAAAAGGCGCTTTGTGCATAAATTATCCAATTTTTATTATAACGCTGAATTTTTATTTAACAGTTAAGATGTCTTATTTTTTTTATATCAGCCGTTAGATCATTATTTAAACATCGCAACAAACAAACGAACAGATTTTCTGTATAGTGCTTAAATTCGTCGTTAGGTAGGTACCTACGTGGGAATTCGTATTACAAACAAAGAGCTCAATATCTGTTATTCGGTGGAGGGTTCTGAAACAGTCGTAATGTGTACCGCATTAGCCGCTGTGCAATAATGCCCGCACGGTATTAAGAATGCTCTCCAGATAAGCACTTTTCTGAGAGTTGCGCATTTGCCTGAATTACCGTTATAGTCTTAGCGTTCCTCCATTTACGGCTCTTCCCCACCCCCTCTCCCCCGAGGGACCGTAACAAAACAAATGCAATATATTTATATGAAGGAGGAAATATTTTCAGTCAGTTGGGCGGGATTTATTTTAAGCACGTGCGTGGCGGGAATTTACTCATCCTTTTTTTCGGAACAGCGATGATTACGAGTAGACACCGTTTTCAGATATTTTTTTGTACAAATGTTAAAAATTAACGTTTATCAAAAATTAAGTTTTATACATACTTTTATTTTGGAGGCAGACCAAAGGACATTACATAAACTCCATAAAATCATACTGAACAAAAAAACATTGTGACTAATTAATCATCATTAAACAATTTTCTGATAAAATCTACGTACTTCAGTTCAAGCAACTGGCTTTAATCATTAGAAGTAGAATACACAACACATAAGATAACCTTCCATGGTACCTTCCACGTTACGTGAAGTACTTAACACAAAAACCCATAATTACGTACATAATTTTTAAATATAATTTCAATTTTCAGTTTGAGATTCAGGAACCATTTAATGGATAACCAAAACCACTGCCATAAGTCACATCAAGTGGTTCGCTACGTTTGGTGATTTAGCAGGGGTGCTCGGGTTTATTGGGTGAGGTGTGTTTAGAATGCACCTGCCAACCAGCTACGTGGCGTGTCAGATCTCGCCTCAGTGAAAGGGTTATATTAATACGTCCGTCACTCCCGGATACACTGATCCTTAAATTCTTATCCAACCCTCATCCTATAACCTTTCCAGAACTTAATCTGTGTCCTTCCTTAAAATAGACCCTCCACACAGCATCCTAAACGATGATATAGGCCCTGAGAGAAGTTATTTTCCTCAGGGTCTCCTGCGTTGGGTTAATATAAAATAAATTATATTACGAACTGCCTTTCCGCCAAACTAATAAGCCTACATTAAATATGATCTTATTATGAACGCTTACATTCCTAGCATTTTTCTAAGATCTTCTCATTTGTAATACGACTGTAAGGGATATTGATCTACCGTTTTTAACTTAAATACACAAAGGAAGAGTTTAATTTTTAAGTTAATTTGGTTCTTAAAAGACCCTTTTTTAGGAGGGGGGGAAACAGAGAAACCGGCAAATCATTACATCCGAGGTGTTGAACTGAAGTTGTTTCTACGTGGTCGTAGAAACGACCCATTCTCAAAAATGTTATGTTGAATGCCGGTCAATGACCCTAGTCTCTTGGAGCATCTTTCATTGAAATACCAGCAGCACAATGACAGCATTTTCACCTGACGCCTTTACTCTGCCTAAAGATTATATCCGTTTGTTAAGATTACCTATGGTCACTACGGTAATTTATATCATTTTATCGAACGCAGCTGTCTGTGATTAGTGTAATATTCTTTCAAAATAGTATGAACCATAATCAAACCCATAGTATGTAATAGTTTCACTGTCTTCCCGGAGTTTCTTCTAGTCTCGCACGGTTCAACAAAAAAAATTTTTTTTAAGGAATTCAAACCAAGTAAGCCACCAACTCCCCGGCATCAGATAAAACATAATATATATAGTGGCGTATAATAGCGAGTAACCTGTTTTTTTAAGGACTATCTTTAATCTGCCACATTACGGCAGAAGTCAACTAAAGTCTTCCGTCGGGAGCACAGCCATAATGTTTACACCATTCGGCTCCTTCAACATACTTTTTACGTCGCGCCTTTATTATCTCAATAAAATTATATAAAACTTACGTAAAAAAAATTCCCGTTTAAATTTGTGGACATATCAAAAAGACGGGCTCTTTACTGAAGGCCCTTTAATTTTTACGCTGGTATAAACAATCGTGCCTGGCATTAACTCTGCCATTACCGAACATAATAATATAAATAATCCTCACTGTACAAATTGCGTTCTTTTATATATCGCAAATAAAATTATGTTTATACTGTTTTCATTGCTTTCACTGCTTTCACTGCTTCCACTGCTCAAACAATCAAATTTTACTTTTACTACTTGTCTCCATTTGCTCAAAAAAGAATGCATATATTAATTATATAAGCAACTAATCTTGCTATCCGTCTCCACCCAAGTTTCAACACAAAAAAACATCTTGAATAATTAATTAATATTGAAGGCGGTAAAAGTCATCAGCGTTTTTTTTTACCCATACCCATATACGACACATTATTACCTTAGCTACATGCATTAGGTGATAAATATTTTTTTTTCAGGGCCAAGTCATCTTTGGGAATGCAGCGTGGAGGGTCTCTTTAAGGAACTAGAATTCTCAAAGGAAAATGGTATGATAGGTATGTAGGAATCTGGGGTCAACGTATCGGGAGTGAGATACTGACATATGTATCCTTCCACTGTAGAACAATATGCCTAATAGGTCGAGAAAGTTTGGCTGCAGAGATCAAAAGGTCTCCCTAAACCAGGTCCTTCGAATCGTTCATAATAATTAAATGTAGCTTTCCTTAATATATTTATATCATCATATCAATATATTTATTTATTAAACGGCCGTAGGGCTTTTACAGACATAATACAAGTCGATATTTTCTTATATTTTATTATTATAATTTTATATTTTTTTTATTGGAAAAATATTATATTTATAATCGTCTGTAGTACTAGAGTAAAAGAAAAAAAACACGAGGAAAATCATTTGAATTAATATTTCAAACAATTTCATATTTCAAAGTGATGGAACGTGTGATCAACGACAAACTGCTCACATACCTCGAGAAGAACAAAATTATCAACGACCGTCAATACGGATTTCGGCGGAACCGCTCGTGCGGTGATCTTCTCGCGTATGTGACGCATGTTTGGGGGCGGTGCCTGGAACGTCACGGTGAGACCCAAACGGTCGCACTAGACATATCCAAGGCCTTTGACTTGGTCTGGCACCGAGGACTTGTCAACAAATTGCCTTCTTACGGACTTCCCGCATCCCTGTGTACGTGGATTGCTGACTTTTTAAGGGATAGGTCGATTCAGGCGGTTGCTGATGGTTTCACCTCTTCCTCGCACTCCATAAATGCTGGCGTCCCACAGGGATCGGTTCTGTCTCCGACTTTGTTTTTATTGCACATCAATGACTTTTTGACATGTGCACCGATTCATTGTTACGCGGATGACAGTACAGTTCATGATAGCTTTTTGTTTGACAAGCCCCCAAAGGGCACACAAACTCCAACGGCTCGGAGGGCTTTGAAGCAGAGAATGGACGATCTCGAGAGTATTTCCTCTTGGGGTAAAAATAATCTCATCAAATTTAATGTTTCAAAGACCCAATCCTGTCTGATTACGTCTAAAAGGGATCCAAATGATAATCTAGTCTCCTTCAACGGAAGCAATCTTCCGAACAGGCCTTCCATTGATATTCTTGGTGTAACTATAAGTGACCAGCTCAGGTATGGGGGCTCCATCGAAGCCAGAGTAAAGCTGGCCTCTCAAAAGCTAGGCGTACTGTACAGGGCCCGCAGATACTTTAATAATACACAACTGCTGACCCTGTACAAATCGCAAGTGCGCCATACTGTCGAATTTGGCAGCCATCTCTGGTCCGGAGCCCCTAAATACCTGAAAAAAACCCTTGACTCTGTGCAAAAACGGGCGGTCCGTTTGATAGATTCCCCAATCTTAACAAACGGACTGCAATCTTTAGAGCACAGGCGTCAGGTAGGTATGTTGTCCTTGTTCTATCGGTATTACAATGGAAGATGCTCTGAGGAACTAGCGTCATTGATCCCTTCGGCACCGGTGCGTAGTCGGGATACACGCCAAACGCGCGCCCAACATTTGTACACAGTTGACACTTGTCACATGATAACGGGTCGCTTCTACGATTCGTTCTTAAGTTCAACAGCTCGGCTGTGGAACGAACTGCCGGCCTCTGTGTTTCCTCCCTCCTACAACATGGGACTCTTCAAGACCCATGTTTACTCCTTCCTCTCCACAAAAAGACCCTCCACACAGCATCCCCAAAGATGACATAGGCCCTGAGGGAAATTATTTTCTTCAGGGCCTCCTGTGTGGAGTTAATATAAAAATAAAAAAAAACAAAAAACCTGCTTTCCCAATACCAACTGAAAATCGTTTCGTCCAATTTTTTTTTGATGCCGAAAGGTAAAGGTCAGTTTGTTTATTCTCAACCAGCTTGTTAGATGGGAAATATCTACATTTATTTCCGTTTCAAGCTCCACAAGATTCGGTATATTATAAAAAAATTACTGTGTCATCCGCATAAAACTGTAGAATTCTTTTAATACCCACTTTGTTATGTCATAAACATATATTAGGAACATCGACGGTCCAAGAATTTATCCCTGAGGCACTCCACACTCCACATGTTATTTTTATTAGTAACTCGTGAATCCACCCAGATCCACTTAAAAACACACTCTTAAAGTTGTCAACAATTAAGAGCCACCCCCTGGGGAGGAAGGTTCAATCTTCAGTAAAACCAAAAAATATATACAGATTGTTAAGGAACGTACTTCACTTACTTTACATAACAATTATTCAAGACATTATTTGGATTTAAAAACATCCAGAAAAACTGTCCAATACCTACAGATTTTTTTAATGATTTAATCTTCAAAATTTCACTAGATTTCAAAATTGCATTTATTTTTTTTACTCCAAATAATGGAATGCATCACTGGTTAAAATTAGTCAATTACGTCCCTTAACACCTTGTATATGTTTTAACTTCATTTATTAATAAAAATGGACGTATTATAGTAAAATAAACTTTATTTTTACCCCTGTATATTTTAACAAAATTTTATCAAAATGCTTCTGAATTCTGACTAAAAATTTTTTTTAAGAATATGTTAATTACCTATTTTAATATTGACCAAAATTCATAATTTCGTGGTTCAATTAACTGTTGAATGGTAAACAGTGCACCAACTCCTGTCAAACGGAAGCTTGGTTGATTACAATAATTAAGCCCTTGAATAGCCAACATTCCGGTTCTAACACCGCATACTTATTTAGAACGAGAATCGTTTATTTTTATTGTTATATTTTCAGAAAACCGAGATTTATCAAACAATCACAGATTCTGTTTAAAGCAGCATCACTAACAGTCTGGTAATACCCTTTATCTTTTGACTGTGAGTAGGAAATTTTGCAAAACAATAGAATAATTAAGAGCCCTGGAATTGAGATAGCGGCCGGCCCACTCGACTGTCCAAATCCAAAACACTGTAGGGTCCATTGCAAAAAAGTTTTCAGTCAGAATTGTTTCGATGTCCACACCCTTAAACGTTTTATTTAATTTTATGAACATTTTGAAACGGACTAAAAAAAGCATTTGTATATAATGACAGTTAGATTTAGAAATTTTCTTGGTTATATTATTTGTCTAGAAATTGCTTTTTGTACACTTCATTACTTACATAATGTTAAGTGATAAATATTGACCAATTCTTCGTATTTTCAATTTATTTATTTAACTCTTTCTATTTAGTACATTTTATTTAGTAACTTATAAATAGAAGTTGGATTTTCAAATGGAAGAAAGCTGTCCACCAAATTTACTTCTAATTTTGATTGATGTGCGTTAGATATTCCCGCGTTAAATTATTCCTGCTTTAAATCTCTTTCAATGGCCTGTTTTATTTCTTGCATTTTTAATAATGGATTTTTAAACAAAAGGACTTCATATTAAATAAGCATGCAGGACATAGGAGTGTTGAGAGGCCTAAGCATAGATAGATGTTTGGTGTGAAGACTAATACCGCAGCCAGTGGTGGCTAGTTACTTTTGGGAGTAATTAAGTGCTAATAATTCAAATAATTGGTGTTGTTGTAGCCGAAAACATTTTTTATATTTTTTTCAAATTCCTGTTTTTTTGTATTAAATTTTCAGAAAATAGTCGCAGTACACTGCCAAACTGAAATTAAATTTTTAATATTACGAATTTACTACACTCAATTTCACGAGTTGCCACTGACTGCAGCCATACGCATAAGCAATCAGAAGGAAACAGCAGGATAGGAGTGAAAGTGTGTCATGTAGGAAGACAGGAATTTTGACCTTACCGTTGAAAAGATTTTTAAAAACTATAAAATTATTTCATCATATTGGTCATACGACGTTTTCAGTTTCAACAGCCGCATTGTGTTAAAATGTTTTTCCCTTCGCATAAAGTAGTCAGGGAAGTAATCGGAAGGGGGGGGGGAGTTGCGGTCCCTTTTGTTAGGAAGGTGAGCTCATTAGCGGGATCTTATCTCCCAACTGACATCCGGACTAGGGAAGAATACTACGAACATTGACACAGGTGAAAATGGGTGACATCATAAATTCCCGCCTTAAAACCACTCTAAAAATAATATATAAGGTTTCGAAGAATGGGACAGGCATTTAGATACGCCAAGGTAAATTATAGAATAGTTCGTTAGTTTTTCGTTTGGCCGACTGCAAAGTTTAATGTGTCAAGCTGTACCCTATGCACACTCTTACCTATGCTTGTATCTAAAAGAGAAACCAACGAACCGTGCTGCCGTAGTTTTTTTCATGAGTAACCAAAAATGTACAGTGGAGAAGTCCCGGCTGATCAGGTAAATTGGTTCTCTTTTTGTTTCAACCTTCTTTGTCCGAATTTCAGCTTTTATGAAAAATAGGGGAAAATTCGAATAAAAAATTGTCAGCTCTACAGTTGCATTTTCTTTGTCGATAGCTAAGATAATAGTTATTTAAATTAATACATCACTTTTTTTATTTCATTGGTAACTTTGCGTTGTACGAAAACCTTACTTTTAAAAAATCTCGTCGAATTAGATTTTTTGTATTTCAATTATTTGAAATCACTCATTCATTATTCTTTTGTGCACATTTTATTTGCTCTTTGTTTCTGTAAAACTTTCCCTATAGGCTGTACGGGTAATAAAACTTGGCTAAAATTGTTATATTATAATTTAATGTTTAATTTGATTCCTTTTTTTCTGGTATTAAAAAGACAAGAAGCACGGTAAAAAAATGTGTGACAGTCGCCAAATCTAATTGCGAAAAGCAAGTGGCCAATGTTTTCCGAGTGGAAGATACGTTTAGTATCGTCCTGGTTAAAACCAGCGCTAGAAAGTGAAATGTTGCTGTTTTCCTTTGAAAAGATTTTTAAACGCATCTATTTGAATAAAACTTTAGTATTCGGTAGTGAATGAATGCAAACTTGGAAGCAAAATTGTACACAGTTTCCAATATCAATGCATTCTATCAACTTATTTCCAATGTCAATATCAATGCATTCTATCAACTTTTGATGGTAATCGCATACACACACGGGGACTCGTACGCAATTAATATACAAAATAAATGTCGGTTCTACCCGATTAGCATTTGTTGAGATTTTCTAATCTTGGAAGGTTCAACATTCAGTAAAATCAAAAAAAAATTAAAGACATGATAAAAAAAAAGTTTTTTACTAGATTAAAATTGTCTGGTTTTCCAAAATAAGTTGCGAGAAGCCAAAGAAGCCTTATACATAAAAAGAAAAGAGTTAAAGATAATATAGTTAGTAACATAGGTAGGTTTTCCCTTAAAAGCCACAAGTGCCTATACTTCAATTTACAAACAGTATTACATTTGACACCTATCGTTATTTTCCAGATGTGCCTATTAATAATGTTAAGTCAACCGCTATACCGTCCGTTTATGCTGATGATATCCAAGACAAATATTATGAGCTAAATTCAGTTGATTTTGAATCTGGAGGTTAGTGTTTGTTGGTTTAAAAAAAATAACAATGTCAAATATCTAAAACAATCGAAATATTTCAATGTTTTTGGGCAATTTGGCTTAAATAGATGTCTAACATTTGATTTATTATTACTACCCATAAACTAGTCCTACTATCTTAATTCAACATTTCGTTGTACAGGCTCGTTTGACTTTTTGCGATTCAAATGACCTAGCTATCAGAAATATCAGCAAACTCTCACCTGACACCACATTACTCCCATATCCTAACTAACTCCAATAGACATTTATATTAAAAAAATGTATTAAGTTGAGCTTTTCAGCATTGTCTTAGATGAAGTTATTAATTATCACGGCATAATACCTCAAAAATACTGTTGGTGTCAAATAGTTCAAAAGTGCGCTCGTTAAAATATGTCCCCGTTCTATATGTTTTTATTTACCTCTCTTCATGATACTTCCAATGTCAAAATATTGTCAGTGGTAATTATTTTGGTGATACTTATCTGTTTAATGGTACCTCACTGAGAATGATAAATAAGTAAAAATCACACCTAACAATCACATCTTTGAAAATATATTGTACACATGAAAAGTGTTATGAATAGACTTTAACCGTCTTTGATGACTAAATCTGAATAACTAGTTACTTCCCCACCTTCCTTTTCCCTGTCCCTGTTCTCTCCACTTTACCTTCAGTCTCACAATACATCATTAATTGAGGACGTCATTCTCCCACTGGCTTCAGAATGTTGTGCGGTATCCACCGAAAAAAATATTGTTAATATAAACAGATCCAAAGCAAAGTTCTTTTAAATACCTGTATCATTTTGACCTCACCCATTCCTCACGTCAGCCAACTTTCCCCAACAAATACGAAACAAAAAATAATAATAACTCAATAACGTCGGAAATTATTGAATTTTGAAATATTCAGATTGTTAGTATTCCTCCTCAGGGACCCGGGCAATGTGTTCACAAGTCGTAATATCTCAACGGGAAACGGATATCTCGATAAAATTCAGGACCGAATTTCACACCTGGGTGTTAAACACTCCACGTTTATTGGTTACCTTTCAATATAGAGTGTCAGTTAAGGCGTATAAATTCAACCAACGATAAAGCTAACGTGTACGTGAATAACTTGAAGCCCGGGAGAAACTACTCAACTGAAGTCACCACTTGTGATTACTTATGATTCGAATCCACCCAGACGAGTTCGCCAAAGACGAGTTCCATAAATCAAATTGATATTTTGTGATGTTTTAAATATATAATTTAACAAGTAGTTTGTACCTGACTATAACTCTATAATGGCTATAAAATCTAAAAAAATTATAAATACATAATATTTTAGTATTAATTACGCAATGGATTTTGATAGGGAGTTCACTATCATTTAGAAAATTTATTCCGGAAAGTTTATATGTATAAAACATGCATTTTATATTTTTAAAAAGTACAAAAAAGTCAAACATCGCCGTATACACGTCAGCTAGTACTAATATAAAGCCGATATCCGCGTCGGTCTTGTAACGGACGTAGTTGACCACATTATTCAATTTTATAAAATTTGTTTTACTTTTATAAAATGTGCCTACCCCACGCAACTGGCGAAATCACCACTCCCCGCCACTGGTCATTTTGTCCAATTTTCGGCCCTAGCTTTTTTTTTTTTGATTTTATGGATTCTTTCGTAATCCTCTAACTAGCTAGGGCTTATAACAATACCCTTCATGTTTCTAGCTGACTAGTACTGCGGCTCATTTGGCCTTATTACTATTACCATCTGATGGTTGTATTTACTTGACTGATTTTATATTACATTAATGAGTTTTATGAGGAAAAATTCTTAACTGGATAAAAAACCTCATACAAATGACAAGAAAAAGAAAAACAATAAGTTCTGAACTTTTTACGCTGTTTTACCTTTGTGAATTACTGAATGTATTTCGGCCCAAGCGGCTTGAAAACTTTGACCCCGAATGGCATCGATACCGTACCGCCCGCTTACCAGCCGCGTGGATCGATGTTCAACATTTTTTCTATGTAAAAATTACTAGCAAAAATCAATTTTTAAATATTGCAAATGTTTATATTTTACTTGTTCATCCCCTCGGCGGTAGTCAAATAAACACTATTTTCTATATACTACCGATGATGAGATATTGAAAAAGCTGTTTTTCACACATATGTACAACCAATTTTGAACAATATTTTTTACCTTTTTTGCGTGTACAAAAATCCAGGAACCTCGTAGCATAGTGAATCTTATCTCTTTCTGAGCGCTATGTTACGGGGGACCTGAGAAAAATACTAACTTAACATATTTTACAAATTTGATCGCTTTGAGATTATATTTACACATTTATTTACAAACTTTTCTTATTTTTTGTCGTATCTTGGCAAACAAAAAATCTAGTTGTCAAGATACACATTCTCATAACTACTATGCATTTAAACTATGTAATTGTCATTCATGTAAGCGTTCAAAATCTTTTCTAACTCGCAAATTTAAGCGACTACTTTCACCAGTGCTGCCGACAAAATGAATATGCAACATTTTGCCGGGGCCTATAAACTCATTGTTGGCGTGGGTATAATCCCCCACCACTTTTGGGCTCCCAGCCCAATGTCGGGCGCGAGTCAGGCTAATCAAATATAAGCAGCCACATAATTGAAAATAAATTAGTTCATCTTTACCACCGAAACCAAGCGTTTTATTATCTACAAGTGACTCCTGCCCAACATCTGCCTGACCTCGCCAAGTCTTCTGCTCCAAGATCTTCTGGTGTTACCTCTTCAAGACCAGCCGGCCCTCCTCTGGAAAACCGCCAACGCCAGAAGCGAGCAGAGACGACAGCACACCCAGTGCCCAACATTCACCAAGCCTGGGTGCGGGAGGCAGATTTCATCAAATATACTACTATCATCATCATCATCGGCCGTAAAGGAGCATTCTCATCGGTTGAAGACACGGTTTGGACCCGGCGCCTAAATCTACAGTCTTGTGCGGACTCCCGTCCAGTACAGGTCTGTTTATGCGCTTAGTTCTTTTTAACTACGCAAAGGATTTTGATAGAGTTTTCACTATCATTTACAGAATCTTCTGGAAAGTTTAAATATATAATACATGCAAATTATATTTAAATAAAGTTTGGAATGAGAAATCAATAACGACCCCGAGCAAATCATAATGATAGTTAAATGGATATTTTATTTTATCATTTTTTGTGTCAATTTTATCATTTTAAGCATTTCACGTATTTTTTGCAGCTACACAAATATTATATCATTTTTTACACCCTCAGATCAATTCTTAACTTACGAACACTTAGATGTGTTTACTTTTTATTTTTTCAATTAATTGTTACATATGGTATTACGGGATGGGGAGGTTGAGCAACATCAATTCTTCATCCCGTGGTCATAATTTTTGTTTTAATTTTGCTTAGAATAATATTCATGTTACCCATAACTTTTTTAAATTTACAATCTTAGACATTCGACAAATTCAACAAAAAGACAATTTTAATATACATATGGAAAAAAGCTTTCATGAAAACAACGCAACAAAAAATTAACAGCCATTGCTCATCACACCTAAAATGCATAATTCCGACAGCTGAAAACAGCTTTCACCCAGCAACAGTTTTCTCATATTGCTACCAATAAGTTCATCTCACTGAGTATTGATACAAAGAAATCAATAATTGATAATCTTTACATTTTAAGTTTTCAGAACTAGTTATTTATAAATTGAAGAAACTATTTTAAAGAATGCTCATATCATTTAAATGTGATAATTTGATTTATTATTCATTTTTTTACATTTCAATCCTATTTATTTATTTTTTTTCAGGGAAATCGACAATTGGTTGGTTGATTTATACGTGTGCGTGTGTGCACTCAACTTCAGTGAGAAACCAATTATAGATTTTCCCATTTCTACTACCATAATACGGGTTGTATGCCTAGTAAAAATAAAAAAAAATCTTTTTAAAAAAAACTATTTGTAATTTTTTTTGTTTTTGTTTTTAACTAAGGCAAGATGTAGTAGAATATATAATGCGAATATGAAAGGTAGAAGAAGTTAGGGTCGCTCGAAGAAGACATGGCTCGATCAAGTGAACCAAATTCTTGAGTCGGGACATGTCAAGAGTCAGAACAACAGAATGGCATGAGACGTCATACAAATGTAACCAAACCAAGGTGTTTGTGCCATTACTGAGTTGTTTGGAGGTCCATCCTCGCAGCCTCCCCCTGCGTGGAAATGATGTAATGTAAATTTCCTAACTCCAGAGCTCACGATTTAATTGTATTATTCTGCTGTTTCAAAGTATTACATTGCCCTCCTCATATACCACCATTCAGATTTGATACGTTGCGCGTTGCTGTAGATAACATCAACCTAGTCTTTAATGACCATTTAGTGACCAGTTTCGAATAGTCAGGTACATATCCCAACCGTCGTATTATTCTTCATTTCCTACCCTTTCCTACTTACTTTAGCCTCGTAAAATACAATAATACAATTAGTTTCGCGTATTTGGGGGTTTGTGCGGTAATAAAACATACTAATTTCTGTAACGTTATTTATTTCTGCGTGATATTATTCCTGGATAAAATGGATATTTGATGAAATCTGATCCAAGTGTCATTTTCATAATTTGAAAATGATTTGACTGTGTGAAAATTAAGACAAGCGATGAAGTAGGTACCTCCTTATAATACAATATTTTCGTGAAATTAAGTAAATTATTTCCTCGTATAATCTGGTAAGATGTACTAAAAAATGGCTTAAAATAATTTATTTTTTTAGTTGGAACTGAGAAAGTAGGTTCCTTCCTACAGTATACAATTTAAACATAAAATTATGTTTTAATCTAATTTTCGCTATATCGGAATAATATATAATATCCCGTGATTTTTCACGAGTTTAGGTACGAAAAGTTTTTAATCATCTGATGAATTCATTAAGATGAACCTATTAAATCCACCCGAATTTCAAATACTTGATTCATTCAGTTCCCTTTATTATGTCAAATAAGTGTATCTACACTTACAATAATATGTAAATAATATACTCATAAGTAATGTTAATGATTTCCAGTGACTAGAAATAACATTCATGCCGACTTACAATAATAATTTCGCCGACCGATGATATTTTCACTTGGCTCATTTTCGTTTGGACTACTAATGATTTAGGGCTTTATGCTACTGGATGATTAATGACTCTAGATGGTTCTTCCTTACTTCCATTACATTTAAAACTTATTTTATTCATTTCATTTACCTACCTTAAAAATAAATCAGTAATGTCGTGACCGGATATGAAAAAATGATGTCGTAAATTTATTGCAAAATGTGTACGATAACGAATTTATTGTTTTTTAGATGGAAAGTAATTGATATTATTAAATTAATTTAAAGTTCCAAGTACAACGCTAAAAAGTTTATATTGTGTTCACTTAATCGAAATGTACGAAATTGAAGAACTATATTTGATAAAGATAGCCCACTTCAAAATTAACATTTTTTAAATTCATTCAATACATTCTATCTTGAATGCCTGTATAGGGGACACAGCAGAACTTGTTTGATAATAAACTATTTTCTTTTTAATTTAATTACAATATTATTGAATCTACCCCAGCGATTTTTGGCATATTATTCCAAGTTTGCAAAAACGTTGTGAACGATCGCTTATCATATTGTGCCAAATTTATAGAATCTTAAAATATGGCATAAACGGCGGAATCTAGGTGGATTCATTTGCTTTATGCCGCAGCAAACAGTTCACATGTTTCCATATTAATATTTTGATAAATGATAATTATTTAATTAAATAGTTAACGTACATATATACAACCAATAGCTTGAGTGGAAATAAAATAAGCACTTAAAACCTGTATCTACATAGGTATATATGCAAGTAGCTGAAAATTTTAATCAGCAATTCCTGAGCTTATTTAGAGTTAAATTTAGATCTGATTTTACTGTTGGATGAAAAAAAAATTCCATCACACGTCAACACATACAAAACCAACTGTCAATAGCATGCACGATCTGGATAATAAATTTGGGGCTATTGTTGATATATTTTCTGACTGTTTACAAAATAATCCAGCATATTATTGTAGCGTAGAGATTTGTGATGCAATATTGTTTTTAGTTTATATTTTAATTTATGTTTGATTTTAATATCCGCACTAATACATTATAATAAATTACCAGTTTATTTTACAAATAATTATTTTCCCTTGGAGTAAATTTTTTTTCCGTAGGTATTTCTTATTTTAAAAAAATGGCTGTTGCTACTAAAGTAAAGTTTAAAAACCATCCAAAAAGTTTGCGAGTATCAAATCAAATTTGCCTACTAAATATTTTGTTACCTGAGAATTGACTTGGATTGTGTTTGTTTCAATGTCTAAATGATTTTGCTTATCGACATGAATCTACTTTGCTTAACATACAAAAAACTCTCTTCTTTCAAACTTCAGTGAAATGAGAAAATAAACTTTAACGTAGGTAGCGAAACTTTGGGGAACTAACCGCTGTTAAACATGATATTCAATTTTGGAACATGTGAAAGTTCCATAAACTGTCGCCGAGCTCTTGGGCAAATATTGGGATTTTATGGTTGGATGGGAATATCTCATTCTCGGTTTAATCCGACGTGAGCAAATTGTTATAATTTCATTAATGTTTCAAAGTAAATGTGAAATCTCTCGAGGTGTCGTCGGCTCGATTTGAATATTATTTTACTCATTTATGAAGAGAAGTTTCATCCATCTTTGTCCTCCTTATATCGAATTTGTAAGAATTTTATTAAGAAGTTATTTTAATTAATACGTATTTAATAAAAAGTGCTTTTTAATTCGGTGTTATATTTGATGTGAAAAACTATTTGCGCCAAAAAATCTGCAAAAAACATGAAATTATCCAATGTGTCTCAAATATCTAGGTTATCTTTTCAGCTATCAATAAAAATTAGCCACGTCTTTGTTTAGCTTCATCTTTTTCAGCAAAATATCAATCGAGGTTGAGCAGCTAAATAAGCTGTACAAGTACATATTATTGTTATTTGTTTTTGGGGTGCTATGCCGTGTTGCGCTAACTCCTTCATTAGCCAACGTTTTTCGTTTAACGTGGACACTGCAATGTTGTCCGAAACGTTGGCTAATGAAGGAGTTAGCGCAACACGGCATAACACCCCAAAAACAAATAACAAAAATACTTTTTGCCGTGAAAACCTTAAATCATATAAGTACATATTATTTTATTTAGTTTTTGTGTTCAAAGTCATTGTTGCAAAATTTCACCTGTAATCAAATTATTAAATGTATTAAAATCTTATTTATGTTTCCAAATACTAAAAGAAAATTTCTGTATAACTGCTTAAGCTTAACATTAAAAAAGGAAGTATTCTAGATGTTCTTTCATGGAAACCTTATTTCGTCTCATTTTACACTTTTAAGTTATTTCTTGAAGTGAATCTTATCCCATTATGAAATTTGAATACCATTTTTTCAGTGCACATCACATTTGTATTCACAATATAAAAGAAACCGTGGAAAGAGGCGTAATAAACATCAAGGAAAAGTAACCCAACGGAAGTTTATTCCATCCCTTCGTAAATAATTTCCATTTTCTTCTTGCCCCTATTTTTTTCTGGATTCATAAAGAACAATTCTTTTACCGATCATTAATAAATAGTTGGTAAATACTGATAAATTAGTTTTTTTGTTGTTTATTTTTGTTAAGTTGAAATGAGAAATTTGGTTTAGAATTTTCGTAGGGAGTGTGGCAAACCCATCGCTCAGGGAGTGGAAACATGACCTATAATAACCATTGCAAGCCAGGGTATGCCCTACCTTGCTCAGGGCTGAATAATACTGGGGAACAGTGTAACGAACAGTGCCTCCGAGATACAAGGTCGCATCTCAGAGTATTTAGACCTTACCTTAGGAGTAGACCTTCTATCTCCCTAGGTACCTGTGGGACAAAAATCGGACCATTCAAAACTAGGGGACTTTTAACCTAGGAGGGCTGAGGCGTGAACGCTTCCCTCGTGGGGCCTTCAGGGAACTAAAGGGGAGTAGAGAAGGCAGATGACTCCTATGCGGAATGCACCTATCTAATAATCAACATGTATTTTTATTCCTATTCCTTATGTTTTCTAATTTGAATAACTATTTTATTATTTACGTTTTATTTTTAACTATCCTTCATAAATTCTTAATTATGTTATTGAAATTTATTATCTTACTATTCAAAGGTTTATAACTATTGTGTATCTTAATTAACAAAATTTTACACGTTATTAACTATACTGACGCCACTCCCCAATTCAAGCACGAGAAATAATTTCTCAATTGAGTTAGGCAGTTTTTTATTCAGAAATATATTTTTGCGTTATCAGCCTCAAAATAACTACATTTTTAAATTATTGTAATGTGTTTATATATTCAATGAAAAAAAAAAACTTTTTTTTAGCATTTCTCTAACAATGAAGAGAACTAGCTCTTGAGTTTGGTGTAGGAGATACAAAGCACATTTGGGTGTATACAAATATACAAATAAAAAATAAAAATTTGAAGAAAACTAGTATACAACCCAAAAGGTTTTAATTTATCGAAGAGTTTCAAATTACCGTAATTATTATCATTGTGAAATATGTTTTTGGTGATTTAAGAAGAGTTTCAAATTATTGTAATTATTATTATTGTAAAATATGTTTTCGATGATTTGAGAAGACTTTCAAATGAACGTAATTATTATCACTGTAAAATATATTTTTGGTAATTTTCTCATGTTCCTTTAAATTGAAATGTGCGTTTGGAAAATACAATTAGAAAATAATAATCGATCAAAAGTAAGCCGAGGCCGTTCCGAAAAGTTCTGAATGTGTTTTGTGGGCGAGTGGTTGTTGATTGTTGAAGTACGTTGTCTGAGAATAACTAAAGGTCTCAAAGTTTGCCGGAATAATTCATCAGCATACCTAGTGCCGAATGTACGAAGCAAAGATGGACCACAGGACTATTAGGCGTCCAAAGCGTCAAACAATCATTCATCATGAAAAACAATTATAAAATCAACGGCAGCCTAACACAAAAGTTTTAATATAAATTATAGCTGAGCGTCATCAATTTAGTCATTATTGGATAAATTCTCTTCAACTTAAGTTATAGCATAAATTATTTTCCTGACAATCTGAATCTTTATTCAAAGATACTGACTGTGGTGTGTTTAAACAATATGTATTTTTTACATGAGCTCTAATAAGTTTCTTTACAAAATTTTATGAAAACTTGCTCCACTTAACGGGTTTGCTTGGTATTCCAACAGTCTATCAATTATATATTGTTCTTATTAAAACGTTGACACACGTTGTGGCGTTTCACACAGCTTTTCATTGTTAAATGGATATTCATAACGCATAGCTTATGAAATAACTGAAACTGAAAACATTAGTTGAAATTCATTAAATACAAATTATAATGAAATCCAATTTATTATTTTTTGCAGTTTTATTAATATTTATTAAAGTTCACTTAAACGAATGATTTATTTTTTTTATTTTTGAGGGATCAAAAATATGTTTCCCAAACCAATCGTTTTCAAGGTCAGTGAGTATTTAAAGTCAGAATCACATGTTTAACTGCCAGCCTTTATCGATTAATTATTTGTTCTAGTAAAGACGAGCTATTTCCTATTTTTAGACCCAATTTCGACTGGCGTGCAGCGTCTTATTAATATACCAATGTAGGTAGCATCATATCCGCTTTGTCGTGACGAGGGATGACATAAATGATTGATTCCGAGAACGCGAAACAAATCGGAAAGCAAATCAAATACGACTTGTGCACGCGAACGATTAATTATAATTTACCGAAGAGAAGGAAATGAACTAGAAAACTTTGTAGAGCGATCTTGACATTTTTAAATAAGTGTTCTTCCGCGTTTTGATAATGTTTGTTGCAAAGTTATATGAGTGTTATTTTATTTCATATTGCGAATATAATTACCTAGCTACTCAAAATACATTTCGTTCTTGAAATAAAATCGATCCTTTATAACTTTAGGGGGTATTTCGACACATCTTAGTAAACTGTATCTACTCGTCAAGTAACTTTAGTAATAAGATTAACATTGTGGTAAACTGGTGACCATTCCACCAACTTTAGGTAGCTTCCATTTAGACGTTAAATTTAGCCAAATTGATAAAACGTAAAAATTTTTTAGACAAAGAAAGGATAAAAGGTTAAATAAAAAACAAGAATTTTTTAACTCTCTAACATTTTCTAACTGAATTAATATTTCACATGGTGGAATCAATCAAATTTTTTCCAATCACCTTATTCATTTTAAAGAATCTAAGTATCCGAGATAGTTTACTAAAGATTTATTTCAATTAATTCCACTTAAAAAGGATTTGCATAAGAAATATAAAGAAGAGAGATCTTCGGGTATCTTGTAAGGATCCAATGAAAGAGAATGATTGTGTTGTGTCACAACGTTTATTTTGAGTCAGTTGAGTTGCGCAGTTGGGAGATGACTCTGAACCGATGAGGATGATACGAGGTGTAGACGGCGATGACGGCGATGGAGTGGTTGAGGTGGTGGTCAGTGAGTCGACCCCGCCTTGATGGAGACCGGACTCGTGGATGTGTTCAGCACTGGTGAAGATGTGGAGTTTTCCGGGTACTCCAGCGTGAACGAGGTAGCCAAAGGTGCGATGTATCTGGTTGGCAGATGTATGTGAGATAGCCGAGGCGCAGACCGGCTAAGTTGTCGGAGGGTCTAGGCGCGTGAGTTCAGCGCTGGCCAGGAATAACAGCCGGGCCAGGGCGCTGATGTGATCCCGAGGAGTCCATATTGATTCGCAGTCTGTGCAGAGCCGGGTGTAGGTAAATAAGGTCCTGTAGCGGTGCGGTGAAGTATGCAGCGAGCAGTAGCAGTGCTTGCAACTTGGCCACTTGTAAAACTGCTAATTAATGACGGACTAAGTACATCTCGATGAGCCCCATTATATAGCCGCCAAAAAACATCGAGAACATTTCAGACCTGAAGGTAAGAAAGCCGAACACTCGCATTGCATCTAGAGTGTTCCCGCTACAATGTGTTTTGCATTGGCGATCGGTCTAGAATCTTCTCTTAGCATCGCTACAGATCTTTATCAAATTACATTGAATTTAAAAATATTAGAAAATATTTAAAACTTTAATTAATAATGTTGAAAACTCAATAAACAATAATGTAATCAATAAAGTATTTTTGGAACTTTGCAGAATCAATGAAAAATAACAATCTAGGTATACCTACCAACTTGGAATAAATATGCGGGCAAAAGAGTCAATGACACTCAATAGTTGACCTTTTCGCTGATTTCTTTAAAATGGTTTATGATTGTGATATTTCAATTATTCTGTCAATGCTAGATCAAATTTTGTTACTGATCAAAATTTAATGTATCTCTTGTTCACATAGAATAAAACTATTGGATCAAGGCAAAAGTGGCGGACCCGATAAAATACCTTCTATATGTTTGAATAATGTAGCCACCAATCTAGCATATCCATTGTATTTGCTTTTCAATCAATCTTTACAAACAGGTGTTTTCCTAATACATGGAAATTCAGTTTCTTCACCCCTATTTTCAAAAAAGGTGATAAACACGAAGTTGTTAACTACAGACCGATTTGTATTCTATCGAAAATTCCTAAAATAGAAAAACTTCTTTTTAAAATTATATTATTTTATGAAACCAAGTCATTTATACCAAACAATATGTTTTTGCTACTAGAAAATCTACTCTTACTTACTTGTTAATATATCAAAATTATTTATCTGGGTCAATGTCTAGTAAACATCAGATTGATGTTATTTATACTGATTTCAGTAAGGTGTTCGACAAAGTTGATCATAATTTAAACTGGGTAAAGATTGATATCTATATCAGTGGTTAAAAATTTATTTAATGAACAAAGTACTGGCTGTTAAAATTGATGGTATATCATCATACAAATTCATCGCTACATCCGCAAGGGTCACATTTAGAAGCGATCTGATTTGTTAATGTTTTATATTTTTTCAATGATGTTTATTTATTTTATTTTTATATCCTAATAATGTTTGCAGATGATTTAAAATTATTTAAGGCAATAAAACATGTTAATGATAGCAATGAACTGTGAAATACTATGTCCAAAATATTGTATGGTGTCAAGAAAATAACTTACAACTCAACATAAACAAATGTCAAATTCAGAGGTTTTATCGAATAAGGAATCATATAATTTTGTATTATTCTATTAGTGATACATTGTTAGTTTCTGTTTCGGAAATCAATGACTTGGGTATATAGTTTGATATGAAACTCAAGTTTATAAAGCATATAGAAATCATATCCAACAAAGCTTTGAAAATTTTGGGCTTTATTTTAAGATTATCTTCTATCAAAACATTGTATATGTCACTAGTAAGGAGTCATATCGAGTGTTATCTACAGTTTGGTATCCAAATTATGAAGTTAATTCATACATCATTGAAAGAATTCAAAATAAATTCCCAAAATTTGTAAGTTTTAGAGTCGGTATTCCTAGAGAATGCCTAGATTACGGCTACCTTATGTAATCATTAAATTTATTAAAATTAAAGGATGAATTATTTGCGATTTATTTTGCTTTTTTATAATTATTAATTCGATATTGAATATTCCTGAGTTGCTACATTTAACTTCGTTCCGTTTTCCTGGCAGGACAGTTACGAGACAGTACCTACGATATTATTGTAGCAATTTTTCTACAAAGTAGCAGTATTATGCTCATATGAGACAAATTAAAAATTTGGCAAACATATACTACTGTTTTGTAGATATATTTAGCTCAACAATGTTGAATTATGAGTTCGCTTTAACACATTTTATATCTTCAAATTGAACTTATTTGGTGAAATGTAAACAATATAAACCAAAGAGAGTTAAATATCGCTAATGACTACTCCTCTAACGATAAAGATAACTATTTAAATATGTTAGCAGAATTAAATTACATTTCATGTATAAATTCATACACCAGAAACATTATCGGACAACGACCATCTTGTATCGATCACATATTCACAAACACCAAAGATATACAAAATATATCATCTGCGGTAATTAAAACATCTGTAACGGATCATTTTGCATGTATATTTAAATATGACTACAAACATCAAAACCTCTCATTACCAACCACAACGGCCGTTAATAATACTGATAAATACAACTATAGTATTAATATAAATTCTCTCACTAAAATATTAAGTAACGAAAAAGAATGACAAGAAATATATCAATGTAACGATGTAGAAGAATGCTGCAAAATATTTGATAAAAAACTGAGTTTTCACATAAATGCTTGTAGAAATATTAAATCTAACAAAACATTTTCAAAACTAAAGCCAATCAAACCATGGATAACTCACGGATTAATCATCTCAATTAGACACAAAGAAACACTCTACAAACAATATACAAAACAACCGGAAAATATAACATTACAAAAACATTTCAAAGCTTATAAAAAAAAACTTACATATCTAATAAAAAACACAAAGGATGACTACTACAAACAAAAACTTGAATTATCTGGAAATGACAGTAAAAGGATTTGGTCCATCATAAATGAAATTGTCGATAAAAAACATTTAAAAAATAAAACAATCAACAATGTAAATCATAATGATTCAAAAATCTGCTGTAAAGATAAACCTCTAGAAGCCGCAAATGTATTTAACATTTTTTTTGCTAATGTAGGAAAAAACCTCGCTAAAAAAATCCAACAAGGCCTTACCCCAAATGACCCAAATACTACAGTAAATAATGAACATAAATTTGAATTATTTCAACCAACAACACCAGAAGAAATTGAACAAATTATTACAGGTATGAAAGGAGGTTCTGCCCCTGGTTTTGATGGGGTCACAATACAAACACTGAAATGTATAAAATCACAAGTATCTAAACCATTAACTCATATAATCAATACAAGTTTTCAAAGCGGAGTTTTTCGATCCATGTACAAACAATCTGTAATTATACCAATATTTAAAACCGGCAATCCGGAAGAACCAACCAATTACCGCCCTATTTCTTTACTATCAAACATTGCAAAAATATTTGAAAAAATTGCCAAAAAAAGAATAACTCAGTTCATAAAGATAAATAATATAATTCACGAAAATCAGTTTGGATTCATGGAAAACAAAAGCACAAAAGACGCCATTGCTAAATTATCTAGTACCATACAAGACGCTTTAGACAAATCATTAAAATGTGTTGGTATTTTTGTTGATCTCCAAAAAGCCTTCGACAGCATATCCCATGTCAAACTAATACAAAAATTAAAGATCGTAGGTTTTAATGACACAGCATTAAGTTGGCTAAAAAGTTATCTTCACCAAAGAACACAAGTTGTAAAAATTAATCACGCATCTAGTCTACCACTCACAAGTGATTTTGGGATACCACAAGGTACTGTTTTGGGTCCTTTACTTTTTATCATGTACGTAAACGATATTTTCAAACAAAACCTCAGTGGAACAGTTATCTCTTACGCAGATGATACAATTATCATAATTAAAGGAAATGACTGGAAAATTGTAAATGAAAATGCAAATAATGACATCCAAATCCTAAAAAACTGGTTCGATACAAATCTACTTACAATTAACGCAAAAAAAAACAGTTTATATACCATTCACAATAAATAAATTCAAAACTAACCCCAACATTCATATAATAATACACAACAAAAAATGTAACAAAGATGTTTGTAATAAATCATGTACCATACTTAACCAAACAACTGAAATAAAATACCTCAGTGTAATTGTAGACCAACATATGAAATGGAACAGACACATATGTGAACTTGTTAAACGCATTAGAAAATGTATCTATATATTCATTAGATTAAGAAATGTTCTCAAGATAAACAACCTGAAAAAAGTCTATTACGCACTAGTCCAATCATTACTTCAGTATGGAATCATTGGGTGGGGAGGTGCATATGAAAAAATTTTAAGCTCTGTTAAAGTGGTACAAAAACTAATTATCAAAGTAATTTTGAAAAAAAAAACCAACTTTCTCTTCAGCATCATTGTTCAAAATTTTCGAAGTACCAAAAATTGAAGACCTCTATAAAAAGATGCAATATTACAAATATATAAAGAAACTGTAGTAAAAAAACTTAAATTTAACTCATCCTTAAGGCATATTTTTAACATCCAAATTCCTCTATTTTCAACACAACAAATGCACAATAACTACATTTACAAAGGCATAAGATATTTTAATAGTCTTCCCGAAGAAGTGAAAAAAATACCAGATTTTATTTTATTCAAAAAGAAGGTCAAATTTATCTTTAAAAAAAATTTATATCACCTATCAAATGTTATAACTTCAATTCATGTTACAACCAAAATTAACGTCACAATCCTCTTTTAAGTTTATATTTATTGTACTGTAATAATGTTAATTACTGATATAAACATGAAAAAATTGTCAAATAACTCCTACGCCAAGCTCAAGAGCTAGCACTCTTCATTGGAGTAGAATTTCAACAACATATGTTTTACACTATTACTTATTATTACCTTATTTTATGTACAATGTAACAATGTTATAAGTTAAACAATAAAAAAATAAAAAAAGAGTTAAAACTCTGGATGTGCAAAATGAAGTTGACCGATGACTGATAAATTAAAAAATATTTTGTGTTTTTCGTTTATCTTAATATATTGTTTTAAATATACAAATACAATTGAAAACTTGCTTTGCTCTTTTTTTCAAATTCTACGATGGTGTAACCACAAATTAACATTAAAAGAAATTATTGCATCTAATGATATTTATTATATATACTAAGGTATCACATTTCTGCATTATTTTAACTGTATTCTGATTTATGAATATGTTCTGCCTTGTTCAATAAATGCATAAATAAAAAAATACAATACAACAGTATAATAGTGGATAATGTTTTTATTATTATGTCAGCAGCAGCAGAAAATTCCATCAAAATATTTTTCTAAGAAAACCGGCGAGTACCATTGTTTTCTTAGAAATGTAATGCATCCTGGAGGTGACATGGCTCGAGTGTAAGAACATCCGAGAATATATTCAAGATACTTTAATATTATTCATCACACAATTTTACAGACACATCTTTTGAAACCAAAGAGTTTTAAAATATCCGAATAAATAGACTAATTAAACTTTAATAACACAATGTATTTACACCACAATCAATAGTGTAAAAAAGTAAAAAACTAGTACTTTGAAATAATCACACTTCAAATTTAGTCGTTAAAAATATCCCAAAACACTAATCAACCAGCTTTTTATGCTAACAATATATATTAATTAAATTTAAAAAATATATTTGTTATCATTGCCCCTTTTTTACATAGGTAACACTTCTTAATATTTTAATACTATAGTTAAGGAGCACCTAAAGTTAATAGTATTCATAATTTGCTAAACATATTTTTAAAACAAACCATTTTTTTTAAATATATAAAGTGTTTATTTATTATCATACAAGTACAATTGGATTAGAATTAGATGACTTTGAAATTATCAAAAGTGTTAATAGTCAATTAAATATATTTAGTCGTATCTTAAATTAATTTTAACGTTACTTTATTTAACACCACTTTTTTTTAATATAGGCATCTTGGTTACTCTTTGATTCTGTTGTTTTAATTTATAAAAGTTTCGAAATATAAATAATTATTTTTTGAAGAATAACTAGTTAATCACAGCTTATTGTCAATTTTTTGTATACAGATGTTAATTTTTCAATAATATATCTCAATTTTCAGTTTACTTTGTACCCTTATGTACCCTCTGAAAAGTCTTATTTTTTTTATATAATAAATAAACAATATTGGTTACTTTTAATTAATTTAAAATAACGCCATAAAGTAATTTTGCAATTATTGAAAAATAAGCTATCGTTCACGAACATATTATGATTTTTAACGTCCTTCACGTAGAAAAACGTTGACAGGTAACGGGGTCTTGTGTTCTCCTAAAATGACAGTATTTAATGACGTGTTCATAACAAAATATTGCTTTGAATAATATAATTGCATTTTCATAACAATTGCGAACTACTTATATATAATAGCTTCACAATAGTTTCATAATATGTACCTCATAACAATCGGTATTTGTAAATATAAATTAAATATGTATGTTAGTCGTAAATCTCTAGTTTAAGCCGTAGTTGTAAGTCGTTTTGTGGCGGTATTGTGTAAAAATGCCCACTTGGTCATAAAAATATGTATAGCTTAAGTCATTACTTAAAAGTCTTAGTTGTAAATCACTCGACATTAGTCTTAGTTTATAAGTCTCTCTCTATCTATGAAACTTAGTTATAAACCAAAAGTAATTAAGTCTAAGTGATCAATGCATAAATTAAGTTGTTAAGCGCCCTTGAGGTGATTTTCTCACGAAAACGGCGCTATAAAAATAATCCAATCATTATTATTTTTACCTACTACGACAGGAAAACATTTATGAATTAATTTCAGATGCTTGCAGCAGACAATTCAATGAAGTGCTGACGTTGCTTGCCACTGATAACCGCATCTTCAGCGTCTTGCCGAGATATCATAGATGATAAATCGCATTAGCTGTAATGGCGGGATGTCTGACGTAATACCCGCTACTCACATGAAAGCAAGTTCACGGCTGCTTTACTGCCGCTGTCAGCGATTACGGCAACAAGTCCAACGTCGCGTTGTCGTTCCTCTGAGTTTTCAATAAAGATCATTATTTTACCAATATACCGCCGTCGTAAGACAAGATGGAAAACTCTCACGTTTAACAAGATTTACCTACTTATTGCCTTAATACTTTATCCTTGTACATTTATTCTGTGTTATAATACTTTTGAATAGAGAAAGGCCGCGCCCGTTTATATTATTACCGTAAAAGAATATAAAAACATTTTTTAAATCAATAAAATTAAGTAAGTGTACAAGGTGGGAGCCGCTAAAACACAGAAACTAATCCCGGTACAATGAAGAGAGTTGTATGGTGTGGCAGCCCTTTATCCCCCATCCACGAAGAAGGTTCCCGTTTTTACATGAATGGTGTGCTTTTGAAGATATAAAGGCTGACAGTTTCACCCTCCGAAAATTTCTAGAACATTCCACAACATTTCAGAACATCCCAATGCAATGGTATCTCTAAAAATTATATGAGTCACTACCCGCGTCTGTCTGTTGGTGAGCTTAGTTCTTCTAAACTATCAAAAAGTTTATATATACGAGTATAATACATGGATATTATATTTATTGAAAGTAGAAAAATATCGAGCAACTTTTTGTTTATTTAAGATCAAATTTTATTTTAACACCTTTCTCGGATCAACGGTGTCATATTTTATGCTTTTGAGTGTGATAGAGTGCCCAGTTTGAAAAATTCGACATTATTGATGTTTTTCAGTTCAAACAATTTTTTTTTTTTCAAAATTAGATTTTTATATGTAGACTTTAAGGAAATTTCAGTTTGTTCGGATTTTCTGAAATCAGGTTGCAGGATTTTCTGAAAATTATCAATTATGTCATTTTTTGTAATATTAGCACTCTAGTACACCCAAAAGTCTCGAGCCTTTGATTCACAGGCTCGGGGTATCAGAAAATATAAAATTTTGTCGATGGCGAACATTTTACTTTCATGAACTACTTTTAATCTGATCTACCGACGAATGAACATATCGATTTTTGCTTTCAATGTATCACATTTTTAAAATGCAGGAGCGTGCTATTTTGATTGATTTTACATAAATAATATGATAAATACCTATTATTCAGAGTGTTTACTTCATTGTTAGGATATAAGATGATACATCTCGTGATATTTTCTTGTTACGTTTTTATTTAAAGTATCATATACGCTTCACCGGGTAATTAACTTATTCATTTTTTGGTAGACGAAAGAGAGTAAAATTGAATAAAGCCGTTACTGCCTCTTAGGGTAGTGATGATAACCGCATGGAAGCAAGGCCATTTAATCCATCAGTGGATGCTGCGTCAAATGGTGACTGGATGGCTGCATATAATTCCGCGTTTCAAGACAAAACGTTGTCACGATCCAAAAAGTAATTGGGGATAATATTCATCATGGCGATCAAGCAAATAAACCTCCAGCAATCCGGATACTGAAAAATAATGGCGATATTGAAAAATAATGACCAGAAAACCGCTCAAAGTGTCGACTATTTTTTGTTCAAAAGAAAAATCTTCCGCAATATTTTACGTAAGATCGAAATTGTTACACATTATTTTACAAACATGAATTTCGAATGCTCTTTAATTCTTACACATTTTTTAAAAACATAAATTAATGCGTACTCTATAATTATCACAAATTATTTTACAAAGACAAAAGTATGCATACCCTATAACATCATTACCGCCCCCTACCTTTATAAACATTAAAAATAAAATCATTTCTCATATTGAAATCTAGGTATCTTTATCAGTGTGTTAGTTCATGCGGTACCTGTACATGCGAGAGTTTGGGTACTACCCTTTGTTTTATCCCTTGGATTTCCTCGCGGGTTTTGACGTTAGGAGAAAAATTGCAATGGTATTAGTAGCACACGAGCTAAACGGGAAGATTTGCAATCCTGATGTTCTGAAAAATTTGTCACTTTATGTCCCCGATAACTTCACCAGAGCGAGGCAACACAGGCTGTTTATTTTTCCTAGATGCAGGACCAACCTACCAATGATCATGCCTCTGGGGATAATGACCACACTATTAAACCTTTCTTCCGAAATCGACATTTTTTAATCGAATCTCAATCATTTCAAGAGCGAAATAATGTTATTCTTTAGCACCTGTCATTATTAATGTACCTATTATATTATATAATTAATTTTATTATGATTAAGCTATTAACTACACATTGTGAAATGTAATTGGTTATATGTGTATAGGTACTGTTTTTCACAGTAAAAATAAAAATAAAATAAATTTAAATAAAATAAAATAATCTTTCTGTTGAAATCAAATAAATCTACATTTGACCATTTAAATATATATGTAACGAAAAGAAATCAGTGCCTATTTATTGTTCTACATTTTAGGTAGGTTCAGTTTTTAAACATTTAATTCTTTTTTCCTGCCAGATTTATATACATCTATTGCAAAGTGAAGTTTTTTCGAAACGTTCGTTATATTAAAACAAAAAATGTGTGTTTGATATTTTTCTTCCATGTGGATTTTTATCAAATTTCATTGATAAAGAGGATCTATTATTATGCAAATATTTTTTATAATTATTAAAAGTTACCAACCTTTTGATTGGGAAAATTGATATCTTTGTTAAAAATATTTTTGCATATTTGTAATGCGTGAACATTAAAAGGTACCTACGTTGAATAATATTTTTTTAAATTAAATATGCATATTATGTATTAACATATTTGACCGTAGCATTTGCTACGATCTCCCATGATATTGATAAATAAAATTAATGCAATTGAAATAAATGGAAAAAACCTAGAACTCTTTCATAGTTACTAAAGTGATCGAACCCAATGTGTCGAAATTCCAAACCAATTCAGTCAACCGCTTCCAATCACCTTTGGAATCCCCCAAGGAAGTAACCTAGGCCCAACATTGTTTCTGTTGTACGTCAAAGACTTTTTAACCCAATGATCGTTGGCAAAATCGTGAGTTTGGCAGATGATATTGTGTTACTCATTCTGACAGTTTGCTGGACATTTTTAAAAAGGCTGAAAAATTAATAAACTGGCCATATATAAATTCCTTAACATAAAATACAATACAAACTTAATATATTACTCCTACCATTAATATCACTGGCCAACCATATGTAGATCTAAAACTTAAAGAACTCATCTGTTCTAATACTAATAATGCAAACTATAAATGTCCTTGTCTGGTTCGAACGTTCGTGGCGGCTAATAACTTTTGGGTGTACTAGAGCGCAAATATTACAAAAAATGTTATTATTGATGTTTTTGTAGCTGAAGACGTATTTTTTCAGGATTTTCGTGCGCGCACGACTTAAATTTATTTTCTTGAATCTCTTTACAAGAAAAATTATTTTTTCGAAAAAAACCTCTTTGGCTTAAATATCGTCAATAGTGTCGAATTTTTAAAATTTAGCAGGCTCAAAAGCAACAAGCCAACACTGCTCATTGCCTTCTTATAAAAAAAACATGTTTATTTCTTAAATTAGAAACATACTCAATTTGAAATATATGAAACATTTACATTATGCTCTCTGCGAATCGAATGTGGAATAATAGTGAAAAATGATGCAACACTTTTGGCCATAGATTCACTAACAAAGGTACAAAAATTAATCATAATAGTTATCCTTTAAATCTCTTTAAAAATAAATAAATAAAATAAAAATATAAAAGAGACTTTATTTTTCTTCTTTTTTAATCATTTGTTTTATAATACATATCAGTATATTAAATATATTTATTTTTTATTTCCTTGCGAGTAAATTATTTTTCCTGTTTTCAGTCTTACTAGTTTGCAACAAACATGAATAATTATATACATATACGAATGTACAATGTCCATACTTACTTTATATTTTGCTTTATTTACAATATTAGGTGTTATTATTTGGATTTGAGGTTAATCTTAGTATTTGCATTTTTTTATTTATTTTTTGTATAGTTATGCTATTATCCATTTTTTATGTTACACTTACGTACATAACTTGTCAATTTCCTCTGTAAAAGCCCGATAGGGCGTTAATGAATAATAAATAAATAAATAAATAACTCAAACTTCAAGTACTAGATGTCCGACAAATTTACGCTAAAACAATCTTAACGCGCCTCTTTAAAAACAAAGTAACTAAATATTACGAAAATATAATAACCACAAGAAACACGCGTCATAAATCAAAAGAAACCCAAAACAATAACAACATTTGGACATACAAAGTTCAGATATTTTGCGTCTAAGCTATACAACACAAATAAAAAAAATGCCACTAAACAATTGATATTCAACAAAGGTCGTACAATAATCAGTGAACTCACCAAAGTCTAGCTATGTTGTAGGTAAAATAAGGTCTAGTAAATAATAATAATATTTTATTTCAGAATACATGCTTTCATTGGAACTCATTTGTTATATGTATTGTATAGGTAAACCACGGTTCTATGATAACTCAACACAGTGACAATTCAACATACTTTTAAAAAGTGATATAAAGTCATTATAAACGATGAAATTTTTTTTAACCTAACCTTACCTAACATACCCAGTTAATAAAGTTTTTGTTTCATCACTTTCCATGACTTTATATAACTTTTTAAAGATGTGATGAATCATCATTGTGATGATTTATCCGCTTACCGTAAACCACAGAGTATGCGAATTCATAGGAAGCAAAATACAGCTTTAACTCGAGTTCTCTTTACTAGTCGATTATTTGTAAGTTGATTATATTTACAGATGGTTATATCCAACTTAAAAAGAAGTGATAAAATCCAATTATATCGCCTGTGAAAAATAATTAAAACATAATTTTGATACAGTGAGCCTGTTGAGTTTGTTGGGAGGCGGTCACCCCAAGTGGTTCGCTACGTTTGGTAATTTAGGTTCATCGGATGAGGTATGTACAAGATTCGCTTGCCCATCAGCTGTGTGGCGTGCCACTTCGGAAGAGGCTGATTTGGGGATACCTTTTGATCTTTCCAACTGGTCTCTCGACTCGTCGTCTAGCAAGAGGGATATATTCTTCCGTCACTCCTGTTCACGCTGATCTCTAAATTCCTACCCAACCCCCACACCTTTTTCCTACCCAGAACTTCCTCACCTTCCTTTCCTTAACACGTTGGACGCCATTGTGGAAATGAAGAAACATTACCATTTAAAATTTGAAAAAAAAAATACTCAGATGGCATCGGCGACCATCAACACGTATTCCTTTTTTTTTGACCAACATGAGAAAAATGACGATTTTCGTTATGATGTCACCGGTGACCTACATGGCGTTCAACGTGTTAAAAAACCTTCCACACAGCATTCCCAATTATGACATAGAAACTGGGGGGAAGTTATTTTCCTCAAGGTTATGGGGAAATAATTCTTCCTTTATGGGATTGTGTAAAAAAAAGCCGGGTACTAACTAATATTATTATTATTCTACTAAATTTTATTAAAATAACCTATACCTACCTCATTTTTTGGAGAATATTCAATCGTCTTCCTTAACACAGGTGAACTCTTTGCGTGGAGGACCATATACATAAATAATTAATTTTTTAATGATGTTTGACGGGAAAAAAATACACACGCGTATACGTACATCTGTTTAGAGGTAACCGGACAAAACAATATGTAAAAATATTAGTTTGGGGGTTAGGTTAGGTTATTTCAGTTTAGGTTCGATTCGGTGAGGTTACGTTAGAATAGTTTTTTCCTCACCTTTCTTCAACGTTCTATTTTGTCACGAAACCATGTATGTATGAAATAATGCTTTTTAAATATGGACAAGCCGCGTGGCCACAGAGTTCATCATCGTTTCAGCGTGAATCCAAAGTGCTGACGTATTTTTTGGCAATATGTTCTCCTCTACAGCATGACTTAATTAATAATACACGAAGGGAGAGGGGCAGAAGGGGTAGTTTTTTGGGGGGGGGGACTTGTGTAAATTGGCGGCAGACAATGCCTGTACATTAAATATATATAGGGCTTCGGAGACATCCTGAATGGAGACCGTCTTGATCCGCCCTTTGCGCCCTGACAATGGCCGCCAGCTAAGGGTTCGCTAGCAAAAAACCTTCACGAAACTGTGTGGGATGCATTCTAGTAATGGGAAAAATGCCTTAGTTAGGATAAATAATATAATAGAGTATCTATACTGATATGTTATTTTATATCCAGTATTAGTTTATATCAAGAGAGCAATTTCAAAAAGAAAATATCAAATTTTTTTTCTGTTTTTGTCCACGAAGACGCTTTGAAAATATCCCTTATTTTCCACACATTTATGGTGCTGTTATAATTTTAAACAAAACAATAATCATTATAGTTACCTACTGGCACATAGCACTCTTTTTAGGGTGAATTGCCTAATACAAAAAAAAAATAGTTACCTACTTGTGAGATTTCCATATGTGGATGGAACTTTAATACGATGTAATAACACAATAATTTGAGATTCAAAAATAAGTTTAGGAACTAGGTAGGTAGGTATATACATTATTTTCCTGTTTGAATAACTTCAATAGCATAATTTATTAGGGTTATCAAAAATAATTGATACCTAACCTAACACATCCTCTATTAGAAAAGTTATTTCGTCATAATAAAAAATTCCCTAACTCACGTAAGTTATAATCCGGGTTTGTTCATGATTCAATTATTTAGTCAAATATCTGGTCGGTGATTTGGACACATTGTTTGGAACTGAATTATCCAGATCCGCTGATCATAACCCCTTAATTAAATCAAGTCCTCTAAACTTCACGACTGCGCATTGTCCGGAACGTTTTGTCGTAATATTATATTCCACTCGGCAAGTTGCACGGTTGCAAGTTTTCATCAAATTTGTCAAGGCGGATTTCACAAAAACTTACAAATTAATAAAAGAGGATTTGTTTAATAGTTGTTGTAGAATTCGGTCAACATAAATCGTTACATTGACAACTTCCAGGTAAGTTTTACGTAATTCAGTGATATTATATCTACTTTGAAGATTTAAAAAACATGTTTAGCTTTTTTGTCAACCCTAACCCTAATGAGCAAAATTTTACTAATTCTACTTACAAAACACCTAAATTAATGTGATTTCTAACTTAAAACCACCCAGGTGGTTTTAGACCACAAAGTGGTATGAGAATGTAAAACGATAAAATGTGTTCAAACTGCTAAAAACCATCTGAATTCAGTGAACATGGCATTTCCAATTGCTTTATTAGCTGAAAGTAGTTGGGAGGGGAAGGAGATGAGAAAGAAGAAAGTTGGTAAGTACCTGGTCGTTCAGATCTGGTCGCCGAATACGGTTAAAGCCATTTAAGCAACGGTTAGATTCTGAATTGTAGTCTAGCACCATGGCGATACTGGAAGTGTAAGAATTATTTTAAGTGAATTAATTGTAAACTAGCACAAATAAATTTAACATAATTTACTTTCACATGCTATGATTTGAAACAGAGACAATTGAAATGATAAAACAATAATTTGGAAGTTCAAAAGTTCTCCACAGAATATATTTACCCGTGTTAATAGTAAGACATGCCATGTTATTACATTTACTAACTTGTCGATTTATTTATTTATTGCTTCTCACTGTCATTATATAAATCATATTTTTTCACATAAAAATCAACCTCACTAAGACTAATAGTCTGTATCGAGATTATCAATTTACTCATATGATTTAAGCAAATTGTCCATTGAATTTAAAAGTACTGGGTAATACCTCCAACAGAAAGCATCCAAAATAAATCCACCGAATTCAGCCCTTAGTTCAAATTCCTCCTACTACCATCATTATTAACGGAAAATATAACTTGAAAAAACGATGGAGGAAGTAACGAACAGAGGATTGAACTTGCGACGCCAGAGTGTAAATCCGACTCAATTCATCAATTTAGGCGTGTGTAGAAACGGGTTGGACCGATCTAGTATATAATACTGCAACATTCGTTTAATACATATTGTTTGGTCCACTGAAATGGTTGGATTTGGAGCTCGCTGAAATAGAAACCTCGCCAGAAAAGCCGTATTAATTCCAGAATAATAAACCATGTCTGTTACATCGTTCCATCCTCCTCCGGATAATGATGCTAACCCAGCGATATAATGTCTTTGAACATTTGGTTATTTTCTTTCCCCTTGGTATATTTCATTACAAAATTATTTTATTTTGTGATCCAATGATAAGTGGATGGGCGTACTGTTGTATTATTTTAAGGAAAATTCGGTAAGTTCCTGGTAAAATTATTAAGGACGGGTTGTTTCGGAAAATTTGAACAATTCATCAAATTCAAAGTTCTGAGAAGTTTCTGTTTTTTTTTTCAGTTCTGTCAAGCAACTAGTCTATAATGATATAATAACAGAACTTGAATAGGTCTTTCACAGAACCCGAAAACGAACCAACCCGTCCTAAGAATTGTGTATTTTTTTAATAAAATTATCTACAAACATCTCAATCAATGAAAACAGATATCAGACTGGAAGATTAAAGGTACACAATTTTTTCCAAAAACTACTTACCCCAAATCAAAAATATCACGATGTAATAAGTTTTTAAATCATATATTGAGATCTACTTTAAAAGAGACTATTCTTGGTATTATTTTTAAATAGTTAGTTACATTAATTATCATCTTGTTACATATTTTTGTTTTACTCACTTTTAATTTTTTCATCAACTTCACTTCATTTATTATCCTTTTATTTGCATTTAGCAATATTACTACCACATATTTACTACGTTATTACTGTTGTTAATTTGTCTATATAGATACTTAAATCAGGTACTTTAACTACTACTAACCTAATAAACAATAAAACATTTTCGAACACCTCAGCACAGGTTCATATTGAGGTGTTCACAAAACACTATTACTTAACCATTTATATACAGTTACTGATTTTACTGTTCACTTTACGAACATTTTTTGTATTCAATCTTATATTTTTTCTTATTAATAAATACAATAAACAAAAATAGGCACTGAGTGCCAAAATTTAAAGCCGTGATATAGATGAGTAAAATCTAAAAATATTTATTGAAAACACCTTTTTATTAAGTTCTTATTACCTTTAAATATTGCACCAAATTTTATCATTTATTACAAACAATAACAGTTGAAATGAACGGTAATTTGGTGCCGATTTTAAAAGAAAATATTCTAGCTCTTGTGGACAGTTGCAATATTTGTGTGGCACGTTGGCACTTATTTGGGTTATTGGCAATGGTGCAACTTCTATAAACAATTCTGCATTTTTTATGCAACTAAGTGCCTTTTTTCATATATTGATTACCTGTATACTATATGTACTGGTGTAAATATATAAATAACAAGAATAAGAATTAATTCGTGGATCTTATTTTAACTCAACTAACGGCATTTTGATTTAAAAACACCTTATCCAAGTTGGACATGAAACTATTGTTAAACATAATATTTGGAACCATGCTACTACACAATACTGCCGTTTATCGAATAAATTAATGTGGGTAATATCTACGATAGTGAGTATTATATTATAATACAGTCAAATTAAAAAACTAAGTTATTTTTTCAAAACTATCAGGAATGTGCTCATTATAAAAGACTTAATCAAAATCTACATGGCTCTCTGCCAATCACTGTTACAATATGGTATTATCGGATGGGGCAGTGCAAATAAAAACATACTAAATCCATTAATTAAATCTCAAAAAGCCATAATGAAAATTATACTGAAAGTTCCTGTAAGAACTAGCACTAACGAAATCTTCACCAATTTTAACATCATGTCAATTAAACAACTATATTCTAAAACTATACTCATTTACATTCATAAGTACAAAACACAAGAAATAACAACAAACACGTCCAATATTAACACTAGATCTCATGGTCAAAAACTTATCCAACAAATAATTACTAATACAACTTTTGGGCAAAAAAGCTTTTTATATCATAGTATTAAACTCTACAACAAAATACCACTCACACTCAAAAACCTCAACACTTTAACATTTAAATCTGAAATAAAAAGCTGGATACTTAACATAGGGAGATCTGAAATAGAAAATTTACTGAAATCAAACACAGACTAAAACAGAATCAACTGAACTATACCAAAAAACATTTCATATATATAACTATACCAAAAAACACACATATATCAAAAAACATCTTACTTATTTTAAAATTATTAAAAAAAAAAAAAAAAAATTATATTGCTTGATAGTTGTTCATAGTTAAATTTATTTGTAACTTTGATGTAATATTAATTTTCTTATAATTAAATTATGCATAATATGTAAATGAAATCCTCAGCACGGGAGATCCCAGTGAGGATATCATTATATCTATTTGTTACACAAAAAAATAAAACACTTATTATTATTATTATTATTATTTAATCCACCCTAAGCGTGTATTGGGGTCGTCATGATAACGAGGGACCGTCAGTTTCCTATCGAATGGGACACTTAATCATTATCTTCATCAGTGTAATGTTTATTTTATAAAATGCATCAGTTAGGTTATTACTAGAATTACAGTAAAAATGTAGAATTAATGTCGATTACTCTGACATGATAGGTTGCAATAGTCACAACGCTCACGCACTAAGGTGCAATGAAATTTTTTACAGTACCTACTTACTTCGTTTATCACGTACTTAAACTTACCGCGTTTATCCCGTACGCCTCATTTCTATTCCACATTATTAGTATTTTATTCCCTTAGTCGTGCAATGTTCCTCGGGCGTCCCCAACTTCATTTATCATTCACTTCCACGTCCTTAATCTGCACCTTTTTCTTCGTTCATCGCATATGCCTCATTTTACCACATATACTTATTTAATTTATGACTGTCTGCTGTTAAAAAAACTACTTTATATGGACGTCAATTCGACTCAGTATCTCGTTTCCCGTCCACAGAAAATGCGTTGGCTTCTTTAGACGTCCCCGACTTGTTTTACCATTCACTTCTGTATACTATATGATTAACAAACTACAAAATACAAATTCTAATTTCTATCCAAATCTCATGCCAGTGCATTGGGTTATTGGGTATACTAGATTAAGTCTTCTACGGGCATCCCCCGTATAATTCGAACCTCTCTCCAAACACTCCTGGTACTAATAAGAATATACTTTTTATTAGTACCAGGAGGTTTTTAAGTCTATAGGGCACACTCATAAAAACATTTGCCTTTATTTATATAGATGATACGGAAATAAAAAGTGGCGATCAGAATTATTCCAATGTGAATCTAGTGAATACTGAACACCACGCCTCGCCGCCGAGCTGGACGTTGGACGATACTAAATATATAATCAAGTCTTTTTTTCACTACAGGCTTTAGCGTAATAGAAAAGAGCAAAGTTCAATCAGACCTAAATGTAGAATGTACCTTTATGAATCTATTTTGAATTGGGCCCAGAATAAGTTGATTCTCGAAGACAATGAACGAGCTCCTGCTCAGTGGCTATTTTTGTGATAATTCACTCGGCTAAGAGAACAACTGTTAACGTAAACTTTTCTAGCTCTATAAATTACAGCCATCTAACTTCTAGTTTCTATTGGTTTATCCCCAGTTTCATTACCCTTTTAGAGTTTTATGTTTATACTAACGCAGACCCATGAAAAATCGAGGGATATTTTGTAAATTAAAGTTTAAAAAAAAAAGGTAAATTTTTTTTTTTTCCAATTCATTTTAGGAACCTATGCTAACCATTTCACTTCCAACTATTTTTAGAACAACACGATAAAACAGCGTGGATGTTGGCGATAAAAGTAAAAAGTGGCTTAAAAAAAGGGGTCTACTTTATTGTATACCGTTCACCTAATCCGAGTATGAGGGATTTCTTAACATACTTCGAAAAATGGTGTTCAGAGAACATCAAAGAAAGACAACTGAATATTATAGTAGGAGATTTCAATATAAACATGAATAAAAATGCAGAAACTTATACAATAAAACTTAAAAATATCATTGAGTTCAATGGAATGAAACAACTGGTAAAAGATCCCACTACAGTGACTCTGACATCAAGTACATTAATTGATCTGGTGATAACAAATGTATTTGAACTACAGGTAAATCTTTTAGATTCACCCAGAATCACAGATCACTCCATAATTCAAATTATAGAGCAAAATAGAAATAAAAAACCAAAATTTACAGGAACCATGCAAAATATGACGAAGAAGAACTTAGATTACAACTCAGAGCACAAAATCGGAATGGAATAATGGAATTAGATTTTGATATGAAAGTAGAAACACTTAAAAAAATTTAAAATATTCAATTGATAAAATTGTACCAGAAAAACAAACTAAGAACCAATCAAAAAATAAATGGTACAAGAATAAACTTAGAAGCATGCAAAAGGAAAGAGACAGATTGTATAAAATAGCAAAAATAACGAGGAGCTCGGACAACTGGGAAAACTTCAAAATCTATAGAAACAGGTATACCACTCAATTAAAAAGCATAAAAAATGAATACTACAGAACTAAAATAGAGGAAGAAAGGGGAGATCAGAAGAAAATGTGGAAAACAATAAAATCGTTACTGAAAAATGAAAATAACAGTATTGCATATGAAGACATAATATTCCCCCCTGGAACAGATGGGTTAAATATAGCCAATAAATTCAACAATTATTTTAAAAAAGTATTGAAAATATTAACGAGAGTATTCCGAAAATTGTTGTTAATGTTCATGATGAAATTGAAGAAAGAAAAATAGAATTGGAATTTAAAAAAATAACAAAGGAGGAATTAAAAGTTATTCTGAAACAAATGAAATTAAAACAAGGTCCTGATGGAATAACAATACAATTAATAATTCAATCATTACCAATCATTGAGAATTACTTACTTCATTTTATAAATGAATCTATCTATAACTAAATCCTGTATTGACAACATATATGTTAGATCTAATAAATATAACTTGTCCGCGTGTGTAATTGATTCGAGAATTGCTGATCATTTTATGACGGGACTAAATTTACAATACCATGATGTCAAAAATTATGAACAAAATAAAAAAAATCACAATTCTGTCTCAAAAACATGTTGATAAAGGAATAAAAAAATATAATTGGAATATCCTTTCGAAAGAACTGGATTGCGTTACTCTGTATAATAAAATTAAAAATAAATTTAATGAAATCTATGAAAAAAGTACTGTAGTAAAGTCTTATAAACCTCAAATCAGACCTAATGCCATAAATGAATGGATAAATGATGATGTATTATTAAAAATTAAATTAAAAGATACACTTTACAAAAGATGGAAAAATAATCCTACAAATATTTTATGAAAGAGAGTACAAATGCAATCGAAACAAAGTTACAAAATTAATCAGTGTATGCAAATTAAAATTCTTCAACTCAAAATTTAAAAATTACTTTGCCGACTAAAAAAACGTGGGACGAAATAAACAGATTGTTAGGAAGGAAGAGCAAAAGTAATTGCGACCAAGTAATATCAAACTATTTTTTAAAAGAACAAAAGATTGAACAAACATCTAACTATCTTGCAAACTTTTTTTTCTGACAATGTTAAGCAACTATTACATAGATGTGACAAAAAAGCTTTTGATATTTAAACACATAGACTTCCACACAGCATGCTCTTAACACAAGCAAAACTTTGTGATATCGAAAAAGTAGTCAGAAGTTTAAAAAATAGTCAATCGCCGGGGATAGATAAAATTAGAATGTCTGACATTAAAAAACACTTTAATATCTTAGGACCTATTTTAACTCTATTAATTAATATGATTTTACCGGAGGCAATTATACCCGAAGATCTCAAATTTAGCATAATCCGACCCATCTACAAAGGTGGTAAACACAGTGAAATTGAAAACTATAGACCGATCAGTATTTTACCTGCAATTGAAAAGATCCTAGAAAAATATATATCTGTAAAACTAATAAAGTACCTTGAAAATTTTTCTATTATTGATACCCATCAATATGGTTTCCAAAAAAAAAGCACAGATCTACTACTTCAAGAATTTTCAAATAAAATTAATAATGATCTTAGCAAAAGAAAACATGTACTCGTATTATTTATTGATAATTCAAAGGCTTTTGATACGATTGATCATAGTAAATTACTTAAAACTCTAGAAACAATTGGAATTACAGGAAACCTACATAAATTATTTGTTAACTACTTTCAAAATAGAAGAAAGATTTGTGTAAAAATTTTTGATCATTTTAGCAAAAAAAAAAATGTTTTCGCAGGCGTACCACAAGGGTCCATACTAGGCCCTACCTTGTATATAATATATGTTACTGCAATGAAATTTATTTTTTCTCATGTAAAACATTATGTTTATGCTGACGACACTGCATTAGTTATTTCACACGAGGATTTATTAATAGCGAGTACTTTACTGCAAATTGACTTTGTCACTCTTCGAAAATGGTCACATGATGTAGGTTTAATAATCAATGCTAAAAAAACTAAGCTTATGCACATCAGATCTCCTCATAATAACATCACCATAACTCCTAAAATTATTTCTCAGGATTTTAATTGCATCCATAACTTTGTAATACAACCATGCTTATGTAAAAATATTGAACTTGTTTCAAAATACGTATATCTAGGCTTAACAATTGATTGTAATTTTAAATGGGATATACATATTATACAAAAAGTCTGCACACGGCTTAGAGCTATAGTGAGCAAACTTTATAGATTGAAGTTTTTTGTTCCACCAAATACCGTTAGAATAGTATACCTGTCATTGGCGGAATCCCTAATAAGATATGGAATAACTTCAACTACATTCAACTAAAACAAATCTTCTTTCAGTCCAAAATGTACAATATTCTTTGGTAAAATTATTATTAAACAAAACTAAATACGAACAAAGAAATGACGTAGCAAAGTCATTACTATACAATTCTGTAAATTTATTATCTGTCGTGCTATATTGTGGCTTAAAATTGCGAGTCAGCATACATCTCAATCTGAACATAATAAAATAGTGACACATGTTCATAATACAAGACTAATTGCAAACGATGGAGTTGTAGTTCCCAGATACCTGAATAAATACGGTCAAAAAACTCTAGAATACCTCGTTCCAATAATTTACAACATGTTACCAAACTCATTAAAAAGCTGTGAATTGACTCACAGAAGGAAATGTATGTTAAAAAAATGGTTATGTGAAAGAATTTTTTTGTACTAATGTAATTATTTGTATATTTTAGGAACTTGTTAAAATTGTATATGTATTTAAAAAGTAATTGTTAAAAGAACCCGTTGACAAACTGATATCAATCAGTTTAACGGGACTTAATAGTAAAAAAATGTATTTTTGAAAGTTAATAAATGGTTAAAAAAAATCACCTTAGGAAAGTTCCCTCAAACATGTAAAATATCAAGAGTCATCCCAGTACCGAAAATAAAAAATACAAAAAAATGTGAAGAATATAGACCAGTGAACACGCTCCCTAAGTATGAACAAATACTTGAACATATAATAAAAAAAACAACTTGTTTATTTTATAGAAAAATCGAATATATTATGTGAAGAACAGTGTGGATTTAGAAATAACCAATCTTGTGAAATGGCTCTCAATCTAGTTCTGGAGGACTGGAAACAAGACTCAGATAAAAATAAATATGTGATCGCGGTTTTCCTGGACTTTCAGAGGTCTTTTGAAACGATAGATAGAGATATAATTATTAAAAAAACTATCTAAAAATGGAATAAAAGGAAAGGCATTGAAATGGTTCAATGATTATTTAAGTAATAGATATCAAACCACAAAAGTGGGTGAGACAATATCCGAACCAGTAAAGATTACATTGGGAGTACCACAAGGGTCGGTTCTCGGACCTATTCTTTTTATAATGTACATTAATGATATGGTAAAAGTATTGAAACATTGTAAAATAATATTATTTGCAGACGACGCACTGATATATATAATAGGAAAAGATTATGAACTCATAATGAACCATATAAATGAAGACCTACATAATATATCAATATGGCTGAAGAAAAATAAACTTAAATTGAATGTAAACAAAACAAAATTCATGAACATTGGAAAACGAGTAACGCAAATAAAAAAAGACATATTAATAGACGGTGAAGTATTGAAAGAAGTATTTGAAATGAAATATTTCGGGGTAATAATGGACTTCAAATTAACTTTTGCTCGAAATACAAAACAAATTATTAAAAACATTGCCAAAAAAATCTCACTGTTGGGAAGAATAAGAAGATTCCTTAACACAGTTTCCAGTAAAAAATGTGTACAACAAAATTATTGTACCACACATAAATTACTGTAATAGCATCCTATTCTTATCCAACGACGGTTTAATGAAACAAATGACAATTCTACAAAATAGAGCAATGAGAACCATATTGAAGAAAAATAGATACACAAAAATTAGGAACATGTTGAAGGAGTTAAATATCTTGTCATTTAAACAAATTATTTACTTTAATACCATATTTTTAATCTACAAGATAATCAATGGCCATACGTCTAGTGAATTCCTAAGAAAAATTGATAAACTACAGAACAAACACACACACGAGACGAGGAAAAGAAATGAATTGAGACTCCCCTTCAGGAAAAAAACACAGAGTCAAAAGTCATTGATGTACGGAGCGTTGAAGATATTTGGAGAGCTACCAGAAGAAATAAAATCAGAAGAAAACTTAAAAACATTTAAAATTAAATTGAGAAAATATGTGATTGATTCATTTTATTGATTGAGATTAAATACTACTTTACTAGTAATAATTAATTGTGCCAGATTGATAACTATAATTTATTACGAGAAAGTGAATACGAAAAAGTGTACAAAAATGTTTGAATATACTATGCAAAAAAACACGTGGCATTTAGCAAAACAACTAAGAAAAATGAGATAGAACCTTGTTGCTTTGAAATCAACTAAACTAAGTGCAAAAAGGTTCCATCTGATAATTTTTATTCAATAAAATACCCTATAAATAGTCCCTTTCATACAATATGTTCTGCGTTAAATTTCATATGTCATTTATTTTTTCAGTTTCACTCAATTTGCAGGTGAACGTTGTTATACCAAGCGTGTGAGCTCCAAATGAACCATTTTGCTCCAAAAATATTTTATCTACGGTAGATAGATCTAAGTTGACCGTAATTTTTTTTTAATTCCTAAAAAAAAAATTAAATAATTTTTTTTTTTTTTTGTATAAATATATATAAATTACAAACAATACACAAAATGAACCTTTGTCTGTCCAACTGGGAAGGATTCCCGTTTCAGGACAACTATTAATGATTGCGAAGCATTTTACATTGGTAAAACTGCAAGAAATGTTCAAACGCGGGTAGTTGAGCACTTGAGATGCTTAAACAACATAGGTTTTTTGGAATTTGCAACACATTTAATAGATAAAGAACACTCATTTGATAAGCCTTCAGGTATATATGTATTACATAGAAACGGGATAGGTCTACGCCTTAACAATTTAGAAGCACTCGAGATAAAAAAAACCCTTAAAGTCAATAAAATCAATTTATTAAATAAACAATTAGATTTAACAAAGAGCCCCATTTTAAATATATTTCCATTCCCTGCACCTATGTTTACCCCCTCTCTCTTACCTAAGTCTTCCACCCCCACCAAAGTTGATGTTCTCTCTCCCTTTTCCAGCTTAACTATAAGTACCCATACACCTCTGTAATTAATTTAATATGTTTTTATTAACCCTGAGGAAGGTTCAGGTTGAACTGAAACTCGTTGGTTATAAATATATTCAATAAAGTGGTATTCAAAAAAAATTATTTTATTTTAATTATTATAAGTATGTATACCCACAAAGTGTTTACTACAAGTGAAAAAAAACTTAAATAAGTATGTACTAAAAAATAAAAAAACAATTTTTATTTTTCTGATTATCATTTTATTAACATAACATAACATTAGAACTAAGTTCCTCGTAAATTGCAAATGGAACTTTGTTGTTATAAACTATGTTAAGTGGAACTTCGTTGCGTGGTTACCTGCGAACTTACATGGAAGTTGGACAAATTTCAGAAAAGGTTTTATAGAGAAAAAATTATAAACTTAGTGCAATAGGTCAATTTCGACAAAAATGTCAGATAGATCATTGCTTTCCCCATGTAATAGTATGTAGGTAACACAGTGTGAGGATTTATATTTAAAAAATGTGTAAATTCGGATTCTGTGGTTTGTAGTTCAGTTTTTATTGATAGATATGAAAAAGGGTGATTTACACACCGTTTGAAAACTTTATCCAAAACAATTATTAGTATGATTCGGAAAACATGTAGATATCTGCTTGCTTTCTTGCACCCGAGAACATCGACACAATCTCCCGCACAGCCGAGCTAGTCGGCTGGTTATCTAAGTACGGTGGACGGTCACATTAAATTACTTATTGAATTTTTCTGTAAATCGTGCCTATATTTTATATGGCTTTAGATTCAATAAATCTGTTCAATAAGTATCTACCTATATTAAACCTACCTACGTACACAGTGTATTATATTTGTAAATCTAAAAAATAATTAAATTTTGTAAAAATTTTGTTGCTGGAAAATATTTAGAAGATTTTTTCCGAAATATATTTTTTTCCAAAATCAAAACAGTGTTACTTGTGCATTGTTGATATAGAATCGAAGTCATTTATTAGCGCCTTGTACCTACATATTGCCATTGAATACATTTTCAAACTGAAAGTCTCATTTGGCAAACTATCAATATAAGGATATGACAGGAAAAGTGTTGAGAATAAATTTATTTATATAATTTGTACATTTATTTATAACAATTACAGGTAATATAGCCTAAAACGTTTTAATTGTACCATTTATGCAGTGTATATGCAATGCCAAAAATCTCGCAAATGCTCTATAGGACACAACAAATAAATCTATTTTTTTATCAACCGCATTCAAAAAGCACGTAGCTCTCCCCACAGGTGAGTTCATAAATAAATTAGTGCGGCTTGCTCTACTATATAGAAGATTGTGATGACGTCCTCGAGAGTGATACTCTAGTACAAAAAAATTTAATTGGGCCAGTATCTCATTATTATATAAAGTATTTATATAAAGAGTCGCACTTGTTCATAGATACTCTCAGCATCCTCGTAGTGAAAATCGTGAAGTGGAATAATACAATGTAGAATAACCTAAGCCCTCTAGAAATCAAATGCACGAACAATATTTGAAAATATGTATTTCACAAGAAATAAAATAAAAATTAAGTACCTAATATAAGCTGCCTTTTGCAATAAATACAAGAAAATCATTTGTTTGAGTCGGGCATAGACGTCCTTTATCTCCCTTCTCTGTTCGTGCGGATATGATTTTTGAAGGAAAGCTAATACATCTGGAGCCATTTTGGGGGGAAGAAAAGTATATCGGAATACTGGGACGATTCTCCCCTAAATACAATTTTGGCGCATTCCGACGTTCTGCTCCCGAGTGATGGACGTTGCTGTACAGTCGCATTCCTTGCTAATTTGATACCGCGTACTTTAGCTTGAAAGAGAAAATACATCTTTAAGTAATGAATAACATAACTTGCTGACCTTTAAATGTTTGTTACTGAAATATTTTTTTAAAAAAACTTGAAATTTTACCACTCTTAAGACTTGATTGATATTTTGGGGCGGAGAATTTTTTAAATTATTCAACAACCTGACGTCACTGTCTGAGATAGTAATGATTACATTTAGCCATTAATAAATAAAAGTAACTACTAGATTTTTTCTGAATACATCTACAATACACTTTTAACATAAACTACATATTTTTAGAAACATTCTTTAAAAGAATAAGAGAAAACAAAAAATAAACATAATATAACAATTAACACTTGGATTTACTAACTAACTAACTAACCATATATACATACTCGTACCTCATACATACTCTTCTATTATTCTGACTCTTAACATGGCTCGACTCAAGTATCTTTTTTTTTTTTTTTTTTTTTTTTTTTTTTTTTTTTTTTTTTTTTTAATTGAATAAATAGTTAATACATAATATCAAAAAACAAGTCCTGCTAAGCCGATTGAATTGGCTTGTCAACAGGTGCTTAAAGTTAGTTTCAAATACATTTTTTAAAGTTATAATTTACATCTTATATCTACAGAATTAACAATTTTTTCATACAATATTTCATACATATTAAAATAAATATTTTTTTTCCGATAGCCAATTTTTCACCATATATTTAACCTTATTCATAGATTTACATTGCTTTATAGTGTCAGGTAATAAATTAAATATCTTCGGTATGTTGTATTCAAACGTTCTCTGTCCGTATTTATTATTAAATTTCGGAACTATTAACCCGTCATTGCGCGTGAATCTAGTACTGTATTTATGTTCTAATTTTTCTTTATGCTGCGGGGTAAATATATACTGAATTATGATTTTTTGCCATAGTATAGCCTTAACAGGTAAAATTTTGGCACTCTGAAACAGCAACGGTGTATTATGTCTCTGTTTAAAAATATTAGGGACGACTAGTAATTTTACAATTGCGTTTTGTACAACTTGGACTTGTTTCAGATTGGTTGTACTAGTATTTCCCCATATGGTTAATCCATATCTTATAATAGATTCTGCCATTGACATATAAATTATTTTAAGTGTTTCAATTGATAGGAAAAAATTTAATGTGTACATTCTGCCAGCAATTGATCTGAGTCTTTTACAGGTTTTTTTAATATGTTTGTCCCATTTGAAAAAGCAATCTACTGTAACACCAAGATAGACATATTCTGTAACTAATTCTAAGCTTTCACATTTACAATTAGTCGGGATATTTTTATGGATGCAATTAAAACTATGAGAAATAATATTAGGATTGAATTGAAATCTGGCATTAGGTGATCTTATATGCATAACTTTGGTTTTTTTAGCATTTATTAATAGTCCTGCATCATGTGACCATTTACAAAGTTGATTAAAGTCAATTTGCATGAGTTCAATTGCAATTTTTAGATCTTTATGTGATATGACCAATGCCGTATCATCTGCAAATACAAAATGTTTAACAAAAGAGAAAAGTTTTTTCATTATAGTTACATAAATTATATATAGTGTAGGTCCCAATATGGAACCTTGTGGAACTCCTGCAGATACATTCTTTGTTTTACTAAAAGTATTATTTATTTTGGTACATATTTTTCTATTTCTAAGATAATCTTTAAATAAATTTAACACATTTCCTCTTATTCCAATTTTTTCTAAGGTTTCTAGCAGTTTTTTAGAGTTAATTGTGTCAAAAGCTTTAGAGTTATCGATAAATAACACAATAACATGTAATTTATTATTTAATTGATTATTTATGTAATTGAAAAAATCTTGCAGTAATTTTTCAGTATTTTTTTTTCTTTGAAAGCCATATTGATTGGGATCTATGATAGCGAATTTTTCAATGTAATTATTTAATTTATTTGATAAAAAATTTTCGAGAATTTTTTCTAACGCAGGTAGTATACTAATAGGCCTATAATTTCCCAGTTCAATGTGTTTTCCACCTTTAAATATTGGTCTAGTAATGCTACATTTAAATTCTTGTGGAATTTTTGCTTGCTTTATTATCGTATTGATTAAATGAGTGGCCCAAGTTGGAATTGTTTAATGTTTAAATGAATGTTTAAATGAGTGGCCCAATTAAATGAATTGGCCCAAGAGTTTTTATATTTCTTTTTAAATCAAACATTCTTATATTGTCAATACCTGTGCTTTTAGAGTTCTTCATTTTTTTAACAATGTTTTCAATATCAGTTATAGTAGCTCTTGGTATAAATAAACTGTGAGGCAGTTCTTCCAGTACAATATTAGTAGCTTTGTGATTGCATTTATGTAACATGTTGCTGATGCTATCCGAGAAGTAATTCACAAAATCATTTGACACAGAATCCTCAGTTCTATCTTTTAACATATATCGTGTTATTGTTTCATCACAATCGTTTTTGGGTTTACGTCCTAAAATATTATTTATCACATCCCAGGTTTTTTTTGTATCATTAAAAGAGTTTTTAAATTTATTATAATAGTAGTTAGTTTTATCTTTATTTATAATTTTATTGACAAGGTTTCGTGATTTTTTGTATTCTGTTTCATATGTTTTGTTTGTTGGTGTACTTTTCCATTTTTTATATTGTTTATCCCTTTTATTTATTTGACATAATAATTCACTGCTTACCCATTCATTTATTGCATAAGGTCGTGTTTTCGGGTTTTGCACTATCGTTTTAGAACTACTCTTGTAAAATTTATTAAATAAAGATTTTATTTTTTCATATAATGAAATACAATCCTTATCCTCTATAAGTTTACTCCAGTTATAATCTCTGATATGTCTATCAATATCCTTTTGTGAGATGATTTGAATATACTTATTTGCAAAGTCTACCTGACGTTTATGACATTTTATATTAATAGCAGTGATAAAATGATCGGCAATATTATTTTCATAGACGCAAGCTGTTATTTTCTTGCCTCTAAATTTGACAAATATATGGTCAATACACGTGCGAGTAATTTGTCCATTTGATACAGCTTCTCTGGTTACTACATTGATGCATTTAGTTAAATAATGGTTAGTAAGTAAGTTTTCATACGAAGTTACAATATTATCTTGTTCATCAAGCAAATTAAGATTTATATCTCCAAGTAAGATAATATTTTCCTTACTATTAATTGTCTCAAGATATGATGATAATTCCGTCAGAAATGAAGATTTACTGAAATTAGGAGGTCTATAGATAGCTATTATATTGACTTTAGTTTTGTCCTGGAGTATGAGCTTTCCTGATATATTTTCAAAATGTATTGATTTTAATGTTTTTAGTCTAAATTCAAATTTGTTTATTATATACAATATAATTCCTCCTCCTGACTTATCAGTCCTGCAGTAGTTATATGCATTATATCCAGGAATATTGTAAATACACATACTTTCATTTTGTACAGATGTTTCACATAGCATCAGAATGTCAATATGCTTCAAACAATTAATTAAATATATATGCAATACATCCCAATATTTTTGTATAGATCTAATATTTAATTGAATACAAACAAGATTATCAGACGAATTTATGTTTTGTTTTTTTATCCAATCTTCTAAATTATTTACTGTACTACTTTCTATTTCATTATCATTATCTATATAAGAAAAATTATTCTGCGCCATTTAATTCGTGATGGTAATTAATTGTTTTCTTGTTTTGTTTAACAGACATATTTTGAGTATAAATTGAAGAATTTAATGTTAAATATTTAACAAAGTAAAAGTGATTGTATTTGAAGCTAATTGGTACAAGTAATTTTTGATAAAGGTTAATAAATATAAAATAAACTGTATGTTCACATCTAGTGTTATTTCAGAATATTTTTCATATTTAAAAAAAAATTTAAAAGCTGTTTTTATAATTATGAATGTGAAATATAGTACACAGTGAAAAAATGCATGTTTAAGTAAACAAAAAAATGTTTTTGAAGGTGACGTTATGATATTACTATTAAAAAAATAATGTAATATAATAATGTTATTTTTGTTAGTTAATTTGTGATTTTTTATAATTTTTATAACGATATTTATGTAATAAAATGTAATAACACTAAATCTATTTTGAGACAGGTTTAATCTTATTTCTAGTCAATATTCTATTTTTTCTTTTGCTAAAAAGCTCATTTTTTTATACACAATACATTTCGTTTTATCGTTTGCAGAATGCCTGATGTCAATATTCCAGTTCATTTTTTTATTTTTTTTATCACAATTTTTACATTTAGGTTCTTTATCTTTGTTAGCACAATCTTTGTAGGAATGATCACCAGCACAGTGTGTACACAATGGTTTGTCCTTTTCTTTATGAAGACACCTGACAGAAGTATGTCCAAAGCCCAGGCAGTGATAGCATTGCACTAGAGGATGGGCATCCTCTACTTGTATTCTCTGGTATCCCACATAGATTTTACCGGTATATACTAGCCTTCTTCTTATTTCAGTACTAACTTCTATTATGTAATTAGATGTGTTATTATATTTGTTTTTCAAGATCTTTTTTAACGTCATCTCAATTTCTGGTTTATCTATCATCACATCCTTGATATCTTCATTCTGTTCGATTATATCTTGTATTATATCATCCTTATTATAGTCATTAGCAATGCCCTTAAGTATTATAGTTGGTCTTTTCTTTTTAATTTCTGTAGCGCTGATGTCTTTGAACTCGTCTCCAATAGCTTTACTCATTTTTTCCGCATCGTACTTTGTCGAACATTTTATAAGTATTCTATTTTTAGATATCGCATTAACACCAATCACTTTTGCACCAATCTTACTTAAGTTAATTTTCTTCCTGATTTTATTTTGTATATTTTCTGAAGATTCGTCAGCATTGTTCGATGAAACTATTAATTTGTAATCACTTTCCAATGTTTTATTTTGGTTTTCAGCTACTTTGCCGTATCCAAATGTTGGTTCGACTATTTTTCCCTTTGCTTCAGATAACTGAAGAGTTAGATGTCCCATCCAGTTAAATATAGCACTTGTTTTTGTTGTAATTAAGTTAATTTGTTCTTTATTAAATTTATTCACTTTATCTTGAACACAATTCAATAAATCATCAATTGCCTCCTTCGCAGAATCCATGAATTGATGTGGATTCATATTGTTTTAAAGTAAAAAACACCGTTTTTTAATAAAAACCTTAATAGGTTCTAGATATTTAGGATAAACTTTAAATTTCGTTATGTTTCACTGTTTGTTAATTGTTTAATTCACTAAATTGTTGTGTCTTATTGTCCTTTTTTCACAAACAATGAAATAGAGCACAGATTCACTTTTTTAAAGTTTGAAAACACACAAACAACACACGATCGTGAAATCAATGTATTCTGCACTTTTTTACTGCTTAAATATAGCTTTATTTGCGTTTATTTCTTTAAATTAGTATGAGCAAGGATGAAACGTCAAGTCTGTAGGTAGATAAAATTATTGTTGATTATCTGATTCACTTGGTCGTGCCATGTCTTCCTCGGGCGTCCCCGACTTCTGCTACCATTCACATTTGCATCGATTATTCTCCTTACACTCCTTTCTTCGCTTATTCGCTCTACATGCCCAAACCATCTAAGCGTTTCTAACTGTTGCAAGATCTTATTACAAACACTAGAAACTTGTAGCATGATGAGATCAGCAATATACGGTGTGAAAACATAAGTTTGGGATCAAAGACTACCCACCCCCTAAGTCCTTGGCGATATCAATAGTTATAATACATATTTTTAATCGGATAAATAAATTTGATGGTTTTGATTTGATTTCGAGGCCCTTGGTTTGTACCCTATGGTACTCCAGAGAATGCAAAAAATTTCCTAGATCCATATCCGTTTATTAATATATTCATTTCCTATTCCTCAGATACGTGTAAAATAATTCAGAAGAAGCTTGTCTAAATCAATTATGTGTAATTTTCGTACGCTACGTATGTTCGTTGAACAGTACGTCGTGATCAAATCGGTCGTACGCCTTAGTGAAGTCCGTGTAGATCACATCGGTTTGATGTTGCGCATCTAATACTTTTACCAGCCTCTCTGTGAGAGTCCAAGAATATTACAGATGGTGGACTTCTCTGGTAAAAATCCGTGTTGATTTCCTCAAAGAAATAGTATAATTTGTTCGTTTAGCCTTCCGCAGATTATAATTTCAAATCTTTTTAAAAGTATTGACAGGTATTGCTATTGGTCTGTTGTTCTGGTCATCTGTTTTACGCCCTGGTTTGTGGATCGGACTTATCTTATTTAGTTTTCAGGATTGAGGAAAGTGGAATTAAAAATACTGAGATTGAAGATAAAACGGATCGAATTGAACAATTGTTCTCCCAATTTGATAATAATATGAGATGGGATTCCATCTGGCCCCGTTCCCTTGATGGGCTCCTGTTCCCGCGTGCGTGCTTTGACTTTTTCGGGCAAAATTTGCTTCAGAGAAATTGAACCTGTCTTCCTTGTCAGTGGACACCTCTAACCGGAGACATCAAAGCTTAGGGCACATTTGGCTATACACCGATTGAAGATATTCCGCGAATCCCTCTGAAACATTGGCGAGCATGAGTCCAATAGGAGTGCCCCTGTCCCGCTTTTTGTGATCTAATATGAACGAAAATCTAAAACAGAAAAATCAGAACAAGATACGGTCACATCTAGGAATCGAACCCAATGTTGGTAGTTCTTATACGAAGTATGATATAGTTAATATGACCGAAGGAGATAGGGTCCCATTAGCTCAGTTGGTAGAGCGGTGCCCCGGCAAGGCAAGGGTCCTGGATTCGAGTCCTAGATGTGACCGTATCTTTTTCTGATTTTTCTGTTTCAGATGTTCGTTTATGAATCGCCAATATTTTATTCAATAATTAAATTTTAAAAAATATAGATATAGAAATTATTAAGACAAGAGTTGTTTTCCAAAACAAAGTTTTCCAAAATCAAAAATAGTGTTACTTGTGCATTGATGATGTAAAATCGAACTATCTATCTCGCCAACCCTTGTTGATAGCGTGGGATGGTGATGATCTTTTTTAACCAATTCTTCTTCGCTGTACGTCCATTGGTTAATGAATAATAATAATAATATTTGGATGATTTTTATAGAGCCGTTTTTGTGCAAAATCAACTCAAGGGTACGTCCATTATTAAGAATGTACACATGTCGTTTAAGAAGTTAAATGAACGATTGTAATTCAAAAAAATATTTCCTATGAGATGAAATGGCAATGCTATTAAAGATACCTCATTCAATTGTTAAGTAAAATATAATTTAAAAAAACGAATTCAGTACTTGTGTCCACATCGCTTAGTGTTAATTAATTTAAAATAAAATTTCTTTCAATAATGAAAAAATAACATAATATCATTTTTTGTACTTACAAGGAATTAATTGGTTCAGGGTATTTGTTTTTTTATAGAATATTGTTTCTTTCGTTCAAAGTTTGTTATTGTTCAGTGAAAAGCGAGGTGGCGTTTAAGATAAGAAAACAAAAGTTGTTCAAAAGACTATCAAGATCTTTTGTTATTTTCGACTTTAAAAATGTACTAAAGGTTAAAAAAAACTGAACCGAAACTCGAGTTCATGAATTTCTTTTTAGTAACTGTCCAACTTAAAGAAATGATACGATAAAACTTTGAAAAATGTGCCTAGTATTGTGTCAAGTAGGTATATAAAGGTATTCTCTAATGATGTAATTTTCTTGAACTAGTGAGAAATATAGTTTTTAGTCTGTTAAATGAAGTTTCATATTCCATATCAAAGGAATTAAATTTTCAAAGAGATTGGGAAATTATATAAATAGCCGATTCTAGAAGCAGAACCTCAAGTTGATATCTCTTTGAATAGTTTTGTAATTAACTAAAATTACTCTCACCTTTGAAAGCTATAGCCAAGTTTACCGAATCTAAATAATTATTCATGGGAATAGTTCATGAAAAAATAACGATAATACTACCACACAGGGGTTTTGATTGAATCCAGCCATGATTAAACGTTTTAACATTATAAAAGAATACCTGGGTTTTTGAAAGAAATAGATGATTAATTTGCTTAATGTTAAAAAAATATGTGCATGAATATGTAAAATATGTAAAATGAGTTTGTAAATATGAAAAATGAGTTTGCTATTGACTCTTTTTGAATTTGAATTGATTTTTTTTCGGTGGAAAGATCATCAAAATGTTCATAAAATGTTAAAAAAAATAAACATTTTCAAATAATTTAAAAATTCTAAAGATCAAAAACCCTCAAAATGAATAACGAAACATGTCTGATAATAAGAGATACATATTTTTTATATAAAACTACCCTTTTGACCTTAAAAGAACGATTCTAAATGTTTTTGTTTGCAAAAATCGTAAATAATGTCCGCGCGCTCCACGCCCCCGTTGTTATTGGTATTCAAAGCAAATGTAAATGCTCGTGTAACTCAAACGTAATTTTTTTATTTACTGTATCCTTCTCCAGTCATTTTGTTTTAGCCGGCTTGTCAGCTAGGAATGTATTTTTTCTTCAATATGTAACATACACAATCTTGTATAGAAATGATACAACTCCTGATTTTTTGTGATCCCGATGGGCTGGTCACATTCCTAACTCTAATTTGATACTGCTCCCAGAGGGATGAAAAAAATCTACCCTTGCGAATAACCTTCGTCAGTTCTGTATGGCGTAGGAGGGCTGTGTGTAGTTTTCTGGCAAAAACTATTTTGATTAATTATTGAAACACCGAATCTGCCGTTTCTTGCTTTTGATTTTTCACAGTGGCTCAGTAATTGTTCTTCCTTGGTTCCCGTGATGTCTGCTCTTCTAGAGGTTTTTGAAATATCCTATAAATTGTTTACAAATTAAGAAAAAATAAAAAAAATTACTTTTCGTGCAGTTTAAGTGGAACCATAGTGTTCACGTTTTGGATATTGGAATTAAATGAGGAAAATGATAAGAAGATCAGAGGGGTTAAAAGTGACTATTTAGATCTGATTTCTAAAAATGTTTACAGCCGTTTAAATCCACGTTTTATTCTGAAAAGAGGGTCTCGAACCATCTGCAAAATATTATTAAAACCTCAGCACGTACGGTAAGCACCCAGTGAGGCTCACATTAGCAAATTCCATTTTATAAAAAAAATCTACTAACGTATTGATTAAAAAAATATAGAAGAGTATTTAAAATTTAATAATCATATTTAAATGAACATTGCTATTTTCCGTATATTTAAAGCCAATGAGTTTACCGATCTGCCACGGAGGTCACCGTTGTTTCAATGTTTGTTTTGAATACAGCATAGTGGTTCACCCGTCGCGGTGTATTTTCGTCGGACACTTCAGTTTGCATCGCCATGGAAATCAAATATTTAGATTATTCTCCTCGCCTCAAAGGAAATCTGACGAATTTCTTTAAGAAACCACTATCCTTAGAAAACCACATATTTTGAGTTACAATTTCAAATTCTAGATATTGCACACTGAAAGCAGAGATCCGTTTGTAGAGGGAAATGTAATATAAACATCATTATTCTCTTTTTTCGTACTACCCAGAAAGTTACGAATATTAGAAATATTCTCTGAAATTCTTGAATAATACCAGTGGACTAAAGACTGCTTTTTACTGTTTTATTTTTCTGCAATGCCCTAAAAATGACGTCGACAGTGTTTCTAAAGCCCGTTATTTGGCCTTAACCTTTGGAGTTAATTATCTTTTAAGGGTGAATTCTAATAATGTTCACATTGAACCACTGTGGATGGAATGATCTGTATTTTGTATTTAAGATTGCACCAATTATTGTTCAATAATCACCATTACAATGTCACACAGAAGGCACTTATTCTAAATTCACTAATAAAAGTTAACCACTTATAATTAGTACATGATTTTGATACGGTGAGTAAGTATAAAAATCATTTAACAATATTAACCTTTTCACATAAATTGATCATTAATTTACACTTGTACTAATCAGGAATAATTTATTATTTTAAACAAGAAAATATTACATATCCACTGATTAATATAGGTTTTAGAAGTTCTATTTTCTTAAGATAAATAATCCGATTTTGATTTGCTTGAGAATTTAAACGTTTAGAAATCAAAATAAAAATTACCCGAATAAAAAATCGACCGCAACCAGATTGTTTCACTTCACGCAGCATTCTGTATTCATGTTAAGTTACAAATCATCGTCAAAGTTGATTTTCAAAACACGTATTTGTATATGTTTTAAATTATCAACTATTTTAAATATATTTATACATGATATTAACACATTTTTATGTATTGAAATTATTAAATATATTGAAACCTTTTTGTAAAATTTATCACAATTACAACACAAATTTATAAGGTGTTAACATATTTGACTTACTTTAACCAGTGATTCCGGATATTATTTGGATTAAAAAAAATTGTTGAAATTTTGGTTTACGGTGAATTTTTGATTTGTTTTTGAAAAAAAATACTTATTCCATAACAATTTTTTCGAAAAAAAATCCCCGTTTAGTAAATCCACTGGTCACTCATATCGTCTCTAGCTGTCCGATTCCGACTGATTTTCTATGTTTTTTGTTTAAAAAAAACATCAAAATTTCACCCGTGACAAAAATTTCATTTACATTTTTTGAACTCAGGAATCGCGGGTTAAAAGTCAAGTACGTTCCTTATCACTCTGTATAAGTATTTTATTACCTTTCGGCACCATCAAAGACAGAGTTAATAGCCGCTTTAATATTTTTTATGTATGAGCGAAAAAACAGTGAGGTCGTGTGTGGGTTATATAATTTAAAAAATAAAACATTTCTTACTTTATTAACGTAAAATAAAGAACATATTTCATATACAAAACCAAGTTTCATAACTCATTCCGCTAGGAGGCGCTAGTGTGGCATGTTGCCATCAAAATGTATGGGAAATATCAGAAGTTGAAAGTATTTTTATCTTTAATCTGTAAATAGCATAAAATAAAGTCGGTATCCGCGTCTCACTATTTGTGCGCTTAGTTCGTCTAAACTACGCAACTGATTATTATAGGGTTTCCACTATCATTTAAAGAAATCCTTCCGGAAGGATATATAACATGCATATTATTATTTTACAAGCAATAATTGTTCGCCTGAAACACTCATCCACATTGAAAAATCTCCTGATAAAAGATACATGACGCCAACGGGACTCGAACCCGTGTCCCTTCGATTGGGTATACATTATACATTAGTTTACCAAAAAATAATAATTAACATGCATATTATATTTAGTATGGAAAAGTCGACATTTTGTAATCAAGTCGTAAAAAATATATTATCGTGCACAATATTCACAACCTCAAACCTTACTTCAAACCATTCTCAACCCCGAGTAACGCCGGGTACACGTCTGCTAGTTTTTAATATTTTAGGTTATTTGCTACTACCTACGTCTACCATAAAATTAACAATAATTCTTAATTCAATCTTTGCATTAAAGGAGAACGGTGGCTGTTTTAACATTTCTACGTAGAATTTTAAACAATAGCGTCGACTGTACCGAACTTCTATCCCTAATTAGTTTTAACATATTCAATTGATTTATTATTCAATTACAATTACTAATTACAAATCAAATGCAGCAGCAAATTCGCCAACTAACTGTGCTCTTCACACCTTCAATAATATTTCCCTAAACTCTATCACTGATATTTTTTCAGACTCACCGACCACATTTAAAAAAGAGTGTCATGGCAATGATACAAACTGTTTGATGCGCGTACACATCGTTTCACTTCACTTCTCTCACCTTCGAACACACTCCCCCATACCCACTGTAAAATATTTAATAAGTATTGTATCACTTTAATTGTAACCTATAAACTGTTTTGTTTCTATAATATTTGTAGTTAATTGGCAAGAGAATTCCTTTTATCTTAGAGTTTCTTAATACTGGCACAACATTTTAAATAAGCTGAAATCTTAGCAAACACGCGAATACGGGCAAAGCAATAAAGCCTACGCTTATTTCAACGGCTTGAGCGAGACGCGTGTGTATATTGAAAAGAGACTTGAAATATGTATGATTGATGAGGTGTGATTGATCACGAATGGTGGTAACGCGTTGATATACATGGAGCTTTCCAAGTAGAGGCTTTACCAAAACCTACCAACTTACATATATACCTACTACCACAGTCATAGGAATTAATAGACGAGAAGATAATGGCGAGGGGTAAAATCAACTGTGGAAGAACGAAGGGGGTGAAGCTGACTGTGATTCGTCAATAAATCAATCTGACAGTAAATAGGCATCTCGCATTATAATATCACCATTTACTTCTTAAAAGTAAAATCTGCTTTTGAATGAATAGACATTTTTACATGGGAGCGCAAATTACGCGCACGTTATGAACAAATTTGCGAAGTCCAAATTCGGCAAAAAAATTCGGTTCTATTTTCAGAGTCGAATATTTCGTTTAAGTATTTAGTTAAGACACTTTTATAAATGTTCATAATTTACTTCCCAGCAACCAACCAGCTTTGTGTTTCGCGTCCAGACGTTTCTCGATGTGATAGTATATTATGTTTCTACAACTGATCCATATTATACGATGTGAATATGCTTAAAATAAAGTAAAATAATGCTTATATATGGAATGTAATACGACAATTGGGTTTATTCTCTTTTTCACATCTATTTTTACAAGTTTTCATAGCACAAGTCAACATTTTGCCGTGTTATTTCGTAAAATGAACCGATGATGCCTCGACCATAGTTCGCACAAGAATGATGACGTCACGTTTTCAAATTTCACTTGAGGCCATACGCGAGCACAGCCGGGCAGGTCTACTAATATTCATATGTCTATGCCTACTAGACACGAGTACGTTACTTTTCTTACACACTACATATTAAATGAGAAACTTTTTTAGCGCGCCTAGGCGGATAAAACCGACTCTTACGTGGCAAGACGGGACGACGCTCTTGCGTGGCAAAAGTGGTCTGTGCCCTTGCACGGAACGAATCTCAATTCGGCCAGTATCGTGACTAATCGCCCCCATCAGCCCGGCCGCCTAACCAGTGCGGTGTATTTGATTCCGTTCTCACTAAAATTGGTAACGGATCTAATATAAACGATAACGAATTTTAAATTTAAATTTATTTCTTTGTTCATAAATTGTAAAAATATTAAAAAATTGTTTTAATTGATTTTTATTTTCTTAATTTTCGTTTATTTTAATATTTTTAAAAGATATATTGCTAATTCTCTCCTTAAATGTGAACTTCAGTAGGTGTCCATAGGTCGCATAGGTTTCAAAACAGTAATATATATTGCTTAATTAACATTTAATGATATATTATGTAGGCTCTCAACAATTTCAATATCTATCTTTATTATAATATAGTATATTGTGTGGTTTGATTGATATTAATAAACCAACTGTAAGTTAGCTCGCTAATATTATGTAAACATCGCCGTGGGAGTAATATCAGGTGATAAGATCACTTTGAAACACCTTATCTAGATAATGATATATTATTATAGGTGAATATGGTAAAAGTATATTACGCTAAATTTACTGCCAATATGAATTATCACCTGCAAAAGAACTTCATTATTAAGTACATTTATTTAAATTTTACTTTTGCTTTCGGTAATGAAAGAACGCTAATCTTGGAAACGGAAATTAATCCACTACCCGACATCCGATCAAGTTGAAAGTCGGCAGATAAAATCGTTGTCAATTTCTATGCGTTTCATCAACTTTTGCGGGCAATCACGCACACACACGCAATCATATACGCATTTCTCTCTCGGATCTCAACTCTTTCTCGGATTACATTACAGCCGTTAATAAATTGAATAAATGTCGGACCTAACCGATCGACATTTGGTGAGGTTGGTATAGTTCCCGACTTCAGTTCCTGGGTAGGAAGGGTTAACCCTCGGTCAAACCAGTTTTTTTTTTTAATTGTGACAGATGTGTTGTACTAAAAATATATGTTTCCTTTTTAACACGAAAGTTTTTTATTCACAAATACCTACTTTTGTACCTCACAACTGCTGAAAATTAGTACCTATTGATATTTACGAAAACATTTAATATTGTTGTCCTAACCCCTCAGAAGGTCCGAAAAAATCAAATAAAAAGAACATATACTTTTTAACAAAATATTTAGCCTCAAATACAATTTTCTTCATCGAATTAGGTCACTAGCCAGATTCTGAATTTCTATCCTTCTCCAATGCTCTTCCACGGTTATCCTTTGAGTCACTGCCACTGGGGCACACACCTACATGGTTATGACATTTGGCGTCAAGCAGGCACTCGGTCCCTAGCCAGATGTCCACCTTTCTATCCATCTTCAATTATTTTCCTTATTACTGGGGTACACACCTACATTGTTATGATGTTTGGTGTCCAGCTTTGCTGTCCAGTTCACTTGGCTAACGCATCGCAATCTTTAGAACCTACGGAATATAATTTATTTTATTTCTGATTGATGCATTTTCCACAGCGGATAACATTTTTTATGAGTTTCGAGATAATATTTGACTAGAATAAGTCGGCCTCAATGTTTTAGGGTTTTACAAACATCTCTTTCAACGTTTGTGGCAATATTATCTTTGGAAACGCGACTGTACATCGATAATTATAAGAATCTCTCGATATCCTGAAATCCGAAACACTAAGCATACCTATAGATTGTTATCATTCCTGCAAATAAAAAAATAACTTACGGCCATTATTTCCTACACCTTACCTGAAAGTCAGGTCTGATAAAGCAACGTAATAAATTGTAAAGTTTCTTCTTTGTTTGGATCTGGGTGGTAAGGAAAGTCCTTTCAAAGAAATTTAGTTTTAATTAAATGCCTTTAGGTTGGGCTTGCTTAAAGAATATTTTAGGTACATAGGTATTGGGTGATTTATTATTATCATTCACCGTGAAATCGAAAATATATATTAAATAATTCTGGAGCCAATAAAACGAAACTCGTGCCACCAAATGATTTGCTTTAGGTCGGGTTTCGAACATTTAATTTTAGTGATGTTTGCATTGCTTACACATGAACTTGTATTGGAGTTAGTGTTGATTTTTTTTTTGTGTTGAAGTATGTATTTGTATAAGACTAACAATAATACGATTGTTAATTATATCCAACGTAGAAAAACAATTCACTTATTATACATATATACCTGTACTTCATTAAATACTTTACGTGTAATGAAAAAAATATATAAGTGTGTGATTAAGACACACTACTAAATATATTTTTTAAAACCACTATGTCTTCAATAAATATATTAAGGTAGTAAATAAAAAAACATATATACATCAAAAGTATTACCTACGTACCTGTATAATATGTTGAAACTATGCATACCTCCAATAATTATTTAAGTTAAGGTAGAAGCGGGTGCCTACATAAGTACTTGCTAATGTGGTATTTCCTGTTGGTAATTCTGCATATTACAACGAATATTCTCGAATTACGAGTTATATATTTTTAACAGTCCGAGTTTACTTTTTGATAGCCAAACCTATGAATAGTGGCTATACAGGGTGTCCGGGGATAAAGTGCACAGTAATTTAAAAAAAGGTTTAAGACTATAGTATTGTTTCGAGCATAAAAAGGTGAATGGCTTGTTTGTAAAAAATAAATATTCTTCTACGGTTAAATATTTTTTTATGGGAAAAAAATGTAATATCTAAAAATTTCACATTTTTTACTTCTACTTCATTTAGAATTACCTCCAGAAGTTTATGCACTTTACCCCTTGCCGATTTTTCGTGAAGATTCATTCATAAAATCTTACATTACAATAGAATCCTCCGCCACTCGTCTCGCAGCTTTACAATTATATTAAATCAAATAAGTAAAGTATATAAAACATACATAGATTGATTATATCGAAAATTTCGATTTTTAAATAAATAAAAAATTTGTTCATTTATTATATCCTACAGAAAAACCCTTATCAAAAGGATGGTGAAAACCCCGTTAATTAGCAGCATTAATTTTTTTTTTAACGACCAACACACGAAAACACACTATTATGTTTTTCTCATCGCTTATGATGCGGCCAAACTGCATTTTAAATCTTAAATGATCAAAAATAATTAACTAATAATAATTAAGCAGTCGTCTCACCACTGTGGGAACAAAAATAAAGAGTTCAGAAATAGTTCGTGTAGTTTTCTACCTGGCCATGCTAAGTAGTTAATATAAAATGTTAATCTGTAGCACTGGCTACGATAAAATTATCTTACAAATCGATGTAGTCTGTGGCACCGATATTGGATTACTTAAATATAAAAAAGTCTCCTCTTTTTGATGTCTACAGAAATAAGGTTTAAGTTGCGAGAAATCGGCCGGTCAGTGGCTGAGTTGGCATCACATCTGGTTCCCCACCCAGACATCGCCCGTCGTGAATTCAATTCTTGGGCTCACGTTGTGAGTTCAAATCCTCCTTCACGACTCGAGCAACATTTTTGTTGTTTTATAGACCTACAGTACCTTGGGATCACTTTTGAATTGAATGATTTATTGAGACCACGTTAATGATATCGTTAATAAACTGTTCGACTTCATTCACAAAATAACCAATGTCTTTAAGTACATTCGACTTGGTCAATATTACAAATGAAAATGTTAAGACGGTATTTTTTAATTTAAAGAAACATAATTCTATTGGACCTGACAATATTCTAACAGTTATACTTAATCCGATCTTTTAATATCTAATGTCTAAAAACGGGGTCTCTCTCGGACATCTGGAAGCTAACAAAAATTACCCTTATTTACAACAAGGGTGACAATTGCCATATCCGAAATTTCCGACTAGTTTCCAGTCTATGCTCTATCGCGAAAACATTTTAGAAAATTGTGCACAAATATATACTTAATCACGATAAGCCACTGCTTGACGATCGTCAACACGGATTTAGATCCCAGATTGACAAGGGTGACCAGGTTGATGTTGCTTATTTTAACCTGGAAAAAACATTCGACAAGGTTGACATTGATATTCTCTTAAACAATTTAGCTTCGTTTTGGTTTTTTCGCAAGATTACCGCGTATTTTTGCTTCATATTTCTGAAATCAGTTCTCTCGAATTCGTTGTTTTTTCTGGAGTTCTTCAGGGTCTGTCTTTCGCTTTTTTCTGCTATTCATTAAAGATAATGGATCAGTCATCATTCATTCGCACTATTTACATTTTGCAGAAGACTTGAAACTGTATCAACTTGATAACGACCGTGTCTCAAACTGGGCCAAAAAAACGGCCTAGGCTGCAGTACACCGAGTGCAATATCGTCTCGTATACTAGATCAACGAACCCGTATGTTTTGATTATGAAATTATTTTCCAACGATTAAATCAAATCTTTGACAATGAACTAACATTTCATAAATATATCAACTATTTAGTTAGCAGAACTTTCAAGCTTCTTGGCTTCGTAATTATAAATTCGCATTCGATGCACAACGTATAAACGCTGAGGTCATTACATAACACACTAGTTTTAAGTGTATTGGAGTCAAATTCAATCATTTGGGCCCCACATGAAGTAAAATACATTATGTGCATTGAAAGAATTCACAAAAAACATAAAAAATATATATTTTTGAATCTCTATGCATATAATCCCTGGATATACGTATCTACTTTTATCCTGGACATGACCAATTACCACTCCTTAGACACACTTAGGGCCCGTTCCCACTTCCGTTTTCAAATCGGAGGCGGGTCCCGTTTTAAAAACGGATGGCCAATGGCCCTGTTCACACTACCGTTTTAAAAACGGACCATACTCTACGAAAAAAAATAATTGTCGATTCAACAAAAACATGTTATTTGCTCATTCTTCAGTAATGGTGCGCAATGGACGACGATGAAGCTCTTGTTGTCATGTGGTACTTATTAAAAAGAAGGAAAAAAGTGAAAAGAAAATTTTGGGTACACCCAATCATAGCCGAATGATTTTCTGTAGGAATTTTCCAAGTGTTAATTGGTGAGTTGAGAAGTGATGAACTAAAGTTCTTTAATTATTTTAAAATAATAATGATGGGATTATTTATATAGCGCCGTTTTCACCATGAAAAATCACCTCAAGGGCGCTTAATGGCTTAAGAGAATGTCTATCACTTCCTTTAACCATCTACTGGAATGAGTTTCAGAGAACTTAACATATCAAAATACAAAATTGACAAAGTGCATTTGTCCTGAAGAAAGGCTATCGATATTTTAAAGTAAGAAAACAATAACAACTCAAATATTTTTTATTATGTGTTCCGTGCATCTCATTAAAGCTTTAAAATTTAAAAAAAGTAAACTTAAAAAAATAAAAATAAAAATTTTGATGTACAAAAGTTGTGTACACCAAGTGTTTTGTTTTTATTTGTTTAAAGATAAAATATTACCATACTCTTTCTTCGACCAGTGGTATTAAATTTTCGGGATTTATTTCCTTATCCATTATTGTAGTTTTGATTTATTTACTTAACAAAATAACCAAATACAAGCACGCAGCGTGCCTGCTTCCTTGCGACAGGGAGCGGGCGGGGAGGGGTCGGGGTGTGGCGGGGACTCTGCCGGAACGACTGGACGACAAGTGTGAACAGCTCCATACAACACTATGAGCGAGCGTGTTCCGACACGATTTGAAAACGGACGCGCTGCGTAGGCGAGCCATCCGACAAAAAATGTCGGATCCGTTTTCAAATCGTGTCGGACAAGTGTGAACAGCTCCATACATCCACTACAGCCACTAGGGCATCCGTTTTTAAAACGGGACCCGCCTCCGATTTGAAAACGGAAGTGGGAACGGGCCCTTAGAGGTATTCCTCTGATTAAATATTTATGTCTCTTAATAAACGGTTACATATCTAACGATGAGATTTTTGCTTAAATAATTTTCTTTGTACCAGTCTCAGGACTGAAGCTCCTTTGTTGTAGAGAGAGCCGCACTAATTTGTTCTTAAACTCGCCCGTGGGGAGAGCCACGTACTTTCTAAATGTAATTGATCAAAAGATTGATATGTTTTTCATTTCCTACAACGCTCTTACAAGGTTTTTTTTCCACTGCAAATACATTGTATAAAAGGTACAATTATAACGACCTAGATCCTAATCTGTAATGCTATAAAAATGTATAAATTGAATTTAATAAATAAATAAGAACACGCAAAAACTCTTTGCTGTTCTTTGATTTGCCATCATCTTGAATATGCTAGTATAATTTTATCTCATTTCTGTGTAAACATTAGTCAAAATATCGAATTCGTACAACATCGAAATTGCTTGGAGGTTGGGAATTGAAAGAGGTGAGAACCTACTCATATGATGGCATCGACCAAACCCTAAACCTTTTTTCATTTTGAGAAATCTAATTTTAACATTCAAAATTGACAACATTATTATTTACTCAATTCTTCTTTATTACAACTCATCCAGTTCAATATTCTTTCCCTTAGACTACGAAAAAATCAATCGTTTTTACTCAATCAACACTCTACTTATTATGGATACCATTATCCAGAATGTCGAGACTTTTTATCGCAATTCAAACCGTTTGATGCAAACTTGATCAGGCGTTTATATTATCTTCTTTGTGTACATGTTTGTCTCAATTGGTGCCATTGCGTTTTTCACGTGTTCTCCTTTCGCTGTAGACTCTTGTGATTTTAAAATTATTATTTGAGCAATAGCTTGTCCGCAAAATAATAAATAAGTAGTTTTATTTATTTTTCTAAGTGCAATTGGCTCATATAAAAGAGCCTAATCATTAGTTCAAATACATTTCGTATGTTTGTTAATTAACTTTAAAACGTTAATCCAATCCCAATCAATGTGTACATCATGCCCTGATCAGAAAGTTAGTCACGAGTCCCTGAAAGTAAAGTAAAGTTGGGCTGCTTCCCCCTCTCTGCACCCTTCAAATTCCACTCCCACCCGCTGCCTGCACCCCCCCCCCCCCCCCGCCCCGCCCCCCGACAAACGCTTGCGGTTGGTTAGTAGGTCCTCGGTGACGTTGCCCGTCTCCATAGCCAGGGCACGCACCACTTATTAAATTAAGACTCAGACACACCTGGAGCCATTGTCCCTCCAATGGATATGTGACGCATTCACTACTGCGCATGTTTATTACATGTGGTATTTTGTGTTTATTGTATATTGTCTTGTTCTTACACACTAGAGAGGTTAAAAAATTTCAAACGGCTGTATTAAATTTTCTCTTAAACATGAAGGTAAAAAAATATATTTTTGCGCAAAACAAAACAAAAATAGTATTTATTTATTTCTTTCTTTAAAAATTCCATATTTTCGAGGTCGAAGGTGCCTACCAACACTCGAGGGAGTTGGCAATGTAGAAAATTTGTGTTTAAAAAATAAACATTCCAAGCAATAACAACAAAAAACAAAAAATATTTGAGTACTAAGAATGTTCCAAATTTGTTGTGATTACGAGATGTATTGTAAATTCATCGATTTATAATATTTTATTCTCAGTGAGTTGGAAAACTCATTTCCTGTTATTAATGGAAATAGTTGTTTTTCGCGATGTGTAAGGAGTGTAAAGAGAGATGTGAGTAAGAAGAAGGGTAATTATTTACCTACGACTACCGTTTGAGAAAATTTTCCGTACATGTTAGGTTAGGTTGGATTAGGTAGAATTAAATCACAAACCAGTCTATACAAACCTAGCGTAGCCCACAAACTACTTGAAAACTGGGATATAACTCTAAAGGGGACGCGAGCAGGCGTTATTAAAGGGGCAATTTTTTGTAGTAGTAAAAACGGTAGTCGTAGGTAAATATTTACCAAAAGAAGTATCGAGTGACGGTGAAGATGGCGGGGAGGCCTTCTCGTCCATATCTGCGTCAGAAGATGGTTGTAGAAGGCGCAGGAAGAAATCCTGCAGAAAAATTAGACATAGGAATCCCAATAGAAGGTGTGTCTGCAGGTGTCCTTTATCAGGGCGCTTCAAGCGGAAGCGCTGTTGCAAATCCAACCACTGGGACTGCTTTACAGTCAAGAAGAGACGGAGAAAACATATTAAATCGACAAACTTGTCGAAATTCCCAAAAGTCGTTAATTCTAATTTAATACATCATTTTTGGGCACTTCTAAATTTAACCTTTCTTTACGATGTACATTTTTGGCGTATGATTTGGAAGGCTTTCTTCAAATGTTCTTAATATGCTATTGTCATAAATATCTAATGTTTTTGTCAATCTGTTGCGTCACGTTTATTTGTTTTTTTATAACAAAACAACTTTAAAAAGGTTTGAATTTCATTTAATTACTAGTCGAATTACGTTCAGATTTTAGATGTAGGCAGTAATCTTCCTCCTATTTTGAACGTCAAGTGTGCAAAATTCAACAAATGTATCAACATTCTACTAATGGTGGAAAAAAGGAATGCGAGTGTGGAAAATTTCATTTTACTTTAATTTTATCCATCTTAGAATAAAAGCGCCCGCTTCAGACGCTCTTCTTTATTTAGATAGATTACTAGCGCAGCAGACTCGTGGAAAATCTCGGGCTTAAAATATTAATTAAACATTTAAAACCAACACCGATAAACTGCTTGGAAGGTAACTATGCTGACTATTCTCGAATATTGTAAGAGAGCGGTAGCTTAAATTCAATATACTTCATATAAATTAACAGAATACTAGTGATCCCGGGAAGACGTTGTCCTGCCACATACCGACTTCTAAGTAGACCGCATTTTATATAGGCCTCATTTTATGTAGACTGCCTTTTATCTGTTGTCGGTTATTTTATGAATTTGACACACATAAAATACATGCGCAAGTCACATCCATCGTAGATATTGTTTTGACGTTTTGTTTGATATCAACTATTTCAGTATATGTATTCGGATTATTGTTCAGTATGATTGAAAATAAGTAAAAATGCAACGGGTACCGTTCTATACTCATAAAACTGCCTTGAAGTATGTCTTTCAGAGTTTGACAGATTGCCGTACGAAATAGATTTACATTTTTTATTCATCTCATATTCAAGTGTAATAAATAAAATAAATATTCTTAATTGATAATGAATAAAAAATAAATATTTTTAATGAGATAAATAAAGATTGATTGTAAGATTAAACAATATTGTTGTTTTAAATTAATGAAAGAAAACTTAATTTAATGTAGTGCGATTTGGTAAACGACATTTTTTGTCAATCCGTCTTTTGTCAATGTGAATACATAAAGCTTACACGACTCAAAAATGAATTAAGTCCCTTTTTTCCTATAGAAAATCCTTAAAATCGCCTAAAGAATATTGAGGAGGTGTAGATATGTTAAAATTTGTGGTTGAATGTATTTTTTATCCATACACATTCACAAAATTTCATATAATCGGTTGGGCAGTTTCGGAGATTGGCTTTTACAATCACAGTGACAAGTGATTTTTATATGATTAAGATAATCCGAATTACGTATTTTCTAATTTTATAATGTTACGTACATTCTCTTTTTTATTCGCGTTACATTACAAACTGAAATTATTTTATTTAATGGCAATGAAAGGCTAGATTACGACTACTTAATTTATTAATTAAATTTATTAAAATTATCCGAATGTAGACTAATTATTTGTGATCACTTTAGAATCAGGTGCTCTACCAATTGCGCTACGTCGGCCTTTTCAAAACCCGCCAAATTTTTCAATATGTACTGGAATTTTTCATTACATTTTTTTCAATTTATTTATGTATTTCAGGCTGATGATTATTACTTCAAATTAATGTGATATCTTTTAACCTTTAAAAAACCTTTTATCTTTAACATTGGACAATAATTAAAAATAATAAACATAATTGTTAATGAGAAACAATATCCGTGCTTAGAGGATTTACAATATATTTTTAAATGTTTACATCTTTGAGACCATATTTTTTAATAAATTGTAGTCCACGCCCTTTTGCCTTTCTAGCGTGGATATAATTAATTTATTTCTGACACTGTTAATTAAAAAAAACTTGGCGAGCAATTTTGATCAGGCGCCATTTAAACGTATTGCGACGGAATGAACTTTGAAAATGAATTGGTCGATTTGGAGTGAATCCAAATGGAATAAGTTTAGTTTGTCTAACTTTTTTTGCAAAATATCGTTTTTAATGAATATAATATTATTAATGTGCATGTCTTATTTAAATAAAATAAGTTAACATAATAATAACAATTCAACTTGTTTGCCTGAGAACTTCCTTAAAATATTGGGTTAAGTTAGTAGGCCGGTGCAATTAGCGATTCGCGATTGAAGTAATTCCGGTAGTCCCAATTTTTTTATATGTTATATAAACTGATCCCCTGATGTAAAATCTGAGTTTCCGACCTTGGCGCACCTGTGCTCGCGCCGCCATTTTGAAAAAAACTGGCCGAAATCAGGCAAAAATCTAGTTTTTCCCAAATAACTCATTTCCAATGCAAATTTCGGCTAAAATATGTTAAAAAGTATAATAGAACATAAAATAACCTACAACTTTTGTAATAACAAATTTCTTCTATCTTTAATAGGTACCGAGGTAGAAAGTCGTAAAGGTGCGTATATTTTTGAAAAAACAAGTTTTTTGCGCGACTAGGTTTGGTTTTTTATAAATACCTCGTTTCCAGTACAATTTTGTGAAAAATTTATTGATAATAATTTTGTATAAAATAAAATTTCGTTAAAGAAATAGGTATAAAATTTATATTTTTTATCTCTATTACGTATTCAAACTCTAATCCACCAAAACCAAGCCAAAAATTGAAACAGAGGTTAGGTGTTTTAAACTTGGCATTCCTTGATTTTATTTTTCTTTAACAATACGTTCTAAGAACATATACGTTGACAACAATCGTCATGCCTGTGTCAGACCTAGCTATAAATATAGTAGATAGACTATTTCAGCATATCGGTCGCCATACATTCCTAATGGGAAGACAACAAAAATTGGCCAAGCCATTACATTTGTGCTCGCAGCTTGGTCTGACATGCCTATCAACGTAATCACAACATAAGATTATTAATACAATTAAGGTGATAAGGTACATAAAAAAATTAAAGATTGGTATTTTCGTAAAATTAACATTTATTGACATTCTTTTCTTTATTAGTTAAGTTGTCAGCATAACAAAAAATAAAATTAATGGTAGATCAGTTTAGACAAAAGTACGAGCCCTTGACTATAGTTTCTTACTTCTGGCCCTGAATAGCTTCTTCATCTGTCTCATCACCCAAATTTGTGGCGACTGGGTCATCATATTCCTCGTCATCGTCATCAACGAAGGCTTCTACAGCAATCTCGCAGGAGTTGCCATTGCAATTAATGCAGAGTAGGGAACATTTCAAACCCGACTTTCTGCAGGTGCACTTTCCAGCGCAACCTTTTTTGCATTGACATGATATGAAGTTCAGCAAGGCCTGAGGTGCAGCTTCCTTCAACATTGTTACTGGAGTAAGTAACCCAACAGCATACTTTTCCACCCCCCATTCAGTCGGATCTTTATCGTGACCAAGCCAAGTCTGCACTTGCAAGTATGTTCTTGAAGCGTGTTGCTGGACTGCATCTTTGGTGGGTGGTAGCTTGGATAAATTGTATTTGTTCATTTTTACTCCTTTGACAAAAACGATGTACCTTAAATTTTCCAAATTTGATTTCTCGTTGCCGCCATACAAAAGTGCAAATAGTTGTTCGGCACCCAAAGTGATTGTTTCTGTCTTTGCTTTTGGGTCTTGAAATACACGAACAAATTCATTCACTGAGTGGTTCTTGAGAAGAATATTACAAAATTTGTGTTTGCCTTGACCGAACGGAGCTCCAGTTGTATCGCAACCACTTATGGCATGAAGGAATAAAATGTTTTCAACTATTTCAATGTGTTTAAAACATTTGTTAGAGTACAACGCGTTAGGTGATTTACCTTTTCCAACTTTTTGGTAATATACGTTGGGAGGTGAGAGAGCTATGAGTAGTACCAGCAGATCAATATCCTGACCAACGATTATGACTACATCATGTTGAGATGACAACGAATTTGCTGTGTTCACTATGAGAATGTCAGCATCCTCTTCAGCTTGTACTGTCGTTATGTGGGATCGTGCAAATGAGGTTCTGAGTAGGGAAATAAAACGAGACTAAAATATATACTAGAAAATATTTCCCGGAAACTGTGGCACTTGTGGGTGCATGCTTTCAAAAAACAAAACTTCAGCAGAAGTTGTAACTCTTGCACGCCGTGCTCTTTCCACCCCTTTAGTGCTTTTCTTTTCCATAGAATCTGGGTATCCATCGAATACCACTACTGCATTGGATCCATAATGATTTTGTACATACCTGACATATTGCTGGAAAATTACTGAAAAAGGTTGAGCACGACCCCATACAACTTTGTGCAGTAAATATCCTCCATCAGTTACGTGTATTTTACTGCTTCCCAGATCTGTATTATTTGGTAGAGGGTTGAATGATGAATGAAATATAGACTTCGTTCCTTTGCGCCTGCCTTCCTCTGAGAAAAGAGACAATGGTACAGGAGAGAGTTCATATTGAATAGCATTAATGGATCTATTGCCATAGTCAAACCCTGATTTTTGACACTGCTGGTCACCGCCGCAAGAGAAACTATCGCATCATTACGTTTTAAGTGTAGGTTTCCAAAGTTAGTTACGTGTATTTTACTGCTTCCCAGATCTGTATTATTTGGTAGAGGGTTGAATGATGAATGAAATATAGACTTCGTTCCTTTGCGCCTGCCTTCCTCTGAGAAAAGAGACAATGGTACAGGAGAGAGTTCATATTGAATAGCATTAATGGATCTATTGCCATAGTCAAACCCTGATTTTTGACACTGCTGGTCACCGCCGCAAGAGAAACTATCGCATCATTACGTTTTAAGTGTAGGTTTCCAAAGTTCTGGTTGATAACTTTAGACATGGCTAATTTCCCCATCTTTTCAGCCATGTGACAAGTGACTTTGCTTTCCCCGATTGTGCCACTGCTAATAGACATAATCACGTTTGTTTTAGGAAATGGTTCATGGCAAGCAAACCAATCAATGAGAGTTTGAACGTCTCGATCATCCCTCTTAATTCTTGTAGGCCTCATCTCTACATATTGCTCTGACGTTCCTGATTCAATCCCACAGAATGACTCGATACCCTCACAAATGTTATGCAGATAAACGAATCCAGCAGTCCAACGAAGGATGGAACTGTCTGTGAAGGGAACCGGAGGGGAGGAGTAGAAGGGTGGAGGAGTAGCCCCCCCATACCGAAGTGCCCTCTAGTAAATTTATAGATGTATGTATTTAAAAATGCAAACAAAAATCTAATAACGTGATAATAAACCGTGATAGATTTTCTGTGCGTACCTACCTAGATTTGTTTATTCTTTATATCGGTAAAAAAAACTATATAAACATAAAAATGGTACAATTTTTTTTGAAATTTTATGTTCTACTTAATTGGTATCAATAAAATTTTCATGAAATTCCACTGGAAACGATGTATTTATAAAAAACCAAACCTAGTCGCGCAAAAAACTTGTTTTTTCAAAAATATACGCACCTTTACGACTTTCTACCTCGGTACTTATTAGAGATAGAAGAAATTTGTTTTTCACAAAAGTTGTAGGTTATTTTATGTTCAACTAAACTTTTAAATGTACTTTAGCCGAAATTTGTATTAGAAATGAGATATTTGGGAAAAACTAGATTTTTGCCCGATTTCGGCCAGTTTTTTCAAAATGGCGGCGCGAGCACAGGTGCGCCAAGGTCGGAAACTCAGATTTTACATCAGGGGATCAGTTTATATAACATATAAAAAAATTGGGACTACCGGAATTACTTCGATCGCGACCCCCTTTTTGGCGCTAATTGCACTGGCCTATAGGTTGGTTTGGGGTATAACTTAAGAATTATAATCATTACAATTCAACTTGTTTACCTGAGAACTACCTAAAAATGTAGGGCTAGGTTAGGTTAGGTTAGGTTAAAATATAGTATAAAAGTAATAATAATTACATTTCAACTTCTTTACCTGAGCAATTGCCTTAAAATGTCTTTCTTCTAATAACAATAATACTTACGTTTTTTTTAATACATTTATTTAAATATCACTTTTGTTTTCGTGATTGAATGAATGCAAATCATGGAAGTGGAAATTAACCCACTTCGCGACATGCGGTTGACCTGAAACTCGGCTGATAGACTCGTTGTCGATGATAACACACTCTACTGACGGTGGCAATCACGCTTACCCACACCGATATGTACGCATTTCTCTGAAATTGGGTGAAATTACAGCATGCCAAATTAATTTCAGCCCTATCCAATCGGGATTTGACGCATTGACTCCAGTTTATATTGAGATAGTTTCAATCCTCAGTCAAATAAAAAAAAACTTTTGTTCTTTGAAATTGGCTACTAGCCAGCCCAAAAAATGGCCCAACTAGGTCGAAATTTGAAAAAAGATCTACAATAGGGAATTCTCTTCACACCAAAAAATCACTTATTATTAATTATTCACATGTAGAAACACTTCAGACACAATAATACATATTTTATTTATTTATTTATTTATTTGGTACATTATTTTGTTACAATTTATGTTTTCCAGTAATGTAGGCCTCACTGGGTGGCTTGCCCGTGCTGAGGCCTTCATTTTATAATATGAAAATCTTATCTACATATTACATTTAAAGAGAAGATAGTAAATTTGAAAAGAAAATAATAAATTTAAAATTAAAAATAAAAATACATAATAATACATTTAAAATTAAAAAAATAATACAATGAAAATAATCTTGTGTGTTTGTGAGTGATGTGTGTTTATGTTGGTTTTGTGTGTTACGTGTAGGTTTTATTTTTATTTTATGCTATGACATTTTGGTAATATTGTCTTTTTTGTTGTTTAATCCATTTTGTAATTTTGTGTGTGAATTTATTTTTATTTTCCTCAATTTTAATTTCAATTTTTAGACTGTTGAAAGCTTTTATAGCATGGTATTGGTAGTGTCTTTGTCCAAATGTTGAATTTACTGTTGGAGTTTTAATGTTTTCTTTGTATGCTTGTCTAACTGGTCTGTTAGTGTTATTTTGTGTACGTTGAAATTTATTTTTTTTGTTAAAAATGTAGTTTAGTAGTGTTTTAACGTATAATTGGCGTATATCTAGCACGTCACAGCTGTTGAATATTTGGTCTGTATCGGTCAGTCTATGTTTTTTTAGTATTACCTTTAAGATCGTTTTCTGTGCGGTTTATATGTAATTGATAGCCGAGTTTGTTGCTCCTCCCCAAGCAATAATTCCATATTCTATTATTGATTGGCAGAGTGCAAAATATATTGTTTTCAATTGTTTTATTTTATATATGTTTCTTATGTTAAGGAAAATGTGGATTGTTTTGAGAAGTTTATTTGTGATATGTTTGATGTGAGGTATCCATCTAAGGTTATGGTCAATTACGATTCCTAGATACTTTATTTGTTCTGTTTTTTCTAGAGGAGGGCAATCGCAGATGTTGGTGTTTAAACATTCGTGTATTTTTATGGTGTTTGTATTGTTTTTTGGCTGTCCCGTGCTATTTATACTGTATGTTGTGAATTTTGTCTTTGATATGTTAAGTGTAAGTATGTTTGAGTCTAGCCATGTTTTCACTTGCGAGATTCCCAAATTCGCTATTTTATATACATTATTCCAATCCTTAGATTTGAAAAGTAAAACTGTGTCATCAGCATAGCTAACTATTTCACCGTCTATTTTCATGCTGCAAAGTTCATTTATGTAAATAGTAAAAAGAACCGGCCCTAGTATGCTTCCTTGTGGAACTCCATATGTAATCGGCAGTGGTTTACTAGTATGGTTGTTAATTTTGACTTGTTGAGTTCTGTTACTCATATAACTTTTAAATAGTTGAAGTTCCTTGCCTTTGATACCCATGTTTTCTAATTTTTTAAAAAGTGAATTGTGGCAGATTGAGTCAAAGGCTTTAGCTAAATCTAGATATATCGCTATGCATTTGTACCCTTGATCTAAGTTGCTATGTATATAATCTACTGTACATGCTAAAGCTTCTTTTGTGCCTATTTTGTCTCTAAATCCATATTGGTTATCCGAGATTAATTTGTTTTCTTCAAGGTATTTTATAATTTGGTTTTTTAATACTCTTTCGAAAATCTTTGATAGCGAGTTTAACAGAGTGATTGGTCTATAGTTAGTTATTTCCATTTTGTCTCCGGATTTATAAATGGGGATAACTAGTCCTTTTTTAAGAGTACTAGGAAAGCAGGAGTGTGTTATACTAAGGTTGATTAAGTGTGTTATAGGTTTCAAAATTTCATTTTTTAATATCTTAATGCAATCCGTTGTTATCTCATCTAATCCAGGAGCAATTCGGTTTTTTAATGTGTTTATTATTTTGTTAATTTCCTCTTCCGAGGTTGTTTTTATTGTAAATCTGTGTTGTGTCGGTTTTTTATTGATATTTGATCTATTTGTTTGTGTTAGTGTGTTTGTGTTATGCAATTTACGGTTCGCTAAAACTTTTCCTATATTTGCAAAGAAGTTATTCACATGATTTGCTATAGTTTCTGTATTTGTATTGACATCTAATTTTTTGGAGTTAATATTTAGATTTTCAATAGTATTTTTCTGTTTGTATTTTTGTGTGTATGTGACTTCTTTTAATATTTTCCATAATTCCTTTGGGTTATTTTTTTCTTTTTTAAGTTTTTCGCCATAATATAATTCCTTAGCCACTCTAATAATTTTGGTGCAGATGTTTCTATATCTTTTATAGTAGTTAAGTTGTTCCATGTCGTAGGGTGTATATTTAATTTGTTTGTGAATTTTGTCTCGTTTACGAATACAGTTTAATATTCCCTGTGTTATCCATAGTTTAATTTTTTTAGCTTTGTGTGTGAGTTTTACTTGTTTTATGATAGTGTTTTTATTTATTTCTTGTGCTAACATGTTATGAAATTTATCCCAGGCCTCCTCCACGTTCTCTATTTGGTATATTGTACTCCAGTCTATTTGTTTGAGTTTTTCTTTCAAGTTTGAGTAGTTAATTATTTTTTTTGTGAATATTTTGTCTTGGTTGGGTTTTGTGTTTTCGGTGTCTATTGCTATCATATTCATGTAGTGATCTGTGATAGTGCTTTCAAGTACTACAGTTTTGGTTTTTAGTTTTGTTTTGATCATTATATGATCTATACAAGTTTTTGTGTTTTGTGTGACTCGTGTTGGAATCTTTATCGTTGGCTCCAGTCCATGCTGTGCTAGTAGTGTTAGGTATTCTATGTTTTGTGGGTGTCCGTTTTGTAAGATGTTTATGTTTAGATCTCCAATGATGATGATATTTTTATTTTTGTTGATTTCTTTTAAAGTATTGTTAAGTGCAGTTAGGAAATGTGTGATGTCGTTTTTGGATGGAGATCTGTACATCGCAAGAATACACGTTTCTTTATCATATGCTATGTGTATGCAGTTGGAGTCTATTATGAGTATTTCTTTGACGATTGTATTTATTTTATCATTGATGTATATGACTATGCCATCATTTTGATTTTTGTGTTTTTTTGTGTGGTGTGTGTTATAGTTTTCTATTGTTTTTGGTACATATTTATCGTTCAACCAGCATTCTGTCAGCACAATTATATCAAAATTATTATCAAGCTGTTGTAGGTATATCGTAAATTCATCAAAATTTTTATTAATTGACCTAATGTTTTGGTGTAATATTTTGATTCTATTTTTTTCTTTTGTGATGTTTGTCCATATATTAAAATCGTTTGTACTTACACAGTAGTGTTGGTTGTCCGAGTCTGTATATTCCATGTAATCCGCCATGTTGGTGATTAATTGTGAAGGTGTATGATGTGAAGTGTATTTACGTGTGAAGTTGTGTTTATGTTAGTTTGTTAATGTCATCACAATGTTTAATATTGAAAATTTTGCCTTCCGGGGTCTTCCTGGTTAATAGATGGCCTCTTCGAAACCATACAAATTTGTAGTTAATTATTTTTGCATGGTTTTTTAATTTCCACATTAGTTGCTTGTAATATGGCGTCATTACTTCTCCAATGTAAATGTTTTGTTTTCCGGGCTGGTGTATTGCCTCCGTGGTGAGACCTTTTCTTGATGATAGTATGGCATCCCTTTTATTTTTGTTATTTAATTTGAAAGTTATTTTCGGTGGGTGGTTTGGTCGGCGATCTTGGATGTGATTTATATTCGAAATTTCTGTGTCTTCAGTTTGAACTCCGCACGCAGCAGTTATTTCCTTTATTATGTTTTTTGTCATTTTAGGATCATTATTTTGGATACCTGATATTTCGAGATACTCTTCCAGTGTCGCCTGTTCCATTTCTGTTGTTTTTACTAAAATACTATTGAATTCTATGTTTTTTTGTTCTAGTTCATTTTTTATTTCAGATATTTCTTTTTCTAACTGTGGAATTTTTTCAATAGATTTTATTAATGTATCGTATTGGTCGCTTATAAATTGAAGCGATTTTTTATTGTCCGCAGATTCCGTTTCTATCTTGTTTAAAATCACTGTTTTCATTTCATCGAATTTTTTGTCGATGTAATTTATAATGTAATTCATATTTTCTGGGTTTTCAGTGTGTGTTGAGTCGGAAGGCCGAAAGTTCTTACTAGAAGAAGGAGTGTAATTGGATTGTGATTGAGTTTTAGGATCCAATGTTTTACATTCTTTGCATTTCCAGTTGTCTCTGAGTGTTTTTGACATTTTTTTTAATTTTTCTGCGGTGCTATTTATGCAGGTGTAATGAAATGCATTTAAGCATGTGCTGCATTTTATGCTCTTGTTTGGACTAATAATATTATCGCAACTATAGCAGTCCATTTTTGTTATTATTTACGTTTATTGTAATAATGTATTTATTTATTCGGTTTCTGTATATTTGTCTTTTATGCGAGGTTTCTTGATTTTATTTGATAATGGTAATTGATTTATTTAATAACAGTAGTAAAAATATATTAAATTAACACTGTAGTGACATCTATTGGTTTACTTCTAGTTTTTGAAAGATATTGCTCGGTAGGTGACTGGTTTCGCTTGGTCCATTTGTCGATGGTGTAGTACGACAAATTATAAATAATTATTTAAATTATAACGAATGATTTATGATTTTTTTTTTTTTTTTTAAGTGTCGCTTTTTTATATTGTTGTTGAATGTATCAGAATATAATTTAAGATCACATGGATTTTGCTTTGAGAATCACTTTTTGCGATCTATTTAATATATGAAACACTATTTGACACTAGATAATGTTCTTGATCAGTTTTAGGGTAGTTAGATAAAGTTTTTAATTGTTATTTTATTTTATTTATGTTGAATTTATCAGGGAAACACTGTTTTGTTCATTTCTACTGTTGTTTTTTTTTTGTTTTTGCACTATTTTAAACTGAAAACAATGGTGTTGACAAATTAGATATCGGAAGACCGTTAGGTTTGTTGAGTAAAGTTTTTGAATTTTTATTATTGTTTATTTGAAATTCACTCTTTTATGTATTAAACTTTGATTATTCACTATTAAAGTTTTTTTTTATACGTTAAATGACTTCAATTTAAACTAAAGATCGGGAGATATTTTGACAGGTGTTAACTGCACTAAGTAGGTAGATTAATTATAATATTATTATTATATTAGATTCGGTTTAAAGTGATATTTTTTCCGCATACATATCACTTGATTAATGTCTAATTAACACTATATTCATGTGATATTATATTCGCTGGTTTCACTTTTATTTTTAAGGTATAGTCGTTGACTTACAGTTGACCGCTCAACTTTTAGGTTAAGTATTATTGTACCAGGTTTTTATGCTGTTAAAGGGACTATTATTTGTTTTTGGAATTCACTGATTCACTCCACTGATTCTATCTTTTGTTTAATATGTTGGTTTAAATGTTATTCTTTAGATTTTACAGGATTTTTGTTGTTAAACTGTGGAGGTATTTTATTCCCTGTTGTTCGCGCAACGCAACTCACTGTTATATTGATAATTTTCAAAAATAATTTTCAAAAATCATTTATTAAAGTTATAATGACTTTAAAAACAGGCGCGAAAGAAATATTTCAATGCAGCTAAAAACGCCCGGTGATTGATCAAGCGTTCAAGGGCGAACGATGACGTCACTGTTGACCGGCCTGAGTAGATCCTGCAAACCGATGGCGGCGGCGGCGGCAAAGGTGTGACGTAGCACTTGTGACGTAGCGGTTAAAATGGCGCATGACCGTTTTCAGAGCCGAAATAGCACGAAATTTTTAAAACAACTACAAAAAATTGAAAATGCATTTAAAAAAAAAGAAAAAAAAGAGGCACATAATAAAATAATTATCTTTATTGAAATAAATTATTTAAAAAATGCACGAGAATTCCCTATTGTAAAAAAACTATATATTTTCACGGGTTTTTTAAGCTTATTCGCCAGCCCCATTCCCATAAAAAATAAATTATATTATAAGGAACTTTGTTAATGGCACGGAAGGGGTATTGAAAAGAAATGGCAGAAATAAGATACAAAAGTGATTGGATATCTACTCATGCCTACTTATAGCCTATAAGAAACGTTCATTATTAGCTCTTTCAGATAAATTAGATATTAACCCTTTTATCAGAAGAATGGCGTAGTTGGCAAATAATTACTTTAACCCTTTCAGACCCGAGCCTAGTTGACAAACATTTTTTTGTTTTTCGTTGTAGTAATGTGATTATGGGTAACAAAAAAAGAAAAAAATATTTTTTTTATATTTTTTATTAATCAATTTTTCTTGGAAAAGCCATACTCACAATTGTGAGTACTGGGTCTCAACAATTTCCAAAAAGAGATACTGGTTTAACAAAATATTCGAAGTAAGTTATCAAAAATCAATGATTATTTGCGATGAAACTTTAAGAAACAGTTGACATCTTTTGATAGGCATAAGTAGACATCACATTTTATACATTTGGTGCGAGATCGCTTTGAACATCCCTCCAGTCTGCAACACCTTGGAGCTTTGAGAGATTCGACAATGGGCCAGTGCTCATACCCGTCGTACCTCTTGTCTTCAAATGGAATTGCAGCTGGTTGGTATCTTTTTGAAGGTGACTGTATTGTTTGGGTGCTCGTTTCAGCATCTGCATCAAACATTCGTTTGGGTGGCAGTCCTCCAAGCAAATACTCTCCAATCGTCAGCCTAAAATCCAGCAGGTCCAGTATATCTTTTTTTCTGTAATTATTTTCGTTGCAAACTCTTTTGTACTCATTCCAGCTATTTACGATAGCTAAGTCAAACATATGAATAATTACTTTTAACGTCCATTTCTTTGTCTTGACCCAAGTCCTGTAACATTCCAGACTTTGATCACAACTATCGACTCCACCCATTTTTTCATTGTATAGTTTTACAACAGCTGGGCACTGAACTTGTATGTGTTTTTTTTCAGTTTTATCCCATCTTTCAACTTGAGTACTGGGCGTACTACCTACAAAGGAAGATGCCATTAAAATAGATTTGTTGTCTTTCCATTTCACAATAGAAACAGCATCATCTGATCGGCATATTTCTTCAAAATCCCCTCTCTTCATTTGTTTATCTGGGGTAAACTTGAAGCCTTTAAATCTGTTAGGCATAATGGTGCCTGTGCCATACATTTTTTTCTCCTTGAGTTTATCAAATAAAGGCATTGTTGTGAAATAACGATCAAAGAAGACAGAGCTTTCTTCTGGCAGAGTTGAAACAAGTCGCAAAATTACTGCAGGACCTAGACCTAATGTTCGATCGGGTAATGGTGTATTCGCACCTTGGTATATCTCGAAATCCAACACTGTTCCATTGGAACCAGTCATTACGAAATTTTTCAGTCCGGTTGGACGAGGTTTATTTCTTACAAATTGGCGAACGGCACATCTTCCTAGAAATGGTATCATTTGCTCGTCAATTGAGTAAAACCCAAAGTCTCTCTCAATAGAAAGACATCTGTCTCTCACTGCTTTTATCACTGGATCAATTTTCCAAAAAATATTATTAGCATGGCCTGCATTTTCAGCAAATGTGTCAACGAAGTGTAAATTGACGCGGAACATAAATAATCTGTCACGACTCATTGCTGATGCAATCGGATCAAATCGAAATCGAGAATGCCAATATAACTTGATCCTAGGAAATTTAATACAGCCAATCAGGGCATTTATACCAAAAAACTTTTTTATTTCAGAAGCAGAAGTTTTCAGTATGTTTCCAGTTTTATTTAAATAATATTGTGCAGTGTGTTTCGCTCCCAGCTCAAAAAGCTCCTGCGTAAAATAGCTCTCAAAGAATGCGACTGGTGATATTACTTGAGATGGTACTTTCAATGTTGGTGTTGTTGTCTTTCTCACAAAAGATCTTTTCCTCCACTGGTAGTTTCTTTGTGCTGGTGGTTGATTATCCGGTTCTTCGTCTGGCTCAGAATCAGATGAACTGCTTACGGTTCTATTTTGTGGGGTCCATTCATCTTCGTTATCATCATCGCTAAATAACTCAATATCTGATTCATTTCCGTTCATAAGCAAGTCAGTAATGGCATCTGGATCATTTATAAGATTCTCCATGGTCTGTAAATAAAATACAAATCATAAAAACACAGTAAAAACAAAGGCATTTTATTTAATGAATACAAATATCTTATCCCATACATTACTTACATTGGCAGGGTAGAGAACCAGAGCTCACAAACGTGAGTTGTAAAATTCAAATGTATCTAATCAATACAAAATACACTTTTAACTTGTAATAGAGCTACACTATTGTTTACTACACTCTTGACCAACGATAACTTCAATAACAATTGAAAGAAGTTGAATAAAAGCAAAGTTATGAGCAAAAACAGGGAGACCGACAAGACTTTATCGAACTGTCATAAAAGTGCAACAAAAGAATCCTGGTGTTGCCACCGCATAGAAATTTTACCCCATTAAAAAATATTTTTCAAGTACCCAGCCATGCTCACAAACGATCGAGACTGGTCACACACCCATAGAAGCATTGCACCGTCAGAAATTAAATCAGTAACTTACCCTCACAAAAGTGAGTACAGGGTCTGAAAGGGTTAAGTCAGTATTAACAACGATTTTTTTCTTACCTTTTACAGTTGTATTTTTATAATTTATACTTAACTTAACTTTAAATTTAACCTTTACACTTTATAACGTATATTTTACTTTATACTTGTTACGAATTAAGAGCTTCATAGATGCACGCACAGATGGCAGTGCATAGAGTTTGCGTGAAAGTCCGCAAGATGGAGCCAGTGGCCAGTTGTTGCCAGGGCCAGTGCGAAGGCTCTCAGAGAATCTCACTGTGGCAGATTCCAATTAGCCAGCTTCTAGTTAGGTCGACTATCGTGTCATAATTATATTACGCAGAGTAATAATAAATCCCTGATTATTCTAAAAGAACCAATTATTATAAACTCCTTCCACGACGAGTTATAGAACTGTTTGTGGGAACACAACAATACTTAACACTTTATGCCGTATATTTTACTTTATACATTACACTTTTATGCCGTATATTTTACTTTATACATTACACTTAACACTTTATTTTACTTTGTACTTTCTACTTTGTATTATATATCTGAGACTTTATACTTTGCACATTACACTTTACACTTTTAACTTTATATTTTAGTATATACGCTGTATTATTTGTACTTTATACATAATAATTTTTAACTTTATTGTTTTATCAATGACGATAAATGTGCTAAGTAGGTGAATACCAGAATATTTTTTTACATTTTGCTGCCTGTGGCCTAGGAGTCGAAAAGTCTTTCATGTTGATATAGGTCACGCTTCTAGAGATTACAATGTTCATTTATTTATTTTTAATCACCCCCTTGCTATTAAACGTGGTGTGAGAATGGAACAGTGAAAAACGAAAAATTTAACTTATCACCGAGACGTTTGTGTGGTTAAAACTGCCTTAAACCGGGCATAAGTCCGGCTTTACCACACTTATTAGTAAGACGGTCAGTAATTAATGAAACATAGTCCACCAGCACAGGAACCCCGTTTATCGTTTAACCATAATTGTTTTTATAATATACTAGTGAAACTCCCGCTACGTCTTATTACGTCTCTTCTTCCACCAGTCATTACTGTCTACCACAATGTTACATCGACTTTAATTCAACTCTGCATCTCATTACGGTGCAGAGATATTGCGTTAAGTATTCCTCGGGCATCTCCGACTTCTGCCATTAAAACATCTTTGAACAGTCCTGACACTAGTAAAAACAAACTTTAAAATTTTCATCGGTCGAGTAAAAAAAATATAACTATTAGATATATTTTTTAGATTTTGACAACAGCGCCACCTATCGGGTCCGAAATTCTCCTATATTTCAAGCTCGAACCAACCATAGACATTCAAAAAATTTCATTGAATTCGGTTGGGCGGTGATTAGCGTTTACGAACACAGTGACACGTGATTTGTATAATATGTTAAGATAGAAATAAAATAAAAATCCGTTGAAACTAAATAGAATAAAAATGTTCTGAAATTCTTGAGGAACGTAGGTAGATATTTGTAGTTGAAGGGTAATCAATATAAAATCAATACAAATCTATCGGAAAATGGAACAACCGGTAATAGATTGGCTTTTAATTTAAGACACACGAAGCCTGTTTCAAATTTAATTTCATATTGATTTTAATGTCAAAACTATCTAAAAACCTACCTTACTAAAATTATTTATTTTAATTTGAATTATCTCTTTAGATAATTATATATTAAAATAGTACGCTGTTGTTCTAAATTTTATAATATTCATACCTTTGATTGAATTTTAATAATATTCCCACTCATGATTTTAAAGGCAGCAATATGCTTTTTTTAATGTGAAACCGCACAAAATTCCCAATTACTCCCATCTGTTTGAAGCCAGTGAGAGTGTGGCATCCGTATGTAGTGGGGAGGAGAAGGAGAAGGGGAAGAGGAAGGTGGAAAAGTACCTGGCTATTCGGATCTGGTCACGAAACATGGCCAAAGCCATTTCAAGCAACATTTCAATTCTGAATGGTGGTCTTTCACCAGGGCGATACTGACAGTATCTTCCACTCTGAATCGTGCCAAAAATGAATGTATTATAAATTATTCTTAATGAGTAATTTGTGATACAACACATATAAATCAAATAAAATTTACTTACGCACAACCGGATTTGAACCCGCTACCTCCAGTTTGCTAGTACAGAGCCTTACCCCTCGACCACGGAGCCCGTCAATATTTTATAAAACGTGACTTTTAAGAAGAAATTTCTAAAAAAAAAAAATTAATTGGCAGTTCAAAAATTCAAATTATTAACTCCATACATGCAATTAAACATTTTAAATTGTAAATTGATAAGTCTAATCATTGAGCAAACGGTTTTCTGTGTAATCTAAAACTATAATCTTGCAGAAAGACAAGGACCACGACAGTGATTAAATCTAGTCCATTAAGGTTTCGTGCATTTAAAATTATTAACCACCCACATAGAGTTTTACTTGGCAGGCTGACAGCCGACGAAAATGCATAATTTATTTATAATCTGCGTGCTTTGTATACACATGTAACCGCTATCCCCGTGTCCAGACGGCTACCAACATATAAAAGCATCTACGTCAGTGATGAAATATTTGTTTTGCGCTTCGAAGGGATGAAGCAGACACTTTAAAAAAATTTTAACTTGTGTGCAAGGTAACCCATTACGACGCCAGATTATAATTTCGATGGTTGGAAATAGACCTTTAGGTAGATGCAGTGGGCTAGCATGACGTAAGCACGTGACTTTTCCTATCGTAGTGATCTTTATAAAAATATGTTATCTGGTACTTCATAGTGAAATTACTTTAGTTATGGATCAAAATTTAAAGGATAGATTAGTTTAATAATCATATACAGGCGTCAGTCAGTTATCGGTGAACCGTTCCAGTCCAACATAAATACATATGTAGAGAAAGATAGGTATTGAAGCTTTTTTTAATAAAATTTTAACCAATTAACTTTCGGCAAAAATTTTAAATCAATTCCTCGTAAAACAAAAAACTTCGAACTGTAATGAAAATATTCAAGAGAATGGAATAGAGAAGGATCAGTGAACTAGTTCTCGTAGATATGAGATATTCCATGGAGGAATATTATTAAATATATACGTATATATTACACTAGTAGCAAAGTACAACATCATAAGTCATAAGTCCATATATCACCGAGGAATTGATGGAATTACGTACATTAAACGATATTGACAATAGCCATTTTAGTATAAAACAATCAGATCTTTTTTATATTTCTATCACTTAGATATTCAAAACATACCTACAATTAGTTTCTTGTTCATACACAACAATAGTACAAAATATTTCCAATACGAAGGTACAATTTTAAATTGGGCCGCTTGTTCAGTATACTTTCCAATAGCAAAGTGATGAACGTAAATATCTCTTAATCCAAGCTTAAAAAGCAACTGAAATACCAACCGTCAGCAAATCCAGCATTCTTGATAATCTCAGGTTTGTACTAAGCATATATAGTCTATTCGCTGTGTGCCCAAGTTATTTATGTTTCCTTCGTTTCCATGTTTCCTCTAAAAAAACTATTTTTATTTTATTTGAAGACAACCATTGCTGATAAAGGGCTCTTAAAAGTAAGGTATCGCTCATTTACATTTCCTCTTAACACTTTCAAAGCATGCGATTGGTAAAGCTGAAAATATCTCAAACCAATATTTTATTTTTCCTTTTATGTTTGTTCCTACTCTTTCCAATTGAATTGTTTGAACACTTTTATATGTTTCTCTCAGCATTAATTAAAATTTCTTTAATTTTTGGTTCAGTTTGAATTCAGTGTTTGGCACAATTCATGATGAAAATATTATTAGTAGAGAAAATACACGTACTATATTGGCTAACTAACATACGAGTATATGTTCCCCTCTGCCCCCCCGCCATACGAAAGAAGAATAGACTCAATTAAAAAAAACTTATTCACTTAAAAAATGCCACCATATTGAATCACAAAATGATTGAAACTAGCAGCTCAATGAATGCAAAAAATAATATATAACAAATCTTTACCGCACATTTTTTCTTAAATTTTATTACAATAAAATATATTTACTAGTGGGAGTTATTAATTTGTATTGAATCAGAAAATTGTAATATTGTTTTACCCACGTGTAACTGGGGCACGGTAGGTACCCGAAGAAAACTGAATAGGTGATCCCAAAAAAGTGTATCTATACCAATTTGAAATATGTCGCCGAATTACAGTAGACTATTTGATATTTGGCCACAGAAATGTCAGTAAATTTATTTTTTGTTCATGAAAGAATTTTAATATCTGAAAATGTTTGAGTTTAAAGAAAATTTGATCTTACCTGCGGCACACATATCTCTTCAGTACCGAAAACGAATAAAGTAATGAATTGTTTTGTTCAGTCGAAGTATTGAAGATAGAATTATTGACCTGATCGGTTAGGGGTGGCAATGGGTTAAGGTTCGGTTCAGAGTGGTTTGGGAACTGCGGGTAAGAACGATCTACTCCGGACTAGATAATGACCTAGAGATGGCAGAGTGGATGTTTGCCTTTGGATGAGACCAGCCCTTTATACAAACGACTGTTGGCGTCGAATGCTTTGAATACTGATTAAAAATGTATTATACGTGAACATGAATGTGAAGGCAGGGGAGCTATGTCGCCACCCAGTTGGGCAGCCTTGTGGGGCGGGTTTAGATAGGGGCAGTAGGAAGTGCTTTGTTAGTGCGGGTCTTGAAGAGGCCCGGATTACATGAAGGAGGAAAAACAGATACCTGAAGCTCGTTTCCCATTAGAGCCGTCTTCCTCAAAAACGAGTCGAAGAAGCGGCCTGTAGAACAGACTCAGCATGCTCACTTGATGCCAACTTTCGGTCTGAACATTAGAGATGGCAATCGATTTGTAAACAATGGATTTTCAATCAGTCGGACCGCCCTCCTTTGCACAGAATCAAGTAGGTGTATCAAGTATTGTGGGGCTCCAGCCCAGAGGTGGCTCCCAAAATAAATTGTTGGGCGTACTTACTTTTTGTACAGGGTTAGTAGCTGATTACTATTGACGAATCTGCTAGCCCTATATAAGGCGCCCATATATAGATATGTTTATGACCAGTTTTGAAAAATGTGGTTTTTACATAGGCATTATGGTTTTTTTAAATATTTTTACCTATAGTCTTCAATGCCTGCACACAACCGTAAAATGGCCTTACATTTTCCTCTGGTTGTGTCTTTTCGGCTAATTTGAAGGAACCTTACCTTTTTTGCAGCATCTTTTCAGTCAAGGATCGGACCTAAAGCCAAATGCGGCGCTCGCCAGATATTGTAATATCGTTCACAGAATAAGCACTTATTAACTTTCCCCATGTAAAACTTATTGTATGTTATATGTAAGTCTCTAAACCACCAATTAAGGCGATGCACTACGTAGTAATGCAAAATCATGTGTTTTTGGTTTGAAAATTTGGTCGCCTAGAAATGTTTCAGATGCTTTAATTAAATACTACGAGTAGAATACATCTTGGCCTTTGAAACAATAGAGTATTTTTTAGATAAGTTTTTTTATAAGATAAGAAAAAAATAATGTATAAGGCCTATGAAAACTGCTTTAAAGTTCAAAATCTCCTACTTACGAAACTATTTTCGGCAATAATTTTATTGTATAATGTGGCTAGTTAAGTTGTTTATAAAATGATCGGAAAAAAATTAAATATTTATCCCTGAACATCTACAAAATAAAATAAAAAGGCACTTTTTGGCCATGTTTTTTTCTTGCATAAATTCAAACAGGCGGATGGTGTTAAGCGGAAATTTAAACCTTATCGCCATCTACGTAAGGGCTGTTATTGATAGAAGCTCGATATAAAATATTACACGACGTAGTGCATCACCTTAATAAAAATTAAATAAATATTTTTTTCAAAAATCCTATTGTGATAACTAATATAATTCCTCATAATCTTATGATTCTAATTCTGAATGAAATCGATTGAGTTAATTTTAAGTACTCTGGGTAGGTACTATTCTCTGACCATGATGTAAGTTGGGACTTTTCAAAAATTCAAGTGTCCCCCTCCTGAATAAGTGATTCCTTGTGTTACTCACAAGGCTATTTTTAAATATAAAATATTATTTTTAGAATTTGACACATACTTGTATATCAATTATGCCACCACTGCATCACACGCGAAAGCGGAAGAAGATAAACGCAGGTAATCTAAATGCAGTCAAAACTCGATAATTTGGAAAATATTGTAAAAAAATTTACACTCTCTCATATTGCAGGTTTGCTTTCTGCCCTCACAAACTTCTCAGTTTGTGAGTAAGCACGGACGAGAGATAAATAATGCACGGTCTCTACAGATTACTGTGCAAAAGATTCCTACGTTGCCTTTATATTAGAGAATATACATAATATCCAGTTATATAATCGAACTTGTACCTAACCAATAAATCAGATGTGCTCTATTTCCTACACCTTCGAAAACCTACACTTACTTTATAACGATGAAAATATTTTCATTTGTACGAATGTTATTTGTTGCATTATACAAGAGGTATGCAAAAATATTTTCAAAGCAAAACTACATCGGAAACCAGAAGCTATAAAGTAAATGCATCAACCCATTATAACCGTAATAATTCTATCATTGTACCTATGCAAAACTCCGGTTGGCCAACACAAACACCTCGTTTCCCACTAAACCCGCAGCAAATTTACTGTACACTAGTAAATCAGGGCGATTACCCAACCGACATGGGTAAATGATGCCCATATATTTCCACAAAGATTATCTGCTTCCTGCATGGAGAAGTTCAATAATTACGGTGAATAAATGCAAACGCAATGTGAAGCTTTGACGCCCTTTTAATGGCGCAATTGCAGTGGCGTGCGAGGAGGTTTTCCCGACAGTGCCAGTGGCGTGATGTGACTTTTTCCGATTTTCATCAAAACGTTTCGTAAATTTCGTTAGGGAATAATACTTTATTTTCAACATTTTTTGAGGAAATGCTAGTCAGAAATGTTTGTACTTACCTACTTTTTCGTAAAGAGTGGTAGGTAAATACTATCTAGTATCTCCTAATATCGCCCTGGTGAAAAACCTCCACACAGAATCAAAACGTTGCTTTAAATGGCGTCAACCATGTTTTGTGACCAGATCTGAATAGCCCTCTGAACCTTTGTACCTTTCTTTTCCCCATATCTTTGGGGGTCTGGTGAGGAGGCACGAAATGAAAGATGTTGTGAAGGTCACAGTGTTTTATTTGAGTCAGGTTGCCGTATGTGAGATGACTTGAGGACCGATGATGAAGACTCCGGATGCAGGCGGTGAAGTGTTGGTCAATGTGCGGGTCAGTAAGTTGACGCCGCTGCTGGTGGTACAGGTACTGGTGGAGAGCGTGGGTCTTCTGGGAGCTCCAGTACTGACAGGGAATCCGAAGGTGCGGTGGACCTAGTCGGCGGTTGTGCAGGTTGATGCATAGACCGGCGAAGATGCCGCGTGGTCTAGATGCGTGGATGTAGCGCTGATCAGATGTGCTGGAACCAGGGGGCTGTGACCCGGTGTAGCGCTGGCCAGGGACGATGGCCGGGGCCCGGGCGCCGTGATTATCCCGATGGAGTCCATTATTGAACCGTGCAAAGCCGGGTGTTATCGCCTCGCGCGCAGCGGAGGGGCGCGGGTACCTTACCCACTCCATTCAATCTCGAAACGTTTCCTTATCGGGGTGCCATAGTCCCAATGCCTCCGGTCGGGAGCAGTTGGTACTCTTGTGCGAAAAGCTAATAATAATGATAAAGATTTACTTCTCGAATTTCAGAAAGATACAATTTTCGAACTGATTTTTTGTCTGTAATCCTGTATTTCTTTATACAACATCGCATTTTTTCATTATGTTGAACATGTATCATTTTATTTATTCTTTAAAGTGCACATATTTTCAACACGATATTTGAACATTATAGGGCACTTAAAATCACTATAGTTGTACATTATAGTGCACTTAATATCACAATATTTATTCATTAAAGTAAACATTAAATCCGATATTTTTACAATATAGTGAACATAATATCACTATATTTTATAAATTGACTTGCAGAATATTTCACGATATATGTACACTATAGGGCACACAGCATCACTATATTTATACATTTAAATGCACTAAATATCACGATATTTGTAAACTATAAAGCAAATAATAGAATATCCAAACCTTTCCTTGCCATTTTTCACTTCATTTTCCTTCAGCCTCACAACATCGGAGGGCAGTTGTGAGGCTTCTCCGGTAGTTATTGCATAAAAATAAACTTTGTATTATATTTACTGTATACGGTGTCTGGAAACATAGTACAAGCGGGAAAATGGTGAATCTACATCAAATTTGAAACCGATTTTGTGGAATAAGCTTTCAAAGAAAATCGAGACCCAAGTAAGAATATTATTACGTGCTATAGATCAGCAAGTTTTCTGCTTGTACTACGAGTTTTCAGATACCATATTACGAAACACCTATCCAATCTTATGTGATAAGGGATGTATTATATAATTACCAGAAGAAATAGAAGAAAATATAAACTATGTATTTTAAATTTGAATCAACTAATATATGTATTCTAAAAAATGTTTTTAAAATAATAAATGAATGAAATAATATATGTGTATATTACTTTTTACAAATTCAAAATACCGCAAATAATTAAAAATAATTGTAATATTTTTAACCTGCAACTAAGCCATATAAATTAACTGTAACATTACTTCACTGTTATTATTATTATCCGTAAAACTTTTGTTTTACTTCTCTCTGTGTACACATTTCCAAACATAGTAATATTTCTTCGCACAATAATAGTTCCATTAAAAATTCACAGATGTCAGTAGTATAAAGATCCATTTTACCATCTTTTCTACAGTTGGTACAAATAAATACTAACTTACTGCAAGTAGGTCAGTTTCCTCGTTTCTCAGAAGCCAAGACAATTGATAGACTGTTTGTCAGGCCGGATATAAGAGAGATTATGAAAGGTGGTAAAAGGAGATTGAAGAAAATAAAACTTCAAAGGTATTGTGGAAAACTTCCTTAGAAACGAAAAGGTTTCAGATTATAAAGATGTGGATTTATGATGATGAACGTAGGAAATAATAATATGGTAGTTTGTACCCTTACCCCTGGATTACTTTCTGGGAGCAGTGAAAGAAGAACTAAAAATTCACTCAACATAATTATTATGTTAGAGGTCTTTCCATAGATGTCACCAGTAAGCACTTTTTGAATTACAAAATTTATATTATTATTATTGCCATAACGTCAAATTAAATTAATATACAAAAATACACCATTATTTATAAATTTAATATTTGCACTACTAGACATTGTGCCTCAGTTACCTCTTTATTACCTCGTTTATTCGTTATTTAAGTATGAACTAGAGGATGGTATTTCTTTAATAATGTTATTTCGTACCGACATAACTCGACTTTATTTTGCATATTAATTAAATTGTGAGCACACACACTCGATTTTTTTTTTTAAATGCGATACAACTTCAAAAATAATATCATAGTAAACTATAACAAAGTATATAGCATATAGTTACGATATTTTTTACCGGGAGATGTCACTAGTATACATTTTCCAGAATTTTTGCGAAGGTACTCGCGAAACGGCTGACGTCTAGTATTATTTGCACTATCCATAGATGTCACTAATGGCTTGAATTAACATTCCTCATATAATAATCGTAGGTTTCGCAATATTACGTAGCTATTTGGAATGAATAATAGTAATATTTGGCTAATTTATATAGCGCCGTTTTCGTGAAAAATCACCTCAAGGGCGCTGTCAAAATAATATATTCCAATGTATTTGAATTTTGTTCAAAAAATTAATTTTGAACGTTTGTCACCTTTTTTTACTCCCTACTGTAATTTTACTTTTCTTTGCATTTGAGTCCTGTAATTTTGAAGTCGGCAATCTGATGTTACATTATTGTTTCAGCAGAAAACTCAGAACCCCATATAAATAGTATAAAATTACATAAACGTATCGTTTTTGTGTATTATATTTATTTCCGGTTCATTTGAAGGGATTTTTTTTATGGTTTAATGTGAATTTGTGAAAAAAATAATACATTCATTCTTGAATTGTATAATTTTAAAAATATAAAAATAACAAAAAAAATACTGATTTTATTTTATCTGGCATTTTCACAATATTGTATAAACTAAAACCTAGTTAATAACCACTATGTAAATTGCCATCTCAACACAGGCGTTACACACCTAGTGAGATGGGCAAAACGTCACTATTGTAACTAAATGTAATATTAAAATAAAATAAAATAAAGAATTTTCCAGAATGCCGAATTTTCCGAGAACGGAATAGTAGGTATTTTTTGTGACTATGTACAACTGTAAACTGGGAGCGTGTTTCAAGACAGATTTTTATCGCGGTTCATTCGCTTTGGCTATCCGTCAAATAATTATTATAAATTGATACATTTTTGGGTAGTTTACAAAAAAAAGGGTAAAATAATAAGTAAGTAAACATCATACAGAATCCGTTACAAATATTTTTTTAAATTTGAAATTAAAAGGAGACAACGGGAGACGCATAATTTCTAAAGAGGCAATCTGACATTTTAAGAAATATGATAAATGTGGCAACATTGAGGATTTCAAACTATATTTATATGTGTACCAGAATTCTGAACCTAAAACTGTTATTCGGCTATCAATTTAAATTTAAAAAAGGAATTAGTACTTTAAAGACGGTAGGTAATCGGCAAGATGCTGCGCAGAAAATTAAGTTCTCTATAGTAAGAAAACGGTCTGCAGCGCATTTCAGTGTACCACTTCACTACGAAGTGCGCAAGGTCTTGAAGCATAAACGGACATACCATATTAAGTACGCTTCGTGGATATCTTTTCTACAGCATCCTTCCTTAATCCTTCATCGGTCATTTACATGCCACGCTGCCGTATCTCCACTCCGCTGTGCACTCATAACCTTGCTTCTTTGGACAAGAACATAATACACAATTTTGAAAAAAATATATGATGAAATTCAGCATTAGCAACCACAAGTTTTCTCAATCTCAAATAATGCGCCAGAGACTACGCTGTAGTGGTGGCAGCCTTATCATAATATCCATTAAAAAGAGCTTGATAAACATGATATTCATAGATGGCACTAGTAGAATCGAATGAATTGAGTGCAGAGTACGAATTTTCTTACAAATAGTCTGTTATGACATTCAGGGTCGGTCCTGAGCAGGGGCATTTCTCTCAGCTTTGGCCTTGAAACTCATTTGAAACCGCCACGCCCTCCTCAAAATTCTTATAGAAAACGAATAATATGGCTAAAAGCTCAGATCTCATTGGTGAGAGCAGAATGATTGGTTTGATCTCTCGCTCTCTATCATAATGACTCGTGTAACAGAAAGAGATGACGGAATTTTGCCGTTTGACAGTTTCAAATCATTCAAACAAAATGAGAATGGTTTATTTATACACGCGGGTTGTCATTTGCTGCCGAAATACTATCATTTCCGTCGAAAATATTGCGTGTTAAAGTTGTTCGTGATAAAAATACAATATAAGCCAGTATAGTGTTAGCGAGTTACAAACATTTATTCAACCTACCTACGTAAGTTCAAGTTTAAAGTGAATTGACAGTTTTTAGGTTATTCGTTCGGTTTTTTGAACAATGCTAAGAACTTATAAATGTTATTTATTATATCGATAAACTTATTCATGTTATTGATTAGTGTTATCTTGTATTATCTTATTGTTTTGGTGAAATTAAAGATTTTTAAACATATGTAACCATGAGTTCATTAGGCTGAAAAATGTCGGAATTCTTCGTCGTACTGTCGGATGTTTTGGAAATTTTCTTCAGTGTTTTTGCAAATTTCTTGTCATTTTGGGTTTCTTCTTCTCAGATTAACAAGTTTCATCTTAAAGAAATGCACTGTAAAAGTTTATTTTCTTAGTCAGATGAACCTTGCCCTTGGAAAACATTTCGACATTTTTCTGCTTCAAGGACATTTTTATTTTTATAATAGTTTTTTTGGGCTGGTGAATGAATAGAGTAGGCTGAGAGAAATTATGTTGTTTATGGTCGCATCTTTTTTTAAATGGCCTTGAGTTTCCTCTACCTTGTCTACTGCTCTGCTCCGCACGGTAGGTACTGATTGTATTTCTGTGGTTAAGTACTGTATAATTCCGTTACATACAAAAAGCCCGAAGATATCGATCTAGAGAGTGGTATATTTATCTTATGGTCCTGAGCGAAACGGCGCCTGACGTGAGTAAAACCAGCAGACGGTTGTGCAGGTCATCACTGTAATCAATAAAACTCCTGATTATTTGTGTTTTTGTGTAGCTCCGTTTGTGTGAAAAATAATTTCAAGCGCGATTAGAACTGTTAGGTGTAAGGTATAACGGACCGCTCCAATTGCGCCCGCGTAGAGCCGGCCCCGGACATATTTTTTTATTCACAATTCAGTATTTGTAAAGAAGTTCGTAATCTCACTGTTAGTACGTACCTACAACCATCTGTGCACATAGAAACATGAGTAAAGGGCGAATTTTCCTCATGTTTTTTTTTTAACTCCAAACGGCAGGTACCTACTGAAAAAAAAATTCCGTAACGGCTCACGGTTACAGTACACAAAAAAAATAGTTTTACTTAAGCCGTCAAAAATCTTTACTTTACAGTTTTACAGGGTAACCGGGCAATTCAGAACAGTGGCAAACTGCATTAGGTTAGGTTTATAGGCCAGTTTTTTTCATCATAACTTTATATCACTTTTCAAAAGTGTGTTGAATTGTTTTCTAGTTGTCAGATTCTCATAACAAGTTTTTTTTAATATAAAAATCTACTCCTAGGTAGATAAGCCTACCTACTTTTGAATCCACACAGCGTACTTACATTTTGTATAAACTATTAAAAATCTTCTTAAAACTTCAAATATTCAGTGGCTTTGAATGTGAACATAAATTTGAAAATGTTCAAGAAAGCGGTGTGCAATGCGAGAAACATACATAGTTAGCAAATTATTATTATTATTATAAACATACGTTGTTTAATGCCATAAAATTACTAAATTTGACACTTACAAACACAATGGAGACTCGGAATGCGAGAACCGTCATCTCCAGTGTTGCCAACTCAACTACTTCAAAATATGCTAGAGTGATGGGAAAAATATGCCAGAAATATGCTAAATTCCTTTAAAAAATGCCAAAAAAAAGCCAACATAAATTTAACTTAGTATTTATTGAGAAATATAGTGATGGGAAAAATATGCCTGAAAAATTCTAAATTACTTTAAAAAATGCCAAAAAAGCTAACATAAATTTAACTTAGAAATAAAATCAGTGAAATAAAATATCAATATCTTTATCTTCTTCTTCTTCATTAACAGCAGCTGATGTGGAAGGCTGAGAGACGGAGTCGTAACTTTCTTTGGTCCCAATGCAGCGTAGTACTTCGTCAGGAACAGTGTAAGAATAACAGCACTTTCCTGCTCTCTTTAGGCCAAATCTCACGTAAAAATGGCATTCAGGGTTCTCACCGCCAAACGATTTCGGAGTTTTGTTTTGACCAGACTCATTTGGCTAAATACACGTTCAATGTCAATGACATAAATCCCCGAAGGGGTTATTATTAGCTGCATGCTTCATATTGCATGACTTCATTCCAACACTTTACAGTGGAAGTTAAGGATTCCCATTTAATGTGAACTATGTTTCTCCATTGAGACACCAGTTTTTCAATCGATATCATTTTTGTTAGTCAAAAAATTGTTTTTTTTTTTATTTTCATGTTTCTGTAAAAATAAGCCAAATAAATATGCTATATGCTAAAAGCATAAAAGTTATGCTAAACATGGAGTAATTATGCCAAATTTAGCATATAATATGCTAACTTGGCAACACTGGTCATCTCACGATCCCATATCACGTTGCCACTCAACCTGATTTATTTCAACGAGTCGCAACGATGAACAATGCAAGTATAAAATATTTAGCGATACTATACTTGAAACGTATCCCAACTTGACTTCCTTGACTAGGAAGGAGAAACAAGAGATAAGACACCATTTAGCTATGATGTGTTTTATTAATAAATTTAAACTGTAATTTATGTGTTTATTTATTGCATCTCAATATACATATATCATGTTTTTTTTCATAAAAATCAACCTCACTAGGACTAAGCCGGAATCGAGGTTAACAATTTGCATTTGAGTGAAGCAAACAAAGAGTAATCACAAACGGTTCCATGCTAACTCAACACAGTGACTATTCAACACACTTTTAAAAAGTGATATAAAATCATTAGAAACTATGAAAAAAAATTATCCTAACCTACTTAACCCAGTAAATAAAGTTTTTGTTTCATCACTTTCCATGACTTTATATAACTTTTTAAAGATTTGAAGAATTATCATTTTGATGATTTATCCGGTCATCATCACAAGTTATTTATTAAATTTAATTATGTTGTGTTTTATAACCATGTTTTTATAATATAAATTATATAATAATGGTTTACAACAATAATATTCAATGACAGCTGTCGTCTTTTTTCATCACTCTCTAGAAATTTCACAAAATAAAACCAAAATCGTAGCTAAAATCTAAATATCTATATTTTAATAAGTTTATAATAGTGAAGTGTTGTAATATTAGCTATATTAACTAATATTCCGTGCCAATATGACTACAAGGACAACTGCAAAGACTGCACTAAATAATACAGACACACAACTCCTCCAACTCCTTGACAAAAAGTTTCAAGAGTTTAAGGTGGAATTTATGAAAACCGTGAGAAACGATTATAGAGAAGAAATCGAAGAATTAAAAAACAAAATATTAACTCTGGAAAAAAATTGACACACTAAAAAACAACAGCCTTGAAAACACCCTGGAACGAATAGGTACTTTTCTTCAAAATGTACTATTAAACAGCTATGACATTATATGTCTCAGTGAAACATGGCTAAACAATTCAATTATTAATGAGGAACTTTTCGATTCAAGATACCATGTTTGCATACGAGATAGAGATTATCATAACCTCAATCAGAATCGCGGTGGTGATGTTTTAATTGCAGTCAAAAGTAATTTAATTTCTGATCAAAAAATAGAATGGGGATCTGAAGCGGGAGACATTTGGGTAACTATTTCGCTTCCTAATAAAAAAAATCACATATGCACTTAATATATCTCACCAGATAATAAACACCCTCATAAATATTACGTCACATATAAACAAAGCATCACAAATTATCACATATAACAATGATGAAAGTTTCATTATGGTAGGAGATTATAATCTACCTAACTTACATTGGTCACCAATAAATGAAAACGGTGACTATATGTACACCGAACCCATCAACTCAAAATCCCGCCTTTTCGAACTTTATGGAATTTTTATCATTTATTAATTTGAAACAATATAACTCTCAAATTAATAATATAAATAATCGTATTCTTGACTTAGCTGTAAGCAACATACTACTGAAAATTACGCATAGCAATATCTCATTGGTACCGGAAGATGTTTATCATAAAACACTGCTAATCTCGATTCATACTAAAAAAATAAACAACTTAAATATAACACAAAGCAAATATTACAATTCAGAAAAGCGGATTATTCAGTAATAAACACAAAACTTAACGAAATTGATTGGGATCATAAACTGAACCATTTGAATACCAACACGCAAGTGACGTATTCTACAACATATTGAACAATATTAAAATAAATTATGTACCAACTAAACCGGCAAAAAATTGTTATTATCCACCATGGTCATCATCTCTTATAAAAATAATTAAAGAAAAAAATAAATATAATAAAAAAATTTAACAATTTCAAAATCCACGTGACTACCAAACGTTTTCACTCATAAGATCTAGACAGAAACGAATTGCACAACAACTCTACATACGTACTCTTATATACGTACTGCCGAAAGTAACATGAATCGCTGTCCTAGTTCTTGTATGTTCAATAGACCTTTTTTTGCAAAACTGAGTTATGAATGCCAATATGTTCATTAGTCTATAGCGCATTAATGAACCTCAAAAAAACATATTTTTTGGTTTTTAAGTGACATTTTCAGCATTTTTGGAGTGCCAATATCCACTCACGGAACAATGTTTTAGTTCTTATTTGTTCAATCTCCCAGAAATTAGAAATTCAAACACTCAACGTTTTGAATATAATATATTTTTTAAAGTTCATAGATATTTGTTCAACATCCCGCCGAACGTTGAGGTCTTGAATGTTTAATCTCCACTTTCAACCAATCAGGAGTCGGCTAGTTAAAATCAGCGGCCATGTTGATTTTTAGTTGCTTTCCAACAACTAAATTGTTCCACTAAAAATATGTTTAATTGCGAATATATATCTACTGTTATTGAACTGAAAAATGACTTCACCGACACCAGAATCAATAAACCTTAGACCAGTAGCTCAAATATAAAGGTAAATCTTAAATTTTATCATTTATAGGCTTTTTCACCATATTTTACATGTACTTCTTGAATTTGCTAGGCAAATATACAGGATGTTTCATTTATTATTTATTTATTCAATTATTTATTTACACCCTTAGGGCTTTTACCTAAAATGAGTCTTAATAAATTATATTAGTACACTAAAACTTATTTTTATTCAAGAAATACAACAAAAGAGCCAGGACATGGAAATGTGCAAGAAATCGACTGCCCTCATATAGTCTGATTGAAAGACGACACATATTTAGTCCGTTATCATTGCTGAGATCGCTGATGGAAACGAAGTCCAAATCTTAAAATTTTGAACTCATTCAATTAAAAGTTTCCGATTTTTTGTTTTTTAGTCACATAAAAAACAATAAATAAATTCTTACATAGGAACTACAATAAAACCAACTAGGCACACGACTAACAATAATGAATGTATTTTTATACTAGCGCAGACCCATAACACAAATCGCTGGATATTATAATTTTAGGATTTTAAGAGCTGAAAGAATTTAAAAAATAATATTTTACTCACGATAATCCACATAAATAATAAACTCACGGCAAATAAGACCTTTCGAAAGAATTTTGTTTTTTCAAAAGTAAGTAAACTTTAAAAATTACATTTGTCAAATGAAGGTAACGAAACAATAAAAAACAAACCAACACACATTTCAAATAAAGAATTATTAATTAATTTATTCGATTACTAATCAGTTCCAATTTTCAGCTGAAAATTGAACTTGAATAATTTTACGCATCACTCGGGATTTTTTTTGATGGAATACCGCTCAACTGCTCCCAACCATCTGGAGCCAGTGAGACTATGGAATCCAAAATTGGGGTATATTCGTATATTGTGAGGCTGAAGGTAGTGTGGAGGGAAAGGAGAAGAGAGAAGGTAAATGAGTACCTATTCAGATCTGGTCACCAAACACGGCTAAAGCCATTTCAATTCTGATGGTGGTTTTTAAAACATTTCTTCCACTCTGAAATATGCCCCAAAAAAACTATAAGTTATTTTATATGAATAATTTGTGAAATAACATAAATGAATCAAATAAAATGTACTAATGCACGCCGGGGTTTGAACCCGCGACCTCCGGATATCTAGTCAAGAGTACCCCTAGACCACGGAGGCCGTAAGACGTACGATGTAAGAATATTTCACATCACGCATGCACCGACAACCGATAGTAGTATATTAGCGGTAGGTACCTTTGTACTTGTACGTAGTTTTCAAACTTACATAATATTTGGATGATTTATATAGAGCAATTTTTGTGAAAAATCACCACAAGGACGCTGTTTGAAATCTGAAAATCACCCTGTATATACAATTTACCACTATTTGGCTAATTGAACAAAAATACCTCAAAATTATTGGAGCCGAATTGTTCAATCTCCAGACCATATGTTCAATATCCAAAATAATCATTCATAATTTTCAAGTCATCTTCAACGTCCACCTTTAAAGTCATAAAGTCATAGTCAAAAAACATCTCCTGTAAAATTTGCTAAATGGTCTATTGAACATACAATCACTAAGGCAGCGGAATAGTAATCCTAAACTCTTCTGGAATCATTTCAATAACATAAAAAACACAATCGTCCCCTCCAAGGGCGATGCACCTAGACGATAAAAAAGTAGAAAATGGCCAAGACATATATTATATTTTAATGGAATATTTCCAATCAGTTTACAACGATAATAACCTACCTACATTCGATATACCAGAAAACACAAATAACATAAATATAACCATTGTTAAATTCACACAAGAAATAGTCTTAAAAGAAATAAAAGCTCTTGACATAAACACAAGCGCGGGTTGTGTTGTCATTCCATCATACTTTGTAGCTAATTGTGCCGAAACATTCGCAAAACCTCTCTGCATCATATGTAATAAATCAATGAACGAAGGCACGGTATCTGATATATGGAAAAGGGCCTATGTAACACCAATCCACAAAAATGGCGAAAAAAATAATGTTAAAAACTATCGTCCGATTTTATAACTAACAATATTCAGTAAATTAATGGAAAACATTATTTACAAATATCTAAGTTCACAACTCAATCACATCATAACAACAAAGCAACATGGTTTTACAAAAGGCAGAAATGTAGAAAGTTCTAAGTACTAAATCTCGTTCTTCTTACTGAATTTATCGTCGATCACATGGACAACCTCACTCAAGTAGATATCATAAATATAGACTTTCCCAAAGCATTTGATAAAATTTATCAAAAATTATTACTAAGAAAACTTTGGTCATTATTAGAAATTTATTTCGTTGGGTTACATCTTATATACTCAACAGATCACAGGCAGTAGCAATAAAGGGCTTCAAATCAGATTTCAATGAAATTTTCCCTGGGGTCCAACAGGGTTCTCATCTCGGATCATTGTTTTTCATTTTATATATTAATGATTTGATCAATGTTGTAAAATACTATGAAATAGAATTATTTGCAGATGATGCTAAGCTATACAAACTAATAAAAGTCTAAATAATTGTGTCAATTTACAACATAATTTAAAAAATATATATCCACCTAATGCCAACAAAATCAACTATATCAACTATATGTTTCAAAATGTCATCACATTGTCTTTTCGAGAAATAAAAATTAAATATTATTTAATTATTCTTTAAACAACAACAAAATTGCGCCAGAGTCAGATATTCGTGATCTCGGAATAACACTTGATAGTAAACTACAATATAACCTTAATATCAAATCACAAATAAAGCTGATAAGATGTTAGGCTTCATCATAAGAAATACAAAACTTTTCAATAGCATCGATATCGTAGCAACTCTACTTTGCCTATGTACGAAGTCATTTGGAGTTTGCATCAGTTGTTTAGTCTCCATTTTACAAAATCCACATAAACAAAATCTAAACAATTCAAAACAAATTCCTAAAATATTAATTTTTTTAATGATAAACTAACGTTTATAAGACAATGTTTTATGTATAGCATAAAGGATAACAAATAATTATAAGCAATAATTGGTCATCCGAAATACTAATACAAATTGAAAATATCTCCCGAGTAAAAATAAATGCCGCCAACGGGAACTGAACCCGTGCCTTCTGATGTCCGATCATCAGGCCTGACCGGTTTAATCTTTTAAACCTTTAATTTAACCTTTTTCGTTTATAATATATAATCTTTAATTTTGAATAATTTTTTTAATTCATGTTCTTTTCTCAAAAAAATTAAATAACTTATTCCATAGTATGCTGTCTCAGTTAAAGTCACAAGGAGGAAATCCATAATTGGTTTTATTTTACTATATAATACTTATGTACATACTGATTAAATGTAAACTGTAGATTTCCCGAAAATGAATAAATAAATAAATAACTATTTGCAATGTGTGTCTGCTACCTACCCGTATTATTAGTAAGGTTAATTGGGTTTTCTGAACCGTTAATCTGTGCCTGCTACCTATGATTATTACTTCGGTACAGTCGAGGGCCCATTCTACTTTCCAGAAGCGTGTTAAGTTCCGGATGCATTAGGTTACGTTTAGTTTTCTGTACCTACCGGTACCCGTACTGGTACCTATACCGGCAATGTGTACCCGATACCTACGATTATTACTTCGGTACAGTCGAGGGCCCATTCTACTTGCCAGAAGCGTGTTAAGTTCCGGATGCATTAGGTTACGTTTAGTTTTCTGTACCTATACCGGCAATGTGTACCCGATACCTACGATTATTACTTCGGTACAGTCGAGGGCCCATTCTACTTGCCAGAAGCGTGTTAAGTTCCGGATGCATTAGGTTACGTTTAGTTTTCTGTACCTACCGGTACCCGTACTGGTACCTATACCGGCAATGTGTACCCGATACCTACGATTATTACTTTGGTACAGTCGAGGGCCCATTCTACTTGCCAGAAGCGTGTTAAGTTCCGGATGCATTAGGTTACGTTTAGTTTTCTGTACCTACCGGTACCCGTACTGGTACCTATACCGGCAATGTGTACCCGATACCTACGATTATTACTTTGGTACAGTCGAGGGCCCATTCTACTTGCCAGAAGCGTGTTAAGTTCCGGATGCATTAGGTTACGTTTAGTTTTCTGTACCTACCGGTACCCGTACTGGTGCCTATACCGGCAATGTGTACCCGATACCTACGATTATTACTTCCGTACAGTCGAGGGCCCATTCTACTTGCCAGAAGCGTGTTAAGTTCCGGTTTGGATTAGGTTCGGTTTGGTTTTCTGTACCTACCGGTACCCCTACTGGTACCTATACCGGAAATATGTACCTGATACTTTTTTTTATTTATTTAAAAATGTATTTCTTTTAAATAAAAACATAAATATGTTATACTAAAAAAACTAAATACAGTAAAAATGTTTTATTTTTAACGTAACTACCCAGTGCAATAGAGAAAAACGTTTCTCGTGTTTGAGTTGGGGAGTAGTGCAATTATAATATACATAGGGTAAAGAAAAGAAAGAAAGTTTTTATTTATAAAGTAAGAAATAAACAAAACGTATATAGCATGATAACAAAAGTATAGATAATAAAAATAGACATAATAAATTGCGACAATAAGCTATTGGTGATTCGAATGCTGATATAATATTTCAAGAGGATATGGTAAAAAAATAAGATTTTTTTTTTCTAATTAATGATGAAATTAAATAGTTAATTATTTACTATGTATGTATTATTAAAATTTGAATTTGATCAATACTACTAATATGTACCTGTAATCAAAAGATACGTAAATAATTAAAACTAATAATTTTTATTTGGTTGATCAAGGATTTATTTTATTTGTAATTTAAAGGCTTTATAATTTTTTTCAGATTTGATTTTATATGGGAGTGACTTAAAAAACTTTATACCTTGATAAGTATAATGGTTTTGAAAAGCGCTCATTTTAAATTTAGGGATTTCTAAGTTAAGATGACCTACGGGCACCCCTAACCCGCTAGCACACATCATGGCCTGCCTCCCGCGCAGCCTACCACCCACCCCGACCTGCCCACTTGAGTCAAACACACATGTCATGTTTAAAAAACATGACCTACGGGCACCCCTAACCCGCTAGCACACATCATGGCCTGCCTCCCGCGCAGCCTACCACCCACCCCGACCTGCCCACTTGAGTCAAACACACATGTCATGTTTAAAAAACATGACCTACGGGCACCCCTAACCCGCTAGCACACATCATGGCCTGCCTCCCGCGCAGCCTACCACCCACCCCGACCTGCCTTCTTGAGTCATGTTTTAAAAAAAATTCAACTCCAATTAAATAACAGTCCAGTTTAACAATAATATGAAAAATATTCAAAGTGGTACTATCGAAAAAGTATTGGGTTTATAAATTATTTATATACCCAACTGCTCCCAAATATCTAGAGCCAGTGAGATTATTGACTACTGGCATCCCCAGTTAGGGTATGTTGTGAGGCTGAAGGTAGTATGTAGGAAGGAAAAAGAGACGGAGAAAAGGAAGGTGAGGACCTGAGAACATGGCAGTTCTGATCTGGTCACCAAACACAGCCAAAGCAATTTGAAACAACGATTCAATTTTAAATAATCGTCTTACACCACAGCGATACTGAGAGTATCTTCCACTCTCTAACGTACAGCAAACATACTATGAATTAATGAGTTAATTGTGAGATAAAACAGGTTAATCAATTAAAATTTACTTGCGCACGCCGGGATTCGAACCCGCGATCTCCGGCTTGCTAGTCGAGAGTCTAACCCCTCGACTACATTAATGCGCAAAATACATTTTAAACAGGGTGTTAAGGGAGATACCTGACGTATATTCCTATGGTTCCTGGCATCCTGGCATCTGGATCTGAGTTAAAAATGTTAATTTTGTGAGTTTTTTTTCAACTCAGGTATTGAATGATTGGGGTGGAGGGTCAGGCGGTCAGTAGGTGAATCAATGTGTGGGTTGGTACGGTGGAGGGTCAGGCGGTCAGTGAATAATGCAACTTGTGGGTTAGTACCTAAATCATCACAAACCCGCTTACACCTTACACCTGGTAAAAGAAAAGAAAACAATGTAAACAACCATGAAATTAAATAAACGCCCGGGTTGCCGGCACTGAAACTGAAAAAAAAAAACCTAATCCTTTCGTCCCAACTCTAGCCTAGTACACAAAGTTCTCCGAACATCCGTGCCGAGTATTAAATATGGGCCTTTCACGGAATTATTTTCTAGTAGAGGGGAAAAAGGAGGGCCGCCGCTCAATTGTGTTTTTTTTAAATGAAAATATCATGGACTGAAGAGTTCAGGATACAGTGGGCTTACATGGAACAAAATACATTGTGCAAGTAAATTCATCACTAAAAATAATGTTCATCTATTCCTATTCTAAGCGAATTTGGAAATGACACAGATAGCTGAGGATGATTCAACAATTTTAGGAACGGGTATCGTTTGGACCAAAGATATTAGAAGAACGAGATATGCTATGTTAGCCGCCGGACCGTAGGCGGAGTACTACCTAATTAGAGTACTTTGAATACTATCGGGACGTGTACGCACAGAAATCTGTTCTATGTATTAGTGCGGATACCTTAGCGTAAGCGAAGGTGTGCAGTAGTATTGGTGAACAAAACCGGCGACACTGGGCAAAACAATTCCGCTCAGTATGAACTGCTCATAGCACATCTCGTTCTTCTAATATCTTTGGTGTGGACCTACACACAAATAGTCTTACAATTGATTACGGAGTCAATCTGGAGGGTGGCCTACGCCACCTTTCCTTTTTACGTGATAACGTATTTCGTTCGTCACTGGGCATAGTTAATGTTTTTCTGCTCAGCTTACTTATTTTAAGATCCTCAAGATCTACATGACGGCCTACGATAACTCATATTAACCTTTCGGTTGCGGAATTATAATGGATTGTTTGGTGGCGCAGCGTGAATTTCGACGAACGCGCGCTAACAAGCAACGGACAATGGTATATTTTTAAAATAGATACGCCAAGTCTTGGCGCCACGACTCTTGGGCCACGAAATATTTTTAAACATTTTTGGCAACAGCAAGTGCGTTTCACCGCTCACCCTGGCAGTGAAACATTTTGAAAGTGTTGTTTTGAGATATTTCTCAATCTTATTTTATAGATATGTATTAACCTATCTATCTTTGTATTTCATTTTTTTATTTTATTATTTACTTCTAATGTCCATATTTGTATTATTTATAGCATAAGTTGTGGTAGGAAAAGGGCACATATCAGGCCTTAATCCGGGCCTGGCAGTGTTCTATTGTACGTTTTACATCAACCGCAAACAGCTCACCCCTCAGCCCACCCAGCAAAGCCCGTCCTCACACCCGCCTACAGCTTTCACGGGTATTTTCCACCCGTAAACCCAGCCAGTATTGTGAGGTAAATATCTGCCGTTGCCATGGGAGACGAAACGAAAACCAGCTGTGCAAATAAATTGCTTTTTTGTTACGGGTGAAGCAAAGGAAAGGGTTAAATTAAAAAATGGTTTTGTTGTACCTACTATATAAATTTATAATCACATCGGATTCTGAATATGCAATTACGTACTTCATGACCACAGATCATATGATCTGATCTTGCGCAATATTGTTAATTTTATTACAGGATTATTTTAAACCGTTCAATTCAAATCATTTGAACATGACGTGATAGTCTCATCACCTAATAAATACTAAAATGTATGCATTCCTATTTCCACTGACTATAATTCTCAAAATACCGACACTAAAAATAAATTCTGATGTGGTAATCAATTTCCATTTACATGAATTATTTTGTCTTATTACGAGGAGATCCAAATTGAAGATTACCAAAGTACGAAATACGCCGTAAATAGTTACGACAAACCTGCACGTCTGGTACGAGTGCACCTCCGCTGAGTAATTCCGGGTTGCAGCCTACAGGATAATGATAGGACAACCCTAACAGGAGATTATTCCGTATTATTATTCATTTTACTTTCATTTAAATATCCGGACATTATTTGTATATTGTATTTGTATTGTATTAAGTATCATTGGTTCCATATAAGGTATGCATTATACTATTGTTTTTATAAAAAACATAGTACTCCGGCAACAAAATTTGGCAGTTTAGTTATTGATGGTTGTGGAGAATTCTGAGATTTTTGTCAAGTTACTTTGAATCATCATATGATCTGTCAGATTCATGATATATCACATTTAGAAATATTGCCGGTTGCCATTAATTTTTCAGTAGGTATATTTAAAAGCTGAAAATGTCATTACTTTAAAATGAAATTCAAAAATACAAAGACACAAACTTATAATAGGGGTTATTTGAAGCTCACTTTTCTTCGTTTCTTCTTTTTTCATCGAAAAATTGCAGAAATTTTGAAACGATGCTTAAGGAACATTTGAGATGTCTAAATAGCAATAATTATTCGGAATTTGCTAACCATCTAATTGAATTTAACCATTCATTTTATATAAATACAGGTTTTAAAATTTTACATCCTAACGTTAGTACTTTTCACTTACATCTTTTAGAAATTAGGAAAAATGTCAATAGAAATTTAAATATTATTAATAATCAAATTATTTTTTGAATAACCCTATTCTAAACATATTTCCATTGTAATTTTTTTTCTTTAATCTTGAAAGCTCCTCCCCTTTCCACCTCTCTTCCCCACCCCCCCTTATTTTCATTTCTACCCACGTCTTTTTCTATACTTGATAATTAGTTTTAGTACAATTTATGTCCTGATAAAGAGAACATCGTTCTCGAAACATGTCGATTTTTAAAACATAAAGATTATCGTGGTAAAAACAAATTGTTTTAATTTATTTCATTAATAAAATGATGCCACAAAGTGAATTTGCAAAATTTGAAGAAGTAAAAATAATTATTTGAAAATTCTCAAATCTTTCGCAAACCTGCAATCAATCTGCAACGTTTCTGTGATAATCTTTAATGAACATTAAAAGCTATTTTTAGCACTTTCCAACGCTGCTGAAGTCACTTTTCTCACAGTGCAAGAACAACAAGTACAGATTGGACAACAAAAAAGTAAACTATTGTCTTTAAGCTATGGCGCCACTTACGAAAGTGTACTGGGACCGATTCTATTTATTATCTATATAAATGATATCACTAACCTTAACATTAAACGAAACAATCAGTTTTGCTGATGCTACCGTTATATTATTTTAAGGAGAACTCTGAACGGAAACATTTAATGTGGCTGAACAGGGTCTTAGTACACTTCAAAATTGGCTTAAAATTAACTCACTTACCCTGAATATAAGTTAAACTAAATGTATAACATTTTCAATGAACTCAAGGGGCCAACCAGTAAAATCACTCGAACTAAAATAACACGAATTCCATAGGCATAATGTTCAATGTTAATGCCCAACTATAGAAATATAACAAAGCATAAAATATCTCGGGGTAATAATTGATTAAATCTTAGATGGGACCAGAGATGTGCTTTATTTCAAATAAATCCATTTCAAATGGAAATGCAAAATGCAAAATGGGTATTTTCCATTTTGCATTTTAAATGCTTTTCTAAAAACCATTTTGCATTTAAAATGCTTTTCACAGTGCATTTTCCATTTTAAATGTTTTTTTGCAACATTCTTCCTACTATCTCCACTCATCTTTTTTCATAAGGCCCAAATATCAGTCGGTCCTCAACCTCGCTATGAGAGATAATTTTCATTTGTCAAGTTGCTCCCTGATAGGAGCCCTGGCAATTGAGTGATACCATTACAAAAAATACTGATTCAAATACTGAACATGAGGCCATGACGCTGTAATATTAAATGTAAGATTTCTATGTTTTTACGTTGGCAACATTAGTCCCGCGCAAATTTTTTGTGGTTTCATAATCTGTAGTCGTGGTGTTTTTGGATTTACCATCGTGTAATATGTCTGTTCTACATTGATTTCCATTACTAAATGACAAAATTGTTTAAAAATTCTATAATTACCTATTTTAATTGTTTGACCTGAGAAACCATTTTGCATTTTCAATGCATTTTGAAAAAGGTATTTTGCATTTTGCATTTGAAATGCTTTTCTAAAAACCATTTTGCATTTTGCATTTTCAAATGGAAAAGTTTTGACCCATTTCCATTTTGCATTTCAAATGGTTTTTGGTACCCATTTTGCACATCTTTGGATGGGACATACATATCAAAGGTATCACGGAAAACCAAACTGATATATTTCTTTAAAAATCTAAGAAATGTGGTAAATAAAAATACATGAAAAAATCTATTACTCCTTGTGTCATTCTCGTATGGAATATGGTATTATAAAATGGGGATCTGCTGTATCTAAGTATATACATAAATAACCTGAACACAATTCATAAAGCAGTCATACAGACCATACTGAAAGTACCCAAAGAACAACAAATATCTGCTAAAAATATATTATTGAAACTATTCAAAAATACTGAATCCTCTACAATACCGCGTATTTATCAAACAAGGTCAAATCACAACGACATAAAAATATTCCAGGTCGTAATACCACATTCGGGCAAAGAAATTATATTTATTTTGTGACGAAACTTCACAATATTCTTCCCTCTGATATGAAGCGAATAGAAAATTTGAATGATTTCAAATTCAGAATAAAAATCTGGCTGAAAGAGATTTATGAAAAAACTCTAAAAAAAAAAACATTAAAAACGACATAGAAAACTAATTAAACAGAAATAAACAACTTTAGTCACGCTAGTGAGGAGGACTAACAAATACAACTAACTATACATATATTCAAAATCATATTTTGTATGTACAATGTTTAAATAGTTGCTAAAATAAAAAAGTAAGGTTTCTTAGTATGTGCCTTAAATTGCAGAATAATACTCTACTCCTATCCACTTAGGTACAGTATAGTAAAAGGCATAAACATACCCATTTTTTTTCCTTTAAGGCGAAGCTTGGTGTTAAATCACTATTTTGATTAATCTTTATAACGAATTGGTGTACATTATGAATACCAAAAAATATGCTTAAGATAAATTAAAGGTTTTTCCATCGTTTCGCTTGAATAGAATACAAATAAAAAAATAAATTACTCAATAGAAAATATAAATGTAAACTACTAATAAAAACATTTTTTCAATAGAAATGTATGAATTCGTAACGGAAACAACTTAAAAAAATACAGTATTATAACTAAGATTATCTGTGACAGTTTCACTTGATTAACTGTTTGCTTTATTACAAAATAAATAAAAAACAGTTTTTTGCTAGTAATCGAACGTTTCTTGATTCCGTTTGCCAAGCGATTTTAATGCATATTACCTAAAATATAAGGTATAACAATAATATACACATTTTTGGCTTGTACCTTCCTCTTAACAACTTATTTTTTATTATATACAATTTCTTACATCCTGTAGGGTGCAGATGGGTGGGAAATTGTAGCGTTCAGAAATCACCTAGTATTATTATTATTTATTTATTTTCACATATACGGCACAACATGTGCCATTCACATACTAAATTACAGAGAATAGTACAGCAACATAAGGAATGCAACAATATAAATGTAAGTATAACGGTATAATCAGTAAATAGTAGTAAGGTTAAAAGTATGAAAAAAAAGAGACATAAATAAAATATAAGTAGCAATCTGTAGTATAGTATTAAGTCAAAGTAAGACATTATATGTAATAATCTATAATAAAGTAGTATAAGCTAGAATGAAGTGCTTATAAAATGTCTGAAAGGCAATAAGAGTTTGTAAAAAATAAAATAAAAAATTAAGAAAGGTATAAACTATTAGAAAATGAAAAGAATAAAATATATACTATTATAATATGAAAAGGAAACAAAAGTAATAAATGGGAGAATCGCGTGTATAATAATAATGTGCGACACTGCTTGACAGTCCGATAACAGTTTTACATAGTACCTATGATGACTATGATAATATATAATGTACTGATATCAGCTTCTACCTATGGAGTCTAGTAGTTTTTAATCTGAAGTACATAAACATTATGATGGTATGGTATTATTCGACAATTTTTGTTTTATGCATCTTTTATATGATAATAGACAATCAGCGTGATCGATGTTGGAATATTCATTGCCTAATCTGTGCAAGCGATGTATTATTGAATTTTGTTCTGCGTTAGTTCCAGTATTGTTGCAATAATAAGGTGACTTGAGTCTAGTTTGTCTACAGGGAACATGGTAGTTTATCATTATGGAATTTACTTAAGATAATTTGAAATAAGCATCTGGATCTGGTGTTCAGTATATTTTTAATTTTAGGAAAGTGCTTTGTTGTTGGACGGAGAATGTAATCGATTACTAAAATTTATAATTTAATTCAGGCAAAACATCTCGTCCTTTCAATACAAAAGATCTTTTATAAGGAAACTATTTTACGTTTTGCTTGTGTTAAGGGGTGAACCTATCGACTATAGAGTTGTATTGTGGAAAGATATATAATTTATTTTTATACTCTGCATCTGAGTAAGGCTGGGGGTGCCGGATTATTATTATATTGACATCATACACATTTTATACTATATATCTAGGAGATTGGAGATTTATCATAAAAATTATAAATCTCAGCATCAATTAAAAGTATATGTGGCGTATGCTGTATGGTGTGAATGTATTCAAATATGTAGTTGAAATCTAGTAAATTAATATTTTTATAAACCTAAGTAAATATCTTAATTAAAGAAAGGGATGTTGGGGGAAAAAGTTAAGAAAATGGGATGTGTTATCCATCATCAAGGCAGATGGGAAGATGGGCAGATGTGTTATCTGATAACACATCTGCCCTGATGATGGACACTGCAATGCTGTCCGAAATGTTGGTTAAAGAAGGAGTTAGCGCAACACGGCACAACACCCCAAAAACAAATAACAAAAATACTTTTGGCCGTGAAAATCTTAAATCATATTTAAGGTAAGTGGAAATTATATATTGTGCTTGTAGAAGAAGAAAAAAAAATCAAAGAGAAAAAAGCGAAGAGCGGGCTTGCTTTTCCCTATGATGTTATTAGTAATATGATTGCAATTTTAATGGCTAACAGAACTTTAATTTGTGTTACAAATGAAAACCAGTTTTGTGCGTATGTGTTTATTAAAAATATAAAATATCCTTATTACTTAATTAAAAGCACACTTTTACATTTTGGTAAAATCACTACAAATGCGTAAAATCCTTGAGAATCCATTTTAAGTGGGTTAAATTGTTTATCTAATCAATCTACGGGTATGAGCCTAGTATATTGGATGTACATAAAAAAAATAATTGTAATCATTTAAAATTTTATGAACACAAAAAAAATGTTAACAAAAAACAAAATAACAAAAACGTGTTTGAATGGTTTAAAAATATTAACAGCAATAAATTTCATGAAAAAATATTAGTCGTGCTTATTCATTGGTGCTCCATATTTCAAATATTGCTGAGCGATTCCATTCTTGTATAACGTCATACAACAAAATAAATGACAAATTCTCCAAAATGGTGTAATGAGAATAACACTAAGCCGAAATACAGCCTCTGATGCTGACCTTTAACGCGATGATATTTATAAGAAATCATAAATAACCTGGTACCAAAATACTTTAAACAAAATTAAAGATAAATTTATTTGTTTTATAGTTTTTTACAACTGGTGAAAATAATGTAACATTCACAGACATAACAAAAGGACGTGCAATGAAATAAGGCTACTAATGGGCTTTTTAGAATTAAAAAATAAAATTTAATGGAAATTATATTACAGGACTGTAATTGAAAATGGTAATAAAAGTTTAAAAAAAAAAAAGGTTACTGAAAATCTTTGAAATATGAATAGTCAATGATAAAATTTACAATTAATGAAAAAAAAAACCATTGAAAAATTTAATTATTATCAAACAACACTAAAATAATTATTAAAAATAGGGCATACCCGTGAATAATCAAAGCGTGTTATATTATTTTTTAAATGTGTTCTAAGTTTTATAATTGCTACTGAGAGCCCCGATCAACTGTTTGGAAGTCAACCTTAATGACCATTACACCTCCACATTTAAGAACGACGAGACATATTCATTATTTGTGTAGGTAAATAATGAAAATTAGAATAATATATTTTTGAATTTTGGTATGCTCCGTACACACATCAGAAACTACATCGTCAATACACAAATAATTAAAAATAATGATATATAACTTATATATATGGAGACAAAGAAACAAACAATGTACCACCCGACCTATAAAGGATATTTATTCTTAGCTTTGAAAGCGTTCGACCAAACTAGTGAAAACATGAAATCTTATTTTGTGTTTAAATAAATCATCACACGTGTATTTTAAACCACATATTTAACTTCTTAATGCTTATTGGTAGTAATTATTTTTCTTCAAATGCCACAAGAGTCTACAATTTTAAGTCAACGGCCCGGAGAGCCATTTAGACTGTTGCATCTACAAATAATAATAATAGCATATTTTATGATGTGGAAGGAAGTGAGGAGTAGTTGAAATATTTAATTCTGACATTCCTGGATAGTCCAAAACAATAGTAATAAAGTACATAACTTAAACACTAATAAAATATTATGCAAAGCATAAAGAGTACAAGTCAAGAATAACCATTATTTACGAGAGCGATGTCAAATTTTAAATTGAAAATTCCCTTTATTACGAGATTTTTTTTACAAATGTTGAAAAGAATGTGACCTCAGTAACAAATTTCCTATTTTTATTTGAAATTTGTTTTTTGCGATGTTCTTTTATTGATACCACGTGAAGATAATGTCCCAGAGAAAAATGTTATAATCTAAAATCATTAAACTTGTTCTAATTATTATTTTATTATCAAATTCTTTAATTTTCATTATTCGGACAAAGAAGCAACTGGCTTTAGAAAATGTAGAATATTGTTGATTAAAGTGGTGTATAAAAAATATTTTATTCTCATGTAATTATTATTACCTAATGTTATTTTTGAGATTTTTTATTTCCTTTACTTTCTCTGAAGATGTTACAAGCGGATAACGAACTAATTGCTAATGACCAAAATGGAATAAACAAGTTATAAAAGGTATTTAGAAATCATTTATAGTTAACTTTCACAGAGATATAAAATAACAAAATTATTTTTTTTGTGGTGACCGTTAGACCACCATTCAGATCAAGTACAAATATTTTTTTATGAGTGAATTCATGTTCTATGCCAGCAGCGAAAAATTGTTGGAACCAAAAGAAGTTAGGGATATCGCTTTCTTCAACTTGAGTAGTTTTCGTGACTTCGTTGTTTTCTTATGTTCTTATTCTATGTCTACAGTGAGATATTGTTGTAATCAAAATCGTCGTCTTCGATATCGTCTTCTTCATCTTGAGTGGTTTCCGTATCTTCGTCGTTCTCCTCTGGAGAAATATATTCGTATTCTAAGCCTTCACCGGGATGTAGATGGAGCTGAAAGTTGGGAGCAATATCCTCTTCTTCAACTTGAAAATTTTCCGCGTCTACTTCGTCTTCTTCTGGAGGGGTATATGCAAAGAACTCACCGAAAAATATTTGGAACAAAATAATCACCACAATATTCATGATGACGAACATTGGAAATGGATTGTTGGAAATCACGGGGTCTTTGTTGTGGACGAAGAAGTGAACGATCAACATCATAAGACGTATCGATGTTACGAACTCCAGGAAGAACACCAGGTTAAAGATCAGATGACCAGGCATATTGTCTCTACTATCCTTGCGAAACGAAGATTGTTCTGTAAATGAAAATATATGTACCATTAGAAGAAAATAAAAATTGTCGGTGAAACATTTAAGAAATCCCATATTCATTCAAATGTAAAATGTATATATTATTTATTGCTACGAAGTTTAATTTGTAAAACACCATTTTAATTTTATCTTTTTCATGTATAGGGTGTCCCAAAATAGTCCCCCCTTATGTGTGCTCCGCGTTTTTTGTAGTTTTTGAGTTATGATTTTTTTTTGTATTTTTTTGTGAAACATTTAGTTACAATAGATTATTTTTCAAAATGATATGATTTTTTGAGATACATGCTTCTAATAAGGTGTACAGAAGAATAATGTTTCCCTTTTCACACAAAATAATTGGAATTTAGGTAGGTACTGTTTTTCATGAAAAATGTAACATGTTATAAACTGTTTTTTCCCAACTGCTTTTCTCCCAACAGAGTAGATATGCAAGTAGACACATTTATGTAGGTGCAGCAGGACCACCAAATTGAAAAGGATACAGCCCAACGATGAAAAAATTAAATATTTAGGTTCAGTCAATCATAATGGCAAAATTTAGTATAAACTTCAAAACTTATTGTTTTTCTTTTTCCTGTCATTTGTATGAGGTTTTTTATCCAGTTATCAATTTTTCCTCATAAAACACAATGATGTTACGTAAAATTTGATACCATTGAATCCCAAAGTTAGTTGAAATTCTAAGCTTTTAAAATATTCGAGGACGATTAAAAAAAAATAGTAATAATAAATTAATTTACCCTATAAATTTTATTGAACTATCTCTACGGCAGCGGCGTCATACTTAAAAAATTTTCAAAAGCATAATAAGTTTAAAAAACTTGGTTGATATACCTAGTATATATACCTATGGTATAGGGTGAACTAAATAATCTTAACCATTACAATTTGATGACAGTTTATCAACGGCTTACAACCCCACCACTTTTATTTCGTTCCACCTTACTTTTGGGGCTTTGATTACATATGTCATTAGGTCGTGAGATGATTTATACCAAGGTGGAACACATAGCTTAGTGGTCGAGTGCTTTTATATTGTGTTTTGATAAACATTACTAAAATATTTTTCGCAAAACACCGTGATGAAAACAAATATACAATGTAGAAGCGTCCAATGTTTCTGCGCTTGAATTAATTATAGGTATCTAGTTATGAGGAAACTTTTGTGTTTATGGTTGGTTTAATATATTTTGATTTTAAACAATCCGTCGGGGTAATAATGGTCTATTGCGAAGCATGTTTTATTGTTGGACAAATATGAGATTGGTGATGCTCAGAATTAAGCACGCGCTAATTTTTCTTGTTTTGGCGATACTTTGTATAACTACTGTATTAAGGTGCCTATTTAAGAGATATATTTACGTTACTAAATTTAGTTATTGTAAACGTGACTATGACCATGTTCCTGCCTCGGGAATTAAACTCAAATATCACTATCGCTGAGTCGAAATTGAAGGCTTTTATTTATTTTGTTTAAGTTTCTTTTCGGTATTCAATAAAATTATTATTCAATTTCTCATGTGTACCTATTACCATGCGTGGCAGCTAGTCGGGCTATAAGGAAACTACTCCTGCGGCCGGTAAAGCACGATTTATTTATTTTGCTCAAAGGCGGAATGCGGAATTTACTCGAAACATTAGATTTGAATTTGACCAATCCAAGGGCCGAAATCGTCCAGACGTTGGCATAATAATACTATCTTCACTTCTGAAAGCATTGACAGTTTGATTTTGTATTCAGAAGGTTAAAGAGCTATCTCGCGTAATGATAATTATACAGCAGAACTTGAATGAATAAACTGTTTTTTGTTATTAAATAAATTTTCACAAAAAATAGTGTCAAGCAGAAGTTCATAGGTAGAACTTCCCTAGGGGTAACCAAATCACCCCTAATTATGTTCCGCGATTTTTTAGTTTTCATGTTTTTTCAAATCATAAATTCATATAAATGTTAATTATGAATATTTTAAATGTTAATAATTGTGTATTATAAATGTTAATTACATATATTAAATACTAATTATGCTTCGCGAATATTAATTATAAGTTATGTTATTTGCGTGTACCCGGCGTTGCTCTAAATTTCTCTAGTTTCAATTAATATAATATCCATGTATTGTGTATTCAAACCTTCTGGAAGAAATCCTCAAAATGTTAGTGAAAACCCAATCAAGCTAAGTTGTATAGTTTAGATGAACTAAGCGCACAAACAGAGAGACGCGGATAATGACATTGTTTTAAACTATTTAGAGATGTTAATAAATATGCATTGTTAAATATAATTTTGCTATGAACAGTAGTACGTAATATGATCCACAATGCGTTAATGAACTCTTACATTATATATTGCATACTATTTAAAACAAATTAAAATAATATGAAATGTTTAGATAATATTATGTTAAGTGTTCGTATTTACCTGGTGATTTTCGGCTTCTCCGAAGAAAATTGGAATACTGCGTTGCCAAAAACGAGAAAAACCAAACAACAACAAAAATTAGGGCATGGAAGATCAGTTTAACAACACAACTCACTTTTTAAAACATAAACCAACTTTAAATATAATTTAAATTCTTCAAACTGGTTTTTCAGTTCAATAAAAGACCGGCAATTTCTCTACAAGGCGAGCAGATTGAGAGAAGACATGAAGCGGACTGATGAATTTCAAAGGACAAAGAACAATGAATGACTAAGAGAAAACATTTTATATTATTATTCGCCCATTGCGGTATTTTATCTGAAGTAATCTTATATGTAAAGGAGAATGTCTGTTTAATGGCGGGCGGACAGTGTAGTTTAGATTTTTATATTAATCATCTACAGTTTTATTCCGAGGTTGACGTAATTTCGAAAAATTAACCATCAAAATAAGAGGCAGATTACTGCTTACATAAGATTTCATTAAGCCACCCTCATAATTTTCACAATCTCGAAGTTCGAACTCAAAGCTTAAAGCTCGTGGATTATAGCTTAGAGTTCAAAAGAAAAAAAAAAACACAAAGTTCATAGGTCAAATCTCCAAAATCAAAAATTTCAAAGCTTACAGTTCAAAGCTTACAACTCTAGGTTAAAAGTTGAAATTTAAATAATAATAAATCAATGACTATAAAATGAGGCGTACGTACGTCTTGAACGAAGAAAGTTTGGGATCATGGGAATGCACGGCGTGGAATTGAAAGATAAAAGAAGTCATGGAAGACATGGCACGATCAAGTGAATCTTTTGAATGAACTTTAAAATAGTTTTTAATAAAATTATTATTTCCACCTTACCCCGAGCAACGCCGGATTTACTTTAGCTGGTATAGTATAAACAAAAGCGCATAGGCGATGACTTCCAAGTATGCAAACAAATCATATTTCCAACGAGTTCTCATTTCCGCAAGAAACTTTTCGCCTTGAAAAATAAAAGTCAATACAATATCAAATTACTTTCGTATTTAAGAACATTCACAAACAATTAATGAGTCAATTTTTACATTATTATTGTCTGATGAGTCTGGGTGCTCTCTCTCTAGTGAATTTATTCACGAGACTGAAACGAAGTATTTTTCTTCCCATATTCTAATATTAATTCATTGCTATCAAGTTTAATTTGTGGAACTTCATTATATTAAGTTAAATAAAGTTCAGTTAATTTCAGTGTTTTTTATTATTACTTGATTTTGAACGCATAAATTAACGTGAAGCTGGAAACGCGAAACAAGGAGCAGCTGGAAGCAACAACCAACAAATTAAAACTATACACAAGAAGTTAGAAATGGGATTTTTGAAGCCGGAAGTTGAATGCAAGAAGTTCTAAGCGGATAGCAAAAATATGGAAGCGGGAGAAACGGGAAACAAATAGAAGCGGAAAACGGGAAGCGAAAACCAAAGCTTAACCAATTCCTTTATTCCTGCCCATCCTGCATTCCAATATTGGCTTATTCGGTCGGCATGTGTACCGGTTGATTAAATTCCAACCTCTCTCCCATTCTTGCAACATGTGTACCTAGTCCTAAAAAATCAGTGCCCCCAGGTATTTCGGTCTCACCAGGACAGGAGTGCTCCTGGCTGGAGTGGCACAATCGTATCGTTAACCTAAATATTTGTCATGGAAAGTTTCTTAATCTTTATTTCTTTTCAGTACAAAGAATTTGTGCTTTATTGCAAGGATTCGAAAGATATCAAACATTTTATACTGCCCATCACTCAACCGTATGTATACTATTCCGAACTTTACATTCCAAACAATAAATCTATCTTTAAAAGGTACGTTTATTCATAATGAGATTTAAAGGAGTTTAAAAAGATGTACGATTTTTTGATTTTTTTTTCTCAGAAAACCATAAATGATCTACTCAAATTATGTTAATTTTTTCACATCACAAGATTAAAGAAATAATCAAAAACTTACGCATTAAATATACCTGTTGACAATAGTGAACATCGATTTAGAGAAATAAAATGATTGCAGTTACCCAAGGTTCGTAGAAAACTTATTTAATTAGGTTAGCTCATCGAAAGTGATTGGCTAGAAAATCGTTAAGTAGCTCTCTACGCCCTTTTTCCACTGGGAGATTTGAATTTACAAGTGGCGTCATGCGACACATAATGCATTTGAAATCATTTGTTTATAGTGCGTTAGTAATATTATACTAATTATCATATTAAAAAACAATGACCGGAATAAAAAGGAAAAATCCCAGGAATATTTGCAGTTTAACTGATGCATTGATGATGCAGAATCGAGGATATTTATTAGCCCCTTGTAAATATTGCCTTTGAAGACATTCAAATTTTCAAAACGAAAGTCTTATTTAGCAAACTATAATGACAAGAATATGACAGGGAAAGTGTTATTTATACAAATAATAATAATTATTTTTTTGTATTAGGCAATTCACCCTAAAGAGAGTGCTTTGTGATAATAATGATTTATTGTCTTCTTTTCTTAGTAACATATAGAGATAATGATATCCTTACTGGGATCTCCCGTGCTGAGGATTTCATTTGAATATTATAATTTAATTATTATAAATTAATATTACCACAAAGTAACATATGAATTTAATTATAAACATATATCATGTAGTATATTTTTTTATTATTTTTTTTACTAAATTTTTGAATAAGTAAGATAGTGTTTTTTTGTATAGTTCAGTTTAGTAGATTCGGTTTTAGTCTGTGTTTGATATCAGTATATTTTCTATTTCAGATCTACCTATGTTAAGTATCCAACTTTTTATTTGAGATTTAAATGTTATAATGTTGAGGTTTTTGAGTGAGAGTGGTATTTTATTGTAGAGTTTAATACTATGATATAAGAAGCTTTTTTGCCCAAAAGTCGTACTAGTAGTTATTTGTTGGATAAGTTTTTGACCATTAGATCTAGTGTTTCTGTTTCAAAGACTCACACATGGTGGTAGATAGTCTCAGCATCGCCTTGGTAAAAGTCGTGAAAGACCACCATTCGGAATCGAAGCTTTGCTTGAAATGGCTTTAGCAATGTTTGGTGACCATATTTAAATCACCAGGTACTTTCTCTTTTCCACTTGCTTCCCCTCCTCATACCGAAATTGTCCAAACCAAACCTTTTCAGCGCGACTAAATGAAGTAATACAATTTATTTACATGTCTTTTAAAGAAGATGAGGTAGTGAAAATGGATCTTCCACAGCCAAACTCAAGTACGAGTCGTAGGAACGACCCGTTTTCGTGAGATAAATAAACAAAAGTCAAAAAGTCAACCAAACCATTAATGTCAACCGAAGTCAAGGTTGTTTTTCAAGAATTTTGGGGCTCCAGACCAGAGGTGGCTGCCAAATTCAACAGTGGTTAAATACATGTAATAGTAATGTATACAAAGTACAAACCAATATAAGTGCGTGGAAAGATTTACTATTTTCCTTTTATTTAATAGCTGACGTGTACCTGTCGTTGCCCAGGAAAATAATATTTTGGAGTAAAGTTTTGAAGTTGTGAATTCGAGTATACCTCCCTGAAAACGGTCTTTTTTATTTTACCCTGCTCTGGGTACTAGGACATAAAGGTATTGAGGGCAACGAGCGTGCTGACGAACTAGAAAGGAAAGGGGCGAAAGCACCATTTGCGGGATCTGAGCCGGCTGTAGGAGTAGCAGCTTGCCACACCAAACTACATATCAAGAGGTGGGTCGAATCCCAACACTGGAAAGAATGGAAGAAGGCACCCGGAATGAGGCAATCTAAAGTACTCATAAACGGACCGGACCCTAACCGAACCAGGCAACTACTCGATATGGACAGAAACTCACTGAGGGAACTGGTAGGACTATTAACGGGACACTGCCATCTCAGGAGATACATGCAACTGTTGAGAGTGGTTAACACCAACATCTGTAGGAAATGTGAAGAGGAGGAAGAGACTCCAATTCACCTATGGTGCCAATGTCCCGCTCTGCTGGGAATAAGGCTCAGATACCTGGGAAGACACAGTGTGGAACCAGAAGACATCGCCACATATCCAATGACAGCCCTGGTGAACTTCATAAAAGGGACCGGGTTACTGGCAAGGGAATGAGGTAAAATGGGAGATAGTACAATGGGCCTATGGCCTAAGTGCTCGCGGGGAACGTAAGTAAACCGCCTCCGACTTTAAAAAAAAAAAAAAGTATTTTATCTTCTTCGGGTATCCTCGACATCTTCTACCAATCCCACGTCATACATTCTCCTCTCACCTCTTTCTTCGGTCATTTCATACACCTATTTTTGCCATTCATCAGTATTTTTTTCACTTTATGTAAAAAGAAAAATACCAACAATAACGTTCTAACCCGGTTTGATGTTACTGTGGCTCAGAACGCACGCCGCGCCGGTGCAGAAATATTGACAAAAACAATTATTGTATGGCGTCTCTGAACACCCGTCAATCAATCCCGTTTATAACAGGTAAAAAAAATAATTTCAATATACAGGATGTCTGAGGGTAAAGTGCGCTTACTTCGGGAGATGGTTCTACACGATAGTAGGACTAAAAAAGACAATCATTATATAATTTAAATGATTATTTTTCCAAACAAACATTTCAATATTTTTACCTTGAAGCTACCTTTGAACGTGGGTATTTTAAAAAAAAAAATAACATGTACTATCACAAAGTATCGTATCACCTCCCGAAGTTAACGCACTCTACCCCAGGGCTGTGATTGTGACTGTATTGTGATTGTGTTGTGTACTATAATTGTTCATCCAGTTTTCCATCCTTCAATATCGTTTCATTAAATGTCATCACAAATGCTAAATAAGTATTCATAATTTCAATACGCTTTCACTGATAAACCTTCAGCCAGCCTGTCGGTACTCTTTCTAAGAAATTGGATAAGCTAGTTCCAGCAAGTGAAAGATAAAATTACAGCATTGTTGTAGAATAAGTTTACACGTTCCTGCTGACATCTGAGAACCTGATAACTGATATTGCTTTACTTAAACTTACAGACGCTTGATTAGTAGGAATTTCTACAAATAAAAATCAACCGGTGAGAAACAAAACTTTTTTAATACTTATATATCTATACATCTATTTTCAAATGTCCTTTAAAACTATAAAATAATTTATTTTTGGTTTGACTGAGGATTGCACCTTCCTACCCAGGAATTGGAGTCAAAAACTTTTCAATTCTCAATCTATTTCATATGTTAAAACAAAACAATTGTGTTGTAGATTTTTGCAAATATTTGAGGCTCTTATTTACAATATGGTCACTAACAGACCTTAAATTTGTAATGTTACTAGTTATTTGACAACAAACACTATTAAAATAGACAGTGCAGAACATAATGTTTGTCTTATGATCAATTATAATTATGATCAATCAATAGCCGAAATTCTAAGAAATACGTTAATAAAAACGAATACAATAGAAACAAAACGCTATCAGGCGAATTTATTTTATAAATGACAGAGATGTTGTTCCAAAATAATTTAGTTCATTACTTCGCGACTCGTATTCATAACTTAATATTAGATTAGCACGTGGAATTTACTTATCGGTTTGCTTTTGATAACAATATTTTTGCAATAACAAACACAAACGTGAATACAATACTTAATAAGGGATAACGATGCTGCACTCAATTGATAAGATTTGGCCAGACAAATTAGTGGTTCTATAAACTACAATTTAAAATTGAAACGTTCGGCTGGATATTTATTTATTCACAAATCCAATCTCTTCCGTGATAAAAGTTGTCTTGATTCAATAAATTTTTTAAATTACGTATTTAATAATAACATAGAAACTATCCAATTAAACAAGTAATATTGCCCTCACTTTTACCCTACAGTTTTTCTCTATTATTTCTTTAATATTTTGTTGATTTGTGTAGCGCCTTTTTTGTACAAAATCACCTTAAGAACGCTGTTCTTCTTTCACCTGTTTTAATGATGGTAAATTACTTGTAAATATTATTCATGGTAATATACTGTCTGATATTTTTATTCAAATGTAACAATTGTATCATTTTTAATTTATCTATTCACTAAAAATAATTTTTTATAATTTATACAAAATGTAGTAATTATTTCACCTAATTTTATACATAAGATATACCCCATTGATAGGAGTGCTATTTTGTTTGTTATTTTTTATGTAATATGCCGAAGTAATCGGTTTATATTTTCAGTGTGAGTTTAAACTAGAAGTTTAAAATCTTTGTTGTTATTTGTATTTCGGATACTTCAGGTATCTAATGATTTTTTTTAAATCTTCAAAGTGTAACGCGCCGTAAAAACTTATACCTACAATATTTTATAATATGTTAAATTACGTGTGTAATGAGAGCCTTATATTTTATGACAGAGCAGTTCTTGTGTAGAAATCAGATTCAGAATCATTCATCAGAATTTACTTCGAATGTTTACGTTCAGGGATCAAGTAAAATAATTCAGTTTACATAAAATGCATTCTCTTTTTTATGTGATATTTATAAGTAAGTAAGTAAACTGGCAAATAATTATAAGCAATAATTAGTCATCCGAAATACAAATATAAATTGAAAACATCTCCCGAGTAAAAATAAATGCCGCCAACGGGAACTGATGGAACGGGAATAGTTTATCATTAAAAAAATAATAATAATAATAATATTTGACAATTCAAAAAATATTTCACCAATAAATGAAGATATCATATGTCTCGAAGCCATCTAGTGAGAAATTTAGCACTAACAAAGCCTTTCCTACAAAAATAATAATTGTTTTTTTACAGGTGAAATAATATAATAAGCAGTAATTGTTGATTGAGGTACTTGTACATATTGAATCATTTGGCGGGTTGGAAATAAGCCGACATAGGTCAGTGGATACAGAGCACCTGATCGGACATCAGAAGGCACGGGTTCAATTCCCGTTGGCGGCATTTATTTTTACTCGGGAAATGTTTTCAATTTGTATTTGTATTTCGGATGACTAATTAATTATTGCTTATAATTATTTGTTATCCTTTATGCTATGCATAAAACCTTGTCTTATAAACGTTAGTTGATCATTAAAAAAAAACTTATAATTAATCTATTGGTTTTTATTAATGAAATCCAATTAGTTCTAGAAACAATCTCTCCTCTTGAAGCGATATTTACCGCTGCCGGATTTTTTTTTTTTTGTAAAAAATCTTCTTTTGCAATTATTAGTTGTAATTTCTTAAGCGCATTTTATAAATAGCTTTTAATGTGTCTAAATAAAAATTATTTATTATTATATTTATGTCGATATAAAATATCGAAATTCAGACTACATTATGTAATTAATTCATAAATATTATACTCACATATTTTGAAGACCCTCTGGCCGGCTTTTCACAGTGCAAGGATATTAGCGCTCTGCCACCGGGATCAACACTAAACTATTCATTTTTTTGGAATAACTTTATTGGGTAAAACCTCAAATTGTAATATTTAATATTTGAAGACAATATTAGCGATTTCTAAACGAAAATCTGAAACAGAAAAATCAGAAAAGGATACGGTCACATCTAGGACTCGAACCCTAGGACTTTAGTTCGTGTTGAATCTTGCGATCATACATAAAGATAGTTGCCAATAAATAATGTGCGGTGAAAAAATGAAGACATTGTTGGTAGTTCCTATTCGAAGTATGATACAGTTAAAAGTGACCGAAGCGGATAGGGTCCCATTAGCTCAGTGGTAGAGCGGTGTCCCGGAAAGACAAGGGTCCTGGGTTCGAGTCCTAGATGTGACCGTATCCTTTTCTGATTTTTCTGTTTCAGATTTTCGTTTAGAAATAATATTGTCTTCAATAACTAAAATATTCCTTCTGCGTAAGATTTTTGTCAAAAATATTTCACCTTTTCCATTAATATAATAAGTGTCACAATATCAGTTCCATGATAAATGTGAAACAATGTCTCAATATATTTTCTGAGATACATTCGTGAGGAAATATCGTAATCTAGGCTTTGCGGGAAACGTGGTAGTATTGAAATACGTGGAGGAGATTTTACGTAAAAGTTGCTCGTCTAGGCTTTATTTATACATAAATAATTAGTATATATCAGGGAAGAGCTTGGCATTATGCGTACTTAGTACTTAGCCTTGATGTTATTTGCGAGTGTTAATTAATTAATTTTAAATAATTATAAACTCTATATTTGCCGCAGGTTCCAGATTGAAATGCGCACTCAGTATCTCCCTGAAGAAAGACCAGCATTCAGAATTGAAACGTTGTTGCTTGAAATGGCTGTACCCTTATTTAAAATTAGATCTGAATAGTTGGGTACTTTCCTACCCTTTCTCTGCCATATCTTCTTCCCCTCCAACTACCTTAAGCCACACAACATACCCCAATTGGAGATGGCATCATATCACTGGCTCCAGACGGTTGGGAACAGTTGAAACTCTGGTGCGGTATTCATTTTTTTTTACCACACAAGACTCTCAACTCGAGGCATTTTGTGCGGCTGAAGTTGGTAGATAGTGAAAGTTTATTGGGAAAAAGAAACTGAGAAAGCATCTTGCCATTCATATATGGTCAGTAAACACGGTTAAAGGCATTTCAAGCAAAGTTTCAATTCTAAATGGTAGTCTGGACGATGTGGAAGTATCTTCCACTAAGAAACTTTCCGTAAATATATCTACATATAATAATTAGTCTATGTATCGTCAAAGCAGTCATCCAGACTTGTCAACTTATTGATGACTTTCTCTTCGCTCCTGTTCTGTTTTTTTTTTCAATAAAATTTACACAGAGACACAGATTTAAATAGTGCAATCGAAAATGAGCGTCAAAGTGCGCCTAACAATTCCAAAGGAATAATTATGTTTGTCAAGCTGTTACACAGACGGCGCGTTGTTAGCTCATGAAGAAACCGATGAAGAAAAAAAAGAATTGAGCTTTAGTGTGCGCTCCTTCCCGATTCCAGGAGTGATATGAAAAGAGGTAGAACTCATCATATAATAAATTAAATTTCCTAATTTAATGATTAATACTTTCTTATCTAAAGGAAAATTTTACTTTAAATGGGTTCGATGGATTTTTTTGTTTAAATCTGTACTTCACAAAGAGTGGCATTCGCAATAATAATAAAAAATAATAAGAAAATACACAAATTAAGGAAATAAGAAAACAAAAATTTGGCATTCTCAGACTAAAAAAATATTACCATTTGTTATTTCGTCTACTTGCTTTATACCTAGCTCTCTCATTCAAATTTTAGGCGTATTAGATCTGTCAAAGAATGTATACACAAAAACGCAAAAATCAGTCATTTTAAATACATGTAGGATTACAAAAGATTTTTTAAATATTTATATTGAGGGATCAGTAGGATTTATAGGTCCAGTTAGGAGTTCTACCGAGCCGAACCTTCTGATATGAAGATATATGGAGTCGGTGAATTATTTTCCCATTTGATCTCTGGTGATTTGACGTGTTATTCTTGTATTGTTTTGTATTTATTAGGCTTATATAATGCATTTGCATAATGTGGATTGACTAGATGATAATTTGGGGAAAAGTGTGTTGAAGGGTTTAGTTTTTCCTGTGGGGAAGATTTAACCCGGACATTAAGTAGAAAAAATTATAAAAAAATAATGATTTGCATAGCGCCGTTTGTGTGCAAAATAGCCTCAAGCGCGCTGAACCACAAATAAACTGACATAATATTATTCACACAATTCAAATTTTTTGTTTGCAAATATATCTAATTCAATTTTGCAGTAAGACTTTTCATTGGCTATCATTTCTATTCAGAGGTTCTGAAATTTTGTGTTTGTCAAAAAATATGATAATTTCGATATGATCGAGACTTTCACGGCCAAAAGTATCATAATGATTTATTTTTAGGGTATTACCTTACGCTAACTCCTTCTTTTTATATATATTGGCACATCCTAAAAAATAAGCATTGAAAATAAATTGTAAAATGAGAATGATAAAGTTCAATGTTGTTATTATAAGTAATAATTATTCGCCTGAAATACTAAACAGTAAAAATATATACCGCGGACTGGAATTGAGCCCGCACCCTTATGATTTTTCAATTCCCGTCGTTGGCATATTATATTTACTCAGGACATATTTTCAATTTGTATGGTTATTTCAAGCGAACAATTATTGCTTTGATCCTGCATTCAGTCCCATGAACCACGGGTTCCTCTCCCGGTATCACGAGCGGGCCTGGGGAATGTTTGCACGAGCCTGGTCCGCTTCCGTCTTGCCTCCAGTGACCTGAGGCTTTCTCCATTCCTTAAGGTTGTCGCCAGGCCGCTCGCTACGCTCATTCTCGCCGGGACTGCCACGTGATAATGGGGTAACCTGCCCTCGCGGCTTGTATATTTTCTTGTTTTAATCATACTTAAAATATAAATTGTGTTTTTTTTTTTTTTTTTTCTCTATTTAGATGCTAAACCATCAGGCGAACACATCTCTTATGTGTCTTTATTTTGAGTTTTGACATTGGAGGTTCAATCGTTTTAAAAATAAATGTATCTTCTTTTTACAAAACCAAAATAGGGTGCGACTAAGGAGGTAAAACAATCAGTTTCCTCACACAGCCGTCGGGAAAGGGTGGGTTCCCTGCAATGATGTTCACCGGTTAAATCAATCTTATTTTTTACATAAAACATTTTTTTTTAATAATATTCATTACATTTTATGCAAGGAAGATTCTTTTGACTCTCCAACTAGATCCCTTTTTAGGATAATTAGAAATTAATAGGTTTCAAATTATCCTAGAGGAATAAAGGATTTAATAATGGAGAAAATAAGTATGCATAAGAGAAGATAAAACTAGGCGTTCGTGATAAATAATTATCAGATTAAATTTTTTAGTAATATTTCGAAATCAGTCCTGCCTAGATCTAATAACCATTTTGTAATTTTCGGACCGAATTATGACAATTCACAATTTGAAAACGGTTGGAATTTGAATGCAATCCGTAACATAAAAACATAATTTCCAATCAATATGTAAAAAACTAAACAGTCCTGTCAAATAATTTTATTACAAACACATGCTAAATTTCGCTTATTGATGAGCATATTTCCCCACAGCATTGTCGGGCGCACAATGATTCCTAAAAGTTTCAATGGATGATTTTAATCGCAAAATAGATCAAGCCCAGTATATTGTTCCTCTCGTCTGAAAATTGCGAAAATTAGTTAATTAATTACTAGCATACATCGGCTCATAGGGGCGAATTATTCCTGACCGATTATTATGCCGGGGCCATACGTTTAATTACAATATTCACATACAAACTAATCTAAACTAACTAACTGATCATCACGCCGTTCCCCGCACAGGTGGGAGAGAGGAGATAAACCACTGCACAACTCTGCCTTTTCACACACCCCTTGCTTCATCCACTTTCATACGTCGTCTCATACTACTATTCTTACTCTTAGCATAGCCCGACTCAAGGGTTGAATTCACTTGATCGTACCATATCTTTCTCAGGCTTTCTCGACATCTACTACCATTTACTTCCTTATTACATTACAGCTCTGGTTTCGGTGTAGTTAGCAGTAAAACAGTGCCGCTTATTGCCCTTTCTATTTCATTATCGTTTTTTTTTAATTGCCGGCAACCCGGGCATTTATTGCAATAACATAATCATATACAAACATGAAAGTAACCCTCCTCACTAGAAGATTTCTGTTCTGAGACGGGTACATATATATGCTTACACATACACATATCAATACATACATGGAACATTCCATATATAGTTACATAAAAACAGGAATTTCGGAGGAACTTTAAATTTTCATAAATGCTAGCGTCTAAATCTCAAAATAACAACAAAGAGAATGAGAATTAGACTAAGAAGAGATTACTAGTAACTTACTGATGCATGCCCTTTTTGTGTAGTAACCATGTGTTGAAATTATTAGGTAAACTTTTTGGGTTTTTCTTGGTTTACAGTAGGGTTTTCCAATAAGAGGTGTTATTTTGAAAATTAATTAAGGAATTAATGATTTTTTATGGCCGGAATTGGATGGTATTTATGATCATTAATGATTGAATAAGACGGCGCTACGTGCCACACAAGCAACGAAACCATTGATATTTTACGGGAAAAGTTTCCGGACCGTGTTATCTCTCGAAGAGGTGATCACAAATGGCCACCGAGATCTTGTGATTTAACACCTTACGGCTTCTTCCTTTTAAGCCGCGTGAAAGAAAAGGTCTACGTCAACAGCCCAGCGTCAATTCAAGACCTCAAAGATGGAATTCGTGAGGCTATCGAGGACATAAATCAGTCACTTTGCGATTTTGTTATGGAAAATTTCATGAAAAGGATATGGTCCTGTAGGCGTGGTCGAGGTGGTCATTTGACTGATGTTATTTTTCACTATTAACAACATACCTTCCTCTTTATAATGAAATAAACATTCGATCATTTATATTAAAAAATTGCATTTTTCTTTGAATATCAAAATAACACCTCTTATTGGAAAACCCTGTATTACGGTAGTTAAACAACTATGTTTATTTTAATATCGCCATTAGCAGCCTCATTACTGGTGAAACGTTCAAGTCACAGCGTTGGTGAGTTTTAAAAAAAATAAAAAATTAAAATAAAAAAAATAAAAAAATCCAATTCTATCATAATTTGGCACATAAGCAATAATAAGCATACCATTATTCTAAGATCGTAAGGAAAATTTAATAGATCCACATAGGAGGCCCTGAGAAAAATAATTCCCTTCAAGGCATATGTATTCTTTGGGGATGCTGTGTGGAGGGCGGGGTCTTTTTAGGAATGATGAGAAGTTCTGGGAATGAAAATAAAGGAAAGGGTTGTGTGGGGGTCAGTGATTCCAGGAGTGACGAACGTATGAATCTATCCCTCCCACTTCGGTGACATATGACAAAGGTGTTCGTTATCAAATAAATGATTCATAAATGACCCATACATGCCTACCAAATTGAAAAAAACTTACAGTAATCATACAGTAATCGCTGGAGCGAGATCACGCGGAAAAAGTTTACTGATATAAAATATTGCTAATTTAACTAAAAATCTCTTCAAATTATTCGTAATCCGGATAAAACAGGACTGCAGGCCCTTAACGAATACATTCCTGTTAAACTTTTAGAAAAATAAATGTATTAACGCACTGTGGGAATATGCACATGGGTTCATAAAAATATATATTATATTATATTTTCGCATTTCATCATAATATATTATTATCAGGGCAAATTTAAGTGCATGAACACGTGTTCCGAAATATTAGGAATCTACTAAAAGTCTAACAGGAAACGGCCAACAATTCCTTTTTAACCCCATTTTAATAAATCAACATTACTTATTTTTCAAGTTATCAAGGAAGAAATTTTAAAAAATCAGTCTGTTATTGCTATCATTTGGTTTGCATTTTTAGAAAAGTTATCACTAACGAAAAAATGTTTATGGCGTTCTGTTTCGATTACAAAGAAAAATACAGTTTCTTTATTTTTTTACTGATGGGTGTCTAACCCAAAGCTTTTAATAACCTTGTATTATGTTCAAATTCGGCAACGTCCTGTTATAATAAGCAATAACATACTGAAAAAAGAAAAAAAAATTTAATTATGTTTCTTGTAAAAGTGTTTGTCTACTTAACTACTTTAGGGCTTAGAATGAAAAAAACAGTATTTTGACATAGATAAGCACAAATTAAATCACCATCCTAGTGCATCAATAAATTAGTTTCAGCGAGAGTTCGTAAGGACGTCATCGAGTCCTCTTCCTTCTCATATGAAGATATAAATATAAGATATATCTGAAGCTTGTTTATTTCAAAGAAGCGACTCTATGTCTGGCGACCCTTGCGCTAGTTCGTTGCCTTCGAACGACGAGGTTTCAATCGACATTTTGACCAAGATTGACTTTTTTGCATAAAAATTCTCATGTTTTTTCTCTTCAAAATCCCGTCCGAGTTCTATTAATTACTATCCATGATTCAAAAAATAGAGGTAATTACTTTTTTATACATACGCCCAATGGGCGTGCACACAAAATTCTGCTTAAAATACTTTACGTCCTACTAAATAGATTCTTACACTCCCGTTTAACGTTGGTGAGGTAAAGCCGGCCTTGAGCCTGATTTAAGACCAAACCACCAATCTGACCATAAGCGCCACATAATATTTATACCACGCATTTTTGCTAAGGCAGTTAATATTTATTTAAGAAAAATAATAGTATATTAAAGTATAAGTGGATAAAGAGGTCTTTAAAACACGCGCGAGTTTTCGAGCACGACGGCGTAGCCGAGTGCTCGAAATAAAGCAAGTGTTTTGAAGACCAGTTATCCACGAATACTTTACGCTATTTTTTTTTATTGGTACACTTTGAAAACATAAATATTGATATTATTATTAAAAATTTGGAAATAAGAACTATTAATGAATTCGTGATGTGACATCACAATATCTTGTTGTCATGGAAATGAAAAACACAAACATTAATTTGCAATCTGTCACATAAGATAAATAGCTGGATTTATAGTTAAAAGTTGACATTTAGACTTCACATTTTGTTGATTTGTTGATGTTTCCATGGTAACTTTAAAAAACGCGCGTTCCATAAAGTGCGATTTAAACACGCTAGAGCGTACTTTAAATGAGTAAAAAAGGGCACCAATAAAAAAAGATTCATTTGAAATTTACGAGAAAATTCGTTTCTTTTATGACAAGTGAGTTTTATTAGAAAAATAAGTTAGCCAATTTTACGAGCAACTTCCACCAGAGATAAAATACATTTTTAGCGACATGATTCCATTTTCGTTGTATTTCGAGCTTAATCCATGAGACAACAATGTTTCTTATGTCAATTACATGAAACTAAGAAAAATCAATTACATTCTAAGCCAAAAAGGGGTAATTAACTTTTTAAAAATCAAAAGGAACTCTGTTGCTCTGAGTTTAGCAGATTTTCTTTGCAACGGGATTATATTCGGTGTATTTATCAAGTATTTTGGCTAATTTCCACGTTTGCATGGAATTTTATAAAAAATGAAGATTTTTCATTTACATTAGGTAATAATATAATATATTCATATGCCCTTTTTCATACATACGTAATTTATTGAAATGTTCTAAATATCTGTTTCATGCTACTTGCAGATAGAACCTTGTTGTCCCAAGGGGAGATTTGAAGAGCTCTGGGGATATCTAGTCCAGCAGCGAAGCGCTTCTTGAATCACTGCACAATCGACGGACTAGAAACCAGTCATGTGGGAAATCAGATAATTACACGACATGGCTGTAATAAGTTTTGTATTATTTTTTAAAAACCGATACGCACACTGTACTTCCCTTATTATTATTTATTTATTTTGTAAGAAACAAACAGCTTTTATATAATATACAATGATAGAAATAAATATACAACTTAACTGAAGTCAAGCCACAGAAGTTTCTTATGTTAAAGTGAATGGCAAATGAAGTTTTAATATCTTAAAATTAATTTGGTGTTAAAGGAAGGGGAGAGGAAGAGGAAAATAGGAAGAGGATAGGAGATGCTCCCGATATATTCCATACTCTCATATTAATAATATAATCGATCGTCCGCATTACTTCATATCGATATTTCTTTAGGTTATTACCAAAAATATCAATGCTGTAAAATTTTGTATTATATTGTGCACATATACGAGGAATTGTTTGTTCTACACGTAGAACGTTTGTTTGTAGAATGTTTGTTCTACACGTTATGTAGTTAGAATCGTAATTTAGACATCTAATGTTACAATTTCATGTTAAATAAAAAAATATGTATTTAAAATATCTCAAGTGAACACTTAATGACTTACAATTCTCAGTTAGACCTGTTCAGTGGAGTTTGTTCTTCATTAAGGTGTATTCTCTAATAAGAATTTTTTAAATAAAATCTCACCGTCTAACTTACAAGTATTATTTTGTGTACAATTTCATTTCAATTTTCAAATAGATTTCGTAGTTAGTTATAATCTCTTACGGTTTTATAATGTATTTTTTTTATGTAAGTATTTTTTAGTTAAAGTAAATTATAATCTCTTCCGGTTTTATAATGTATTTTTTTATGCAAATATTTTTTTACAATGTAAGTGAATAATAACGTTATGTAATGTATTTATGTGAAACGTAAGTGAAAATTTAATTTTCTTTTATCTAGAATAAAAATAAATCATGTTTATATGACTATTATTAATTATACGTAGAATAATACACATAAAAAAAATTATATATTATTGAGAATCAGCGTTTGTTGATCTACATGGATATATGATTTTTTCACTCGTGTTCCTTTTTACGTAAATAATGATTTAATAATTTACATAGGCGTAGTGAATAAGATTGAGAATATTGAATTAAAAAAGATTAATACATAAAGTAAACTATGATGGTAGGAGAAATCGGGGACGTCCGAGGAAAACATTTCACGATCAAGTAACTGAAATACTTTAGGCAGTCCATGCCAATCGTCAGAATAACAGATGCATTTGTATGAGGTGACGTATGTTTGTGAATGAATTAAATAGTACGTGAAAAAACAGAGTTGTGTGGTGGTTTATCATCTCTGCCTTCACCTGTGGGCGTTATGATCAGTTAATTAGTTAGTTAGTATAACTTATTCTATGTTTTCTCTCTCCCACAAAATAGGCCCCTTCAACACCTAGTTCACTCATACCTTTCCTCACTAAACCCTCCAAACAGCATCCTAAAAGATGACATAGGCCTTGAGCGTTTTGGGAATTTTTTTGAATGCAGGTAGATATGGAACATTATTATCCATTTCGAGGAAAACGAGAATATTTATTTTATTTTATTTTATTTTATTTTTGTTTATTGCAGAAACAAACAGTACATAATTACATAGATGACAATAGTTACAAAATTATAAAAGTTAGTACTATAATTGGTACCAATGACATGTCGCTGACATATATGCATATGAGGTATATTATACATTTTACTGTTAAGTTACATTTTTAAGTTAAGTTAAATTAGTGTGCTGTAAGTTAAATTATTAAGTTAAATTATTCATAAACAAACAAGCCACAATGCACATTGCGCTCATTCTTGTAAACAAAATATGCGGCATTTAAAAACTTGTATTTCAAAAGCTGCAATTTTCTTGATAAATAAATCCGAGATGTGTCGAGAGAGCGAGTTCAGAATAGTCTTTAGGGTGGACAAGTGCGATCGACAATTGTGGGGGTTCGAGGTCGATCTGCCTCCCCTTCCAATAATCCTGTTCACGTGATGCGTTGAGTTCAAGGACATCGTAAACATTTTTAAATTGCTACGTTGTGTGTATATTTCCATCTGAGATCTGCATCTGTAAATTTATATCTGGTGCTCTTATCATTGCTATTTTTATTTTGTCTATAATTTATAATCTATAAAAGTACTTTAGTTAACATGTTTTAGTTTCTTGTTGCGTGTTTATCGATAATATATTAATTATGAGCGGGGGAGGTCAGTTGACTACTTTTGACTATTGATAATGGCGTATATATTTAATGATCATGAGAAGAGTAATTCTTTCAATTTTTTTTTTCAATGATAAAACAATATTTTTTTTCACAAAATTGAAACATTTGAATTTTTCATATTCCATGGAAGTTATATCGAGTTCTGTTTTCATATGGTCAGTTGTTCCACAGAACTGAAATGTATAATAACAGAACACGAATGGAACTTTCAACTAACCTGAAACAAAATTTATAAGCCAACCGGTTTCAATTCTGCAACCTTCTGAAACCTTTTTCAGGGTTCCATAAAAGTTTTTGATAAATCTAATCGATTATTTAATGAATTGATTTTATTTATTTTAAGGATTGATTGATTTATTTATTTATTACGACCTTCGTGGTCAAAGTATCAGGCTCTCAACTAGCAAGTCGGATGTCGAGGGTTCAAATTCCGATGTTCGCAAGTAAATTTTATTTGATTAATTTATGTTTTTTCAGAATTTAATCATTAAAAATAATGTCTAGTATATTTACGGCACGTCCCAGACTACTATACTCTCAGTTTCGCCTTAGTGTAAGAGCACCATTCAGATTTAGAACGTTGCTTGAAATGGCTTTGGCAATGTTGGCGACCAGATATAAATAACCCCCATATCCTTCCCCTCCCCACTACCTTAAGCCTCACAACATACTCAAATTGGGGGTGCCGTAGTCTGGCTTCAAACGGTTGGAACCAGTTGGGACTCACATATTTAGTTTCACATATTAAAAAACGGAGCTTCTGAAAGAGTGATCTTTATCAATTATCAATTGAAGTATTACAATGGACTGAAATAACAAATATATTTTAAATAACAAGATACAGTTCTGTTTGCTATAACAAATTGTTAGCTATATTGTCAATATTGGTAATCTCTGCCCTTCACAGGTAGCGTTATGACGAAGTAAAATTGTTTTTTGTCGCTTTTGATTGTTTCCCATGCAAAAAGGCCATTGATTAATCCGGTTTCTACTTGCCTTAGCACTTTTGGGTCTTTCATAAAGTTTTCTACTTTTTGTTATTCAACAAATACATCAAATATTTCACTTTTGTTTTACTTAGGACCGGTTGTTTCATAGAATTCGAACAATTCGTCAAATTTCAAAGGCGATTTTCAATTTTCGGGAAGGTTTTATTCAAAATATGTTATTATTTAAGTTTAGTGAATCAACTGGCCAGTAATGATATGATACCAGAACTTTAATAGAACCTTCACAGAACTTGAAAATCAACTTCAAAATTTGATGAATTGTTCAAATTCCCTGAAACAACCATCCTTAATGAATGATTTAAAAATTAAGAAACGGAAATAAACTCACTTCCCGACCTCTGATCAATTTAAAATTTGGCAAATTAGTTGTCGATGACAATGCATTCACTTGCGGATATATACGAATTTCTCTGAAATCGAATCGCGTTACAGCAGTTGATATAAGAAATAAATTTCGTTCCTACCCGATCGGCAGAGTTCTAGACTCCAATTCCTGAGAAGTTTCAGTCAAAACAAAAAAAAATTAAATACATTTTAAAATAGACATAAAAAATACTTTATAACTCACTGGTTTAAGTTGTATAGTATTAAAAAACTTTTGAAGCTCTTTATATAATAATTTATTATTTTACAGTATGTACCTATTTCAATTTCATGATATTACGGTTATTAAGATGCTCCAGAAAACCGATTTCTGTTTGTGATAACGACTTAATTTTTTCATGTATATTTTAGGTTACGCTTCTAACTTCTTAGGGCGGCGTTATTGTGTCCATCATCAGTAATATACAGATGCAATGTTCATGACATATATTTTTTAATACGTAGTTGATAACTTCATTAACTGATTGTTAATAACTTTTGAGAAAAAAATGAATGAAAGATTTCAGATAACTATTCATTATCAATGTTATTGTAGTTAAGCAGGCATAGTTCATACCTAGTAGATCCATTGGCGGATCGTGACTATTGGGTGTACTAGAGTGCTAATTTTACAAAAATGGCATTATTGATGCTGAAAAAGATGTTTTATTTTTTTCCGAAAATTAGATTTTTTGTATGAAGATTTTCATGAAATCTATGCGGCTAAACTGAAATTTCATGAAAATCTTCATACAACAAAATCTAATTTTCGGAAAAAAATAAAACATCTTTTTCAGCATCAATAATGCCATTTTTGTAATATTAGCACTCTAGTACACCCAATATTCACGATCCGCCAATGGATCTACTAGTTGAATCTACTATGAAGATTTTCATGAAATTTCAGTTTAGCCGCATAGATTTCATGAAAATCTTCATACAAAAGATCAAATTACCAATAATGCCATTTTTTTGTAATATTAGAACTCTAGTACACCCTAAAGTCACGAACCGCCACTGAGTCTACCAAAAGATCAATAAATAAACAATTATAATAAACGAAAGAATAATATGATGTAACAATAATTTAATCTAATTATATTACGTATTACTTGTCTCTATTTGTGTTTATTGTGTATCGTGCCTCTCTTTGTATAAATTGTCATTTGAATGATTTTTTTTATGTAATTTTGTAATGTTATGTACCTTTTTATTTACTATGTGATTTATATTTAATATAACTGGATTATTCTCACTTAAGTGAGAATATCTATAAGAGTCCAGTATAACCCAGAGCTGCCGGTCAAGCTCAGTTAGATAGTTACCTTAAAGCTCTCTCCAATCACGGCATTTATTGGGATTGTTACTACGCTGTTCAAACCAAACCAAGCGTATTCGAAACCACCCCCCCCCCCACCCACCCCCCCACTCCCTTGGTCATCCATAAAATCCATTTTCAACACGGCGATAATACAGCCATAGAAAAATAAAAATCCCCTGGCATGCGGCAGGATGCAGTGTAAGCCTTGGCACGAAATTCGCATTGCCGGGATTATAGTCCCGTGGAGTGAATCCAGGGAAAGGGGTAAAAAAAAAATTATCTTAAATTTCTATGAGAAATTATATTGAATTTCGAAAAGAAATAATATTGAATTTCCATTAGTAATTATATTGATTTTCCACGATATATTTCTTCATTTTTATTACAAAAAAAATGTGTTCGGAAGAATTTTTTTTCCGAAAGAAAGTGTATTCCGAATAAAAAAATCCAAATTTTTTCAAGAATTTTTTTTAAAGCATGTATATGTATTTTTTAAACTTTGATAGCAAAAACTTTTTTTGACATTAACTCCACCCCTTGAAAATTAAATGTGCCGCTGAACCGTTCGTGTTGTTAAGCAGATAAGTATTGTGAAACAATATTGTTTGCCGTACGCGGTGGTCTGTCTCTTCGTATTGTCACAATTGACAAATTTAATATCGCATTAGTGGTATTATAAATCCTGAACAGTTTCACAATAAACCATCACGTTTTGTTTTTGAATAAATAGAGAAATAGAACATTACGTGGGGTATTTATTGTTATCAGGCTTAATTTGTAGAACTTCGAAATGAGAGTTTATTTTTCAACGAGTTCAGCAGTGTCATTATTATTACGAGTGACAGCTGTTTTATTCTCTGAAGGCATTATGAAACTGTAAACTGTAGACAGTTTGATAATGCTTGTGCGAAACAGCTCTGTAAAAATAATTATACACTAGAACTTGTTTATCAATAAAAAATTTAAAAAGTGGAAAATTGAATAATAATAATATTTTGAATACATAAAAAAAACAATTACGTAGTATATTAAAAGTACCACTCTTCAAACTGTCTACGAAGTTGCGAATTACACGGGTGTTAATAGAGTACAATACACACAAGATCTGTTATTTTATTTTAATTTGAGTGGATGCTTTATACAGGTAAAATTTAATATAATGAACTGTAACGCTTCCATTAATTACATTCATTTTTTGGTCTCTAGATGATTCCCTTCGTTAAAGAGACACTGGGATAAATAAAGTTATAGTTGTGAATGGTCTTTGAAATCTCATATGAGTAAGGTTTAATTTTGAATAATGGTCACTTCTCAGTTTCTCAAAATGAGTTCTGAGAGCGATTATGATATTTTACATTAAAAAATACAATATTTTATTTGAACTTTTTGAATACAGTAAAGTAATCTAATTTCCCTTGCCGGATTTAAGCCTGTTACCTCAGAGGTAATAATAATACAAAATTTTCTCTTTTAAGGAATGGTGACATTTACTTAGCTTTTTGAAACAAACAAGCTTTTGAAATTAATAAATTCATGAAACCTTTTAAGTCACGCAGCTTTAACACTACAAAAAGTAGGCTTCAGAGTAATATTACAATGCAGTAATTAATTTTTTTTTTGTTTCTGAACCAATTTATTGTTTTACTTAAATATTAGCTGAAATAACGGGCTTTACACGAAGTTTTTTGAAATCAGAATGAGAGTGTGACCTTCCTCGTGTTTTGAAGGTTGAGTGGGCAAAATTTTATCAATCTCGCAATAAAACTGTAGATTTGTATACATTTATTTATTTATTAATGCCCTTTTCGGGACATTTACATGAGAATATTAAGAAATCTACATAACTGAATCGCTTCATTAACAACATTTTATATTTGTTTAAAGATAAATTGAAGATATCCACTGACTTGGTATAATTGTTTCCCTCCATTAATATTCTGGGCAAAGAGGAATAAATATGGTAGTTAGTCCCAGAATTTCTGCACTGAAATAAATCCGGACTTTTAGTATTACGTCGTGGAATCCAAAAGTTGATCAATTCTAGCAATACCGGACTATCAACTAAATCATTTAGAATTTTAAGTCAGTGAAAATTCTTGTCTTAGATGGAGCTTACGTGTCTGAGCCGGTCACTCGGGTTAAAAGGAGATTATTTATAAACAAGTTCAGCTGTATAATTATTTTCAAGCATGACGCCTGTTTTATATTGCTTTCTGAAGGCAATACCAAACTTTTCAGATGCCTTCAGAAAGCGAAACAGCTGCTTCAGCGTGGTAATTTATTAAGATGGCGGGCCGTTGGAAGTTTATCCGAATTTGTTTCTTTCATTATCTTGATGATATCTTGTAACGTTTTTTTTTTGATTTTCCTGTCACCTATCATTTTGATGCGGTGACCAGGATGTGCGTCTACCATGATGCATTCTTCCCTTTCTGTATGACTGTTCACATTTTTCTGGATTATAAAAAAACTTCATAGTTGTGGAGGTATTAAAAATGTGATATCTGTAATAAATAATAATATTCGTTTAAAAATTACTGACTGCCTTAGAAATCGTTCATAATAGGATAAAAAAAATCATCATGCGAATGCGCATTCACCTGGCAAAATATTCATCAAATAATTTTATCTCACAATACTCTATATATGTTTGTTATCAACAACGTTTCTCGGTGTTCATATTCTGGGAATACTTATCTACACTTATCTAAAGAAGCAACTCGAGTTGTTTATTTGAATAAATATTTAGCTTTAAAAAGAATTGGCACGCTAATTAAGTATATTAGTAACGAATATCACGCCAATTATTCCTTATTTGCACAAGTACATAACAAGGATTCTTTATTAATTAAATGTTAGGTTTCATACTAGTAATGCTATATTCTTCACTAGTCAGAAATACACTGGAATATGCATCGCCTGTCTGGAATCCCAAATACATTTATTATGTCAATAATATAGAGCGCATACAAAATAAATGTTTTAAGTACCTCGGTTAATTCCCCCATTTCTCGCATCCTACAAACACTCAACTCAATTCAAACAAGGACAAATAACGATATATTTTTTGATTCTCTCCCTCTATTTAAGAAAAACTTTTTAGCACACTGAATTCGCACACATGACACACGGTGACCGGATAAATCATCACAATGATAATTCATCACATCTTTAAAAAGTTATATAAAGTCATGGAAAGTGATGAAACAAAAACTTTATTAACTAGGTTAAGTAGGTTAGGTTAGGTTAGTTTAGATTAAAAAAAAATTTCAACGTTTCTAACGACTTTATATCACTTTTTAAAAGTGTGTTGAATTGTCACTGTGATGAGTTATCATGGAACCATAACACACACATCCACAAACACACATGCACACGTACACATACATAAACACTCACACACAACCTCTCTCCTTCCCTAGCATACTAACTAAGTTAACTTAAGTAAAATGTATAATATACCACATATGTGGGTACATATATACGTCAGTGACTTGTCATTGGTACCAATTATTGTATGAACTTGTATAACTTTGTAACTATTGTCCTCTATGTAATTTCCTCAACTTATGTACTGTTTGTTTATGCAATAAAAATAAAAATAAATTTAAAAAAATATTTTACACTTATTTTTACTATGGGCCCAAATTGATATATTTAAGCGGAATGCAAAAAATGACATTCAGAGGAGGCCTTAATTAATTTAGCACATTCCAGAACAATGATCTAGATTACCAGGAATTTAAATTTAATTTTAATTTTACAAATCGATAATATTATGTTCTAATAAGGTAAAAGCAAAACGTTTTAAAGTAAGCAACTTTTAATAACATATAGTTAATATTTAATTTTAGTACGTACTGAAACGTCGAAATTTTCGTTGTATTTTTCTATTAAATATTAAAAATGATTATACATTTTTTTTAAATTAACCCTACAGGGGGGGCACTGGGGAAAATAATTTCTCTCAGGGCCTATATCATCTATGGGATGCTGTGTGGAGGGTCTTTTTAAGGATAGAAAGGCGTGCGAGACATGGAGAGACACATGTTCTAGGAGGGAAGAAACACAGAGGGTGACAAATCGTTCCACAGCCGAGCTGTTGAACTGTAATATGGAAACGAGTAGATAAGGAATCAAAACATTAATTTTATTTGGCTACATTCTAAAACACCAATATAGAGATTAGCCGAAAGAAATATTATTCTGGTTTGCCCGAATTAAGGTCAAACCCGTGTATATCAACTGTTATCGTTTTGTCACTTCGTGACAGTAAGTTCATGTAATTTGTGTTTTAGCCTAGCTCACTTTTATTCTTGGTTGCTGATTCTTTATTCGAAATAACTTGCAAAATTATATTTTAGTAAATTGTACCATCTCACCAGTTTGGGCTTCCTCAATCTTACACAACGGTTAAACAATGATTCATGCATGGTAAATGATTGTTTATCAGTTCTGTAAAATTAAAACATCGTTATGAGTAAGGAAGGAGTGTTTATATTATATTTATAAAAATAGTGTAGGAGTAATATGGAACAATCATTTTACTATATTAACAAACGAAATAAGAAAGCTAGCTTACATCTTCAAGACTCTGAGACATATATTGGACATGGTTACATGAAAAACTGTACATTTGCGTTCGATTGGAAAAAAAAGGTTGGGCGAAATCTGTGTATTCAGATATCTATATGTTTATCTAAATAACGCACAAGAGTCTCAACTGTTCCCTCCTATTAGGAGCTAGTGAGACAATAGCATCTCCAATTGAGATATTTTGTGATGCTAAGGGGTGTGTGGATGGAGAATGATACTAGAAAAGGGAAGTAGGGAAGTTCCTAGCTATTCAGATCTGGTCAGAAAAGCTACAGTCATATGAAGAAAGGTTGCTATTCTGAATGGTGGTCTATTACACGTATCATGATGAACTCTGGAATATGTCACGAGTATACATAAATAAATTATTTAATTTGAACCCGTGACCTTCGGATTCGTAGTCAAGATCGTAGCAAAAGCCATTTCAAGTACGTTATTCCCCTCTTTTCCAATGTAAGAGAGATGAGAATTTCCCCTATGACTTCTCCCCTTATTGGAAGATTACGGGAAATGACATTCAAGCACATATCTATTTTTGCTTTGAATTTTACTTTGCAATCTCTGTTTGTATTACTACCAAACTAGATAGGCCATTGAACAAACGGTAGTAAATTTATTTATTTTTTAATTTACATATTTTTAATTTATAAATGATAGATTAGTTTGGCACACTAGTTGTGACATTAGTTTCCGGTTTTGGGATATTTTTTAATCGGTAAATTGTTTTGGGGGACACGGAATTGTCAAGGCTTTCAACAAATATGCCAGAAGTTGCGGATTTAAATCCTAGCGTGCGCAATTAAATTTTATTTGATTAATTTGCGTTACTTCACAAATTACTTAATTAAAAATAATATACAGTATATTTTCGGAACGTTCCAGAGTCAAATATATTCTCAATATCGCTTTGGTGTAATACCACCATTCAGAATGGAAACGTAACTTTGAACGGCTTCGACTTAGTTAGGTGAACAGATCTGAATAGCCAGGTATTTCCCCACCTTCCTCTCCCACATCTTTTTCCCCACCCCACTACCTTTAGCCTCAAAACATATCCCAATTGGTGATCCCGTGGTCTCACTGGCTCCAGACCGTGGGAAGCAGTTGGAACACTTGCGCGGTTTCACGTAAAAAAATATTTTTAAAGACTGGTAATAAATAGATAGATAGAGGAATAAACCAACGATGGATTAATGTTACAAATGACAATACAATACTTTTCCTGAAGAAAAATAGATGTACAAAAATCAATGAAATGTTGAAGGAGTTAAACATCTTGTCATTTAAACATATTATTTAGTAAAAATAATTAATGGGCACGTGTTAATTTAAATTATTAGTAAAAATGAAAACCTTTCGTACAAACATAGGCATGAGACGAGGAAAAGAAATGAAAAAAGGCTCTCTTTCAGAAAGAAAAAATTGTATTAAAATTCTTTAATGAACGGAGTAATGAAGATATTTGGATAATTTAAACTAAAATTACGGTAATATGAGATTGATTTATTATAAAGAATGTTTTTTTCAATTTTGAGTAAAACATAAATAAGGATTATATTACGACATAGAAAATAAATAATTTGACCGGTCACAAAATTATGTCAAATTAAGTAATCCTTAATATATTATAAAAATTTGTTTAAATCTAAGATCATAAACCAATATTTCAAATAGATGTATCAATAATAGGAAATATTGACGATTTTCTTTGAATGACTAGCCTCTAGGTTAGTTTGGAAATTTCCTTCCCATTTTTTAATACCACCTTTTTATCCTCCATTATTGCATAATTTATATACGACATTCTCCGCTTATTATAGTGGTAGTAGAAGGAATTCAAATGAGGTTTATTCTAACTTGGATCTTTTAAGATTGACAAAAAAGGAAAAGCAATTATCTTTAAATGGATTATTCAGATTATAAAGTAAGCGTTATAACATTAAAAAAATGATAAATAATTGACTAACTGCAGCTAGTGCTATGTATGTCAATGCGTGGTAGTTTTCCAGGAAACTTTGTCAACTCAAATAACGCCAAGCAAAGCAAAATTGTAAAATAACACGACTCTCGTTCTGAATAGGATTTGAATTATATAATAAGAAGGCAAGTAAAAGACTTTTTCATCTTATGGCGACATCTGATATATTCAACAAATGTTGAAATTTTCCATAAAAGTAAGTGACATCAAAGCAAGTTTCACCGTACAGACTGCAGTCAGGAAAAATTCATCACTACAACGTTACCCGCTAGGCAATGAATTGCAGAATTTTCTTTCATATCATCATCTTTTATTAATCTCCTCTTGGATTTTCAATTGAGTAACCTAGATTTTGTTATTACGTGACTGAGATATTGAAGATATTTCCTTACGTGTCTTTTGCAATCGAGATTAAAAACTGTCAATAATAGTCATTAAAGTCCTTAAAACCTATTTTACAAACTCGAAGGCGGTAGCACTTGAGAATAGTTTCAGAATTGCTCATATATATTATTTCAAGCCCAACGGTGTCTGATCAAAACCAACTAGATTGTGTTCTGATTCGGATCGACGCTCGCCAATTAAAATTCGTGCTTGGAGTTTTTGACACTTGTACCACTGCAGAAAATTATTTTGCTTGTATTGTTTTAAACTTCATTCATCATTGTGTAACTCGCTCATATAAAAACAAAAAAAAATTTCGTCGAAGCTTTTTTTGTGATCATTTGTGGTAAATGTCTTATTGTTGTGCAGTTTACAAATCTTTCGTGTAAACACACCTTTTAAGTAATTATAAAATTACATTAATTTTGCATTAATGCACACTGTTTTACTTGCTTAGTTTTTAAATTTTAATTGGAACGTGTTTCTAAATGGCATAGGTTAAGCATGTACCAACATGGCGCTTCTCAGATGTTATCCGACCAAGTGCATTACAACTAGATATTGTAAAACAACTATTACATCTGACATTTTTGTCTCATTTTTTTCACGTAATTAGAAGCTTTGCTAATCATAACAAATTCTAGATTTCTGCGATATCTAGAATCGCGATATGAGCATTGAACACTTTGAATAATACATACTCTCAGGTATATAAAATAAACTTATTTTAATAAATGTAGCATCGGGGTGAAAGTTAAATAACAGCTATAACAAACGGCCAAGCCCACTAATTATTAGCAATAAATAGTTGCATATAATTATTAGCAATAAATAGTCGCCTGAAAAATCAATACAAATTGAAAATATCTCGCGAGTAAAAATAAATGGCGCCAACGGGAATTGAACACGTGCCTTCTGATGTCCGGGCAGGTGCTCTGAAACCACTGAGCTATGTCGGCTTATTTCAAATGATTCAATATATACTATTACCTCAATCAACAATTACTGCTTACTATATTTTTTCCACCTGTAAACAACCATCTTTATATTTGTAGGAGAGGCTTTGTTAGTGTTAAATTTCTCACTAGATGGCGTCGAAACATATAATATTTTCATTTATTTGTGAAATAATTTTTAACTGTCAAATATTTTTATTTTTTAATGATAAACTAATGTTTATAAGACAAGGTTTTATGCATAAAGGATAACAGATAACAAGTAAAAATTTCACGTGGCCAAGCCACGTTTGTTTCTGGTTTGCTTTTTGGTTTTAGTACGATTTGTTAAAATGTTGTTTATCGTTTTTTTTTGTTGTTTAAATTGATTCAAATTAATCAGAAGCAATAAAAATGCGAATACACTTCAGGTGTACTACTCACTGTGCCTGAAACTATTCAAAATTTATATAGAATACTTCTTGTATTGTAAAAATATTAACTCGTATGTAATTGTATTATAACTATTCCTATAGCGTTTAATTAAAATCATCCCCCTAAAACATCCGCTTCATATACAGCTGTGTTTAAAGCTGACCCGGCAGGGGTAGTAATCATTGCGCTATAGTTGTGTTTACGCGGAATAATCAGGTTAATTAAAGTTGTCGCCTGGTGGGAGTGAGCTGCGGTGGTAAACGAAAATGGAATCCTTCAGTTGCCTCACAAGATATCCATCGCCTACCGTGCAAAAAGACTTTACATCAACTTGTTTTTAGATGACTTATTTTAAAAATATATACGAGTTTTTCATGCCACATAATGCATGTATATAATTTATGTTCCTGGAGTATAGGTATAGCAGATAAAGATGCAATAATTGCATACATCATATTTCAAACATGATATTCGATCTCGTGAAATTAAAAAAAAAGATCAGTGCTAAGATATATAAAAACTTAAAAAAAGAAAAAGCAGACAAATATTTCTTAATTAGTGCGAAACTATAAACCTAAAACCCTATCAAATCAAATAAAAAATATCAGAAACTAACATATTATTTGAAACGAAAGTAAAAACATAGCTGAAAAAATGGAGTTATGATGAACTTGCAAAATTATGAAAACAATGTCGAGACCAAAAACAAAAGTGTTAACCCTTCAGATAATGGTTATTATTACTTAGGAAGTCTTGGGCAAACGTACTTTCGCGCGCGAAATTCCCAATTGTTCCCGTGTGGTATACATGTTCTTCTCTATAAGTTAATATTGATCATTTTTCAAAAACAAAAACTGAACTAAAAACTAGGTAAAATAACCTTTCAGACGTGTTTATTATAAATAAACATTTTTATTTCTAAATAGATATACTTTGAAATTTAAAAAGTATTATGGGTTTAAAAAAACATACCTGTGTATTACTCCGTAAAACGTATGAAAAATCTATGAAACTTCACAATTTCAAAATACATTATTTTTGATAAGAAAATTTGCAATAAAACTATCACTTCACTTTTTATCTTGTCAATACACTTTATTTTTTTATTACGTATCAAAGAGTAACCTTTTTTCAACATAAAAATATTTGCTTGCTAAAATACCATATATTTTAACGCGGTTTTCATAAGTATTTATGGATCATTTCTGGAAAACTTTGCGATTCACATAATCCTGAGGCATTTATTTAATGAATTTATATAATTTTTGTTAGTGTCTTGTAAAATTCAACCATTTTTTTATCAATTTTGAACAGGTCTCGGATAAATCTCTAAAATTTCACCTAGTTATAAACACTTCGTAACGCGTTCACGAATAAGATATACATTAATATATAGAACAAATTCAATAATACATAGAACATATTACAACTTATTGTTTAATTGAGTTCGAAATATAATAAAACGAATTTCAAAACCTAAAGGCAAATTATTATGAATCGAACAATAAACCACGCGTAACGGACAACATTTCAAAGACAACTGTCATTTCGTGTTGTTTGTAGTGATGGGCGGTACGCTATTTTTTAAACATAATCGACTCTAGTGCGAAAACGGGGTAAGTTGTAGATTTTTCACATAAAGTTGATTATAAATTCGTTTATATACGTGTAATTTTTTTTAATTATAATGAAGATCTACAAATTTACCTAGATAACAATATATAAGTACATAAGATGAATAAATTTTTTTTTTCATTATAATTCGATAATGATCTAACTATTTATTTATAATGCCTCCGCCGTCACCATTTCACCACAGGGATAGGCAGAGAAGAATAATTAAACAATGCACAACATTGTTATAACACACACGCTGTGCGTATTCAGTACATATCATGCCCTTTTTACATTATGAAATAAATCAATAACTTTGTTCAAAATCATGGAATTGTATTTTATTTTTTGACAAATCGATTATATACAATATATGTATAAGAGAGAAACACAATATAAAATAACATAAAAGTTACATGAGATGGATTACACGTAAATTATAACAATAGATAAAGATTATTACACATTTTTGTGAAAATACAGAATATTATTATTGACTAAAAATATACATATATGCCACTCTGAGTAAAACTAAAGATTGATTTAGCATTTAGTATTATAGTAAAAATATAATTTATTTCAGCTTAATAATAATATATCTCAACATAGGAGCCGTGTTTTCAGCAAAGATAGGCATTGTACTAATTATAAATTCACATTCCTTAACATTACCTGGAAACAATACCGTGGTAGTGATTTGACCGTCCAACTATGAAGATATTCTGGCTTTACATTTATACATATTATAGCAAAAATAAATTTAAAAAAATATATATACAGATTACAAACACGTTGAAAATGTTACATTCAGTGTTATACAGAAAGAAGCCATAAAAATAAGATAACAACCAAATAGCCGTTATAACCATCGGGACGTCCTGTGCGAAGGATACCAAAATTTAAAAAAAGGTATGATTTATTCGAGCCATATGAAAAAAAAAATGAAAAATAGCCATCACGGAACGCCTGGCAAGATGTGAAACACCAAAATTGATTTTTTTGGAGCAAGTGAAAATAAAAGTAAAACAAATAATTATTTAGTTTTTATCAAAAATATACACAAAGAAATATTATTAATGTTAAAAATTAATCATCATTGGCAATTTTAGTGAGAACAGAATATACCGCACAGTGTCTTGGCGGCCTGAGTGAATGTTATTGTAGCAGATCAAAATAGATTCGTGTCTCCATCATCTAAGCGTACATGAAAAATCATAACAGTAGAGAAGTTTCACCATTATAAGATCCTCGGATGGTTCATATTAACCAGTACCATTCTTGAATAATGAGTAAAGCCATAGCCGCCCAGACGCAGAACGGCTGTGGTAATGCTAAATGGCTGCTCTTGTCATCAGAATACTTTTCCGTATCATGAAGTTTTACGAATTATAATTTTATTTTGCTTTTTAACTTTGAGTTCGTTTGAAAATAAATTTAATTTCTAATTAAAATTTGACTCGGGTATACTTCTTTGAAATGTTAATATTAGCATTAACTTTTTGGTTTGTCATTGCAAAGGAATGCCACGTTCAAGTTTTGCCATGATAACAATTAAAGAAAAATTATAACTTGGTGAACTTAGTTTTTGGTCAAAAAGTCTCCGTTTGGACAAAATTTGATTTAGCATGTGACGCCTAAACGCTACCGATCGTTATCGTCATCTAGCCAATGATGTACCTCGAGCGAACATAAAAATATTAGTAAAGGATCTCATAATGGTGAAATTACTCTAAGAAAGAAATTGATTATGTTGGGATTTTGTGACAAGTACATACGACACAAAAAGCAGTCAACACCTAAGACATGTTTAATTCCAAAAGTTTTGATACCTTTTGCATAAAGAAAAACACTTGACTAAAAAGCGTTAACAAAACTTGCCATCAAAACAAGAAACTCATAAAATCGAACCTACATCAACTTCCTGATTGATAAAATTCAGTTAATTTACTAGGCCTAAAAAGTCTGTAAAAAGATGAAATGAAATATTGGTTTTCAGCAATGTTTATGCCGCTAGATTCGGAAAACTAACTATTGAAACATAAGCTATCCGGACAAATATCGCAGGGCCATTTCTTATATATTTCAATGGTAATATCTAATTATCCGATAGCTATAAGTCACATTGCAAAACACAGTCAAACAAAGTGTTCCTCAAGAGAATCTTGACGGGCGGTCGAGTGACGACTATATAGCATTATAATGTGCAAATCAGGTTGGACCGTCTGTGGGAGGGGAATATACGCACAAGAAGCCATCCAAATGATATCAATCAACCAAAATATAGTCATGACAATCAGAAAACACTGTAACCCTAGTCCACACAACGTGAATATTCATGTATTTATATTGGCAAAACCTACAAGCTTATTTTGTGCACACACCACGGTCGCCGCTCTAAATATGTCATACTTGCGAAACCATCGACCTTAGTATTGCGTAAGACAAAAGAGAATAGTACTTGTAGATTAAATTCCTGGAAAAGACAAAAATATTTTTTTCTACCATCGCTTTAATCTCTACCATTTTCTTTTGACGGCCGGAATAGTCCAGTGGTAACGCATTGGACTGCCATTCCGAAGGTCGCGGGTTCGAACCCGGCGTGCGCAAATAAATTTTATTTGATTAATTTGTGTTATTTCACAATTAATTAATTAAAATAATATATAGTATATTTGCGGCACGTTCCAGAGTGGAAGATACTACCAGTATCGCCCTGGTGTAAGACCACCATTCAGAATTGAAACGTTGCTCCAAATGGCTTTAGCCGTGTTTAGTGACTAGATCTGAATAGCCAGGTACTTCCCCATCTTCCTCTTTCCCTTCCCCACTTACCTTCAGCCTCACAACATCCCCCAATTGGGGATGCCATAGTCTCACTGGCTCCAGACGGGAGCAGTTGGGACTCTTGTGAGGTATTCACTGTAAAAAAAAAAAAAAAACCAATGTGATGTTAATAATAGGTCTGTGGTAATATATTTGGTAAGTGGAGGTCCAAAAAACTTTTTAATAAAATTTTCCACGGATCGAACCCTCCTCCTTTTCCCCCGAATCTCTTTTTTTAAAACTAAACGCAAGTATGATAGTATTTAAAACATGGCACCATGCAGAGTGGTACCTCACAGATTTCACAAATATAAATAGTTCTTTTTTCAACTCCGTTGCGGTTGGTACACCAAATGCACCGTAAGCGCCGTTTCTTTATTACCGGTGGAGGTTGGTCATCGTGTGTCTCAGTCTGTGAGTCAGTAGTAATGCAATTGATTTTTAGGAAGTGGTTACCAAGGATCAGGCGGGCAGGGTTGGAAAACATGTCGTTTACTATTAGTCGTCTCGGCGCCGGACGCTGTGCCAACAGGAGGTGCTTGTCCGCCAACTCCGTAACCAGTGACGACCTAAACATCAAGGTGCTTCCCTCCGATGGATATGAGTGGCGATACATCACAAGAGCATTGTGAATACTCACGTTCAGTAGACGCTTGAACAGCTTATGGTACCATTTAAGGCATCTCTTGCGTTCAATCAAGTAGGGTTCTAGCATTTGATCTTTTTTGTCGACACCTCCCATGAATTTGTTATAGTCTCTAACAACCTTTGGTTTGTATATATTCGGCCTACCCCTGGAAGGTCCAATTTCCATTTCCGCGCCATGATAAGTCGATATAGTCGTCACCTTGCCTTTGTCTTGCCATGAAAGTATAGCGACATCACCAGCGTGCCGACCGAAAAAATGTCCGTCCGCCATGTTGATACGACCAAATTCTGGTGGAACATTGACCCTATTGGTGCGCAATGTCCCGACGCAGTCAGTCTTATTTCTCTTGAGGTACCTAGCGAGTAGAGGAGAATTGAACCAATTGTCCATCCAAACCGTATAACCCTTATTCAACAGTGGTTTAATAAGCCTCAGAACTGTGGATGTGGATTTCAAGACCCCTGGTACCGAATCAGTCAGCTCAGTTGTTTTTCCTGTATACACAAAGAACGACCACAAATAGCTAGTCTCGGAATCACAAAGTTCAAAAGTTTTTATTCCGAATTTAGCAGACTTTGTTTTAATATATTGCTTCATAGCCAATTTACCTTTCCATAATGTTAGAGACTCGTCAATTGAAACGTTTTGGCTTGGAACATAAAGTTCTTGAAATTTAAAATTCAAGTGATTTATTATAGGCAATAATTTAAAAAGTTTCTTGTCTTCAGGACTAGTGTACGTCCTGTCATTGTCGTTGAAATGTAAGCATCTCGTCAACTCACAGTACCGCTTAAAAGTCAGTAATTTTCTAAACACACTAGTTTTCATCACCCAATGAGTTGAATAACATGAATTTAGTGTTGGCATGCGAATAATGCCTAGCATCATGAAAAATGCAAACAAAATTAATATTTCATCCCTGTCAGTGTTCCTCCATGTAAGGCTTAGGCTATCACGACGCCGAGCGTCCATCGCATATCTGTTAGTCTCTGCTACAATAACATCGAGAATATCATCCGTCCATATGGCTCGAAAAGCATCATACGCAGTACCATACACAGCGGTAGGCCCTGACCTCTCGGGCGCAAACGTTTCCCTTTGACCGACATATGTACTTATGCCAGCCCAAGAGAACTCCGGTGCGTTCCCATCATCAGTCAACAAATGAGCATCGGTGTCCGAAAGGGGGTCATCCACTTCGTCACCATCTGTCCCATCTGTTGACGGATAATTAGAACGCGTTGGCAACGGTGCGCCTCGCGCTTGGCGAATACGCCCACCGCGAGCCGCACGGGTGATTTGCGCCTTAGATAAAGCCGAGAGCTCGGGAGGAACCTGGTCATTCGAACCATAAACCTCATTCGGTAAGTCTCCGGATACCCAGGTATCTCCCGCTCCAACAGGACGTACCCTCCGGCGGCGTTGCTGGGCAGCATCGCGGACGATTACTCCGCCTTCACGTCCATTCCCGCGGGCGCGTCTGACTCCGCGGCCACGTCTACTCCGGGATGGTCCCCCCCGTGACACCTCTAGTGGCACAAGGAACTGGAACTCTGAAAATAATGCTAGAAGATATAAGCAACATAACTGACGTCTTATTTTGTTAATATTTGAAAAAAATGAAAACAAATTATAAAAAATATAAATATATAAAGTACCTTCGGCACGACTGCTGCTTGCCTGGCCAGCTTCTCCGCCACTGACGTCTGTCATCATTTCTGAAAACATAACAAATTATTAGAATGCAAGTACGTAACTCACACATACATAAATATTATCTTCATATCTTTATAAATATATGTATATAGAATTTTGTATAAATGTACCAGCCGCGCGGCTGCCGCTCGCCTGGCCAGCCTCTTCCTCACTGACGTCTGCGATCATTTCTGAAAACAATAAATTATTAGAAAGCACGTACGTAACTCAGTATATGTATTTTCATAAATATATGTATATATTTATATAAAGGAACCTTCTGGGCGACTGTCGCTCGCCTGGCCAGCTTCACCGCCATCACTTATCAATTCTGAAAATATAACAAATTTATTAGAAAGCAAGTAAAAATATAGTATAAATATCTTCATAAAAAAATGGGCTTTATATTGTCCAGATTTACTATTAGAATCAATTTTATTAGCACTCTTACCGTCGTCCGTGGTATCAAATATGATTTGCATCATGCCGATATCCACCGTCTCCTTGAAACATGTAGATGACTGTAAATAAAGCAATTATATGAATATTTTTCATTATTTACCGTAATATCACATTTGCAGTGTTAAATAGAAAAAACATACAATTACTTCAACTTCAAGTGGGTTGACAACCGCTTCCTCAATACCGTCAGCTTCGTCTTCGCTGCTGCCGTATTGGTCGGTGTCGGCCATCAAAAACTCCAATAACTCGGTAGGTGGAGGTGCATCGCTACCGCATTTCCAGTTATTCCTTATATAATTATAACAATAATGAGTTTTATAATCTATCGCTGAATCTTGGTAGCAAAAGAATCTTTACAAAGACCTTTTATTTCAGTGTTAAATTTTTTTTTTTCCAATAAATTATTGATATTAAAAGTTATTACGTATTTATTATACACAATAATATTAATATTTTAATAAACACTAATGTATAAACACCAAGTAAAAGATATGTTATTGTTTAATTATTTATACAAGAGCATTAATTGTATAACAAATTAAAATTATTCGAGCTCTCGCTCGAAATTAAAATCGCCGTCACAGTGATTCGATATAGGTCGCGCCATCACTACAAGATTTTGCGTTCGATTTGACATTGGTCCAAATATTTCGAAGCATGAGTTGATAAAAACGTAGAAAACATTGTAAATAGATTGAAACAATGATATGTTTTTCTTGTATATTGTATGATAATATATGTTTCCATGATATGCATAAAGATATTCATCAAATACAGGGAATTCAATTAGTAATGATGATTTCAAAAATGTGTTTGCCGTAATTTTAAAGATTTTTAATTTTCTATACGACATTAATTGCATTATAATATTACAAAATCTACCAAATATAACATTAACACGTCTACAATATAATTATTAACAAATAAAAGTTTGCTTACCTGAACATTTCAACTTATTTTTTTACTAAAAAACTGTTTTACTATTGCGTAGAACTGTCAAGAGATAAACGACGTTGTCAGAAAATGGCGCGAAATGAAACCGTCACTTTGGGTCGGATTTGTAAAATATCTATGCTAAATAGCTTTTACATTACAAAGACAATAACAAACATTATTTTGTTCTCTTTCTGACACAAAAAAAATCACAAGTGTTCGCATAAGAGGAAGAGAGATATCTAACTTTTACTAATGTAAGACCGCTGAGGGACAATATGGGTTACCTGCACTCGTAAAGGATTATGATGATTTGGGACAATTTGGGCCTCGCAATAAACAACGGGAATCTGTACGCGCGCCGTCTCAGAACACAAAACCTTAAACCAGGAAACATTATTCTTATGATATCCTTTATACTAACCCCAGTGAGAATCATGTGTCTTTGTCGTTTTCATACAAGACGTATGAGAAGGAAAGGGATGATCGTCGATGAGATAAGTACGAGCTCTGGCTGGGACAAGCATATATTTATATCATGTACAAACTTTCCCATAAAAAGCAAAAAAAAAATTAAATAGTAGGAAATGTATTGAATATATTGAAATGTTGCCCTCTAATTTCAGTAGCCGTAGTCGATCAATTAATGAAATCAAATATTTTTTTTAACCTCTATTCAGTCTGGTGGGAGCCTACGAGTACGGAATTGAAATACCTCAATGCTTCGTATTACGCATCAGACCTTCAAAGCAATGCTTTGTTTATGGTTATCATGAACGCAGAGTAGCTGTGACCGAATGCTGTATAATGATAACCAATCTGTCCCGGGAAGGGTATGTCTGCATATTTATAAGCGGGACCCGATATTCTTATTATTACGGGTGACCGGGTATGTCATCAAAATGACAATTCAACACACCTCCAAAAAGTGATATAAAGTCAAGTAAAGTGATGAAACAAATCTAGATTATATAGGTAACTATTAAACCTAGTTTTTGTTTCATCACTTTTAATGACTCTATATCACTTTTTAAAGGTGTGTTGAATTTTCATTTTGATGAATTTTCAATTCATTATTTCAACACTGAATCGACCCCCGGCATCTTTTGTGTCTGGGTTACTAGGTCATTTATCGAACAGAAAGCTAAATGTGTTTATTCGCCCACCCTTCAAGGGGAGGGTTGAAGAATCCCTCTCAAGGTGAAGGTTATTATTGATTCCGCCTCTATGGTGTTCATTTTTGATTGCGAATAATTACGAATTTGTCATGAATAATGAATTTGACAAGTTAGAATAAAATGAGTTGTACGTAAATATAAATGCTGTGTATGGGATCGCTTCCCGGCGCTTTATTCATTTTTAAACGCTTGATTGTGACAGCAATCTCGCTCGGCGTAGGGAAGTGAATGTGACCACCGTTCGTCTCATCTGATTGGCTCAGTTCTCGTAGACATTCAGCTACGATTTTTTTTCTTTTCCGGGTCGCATAGGCCGTCCGTGGCTGCGTAGGCTTTCTTGAATCCGTCGGCAAGCGCGTCTGCTTTTTCTTGTAGCAACAGCGCTGTTCTTGTGCCGTCCAATTTCGCAACTGATGGAATCTTGTGATCTTTGTGTCTCAGCGTGCTTACCATTTAGAACCAGCAATGAAACGCTTTTCTTAAAAAGTTCACGGATGAGATCTGCATATTTCACTCTTTATTTTCCTCTGCAAGCAGTTGTAGGAGTTTTTTTGTAGTGAGCGCAGAGTTCCCGATGTATTCCTTCCTTGATTTCCTTCCTGAATCCTTCCCGCGCCAATCCTATAATTGCGCTGTTTTTGAGGTTGAGCCTCTTATAGTGAAGCTCACGGACAAGTGGTCTGATGATAGTTCGTCTAGCCTGTAAAGAGGCGAGATTGAGATTTTTCCCGAGTACGATATTCAATGTAGTGGGGTATTTTGCGCACTCCGAGTAGAACGTCGGTTTGTTTGGCGCCATTATCGAGTGGGTAATTGTCTGCATATGCGTTACGAGCGTATTCCCATTCTTAGTTACTCCAGTAGTTCAAATCACCTTCATCAACAACAATGGGTAGTTGTGGACAGCTTTTGATTTTGATTTTATGGGCTTGTAACAATACCTTTTCAAGTGTCTAACTAACTAGTACTGCGGCTCATTTTTCCTCATTACTTCTACGATGGTTGTATTTACTTGACTGATTTCACGTTACATTAATATGTTTTATGAGGAAAAATTCTTATTTATTTTTTGGAATAACTTTATTCAGTAAACCTCAAATTGTAATATTTTATTATTGAAGACAATATTAGCGATTTCTAAACGAAAATCTGAAACAGAAAAATCAGAAAAGGATACGGTCACATCTAGGACTCGAACCCAGGATCCTTGTCTTGCCGGGACACCGCTCTACCACTGAGCTAATGGGACCCTATCCCCCTCAGTCACTTTTTTAACTGTATCATACTTCGAATAAGAACTACCAACATTGTCTTCATTTTTTCACCGCACATTTTTATTGGCAACTATCTTTATGTATGATCGCAAGATTCAATCCGAAGTAAATGCAATCTAGACAGCGTCTTTTTAGATAAACCTATCTATTTTTTTATTTAAAAAAAAAATTCTTAACTGGATAAAAAAAACTTATACAAATGACAAGAAAAACTTTCACTCAATTTTACCATTATGATTTACTGAATGTAAATATTTTATTTTTTCATTGTTGGGCTGCATCCTTTACGTTTTGGTGGTCTTACTGCTCAGCAACATTACGAACAGTGCTTAAGTATGTAAATGGGTTATAAAAATTACACAGTATATTTTCAACACATTTCAAAGTGGAAGATACTCGTATCGCTCTAGTTAATATCCATCTCTCAAAATTTAAATGTTGCTTAAAATTGCTTGAGTCATGATTGGTGACCGGATCGGAATAGTCAGGTAATTCTCCATCTCTTTCTTCAGCCTTCCAAAATACCCCAATAGGAGATGACATAGTCTCAATGGTTCCAAACGGTTGGGAGCAGTAAAATGTGGGTATATAGTATATTAGATGTGTACTAAATGCACCATCATATAATCTTATTTTCTAATGAAAACATATATAGGGTTGTGGTTAAAGCTTGCAAATTGTACAAAAAAGGATATAGACAAAGATGTTAAGGCGATGCACTAAGTCGTGTAATATTTTAAATCGAGCCGCTATCAATAACACCCCTTACGTAGATGGCGATAAGGCTTAAATTCCCGCTTAACACCATCCGCCTGTTTTGATTTATGCAAGAAAAAAACATGGCCAAAAAGTGCCTTTTAGTTTATTTTGTTGATGTTCAGGCACAAACATTTATTTTTTTTCCGATCATTTTACAAATAAATTAATTTTCCACATTATACAATAAAATCATAACCGAAAATGGGTTCGTTAGAAGGAGATTTTTAACTTTAAAGCAATTTTTATAGGCCTTATACATTATTTTATTCTGGGCTTATAAAAAGACTTATCTAAAAAATACTCGATTATTTCAAATGCCAAGATGTATTCTACTCGCAGTATTTAATTAAAGCATCTGAAACAAATTTTCAAACCAAAACACATGATTTTGCATTACTACGTAGTGCATCGCCTTAATCCGAATTTTCGAGTATAAATAGTGTGAAGCAATAATTGGATTGGAAATTGTACATTATCGTATTAACGTTGTACAATTGTGTGAGGAGTGTTTGATCAGGGTGATTGCCTAGGACAATATGATCATAATAATTATTGCGCTTGCCTACAAATCACGTTATGCTCGCTCAACGTGGAAGTTCGATTATTATTGATTGTTTCATATCATTGGAAAAGCAGTTTTGTGAAAAGAGTATAAAACCATGATTTGTTTGGGTGAAAAATTTAAATTGCATGCAAATAATCTGGGTAAAATCGCATTAAAATTTTGAAAGCCCAAGGGAATATGTAGTGTTTTTCCATACTGATACAAGATTAACGGATCGAACGACAACCTATTGTTTGATTTAATTGGAAATTCTGTTTCGTGGAAAAAGAAGAAAAAAATATTTGGTATGGATGAACAATATGCGTTGAACGCTAAATAACGAAATATAATTTGAATATCAAGCGGAACTACCATTAGGCGGCCAAAAGAGGAATTTAAATTTTCGGTAGTAGCATCTACATATAGAGTAGCCACGGAATGGATAAACCATAGAAGTGTGATTTACAAATACAGGTTTGATTGATTACTGATGTTGCCAATGTACATAAGACCTTTCGACTCTTAGGCCCCATACATGCCAAAGGAATAGTTTCGAATATTATTAGAAAATGTTTAAGTAATCAATTTCAGCGGAAGTAAGGAAAAATTAAAATTACTTCTTTTATGGTATTCCGAATGCACAGATTACACACAAAACCTACAACTCGAGATCTTATATAGAATATACATTATAGAAGGATGTCTCTGGCAGACACAGGGCGAACGGCGGGCGGATTTTCTTTCAAATCGACAGTTTTTTCCGATGTTGATGAAAATTTGCAAATATTATTATTTTGATTTGAAACGCTGGGAACTATAGCTAGTGTGAAATGCCGCTTGCGGTTTTTTTCCCGTCATTCGTGGCTCGGCTCGCGGAATTTTTGTCTTATATAATAAATAGTGAAATATTTTGAAGTCGCTTCTTGTAAAATATATTTTTTAAATTGTGGATCACGAGGATTTATTTGGTCAGTGGTTATTTTCCCATTCAATTTTTTAATTCATTTTCTGTGGGCGGAAAATACGTGACCCGATTTAATAGGTCAAATTGAAGTGTTGTTTAAAATGGGTCCATTTTTAAATCTCGTGCATATGAATATGCATGTTAGTGCAAAATGCAGATTTTGCATTAATACCGAACGTGTTAACCACGTGTGAAATATACTACTTATATAGAAACTGATATAAAATATTGATAACTATTGTACTGATTGTACTCGGTTTAAACTTCCAAAAGTGTTCAATTACATATTTTACTAGGTAAAACCGTATATTTTAATTACAAAATGAGAGATACCGGCGACCTGCAAGGAATTGTGTGACGATTGCTTAATATTTCATGGTCATATTGGAAAGATCTGTAAATAGCCACAAAGATGTTTGTTTTGTCATACACAATTCAAATGAGTTGACCAACCATGCAGTTATAAACGTAAGTGCGTAGCATTCTCGTGGGTGGATCTCAGATGGCAGACGACCATCTATGTACTAATGGTCGAGAAAATACAAAAGATTTTTTACGATACCTACTTCTACACGAAATAGATATTTACCCATGGCTTTTCAAAGAACATTTATCTTGGGAATGCTGGGTATCTGCAGGCTTAGTTCTAGGAGGGATGTCGCATTACTGCTGATGGTTGGAAGCTTTTGAAAGGTTTATTATCATTACCAAACATTCTGACTTAAATAAGGATTGTATGTCATTGATAATTTCACGAGGGGCCGCTAACACAGTCTTTCCCGGTGCGTAACTATCTTAACAATGGTGAAATACAAGCTATGTTTATTATGTGCCTCGCAGGAAATGTAGATATTTTCCAGATGGCCTACAACGAATTCAAGCTTTTAGTTTATTTAATATTTATCTGTGTTTATCTACGTGTAGCCTTTTTCCCACGTGTATGTTTATTATGCGAAATATATTTTTGTAATTTTCTTTATCGCTTTTATAATGTAGTGGTTTGTGTACCGTTTAGTAACCAACAATTTTTTTCAACTATAGCTATGCTCTATAAAAAGGTATGTTTTATGAAATCTTCTAAATAGTAGTATTATTTTCTGTCAAATTTTAATTGAAAAACTTTAACCGGCATTTTTATTATATATGTAAATCAAATGTTCACTCTTCCCATTGTTGGAGATATCATATCTTACGCAGACGACACTGTAGTTATCACAAAAGGAAAATCATGGGAGGAAACAATGAGGATAGCCAATATCAATATAAACATACTCAAAACATGGTTCGACCTAAATTGTCTCTCACTAAATACCGAGAAAACATATTTCATCCCATTCTCTTTGCAGGAAAAAAAAAATTGAAAACAATATTACCATTAAAATCCATTCATCACAATGTGAAAATAAAAAAGAATGCGGTAAAGTAAATTGTTTACCAATAACATGCAAAAATAGTATTAAGTATCTGGGTATCATAGTAGATAGATACTTAAAATGGAACGAACAAGTCCAAAATACGGCAACCAGAGTAAGAAAACTTATTTACTTATTCATTAGATTGAGAAACATCCTTTCATATAATATGATTAAAATTATATATTTTTCTCTTGCCCAATCCATATTACAATATGGTATAATCGGCTGGGGAGGGACTTTCAAAACTAACCTTTCACCTGTAGAAAAGGTTCAGAAGTTAATTTTGAAAGTCATCCTAAGAAAGCCATCGATATTTCCAACCACGGAGCTGTTTGACTCGTTTAGGGTTCTTAGCTTAAACAAAAATTTTAAAAAGAATGCACCGTTACAAATTCATAAAGACCATTTCAATTCAACAATTTCTACAAAAATAAGTAACCGATCTAGATCACGTGGTAACTTAGAAATTCCTAAATGTAATACTAGTGCTGGTCAACACCATTATAATTATCAAGGTATAAAATTGTTTAATGCCCTTCCGGATAAAATTAAAACTGAAAAAAATTACAAAACTTTCAAATCACAAATCAAACAACTTTTAGATAAACCCAACGGTAATCACAAGTTTTAATTTCATTGGATACATTTTTCAAATAATTGTTTATATGAACTCATTTGTAATTTTTATTAATTAAATTTTCCTAAATTTACGTTATGAATTTAGGAAAATTGATTAATGATTAATAAAAAAATATATATATAAACAAAATTTAATATTAAAAAAAAAAATACATATCCTCTAAAGTTATATTATCCGCTTCCTTATATGTGCTAATATGCGTTTATTGTTGTTGCATTTTATTAAGTACCTATTTCATACAAGATTGCCAGCTCGGTCTTTGAACAATTTACTACCAGTACTGTACCTACCTACTATTATTTCGTACCTAATAAGTACATTTTTATTTTTATATCTTATTTTTTCTAAGTTTAATAACTATTATATTATTTAAGTTATTTTTTTTATTTTTTAGTTTGTAATTAAATTTCTTATTGTCTTAATTTATAGTGTTATCAAATTTATCATCTAGTTTTATAGCTATTAGTTAATTTTTAGCTACATCAACTAGTGAAATTTTACAACCTATAAACCATAATGACTCACAACACTCCCCAACTCAAACACGAGAAATAATTTCTCAATTGAGTTGGGCAATTTTTTGTTAAAAATTTCTAATTTTTTCGCAATCAGCCTCGAAATATCTACATTTGTTAATTATTGTAATGTGTTTATATATTCAATAAAAAATATATATATATATATTGTTGTGTGATACAAAGTCAAGGCTTAGTATTTCGCCATGTCCTTTTAATATGCTCGTGTTTGCTTGATTGTTGTAAAAGCGTGCGGGTGAAGGTCAATCCCAGCCACCGACGAAGGGTAATACAATCAATGAGGGTGTTTGAAAGATTACCACCCACCACCCTATCATCCCCCACGCCACCTCCACTAGTGCCGCTTGTGATACGAAAGCTGCTCGCGTATATCTCAATTAAGGGATCTAAGCAGAAATTAAGCAACTGAACATGAATACAAAGCTGCACTTTAGCTTTATTTGAATGTATATTTGTACTTTCTGCATTGCAGGACTTTTTGATGAAAACTCTTTAATTTATGGTAACCAAGATTTACCACCTGACTTCGGTCGTGATTGGCGATGTAATTTGGCGCATTGTATACGTTATTTTTATTTTTAATGTTTGCTTACATGGAATCTGTCCTGATGATGGATACTAGATAAAATCCTGAAATGTAGTAAAAGAAAACGGAGAAAACGCGACACTGATCATTAACTCAATACCCCAGGAGTCTAACAACAGCGGTGATAATCAGTGTGTCTAATTTAATTATTATCCAAAAAAAGTTTTTAACGATAAAAATTATTGAATATTGGTACAGGATAACTGTCCTTTTCAATATTTATCCTTTCGCACAGAACTCCACATGAATTCTGAATACGAGAATAAACAAATTAGAATGTACATGCACATTCCTGTAACAGCAGATCGATAGGTGCGCGTTCGCCTGAAATTGATACACGGATTACGAATACACATATGCAGCGTACTTTTTCTTTATATTTTTATACTGGAAACTGTAGATTCGATACTACAAGGTTTCACATATTCATATCTATTTTTTTCAATAACGGTAAGCTTTTCTATCGGGTACTTTAAAACTTCTTCTGATTTTTTTTCACTCTACAAATAAATATTCAAAAAATTTATTCGATAAATATATTCAATAAATATACTTATGTTATTTCAGTTCGTGAGAATTGTGTGTTTTTTAAATGAATTTCGCATTAATTTCTGGCTTGACAGCAAACTCGACTTACTAATTTTACTATAACTTTACCTACCTTTGATTATGCATGTAAGTACTTAATATTATACTTGCTCAATTCATCCTCCCATTATCATCGAAAAAATCAACACGTTAAAAACACCGGTATCACATATTTAAAGGAAAAAAAATGATAAGATAAAGTTTAATTGATAAAGATAACTCTTTTCAAAAAATCTAGAAATAAACAAATGATTAAAAAATCTAGGAGTGTTCACCAGAGTACAAGGTTAAGTCTGATAATAAATTTATTATTAGTTCTTGCTGATATATGGCCTATGAACAAAATGTATGATTGTACAAAATTCCCTAGATTTCGAACATTTTTCCTAAAAACTCCATTTCTCCCTTAAAAATTCAAAACCCCCAAATCTGGGGATTTCTTCGCTGTAAAGAAAAATCGTTTCCTGTAAAGCTGTAAAAATTTGGATCCGAACATAATCGTTATGCAAGTTACGCAAGTTTAGTAGCTACCTATTGCATGAGATATTTATGCGATGTTATAACTAAACCGTGTTTCGTATTGTGATTAGCCATGTTGGAAATTCTGTTTGTTGTTCGGCGCTCCAGAGCACTTCTTACTGATCGCTACTCGGTGAAGGACCATCTCTCAGAATTGAACCGTTACTTGAAATGGCTTTGGCCGTGTTTGGTGACTGATCTGAATATCCAGGTACTTGTCAACCTTATTTTTTCCCATCTCCTTCCACTCTCCAATACCTCCAGCCTCTGACCGTACCCAAACTGGGTTTAGTTTCCCATTGTTTATCTGGTTTCAGACGGTTGGGACTCTTGTACGGTTTTACATAAAAAACCAACTAAATTTTATATTTATTTCTGAAATGAAACGGGCAGCGGAGTGCTCTCAGGGACGCATAACAATGAGTTGGGAAAACTTTCGATGATCATGTTTTTCACTATACCGATCATGTTGTGAATATTTATCGTCCAGGGGTAAAGTGCGCTAACTTGGGTAAGTGATTTAAAATAATGGTAGTAGTAAAATAAAAAAAATAATCTTTTTCGATATTCCAATTTCATTGAAGAATATTTACTTTCCCATACAAAAAGTCAACGTTTTTAAAACTATTTTGAAATCAAAAAACGATTTGAATGCTAGTCGAAAATATTTTTGCTGTACATATTTATGTTTTATATTTGAACTAGAAATGTATTAGCAAATATTTAAGGTGGAGTTGTGGTATGTTTGAGACCTTATACTTTATGAGGAGTCAAGTGGAGGGGTATCTTGTTGGTCGCTTTTTAATGACACGTATTACCATTTTTGGGCTTATAGTAGAGGTTCGATGGTAGATTGTGCATAGCCACCAAAGATTATGAGGCCATAAGCTAATAGGGATTAGAAGAGAGCGTAGTATACAATTTTAAGAATTGAGGTAGTAAGGATATTTCTTTGATTTCGAAAAGCATAAGAGAGCTTGTGGATGCATGGAGTTAGACTGGCCAAGTGCTGATCCCAGCGAAGATATTGATCAATGATGACCCCCAGGTATTTTATGTGTTTCACTTCTCACTTCACTTATGTTATATGGTTCACTTCTTCTTGTCATTGTAAAATAACTCCACACAGCAGCCTCAATAAAGACAGTTAAGTGAAATCAATATCATTACTTTCAGCTATTTATAAAATGCATTCGTCTTACATATACGTTTAATAATATGTAACAATAAATGACGAGTGGTAATCCTTAGAGCATTCCCAGTATGATTTCATTTATGTCTCACATCGATGAGACTTCCAAGAGATATCGACATTATCAGTCTTAATGAGAACTCAACGAGTGCCTCGTGCAACCGCAACTTGACATTGCGCCTCCCGCCCCCTAACCACCCGCCCGCCCACCGCCCTTGGCCGCAGTGAAATAATAAACAGACCGTGAAAACCTTTACAAAGTTCAGAAAACGTGAAATTGTGTAATTGATTGGATTACTTTGTTGAGTTTTACGCTGACGTTATCAGGAATCATAAACTCTATTCACAAGTGAAGAGGGTGGTGGCGTAACGAGGGATATTGGGATTTTATTAAAAAGTTACGTTTTATATCAATACCCATAGAGCTCTAACCGACTGAAGTAAGTGCAATTATGGCATCTTCTATTGGGGTACGCTGTAAGGCTGAATGATGTGATGAAAATTGTAAATTATCTGGCTATTCAGATATAGTCGCTATTTCAAACAAGTGACATAGTACTGATATATCAGTGGCGTGAAGTACATACATTATGAAAAACTGGCAACATCAGTAAAAACTAACCATAAAAATGTAGTGAAAATACGAAAAAAATCTTAACAAAATATTTTTTCATGCATTTTGTAGTAAATTTGTGCGTTTTACTGTTTATTCAATTAAATCAAAATCAGCGAAATATGGTAGATATCTTTAAGATTAAATGGACAAGACGTAAACGAACTTAAAAACTACGCACAGTCTGTATGTGGTCATAAATCAATGCAAGTCACTGCAAACTTGTATGTATACCACAGGATATATTGTTGCGATCTATCCCTTGCCTACGAAGTATTTGGTATTCAGTTATTTGCAGCTTATACACATTCCCGTCAACATTTCCTCTAGGCATTGCAGACTATGTTCGTATAATTTCGTTTGCACTGTAATAAACATTGTTATGATACCACAAATATATCGTTCTTCATCATTGATATAGGTAAAGTGCAAAAACATTAACAAGCGGCCAGACTAAGCAGAACAGTGATAACTGATAGTTCACCACATAAAATCATATCATTATATTTTATTGCTTGTGAGTAAAAATGATCTGTTTTACCTATGTCATAATTGTAATGTAAATTTAATAATCTCAATAATATTTTTACAACGTAAACAACCACAAATGCAGAAAATTAATATATTTATTATTTAGGCGATGCCATACGTAGTAATGCAAAATCATGTGTTTTTGGTTTGAAAATTTGGTCGCCTAGAAATGTTTCAGATGCTTTAATTAAATACTGCGAGTAGAATACATTTTGGCCTTTAAAATAATTGAGTATTTTTTAGATAAGTCTTTTTATAAGCCCAGAAAAAAATAATGTAAAGGCCTATGAAAACTGCTTTAAAGTTCAAAATCTCCTACTTACAAACCCATTTTTGGTTATGATTTTATTGTATAATGTGGAAAATTAAGTTATTTATAAAATGATTAAATATTTATGCCTGAACATCCACAAAATAAAATAAAAGGCACGTTTTGGCCATGTTTTTTTCTTGCATAAATCAAAACAGGGGGATGGTGTTTTGCGGGAATTTAAACCTTATCGCCATATACGTAAGGGTTGTTATTGATAGCGGCTCAATTTAAAATACTACACGACATAGTGCATCGCCTTAATTCAATTGCTTGTGATTACATTCCGTGTATTCTCTGATATACCTTCCCGGAGTTGGGAAATGATAAACATGCGCTGGGGAACGATGGCCTCCAATATCTGACTTATTTTCTGTTTTCTATTAAATATAATCATTAATCGTCGTAATCATTCTTGTTTACGTGACAGGAACAAAACACCAGAATGATAAAACTTTCTCAATTTTTTATTTCAAGGATGTTAGATAACCTACCCCTTCGTAAAATATAATTTTACAGTGAATTTATTATCAGCCGTAAATAAAATATATTTTTTAAGGAAATTAACAATCCATAAAAGAAATCTGATTCCAACACTTAATGCTTGGCAGTTAGGAATGGATATGGCATGATCAAATGAAATAAATGTTCCTATTTTATGTACATAGTAAAAGTCAGTGCATGTAAGGTGAATGAATTAAACGATGTAATTTATTTTGATTTTATAACAAAAAAACTTTAGCCCTATAAAAAATAAAAAATAAATAAATATTTTTTATTTTAAATTTAAAAACACACTTTGTAATACACCACTTTTTTATTTTAATTAATAATGACATCCCACCGGGTTTCGTCAGGTATTATTATATTAACTGATGAGTTAACTATGAGTTAATATAATACTTCTGACGGAGCTCGAGATAAGCGAAACCTGGTTGGCTGTCATTAGTAATTTAAATAAAAAGGTTGTATTACAAAGTATGTTTTTTCAGTTCATATATAATGTCACACCCCAAAGTGTTTGCAAGTCATGCCTTTTTATGGGACTTCAAACACCTTTTTAATAACTTTTTTTTAAATACTGTAATAAAATAATCAATCTTGATAACCCTGCCATAGGTCTTCCTTAGTGCTTATCTACGTTTTGTGACTTAGCAGGGGTGCTCGGGTTCATTTTGTAAGGTTTGTTTAGGCATTGACGGCGGATTCGGATTTTCCTTGATCGTTGTTGTGGACAAAGACGATTTAAATACCACTGTAATAAGCTGAGGTAATTTTATATGAATGGAATTGAATGGGGAAATAGGGGAATGGGAAACTATGGTTCCAGTTGGAGAGGTCAAAGGGTCTCCCCAAACCAGCCTCTCCCGATCTGGCACGCCACTCAGCTGGTGGGCAGGCGCATCCTGAACACACCTCACCCGATGAACGCGGTCACCCCTGCTATATCACCAAACGTAGCGAACCACTTGGAGTGACCTATGGCAGAGGTGTTGGTTTTTCAATAAATGGTACCCAAACCTTCCTCCCAAATTATATATCTTTCAAAATTCGAAATACTTCGACTCTCAATATCATCGTTCATTTCGAAATGAAACAATTTATTTATCGATTTTCTTTTACTGTACCTACCCTACCATAGAATAATTTCTTTGATTATTCTTAAATTCACCACATGGAAATGTCCTCCACAGCACACGTGAACTTCTACCATGGAGTAAAATATACAATTCTCAATAAATAAATATACAATCGAGTTTTTGGACGCCTACTTTCTGGATTCCATGGTAGCCTTGTCAGCGAGGTAAAATGTAAATGGGTTATCTGTATGTATTTGTTAGAGCTATCATTAAATTTGTATGACAAATAATCAGTTCAGGAGTTGCTGACCTCCAAATATTAACTTTTATATCAGTTTTCGATCACTTTTCAATGATTAACACCTCACATCTAGTTTAGTTTAAAATAATCACTTTGCGCTTAACATCCTTTCATAAATAATGTATGCGTTGACATAGATGAAATGCGATGCCAGTGTTAGCGTCTGTGGGAGAAGATGGATACTACATTTCCAATTACTTAGACCGGGTTGAGTATCGTCTTGCAGTATCTTCATGCCGGAGTTCAATAGAATCAGCCAACTGTAAAAGTGAAATAAATTTCAAATCATCTCAAGTTATGATCAGATTATTTTCGGTTGGAAATTTACTGGTATATGTTTATTTAATAAAATAGCTTTTGACATGCGCAACTGCGCATTTACAATTAGAATTTAAAATTATGTTATCTTACTTTAACTTCAGCTGATATTATTAAGCAAACCATGTATTGTGCATACATTTTTCAACTTTATTTTGATAATGTCTTTAGATTTGCTTTCAGTGCGAGTTAATAACTTTGTAATAAATATAATTTAATTGATATATATTTTCATAGAAGGGTAAGTTTAGTAAATTTTGAATTTTTTTATTTTTTGTTAATAAATTAATGAAAATCGTTTAAATGAAAACCAACCCACTTAACGATATCTTATATAAAATTTCTAATTATTTGTCAAAATTTTTTAAATTTTCATTTCCTAAGATATTAAAAATGAATAAAATTCCTTCACCTCGGAACAAGCTCAACCTAGTGGAGTGGTTTATATGAAAAACAAAAAAAAATCTATCTACATTTGTGCACTTCTTATTAATTGGTTGATAAATCATTTAAAAAAATAATATGATATTAAATAAATACTCCCACATAATGTACAACAACAAACGCCATCTTTGACTTCATAAGGTAGATATTTTTGTCGATAATTTATATGTATTCAGAAAAAAAATTCTGCTATTGCTAATACATATGTTGCACTGATTATATTATGTATTACTTGCGTCTCTTACTTTTCTGTAATATTTGTGTTTCATATATATTTTTAATTTTGAATTTTATTTTTATATGTTTTATATTTTAATCTTAATTAAGGATACGAAAATTAATGTGTCCTATGGCTGAGTAGATTTTGATAATTGTTGTACCTATTTGTATATTAACTGAGTTTTTATAACTAGATTGTTCTCACGTAAGTGAGATCGTCTGTAAAAACCCAGTATAAATAAATAAAGTATTTATATGTAAGTTTCTTGGTATTCATTCAATTACTAACCAGGTATATAAAAATATATATATATTTTAAAAAAAAACATCAAGGTCATCCAATCGTGATCGGGTCGCCTTTGCACTGATTCAAAATTTTATCGTTTTTATATATCAAAACGTGGACATTTTGACAAGACAAAAATCAAACTATTTTATTGATTTCATTTAAAAAAAAAATTGTGCTTTATGAGTATATGTTTTAAATTTCCCATTTTTTGGCGCAGTCAATATGTTTTGCCATCTCTTTTCTACTTAATCTGGACTGTGAATGCAGTGTTCGAGTTATCTAGGACTATAAATCATATTAAATTTAAATTTCTTGAAATTATCATTCTCAAGAAATCAAAAGTCTACAAAATAAAGTAAGGCGATTTAATTTTAAAATTCGAGATAAACGAGGGCAATTATATTTCTACAAAGGGTTAATACACGTAGATTGAAACTTTTTGAAATTTTTTTAAATAGCTTTGCCAAGGGAGGGTAGACATTCTAGATAAAGCTTTCGTAGTAATACTACTTACCATTAGATTTCTTCGATTAAAATACTAGGTACAAAAATAACTCATTCTAATGTATTACCTACTTATGTGCTTCCTGTGTATATTGCGGAATCCTTTCATACTTATATATACATACCTTGACTATATTATTAAATGTTGGTTGCTTTAGACTTACCTATCTTTATTTAACAATGTATCACTTCATCAATCGTGCTATAGTCTCCACAGCGCAATAGTCTGACCATTTTTTCTTCCTTCATTGCAGTTCAAGGCTAAAAAGTCGATTGGGACCAAGGACGTAGCTATAGCATTAACATGGAAAGGGTTCAATCCTGGGAGGATCTTACTTTTCTACTTACCTCTACTTATTATTTTTATAACGCTGATGTAACAGATGGCGCAAACAATATGTTTTATGCAAACAATGTGTTGTATGAAAATAATATGTTGTATGAAAATAATATGTTGTATGCACACAATGTGTTGTATGCAAACAATATGTTGTATGCAAACAATATGATCTATTTAAACAATATGTTTTGTGCAAACTATATGTTGTATGCAAACAATATGATCTATGCAAACAATATTCTGTGTGCAAAAAATATGTTATATGCAAACCAAATGTTGTATGCAAACTAAATTTTGTATGCAAACAATATGTTGTATTTTCCAGGAATGTAATTAATCTTCGAGTACTGTTCTCTTTTTGCCTTCAAATGCTTAGGCAGATGGGGAAGGCTTTGAACCCTTTAACCCCGCAATTATACACTCTTTTTATTGCGACTGCATCACATATTATTATGATAATAATAACTATGTAGTTAAAACTAAAAAAAACATGTGATAGTTTAGCTACATTTCCTAGATGATTTTTATTTATGGTAATATCTGATCACTTTGTAATTAGGAAATGTAAGTCATGAAAAGGGTATAAAAATGTTGTTTTTAGATATTTATTTATAGATAGATCTCTTTAATAATTTTACATCATGTCAAAATCTTGTATCAGGTTAATAATACTTCCATAAACATGTACAGGTAAAACATTTTAAACAGACCCATGCTTGTGCATTGGAGTACTGTGTGGATATAAAAATTAAGAATATGTATCTTTTGAACGTTTGATTTTTGGACACAAATTTAAAATTAATAAATCTTTGCGAGTCCAAATATTAACCGTTCACTTTTATTAGAAGGTATTTGCGCTATGAGAAAATAATATTGCAGGTGGATATTCAAAAACTTTCTATACTGTCGGTGAGCAATTAAACGTGTTTTCTTTTAAATGATTTGCTTGAACATTTATATATTTTTGGATATCATCGTTTAATGGTTTCCGTTTGTGTCTTAAGTTTGGACTTTATCAAATCTGTGCCTACAAGAATTAGGGACATCAGTTAGTTTTAAATACTTTACAACCTGCATTATTTGCCTCTGAGGTACAGACATTTTTCTTTAAATATTAAAATGTAGAATAATAATATAAACATTATTTAAAAAAACGGAAAACGAGCGGCAAACCCAAAAGCCATTTTTTGATTACCGCAAACTGTTGATGCATTATTTTAAAAATGAATAAATCATTACGTATTAACAATACATACATATTGATATTATATATGTTTTTAACGAATATATCGTAATCTAACATTTCAAAAATTTGAATTTTACCCTGAAACCATAATATCACTTTTTACAATCTGTTTCCAATAGAAACAATAAACTTCAAACGGCACCCAAATGATCAGCTACGAGACAAGACTATTTGTTTCGCAGAGAAGACGCAAACCATATCATGTTAATGTTGCAGCACGGGGAAATATAATCATTTGTTAAAATATCAGAATGATTTGGAGAGATTTTACTATAAAACCTAAAATCTTTTGACAACTTTAGACATTATTTTTTGCAGTCATAATTTATATACGTAATTGTAAAAAGCATTCACTTTGTGGCTCATCATAATTTATAATAAAAACACATAAATTTGTTTTTGATAATTTATATAATTTAATTTTCATAACTTTTTGAATTTCGTAGAGTACACCCAATAATTATTGATTTATTATTAATATTATTACTAATGTCGTTTGTTATTTTAACATGAGAACAAGAAAAAGTTAAAATTTCCACCAATTTTAATTTTAAACTATTTTTCCACCGTGTGTGCAATCCATTATAAATTATGTTGATGAAAGAAAACAAAACAAATCAAATTAACCAATTATTTTAATAAATCATGTAAGTTAAGTTCAAAGTTACAGCATATGAAAATCTCAATTTCTAAGTTAATAAAAGCTGTTTATACTATTGATTTTTTTTATTTTAATTTTTCTTTATTCGGTGTTTTTTACAATTTTTGGGTGTGTTAAGACCACCAAACTAGGTACATGCCCTTGATGTGGTGGTTGATTGATTAAGTGCAGTAAAAATGGATCCGTAAGAATATCTAAAATTTTAATCAAACAATTGTTATCACAGGCTTCAACTTTGATAGGGACAAGTCAAAATTAGAAATATCATTTTTATGACAATGACATGTTATGAGGTTTCGACAATTTTCAACATATTTTGGGAAAACTTTCACAGATGGCGCAATATTACAAAATACACTTCAACGTGACTTTTTAATGATAATAATAATTAGTAGCAAGGTCTCAATTATTATAACATTAAATTTATTTGACAGTTACATTAAAAGCTTTGTGTTATAATACCAACATAGACACATTTTTATTGATAAGATTTGTCCCATACTTTGGAATATACGTTTTCACAATGATGCAGAGGTCTGTAAATACTATTTTTACTCACTTAAAAAAACATGTAAAATTAATTTAATATTTGATATTCTTACTAAATAACATTTGCATTTTTTTTTTTTTTTTTTATTCTAGATAAAAGAAAATTACATTTTCACTTATTTAACTAGAAATAACATATATATTACACATAAATATATTACACACCGATATTATTCATTTTCATTGTTTTGTTGATTGAGCATAAAACTGAACAATTTTTTTTTAAATGTACCTATACTTTTTTCATTTTTAATTTCGTCTGGGAGGCAATTATATATGTTGCTTCCCTCGTAACCAATGGATTGCTTGCCATAATGAGTATATATGGTGTTTAAATGTATTTTATCGTGTTGCCGTGTAAAGTGTGTGTGTACTTGGGACGTTTTAATGAGTTCTGTATTTTTATGTATGAGTTTATTATTTATTTTGTAAATAAGGAGACATGTATTATATTCATATAATTTTTTTAATTTTAATAGTTTTGTTTCAATATATAATTTTTTTGTTAATTTAATAACAGCCTTACATGACAACGGTGCAGGTTTATGAAAATAAAATGAAAGTCTTTAAAAATACCTCTCCTATCCAAAAAGGTAATATAAAAAGGGCAAAATACACGTTATTATACTTCTGTTAAATTATTTAAAAATAATACTGAGGAGGACGAAAAATATTTCACAGCAAAAAAATCACATTTACATCGCACATTTATGTGACGATAAGACAACAACTATTTACAATTATTTAATTAGCCTGAAGTAAAACTGCACATACAGGCCATTTTATCTTCAGGTAAACAATTTACACAATAATACATACTTTACTATCCAAACTAGAGCAAAGTACGACCAGTAGAGAAAGTGATTTTTCTCCAGTAGAGAAAAATCACTAATCTGTGAAATTACTATAAATCAATAATCTGAAAATGACTAGATAATTTTGTCGTTGGCTTCCATAGTTTTTCCCTAAATAATTTTGTTTTCATTAATTAACAATTTATTCTATTTATTCTAACAATGATAGTAAAAAAGTTTTCGATAGTAAAACATACAGTATTTATGATTCTCATTTCCAAAATTTTTCATGGGGAATAAGGGACATGTTTTTTTTTAGTTATCAATTCATAAAATAATGATATTTTCATATTAACAGTAACTAGTAGGTAGATACAGTAAATACAGTCATCCATACTTTGAGTTTGAAGCACATTTTCGTTTCATCTTTGTCATGTGGTCAACGAATGCCACATGACAAAGATAAAATGGCTCGCAGATCTAGATGTCCCCCTCTGACCCCCCACCATAAGAAAGAAGAAGAAGTTTCATCTTTGTAACAGTTTTATATCTCATTATGATTAAATGCTTATCAATTGAATTGACAACAATTACTAGTTACTAGTTTTAATGGCTATACATAATACGTCAATACGTTATTTATCAATTTTATCAAATGAGACACTAAAATTCCTAAATATTTTTATAATTAATTAGATTTGATCAATTCGAAAAACATATTGCATTCATTCTGAAATAATATCAGTTTGCTCTGCACTGGTCATATGTCATATGCCTTATTCGAGAAAATGGATAAATTAAAGAAAAACTATTTTTGTTTTAAGTAATCATACATCAGTTAAGTAAAAATCTATGAAAACAAAATAAGGTAAAGCGCCATAGTAAAAATGGTGATCTCTTCTCTTTCGCGATGCTATGTTTTCTTGAACTCTAGCTATGTTTTACAACAATTTAAGGTATTCGTTAATATTCAAATTGTATAAATTTTCAAATACTTTCACAAAATCCTTGATCAAAAGTGTAAGCTGAAGCAAAAATTCAATAACAAACCATCATAAGGTGTTTACTTTTCGAAACAAACTATTGTTTTACATAGCACCAACCTATTGTTTTTTTTATTTTCAATGTAATATAAAATTATCATCATCAAACTATAAAAAAAAATAATAAAAAAAAAATTTATACAAAAAAATGTATCTTCTTTATTGGTAAATTGACAGTAGTTGTCAAACAATTTCCAACTTAACGTCAATTATAATTTTGTTGTGTTTTATTTATTATTAAATGCCATCCCACCCATGCCATTTCACCCGCCATAACACAGGGTCATCCCTAGCATGGAGGGTGAAATATCACCAAAACCGTATGTACCCTCTAAGTCTTGTATTAATAAAATAAATAAATATAACTTAGAAGAATAATAAAAAAGAATCTGATTTTTTTTGTTTCAGGCTTTTTGTTAAATATCTCAACAATGCAAACATTTAGATTTTTCCTAAATCTGGAAGACTATCTAATTGGTATCATTATTGAGATATTCCACCAATTGCCTGAAACAGGTAGAACAAGTCCATCCGAAGTAAAGCATGTTGAAAAATTCCGCACCAGGATCAGCTCCGCACCATCGCCGGGTGTGCGCCATGCCAGGGGGGTAAAGTTTCTGAACGTGAATTTGGCAATGTCGGCAGGCTTTATAGCCGACCCCCGTCTCATTCGAGTTTGTATAAAATATATAATAATAAAGAATCACGCATAATCTGCACTTCACGTACACCGAATGGCGAATCCTGTAAAACATAAATATATTAATGTTATTGTTGGTACCTATGCCTTATAACTTTAATTGATATTGTTGCCCACCAACCCAATTAATACCAACCTATGCCGACTAAAAAGTGCGTGTAATTCAGTTGAAAATCACAGGTCATCCTGTCAACACCCAAATTTAATTTTTTATTTTGATTTTTTACTTAATTTTAATGATATAATTTATATCATTAAATTATTTAATGACTTATTTATTCAAATAATCTAAGACCAGAAACAGCATACAAAGTACCTAAACTTATTGATGCTTATATTATTTAATTAGGAATTTATTTTTATTTTTTGTTTACATTAATTTAAATGAAATCTTTAAATTAACAATTACATACCTCTAAAACAAAACTGAAAAAAAAAATAATTCAAAAATAAATATTTGTGTTGACAGGATTACTTTTGATTTTCAATTAATTACACGCACTTTGATATTTTTTAATTAGTCGGCTTAGGGAGGTAGGAATTAGGTAGGTGGACAACAATAATATTCATCAATTAGATTATGTTAATTAAATGTTAATCTCAAGTGACCTACCAGATAAGTATTGTACTGCATATTATCTCCATAAATAGTAACTACAGTGACAGGGTCACTTGTAATTTTCAATTAATTACACCCACTTTGTAGTCGGCATATGGAGGTAGAAATTAGGTAGGTGGACAGCAATAATATTCAACAATGAGATAATGTTAATTAAGTGTTAATCTCAAGTGACCTACCAGGTAAGTATTGTACTGTATATTATCTCCATAAATAGTTAAGTAATAACATAGATCACTGTAGAAATGTGTTATAAGTTTTTACAGCGCCCTTGAGGTGATTTTGCACAAAAACGGCGCTATACAAGTCATCCAATTATTACTATTATTATTATTATCAAGGAAATCAAAAGGAAATGTATAAGGCATAACGATGCTAGGTTCCAACAATAATCGAATAATAACATTTCTAAGTGGTCCAAAAACGAAAAATGTTTTTTGTAAAAAGAAGGAAAGCAAAGCAAGCATGTACGATGAACATAATAACACGCAAACTGACTACTTTTAATAATGTAGATCGTGTTGAATAGATGAAAATATACTTAGTTAAGGATTTTTTTTTATAATTTTCCAACAAATACGGATTTGGGTGACAAATATATTTTCGCTCTTTTATTGTCACATCTTTCATGATTTTTCAGGTACCAACTCTTTTGGAAAAGAAATTAAAATAATTTTAAAAAACAATTGTGTGGATGAAGAAGGAATATAATTTTCGTCAAAAGAAAAAAAATCTGCACAGCCGCGAAATTAGTATTTTTTACTACACTATTTCAAAAACTTGTAAGCCCGTAGAATCTCAGTTTTGTAGAATCACAGGACCCAGTTAAATAGACGAATAAAAAAATTAACTAACATACATAACGTCTGTTGGCAGGTATTTGTAGGATAAAGTAAACTTACCCCGCGATCTAAATTTAAACGTCTTGAATGACAAAAAATCATCGTTCAGTGGTCAACTGACATGGCACACAATGTGTGTAATGCAATAAAAAATGTCTTAATGTAAATAAATACTTATTTTCTATTAGCGAGGCCATTGCAGAAGACGCTTAGTATTATTTGTACATCCCCTCCAGCCTACTTTTTTATGCATTTATAAAATCAGTGTTATGCAAAGATTTTACGCGACAAATGACGTCGAAACTAACGCATACAATTAGTCCATTTTACAAACAATCATTCACTTAAATGACAATCTAAAAAAATACTAATTTAATGTTATTTTTTGGCAATAGACTTTTGATCGGACGCCCGGCTACTCTCCATCTTAATGGGAGAGAGAAGGAGGGTAGTTATATTAAAACATTGTTTTTAATTATTCTTACCATTCTTCTAGAACATTTCCACCCTCTCCATAACTCTCTCAGAGTGTCTTGTACCACGCGGAGATACATAAATTATTGTAGACTCGAGAGGATATTCTCTATTAACACGGCTCCTTTTTCTTTTTCGCGTGGTTGCTTTTGGCACGTATTTCTTTGTTACTCTTAATTTGTCTTTCTTAGTTATCACTTGTTCGGTGATCTCTTTTGTCTCCTCCATTAATGTTAGATCCTCCATTTCTGTAGACTCCGTCTGGTTGGTTCCTTCCAGAACACACGGCTCCTCGCTGTGTGTAGTCGTGTCTGCAGCTAGAACGATTCCTTCTACTGAAGGTACCTTATCCACAGGCTCTCCTTCTTCTATGGATACTTTTGTATTTCCTCTTTCTTTTAGTATCAAATCTTCAATCAGTTTATTGATCCTGAATTGGTGAGCAATGAGAGTTTTTAGATTAAATAAAAAATATATAGAATGCCTAAGCTAAGAATGATGGATCAACCTACATGAGTAAATTTGTGCTGATTTTTTGCGTATTCTTTCATTTTTGCAATAATATTTTTGATAATCCTACAGTATCCATCGTCAGGGCAGATATTAATAGTGCAGAAAGTTGTGCTTCTATTGTGCTAACATTAGAATTATAACAATAACATTATTATTTTAAAAAAATATTCTGAAGAACTCGGAATTTGATGATTGTTCCGATGTATTAATACTCGTACTTACAGGCTAAAAAATTTAAATAGCCACACCTTTAGTCCTTTCTCACCCTATAAATGCCTAATAATCCAGAGTACGTAGTGACCTTTCTAAATTGCTTTTAAATTTACAATATTCATTTATCTGATTTAGCTGTGTTTTCCTTATATCCTGTTACTTTGTAAAAAAGCAGATCCTTCAGAATTCGGTTTAGTTTCGTCATCGATTGAAGTTCTAAAACATTGATCAACTCGCATTTCATTAACCAAATTCATCATTTTTAAGGATGATTCATTAATTTTTAATACTTAAAAAAGTGTTTTATGGCTATGAAAGGTAATATAGAGTTTACTATGGCATGATACCACATATATAACTACAATCTACATAGTCATCTGTCCTAGTGATAGAAAATGCAGAGATGTCCGTTGGTTCGTGAAGGACGGGGCAGCACTGTAAGACTTAAAATGAATAGACCCAAAGGAAGAAAATTTCCTTCAGAGCTAAAGACATCTTTGGGGATGTTGTATGGAGGGTATTTTTGATGAAAGAAAAAAGTGATTGAGATATTGTAGGAGAGGTAAAATTCAGAGGGCTACAAATAATTCCACAGCCTGTTAAACTAAAAAAATAGACGTAAAAACGACCCATTATTGTGAAAGTAATGTCAACCATGTACAAAAGGATTCTGAAATTCTGTAAAAATACAGTTTTTACAAGTCCTCAGTGACAAACCCGCTCAAAGGTTTTGGAAATGTTCCAGGCACCGTCCCTAAACATGCGTCACATACGCGAGAAGATCACCGCTCGAGCGATTCCGCCAGAATCCATATTGAATGTCGTTAATATTTTCTTCTCGAGGTATGTCAGCAGTTTGTCGTTGATTACACTTACATCACCTTGGTGTAGTTACCTGGGTTCGATCGTTCACCCTCCTTTGGAATACAATGAATGGCCGAAAATTCCTTTTTTACACCCACACTTCGAGCATTTTAAAAAGCTTCGTCAAAATAGGAGCTATTTCTGTAACGCACGTCTTAAATAACAGGACAGGTATTCCATCAAGTCTACTAGCTTTGTAATATCAAGCCCCTATAAGACGTGGAGTACTTACCGAAGCCCTTTCAGCCTCTCATTTGGCGGTCTGAAGTTGACGGGGATATACACGTATGTAGTCACTCGGCAGTGGCCGGATGCGCTAGAGGCACTGTAACCTCAATTTTGAAATCATGTGGTACAGTCTAGTTAATAGGTCTAACAGATTAGAGCAGTGAGTCTGGAAATCAGGAACCCTTGTAGGTTCTTAAACCATTTTCTCCAATCCGTGGCAAAGGACAAAAGATTCCGCCTGCACTACCGAGCGACCCGGACAGCGGTAACCGGTTATAAAATGTTAATATTTAGGTAAATAAGTATATAAAAATAAATACCGAAAGGTACCGTCAGAGACCAACAATCCACCATTTTTGTTAAACTCCAAATAAGATCGGGAATCGTTCGTTAAAGTTAGTCAGGTACCTACGTCCTCTAATTTCCTGTATATTATTAGAGCTCAATTATTTTAATTCCAGTTAGTTAAGGGGAGTTTTCATGTGTGTAATGCAGAAATATGTTTAGTGATACGTAAATTAGTGGTATCTTTACAGGTGTGTCACAAAAACATCTAGAATTTAAAAAAGACGTGGAACGGACTAATTAAACTAGGCTGTCATCCAAATATGGTTGCTTTCATATGCATTACAATGGGAAAGTTTTCTTAAGTTTCGCATCAGTCAATCAGTTGTTGCTTTGTTCTTCGTACAGATTTCAGTCCATCTGGTCCATTCTCGGTCGGTGTTTGAAGTCCTTAATTTTTAGATAGAAATCCCACGTGTCACAACATTTCACCACACGAAGTCAAGAGCCCTTGAAACAAAACTTTAATGGCTCCACGCGCCGTATATTCATACGTCAATCATACAAGCACAAGTCACAAGCATGTTTGCAGTCTGAATGTTTCGGCGATTACAAAAAATACCATGATGCAAATCAGATATAATAATAAATTGAATTGAAAAACTAAAATTTTTAATGCCATCACAGATTGATTTTTATTACTTTTTCAAAACAGACACGGTTTTACTAAATACAGAGTTTTTTGTGACACATTCGGTTTATAATTTTGGTTATTTCTATAACTTTCACGTGTTATGTTATGAATATGTGTCAACCCTTAAAAGTTTATCAGGAAACCTGTTGATTCATTCGTTAAGGCCTGCAATCCCGATTTTAACCGGATTACCAATAATTTAGTAAAACTAATTTTTCTCCGTGTATTGTATTTTTTTCACAGAATATTATATTTTAAGAGTAGGTATTCTGATTAAAAAAATCCCATGAAAGTCGTTGCTTCTTTCCTCTGTGAAAATGCCATATTTATTTTATGTATGACTGAAATAAGTAGGGACCTACGTAATACTTTAAAAACATGCTGCGTTATAGCAAAACACATACATGGTTGGTTCATTATTTTTAAACAAACATTACACTACAAACATTACCCACTAAAGGGACCTACGTAATAACACTTAGGATTTATGACGGAATTAAGAAAAACCAAAGGGTATGCAATAAAATTTAAATAAAAAATGCATATAACTAATAGGAAAATGTACGCATAAAAAGTTTCGGTGAAAATGGGACTTTCTGTATATTTACTAATATACCTATCACTACATTGATTGATTTACTCAAGACAAATCTAAACCGATTTTAAGAACTGTTTTCTTATGTTCCCTTACGACATATCGAATTATTAGCCCCAAATAGTTTACGAAATTAATATTCTGTTCACAAAGTTGTTTCGTAATTTGAAAAAATTTATCATATTTTATTCCGGAGCCCCAGAATACCTAAAAAACCCTTGACTCTGGCCCTGTGCAGAAACGGGCGGCCCGTTTGGTAGATTACCCTATCTTAACAGGCGGATTGAAATCTTTAGAGAACATGCTCAGAAGAACTAGAATCATTGGTCCGTTTGGCACCGGTACATAATCGGGAAACACGCCAAACACGCGCCTAACATTTGTACACGGTCGACTTTTACGTGAGAACAGGTCGCTTCTACAACTCGTTCTCGAGTTCAACAGCTCGGCTGTGGATGAATTCCTCCCTCCCACAACACAGGTCTCTTCAAGGCCCATGTTTACTCCTTACTCTCCTCAAAAAGACTCTCTACACAGCACATCCCAGAGATGACATAGGCCCCAATGGGAAATATTTTCATCGAGCCTCCTGTGTGGGGTTAATGTAAAAACAAAAATAAACAAAAGAATAAGTATTGAGAATCGGTCCTACTTCAGGCATAAGCTCATACCACTACTTCAGTTTTTCTATTCAGTGGATAGTACCGATACAACTATAATGTAGGTACCTAAAGCAAAAATGACTAAGTTACATTAAAGTAAAAAGCTGCATCTGAAAAAGCTATTGAAAAATGTTTACCTTAGTGAAAAGTCGTAGACGTTATATCCTGGAGATCTTTTGAGCTCATCCAAGGTCATGACTGTCGTTTCAGGCCAGTGGGGGACAACGACCGGCGCCATTGGTAGTTCTGTTGGTGGTTCTTCTGGTGGTTCCGTAAGAGGTTCAAACAGTGGCAGGGGCATAACGGGTGGTTCAAACTGGGGTTTCCATAATGGGTGTGATTGTAGTTCGAAATGACGGTGCACAGGAGGTTCAAGCAGTTTTTCTAAAAGTAATGAAGGCTGGGGTTTCGACAATATTTGTTCTACCAGTGGTTCTGGCGGTTGTTCCTTCGGTGGTTCCAAAAAATTTTTATCCAGATTCAGTTCAGCGATGATGGCTTCCGCTTTGACTTGTTCTTCCATTCCTATGACCCCCTCCAACTGAGCATCGAAGTCATCAAAATCCAGAACGATCTTTCTAAGTGGTTCTTCCGTCATTGCAAGGAACTCGTCGATTTCAGACATCGAACTCTTGTTCTTAACAACCGCCATCGATGGCTGCGGGATCAGGTAGGTTGGCTCTTGAAATAGGGGGTCAATATGCGGAAAGAAATTTTCATCGGTAAGAAAATCTGCGTATTCAGTATCTTCCTTCGGTTGTTCGGGGAGCTCCATCTTAATACAAAATAAAAAATATTTTTAAAATAATATTTCCGATTCCTAAACGAAAATCTGAAACAGAAAAATCAGAAAAAGAAACGGTCACATCTGGGACTCGAACCCAGGACCCTTGTCTTTCCGGGACAATGCTCTACCAACTGCGCTAATGGGACCCTATCCTCTTCGGTCACTTTTAACTGTATCATACTTCGAATAAGAACTACCAACATTGTCTTCATTTTTTCACCGCACATTTTTTATTGGCAACTATCTTTATGTATGATCGCAAGATTCAACCCGAACTAAATGCAATCCTAGACAGCGTCTTTTTAGATAAACCTATCTTATTGTTTTTATTTTTAATGTGCGACATCTATTGACTTTTCTGCAAGTCTAGAAATTAATTATTATTTTTCGGAATATTTTTTATTGAGTAAAACCTCAAATTGTAATATTTAAATATTGAAGACAATATTAGTGATTCCTAAACGAAAATCTGAAACAGAAAAATCAGAAAAAGAAACGGTCACATCTGGGAATGTTGGTAGTTCTTATTCGAAGTATGATACAGTTAAAAGTGACCGAAGAGGATAGGGTCCCATTAGCGCAGTTGGTAGAGCATTGTCCCGGAAAGACAAGGGTCCTGGGTTCGAGTCCCAGATGTGACCGTTTCTTTTTCTGATTTTTCTGTTTCAGATTTTCGTTTAGGAATCACTAATATTGTCTTCAATATTTAAATATTACAATTTGAGGTTTTACTCAATAAAAAATATTCCGAAAAATAATAATAATATTTCCTTTTAAATCCCTATAAAAATGTTTTACTCATCTATTGTTATTGAACAAAAAGGTAAATAGTATCTACCTATTGGTTTGAAAGCGTGTAATGTTAACTTCTATTAAAAAAATTAAGTATGTAATTTATTTGTTTTACCTTTAAAGGTCTAGCAGAAAAAATGTCATGCTTACTCTATAAGTATCTACACTCACGCGAAAAAAAGTTTTGTGTTTTATAATCTTTACTTCTCGTCACCAACCTACTCGTAACTGGTGCTTTCATCGCAAAAGTTTCACCTTCTATTAATTTATTACTAGTTGACGTATACCCGGCGTTGCTGGGGGTTATAAGATAGGCATATACCAAGTTATACGGGGGGTTATGAGATAGGCATATACCATAGTTATATGGGGGGTCATAAGATAGGCATATACCAAGTTATACGGGGGGTTATGAGATAGGCATATACCATAGTTATATGGGGGGTTATAAGATAGGCATATACCAAGTTATACGGGGGGTTATGAGATAGGCATATACCATAGTTATATGGGGGGTTATAAGATAGGCATATACCAAGTTATACGGGGGGGCTATGAGATAGGCATATACCATAGTTATATGGGGGGTTATAAGATAGGCATATACCAAGTTATACGGGGGGTTATGAGATAGGCATATACCATAGTTATATGGGGGGTTATAAGATAGGAATATACCAAGTTATACGTGGGGTTATGAGATAGGCATATACCATAGTTATATTGGGGGTTATGAGATAGGCATATACCAATTTATACGGGGGTTATGAGATAGGCATATACCATTTCAGACTTTACTGTAGGCCTTTTTAAGATTCACAATTCCGTGGTACATTATTTTGATGTATCTCATGAGGTTTAGCCAGCGTTAGCAATGTAGTGCCCGAAAATATATTTTTACGACTTGATTATAAACCATCACCCTATTGGGCTGTTACACGGCTTAATAATATTTATTATGTAAGTTTGAAGGGAAGCTTTAATATATATATATATATATTAGGGTGTCCCAAAAAAATTACAGATGTTATTTTTGAACGCATACCCTCTAATTTTGTTTTAATAATGACAAAACACTTATAAAAAAAATTTCGTTTACTTTGGACAATTGCAACCCGTGCCGACTTGCATCGAAAGATGTCAGTACTTGTACATTAAGACGCCAGCGAGCAAACGTGTTGATGAGCTTGTAGTAACTTGTAGTAGCTTTGTTAGTAAACGAAAATCACTCGTTCAGGCAAGATGTTGTTAGATTTACGCACTTCTTAAAAGAGTATATTTTTAATAGGAGTCGTAAAACACCAAATATCGGGTTCTAAACTGCCATCTAATGGACAAGTTCTTGAAGTTTTGCTCTACAATATCCGGAAAGTGAATTTAACTGTCAATATATACCAAATATAGCCATAGTTGGTATTAAAAGCTGTGTTTGAAGTAAAAATCAATCAAGTGACTACAAACCCTGACATACCACTCTTCAAAAAGTTTCGAGATAACTGTAAAAATGTTGATCCCGATAAAATTCAGAGCTACAGAGAAAATCTCACATTGCACCTAAACGCTTCCGAAATCGATGATTTACTTGACTTTTACCGTACTGCACTGACAAAAAAAATACTTGGAGATGACTATTGAGAGTTTTTAGAGCTCTGTGTGATAGTTTTAGGAGGAGATACAGCGAGAAAATTTAAGATTCGGCCTCCAGGTGCTCGATGGATGGCAAAGGCGCTTTATTCCTTGAAAATATCATTAATTTGTGCGCAATTTAAAATTACCGGTAAGGATAAGGCGGCACTTTTAGACGTTTGCCTGTTCATAGTAACATCCTATGTCAAGCCATGGCTACAATGTATTATAGCAGTTAAAGCACCTTACCAGGACTTGTGCTTTTTGAAATCGATGAAGGCTTAAGAAAAAAATGATGAAAACATCTCAATGGCAGCTTTATTTCTGTTCAGTAAGCAGTTATGGTATTTAACCGATGAAGGATCTATTTTATAGCTGTTTGACGACGCTGTAGATCAAAAAAATAAAATAAAAATGCTCGAAATATCAAAAAAAATAATTTATCAACCCATGACAAACGTTACATCCCATCGAAGGAAGATCTTGATGGTAAATTGTATGGTAAGTTTATTAAGTACCTAGTTTAAATTAAGTTTTGTATTGACGTTTTTGTTCATATCATAATTTAGTGACTTTTGTTTCAGAGAAAAATATTTACGACTTCATTTCAGTCAAGAGCAAGTATTTGTTTGATCGTCTGAAAACAGATGCCAGTTTTCTTAACGAATTACCTACGATGTGGTCAAATAATGCTTCGTATCAAAAAGTCAGAAATAAGGTGTCACCGCTGAGGGTGGTGAATGATACAGCTGAAAGAACTGTTAAGTTAATGCAAGATTTTAATGGCTTAATCTCACTTTCAAAGAGGAACAAAAATAATCTTTGTTACGATGCGTTCAGGAACACCGGAAGATTTATCCTGACTGTAAAAAACAAACTATGAAGAAAAAATTCAATCAATAAACCATTTTTAAATATGTAATACTACATAATTGAACATTCGTGCATTTTAAAATTTTATTTATCCGACAAAAATGAAAGTTGAAAATCCTTCCATATTAATTCTGTACCATATGTTTGGCATCAAGTCGGCACGGGTTGCCGGTGTTTAATCAAAATAATATTTATTATATGAGTTATTGGGATCAAATGGAATAAAATAAGAGGGTATGCATATTTAAATTCATGAAAAAAAAAATCTTCCTTATGTCCTGGGACACCCTAATATATATATATATATATTAAATAAATATATAAAAATAAAAAAAATATATAAATATATATATATATATATATATATATATATATATATATATATCTAGAAAGGCGGGCACTACTTAAATGTAAACAATGCCAAAACACGAAGACACCTGTAGCGGGAGTTTCGAGCGTAGCAGAGACAATCAGCGGTAAAGAACATTTGGAGGCAGTCAAAAAAATAAACAATAAAGGACCGACGACACCGCACAGGCCCAGATAAACTTGGAAGATCTGCAATGGCCAGTCTTGGATAAGACGTCTAATCTTGAAAGTAAACAAAATGACATCTTGGAAGAAAACAAGAAAATCCTAGAAAGCATTCAATTAATGAGTGCACAATACGAGGACTTCCTAGTCAAGATCCGTGAAATTGAAGCACCGAATGAGGCTCTTACAAAAAAAAAACATCGATTTGGAAGCCAGGATTAATGTGCAAGAGAACTGTCTTGAAATCCAGGAGCGGGCTCTAAAGGCCAACAACTTAGAAATCAGAGGCATCCCGGAAAACAAAGGAGAAATACTTCAAGACGTAATTTTTAACATTTCCCAAAAAACTAAGTCTAACATCCAAATCAAAGACATAGATGCTATTCATCGTGCAGCAAAAAAAATAATATTCATCCGAGAGAAATTATAGTAAAACTCAAATCGAATATAGCTAAAGAATAGCTGATAGAGGATGTGAAATCATACAACAAAAACAACCCGAATATAGAAGACAAACTAAATACCGCAAACATTGGAATTGCTGGACCGATTTCGAGGATCTACGTTTCCGAGCAACTAACATTTCGTGGCAAACAATTATTTTTGAAAACGAGACAAACAGCGAAAACCAAAGGTTTTCGATTCACGTGGTCGAAGGCCGGTCTGGTATATATTAGACGAGATACGGGTAGGTACTAATGCAATCTGGATATCTGATGAAGACAAGCTTGCAGCTTTGTGATATTATTATTGAAATAATAACACTACAGAAGTGTGTTCCGTCTCGCTTGTTTCCAGGTATATGCAATAAATCAATAACTCGGCGAGGCATCGAATTAATCAGTCTCCTTTATATTATTAACCAACTTTTAAAACGATTAGCGTTAATTAAATATTTCACTACACCAAAGTAGGTACGAGCACTACCCGTATCGCTCGTTTATATTAAGTATTTTGTTACCATTTACATATAATAAGTTGTTATTACGATGTTTCAACGACTTTAAACATTCAGCATTATACTATCAAATCACTGTCAATTTATTTACATACTCACCTAACTATGCAACTACTTTGGGAATAATTTTTAATTTTAATAATAGGTTATTGGTACACTGTTCGCTATTCCACATAAATCTAACATTTAATTATGTTTCAGTTAACTTGTGATATTGGTAACCATTCTGATATTTTCTGTATGATAAATATTATTGATTATCGGTATAAAATTTAAAAAAAAACTATAATTGGGGCTCTTACAGTCTAAGAATGATACATCAGAACATAAGGAGCATATCTAAACCTGACGATTTCCTAAATTTTCTCTATCAATTTATTACCTCATTATATGCCATAATTTTATCTGAATGCTGGATAATAATAGATTTTAATTTTAATAATATGTTATTGGAACACTGTTCGCTATTACACATATATCTAACCTTTAATTATGTTTGAATATTATTGATGATCTGAATAAAATAAAAAAAAAACTATAATTGGGGCTCTTACAGTCTAAGAATTATACATCAGAACATAAGGAGCATATCTAAACTTGACGATTTCCTAATTTTTCTAGATTAATTTAATAACTCCTTCGATGTCATAATTTTAACGGAATGCTGGATAAATACAGAGTACACCTCAAAATTAATTCACAATTATTCAGAACATCACACTAACATAAAAGTCTACATGCACAAGTTGACGAAATTACTACCACAAGCAGACTGTATGAAAATTGTATTAAACAATAACTTATGCATATTTGCAATCTACAGATCACCCTCTTTCCAAAATATTGACACTTTTTTTAATTCTCTACAATGAATCATCAATAGTTCAAAACAATTTGAACGGCAAATAATTTTAGGCGATTTAAATATTAATACGATTTCTGTTTACCACCGTTAATCCGAAGATTATCTATGTCCGCTTACGGAAAATGGGTTCATACAGACAATTAACAGTCCCACTTGAGAACAAGGGACGAGTAAATCTTATATAGACCATATCAACGATAAAAAAATTAAACATATTGACTCATTTGTCTTCCACGCCATAATTTCTGACCACTACACTACTGACAGCTCTCTGTCTAAAAAATAAGCCTCCCACCGCAGCCAAAATCAAATACATTCCTCGAATAACCTACCTTAACCTACTCGATGACTTAAGTTCAGGAAAATGGGAAAGCTTACTGGACCAAAGGGAAACTGATTCAGCAATGACGGAATTCATCACCAAGCTACATGATTATATATATACACACTAGTAACAAACTCATATCTAATAAAAAATTAAAACTCACGCCATGGATCACCCCTGAACTTGTCAAATCAATTCACAAAAGGAACCAACTCCACAAAAAGGCGAAAAAGAGCCCAGAGAATATTATTTTACAAACTCGCTACAAAAAGTACAGAAACGTGTGTAAAAATTTAATCAAATCAACTAAGGAAAACTACTTTAAAAAAATTATTTACAAAAATAACTATACACCAAAAAATTTATGGGAAGCATTTCGTAATGTAACTAAAACCAAAATTAATAAATCTTCTGAAATTAAAATACTGAACACTGATAACACTACCACGTCTGATCCAAAAAAGATGGTAAATTTTGCAAATAATTATTTCACGTCAGTGGGTACCTCACTGGCAAAAAATATTCTCGATAAAATCAACACAACTGAAAACGATCTAGCTAAAATAACTGTCTGTAATGTCGGTCATAAAGTTTATTACATTCGAACTACATCACAAGAAGTGATGAAAATTATTTACAATCATTTAATTAATAACGTTAATTTTGTAATCTAAGTTTTAACTCCGGAAAATTCCCCAATCATTCAAAACAATCTATTGTAATTCTACTGCACAAAAATGGGGACAAATTACAGATTAACAACTATTGACCTGTTTTTTTTATCAACTCTGTATCTAAAATTATTGAGAAAATTGTTAGGAATTGACTCAGCCTATATCTAGAAAACAATAACATCCTTTCCAATAATCGATTCGGTTTCCATCCAGGTTTAGACACTGAAAATGCCATCGCCAACTTGACTAAAATTATCACTAATAATATCGACAGAGGAACAAAATGCATTGCGCTCTTCCTAGATCTAGCAAAAGCATTCGACACTATTTCTCATAAAATTCTGTTGAATAAACTACAGCGTATTGGTATACAAGGTCAGCTCTTCAAATGGTTGTGAAGCTATTTAGAAAACAGGAGCCAAAGAGTGCTTATCAACGACACTATAAGCGACCCTGCTAATATTAAATTTGGTGTAGCATCGCCATTCCATTGTAAGAATATTATGTACTAAATACACAATTTGGCTGTCCTGAAACGGGAATCCTTCCCAGTTGGATAGACAAAGGTTCATTTTGTTTTGTTTTGTTTATAATTTATATATTTAAATATATACATAAAAAATATATAAATAAAAAAATTAATAAATTTAAGGCCTTACTAATAAAAGTTTTTTAAATTTTACACAACTGATAAACGAATATGAAACACGTTTATTAGTTAGAGGGTCAGTACCACAACATCATTCTTTAACATTAACATGCCAAGTATGGATCAATCATTCACTTGTTACAAAAGTACACCATCGCTTTTAGTAGGCATTAATAATAAATCAGATCAAAGCATCGAACAGCACAATTATAATAAAAAAAAATCATAAAATATACTCCTACATTGAACAATGAATTTAAATAATAAGACGTGAAAAAGTAAATAAAACATTACAAATCAAATCTATGGCAATATTATATACGAACCTACGTATATGCAGAAATTTGTGTGTATTACAAATCAGTAAAAAAAATAGAACTAGTAAAATATAATATTTAAAATATTCGTATTTAATATCAAAAAAGTAAATTTAGTGATTATACTCACATAGTCTTGAAATTATTTGTTATTAACTAATATGTAGGCAAGTGCTTATTTTATTAATTCTAGGAACTGCTTAATAAATACAATTAGTATTGAAGTTATTGTAACATTTTATAGTTTATTTGCTACAAATATATTAACGCCAAGTATATTAATGTCAAGTAATTAATGCAAATAAGTTCAATAATTTCGGGGCTATCAATTAGAAATTTTAAACAAAAATCAGTCAGTTGACAGTTAATTTCGTTGGGTAAGTTGAATAGTTCACAATTTTTTTTTTATTTAATATTCTACTGGAATATTCATTTTTCAATATATTTACTGGAATAATTTATTTTGTACGTATTATTATTACTATGTATATTGTATAACACTTTAGATGACGTATTTTTGCATTGTTTATTAAAAAAAGGTAACTCAATTTTCATCATTGTTTTATTTTGAAATTATTCGTTACTACGAATTTTTCTTTACAACTCACTATTTATTATTACTATGTAATAATAAGACCACGAGGTAGACTTGAAACTTGAAGTGAAAACTGAAAGTGAAACTTAAAGTGTTCATCCTCGTGAATATCGAATTGAGATCACTAATCTGCCATACTCGAAAAATATTACCACCATTCAAAAATTAAGAAAAAAGTAAGTGGTTTATCAATTTATAGAAACTTTATGGTACTGGCCTCAACGCTTCCCCACCACATTTATTATGACAATAACTTTAAAATTAAAATGACTATTATGATGTAAACTGATTCTAATAGCTTCCAATGAATACTCTTTATCAATAAGACCGACTAAATTACGCAAACAAAATAAAGCGTGTTAAAAATACTGAGTAATTTTCTAATAAGGTACTGCCGTAACAGTAGGTATATTGTTTACGACTAAAAACTTTATAAAAAAAATGGAAAATAAAATCAAAACGAAAGCCAAAAAAAAAAATGTATAAGTTTGAAATTTAATAAAACATTTTTTATAGTAAGGCCTTGTGTATAGGCCTTATATATATCCTTCCCTTTAAACTTACATAATAAATATTCTTAAACCGTGTAAAAGCCCAATAGGGCGATGGTTTGCAATCAAGTCGAAAAAATATATTTTCTGGCACTACATTGCTAACGCTGGCTAAACCTCATGAGATACATCAAAATAATGTACTACGGAATTGTGTCCGATTATACATTACATACGATACGAAATGATAAAAATGAAAGTTACGGAAAAAGGGCGATACCAGTACAATACATAATAAATAAAAAGTATATTTTCTAAAATAATATATTTTGTTTATTTTTGTACATTTAAAAATCGTTAAATCGTTAAAGTTCTCTCTCGGAAAAATATAATCTCAAAGCAATAAAATTTCGTAAAAATGAATTTATCTCACATAAAATTATTATTATTTTCTAAAATCGAAAAATTTTTACCGGTATTCTATTGTGGAGACTAGAACAACGCTAGGTTCGCTAAAATGACAGGAAGAAGCGTTAATGTTTTACTACAGGCATGACCATGCTTAGAAAATATGTTAGGTAGAGAGAGGTACATGTTAATATTGTCAACTTGCCTGAAGTTTTAGTGAAAGCTGTCCCATTCCACTGTTTTGCGTGTATAAAATAGTTTAATAAAAAAAAAAAGAATTTTATAAACCAATTATGCAATCATTTGAAAAAAAATCGCTGCATTCCATTAGTACGCACTATCAACATTAATGGGTCAGCTAAAATACAAAATAACTGCTTTATAAGCGAAACATCAAAATAGTAGGAGTAGTCGCACTATTAAACATATAATGAAGACATTATTCGTAGATTAAATTAGGTCACAAGAATTGTGATGTAAGCATGTTTCGTAATTCAAAACCAGACCACCGATTGGCCTGAATTTTCCAAAACTAGCTCTGTTTCATTTTGAAAAGCAAATGATATGGCGATGTACGATGTCAGGTCGGTCTAAGAAAGAAAGAGTGCGTACTAAATGGGTTAGAACCAAAAGTCAGTGACAACATGGAAGTCATTTGTGTATATTACTTATTCAGTTACTTGTCGCTCACTGATCCCCTTCTAAATGTTTGCTCATATAACATGGTAGATGGGAATTACCCTGAACTTACCCTGTCTTCAAAAAAAAAATGGAACTAAAAGGTCTGCACAAATGGATGTTGAATGAGCCACGATCATAATTAATAGTATACCAGTTTCACCCTGGTGTATGACCACCATTTAGAGTTGAAGCGTTGCTTGATTTTTTTTGTTTGGTGACCAGATCTGAATATGCAGGTACTTCACCATATTTCCTTCCCCTCCCCACTACTGTCAGCCTCACAACATACCCCAATTGGGGATGCCATAGTCTCACTGGCTACAGACAATTAGGAGCAGTTGGGACTCTTGTGCGGTTTCATATAAAAAAGGGCACAAAACCAAAGTGTCCACGTGATGCCGATGGAGCTGTGTAACAATTTCAGTTAAATGTGCGGTCATTTCTTTTCAGGTGGCATTACAAATTGTTTTAAGACGCATTTAATTTTAAGCAATTTATTAAGAATCTCTTCGAATTATTGGTTATCCAATTAAACAGGGGATTGCATGCCCTTAACGAATGGCTTAACGAAATTTATAGGTTTCCTGAGAAACTTTTAGTAAATTCCTAAACGCGTATTCATACACATGCATTTGTCTTTATTTAATAAAATGACGAAATGCGAAAATATTATGATTTATATCAAATTGTGTTCCGACATCGTGATTTACTAAAAGGTTATCAGAAAATCTATAAATTCATTATTTTAGGGTCTGCAATCCCGTTTTTAACGGGGTTACCGAATTTAACCGGATTATTTCGGATTTGAAGAGATTCTAAATAAATTAACAATATCTACTTATTTTTCTCCTTGCACTCTTAGATCACAATATACAATCGCACACACCTACATCGAAATATTTATTAGAAGTAGGAACCAATCCAATATTGAACATGAGTTGGCTATCAATGTCGATGATAATGTGGAAAATGCTACTCTTAGGACGGGTTGTTTCGGAGAATTTGAACAATTATTCAAATTTCAAAGTTAATTTTCAAGTTCTGTAAAAGATTTTTTCAATTTCTGTTTTTATTTCAGTTTTGTCAAGCAACTAGCCTATGATGATATAATAACAGAACTTAAATAGGATTTTCACAGAACCCGAAAATGAACGTTGAAATTTGATGAATTGTTCAAATTCTCCGAAACAACCCGTCCTTAGAAAAAATAGCCTATTCGTAAAAGCGCAAAACATCCCAACAATAATTTGTTGTCGCTTGTCCTGCTGGGTTTGTTTAAGCCTTTCTTTAACGCAGCCAGCAAATTTAATTAAAAAAATTTACTAACAAATATTTATGTGAACAATGAGTAAGCAACAACCTACCAGAAAGACCTTTAGCCATAAGGTTTCAGTGATTGTAATAAAATGAGTCAAGTAATAAGTCATAATCCGCTTACGTAACTTTGGATTGAAGTTATTTACTTGATTAATGAGTTGTAAAGAAAAATTCTTAGTAACGAATAATTTCAAAATAAAACAATGATGAAAATTGAGTTGACTGAAGTTGAAAATTGAGTTGATTGAGTTGAATTGACCTTTATTTAATAAACAATGCGAAAATACGTCATCTAAAGTGTTATACAATATAAAAATTCGGGGGTTAGGATCACTGGGGCCTATCTACAAAAAAACATTCTTTTGAAATAAACGCAATTAAAGATTGAAATGCTCATATTCTCTAACGGCTGTATGTATGGGATAAAGCTTTGTGGCACTAATAAATATGAATATGATTATTAACTCAAAACACCAGTTTTTGTAATTAGGCCGCTGTAAGTTTACAAGTACTGTTTTGTTCATAATCTAGTTTAAAAGTGATCTAGAAATAAATTTATTTGTATCTGGCAATTGTTTTTTTATGAAAAGTACTGTTTTTCACAAGTAAAAAATTCCATTTTTGATAGTGTTTTCCATAGAGCAATTCAACTGCAAGATTTCACGGTGCATATAAACCGATAAATTGTTAATATTTTTATTTCAAATAGGTAGATCTAATTATTTTTTTAATTCAAAGTTTATAGCGCACTACCACGCCCTGACCCCGCAACCCGCCCTTTCTCCAGCTCTCTACGCTTTTCTTGTCCGATTCTATCACAAACAGTTATGATTAGTACCTATTCAACGTGTATTTAAATATTTTGGAGAGATAGCCCCAACGAACATATCAAATGCAGGACCTTGCAAACTTCGTTTCCCATTAAAAAAAACATTCAGTTCTGTGAACGTAATTTGAGTAAGGATGCAGTATAAAAATCGCAAATGAATGATTAAATATTTTCCAGACAATTTTTACGGCAATCACATAATTCAAATGTTTACAATACATATACATACGCTCACGCAATGAATTAGTAATAAACAAGGAATATAATTTGTAACTAAGTAAATAAATAATATAAAGTTGTTACTCACAGTTAGACTTGAATATAAGAAACTTCAATATCAAGCAAATAATGTAACGTTCAATTTTATCCTTATGTTTTTATGTCCAGGTGGCTTTTCTTTTTATATTCAAGGATACGCAGAAGAGATTAAAGTCCTGTAACAAATTTAAAAAACATTTTTTTAGCAATTTAACGAATATGACGTGTTTAATTCTCTTTCCCTAGCATATATATACTAAAGTTTTATTTAATATAATAAACACATCCATAAAATAGACTCTAGTATTTGATTCACTTAATCATGTCATGTCTTCCTCGGGCGCCTACGACTTATTCTAGCGTTCACTTCTGCGCCATATATTCTCCCTGCACCTCTCTTTTTCATTTCATTCGTTCCAGATTAGATTAGGCTTCCCAAGACAAATTTATAGTCAACACGAAAACATGTTTACATATTATAAAAGTTTTAAAATGTTCTCCACGTAAATATTAAGAAAGCCAAAAGTCTTTTCAGCTTTTCGTGTATTATATTGTGTTGTGAATTTGAACTCAATGTTGTGAAGTTTAAATAAAGTACATAGGTAACATAATATTTTCATGGTAGTTTTAGAATAGGTATATACTAGATATAAAATGTAAAAAATATTTCAAAGTAAAATAAATTAAATTTTAAAAAGTTTTACACTTTTTGTTACACGGTCAATTCATTGTATGAAATATTAAAAATAAACTGTTTCTACGAAGATTGTGCGGCGGTTGGAATTGTATTTTATTTTATTAGGTTTCACGCCCAGCAAGGATTTTATATGGATTTTAAGAACAGAATATTTCTAGTAAGCTATCGAAAATTATACACAAAGTTTTTAAAGTATGAACGTTAAATTGAAAAACTGAATATGAATTATAGAAGATTAACACATCAAAAAACAGAAGTTATGGCTATAACCATAGTAAGAAACCAAACTCAGTTCAACATCATCACCAATGAGGCACAATTTAAATTGTAAATTAGTTTAAATACCTTGTAGTTGAATTTCCAAGATGGAGAAATTTACCATAGAACAGGTTAGGTAAGGGGTATGCTGCGTTCTCTTTACAGCTCAGTGATTATTGAGTCAAGGGTCCACTTCCCTAATAGAACAAGGGTAAAAGATAAAATGTTAAATTTGTTAACATACATTTACATTTCAGAAATTTCCACGATTTACAATTAAAATAAAATTAAATACAAATTATTAATTAATACATTATTTTTCACTCTGATTGTTTTATCATACAAATTGATAAGGGACGTACATGACTTACTTTAACCAGTAATTCCTGACATTTTTTGGAGTAAAAAATGCAAATGAAATTTTGATCTCCAATGAAATTTTTAATTTTTTTTTATTAAGTATCAAAAATTTCACCAGAGATCAAAATTTTATTTAACTTTTTTGTCAAAAGAATGTCAGAAATCACTGGTTATATTTAGTCAAGTGTGTCACTTAACACTCAGTATAACTAAATCTAATAAATGATTGTTTAAACTAGACCCACTGAAAATACTGAAGAATGTTTAAAGACCGGCTCGGCGTATTAAATTAAATATTTAGTTCGCGAGTGACACCCGAGTTTCGCCCGCCTTGCGTCAGATTCACCATTCAACTGCGGCCCGCTTATGGAAGAATGCGCTTTTATATATTTTCCAGCGGGTAAGTTATATTGTTTTGTATTGTGTAATTTTTTACCAGGTAAAATTAGATTCAATTCTAATAATTTAATAGAACAAAGTCTTAAAAGGTTTCGCTTATCAAAGTATCTACTTACTTTAAATTTTTTAATTAATTGCAAAGGTGCAAATAACTTATTTAGATCGCTGGGTTGGAATTTTTACACAAGTAGGACACAAATAGAAAAACAGCATTAAAATAACACTGAGCATCCGAAAGAGTAGGTTATGTTTTATTTGGTAGCATATTTGTACCCAATGATCTAGAATAAAACATTTTAAATGACTTTTGGGAACCAATGAGGAGTGGAGAGGAGAGACGAAGTCCTCTTCAATTGTGTGGCCTTATCATCAGGGAACCAAAGAGGAGTGAAGAGGAGAGTTGAGGCACCTCCATGAACTATTCCCTTGTGGGACCTTCAGATAATGGAAAGGAGAGATGAGGCTCTCTTCCCTCGTGAGATCCTCATGGAACCAAGGGGGGGTGGATTTTTTCGTCGCGGGGCTTTCAGAAAACTAACGGGGGGTGGACTTTTCCCTCATGGGGCCTTCGGGGAACCAAGGAGAAGTAGAGAGGAGAGATAAGATCCTCTTCCCTCGTTGGATCTTTAGGGAACCAAGGAGGAGTGGATAGGAGAGATGAGGCCATCTGCGTGAACTCTTTTCTTTTGGAGCCTTCAAGGAACCAAAGGGGAGTGGAGAGGAGAGATGAGACCTGGGAAGACACATTTTAGAACCACAAGACATAGCCACTTATCCAATGTCTACCCTGGTGAACTTTATAAAAGGGACTGGGTGACTGTAAGGGAATGAGTTAAAAAGAGAGATAGCATAATGGGCCTATGGCCTAATTACTCACGGGAACTATATATAAACCGTATCCGCTCTATGAATAAACTAATAAATTAATGTGATTATTTAGATTATTTGAAGAAAGTATGTCAAAACAACTATATCTAGGTTGGTTAAGCAATACTTCAAGGATTTTTTTTATTCTGTCAGCATATTTGTACGCAATGATCTAGAATAAAACATTTTTAAATTAAAGTGATTATTAAGATTATTTAAAGAAAATATAACAATACAACTATGTCTAGGTTAGTTAAGCAACACTTAAAATATTTTTTGTTTTGTTTTTAGTCGACGTGAAATGCCACAAAATATGATAAAAGTTATACTTCACATTATGTCATAGGTATCAACTAGTCCCACAGTGTACTCCAATCAGTGATACCAGTCTCGATGGATCCGGTTAGCAGGGATCATTTGGGACTCTTGTGCGGTAGTCACATAAAACATAAATTAAGAATTCTGGAAAAATAGGTAATAACTTCCTAACGGCATATTATTAAATGTCCATTTATTTATTTATACAGGTAGGAATCTGGAAGGGTATCTCGGAAGGTATTTACAATGGTACATGCAATATCCTAATCTAGCGTAATAAAGATTGTTTATTAAGTTACATAGTGTATAGGCTAATGTGAACAAAAATTTCAGAATTTTTTTATTCAATTGATTTGATGATATTCAAATCATCTATTTGTATTTCACTTACTTAAATTCCATGTTCGTAAGCTTTCATGTTTCATGTTACATATATTTGGTTAACCTATGCATTGTTAAATCTTATATTTTATGTAATCTGTATATTCTTATATATTATGTAAACTCTTTATTTTTATTGTATTAAAAAAAACACATTGTATGTAAAAACCCTATGGGCGATTAAATGAAATAAATAAAATATAACCACCTTCTTTTTTATATAGATGTTTAGGTTACGTACACACGAGAGAGAGAGAGAGAGAGAGAGACAGAGAAATGCGAGCTTAGCCACGAACGGCTTAGCAGCCGACAACATAATTGTTATTATTAATGTGTTATTAGTCTGATATTCAGTCACAATACGTTATTTTTTCAAATATGTTATTTTGTATTATTTGTCATCATTTTAAGAAGAATTATCTTCATTATTTACGTCGGTAGTTTAATCTTACTTTATGTGTACATTTTTAATGGTTGCTTCTTATTTTTCCGCAATTCCACTTTCAAGAATGTTTTATTTTACCATTAACATGTTTTTATTATAACTATATATTTGACATTTATTTTTTCAGCATATCATTCCAGTAGCTATATATATTTACCTAAAGTATGTCTGGAGGTGAAATGCACTAATTTCGGGAGGCGTTCCACATAATAAATGTTAGATATATTTTATTATTTACCATATATTTTGCAATAATTTCGGGAGGCATTCCATATGATAAATGTTAGAAATATTTTTTTCCAACCAAACAATTCAACTTTTCTACCTGTTGCTCGGATTTTCGAAAAAAGTTTTTCCTTTTTATTTCTACTTTTTGATGGAAAATAAATATTTCAAACATACACTTGGGTGTAATAAATGACAATGATCTTCGGTGGGAAGAACTTGTAATTAATGTTACAAACCGTATACGAACATTTTTAAATTTATTTTGATCATTACGAAATATACTAAATAAAAAGATACGAAAACCGTATACTTTTCCGTATGCCAATCAATTATATCTTACCGTTTTAGAGTAGTTAATTGTCTGGAGAGGATGCATAAAAACGATACTAGATTCATTAATAAAAGCTCTTAAAATATACCAAGTACATTATAATCACCCAACAAAGGACTTATTTACGGACTACAAAGTACTTATATGTCAAATACATATCCTCCTATTTCTACTAGAAATTTATTAAAAAAATATTAGTGATTCGAACTATAATACAAGATATTCCATCCAATCCAACTATGCATATTATTCCAAAAATAAAAACCTCAATGGCCCAGCCGCAGTTTAATTATTTTGCTCAAAAAATCTTAATTAATTTAACAATTGAAATACAATCAATAGCCAATTTCCAAGGATTCATGAATTCGCTTGGTGACTTTTTTGTGAGTGAATGTGATAGTGTTAGTATCTTGTTTCTCTTACTCAGGTATAGGTTTATATGTGTATGTGTGTATGTCTATTTGTATATAGATATGGTTATACGTGTGCGTGTGTGTGTATATATATGTATATATGTGTGTGCACGCATGTACGCGTGCACATACACACATATGCGTGTGCATTTATATATGTAAATATATGAACATATGTGTGTGATTTTTAAAGTTTATTTTTTTAGTTATATATTATATTTATATATTTATTCTAAAACCACTATAAAATATTCCATTACCAACGTACTAATGTTTTTATAGCGTGTGTGTATGTATGCATATTTATATTTTTATGTGTGTATTTACGGGTTTGTGTGTACCTATATGTGTATATGGATATTTATATATATGCTTACATATGCGGGCATTTTTGTTTGAGTGTGGGGGGTTGTTTTCATTGTCTTAATTCGTTTATTAAGGGGTTTTCGAGTGATTTTTTGAGTATGAGGAATTAGATTCGAAACATATGTATGTATTGTTTATTTTGTGTTTATATTTTCTACTTTTTATTAAAGTCTTCCTATTATCAGCATGTTTATATATTTAATTCATATGCACACACTAGATTTCATACAAAATAACTATATTCCATTGGTCACCATAAAACATGCAGTCGCCTAATGTGGTGATTTAATATAAATATTTATAAATTTCTATGTTAAATATCATTTTTACTAATTAAAAAATATCATGTATGTATTATCACAACCCGAAGTTAGTGCACTTTACCTCAGGACACCTTGTATAGTGGTCAACTTCTTATAGCGGCATAGGAAAATAGTTTTTAAAACTTAGAAAAAAAAACTATCACTTCTTACTATCTTCTGTGACAATAACAATAAAATGCTTCTAATTTTTCTTATTCAATAAATCATAACCAAAATTTCTTCTCAAATCACAAGATTTGTTAGTAAGAACTTATATACCTGCCTAACCAGATATTTTATGTAACTTTTTGTTTCAAATAAGATATTATTCAATACTATTTGTCTTTTTTATTTTATTTAAAAGAGGTGACGGTTGACGTAAAGTTTTCGTGAGCACTTAGGCCTTAGGCCTATTGTGCCATCTCCCATTTTTCTTAATTCCTTTAAGAGTAACACAGTGCCTTTTATAAAGTTCACCGTGGTTGTCATTGGATATGTGGCTATGTCTTCTGGTTCTACAATGTGTCTTCCCGGATATCTGAGCCTTATTCCCAACAGAGTGGGACATGGGCACCAAAGATGAATTGGAGTATCTACAACCCCTTCACATGGTATTCATCTATTGTTGTTTTCCACTCCGAACAACTGCAGGTCTCCTGAGATGGCAGTATCCCGTTAGTTGTTCTACCAATTTCCTCAGTGAGTTTTGTCCATATTGAGTAGTTGCTTGTTTCGACTTCGTTCCGGTCCCCAGATGAGTAATTTATACTCATTCCGGGTGCCCTTTACCATTCCTCCCAGTGCCGGGATTTGACACACCGTTCAATTGTTTATTTTGGTGTGGCAATCTGCTACTCCCACATCACAAATCCACATACTGCAAATGGTGCTTTCGCCCCTTTACTTGAATATTTGGATAGAAAAATGAATAGGTACCTATGTGAAGAATTTTTTTGCACGCATTCTAATAATTGCTGTGTACATAAAAAGAAGAAAAAATATAATCAGGGAGGTTTACTAAAATGGGCGAAGCCCATCAATAAGCCGCCTGCAGGGCCTAGCAGCAATTAACCCTGCGGGAACGAAGTTTTCTCTGCTGGTTTATTTGCTTAGCGACTGACGAAAACCATTTAACGGCCTCCATGAAGGGCAAGTCTCTAAACTACCAATACTGTCGCGGGTTCACATCCCGATATGCGCAAGTAAATTTGATATATTTGCTACACGTTCCATAATGGAAGATGCTATCATTATTGCCCTAGTTAAGAACACCATTCAGATTTATTTTTAAACTTGTTTTAAATGGCTTTAGCAGTGTTTGGTGACCAGATCCGAATAGCCGGCTACTGCCCTGCCTCCCTCTTGGTTATTTCCTCCCCCCCCACTCCATACAGCCTCACAATATACCCCAATTGGTGATGCCATAGACTAAGTGGCTCCAGGTGGTTAGGGTGAGGTTTGTGTATTTTAAATCTTGGCGGTGGTTACCTCTGCCCACCAAGGATCGTTGGGGGAGACTTTTTGAGTCTCCGTCCAAACTCCTTCGACCCATCATATCGGGATGGATTCATACATCCGTCACTCCTGGTTACACTGACCACAGATAACTAACACCCCATCATACCCTAATCCTACCCAGAACTTCATATCCTTCGGTTCATTAAAACAAACCTCCTCACATAGCCCCAAACGTCGTAGCCTTCGAAAGAATTATTGTCCTCACTCCTATGCGAAGTTATTCTTATTGTTAAAAAAAACTATTCATAATGTAATATGTAACGCAAATTATTGAGGCGGTACATTAGCGTTGAGTTCATGAGCGAGCCGTCCAATTGTGCTAGCTCTTTTAATTGAGCCGTATTCCTATCGCCGTACTATCATTCATACGCTTAGAGTTGGGAGCCATATCGAGGGGCGTAGCGGGGGAGCTGTACCGGGGGAGTTGTATCGAGCGAGTCGTATCGGGCGAGCACAGTATTCTCATACACTCATACGCTCTGAGCTCGCGGCTCCCGTTCAATTGAGTTGACTCTTTGAGCCGTACGAAAATATTGAGCTGGTACCGTGGCTCCTGCTCTTAATAAAATGAGTCATGACCCATAGCTTGTTTCACTTCGGAGAAGGGAAGGTGTTAGGTTTAACAGGTCATTGTAGGCCCTCTCTATGCCATGTTTGATTTGATATGATTTCAGATTTTCACTTTTTTTCATGGAGGAGTTGGGATTTTTGTGCAGCATTCAGATAATTAAAAAAATTTCCAATTTTCTGAAGACTGTGAAAGTATGGTCTGATTGGAGTTAAAAAAAATGTTTGTTCATTACCTACCTAGACGGAAAAATAAATAACGATTTTTTTCGTTTTTTCGCATTAACTGTATAATAATTTATAAACATTTTGTTTTGAATTACTCCTCATCAAGACCTATGTATGGAGTATCTTGATGTACGGCTGCGAAACATGGTGCCTATCCGAAAGAGATAAACGGAGACTAGAGGCTTTTGAGATGTGGTCCTATAGAAGACTGTTAGGAATTTCCTGGAGAGACCATATTACAAATGAGGAGGTCCTCCAAAGAATCCAAGGAGGAAGGCACCTGCTCAGGACCTTGTCCGAAAGGCGTGCAAGATGAATCGGCCATGTTATACGACAAGAAGGCCTCTTGCATGTCATAATGGAGGGTATGACCGAGGGGACCAACTCTAGGGGACGAGAGTACCTGGAGGACCTGCTGGTGGACGTGCGCTGCTCATCATATGCAGAAGTCAAAAGAGCCGCACAAGACAGGGAAGAATGGAAGAGGAGATTAGATGAAATTGCTGCAAACCAATCCCAGGATTGAAACCAGAGAGAGAGTTTTGAATAGTTTTATTTTACATGCACATTTGTTACTTGATTTTTATTTATTTGCTGCCGGTTTCAACACATAAGTTTCAACACATAACACCGTATAATTCACCAGCATGGTGCATGAATAAATAAATAAATTTCGCGTACATCTCCAAGTGGTTACAAAAAGCTGAAATCTAAACAGCAAAAATATCTTATCGCACATAAAAAATATTACTCAAAACTTCATTCGCTGAAAATCGCTAAAACTGTTTTGAGATCCATGAGATCCCTGAGGCGCATGTATGGTAAAACCGTGTATGATCGTGTGAGAAATGTGGAGATCCGCAAAGAGTGCAAGGCTGATGTAAGCGTAATGAGTAAGATCAAGAGAGGGACGCTTAGATGGTTTGGGCATGTAGAATGAATTGACGAAGAAAGGAGTGTGATAATAATATACAATGCATATGTGAATGGTAGCAGAAGTCGGGACGCCCGAGGAAGACATGGTACGACCAAGTGAATCAAATACTTGAGTTGGGCCATTTCAGGAGTCAGAATAATAGAAGAGTATGTATGAGACGATGTATGAATGTGAATGAGGCAAGGAGTGTGTGCCAAGACCGAGTTTATTGGGGGCCCATCCTCTCTACCTACCCCTTCGGGGTAACGGCGTGATGGTTAGTTAGATTTGTTAATTAGATAAGTCGCAAGTATTTATTTTATTTTATTATTTTATGTGAAACAAATAAAAGTTACTGACCTTATTTCTGAGAACTTCGTAAAGAAGAACTTAAAGTCTATACATACAAATGGCTTTGCAAAAACGCTTATTAGAAAATTAACGATAAATAAAAAAAATAATTTTTAAGTACCTACCTGTTCTTGTTTCGTTAAATTATCCAGATTAAAAAACTTTTTTTAGCAAAGATTCGTTCACAGCACTCGTTTTTTAAAGCACATTAGCGCATTCGCGCTTAAAAGTACACTAAAGTCTAAAAATTATTCACTTCAAATCAAATAAAATCAAAATGCATTCGTTCGCAAGATGAATACAAGATTCATATAACTGTGTCACCGATAATTTTACGACTATCGCACTCGATATTTGCAATGAATTCGGATGCAATTATTTGTTTCGAAGAGAGAGCTTTACGTTCACACCGTACACTGCTAGACAAACTACTGGCATCCAGGACATCCCTCTCTCGGTTCGGTCTTTGGTGAAACTGCATTTACTCCCGCATAAAAGTGTCACCAGTATAGCCGTTGCGAGATAATTGCAGCAAACAGTGGAACGGATAGTATTTGTGCGGGGGAAAGAGGTGGAATAGCGTTACTAACTTCACGGTGCAAGGAATCAAATAAAGAACTAGTAAAACGTAGGGCCATGCACCAACCAGTCGTATTTGCAATCGCCTTTGAAAATTATATATTCATTCAACGTGTCCCCGTTTTGTGAGGGTGTTTGAAATTATTCTCAATTTTAATGCTGAATTGTGGAAAATCTGTCAACAGATTTCCTATTGCGCAGTCACGGATCCCCTCCTAGCCAAGGCCGGATTGTTCAATGTGCATTCGGCGAAGCAGGCACCGGGCCCACCATTTTTGGGGGTCCCTCGACATAGGATTAAAATTTTACAATAATTACATGCTCTCATTGTTCCAAAGGAAAACAAACTAAACCTACTCAAATGATTTTTTTAATATTAGATACACTTTGGTGAAAACACTCCATCAAACGTAATAATTTAAACCAATAAATATCAGTTTCACACAACAGATTTTAAATCTACTTTCAATTACAGCTAATAAAAAATAGTGCAAACTACAGTTAATCTGGGATCCTATCTGATCTTTTTCATAGATTCTATGAACAGACTTTTTTTTGGAATCTTTCGTTCACTTTTCGTTCTATGAACAGTCCATAGAGTTTCACAGAATGGATTAGACGGGTACCCAGCATTAGGTATTAATACCATAAAACATGATGTCATAAAACATCACGTCATCAGCGGGGGATGTTTACTATGCTAAATTGGTCTCAAAAAAATTATTTTCCACAAAACTTTTAAAAACTTTTAGAAATGTTTCCAATTGAGTACATAGTACATAATATTATACTTTTATGTTTTGATGTATAATTCGGTTCACAACACAGATTTAAGAGAAATAAGTTTTATTCTCCGTATATCAAGTTTTAAAAAAAAAAAATTTAAAAAATTTAAAAAAAAAAATATATAAATTATTATGTTCGAAAGGAAAATTGTTATGTATTAAATAACATACCCGTAATATGGACCAAATGATATAGTCTTTAAAATTGTTATAAGTAAAATGTTTGTTTTTTTCAGGCGTATCCCCGCCAAATCCATCAGCCCAATTAGCACATGACATTCATTATATCCAAGATTCTCCTGGTTTCAGCCGAGAATATAAATCATAACATGCAAAATGAAATGGTCTGTGAACTTAAATGAAATGACACACCATTTCGTTTTATCCGTAAGGGTCCAAAATTATTTGGAAGTAACAAATTAAAACAAAAAAATACTTAAAGAGGTGTTCAACACACACAATCAAGACAATTGTAAGTAGCATATTAAAAACCTTACCTTTTAAGAAGTTAATAAAATTCAGCGACGTATTAACATTTAGCTAAGGTAATACTTATACGGATGGGTGGTGGCAGCATACTGAGGATTATATTATGAACCAAAAACGGTTTCGGAGATAATGGCAAAATTAATTTTTTCTGTGCACATCATTTTGGACGTATTTCCCCAACCCATAAAATTTTTATTTAATATTAGTTACACCGCGTTCCACGCTCATACCATTAATTTTCGACGGTGTTATTCAGAAAAAACTTACTTAATTAATTATTTTTGTGCCCGAAATCGGAATATGTTGATGGCCTTGAATTCCTTGATGTGAGATCCTCCGCAGAGTACAATCCGGCACTGAACCCAACCACCCTCCAATGCACTCCTGGCGTGGGGGCGAACTAATAACTGCCTCCACCTTCCCGCCCCCTAAACTACCCTTTCTAGAGGTACTTACTCGTGCAACAGTTCGAGGAAATGCAGCGTTACGAACGGACGCTCCCTAAAATTAACGGATTATATTATCTCTGTGCGAGCTCTCTTAAGAGTTGAATTCATAAATGTGCTTTAATTCAAAAAAGTTGAATTCATAAAAGCATATTTGAAGAAGTGACAATATATATTTTCTTTTAAAACTTTACGATAAATTTAAACAGTAAAAAAGTGACAGTTTAAAGAAATTGATAAATTTAAAACTATTCGTGTTTTATCACAGAATCTAATTAAATATTTTAAATTACTGTTTTCACAACACAAAAGAAAGGTGTGCGTGTTTTTGCGTTAGCTACAAAACCAAAAAATTTCTAACAAAAATATCTTATTATCTAGTATCTTGCAATTATCAATTGCGCGGGATCAAAATAGCTACTCAAAATCAGCAAATTTTAAACATTATTTAGGTTATAAAAAATTATTACAGAAATCATTTAAAATGTTTTTTTATGAGAGATATCACTTTGAATATAATTTTAAATTTACTGAAAAAAAGAAGAAAATAAAACATTTATTATTAATTATGTACGCCAACATAAATTTGAGCATTATATTTCGGTTAAAATTAAAAAAATCTAAAAAAACAATTTTCCTTGTATATTTGGTATATCTCGATTTTTATCTATATTCGGCAATGGGATACAAAACCATTTTAGTGTGTGCTTTAAACAAATAATTTAACCTTTATTTTCGGCTATAGCAATATCAGTATAATATTCATTACACAAGGTGTTAAGGGACGTACTTGTCATACTTTAACCGGTGATCCTTACATTATCCTTACATTATGACGGCCGGCGTGGTCTAGTGGTATACGCTTTTGACTACAGATCCGAAGGTCGCGGGTTCGAACCCGGCGTGCGCAAATAAATTTTATTTGATTAATTTGTGTTATTTCACAATTAATTAATTTAAAAATAATATATAGTATATTTGCGGCACGTTCCAGAGTGGAAGATACTCTCAGTATCGCCCTGGTGTAAGACCACCATTCAGAATTGGAACGTTGCTTGAAATGGCTTTAGCCGTGTTTGGTGACCAGATCTGAATAGCCAGGTACTTCCCCACCTTCCTCTTCCCCATCTCCCTCCCCTCCCCAATACCCTCAGCCTCACATCATACCCCAATTGGGGATGCCATAGTCTCACTGGCTCCAGACGGGAGCAGTTGGGACTCTTGTGCGGTAATACTGTAAAAAAAAAAAAAAAAAAAATTATTTGGAGTAAAGAATGCTAGTGAAATTTTGGTCTCCGGTGAATTTTTGATATTTTTATCAAAAACATATATTGTTTTTTTTTTACATTTTTTTTTTAAATCTTCTACATGTCGATACTAGTCACTCAGCCAAGTAATCGCACAAACCCTTTTCTCTGTTGTAAAAAACGAAAAAATTACCGGAGATCAAAAAGTCATGTCCATTTATTACTCTAAACAATGTCAGGAATCACTGGTTAAAGTAAGTCAAGTACGTCCCTAGCACATGGTATGGTATTTTGGCAAAATCAACCTTCACTAACCGCCACTGCCAAAATCACGAATTTGCGAGTACATTAAAATCACGTAAAACGTAAAGTTAACGTAACTAAAACATGAATCATAAGTACAGTTTAAATTCTTACCAGTTTAACTTCCATACAATAGGGATAATAGATATTGTGCAGAATATTAATATCTACAATTCAAGTAAAAATGAGAACACGGACTGGAGAACTTTTCCTGATAAACTAACTAGTAAATTACGTATATATTTTCATGATGTCAGAACACGTGTTCTTGAATATTCGAAAAATTTTGCATTACAAAGAAAATTATTTGTATCGCCATGGTATATTATCAAAGCAAATCGATCAAACATTCTTAAATTGGTGTTATTTTTTTAATAAGGCCTATTAATTTATCGTGATGGCCAAAATCGATTTCTCTCCGTGTAGCCAGTGGTGAAGATTTGGAACAACCTGGGATGTAGTGCCGTGATCAACGACCAAATAGGAAAGACTTCAAGTACCTTTGAAATAGTACATTTATTTAGTATTCCCAAACTGACAACTTTGCAGGAATTTTGAATGAAACCACATAATTATTGTCAGAATACCAAAAATTCCACAATAATTTTATTTTTGTATTAGCTAACGTCCTTTATAAGATGAACTCTTTTCCTTTTGGCACCCTTTTCCTAATACATACCTTTTTCTCCCATGCAACGCAAAAAAACGTAGTTATCTGCATTTCTCGCGTTTTAAGAAAATGATTTCTGAAGATTATTTATCGAATTTTCAAATATTTGTCAAAAACAACGAAATATACAGATGGTTTTCTACAATTAGTATAAAAACGTTTGCTACTTTTTATACATTTTTATATCTTTTTATTTGTCAAAATCATACAACGAAATACACAGATGGTTTTCTATAATTAGTATAAAAGCGTTAGCTATTTTTTATACATTATTTTATTTTTTTAGACACATACACGTGTAACAATAACTGTAAAATTAGATAAATAGCAGACAAAATGGTGTTGGTAAATTCACGGTTGTTGCTGCATTTTTGAGCTTTAAATGAGCAATATGTTCTAGAACATAGTCATGTGGGGTATGACGGTATTTACGACAAACTTGTTAATGGTTCACTACGCTCGACACTCAATTCTGTAGCGTTTTGGTTCGACCAAAAGCATGCTCTACACGGAGAAAACTTACTGATATAATATAATATGACTATATTTTTGAAAATATTTTCAAATTATTAGTATTTCTGTTGAAAACCTGCAGACCTGTAACGAATGATTTCCTAAAAAATCAGTAAAACACGAATGTTTTATGAGGATGTTAGCACAAATGTTCTTAAAAGTTATATTTATTATGATAGGCGCACCAGCAACACGTGTTCCGATATTTCATGAATTTATTAATATTTTGTTTTTAAATGGCGTGACATCACGTTTTTAACAGAATTTTAAATTAATAAATCGGCAGTAGTCATTTTTCTCCGTGTGTGTACAGAAGCGGCGTACATCATGTATTATGCACTGTATTATTATTGAAAGTATTAACAAGAATATCAGCGTCGTAACTTAAGGTATTAAAGGCGGGAACTAAACCTGCAAAATGGCATAAGTACTTGTCGTATTCAAATTATATATTCAGTCAACCCGCGAAGAGTCAATTTGTGTATTGTTTCGGTGCAAAGGAATGTTGCAATCAATTTCATCTGTTGGTATTTTTATTAATTAATACTAATTTATTATCATAAATGATTATCATATTATGTTTGCGTTCTTTCATTAAATTATGCGTTCGAAAAAATATGAAAAATGTCATTATACTTCACTTGCAATATGAATAATATGTAAGGTTCAGGAAATCCTAACCAAAATCGGCTAAAGCCAGAAGCTTAGCTATTCTTAATGAAAACTTCTTAATAAAAGTCCGTGGAAAGTTTTGAGAAAATCTATTTAAATTTCGATTGTATATTCTTGATTGACTGAATGAATGAAATGGATTCGTGGAAATGGAAACTGAACCACTTCCGGACATTCGTAATTCTCGTGATATTTAACAAAACAATTGGAATGTAAATCTACGTGTACAGTTTTAATACTTAAATATCAATTGAAAAACTGCGTACCGTTACCCCATGCGATTTATAGATTCAAGGTTTAAGATTCATAGTTTAAAAAATTGGTGGGTAGGTGTAATATTATCTTCCTGGATTGGGGAACACTTCAATAAAATTGTGGGACTATGTCATGTCTAATTGGTATGTTGTGTATTAATTGAGGGGAGTGGATAGTGGAAAGAGGTGAAGAAAAGGAATATTTGAAAACCTGCCTATTCATATCTCATCGCTCAACACAGCCATTGCCAATTCAAGTAGGTAGAGATCTAACATTATAATTCTGAATAATTTCACCGATTAGATACCTTCTTACCTAAATGCAACAAACTTTTTCTAATATTGAATTACTGACAATACAACTTAGCCTAGCACCCGCTGATTCTATTTACATATTTACTTACTTGCTTTTCTGCAATATATTGATTTTTTAATTGAACGATCTTATCAGATAATGTATTATTAAAATACAACTGAACAATCCCTAAAAAATTACACAGCATGAGGTGTTATGTTTCCACTGAAAGGTTTAGTGAAAACAGAACACCTCAAACCTGCCAATGAACAAGGTAGGTAAAGACCTTGTTCATCGGTAGGTAATTTAATGGCACTTTGACTTTACAGTGAGTGGTTGAAGGGAATTAGTAGAGAATTTATTGATTATGGTCATCAACAATTGCAGGTCCGAAAAGTGTGTCTTAGATCGGATCTAATTTATGTTGGGCTGGTTAGGCATCTCAATTCTATAGAAAGTTTATTCCAAGCCTTAGAGCTGGATACTCCGAATGCACCATCACGGGTTGTTTTTTCAAAATGTGAACAATTCATCAATTTTCAACGTTAATTTTAAAGTTCTGTGAAAGTCCTGTTCGAGTTCTGTTACTATATCGTTGTGGACCAGTTGCTTCACAGAACTGTAATAATAACAGAACTTGAATATAGCTTTCACTTAACTTGAAAATTAACTTTTAAATTTGATGAATGGTCCAAATTTTGTGAAACAACCCATCCTTAGTGTTTGGATTTCTCTTAGGTTGTTTCAACCTTCCAATTGCAGATGATGTCGCTGATCTAAGAGTTGACTGTCTTAGACCAGTATTTTCCGAAATTTATTGCTCAGAGATATAGGGTGGGGCCTTTTCATTGATAGCTTTAAACTCCATCCAGCATAACTTGTACTGAATCCTTTTAGAAAACTTCAGCCAGTGAAGATTTAGGAAATATGCTAAAACTTGGGTACCCACCCCAGTGATTAGTCTTGCTGCGGCGTTGATCAATTATTGTAATTTATCAGTTATATTTTTGTGGCTTGGCTTATTTCAGGATATCACACGCCATACATTCCAATTTTGATTTAATGGCAAGCGATACACTGAAATAGGCCAAGCCATGATGTGTACAGCGTAATCTTTTAGCCCCATTAGGAAAACTTGCATTTATGCCATTGCAGTAATCATGACGCGATATTACATATGAGTTCACAAGTAGTTAGGTTGCTTCTATTGAAAGAACTGACTTATGTTAGTTATCTTAGGTAGAAGAACCCCGTGCTAACGATCCTACTTACCTGATTTTTTAACGAAAAGTCTAAATCCAGATAAACTTTATAGTTTTCCAACCTAAAAATATCAGATGGTGGCTATCCAATAAGTGAATGTGATTTATTTTATCAGCCCAAAGTTGGTGGAACTCTTTTTAATTTCCAATGATAAAAGTTTTGTCAGCCATTGAGAAGATTAATTTGAATTTAAACAGTTCATTTTGTCGGCATTTAAATCGACCTTGTAGGAAATATATGCACTTCCTCCGTGGATTGAGGTGTACCCAAAGACCCAAAATGACCTGAAGACCTGAGAGATTGTGATGGCACGTAGCAAGGTAGAATTGGTATGAAGAAGTAGGGTTTTGAAAGGGCCAGAAGCTCCCACACGCAAAAGGGCAGTACTACGGATTTGTATTTTTTTAAATAGCAAATCATCCGTTCGCGTTTGCCAGTTAGCAGAGAAAATGTAAAAATTATGCATTCATTCAATGTTTCCGATGCCAAACGTAAGTTTGTAACTAAAACTTTATTAATCTATGTTATATAATCAGTGGTGAGTTGAATTTATAGCTGCATTAATTATTACAATTAAAATATTGTTTTGTGTATAAATTCGGTGACCGGATAAATCATCACAATTATAATTCATCACATCTTTAAAAAGTTATGGAAAGTGATGAAACAAAAACTTTATTAACTGGGTTAAGTAGGTTAGGTTAGGTTATGTTAATTTTTTTTTCATCGTTTCTAATTACTTTATATCACTTTTTTAAAGTTGAATTGTCACTATGTTGAGTTATCATGGAACCATAAATTCATGTAACATAATATTGTATCACCAGCTGTGTGCTTGGTTCCGAGGTTATTTAATATTATCAGCTGATGAAATTATGAAAGAGTCAATTGAATCAGTATTAAAGGAACCGACTCTTTTAAAAGTATACTATGATCAAAGTTCAGTGGACTTGTTCAAATAACTACGGTGTTCATCTTTACAGTTCTTTACACAGGTTCCTCAGTTCGATCACACCTTCATGATAATACAGGTAAAAAAAAAAAATTTTTTGTAGAAATTTCAACGTTTTAAGGTATTTTTCAGGTTCAAAAGTTCATTGTTTGTATGGGGAAAATAATATTCTTCCACGGAAGAAACAAAGGAATTATGAAAAATTTATTTACAAGTTTGTGCACTTTACTCCCGAACACAAAACAGTTAGTGATAGGAGCAAAAAATTGCGATTAAATTGCAAAGTCGAACGATAAACCATGCCTTTCCCTATTAATTTAAAAAATATATATTTATTTAAAATTTTAAACGGTAGCACATTTGAATTTCTAGTATTTTTTATTTGTATTTATTACAAAATAATACAAGATTTCAAATTATAACAAAATGCAATTTTTTTTGCCTAATTATTCTACTAATCCATCAGGCGAGCTCCCGGAGCTCGTGTTTATGCGAGGAGTAAGTATATATAAAATGAAAATAATGCTTAAAAGGCGATGTGTAAATAATATTCAAAATCTTATTAAATATCTACAAAAGCAATTCAACATGCAAATTAACATAATTAAATTTTCAAATTAACTACAAACGTAATTCAATGTACATAATTTTAGAGAATTAGTATTATAACAATATCCAAAGTTACTTATTTTTTTAAATGCTAGATATTATAGATTTAGTATACGTATATTTTAAAGGAACAATATATCATTATTTATTCTTACGGAGTAAATTTGCTGTTTGAATTGGTGGTGCTGAGCTGTAGTTGTTCTTAGCATTAGGATAGTTATTAGGCACTTTGTTTTTATTCTATTACTTATGCTATCTAAGGGGTGAGTTTTATTAATGACATATATTTTTTTAAATTTGAAATAAGGCATTTCTTTTATACAATTCTGTAATAGTTATTAAATTAAATTCCCGAAATATCTCTAAAGTTGGGAAGTCGTACTGTTTCCTAAAAATAATTTTAATATTTCTTTGAATTGACAGTTTTGATAGTTTTCTTGTCTAATATGTTACGTATGTTATAGAAGACATAGATAAGTTTTCTTATTATCTCCACTGCGAGATTGATATGGTCTTTCCGTTTAACATTTTTATCTTCTATGTTTTTGAGATATTTAACATTAGATTTATGATTTAGTTTAAAGCAGTCCGTATTACATGTAATGTCATTTATACAATTTTTAATGAATGGTTATGTCTATTAAATTTTTTGTACATCTTCTTGTAAAGAGAATGTAATATAATAGTTTTTTTCTGTTTTTAGTGATAATAGATTGATATCGAACCATTTTTTAATAACCTTCATGTCTTGATTGGCTGCATTGGTATATAATCTTGTTCTGTGTCTTTTTTTCAATAATCATTGCAGTGTCTTCAACAAAAGATATGAGTTTACCATGAAGTGATAGTTTAAACATTTCATTAAAGTAGATTATAAACAAAATTTCCGGCGTAATTACGAATTCCAAAATTTTATCTTCACTTAGTGTGTTATTTAATTTTACCTTTTAAACTCTGAGTTATTTAGCTTTGTAACCAATACCTAACCTTGCCAATAATGCCTATATCATTTATTTTAATAATAAATTTTGTATCTGAGATGCCTTAGATAATTCTATGAAATAACAAAGGCATTTTTTTGAATCCAATGCATGATATATAATTGAAGTTAATTCTGCAATGGCATCATGTGTAGGTACCTAGTTTTCCTCTAAATCAAAATTGGCTAGGACTAAGTATTTTATTACTTTTTATATAATACATGAGTTTTTGACATTTATTTTCTTTTCAAAAAAAATTGCAAGGTTTTCTATTTTTTGCAATTTTTCTATTGATTATTTGAGTTTCTCGCAGAACTACCATTAGGCATCTACATCTAGAGTAGCCACGGAATGTATAAATTATAGAAGGGTGAAATTACATAAGAACTTTTGCCTCCTAGACCCCATACGGGCCAAAGGATTTTTTTTTTACACACTTTACAAATATAAGGCAAAAAAAGTCCCGATAAACCACTTTTTAGCAGTTTGTCTAACGAGTTCTTTACATTATAAATCTTATTATAGTGAATTAACAGTTACATTTTTACAATTGTAAAAAATATATATTTACAGAATTATAGCAAAAAAAAAATTATGAAAACATAAATAACAATTTTAAAAGTCTTTAGAATAATATATCATTGTAAGCTAATACAAATAATTCTTTCAGTAAGCCAAGTCTTCAGTAAGTTCACCAATTGTTTGTTTTGGGCACAGTTTTTCATTTCAGCAGGTAACATATTAAAACAACTAGGAATCATATAGTTTAACATTTCTTGTCTTTATTTATATGCATGCTTAGGTACAATAAGTCGTTCATCAAAGTTAAAATGAGTATTATGATTGTGTTCTGGCCTATTTATATATAAAGGGTTATTTATGTGCTGAAATACAATTTGTACCACAGAATTGCTCTCACTGAAAGAATTTTGAGACTCTGATAGAAGGATGGAATATTACGCTTTTATTTGTATAATTTTTTTTATATAATAATTCAACCAATGTATTTCTTTTGAATATTATTAGAAAATGTTTAAGTAATCAATTTCAGCAGAAGTAAGGAAAAATTTACATTACTTCGGGCATGAAGACACGCTCACTCTAGGTTTATCTCTTCAGTGATACATAAGCAGATACGTAGTTCTCAGACTGCACAGATAACGTATAAAACCTAGAAATCAACATCTAATATATTGACTCCTAGGCCCCATACAGGACAAATGAATAGTTTATTTCCAAAATTTCGTAAGTAATCAATTTCAGCAGATAAGGAAAAATTGAAATTACTTCGGGCATACAGACACGCTCACAACACACTACTCTCGTTTTATCTCTTCTGTGATACATAAGCACATACGTAGTACTCAGACTCAGACTGCACAGATAAAGTATGAAACTTAGAAATCAACATCTTATATATTGACTCCTAGGCCCTATACAGGCCAAATGAATAGTTTATTTTCAAAATTTCGTAAGTAATCAATTTCAGCAGATGAGGAAAAATTGACATTACTTCGGGCATGCAGACACGCTCACAACACACTACTCTCCGTTTATCTCTTCAGTGATACATAAGCACATACGTAGTACCTACTCAGACTCAGACTGCACAGATAACGTATAAAACTTAGAAATCAACATCTTATGTATTGACTGCTAGGCCCCCATACAGGCCAAATGAATAGTTTATTTCCAAAATTTCGTAAGTAATCAATTTCAGCAGATAAGGAAAAATTGACATTACTTCGGGCATGCAGACACGCTCACAACACACTACTCTCCGTTTATCTCTTCAGTGATACATAAGCACATACGTAGTACTCAGACTCAGACTGCACAGATAACGTATAAAACTTAGAAATCAACATCTTATATATTGACTCCTTGGCCCCATACAGGCCAAATGAATAGTTTATTTCCAAAATTTTGTAAGTAATCAATTTCAGCAAATAAGGAAAAATTGACATTACTTCGGGCATGCAGACACGCTCACAACACACTACTCTCCGTTTATCTCTTCAGTGATACATAAGCACATACGTAGTACTCAGACTGTACAGATAACGTATAAAACCTAGAAATCAACATCTAATATATCGACTCCTAGGCCCCAAACAGGCCAAGGGAGTATTTTATTTCCAAAATTTCGAATATTATTTGAAAATTTTTAAGTAATTCAGCAGAAGCAAGGAAAAATTGACATATTTGTAGTATATAATATAATTTGTTAGTTCGTGATATTTCACGAGTTGTTTTTTTACAATCTTTTCAAATATTTTAGCAATGTTTGAGAAAAGAGATATAGGTCGATAATTTGATATTTCTTCAGGACTGCCTGATTTAAAACAGGTGCTACGATAGATTTTTTTATAAACTGATGGGAATATTCTACTCTTCAAAACTTTTATTTATAATGTGTGTAATTGGAGTACTTAATAAATTGTTGAATCATTTCAATATATCTACTTTGACTCCATCAAATCCCGGTGCAGATCCATCTTTTAATCCATTTATAATATTTTAAATATCATTTACTGCTACCGGTTGGGTTAGGTTAGGTTAGGTTAGGTTAGGTTAGACAGTTCGAAATTAACTAATTTGCATCGATCCACGTATTTTGTCCGACGTTGGCGAAATATATATATTAAAGGCATAAGCATATTTGGTCGGTTCCCTTATGGCGTCAATAGATTTTATCTTAAATATAATTGTTTTTTATAAATATTTCTCTATTATTTATTTAATTTATTGTTTTCCAAATACGTCGTTCATTTTGTTTAGCCAGGTCAATTTCATGTTTGTAAAAGTTTTATTTAGTTGTTTTAATTAAAGAGGTTAATTTGGTCCTAAATATTGTATAAGATGTGATGTTTTTTTATCAAGGGGAAAAAATTGGTTAGGTTAGGTTAGGTTAGTTTTAGAAACAATAAACCAAGTGAGATCCATGTTTTTTTTTAATTTCGTTTTAATTCTGTAGTTTTTATATTGATTGATGTTGAGATATAGTTACAGAGAATATTATCAACAATATTAATTAAGCTTAATTTGTAATGGTTTGGTGACATTTTTATATAAGTATTGCTTTGTGAATTTGTATCAATCGTAATATTAAAATGTCGTATATGGATGTGTGATGGTCAGTTATATTATTTCTTAACATCATTGTATGTAATTTGTCGGTATCTTTTGTGTTACACCATATGTGGTCGATACATGATTGCCGTTGGCCCGTCCTTTCTCTATTATAATTTTTTATACACCTTATAAAATTCATTTCGGATATGAAATTAGTTATTATTTTGGTTTGAAGTTAAAATAGCCGATCAACGTTGTGTTTTTCTCAAATTATTATTTGATACAAAATGTTTCTGAATTCATCCAAAAAAGTATATTCATTAGATCCATATGTTCATTTATTAAATGTTCATACATATCCAATATTAAAGCATATTTTATAGACATGTAAATTAATATGGGTACTTTTTCCACTGTGATGTTTGAATAAAACGATCTCACAGAAACAACAATACCACTATTTCTGTTTATCGAACAAGATGTTACAAAGTAGCTATAATTCGGTATACAAAATGTATTGTATCGCTGACGAATGCTTCGGTTAACACGATAACGTCCGCTTTATGATTTAGCAAATTAATTAATAGTCGTTAGAAATTCATTCAAGGTTTGTTACATTGATCTGATATTTAAATATAATATTGAAAATGAATTTGGTATTTTATCTATAATGTAATAACAATATTAATTACAGTGGGACAGATATGTTCTGAAATATTAAGAGTTTTATCTAATTTCTCAGTGGAAAAAAAGTATTAATTCAAAAAGAAATTGATATAAGTGACTGTTGGCTGGATTTTCGTAGTGATAACACTTTCTGTTGGTGCAGTTGTGGCATTTGGCAGGTTCTTGTTTTTTGGTGCAGTGCTGTATTTTGTGCTCTTCTGCTCAGTGGAGGCATCTGGGACTCTTCATGATTTATAGGCATCTTAGTGAGGTGTGTCCGTAGCCAAGGCAATTATCGCACTACAGAAGTAGATCGCAGTCCTCTACGTATGTTTTTGAGAATCCAATATTGATCCTTTCTTTCGATATCAATATTTGTCTTAGTTTCGGTCTTGGATAATAAAATTTGATAATTTATCAGTTTTTTTGTTCTTAAGCTTTTTCAAATGATAATTGGTTCATTACCAATTTCTCAGGTCATGGCGTTTTTTATGTCAAAAATTCAAAATTTAAAAAAAAAACATTTATTGCACAAAAATACGGAGTACAAAGGGCATAGCATTACAGGTCGACCGTGGTCTACCGGTCGACCGCGAAGCTGATTTAGTTAGCCCGCGAGAGTAAAATAAAGTGAATAGGAAAATATGACAAAATAAAATTATTTTGAGATGTATTCGCGCGAAGGACTGAATAAGGTACCTACTCACACGCTTCGGTCGCATCGCAACAACGCAATGACAGTATCGTTGCGTGCGTTGCGTGAGTCAGTCAACTAAATGCGGCCCGCTTTGCTCCGCGCGTAGGTAAGGTATATCGTTGTCTATTTTCTTTTCACTTTGCATTGTTTTCTCGTGGCTTTGTTTCGTGGGTAGCTAGCTTGGCCAGTACCTACAAGTGTCGACTTGAGTACGCACGGATCACATTGATCTTGTTATATGGCGATAATAAAACTAACGTACGAATTTAGACTGAAATTGTGACTTTGTTTTTTATTGACTATTCACTATTATAAATATCAGAATGAGTGGGCCATCTGTTCGAGTGCTAAAAAAAGTAAGACTTACCATTATCACAGTGAGTGGGAAGAGGAATTTTTTTATGTTATGGTCGAGGACAAATGTGTCTGTCTAATTTGGAACTCAAGTGTAGCGTTACCAAAAAGAGCAAATGTTGAAAGGCATTTAAAAAATACACATTCCAAATACGCCACTGATTTTCCATTTGGCAGTGAAAACCGAAAGATAAAAGTACGCGAATTAAAAACAAGTTATGTACACAACAATCTTTTTTTATGAAACTTGAATCGAAATCAAAAGCTGAAACACTGGCATCATTCACTGTTACAGAAATATTCATAAGACATAAGAAACCTTTCGAAGATAGAAAAATGATTAAGGAAGCCATACAGAGAGCTGGAAAAGCGTTTTTTAATGACTTTAAAAATAAGAAAGGAATTAATTCAGCAATAAGTGACATTTCATTGTCACGAAACACAGTAATGCGACGCAGTGAAGCCTTAAGTGAAAATTTGTAACGATTAATGAAGACTTGCAGAAATTTAGTTTCTTGTCACTACAGTTTAATGAATCCACCGATGTAACTGACATTGCTGAATTGTGCGTTTTTGTGCGTCTAGTTTTTGAAGACATGACTGTAAAAGAAGAGTTACTAACGATGATTTCATTGAAAGGGCAAACCAGAGGTGAAGATATCTACAGATCTTTTAAGTGTTTTGTTGAAAAAACTGAATTTCCGATTCACAAACTAGTTGCTATCACGACAGATGAAGCACCCGCTGTGATGGGACAAAGAGTTGGTTTTATTTCGTTGTGCAAAAATGATGACAATATTCCAAGTTTCACCAACTATCACCAGCAAGTTTTGTGCTCTAAAATTCTCGAATCGGATAATATTATGAAAGTTGCCTTTGCAATAGTTAATTCTATTCGAGCCAGAAGTTGAAGAGACTGAATCCGAACACTCAGATCTTATGCTACATACAGATGTCAGGTGGCTTAGCCGTGGTGCCTTTTTGAAGAGATTTCGACAATTACTGCCAGAAATCAAAACATTTATACATTCGAAAGGAGAAAATATACCCGAGCTTGAAGGTGAAAAATGGCTTATGAAACTGGCCTTCCTTTGTGACATAACAGAAAAACTCAACGAGTTAAACCTGAATCTTCAAAAGATTCAAGACAGAACCGTCATTGACATAATAACTTAGATCAAAACTTTTAAAAATCTAATTCAAGTGCATGCATCTCAATTTAAACGAAGCGAACGAAAAAATTATAAAAACATGGAAGAAGAATGTATGCACAATTCAAATCGAGATTTAAAAACTTTCGCTGAACAGTTGGAAAATTCGCACCTGGAGTTTGAAAAAAGGTTTGCGGATTTTCCCGCTCTCGAAGAAATACTAAGTTTTATGGTATTATCGTTAAAATCGATAATTTAACCGATACTGAATTTGTTATGGTCGAAGAAGAAATAATTAATATGAGAAGAGACATATTTTTGAAAGGCATCTGGTAGTACAGATTTTTGGAAACTGATTTGAAAAGAAAAGTTTCCATGCCTAAGAAAGGTAGTTTTATATTTGACTTCGTTTTCGGTTCTACCTATCTTTGCGAATCAACATTTTCAACGATGAATGCAATAAAAACCAAACATCGTTCCCCCATAACAGATGCCCACTTAACTTCGTGTTTACGAATCGCAGTTACTTCGTACACTCCCCAATATGATAGGCTTGTGGAGAATATGCAGTGTCAAACATCCACCCTAAAACGTAAAGCTGAATGAATTGTTTTTATATGTTACATTGCATTTATAAATTCTTAGAAATTTATCACAAAATAGTTTTATTATGTAACTTTTAAACTCTACCTTGCGGTCAACCGCAATAAATAATTTTTAATGCAAGTAGACTGAACAGGTCAAAAGTTTGGTCACCCCTGGCTTATAGGTTACATCCTAATTCTTCTAGCTAACCCAACAAATATACATTATATTACATAACTCAACAATTACATGTTAACTTATGTACTCGTATCTAAATTTAAAAAAAAAATAGAGATAGGTATTTAATTTATGTAAGGTATTCATTTAAAGTGTAGTGACATTTGTTTAAAAGTCATGTTTTTAGTGATGATTTAAATTTCAGTATTTTTTTCTTCTTCTTTGTAGCCAGCATCAATTCTCTTGATGATAATGGAAGGTTTTTTTTCTTAATTTCATTAGCTTGTATTACAATATCTGGGTTTTTATTGATTTAGTTTATTATTTTTTTTCTGTATCATTTTGTTTGTCACATGTTAGTATTATTTTTTTTTCCAGAAACTCCTTTTCCCAATTTGGATAATATTATTTGATATTTTATTATTATTTTGATTTCATCTGCAGGCTTGTCTTCGATGAAATTAATAGAGCAAAATATGATTTAAGTATTGGGTGAGACTTTTCTTTTACCACCACTGTAAAGGGCTCGTGTTTTTTTACCTTGTCACGAAAAATATTTTTCCATAGCGATTGTATTATTCATGTAAATAAGCAATGAATTATTTTCCCATAGATATATTTTTTTTACTTCATTCATATTTTTGGTTAAATTAGATCATTGATTTCTTTGTTTTCGGCCACTTAAAGGGTTATTATATCGAATAATGAGCCAATCCTCTCATTTTTTTCTTCTTTTTGTCTTATTATTATATTTTCTTTACGTTCTGTGAGCATTGTCATTATTATTCTGGCGTTTGTCAGGGCATCATTTACCTTATGTGCCTCTAGTATTATAGATGTTTCTTATTCATAATCGCTATTATTGTCAGAATATTATTGGAGATTTTGGGGACATAAATGATTTTGTAAATGAATCGGGATTTTTTTTATTGTCTCCGTGTTTCCAGATTATCGTTCAATATTTAAAATTTGTATGTATTGCCATCTGTTGACTGGTAACGGAAAGTTGTTATTTAATTCGATTTATATACTTATTGCCATCTGTTGGCTAGTAGCAATAAATAGTATTTTATTTAAAAATGTTTTACTTATTGCCATCTATTGACAAGTAGCAGTAACTTGTAGATAATGTTTGTAGGTAGTAGATATTATTTAAATCTGTCAAAATTTACTTGATTTTATAGAATATAGATTTTCTTAGTAATATAGTTCACTTACATATAAAGTATTTTATCCAAAACTATTGTAGCATTGTGATGCTACATTTACAAATGTTTTATGTTGATGAAATTACTTTTATTACTATGTTTCACTGTTTTTGTCCTGTTTGTGATGTTGAAAGAATTACGAACTTTATATACTAATATTATTATCTACGATAAAATATTTAAAAAAAACCTGTAGCATAAAAAAATGTGGTTAAGCCCAGTGGCGGCTCGTGACTTTTGAGTGAGCTAGATTCTAATATTTAAAAAAAATTGCATTATTGATATTGTAGACGAAAATACTTGCTGTCGATAATTCTGTTTTCTATATGAAAATTTTCAGGAAATCGGTGTAGCGCACTGCCAAACTGAAATTTCCTGTAAGTCTTCATACAAAAATTAGAATTATAAAAAAAAATAAATATCGTTTTGGACTATACAACATCGATAATGTCGATTTTTTTCAAACTTAGCACTCTATCACGCTCAAAAGTCACGAGCTGCCACTGTTCGTTCAGCTTGTGTGGGAATGCAAAGATTCAAAGAAGTGGGGCGAATGAGGCCTAACATAACCCTCTGGTTTGTTCTAAACTTGATCAGATTAGATTACATGCATGACGATGTCGTAGAGGCCAGAAACCGCCATTCAGAATAGAAATATTTGTTGAAATAGCTTTAACCATGTTTGGTGACCAGGTTTGAATAACTCAATAGACGCCTCTCCACCATTCTCTTCTCCAGCTCCATTCACTTCCCCATTTCCCTTATCTTCCACATGACATGCTTACATTGATATGCTTGGTATTCCTCTGTGACCAGCTCACGGCCGGCATAGTCCAGTGGTAACGCATTGGACTGCCATTCCGAAGGTCGCGGGTTCGAACCCGGCGTGCGCAAATAAATTTTATTTGATTAATTTGTGTTATTTCACAATTAATTAATTAAAATAAAATATAGTATATTTGCGGCACGTTCCAGAGTGGAAGATACTACCAGTATCGCCCTGGTGTAAGACCACCATTCAGAATTGAAACGTTGCTCCAAATGGCTTTAGCCGTGTTTAGTGACTAGATCTGAATAGCCAGGTACTTCCTCACCTTCCTCTTTCCCTTCCCCACTTACCTTCAGCCTCACAACATCCCCCAATTGGGGATGCCATAGTCTCACTGGCTCCAGACGGGAGCAGTTGGGACTCTTGTGAGGTATTCACTATAAAAAAAATAAAAAAAAGGCGTGGAGGCTCCATTGAAGCCAGAATCACGTTAGCCTCTCAGAAGCTGGGCATAAGTAGTCCGCAGATACTTTAATAGTACCCAACTGCTAACCTTGTACAAATTGCAAGTGTACCCCTCTGAAGAATTTGGCAGCCACCTCTGGCCTGGAGCCCTAACATCCGTTAACGCTGTTTAGAAGTGGGCGTTGAATAAGATCTTTATTTTCACCGTGCCCTTCAGAGATTGTTCTTATTTGCATCCCCTTTTTTCTTCGAGGGCTATATTGTTTTTTTCATAAAAATGCGATGTCTTTCTTCACGGTCTCGCACAAGGGTATGCAGATTTCAGTATATTAAGTATCTAGAAAGCTGACATGGCTTTTTGAGTCGCGTTTTAAACTGCTTACAAAAAAAATGGTTTTCATGGAGGTTTTCGCGAAAAGCATATGAAAAATCAAGGTTTTTCCCAAAAATTATTTTAAAAACATGTTTCCACGAAAACAACATGAACCTATTATGAGATTATGATTTTAAAACGAATTTACGTGATTTTTTTCGGCAAAACGTGTTCTTCAGAGGTTTTGTTCGGAAAATTAGGTTTCAATGAAAACTGTTTTCCTGCTTCAAGCCTTGCCTTTCCTCCTTTACAAAAGTGCATACCCAAGGACAATGACTGGATTAATATTTATTGAAAAACTAGCTGAAGTCCCCGGCGTTGCCCAGGTTTTGTAGAATTTTTCGAAATCAGATGTAGACAGTTACCTTCCTCTCGTTTTGAAGGTCAAGAGTGCAAATTTTCATCAATCTCGGAATAAAACTGTAGATTTGTAAAAAAATTAATTCCTGCCGCCCGCCCTGTGTCTGCCACACCTCCAAGTAGAGGTTTATGGTGACACAATAATATATTGACTTTCGACAATCGATATTTACATTTGCGCCATCAGCTTTCTCTCAGAGGGGTAAAGATTAAACTTCTAGGAATTTTCCATTCAGTGATTAGGGCTACACGCCGCCCAGTGAACGGTGACGCGCAGATAGTGGGAACAAACCACACGTACCGGCCGCTGCAACAGGCCATAGAACCTATTAGTTCTTCTCTGGTAGCTCTGTAGCGTAAATTACATCGGCCTAACGTGGTACAGTATCCTACAGTGTTGTTCCTTTCAGAGCTTTCTTTTTCTGAATCTGGCCTAAAACAACAAAAAAATACACTAAATAAGAGCAGTGGTACCTATAGCAATCCAAGATAGTCTGGTTCTCGTGTCGCTATGGAACCACTCAAGAACATTCAAGTGAAAAGACAAAAAAAAGCTAAAAATTTCAAGCCCAGCCATTGTTTGAATTACGCTTTCTCAGTTAGTATAATATCACCGATGTTCTTTCTAACATTGCCGTACAATCGTAAAACTTGAAAAATAATGTAATTTAAGCTTTCTTAATTAATTATAGAATATATAACTAATTTCTACCGGAATATCATAACAAAGTTAAATGCATATATACCCAAAATAATGTATTCGTATTTGATATTTAGTCCGTTGGTAATTTTAATTATTGTTGTTATCATTTAATTTTTGTACAAACTAATTAGATTTTTATTGTGTATGAAACATCTCACATTGCTTGGCCAGTTTCGTGGTAATTTTATACCTCATTTATTTACTATTTTTGTGTTTAATTCATATTCCTATTACAAAACATAAATTACAATTACCTCTTGGATAAAATGTCTCTATTGAAACTTTCAGAAAGAAGAATAAGCACAGATTTAATACTGTTACAAAGAATACTACATTTTAAAATTGACTGTCCCGAATTACTTCAATGTATCAATATCCATGTTCCCAAAAAATCATGCCGACATTTCTTACCTTTTTACTTCAATAACACCAGGACACTAGCTTACCAAAATTCTCCGATTCCGAGACTTCACAATCTCGGAAACAAATATTCTGATCTGGGTGATATATTTCATTAGAAAACTAATCAGTATATATGTTGTATATTCTATCATTTTTATTCTTCTAGACACAAATAGACCTATGTACCCATATAACTTCTCCGCTTCTACTATTTTGTTTTGTTGAATCTTTTAAACTCAATTATATGCGTGAGGATTCATTTTTGCCAGTATGTTTACATTCTTCTTTATTGTATTAATTTTAAGTGTTTACTCTGATACAAAATGCTTGTATTTTTTTAAACAAAAGCCCACCAGGGCGTGTAATAAATAAATAAACAACCCTATTTATTTATTTTTTTATTTAATGCAATACAAATTTAATAATATTATGATTATCAAGATTGAAAGTTTGAAAACACCTGACACAGTTTGAAAATGGCCAAGGTTGAATGTTTGAAAACACTTGACACAGTTTGAAAATGGCCTTGAAATCCGAAACATCTGTAACAATAACCAAAACAAAAAAATACTTGCAGAACTTAATAATCGTATTATCAAATTCGATTTACATTCCCTTAAATGCATACTGTTGCAAAACTGCAACATACCGTTCAAACCACCTTTAACTCTTCGGTGTATACTTAATGCATGCCGTTTTAGAATTATCAAGTTCACGGTAATATATTTTATCGAGTGGCATCACCTTTTTTTTCTTTCGCGAATGTCAAATGTCACTTTTTCTTTAACAAAGTGAAGATTCTCGAAAATTGGTTGGAGGTTAGAATTACAGTTTTGTTTTACTGTTATTATTTTGATTTTCTTAGGTAAGTAACTACAATAATATAATACTTATATGTAATAACTCGTATTTTTCCGGTACACTTATTAGTTTTGAGAATTTTTTTTAGGTTTTTTATTTTTTTTTCATACGTTAATTATTCATATTAATTTTTATTAAATAAATGGTGTTGTAAACCTGCAACAATTTTTTTTAATCAAATATCATTAAAAAATTACAAAAAAATAAAATTCTTTATATTTCCTTGCATATGCATGTAAATATCTACAAAATATTTTTTTTTCCAGAAAAATAAATAAATCATGCATTTAAGGGTTAAGGCGATGTAGTACGTAGTAATTTAAAATCACATGTTTTTGGTTAGAAAATTTAGTCGCTTAGAAATGTTTCAGATACTTTTATTAAATACTGCGAGTAGAGTACATCTTGGCCTTTGAAATAATCGAGTATTTTTTAGATAAGTCTTTTTATAAGCTCAGAAGAAAATAATATATAGGCCTATGAAAACTGCTTTAAGGTTCAAAATCTCCTTCTTACGAACCTATTTTGGGTTACGATTTTATTGTTTAATGTGGCAAATTAAGTTATTTATAAAATGATCAAAAAACATTTTAATATTTGTGCCTGAACATCCACAAAATAAAATATAAGGCACTTTTTGGCCATGTTTTTTTTCTTGCATAAATCAAAACAGGTGGTAATCACAGCCATAGACGGTGGTTTTATGGTATTTTCTCGTCTTAAATCACGATTGAAAAGTTCCAACCACTGAGATGAAATTCGCATTCGGAATTGTTTGTTTGTTTTGTTATAAAACGCGGAATCCATCAAGCAAGGCGCTGCTTCTTCATCCCCAAATGCTCAGGCAAGATATTTAACATCCGTTCACATGAGATGTCTATCATTTCCGCTATATTTATTCAAAAGGTTAATGTTATTTTTGGCATTATTTCCTTTTTGAAACACAAAATTGGATCACCTGGATTTTTCCATTTTTGGAATAATTTAAAACTTTCCCACGTCCACCAGCTGTCGCACAAACAAAACGCACTGTAATCCGCCATGCACAGAATTTGTAATCCGCCATGCACAGAATTTGTAATCCGCCATGCACAGAATTTGTTCACAAGAATTGTATATATATAGGAGAGGTGGCATGAAGGTCAGAGGCAGTCCCTGCATCCCTTGGTGCATTTGTATTTTTATGTAAGTAATAGTAAGGATAATAACACAGTAATAACGAGAGAATACGGGCGCCAAACACCGATATACGACGTACTGCTCCCAGTGGCGTAGCTAGGTAACCAAGGGCCCTGGGGCAAATTAAAAAATGGGGCCCCACTGCTATGTAAACTGATTAGGTTTTATCAAATAAAAATATGAAATATACAACCACTTTAAAAATGCTAAGCTACTTAAGCTCTTTTTTGTGCACTGCATACTGCAGGGCAGGTAATAAAAATATTTAACAGTAACAACATAAATTACAATTAATACTTGGTGTAGGTTTGGCTAATAAAACGAAATAGAGAAGATTCAAGGGTTTATTATATAAAGGTCGTGCCTACCAACTGACTAAATAACAATTATATTTACAATTTTTTCCTAGCTTTTGTTTTCGTAAAAGTATCAATGACTTCGTTTAAATCCAGGCTTGATGCGGTTTTGTTTTCAACTGCTATTAGCGATAAATGTCGGTGTCGATTTTGGCCCATCTTATTTCTTAAATATTTTTTAATTATTTTTAATTTGCTAAATGACCTATCAGCTGCTGCAGAAGTGACAGAAATTGTAAAGAATAATAACATTGCTGTAAATAATTCCGTTAGGTCGCATTCTGGCACTCCATATTTACTCATTATTTCCTTACATAATTGGTGAACAGTCCATGCCTGAGTTAGTTGAGGTAAAACTAGATGGTAAATATTAATAAATTGAAGTAAAAAACAAGGGCCTATTATATCTGAATATTTTTGAACACAACCAAAAACGATTAACTGGCCCATATTTAGAACACAAAAAGTAGTACGATTTTGAAAAACACCTATTGTTCTGGTTGATGTCTGTTGGCAAAGGTCCTGAAGGCTGTAAAGGCCCCATATCAAGAATTTGACGTTTTTCGTTATCACTTCATATTTTGTTTGTGAAGTTTCCCAAGTCATAAGAAGATTTGTCGTACACGTTTTCGAAAAATGTAGAGGTCTGTGGTTCCTCCAAACCCTCCGCTCTTATGTGTGTCATGCAAACATCATCCACGTTCACATGATCGGCGGCGGAGGTATCTCCAACTGTAATAATTGTCGAATCTTCTTCAGTAGGCTTCTCAACCAACACCACATTATTTTAGTCACTATCAATAGAAATATTTTGGCCAGATGTACTTGCAGAAGGCTGACTAAAAAACTTGTCAATTTTGGGCAATTGTTGTTTACTATCTTCTCTTTCTTGGCGTTGTTTGCGTTTAAGTGCACCACTGGGTTTCTTCTTTTTATCCATATTTTAATACGCTACAAGTGTCGTTGGGGAATGACGCACATATCACTATCCGTCAAATTGACAACACTGCCAACCTACAGAAAGAGTTTAGGGGAATTTCCTAGGCATAACTTTTGAATTTCTCTCTACTGAGTTGTCATGATTAAAGTGGGGTTGCAAGTTGCAACCTGTCACATTTATTCTGAATATGGGAGAAATTTCCAAAAGTTCAATTCGATCGAGATTTCTGGTAAGGATTCGAGGGCCCCCTGAGCTTGAGGGCCCCGGGGCACTGCCCCGCGTAGCCCCTAGGTAGCTACGCCGCTGACTGCTCCACTCATCCTATATCTGATATATTCCCGCCGTATCTTTTAAATATTAGCAACTCGCTTCGTGCATATGTCAAAATACCGAAGACGTAACGTCACATGACGAGCTCACACTGTGGGTACTGGCTATAGTGACTGAAACCGTGAGATGAGGGAGACAGACTACTCTCATTGTGGCAATTCGTTTATTAGAGCAGTGAAGACATTTGTACAGCCCGTGCATTCGCGGGGCAAATGAACACGCATCCTTGGTCGTTGACAATACGTTCCGCATGCGTATGCCAGTCGTTTGGAATGAATTAGTTAGGATTAACGGGTGTGGAACTAATTAACAATGTTAGACCGCTACAAATCTAGATTCAAACTTGACGGTATGAATTCGATATTAGCACTGCGCCCAGTTTTCGCGAATTTTACTCTTAAAAACTAGTTTAAAAATTAGTAGTAATGAAGTTCTCGCGATTAGTTTATTTTTGAAAATTTACGACTGGCCAAAACTATTGTTGAAATATATGTTTGCAAGGTTAAGGCAAAAACTGTGAACAGGAAAAAATAACTTTAATCTATATTATCATGGCTTTGTTGATGTAATCGCTAGTGCGCCGGGTACAATTTTCATCGATGTATCGTGGAGTGACGAATGGCTCATTTTACTGAAAAAAATAGTATTTACGGCTTTGCAGCCATTATCATTTAACCCTCACGGATCTGGCAAATTCTGTCAGAAGGTTGGAGTATTCCACTTTGCAGTAAAATCCAAATAAATTGAATATTTCTGAACTTTTTACAATAGAAATAAATATACGATTTAAGAAATATTCAAATATCAAATGCAAAACATTAAAAAAAATAAAAATGGCTAACATCACGTTTTTCGTAATAAAAATTACTGATAACGAAAAAAAAAACAAAACACATGTATATTTAAAGACAACGGTATTATACCTAAACGTTATTATGACCACTTCACATTTTTGTCGTTTCATATGAAAATGAAAATTATTTAAACGCTTAAATTATTTTTCATATTTTTTTTTGTAATCTCGGTCGGAACCTTAGATTTCATAGAGGTGTATATTTAAATAATTCTGTTGTCAACTTTTATATTTGAACATAAAGCTATATCTTTTCTAAATAACAAATGTAGATCCTAGGAAATAAATTGTACAGCGCCCTTGAGGTGATTTTTCACAAAAACGGCGCTCTACAAATTATCCAATTATTATTATTGTTATTATTATTAAAGCGTAGTGTTTTCTCTTTCTATCATCTTTTAGATCATATTTTTCACCATGACGGTAAGGGAGATACAGGGTTTTCCAATAAGAGGTGTTATTTTGATATTCAATCGTAAAAGATCAATGGTTTCATTGCTTGTGTGGAACGTAGCGCCGTTTTGTTGAAATCAAACGTTGTCCAGATCAATACCATCCAATTCCGGTCATAAAAAATCAATAATCATCTCTCGATAGCGATCCATTCACTGTAACTGTTGCCCGAGCCTCATTTTCGAAAAAGTAAGGTCCAATGACTCCGCCGGACCATAAACCGCAGCAAACAGTCACACGTTGAAGATAAAGAGGCTTTTCAATAATAACTCTTGGGTTTTCCGAGCACCAGATGCGACAATTTTGCTTGTTGTCGAAGCCACCGAGGTGGAAATGGGCCTCATCACTCAAGATGATTTGTATTTAATTCACTCAAGTGAATTTTAATATTTTTTTATTAAAACACAAATAACATTGTTTACATCACTTTATATCGATACAAAATCTCAACATGTTTCATGAACCAAGTTCACTTCATCAGGAGCACAAGTATAGGGGAGAGTGGGGCACAGGGGACCAGCGGGGCACAAGGGTCATTCCCGATAAAACCGAAACTAGCGGCGCCATCTTAGTTTTAATTCTTGTAAACGCTGTGCTCGGACGCCATCTTTAGTCAGGTCACAGCGAGCGGCGTGAGCAGTCGTCAATTTCGGCAAGAAAGTTAAATAATCGTTTTTCAAGGTAAGTTTCTAAAAAAAATATCCTTAATGTTTATTTCAAGAAGAGATAGTGTATCTGTATGTTGAAGTAGTATTTTTTACCTGATTTGTAATGTATTTGAGGTGTTTTCAATAGTTTTATTATATTCGAGTTCATTGTCTTTAACACGTAAAACTTCCGATAGCATAGTAAGGTAATATGGAGCACACGGGGCCAAGCTAGACGGGGCACAGAGGACCAATGGTCCTCTGTGCCCCCATTCTATGATCTATGTTGTGTTTCAAATATACATTATTTTTGTGTTTGTATTTTGTTTCAGATGGTTCGTAACTATATAAAGAAGAAGGAAGAACCAAGTTGGAGCAGTTCGGATATCATAAAAGCTGTTTCGGCTGTGAATTTGAAGACGTTGTCAGTAAGAAAAGCATCGATTCAATTTGGGATTCCAAGGACGTGTCTTATGCGTAAACTGAAAAGGGAAATTGGAAGTGGTCCTCGTAATGACCATTTCAAACCTGTATTCTCTAAAAATCAAGAAAAAGAACTAGTTATACATATTTTGGACCTGGAAACTAGATTTTACGGCTTGACTCCGCGAGAGGTTAGAAAATTGGCATTCGACCTTGCCGAAAATCTAAGAATTTCTCACAATTTTAATATGATGGATTCGGTCCATTTTGTGAAATTTTTGGAACATTTCGTTAACTACGCAAAGCCCTCTGAAAATAGGAAAGCGTTTTTAATTATTGATAACCACGCCAGTCATAGAACTCTCGAGGCGATAACTTTTGCACGTAATAATAACGTGATTATGATTTTTTACCTCCGCATACTAGCCATCGACTACAGCCTTTGGATTGCTGTTTTTATGGCCCACTGAAAAATCAGCATGCATTTCAGAAATATTTGGGAGAGCCTTTATTCGGACAGCTACACTGGAAAAGGCAATCAAAGGATTTAAAATTACAGGAATTGTCCCATATGATCCAGATATTTTTACTGAAGAAGATTATTTACCATCTAACATAACTGAACTTCCAAACGAAGTTCCAAAAATCCTAACTTCAAATGATGTCTTTGAGCCTGCCACAACAAATTACAAATTAATTGATTCGGCACTTATTGATATTGATAAAGAACCGATTGCCGATCAATTAGAAACTTCATTGATATCATCAGTTTCGGCCGTTTCAGAACCATCAACCAGTTTTCAAAATGAAACGAAAACTATCAAGATGGTCCAAAGTATATTAAATCAAATATCACCAAAACCCACTTCTCAACGAAAATTCCAAGAAAGTAAACGTAAAATAAGGACACAGTATGCAGAAGAACTAACTGGATCACCTTTCAAAAATTCTAAACTTGCAGAAGAACAGGAAAAACTCAGGAAAACGCTATTAACTGCCAAAAAAAACATTAAAAAAGTTGTCGGGAAAAAAATAAAATAGCAAAAGTTATTTTTAATGCGACAGATGACAAAAGTGATGATAAATCTGAAGATAAGAAAAACCCACATTGTATTAACTGCACAGAAAAATTCTTAGATTCAAAATCAAGTGAAGGATGGATTCAATGTAGAGTATGCAAGAAATGGGCTCATGATTCTTGTGCTAGAGCAAAAGATGATTACAAAAATATTACATGTATAAATTGTACTTAAATTATAAATTATATATATTTTTTCCTTCTTATAACTCATATTTTTTATTCCTTACTTTTGACTTATAGTACATTATTAATAAAAATTTCGTTTCCTGTATAAAACCTAAAAATTTTTGTGTTCTTATCATTATTTTTTTAAGTTGAAAATTGTTGTGGGGCACACGGGACCACGCTTGGTCCTCTGTGCCCCAGCTGCGGGGCACAGAGGACATTTTCTCATTATGATTATTTTGTGATTTATAAAAAACTGTCTACCTTAAATTTAAAAAAAGAGTTTGCCACTTTATACTAAACCCTTTGGAGAACATAGTGTAAAAATTTTATAGCATTCATCGGGGTAATAATTATTTTATCAACGATAGAATGTTAAGCTGTCCTCTGTGCCCCACCCTCCCTATAGAATTTTTATAATTTCAATGCGTTTTTGAAGCGTGTATCGTTTCATTTTTATTAATGCCGTAGTTTCTACTTGACAAATGTCAAAAAATGACAGCTTCAAAAGTAACATCTACCGAAATAGCGGGCTATTCAAAATAACACCTCTAATTGAAAAACCCTGTACATGATACATATGATTTTTATGAGACCATATGAGCTGTTCCCAAAAGTGAACAAACAAACCTGATGGGTTAATTTACCTGTATTACATGTTAACTACTGTATGGCCAACAAAATCATTTAATCCATGAAATACGGATTTCATTGATTCTTATAAACGTAAGGATATTTATAAATGTCTATTTTATTTTTAAGTAAATAAGTTTTAAAAATAATCTTTTCCTTAATTACATTCGCAGGTACAATAAATAAAATGAAAAAAAATTATATAATGAAGAATTAATTTCTTAATTTGCCACTATTCATCAGATGACCCTGAACGTCATAGGATTTAAGGACCCATAAGTTACCTACATATTATTTTCTATTTCAACAAGTTCACGTCACAATTTTGATTGCAAAGAGTCGGCTCCTTTATTGCCGAGTCGATTTACTTTTTCTATCATTCGCTCACAATGTTAAATAATCTCAGAGTCAAGCACACCGTTGGTAACTTAAATTAACAAAATTATGCTACTTGAATTTGTACACAAAACAATATTGATTGTAATGATGAATGTAGCAATTGAATCAACTTTCCACATATTGTATCTGTTGGAAAGTAAGTTAGCTAAGAGCTTCACAGATGCACTCATAGAGGGCAGTGCATAGAACTTGCTTGGAAGGCCGCAAGATGGCAGCTAGTAGCCAGTAGTCTCCAGGACCAGTTAGAATGCTTCCAGACAAACTTGGTGTTATCAGATCTCATTTAGCCAGCTCCTAGTTAGGTCGACTATCGAGTCACCATTGTAATACGCGAATTATTAATAAATCCCTGATTTACACAAAGAACCTTTTCTTTATAATCTCCTTCCACGACGAGTTGGAGAACTGTTTGTGGGAACACAACAATATCACAAACCAAAAAGTCAAAAACCTTGATTACTTCCCAATGCGTTTGAGAGCTACCGGCACTTTTGGAGCTATGCCACTTCTCCCCTGCTACCACAATCTCTCAGTTGTTTCGAGTAGGTACTTATCAATCACCCTCGTAGCTTCAAATAAACGCTAAGGACGGGTTGTTTCACAAAATTTGAACAATTCATCAAAGTTAATTTTCAAGTTCTGCGAAAGTCCTGTTACATTTATGTTAATATCCCAGTACTGTGAAACTATTGGCTATTGATGAAATAATAACAAAACTGGAATAGAACATTCACAGACCTGGAATTTTGATAAAAGAATTGTTCAAAATATGTGAAACAACCGTTCCTAATGTTAGGCATCTACATAAAAAAAACTACATTTTATAATCAATTTGAAAGTATTTTCCTTTCTTTTCTTTTACTGACTGAATCGGCTGATCGCACTGACCGAGTGAAGAGCGGGTGAAGCTCCAAGTTGAGTATGCAGTTGGTGGGGTTACTTACTCGACCGAGTCATTTGGCCTCGCCAGCTACTAGGCCGAGTATTGACTGTACTGATCAAATCATTACCACTCGGATTCCGGTTGTTTCAGCGTGTTTTAAAAAAATAAACTTGAACAATTAATTTCTATGAAGACGAACTCAATAAAAATATTATTTATAAAAAAACGCTGCTACCTAATTAAGTTTGAATTTCAATGTTTACAATAACTCAAATTCATTACATCGCAAAAATTCATTCGTATTTAGGATTGTTTGTTGTTTCACTTTCTACGGCGATGTCGAACTTTTTGAAATGTCACTAGACTTTTGTGAATTTCTTGAAGAATAACCCAAATAAATGAATCGATAAATAATTACTTACTCTATATTACGTTTTCGGCAGCAAAAATGTTAAAAGTGTTTCATTTTGCGTTGCTTGTAATTTTATTTACAAAAGACACACTCACCCACCGGAATAAATGCGACCGAGAACGAGCATGCTGCCCGCCCAAACATGGTAAGTTGAAATAAATGTATAAATTATAAATAACTACCTACACCTTTTTTAATTTCTACCTACACATGTCATATCATTAAACTTGGTAGATTTCTACTTTCTTACCTATTTATAAAGTATTTTCTGTGGCTATATATATCACTGAATATATTTGAAAAATACCTTAAATTAATTTTTTTTCCCCAGGATCCCATGCCGAGGAATACAGATATGCCGAGCAAATAGTGGGGAAAAAATTGGTTATCGGGTGTGGAAATCTCATTCGGTCTGAAATTGCAACAATCAAATGGTATAAGGATACCACAACAATATACATGTGAGTTTCATTTTATCATTTGAAAAAAATCACCCCGTAAAAATAAGTTTTTTTACTATAATAAATAAATCTAGTTTAAAATGTCTTTTAAAACATAAAAAATAATGTTTTGACTGATGATTTAACCTTCCTACACAAGAAACGGATTCAACAACTCTATAAACCTCGCGAAATGCCGAAATAGTAGGATCGACTTTTTTGTATGTCCGCGTCCGTGTACGTGATTGCCACCATTGACTACCGAATTTCAGCTGAATGTGATGCCGGAAAATGGCTTAATTTCGAGTCCAAGATTTGCATTCATTTATTGAATTTAAAAAAATTAGCCTATATTAAAAATTAGAAACTACAAATGTTTTTTTCACTATTTAGAGATAAGAAAGTCTTTATTATTTAGAGAATTGTAGTCAAGTACCTAGTTGGAAATCCATTTAATTTCATACAAATATTAATAAAAAAAAATAAAAAAAATTATTTATTCTTAAATATATTTGTATTACAAGGGTATGGTATATTGTCCTCCACGCTAGGAGTTCACCTGTGTTGTGGGGGACTTTTTCAATTGTTAAGTTATATAATACTAAAACAATACAGTGGAGTTAGTTACACAGAGAAACAATAAAAATTAAAATTTAAAGTTCGATTTTTTCATAACAACAACAAAAAAGTGAAATATAAAAAATTAAATATTAAGAGGATTGTAGCCAGTTCCATATGTGTTTTTTGTATTCTGTAAGATTAGATGTTTTATATTGTGTTGGAAGTGAATTGTATAGTTTTATAGCCTGGAATCTGTAGTGTTTTTGTCCAAAGGATGTGTTGGTTTTTGGTATTAGTAGTTGGTGTTCATGTCTTGTTCTAGTATTGGGAGAAGATTGTGAAGTTTTAAATGTGGTTATGTTCTTGTAAAGGAAAGTAAGTATGTTTTGAATATAATTTTTGAATCTTCAACACTGGGAATTTTTCTTAGTAGTATCTCATGGGAGTAGAATTTTATTACTTCCTATGAAATTGACTCTTGTTTTTTACTATTTAGAGAAATTAAGTTAATGTAGAAGAAAGTTTTTAGTGTGTTTATTTTTTCAGCGGGATTTAAAGTTACGTTTTCCAAGTGTTGTCAGCGTATGAAGTAATTTTTCCGTGTAATATATTGAAATATGGTTAGCATATATGGTGAAAATAATTGGTCCTTGTACCTTATTGGATTCCAAAGTCTGATATTTCTTTATCACTATTAACTTGATTAATTTTTATTATTTGTGTTAAGTAGTTGGAAATCCATTTAATTTCATACCAATATTTTTCAATAATCTTAGTAGAATCTCAGGGGAGTAGAATTTTATTACTTTCTGGGAAATTGACTACTTGTTTTTTAACAATTTTTTCAAAGATCTTTCCTGTGTTTGAAATAAGATTGTGCGATGATTAGTTATCTATTGTGGATCTCCAGATTTATACATAGTCATTGTGTTTTGTTGGTTTGTTGGAAATATTATTTTTTGCAAACTTAAATTATTAAATGAGTAATGGGTTTTAACGGATTTTAGAATATGTTCGTTAATATAATTGAATCCAGAAGATGAACCTACTTTCACGTTTTCTATTATTTTTAAGATTTCACATTTTGTTATTGTTTCAAATTTGATAATATTTTTTGATTCGGTAAATTTTCGAATACTTGATCAGAATTTTTTTTCAGAAAGATTTTTTCAAAAATTAGAAAAAAGGTATGCACATTTTTTAGGTTGGATATTAGCATCTGTGATTTTGTTTTCGTGTTCAATTTACTTTATGTTGTGATTTTTTAATATGTCTATGGCCAAATTAACTATTCTCCACATTTGTTTATGAATATTTTCAGCAAGATTTTTTCAAAAATTAGAAAAAAAGGTATTAAAAATGTTTGCACATTTTTAGGTTGGATATTAGCATCTGTGATTTTGTTTTCGTGTTCAATGTACTTTATGTTGTGATTTTTTAATATAGTCTATGGCCAAATTAACTATTCTCCACATTTGTTTATGGTTATTGTCCGAAGGAAGTATTTATTTTAATTGAAAATTACTCTTTCCTTTTTTAAATAGCAGTGCATACAATTTTTAGTGTTTAATTTTTTAAAAAAACTTTTCATTTTGTGTATTTTTTAATGTTGTTTTGTATGTACGTTTTTGGGTTATCCAAGCTTTGAACATCTAACTTTTGATTCATGTGTATTGTAGTTTCTGTAGCTGAATTTTTAATGTGCTGAGACAATATAATTTATGTGTATTGCTATTTCTGTGGTCGAGTTTTTAATGTGCTGATACATTATATTTTACGTGAATTGTACTTTCTGTAGTCAAGTTTTTAATGTGGTGAAACAACATATTTAATGTGTATTATAGTTTCTGTAGTTGAGTTTTTAATGTGCTGAGACAATATATATTAAATTTGTATTGTAGGTTCTGTAGTCGAGTTTTTAATCTGCTAACACAATATATTTTCAAAATTGTTTGAACACGTTTCGGTATCATCGCTGTTTAAAACATTGTTCCACTGTTCATGTTTTAGTTTTTCAGATAAAATAGTTGTAGTAGATTTTTTAGTTATTTAATTATGTTTTTTAGGTATAATTATATTTTCATTTAGAAGAATGCTTGAATGGTAGATCAGTTCATTAGTTTTCCAAACAATTGACTTCACTTTGTGGAAATCTTTAATATTTATATTTGTCCAGATGTGATCTAAGCATGATGGAGTGTGACCTTTTATTAATCTTGTATTTTTAATTTTCTCTTTTGTATTTTTAATTGAGCTCCTAAGGAAATATATTAAAAATACAATCTTACATTATAACACGTAATTATTAACTCTCTTTATCTTTTTGTTCGATTAGGGTGCACGGGTTGTTGGAGTTCGGAAAGCAAACAACCTGGTATAGTGACAATTTTTTCAAGAACAGACTTCCGCATTTTCGACTAAGGGGTTCTGATAACACGACTCTTGTTATACCAGAAATACAATACTCTGACGAAGGCAACTACACATGCCGAGCCTCAAATAAAAGTTCAGGCGAATCCCACTCGACGAGGTTTTACATTGCTCCAATTAGTAAGTATTTCAACAAATGGCACTCTCAACAAATATATTGGTATCATTTCTCTAGTGGGCGATAGTACATAATATATGGATATTTTACACTTATTTATGTACTTTGTAATGATCTCAATGCATACATTGTATTTGTATATATGTATCTAATTATATTAGGTTGACTAAGTGTGAAAATAATTTTTTACTAATTTTCAAATTTATTTCAGTTCCCTCGACTAGCCCAGATATCGTAATCAACAATCAGTTAATTAACCGAATCGACTGTGAAAACGGCTTCAAAGAAAACGATACTCTTGTCGCAGAATGCTTTGCGGGAGTTGGTAAGAATTTTCATGATTGAATTAGTGTGTGGAAATAACATCTTTTAACTTATCTTTTATACATTAGGTTACCACATTCATATCCTATCAATGCATTTGATAAACTCTTCTGTCTTTATATAAATTTGATTAACTGATTCATTCTTCCTTATATGTGTCTTACATTGTTTGAAGGTTATCCAAAGCCCTATGTTTGCTGGTACCGTGATGGGGTCAAGGTGCTAAATACATCCGGCGACAGATATAAGTCTATCCTCACGATCAAGCTTGACCGAAAAGATAACTATCGGGAGTACAAATGTGTTTCGTCTAATAGCGATGTGGCTCAGCCGGGAATTACAATTCTTGAGATGAATATTTGCGGTAGGCAGTTAATTTATTTAAAAAAATCTTATACTTCATAATGAATTGTGGTATTATTTTTTCACTTCTCATAAACGATACTCATTGTTACCTGTGAAGACCTTGGGGTTTTCAGGTGTAGGCAGACTGATGAAACCTAAGCGCAAGCCAAATACTAAGTTTGGTGTTCGCGCTTTCGGAGTATCTGGGCCGAAGGCTTGGAATAAACTCCTTCCGGAACTAAGATCCATAACAAGTCCAACAGAATTCAGGTCTAAACCAAAAACTTATCTCTTTAAGCTGTCATACCATTTAATTAAATATACCATTCCTAAGAGAAAGTCCAATTATATCCAATTTTCCAATTATGTCCTAAATACTGTATCTAAATTTCGCTAATAAACAATTAGTCAATGTTAATTAAGTGTTAATCTCAAGTGACCTACCAGGTAAGTATTGTACTGTATATTATCTCCATATAAAGTTAGTAATAACATATATCATTGTAGAAACGTATTATGTATTTGAATAGCGCCCTTGAGATGATTTTGCACAAAAACGGCGCTGTACAAATCATCCACATATTATTATTATTTTTTATGTTTTGATTTGAAGTAATGTATTTTTTTTACGTTTCAGCGCCCCTTCAAAATGTCAATTTGGTATCATTGGCCGCTATGCCTTTAATGGAAAATTCTAAACATTCGTTTAGTTGTTCTTCCACTGGGTCAGTTCCTCCGCCCGAATTCCAATGGGGCCTGGAGGGAACCATTTTATTTGATGGGTTTGAGCAGACGGTACGATCATTCCTTCTTAGCTTTATCCTTAGGTCATTCCTTTTTAGCTTTACTGGAAGAAATTATTAATTGTTATTTATTAGCAGTATTCTTAAATAGGTTTCTGTATTTTGCGTTCATAATATTGGTTTTCACGTTTTCTTGTGAAAATTAATCTGAGAGCCTCCTGTGCAGTGGCGTAGCAACCGATTCAAGGAGTCCGATATTTCGTGTGGTATGGAGAAATACTTGTTAAATCTTTATTTATGATTCAGGCCATGGGTGCGACGGATATTAGCACGCTTACCATTCTCTTGACAGGACGAGAAAACAAAGGCTTGCTTGGGTGTCGAGTCTTTAACCCGGAGTTTGAAGATGAAATGTTGTTCGCCAACCTAACACTTGACGTCATGTGTAAGTACCTACGTATACAAAACCTTTATAAAAACTACCATGTAATATAAACATCTGCCTCTTCTTTCTTGAAGTAAAAAAAAATGGTTTAAATATTTTCAATTCATAGTTTAATAGTGACATGATTGAAATGTTCCGGTGACAAAGAGACGATGTTTTGAAAATAATGATTATTGTTAAAGATTACATTTCTATCGATGTATTTTTATATTTATTTACAGTTGCTCCAAGAATCCGAACGTATTTCGTTGGAGGATCAAACAAAACTACCATAACCGAGGGAAACAGTGTTCAACTTTACTGCGATGTCATGGCGAATCCTTCTCCTTACCGGGTGCGTTGGATCTTCAATAACAAAAAAGTAAGTTCACTGGTATACAATCTACTCATTTGATAATTAGGTGTCTACTGATGAAAATGTTATTCCTTACCAATGCAACAGGGGGTGAACCGAACTGTCGCCGACAACCTTCCGAGGTATTCAGGCGACAAGGTGCCCGAGCAGACACTGACCTTGACAAACGTTAGCCACTTGGACGCGGGCTTCTACTTCTGCCAAACTTCCAATATCCTCGGAGACGCAGAAAGCAACTCTTTAATTCAACTTGTGGTCAAATGTAAGTGATACAACTGTTCAACTGATTACACACGCAGAATATTCAAAATTACATATTTTCACATCATAATCATGCCTCGTATTAGGGGCCGTTCAAGTATTATGTAAGCACTATAGGGGGGCAGGGGGGTCTTTGCTTTGCTTATTTTTGATGACATGGGGGGGTGGGGGGGTCGATATAGTGATTACGTCATAACTGCTGTCACATAAATATTTTGTGACAAGAGAAGTTCTTGCTTAATTGGGTTTATTTTGTCTATGGGTATTTTTTTTCGAACTTTGGCAATATTTTGAAGGAAGGAAGTAGAGTTTTGTTTATGGTCACTTCCTCCCCCGGTCAGCAAGGCCTGCTGATCGGTGGATCCAGTCACTCTCCTTTAAAGGGGCTTGAATCTGAGTTAATCATGTGAATAGGAGTTATAATTTCTTTTAAAAAAGGCGCGGGGTGTTTATCCATTCACGTACAGTTCGTGTTTGTTATTATTTTAGTGGGGAATATGGAATCCCGCTTTTATTGAGTGTTGGCCGATGGTCATGTCGGAGTGCTCGTGTTTCGGACTTGAAACCGAGATTGGTTTGGTCCTGGCTGTGGCTGGTTGTTCTCGGCGGAGTGTCCCGCTGCCACTAAGAAAACGGATTGCTGTCTTGGCTCCGTTGAAGAGTCTGGTCGACTACCACGTGCTGCAGGCCTGATGCCCCTGCAGGCGTCCATTGAGGGAGTTGCTGTCCCGCTGCCACTAAGAAAACGGATTGCTGTCTTGGCTCCGTTGAAGAGTCTGGTCGACTACCACGTGCTGCAGGCCTGATGCCCCTGCAGGCGTCCATTGAGGGAGTTGCTGTCCTCCCGCTGCCACCAAGAGAAGGATGTCCTGGCTTTCGACTCGGGTCCGTTCCCCGCTGCCGAGAGCAAGTCTTCGTTCGCCATTCGTTGTCGTTCTTTCGTTTCACGTTAAGTTAGTTTAGTTTAATTCAAGAGTCCATCGGGTATGTGCCTATATTTATTTCTATGGTTACATGTTTATCATCTGTACTCCTTTGTAGTTGCTTTTGATGTTTCAATATATCTTCCATTAAGAATTCACTCCTTTTTTTTATTTATGATCACCTAACTTACTTGACAGGAAATTAATCCCACAATCATGAGATGGATATCTCAGCTCTACCGCTTCCTTTTAAACATTGGAATGTACCTACCTAACATTGCATACGTTACACTGCTCAGCAGTAGTTTTTTTTTACACATTGGCAACCCACACATTGTCTATGTTTGAAAACCGAATACATATTCGGGGATTCCCACAAATAATTAATACGTTTAGGTACTCGCTTGAAAAACAGAATACATTAACAGAAAAATGCATATAGGTACCAATTTTTACGTAAGCATGGGAGGGGGGGGGTAAGAGCTTTGCTTACTTTTGGTGATAAGGAGGAAGAGGGGGTAAATATTTGTAATAAATCTGCTTACGTAATACTTGAACGGCCCCTAAACGGACAAAAGAGGAGGTTAAATAATAGATACCAATGGTGTGTAGTCCATAATTGCTGAAAAGATGTGCCTACCTTATACAAAACGAAATAGGTACCGAAAAAAAAGATCAAAACGTATTTTTTCCCATAAATTTGTGAATAATGTTTATATCACAATCGTTCTGCATTGATATATCATTTCAAAATATTGTTTTACTCTTTTAGAGAGAACTTGAAAATTCACAGCCTACAAAACAGTGTACGGTAAAGCTGTATACTTACTAATCAAAAAGTCTTAAAAAAGAAAAATAGAAGTAAGCACAATACACAAATTACATAACAGCCATGTATTTTGTCATAAACACAACATTACGCCAAACAAACCCATAGTTAAGTAGGTACCTATTATTATTTAATCTGCAGTTTATAATTTCCACGAAAAAAACTATTTTTATTCTGTGCTGGTAAAATTACAAAATCCATTCAGGACTTTTTTTTAATTTTGTTTAAATTAGATTTCCATACTATATTTCCATATATCCGATATTTGTTGATTTTTGGTTAACATTATGATTTTTTTGTTTTATTGGGTTTTATTTTCCAATGCACATTGAAAAATAAAACTCAATAAAACAAAAATGGCTAGAAATTGTTACATAGTTAATAATACAACAACAAAAACATTATAATACCTACGTTAACTTACGTACATTTAATTTAATTAATTCATTCATATATTGTGTATGTACAATAATCAACGCATTTTAGTACTAAGAAAACATGATATTATATATTTTCACATCTGTTACAGACAAGCCAATTTGTACATATTTAACACCAGTAATACAACGGATAACTCATCGATCACCAGTCCACTTGCCGTGTCGGGTGGAATCTTATCCTCCTCCGAATAAATATCTATGGAAGTTCCCGAATAGTACGGTAATTATGAATAATCACCAATAAGAACCTATCAAATGTAATAATTCTCTTCATAAGAAGTCGGACTTCATATGAGGGCGTGTCAGGATCACGTGTATTAAATACTTCAGTCGGGTCATGTCAAGAGCAGGATATATATGCGACAATGCATGAGCCTGAATGATGCAAAGAGTGTGTGCCAAAATCGAATTTTTTGGCGGTCCATCCTCTCTGCCAGATGGTTAGTTAGTTATATTGGATTACAACTTATGGCCAGTTGTTTCACAGAACTCAGAACAATTCATCAAATTTCAAAGTTAATATTCAAGTTCCGTTGTTATCCTATTATGGGTAATTGTTTCACAGAACTTCAATAGAACTTTCACAAACAACAGCCCTTGGAATATGATATGTTTTGTAATAACGTGTAGAGCGGTTTCCATCTTACCCACTCGTTTTCATCCCATCTATTGCTTTTTAAACTATCCAAATATCCATTCTCTTGTACCACAATATACATATAGTCCTGCCGCTGAAAACTCCAACGTTAGCTTAGGTTAGGTTAGGTTAGGTTAGGTTGGTTCTAACCTAACCTAACTATGATAACTCAACACAGTGACAATTCAAAATTGGTTCTCTATGATAACTCAACACAGTGACAATTCAAAACATCTTTAAAAGTGATATAAAGTCATTAGAAACGAATAAAAAAAATATAAACCTAACCTAATCTAACCTAACCTTACCTAACCTACTTAATCCAGTTAATAAAGTTTTTGTTACATCATGATTTCTTTATTATGTTTATTTTTTTGCCATTTAATATGTTGTGTAGGTAAAAAAATACTAAATCAACATTTAACTCAATGGAACTTAATTGGTCTAGAACATATGAATGTTTTTTGTTATAATTTTTTACTGTACGACTGTTTGCTTCCTAAATAAAAAGAAATAAAAAAAATCACTTTCCATGACTTTATATAACTTTTTAATTTATCCGCTCACCGGTTAGGTTAGGTTATTATCCTATTATGAGTAATTGTTTCACAGAACTTCAATAGAACTTTCACAAACAACAGCCCTTGGAATATGATATGTTTTGTAATAACGTGTAGAGCGGTTTCCATCTTACCCACTCGTTTTCATCCCATTTATTGCTTTTTAAACTATCCAAATATCCATTCTCTTGTACCACAATATACATATAGTCCTGCCGCTGAAAACTCCAACGTTAGCTTAGGTTAGGTTAGGTTAGGTTAGGTTGGTTCTAACCTAACCTAACTATGATAACTCAACACAGTGACAATTCAAAATTGGTTCTCTATGATAACTCAACACAGTGACAATTCAAAACATCTTTAAAAGTGATATAAAGTCATTAGAAACGAATAAAAAAAATATAAACCTAACCTAATCTAACCTAACCTTACCTAACCTACTTAATCCAGTTAATAAAGTTTTTGTTACATCATGATTTCTTTATTATGTTTATTTTTTTGCCATTTAATATGTTGTGTAGGTAAAAAAATACTAAATCAACATTTAACTCAATGGAACTTAATTGGTCTAGAACATATGAATGTTTTTTGTTATAATTTTTTACTGTACGACTGTTTGCTTCCTAAATAAAAAGAAATTAAAAAAATCACTTTCCATGACTTTATATAACTTTTTAATTTATCCGCTCACCGGTTAGGTTAGGTTATTATCCTATTATTGAATAGAACTTTCACAAACAACAGCCCATAGAATATGATATGTTTTGTACCTATACGTGGAGCGGTTTCCATCTCACCCACTCGTTTTCATCCCATCTATTGCTTTTCACACTATCCAAATATCCATTCTCTCGTACCAAAATAGACATATAGTCCTGCTGCTGAAAACTCCACCGTTAGGTACTTTAAGTTACGGTTAAGATCGGTACATAATTTACATGTAAAGGAGTGTTTGCAACCGAGCTATTTAGGCATGAATGCCCAAAATATTATGAAAAAAATAACTTTGTTATAATCCCAAAAAAATATATATTCAGACCTAAATATAGCTTACCTTAAAAAGGTAAGTACATATCAATCTCGATCAATCTTGTCAAAATGGTATCCGTGATTAATAGTACATTTTTTACCGCTGAAGGGCATGAGCGTTACTACTGTTAATACATATCATGAAGAAATGTGTTCCGCCGTCCTCATAAAACATTTTCTTTTAACTAATACTTTGTTAGGAATCTTTCAATTCATTCGTTATAGGCCCGCAGTCCCATTTTTAAGAGGAAAACGAATAATTTGACCAGAATTTGTACCTCAGTAATGTTTCGTTACATAAAAAAATCTAAAATTTTTCTTTTTCCCTTACAGCCGATTTCAAATAGTCGCCTTTTAAAATATAATTATTTTAAAACACCCGGATTTGGCAACTATAGTTGCTATGCGAAGAACGAAATCGGATGGCAGGTAACTGGCTGTGTAACCATAATACGGGAAGGACGACGTCCAAACTCGCCATCCAAGTGTTATGTTTCCAGTATGACTTTCGACTCCTTTGGTGTCTTCTGCGAGGAAGGTAAATATATATATTTTTTAATAATAACGTCATTTGCAGTAAATGCTTGTCGATATATTTCAATCATCAAAATTAAGGTCCATAACTTTCTTATGCGTACGAGTGTGACATATTATTCAAAATGTGACTGTTGTTTGTGTTAACAACAAAATCTTTTCAAATAGCCAAAAAAATCTTTTCATATCCAGATAAGCGATAAAGTAATATCTTCAAAGTACGGTCTAGTCCAGAGGTTCCCAAACTTTTTTGCCCTGTAGACCACTTGCCAAATTTTTTTTTCCGTAGACCCCCTGCCTGCCGAATATCGAATTTTCCTAAAACTATTAACGTCCCATGTGATAATCATTTATTTTTTTCGTAAAAAGATTCCCTTACCTTGCCTGCCCTACAACCGGGTGGCGATATAGTTCCTCTATTTTTGCATTGTGCAGACAGGGGAGCCCTTGTGAGGTATTACACCAAATGAAAATCTAGCAGGATAGGAACGGGAATTTCTTTCTGTAGCTGGCCCTACATAACTGCCCCTTAAGTTCTTTGTTAGCGCTTATTCCGATCAGTTCTTCTTGTCATATGATATCCGATTCTTCAACATTCCATTTCCACAGTCAAAATGTCCTCAAACTTAGTTTTGAAGTCTGTGTGAAGTACATCTAAATGTTGAACGTCATTATTACCCTGGACGTTTTTCATAAACAAGTTGGGGAAATAGGAAAATTCGCGGCTTCCAATGTGCAATGTTTTGGTTTAATATATTAATTCTGACGAGAAAAGGAACGTAGACTCTTTATATACCTCAATAAATAGAATAAGTAATTTTTCAGTAAAAAAAAAGTAAATTTTTTACGTAAACTGTGTTATTTGTAACAATTATTTTATAAGCAATAATTATTAGCCTGAAACACTCATCCACATTGAAAAATCTCCTGATAAAAGATACATGACGCCAACGGGACAACGGGACGTGTTTCAGGCTAATAATTATTGCTTATAAAATAATTGTTACCCTTTGTGCTATGCATAAAAAATCTTGTCTTAAACATTAGTTTAACAAAAAAAAAAGTTTTATTTGTGTTAGGTGTGTTGTGTCATTTACGGAACTCCTAAATAATGAGTTGAGGTAAATGGGGGTCCACTCGCATGTACCCTATTTGAATCTCGTGCACCCCCAAAATTTTTTCTCGCTGACATAGACCCCCAGTAAGCCGATATCGACCCCTGGGGGTCTATATAGACCACTTTGGGAACCTCTGGTCTAGTCCATCTTTGGTCTAGTCTGTATGTGTCTTGTGTAAAATGTATGTGTATTTAGTAAAGGGCTTAACGAATACTTAATGATTTTTTTTTTATTTAAAATAAACAGTAACTGATTTGACTCCCCTGAACTAGTCTCGCTGATAAATTATCGTATAGATACCTAATAGACCAACTCGACTCATTTCGCCATATTCTTTTAACAATATTGCCAATAATGCAGAACAAAATTCTTTAATATATCGCCTGCATAGATTAAGAAATGAATACTTTGATATCAAGGATGAAGGAAGTCCTGTTATCATATAAAAGATGTATAAAAAATATTTTTTACGTATGCAAGAATCAAATGATAAGTAATTAAGCATACATTATTGTTCACATTATCGTTACTTTGATAATTGATAATCATTTATGTTTGCTTTAGTTGACAAATAGTTCTTCCAAATCATTATTAACTTTTTTTTTCTTACCTTTTGTCCTTGTTTTTATATATTTTATTCTTTATAATTAACTTAACTTTATATTTGACCTTACACTTTACACCGTAAATTATACTTTATACTTAACTTTGTATTTTACCTTTACACTTTTTACCTTTATATTTATACTTCAAACTCTTTCAAAATCTTTATTTTGTATATTTATACCTTGTACTTTTTAACTATATTTAAATAATATATATATAATATATTCTCTTAAAAATAAAAATGGTTTATCAAAGTCGCCCCTCTCCGAAAGGTGACTTCTAATTTATTCTTATGTGTGCGAAAATAAATAATTGCGATTTCTGTTACGTGACAAAATTTTATTGCTGTCTTGTTATATGTGCAAAAATATATTGTTACGGCTTTTGAATAAACCAGTGTTCGAGAAAATAAGATTGCAGTACTATTTAGAGACATGAGATTTAGTACGAGTATGTAATCATTTTACAGCTCGTTTTAGCAAAAGTGATTTTATTTGATTTTCTATATGTTTTTGATTTTATTATTAAATATTTTTTTTTTAAAGGATGTTAAAAATACTTTATATTTTTTAACCTTGTGCATCACTCAGATATTTCAGGAGGAATTACCGACGACTATGTCGCTATACTTCGAGATGAATATGAAATGACGATACAGAATAAAAGCAGCACTAAAAATGACCTGATCTTTAAAGATCTTAAGTCTGACCACACATACCAAGTAGTAATCTGGTCCCGAAACTCTGTTGGTCTAAGCATGAATAATTTAACACTTACCACTATTCTCCCGTACGACGAAGATAAGCAAAATGACAAATTATTGTCACTGGCCCTCAACTCAGGTTAATATATAGTATATTATTACTTAATGCTAGACATCGGATATGCAAATATACATAATAACATGCAATGCCAAAATACATATGCCCCAAAATATATGACAAAAACAGAAAAAAGTTCTAAACCTGCATGTGTAGTTGAAAAACTCAAAATTGTAAAAACTAAAAAATGATTTCCACAGGGAATCAAACCGATGACTGGATTTTTTTTTATTTCAAACTGAAATATGCTATTTTTCAATTTCGCAGTGCATACCTACAGAATGAAAGCAAAGGTTATAAAATGTTTTAGCCCATAAATAAACATACATGGCTGAATTATGCATAATGGCTCAAATATGCATGCTAATATGTCAATGCATATATTCCGATGTCTATTTATGATATGTTTATAATTATATATGATTTACCTACAACATTAATTAGACTAAGTAATTCTTTCTTTTCAGGGTATGTTTTTTATATTTTGTTACTTTCTGTAATAACAATTGTAGTATTCGCTACGGTCATAGTAGTTCGAAATAAACTAAAGCAATCGATAGCGACCAGAATGAATTCGTCGGAAGATAAAGATGATAGTAAGTTCAAGCTTAATAAATGTTTATAAATGTACCTATAGATTTTTAGAATTTTAGATAACATCTTCTCGCAAGCCGTAGGTACATACCTACGTCTTTTTTTTTTTATTGTTATTAAGTTTAATTTGTAGAACTCCATTTTATTTTTTATATATTCAATAAGATTGTTATTGGGTTTATAAAAACAGTTTATTTTTAAACAAGTTCTGCTGTGTAATTATTATTACGCGTGACAGCTGTTTCGCCCTCTGAAGGCATGAAGGCATCACAGTTTGATAATGCCTTCAGAGGGCGAAACAGCTGTCACGCGTAATAATAATTACACAGCAGAACTTGTTTAAAAATAAACTGTTTTTATAAACCCAATAACAATATTATTGAATATAAAAAATAATTTATTTTTTTTAAAAACATACCTACGTCTTCTAAATGTTTTAATTATTAATAAATATTTTATTCCTCATAACATATAATATAGATACCTACCTGTATTATCATTATCTTCGATAACTAGTTGACGGAATTACAATACCTTTTTTTTTTAATTTACAGATAAAGACCCAGTAGGCATCGTGAAAACTGTTTTAGGACCGAGTGTACCAAATGGGTCAAATGAACCAAATGTATGGAACGGATCCGTCACACCAAATGAGGTTTGATCATAAACATAATATTATGTGAGTGTCGATATAATGTGATTTTCACTCTATCGCTTAAGTTATGCATTCTATAATCATTAATGGGTCAAAATTTGAACACGACCTGCAGATCAGCAAAAAGCTGGCTGCCTGCCCGCATGGCAGCAGAGCATTCTGGTCCCTTGCGGGCTCAATAGGTCGGAATTTTTGCAAACCCAGTTTGCCACCTCTTACCAGACCTGACGGCTCACTAGCAAACACCGCCACCGAAAAGGCTAACTTATTAGGGAAAATGTTTGCGGAAAACTCGACCCTCGATGACGGAGGTGCTGTTCCGCCGTCGGTTCCTCACTGCGGCTTCTATATGAAAAAGCTGAGGATCCGGCATCGGGATGTACTCCACGTCATACGGGGGCTCGATGTTAACAAAGCTAGTGGACCTGATGGAATACCTGCCCTGGTATTGCAGAGGTGTGCTGCGGAAATAGTTCCAGTTTTGACAAAGCTCTTCAAAATGTCCCTGAAGTGTGGCACTGTGCCCTCTGGTTGGAAAAAAGCGGTCATTCACCCTATTCCCAAGAAAGGTGACCGCTCCAACCCGGCCAACTACCGCCCCATAGCGATCACATCAGTTCTGTCCAAAGTGATGGAACGTGTGATCAACGACAAACTGCTCACATACCTCGAGAAGAACAAAATTATCAACGACCATCAATACGGATTCCGGCGGAACCGCTCGTGCGGTGATCTTCTCGCGTATGTGTCGCATGTTTGGGGGCGGTGCCTGGAACGTCACGGTGAGACCCAAACGGTCGCACTAGACATATCCAAGGCCTTTGACCGGGTCTGGCACCGAGGACTTGTCAACAAATTGCCTTCTTACGGACTTCCCGCATCCCTGTGTACGTGGATTGCTGACTTTTTAAGGGATAGGTCGATTCAGGCAGTTGCTGACGGTTTCACCTCATCCTCACACTCTATAAATGCTGGCGTCCCACAGGGATCGGTTCTGTCTCCGACTTTGTTTTTGTTGCACATCAATGACCTTTTGACATGTGCACCGATTCATTGTTACGCGGATGACAGTACAGTTCATGATAGCTTTTTGTTTGACAAGCCCCCAAAGGGCACACAAACTCCAACGGCTCGGAGGGCTTTGAAGCAGAGAATGGACGGTTATCTCGAGAGTATTTCCTCCTGGGGTAAAAGTAATCTCGTCGAATTTAATGTTTCAAAGACCCAATCCTGTCTGATTACGTCTAAAAGGGATCTAAATGATAATCTAGTCTCCTTTAACGGAAGCAATCTTCCGAACAGGCCTTCCATTGATATGCTTGGTGTAACTATAAGTGACCAGCTCAGGTATGGGGGCTCCATCGAAGCCAGAGTAAAGCAGGCCTCTCAGAAGCTGGGCGTACTGTACAGGGCCCGCAGATACTTTAATAGTACACAACTGCTGACCCTGTACAAATCGCAAGTGCGCCCTACTGTCGAATTTGGCAGCCATCTCTGGTCCGGAGCCCCTAAATACCTGAAAAAAACCCTTGACTCTGTGTAAAAACGGGCGGTCCGTTTGATAGATTCCCCAATCTTAACAAACGGACTGCGATTTTTAGAGCACAGGCGTCAGGTAGGTATGCTGTCCTTGTTCTATCGGTATTACAATGGAAGATGCTTTGAGGAACTAGCGTCATTGATCCCTTCGGCACCGGTGCGTAGTCGGGATACACGCCAAACGCGTGCCCAACATTTGTACACGGTTGACACTTGTCACATGAGAACGGGTCGCTTCTACGATTCGTTCTTAAGTTCAACAGCTCGGCTGTGGAACGAACTGCCGGCCTCTGTGTTTCCTCCCTCCTACAACATGGGACTCTTCAAGACCCATGTTCACTCCTTCCTCTCCACAAAAAGACCCTCCACACAGCATCCCCAAAGATGACATAGGCCCTGAGGGAAATTATTTTCTTCAGGGCCTCCTGTGTGGAGTTAATATAAAAAAAAATAATAATCCTATATTTACTTATATTTCCCTCTTCTATTGTAGCCAAATAACATTTCCAATTTGCCAAAGAATCACTAACTCCGGCCATTGAGACTGTTATTATATAGACAGGGCGAATTACATGACAGCCGCATAACGCCCTTCTTGACTTATGTGAAGCATCTTATATTGATTATAAATGTTTTAATCTACAGGCAGAATCAACTGAAATCGATGCAGTAGAAGGCGAGGTCAATGCGCAAACAGAACCTCAAAGCGACGAAGTGGCGACCGGTCCCAAACAAGATAATGCACCAGTTACAACTGACGATATAAGTGAAAACATCTCCAAGATTATCCAAATGCAATATCTCAATATACCAATAGAACCATTAAATCCTCTACTTCAAGAAATAAGGGAGAGTCAGGTTAATGACACCCGAATTCATCTAATTGGAGGCCTCAATAGGCGAAGAAAACTCATCAGAATCATTGACAATCCAGTGCACGTTCCTGTTTGAATTTAATTTTAACTTTACATTGCATTTTTATACAGATTAATACATCACCCAGGAATTAAGAAAAAGAAAACTGTTTTACAATCAAAATGAACAATATTTATTGCTGTAATCCAATAGTGTGAGTTATAACATGAAGCCTGAGATAGGCACAAAAAAACGACTAAATAAGAGAATATTCATAAACAGGAAAATTTACACAGCGCCATTCTAATGAAATATTAGGAACTTCAACAACAAGCAGCCGCGGCAAAGCATACCAGAGCTATGCTTAAGAAAATTTATTTATCCGTGTCTGACACTGTGACTACAGCATGTGATCGTGATAAAATCATGATTTAGCTGTAATAATATTTTTTGTATAAAATTTTTTGTAAATTACATAATTCTATAAATTTAATAATACATATAAGATATACGAGTATATATAATCTATATAAATAAAAATGTAAATGTTCGTTTATTCAAAATCTTATATCTCCGAAAGTTCTTCATCGATTGCTTTCAAATTTTGACACAACTTTACATTCAAATACGCGTGTGTTTAGATATACCTATATTATATAGATTCCACGTGTGACGGGTAAAAAATTTGACTTAAATTAATTTACCCAACGACTAATAATAAGACGAATAATAAATTCGGGTGTTTAGAATTCATCGGACAGACATCTAATAAAATTGCCAAAGTCCTCAAAAAGTGTGGTTTAGATATTGCCTTCCGCACAAATAACAACTTAGGATCATCTCTTAAAAACTCAAAAAGTAAGGTACTCAAATTACAAAATAGTGGCATTTATAAACTCCAGTGTGACGAATGCAACGCTGTTTATGTTGGACAAACGGGCCGGTCCTTTAACACTAGGTTTAAAGAACATATAAGATCTTTTAAAAATAATAATAAAATACAATCTCAATTTGCCAAACATCTCCTAGATGAAAATCACTCACTTAATGATAATAATAAACCAACTCCGTTACACGTACAAAATAAAGGCCGTAAACTGAATCTTTTAGAGCAGTTAGAAATTAACAAAAACTCTAATAATCCGAAAGCTATTCTAATTAATGAACAAACAAATATAATTCGTTCACCCCTACTAGATATCTTCAAACCTAATGCAAATATGAGTGCACTATGAAGTACTTAATTATGCTATTAAAATAACCCTATGAGTCATCGTTTGGGAATAACTAACATAAAGACATTCAGTCAAATTTATACACTAATTGGGGAAACTTTGCTGGGGTAATAACCATTAATAATTTTTAATATTTTACTTAGAAATCAATTAAGAAATCAGTAAATGAAATTAAAATACCTACCTAGAAATAATATAAATGTATCGTCTGTAAGTGGGCTACCCACAGTTTGATAATGCCTTCAGAGGGCGAAACAGCTGTCACGCGTAATAATAATTACACAGCAGAACTTGTTTAAAAATAAACTGTTTTTATAAACCCAATAATAATATTATTGTATATATAAAAAATAAAAAAATAAAATGGAGTTCTACAAATTAAACTTAATAACAATAAACCAACTTAACATTGACCGGAACCGGAGCCCATCAACATTACCCCAACCCATTCTATAGGTACGGCATTCGAACAAATTAAGTCAAAACGATGGAATCACAGTCACCCTAACACTCGAATCGGCATGGAACCAGCAAACTTATCTTTACAGAGGGTGAAAATCATACTGCACCGTAATTGTTCTAAACAATGACCATCTAATAAACGGACTCACCTCACTCAGCTTACCGTGTATCACGGTTGCCTTATCAGATCGCTTCAACATTCTTGAAATTGTTCCTGGTTATATGCGATAAATGTAATATAACGTTGTTATCGAGCATTCGGCTGAAATGCCCTATATAGAGAAGAAACTTCAAAAGGATCCATCCCGAGAAGGCAAATCGAAATCAACACGTGACCATCGAAATACCAGTTATCAACAACAACAATACAGTAACAATATTCCTTCGCCGTTGCAGTAGAAACCTGGACGCCATACCGCCATACGGACCGGTCAGTGGTTGAGTGGGCATAGCGCTTGGGTCTCACCCGAGCGTCGCGTGTTCGATTCCTCGGCTGGCTAAGTCCTCCATCACAACACAAGCAACATTTTCGGCTTTCTGTGATGGTAGTAGGAGATTTTCAAACATTGTTGGGTTATTCGTAACCCGGGAATGTTTGTCTTTCTTAAAAAAAAAAAAAAAAAAAAAAAAAAAAAAAAAAAAAAAAAAAAAAAAAAAAAAAAAAAAAAAAAAAAAAAAATACCGCAAGAACATAAATGCTGGAATGCCATCAGTTACAGCTTACCACCATTCAACTCGGGACAATTCGGGAGATATTTCCAGAGCTCGTAATTAATTTAGAACACGGTCTTACACACAAACCAACGCTAAGCGTCAAATGAAGAATTGTATAAAATCAAGATGTTTAAATAATTATTATATGAAACATATTATGTAGGCATATAATAATACTAAGTTATACCTATCCTTAAAAAAACAATAAAAATAGATCCACATTATTTAAAATGTATAACCAATTTTATCTATAATACAATTATTAATATTACGACGAAGCGAAAAGCTTTAATAATTATAAGAAATCTTCATAATCAGTCCATGAAGAAATTTTCTCCTGTAACATTGTATTTATTGAATGTACCTAGACATTAAAATTTAGGTAAATGCAATTTTTTTCGTATATTAATTTTAATGTTATGTTTTGGTTTTTAATTTTCTTTGTTTCTTTAGTTATATGTCTTCATTTTTTCACATTAAATTTGTTATCTACCTACAAAAAATTAGAAATATAATATTTTTAAGTATAACGAAATCTGGTTCACGATGAAATATGTAATAAAAGTAATGCTAATTTATTAAAAATCTCTTCAAATTATTGATAATCTTGATAAAAGCGGGATTGCAAGCCGATTCCGGGCAAAATGTTAGTAAATTCATAATAATATCAGAACACGTGTTCACGCATCTCTGTTTCTCTTAATAATATATATCATGAGGAAATGTAAGAATGTTAGGATTTTTATGAAATTTCCGGAAATCGAAATCAACACGTGACCATCGAAATACCAGTTATCAACAACAACAATACAGTTACAATATTCCTTCGCCGTTGCAGTAGAAACCTGGACGCCATACCGCAAGAACATAAATGCTGGAATGCCATCAGTTACAGCTTACCACCATTCAACTCGGGACAATTTGGGAGATATTTCCAGAGCTCGTAATTAATTTAGAACACGGTCTTACACACAAACCAACGCTAAGCGTCAAATGAAGAATTGTATAAAATCAAGATGTTTAAATAATTATTATATGAAACATATTATGTAGGCATATAATAATACTAAGTTATACCTATCCTTAAAAAAACAATAAAAATAGATCCACATTATTTAGAATGTATAACCAATTTTATCTATAATACAATTATTAATATTACGACGAAGCGAAAAGCTTTAATAATTATAAGAAATCTTCATAATCAGTCCATGAAGAAATTTTCTCCTGTAACATTGTATTTATTGAATGTACCTAGACATTAAAATTTAGGTAAATGCAATTTTTTTCGTATATTAATTTTAATGTTATGTTTTGGTTTTTAATTTTCTTTGTTTATTTAGTTATATGTCTTCATTTTTTCACATTAAATTTGTTATCTACCTACAAAAAATTAGAAATATAATATTTTTAAGTATAACGAAATCTGGTTCACGATGAAATATGTAATAAAAGTAATGCTGATTTATTAAAAATCTCTCCAAATTATTGATAATCTTGATAAAAACGGGATTGCAAGCCGATTCCGGGCAAAATGTTAGTAAATTCATAATAATATCAGAACACGTGTTCACGCATCTGTGTTTCTCTTAATAATATATATCATGAGGAAATGTAAGAATGTTAGGATTTTTATGATATGTCCGGAAATCGAAATCAACACGTGACCATCGAAATACCAGTTATCAACAACAACAATACAGTAACAATATTTCTTCGCCGTTGCAGTAGAAACCTGGACGCCATACCGCAAGAACATAAATGCTGGAATGCCATCAGTTACAGCTTACCACCATTCAACTCGGGACAATTTGGGAGATATTTCCAGAGCTCGTAATTAATTTAGAACACGGTCTTACACACAAACCAACGCTAAGTGTGAAATGAAGAATTGTATAAAGTCAAGATGTTTAAATAATTATTATATGAAACATATTATGTAGGCATATAATAATACTAAGTTATACCTATCCTTAAAAAAACAATAAAAATAGATCCACATTATTTAGAATGTATAACCAATTTTATCTATAATACAATTATTAATATTACGACGAAGCGAAAAGCTTTAATAATTATAAGAAATCTTCATAATCAGTCCATGATGAAATTTTCTCCTGTAACACTGTATTTATTGAATGTACCTAGACATTAAAATTTTGGTAAATGCAATTTTTTTCGTATATTAATTTTAATGTTTTGTTTTGGTTTTTAATTGTCTTTGTTTATTTAGTTATATGTCTTCATTTTTTCACATTAAATTTGTTATCTACCTACAAAAAATTAGAAATATAATATTTTTAAGTATAACGAAATCTGGTTCACGATGAAATATGTAATAAAAGTAATGCTAATTTATTAAAAATCTCTTCAAATTATTGATAATCTTGATAAAAGCGGGATTGCAAGCCGATTCCGGGCAAAATGTTAGTAAATTCATAATAATATCAGAACACGTGTTCACGCATCTCTGTTTCTCTTAATAATATATATCATGAGGAAATGTAAGAATGTTAGGATTTTTATGAAATGTTCGGACATCGTGACAAAACATTGGTATTTTGCTTTAAGTTTATCAGGATACCTATCAATTCATTTGTTATTGGGCTACAATCTTAAATCTAGAAATTCGCATTAAATTAGCAATATTTTTATCAAGAAGTTAGGTACTAAGAATTACTATTTATTATAAAAAGATATCTGTTTCTCGTAAAGTAGTTATTTGTTCAAAATATTATTGTTAGTACTTATAATTAATATTTTACTAGCATTTTGCCCATTGTAGGCAACTATATGGTAAAGTGTATGAAGCAATGAGTGTGTGCCCACCTTTATATTTATGATTAGATGTTTGAATGCGGATGACGAAAGGAATGCGGAACTACTTTTATATTTATGATTTGATGATTGAATGATTATGAAGCGAGGATGTGTGCTTACACTTAGTTTTTTGCACCGAACGAAGGTGGGTAAATTTTAATGTTTTAGAATATTTATAAATTTGATATTTTTTGCCATATAAAATTTCAGTATTTTGAAATTTCAAATTAAATCAGTACTAAACACAAGTTTTTGTCTTCTAATTGATATTTTGAATATCAAACTATAACATAATTTTGAGAGAGTCCTCAGTCTTAAAGTGTTCGAAAATCTGTAACTTTTTTTTTCCAAATCCTTAGGAATAAATAAACTGGATGGTGTAAAACGCCCGTAAAAAGAGAGAATGCATTTTAAAAATCCTGTCCTAAGAAACCATATAATAAAAACGAACACTAGAAGTACCATGGAATGGCCCAATTGCTCAATTCTGTCTCACTTACATCGTAGATCTCTATCCCATTTAAATTTCATACACACACATTTAAGCGGAATTTAAGCCTCGATTAGAAAAATATTTGAATCACGAAACATGCCCTCAAGCTCTTCTAATGTTCTTCTTTATTCTAAGCAAGAAACAAATTTAAACTCACCCCTAGATGGAACTGTAGAGTGGTCGCAAAATGTGCAATAGCCAGTGAGGCATTCTTTTAATGGAAACATTGTGAAACACCGTACGCCGAATTGCATTTACATAATATAATTTACAATGAAACGAAGTCCGTAGTGATGATTTTTCGCTTCAAAAAAGCCCAGTCGTACCTCCAATACAACTGAACAAATACTGTAAGTTGTAACCAGTGAAATAGCTGGGTTAATTATCATAATTGCGGATGAACATGAGATTGACGGCCTCCATGGTTGAAGGGTAAAGCTCTCCACTAGTAAGCGGGAGGTCGAGGATTCAAGACCCGGCGTGCGCAAATAAATTTTATTTGATTTATTTGTATTATTTCACAAATAACTTATTTAAAATAATATATACAGGGTTTTCCAATAAGAGGTGTTATTTTGATATTCAATCGTAAAAGATCAATGGTTTCGTTGCTTGTGTGGCACGTAGCGCCGTCTTGTTTAAAGTAAACGTTGTCCAGATCAATACCATTCAATTCCGGCTATTAAAATAATTAATCATCTCTCGATAGCGCAATCCATTCACCGTAACTGTTGCTCCAGCCTCATTTTCGAAAAAGTAAGGTCCAATGACGGAGAGAGGCTTCAATGAATGATAGAGAGGCTTTCTAACAATAATTCTTGGATTTTCCGAGCCCCAGATGCGACAATTTTGCTTGTTGACGAAGCCACCGAGGTGGAAATGGGCCTCATCACTCAAAATGATATGCATTTGATTCACTCAAGTGAATTTTAATAATTTAAATGCGTTGTTGAAGCGTGTAACGTTCCATTTTTATTAATGGCGTAGTTTTTTCTTGTCAAATGTTAAAAAATAACAGCTTCAAAAGTAACATCTACCGAAATAGCGGGCTATTCAAAATAACAAAACCCTGTAGTATATTTGCGGCACGTTCCAGAGTGGAAGATACTCTGAGTATCGCCCTTATGTAAGACCACCATTCAGAATTGAAACGTTGCTTGAAATGGCTGTGGCCGTGTTTGAAGATTAGATGTGAATAAACAGGTACTTTCCCACCTTCCTTATCCCCATCTCCTTCCCCTACCAGTACCTTGAGCCTCACAACATACCCCAATTGGGGATGCCATAGTTTCACTGGCTCCAGACTCCAGACGGTTGGAGGCAGCTCTTGTGCGGATCACTAAAAGCAGAGCAAAGCAAAGCAACATAATAGCTGTTTTATGCTATCGAAAAGTTATACAGATGCAAAATGCACCAGCCCTGTAAAGAGAATGCTATTTGATGCATTCTGTACGAACCTCTATACGGCAGATATTATGTTTTTTGGGTTTTCCGTGTGATTCCCCATTTTCCCGCCTGTACCACTAGTTTTCGGACATGGTGGTTAGGGCGGAGTGAAAAAACTTTTTTTCAAATTTCGTTTTTCCTATATTACCAATGGGTGCCTTGGTAGTACCCTATAAAGTACACAAAATATCATCAAATTCCAACTTCATCTTCAGGTGGCGCACTGACCCTAAAGTTCTACAGAAAATGGTGTTTTTTCAGATTTTGTTAGTAAACAAGCACATCATCTAATCCAGCTTAAACGTCACAAAATGTATTTTAGTTTTAGCCATCTAACTAACCCCTCTTCCCCCCACCCTTTGACACTATTTTGCGTAACAACAGCTGCAGTCAATCAGTAATTAACAGACATTAGCACGTTCGTTGGAACAGCTGCGAAAACTTGATTGTGATTTCTTTGTAATATGCCTAAAACAAGAAAAATTCAATGTGTTCTATGTTTGGTGGCCCAGAAAAATTAAAAGACAATGTGTTGCCAACTTATTCGGATGTAATAAAGAATTATTTGTAGATTAGAAATGACTTGCAGAGGTTATCAAATGGAAAAGATCCTTCTGTGAAAGATATATGTGAAATAAAGCGTCTATTCCTATTGTAACTGAACGTCAAATTGTTACTAAACTAACCCGGTATTATCACAAGTACAAATGCTTAAAGAAATGTCGAGTACCTAAAAAGAAAACTGAATTTTATGAAGATGCAACAAAAAAACTCTTTGATATTGCTGTTTGCAAGTGCGTTTGTGTCGATTTTCGTAAATGTTTAGTGAAAATACCCAAGAAGGAGCTAGAATTCCTGCAAGATCAGAGAAGTAGCCGCAAAATGAATATCGGCTCAAAAGATATAGTGGCAACCAAGGCTTTGGAGCGTAGGCAATTACGACTGATGAGGCAAAATAAATTACTTCAAAAACAGACTGTTGAGAAACCTCTGAGCCCCTCACCAGAGACTTCAGAGACCTCGGATGATAGTGTAAGATTATCAGACAGCAATCAAAATCCAGACTTTTATACACTTTTTCCGTCATACTCCACGCCATCCACATCGAAATCATAAACAAATCAGATGAGGTATCGATTAAAAAAATCTTGCCACTGCCTGTGACAGGACCGGTGTCTCCGACAGATCAGCATCAACCATCGCCAGTGCAGTTCTTCAAGATATTGGTTTTATTTCTAAACAAGATTTCTCAAAAGTATTAGATAGAAGTAAATTACGACGCGAGCGCCGAAAAGTTCGAGAAGAGTTGCAAAGAAGGCAGATTTCGAGCTTCGGGAGTTCTGACGGTAAAATAAGTGGGTTATATTTTGATGGTCGGAAAGACAAGACCATTGTGCAGGAAAAACATGATAACAAGTACCACAGGAGAACCATTACTGAAGAACATATTGTTTTGCTCTCCGAGCCAGATTCTCAGTACATTGGCCACGTCGCGCCTCCTTCTGGAACCGCTAATTCTATTAAGGATTCAATTTTAGAATTTTGCACTTCGGAGATTTATCAACCATTGTAGCCATTGGATGCGATGGAACGGCTGTAAACACGGGCTTCAAGAATGGAGCAATCGCATTGATTGAAAGACATTTAAATAGACCATTACACTGGTTTATATGTTTGTTGCATGCCAACGAATTACCACTGCGTCATCTTTTTAATACTTTGGATGGCAGTACTTCAGGTCCCAATACGTTCGCAGGAGTCATTGGCAAGATGTTACAGCACTGTGAAGACCTCCCTTTGGTAAAATTTAATTACGACAGTCTTACCCGATATCGACATTCTAAACAATGATCAAAAATATCTGTATGAAATTTGTCAAGCTGTAACACAAGGCAGCGTAAAAACTGATATGGCTAATAAGCAACCAGGAAAACTGGCACACTCTCGTTGGCTAACCTGTGCAAATAGAATATTGAGACTATATGTAGCAACAAAGTTTCCTACTCATAGTCTGGTTGAGATTGCTATGTTTGTGATAAAAGTGTATGCGCCAATATGGTTCACCATAAAAACAAAACCTTCATGTAAAGATGGTCCAAAACATGTCCTTAGTATGATAAAAAGATGCTCTTATTTAAAATATGAGCTGAAAACAATTGTTTTTCGAATAATCGAGCTGAACTTTTTCTTCGCTCATTCTGAAAATATTTTATTAGCGATGCTACAAAACGTAAGACAGCATATAAAAGAATTAGCAGTTTATTTATATTTTTATAATTACCCCATACGCATATGACACGACTGAAGGCTGAAATGATTAAAAAATATATATATTCTTAATGTTCCTTATATTTTAATGCAAATTATAAAGTTAAATATGATAATAATTTTGTTTTTAATTTTTAAAAAATTTCTAGAGTCGATCATTTTTTCAAAATTTCAGGTCCTCTGCGCCACCTGAAGATCATATGTCAAAAAAAAATAAAAAATATTTTTCAACAGCTATTTATCTACAGCAACATTAAATAATATAGGGTTTTTGAAATTCGAAGAAAAAATTTTTTCGACCTCTTTCACTCCGGGCGGGTTAATGGTGGGTAATGGTGGTTGGTATAAAGTAGGAAAATATTGGTCTTTTTTATTTCTTTCCTCTTGCAAAACTTTTTATACTTTGTAGATATTTCCCTTTCGAATTTCACTTTGATCTTTGTGGTGACTACTAATCCGTATCTCCCTTTTAATATATACTTACTTTACGTGTTTCTTTCAATGTACCTTTTTCCTTCCTTTTAATTGTAATTAATGTAATTTATTTATTTTCTTCCTTTCTTTTTTAAATATTTTATTTAATGCTTATACTAATACGAATTACATTGGATTGCATAAACCCCGTAAAAAAGTAAAATAATAACAACTTTTATTATGTGTCACATTTTTATCAAGTCTAAATAAAGTTCCTGTGATCGTATTACCACCTAGAATTACCCAGAGCCATCCGTCGCATTTTTCTAGACCTGTGACCAAGACAGTGTAAAATTATATTGTTGTCATGGTAGGAAACCTAAAAAATTATAAAATTCGTATATTTGTAATTGTGAAACTCGAATCAAGCCTTAGACACAAGTATTACATGTTGGGGTGACACATTACGCTATATTATGCGCGCATAATTTGGACATGGCATGTACGTATTACATGTTGGGGTGACACATTACCCTATAATCTTCCTCGGGAGATGGGGTCAGATCAATTGAGGGACTGCCGCGGAATATCATTTCTTTGTATGGGATCTGTCATTCTGACAAATGACAGCCGCGTAATCACGGCGCTCTATAATTTTTTCTGACCCCTTATCCTACCGTGGGTAGGAGAGGGGGTAGCATTATTTTCAAATATAGCCTGGCTAGTAGATCACAGCACATATTGCGGCCACGCCCACACTTACAACACATCATATTTTTAGGTGTGACAGGTTTGTATGGGATTGTATAGCGTAATCTGTCACCCCCTTCAAGGCGAAGGTTCATATTATAATAATGATTTGCCCACAGTGAAGATTCGTTTAGTGATGAACTTTTCAACGAGGTTGCCCTATTGTGAAAGCTGTCGAAACTGTTTCACCAAACCGTTTCTTTATTTACTCACTCATGGATGTATAATAATATAATTATACCTACTTTTTAACCCAAACATGTTTTCCCGCATGTAGAATTAACTCCCCTATATGAGCGCAGTAGAATGCACAATTTAATAATATAAACATTGTTAACAATAACCATAAGAAATATTATCCAACCGAGGTTATTCGTACGATTACAAATTAATGCATGAAGAGGCTTAGAATGTATCGCAAGCATCTCCTATGCAAAATAAAACTCATGTTTTATTTCAAACAATCATCGACTACCATATTTTTTATGGATTATTTTAAGCATTTGCCCATTTTGGTAGTCGAAAGCCATTTTAAAAAAACTTTTACAAAAGATTAGAGTTTTAGAAAAAAAATGCAAAATACCTTTTCTTTTTTTCTTACAAATAAATAATTTACATCAAAGCCAAAATTAGAGTTACAAATGTATTGCATAATCTCTAATTTTAGCTTTTCAAAATTATTATTTCAGTTGCAGTCGCATGTAAAAAATGTATAATATAAAAAATGTACAACAAACCCCATAGTTTAGGTACCTACACAATTATCTATGACCATATTTCATCTATGGACAAAACTGACAGTTCTTCAATGTTGTCAAAAGTATCTGAACTGATCTGAACGGTTATACAATTTTTGGGTTATTATAGACAAACATCGTAAATCAACCAATACTTGGTGCAGGTGGTCTTGAAAGTTGCTCGCAATTTATTTATAAGTACATATTATTCTTAGTTTATTTAATCCAAGGCTAGTCAAAGAGATAATATTAATTATGGAGAGAGTTATGCATGTGAGAAAACTATACAAAACTATTTTGCGATTGCATCGAAGTCTTCCCGTAGAACTGAGAGCACTGGGAAACGAATATGCGAGAGAGGAATTCAAACGCCACAAGAAGTGCAAGGAATCAGAAGCCGTCATGTTTCTAAACGAATGGACTGTAAGTACACAATATTTAATTGATTACAAACCTTCTGATCCATCATGAAACAAATTAACTGACATAATAAGCACGGTCTTAAAGCATCTTGAAAAGGTGTCTGTCTTCAGTTGGAACTGGGAATAATCCCTTCCCTCTTATCCCTAGAAGCCATTCTATAATATTATTTCACATACCTGTCAGAAACCTACTGATACTTTTATGGTATCAGTCTAACTTTCTTTAATACAACCACTTCCTTTTATCAGCTCAACAGTTTAAGTGAAAACTAAATAATTTTCTCCAATGGGATATGTAGAGGATGGATTCCACAGAACTCTGTCTTTACACACACTCTTTGCTTCATTTACATCAAAGGGATATTTAGAGGATAGATTCCACAAAACTCTGTCTTTACACACACTCCTTGCTTCATTTACATCAAAGGGATATTTAGAGGATAGATTCCACAAAACTCTGTCTTTACACACACTCCTTGCTTCATTTACATCAAAGGGATATTTAGAGGATAGATTCCACAAAACTCTGTCTTTACACACACTCCTTGCTTCATTTACATCAAAGGGATATGTAGAGGATAGATTCCACAAAACTCTGTCTTGGCACACACTCCTTGCTTCATTTTCATCCGTATATCATCTTATACATACTCTTGTGTTATTTTGACCCGACTCAAGTATTTGATTTACTTGATTATGCCATGTCTTCCTCAGGCGTCCCCGTGAACTATATTTTTTAATTGTCAAAGATGTCTCATATGTGCATTGCATCTTGGCATGCTGAAAGTTAAGCAGTCTCTCGAAGCCCCAAGAGTGAGCTGTATTTACCATTTCTGATAATGGTTGCAAAAACTAGACAAATAAAAAATATAGACATACTTTAATTTCATAATTATTATGACAAAACCGGTTGTCTGTTTGGTTTTCTCAAATCCATAGAATATATATTGTAGAAATATAACACAAACATTTTAGATTACTTTTAACCTTATTTTTTATTTGAATATTATTTGTTGCAGGCTTTATAAGAGAAGTTATTTTAATATTAACTCGCAAAACAGGAAGAAGAGTGTGTACGCATGCCATAAATTATAATAATTATTCGTTTGGAAATGTTAAAGTGCTCCCTAACACCAAGTATGTGACCTAACCGCAGTTTTGTTGCTTTCTGCTGTTTTGTATGTACATACTTAGTTTTTTTACATTAACTCCACACCATCCATCTCTGTCAATGTCACAATGTCATCTCAGTGGATGCTGTGTGGAGGGTCTTTTTAAGGAGAGAAAGGAGTGAACATGGGTCTTGAAGAGACCCATGTTTTAGGAGAGATGAAACACAGAGGCCATAGGCATAGTTAGTTATTAGGTCATTAGATAATATTGAAATGTGGTAACTGTAGCTCAAATTAGGTGAATTGGATTTATCTTTAGGCCCAATAATTGTAGTTGTATTTTCTGTTTTAATTAAATACATTTAGTTAATACAGGGCTTTGTCCAAGTTTCAACTCTTTTTACTAAAATAAAAATTCAGAACAAACTATATGGCGTCAATTTTAAATTTCAAATACACAGGTTGACATGGCAATGTGACAATAATTTCAGATAGAAAGGTTTTACAAATTCCATGATGACAGATCACACCATTTAAGAGTTTTCGCAACTTCAGAAAACAGATTTCTGTTTCATAGTCACATAGATGTCACTTTTTTCGCATTTACCATAGCAAAAGCTCATAATGCAAACCTATCAACTAATGTAATTGTTTTTTTGTTCACAGAACTACGCTATTAGTCTGCGTGGCCAGTTCAGCACAAAGAACATGAATCCCCAGACCATGTCTGATCAGTTTGGGAAAAACATGGATCCTGAACTACTGGAGCATATGAGAGATGAGCAGATCGCTCAATTGTATGAACTTATGAAAGCGACAAAAGAGAAAAAAGACTCTGACAAACAGTGATAAGTGATGGTTTTTAATACAGCAATGCAAAACACAATATAGCCAACAGTTTAAAATACATCAATAATAATTCTAACTGAACTATCAATTTTGTTCAATCCATAAAACCTTTAAATATTATGTATTATTCACATGTTTCTAGGCTTAATGCTTCATATCCTTTTCACGATTCTGATGTCTGTATTTATTTAATCAATGACTTGATTAACTTCTTTATCTGATTGTAAACAAATTTATACATAAAAAATGTAATCAACAGCAAAGATGATAGCTAGAAATTAAGATAATTTCAGGATTATCTTGTGAGTTAACTAATTTGAGTTTAGATGTAAAGAGTAGGTATTGTACTTAGTAATTTTAGAATTGTAAGTGTGTAAAAAGATGTCTTGAAAATAAAGTTTTGGATGTATTATTACATTTAATTTGTGCATACTTGACTATTTTCTCTAAACACTCCTAATTTCAAAATTTTACAACCGATTTCTTGAAACATAAAATAATGAATGCGACATCCAATGTAAGGCTGTGCACCCTTTCAAATTTTTAGCACAAGCAATTGTGTTTTAAATTCCATGCAGCGCTGTATGTTAGTTACCTTTGAACTTTCACCAGAGAGAGATAGCAAGTTGTATGTAACATGAGGCATTATTTTATTTACCTTTCTTCAGAACGATAAGGTGTGTTGTTGAATGAAGTGCGAGCACTGTAACCTTCAATCTTTCCTCAGAAAGAGAAGGTGTGTTGTTGTATATTATGTGTGGCGCTGTAACCTATAATTTTTCTTCAGAAAGAGAAGGTGTGTTGTTGTATATGATCTGTCGCGCTGTAACCTTCAATCTTTCTTCAGAAAGAGAAGGTGGGTTGTTGTAAATAATGTGTGGCGCTGTAACCTTCAATCTTTCTTCAGAAAGAAAAGGTGTGTTGTTGTATATGATTTGTGGCGCTGTAACCTTCAGTCTTTCTTCAGAAAGTGAAGGTGTGTTGTCATATATGATGTGTGGCGCTATAACCTTCAATCTTTCTTCAGAAAGAAAAGGTGTGTTGTTGTATATGATTTGTGGCGCTGTAACCTTCAGTCTTTCTTCAGAAAGTGAAGGTGTGTTGTCATATATGATGTGTGGCGCTATAACCTTCAATCTTTCTTCAGAAGGGGAAGGTGTGTTGTTGTAAATAATGTGTGGCGCTGTAACCTTCAATCTTTCTTCAGAAAGAGAAGGTGGGTTGTTGTAAATAATGTGTGGCGCTGTAAGCTTCAATCTTTCTTCAGAAAGAGAAGGTGTGTTGTTGTATATGATTTGTGGCGCTGTAACCTTCAGTCTTTCTTCAGAAAGTGAAGGTCTGTTGTCATATATGATGTGTGGCGCTATAACCTTCAATCTTTCTTCAGAAGGGGAAGGTGTGTTGTTGTAAATAATGTGTGGCGCTGTAACCTTCAATCTTTCTTCAGAAAGTGAAGGTGAGTTGTCATATACGATGTGTGGCGCTGTAACCTTCAATCTTTCTTCAGAAAGAGAAGGTGTATTGTTGTATTTGATGTGTGGCGCTGTAACCTTCAATCTTTCTTCAGAAAGAGAAGGTGTGTTGTTGTATATGATTTGTGGCGCTGTAACCTTCAATCTTTCTTCAGAAAGAGAAGGTGTATTGTTGTATTTGATGTGTGGTGCTGTAACCTTCAATCTTTCTTCAGAATGAGGAGGAGTGTTGTTGAATGATGTGTGAGGGGAGGTAACCCTTAATGAGATAATTAATCTTGAAAGAGAAGGTGTGTTTTATGTAATGTGTGGCGCTGTTACCTTCTACCTTTCATTAGAAAGAGAAGGTGAGATGTGTGTAGTGCAAGGCACTGTAACCCTCAATCTTTGAACAGAAAGAGAAGGTGTATTTTTATACATAATCTGAGGGGCTATAATGTTTAATTTTTCATCAGAAAGAGAAGTTGAGTTTCTAGTAGTGTAATGCACTGCAACCTTCAATCGTTCTTCAGAAAATAAAGGTGCAATTTTAGTGTAATATGAGACACCGTGACATTCATCTTTCATCAGAAAGATATGCATGGTCTCTAGTTAGTACCATTATTCTTTTATCAAATGTCTGCTGTGGACAGGGCGCATTAATTATGTGAAAGAAATATCGGGCCCAACTGCCAAAACATTACAAGATCAAACAAATTTTTTAGTGTGTACTATTTTGAAACCTAGTTGCAATCTTTTTTGTCAAAAACTTGCCAACCCAAAATGTTTTGTAGATTACGACTCGAGCCAGCTGGTAATAAGATTTAGTTAATAAAAAGAGCAAAGTAATATCAAAAACATATTATTCTGAAAAGAAATAACGTAGACAATATTATAAAACAGTCTTTTCAAACATTACAACTAATTGTTATTGATTTGTTTGGACTTTGAAATAAAGGCAAATAATATAACATTAAGTATTATGTTGTATGGTAAGGGCTACACAATTCATTGTATTATTATTGCATTGCTGGACTACCCAGTTGCTTCGAAGTGGTGAAGTGTGACAGCCCTTACGGATTACTTCAGTCATAGTCGTGACTACTCTCCTGAATCAATGGCTGCTGGTCTTCCCTGTTGGAGTCGTTCCTCTTGGACAGTTTGGACACCCCTTCATATAGAGCACACTCTGTCAACCTGGAGACAAACAGCCTTAATATATAGGGATGGCGAAATGAAAGTAATCAAGATTTCACTGTATACTATTTCCTGTACCACATGACGTGGCGAAAAATGTAAACTTATTAATATTATATGGTAAAAATAAAACAAGTTTCAATGTTAACAAATTTGCCAGGACGGGGGAAACAAGTAATAGTTAACATTTTGTCAAAAAAAATTGAATGTTAACAATTTTATGTTTTAAACCCCAGGAGTAGGGTACCATGTTATAGATTTTCTGCCAGAACAGAAGAAAAATTTTTAGAATGGGGAAGAAGTTGGAAGATATAATTTTAATAGTAAATTTGGTAATTATTCAATTATTAAGAAAATTAACACTCACACTTCAGCCTCTACGTCATCTGTATCTTTGGCAGTAAAATATGGATTGGCCGAAGCTGGCCTAAAATTGTATCCCGTTAGGACAAAGAAAACAAATGTGGCCATTTCCCTGAACATCTCATCCAGCCACGAGTATTGAAAGGCAACAGTTTTCTGTAAATGAAAAAGAAGATTATTGTGATATTTTGATAAGATCATAGCAGTGGAACAACGGTTTAATGCGATTAATTTTGTTATTGACTGAAATAATGCGATACGTAATTTATTTTAAGTCAAACTGATGTACAAGACAAGTTAATTAATTAAGATTAAAGTTAACCCCTCACGCTAATTTGTACAGTTTTGTGAACAAACAGCTTCATATTACCAATAGAATCAATTTATTAACTTTTCAGAACAGCTCATACGGTCTCGTAGAAATTGTTGTATCTCCCTTACTGTCATAATGAGAAATCTGATGTAAACAGTGTTAGAAAGGGAAAACACTACACTCTATATACTAATCTAGAAGTTAACTACAGAAGAATTAAAATGTGCACCTCTATGGAACCAAAGGTTTCGACCGCAATTTCAGATAAATTTATAAAACTTTAAGAATTTTTATAAATTATTTTTTTATGAAACAACAAAAAATTGAGGTGACAATGTTTATAATACATTTGTCTAGCAAAATATGTGTTTGTTAGACATGTTATGTTGTTAGGTGTTAGATATGGTATTTTATCAGTAAATTTAATTCAGTGTTTAGACAAAAAACGTAAGGTGAGCCATTTTTTAGCTTTCAAGCAAACCACAGAAACCGTGCTATCATTTTAAAAATAATATGAGCATAAATTTATTTTGAGTTACCTTAAGCAAGTAGGCAATTATACGAGTGAAGTAAATATAGCAGACAACCGTTATGTAGAAGTGACGGAATAGTCTTAACTTCTTGAGACTTATAAGTGCTTTGCCATCAGTGGAGGACGCATCTTGGAGATGGCGAATTGACCTGGAAATAAAAAGATTCAGAGTTAATAATGCTCACCAAAATGAGTTTTATAACTTGGGTTTTCTGTATAGCAAGAAATAAAATATCTTTTATTTTTTTATGTGAACACCACACAAGAATTTCAACTGCTTCCCACTGATCAAGGCCAGTGGAACCATGAAGGGAGTGGGGAATGGAAGTAGATGGGAAGATGACGTGGGAAGAACTTGGCTATTTCGATTCTGAATGGTGCCTTTAACCAGGGCGATACTGAGAGTATCTTCAATGACGGAGAGCAAGGGTATGAACATGTGATTTAAGAATGAATACGCATTGCATTACCAGACAACCGGGAACAGGATGGCTCCGCAGCACAGAAGGTCTACCAGGATGAAGATATATCTCCAAGCATTGTGTTCTGCCGAACCCTCTTCACTCTCTTCCAGTATTATTTCTGCCACATTTGCCACTACCTAAAAAGGAATATGGATACAAATTATAAAATGAAGATCAATCCCCATTAGCTAACATACCAATTTAAATAGGTAGACCGGTTAGTAGCTGAGTGGAAAAGTGCCACAGGTTCCCACCCAAACATCGTGCGTTGGATTCCTTTGTTAGCTAAGTCCTCTATCATTGCACAAGCAACTTTTTCCGGTTATTATAATGATAGTAGTAGTTTTTTTTTCAAATATTGTCAGGCTATTCGTAACCCATGAGAACGGGTGAACGGGTCATGAGAACGGGTCGCTTCTACGATTCGTTCTTAAGTTCAACAGCTCGGCTGTGGAACGAACTGCCGGCCTCTGTGTTTCCTCCCTCCTACAACATGGGACTCTTCAAGACCCATGTTCACTCCTTCCTCTCCAAAAAAAGACCCTCCACACAGCATCCCCAAAGATGACATAGGCCCCGAGGGAAATTATTTTCTTCAGGGCCTCCTGTGTGGAGTAAATATAAAAAAAAAAAAAATAAATAAAAAACTCGTTAATGTTTGTCTTTAGTAAAAAATAAATATGTACATATTACCTGAAATATCGCTGTACTTAGGGAATGCAATCCCGGTATACCGGAATCCCGAAATACCGAGATCCCGCAGACATTTTGCGGGACTAATCTAGGTCGAAAATTTTGCGGGATCCCGCTGGACTGGCGGGATTACAGAGAAGCACAGCTCATACATGTTACTCTGCGCGCGACAATATGAGCAACCTTGAGGTTTTGATAAAGAAGGAAATGAATTACTTCGAGTCCGGTGGATTAAAAGGCACATACCTTCAATTCACTTACAATGCGCTAATGACTATTGTGCCAACCAGCGTGGAAGCTGAACGAGCTTTTTCAGCCGCTGGCTACCTTGTGTCCAATATCAGAAGCCTTTTATCAGATGACACAAATAATACTTTAACTTTTTTACGAAGCTATTTCCAAAATAATGTTTAATTAAACTTATGATGCTCATTGTGCAAGAATATTGTTTATCGTGTGAACGTTATTATTTAAATTTAAGTTTCCCACAGTTCCCACAGTTTACCCACCTCACTAGACAAAGTCAGTTCCGAGGCGGGTATGTTATGTAAATTTATTTCTTATCTTATTCTTTGCCAATTCATGACTTAAACTTTACCTATGTCTAACTAAAGGTATACCTATTAATAAATCATTTAAAATGTCCCAATGAACTTGTTTTATTATAGTTATAAATTTAAAACTTTAAAAACAAGGTCGGTAGATCGAGGTATTAGGTCTTTATTATATACTATAAGTCCACTCTGCTGGATCCCGCAAATACCTGGATCCAGCGGGACTAAGATTGTTCAGTCCCGCAAATACCTGGATTGACATTTTCTTGCGGGATTGCATTCCCTAGCTGTACTTGATAAATGTCGACATTTTAACCTGTTAACAGGGGAATTTTATTTTCCCTATGACAAAGTGTGTATATAAAGCGAATAATTATATATACTAGATATTAATAAATAGGATGACGGGTTTTTTTGTCAAGCCCATAGTAATAATCGCAATGAAGAAATATGTATATATGTGTATAAAATATTCTAACGGTATCAAAAAATGTCAATAAAAACATAAGCTTATTAACTGAAATATAACAAAAAGCGCGCTCTCAACCCGTATGAAATTCCATGCGACACTGAAGAGAGAATATCAAAATTTGAAGCCAAACGCAATAAAAACATCCGGTGAGTCAATGTAACTCGACGCCTAAATGTATTTTATATATGATACCCAAACAAAATAAACCGTAGATCGTCACGCCCACTGGAAGGTATTTTTGTCTTGACCTAATATTTCATCATACCTGCTATAGTTGCTTTTTTGGAATGATGAAATATTTTGTCATATTCGGTTAACTGGTTAAATATGTATGCATAACTATGTTATAATAAATAATACAATAACGTCACAATAAAGCAGCAATAATTGCAGACAAACAAAATTGCCTTAGCATTCTACGTACAAAAACGACTTTGATGCTTATGGGTAGATGTAATGCAGAGAATAGCAATCCCTACTGCGAATCGGATGGATTGTTTTTAGTATGATTAGATTAGATTTGTTTGCGTGGCGCTTTTTCGATAGTTTTACTTGAATAAATGAAGCTGAATTATTGAAACATCGAATATCCTTCGATTATCATTAAGTTATTTTTTCCATGTCACAATCTTTATATACAGTTACTGTAGTTGTAACAATATTCAATAAGTTTCGAAGTTAAATTTATGCATAATTTATCATTTTGTAATAGCAAAATGATAAAATGAAATGGTTTTATCAAGTTTAAATTCATTTTTAAACATCATCTACGCGGCTGTCGCATATGTGATCTATACCCGTAAGTGGAAGTATCACATGTGATCCACAAAGTTTCACTTAAACACACACATATATATATATATATATATATATAGTGTCAAAGAGTGCCGCATGGCGGGACAGATTGCATTGAAAAGGCCAGCATTGAAGAACATTGATCGAAAAACTTAGAAGGATTTTTTTTTACGAATTTGGGGATCTTTTATTGTTTACATCTTCAGAGAATGTAATTTATTATCATTCAAATTCAAACTGAAGTTACACTATCTAGATTGGTAATTCGTGTCTTTGTTTCCGTAAAACTAAAAAAATGGACTTGTAGAAAGATTGATAAAATCTATTTTTGTCTTCCACCCAAACTATCTCACAATGACAATGTCAAAATAATTGTTGTAGATTCCACTAATTTACCTGAAGAGGGATGACAATCATGAACAGCTTCTTGTCTCTGTCAGCCAAAACATACTTTATGAAATTCCATCCCGTTCCCACCAGCACTATGGTAACAAATAGAACTGCACCCTTCAAACTGAAACAAACCAAATTAAAACCATAAATTATGGCAAATTCTAATCAATATTTATCAAAATACCCACATCACTTCGCAAATTGGTGGGTACGTAATTGTAATACTAAAGGAATCTTTATATAAATATCAATTATAAATGTTTAACACACAAATCTCTTTAAGTATCCTATTGATGGATTTCATTTGACTTTATCACACATGTATTCCACCAACATTAAACTACTTCAATTAATTGGCTTCCAGCAGCTTGTCACTCTCATTTTTAAATGTTTTTTTTTGGTTATTGGACAAATACTTCCCAAATTATCCCAAAAACTGCGGGATTTCCACTTAACGTCTTAGGTAGAATTCTAAAAGAATGAACCAGCCGCGAATATGTAATTAAAAAATATATATTTAGTAAATAATTTTTTTACAGTTGCTATAAATATATGTATATGAATGTACATACAGATCAAAAATTCATTTGAAAAATCTCCAGTTTCTTGTGCTCTGTTAATGGTAAAAAAAATATGTGCCCTCATTTAATGTTGACAAGATACAACATAATCTGAATTATTTTATGCAACTTCGTCAAGATTAAAATAAAAGAGAGATAAGATGGTAGTAAATTTAAATGGTAAATAAAGTTTGCCAAGGTTATCTGTTAAAAAGGTTAACTCAAAATAATAACAAAACGTGCACCTGCTTCCGCACTGGAAATACAATATAATTAAGAATTTCTTCGATACAAAGTGAAAAAATACAATTTATTAAATATTCAGTACAAAATCTTTGTATAAACTATCACAGTTGAAGGCCCTAGGCATTATTAAAAAAATGATGATCTTAAAGCTTGGTGCACACATCAGGGTTCTTTCTGCTGTGGCTCTGCAATTCGAATTATTATTAGAATTTCAATTTGGGATAATATGGGCGCCTTGCGGTGTGTTTGCAAAGCCCCATGTAACGTATAGAATGCCGAGGCGTAATTATCGAGCCGCAGTGGTTCTGATAAGACAAAAAACCTAACTTGTGCACCAAACCTTAATATTTCAAACTACATGGAGGACCTACCAAGCACATATCGCATTTTAACACAAATAATTTCGCATACATTAAAATCAAGCAAGTATTCGCATCCACGTTTTAAGAACATGGTAGGTACTTAAATAAATTATGATATAAAATTAAACTTTTTAACTTTGTTCCACTTATTACTAAAGCCATTAATAAGTGGGACAAAGTTATGTACATATTATTATGTAGTGTTAATAATTTTAATTTTTTTATACAGTTTTTTCATTTAAAATGTTGAATCAGAAAGCGATAACTTTAGCTTTAGCACAAGCGACAAGAAAATACTCACAGATGTGTGATGTAGTACAGAATGGCCCAGGCGGGAACATGCTCGCCACGAGTCTGAATGAAGTGGTAGTTGACTCCATGGAGGGCCAGCGACAAGGACTTGAGGAATACCAGGACGCACATGATGATGTGTATCTTGTAGACCGGATGGCGGCTATTTTTCAGCAGGAAGCACCAGAAGCCGGCGCTAAGAACAAACAGTAGCGACATCATTGTGTAAAGTGCCGGCAGAGGAAGGTCCCCGGCTGAGAGGAAATTGCCGCCATTGCTTTCAAATATCTCCACCTGCAGAACAATATTGTAGGGTGAAAGACAGAAAAACAATAAATGGAGCCCCTGAAGATTCGTTAATATACAATATCGTAATAATAGCTGTAATAAGATAATATATGCATCATTTGTGAGAATGATGGAAAGGTTGCAACGGATCTATCATGTGTACGCCATTAGGTGAAACAAAGATTGACATAATTAAGTGTAAAGTCACAAAAAAGTTTTAAATAAAATGGTGAAATGGCATTGAGTTATTATATTACGTATAATATTATTAACAAGGATATATTCACTTACATGAATAAATGAGGCACCAACGACTTTTTGTGTAATTTATTACATAATATATGTATTGGTTTGTGTTCACTATGTGTGTTACTGATATTACTTACCATAAAGTTGAGAGGATTTGGTGTAGACCGACAATTATGGAAATATAAATTGTAAAATCCCTCTTCTCCAGAAGATGCCACGTACATTGCAAACTAAAATCATGGAAAGAATTTTTAAATATATATACATACCTATAATTTTTACGCTTAGGCTGTTTTTCCCAATTGAACAAATTGAACGTTTAGCTTTGATTTGGCCTAAAGAATGTTCAAATGCACAACTTTTCTGTTCCCAATGCAACCCAGCTTATCTTACGACAACAAAACACCTATGGGAATTGAGGATTAAACTCTACATCGTTGTTTGGAAGGTCAAGTGACATTTACATAATTGTAAATTTGAATTTTTTAAATATCTATTGACATATTTTGTATGTATGTATATTATAAATTATGAGATATAGAAAGTGGGATATTGAGATATTTTTATAATAGCAGAATGGGCAGATCAAATATACCGGCATACAATAATATCGGTTTGTAAATAGAAATGCAGCATCAGCATTATGAAACTGATGATTTTTTCAGACTTCGATTCGTATTTCTTTGAACCAATTGTGTCCAGGTGCACACAAGCAACTTTAGTTGCAGGCAACACTTACGTCGCTGCATCAAAATCCAAAGCGGTGAATGGAGGTGAGGTACACGAGGCGACGCTATACTAGGGAGACTTTTTTAAATTTGTATAGATTTCGCAATAGTTGTTAACTTTCGCCGTAACTAAAGATGTTCGAGTACACATAGACTAAATGTAAAGGAACAACTAAATTCAAGATACATATATGCAAAATTTTATTAGTAAAATATGCAATGTTGGTTTATGTATTTCAACATTTGAAACGATTTATTCAAATATTTTTTTAATTTATCTTGTTAAACATAATTTATAATTGATTGGTTAGGGCTTTGAATTCCTATAGTATTCGGTTTATGGTTTAACTATGGGTGGAGTCAATTAAGTTAACTTAGGATTGTAGACAGCCAAATAGAAGTTTGGGTAATTTTTACCTAACTAAGCCATTATATAGCTACGGCTAGGAAAATATTGGAAACAATGGCCGTTAGTCTCATAAAATATAGTCACCAGTCACTCACGCTTGTATTGTAGTAGGTGACACCATTTTTGGATCCCTTGATAATTGGTAGAACAGTGTTGGAGCAGTCAGGATCATAACCCTCCTGACTCTTCTTGTTTGAGCTAGCATCATCTTTTTGGTTGGACCCTGAAATCACATTAAAATATTACTAGCAATTACTCTAAATAAAACATAACAAAAATATATACATACCAATATATTTAAGCTCATTGTTTACAAGCCTGTTTGGGACTGTTGATTAAAGGTAGTTTATTTGATGTCATATGGGTAAAAATCACCCGAAGTAAGATAAATTTGAAGATTCCTGAAGGAACAACACCAGGGACGCGCAAGATCAATGATGACTCGACTCACTCACAAATCAATTAACCTTGGAACTAGACAGAAGAGGATAATTTGATCTGTGAGCGAGTCCAATTCGCCATCCCTCTTCACCAGAGGCACCTCTAGTGATCTAGGCGTGGTGTCATTTGAAAAAAATGTGTGACTAACCTTTATTTGATATTTTGAAAAATGCCCATATATTATAATCTATATCAATTTGTAGGGGAAAGGTACGTCATGAGTCCGCGACTCAAAATAATATTATATTGACACAATTTATACGGGCGAAAACAAGGGTCCCATTTGAGAAAATGGATTTAGTTTACACTTACAACAGTAACACTTCACAACTATGATGAAATTTTTTACATAGTACTCACCATATTTAATTACGCTGTCTGACAGAAGAACCATTTCAGACCTAATTTTATTATACAGAGTCATGAACAACCTTATTGACAGCCCTGCCATCGTTGCTGCTATTAAACTCTATGTACCGACAAGAAATACTAGACAAAATACAACATTCTTTTGCGACACATATAAAACCAACTATCAGTCAAACTCACTTACCAATAGGATGCATGATTTGGGCAACAAGTTTGGTGGTATTATAGATATATTCCATGATTCCCTTTATAATCTTAAATTCAAATTAAACCAACACTTTGTGGAATCATACAAATTATTGTAATAGATTTAACGATTAGATATGTTATTGTAATGTTTTATATTATATTTTGTTCTTTGTTATTGTTAAATATTATGTTGTTTAAAATGTTTCTTTACGCCATATTCTTCAAAAACTACTTGTATATTTTTTTAAAATTCTTCACTTTTATAACTCTTAGTATAAATTCTAACTCGATAACTTATGTAAAACTTATTTATAATCTATGTAAAAGCCCCTATGGGCGTATAACAACAACAATAAACAATACCCCAACTATAAAATTGTTGTCTGAAATTAAGCCTACTTTTGTAATACGACTCAATAAATTGAAGTTTAAGTCAGTGTTTGGCCATTTAGTGATGTTTTATTTGTAAAAAATGTACATATTTTTTATTACGTTACAATTTTTTGTTTCTCAAATCATTAAAAAATATAACAAAAATTTCCGGTGCAATAAGTGGAAGGATGTATTACCCGTTCTACGGGTTTAAATATAGTTTACTTTTGATAAAATATTCTTCCATACAAAGGACAAGGATTTAAAGATTGGGTAAGACTTGGTTCACATTTTTAAATACATATACATATACAGTGAAACCTCTATCTATCGTTCCTCGAATAATCGTTTTCCCGGATGTATCATTTATTTCTTCTAGTCCGAATTCATTTCATACAAAAATAGATCGCATCGATCGTTTCTATGTCCACCATTTTCCCGCATTCATCGTAGGAATTACGTCGCGTATTTGATATTTTTTGTCTGTGTTTAAACGGCGCCAGACGGCACTCGTTACGATGCGCGAAAATTTTGAGAGAGAAAGAGAAAGAATAACAGTTTGTCGCCGCCATCAGTCGCTAGTTGTCGTCAGTTGTCGCTAGATACCCGAACTTAGTGGAGTGTTTGCAGTTATCCTTTTTGGGCTTTTAAACTATTTTCGAAATGAGCCGTTTGATGAAAAAAGTACTTTCTTCAAGAAAGATTGAAAATTATCGAAGAGGTGGAAAAAAACCCCGCTGAAAAACGCATCGATATAGCCAAGCGTTTAGGAATCGCGGCATCCATGTTAAATTCTATTTTCTTGAAAAAAAAACGAAATTCGGGAGCAAATTCAAAAGTGCGGAAAATCTTCGAAAACTAAAAAACCAGTAAAGAATCAAAGTTTAGCAAACTGGAGAAAATTCTTATCTCTTGGTACCAAATTTGACAAATTTTAACAATTTTGCTACTTTCGACGACAATATTCCAACTTGTAGGATAGAAACTATCGAAAGCTTTGACGCAAGATTGACGGAGACAACAAAAGAGGTCGATATTGATGAAGAGGAGCCCCTGCCTGTACCTTCATTTTCAGAAGCATGCACCCTCTTTGAAATATTGAAAACTTTCTACTACGCACACTCAATAACTGATGCCGAAAAAGCTGGAAATATACTGTTGACTTGCGGAAATAAAACAGTAAAAAAACAAATGTCCATGAAAGATTATGTATTTACAATGCAATAAACTTTAAAAAAAAATTGGTTCTGTTTAGCTTTGTATTTTTTTAAATAAATACATTTATTTACATCTAAAACTTATTTTCTTCTTATAATTTTAATCTACCAACGGTTATGCAGATTGGGAGGACGGTATCTTCACTGGATCGTATCTCCTTGTGTTTTTTTCTCTTAATCCCGCATTCATTGTTTTCCCGCATTCATCGTTTATTTCGATAGGTCCCTTTAAAACCAATAGATAGAGGTTTCACTGTAGTTGGGATCCTTACAAAGAGATTGGTGTAAAAAAATTATGTAAAATTATCGGACAGCAATGCCTTGCCATTCAATCAGGACAAACAACATAAAGAATTATCCCAAACCTTTCCCGAAATGTCCAATTTAAATACAACTATTGTTCCACACACGACAAGTGTGTAAAATAAAAAACCCATATATGTTTATGTCACCATCTCTTTAAAAGGTACAATATTCACTGTGCTGTCTCCCACACGGCCATGGTCCCTAAGCTTTCTTGTCGGTACCTAATTTTTACTTAGACGAAAGACATAGTACCATCTTGTTTATTCTATGGCGCGCATAGGGACAGAAGGTGCCAAAGCCGGGGATATTCTTTAAATTGACCCAGCGAATCGTGTGGGTTTGTGAATGAAAGCTTCTATTAGAGACAATATATGTCACTACTTTTTCGAAGTATATCGAAAAAGGCGTGTCATTACCGCGGATTCTAAATTAAAAATGTCTTCATACAAGTTTTACTTCCTGTTATATCATCATATCGTGGCGTGCTGTTACCACGTTGTGTCTTCACAAATTATAAAAGCGCCCAATTTGATAATTATTATGATAAGACCAGATTCATTATTACATACTAGCTTACCTCTATTTTATATCAGTGGTTAAGTTTATGGATATAAAATTGAATATCTACTAACCGGATTCACGTTTCTTTCTATGAACCTGTAGAAATGGTTGTGCTTTGGGTGTTTCTCCAGGAATTTGAGTTCGACTTGTATACAAATGTAATGGTCCAAAGTTACGGCCACAAGATACTTCTAGCCTGAAACATAATGGATAAAAATTACAAATATATAAAATCACCCTTTGAAATTGTTTGAAATGACAATTAAATTTTAACATTATTATAATATTTAACAACTCTAATTGACAACCAAACAATTTTTATTAATCATTTACCTCATGGTATTTAAATTCATCTTTAAATAAACTATGGCCGGGTGTTGGGGCACCGCATCTGGATTTAAAGGGATCTGCAGAGGACATGTGTCGGTATGTGTGTCTAGGTACGGGCTCAAGGCATCGCTTATTGTCCGGTCCAGAGTAAATCCATACTAAAAATATTAAATATTTCATTATTTTATGTATCTTTAAAATACAAGATGCGAAGACAATAGCGCTGGTTTTGGCAGCCAGTTTGTGCCTCCTTGGGTATATTGCCGTATAAATTATCACCGGCGTTCGAAAACCGTCCGACAAAACCGGTATACGTGTCCTTGCACTCACTCTAGACTTCAAATATGTCAGTTAATTATGTATTTTTTTTATTAATATAGTAGATATATTTGTTCAGACAGAACACTGTGATATTATGTTATTAACCTTTCCCTTACTGTGCTAAAAAAAAAAATCCACGCGTTCCGGTGCTGTGTAGTCAATACACATCTCAAAATAAGCGATTTAATATTGTAAAAATATGAATATTCATAGCTAATCGCTTTTGTTTATTATATATTATATCAAAAGTGATAATAACTGTAATTTAATTGCTGAAAACATGAAAAAACCATCGGCAGATGCTAAAAAAACGTACGAGGACTCCACATCTAACGACGGTCCGCGACCGACTAACTGGCGCATAAATAAACCACTCGGCTGGCGGCTGGCACACACACAGCTGTGCGGTCGTAGGTATCGATGGTCTAAATCAAAATACAACTGCGGAAGTGTGGATTTCTCATGTTCTCGCGTAGGACATGAATAGCGTGTCATTTCCTCGCACACTCTTTGCGTAGCAGTGTCACACGGTTGATTGTATTGGTGTATTTGTTCCCGTTTTTTAACAAAAATCTCTGATTTTTAATTGAATTTGAAAACTATGTAAAATATTATGTTTTAATTCAGTGCATAAATGTATAACGGAGGAATACCTAAAATCTGAAATCAGAATTTATTATATTTATAGAGTTATTAAAGTTATTAGAAGCAATGTGTAGTAAATACACACCACAGATAAGGAAAGGTTAATAATAACGCCATGCTCTGCCTGCATTATGGAAACTACTTTGAATCATTAAATAATTGACCTTTAGTATTAAAATTGTCCGTTTTGTTTCACAAAAAGTATCAGATAAAATTTTGCAAACAAACATGATAAAACAGTACACAATTATGTGTAAATTAGAAAGTACATCAATCAAAAATACGAAAGGTAAAATTAGTAAGTAAAGTTTTAATCTGGAAAGGATTTAGTTACATGAATTCCATAATAAGATGTCGCCAACATCAATAAATATACTGAAACAAACATCGCCATCTGGTTTGGTTACAGTTTTACCTATTCTCTTATTTGAAAGGTTTTAAAATATATATTGCCCATTACATACCATTCCATCTTCACCTCCTACAGGTATTTGAAAATTCTCCAATTTAATGTCCAAAATACCGCCTTGGTAAAAGCCGAATTTGCTCAGGGCAATGTAACGTCTTTCATCGTCCTAAAAAAGAGAATCAGATTGGCTTTATAATTAAATACACTACATTAAACTTCAAGCAAACACTTCATGTCGCCCATCCCTGATCAATCTAAAGCCTTTGACCTAATTCTTATAAGAGTAAATTCCTATGCTTTTGTATACAGTCAATATACTTTTAAGCTGGATAAAGGCAGACTTGATACAATAGTAGAGGATAAAAAATCATTTGAATAGAAAAGGCAGAAACCCAAGGTTGTTCAGATATTTAAAAAAATGTATGGAAAAGATAAGAACACGGGTATTTGGATATTAAGAAAGCTGGCTTAAAACCACTAAACTTGTTCTAGCTACAAAGAAGATCGGAAATAGAACAACCTCAGAAATGTCAATAAGGTTGGTTGTACCTAAGAGATAATATTATGAACATTAGGAAAAGACTGCATTCAGGCACTTACCGAGATATACAGTCTATGTTTTCTTGATAAAGTTGATTGCACCAAGTAAACGAACACGATAAAAAATATACTATTTAATTTCATCTTGAATCTTTTTGACTGGCCGCTGGAATACAACAATAATCAATGTCTAGGAATATTTATTTACAATGAACACTTTGTAATGCCATGGCAAATTAGATAAATTTACGCGTGTACAACCACTGTCAAGTGGCTACAATCATGTAAATTCCTAAGGTTTTCTGTACATTTAACAAACCGCAGAGTTTAGCTTAATCTCAAAGATGAAGCAGTTTTTAATGTTATTATAACAATGGCGTGTCAAATAGTCTAAATAATCTACCCGAAACTGACCATAAATTAACCACTTTACTAAGACACTCAACTTATCTGACATTCGCCTGAATTCGCCCATAGACATAAATATACCACTCTCTAGATCGATATCTTCGGGCTTTTTGTATACAACAGAATTACACAGTACTTAACCACAGATATACAAGCAGTACTTACCGGGCGGAGCAAAGCAGTAGACAAGGTAGAAAAAACTCAAGGCCATTTAAAAGTAAGATGCAACCACAGACAATATAATTGCTCTCGGCCTACTCCATTCATTCACTAGCCCAAAAAACTATTTTAAAAATAAAAATTTCCTTGAAGCAGAAAAATGTCGAAATGTTTTCCACGGGCAAAAGTTCATCTAAGAAAATAAACTTTTAAAGTTTATTTCCTTAAGATGAAACTTGTTAATCGGAGAAGAAGAAACCCAAAATGACGAGAATTTGGAAAAAACACTGAAGAAAATTTCCAAAACATGATTGTCCGACAGTACTACGATGAATTCCGACATTTTTCTGCCTATTTTGAACTCATGGTTGCATATGTTTAAAAATCTTTAATTTCACCAAAACAATAAGATAATACAGGATAACACTAATCAATAACATGAATAAGTTGGTCGATATAATAAATAACATTTATACGTTGTGGATTAAGACTAACCTAAAAACTGTCAATTCACTTTAAACTTGAACTTACGTAGGTAGAATGAATATATGCTTATAACTCGCTAACACTATACTGGCTAATATTGTATTTTTATCACGAACAACTTTAACACGCAATATTTTCGACGCGAAATTACAGTATTTCGGCAGCAAATGACAACCCGCGTGTATAAATAAGAATGATTTGAAAACAGTCAAATGACAAAATTCCGTCATCTCTTTCAGTTAGACGAGTCATAATGGTAGAGAACGAGAGATCAAACCAATCCTTCTGCTCTAACCAATGAGATCTGAGCTTTTAGCCATATTATTTGTTTTCTATAAGAATAATGAGGTGGGCGTGGCGGTTTCAAATGGGTTTCAAGGCCAAAGCTTAGTTAAATGCCCCTGCCCATAGATATACACAGGGGCGTATAACTCCCGCATGACCTTGTAACCCTGATGGGAGGAGTTATTCAATACCCAAATTCTTATAGACAAAGCTGTTGTGGCTGAAAGCTCAGATCTCATTGGCTTAGAGCAAAAATTGTAGTTTGATCTCTCGCTCTCTACCATAGCGACTTGTGTAACTGAAAGAGAAGCTAAGCATGCTCTATGCTCCGATAAAAATTAACGGTAATTTCCAAGACGCCATTTCGTAAGTTGAAAAGGCAGTTGATGTTTTTACGTAAATATTTTGAATTTTCTTTCACCCATCTAAAAATAATGTTACGTGCTAGAATTCTTCAAGGTGATAAATTAATGCCGTGTTGTGTTAAAGTGTGTTATCCGGTCTATCTCCACCAATTGAAAGAAGGACCCGAACCCGTTGTAAAATACAGGTACTAACCTCTCGTTCTTTGATACAATATTCCTGATTTCTGAATGTACTTCATTGGCTAATAATTTAATTAATTTTCCTTTTCAGACCTATCCGTATTCCGACGCGATACAATACCACGTATTAGGATGCTTAAACTGCTAAAAAAAGCCACGATTACATCATACAAGGTCATTTAAACCTCTCCAGAATTGCATCATGTAAGTATTCAGATTTAACCAGCATTTTCCATGATGTTTGCTGACGACAGAGCTGTGGAAATTATATGAAACCCTTGCAGGAGAATTTGAATAACTTCTAGTGCTGTGGCAATAATAATGAACACTTTAATTTGTTGAATATGTATTTTGTGTATATATTCTTGTATTTTTGTGCAAGGTCAAATTAAATCCTATTAAGTTGTTGCAGTAAGACTGGGTTCGATTCCTAGTTGAGACCGTTACTTTTTATTTTTCTGTGTCTTGTTCTGTTTCATGTTTTGTTTAGATATATTAGTTTTATCTTCTACTTCAATGATAAATCAATGCTCAATACATCGGTTGTACTGACCCTGTTTTTTATTACTGTCCATTGTCTTTTTGAAAATAAAAAGTATTTTTATGTGTGCATAGCTGTGGGGTTTTTTTTATTTTCCTTTTCCTGCATTCCAATATTTTTATTTTTAAAATATAATTTTTTGTGGGCTATTGAATGAACGATGTTCGCTGGGTGTAGTTATATTGTTTATTGTTACACTTTTTTAAATGGCCTTGAGATTTATTTATGGTCCACGATATATTTACCTGTCTGGACCAAACGACCGTTTTATCTGTGGTCGTCTGCGGTTAAGGGGGTGACAAAATGGCGCCATACAAAAAGCCCGAAGATATCGATCTAGAGAGTGGTTTATTTATGGATATACATTCGCCCAATTGCCATAATTTTAGGGGTGAGTCTTTCATCAATCGATATTTGACATCAAATATTTATTAGATATCTCCTTAATCCTTTGACATTTTGCAAATGTACTTCAAGAGAACTGTCAGAATAAGATTGTGCCAAAAATATTTTCGCTTTCTGGATAGTTGTTGCTGTTTTTTTTATGTATTTCAAAATAAAACACTGTTCTTGAAAGCAGTTGAAAACTCTTTCAGATTTTGATATTACAAATCGATGTATGCAATAAAAAATATTAAAATTTTCAATGCAAACAAATATAAAGTTTTTAAAATCACTTTCCGATAGTTTTTTTGTCGCGAAAACTGTAATTATTACTTTACATCAAAGAAACTGAATTTTAAAAAGGTAATTATTAAAGTTTTTGCTACCTACTCTTTTTCGTTTATAAAATTATTTTTATGTAAATTTGCAAACATTGACAAATATTAATTAACGAGTAAAACCTAAAACCTCAATTTATTATAATATTTAAATATTAATCATTGTATACAATATTTACGACTCTCAAACGAAATATGTGAAATAGCAAAGAAAACGAGATTCAGTCTCATCTAAAAAGTGGTTTCTCTAGTTTAATTCTTAGAGATGCAAGTGAATGTTTTTTTTGTCTTTTCTCTTTACTACTGTTTAAATCTTTATACAAAATGAGATAGCTTAACTTTGATAAGACCGTGTCAGGCTCAGGACGGACTTCTGCTACAGACCTTTTTCTGAAAAATGATTCATAATAATATTATTTATTAAGTGGTTTCAAAAATAAAGAATTTATTTCCACAACCAAAGTTTAGTGGGAAATGGTACCTGAACAAATAATGTTCTGCTACAATATACCCCATTATAATAAATATTGAAATACCGATATAGTTTTATGTGTCCATCCCTAAGATAATTGCTTCAACGCCTTCAACATTCCATAATAACATTCCACAGGCAACACCAGTGATGATATGTCTGAGGAGAAGTCCCCAGATCTGGGTGATTTTGAATTCCAAAGGGAGAAAAGGAGTTTTTTTGAAAAAATAAGAAATCTGTGGGATTTTGAGGAAGAGGATTTTGAGTAATCATGTATTTTGTTCAGTGACCATCTGTGAGCGATGTCTTAAAGGCTGATGTGAAGAAAGATAGTTTGTGTTTATGAAATATTTCATGTTGGATTTCCAATGTTTTCATAAACTAACGTAGTTATAAGACTTATTATTATTATTACTCTACTGGCAGATGTAAATCTATCTCATAGCGAACACAAAATGGGCCATTATATCAATTGCATTTTAACCTCGGCTTGAGAGATATTTACCTCTGTCAAGTTGTTATATGATATGAGCCATAGCAAGATAGAAAAGACCAGTGAAACCATTCCTAAAAATACAGACATATCGGCTCTGTCTATACAGATCTTTATTTTTTTTATTTATCACGAGAAGGTATAAATATTACACAATCAAAATCTTTGTAAAAAGTATTAGCTATCATTAGCCAATATACTACTACATAAAACATTATTTATAATGGAAAAAATATTCCCCCCTACAGTTGGGACTGTTTTAACCTTGTATTTTGCTTTTTTCTTGCCTATTTTTCAAGGTTGAAGCATAGAATTTTTCAAATCTGGGGAGTTTTTATGAAATCTGGAGAGTTTTGGCGAAAACGCTGGGGAGAGTTATTTTTTTAGCATACCATCTCTGGGCAACACTTTGGACGCTCGGGCAACACTTCTCTGGAAAAGTTCGAAAAGTCGTTGTAAGTTGTTGTAGTCCATTATTTGTAAACATTACTGTTCGAGCTTTTTAAACGCGCAATTATACGTTTGCTTTAATGCAAAATTCGCAATAAACTGTTTGTTTATGTTTCAGTTGCCATCCTACACAATTAACGCATATGTTTGAACGTGAAAGCTTATGTGTTCTCAATTTTTTGGAATTCCACTATCCCATGCACTTTGCAATTTGGATATCTATAGTAAGCGATGATGTTTTTCTTTGTTGTAATCTTTATTTATTCGCAGTATTTTAGAACTTTTCACAATTGCGTGATATTGTTCAAAACCCGTGAGGTTTGTTTACACTGTTGAGTATTGTAACTTCCCCCCAAAAATGTTGCAAAAGGGTAAAAAAAACTGCATTCTCAAAAAAGCTACAGATTGCTTGATTATGTGCAATGAGTCGAGAGCAGAGATACCCTCTTGCCTTCAACGATGAATACCTTATTTAGTGGCTCCATATAAACTTATGCCTTCTGGATGGTTCACCTAAACTGGCTATCATAGCTACTTCCCTTGTTGAAAACAATATAGATTGTGCAATAGAGTTATTGGAGCTCAGGACATGATTAACATTCAACTTCTTTCACCTAGATAACCACGAAACTATTCTAATGGTTGCCACAAGTCTCTAAATTATGGCTTCCTAAGAAGGATTGAAGATCATATTCATGAAAAGAGTCCAGTGCTGCCATGTTATGCTGTCCTAACTAATTTATATCCTGTTAATTTATAAACATTTTAGAAATAAAACTTATCAAGACCCTCACTGAATATGGCGCAAGAGTACATATTGAAATGGAACAACTTCAATTCGGTGTTGGCTAACGGCTGTAAGAGTTTCTTGGAAACGGAGGACTTGGCGGATGTCACCCTCACGGCTGACGGACAGAGTGTCCGTGCCCACAAACTCATCCTATCCATCTTCAGCCCATATTTCCGCCGAATTTTCAAGGTAATAAATGTATATGTGCGAAACCAAGCGATATTATTTTATGTAGCTAGTAGCAATGAATTCCCTGCGTAACACTTTACTTTTATGCATGTTACTATATTAATTGTTTTATGGCTGAGTGCACCTTGTTCCAATGCCAGACATCACAATAAAAAAGTTGAGATGAGCTTAATCTATACGCCATAAAATGAATTGTTGTCTAACCCTGACAATAAGAAGAACACAGGGAATTGAATCTGATAAACCGCTTGCATTGAGTCTTTCAACCATAGTCTCTAGTTTGTTGATTATTTCTTGCTGGGTCATTATAATAATATTTTTTTGTGCGAATAATTGCAGATTGGATGAGCTAGTTAATACAAATTTGCAATTCTTTCTGTTAATACATTTGCAAACAATATTATCAGAAAGGAGTGCAAAATAGCATAATATTATTTATTCCCAGTTTTTAAAACGATAATGTACACAAGAAAAAAGATTTTTTAAAAGCGTTTCCTGAAAATTCCAAAGTAAAAAAACTTGAATATTATTTCTAATTTAATTTGGGTTTGAGATATTTACAAAATTTTACCGGTCTTGTAGGGGTCAAGTAAAAAGTACATTGTTCTATTTCTTCTTTACTCGGTGTACCTACCATTAAATTAGAACAAATTTATTATTATAATATTATATATTTAGTGTTGGAATTATATTTTCAGGTGCTAATGTGTGAGATTTTCCCAAACACGTTGTTAACAATATTTTTATGCCAGGTATAGGTACATCTTCGTGCCATTAGGTAACAAGAATTTTTGCTAGTGCAATAATAACCTAATTTATAAAATAAAACACCTCTTCCAGATCAGCGGATCACAGGTACAAATATTTTTAAGAAACTAACATGGCAGCAGCAATTGTATTGTCAGAAATAGAGATGTATTTTTCGAAATATTAAAATTTTTAATGCAAAGTTTGAAAAATGGCTCACCTTACATTTTTTCATCTAAACGCTGAACTAAAATTTCGGATAACAAAAAAAAACATGTTTTATTATAAACATTCCTCTCAACTCACTTTTTTGTCGTTTCATGTAGAAATAATTTATAAAAATTCACAAAGTTTCATAAATCTTTCTTATATTGCGATCGGAACCTTCTTTTTCATAGAATTGCACATTTTAAACCTTCTTTCTCTTTCTAACACCGTTTAGTTTATGTTTCTCACTATAACAGTAAGGGAGGCACCGATTTGTAAGAGACCATATGAGCTGTTCTGAAAAGCGAACAAATTGACCACGCGGGCAGGGCCCGGCACTGAGCCAAACGGTGTGTTTTTGTGTAGCGCTTTTTTTAATGAAAAATAATTTCAAGTGCGATTTGTTAGGACTGTTAGGTGTTAGGTATTATCAGCGAGGAGTGAAATTTAAAAAATATTCATGAATTTTGCTTAAATTTAAAAATTACCTGTGGTTGTTATTATTTTTTTTAATCTTCGTTTCTGTGATTCGATAAATCTTGTGTTTTCTTTTTCTTACTTTCTTGTTAGTCTTGTTTACAATATTTTATTCCTTATATGACTTTATTATTTGAGCAAGCGTATCCTTAAGGATACTATTAAAAAATCATTCTTGATTGCTCTAGTTATCTGAAATACCTCCGATTGCTGCGGATTGCATTAAAATAAATAATTTATTGAATTGCCTAGTATGTGGGTGAGGAGAGGAAGGATGGAAAAAACCATAGACCCTGATTCGCTGATTGTCTTTGGCCTATCTCATATGTGGTTACAGCTGCTGCATATATATCACAATTGCCTCTCAAAAAAAATACACCATTAATAAAAATTTAACGATACACGCTTCAACAACGCATTGAAATTATTAAAATTTACTTGAGTGAATCAAATGCAAATCATCTTGAGTGATGAGGCCCATTTCCACCTTAGTGGTTTCGTCAACAAGCAAAATTGTCGCATCTGGGGCTTGGAAAACCCAAGAGTTATAGTTGAAAAGCCTCTCTATCCTCAACGTGTGACTGTTTGGTGCAGTTTATGGTCGGGCAGAGTCATTGGACCTTACTTTTTCGAAAATGAGGCTGGAGCAACAGTTACGGTTAATGGATAGCTATCGAGAGATGATTAATGATTTTTTATGGCCGGAATTGGATGGTATTGATCTGGACAGCGTTTACTTTCAACAAGACGGCGCTACGTGCCACACAAGCAACGAAACCATTGATCTTTTACGATTGAATATCAAAATAACACGTCTTATTGGAAAACCCTGTATATATATAAACACATTATCTGGTAAGAGGTAATAATTTATAATAACGTAATTTTGCAAAAAAAAACAAGTAAGTTATAATGAAAATAGAATCTGCTGTAAATTGAGTGTCGGCGATCAATAAGTTAAAACACCAAAATATTACATTTTTAAGGATATTTAGCGTACTATTTTGCAATTGAATGGTAGTGTGAAACATGCGGCGTTTTGGCGATTTTTTCTTGACATTTCAAGACCTTTCTAGCCTTTAAGTGTCATTCTACTTTTTTACCGCTGAGCAAACTTTAGCGATGTAGGTGACTCCTAGAAACATAAGACGACCTTGCGATTGTATATAATGTATCTATCCACGGAAATTGTCTTAACATGATAAAGGGTCATTAAATATTTTGTGGTTCATTTAGCATCAAATTGAAAATATAATGTATTATGCCTACTTATAATATAAGTATAATTTACTTATAAAATTATGTACTGTATCGCATCCATGCAACCACACCACCTACACTTCTAAAATTGAATATAAAAAAATATTTTTCACATTTATTATTATTATTGTATCTCCTTAATTTTTAAATTTAAATTTAAAAATAATGCTGATCGTTGATTAAATATATTACATATATGTGATAGGTCATCAAAAAGTGCGAAGGAATTGATAACACCCCACCATCAGTTGATGAATCGCCGGGCATGTTTTTGAATGAATTTTTCTTTGGATACAGGACACGCAGCTCCAGCACCATGTGGTTATTCTCAAGGATGTGGAATTCGGCGATCTGAATTCTATACTGCAGTTTATGTACAAGGGAGAAGTATGTGTCAGCACCGCTAATATCAACAGCCTCATTGGCACGGCCGTCTTGCTTGGGGTAGACGGCCTAACTGTGGAGACAGGGGTAAATGTAATTCTTGAAATTTACTATAAAATAAGATTTTTATAATGTGTTTGCAACCTAAATGAAGTAGGCAATTCATTATTGAGATGCACAGTACATTTGTTCCTTTTAAATATTATGTAATTTGTTAAATCGGGTGTAATACGGATAGTTCCTTTGAGCACTCAGGCAATGGGCTCATCGTACTTTCTCCCATTTCACCTCATACTGCAGTAAGGGTTTTCTCATCGGAAGTCCCCTTTGTTTGGGTTCACTGAAGGTCCCGTAATGGATGAGTCAACATTGGTCGCCTCAGCTCTCGTCTACTCTCCCAAGGTCCCTAAATTTTTGTTTGAATGGTCCATTTTTCGTGCCGTAAGTATAAGATATGGAAGGTCCAACCCAGACGAACCCCGAGTACTGGAGTAAGGTCTAAATACTCAGAGATGCTACCTTATATCTCGGAGTCACTTTTCCCCAGTGTTATTCAGCCTAAAAATGATGATGGATGATGGCTATTGCAGGTCGTATTCTGTCATTTAATTATTTGTCTGGAATAAGAAGGCTTTACTTAGCTAAAGTAAGTGTTAGTATTAAGAACGAAAGAATTAGTGTGGGAAGAGAGATTATAATGCTTTTATTTATTTATTTATTTGAAACCTGAACCTAACAGGATATTCCAATATTTTTTTCAGAGAACTTTATTACGAAATGAACAAGAGGAGGTAAGTATTAAAGAAGAAAAGGTCGATGCCAGAGACAACACTGGGCCTGAAGAACACTCTGCAACGAGCAGCATGAAGCAGTCCCCTGCACGGGAAATACTTCCCACTAAGAGACTTTCAAAAAAGAGAAAAAGTGACATGTTGGACCACCCCATGGACGATCGTCTCAGCAAAGTTGGCTGTTCTACTATCAACAGTCCTCCGTGAGTTACCTTCTTGTATTGTTTTGTATAATGTTTTCAAGACACGAGAGAAAAGAAAAACAGAATTTATTAAAAATTAATTACATTAGAACCCTGTTAATTTGGACTCCATAATAAAAAAAATGCATAAAATTCATTTTCTGATTTGAATTTATCCATAGAAATGTTTTTCAAACTAAAATCTGTTTTAATTCACTAACTAAATAGTTATTAGAATTTTTTATTTGTTAATTTATTTATTTTTCAGTGAACCAGAATCACCAGCAACGAATGAGGCAAGAAAACGACAATCTGGCGAATCCACTAGCCAGAACAAAGGTTAGAGTAATGCTAGTAAACGCTAATATATTTCAATTTCTTGAAGCACAAAATTAAAATTTTGAGTGAATAAAGGCCATGGTCAAGTAAAAACTACACAAATACGAGATTCTTACAACAAGGTATTTATTTAAAAGAGATCTTCCAACAAGAGGCTCCTTTTTCAAAGCTGAAATTTTTAATTTCCTCAACCACAACATGTGTTACTTTGACCAATAGAAAATATGAGTAGCATCGTAGCCAATTGAATCACCGAGTTTATGGCTCAAATAATGTATGTACATTCTCTATGAATTATTGGCGTTTTACCACTCCCTCTTTATGTTGATATTTATTATATTTAACCTTTTCTCTGCGGGAGACGCACGCCTGCGACGCACTGTACATGCCCTGTACGCGGGTGGCACATCTGTGCGACGCAAAGTTTCTTCGGCGTTATGGGTATGAAACATGCTTGAGCACGGTAAAACTTATACTCCTAAAAAATCTCACATCTTTATACTACTGACATCTTACGATATTTATCCATAATACGTATCCTAATCATCGATACAAAGATTTGAAGGGATCTTCCAACTCAGAGCGAAAAATGAATCAGTTTGAATTCTTCCCGCGTCTTTACACACGTTATTGCGCAGGCGCATTTTAAAAGATTCTCAAACAGAGACGCTCGCTGTGTAGATTACATTGTTTTATCGAATTATTGTTTTCTTTTTCGTGGATATGAACTTTTTTAATTACAGTGTACATTATCTGATTTATCATATTTTAAAATAAGTTCAGTTACATACATTCATTCAAACTATTGAAGAAATATAAAATTTCGTCAGTGTTAGATTATTTTCAAATAAAGATACGTGGTTAAAACTTTTTTATAGTGAAAAATCAAGTGTAAAGTTGTACAAGTTTGACGTTTTATCAATTTTTGAAAGTATTTTTATTGCCAAAATACAAAATGTCGGGTCGTGGTCTTAATGACGAAGAAATATTTGGTGCTACTTTAGAAATAGATTCAGATTTTGAAATTAGTGACAGTGACGTCGATAATAATTGCGAAGATGCTGAAATACATGAAAGCCATGATTCTGAACCCGAAATGAACATTGAAGAAGGAGAAGAAGTGGTTGAAAATCTGTGGACTGCCGGCCCTTTCGTACCCATTATTTATGAATTCGACGATTTCGCATCAGGTATCAATCCAGATACCAGGTTAACTGAAGACACGCCCGAACTTATGTTTTTTGAACATTTTTTGAATATGACAAAAATTGTTGATGAAACAAATCAATTTTATCAATATAAAGTTAGGACGATGGATTTTACAGCAAAATCGAGAGTTACAAAATGGGTTGATACAACAGTCTCAGAAATGTACGTTTTTATTGCGTTAACATTTGCCATGACTAGGAACAAACACTTAGCTATCGAGGAACATTGGAGTACGAACCCCATAATCTTTTCACCAATATTTGGAAAGACAATGCCCAGAGACCGTTATCAGATAATATTACAGATGCTCCACTTTAGTGATAGTAATATTCAAACGCCTACTGATAGACTGCATAAAATACGTGTTCTTGTTGACCATACACGAAATATTTTTAAATCAACTATGATGCCCCATGAAAATCTATGTATTGACGAAAGCATCATCGTTTTCAAAGGCCGTCTATTATTCAAGCAATACATTCCATCGAAACGTCACCGATTTGGAATAAAAATGTTTGTGATGTGTGACGTCATGACGGGTTTCATTCTCGATTTTATAATTTATGTTGGTTCTGATACAGAAAAAAATGATACTCAAGGTATTGGTATTTCGGGAGGCGTTGTAACCACCCTTTTGTCAGATTATTTCGGAAAGGGTCATAATTTGTGGTGCGACAACTGGTACACTAGTCCAAATTTATTTAAATATTTACACGAAAAAAAAACTAATGCTTGTGGCACTGTTCGGAAAAACAGGAAAGGCATGGCACCTTTTGTTAAATTGAAGAAAGGGGAAATCCAATCAAAGCACCAATCACCGTTGTTAGCTTTGAAATGGCACGATAGGCGTGAAATCCACATGCTGACCACTCTTCACGATGGTTCTGTTGGACCATCGGGAAAAATAAATAGATCGACAGGAGAGCCCATTTTAAAACCACAATGTGTTCTAGACTATAACAAGAACATGGGTCTAGTAGACAAAGCTGATATGATGCTAAGCAACTTAAGTTGTATGAGGAAGTCACTCAAATGGTACAGGAAAGTTGCATTTCATATAATTGATTTGTATTTATTAAATGCTCACATGAATCCTATAATTTCTATACCCGCTATATCCGATTTTTTGACAAAATGATCTGAGTATGACATCCTGTTCACATTTTTGCGAGCAACAAGAGGAGCCTAAAATTGAGTTTCAAAACCCTCCTTATCACGATCAAAAACCATGTTAAAACTGCGAGTGAGAAACCAAATCCGCTATATCATACAGAAAGTTACTATCAAAATCCGCTATATCGGATTCAACGAATCACAAGCAGTTATTTTGCCAAAATACAATATGGCCGCCGCTCTGACGCCACGCTCGTGTGTCAAAATGATCTACGCGTGAGTTTCTAAACCCGCCATGTCGGCTCAGTTGACTTTCTAAATCACGAAGTGAGTATCAAAATCCGCTATATCCATTTTATTTATCGAAATTACTTAATTATTGCTAGACATATATAGAAAAATAAATGCTTTTCGAAATTTTATTACTCCAATTCATTATATAAAAAATTGTAATGCATTTACTTATGTACGCTAGAGATGTGACAGTTTTTTGCGGTTTTCTCCAAATCAATGAAAGTTGATATAGCGGGTATAGAAATTACACGACTCACATAATATACCAAACTGTAACATCAAAAAAAGTCAGTTTGGCTGATTTCCAAATGGCTGTGATTGAGCAATTACTAGAGAAATATCACAAATCTTTGCCGAGTATTTTACGTCCCACAACATCAAGAGATTACCCGATGCGTTTATCATCGAAAATTGTTTCCAAACACATGCCCATTAAAGTTCCCCCTTCAGCAAAAAACACAAACCCTCGTCGAAGGTGTCGTGTCTGTGCCACTTCAACACTGAAGCCCAAAGTCAGAAAACTTACTAAATTTATGTGCTTAGAGTGCAATGTGCCGTTATGCGTTGAGAACTGTTTCAAAATTTATCACGATAAAAAAATATATTAAGTGATTCATATTTACGGTGACATAATAACAGAAAAATTATTTCATTATTTTTGTAAATTTAAGTGTAGTTATTTTTTATTATATGAACCTTTTTAAGTGTGTCAATATTTCATGTATCCAGTCAAACGCGACATCGCACCCATAAATCAACCACTTACATCGCACCACAGTTGAAGAGCTATACTCCGGTATGTTTATAAGCATGTGTATCGTTATCTTTGAAATATAAACATGGCCGCCCGGGTATACCGTATCAGATTACGAATATATACTTCGAATTTTTATCAAGTCTCATTGATGTTCGGATCGTTTATTTATACTTGAAAAGATAATTCAAGACATAAGCGACGTATTTTTTAAAACAAATTTTAAAATCCATGCGTGATTATTGTTTAAAGTCATAAATTAGATTGATGATAAATAGCCCCGCGTGTGAACGAAGTGATACAAATTAATGACGCATAGAAAAGGTTAAACTTTCAAGCCCAACCAGTAAATCCACATGTGTCTTCCTTTTAACTTATTAATTATTCTTAATTTGTTTTCTTTTGATCTTCCTCCACATTATACACTCCATAATCGTAATCGATGGCTCTTCACAACTGCCAAATACAAACTGAGCCACTGTACACCATACCAAAATTGTGACCATTAACCTTTATGTAACTGAAGTTAAAAATCAAGTTACACCCGAAGGAGGATCACTAGGGTCCCCAATATATTGCAGAGCGATTGCGTTTCTTAATATGTATTCCTTCTGCCCTTTCCAGTAACACTTGGACAGGTTGTTTCACAGAATTTGTTAATTTTCAAGTTCCAGGAAAGTCCTATCCAAGTTCTGTTATTATTTCAGTTCTGTGAAGCAACTACATAAAGATATAATAACAGAACTTGAATTTTAACTTTGAAATTTGATGAATTGTTCAAATTCTGTGAAGAAACTTGTCATTAGATATACTACCTGTTATATCTGCCTTTACTATGCAGACGTCGGTGTTGGGAACTTTTTGAAATAAGTAAAAGGTTCGTCTTATAATTGTGTTTATTTACGTTACAATAAAAGGTCTGAATTAAACTACACTGTTCATTACCCGAGGGTAGGTAATTCTCTGGCTCCCGAGGAGCTTGCTCTCTGACAATATAATCTCACAAGTACCTGTTACACCCTAGCGACATCTGACGGACTCTGTAGTAAGCTTTATGACTAGCTCCATCTATCGATTAAATACTCAACCTTATTACCATACATCACACTACCTATTTTTCTTTAACTGGACTCCGCTCATCTTCGCCCATCTGTCGATCAGTAAATATTAAAAAATGGTAACAGCATGCATATTATTGTAGCCCTTTAGCCCCTTTTGTGCACTTTTTATGACCGCAAGTGAGGAATAGGCTACTTGTATCCTTTTTATAATGACTTGGAAACAATTGTATGGATAGAGATTGTAAAATTACTCCATTTTAATTTTAAATATAGCAACACTGAGACTTTTTGGAGTGAAAATTTAAATATTTATTGTTTTTAAGTTTAATTTGAAGAACTTTATATTTCTTTTATATACTCAATAATATTTTATTTTATTCTTTTATATACTCAAATATCGTCGTCGTTCAGGCAAAAGTCACCAACCCTAAAAACATCATTTTGAGATATTAATCGTGATTTTAATGTTTGAAGATGGAGGAAAAATCAGAATTTAATATTTTTAAGATTTTATCTGCATTACATCACTCTCCCATGTCTTCCTAATAACTTCCAAAAATTATTTAAAATTTTTGATGCTCGTTAATACAGTGGTGCCTCACACAACGAACTTAATTCGTTCCAGGAGCAAGTTCGTTATGCGAAAAGTTCGTTATGTGAAACGCGTTTTCCCATAACAATACATGTTAAAAAAAATAATTCGTTCTGTAGCATAAAATATGGTAAAATGACATAAAAAAAAGATAAATTTTTTGTTATTATTTTTATTTAGATACATCTAAAAACATAATGAAAAAAACACACATTTTTTAATTTTAAGAAATAATCGAATCTTGCACATCTTCATCCATTTTCCGCCGATGGTGCGCAAAAGAGAAATCACCTTCCTGCTTTTTTTAGAACCCATCATATAAAAAAAATGTTGAGTTTATCTTAAAAGGACGACTGCCGTGATACGTGTGCGATTTAATTCGTAATGAAGAACGATTGCTGCGATACGTGCGTAAGTTAAGCGTACTACGCAGTGACTAACGAGCATAAATGAACCACTCACTAGATCAATATCTTCGGGTTTTTAGTACTGAGCCCATGGGTCCTAATGTTTGCCATAGATAAAAGTCTGTAACTGAAAAATATACGTCACTACTACACATACTCACCATCGACTAGGATAGAAACTATAAAAAAGGCGTAACCATAGACAATATAATTCTCATTCGGAGCCAACCCATTGGCTAGCCTAAAATCGGCCAATGACAGCGGCCTATAAACATGCATGAAGTTCGTATTGGTTTGTGGAAAATATACGTCACAATTTACCCATAGAGATTACCGTGTCTTTTTTTCTGACCCACTTTTTTCTCGGAGTTATACCCCCCTGCTAACGAGTCTAACGACTGCCTGCGCGGGAGGATGCAATTAATCGGCAGTGATCGTAGAAGATCGGGCGACTTCGTTGTGTGAAGCGAAGTTCGTTGTGTGAAGCGAAGTTCGTTGTATGAATCGTGAAATGAACGAAAAGGAAGTTCGTTGTGTGCAGCATTCGCTGTGCGAGGCGTTCGTTGTGTGAGGCACCACTGTATATTTAAAATGGTTTGAAAGGGGGGGAAGTTGGCTCAAATGTGGTTTGGTGACTTTTGCTTGTTAATAATCTGGACAGTAATAGCTAATAGAGGAACAGTGAAAGGTAGGGATATACGTTATAATAAAGAAAATGTGGTTAATAATAAGTTTTATTCAATAAAATAGGTAGAACTTTAACATATTTAAAAAAATATGTAAGATTAATAAGTAATTACAAAAAATTTACTCATTTTTTTAGAAAATACAGGCAAAATAAAGATTTTTTCTTCCTAAAGTAAAAAAACATGTTACAAAGTATAATTAAAACAAAGATCGTAAGAGAAAACAAATATAAAATTAAAATTATTGATAACTAATCCTCTTCCTCTGTATCACTTCCAGCATCGGGTTCTGGATTCCTATTAATAACGCTTGTCGAGCTCGGCAGAGATTGATACCAGTGGTGGAATTCTTGTGGTATCACACCCTTTTCACATTATACCATCAAATCCTTATGTTTTATTATTATGTTTTATGTTTTATTGCCAAATATCCTTTTGTAAGATGTGATGCTGGGCGGTACAACATCCTTTTCTCTGCAGTAATCTATAAACAGTGCAAACATTTTTGATATCGACAATTTGCTGTCTAAGTATTGCCGGCCTGATGATTTCCTCACGTAATGTGACTCTGTAACAGGAAATTTTTCAATATGTCCTTTGATCAGTTTAACTAAGCTGTTAGGCATCTTGTTTCCATTAAATACATTTAAATTGTTGGCTTTTTCATAAGCTTTGTTAATAGGACCATTACTAACGCACAATGTTTTCAAAAAAAAATCTCGGCAAACCCTTTCTTCTCTGCCATCTTTAAAGAAATGGTAGTGCTTTGCATTAGCACGTTTCTTCAAAGGTGGCTTTACAATCCTGCATTTAATTTCTACGACCTTGGTGTTAGTCAGGATAAAATCCTTTTGACGGCCAGTAGTCACCCAGACTCCAGTATTCAGAGCATATTAATTCTCTTTTCTCTTCTGGAAACTTTGTGGTGCAATTAAATATGCATTTAGTGCAGCTGGCTTTTTTGGGGGTTTTGGAACTAAATACCCTCTTGTTTACTTCATAAGCCTTTCCAGAATTCCTAAGATCCTTTGCAATATTGCGAGTCCAGGTAGAAGGATCTGACGTGCGCCACCGACTTCTATTGTTGGTATGTTGGTCGCAAACTGGAAAACAAAAAATGTGCTTTAATTGTAGTCGTATTGTTGTTTTTAAATAGTTATTTTGTAAATAATATGAATTGAAAATATGAAACAGTATTCATAACACGAATCAAACAATGTCACTACCTTCTGTTTCCCCATCAATATTATCTGGGACATAGCTAGGATCATCGTTTTCCTGATCATTCCCATTGACTTCTGCAACAATATTGTTTTTATCCTTTAGCGTATCATCGGCACTCTGAAAAACAAACAAAACTAATGATGTGAACACAGAACGTTTTAATACTATGCACCAACACAAAAATATACTTACAATAGGCACAGGGCTTGTAGCGGTCACTTCATAATTAATATTTAGTGATGTTCCTTCACCGAATGAGATATAATGATCCTTCATTTCCTCCTCAGATGGTTCTTGTAAAAATTAATTCAATGAATTTATTGATAACTTTGTTAAACTTTTTAACTTGAACCAACACAACAAAATATACTTACAATAATAGGCACAGCACTCGCATCTATTATTTTTTCAATATAAATGAAGTTGGAAGATTCACTAATTAAATTGTTATCCATTACATTCTGAAACAATAAAGAACATAGAAATATGTGTTAATATGAAAAGAAAACAAAAAAATAGAAGGGTATTATTAAAGGATAAAAACTCACAGTCTGGGTATAGTTGTCAACTTTGTTTATTTCCCTTATTTGGGGATCTAGGTTCTTTGATCTTCTCTCTTCCATCAATGTATTTGAAGAACTCTGAAATGCAATAAAATTAGTAAATTATAACCTCCAAATACGTATTATGGTACATAAGACAATGTTAACGAATATAAATTAACTGTTTGGTTGTAATTTCATTGCATTATTGAATAGAAGAGTTTATTTATGATAAACACTTACCGGTACAACAATGTCAATGGCGTTTGATGCACTGTGATATTTCGAGTAATGCATGATTACAGAACTCCGGTTCGGCAAATCAATATTACAAATCTTGCAAAGCATTACGATGTATACTAATATAACAATAAGTATTAACAAAACAATCGAAACAATAACGTCCCCGAGTATTTAAACGTTCAATAACAGGTTAGCGTCTTGCGACAGGAAGCGAATAGCATGGTGGCATAGAAACGTCATAACGTCAAACGTCACATCATAGAGGAAACTGAGCATAAACGAAAAATATTTGTCAATCAGAACTCTCTATGGTTGGATGGTTACTTTTGCTTGTTTATTTTATCAGTGCTGTGTTGAAATTGCAAGCAAAGGAAAGTAACCATTACGCGGTAGCGAGTTTTGCTTGTTATATTTTATACCAACCCGATCTTATTTATAACAAGCTAAAGTAACTATTCCTGCTTGGCTTTTTTTGCCTGTTTCAGAACAGTATGAGTAGTTCTGAAATGAAAATTAAGTAAAACTCACCAGCCATAGTTTAGAAACTTTTGCTTGTTTAAGTTATTAGGAAATTTTTTTTTTCTTTATACTGTCAAACATGTCTATCCGCGTATAAAGGCTTACGCTTGTTGAGATGTTATCGAAAGTCATGCAGTGAAAAATAAATAAATCGGATTTACGAAGCATTTTATTAACTAAAGTACTCCGGTGACTTGTGCATATTAAAGAACATAATTTTACGCATCGGGTGGCAAACTCAACTCAAAATTGCCTTTTTCAGGGTTGGTGACTTTTGCTTGAACGGCGACGATATGTTCAATTTATGAAAACAGTTTTTCTATAAACCAGTTCTGCTATGTAATTATTATTACGTGTGACAGCTGTTTCGCCCTCTGAAGGCATTAGTTTGATAATGCCTTCAGAGGGCGAAACAGCTGTCACACGTAATAATAATTACTAGCAGAACTTGTTTATAAATAAACTGTTTTTGTGAACATTTAACATTAATTCACTTTGGTTTGCAGGCTGCAAACATTGTTTTATGAAATTATAAAGCAAGCTTTTGGATTATACAATATCTTCAATTATTTTTAAGATCTCAAATATTCTACGGTAGTTCATTTTTAAAGAATAAAATGTAGTGTTTGCGCTCCCCGCAATTTGAATTTTGACAGATTAATAAAGTGAACACGGCATTTGAACTCAGGGTTGCCAATGCATATGTTCTAAAATACCCACAATAAATGTTAAAATTCCCCACAAGTTCCTTTACTTCCCAATTGAAACAAAATTATATTGAAATTAGCATTTATTTTATATTATTTTATCTTTTTCGGATTTACTCTTTCGTTCAGGATTAAAATATAGAAATTTTGCTAAATTTGTTTTAAATTATAGTTTATTCTAATAAGTACATTTTATTCTATAAATATTATTTTTCAATATGGTTGGATAATCAGGAAATGCTATTTTATTCAGTATTAGTCATGTTCGATTTCATATTCGAGAATCCCAACATTTTCCCCACATCAACGTTCTCTCCACAAAATACCCAACCGGTTTAAATTTGGAATTCCCCATGAATTGGCAACCCTATACCGAAGCGGCTGGTTATTTAAAAATGATTTTTAGGGTATTTAATTCTTTTTTTTTTGCACCCATAAGTTATGTCTGATCTTTCCGGTTCATAAAGATATGCCATGGTTTCAAAAAACAATAAAAAAGCACTGAATAGAGAAGTGAAAGATGAGTAATTGAATAAATATTATTTAATATTAATAAATAATAAAAAAATTCACGCAGATCGACTACCTAATAGTTTTCCTAAGGTTATTTAAATTAAAGTATAAGTGATGAAAAAACACAACTTAGATATCGCTCAAAAATCTCATTTGGGGGAAGTCTAAACCTCCCGCACCCACCTCGGGTGCGGGAGGTTTAACATGGCGTAGATATGTAAAATTCTCCTTACATTTATTATTCTAATTACCCTGTATTTTTGATTTCAGAACTAGTCAAAATGAAATGCCCTCACTGCAGCAGCATGTTTGTGAACAGGTACAATCTTAAAGTACACATACGCGACATGCACGACAGCCCTGAGGTGTCGCCCATCTGCGACATCTGCAACAAACAGATGCGGAATATCTCTTGCCTTAGGATGCATCTCTTCAATCATAAGAAACAAGCGCAGAAAAGGGATGAATCAAATGTGTCAAAACCGGAACCTAATGATGGCACAACCAACATGTCTAACCAGTAATTATTTAACCAGTGTAACAAAGCTTTAAATTTGAACATGTTCACATTATAGCAATCTGATATTTCCAGTAATAACCCAGCAATAACCCTGTGATCCATCTATTTCAATTATTTATTGACAAATGTATAACAAGTGCAACTAAAACTAGAGATGTAACCCTACATCTTTGTGGATAAATAGTTTAAAATTATGTACAATTTTCAAAGTTCATTTTTTAAATTAAACTCTAGTGAACAAATATATACTACATAGGCAATGAAGTTACAATACATAAATAAATGCTGTTGTCTCACAAAAAGTGGCAAGTAAGAAACACTCTTACACAAAACTACGAAATAAAAATCAGACAATTAGCATTTCTTTTGCTTACTACTATGAAAGCTCTAAAACACGTCTATATGTGTTGTAACATCATTGAACCGTTATTCACTTTGCTTTTGATTGAGACTATTATATTTTTAAAAAAAAATTCCAAATTTAGAAATTCATTTCTAAATTAAATCAATATATCATTTATTTCCATCTTTAGAAAAATCAGTTTTGTAATCCATTGAGTCGTAGTGTACTATTTGTACGGGTATCACCAATAATTGAGTATAATAATCGGTATCAGATCGGCAAAAACATGTTACGGTAAACCTCTTCTTAAAACCATGTTTATGTCTTCAAACCTTCATGAACCTAATAAAGAATTAGGTATATCTTAAACCATCTTACATGTTTGTAATAATACATGGCTTTAATTGTAGGAATAAAGCTCTCTTAAGTGCTCTCTACAAATGAATATATACATTATTATTAACATTAATATTATTTTTCAAGTATTAGAATTTTTTTAGTTTTTTGCTTTGAGCGCACTTCATTGTGAGTAAGACTTGTGTACAAAAAATGTACTTGTACTATGCTTGTGAAACATTCCCCATTGCCTTCCCTACAACATCAACTGAAGTGTGTAATGCTGTGCAACGGTATATTACTTCATTCTAACTTTATCTATGACTTTAATCAGAGTATTATTTTGTATCTTAGTTAAGTTCTATAACCAGTGCACATAAATGTTTTCCAAAAATAAATGAAGCCTACATGGTACTAATGATTTAATCAACAGTGGCCACCTCCAATTCCAATGTATTGAAGGTTTTGACTGGATCTATTTCAGATGTCTATTTTTAGTGGTTAGGGAAGGTATTATATAATATTTTTATTCTGTCAATTCAGAAATTTTGATATATAAACATTTTAATATGCATTCCAATTTTATTGTTTATTTGTTAATTAAGTGAACTGACTGATTTTTTTGTATTTTCGAAGATAAGTTGAGGTTAGATAAAACATGTCTAGTGTAATTGTAATCAATAATAATATGATATATTTTTTTACGATTGATGATTAAGAGAAATTTGTACAAACTTTAATACTCTAAAAATTTCATATTTATTTTCATTGTGCAAAAATATATATATTTTTTAAATAATTATATAAGTAAATGAACTATTACGTACTTACACTGTACATAATCATGAATTTGTTCAATTTATAGTATTTTAATCAAATTGTGTTATTTAGTTACATTCCAAAACTTGAATATTTAAATTATGTAATAGTACGATGTTCTCTATCATATTTGTACCACTTCAAGGTATGGTGTTGCATTTGCGAAGCATTATTATTATTTTGAAAAAATAACATGTTTCCTAGTTTTGTGTGGTGATTAAAATCATTTAATTAGTCACAAAACTTACTACAGTAGAACCCCATTAATTCGAACCCCGATAATTCGAAATTTTCGCCAAAAAAATATATGCAGAAAAAAAATTTCATACAAAATGTTTTTTTAATTTTAATTTTTTTAAATTTAATTCTAAATTTATTTTTGAAGCGGTGATTACCGCCGCAGTTGGCGGTAATCACCGCTTCAGAATCGGCTGCGAAAATTCTTTTTACATGGGAATAATTCGAATTAATACGAATTTACTCCAAAGATACTACCCGAATTTGAAGGGACGGCCGAGGAACTCGATTTTCGGCGTTTTTTTTTTTCAAAAAATTTCCAATTACGTGGGAATTCAACAATTCGAAATTTTATTTTTGATGTCCCGTGGATTTTAAATTAACGAGGTTCTACTGTATTGATTAGAGGAAGATAAAATGTAGCATGTTGTATATTTAAAATGATGGTCTTTATATAGATGAGAGTTAGAGGCCAACTGCTGAAACATCAAAAAATCCTTAAGCAATGATAACAATTTAAATTCTTGAAACATGCTCCTAATAGAGACGATATCTATGTACATATTATATATAGTGAAAATATCCTTAGATTAATATGCATTTTCCATTTTGTTTTTGGCATACTACAAATTATTACCTTATTATTTCCTACACACCGTTTAAAAACAATAATTTATGTCCCTAATTTATTAACAAAATACCCAATTATAGTTGTTCTTATAACCCATTTGCTCATTATAAATAAGTCTACTTTATATAAGTATAAGTAAATTAGATATAGTTTTTTTAAATATTATTACGTCTACCCTTAACGTGTTCACAGATACATGTTTCTGATTGCCATCTTAATTAGACTTGTTTATCCATTAAGTAACTTCTCTGAATTGAACTTCCCTAACTCAATTTTCATTAGTTTTCAGGGAAATATAGTAAATCACAGTCTCAGTTTTTACCTGGTGAATCTAAAATCCATTTTAAAGTGGATTATATATATATTTTCATAAATATTGTTCATTCTTATTTGAGTAACACTAACATCAAATTGTTAGCATTGTTCAATTTGTAATAATTGCAGGTATTATCAGTGCAACATCTTGCTGAAACTTTTCCCGTGGCGGATTAGACTATTCACTTTCTGGGCCAATGCACTGGCCCAATGAGTGCAGGACGACTTGGTCGTTGCATGCGTTGGCCGGTCAGCTCGATTATTGTCAGTTTTCGTGCACCTATCAATGACTCGCTAAAAGCGTTCACACATTGTCTTCAGCTCGCAATACGAGTTCAGCGGAGACAGTCGTGTTGATTATTGCTTGAGTGATTATTTACGTTAACGAATTATTAATTAATTAAAGGCCTCCTTGGTCAAGGGGTAAGGCTCTCGACTAGCTGAGCTGAAGGTTACGGGTTCAAATCGAAAGTGTGAAAGTAAATTTTATTTGATATATTTGTGTTATTTCACAATTTACTCATTTAAAATAATATATAGTATATTTACGGCACGTTCCAGAGTGGAAGATACTCTCAGTATCGCCCTGGTGTAAGACCACCATTTACAATTGAAACGTTGCTTGAAATGGCTTTGGCCGTGTTTGGTGACCAGATCTGAATACCCAGGTACTTTCCCACCTTCCTCTTCCCCATATCCTTCCCTTCCCCTTCCCCTCCCCACAACCTTCAGCCTCACAACTTACCCCAATATTATGCCATAGTCTCACCGGCTCCAGACGGTTGGGAGAAGTGGGGACTCTTGTATGGTTTTTACATAAAAAAATATTTTTCAAATAAATTGTCACAGCTATGATAATTTCCACATACATTTAGATTTGAAGACCTCCATGGTCGAGGGGAGGTTCTCGACTTGCAATTCGAAGTTCAGAAATTGTGTTATTTCATCATTCATTCATTTAAAAATAATAAATAGTAGACTTGCCCCACATTCCAGAGTGGAACATAATCTCAGTATCGCACTAGTATAAGACTACAATGCAGAAACGTTGCTTGAAATGGCTTTAGCCGTGTTTTGTGACCAGATCTGAATAGGCAGATATTACTCCACCTTCCTCTTTCACTACCTTCAGCCTCACAACATACCCCAATTGGGAATGCCGTAGTCTCACTTGCTGCAGATGGTTGATAGCAGTTGGAAATCTTGTACGGTATTCACATTAAAAAAAGAAGATCAAATGGCCAACACAGAATAGGATATTTTCATTGTTTTTTTTTCTCCAAAAAAATTACGATAACAAAGGTAAATTTAGTTTATGTTGATGAATAAATTTTCTATAATGATTTAAAATTTGCCATTTTTGATTTACCACCTAAATGACATGACGTCATAGTGCCAATGTTGGCCCACTGCATTGGGTCAATGTGTACTAGCCGTATTAGGAGGTTGTTGCTTGAATTTATTATTATTGGTTATGTAATGACTCGCCCATTATCCGCTCTAAGGTGATTAGTAGCCCTTTGCATCCTTTGACTGGAGCACAAGACAGAGTGCATGTTAGGCGAAGAATGGGGAGTCACACTCCTAGATAGTTTCCCTGACTGTGTACAGCAGAAATGATTGTTATTGACCACGTTAAGGTTTAGACCATTAGTACCGTGGTGTTAAATTGTCACAAAATTCCATTAATGTTTAAGCTTTGAAATTACCTGATTACCACCTACTGATTTAAAAATAATGGAAAATAATAATTTTAATTACATAATACTGAAATAATAAATTATTATTGTCTGTTTTGCCATTATATAACATATAACCAGGGTATAATCATTTATTAAATTATTGTGAGCCATTTTCAGTTCTGTCCATTTTTATTTCATATTTTCATTATTAAGATTATGTTATGAAATTAAACAAAATATTATTTATATTATTGAAGCCGTGGCACTTGAAGAAAATGCTTCGGTGATTATTTTTTTTTAGGTTTATTTTAAATTACACTTCTTTGATAAATATTGTCAAGAAAATGAATTGTACCTTCAATACTTACAGCAGACCCCTGACTTGTGCCCACCATCCCTTCACCGACCACTTACATCCGATTTATATCTTTGCCAATCTCAAAAATAATCCAAGAATCAGATATTTTTAATTTTTGACCTTTCCAAAATATTCTGGGAAAAAGTAAGATGATTTTTTTATTAATTGGTATTTTTTTTATTTTATTTTTTATTTTTTTTTTATTTATTAATTTTTTTTTTATACATACATGGTTACATAAAATATTGAAAAATGTATAAAAAATATTGAAATAAATGTACATAATTAAAAAAAAAATCCCACGAAGGCGAATTATTATTTACTTTACTAGTATTATTATTTACTATTGCGAGATTTATTCACTTTAACATTTTGATATATTATTTACTTATGTATTTGCAAACTAGACTGCATTATGTGGACAGTGAGTTTCAAATATCGAAAAAGATAATAAAAATAATTTTCTGTTATAATATTAGATTATAGGTAGGTACCTTAGGTACTTTATCACTTATGAATCATTCTTTACACAAGCAGTTCCAATTTTGAAAATGATATATAAAGTCACAGCAAATTTGAGTTCATTGTGAATAATTTCACACAGCATGTCACGGACAATCAAAATTAGTGTGCTTGATATTATGTTGGTATATTAATTATAGTTTATAATTATAATATGTGCTAGTTTTAATCTTTGATATTTAATTATTGATCCTTATTTTCTTTAACTTCTCGGTGAGCGAATGTTTGCAAACTAAACTGCGTAATTGTTTTTTTCTTCTTTATACAAATTTTTTTTAATTTTAGCCACAAAATTGTCGTTTACATTATTATTATTTATATTATATGTACTACTTTTTTATATGAAATCTAACGCCGCTTGTTTTATAGAAGCGAAATCATTCTTACTCCTTATGCATATTTTTTAATTTGAATAACAAAGATCCGTCCAAATGTGAATTCAATGTCTGTAGAAATGATTACTGTCCTGGAACCAATCAGGCAATAAGAGTGGGGTCTGCTTTATCTTTTTAACAATAATTTTTAACCACTTTTTTCATAATTTAAAAAAAAAATGAATAGATAAAAGTGATCAAAATGAGCTAATTATTTACAATACAACTACATATTATTTAATCTTTAGAAGATTTCATAATATATGACTAGAGAAAATTATAAAAATTCTCTCTCAAACCTGTTCAATACTTCTCTTGTTTCATAAATGTCCTTCTTTTTATTGTTTTCATATTAAAAGATAATTAAAAATAATAATCGTTTTGTTTTATTTAAAAGTCTGTTCTTTGAAAGAAGATAACATTAAGCTACTTACACACATTGATGTTTGATCGAACATGTTGACATGGAACCATGTTCGTCATTGCGTCCACGCTTGAGCCACTCGACACAATACGCCATAGATATAGGCGCCACCAAGACGCTGCAGTCAAATCGTAAATTTCTGTCAAATATCCAGCAAAAATTATGGATCAGTAAACTTGTTGAGACGCATTCGAATGAGCATAAAACCTTCGAGCATGAATGAGCGTGGGTACATTGCTTTAGGGATGATTAGATGATCCTGAAGAAAAGAGCTCCCAGCTTCTTTACTCCCATTATATACAAGGGCAAGTGTTATGTTCATTATTTTTATTATTTAGTGGTTTTTTGACTGCCGTGTTAAGGATTAATATTATTTTATTACATCCTTTTATATTCAAGAAATAATGGTCTAAAAAATTTTACCAGCGTTTGACGATTGGAAGGATATCATTTTTTTAATTTGGGTATTAAAAACAAGATTGACGAATTAACATTTTTTCTGAAAACAGTCACATTACATGAATTTAATTTTTTAAATGCAGACCTAACTTGTGGTGTACATTTAATTAAATCAGTACATAAACAGGAATATTGCCCAAATATTTGAGTATGCAAGCACATGTTTTTAAATAAATTTGATTGAATTGCAATAAGAATTTAGTAATTTTTTGTCCAACACCAATATATAATATAAAAGGCATAGAAGAATATAAAAGTTAAAAAATATTTTTATTTAGTTAATTTTCCTTTAATTTGTGTTTTAGATACCTACTTTCGAAGCCTATTCGATCCATGACCGCCAAAAGATACCAAATAATCATACGCAAATTGGATCCCCTACTTTATTGTGTATTACAGTGGTCTAAAATTTAGTTGAGGAAAAACCACTATCAGTATATCTAATATTATTATAAATTAATATTGTGTCGCTTACGATATACAGTAAAACAACTTCCTTAAATTTGCGATAGTGGAGCTGCAAAAGCTTGAGTTTTTTTTTACTTCCCTCGTGGGTTTGTAAGGAATCGACAAACCGAATACTGTAAGACTTTGCGCAGAAAAGTAAACTTCACCAAAATAAGGTAACGGTTTGAAGCGCAGTCCATTGAGGGACTTTTCGGATTAGAGTCTATCAGCACTCAGTTTATGCCGATTCCTTACCGGCCAATGAGGGAGCCTAGTTGTAACTGAAATCAAATGAAGAAGAACATAAACCAAGGCAAAATTGTAAAAACCAGTTGGTCATATAATTTTTTTTTTGTGAACACCACGTGAAATTAAGGGTTTGTCACAATTTATTTATTTACAACTCGGATCGCGGTATCTATACAAGATGGATTTAAAAAATCAGATATCTCTTTTAATACTCATGCCAAAACAGAATTAACTAAAACTACAGAAACTGGGAAATAACTAATTAATAATGAAAAGAATGCAACTTAAAAAAAACTTAACTCACACTGGAGGCCCCGAGGAAAACAGTATCATTTGGGGCCTATGTCATCTTTGGGAAAGCTGGGTGGAGGGTCTTTTCAATGAGAGGAAGGGGTGAGGAAACACAGAAGCCGGCAAATCGTTCCACAGATGAGCTGTTGAACTCAGGAACGAGTATTAAAAGCGACCCATTCACATGTAACAAATGTGCACATATGTTGGGCTCGCGTTTGGCGTGTTTTCCGACTATGCACCGCTGCCAAAGGGATAAATGTCGTTAGTTTCTCGGAGCATCTTCTTTTGTAATGCCGGTAGAACAAGGACAGCATACCAAGCTGATGTCTGTGGTCTAAAGATAGCAATCCATTTCTTAAAACGGGAATCACTGAAGACGGGACATCGCCCGTTCCTGCATAGCTTCAAGGGTTATTGTGGGGCTCTAGACCAGAGGTGGCTGCCAAATCCACCTTGGGCGCACTTGCGAGTTAGTCAACAGGGTCAGCAGTTCTGTACTATTAAATTAGTTGCAGGCCCTGTATAGTACCCAGCTTCTGGCAAACTTCGAACTTGAATTCAACATTGATGGAGCTCCCATGTCTGAACTTGACCCTCCATCGTTGGGGCCCTATGGAAAATTTGACATATTATTTTTAGTCCTGTTTCCTCAATGTGTACCAACCATGTTCACAGCATCCCCACAAACTTACAACTTTATATTTCCCATCGGGCCTAAGACCGGCCCAGACCGAGACGACGCATTACGTCTATATCTGGCACTAAGCTTGTTACATTTATTATAAAAATAACAGATATGTAGTTTTACCGCCAGTTACAAAATTCCTTTCTTCCTTTAATATTTTTTGTTCACCAATTTGTCAAAGCAGCAGCAGCTGCCTCCTTCTACAAATTGCTGCTAAATTTCAGTGGGACAGAAGCATGATAAACGTTTTCAAAAAAGGTGTTACAGATACAAAAAAACCTACTATAAGAAAAAAATGGAAGATTGTAAACATAATTTCCGGAAAATGTGGCAAACACTAAAGGAATACACAATTTGAGTATTAAGTCATCTGACGGCTGTCCTGCTGTTATAGAAAATGTCAGATATTTTGTTTTATTGAAATTCTGTGTGAAGGGGGTCCGTGTTCCGCTTTTTTGTAGATACACTTATCCAATCTCTTTCTTTAAATAAAATTAACGTATCGTCAGCAAAACTAATTATTTTTCGCCTTGTTCCTGGGTTACAGATATATATTAAAAATAATACCGGTCCTGGTACGTTTCATTGGAGCCATCTACATACGAACCGGGGACATTATTTATGTAACTTCGATAGATGTAGATTTAGAACTGATTTAAAAATATATATTATTGGCAAATACAATCTAAATAAAATAAAAAATACAATCTTCTATTTTTGTACAGTAGGTATCTTTTGTATCGGTAATAACTTTTTTGTAAATGTTCTGTATCTTTTTTAGTATCTTAAAATAGCGTGTATATCGTACAGATTTTGTTTTCTGGGGTAACTCGTGTTAAGTGATCCATTGATTAATTTTTATGTTTTTTGTGAGATTATCTTTACAATTATTTTGGTAATAGATAAAATGTTATGTTGAATGAGTTTTATGAAATATTTCCGTGGTTCATTCGTATTATCCATAATTTGTAGTTTTTTCCAATCGGTACATTGTAGGTATAATTGATTTTAGGTGGTTTGTACATGCACAGCTGATATATAAATAAAAGCTTGTGAAAAAAACATAAAGTGTACTAGATAGTGGTCGATACGTATGGGAAACTTTTTGTTTCTTTCCCATTTGCCTATCATTTCAGATTGCATTTTTAATGAAACTTGTGCATACAGTTTTAAAAACGTTGCGCAAAAATTAGATTAACATAATAATAAATTTTATATACTCGATTCCAACTTACATCATACATACACATTGGGATTGGATTATATTTGTTCCCCACGCACTCCATGCCCGCCTCACATAGTCCGGAAAATCGAGTTCGAACAAGAGTCACAAGGATAGTCCGTTACCCTTAGTGTGGCGCCTCGCCAGTACCTACGGTGCGCCAATACGAGGGTTATGAGCGGGTTAATATAAAGCTGGACCCACACGGCAGAGCAAATAGCTCCGCGCCGAGCCAAAACTCAAGTGGAAACGGGGAGCCAAAACTCATAGCGGGGAAACTCAGGTGGCTTGATAGGCTCGGAAGCTCTGCTTGATATTCGGCCAGTCTAAAATCCACGGGTCCGAACCAATACGTGCTCGACTCGGTCGTATGTGGCAAATCCAAGCAATGTGGAAATTCGCTCAGTATGAATTCGGACATCGAGTCGGCTGACCCCTATTTTAAAAATCGTATAAAGTCAGCTAGTCATAACTAAACCAAAAAACCTCAATCAAACTCAAATAATTAGAAAGTAACAAATATGTTAAAGTAATTAAACTCTATGGTGAACAGTTTTTATTGTTATAAACAAAACATTTTCATAAAACATTTATTACATTTGAGTAAGTATATTATTTGTTTTCAAATCATTAGTTTATACTCACTAGCACTTAACAAGAATATTAATGTTCATTAACAAATCAATTTATTTAAGTAACAAAAGCGCTCAAATATTATTATGTTAGTGCATTTAATTCACAATATAATAGTGTAATATTGTAAAGCTTACAAACGATATTCTTTTTAAATCACAACTGGTTAGTGATATTATAAATTTTTGAATTCTTTTAGAAAATTATGTATTAAACTAGTTAATTAGTGTGAGTTGTATTATTTAATTACATCCAATAAACTAATATTGTCTGTAGGCAATGTATATTCAATCCAATATTACATGTCTCGTAGAATCATAACGTAATTGAGATTGGCAGTTTTACGGCAGTAAGGCAATGTAATTGATTTTATAATGATATAGGATATTCAAATACTGTATTATATGTACCTCCTGCTTAAAATTTTAATGCGTATTATATGTATTGATAATTTATTAAATACTAAATTAGTGTGATTTTGAGAAATTATACTAGAATTTGTACTAAACAAAATTAAAGTCACACATAACTAGATTCAACAAGGTTTTATCATTCATTTCCGTGCCATACATTACATTGAATAAATGATAATAATATAGTATTTTTACCATCCCTACATTATGGAAATATTTCATTAATTTCTCACTAGTATTTTGAATAAATGCATTATAAATAACAACGTATGAATACATCGAAAGAAAGAAAGTTGACAACTTTATATGGGAAAATATTTCACAAACTACCTAAGATTAATCCTCTCTCCATGATCCGTGAAAATAATCACATCGCTTGCAGTGAGGATGTAAAACATGTTTCCACGTATTAGACGATTTATTTGGAAAGAATTTTCTGACGTTCTAGGTGATTTGGTATTGGCTTTGACACATCTGTTTAGCCAAGAACACGTGAGAATTTGTTACGGTTAAAACATTGAGAATTTTAAGATCATGATAACATGATGAAGTTCGTACCTGTTAATGTATTATATTCAGAAGTAGGTTAGTTAAAGGGAGTAGAGAGTAGACCGCGTACTGCGCCCTAGTCTAAGTACATTAAGCGTTCAGGAGGAGGGTGATCTGTGACTGAATACGGTTAAAACATTGAAATTATTGAGATCATGATAACATGGTGAAGTGGGTACCTGTGAATGTATTACATTCAGAAGTAGGTTAGTTAAAGGGAGTAGAGAGTAGACCGCGTACTGCGCCCTAGTCTAAGTACATTAAGCGTTCAGGAGGAGGGTGATCTGTGACTGAATACGGTTAAAACATTGAAATTATTGAGATCATGATAACATGGCTAAGTGGGTACCTGTGTAGGTATTACAGTCAAAAGTAGGTTATTTAATGGAAGCAGAGAGTAGACCGCGTACTGCGCCCTAGTCTAAGTACATTAAGCGTTCAGGAGGAGGGTGATCTGTGACTGAATACGGTTAAAACATTGAAATTATTGAGATCATGATAACATGGCTAAGTGGGTACCTGTGTAGGTATTACAGTCAAAAGTAGGTTATTTAATGGAAGCAGAGAGTAGACCGCGTACTGCGCTCTAGTCTAAGTAACAGGTGGACCAAGTGTCTAGGAGGAATGTGATCTGTGACAATGCAAATCAGTAACAAGTTTTGGCAAAATTGTATTCCAATTGAAAACTATTAGTGTTTCCTATTATCTACTATGATTACATTTTGATTAAAATGATCGCATAAAAATCCATCAAAATTCATTTTAATTAATGAAAGAACACCCAAAAAAACTCATTTTAGATGTTGTTCTGATTTAAGATTTACACTCTTTGGTATTAAGTTAGTATTATGGAAAACTTAAAATAAATTATTTCCTACTTTTAACAATAACTTGGTTAGAAATACGCTCTTTTAGTGCTGCAGAACATTTTGCACTTCGCGAGAAGACAGGTGTTATCGATATAGGCACGGATAAGTTTGCTGTGCTTTGTTAAATGTCCAAAGTGCATTCTAGAATATGTACACATTTTTTGTTCATCCGAGATAATTAATCTAATATTTATTAAAATTAGTAGACTGATTGTTCCATTGTAATAGCGTCGATGAGTTAATAGTTAAGTTCTCTTTAGAAAGTTTAAATCAGTTTATTTTATTGTGCCTATATCTAGAGGCGAGCAACTGTTCTTCGTTCTCACAAATAAATTGTTTCCTTAGTTGCTCACATTTACAAAATATTATAATAAATTCATTATTGTGCTCGACATAATAATGTTTCCAGTTAGGGTATTGCTTATTATTCTGATATAATGTAACATAATATTAATAAATTACGTAATTATTTTTTATTAATGTGTATTTTTATTGCATTTTAAAACAATGAAATGTTACGACTATGGGTATTGTACTACCTTTTAAATAATGAAAACAATATTTGGTTTGTTCTTAAGTATGACTTCTTATGAGATTTTCTGTTGGTTTGGTCGAAATAAAGTCTCGTTGTTTTCTGACATAGTTCCGCGCTAACTCGTGCACTTATTGAAAACTGTAAAATTGCTTAAAATTTAATTTATAATAATATTTTATTTCTTTGATTTTGTAACAGTTGGATGTCAATGGTAGAAATTTTCGGATGCACATAATGAATAAGTTAAACCAAGAAAATATAGTCCCAAGTTTCAAGTGGAAGAAAATTTAACAATACCCTTAATGTACACTTAAGCCACCCCTGATCCTCATAATAACATACATACACATGCCGCCTTCAGATTTAAAGTTCTATGTACAAATTGTACAAAGCAATTACGTGACAAACACTATTACAGTTCCCTAATACTTCAGTACAAAGCATTTACTCATAGGTACTCATTATCTATCGTGATAACCAGATACTCTATCGGGATGAATAAAAAGCACTTAGATATACGTATGACAACATAAAATCCTTTCAAAGATCATAGTTTTAAGATACTCCTTCTACCAAAAGGTACACTTATTTTTGTCTGTTAAGAGTCGTACTCATTAACTTAAATTATACGACATTTTTGTAAAATTTTGACCTCTAGAGTATAATATCATGAAGTATTTATATGACTTTTTGGTTTCTAAGAATAAAATATTAATCCCGCTACTAAACCCATACAGAGAAACGGGTTCTAAATGGCCAATACACCTTTACAATAGTAATAGCATCTCATCCAAACGTTTTATATCGTGATATCGGACATACAATAATTATGAATGAAACAATTTCTACGAAGGAGTTTGTGCTTGAATGGGTTATAAAGGGTGTTTATATTTGACGACACCAAAACCAAATGAACACGAATATTTGATAAATATACACACATGGGATTCTAGGGGTTGAATTCGAAATACTGATCTAAGTGCTAAATTATGACAAAATACCAATAAAAGCCTTATCTTAACAATTATACATATACAAACATAATAGAGTGGACAATACCCTTTTATCTAAAGGTTTTATCCAAATATAAAATTTTATTTACATAGTTGAAGTCATATGCAAGTAAGGCTAGTGTCGAAGTCAAGGGGAGTTGACAACACGAAGAAGGGACACATCTTCCCAAAAGACGACGATAACTTCAGTTAGTCAGTTTAAAACAAGGTGACAAATCATTCCTGGGCCCATCTTAATGCACTTTTGATCAAATTTCTTGTATTTTTATTATGCACTTAGTGTATAGGTGCTGAAGTTAATCAAATTTATAAAAATACGAACTGCCCAATTTGATAAAGTATATGTACGTGGATAACGTTTTAACTAAAGCACAAATAATGGCAGTAGATACAAATATTGCGCTAGACCGCTCTCCACGACTCCTTTTCTACTCTAAATAGAAAGCGAATCCTATTGAAATGTTTAGTATTTTCTTTTATGAAAATATTTTTATTTATTTTCCAAGTCCTTGGAGTACCTAGTAGTGTTGTTTCAGTGATAATAATATTATAAGATAAGAATCGAAATGTTTTACATTATCATCTGACAGTGTAAAATAGGTACCTAATATTATAGGTTTGTGCATTTTTTACATACTGACACGTCTAATAAATCAAAGGTTTCTATATTTTCAAAAGTATCTAATACTTTAGATCATAGAACTGTAGAGGACGCACAAAAGCCGTGAAAGTATATCTTCAATATACCAAACAAGTGCCAGAAATTGATAATTTCAGAGTTGGTAGATACATCCTTTGGCTTAGCCTTGGCTGAATATACTAGCATTTCCTAGAGTGTGGGTACTTTTAACTGTATAACCTTTCAGCCAAAGCTTCCAAAACCCAAACGCTGACTTGTGAATTATCTATAGTTCTGTCATAGTTGCTGATTATTGATATCGATCCCAAATCCTGGGCATCGCAAGATGAAAATACTAATCTTGCTCCGCCCAAGTAAAAATAGATTGATTTTAGTAAACATGGTCACCCAATTAATTCTAAAGGCCCTTCGCAAGAAACAGTGCGGCCTTGGTTTGTTCAGTCAGAAGAAGTAATCCTCTTTTAACCTACATTTAACATTAGTTCAACATCAAATACAGAATAAGCTAAAATGATATTATAATGTTTACAATATAATAATTATTAATAATACATTCCGGCATAGTACTACGTAAATCAACTCCTCGAACCACTTCATTAATAAGTTATTGGGAAATAAGTAAGTACCTACCTAAAATCACGATAATATTGATTTTGCAAGGAATTTCCTACACACTTAGTAATAGCATCATATGTTTTATATAAAAATAGGTCCCGACTACAAATAAAATATTATTTTTTCAAGGGCATTGAAGACGATAGATATTTTAATTGTATACCAACCAAACTCGTGCAGGTACAAATATTATTTATCGATAAAACCCGGTATCTACCTCTAAAAATTTCACTCTGCAGATGGTTGAATAATTTCATACTTTTGCATTTGTTGATTAATTCAATAAGTGAATTGATTCTTCGAAGCCTTTTTTTAAATACATTACTAAAACCACCATGTTATATTTTAATCTCTTACAAAGGAATTATCAAATCTGTAGTAAATAAGTGACTTGCAAGGAGCAGTAGTAAAAAATAGAAAGTACTTACCGAATTTCGATACTCTTTGACAAAAATAATATTTTTTTTTAGTGTCGAGATGAGAAGATTTCAGAATTTCACATTATAATATCATTGAACTTTTCAAATGCTCGCATTTCCTTCCTTTTAATCGATGGTATATGTAGCGCACGCCATATAATTTATTTGAAACAATTACCTAATGTATGTGATTAGAATAACATAAATAAACGGAGAATTTATATAAATCAATGTTGGGCTTAATGGTATTAATTATAGTTTTTAGTAATTATTTGACATAATAAAATCAAGACAATAATTGGGGGCAGAATCGAGGTCAAATATGAAAATGATTATCACATTGAAAAGAATAGTGTCCAAGTTTGCAGGTGGAAGAATGCGCAGTTATAAAGTTTACCTAGTAATGAATTGTTAGAGTATATAGTTAGTAAATGGCTCAAGCATTGGACTCCTTGAGGTCTTGAAGCCTGGCCAGTTGATGAGGTTCCAGTTCATCCGGGATGCTCGCTCTCCCTCCCTGCACCTGCTTGGGAGGAGACTGGCTGCCGTCTTGTTCAGGCGAGGTGGGCGACTCGCAATCCATGGGCTGGTATTCAGAAGCCTTAGGTGGGAATTGTTCGGGGATGGCAGGTGGTGGCTGGTCAGGTACCTTGGGTGGCGGTTGGTCGGGTACCTTGGGTGGTGGTTGGTCGGGTACTTTAGGGGGTGGTTGAGTAGGAGCCTTGGGTGGCGGTTGTGAAACCCTCGGTTGCTTTTGTTTTTTGGGTTCGGGCGTTTCATTGGATTTTTCGTTCTCGTCTTCCTTGTCTGGTTCAGCAGAATCTTCTCCGTCAGGTTCCTTCCCTTCTGCATTCTCGTCTGGGAAAGCTTGCTCCGGGTCTTCAATCATGGGCGTGGCGGCAGTGATCACTATTTGCGCCACCCCAAGTCCAAAATCTGGCTCTGCTGCGTCAGCGGCCTCAGCTTCTCCAGTTTCTTGGTCGACGTCCTAGAAAATATTTCGTAAAAATGTCATGAATGATTTTAATGATTACAAATTATCATAATAATAAAAAAGTGTTACCTCTTCTTCTACAAAGAATGTAGGAATTTCATCCACTATGGCGAGCGTGAAAATAAAATAAAAACGTTATGTTAAAATTTTATTAAATTTGTGAATATGGGATTATAACTATTTGAAAGAAAGATACTAATAGAGCTGTCCGATACTATCTGCTATCAGGAGTAGGTAGTTTGCAACTCACCCGTGATGGCGACTTGCGGTATCTTGGGCTGGAACTGCGAGCCGTAGTGCTGCTGCTGCGTGTGACTCAACTCGAGGTTGAACCCGTTAGCGTCGAGGTCGTCGTGCTCCATCGCGTCTAGCTCGCGCATGGCCTGCTCGCGCCCGGCCTCCTCGGCGCCCGGCGGGGGCGGCGGTGGGGGCATCGCGGGCATTGCCGGCTCCCCGTTCATCTCTTGTTCTGCGACTTGAGAATGTATATTTATTACGTGAGCTGATGAAGCAATAAGGATATATATCGCCAAATTACTATAAAAAATTAAATGATAGAAGGGCAAAAGAAGAATCTTTTAGAAGAAGCAGAATCTCTCGATATACCAATAAGATACTCTTGCTCAAAGCAGTGGCAGCTGATTAGAAGTTAACTTTGACGTTATGCTAGATGGATAGATACATAAAATTTTCGCGTTTGCCATAATGCAAATTTTCACTCGACTTTCGTCGATTTTTACGAAAATTACGAATTATTTAATTTAGTTTTGCTAGAGTTTTCGATTAAATAACGCGAGTTTTCGTATTTTTAACACAATATTGTTCGTTCTAAATATTAACTTTTCTAAAAGCTTGAATACTAATAAAATGGAACGGAGACTTACTATTATCATTCTTTAAATATTATGAAACTTAAAAAAAAAAAACAAAAAACATCGCAACCCTTTTTTACACCGACCATACCCAACCAAAAAGGGAACATAGTTTTACTTGGAAAAAAAACGTGAAATTAAAAAAGAACGCGAATTTCGAATATAAAACCACTTTCACAAAAAAAATCAAAATCTAACTGATGGCTTGTAGTGACGCCGTTAACTGATAAAAAATATATGTTTGAAATATACCTATATATAAATTGTAATTTTAAATCTGACATTTTTTACTTTCTAAACTACCATTGCTTTACATAGATGAAGTATTGTGAATTATTTTTCGAAAGAAAAAGAATAAGTGCGTGGTTAGAATGAGTGTCGTAAGAGTATGTGTGATCTGAGAAAGCAAATGTATTATATATTTATTGTTTTTTGTTCTTACTTTACCTGTTCCAATCGCACCCTCCACTCGTATGGACCTGCTCAGGGTTGTTGAAAGGTATACAAAATTACGAATGCATATTATTAATGTTTGTATAAGCTGCAGGATAGCTCATCCCGGAACACTGTTTATGCTCCTAAATTATGTGTTTATGGTTATGTTTTTTGTGTTGTGTTTCTCTTCGTTCAATTCGTAGAAGACTTGGGTTCGTCGGTATACGAGGTGATCCTTCAATAATTACTCTTCTTCCCTATCTTTAATTATTCGTGCTAACTTATTGAATTGAGTGTGAATGGCATATAAATGAAGCTTACATTCGTTCTCGTCTCCGTTGGGATCTTCCATGCATGGCGTGGCGGAGGTGATGATGAGCGCGGCGGGTGGCACCATGAGCCCCGGGGGAGACAGCGCGGGTGGCTCTGAGCTCGGCGGTGTCCAGTCTGAACCCCCTGTCAGCGGTTCTCCGTTCTGTTACACAGATAATGGTGTTGATTAATATAAGACAGTTGAGGAAATGATACAATTTTCCCTGAAACCAGCCACAAAAGATGTAATAAAGACAAGTTTGCCAGGAGAAGCTTGATTAAGACCATGATAGGATTCCGGTTCCTTTTTTTAGGAAAAATGGATTCGAGCTACTATGCTACCACTAATCAATGCCAGACGGTTGTACCAAAATCTTCTAGATCACTGTGGTCTAGGAGGCTATGAATGTACTCACTAGAAAGTGAAATGCCGAGTGCGCCTCTCAACACACTAATGGGCAAACTTCATAACATCTGCATAGATTGATCGAAAGGAGGTTATCATGAAAAAAGATACCACTCTTTGATTGATCTGACGATATAAGCCTGTTATAATGGGTAAAATAAAACAAAAAATTGCTTTAAATTTATAGGTCTAATATAATGTTTTAAGTCAGTTACTGTCTGCGGGTCCGGACTTTCCATAGATTTTTTTATGATAAAAACAATCATAATTTAGGCCATAGATAACAAATCAAAATTTATTTTTAATCACACACACATATTCATGAATGTAAAGGATGCCGTTATTACAAAATGATTAAAATGTTTTGAAAGATATAGTTGAAGAGAACTTACTTCGTCACATTCCTCCACAACGAGGGACGGGAAGTTTCCCACCATTCCGTCCACCTCCCCTCGCCACCAGCCGTCATCCACGTCGTGTGCACACTTGTCCATCACTCGTATCACCTAGGAACAAACCAATAATATTTTTTTATTAATATAATTAACATTATTGTATTGGCAAAATCGGAGTACATAACTAAGATAATTAAATATAATAAACTTTTGACACCACATCGATAAAAATCGTCGAAGTTTAATAGTGATTAGATGAATGCTTGTGTTTTTCTTTCTTCTTTAATTCCACTTTTTAAAAATTATTATATGCAATAATTATTTACCTGAAATACAAATTGAAACAAATAAATGCTGCAGACGGGAACTGAACCTGCATCTTCTGATTGCCAGTCAGGTGCACGGAACCACTGTGCTAAGTCGGCTCTTTTTTAACCGTCAAATAATTTAATAAATACTAGTATTCAATTAAAAATTATTGCTTGGTTTAATTTTTTTTCACTTGTCAAAAACCAACTTTATGTTTGTAGGAAAGGTATTGTTAAATACTTAATTTCTTACTAGGTGGCGTCGAATATATATTATTTTGTATTAAAGGTGACGGTGGCATTTATTTTTTTCTCGGAAAATCTAGTAAATTTATATTTATGTAGAGCCCATTCCCAGGTGGCAAAAAATGTATCTAATTTTAATATCTAAAGAAAATGAGAAGACAAAATAAAAAATAATAGAAATAAGATAAATAGAAAACAAGAAACAAAAAATTATTCGAGCGTAAGTGGTAGATACCTACTTTCAGAATAATGGAAACCTCTTGGAAAAATAAAAGTTTTTATTTTAATTTTCAATGTAAAAGAAAGGTTTCGTTATTAAAATAGTGTCATTTTTAAAGCCACGGATATTAGCAACAGAACATGCAATACAACAAAGGTTGCAACAAATTACCATTATGTGTACGTTGCCTCTGCCCACGAACTGCACACAGAACGGGCTACTATGGTGATTTGTTGCATTGGAAGTTGTGGGGCTAATATTTATTTATTTATTAAGTGATAATATATTACAAAATAATAACAATACTATTTATAATAATATATCATTCCAAGTGAGTTTAAAAAAAACTCATTTATCTGAATGCAGTTTGAGAATCATCGATTCAAGGGTTATTTACAAAGCTACAAATGAGCTTCAAATGTTTATGTGACTTTGTTTTGTTCATTTCCAAAGTTTAAAAAACCAGCATGACCAACCTGCCCCTCTTCGAAGGAGAGTTCATCCGACGCAGTGGCTTCGTAGTCGTACAGCGCGCAGCAGTATTGAGCGTGCTCCCTCTCCCCGTTGACCTTGACGGGCGCTTGCGCCACGCCGGGCTTACCCGTCATGGGCGCAGAAATCACGCTGATCTGATCGGGCGACTGCGCCGTGTCGGGGTCCTCGCCGTCTACCGTGTAGTCCACCGAGGAGAAAGATATCTGCGTCACCAGTCCAGGAGTCGAGGCATTCTTGGCGACCAATCAAACAGACATTGTTAAGCAGTGGGCATTGGATGCTGTTCATGTTAGTGGTTTGACTTATGGATAGAGCAGTGCTGCCCTTCTCACCTTGCTTTAGACACCTTACGTATCTATCATGATGTATGATGGACAATGCTAGAAAAATTACCGATACAAATATTGCTAATTTATGAAGAATCTCTTCAAATTATTCGTAATCCGGTTAAAAACGGAATTGCAGAGACTTAACGAATGAATTGATGATAGGTTTCTTGATAAAATTTTAGTAAAATACCAATGAATTGTTACTACGTCAGGACACGTGTTCATAAAAAAACATGTTGGCATTTCGTCATCATATATTATTAAGACAAACGCATGTTCCGATATTATTAAGAATTTGCTAAAAGCTTATCTTGAAACGGCCAGCAATCCCGTTTTTTAACGAATTTTCAATAATGTGAAGAGATTCTTAATAAATAAGCGATACTCTTCTCCGTCTAGGCGGACTGAACTGAACGTTGACTGAAGAAGGTGGAAGAAGCGAAACACTGGTCATTGCCCAAAAATCAAGCAACACTGTGAGAATCTTAAATCTATGTCTCTAAAAACCATAGGTTCATTCACTTTCTTTCAAATTAATTTAGGTACGGTGCTTTTTAAATCCCTTTAGAAAGTTTTTTTTAATTCCGTTAAAGTGTGTTTGTCCATTTTTAAAATTCAAAGTTCTATGATAAATAAGACTTGTGCATCATTCGTGGTTCTATAGTAAACAAATGCAATAATATTTTAATATTGCTGAAGATTTTGGATTTAAGATTAAAAAAATATTTGAGGGGTGCATATCTTTGTAAAACTATTATTAACATGCATTAACCTCATTCGTAAAACTATTAAATGAATATGCATTTACCTCCCACTGTAAAACTATAAAATGAATATACATTAACCTCCCTTTGTAAAACTATTTAATAAATATGCATTAACCTCCCTCTGTATTCCTATTAAAACCAATATTGGTGAGAAAATTCATGTTTCACTTACAATTTTCAGGAAAATCTTATATGTGCCTATAGTATCAAACTATATTAATGTTGTGAAATTACAGTTATTATTATAAATATGCCGCACGGAGAAAAAAGAGTATTGCTAGTTTATTACGAATTTCTTCAAATAATTGGTAATCCGATTAAAAACGGTATTTCACATTCCTGATAAACTTTTAGTAAATTACCAATATATCGGAATATGTATCCATGCAGACGCATTTGCCTTGATAATATATAATGACGAAATGCGAAAATATTAGGAATTTTACGAACACGCGTTCCGACATCGTTATAATGTATTCGTATTTTACTAAAAGTTTAACAGGAAACCTATTTATTCATTCGTTAAGGGACTGCAATCCCGTTTTTTACCGGATCACCAATAATTTGAAGATATTTTTAATACTTCTTCAAATTTTGCAAATTTGATTGTCCTGATGAAGAGAAAATCGTTCTCGAAACATGTTGACTTTATATAAAAAGTAAAGATTATCGTGGTAAAAACAAAGTATTTTAATTATTTTATTAATATTTTTAATAAATTAGCAATACTCATTTTTCTCCGTGTGCAATCGTTCAACAGCCCAACTTACATAGATTTTATGAATACTGTTTGAAAATAGTATACAAATTAGGTCAGACCGCTGAAAAATCAAGGGATTCTTTACAATACAGTTTCAATTTTGAAAACGACAATTTAAATAATTTTGTATTGTAGGTAGGTACCATGTCACTTGTTTGAATTACTCGCACAATCAGTTCTAATTTTGACAATGTCACTTAAATTCAAAGCAAATCTGAGTTCCAGAGTTCATTAAAGCAAAATTAATTTTAGTCAAATGATAAATGACCACGTAAGTGAAAATCTTACTAATTGAAACGTAAAATAAAAACTGACATAAAATATTTTTGTTATTTGTTTTTGGGGTATTATGCCGTGTTGCGCTAACTCCTTCTTTAGCCAACATTAGAAGAAAATAAAGAAGGAGTTAGCGCAACACGGCATAATACCCCAAAAACAAATAACAAAAATACTTTTGGCCGTGAAAATCTTAAATCATATTTGACATAAAATAGCTCATGGAAAGATAAATTAGATATATACATTTCTTATCCAGTCAAAGGGGGTTGTTTATTTATTGTATGAACTTGAAATACTAGTAATTTCTCTTTGAATTTCGGAATTTTTCCAAGGTATGCATTTTCTATATTTTTATTTTACCTTTTATAAAAAAAATAAAATTACCCTTTATACTTTTGTTTTGAAATATGCTTTCGTGTTATATATTTTATATATAAATATATATATATACATAAAAAAATATTTAGTTACATTTTTAAATAATTAGGTACATTTTTGTATGGCACATAAAAAATATATATAAAATTAAAACAGATCATTGAAGTCCTCCTCACTAGGAGATCCTGTGCTATATAAAATGAAAAAAAGTTGAAAAAAAGCATATCACTAACACTAACAATGTTTATTAAAACTTTTAAAAAAGTTCGCATATTTCAAAATTCAAAATACACAGTCCGATTATTTGAGAAATTTGCAAGAAAATGATCACTTTCCGTTTTATCTCGTTCAAACAATTAAAAATTAAAATATTAATTTTTCCCAGGTTCCCAGAGGATATCGAAAAATATCAGACTTTTTTACACAATATAAAGGTTTATTTAGAAAAATTGTATTTACACCCATATCCAGAAGGCATGTTATTAAAAATCTTTATTGTCAGGGATGTTTCATTAAATTCACGCGATAAAAGTTAATTAAAAAATAATATGTACGAAAAAACCTCTCTTTTCCGGTAACATGAAATTATATTCACAATGCAACATTATCAATGGATTAAAATTGACGAAAAATAATACATTTAATAGTAAATTTATTGAAGTAAACTCATATAATAGTATAGGTTTTTAGAATAAAAATTATTGACGAATTCAGGATTTAAAAAACAAATTACGATAGGCAAATTAAGTAATTTTCCCGTGAAAAAAGAATACGGTTAGCGCATCAGCATCATGCGTGGTTCTGCCAAAGGACTATGTTATCAGATCTTACGCAGCCAGTTATAGAATTTTTCACTAGAAATAATTCGAATTAGAAATAATACAGTCTTTGTACAATGTGTAGCAAACAGTGATTTTTATTAGTAAGGCTGTTGTACATTTTTTTACAGAAAATTTAAACAAACCTGGTTAACTAAGATCCTTATGTGAAGAAAACAAAATCAAAACACAATACAAATTCACAGACACACAATACAAAAATAAAATGTTTTACATAAAAAATACCTCTAAAACGACAAATAAATTTGTGTTCAAATACCTTTGCTTGGATGTGTTTTCAAAGGCTTCTTTGACAAAAACAATCGTACATACATACATGCACACATTTCATACTTGGAGTCTCTTCATGCATTATAGTACTTGCAAAATACATTCAGCATTGCTTGTATAAATACATAATATATGTTTAGTTTACGTATTATTCATGTTGGATAAAATAAATACTTCGCTCGGACTATGGAAACAACAGCAGAAAAGATAGAATCATGCAAGGTACAATTTAAAGAAAGTTTGTCGGTGAAACCATTTCGTTATTGTATTTTTTTTCTAAATTCTTGATGAAATTCAGAAGAAGTTAATGAATATTTTCTTCTATTTAGGAAACTGTTCATTAAAAGACATCGAAATTCTAATAATTAAAGTGAGAAGTTAACATTATATTATTATTTATTTATAGGTATAATTTTTAATCAATTCTTCAGGATAATGTACTGATACCGGGCTTGCATTTAATACGTACTTGATTCCCGACAAAGATCAATAATAATGAACAATATTAGTTTTTCGGGAAAATTAATTTCGGACGTCAAAGATTTAATCAATATTAACAAATCTCCAAACTGACGTATAGGTTAACAGGTGCGTTAATGCTATTACCGTTATTATCTAATCAATATTAAAAAAAAAACTGACGTATACATAGATACAGGTGCGTTAATGCAAAACCTCCTAGAACATAAGGCTGGGACACTGAATCAAATCAGCCTGATGAGAATCAAATCAACTTATACGAGAACCTCCAAAAAACTTATTTTTATTTATATTTTTAAATTAACTAAAACATTTCTAGATGTTTTAATAAATAAGAATAATTAGAAAAAAAACTTAAAATGATTTTTTTTTGTAAAACCCCATACGAGTTAGGAGGCTGCTTTGAATGAGTGTCCCGTCCTTGTGATCTAGGAGGTTTTGGTGAATGCCATTACCGTTATTATTCAATCAATATTATCAAATCTAAAAACTGACGTATAGATAGATACAGGTACTATAATGCCATTACCTATTTTATTAGTATCTATTATTAAATACTGTTTGTACTAAAATGATGTATCCAGAATCTACGTATTATTTCTGCGTGGGCAATTTATAGGTAAAGCAGAAAATTAATTTTAGTAAGGAAGGGAATAGGTAACCAATATCTACACTCATTGCAATGTGCACTATGCAGCATAGTTATTTTGTTCTTGTAGGTATGTGCCCTAAAATTGCTTATCGTTCGAATCAAGAAATTTTCTAAGCGCCATAACATCGTTAAATTCAATGATTAAATTTATGACGAAATTTTCGCAAAAATACTTTTTTATTCTTACAATCGCAAAAACTTCTTTCTTATTATAGCGTTCACAAAATCTTCCTAATTAACCATTTAAAATACCTGCTTATATGAAAAGTAAAACAATTCAATTATAAGACATTTTAATTGAATTGCTTATACCTTCTAAAAAGTTATAAATCAGAATACGAGCAATTTTTACAATTTCGGAATGAATCTTTATTACCAAATGTTAATATGTGGAAAAATTATAAAAATATTAAACAAAAAGTAAGATGTTATCTTGAATTATGTTGGTGTTATTTGCCTTATTTTGTATTATGTGATATTTTTTTAAGTAACGTATAATAATGAAAATAGAACTGTAATGAGATAATGCAATTCAAATTGTGAAATCCTCTGCGCCTTTCTAAAAGTGTAGTTTTTTATTACATCCAGTGAAACTTTTTAATTATTAACTGTCAAAATGTTAAACATAAAAAACTTTTAATATATGTAATTCGAACATAAAATGTTGTATTATTATGATCCATAGTCAACAAAAATGGTACAGTAAAAACCGTGTGTGATTGTTTAATGTTTATATTAAAATGAAAACTATCAACGGTAGGCGCAAAGACCCATATAGTAGTAATATTAATACCACTTTTCTAATTCAAAGTTTTGTAAATGGTCACGGTTTGTGTCCGCCTTTAAAAACATTATTATTACTATCCCACAAACCATTGAACTGGTTTTATTGCTGTTTTAAGTAGTGTTACTATGCATAAATATTTATGTGTTTGCATTCCAATGAAGTTCTTAAAACCAAATATAATTACACAATATACATTCTAGGAGCAATAATTTAAGAAATGCTCTTGTGAACTATTTCAACAGCAAAGCAAGCAAATTTGAATAATCTATTATCACCGACCTGGTTGTTCGTTTCGGTTGTCGATTCAGCCTGGAAAAGTAATACCGAGAAATATTCAACAGGTATTCACGAGTATTTATACCTTTTGTGGGTTGGCAAAGCAATTTACAATATTTTCACCGGAGATTTAACTAAATATTAACTGACATTCTACATCATGCATTTTCATAATGATCATTAAAAACTTTACAAAATTTCATCAATTTTAGTGTCGGTTTCAGATTTAAAGGTTATGATGATATTATGTTATTATTATAGTAAAACTGGGTTATTTTAGGGTTAGTTAGTTAGTAACTGGGATATTAAGCATGCGTCATAAGGCAAGACAGCATTAAAAATCCTCTCTTTACGAGTTTCATGCTAGTTTATTATAATGCTTTCAATGGAAAAACCAAAAGTCATTACATTTATTTTCACAGGGGAGTTCAAACATAAGACAAAAAACACTTAATTAATTAATAATATGTAAAACAACTGTGCATATTTTAAATGAGGGTCTTTTGTGTTTTTCATATAATATCTTAAATACCTTAAAGCGAATAGAAATTTGATCGGTTTATATGAATATCAAACTCTCAGTAAGAATGTTTTTATTATAAAATTGAAAAGAATTAACTGATCAATCTATAATCTAAGCATCCAACATTTGGCATTTGCTATATTTATTGAATTACTTTTAAATACCCATCTACGAGTACATACAACTCAAGTATAAAGTTTATTCAACCTACCTTATATAAATATATTTCGTAATGTTGTAATTCAACATTTAAAGCAGTTTTTAAAATTAGTATCGGGGAAAAATGAAAAAAAATAGAAACAATCATGTTTAATGATATCACACGGAGAAAACTTATTGATGTAAAAAATTGCTAATTTATTAAAAATCTCTTCAAATTATTCATATCTCTGTTAAAAACGAGACTGCAGTCCTTTAACGAATGAATCGACGGATTTCTTTATGAACTATCGGTAAAACACGAATGTGTTATGGCGATGTCGGAATGTTCATGTTCATAAAAATTCTAATATTTTCGCATTTCGTCATTATATAATAAAATGATAAACACAGATATATGAACACGTGTTCCGGTATATTATAAAAGTACTAATAGTTAATTGGTAAATGGCCTGTTATCACAATTTTAACGGGATTTTAATAAATCAGCAATACTCATTTTCCTCCGTGCACGAATACCAAAATAAATTATTTTTAAAATGTAAGATATCTTACCAGTTTTGGTTGATAAAGAAAATCACGAAAAACACCTCAGTTAATACTACGAATATTCAACGGCACGTTGTTGTCATTATTGTTATTTTATTTTCATTATTGTTTTTTGAATCCATATTTAAGAGGATCATATATTTCATTCTTCCTCTTACTCGTATCTGCCAACGCGGTTGTTTTAACATCACACAAGAAAGAATTCGTGCTAGTACTTGAGACAGAGAGAGAGAAAGAGATAGAGTTCGAAACTACAATTAATGAGAAGCGGTGGAATCAATACAGATACGGGGGTTTGAGTGTAGAAACGGGGTTAGTTATAATAGATATATTATGTAAGTATACCTGCTCATCGCGCTCCACGTCCAGATAGTTGTGGGGCACGAAGCCCTCCTCTCCGCGATAGTTGCGCGCGCGCAGCCAGCCGTCACCGTCTCCCTCGCCGATCACCTCCAGCTGCTCGCTCTCGATGATGCTCAGCTCATCGGGGTTGCGTGCCTGGGAGAAAACACAGGTAAAACTCAACAATACTGCCAGCGGTTTCCTTCAATAGGTCTCACTGGTCAAGGGAAGAGGGAAACAAGTACCTACCGTGTAAGAGTATAAGGCCGTGCACTTGTAAGTTGGTCCCTGCTCGGGTTCAGGGGAAGCTGGTTCTCCGCCCCCTTGTGCCCCCCAGTCTACTCGCGTTGGGTCCTCCCAGCCCGCCGTTAGCTGCTCGATGTGTCGCCGCTCTGTCTCCAGGATGGCTGTAAATCAAATAATGATAGTACATTTAAATTTCTACTGTTGGTTATTGCCGGAGTCGGTACCGTGACCTGTTCAGAGTACCCCACGGCAGAACCGACGTCCTGGCAAAGTACAGCATGATAAGGAGAGTAGTGCTGTTAAATGAAATTTGGGTGACTGTTCTCTAAATGACACAAAACTTTTTTTTAAATGTCATCTGCCTGTATACTGATATAAAGAAATTTTAAATTGTTTGTAATATTGAATTATATGTAATTGCGACTAAATTGTACAACAATTGGATAAAAAAAACATAATTACATATTTACATCTTAAATTAGGTGCAATAACAATGGTTGTGAATAATTGGGATAAAAATAACAATAAAAATAATCGGTTGTTGAAAGAACGATATTATAATAAACATTTATAAAATTAGTAAACGTATAAATAATTAAGGAAAATTCTTGTTTTTGTTCTCGATTTAAATAGACTCACTCTCGATGTATTTTTATTTTTATTCTTTAATTTTAATATTTTTTTCGTCCTACTCTAAATATAATAATATTATTCGATATACCTACCTGCATGAAGCGTGTCAAAATCTCTAAATAGTATAAAATAAAGTCGCTTTCCATGTCTGTCTGTTTGTTCGCTTAGTACTTCTAAAATACGCAACGGATTTTGGTACGGTTTTCATTATCATTTAGAAAATTTCTTCCGCAAGGTTTATATATGTAAAACATGCATATTACGTTTAAAGAAAGTAGAGAAAGTCGATGTTTTGAAATCAAGTAAAAAAAAAATCAAAGCTGGCTAAACCTTACGAGACACATCAAAATTGTACTACTGAATTGTATATCTTAAAAAGACCTACAGAAAATTCCGGAATGGTATATGTCTATCTCCTAAGGATAACTCCCAGCAACGCCGGGTAAAAGACAGCAAGTACATATTAAGGTAACATTATTAAAAAATTTACCATCCATTTCTTCATCCGCGGGTTCTTCTTCCTCTTTATGGATAGGTTGTGGGGGCGGGTTGTCTCCATCTGCATTGTCGCTGTCATAAAAGGAGTCTGAACTTGGTTGATCCTGTAAAAAAATGTTTATATTAAAGAAAAAATACGATATATATATAAAATAAAGTTTCTATACAATTTTTTTTTTTTTTTCATTTTCGACCGAATTTCGCTATCCCTCGGGCCGGTTAGTAGCAAATCTGAAAGAAATGGTTTGACTGAGGATTGAACCTTCATCGTCAGTGACTGCCTCTTAAACTGCTGTGAACTTTTGAAAGTGGTTTGATTGAGGGTTTAACCCTCCTTCCAGGAACTGACTTAAATGAGTGAACCGCGCTATCACTCATTCATGCCATATCCTAATTCGATGGTGTCAAATTTATTTCGTAAATCAACTGCTAAAAAGTTTACACAATGCCATCAATTCAATTTTTTTTAAATCTTTATGCGCAAGAGTGTGCAAGAGCGATAACGGTTCTGTCTGCGGAGTTTCAGCTCAATCGGACGTCGGGAAGTGGGTCAATTAGCATTTCCAAGATTCCATTTAATTTTTTCGTTCAATTAAGAAAACAAAAACCGCAATTCAAATAGATGTATTTAAAAATATATTGTTTAATCATGTTTATATTAGGTATGATTTGAGATTTTCACGGCCAATAGTATTATAGTGACTTGTTTTTGGGGTATTATGCTATGTTGCTCTACCTCCTTCTTTAGCCAACATTTCGGACAGCATTGCAGTGTTTACAGATCCTCTATAAGGAGGAAGTTCACACAATGGTACGACGATTGGAGAAGGAGAAGGATCTGAGGAAGAGAAGGAACCATCTATTGGACAGCATAGCTTTCCTCAAAAGATGCAAGGCGGAATCGATCGTACTAGTACACATACGAATAAAAAAAATCATCACATACCGGAAGGCCGACAGGGTATTTAAAAGAGCAGAGACAGCGCGACGAAAGGAAAGAATTCACAACGTGCGCGGCGAACTTAATGGAATATCTCGAGATCTTTTCAATCTACACCTGCACTTGAGTGCAACCCTAATCGAAGAAGATTAGAAGAAAGTTGACAAAATTACTTACCAACAAGCCCAAAGATTTAAACAGTCAACAGATGCAAGACACAAGCAAGAGTTCGAGAGTCTGGACTGAGACAAAAAAGGTGACCAAAAACAACTTGATCAAAACAAAGTTGTCATAAACATTTCGAGTCTTGCGTTGAGCCCTGGCGCGACTTCTGTGCTTGCTGAGGGAATGAACTACGCAGTGGCCCCAAAAAAGATACCCGTGGAATCAATCGTTTGTGGGGTAGAGACAGACAATGATAAAAGTACATAAAATGTCAGAGACGTAAGCAGAGGACATACGACAGGAGACTTGCTATATTTTGAAAAGGGCTGTGATACCCCAACTCAACATCACGACACCAGAGTTTACGGCCCTAAAAGAATTGCGCGCCAATGATAAAATCTTGGTTCTACCAGCCGACAAAGGAAATGCCACTGTCGTGATTAATATGGAAGACGTCTCGTGCGACACTAACACCTAAGAAGATTAAGAACAATACTACCAACAATATTGATCTAAAGACAAGGGAACAGGTCAAATATTCTAGCATTAGGAAAGAGGATCGATCTAAGCTTTTCGTAAACTTACGGTCTTCCAAAAATCCACAAAAAGGAGATCCCAATGAGACCTATTGTCAGTGCTATTGGTGCACCGACGCACAAACTGTCACAATACTTTTTGAGATTACTGCAGATGCAAACAGGAAAAAAACTGAATCATGGTTTAAGGATTTCACAGATCTGATCAGAAAACTTAAAAGGGTTAAGATTGAGGAAGGAGATATTCTTGTCAGTTTTGACGTAGTATCTCTATTTACTAATGTACCACTAGAAAACTCCATGACAATGCTCAGTGAGATATATTTATATATTTATTTATATATGAAGAAGACATCTGAAGGCTTTTTGAACATTGCCTCAAAACTGGATACTTTGCATTCCAGGGGGAACTTTTTGAACAAGTGGAGGGAGTTGGGAAGTCCGTTATCGCAAGTACTGGCCAACTTTTTATGGAGAACTTTGAAGTGGCACTCGACACCGATACGGCTATGCCTAAAGTATGGTGGCGCTACGTCGATGATGTCTTCGACATTTAACCTCATGGAACGGAGAAACTGAACGAATTCCTGGACTTTTTGTAGATGATGCAAAAAGGAGATGGTAGCCTAGACACACCGTGTACAGAAAACCAGATCATACGAACCGGTATCTACATGCAGAATCGCATCACCACCCAGCACAGAAGAGAGAACTTATCTACATGTTGGTGACCAGAGCAACAAGAATATGTGGAGAACCAAAAATCGGATCAGAACTGATAAAGTTAACCGATGCACTAGAGCGTAACGGTTACCCCGCAAAACAGATTAGGCAAATCATAAGAGCCAAATCTACACCAAACGAAGACAGGATTGAACAAAATTAAAAAGGCTGCACGCTCTTACCTTATGTTCACAATGTTACAGACAGAATTGCCACGATACTAAGAAAATAAAGCATCAAGACTGTCTTCTGAGCTGTTCCGGATGTGACAAGGTTTATGTAGATCAGACAGAACGGACAGTCTCCAAAAGGATATCTGAAAACTTCAGAGCATGTAAACTCGGCCACCCTAACAAATCGGCAATTTCCGAGCATTTAATTGAAACCGGGCATTACTTTGAATTTATTCCTGAAGTCCTGGGGAGACCCAAAACATATAGAAGACGACTAATTACGGAGGGAATTGAAATTCATGAAAATACCGTAAACATCAATAGAGACGATGGAGCTAAGCTCAGTAGTTCTTGGTATCCGGTAAACTAAACGCAGAAAACCTTTAAAAACTTATATGTTAATGTCAGATCTTAGATGGGTTGGAGCTGGCAATACGGTATCGCATCTTCATACATAAGCACACACTTCACCCCAACTTTAGATTACACATCTGCCCTGATGATGGACACTGCGATGCTGTCCGAAACGTTGGCTAAAGAAGGAGGTAGCGCAATACGGCATAATACACCAAAAACTAATTCTATAATGTTTATATTAGTTTTAGGAAAAGGTTGCATGGCCAGGGTATCGGTTCTACAATTCAGTTCGTTCGCAATCACCGTCGAAGGTACATATATTAGTCGACATTATCATTCTTGAGCCTCGTCGACTGTACATACGCCAAACGTCAAAAGTCATTCCACTCGTTTGGGTCGAACCACTCATTGCTCGAATCAAATGACTTCGTCGAGAATCGAGGCCCTGAACAAATTCAATACGCTTGTACTGTTTTTGGCTTTTCCATAGATTTTTGTTTCTGAAAGTGATTTCCACAATCAGAAGGACATGCCTTTTATGCAATGTGTCCAAATTTACCAGCCTCCAATTCTCACTAGTCTTTATAAAATCCTATTCTTTCCAGACCTTTCTTAATTCCTAGCGAGATTCGAAAACATTTATATTAACAAACAACTTTATTTATTGTTTTGGAACATTTACAGACTATTAACATATCATTACATAAGCGCTGAAAAAAGGGTAGATGTCAACAGTCCACTTAAAAATGTTCACATCATGCACAGTTTAAGTATGAAAGTGTAACTTAAATGTTATTTTTTTCAAAGATTGAAGAATTTCAGATCCAGCAGTCTTGGTTGTTCTATCGGCAGAAAATTTTCCCACACGTAACTTTTAGTGCGACCTCCAAGGTATATGATAAGCTGTCAATATACACAACTTTTTGGATAATGTTGTTCGTTGTGCAAATTAAGTGGCTTATTATTGAGTGAGGGTGAACTAACTAAGCTCTTAGAACTGAAAGAAATCGTATGCACGATTCATAGATTTAATTCCATCATTTAAAGAATTGAGAAAAAACTAATTAACTCCATTTTTAGTGACAAAAGTACATGCGGACTGCTAATGCTACTATTTCAATTCGACATTGACAATTTATTTTTAACTTTTACTTAACCGTCTGATTTTTTGGAATGTTAATTCATAGACAGATGCGCCGATTTGCATTATCGGTCATGAAATCAATAGTGCGACCGTGCTAGGGAAATCGGTATAAAATCATCGATAATTAGGTCAACTTCGATAGTGTAAAGTTATCAATTTGACTGTGCCCCCATGCTGTCGATGAACGGCTCGTCCGTTCCTCCTTTTTGTTAATCCATAAACATCTAAACATAGAATACAGAACCTCTATATAACTCGGATTAATTAGAATTGTCTTCCTTCAACCCCTTACCCAACCCGATTAAAATCTTCTTAGTTCAGTTGACTTTACTTAAGATTTTTACTATAATTTCTTTTTCGCGCCTTCGTGATATAGGCAGTTTAGAATTTTTTTTCATTATTTTGACTAGTCTAACAAATTGCTACGTTGTAGCCACCTGGTCAAAGAGAGTAGATTTTAATTCGTTTATTTTTCATTGGTACTTTTAGAGAAATATTCTATTAAATGGCTAATCTTAAGTCTAAGCATAATATATACATATATTTTTTAAATGTCTTCCGTTGTTCGAGTTACCTACTTGTATTTGCCAATATACGTATATATATTACGTTTTTTTGCGCTATTTTTTTACAAAAATTGTACAAAATTGTTGCTTTAACAATTTCTAAGGTGCAGCTTTCGACTATTTGACTTGAGAGAACTTTCTTAAAAATTATAAAATACATGTACAGAGAGAGGGATTTCTGAGGTCTTAGTCTATGGGCCCTTTAAGATTTCCTTATGGCCCGTCCAAGGTTTAGTAACAGTAATAGTAATTTTAAAAGTTGCATTGATAAAACATAACCATTCTTCGTTGCTTGTTAACGCCTCATAATTTTTCTTCAATACTTTATGAGTTATTGCAACTATCAGTTCTCTAAGACGTAGACGTATTTACGTAGACGTGTCTACGTCGTAGTCTAAAGACGTAGTTCACAAAATATTTTAAATCGTACACTGTATACAAACAATACAACATCTGATTTACTTTAAAAAAAACGATTTAAAATATACAAAAAATAATAAATGGTGCTGAAGGTGATATTAATCTTCAAAATCACCTTTCCAAATACATGGCTACCACATAACAAGTAGCTAAAATATCAATGTTAAAATAGAGTGCAAAGCCAGAAAACTAAAACGATCAATTTTTATTCTTTCTAAGCCGAGAGGAAAAATTCTTAAATCTATGTATTTTCAAATAGACATACGGTAAAAAAGGGTTATCATATCAGATGTTTTTACTTTAGATAATCGAGTTGTTGAACCGTATTCGCCAAAATAATAAATTGTTTTGCGGATGAGTGTTACTTACTGCCATTCCCGACGCATCCGTCCTCACGCTGAGCGAGCTGCTGCTCCTCGGCAGGTCTTGCACCGACAGAGCTTCGGCTTCCTGCACAATCTCATCCACGCTGACGCCGCCGGCTCGCAGGCATTCAATGCGCGCTTCCGCCTTAGCCTTGGACGTCTCGGCGCGCCGAATATTCTGGCGGATCTCGTCGATCTTGGTTTCGATGTCGGGGCCGTTGGGGTCGTTGGGGTCCACCTGCAAATTGGTATCCTGAGTAAACAGTGAGCTTTCATGTCAAATGTTATATTTACTTGCATTTTGGGTTCATTAATGGCGCACCGCTGACAGCTCCGTTCTTCGCAGTATTTACAAACTGATACGGAGATGTTACAACTACAACGAAGCTCTCAGCGGTATAACCATATTACTCTGCTCACCTTAAATAATTAAGTGATCTAGCTTCTAGGTAATCTAAGTGCTTTGAGTGTTTATTAAGTCAAATAACAAAGTAAACGTGCTTCTTTTTTGAAGAATGTTGCTCCTGTAGATCACTTTAGCAAAATTTGCCTTTTTATTTCCAAAATGTGACCCAGTCAGAAATGTCTACAAAAGCAAAAGCATAGCCAGGAAATTTCTGGATTGAGAGTTACACTTACTTGTATCTTTCATACCTTTTTCAGCCCTCAGCCTTTTGAGTTGTCAATGACTATTTCTATGATTTTTTTAAATTTATATATATATATACATGGCCAAAACGGCCTGGTCAAACATATATATGTCCATTATAGACACATTGTATCATGATACGAATTTTTTGATAAGATTGAAGGTGGCAGATGACAGATATCAATAAGAATATAGAATATACCTTTTGGCCCGAGTCCCTTAGCGCGATGAGCACCTGCACGCGGCGCGTGCCCTCGCGCACGGAGTTATTGTCGCGCGCGATCCGTGTTGCCCAGCGACGCGCTTCGCTGCTAAGGGTCGCCGCGGCGCTGTCGTGGTCCGCCGTCACGTGGTCCACGGGGTCGTTGTCGCACGCCTCAAATTCATACTGCAACACAAATAGAATAATATATAGCATGATATTTATTGCAATAAATATTAAATAAATGATAATTATATTTTGGTAGATGTCTTTGTTTTCCGGGACATTCCCGTGATTCTCCATTTTTTACTTTATGCTGAGATTCCTGGTAACAGTTTCTAAATTACTTTGGTATTAGAGTGGTGGCAATCTCTGAACATTGATGGCAATAACTTTAGGCAGTATTGGTCATTGTTCATTCTTCAACAACTTCATTTCACTTTTGTAAGCAATTATTAGACAACTGCTCGTGGAGCTTAGCAACTCTACAGATTATTTTTATTTTTTTTAAAGATTTTTAAACAGTACAATTTTCAATTACAATACTAGGCTAATGCCCGTGTTATGGTAGTCATACAAATTATACAATGTGAAAAAATTAAAATAATAATAATAATAAAATTAAAAAAGTGTTAAAAACTAAAAGTAAAGGTAAAAAACTAAAAGTAAATAAGATAAAATACATAAAAGGTAAAGATACAATATGTATATTTGTTAATTATTTTTTTTTAAATAATTTTAGAAATTCTTTAAAGAAGATATTTTATAAGATGATTTTTATGGGAATATCGCAAAGCGGGGGTTTACTAACACCACCATACAATCCTGCGTCAACTGAAGAATCTTATTCAGGAGGATATAGCCTGAATCAGGTGAATATGTTGGAAAGTGGTGAGAACCTTCAGAAATCTATTGTATGGAGAACGATGGGCACCCCCTTACCCAATGTTTTGTTGAACTGCATAAATTAAAACTGAAAATTATTTTCTTTCACAATCCTAAAATATACGTATGTTCCATCAGCAACACGTTTTTTTAAATTTTAATCGCCTTAAAAAAAAATTTCCATGCCTCATCTTGCATTATGTATATCAATTTGACTATTATCGTATTCCAACTTCAATGATGTAGATTGTAATAGACGGTCAATTAAAAGTTTGCATTTTATGCATATTTTGAAACTTGCTTGTACCTATATATTATAGCTATGGTGAATTCCCACATTAATTGAATAAGAAAATCTTTCATCAGGATTTATGAATTATATTTTCTCTCTGGAATTTCTAAAAAATATTTTTACTTTGCAATATTTTTTTATCATAAGCTTTGAAGCTTTTAAACATGTCAAATAATTGAGAGAAGATGCTATATTTTCATTGAATACCTGTGCAGAGATGTGATATAGTTTTAGAAAAACTGCTCACAAAATATCAGTGAGCTAGCTTAAGTCCTCTACTCACCATACAATTTGCAGGACTGCTTGCATGACAGCATGTTGACCACAAAACGAATAATTATAATTCTGACGTCCCGACAAAGGCAATAATAATAATTCGATGGCAGTTTTAACCACAATCAACAAAACCACATCATTCTGTCCAGCAAGTTGTCCTGCCAATCGGATAGTGAGTGGAGATTTGTCAATCCAACAATAGTGTACAATACAGATAAAAGAAAAAAAGAAGACATATCATTTAAATGTGCCAAATACCACCACGCTACTACTAAACTAAACTAAAGAATCAACAAGGTTTTCATTTTGAATGACCTCCTCGCTGACGCAGAATATATCGACATTTGAAGAAATTTGATTTAGCAGCAAAAATCTCCTCCACACCGGGAGAACCATTTTGATGGTCCTACGGGTCGGAAGATGGAATAATCTATGATGACTCTGTCTAAGATAGTCATCAGGAACATGTATACTCACAAGCTCCAATATTGCCGAGTTCTCGATAAACCTAGCCTCGCAGCAGCCTGAATAAGTGTAAGTAACCCCTTCCTTCTCAGCTGCAAAGAGTCTGAGCATACCCAGAAGAAATTTCGCAAGTAGAGTCAGGGATAATGGCCGCATTTCCTCGTATAGAGAAATATCAGAAACTTTTTCTGAACCTCTCCGACAGGAGGTAACACCTCACCTAACGATGATTCTAGAAAGCCTAACCACTTTCCAGCCTAACCTTTCCAGCGGACCAAGAAAAGTGGGTGTGTCAAGCCTACGCAAGACAGAAGTGAAACTTCTAGTTTCAGCTGATGCTTGGCGTGGCGCAGTTCGCTGGTGTCTGAGAGAGAGGAAAGAAGAGAAGAGAGAGAACGTTCGTGAGCGGCTCCCCCACCTCAACAAGGTTTCACTTCAAAAATGCCACAGCCGAGAATCGAACCTCGCTTAACTGATTGAAAGCCAACCACGCTGAGCACCAACTGTAAGCAAAGCCGCATAAATTGATTATATTATGTAGGTTCTGAAAATATGAGAGCTTGTTATGTTTTATAATGTTACCTACATCACACCCAAAATATAATATATTTTTAAAAATAATGTACAATGTACAGAAATAGAATCCCACACAAGATCGCGTAGTGCGCTCTAGCGAACGGATATTTTATCAGAGGGAGATAGTTTTAATTTTTTTTTCTGTAAATTATTACATATTATCAAAATAAATAAATTAATTAAATAAATGTAATACAATTATCATAATATACGGATTAGATAATAATTTTAATCCAACACAATAACGCAAAGCGCGCTCTAGCGGAGTAATGTTTTATCACAGTGAGATAAGTGTTTTTATTATTTTGCAATATTATTTTCTTTTAAAAAATGTTCTGACCTACTAAAAAATAAGATATTGAATGAAAAAGGCGTTAAAAACAAAAAAATAATGTGCGATGGCCGAGAATCGAACTCGGATCAACTGCTTGGAAGGCAACTATGCTGACCATTACACCACCAACGCCAGTTGTCGGGATGAGCTAAGAAGCATTTATATGTTACTTCAAAACTTTGACTAGATCAAATGAACTTTAATCGGTGGTGGGGGTACCCGCATTTTCGTTTCGGTCATGAGTCGGTTTTACTCCGGTCCTCGAAATTGCATGACGCGCGTAAAGAAGTTTCACTTCAAAAAGTACAAAATTTTCAAAGTACGGGTATCTAAAAAAACTCTGACGGTTTGGAGAACAAACCCTCAAAGCCGACTGACACACCTATTCGTTATGACCAGGAAATGTCAGCTTACTTTCATATATAGATCCTTTATAGTTGAAATATAAAGATTTGAGATTATATGATACAACTTACCTGTATGTGTTGTTTGAGCACCGGGTAGTAGAGGTAGCAGCACTGCAGGTTGTACTCGCGGGTTAGCTGTTGCGCCTGGTCGCGGATCTTGCCGAAGGAGTGCTGGGTGGCGGAGCAGGTGAGGAGCTCCGTGCGACCCATCAGGGTCAGGTACTCCGCCACGCGCTCGTAAACCGCCGCCTCCATCGTGCTCATGCAGCCTTGGAGGTCGACCAAGAAATAACGGTTCTGAAAGAATTCATTACACATTTTACAGGCCCGTTTAAAATGTATACTCATTAAGAATTGCTTACCACTAATCTTACAAGAATTATTGACTTATGCAAATATTGAAAATTTCCAATTTTCAATCAATCTACGTAATTTTTTGTTTAGTAGTCAAATCGACGGTCAACTATTTTGACATTTGAACGGTTCATTTTAGTCATGCTCCTCTCTTTTATAGCTCTAAATCTAGATGGCTACAAAAAGTATGGTGTAGCTGCTTAGCTCATTTTAATCAGATTTCTTGCTCTTTATTTAAAAGCAAAATTGCCCTTTATTTATACGTAAAATGATACGTCATTCAAGTAAAATGATAATTTAAAAGTTATGTCTTGAATTTTTTATTTCGTCTCTTTTTTTTCAGAATTTCTCGTATTTTGGCGTTAATGTTACACATATTTTGGCGTTCAGTCCAATAAAAAATCTAATTTACTCACAGAACTTAAGAGGTACATTATTATATTTGAAATTTAAATAAACATGTTTTACAATTAAAAAATTTAAAAAAAAACAAATGAATTAAGTACGGCTTCAAATTAAAAAGCTGCTTATCCAAATAAATTAATAAACTGTCTATTTTTTATGACGACAATTCGAATGGAATTAGATTATGATGACATATTAAAGCAATTACCACCCATGATAGCCCTTCCCAAATATTGTGTATATTTTTATACCATGGCTGAAGGAAAAATTGTACTGAAGATGGCCGCTATCGGCAGATATCGGTAACGGTCAGAAAAAAAGTTTAAAATTGTTTCAATATATTACTAAATGAATAAACTTTTTCACTATTTTGGGAATAAGCTAACTTAAGTAACGATATATACAGGTGTCCCTTTGCATGGATCTAACAAAGTGTGTTGATAGGGGATGTTATTTGCAATCAAAATGACCAAATGGTCCATCCATATCATAGTACGACACTATTAAATGGTCAATAGATTTCGAGTTTGCAATGGAAATGAACAAATGGTCCATCCGTATCATAAAACGACTATATTAAAAAATCTTTAGTTTTAGAGATATTGACACTTCTGTGAATTTCGTGACAATCGACACCTCTAGTTTCACAGCTACAAAATTACACACTCTTATAATTCCATATTTTAATTATTTTTTTTTTATCATACAAACTTGAATAGTTCTTCTTTTGATCACAATCAAAAATAAAGCTAATAGTGTCCATGTCTTTGAAAAATAAAAACAGTTTTGCCCGATTCAAGATTAATTTTTTTTAATACTTCACATTATAAAAAAAATATTGCACGCTAACCTGTCAAATTAATTTAATAAAATCGTTCATTTAATATAGTTTTTAAAAATGGTACTATATTTGCTTTATTTTATTTAAGAAAACAAAATTTGCTTATGCACTGAAAAAAGAGCTAGGAATTCGAAAAAGAAGGTAATAAAGTGTTTTTGTTTACCTGATGGGCGTTGGCAGCTGCAAGGCTGAGGATGTAGTCGTTCCTCGCTCCGGTGGATTTCTCTTCCAGCGCATCACGCCGAGACGACACTTTAGCGCTATTCTTTTGCAGAGATGTTATTGACTGGAAGAATGATCCTTTTTTCTTTTTGAGTCTAAAAAAAGTGATTTCAGCTGTTAACACCAAAACATGCATCAACACGCACCATCTTACATCACCATACAACTTTTTGACCACCTCTCCTTTTATGACTATTACATTGCATTATACATATTTTTATAATGGTATACAGTATACAGTTTTGACGAAAGCACAAACTCTTTATTCAGTAATCTCTGGATGTTTTAAAACAGCCACCGAGCTCCATTTTACTAGTATTTAATGGTTGAGTTGAATGTTTTCTGTTAAACAATTCACTGATAACATTGTTTGAAATTTGTGTAAGATTCTTAAAAACAGGATTCAAAAAATTCATGAATATTTCAGTGGGAAAGAGAGACGCGTGAAGAAATAACAGAATCTTTTATCAGGTAAATAGTAAAGTTAAGTTGTTACTGTTTTTAACCCTAAACCAAAACTTTCACATGATTGTTCATCGACGATAAACTTCTAAACTAAACCTAGGTCACCTAGTTTGGTGCACACGAATAAATAAAACTAAACGTATGTTCCATCCATGAAGATGCTCAAAAGTCCAGTAGGCAGAAGCCTCGGATATAAGTTCTAAATGTTGAAAAGCGCGGGGGCAAGGCGTTTATTCCATTTTCAGGGCACGCTGTGATAGCGAGATAGATCCATGGATAGATTTTAGATTTCCCTTTCAATAATAGGTATCTGTGTTTGCCGCTCTTGTCAACCTTGAACATTTCCATGCTTTGTTGGACTGGTATAAGCGAATGGGTTGAGATTTTTGGCATCGATTCATAACCGTCAAAGCCTGGACCCATTACTACACTATTGATTACCACACCATAACAACATTCCACATTTGCGAAAGGTTAACCTGCTCCGGAGAAGACCCAACAGTTTTATCGGATGGGAATGAACGGGAAGAATAAAATGCTGTTACATCATTATAACTCAGAGTCTCACTTTGACTGTCGGCACGGCCTAAATTCACGAATTTTGATTTGTGTAAATAGGCCCTCCATCATATTCACCAAATCTGATTGGTATTCTTTGGACTTTTTCTATTTACTATTACGGATTAAAAAAGGTTGGATCATCGCTGGAAAGTTTTAATATTTACAATTTTATTTTATTATTATTAAATAATTCCGACTCTGACAAAAAATTACATGTTTCTATATTAGGTTAAAAAAATTTCAAACCACCTTGTATTATGTAGATACCTATGTTGAGCCTATTGTTGATTTTCAAAAAATTGGATAAATACAATGATATGATGATTACTTGCAACCCGAAATAATGGAGTTAATGGATGTAATTACAGCAGAAAGTTAGTTAGTTTTTGGAGCTACGAGTAGAATGATATAGCCTTTTAGAGCTATGAAAAGTGTTTTAACTTATACAATAGTTTTAGAATAATTATTTTTTAAATGTTTAATTTTTTTTTTGTATTACTAATATATTACACATTTTGTTAATAAAATAAAATGTGTAATTTGGGTAAAATTTCATTAAAAGGCACGTAAAGAATCTGTATCGGAAAGTACGCAATATTTTTTTAAATTTTTCACTTGTAGCAAACACTTTGTGGGTAAACATAATAATAATAATTATAATAAAATAACTTTGTTTGAATACCACTTTATTATATATATATTTATAAACAACCAGTTTCAGTTCAACCCGAACCTTCATCAGGGTTAATAAAAACATATTAACTAGGTTCGGGTTGAACTGAAACCGGTTGGTTATAAATATATAAAATAAAGTGGTATTCAAACAAAGTTTTTTTTTCTTTAATTATTACAATATTTTTTACGTATAAATATACCGAACAACTGAAAACAAAATATAAGGCCTTCTTAAAAAATCTTTAAATGTCTATCTTTATACCTATTCACGACCTACATAGAACTACATTTATGTCGATTACAATGATTGTTTGCAAAAAACAACAGCTTTTATAAGTTTGTTAAAAACTTCAAAAATAAATTACTGGGCAGTCAGGGTCTAGAACATAATATATCGTTGTAGTCTTGAATATATTGTTTCAAAAATTTGAAAGAAAATACGGATCTAAAAAATGGTGTATTAGCAGACATTTACAATCCTATTCCAATATAGTAATATGCGACATATACGTTGCACAATATTCTGACAATTGGCAATGTAATAATATTGCAAAATAAAAGGTGGTTTTAAACGAAAAAGAGTTTTGTGTGTGTTGTAAATGGAGGGATTTTGAAACCCTCTCATTATAATTACTTACATAATGTAACCAAAAAGTTTTCATTTTAACTAACATGTTTCGAAAAGCGGTGATGGGAATAGGGGGAGGGCGAATAACATTATCGAAGTGCCTGTTTAGTTTTTAGACCATAAAATCTTATTATCTCTGTACCTGTCGTTCTGAACTGGAATTTTACTAAAAGTTAGTCAATTAGCGGTCAGATTATTAATGTGGTTAGATCAAATATCCTATAATATTAATAATACGTCTAACTCCAGTGAAATAGTGGAAATGAATAATTGTAGCCGCTAGAGGTAGATTGTGTAGCACGTTGACTTTGACATTTCTTTCAATGGCGGCAAATTGAATTATTTAGTACGTGGTGGCGGTGTTTTGCACCCTGTAATTTGTATTTGAATCAATATTGATAAAAATATATATATATTTCAAAAGTAGATTCCGTTTTTCAGTTTACGAACAAACAATAAAAACACTATAAAGTCGTTTTTCATGATGCCAAAAAACGTTGACAGGTTATATAGTTGGTGCAATTATTTTGTTCAAACCTAGCAAATGAAATGTTCTTGATTTCATAATACGTGGATTACAGCATGAAAATATAATTGTAATTTTTAAGATTAATTCAGCAAAGTTCCATGTAGCATTCTGTGACAAGTTGAAGTCACCGTCAATGTTGATGTTCAAAACACATTTTTGTATTTTTTTTATGTGACACCTTACAAGAGCGCCCCTGTCTGTACAGTGTAAAAGCAGGGGAGCTATATCGCCACCCGGTTGGGCAGCGTTGTGAGGCGGGTTATGGTTGGGGCTATAGGAAAGTATTTATTAATGCGGGTCTTGGAGAGGCCTGGATTATATGACGGAGGAAAAACTGAATTTTTAAATATCTAAATATGTGTTTTGAATTAATGAATATATTGATATTTAATATTAATATATTACCGATCTTTTTATACATTAATAATATTAAATATACTGAAATATTTTAGAAAGTAAGTATTTAAATATTGTATTACCTAATTTAAATATTCTATTGCCATCAAAGAGCCGCGTTAATATATTTTTAATGTATGAGTAAAAAAAGCAGAAAGGTCTTATGTGGGATATATAATTTTTTTCAATTACACTTTTTTGATTTACTATTAACTTAAAATAAAGAATATAATTTCGCACAAAAACCATTAAAATGTATTCGAGAAAACCAAGGCGCACACTTCATGCCGCTGGGAGGCGCTAGTGTAGCAGGTTGCCATCAGACTGTATAGGAAACGTCAGAAGTTGGAGGTGTTATTAATATTATAGGGTATTTGGTTTGATTGACTCTAAAAATATGCAGTTCACTTTTTTGTCTCCTACGATGAACATGATTTTTTTTTTATTTTATGATAAATTCTTTAAATATAATTGATGTTCTTTCCGACAAAAAATACATCCCACATAATATTGAACGCCCACACTGAATAAATCCCACATAATATTGAACGCCCTCACTCAATATCCCACATAATCTTGAACGCCCTCACTCAATACATCCCACATAATATTGAACGCCCTCACTCAATAAATCCTACATAATATTGAACGCCCTCACTCAATAAATCCCACAAAATATTGACCGCCCTCACTCAATACATCCCACATAATATTGAACGCCCTCACTCAATACATCCCACATAATATTGAACGCCCTCACTCAATAAATCCCACATAATATTGAACGCCCTCACTCAATATACCCCACACAATATTGAACGCCCTCACTCAATACATCCCATATAATATTGAACGCTCTCACTCAATACATCCCACATAATATTGAACGCCCTCACGCAATGCGTACAAGGGAATCAAAACAACGGTCAGAGTGAACGCGCATTATTGAAATTTTATTTTTCATCTAACCAGTTTTTGCCGCCAGAAATGATTCGCGAATGTTACTAATAGATAATAATGTAAAGTACATTTGTTTTGACAGATTTTCTAAGATAGCGACAGTGATGTCATCTCCGTCATATTGACAGACCCCTCCGTGGAGGGTGCGCGCGCAGTATCGCAGTTTTAATTTGATTAATTTGTTCTGGTAATTAATTGGCGCACATAAATGCAAACAATAGTAAAAATCGCATTTCAAACCACGATTATACAAAATAACTTATGTTTAGAAAATTTTCATTTTTTTTAAATCAACTTCGGAGTTATAAGACAATACGCTTAACAATATGGATAAGTGGAGATAATACGAGGCAATCGCACATTAATAATTATTTCAATATCACATCAGCACGAATGATAGCCAAATACTTATATGCATTGTAAAATAATTATTCAAGGAGTTATTTATGTTAAAATATACAATTATCGCATACATGTCATTTTAAATTATCAAAAATATAATATTAAGTATTTTTTCGCTTTAATATGGAAAATCGCTACATATTTATCGCATATATTTAGAACAACTTACCCATTTACTAAAGATTTTTCCTTAATATTTTCAGTTTTCTTATATTGTTTCTTCAATCGGAATAAAACCTTTTTATTTTATTTATCTGAAAGCTCTACAACGAATGAATATTTCGATAAAGGCAGATTAGTGACACACCGCGCAAGTTGAGCAAAGGAATAAGAATCGTAGTACATTTTCCAATACCCAGTCCTGCTATTGGTACAGTCGCCCCATCGCGAACATATTTGCTTGCCAAGTTTTCACTGGCTTTCATTCAATGAAAAGGGTAACGTGCCCATTACTGGCCACTTACATGTAAACATTTTAATATGTATTTGATTGTGAAATACTTAAGTTGGACAGCACAATCTGCTCCTTAATTAATTAGCATAAAATCAATCTTAACTCATCTCAAATAATTTTATCATAAAATATCTAAGTATTCAAGTAATAGGTAATTATATATAAATATTTTTAAGTCTCAACTGTTCCCAACCGTTCGGAGCCAATGAGACTTTGGCATCCACAATTGGTGTATGTTGTGAGGCTGAAGGTCGTGGAAAGGAGAAGGAGATAAGGAAGAGGAAGGTAGGGAGTACCTGGCTATTCAAATATGGTAACCAAACAAGGTTAAAGCCATTTCAAGCAAAGTTTCAATTCTGAATTGTGATCTTACGCCAGGGCGATTCTGATAGCATCTTCCACTCTAGAAAGTGGCGAAAGTTTACTATATATTATTTTTAATATTACAACACAAATTAATAAAATAAATTTTACTTTCAATCGCCAGGATTTGAACCCATGACTTTCGGCTTGCTAGTCGAGTGCCTTACCCTTTGACCACGGCGGCCATCAAGATGCAATAGTCGTAGTAACTGATCAATCAAACGTAAGATATCTTCCTGAGGCTAAAACTGGTACGTCCACCCTATGAAAATCAATATTGAGCACCGAGCAGTCGTCGGCTGAAGTTTCTCAGTTCAAATACTGATTTCAACACATATTATATTTCACCAAAGTAATAAACTAGCATTAACTTTTATTTGATCTTAAAATCAATAAAAGTTCTGTCACTAGTGAAAATAGATATTAACGATATCAAACATTCAACTCGAATAAAATCTTAGAGTTGGTGAAAACTTGAGCTTTCAATAAAACAATTGGATTATACATAAAAATTTTACGTATCAATAAAACAAACTATATAATTCGTAACATCGATGTATATTAAATATATACCTTCACCCAATTATTTCACCGTCATACCTATCTAAATATATAATATATATGACTTATGGGGAAGGTAGAAGGTCAGCCACATAGTGACTGTGTCATTCTGTTAGGCATAAAAATGCAATGATTGCCCGGGACAATTGATCTCTCTCCATACTACTTTTCCTATAACACCACTTTAATGATTAGCAATCTTACCTCGGAAATTTAAGTTCAGAACTTATTACAAATAGCACTTTCAAAGGATTGCAATTGAATTCCGAATGAAAAGGAATAACTTATTAAAAGTTTTTTTTTCTTAGTGTAAATCGGATTTTTGTCTACTGTTGCAATTAGTTAACTGCTTTGGCAGTTTTGCGTGTGCTTATAAACGAAAATAAATACATTTCTACAAAAAAAAATACCTGCGTTGAAAAAACATCATAAAAACACAATTTTTAGAATCGCAATAATACATTGAAATCATAAAGTTGGCAACACACACATATATTTGCAAAAATATTCGCAATCCAATAATAGATACATATAAGACATCATCAATTTAGGTAAAACACAAAGATTGTATTTTAAACGCGTAACACGTTATAATGAATATAACATTATATCATTATGTATCTTCAAGCACAATATATTAAAATATACTTAGCATGATTTCGGTATAATGAGATCAATTATGTAGGTACCACGATATGTTTTACGGAAACAATGCTTATTAATCAGAAAAAGTAGGATAAAGTCATTTTTTACATTGACTTCATCTTTGGGGACGCTGTTGGGAGTGTGTATTATAAGAATAGGAAGGATAAGGGTGTAGTGGGTGCGAAAGAAACTGAGGATCAGTGTGATCAGTGTATGAGTAGCAGATGTATGAATCCAACCCTCCCACTGCAGAGCAAGGCAATGGGTCGAGAGAGTTCGGCTGGAGAGGTCAAGATTCCTCACCCCCTCTTACTATCCGGTCCACCACGCAGCAGACGGGCAGAAAAATCCGCCCTCCAAGAACTGGACAAACTTCACCCGATCCTGCCGGTGATCTATTGCAGATTTGGTGGTTATCCAATGAATGGTTTTCGGGGCGGCGGAACCAAAACCTGCCTCCCAAATTTTCGTAAAATGATTTATTTGTAACTTTGTTGTTATTTTTTATTTTGTTATTTATCTTTGTCGAACGTGATCAGCTTGAATATACCTATTTCTGCAATCAACTTTTTTTCCAGATTCCGTCATTAAAAACTTTCGACACTTACTTTTCCTCTATGTCTTTGGCCTTGTCCCTCACATCGTGCGCTGAGTGTTCTTCGTCAAAGTAGAGCTTCTTGGTCTTATCTACATCCTGTACACAAGTCTGTAGCTCCTTGTGCACTATCACTAGATGGTCGGAACACTGAAACAAGGAAAAACCAATGTTCATAAATGTGCGTTTTCAACTACAAAAATGTCATGTGACGGACGTTGAACGGCAGAGCGGCAGGGAACACATTATGGACACGAAAAGATCAGGGCGAATCATAGCTACTGTAACGGACGTTGTTGGCCACATTATTTCTTTTTATTAAAATTTGTTTACATTTATAAAATGTGTCAACTCCACGCCACTGGCGAAATCCTCACTCCCCGCCACTGTTCATTTTGTCCCCGTTTCGGCCAAAACTTTTTTTTTTGATTTTATGTATTCTTTCGTAATCCTCTAACTAGCTAGGGCTTATAGCAATACCCTTTCATGTTTCTAGCTGACTAGTACTACGGCTCATTTGGCCTTATTACTATTACCATCTGATGGTTGTATTTACTTGACTGATTTTATATTACATTAATGAGTTTTAGGAGGAAAAATTCTTAGCTGGATAAAAAACCTCATGGCCTGAAAACTCTGACTCCGAAAATCATCGGTACCGCATTGCGCACCTACCTCTGCCGAGCGGAACGATGTTCAAATTTTCCTATGTACAATTTACTAAGAAATATCAATTTATGAAATGTTGCAAATGCCTATTTTTTACTTGCACATCTATTATACAACGTATTTCTGACGTAATTGACATAATCATATTATTCAGTTTTCTTTCTTACAATTTTTGGTTTATCATGTAGCATATTTAAATAATTACTTCTTTTTTATGGTTATACAAACTGACGCCCTGTAAATTCATGAATTATTCGACTCATTTAAATAAAATATCGTGGTAACATTTTGTAAATTAACTCTCAAAAATTATCAGACTTTATGACCACCCTAGAGATTCAAATTAATTAAATATAGAGTACTTTATATTATAGTAACTAATATATTTCGTTAACTAGAACATGATTTTCCTTTACATTGTAATCATGCTGCTTCTTATGTCTCGTTTATATTTTTGAAACCTTAATTATTAACCATTTCAATTATTAAATATATCATTTAGCTATAAGGACTATTTTTTTTTTAATATATTACAACCCAACACATTTGAAGTATTGCTGACAATCACTCCGTAAACCATCAACCGCATATGAAATGGGATACATACGTTAGCAACATCTTCAAACTCCTACGTGCTATTGCGGGGCGAATTTACAAAATTAAATATTTTATGCCTATAAATACGTTAAAAATAATCTCTTTTTTTCACTAGCGGAATCTACAATCAGATACGGAATAACGTCCTGGGGAAACTCCTGCAAGACAAATATAGGTTACATCCAATCAATTCAAAACTCCATGACTAAGCTTTTGGTAAAAAAACGTATATATTCACAAAGAAGAGATATAAAATTATTATATGAGTCTGTTAAAACCCTTAAATGCATACTGTTGCAAAACTGCAACAAACCGTTCAAACCATCTTTAACTCTTTGTGTATACTTAATGCATGCCGTTTTAGAATTATCAAGTTCACGGTAATATATTTTATCGAGTGGCATCACCTTTTTTTTCTTTCGCGAATGTCGAATGTCACTTTTTCTTTAACAAAGTGAAGATTCTCGAAAATTGGTTGGAGGTTAGAATTACAGTTTTGTTTTGCTGTTATTATTTTGATTTTCTTATGTAAGTAGATACAACAATACAATACTTATATGTAATAACTCGTATTTTTCCGGTACACTTATTAGTTTTCAGAAATTTTTTTAGGGTTTTTATTTTTTTTTCATACGTAAATTATTCATATTAATTTTTATTAAATACATGGTGTTGTAAACCTGCAACAATTTTTTTTTAATCAAATATCATTAAAAAATTACAAAAAAATAAAATTCTTTATATTTCCTTGCATGTAAATATCTATAAAATATATTTTTTTCCAGAAAAATAAATAAATCATGCATTTAAGGGTTCGTATTATCTGATCGAGGAATATTATGGTTTAAAATTATATGTCAAAACAAAACGTCAGATTCAATATACAAAGAAAAAGTAGATCATGCATATGACACAAGATTCAATAGAAATGAAGGTATATCTATTCCGAAAATTATAAATAAATACGGACAAAGGACTTTCTCTTATCTTGTGCCTACCATATTTAATAAGATTCTAGTGGACATAAAAATTCAATAAAATTGCACCACCGAATTAAAAAATAAAATTAAAAAATGGTTAATAGATCAAGCTTTTTTATACTGATATTGTTTATAATCTTATGCATATGTATATATATGAATATGAGTAATTTGCCTGAGTTACAACTGACTGTCTTTGTATTTTATTCTTTTGTATTGTAGTAAGTTAAAAATTATTGTATCGTATCTTTTTTATATATGTCTCTGTTTTGTAGTTATTTAAGTTATTCTTCTGTATCTATTTTAAATATTGTGATTTCTCGTTATATGTATGCTTAAGTAATATATTAATATTGTTTAACTGACCTCCTGACAAACTGCTTTGGCAGTTTAGCGGGTATAAATAATAAAAAATAAATAAATCCACAGTCACCTTGTTGCCTAGCTAAAAAAAGAACCGATATCAATATTCGATTTGGAGACTAAGAGCAGAGAGCAACGTGCATTAGGGAATTAATTTTGAAATGCAATTAGGCCTTTACCCCAGCCCCATTCGAAGTATTAATAGTAATTTCAAATACGAGAGGGAAATTATTATGGTATACAAAAAAGTGAAACGATCCAAATTTCTGAAAACTAAAGTTTTAGAATAATTTCTCTGTTGGTTTTCAAAAATTTTGTTTTGTGGTTTTAGGGGGATGATTCAGATGCCTACTTGCTTCTTAGCGAGTGACACGGTAGGTAACCAACAATATACATTGTTAATCGATGTAGGTAACAAAATCGAGAATGAACATAAAAATGTCTGTTTGAACTCCTCCGTTCATCAATCATTGCGGTGATTTAAAATTATAAAATATTGTACAGATTACGCAGTTAGAGTTGAAGGAAACAATACAAACATTGGATTGTCTGTATTGGTGCATATTATGTATTAACTTCCTTTCTTTTAGAAATGTTTTTGTTTTCGTTCATGAGTTTTAGCGAGCTTTTTCGCTAAAACAAGTGGGTATATGTTCGAAAATATAATATTCAAAAAGTTTTCCAGTATCATTTTTACTGTACGTAATTTTTTTTTACTATACTGTCAACTTTTCTGCTACATTCTTTTATGAAGTCCGATATCAAGTTTTATGCATCGGTGAGAGTATTCAACTCTGGTGTGGGATACCATTATGTTGGTTTTGTGTGAAATTCACTTTTCGTAACAGCAGTGTTTGTTATGTCTGTGAAAACTAACGGGGAAATTAAAAAAAAAAAACTACATAAGCGGTTGCCGCGTTATATGATTTTGAACACAACTGTTACTTATCAATTATGTTAATAATAAAAAAAGAGAGCCTTCTTTCAGAGGTTCTGGTATTTTCCTCTATTATTTTCCTAGGAAAATATTTTGAATATGAAATGAAAGTATTATTTTGATATCTTGCGGATTTATTAAGTTGAAATTTATTTAACTTAATTTTTATGCATTTTGTCGATTGTGGGTATTTTATCTATATTGAATATTGTAAAAAAGGTTTATATTGTAAAATGTATGTAGATTTAGTGTGTGCCAAGACCGAGTTGTTTGGCAATCAGTCCTCTCGGTCTACCCCTGCGGGGAAACAGCATCATGGTTAGTTAGTTAATTAGTTAAAGTATATCGTAATATATCCCTCCCCCGCCAATACAATTGAAAAAAAAAGTGACAATATAATCTTGTAAACGGCTTAAGGTGAAACAGATGTGACAATTCCCATACAATCTATTTTTCAGCCACATTTTAAAACTATAGATAATATTTTATTTATTTTAGTACCGAAAAATAATACTCGTAATGAGTTTATCGCGAACGAAAATTTCACTGTTCTATCACTTATAATAACCAAGTAATTAAATTAACAAAAGTAATTATTTTATGCGGGCACCGCCAGCCGAAATGCCCGAATCCGTGTTAGAAGGAGACAAACATATGTGCGAGCCATATGTTTCACGTGCACGCTATTAGCCCATTCCTACGGTGTTAAAGTGGTCAGTAAATTTGTAGTAAAAATGTGAATTTGCGCGGCTTGATTTGTTATTCTGATAGAATGTTCGTTTTGCTTTTTTACGAATGTTCCAGTATTACTCGTCGCAAGGAACATTTGCGGTTTTGGCACGCAGTAAAAAAGGCAAAATTAACTGTATAATAATTATAGTGAGAGCGGTTGTAATTATTTAGAACTTTCTTAAATCTGTAACTATCACTAGCTAGACGCCCGCCAATTCACATTCTCTCATTCATTTGAGCGGCCGCTACACTACTCGCTTCGGCGCTTCGACGAAGTCCTCGACGAAGTTAGCCGAAGTCCGAAGTGCGTGCCCACACACTCGTGCAACTTCGCGAGTAGCTCAGTCTCTCGGAGTCCGTGCACTAGGCAACATGGACGTTCAAGTGGCAAATAAAGGATGAAAGTAGATTAAATGCTGTTGAAATGAGATCCCTGAGGCGTATAATAATAATAATAATAATAATTGGATAATTTGTAAAGCGCCGTTTTTGTGAAAAATCACCTCAAGGGCGTATGTGTGGTAAAACCATGTTTGATCGTGTGAGGAATGTGGAGATCCGCAAAGAGGGCAAGGCTGATGTAAGCGTAATGAGTAAGATTAAGAAAGGGACGCTTAGATGGTTTGGGCATGTAGAGCGAATGAGCGAAGATAGGAGTGTAAGGAGGATATATGATGCAAATGTGAATGGTAGCAGAAGTCGGGGACGCCCGAGGAAGACATGGCACGATCAAGTGAATCAGATACTCGAGTCGGGCCATGTCAAGAGTCAGAATAATAGAAGAGTATGTATGAGACGATGTATGAATGTGAATGAGGCAAGGAGTGTGTGCCAAGACCGAGTTGTTTGGCGGTCCGTCCTCTCTGCCTACCCCTGCGGGGAAACGGCGTGATGGTTATTTTTTTTTTTTTTTTTTTTATAGTGAATACCTCACAAGAGTCCCAACTGCTCCCGTCTGGAGCCAGTGAGACTATGGCATCCCCAATTGGGGGATGTTGTGAGGCTGAAGGTAAGTGGGGAAGGGAAAGAGGAAGGTGGGGAAGTACCTGGCTATTCAGATCTAGTCACTAAACACGGCTTAAGCCATTTGGAGCAACGTTTCAATTCTGAATGGTGGTCTTACACCAGGGCGATACTGGTAGTATCTTCCACTCTGGAACGTGCCGCAAATATACTATATATTATTTTAATTAATTAATTGTGAAATAACACAAATCAATCAAATAAAATTTATTTGCGCACGCCGGGTTCGAACCCGCGACCTTCGGAATGGCAGTCCAATGCGTTACCACTGGACTATGCCGGCCGTCAAGTTTATTCAAGGTTAGTTAGTTAGTTAGTTATCTTTATGGTCCCTTTCAATTGGGTCCCAAATAACCGCCTCGGATTGGAGTGTTTCTAGGAACAAAAAAATTAGGTCCTGTGACCACAGTGTAGAAGCCATATTTTATTACGTATAGTCACTATGACTCTGCGCACGCACAACCACCAAACACGACGTCTCGAAGCGAACTGAAGTGAACCGAGTAGTGTGGGCAGAAACTTCGTGTTCGAACTTCGAGTCCTTTGACTCGGGCGCATTTACCGACAACAATCGGAAGTCGGGCGAAGCGAAGCGAAGATGACCGAAGCGAAGCGAAGTTCGTGCCCACACTATCGTATTCGGTCAACTTCGATCAACTTCGCGAGTAGTGTAGCTGGGCTACAACAGTCATTGTCTGCCGCGGTTTGAAGTGACTTTTTTCGATTTTGTACAGCATTGTTATTCCATAAAAATGAGGCGTGCCCTTTATAAGAATCATCAGTATTCCGGGAAAAGAGTGAATCCAAGACTAAAGCTGCTGCCACACGCAAAGCTCACATCAAAAGTTAATGTACAGCGCATCATCTTTTCTACCGACACACGACGCTATCAAATATTTCTTCCTATGGTAGGAGAGGGGGTCAGTTGAATTCGAGAGCGGCCGAGGAACATAATTTCATTTGTCAAAGTGACAACTTTACTTACTGACAGCTTGAGCACGTTTTCGAAATGGATGATACTTGTCGCCTATTGCTGGATCTGTTGGACAGCTCATCCTCAGATGAAGATGCCGCCAACTATATAGTTATAAATGCTATTTAAAAAACTTTTTAGATTTTAAACAATCTGCGCGTAAATAGCGCATTTTCACATAACCTGACATAACCTCTCCGTCGAATCAGGAAATTCGCAGTTCGCACGCCGATCGACGAAAGCGACATATAATAAATTATTGTAAAATAAGCTCAACTTTCGTCCAAGCCGTCCAACTTTATCAAAAAACCGAATGATATTACCATATAAACATACTGAGATTAAAAATATGATTAATTTTGAAAGGGCGAAAATTTGTTTACTTCAAATTCAAATATTGATTATATTTATATTTTAAATATATGTTAAGTATGTTTGCCAAATAAAGTTTTTTTTATGTTCCTAAATTTACTAGCACACATGACGATATGAGCTAACATAATAAATAAGAAATGCATTATTAGGCTCCTTATGTCATGGCTGTCAAAGGGAACACGGAACTTAGTTGGTAGCTCCGTAATTTAAAATGACCCCCTCTCCTTTTTACGGCGGAGAGGGGGACGCATAACTTTTCAAATATCGCGTCGGGAGCGGTTACGTAAAATAAATTCGGTTAGCGAAGTTCAGAACCACACTTATAGCGCGTTATATTTTTACGTGTGTCGGGTCTGTATGGGATTGTATGGCGAGCGCTATTGTGCTTTATATTATCTGTTGATGTGAGCTTTGCGTGTGGCAGCAGCTTAAGTGCGAACGGGATGAAACGTCAGCACGGCGAATCGGAATACAGGTAAGTATTATGAAATTATTTCAAAATATTTTATTATTTTTTAAATATTTTCTCGGTACCTACCTAACTAACTAACCATCACGCTTGTTATTTTATGACCCATGTCGCTCGTTTGGTATAGGGTGATTCATATTTAATGTTGCTCAAAAATTATACTCCTTTAATGCCTTTATATTATATCTTTTAGTTCCCACAAACACTGGCGCGGAAATAAAGAAAACAAGTGTTCGAATGACGAGACCCCTAAAATTAATTTTTGTGGAGAAATCCAGGACTGCTTCTCTGTGAGAAAGATGATGAATTAATTGGACAAAGTAGACCAATTCAAGCTATCGGACAAAATATTAAAACAAACATTGAAAGAAAAAGGATCTTACAAAAAAAAGAAATATGGACAGAATATGTGAAAAGAATAAAAAATAAATAAATAAGTAAATAAAAAATCTTTTACTATCGTCGTTCCCGCCAGGCATCGTGAGTTCAATTCCACAGCTGGCTAATTCCTCCATCACGACCCAGGCAACGCTTTCCGCTTACTGTGATGGCAGTTTTACAACTAGTTTATGGACACCGTGTATAAGATATTTGTACAAAAAGTTTTTTTTTTCAATCACCTTTCTGCCCTATAAAGGATTTACTATTATTTACATGACATGTTTGTCATTTGTGAAAATAAAATATACCCATTTACAAAATACAAAAAGTTTTTTAATGTGAAAAGGCGACTTCATATGCACACTGTAGGCATCGTCTTTGTGGACACTCATAATATATTACGACGCACGTGGCGAGCTGATTTCAAAACAATGCCTATATTATTTAGATGCTTGATATTACGAGAGCCCTTTCTGACTTATGCATATGACAAATTTGTTTCTCCGTCTGGCAATTCTAACCACTTCGTTGGTTTGATGAATGCGCCCCATAGAAATGTAAGAAAAAGTGTAACCTTTTGACTTATTCGCGAAATATTTGTGAGCAAGCAAAAGCGCGAATACATGGTTACTATGTAGGTATATACCTACATCGCTTGGTATGATTATGTTCATTTAGCAAAAGCGGCCTTTAAAAAAAAGGTCCAGTTAACGCCAGCTCCCGGCACACATACCGTTGTTCCTAGCCGGCTCCTTTTATAAATTATTTAATCTTCCCAGGCATTGATTTAGTTTAGTGAATTGAACAAACCTCTATCTCGTGTCTCTTTCATACTCATGCGAAACATCGTAAATTTTTTGAAATGGAGTCTTTTTCGCAAATGGTTTTGGTTGGGTAAATAAAAATTTCCTGTACCAACGCGCGCGGAGCTGCGTGAAATGTCTTTTGTACGTATTTTTTGCAATGAAATTGTGTATTTTTCAGCCGTTTTCTACGATTATGTAATTATAGGTACCATAAAAAATTTATACAGATTAATATTACTTATATACGTTCGCAAACCAATAATTCATCTCAATATTATAAAGCATAACGTGTTAAAAGTGTTTTATTAGACGATATTGAAAACAACACCATCTATCGGCGTAAAGTTTCGAAAAATGTTTTGAGATGGCCCTTAAAGGCGAGATTCAGAAAAAAACGAAAATTACTGAATCCAGGAGAGAAAAAAATATCGAAGAAGAAAATATTTCGATAGTTCAATAGAAGTTTATAAATAGGTAGGTATTGGTCAACTCTTGCAGAGCTGGATGGTAATTTAAATAAGTTAGTCGATTATTCAGATTAATAATTCATTTATGCCGATACACCTTCAGGCAATGGGTCAATAATATAATAATCGACCAATATTTAGGCATAGTTTATTTTTACTATAGTTTTTCCTCATAACTTCTGTATAGTAAGTTGAGTATTATTAACGGAGCGGATTAGCGTTGAATTGATTGTTTTTACAGTGTTGGGCGGTTATCTCGGGACTTCGTTTATCTTTATTTAGGGATTAAGATTAAGTAAATCCCGATACCACGAATACAAATTTTTTTCTTTAACCTTAGACGCAGACAGAAAAATAAGTATTGTTGATTTAATAAAACTCGAAAAAACTCTTCAAATTATTGGTAATCCGGTTAAAAATGGGACTGTAGGCCGCTTCCTTATAAACTTTTAGTAAATTCGTAATAAGGTTTTTGCACCTGCGTTTGTTTCAATAAAATATAAAGACGAAATGCGAACGTGATAGGTTTTTTCTTATGATCACGTTTTTCGACATCGTGACAATTCATTGATATTTTATTAAAAGTTTATCAGAAAATCTATAAATTTTATCGTTAAGGGCCTGCAATTCCTTTTTAAACAGAATTACGAATAATTTGAAGATTTTTTTTTGTTTTACTGAGGATTGAACCTTCCTCCCAAGGACTGGCTCTTAAACTACCGTCAACTAGAGGTGAGGCGTATTTATCGTACCCAGTAAAAGTAACGGGTATTTCATTGCGATACTTTGTACTTGTGACAGATCTCTAAAATACCTGGTTCCAAAATACTCATGAGTATTTTATACCGGGACTAAATATTTTTAATAGGTACTTTTACCAGGTATTTTTGATAGGTATTTTGACAAGTATTTTTAATAGGTATTTTTGATGGGTATTTTCAGTAGGTATTTTTGATAGGTATTTCTTCAGTAGGTATTTTTGATAGGTATTTCCGATGGGTATTTTTGATGGGTATATTCGTCTTGAGTATTGAGTGGTATGTGATCTGATATTTAGCGACGGGAAAAATGTGGGGATTTTTTTTCCGTAGCTACCCCCCCCCCACGGTTTTCGAAAAATTATTGTGGGGAATCACATATTAGATTATTTTGCTTGTGCGGAATTTTTTTCAGTGAAGTTCCGTAACAACCCCCCTCCCACGGATTTCAAATATTCCGTGGGGAGTACCCATTTTAATTTTTTTTTGTGTAGGATATGTGGTCCATATGCCCCCCATGGATTTCGAATAATAAAACGGGGAATCAAGCTCCCGTAGAATATTTGTGAGGAATATGTGGGCAGAATTTATGCGAGTTCATTAGAATTCTGAATCAATCCTCAGGTCGGTATTAAATACTTTTGAGTATTTTGTCACCGGTATTTTTTTGTACCTGTACTCATTGTACCCAGTAACGAAAAGTACTCATAGGACCTACCTCTACCGTCAACATTCAAAATGCCTTTTAACTTTTTTTAAAAGTTGTCACTGAGGATTAAACCTTCATCCGTAGAGACTAGCTCTTAAACTGCTGTCAAATTTTAAAACGTCTTTTAACTATAATTTAATTTCCACTTCAAGATTCCATTTCATAAATTCGAATACGTTCGACGCTTATATTTAAAACCTCGCTGATTATACCCAAAAGAACGATGATTTTTTGTGAACCTTCAAAGTGATGACAAATATTAGGCAGGGTAAGAATATGGAAGACTTATCAGGAAGACAATATATAAGTAAATGGATGACGTCAAGGAATGAACAAACAAGACATTGGAATTAGAGAGTGAGAGACTGAAGTGTGCCGCTTACGACTGGAACAGTTTGCCGCAACTCATTTATATCCATTTCTGGCCATCCTGATTAATTGTGCGTTTGTGGATATTACACTAATGACTGGAATTAAGACTTACTTACGATTAAATTGTAAGTACATACCTTTGTACCAATGTTAGTACTTCTGTAGGTATACTTTTTAGGAATACATGTTGATTACAAGTTTCATCGATATTCTGCTGCTATGTCTGTCCATCCGCTACAATCAAAGACATGTTTGGAGATTGAGCTTCATGATTTCAACCTCATCGCGACCAGTACGAGAAGCATGGTATCGATACCGGGTAGCAATGTCCCACTATTGTCTATGTGGGGTCTGTGGGGAGAGGACTCACCTTTTTAGAGGTGGCCATCTTGTGTGTGCGCAGAGCCTTAGCCTCGTCGGCTATCTGCTGCTGGAACACCTCCACAGCCGCCAGCCTGGCGCGCGCCAGCTTCTCGTTCTCCTCCAGCACCGTTCGCCACACGCTCCACATGTTCCTGCAACAAACAAACACATCAATCAAAAAACACAATACCGCAACAAAAAAACTGTAATGTGTTTTTTTGGCCGGGAACCCAGCCAACCTGGTTCCCTACTTTTGCTCCAATCAAACAAAACAAAGTTTGTACTAGAAGTTATAACTTATCGTTAGTAGATATTTAGAGTCTTCAATAGTGTATATTTGGGCCAAACACTACAAGTTAACAATGTGACTGCATGAAAATTTCATTATAAAATATTATTCATTCTATTTATATGTAGATATAATTGACTAGAATCGAGAGTATTATAATTTTTAAGTACACGTGTTCCGACTTCCTCGTAACATATTTGTTCTTTACTGATAGTTCGTTATGAAATTTGTCAATTCATTCATTATAGGCCTACAGTCCCGTTTTCAACAGGAAAAATAATAATTTGACCAGATTGTCAATAAATTAACAATATTTTATATCAGTAAGTATTATCTGTGTATTTCTGCTTTTTTTAAAACGCTCAAAAATGTTGTACGAACTACAAAAATGACCGTGAAATCGAGAATCTAATTGAGCATGAAAATATCTGGGCTGACCATGTGGAAAAATATCAGATGAAAGCACACCGAAATTGGAAATCGTGGAAGTTACCCAGAGACTGAAAGAGAAAAGTGTGGACCTACTTCTTGGAAGAGAACTGCTGCATAATGAAAAGGTCTGAGGATTGTAGACAAATGGCTGGGACCAGAGGAGGTATAAGAGCTATGGTATATATAGTATATAGGAGGTAGATATAGTATATACAGTATAGTAGGTCAAATCCTACAATGGGATGATGACCACATGATGGTGAAAAGTAATTGAGAAAATTCATATGAAGTATGACAACGGGCTTCACTTTTTGTGGTGTCTTTTTTTTACATTAACCCACACAGGAGGCCCATAAGAAATTTCCCTCAGGGCCTATGTCATATTATGGGAGGATGCTGTGTTAATGGTTTTTTAAAAATAAAGTAAGTAGAAGAAGTTCTGGGAAGGTAAAAGGTAAGAGGGTTGGGTAAGAATCTAGGGATCAGTGTGTTAAGGATTGACGGACATATGAATATATCTCTCTCACTGCGGCGCAAAGCGATAGGTTGAAAGACCAGTTAGAGAGGTCAAAGGGTCTCCCAAAACTAGCCTCTCCCTAAAACAGCCTCTTCTGATCTGGTACAGCTGATGAGCAAGCGCATCATGAATACATCTCATCCGAGGAACCCGGGCACCCCTTCTAAATCACCAAAGGTAAATAACCACTCAGAGTGACCTATGGCAGAGGTGTTGGTTATCCAATAAATTATTATCGGGGTACCCAAACCCGCTTAGGTCTTCCGAACTAAAACTTCGAATAAATAGTAAATTTGCAAAAACTATCGACAGGTACAATATATTTATGTTCATTTATCAGTACTGAATAGCCTTTTAATTGGTATTATTATTTTTTTTTAAATTGTGCGAGTTTATCTCGAAATAAATGTTTTTTTAATCTGGTTATTTTAGGACATCTCAAATGGGGTTTTTACCGAGTTCAATGTATACGTCATGGTCATTGAGGGAGTACGTCGGGTAAAAGTAAATTTATAGAGGTATTAGCAGAATAAATAGTAATAGTAATTAACCATAGATTTCCGAAAATAATCGAAACCCACTGGATGACAATACTGGATGAGGCAGGAGTATTATTGCTTAAAAGAGGAAAAACAACAAAAAAGTTGCAAAGCAAGAAATTTGCAGATTTGCGAACAAAAACAATAAGACAAAACTTGAACAGTAATGCAGATATGCAAAATTAGTGTAATGAATATAAAAATTCACCTGGCACGTATTCTCGTGTCTAAATTATAAATTTCTCTTGCGCCAGTCGTCCCGCGAATATATTTTTTTCCTATTGTTTTGGAAAATGCCTTCAAGGGCTGACAAACTTTTTTTTAAATCTGTCGAAAATTCTATTTCCTCCACTGGAGAGAAAACCTGTTCACCGATGTCTTATACCTAACTTTATGTCAGAACGTACCCGAAAGATAACCAGCGAATTCTGGGCTTATTTAAAGTAAAAAATGTTAGTGTTTTTTTTCTGTCCTTCGGCATTTTTTCAAATAAAAACAAACAAAAAATATATGTTTCTATTACATGTTCCCACTGGTAAACAACGCATCACTTGCATGGTAAGCGCTCCGTTTAGTCTATTGGATAACACTGGAAAAACGAGGTAAGGTAACCGTGTTGTTTTCACATTATAAATTTAATAAACCGTTAGTAATAAAATATTAAAAGACCGGGTTATTTAATATTTTAGCGATGGTTTGGCCACCGTTTTACAGTTACCAGAAAAGTCTGACGTAAATTTGTACAATATTTAAGTATTAAGTTTTTTATTTACCTAACATAACTTTGGTAACTAAATTACCTATACTTTTTGTAATGGGTATGGTTCTTATTTTGTTGTTAACCTTTTTTAGGGCGTTTTTAATTATTGGTCCACTATTTCTAAAGCAGTATTTGTGGCGTTATTTTTTACCTTGTGGAAACTAGGGTTGACGTATTTCTCTTATTGCAGGTATATAACACCACAAGTAAGCGTAGATTTGAATAATTAATCAATTTCTCAGAAATTGATCATTACACCGCTCTTGCGCTAGCGCCCTGATTTCTAAATTATGCTAAGCCATGGCTGAAAAATGAAATAACCCTCCCTATATCATTTTAACCTACTTTTAGTTTCTTGTAGAAATGGATCCAATATTTAGAAAGTGTTTGTCAAAGTTCTCTATGATCGTGTTTCATAATCAAAACAACAATTACGTATAGACTGTTGACATGGCGCTATACGGGAAGCGGAATTAAAGTTCCGGGAAAAGCTTCATTGTATAACCCGGACTTCTGTTTATCGGAGTATCCATTCAAAGCTATGCTTCAATGATACGCATAACATGAGCATGTAGATTCATCGCGAACGGGTCTAAATATCACACAGGATTAATTAATAATAATATTCTACACGGTGAAAGGGTTTAACGTCGATATGTAATGGGGTCAGTCGGATGCTGTGTCCTATCAATTCCTACCGTAGATTATTATATGTTTGTAATAAGATGGAATTGACATGAACACATTTACATTTATACACGCACTGGTTACACATTTATATTATTATTGTAGCAGCAAGATAATTAGCAAATTATATGTCTAACATTTTAAGGTTAAACAAAAATTAAAAATGTGTGTATAATAGGATGCATTTATCCTAAGAGATGAACAGTGATGGGTTTTTAAGGAGAGAAAGGGGTGAACCGCTGTTTCCCGTTCTCGTGTGGAAAATGTAAACCTTATATTTTATTGATTTTTGTTTGATTCCATTTTTTGTTTGTTTATTACTATACAAATTATTAAGATACCTATCTCAAATAAACTCAAAACCTCACCTAGTCAAAAAGTTCACATGCATGTCGATTGCGTGCACTTGACCCATTTGCGGCGTAAGCGTCCTCACTAAATAAATAAATAAAAACAATAACGCAGTGTAAGTGTTCACAAGCTGCTTTGAATCTTCTCTTGGTGCAAAATGACGAATCCGGATGCATTTTTACTTACATCTTTTTTACTGAATCTCTTACACAAAACAAATTTAAAATTAAAAGGGAGATGAACTATGTTTACATTATGCTTTAATATCATTTTTATGTAGGGGGTGTGTGTACACAACCACATAAGGTTTTATTTAACAGTTTTCCCAACTTCTGAGAGGCAGACATAATTCTAGCGTCACTGGAGCTCCCTTTGCTAACCTAGTATTAGCAGCTTGGAATGGGTAGACGCATAATAAAAAAACTGCATTTATGTGGAAAGACCCCTTGAAAATATGATAAAACACTATGACCGAACATTGCCGGCCTTAAGTATGGTTTAAGGCCGTTTTAGCCATATGCACGCTGTGGTAATAGGCCAAGTTTTTCACTGTTTCGACCTATGTTTACACCGCGATTATAAGTATCTAAGGGGGTAGAGTGACAAAAGGGGGACAGAGATCAACAACATAGAGAATTGACGCATACAATGTAGATGCACTATGAACTCAGAGAGAAACAACGGAATACCAATGATGTGAAAAAAACCATGGCAGATACATCAAAAATATTTGATTACTTCACTATCCAAGGATAATTTAATTTTAGACAAAACGTTTAACACGATGCCCACTTGCTCACTTTTTAATAATAATGATAATAATATTTGGATGATTTATACGGCGCTGTTTTTATGGGTTCTCAAGGGCGCTGGCTAGTATATAAATTTTTCCGTTATTCTCTATATTATATCGACCACTATGTACTTAGGGTCAATGCAGTTGCTTAAAATGGTCTTATATTGTTCAGTAACGTAATTTAATCATCAAGTAATTCCCATTCGTCCTCTTCATACCTCATTTTATCCCTCTCTCATTTCCTTCCGTTCTGATTTTTGTTTAATCTTAATATATAAAAATCACTGTGTTCGTTCAGTGATTTTTACTCTCCAAAACCGCCCAACCGATTTCAATAAAATTATGTGAACTTGTTTGGTTGGTTCCAGCTTTAAATATAGCATAGTTTAGGACAAGGTGGCACTGTTGTAGAGATCGAAAAAAAAAATATTTTTTTAGATACCTCATCTAAAAATACGTTCAACCACAAATTTTAACATCCCTACATAGAAGGCGGTCTGTGGCAGGACAACGTTTTGTATTATAAAATGTTTTCCAAATAGTTTCATTAAATTCTAACTAGTTTCTAATATTAATATTTAAAAAATTCTCCCTGCGTATGTTTGTGCTCGGAAGACTCGAAAACTAGTCAACCGATATCGCTGAAAATTTCAAAATTGATTTTTGTTAGTGCCAGGAGTGTTTAAATGCTAGAATAAGTTGGGGACGCCTAGGAATACAACGAGGAATTGCGGGGTACCAATAGTTTATTTATATATTCTACGCCCATACGGGCTTTTACAAACATTTGATATACATAATAGTTTAGTGCAACAGTAATCAAAAAATAAAAAAAATACTATTAGTTATGCAGAAATTCAATGCAGTAGAAATAGTTGTGTTTTATAAAATATTGAAGTGGCAAGAGTTTCGCGAATTCGTGGCCTCGTTATTTTTTTATTTAATTTTACATCATTTACAATAAAATATGTCGTAGTGTCCATAATATCATCATTATTTGTTTGTTTATATTTATGCTATAGAATTAAACGTACATATATTGTGTTTGTTTTTAAGGCGATATTTAAAATCTTTTAAATTGTTATTTATGTTTCTAAATCATTCAGGTAATGAATAAAAAAAAATTAATCAGAGATATTTATAATTGAATTGGCCCATTATTTTTATGACATTTTGGATTTGGTATAGTTGATTTTTGTCTTAGATTTCTTTTATTTTTAAATGGAGCAGTTTTATTAAGAACATTATCGTTGTGAAATTTTATTGTCGCATGGTAGAAGTACAATACATTCGGTTTTCCAAGTTTTAATTATCTTAAAATAAGTACTTATGAATATGTAGGTACGTGGTTTAAATGTTAATTGATTTTATTACTAATTTTTGAGCTATGTAAAGCTATTTGTTTCGTTTTTTAATAAGTTCCACCCCATCCTGTGTTGCCATATATTATTATTGATTGGCAGAAAGAAAATAGGTCATTATAAGTAAATCTTCATTTAGAATATGTCTTAGGACGGGTTGTTTCGGAGAATTTGAACAATTCATCAAATTTCAACGTTCATTTTCAAGTTCTGTGAAAGATTTTTTCAAGTTCTGTTTTTATTTCAGTTTTGTCAAGCAACTAGCCTACAATGATATAATAACAGAACTTGAATAGGACTTTCACAGAACCCGGAAATGAACGTTGAAATTTTATGAATTGTTCAAATTCTCCGAAACAACCCGTCCTTAGACATCTAAAGATGTATGTTAGTTGCCTTAATCTGTATTTGAGTATGTTTATGTATGGTGACCATTTTAGACATTGGTCTACTATAATGACGAGATATAACCATTATGTTTGTGTATTTGTCCTAGAAGAGATCATAATATGTAATTATTTTGGCATTCCTTTATTCGTTTCTTATATAGATATAAGATACGCTTAAAGAAAAAAGATAAGATAGTGTTGGTAAATTTAGATCAAACTACTTTTTTAGTTCATTGATATCTATGTTGGCCATGTTATTTATTTCCGTCTAAATTTAATGGTAGCACTGTGTCATCTACGTAGGATATAGTTTCTCCATTTTTTATCACATTTAGAGACTATAAATGTATCGTTGACGTATAATATGATAAATAGCAAAGGGCCCAATACTGTACCTTGAGGAATGGATAAGTCACTACATTCTGAATCACTAACTTGATCAAGCAATTTTACTTCTTGGGGTCTTAATTTTCATTGATTTCCATTGATTTCATTGATTCTAATGTATTTATTAGTTTTTTAAGAGATATACTGTCGATATGTGTATTCATACGGTTCTTTTGTAATCGGGATGAAACTGTAATTATTTTTTATTTATACACGCCCTAGTGGGCTTTTCTTTAAAAAAAATACTAGCATTTTGTATCAGAGTAAACACTTAAAAATTAATACCATAAAGAAGAATGTAAACATAATGGCAAAAATGAATCCTCACGCATATAATTGAATTTAAAAGATTCAACAAAACAAAATAGTAGAAGCTGTACATACATAAAAGGGTACATAGGTCTATTATTGTTCTATCAGTATTGTCACATAGTTTGACCCGGAGTGACGTGTATTTTGTGCACGGCTGCTCAAGTTTTACCACATTATGGACGTACTAAAATTAATCGAAAACATAAAAAGTGACCTAAAAAATATAACTACCGTAAAAGACTCGAAAGTGCGAAATAATCTCGAATTAACCATAAACCTATTAGAAGAAACATGGAAACAAGAGAGAAACAATTTCCAGGAACAAATAATAGATCTTCAAAAAAAAGTTATCACCAAACTCGAAAAGAATAATGAACCAAAATCGTACGCAATGGTACTAAAAGAACGAACGGTACAAATCGAAGAACCCAAATATGCCGTTATGATTGCTGCAGAAGGCAAAGAAACATCTGAGGACATAAAGAAAATTATTACTAAAACAATCAAAGCACCTAACCTAGGAATTGGTATAAATGGGATCAAAAAAGCATCAAACAATAAAATAATTATGACTTGCTCGAAAAAAGAAGATGCAGACAAACTAAAAACGGAAATAAATAAAAATTAAAACGGAATATCTGCTACAGAATTAAAAAAGAAGAGACCGTGCATGGTCATTAAAGGTGTGGGAGGGGAGTATAATGAAGATAATTTTCTTAACGACCTTTTGCTGCAAAACAATGAACTAAGTGATGCCCCAAATGATTCAATTAAAGTAACTAAAATATTGAAAAACAAGAAAAGTGACCAACTGCGCAATGTAATAATAGAAACAACAGGCCAAATCCGAAAGATATTACTTGATAAACAAAGGGTCAATATTGGTTTTGTCCGAGCGCACATAGAAGATTGCAATCCCTTAATGCAATGTTACCACTGCCTTGGTTTCGGACATACATCACTAAGGTGCCTGAACAAAATGAATAAGCCTAGATGCATACACTGTGCAAAAAACCACAAATTTAGTGAATGCGAAAAAACGAAAGATATAGTCAAATGCTACAACTGCGACAAAAACAACAATTTATTCGGAACAAAAAACAATACTGAACACAGTGCTAATAGCGAAAAATGTACTTACCGAAAACGAATGGTTATCATAGCACAACAGAGAATCGATTATGAATAAGTGATGGATGATTTTCTAGGCGAGGAAATTGACAAATTTTTTTTTTTTTTTTTTATATTTACTCCACACAGGAGGCCCTGAAGAAAATAATTTCCCTCAGGGCCTATGTCATCTTTGGGGATGCTGTGTGGAGGGTCTTTTTGTGGAGAGGAAGGAGTGAACATGGGTCTTGAAGAGTCCCATGTTGTAGGAGGGAGGAAACACAGAGGCCGGCAGTTCGTTCCACAGCCGAGCTGTTGAACTTAAGAACGAATCATAGAAGCGACCCGTTCTCATGTGACAAGTGTCAACTGTGTACAAATGTTGGGCGCGCGTTTGGCGTGTATCCCGACTACGCACCGGTGCCGAAGGGATCAATGACGCTAGTTCCTCAGAGCATCTTCCATTGTAATACCGATAGAACAAGGACAGCATACCTACCTGACGCCTGTGCTCTAAAGATTGCAGTCCGTTTGTTAAGATTGGGGAATCTATCAAACGGACCGCCCGTTTCTGCACAGAGTCAAGGGTTTTTTTTCAGGTATTTTGGGGCTCCAGACCAGAGATGGCTGCCAAATTCGACAGTAGGGCGCACTTGCGATTTGTACAGGGTGAGCAGTTGTGTACTATTAAAGTATCTGCGGGCCCTGTACAGTACGCCCAGCTTCTGAGAGGCCAACTTTACTCTAGCTTCGATGGAGCCCCCGTACCTGAGCTGGTCACTTATAGTTACACCAAGCATATCAATGAAAGGCCTGTTCGGAAGATTGCTTCCGTTGAAGGAGACTAGATTATCATTTGGATCCCTTTTAGACGTAATCAGACAGGATTGGGTCTTTGAAACATTAAATTCGACGAGATTATTTTTACCCCAGGAGGAAATACTCTCGAGATAACCGTCCATTCTCTGCTTCAAAGCCCTCCGAGCCGTTGGAGTTTGTGTGCCCTTTGGGGGCTTGTCAAACAAAAAGCTATCATGAACTGTACTGTCATCCGCGTAACAATGAATCGGTGCACATGTCAAAAGGTCATTGATGTGCAACAAAAACAAAGTCGGAGACAGAACCGATCCCTGTGGGACGCCAGCATTTATGGAGTGCGAGGAAGAGGTGAAACCGTCAGCAACCGCCTGAATCGACCTATCCCTTAAAAAGTCAGCAATCCACGTACACAGGGATGCGGGAAGTCCGTAAGAATGCAATTTGTTGACAAGTCCTCGGTGCCAGACCCGGTCAAAGGCCTTGGATATGTCTAGTGCGACCGTTTGGGTCTCACCGTGACGTTCCAGGCACCGCCCCCAAACATGCGTCACATACGCGAGAAGATCACCGCACGAGCGGTTCCGCCGGAATCCGTATTGACGGTCGTTGATAATTTTGTTCTTCTCGAGGTATGTGAGCAGTTTGTCGTTGATCACACGTTCCATCACTTTGGACAGAACTGATGTGATCGCTATGGGGCGGTAGTTGGCCGGGTTGGAGCGGTCACCTTTCTTGGGAATAGGGTGAATTACCGCTTTTTTCCAACCAGATGTTTTACAGCACATTTGCGAAGATTCACAACATTGTAGAGATCTGCTAAAAAAAGTCCCAAGTGCTTTCATTGTTCTTCACCAAAACATCCGAAGTTTAAAAAAAAACCTAGATGAGTTTGTAGTAACACTAAACCTTCTTGAAACATTACCGGACCTCATTGTTTTAACAGAAGCGCACTTAAATATAAATAACGCTGACACACTGTACAGTATTCCGAATTACACATATTTTTCGTCAACTACCTATATTAATAGAACCAGTGGTATCGCGGTGTTCATTCTAAATAAATATAACAATGTCACTGTCACAGAAATTAAAATTCAATTAGCAAACTGTTTACAGCTGAGTGTAAAAGTGAACGAAATTATGTACCATATTATTGCCATCTACCGGACGCACGGATCGAATCCCACAAATTTCATTATAGAAACCGAAAAATTATTACTGAGTCAAAAAAGTACCTTTAATATTATTGTTGGTGACATTAACATTAATATCGGACACTGGGTACAAAGCAAAACGAAAGATGATTATATAAATGTAATGACTTCGCTAAACTATAAATCATATATAAATAATGCAACACGAAATATCAGCGGACAAATCCCTTCCTGTATCGATCACATATGGTGCAACTCAAATAACACTGAAAAAAACATGTCGATATTATGGAAAACCAGCATAACTGACCACTACACCTGCATATTCGTTAACAACATAGACAAAAAAAGTACCAACCCCAACAAAACTGACAAAAAAAACAAGAAAAAAAATATTTAAATATGAAAACTTTAGAAACAAATCTTAAGATGGAAACCTGGGCATCAATAATTGAATCGGAAAATCCAAATACTTGTGCAGAGAATTTCGAAACTGTTTTCCTAAATCACATAAAACTTTCTACGCAAATACTTAATTCTAAAACAAAATCTAAACACAGATTAATAAAGCCATGGATAACCCATGGATTAGTGATTTCAATCAGAAATAAGGAAAAATACTATCACCAGTCTAAAAAATTCCCTAACGACGAAAAAATGGCTACTTTCTACAAAAAATACAGAAACAAACTTACGCTTTTAATTAGACTGACTAAAGAAAAATATTTTCGTGATAAATTAAAAAATGCTGGTCAAGACAGCAAAGAGTTCTGGAAAATTATCAAAACAATAATCAACAAAAGCACAAAACAAAAATTTCCCAAAGAAATTACTCATCAAGGAATCAATACTGACACAGAAAAAAACCCAAAACTTTGTGGTGACATCTTTAACAATTATTTTGTTAATGTCGGCGCTAATCTTGCTAGTAATATTATCCTAGACAAAGAACAAACTCAACAACCAGAGCTAAACCCAACTTTTGAAGAAGGTTTCCACACATTTGCTTCAGTAACTGATAAAGAAGTTGAAAACGCTATAATAAGTTTACGAGGATCAGCAAGCCCTGGCTACGACAACATAACTGTAAAAACATTAAAAACTGTACGTGAGATAATCAGCAAACCAATTGCTCATATAATAAATGTAAGTCTGAAGAAGGGCATATTCCCGAACAACTATAAGAAGACTATTGTGACCCCTGTTTTTAAATCTGGTGACGAAAAAAACACTTCTAACTATCGTCCGATAGCACTCACATCAAATATAGCAAAAATCTATGAAAAAATTGTTAAAAAACAACTCAACAACTACTTAAAAGATAAGTTGATAATGAGCCCAAACCAGTTTGGATTTAGGGACAATCTCAGCACACAGGATGCGATTGCTAAATTGACATCAACAATAATGCAAAAATTAGATAATGGAGAAAAGTGTCTTGGAATCTTCATTGATCTCCGCAAAGCATTCGATAGCATATCACACTCAAAACTCACTGAGAAACTAAAACAAATTGGATTGGACGGAATAGTGCTATCATGGTTCCAAAGTTACCTTAAAGAGAGATTTCAATATGTCAAAATCAATAATACCCTTAGTGAATCCAAAACCTCATCTTTTGGCATACCGCAAGGAACTGTCATCGGTCCAATCCTTTTTATTATATATGTAAATCAAATGTTCACTCTTCCCATTGTTGGAAATATCATATCTTACGCAGACGACACTGTAGTTATCACTAAAGGAAAATCGTGGGAGGAAACAATGAGGATAGCCAATATCAATATAAACATACTCAAAACATGGTTCGACCTGAATTGTCTCTCACTAAATACCGAGAAAACATATTTCATCCCATTCTCTTTGCAGGAAAAAATTTCGAAAACAATATAACAATTAAAATCCATTCATCACAGTGTGAAAATAAAAAAGAATGCAGCAATGTAAATTGTTTACCAATAACATGCAAAAATAGTATAAAATATCTGGGTATCATAGTAGATAGACACTTAAAATGGAACGAACAAGTCCAAAATACGGCAACCAGAGTAAGAAAACTTATTTACTTATTCATTAGATTGAGAAACATCCTATCATATAATATGATTAAAACTATTTATTTCTCTCTTGCCCAATCTATTCTCCAATATGGTATAATTGGGTGGGGGGGGGACTTTCAAAACTAACCTCTTACCCGTAGAAAAGGCACAGAGGTTGATTCTAAAAGTCATCCTACGTAAACCATCTATATTTCCAACAACACAGTTATTTAACTCTTTTAGGGTTCTCAGTCTAAATAATATATTCAAAAAGAACTCATTGTTACAAACTCATAAAGATCATTTCAATCCTATAGTAACATTTCCAAAAATAAGTAACCGATCAAGATCACGTGGCAATTTAGAAATCCCTAAATTTAAAATGAGCGCTTCTCAACACCATTATTCTTATCAAGGTATAAATTTTTTTAATGCACTCCCATATAAAATCAAATCTGAAAAAAATTATAAAGCCTTTAAATTACAAATAAAACAACTTCTTGATCAACCAAATAATAATTATAAATTTTAATTTGATTTTTTACATATCTACTGATAACAGGTACATATTAGTAGTAATTGATCAAATTCAAATTTTAATGGTACCTACATACTCAGTATATCATTAACTATTTCATAAAATTTATTAACTAAAAAAAATATATTTTTCTTCTTTTACCATATCCTCTAATATTATATCAGCATTCGAGCCACCAACAGATTATTGTCGCAACTTATTATGTACCTCCGCTTGCAATACTATCAGCTCTGTTTACTCCAAATGAATAAAATAACTACATGTACTTATACCACCTACTACCTACTTATTAATCGAAATGTAATAATATTATTTTATTTTATTTTTATTCTTAAATTAATTTAGTAACATCTATTGTAGTCTATTTTAATTATCTATACTTTTGTTATCAAGCTTTATACATTTTGTTTATTTCTTACTTTGTAAATAAAAACTTTCTTTCTTTTCTTTACCCAATATAATATATTGTAATGGCACTACTCCCCAAATCAAACACGAGAAACGTTTTTCTCTCTTGAATTGGGTAGTTACGTTAAAAAGAAAACATTTTTATTGTAATTTAACATATTTATGTTTTTGTATAAAAGAAATATATTTAAAAAAAAAAAAAAAAAAAAAAAAAAATTGTGTCTAGAAGAATAAAAGTGATAGAATATACAACATTTATACTGATTAGTTTTCAAATGAAATATATCACCCAGATCAGAATATTTGTTTCCGAGATTGTGAAGTCTCGGAATCGGAGAATTTTGGTAAGCTGGTGTCCTGGTGTTATTGAAGTTAAAAGGTAAGAAATGTCGGCATGATTTTTTGGGAACATAGATATTGATACATTGAAGTAATTCGGGACAGTCAATTTTAAAATGTAGTATTCTTTGTAACAGTATTAATAAATAAATCTGTGCTTATTCTTTTTCTGAAAGTTTCAATAGAAACATTTTATCCAAGAGGTAATTTTAATTTATGTTTTGTATAGGAATATGCAATTTATAATTTATAAACCTTAGAAACTTCCGTTGAATCTTTTCAATGTTATCTGAATGAATATTGAAAAATGGAGACCATAACGTATAGTTATACTCAAGTTGGCATCTGACAAGGGTTTTATATAACATAATAAATGTTCCTAAATTATTAAAATCTTTTGCAGCTCTCAAAACAAAGCCAAGAGTCTTTAGGGCCTTGTTGATAATATTATTAATATGACATACATCGGTGAGTTAACTGTCGAACATAATGCCTAGATCAATAATTTTATAAATTTTCATCATTTAATGAATATTGAAAAAAATTAGGATCACTTATTTTGGAAAAATGAATGAACTGGCATTTATTTATGTTTAATGCTAATTTGTTGATTGAGCACCATTCAAAAAGATATATCAAGTTAGTTTGAAGTGTAAGTGTTTTTACAATATGTACAGCATAAGGTACAATTTTGTTGATAATATTTCTTTATTTCTTTTCTTCCCCGTTCCATTTTGGTTGCCGTTAGCGTTTTGCGCCATTAGTAGCGCGAGTCATCTTTAGAGTCCACTATAGGTACTCCTCGTTAACAATAAGGACGGGTTGCGGCAGAGTTGTAAAAGCATGCTAATATTTTAAATAACTTTTCCTTCCACTTTCACCAATCAAACTTGACGATCGCTAATTTATAAGTAATTCAATGTCGGTATCATAAATATAAGTACATGTTTATGTCAATTAAGATGAGCTACCTTTTTAATGTTAATGTTGCATCCGAAAAACTAACTCATAACAAAAAAAAATGAAAATGGTGAAAAATTGGAACTATTTTTCAATATATTACATAAATATTGTATTCAGTCACAAATAATTTATGTAAATATCAAAGATTCAATAATACTTTTTAACGTCTTTTCAAATGTATCGTACTCGGAAGTGACCGTAAGCTATAGACTTTTCCTTTCAATTAATGGTAATAAATTAGTGACGAGACGCAGAGACAATATTTTTTTAGTCTTTATTTGCGGAACTTTTTTTTCTGTCGGTGCTAAACTACCTCAAAGAAACCAATATATATATGCGGAACCAAAATAAATGTTCGTTTTTTTCTTTCTTTCTCTTCTCTTCCCAAAAATCAACATTGCGGCTACGACAACTATAAAGATGATTGTTATAATTCATTGCTTCTGATGATTATTTACTTCACATAATATCAATCATATTCTACCGAAAATATTGTTTTTATATAAAAAATTACTTACCATTTTTCTTCACCTCCATCAACTTTCAAGTCTGGAATATTCGGGATCTTTTTGTTCAAATATGCCGAGGATATCTTTAACAGAGCCTGTAAGAAAACACAAAAGAATTAGGAAAGCGTTGGTTTTGTGGCATCGTGTCTCAGGAATTATGGTCGGGTTGGCTCATCCGAAAGCCGAGGTTTAGCCAAATTAATACTTGGCCAAAACGTCGTATGTATTTTGTTCTCTAGCATTTGTAGTTCAGTCAATAGAGATAAAAACAGGTACTCGTATTTGCCTTGCAAAAGGTGGTCTAAAATATATTTTGATTTTATATTGTAAAGATTGGGACCATAATTTTTTTTTCTTCATTATGTGACCTCTGATAAGGTCGCCATTTGGTATGAAAGGTGCCAAAATGTTTTTTTTCTTCAACATAATTCCTCAACGATTGATCTTACGACAAAATTGTTCAATACAAACTAGAAAAACGTAAAATTTATCACTGTTTAGATTATGAATTTTTTTAAATATAATGTACAACAAGTTACAGCGGCGGAAAGACGATTTTTGAGACAAAGATAATTTTGTGAACTCATTTCTACACCGAGGTAGAGTAAATAGTGTTTTTTTAACTGTGGTATCCCTAGTGGGTCTAATCAACATTATCGCGAAAGATTCGCGCGGAGCACGTAGGCCATATCGCGTCAAATTTATTAATTTCAACAGTATTGTATAATAATCAAAAAGAAAATATATATTTATTTGTTTAAATGAGTAGAAAAAATACACTTAGATTGTAATATGGCAGTTTAGTGTAACATTTGAGGACAAAATGACATAATATAGTATATCTAAACAATAACATTAGAAAGTAAATGGAATTGCATAATATATGTTCGCGATTATGTATATTATTACTTTCCGATCATGGTCGGGGTCGGTGGTTTTTAACAGCTTCTTCCTCAATTTCTTTTCTTCTGAAAATATGTGACAATTGATGACATCTTCCTTGATCTTCGTCCTCTCTCTCGATGTGAACATCTGGTGTAATTTCCCATGATTGACCATTACAGAATCCACGTACAATAGAACCCTTCAAACCAACTTTTCTGCAGCTACATTTTTTTTACAATGGTACCTAAAGAAATTCAATTAAGTCTCGGGTGCTATTTATCATTGTTAGGTACTGGAGCGAGCCAATTCGTGACAAGTTTCCAACCCCCAGTCTTCGATTAGTTTGGATTCCATATAATTGTTGCACTTGATGGTACGTCTTAAATGCAAGAAGAAGGGAAAATTTATTTGGTTTTTTGCTGCCAATTTAGCGAAACATTGGTATCGGAATTCTTAAAAGGTTTCCTTTTCCATTTGACTACTATAGGAAGCAACTACAATGCGCGCTCCGGCGTCTATGATCTCTTCTGGGTTGGCATCTCGATGTTTGAAGATGTCAGAGATGGAGATGAGCAGTATGTTTTAAATTTAGTTTTTCCTTGGTTGAAGACGGACGATGTCATGTCGCAGCAACTAAACGCGTGTCGAAACATAATATTCTCATTCACTTCCTTATGTTTCGAACTATTCGCAGAATTTTCGGCAACTTGGTAAAACAAAGGTGTTTTTTTTATGTACGATGTATATATATAAATTCATCGAAAACAAAGATTTTTTTGTGTAAACCTTTCGATGCCATACAACTTTGTGTCAAAGATGTCCTCCATCCACAACATTAATTTTGTTATCTTCGAGATCTACGCCTTCTGGAGGTTGTTCGAAAACAGCGTACAACGATGATTTCGTGGCTTTGGGCTTTCTTTCTCCAGATAAAAGTGCCAGAGGATACGGTGGAAGCTTGAATTTAATGTAATGCTTAAAGTCGTTGTCGGATTTCTTCATTCTCTGGAACGCCATCAGTTGATTGATGGAAATTTTACCCTCAAGTGTTACATTTAACTGCTATATTTCAAATTACTTGCATTTTTTGTTATTCTTTCATACAATTATTTGTGATGATTATATATAAAAATATAATGTTAACCTTGTGTTGGTTTAAAATGAGATCACAAAATTATCATAATTATGTAATGAACAGCCAGAAATAACACTATTAAATTGTATAAATGGTGTATTTAGCTATATATATATTTTTAGTAAGTCTTAACTTTAACGTATGATCAACCGTTCCGGAATTATTTAGAAAAAAAAAATCTGGCACCTTTCATACAAAATGGCGACCTTGGCAGAGGTCACTTAAGGTCGGCACCTTAATTTTTTTTCAGGGTACAAATTATAACAATATAAAATAAAAATATCTTTTAGACCGTATTTTGCAAGGCTGTATCTTTAGACTCGTGACATAGTAAGCATCGTTCAAACATTTGAAGCCGTTCAAAATAACGGTTTTCAATAAGTATAAGTTGAACTAAACCAAGATTATAAAGTAAGCTAAAAATATTTGATAGGCGAGCATCCTGAAAACACATAATAACACGATAGTGAGAAATTGTTGCTTTGGATTGAAAAAATTGAATGAACAACATATAACTATTTCTTTATATAGCTTCGCTTTTATCAGGGCTGGACTAGAAAACGGTAGCTAGAAAAACTCATTATATTGCATGAATCATGTATTTCATCAAAACCTTGCTTAGAAATCATAATATATATTTTTGTACAGTCTATCATTGCTTTATTCAGTTGTAGCTAGTACCTACCATTCCCTTCGTTCATCGCTACTGTTGTCAGTTCGTATTATATGATTTGTGCTGTGTTATTACTGTATAATAGTTTGTAAACAAATATAATAAATAAATAAACCAACATGAGATATTACACAGTTTCATATTATCGACCGTATTGGGTATGGTTTCATTTTTTTTCTCCCTTTAATTCTTCTAATACACGCGATATTTCAGTAGCTTACTCTTAAAGTCAAGTTAAGTTTTTTATTGAAGTTATTTTAAAACTATTTTTTACCTAATCGAACGTGCGTACTTACTATAAGAGCAATTTAAACAGATGGATAGGGAGATAAACAATATATGACTAGGGTTTGTTTTGGTGTTATCTGTCGAAAAATCGATAATACAGACTGTATGTAGTGATTTTTAACCCCTGTAAGATATGGTAGTAAAATACTGATATAATGACTCCAATATTATTATTATAATGGGCCACTAGCCACTAGGTGTCGGTGAAGGAAAACTGCCACCACGCATAATACGTAGTGTGGGAAAAATGCAAAATAATAAAGTATGTGTAGATAATTGGAGAGTAGAGTTTTAAAATACGTTTTTTAAATTGAATTGGAACATTATTAAATGCAATACTGTAATTTTATGGACATGGGGCTTTATTTCAAGGGATCAGTGGTAGAATTGCCAATCTCAAATGTAATATACTTTTTTGATTTTTTTTATGTACAACTTGTACATTTTAAAAAGTGGGGGCTAAAGTGGATTATCTTCAGGAGGTGATTCTACCTAAAAGATAAATAAGTTTAAAAATAACAAAACAACTGAAAATCCCCCCGGACATCCTGTATAGTAGACAAACACATTTGAGAGCGTCAGTTGCTTTAATCTTAGATGACTGATAAGAATTTACAGCAAAAACGAGGGAAGTGTTAGAATACTTGCGATACATAATTCGAAGTGATAAAAATCTGACATAGGTCATTCTAGCATTAGTCTCAAGATTTATACAAACCCACGATTGAAGGCGGGTGTAAACTCATTATAATCATAAACATAATAATAAATTAAGAGTGCAAGATACAAGCAATTATTAAAAACAAGTTAACGAAATATAATAATTTAGGCACGATTGGATCTAAAACGATTGTGCAAGCTCCACAAAGTAACGAACAGTGTTTCAATTATGTAAATGGTGTATTCAAATAATAATAAATATTAGGGTTTGAAATACCTCGGAGTAAGATTTCTCGATCGCCGATCTCTTGATGGTGAATTGGCGAATGTCCTCCAGTAACTCGCACTCATGTTGATTCTTAGCTTGTAGTTTTGCCACCTGCTCGCTGTGCAAATTTTTCAGGAATTTCGCGTAATTTCCCTGTTAAAGAAAGGTCTCATTAGCACCCACTTCGTTAAGTTAATTAATTATTTAAAGAAGGCTTTATGTGTGCACAGGAATACGTTTTCTAGTATTTTGGTACTTTTGTTTTGTTTCTTATTTTGTGTTTCTACTCTAAATAACTTGATGTTTAACTACTAATTTCGGTTATCGTTACGTAAAATTACTCATTCAAGATCAATAAATTAAACCTGATAAGTATAAATCAAATACAATTCAAGCGATTTATTTTTAAATTACTCATTCAAGTTCAATAAATTATACCTGATAAGTATAAATCAAATGCAATTCAAGCGATTATATTAGTGATTAATAATTCTTTACTCGAAATGTGTATTTCTTTTATTTAAATGGTCGACAATTGTCGTAATTTTCCATGTTTACTAACATTCGAAAGGTAAATCTCAGGCAATGATCCCGAGGCAATTATTTTATAAATACTTTCATCTTCGCAAATCCTACAATTATGGTAATCCGTGAATTTTCACCGGTCTGTGTTGAGCATTACTATGTAGCCAATATATTGACATTAACTTTAGGTTACAGTTATAATCCAAATATATTGTTGTAGAATGTAAGGAAAGCTTGGCGATGAAATTACCGTTAAGTGTATTTTTGTTACGTGTTTCCTCGAGTATATGAATATATGATATAAAGACATAAATATATGTGAATAAGGAAGGTTGTAACGTACTTAACGCAAATTTTAGTAATGAATGCCACCGGTTCAACTTTTCATTTATTGGGCTTTTCTTTGAGTTTTTTTACTATTATCTAAAGATTGTGAACAGTATAGTATTCCCAGATACATTTTCATGTTTGACCAAAAATATATTGAAAGATAATAGTAAACAGATGAATTTTAAAAAGATTACATGTTAAAAAGTGTTAGTATTAATAATGCAGTTCGTGGCTATCCTACGTCCTAAGATAAATTTATCGGTAACACAAAACAATATTTATTATAAAGGTTTCAAAATGATTTGTATTTTTTTTATTCTCAAAATTTATAAAAACTGTTACAAATTGTGTAAATAAATAATGTAACGAAATATAATGTTTTTATACGGTTTGAGAAATGGATAAAATTGTGAAAAGATACGCCCTATAACAAGTACGGTATTTTAGAATATGTATTTGTACTCATTGACACGAATGCTTTAATTAACATTACTAAGAAATATATTAGCAGTCAAATAATATAATTTAAGAATAAACTTAATTATAAAAAAATACTTGCTCGATCTTTTAATAAACCTATGTGACTTAAAAAAACTCTTCACTTATTTTCAAAGAATGTTCAGGATAAATGTCGTATATTATATTTTACTTATTTAAATGCAAAATATACTTCACGAATGTCTATTTACACGTCACAAAAAATATAAACATTCATTGTATGGCATAGGTACAAATATTTTGAAAAGCTAAGGGGCCATTGAAAATTTTTAAGATTAGTGATAATTTCGGTTGTATCGTGAGTTCGTTCATACAAGACATTTTCAAATAACGGGAAAGTTGAAACATTAAAATACACTGCTCCCCGAACCACTAGGGCCTATTGATATCTCAGATATCCTGGCCCACACCTACTCTTCTGTTGGGCGTTAGGCATACCGAACTTAAGGAGAGCGCCATGTTGTAATTTTCTTCACAATTTTGTAAAGTTACAAAACATTTATGAATCTTTCATATTAATCACCCACATCATAAAATTAAACTGTACCGGAATTTTCAAACTGAATGTTTTAATTTAATATATTTTTAAAAAAACATCATTTATTATCGCACGCACGCATCTTTTCATTTTGGAGCCAACATTTTGGGTGGTGCGACGATGAAAACTAAACAACTTCACTAAAAGATATCGATTCACGGATTACATTAAAACCAATTTGAACTGTAATTTGCAGTGTAACTAAATTACGTTTGTTTCAATCACGTGCGGATTATTACAAAAATAAAGCATCGATAGTGTAATATTCGGAGTGAAAGGCGAGAGGAAGTTTTGAGTGAAACTGAGTGCAAAAGGAGTTGCGGAAAGCCACTTACACGCGAAGTCGCCGGCACTGACATGGCTTGTATTTAGCAGTGGTTCTCGTGTGAGATATATGTAAGTAATGAAGTAGCTCACCTTTCTCGGGGGAGGCTGCATGCTGGCTATGTCACCCCATACAGGCTGAGGCCTGCCAACTAGACAACTAGATGACGGGCTTATTCCCCACTACGGCTATTGATTGCGTCGCCTCGCGCATGCGCCCCGCCCCCCTACATGCATCCTTCCAATGCAATTTCCCGCTCTTCGAGAGGGAAACTTAGACCGGTGTGGCGAGGAATGAAATTTACAACCAGTTCTTACTTTCAAATTAACGCGTATCATACACCCTAGTGTAACTATAATGGCAATCTAAAATTTTCAAAGATTTTCTAATGTTATCATAAAATAATCTGTATTATTCAAACTCGAATAAAGATTAAACTCTTTTTTTCGAAAGGGCGTAAACAATTTTTGAGTTTATAAAGGAGCCTTATTGAAAAAAATATATCTTTTTCCTTCACTAGGATAGGCAGGTAGGTACTGATTACTTACGAACATTGTTGACTTGATATCATAACGATGATAATGTTGTATTGACCTCCTATTGTATTACAATCTTCATAATATGCCTTGTTGAGGTAAATCAAATCTTGAACCAAATTATCCTGTTTACGTCTATTTAAAAGTATATATTTAGGTAATGTTTGTATATATGACGGGGCATTAAAAAAATTAAATTGATTTTATCAATCTCTCCGAAAATTCGCCAATTTGAAACACCGGATTATCGTGAAAATAAATCAATTGTTTGAATGATCAGTGCGATCATTCACACAACTGATGTATTGTGTGAATGATCATAATCATACATGGCAAGAAATTATACTTCATTTGAAAATAATTTGTCTGTCGTATTATGAAACACTTCACTTTAATTATTTTTTTCAATATTATTTATTATTTTTCATCTACTAACACATTTGTAGAAACAATAGCTGAAAAGGTAGTAATATAATAGGTAAAAATATTTTTTTTTTAATATTGAGTTATTATTTTTGAGTTTTAATATTATATCCTTCTTGTAACTATATTCAGTGAAGTTGAATACATCTACAATTTCTGCGAAAGAATTGCCAACTGCATGCAATCTAGGTAAAAACGAATATCTAAATGAATCAGTCCTGATATTGTTGTTGCAATTAAAAATAATGTTTAATCGATTAAAGATCAAATACTTAGTAGGTACTTAGGCTGAGTAAATCAGGGGTGTCTGTAAATCAATTAACAATTTTAAATCATTTTTAAAATACATGATACACATTATATTATATTACATTCCTCTAATAAATATTTTATTAATTTAAAATCTATTCTTACAATTAGTAACCTGTAAATTTCGCATTTATTTTTGGTTTTGTGGAGTTTTTTCGAAAAACCGGTGTTATTTTGAAATGGCAAAATTTATGTTTTGTGTGTAAAAATGATGATCTGGTGTAAAAATTCAAGTTATCGAAATCGCGTAATTTTCAGGGCTCTACTTATAACTGATTATTCTCAGACCACGTGCTAATAAAATCATTAATTTTATTACTTGAAGTTTTGTCAAATTTGTCCAGAATTATATTTGTAAATGAAATTTTTTATCAAAATAATAATTATTATTGCTGACTATCGACTTGCAGTAGCTAAGCAGATAAAAATTACATTTGTATGCCAATAATATCACTTCACTATAACAGACGATCATTACTATTTTTAAAATAGGTGTTTAAAAATAGTATATTTTTGCCTCTGTTCAAGTATGTAAGAGGACTCTCACAGCTAATCACAAGATTGCATTACTTTCGTAGTAAAATGTGAACTTATTACACGATCACTATTCACTTACCTCCAAAACTTTTTGTATGCGTTTCGATGGTCGTTTTTTTCTAACTCTTATCACTGTGCGTTTGAGTTCGGATGACTCCATTGGAGATGTCGTCAGCAACTAAGTGTCTTTTGTGTAAACATTTAATTTAATCAATGTACTAAGAGCCATGGTAAAAGATAACAGACTCATATCAATCACCGATAAGACCACCTATTATGACGTGCCTACAGGGTCGGTACTGTACTGATCGTGTAAGATTAATATTCAAGTTTAAAAATTACGTAGAGAGTTTTGATTTTTAATAACTTTTCAACAATTAAAAAACAAAATAATTTTTTTAAAATCATTATATGAGTAGCAGCAATAAAACACAAGGTGGAGATAAATATCAAAAGTGTAGGTACTTACATGGCATAAACATAAATGAAAAAAAAGTGGGTGTGTCAAGCCTACGCAAGACAGAAGTGAAACTTCTAGTTTCAGCTGATGCTTGGCGTGGCGCAGTTCGCTGGTGTCTGAGAGAGAGGAAAGAAGAGAAGAGAGAGAACGTTCGTGAGCGGCTCCCCCACCTCAACAAGGTTTCACTTCAAAAATGCCACAGCCGAGAATCGAACCTCGCTTAACTGATTGAAAGCCAACCACGCTGAGCACCAACTGTAAGCAAAGCCGCATAAATTGATTATATTATGTAGGTTCTGAAAATATGAGAGCTTGTTATGTTTTATAATGTTACCTACATCACACCCAAAATATAATATATTTTTAAAAATAATGTACAATGTACAGAAATAGAATCCCACACAAGATCGCGTAGTGCGCTCTAGCGAACGGATATTTTATCAGAGGGAGATAGTTTTAATTTTTTTTTCTGTAAATTATTACATATTATCAAAATAAATAAATTAATTAAATAAATGTAATACAATTATCATAATATACGGATTAGATAATAATTTTAATCCAACACAATAACGCAAAGCGCGCTCTAGCGGAGTAATGTTTTATCACAGTGAGATAAGTGTTTTTATTATTTTGCAATATTATTTTCTTTTAAAAAATGTTCTGACCTACTAAAAAATAAGATATTGAATGAAAAAGGCGTTAAAAACAAAAAAATAATGTGCGATGGCCGAGAATCGAACTCGGATCAACTGCTTGGAAGTCAACTATGCTGACCATTACACCACCAACGCCAGTTGTCGAGATGAGCTAAGAAGCATTTATATGTTACTTCAAAACTTTGACTAGATCAAATGAACTTTAATCGGTGGTGGGGGTACCCGCATTTTCGTTTCGGTCATGAGTCGGTTTTACTCCGGTCCTAGAAATTGCATGACGCGCGTAAAGAAGTTTCACTTCAAAAGTTCTTTGTTCTAAACCACTTTATTTGATTTACGCCCGTCGACCTTCTGTTGATCTCACAACTTTCATCAGGACAATAAACATATGTCAAGCCACAAAATGTTTGCTTTCTTCGATAATATAAATAACTGTTTTCCAGTTTGTCGAATTACACAAAATGGTTCTTTTATGCAAAGAGAAACAAGAATTATAATTTATGTACACACTTCTTTGCTGTCAATTACCGCAAAAGATCAGGCTTTCCATAAATACATTGCTTTTCATGTAGGTAATAATAAAACTTAATGGAAAATTTAAAATAAAGAAAATTATTTATATAAACTTATCCGTAAAAAGTTCAAAATCTCAAATACATCATTTCCTTTCTACACACCTTTCGACGGTTTTTTTTAAATTATTGAAACTTAGGACGGGTTGTTTCGAAGAATTTGAACAATTCATCAAATTTCAACGTTAATTTTCAAGTTCTGTGAAAGATTTTTTCAAGTTCTGTTTTTATTTCAGTTTTGTTAAGCAACTAGCCTACAATGATATAATAACAGAACTTGAATAAGTCTTTCACAGAACCCGATGATGAACGTTGAAATTTGATGAATTGTTCAAATTCTCCGAAACAACCCGTCCTTAATCATAATACTAAATCTTAATTTAATTTTTTGTACGATATTTCCTATTTATAATAAAACTTTCAAATAAAATATCAAATTTATCAAGAGTATTCCTATCTTGAAGAAAATAATTGTTTTTGTTCGATATTGTTTATTTGATTTCACCGACGGAGATTAATTATATATCACTTTAATCAGTCAATAAATCAGTAAACGTGATTGCGTATTTATCAGAACATTTAACACAGAGCCGGTTTCGAACTACGCGGCCGCAGAAGTCGCCAACACTGAAGGGGGAACCAAACAGGGAGAAAGGATAGCAAATTTTAAGGTACAATACATTAATAAAGCCCACCATACACAGTTTCAATCACCATGACCAGTAATTATATCTATCCCCCTCATTTTAACTTGTGGACTTTGCCAAAAGTTTTTGTAAGCGAATACTTATCATTCTTCTAGTGTCAGTGGCCATCGGTTATCATAGTTTTTCGAAATTAAAATTAATAGACGTATTTGAGATCAACCATATCTCAAGTAAGTACCTACGATTGAATGGAATAGCTTTGACTTTTAATTTTTATTTATTATCTATTTATTTATAATGTATTACAAAAAACATGGTAAGTAACACATTATTCCCAATGAGTTGAGATAAAACTCATTACGGGAAGTACAGACACATAAAATACATTTTACAAGGATATTACACTTTTAAAAAAATACAACATATTGAAAAGGAAAAGAAAAATAAATAAAAAAGGAAAAATACATTGTTAAGAATAGAGATTTTAGAAATACTGAGAGACATCTATACACATGAAACATAGTAAACCAACATATGAAAGCGAGCGAAAATTCACTGGTTTAAAAACATTTTCAGGAAATAATCTTTAAGCGTTTTAACTAATATTTTTTTGTTAGTTACTGATTGCTTTATTTCATTAGGTAATGCATTGTATTGTCTATATGCAATATATTGTAATGAGTTAATACCAAATTTTGTTGTGTGGGTAGACGATGCTAGGTGTATTAGATTTTGGGACTGTGTTTTGTGCTGGTGTATGTCTGAATTAAATGCTGGTTTGATGTTAGTGTGTGAGGATCTATGTATGATTTGTAATATTGTACAAGTGATATTGTATTTAGGTAGAACCGTAAAAGGAAGTATGTTTGTCTTTAAATATATATCTTTGATATGTGTATCCCACGGTAGACGGTAGATATTCCTTATTGCTCGATTTTGAATCACTTGTATTTCTGATATTTGTTTTTTAGTAATAGTGCCCCAGATACTAACTAAATAACTCAGATGGGAGTGAATCATCGCATAGTATGTGGCCCGTAGTAGAGATGCAGAGAGAAGACCTTGGAGTCGGTACAGTACGCCGGTTATTGGGGATATTTTAGATTTCACATGCTCAACATGGGAATTCCACGAAAGTTTAGAGTTTATTAATAGCCCTAAATATTTCGTGACTTCTATATTTTGGAGCTTCTCAGTTCCAAGTGTGATATTCATGGGCACATAATCCTTATTACCGAAAGTTAGGTAGTGCGTTTTTTTTATATTGAGGCTCAATTTATTAATACGCAGCCAATTAGCTAGAATTGAGACATCTACATTCATTTGAGACTCCAGGTCACTCAGGCTTGTACTGTGATAATAGATTACAGTGTCATCCGCATAAAGTTGGAGGTTTCCAGAGATACCACATTTAGTTATGTCATTGACATATAGCAAGAAAAGCAGAGGCCCAAGAATTGATCCCTGTGGCACTCCACATGTGATTTTACCTAAGCCACTCGAGACACCTTTGACTTCAACAAGACAAAATCTATCATCTAAGTAGCTTCGGAGGAGATTTAGGGGCTTCCCAACAATTCCCAAATATTCCAATTTCTTTAAGAGTATTTCATGATCGACCGTATCAAAGGCTTTTTTGAGATCTATAAATATGGCTGCCACATATTCACCCTGGTCTATATACTGTTGAAGGTTGGAGATAAAATCAAAGGCGGCACATTTAGTACTAGAATTTTTCCGAAAGCCATATTGTTGTGGTGTAAGGATATTATTCGCAGATATGTATTTTAGGAGTCTATTTTTGATTATGGTCTCAAATACTTTTGAAAAAACCGACAGAAGTGATATAGGACGGTAGTTAGAGATACATGTTTTACAGTCTCCTTTGTGTATAGGTATTATCTTCGCTAACTTTAATTCATTTGGAAACTTTCCCGAGGACAGTGACCAATTAAAAAGTTCTGTAAGGTGACCCGCTAATTCTTCTTTACAAGTCTTAAGAACTGATGGTGTTACTCCATCGAGTCCCGGTGCTGCTTTCAGCTTAGTTTTAGAGATGATCCTCAGTACCTCATCTTTGTTTGTCCTAGCCATGTACAAGGATTGGCAAGCCTTCGGTTCCACAAATACGGTATTACAGTCATCCGGGAATGACGGAATGGTAGCTGCTAGCTTTTTTCCTATTGAGAGAAAAAACTCATTAAATGCGGATGCTATTTGGCTCGGATCCTTAATTAAGCAGTCATTTACCACGAGGGATTCTATTTCGTTAGTTGGTTTATGTGTTCGGTTTGATAGAATAGAGTTTATGATTTTCCAGGTTTTAGTGGGGTTATTTTGGTTTTGTTGAAAGCTGTTCGCATAATATTTGTGTTTTAGATTTCGCCTATACATAATTAGTAATGGTATTTCTCAATCTCTTTTTAAGTGTTACAAGAGTAAGATTACCAGGGTCTTGTTTCCACTGCTTGTGAATCTGGTTTCGTTCTTTGATTAATGTATTTAATTTGGAATCAAACCACGGAGTATTCAGTTGTACCCGACTTCTTAATCCTGTTTTTGGTGTAGTTGTACCTGATTCTATTGCCTTTTTAATGTGATAATTGAAACTTTTAAAAGGGTCTTCTGAGTTGCTTAAGTTGATCGTGAAATTGTTATCAAGAAGATAGGATTTTACTGACATACTGTTGATGATAGGTCTCGTAATCCGGGATTTGGTTCTATTATTAAAACATTTTTTTAAGTTGTTCTTATAATCAACAATAAGTATATTATGGTCACTAAGTGGATCATCAATATTCGATATAGTAGTCTGAATGTTTTGCCTATTTGATAAGATGTGATCTATTAAGGTGCAGCTTGTATCAGTGACTCTCGTGGGAAATGTTTTGTTATGTATTGAAAAATTGTAAGATTGTAAGATGTTGCAAAAATTTAATGAAGAGTGTGTGGATATGGATATGTCAATGTTAAAGTATCCGAATATTAATGTATCTTGTCTACTTTCGTTCAGTATTTTTTCTAGATGTATTAGAAAATCCTGCATATTTGTGTTGGGTTTTCGATAGATAGCATAGATGTTAACTGGTTTCCTATCACTGCTACTAAGCGTTATACCTAAAAAGGAATTTTCATTTGAGAAATTTTCAATAATTGCACACTTCATAGTATCAATCACATATATTGCTACGCCGCCTCCTCCTTCGTTGGGGCGAGAAGCAAAAACACTTTTGTAACCATTCAGGGAGTAAAACTTTTCCTCTCCAATCTTAAGCCACGTTTCCGTAATGACGAGCACGTGTACAATGTACCGCGAACTTCTTACTTTTTCTTCGATCTCATCAAACTTATTACGGATGCTTCTCGCGTTCATATACATTATTCGTAGACAGTTCGTCACGGGATTATAATTCTCGATGGTGAGGCACTTATGCTCATGTATGTTACACTCCATAATCTATAGTTGCAAGGTCGTTCTTGAGTGCAGCGATGTAGGCCGGGCAGTTGTCCCTATCTCCAGTTGAGTCATCAGCAGGCTTACCAAATCTGGTGCATGTCGCGCAAACTGGTTTGATGGTGGAATTTGGGCAGGACTCACCAGTATGATTCTGTTGAGCACAATGTCCACATGTGGGTTTGGTATCTCTGCAATACTTGTATGAGTGACCAATCATGTGGCATTTGGTGCAGACAGTAAGGCCAATAAAATCTCGGACGCGGCAAATAGTCCAGCTTATAAATACTTTCTCTTGCTCGACTAGAAATTTACGTACGGTAGCGGGTACTGCGTAGATACGGTGACAAGCGTTACCTGTGCGAGCACCAGCCAGGTGACTTGGTTTACAGCCTGCAATAGTTTCTTCAATGTCTTCAACGTTGGGAATACCAGTGAGAGCCATCCTTAAAAAATCTTCGTCGGTCAGGTCCCGGGGAACATTAAAGAATATCAGTCTCGGTAGACGCTTTGACGGTAGTCGGGCCTTCAGTTTGCTCGAGTTGTCGAAGCAAGGTGCATTTAATAGCTTTTGTTGTTCGCCCGTGGTTGCCGTATTGATCAAGATACCTTATTTCTTATTTTTTTTATTCCCGTGACCCGAACGCCTAGTTCAGATGGCCGAATTGTATCTTCAATCATTTTTTTCGTACCGTCACTGTCCTTTGTGGCGTCCGCATCCGTTGGAAAGATGCAAACGACAGGTCTTGGTGGTCCGACGCGATGTCCTTGTTGAGTGATTGGTGGGGGTTGGTGAGCATCATATGGTTGTTTTCGGGCGATGTCAGCAAAAGAGAGGGTAGCCTCCGTTGCCACTGCCACTCTCCGCATTACAGGCCCGAGATCAGACTCTAATTGTATGATTTTTTGCTCAAGGTGCCTTTTTTCCCTCTTCTCGTGGCGTATTTTTATTTCTGCCATTCTAAGTTGTGCTGTAACTGTAGCTAAATCCGCACGCATCGTCTCGCGCTCCAACAACAGCTGAGATACGGATCTGAAAACTTCCGATACGTTTCTAGCGATCCTCAGCTGCTGGTCTTTTGAGACCTTAGATTGCTTCTCTGCTAACACAAGTTGAAGAGCTGTCAAATGTGCTTGGGTTTCATCGAGCACATCTACTCCTGAAGCGCAAGGATATTCCGCCTCGGTGACGTCCGAGCCTTTGGATGACGTAACCGAGCTGTTTTCATCCGCATCCTCAATCGTGACGCACTTTCCTCCTATATCCTCTGGACTAGGAGACATCATGGTGCTTATGTGTCGTTTTTTAGGACGATTCATTATTAAACACTACTTTATAAGGACACATAAAAAAAAATAAAAAAAAATAAATAAAAAAAAAACAATGTTTGAAACAAAGTATTAGTTCTGTTCAGCTTTGCGCCTGAAAATTCGTAGATGGGCAATCGGTCTAGCTCTATGTAAATCAAAACAAAAGTCGCCGTATCGAGTTTTTATATCACGATTTTTTTTTATATTTGCACTAATTGAGCACAAATAACTTTAAACAGTTTATCACTATGAATGTATCTACGAAATCCACTATCGGTTTTACCGAAAAGTTTCTGTTTTATTCACGAAATTATCGGATATGTTTTTTTGTAGGTTTTGGATAATTTTATTTAAAAGAAAAAATACACAAATGTATACTAAAAAGTATTTTGCGAGATGAGAGTAATCTCTTTCGACGCACAATTTTAATTTTAAATACATAAACGGCTATACTGCCTTTTATAAATAAACTTATAATAGAGTACAAAAGTAATAAAAATAATATCATTACATAATCGTAGTTTTAAACTTAAAAATAACATGCAATTATGTTGTGTATCACAACCAAAAATAACAAAAAAAGAACAATGAGAAATATCATCATTTCATTTCAACATGTCCATATTGCGTATATAAAGTTACATCATGGAAAAATAATTTTTGAGTGCATGTTTATATTGCGCTAATTTTAAGAAATAAATGTCGCCGTTCATTTCCCAAAATGTGTAATCGACTGATTGGTGAGTAATAATGTGATAATGTATGTGTGTTATTATAGTAGAACGGTAGAGTCAGTCATTGTTAGCGCGACCAGGGCAATGAAATCGTATTAGTTCTATTGAATCAGGGGTATCCAGGACCGAGTGAATTATTTTATATAATATTAATAGATCACAGATTTTTCTGCGATCTTTAGTCCAGTTTAATAATAAATTACAATCCACGGATTCTCTTGGAATACCTAATTTAAAATTAATATACATAAGGAATCTATGCTGGACTTTTTCAATCGCTTGAATATGGATATTGTAATGTGGAGCCCAAATCGTAGAGTTATATTCCAAAATGCTTCTCACTAGCTTTATGTATAAAATGCGAATGGTATAAATGTTACAAAATTGTTTGGTTATTCTAATAATAAATCCTAACATCTTCATTGCTCTATTAATAATATTAGTTATATGGCTAATAACTGTAAGTTTTGAGTTAAAAATAATACCTAGATCATTTATTGTTTCTACTGAGTTTAATATAATTTTGTCAAGATTGTATTCATAAATTGTAGGTTTTTTTATTTTATTAAATCTTATTATTTGACATTTACTAATGTTAAGTGCCAGTTTATTGCATATACACCAATTAAACAAGTTGTTTAATTTTTTTTGTAAAATTATGAAATCAGAAATATTTTTAATTTTTTTATATAATTTTAAATCATCAGCAAATAACAGAATATCAACATCGGAAAAAACTTCTACAATGTCATTAATAAATAAAATAAACAGTATTGGTCCTAAATGGGAGCCCTGTGGCACACCACTAGTGGCAGAAAAGGCATCCGATATTACGTCATTTAAATTTACAAACAGTTGCCTATTTGTTAAATAACTCTCTACCCAAGAAAGTTCCCGGTTATACCCATACTCCTTAATTTATTTATCAATATTTTATGACAAACTTTATCGAACGCCTTGCTGAAGTCAGTATATATCGAATCTACTTGACATTTATCTGCAAAGGCATTCGCTATAAAGTTTTCATATATTAGTAGATTTGTCAGACTTGATCTATTCTTCATGAAACCGTGTTGAAACCTTGTTATAATCTTGTTTAATTTAAAAATAATTTTTGACGGCCATTAAAAACAACATTCTCAATTAAATGGTTACGGATGCAATAAAAAGGTATTTTAGCCAACCAAATCCAGAAAATTATCTTCTTTATGATAATAAATATCGTGTAATATGTAATAAGTGGGGAGGTATAATAAAAATTCGATTCATTTCATTATTAAATACATTATAATAGAAAATATGAAAGGAGGTTCGTCTCCCGGTTTTGATTCTATTACGACACGCATGTTAAAAACTATGAAACCTCACTTAATAAAACCTATCACTCATTTAATAAACTTAAGTTTAACAAATGGAATTTTTCCATTGAACTACAAAACCACAATAATCTCACCTATTTACAAATCTGGAGATCCACACCAAGCAACGAATTATCGCCCAATATGTCTAATTTCTAATATAGGAAAGATCTTTGAAAAAATAGAAAAAAACAATTGGTAAATTTTCTAGATAATAATAAAATATTACACAAAAACCAGTTTGTCTTTATAAAATCACTTAGCACACAAGATGCTATTGCTAACGTAACTTCATACATTTACGAATCATTAGATAAAGGTAAAAAATGTGCGGGTATATTTATTGACTTTAGAAAGGCATTCGATAGCATATCCCATGAGATGCTATTAAAAAAATTGAATAATATCGGCATAAAAGGCAACGCGATTAAATGGATCACCGACTACTTAAAAAACCGTCCTCAAGTAGTAAAAATCAATCGTGTTAATAGTGATCAAGAGATGACAAGCTTTGGAATCCCCCAAGGTACAGTGCTTGGACTAATTCTATTTACTATATATGTAAACGATATTTTCTTTCAACCTTAACATGGTCAAATTACGTCATACGCCGATGATACAGTATTAATAATAAGTGATAAGACTTAAGAAAAAGTAGAATTAAAGGCCACAGAAGACATCAACACGCTCAAGAATTTTTTCGACACTAATTTACTGTCACTTAATAATGAAAAGACATTTGTAATTCCATTTGCAATCCATACAAATGATACTCCTAAAAATTTTAACATTGTCATACATAATAATACCAAAATTCACAGCCAAAACTATTGCAAATCAAACTGTACAGTACTAAAAACAACAAATAAAATTAAATATTTAGGAGTAATTATTGATAAAAATCTGAAATGGAAGGAACAAATATGTCAAGTAGTAAACAAAATTAGAAAATTAATATATATATTTTTAAGAATTAGAAACTTTCTGTCGATAAAAAATCTATATTTAATTTACTATGCGTTAGTTCAATCCACTTTACAATACGCTATTATTAGTTGGGGATCCGCATATAAATGTAACCTTCTTCAAATTGAAATTATACAAAGAACAATTATTAAAATTATATTAAAAAAATCCTTTGACTACCCAACAGAACGCCTGTTTGAAGAATTTCAAGTACCTACATTTAAAGACCTATATATTAAAAACTCATTAATCCAAATTATAAAAGAAAAAGATAAATATCAATTTTTAAATGAAAACAGAACGCGACTTAGACATGTTTTTCTATGCCCAAAACTAAATACGTCTTTTGCACAACATCATTATACTTACCAGGGAAGAACTTTTTTCAATCGTCTACCAGAAGAAATCAGAAGCATTAATGATAAAACCCGAATACTGCTCTCTGTCAAGAGACACTTTAAAAATATTCTGAAAAAAAAACTACTGTCACTTAATTAATCTCACAAATATCCTTAGTTTTCCATAACTTCCTTTCTTTTTTAAATTTATTATATTAATATATTATCCTTCACTACTATCAAAAAAATACTACAGCAAACATACATTTATGTACAATGAATTATTTAAGTACTAACTAACAACAACATTTATGTATTTGTTTTTGTGTTTAATTCGTAGAACTCCATTTAATTTTTTTATAAATTTAATTTAGATTAAATTTGATAATATTATTATTAAGTTCTGCAAGTGTTTTAGTTTTTTATTATTGTGATAGCTGTTTCGGCTTACAAGGCCATTTTCAAACTGTTTGAAAATGACAGTTTGAAAATGGCCTTGTAAGCCGAAACAGCTGTCACAATAATAAAAAACTAAAACACTTGCAGAACTTAATAATAATATTATCAAATTTAATCTAAATTAAATTTATAAAAAAAAAAAAAAAAAAAAAAAAAAAAAAAAAAAAAAAAAAAAAAAAAAAAAAAAAAAAAAAAAAAAAAAAAAAAAAACATTTATGTACACTCCCCTTCCATACACAAGCAAATGCTTTCAATGGAAGAGTAGTAAAAAGACCCAAGATGTAAATCATGTACCATGTAAACATATTATTAAAAATAAAAAATAATTACAAAAAAAAAAAATTAATCTGAATTTCGATATTTTTTCTTGAATTAATGAATAAATAAATGAATGAATTAAATGGCATCTTGGAAGTAGAAATTAACCCACTTCCCGACATCTTATCGAGCTGAAACTCGGCAGATTGGCTCGTTATCGATAACTATGCGTTCTATCATCTTGGTGGCACTCACGCACACACCCCCGCACACATGCATTTATCTGAAATTTGAAATATTATAAAAAAATGAAAAATAAATGTCGGCACCATCCAATTACGACTTGGCGTAAGTGATTCATTATTTTAGTCAGTCCGGAGAGGAAGGTTAAACAAACGCTCAAGTAAAATGTTACAAAACAAGAGAAGTCATCACAATAAGACTGTACTTTACATTTATATACGAAGTAAATATGATTAGTATTATAGTAGAGGAAATCAGCCAAGTATCCCAAAGCTAAACATCGATGCTCTTAAAACACCAGAAGGATTGGATAGATACCACGACTCACTGTCAACAAACCTACCAAACCAACTGAGTGATCAGCTCTCCTCAAACGATTTAGAAGAGGATTGGACCAGTCTGAGAGATGCACTGCTGACAGCGGCAGAATCAGGCATTGGAAATAGACCTAGGCAGGTTAGAAATCCCTGGTTCGATGAGGAGTGCATACAGAGCGTCTGCAAAAAAATGAGCTAAGAAAATTATGTATAGAAAGAGGAACAAGATCAAAAAGACAAGCCTACGAACAAGCACGAAGAGATGCTAACCATTTGATTAAAAGAAAGAAGAGACTATATTTTAACAACATATTGTTGAAAATGGAAAATGATTTTGTTAATAACAATCCACGTGAGGTATATAAAGGCGTCAATGTATTTAAAAAGGGCTTCAAACCCAACACATCCCTGTGCAGAGATAGTAATGGAGACATAATAGGAGATAAGGAAAAGATTAAGACTAGGTGGAAAGAATACTTCCAACAGCTCTTGAATCCCAATAACAACCTCACAGTCGAACCAACTCACATTCCGGATGAGCTAAATAATGATGAAACGACTAGAGCACCATCGGTGGCAGAAGTAAGGGCTGCCCTAAATAAATTGAAAAACAATAAAACACCGGGAGGAGACAATATCCCGGCAGAGCTCTATAAATATGGAAACGAACATCTGAAAAACCTGCTACACAATCTTATTGTAAAAATATGGACCGCCGAAAGAGTACCAGAAGAGTGGCAAACTAGTATAATATGCCCCATACATAAAAAGGGAGACAAATTGAAATGTGAAAATCACAGAGGAATATCGCTACTTTGTACAGCGTATAAAATCTTCACAACAATTTTGAAAGAAAGACTAGAACGTCATTCAGAGAACTTGCTGGGAGAGTATCAGGCAGGTTTTAGGAGGGGGAGATCCACCACTGATCAACTCTTTACTACTCGACAAATACTGAAAAAATGCTGGGAATTCGATATAGACATAAATCAACTATTTGTTGACTTCAAACAGGCATATGACAGTATAGATAGGGAGAAAATATATGAAATACTCCTAAATTTTGGTATACCGCCCAAAATAGTCAAGCTTGTAAAAGCAACGATGGTTGGATCACGATGTCGAGTAAGGATAGGAGGTGAAACAACGGAGGATTTTAACGTCTCCCAGGGGCTGAAACAAGGTGATGGCTTAGCTCCCACTCTTTTCAATATTGTTCTGGAGCACGTCGTGAGGAAGACAATGATTGCTACCGACTCAAACATTTGCTACAAAAGTAATCAAATAGTTGGATATGCAGACGACCTTAACATTGTCGGAAGATCCTTACAGGCTGTAAGAGAGGTGTTTTACCCTTTGGAGACTGCAGCAAGAGAGGTGGGCTTGCAAATCAATGAGAACAAAACTAAAATCATGATGCAAACCAGAACCCCACACCGCAGAATAAAAGATAAAGTGAATTTTAAAAACTCCTATAACTTTGAAGTGGTCGAAGAGTTTGCCTACCTGGGCTCCATCATAACGCAGGACAACGAAGACCCAGTAGAAGTAAGAAAGCGCATCACAGCCGCTAACAACACTTACTTCGCGTTGCTGCCAGTGTTCAAATCCCGAAACGTCCATAGGAAAACCAAAATAACCCTGTATAAAACAATTATTAGAACGGTCTTGGCCTGTGGATGTGAGGCGGGAACACTGACAGCAAAGTCTGCGGAACGGCTGGACATCTTCGAAAGAAAGGTACTTCGAAGAATCTTAGGAGCGGTGCGAGAGGGAGAGGCATGGAGAATCCGCCACAATAAGGAGCTATATGACATCTACCAAGCTCCCAGACTCTCTACTCATTTACGGCTCCAAAGACTAAGATGGGCCGGACATGTGCACCGAATGCCAAGCACACGTGTACCAAAGAAGGTTCTAACAGGACACCCGGGAGGCAAACGAAAGGCGGGCAGACCTAGGCTGAGATGGGAGGACGATGTCAGGAAAAATGCCAGAGGACTACTCCATGTTGCAGATTGGAAGACGACGGCCGAGGACAGAGGGCGGTGGAGGCTCATGTTAAAGGAGGCCAAGGCTCGAAATGGGCTGTAGCGCCATTGAAGAAGAAGAAGTATTATAGTGCCAGATACGCACGTACGTAAAGCGTAATCCCGGTCTGTTAAAAAAGGTACTAATTGACATATTTCACATTTTTTCGTTAGCGAAAAATGTTGCTTGTTTAATGATGGAGGACTTAGAATCTGATGCATTTGTCCACTCGGCTACTAGCCTATTAAGCTGATATGTTATAAAATTTTCCTTTATAAACCACACTAAAAGATTTCTATGTACTAAAACTTTGTTGGGATAGGTAGGTACGGTAGGTACCTACTGACATCCGAAAAATAAAAATCATTTATCAAGCATAGGTTTGCCCTCCGACCAAGAAAAATGTTCTTCGTTAGTGTATTAATTAATATTTTTTGTCCCTTCACCCACATCATATGTAAAAAAAATATCGCCTGCGGCGCTTTTCCGTGAATTTGTGAACGTTATACCAAATTTTCTACTCCCTTCGCTATGGTCACTTATCGCAGTTGGGGATACCATAGTCCCGCAGGCTCCGAGATTATTAAGGAACTAGCTGAACCCCGCCACGCGTTGCTGTAGCTCAGTCTGTCTATGCTAATAGAAAAACAATAGCGCGTGTTGCTTTTACGTCCAATAGATGGCGCTATTTAATTTTTTTTAATAATAATAAAAAAATAAAAATAAAATAACATAAATAAATTATTGAATGGCTTACTTTATAATTAATTTGAGTGCAATAGGAAAAAAATATTAATAAAAATGAAAACTTTAGTAAAAATATTAATATTAATTTATTTTAAATGAAATAAAAAGAATTTGGAATTCTCAGACTATAAAAATATTACCATTCGTTATTTCGGCTACTGGCATTATACCTAGCTCTCTCATTAAAAATTTAGGCGTATTAGATCTATCAAAAAATGTATATATGAAAATGCAAAAGTCGGTCATTTTGAATACATGTAGGATAACGAAAGATGTTTTTAAATATTAATGTTGAGGGATTAGTAGGATTTATAGGCCCTGTTAGGAGTTCTACCGAGCCGAACCCTCTGATATGAAAATATCTGGAGTCGGTGAATTATTTTCCCATTTGATCTCTGGTGAGTTGACGTGTTGTTCTTGTATTGTTTTGAATTTATTTTGCTTATATAATGCACTTGCATAATGTTGATTGACTAGATGATCATTTGTGGAAAAGTGTGTGGAAGGGTTTAGTTTTTCCTATGGGGAAGATTTAACCCGGACATAAAATCGGAAGTATAAAAAAAATATATTATTTTATAAACATTAAATTTAAATAATGACATTGACATTACTTGAATTGAACAATTCATTACATTACATTGAACAATTTTATCTCCGTGAAGCGGATTTAAAAATAAATAAAAACATTGATTTAACCCCCCATCTGTTGCCGCATAGTTAAACCCTAGTGATCGATCTTTTTTTCAAATTTGACCTAAAAAATTCCAACTTCGGACTCGATTTATTCAAAAACGAAAACTCAAAATATTATACGTACCACAAATCATCAGTTTATTAAACAGTTTCTTTTGTTACAAATTTTTGATATAATAGTAAACATTTTTTAAACTTTATCTCCGCCGTGAGGAAAATAATTTCCCTCGGGGCCTACGTCTTCTTTGAGGGTGATGTGTGGGGGTCTTTTTGAGGAGAGGAATAAGTGAACATAGATCTTGAAGAGACAAATGTTGTAAGAGGGAGGAAACACAGAGGCCGGCAAAACCTTCCAGCGTTACGAATCTGCATTCCCTTTTTTGTAGAGCTCTTAATAAATTAGCAATACCCATTTTTTTACGTGTGAGCTGGTCATCAGAGTTACAGAGTTACAGTTAGTTAGGTAATATCAAATAATTACTTTCTATGTCTATTTAACGCCTAAATGTTGATGCTGACTTGATGAAACTTGGAAATCACTCCACGTAGACCTCTGTTATAATTTCGCGAACCCCATTTTTTTCTCGCTGTGATGGACCCCAACAAGTCGTAATCGATCCCTGGAGGTCCACACATTCAGGAATCTATATTTATATTTACTAAAATAATCAAGTGTTTATTTTACTTATAGAATTGAAAGTACACAATACGTAATGAACAAAACAAAAAATGTATTGAACCTGAGATTCTGTAAGTACTGATTTTATATTTATCTTATATCAAAATGCCTTTCTACCGACTCGGTACACCATGGAAAATAGCCCTGGACGGAGCAATTTAGCAGCCAGGTGAGGGGGAAGATTATGAAAAATGCATTAAATACCCCAAAAAATCATAAGAATGTATAAATGCGTTAGCAACACCAAAAATAATAGTATATTATGCACCGCTTTGCACACAAATCAGTTCAAAAGTTAGTCATACAAGATGGCTGCCAGATAATTTCCCATCGCTCTAGGCTTCCCCTTTCCCATCAGCTTCAATGCCATTCATACAAAATCATACTAATGCTCCGTCCGAAACTTTTTAGGTCCATGCGGTAACTTTCAAAACCAATCGATTATCTCCTTTACACCAAAATGTTAGTTGGTTCACATTTTTCCCATGCAACACTCCCAAATAAAATTCATTTTGACGAAAATATGTTATTTGTCTTTCTAGTTAAGTATGCTCAATGGTCAAAACGTCATATTTGGCATAAAAAAGTAGGCAACCGGCGTCTTCTAGACAATAACAACCACTAAAAAGTCGCCTCTGAAGTCGATGCAATATTTTCGAGGATTTCATTAACTATTAAAAAAAACTACGCGTTTTAAGGTTTTTTTCTATAGACATACATAGGTAATGTTATGGAAAATGTGCATGTTCTTTGCTGTTCTTTGCCTTTCTACTAAAAATTGCGTATAAAAATATTTTTATATTTTATTTACTGGCAGCACTATTATAAGGCGTTTGATTGGCTGGAAATTGACCTTGATGGTGACGTCTACACAATGTCAAAAAATGAAAATAATTATTATTCAACTTTCCAAGCAAGTATACGACAATGACAAATATTTCGGTTTTTTAATGATAATTTCTAATATTATTTCTTTCACCGCGTTAGCCAAAATCCTTCATCTTACCCACTTACATCTTATAATTCAACATACCTTCCTTTACTTACCAATAATAATTTCAACATTCAACTAATAAATATGTAGTTCTCATTCTTCAATTTTCTTGTTTTTACGAGAAGAAGAAATCGTCACTTGCTCCTCGTTTTGGTAAATATTTACCTCACAGCTACACTTCTAGGAACAGATTATGGAAAAATTTCGTTTCAACTTAATTACTACAAGAATCAACTAATTATGTTTGGAGAGATGGGAAAATCTATATAAAAACCTCATTTTGTATTTATTTAGTATGGATTGACGTTAGCAAAAGTTTCGTTTCAATTTAAATACATATAAATTACTTAATTAACCCAAACTAAGAACTATGAACTTATTTTGTACATGTAATGTAGTTGTTTCTTATAGTAATGGTTTAAACTAAAAGGAGTAATAAAGACTATTATAAAAGTTCCGGTTATAACCCAGACAGAAGAAATATTTTAAAATTTCCAAGTCCACAATGTACAAAATCTTAATTCTAAAAATATTTTATTTAAAATAAAAATTTTAAAAAATATATATATCTGAATACTCCACTGCCCAACATAAGTACTCAACTCTGGGTTATTCCCAGTTTGAATACATCTTTTGGGCATAGAAATATTAAATTCTATGCTACGAAATTATTCAATGCTCTACCAAATCAAAAAAAAAGGAAAAGAATATATTTAAAGCAAAAGTAAAATCATGGCTGAGATAACAAAGATAACAAACTTACAAACATTATGAAAACGATGTAAAGACAACTTGAAACTAAATACAAAAGTTTAAAAACTACAGGCCGCCTCAGAACAGGTGAGGAGGAGTGATGTGAATAAAATTGAATTTATACTTATAGTCTACTTTATACCGACATCATGTACAAACTTTGCAATTGAAACTATTTTTTTAAAAAAGAGTACCTAAATAGGTAAATAATTACCCTTGTTTCCTTCTTGGCTCTCACTCTTTTTTTTTTCCACATTTTCGCAAGATAAAATGTAATAATATTTAATTTATCATACAGACTACAGTAAAATAAGTACCTAAACAGGAAATTATACAAATACACTACTTTTTTTTGTGCCACTGTGCAGCAATCTGTTTCATAAATACAGATTACTTTGTAACAAATTACATAATATAGCAGATCAGTAATAATTCTATAATATTACTATGCTTCAATCTCCGTCCTATTTTAAACCATTTGTAAGTAATGCTTGCTACACGTGACTCCTATTCTATCCAATTTAGTAAGGCAGTAAGCATCAGCATTCAACTCCGTCAAAGTGCTTCGATTTAAATATTGGTAATCCCTCTCCTTCAAGAACCTTCATTACTGCTGGAAAACAATATCTGAATAACTTTGTATCGAACACGGTATCTGGTTTATACATCTACTTTATGTTACCTAAGTAAGAAGACAGATTTAACAGCCATTAACCAATAATAATATGATATATCAATGTTTGCAACCCATGTTTCAAATGGACGGCGGAGATTTCCTTTTTTTCTCCCATTGAATCGATGATAAATTAATATATTAATATCTAATGAAGTCAGATACTGCATGTGGTAAGCCCAGTTTTTTAGGAAGCAATGGACGAAATATCTGGAGAGCTTATGTAATCCTAGTTCATAATTTTTTTGCTCTTTACGCATTCACCTAATCATCACAATGGTGACCCTTTCCTTGTTCCTATGACCGGTTACTGCACAGAAATTTAAAATATCATTGGATTTTATGATTATTGAAATTTGTACAGGATAACTTTATCCTACTGGAATAATCATTTTCCAGATGACAAACATTTTGATGAAAAGATTGCATTGAATTTTTGGATCATTTTTTTATTGCCCGTACTAGTGATTGTGTTTATCCCCTAATGGGGAATTGAATGCCAGTATCTCGATCATAGATAATAGAAATTATCTGAGATCTTGATCAATGGATGAGGACGAAAAGCAAGACTATCAAGTTTTACACCGATCTCCAGACATACATCTTGATCCTTGATCTGCACACAAGAGATATTGTTCCCTTAAAGGTTCTTGTTCGCGTTGATTGAACATGTACACGACTACTTATTATTTACTTACAATTGTTGTCACACCAAATGGAATTTCAATTTGGGAGACGGGTATGGGTAACCAACACCACTGCCACAGGTCACCCCAAGCGGTTCGCTGTTTGGTGACTAAGATTCCTTCCCAGGACTTCCAGAATCTCCTTCCTTTCCATAAAGGGATTCTCCACACAGCATCCCAAAAGACGAAAATGCAGCTACATCCCAACTCAACGACAGCCTTCAAGATTTTCTTGTTTTAATAGAAGTTTGCAGAATAAAACACAAGGAGTTATGGTTCTAAAAAAGTTTATTAGAATGACGGTGACTATGTGCACATTGATGGAGTCATGTTTATACAATACAATACCAACTTTGCCGTCAGTACACTAAGTATAAGTACACCAAACACATTCTATGTAATTTCAGCATAAAAACAATTTATTTAACATTATAATTTATTTATCTATATCTGTACATATTTTTAAGTAGTTTGTACAACCTCTCCAGAAATATGGAGAGTTAAAATATAAATATTTTAGCGTGTTTTATGTGCAATAATAATATTACATGCATCTTCACTATTCATAAGTCATAATTATTACTCTTATGTATGCTATACTTACCGATAGTGAGTATCAATCATGTTTATATGTGTATAAGTCGACAGTGATGGTTTTGGATTAGGTATACAGCTATACAGAAATATTATAGAAACTCGTATTTTTCGAGTTTCCATGTGATATTGTTACATAGTTACAAATTAAGGTTGTATAGCTATTAATGAAATAAATAAGTGTCAGAATATCTGTATGCATAATAAATAATCAGATGTAACAATAAAGAGTGAACTGTAAAATAACATTTATAAAATATTTTTAGGTATTCACTAAGTTATAATGAAAAATGTGATGCGAATTCCTATCGAATAAAATGATGTTGTGTTCCAATTCAAAAATGACTATTTTAATATCTAGATTGTATAATATAATAATTTACAAAAAGGAAGATGAATTGATTCTGTCATTGGTAATTAAAAATATATTACATACTTGACTCTTCACAGATACTGTCACTCTCCCATACCTTGACAATTGCATGAAGTTGATGCTGATATTGTTCATTATAAATAAGGATAGTTCAAAAAATGGTTATTTCCTGGATAGTGATGATTGTGTAAGAAAAGTGATTTCTGATTCTGTGATTAATTAAATGTGATCCTAATATTATAGTATTAAATTAAATATCACAACATAATTAAAATATGCAATGAGGATATATATTATTTTTTGTTCATTGTTTATCCTTTTCATGTTATGCTTTGGAGTAATTCAATTTAAGCACAAAGTTTTTAGACAGTATGGCTGCACTGAATCATTTTGGGAACAAAAATATGATATTTACAAAACATAAATTAGATACTATCATACCAAAAATAAAAATAAAATAGCTCACAACCAACAAAGACATGAACTATGGCTGCAACTTACACACATTAGTAATTTCTTTCTTTCTCTAAAATAAATATATTTTCACCTCTTCTATAATTGCAAAATTACTTTGTGGTATAATTTTAAATTAAATGAAAATAACCAACTATATTACACCACTATTTCTAATAAAAATTATCAACACGTTTCAAAAACATAGATTTCTTCATCAGGACACAAAGTATGTATACTTTGGTACTTTTGCAAAGTGTGTAAAGTTGGTTGTTTTTATTTAATTTAAATATATTTTGCTGGAAGAACAAAACAATTTGAATTAACAAATAGTTATTAAGTTTTTTTATAAAAGTTTGTGAAATTAAAATTAATATTTTTTTATACATACAGTTTCACCAAATCTTAAATGTTAATTTAATTAAAGGTACCTAATGTAAATTACCTACATTATTTCATCTAAAACTACTTATTAACTTAATTATAATTTAGATTTTTAAAATAATGTAACTTTTTGATTATCACACATAGAAAGTAACAATTCGTTACATGTACGAACATCATTAACTATACCTATTATAATAATATTAAATTATTTACAAAAAATATTTTAATTCTATAGAATAATTGACCCATGGATACTTTTCCATTAAAACCTCAATTCAAAAAAGAATGAATAAATAGCGGGGAAATTTTCATTTTTGTTTTTTTAAACAATGATTTTATAAAAAAATTAATGAAATGAAAATATGATCTTCTAATTAATAACATTTTTTTTACCAGTTTAAATAGAATTATTTAAATGTAAATATGTACAAATAAATTTAGTAGACATGTTGATGTATCATTTATATGTGGTAAAAGGTTATTTTTTATATAATTAAAAAATTAAACAAACAATAAAAAATAATCTCTCAGCAATGTGGGTAGAGAAAAATATTATATTTAATAAAATATTTTTTTTAATAACTTAGGAATTTACATATTTTGCTAAAGGAATTGTAATGCTCAGATTGTCCAGTTATTTAATGTGAACAATCTCACAACCAAAAAAAAATGACAGTATTATAAACCGTATTCATTGTATGTTTAACATTTATTTAATACTGTACATGAATGTTACGAAAATTAAATTAAAAAATATATAGGTACACATTATAATATTATATAAATATTTGATTTAAATATACTTTCATAAAAGCACTGGTGGCAACCCACCGTACATGCCATAATAATATTCTCCTCATCCGTTAACAAAGCTCCACACAATATTACGTCATCAACAGTGTAATGAGGGATTGATTGCACATTATTGTAAAAATAACTAACAAATAATGTTTATAATATGTAGGTACAGTCTGACATTTAACCCCTAGAGCAGTTTCGGGAGATATTTCTCCAAGACGTCTTAAGAGTAGTCTTTTTAGGAGATATATCTCCCAGTCTGACACGGACTCATAAAAGTCATTCTATCTCGATTTGTCAAGAATTTATAAATATTTTTTATTTACTAAGCGAGTAAAGTGACTACCTTTATCTTATTAAATGTTTGTTATTTTTGTGTAAAGTTGTAATTACAGTTTACAAGATATAACCATCGATAAGCGAATTAATAAAACTTTATCTATGTTTGTAAATCTTTCATCTGCTTTCAAAGGCAGTATTTTATTTTGAAATACATTAAAATACAGATAATTTTTCTAGAATAAAATATACTGCGAAAATATTTACCGCACAATCTGCATTTTGACAGTTCGCTTAACTTACTGCCGGGCGCGCGGTAGCACTGCATAAGGCAAGCCTGGTTTTTTGCAGTTTGCTGTGAGAAGGATTAGTAATCCTAGTTAATCTAATAATCACCTGTAAGCCGCAATGGAATTATGAAAGTGAGTGTACGAATGCTGCACAGAGAGAGGCGCGTATGTTTATGTTAAAGTTTCATTGGATTTTATGATGGTTGAAAGAAATGTGTACGTAGAATAACTTAATCCTTCTGAAATAATAACTTACCACGTTTAAATTTTATGGTTTTTAATATTTTGATCAAAATATTGGATTTTTGACATGTCACACTCAGTAAGTTGAGAGAAATACGTTGCAGAATATAGAAGCTCTAGGGGTTATTAGAAGATAGAAATTGTTGGGTCTGCGATCGTTTAAAAGGTTATAGATGGCAACACCAAGATGACTCACATGAAAATGAATGTAATTTTAAAAACTTTTTTATTATTTAACAACTTGCAAGGAAGATAATTACATTGAAAGGCGATTTTTTGTATTTCTGAAATATATGTATCGTAAAAGCCATTGATAAACTTGTTGAATTCCACTGCACGCTTAATACGCAAAAAATATATAAATAGCACATGGTTTCAACTTAATTACAACAAGAAATACTAATGTAGTGTGAGATGGTATAAGATGCATTAAAGTTCCATTTTTTCTAATTCAATTTAAGATTGAAGGTTAGAAAATACAAATAAATTATTAAAATAACCAAACTAACACCCTAACAACCTATTTTGTGCATGTTTACTTAAACCCCCGACTTAAATAGTTGTCTCCATTAGATATTTAAGTTAAAATAAAGTGTTTTTTTAAAGAGCCCTTGCACGCAGCGAAATTCGACAAGTTTAGCAAGCTATTTATTAGATGTTAAATCAAAATCTAATTCACAAAACATTTTTTAAAAATATTTTTTTATATAAAAAAAACAAATGTTTAAAACAAAAATGTCATACTCGAATGTGATGAAATTTTAATGCTAAGAACAAATTTCAAAGGTGAGTAGCTTGGTGTTGAAATAGTAATTTAATTTTTTTTCCAATTGAATAAATTCCTAGAATATTACGCCATGTAGTCTACATTCAGTGATTTGTTAAGGTTGGGGGTAATATGTAGTACTTAACCTCCCCGCGAGTGTGGACTAAATGGTTGGTCCGAAAGGAGTATGTACGCTCCGGGACGTGGCCAGCTATCGCGATATGGGAATTATTTTTCTCCAAAAATATACTGATTTGCGTTGGAAAACTGATGGTCAATGATCACTAATATCCATCCACCTTCAAGTTTTTTTACCTCGGAATACGTCTATACAGCCTAGTGAGGTGGTTTAGACAAAAAAAAATGAAGTTGAACCTATGTAACCATGTATTGATGGTTAGTAAAATAAAAAAAATTATTAGGTTTATCAGCGTGGATTGATGTTTTCATTTACCATGTAAGATTATTATTATTGGTTAATCTAGGATATTATATTAAAAAATTGAATGAAAATACTCACTCCCCACTTACAATTTCAAAAGCTCACCCGCAGAAAGGTTAATTCCACATAATCAATTATGATGAGGGTCTAGCCTTTTATTACAAACAAACAAATGTATATATATTTGGTATAACATATATAATATATTATACCAAAAGTTTAATAGTTTATATAGGGTGGGTGGACAAAAATAATATTATACAGGGTGAACCTTACATAAACCAGTGATTCCTGGCATTATTTGGAGTAAAAAATGTTGTAACGAAATTTTGATCTCCGGTGATAATTTTTTTTTTTTCAAAAACCGATTAGTTTTTTATTTAATTTGTCGTCACTAATCACTCAGCCCAGTAGCCGTCTAACCCCCAACCCCAATTTTAACTGTCCAATACCAATATATATATATGATACAATATGTTCTAATTTTTTTATTAATAAGCTCAGGAATCACTGGTAAAAGAAAGTCAGGTACATCTCTTAACACCCAGTATAAAAGTTAAAGTTATGATACAGAATTTTATTACTGTTACGAGTCTCTTGCAAAAATTGGTAATTGCAAATAAATGAAATGGAAATTAGAGTAAAATTCCGTGAATGGTTCAAGTTATGAAATACATGTTATTTAATAAACAAAATTAGTTATCAGTGTCTTGAATATTTTAGAACAAAGCTGATCATCTATTTAATAAGAATTTATTCTGACAAAAGGTATAAATAAAGGGCGAACTTAAATATAAAGGTACTACAAATTCCTTGAATGGTAATAATAAAATAAGCAAAATTTAATTGTAATAGGGTCCTTGCATATTATTAAAAACCTGAAATTATATACAAAGAAAGGTACCATATAGGTGGACCTAAATTAATATACATAAGTACTATAATTTGCTTCAAGTGTGAATACAGATATTTAAAAAAAAATCACATTATTTAATGAACGAATTTCAATTGTGAAGAGGGATTTGCATATTAGAAATTTATAATAGATGGTAATCGAAAAATATAAAAAAAGACCAAAATTTACATTTCATGTAATGTTTGTTGTACTAAGTACAATTACTATACATATATTTAACAATGTGAAATAAAACAAAGTGAAATAAAAATATAATATGGTTTAACTTAATTCTAAATAGATAAAAAGACAATGCTTATCGACTGCACGCCGTAGAAAACATGACATGTAATAATTATTACAGTATTTCGTAAACCTAACATTGGCAAATGTGATTCAGAGAGATTTTTTTACACTGACTCACTAAAGCCACCATCCTAATTTAAGTGTGATGTTACAAGGATCCATCATATAATATTATGAATAATTGGCTTTTAAATTCTAAAATCATCAGTAATGAAGTATCTAAATGTACATTTTTGGCATTTAAATGCACTGTTTTCTAAAGAAACTATGTATAGTGAAGGAAGGATTGTTACCTAATTGGGATTTAAAGTAAAGTAAGAGAGCCAGCCACAAGGCGACACCTATTCTGAGGGGGAGGGGTTGTCGTAATCATCTCACCTCGCAGTGCTTGTTGTTATTGGACAGGGAAGCACTGAGGGGCTCGATCTTGGGACTGTCCACCGGGGTCTGCTGAGAAGGGGAATCCTTCATGACGTAACCCGAGCCCCCCGCGCCACGCGCCAGCTTCAGGCGGATGGGGGACACCTTTGAGGATCCGGCGGGCGAATCTAGTGCCAGGGGGTCGGGGGCCGTGGGGTCGTAGTCAAAGGGATCGGCCGACACTGCTGGTGCTGCCAAACTGTCCCCCCCCGACTGGGAAGAGATGTCTTCCTCTTTTATCTCGGTCCTAATGCCCGTCAGTCCCCCTGATTCCTTCTTCCGCGCAATTCGTATGATTAGCTTTGTATTACTTTCCTCTGACTCTTTTTTGACTTTGACAATGTGCATTTCAGATCTTTTGTCTCGCTTTTTCTTTCTTTTTTCACTTTTTTCACTTTTCAAACGTTTCTTTTTATCTTTTTTACCCTCCTCAAATTCGTTGAACATCTTTCTTCTATATTTCATGCTTTCTCTGCGGAGATCTTCAACACTGGGTTTTGAAATGATTGCTAATCTTTTCTTAGGAGGTTTAATTTGGCTGACATAATGTGGGTCATTCAGATGTATAGATGGATCAACGTTAACATTGCTAAGGAAAGTACCAATTTTAATTTTAAGTTTGGGCGCCGGTGAAATATTATTTGGACTAGTAATAATTGTGGGGGATGGTTTGGATATTCTACCACGACGTTTATAAGATAGAGCCAATTGCGTTGGTATTGACAAACCACCAGCATTACGAATATCCTGGACATCAACTTCATTATCCGAAGAGCGAATATCGCGAATGAGACTTCCAGACACTTTCCGCCGTTTCTTTTCCATATTTGCATCCACCACTGCTTTGTAATCTTCTCTTGTGGGGATGCTCGTCATCGATGCAACGGCTTTCGGTATTGTTATAACAGTTCGGTTAAACATAGAGATGGGAGTAGGAGGTGTTATTTGATTAATTACTGTTCCAATCATTGGATCATCCATATTCATGTCTTGTGTGCAGTACTGTCTCAATAACTCCTTCTTGCGCATTCTTCTCAAATTAGATGTTCCAGAGATCATGGCTGACGTTACTGAGCCAACAGCGCTTGGTGCTCCCAATATCGGAATGCCAGAAGGTGGTTCCAGTATAGGAATAGTAGGCTGTTGAATCACAGGAGCAACCGAACTGGTTGGATAGTTAGCATCTAAGAACGGCCCTTTGATCTTTACTTTCAGTTGATTTCTTGAATCTGATAGTAAAACTTTAGGTGTTGTTAAGTCCTGGCCTTGTTGGGAACTGCTTTCAGAAGACAGTCCTCTTGGATCGTTGTATAATTTTGGAGTTAAAATCAGTGGCTCTTGAGACTTATTACTGCTAGCTATCAGAGCAGAATGGAGTTCTTTCTCCATTTCTTCATCAATATCTGGAAGTTGCTGGTCAGCAGTTCCACTAGCAAAAGCTCCCAAAAGGTTGTTAAATGCATCTGTAATGTTAGCATCAAAGGTAGTACTGTAGGTGCGCATATCCACAGGTCCTGGTAATACAGGTTGCACTATTTTACCAAAGCCTTGCTGTGGCGCACCTGCCGGAGCACTGTTGGTGTTTGTGATGGGCGACTTGGAAGATTCCACAGGGTCAGGTAATTCTGAAATAGGTGCAGGTGGCCTCAGATCTCTGATATCTGCTGAATACGAAGGTCTCTTCAATGCTTGCTGTTGTGATGGACTGGCAAATTTAGGTGATTGTGATGAATCTCTGTATGCATTGTCAGGTTTTCTTTCATGAATATCTGTTGATCGTCGTCTTTCCCTCATCGATTTCAAGTCATTTATACTATCATTTGTGATGTCTTCATCAAAATTATTTAAATCATAAACCGTACCGGCTAATTTGTTATGAATTGTGTGGTAATCAATGTCATAATTATGCATATGTTGACTACCCTTGCCTCTTGGCCTTCCTCGAGTTCTAGAGCCACGAGAACCTTTAGAAGCTCCTCTTCTGTTCCCGCTAACTTTGATTACCACATCAAGTTGGCGTGGAGATTTAGTAGGACTCTTCCCAGGTGACTTGATTTGACTTATAAACCGTGACGACATTCTTGTGGGTTTGATAGGAGATTTCTTTCCTTGCACAGGGGAGTCATTGTCTGTCAAATTTTTATCATTGAGCAATTGACCATGAAGAAGAGTACTATTGGAAAGATCTTCATTAGATCGCAGTGGAGATTCTTGCATAGAAAATGAATTAGGTGGAGTTAATTCAGATTCGCCATCGTGGGTAGAGGAATGTTCGCTAACGGGTTTGGGTGTTGGTGGGGCTATCATGGCCGTTGTTAAAGCCATGTTATGGGACGAAGAGGTAAATGCTGCGGTACAAGGAGTGCTGAATGGTATTGATTCTTCGCTTGATTTTGGAAGAGACAATAGCGATGAGGAATTGGAATATGGTAAACTTGGTGGAAATAGTGCTGCACCAGGGGATGAGAGAGGTAATTGAGACCCAATGGTTGTAGGAGGAAATAATGATACAGGTCCTACAAACTGGGAAGCTTCTGAAGAAAACGGATTGTAGGGATGGGATTCCATGGCGCAAGAATGGTACGAATATCCCATGTTTTGAAGGATTTCTGAATGCTTGTGAATATCTCGCTCCTCCATATTGTCATTGATATTGGAATGTTCATTGCCATGTTTGTTGAGGCTGACTGAGGAATCAGAATTGGAGCTTGACGTAGAGGACCTCCTAACCGGGATTAGTTCGCTCTCCGCCCACTTGGACTGCCGTCGCATGCTGTTGTAGGGTGATGGGATTGGTGTGCATTCTGGTTGCATCATCATACTGCCTATGTCTCGCTCGTAATGAGGGCGCTGAGATTCTTGCTGTAAACTACTAATGTTAGTTTCGCTTGACTGTGATGTGGAAATATGAAGAGGATCCAATGCAACGTTTGAATCAGTTTCCATGTTACTTTCATAACCTTTCTCTTCTTGAATTTGTAAAAATGGCTTCACTTCTTGGGAGCTATCAAGTGATTCAACTTGAGTTACAGAGTTTTCATGTATTGGTGGTGTGTTGTGCGAGGAATCACGATGTTGAACAACGTCAACATGATATTGCATTTGCTTATCAATGTCAATATTGGTATTGCTGGAATCAGTGAAGTGATTGTCATTAGAAGACCATGCCTTTTCACTTTCAGGTAGATCTTTGCTTTTATCCAGATTTTCAACAGAAGTGAGATCAGCTTGTGTGCTGCTTTCATCGTAGTTGGTTTCAGTACTATCAATAGCAGCAATGGGTTGCATTACACTGTCAAGGTCTGGGTCGTGTTTTGACATAGAATTTGTTATGGTGGTTTCAATTGAAGTTTTTGATTCATCCAACGGGTGACTCTTTGGGTATGCTTCATTTTCTATAAAGGACAAAGGTAGTGGAATATCAGCTTCTTTTATATCACTCATATCTTGATCAGAATTTTCATTTTGAACACAAGAATTAGATTTTTTAGAACTCATTTGCAGTCGTAGTTTCTCTACTAGATTAAAGGTTTCGCGTACACCCCTATCTTCTTTTGAATCTTCTTTGAACAAGAAATCTGATCCAAAGAATGTCAAAGGAGTAGCTTTCAATATTTCATTTCCTTGAGAAATGTTGAACCCATCATCATTCAATGTTTCATCAACTGCTAGGATATCATTACTAAAATCGAAAAATTCTGAACACCCGGTGTCTTTACCTGTAGGTTGAGGTGAAAATATTGATCTATTTTGATATGGTGGAGGAAGAATGGGTGTTTTAATATACAATTTGTTTTGTTCTGCTTCCTGTAATTCATTGAATTCTGGTGGAACCATTTCAAATGTTGAGGGTTTCTCAGTTGACTCGAATGGTGAGATTTTCAAATTATTACTTCTCGATTCCGTGGGGGTTTTTCTTTCATACGGTTCAGCAATGTTATGCTCAACATGCAAAGGCGATTTTGGTGACTTTATTATGTGAGTACTACTGACACTTCTCGGTGCCTTGGTGTAAGCTTGAGCCTCAATTACAATCGATGGCTCTTTTTCATCTATCTGTTCACTAATTATTTCTTCTGGGGTCAAATGCTTGACAGCTTCTAGGATTTCATCCTTTACCTTAGTATGTTCAATAACTGAATTGGATTTCTTGTGGGAATTTTCAGGACTGCGCAAAGTCTGTTCGACAGATTCTGGTGTTTTATGCACAGATGGAGATGCCTGATAGGGGCTCTGCGATTTGCGAGATTTCCTACTGTCTTTATCCTTTACTTTGGGAGTTGTTGAGATAGTGTCGTCAGAATATTTAGGTGATTTGGATTTTTTCGTGGTATCTTTGTCTCTTTTGGATTGCGAATCTTTAGTGGGTGAATCTTCAGTGGATTTCAACTTCTTGTCCTTTTCCCACTGCGTAAATGAAAGTTCACGGGACTCGCTATCCTCTTTGGGCTCCTGTGGCTTACTATCCTTGCGGGATTTCCCCACGGCAGGCAGATTTCGCGACCCTGCAGTAACACTTCTTGTCCGAGCACGTACTGAAGGCCTCGGCAGTGGAAGACTGGATCGAGCAGATTTCTCTCTCTCAGCAGTCGGTGAATGTAGCCCGTGTTCAGGCTGCCCGTCGGAAGTTTTGAGCTTCTTGTCTGGGGCCTTACGGGGTACACCACTACTGGCCTTGGGGATATTCTCAACTTGTTTTGGTGATTTTTTGTCAGGGGATTTATCACTTGCACTATTGGGGATTTGGGATGAATCTTTATGTGTTTCGGAATCACTGGATGGACTAGAAGAAGAGATGACTGATTGTCCCTTGTCAAGAAAGGGCAACTCATTCATTCTTCTATGGGGAGAAAACGATTTCACAACACTACTCTTATCTGCAGTTCCTTTGGGTTCTAATTTAACTACTTCATCTTCGTCTTCTGAACTACTGCTTGAGGAGCTACTACTACTACTTGTATTATTAGTGGAACCTGAACTAGACTTGTTTGGAGATCTATGGCGCTTCTCTTCTTCTTTCTTAGGGGATGGTTTCTTAGCTGCTACTTCTGTTTCTTTCTTCTTTCCAACTTCCTCCGGGGGATTTTCAGTTCCTGGTGGTTTAGCCATTCCGCTCTTGATATGTTCAGCTGCTTTCTTGGCAGCTTGCCTTTGCGGTACATACGCTATAATATCAAGTGTATCTCTTTCTTCTTTTTCAAATTCAAAGATGTCATTACCAGACATTGATGATTTGCGGTCTTTTTTGACTTTAACTGATTCTTTGTCTTTTTTGTCCTTCAATTTGGCTTTGGGTTTAGGTTGTTTGACCTCTTCCACTGGTGGTTGGATAGGTTTAGCTTCAGAACTAGTTTCATTTAGATCCCTAGTTTTCACATTGACAGTGTTAGAGCGCATGTTCTCGGAAGCTTTTTTGGCAGCTTGACGTTGTGGAACTATCAAATCTGAGGGGTAATCTTTGTTCTTGGAGGACTTAATATTTTCTTTATCTTTCAAGTCTTCATCGGATTCGGGACCTTTGTCTTTGGCAACAGACTTCTTGCCACTTTTGGAACTCTTACCATCACCTTTCTGCGAAGGGATGAACTCTTTAACTGCTGCCTTGGTTCTGAATGGATGCTGTTGTGAATCACTTGTAGCATTTGAAGATTTATCTTCTTTGTCATCTTCGTGTTTATTGTCACTATTTTCACTGTCAGAATAAATATCTGCAGGAGTCAATTTCAACTTTTTTGTTGAGCGCATTGGCATTAATTCATCACTCTCCGTTCCAGATAAAGGCCGATCACCCATTTCTCGTTCCATTTGACGTAAGGTGCGACTCTTAGGCCATTCCCTCTTTTTGGTCTTAACTTCATCTTCGCTTGAACTTTCAATTTTACTATTTGAGGATGCAGGTTTTGTCTTTTTCTTTTCCAACAATTTTGGGTGTTCATTGTTTTCTTTATCTTTAGAGAACATCTTTTTCTTTGGAGCTTGTAAAGCATTAGTATCTTCATCATCTGTGGTTGAATAAATGGGTCTACTACGATATTTACCGTCTCTGTCTGGAATACTCTCGGCTCCACTAGACAAGCCACTGTAGAGACTGGCACTTCTGCGTGCAGATCCATTTAAATATAGACGCTTGTAAGGGTTCTCTGCTGACTTGGTACTCTTGGTTAACCCATTCAGATCTTTCTTCTTTTCATCTCCAGAGTCAACCCCGGCTATTTGCGCCAGCAAGTTGTCAAAGTCTCCCGAGTGGTCAACGGCATCGGGATGGGAATAAAGCCGATCATAAATAGAAGGCCCATGGTTAGCTTCTATCACAGCAGTCATGGCGGCTGGAGTCATGGCATTATCTTCAGACAAAACTCCTACCTGCTTGTGGAATGTCTGCTCCCTCATGCGGAAGAAGGATCTTGATAATTTCTCCCTCCTACTGACCATATAACACAGATTACGAACCCTTTCTAAATCCTGTCTCAATTGAACAAACATTTTCATCTTGTCCAAATCTGCCTGTTCTTGACGGTGTGTCAACATATCTGATTCATCAGCTTTTGGAGGTAGAAGAGGTCTATTGTGACCGGACCTACGCTTTAGTTTCCAATAGTTGTAAATGTATTGAATCCCATCTTGGTCAACATCTAGAAGGTGGGTGCTTATATCTTTAACACTCACATGTTTATCAAATTCCTCTTCAATTTCACTTAGGCGTTGTGCCCTCGCTTGTGACTTTTCTTCAGAAGTCATATCTTTACGCCGCTTACGTTTAGAGTCATCTTCTTCAGAACCAGAACCTGCTTTCTCTTTCTTACAATTAACACTATGTTTCTGGCAATAAGAACGTAGTTTCACTCCATCGTCTGCGTTTTCATCTTCTATTATGGCACGCATTTCAAGGCCATGTTTGAAAGCACATGTAACATGATATGCAGTTTTACATGTCCTGACTGAGCATTGAATACAAGCGCCGGTGCGTTCACGGCACAACACACAAATCAAAGACCAACGTGAGCTGGGAATAGCCGATATCTTGGTGATGGGCTCCATCTTCTCTGCGCAGCCGATGGAGACCTCGGGGATCCAGAGAACGCAACTTACGTGCGCCCATTTGTGTCCAGAGGGCGTGCACTTCATGGCGCCACCGAGGTTTGGGCACAGCACACAGATAGGCTTCTCTCCATCGCCGCACGGTCGGCACAGCCATTGTCCTGCAAGGGAGCAAACACACATTAGCACTGACTTTATGTTTATATGGCCATTCTGCCGTTAATTAAACCAATAGACTCCAGGAAATATGCTTACCTGAAGGTATTGCTGTTATTCCATAGCAAGCTTGATGAACACATATGTTGCAGGAATCACAGAAAACCATTTCATTTCCCTCCTCTGAATCTGGTGATCTGCAAACATCGCAGATTACATTCTCATCATACTCGATGCCCAGTCCTTCTTCTGATTTCATTATGGCTTGGATCTTGTCCCAACAGCGAACCTACATAGAAATACAACAGTAATTAATAAATATCATGATTTCTTATGGTAGCATAGCAAATCAAATATTGTTTGTAAGGAAACCTTGAGAGAGGTGGTCTGCTAAGGAACTCAAAAGGCTGTTACAATGTGGCAAATGTAAAAAGCCCTGAAATAATATATGCATTCTGATTAATTTGACTGTTTCAAGAAAACCCACAATTTTTCTGAAAATTCAATGTGCTAATCTGAACCTTCCGTGTTGTTTACAAGTGTTAAATCTATAATTTTTGTCAAAAATGGATTTGCTAACGGATAATTAGTTAGGAAAATTAAATGAAATTCAAATCATTTTATGTGTGAAATTGTGTTGCTTCAAAATCAATAGTCATTTCTGTTTTGAGTCTTTTTTATTGTGCTGGGTATTTTATGCTCTGTTAAATTAAATTAAGTGTATGGGTAATTTGGACAGTCAGGTCTAGATGTCATTATTTATTCTTTAATTAAACTGTTACGATTTTTATGAAAATAATTTAATGCACATCTGATTCCTGTAAGTCTTAATAAGCTCACCAGGTTTATTGCCAATAAATGAAAGCAGATTTTACCTCCAATTCTTCAATGACCCTCTCGAACTGGTCCTCCTTGATGGTCTGCGAGCCCGCCCGGGCCCTCTCACCATTGAGTGCGCGCAGCCACGTGGCATCGCACCCGTCCAGGTCGTATGCACACGCGGCCTCCGCACGGGCACTGGCGCTACTGAGGTAGTGCTCCGTGGACGAGAAGTGAGCATCGCGGGACAGGCGCACATACTTCTGCTTGGGCCTGACAAAATTCAAATTACACCCTTTATTAATAAGATATCCAGATAATGATTGTCCTTTGTAATCATTAAACTAAAAAGGACAAGTAAAGAGGATAAAACACTTTAAGGCATCCACATCTATTAATCTGACTCTTGAAATGATCCCTTTTCAAGTATTTTAATTACTGATTCATGCCGTATATTTTTGGGTCATTTTGACTATTATAACTATCTTCACTATAGGTATTTTAAAAGAAAGTCACATTTGAATCCATCTTCGTTGATTTACATTCAAAATGTTGCTTGTGTAATGATCGAGATGAACCTGACACTTTGGGTTACTTGGCAAACTAATTTGGTTTTTTTACCGGCACAGCAACCATTTTCCAGTATATAAAGCAAATGCGTGCATTCCAATGCCTTGCTCGAAATCGTGCAGATTCAACTCCAAATGTGAAAACAAAATATTATATTATTGAAACTAACCTTTCCCTACCGGAAATAGTTTAAAGAAGACTCATTAAATTAATTCTAAAAAAACTGTCATTATTGAACTATTAATTATTCCATGAATTTAAAGTTCTACAATTAAATAGAATCTGTCAAAAAAATGCATTGCTTCAAATCCACAAAAATAAGATAATAATAGTCATTGTGCATCAGACCAAGAACCAAGGGACAAATAATAATCCCTAAACTCAATACAACAATGACACAATGCCATTACACATACTCAGCCATTAAATGTTTTAACAAACTCCCTAAAGATATACAATCCGAAAAAATTATTATTTTTTCAAGAATAAATTTAAAATACACTTTACCTCAAACTAATTTGGCTGTGTCGTATTATATTGTAAGCATTTGAATAAAAATTAGTATACAGAATATATGTACACAGGAATTGTAGGTTTGTTTAAATTTTCCGTGAATTTTTCTGTAAATGTTTTGTTTTGTTTAATTTTGCAATAACTCATGTTATTCATGCATCTGTTATTGTGTATATCTATATTAATTAATTTGAATGCCTGTGTATGGAAGTATTTATTGGTAAATATTTTATAAAAAAATAGACAAATTATTTTAATTATTGTTTTCAAATGGGGCAAAAGCAAATTCACAATGCAATGTGAAAGGACTGCAGTATTAATAGGTTGAATGATGGAGAATGTAATCCTCTCCCGGCTAAGGGTCTTAATACTGCTCGATTGTTACATGAATACAAAATAAGGATAATACATTTATTGCATCAACTAAACTTCACAATGTGTATTGTGTTCACTTGTGTAATCGTAACCAGAGTGCATTCAATAAGTTTGTTGATGCAACTTTGCCAAATTTATTATAAAAATAGCATTATTTTTACTACTATCACCAACTACTTTCAATTGTATGATAATTGTCATCTGTGTTAAATCTTTTTAAAAACTTAATAATACTGCTTTTGTACCGTTGTCATTTTTTTCGAATCTACCTGATATGGGCAGTTAAATAATCAACAAGTTGAACAGTTTGAGTTCATCTAAAAAAATTGTTAAAATAAATATAGCAAAAGTGGAAGGGATAGTTCCGAGACTAACAGTGGTGGGGTGTGAAAAGTATGATTTACCACAACTATCAATAAGATAATAATATTTAGATGAGTGTTAGTTAGTTATACTTATACTTACAATTTGAATTCTGAATTCCTGTTGATGGATGCATTTTGTTTGATTTCGGTGACGGTTGGCTCTGGTAAGGAATCAGGATTAACTGGAACTTGCACTCCCCTTTCCCACTCTTGTTTCCATGGATCCGTAATTACCCAATAATTATCCGGTGCTAGTGGTTCCGAGTCGGGTAATTTCATAGCACTTATCAAGTCTTTCCTGGATAAAACACAACCATTATTCATTTACAGATCTCAATTTTCTATTTTTTTTAATTCTGTGACAAAAGTTATTCATAGATATGAACCAAAACACAATTATGTATTTTACTGTTTTCTATTGATTTTTACGTTACTTTTATTTTATTTAGGTTTTAAAATATTAAGATAAGTCAAAAACTTGGTTTCATTTAAACGTAAGTAAACACGACATACCTGACACTTTATTGTCTGGACATTGAAACAACATATTTTTTAAATTAAAATGAAAATAACCTGTTGATTTACATTAAAACAAAATATTATAAATTCATAACTTATGGTAGCTTTATCAATATTATAATATTAAATATGTTAATTATGGGACAAAATTAATATTTGCTAAATTAGTACTATCATTTAGTACATATATAAAGAAAAATGTTGATGGAAGTGAGGACATACAATTAAATCTGCTATTATTTTGGTATAGAAGTAAAAAAAACAATTGAAGAAATGAACATTGAACAAAAAAGTATTGAACTGAGCAGTTTTTCTATGTCTCGTGAGTTCTCGTCTCTTTCTTTTAATGTTACATTTACCGTAAACAAAAAAATTACAGTTCATCGCAAATCACATTCACAAGAGCAAAAGATTATTCCATGCTGTATTGAAAACTGAACTGCCTAAATCACCATCTACTTTAAACACATACCTACAATATTCACGTTGTTGTCATTATCAATATAGTTTACTGTACGAGATTGAGCTTTTTGACGGGGCAAAGTTTTAATATGTAGAATAGGTAATTAAACTTGAAAATTTTTCACTGTATTCAAATTAGTTAAGAATTTGACCATTTGTTTTGATTTATACAATATTTTACACTAACTATTCCGCTGTCCCAAACACAAACATTGTACACACCATTGGGTAAAATTGCCATTCAATAATCTAGTTTTCGTAGTGTGTTTTAATTGAGAATAATTAAATGTAAGATAAAAATACATTGGCTCTCCCAAATAAAAACGCTGTATATGCCATTGGGTAAAATATTGAGAAACAACAAAATTCGATTTTCATTGCCATTCAATAACTAATCTACATATCACAACTGTTTTAAAATAACTATTTTGTCTTGTATTTTTAAAACTTACACATAATCCATAATTTTAAAATATACACGCTTGAAGTTTAAGCGTGAGTTGTGTACATAATTGAGAATAATAGTGAAAATTACCATTCTAAACCTGGGAAGGTTTAGGTAAGGAAAGTTTTGATCTGGGAAATGTGTTTTTACTTGGTAAAATCTGTCCATCAATAGAAATACAGTGTTTGGTTGCACATTGGTTTATAGCAGAATAGGAGGTCCTTATTTATTTTTAAAGGTGTGTAGATACACTATTTGTCCAAAAATGCAATATAAATATTTTGTTTGTATTTGGGTCAGCTGTATTGTTGTCTTATAATTTTGGGGGTCAGACTATTTGACCCAAGGGGGGTGGGCAGCACCTGATTAGAGACACAACTAATAAGCACTCTCAATTATCAATGAAGATTGCATTCAAAATCAGCATTTCTCTTACAAACTACCTCCTATTGAATAGTATTTGTACACTCAAGGACAAACTTACTACTAAAACAATAACAATGCGCAGCGATAAGGCAACGGCTGACTAGGCAGATTATCTACAACAATGCACTTTTCGGCTTTTTTTGCTAATTTCTTTTATCTTCTCCAGTGGTTCCCAATTAATGCAAACTTTCAAATTGCCGAAATACATTTTGAGTAAATCAATCTGCATACGACAAGCGACAGCATTGAATGACACCAAAGGGGTTGCGCGCTACTGTAGAGAAGAATATTGTAATACTGTGTTTATTATTGTAATACATTTTGGCTAGAAGGGGTAAGCGAGTTTGGGCTCTTTCTCAAAGGGATACTCAGGAAAAACTAATTGAGGACCACTGCCTACTCCATTGAAATGGTTTTACAAATATTACTAGAAGTAGTGCATTTGCTGAGTAATGAAAAAATACTACAACACATGGCGAGGCAAATGAACTGCAATGCCTGAACTTGACCCAATTTGGAATTGGACTACTTGTAAATATAAACAGCGTCAGCATAAATACCAAGTGATATTATGTCAAGGTCGGTTTTTGCTTACTGCATCATCTGAATTAATTGAAAGGTTATCTCATAGATAAATAAATATAGTGGTCAATGACTTATAAAGTATTACTAAATAATGGTCACCTAAGGTTTCGTTGAATTTTAATTAAGGGGTTACACCACCTTGAGATTAAATTATTTTTTGCTATTAATAATTTAAATTAAAATCAAAATTTAAAATTATTAATATTTTAAACATTTAACCATTTCAAAATTCTAATTACTTCCGAAGTTATAGCATTTAAAAGTGAGCGCGGCAGAGTCAGTCTGAAACTCAGGTAGATATCGGAGGAATATCTATAGCCAACATGAGATCCCAACAAGACAAGACAGTTGAAAAAAACTCAAAAAAATGTTGTTAAAATTTAGAACACATATTCTTAATAATATTTTCTAAGATGCTGCGCAATTTTTTGTTTTGTTTTGATTTTAGATTTTTTTGCCACATTCATATGTTATAAATTTTTTTTAAATCAAAATTTTCATTAAATCAGATATTCTAGTCTATCTAATCATTTATACAACAAAAAATTTCCCTCCACAGCATTTTAGCTATTACCTTTTTATTTGTTTTTAATTATTCATAAACCTACTGTGTATAGTAAAAACTATTTGATATAATATATTTAATAGCTGTGTCAAAATTTATTTTTATACGTATTTTTCTAAGCGCCAAGGTGGTGTAACCCCTAAAGCTGTTCTAAGAATGGAGTAATTTCAGATACTGTTAAAAATGTTTTGAATATTAACCCCCTTACTTATAAACACGGTGTCAATATTACGTGATACATAAGTTCAGAACAGTGAAAAAATTGACGTATTACCAAGGCGTTTAATTGGTTAAAACGGTCTTAAACCAGGCGCAAGGCCGGCTTTACCATACCAACGTTGAACCGGCGTGTAAGAATCTAATTAGCAGCCATTATTCTTGTTAGTTTACAATCTGCTTAACTTTGTTGAACATGTATTTAATATGAACGGGGGTTATCAGGAACAAGAATCATACTGGCTTAACAATTATTGCACATTGCACTCTGCTATTACAATGCAATAGATTCTGGTATCTTAACATTATTCCAGTATTAAAACTGACCAAAAGTGTGAAAAGAAACTGAATATTAATAAATAGATAAAATAATATTCTTACGAAATGTAAACAATTTAGTGGCTAAAAGTTGACCCCAAACAACAGCGAACTGTTAAAAAAACAGTGAGAACACATTTGTTAACAATGTGAATGATTATATTTACATTTATTATTTTAGCAACAAAAAGTTGAAAAACAGAAGTACAATATTTGCAAATTAAAATAAGGAATAGATTTGAAATGGTGAAATGCTACGCTTGCATGGAAGGAAATACATCTTAGAATATGGGAGAAGAGATCACAGGATTCAAAGAAGTCAGCTTTATTATGAATTTGGAGGAATCTAATATGGAAACCAAACTTAAATGAAACTCCATCTATCTTGACCAACCCTGTATAAGAACTAAGTCAAATCGGAAGATAATACAAATCTGACTGTCAAATCAAAGACAATTAGGTCAACCTTAACTTATTGATTGTAAGACTTTCATAAAGATAATCACTATTGGTTGGTTTCAATAAAAATAAAAAATAAAATGACTTTTTATGTATATATAAAATATAAATATTGAGCTACAAAAGTTATGAATTTTTAATAAAAATATGTCGCATTTACTTACATTTGATAAAATAAAACCCCTGAAAAATGTAATTATTACATTTTATATTTTAAGAAAATATATCAAGAAAAACCCCACAGTACAGTGCCTTAGTGCTTACATTTTATATTTTAAGAAAATATATCAAGAAAAACCCCACAGTACAGTGCCTTAGTGCTTACATTTTATTGGATAACAATTATTTTAATGAAGAACATATAGTTATATAATATAATTGCAACAATGCTATCTGAATTCAAACAGACATTTGGGTGGGCCAATTAGGAACTATAAGTGAGGTTCTCTTTTGAAGGAAGGTGAATTGTTAAAAAAAAACTTTAAGAATTCAGCTTTCTATGTCATTAATGCAATTTATACGAAAAGTAAAAAACAAAATCATCATTTAGAAGCAATCGCAAATATACTAATATACCAACATAGCATAGAATGTGTATCGCTATTATTCTAATTCTAATAATACAATGTTTATCAAATAGAAGGTTCAAATGACAACCACTATATTATTATCTTACCAATCTGGAAATCGTAAACAAAAATGTTAATAGACGCAACATGTGTAGCTTTAAGCAAAATATTAGCTACAACAACGCAAGCCGGGGCCGGCAATCAGCAAATGACGCTGTGTATATACAAGGTAAATCGCTTTGAAAGACTATGAACAAGTAGCGTATGAAACTAACCTGAAGAGCTCAGCTGGAGCTTCGGGGGCGCTACGGTTGTAGATGGTGGAGATCTTGAGATCGGACAGCGGCCGCGGCTGCCACTCTTCAGGGTCCTGGCGCCGCCGCTTGCAGCCGTCGCGCCCGCCATCCTCGCCGCGACTCAGCGCGCGCTTGCTGCCTCGCATAGACATGCTGCTGCTCTCCTTCCGGCCCTCCTGCCCGCTCTCACTGCCACTGCCACTGTCTACATGTCCCCCTGGAACAATACACATCTTCACTCACCCAACATCAAGACAGCTGAAAAATACCTTTGTCAGCCATTGTACCTATAAATCACTAACACGATTTTAGACAGTCTTATTAAAACAATTGGTCGCAGTTAGTAATCGCCAAATCAGTCAAAACGGCGAAAGATCAAATTGCAAACGTGAATTTGACGTTTACGCGACAGTAACGGAATATGTATGGCTGGCCTCCACCGATGATCACTGTATACATGCCCTGTAAACACCGCCCGCCCCGGATAGTTAACACTTAAATCTATATTTCCACAAATAAATACGGATAATACTTACAGTGGCATCATTCACACAATTGTAATACAATTGTTAACACAGCTCATTTCCAGAAACAATTCTTTCAGGTAAATATTTATGCGAGTCGCAGTGTCCACAGACTCCATTTGGTAAGCTAAGCTAAATTGACAACACAAGAGAGCAGCGCCAAGTTGCAAAGAGACTGACGTGGTTCTAGCCGATCGGATAATTATCTTTTGAGAAGCCCCGGAACGAATTATTTTTTATTCTTAAATTACAAGCACATTGGAATTGCTAAGTTAATACACGTTCCAACCAAATAGTCCCTTGCCCGTAAAATAGAGACACTTTCACTAAAGAGCCCTTTGGCGCCATTGTTGTAAATACATTTAGTATCACGTGACCCGCTACGACTAACTTGCGCATGCGATGGCAGAAAACTGAACAGAAATGCTTTAATCTTATTTTACTTCGTTATTCCGATCTGAGATTAAATAACAATACATCGGTATTCTACAGTTATCCAAACTGCTCTTTATATTTCTAAGATGCTCGAATGTTAGTTGGAAATATCATAACAACAATAACTACTGTGGAGTACTTATTGACACTATTTTTAGGAATGCAATCCTCCGGGACTGTAGAATATAAGATATCAATACGGACCTTAGAGTTTTTTCCGCCAGGGTTCGTCATTTTCATAGTTAAAGCAACGGCCATCAAAATATAATATTAATTATTATTATCATTTCAATATTAATACAATAATGATAAATGAGTAAATGAGCATGCATCTATTTATTAATTTATCATATAATTATGTTGAGAAGCACTTGACTCAAATAACGATTCTTTTAGTCAGCATTTTTATTTATATTTATTAAAATACAAATTCTGCGCCAATGGACTGATTACGTGCGCATTTTTTAAAAGTTTTATTATTTTTTACATTGGTTTATCAAATTATCTAATTACTAAGCCCCATTCTAATTTAGGTTTATGTTTGCAATAAAATAAAATACAAAATCGTCGCCAATAGACTGAATACGTACGCACTATTTTAAAATAGTATTAGTTTTTACGGAAAATCGCTACGCGTCTACTTTATTTTTTTTCAATCTATTAATTTGTTGTTCTTTTTTCTTTGAGTTAATTGAAAACAATAAAATAAGTAATTTCATAAAACTTCCAATACCAATAAAAGAGATATTCATGTTGTCCACTGTACATTAAAAAAATTGATAATGGTACTTAAATGGTTTATTTTATATTAAAATTAAACAACATGTAAAATTGTACGTTTCCTATATGAACTCTCAAACGCCAAATAAAAGATGTCCACGAAAAAAGCACTACGTGGCAAACATTTTACAAACTTATAAATAATTAATATAGTAAATCATTGTAATAAATACTTTTTGAAATTCATAATAAGTTCGATAGTCGCCAATCGATATTGTTGGTCATCCCCATTATAAAACCGTCCATTGATCTCGTAACAAAAACGGCTATTTTAAAAAAAAACAACAACACCGCAATTTATGAATACTGTCGCGTCATAATAATATAATATTTTACTCGTCGGAACTGTTGCCGAGGGTATTAAATAGAATTAACTGACATATTTTATTTTACTTTTTCAACTCCAATGACGGCATATAAAATATGTAAACAAACGTCATTGTTATTACTGGCAAGGTGGAATTTAATACTTTAAAAAAGGTAAATAACGTATGAATAGTAGTGAAGTTTGTAGGTAGGTACCTAAACCATTGATTTTGTATGTAAAAAATGCAAAAACCAAAACGAAAATCCTGATTTATCAAAATTATTTCCATTACTGAACATTTTGACATTTTACGAAAATCATTGCATTTAATTTATTTTAAAACTTTATTTGAAGCTTGTAAACTTACATATTTGTTTGTTTGTTACACAGTGGCGTGTCATGATGAAACTAAATAAAACACTTCGTTTTTTATTTTATTTTACACCACTTTATTTATTTTCACTGTAGATCACTTTCTGAAGAATCTTCCTTAACCAAGATTTAAGTAAAGTAAAACACTTTGTTTTTTATTTTATTTTACACCACTTTATTTATTTTCACTGTAGATCACTTTCTGAAGAACCTTCCTTAACCAAGATTAAAGTTGTACTGAACCTACTGAACTACATAACTGGACCGGGTAGTTTTACGGCACGATAATGGCGCTTAATTAGCTTTCGGTCGGGTGAGGAGAGGGTTTTTCCAAAAGATTTAAAATGGCCGACAACGCACTCATTACGTTGGTTGGGTAATTTATTACTCATTTTATTCTAAATAAACTTTGTTTTAAATTATTTAGGTTTGTTAGATCTTTTATTTATGATATTGTTTTAATGGATTTAAAAAAAAACCTTTGAGAAAATATTAACATAGGATTTATCGACCTCAACAACTATATTGATATTCTTATCAAAAACACCATTTTGTATCCTCAAATGGATGTATAGATCATATAATTTTGAGATAAAACCATGAAAATAACCCCCACGTCACGTTCTGCTTTCAACCGGATTTTTTTTCTGCGGTACACAATTTAAAATTTAAAGCCAAGTAAAGGATCATGCGGTGAAAATTTAATTTCATTACAATAAGAACAGCAAAAAAACCAATTCAACCAACCACAAAAGTTACAATATTTTTTAACATTAGTAAAGTTTACTAAGCACAAATAGATATTTCTTTTCGCATAATAATATTTAGTGGAAATGTAATTATTACTATTTATTTATTATTTTTTTTTAACAAAGACAAACATTCCCGAGATACGGATAACCTGACAGTATTTGAAAATCTCCTACTACCAGCACATTAAGCCGAACATGTTGCTTGTGTTGTCATGGAGGACTTAGCCAGCCAAGGATTTTAACACACTACGCCAGGGTAGGACCCAAACGCGATGCAAACTCAGCCACCGACCGGTCTTATGCCTATTTTTAATAATGACATAGTTTGTACACGATATAGGAGTAAAGTATAATAAAAGCATAAATTCTTTTTTGTTTCACAGTCCTCCTCACTAGGGTATCCTGATCTGAGGCGGCCAGTAGTTTTTAAACTTTTGTACTAAGTTTCAAGTTGTCTTTACGTCGTCTTTATAATGTTCGTAAGTTGATAATCACTTTGTTCCTTCAGCCATGTTTTAACTTTTGTTTTAAATATATAATTTTTTGTCTGATTTGGTAAAGTGTTGTACAATTTCGTAGCATAGAATTTTATATTTCTCTGTCCAAAATATGTTTTCATACTGGTAGTAACCATTATATATAGCCCGTCATCATTCATCATCAATAAACCGATTTCAGGCGCAATTGGAGCGTCTGCTCCTAGCGCTGACTTACCAAGAGGCCAAGTAGCCATGAAGCCTAGGCGCTGATAATTCCTTACACCTTACACAGCGCCAAGCGCCATTTCGCTCAGGGTCGGCCCTGTTCGATTTGATTCCATCAATCGACATTACTGAAGTGTACCTACTTGTGTGTCTCACAATACGGAATTCTAGGAACATCTGCACCGCACTGCTGTGTGCAGTTTTCTTTGTATATTTGTCTACAATGTCTATGCCTTGGCCATGTATACTCTATGTGGCTCAGACTTTTATGCTAATATGAGCGGCAGTGAGTGGTATATCTATGGGCTTAATGTTGTCTATGACTTCTGCAGTGTGTCACTTGGGTGTTGTGTCTTTTTTTCGATTGCAAATACGCCTTGAAAAATACGTCGAAATCAACTTTCGACAGATTCCTCAGTTATTAGATTATCTATCAACCATTAAAGTATTATTTCGCTTTATAGTCATATTTACAATATTTTCAGGTGCTGGACGTAAGTATGTAGTTTGCGCTGTGACATTTGGCAAATCGTGATTTAATAACCGATTGAACAACAAATAACTAGTCTACCATGGACACGGGTCCCAAAGAAGGTTAGTTGTAGCTATAATTGTTTTGGCTTTCCTTTTGAAATAATATCTAGTATTATAATACGGAAATCTGTGTATTGTATTGATATTATGTTTTAAAATTAAAGTTCGAGGGTGGAATCCCGAAGGAGAGGATCCATTTCCAAGTCTTTCCGACAATCACGATCATGAACCGTTTCTGGAGTTTGATGATTCCGAGTTGATGAACCCATCGGGGAACATGGGTAAGTTCTCGTTTATCAACATCTCCTGTGCCAAATCAAATTATCAAATTTAGGTTATATATTATTATTTTAATGTAATATTAAAATGCTATCCCAGGGTATTTGTATTGAACGTCATTATTAATTTGCACTAATAACAAAATAATTGGCTACAAATCAAATAATCGTATTTCGCTATCAGATTGACAAGATCTGTCGTTTTTTAGATTGATAGAGTTTGCAATCAGATTTACAAGATCTGTCATTTTTTAGATTGATAGATTTTGCAATCAGATTTACAAGATCTGTAATTTTTTTATGTTTATTTATTTATTAGTATTTATTATTATTTAAAAGTATTTATTTTGGGTTTCACCCATTAAGGGTGATCTTGGCCATACACAATTTACACATTTTTCTTATAAACAAGTACAGAAAATGGCAGAATATAATACGGATGATTATACAACATAAACATAACACAAATAAGCCTAACATAAACATATTTTTAGATTGAGAGAGTTTGCATACCTACTGTTGAAGTAAGTATGTAGTCAAAATACGAACATGTTTAAAATTATTAAAACACTTATTATTATTATTTCTTTCTATATGGTTGCGGCTGGAAGAACATAAATGCAGATTCGCCGTCTGACATCTTTAACATTTGTGTTGTTTTAATTACTGTCCATAACTGCTAAATAATTTCGTAAACATAAATGTGAACCAGCCAAGAATATTGAAGATGTGAGTGTTGCTAGGTGTGTTTATGGAAAGATTTCGGCTATTTTCAGATTTATAGAATTAATAATTTATTGATTTTGACTTTTTGTGCAAAAATTATAAATGAAATACTTATTTCAAGGTAACTTGAAAGTCCAATTGAATTGCTGATATTTAATAGAATGTTAAGCAAACTTCCAATTAAAGCTCTTGTTGTATTATGGTATCCTTCTGGGAATTTCCACAAATGAGGGGGGTAATCGTCTATCATAATTATTCTCATAACATACTGCAACACACTTCAACATACTGCAACATAGTTGCATCCTGGGTCAAATAACTAGCTGTTAAATTAAATTACGGACATCACAATACTGTTAGTATATTCTACTAAATATATTTTTCAAGTCCTCCATGACAGCTGTTAATTGTTTTCATCAAACATTAACCTGGTCTATAACAGACCAATGCACCACTTTGCTACTGGCACTTTGGCTTTTGAAATTACGACTTTTCTTCTATCTTTAATAAATATTTCTATGTATTGAATTTAGAAATTTCTCCAAAAAAGTTCAGATACTAGCATAAGTGTTGCCATAAACATGTATAGGTCTGTGATTGTTTTAAATGGCAACACCAAGAAGGCTCATAAGAAAATGTAAGTTTAAAAAAGCCCAATGGTCCTAGTCAAAAATTTTTGACTTTGAACAAACGGTTTGCAGAAATTAGTGGTACTTTCTGAAACGAGATGATTCTACATCATGCTCTAAGACAATTTTATATTGATATTTTTGGTAAACTTGTCGGTTCCGCTGCATACAGAGGCTATACATTTTAAAAAAATACCTTTCAACTTTATTTTGATTGAGAAAAAATGGAACTTTAATGCATCTTTTACCATCTCCCACTACATAAATAGTTATTTCTTTTAGCAATTAAGTTGAAACCAAGCGCTATATATAATTTTTTTACGTATTAGGCGCGTAGTGGAATTCAAAAAATTGATCATTTTTTTTTACTGTTTAACATTTTACGCGATAAGGATATTAATTTTTTTTTCTTGTAATAAAGTAGCAATTTATTAGAAGTTATTTCAAAATAAAACAAAACTAATTCACAGATCAGAATAATAAATATCAAATTGAGTTTTGTCGTATATCCTTTAAGAGGGTGACAGATTACACAATAAGTTCAAAGTGTTTTATATAACTCCATATTGCTTGCTATACAATCCTATACAGACACACCTAAAAAGATAATGTGTTATAAGTGTGAGCGTGGTGACGGTATGCGCTGTGATCTGCTGGCTTTTAAAATTATATGACCCCCTGACAGAAATTTTTACAGAGCGCCGTAATTATGCAGCCAAAGTGACAGATCCCATACAGAAAAGTGATATTCTGCAGCAGTCCCCCAATTGATCTGACCCCCTCTCATGAGGAAGATTATAGCGTAATGTGTCTAAGGCCTTAAACGATGACATTTGTTTACAACGAATGGTCAAACTGGAATGTGAACCATAACCTCAAATTTGGATGTATACGTTTACTGGCATAAATCTTCAAAAATATTGTTTATATACATAGAAACAAAATGAATTATGTTTTAATTAACAGACCCAGACCTCAAAGGTGCTAAATAATAAACCATCACACCGTTTCTCAGAAAGGGTAGGCAGAGAGGATGGACCGCCACACAAGTGGAAGATACTACCAGTATCGCCCTGGTGTAAGACCACCATTCAGAATTGAAACGTTGCTCCAAATGGCTTTAGCCGTGTTTAGTGACTAGATCTGAATAGCCAGGTACTTCCCCACCTTCCTCTTTTCCTTCCCCACTTACCTTCAGCCTCACAACATCCACCAATTGGGGATGCCATAGTCTCACTGGCTCCAGACGGGAGCAGTTGGGACTCTTGTGAGGTATTCACTATAAAAAAAAAAAAAAAAAAAAACAACTTTGTCTAGAGTATGTTCTCCGGTTAGATTAACTAACTAACCATCGCCAGTGGCAAACTCAGGAGGGGCCCGGCCCCCCGCCCTTCAATTATAATAATAAAATAATAAATGTTAAAGAAGTGTTTCCAAGTAGAAGAAGTGTAGAATTGTATGCGTGTGTAATGCGTGCAGTGGATTTTGATCACTTCAACTAGGTAGGCAGAACTGTGCGTGATGCGAATTATTGTGTAATGAGTAATCTTTTTCTCATAATTATTACAGACTGCACCTCGCCGCAAGTCAATTACATCAATGGACTGCGCTTTACAAGGATCAACCAGTCTTGTTAGAAGACTGAATTGGTTCACTATTATGAATTAAATTGTCCGAGTCTATTTGGAGTATTATTAGATATGTGCACATAAAGTGGGTTTGGAATCAATTACAAAGTAGTAGTTTATGAGCAGTATAAATATACAACATTACACGGATTTTATCTTTAAATACGCTGGGATTGGAATGTCAAAATTTCGTCTTGTTTTTGTATTATGAACAATGTTTTATATTAGAAATCTTGAAAATGTTATAATTTAATGTTTTTGGCAACCTCAATTCGTTCAACCATCAAATAAATGGAATTATCAATGTTTACAATATTATTAAGATAATAAAATATATTATTCATCAAAAGATTAATTTTCTATTACATATTTGCAGTGGCGGTTCGTGACTTAAGAGGAAAAACTGCGCGGCTTTTTCATACAAAATGTTTAGTGAACATCTTTTACGGGTGTGATACATTTAATTTATTTTTGTTTTAAATTATAAAATATAGGCCATTAACTCTTAGAATTAAAAATACGACGTTATTGATAATGTTGAAGTAGAATTTTTTTTTTTTTCTAAATTTCAACCTTTTTCTTCAGAGAAGAAATCTTGAAAAATCTTCAAACACAAAATTAATATTCTGTTAAAAATAAATAAAACAGTTTCTGCCGCACTTATCGAACCACCACTGCATATTTGGCAATATCATTTCAACATGTTGAAATTCACTTACTCGTGCAGTCTAAAAATGACTTTTCAATGAAACTTGAAGCTAAATCCACTTCTATCTGTATAATTGTTTCATAATACTACCACTAGATATTGTGCACAGCTGCAAATAAACAATACCAGACAACCGACATTGGTTATATTTTCGATAGGCAGTTGAAATACCGCCTATCTCCAATACTCCCATCACAACATAGTTTTGAAGTGCCACGGAAAGTTCATACTCTCCAAGTGTTTTTGCCTCTCCTGCCCAATTACATTTTTAGCATTTTGGCGATGTTGTTTATTATCAACGATATTGTAAGTCGATAGTGACCATTTTATTAACTAACAAATATTTATGTCAGACAGTTTTATAGACAAGTGCTGCAAATTTCGGTTCCTTTTTTTAAACAGTTTTATCTCATAGTTTATTCCCTTGAAGAATTAAATGTAACGTTTTTACTGTATTTTTGTTATCTACTATAATAAATACAATATTATCTATTATGTACATCATTATTAGTTCTAAATGGTAAAAATGTGACACTAAAATCAAAGATTTGGTAAGCACACCGATTGAAAAAGGACATCTGCATAGAGTAAAGAAGAAAACTATAAGTGCCTTACATACATGTGTGAATGGAAACAAATGTCCCATTAGGCCCATTTATCACGCGCTCTGTCTCACTTACACTATTATTATAATTTTTTTTCACGTCCCATTTGGATGTTTACATTTTATAACATTAGACCCGTGATAACATAAAAAACATTGAATTTCTTTGCTCTATAGATTTTTCATGAATATTGTAAAAAGGATTCCAAATGGTTGAGTTAAGCGGTTGTTATATACCAGCGGATTTTCTGAAACTGTCAAAATGTCTTAATTTTTTTGTCGCTAGAGGGCGGTAATTGTACATTAATGAACTTGTAAAAATGCAATGTCAAATGTGCGTTCATCATGTTGCACAGCAATGAACATACGCAATCGGAAATCATAAATATTAAGTAAAACAAACAACTTATAAAAGGTATGACTTCCTACTATTTTGGTAAAGTATTTAAATTGAAATTTTTTATAAATGTTTCATCATACACTTGCTGTTGTCAAATCTAATTAGATTTGAACGGCTTTTGGCTTTACAAACGCATTTGAGGAACATTTCCGATACAAAGAAAGTTTGTTTTACATGGTGTTCGGAATACGTGGTGTAAACGGTATAACTTGTGAATGAATCTACCTTTCATTTAAAGTCAATTTTGAGTTACAACATTTTTATTTGAGCTTTCTGAAAGTCAGGTCAGTTTCTCTATAACATTATCAAAGCAGTTATTCCCCTGTAACGCAAATAAATAAAAGTACATTTTTCCTTACCAACCTGTCGTTTTGTAATGAAAACAATAATTTTATATAATTTTTTTTAAATGGACACCGGTCAGAAAAAAACCCGCTGGAAAATCGAAAATTTCAAAAAAGCTAAGCAAAAAAAAGTTTTTTTCTGTTCATCAAAATGAATATAGAATACATAAATAAAACCATTAAGGGCGTATCGTTTAAAAAAAAGTTGTCCTATAAAGGGATAACTTGTGAATAACCTTTCATTTATTGTCAATTTTGGGTTATGACTTTTTTTATTTGAGCTTTCGTTTTCGAGAAAATCGAAGGTGGATTTATTTGGTGAATTTCTTAATTTTATATTTGATAGAATATCTATACATATTAATAACATCATTAATAAATTGACCTCGAGAAATAAAAGAAATTTTATTTTTTTATTTATATATTTGTTAAATTATTCTGTGTTATTTAGTACAACTAAACAATAATCTTTTTTTCATTCATTTGTTACTTGAAGCATACCTTGTTTAGAGTATTTTTTCCGGCTGCCATGGATAAATCATGTATTGATCTACAAAGAGAAAAATAATATTATTATTTGGAACTTTGCAACACAACACATAGATAGAATATCTTTGATTTGACAATGTGTGAATGATTACGTGTTTATACACAGAAAGGCGATATTATTGTTAATTTCCTTAAAAAAAATTTTTTTCTGTTTAATCTGAAGATAAAAATAAAAAACGGTAATGAATTTGTTTACTCCTTATATTAATACCCCTAACCGTGTAAGGTCGGAACAGTGAAAAACTTGACTTGTTATCACTTGAAACGGCCGATTTTACCAAACCAACCGTCCGGCATGAGACGGTAATTTTTGGTTTTATTACCAAACACGCCATATTAAAAAACGTTCACTCTCACAACTTAGCAGACCGCGTAAAGACAATGAATTCTCACACACACTTGCAAAAAGAGCGCGCCAGTCAACAATCATGACGTTCGTGCCATCTGTTCAGAACAGGAACCCACATTGAATGTTGTATTTTATGCATGATGTTGAAAATATACAATGAGACAAATTTACATGAAAAAAGAGAATTTGAACATTACTGTTTTTGTCGCTTCCTTAAATTATTGCAATGCTTCAAGTGAGTCGGTATTCTACTTTTAGACCCAACATTTTGATGGCATTTTCGTAATATATACGCCGTCAAACACGGAGCGTGTAGTATCACCATTGTCAACGGGGGCTCTTCTCCCGGAATAAGTAAAAAACTGTGAAATGTGTTGAAAATTTGGTGCAAGATGAAGTATTTATTTAATTGTTTATATCCACAGATATCATAACGATAATAAGACTTGCCGTACTTCTACAGATGTGTGTATTAATTAATGCGATAATCATAGATCGAAGTTTTAAAAGTAGGTTGTATGGTGTATCAATGTTTTTATTTTTTATGGTCGAATGCCTACGTCAACTACAAAAAAATAGGCAGACTGAAAAATAATAGTCCATTATTTGGTAACAAAAAATATGAAGTCTGAGAATGACATACGAAAAGTAGTATTAAGCCGTTTTAGAGAGCCGTTCTCCAGCAAATCACCATTCTGCCTTATAACCCACTCTTAAATTATAAATATCTTCTGACAAGGGATGTATAATATAATATTTTTAAAGATTTTAAATTTGTGAGAGTTTTTTTAAGTTCTTTATAAAAACCAACATTTGCATTGTATGTTATGTAAATCATTGGTTAAATTAATAAATAAAATATTAAATTATAAATTAAATAAATTATTGGTTATGTAAATCCAGGTGCTCGCAAGCACTTTTGGTCGCAGGCAACAGTTGTGTCGCCGCATCAAAATCTATCACGGTATACGGAGGTACGCACAAGAGGCTATGCGGCACTAGGGCAACAAATAGTCGCAAACTGTTGTTACAACTAAAGTTGCTCATATGCGCCCGGAATTATTCATGTGAGAAGTTGGCATTTTCATATACTAGGTTCTTTTTATAAATTATTAATATTTTTGTCAGGTGCATTGCTGGAACCACTTGCTGATTACATTGAGAGTCCGGTGAGTGACGGGACAATTGAGGAAAACTTTGAAGAGGAATTAGCTCGGGCTCCTCAAGTGTACCCTCAGGTGAGCTAAACTAAAGTGTTATTAGCAGCTTTGAGAATGTGACGTTTTGTTATAAACCTTTTATAGCAGGGAGAGTTTGTGTTTAATATAAGTAATATGGAAGTGATGTTCTTGAAACCGTTATGGATGCAATGGTAACCGGAAATAACAGAAAATTTTTTGAAAGTGTAATAACATCAATTATTTATGTAGTTATTTTGAATTAACAGTGTGAGTGCTATTTACAAACATGAAAATTGTTGAAAGTTATGGTACACTATATAAAGAAGAAAGAAAAGAAAATTTTTTGAAAGTGTAATAACATCAATTATTTATGTAGTTATTTTGAATTAACAGTGTGAGTGCTATTTACAAACATGAAAATTATTGAAAGTTATGGTACACTATATAAAGAAGAAAGAAAAGAAAATTTTTAAGATTATAAGTAAACAAGACGAAAGAAAAAATAATGTGCGTTAGTATTCTTCCCTTTCCCCCTCCTTTCAGCCTCACAACATACTTCAATCTGGGCAGTTGGGACTCATGTGCTGTATAAATTAAATTGAATGGTGTTGAAGTGATGTTTTGCACATGCAGGTTTGGGATCAAGGAGAATCCAACCTCGAGACTGGGATCTTTGGACTGAATGATGGGGTGGGCATAGCAGATGGGGACACTTTTGCTGATCTGCACGGGAAGGGGCTGATCGAGGTAGTGGGAGACGACGCGGTCGGGCGGCGGATTATCGTTGTATCGGCCTGCCGCCTGCCGAGCAGCCAAGAGGTTCCTCAAGACAAACTGCTCAAGTACGTAACTAGCTCTCTTGGTAACAAACCTGGTGTTACTGCGCTTTACACCATTGAGTGATGGGAAGCATCTTATACTTTCACCTCTTGTGGTTGACCTCATGCTTCATACTCATCTATAAATAAACAACGGCTTAATGTTATCTCCTTATTTTTATATTTTCATTGAATAACAAAAGTATCTTCATAGTCAGATGCTCTCCTAAAATTTAAATAATTAACATAATATATGCACATGGTATTCGGAAACTCATGGTACAAGCAGGAAACTGGTAAATCAATTTGGAGTCAATTTTGCAGCACAACATTTTTGTTTTGAGAAGAGAATAATAATTTTAATCGTTCTCGTATAGAAAATAATAATTGTTCATAGTTGGAATTTTTTGTGCTCAAATTCATAATATTTCGTTGCTACAGTTTGTATTTTAAAATGCGTTGACGAGTAAACCCAGCTCCAATAGTTTTCTTGGTTTTCCGCTTGTACCACTAGTTCCAGACACCTTGTCATACAGTAGTCAAATGTCATAAAATGAGCTACATGAGTTAACATTGTTTGTGTAACAATTTCAGGTATTTTATGTTCACCCTGGATAAATATGTGGAACTTGACTACAGCGTTGTCTACTTCCACCATGGCCTGACTAGCAAGAACAAGCCAACAGTGTCCTGGCTGTGGAAGGCCTACAAAGCATTTGATAGGAAATACAAGAAAAACCTGAAGGCCCTATACCTAGTCCACCCCACAAACTTCATCCGGATAGTGTGGCAAATGCTAAGACCCGCCATAAGTGCTAAGTTTGGGAAGAAAATGATGTATGTTAATTACCTGCATGAGCTCCGCGAACACTTGGACTTGGATAAAATCGGCATTCCCCAACCAGTACTAGAGTAAGGAGTGTTGCAATTGACAATCTAGTGAATATCAATACCAAATCGTGAATTCCATCTGTGCACGATGTTGAGACGCGCATCTAACTTATTATGCTTTTGTTGTGATAGGCATGATGCAGATTTGCTGTCCAAAAATAAAAAGTCAGGACCTTCCACGGGTAAAGGGGTCCGAGAAGAGGCCCCAGCAGACATGTTAAAGCCCCCCACTCAGCAATTCGGAGTATCATTACAGTTCATCCGGGAGAACAATCCTCGCATGGTCGATTCTATTCCACCCATCGTGAGACTTTGCGTGGAGTTTTTATCCAAGCCAGACGGTATGACTTTAAATTAAATCACTCATCTCTTGCATTATTTAAAGACCAAAATGTGTGTGCTATATTTCTTGTGAGTGAAATTGCATTGTGCGACTTTCGTAATTATGTATAGATTTCCTGCTACATTTTTCTCAAACATCTCACTATTAATATCTTTTGCCAGTCAGTTCAGTTTTGTCACAGACTTCTTTGAATACCATAATGCACTCACTCTATCAAAAACGCACTAAGGCAACAAATTAAACAAATAAATATCACAGAAATACATGAAATTATTATATTATAGACAAAAAAGAGTGAATGTCAATCAAATTGATAGACCAGCCAATCGGAGAAAGGGGAACAAAATAAGTTGTGCAGAGCGCGGGAGGCGGCGTGACCATCTCCCTTTCTGTGTTTCTCGTCTCGTCTCCTTTTCTTATTTGTCAATAAATGAATCTGACAGTATACAGATGACTCGCATTGTGATATCACTATTCATTTCTTGAAAATAAAATCTGCTTACGAATTACTACATAGTTCTTTTTACAATGGGGCACAAATTGCTGGCTGTGTAAAACAACTACAAATCCCAAATCGGGTAAACAAAAGTTTGGACTTGTTTCCAAAATTAAATATTTTGTTACACTATTTAGTTAGACACTTTTACAAATGTGTTATAATTTACACACCTCACTCATTTTTAGCGTCGTGAAGCCAGGCGGTTAATTTAAAAACAAAGGTTTAGATCCTACACAGAAAAGTCTTTTTTTCTTTATTTAAGCGAACTTTACTTTTCTGCACAGGGTCTGGTTATTTCAATGAGCGCTGTCGTAGTTTATTCACAGCATTTTTGAACTCTTCTATTGCCAAAAATTTGGTCATGTGGTTTTCCTTCAGCTTGTCGAAATGAAACCCAGATTTCATGTTAAGGCAATTCTATCAATATGGTGAAAGTATTATGTCTGTATAATATGTTTGTCTTTCATAATGTGTTGTGAAATCATGTGCGTCCTGCGATTTTGACTTGTAACCTGTTTTGTATTTTTTATTTTTGGACCAAAAGTAAATATTATTTCACTAACCACACACTTAGGACGGGTTGTTTCGGAGAATTTGAACAATTCTTCAAATTTCAAAGTAATTTTCAAGTTCCTGTGAAAGATTTTTTCAAATTCTGTTATTATTTAAGTTCTGTCAAGCAACTAGCCTATAATGATATAATAACAGAACTTGAATATGACATTTACGGAACCTGAAAATGAATGTTAAAATTTGATGAATAGTTCAAATTCTATGAAACAACCCATCCTTAGTGGTCAGAGAAATATTTTTGTTTTGATTTGAAAACATTTAATGCATTGGTTACATATTTATATTGACTCTTGCGATAAACATAACTGAGCGCTTCTTCCTATGCTATGTTGGACATACTCTTAAATACATGCCGTACTATTGCTATCAATTTATCTATTTTCACTAGCAAACAAATGATATTGGGCCCCATTTCTCTGTTTTTGAAGTTATTTATAGATATAAAAGTACATTGTCTTTCTCCATTCTTATAGTGACATTCTTATTAGTTAGATTGTTATAATATTGCCTAATATATAAACATCCAGTCTATTCTTTATTGGGTCAACAAATGACCTAGGTTTTAAAATTTCTAATATTCGTTCGGATACTCATTGGCGGCTCGAGCACTTCGCCAATGGTGGGGACCATCATTATTGATATGTACTGTACTGAAATCTCGCTACCCGGAGAATATAATTAAATCCTGCACCTAATCAGATGTCTAAACACAAAATAAATTAAAATCTCTGTAGGCACATAGAAATTTCTCGTCCTGAAAGACATTCGTCTGTGACAGACCACGCTATAAGCGCGCTATTTTTTTATTGCTGGGAAAAAAAAAATGATCTCAAATTGCTCGGAAAATGGATCTCAAATTTGTTAATAAAACACTTGTCTTTTTGATATTATGTGAAGTTTGGAAATTTTCTATGTTGGGAAAATTTAATTTTGATGAAAAAAATAATCTCAGAAAATTGGCAAAAAATTTTTTGGAAAAATGTGTAAAAGTTTTTGAAACTGAAAATACTGGGACGAAATCGGAGATGCTGTGTGACATTTCAATGGTTCTTTTAGAAAATAACAGAGGGCGCCACTTCCGTCTACAACAGTCAAAAACTGTACAGGCTTTGAGATACTGATACTATCAGACTAGGGGATTTTTTGTCATTATTATTATAAAGCAGACACGATTTACATATAGTTACCGCGAGCACTTAAGCCTTTATTCATTCCTATAACAGTAAACCTTTGATAAAGTTCACTCAGGTTGTGTTTAGGCTGTATCAATATGGTTCCACAATGCATCTTGGTCTGTCCCCAAGCTATTTGAAATTCACATACATGTGCGAATGCTTAGATTGTCTAACATTCCGAAAGAAACCAAAAATGTACCCAAATTCATAAAGGGACAAGGGATTTTACGCGCTGGTCGGCTGTTCGCTAGTAAGCCTCAAGAGATGGCTCGAAGCGGACGCCTGTCACTTGAAAATATCTGGAATAAATTATATTTCTGCAAATATTACGGTTAATTGCTTTCACTGCGGATAGGTTTTTAGGGATATGTGGAGAGGGTTTTTTAATGTTCTTTAGCCCTGTGATTCGCTGTAACTAATACTTTAAAGACTGAAATCAGGAAGCGACTGGGATCAGTATTGGCCCGGGCCTTATCTGTGTACATCGGTTTATCTTCATAAATATGTTTATGCGTCTTTCAAGTATTTTTAATGCATTTATTTATATTAGTTAGTTGCCAGACTATCAAAAAGACCATGACCAACCCCCTAGTTTACCTCCAATATATTTAAAAATAAAAATTAAACTTGAAAAGAGTTTTAAAGCACTCGGGCAAAAATCACAAAAGGGTATTTTTGCAAACACTCTTTCCTTGAAACCCCAAATGTTTTTTATAGCGTCACCAAAGACAGCACACATTTAAAAATATTTTAATTTGATTTATTTCCTTATACAAATGAAAAAAATAGGGTCAACATCATTGGCCTTTATTTTCTACAACTTACATAATTATAATATTATGTTTTCAGCAGAAATGCCAATTGATGACATTATGTCACTTATCAACAAAAAATCACCCCTTAAATATATTGTCAAAAAAAAAATAGTAATAGTAATAGTATTCTAATAAAAAAAAGGATTTATTTGATTGCGTATCTGGAGCAATAATAATAAGATTTTTAGGATACAAGTTACAACTACATTCACTCATAACAACAAAAATAGCTAACAATGAGACATAAAAGTGCATTATTTGCCGACAAAGGGTGTTTACTTTTTTACCGCTTAATGGCTGCCGTAATGATGTAGAGGGAGGTTAACCGGTGGGTCGATGAATCAAACTGATGATATTTATAGCAAAACAAAGGTGAGCCCACGCAGCGATCCCGGGTAACCGTTTAGTCTTCGTTTAGTTACCGTGTACTTCATTGTTTGATTTTTTTAGTTTACACAATACTGCATAATTGCCTGTCTTAGTTAGTTTAGTTCAATGCCTAGTGTATAAATAAGTTATTGAATTAAGTGACATTAGTGCTTGATTTAAATACTAAACTTGATGAACACAAATTGTATAATCCCATACATAGTATATCAAGATTTCATAGTCACAAATATTATAGAAATCATAAGTTGAATTTTGTTTATTTTGTCTTGAAATGATTATTATTTATTATCTGTCAATATTATATTATACTATAGTCTCTACAATCCGAACAATCAAAAACTGAGCATGTCCGGTTTAACGAATTTTCAGATTACCTAAATAAAAGTCTCTATATTACATGATTTGTTTATGATTTTAGTAAAGGAATGTGTTTCTTTTGTCTTTGTAAAACTAAACAATGTACTCTTATCTCCATGTTTCAAAATATCAACTACCGCAGTTTATTTTTATGCGGGTTTAATTTACTTTAAGTATTTCATTTAAGTAGATTTTTTATAAAGTTCCTCACTTCAATCAGCATGGTGCTATATGCGATGATACTAATTGTACGAGGCGTATCCAGAAAGTAAGTGTACTGAATTTTTGTAGGTTACAAATTTTTTTATTGAATCATAAAAATTACATGGCTACCGTAGTACATATGTAAGCTATTTTTCGACATAGTCGCCATTCCTCTCAATGCAGGTGGTGAAGCGGGGTATCAACTTTTTGATGCCTTCCTCGAAGTAGTTTCCCGCCAACCCCTTCGTCCACTTCTCCACCTCCCCCTTTACCTCCTCATCGGTTGAAAACCCTTTTCCACCCATCTACAGCTTCAGGGAGGTAAAGAGATAAAAATCTGAAGGTGCTAGGTCAAGGGAATGCGCGGGGTAGTTTAGGACATCCCATTTAAACGAAGCAAGCAGTTCCTTCGTTGCGTTGGCCGTGTGTGGTATAACATTTTCGTGCAGCAGGCTGACTCCCTTTGTCAGCATGCCTCTCCTCTTGTTTTGAATCGCCTTCCGCAATTTTTTTAGGGTCTCACAGTATCTTGCAGAGTTGATGGTCTCCCTTTGAGGCAGATATTCAATCAAAATTATGCCTTGACAGTCCCAAAACACGGATGCCATAATTTTCTTGGCTGAAATTGTGGTTTTGAACTTTTTGGCGGAGGGTTAAGAGGTGAGAACCATTTTTAAAACTCGCGATACCACTTGTACATACTCGTACGATTCATAGCTTTATCACCATATGCAGTTTTCCCCAAATTATAAACCTCAAACGGAGGTTTTCCCTTCCAAACGAGATAACGGATTACGCCGCGTATTTCGCACTTGGCGGGAGATTGGATTGACATTTTTCACAAAACGTGTTGTCGCGTCGACACTTCTCAACGTACTGACCTTGAACCGGTCTCGTTGCGGAGGGGAAGGGTCAGGCTACACGTAAGTGTAGCCAACATGTCGAAAATAAAATTCATTCGGTCGTGAGAGCCTCAGTACACTTGCTTTCTGGATACGCCTCGTATATAGTATTTTTTTGCTGGAGTCAGTACACTGGTCTTGAAATGATGACAAACTTACAGCTGAAAACAAACTGTTCTCCCATTGAAACTTTTACAATTACTCTTGAACATTTCCAGACTGTTTCAGATTGAGTATCATCCTTATATTTTACACTTTTTTCTTATATGGTTAATGACTTGTGTGTTTTATGCTTACCAACTCCGCCCCCGTCACCTTGTGGCTCAGATTACTGGAGGTTCCGATTATAGGGGCTCGAATTTCAGAGAGTAATCCTGTAGTTCAATTAGTAGCGTATTTACTACGTATTTTGCCTAGTTACTTCTATCATGCCCAGTGATGTAGTGGAAAAGTTTTGAATATATGTTCTTTGTATATTTGACATGTGGTGCTTTGTATTATTAAACTATTTTACTATACGGTAATTAATTTATGAACTCAAAAATTATTTATGCGGCACTGCGGGCAATGATTATTTACACATAACATGCATTTTTTGCCAATTTGGTTTGTAATGCAGGCAAAAACAAGAAAGAAAAAAAAATAATAATAACTTCCCCATTTCCCGTGCGATAAGTGGAAGGATGTATTATGGGTGTCTACAGGTTTAAATATAGTTTCCTTTTAATAAAATAATCTTCCATGCAAAAGACAAGGATTCGAAGATGGGCAATACTCGGTTCACATTTTAAAATATATATGCATCAAACCCTTAGAAAGAGATTGGTATAAAATATTTATGTAAAATTAATGGACAGCAATACCTTTTCCGTCATTCAAGCAGGACCGGCGTAAAAGGTAGAACTAACCTTTCCACACAAAGTGTGCTAAGCATTCAATGCATTTGACTTCATTCATGGTCTTAATAAACAAAATTAATAAATATTGTACATTTCATTTCTTTGATTGATCTCTATTCCACTTGGCATGCAACCGACATGAATTGATTTTTAAACAATACCTATTTTACACTAAATTATGTGGTTATTATGAAGTAGTGATGTATTGTTATTTTTTTGCAACAACTCACCAGAACATTCTAAACATTTAACATGAAAGGAAATTGCTTTTGTTGTTGGAGATTACTCCTTTAGCCTCCAGACAGATTTTTTTCGTTTCTTTCATCTGCATTCTGATGTCTATATTCGAAGCACCACATTGGCCTTCGTCAAAAATGTCTTGAATTTGCCGATTTTTGGTGGCTATCACCTGCCAGAGCTGACAGTTTTCTTGAAGTGGTCAACCAACTGTGGCGACCTATGTTTTTTTTCATCCAAGGCCTGCGTTAGATGATATTGGAAATTTTGCATTAAAAAAAATAGCCTGTATTTTATTATTTGGCCATAAAGCCTGTGACAGACCACGCTATATTTTCGTGACTTGGCCTATTTCCGCATCTCGAGCATTGGTAGTGTATGGCGAGCGATATACTAAAATAGGCCAAGCCACGATGCGTATAGCGCAATGTGTCGCGTACCTAAGGGTTAAGGTATTTCAAGAAATGGAATTTTTTTAAAGGAGTATGGCCAAATCAACCAATATTTAAATGTCTGTTTTTAACCCTTTAACTGCTCTGTGCTTCATTTATGAAGGTATGACTTTATTTCAATTTGATAAAATAAAATAATTTTAATATGACCAGATATTTTTTAAGTGAAACTGTAAAAAAATAAAAATCCCCTTTTTATATTTAAAAATCTATTTAATGATCTTAATACCTATCAAAAAGGGTTTCAGTGTAATTTTGTTTTTAATTTATTTTTAAGTCTATGTTTATTAAAGTGCTGTTAAGCTTGTTAAATGGTTAATTTTTATTTAGGAACTGATCTCTGGTATTTATTAAGGTGAATACCTATAATATAATAAACCATTAACCTTTTAAGGTCGTTGACACTTCCTTGTAAGACAACACTACTGTGCGGCGTTATTTATATGGTATACAAAAATTAAAAATTAAAAAATCACTGTGGGATCATAATATAGTGCAGCTATGATTTTTTTTTTAATTTACAAAAAAAGTCTTTATTGTAAATTTCATCAATTTAAGAATGGTACCTCTTTTTTCTGATTTATAAATTCTATTTTATAATACATACCTGCATATTATTTACACAAACAAAAAATAACATTATGTTAAATTTGTAATCCAGTGGTTCAGCCACTAAAAAAGCTCATACTCTAAATAAAGGTATAGAGAATATGGGTACAAAAATGTTTAGACGGTTACGCTAACTCTGTAATTAAATAGAATCATTTAACAATACAAATATACATTCCATGTTACAGAGTGCATAAATGACAGATTTTCACTAGTGCAGATTATTATGTATTGATCAACTTTAACAATAAATTTATATTGTGTTAGGAAGATAAAACTGTTATCATGCTGTAAACATTTCTAATAATGGTAATATAGTTGAAACCCATCGGCGAGAAAATCAATAAAAGAAACGCAACAGTGCTAACTTTGACAGTACAAATGAGGGATAGTAAAATGTAGAACGTTTTTAAATATCACAAACATATGGGAGCAAAAACACAATACATATGTAGCTCTTAACATCTAAAAACCCTCATGTTAACTTGTGGGACTACCGTCTCAACATAGTGGATGGGGAAATACATGTCCCGTGTGCTAACATCTCATCACTTGAGATGGCACTGGAATACAAAATTACACCCACGGTAATATAATATAATATTTCAAAAGATAACTTTTTGTATTGTGATTGATATGATACATGATTACTTTGCAAGAACTGATTTGGCAACATAACCATGAACAAATTATGTGTAAAAATAAATTATTTTATTTATTGACTGAAAAGATAGCAAAAATAATGAAATCTTGTATGCAATAATTTTATTGATAATAATCATCAGTCTAAAATGGAGGGGATACATACGTTTATCTGGTAGTTCTACATTTACTGCCATCTGTTGTGGGGGTTCAGTACTTGTTTTGTCAACATTTACTTTTCCATTTCATTTTCAATGCCGGCAATGTTATCAAAAACCTTCATTATAATCTCCCTTCTGTCTCTGTGAACTACTTTATACAAAAACGAAATCCTAAATGCTATACTAGCTGTATTTTGCCAGGGATGTGGAATGCCATGGGAGAATATTATTTATTTTTGTTTGTTATTCATATTCAGACATATTCCTGTGTAACTAAAAACTGCCTTTCGTTCAAGAGACATAATGCACTCTAATTATGTACATTTTATTTGTTCTATTTTGCAATACTCGCAAACTGTCAATAAATTTTTTCCATGTTGTATAAAAACTATTAGTAGAATTATAATAAGTGCAACTGATTACATTGTTTTATGTGGTATTAGATTTTGTAATGTTTATCTGCAATTGTAAAAGTGTATTGCGACAGAAAATTTGGTCAGTATCATTCTTTACATACTATGTACTTGCACACCAATTATTTCGCAATGCCAATTGACTAATGAATAATGTCATATCTAATATTGCCATCAGCTCTGGAAACTGAGGGAATATTCAGAAGGTCCGCCAATGTGGCCTTAATTAAGGAGTACCAGGCTCGCTGCGACGCCGGAGCTGAGCTTGACTTCAACAACAATCCACACATCCCGGCCGTCCTCCTCAAGTCCTTCCTGAGGGATCTGGAGGAACCCATCCTTACCTTTGACCTGTATGATGAAATATGCGCATTCCCGTGTAAGAGCAATTTTTACACACATTATTTAAAAACGCAATGTTTGAACATATGCACAAACTTAATTTTATAAAATACAAAATTTAACAGTTTGCCTTAATTTACATATTTTTGTTTAGAGCTATATAATTCCATAATTTACAGTTTATTATTTTGAGTAAATGAATATCTATAGTTTCACTTTCTCAATTTCAGCATTTGGCCTTTTTCATAGTAATAATTTTAAACCACTTTTCATTTAACTGCAAGAATTAGCTGCTGTGATACTGTGAATTAATAGTAGTGGTACTATGAAATAATTTATTTTTCAATACTCATCAGAAAAAATCCATGTTTTGGGATGCAGTAGATGGACAGTAGGCTCTGCCACACGTACACTTCGGAACGGCGGTATCGTGCGCCGCTCCAAGCCACTGCGCAGAAAACTTTTACAATGGACTGCACTATACACTGTACTGTTACCTTACTTTCGGATTTTACTTTTCTGTGCAGCAGCCTGGAGTGCACGTGTGGCTTAACACAAGGATTCCTAACTGATCGATCGTAAAGTTTGGTCGATCCTAAATACGATTGTGAAATTTAGAAATAATAGTCATTTCCATAATTTTTATTAAGAAATAAAATCCTGGCTGTAGACCAATTTGATAGATTTGTACTAATATGTTATTAAACTGTTTAGTGGTTAAAGTAAAGGACCCTTTTTTGTATTATGTTTGACGTCACTCATTGATTAAAAAAGCAAGTACAAAAAAATCTCATAAGATTCTAATTGGATGTTGATTGTAATGAAAATTTTGATGAAAAGTAGCTCACCACCTCAAAAGTTTGGTCGGTAACAGATTATATTGTTCTGTAAAATGAAGGATTTAATATATTTTTGCAGCCTGGACTAAGGAAGACAAGCCCAGGAAGGTCAAGATACTTATCCTAGAAAAGTTACACATTGATAACTACAAGCTGCTGAAGTATGTAATGCAGTTTCTGTGGAAGGTAACTATTTGTAATTTAGCTCCAAATGTTTTCTATTATTATTATAATTTGATGATCGATTTTTATTTGAAGAGTTGTTAAAGGAGTTCGAAGTATTGGAAAGAGGTTATCCCACAGAGACAAGCAAGTATCCGATATTCATGTTGGATAATCACGTCGCAAACAACTTGTCGTGCACTGTCCATACACGCTGCTACTGATATCACGAGATCCGAATCGCCACCAATCATTGTTGAATTCTCGAAACATTAAAACTGAAATGCTTCACTCACAACCTTACAGTTGCTGTATCCGTCATTTTTATATCATTATTTGTTATCTGTTTTGCTCCCAGCATTGATCTAAAGCACATGCATTGTTACAAAATGTCTGACACAAGTGATGCCATATTTAAATTCTCAATGACGTGAGTGGCGAAAAAATAGCCCGACTGGTTGTGGGAGACTGGCGGTGCTGACGAGTTTACAAAATGTCTGCAAAGGCCTATGTAAGAAATCCCGTGCAGATGTTTGGTTGTAGTTTCGAAAATACTTGAATCGTCGAGTATCAGATACTTGCATATCTCTGTGGAACAAGGGCCCTATAGTTATGAAATAGAAGTATCCCCGAAAGAAGTAGACTCTTATTCTATTTTTCATTTAGTTGAATCACTACTTGAATTAGAACAACACTTGTTATTTTCCCAGGTCATGGATAGGTGCGATCTGAACAAGATGACCAGCAGCAACTTGGCCGTGGTATTTGGCCCGAACCTCATTTGGCCTGTCACCGGACAAATGTACCTTTCCACTATTGCTTCCATCAATAGCTTCACGGACTTCCTTCTTCAAAACCAAGAGAGTATTTTTATAATTTAAACAGGTTGTTTCTTATTACGGTTCAATTTATTTTTATTTAACTGTATTAAAAATATTTTTTATTGGTTTCGATGCTCCCTGTTTTTGTCTCTGTTACCTACTGGTATATTAATTTAAAATTTACCTTCCGGAAGAGGTTGGTATTCTTCAGCTTAGAGCTTCATAAATTATAACTCACTAACAAAAAGCTAAAACAGCCATAAGTAAGGAGTTACCCAGACTTGGAACCTTGTATAATACGTAAACATAGAAATGGCATTAACATGAGACGAGGCGGGGATCGAAGGAGTAAGAAGGGTAAAGTCTGTGTGTCCCGCAATAGACTAATGTACGTCTTCCTGAAAATAGCATTCCATTTGTTTTTACATCACTCCATACTGTTCTTGCATAAACCTTTCGCACATTCCAAAGATAACATAATTTAGTGCAATATTTTTTTTATGATGAAAATTTATTGGTAGAACTTTATTAACAAAGAAGGCACTGTAGCTTAAATCCTCACTAGTACAAAATCTCTGATAGCCAACTCTCTCAGAATTATTATTAGTGACAGCAAATTGCAGGTCTCTTCTTTAAATATTTAAGTTGCACTGAGATTAAAGACTCCGCGAGTGAATTTCTTCTTATGGCACTTATTCATTCTATAACAGTAAAATGCTCTTGAGATCTTTCCCAAAATGTTTTATTATTATTTATTAACATCAATTATCTGAACTAAAACCATGAGAGTCTGTGTAATGTTAAATCCAGATAATTGGTTATATAGACTAATACAAGTTCGTTAGTGTGAATAACTGAAACATTTCAATGTGTGTGTGTAATTTAAGGTGACCGATGAAAAGTATTGAGGGAGGTAAGAGAGGTGAAATACTAGCAAATATGTTCAATTGAACATTTCTCCTTGTAAATCTTCCACAATCTCTTCATCTCATCTCTTCTTTCAACTCCTACCCTGCTCATAGATGAAAAACATAATTTATATAATACATAATTGCACCACCAAATTAACACCAAAATAGTGATACATATGTATCGCTTTCTTTTCCAAAATGAACATTAAATTCGAAAAAATGTTGATGAATGAGGAAGAAATAAGAGAGAGAAGTATTTTGAGGAAGTCTTCGAAAGCAACCCGAGCAAGAGTAATTCCAGTGGCGAATCAGATATGAATGATGATAGGGCAAATGTTACCGGAATCAGCATGGATGAGATGAAAAGATCGATTAAATGTATGAAGAATGGTAAGGCTGTCGGTTTCGACAATATTGCTGCTGAATATTTTAAAGGAGATAGCCGTATAATTCTCACATGGTTGTGCCATCTTTTTAACCAATGTTTAAAGGAGGGTTACATGCCTTTAGATTGGAGAAGGGCTGTGATCATGTCGTTATACAAAGTTAATGGGTCACTTATGGAATGTGGGAATCATAGGGCTATAGCATGCTATGCTCAGTTGGCAAGCTGTATTGTAGAATTTTGATTGAAAGGAATCAAAGGATAAGATATGGGATGTGTAAGGTGCTTTTATCAGTGGAAGGGGGTGCATGGACCAGATCTTCTCATTATGTACGCTCACTGAGAAGTTTCTGGCAAAAAACCAGAAACTTTTCTGTGCCTTTGTAGATCTATAAAAAGCATATGACCGAGTCGACAGGAAAAGCTATGGAAGGTGTTGTCCAAGTATGGAGTGAATACAAATCTCACTCAGGCAATTGCGTCTTTGTATGAGAGAAGCATTGCATGTGTTAGAGTGAACGGTAGTTTTACGGTTTGAGGTTTCATATCACAAAAGGTGTTAAACAATGCTGCGTAATGTCACCATGGTTATTCAATCTATACATGGATAATTTTATGCAAGAATTGAAAGAGGTGGGATTGGGCCCGAATTTGAATAATCTGAAAGTATGTTGCCTGTTGTATGCTGATGATGCGGTAGTGATTACTAACAGTATGGAAGATCTACAGTCTCTCGTGGCTAGGATGAACGAAGTATGTATGAAGAATGAGTTAATGATGAATGTAAGTAAGTCTAAAATCATGGGGAAGTACGAAAACCATGTGCAATATAATTGTGAATGAGGAGTACTTGGTGTAGGTGGATGAGTTTGTGTATTTAGGAAGTATATTTACGAGAGATGGGAAGGCTGACAGAGACCTTGAAAGAAGGGTAAATGCAGGTAACTCCATTAATGGAGGGCTGAACACAGTTGGCGCAAATAAAAAATTGTCCAAAGAAGCGAAGCTAACCACAACGGAGTACTGATACATACCCTCATGTATGGCAGTGAGGCATGGAACTAGCAGAGGTAGGATGAAAGTAGACTGAATTCTGTAGAAATGAGATCCCTGAGGCATATGTGTGGTAAAACCATGTATGATCGTGTGAGAAATGTAGAGATGCGCAAATAATGCAAGGCTGATGTAAGCGTAATGAGTAAGATTAAGAAAGGGATGCTTAGATGGTTTGGGCATGTAGAGCGAATGAGCGAAGAAAGGAGTGTAATGAGAATATATGATGCAAATGTGAATGGTAGCAGAAGTCGGAGACGCCCGAGCATGACATGGCACGATCAAGTGGATCAGATACTTGAGTCGGGCCACATCAAGAGTCAGAATAATAGAAGAGTATGTATGAGACGATGTATGAATGTGTATGAGGCAAGGACTGTGTGTGTCAAGACCGAGTCATTTGGCGGTCCGTCCTCTCTGCCTACCCCTTCAGTGAAATGGCATGATTGTTATTTAGATAGTTAAAATTTTTAATATTTTAAAACTTTTTCTAAAATAGTAATATTGTCGTTATACTGCAAAAGCTGAACCATCATTACATAAGCAAGCAAGAGCGTGTTTATCCCTCGATAGTTTTTATCCCTCCTGAACATTTTCACAAATGATTCTTCCGCGGTATTGATTTCGAGTTATTCATCGATGAGCAGTATAAGAGGGGAAGCCATGCTTTTAAGATCTGAAACCTAGGATCATTTCCTTGTAATAGAGTCAATTTTCATTGGTCAAGTTACCTCGATAGGGAAAATAGGAAAATGCATTTGGTTAACAACTAGTCCTCATATTTCCGTATCTGCATCTAGATATCAGCATTGTACTATTTCCTAGTTTTGTTTTTCCATAAAACCTAAACCTAACTCTAGACTCCTTTTGTGTAATTTTAATTTTATTTTCAATATGAATTATTGTCAACTTTGTTGTATAAGTAGTATATATTAGTTTGTACATAATAATGAAATGTCACCTTGTGAATTAATTTCTTGAATAGATCTAGAAGTAACTAGAGATGGTTAATATATTTTATTAAAAGCTACATAATTAATACTGGTGTCCTCCTGTTTTCTTTTTAAACGCATTCCCGTTGAAAGAATAATGGACTTTCATGGCACCCTTTAAACAGAAAAATTATTTTAAATATAAATCATTAACTGAAATGCAAAATCGTATTCATTTGACCTTTTGAGCTCTCTATTTAATTTTTGATAATTTTTGACATATCAAAATGTACGAAATTTCTTAATCCGGTAATGACATTTGAAATTGTTGTTCCCCCTTTGTGACTGCAAAAGGAACCGCCCGAGAATTTTTCAGGCTGAACGTTATATTGTGCCAGCTAATTGATTCTTGTATCAGTAAATTTAACCATTTTATTATTACGAGTAAAAGTATTTGTAAATTATATTTGCCTTTGACGTAGAGTACCTTCGGTACCTTAGTTCTTGATTTGCAAAGATAGTAGATGATAAAATATTTCTAGATTGTGAATTATTTTACAAATTCACAAGTGCTGTAAAAATATTTGTGAAAGAATGTTTTACATTCATTTAATATAAAAGTGTGAGTTGCAATGTTTTTTATGTTGTTTTTATTATAAGAATTAAGATTCAATCTTTGTTAAACCCTTGGCTTAGCCTATTATTTTATTATTAATTTGTATTGTGTAATATATATTATTATTTTTTTAAATGGTAGGTACTCTTCCCACTTAAAGAAATTATAATTTAATGTCTGATGGCCGTACGCATGATGTCAAACCTTAACATTTATCTTCTTGTCAGATTTAAGTAGAGAGATATCTTTCATGTGCATATTTGTTGTGTTGATGTTTTAAATATTATATCATACATATTAACACTTTATGATGTATGATTGCATAGACTAATCAATCGTTCTGAAGATTCATAATTTCTATGAATTAAGTTATATTATGCACCTATAGAGAAGAAGATGGAAGATTATTTTTTTGTGGTACAACATGTAATATTGGTGTTGATTTTTTTGAGATCCATATTCTGGACGACTTTTTAATTTTGCTTCAATTATATTTGGTATAAACATAATGTAATTTACATCTTATACTAAGTATCACCAGTATTATGAAAAAAACATCTAAAAATATTTTATCCCGTTCTTTGCATGAACGAGAACACATAATAAGGAACTCCAGAAATATCACAAATTAAAATAAAATTCATATAGTTTAACTGATAAGCTGATTCTGAATACATAAGTTTTATTGTACACCGTGTTCAACGCTCATACTGCGAAACCTTGGGGTACATTTGATAAAAAAAATTATTTTATTAGTGCCTAAATAAAAAATTAAAAGGATAAATGATTTATTTTTGTGTGGACTACAAACGTTCGTATAAAAACACCTTTCTAATAAATCATTATTTCTCCTCACTCGGTCAGTTCTATTGAAGATTTGAAATGTGACAGTGTCCATTTTGCTATCCAAAAACGTATGTTAATCACAAAAGTAAAGTTGTGTTTGGACTGGACAATTTTTATTTGATTTTTTTTTTCTGTTTTGGTATTATTGCTTTCTATAAAAAACTTCTTTTTTCAACGATTTTTTTCTTAGATTATCATGAAAAAACATCCTCCAAAGTTTTGCAGTATGAGCGTGGAACACAATGTATATATAATTTACGTAGAATTAATAAATCGTCATTTAAAAACAATTAAAATCTTAAGAGACTTAAACACCCTGTGATTGGTCAGCAGGTTCTGACAGAACTTAGACCACTTCCTCACCAGTCGGTCGGCCGTGTGCTTTAATGCAGGCAAATTAGCACAATGTTGCGCTGCGTGGACTCGCACACGGGTCACCACTGCGGTGTAAAAATTACTTCAAAAGTATTCATGATTTTTTTCAATTCTTGCTAATTATTTATTTTGGGATTTGTTGATTTCATACTAACCTGTTATATAAGTTACCCATTATATTCATATGCCCTTACTGTTTAAAGATAAAGCCAAGGTGCATAACAGATTTTGAACATTTTGGCGGGCTTTGAAAAATTAAAAATATATTAACTATGAAAACGACATTTATAATTTTTTTAAATATGTACTACTATTTAAGTTAGAAGATGAATAGTCATAAAAAAATTGACTGGAGTTCCTTATTTTATGACAATGTTAAAAACAAAGTTATTTGTATTATCATGTTATTTGGATAATGGATAACATACAATTTTTTTTGTAAAATCTTCAACGAGAACCTTTAATAGGTGATTGTTTTTTTCAGTATTACATATAATCAGAACATTTACGATTAGGACTGGCTCCATGTTTAGATTATCACGTGGAGTCACACATGTGGTGTCAAACCTGTGGTGTCCTTCTTTAGAAGATCCTTCTCCATAGATAATGCACACTGGTTCTTTTTGGTGATACCCGTATGTCACATTAAATGCAACCTTCAGGAACTTGTACATAATTCAATATTAAGAAAAAGGATTACCATTTCCTCACCCATCTGTTTTAACTATCATATATATTTTATATTGACAATTTTATATTACCTGTATTAATATGTAGTAGAAATAAATAATATTGAGTGATTTAAAAGGAGTAAAAGAATTCGAGGGATTGGAAGCTCTCGTCTTTTGAAGTCAAACTAACTGTTTACTTTATTTCTTGGAAATATTCATCATTTAAGGCAGTGAAAAATGGAGTGATTGAAGTTACATATTATGTCTTTGTGCGTATGTGCATTATCAACTTTGATTATTTATATGTAGGTTTAACCTCTAATGTAAATTTAAATAACCTCTTCTTACTCCAGATTGAGCCTAATGATAATGGTAGAATTCCGAGCACAGTGACAGAAGCATCAGTGATGCTTTGTCGAGTCGCCGCGATACTGACCCAGTTTGGGCACGCTGCAGTGGTTGATTTATAGGTTTTATTTATTATTTAAAAAATGGAGAGTTTTGAAGTTTTTTCCGGGGAAAATAATGAGCTTCTTATAACTTTGGTTTCGTAACCAGTGGCGGTTCGTGACTTTTGAGTGTAATAGACTGCTTAGTTTTAAAAATTCATCATTATTGATGTTGTTTAGTCCAAAAGGATTTATTATTTTTTAGTTAAAAATAATTCAAAACACAACAACCACAGAAAGAATTTGGAGTGATATTGCAAATCTTTCACAAGATGATCATTATTTATTAGATTTATACAATATATTTATATGTAGACTCCATAAAATTTATATGAAAAAGACAAGAAAAGTAGGTCAGCGATAGTGTAACGAATGGAGTCCGCCGGCGATAGTGATCACTGATGCTACTGTCGCTGTGTTCGGAACTCTACCTTAAATGATTACATTCAGTCAATGTCATTCTTCTCATGAAATTTTATTTTTGGTCAATGTTCTTAAGATTTGAATATGTAGCAAATTATGTGTCAAATCATTTAGCTCTATAAGATGTAAACTAACAGTCACGGATGCCGCCTGTTCTTTGTTTTCTAAAATCTTATTTCATCACTATTCTATTTATATGCCATTCGATTAGCAAGGTAATTACTGTAGTGTCAATAATTAGTTCACAATTACAGGGCGATGTTAATTTATAGAAATATATTTTATATGAATGTTCTGGTTCCTATCATCACACTACTGACACAACATACACTTCTAAGTATGTACTTAACTGATAAAATACCATCCATTTAACATTTAAATTTCAATACCTATTACCTATATGTAACTATAATAATATTCTAAAGAGTTTCGATAATAATAAAACCAACTTTTATAGTGTGTTGAATTAATTGTACTAAAATGTAAAAAATCCGGCCTATTACCTTTCAGCGCACATTTATGTTCTAATCCTTTTAGTCCAAATTAAAGTAATTGGTAGTTTTCACCCTTGGCTCTATGGTAATATTCGAGACAACGAAACATTGATTTTTTTAAAGAGAACTGTTTGACAGCTATATTATTTTACCAACTATTATTAATGAAGGCATTCATTATAATAATTTATTTTAACCTTCTAAGTAAATAAAAGTGTGTGCCAGGCGGACCAATGTATGTTGTGCTGCAATTTTGATAGATTTCACAGTTCCTACCTGCTATTTGAACTGTTTCGAAATGCACGGCTGTAAAGGCATTTTGTAAAGGAACGTTGCATGACTAGAAGCCATTCACATGCTTCTCATTTCTATCAAATTACAGCACGGGATTATGCGTTTATAAGTTAGGTATAATGTATTAAATACCAGTCTCTGTGTAACTAACCCACAGGGCTCCTACCATTATGTATATGTAATTAATCTATCAAGGTTTAACTATTACCAAAGTAAACGGAAATCCAATTATTGTTTATTATTTTCTCTTAAGAATGATGGATGACAACATATTTAATTAATACTAAATTATAAAATTAGAAATGTAAATAATGGTTATTTATTAAACTTAGAATACAACAGGAAGAGTATAATTATTTATTCTACCAATAAATAGAAAATAAACAAATCAATCAATGTTTTTTACTCACATTCCTAAACTTGCGAGTTGTTTGACCAGTACTGTCCAGAATCAGGCAGAATCTTAATTTATTATCTTTGGTCATGCATAGAGAGAAGATTCAGTTCACATGAGTAGGTAGTAACTTTACTGTCCCCTGCTCTGCTACATTGTTCAGATATGAAATAAGTTAATCAATTTATTTTCTTAGCAAATAGATTATGAAGTTGAAAAGATTTAGTTTGTTCTGTTATAATTGTTTCATTATTTCTAATTAGAGGTACACATTTTAGTTTTTACATCCTGCGGTCACTGACAAAAAACACTGTTGCTTGTGCTGACCAAATTACTCATATTGCAAGACTAAGCCCGTCGTCCCACGGGTAAGTAAGTAATCGACATAAACCGAGCACTGCAAGACCCTGCGCAAAAAACTTCCACACTGAACTGTGCTGCAGACCATTACCTTACTTATGGTGAGCTTAATTTTCTATGCAATGTCATGCAGCATTCGGTTTACGTCGATTGCTTACCGAGCTGTTGGACGACGGGGTAAGCTGAATTAATTATTTACTTGTAATGATATAAAATGGACGGCAGGCTTTGTGCGTTTTATTTTATCAACAAATCCAATACTAGTAAAAAAAAAAATGTTTTAGTATAAAAAAAAATCACCGGAGACTAAAAGTGTCATTTACATTTTTTACTCCAAAAAACCTCAGGGATCACTGGTTAAAGTAAGTCAGGTAAATCTCTTTACACCCTGCATATGCAAATATTCGGCTTAATATGTTCTATTTGTGGCTTTTCTTATTGGGAGTTCAATCGGAGATAAAAGAAAGAAAAAAATTCTATCATCTTGGTTTTTTTAGAATTGATTTGATGAATCTTTTGTGGTCAGACACATTGAAAAACAAATGCAATTAATATACATATGTGTAAATATTTAAAAAAAAATCTTTTCAAACTTGCAAATAAATAGTTAAGTCGCCGAACGACCGGAAACTACAAAATCCGGTCGCATCCAAGACTCACTTTTATTGGGTTATCATTCTGACAACTGCAACTCATTAGAATGCTTTTTAATAAAGCTTTTGTACAGGTTTTTTTAGAATTGATGTAATGAATCTTTTCTGGTTACACGCATTGCATGCGTAGGACAAGGGAGTGAATTATTTTCACTCTGTTATATATATATACGTCTTTCCCTAGATTTAAAGGAATTTAGTTGTTTCACCTAAAAGGGAAAAAAAAACAGATTTATCATAAATATTATTATCATGTATTCAGAATATTATTTGTAAGTACAGGTTGGTTGACTTTTTTGTACAAAAAATAATACTATGTTTAAACATTGTGGCATTTTATTAGGTATATAACACAAAACTTCTTTGCTACCAATGAATGAGTTACTAAAGACCAAAAGTTAATAGTTTAATAAACCCAATAAAACCATTAAACACACACTACCGAACTATTCTACTTTACTAAAGAAATTATTTATTTATAGTGAAAACTCGTTCAACAAATAGTCAACAAATAATGTCAAAATGATGTTCCAAGTTTGTTTGAAAAATGTTTTATGAAAATATTGCCTTAGTTTTAGCAATAAAAACAATTTGAACAACATAAAACTTGCTGAAATTTTCCTTCTGCTGACCATGTAATATGGTAAGTACCTGGATAGGTACCTAAAATATTAAACATGATTTGATATAAACAAAAACAAGATTATTAGACACGTGCATCAATTTGGTTGCCAAACTCTGTTTACTAGATTAGTATTTTTTTGGTTTAGGTATGTAGTAAGTAATTCTAAATAATGTTGATAAACTACGTACACTGTTAGAATAAAAGTAGATAATTTCACAAGAATAATAATTTTAATGGCAAAAAAGTATTAGGTGAAAACAATATTTCTGTTTCCAGAAACCAACGAGATAATCACTAAATCAAAATAATTCTACATTTACCAAGATCACTTGGACAAGGAAAATTACTAATGGGATGACAATAATTTAAACTACGTAGACAAATTAAAGTAAGTACCGACCTATCTATTAATATAATCATTTAAATGCTTTCCTTACTAGTGTTACTACACATTTATTTATAAAGCTAGAGACAGTTTATTTAGGCCCGGAATTTCAGTTGGTTTTTAAGCTTGCTATGGCCTGAAATTTCAGTTGCTATTTGCTCGATATGAGAGATATTTACGTTCTTTAAATTGCTCTCCTCCACAAACCCTGACATACAAGATATGCCGACTGATACCATCAGTAAACATTATTGAAATATCGGTGCCTACGCAGTTAATGATTTCTTAAAAAAATAATAATTAGGTACTACCACAAAATACATTTGAAAACGTAATGATTATTTTTATTATGTGTAATTCTGCTTGTTTTAAATATTTTTTCATTTGAATTGTATAAAAACGGCTTTAGGTAAGTATCTATTATCTATCCTTTGTGCCAAATATAAACTAAGCTGTACTATAACCATAAATTAATTTTAACCCTTAACAGAGAACATCGGTCTCAAATATGCTTTTGTGCTGCTACGTCCTTTGCCTCAAGTTAGTCCCTGCTAAGCCACATCTGGGAGAGTCCGTTATTTACTTGTCACTCTATTTACGAAACAATTTTTTTGGATGGTCTCACAGACCAGTGTACCCTATATTGTTGGTTGGTTGTATTTTTAGCATTATGATTTTCCGATTTTTATTCTAACTTTATTTAAATGGAAAGGAAATAAAACATTTTGATTTATATTTTTTTTAAACATTTTTCAAAATAGTGGTCTCCAGGACTGAAGTTCTCTGTTAAGGGTTAAAGATAAAATAATTTTTTCACCCCTTTCTTCATTCGTATTTTGTCGCATGTCTAGATGTTTTATTCCCTAATGCGGATAATAATGTTGTTCACTTTGAGAAGGAGTTAGCGCTCTTGAGAGGTTTGCGCATCCTCGGCACTTTCCACTTGTTGCGGGCGATCATTGTCATGCACATGGAGTTGGGGGACACTCCTTCATCCACATCATCGGCTTCAGCTTTAATCTCCATTTTCTGAAACAGACAATGCTTATTAATTTAATTTTACAATAGTTGCCATTAGCACTCTGGCCGTGGGCCCATTGTCCTATCTTCCTTGAAAAAGTTCACGAGGGTTGTCATTCCCAGATACCTGGGCCTTGTTTCCATCAGGGCAGAAAATTGGCACTACATGTGAAGTGGAGTATCTTCATCTTCTTCACATTTTCTGCATCTATTGGTCTTCTCCACTTCCAACAGCTGCACATGTCTCCCGAGGTGGTGGTGTCAATTTAGTAGAGTTCCTGTTCATATTGAGTAGTTGCCTGGCTCTAAGGTCTGATCCGTGTGTGAATACGTGTGGATTTGCAATGCCATTCCTTGCAGTTCTGGGATTTGACCCACCTTATATAATATGTAGTTTGATGCGGCAAGCTGCCACTCCTACGGCCGGCTCGGATCCCGCAAGTGGTGTTTCCACCCATTTCCTTGTCAGTCAGTCAGTCCATTCATACCTTCAATATCTTTATGTCCTGGTACCCAGTAAAGTATTTTAAGAATAAACTAGTTTTTCAAGAATAGTCCTGCATTATTTGACAAATGCATTACTTACTGTACAAATGTAAGAAAGTATCCGTCCGAAAGCAGACGGTATATAATTCTTTGAAAAATATTTTTTCTAATCATTCGCCGGGAAAACTTGTCTTGGCCTTTTAGTCGTATTTAACAAGGCTTTTGTAATGTATATTCCTCTCATCTATAAGCTTGTACGCACAAACTTTTCATACCCTTTTAAGTTATTTTCTAAAAATATAAGTTGTCAGTACCTTTGAAACAGAGTCAACTTTAATTTTTAATTTATTTTTTTGTTAATTTTGATCAGAACAAATGGAAATTACTCTTTGGTGTAATCTGGAAAACATCTATTTAATTTTTAATATGACCGATTGTACAAGAAGATATAAATACTTCCTGGCAAGCATGGAAACCGAGACATTATGTTATTTAAAATATAAATAAAAATAAGAAGTCTTTCTAAAAAAACTCGGTAAAATTACAGTTACCTGATAAATTAACAGAAAATAATGTAGGTACCTGGATAATCAAACGCAATAGTTGATGTTGTTGATCCAACGAGACAGATATTTCTTTCAGTCGCTGTTTGTGCTTATCTAACTCAGCGCTAATGTAATCATCGCCACTTTCGAGAACCATGTCGAGACCTGGAAAATTAATCATTGGAAGGGATTCAATAATTTTGTTGCCATTTAAAAGTTAAGAACCATTCTGCACATCTTCAATACATACACCAGGGTGCATCAGCATGCACCTGACAGATTTTAACCAGCAATTTAAAATGCAGATGTTATTTTGCTGTCTGATGAGATATTTTTAATTTTCAAACAAACAACAAAAATTGCCATCACAGGATGCCGGTATATGTAAAATATAGAATTTGATATTTATTGAAGGAAGTGAATATGTAAGTAAACAAGTCTGTATATTTTTGATGATAAAATAAAACTCAAATACACCATAACGATTTACAAATTCATCATTTTGAAAAGATCCATTGCCACTGTGAGTAGAAGCAAATATACCGCACAGAGTTTTGGCGGCCGGGCGGAAAGAACTGACGAAAGAGGCAAAAGCGTCGTTCCTTGCAAGAGCGTAATCCCATTTCAGTGCAAGAGCGTCGTCCCTTTTTGCTACGCAGGAATCGGTTTTACCCACCTAGGTGCGTCAGAAGATGTTATCACACGTCATCACCAAGAGCATCGGGTGATACGCATTTCGACTCGTTCCAGCAGCACCATACATTCGAGACGTGTGGCAATGTGACTAGTGGCAAAGTGTGACAGGATTTTTTTATTTTGAAAAATATGTCATTGGACAGCAAAATGACATTTTTACTACAAATCAGTGGATTTGATCGGGAATCACAGGTTAAAGTCTGTCGGGTACGGGCTGATACACCCTATATAATAATGTATGTACGTGTATCTAAAGTAACTAAGTATCTGAGGGAAGTTATTAGTTACCATCTTCAGTAAAAGGACTGCACAGCCAGGTTCGCAAAATAAAGTCCAGAAAGCCAAGTTTGCATTTCTTCTCATTCGGGTATTCTATCAGCTCGTTTCTGTCCACCTTTGCAAGAATCATTGCAGGCAGTTTACGCTCCAGCTCAGTGTGAAGGACAACCTATAAAAAAAACATATAGCAACAACAAAGGGACAATGCAGTATGGTTGATGGCTATAATTTAAATAAACAAGATTATTTTCAATGTACTATTTTTTTTAATTTTAAATATATTATTATGTATTTTTAATTTTAAATGTATAATTTTTCTCGTTAAATGTATTATGTAGTTTATATTTTCATATTATAAAATGAAGGCCTCAGCACGGGCAAGCCACCCAGTGAGGCCTACATTACTGGAAAACTTGAATTGTAAAAAATATTGTACCTAATAAATAATAATAATAATAGTAAATAAATATTTAAAAAAAAAATTTGTGATTGTGATAATATTATATGTTTAAATTTTGAAAAATGATTTTCATTTGTATCTCAATGGATCGGGGTGTTGGATTTGAAATTATCGCCTTGAAAATTTAATTACGTGCATAAATATATTATCTACAGTCTACATATTTGCTTCAACACTATATACATTTTTTAATCAACAATTCAATTTTTTGTACAAAGTTTTTCAGGAAACACTAGCAGCGCGCAACAATAAACTGAAAAATCCAGAATATGTTTGAAAAAAAAATCATTTTTGGCTACAACAACATCTTTTTTATTTTATTTTTTTATTTATTAAGTCAAAAGAAATTTTACATTTCACTTTATTAACTTAAATAAGTACATACAACATTAAATAAGTAGTTTTCTAATTTTGTTCTTGTAACTTAAGATTAAAAAGTTTTTAAAAAAACAAATGTTTTAAAAAAAAAACTTTTTAATCTTAATACTCTCCGTTTTAAGGTTATCTGGAAGGAGATTGTATATTTGTACACCCTCGTGGCCAATGCCTCTTTTGCTACTTTCAGTCCTTACAGTATTTGTGTACAATTTGTTATGTTGCCTACACAGACATAGGAATGTCTATGGTTGCCTAGTATAATGTTCGTGTACTTGTGACGTTTGTTTAAATGTTGTGTTTGTGTGTATAAGTCCATTTTGGATTTTGTAGATTAGGAGGCATATGATGTATTCGTACAATTATCTTATTTTCAAGAGTTTCATTTCTTGTTATAGTTTTTTTGTGGGAGTGTCCGGGTTAAAATTGAAGAGTTTTTTTTTTAAATTTTGTTCTGTTTTGTTTGTAAATCATTTAGGTATGTGATGTATGTGTGTCCGCATATTTCTGTTAAATAATTTAGATGGGACTGGATTAAATTAAAGTATAAGCCCCTCTTTACCTCTGTTGGTGGGATGATTTTTGCTTTTAATTTTTCTACGTGTTATTTAAATGTCAGATGTTTATCAATATGTAAGCCAAGGTATTTTTCATAATACATCGATAACGTCGTACTTTTGAAGCTTAACACAAAAAACAAGGACCGCCACAGAACACACAACCAAAAGTGTTTTCGAAAATCCATAATAATTATTACAGTAATCATAAGAATCATGTAAATTCCTTAGCCTTTCCCTTACAGTATTTTTTTTCATACACCACCTTCCTGAAACGCTTTAAAGGGAAAATGTGTTCATCTATCGGTTCTCACATCAACATTTTACTTTTTTTAACGAAGTTAGATACTATTTATTGATACTAAAAGCCACCGACCGGCACAACATAAATTTATATCATATACCAAAAACATTAACATTTTCTCATCCATGCGTCCAAGACAGATTGTTCTTGCCCTCACTGTGCCAGAAAAATCTGCTCTCTCCGGTGCTGAAAGTGTACATTTAGGACACACGCAACCCTCGTACGCAACGTAGGCAACGTATTAAGAATCTTTACAACTAACAATCCATATGTTTTCTGTGGAAATAAATGCGTTATAAACACACTTGTCATAAGCAATGCAATCCTGTCTGCGTGGGACGTGTGGAAGACATATGGCGGTGGTGATGGGCCTTCCAAGTCTTCCCTTCCAACGAGTTGATTTGATGTTTATGTTTATGATTTTTCTAAGGTTTTTCCTATATTAACATTATTTATTCCCGTGCGAAGTGGGAGATGAACAACTAATAGATTTAATAACACGTTACAAGTGCTTTTTAACTTTAAGTCAATTGGATATCGCGATATGACGATTCAAATTTGCGTTGCGTGCTTAGGACAAGTATACACCTCGGCCTGGAAACGAAGTATTGCATACGTTGCGTACGTGAGCCCAGTGTGTCACGGTTAAAGTTTTCTGAAGAGTTTTGTTGAATCATTTACCTGCATCGCCAGCCGTTTCAGCTGCGCGTTGCGCCTCACGCTCTCGATGTCCCCAACAGCCAGACCAATGAGCAAGTTCATGAGCAGGATGGGCATCAGCACCATGAAGATGCCGAGGATGAGGAAGGCGGGAAAGGGGTAGGGCAGCGAGCGGCTGTCGTCATCCAAGAAGTATGGCTGCACGTAGGTGCCCACAAAGTCGATCTCGCCCAGCATCATGGCAAACGTGCGCATAAGCGAGATCGGGATGGAGCTGAATGACAGGTGGTCGCCCTATGAAAGTTAACAAATTTAGTAAAGACCAGTGTCATATTATATTATTTTTTCGGGTTCGACATAGCAAAAAAGTAGCAAAAACTCTCTAACGGTGAGGTCTGGCATCATGAAATCAGCACTAATTTTTTGTCTGTAGTGAGCGATACTTTCAGCTCGCATTATCATCTGACCTTTCAAATATCAATTTCTCTGGTAAAAAAATTAAAGAAGATGCCATTTTCTTTACCACATTTTTCAAATGTGTTGAATCATACTGAGACAGTCATGAACTTGATTTTTTCCGACTTCTTCACGAACATACCTACATTTTTCAATTATGTTTAAGGAAATATGAAATTACGAAATATTATAAACAAGATCTTCGTGTATCGTGGGCGATGCAGAGTAGTACACCTTGCATTTGACATCGTGATTCTTTCAAATTCATTATCAATCTTTTTAATGAAATTCCTTTTTCAAATCTTTGAAATCTGGAAAGAAAATATTGAAAATATTCTAGAAACAATGGAGATCGGCCATATGCGTGTCGCCAACACATTTCGCTATTTCAACAACAGCTTTCATAGTATCTACTGCAAATCGCATCTAAGCACGGCGGCGACCCGCCTTTGTTGTTGCCTACATCCTACAACTTTCATTGCATAGCTGCATTGACAGTCCATCCAGTTTGGTCGTGTCTCGGTGACAGTCGGCATGCTTCCATGCCGTATCTTCCTTTATTTTAATAATATGTGGTTATACTGGTGTGTTTACCTTAGACATTAGGATATAAAATGCCAGCCCGAAAGCAATGATGAGGACAGAAAACACCATGAGGACTTTGATTAGGGTCTGCAAGATCTCCAGGAACATGACCACATAGATCCCGATTCTATCAAACGGCTGCAGCAGCAGGAGAAGTTGGAACCAGGTCAGGAAAACCGTTATTGATGCAGCGGAGTACTGGAATGTATGTCATACATTATTTTACATGTCATAAATATTTCACCATTAAATGAAGATATAATAAATCTCGACGCCACCTAACAGGAGATTTAGTATTTAACAATGCCTTTCCTACAAAAATAAAGTTGGTTGTTTTCAGGTGAAAAAATCTAATAAGCAATAATAAGATTGAATAAAATTCTAGAAATTATTGAATTCTTTGACGGTTTGAAAATAACCTGACGTAGCATAGTAGCTAGTGCACCTGACCGGCAATCAGAAAGCTGTAGGTTCGATTCCCGTCGGCGGCATTTATTTTTTCTCGGAAAGAATTTTTTTTCAATTATATGTTATTCAGGATAATAATTATTGCTTATAATAATCTGAATGTCATACAATTTATATAATGGGATAAATCTTATTGGCGACATGTTGGCAGGATAATTATATTGTAATAAAATGAAAATGTTTAACGGGGAGTACTTATATTATTATATTCCCAGCACAGAATCAAGCAAAATCACGGGATGTCATAATTGTAGGGTTTGAAAAGATGATAGTAAATATAAATAAAAATAAATGATAAATCCTTAGGACCATATTGCCTTTCGAAGGATAATTTGAAATTCCCTTTCGAATTAGTAGAAAAATGAAGACTGTTTTCCTACAAAGTTCAAAGTAAACAACTTAGACATACTTCGTTTAAATATATATTTTTTAAAATTTCTGTTTAAGGATATCTTATAAGGATATTGCGCATTTCTTTCATATCTCTATTTGTAAAATAATATTCTAATGTATATATGTTTCCCCTATTTATAAGTCAAAATATTTGTATATGTTTTTAACTGCTGTTTGTCAATTCGTGTGAAATAGTTTGGATGCAGGTGAATTCTCTAGTTGATGTTTTGTATATTCTTATCAATTGATATCTGTATCTGTTTTTTTCACAACAAAAAACACCAAACAACAAGAAAAAAAAAGGAATGAACAAAATTCAAAGATCTGACAAAAATTTAAGTAATCGAAATACACATTTTAATATTCTATTATTATTAATAAGCTGTAACCCGAACCCGCCACGCTTTGATTTGGATTAGAGAAACAATAGCGCGTGGTGCTTTTACGTCCAATACATGATGATGTTTTTTTTTAAAAGCATATTTTTATCTCTCACAATTGACATCTATAATTATAATTATATACACTAATAGGTATGTGAAAACACACGCGTATTCGAATGCAACTGTGTATCAAAATTTCAAAGCAATCGGTGTGAACTTTCGGAGATATAAGATTTTGAAAAAAAAGAACATTGGTCCCCACTTTATCGATGTCTTGTCTAAATCGTTTCCACAATCAGTTTCAATTTTGAAAATAAAAAAATCCCAGCTCCAGAGGTCATTGAACTAGAGCTACACAGAAACACACTATAGATTTAAAAAAATGACGATATTAAAAATATATAATTATATGACGAGTGTTCTGAAAATTTTCCTGGAAAACTTCAATTTTTGGTTAGGTCATAACGTAGCAGACTTTTAATGGTTTATAACTAAGCATGTGAGTTTGCCAGAGTTAGTTGATTTAGTTACAAATTTTATTTTTTCAATGTTTTAAAATATTTAACTCAGTTTTGACTCGTAATACTATGATTTAATTAGTATGGAAACAAAGTTAGAAATAGTTTTAACAATGCTATGACACCAGCTCTCTTCTTGGCCCTTGTGCGGTAATCATCAAAAATAGTAATTTCGGTTTTGAATCTCTAACTTTGGTCCAATAAATTCTAGAACTCGGATTTGTTGTGAATTTAAGTGTCAGTTTCAAAATTGGAACTGATTGTAATAAAGTAAATAAAATAATTTAAAAAAACAATACAACGCCAATTCAATATTCTAAGTGTCTGGCAACGTTTGGTCTATAATACCCTAGTATTTATATTTTAGTTAAAAAATAAATTGTTACCAGATTATATTTCAAAAAGTGTTAGTATTAATATCATGGAAATTGTTAGTATTACAGTCCATGGCTATTCTACGAGAAGATGCAACGATTTTAGGCTTCCTAAGACAAATTTATCAGCAACACAAAACAATATTTATTATAAAGGTTTCAAAACATGTTATGGAAGCCAAAAGTCAGTTTTTCGCGGGTTATGTCTCAATGTTGTGAAATACAAATATTAGTACGAAGGTAATAGAATATTTTTATAGTAGTTTTAGAATAGATGTATAATATATATAAAATGTTAAATTTTATAAATAAAATATAATAAAAAAAAACAAACTATTGTTTTAATATAATATTTCTTATATTTATATGAAATCAGTATTTCTGTGTACGTACATCTGTGCTTTTTCCATTTTAAAGAAAGAGTTACCTACTAACTAACTAGATTTATTAACATAATATCCCGTGGTTTTTTACGAGTCTGCAGTAGGTCATAAAACACAATCATAACTTATATACCTATGTACCACGATTTTTTTTATTAACTTTTGGAATATTAGTATTATTGGTTGGTAGTAATATCCTTAGGTACCTACCTGAATATCGTAGAAGTATCCAATTCCAATGGGAGATATCATTATCATGGAGGAAATGTAGAGAAACCAAGCGACCAAGTTCTTAGCTGGGTCCAGAACGTAGTGGAGTTTTTGTTGACAGATATTGTATATTTCCCGAACTGTACACACCACGTTATAAATGATAATTCCCATGGCGCTCACGTACATGATGGCGGTAGTACGCATTCCTGGAAAACACCACATGGAAAAAAATTCATTTATCTTCTATGTAAGATAATAATATCTAAATCTATCCATGTGAATCTATAGCAACGCCCTTGAAGATGATTTCATAAAACCGCGACTATCCGCTTATCCCAACCCTTAAAACAGAATGTTGAAGTGTCTTGTATTACTTAACTTACCATTACAACATGAATTATTGAAATAATATTCAAATAAAAAACGCAAATTGGAAAGACACGTAGAGAAAAAAAAATTGGGTTGATTGCGATATTCGAATTCGGAATCTTCTGCTTGTCGGGCGGTTTGCCTTTACCAATTCGGCTTTCGAACCCCATTCAAAACTGTCCAATTTTTAACCACTTTTTTAATTTTTAATAATTTATTAATTTTTTTCTAAATTCACGTCCGACTTTTACATGTTATTTTTTTACAAAATAAAAAAACTTATTTATTAATATATCTATATATATATTATTCTTGTTTTAATTTGTTTTCGGAACGTCATGGTTTGTGCTGTTTTTCCAGCGTTGGGCTTAGGTTAATAAATAATTCAAGTGGGTTTTTGAAAAAAAAACTTTAAAGTCAATGCATTACCTTCTACACGTTTATCACCATTGGTCTTCTTTATAATATTACTCAAGTCAATGTCTTTGAAGAATATTCTACTTTGAACTTTCGTTGCATTTCCGGAATCTTCCAAATTCATCAGAGAAGACGAGAATATTGTAACAAATGAAAGAAAAACACAGTAAAAGAGAAGTGTTGCCAGATGGAAGTATTTTCCATAAGAATTCCATTTCATCTCTAGGTATTTTTGACTGAGCGGGTGGGCCAGGAGCTCAACCCTTCCGTGGTTAACCATCGCCTGAAACGTAGTTAAAACATTAAAACGTATCCAACTGAGAACTCCATTGTAACCCATTTTTCTGTAACATGCATTATTTATAAGAAATAATCAAAGGTTACAACTGAGTTTTTAGTCTACACGGTGTATGTGAATTTGTGTTACAAGCGAGGAACTGGTGAATCTACATCATAATAAATGTTGACAACTCAAAACTTTCGACGTACAAAAATTATATATTTATTTTTTTCGTCATAACGGGTTAATCAACTCTTTGAGCCGGGTCTACTCAATACCTCCTAGATCCCTGTCTCGGGGGTACCGGTCTACGCTTCGACGCATTTTAAAATAAAATAAACAATTTATTTCTTGAAAATTCCTACATCGAATATATACTGGAAAATGGTTATTTTAGCTTTTTAGCTTATTTTTTATTATTATTAAAATAAAGAAATATAGATATTTCACTTTATAACTGATTATAAGTTACACAATATAACACACAAAGCAATAATAAAATATGTTCAACATATTACAAAAGTACATAACATCTCATCCTTTACATTCTGTTGGCTTATCTTTAGATCTAACAGTTTTTTCTTAAATTTACTTATTCGATTCTTCGTTTTCAGCTAGTTTTACCAAATACCAAAAATCGACTCAAATGTGATGTAAATTCAACGATTTCCCGCTTGTACCGCTAGTTTCTGGACACCATGAATAAAATAATTTTATAGTAAAATTACATTAAGAAAATTAAATTATTAACAAATGGTTAAAATGTGCAGCCTTTTACATTCGCGTGCTATGTTGTCAGTATCTTCCAACTGACAATATTAGTGTCACAATGTCAATTTGACAACGAGAAAAAGTGTGCTTTATGGCACGTTATTGGCACTTTATTTAATCAAAGCAATAGCCAAAACTTTAACGGTTAGGTTAGTTTATTAAAGTATAGGTACAGTTAGATGTAGCTTGAGAAAAATTTACAAAAAATTGTACGTATTCATTAAAGGTAAATTTTTTGACATGTAATGAAAGATGTACAAAGTTTTGTACACCTTTCATTAGAAGTCAATGTTTTTCTGTCGGCGCATTATCGATACACTGTCCCAGTCGCTCAGGATCTCTTGAAAATTTTGCCAAGAACAAGTTGGTATGCTATCTAGTGACAGTATCTCCTGCGACTGTAGAGAGTGTACATTGTACGTGCCACGACTAAAAAATTGGCCTGTAAACAGTGTTTATAATAAACTAAGGAACAATACAATACATTAGATAAGATACACTTTTAATGTGGGTACTTAAGGCAAATATTTTACAGCATTGATTGAATGTTTGACTTAAAAACTTACGTTCGCCACGCACAGTGGATTTGCTTGGAACGTCGGATCGCTGAGCGCCTTCGCAGCTACCTCAACTGACGATCTTTGGTAGAAATCGAAATTGTACTTTATCTAATGTTAAACAAATACACTTAGTAAATTCATGCTTTTTATTATGACTTACATTCAAAGCAGGCAAAGGCATCTGGGGATACCCTTCCGCGTCGTCACAAACGACGGGACACTTCAAACAGCTGAGACAGTATTTGATCTATCAATCAAAAATATCCATTATTCTGCATAATATACTATTTTGACATACGCATTTTGATGTTTACTTTTTTAAAATACTTTAAAATTTAAAAAAATATGTATTTAAAATTAAAAAAATATATAGTAGATACTATTTATAATTTTAAATACAAAACTATTATATGACGAAGTCTATACTTATTATTTCTATAAGCTATTTTTTTTAACAATATAGGTCCCGATAAATATAAAATTTATTTTATACATTTTATTTGGTTTTACGCCCCGTCGGGCTTTTACATGGATTTTAAAAACAGAAGTGAAAGAACCTGGTGAGCTATCGAATATTATACACAAAGTTCTTAAAGCATGAAATAACGTTAAACTAAATAATGAAACAATATTAGTGAAACACGTAACAGTAAAATAAAATAAAATAGAAACAAGAACATCTATGACAAGTGACTAAAACTACATTTGGTAATTATACATTTTGTAGGATTCAACAAAGTGCTGGTATAGATAACGCTTAATTCAATATATGGAGTCAATCAAAATGTCAACAGTACCTCCAAACTTGTTGCCCAGATCATGCATCCTATTGGTTAGAGAGTGTGTCTGAGAGTTGGTTGTGTATGTATTGCAGAAGAATGTTACATTTTGTCTTGTGTTCCTAGTCGTCACATGGATTTTAAGAGTGGAAACGATGGCAGGGTTGTATATATTATATATTGTTTGCATATAAAAGTATTCGTTGTGCTTCTTGGGAGGATACATCTTACGAGACTTATAAGTTTGTGGTATTTTAATATATTGCAGTGTGTACTACACATAATTTAACGTATGTATAAGATGCGGGCACATATTCATAAAGCAATAGTATAGTATTAGGGACTACCTTTGCGCGCAGAGGTACATTTAAAATTAAATTAAGAAATAGTAAAATACTACTTCAAATATTAACTCTAATTTCACGCATGATGTTTAATGCCCGCACATGCCGAAAGAGATGGCTGCTAAGCAAGACCAACTAAATGGAAATAATGACTATTAATCTGGGACTTCTTTAATGTTACAAGAGTTGTTATTGAAAAACAATCATTAATTGACTTTGTAAGTGTAGTGGACATTTTGAGTGGGTATTAAAAAAACAAAGATAACGATAGCGTTTCTTTAAAAGAAACTGCCTTAAAATAACAGTGGTTATCAAAAGACCTGATCATTTTATAAAATCAGATTTCTTTCTCTTAAATAAGTAAAACCTAATTGAACTTACGTAAAACGACTTGGAGTCTTTTTTGCAATTGGCTTTAGTGATGCACTTGTCTTGTACTGCCTCGAATACCCTGGGCATGAAAGCAATGAGAGCCAACGTTACACAAGGATGCTTGTCAGAGCGGAGGGCCATCACTTCAGCAGCTCTGGAATTTATTTTTATTTTTTTACTGGTAATAAACATAATTAATACAATAATTATAAGATTCTAGATATGGGGGAGTAAGGGGTAATAGGAGCGAGCGGGTAATGAAAGCGACCACGAAATGAGTACTTCAAGATGCTCGGATCTCTTTCAAATAAGTCTTCGTTAATATTTGAGCAAGTAAGTCTATCAATCACCAACAGCAGTTCAATAATAAATGTCTCGAGTAGCGTGAGAATGTGAGATTTGCTGTCGGCGACTTGAAAAATTATTAATCATTTTCCGAGACAAAGATTATTATTTTACTTTCTTTTTTACACAAGTTTCAGAAACCGGATATAAAGCTCTCAATTTACTTTTTCATGGTGGATTTACCAGTAAGAGGAGCCTAATGCCTTGATGATACTGATGGAATTAATCGTCAAACGAAATGAATAGAATGAACAGAACTAGTGCAAAATGTGTTCAAACTTTGGAAAAAATAATGATTTTTTCTTCAAAGTTTTTCTTAATAGGCTCCATTTTCCCCAGGCTACCCTATAATCAATGAAAAATTATCAATTTATAATTTCTCATGGTATTGGTGTTAAAATAAGGGATAAATAATAATATGTACCTACGACTCGATACATGCGATATTATATTAATTTACTTACCGCTTTTCATGAGTGACCATCGCCAGAGCCGAATCGGGGAATTTGTAGTAGATGGCGTAATCTATTGCTGTCATGTCCATGAGATTGTATGTTAGCTTGCAGTTCATGTTCATCAATAGAGTTATAGCCTTCGGTCTGTTCTCCATGGTGGCTAGATGGAGGGCTGTATTCTGACAACCAAAACAGAATATTAACTTTCCTATATTTAGAATTAAAAGTGAGTATTGCTGCAATGGTGACCGGATAAATCATGACATCTTTAAAAAGTTATATAAAGTCATGGAAAGTGATGAAACAAAAACTTTATTAACTGGGTTAAGTAGGTTAGGTAAGGTTAATTTTTTTTTCATATTTCTAATGACTTTATATCACTTTTTAAAAGTGTGTTGAATTGTCACTGTGTTGAGTTATCATGGAACCATTGCTAATTTATTGAGAATTTCTTAAAATTATTGGTAATCTGGGTAAAAATGGGATAGAAATGGGGTAGGAACACGTGACATAACATGACACGTGATAATTTATTCGAAATGCACTAAAAGTTTCTCAGAAAACCTGTTAATTCATTCGCTAAAGGCCTGCAATACCGTTTTCATCCGATTACCAATAATTTGAATAGATTCTTAATAAATTAGCAATACTCACTTTTCTCCGTGTAGTAATATAGAAATTCAGTCCCTGTAGATGTTGAGCTTTCCCGGCAGAAGATCGTAAGCGACAATTTGACGATTGTCGTTTTTTTATTGAATCCGCTTAAAACACATACCCGCATGGACATGACAAATTATCGCATGAAATGCAGAAACCAAAGTCAAAATAAATGCATTTTTCATTTTCACGTAGATGTTTTTCTTAACTTTTTTGGCCAAGCAAAGCATCGTAAGCGTCATATTAAAGAGTACAGCCGTAAAATGCGTCGCGAGCAAGTTAAAAATAAAAGCAGCAAGAAGTAAGAATCAACGGAATTGAGAAATATAAAAAAAATATAAACGGTATTCAGAAACTCGTAGTAAAGCGTACACACTGTCGAATCTTTATTTTATTTGAGTTTAAGTTTTCAAGAAATTGAGCGCATATGTAATACTAAGGATTTCTGGAAAAAAATATTAGCTTGTAAAAGGAAAGACTGAAAGTATCTTTAGTTCTTGTGTTTTTCGAAAAAAAAACAAATTATTTTAGTTTTCCAAAAAGTGATATTTTGAAATAAAAATACATATTATACAAGAAAAACGAAATATAAAAATTCAAAGTGAAGTTTATAAGAACCAAGGAAGCATAATGAAAGTTTATAGGCTGGCGAGGTTGAATGTAAAACAATACTTTTAGCTAACCCGAAAAGAAGAAGACGAATCAAACGTTTTATGTGCTAGTTTCGATTTCCGAACACTCCTCATGGAGAGAGTATGAACTCGTTACATATAAGAACATATGTCTCGTATGTTGAGAGCCTTTGGGATAGTGGGTCTAAAACCGTATACTGTTTTATTTGAGAAGGAGCAAATGGAAAAAGAGGGTGCAACGTAATTTGCACAATTACGTAAAGTAAGTTTCTGAAAATTAATGACGACTAAAAAAAGTTTTTTTTCATTTTACTGTGATAGTTGTGCATGACAAAATAGGAATTGTGCCTTGGTTTCCTATTTTTTGATAATGCCTTATTTATTAAGGAAATAACTATTACCTTTCGCCGGGATAAACAATGATGTCGGTGGACGTGGCGCCTGCTACAATCAAGTAATTTAGTAGACAAATATAATTTGGGCACCATCCTAATAAACTGCATCCTTTAATATTTAAAGCATTCAAAATTGGTGTGGTGATTCTAATCAAAGTATGCCCACTATTGTATTCATGTAGTCTGAAGGCCAAGTAATGCACGTTTTTGTTTCAGCTTTTTGATGACCTTGACTGCTCTTCCCTTAATGTAAATAAATAATAAGTCTTAGGACCTGTTGTTTCGTAGAAGTTCACGAGTGACAAAAGCATGAAATGAATATTCAGCGCCATTTTGTTTTTTTGACATTCGAATCATTAGATCACAGTGGGTTTTGGTCAAACACCGATTCCAGATACGCTTCAGCTTTTGATGACAATGTTACATTTGAATTTCTGTTAAAAATCGTCCTGATTCTTCATCATGCAACAAACATACCCCATCCTTGTCTGTCTGGTCCAGTAGATGGGAATGCACTGAGTGCAGAAGTTCCACCGTCTGCGTGTACCCCGACATGGCGGCCAGGTGCAGCGGGTTGCGGCCGTGGTGGTCGCGGTGTAAGAGCGCCCCGCGCGCCAGTAGCAGCTGGATGACCCGGGTGTGGCCCTGCTGCGAGGCGATGTGCAGCGGCGTCAGCCCGCCACCGTCGCTCTCGTTGATGATGAAGGCGCCCTTCAGCGAGTCCAGCAGCTGGCAGACGGTATGGTAGCGGCCGTACCTGCAATCATCACGCGAAATGCTTATATTATTATTAGCTCACGACACAGCATGACACAGCTCACAGCGTTGCCAGATGTATTGTATTAGATTAGAGAAATTGCGCCATTCCATATCAGGATCTTATTCCTTATTCAATTACTTTCCTCTTCAGATGACCAAGTTTATGTCACCAGCGTTACGGTGGAAGTTTTATACACACCTACTGCCACTATTATTGGTATTAAAATAGCACACTACCCTACTCACGACACTGGTGTTCCACGTAGGTTGATGTTGGAAGATTTTCAGATTGGTATAAGGCCTCTTTTGTGATTAACATGATATTGATTGTAAAAAGGTTAAGTTTATACATCAAATCTCAAAAATTAACACCACGATAGCAGTCTTTGTTGTCGTACTAGGTAGGATTAATGCATTAAAAAACCCTTAACGCACATTCAGTTGAATTGGTAGGTCCATAGAAATGGTTAAGTCATGTTGTTTTTTACTTTAATATTTTTAGAAGTAGGTATCGCATAATTTCTCAGCTTTATTATGGTATTTTATAACAGGGTCTAGGACGTTTCTACACCGCCGGTTCTTCGCCGCCAGTTCATCGCCGAAGTTTCTACGCCGGGACGGTTCTAGACTGGCCGTTTCTACGCCAGCCGATTCTACGCCGCATTCAAATTAAATTAACAATTACAATTAAACTTTATTGTTAAAACCTAACCTAACCTAACCATAACATCATTAAGATAACCCGGATTAAAACTTCTGATTACCTGCTTTGTCATGCTTACCTGCTTCGTCAATGGGTCATTAAGATAATCCCGGCGATTGTAACTTGCATGTACAAAATTTCCATTCGGAAATTCTTTAATTCTTTTAAATTAAAATAAATGTTAATGCTACTTTTTAAATGATTCGATAATTTTTGTATAGTCTACTTTATTTTCTATGACTGTATGTAGGTATGTGTTTAAACAATAAAGTTTAATTGTAATTGTTAATTTAATTTGAATGCGGCGTAGAATCGGCTGGCGTAGAAACGACCATTGCAGAACCGTCCCGGCGTAGAAACGGCGGCGATGAACTGGCGGCGAAGAACCGGCGGTGTAGAAACGTCCCATTACTTTATAACATTCCTATGTTCGGACTACGGCGTGGCGTTTCGACTGTAAGCATCACATTTTCCGGGCCGAATATCGATATTTCGGAGTCGGGTATGTTGTTGTTCGATCCAAACTATGTAGGTATACATAGAATAATTTGTTTTAACGTTACTAATCCTCATCTATACCTCCATCTCCAAGAGACTCTTCCCAAGTAGATTAACAAGTCTTTTACCTGGCTGCGAAATGCAGAGGACTCTCATTGTTATTGTTCTTTAAGTTGATGCAAGCCCCGAGCTGTATGAGATTTTCAAGGGAGCGAATGTGTCCTTCTCTACTGGCGTAATGCAGGGGGGAGCATCCCATATTGTCCTTTTCATTGAGTAACTGGTGAATATTTTTATCCTTCTCGTCCTGAAAAAGTTTTGTTCAGGTTAGTACTCTTTTAATAACATATTTTGTATGATACGAGTAGTTAGGGTACAATTGAGTAGAATTTTCTAAAATACTAATTTTACCTTGTATAATTTAGAAAAGTCTTCCAGACGTCCACCATTAAGAACAACCAAATGAAGAACGTTCCTATTGTTCATGTCTTTCAATCCAATATTTGCGTTTAGACGAATCTGCAGAAAAAAACCCACATTAAGTAAAATAAAAATTCTCAGCCAATTAACTTTATTTATATAGAAATACTCCGTAAGCTTGATGGAAGGACTACAGTATCCAGCAAAATCTAACGTCACTGTTGCTATACTGCAGGCGTAGACTTTCCATGCTGTTATTCTTAAAGTTAAAACAGTTCCTTGTTAAAAGAAGTGTTACAAAAGCAGAGTTTATGTACCAGGGTATGTACGGTCTTCCATCCCCCCCTCGAGGCAGCCAGCAGCAGCGGAGACCGCAACTCCTTGTCCAGCGGATTGATGTCCGAGCCCTGCTCGATGAGGAACTCCACGATGGCCGGGTGGTCGAACATCGCCGCACAGTGAAGTGGGGTCATGCGTTGGACGTCGCATGACATCAGGCACGCGACCTTCTCCGACGGTTGCATGTCGAACATGAGTTTGATAATGTCAATCGCTCCCTGGAATAATTTAATCATTCTTGCTGACATTTGATGCGTGATAATTATGATATTAAATATTTCTGTTACATTTATTTTTTCACCCAGTGTTGAGTTTATCCTCTTGGGGCCTTTCTTATAGCTCCTTACGTCAACATTTTTTATTGTTATACAAGCGTAAACTCGTAAAATATCACGCGATATTATAATTGTAGGATTTGTGAAGCTAAAAATATTATTTAAAAAAATAATTTTATCTTTGGAATGATAGAAAATTTGAAAAATGAAGACACTTGTCCCATGACAATATAAAAATACAAGACTCGTTATCGAACAACAATTATAGCACCGTTTGTGAAAAAGATAGCAATTCAAATAAAATGTATGTGTGTACGAATGAAATAGCTGTATGAACGGACCGCTAAAGTACTTCCACTGAACCCAGTTCTGTGAAACCATGCGCGTTGATCAGTAACGTATTCTCTCTACTAAAACTTATACGCGTATTTGAAACATTTAAACAAAACAAAATATAATTAAATTAATGGTATAATATATTTTTCATCCTTGTCCTTTTCAAATTAATCGCATAGTATATAATTATTTTCATTTTGGTCCGTTTTTAAATTGATAATAAAATATGTTAATTCCAATCAAATACCAAATTGTCACCTCACATGTTTATTACATTATTGAATTAGCTTCCATCAACTTAGTAGGTACACATTATTAGTAAGAAACATTAATACAACAATACATTTAAATATATTATTTTGTGTTATTTTTATATTATTTTATAAAATTATAAACCTCAACACAGGCTAGTCGTAGTGAGGTTAAATTGGAAATATAAATAATTTTACCATGTGAAGAAACAATAAAAGAAAAAAGCAATGCACGTTTCGAAGAAAAAAATTCTAATTAACATTATTATTTTGGTACCTGTTTTTTTGCTTTTCTGATATGATTTGTTTAGTTGTTCCAAATTTGTTTGTTTGTTCAAAATCAGTTGAAAATTAAAAGTTAATTGAACTTGAATAATGTTACGCATTACGAAAGCAGGATGTTTAATATTCGATATTAAACTAACAAATTAAATGCTTTTATTAAACTAATTCTTTTGAGAAACGCGTCGAATGTAATATCTAATAAATGGAGGATTTACGGTTTGAATAAAGTTAGTACCTAATTCAGTTTTTGAAATTATTTCACGTTAAATATGCATTATATAATATAATACGAGCTGGCATTAATGAATATACGATTAATTAATAATCTAATTAACATTACTCGTAAGAACTTGTAGTAGCTTCAGGTAGGTACTTGTGTGAGTTGAGTTCATGTTGGGGAGTATGTACGTGTCAAATGGCAATTATTTGAAAATAATAATTGAATTTTGCACAACATGCCAAGGTCCTTGAACCTCATTTTGACGTTGATTGAATTTGGTGTAGAGAATAGATTGATACAACAGGGACAATAAACTAATTTGGGTCAATTTCTTTCGGTCACACATATTATTTGCTTGTTTTTTCATGTTTTTTAACTTGTATTTTTTTGTTCACGTTTTTGTACTTAGATTAATTAAGATTAATCAAACCACATGAATGTGTGTGTTTTCTAGTATCTAAAAAGAATTACCCTATTTAAAATTTTTTGACAATTTTTTTAATGTATTATTTAATCTGCAGTTAAAAAAATATATATCTAAACTCAAATATTGATTCTTAAGTGTTGTTTAATGTGAAAAATGGTCCAGCCACGATGCAAGAATTCATAACAATTATAGGCATTTTAACTTGAATATATTTACGTGCGTAAGTTAATTTGAGTAAATTTTGTTCTTCTTAAAAACAAACTAATTAAATTATATAGGTACTTATTCGAGTAGAATGTCTAATTTATTGTAATGTGGGAAACGTTAGTTACGTTTTCCCTTCATCGTGTTGATGCAGGTTAAAATCTTTTGTCGTGTAAAAAAAAAACAATTTTGAACAGATTGTAAATGAATTTCCTTTGTACCTGAGAGCAGGCCAAATGAACTGGCGTAGACAAGTCATGTTGCTGCGTGGATATTTTGGCTCCAGACTTAAGGCAGAGTTCTACAGCCTTTATGTCCCCACCGTGCACGGCCGAGTGAAGGGGCACGTTGCCCTCGGAGTCGTAGAATGAGATCATCTCCTCGCGGCTGCAGCCGTTGGACTCGCCCCACTGCAGAAACACCTCGATGGTACGAGAGGAGGCGTTCTTGGCCGCCTCGTGGATCGGGTAGTAGCCGTTGTTGCATGGGCGGCGGGGGCATGCGCCGAATTCTGTAATCTGGACACAAAATTTTATAATAAGACATTGTTTAAATTAAACGAAAATAAAAATAAAAAGTTTTAACCACAATTTTGAATAACAAAAGTATCAACATGTTTTTAAAACCCCGTGAGGGCCTTTTTGAGGGATCAACTGTTCGGGAGATCATATGGCTGGGGGTCAACTGTCCGGGGGGTCAACTGTCCCGGGGGTCAACTGTCCGGGGGGTCAATTGTCCGGGGGATCAACTGTCGAGTCACCGAAAATAGTTGACACTTTACCTACGTATGTCGCATCTATTAGTGTAAAAAACAATCAGATTTTTAGAAATGATTAATTGTATATATAATTTTAGATATAATTTCATATAAATATACTTTGAATCTCGAAATGTCGCACATAATAAATTTTAGTACTTCATTTAAGCATAAGGTATAAGTGGTAAACTAATAACCCCATCATCTTCAATAATAGTTTTATAATCTTGGGGAGCTTTAGTAGGGTTACATGACAAAATAAAAAAGTAAAGTTTAAAAAAAATTAACATTAGTGGGTAGCTCCCTTGAGGTGACCTTTTCGCAAAAAAGGCGCTATAAAAATAATCCAATAATAATAATTATTATTGGACTGTGTCGGACTGTGGGAGGACGATGTCAGGAAAGATGCCAGAGGACTACTCCATGTTGCAGATTGGAAGACGACGGCCGAGGACAGAGGGCGGTGGAGGCTCATGTTAAAGGAGGCCAAGGCTCGAAATGGGCTGTAGAGCCATTGAAGAAGAATTGGCCTGTAAGGGTTATGGCGAGGGTATCTTTAAGGGGCGAGTGATAAGTAAAGAAAAAGTTTTTTTTTAAATTTGATAACAATATGAATCTCTTTAAAAATCCTACATATTATTAATAATTTAACTACCAGAATCCGGGCGCATTCCTCGTGGTCGTAGATGGCAGCCAGGTGCAGGGCAGAGCGGCCGTGTTCGCCGCCCTGCTGGATGTCGATGACGTGGCGGTGCTCGCTCATGGCGCGCAGCGTCAGCGGGCGGTTCAGCTCCGTGGCCAGGTGCACGGCTGCCTGCTTCTTCTCATTCAGAATACTGGTGTCCACCGGACTGTATGAGAGCAACTATTTTTTTAATTGTTCGTACATAAGAGTATTTCTCAAAACCCATTTAAATATCTGCGTCGTTTTCAAAAACAAGTTTCTTCAGCCACCCAACCAAACCCACAGTTTTTTGGAGGACTATATTTTGAACGCTTTCTTATTACCTTCACCACCCTCCTGCAGTCCAGAAAAGTCATTCTATTCCCTTGAAACCACCAAAACTGTTCTGTAACATCGCCCATTGTTAAATCACAGAGTATATATTATAGGTACTTTTATTGATTCAAACCTACCTACATATTTCGTCGCCAAACCGAATACGAATTGTATTCTTTAAAAAACATATTTAATGAATGGCTAAAAGCTCACCATTAGAACCTACAATTAACATATGGGTTAGGAAGTTATGGACCTAAGAAGCCCTGGTTGGAGCAATTCTAGAATAATTTGAAGCTGCGGAGTGAGAGGAAAGATGTATGAAAAATGTCAAAACCAACATAAATTTGTATTGACTTATTCCATACCTTGGCTCACTAAATATCCCCAAAATCATAAGCCGTCAAAACTGAATTAACAATACAAAAATAAAATAATAATAGCTCATTGTGCACCACTTTGCATACAAATAAGTTCAAAAGTTAGTCATACAAGATGGTTGCCAGGTAATTTCCCCTCACCCTAGATTTAGCTTCAAAGCCATTCATACAAAATTGCACTAATGCTCTGTCCAGCGCTTTTTAGGTCTATGGCAAAAGTAGATACAGAAATTTTAATAAGTACCTAATCCATTTTATTCCGGTAGAATGTATTGACCAAAAGTGAATACTGGCTATGTAGAATTATTTTGTGGCAAGGCCCTATGTATATAAATATAAACTCAGCCACGTTTAGTTTTTATGAAAGTTTTAACTTTGATAAAGAAAATCAACTTTTTTTCTTAACCAATGTTTTGTGAATAACGAAATTCTGGTTCGTGATGAGGGAACGAAGAGAATGATTGTCACTTCTAATATAATAGTGTGTTTCGTTATGACGTTTGTAATTTTTCTGGTATTATCAGCTTTATCCTGCTCCCACCAACCGTATAGCAGGAATTCCGCGCTTGATTTTGTACATGGAACGGCACACACCTAAGAAAAAGTGGGCAAGTAATAATAATTCAACCGTCATCGACTAAAGACCGGAGAGAAAGACGCCGTTAAATATTCGTAGCACATGCTAGCCGATTATGTGCATTAGTTAATGTTAAAAAGAGTGACTTGTGACTCATCGAACGTTCTTCCCAAGTGTTGGCCTTGCTGGACAACAAAGCAAAGAATCACCAAACCTGGTAAGTGCAGAAATCTGGTAATTACTTTGTGTGTTGGTTGGGGTGGCGCAATTTCCTGTCGTATTACAAGTCTCCTGGAACAGCTTCATCGCACAAAACCCAAAATATTATTTCATAACCAAGGATTGATTCTGAGGAGACCTAATGCTCTTAATTTGGTACCAACTTTGAGGAACCGAAACTCGTACATAGAGCTGCAAGTATTAATTCTGTTATATTTTCTAACGTATCATTTAAAGCCATACAGTGTATTGTTATGAAGGTAGATACACCTAAGGTACAGAGAATTTAGAATTTAGAGGGCTATTATTCAAGAAAAACATTCACAACTTGTTTACCATTGTAAATTTAAAATCTGCTTATAACCTTTCTTACATTTTTTAATTTTATTTTTCTATTTTTTAATTTCTCAACTCTCTTTTAAATTTTAAATATTAATTTCATCTAAATAAAAAGTAAAATTTCAATTTTATAAACTCATAATATATGTCAATAATTTTTTACAATATTGCTATTTTTGTATTATCATATTTAAATATTCTTTTAGTCTATTCTCTACGTTTATATTATTTAAAATACAAGTTAGCAACTTCTTATATCAACCAAGAAAACTTTTCATATTATTTATAAAGTGCAATAACTAAGTAAAAGTCAATACACTAGACTAAACATGAATCGCTTTTAATAAATATGCCTATTTCTGACTGTCCTAAAACAGGTAATCTCCTAGTTGGACAGCCAAAGATCACTGTAATATGTAATATGTCATGTTTAAAAAAAAAAAAAAACTTATGGATAAAGTTAGTTCAAGTCTTATATTTATATATATATAAATATAATATATATATATATATATATATATATATATATATATATATATATATATATATATATATATACAGGGTGTATCGGCACTAACCCGACAAACTTTAACCAGCTATTCCTTAGCACATTTGGAGTAAAAAATGTTATGTGCACTTTGCTGTCCGGTAACGTTTTTTTTTAATAAAAAATTAATTAAACATATTTTCACCACATGTCACCACTGTTTTATCCTTTGTCAAAATTTGAAAGCAACATCGCAACTCTCGCGTGTTGCTGCGAACGAAGCCCGTATTACATAATCCAGTACCAGAAAAGAAATATTTTATTTAACAATAATGATTATTCACATTTTTCGTATGCGAATCACTGATTGTCTTCTTGTATTGTACACATCAGTTTTATTTTTGTATCTAAATTGTTTCACCTCTGGAATGCTTTGGTTTCACCTCTTACGCGTTTCACGTATTAAATAGTCTAATTTTGAAACTAAGAAACTAATTAGTAGATTTCCTGAATTTATAATCGAAGTCCAATAATTCTGAGCACTTTTAAAAACAATTTTCCTCACTTAGGTACTTATCAATAATAATAATTGGATTATTTGAACAGCGCCGTTGTTTTTTAAATCACCGTAAGTGCTCTGTCAAAATGTTACTTGCTAGGCTATCCTACAACGTATATTTTTTAATAAATTTAGTTATTTACAACTTCGCGGAATGTGATTTATGAATATTATTGCTTATGTTAAAAGCCTTCCAGAATTACCGGAATATAACGAGCAGCTTGACACACTTAAGTTTATTTCCACTAATTTGAAGGTACAAAGAATGTATAGTTTTAAAAACAATCCCGATGAATCAAAAAACGGTTCATATAAAACTGCTGCGCAACACACTGAGACAAAGGAAAGCACTCACACAAACGTCATGACTGCATTGGATTGACCACCTGCAAATGAATGCTGCCAGATTGCTAATTTATTTAAACAATAATTATTAAATTTTATTTAAAATATCGCAATTTTTTTAAAAAATTGACAATAAATTACAACTATAATTTAAAAAAAATATTCTTAACCCCACGCTTTTTCGTAATTGATTAATTAATTCAGAATTTAAACGTTGCTTGAAATGACTAGCCGTATTTGGTGACCAGATCTGAATATCCAGGTTCAGAATTTAAACGTTGCTTGAAATGACTAGCCGTATTTGGTGACCAGATCTGAATATCCAGGTTTAGAATTTAAACGTTGCTTGAAATGACTAGCCGTATTTGGTGACCAGATCTGAATATCCAGGTTCAGAATTTAAACGTTGCTTGAAATGACTAGCCGTATTTGGTGACCAGATCTGAATATCCAGGTTTAGAATTTAAACGTTGCTTGAAATGACTAGCCGTATTTGGTGACCAGATCTGAATATCCAGGTTCAGAATTTAAACGTTGCTTGAAATGACTAGCCGTATTTGGTGACCAGATCTGAATATCCAGGTTTAGAATTTAAACGTTACTTGAAATGACTAGCCGTATTTGGTGACCAGATCTGAATATCCAGGTTCAGAATTTAAACGTTGCTTGAAATGACTAGCCGTATTTGGTGACCAGATCTGAATATCCAGGTTTAGAATTTAAACGTTGCTTGAAATGACTAGCCGTATTTGGTGACCAGATCTGAATATCCAGGTACTTCCTCACCTTCCACTCCTTCCCTTAGCCATAAAACTTACCCCAATTCAACATAAAAATTGTTTAAATTATCGGATGTAATGAAATGCATAATAATTAGACCCCAAAATACTTAATTATTCAGGGAAATAAACCCCTGAGTCATCAGTTGGAAATACCAACGACATTAAGTGAAATTAACAATGCAATAATCCTATTATTGCATTGTTTAAAATTTCACTTAATTATTAGCATTAGCAAATAATATTGGGATTAGCAAATAATAATTTACGACAATTTACTCGGAAATCAATAAAGCCAGAATAATAAAAAAAGAAAGTTATCACTTACGTCGTCTGTAAGTGGCTTTACCAAAGTTTGATAATGCCGTCAGAAGGTGAAACAGCTGTCACGCGTAATAATAATTACAACTAGCAGAACTTGTTTATAAACACACTGTTTTTATAAATTTTTTAATAAGACTGTTAAAATAAAAAAAATCTCTAAATTGAAATGGAGTTCTACAAACTAAACTTAAAATCAAATAAATTTATTGCGAAGGTTCAAAGTACTGTACTGTAATATTATATTAAATAATTTTTACGTGTTTAATTATTGTTTAAAGTCAGATTAAAGCGATTAAAAAACCCACCTGGCAATTCTTATTCGAGTTTCGTTGTTTTTACGTATTGGCGCGCTTACAAGCATCAGTCGTCTCATTTTTAACCATTAATATTTAGTGTGTAGGAAAGAGAGAAGACGCTTTTCGACACACTTGTCGAAAAACTTGTTGAATGCCGACGGGCATACTCTTCTACAGATTTTATTAAATATTGATATGTAGGTAATATTGATGTGTAAATGAATGACATTGTGAGAATTTTACCAATAAATAATAAATGAAAATGCGGACATGTAGTTTATGTTAATTTTTTTATTGGAGCATTTGTTCGAAGTGACTACCATTATTTTCGATGCAAGCGTGTAGTCTTGTTATATTTTGATTATTTAAGTTTGCAGGATTTGCTTTAATTTCTGCAGCGGCTTCCATCACTCGTTCGAGCAGTTGCTCTCTTGAGGCTATTGGCTTAGCATACACTTTTTCCTTGAGAGCCCCCCACAGGTAGTAATCCAGGGGGGTCAGGTCGGGTGATCTTGGTGGCCAAGCAATGGCCGGACTTCCACGGCCTATCCAACGACCAGGAAACTCGACATCCAAGTAGTTCCGCACGGCAATCGAATAGTGTGGTGGGGCTCCATCGTGCTGGAACCACATTCTCCGTAGTAATTCGAGGTTCACATCTTCCAGAATCTCGCCCAGTTGCACTTGTAAGAACTCCAAATACATCGGTCCATTTAGTCTGGGAGGCAACTCGATTGGACCGAGTATTTGATTTCCCAGGATTCCTGCCCACATGTTGATGGAAAATCTGTCCTGGCTCGACGACTCCCGAACAAGCTTGGGGTTTTGTTCAGCCCAATGGTGCAAGTTGTGCACATTTAGCACTCCTGTTTTAGTGAACTGTGCTTCGTCGGTAAACAATATGTTTTTCATGAAGTCTGCATCTCTTATGACATTATGCAGCATTCTTCTGCAGTACACGACTCTGGAAAAGTGGTCATTCTCCATGAGGCCTTGGCAGCGCCTATAGTGAAAAGGTTTGAGCCCGTGCTTCTTCAGAACTCTCCATACCGCCATGTGTTCCCTGTGTCCTATCATCAGAGCGACCCGACGCACGGACAGCGTGGGGTCTTCGGTAATTAAGTTCAGGATTCTCTCCTCAACTGCCACAGGAACGATGTTGTGTCCTCCGCCGGCGCCTTCAATCCGTCCGATGCCACAGTCACGCAATTGTTGATACATCTGAAACAAAACAACAAATAACAACTGCTTTTATTATTCAGCTCAGTAATAATGTCAAATAAACAATCGCGGGCTTTTTCACTCATTTTATTTTTAAAGAACACTTATTTTAGGCACATATCAGAAAACTTACGTTTTCTCTTCATTTATTTCATTTTTTTATAGTAAAATGTATAACAAAGTGTTTTAAATTATAATTTTCTTAACTAGGTACGGTTGATATCTTGGATTCACAGGGGTGAAATTGAATTCAAGTAATTTAAATAATCCCATGGTGAGAAAGGGAGTGAATTCAATTGCAGTGAATGATGCATTTATTAGAGATTAAAATTAATTAACTTTTTAAAACGCCGTTTAGTGACCACTGAACACAAATCACCTAAAGTACAATTTACATTTTTAAAGTTGGTGGCCCCTTGTTATGTTTTTAATGTTCCCAGTTTAAATTTCAAAAGCGCTTTTTGGCATTATCAATGAATGTAAATAGTTTCAATAAACAATTGATAGGGTACAAACCTGGACAAAGGTAGCATGGTGTGGGACGCGTCTTCCAGGAAACCTCATGCGATACTCCCTTACGGCTGCTCGTGAATTTCCATTGCAAAATCCATAAACAAAAACAATATCTGCTTGCTCGGCAGGTGGATAATTGAGGGGCATATTTCAACAGTAAAAACTTAGATAACAAAACAAAAACGAAACTAGAAACTTGATGACATGCGAACTCCCAAAACAGCACTGACCACTGATACGAGACGGGGTGGCGGGAACCACACGGGACTTGAGACAGAATATGTGTGAAAGAGATGACAGTAGCGCGGCGTTGCCAATTATTTTACCCCTATACTGTGGGCAGTAGCGGAGTGTGGAAATTTTATTTATTTTTTGTTTTTAAAAGAAAAAAAATGTTACCGGACAGCAAAGTGTACATAACATTTTTTACTCCAAATGTGCTAAGGAATAGCTGGTTAAAGTTTGTCGGGTTAGTGCCGATACACCCTGTATATATTGACCTCTTCCCGTAGTATGTTGATCCAGTAAGAAGTTGTTAGACTAAGTTGATCCACCTTTAACACCATATAACTTGGCAATTATGGAATACATCTGAATGAATTGACAACAGTGGTACAATAATTATCAATGTTGCCAGTTTGCCAGAAAAACCATTTGATGTACTGTTCATAAAATTTTCAAAATTTGTATGGAAATCGGATGCATAATTTATGTTGATCTACCCAAATTGGCATACTTATGTTGATCTCATATATATTGATCTATTCCCGTAGTATGTTGATCCAGGTAAGAAGTTATTAGACAAAGTTGATCTGTGTCCCTATATATGGTTTTACTAAATGAACCAATCAAGGGGGCAATCGGTGGACTGTTCATCACAAGGTTTTATGTGATTCCGTAATCTTTTGTGATATTGAACTCAAAGTATTAGTCTCTAGAGTCGAATATCGCATGAAATGAGTGTGAGATGGTACCGTTTCAAATAAAAATGACGTGTTCATTCGACTGTTTGTTGCTTGAATTGTTTATAAGAAATGTATGCGTATTTAGATTGAAACGAAACTTTCGCAAAAATCAAATCCATAAACAAATACCTACTGCGTGGCGGGCCGGATCGAAAGAGACTGGTTGAGGGATACCTTTTGACCATCAAAATCCAAAATGGCGGCAAAAGGCATAATGTTATATGGGAAATTTTGAACTTGCATCTATTACCATCTCTCCTGATTACGCTTCGTGACTTAGTAGGGGTGGCCGGGTTCTTGGTTATAATGAGTAATTAATGGATGATTGGACGAGGTTGGAGCTAACAAAAAACTGTCCAAAGAAGCGAAGCTAGCAGTCCACAATGGAGTGCTGGTACCTACCCTAATATATGGAAGTGAGGCATGGAACTGGCAGAAGAAGGCTGAAAGTAGACTGAATACTGTAGAAATGAGATCGCTGAGGCATATGTACGTAAAATGAAATGCTCTTAAAAGAAACATCTCATATTTAATATTATACAACAATATGACCGGAAGTCGGCATCTTTCTTTGAAATAAATAAATCATAAACTAAAAAACAGCTACAAGGTGGTTACAAATGCAATTATATTTAATCAATTTGTTCGATTATATTTTATATGAAGTTTTTTTTACAGTGGCCCAAATGAATTCTATATGTGGCCAATTGAACCAATTCAACCAAAGTTGTCCAATTTTAATAACTTCGACGAGGAAAAGAAGTTTTTTAATTAGTTGAATAATAATTTTTCAAAATTTCAATTATGTTTAACGTAATACACTATCTGGCATCAAGAAAATCAGTCTAGTCACGAACCGTAACTATTTAGTGTAATAAAATAAAAAAATAAAATTATGTTTATATCATAGTTTGCTTTAATCTCAATAAAAAAGAAGGAAAAAAGTTTTTTTTTTATGAATGAGATAAAACTTTCCCCCAAACAACGTGTATATTTAACTAACTAACTAATTAACGATCACGCCGTTTCCCCGCAGGGGTAGACAGAGAGGACGGACCGCCAAACAACTCGGTCTTGGCACACACTTCTTGCCTCATTCACATTCATACATCGTCTCATAATACTCTTCTATTATTCTGACTCTTGACATGGCCCGACTTGAGTATCTGATTCACTTGACCGTGCCATGTCTTCCTCGGGCGTCCCCGACTTCTGCTACCATTCACATTTGCATCATATATCCTCTTTACACACTCCTATCTTCGCTCATTCGCTCTACATGCCCAAACCATCTAAGCGTCCTTTTCTTAATCTTACTCATTACGCTTACATCAGCCTTGCACTCTTTGCGGATCTCCACATTCCTCACACGATCAAACATGGTTTTACCACACATACGTCTCAGAGATCTCATGTATGAATTAAAATTAAAATAGCAACTTCACATTAGGAACGAGAGGACAACGAACAAATAAGTACATTGACTAAGTGTTACGGACGGACATGCACTTGAGCAAGACTTGGGAGCTGTATTCACAGAAACTTTAAAAAAAAAACTGACGTTTAGTTATAGTACTGGGTCAATTGTACTGGTATCCCCCGAAAACATAAAAACATAAACAATATAAACTAATTTTTGAAAAGAAAGACAAACATTCCCGGGTTAAGAATAACCTGGCAATATTTGAAAATCTCCTACTACCACCACAGTCAGCTGAAAATGTTGCTTGTGTTGTGATGGGGGACTTAGCCAGCCCAGGAATTGAACACACTATGCCTGGGTGGGACCCAAACGCGATGTCAACTCGGCCACCGACCGGTCTAAAATATGGCAGAAATCGCTCCAGTGGATAAGTAATAAAATGTAGTTTATAGGCACTTTATAAAAAAAAATTGTCTAAAGAAACAGAAAATTTTTTAAAACAGTAATAAATAAAATACATTCTGGAATCGTTAATAAGTCGTTATGAAATATTTAGCCGTGTTAAGTAATAAATAGTATCGCGGTGGCAAAACGTGGAATTCCATAGCCGTTTTTAATTTATTAAAAATATTTATGATATCAAAGACAAAACAATTAAATGTATTCTAATCAGGGTGTCGTTATATCCCGGCCGGCGCGGGCGGCCAGAGACTTAGAGTATTATTACTTTAAGGCCTGAGTCCGCAGGTGCGTAGGTACGTAGGTAGGTACGTATGGTAGGGGTATTAGTTATCTAATAAATGGTTCCCGGGGCGGCGGTACACATAATTGTAATAGTTCTCGAGGGCTCTGATGTACAGACATTATGGCTCCTGTTGATTGACGAACATATACTAAAACATCGTTGGTTGGAATCGGTGCTTGAAATGACTTTAGCCATGTTTAGTAAAAAACAAATTGGAATTAATTTTTCAGCAATTTCAATTTAAAATTTGAAAGATTAAATTCTCACCAATCTAATCGCCGCAATTTTAATAGGCACATATTATGGATATTACGCTTTGTTTCAACTTAATCATTACAAGAAACTTACGTCGGGAGAGATGGTAAAAGATACATTAAAATAAAATTTTATTCAATCAATGTTAGAAATTTCTCTTATAAAATGACTTAGACAAATCTCACCCCATGAAACCGGGCACCCCTGCTAAGTCACGAAACGTAATAAATGATGCATTAAAGTTACATTTTTGTTTAATCAAGTTCAAAAGATTTTGTTGATCTCATATATATTGATCTATTCCCGTAGTATGTTGATCCAGGTAAGAAGTTATTAGACAAAGTTGATCTGTGTCCCTATATATGCTTTTACTAAATGAACCAATCAAGGGGGCAATCGGTGGACTGTTCATCACAAGGTTTTATGTGATTCCTTTATCTTTTGTGATATTGAACTCAAAGTATTAGTCTCTAGAGTCGAATATCGCATGAAATGACTGTGAGATGGTACCCTTTCAAATCAAAATGACGTGTGTTGCTTGAATTGTTTATAAGAAATGTATGCGTATTTAGATTGAAACGAAAATTTCGCAAAAACAAATCAGGGGTACACGGGTTCATAGGGTGAGGTTTGTCTAGGTCCTGGCGGCGGATGCGTTTGCCCATCTACTGCGTGGCGGGCCGGATCGAAATAAACTGGTTGAGGGATACCTTCCGACCATAAAAATCCGAAATGGCGGCAAAAGGAATAATGTTATGTAGGAAATTTTGAACCTGTATCTTTTACCATCTCTCCTGATTACGCTTCGTGACTTAGTAGGGGAGGCCGGGTTCTTGATTATAATGGGTAATTAATGGATGATTGGACGCGGATGGAGCTAACTAAAAACTGTCCAAAGAAGCGAAGCTAGCAGTCCACAATGTAGTGCTGGTACCTACCCTAATATATGGAAATGAGGCATGGAATTGGCAGAAGAAGGCTGAAAGTAGACAGAATACTGTAGAAATGAAATCCCTGAGGCATATGTGCAGTAAAATCATGTATGACGAAATGTGCGTATGCTGTGTCTATTCTACAGATATTTTATTAGAGCCTGTTAAAAGGAGCTAGCAGCATTGATCCCCGTTGCACCGTGCACGTGCTTGATACTCGACGATCCGAGCGGAATACACGTTCACAGTTAAGTTGATGTTATCTATACATATATGAACGGGTCGTTTCTCCGACTCGTTTTACCGTAAGGCGGCTCGCATGTGGAACGAGCTATCAGCATCTGTTTTTCCTCCTCCATATAATTCGCGCCTATTTAAGACCAGCATTAATAAATTCATTCCTACAGCCCGTACCTTAACCCGCCTCATAACGCTGCCCAACCGGTTGGCGACATAGTTTCTCTGTATTTAACGTGTAAAGATAGGGGCGCTCTAGTGAGAGGTGTCACATAAAAAAATCATACCGCCGAATTTGAATATGGAATAATTTCCTTTTGCCGCCATTTTAGATTTTTATGGCCAAAAGGTATCCCTCAACCAGTCTCTTTCGATCCGGCCCGCCACGTAGTAGCTGAGCAAACGCAACAGTGTACCCCTGCTATTTACTGATTTGATTTTTGCGAATGTTTCGAATAGCTCTAAAGATGATTCTTTTAAAATCATCTCATATTTAATATTATAAAACAATATGACCGGAAATCAGCTGAACTAAAAAAACAGCTACAAGGTGGTTACAATTACTATTATATTAAATCAATTTTGTCATGTAATTCCCAAACAATGTGTATATATATATTCCTTTAAATTAAAATAGCAACTTCATATTAGAAAAGAGAGGACAACGAACAAATAAGTACATTGACTAAGTGTTACGGACGGACATGCACTTGAGCTTATAAAACTTGGGAGCTGTACTCACAGAAACTGGAGTTTAGTTGTAATACGGGGTCAATTGTACCGGTATAATCATCCCCCAAAAACATTAACACAGAAACCATATAAACTACTAAATGCGGTTTAAAGCTAACGAATCCACCTAGATTTAATCAATAATCCCATATTTCTAGATTCCATAAGTACCCACTCTATTGTGTACCTAGAGGTAAAACTAAGATATTGCACAATATTGGCAAAATATGGCAGAAATCGCTCCAGTGGATAAGTAATAAAACGAAGTTTATAGGCACTTTATAAAAAAAAATGTCTAAAGAAACAGATAAATTTTTAAAACAATTATGAATAAAGTACATTCTGGAATCGTTAATAACTCATTTTGAAATATTTCGCCGTGTTTAGTAATCAATAGTATCAGGAAACGCGGTGGCAAGACGTAGAATTCCATAGCCGTTGATTATCAAAGACAAAACAATTAAATATATGAAATTCTCTGTATGAAATTAGTTTTCATACAGAGAATATCCAAATAACCCTTTTTTGTGTATAAAAACATATCGGCTTTTTAGTTAAGATGTGGTGTGATATGATTTGTATTTTTTTATGAAACACTAATATGAGGCATGAAGGAATTATCAAAATTTAAATAAAATATATTGAAGTGTTTTATCTTATCTTTTAGTTGGTATTACTATAAACTGCACGTGTTAGTTCATCTTCTGCCATGTTTGTGCTAAAAATACTTTATTCAATTTCTCGAAGCAAGCTGTAGCTTTTTGTAGGAAATATGATATCTGATTATAATATTGTCAATATTTCTTTTTTTCATTTTTTACAAATAAAAACTTGTGTGAATACCGCACCAGAGTCATACAGTCCTAACCGCTCCCGTCTGGAGCCAGTGAGACTATGGCATCCTCAAAGGAGACCTCAAAGGAGATGACGAGGAGGAAGGTGGGAGAGTACCTAGCTATTCAGATATAACCAAACACTAATTGTAAAATAGTGCAAATTAATTTTAGTAAAATTTATTTGAACCCGCGACCTTCGGATTGCTAGTCGAGAGCCACCTCAAGTAGTTTGATATGTTTGGTGACTTAGCAGGAGTGCCCGGGTTTATGGGGTGAGGTTTGTTCGGTTCTTGGCGGCGGATGCGCTTGCCTACCAAATGCGTGGTGGGCCGGATCGATTAATCCTCTTTCAACGCATCGCCTTGCAACGCAGTAGGAGACTTGGATTCTTATGTTTATCACTCGAACACACTGACCCCCAGATTACTACCCACCCATCATACCTATTTCCTTCCCAGAACTCACTCTCATTCCTTTCTTTCAAAATACCCCCAACACAGCATTCACAAAGATGACATAGGCCTTGAGGGTTACGATTTTCCTTAGGGCCTCCTGTGTGGAGACGATGTAAAAAAATACAAAAAATAAACAACTTTCTCGCTAAATCTTTGGCGGTGACTAATGGTAGGGGTATTGGTTATCTAATAAATGGTTCCCGGGGCGGCGGTACACATAATTGTAATAGTTCTCGAGGGCTCTGATGTACAGACATTATGGCTCCTGTTGATTGACGAACATATACTAAAACATCGTTGGTTGGAATCGGTGCTTGAAATGACTTTAGCCATGTTTAGTAAAAAACAAATTGGAATTAATTTTTCAGCAATTTCAATTTAAAATTTGAAAGATTAAATTCTCACCAATCTAATCGCCGCAATTTTAATAGGCACATATTATGGATATTACGCTTTGTTTCAACTTAATCATTACAAGAAACTTACGTCGGGAGAGATGGTAAAAGATACATTAAAATAAAATTTGATTCAATCAATGTTCAAAATTTCTCTTATAAAATGACTTAGACAAATCTCACCCCATGAACCCGGGCACCCCTGCTAAGTCACGAAACGTAGTAAATGATGCATTAAAGTTACATTTTTGTTTAATCAAGTTCAAAAGGTTTTTTAAGCATGGATTTGACGTTTGCGAAAGTTCCATTTCAATATAAATACGCGTGAGGCAGTCTATCCTCTCTAAGTACAGAGTCATTTTCATAGAATATGGATGTTCTAACGGAATCTAAAAAGTACCACAACGCGCGCGAAATTGGCGGTTACAAGTTACAACACATACAAGCGGTCAAGTTTGTCTGAAATATATAGATCAACAAAATAAATCGTGTAAAATGTATATGCGACCGAAAAATGGGCGTGGCTTACAGCTAAATCTCGATGACACAAGTTGATCTGTAGGGATTTACATATGTATGCCAGCTTGGGTAATGGATCAACATATCCGGGGTGGATCAACAAATGCAAACGGATCAACATATACCTGGCGTACCGTCGCGCGAGATCAACATAGTACGAGAGGGGATAAATATATATATATATATATATAACGATATTTTAAATAATTTGTACTTACACTTGCAGTAAGTAATTGATGACTTCTAATGCATCGTGGTCAACGGCGACATGCAGCGGGGTGTTGCCGGCATTATCCTGGATGTTTAGATCTAGAAAATTCAATAACAGAACAAGAAATAATACTCCTAAATTAAAAGCCATCCTGCACTAAAATGTACTCCCTTCGCTCCACATTTGCAGGAAACGCGCAAGTTTAGAAGGATTTAGTCGCTTTATACATTTAAAAACAGCAGAAAATCGCCATAATTATACAATTCACCAGAAATTTAATTTATTGGGTATGTTTAAAGCAACAAAATGATTTTAGTGTCACACCAAGCGACATATGAATCGGCAACGCACTATCGCCCTCACTCAGCAGGTGGGTTCATCCCAACGGTTTAAAAAACTAGGCCGGCGCAGCTTAGAGAGAACAGATTATTACACCAACTTGAATTGCACACTTTAAAAAACCAGTTTTTTTTAATATGGTTTAAATTTCAGTTTTAATTAAATTAAATTGTTATTTTTATTTAAGTGTGATTAACATAAATTCGTCAGTGTGAAATTCACGTCTATGTAATTTAGTAATTTAACATATTATTTCGTACGTACCAGAATTGTAAAAAACATTATATTGCGATAGACTTGTCAACAAAGAAAAAAAAAAAAAAAAATCGCATTCGCGGTTGATATAATTACCCAACACTAGCCGTGAAACTGGACTAGTGGAATTGTGATGGAAGAGTAAGGTTTTTGAAATTGGACTAGTAGAATATAGTTATTGGAATTGGATTAGTGGAGTGGTAAATGTGGAACCAGTGGAACAAGACAAGTTAACTGGATTAATTAAATATTGGAATGGGTCTGGAGAAATTAAACTTTTAAATGTTTGTTCCTAATAATGAAATTGGACCAGGAAAAGTAGATTAGTGCAATGGACACGCAGATTTGAAATTTTGAAAATAGAATTTGTCATAAAAGAAACACAGTTTTAGAGATGTAATTATTTATCTCCCCACAGGAGCCAGTGACTCACCTCCGCCGGCCGAGTGGATGAAGCGCAGGATGCCGGGACGGTCGCGAGCAGCGGCCAGATGCGCAGAGCCGCGTCCGCGCCCATCGCGCACGGCCAACCGCTCTGGCTCCGCGGAGTACAGCGAGCGGAACTCGTCCACGTTGCCGCTCTCTGCTGCCTGAGACACCAAGTCATTGTCACAATTATACCTAACAACTTTATCTTCCAGAAGTATACCCAAGATTAGAAATACACGAACTGCTTGAAGCTGTTGACATCCACTGCTTGCAGCAGTAATTGTTTCCGAGTCTAAGTGATTTGTATATATCTCTACAAATGTTTTAAACAATTTTAGAACGGTAAATTTACATTTGTATTTAAAAAAAAACAATATTATGTGCGATTCTCAGATAGTTCTGATTATGTCTCTCTGCGCCCTTGAGGTGATTTATTACAAAAATGGCGCTATATAAATTATCCAACTATTATTTTTGCTGGAGCATTTGATTAAATTATTAATGTTATGTCTTTTTGAGACGTCCCTGATCTCTTGTTCCATCCCTTAACGTCAATCCGTTCCAACAATTAAACGTCTTATTCATTACGCTAACGCGGCCCTTGCAATCCTTTCTGATTTCCGCATTTGTAATGATTTCTTACATGGTTTTACCCCCTACCCTCTGCAACATTATTTCAGGTTAACAGGTTTGATAAGTTTCAATGGCGACCACAGTTCTCCACTAACTACTTGCAACTTCAAGATAATGATTTTATTGGCAATAAAATAAATGTTACTTTTGCTGAAAACCTAATCAATCTAAAATGGTAATCTGATATTATAATTTAGGGTATGTTCCTACTGTTGCCAAATCGATATTGAAATTATTAATACAACGTTTTTGCCGTGGATATCATATTTTATTTTCGCTTGATGGATTGCTAATTTTTCCTTATTTTGCTAATTTACATTATGTGAAGATACTTATCTTTATAAATTGACCCAAAAATTCAATGTTTGAACAGAAAACAATACTTTGATGGATTAGAAGTGAACGTTGAAATAATCCGATGAAATTTGAAACACTTTTTATTATTCCGAACACTTCGCGTGATGACAAAGAAAATAAATTACAAATATCGTAAAGTTTCTGTTACTTGTTTTTTTTTAATTAAACAAATACCTTGTTAACATTTATCCGGCTTTTCTAATGACATGTAGTCCAAAAAAAACACATTTTCAAACGACACTTGAGGGAAAACTCATTCAGTTTGGCCTTGTAGAAACAAGTTCAATTATTTCAATTTCATTAGATGAATTTTATAATTAAATTTGGCTGTTTTCTTAACTCCTCTGGGACGCTAAAACCAATGTCGAACACGAATTCGTCGTACACTCAAAGCTATCACATAGCGATTTTTCAATGGTTCCGAAAACACCGTATTTAAATAAATCTTATTAATACTTATGTGGGAATAGATAAATACAAAAAAATAGTATAGTTTAAGGCATTAATTTGTAAGATTAGCTAGTCAGTGTTAAGGGTATAGTAAATGTTTGATTAAAGTTGGTAAAGGAGTGAAGTAGATGTTGACAGTTCACTTTTTAATTTGTTTTATTTTAATCGACTTATTTCAGTGTAGCTATAAGAGCCATAGTAACAATTATGAGAAATTGGAATAGTTTATTTGTTTTTCATACGCCAAATCGTAATTTCACATATAAACAGGAGGATATCAGTGTTATATAGAAAATAATGATAATGATTGTAATTGTAATTATAAATTAGAAATTAAACAAGTACATGCATATACTCAAAATAATATACTTGGCTGAAGTGACACAATTCATATTACAAGCACAAGGAAATTGGGTGCAATGAAAAATAATAATATTACATTTAATTAAAAATATGTTGTAAATTACCATATAATAGTAAAGTAATGGCCTAGGTTAGAATATTATTTATTATTATTATTTTTATTATATATTTTTTTAAATAAAAAAAAATAAGAATATACACAGATTTAGGAAATGAAATTAAAAGAATTTGGCATTCTCAGACTATAAAAATATAACCATTTGTTATTTCGGCTACTGGCATTATACATAGCTCTCTCATTCAATATTTAGGCGTATTAGATCTGTCAAAGAATTTATACATAACAATGCAAAAATCAGTCATTTTAAATACATGTAGGATTACGAAAGATTTTTTAAATATTTATATTGAGGGATCAGTAGTATTTATAGGTCCAATTAGAAGTTCTACCGAGCCGAAACCTCTGATATGAAAATATCTGGAGTCGGTGAATTATTTTTCCATTTGATCTCTGGTGATTTGACGTGTTGTTTTTGTATTTATTATGCTTATATAATGCACTTGCACAATGTGGATTGACTAGATGATCATTTGTGGAGAAGTGTGTGGAAGGGTTTAGTTTTACCCTGTGGGGAAGATTTAACCCGGACATAAATTCGGAAAAAATAATAAAAAAGGTTAGTAAGGGGTATGATTTGAGATTTTCACGGCCAAAAGTATTATAATGATTAGTTTTTGGGGTATGATGCCGTGTTGCGCTACCTCCTTCTTTAGCCACTTTTTCGGAAAGCATTGCAGTGTCCATCATCAGGGCAGATGTGTAATCATGAATACACATCTTTCATTCTTTATTTTTCAAATCATACACAGTACGAACACGCGTTAAAATTATCGTCATATATAAAATAATTGGGATAATTTCACATGTATTTTGACATGATTTAATACTGTTATTTTTATTTCTATTTTCATTAAAACACATTTTTTTCATTAAGTTTAATTTATGTGTGTATTGTGTTTTATTTTTTTTCTTTAAACATATATTTTTTTATTACGTTTTATTATTTATCTACAAACTATTATTTTCCTTGTTTTTACGTTATAATTAAAATCATGTAAAACTACCATAATACGGGCACGAGCCTAGTATGGGAGTTTGGAAAAACATAAAAAAAGTAATTTGTAAATTGTATTAATTTAAAAAATATATATAATTTTTTTGTTCATGCTCAATTAATTTAGTGAGAGTAGCCTACCTTTCGCAAAGTCATCATAGTATGTGGTAATGACTTTATTATCTCTAGAGCTGAATTTAGACAAGAACAATGATTCAAAAAGTGAAGGTATTGTAAATTGGATGTAGATATATTTCCAATAAATAGTTACCACCTAGAAACTTACATTCAACGAAAATACGAGTTCTAGATATCATTGCAACAGAGTTACAGACATGCAACCGAAATTAGTTTTTTTAGTTTTATGTAGGTACGTGGGTTTGATTATCATATAGGTTCGTATGTAAGTATTTGAAAACGCATAATGCATTAAAAGGTTTTAAAACATTTTTTGACGTAATATTTTTTTCTTTCGGAAAAACAAATAAAAACTTATGTTTGTATAATTAATGTGATCGACAACTCAAACTTAAGTAAATTTTATTGACTCTTGATGAATGTGTACTAAAAACCAAATGATTGATTTTTTTTGCACTATGTTCGATAATATGTAATTTTTTGCCACACCATTGAATTTTAAATACTCTCACGAAATAATTAAAAAAATAGTTTTTCCTGCATAATTTGGCGCGTTAGAAATGTAGGAAAACTTTATATCGTTTTCTAGACAAGAAATATCTGATGATAAGTACAAATGTATGTTTTTAAAATGCGAGCAAAAATGACAATGGGCCTATTTTCTAAACTCTACCTAGTATTGATTTTATAACAAAGAATTATTATAATGTATGTTTAATATTCAAAACCCAGCAGGTAGTAACACAAAAAAGCACGGTCAGCTTTATTTGTTCTGAGATCATTGTTATTTTTGTGACAATACGAACAATAAAATTCCATTTTGAATAGTATGCCTTCATAGCAGCACGCAAGTAGAACAAACGAACTTACCCTTAGAATTCTGAAGGGACTTTCCGTAAGAAGGCAGACTTCTCCCACTTTCTTGGAGTCCGTCTTTTCACTATTGACCTGCAACATGGTCTGCAACTCCCCTCCTTCTATGTTCTTCTCGCCGCTCGACTTGCTCGGGGGCATCCCTAACACTTTCCTAAACCACGGCTGCAAAAAACTCACTATTAATAATACAGTATTACAACTTTTACAATGCACTGATTGTTTAGTGATCTTACCATTTAAATATGATTTTGTAATGTGTTATTACAGTTTCAGCTAACGCAATTCACTGCAATATGGATTCTAGATTTAGAGTTAAACGTAAGATCCACTATTGAAAATAAACATGATCACACTATGAGCTAATACTAGACAATGAAAAATATGTTTAAGCATCACGAGCCAATCATAACAACACATTGTACAATTTGTCGATGACAAGATAAAGCAAATACAATATTCAGAAACTAGCTCAAAGCTCTAGAACCATAATTTTTCACTGTTTCCGTTACTTATCACAGAATCTCTGCCATAATTATCTGGAAAATGATAAAGTTAATGGTGTAAGCCTTTGCAAACACGGGGCAAATCGCAATTATTGTATGTTTAAGTACTTTGTATCTGTAAATGTACACAACCTTGTTGATACGATCGTTCGACGGGGTGATATTAGCAATGGCTGCGGTGTCAATCCTTCCAGCGGGCGGGGACACTCCCAGATATCTCAGCAGGAACATAATTGGCATTCCAGACAGTTCTTCAATAGTGGTCACCCTGCGGACAGTAACAAAATCCATCAATTGAACTCGTAAGTACTTGCAGAATACAAATAGGTCTCGCTTCATCTAGAATCTAGAAGATCGTAAAAACCGGCAAACATGGACACATAAGATAATTTAATTAAAGCCGTCAACAGAATCTAAACAAAGGGGAGAAATGGAAAGAGGGAAAAACCATTCTTCACTATTTGAAAAACACTTAAATTTTTTTTCTATAACATTCACTTGAAGAGATTAACCACCAGAGTTCTATGGTGGTCTACAAAACCTAAATGCGTTTTTAATGCTCTTGTCTCGTAGCATACGATTTTGTAAAAAACAGTTACATATTATGTAATTGCAAAGATACTGTGAAACTATGTTATAACATAAAAAGTCATTGTGTTTTACTTTATGCAAATAGATTTATAGATTGTTCCTCATATAACACTCAGAAATATGAGTCATAAATATATATTATACGTAGAATGTTGTGAAATGTTGGTTGTAGCCAGATGTCGCGATATCACTTCAGATCAACAATAATTATCTCGATTGCCCATTATCTATTGGCATAATTTGAGACACTTAAAGCACGTTAGCACTATGAAATTTACATTACACGCGTAAACAATGATTAAATTATTCTATGAGCTACTAGAAACACAAACTTTACTTTATCTGAACATTCCCGCGTTGATTGGAGTGAGTGAGCTTTATCATCTCATCTCTAGAACCAAAACAAGAACTTAACGAAAAACATATTGAAGTAGCGATAAAGCTTTTTATTAGTATTATTAATTATTGCGCAATAAAACTAAAAGTTTTATGTTATTTGCTGATTGCTAATGGAATACACCTCCTATATATAGGCAATATTCATAGCATTGATTGCGTCCAAAAATTCGAGTAAATAGTTTAAATACCAGGTTTTTCTCGAGATTTTGACACTGTTTTTACTTATTAAACATTTGAAATATAATAAATGAAAATATGACTTCTTGCAGATATTTTACAACTCTATCATAAGACATGATGTAAATGATTGTGTATATGTTGGAGAATATAGTTGCTAGAAACCAAAAACATAAAAGGATGCGTAGATATTAAGAGTTTCAGTGATTTTACTGCCTTATACAATCAAAATTTGTAAATTATTTTTCTGTGGCTCTTTAAGCAAGGTTGCAATGATTGGTAACGTTTTTACGTGGTACCTACGTAAGTAATTGTAAGAATGTTTTTGTTACATCAATAAACATTGTAAAGATTACGTTTTCTAAGAAAGTTGACTTCAAAAATGTTGTAAAATACATTTCGAAGGAACCCGCGATCCCAAGAGAAATCAACAACTATAATTTAATGCTTCACATTTTAAAGGTTTTGGCATGCATCGTTTCAAATCAATTTAAGTGCTTCAATGCATTTAATCGATGCTAATTTTCCTGTTATTACTTTTCTTATAGCTTCCCTAATTTGATTGACTAATAATAATGAGTCCAATTTAATATTTGACTGTTAAGTTTCTTATAGATTGTTAAGCGCAAAAAATATTTGACTGACTAATAGGAGCTCTAGTAAAATACAAATTTTGACCTTTCTTCAGACATATCAGCAAAAGACGATTCTTAATATATTAAATTCATTGTTTGGTTATTGAACGATAAATATATCTAAGTATTTGAAGTAATGACTTAAAAACCAACACATCATAAATACTCTGACGTCTTTTTTTCCTATCACCGCCATTGTGAAGCGAAATAGAGAGATTAACAACTATTCTAAGGTCATCTGATTCAAAATTGTATAGACACTATTTATGTACTATAGAGCTCTTAACACTTCGAATCTGGAAAAATAGAACAAAAAAATATATCGGCGTATTTATTGATATTTTAAAAATCAATAAAGAAATTATAAATTATTTTTGGGGTATTATGCGCAACACGGCATAATACCCCAAAAATAAAAATATAATACTTTTGGGCGTGAAAATCTAAAATCAGAAATAGCAAAATATAAAAGAGAAAAAAAAACACGATGGTTAATAGAAGATACAAAAAGAGAATTAAAAAATTAATTAAATTACAAACACAAACCAATTAATTAATTCCAAACACAAATTACCAATTTTCAAACTAGTACTAATGAATGAGGCAGGTATTTGGAATTGTGCAATTGGGGCCAACGGGTACATGTAAGTATAGTATGTTATTTAATTAAACATGATATTTCCTTGTAATTGCACCAGTGTCAACATAGATACCCAACGATAAGCAATATGCATGTAATGTTTTTTTTTAATAAATCTGTTGTTTTGTTTTTTGGGATTGCTAAACAGTAGAATAATAATGGGTAATATTACATAAACATATTATTGCCAAAAAGGTATTAATAAGAAATGTTTTCATTATAATACACAACTAATATTCCATATATGACGGTATTCTACTTAAAAGTAGTATGGGAGAAAATAAAACTGTTGGGCAATTTGCTTTATATTTATTGTTTCATTGCCTATAAGAGTTTTATTTATTATCAAATCAGAAATGTTGGAATAAACATATTTTGTAAAAATACATTCTCTTTTTACCAACCTATTAATACAATTACCTAGGAAAGAAGATGAATGGCACCTGCACATGCACAGTCTAACTAAAGAAAAACCACTTTACATTCCTTAAACGGTGTTTTGTTACACATTGTATAAACACTGTAAAAGTTTAGATTTGAGTTGGTACTAATAAAAAATATCTTCAACTGGGCTCTAAAAAAACTGGCAACGTTAGATTTTCCGCAGACTGACACGTGAAATACCGGTCTTATTAGGTTATTTCGGACACATTATTCTTTAATTGACTGTTACCGCGTGAATTTAATAAGAATTCGATGAAAGTGACGTTTTTTAATAACATAAATGTTTTATGTATGTGTAGGTAAATATAAATCTTAGAAATCAACGTTCAGTTCAACGAATGAATTCAAAATCTCATTTTTTGTTGTTGTTATTATCTGGGAATTTTCATAATATTTTTTTTATTGTATTAGCGAGATTAAAAATGAGGACACAGTTTTCTTACAGATTCTCTATCTCAATTTTTATCGCTTTGAGTAAAATTACGGTTGTTTTTTCATGTTTGAAATAAAAATATTAAAATTTGTAAAAGTCGAAGCCTAATTCAAATACAAAAATCTAAAAGGTAATGAAAAAGAAGAAACATATAGCTTAAAATACCTTGCGAAAATTCAGAAATTCGATGAGTAACAAGAGAAAGCTACCCTTTTGGCTGCGTAAACAATGTATATGAAGTCCGTGAAGTATTTTATCTCAGTTTATAAATTAGCAATTTTTTCTCATACATAGTCGTTTTTCAAATGAATATGATTTACACCTCTTTTTTTTAGTAATACCGTTAATGTGCAATGAAGAATAATAAATGAATTTTGAAATTTTTTCACTTCGTGGTGAAATATAATTAAAACTGAAAAGTGATTTCAGTAAAGTGGTGCGTGCAAATACAAAATTAGTATTATATTTTATAAAATCCTTTTCCATACCTTTTTCATTCATCCGAAATCAGATTAACGGGATCACCTCCGTGCAGTTGGTGAACTCTCCGCAGAACTAGGATGGAAACTGAGGGATTAAAAGGGAAACATTAACTGCGGAGGAGCGAGCTTTCGCGCAAAGTTTTGCTGCAGGGGTAGTCAACGCCAGCGCCAACACATTCTATTCGAATACAATCATAAACATTAAATGTATTTTTATAAAATAACTTTAAGAAATTATTATTTTACATACTCGTATATACGGCATTGGTACTAAATAAAAAAGACAACAATGTCACGAAATAATACAATTGTAGTATTAACCGTAATTTATTGTCGTCATTATCTTCCCTTTTAACTGGAATAATTTAGAAACATATATATAAATATTTATTAAATTTATTGCATATTATACGCTATCAGTTTTACTAAAGAAAAACACATTTCAGATTCGTTAAACGTTGTTTTCGTTACACAGTGTATAAAGAATGTGAATGTTATGATTCGGGTTGGTACCAATAAAAAATTTCTTTAACTCTCTTACCTTTAAATTTGGTAATAATGTTTTTTGCGACTTCACATGAACTATTTTATGTCAGTTTATATTTTAGTGAGGTTTTCACAAACACGGTCGTTTATCAATTGAATAAAATTTTCACCACGTTCTTTAGTAAGACCGTGAATGTTTTTTCCCTAAAAACCAAAATAAAATAAGTACCTACATAATATTATTATTTATTATAGTTGTAGAACAAGTTTGAAAAGATGCACCAAAACAATGGTTGATATTTTAGCAATCAATTCAGAAGGAGTTCATGAGATTTACGGGATGTATAAAAATACTAAATTTACTCCAAAACACGTGTTTTTATTATTTCTTACTACATTAGATTTTGAATATCTCATCTTAAAATTTATTTATTTGATGATTTATGCTACAAGTACCTTTAAATATAAAATAAAACTTAATTTACAAATAAAAAAGGAATACCAAATAATAACACAGTATAAACTTACTAATTTGATAGCTAAATTTTAAAACTTAAATCTCTCAATTAAAGTCGCAACCCCGTTTTTCTGTTTGTGCGCTCTTTTCTTCCAACCTACCTAACATATTTGATAGGGTTTTCACTATCATTTAGAGTTTTTTTCCGGAAGTTTTATATATTTATATACGAATGTCGATGTTTTATAATCGAGTCGTAAATAAATATTTTCGGGGGCTTACATTGCTAACGCTGGCTAAACCTTATGATATATATCAAAATAATATACTACGGAAATGTATATATTAAAAAGGTCCACAGAAAAGTCGGTTATCTTAAAATAGTTATCATTTTACCTTTTTTAATATATTTTTTTTATTTTATATTTTTTTATATTACATTTTCAGTGTATTTTTATAATTTATTAATCGATTATTAATGGATTCAGCGGGATTTAAAAATTCTATCCCGCAATTCTATAATTTTGATATAATAGTGAATACCATTCAATGAAATACAAGTATAAGTCAAAAGCTTTTTCAAGTATACAGTAAGCATATTTAGGATGCTAGTGTACTTGATTTGCCACCCCTGGCAATGGCTGTTCGTGTGTTTCCGTGGGACACATTCGGCTACATATTCTAAATCAACAGGTTCTAGTAATCAGGCATCCACCCGCCCCCCCGACAATACATTTACTCTAAATAATTAAACGTGTAGTTGCAATTAAATAAGGACAAGAGAATTTTTCCAAACATACGTGATTACACGACACCATCGATCAATAAAGTATAAATTCTACATATTTATATCAATTAGTATATTAAAAATAGGTAGATTAATAATAGTTAAATTAATAATAGTTTTTTTCACTTATGTGCCTTGCGACTAAATTAAATATATAACAATTTTTGGAAAGATCCTTATAAAAAAAATCATCACAGTACTTAAAAAACGTGAGTATATAATATTAAACATTATAATCATTATTATGAAAAGACAAAGAGATCTTTTTTTTAAGTTAATTGACCTATGTAAATATCTAACAACGTTTTTTTAATGTAACCTATTTTCTAATTACTTTCCCAGGAAATACACAGGTACGTTCAGAGTTTTCAGATAAATATTTGACGACAAAGTTCTAGGAAAGTTAATAATTCAATATAAGGGACATATTTCATCATTTGAAAATTTCAATATTTCGGGCAACTCGTATCGATTTTTATGGCACATGTATATCGAATAATGTAGGATTAAAATTCTTGGAATGGAAAACGGTATTCAGTTTTCATTTCGTATATTTATTTCAATTACACCTAAATGTAGCGTGGGTAGCTATACGAATTTGTTTTTTTTACAACAACTTTTAGATTGTTCTCCAGAGTGTAATATACTTGTAGAACTCAATTTGAATGGTAAAGATTACACGATGATCATGACTTCATAAAATGAATGCTTATTCTATTTTTATATTTTGTATGTTAGTTTTATTCCACGGTTAACAATAGTTGGGAAACACGTAAAACCCGCACTGAAACTTATGTATACTGTTGACATTTGCCACATGATAACGCCTCGTTTCTACGTTCGTTCTAGATTTCATAGCTCGTCTGTGACATTTTGTGATTTGCTGGTCTCTGTGTTTCCTTCCAACTACAACATGGAACCTCTTGAACTTGTTCACTATTTCCTCTTTCTAAAAAGAGCCTCCACACAACATCCTTTAAAATAATTTCCCTGGGTTAAAAAAACGGTTTGAAATTCAATGTAACGCAGCCAAAATTTTAAATAAATGAGTCACAGAAGTATTTGGTTTATCGGCCTGAAAATATATGAGGAGATGCCTGAAAGTGTGGAAAATGAGGCACAGAATTTTTTTACGTATCGGCACAAAAATGTGTGAGGAGATGCCTGAAAATGTGGAAAATGAGTACTAGTATGTACATACATTTAAATCCAATTGCAATGATTAGGTAATGTAAAAATCTCAACATACAACAAAACAAAATTGCAAATAATATTCACTGTAAATACGATTAAACAGTTAATTTATTATTATTTTTGTAAAACAGTCAATACATTAATTGTTTGTATTTTTGTTTTTGCAGTCTTATCTATGGCTCCAACAAATAACGAAAACTTACAAGATGCGTAAAATGTCCCTAATTAATGAAGCCCTAGTAGCAGAATAGGCACCTATCAACGTACTAGGTAGGTACTCACCGAATGAGTAGATAATGTATTGTGTAGATGGGAGATTGAACTGATGGAGATGTATGTCATTGATGAAATGAAAAGTAATCGTCAGAAAAGAATAAATATACATAAATTAGATTTAAAAAAAAAACTTGGTAAATCCACTGTTTAAGGGAAAAAAATAATACTACATGCATGTTATATTTGTGAATCGATATGGCTTCAAAATAAACCTCTAACTATTTTCTGCTTATAAAAGTCACTATTTATAGTAATATAATACGCTCCAGAATGAAGCCCTTTTGTTATTTCTTATAATTTTTTTTATCACAAGTTTTCTCCAAAGCCAGTAAATTTTGTAGGGTTTAGGGAGTATAAATCACCGGGACCGGGGTTCATGAAAGGGCCAGGCCCGGGCCGCTCGGGATCTGAGCAATCGAATTACATACCTTTTTTTACATTTAAAAAAAAAATATATATATATGGGTACAGTGGGTACAGTGATGTTATATAAATTAAATATGGTTACAACATATATTTATAATCTCAATCTCATCAAAGAAATTATAAGGAAAATAGGATATATATATGCTGTTCACATTATATATATATATATTAGATGTTCCTAATTACTCTCTTAATTGCTCATATTAAATATATATATATATATATATATATGAACAATTGAAACTTCTGGATTATTTATATGTGTAGTTGTACATATATAGGATTCTGTTATATACTAAATATTGAGCAATTAAGAGAGTAATTAGGAACATCTAAATACAGTCGAGATGAATATAGACTGATAATAAATATAAACAAAGGGAAAACAGGCAATTATTTAGTTGATTATTTTTTTATTTATTTATACATTTTAGGAAAAGTTGACAGCAAATCTTTAATTATACAATGATACAATAATAATATAGTTAATTATGCCAATTATGAACTTTCCACTGATGAATAGTTAATGGTAAGGTGTACAATGTCATAGAGATGTTCTCTTAAATTAATTTCTTCTTTAGTTAGAAAATATTAAAATAAAGGAGGGTGAGGGGTGAGGAGGAGGAAATATAGGATAAGGATTAAGGACGGGAATATATAGGAATTGAACTTCTAGTTTGAGTTTTGTTGATTATTGAGTTTTTGTTTTATGTCGCATAAAGTAGAGTTAAAAATGTCAATATGGTAATAATTTAAGTTAAATGAATGTGTGGATCTGTAGATAAATGAGTTTTGTTTGGAATTGGTCTTACAATGAGGGAGATTAAAAGTAAGCGACTGTCTGCTGTTGCGATTGGGAACATGGAATAATAGGCGTTGAAGAAGATCAGGACTATCGATTAAATTGTGTGTAATTTTAAATAACATTACCGAATCTGCTATATTTCTTCGGAAAGTTAACGTCTGTATATTGAAGAACTTTGCAGAGTCTTCATTACTAATATGAGATCGAAAAGAGCGGAAATTAAGGTATCTTAGAAATCTATTTTGAACACTTTCAATTCTATTTTTATGTATTGCATAGCCTGGGTTCCACACTTGTGATGCGTATTCAAGGATACTACGAACGTATGAGAAATACAGTGTTTTGAAGGTAGTAATATCTTTGAATTGTTTACCGGAACGGATTATGAAACCCAGCATAGAAGATGCGTTAGTGACTACGTGGTCAATATGTTTATTGAAATTCAGTTTACTATCAAGTATAACCCCAAGGTCCTTAATTTCTGATTTGGTAGATAAAGGTTGATGATTAATTGAGTATTCGTGTATAAATATGTTTTTGTATCTAGTAAAGCGTACGATGAAGCATTTGGATATATTTAATTCCAGACAATGGGCATTAACATACGCGTTTAAACGTTGTAAGTCCTTTTGCAGCTTGTGACAGTCTTCGATTGAGTTTATAGGTGAGAAGATTTTCATGTCATCTGCATATAGGATGAATTTGATGAATTTCTGAAAGTATAACTTCAGTTTATGTTTAAGTTTGTTGATATCCTTTAATTTCTTTATTTCAATCGGAAGGTTGTTGAAATACTTTATTCCTAAATATGAATAGTTACTTTACATTTGTTTTGTGTTACATTTTGGTATGTTGATGTTGTATTGATATCTTTTTGATAAGTGGGTTTTGAAGTTTTTGATGATATTATCTTAATAAATTTGGATAATTGCCTAATGCCTAATTTTACTACAGTGCCATTGAGACGATTTTGTCATTAAGTTTTGTCATTAATACATTATTTTGTAATTATTATTATTAAGGTATCTACATACAATAAATTAAAAGGTTATTTGAAACTTAACACGCCATTACAATATTATCGTTGTCATGCACGACGTAGCTTATGCTTATATATGAAATAAATGTGAAAAACACAGACAGCCAGACACAGCCATAACGCGTTGTCTCGGTCAGAGCCGGACTTCTGCCTAGTTCCGAAGGGGTCACGGCCTGGGACCGATTTTCAGCCCATTTTTAAGGTTAGCTCCACATGTAACGACTAGCTTCGACAGGCAATACGTTGCTTGAGGAATAATATGTCATCTATGTAGATGCAGTGAAAATTGTACACATTGAAAAGACGGTACTCGGAAAATGATGTATCAAATTTTCCTCAGGACCCCAAACTCCAGGATACAAATTGATAAACATTGAGGACACGGGACTCTATTTCACAGTTTTATGTAAGCAGGAAATTGTAATAATAATAATAATATAATATCTTTATTGTGAAAAATTTTCAAACTATAACTATAGAAATACATGAAAGACTGTTTTGTGTACATTGGTTTATAAATTAGATGAGTATATAATTTTATCAACGGAAAGGAATATATAAACAGTAGGTAAAATAAATGTAAATAATAGAAATGTTAATGTAGTTATATGTTAAGGTTTATCATAGCCCGCCTCACTAGGCTTAGCCTGTGTTGAGGCAGCTATCTACCAATATATTTATAGTACTATAACGTACCTACAACTATATAAAAATACGAACACTCAATAGTTAGGTAGCATCAATATCAATACATCATTTAACAAGTTGGTTTATAGTCCTAATAATATACGTACAATCATATGAAAATACATACAATAATTAGGTTGCATCAATAACTGCGAATTTGGATGAGTGCATGATTGTGCTTGTTAAATAATGGAGAACCTTTCTAGCAGGGGATTAAACTCGCGACTCGTCTACTCTGATAAGCTCAGTTAAGCGGATATGTCTTCAAGGTTTCTGATTTAAACAATACTAAAGTATTTCCGTCTAAATATTGTTGGGTTACAGACTTTCCGGAAAGTAAAAGTCGAAAGCATATTTATTGGTTTGCCCTACGACCTAGAAGATTTTCATCTGAGGCGCTTTTTCCATAACCGCATTCATATTCCACTCTCTTCACCCAACCATACCAATTCTTTCACATATTTTCGTGAGTTATAACAAACTTTCCACTCCTTCCGCTCTCGTCACTAACTACAGCTATGTGATGCCATACTTCCACAGGCTCTGAGATTATTGATGAATTGGAATTTGCGGTATTCGCATTTTTATAAACCTGTTTTATATCTATGTAGGTAATTGGGAATGATTTGAGATTTTCACGGCTAAAAGTATTATAGCTATTTGTTTTTGGGGTATTATTAATTGGGATTACACATCTGCTCTGATGATGGACACTGCAATGCTGTCTGAAACGTTGTCTAAAGAAGGATGTAGCGCAACACGGCATAGTACCCCAAAAACAAATCACTATAACATGTAGGTAATTAGCTACCCATTTAAAAAAATAAATACATATATTTAGTTTTTAATTGAATTTTCCAAATTCAATAAAATATTTTCGTACATAAATATTGTGTAACACCATTTAATGCTATGTTCGATCGTCGTTTTGAAGAAGTGGACCTCAATCAGTTGCTCTATAGATAATTTTTATAAATTTTCATTCTCTATCTGATCAATTTGCAGGTGTATTGCCGCATCCCTGTTACCTGTGTTGTCCTCTGTCGACAAATGGATATTTCTTAATGTTACCTGCTTATAATCGGAAAAGAGGTTTCCGAAACAAAGTAACTACCTATGTTATATTATATCACTAAAAATAAAAATAATAACTTCCTTTGGGGCAAAAAACGATAACTTTATGTACACACTTAATATTAGTAAAAAAACAATTAAAAATTAAATTAGAATATCAGCTTCCTGAGAAATTAATGATGTTTTAATTGATGTTGTAATTAATTATGTTATATTCACACATTATTATTTTCTGTACAAGTTGTTGTTTTTCAAGCAGGTGTATTTTAAAATTACAACTTGTTACTATAATAGTGCCGCGTTGTGTTGATAAACAAAGTTTAAATTTAAAAGTGTTGCTAATATACAGAAAATGGTGTGTTTAAAAAAAATGTTATCACTAAGTTACTAAGGTAAGTAGGTACCTACTATCCAAAAAAAAACATAATTATTTCCTATAAAACTTTTTCTGGTCACTGGAAGACCAGTAGTATTAATCAAATTAAAAAGGGAGTAAGTATCACAACGGAATAATTTTAATTTTTTGTATTTCTTTGGCATTCACTATGTAACAATTTCTAGACATTTTTTGTTTTTAATGAGTTTTTATTATTCACAATGTAGAATGTACATTGTGAATAATAAAAACTCATTAGGAATAATTTTAGTTGTAAATTGTTATTAGCTAGAAAAGCATGCGTAATTTACTAAGTACCTGACTGTTAGAGAAATCATTGACCACTTACCATGTAAAAATAAAGGGGAAGTGAATTTTCCATTTTATAGGGTGCGTTCTCCGGAAATTGGCTGTTATTGTGACATTCGCGGTGTAATTTCTTAAAACAGGTGCGGCCTTCATGGGAACGTCAGCAATGGAAACATAAATATTCTCTGCCGTTTTCCAATGTTTGAATTGCGTTGAAATGTAAACAATGACATATTTGTGTTGTGATCGTAATTTGTTGTATAAAATTATAATAGATGTCCATAATTAAATCACATATCAATTTCAAATTGATTGGTGAGTAATCAATAAATTTATCTGTATTTTTTTTCTAAATATCAGAAAATTCGTGTTTTACGTGTATTATTAATCTTAAAAAAGGTTCAGAATCACGAGAAAATAAACAGTTAAGTATGTTGCCCTATCACATACCAGGCAATATTCAACATTCAATAATCTTTAACTCTATACAAAAATCGGGGAAACTAAGAAAATTTCAGGTACAAAACCAAAAGCTGGATTAAAGAATAAAAAAGCAGGTATATTAAAAAAAAATTATAGCGTAAAATAATATACGTAAAACACAATACCGTTACAATACACACATCATTATATTACACAACCATAACTCATAATAATTGGTTTTAATATTTTTTCATTAATGCCTTTATTATCGTAGTTTACTTTATTTCAATTTATTATTAAATTGCAAATTGGGTCCTCAGCACGGGTAAAGCACCCAGTTAGGCCAACATTACCAAATAATGTTTTAGAATATGTAAAGTAAGTACCAAATAAAAAATAGTACTATTGCTTTGAACAGCAAAGCCAACTTTGCTTTGTAAATCAATTTAAAATAAATTATTCACTAGTGAAAAAATGGAAATGAAACAAGGATGTACAACTTTGGGTATTAATTTCCAAAGAAAGTTATGCACTCTCGGCGTTGGAGTAGAATGCGCGTCAACCAGATTTAAAGTAAAATATGCTCAATGCTCAGTGTACCGATGTATGATTGCTACCAAAAGTTGATAGAATATATTGTCATCGATAACGCGTGCCCAGTTTAAACTCGATCGAAAGTCGGGAAGTGGGTTGATTTTTTTATTTTTTATTATTCTTTATATTGGCTTTCACCCATTAAGAGTGATCTTGGCCATACATTACAACATTTTTCTTATTAATAAATACAACAAATTACAGGATAAAATTGACATGATTGACAAAACAACATTGATAAAACAACATAACATAACATAACGTAACATAAATAAACCAAACATAACATAAAAATAACACAACATAAATATAACATAACATAAACATAACATAAGCATAACATAACATAAACATAACATACTTAACATAAATGGTACAGAGCTGGTAACAGTAGATTATCACAAAATTATAAAAATAGGAACCTGTGTAGATACAATATAAGTGGGCGCTTTTCATTATTAAACCAAAGATTTTTCTAAAATTAGTAGCGTTTTTTAAAAATAGAATTATGAAATTGGCAATCATATAAACAAACACAGCATATGGGAGTAAACAAATGTGATTATAAAACATAAAGATAAACATAACACAAACATACTATGAACATAACATAAACATATCATAACATAACATGCACATAACATGAACATAACATATCATAAACATAAACCTACCATAAACATAACATGGGTGTAACATAAACATAACTTAACAAAAACAATACAGAGCTGGTAATAATGGGTAATTACAAAATTATAAAAATAGGAACCTGTGCACAATAGTAGTGGGCATTTTTTTGTTATTAAAAAGAATAGATTTTTCCAAAATTAGAAGCATTATTTTTTTTAAAACAGTTCTATGATATGAATATAAACAAATACAATAAAAGAATCAAGAAAAATATACAAATGCATAAAGAATAGTGTTTTAACTCAGTCAAAATATGCAGAGTTGGGATTAGTAAAAATAGATGAAAATAGGAACCTGAACAAGGGAATACAAATGAAAGTGAAAGAAATTTGGTTTATATTTATTATTATGGTCAGATATTAAGGCCATTTTTATAAATAAATTTTGCAAACAAATGGGAAATTTCAGGAGTGTGTAAACTAAGAAGGCAGAGAATACTGGTAGGCAATTTAATATCAAGTTTTACCAATTCATGCATGAAGTTTGGAAATTGGTCATTGATAGGACACTCAAAAAAATTATGGTCCAGAGTATCCTCTGACCCACAATCACAGTACGGCGAACTGACTATGTGGAACCTGGCAAGATGGCTAAGACAAGAAGTGTGACCCAGCCGCATTCGGGTTAAGGAAGAAATATATTTTTTAGGCATGGTAGTGTATTTGTGAAACCAGGGCTTAACAGGAATAGAAGGTTGAATTAATGAGTACTGGTGACCTTTTATCAGAGAAGATTTTTTCCATTCAGAAGACCATTGGAGTTGGTACTTAGTTTTTAGAATAGGGAAATGGTCTCTAACCGGAATAGGGATATCACTTAACGGACCATGGGCAGTGGCTTCCTTAGCAATATAATCAGCCATGTCATTCCCAGTAATACCGAGGTGTCCCGGTATCCAGGCTAGGACCACTGATGCATGAACCAGTGACATGGAATGCAGTAGGTCCCTGATCGAGCAGATTAGAGAGTCGCTACTGGAATTGAGTGGGGATGCGCTTATTTTTTGTAGTGAGCTAAGCGAGTCTGAAAGGATGAGTGCGTTTTTAATATTTAATGATTTGACGAGTTGAAGAGCTTTTATGATAGCTATGCATTCAGCAGAGAAAATGGAGCATTCTTTGGGAAGTTTGTGTGGGAAACACAATTTTCTGTGAGGAACATAGACACTAGCCCCGCAATGGGAGTCCTGACTGAGTTTGGAGCCATCTGTGAAAAAATTTATGTAATTTGGCCAGTTGTTTTCAATAATTGTGTTAAATTCTGCATTATTTAATTGAGTTGAGTTTTTAATGTTTTTTTTACTTATTCCTATAAATTGATGGACCTTCGAATAGAAAGTAAGGCTTGCATAGGGGTATGAGTATAAGGGAAGAGATTCATTGAGATAGGTGTTTGTAGATAAATCCAGGAAAGAGTTGTAGCAATCATAAAAAAGGGGAGGGGTATGATTTTTCCAAAAGTGATTTGAATTAACCTCATACTTTAAGGATTGAAGTATAGGAATCAAGGGATGGGATGTTATTGAACATGTTTTGTAAACATATTTTTTTGCCAGGCATCGCCTTCTTATATGTAAGGGAGGTTCGCAACATTCCACTTGCATTGCGTTGATTGGAGAAGATTTCATGGCTCCTAAGACAAGGCGAAGTGATTTTGACTGGATTTTATCTAATTTATGAGAATTTGAAGTGGACATTGGATCAAACAGACAAGATCCGTAATCGAGATGGCTTCGGATGAGGGCATTGTATAGAAGTTTTAATGAAGCTGGGTGGGATCCCCACCACACTCCTGGTAGAAATCTGAGGGGATTGATGTTGCTTTCACATTTTGTAACAACGTGATTTATATGAGAGTTCCAAGTAAGCTTGGAGTCCAAAAACATTCCAAGGAATTTAACTTCCTTCGAGATAGGGATCACTTCATCGCCAAATATTACCTGAATATCCGGAAGCTTTCGTCGACGAGTGAAGATGACAACTTTGCTTTTGGCAGGGGAAAGTTCAAGACCATTACTATTTAACCAAGCCAAGAGTTTTCTAAGAGCGTTGTTAATTGCTGATGCTGCGATGAAAAGATTGGCGGATATTTTGTAAAACGTTAAGTCGTCAGCATATTGGAGTATGTTGCACATGAAATTAATAGATTTTTCCAGATCGTATGTGTAAATATTATATAGTATCGGGCTTAAGACAGACCCTTGCGGGAGTCCTTTGAATATTTGTTTTATGTGGGGAGAGGATTCGGATCCATCTACAAAAACAGTTCTCTCGGAGAGCAAATTGATAATGAATTGAACCAATTTAGGAGGAATACCAATCGCCAGTAACTTTTCTTTAAGAATGGGTATATTTACATTGTCGTATGCTCCACAGATGTCTAAAAATACTGCAATACAATATTCGTTTTTAGATAACGCTAATTTGACATCTGTAACAAGAGAGGAAAGGTTGTCAAGGGTACTTTTACCCTTTCTAAATCCAAACTGAGAAGAAGGAAGAATATGATTTTTCTCTACAAACCAGTCTAATCTATTCTTAATCATTCTTTCAGCTACTTTGCAAAGTGTTGAAGAGAGAGCAATCGGTCTGTAACTTGAGCCTAGACTTGGATCTTTGGTACTTTTGCAAATGGGAATGATTTTTTGAATTTTCCAGTCCGGGGGAATAATACCAGAGTCCAGAAAGATATTGATGAGAGAGAAAAAGTAGGAAAGGGAATCGTCATCAGTGTGGCGGATGAATATATTCAAGATTTCGTCACTGCCCGGAGCTGAGTCTTTTAGGTCTTCCGTGGCTCTTTTTAACTCGTCTATAGAAAATGGAGCATCTAGCCAAGATGAAGAATTTGGGGAGTAAGATAAAACAGGCACTTCGTCAAGATTAGGTACATAAGGGGGAGCAATTTTGTTAAGAACGTCAGAAATCCAAATACCAGAATTGTGAGATGACTTCGGCAGGGAAAAGGAAGACCTAAACCTGCGAATCATGGACCAAACCTCCCCCGCCGGAGTAGCAGGGGATATACAATTAGTGCAGAAATTACGCCAGCTGTTTTTTTTTTTAAAACGGAATGTACGTTTAGCAACAGCTTGGGCATTCTTGGCTTTCAAGAAATTTTCCACTGTCATCTGTTGGCAGTATATCTTATTGGCCGCATTCCTCTCCTTCAGCACTCGAAGGCATTCTTCATCCCACCAGGGGGGAGGGTGAGCCTTCGTGCCTACAGGGGATGATTTGGGAATAGACTTGTCTGCAGATTTTAGAATGGAATCAGACCAAGATTTGTAAGAGGAGGTGCAGTTATCTGAAGAAGGGATAGGCAGGGAAAGGGTGTGACCCTGGACAGATTCTCTAAAATGGCACCAGTCGGCTTTTTTTGTGATAAATTTTGGCTTTCTTTTAAAGAGGTTAGTATTTAACCCTTGAGCCAGATTTATAATAATTGGATAGTGGTCACTGCCGCAGGGGTCTGATGAAGTTCTCCAGGAAATTATTGGATATATACTTGGGGAACAAAGAGTTATATCCACCGCACTAGGGCTCTGCCCAGGTAGACTTAACCTCGTTGGGGATCCGTTATTTAGAAGGCACATGTTCAAGGAGTCCATAAGGTCAATTATTTTGATTTCTGAGGGATCCGTTGATGAAGAACCCCAGAGAGGGGAGTAGGCATTGAAGTCACCCAGAATGACCAGGGGAGAAGATATTTTTCTAAACATGTGGATCCATAATGAAATGTCAGATGGGGTAGAAGGGGGAATGTAGAGGGATACAAACGTAATATTAGAGACAGTAGCTGCCACTAACTGGAAGGATGAATCTGGGGGTTTAATGGAAATAGGGGTGAAGGACAGGGAGTTTTTGATTAGAAGGGCTGCACCACCCTTCCCATCAATGCGGTCGTCCCGCAGACATTGGTAGCCACTCACCTTGAAGAGCTGAGATGGTTTAAACCAAGTCTCAGAGATGGCAGCAATAGAAATTGTGTGTAATTGTAGAAGGCGGATGAGGTCAGCCTTATTGGAGAAGGCGCTTCTACAATTCCACTGAAGAATCCCTGCTGTCAGGGCAGCCATTGGAAACAAGAGAATTTAAGGAGGAGAGTATAGAGGCAGCGTTGGACGGTAGGGAATTATTATTATTAATTATAGAAATAAGTAACATGATGAGAGTTTGAATAATATTAGAATTGTCATTAGAAATGATGTTGTTTGAGGAATTGGGATTTGAATCAGGGATAAAGGAATTGCAGTTCAAAGAATTGGTGTTAGGAAAGACGGTATTTTGTGGAAATGGGGAGCTGATGTTACCATTTGGGAACAAGAGCTGGGAGTTATGGCCGAGATGATCATATCCGGGGGATTTAAGAGGACGAGAAGCAGATTTTGTCATTACAGTCTTCCTGTATGACGAGTTTGGAGGAATAATGTTTTGAGTTAACTGGGGTTAAGAGGCGACTTCAGCAAAAGATTTTTTAGAGGGAGCTATTATTTTAGAAGCGTGGAAGTATGATACGCTATTGGAAGCCATATAACTTTTAATGTTTTTTTGGCGTGAAAGTTCGGGGAAGGATGGATTTATGGCTGTGTGAGAGCCTGAGCAGTTGATGCAAGTAGGGGGATTGGAAGGGGAGGGGCATTGCTCTGCTAAATGACTTTCTGCACATTTAAAGCAGCGGGGAGAAGAACGACATGATTGCTTGGAATGGCCGAACCGACAACAGTTAAAGCACTGAATTGTCGGGTATGAATAAATTTCCACTGGGAGAGAGTTGTGGAAAAGGTACACATGAGAGGGAAGAGATTGGCCTTCAAATGTAAGAACTACAGTTTGGGAGGGTTTCCAAACTATAGAATCGGAAGTTCTATCTTTATAATTCAGCCGCCTAGTCTTTAAAACTTTCCCCGAAGATGCTGGGATAATAAGTTCCGTGATGAGTTCTTCCTCGGATAGGTCTGTGGGGATACCTCTCACTAGACCCATGCGGGAGACATTAAATGAAGGGATGTAAGCCTTGTATTTTTTGGCAGAGAGGTAGTCAATGGAATTTATAAATTTATTGGCATTGAGTGCAGTTGTGAACTCTACACAAATGCGGAATCTTCCTTCGGATCTGATACCACCTGGGGAAATTCCAAGTGGTTTTTTCCTACAAATTTACCGAAATCAAGGGGATGCAGTGAGTGGCCTTGTGTGTTGTTTTGCATATACACGATGAAGGGGGCTTTTGCTGAAGTCGGGTACAGTGAAGCGAGTGGAGGAGCGACAGTCTCTACAGGAACTGTAACCTGAGAAGATTCCTTTTTCGGAAGGACGCTAACTTTTCGTTTTTTGGGAGTAGAGGAATCAGTCATTATTTCAACCTCGCTAGCAATGTCATTATCAAAATTAACAGGGTCAGGATCAGGGGGGACGGGATCTGGTGGTTTTTTACCCATGGCAAAGGCCATTGGGGCAAAAGGAATGTATATTAATATAAAATAACACTTACTGGACTTGGTCAGCAATAAAGGCACTCAAAGAGGACAAAAAATATAGTTTTAACCGACAAAAGGCAATAAAATTAGGTTTTTTCGTATTCGAACGGAAAAAAAACAAGTGAGTTCTTCAACTGTCAAAGTTCGAATGTTACAGCAAGTGGGTTAATTTCCACTACATTAAAAAAAACAAAAGTGAAATTCAAATAGAAGTATTTGAAAACTAAAATTTAAACTTCTTTAGGCTGCTTGTATGAATATCAGGGTTCGTGTTTTGAATCGGCTTCATACATGAATCACTGTACGTAACAGGGGCGGATTATGACTTTTTGTGAGCAAGGATGGTAAGATTTAAAAAATCGAATTTATAGATGTTGTTGTATATGAAATAAATAATGCTACCGACAAATCTTCGCAATAAAAAACACATGTATATATTTGAAATGTATGTATATATTTGACAAACTTGACAACAGACATGCAGCTTTGTCCCACTGTGATACAAATCTTTGAAATTGTTTATTAAGTGATTAATGTCTAAACTCCGAATAATGGCAAAGCATTTGAGTTATGCAAACATTTTGACTAAGGGCCTTTTGTATAAATTACAAATATTCTTCCACTGTTCAATATTTTTCTTAGAGTAATAAAAATGAATATTTAAAATCAATGAACGGGTGTAATTATCTCTTAAGTGTTAAAAACAATCATTACAACGTTTCCTTACTTCTGGTGAAATTGACCGGTTCCACGATAACTCATCAAAATGACAATTCAACACACCTATAATAAGTGCTATAAAGTTATGAAAAGTGATGAAACAAAAAATAGGTTAAATAGGTTACGTATGTAACTAGGTGTGTTGAATTGTCATTTTGATGAGTTATCCGGTCACCCTCAGGGGCGGATCTAAGGTTAAGCATTTCAGAAAATGCTCACTGGCCCCCCGTGCAGTTCAGTATTTACCCTGCGGGTACGTGCGGCACAAACCCAGGGCCCCCGGCCTGAGGTGGCTCTGGAATTCATGCCCATAGACAGGGTCGCCCGGGGCCCGAGCAATCGCAGAACTTATCAAGAAACGGCGCTTTACTAAACGTTCAATTATTAAAGGTTCATACAATAAATTAAAAGGTTAGGTACTTGAAACATAACACGTCATCACAATAATGTTGATGTTATGCACGACTGTAGGTATCGATAGGAAATAAGTTCCTTAAGGAATAATGTGCTTTTGGGATGCTTTGAAAATGACACACATTGGGGACACAGGACTTGAGGACGGAAAAAATATTTCTATTTTAATAATATAATTGCTTTTGCAATAATGGAGAACTAAGCTAGAATAGGCCACTTGCATCATATTTTTTAATTTTTTTTCCGGTTAAGGAACATATTCTAAGACATTCTGTATTATTATTATTTTTTTAATCGTATTTTTGAAACCCTGGGGATTTTTTTTAATTTCAATCCGAAAAATCAGACCTTTTTTATAAACCGGAAAGACGGGACATAATTTTATAGGTGAGAAAAAACAATGTTTACATAGCCGAAAATCATTTTTAAATAAAGAACGTTTTCCACACGAATGACACAGCAGAATGACGAGGCATACCAAAAATATTACATCTCATAAATATTTTTTTCCTTGATCCATCTTATTTATCATAAATCATTATAATGTACAACGTCTATATTAATAAATCCAATGTAATATACTTGTACTTGTAAATTATAATAATAATAAGAATATAAAATTTGATTTTGATAAAATCAGCACCATAACCATTATACCTCTAAAACACGTACCTACATCTAAATTGTACGGGGTTCTCTTCACATCTGTCAAAAATTCAAACCAAATGAAAAGTTCGCAGAGAACAAACAATAAATCTAGTGAACGAATTCAAAAATTAGCCTGAAATCAAAGTGATGCCATATAAAAAAATTAAATCAGTGTGGAATTTTACAAAATTAATAGGAACATTTTCAGTAGACGGGACATTTTCATGTAGTGACGACACGAGCCCAAATAATGGATTTATTTATTTAAAAATAAAAATAAATGTACATTTCTACAAAATTTTAATAACATATTCGTAATCTTAGTAAAAAGATCTATACACACGATTTTTTCCAAGTCGTTATGAAATCCATGCAAGTGGCCTATTGGATTGAACTCGCGGCACCTGGGATGGGAATCCGACGATCCGATTTGTCCACTTGGCTACTTGCCGGTTAAGCTGATGTATTTTAAAGGTTTCCGTTTTAAAAAATACTGAAAGATTTCCATTTTTAAAAAACACTAAAAGATTTCTGTATATATATTGATAAGATACTGACTTTCCGAAATTAAAACGAAAGCATTTATATATATTTTTATTTTAATGTGCGACATCGTTATTCTTGGAATAACTTATTGAGAACCTAAAACCTCAAATTGTAATATTTAATCATTAAAGTCAATATTAGCGAGTAGCGTAGGCAGTGTGGCGAACCCATCGCTCAGGAGTGTAAACACGACCTGCAATGGCCATCCCAAGCCAAGGTGTGAGGTACCGTGTTCAGGCTGAACGACCTGGGGAATAGTGTCAAGAACGGTGCCTCCGAGAAACAGGGTCGCATCTCGGAGTATTTAGACCTTACACCAGGACTCGGGGCTCTGCTGGAGTGGACCTTCTATTTCCCTAGATATTCGTGGAACGAAAATTGGACCATTCGAAAACTCCCTCTTCCCTCGTTGGGCCTTCGGGGAACCAAGGGGGAGTGGAGTCCTCCGTCGCGGCGCCTACAGGGAGCCAAGGAGGAGTAGAGAGGAGAGACGAAACCCTCTTCCAACGCGGGGCCTTTAGGAAACCGAGGAGTGGAGAGGAGAGACGAAGCCCTCTTCCAACGTGGGGCCTTTAGGGAACCAAAGAGGAGTAAAGAGTAGAGCTGAGGCCAACTCCACGAACTCTTCCCATGTGTGGCTTTCAGGGAACCAAGTAGGAGTGAAGAGGAGATCTGAGGCCACCTACACGAACTATTCCCTTGTGGGGCCTTCAAGGAACCAAAAGGGAGTGGAGCAGAGAGATGAGGCTATCTTCCCTCGTGGGGCCTTCAGGGAACCGAGGAGTGGAGAGGAGAGATGAGCCCTCTTCCCTCGTGGGGCCCTCAGGGAACGAAGAGGAAGTGGACTCTTCCCCCATTGACCTTCGGGGAAAACCAACGAGTGGAGAGGAGAGATGAGCCCTCTTCCCTCGTGGGGCCCTCAGGGAACGAAGAGGAAGTGGACTCTTCCCCCATTGACCTTCGGGGAAAACCAAGGAGTGGAGAGATGAGCCCTCTTCCCTCGTGGGGCCCTCAGGGAACGAAGAGGAAGTGGACTCTTCCCCCATTGACCTTCGGGGAAAACCAAGGAGTGGAGAGATGAGACCCTCTTCCCTCGTGGGAACTTTAGGGAACCAAGGAGTTCAGAGGAGAGATGAGGCCACCTCCGTGAACTCTTTCTTCCCTTGTAGGGCCTTCAGGGAACTAAAGGAGAGTGGAGATGAAACCTGGGAAGACACATTGTGGAACCAGAAGACATAGCCACATATTCAATGACAATCCTGAACTGATGAACTTTATATAAGGGACCGGGTGACTGTTAAATGAATGAGGTAAAATGGGAGATAACACAATGGGTCTATGGCCTAAGTGCTCAAGGGAACTATAAATAAATAAATAATATTAGCGACTCTTAAACAAAAAATTCACTGCGGTAGAAAAGAGGAAATGAAAATACAATTCTTGGTGGTGGGAGTTTTTATTAAACAAGGGTACAATACATCAAGTGAGTATTTAGACATCTAGAATAGTAAATAGTTTCATTTTGGTATAAATAAAGCGCATTTGCCAACCTTTGGTCATAGATATTCTGTCATATAAGTGAACAGTAATTTTTTTAATAAATAAAATACACCACAACTACTCCCAAGCGATCTAAGATCACTTTCACCATTACATTCTTCTTAAACTGTAATTACAGCACTCCTCATTTGGAATTCGATATTTATCATTTCAGAAATTTACTTTACCTACTGGACCTGCGTAATTGGACAAAATTTGCAAATTTCTCAGACATCGAGGTCCACCCTAATGGACATAAACTTAAGGCTCGCTAATAGAACATCTCTAGAAAAATCAATAAAATATATCTTTGAAAATCATATTATTATGGTTTTAAAGAAAAATAAAGTAATGTTTAATACATATTATAAATATCCAGGTTTTTATAACCACATGCGTAGTTTAATACTACATAAAAATTTACTGTTTTTTACTGTTGGCAATGTCTTGTCTCGTAGTCAATGAAAGTGAGAAAACTTATGATAAAAAAGAAGAAAATTGACATATATTATTTATTATTACACACAATATTTCTGTTTTAAGCAGCAACAAAGTATGTACATTATTTAATTCCCGGGCCCGGGCCTCAGCACAGGTATAGCACCCAGTGAGGCCCACATTATCAAATAATGTTTTAAAATATTTAAGTTTAAGATGTACCAATAAAATAAGAGATTCGCATTACCTTGAAAAGAAAACAGTGACACTGTTGAACAAAACTTTAGACATGCAATATTTATTGCAAATAAAACTGTCTTAAACCTACTTTGCTTATATCCCGTTTTGACAGGGGTTCTACAACAATGATATCATTGAAACACAACACTTAACTTTCAGCTAAGTTTAAAATATTATATTGATATTTTTCAAATTTTAATGTAAGTATTTAGGTACAACATTTAACATCCATCTCCTTATAATAATACCATTTTAATAGTCTAAAAACCACAGACGGTTGAGTAGCTCATAAGAAAATGAAAGTTGAGAAAAATATTTTGAGTTTCAAAATGTCACATACAATGGAAATATTTTACAGGGGTGGATTGTTTTACCACCTTGTGCCACTTACCCTTACACTTAAAATTACCAGAGATACATAGAATAAGACTACACATTATATTAGTCGACAAAATCACGCAGGATACAAATCCAGGTTAGTGACCGATTAAACCTAAACTAATCTTGTTTCATTTGACACTGTCACTTTGTTTCTCTTATATCAACATATACAATAGTATAACATCAGAAACATACATTACGCACAGACACGTAAAATAATTTGGGTATGTAACATCCAGTGGCATGCACTTCGTAAAAGCTTCCTTCGTGCCTAGATTTCTTAAAAAAAATTTTTTTTTCTGAAATTTCTTATTTCATGGTCGTTTGTTCTGCCATAAGAAATTGTTTCCTTTGTATAATTTCTAATTATTAGTAGCAATCTGATCTGAGGGCATTGTCCTTCATACATTACAGGTAATCAACACCCGAAAATACAGCCTGCCAGTAGTCAAGGAGCAACACCACTGAAAACATCAATCATTAATGTCTTTAGATTCTTAATTTACAATGGTTCGAAACATCTCGAACCAGAAGAACTTAAGATAATACATACTTACTAAATAACTCGCTTCTGATGGCCATCTAACACATTTGTGTTTTAGCTTGCTGGGAATACCTTCCCACTTCTGACGATCCATTCCATAAACTATTACACAACAAACAAATTTAACATAAAGACCTAGATATGACAAGATCAAACCCGAAATAACCTTGCCACAGTAAAATGTGTCATTTGACACTGCCACTTTGTGACCATTTTTATGCTTAATTAAGTACACAAAAGTGTAGTAAATATTAAGTTTAGATACATATCAAATATGTTTTCAACTAAATTTATCAAGAAAATATGGATATCCTTAATTAGAATTGGCTAGGACAGCGCTATTGGGATCAGTCGAAGGAGAGATAAATTTTATGGCACAATTCTCTAGTAAAGAGGAGTAGCACTTTTTAAATATTATAGGGGTAATTACATAGGTATTGTTGAGTACAATAAATGATACTGAAAGGTATTTTGTAGTTAATTTAACAGGGTTAACGATAATCAACAATATGTGACTTAGAGACCTATGCGATCACTGGCTGCCTGGTCAACACTGGGTTCAAATAATTCCAGCATTACTTAAATCGAACATGACAATTATATTAAAAAACCTTGCAATTTATTGCTACATACAACATTGACTCATATCAAGCAGAATTGGTGATACATAATACTAATGAGTCAATTTTTCAAAATCAACATAGAATCTTTCAAAGAGAAGATTTCTACAAAGATCATTGTCTTTTGAATTGGGTTTTTGGTGATACTTTAAAATCAGTGCAAATAAAAATTTTAAGCACACATATTATCATCAATACATTACACCCACATGCGATCTATCGCAGACATATTAATGTTGGCTAGTTGAAGGTTTGGATGGGTCTTGTCGGGATGACCCAGGTTTAGCTAATCCCTGTTTAGAAGATCCTTGATTAGCTGAGCCCTGTTTAGCTGATCCTGGTTTGAATGAGAATGACCCTGACTTGGAAGTTCCTACTTTTGACGGTACTGTCCTGGATGATTCCCGTTTGGGTGTTTCTGGCTTTTCCTCTTCATCAGTATCCATGGCTAAGAGGTAGTCGCACAAAACATTGGCCTGCTCAGCTCCGGAGAGATAAGCTCCGTGTGTTGTAGAGAAGAAGCTGCCGTGACAAGCCTCTCCTGCAAATAGCAGCGCGGGAACTTTGTTGGCGTTCAGGATGGGTTGTGCCAATGTGGCCGGTCCAACTCCAATTTTGTCACAGGCCATGGTGATGTTGCAATAACACCCCTTTGTGTAGGGATCACTTCCCCAACTGGTTCTGAAATTTCGATTGTCTTAGCATTATATATTGATCGGTGACTACAATTTATTAGGCAACGGAATTAAAGAGATAAAGGAATACAAGTTTCCAATGATTTAAAATCAAATTAATTGTTATTGTTAATGTTATCACAACTTTTATCAGTGATAAATATAATAGGGAAACAAAAATTTTGTAAGCAAAAAAAAATTATGGTATTGAGTAATATGTACAAAATTTTTAATAAAAGCATAATACTTGTGGATGCTGATGACTGCAGGAAGGCTCTCCTTTTGGGTAAATTGCTTCAGAGCAAAAACAACATCCCTTTTGACTTTCTCGAGAGCCATGTACTCCAGCAAGTAAGTTCCTTCGGTGTTTACCCAACCAACCAAAGTGTTAGGAGGACCTACTGTCAAAACGTCAAAGCCAGAAATGTTCATCAGCCATTCAGCGCCCTAGAAAATTGAGATTTAAAACAAAACATTAAGAAAAAGAATTACTACTATTAGAGAAAAAAAAAAAAAAGTTACTAAAGGAAAAATAAAAATTAAGCATGAACTGTTTTAGGCTTAATAATATTTCTAGTATCATTAATGTGCATAATATATAATTCAACAAAATATGTGCCACAGATTGAGATATTTACATACTGTGAGACTTTTAGCAATATGAAGTATTTTTTAATTTTATTAACACTTTAATACAAACACGTAGCTATTAATATTGGTGAGTTTATTGCCTGGTGGCAACTTCAACCAAATATCTAACCCATTCATAGTGGGAACAAAAAATATAGTACATAGCGTGTTCTGCATATTATGAATTTACATAAATCGTAATGTGTAAACAATAAAATATAGTAGATAGCATTTTCTGAATATTATGAATTTACATAAATCATAATGTGTAAACAATAAAATATAGTAGGTAGCGTTTTCTGAATATTAGGAATTTACATAGATCATAATGTGTAAAAGTTATGTTAAGTTTCTAAAAAAGGTAAAGCATTTAGAATAACGTACCTCTTTTCGGAAAATATTGTCATCGTTATCGGTCCAGTTCGAGTTCCAGACGAACTGAAACCCTTTTTCATCTCCCCACCATTTTTTTTCAAACTGAACATATATTTTACCAATGGCAGAAAAGCCCAGACTCTGAATTGTTTCCAGATGTTTACGAGGGAGCTGCGGTACAAACATGCTGATAGATGATGTTTTCAGTACACCGAGTGGGACGGTGACAATGATGTGCTTAGCTTGGTAGCACGCATTATTCTCAAGATAAATTTCGATGTAGTGTTCTGTGTTCTTGGCATTATTCCAGAGAATCTGACTTACAGGAGTGTTGAGCTTGATGCAGCCTTTAGGGAGTTGCTCAACCATTTTATCCAACACGGATGAATATCCATTCACAAAACTGATGTGGTTCTGAGAATTTCCACCATTGAAGTCGTATGATCCCCAAGCCTTAGCTGACAACATTTCCAGGGCGGCGCAAGAGTTGTCTATTTCATGGAACCTCACGTGCCATGCAAATACCTCCCTCCATCTCGGAATCTCGTCATCGTACAATAGGTTCATACTGATGTATTTCTCAAACTCAGTATTGAGATACTTACCAACGGAAAAGTTACAATCATCTTCTAACTTAGTAAACTCCTCACACTCTCTGAGAATGTTTGTAACTACCTCGTCTACTTTCTTTAAGAATTCTTCATTGTAGGTGTAACCGTCGTTGCGTAGAAACTTACCCTCCCCTTCGAATGACGGAGTTTTGGAGAGTAGTTGGTGTTGGTTGGCCAGATCGTATAACTCATTGTTGTCTCCGTGAAGCCATTGAGCCCCAAACTCAACAAAGCCATCCATTATCTCCACTGACTGGATGCGTCCACCGATTCTACCTTTAGCCTCCAGAATGAGAATGTCATTGATGCCACGCTTCATGCAAGCACGGGCGGCTGCTAAACCCGCGATGCCGGCACCTATTATGACTACCTGGTTTCGAGTGGTATTAAGAACTATTCTTTCTGCAGATATAGAGGCGTATTCTTTGCTGTAACAATTTAATAAAAATTGCATAAATAAAACCGTTTGGAAATTATTTGACAAGGTTTGCATCATGTCAAAACTTTATTCGAAATAATAAATAGTATACACATAACCACACAATAAACAAAACAATTTTATGAAAATTGCATAAATAAAACAGGTTGATAATTATTTGACAAATTTTAAATTATGTCAAAAGTTTATTAGAAATAATTATTATATACATAATCATGCAATAAAAAGTCAATAATATAAATCAATATGTATCTAAATTGTAAAAAGCTATGACAATAAGGAATTTCAATATCAAACTGGATATTGTGTTGCGAACAGTGCTTTTGCGCTTTGTAGAGAGACGTTCCAATGATTTTGTGATTCCTTCCAACTACAATTGGGACTGAACAAACCTGTATGCGAAAATAAAATAAATTTTAAATAATGAGAGGCAAATGATATTAAAACGAAAGATATTCAAAAGGGTCAAAAAATGGTAGGGTTGTGGATAGCAACCTATTTACAGGACTCTGTTTTCTAATATTTTAAGCATTTATGTATACCATCCACATAGGATTGGATTTGAATCTGGAAAATGGGATGGCCAACTCATTTTAAAAATATAATTATATTCTAACAATGTGTGAAAAATTTTGCAGTTTCTAATATTCATAATATTTATCTCTGTTAAATAATCATTAATTAGAAAATCTGTTCCTGCTCGAAAACTTATGGCGGGTTTCATTTTTCATGGGTCTGTCCGTCTGTGTTTCTGATACACAGACAAATAGTTAACCTAATAGAATACTTGTGGTTCGGAATACTACTTGCCAAAGGGTATAACTGACATGACCAATCTCAGTTTGGTAAAAAAATGATAGGTCATGTTGCTGCTTAAGTAAATCTTTTTTATTTTATGGATGTACTATCACACAATTCTACGCAGAGTAGTTTTTAGTTGAAACGAAAACCTAATTTTACAGAGATGTGTGTTCTTCTTAAATTTGACAACATGCTTGGTTTGCTTTTACCAGCAGAAACTGAACCCTTTTTATGTTAATACCAGAAGAAACCAGGACTAATCAACAGTCTCTAGTTATCAGAGGCCATTATAAAAAAAAGTAATAAATATTTTAAATTAAATAAATAACTTTGTTTACACTGTTATTTAATATAAATACGAGGATGGTCTGATAAGTTTCTGACCTCAACGCAAAGATGGTGGTACTCGTCAATAAAAGCTAGTGAATGTAGTTGTGCTTCTTTAGACAGTTACTCACCAAAGTTTCGGCCATTTTGGATGCGCAGTTTTTAGTTGACAGTCGTTTGAGTGAGTCGATGTATAAGTTTTTGTGAAAATGGAAAATATTGAGTATCGAGCTGTTATTAAATTTTTGTTTTTGAAAGGCAATATCAAAGATGAGTTGGACTCTGTGTATGGGAACTCTGCACCATCATTTACCACAGTGAAATTTTAGGCAGCTGAATTTAAACGTGGCCGTAAGAGCTTGGGAGACGATGAACGTTCGAGACGTCCAAAAACTGCAACTACTGACGATAACATTGCTAAACTTCACCAAATAGTGGTAGACGACCGCCGAATTAAAGTGAGAGAGATAGCAGAGGTTATGAAAATGTCCAAAGAATGTGTCTATCACATATTAAATCAAGATTTAGACATAAGAGAGCTGTCCGCGCGTTGGATTCGCGTTTGCTCACGTTAGACCAAAAACGTGTTCGAATGAACATTTCCAGCACTCTGTTGGCGCTGTTTAGGAGCAATAAATCCAATTTTTGGCGCCGGTTAATTACTGTAGATGAAACTTGGATACACCATTATATGCCCGAAACAAAAATACACTCAAAACAGTGGACTGCAAAGGGGGAACTGGCTCCAAAAAAGCAAAAAACTGTTTTCTCGGCTGGGAAAGTGATGTCGACTGTTTTTGGGATAGTCATGGAGTTATCTTAATTGATTATCTTCAAAAAGGAAAAACTATTACAGGAACATACTATGAATCATTACATGACAAGCTGAAGGCAGAAATTGAAAAACGGCCACATTTGCAGAAAAAGAAAATCCTGTTTCACCAAGACAATGCGCAGTCTCACACCTCAGCGGTTGCCATGGCAAAAATCCACAAATTACGGTTTGAACTGCCTGACCATCCGCCTTACTCACCAGATCTAGCCCCAAGCGACTTCTTTTTGTTCCCTAATCTCAAAACTGTGCTCGGAGGAGAGAGATTTTAGTCAAATGAGGAGGCAATCACCTTTGTGAACAATTATTTTGCAGAGAAAAACGCCGAGTACTATTTGGATGGGTTAGAGAGATGGGAGCATCGCTGGGAGAAGTGTGTAGAGTTACAAGGAGACTATGTAGAAACATAAATAAAAAAACTTTTTATTGTTAGGTCGGTAACTTTTCAGACCACCCTCGTACTCTAAATGTTTTAAAAGCAATGGTTTCTTCATAAGACTAAATATGTAATGACTAATATTATTACTTCAATTTTAGAAGACAGCTCATGAATAACTAAACACCATCAAAAGCAAACAAAGAAAGCAATAGGTTATATCGTTGATAGATTGTCTAAATCTAAATATAGGGAGCTTTAGTTCAACTAGGTGTGTATTTTTCTCCTTTTTGTTGTTGCAGACGCTGATAATGATGGCAAAAAATGAAATGGTGAAAATACAACTCCCATTAATGTCAGATGCATGCCTTTTTTCCAAAACAAAATCACATAAAAATAAGATAAGATAGTAAACACATGGCATGAATATGGCACGCAATTTGGTAGGTTCTGATGGGACAAATTCTGCTCAATCAATGGTCATATTATTCAAAATGTGGAATCATTTTTTGCTTTGCTGGATGAAATTATTTCTAATTTTATCCCACTACAGATTTAGTTAAATTAATTGCTCTTAAAAAGGATTTGCACAAGAAATATAAAGAAGAGAGTTTTCTGTGTCAAATTACAATGAATTTAAAATTATTAGATAAGTTTGTAAAATCTTGTCAAAAATATGCTATAATGCTGTTATTACAAATGTTGAAAAATCAATAATATAAAGTATTTTTGAAACTATGCAAAATCAATGAAAAATAACAATCTAGGTATACCTACCAACTTGGAATATGCGGGCAAAAAAGCCTTTTAAGATTATCTAATGATTTTCACAATATCTACACTATCTGCACATCGTATGTCACTAGTAAGAAGTCATATCGAGTATAATTCCACAGTTTGGTATCCAAATTACGAAGTTCATTCACACACCATTGAAAGAATCCAAAATAAATTCTTGATCTATGTAAATTTTAGTATAGGTATTCCTAGAGAAAGCCTAGATTACGGCTACCTTCTTTATTCATTAAATTTATTAAAATTATCCGAACGAAGAATTATTTGCAATTTAATGTGTTTGTTTAAAATTATTAATTCGTTATTGAATACCCCTGAGTTGCTACATTTAATTTCGTTCCATGTTCCTGGCAGAACAGTTACAAGACAGTACCTACCATACTATTGTAGCGATTCTTCTACAATTTCGCAGTATTACGCGCCTATGAGACGAATCCAAAATTTGGGAAACATACTCCGATGTTGTAGATATATTTAGTTCAACAATATTCCAATATAAGTTCGCTTTAATACAATTTATGACTTCAAATAGAACTGTTTTGGTGAAATGTAAACCATTATAAACCAAGCAGAATTAAGACTCTGATAGATTTATTGTATCTAATGATCAAATGATATTATGTCTGTAAAAGCCCTACGGGCGTTCAATAAATAAATGAGCACTCGCATTTTTACACAAAATTGCAATAGCACCATCTACGGCATACTATGGCTTTTATGGAACAATAATTATTAAGAAATATTATTAAGTTATTATGCTGAGTTTAATACTGGAAGAATTAATACAACTAAATAAATAAATAAAATTACATATGTATGTGGAAAGTGGTTAAAAAAAATCGTAAGCTACGACAATAACGTATTATTTGAATTGAACTTACTCAGTGTTCTTGATGTACTTGATGAGGCGGTTGGCCTCTCGGTATCCGGCCTCAACAGCCCCGTGGACTGTGGAGAAGTAGTGAGTGGAAGTGGCCTCTCCCCCAAAGCACAATACAGGAGCGCCCGACACATTGAACACGGGGCAGGCCAGCTGCTGGGCCCTCGCCTGCATTTCCTCGCTCAGCATGCTGCGGAATGTATAAGACCCACGGGTGTGGGGGTTGCTGAACCACGCAGATCTGCAAATAAACAAACTTGTAGTGAATCCAACCGAGTTAAATAATGTATAGCAGTGGTTCCCAAAGTGTGCGCTGCGGTGCCTTGAGGAACCTTTCTCACACAGCAACAAAAAACCATTTGTTATTTTAAAACTGATAAAAGGGAGGGAAAAATCTGGATTTAGTAAGGATGCCGCGAATAAGTTTGGAGACCACTCATGCATTGTATATTAAAATTGAAAAAGCTTTTTATTAAAAGGAAACAAACCTTTTAATTTTTGCAGGCTTGGGAATCGTATATTGCTTTCCCAGGAAATGGCAAAGCAGACGATGAAAACCATCTTGAACTGTTTCGATGTCGAGAGTTTCCATGTGACGAGCGGCAGAGCCCGAAAGCCACCCGCACAGAATGTTGGGGTTGTGCTCGCTAGTATTGATGCCAAATATCTCCAGCAGCCATGCATCACCGCCAACGAATATGGATCTGTCGTCTCCTTTCCACACAAATCCTACCCACTTTAAGGTCTCATCCCACCACGGTTTCTCGAACATCACGAAAATCTTATCCACTGTTCCAAGTGTAAGTCCGAGAATGGAATTGACCTTATTATTCGGGAGTGCAGGATAGAACATAGTCACATAGCTAGAATGATGAAGAATTGGGAATAAGTATGGGAATATTGAACAATAATATTTTATAGGTGGTAAATGAATGCAAAGCTTACTTTTCTTGAAGAACCCCAATAGAAACTGTGACAATAACGAATTTCGTGTGGTATTCTGTGCCATCTTTGCATGTGACTTTGACATAATCCTCTGCTTTTTCGTATCCGAAATAACCAGTACTCCAGTCTATTTTCGAAACAGTCTTCTCAAATAGAATTTCAACTGGGAGTTCCTTTTCTGGATCAGGATACCTCCCCTGCAATAAAAATGTACTGAATATTAAATTTGTGAATGTTTATACGTTCCTGGATTGCAATTAATATCGAAGAGAAATAACTATAGATTATATTATTTATGTTTGCTCACCAGCATAATATCAAGGAGGGTTTTGTATCCCTTCCCTTGCCAGTGCAGCTGGCTGTTCCCTTCACATTCCCAATATTCCAAGTGCCCTCTGCCGGAGGCCTCAAACCAAGTGTCAGAAGCATTTATGGAGTTTTCATACTTCTGGAACCACTCCAAAAGGTCGGCAGCCAAGCCCTTGTCTACATCGGAGTACTTTGTATTGATGAGCTGCCAATACCTGGAAGAAATCGGGCTAAAACATCAAATATGGAAAATATTCCAACCTTTTCCTTATCTAAAAATGATACAATGACTTCTTCAAATACAAGTGGTAATGTCCACAGAACAAAATATAAAACCCTTGTTATGTAGTAAAATGGAGTCACGTTTTGTTGTAATGTAGTACATATTTTTAGGAGGTTATACAGATGGAGGATTGTATGGAAGACACTTTGATTGTCTGTATGTAACATAAGATAGTGTAAGTTGAAGATATGTTGCATTTTAAATTAGCTTTTCCACAAAGAAAGTCATGTTATTTTATTAGGTAATAATAAATATAACATTAGGAGACGAATATGAATGAAACGCAAGATAAGGTGTTGTTTGGTGAACAAATTGCAAAATAATGTGCAAATAAAAAAAAAAGGTTTGTATAATGCGCCCCATGTTCACGCTGCGTTAGGAATGTCATGAAAAGTAATTTAAAAAATTCACAGAAAATTAATGAAAAAGAAATCTAGGTAGTGTTGTTGTCGATATTGTCACAGGAAAAAATACTGTTTTAATTTTGTTTGCGAAAATTAGAAGCGACGGAGAATGATGCAAAAAAAGTCTGGCATGTTATACATGACAAGAAAAAAACATAAAAAAATTAAATACATAGCATCACGCATAAAAATATCAAAATACGATGCAAAGAAAATCCAGTTAACATATTCAACAACTTCTTTGCAAATGTAGGCAAAAACCTTGCAAATCAAATTCAAAAAGTACCGTCCAATAACGAACAGAACCTTAACATTAATATATTAAACAAAATTGACATGTTTCACCTTACTTCAGCCCAGGAAATCGAGCAAATCATTTCAAGCATGAAGGGAAGATCAGCACCAGGTTTCGATGAAATTACTGTCAAAACACTAAAAACTATCAAAAAACATATCTCAAAACCCTTAACACATTTAATTAACATTAGTCTTCAAAGCGGAATATTCCCAACTATATATAAACAAACCATCATCACTCCATTTTTGTTGTTTGTTTTTGGGGTGTTATGCCGTGTTGCGCTAACTCCTTCTTTAGCCGACGTTTCGGACAGCGTTGCAGTGTCCATCATCAGGGTAGATCCGAAGATGTGATCACCACATCTTCGGATCTACCCTGATGATGGACACTGCAACGCTGTGCTAAAGAAGGAGTTAGCTCGGCTAAAGAAGGAGTTAGCGCAACACGGCATAACACCCCAAAAACAAACAACAAAAATGCTTTTGGCCGTGAAAATCTAAAAACTTACCATCATCACTCCAATTCATAAACAGTAAATAAACCCAGAAGAAGTGACCAATTATCATCCAATATCGCTGATCTCAAACATTACGAAAATCTTTGAAAAAATTATCAAAAAAGATTAGACTGAATTTATTAACAAAAAATAACGCAATTCACGGCAACCAATATGGATTTATGAAAAATAGAAGCACCCAAGATGCAATTGCCAAATTATCAAACATAATTCAGGACACATTAGACAAATCTTTGAAATGCCTCGGAATCTTCATAGATCTTAAAAAAGTTTTCGATAGTATTTCTCATGATAAACTTATTATAAAATTGAATTGTGTTGGGATAAACGATAAAGCTCTAAAATGAATAAAAAGTTATTTATTTGAACGATACCAAGTAGTCAAGATAAACAATTCAATTAGTCTACCACTAACAAGTAATTTCGGGATACCGCAAGGCACAGTCCTAGGCCCCCTACTATTTATAATTTATGTCAACGATATTTTCCACTTAACGCAAACATAATATCATATGCCGACGACACAGCTATAATAGTGAATGGGATCGACTCGAATGTAGTAAACGAACAAGCAAATAATAGCATGAACACATTAAAACAATGGTTTGATACAAATCTTCTCTCATTGAACACTAACAAGACATACTATATACATTTCTCAATTAACAAACTAAAAACACTCCCTAACACTAAAATAATTATTCACAATAACAAATGTAATAAAACACGTGTATCCAAGGCTGTTCAATACTGAACTCAGTATCAGAAATTAAATAACTCGGAGTGATAATAGAACAACATATGAAGTGGAGGAGACATATCTGTGAATTGGTTAAGCGTATATGAAAGTGTGTATTCATAACAAATATTTAAAAACGAAGTAACCTAAAAAGAGTATACTACGCACTAATCCAGTCGTTAATTCAATATGGAATTATTGAATGGGGGGGTCATACAATAAGATTCTAACCCCGATCAAAATGGTCCAGAAGCTAATCCTCAAGAAACCTTTCACATATCTAACAGAAACGCTATTTGCAGATATCGGGGTGCCTCGAGCAGAGGATATCTTCAAGAAAGATGCAATTATTCAAATTTATAAAGATAATATAATCAAAAACTTTGAAACCCACCTATCAAAAAGATATCAATACAATATCAAAATGTAATACAAAACAAAAAACTGGAGAAATACCAAATACCTGGAGAAAGACTAAAGTTATTGCGATCCTCAAACCCAATAAGCCACCAGAGGATCCGATCAGCTACCGGCCAATATCGCTTTTAAGTACCATGAACAAACTTCTAGAGGGAGTTGTGCTCCGCAGACTTACTCAAATTCTGGAGATAGTGGTCCCACAAGAGCAAGCTGGCTTCAGACCAGGCCGTAACTGCTGCGATCAGGTATTAGCACTAACAACACACATTGAATCTGGTTTCCAGAAATGGCTTAAGACTTCGGCAGCGTTCAATGATCTCTTTGCAGCCTACGACACGGTGTGGCACAAAGGCCACCTTGTTAAACTCTACGACACCATAAAGGATGGCAACACAGTACGACTCATTGAGCAACTGCTAACTGGCCGTACCTTCAGGGTTTTTCTAGGAGGGCGAAAAAGCAAAAAAATACCCCTCAATAATGGCCTTGCCCAGGGCTCAGTGCTGGCCCCATCGCTTTTTAACATCTACACTCGAGACCTCCCTCACACTGAAGGCAGAAAATTTGCTTACGCAGATGACATCGCGGACACAGCTCAAGCCAAAACCCTTAAAGCAGCAGAAGATATCCTCAATTCTGACCTAAAGGCTATGGAAGAATATTTCCTCAATTGGCAACTAAAGCCAAATGGGTCGAAAATAGTTGCGACAGCTTTCCATCTTAGCAATTCACAAGCGAATGCCAAACTTTGTGTTCAGTTTGATGGAAAAAATATTTACCATGACCCCCACCCCCGCTATCTTGGAGTTACTTTGGACAGGAGCTTGAACTACCGGCAACACATGGAAACAGTGGGTAAAAAACTAGGACAAGGCTTAACTTAGTTAATAAGCTAGCTGGAACTAGCTGGGGATGTGACGCCAACACGCTCAGAACAGCATCCGTTGCTCTGGTTTTCTCAACGGCTGAATACTGTGCTCCAGTATGGGCTAGAAGAGCCTACACTTCCATGGTAGACGTTCGGCTTATTGCCACAATGCGAACAATCAGCAGGACTTTAAAATCTACTCCTCTCCCTTGGCTCCCCGCACTTGCAAACATAACCCCGCCAAACATCAGGCGAGAAATTGCAACACTGAAGGAATACAAGAAGGCGCAGTAAAAATGCGCAATACCTTTGCACAAAGATGTCGTCTCCCACCCGGTATGCCGCTTGAAGTCCCGAAAGCCCTTCTGGGCGGAAGGAGAGAGGCTCCTCCGATTACCTCTCACCCCAGAAGATAGGTGGAAACTTGAGTGGCAAACGGCCAACGTGGGAAATGCCCATCTCATACAGGACCCCGCCGAGAGACAGCCTGGGTTCTCATTGCCTCGCAAAACCTGGCCCGCCATCAATAGGTTAAGGTGCTCTCATAGCCCCTGTGCCCCCATGATGCACAGATGGGGCCTTAAAGAGTCGGCAATGTGGTGTGGTCAGTGTGAATGTGGTGCGGTGCAGCCACCGAACATGTGGTCAACGAATGCCCGCTCCATTCATTCCCCGGCGGGATTGATGAGGTCCACTTGGCGACGCCTGAGGCCCTAGACTGGCTAGCAGACCTAGATGTCCCCCTCTGACCCGCCCACCATACGAAAGAAAAAGAAGAAAAAAATGCAAAATAACTATACATATTTAGGAATAAAGTATTTCAACAACCTTCCGATTGAAATAAAGAAATTAAAGGATATCAACAAACTTAAACTAAAACTGAAGTTACACTTACAGAAATAATTAACTAAATAATTGCGCGGGGCGCATGCGGCCCGCCATGCTATTTTGTGCGGCCCTCAATACATTTAATATCAGGAACATGGTTTACAAAATCTGGCATTCTATATCACGTTAATTTGGGATTAATTGCGACTTTGACGTACAGACATTGAAACCGAAGAGGATAGTCGTTGTCGTGTCAACATCAGATCTGGTGTAGAGTGTTGCTACTGCACACGCTAGATCTATCTCCAAAAAAACAAAGATATGACAGACAAAATAAATATGCGCGCAAATAATTTTGCTCGTGGCAACACATACATTTTTGACAGCTCCAAAGTTAAATGCGTCACATTCGCAGTGTTGCCAAAAAAACGGGGGTGGTGGGTTTCATGATATTTTTTATCATACCAGTATCAGTGTTGCCAAGTGTTGTTGTTTTTTTTTGTTGGTAATTATGTTTTACAGAAATTCTCTAACAACCCCCCCCCCATGGATTTCGAATAATAAAAGGGGGAATCAAGCTCACATAGAATATTTGTGGGGAATATGTGGGCAGAATTACTGCAACTGAAATTCGGCTACATTAGGCTACTTAATGTTTGAAAAACGGCGACATTAGGCCAAGATCCGTTGGCAACACTGACCAGTATAGTGTTGCGGCCCGCGTAGCTTTACAAACATATGAATGTGGCCCGCAGAAGAAAAAGGTTGAGTATAATTGGTCTATACTCATCTCCACTGTATTTAGATGTTCATAATTACTCAATAATTAGTATGTAACAGAATTCTAGATATGTACAGCTACATATATAGATAAACCAGAAGTTTCAATTGTTCCTATTATCAGGGTGGCCACAAAAAACGGATTTCAAAATTCCCTGATAATTCCAGGTTTTCCAGGGCAGTTTCTATATTTTTCCCTGATATGTTTTATTTGGTATAAGGACATATCGTTCAAAATTTTATTTTTGAAACACGATTTTCATCTACGCCAGATAATTAGAACAGATACATAAATATAGGGAATTCCGTCATCTAAAGCATTTATTATTTCCTTGCACCACAATGATCTATTCAAAACAAAATACACTTATTACAAATTTATGATATTTCACCTGAAGACAATTTGTGTACAAATGAAAAGACCAGACAAAAATAGACAAATAAACAAAAGTAAGTACAGTAGAACCCCGATAATTCGAAAAAACGCGTAATTCGAAATTTTCGCCAAAAAAATTTCCGCGGAAATATTTTTTCATAAAATTTTTTTTTTAATTCGAAATCGTTAATTCGTAATTTATTTTTGTCCGCGCACGAAAATTTGTTGGTGAAATTCGAAAAAAATTGATTTTTGCGAAAATCTGAATCTAAAAGTCAGCCGTGGCGGTAAAACGCCGAAAAATGTATTTTTACGTGGTTTATACATCGTCCTAATTAGTATTATTATTTTGAAAATCTGAATCGATTTACACTGGAATGTTGTATTTTTTCAAATTTATTTCGAATATCCGAGTTTGAAGGGCCGAGAAAATACATTTTACGCAGATATATGTCGGAGTTTTACGAGTTTACACCAAATATCTGTATTTAAAGGGTCGGCCGCGACGAAACTCGGCCGCGAAATTTCAATTTACGCGTAAATGTATCGTATATTTACGAATTTATTTCGAATATTTGAATTTCAATGGCCCGCTGCGACGGAAATCGGCCGCGAAATCTCGATTTACGCGTAAATATATCGTATTTTTACGAATTTATTTCGAATATCTGAATTTTAAAGGGCCCGCCGCGATGGAAATCGGACGCGGAAATATATCGTATTTTTACTAACTTTAATTCGAATATCCGAGTTAAAAAATACGGCGCGACGGAAATCGGCCGAAAAATTTCGATTCATGCCGAAATATGACATATTTTTACGAATTTACTTCAAATATCTGAACTTAAAAGGCCGGCCGCGACGAAAAACTGCCGATAAAATTCGATTTACGCGGAAATATTTCATATTTTTACGAATTTACATTAAATATCTTAATTTAAAGGGTCGGCCGCGACGGAAATCGGCCACGCATTCTCGATTTACACGGAAATATACCGTATTTTTGCGAATTTTTTTCGAATCTGAATTTTAAGAGCCGGCCGCGACGGAATACGGCCGCGAATTCTCGTTTAACGCGGAAATATATCGTATTTTTACGAATTTAAATTCAGATATTGGAAATAATGGGCCGGCTGCGACGGAAAATTACCGCGAAATCTCGATTTACGCGGAAATATATCGTATTTTTACGAATATCTCAATTTAAAGGGTAGGCCGCGACCGAAATCGGCAGTGAAATCTCGATTTACGCGTAAAAATATAGCATTTTTACGAATTTATTGCGAATATCTGAATTTAAAGGGCCCGCCGCTACGGTTATCGGCCGCGAAAATAAAGAAATAATTGGTATTAATACGAATTTAAAACTAAAATACCACCCGGATTTGAAGGGGCGGCCGAGAAAATCGATTTTCGGCGTTTTTTTCATAAAAATTCGAATTAAGTGGGAATTCGTTAATTCGAAATTTGATTTTTGATGTCCCGTGGATTTCGAATTAACGAGGTTAAAAGTAATAAAACACAACTTTGGGACTTCACAAATCGTAAATAACGAATTTCGTTTTATTTTTGGAATTCCCTGATATTTTAAAAATATTTTAAAATTCCCTGACATTTCCCTGATAATTCCCGGTTCGGTAAAATTCCCTGATAATTCCCGGTTTTCCCGGTTTTCCAGGTCTGTGGCCACCCTGTATTATATATATATATACTTACCTATTGCATAATGTTATTCTATTTTCCTTATAATTAGTGTAACTCGCTCACCAAGTACAAGAACCAGTTTCTTCATTGGTGAGATTGCGAATATAAATATATTTTGTAACAATATGTACTTACATAACATCACTGTACCTACTTATATACATAAAACAAATGCCCGAGCCAGATGAGGCTAGTAATTCAAGACAGGATAGGAAGCTAATTCGCCGGCGTCCTATCCTGGCATACTATGGCCCAGTATATCAGTCAGTCGGCCGCTCAAGTCTTGATAAGCTGCAGAATAGTTTCTTTTTTAGACGCCGAGGCTCTAGAGATGACTATAAGTCTCATGTACCTAAGTATATAATTTCATACTTACGTCTCACTAAAATTTACATAAATTGCCAAATTTTTTGAGTATGGACCATTATATTCATCGAACGATGAGGAATATCGGTTTTTTATCATTTTATGAGAAATCGGGAGTAAATTCTACCTTAATTATGACTATACGACGTGTGCAAAATCGTCAGAAATGCAAATTACTCAATTTTAATGATACATTTTTTCGAAAAAACTTATTTTCCTAATATTACTTGATTCTGTTGCTCCCCCGTGAGAGAGTTATTAACCAGACTGTACTTAACTACTAAATTAGCCATTTACCTTCAAGATTGTATTGCAACTATATGACAACTTGGTAGAAACAATATCCGAAGGATACCACATACATACATATTAATCGCAGAAAAAAACATTCTATTTTAATATACAGGTGTCCGGGGGTAAAGTGCATTATTTTCAGGCGGTGATTCTACAGGGTAGTAGTAAAAAAAGATAGGCTTTTTAGAAACTATAGAAACTATTACTATCATGTAGAATCACCTCCCGAAGATAGTGCACTTTACTCCCGGACACCTTGTATGTAGATAGTGCATCCGTCATATGTGCGCCGTCCATTTATTTTCAAAAAATAATAATGTGTCGCCCCAAAAGCTTAGTGGCTTACACGATGAACAAAAAGATTTTACAGCAAATGCTTAAAGTAAATATGTATTAATTTAAGGTTTTAGGTTGAGGAAAAATATTACGACCTAACAAACCGTGTAGAATATTTAACGTCCCCAAAGGGTCAAGTACCCAATCAATGTGCAAATACACATATCAAAAAAAAATCAACGCTTTGAACTCTTCTAACAACTGTCACACCTTTAGGCACCCAATCGATGTGAAAAATCAGATTTCATTGAAGTCTTTAAATGCATGGAACTGTCACACCTTTAGGCACCCAATCGATGTGCGAAATCAGATATCATTTATAAATTTAATTTTTTTTGTTGTTGTTGAAATAGTATACCGACTTGTTTGTTCATGGTCTGGTGAATGAAAATGATTTGTTCATAGCCAAACTGCATAATAAAATATGTAAGAAGAAATTTGTTTTTAAATTCATGTTGAAATTTGAATTGTTATGCAAATTACACAGACATTTGACAAGAAATATGAAAAAGAAAAAAAACATATCGCACACAAATTGTATTACATTAATTATGACAGCCATATATATTTTAATTATATTCATAAATTACAAAACCGATTATAAGCAATTCATTCTTATCATTGCTTGATAAAGATTTCCCAAACTTATTTATCTATTCTCCGTTACTAAGTTAGAACAAAACAGAGAAAGTTCCGCAGTGTAAAAATAGATACCCAGAAAATGTATATTTTGACATGTCAATACGCTTTTGCATGCTGGAAATCAAATTTTTATTCAGTTATAAAAAAATATATTTTTATATCTAGTATAACCTAACTAACCTTTACTAACTACTAACAACTTATTTCTATGACACACTTAGTACTATTAATTATGTACATAGAAACATTCGGTATAGAGTAAGCGCTCTTACAACTATGCAAATGAGGGTGCCTTTTACTTATTACGAAAATTACATGTGTTGTAATTATTGTTACATAAAATGTAAAAATCCAGTAAGTAAAGGATGCGCACAGGGATTGGAGAAGGTTGATAAAATAATGCAATCACAACAAACTGATATTGTAATGTACAATAAAGTGCTCCGGGAAAAACTAAATTGTAACCCTCCACAGGTATCAAATGGCAATAAATAGTTTATGAACATCTTTTCAGAAAGGACAGGGAAAGCAAAATAAGAATCTTGCCAGGAATAAACTTGAAGTAAAATAATAAAGGTTAGTAGACATTGGCCAGAAAGAATCCTGTATAAATATACTTACTCCTCTGTGAAATGCTCTCCGAGGGAGCGTCTTGAGTTAACCATCTTGGTATTAGTAGCGTTGGCTACCTCCATCCATATTCCACTAAACTTCATTGAAAGTTCCGGACTCAAGAACTCTCCCGACGAATCAATAAAGGTTATGTCATGTTCTCCAGTGGGCTCCTTCAACACCTTGTGGTCACGAACAATAGAGTAGACAATATTGTTGTCCTCCCCATGGCACCTGAAAAAATTATAATCAATAAAACAGATAAGCATTCTCATTTTATTTTTCATAATGGCCCTTTATTAAACAAAATTATAGGGGAGTGCCTTCCACAAAGCCTTGCTGATTATCGATTTTTGAGTCAATTTAATGTATTCACAATAAACAGCCTTGGTAGTTGGTATACATTTTTAACAACTTTGTAAAATGCCCTTGTGATGATATATCAAAAAAATATTTACTAAGCATTATCATTATTACTAGGCATCTTTCGCCAGCTACTTATAGATAAAAAAGATACCTAACTTAAGTTAAACTCTTTATCTTGATGCAATTAACTTAACCAAAAAGAAAAAAATATTTCTTTCCTTAAAATACTAGAGATTAGTAAAAATAAGTTTTTGTTATCAGAATATTGTACACAGATAGTTGTTGTTTCATAGATTTTTACTTTCCGGATTCTCCAGAGTTTAATTTAATTACTAAATAATATAAAACTATTATAAATGTGAATGAGGCAAGAAGTGTGTGCCAAGACCGAGTTGTTTCGGCTCTTTGCCTACCCCTGCGGAAAACGGCGTGATGGTTAGTTAGTTAGTTACATGAAACAAACAATATAACGTCTTGTCATATGTTTTAATAGTCCTGCATGCATTATTTACGCACGTATGCGAAAACTCATTGGACAAGAGCAAAACACCCGTTCAAATTTGTTGACGTTGGCTTCATGACAATGAGTTGTTTCTTCGACTCTTTTTTGGGTAAGTCGGCTCGCATATGGAATGATTTACCATTCTGGTTCAATTGGAGTACTATGATTTACTTTGAAATTTAAGAATTTTTTTTATTGATACATTAGAAGTATTTTTTTATAAAATATTGTTTGGTAATGTGAGCCTCACTGGGTGCTTACCCGTGCTGGAGTTATGATATGTTTGCAATTTAATCACTTCTTGCTTATTGAATCATGTTGCTCATTGACAAAGAAAATGCATGACAGAAAGATGTATTTTTACCTCATAGCATGAAAATGTAGGTTAGTATGTAAACCTCTTATATGAGGCACCCCACCAAACCATTATCGATGCTGGAATATGATTTATCAGAACTATGTGAACGACGAGCGACTTCTCGAACACTGTATAAGCCTAGCTGTCTGTTTTTATTAAAATTTTCTTAAATATTAAAAAATATTTTCATTAGTAAATGGGATTTAGCTATTTTTTGTATCTGCCTACCGGTGATTTAGCTATAGTCTTTCTGAAGATCCATAAAGAAAGTGTCCAGTGTGTCTTCAGTAAGCCCCATTAGGTACAAATACTCCTGGACATGATTTTTTTGTTTGCAGAATAGATTTCTGAGAATTCTGTTACTCACTGCTTTTATTACTGCTGGGGTCTGTCCTATAGATTTTCAATATCTATACAAAGATTTAAAAATTATAAAAATGTCCTCCAGCATTTTCTCAGGGTTGGATGATGTGTGATACAGCCATATGGTTATATTTATCACCCATCAAAGCTAAAGCAGGAGTCAGACGGTTCACTTTTTGCTCATTTCTGTCTTTCATTTTGCCTCTTTCACACAAAGTGAAACGTCTGAATACAAAATGAAAGAAAAGTGCCAAATGAATTCATTAGTGAAGCGATCCATCGGCATTTGTTACTGGTGCTTTGAATGAAAGTTCATTTCTCTTAGTACAATTTGTAATTTTATTCGTGCAGGTATACCAAGATGTACGACTTCTTTTGACGGCATCATAGTGGGAAAGGACGGATGAATGTCCATTTCTATAGCATTCTGCATGTGCCGTGTGAATGCGGAATTGAATAAAAATGAAAGTTCATTCGTGTGAACATTCACCCACACATTATAGCAATACCACACAGGATTCCGGAACACCCAAAAAATTGATGTTATAAATCTCTGAATTCATTTAACAGTATTTATGGCAGGACTAGGAATATTACCACTCTGCCCCTAATCAGCCCTCTCCAAGCTGCACATTGTTAGTCCTTCTACCTGTTCTGGAGTTGGATATTTACTATTGTTATTTATGATTATTTGTATTTGCATTACCACTCCGCACCCAAGTAGATGAGTACCTCTCCAAGCTGCATGCTGTTAGTCCTTCCACCTAATCTAGGGTCTAATAGATGTTATCTTTGATTATAGTTATATTACCACCTTCCTCTGAAATCCATCAGCCTTTCTCCATAATTGGCTATATCAGGGGCCTCCATTCATTGTAGACCCAGCCTTTGGAGTTGCTTTAAGCAATTTTTCTGGGGCGCCCATGTGCAGTTGCCGCAAATATTATACACATATTACCACTCTGCTCCCAAGTCAATCAGCCCCTCTCCGAACTGCACGCTGTTAATCCTTCCGCCTATTCTGGAGTCTGCCTCCAAGCCCAGCACCTGAAGGTTGCACTCGGCGAGGCGTGACAAGGCGGCCACGCCGGAGGCGCCGCAGCCCACCACGATGACGTCATACATATGCCTGAATTGTGAAAGAAAAGTTCTGGTTAAATTAAACGAATTGTTGATTCAGGTATACTTAATTGAATGAACATAGTATAATGTAAATGCAAATTTGCTCATGTTCTGAGAGAAATGAGAGCTTTAATTATCCGCAGATGCAGTTATGTAGCATGTTACATGATGTAGCCCATTTTCAACAAAATTACGAGTTTTTGGTTGTCAATAATGAGGTTCTAATACAGAATGCATAGATCAGCTGTCAGGTGGACCTAATTAGAATATAAACTTTGGTGCCAGAACAAGATTAAGTGGTTGTGAATACCTTTCAGTTGATTGGGCTATACCTTGTGGGTGATAAATGGACTGTGCTCAGGGTAACAAATTAATATGCGTTAGTATGTGTATAACATAAAGAGCTGGAAGACTGTTCTAAAAACACATTCTGTCAACATATGTTGTAAATGAAGGAATAAAGCCTAGAAGAAAACCTTTTTGTAAAGTATTAGTGATGAAAATGGCAAAGGCCATAAGAAAGAGAATGCAACAGATGTTTCAAATGGTAAGGGAACGCTCCTCAATTTTCACTGAAAATAGGAATGTCAATAATGATGATAAAAAACTGGGAGTGATTCCATTTATTGTAACTTTCTATTTTTGAACAGTCCCTTTTGACCTTTGTCAGTTATGTGACAAAGGGCAGAAAAATCTACCATATGGCCCACATAGGGTGCAATAACTGGGTTTGAAATTTCACAAAATACATCAATGCAAAATAAAATTGTATCTTAGAATTTAAACAAAAACAAGTTTCCTTCGCAACAGATCAATAATAAAATCCGTATAGGAAATGCAATAGGTCAGGAAGGGGTTGCTGGGTTAGTTAGTTAGTTAGGAGGGATGGTGGGTGGTGGGTGGTGGGCGAGAGGGTGGCAGACAGGGGGAAATGCATCGCTTAATAAATTTGTAATAGAGGAATGGAAAATTTTTCGTTGTATCGCAATTTCACAGTACAATAAACTTTACCATATTTTATAGCTCTCGGTATAGTCATTAACTCATGTTTGAAATATTCAATAACCCACCAATCGTAAAGCATATTCAAAATATATTTCTCTAGCCCAAATTTTTTTTGAAGAACTGAAAGATACTCACACAAAATTTGGCTAAAATGACTTGACACACAACACGATTTGTTTTAATTACATTGAAAAGGTACATAATGGATGATCAATAATCTACTAATAAATGCAAGAATATTGCAACGTCCGATATGGAAGGGAAAATCGGAAGACTCATCGAAAACAAGGAGTTGTTTTGAAATTATGCAAACAGAAAAGTTCCCGGGTGTCAGTTACATTAAATGTACTCACTTAGCATCCATTTTCAGACAATTTCGTCCAGTTTTCCAACGGCACCGGAGAACATTACAAATGGCTGCAGCACAGTCCTCCTTGGTTCTGCTGCGAGCTGCGAGTCTTGCCGTTCTGCGTTTCACGCCGGCTAGAATGTGCACAATATCATTTATCTCTACAGCAGGTTGATAAAGTGTGAGGCGTGTTATGGTGTGTGTAAAGGTTATGTCGATGTTATGTCAGTTGTATACATGTGTTGATTTGTATCTATCTCACCTACGTGCAAAGTACGAACAGATAATGGTCCCAGTTCGTGCTGTCAACATTTTAGAGATGGGCGAAGCGGCTCAGTTTAGGGAGCCGGTTCACTAGTTCCCGTTCACTTGAAAGATCCGCTTCAGTGAACCGGCTCAATTGAGCGGGTCACCGGCAGTGTTGCCAGCGGATCTTGGCCTAATGTCGCCGTTTTTCAGTTGCAGTAATTCTAATTCTGCCCACATATTCCCCACAAATATTCTGCGTGAGCGTGATTCCTCCTTTCATTATTCGAAATCCATGGGGGGGGGGGGGGTTGTTAGAGATTTTCTGAGAAACATAATTCCCCACAAAAGTTTTCAAAACTACGTACTCCCCACAAAATATTTAATTCCGTGGGGGGGGGGGGGGATGGCTACGGAATTTCTATGAAACATAATTCCCAACAAAAAATTAAAAATACATACTCCCCACAAGATATTTGAAATCCATGGGGGGGGGGGTTGTTGCAGAATTTCTGTGAAACTTAATTCCCCACAAAAAAATTTACAATACATACTCCCCGCAAAATATGTAAAATCCGTGGGAGGGGAAAGTAGCTACGGAATTCCATTTCAAAAATTTCCTCACAAAAATCGAGTGAACCGGCTCACCGTCCTCGAACGAGTGAACCGGCTCATCGTTCGCGAACAAGTGAACCGGCTCATCGTTCGCGAACAAGTGAACCGGCTCACCATTCGCGAACGAGTGAACCGACTCATCGTTGGCGAACGAGTGAACCGACTCACACGAACGAGTGAGTCACTACTGATCCGCGAACGAGTGAGCGGCTAATTTGGGAACCGGATCTTACGGATCCGCAAAAAGATCCGGTTCACTGAGCCGACTCGTTCGCGAACGACTCACTTCTACTGAACATTTACAGACCACAGAAGGAAACGTCAAACTTTCAGCCAACTATGCTGTGAAATAATCACTAAAACACTAAACGAAATACGCCGGCGTTTGTTACTTTAATCGACCTCTACAGAAACGTCACGAAAATTACAAACCCTGTGCCACAAATAAAACATTCACCTCTGTGCTAAGCTAACCGCATCAACACACGACACAAAATTGTACGGTCAAAAACGACCCACAATATTTATTGCCAACTCGTTTTTTGTCCGAACGACTTTGTGACGACACAAACTTTGTGTCATATCTATTATTGATGCAGTTAGTACAGAGTTTGTAATTTTAAATGTATAAAGATCGACAACTCCTTGCCGTATTCAATCAAAATAACAGTTTTTTCATACTACCTATAACTTATTTTTTCCCACTACTTAAAGAACAATAAACATTAGCAAAATCAACGTACATACTTTTTTAAACTTTGGAAAATAAGAACTGCGAATATTCTACATCAGTGTTTTTTTCTAGATTCTTATTTACCATAAAGTGGTTAATCATTTAAATTTACTAAATTTAAAGTTACTGTCACTGTATACAAATAGAAGGATGTATTGCGTCTCACAATTTTTACGTCATAAGAATGTTTTAAATTTTACCTGGCTATTAGGTCAATTGTCTCTTTATAGATATACAATACACATACACATTGCTTTTTTAAATTTATTTAACAGATTGGATACTAGATTATAACGTAACATCACAAAATATCTGTTTCATATGAAAATAGTTATTTTTTTGCTTTCTTGCATATACCAACATAAATAATATATTATGTATGTTATAAATTGGAAGATACTCTCAGTATTGCCCTGGCGTAAGACCACCATTCAGAATTGAAACGTTGCTTGAAATGGCTTTAGACGTATTTGGAAACCAGATCTGAATAGCCAGGTACTTTCCCACCTTCCTCTCACCGTCTCCATCTCCTCCCCACAACCTTCTGCCTCACAACGTACCCCAAATGGGGACGCTGTAGTCTCACTGGATCCTGACGGTTTGGAGGAGTTGGGATCCTTGTGAGGTATTTATATAAAAAAAGAGTTTAAATGTAGTTATATATACATATATATATTGTTAACTTTAAAGGTAATAGTGTATTACGTATAATTTAACCATGATACTGTAGTAGGGCCTATTATCCTACAGCTCGTGTTTGAAAGGTTACTATCGCAATAGTACCTAATGTTTTCAAGGGAAGGTATAAATAACCTATATTTATTTACGCCCAAGACTTTCTCATTGTAATAAACGTTTTACATTTATTAAAATGGTGTCCATTTTCTAAAGTTCAGATGATTATAATATTTATTAATTAATGGCGTAATTAAAAAAAATATTAATTTAATTACCGCTTATTTTTTAACTCAAAATAAGTAGGAACTGGCTTATAATTCTGGTCAGGACCTAGCTACTCTCCCAATTCTATTTTTAAAACTAGATGTATCTAATCACTAGAGACGACCGCGCATGCGCTTGCGTTCCGTGTCCCACAAACAGTGTTGCCAATTCAGCTCCTTTAGAGCTAGATCTGGCTCTAAATCGACGTCGTCAGCTCCAAAAAAGTAATTTAGCTTCTTAGCTCGTTTTTCAGATTTTTCAGCTCTATTCACGTGAAATAATATTAAAAAAAATATATATTTGCAATAATATTCCAAAATAACGAGGACTTCCCAAAAAAAGAGTTTCCCCGAACTCCTGCACAAGTAAACAGTTACTAAAAATAGCGCCGTTTACACGCACACTTCGGAGCGACCGAGTCCCGCGACACTTCAGGCCGCCGCGCAAGTCTCACAGTGAACTGCGCTGTAAACCTATCGATCAAATCAGCTCTTTCGCAGTTTCGGTACTTGCTCTGCCGTGGTCAAACGGAGAAGTGGAACGAGTTTTTAGCCAGTTAAATATAGTCAAAAATAAAACTTGAAATAGACTTGGCAATGACATTGTTAATTCGATTTTAACAATTCGATCGGGGCTCAGGCGACACAAAAAATGTTGCGAGGATTATGAACTTCCCCCAGACGTTAAAAAAAAATTGGAACAATGGCTGTATATGAAAAAAATCCTGATGAAGCCGGTCCTAGCAGTGCGATGGTACAGGAACTGGAACCGGATGACTGCTTAGATTTTTAGATTTTTTAGAGGACTAGTCGCTGCCTAACAAAAAAAAAATATAAAAAAAACAATAAAAATATCCTGAAGACTTCGATATTATCAAAAATAATTGTGTTTTGAAAGTCCGCCCCCGAATTTTTCTTCTCTGAAATTCTCTAACAACCCCCCCCCCCCATGCTTTATGTCACTTTCAAAATTTTAGCTCCTTTTTGGCTCTTTTTTGGGTTTCGCCTAGCTCTACTTTAAAATTCGAGTTGGCAACACTGCCCACAAAATCTGGAGCGAAAAACAGTGTTTCCGAAATGAAGAGTGAGATAAAAGATTATTTTTATAAACTTCACAATAAATCGAGCGATTTGGGCTCTACGGATGTTTTTTAATGACATCGTAAACAAAAATACGATACGAATAAATTTTTATTTTATTTTGTTATTATAATATAAAAAAATATATTTTACCTTTTTGAGTTTTTACCGACATCTATGAAAATTCTTGTGAAGCTTTATTTTTTTTAGATATTTTTTTAGTGTAATAATATTGATAAATGTGAATAATTACTTCAGTTAGTTAATTTTGTGGTGGAATCTAAGTTATATCTTATAAAAGGGAGAAGCAAATAAAGGTATTTTATTTTATATGCCGGAGATTAAAAAAAACTTCAAAAATATTGTTGATTGTGAAGTGGACTTAGGGAAAATAAAACAAAAAATGTTGGAGAAAATGAAAAAAATAGTTATCCTGCTCTAACCGACCAAAAATAGTTATCCTGCTCTAGCCGACCAAAAATTTATAAAATTTTGATAATATTCGGTACAGTTTGATTAATTTTGAAACAGAATTTATACAGAATTCAATATTCTCTGTGCTGCGCGTTAGTTTTGCGTAAAATATGGTTCAATGAACTCAAATTTGCTTTAAATGTAAGTGCCATTTTCAAAATTAGAACTTTGAAATTTACATTTTAATTACATTCTTCATTTGAAATGAGTATTTCTTTTTTTTCATTTCTTTGGGATGAAGAAGATCGTAGAGAGTCAGATTTCATGATTTTTCAAGGGTCTGCGCTTTTTAGCTAAGAAGCAATTATTGATCCTAAAATTATAATATCCCGTGATTTTTAACGGGACTCCGCTAGTATTATAATAAACAAAGTACCTAAATATTTTTCGTAAATTATAATATTCGTACTTTTTGACCTCCGTAGCCAAAATGTTCTAAAAGAAATCAGTACACTCATTTTGGAACGTAAGTATAAAAAAAACAAAACATAATGTTGACATGAAGACAGACAGTTGTCTCATATTATTGGATCGTTCCTGAAGACGGTTTGTATCTCAGATTATTACCATTATTAATTTATTATTTGATAAAATTGTTTTATTTATAAGTAAGATTTTGTGTAGAATTTAATATACGTGATTTTGAATAGTTTATCCAAAAAAACAACCTGGAATATCTGTCAATACGTACATAATGATAATCTAGTCTCCTTCAACGGAAGCAATCTTCCGAACAGGCCTTCCATTGATATGCTTGGTGTAACTATAAGTGACCAGCTCAGGTACGGGGGCTCCATCGAAGCCAGAGTAAAGTTGGCCTCTCAGAAGCTGGGCGTACTGTACAGGGCCCGCAGATACTTTAATAGTACACAACTGCTCACCCTGTACAAATCGCAAGTGCGCCCTACTGTCGAATTTGGCAGCCATCTCTGGTCTGGAGCCCCAAAATACCTGAAAAAAACCCTTGACTCTGTGCAGAAACGGGCGGTCCGTTTGATAGATTCCCCAATCTTAACAAACGGACTGCAATCTTTAGAGCACAGGCGTCAGGTAGGTATGCTGTCATTGTTATATCGGTATTACAATGGAAGATGCTCTGAGGAACTAGCGTCATTGATCCCTTCGCGCCAAACGCGCCAAACGCGCCAAACGCGCGCCCAACATTTGTACACAGTTGACATTTGTCACATGAGAACGGGTCGCTTCTACGATTCGTTCTTAAGTTCAACAGCTCGGATGTGGAACGAACTGCCGGCCTCTGTGTTTCCTCCCTCCTACAACATGGGACTCTTCAAGACCCATGTTCACTTCTTCCTCTCCACAAAAAGACCCTCCACATAGCATCCCCAAAGATGACATAGGCCCTGAGGGAAATTATTTTCTTCAGGGCCTCCTGTGATGAGTTAATATATAAAAAAAAATTATATTATATAACAGATTCATTTATTCAACGATTGATTAATTAATTAATTAATTTTGGGTAATTTATAGAGTTTTTATTGTTTTCTAGCTTTGTAGAGATGATATTCCGCTTAAATAAACAACCAGAAACATTTGAGTTAAAGAACAACTATTTTATAACGCCTTAGGCCAATCTCATATACCATATGGTCTTATCGGATGGGAAAGTTCATGCGATTCCATTCTAAAACCAGTCCTCACAGCACAAAAGACAATTTTGAAAATTATACTTAAGAGTCCCCATCAGAACCCCTACAATGTTCTTAATTCCTTGACTTTAATGTCTCTGAAACAATTATATTCAAAAGATATTTTAATTTATCCATTCAAAAACCAGGATAACTTTGCACATACAAACTCGAATTGTTTCACAAGATCCTCATTAAGACACACATTTCACCAAACTACAACTAAAACGACTTTTGGGTGAATAAATTTGCAATATATCACTATAAAACTATTTAATATCCTCCCCTTTGCAATAAAAAAAAACATAAAAAAATAACCGACTTCAATAAAAGTATTAAAATACGAATTGTGGATACGGGAAGGAACAATATAGATAAAATGTTAAACCTAACAAAGAGTTTTCGTATAATGTTATGTTTTTCTTTATATTAAACAATTTACCTCTTGTTATATTTTGACAAGCCTACAAAAAACACTTAATACTTAAAAAATTAACATCTAAAAAAACTTGACCAAATTTATAATTCTAACAAATAACCATGTACAATATGACCTTATAACGGGGTACCCCTGTAAGGCAGTGGCTGACTAAGCCCGTCAGAGGCCCGGGGCGGCAAAGATGAATGAGGCCCCCCTCCCTAGTTTAAGAAGTTGATGTAATTTTACAAGCTTTTTATTCAGTTCACTTTTGTATGTATAAGTGTTTGTTTATTTAGTTAAAATCTTGCAAGCGAAATTTAAATATGGATATGGATGAGGAAAATAAAATACGAATCGATCCGCAAAAAAAAGAACATCCGATTTGCATGCACCAAGTCTTAAACTGTTTGAAAATCCAGTCACTATGGCCAGGGCCGTATTATGCGTAAGGCAGTGTAGGCAACTGCCTAGGGGCCCCCCATCGGGTAGGGGCCCTCACATGTTTAATCCGGCCCTGGCAGGGCCGGATTGTCCATTAGGCAGTGCAAGCCACTGCCTTGGGGCCACGCATCTGTAGCTAAAGCACGCATGGTAGCTAAAGGTAAATTGTGCATGCAAATCGGATGTAAAGTTTGTTTAACATGTCGTCAACCAGGTTGAAAAACGTGTTAAAAAAGTTTCGAGAAAAACGCATTCAAAGTTTTGCTGAAGGATAATTCAACATACAAACTTTTTTAAACGGTTTCACATAAAATGATCTATATCCGTCAATTTTTTGAATTTCTTTAAAATATATTGTGAGTGTATTCTTAACAAGTACATCTTTCAAAAAATTAAATAATTTTTTTTTTTTTTACTTTGTCTGTTGCCTCTGGTTTAGGATTTGATCAAGAGAACATGGAGGCTTTTGGGGGCCCCCTAAGACCGGGGGCCCGGGGCGGGCCGCCCCCCTTAGTCCGCCACTGCTTTTAGGTCACATTATTTTCTACAGTTGTAAAAAAACTATAAAAAATAAATGGAAAGTTAATTTTAACAATAACTAACAATAAATGTGTAATCAATTTTGTACAGCTCGTTTGGTGATATAATCATCTGAATTATGATTTACATTGGTTATTGTAGGTAGCCTTTCTTAAAGAACGGTGTTTAAAAACAATTTCTCATACATTATCTGTAAAGTTTAATAATATACTTTTACAAGTATATTATTATTAAAAGCACAGGATATTTTATCACAATTTTTAAGGTGCCAAAACCTTCTAACCGACTGGACTGGCTATAAAAATAGCTTTATGTACATAGTTCACTTACTGTCAAGACCTTCTAGATGCTAAAAAGCTAATTCAAGAAGAAGAAGAATAACTATAATTTAAAGTTATTAACGTTTTGTTACTTTAAAGTCTTTTTTGATGTCTATCACTTCCATACTGGTTCGGTGGGTTGTTGAAGGCTACACTCAACTTAGGAGTTCGTAAATTGTTTCGTAAATTTTAGAGATATGATGTCTTAGCAGTACGGTTCTTCGTACACACACATACTTACAAGTTACGTGACTGTGATGCAACCACAAGTTGATTACTGCTATGCTACTCTGGCATAGCTGGTTCCCTACACGGCAATACTGAACTTTATATTTTATATGAGATTTAATTGATATACTATTGATGTGAGTTTTGAATGAGAGTGGGATTTTGTTGTAGAGTTGTATAGTACTATTAAAATTTCCTAAAAAGAGTCGAACAAATTAAGGACCTTGGTATATTATTTGACAGTAAATTAACTTTTGTTCCTCATATAAATGAAATAACCAACAAGGCCATGAAATGCCTGGGGTTCATTCTGAGGACGATAAAAGAATTTAAAACAATTAATTCCTTCAAATTGCTTTATACTGGGTTGGTAAGAATTAATTTGGAGTACACCTCAACAATCTGGGCTCCGTTTTATAAGACTCATCAGCAAAAAATCGAAAGAGTACAACATAAGTTTCTAAGGTTTATTAATTACAAACTTGGAATACCAATCGAAGAACTTAATTATACATGTCTAATGGAATTACTAAACCTAAGCGATTTAACTACAAGACGCACAGTGAGTTACTTAGTTTGCCTTTTCAATATATCAAATGGCAACCTGGACGCCCTCGATTTAACGAGTTTAATTAATTTGCGTATACCTACCCGCGATACCCGTTTAAATGCTCTATATTTTGTTACCAAATCCGTCAATAATTACTTCGTAAACTCTCCAATTCAAAGGCTTCATACACTTGGAAACAAATATAGTTCAATCGATGTCTATCATTTCCAATTGGTTTCCAAATTTAAAACCAATATATTAGAACTTTTAAAATAAAACAATAAACATCTAGCTATTGCACCTCTTATTGGATTATTTCCTCAAGATTGACATAAATAATAGGTGTCGTGTTCTTGCAATTACTACAACTGCATTATTATTTCACATGTAATTACTGTAATCATTTAGCAAAAATGTTACTTTATTTTTATTTATTTATCAATTTACGAACTGGCTGGCTTATGGAGCCCGCTAGTTCGTGAATAGATGATTGAATGAATAAATAAATATATACACTAGCTTTTATGTGTCGCATAGATATTATGTTAATACGACTACTACCTAGTATGTACATATAAACTTAACATTTTTCGTCTTTATACCTTAGAAGTAGGCAAATTCTTATTTTCTTACAACAGGCTTAGACCTACAAACTATGTTTAGATTTGCTTTTTGCTTGGTTTTATATGTCAAATGGTGAATGTTATATTATTTCTTTACTATTCTATATTTATAATCTTCACAATATTTTTTTATATAAACTATGTAAAATGGCTGACTGATCGCCCTCGATTTAGCAGGCCACGGCAACCAGTCAAACGCAGTATTTATGTTAACAGTACTGCCAATAATTATTTCGTTAGCTTTCTAACTCAAAGGCCTCATACACTATGTGTCGTATTATATCATGTTACTGTTGCCACTACCTAGCATTTACATATAAACTTTACATTTCTTATTAACTAATTTAAGTCTGTATAACTTAGGAGAAGGAATATTCTTATTCTTATTTTTGTACAACAGGTTTATACCTACAAATAATTATTGTATGCATTTACTATTTACTTGCTGTTATAATATGTCAAATGGATATGGTTATATGTATTTTTACTATTACTTTTGTGAACTTACAATCTTCAGAATATTATTTTTTATGAACTATGTATGTAAAAGCCCAATGGCCGATAAATAAATAAATAAATTACAGTATAAGAAGCTTTTTTGCCTAAATGTTGTATTTGTAGTTGCTTGTTAGATATGTTTACAAGTAAGTATAGCAAAACACAATAAAATAAGCAACGAGCACGTGTGCAGATAACGCAGGTCATTTTTCAAACAAGATGGGAAAATATTTATTAGTTTACTTTTGATAAATTACTTTCTCTCAGATTTTTCAATCATATTTTATCATTTCTTTGGCATTAATTTCGACGGGCGCACAATAAAACCAAATAGCTACGGCAAAACATCGGAGGGATTAGATTTTTCTCATTAGAATCCCATTTTATTTATTTTGTTCATCCTTATACCAAAGTTGACAAACAAGGTCACTACATCCAGAAAGCGTCCAAAAAATGATTGACTTCCTACATTTGAGCTGCGTGGGATTAGAAACCACAAGCTAACTATTCATAGCATTATACTACGGTATAGAAGCCGACCAAATCAAATCAACGGAGGGCGAATCAATACTTGCTGCCGTTGAGGGGAAGAAAGGAGTAGGTGCGGGAGAAATAAAACATCAATTATTATATCCATAAAGTTTTAATGAAACACTTTTGGATAAGTTATTATTTGTTGTATGGATTTTACAAGGCAGGTTCAATTTGAAGTAGATATTCTGAACACATCATATTTATATTTATTTTTTACTTCATATAATTAGGTAGGTAATTTTGATTAAAATAAAATCGTGCTAATGGTTTCATGACAGTAAATTACGTTCTATTGAACGATAATAATTTAAAGTCATTCAGGTTTTTATAACTTCTACTATTCTTACTACAACATCTGAACATAATAGAAAAATCTTTAAAAAAATATTCCTAGAAAAAAAACAAAATGGAAAGAAGTTTTCTCACCAGAAAAATGTGTTATCTTTGCAGTGGTTAACTTGATTATTAAATATTTATAAATTTAAAATTAAAATCATCGCCGCGGTGTGGCTAGGTAGGGGGGATGGATGAAGTTTGGCATTTAACATTTCCCGGGTTGACTGTGGGTGAGGATAGGGTGGGTGGGTGATAGGGTTGGATTCTGTGGGGAGTGGTTGGTTCAGAGTATGCCAAAACAAAAAAATAAATGTTGAATTTGCTAGGAAATAGGTATATTTTTCGGTGGTAATGGATTCATTATGTACACAAGTAGAGTCGATATATTATGTACATAAACTAGAAATTATTTACATATTTACATCGACTTTACTAGAAGACATCCCAACAAGTACTTCCTCCTGCAGCCACGTCGCCGATAAGATATAGGCATACTTTATGATTATTACATTTATCCTACTTATGATTCCTTTAAGGGCTATTCAAAATTATTGTTAACTTTTGCTTTTCGGTGAGAGATCACAAACTGCGCTTGCTTCCCTCATCGATTGACAGCTTCTTTCCATTTTGACGCCATGATTCCTTTCTTACGTTTGTATGTATTTTTTACAATCACAGTTCCCTTCGTTATATTATCAATAAAATTTCATACGCTCACATTAATAAATCTACCGATGTTATTTATACAATATTCTTAAACCAGATATTAACTTTTAGAATGTGTTCTATTATGTATATTTTAGAATAATTGCCCTATATAATATGCTTATTAATGTACCAGTTGTGTTAGTGAAAAGCTATGCTACTCGTAATCAGCTGTAAGGACTTCTGGAACAAAGTGTTCACTGTTCATCGACTAATGGTCTTAAAATATAAACAATTCCGTTTGTAGGGAGCTCCTCCCACCGTTGAGTTTTACTTGTGACTAATTATTCTGAACTGGCAAATATTTGGTTATCAATTAATACAATACATTTCGTCATCTTATAATTGTTACTTGTATAAAACAATCCCGTTTACAAAGCTGATTAGTGTGAGTGTGTATTTATTTAAGTCTTGGATAATATTATAAGAATCATTCGATAAATTGTCTTATCTTACAAGTTTCGCATTCAAGTGTCTACGCAATTTGTTAAAATAATCTAGTAATTGGAATTGTTTGAAACATTGAACGAATTCAAAAACCTTACTTACATAAGTTTGGTAAACTTTATCGGTATAATAAATAAATTAAAAGCAAAACAACAGTATAATGATCCACTTCAATTGTTGAATGTTATCAATTAGAATACGGGTTGGTTTAGTGTTATAATTACTTTACGAACAATATAGGTTACTCTAAATCTAAGTTGAATTTGTTCGGTACAGTAATATAGTAAATTGTATGATTATTGAAGTAGGTAATTAAAGTTTGTCATTTTAAAATGTAGATTGCTAAACTTACTTAATTTGTTGTTAACGATGTTGTACTATAATGTCACGATCGCTAAATAAGCACCTAACTAATAATTTGTAAAATTTTTCCAAAGGTTTGAGCATTTTTTTAATACATGTTTAGAGATATCGTATAGACACTTGCATACGTAACTAATACACCTATAGATCATTATTTGGTAGTGTGACTGTAAACTTCAGATTTAAATAGGCAGGGGGAAGTGGCGTAGCGGTCGCCTTGGAGGGACCCACACAGATAAATGCAATAAAACATTTACCTATTTGCATATGTATTAATTTAAAAATGGTGAGGGCATTTTGACAAACTGTCCAACTTACTCACTCTATCGAATGTGTAAGTTAATTTATAACACCAACTTCGCGCAACTTGCAACTTGCAACCTTGCAACATGGAGGAGATGGATTCAGTTTGCTGCCTGAGGCCGGGAGTTGGAGCTACGCCACTGGTGGTAGGTATGTATTTAAAAAATATCAACACGATGTCCCGATAAAGTGTCATATATTATGACTGCCAATAAAAAAATAAATGAAGATCACAGTTCCACAGCAAGTTATATTAAACATGCTTTTCAATATAATAAGTAGGTATTCATGTAATTATATCATGTATAATTCAGTAGTTATAGAATTAGTTTTCTAAGTTACTTGCTGTGATACCGTGATATTATTTGTTGGGTATGATAACGACATTCAAATTAATTATCTAGTTAAATTACAGACATGTGGTTTGTAACATTATTCACAGTAAAAACAATTCAAATTGGGTTTGCATTCCAATGCCCCCAGTAAAAAGACTGCATACCGTTATCATCCCCAAAACTTTACATTTCGGCATTCGAACATTAATTCCTTTGGGATGCACATATTACTGAATGACACACAATACATACATTTGATTTTGGACTAAGTATTTCTGTTACAGAGTTGCATTGAACTAATTTACCTGAACCGATCAGTCTTTCGGCTTGAATATTTGCTTAGTTCCTAGATTTTTTTAATTATAATATACATCTAAGAATGTGATAATGTATTTTTGTGGCATTCTATGAATCCGTAGATGTTTTGGACAAAGAAGCACAACCTTTATTCATAATTAAGTCCCATTGGTTATTTATTGAGGTTTTGAGAAATATTTACATGTTCAATATTTTTTTACATTACAACGACCGAGTAGGTAGTTTTCCATAAGTGTCCCTAAATATTGAGCATTGAGTTTAGTTATGTTAGACACTAATCGCAAAACAATTCTACAGGCTCATAAGTCATAAGTGGAAATAATGCAATGATTTTCACCCCAATGTAAATGTTTAAGCATTGTTTGTTTGTAATGATGCAGTTGAAACGTAATTTGGCAGACTTTTTCTGATCGCCTTCAAACGGTGCTTACACTTTTACAAAGATACAAAAGAGGTATCCTCTTTCTTTTTACTGTTGAAGACAGAAGAAAGTCATAATGCAGCGAAGATACTAAGCTTGAAATAATAATACATTGGCATTGGAAAATCGCTGGTGGTCTACTGACAGTGGGGAACTTTAACAAGGATTATCAACAATACAAATGTTTTAAAATCATGTTTATCAATGACATTTAACAAGGGTGATATATACCTTTATAACGACATGAAGTAAATATGTGCACCCAGAATCAAGAGCAATTTGAATTGCATTGAACCAACTATTTAAGTTAAATAACCACAAATTAAAAAGGGTGGTCAAAACAATTTGAACAAAAGTTGAAATAAACAAGCAAATATAGAAATTAAACAGGTTCTTATTCTATAAACAGAGTGGCAATAGCTAATATTAAAATTGATATGTTCTATGATTAGAAGACAATGGGTACATAGGTATGTAAACGTGAATGTTTTCAGCAATAAATAATGATGATATATTTGTTAATATTGTTAGAACAGTTCTCATTCCACTGTCAGATGCCACGTCACTCAGTATACAGTTGTTCGGGAATTAACCATGTCAGTCCAGGGATGGTGGTCGGGTTAGAGGCGCCCACCTTACCCTCATACGATACAAGCTACTAAGGCTTAGATTGAAAGGTATGACATCATTAATTTCACAAAATAAATATTTAACTTTAAAATGAACGATTTAGGCATTTTAAAAAACAAAATGACTTGAGTATTTTTCGGCAATATTATAATAGGATTCGAGTTTGACAAACAATGGATTGTCGTGAAAAATTAAAGCAGAGATAGTATGTACCTATTGTAATATCAAATTATCTTCAGCAGAGATTCAAAATAATAATATCAAAATTTTATACCAATTATATTTTTAAGAAGCGTGCAATTTAACAGGAGTTTGTGATAGGCCGTCACACATTTCAATTAATAATAATAATATTTTTTTATTTATTCCTAGTTGTAAGTTTACCTACATTACCAATATTTCATATATATATAATATACGGAATGTGCTATTCCAGAAATAATTTGAGATCCATAGGTACACAATATGTACATACCCACGCGCTAGTTCGTTGGTGGTGGATACGAAAATAAGATAAGAATACATATAAGGAAACAGTAATAGTATTTCTGATAAGCCGAATGTATTCTGTCAAGAATCTAAGGTCAGCGAGATTATTAGGATATTATGTTCTTTAAACGTGAATAATCTGCAACTGATAGTAACCGATAAAAACATATTGGGGACCCTGTTTAAGGAATGTATTTTTATTAATTTATATTCGTTTTCTTTAAATGTTATAAGTTTCGACGTATGGATAAGATTAGTACAATTCTAATCACTTTACAAACTGGTTAGATTCATTCACGAGAAAAAAATATAAGGTACGTGAATCGCGTATAAATTAATCAAATTCTTAAAGATACGAATATTTTTTTTTTAACTCGTAGTTATCTCATGATTCCAACAGTTAACTCATTGAAGATAATATAGATATATGATACATTTTCATTTATGAATATAGAAAAGAGATTAAGCATATATTACGTTATTTTGAAGAGTTACGAGGCTATTGTAAGAATATGATTTTGTTTAACTCATAGTTGTCCCATAATTCCGACTGTTACATAATATCCTATGAAATTTGAACTTATTGGGGACATAGTATGTTATACATTTTTATTTATGAATACAGAAAGGAGATTAAGCAATTGTTATTTTGAAGGAATACGAGGCTATTGTAAGAACATGATTTTGTTTAATTCGTAGTTGTCTCATAAGTCTGACAGTTACATAATATCCTATGAAGTCGTAACTCATTGGGGACATAGTATGTTATAAATTTTCATTTATGAAGATAGAAAAGAGATAAAGCAATGGTTTTTTTGAAGAGTTATGAGGCTGTTGTAAGAATATGTTTTTTTTTTTAATGCTGGACGCTTTATTAAAAGAAAAATCTTTTCTAATGGCACTTCACCCATATGTAGATATAATATTTAAGCATTATTTATCTATCCCCTAGCGACTATAGAGTAGGTCTACACAAAACGTCACGTACCTAGGTGCAAGTTTGATAATATATAATATGAAGTAGCGGAAGAAGAGTCTTGAATTTTTCACGGAAAGTTAACTTATTGATACAAGTGCCTTAAATGATTAGAACAAAGCTATTCCATTAAATTTAAAGGTAATAGGTAAGTGGCTTGGAAGTGAGGCCACTAACGCAAGGGCGGTCTAACCATGAATTTGAAGGAAAGAGAAATATGAAATTGAAAAATTCATATTTTTCTGAGATGTGACTTATTGGATTTGCGTATTTTGCTGTTTTATTGGATTTGCGTATTTTTTGGTTACCTGTGGATTTTATCAGAAAAGTATGTTGAAATTTGTTGAAATATCAAATTACGACGTGTTTTTGACTGTTACGTGACAATTTTAAAAACAGTTCATGGCGCCATATTTGTCTTGTGGAAATGAGCGTTGTTGATTTTGTCTTTGGTTATGCCACGAATATGCATAGATTAGATCGGTAGCTCAATTTCTCAAAAAGGGAAGGTTAGATCCACTACAGAAAATCATTGATTAGACCACTCTAACAAAAGCAATGTTTATAGCATCACCCTTTTTTCCGTTCGGAATGAGGATAATACAGTTTATCACAACTAGCTGTTAATTATAACAATATCTTGGTTTCTCAAAAGTGTGATAAAAACAACATAAATATCTTCAGTGGTTGTAGATAAGACAAGTAAAAAGTTTTGTAAACAAAATAGTAGATTACTCAAAAAGTGAGGGTTTGACTATTGTTGCGCTAGTGGCCTCAAGTGAGGTTCTTATTTCCGTATCCACGTCAGTATCGCCCTAGTGACGTAGTATGAGTTGTTTGCTATAAAATATTTAGAACATGCGGTGCTGGCTGGCCAGGCGTGCGGGCGGGAGCGGGGCGGGGGGCTGTCAGACGCCGCCGCCGCCCGAGGGGAAGCGCGGGGGGGGCAGCGGCGGGGGGGGCCGCCCTCCGCCTCGCTGCTGCTGCTGTTGCTGTTGCTGCTCGCCCTGCGACGAGTGCTCCGACACGGCTGCAAAACGATAACCAACTCACATTAGCGACCACATTACTGCTTCGGTTTCAAGCTTGCTCATCTTTCTTCTGATTTCAGAAGGTCAGCGCATAAGTGGCGAAACCAAGGAACATTTCTAAATTATGTTAGCAATCAGATCGCACTTCAAATTATAATAATGTTTCATCAAAAATAATTGGATAGATCAACCAAATACTACATTTCTCTTGGAATTCCACTTTTTTTATTGCGACTGTTACTTACATCTACTCCACATTTTAAAGTTTTAAATGTATTTATCCAGCTCGAAATTTTTGTAGGTAACACCACTTCTGAGCTGACCGCCTCAAATCAGATCCTGAGCTATCCTAGCAATCCTAACCAATTTTACAAAATTTTACTGAATTTACACTGTGTGTCGCACTGAAATAGCGAACTTCAGAGAAGTATTCGTGAAAATTAAATAAAATACTACGTTAAGAAGTCCTATTTTCTTACTAAGGTTACGACTGTAAACCATATTAGCCAGTATATTATAAATATTCCTGAAGCTGCCCTAGTGTAGTAGTTAGTGTTATAATTATCTTGTAGAGCTAAACTAGTCTTAACCTTAAGATTTAGGACACGAAACAATTAATGAAATGGAAGTGAGTGCCTCCATGATGTACCTATTGATGAACTCTGACCAGATTGCCGTCGGAGTGCAAACGTATGTTGTCATGCAATTATCTGTGTATTAACATGTATGGATATTTGTGGAATGAGAGTTGACACATTTTGCCGCTGTCCTTGTCCTGAAAAGGTAGGTAGCCTGTCAAACATAATCTAACCTTTAGTTTTATTATAGTTAAAAGTTTTGGTTAAGTTAAATATGAGGTTAAACTAGCGCTGGAAATAGCTTAAAATATATCAGCGACAACCCAGTTCCTATTTTCAAACTACGGTTTATCACCATCTTTAAACCTAACAAGGGCCTGTCAATTAACTCTTTCTTATCAACGACCACAGCCCTGCTGTTTTATATAGGTCATCATCATCTAAAACTTGCATGAAAAACGTTTGTGCAAGTGGCAAACACACCAGTTTCTGTACATTGGCCATATTGCCTTGGGTTAGAAAAAACGTGCATTGTTTTGTGCAAATTTGATTGATTACACACGGTGACATTAAAGTGCTGCTACAAGTATACCACACATTTTCACCAATACTTTGATTTTGCCTGTGCAGTGAGCAGAAGATTTTCAACTTCAAGCCCGCTTTAAAGCGAAGCTGTTTCAACACGCACTATTTCCGCGCGTGTTGAAAGTAACAGAGTAAGACTTAAATAGTTCAAGAGTTTAGTGCGTTCAGTTCAATTTGAGAAACAAGCGCGAGCGCCACGCTTGGCACGTATAACACGCGTGTAAGTAACACTGTAAAACTGATCAAAGCGATCGCATGCCTCACTCTGAATATTATTTACTTTACTTTCTGTTCCCGGTAAAAAAATATGAACGTATACATAAAATTTATGATGGAAAAAGTAACTGTCGATGATTTCCCGAGCTTCGTTGAACGGGTTTTCAGGGTGCTACGATAAAGTACATTGTTGGTCTATTGAAATTGGTGCAGAAATTCAGAGATACTTTACCGACGACGTCTGGTTTCCCTAGCAGCCCATGTCTAAGAAACTATTGGTTTTGATATTCAGCTGTAAAATAAGCATTAGCAAGTGTCAAAAACAATCCAAGGGTTCTACAGTTAAAGGTTGAAAAAGACTGATTGCTGTAAATACAAACATATAAACATCCTTTGGGAAAAGTGAATTTGGAATATTTTTAGAAAGTTTGGTGAAAGAGACAAGATACAAGAGATACCCTTTAGACTGGAATGTATAAACCAATTTTGTAGCAAAATTAAAAAAAAATATATACATATACATATTGCGCTTACATGAATCAGGCTTTTCTTCTGTAGGGGCCGGCGGAGGGGGCAGTTGTTGTTCCAGTGCATTAACGCAGTTCAGCATACTGCCGTACAGGCGACTGTCTCTCAAACTACCGCTATAAAAAGGAATAGCTCGTTCAGGTTATTTACTTAAATTTACCTGACGGAAGTGGTGTATAATAAATGGGTTAATGATAATTAAATTATTAATCATGGTCGTGCTACAGAAAGAACACAAGATTATAATTTGATTTCTGTAGAAAACAAACAAATTGGTTTAATAAATGTTTTTAGAATAATATAAAAGAACAGTTGGCACATTTAATACACAAAAATACATTAATACATTTCATACAAAAACAGTTAGAGAATAATAGACTAGAACTTGACTCACCTTCCATTTGAATGTCTAAACAAAGCTAAAATCTCCTCAAAGGTTTTATTTTTCGTCTCAGGAACTTTTTTGTATGTAAATATCCAGAATATGGCTAAGAAAACACTGAAGGGTAGGAAGGTGTAATTTTCCAGAGCACTCTGAAAGAATATTAGTTGTATAAGATATGGAATGAATGTATGTATATAATGTATGTAGTGCAATATTAGGTATATGTAAAAAGAATTACTTTCATGCTCGGAAAGCCGATACCGACGACAAAGTTAGCCATCCAGTTGACCAGCACGGCGATGGCCATGGCACTGGGCCGCGGCCCCTGCGAGAAGAGCTCCGCGGTTATCATCCACGGGATGGAGCCGGGTCCCACAGCGAAGAATACCACAAAACTCAGCGTTGATACAACAGATAGGTAGCTCATCCAGTCGATCATTTCCTGGACATAGCCGAAAAACTCCTATCAGGCAGTAGAATGCAATGCTCTTCCCCGATTCTCCCGAGGTATTCTACTCACACACTCGCAGGCGCAAACTCGCTTTGCAGACACTCGCTTTGCAGACAAGCTTTGCGGTCGTCTCTTGACACCAGACAGTACAGGCAGTACATTAAATGCACTTACATTATATGCACAAACGGCAGAACTTGCTTGACGTTTAAACCGTTAAACGTATTGTTGTCAAATCGTCATATGAAAACAAAATACTTTTTGATAGCATGCCAAATTACAGCTGTTTAACAAACTTGTGTGCCATTGTAAAGATCTCCTCCCAAAAAAAGTAACTTTTAGCGTTTTAGCGGGGAGTTACAAAATAAAAGTAACATTTCCTGGGAGAGCAAGGTGGCGACGGTTGGTTATCTGAGGTATCCCAGATATATATATAAGTAAAGTATCACAAATGAAAAGAAAATAAAATGAAAAGTGTAATATTTATATATTAGTGAGTGTTTGGTGCGAGGTGTGAGTGAGAGATCCCTTCGGGGATAGAATCGGGAAAGTCGCTCTCAGGGAGGGACACGCAAACAAAGCGGTGAAGTGAATAACATAAAAGTATGATTGCAATTTAAAACAAATACATAACGCTCAAAATTAAAATAAATATTATGGATTATATTTTTCTGTGCATCTACAACAATTCGCCGATAAATACATAATATTATATTAATAATATGGTGCCTTTTTTCTTAAATAAAGTTAATAAGCTATTAAATAACACACATCGTTTACGGTCTTTTAAGACCAACAAGTAATACTACTCGATCCTGGAATGGATTTCTATAAACAATGCGATTTTAAATCAATTGAACTTCACCAGTATTTATTTAAATTTTCTGTCAAAATACTGCTTGACTTAAAGAATTATACGAATTAAACGTACCTTTTCCAAACCTCTGACACTAGACAAACTTTAAACCGAGCTTGAAAGAAAGTCAACGCGAGGGATTCTTAGTAAAGTGATTATTGTAGTATGAGTGTTTCATAAATATTATTTACATCTGATTGATAATATTTTTATGAAGTTGGTTTATCGACCGATTAGAAAGATTTTACCGAGCGATGCGTAGATGTGCAGAATAATATTGTTTGATTCGTGATGAATAAAAATTATTTGAAAACCTTATAAATAAATATTATCATCATAAAACACACATTTGATCAAATCTACTAAGAGAAAGATTTGTTAATTGTTGTTTCAATAATATAACATATCGGACGTACAATTTGGAAGCCAGATAAAAAGAAAGTCTGAATTTTGAAAACTGTACTTCTGTCCACTGTGAAGTCGATTCACAGATTTCCAGGATTTTTTTTCCATTGGAAAGTCCTCGGCACGATTGTTCCCTTAATCTGCAAGTACTAAAAATACAACTTACCTAACAATACCTAGAAAATTTTGACATTGATTTTTTGTTTGTTTTTCATAGCATAATTACGGTTATTGTTATATAAGAAATAGTTACGCGCTTTTATTGCTTCTGATTCTAAAAAATGTTCTATATGCTTGGAAATATTCATGAAATATCCACTCTTTCTCTCAAGCCCACATTTTGAGATTACTCGCAATACGAATCTCGTAAGCATAATAAATTCTGGTATGAAAATATATTTAATAAACATGTGAATTCACAAAATATAATAAAAATATATATTAATAATGCTTCTACGTTTTCAACCGTAGAGTTTCACGCAGAATATGCGTGAATTGGTGCGTTAAACCCATATAGCGCAAAGCAAGATTGTGCGAATGAAATATTAATAATTATTTCACAGTTAGGTCAAAAAATTATTTGGGACTTGTAATTGTGAAAAAAATATTTGGGGTATGGAAAGTGAATTCATCAATACAAGATTATAATACAAAGTTTACAAGAATGTCTGCTGAAATGATGATTTTTAATTTATACATACAGACAAAATGAAAAAAAATGTTTTAGTGAAAAGAATTATTTTGACGGTCAGTGGCTAGATCAAAGGAAGCTTTAATTAGATAATTTTGGAATAAAAATAAACGGTTGAATTATTTTTGACCTAACCGTTGGATTATTTCCACAACACAGGTAGATTATGTTTTGACTATTTTTGTAGCATTGCGGTATTATTTGGTGAGCATTGGTAAACACACATAAATAATTAGTTACCCATCTGGCAGATTGGTTTGGTTTTACCTTTATCAAAAATGAAATCGTGATGAAGATAGAGAATATGAACATGCCACCCAGCCCATAAAGGTGAAGTGTTCTCCGGCCGGTACGGTCCATCAGGGGCAAGGAGACCAGCGTCATGCCCACCATGATGGCTCCAATGCCCATGGTGGCGAACTTGGCCGACTCCTCGGTCAGACCGGAAGACGTGAACAGAGATGTCGAATAATAGAACACCTGCGAAAATACACGAATTCAACACATTCAAGCATTTATAGATTGGCATTATCGACAATCGGAATCCGCACAGGCTTTCAAAACACGTTCACACAACAGCTTCTCAACACATGGAATCAGCATAGCTTGGAGATAACAGAATCCTTGACATAAGGAATCAGATTAGGTTGAGGCGACACTATTTTCAAGTTAAGACAGCAAAGATTCTTGAAAAAATTAACCCGGAAAAAACCTTTTTCTTTGTTTTTTTCTATTATAAGAACCTTTCAAACCAGTTATTGACTGAAATAAGTGTACGTCGTTAACGGCGCCAACACGTAAGTCCCAATCGGAAAGGACTGAGATTTATTTCGTATATTAACTAACTGCCATAAATTTTTAAATATAATTTGATCCGTATATGATTGCCACCAAAAGGTGCTAGAACGCATTGTTATAGAAAACGAACCTATATACCTAGAGTTTCAGCTCTGTCGAATGTCGGAGAGTCAAGAAAAGAATAACGAAATTCAAATAGATGCATATAAAAAAATTGCTGAACAGTTAGTAGAGAACGGGTAATTTTTAAGAACAATGTCTATTAGTTAAAGGTCGATATACAAGTCATTGTTATGGTTTTCATACTATGTATATGTACTTACAGCATTGATTCCACTAAGTTGTTGGGAGAGTTGCATAACGACTCCAATGAGCAACGGAGCTCGTAGGGTCGGAGAGCAAAGTAACTCCCGCATGGAGATGGAAGCTTCGGCCTGTTGAGCTCGCTCTTCAGCTCTCATTTCTTCAATATCCTCCTCGACCTAAACACACGTATTAGATTAATAATAATAATAATAATGATTTATTGTCTTCTTTTCTTAGTAACATATAGAGATAATGATATCCTCACTGGGATCTCCCGTGCTTAGGATTTCATTTACATATTATAATTTAAGCATAAGAAATTAATATTAATATTGACAATGTACTTCAAAATGACACGTAGGTATTAATTTGGGTAAGTCTTGTATGCATACAGTGCGAGCGATTTGCTGGTGTCATGATTGTAATATAGGATTAATTTTTAAACTCACTTGGTTGTTAGCGCGTAGTCGTCTTAGGGCTCTCCTCGCTTCTTCCTCCCACTGGCGAGTAATTAGCAAATACCGCGGGGACTCGGGACAAGCCGGCAATAGCACAAGTTGTAAAATAGCAGGACAGATTGCAAGCCCTGGAAAATAGTTTTATCGTCAAACTACTAAACCTAATTATACAATCTCTTTGGATAATCAATGCAGTCCAAATGGGTATATACATCAACTAAGGATATGGTGTTACTGAGCAAAGATTACGGGTTTGACGACTACATAAATTAGGTTCACTCACCCAACAGTAACGGCCACCCTTCATCGGTGCCTAAAATTTGTTCAATTCCCAAAACTTGACTCAAAAGTAGCCCGACTGTGACGGCCAATTGATTAACGGTTCCTAGGCCACCGCGCAAATTCAATGGAGCTATTTCCGAAATATACATTGGCACCAATGATGTGTTTAGTCCTGAAAGGGAACCCAAAGTTCTAGTCAGTGCTACCAATATAACGCTGTGATATTATGATAGTAAGCAAGTTATAGCATATATTCACGAGCTATAATGCGGAATCCTTACCACAGTTTACGCCTATGATAAACCGTCCAAAGAAAAGCATCTCATAAGAATGTGAAATCTTTGTAAAACCCATAAGGCAGGCTCCACCTATACCTAAAACATTATTGAGCAGTAATCCTCCTTTCCTGAAAGAACATCATTATATTTAGTTATTTACAAATTCCCAAATGTATTATTGTATTAATAAAAGTGACATTGATTACTAAAAGCAATCATTAACCTTCCGAATCGGTTGGCGATCATCCCTCCAGAAAATCCTCCTAGCATTCCTCCGATCGCAAAAATACTGACAGCCACAGAGTAGAGTTGTTTGACAGAGTCTTCTGGGATATCTTTTCCGTAGCGATCTTTATAAACATCCTTCATAAAATTTTCGATATTCTGAAATAAGCAGAATAATGTAAAAAAATCTATATTGCAAAAAGTAACTTTCTAAAATGCAATAATAGTTTAAGGATTCGTAGAATATTATGATAAAACGAAGTTTCCGCAGAGGATCAGAAAAGGACGAGAAAAACCTGTTAATGCCAATTGGTTTTACCATTTGATTGTGAGCCGTCAATAACAAAATGTACCATTATACGTGGAAGGTCTCCGCAGGGAAGGATGCTACTCTATAGTAAGCCTGCAAGGCGAAGGAGTGTTGGAAGACCTATAAGTAGGTGACTAGGCAACTTGGAGGAAAACACCACATCCGTAGACAAAGAAGGAAGAAGTTTAGAGAGAATAGCTGGAGATCGACAGAAGTGGACACCTTTCCTAGAGATGGTTAGGAGAGTATAATGAAGGAATTTAACTTACTAATTCTGGTGCATTTATCACGCCCGTATTATAGCCAAACTGCAGCATACCAAGAACAGCCGCCAATATTGCATATGACAGGAAAAATGTCAGTCCCTGAAAAATTTTCAAAAGATAAGTGTTCATAAACTGTTATACATTTAAGTTTAATCATATTGTCTGTATGTTATAAACGTAATTTTGTTACCTGTTCCAACAGCCGTAACTTTCGCCGGTGGGAATGTTCTTCCAAGCGATCAACATATTCGCGCAATTCTTCTATTTCTTCTTTCACAGCCTGAACAGTGTCCAATTCCTGTTTTATGGCGACCATATCCCGTTTCACCTTGTCAGACATAAATCAATTTGACGTTATAATCCGAAAAGCGACCAGATAAAATATTAAACACGATGATAAATAAATGTCGTATGAATAATGTTGAAATGTTGTATTGACACATTAGCCAGAAAATATTACAGTGAGCTCATGTTATTCGAAATAATATAATCTATTTATAAAATAATTTAATATTTTAGCAAAATAGAACTAGATATTATGTTATATGAAATGTTCACGATGATACAGATTGACAGACGTTAAACCATGAACAGATATATGAATTAGTGTTAACATTTAATCATATCTTAATACACAAAAATGTACTAGTGTGTGAATGTTGATGTAGGTTACTAGATATGAAAACACAAAATGGCTTAATATTGACAGATTGATAGAAATTAAAACATGAAAGATAATATATTTTTTTAATGATTATCTAATGGCACAAAGGATAATAAATCCTTTGTGCCATGCATAAAAAACCTTGTCTTATAATCATTAAAAAATTATCTTTTAAATAAATAATTTCGACAAGTCAAAATATTTCACCAACAAATGCAGATATACTAGTCTCGACTCCATCTAGTGAGAAATTCGGCACTAACAAAGCCTTTTTAACAAAAATATAGTTGGTTGTTTACAGGTGAAAAAATATAGTAAGTAATAATCGTTGATTGAAATACTAGTACACATTGAATTATTTGGAGGGTTGGGAATAAGTAAGTAGCTTAGTGGTTCAGAGCAACTGACCGGCAATCAGAAAGTGCGGGTTCAATTCCCGTTGGCGGCATTTATTGTTAACGGGAGATATTTTCAATTTGTATGGATATTTCAGGCTAGTAATTATTGCTTATAATAATTTGTTATGAAAGATAATAATATAACACTCGAATGTTGATAATATTGATGCACATGTGAGGTACTAAATAATGTAACTAAAGTGTTCCATTATAATTATGATTGACCACCATAAAATGTCACTGAGCGCTATGCGATATGCCATAATAATAAAAAGGCTGATTTGATTAAGGGTGTTTTATACTGGATCGCGGAACGCAAGCGAAGTTCAGTCAACCCAGCAAAATATCTAGTAAAAATCAGCGGTGGCATTTGCCATAGGGTGTCATGGCAGCGGCACTATATATATACAAGTACCCACAGTTCAGTGATTTGTACTGGGGTGTATTTAGGGTGGCTGGATCGCGCCGACACGACACGGCAACTAGATTACTACACAAGTACCTGCCTGTCGCTAGAACACAATTCCGCTCACTTCCCTATGCATACGATTCAATTGCCAGCGCCACTCCGGCGGAATGTTTGCCAGAAATTTGCCTGCTTGGAATGGTGTGCCATGCATTTAGGAGTGATATTTTAAAGAACCATGGATACTTTTGGTCATGATTATGGGTTGGGTTTGTTATAATACACGGTGTCCGGAAACTCGTAGTACAAGCGGGAAACTGGAGAATCTACACCACATGGGGAACCCAAAAAAACATAAAGTTTTTTTTTTTGAGCATTTTCAAAAAAAAAAAAAAAAAACCAAAAAAAAATATTTTTTGGCTATTTTAGGGTTAAAGTTTTTTCTGGTGTTTAGGGTTGAATAACAGATGTTTTAACCCTGCAGAGCAGAAATATTTTATGATTACACCGGGTTAAATGAAGGGTGATTTCAAAATAATGCTTCAAATCCGAGTTTCTTCATTTGTTTTACTTTCAAATAGTTTTAATTAGTTGGGTACTTTGATCTTCAGTAATAATTTATAAGAATTTGATTAAAAAAAAAAAAAAAAAATCAACTTCAAAGTCGATTTACTCGATAACGAAAGCTCAAATAAAAAAAAAATATACTACAAAATCGACTCCAAATGTGATGTAGATTCACCAGTTTCCCGCTTGTACTACGAGTTTCCGGACACCCTGTATAAATGAGCTCTTATTTATTTCGAATAGTCTTTATAAGGGCTATCACAAGTTTGGAGACTTTAAGGAGTGAGCTGAGAGTTGGGCTTGTGGTGAAGAAGACTTTTGAGACGCAGGAATTTGAGAAGGAGATTGCGAAGTGTGAAGTCTGGAAATCGTTTAATAATAGCAATCGAGAGCTGCGATTCTTTTTTGATACAAAAGGCCTATGTCGGTTTATTTATAAATTCAACCCGACAAAGCTTTTTTACTATAATTCGTATTTCAAAATACATTTAATTTTGGGTTGACTGAGGATTGAACCTTCCTCCCTTGGAACTGGAGTCAACAACACCTAAGCCAAATTTTAATTGGATAGTAGTGCACTGGGGACATTTATGCCGTATGTTAACTGCTGTAAATTTTTATTTATTAAATTATAATGTCATCCAAATTCAGAAAAATTAGAGCTTGCGCGCGCGTGTGGTGCATGCCACCAAAAGTTGATAGAATGCATAGTCATCGACAACGAGTCAATCAATCGAGTTTCAATTCGATCAGGTCAGGTGTAAGTGGGTTAATTTCCACTTGGAACATTTCACTTCATTCATTCAACCAAGAAAACAAAATCGAAATTAAGTAGATGAATTAAAAAAAAAAATAATAAAAAGAAACGTGTAGTCACCTCTGAGACTTCGGACTGGCATGATTCCACACTCTTCGTCAGCTCTTGTAGTTGAGTGCGAATTTCGCACAGGGCGACCGTTGTCTCCATCTGGCGATCACCCCTCTGCAGCTCGTCTAATTTGGCAGACAGGTTCATGCTCATCACGCTCACCTGCCTCTGCAGACTGTGTCCATTGATCGAAAAAAAAACAACGGCTCAAAGATTACTGAGACTGTCTCTCGATAAGGTGATATTAGGTAGGCATTAGCTGTAATTTCTTCTTTATCATGAACGGCTCGTGCATCAGACCGATAGGATACAATGGAGTTATCATTGGAAGGACTCTATAGTGCCTTACCATTAAGTAGCAACTGTAAGATATGTTGCAGACAGCAATTAATGAAGTAGCCCTGTGTTGTGATTGAAAATGTAACTTTGGTAACCTATAGCAGGAATTTTAAACATCCACCGTTTATTGCTAAGTAACCGTCTTTTAAGATCAATCTTTTACTTTTAATGTCTCCCCGTTTAATGCCTTAAAGATGCTCAAAAACATATACAAAAATGAAACATAATATACTATGATGTTAAACTTTCAACTCGACGTAAGTGAGCCAATAATAATCGAGCCAATGCGATATGCACTTTTTTTTTTTTTTTTTTAAATTTTTTTAAAAAGAAAGACAAACATTCCCGGGTTACGAATAACCCAACAATGTTTGAAAATCTCCTACTACCACCACAGAAAGCTGAAAATGTTGCTTGTGTTGTGATGGAGGACTTAGCCAGCCGAGGAATCGAACACGCGACGCTCGGGTGAGACCCAAGCGCTATGCCCACTCAACCACTGACCGGTTGTTCTTTAAATGTAAATGAAAATAATCCATAATATTGACTCATTTAGAAGTATGGGTTGTTATAATTCAAAATCGATACACTGAAGTAGTCGAATCTTATTATTAGAATGGGCATGAGTGGGCATATCTATTCATCGTTTATGCTTATAGCCTTTTCACAATAATGTTTGAGGGAATGGCATTTCTGTTCTATACGGAAGAGCGAAGTTTTTTTAAACTTTTAAATTTTGAAAGTTACAGCGGCATTCAGCAGAAAGTGTTGAAAATTCAAAGTAAATTGTTTGAATAATACCTAATAAGCAGCTCCCTAAGAGTGGCTTCGTCTTCTTCTTGCGTCGCATGTCGGGTCAGCTTGCCGCCGCCCTCTCGCAGATCATTATCTGTTACCACTTTAAATCAAAATATTATATATTAGTAAAAAATATTAAAAAGTATGCCAAATAGCCATTGTCACATGTACATTTAAAAACTATTTCGCGAAAAGCTTTGATATCAATGATGCAGTAGACATTATTATATACATACCTACTTTCTAGTAGCTCATTCATACTTGCTACTTCAAACTGATTCGTATTTAGCCACGCTTCAATATTTTCCATATTAGCATCATCATTATAGTAACCAATTTTTTTCCATGGCATGCACCACCACCCTTAAGCCTGTGACAGACTACGCTGTATTTGCGTTGCTTGGCCTATTTCAGCATATCGCTCGCCATATATTCCCATTGGTGTTGTATGGCGAGCGATACGGTGAAATAGGTCAAGCCATGATGCGTATAGCGTAATGTGTCACCTACCTTGAGTGAAAACCTTGGTCTTTCACATTCGTCGAACATAATTCTTTTATCTAGTCCTCTTACAATAAAATCCAATTTGTTTCCAATGAAAAAATTCGGCACAAATTTTGAAGATATATTTATTAAAAGCTCGGTCTACCTATATAAACCATATATGACAACCACTTCATAAAATAATTAAAATTACCATATCTCTTGTTTTCGCCGTTTCGTATATTCAAAAAAATTGTTATTGGTATTATAGACAGACCCTTGGCCAATTATAATATCCATATACAAACTAGAAATACTAGATCAAAAATTATTTTCAATTACAACAACAATATCAGGACTGTATCATTTAGATATTACTTGTTGGACATAATATGTTGCTCAGAAATAGTAGAAGTATTCAATTGAACGGAATTTAGTTACAAAAAGGCTATAATAACATGGCTCATAAATAGAATATTAGCTTTTATTATTATTTTACGTGTGTTCTTTTTACTAATTTCCTTAACAAATTTTACTTCTTGAATAATGTTTAACATAAATAAATTAATATACAAATAAATATATGTTTTCCATTATTCAGATAATGTCCTTCATGGAAATTGGAATGCCCCGGACGCCTTATTTCACCCAATTTTTAAACATTTTTGTATACCTATTCATCTCTCATTCGATTTTTGTTAAAGTATCAATAAAATTTATTGTAATCTACTACTTTAACGATCAATTATACATTGAAATACCTCCTTTCAGACTTTTACAATGAACACTTTCCTTAAGTTTAACGCCGTTACGGTACACATACATTACTCGTAATATTATATTGCTAACATTACCTATCTTCCTAAATCTAGGGCCCAACGAAATCAATCATAGACCTTTCACGTCTTCCTCTTATCCGAATATTCTCACCGGCGCACCGATCTTTTCTTTCTTACTAGGTGTTTGATAAAAAAACCCATATTCATGCATCCATTTCTGCAACCTCCATCACTTTTATATTCATGAAAGAGTAGCACACTTTTTGTAACTCTCTCTTAATTTCCTCAAGCGATTCGTAAAACATATGTAATGCGCGTATGTAATGAAAAGTCCTCGATGGAACTAACAATCTACAAAAACATAGTTTTGAGATAAATGCAAATAAAGATGGGAAACTGTATATCTTAAACGGCTGTATGTACAAGGTAGAGATTTGTATCACTAATAGATACGATTATGGCATTACCGAAATCAAGCTTTACTCAAAACCCCAGTTCTTGTATTCAGGTTCCTTTGATCTTAAGCCCACGATATGCTTTATGGGATATATGGGTTTGCTCTAAACTAATTAACACATTCTGAAATAAAGAGATTAATTTCATTATATTTACCTGAAATTTGATTGCAAGGAGTATAAAGTGGAGGTTCTTCCGCCCCTGGGTGCTGGTGTTCTAACAAACGGTGGCAAGATTGTCTCATGGGAGGTTATACACCATCTGGGAAATTTCAGTACAGATTATAATATCTAATCTAGCCATAAATTCATGGAGTATTTATTACAAAATAATTCGTTGTTAAACAAGCATTTCGGTAAAGACTTATTTCAGAATTTGTAGAATGATTATGTGCCGTTCATACAAAATAAAATTAAGATAGTTGACAAATTGTTTCTAGACAGTTTCTGTTGGTTGACAAATATACATTTGTAGACTTCGTAATTTACTAAAATACTGATGACTATACATATTAATACACATCAATGGAGAAATTAAAGAAATCTAAATCTGTTAAAGGCTATTCATGTTCTACCGGTATTTCGATGGAAGGGAACAATGACTTGAGTCATTGATCCCTTCGGTACAGGCTCAGATTCGGGAAGAAGGCCAAACGCTCGACACAACTCTCCGAAAGATGACACAGAAGAGTGTATAAAAAATATTTTAAAATAAATAATACAATATTCTTATACCGACTGACACCATCGTTTGTGTGAATTCTGTATTAAGTTATAACTAAGATATTTTGCTTTTTCATTAAAACACTTGTATTCATAACAATGATATATTCAAACATGTTAAGAAAAGATGAAAACAATTTTTATTACGAACATATTTCGTTGATTCCGCGGTTCATTAGCATAAAAATCTTATCTCAGTTTTCGTAGTTTGCTGACACAGTTCTGTCGACATAAACGTAAAGACACGCTAAAGTGCACTAACATCGGTTGGTTTTAGAAATAGAAAAGATAAATAACTTTATAGGTCAACAAGTTGAATTGTTTGTTTTGGAAAATAAATATTATTCTATGGAAAAATGGCTGGAATTTCGAAAAAAGTTATTGATATTTTTTACTTTTACCATCATACAGAATCACCTCCCGAAGTTAGTGCACTTTACCCCCAGACACCCTATACTGATCTCATCTGCCCTACTTTATATTTGTTCCTATATATATTATATACTAGCTCAGACTAGTGAAAAGCCGCGGGATAAAAAAATATATATGAATAGAAAACAACATAAATTATAAAACAATTTTTATTGTAACTATTCTGACCTTAAGCCACTAACTATTGTAAGAGCGATGGCATTAATTCATTATAATTAAGTACTGAACACAATAAGAATTGTGTATTTTTGAACGTTAGAATATTACGTCTACTAATGTATGTGCGATTTGTCAAGCTGAAAGTATTTATAAAATATTGCTTCAGGATAATTGCCTTTCGAAAGAAGAATTACCTTCAGAATGTTGGTAATGTTGAACAATTATGACAACTATCGCATGTGGAAAATAATTAAAAAATTCAGTTACATAAAGAATTTTCAACTAATAATATAATTGTGGTACATACTTTAACGCTTTTCTGATAAGTTTATACTTATTAATTCTAATTTTGAAAATTAAAAGTTCATTGAACATGAATAATTTTATGCATAAAACGAGGATATATCTCTCATATGTGACTAGCTTTAAGCGAGGATGCAATTTGATTTACGCACCCATGCACCTGAAACCGAAATTGTTTGTAATATATATATACATTAAAGTTGTTTTTGCGAGTCTTTGCGGATTATTATCATAGTCGTGGAAAAGTTATCTCTGTTATTAATCTGAGAAAAAACACATTATTGTCAATCGGGAAAGTGACCACACAACCAGTGTTGCCAACTCAACTGCTTCAAAATATGCTAGAGTGATGGGAAAAATATGCCAGAAATATGCTAAATTACTTTAAAAAATACCAAAAAAAAGCTAACATAAATTTAACTAAGAAATAAAATCAGTGAAATAAAATATCAATATCTTCATCTTCATCTTCTTCATTAACAGCAGCTGATGTGGAAGGCTGAGAGACGGAGTCGTAAATTTCTTTGGTCCCAATGCAGCGTAGTACTTCGTCAGGAACAGTGTAAGAATAACAGCACTTTCCTGCTCTCTTTAGGCCAAATCTCACGTACAAAATGGCATTCAGGGTTCTCACCGCCAAACGATTTCGGAGTTTTGTTTTGGCCAGACTCATTTGGCTAAATACACGTTCAATGTCCGCATTTGAATGCGGCAATGTTAAAATAGACATTGCAAACTGACATAAATCACCGAAGGTGTTATTATTAGCTGAATCTTTATTTTGCATGACTTCATTCCAAAACTCTACAGTGGAAGTCAAGGATTCCCATTTAATGTGAACCATGTTTCTCCATTGAGACACCAGTTTTTCAATCGATATCATTTTTGTTAGTTATAAAATTGGTTTTTATTATTTTCATGTTTCTGTAAAAATAAGCCAAATAAATATGCTATATGCTAAAAGCATAATAGTTATGCTAAACATGGAGTAATTATGCCAAATTTAGCATATAATATCCTAACTTGGCAACACTGCACACAACTTGCATTTGTGCACTGGGACATCGCACACCATGCCTGACTTGTCCGATTAGTTTATAACTGGATAGATTAATCCTTATAGCTAAATTACTTATATTTTTTAAAGATATGCAGAAATATCTCTGTTTATGTAGTTCTGGCACACTTACTCCGAGAGAAAAAATACATTAGTGACCACACAACAAATACAGGCATGGCACTGGGACATCGCGCACGTTACCTCGTTGCCTGACTAGAACCGATTACTTTGCATCGGGATGCTTACTGCTTACCTTGGATACTTTTAGAATTAAATGTTATTATCCTGGTTTATACCAACAAACACGCTATAACGGATAGCATTGAATAACCATTTTATTAACCAGCAGAAGTTTTGATTGTAAATCGCTCGAGTCTCATGAACGTATCTGAAAGAACGAGTACTATTGATTTATTGCAATCGTTTATTCTGCCGTCAATCTCTGATAACATTAATAATCACTCATAGAATATTATTTTACGATCTTGTTATAATTTTGTTAAACTTTTTACATCCACATTTATTTGACATCTGACAATAAACATAATGGAAGTAGGTAGATATGTAACGTCAGTAAATTGAAACCCGAATGTCACCTTAAGACTAAGCTTAATGCCAAATCACTATTTCTATTAATCTTTATAACGAATCGGTGTACATTATGAATACCAAAAAATAAAATAAATTAAAAACTAAAATTAAATAAAATTAGACAAATTGAAGGTTTTCCTACCGTTTCGCTTGAGTAGAATACAAATAAAAAATAAATTACTCAATAAAAAATCTAAATGTTAACTACTAAAAAAAAATATTTTTTTCAATAGAAATGTATGCACGCATAAAGGAAACAACTTTTAAATACTACAGTATTATAGCTAAGCTTATCTGTGACAGTTTCACTCGATTAACTTTTATGCTTTCTTTTTAAATTATTTACAAAATAAATGAAAAACAGTTTTGTGCTCGATATCAAAACGTTTCTATACTCCGTTCGTCAAGCGATTTTAATGCCTATTACCTACGACATAAGGTAAACCAAGAATATACACATTTCTGGCTTGTAGCTTCCTCTGACGATACAAGACCCTAAAAATAAAGCTAAGATTCTCTTAACGTCGTAAGTGCCGTGTACAAAAATATGCATCGCACGTCCCTGGTGTGTTGGACAGACCTGCGGATGAATTTTCAATATCAAATCTCTAAAGAGTTGGAATTGAAATCCGCAATTGGGAAATGTTGGGTGTTGTAATGTTCAGTAGGAGAATGAGAAAGTGAAAGAAAGATTGGAATGCTCTATTCAAGGTTATATAGATCTATCAAATTACTAATCAACTTTTTAATAGTGTTCTGTTTACAGGGCAACATTAAGAGTGTAATCTACATTAAAACGAATTTAAAATAAAATAATAATAATATTTGGACTATTTGTATAGCCTGTTTTGTGCTAAATCACCTCAATGACCTTATAAGTAAAAGCAAAGTAACCTATATTATTTTTATTTCAAAAACATAATTGTATGTGGACAACATGAGCTTGAACCCACAACCTCTTATCAAAATTAAGATTACTCGTGATGGCTCTTACGAAAACATACCATCAAGTAGAATAAAACAAGGAGTTATAAAATGATATTTTTCTAGTTAATATTGCTTGCCTTAGTAAGTTAGTTAGTTTGTCTGATATATTATAAATAACTGTTCATGCTCCAAAGTGTAATGAATACGTATATCCAATGCGCTTAAAACGTATAGCTCAAGCGGGCAATTAAGCGCTGGACATCGTTAGGGCCTGCGAGGAGGAGCACGAAGGAGCTATGGAAGAGAACGAAAATAATTGATCATTTCATTAAACTGAACGTGATTAAAACCCATCAGGCAGCCGAGCAAGTACCAGATGGTGAAGGTAACCTTTTAAAATGCCCGTATAACCCATAACATACCTGGGTAGGTAGTAATCATACTAATAACTATATATATGTGATATATATATGATAACTATATATATGTGATGCTTACGGTCAGTCTATCGACAACGCAGCGCTGACGAGCTGGACCGACTGCTGTGCGGTTTATACATTAAAAAACCACTATTTTTAGTGAAAGTTCAAGTTCATTAAAAATAATTGTTCCAGAGTTCCAGACGAAAAAAACAGTGCATATTTCACGACGTCGCGTTTTTTCCGCTACCACATATGACCTATGATCTGGAAAGAGGCTCATATCCAGTATTAGATATCGAAGTAGACTAAAAAGATATACCAATATAACACTGTCTCAAAACCTACCTTCAGACTAATAATATTAATTCACTGGGATCTCCCGGGCAGAGGATTACATTTAGATATTATTAAAATTTTGTATCCATGGAAAATATAAAGTAATTATATTATTAAATAGTGTTCTTTTTCCGAAATAGTTACAAATATATGGTGTTTTTTGGTCAGTTGGCTAACGGTGAAACAGATGTTGACCTTGAACACGATGATACTTGTACACAAAATAGTAAACAACCTGCTACCCAAATATTTTTCAAATAAAATTGTATACAACAAGGAAATAAATAACAAGGCAAATACTCAGAATAGTATACTATATAAAGGGATGAAATACTATAATGCGCTGCCGGAAAACCTAAAGTTTGCCCCAATTGGAAAGTTCAAGATGTTGTGTAGGAGTCACATCAAGCAAGTAAAAATATAGAATATTTATATGTAACAAATTAATTAGTAATTTGTAAAATTAAATGTACAAATTACTAAAATAAAATTAATAAATAAATAAAAAATGTTGAGTGGTTTCAGTTGCAGTCTGTATTTGGTGTTCAATTATAAATTTATTGCAAGAATGTCTTCGATGGATTTACAGTTATCACTTATACACAGTGAAAAAACCCGAGAGGACATGTTTGAGTGTCAACTGATCATAGAAAAGGGAGAGAAGTCTACAAAAATATTCTATAAAAGCTTACCAATAGATGCGCAGCAGACATTCTGGAGTCAGCAGGAAAAGGAGTAACAGCTGCTCTGTTTGCGCTCCTTTATACCCTAAGAGAAAAAAAAACACTCATAATAATTATTTTTATATACGTCTACGAAGAAAAATTATTATAAATTATCATTTAAACCCTTCCGGTACACCCTATCAGATGAGGAGCAATTATTGTCATATGACGGAATTAATGCAGTCGTATATCTTAACTTTTTACAGATGTCCAGATATTCCAGAATTTTCGTCACGTTGACGTCGTCACCAATAGATAATTGGCGTCAATTAGATGGATTTGACATTTGAACATTGTACGTTAAGGTTAAACGTAACGTTTTTATAAACTACGCGTTCATAGACCGCGCTAATTGAATTATTTTATGAAAATACATTTTTTGGAAGGTGTGCTTTAAAATATTGTGATGAACTATTTGTTTGCGCCCATACATGCTCAATATGAATATGAATAAATAGTTTTGTACATACAAAAACGCAATTCTTTCAAGAAATGCATACAAATACATTATTAGGTTGAATAACTGATATAATCTTAAGTGCCGTATCTCCGCCAGTTAGCCTTTAGTGATTTTTTATAGTCAAGTTATTTTATTATAATATTTTTGTCGACTAAGCCTCTAAGTCCAATGTTATTAACTAACACAAAAATCAATGAAATGGAATATTATTTATAGCTCGAAGCAAATCAATACCAAGTGCTCTAATTTAAGGCTAGACAACGAAAAGTATAAATTTAAAATTGGCAAAAAGATTCAATTTACACAACAAATTTTAATATGTACATTTGCGGTGGATCAATCTCCGTGAATGTAACAACAAATATAAATCTAATAAAAAAAATGTAACATAAATGTTTATCAAACACTGATAAAATCGATTGAGAGATGTATTCCAAGTTTTCCAATTTACCGTTAAGGGCTGATGTAGTTATAAAAATAGCTTTTAACGGAAATCGGGTAAACTTGATTTAAGGTAAGTTCACACTCAAGTGTCCACTCTACCCGACAGGCAAGCCCGTGCATGCGGAGAAAGTTTAAGTGAACGATGGTTCATCCGAGTTGCTTTCATTTAAGATTCCCGTCCATCTTGTGTCAGTCTCACGTTTTATAATTCAGTTCGCGAAAATACTGAAAAAGGCGATCGATCACTTATTCCCGATATTGACTTTGATTGACGGTCTAATTAGTGGTCGTAGAGTTGCCTTTAAATAAATAAAACATTCAACCGGTATATTGCGGGCTTATTCCAAACAAATAAACCTTCTCTAAACAACGTTAAATTTTTTTAAGAAATTCGTTGAAACTTAAAACTGAAATCAGCCAACATTTACTTTAACGTTGTAACAGTATTTAAGGGCGAAAACAGAGTTACTGTGATTTACACAGAATCCGTGTTCAATATTTAACGAGTTTAAAAACAAAATCCTAGCTTTTTAGTAAAACAATAATAAAATAAAAGACTGGTTTAGGAGGCGTAATAACTAATAAACTGCTACAAATTATATAATCAATGAATGGCGTCCTTCACATGTGAATAAAACAACAGGCTGTCCGTGGATGAAATGAATGCAAGGAGCAGAGTGAGAATCTAAAGACAACTTCGTCAAAGTCGGCTTCGAATGCATGAGAACCACCAAGATTGGGAAAACTTGAATCGGGGAAACAGGAATTTGAGGGTGGATATCAGAAGGCCCATAACAAAACTGTAGTTTTATATTGCTTTGATTATTCAAGTCACCGTTGTCCGAAAACTTTATTTTAAAATTTAAATGAATTATTATTTATTTACACATGTTTTTTTAAAAACGATATGAATAAACTTAAAATATATCGAGAAAGTCTGCGACTTTTCGGTGAGGTAGAGTGGAAAGATTGAAAAATTCGACATTATTGTTGTAACTGATAATATACATTTATTTTAAAACTAATTTTTTTAAATCAACAGCAGCATTTTCAAACTGAAATATATATATATATTTTTTTTTTCACGTATAACAACATCAATAATGTCTTATTTATCAATCTTTCCATTCTATGTAACGGAAATGTAATCGAGAGGTGTTTTGTCGGAAAATAATAATTTAAGAAGAGGAAACAATATGAAAATAGATAAATTGTAAATGAAATAAACCACTTGCCAAAATCAAGCAATCGCAGCTTTGTAAGCTCCAATGTTCGCAGTTACTTCCTCCTGCGAAGCTTTATTGAAACTGAGCACTCGCCGCAAACAGGTCGCTTTATATAGGAGCGCTTCGAATCCAATCGATACAATACGAAAAGCAAAGCACTTGGTTACGGGAATCTTTGCTAGGACGCTTTCCAAAGGGAGCTTTCAGCATTAATTGTTATTTTTTGAATGACCAGTAAAATTAATAAAAGTTGCGCTTTTTTACGATAAAAATACAATTGTTATAATTGTAAACATTACGGAATCTTGGGAATAAATTATTTTTCGTAAAATTTACTTAAAATTGATTGACTTTTGGGATGTTCATTTATGCCACGTTTGTTCCCTTTTGTTTAGAGCCATGCGTTGTCCATCAACAGAGAGAAAAGGACGTAATGTGACACGTCTAAATACTTGAATTGTCTACCAAATAAGATTGATAAAACTAAGTTTCCGGCATCACATACTATATGGGAACTTATGTATTACAAATAATCAATTGTCACAGTGACTGCATGCTACTTTCCATTAGAAAGGACATTATTTTATGTGACTAGTTGGCAGAGAAAAGAAATATAGTTTCAATTATCGTTTGAGAAATTATATAAAAAAAACCTAGTATTTTCACCACTTTTCATGGGTTTATGTCACTTTTAAAAAGTGTTTTGACTTGCTATGGTTCTGAGTTGTCCCGTTACCATTTTTTACGATGTGAATAAATTAGCTTAACGGTACCATGATAACTCAATACAGTGAAAATTCAACACACTTTTAAAAAGTGATATAAATTCATTAGAAACGATGAAATTTTTTTTATCCTTAATTAACCTAACCTAACCTACTTAACCCAGTTAATAGAGTTTTTGTTTCATCACTTTCCATGACTTTATATAACTTTTTAAAGATGTCATGAATTATCATTATGATGATTTATCTGGTCACCAGCTTAACGCCGGCTCGGGTCTAGGATGGGTCATATGGGATAAATGGGTCTATGGATTCGTTTTCGTTACTTTCGGTAGAAAGTTCAAAAGTATGATTGAGTTTGTAGTAGAAAAATAATTGTTTTATAACAAATTGATTTCATCGAATTAAATGTGCAACCATCACTTTGTTACATAAATAGAAGTATGAAGTTTTCAAAGCATTTGAAAGAATATGGCTCTACCTTGCATGTCACAATGTATGTCGGCGGTCTATGTATTTCTTTATTTTCTAATTACCTCGCACATCACAATGTTTGTCGGCGGTTACAATTAACTCGCACGTTACAATGTTTGTTGGCGGTCTATGAATTTCTTAATTTTGTAATTACCTCGCACGTCACAATGATTATAGGCGGTCTATGTATTTCTAAATGTTCTAATTACTTCGCACGTCACAATGTTTGTCACGAGTTAACGTATTTCTTAATTTTCTAATTACCTCGCACATCACAATGTTGGTCGGCGGTTACAATTAACTCGCACGTTACAATGTTTGTTGACGTTCTATGAATTTATTTATTTTGTAATTGCCTCAGACGTCACAATGATTATCGACGGTCTATGTATTTCTAAATTTTCTAATTACCTCGCACGTCACAATGTTTGTCGGCGGTCTACGTATTTCTAAATTATCTAATTACCTCGCACGTCACAATGATTGTCGGTGACTAGGTAATTGTTTAGTAAGGTGACACAGTCGTAGTGTACAAAGATTTCATTGAGTGATATTTAAACACTGAATGAAGAAGAAATGCTTTTTTGGCGTGTTTCATGATTTAAAAATTTGACCATTCGTTGGATAAATTTCAAATTTGGTCTCTTAGTATAAATTCAAAATCTAATGGAATGGTGAAAACTATATCAGAAAATGTAAGAGATACAGATTGTGCAATATTGATTGGCTTCCGCGAGAAAAATAGTTGAAAGATTGTAAGTCAGCAACGATATTAGTTTCCAGTCAAATCTAGAAGGAAGGCATTCCTATTCAAAGTTCCGTGTTATCAATTCACCGTATAATTCTATAACCTAAATAACTTTCCATAAAAACATGATACTGCTACACTTATCCGTACGTTTTGTAGGTTACACTATTCGATATATACAGCTGGAGGCTGTATATATCCGTATCCATACAATGTAGGCAATAAAATAAGCAAAACTGGAAACTGCGAAAGGTTAACGCTTACGTCCTCGGACTAAATGATTCAGAAGAGGTGCGAAAATTAACATTTATTTTTATTATCATTTTCATATTTCAATTTAAATGCATTATGGAAATAACGTCACATTTAATGGAAATTACATTAAAATTACTTAACGTACCGAAATAGAAAAGTTGTCGCGTACTCTTATGCATTTTAAAATTTGATTGAATGGGGCGTCCATAAAGTAACTGTTGCCTTTTGAGACTCTGGAATTGCTTTCCGAGATTCAATTTCAATTCATTGAAAACATAATTGAACGAAGACTTCAGTTCAACTGAAGTCAAAGCAACTCTCCAGCTTTGATACCCTCTGCAAACAGAGTTCGCTCGACGAGAAGTAGATCCAACTTAATTTGGTCACAATTTTATGGAAAATATTTTATTGCATATAAGAATACCTCGTCTCTCAAACAGCGTGTTTTGTACAAGAACTAAATTACACCTTCAGAGGAGGGAAAATATTTTCATGTAATTCTCATGAACATTAAATCATGATTAATTTAACTATTTTTCTTATTCAAAATTAGCAAACAATGATGATGAAATTTAGGATGAGTTTCATAAAATTTGAAATTCAATCATCGAATTTCAATGTTCCAATTCAAGTTCTATTCAAATTAAAATAATATGTAAATTATTTTAATTTATAAACACGGGAGATCTCAGTGAGATCATTATATCTATTTGTCCTAAAAAAGGTAATAAAAAAATGGGTGTGTCAAGCCTACGCAAGACAGAAGTGAAACTTCTAGTATTCTTCTCTCTCTCTCTTTTCATTTCATTCTCTCTTTTTTTCTGTCTATTGACATATTTATAAGTAGCATGTGATAAAAAAAATTAAAAGTTATAAAAAAAGAAAAAAAAAAATAGTTAAAGCGGGGATCGAACCTCGGTTCTTCACGACCACAGTCGTGCGCTCTGCCTGTAGACAGCGAAGATGAGTTAGGAGAGTGAGTTAAACTAGGTATATAATATTAGCTAGGCTCCTATAGCGAAATGATCCCGTTTTTTCGTCACGGTCATGAGTCGGTTTTACTCCGGTCCTCGAAATTGCATGACGCGCGTAAAGAAGTTTCACTTCAAAAAATTCCTGCAAAGTTATGGATGTAATTACGATCTTTTTCAAGCGCGTATGTAATGATTATTTTTATCAACGTCGCATACACCTTGCTAATGTTTTCAGTATTATTAGGGCTTTTTTATACTAATTTTCATATATTTATTGGCAGGTAGAGTAGAAATTAATATTGTTTAGCGTTTGCCAACGACCATACCATGTTGAACACACCGGTTCTCGTCCGATCACCGAAGTTAAGCAACATTGGGCGCGGTCAGTACTTGGATGGGTGACCGCTTGGGAACACCGCGTGCCGTTGGCCCATTTTTTATGGTAATTTCATGTTTTTTTTTATTTTTTTATCGTTACTATCATTAATAATATCATAAAATTCTTTAACTTTTCAAGTATGCTACAGGCCTAAAATATTACTTAGTGGATTGATATTATGGTCAACCATTGAAAAAAAAAATTCCTGCAAAGTTATGGATGTAATTACGATCTTTTTCAAGCGCGTATGTAATGATTATTTTTATCAACGTCGCACACACCTTGCTAATGTTTTCAGTATTATTAGGGCTTTTTTATACTAATTTTCATATATTTATTGGCAGGTAGAATAGAAATTAATATTGTTTAGCGTTTGCCAACGACCATACCATGTTGAACACACCGGTTCTCGTCCGATCACCGAAGTTAAGCAACATTGGGCGCGGTCAGTACTTGGATGGGTGACCGCTTGGGAACACCGCGTGCCGTTGGCCCATTTTTTATGGTAATTTCATGTTTTTTTTTATTTTTTTATCGTTACTATCATTAATAATATCATAAAATTCTTTAACTTTTCAAGTATGCTACAGGCCTAAAATATTACTTAGTGGATTGATATTATGGTCAACCATTGAAAAAAAAAATTCCTGCAAAGTTATGGATGTAATTACGATCTTTTTCAAGCGCGTATGTAATGATTATTTTTATCAACGTCGCACACACCTTGCTAATGTTTTCAGTATTATTAGGGCTTTTTTATACTAATTTTCATATATTTATTGGCAGGTAGAATAGAAATTAATATTGTTTAGCGTTTGCCAACGACCATACCATGTTGAACACACCGGTTCTCGTCCGATCACCGAAGTTAAGCAACATTGGGCGCGGTCAGTACTTGGATGGGTGACCGCTTGGGAACACCGCGTGCCGTTGGCCCATTTTTTATGGTAATTTTATGTTTTTTTTTATTTTTTTATCGTTACTATCATTAATAATATCATAAAATTCTTTAACTTTTCAAGTATGCTACAGGCCTAAAATATTACTTAGTGGATTGATTATTTTTTTATCGTTAACATCATAAACAATCTTATATCATTCTTTAACTTTTCAAGTATGCTACAGGCCTAAAATATTACTTAGTGGATTGATATTATGGTCAACCATTGAAAAAAAAAAAGGCGTTAAAAACAAAAAAATAATGTGCGATGGCCGAGAATCGAACTCGGATCAACTGCTTGGAAAGCAACTACGCTGACCATTACACCACCAACGCCAGTTGTCGAGATGAGCTAAGAAGCATTTATATTTTACTTCAAAACTTTGACTAGATCAAATGAACTTTAATCGGTCCCGCATTTTCGTTTCGGTCATGAGTTCGTTTTACTCCGGTCCTCGAAATTGCATGACGCGGGTAAAGAAGTTTCACTTCAATAATCTTAATTTATTAATTTATGACTTTATGTCCGGGTTAAATCTTCCCCATAGGAAAAACTAAACCTTTCCACACACTTTTCCACAAATGATCATCTAGTCAATTAACATTAAAACAAACAAAAATTAAACGCTTAATATTGTTATTATTATTGTTATCTGTTATTATTTCAGACTAGTAAAGCAACGGGCCCACAGTGATATAAAACAGAACTTGAATAGAACTTTCACAGAACTGGAAAATTTTCTTTCAAATTTGATGAATTGTTCAAATTCTGCGAAAAACCCTTGAATAATGGTCTGATAATATACCAACTCCAAATATTGGCGTCGTAATAAAAAATCACATCTGACTCAACAAAATGTTAAAGCTCGTATCATTTGAGTAGTGTAAAATAATGTGTACGTTATAAAATACATATTATTTTACTACTTACTTAAATCTGTCAATATTGTCACTCCACACATCCTGTGTAGAGCTAATGTAAAAAAATGACTTCGGCAATCCAAAATACAAATACTGAATACAAGCAAAATATTAACCCTGAACCACCCAATAACACTGGAAAAGTGCTTAAGTTTTGCTATGGCAAACGTTTGAAAACAGAGATAAACATCATAACACATTTCTACATATGGTTAATTAGCCATTAAGGTTGTCATGCTTATTCACTATGAACAGCATACTTTGAACTTTGCTTCAGTTCTATCAAAGGTAAATACGGTGGGTCAGAATGAAAGAGAGTACCCAGATTTCCATGGGCGATGTCCAGCTTAATGCAATGCTATTATTCGGTTCATCAGCGGGTCTTTGAAATTAACTACTCCACCTAGGATGTCCGTACTAGCAATTAATATCGAGCTCTGAATGACATAGCTGTTAAAAATGTTATCTCAGTACGTAGACTGAGAACGTAATTATTTATGATAGTTTTCAAATAATAATAACTAACTAACTAACCATCACGCCGTTTCTCCGCAGGGGTAGGCAGAGGGGACGAACCGCCAAACAACTCTGTCTTGGCACACACTCCTTGCCTTATTCACATTCATACATACTCCTCTATTGTTCTGACTCTTGAAATAGCCCGACTTAAGTATCTGATTCACTTGGTCGTGCCATGTCTTCCTCGGGCGTCTCCGACTTCTGCTACCATTCACATTTGCATTCACTCCTTTCTTCGCTCATTCGCTCTACATGCCCAAACCATCTAAGCGTCCCTTTCTTGATATTACTCATTACGCTTACATCAGCCTTGCACTCTTTGCGGATCTCCACATTCCAAACACAATCGTACATGGTTATACCACACATACGCCTCAGGGATCTCATTTCAACAGCATTCAATCTACTTTCATCCTTTTTTGTTCCATGCCTCACTTTCATACATCAGGGTAGGTACCAGCACTTCATTGTGGACTGCTAACTTCGCTTCTTTGGACGTTTTTTTGTTAGCGCCAACTGCGTTCAGTCCTCCATTAATGGATTTACCTGCATTTACTCTTCTTTCAATATCTCTGTCAGCCTTCCCATCTCTCGTAAACATGTTCCTAAATACACAAACTCATCCACCTGCTCCAAGTATTCCTCATTCACAGTTATATTGCACACTGTTTTCGTACTCTCTCTTTCAAACACCATTACTTTAGGCTTACTTACATTCATCATTAACTCATTCTTCATGCATACTTCGTTCATCCTAGACACGAGAGACTGCAGATCATCCATACTATTAGCAATCAGCACCGCATCATCAGCATACAACAGGCAACATACTTTCAGATTACTCAAATTCGCGCCCAATCCCACCTCTTTCAATTCTTGCATACAATTATTCATGTATAGATTGAATAAACACAGTGACATTACGCAGCCTTGTTTAACACCTTTTGTGAAGCCACCAAAAAACAGCAAACCACCCCGTAAAACCACCGTTCACTCTAACACATGCAACGCTTCCCTCATAAAGAGACATAGAATAATAAAGTATAAATATTCACAAAACTACAACACAGTAGCATAGTACTTTTATGTGATCGGGCTGAGGGAGAGGGGAAATTTTGATAAAATGCATATTTTAAACTTCACTACTTTTTGTTGTTGTTTTCACCGAAATTTGAGAGGCAGTATAGATATCACCTGACGCCACGGGAACCATTCACTGAATGACCAAGATCTTAGTGGTGGATGTGTTTGCACTCCAACTGCTTGGCGGGTAGGGTCCCTACCCTACCGGTATATATAGGATAGTATAGTATAGTATAGGATAGGCCAGTTGAGGGAGACCCTCAAACCTCTCCTACCGAACTCTCTCGACCCATTCATCATCCTGCACCGCAGTTGAAGGGACGTCCGTCACTTCTGGACACACTGACCCCCAGATTCCTACCCACCCTCATAAATTATTCCTTTCCAGAATTCAAATTAATTTATATTTGATACAGAACGTGTGGGAAATAATTCTCCTGTGCGAAGTGAACGTAAATAAAAAAAAAATAAGAGAAGAATAAGACTAACTAAGGATCGATTAAACTTCTCCGAAAATGTCAAAATGAAGAGATGACCTTGTCTATCCTAAATTAATAATAATAACTCTTGGTTGGCGACTAACCCAACCTCCTATCTATATTAAAGTAGGTACCTACTGCCGTATCTTAGTTACCGGGAGCGAGTGCTCATGGCTATGGTAGTATATTACTAACGCTTCTGTTTGTCAATAATTTCAAATCCCCGGAGTAGGTAGAATTATGGACCTACAAAACAACAGGTTGCTAGACGGATTTATATTCAGTAATATATTTATCTTTAATTATCGTGATTAACTACTTGAAACAACAATTATTTTTGAATTGTAGAAACTGATTGGTTCCACAAAGACCTTCAGACCAAGGCTAATATTAAGGTTCTTAGATTATTTTGATATCTTAACAAATATTTAATATTTTCTAGAGAACATTTCCAGTTGTTGTAAAAAATGATATTTGAGAGTTTTTTGGGGATAATTTTCAGTCTTTTGTAGATTTAAAAACTGAATCATAATTTTTTTTAGATAAAAATAAATTTTTGAATTTCTGGAGAAAATTTATTGTTTATGACAGCACTTTTATTAAAGGTTTTTAAATGAACTACTATTTATTGGAACCTGTGCAAAAAATAATCTAACTAAAGTAAATATAATCAACTGCTTAGATTCATAAAACAGGGCTATGGTATCTTCAATTTTAAGTATTGCCCGATTACAAGAGTTGTGGAAAGAAATGGAGAAATTAAATTAAGTGAAAGTTTGAGAGAATCGATTCAAATCTTATGTATAGCATGGATTTCATCGAGCCCAATAAATACTGGGATTTGACAGGTATTGGCATGAAGCATTACTGATACAAATACTGATTTAATAAGTTATAGATCCTTTTGTAGTTTAAGAGTCTCGAAAAATTCTAAATGTTCATTAAGATCTTATATTGAGAAGACTAATGAAGGGTTGTGTCACAGAATTTGAACAATTCATCAAATTTTAAAGTTGATTTTCAAGTTCTGTGGAGGTCCTTAGTGTGTGCGTCAGAAATGACTAATTTGCTCACAAGAACATGTTCGTTCTGATCTAATCTTTCCAATAGGAAAATAATTAATATTTTAAATTCTATGTACAACAAATATGTATTATTACTATATAATATTAAATAAAAATTTACGAAAATTGAATTATAATAACATGAGAGAAAATTGAAAAAAGCAATGATTTTCATATCGAAGGAATTTATAAAGCTACTGCTTTAAAAAGACAGTAAGTAGACCTATTGAGTGAATATTAAAAATAAACTATATATAATATATACTGATGTGATCATAGTTAGACATCAGAAAAAAAATCAATAGTATCCTATTTCAGGCCAGTACTGACTGTGACCGGTAAAAGTCGGTTGAGAAAAATGTGAAGTGAAATCCTAAGGCAAGGATAACGAGGTCTACGAAATCTTTTAAATTTTACTTGTTATTTTGTTATTTAAAATGTATAAATTACTAAAAACAACTGACATACTATTCAATTTATCTCGCTTGAAGTGTTCCTTACAATCTAGTTTGAATTTATTAATTTATTGGTGTAGTTTTTATGGTTCCGGCAGCGCATCATAATATTATTTTGTAATTTGGTAGTTCGATTTTATTGTACGTCCTTCCGTCCTTGTGGTATGTCTGTGAATGTCATTTTTGTAAAAAAAAAATTTGTTTAAAAATATTTTTTCAAACTTTTTTTTTTTTTTAGTAAGTTTAATTATCATATGGTTCAATATTAGTATATGTTCCACTGTTAGCCAATTGATCCTTTAATATTTTAGTTATATTTGAAAATCTATTTCACCTAAGCATTATTTTCAAAACCATATCTTATTTTCATGAGGCAGAAGAAAATAATTGTTGAGCAGTAGTACAAATGTGGAGCAGTAATGGTATACATTGATTGATCTTTATCGGGAAATATTCCTTTCAGGAAAAGATTTGACTTGCTTGTTATGTTAGTTAGTAGTATTTTGTATCATTAAAGTTTTCAATAATTTTTAAATTATTTTTTTTCCAATTATCGTATATTTTGTATTTATCTAGTTTAAATTTTGATATGATTTACATTTTGCAGTTAATTATTTAAAATATTGATTAATTATTCGTAATTATTTTTTTTTTAAATTTTATTGAGTTACTTCATACAACATTATCAACTAACCATTACAATATGTTAACTATTGTAACTAAATCCTTGTCATGATAAATTTGTTCATTTTCACTTTTCTCAAATTGATCTCATCTTGTCTCGAGAAATTAAGGCTCACATTTATAGGACATTTATTCTCATTTTAACCCCCTCTGGTATTAAAGATCTCGTATGAAACTTTAGAATTTTATCAATTTCCTACCTTCCGTGTCCACATAATATATCTTTTCATAATAGCATGCATCGTTAATAGTTTGTGCCTTTTACAACTGAATCATTATTTTGTTAAGTACTAACTAAACGAAAACTTTCTGATAAACCTTTAAATCATCTTAATTCAAATTATTAAAAACATTTCATATTTTAATTTTTATCTCTTCGTACATATTTTTATTTTTATTTGAAATAAATTATTAATATTATATTTATTTGTAAAAATTAAAAAAAACGTTTAATTTAAGGAAACATTATAAAAGTCGAAATATCGTTAGTTGAAACTATATTTTTTTAAAGTTGACCAATAAAATGAGAAGTAGACAGTTTTGATAAGAGTTTTCGTATATAGAAAGTGACCAATGCACATATATGTGATTATTCATCCATTTTAAGAAATTTACATGAAAAGGTTTGTAGTTACCTATGCTTTGTCGATTTACCGCGCGATTACAACACGCTTCGTAAACATTAAAAACGCTTTTTAAAGATAGCATTTAACCCATTAAGCAATTTTCAGTCAAACCAATCAGGACGAACAACGCGATGGACTTACCTGCGAGTATGAAAAATGGTGCCATTCATAATGAGATGGATGTTTCGATCTTCAACCTGCACCAAAAGAAAAATATACATGTCACCATGAATGAGTAAATAAAACATATTTTATTGTAAAATAAAAAAAATGAGTAAATGCAAAAATTAATAAAATATTTGCCAGTAAAACACGGTTATAAATGAAAAATTAAATCGCCACTAAATTGCAGTTTTTGAAGCAATCAATAAAAAAATACTTATTTTTCTAAAGCAATAAATACGCTTTTTTAAATAATAGTAAGTATAATAAAAATGCAAATATGTTAAAATATCGCCAAAATGTTTAAAAGTACGCCAAATATTTATTCGCTGAAGTCAAAGTCATACATACAATTTAATACAAGTTCATAAAAATAATAACATTTTAGGTTAGTAGGAAAGGTTGGGTCGCAAAAAAATAAGTTAAAATATAGTCATAAAATGTATAAATGATTAAAATAATTCATTTGATAAAAACCCATGAAGAGCGAAGTAAATAACTGACGTTTCACGCGACATCATTTTCCCCCTAAAATTTCCCCAAATTCCTAAAAAAACCACCTATTTGCCCCATATTAGCCAAAAGCACTGCAAGAGATGACTTCAGTTGCCAACAAAATCTAAAAGTAAATAAATACGATTTATTTTCTTGAGTGAGGAAACGCCCACAAATATTTAGAGCGAGTTGTAGGGGTAAGTAACTGTAATAACAATCTATCTTCGAGATATTGAACGTTTAATAGTTTCAAATATGTTATCTTGTCTGTTAATTAATGAATATAATAAAGTTGTCATAACTTACAGATGAGGTGAAGAGAAGAGGTTTGTTAGTAGGATACAGTCAAATGTCAAAAACTTTACGCAAGAGGCTCACTAACGGAATCAGTGCCAAATAAGCGCAAATCTGCTAATCTCAGAGTTTCAGGTAAATTTTTGAATTGATTAGAGGTTGTGAAAATTTTATGCACGAATATTGCGCAAAGGTAAAGAAAATTATTGTTACTTAAAACAATTAGAACTGATAGCACAAACCTTCCAGAATCTCGATTGCAGATTGCGAAAACGATTTAGGTCTCTCACTGGCGCGGAAAACTGAAGACAGCGCGGGTTGATATACTATTATAGCAGCCCCGGGGTCCTAGGCTGAACACTGCGGATATATGTCATATAGATTCGTACACCTTGTGATAGTAAAATTGCACTCGAGCACCAAAATCCTTTAGAATATTTCCGGAAAAGACTGATTACGCCATCAATAAATTAGAATGCAAGCGCACATCGTGAGGGTAACGATTCGGGGGTAAATGGATGCATGATGGAATCGCGGGTGATGAAGGGTGTCCGGATAATGATGTAAGGAGCAGATAGATTACCTCGGAGGCGATACAAACACTGGCAGTTAGTCCATTGTGAGCGCGCGAGCTATGGAGCCACGGATTGAGCACAAACGGGCAGGAAGTAAACAGAGCGCGCGAGCGGGTTCAGGTGACGCCCAGTACGGCCGGGTCGTTCCAGCGGCGGCCGAGTGGCGTCAGGCGCCAATCGATACCGTGCTGCGCCTGCACACGCGCAAAGCCACCGCGGCCGCGCTACTCCCATCATTCATTACCCGATTACACAACAGCTACACAGCCACCAGCGCCAGCGCCAGCGCCAGCGCCAGCGCCAGCGCTACCACCTAACCAACCAACCAACCAACCAACCAACCCTCAGCACTCCTTCTCTTCTCTCATCATCCCGCTTACAACTCATTTCAAATCTCAACTCGAATTTAAGCCATTTCATTAAACAGAACACACAACATCATTTCAACATTGATTTTACACCGATCGTCGTGATTGAATACTTATTTTTAATATTAAGTTATGTGAATTGGCAGTTTTGCGAAAAATCTTTTCAAATACCGCAAACAAAATAAATCATTAGTAGGGGTGTTATGCGACAACCGAAGCGCCCGACCCGATGTGGACGTAAAACGGTTTATATAATATTTTCTAAAAAAGGGTTTTACCTATAATTAAACCAACACATTTAACACAAGTCAGGTCAACTGTCGACTAACTAAATACAGTAATTTGTACACACTTCCACCGTCGACCACCAGCGATGCCACCAAACTAAGTCACGAGCTTTTCCGATGGCCGCCGCACTTACTGCGCGCGCGCACTACACATTTATTCGAATATTATATTATATTAAATACTTTCAAAATTGTACTAATTTTGTCTTAATAGTTATGATTTTTTTTTTCAAAAATCTTTAACTTGACTGTCACATCACGATTTTTTTTAAACATTGTTTATGATAATCTATAAACAAAGTTATTAAGAACGTGTTACTAGAATTATAATTCATATAATTATTTGATTTTCTGACTAATTTTTGATAAACCTTATTTAAACTGCCAATTTCACACTGAAAATACAACATATTTTATTATTTTCTAAATACTTTCAGGGAAAGAGAATAATTTATAAATATATGAAAATTCATACGTTCAATCTTTAATATATTGCTATTATGTAACTACTTAATGAAATCACATTTTCTGAAAAATGAACAAAATATTTGTAAAGAGTCTGTTGTCGATAAAAAACTTTCAAACCATGTATGTCTTCAGATTTTAAGGGTTTAAATAAATCATTTAAAAGTACACTAATTTTAATTCCCATTTGTTACACAATTCGCCAATTGAACTATGTTCTTTAGACATATTCCATTTTAATTAAATCAGATAACATAAAAAAATGATAATAGCTACTTTATCTTTAAAAAGACGAAATGGAAGAGATTTTTAATATATAACCCTAACATATTGATGCATAACCGTTTTATGGAGAACAGAAATAAATAAATGAATAACATATGTGTTACATACATAAATATATTTATGTGTTATTTTATTTATTTATTTATTAATTTTTTCCATAAAACGGTTATGCACCAATGTATTACAGAGAAGATCACAAATTTGAGGTGCACGTAAATATGAAAGGCAATGAGGAGCAGTTTTAATGTTTTGCGATATAAGTCAAAAGTTATTTGCTAAACTGTCTGTAAGTGAAGTTAAACATGTCGATGGACACAATTATTTTATAAGCAATAATTATTAGCCTGAAACACTCATCCACATTGAAAAATCTCTTGATAAAAGATACATGACGCCAACGGGACTTGAACCAGTGTCCTTTCGATTTCAAGTCCCGTTGGCGTCATGTATCTTTTATCAGGAGATTTTTCAATGTGGATGAGTGTTTCAGGCTAATAATTATTGCTTATAAAATAATTGTTACCCTTTGTGCTATGCATAAAAAATCTTGTCTTAAACATTAGTTTACCAAAAAAATAATTATGTCGATGGTCATTGCAAAATCGTTGAGAAGTTGATCGCTCTGTTTATTGGCATGTTGTCACAGGCAAAAGTTCTCGCTTTCGGACTATAAATAAGTGATTGGGATCTCAATGTGTATACTTGTTAAGCACTTATAAGTTAACTCCTTTGTATTAGTGAATTAAGTATAATTCTAGAGATTAGTTAAAAAAATGTTTGCCAACAAATATTTTAGGCGTGCTTCTTCTAAGGTGTTGCAATCGAGCATTCCTGTTAAAAACAAGGACGGATACGTCTAATTCATAGATTTTATTGTGATTTTAATAAAAAAATCCAATTAAATAATTTTTTTTTTGTTATTTGTTTTTGGGGTGTTATGCCGTGTTGCGCTAACTCCTTCTTTAGCCAACGTTTCGGACAGCATTGCAGTGTCCATCATCAGGGCAGATGTGTTATTTGGATAAATAACACATCTGCCCTGATGATGGACACTGCAATGCTGTCCGAAACGTTGGCTAAAGAAGGAGTTAGCGCAACACGGCATAACACCCCAAAAACAAATAACAAAAATACTTTTGGCCGTGAAAATCTTAAACAATATTTTCTATTAAATAATGTTGGTTTTAAGTTTTTTGTTTTCAAAACGATTTGATTCGAAAACATGATTTCATTTATTTGTATTTATCATATTATTCGAGTAATTTTTATATCAAAGTTTAAAAATTACTAATTAATTGTTAGTTAATTAAAAAACAATCAATCTGCGAGAAATAGTTAGAATGCAGGCAAATTCTCCAAAGAATGTTTTTACTGTCTCTATCAATGTTTTTTCCAATAAAAATAAGAAGTGCAGACTTTAAAGTTTTCGGCAGAGAATTATAATACTTATATTTTTATTTTACATTATCTTAACACAGGAGGCCCTTGACTACAGGAGGAAAATTTCCCTCAGGGCCTAAGTCATATTTTGGGCAGCTGTGTGGAGGGTCTTTTTATGGAAAGGAAGGGGAGGACGTTCTAGGAAGGTAAAAACTACGAGGGTTGAGAATGAATCTGAGAATCAGTGTGTCCAGGAGTATCAGACATATGAACATATCCCTTCCACTGCTGCAAGAGACCAAAGGGTCTCCCAAAACCAGCCTCTCCCGATTTGGCACACCACGCAGCTGATGGGGAGGCGCTTCCCGAACACACCTCACGCGATGAACCTGGGCACCCTTGCTAAATCACCAAAGAAACCACTTGGGGTGACCTAAGGCAGAGGTGTTGGTAATCCAATAAATCTTTCGCGGGCAGCGGTACCCAAACTGCCTCCTAAATTGAAAACTATTTGGCATTTTAGCTTTTCCTTTTTGGTAGCCTGATTTCATTACACGTTTTGTCTTTGGATGTTTTTGTTGTATATCATTTTGTTTTAAAAGTTTTTTTTGTAACAGTTTGTTTATTATTTTATGTATAAATATCATCGCGTTCAAGGACAGTTTCATCGAAAATCTATTTTGCCCAAGTATTATTCTTATTCCCCTATTTTTGGGAATAACCAACTTATTTTGTTCTCTGTCAATACACAAAAAAATAATCGTTGATCAGTAGTTAAAATGTGAATGTTATATTTTTTTGTTTATTTTGTATTGTCAAAAAATATATATTTCACTATCTAATTCTCGGCCACAATGAAAAGTTCGTCCTATTGAAATACTGAACACCCCTATGTGACTGAAGAAAATTATGACTGATATAATATAATATAATCATACCTTCAGATGACTGTATTTCGTACGCAATTAGAAGTTTGTGCGTATTTAAATACTTTAATTTAATTTAATAGTTGATAAATATCGGGTTTGTTTATCGGGGCTCTAATAATATCGAAGAGGTACTAAATCAGAAATAAAACAAAAGGAGGCATGGAAAAATTATGGCTATTATTATAAATAAATAAGTTTCAAGCAGTTTATCCGTCTCAAATTTTGTTTATTGTGTTCCGTGTCGAGTGAATCCTGCCAAGATGGTAGCCATGTTATATATATAGTACATTTTTACTCCGCCAGATTTCTCATAAGCGTTACTAGCTTTTAAATCGGAATAATCAACATTACGTGAGGCCTTCTGTTCATAGAACTAACTACTGGTGTTTTCAGATATTCGTTATTACTAAAATGTCCATGTTTACAAATTAAACATATAATATTATTTTAAATACTTACTTTTCATTTCATCTTATAAAGAATTTAATATAAAGTATATAAAAGATCGCAGGTATCTTTTCAGCCATTAGAATGTTTAAATTTTACTAAAGTATTTTACGCCAAGTTGGTAGTATCACCAATATAAAGGTTTAAAATTGTTGTATTTTCATGGTCTGGAAAGCTGAACAATAATAAATATACTACGATGCCAATCTCATTACCAAGAATAAAGATTAAATTTTCTAAAAAAATATGTATCTAGAACCCAAAATATATTATTATAAGTTTAGTTAATTTGGCTACACACCGAAGGGAGTTAGGGTACATAAGTAGGTATATTCATAATTTAGGAGAAAACTAATGTTGCTTTTGTTAGACGTTTTAGTAAATAAAATAGTAAGTACAACAAAAGATAAATTACGATATTAAAATTTTCCTAACAACTTTGATCGTCTGTACGTCTTTTCATTTTTACTGTACTTGTATGTAGCAGTTCACATTAAAATTTAATCAAAAGTCACTGAAATGAAATTGAAATTATCTACAAAGAGGTTTTGAAGTTATGTTTGGGGCTACTGAAAAAATAATATAAATAACTTTGAGAGATGTTAATCTCTATTAATATATGGTTTGAGATAAAACTGCATATTATTTTTTAAACAAGGAAATTATTTTTTTAAATATTACACACATTTTCTTTATAAACTAAGTAACTAAACATCATACCGTTTCTCTACAGAGGTAAGCAGAGATAATTGACCGCCATATAAATCTGTCTCACTATTTTGACATCAATTAAATTTCAGAAAAAAAGTGTCAGGAAAGCTTGCAAAAAATTGTTTAAAATGAGTTAAAAAAATTATATAATGGAAGTCTAAAATTAAATAAATCATGATGTAAAACAATTCTGGAAACACGTAAAGTCTATGAAAAAACATGAAAACGGGATTCCCGGAACTATGAATCATAAACAATGGAGTTCTAGCAACATAAAATATATTGTTGACACGTTTGCCGATTTCTTTAAAGATTTGTTTGAACCTGACATTTCAGATGAACAAATTTTGGAATTTAATTCTGATATAAATTTGCAATTGTCTAATTTTAATATTAACATCACCGACATTGCAAATTTTCTTAAAACACTTGAACACAAATTAATGATAGAACGTCCAGCGTCCTGCCAGCAGGACTTTACGTACTACCGGTAGGACGTAAGTTTTTTGTTTATATGCGGCTTTGTAGGCCTGCTAGCAGGATGCCGTTAACTGCATTGCATAGTGCGTCTCTTTCTGATTCAGCGAGTTTTTGAATCGTATTTCTGCGATCAGTCTGGCCAAAATGGCGGCGAGTATAAGACGTGGGGTCCGCGTTCGCGTCAAAGCCACGTATTTCGACGAAAATGATGGCCTAAACACATGGAGTCGCAAACATTTTGGTGATAATTACGACATTAGTTATTGTTGGGGCACTGTAAAAAAGTTAGAAAACAATTATGCAAGGGTATATTGGGAAATTGACAAAAAAATATCAACCGTGCCCGTTGGAGTTCTAATTGCTGAAACCGAAAATGACAATTTAGTGGAAGCAAATACAAATGAAGAACATTGTAAGTACAAACTTTCTTATTTTATTCATAGGCTTACGTTTATAGTAAGCCTAGTATATTCCCATAGAAAAAATAGTACTTGGAGGTTGCTTGTTCGTTTCCATTATTTACGTGATTGACAATTTTTTTTTGACAGGCACAACATAAATTAACTTTGCTAAGTTTGACTTGTATGGGTATGTATGCGTATGTATTTGCGTGTCTGTGTGTGTGGGCGCGTGCTTGCCTGTGTGTCTGTGCCTGGGTGTGTGTGTATTAAAAATATTTTTATTATTTTTTAACTGATAAACTTTATTAATGTTTATAAGACAAGGTTTTTATGCATATCACAAAGGATTACAAATTATTATAAGCAATAATTATTAGCCAGAAACACCCATACAAATTGAAAAAATCTTCCGAGAAGATATAATAACTGCCGACGACGAAAAATAATAATATTTGACAATTCTAAGTATTCACCAATAAAATGTAGACATAATTTGTCGCGACGCTATCTAGTGGGGAATTTAGCAAGTAAAATTGCCTTCCCTACTATAATAAAGTATGTTGTTCTTAGGTGAAATAATAAAATAAGCAATAGTTGTTGAACGAAATATTTCTAATACATATTGAATAATTTGACGGGACAGGAGATAGGCCGGCGTAGCTCAATGGATCGATCACCTGACCGGAAATCAGGAGGGTGTGAGTACCGTCGCGACGCGTCGGCGGTTATTATTTCTTCTCGGAAGATTTTTTCAATTTGTATGGGTGTTTCTGGCTAATAATTATTGCTTATATTTATTTGGAAAATAATTTTAAGTTTAAATATATTGAGTACCTACACCCCTTTGCGTCTGTTGATCACTAATAATGGATTTTTTTTCAGCATCGTCTGAATCGGGTTCTTCTTCTTCGAGCGAAGATGACGAGACAAGTATTTCAGTACATCCGAATTCAAGTACAAGCAACGTAAATTCTGCTCGAAATACAACAGTTGCAAAGGGTGTTACCTGGACTTTTCATGAAGCAATACGTGTCGATCAACGACAACAAGGCTATTTCAAAGCTACCTTGCTAGTACCATTGGGGCCCGCACGAAGTATCAAGGATGCATTTTTCATGATATTTCCGAGAGAGAAGCTTAGTTACATAGTCCATTGCACCAACTATTCGTTTCCAGCAAGACAAAAACTGTTGAACGAGAAGGAATTATTAACTGTTTTTGGCATATTATATGCTATGACTCTTCAAGAACTTCCAGATCGACGATCCTATTGGAATACCACCTCTGATGGAATATATCCCCCTGCAAATTTTGGACAAAGATTTGGTATGAGCCGCCAAAGATTTGAGATCATTCTCATGGCATTGCGCTTCACACAATCCTCAGACCTTGATTTTTCTGATAAATGGCGTAACACTAGAACATTAGTAACGATGGTGAATGATAAACTAAAAGATACCATCCATCCTGGGTCAAAAATAACTGTAGATGAATCCATGTTCGCCTGGTATGGAAGGGGTGCGTACTTCAAAAACGGAATGCCAGCAGTTATGAAGATTAAAAGAAAACCAAAAGGAGTCGGTTGTGAAGTAAAAACAGCGTGTGATAGTGACACAAACATTATGATCAGAATGGAAATTAATGAGGGCAAAGAAGCAATGAGTACGAAGAAATGGCAAAGAGAATTTGGCGCAGGAACTGCAACTACTTTGAGATTGACAGAGCCATGGTATGGTTCTGGCAGAGTTATAGTTGGTGACTCTTGGTTTGCTTCAGTCAAAACAGCTGTGGAGTTATTCAAAGTTGGATTGTATTTTATTGGACTGGTAAAGACAGCACATAGTTTCTATCCTGTGTCTGAGATGGCAGCTCAGTGTCCTACGCATAAGGGGGCATCTGTTGTGAGTACAGCAGAAAAAGACTCTGTGCAGCTCACTGCCTGTGCCTGGAGAGACAAAAAGATTCATACATTTGTAGCCACTTGCGAAACGACACTGCCTGGCCTGCCATCACGCAAAAGAAGGTGGGACGATGAAGGAAATTTATTTTACCGAGAAGTCGATCGGCCTAAATTAGTCCAGCAATATTTTGACGGGGCTGCGGCTATCGATATTCACAATCACATTAGGCAGGATGGATTGGCATTGGAGAAAGCTTGGGGCACACAAAAATGGGAACATAGAATATATGCCTCAGTTCTGGGCATTATAGAAACGAATGCGTATTTGGTTTTTAATAATTTCTTTCGCTCCGAACATGATCAGGTGTCTCACAGGTGGTTTACTACCAACCTGGTATTAGCTCTAACTATTAATGACGATGATAACCTACAAGAGAATGAGCCGCCACCACACGAGAACATCGCTCACAGCGGAGAACACATTCTTGAGGCCCTGTCAAAATCAGATGACAGAAAGAGAGTTCAACGCAAATGTATAGTTTGCTCCAGAGTCAACAAAAAACAGCAGAAGGCGAGCTTTTTTTGCAAGACATGTGGTCCGCGATGTGTTTTATGCTCTCCACAGACAGGAAGAAACTGCTTCACCTACCATATCGCGAATGGAATTCCAGCATAATCCTTTTTTTAATTTTCTCAAAGTAAATACAATTTTCACTTACGTTTTTTTTTCTTCATTTTCTTGTTTATTTTCTACCCTGTTATATTAATAAGCGCCCATGTCTTATTTTATTATACCTTTTTTTAATTTTCTCAAAATAAATACAATTTTCACTTTCGTTTTTTTTTTCATTTTCTTGTTTATTTTCTACCCTGTTATGTTAATAAGCGCCCATATCTAATTTTATTAAATAAAATACAGAAAGTTTGTCACCTCTGCCTATTTTTAACATGCATAAAAGTCGAGTACTGCTAGAAGGACAGCCTCTTATATTCATACAAAAACCGCAAAAAATTGCGTACTGCTGGCAGGACGCACACTCGTCGAATTGTCCTTCCGGAAGCTCCTTCCGGCAGGACAAGGGTTTGGACGTTCTATCATTAAGTTTCGGGCCCGATCAAATTCCACCCATTTTGATTAAAAACAGTGCAGATAGCTTATCCATTCCGTTGTTCATATTATTTAATAAGTCTCTGTCAACGGGAAATTTCCCAAAACTGTGGAAAAAAAGTTGCTTAACTCCAATATTTAAATGCGGGGATAAATCTGCAATTGATAATTATCGTCTTTGTATCCAATCATCCATACCCAAGTTTTTTGAAAAATTGATTCTTGTAAATATAAACCCCAGCGTGAAATCCATCATACAACTTGCCCACATGGTTTTGTTTCAAGCAGATCAACCTTAACCAATCTATCCCTATATGAAAATTATATAACAAATGCACTTACTAATAGACAACAAGTAGATTCTATATATACTGATTTCAGCAAAGCGTTTGATAAGGTTTGCCATAAAATTCTTGTTAACAAACTGGCGAAAATTGTCATAACCGGTAACGTACTATCCTGTTTTAAGAAGTATCTGTCTAATCGAGATCTTACCGTCTGCATCAAAGGTCAACTGTCCTACACTTTTAAAGCTACAAGCGGTGTGCCCCAGGGCTCTCATCTACGACCCATTATTTTTAACATAATTATAAATGACGTTACAAATGTATTTACACGTGTCTTTATTTGGATGTTCGCAGATGAAATGAAAATTGACAGAATTATTGACAATATTAACGACTGCTTATTATTATTACAATCAAATCTCATTAGCTTTTCTGATTGGTGTATCCTAAATAAATTAACATGTCAATAACATGTTTGACTCCCCTGAACTCCTTAGGTTGATCGACTTTCATGTGCCTAGTAGAACGGTTCGTCAGAAGGTACCTTACCATTGTAACATTGCAGGTACCAAAGCAGAAATATATTCAGTATTGAACCGGGAATAGATATAAAGGAAGGAAGGGAATAAATATCACATGAGCACCAACGGTACTGAATGTCTATCAGCCTATATAAACATTGTTATTAAATCTGTATGTCTATCTTGATAGCTTTATAATGTTTATAAATTTTCAATGTATCTAAAGTTAAAGGAATGTGCAACCTATAGTTTACTCTGTTTGTTGCTTTTAAGTTAATATTTTTATACTTGGTACATATTTTAATTGTTATATCTCTTTTAATCTCTGATTATTTCAAATGTATTTTTAATTGTATCATATGTAAAAACCCTAATTGGGCGTGCACAAATAAATAAATAAATAAAGAAAATCATTTACTCTGTATTAAAATTAAATATGTGATTTATATGGAAATGAGAGAAATTCAGTAGTAAGCTTCCACGTTTTCCATGTATGTAAGAAAACCTATTTAAAAAAGGTAACAATACATGCAACGTGTTGGAAAAATACCTAAAACCTTAAATGAAAATTCACAGATGGCAGTATAACTTATCATGATTTAAAGTGACTTTTTACTGTGGGTGGGTGCATTCTTCAGCTTCCGGGTGCGAAAATTACATTTTGCAGTTTGAATATATAAATAAGAGTGTACAAATCAAATCAGACCGACACTCTTTTTTATATATTAGATTTTGTCCATACAGTATGATATTTAATTGTAAATATTATGAAAAGACGTACGAGAATCAAAGTTGTTAGGAAAATTTTAAAATTGTAATTTATCTTTTGTTGTACTTACTATTTTATTCACTAAAACGTCTAACAAAAGCAACATATTCTTTTTCTCCTAAATTATGAATAAACCTACTTATGTACCCTAACTCCCTTCGGTGTGTAGCCAAATTAACTAAACTTATAATAATATATTTTGGGTTCTAGATACATATTTTTTTAGGAAATTTAATCTTTACTCTTGGTAATGAATTTGGCATCGTAGTATATTTATTATTGTTCAGCTTTTCAGACTATACAACAATTTTAAACCTTTATGATACTCTTTCAAATATTATTTTGAGTTTTCAATAATTTTTTGTGTTTTTATTAAATGCTTTTCATACTTAGACATTAAAGTTTCGATGAAAATCTCAACAGATGGCGAAGTGATACAGATTTAAGGGTTGCAAAGCTTCACCATCCAGAGGAAGGGTCGCCAAATGAGTTTTTGATTCAAGTAGGCTTGGGGTATGAAAACGTTTATTTTTGCAATTCATAGATGGCACTAGTATACATAAAATAAAATTTCCCCTGTAGTGTTTTCCCCGCACTGATCAAGAGCAAGTCTTTTGTATGTTTCCTGGCTACTAAATAGAGGGTGCTATCATTCAGTTTTAGCGATGATGTTCAAGAATTTATAAAAACGAAAATAACAAATATTGTGTGTGAAATTTTATTAATTTTGATTATCAATCACATAAATATATTTTTTTAATCTTTATTTTGTTTTTAAATTTTTTCTTTGATTTATTTAATGCGTCGTATTTATGGGTGCACATTGCTTGAAAGTAAATGCGACAAACCGAGCTGCTTAAAAAAACTTATTAATACCTATTATAACTTATTAACGAAATACTACTAACCAAGCATTTCGTCATAGGCAATGGCGTAGGAATAAATAAAACGACGCATCGCACGTTTCAATTTAAGCCTGTGACAGACCACGCTATAAGCGCGCTATATTTTCATGGTTTGGCCTATTTTAGCATATCTCTCGCCACACATTCCCATTGGTAGGGTATGGCGAACGATATGCTGAAATATAGCAAGCCATCATGCGTATAGCGTAATATGTTGAAATTTGTATTCTTCCATGCCTCTTTTTAGTTTGTCATATATAAATATTTTAGTATTTAACCAATATTTTCAGATGATTATTTAATGTAACCAATCACAACATTTATATTTCATGAAAGTGTAGTTCTCAATAAATTTTCACTCGTTACCTTAATTTTCTCAGTGAAAATCATTGGTAAGTAATTATATACCAAATGTTAATCATATCCAATTAATTTTTTCCAGTTCTACATACTTACTAAGTATTGTGCCGTACGAAAATCTGGTGTGGTGCATCGAAAGAACATCGAAAAATAAAGTCCTTTTTTTAATTTGAAGCTTTATCGAAAAAATTAAAAAAACCATAAAATATATCTTACCTATCTGTCCTTGGCCTTGTGTTTTTTACCTAGGTTTTTACTTTAGTGTATCTTTTTACATGTTTATTATTAATAATCTTACATTCGAATTGTTATTTAAAGAAAATTCGGAACTTAATTGGAGTTAAATAACAAAACACAATTATGTAAAATGTTTAAAACATAATCCTTTTATTTAAATTTTTTATTTTTCGGTCATATTTCGAATATGTGGTGACTGTTTTGAAACGAAGGACATGTCTTCCAATCTAATTTATTTTTTAGCATTCATTCTGGTTTACGAATCTGTAAAATGGTGACCGGATAAATTATCAAAATGATAATTCATCATATCTTTAAAAAGTTATATAAAGTCATGGAAAGTGATGAAACAAAAACTTTATTAACTGGGTTAAGTAGATTAGGTAAGGTAAGGTTCGGTTAAAAAAATTTTTTTTCACTCATTTCATGACTTTATATCACTTTTTAAAAGTGTTTTGAATATTCACTGTGTTGAGTTAGCATGGAACCCCGTAAAATATACGTTTTTTTTCTTTTTCAACATCAAGTGTCAATAAATATATTAAATTTAAAACAAAGGCTGGGATACGGTCAAAACCATTTTCCTTTAAGCTCGTGTAAGTTGATGAACGAAGATTTTATTTTAACTTCTTTACATACTTATCTAAAAATAATTTTACTATGGCTCGATAAATTTTACCAGGCGTTAATGTCATTGTTTTTCGGCTAATATTAAAAAAAAATAACAAAAAATTCGCTCTCCAGGCTTTATAGGAGTACAAATTATTATAAGCAATAGTTTTTTTACCATTATTATATGGCTTTCACCCTTCAAGGGTATTCTTGGTCATATTTAAAATTTTGGAGAAATGAAAGGTGAATTTAAATATTAATTTTATTTAAATAGGAAAATTTCAAAATTACAATGAAATTTGGAGTCGAGTTCAGACTTAGAAGAGATGAATGGAGGGGAAGAAATTTTAGATAAGGCTTGATAGAAGAGAGGATATTTTTTTGGAGAGGGACAACTAAAAAATATGTGATCTAAAGTTCCCACTTTCGGACCATAGAATGTAAAATCTGGGGAGTCAAGGACGTAGATTTTACAAAGGTGGGAAGGAACGGAACAATGTCCGATCCTCATTCGGATAAGTTAAGAAATTTTTTTTTGGAAAAAATTAGGGGATTTGTTAAAACCACGGTTTTGATGGAATAGTCAATGTATTGAGGCATAGCAGGCTCCCTTGGATTGACTAGCAATGTGCAAATACTCTACTACTATACAATCATCAATACTACTCGCCTGGTTACACGCCTGAATCGAACCCGCTCCTTCTGATTGCCGGTCAGGTGCTCTGAACCACTTAGCTAAGTCGCGCTTCGGCTTATTTCCAACCCGCTAAATAATTCAATATTTACTAGTATGTCAAGCAACAATAATTGCTTATTATATTTTTTCATCTGTAAACAACTAAGTTTATTTTCGTAGGTTTGTTATCCTTTGTGCCATATAAACATTAGTTTAACATTAAAAACAAAAATAAAAAAATCTTAATATTTTGGCTTCGCTAAAAAATATTGTTTTTCTAATAGTTCATAATGGAAATGATGTAGTGAGCTAAATAATTCACTCAGAGCTGTCAGAAAACGTATTATGTTTATGTCGCTTGTAGCTCCCAGCTTTAGTTACTGCAGACAACTGATTTCCTGAATTATATTCGCCTATTTTATTAATCACTTTGTTAAGTACCTTCATTTTAAAATAATAAAAAAATATTCAGGAGAAATAGGGAAAACTCAAAAAGATGAAATGCTAACAAATTATATGGCAAAATGAAACTTGCTATTTACTACGTTGGGAAATATATTTACGTGGTGCATTGAATGGTCAGATTCGAAATTGGTATTTATTATATTTTAGCACGTAGGTACTTATTATCTAGATATACATACATACATTAAAGTAGGCTAGTATCTCCGCACCTACCTTGATAAACTATAAGAATAATAATTAAGTTTTCTGTACAATATTGTTAAATGTAAGTGTTTTGGGGGTTTCGTTTATTTGAAAGAACATTAAATAAAAGATTCTATATAGCACAAACAATTCATTTGTAAGCAATTTGTAGTTACACTTAACCTTATATTAAACCCTAAATACGGCAAGTATATTGCTGATCGTATCATTTGGCTCCCGAACTACAGTTCATTTTATAGTAATCCAATAATTCTTTAAGTATATATTAAAAGAGATTATAGTCTTTCATGGCGATTAAACGTACCTATGCGTTAATCCGATTCGTCGAAGACAGTGTCTGACGTAAACTTTACCCTTTTTTTGGCCATCGTCAAAGGGTGGGCTAATTCTCAGTTAAAAGTTCCGTTGTAAAAGCTCTCTTGTCAGAAGCGTTCCGGCTCTATCGTTGCGGGGGCTTGGCGGAAGCGGTAGTCGACCATCGGTTGCATCATAAGCATCTGTTGCTGAAATACAAAATACCATACGTCAATGTTTCATTTAAATTTAGATTATTGAACAATTAATTTAACATCATATAGTTTATTGAACAACACATTGTACGGCTTGCAGAATTAAAGAACAAATTAAAAGAAAACTTCCAAGAAAATAAGATAGGTCCAACACTAGAATGGTAGGATTCTGGAATTGGAAAATTCCAATGATTAACATGAGATGCAAATTCATAAAAATGATGAATACTTGGTGTAAGGCGTAGATACAACTGTAGTTATGTTCGGTATTATTTTTATTAGTAAATAACTACGAAATTTGGCTGAAGCGGTTTTTAATAATACATCCGAAAACAATAAATAAACGTATGAAATACAGCAAAATGATTTACGAAAGGAAGGTTCGAGAATGTTCCGAAGCGCGTCACGTAGGCAAAATAATTCGATCTCGATGTCGCGGTTGCTGGTACTGTACTGACCGTTTCCTTCACGTTGTCGCTTATCTAGGTGGAAAATAAAACATTCTTGAACATTCCAGTTGCTACGGAAACAAATATTAAAAAAAAATACAAGAAGCTTGTTTGGAAACTTCTAGAATAACGTTCGAGTCAAGTAGTGGCGTACCACTACACAACTAAAGAACAGGAGGACGGAGCAGAAAGAAAGAATGCGGGAAGGATTAACAAGAAGATAGCCACCTTCAATTCAATCAGACAAACCATATGAAATCACACCTCAAACATTCCCAAATGAAACACTCACTGTGCATCATACTTTTCATGCATTGAATTCTACTTGTTTAACTCGGCACCTTAAATCTTCAAACCTAAAATCAATAAATACCGTTCACACAATACATATGACTGAACATAGGCTAGATCAACTCAATACTCCCTTCTGCTATCCCATTCCTATAGGCTATTGTAACCATTTTCTCTTTTATATTCACTAATAATTATTAAGAAGCATTAGCAATAATTACTATACATAATTTTTCATACCTTATAAAATATTGTAATTGTTAGTTTTCTTAATAAAATAAAATAATTAAGAAGGTATTGTCAACTAACGGTCCTGTCGCAGGTGTAGGAGTAGCGGGCGACCGGGATAAGCTGCTGGGGCAGCTGCGGCTGTAGAGGGTCGCGCGCGCGGGGCCGGGCACCACCCGACACGGTGTACATGCGGGACGGCACGCGGTTCAGATATTCGAACGCTCTCTCTTCCTCGGAATACTCGTCGTCACCACCTGGGAACAATTAACACCACTTCAGTTCCTTGTTTGCAGAGATGTGCAAAATGGGTACCCAAAACCATTTGAAATGCAAAATGGAAATGGGTCAAAACTTTTCCATTTGAAAAAGCAAAATGCAAAATGGTTTTTAGAAAAGCATTTCAAATGCAAAATGCAAAATACCTATTTTCAAAATGCATTGAAAATGCAAAATGGTTTCTCAGGTCAAACAATTAAAATAATTTTTTCATTTAATAATGGACATCAATGTAGAACAAACATATTACATGATGGTAAATCCAAAAACACCACGACTACAGATTATGAAACCACAAAAAATTTGCTCGGGACTAATGTTGCCAACGTAAAAACATAGAAACTGCTATCTAACATTTAATATTACAGCTTCATGGCCCGATGTTCAGTATTTGAATCAGTATTTTTTGTAATGGTATCACTCAATTGCCACGGCTCCTACCAGGGAGCAACTTGACAAATGTAAATTATCTCTCATAGCGAGGTTGAGGACCGACTGATATTTGGGGCTTATGAAAAAAAGATGAGTGGAGATGGTAGGAAGAATGTTGCCAAAAAGCATTTAAAATGGAAAATGCATTGAGAAAAGCATTTAAAATGCAAAATGCAAAATGGTTTTTAGAAAAGCATTTAAAATGCAAAATGGAAAATGCCCATTTTGCATTTTGCATTTCCATTTGAAATGGATTTATTTGAAATAAAGCACATCTCTGCTTGTTTGATACTTTTGGTAGACTAGATACATCATTTCTGTCAGTGTGTTGGGATACTACACCTCATTACTACATGAACATTGCTATTCATAAATGTTATTAAGCAATATTAAAATCAATGAATCACCAATAAGATCAATTTGTTTGCTGAAAACATTGCTCTTAATTATGTGGATGTGTCAATAATAATAATCTTTACCTTTTATTCACATTTACTCTAAAAATATTATGAATCCTTGTATTTCCATTGTTATTGAACATTCTGCTTAACTGCAGTTTAAAAGAACGCTCGACTTTTCTCTACTTTCAATAAATGCAATAAATATGTATTATACTTATAAACCTTCCGGAAAAAATTCTCTAAACGATAGTGAAAACCCTACCAAACTCTGATGCATCGTTTTTTTAATTTTTTTTTTTATATTACACACTTTACAAATATAATGAAAAAAAGTCCCGTAAAACTGCTTTTTAGCAATTTGTCTAACGGTTTCTCTACATTATAAATCTTATTATAGTGAGTTTACAGTTAACTTTTTACAATTATATGTATAAAAAAATTTCACAGAAATACAGTAAAAAAATATTATCAAAAACATAAATTACAATTTTAAAAGTATTTGGAATAATATATCATTGTAAGCTTATACAAATTAATTCTTTCAGTAAGCCAAGTCTTCAGTAAGTCCACCAATTGTTTGGTTTGGGCACAGTTTTTAATTTCAGCAGGTAACATATTAAACCAACTAGGAATCATATAGTTTAACGTTCTTTGTCCATATTTATCTGTATGCTTAGATACAATAAGTCCTTCATTAAAGTTAAAACGAGTTTTATAATTGTGTTCTAGCCTGTTTATATATAAAAGGTATTTATGTGCTGAAATATAATTTTGTACCACAGAATTGCTCTCACTAAAAGAATTTTGAGACTGATTGAAGTATGGAATATTATGCCTTTTTTTGTATAAATTTTTTTCAGGAAATAATTTAATCAATGAATTTTACACGGATTGAACATGGTTGATATTAGTTCAACAGGAAAATCCCCAAGCTGTTATTCCATATCTTATAACAGATTCAGCTAGAGATAAAAAATTATTTGAAGTGTGCCGATTGGAAGAAGTGTGCAGATTGGATTTAGAAAAACTAAGTGCACAAACAGTAAGTGACTTGGGTTATACTATTTAAAGATGATAAAAAATTGTAGTATTATTATTAAAATATACACATATATGTAAATATAGGTATCATTTAAGATTTTCACGTATTATAGTGATTTATTTTTGGGATATAATGCCACGTTTCGGACAGCATTGCAGTGTCCATCATCAGGGCAGATGTGTAATCTGATTACATAATTCCCCAAAAATAAATCGCTATAATGCAAATTTATTTCAAATTAAAAAATTATCAAAATTTAAAAGAGATCCATTTTTTCATTGTTTTGGCGGACTGGTGGAAAAAGACAAGTCACGAGGCTGGCCGAATGAATTTTCGTTCCGTTGTGCGCGTCGTCTCGTCTAACTACGGTTGCTTTTACCCCCCTAGGTATGCCAAAAGGCGTTGCATATCAAAAACTATTCGGCAACTAAGAAAATGTTCTAAGTCACCCAATATCCTCATCACCGGCTTTAGAAGTATGAAAGTGAAATAATTTATAAGTTTGTCGCGAGAAACTGGGTATTAAATTCCTTTCCAAGGATTATAGCACGTGAACTTATCACCAGCTCTACCCTATGGTACTTAGATATATATATATATACAGGGTTTTCCAATAAGAGGTGTTATTTTGATATTCAAAGAAAAGTGCCATTTTTTAAAACAAATGTTCGAATGTTTATTTCATTATAAAGAGGAAGGTATACCGTTAATAGTAAAAAATAACATCAGTCAAATGACTACCACGACCACGTTTACAAGAACATATCCTTTTCATGAAATTTTCCATAACCAAATCGCAAAGTGGCTGCCTTATGTCCTCAATAGCCTAACGAATCCATCTTTGAGGTCTTGAATCGACGCTGGGCTGTTGGCGTAGACCTTCTCTTTTACGTGGCCCCAAAGGAAGAAGTCGCAAGGTGTTAAATCACAAGATCTCGGTGGCCAATTGTGATCACCTCTTCGAGAGATAACGCGGTGCGGAAACTTTTCCCGTAAAAGATCAATGGTTTCGTTGCTTGTGTGGAACGTAGCGCCGTTTCGTTGAAAGTAAACGTTGTTCAGATCAATACCATCCAATTCCGGCCATAAAAAATCATTAATCATCTCTCGATAGCTCTTTGAATATCAAAATAACACCTCTTATTGGAAAATCCTGTATATATATATATAAAGCTATATATAAATATATACATAGCTTTTGAGTTTTCTTATATCCCCGTCTCATGAAGGCATGGTCAGGATATTTTTGAAACCATCCGATTATCGAATGCATCAATGGTAACAATTAGCTTTCTCTATACTTAATCATCAGAATAATCTATTTTTGCCAAAACGAATTAAACAATATTAAAGACAGACTTCTTTATTCCTAAATTCTTCTTCCTCTTCCTTCCAGAAAAAAAAGTTAGACGAGACAATACCCCAAAATAAAGCCAGAAACTTAACAACGTAAGTGAAACAGCCCCGCACAAAAATCTGCGATGCGCGGTCTTGGTGTATTGGCAGACTTGCAGTTGAATTTGCTCTTTCAATTTTATAAAATAAAGTGAGAATCATAACGACATAAGCGACGAAGTCGTGTAAGAACAATATTTACTCTAGCAGGCCTAGAAAATTCGGTCTTTCCGTGGGGTTTATTTGAATTATTTCTAAGGTATTACTAAAATCGCAAATGTTTCTTTAAGTATCCCACGGGAAGTTACTGATTCATCGTCTAGAAAAATCAAATCTGGTGCTTACCGCTTTATAGTTGAAAAAAAATTTAAAACGTTTAAAATGTTTTAACGGTAAGATCCTGCTTTAATTAATCTTAAATATAAATAATTAACAAACGTAGGGATCCCCCTAGCAAACAAACGAGAATTTAGTAATACGTTCATCAGAAATAATTCAAATGTGTCGAGCAAACCCACGTTATTAGAGTAATAAAGCTACCTTGAGGAATAATGTCTGGGTTCTTCTCCTCCAGATCCATATCGTCCCGGTTATGTATCGGCATGACGGGGCGGGCCTCGTACTCCTGCCGGACCAGCGGCAGGTTGCCGGGCTCCACGGGCAGCGAGGCAACCTCCTCCGCGGCGCCGGGCTGCTTGGCCGGGTCACGCCCGGGCCGCCTGCGCATTGCCCCCGCCACCAGCACGGCGCACACCAGCACGGCTACTGCAGCGCCCATCACGGCGACCATAACGGGGGTGAGCTGCAGGATGGCTGGCAGGTAAGCTGAAATATTATTTACTTGATTTATTTAGTGTACTAAAGTATCACATAAATGCAGTATTCAATTTAATAAACAGGGGCACTCCACACACTCTTCTGTCCTGTTCAAGTGGATCAGTGCAAAACATACAGTCAATTTTTTTTTGCTTGATCAGACCATGGAATAATTATAATAACATAGAAAAAGTGGACACAAAATATGTAATGAATTAATGTATTGTACATTTAGTTAATGATGAAATGTTTTTCTGACACATCATGAGTAATTTTCTATTAGAATAATAAACAAATAACTTTGTTTACATCACTTTAATATATTTAACCTCTACATGTTTCATGAACAATGTTCACATCATAAGGAGCAAGTATATACTAAAGACGAAAATTAAATATATTACAATTGAACAGTGGAAGAAGTGGGGAGGGGTAAAAGTGGGCGGAGTTTTTACCCCTTGTGTATTATTCTAATAAATAATGACATCACAAAGTGATAAGCTTTCAGAAGAAATTTTCTTCGAAAAATTAGTAATTTTCTGTTGTTGATATAACTATGTTTTATGTCCATACATCCTGTATTTTTATTATATTACGGTGCTATGTTAATAATATTCATTTATTAACACAAAGAGGAAAACAATTGGTTGTATTTTTGGTAAATTATTTCCCAAAAATTTATGAGTACACGACATTATTTGATGAAAATAACTAATTTGGCTACCACACAGCTCTCAATGAAGGTTAAATGCGTGTGAATAATAGTAGGTAACGCTGTGTATTGATGAATGCTATTCTTTCAAGCCCTTGAGATTTCATTCAGAGGGGTCTTAAGTATGATTATGGTGGTCTTCTTAGAGTAATCGTTGTTAAACGTTTGGTTTTAAGATGATTCATGGAAAGTTTTTCTCAAAATACTTGAATTTTCTGATGTTCAAGAAAAGAAACAAGAGATAATAGTTTTTTTTTATAGATTAATATTTATTATTATTTTTTTGATAAATTAATGTTTTTAAGACAAGATTTTATTTATGCATAGCACAAAGGATAAAAATTATTTTTATAAGCAATAATTGTTCGCCTGAAACACTCATCCACATTGAAAAAATTGTCCCGTTGGCGTCATGTATTTTTTATCAGGAGATTTTTTCAATGTGGATGAGTGTTTCAGGCGAACAATTATTGCTTATAAAAATAATTGTTATCCTTTGTGCTATGCATAAATAAAATCTTGTCTTAAAAACATTAATTTATCAAAAAAATAATAATTAATATTTGACAAGTTCAAGTATTTCACCTAAAAATGTAGACAATTTGTCTCAACGCCATCTAGTGAGAGAGTTAGCACTTACAATGCCTTTCTCATATAAAATAAAGTTGGTTATTCTCAGGTGAAAAAAATGTAACAAGCAGTAATTGTTGATTGAAACACTAGCATATATTGAATAATTTCGCGGGTAAGAGATAAGCCTCCATAGCTCAGTGGTCAGAGCTTTCGACCGGAAATCGAATGGACACGGGTTCGTGTCCCGTTGGCGTCATGTATTTTTTATCAGGAGATTTTTTCAATGTCGATGAGTGTTTCAGGCGAACAATTATTGCTTATAAAAATAGATTAATATTTACCAATGTGCTTTTCAGCAGACTTCAGTGTCTGCGCGCTCAGAATCGAGGGGTCGCTCTTTCCTTTCTTGTTGACAGCAGTGACGATGACCTCGTACCCGTTGCCGCTGTCCAATCCGGTGACGAAGAAGTGTGGCGTATTGGAGGTGATGGTGCTGACCAGCTGTTTGTTGTGGGCGGTGCTGAATACCTCCACGGAGAACTCTTGCGGGAGGCCACCGTCGAAGCCCTCCACGCATTCGATCTGCAGTGAGTCGGTGGTTTGGTTGGTCAGGGTGCAGTTAGTCAGCATGTCGGGCTTACCTGGAAATAATAAAATACAATTTTATGTACTGCACAAAAGCAAAATGCTAGGCAAAATGCAGGAATCGATAAAAAGAAAATTTATTCAACCTCAGGTCACATTATTATAAAACACTTTTTTACTCTTTTTGCTACATCAGCCATGAGAAAGAGGGAGACTTTACAATGGAGCTATATGATGTATACTTATAGTAATCCCAGAAAGTCCGTACGTTCGTCATTGACAATCGTCCTCTTCATTCTCATAAATTTGTATGAAAAACGAAAAAGACACTAAAATGATGACATCGTGTACGACATCTCTCTGGGACATCTATAACGGAAGAGTGTAGGTTTGGGTTTCGTCAAAATAAGTGATTAGAGACTTCTTGATTTGACGTCTAGAACAGGAAAATATGTGGTTTTTGTAGAAGAAGATATACGAATGCAAAAAAGTCAATATCTTACCAGCAGGTGTAAGGGTGTATACACATGGGTCCTTCTGCATTCCAATTTCATTCTCTCCCCAGCACAGAAGGGTTCCAAAGTCCGACTCCGTCTTGGGGATATACTGCGCAACGCTGCGCGACCTGTCCACGGCGACGTGCGTTGCGGGGATGTCGGACAGCTCGGAGTCGCTGGTGTTGAATTTCCATGTGAAGTTCACGCTGGTAGGGTTGGCCTCCAACTCACAAGGGATCTTGGCAGGCTCATTACGCGCTGCACCCAATATCCTGATCTGCCCGGGACGGCAAATTGGAGCAACTAGACAGATCCAACATTGTCATTAAAGTTACTAATTATACATAACACTTTTATTAGTTGTTGGGACGCCGCGCTTGCTTAGTGGACATCTTGGACAGGAATGAATTTCGCTTATTTTTTGGAAAACAGAATAATTCAAAATAACCATTCTATTCCTGTCAAGTAAAAGGTTATGCAAACTATACTTTTTTTGTACAGTGTTTTCAAAAACGTGTGCAGAATAGCTCAAATTAATTATTTTACGGAAGTTGTAAAAATGTGGTGGAAGTTATATTGCTTTTTTCCCGATTCTAGTGTTTTTCTTGAAAAAGTGTCATTTAATCAATTGACATTAAGTTTTTAAACAGAAGCCTATGTATTGATTAAGCTTGCTAGCATTAGTTATAATTTTTTATGTCATAATATATTTTTGATTATGCCTGATGTTAAAACATTAACATATCCATTGGAAGTCTCTGTCGAATAATTTGCTTAATCACTGGGATCTTACATGGTGTGCTTTATTGGAATATTTAGATAACAGATAAAAATAATGGGAACACTTTTTGGGTCACGTGGTTGAATTAACACAATATTAAAAAAAATCGCCATATTAAAAAAAGACGCCATACTTATAATCCAGCCGTAATTGGTAATATGGTTCCTAGGAAAATGGTAAAAAAGTAAGTAAAATTACTAGCATTTTAAATCAGTGTATAGTTGTAGGAGTAATATAATTTTGCCATTGTATTGACGAAGTGCCTTCATAATTTCTCGATGGCAGAAATATCCACGTAAACCATATCCAGTACATTTAAGTTCAAGTCTCGATTTTCAGTAGTTTATACAAACAAAATATTGTTGCTGATTTTAAATGCTTTTCGCATCCTTACATTTCCTTCTACAGTTTGCAGTTCCATGGTTTTACTATTAGTCTGCAGTCATTCTCGTTTCTCTCATGTTTTTTTCACCAGATGTTGTTCATATTCTGTAGTCACTATTGCGAACACTGACGTTTTCCGATTTGTTTTTCTCTATGGAATCAAGACACTTTCTCGTGTTCAGCATCAACTAATATTACTGTACTTGATAATATCCAATACTGCTTTCCGAGCCCGATGTTGAGAGACATTTATTCCTATAACCACTTTAAAATGTTAATGTCCACTAAGAGAGAAATAGTTAAATTTCTCCCAGCTAATAGCCACTAACCAAGTTACACATAAGATGTGTGCCATGACATTTAAAAAAAAATTTACACGTTTTCCAATAAAATATTTTAGTCCTATACAAAAATACTTCCAAAATGCAAATTCTGTTACCGGGACAGACTTAAAGTTTAAATTCAATCAGTTCTTAATAAAATAAGTTAGATTAGAAAGAAAAAGCTTTTCCGTAGTAACAAAACAACCTTTTGTTTCAGAAAATCGTGAAAATTTAAATTACAGTCACGGCACCCAACTGCAACGGCTTCACAGCGCAATACAAACTTCGCACATTCGCGGCCGCAGCAAGCGCAATCCGAACTTTGTATACATATTAATATCTGAACTTAATTACATTACTAACGCGGTGCTTGGTTTTATGAGTGAGTAGTACAAACAGATTGACATTTTTAAAGACGTTGTTACGTTTATATTGTAGATAGTTGAATACGTTGAAGCCAAAGATAATAGATTGAAGCTCGTAAACTATATGTAATTGCAAATATTTAAATCCCGTTAAATTTTAATTGGCCTACGAGATTTACTTTAAAGTTTTAAATAAAGGCTGCTAGTACTTTTTTTGGTACAATACGGCCTCAATTGGCCTCACTGGGTGGCTTACCCGTGCTGAGGCCATTAGTAGTATATTTTGTGTAATACTAATAAACCCCGCAATGCCTTGCTATTGCTAATGTCTTTCTCGGACGTCACCGATTTCTTCTATCATTCACTACTGTACACCACAATGTTACTGTTAAAAATACATTACATCGACTAAAGAGATTTATTTTTGGGGTAGTATGCCGTGTAGAGCTACCTCCTTCTTTGGCCAACGTTTCGGACAGCATTATATTTTAAGATGGTTTTTTGCGTTTAGTTTTGGTGTAGCCGTCAATTATCGGATACCAAGAACTATTGAGCTTAGCTCCGACATGGTAATTAATATTATATCTTGGTATTCAATAATTTGCAGCTACAAAAAAACTAAACGCAAAAAACCTAATGTTATAATGTATTACCAGCTCCTCGAGGATAGGAGTTGGCGGCATGGTATCACATCTACATACATAAGGACACACTTCACCACAATTTTAACACTTTAGCCCTGATGATGAAAACTGTAATATTGTCAGAAACGTTGGATAAAGAAAGAGGTAGCGCAACACGGCATAATTACCACCAAAATTGATCACCACAATACTTTTGACCGTGAAAATTAAATCATTTTATCTACATTACATCGACTTCGACATCGACTAATTCGACTACATTTCTCATTTCGGTGCAGGGATATCACGCTATGGATCCCTCAGGTACCCCTGACTTCTTTTAACATTCATACCAGTATCTAAACACTCCTAGAACAAACCTTTAGAAAAAACTCAGCGATATTGGTCGGCAGGCTGAATTTTTATATATTAAAACCTACAGGCCACAAACAAAATTAACTTCAATTACTGACATGGTCAATGATTAAGAAAGTAGCGTGGGTAAATGTAATATATTCTGTTTTCAACGAAAACAGGCTGCTCTATTAATTTAGGGAGCAATTTAGTGTCAAGTTGCTGAAAAATATGAAATTCGCGAGAGTCGAAATGTCCATTATATTTAAGTAGACATATTTAATAATATGGTCTATTTTATGTTTGAGGTATTTTTTTATTTATTTGGGAAAAACTTAGTTAAAAAAGAAATGTAAATTTTCTCTTACCTAGTTAAAATCTTGAAAAAATGTCAATTATCGTAAGTAAATAACTTGGTCAAAAATATTTTTATTTTGATTGATCACCTTTTCCGAAAAATGGGGAAATAGATCTAAACAAGATAGCGATAAAGTTTATGCGACTCTAAAGTTTGGCATTATTTTCATTACCACGGCGATAGTTGTATATAATTAGGTTTAATCTGGCCCCTTGGATAAGGTTACAGTAATCCAAAAATAAGATAAGTACATTATATCTAGTTTTGGTGATCCATTATAAAACTTACAACGAGTGGCATTAATAAGACAAGTATCAATTTCCATTCCTCATCACGAACTACAATGCTTTGATAGTAAAAAAGACGAAATGATGTGATGTTTGCCCCATATTTTGTAATTTTTCAAAGGGAAAAAGTAGTCTCAAAGTAATTTTGTACCTGATATCATAATTCTAGTATCGTCTGTTTTTCACTAACAAACACATTTTTATATAAGAATTATTATTGATGACATCACATGCATCCTCTCTCCATAATATGCGTGTTATTTCATATTTCGCATTGCAGTACATTTCAGCTAGCATTTTAAAATTACGAAGGGGCAACAGCAGAATACATGAGGGTAGTTATATTTATATAGCCTAAAAGACATTAGATGAGCAGTGACCGATAGCAATATAAGGATGATAGAACAGTGACCGTACATTTGATGTCCAGCTGCACGGGGTTGCTCTCCCCGTCGCCCTCGCGGTTGCTGGCAACGCAGGTGTAGAGGCCGGAGCGGCTGCGGTTCACGTTCTGCAGCACGAGCGATTGGTTGCTGACCAGCGTGCCGTCCACGGCGTTGTTGTACAGCTGCTTGCCCTGTTCAATGCAGAGGCGGCTCTTTATTAACACACTGATGTCATCATACTGAGGGTGAGGGGCATTGCTTATTAGCTTCTTGACTTGAGTAAGGCTTGGAGAACTTTCTTAACAGGAAGGACTGATCGTACTTCATGAATAATTATTACATTGTGGTTAACTACACTAAAAAACATGCTTGTCAAAAATTACAACTTTACGAAATTGCGATAAAACTTTCTTTTCGGTAATATACGGTTTGTGACAGAATGATCTTAATTGATTGGGCAAAAAATACATAGGTTTTTTGTGGGAAAACATTGTAACATTTCGTGTTTGTCAAGAATTACCAAGTTTCAACAAAATGATTTCATCAGAGGAAAAATATCTAATGAAAGTTTTGAAATGTTTTTACAATAGAATAAATGATTTTTAATCACACAATGTAGCCAAGGGTGGATAATGCAGTAGCAGAATAATTAATAAATTTTACTCATCAAGAATTACAGCGTCATGAATCTTTTTCCTTCCGGTTATTCAGAAAATTCTCCAAATTTCACTAAAATCAAACAGATTCAGTAAAACATGCATTATTTGATCAAAACATGAATTCCTCAGCCATAAGGGGGTGTTGCAATGCAACTGCATTTTCCAACAATTAATTTTGAGTGGTACATTTCTAAAATTTGAAGATATTTTATATGAAAACAATTGTGCATCAGAAGAAGAATATTTCGCAGACGAAACCTATGAACAAAATAGTATTTTTGTTATTGTAAAAGATTCGCTTAAATTGACAGCTATTTTACCGAAAATCCACGCAGTCGCAATAGAGAAATTATACAATTCGCTTTGTTCTAAGAAACACAAGTAAGTTATCGCACAGCAAATAAATAGTAATAAGCAGTCGCTTAAACAATAGCAAAAGATCAAAGCAAATATTATTTTCCTGTAATATAAAATACATTATTAGATTAGTAACATTAATTTCCTAGCAATTGAAAAATAAAAATAATAATTTATTTAAAAAATTGGTATTACCTGTTAATTACCTACTAATACTTTTTGAATGTAAAAATGACCCAAACACTAATCATCATCATCGAAATAATGCTCCGTGCAAATTTTTAAAATGTAAATCGTCATGTATTTAGAATTTGTAAAATTATTTTTAAAACGTATTAATTATTATTATTCGTCGAGTCGATCTTATAACAACGGCTTCCAAGAAGTAAAAGTTTTGAAAATCTATCAAGTGAGATTTAAATACACTTTAGATACATTCACTGAGCAAATGAAAAGAAAAGAATAATAAGTAAGTTTAAAAGGAAATCTGAATATAGTGAGAGATTTAATAACTTTTTAAAGTAATGAATCAATTCCAGATGATTTAAGTGGAACCAAATTCTGTATTCTGAAAATTACGTCAAACTAGGATAACTTAAAAAACTTACATTGTGCATCCAACGGATTTGATAGATCCAAGGGTTGGACTTGATGTTACATTCAAAATACACATCGGCTGCTTCTCTTATCATAGTGGAGTTGAGGCTGCTGCCCAACTCGAGGGATACGAGGGGGACATCTGCCGAATTAAACAAATTTAGCACAATAATAAACCATTATTAACTTGTTAAGTGTTTGCATTTTAATCTATTGAGAAAGCGGACTCACGTTGAATGTCCAGTTTCCATCCATCTTCCAAGCCGCTGTCGGGTATTAGACCCTGGACTCCGCGGCACGATAAGTATTTGCCGCTGTCGGAAATCGTAGGAGCAAAAGTCAACACACTCACGGTTATGTTACCATCGGCACTCGTCTGAAAATTTTAAGTCACGTTATCATAACCAAATTTTGTAAATGCTGGTTTTTTCAAATTTAACTAAAAAATAGTATTTCTGACGTGCGCAATTTGTTGTATTACATATTGCTGACGTAACGGTAACCTAACCTAACCTTCCCCGAAAAAAATGTCCCCCTGTAAAAAGCTGATTGATGCTCTTCTCAGCACAGTGAAGAAGCGGATGTAATGCACGAAAGTAATTAATAACTAGTAACACCCATTAATGCGAATAGTTTGCAACTAAAAACCAACCCGTAAAAACAATTTTTTTTACTATAATACATTCATCTGTTTTGAATATTCGACATAGTTGCGCCATCTCTTGGGTCGGCTTGTAGTCAAATGTAAAGATTTTTTGTTATTTGTTAGGTGATTTTGAACCTTCCTCCCCAGCGACTACTACTGTGTTAAACTTCTGTGATTTTTAAGATGTCTTTCAAAACTTAACTTTTTTTATTTATATTTGACTAAGGATTGAAACTGCACCACCAGGGACTTGAGTTAATACCCCTAAAATCTATGCCACTTCCTAATTAGTTAGTACCGACATTTATTTAGTATGATAACTGCATTATAATTTTATATATAATTTCACCCAATTTCAGAATAAATGTGTAAGTGTTATTTCAGTATATGCATGAGTGCAACGAAAATAATGCATTTTTATCAACAACGAATCTATCTGTCAAGTTTCAGCTTGATCGTCGGGAAGTGGGCTATTTTCCACTTCAAAGATTCCATTTCCAGATTTGCTTCATTAATTCATTTATTCATTCAATCAAGAAAACAAAAACCGAAATTATATATATGAATATCCTCATTTTAAAGCATGAACTAAGTACACGTGCAATATTATGAAACATCCCTTTATTGTATATTGGTAAAATGAAGTAAGTAATTTATCTTACCGTATCGCGTGAGTTCTTCATGGCGATACTTCCTTTCCACCAAGTAACGGTGGGCGGAGGTCTCGATCCAACGACCTCGCACTCTAGTTCATAGGTATTATCGGCCGATAATGGTCTATTCTCACCTCTTAACCTCACCCACAGAGGTCTCACTGCGGACATACAAAGTGCGAACATTAATACGTAATTTATACTGGAGTGTTATCACCTGCGATTTTATCGCATTAACATAAAGTGATATGGGTAGGCGAGTATCGCCTATGATCTGAGGCACCTATATAACAAAGTGCCTGCTCATTAGTATTCTGTTAGGCCTAACCCGGTTATTCTCATTTGGGATAAGTTCTAAATTAATCAGTGCCTTCGAAGTAATTAGCACATATCATATTAACATCAGTGAGGGGATCTTTTGTATGGTTAATTATGTGTGCGAGCTCATCGAGTTAGAGCTACCGGTTTGATTGGGAACTAGAGTAACTCAGTTACTACAATTTATACTATCAAATGAGTGGAATGCATTATTTTCCATATCGTCGTGATCGAATAAGAGAGATCAAGATTTTATTATGATGAGAATATTTATTTTTCCATACAAAAAATTCAAACTTAACTGTTTCGAGACTAATGGTATAAATATGTCCCAGTAAAGTGAGCAATATGCATAGTTTTTGTATGAAAACCTATGTAATCAGTCATTTATACTCATTTCTTTATCTAACTTGAAAATTTCGAAAAAAAGTCAATTATCTATTTTAATTACACTATTATGTAAGACACCTCGTGTGTATATTAATTTTTAATAACATTTATGCAATATTTACAATTCATGTCCAGAGTCACAGCACTGGAGATAGGTGGAGTTAGGTCGGAGTTAGCGGCCAGGCAAGTGAGTACCGCGTTCAGGTGGTGTCGCCTTATAGCGTCAAGTTTCAATATGTTTTGAGTTCTTCTTTCTGGGAGAAGTCCATAGCTTTCGTCAAGTAGGGCGCTCTCTCGCCACCAAGTCACCCTCGGGGGTGGGCGTCCTGGTGAACATACATTCAATTCACAAACATAAACTGACAAAACGAATTCTTCAGAGATCATAAAATAACATCCAAATTCATGAAATAATTCATTGCAGAATGAAATCATCGGTGAAAATCAGAAACTTACAGATTGAAGTCATCATTGAAAATCAGAATCTAACACTCAAAGTTACAGACTGAATCAATCAGTGGAAATCAAAATATAACACTGAAACTTGAGAATACTTGTGAAATACTACGATGTATGCTTAAGTTTTAGATCCAGACGACCACAAAAAAACAAAAATAAATCGGAATTAAGTAACTAATTAATTAACAGTAATTTGGTAAGTGCATTTGTGTAAGTTTTGTTTTAAATATATTCGAAGTAAAATAATAAAGTGCTTACCTCCAGTAGCTACGCAAACTATGTTGACAGCAGAACCCTCATTGTAGGGGCCCAGTATGTAATGGGGAATGTGCGAACCCTGCTCGTCTAGTATAGACAATTTTTCAACGGGGACTAAAAATAACACAATATGTCAGAATAATGTTTCTTATATGATAATATTATAAATGTAGGTGAGATTCATATTGGTTTTCTGAAATGTTGCGCATGAATATCTAAATACTCTGCGCTGTCAATAATAAGTTGAAAGAATATAAAATAATAGAGTGAGGAAACTAACATACATCTTTAGATGTCTAAGACATCTCCTAAATAAAGAATTACTCAGAATTACGTACTTTGCATTCTGCCAGTCAATAATAAAATATGGCATTAAAGGATGGGGTAAAACTTATAAAAAAAACACACACACAACCGCTATATTTGGCAGAAAAATGGCAAACTTTTCCCAACTCCAAAATGTAAAAAAACGACGGGGCAATTTAACTTTAAAAATCTTGCAGTAAAAAAATAAGTAAATTCATTATTAGAAAGTATCAGAAATATAAATGACAATATATTTTATAAACTGTATCTTTAAAAAAAAATACTGAAAATGTTGAAACATAATTTAAAAAAAATAACACTTCCCCCATATACAAAAGCCTATTATATATATACATATTAAGGTGGTACATCTTATATGTAAAATAATTTGAAATTAATACAATTTTTTTGTAAATTATGTGACATTATTTTCTGGATAATATTTTTTTCTTTTAATATATACATATAATTTGTAAGTGATATAGAGTGATTTCTGATTAGGTAAATGTCTTCATTTTCCTGAGGGGAAATATTCAAATGAATAAATATAGGACCAATACATTATAAAATATTATTACTGGCATAAGATAGCAAAAGGTCGCTTTAAGCAGAGCTGCAATTGAAGAAAATAATTGCTCTAACAATCTAGTCGTCTGCGATAGCATAATCTTCATCGATTACCAACTCTAATCCGTTAGGCCCTAAATAACTACGTAGTGAGTTACAAACGAGTCAGTAATAGGGATCATGTCTATTTTCCTGTTGCTTAGAGCTCCGTTGTAACCCATATTTAGGCTATATCCCCAAAAGTGATACGGAATAGGGATCATGTCTGTTTGCGCGATGCTTAGAGTTCCATTGTAACCCATATTTAGGCTATCCCCAAAGGTTAAATATGAATCATGTCTGTTTGCCTGTTGCTTAGAGCTCCTTTGTAACCCATATTTAGGCTATATCCCCAAAGGTGATACGTAATACGGATCATATCTGTTTGCCTGTTGCTTAGAGCTCCGTTGTAACCCATATTTTGTCTTTATCCCCAAAGGTGATACAATAGTTTATGATTTGAAAATTAGATTTTGTGATATAGGAATATGTTTTTAGTTCCATTTTATGGTACCTGTATCTATAAATACAATATTTTGACATGGACTTATGCTTAGCGTAAATATAATTATATTTCGCTCCTGTGAATATTGTATGGAGGATTAACATATAAACATAGATATAAACGTATCAAAATATAATTTGATACGTTTATATCTTTCAAAAGATAGATTTAAGAGACGTAATATAAGAAATTTTTTATGTAATGCCAGGGATTTTCATAGGGTTTTTCGAAATCAGATCTAGTCAGTGACCTTCCTCTTGTTTAGAAAGTTAAGTGTGTGAAAGTCAATATTACAATATCTAATATTGATATAGTATGCCTAGAGGGAAAAGTTTTCCATCAGGTGACATGTTACAATGGTATCGATTCAGTAGACAAAATATATATAATAAAAAGACTTACGTATGACCGTCAAGTTAACCATGTGATTCCGTGTGGGGGACTTCTGAAAGTCCACCCGGCACCTGTAGGCGCCCCCGTCCGTGGACTTGGCCTGCTCGATGTGCAGCAGAGCGACGGGCTTGGCCCCGACCCTGAAGTTGGAGCGGCTGCCCAGCGCCTCCTGGTCCGCCCAGTGCGTGCCCTTGGACAGCTTGGCGTCGCGGGCGTCAAAACTGGTGATTTTATTATATGTATTAGTTGTGACACCGTATTTTTATTGAAAACTAGCGCAGACCCGTTAAAAATCATCTGAGAGTCTGAATTCTCCACGAATCAGTTCCTATTTTGATAATAGCAGTTAAAATAATTTTCTTTTAAATATTTTATATTATGAGTAGGTACAAACTTAAAATAAAAGCAAAGAGTTTATTGAACGGAAATTAGAATGTTTGATTTTGTGTTCCGTGAAGTACAATATGAAACATATTTTTTTCCGTAACCTACTTACTGACTGAAAGGTATTTGGAATCATTATACTTTCACCTAATCATTACGACCTAGCAAGTTTGTTTGAGAAACCTAAAATGCAAATTAAAGTATCCAAAGTTTTTCGAAAATGGATAATAAAGAGAAATAGTTGCCATTCACATTGAGAAATAAGTATTAGAACGGGTTCTTTTACAGAATTTGAACAATTCATAAAATTTAAGAGTTGATTTGAAAGTTATGTGAAGGTTCTATTCGAGTTCTGTTATTTGATATCATTAATGGTTAGGGGCTTAACAAAACTGAAAAAATAACAGATCTTGAATAGAAGCTTCACTTCACAGAAAATGAACTTTGAAATTTGAATTGTTCAAATTCCGCGAAACAACCAATCTTTAGATAATATTTTTCTCTTCCCCTGATTTTCAGTAAAACAAAATTATTATGTCTAAAATATTTTAGTTTTTTGCCAAAATACATAAAATTATCAATTAGCTAAATTTGTGGAAAATGATTTTTTTAGGGAATTGATATTTACCTTTTTTTTGGAATACTGATGAAAATGAAATTAAGCAAGTGTAAATATTAATTACTTTCATATATTTCTAAGACTTTCACTTTTAAAATTTACCTATACCCTAAATAAGTTATGGTTTAAGAACATTAATAACATCATAACCAAACAAACTAATTCTTCATTTGTCTGTGATTTGCGTTAGTCCTGCGTAAATGATTCATGTTCAACGAACTTAAATTTGATTATTATTTATGTGTCATTTTCAAAATTGGAACAATTATTCAGATAAAGTAGGTAGGTAGTAGATAACCTTCCTATAATATAATATTTTAATTCAAATTTTTAAGAATTGTTTTTTTTTTTTTTTTTAAATAGATGTCTTAATATTTCGTGATTTTTCACGGGTCTGCGACAGTAATAACCGAATAAAAGCAATTAATCAAAAATAGTCCCGCAAATCCAATTCACATTATTTATTTATATTATACGCCCATACACCATATGGGCCTTTCAAACATACGATATATTTAATAATTTAACATTGTTAAGGAAATTATAAAATAGCACACATGCTAAAGTACCATAAAAGCCAACATTAATATTTATTTAAGAGGTATGTTATTATAGCCTGCTTGTAACTACATTCTGTACAGTTGAACATGTCTACTATTTATGAGAAAATATTATGTCCAAATGTAATCTTGGTACAAGCGAGTATCTAAATGACTCAGTTCTGATATTGTTGTTGTAATTAAACAGTAGCTGCGTATGTATAATATCAAGTAGTTGGTTATTAGTATATCAGTTAAATTTAAATTTTTGAAATTTAGCTGGTTATTAGTATATCAGTTAACTTTAAATTTTAATTTATTTGTGTTCCTAGATCTGTTATTATTTTTTATTTATTATTTACAATTTTGTATTTTTTGTAAATTTCTCAGGCCACGGGTACAGAACCCTTAATTTCTTGTTTTAGTATTTTTTTATTATTATTATAATTTTAAGTGAAAATCTGTTATTGGATTTTATCTTTATTATTTAGTTTATTCTTATATATGTAAATAATCTGTTGATTTTCCCAAAATAAATAAAAATAAAAAGTCATCCTACCTATAAATTGGTGAAAGGCGTCCTTCTCTGTACCATATGACCAGTGATACTCTGTCTCCGGGGAGGGTCGTCGTGACGTCACAGGGCAACCTCGCCAATCCTCCGAGAATCACTTCAGCAGAGGAAGCTGGAACAAAGTACCTGTGGTTAAGTGCAGTCAAACTATGCAGCTATGAAAATGTAATATGTATTAACATAATTATTTTCAAAATATTTCTACGCCATCTTTGGAGGTAGATTATTTCAAAATGTGTTCCCTGCTTGAATGACAAAAATACCTAGCAAAGATTCAAACCGACAAAGTTTGTGTGATTTTAGTTTTAAAATAATATCGGTAGATGTCTCTGTGTGCGCAATCGTAGCACGTAAGCGCGGATTCTGAACTTCTGAATAGCGGGTGTAGAATTTTATTATTCTAGAGATTCGCTTAATACGTCATAATAACATAACGGCAAGTTTCAGAGTGGTAGATATATTCAGTATCGCCATGTAGAAAGACCATCATTAAAAATAGGAAAATAAAAGTTCTTCCCCGCCTTCGGCTTCCCCGTCTCCTTCCCCTCCCAATTACCTTCAGCCTGACAACAAACCCTAATCGGGTATGCCATATTCTCACTGGCCCCAGAAGGAGGGGAGCAGTTGGAACTCTTCTGCGGTACTGACATAAAACATACGGATATGATTTTTGAACACTTTACTTTCCGTCTAAGCACTCGAAAGTATTTATGGTTTCCGCAAAAAGATTAAAATACATTTTTAGATGAAAGGCAAACTGATTTAGGCAAAATATTTTTTTTTGCAGATTTTAATATTATTTACAATATTATTTTTGGCTATTTAATCAAAGTTTAGTTTTTATTGGCTTAGTATTGCAGGTATCTACGTTTCACAATTCAAAAAAATATTGTTGTCGTTTAAGTTACCGCAAAAACATTAAAATACATTTAAAGATGAAAGGCAAACTGATTTAGGCAAAATATTTTTTTTTGCAGATTTTAATATCATTTACAGTATTATTTTTGGCTATTTAATCAAAGTTTAGTTTTTATTGGCTTAGTATTGCAGGTATCTACATTTCACAATTCAAAAAATATTGTTGTCGTTTAAGTTACACCAAATATTTGACTTATTATGGTACCTAAGTTTACTAGTGTAAATGGCCGTATAGATTTGTAGAGAAATCTCCTAATGTTCTCTACTTTATGAAAGGTTTGCGCTCACGAAACTTTTTCCCTTGTTTTTTAAGATTATAGATCTCCGCTTTCGACTCTTTCTTTCTCTCTCTCTTTCTCTTTCTATCCCCCCTCTCTGTGTAAATCTACCCTCGACACTGCTTATTTCTACTATAAGCCGCATGGAAAATTTTCAGCATACTTACCCCACTGATATGTGAAGTGCTACATTGTAAATACGTAGCTTTCATAAGTTGAAATTTGTTGAAACTTTAAAATTTATTCAGATTTATTTTAATACCTTTATAAGTTGCAACCTCACGCATAAGGCAGACTGTCACGACCATCAATTTTAAACTTTGCTTAATACTATTAGTTCTTCTTATAATTTTCACAATTAGTGTATTATTGATGAGAAACTTTTTTTGGCGCGTAAGGAGGTAAAACTGACTTTTGCGTAGCACACGTGGCAAGACGGAACGACGCTTCATTCGGCCATACTCGTAACTCATCGGATCATTCCGCCCGGCAGCAAAGACTCTGTGCGGTATATTTTTTTCTATTTTCACTAAATTTTGACATTGATCATTTCTAAATGACGATGAATTTTTAAAATGTTATTTATTTCTTTGTTTGTATTTTGATGCTGATAAAATAATAATTTTACAATCAATATATAAGGATTTTATTTACATATTTACTTCCTCCAATAAAAATCATTTTTGAAGAGGCGTCCCGTGACGGCTTTTAAAAAAAATTACATCTATTTGAATTTCACTTTTGTTTTTGGGAATGAATGTATGCAAATCACGGAAGTAGAAATTTACCCAATTCCCGGTATACAATCAAGCTGAAACTCGGCAGATATATAGTTATCGATGACAATGCATTCTATAAACTTTTGGTGGCAATCATAAACACACCTACGGATGTCATTATAGCAGTTAATATACGTAATAAATGTCTGATCGTACTTGAAATACCTCATCGGTATTTTTCGAGGTTGAAGATTCCAGTTCTTGGGTAGTGAAGGTTCAATCCTCAGTCAAACCAAAATCTTTTTAGTGTTATAAAAGACATTTTAAAATTGATGTATTATAATTTTTTTTTTTACAGGTTGATTTTTTTAGGAATCTATAAACTGTTGCTAATTTTCATTCCGTGTATAATATAGGATGTAGTTTTATGGGAAAAAATTGAATTAAAATTTCTTTTCACATTTTATCTTCGCTTTCTACAGTACTTATTCGCGGTCTGCAGTCCTAAACTAAACAATTGTAAACTAACTAACAATTTTTGAAAGCACAAATATATCATTAAAATAGCACAAATAATATTATTACGAATCACAATAGTAATGGAATCCTCTCTTTGTATGTGAGTGGATACTTTTGTGATTCACTAAAACAATATTTACCATTTCGATCAACCTAACTCAAATGAATACAGACAAAAGGTACACATGGGTCAAATTGAGCAATATCTCACCGCCAATAATAGACAGGTTGGACAATAGCAGTGGCGGCTGGGGACTATTTTTGTGCTAGAGAACTAACATTAGGGCAAACATTTTTTATAATCGAGTTTTGAAGGCAATTTAAAAAAATTATTTCGTATACTATTATTGTGGTATCTACCATCGTGTAAGTTTTATAAGTGATGGAAAATATCTACATAATAAAAAATAAAGTCGCTATCGACATCTGTCTGTTTGTGGGTATATGTGCATCATTTAGAAAATTTCTTCCGGAAATAAATGTATAATACATGCATATTATATTTATCAAAAGTAGAGAGAAGTCGATGTTTTATAATAAAGTCGTAAAAATAAGGCACTAAATACCGTTACCGCTGGCTAAACCTTATGAGATACATCAAAATAATGTACTTCGGAATTGTATATCTTAAAAAGGCCTACAGAAAAGACTGGGATGGTATGTGTCTGTCTCTTGAGGATAACCCCCAGCAATGCCGGGTAAATGTCAGATAGTAACATATAATGTACGAAACATGGATATATTTCTCAAAGTTGGTTAAAGCCATTTAATGCCACGTTTCAATTCTGATTGGTGATCTTTTGCCAGGGAGGTACTGAAAATATCCTTCGCTCTGGAACGTACCGCAATTAATTTATAACGTCATACAACACAAGCTAAAAAATAATAATATTTATTATGAGCATATTGGGTTTCTGACACGTGATTTCAAATCCGAAACAAGAATTTTAACCTTTAGGTCACTGAAGTTGTCAAAAGAAGTAACGTAAAAACTTGATCAATATTTTTCATTCAAGAATGAGATCATAATTCATGAAATTATCTCCCACGATTAGGTAGTTCCAGTTCGGCCGTAGTCGGATTCGGAAGCGCGCACCAGAGGCAGGCACGTGTCAATAACACTTTAGAAAAAGACGCCGGGAATATTATAGAAAGTCTGACAAATGCCTGGACCGAGCCGAACAATGGCGCCTTTGGAAGTAAGTGCGGTTAACGGCTAAAGACAACCCTAATATTTCATTGTTTGATTACGGACTTTAACTCGCTAACTTTCACTTCCCGTTTCACCTGTTTGCATAACCATGAATGGTTTAAACTATGATAAACTGTGGGCTTTGTTGGATCCCGCTCGACATCCACTAAATACGGGAGATATCGGGCGGGCGAGTTGGGCGCAGCTTGCGAGGGAGATGCCACAGGGGGTGGATGTCACCGACATCGTGACACCTGAGACACAGTGCAGGGTGATTGGCAACAAGTTTGAGGTAACAAAGCTTCTTTGTCATCTGCATCAACTTAATATCAATAGCTCGTAGTTTAATCATACAATCACGACTGTAAAGATATACGTGTCTCACGAAAAGCTCTGACGTTACGAAATTTGTAAGGCTTTACTCTCTTCATTTTTTTTTCTACCCAAAAAAGTGGGGTCTAAATAAAGTTATTTTATTAAAATTATAAATATGTATACCTACAAAGTGATTGCTATCTGTGAAAGTTCAAATATTAGGATACTTTAAATGTAACGACGTTTCCATCTTGAGATATGGAGCCCTAAAGGGCATTTTGTTAATTGTCAAAATATATGACAAGACAATAATATTACAGTTTTGAAACTTAAGGTTAAGTTGGAGAGTAACTATTTTATTAAAATGTGATTTCAAAAACCCCTTGATAAATTTACACCCACACATGGGAAGAAATAGATCACCAATAAAAAAATGATTCTCATGACTGTGAGATTTTCAGTGTTTACTACAGCAGTGAAAGTAATCAATAAACAATGCAAAATCTTTTATTAAAAAAAAACTTATTTTACATCACCCACTTCTTCAACTTTCCAAAAATTTCTATTTTAAATTATACTTATAATAAGGTGAAGGTGTAATTCTCAAACTAAAACTTTCTCCCCACTCAACAAACACTAAACTTTTAACAACATTTTCCTACCATTAAACTTGTGATACATCCAATAAAACTTGAAACTATATACCTACTGTATTGTGCTTCTGTGCAACACAACGCCATAAATTAAGCAAATGATCCGATCATGCACAGTTAACATCTTATGGCCCATTTTGAACAGCAGGCACTGTGCGTCATCACGGATCAGCGTTAGATTAGGCGAGTGGCGCACAAGTCATTTCACATCACTGATGTCACTGACGTCACTGACTTCACTGACTTCACTGACGCCACTGACGCCAATGACGCTTGCAGTCTGGGTGAAATGCTACGATCGGTGGTAAAATGCCACGATCAACCACACAACTGCAGCAATGTTAACTAGACCTATAATCCCTAGAAGTGTGATATACGCATCTGCGGTCTTTGGTTAACATATCATAAGTGCAAAAATGCTAAATTTATGGTAAGCACCTAGTTTATTTCCTTAACTTCTGTGTCTTCAGCTAATCAGCTAATTAAATATTTTTTTGAATTCGTGTTTCCCGTTTTAATTTATCCATCAATACTAAAATAATGAATAAAAACCAACACAGATTTGTTAGCGGAAAGTCAACTGCCACTAACCTATGGTACTTTACGCCCCGTCCAGACATATGCAATCCGTCCATGCAGACCGTACAAACACTTAGCATTGCGTTACATGTTGCTTTGCATGTTGCATTACATACATATAGAGTCCAGATTCTGGACGCGGCTTTTTCAAAACTACATAATGAAATCTTTTATTAACGAAAAACAAGTTAACAGTATCTGTACAGACTTATTGAAAGCTTTCGACAGAGTATCCCAAAAGTTATTACTTATTAAACTGCGTGCATTAGAACTGAGAGGTAAGCTGTCAAATTGTTTCACGAGTTGCTTATCTAACAGAATCTTATTCGTCAACATGAAATATTTAATATCAAAAGTATTTTATGCAACTGGTAGTCTACCACAAGGAACTCATCTCAGCCCCATTCTATTTCTTATATTAGTAAATGATATCATAAGTTGTATCGATAATGATGTAGAAGTTCTCCTTTTAGCTTAGTCTTATAAAGTCTAATCTTATTACTAACTAATAGTCTAATCTGCAAATTATATACAAATTAATAGACAAATTACGTATGGTGTATCGCTAACAACTTATTTCTCTATTTCGATAAATGTGAGACCCCATTGAAAAGTGAATCAAATACTTGAGTCGGGTCATGTGGAGAGTCATATTAAGAGAAGAATGTGTATTATACTGAATGCGAATAAAGACAGAGTGGTGTGAAGATCTCTCCTCTCTGCCTACCTCTCTGTGGAAACGGCATGTGAGTTTTTTGATGTCGCCAAATACCATAAGACCCGCTGAATTGTTGATCGGAAGGCCAATGGCATTGAATATGTGCTCAATAAAGAATTCCGGTAAAATATGAAAACGATTATCCAATTTAGGTGGATGTAAGGAAAAATTGAGCTTTTTCGAACCCACGAGTACACCCACAACATACTTCTACTAGTTGATCCCTTCAAAAAGCAACTCGGATTACGTCTGGCCGAAGACTGAAATGGATCCACATGAGCAAGGTGTACGATCAACGCAAATAATGTTGGGTACCAATTTTGACCAATAAAAACCCGCACAAATATTTAAAACGTCATAACGTATATGTAATTGAGATTGTACAGAAAGTGTGAATACCTATAATATTTTAGGAAAATATAAACTTTTAATTAGAAACAATGTAATTAACGTACAAAAGAAGCCCTGTATTTAACAACTTTGAGATCGTATTCTTAATAAAAACACAAAAAGTTCAGTAATTAATCTTTAACTTCTTATATCTTCACAAGACTTCGGTGTAATTTAAAAGGTTTTATCCGTTTCACGTAATTTCCCCCCCTTAATTTGAGTGTAAAATACGTTTTCCCTAAGAATTTTTATTTTCATTACCCAGGCGATAATTACTTTACTCGAAAGTACAATATTTTTATTTGTATACGTCGGTAGAATGATTAAAAATAATGATTGAATATCTGTAATTCTGGGAAAATCTTTTGAACAACAAGGTCAATTTTATCAAGAACATAATAATTTACTGTCTAACAATCAGCATGCCTTCAGAAATAATATAAACACTGAATATGCTACCTTCAGTAACTGACTTTTTAATTACTAACTTAGACGCAAATAACACACTTATATCAATATACTTTACAAGATTTATGGAAATCTACCCTATGTAAGAATAATTACTAGTAACGAAGTTTTTGCCCAACGGCGTAAAAAGTCACCACTTTTGAACAAGTACGGAGTGCCTCAGGGTAGTATTCCAGGTCCTTTATTGTTCCTATTATACATCAATAGATCATATCCAGATGGACCGTAACGCACTCGAGCCGCTCCTAACTAGCAAGTAAGTTGATATTTAATCATTTGTGGTAATAACACCATAATGGTCACAATTGATTTCATGCACCTAATTTTGACCTTTTGATGTCTTATTTATTTATTTGATAGTTAGAAAGGGCTCAGTTAAAAAGGCAATTTATGATCTTTGTGATTTAAAAATTAAGTGTAGTATTGTGACACTACTGAAATATTTTATATGAAGCTGACAAAAGTTTGACTATAAAGCACAATAATTCAAAAAATTCTTTAAGTAACACACCACAAGTATAGTCCAAAACTCTGCTGAAATTTTCAAGCTTTGGACCTTTTGACAATTAGACAACTTTACTGCAAGTCCGCAATCCTTCATCTTTTCAAATACAGTGTTTTCGATTTCAATCCCAATAAACTATAGTAACCAGATCCATAAAAAACTACACCTTTAATTCCATTAAATTATGCGACCCACGGACAAAGACATTTAAAATAGGAATAAAACATTAAAATCACATGCCAGTATAAATTGAAACAACCCACACTGAACACATAAACACAAAAAATAAACATCACGTTTCGGTCTAGATGAAAAAAAAGGTACAGACTTTCCATAACATGTAAAACCAAATAATAAATTATAAAATAAAATTAATATTAAATGGAAGTGTTTTGTTTTTTTGTGTGTTTTTAGGGTGAAGTATTTATATGAATAGACTTTTTTAATTTATTTAACGGTAAAATAATTGGAAATAAAAAATTAATTCATTTTTTGAGAGGATATCATAATTTTTGAAAGTTCAAATTACAAAGTTTGACCTCATGGTTAAAGCCCCGTAGTAAGCGTTCAAGATAATATAAAAAAAACGATTACAACTAAGCGAAAATTGTGAAAATATTTAATAAAACATGACACGTTTTGTTTAGAGTAAAACAATGAAACGAAAAATGCTTTAGTTGCATTTAAAGATACACATTAATTTTTTTCATACCTATAACACATTAAAAAACAGAATAAAACTTTTTTTAATAGTTTTCGGATTTTCCGATTTTTTTTTACAATTAACATTTCGGCATAACAAATATACAGCTATTATCTTAAAAATAACATACATTTTTTTGGAACTTATAGAGTTAACGAGAAACTAGTTAATGGCGGTTAGCATCAGCCATCATCATTTTTACAATATGTTAATATTTTTCATATTACGTACTCAAATGTTGTCACCCTTATAAAAGACATAGAAAAAAAAATTAACTACCCTTATACATTAGGCAAACGACTCAAATAAAAAATATTTCTTATAATATGCTGCATAATAAACTCAATATATAACCAGTGACTCAAAACTAATTATCCTGTCCTTTGGATACCAACAGCAGGCTACACTAATTAATTAAATAATGAATTTTATTTAGTTATTTTTGAAATTATTTTTTAATAATTGATTTTTTTACATATTTTAATTTATGTGGGTTCTCTCAGCTACCATACTAGCCATATGCCCGTAAAATTTTAGTTATATTGATTACTCGTAGGTATAATAAATTATGCTATAATAAATTGTATTATCAGAGGAAATGTTTTTTCTGATACTGAAATCCATGGTTATAATAGGATGGTAATTTATATTACGCTTTGAACAAAACATACAAAAAGCAAAGGATTGTTAAAAAATGTTTTTTGGTAAGAATTTTACTACTAGTATTATTATATGTATGATTTATAAAAATTGAAAATCACCACAATTTTTTTTATGTTGTGTAAGAAACCTACCGAAATATCTACATATTTTCTGCTAATTAATATTAAATAGCGTGTTATTTTTTGCTTGTTACAATAATACGGTTAAAAAGCAGTCTCTGAATGTGACAGGAACTACTTTCACATGTCAACGTTGTGAAGTAATGTCACTACAGCAGAATGCAATACTGCGATAAGTGCTGGCAGATGAAAATAGATCAGTTCACTAGAAAGATAGTATACGACAAAGAGTTGGAGGAGAAAACTGATGTGTTTAAATAATATCAATTAGTAACAAAGCGCGGACAAAGCCTGATATGAAAGTCACTTCAGTCAGAAACCGTCACTGAATGTGACATGAATTGTTTCCCGCTTGCTCAATTTTGTCGCATTGTCACTAGCGGAGCATCCAAAAAAACAACGGTTGAACGCATATTAAAAAATAAACATAAAACATTGTGTAGTGCTGGAAGCGTAGAAAAACAAATAGTGTTAGAACTGGAAGTGTTATTTGTGTACTAATTTTAAAGAAAAAACGTTGTCGTAAATGAACATCGGACCGTTCTAGCGATGAGTCGTTCATTCTCTGTAAACTGTAAGTACCATGGCTCAATTTAACGGTTACTTTTTTTATAGGGAGAATATTTAGAAGTTTGACAGACCAACATACACTCACCTACTCAGACCTACTCTTATTTTGCTCGTGGCGCGAGGCGGTGTACTGGTATCAAGAGTCTCATGATCATTCATACTCAGGTACCTGGGAGCCGTACCTGGGAAGCCGTATTGGGCTAGTCGTATCGGGCGAGTACAGTATTCTCATTGCTCATACTATCTGCGCTTACGGCTCCGGTTCAATTGAGCCGTTGTTCAATTGAGTTGACTCTTAGAGTCGCACGAAAATATTGAGCTGGTACCGTGGCTCCTGCTCTTAATCAAATGAATCATGACCCATCGCTAGTCCGTTCGATTCCTTGGCCCCAGACAGACCAATAAAGTTGAAAATTTATTACAATGAAAATGATTTATCAATTTTACTAGGAATTACATAAAATTGAAATAAATTCCAGAACACAGATAGGCTCACAATTGATTTATATCTGTCGTAGTTATGGGTGCTGATAAAATATTTAAAAAATTCACAAGAGAAATTAAATTAAAGTTCTGTTGAAATAATAATATTGTAATATGTTTGCCCTCATTTTCCACAGAATAAAACCTTCGACTTTCCTTTCCACAGTTAGTAATCGCCGCCACTACCTTACCGCGATCGTCCAGTTATAGAACCCTAGCTAATCTGACCCAATTTGTGAGTCGTTAGTTTAGTAACTAGAACAAATTTCCATATTATTATCTTTCATAGAATCGGATACATAACATGCGCAGTATAACTATACGGGTCCAGGGGCAGTCTACCTCGCCACTAACTAACTTCAGTTTCCTGTTTCCTTTGTTCACACATAATATAAAACAGACCCGCATATACCTACCCCACCCAAGAGTAGTTAGCCTTATTCTGTGGGGTAGGTAACAAACCAGCTTTATTTGAGTTTAGGTAACCCACTAATTAAATCAATAAACAATTGTTTTAGTTTCTGTGCAAGCGCGTTATTAAGTTCATTATATTTATGTCCTGCCTTAAGATCAAGTGACCACGATCCTAACCCAACCAAACCTAACGCATTATATTGTCGCGCTCTCTTTTATCTGGTTACCGTAACTTGCAATGTTTAAATATTATTAATTTAGACCACAAAACTTTTTTATGTTTAGTAACCCATTTTTTAATGTTTAGCCTGTAAATAGATAGATAACCATTTTATTTTAGAAAAGTAGGCATCGCAAAGTAAAAAGAGCATTTAACTTTTGGTAGCCATATGTATATGCCATTAATTTTTTTTTTTATTTCGCTTCATAATAACCTTATTTTTACTTTATTAATAGTTTCCCCCAAAACACTTACGGTTACAGTAGTCCCGGAGTTACGTAACACATAAATTAATGTTTTTTTACATGAATTCGTAGGTAGGTACGTAAAAAGAAAATCTCTAAAATATGAGAGATATGTAAACTTTTACTTGCAATTATTATTTTTCAAACATCTAATTCCCAAGTGCGCTTGCTTTATAAATTCTAACTCTTGGTATGTGGCGTTAGTTTAATATTTACGTTTAGCACTGCTACATAGTATTAAATTCAAGTTACGTAAAGGTTTACGGAACACATTACATCCGTAACTCGGGGTATTACTGTGTAGCCCTTTTTTAATGTGAAATGGCATATTTGTGTATCAGAAAGTTAAAATTGGACTGAGCTTGAAAAAAGTTAATTTTTATTTTCAAATGTTCACGATTTCGATAAAACCTTATGAGCCTGACATACGCGGGATAATAATAGTTATTTACCGTAAATCCCAATGAATTTTTGTTACTCGAAGTTGGTAAGGTATTAAAAGATCATTATTATAGGAGACGAAAGAAGATTTTTATAAATTGTCGAGTGAGAAACAAATTTTTTAACTCATAATTAATAATATATTATAGTTATTATATTTTAAGTAATACATTATCACTAAATAAATAATGAAAAAAAAACATACGTATGAGGATCACCAGTGAACGTATAAAGAAAGTAAGTTTCATGATTAAAATAAGTTTACATTTTTAAATCTATGGCTTGCCAGGTATGACGACACAGCGAATGGATTGTCTTATTTGACACGTCAGTAGTAAGTATTGCACGGGATTTTTCATGGCAGATTCGAACCCCTTTTCAATCTTTATGTTATTATTGTATTTTACAGAAGTGAACAAATACAGCAATTTTCTTGCTCGATTTAATTATTCAATGTAATTGAATGTCCCGATCCGCTTTTTTTAGGTTATTATTTCAAATGTCCGATAAAAAATGTCTGGATTAGCCACACGGTACTTATATAATTTTATATTATATTCATAAGGAAGCATAATTGAACATATGTTTTAACACAATTAGAAATTTGAACTCAAATAATAATAACAACATTTATCATAATTATAATTTCGGCGTTCGTTCGTGTTTGATTGAAACGTTGGAGAGAAGCAAGGTTGAGAAACACTGGTATAAAGTGTTTAACCGAGTTAAAACCGCCACTGGTATGTGTTGCCAACTGTAATACGCAATTATTACCAATGCAAAGTTCATGGTTTTAATTAATTTTTGTTTGGTGACTGTACCAATATTATTTACTAATTTTTTTATACTTATATTAGGTACGGATAATGTACAATTGAAAATGTATTATTGTAGGCTAATAAATGTTCTTAAGTAATATTTTTTTTATTTTATTTGCACAAAAATAAAACCAGTTCGGAGAATCGTTCTGCACCTCTCGATTCCTAAACCCTCGAGAGGGTTTCTCTTTCTTGAGTAAATGTTTATTTACTCAAGAAAGAATAATGATTTGAAAATATTGAAAAAAATTCAGCCGAAGAATGGAAAAATTTAACTTTCCTCTGTCACACGGACATGCCCATAACATACTTACGATACATTGGTTTATTTTTTCAGTGGTCCAACTTATGGAAAGTTAACTGGAATTCATCAAAAACACAGTCGTCAAGCTTCAAATATGCCAACGCCCGGATTGCCGGCAATGAAATTTCCAACGTCACAAACAAAAAAGGTTTAAAGTTTTAGTTAAATCCACTATCCAGTCAAAGGTCAAAACAGGTTTCCAATTGACGCCCCGTTTGCGTAGAGTGAATTAGCGGCAGCGCGACGGCGACGCCAGCGGTAAGGCCAAATCCAATCGGAGCGCCGGATAAGTGTCGCTAGTGATTATTTCAGAAACAAACATCAATGTGCGAATCGGAAGGGAATTAGCGCCGCCATAGCTCCTTTCCGGAACTAACTACACGAACCTTTCAGCGGTAAAGCTATTAAGTCTAATAGAGTTGGATGGCTGATACGTTCTCCCAGTTAACTTTCAATTTTTTTTGGTGAAATATATTTTGTAAATTAAATTAATGAAGAACTGAATTGAGGGCTGAAAAAAGCTTAAAAATAAACGCATTTGTTAAAATATTCGTATTAATAAATGTTTTAGAAAGAAAGAAAAACATTCCCGTCACATTTAGCTAATATCGCTGCTTGTGAAAAAGGGGGTATTAAATTTGTAGAGAATAAAACGCCTACTCGGCTACAACTGGTAAAAAAATTTGGGTGATTCGAAGGTAAGAATTACCACCTTGAAAAATTTTATATTTTATAAATAAATAAAATAAACTGTAATAGTTTAGTAAATTGTAGGTATCCATATAAAACCTATAAACAGATAAATACAAAATGGCAATATGAGATCAATAATAAAGGAAACGAATTTAGCAGTGTCTATTGAAGTTCTGATAATAAACCAAGTGCATGGAAGTTAGGTATGGAATTGTCAAAATTGTAATATATAATATATGCAAATGAAGTAAAAAATTCCAGTTTATAAAGTGTAAAAATTATATTATTACTATGGGGAAACAAAGTATAAAAAATAGTATATAATAAAAGTTACAGTACGTAGAATCAAAGTATAAGATATAATATGTAAAAGTTATAGCATATAATGTCTAAAAACTAAATAAAAAAGTATAGGATATGATATATAAAACTTATAGTATGTAATATGTGAAAACTAAGTAAAATAAAGTGAAGGATATGATATGTGAAATTTATAGTATGTGATGTGTAAAAACTAAGAAGAAAGTAAAGTATATAACAAGTGAAAGTGATAATTTATAATATGAAGAAGTTAATTTTGGGATTTCCACATTACGAATGAAGAGATGTATCTATCACGGTCAATCGATAAAAAAATTGTATCATAGTTCTAGAGCATGACTGCAGATCGCCAACGAACAAACAACAGTTCACAGCGACAGTTCGTGCTCGTAAACGATGAGAAGTTTAACTTTAACGATGGACCGTGCAATTAATGTAAGGTCGATGTGTAAAAATATTTAGTAATTAACGTTTTTTTTGTTTATTTCAGTCACAAACAGGACAATTATGAAACTTTCTGTTGAGTAATAAAAAATAGACACTTTTCATGTATAAATATCCCAGTCAATCTGCAGCATTCATAAAATAAACACAAATATATAAAACTGATTAAACAATATAGCGGCAGGCCAATACAAGCACATCGAATGTAATATTTCTTCAAAGGTGTTGATGTAAACTCCCTGAAATCATCCTCAAGCAAATCGCCCGGCATTGGGTGTCCACCGCCGAAACCCTGTACAAAATTGTGTGCCAACATAAAGTCCAGTTATGTGGTGTTCCATCCTTTCTCCCTGCCCCTGCACGGGGTTGGAGAGCTGGTAAGTTAATTAGTTAGTTTCAGCGGATTCCACCTGCCTCAGGGCGCTTCTCCTCGGGGTTGCTCCTACCTACTTTATTTGAATATTGCGATTCCCTTTCAGATAGATGTATATAACGTTTCCATTTAACTGTGCAAAGACACTGGGGAGCATTAGAGTAATTAAAATACTTATCCTCACTTTAACAACTTGGAATCACGAAGAGAGAAACCGATACAGGCTGAATCAAAAACAGTTTGGGAATGTGGTTGAAAGCTTCCAATATACACATATATTTATAATATATATATATCAACCACATTACCAAAACTGTTGTTTATATGTATATAAAGACTATATATAGACACACCTTCACTAGTATACAATTATATAAACACTGGTAAGAGTGTATAAGATCCATATTCTCTTTTCAGTGTTTACATGTTTGCTGTACGAGGGTGGACGAATGATTAGTTACACGTGCATAAATTACATTATTCTTGGTTTGCTGAATAAATTTATTAAATACCTAGCGGTAAGTTATACTGTTATTATTTTTTTCAATTATATCATGGGCTTCTCATGCAATTAAAAAATGTTATTATATTTTTAATAAATGTATTTTTGAGAAAAAGAATAATACAAAATGATAAATAAAATCTCCTAAAACTTAATATATCCTTCCTGAGTGTCAGTTACAGCTTGCAAACTTTAGTTGTTCTGAAAGCCTTTTTAATAGTTTATTTAAATTCTTAATCCGTATAATTTTAGTCCTTTATACTCTTAACTAGCTGAACTACTTCATGCATTTTATACTGTTTTCCAGGCTAATGCCACGTATTTTTCGTTCATTTCTAAGTGAAGTGAATCGATTTAGTTTTCATTTTTCAGATTTTTAATTTACTACAAGATTAGAAATAAAATTGGCAATAAACTTACATGTGCATTAAACGTGGTTAATTCTAAAAAAACTAAAGTGTTACTAATAATTTGGCCACCGACTGTATTTTATTAGTTGTTATTTTTATAGTTTTACGAGAATTATTGTAATAATGGATGGATTGTACAAATAATATTTAGAATACAGCAATAAAATGTTCTTAACAACAGCAATGAGGCAACTTCAAATTATGGATATGCATTACCTCTAATAATACATACCTATTTAGCTTTATTATTAAGGCCCAGTTGTTTCGCAAAAATTCAAGTGTAATATTGTCATCAAATGACCACTGAGCGTCATTTTTTTGACATTTGAAGGGTCACTGTTAAACGGTTTATATCAAATTGTGATCAGCAGAAGACGACAACATGATGATAGTTGTCCTATTCCGGTGATCAAAATTTGTTCAAAAGCTGAAACGGACTTAGAATTTAAGAATTTAACGGGAACATCACAACTGACAAAAAAAACAAAATGGCTCTGAATGGCCATTTGATGACAATGTTACGTTTTAATTTCTGTGAAACAACTGGGCCCAAGTATTTGAACCTTTCACATTATTACGTATTCATGTTAATTATGTAACAGGTATTCAGGAAAGTCAAACGTAGACTCATGCAACCGTCGCGTTTAAAAAACTAACAGCAAGAGCTACCAACAGAACTATCCCTTACATTCAAATAATTGAGTTGTGTTCTTGTGCGGTCGTCTCTAGACAAATGTCCACTAAAATACTTAGCATACAAACTAGAGACAAGCTTTACACAAAACCACGTAATACCAAAAGCAAACAAAACTTTCTAACAGAACGACCTCAAATATATGTTACATTGTGTGGTTATCGAATTATTAAGGTATTCGATCAATTAGGTGCAAGAAATAATTAACCATGAAACATTTTTGTTTATTGTACTTATGAGATAGAGATACCTGTAGCTTAAAATAATATGTGTTTTCTGATTATTCAAGCTCACCGACTTGATAGTGGTTATAAAATAGCAAATTTTGTAACGTTTATTTTTTGGTGTCTAATTATATGTATATGCTAATCAGTTATGTTTTATCCATTTACTATATTAAATAATTTTCTTATTAAATAATTATTTTCTAAACAAACAATTTTTTTCATTTTAGATCGATATTTTATTTCGATGATAAACAAATTCAAATTCACAATTTCTTTAATATAATGTATTGGTCTCATATATAATTCTATAATAAGTACCCATATAGACAAACTTATTCCAAACTAAATATAAAATAGACACACACATTCCAATAGACATGCTTTTCATGTAGATTTGAACAGAATTCACTGGACTATTAGATAGAGACAGCCAATCAACACTGTCTCTCTTACAATATCACTGTGGTCAAATTTCAGCACAGAAAGGTCAGCCTTTTGGATCACGAAACTCGCACATACCACATATCTTGTTTAAGCCACATTAGTTTAAATTACTAATAAATAATAGGTGGATTAAAATTTTAGTAACTTCAAACCTAAAATACTGCCGTGATTAAAAACACAAAATTTTTACCGAAATTATTATTTTGACGCGCCATGTATATTTGTATAACTTTGATAAATTGTTGGATATTAAACTTCGCGGATTGTTGGTAGCTTGTCGCGGTTCGTGCTTGTTCGTCTCATCCCTCCGAATTCATATTGAAACGTTTGAATTTGTTTTCAAACTCCGACATCAATATCTATTGTTTTATTATCAAATAACATCGGAAATAAAATAATCGTGGAAACTTTCAACTAAGTAAGAGTTGTCATATTACGAGAGTTCTTTTCATTCAAACAAAGACTGTTTGGTCTAACTGGTTTAACTCGATAAATTATGATTTAAAGTTTTTTATTTACTCATCCGTTTATTAGTCACTTTCCTATTTGTTTGCTCTCAAGTAGCACTATCGACAAAATGTTTTTTTTTCTGGAAGGGCAGTAACTGTGTTTATGAGTTATTTTTATCCCTCACTTAATTCTGTCTCAAAATATTCCCGAAAATCGGGTTTCCAGAACGTTAAGCATAAATACATTTTACACATAACACCAAATTAACAATAAAACCATTTCAAAGTAACCGAGTTGTAATGAAGAGGGAACAAACATAACCTTAAATGATCTCGCATATCATGTTTTCACTTTCTGGTATTTTTGTATTATGTTTTAATCGTGGAAACTAGCGATATTATCAACGACGAGTAAAAACAGCGCATTTCATCTCTTGAAAATATAAATTTAAACGGTTTCAAACAAACTCACAAAGCTTGTGTGTGACTTGACAGTCCACAGTTCTGTTGTTGCCCAAAGAACGCAAAGTCGCGCGCGGGTGGGATAAAAAGGCATTATCCGCCCCCATTGAGAACAACACAAAACGCGTAATTTCTAACAATAAAAAGGTACCTAACTTCAACCCCCTTACCAATTATATTTTTAAGCTTTTGTTGAACCGCCTACTCCATCTAATTAAATGTTCTGATTGTGGATAAAAATTAATTCCATTTGCGGGGAACATTCAGGGCGCGGCGCTGGCGGGCCATAAAATCGTGGCTCTCCCGCCGAGTATGAAAATAATTCGCTCACGCCGTTGAAAGACAATGTCGACGCAAAAGACGTTTGAAATTTGGGCAGACGAGGGCTATAAGTGATGCCTAAGTGTTTTTTAATGAGTTCGCAGCCTCTCGTACCGTGGCTTCCAGGGCGGTTTATTTCTTTGCAAGTAGGACTCCGAACGGGTAATACGAGGGGCGCTCGAGGACTATTCTTATAATTTATTTTTATCTAATTCATTGATGGCTCTAACATCAACTTTCTTAAGACCATGCTTAAAAGTTAAGGAATTATAATTAAGCTAACATCCAATTAATCACGGAAAAAAATCTTGAATGAATAAACCTAAACTAAAAATTGTATGATCTTGTTTAATCAAGCCACGGATGAATCACAATTTATACGAAGAAACCGAACATTTGTTACTTCTTCCTAAAATATCAAATCGTATGATATTGTCTAAGTTTTTAATATTTTACTTGGCGACGTTATATACCCACGTTTAAACATTCATGTTTGTACAATTTTGGCCTCCTGTTTGTTTGGTGTAATACAATTGATGGAATTTTATAAGGGGGCTAGAAATAGTTTATTTTAATGGGTACTTATAAAACCTTCAAACAAAAAAATTTAAAACAAACAAAAGGATTTGAGAGGATTTATGAGGATTGGAGAAAGAGAAAACAAATTTATTGAAATTATCTTTTATGAGATTTACGTACCCTAAGATGGTCGCAGGACGGTAATTTTTACGCATCTTGGTTTTAAGTTTGTGATGTTATATGTAAATTTGTATCATTTTTTCACTAAACTAATCAAAATAAACAAATAAAGCGAATTACAAAAAAAAATATGTTAATGACATTGAAACGTAATAAATGACGTAAGTAAATAAGAATAAAGTCTGAATCAATGATATCTCTCGTCAACAGACTATTTCAATAAAACATTCCTGCAATTACCTTGGGCCAATTATGGAATAATAAATTCTGTACATTGCATCTTTACAATTTAATCGTTCTTTTAAATTTCCTTTATTCTTATTATTTGTACATACACTTATAACATTCACAAATGAAGTAAAAATCGTAATCTGGCCAAGTTATAAATTTTATTTTGACCGGAACCGTATCAATATTTTATTCCTTTTGAAATTCTGTTCACCGAAAATCTTCATAATAGTCCATACCTCCTTGAGAGTTTCAAAAGAATTTTCGTGTTTTTATACACTAAGTGGACCTTCGGAACAATAACCATTGTTACGCCAGTCGTCACATTTTTCCTTTTTCGAAATGATATGGGGAAATATTTTTTTAAGAACGCGAAACGCAAGTACCAACGTTTCATAATACAGGTTTTTACGAAAATAAAATGCACATCAGAAAATACAGAGAAATGAAACTGAATGAGATAGCAAATAAAAATATTAAAATGTCCATATGTAGCAAACACTTTGTGGATACGCATAATTATAATGGTTATAATTACGCATATCCACAATGCATAAACACTTTGTGGATTTGCATAATTAGAAAAAAAAAACAACTTAGTTTTTAATACCACTTTATTGTATTTATATTTTTAATATATAAAACCAACCGGTTTCGGTTCACCCTCAACCTTCATCATTTTCTTCGAGATATATTATATGTTTTTATTTAACCCTGATGAAGGTTCAGTAAATATGTTTTACGTGGATAAGTTGGTACTTTAGCTTAAATATAAAATAGGGTTGAATTAAAGTAATAAATTATTAAATCGTTTTACAAAATTATTCTTAACCAATAAACAACAGAAATAATTATTTATTAAAATAACACTACCAATAAGTTCACGAAAGGATTACATTCCGTTGCTGCATCAATATTTTATTAGTTAATCGTATTACTAATGTTCCATGAAGCCTCCATCAAGAAAATATATTTTATATTGCAAGACGTCTATGAAGGAATTATTTTCTTGGCTTATGCTAAGTAGAAGAGCTAAGAGATCTTGTATAAACAAAGACCTTCTGTTAATTGTAGCCAAATTACTTTAAACAGAAGTATTTACAGAAGTCTTTTAAAAGCGACTCTTAGTTTCGAAGCAGGTAATGCTGTGCACAGTAATCTCTAAAGGAGCGTTTTTCAAGAGCTGTTGAGAGTAGAAGAATTGCTGTGATATAAATCAGCGAAACAAATAAATTCGTGTGGGTTTAATTAGTGGAAGGGATTTTTAATTATTGTATTATATGTACATTGTCCTAAACTGAAACTTAATAACCAGTAAGTACAATTAGTAAGGTACTTATCACGTACGGTAAGTACGTAGTTTACTGTAAATGAAGAAATTTTTTTGTAAGTTTATTACTTACTCAAAAAAATCATTCGTTAAAAATGGTTACATTGCTTTGTACTTTGAATTGGCAGTTAGTAGGAATAAAATGTTTTGTTAAATTGTTTGTAAGTATATTAATTACGTAGGTAATGAACTCAAAAGTACGTTATTTACGTTAGTAAGTGCCTAGCAGGACGAAAAAAGTTTATTTTTTTACTTGCGGCTTTTAAAAAAGGCCTGAGGAGTGGACAGGTACAGAAGTATGAAAAGGTTCGGTGCTTTTCTAATTTAATGTACCGTATGAAAACAAAACTTTTCTTGCAGTGAAATTAAAAAATATATATCTTTATACAATGGTATACAATGAAAAAAATCATATCAAAGCAAAACCGTCCTCATAGCAACAAAAAAGTCACCGCCATTTTAACAGACTGTTTCTTTTAGACTTTTTCCACTATGAAAAACACATCTCATGTTATTATGATCTACTGTAGAACGGTTTCCATATTCCTGTATGTTTTCTGTATCAATAATGAGCTTTTAACTTATGATGTACGAAGATGTTATTCTTTTCTTATAAAATATAAATATTTTTCAAAATGGCCATTTTGAGAATTCCGTACGAATTTTTTATTTATGCAATATACTCGCCAAAATATTAAAATAAGAATGTACATAATGACTGATATAGAGTTTTCTTTATCAAATCCCATTACATCACTAAATTAAGTTCATTTGCTTTATTATTGTTTTTTTTTTCATTTAAATTCTGTTTAAAATTTATTTTTATAATAATTAATTAATTTATCTTTCAGTCATTTTTTTATTCGCACATTTATATTTATATTATCTAATTAAAATCAACAGTTTGCAATACGGTTGGTTTATTCTTTTGATTTCTACTTAACTAGAAAACCAATTAAAGTATTACCTATTTTACAAATACATTGCATTTAACGAAATAGTATATTAACAAATGAACATGTATTACATTTATATAATTAAATACAAATTTCGACTACCATTATTCGGACATGCGTCTAGTGTAGTAGTCGAAAAGAATGTAAAAAACTAAATACAAATATATTTTACGAATAAAGGAAAGAAAAAAAAACTTGGCAAAGCTTTTGTGAAAACAGAAATAATAAAATTTTAATTATGAATAATGTTTTATTTTCGTGTAATTTAATTTTTTTTGTAATCTAATATTTAATTTAAATCATTTCTATTGAGGAAGGTGGTAAAATTTAAAAAATATATTTTTTAATGTGGTTGCCCCACAGAAGTCTGGATTGCCTGGAATCAGTGGGACTGCAGCATTTTTGATTTGGAAAATATTTTGGGGTTGAAGGAAGTGTGAAGAAATTAAAATGACTATTAAAAACAACTACGAATGTAAAAAAACAGTAGATTTTGCGGAGTTTGGATCGGATTGGGGGTTGGGTTAGGTTAGGTAAGGTTTTTTTTAAATAAAATAAATTATAAAAATAACAGAAAAAATGACGCAGAACAACAAAATTGCGCAATTTTTTAAAACTCCAAAAAGTGTCAGAAATCACGTAATCAACCGTCGGGTACGTCTCTGAATACCTTGTATGTGCAAGTTAAATTATGTGTTTTATTTTGAAAAAAAAACAAGTAGGACCACAGATCCCTATATACAGTGAAAATTTAAAGTATATTTCGTGTTTAAACCTGTTGAAAGACGTGTGAAAAATATCTACATTTTCTGATAAGGAGTTCATTATTGAATACCGCTCTTATTTCACAATCAAAAAGTTGCTAAACAATTACCTGTCTCCAGGAACTTCATAACTATTTTTACTTCAATACGCAACATTTGTCAATAATAACGTGATATCATAGTACCTAGAGGGACTCTTGTGAGGCGTATTGCTAAGGACGGACTATTATTGCTGCGTTTCCTTGGTCTCGGTAACGCAGGGACAAAGCAATAAAAGCGAATACATTTACTCAAATTTACTGCTTCATTGCACCCAATTCGATTATTCCCCTACGAACAGTACCTATTGCCTTTTACTTTTTTACATTTACATTATGTTCTCTTTGTCAATCAAGTTTTTATGTGTTTATCCATTTTTACGTCAATTTCAACAAAATACTGTTCTATGTCGCAACATAATGCCAGAATATAATCACCTTTAAGGCGAAGCTTAGTGCTAAATCACTATTTTGATGAATCTTTATAACGAATTGGTGTACATTACGAATATCAAAAATATGCTTTAGATATATTGAAGGTTTTTCTATCGTTTCGCTTGAGTAGAATACAAATAAAAAATAAATTACTCAATAAAAAACATAAATGTAAACTACTAAAAAAAACATTTTTTTCATAGAAATGTATGAACGCGTAAAGGAAACAACTTTTATAAAATACAGTAGGTATTAAAGCTTAGATTATCTGTGACAGTTTCACTTGATTAAATTTTTTGTTTTTTTATAAAATTATTTACCAAATAAATAAAAACCAGTTTTATGCTTGAAATTGAACGTCTCTAGACTCCATTTGTTAAGCGATTTTAATGCCTTTTACCTACAATATAAGTTATACCAAGAACATAAACATTTTTGGCTTGTAGCTGCCTCTTAAAGACCCTAGGTGAGTCAATTGTGAAGCTACCACCTCGAACGATACCACTGAATACATTTTAACACACATTTGTATACGATTTAGTTTTAGATATTATGTGGTTTATATAGTATTAATTAGGGATTAAGCGATGTTTTAGCAGGTCCAACATATAACAGCAGGCATTAGCGCAGGTTGGTAACGACTCTCGACCTGCCCAGCTAATTTCAATGCAAATGGAATGTCCCTGCATTCCGTCTGGACATTGACATAAAAGCTGTAAAGGGCTATTGCTAGTATTGTTGTTTTATGAACGTAGCTCAACTGCAGCGCAATGAAATGGTACTTTACTATAACGCGAGTAATCCTACCCTTGCTTTTACTGCATTCCGTCCGCTTTCCAGCGTGCAAGAACACTAAAGTTCAGGAAAGTAATTTTATACGTACTAAAATTGTAGTATGAGTAAGTAAGAAAGATCCGTGCAGCGTGTGTGCATTCGGTTGCTATAAAGTAAATAATGTTGAACCGACAGGAAGCGCACAGATCACCCACGAGCCATAGACCGATTTGGCAGAGGATTCCATCCCGAATGCACGCAGCGCGGAAAAGGCTGCCTGCCCAGACATGCCTTGTTCACTGCGACCTAAAGCGGTCGTATTTTGAAACAAATTGTTGTATCCACTTCCGTTGCGAATAAACGCCCCCGTTTGGGCATTAATAGAGCCAGAAGAAGAGATTAAGTTTTCTTTAAAAGACAAAACACTTGTTGGAGAAAGTTGAAATCATATCATAATCTTATAACACAGGGTGAACACAAAGTAACACGCCTTTACCAATCAATTATCATAAATGATTGCAGTTTATATCCCCAAAAACTAATTCATTGATGTTGTTCTTGATAAAAAAATAATAATTAAAAATAATATATATATATATATATATATATATATATATATATATATATATATATCTCTTGATTAAAGTTACACAATTCCAAAATTTTAAATTATTAATTAGAGACTAGCATTGTCTTGTCATATAATCATATAATTCAGATGAGAGCAAAATAACTTTTGTAACAATTGAGATCTTTTAAATATATTGGTAGAATTCATGATAAAAATTAATAATTTCAGTAATAATAGAGGTACTTACGTACACCCAGAAACTATCAAAATGTCGAGCCTTATTAGATCTAATCGGAATAACCTGCTTAGTGAACACATCTGAAACGAATAGAAAATACACGAAAAGCCATTTTCTGTTTTATAATGCGTGTAAATTCCTTCATCACTATTTCAATGAAGTACAGTCGACCACCCGAAATATCCGCACTTATAAGCAGTGGCGGCTCGTGACTTTTGGGTGTACTAAAGTGCTAATATTATAAAAAATGGCATTTCTGATGTTTTTATAGCTTAAAATGATTTTTTTTTTTTTTTTTCGAAAATCGATTTTTTGTATGAAGATTTTCAGGAAATTTAAGTATAGCCGTGCGCCGCACGGAATTCCTGAAAATCTTCATACAAAAAATCGATTTTCAAAAAAAAAAAAAAAATCGTTTTCAGCTACAACAACATCAATTAAGCCATTTTTTGTAATATTAGCACTCTAGTAACCCAAAAGTCACGAGCCGCCACTGCTTATAAGTACTCTCTAATAATAAGTGGAACTTATCGAATATTATTTTTATAAGCAATAATTATTAGCCTGAAACACTCATCAACATTGAAAAATCTCCTGATAAAAGATACATAACGCCAACGAGGCGAGTGTTTCAGGCCAATAATTATTGCTTATAAAAGTAATTGTTACCCTTTGATGCATAAAAAATCTTGTCTTAAACATTAGTTTACCAAAAAAAAAAAAATTATCGTATATCAGTAAAGCAATAGACACACCGGAATAAAATCAATTGATTCATATTTATTTATATTTTATATATCACTTTGTGTTTTGGCGTATTAATTAAAAATAAAATAATGACTTTGTTTCTAACCACGAAATTTTATTTGGTTTTGCTTTTGGTCTTCAGGGTACAAAATTAAAATAATCAAAAATATATTGGGTGTTTAAAACATTTTCGAAATATGCATTTATTCATTCAAATAGATGTATTTAATAACTAATCGAAGGCAAAAAAAAACTGTCGAACGACAATCTTTGTCGGGTGATATTTGAACAAATTTTCTTCCCTGGAATGTTATCAAGGTACCCGTTACGCTTACAATGCCAAAACCATCAAGGGGTTGTAAATCATTATTTGAATTCTAAACAAAATGAAGATGACAAATTATTTGTTAAATATTTGTTCAACGTTTGATTGTCAAATCGTTTCGTTGAAGCTTGGGCGGAGCTGGGTAGTACCCAATCAATATTAAAGTCTTTTAAGTACGAACTAAATTATGTTCAAATGGTAAAACAACATTTTATTGAATGGCTTCTGTTTCAGTTTAAACTTCACGAATCAATTAATGGCTCATTCATTCATTCGGTTTTATGGCGCGCAAGCTGCATTGAATAGGTTTGTTTGTTAGTTAATTTCTGAAAGAACGGAACCGCCAGAAAGAAAAAGCACTTGAAAAGCCACGCCAATGATTTGTGATGTTAACAAGGGAGGCGATTTGCGTAATCCGTCGCAATTTGCGGCAACAAACCTCCCATATCATTTTAACCTTATTGATTAGTCCCACCCCATCCACTTGATCGTGATTTTGAAGGCTGTCTCGACAAAATCCTGACATTTTCTTTTCCATTTAACCATTATTATACAAAACATCATTAAACGACTGCGAAAAGTGAACGGGATGTTCTTTCTTCGGTTTAAAGTGTAAATATAAAACTGGTTTGCTCTGATGAAGTCATTACTGCACATCCTTGTAATAACGAACTGATATACTTATACCCAAGAAGTTAATTATTTTATTTTTAAAGTGATGTAACTGATTACCCCTACAGACCGTAAAATACATAGATTTCAGATTTATATCGTCATTATCTAGAGCGAATAAAAATTGACGGTTTTCATTTTGCAATTTCTGAATTAACTGGCTTTTAGAAGTTTAGGGAGTAGCCATTCTTTGGTGTTGTTTTGCAACGTGATTTTTGTGATAAATTTAGACCGACTTAAAAATGTTGTGAATATACATTTTCAATGCATAATTTTTAAGTAATTTTATCAAATATAATAAAAAAGATTTGAATTATCAATACATAAATTACTATTTTACTTACTAAACAAGAAAGCTGAACAAATAAAGTTTTATTACGCGATGCGTTTGAAAGTTAAACACACTCACTTAGCCGCCATCAATTAATCCAAACTGGAGCTTGTTCAATAATTGCTTCACCGAGTGACCAAGAAGAGGTGTCCGTAATTAATGACGCCACACCTCAGCGTTGTGCCGGAAGGGTCTCGTAATGTCGTTATTGGCCGAAACGTTCAACCGTTGATGACTAAGATTGTTTTCGTTAAGGTTTTATTTTCCGAAGGGGAGACGAAAAAAGCTCAGCTACTGTAATCGACTTAAATGTGTTCCTAGATTCTGAAAGCGTAGAGGAATGAAGTGAAGTGTTGTCGTTTGAACAGATTCCAAGAGATTGAGAAGTAAAATGAAGGCCACTTATGTGCGTACCCAATAAATACAATTATATTTGTATTGGTTGACTGCTACGGACTTATGTTATTAAGACGGAACAATAACCTAAAATAAAGTAGGAATCTTAACGACGTAAGTACAGAAACCATGTCCAAATATATTCGGCTCTTGTGTATTGGACAGACGATTGAATTTGCCCTAATAAATCTCTAAAAGTTAGAATCTTAACGTCATAAGTAAAGAAGTAGTGTAAAAAAGTAATGGAAGGACCTACAGTTGAATTTGCCCGCACGCCTAAAAAATGGCGATCTTTTTGTGGGGTTTATTTTAATTATTTTTGATGAATGTATTTCTAAGATCTCAGATCTTTCTATAGAAATACCTTGGGAAGTTACTAATTCATCGTCTACAAAAAAATGGTATTTACAGATAATTTTATAGTTAATGACATTTTACAAGATATTCAAATTGTTTTACAATTTTATTAATCTTAAATATCAATAGATTACATTCGAAGTTATCGGTCTAAAAAAAGTATATACACATTATCGTTACGAATTCATCGAAATTAATTATAATGTTAACCTAGAGCAAGCCCCTTTATTGGAGTATTGTGTCAATCAGGATGGTTTTTAAAAGCCATGATGACCAAAAAGACATCGACCGCCGTGGTTGAGAATTTTGTGACACAAAGGGAATCAAGTGAGGAAAGCTTAATGAACATACTAAGGACGGGTTGTTTCGGAGAATTTGAACAATTCATCAAATTTTAACGTTCATTTTCGGGTTCTGTGAAAGTCCTATTCAAGTTCTGTTATTATATCATTGTAGGCTAGTTGCTTGACCAAACTGAAATAAAACAGAACTTGAAAAAATCTTTCACAGAACTTGAAAATGAACGTTGAAATTTGATAAATTGTTCAAATTCTCCGAAACATCTCGTCCTAAGTAAATACCTATTTGAATAATGAATATTCCAAACAACACCCTGTGTGGAATATTCATTCCATTTCCAAAAGAAATCCAAGTACTTATTTTATGAATTTTGCTAAATTTACAAAAAAAAACATATATATGCTCATGTAAGTGATGTGAAAAGTTTCGTTATGCGTCTAAAACTCTGTGAAAAATAAATGATCGTGTTATTGACATTAAATCGATATATTGAAAAAAATTTCATAAATCAATATAGTATAAATGATTTCACCGTATGTAAGCGACAACCCCTCATTTTTACAAAAAATAATCTTTTTTTTCGTTTCGTGATAAAAAACTATTCACTTTCGACTTGTTTTTAAATAGACGTCACAAGTATCAAAATACTATCCCGTTTATGAAGCGCCTTACAAAGAGTCCCCAGGTTGAACGTATCACACAAAACAATACCAACTTAATGCAGCATAAACATTGCCACTCGATGAAGAGAAAACGTGGCGCTTCGAACCAGTCACAATTCACAATAAGCAAGTGTCCAGTGGCCAGTGTCTAGTGCAACACAACCTCTATGATTCCGCGACGTAAAGCGTGCCTGACTGTTTATGTTCCTGGTGCCGTGGAACCCACTTTATAGAGGGTACGGTTTCACTCCGGTGAAACTGAGAATTCCCAATTTCGTTTATTCGTATTTACGGTGAAGTCGCAGCTATATCGGATTGAGGAAATGGCTTTCATAAAAGACATTCAGAACAAAACTTGCTACCGATAATTATAATTTCTTTTTGTTAGGCGGAGTATTCCTCACAGACGTACCTATTATAAGTTTTTTGCCAGTAGGACCTTTCTGTTAATAATATTGCTTTTATGCATTGATTTCGATTTCGCTAGATGAAACCCGCGATAAGAGGCGAGCAGCTTACCGTAAATGGTAACAATGAAGTCGTCGACAACCCTGATGGTTGAACGCTTGGCTGGAAAATTAAAAGGTTTTAAGGGATTAAAGCAAAGTAGGTAAAGTGCCTACAGTGATTTTATTGTAGACAAGAAATTAATTAAATCACCGTTTACTGATTTTTACCTTTGCCTGTTTTAAACTGAAATAATTTGGGTTAATGGTGATGTTGGTTTATTTTTCAAATTTCACTTTAAAAAAATAGCCCCCACTTTCTATTTGCGTTTCAAGAATAGGGTATTTTCACTTTTTATATTACGGAAAAAAATTTATTTAAAAAAGTATGTTTTTATTTACTATACGTTGACGGATAAGTTTTCTATAAAGTTTTAAAATGCGCCAATTTCGTTTTTATTAATGAGTTCGGAGGCGTTGACATCACGCTGGGCAACTTGTGTCTTACCGGCCAGGGGCGTTTTCTATGTCATAATGACATTATATTCACGTAGAACCGCTTCAGACTGTCTGGTTTTTAAAATCAATAATTATGAATCAAAACGTAAACATAACACATTTTCAGTAAAATGTTTGGAATCAGAAAAATAGACTTTTCATCTTCTACACCTTTTAAACGATATTCATAGTTTGAAAAAAATACCCCAATATAGTAGTGTTAAACAATGTTTCAGTTATTTATTTTCTGCAAATCTGTATTTCTTATAACGAGATCGACCAAGTTGAAATGTAGCTGTACAATATTGTACACATAGTTAATACATACGCGAGAACAAAGAACGATGGAGCCAGCGCCAGTGTGGGATATTCGTGTACCTAGGTACATAAGTAAAATCATGCTCCAAAACGTAACAAAGAAGACTTGAAAAAAGTGTAAAAAAAACTACGAGCCGGTTAGATGAGTAGAATTTGTCGGTTTCTTCGATTTTATTGGCGAAAAAATATTTTCGTACGATATTCTTTTCTGTGTCGGTACACATTTTGATTTGGGCACTCGTGAGTTTCGGAATGCGAGTGATACGTGAAAACTGCTAATAAATGTGAGTGTTCGGGCCGTAACGCGTAGAGGCGTGGAGACGCAGACGGGCTTCGTTCGGCGGCGGTTTTCTTTGGACTGAGATATCACATTTCTATGGGGCGCGATTGAAAATAATTACGAACGCTTTTGGCAACGCGTTTTTCTCGCGAATACATCGCTGGTGTTCGTTATTTGGGAAGAATTGTAAAAAATGTTTCATATACTAGTTGCCATTCAGTGAGAAATGTAAATCGGAAATCAGAATGTTCTGATATGATATTGAACGTTCTAGAATATATAATATTTCAGAAAAATTCAAATCATTTGAATAATAATCCAAAATGCCTTGTAGCGTCAATAAATGTTTAACAACGTAGTTTTTTTTAAGCTTTGGTATTGTGAGAATTTTCGAAACACTAAAAAATAACAAGACAAACGCAAAATTTGGCCAGGGCTCTGGGAGGGTGATATGTCTGGGTTACTGGAGTGAGGTAGCTATTATGTTCTTTCCAGGGTCCTAGAATGCAACTGAGCACATGTTAGAACGGAGAGCTTTCAAAATAATAAACACTCATATGGGTGGGAAGGAGAACTCTGTAATGACATATATAGAACATCTAAAACAGAAAATTATACAATTTGAATTGAAAAGCTATTCACAGCTGGTTAAAAAGCTCGCATCACAATACGTTTTGGTGTTAAGTATATTAAGTGGAATATGCTTACTCAAAAAAATTGCTTAGATAATGGTCGAACGACCAATAATTTCCTCTATATTTTGTAAACATACTTTTGTCACCCCCGTTCCACAAAATTTCCCTAAATTCCACAATATAGCACTCGAGGTTTTCTCTTTTGAGCAAAAGATTAATCCCTAAAAAGAAAATAGTATGCAAAAAATAAGGGAAGAATTAAGTCATTTAAGGCGCCTCCGTTATGTTTATTTGTATGAATGTCCATTTACTGGGGCATAAAACAAAGTAAGTGCTAAGTCTTTAGAATTTATCTTTTCCGCTCGGCTAACATACACATACAAGGAGTTTAGTGGAAAAGTGGGAGTTGGGCTCCTCGGTCCCTGTGGGTACCAAATACTACCGCTCACACACTTTTTACAACGCAATTCGGGTGGGCATTTCCATTTGATACATTAACGATATTAATAATACGATTAACTAGCATAGTTAGCCAAAAGTAGTTGCATGGAAGAAATATCGATTAATTATCTTATCGTACTTTCATAAATGGTAATCATTCACTAATATGCTTTTTAGTGAAGCACTTAACATCCTAACGTATTGTAAGTTAGGAAAAGGCTTTCAATTGATTTGATTCTATCTATTTCAACGAAGATTTTATTACCATCACATATATTTGACTATGTGTGCATGTGTGTGATTTATATTTATTTCGCAGTGCGAACAAATGTACAATAAACAATTTTATCCTTAAAGTTTAGTATTGTCCTAAACTGGCAACTTTTTTCCCAATTTTAATTTATGTAAAAGTCTCCAACAAAGATTTCTCCTCCTGCAAGCATGATAAATATACTTTTGAAAGTGTCAAGTTGTCGTGTTCCATGCCATTAAAATGTTTATAAATGAAGCAAATAAAATAAATCACGCCATTTAAAACCTGACGGCATTCTCCACCATTGTATCTTTGTTGTAAGAGTACAACATGTTCGTGTATGTTCTTCACACATATGAACTTATCGATTATATACATTGATATATATGTTTGCGCCAGATGAGGAATTTTAACAAAAAAACATGGAAGTCGGAATTTAAAAAATAGACAATTTAATTTTTTTTTGTATAGGGTCGGAGACTTACGTAACTTACTTTAACCAGTGATTCTTGTTGTTATTTGAGTATAAAATTACATTTTGGAGTGGATTGAGGGTAGTGAACAGTGACCAAACACAAAAACTGGAGATATAATAATAACGTTCAATAATCGTCATGAAAAGACCAGCTTTCTTAGAACTGAATTTAACTGAAATATTTTCAAGTACCAATCTATTGAAATATCTTTAACGGATAATTGAACATAACATATACTGTAAAACGAATGATTTTACCCACCAAAGTAAAATTAGATACCTTAGATAAACAAATAATCAGTATTTTAAAAAATGTTAAAATTGAAAAAAAAGATATCTGTCAAAATTGGTTAGTATTTAATGAAATGTATCGTCATTACATTTGACCTTGTCCCATCCCCACCGGCTCTCATATCGAACGAATTTATAGTTGTATTTGATCATTAATATTACTCTAATGTATTTATATTTATAGTTATTTTGCCTCCAAGGTAGCTTACTGAAGTAAAATATTGTAAAGAACAATCTTACTTAGTTAGTCGTATCCTCTTTAATAATCACTTTAAACATAAAGCCACCTTAAAAGCTGAACGAATGAAATTCAAATCCTAAATACATTGAAAATGTATAAACTGAAAAAACAGCTTTTGTACTTTATCCTTTGTCTTCCACCTATATTAATAATCCGTAACCAATTCTAACTAATCATTGGTAGACAAGTAGGAATATGATTTTTAAAAGCTCTGTAAATACTGTTATTTTAGATAGTATCTTTTAAGCTTACGACCTTTTTATGAATTTCCAATAACCCATGTCATTTATTGAAATAAGGTATTTTAACGTAATAAGTGGTTTGAAGTTATACATGGTATTATTATAAACGCCGGGACTTCAGCTAAATTGTAAAGTCGTTGATGCGAGATCAGGAAGATGTTATAAAAAATATATATTTATTTATATACTATATAAAAATACGGTGACCGGATAAATTAACACATTGATAATTCATCACATCTTTAAAAAGTTATATATAGTCATGGAAAGTTATGAAACAAAAAAATATTAACTGGGTTAAGTAGGATAGGTTAAGTTAGGTTAAATTTTTTTTTTCATCGTTTCTAATGATTATATCTCTTTTTAAAGTGTGTTGAATTGTCACTGTGTTCACTTATCTTGGAACCAAAAATATATATACGTATACTTAAAAAGAAAAACAAACATTCCCGGGTTACCAATAGCTTCGTACGATTTAAAAAACATGATACATCAACACATCGACAATTCAAAACACCTTTAAAAAGTGATATATAGTCATTAGAAACGATGAAAAAAAAATTAAACCTAACCTAACCTAACCTAACCTACTTAACCCAGTTAATAAAGTTTTTGTTTCATCACTTTCCATGACTTTATATAAGTTTTTAAAGAAGTGATGAATTATCATTTTGATTATTTATCCGGTCACCAAAAAACTTATACTACCACCACATTAAGCGGAAAATGTTGCTTGTAACGTGATAGGGGACTTGGCCAGTCGAGGAATTGAATGTACGACGTCTGGGTGAGACCCAAACGCGATGCCAACTCAGCCACTGACCGGTCAATCGGTCAAAAAAATAATAATAAAAAAACAAATTTGGATATTTTGTCTACATTTGAATTTAAAAAAAAATGTTGATTGATGTTAGGAAAGGTTTCTATAGAATTAGAGTACTGCGAACTCACTTCAATTAATGTGTGTTGATTTCGGTATTATGAAATATTTCCACACATTATATTTGAAATTGCTAATAAGCGATGGAATTTCATTGAAATTAAATGATTAAGAAACATGTTCTCCCGGTGTAATCGAATTGAACCATTTTCACCATGCTCTGGTTTAGTTAATTTCAAAATCGTCATGGCACTTGGAATATACGCCATTTATTACATCATTTTACTAATAGTTGTTTACTTCACAGAAAACAGGAATAAAATTTATTATCAAACTAGCAACTTTAATGTATTTGGGTAGGTTATAAAGTATAACAATTATTACAATTTAAAAAAATCGTCATATTGTTCTACTGTTGAAAATTATATATTGCTAATATATTTATTGGCCGTCTACGACTTCTTCCACCATTCACTATTGTAAACCACAATGTCAGTGTTTAAAACTACAATACATCCACTTTAATAATAATAGTAAATTTATTTCACATCAAAATCTTACAATAAAACATGCGGAAACTTTGACTAGCCAACTAGGAATGGATCCTGTTTTAGGCCAGTCAAATTGACAAGTTTAGTTCATATTATAATTTAGCACTTAATATAAAACAAAACCGGTAAAGTACTCGTAAATAACAGCCAGATAGTAGTAATAAAAAGACATATCACCACAGGAGTTGTAAGGTAGAAAAAATGGGAAGGGTAGTTTATAAGTTTATAATATAGTTGGATGATTAGAAAATAATCGATAACATTGATGAATAAAGTACAGATTAATACAGAATTAAAAATTGTGTTCAGAGGTGATAAATATGTGTTTTTGTATTGTATAGACTTTAAAAAATTATGTATCAGTGTTTTGACAATAATGTACATATATATTTTTTATAATGAGATTATCTATTGATCAACATATCTTCACTTTTTACCCTCACTAATTCGACTAAATATCTCATTTTGGTCCAGAGATATTGCATTAAGTATTCTTTGGACGCACTCGACTTATTATACCATTCAAACCGTTCTCTAAACACACTAATAAAATCAAACTTCTAAAAACATTTTTTGCAATGTCGGTGGACTACTTTTGCAATGTCGGTGGACTACTTTTGCAATGTCGGTGGACTACTTTTGCAATGTCGGTGGACTACTTTTGCAATGTCGGTGGACTACTTTTGCAATGTCGGTGGACTACTTTTGCAATGTCGGTGGACTACTTTTGCAATGTCGGTGGACTACTTTTGCAATGTCGGTGGACTACTTTTGCAATGTCGGTGGACTACTTTTCGAGTTTTGCGAGCACAAACATAAGCCGGCCAAATTTTTATATATTAAGAAGATAAAATAAAATTATGTACTTTTCACTTACCTTGGTATCTTTGTAGATGGCGCTTTTTCATGATGGCGTCTTTCAACATTATTTCCTTTATTCCATTTCTCACAAATAAATTCTCAGCCATACGGGAAACCGTATACATTTGTATGACCAGAACGTAGCTGATTACCGATTTCTGGTAATATTCATTGAAAGGTTTTGGAGAACCTGTTTTTCACAAGGCGTTTGGGTCAGCGGTCCCAACATAGCAGACCATTCATATAATTTGAGCAATGCCTGTAAATATTTCCAGCCGTAGGTATATTCAAATGCTCAAACTTGGTTTTCAGATAGATATATACCTAGGTGAAGGATGAAGCTAGTAAATTGATATAGCCGCCGTTCCATCGCTGTGTTCTGTGCCAGATTATCGAGATATCCCTCTCGAAATTGACGTTCTAATTTATTCCAATGAATTAGTAATCGACATAAAGTTTCCAAATGTTCAAAATTCATCCAAATGAATTAGTTCAGTTGGTAGTTGGAGTAATCGAATGATGTTTTGAAATATCACTCGGACACGATACGACATTGAGAAGCTCTTGGTTGTTGGTTTATACGGACCAAAAATGGTAGCCGTTTTATCTCACGACTATTGCCGGTGTCAATTCACTCCACTTAAAATACCTGTATTATGACCATTTAGGTGATATTTGTTCAAATAACATTTTCTAACCAATACATCGATTATTGATAACTCTAAGAAATGATTCAACGAAGAGGTGACACAGTGATAAGCTTTATTTGGAAAAAGATTAAATTGTGTAGATTGGAAGTTCTCAAATTGTTTGGCATTATCATTGTGAATCTTACAATATTTAATTAATTTTGGAGTCAGGTTTAGAAACGAACACTAGACGCATTCGTCCATTAGCAGAATTTGGAGCTCAGCGCTTAACAAAGTACCTTACCCGTTTAGCCATTTCACTTCGAAGGAGGCGGGGAAAGAGCTACGCAGATTTGATAGCGGCATGAACCATTTACATGTTTGAACATTGGATGTTTTCAGACAAGTGGCTTGTTGACGAGAACGAAAGGGGCGCCCTTGTTAACTCTAAAATGATTTCGTTTTCGCTGAATCTCATACACCGTCCTCCACTACACAATAAAATGTAAAAGACATAGGTTAAATGTAGCTTTCTCTCGTTTTCTTATTCCGATTTTTGTTATTTTTTTTTGTTTTGTCAAAAACCTCTACACTAGCTGGCAAGCTACATTTACAAGATTAAAAATAAATATTTTTTCTTCTTCATCTTTATTTCTTCCTTTAAAATCTTCTATATGAGGTTGTATACTATCGAGACAATCTTCACCTTTCATTCTGCAGTTCATAGTAGAACTGCAACAGTAAACTTTCGGAGTCGTTACTTTCTTCGTCCTTCATCCCTGTAAAATCTTTTATAGGAGGGTGTATATTATCGAGACAATCTTCATTATCCATACTGCAGTTCAGAGTAGAACTGCAACAGCAAGGTTTCGGAGTCATTATTTTCTTCGTCCTTCATCTCTCTAAAATGTTCTATAGGAAGTTGTATATTATCGAGACAATCTTCACCATCCATACCCGTAGTTCAGAGTAGAACTGCAACAGTAATGTTTCGGAGTCGTTACTTTCTTCGTCCTTCATCACTCTTTCCGAAGCCTGGAGTTCTCTTTAAATCGTCAGCTCATCTCATTTGTGGGTGATCTCTATTTCTCCTTCCTAACCAAGAAATTCATTTGATGATTCAGTCATTCAAACGGTCACCTGTTTGCAAGTCGAGTCAGATGACCAGCAGAATTCCACCTGAGGTTGGATATTATGATGTTAATGATGCGCACTCTTTCTCGTTTCTTCTTAACCGTTGTAGCATGAATCCCTGAAAATCAGTAGTCTTCGTCCTTCGTATTTTTTAACGTCCGTGCATTTTTGACCATTCAGGGTATTTCGTTAAATTGATTCAATAACAATTTTTATGAAATATTTTTTTGTGAACAATAAATGGAATTATTTGAGCTATTCCTTAAAAAGGTATTGCCCCGTTATAAAGGTCGAAATCATAATTAAAGTTAAATTAGTCTTTGTAGATAGACCGAGGTTGTATGGTTATAAGATATTCTCACAATGAAATTGTTTGTTCAACTGCTGTGAAGTTTCTCGTTTTTCACTGGCGAAACTTTAAGAAGCTCAGACAACACTATTATTTATTGCATTACAAACTTTCACATAACACAGTAACTGGTATGCATGGGTGTATAATTAAAGAAATTAATTTAAAACACACATAAAAGTTTATTCACACTACAAATAATCAGTCAATAAAAAAATCAATTTAAAAAATATATATTTTTGCATTATGTCTGATTTGATTGATTTTTGTGCATTATTTCTTTGTTGATTGATTTTCGTGCCTTATGTCTTACATGATTTTCTTTAACAACCACATTAATTTAAACTATCATATCAAGCACTATCTGGATAGACGAAAAACTAACAGAAAATTCTGTTAATGAAACAGAACGGTTTCCCTAGAATGTTACATTTCAATATAACTTAAAAAAACCGTTAGGTATATCGTATCTTTAAAACGTATCTTTAATTCTCTGCCTCTTCGATTACAAAATATAAATTAAATCAAATAACTAAACTCGTTAACAAAGTCCAAAAGCCTTCACATCAAAGTGTTATGTATTTGATCTAGGTGTGCTCCACGCCTTTGCCCATAAAACTTTATGTTTATAAGAGAGTCTTCCTATGAAATTTGTGTGCTCTTCCGTAACGATTCTTATTTACGACTTGCGATACAGTATCTCCCCAGCGCAGCTACACGATTTGTATGATATGATATAGTCTGCATTGTGTGTTATTGGCCCGTCTCGGTAGTCCATTCTTAACTTCTCAATTTGATGTAGCGAGTACCGGGGCTTATGTACACCTGTCAACTACTCGGTTAATTTTCCTTTCACGCCAACTTGTATTGTGTGTGTAGTATTACTTTAGCAGTGTGGAAAATGAATGACAAATGAGCTTATTATTTCCACATTGTCAGAAAGCCAAGCGGGTGTCATAAATCGAAATATTATTTTAAGTACAAATCACATGTAGAGCCACAACATATCAGAAAAACATGAAATCTTTGTAATATGATGTACGAAACTCTAACAGAAACTCCTACTTAAGTTCTAGTTGAAGTCCCCGGAATTGCCCGGGCCTTACCCAGTGTTTTACCAAATACATTAAAATGTGTGCAATATTCATCAGTCATCAAAGATATCAAAATTCATAAAAATCAAATTAACGCCACCCGCCCGGTGTCCGTCATGCGGCCACCCACCACAGATACTATTTTTTCATGTAAATAGAAGATAGACAGATAAATAACTTTAGAAACCAAAATATATAATCAATCTTTATCTAATCTATAAAAAACTTCAATTAACAGATATAAAGAAGTTTTAATTTACACTTCATGCATATGATGTAATTATTTATATTTTGGTAATCGTATTTGGAACCTAACACCCCATTGGAATTAAATTGTTTCATACCCACACCTTCATCCTTAACTTCTATTTTGCCTCTACCATTCCTTTAGCCACTTGAGAGATTTTCGGCATATTATGCTGAGTTTGCAAAATGTCTTTTAGTGATCGCAAATCATAATACGACATTTTCGACTTCACGCATTTAAGATTTTTTAATATTTTTTATAAATTCTAAAAATGTAGGATAACCGATAAAATATAGTTGAATACATTGGCTATATGGCACTTATCAGTTTATATGTCTTTTTGTGTAAATGAAGCTGGAAATTTTCAACTCGAACGCGAATAACTTAACTCATTACTTTACAGGAAATCGAACTAAATAAGAGATCTTCATAAATTTATAAGAAATCTTACCCATGTATTCCTTCATTTACACAATTAAGCGCGACCCTTAATTTTATCATTCAAAAGTGATAAGAATTTGAGAATATACTTTTTGAGCATTTTTTTGTATTTTTGCAGGTATGGGACCTAAACAAAAGAGGCGTGTTGCAGCAGCTCCACTCCACTTAGAAATTCAATACATGCAACGCGCATCACATTGGAACTTACAAGTAAGACGGCGAATGTACACGCTGCATCCTATCGTGAAGCACATTATCAACAATGACGACATCGTCATTCATCGTCAGCAACAACTGTGACTACCCTGGCTACTCCACTTGGACTCTGTAAATCAACTACCTCAATAAAGCCGCTGCTAGGATAGCAAAAAAATATTTCATTAATTTGTCTTCCTACCAGATCCCCAAAAGCGTATTCTAATTTTGATAGGTTAATGCAGTTGAACGTCGATTTCATTGCTTCGGACTCGGAAAACATATCTTCCTCAATAAATATATCCTATGTTCCATTGTCTACATTTCACATTAATGAATGAAAAAAGCATGAAAGCCATCAATGTGAATATCATAATAGGAAGGGGGAAGGAACATAAATAAGGGAGATGACGTGTGTTACCAAAATACGGCTAAAGCTATAGAAATAAAAATAAGGGTAAAGCCATGAAAATAATGGTTCGATTCGATTCTGAATGGTATTTAAAATAGTTTTGTATCAAAGTATTTTGAAAGTATATAACTCCCATTAGAACATTTTTGTGTCACCAATGTTGAAGCTTCGTCAACGAAAACGGTTTTTGAATCAGTATTCAGGTAGTTCACTGCTGACAACTAAAAATAGGTCCTAAAACGTAAAGTCAGGACGAAATTATACAGATATGAATTTAACGTACCCATGTTACTAGGAAGTATATTTACGAGAGATGGGAAGGCTGACAGGGATATTGAAATAATGGTAAATGCAGGTAACTCCATTAATGGAGGACTGAACGCAGTTGGCGTTAAAAATAAACTCTCCAAAGAAACGAAGTAAGCAGTCCACAATGGAGTGCTGGTACCTACCCTGATGTATGAAAGTAATGCATGGAACTGGCAGAGAAAGGATGAAAGTAGACTGAATGTTGTAGAAATGAGATCCCTGAGGCGTATGTGTTGTAAAATCATGTATGATCGTGTGAGAAATGTGGAGATCCACAAAAGTGATTTAAGCGAAAAAAGTAAGATTAAGAAAGGGACGCTTAGATGGTTTGGGCATGCAGAACAAATGAGCAAAGACAGTAGTGTAAGAAGAATATATGACGAAAATGCGAATGGTAGCAGATGTTTGGGAAGGCCGAGGAAGACATGGCACGATCGAGAGAATCATATACTTGAGTCCGGCCATGTCAAGAGTCAGAATAGTAGAATAGTATGTATGAATGTGAATGAGGCAAGAAGTGTGTGCCAAGACCGAGTTGTTTTGGCGGTCCGTGCTCTCTGCCTACCCGGCAAACGGCGTGATGTTAGTTAGTTTTTTATGTTACACTGCCAGAATTACACAGAGGACAAAATTTCACATGGGGTGACTTACAGTTACTCTAGTATAACAAATAAAAAACAGCGTTTTAATATGTTTAAATTTTAGAGCCGTGCACTAAATAAATTTCATATGGGAATAAAAAGTAAAATAAAGTAAAGTTAAGTTTTAGGTTTTTTCGAGGCGTGTAAACCAAGTATGCGTAATTTACGTGGGTGAAATTCTTTCCATGTTGTGTAACTTTATCCAGGTGTAATTTCGTCGTTTGACCATGAAGCAATTAATAGTAATAGAAATTTCTATTTCATCGTTAATGTTTATTAGACGCCATGTACCTACCTTCTTTTCCCCAAAAATCATGTTCATACTTGTCATTTTACAGTAATAATAAGAATCCACTCTGACTGATGGAGGATTAGACTGGCAGAACAAGGAGCGGCACTGCGAACACCGAGCGCTAATAAAACAAGAGAGTTTTCTAGGCCGGAAAACTCCTCAAGCCATAAGGTAAATTCTGATTCCGTTCATTATAGCAAGTTATTTTCCCTCTGTTCAAACCGGGGTCTTATGGATGCTACCGGGTACCCGAAAGGGTTCCCCGCCTATATCTGTCTGGCGCAAATCAGGATTATACTGACCGTTCACTCGAATTTCGAACATTGTCTCCATAGCAAAATTGATAATCCCTGTCACTGTCGAGTTTTACCGCGGGTTTTTTTTTTGAAAACCCGTTCAATTCATAATTCTCAGTGAATTACGAGTTTGACCGTGATTTTTCAAGTGTATTTATTGCTATTTTATTATAATAGTCCCAGGGTAAGAATGGTTTCGAGTAAGGTTTTAAAGTTGTGAATTATACTAAACTGGGTGTATTTTTACTAATGAAATAATAGTATTGTCATTAATTTTAAACCTTTTTGAAGTATTCGATTTACTTCATCGTGCCGTGTCTTCCTCGGGTTTCTCCAACTTGTTCTACCATCCATTTCATAATTTAATATACTTTGTCCTGCCATATTACATGAGAAACAAATCGTAATTACGCTAAAAAAATAATAAAAATGAAGAATAAAAAATATTTAATAACTACACAAAATATAGAAATAAATAAAATTAAAATTGATGGATTATCCTTCGGGGTGGTCGCAACATCATTTGCATCCATTGCTCATTGTATGGAGAACTGAAAATTGTAGTTGGTAAACGTTTTGTTTTTAGTATTAAGCTTTGAGCTTGGAGTTAAGCCACAGTATTCCGAATTCCTACCGATTTTTAAAAACATATTTGTCTTTAACACATAAAATATTTTAAGTTCCAAAATAAAATGTAATTTTGAAGATAATATCTGTATATTTGTAAAACCGAAATGATAATTGTATAAAATTCCCTCGCAAAAAACAAATTATACTGCGAAAATTTGTCTGTTTAATATGTTACAGGTATGAAAAAATCACAATTTATCTTTAAATGCAACCTAAGCATTTGTTGAAAGATTTTTATTCTATTTCAAACGAGAGGTGTTTTATCAAACATCTTCACCATTTTCGCATAATTATTATGTTTTTTTTTTAAAATTAGTGCACTCCCTCTAACATTCGTTTTTAAACATATCCATTTCAAACTATCTTTGAACGCTTACTACGGAGCTTTAAGAGTCTTTGGTTTTGAATTTTGAGCTTTGAACTTTGAGCTTTATCTAGTTTTGAGCGTTTTTTTTTTGAGATTTAAGATTATGTATTTCATTTTTTATTATAAAGCTTTGAAGACACACATTTAGCACCGTCGAAGAAAATTTTATGTCCCCGGCGTTGCAAGGGCAAAACCTTATACAAAGTTTTTAGATTTCAGATAGTCGGTCATGATCCTCTTATTTTGAACTTCAAGTGTGCAAAATTTCATGAAAAATTATCAACATACTGGTTTAAGGGGTGAGGAAAGAGGATGGGGTGATTTTTTTCAATATATTATATTTACAGTGACCTTTCTCATGGATTGAAGGTCAAGTGTGCAAAATTTTATTTATCTCAGTTAGGATTTCAGCAAGTGTTCATATATTAGGTCTTATTCAAATATTATAAATGTTATTTCTCCTAGTGAGGTGTTCACAAAATATATAATTTTTTGTAGGCTAATTGTTGGCTAATTTTACAATCAACGAAGCGTTTCTATCTTCCGATTGTATTTCATGTTATTTTAGTGGGTTGGCAGTGCCTATACTTTCGCGTATATCATATCGGTGTTCTGTCAAAATAATGCGAAATTATTATTTACGTAAATAATATTAAATATCAATATTTTTCAAAATCGTACATGCAAAGAGTTGTTGTTTATTGTCATTAAGTTGAATCAAATGTTTGTTTTATTTGTAAATGCGTATTAAAACGGTAGTTTCACGTAAATAATTATCCAAAAATTATATGAGCAGAAACGATGTTTTTGAAGAAACCTGGTGATCCTATTTTAGTATGAAATTGGGTCTTAATTTTCATGTTAGCGGAATTTAACCAAAACAAATTATTTGAATTCGACCAATCAGAGGGCCCAGACCGTCCAGACGATCGCATAATAATATTATAGATTACCCACCACAGTGTTACCTACTCAAACCTACCTTACACCCAGCATATTAACAATAGTTTTAAATATATATATTATTTCCAAATGTAAATAATTTGGTAGACACTGTAATATATGTATAGAAAAAAAAATACGTGCGAACTGTTTTAAGCAATTGAGGCTAAAATATTAATTATTTCCAATACATCAACGATTTAAACGTGGAAGGTACTGTTTATATTTTGGCCAAATTAAAGGGGCCGCAAGTGAATTATCCCCTTATACTTTCCTCAGGGCCTCCTGTGTGGGGTTGATGTAAAATAAGCTTTAGACTTCAATGTAAAATTAATATTAAAAACATCAGCTAACATAGCATAAGAGTTATAAATGGTGTCTAATTTTTTTTTGTAACAGAAATGTAGCCTGAAACCGTAGTATAACTGTCATACTTTGAAATGTTGATCTAATGGTAGGAATATGAAAGTGAGTCAACATTGATAAATCACGGCTATCCAACTGATAATTCGCCATGTTATATAAAAATTATATGATAATTATTTTTCTTCTGTCATTTAACTTCAAGAACATCGTAGTATGAAAAATGAAACTTCACTTCACTTCATGAAAACATGTACATGTACAGTAACACAGTTATATTAAAAAGATATAAATAAAAGTTTTAGTACATCAGCAACATATAATTAGAAACTTTTAGTTATTTATTTATAGGATCAGGGAGATTTTATATTATTTTTCCAACACCATTATTTATTTTTTGGATAAAATTTATTAAGTAAACACAAAATACATATCTGGTAAAATTATATTAAATACACATTTTTTTAATTTTAACAAGTTGGATGAGCCAGATCCTTAAATCAAATTTCAATGTTTAACCTTAAATCTCCTCGGCCAGTGATTTCCAATCTGTTTCTTCTTTAGCTGATTTCAAATCTTTATCTGTTTTATCAGGGTGACATCTTCGCACATTTGCATTACTTTAGCGAACTTTATTTTAATTTAAAGAATTCTAACACTCTCTTGGTGCTAAATATATGGTCACTTGTTTTGCCTCCAGCTCGTCGAAATGATACCCAGCTTCATCCTAAGGCAAGTCTATTAATTTGGACGTCTATGTTGCCAAAACATTATTTAATTTCACTTATTGCCAATCACAACCATTTGGTTACATTCCATACATCACCAATATATTAAAAAATTCCCCTTATTCGCAACAATTTCATTTATTTCCACATATCACAAATTGACAACTTGACACATTTTCCAGCCCCTGGCCAAAGTTTGATCATACGCTTATCTACGTTCATATTGCAAATAATATGATTAATTTCCGCAAACCGCCACCAATACGATATTTCCAGGCACTTAGCCAAAGGTTGAAGAACAGTTTCGGGCCATACATAACAGAATGCTTAATTATCGTTATTAATTTTTGGGTAATTATTCCGTTACAGTGTTAGATGTCTTGATGATGATGATACCCTGCTATGCTGTCTGAAACGTTGGCCAAATAAGGAGGAAGCAAAACATGACATAATAACACAAGAATTAATCACTGTAATTATTTTTACTTGAAAATCTCAATTCATACCAGATATGCTGAATTTCCAGATATTGCCAACACGCTAACAATAAGATAAATTTCCACGTATCATTAACAATTTGATTATTTCCCAGCCGCTTGGCCATAGGTTGACGAGCCACCGATCTCGGGCTTGATCTCTTTCTTCCCCTAATCAGTAGACGGAGCGTGGCGTCACGCTTGTGTGGCGGCAATCTTAAGATTTTTTCCGCTTCGCTTTTTTGTTATCTGCCGCCAAAACAGCGCTGCGGAGCACTGATGTTGTATTGTATTCCGGGATCGCGTAGTTGTGGAGGTCCCATAAGATGATCACACAACTACTTTCAGTTAAGAAGAACCACGAAAACATACAAATCTCCAGTGGTCATCTAAAATTGCTACTTCTAATGTTTTAGATAACGAGTAATATTCAGAGTTGCCCAGTTGTGTTAATTACAGGAGACTGATCGGTTTGGTTCGTCGAGATTACAAGATCATTTATTTACGTGAATAATAACAAATGAGGCTTACTGGAAAAACATCCGTTCCAGTTAAGTTATTTTATCGAAGCAATCAAGACACTGATATCCTATGTTCCGCTATACTACAACTTATACCGTTTTTGTACTACACAAACTACTCAACTAACTCAATCCACTATAAAATTCACTCATATCTGCGTAAATTAATTTTTACATTAATCCCTTCTTGCTGATGATTATATACACTGCTCAATAATACATTCTATAAAATACTCACGCCCCTTATGGATAACTGTATGTTGTGCTTTGCTATCCCCAGTGAACTTATGACTATGAACTTAATGCTCGAATATAATATTTTTATTTTTTATTTTTCGGAATAACTTTATTGAGTAAAACCTCAAATTGTAATATTTAAATATTGAAGACAATATTAGTGATTTCTAAACGAAAATCTGAAACAGAAAAATCAGAAAAGGAAACGGTCACATCTGGGACTCGAACCCAGGACCCTTGTCTTTCCGGGACAGTGCTCTACCGACTGAGCTAATGGGACCCTATTCCCCTCGGTCACTTTTAACTGTATCATACTTCGAATAAGAACCACTAACATTGTCTTCATTTTTTCACCGCACATTTTTATTGGCAACTATCTTTATGTATGATCGCAAGATTCAACCCGAACTAAATGCAATCCAGACAGCGTCTTTTTAGATAAACCTATCTTATTTTTATTTTTAATGTGCGACATCTGTTGACTTTTTCTGCAAGTCTAGAATAAATATTTATTTTTCGGAATAACTTTATTGAGTAAAACCTCAAATTGTAATATTTAAATATTGAAGACAATATAATATTTAATATTTATATATTGAAGACAATATTGAAGACAATGTTAGTGGTTCTTATTCGAAGTATGATACAGTTAAAAGTGACCGAGGGGAATAGGGTCCCATTAGCTCAGTCGGTAGAGCACTGTCCCGGAAAGACAAGGGTCCTGGGTTCGAGTCCCAGATGTGACCGTTTCCTTTTCTGATTTTTCTGTTTCAGATTTTCGTTTAGAAATCACTAATATTGTCTTCAATATATAATATTTTTCTACGAAATTTTGTGGAAACCGAACATTACAATGTAATTAAAAAAATCTCATTGTTCGATTCGTTAATAATCTTCTATCAAAACGCAAAAGGTTTGATATCAAAGACGCCGGAGTTTCATTAAAATATCCCGCTGAATAATTATGACTTGATAATAACAATAATTTAACGAAAGTTGGTTGGTTGATAGCGTCTTAGATGACGAAGTATTTGATAATCGCTATTATGTTTACTTAAATAATATGGATATCCATAGTAACTGGCGGAGGTGTTGTCATAAGAATTAAAAAATAAATTATTGTTTCCCCACGCTTGCTGAGGATATTTGGAGAACAGTCAATACATCAAAATCTAATCATCATCAAAACGGCGTTATATAAATCATCCAAGTATTATTTTTACCATCCATATGTGTACGTTTACCTACCTAGCGTCGGTCAAAATTAATATCATCGGAAAAATTTGAATTGTGAACAAGTCATACCAGCAGTACTACTGACTTCAATCCGTTTTCCAAATGACCATCTTTAATCACTGGGGACTATAACATGCTCAATATTGAATGGAATAATCGAAAAATATCAACAATCAAACAGTTGGCCAACCGTTATAAATGCACCGGTTGTAAATACTGCATTAAATTTGTTTTACGTTATAATGAAACTGAATGTCATTGCGTTTATTCCCAAAAATGTTTTGAAATTTGGGAAATATCCATTGTGACACACAATAGAATTAATAAAAATGTAATCAACACCCTTTTATATTCTCTCATTTTCTTTGCTTCACAAAATGCAAAAACGGAAGCTTCAGGAGCTTAAAAAAACCTAGATTTTTACTTTAGAATTCGGTATACGATCCTATGTCAATTTTCAAAGAAAATCTCCTACCATCCTCGATCATATGATTTACGGTAAAAAATACTACTAACGACAGTAAGGGAGTGGCCAACTTATGTTAAGTGTACTCATGAATGTTCAACCTGCTCACACAAACATGATGACTCAAAAAGCATCATTAACTCAATCGAGATCAATGAAGACATCACGTTTTAATATTTCAATTCTATCAATATCAAGAAAAGAATAGATGATCGACACCCCCCTATTTGTTATTTTCAAACGATAACTAACTGAAGGAACATTTCCCGACAAGTGGAAAATAACCTTGATTACCCAAATCTTTAAACATGCCAGTAAAAGTGATGTCTCAAACTATCGACCTATATCCTAATTACCGATTCTAAGTAAAATATTGGCAATTTTTTTTATTTAAATATATTGTATCATCTCACCTTCACTCTTAAATAATCAACATGACTTCATGAAAAATCCATCTACAACTTCAAATTTTGCATTCTTTTCATCTTTTCTGAATGATCAAATGAATATGCGATGCCAAGAAGACGCTATTTATACAAACTACTCTAGATTGTTTGATCGTGTTAATAACTATATTTTGTACAGAAATTGTTAGATCTAGGAATTCAGCGCGACCTCTATAGATGGATCGCATCATATGTCAGTAATCGGCGCACTGCGTAATGGAAATCGTTGCAGGTGTACCCCAGGGGTCGTATCTCGGACCACTCTTATCTAATATTAACATAAATGACATTTATGTATGCTTATAGTTACTTCCTGTTATACGCGGAAGATATCGAAATATTTAAACCTATAAAATATTTACTGTACAAAGCGACTTAATGCAGCAAATGACTCACCAATCACTAGCATAATCACAACAGTTCGAAAAATTGCTCAACTTGGACATTTTTCATGCATAAAACTAATTTATTAAAATTTTCGAGGCAACAAATCATTTAAAAACTATTTGTAACTAACTTTCAATAATTTTTATTATAAGTCAATTATAATTCGTGAGCTTCGGTACCTTATTAATCTTTTAAAAAAAATCTTCCACACACCTTCTTCCTATTTAGAATTTTTTGTAATCATTACTCACACCTACGAAATATACAAGACATTAAGGACATACGTAATAGATATACGAACTACGTTTAATTTAATTTAGAACTATATAACTTTTACGGGTTGATTTGAAAATATATATTTTGTACCGCACGAGAGTCCTAACTGCTTCCAACCATCTGGGGCCAGTGAGACTATGGCATCTTTAACTGGGGGATGGAAGGTAGTAGGAAGAGAAGAAGATGGGGAAGTACCCGGCTATTCAGATCTAGTCACCAAACACGACTTAAGTCATTTCAAGCAACGTTCTGAATATTGGTCTTTCATTAGGGATATACTAATGCTATCAAATATCGTGGAATGTGCAAAATATACTCTGGAATGCTAAAATTATATTCTTTTAAATGAATAGATTAATTACGAAATCACAAATTAATCACGGAGTAAAATTAGTATCGCTTATTTATTAAATATCCCTTCGAATTATTGGCACTTTGGTTAAAAACGGGATTGCAGGCCCTTAACGAATGAATTGATTGGTTTCCTGGTAAACTTTTGGAAAAATGCGAATGTATTCGCGAACGCATTTCGTCATTGTATATTATGAAGACAACGCAGGTGCGTGAATAAGTATTCCAATATATTAGGAATTTACCAAAAGTTTATCAGGAAACGGCTTGCAATGCCACTTTTAACCATATTACCAATAATTTGAAAAGATTCTTAATAAATTAGCAATACTCATTATTTTTCCGTGATCAATTTGATTTGTAGCGTAATTTCTTCGTCAGGATAATCGTTTAATTATATGTATATTATGTGTATGCAAGGTTATTTATTTAACTTAATCAAATTAAAATAACGTTCACGTGCCGGTATTTCAGTCTACAACCTCCGGATTTGTAGGTATATATCCTCCACAATCTTATTCAGTTCTTTCATTATTGGGCGTACTCAATCCGGCGGAAAGGGAGTGAAGCAATCGCCGAAGATCGCGCTCGTCCGTGTGATAAGCGCCCACAATGCGGGCGTCGCACCCCGCACACCGCGGGCCGCGCCCCTTGCCATAGGTACACCGTACATCCTACGCCCTACAGCGTACCCGTACAGCCGTATACTCGCATGGCGACAGCCGACACCGCACCGCAGCGAGCACGCCGCGCAACATATTATATTCGATCAACGTGACTTTTTACAAAAGAGGATTCTCTTAATTATGTGAACGGTAAGAAAATTTATTTTCCACGTTTTTGCAGGAATTTACGGCGCTGGATCAGTATCACACGCAAGAGTAAAGATATTAAAAGTCACATAGTAAATCGGTGCAGGTTCCTACTTCCTGGTTTATAGATATTTTTTTTATATTCATTCAAATTTTTTCAATTGGCTCACTTCTACTGATGAAATAATATAATATATTGTAGAGTCCAAAAATAAGAGGTAATGAGACATTTTCACCATTTTTTCATATCCAAAGATTTTGATTGGCTTTTTCATAGTTTGGAACTAATAAAACAGGAAAATTACATATTTCTAATACAAAATTTATTTTATTTAGTCAATTATATACAACTGTCGAGCCTGTATACTTTTTTATTGAGATCAAAAGGTAGTGCTTATTTCGTAATAAATTTTAAGTGTGTTAGATTATTATAGTAGTTTCAAAATAGCTTACATAGCAGATTTTTTAAATAAAGAATATTTACGTAAATTTCGACTAATATTGAAAAAACTTCAAGTTTTATATTTCTGGTATAGAATCCGTTCCATTCCGTGACCATATATTTTTTATGCCCTTTTTAAGGGCTTTCATATGGGAATAGTTCATAAAATTATAAATAATTATATTGCTTTTGTACAGTTTTTAAAATTTATTTGTTTTTTACATAACTGAACAACCCCAGCATAATATTTTGTTTTCTTCGTTAGTATTCTAGGCAATGAGAAGTTCATACTATGGTAGTTAGTCCCAGAATTCCTGTACTAAAATCCCTATTTCTAGTTATCTAGTTTTGGTAGAATCTTAAATAAAATGAAAAAGTAATGTAGGTTAAATTAAAGTGAGTTTACATCTCCCGAAAATAATGACAACATTATCTTTCCCACATTCTTGTGAGGCTGGCATCACTGTAAGCCTGCGCGCGATACCTAGCGCGGAAAATATTTTATTCTGTTTCCAGCGGTCTAGCCGTCGGGTTAGCCCTAAATCTGCTCTAGCGTACGCGATCTGTTTGTTCATAAAATTATTATAACGTGAGTTTTGTTAAAATAAAAACTGAATTGGAAATATCCGAATTCTCATTATTACACACCGAGAGTAATCATGCAACCGGATTGGAGAACCACAGAATCATTCAACCAACATCCCATTTAAATTGGCGATAATCACAATCCTCCAAAGTAACATAATGGAATTTATAAAAAAAGATAAAATATATACAAACTTCGGCAAAAATTCCCTAAACCGAAGTTCGTTTTCTTCTCGAAAGTATATTTCAGTAAATGACAATTTATTTCAGTACATCAACGTCATAAATGTGAATAAAACCAATATCAATAACATAAGTTATTTATAATTGTATGTCTTTCTTTATAAAAAATAGCACCTACTTAAGAACATAATGATGTTCCATTACCCACTGCTCTCCGCCTCTTATATAACCCATTGCGTTGTCACATGTATATTGATGTAATAACATAAATATATTCTGGTAACCGATTATAGGGATAAAACTTAATAATGAAGATTTATATTGAGTACGCCGCAAATAATTTAGTAAGCATCTTCAATTTGTGGGAGGGAGTTGGTTCTAAATTTAATTAATATTTTTTTAAATAAAAACCAGATAGTCTAATGCTTGCTTTGATAAGTAAAAGAAAAAGCAAGCGGATCCATTTCGTTACAATAAATTTCAATTTCCGATGAAATTTATCATAAATGCAACTTATTGGTTAAAAATAGCTAATAGTCTTGTAAAACAGATTATTTTTCAGGTAAATCCAGTTTGTGTCAGTTACTCAAATTAGAAAACAGTATTTTTAATTACGTCGATATTTATGTTTGTCTTTTAAAAGATTAATTATCTGTTTACGAGCTAAGTTCCCAGCGTTGCCCGTGCTATACGCAGATATTTTTTCAGAGAAATTTCGTGTAGAAATTGATCTCCCTCTTGTTTTGAAGGTCAAGTGTGCAAAATTTCATCAATCGGGAAATAAAACTGTAGAATTGTATAATAAACAAATTCACGCCGCCCACCCGGAGTCCGCCACGCAGCCTCCGTCCCGCCCACCACAGGGCACAGTGGAAAGTATCTAAGGTGGGTGGGCAGCGTGTCAGCGTGGATTTGATTTTTTATACAAATCTGCAGTCTTAGTTTTAGACTTTGCACATTTGGCCTTAAAAGCAAGAGGAAGGTCACTATTTACATCTGATTTCGAAAAACGCTGCCCGGGCAACGCCAGAGACTTTAGCTAGTTATTTATAAATCATGGATTGTATTTCTCTAAAAATTGAAACTAATAAGTATCGATCTTAATAATGTAATGAAAGTAAATGATGTAATTCATATAGACGCTACCCCTAAACTCCACATGAAGTAGTAGTAAAGAAGTGGTACTCACACAGGCTGTCGTTCCCCGGGTGAATGTCCTGGACGTCGAGCGCGGCCGCGGTCGTCCTCAGCAGCAGCGCCAGGAGCAGAAGCGTCGCGTGCAGCCAAGCCATCGTCTTACCGTCCTCTCTCATTTGTCATACTTCATATTACTCTCTAGGCATGTTTCCGTCCTCCCTGCTGGAGACTCATCGATTACCACCATTTTACTTAATTACTCAACTTTAATATCCATCATTAGTAGTAAAACTCTTCTAAGCTATTGAAAACTAATTCAAAATACATTCAATATTATTTTTAAGATGATTCTGTAGAATATTTTATCAGTATACATGTAGATTTTAATTATTATTATAACTTCTATTATTTGGAACACATTGAATTCACTTATTGAATGTAAAACATAAATTACATTTGGTTATTTTATGACATCTATTTTTATTAAGACTTGGATGGGGTCGGTTTCTATTCACTTAGTTTAAAACTTAATACAATATTAATTCGGTTGTATTTTGATAAAACTGTAGTATTTAAAAAATAATTATTTTTTGGTATTTATGATCTATTAATTTACTTAAAGGTATTTATTTTAACACATGTAGGGAACTAACATTTATTCTTGAAGATTTCCTGAAAGTAAATCAAAATCAATCATTAGTCTGAGGTGTTATTTAAAAGCAGAGAAACACACAGAAACAAATTAAACATAAAGAGATTAACAAGTTTGAATTAACTGTTTAATTTTTTAAAATTTCCATAATTGATTCGTAGGTACTTTAGAGAATCAAGATCTGATTCGTAAGAAATTTGGGTTTGTTTTCGAGATTGCTTAATTTGTCAGGTAATCAAGAAAATTCCTGGAAATCTGTCTGTGGATGGGATATTTTTTACAAAGGTTTCTTAGCAAAAATGTAGATTGGTTTTCTTGGGTAGCTATGTATTAATCTGAGAATCGCAAAAGCCTCGGGGTCTATATTAAGATTAAAAAAGATCAAAACCCATTCGCAGAAATTGTTTATTTGGTTGAGAGAACTCATTTAAACCTACGAAAATAGAAATAGGTACATAACAATAAGTAAGTTTTCAATCCATTAAAATTGAATATCTCAAAATGATTTCCAGGTTGGGGAAACCCTTTCCTCCAAATGTAGTTACAATTTAAAATAAAATATGGTTTAATTGATGGATTACTTTTAGACCGACCTTTAGTTACACAATGATAAATAATAATTAGACCGTAATGAGCGTCCTAGGTAAGTTGGATTTGTGGATGAATATTAAAGTTGTATAAATTGACCGAAGCGAGGTATTCTGATCTGTAATTCTGGGTGCCTGATAAGCTGACATTACCGTTGTCTGTGTTGCACTCGGCGATAAATCAACCTCCCGTCACTCGAACGGACCGGCTGAATTTAATAATACGACTTCGTTATTTTACAAACGTAATTCCCCGACATTGTTGGATATCGCCCGGGGAGCGCTCCCCTCGCTGATACTCCCAATCCACTCTTTAGGCAAAAGCCCGTTCTGTGAATTATACAACGATGATAATGTTCCGATTTAATTACCCTTCGTAACCACAAAACAAAACACGTTCCGCGTGAAAATGTCATCGATGACGACTTTTGTCACATGTCACACCTCGGAAGCTTGATTGACGGAGGTAGAACTTAGCTCTTCCTATCGTAAGCCATTTAAAAAATGCAACGATTTTTCAAAAAAATCGTATATGGCTAAACGCTAAGGCATTTTTTTTAGCATCATTATCGAACTCATTATAATAGTGTTTAATATTTATTTTTTTAATTCTATAGTTTAGTGCTTACCGACAACACAACGAGTACAAAAAATAAGATTATTATTTAACAGTGTTATTGTTGTACACTAAATGGCACAAGGAAACCACAGATTGGCTTTATATTTTTAACTGTTTTTCCTTTCCAAAAGAAGCTACTGCGTATGGGGATGTACGTTTTGATTCCATTTCTTTGAGGGATTTTGTTTTCACCAAAAAACAATTATTCACATTTTCTTTTCCGCTTTGGTTCATATTATATTTAGGCTTAGAGAACACAACGTTTAAATTGATTATTATTTTATAATGCATATCATGATTGCAGTAATATTTATGTTTACCAACAATCGTTATGCCGCAAACAAGGAACAAAGTGGAAATTAAAAGGAATGTATAATGCTCTAAAAAATAAACAAAGGAAAGTGTCTGTTGTGAAAATAACATTATTATGGGGAGGTTAGAAAGAAAATAATAGAAGAGAAGAGAAGAAGTTCTGGTCGTAAGCCAACCGACCCTACGTCCTTTTTAATGTAAATGCCTATTCCGTGTGAGCAGCCACTAATCCTTATATTGGATTTCTGCGCGGACTAATATTACCCCGACAAATATCAGCGATCAAAGAAGGTTGCCGTTGCCGATAGACATCATCCGTGGCCGAAATTTGAGGGTTTTTTACTCATAGGTGGAATTTATTTTCCGTTTGAGTTTGGCAAATAGATTTCGCTCGATTTGATCAGCGGACGCTTCGGATCCTGGTCAAAAAGTGTATTAATATCATCAAAAGGGATGGATGATTTTTGATGGGATATATTAATCCAATTGGCATTTATTTGCGAAGCAGGTAGACAGGCTCTTTCACATCACCGGCTTATTTTCTTTACCGAAACGGGAGAGGGGCAATGTTTTATTAATACTTTACCGTAGGGCAGTGAAATATAAAATAATGTTTATTTTAGAACCCTTTGATTTCAAATACCTCTATCTCCGTCCATACAATGTGTGGGTACTGTTTTATGTAGCTTTAATTATGAAGTCTAAGGCCGGTAATTATTAATATCTCCACGGACAAGCGCTACTCACAAATATTTCATTTCGGGATAATTAACTTACACATTTGAACAAACTTATTTTAACTTTTGGAAAGTTTTTTTAATACACCCAACCAAGGTAAAAACAATTGTTTTTTGGTACGTTACAATAAAATACCTTTGTAGCTGGGATATTTTGCGCTCGCAAACACATTTTACGTATTCCCCAGGGTTCGATTCCCCCCACGCAACCACAAACCTTATTCAGAACGTGGTAGAAGAGATTGATAAAATATACATAGAAGTATGTGCGATTAGATGGTTAACATTGGTTTTTAGGAAAGTTTTCTATATGCCCATAAAATGAAATATGTACCGAGTTATTTGCCAAATAATTAAGATAATGCTTTGCCTCTTGTACGCATTGAAAAAAAGTATTTTAGAAAAACCTTATGATGAAAAAGTAACACAAAAAACATTCAGATTTTATTCACAACCCGCTAGCTTAAGAAAAATTACAAATTTACATATTTTGCAATCCAAAATACTAACATATTCCAAAAATTAAAGATATCGTTTCACTCAAATCAATCAAAAATTTATTTGTAACTGTAGTTTACGAATAAAAAACAAATTGTTTGCCTACAACGAAAACAATGCTGCCGCACAGTTTAATGTTTATATTTATTATTGAACTGCGTTTTACATATATTAATACATTTATATGAATTTGTACAAATTTTTAAACAAACATTTAAGGTTAATTAATTAAAATACCATTTTCGCTCTTCTCCCTCAATATAAATACAACCAAAAAGTGATTTGGCTTTTCGATTTAACTTGTCGGCATCTTATCAAAGTGACGTGTCTCAAACCACTTGGGAATTAATGAAAATATAATATATATTATACTGCACAAATAAGTAGTAACTTAATAAGTTTGTACGACAGACACCGTATTTAAAATGAGTGAGTGGAAGTGAAGTAAGGTGAAGTGAAGTGAAATGAAGCGCACCTGCAAATAGTCCAAGTGCGGAGTGCTAACCGTAATATGCCAAACGGCGAGGCGAGGCGACAAATGGCCAGTTTGAGGAAATGTATTTCATTGAATGCCTGGGCGGGGATAAAGAATGGAAAATTTGTTTGCAGATTCGGTGGACCATCCTTCTGGCGACACTTTCGGAGATGGCCAATATACGGCGGGAAAGGTTGAATGGGAAGGGTTTGCTCTCAGGGCCTCGTTGGCAAGAAAGCCATTTATCTTTATTTTTCCTCTTGCGAAAGCGATCGACACTGAATGTGTCCGTGCCTTTATATCCGTGTTCATACATTTGTCTTCTTTATGTTAGCATGCGAATGGAACAAAAGGTTCCTACACTCCCATAACCATCGATGCGTTCTTGATATTGGGATCATTGATTTAAATAAACACTGGAATCCGAAGGTCTAAAAATACATTCGTGTCCCTTTTTCTCGCCTTATTGTTGTAAGCTACTGTCAACGGTTCGTGTTCAAAGGGGATTTCTTATGTCATATTCATTCAACAAGTATTTCGTTTTTTCTGAAATTCAATATATTATGAGCTCACGTGAAATATACATAGTTTAGTCTTTTTGCAAAAAAGCAAATGATTATTTAAAAATTACATTTCGCGCCAATTGTAACATTTTTAAACTGTTAATCTCATGAGCGTCATTTTGAGAGAATGACATTTAAATCCATCGATTGTTGATGTGCCCTAAACATATGATAAGTGATGAGAAATTGATATTCGTGAAGGAAACTTAAAAATATTTATTTTATATTTTTTAAGGAAAACTTTATGAATATTGTGTTAATCTACTTTAAAATTTACAGAAAATCGCTAAAATGGATAAAAACACATTAGGTACGATACAATAATAGTGGCGTTTTAAGCAGTTGATGTGAAATAGGAAAGGCACAAAGGAGACGTCGTTAACTTGAATCAGAATCCTAAGCTCCCTCTATCAAGTACGCCTTCCGTTAAAATCTACGGCGTGATAGTCCCGATAAGTCCAGAGCGTCGAACGGCAAACATAGTTTAAACATCCATAAACAGGCACCCGGCTTCTGAGCCTAATCCCATAAAGTAGATTACAAGCAGACGATGTCCTGGTTTTAATTTTCTTTCATCGAAATAAGAGCGAGGCTGAGCGAGTGCTGCCATTGGAAGTCTATAACTTGAGAAGAGATGGAGCTATGCTAAACCGGAAGCCGTAACAATAATCCTAAACGTCCTTTAGCCTTCCCCTCCCAGCGCTGTCAGCTTTACGTAGCTCTGAGGGGCGTTCGCCCGAAACGTCGAGGACCACTTGGTGGATTGCAATAGCCGATCTGGGATGGCGACCTAAATTATCCCTCGGGAACCGGCGTTTTAATGAGAAAAAACCTTAACTCCACCTAAACACGACTTAATGACCTGACTTGGAATGTTCGGCGGGACCTTGTCAGTTTGGAAACAGCGGTTTTTGGCTTTTCCTTTAATTCTCAATGATATTCGTAGGCACTTAAAATAAAACACTAATACATAAATGTCATTTTGCTCAAAATATGGTAAAATGTACAATATCTTACTGAGCAGGGTATCGTTTAAAGACATCCTTTATTTAGGTAAATGCAAGTTTTCACGCGAAAAAAAATATGGCGAAGAAAATAAATAATCTTCATGTTTAACAATTTAAAATATTCTTTTCTTCTGCATCTGAATTTAAAGTATTTGCGTGAAAATATTTGAATACTTCCACCCTCTCAAGTTATCGGAAAACTTCTCCAGTATTTTTAGGGTCATCTCGTGTATCAAAAGTTAATTTTAAAAGCCACCGTAAGATCCGGTTTGAAGGGTAGATATTCAATATTATACATAGAATACGGTAGACTTTGCGACGAAAATCTGGAAATAACTAAGTTAGTTGGTATTGGCCACAGTATAGTAGGATGATTATTTCAGCTTCAGGATATTAACTTCTTTTGAAAATATCTTATTGCGGGTGCAATTATTGGTTTGTAATACCTAAGTTTGTAGGTATTGGCCACATTATATTAGGATGATTATTTCCGTTTCGGGATGACATTAACTTATTTTGAAAATATCTTATTGCGGGTGCAATTATTGGTCTGTAATGCGCACCCTTATCAAATGAAATAAAAAATTGTTGTACTTGTAAAAAAATTCCGTACAAAATTCCAAATTTTATAAGGAATGAACTTGCGCCGGCGTTGACAATGCATTGCAATGTTGAAAATACCCACCGACTGATTATTTTGATGTAAGCGAACAAAAACATCTGAAATGCATGTAATATTTTATTTTATTTATTTATTAAGACATACAAAGTACAATAAGATACAGTTAAGCATATTTTTCGTTATTACATAGTTTTAGTACCTATTACGTATGTCCATAAAATATCATTATGTAATTTCGCATGAGATTTTTTTGAGAACTAATGATTTTAAGTTAAAATCAATGAATTTAAGTTTAAATTTAAGTATAAGTAGGTAATAGTTATAAAAGGAAGAAAGTGTATGGAGAGAAAAAAATAAATTGAAATCAAGAATTATAATATGCTCACGAATTGTAATTGACTGTTAATACTCGTACATAGAAGTTTTGAAAAATGAAGTAAAAGTGTGTTTGAAATATGTCACGCTACGAAATTTAATAAGTTAGTTTTGTATGTTAGAAAGGAATCATGAAAAATGTCAAAGTGTAGTAATTTTTCGTAGTGGGTGTAAGTTGTAATTGTGCTAGTAATTACTGAGTTGTTTGTTGCATTGGTATTATTGTCTTCAAAATGAAAATTTAAACCAATGACGAATAGCAATTCGGGACTATCTATTTTATTATTTAGCAGATTATGTAGAAAAAACGGGCCTGACAATGTGCGTCCTTTTTGTAAAGTTAACATATTATTTGTAGTTTTGTTGTATTTCTCGAGTAAATGTTTGAATTTATTCTGTATACTTTCTACTAAATCGATGTATACATTATATTGAGGACGCCATATTGCACTTTTATAGCAAAGGACAAGTTGTGCTTTACTCATATTATTAATTAGATTAGAGCATGTATGGCATTTAATTTGAGCATGTATAAAATTTCATTACAGTATGTAAAACATTCAATTTTAGCATGTATAACATGTATGACATTTAATAAAAGCACGTATAATATTTAATAAGAGCATTTTTTAAATTTAAGAAGTGCACGTATAACATTTAATTATAGCATTTCTAGTTGATCAAATTTTCATAACAAAAAAAAGATTTTTTTATTACATCGCATTTTGCATCGCCTTAGATAAGTGCCTACTTATTGAAAATAATAATTAGCCAATTGGTAAGAGAGAGTTAATAAGCTGTCATTTGCTATTTGTGGTTTATTGATATATAAAGTTGATTGTGAAGCGAACTGACAAGTTTATTCGGACATTAACAATTCCGATTATCTGACAGTCAAGATTATGGTAATGAATCTCAACACTTCCAAGTATTTGACAAAATCACAAAATCTTTTGCCAATTTATTGCAAAAGATTTCGACGGCATGCGATAAACAACTAAGTTGTAGATCATCGAAAAACGTGTCAACGTACATTGCAAAACGCGGAGACCACATTAAACCCTTTAAAATTCGTCACATAATTTCAGACGATAAACTTTTGAATGTGTGTACATTTCTCGATGAAGCTTAACTTTTTAACGATAACCTTCAAATATTATAGATTTATTGTGTTTTGGCAGGCTTCACCTGTTTGGGAGGTAAAAAGCACTCTATTTTACAAGGGTCTTTGTCCGAGAAACCGCACTTTTCCTAGTTTAGAACGAACAAGTACACGACCGTGCCAGTACTCGGGAGCCTCGCTGTAACTGCGCTCTTGACATTAATTAAACCTTTATTTACACAGTATAAAGTAAATAACTCCTAAAAATGGTTTGTTAAAATACGAAATACCACTAGTGTATTAGAATTGGCATGGCCTTATTAAGTAATGATGTTCATTCAAAATGCTTTTGACAAAAGTCAACAGAACAAAATACAACAAATTTTAATTAGGTTTAATGTGAAATTAACAACTGCCTTTGTCAATAGAGTGGATGTGGTTTTTCATTTAATTTAACAGAATAATACATTAGCTGTTACACATCATCGCATGTAAATTGAGAGAATGACACCTTACCTTAGTTACAAAAATGTAAGCACATTGAAAATAAACTGAAACTGTAAAAATGCAATCCACAACCGAAAGTGAAATGTTTACTTTACTTTTCACAATTTAAAACAAGTTTTGTGATCATCCAACATTAAGTTTTTTTAAAATAAATTTTAAAGACAATTGCTTAGATTTCTACGCTCTGGAAGCTGTTTAGTTTCGGTTTGATAAAAGAATAAAATCGTGCGTTGAGTTGAGCTGAGCTTATAAAAAAGTGCGATATTTGCGACATAACGAAACACGTGTTCGCCAGGAAAAAACTTCCATCCCGCCGCGTTGGGCGCCAAGTGACACCGAAAACCGGGAGCCGGGAACCAGTCCGCCGGTAAATTGCGCTCGGCTGAACCGGCAGCGTCACGCCCAAGACCCGCCACGTATGATTTTGATAAATGGTCTTATTACGTGGAGCCGTCTCAGGGCCTGACCAGGTCCGTCCCATCTTTTAGCCGGCACCGGCTAATGAAATACTTGTCAAGTGGACTGTAACGGAAACGTGAAGCGCCAGGAGATGGGACGCCCATTGCCCATTGCTTATTGCCCATTGCCCACCCCTGGTCGTTCCCGAGACGGGAGCGACTGCGTTACGTTCTGCATTTCATTTCAGAAAATCAGATGATCGACTTTACGTCAGTTACCAGCCAGCAGTAATCGTCCGATATAGTGGTATTTAAAATAATGCTTTTCAATTTTAATAAGCGCATCGCTTCAAGCAAATATTATTTGCATTTGTAAAAAAAAATCCTTAATCCAAAAATCTATTTCAACTATCATCCGGTTTTGGAAAAATTAATCACTTATATTTACAATATGTTACAGTACAGACATACTTATAAACTACTTAAGTGTGGAAGTGGGTTCTATCATAGTGAGAAAATCAACAAAGCGTCGTCTGGTAAGAATTGTTTTTTAAAGTGTAGCATTTAAAAAATAAATAAACATTCTTTTAGAAGTATAATATAATGTCAGTTACAGGTAACTCCCAGATTTAAAAAAAAATTGATTACAGTTTTTTGACAGTTTTCCAATGATAAATAAAATAGTGCAATTTTAGCAAGAAATTCAAGGAATAGCTTTTAATACTATTCACAAGAAAAACAAATCCCAAAAAATGGCAAAAAAGTTTCACATTTTGTGGGTAAATGATTATTATTTTTCCCGTAAAAACTGGCCAAAGGCCAGGACGAGCTTTTAAACACACAACATGTAGTACACAAGTTTAATTACAGAGTAGCTTAAATAATAATTTCTATTGAATCAGATGGATAGAAAGAATGTGTTTGAGTTAGAAAACTCCAAATTGATTCATCACAAGGGATGACTACTGGTGAACCGAAAATAAAATTTAATGTTGAAAAATTCCCTTACCAGATATTTTGCTATATACTTGTATTATATTGGAAAATTGTATTATATTGTTTAAAGCAACATATGTAGAAACTGCATTTATACGCCGGCATTTACAGTGAATGTAACTAAAAGTCAGACAAAAATTGTAATATTTTTATTACAAAAAATGTATCCAACCTTAATTAGCATTATTTCATGATATTCTCCGATATATTTAATTTTTCAATTTAATTCACCTACTTTTTAGTTCAATGCCGATTGCCGATTCATCGGCTTTTATTGAACTATTCATATTTAATTCTAAAGTTAACATTTTCACAAAAAAATAAAACAATAATATTAGTACCATAAGACATTTTCTATATGGTTATTGTTTACTTTACATTACCTACCTCACTAGGTGTGACCTGTTCTGAGGTAGGCGACAGAAATGTACAGTACAAATATTTCATTGTAATTTTATTGACAGATTTATAAAATGTTAAATTTAGATAAATATTGATAGAGAAGAATTAATAAACTATACCATGTATAAAACAAGAAGAACATTCTGGATATTTGGTTAGAAAGACGACCATTAGGTAATATAAAAATAAATTAAATATTATAACATATAAGAATATCAAAAAATCTAATCAGTAAATATCAGAACAAAAAATAACGGTCATAACTAGGATTCGTACGCAGGATCTCTTGCCTTACTGGGACAGGTAAAATAATATAAAGTGAAAATACAAGAGAGTACTACATGCAATGCAATAAGTTATTTTTAACAAGATTTGTATTTGTTAAATGAATACATATTGCAATGATCTGTAATGGCACTGTAATACATTATGTCTTTGAGCAATCGTTGTCGTATATTTCGGTACGAAAAGTCTTCTTTGGGTTTTGCTCTTGGGTCTATATTATGGGTGATATACATTGATGGTATTGATGCATGCATTATTTTTAGGTTTAACTTAATGTCTGACATCAATAACTCTTAAGGGCTAGAAAAGTGACTTTTTTGGATGCCTGAAGGGCTTTCTAAAAAAGTTTGGCAGGATTACTTTTTGTATTTGTATCTGATCCTAGCAAATTAAGTGCAAGTATGCACCAGCCGCCTATATATGACTTTGATATAAGGAAAAGCAGATCGAGACTATTTTTAGTATATTAAAACAAAACATGGTTCTTTTAATAAGTTCCATAAAAAAATAAAATTTGTGCTTCCAAGCAAATTATTATTCCTAAGTACTTAATGGAATATGTGTCTTGAATCGTTTCACATTTGCACTGCTTTACTCTTTTAGCGTCGCACGCGTGCGTTGTAATATTAGGTAGGATCTTGGCTGGCCACTCGTTGAAGTTTAAATATTTGGTTTTAATTGCATTTAAGGTGAGCAAATGCGACTCAGCCATGATTTATGTGAGAACTGTATTAAGAATCTATAAGAACATCGGACAATAAACTTTTACCGTACAAGGTAACCACTCTCCGTTTCTCAAAATTTCAATCTCAAAATATGTAATTAACAATAATAATAATAAAATTAAAAAATTTCTTTGTGAAAAAAAAAAAAAAAAATAGTAAAATAAAATACACAGATTAAGGAAATGAGATTAAAAGAATTTGGCATTCTCAGAATATAAAAATATTACCATTTGTTATTTCGGCTACTGGCATTATACCTCCTTCAAAATTTAGGCGTATTAGATCTGTCAAAGAATTTATAAATAAAAATGCAAAAATCAGTCATTTTAAATACATGTAGGATTACGACAGATTTTTAAAATATTTATATTAAGGGATCAGTAGAATTTATAAGTCAAATTAGAAGTTCTACCGAGCCGACCCTCTGATATGAAAATATCTGGAGTCGGTGAATTATTATCCCATTTGATCTCTGGTGATTTGACGAGTTGTTCTTGTATTGTTTTGTATTTAATATGATTATATAATGGACTTGCATAATGTGGATTGACTAAATGATCATTTGTGGAAAAGTGAGTGAAAGAGTTTAGTTTTTCCTGCGGGGAAGATTTAACCCGGAAATAAAGTCGGAAAATTATAAATTTATAATATATTTCACAAAAATCATACAATAAAACATATGCGGAAATTTTGACAAGCCAACTAGAAAAGAAAGCCAACTTATGAAAGATAAATTATTATACAAACAACATGGTGAAAATATTTTAAAGCAGACCATGATGTAATGTGTTACATATTTTTTTTTATTGGGAGAAATAACAGTTGCAATATTCTATATTGTATAGAAATATATATATAATTACTGAACCAATGACAGGTTATTGCTGATGTACTTTAATTTTGTGAATATAAAAGAGAAAAGAGTTACATTCGCCTATGAGGATGGGATAGTGGAAGCAAGGGGAGGGGATAGGTCAGGTCTTAGTAGACTAATATGTATTGTATGAATATTATTTATTATTTTTAGATTTGAAAATGTGAGGTGCTGTGTTAAATTAGTCGAATTAACTATGTGAATTTCAAAAATGCACGAAATGCGGTTGTTTTTTTTGAGTTAGAGTTGAAGTTTGTTCGATGGGCACTCTTAATTGATTTATTTATAGCAATTCCGGCCAATCTATGTAAGAGGTGACAATTTTTTGTAAAACATAGTGGATCTACAGAATTTCTACAGTTTTCTAATGACGAAGTCCTGAAAAACGCTGCAGACTCCGCATGACTCAGTTGAGGATGATAGCCCCGAACAATAACTTGTTAACCAAATACTAATTTAATATGAAATGTATTTCATATCTCGTTTCTATTAACTATGAATACCTTTTTAAATGTGTGATAGATTTAAATATAATTTTTTTATTACGATTATCGTACTAATAATATGTTTATATGTATCGATTTAAAACCACACATTCCAAAACGCTTCTAACTGGCTACAACTTCATTATAACATAGAAATCGCCACTGGGTGGAAAGACGGCTGTTATGGTGTCAGTCGCCCGGCGTGACGTTAACGCCGTCGAATCCACTTAGTTTAGGAGGCAAAACGGAAATAGCCGCGAAAAAATTTTTCGATAGTAAAAGAAAACAATGAAAATACTCTATTTGCAACAATTTTAATATTTATCTTTCTCTCTTAGATTTATTATTCTTTACATTCAATGCAGATGGTTGTTCAATAAAGAATAACTTAAAGAAATGTTGCATTTCAAGTCGTGTTCTTTTTTGCTTTCTGCATGGGTCCGTTACTTGAGAATTTTTGAGAATCTTGAGAAGCGACGTCTCTTCATATAAACGAGTTATTTGCAATAAAATTTATTGCATATTGAAGGATATGGCATAGATGAGGCGTACTGCGTATTAAGCACTCTTCTCAAAGCAAAAACTAAATAAATTAAACAGACAATAAGAAACATAAAAGGTTTTCATAAAAAAACATTCCGCATGTTAACAAAAGTAGCGTAGTATTGTGCTCCATGGATCGCGAAGCTATAAGTTTTTTGCTAACCCAAATTAAACAATAAAGAGTTTTTATATTATGAGAAACAATTCGTTCTATATAAGGGACGAGTGCCCATAAAGTTAATGGCATGCCTCGTGTTGGGCAGTCACTAAACCCTATCTAGTTAAAAACTCGGGAGAATGGGCCAATCAAACGCTCCGGAAAATGCGTCAACCAATCACGTCCCGGCGCGGCTCTTCGGAGATATATATCTTAATCTAAGCCGCTGCGATCTGTTAATCAATTAAACACGACGCCTCACTTAATCAGCATTTTTTCACGAGAAGTTTGAACGATGGATCGAGGCAAAGATCGTTCGTGAATGATTACGAAAAATGATTAATCTATTAAAGGTCTTCAAGTTCAAAGGTTGCTGGACCTGTGGACCTCTATGTCAGTGGGAATAAACTGATAATTTTTTTCTGAATTTATATACTTTATTGTTTTCCAGTTATGGGAAATTCGCATGTGTGCATGAAATTGTATTGTGTAATAAACAAGTCTTATGATATGTCACGTATAAATGTTTTACAGCAAAAAGGTAGGCTCCAAGTGAGCCCGGTCCATATCCGCACCGAACGTAAGCACTCATTAGTACCCATTTCCAGCATTGTATCAACCTCCTTCAACGCTTATTTTTCGAATTTAACACACACAACACATAGATATTTTTAGAAATCATAATGATATAATAAATTGTTCGTAATGAAAGTTTCACAAATAGCACACAGACAAAACATAACATTTAAGCACAACAATGAGGAAATAACAAAAATAATGAACGCAACATTTGACAAGCTTGACAATAGTGAAATTAATTTAAGAATGTTTTAAAATGCTTTAAGGTTATATGTGTTTTGTTTCGTATAGATCTGCTTGCTTCCGGCGTTAAAAATGTAGGCCTATTATGCATATTCCCTAGTGAAATGCTCGTATGTGTAGTTGATAGAAGAAAAATGCAAAGAATCATTGAGCAGAGCTATGACATATATTTTTAAAGATATCATTAAAGCAGTGTGTGACAAGCTTGACAACAGGATAGGATCATCCCTTATGCGAAGGAGATGAAGGAGGGTGAGGGAGATGACAGGCTTGACTCAGCTCCGCTGAGGTTTATTGATGCTACCATAAATGCTGCCTGTAAAACGAAAAAAACCTCACATATAAAATAAATATGCCAGACGCAGAAATATGTGAATAAATGCTGAGATATCGTTGTCGTACGATGAAAACGCAGCGCTGTTATTGAATGTAGAGAAATATTTACATAACCTAGCGATAAAATACAGGGTGAATCAATGGTTCACGATATTTGAAAACCCTACGTGGGGGTAGACCTGAACCCTTGCCATTTCACTTCTTGAAATTATGTTTTTAGGCCCACCTTATCACCAGTTCTTCAAATCTATACATTATTGAGCTATCAATATTAATGCATGACATTCATCCTATTGAACTGTTAACCGTTATCATTTACTTATAACATTCGTATATTATTCAACGCCGCACGAATTGTTTCATAAATATGTGGTGGAATAAAATGATTTTAAAATAGCCACAAAAAATGGTGCCACCGAAAACAGTTAAAAAAAGTTCGGGAAATATGACCTACGGTGACCGGATAAATCATCACAATGATAATTCATCACATCTTTAAAAAGTTATATAAAGTCATGGAAAGTGACGAAACAAAAACTTTATTAAATGGTTAAGTAGGTTAGGTTAGGTTAGGTTTAAATCTTTTTTTTTTATCGTTTCTAATGACTTTATATTACTTTTTAAAAGTGTGTTGAATTGTCACTGTGTTGAGTTATCATGGAACCATGACCTACATACTTAAGCAGGTTATTTTGAATCGGGTTCGTTCATAAATATAATATATATTTTTTGTTCCTCCGTTTTATCGAGTTTTTTATGACTGTAAAGCGACTTGTCTTTTCAGATCAGTATAATTAGTTTTACCTCAATTAAATAAAATTCCACACGTTTTTCCGATACACGGAACACATTAAGCAATTAGGTATTATGTATTCCGGATTATAATTCATATTAATGTGGAGGTTATTGGTAAGACTATTAACGTTAATCTATTTACCCGAGAAACCCGAGAGGTGGTAATAATTCGACGAGCTTCGTGGTACAGCGGTAAGAATTTTGGCTCAGCGCCCAAAGACCTCGGGTTTAAATACTCTGGGTACCTACGGAAAAGAAGAAAAAAACGCATTTTTAACATTTATCTTTTAAAATTATAGTAAATTTTTACTTTTACTACTTTCGAGTAATGTGGAAGATCCTCTCAGTAAAACTAACTAACTAACTAACCATCACGCCGTTTCCCCGCAGGGGTAGGCAGAGAGGACGGACCGCCAAACAACTCGGTCTTGGCACACACTCCTTGCCTCATTCACATTCATACATCGTCTCATACATACTCTTCTATTATTCTGACTCTTGACATGGCCCGACTCGAGTATCTGATTCACTTGATCGTGCCATGTCTTCCTCGGGCGTCCCCGACTTCTGCTACCATTCACATTTGCATCATATATCCTCCTTACACTCCTATCTTCGCTCATTCGCTCTACATGCCCAAACCATCTAAGCGTCCCTTTCTTAATCTTACTCATTACGCTTACATCAGCCTTGCACTCTTTGCGGATCTCCACATTCCTTTCATAAACCGTCTCTTCCCCCTGTCCCCAAATTCTTTCTTGAAGGTTTTTAATGAAGATAAAAGCAAGTTATCCAACAAAGTATACCTTATAAATATATAGTACATGTTTACATTGGTCTTGGAATTGCAATCTAGGGCCGAAAGCTTTGTTCTTGATGACGAAATGATATAACAAAGGAACGGAAAATGTTACAGCAGTGAGGATGCTACCAGAATATAGAAAAGGTCTACCACGATGATGGTTATCCTCTTCATTCCTATATAACGCACAAAAAAATCTACAGCGAATTTCTTTAATTTTGTGGGCAATGCGGCTTTGAAATTGTCATTTGTAATTTGTTGCACTGTAGAAAAGATACCACCCGGCACTCTTTCTTCTCTTGGTGATAAAATGATCAGACTAGTGAGAACGCAGGTATTCAATAAAATAACAGTAATCAGTTATGCCCAACCAATACATAACAACATAACAAGAGACTAAGAAGTAGATACAATTTAAGTATGCAACAACGTAATTTATAGCTTCTACCGTTTAGTATTAAAACGTTACATGAAATGGATATATCCATGTGACTAGACAGTAAGGTTTTTCCTTCTCCATTAGATTTTTATATTTTTACATTTTTCTAAAATCTTTCTCCGATTTGTGTAAGTCATATTTCAACAAGCTTCGGTTGATTAAGATTTTTTCGCGAAATATTATCAAATAAAGACTATAAATTTGTTTAGTTACAAGATCTGCCTAATCAGATTCATTGCAACCTTCTCCCTTGTTTAATTCTACCCTACATTTAATTCTGCCTCACACCGTTAGAGTACATATTAATTTACAGGCAGAAAAAGTATAAGGAAAGACAACATTTTTTTGAGTTAATTGTTGACAGAGGGTAGTATTGATGTAGTAATTAAGTAAAAACAGTAGGTACTAAAACAAAAATCCGTAATTTATTTAAAATGTTGATAATTTTATGGAGGGTTAGTAATAGTTAGGACGAAAATTAGAACATATCAACTGGGAATGCTCCATTGATTTTTTCTTCCGGTATTTTTGAACTCTTGTGTATAGCCGGAAGATATGTTAAATTCGTTACCAATGTTTGTACACTTTTTAATTTCTTTCTTCATCCCCATGACCAGGACACAGCTTGAAAATAATCTTCCAATACCCTCCCCAAATATGAAAGACATCAGTTATATGGAAAAACGCACATAAAATATTTGTAAATTTTAAAAATTTATAACTATTCCCGAGATTCGAAATTCCCTAAATGGTGGTGATTAGAGTCACTTTCTCCGGGTTGAAAAAGTTTTATGTAGTATATAAAACCATTGAGAATAAAGAATGCATAGCCAAAAATACAAAAGGCTCTTTCCTGATTTATTCGTTCCTACTTCTAACCAAAAAATACAAATATGCTCTCAATATTGTATACCCATTACCTACTCGTAGGTATTTTTCTATAATTCTATTTGGTAAATAAAAAAACAAACAACGTTTAAAAACTACAAAAATATTTTGTGTATTTTCAACACAACATAGTTTCTATAAAGATTACCTTTTTTTCATATGAAAGGAGCTTCTGGTAATCAGGAACTACGCCAGAAGTGAGATGGCTACACCTTCAAATCGTGTAGCTTCTCTTCCTCCCCGATAGATGGCAGTAATGATGTTATCTATCGGTAAATCGATTAGCCCAATATCAAACTCCCGGACGTAATAATAATGGTTTGCCAACAGAATTATGTACATAATGAAATGTTTGTATGCACATAATAATATATTATAAATCAATTTTAACCACCCTCTCTGAATTGAGACAAAAGCTCTTCATTCTTAGTGTACTTGTTTATCCGACGTTACATCGTTGTTGTTTTGCTTTGAATTTTTAACTGTTCGTTGAGAGAATTTGTAGGTTTGTAATTTGATTAAGATTAAAACATTTATGTTGAAGAGGGAAAGTTATCATAGAACAGGTTGATAAATTGAAATATTGTGAAAGTTTGTAGGCAGGCACTGATTTGTTCAAATTTAATCATATTTTATTACAGCAGAAATCCCAATATATCCTGAATAATATTATTTTGATAGTTAAATGATAATTTTAATACTCAGTAGCTTTTGATGGAAATATCACTGAGAATAATAAGTAGTTATGTTAACATATACATTTCTGACAGATAAAGCTTTGACAATTTGAAAAACAGTAGGTACAGCCAAAATAGATTACTTTTAAACTTATTTCTTCTTAAATTTCGTAATTTCAGAAACATGTCATATATACATATAAAAATGAACTAATATTCATTATACTAACATCATTTTTAAATACTGGTCACCAGTTCAAAAATGTTCGTTGTAAGAAGAAACGATTCGTGCCCTACGAATTGTAAAATAGGAAAAATTGTAATATTAATTTCTAATAATGTATGGATGAATTCTATTAACTAACTATAAAATTTTAAACCACTAATATTGCTATTTTATAAAGTAGTATAAATAAAATGGTGTAAAACAAGGAAATAACAGAACTCTAATGTCAAACCTGTCCATAAAAAATTTAAGCTGAAAAATGAAAATTTGTTAAAGTGAAAATAATTATTTAGATTTGTTGCCAAATTGGTATCACGGTCATGGCTGTCGTAACGAAACCAAAGTGAGCTGGGGGCAATAATAGATAATTCAGATCATAAAAACCCCAATACGATAATATTACGTAAACTAAAGCTATCTAGTGTAATAATTATTATTACTGGCAAATAAAAACCTGCTGCCGTGGTTTGAGAACTCTTTTGGTTGTTTTAGAAAATAACAGAGGGCGCCACTTCCGTTTGAAACAATCCTAATATGTAAGTCATTAAGATAATAATATTGCAGAAATTATAATAATCCCATTTTTAATGACAATAAAAAATAAGTAGAACGGACATGAACAAAGTGAGATCATCACCTCTTAAAATAATACTCGTATATCTCTATTCTCCGTACAGATGAGATTGATTTCACATTTCAAACAATTTATTGTTTAACTTGATAACTTATAAAGCGAAAAATGTGTTTGTCTGATGTAAAGATATCAACAGCTTTCCGACAGAAATTTTCTACATGTTTTTGTAAGTTCACATTTCATTTTCACAATGAGTTTTGCAGCTTAAATTACAATACTAGGCAATATTTTTTTCTTAAGTAATCGGAAATTCCCTTTGTGGCGTTATATTAATGTAATGAAAATTAATAACTTTGTGAACACCACTATTTTATCAAAATAATCGACATGTTTCGAAACCAATGGTTACTTCGTCAGGATACATTTTAGAAATTGGAAAGAGTGGTAATAGTCAATTAAATGTTACTAATAACCAAATGTATATTTGTTTAATAGCCATCTCTTTTTTCACAAAAATACATATATTTATAATGATTGTCGTTTGTTATTTAGACATCTTAGTTGATTCCGCTGTGTTTATAAAAATTACAATAATCAATTTTGACAAATTTAAAATAAATTTGTTTATTTTTCATAATTGCCTTCTATAATAATAACTAGTAAATCACCACTCATTATGATACTTTTTACTATAGGTACCTATTTGTCTGGACTTGTATATGCTTATATTTGTAATTCTTCATTATACGTTGTGATGTTTTGGACATCCACAAAAATAAACGATAAATAATAAAATAACGTGCTCTAAAAAATTTTTTGTTTAAACAACGACGGAAGATTTATTGACAGACAGGCCTTGAGTAAACAGATTCCCACGGGAAAGGAGAGACCGGAGGACAGTCAGGTTTGGAACTTGAGTGCGTTGACAGCTCCATGAAATCTATACAAATGAGAAGTGTTGTGTGAAATTGCAGTGAATTAGTGGATTCAAATGGTATTAGAGAATATTGCGGAATATTGAATTAAAGTGAAATATTATTGAACCGGTTTTGTGCGAAGTGAAAGTGGTTGGACTCAGTGAGAAAACATTTAATAATAATGACAATAATAATAATTGGATAATTTGTAGAGCGCCGTTTTGTAAAAACCCACCTCAGGGGCGCCAGGTGTTGTGCAATCGCGATTGTGTTATAAAGTTGTGTTGATTTAAACGTGATTTCGTATACAGTTCGAACTAGATTGCTTGTCTTAAAAACATGAAAATAATAAAAATAATGATTGCGTTTTTAAAATAGAGTGAATGTACCTAAAGGCAGGAAGTGTTTAATCGGGCTAAGTTATTGATTTGGCGAGATGGCATTCTATCCACGGAGACCGAAAACCAGAGAATCAAATAGATTATTAACTGTGGGTTCGAATCCTAACAGATTAGGGAGGTACAATTTTATTTACAGGAATATTTAATTACCCTTTTATAAGCGTAGGGAGGAGGTCGAAAATTAAAGTGATTTAGCTATATAGTGTAATCAGGTAAGCTTCACGCTGAGAATGAGAGGTGCCTAACTGGGTGAGTTTTTTATATTATTTATTAAATTTCAGAGGACCCTTTTAATAATAATAGGATACAACCGAGGTACAGGTACCGAGTTTGCAACGCCTGCAACCCAAATAATCTTCCCATAAGTAGGGATACGCTAGACGCATTGTCAATCAGCTGTGAGCGAGAGACGAGTCAACGACCTTTTCATATATAGGCCGAGAGGCGCGGAGTACAGTCAGTCAAAGGGGAAGTTTTGCTAGCGTATGCCGTCCCAAATTGAAAGCGTTCGGATGCAACCAGACGGAACAAAATGAAAACTTTTCTTCTGTTATTTGACTTTTCTAATTTAATACTTTTCATCTATTGTTTGACTTTCTAAGTTACGAATTGGGATGCACGAAAACAAATCTAAAGTCGAAAGAGGGAGATGGTAATCTCCGAAATAAAACTACCAACCGAACAACTTTTCTCAACAGGTATCTTTCGAGAGGTAGGCAGCCTCTTTAAATTAAATGCAAAACATCAAACCAATTATCCGTTTATACCTTACCTGAGAGGATAGGTATTCAGTAGGAGTTACCCATACCTAATACACGAGGATGCTAGTAACCTCATAAAATAAATACTGGAACCAAATATTAAAATACAGACAGTCCTCATCCCAAATTTGGCATATCGAGTAGACCTTACATATATCTCACATGATAATTGGCTGAATGGGTAGGCACACAACCTATCGTTAATAAGCGGGCAAAATGTCGACAAGATCGTCGTGTGTTATATATGTATTGACCTAGAAAGGGATGTAAATCCCCGACGACGTGGGAGTTACAATGTTTTCTAGAGGTGGCTCGTAACTTAGGACCTTACGTGTCACACTTTCGCGACTAGATTCGTGACAAGGGATGTCATGGCTTTCCCCTTCTACACTCAGTAAAGTAGGTTATCCTGGAGGTGTTTGAGATTGGGGCAATTCTGAAATTGGTGATGAGACCTGGTTTTCTTTATTCTGGCGTGAAGGTTGCCGATTTGGAACAAGGGGAGACCCGGCCGGTTGTGATATCCAGACACGCAGATATCGATCGCCTTGCTCAAATTATCATCCATCAGTTTTGTTTGGTAAGCGGAGGAGCCAATCTTAACTTGAAAAAAATTCATTTCCTTTCCTCTCCTTCCCCTCCCAAAATATATACATGGATGGCGCCGACAACTAACACCATAAATTTATCGTATGTATATCACATATATAAAATCTAACACTTTATTATATTCACATTACCCTACGATAGGTAGAATCGAGTAGCTAGGGGGGGGTGAGCAGGCGACTTAGAAGATAAGGTTTATAAAATGGTTTTGAAAAACAGCGGTAATGGATTCAACTCACTCTATCTCAAAAGAACCAAGGGATACCACACAAAACATAAATAACTAGGTTTCTAAACCGAGAAACAAAAACCCAACACAACGTTCGGTGAAGCCTTTTTATACTGAACCGTCACGTGAAATGAGTACGTTCAAGGTCGTACGTCACGTAGACAAACTAGGATGTACACACTTGAAGGGGTGTGTAATAAAGAAAAGACGGCAGGGAGGACCTTCCTACCCCGGATATATATATATAACCAAAGCCTTATGGAAAAGTTACCTACGGGACTTAAGGAAAATGTATCGTAGAAAGAAGAGAAGGAAAAGTTTGAAGTAGAAAGGGCAGATCATTACAACGTTTATCCTGATGAAGAAACCTTATGGTTTCAAAACACGTCAATTATTTTGATTAAATCGTGGTTTATACAAAGTTATTTATTTTCGTTAAAAAAATCCATTTTCACTTAGAAAAAAACTTGTGTTAAGACTCGTGCAAAACCGGGTTATAAATAAATTATTAAATCGACCAGGTTGATTTTTAAACGCTTATGTTGTTTTTTTTAAATCATGGACAAATCTGACATTTTCTTTAACGATTATGTAACTTCTGTGTAGAGATATAAATCAATTTAAATTAGCTTAACTTATAGGCAGAAGAAACAAAGAAAAGGAAAAAGACAAAGGAAATCAATAAGGAACCTACTTTAATAAATCATGGTCTTTTCCGCGATAGACAAATTCTTATTATATTACTGCATATATCATAAATTTTATATCTCCAAAAATTCGTGCGGATCAATGAGTGTTTATGCTTCAAAAAAAATTAACGTAACAATTGGTATTCTTATCAGTACAAACGTGGTTCAAAAAAACATTTTAAATATGAAAGGTGAATGGAGTCAATAGACGGTTTCTGAGAACTTTAGACACATAAAGAATTCATTGTTCTATTTTACAGAGCTGTGACGTTTTCCTACTCTTTCAAAAATACGACTAAGGCAAACAATGTCTGATTAATTTTTCTTGTGAACAAAAGTAATTTGAGAACATGAAAGAAAACTTCAAAATTTTCGCATTAGGCTTAACAAATATTGCTAGGGGCATTCAAATACCTGACGTCTTCATCTTCTTGAAGAATGTCACATTTGATAATATGAACAATGAACACGGTTTATCTCGTATTATAAAAAAAAACCGTTTGAAGAGCTCATTAAATGTGATATCACACATGGTAATGTCTTTCTCGGACGTCTCCGATTTCTTCTGTCATTTACATCTGTATACCGCAATGTTACTGTTAAAAAATTACACAACATCGACTTTAATTCCACTCCGAATCTCATTCCAGTGTGGGTATATTGCGTTAAATATTCCTCGGGCGTCCCCGACTTCTTCTACAACTCGAGTTTTGCGAGCACAACCATATGCAAGCACAGTTTTTATATTTATTTTTCGGAATAACTTTATTGAGTAAAACCTCAAATTGTAATACCTATTTAAATATTGAAGACAATATTTTCTGATTTTCTGTTTCAGATTTTCGTTTAGAAATCACTAATATTGTCTTCAATATTTAAATATTACAGTTTTTATATATTACTAGCAGGGGTACTCGGCGTTTCTCGGAGACTTTTCTCTATGTTCTAAAAATATACTAAGCATAAAACTTTCAGAAGAAATTCATTAAATTATAGTGAAAAGCCTATCAAAATCCGTTGCGGAGTTTAGAAGAACTAAGCACACATACAGACAGACGCGGATAGCGGCTTTGTTTTACACAATTTACAGAATATTATTATTACATTTTTATTTATTTATTATAAATTTTTTATTGCGCCGCTTTTGTGACAGAAATGTTATAAAATATATATATATTAAGTTCTGCAAGTATTTTAGTTTTTTTTTATTGTGACAGCTGTTTCAGCGTTCAACGGCAATTTCAAACTGTGCCTCATTATGAAATGAAACTGGCTGCTTATTGTTAGTACCTCTATTTAATTATATCTCTTCATATATAATTAAAAAACCGTTAGCGAAAATATCGAAGTAAAAGTTAGTTGTATAAATTTGCATATCAAAACTAGAGGACTAATTCTCCCTTACTCAAATTCTAGTATCAGTATAGGTAATTCTTAAAAAAATATCATACAAATTGTGTGCAAGCGTGACTTGAGCTTGGAATACGACTGTGGAACGTTCGCTGCTGTATCTCTCGTCTATTCTGGTATTCGTTCTCGAATCCTTTTGAAGCTTACAAGAGAAATGTAATAAGATTGAAGCATCTGAAATGTGGTTCTGTTCTATAATCCTAAAAATATTTGGAGGAAAACGTACGAATGGAAATGTTTTTGACAGTAGTGGAAGTTAATATAATTTTTATCAATAGATAAGAATATTGGAATATTTTTCAAATAAGTATGCAGAAATTCGGGAAAAATGGATGTTTTAAATATTATAGTACGACTAAAGAAATTACAGTAGGTACTTACAACTCAAACACTTATCCGAGTGTCATTGTATAATCAAAACTTTGAATATAACAGAAAATATATAGTAGAAAAGTGTTTGTGTTATGAAACTTGATAAAATGTATAATATTCACCAAGCTATGGGGTATCTGGACTGCTACCGTGGACAAGTAAGGCCCGGCGACTTATTCAAATAAAATGGGAGGGCGGCCGCACCTGATATTGCAGTCAGCATTTTGACACAGGACTTGGTCACTGGCAGTAAACTGTTTGCAGTTCACTGAAGTCAAATATTGCATTGGGAATCTTCGGATATGCATCTATGCATGGCCGATGGGCGGACAAAGGGGTGGTGGGAGGGTTTGGTGCTTTACAATGCCAATAAAGGAAAACCAATTTTCATGACTTGGTCATTGCTGGTCGCTTATCTTCCTATACGAGATCTGAGAATTGAGGATAGGTGTATCTTTTAGTGTTTTAGAGGGCGAATTTAATGTTCATTTTAGTATTATTCTTGAAATCTGAATATTTTTTAATAAGCCGAACTACGCATGGAAAATTTAAAGTTGTGGCTTAAATTTATTTAATTTTTAGAAATATTTAGTAAATAAATTAATATTGACTCTTCCCACATCATATAAATTTAATTAAAAATCACGCTTAGTAAACTCTGGCTTAATTCGAAATAGGGTTTTATTTCATGATGTTCGTATAGGAGGTATAATGAAATTTTTTTTATATATATATATAATAGCCATGATGAATATTGAGATAAGCGATACCTGATTAGCTATCATTTATTAATTCAATGAAAAAGTAGTGTATTAAAAGTGTGTTTTAACAAAAAATAATTTAAATTCAGCGTCGTTCGGTAAAATTAAGTTTTTCTATAACACTCAAACAGAGAAGTGACCACTCTTCTTAAAGTATTCATATTAAAACATGTACAACTTCCAGCGCTATTATTATTCATAAAATATAAACGTATAGAATTAAAGACTAAGTGGTTTTTACTTTTTTATTATTAATTTTTTCGAAGGATATATATTTTTTTCAATGGAAATATGTACAACTTAACCCTGGTACTTCATTAACCCTGCGGACGGACAAAAGACGATCTATAAGATATAAGATAATAATTTCTAGAAGAAATAAGACCCCATGTTTTTTTCTTCGTTTTTCATTCAATAAACAAAATTGCCTTTTCTTTGTTTAAAAGTATTAATTTATGTTTTATAATTTAAAGTAGTAAAAACGGGAAAATCCATGAGCCTCTTTCAATCGATGACTTACCGCTAGTTAAAGTTGTGTTTTGAGCTCGAAATAAATAATTAATAATTTTACAAAAGAAACAAGCATTATTTTCAGTGGCGGCTCGTGACTCTTGGGTTACTAGAGTGGTAATATTACAAAAAATGGATTTATTGATGTTGTTGTAGCTGAAAACGATTTTTTATTTTTTTTCGAAAAAATTGATTTTTTGTATGAAGATTTTCAGGAATTCCATGCGGCGCGCACGGCTAGACTAAAATTTCCTGAAAATCTTCATTTAAAAAATCGATTTTCGAAAAAAATAAAAAATCGTTTTCAGCTATAACAACATCAGAAATGCCATTTTTTATAACATTAGCACTCTAGTACACCCAAAAGTCACGAGCCGCCACTGATTATTTTATGTATAATATCATATTTACAGCACGTTAATATATTAACTATTTTTTATTAATTTTGTAGATTTTCAATTAATTTAAAAAAGGGTGAATTTAATTTAAAAGGCCAATGTATTTTGATTATTCTTAATTAGTCATAATAAAGCCAAAGTCTATGGAATGATTAAGTATTGGCGCGACGTACCCAATAATCAAGTGCAGTGGAGACGCCTCTAATTGAAAAGTTAAGTTTGTCGATCTCTACGTATCTATAATCTTATCAGATTTGATATTTAAGAAATCTGTGTACTTTTCTTTACCCTTTTAATAATATACTGGAATTTTCTTAAATAACATGAACGCTTTCAACAAGATAAGCGAACACGTAGGCAGTTAGGATGAACCAGCCACACTAACTAGCACTAAACGTTTATATTTCATTGAAACTCCGAGTAAAAAATATTTTCTGTTAGATGGTTTAATTCTGAAAATTGGGAGTGGCTTGCAAAGATCACCAATGAGTGGATTTAGAATATTTTTTATTCTTCCTTCTTTAAATCTGCTAAACAAGGCAAAAATATGATTCAGGAACAATTTTTTTCTTTTAAACTTAATTTTAAGGTTATATCAATCAATGTAATATATCAATGAGGAAGAAGATAACAAACTTACCATCACGCCGTTTCCCCGCAGGGATAGGAAGAGAGAACGGACACTCTTTGGTTCATTCACATTCGTACATCGTCTCATACATACTCTTCTTTTTTCAATTTAATTTTTTTTTTACTGGCAAATTTTTTTTAAACATACACTTCCATATATAATTATACAAAAAATGAGACAGTAAAAAAAAATCCCACAAATACGAAGCCTGTGCGTGGGCATTATAAGTTATGTATTCAAAACAATGGTGGTTAAATAAAGAAAAAAAATGTATATATAGTTCCTTTAGTAAGATTAATATGATTTTACAGGAGTTTTTGCTTATTTAATAAAAAAAGTTAAGGTTGAAGTTAAATAGAAGTTTTTTTTCTTTAAATGAAGACTGCAAATTATATGACGGACAAATTATAGAAAAAATTCTCTCACTTCCAGATTTTTTCTTACCCAGCTTTTGACATTTATTTTATACAAGTTTAGGTTTTGGCACATCTTGATGGAACTCGGCTAGGAATTGAACAATTTTGGGTCAATATAGTTAATGTGTCTTTGGGCTAGCATAGTTTTGCAATTTTGACTCTCGAAATGTGATCCTCAGGCGTCCCCAACTTCCGCTACCATTCGCATTTGCGTTATATATTCTCTTTACACTTCTTTCTTCGCTCATTTGATCTACATTCACAAACCATCTTATAATACTAATAGATCTAATCGTGACATAAAACAGTACAAGACACAGAAAAATAAAAAGATAACGGTCATATCGTAATTTCCCGGTAAGACAATAGATCTTGGGTTCGATTTCTAGTTGTGACCCGTTATCTTTGTATGTTTCTGTGTCTTGTACTGTTTCATGTTTTGTTTATATTTATTTGTATTATCTTCCTCGTAAAAATATTACTAATCAACAGTGTGATTTATGTACATAAATCATTTCACCGAGCGTAGCGAAATCTTGTTTCAACTCGAGCACTTCGTATTTGTTTATGTCCATTCAATCCTGTCAATGTGGTTGCCGTATTGGATAGTACATTTCTACTCCACCAAAACTTACATGAGTGTTACGAGCTGTCAAATCTGAATAATCAACATTAAGCCAGGTCGGCTGTTCTAATTAAGAACTACCAGTTTATAAATATTTAGGAGGAAGCGAAAAAACGATTTATGCTTCTAATATTGTAGAAAATACATTAAAACCCAAAAAAAGTCTGCGACACTTACTAATAAATAATAATTAGATTACCAATGCTAGGAAATTTTTGTAAAAAATATCAAATAAAAAAAAATCTGCATGTTAGTGTCATAATCATGTTTTGGGTGAAATTGTTGTAAACACGGATTGAAGTGGTCAAACAAACATACCAACAGATTTAAAAACGTAAAATATAGAACAAATTTGTGATCATTTTGCGTGAGTTTGGTTTTATGTATCTTGATAATTAAATGATGAATCTTGTATTTTGTTTGATATTTTATTCAATTTTTTCTTTTTTTTTACTAGTTGAAATGAAATCACAATATAATTCCATATAATATGATTCTTATACCACCATATTTCCAGTATGAAGATATTCTCAACGAATGATAAGCCATTACTTTGCTAATGGAAGTTAATTTTTGAATAAAAAAAGTGTTTAAAGAAAACCCTCTTCTTATTACAGCGGTTAAATGCGAAATTACCAACAGAATATAAACAATCTGTAAAAATATGCTAAACAGTGAGCCCATATTCCAAATGTTGCCAGTAAATGGTCCGCTGCAGAGGTCTGTTTAAAATTATTCGATGCTTCGTAATTTATTCTCCTCTATTAGATATACAAGTATTTATATGGAATTAAATAACGATTTAAATTTGCAATTACAATTCAACAGTGAAGTATCGAAATTTGAAGAATTCAAATACTAAAATTTCGTTACTAAATAATATAAATAGTTCATAAAAAGACTTTTGTATTAATTATTGAAAAATATTAATCTTTAATCTCACAATCGTTATTCTCAAAAAATTAAGAAACAGACTTAGCGGACTCAACCTTAATAATAAAGATTAAATTACTTAGTGAAAAACCCACCAATTTGCATTTCTACCAAAAATTATAAAAGCTTTTCTCAGAATCTGAGGTGAAGCGTCTAGTCTGTTTAAAATGAAAAAAAGGCCAAAATTAAAAAAAAAAAAACAAAATAATTCGGGATGTTTAAGTGATCACATTGAAATATCATCCACGCAGAAAGCAGACAACATAAGAGGATATCAATAAGTCAATTGGAAAACATCGTTTTCATTACTTTTGCGATGGATCCTGAGTGTCTCGATCATTATTTGCCGCGCGAATACTTAAATAGGCATCTTATATTACTATGTAATAAACGTGAAGATCATCCGGATGATAATATTATGGGAATACTTTCATCCTTGGTAGTATTCGGTATTATGCGTCGTTAATGAAGAAAAACTTTCCCTAAGCCGTAAAGATCTTATATGGGCTAAGCATAAAAATCATATCGTACATCTTAATTCTTCACCGGCGGCTAGTGCCCCATAAGGGTGACTTGAAAACACCTTCAGTGTGATTTTAACGAACTTGAAAGTGGGAAGAATACCTAATTTGGGAATTTTGCTCTCGCTTTTTTAGAAGGCGTTACCTAAAGGGCGCGCAAGAAAAATAAGAATGATTTTTTTACTTTAAGCCCTCGGGTTTAGATAATATAATACCACGTAACTTTAAAAAACTGTGCAATCAGAAATTTATTTAGAAATATTCCCGCATGAAATTATTTTTTCAACTTGTATCATGCCAAATTTTATATGCAGATAGAAAGCTTGATGTTCTCTCTTTTTAAAACTGCTCATATTATGTGTCAGATCTTAATAAAAAATAATACTTTTATAAGGACGTGGTGGTGGCAGACACGGATCATCGTAACTCAATAGCTTTTGATGTTTCGTGGTAAATAAGCCACTACTGACCCGAGTATTTAAATTGTTCATTAAGTGAAAAAAAGATGACCATCACTAACTTGATAGCCATCTTTCGAATGGTTTTGAAGCTAAAATTACCTGGTTTTGATATCATGCGTGTAGACACGTCGTATTTGAAATAATTTCGGTAAAGCAGAGCTCACACTAATATATTCTATAAATAATAAATAAACATAATTGTCATTGGTTAAACTATTTAAAGTAAGCCGCACTCGAGGTGAAATACCGCGAGTGCTCTTCATAAATTTAATGTTAGTTTGCTAAAATTACAAACTTTTATTCAATCACCAATACTATCCGAACTCTCTCAAAGATCCTCCTCTGTATATTATTTTCTAAACATTTTTTTTTGTAAATAAGCCACAACCACTTTTTTATGTGTAATTATATATATTTTTAATAAATATGAACCTCTAATTTTCTTGCAGAAAAATGATAACTTGAAACGTAATTTTCTTAATTTCGTGAACAGATAATAAACCAAAACAAGAACTTATATGGAAAGAGAGTTCGCTTTGTGTTTCAAACAGGAACTTGTGGTAAGTAATTTTTCTCAATACCTACTAACTAAAAAAGAAAATTGTTATTTGTGGTGGAAAATTATAAATTGTTTTTATACCACTTTATTAAGATTCAAGTAATTAATTATTTTCTCAATACCTACTAAAAAAAAGAAAATTGTTATTTGTGGTGGAAAATTATGATTCAAGTAATTAAGTGGATTTAAAAAAATATATATTCGGATTACTTCAACTCCGCCAATGGGCGCTGTTCCTCACCGCTGATATTATGAAAAACTCTCTTAATGCGATATTAGCAAACTTAGAGGTCTGACTAAAATGGAAGCTAATTTTTTTTCTCCGTATCCGACAAAAAATACAAATTTTCCAAGACCGTGGTAAAATTATGTTTAGGGAGCACGGTGATTGTATAATAATAATTATTTTTAATAGTGAGCAGAATATGAAAATTTGCTTCTTTATTTGATTTCAGCTGATTAAAAAAACGCAAGTTTTTAATTACGATACTAACAAGAGTTAAAAACATTAAAAATAATACATGAGTATCAGACATACAAATAAATGTCCTTCATAACGCTTTTTTTAAAGTCAGCACACGCTTAAAAAAAGGTTTATTTATTACATGGTTTCAGTTAAGACATTTATTTGGTTAGTATTTTAGAAAGTTAAACAGATATTAAAATTATTTGTTGGTTCCATAAATTAGTTTTTGTATAAAACGGCACCTAGAAATCAAGACATGGCGATTATAACCAGAAGGGTTTAATTATATGAACATAAAACAATTTCTACAAACCACTATTCAATAAAAAATAATCGACATGTTTCGTAAGCAATTGGTTACTACGCCGGGATGATATATATACAGATAATTTAAAAAATATAACAAAATACAAATATGTAATGAAAATAAGTACCTACAGACGAAAATATTTCAATAAGCGGTTAAAATGATTATATTATACCATTTTTTTTATTACTTTCATTAAATAGTATTGTGTACATAAGGGGCTACGGAACTAATAAATAATAATTAATGTGTGGTAAATGCTAGTTTATCAGTTGCGCAATTTTTTTTAACGTTTATTAGTAAGGAGGTACGTGTTTTATTTTCATAAATTAAAATTACGCCACGAAATGAATTTACTGTTATTGAAGATGGGTTTAAATTTAAAATTAAAGAAAGAAAGTCTAATATTTCCGAGTTACGAATAAAGTGACAATATTTGAAAATTTCCTTCCATCGCACTAAACGGAAACGCCAGCCGAGACATTGAACCTCCGACGCCTGAGTGGGAATTTTACACGTTGCCGCTGACCGGCAGTTTAGTAACAAAAAGTTAATTTATACAATTTAAATATTGAAGACAATATAAGTAATTCCTAAACGAAAATCTGAAACAGAAAAATCAGAAAAAGATACGGTCACATATGGACTCGAACCCGGGACCCATGCCTTGCACCGCTCTACCAACTGAGTTAATTTAATGTTGGAATTATTTTGAAAAGAAGTGACGTCAATGGTGATTGAACCATGCATTGTTAGGGTGATGATGATGCGCGGCATTGAAGAAAGAAACAAACAAACACAAGGAAATTTTACGTATTTTTGGCAACCCTTATGCGGACACGGTGTGATGGGTATGTACGCAGATAAATAGGCAGGCCTGTATTATGCATTACGTTCTGATGTTTTATTCATAAGCAACCAACCGTTAAATAAATCAGGAGAAAATTACGAATTAATTTTCCACGGAAGTTCAGCGGACCTCTTTATGTATTTCAGGAATCCGCCATAAGCTAAATGCTGGGTGCGATGATTACCAAAATCTGCGTTAAAAATATAACCAAATTTATTATAATAGATTTGATTTTTAGGCTTAAAATTTTAGTCATAATATCGAATGTATTACAAATACCAAATAATACTATGCTTAATTTATTCCGGTAAATGTAGGTAACAAATTTAGACTCTCTTTATTAATGTTTCTGGAAATATGTTTCTGATCAAAAGCTTAAAAATAAGTCGGGTTAGTACCTATCCCTTTTGTGAAGCCACCTACTGCGTATTGGTAAGTCTTTAATATATTAATATAATAGAGGTCAGAGGTCTGAATCGTACGGATATTATTTTTTGGATTTCTACCCTGTGCCGTCACAATCATCCGCAATATTTTTTTGCCAGGCAGGTTAGAAAAATAAAATAGATGTTTAATTTATTGTAAGTGACGCTATATAGAAAATAAATAGCAAAATTTTATTTATTATTGATACAATAGTTAAATAGTTTCAGTTACCGTTAGAAAAAATAGAACATAAAGCAATTTAAAAGTTTTCTTTCAAACATTTATGAAATTCGTGATCAAACCAAAGTACTCACCTAATATAAACGGGAAACAGCAACTTATGTTTATGGATAAAGTAAGTTGAGTGTATATTAAAAATACTAATGTCACTGTTTTGTTTTTTTTTTTTTTAAATAAAAGTCAATCAATATTATTTTAAATAATACTATTTCTAACAATTTAAAACATTGAATATTACAGTATTGAATAAATATTAACTTTAACACTCATTAACAATAAATTTACACTAGAGATTTCACAATAACGTTTGTTTCCAGTTCGGGCCACACAAAAGTCAACAAAATCCAAGACCGGGTGCGCGGCAGCTACATGTTTGTTAGTCGGAGGCCTGCAACGCGGCGCGGGGAAGTTGTTCGCGAAGTCCGCGCGGCGGAGGCTCGTCGCGGAACCGGCGAGGAGCGAGGCAAGTCGACGTCGACTGATCGCCTCTCAGCCTCCGGAATCCGCCCCCAGATGAGGGGCTGCGCACGCGCTTTCCCCGCGCCCTCCCACTCCGCCCCGCTCCCAGCCGGGTGCGAGAGTAAACAACATTGTTTTATCTTACCCGCTTCCTGCTGCCAGCCGAGCCTGCGGACGACGAAGGAACTTTACAGAACTACTCAAAGTCACCAAACTGAATTTTTCACGCGACGTGCAACACTTTTTAAATAAAAAAAAAAAATATCGAAAAGAGAGAAGTTAATAAAAGTAATAAAATGGCCACTATCAGGTATTTCCTAGTAGTTTGTAGGAAAATATTCCTTTCTTACCATACAAGTTGTTAAGGGACGTACTTGACTTATAAACAAGTGATTCCTGTCATTATTTGGAGTAAAACATGTGAATAAAAAATTGGTCTCCGGTGACTTTATTTTTTTTTTTAATTTTTAAAATTTTGTTTTCTAAAAACAATTAAAAAAATCCACATGTCGTCACTGGAAACTTAGTCGAGTAACCGCCCAAACATTCATATAGACCCTAGCTATTTCTACTGATTTCATCTGTTTATTGTTGAAAAAATATATAAATAAATGTCACCAGAGACCAACATTTCATGACATTTTTTACCCCTAATGATGTTAGAAATCAATGGTTAAAGTAAGTCAAGTTCGTCCTTCAACACCCTGTATGAAAAAAATCTAATGCAATCTAATGTATTTTTTTTTTAATTTCCTTTATTGACATCTCTGCATTATTACAATTCATTTCATTTCATGATTCTAATAGAGCCACAAGAACTGAAAATATCTTTATTCCACGCATGTATGCACTTTAAAAAAAGCGTTTCACATATTTTGTGAAAATAGGTTTTAGTTAACATTTTGTTTCTAATAGCCTGTTTGTCAATTTGAGTTATCATATAAGTGTACTTACATAGTAAGCTTTACACTGTGTTATTAATAAATAATTCTGGATTTTTTTTCACATTTCTTCTAGATTTTTATAATCAAATGACGGTAGTTGACGTCGTAACTGGATATAATACATTACATTCTGTCATAAATGTAATACTCAGCTCTCTAAATACTGATTCGCAAGTTTAAAGGTACACATTTTACGTAACAAATATTAAAACGATCCTTTTCTACGAAACCGGTTGTCACAAGTACGATTCCCGGCGGCGAAAGTAATTTTTTGTTGTCGTTTAATTTATATTATGTAACAATTTATTCATTTAAAATAATATACTACATCACATTTGCGTCTTTTTCTAGAATGATAAATACTTTCATTAGCGCCCTGGTGAAAGATCATAATTCAGAATCAAAACGTTGCTTTATATGGTTTTCGTCGTGTTTGGTGACCAGATCTAAACAGCCAGGTGTTTCCTCATCTTTCACTTCCCCACTCCACTGCTTTCAACCTCACAACATACCTCTATTATTAAGGAGGACATAATATCACAGGTTCCAGGCGGTTGGGTAGTTGGGACTCTTGTGCAGTACCTACTCGCATTAAAAATGTCAGCTAATATTTTTATACATTATTCGAAAAATAAATTTTCTAAAAGATTAAAATATTTTCAAAAATAAATGGAAAAGCGAATAGTAATATTGAAAGCAACGCTAAATTTATTAACACAATATTTTTTTTCATTGAAATAATTTATATTTAATTAACATAACATTTTTAAGTTCGACTTAATTATTACACTGAACTCACCAGCGGCTTCGCGTTCCTGAAACTCTGTTGCATAGTTTAATAATGTTATAAAAATATTTTCTAGAAGCGTTAAATTGTATTTTATAAGATACAACATTTTAAAGCGAAAAAATATAAACGGTAGTCGTAAGGTCGGTCCTAATTGATTTAGCGGTTCAGTTTCCACGGCCTTAAAACAGACGCAAGCTTGGCTTTATCAAAGCTCCACGGCTGTGCCATTACCTACGGGGAATTTGCGAATATAAGTAAAGTAAAGCGTCGCATGTTCCCCAACATAGTTACAGATACGCTCGGCAAACTTCGACAATTATCGCAGGTTAAGCAGCCAAAAAGTTGGACCAAGTCGCGTCACGCGCGTGGAATAATAATTAACTAATGGAGATATACACACCTGAATAAGCGTGTAATCTCCTTTGAGATGGATCCGATGGTTGAGGTAATCGCTCATCTTCCCATATGAATGGCTCTTATCGCGGCAGAGGGGGCTGCGCCGATTTGTGAGAAAATAAGTTTCTATCATTCCCATTGGAGGTAGTTTGGCGTTTGGGAAAGGGCATATTGCCGTGGTCAGCGGAAATTATTCAGCCAATATCATATAGTGGCAAGCTATTCTCATTATGATAACATTGCTCATTTCGGCATATAACATATAATTGAATATTTTATTTTCGAGTATCAACTATTAATTATGTTAAAATGGTTAAGTTTAAATATATTTCAATTAACCTACAAAATTTTACAATAAAACAAAATACACAGCCAACAAATAAACTAAAATATGTAACGGAACGTGTTTCTAAGGACGGATGGTTTCACAGAATTTTAACATATTCATCAAATTTTACATTAAATTCAAGTTCTGATATTATTTCATCATGGACATGATGCTTCAAAGTACTTGGATGATAACAAAATTGAAAAAGGCCTTTCACAGAACTTATTAACTATGAAAATTGATAAGTTGTTCAAATTCTGTGAAACAACCCACCCTAATTGTTTGAAAGAGACAACTGAGTGTGTAACAAGCGGCTTCAAGCCAACCTTAAATAAATAAAAAGACTAAAAATTTAAAATGCTTTTAGACTGAAGTATTCAATAACCTACCGGACAATTAAACAGTGTAAACAAATTTAAAAATCTTAAATAAATATTAGATCTTCAAAAAAGGTCGTGTTATAATTAGTCAACTCACCCAAATCTAAAGTTAAAGTTCTCTTATTCTTCTGTTGTGACCAATATTCACACCGACCTGATTTAATTCCAATTGGCCTTCCCGGCACAGAGTTTTGACGGCCGGGCGGAAATTGCCGATGAGTCCCGAGGTTTCCCGAATGAAACGTCATTTTGTCATGAAAAGCAATAATCGGCTTTCCCCGCACAGAGTTTTGGCGGCCGAGTGGAAAGAGCAGACGAATCAAGAGGCTGGCAGAATGAAGCGTTGTTCCATCACGCCACGCAAGAATTGGGCTTCTCGCACGTAGTAGAACGCACAGAGTGACGGCCTGGTAGAAATAGCCGGTGAGTCCCGAGGTTGTCCAAATGAAGCGTCATTCCGTCATGAAACGCAATAATCGGCCTTTAATCGGCCACACAGTATGTGGGTATAAAATAAAAAAATAAAAAAACCAAAATATTTTTTTTTTCAGCCGACAAAATACTGTTAACGTGCACAATACTGTAATACTGTCAATTTAAATAGATTTATCAAAATATTCCCCTACTTGATGAGAAAAACTTCAATAAGAAATGTTTACATAATGAAATTGATGTACTAAATATAACAACATCGGAGTATTTGTTTCCTAGCTGTTGAATCCGTCGCTTAGGAGTGTATTATTGTGACGTTGATATAGAATTGCTACAATAATATGGTAGGTACTGTCTTGTAACTGACCTTCTTGGAGTATGAAAAGAGATTACATATAATAAATGTTGTAATCGTGCGTATAAATCCATTTTCGATTTTGTGGATTAATAGGCATATCTTATATTCGTGTAGTTTTCTGATTTTCAGTAATTTTGAATCATGGTATACTCTTTTAGTGGAGGTTTCTGGGTTATAGTTAAAAAGTTAGGTATTATTTGTAGGTCGTTTATGTACGTGTTTTCACGTATTTCAATTAGATAATTTAGATGAGCCTGTATCAATCTAAGGTTTATGTTTAACTTAAGTTTAATACAGTTGAAGTAAATTGTATTTTTATTTTTTTGTTACAAACATGTAAATATATAAATTTTATAGTAAGTAAAATGTAAAAAAAAATTATAAAATTATTATAGTCAATCCCTCTCTTTACATGTGTTGGTAGAAGATGACCTATTCTGCCAAATACACCAATTAGCGGGATAATGTTTTCTTTTAGTTTCTGCTTAAGGCCCCCGTAGTAAGCGTTCAATGATGCAGATATGTAAATACGAATGTTAGAGAGAGCGCGCTAATATAAAAAAACTATAATAATTAAATAATTAAGCGAACATGTTAAAAATATTGAATAAAACACGACTCGTTTGAAAAAGAGCGAAAATCTCTGGACAAATGCTTTAGTTGCATTTAAAAATACGCTGTGATTTTTTTCATGCCTAAAAAAAACGTATTTTAAATAATTTTCGGAGCTTACTTTGCGATTTTTTTATTTCGAGGGAATTTCATATAATTAACGTTTCGACATCTTCAAAAATATTTTTTTTTTTGTAACGTAAAAACTTAAATAGTAAACGAGAAAATTACTATAAATCGGTAAAAAATGGGTATGCGGTGGCTTAAATGACAAACAATTGTGAAGTATTTTTGCGTATTGCGTAGTATCAATAAAAAAATTAGGATGGGTTGTTTCAGAGAATTTGAAAAATTAAAAAAATTTCATAGTTGTTTGTCCAGTTCAAAAAGGTTCTTTTCAAGTTCTGTTACTATATCATTGTTGGCCAGATGTTTCACAAAACTTAAAAATCAACTTTGAAATTTGATGATTTGTTAAAATTCTCCGAATCAAATCATCCTTAGTTCATAATTCTAAATACTTATACCAGACTAGAGATAGTAGTACCAAGATATTTCAATTATTTTCATTAGAATGTTCATTTCTTTTTTTTATGTTTTTAGATGCTTGTACGAATTAACGCGTCATGTACTACATTAGCCGAGAGGCTCGATAAAAAAATCTCGGCCTTTACGTATAAGTAGCTAATCTGGGGAAAATACGATAGATTATACACCACTTTTATAAAAAATGTATAAACACAATATCTCAAAAGCCAGTAATATTTATGAACAACATTTTAGTTTTTACGTTAATCGATCAGCTCATGCAAACTGAAAATTTAGCGTCAGCACACGATGTAAATATAGTAAAAAGTTGAGAAAAAAGAAAACGCGTGTGGCAAAGCGTTATTTGTTCACATATATTCTTTGAATATCCTTTCCACAAGCCATGCTTCATTTTTTGTTCGATTACTATGAACGTAATATGTCCTGTATTTTTATAATGTCGTTGGACATAATATGTGATAAGTGTTCCAACATTCAAAAAATAAATGTCTTCATTTGAAAGGCGATGATCCTGAGGCAATTTTATTTTTATTAATGCTTCACCAATTTTTCAATTATGTTCCTGTTATTTTTCATGTCTTTGCTAGTTTACAAAAAGTAATGTATATTAAGCACTTGAATGAGGTAACATATAAAACCAATGATGACGGCTTGAATTTGTGAAGTTACCGCTTTTTGAAGCAAGGAGAAGAATGGGTATTGCTATTATTATTGGTTATTAATTTAAAATCTCTTCAAATTGTTGGTAATCGGGGTGAAAACGGGATTGTAGGCATTAACCATTGAATTAAAAGGTTTCTTGATAAACCTTTAGTAAATTACCAATATATTATTTCGAAAATTCGAAATATACCAATCTTTCAAAACCAATAAAATATACTTTTAGACTGAAATATTATTTATGGCCCCGATATTTATTGAGTAATCCGTAAAAGTGTTCAAAAGGAATTCGATGATTCAGCAAGGGAACCGTCTCTTCCTGTCTTTCACATTTTCGTATTAACGATGCAGGGGTCCCTTGGTTGAAGACCTGCGCGGGAAATACTAAAAAAAATGGTCGGAAATGCTTCCGAAAAGGATTCAAATGTTCCGTCTCCCTCTTGCCCAGACCGGATGTTAGCGGACGCCTCATTTTCCCAAGTAGCGAAAATTGGACGGGACGCTGCGCCATTGATACGAGACCGGAAATTGGACGTCAAGGTGGAAAAATGCGCTTAAATCAAACCGGAGATCGATATTCCATTCTTTTCGGGAGGAGATTAAACTGTCTCCGTCTAACTACTTCCTGCGAACTGATTTAGAGCCTCGGCCATGGAATGGAATATCACTTATATCCAATCTCCTTTCCCTGCCATTATCATTATGGGGTAACCGAACCACTGTCGCTTGATTTAAACTTTACCAACCCGCTAGCAACCCACCAACTTCCAATGCGGGAAATGTTTGTTCTTTTTTTAAATACATTTCAATCAAACATTTCAAGCGATCATTTCAATAATCCAACACTTAACGATATTCAATCGTTGAAAATAATATTAAAAAATCTCAACATAAATATGAAAATAGAGTATGGTTGCAACTGGAACGATCCAAGATCCCTGAGTTTTACCGGGGCCAAGATAAAAATGAGATTTGGGTTCGAGTCTTCTTCATCTTCCAGTTCAGATCCTCAAGTATTACCATCCTAAGACCGCGTAAGACAGAGGAAATACGTTTTAATCCTAGTTCTTGTTTTATTTTTTATTGTATTGTCGTTGAGAGTGATGTTAACATTATTTTAAATAATTAAAAAAGAGTATTTCACAATGGGGCCTAAACATAAATAGTGATAAAGAAATAATTAATAACAAAAATATTTTTTTTGGGATCCTAATATAACGTAAAATTATTTATTGTTTTTGTGTTTAATTCGTAGAACTCCATTTAATTTTTTTATAAATTTAATTTAGATTAAATATCAAATTTAATCTAAATTAAATTTATAAAAAAAAAAAACGTAAAATTATGTTCATTGTTAGATTGACGTCGTGATTTACATGAATTTAACACATATAAAAAAATTCTTTTCTAGAATATACCGTGGGTACCTTTAGTGAATTGTTAATACGTTACACGTGATGTGTTATGTAATGTGTTGGTTATTTGGAAACCCAAGCTAAACATGCTATGCTCTTTTCGGACAATAGAAAATTGACGCCCATCAATAAATCGTTTTACATTCTTCTATAACGTTACGTTATTGTTTGATCATATGGGATATTTGCAAATAAAATATTTTGAAAGCAGGCAACAATTTTAACCTTAACTAATTTTAAAATAAAACATCAATTTTTTGAAACGTTGATATTTTTTTAATGGTTACCTCTGCGACAATGTTAACAATATGCCTATGCTAAACAAACGCTATACGAACTCTAGATCATTGCTATAGCAATTTTTAAAATTGCTGAGCCGACGCAAAACGAACACAACGGCAATGCTACGTAAACTCTACATATGTGCTGTGCCAATTTTACGACCAAAATTAGAAGGTTCAAAACCAACGGGAGGCCATCAATACAGCAAGGTCACGCTAATTTTACACCGTATATAAAATTATTCGGAAAGAATAGTACGCCAACATAATAAAAACCTTACGCCAATACTACAACAACTCTGCGATAGCGTTACGACGATTTTAATTCGATGCTACACCTACGGTACGCCAATAGCACGAAATTAGAACAAAATTACTACGACACACTACGCCATCGCTACGACATGGTGGTGCTGATGGTACGACACTGTGACAATGATATTTGACCCAAACGCTATGCCAAAGCTTATCCACCCTTATGCCAGTATCGCACTCTTAGGTTATTCTGCACTGGAATTACATTTTTGTTTGGACTGTCATGTAGTTGCGTTCAAAATATGAATGAGTTTGTTATTTTGAGTTCTTCAGTCACCACAAAATGAATGCAAGAGAAAAATCCAATCAATCTCGTGGTTTTTTTTTATAAATACATAATTAAATTGAATAATTCTCTTATTTTGTACTATTGTTGTTGTATACAATTATTGAACTCCTTTGTACATCAGAACTCTCTATAAAAACTTGTATTGTACTTGCTTACAGGGTCAGGTTCAAATTCTTTATTTCGTCACGTTTGTAACAAAAAATAAATATAAAAATGTTATTTTGCTAAAACTAATTAAAAAAACAAATTATTTGCATATTTTACTCATATGTGGTTAAATCATTAATTGATTTCCTTGTTAATAAGTATATTAAATTTAGAATGCTATTTTTTGTTCCATTTCCATTACAGATTTCAGATATCGTACTAGTCAAGAATTTTCTTAGATGTTACATTTGAAAATAAACGAGTATTCGTAGTTCACTGTATATATAATATGGAACACATAACAATATAATATTTAGTTTATAAAATAAATTGTTCATATCCTTAATTTTGTTCCGTTGTACACCGTCAGTTGTGCAACGGAATCTTCAATGCACAACAGCTGTTTTTAATTGTTTAGTTTTGGTAATAAAAGCACTTGGTCGGCCAAAAAATTACAAATACACATCCGTTGCCATTTTACATGTCAATTGAGTAAAAAAAATCTAGTTAAAAAGTTTAAATTATGAATTATAAAATATTTTAGGGTGTGTCACGTAGAACTTTTATTCCACTGTGGAATGTGCCTAACGAAATTGTTCGACATGTCACAACGGAAATGTATAAAAGTTCGTTTTTATATTTTTTTTTTTTCATTCGCACAATTTTATTTAATAAAAAAGAACATACAATTTTAACTTTCTCGCCAAAGGAGGAAACGCTGATAATTATTGTACATAATTCAGTTTAATATTTTTTTGTGTAAATACCGTTCAAGAGTCCCACCTAATCCCAACTATCTGGAGCTAGTTGGGTTATGTTGCTAGTCTGAAAGTAGTAGGGAGATGAAAGATACAAGGAAAAGGAATTTGGGGAAGTACCTGGCTATTCAGATTTGGTCACAAAACACGGCCAAAAGCCATTTCAAGCAATGTTTCAATACTAAATGTTGGTCTTACACCAGGGCGATACCGAAAGTGTTAAATATAAATACTAAATATTACTTTTATGAAATAAATCATTTTTTTATTTTTTTAAAAATTATTTTAATATACATCATATGGGTTACATTTACATACATATTTTGCAAAATATAATATTAAGGTTCATATATGGTCATGTATACCTTATCATAAAAGAGGAGCTCTTGTGCCTGATAAGGGAGCCACGATTCTTACTTAGATTCATAATTCATAATGAGATATAATAATAATAATATAATAATATATATAACATGAACTCACAAAACTTAAACGAATATAATTTACTTGTGCTGGCCGGGATTTGAACCTTACCCTCCACCACTGAGGCCGTCTGAACAAATAAACTTCCGGAACTATGAAGAAAAGGAACCTCCCTGAGAAAAAAAAGTGATCAGATCTGCGCCAGTGTAGTAATGATTATGCCTAAGAATACTTAGTACAAGTAAATTTTATGTTTTCAGTTACACAGACATTAATAAATATTTTGCGAAAGTTATTGTGAGTTTCAATTGAATAATCTTTAATATTTTTTTATTTGTCATTACTTTTTTTTATAGTAAAAATATTTTATTGCTAATTTCCAAAAATGGTAAAATTTTTAGACAAACTCTAAAAATTCAAAAATTTTGAATTGTTGATTGCACACCTTTAACTTTGATAATTAATTCCTATGTGCAACATTTTTTTCAGTGTGATTTCCGCTGTGCAACATTGCAAAAAATAATCTTTAACCTGTATAGTTCATACTCAGATTATTATGTTATGTACTATACACTTATTATTACACTCTTGAACAACTTACTTACAACAATGTATACACGTAAAAGTCTTCAAGGTGTTAATAAATACATAAATATCAAGAAATCAGGAGGTTGTTTGTAGCGATATTTCGTTCACAGGGATTGTAAATGTTGTGGATTAATATGCAATATGTGCAAGGAAGTGATCTGAATCCCGATGGTAAGATTGGCCGCTCGACCGATCGAACTCGAAACTCGATCCGTGCGGCGAGCGAGGCAATTCAACTGTTTGGTAATCCTTGAAATTCTTTTTCTGAAGGTAAGCTGAAATTTATTAAACATTTATTTTGTACAAGAACAAAGTTGTAGTTAATTGTACAAAAAGTCGGGGATACCCGAGGAAGACATAAATCAAATAATTAATTTTGGTAAAATGAAACGTAATTGGTGAACGAAGAAAAATATGTAAGGAGAATACATGACCTGGAAGTGAATAGTTGAAGAGTTCGAAAACGCCCAAAGATGACATGGTACGATCAAGTGAATGTAAAAAAATACTTTAATACAATACAATAACATTATTTCTACCTTAAAATGCAACCAGTTGCCAGGTACAATTCACAACCTCGAAACTTTACCCAAAACCATTCGTAAGTTCCCGAGTAAATTAGTGCTTCATAAAATTGATAATTTTAATTCCATTTTGTAACCAGTTTTTTTTTAATAAAATATTTTTGAATTAACGATGATTTAGGAAGAGTTGTTTCACAGAGATTGAACAATACAACAAAATTGAAAAATAATTTTCAAGTTCTGTAAAGGTTCTTTTCAAGTTATGTTATTACTATTGGCCAGTTGGTTTACAAAACTGAAGTAATATAAAAACATTAATAAAACTTTCACAGAACTAGAAAATTATCTCTGAAATTTGATGAATTGTTAAAATTCTGGGAAACAATCCATCCTAAATCTTTGCCAAAAACTGATCAAAGCATATTTTTTATCAATAGTTGCGAAATTGCCTCATTTTAATTACATGAAAATGGAATTAAAACTTATAATTAGTTTTAATTATCCTGACGAAGAAACCGTTGGCTTTGAAATATGACCGGTTTCATCATGACACAAAACATCATATTGGGCAACTTTTAACTAACTCTAACTTGGCCAAAAATTTCAAACGAGTTGTAGTTATAGATGATCTTCCTGGTACAGGAATTCCAGTCTGAAACATTTTAAACAAATTTATAACACCTGCCTTGACGATGGATACTGTAAAGTTGTACAAAAAGTTGGTTACAAAGGAGGAAGCTCAACACGGCATTACACCCCAAAATAAATTACGGTACTTTCTGTAAAATGTTTGAAAAAATGTTCATTCCAAAACGGATATCGTATTATTAGTAATGTTTTACTTAAATATATTTGGCTGTTTTTAAGTCATAGTTTTCTTTCTTGGTGCGGACATCTTCAGATTTTAAAGGCGAGAAAATATATAAAGCATAAATATTGAATATAATATGCCAGCATAATTTTAAAGTGTACCTACAATTATGGTGATATTGTTTAGCTGGATTGTACCAGTCAAGCCCAGCTAAAAAAAGAGTGAAAATTAAAGTTAATTTATGTGGAATTGGAAAATTTAAATTTAAATAAATATGTTTAGAAAAAAATTAAAGTAATAAACTAATGTGGAATTGGAAGCTCTAAATTAAATAAATTTAACCAAGGAATATATTACGAAACAAAAAAAACAGTAACTAGTTCTCAAATCTATATAAATTGTTTTCATGATTGATATTTCAAACATCGCGCGTGCGTTGGCCAAAGAATTCCAATATTTGCTAAAAATATAAATCCATAAATTCCATAAGCCTATTTTTGATTTCCACGAAAAAATAATGAGCAACTTATTTTGGTCCCATTATCAAAATCAAATTATAAAGTTTGTCTCCTTCTAAGAAGGTGATACATTCTGAAGAGGCTTACAACTTCGGCTTCTCGGCAACTTCTTATAGATAATTTGTAGCCTCCTATTGGTTGAAAAATATTATGACGCTTTATCATCCATTCTTCCGATGTTTGTAACAATATTTTCAAAAAATATTTTCGGTCTACTATACATTGTAAAGTTTGCATTGTGTTCTATTTCCCGGAAGTTGCGCAGGAAAATGGCGATATCCGCACGATAGGCGCCATCGAACAAAGTTTAATCAAGGGGTAGGAAACCATTCTTTATTCAAATCGGCAAAACCGTTCCGCAGGTTTCTTTTCTTTTACAAAGGCATTGTGTTTATGAGCGACCACAGAATTTCAATACTTAGCGATTATTTTTATATTTATTGACAGCTTCATAAAAGAATATCCCCATTGAATTGTTCATTATTGCATTTAAGAAGCAATTTTTCATAGCAATAAAAAAATAAATATATTTGTTATCGATAATATATGATTTAAATTTATATCTTGATTAAATCCCAAAAACCTGTAACTAGAGTATTATTTAAAAAGTATGATTTTAACTGACAAGAAAACAGAAATGTATTTTGTTGTATTCATAAGAATTAATCTCCCTGCATTGAATTTATATATTAATATTGGCTCAAAATTTTTTACAAAAGCAAAATACAATTGATAGTCATGTAATATTATATTTTTCAAGTACAGTATTCATAAAATATCTCACCTCAAATTAACGGGGTGGCAGCAAAAAACCAGAGTATTTAAAAATTCAAAGCCCAATATTAGCGTTTTAACATTAACAAAAATAAAATTATTCGCCTAGATACAAGGCCGCCTAATTTATAATCAAGACTTGTTTTTTAAGGGCCGTATTAATGGCCTCGCTTCCCCGTGATTCTGTTTTTAATTTCCCGTTGTATTTAATATTCTGTCCTCTGGGCTGGGTTAGAGGGATGGGGTGGGGAGGGGTGTGTTGAAGACCTCTTCCTGAATTTATCAATGCAGCCGCAACCCCTGGGTCGCGAACAGGACGAGTAAGCGCCGTTGCACGCCCCGCTACGAACAGGGAAGGAGGCTTTATTGGACAATTTGTAGGCTAAACAAAGTTTTCCATCTGTGGTTTAAATAAAAGATTTTATTTATTTCTCATTTGTAGATTTATATGTAGTTGATTTATTTAATTGTTTGTGTTATTGATAAGGAAAAAAACTTTTTTTTTTAATTACTGGTTAAAATTCTGCAATATTTTTTTCATGAAAACTATAAATTAAATTGTACTTCAGGTGAAGTCTATATACTTCAAAAATCATTGATGTTCACATTTTTTAATTGATTGAGTGCAGTAAAGTCCTGTTATGATCTGGCCAATTTGCATTTCTTCTTGCCGTGTTTGATAATATATTTTTATTATTTTAGGGATAGAATTCTGTTACGCAGATTAATCAACATTACATGAAGAATGCTGTTCACAAAACGACTGGTATTAAAATAAATTTAAGATGAGTCAATTAAATTTTTCAGATATACCATGAACCTACATCAACAATGCTGTTTTTAGTCATTTAAAAATTTTACCAAAATCAATCAAAAAAGGAATTTTTTAATTTATTGAATGCGCGTTGTATCGCGGAAAATTAATTGACGGAAAACACAGCGGAGTGGTGCCGTGCATTTTGTGAAACGTTTCGATAGAGCTATACAAACACCTACTATAAAATTATTGGTGTTTCCAAAAATATGTGTGATAAAATAAAACGGTGCTGTTTTTTGTTTGCTCGGGGAAGCCTCAAAATACCCGATTCCGACAATTTGTTATTAGGTCTAATTATGCATTAATTAGGTGAATTTTGTGATGGCTTCCACTATTTACTTTTTTGGATCATCTATACAGCGTTAGCTGCGTGAATACATTCTCGTAATTTGAGACACAGATCCATTTAAACTATGTGTAATCTTTAGGAAGAATCTTATTGCTGATCCCACTTCATTTACTCATAATATAAGGTGCATAAACTTTTCTTTAAAAAATAAAATTGTAAAGTGTTTAACCGCTCTTTTGCAATAACTTGCCGACAACTAATATTCTCCCCGAATTTCAAACTACAGAATAATTAGAACGAAAGTATCCACCGCTAAGAACATTTGAAGTAAGTACCTTCGAATGTTAATAAAACAAAGGGAGCCTATTCACCGAAGAAATAACAAAGACAACAGCAGACAGCCACCAAAGGAGTGCGGGGGCAGTGAACCACATTAAGACGCGGCCCTCTTCGGCAAAAGCGTCGTGAATTTCTTAATTAAAAAACTTTTGTGTATTTTCAAACCTATCCACTGAAGTAAAACATGTATTTACCATCGGCCTGGCGATCCTTAGTTCCTTCGAAGTGATGCTATAAGAACTGAGGATCCGTGGTTGCTTTGAAATACTATTATATTACAGTATCTAAAAAAAATCTGCTACGGTATAAGTTTCCAAAATTGTACATATACTTGAATCCAAAAGATACAAGAGCTAAGATCTAGAGTTGAGCGAGTTACACCGATTTGATAATTATGATATATAAGATAATTACATTTAACCATTTCACATAAAGAAGTTCGATTCCCATCCCCTAAATAACTAATGAAATTATTATTATAACAGACATTATTTGAAAAAGTTTATTAGACCAGTTCGTATACAAATATAATTTATTTCAGGCACACCAGACACGCCTCCAACACACTTCTATTGGTTTATCTCTTCAGTCGTAGGTATTTTATTAACAAAAGTAACATTAATGAGATTTTTTACAATGGACCCTCCACACAGCATCCCAAAAGATGCCGCCTGAATCTGAATGTATCTAGTGCATATATAATTGATACAGAAATAACGCAATAAAAAAGTCACAAATATTATGGTTAAGACACTTATACGCAGTCTGAGAAATAATCAGAATAACAATGGAAACAACTAAGCAGTAGACCTATTTTAAATCAAAACCAAAAGTTCCTTAAAAGTATAAGATTTGTAGGAAGGTACCTGAATACCTACCAATTTAATTAATGAATATGATATTTAAAAAATTAATCTTTACTCAACCATTAGCGGCAACCATCTTAAACCGGAACCGGAACGTCATAAACAAATTTACTGGCAGATGAAATGTCAAATGGTCGAGATGAAACAAACTTTGCTACGCTCATTCAATGAGGTACAGATATTTATTGACTAGTCAAAACCTTTAAAACTCTGGAACATACTCCTTGGCGGTAATTCAAGTATAAAAATTGTTTTAAACAGGAGCGACGAAGCGAATTAACATATTATTTGCTAGAAACATGAAATTAGCATTACTTGTGGAACACTGAACCTGATGGACAATGAGCCCCTGTAAATTGTTGTACTTTTATTATTATATCACATAATAAATAGGTAGACTATTTATTTATTCGACAATTTAAATATTTATTTAAATTTATTATTATGTACTCATTGAGACCGTGATAAATTTATTGGGGATTCAAACCAACATAAGACGGAGTTGTTGTAAAGGTTAAAATATCTAATACTTAAAGAAACTTGTAGTAAATATTAAATTGTTCGTAAAACAGTTTTCAATAGCTTCTAGAGCAGGGAAAAAGTGTCGGATGGTACTTACTGCAGATAGTTCCATTGTAATCTAGCAAACAGAGATATCAAATTATAATTCAATGAGGGAACACGACTCTCGATATTATATTACGAGATCGAACATAGCCGAAGCTAGGTGGGCGGAAACGTGTTGGAATTCAAAGTAATAAGCTACCACAAGCCATGTAATTAATATTACCAGTTAAGTGCAACAATTACTAGGTACGTTAATCTTTGCTATAAAGCATTCAATTTGGATAAGATTGGATAATATAAGGATAAGAACTTGACCACAACTCTTTATTTAATTTTATTGGAATAATTTTTGAAGGTTATATTTTTTAATTTTATATATAATTTAAAGGAATATAATACAAATAAATTTAAACGAAACATAAAACAGAACAAGACACAGAAACATGAAAAAGTAACGGTCTCAACTGGTAATCGATCCCAGGATCATTGTCTGATCAGGAGAACGCCTCAACCAACTCGATCACTGGGACCTAAATATTTTACAAATTTTTGTCGACCTCATTTTTCAAATACAGAATAAACAATATTATCTTCAACTAATTTTTCCCTTATTTTTAGCTGTTATCTTTTTGAATTATTATAAAGTTATTGGAATTATTTTTTTAAATAAAATTTGAATGTAACGCCTTTCAACGTAATATATCATTAATGAAGAAGATTACATTAACGAATAATACTGAAAATGGAAAAAAAATAGCCATCCCGTGTTCGATCATCAGTTGAGACAATTACCTTTTTTATTTTTAATAGTCACATCAGCTCTGGGCAAATGAGGTACATTTAAAAATATGCGGGAAAAAACACTAAACACTTACTTGGTAAGTATGATAAACCGTAAAAAATACGCAAGTATAATATTTTGACTAATCAAATATGATTATTTTATGATAACCCACCGCAACCCTTTTCAGCTCATTTCTGTGTTGATGTTTTAGGATCCATGTAAGTGTGGAGAGTGGAGTGTGTAGCAGGAACGCTAAAAACACGCGCCGCCCGGAGAATTATAACGTCCACCGCCGGGGGCGCCACCACGAGGTGACTAGGTGAGGCGAACAACACAGGTTAGGGGGGCGATGGGGCGTCGACGAGTAACGAAATAAACGGTAGCCGGAACAATAACAGAATAGCAACACCGAGAAATGCAAACTACCAAGCGTTCCCAAGCACACTGAAACTTGGTTCAAGATAAAACAATGTCAGTGTTTAAGAATGACACTCAATAAACTAGGGGTATTTGATCACATTTGATAACCGTCAAAACTTGACTCATTAAACGCATCATTTGAACACTGTTTTGTATGACGTACTGTTGTTGTTAGTATGTATCGAAGCTACCTGTCGAATGTTGGTATTGTTGGTACCACTAACACGTCACTTGAGTCGAGATATTGAAAAAGTAACAAGTCTATAATTTATTTATTTATTAACGGTCCAAGTACCTTTACATATACAATAAAACTGTTTTTACAAAAATTGGATTACAAACAATTATACAATGTAAACATACTAATATGATAGCTAAAGAAGCGTTAGAACTATATTTTACAATCAGGCTAAAGGAAAAAAAAAGTAAACCAATAATTATTTACAGAAAATATGTGAAACGCTTTTTTTTCAGTGCTATTAAAAAATATCTGTTACTTCTGCGAATCGGTTACTTAAGCTGTAATAGGTATTGACCTTACATTTTAAGTGAAAGATAATTTTAGTTCGTATGACTCTATTTGGATGCTCACCAAATGTAATGGAACACCAACATATTTATATCATTCATTGTCGGGGAGGGTGACCATGAGGTGACAAGGTAAGGCGGTACAACACAGGTTAGGGGGGGTGGTTGGGTGTCTAATGAATGGTGTAACGAAATAAATGGTATTGCGGACCACCGGGATGAAGATGCAAGGGAATAATAACAGAAATGCGACAATGAGGCTTGCAAACCACTAAGCACCCCCAAGCTTACTGAAACTACTTGATGTCATTGTTCAAGAATGGTAGGTACCTATCAGTGGCGGTTCGTGGTCTAAATCATTGGCAATTAAAAACTGCAGATCTAGAAGGCCGTTTAGAAAAGAATTGGCACAATTTTTTGTGTATCAAGTTTAAAAATAAAATAAATGCCTACTACCATAGCGAAATTTACTTAATACAGAAAATATTATGATGCGCGTAATATTATTATAAAGATGAAGAAATGTGCTAGAGTGCCTAGGTTCCGACCACATTACAGAGAAGATATTATGTCATCCGAATGTATTCGGTAATGTTCGAAAATTTTCGTTTCCGAGTCAAACAATGCCGTCGCGACGCACACGGATAGCGAATTTTGACCTACCTATTTTTAAGCTTACTTGTGCGTTCTGGAATCCGCGTCGGGCTAAGTTCCCACTGGTGGATTGTTTTACTACGGTGTTGTGGCTGGATGTTCATTCGTACGAGCGGAATTTTTACTATGGAATAGTGGCGCACTGTTCTAGTAATGTGTAGTAATATAATAATATATATTATATAATGTGTAGTAATCCAAGTGTCTTGTTCGCCGTAGTTGTTCTATTGAGATCCACTGCACATCAGTACATCATTAGAGAAAACCGCCATTGGTAGGTATTTAATGATATTTGGAATAAGCCGTGGGCATATTGAAGCAAACAAATTACCGTAAGTAGCGGAGTAATCCAAAGAGCCAGTTTCTTTGCTAACTCTTAGTATGGGGTTCTTAACCCCATAATTGCACAAGCAATAATGATTGTGGGAGAAACTATTCAAATATTGTCAGATGTAATTCAGGTATCCCCCTGTGATATCTGTCTAATGATCACTAAACATAAATAAATAATTATAAAAATGACATAAAACCAGTTTTTGCATTGTTTTAATTAAACGCTTAAATTTTAAATAAAAAAGATTTTCTTAAAAAATCTTTAATTTGTTTTAATATTATTTTATTATCGTATTGAGAAAAAAAGAAATAAATTTGATAATATTCTTAGAAAAATGTTGAATATTAATGAATTGCAAAAATATGCCTGCGTGTTAACTTGGCAAGTGGATAAGCGGGTACCTGTTACCCACTCTTCCGCCTGCCATACGTTCAAAGCTTGTTTTTGTAATTATGCAGAAGATTATATTCCCACCTCCTGATTCTAATCCTCCCCGCATCCTTTGTTCTTGCATCGTGTTTTCTACATGAAACCAGACGCAGTTAATTATGTAAATGATGTATCTCTCTCTGTATATGGTATGCCCGATAATCCTTGTAAAAACTGAAAACGCTTCCCATTATAATTTGCAGGGAAGATTTATTTATGAATCTAAATCATTCTGAATTTGATCAAACTCAAAGAAACTAAACTTTTGAGAATACTAATAAAATATTGAACCATAAAGATGAATGAGTACTTTACAATCCAAATATTCAAGCCAAAAGGGAATGGTATAAAATAATGTAAATACAAATTCTGAGGGTATATTACGAATGATAATAAAGTGAAAATATTAAAAGTACCGAAGAAAGTCTTGATGATTTCTTTTCTCAGTATCTTGGCAAAACATTACGGACAATATTTAAAAGAATGTCAGAACACTTACGAGCATGTAAACTCGGCCATCCTGACAAATCGGCAATTGCCGAGCATTTAATTGAAACCGGCCATAACTTTGAATTTGTTCCTGAAATCCTGGGAAGACCCAAAACACATAGAACACGTCTAATTACGGAGGCAAATAAATTTTTTTAAATTCCACTGATTAATAAAGACGACGGGGCTAAACTCAATGGTTCTTGGTATCCAATAATTGACAGCTAAACCAAAACTAGATGCAAAAAAACATCTTAAATTATAATGTATTATATTACATTTGATTTATCACATATACAATGTATGTAAGCATGTCATGCTTCAGCACGCACTTCACCACAATCTTTACAAATTCGCCCTGAAACTTTGGTTAAATAAGGAGGTAGGGAAAGACGGCGTAGTAATAAATCACTATAATACTTTTCGTCGTGAAGGTGTCAAAACATGTCTAATAATTATTATATTTAAATCTTTTTTTTAATTGTTAATTAATTTTTTGTCTCTTTATCCTTCTAGTTGAAACATTTTCTTTTCCCTTTTGGTGGTCATTGAACAGTATTATTTATTTTTTTAATATTGTTTTTCGTGTAGAGTATGTAACGAAAAATACTAAATAAGAAATTAAAATTCTAACTATAGCTTTTGGAGTTTTAGGACTTTGTTTTATGTTGTCGAATTATTAGTTTGGCTCGAGATCTCAAAGATCTCGGCTTTCAGCAAATTTTTCGCAATACATATTTACTGATTTTTAAAGACGGTTGAATTAAAATATGGCTATTTAAATAAGGTAAGGATAGTAAAGTATAAAGATGGATTGGTCTAATGGTATTAACTAAATATTGGTTGGGTAACCAATGTTCTTTGTTTTCTTGCGCTAAATAAACTAACATATATTATGTTTAGAAGATTTTAAGACTTATACGTGTATATTTCATACTTTGCAATTATTTTGTAAGGAAAACACTGTTGTACATTTTCTTTGGAATTCCTTTAAAACTTCGTCAATATACGATAGCTTTGAAAATGAAAAGATAAATGAAAGAAGATCATTTTCTTATTAAGGTTGCAGAGAGATTTTAAAAGAACAATCATTTATTATTTGCTTGTATTTAAAATGTAGATTTGCTTTGCAGAACAACGGAATCTGGGATTTACTTTGTCACATTTTTAGTATGCAGATTGTGAGTCTTCGATGCATTCTCAATGGAAAATCTGCATTTCGTGTTTATAGGTGCAGCTCACTAGAAAAGGTAGACATTATTCAGAGTGCATGCATATTATTGCGGAATAAAGAGAATTAAATTATTCATGGTTGTGCAACTTCTTTATCGGAATCACGGCTAAACGGAACTTGCTCGGCATCGCTACGGAAATATTTACATGAACTTAATCTTGGAAGTTTACAGAAGGATCTCTCTATTGACTTTATTTTGAGTATTATAAGGAATATTCTAGTAAATTCTAAACTAAACTTACTGGTACTAGCGCAGTTCCCTTGCAATGCTCTGGGCTACTGTTTGAAGTGTACAGATAGCCAACATCTGTTAGGATACAGCCCAAGAAGAAAAATATTAGAAGATTAGAGTACAAACATAACGTTTTGAGTTTTATTTATTCATTTACAGGAAATCGACAGCTGTTTAAATTTTATCTGTTTATATGTGTATTGTGTAGAATACGAATTGAAGATGTCCACATTTGGTATCATACCTATTATTGTAATTATTACGTAGTCTATTTACGCATAAATTTTGTTCAAAATTGTAAGTTTTATATTAAATAAATATTATTTATGTGTTGATGATGAGATAATTCAATTCACAACTAAATTATTCCCTAAATAATTTAGTTGTGCTACCATAAAGACTTTTTCTGATACGCATATATATTCAGTTTTAACATATTTTATTTGGCGCATATTATAATTTGGCGATACTTTGAAATAAATAAATGTAAAATTCATTTTTATAATAATGATTTTTTTATTACAAAATACACCTGTGGCTTCCTTCAACAGACTTATTGACATTTCTAGCTTTCCTCTTCTTAAGCTGGTTTACTTCCCAAAAGTAGGCCTTGAACACCACGATTGATTACCCCTGGCTCACCGTGAGGTCCTTGGCGCGGAACAGAGCCCGGTCCATTGTCTAAGGTTCCTCAATCGGATATTTCTTAGATCGATCCACTTCTTCCCCTCAATTTGTTTCTGACGCAAAACTCGACTTGTCCCCATCATTTCGAATAGCCTATCACCAGCAGCCCAGTAACATGGTTAGAGAATCTTGAAGGTAACCTTAATATCAATATGTTCAATGTTTCTGTCTGTTTTAATACAAACAAAGATTGAAGTCAATACAATTATATAATGCAATACGCTGCTTTGTTTATTTTAAAATAAACTATTCTGATTTAACGACTCTTGAAATCATCCGACTTATTTTTATTCCTATATGTAAGCGTTACTCTCACGTTAAGGCGATGCCATACGTAGTAATGCAAAATCATGTGTTTTTGGTTTGAAAATTTGGTCGCCTAGAAATGTTTCAGATGCTTTAATTAAATACTGTCAGTAGAATACATCTTGGCTTTTGAAATAATCGAGTATTTTTTAGATAAGTCTTTTTATAAGCCCAGGAAAAAATAATGTATAAGGCCTATGAAAACTACTTTAAAGTTCAAAATCTCTTCTTACGAACCCATTTTCGGTTATGGTTTTATTGTATAATGTAGCGAATTAAGTGATTTTTTAAATTAATCGAAAAACATTTAAATATTTGTGCCTGAACATCCAAAAATAAAATAAAAGGCACTTTTTCGCCATGTTTTTTTCTTGCATAAATCCAAACAGATGGATAGTGTTAAGCGGGAATTTAAGCCCTATCGCCATCTACGTAAGGTGTGTTATTGATAGCGGCTCGATTCAAAATATTACACGACATAGTGCATCGCCTTAATCAATTTCATCATTCACACTCAGTCAAAGTTGATTTTGCACAGAAACTTATCAGAGATAACATATTGATTTTAAAATCGACAATTTTTCACGGATTCCATACATAATTAATAATAAAGCATGCTTGAATTAGAACGCTATTATGCACTCTTAGCCTTGAATCCTTTGACATCGTTTTATTAGTGTCCGTTGCATTCGGCACCCTATTAACTAATTGCCTGCCAGTCATTTCCATTCATTGCCTTTACCAGTCTACTTTTCCCCAAAGGATTCATTGTTCAAAACTGTTTCACAGAGAGTGTTTCTATCTTGCTCAAATACTCATTGATCATCATCGTTCTTTTGATTCCTCACTGAACAATGTATATATTATTATATTACTATAAAAAAGGAATCTCTGCAACCAGTAAATACTATCCGTTTCAATGGAACAATTTAATTCAGAAATAATAGTTAAAAAATTAAAGTTCTTGGTCGCGTACTAAAGGGAGAAATATTATTTCGATGGGATGTCGTCGGTAAAGTTTCTTTGAGTGGCGGAACCGGCGCGAGTCAGCGACGGAAAATGGAGCCGTAAAACTAATAATGAAGTTCTGGCCGGTTCTTAAGCGAATGCTGTCACTGTAAACAACGAACAGAAAATGCATCAAATTATCACACAAATATGGTGAACTTTGTCCTACATAAATTTAAAAGGTGATGGCGCGCTTGATAACATTCTACAGGCGACATTTTTTCCTCTTAAATACATTTGCCGTTTCGGTAACACATTTTGCGTTTTATTTTTAATAAGTACGTTATTAAAATATATATTTTCATGGTTTTTTATGGTGAAATGTTGTGTAACTATTTGTTTGAAGAATTCAGACAAGCGGTAAAGTCTGATACCCAGATGTAGTATAAATTTTTGAAGAGAAAATATTACTCCATTTTGCCTTTTTCTAAAATATAATAGATTTTTCGTGAATTCAGATAATCTCGTGATTTTTCACGAATTTGCACAAGTGTATTAAAAAAAAACACTCTTCCGTAAAAAATTATAATAGCTTGTTGTTTGCATGCTTTTTGTGATTATATAATGAATAACTGCTTTTTTTCAATAATAAATTTGATATTATTATGTTAATAAAATGTTTCAAATTATTATTTATTCCTCTGTCAAAAAAATCTCTGAAGGCGGTGCGGCTAAAATGGCCTATGAACACTAACACGATGGTCGCATTTCGTGCATGACTCCACTGAGAGACAGCATGAGAGATTCTCACTGCCTCGTAAGCTCTGGTCTACCATCATCAAAGGATAAAGTTCACCCACAGCCGTTGTGCCCATTTGATGTACAGGTGGGGCCTTAAGGAGTCGGTGATGTGTGAATGCGGTGCGGTCGAGACCACCGAGTCTGGTCAAAGAATGCTCGCTGCACTCATTCCTCGGCGGGATTGATGAGGTCCACGGAGTGACGCATAAAACTGGCTCTCTACCTAGTTGTCCCCCTCTGACCCTCCACCATACGAAAGAAGAAGTATTCCAACTCTTACCGTCTATTACTCTGAGTAAGTGTAGGTGGGTAGTATTTCTGGATAGTTTTAATAACTTACCCAATATCGCAGTCTTTTTTTTTCATTTTTTATATTCTCCAGTTATTGTATAATTTTTAAACGATTTGGTTCAAAGAAACTGTATTTTCTTTAATCATTGCGAGGAAACCATTGAAAAAATATTTAAGTTTGTGTGAGCTACATTAATTAATTTTCCTGTAACGTTGTTTTAAAAACATACATAGTTACATTAGTCTAGCTTAATGTAATGAAGATAATATTAAATTGCTGGTAAAAAATTAAAACCATACAAATAAAAAAGATCTTTGCTTAAAATTACTATTTTGAATTACGTTTTTCGGTTGATCTCAACTTTTATCACGACAATAAACAGATATGTCAACCGAAACTGGTCGACAACTCGACAACTGAAATAATGTGATGTGTAACTTACCTTTTATACACAATTAGCTTTAAAAGATTTCGTTTTTATAAAATAAAAAAAGTGGTGTCAACAAAGTTAGTTATTTTATTAAAATGACGCCACAGAGTGATTCAACGATTACAAAAGAAAAATAATACCTATCTTTATTCAGCTAAAATTAAATTTTCTGCTTTATATTATGTGTATTACATTATTAATATTTATATTTTAGTATATTGTTTTAAATATTCTTCAAAACATGGTAGGTACTAGATAAATACGTTTGATTCATAATATATTTCTCACTTGTGTTACATAATATTCGTAGCACTTCTACCACCATCGCAGTGACTACTAGTATTATGGGAAATATTAAAAGTTTCCTCGCTAGATTTTTTTTTATCAAGTTTTACGTCAGGCCACCGTCTTACCCGAGTCGCCTAAGGCATGTTCAACCCCATACACTGTTTTAAATAGCCATACAAATTGTTGTGCACACCGCTAAAACGGAAGAACCGAACTCAAAGAAAGACTTGTTGTTCATTATTAAGGATTGGATGTTTTTACTCGGGGTCCGGGAAATTATTTGGAATTTGAGAAGTAAAGACAGGGGAAAGGACGCGAAAAGTCGGGAAAAAATCTTGGAAGAATAACACTGCCGTGAGCCATCTTTCAGTCGTATTTTGCATTAATAGTTAATGTATGTAGACGAGTTCATTAGAAAGTTATTTTAAGTTTGTACGGGATGCAAAATGAGGCAACATTTCATTTCCCCGACCGTATAAAAGTAATAACCTACTTGGGAGGAAGTCTCCAATTTTTTTGCAATATTTAACCCATCTTTTCTTGTTTGTATTAGATTTTTTCACGGAATAAAGATGTAGGTTATCTTTATGTACGCAGTTAAAATAGACGTTATTAGTTTGAATTTTGCTTCACGATATAAGTTTTAATAAAATTCTCGTGATTTGTCCGTATCCTAGCAAATAGGCGTTTGTCTAACGGAGACATGGATGGTAAATAGGTCATCCCGTTTGAAGGAATTAATCCTTGGATAAAAATAGATTGCACCGATGTAACATAACATGTTTGTTGTATGTATTGATATTGTGTCAGTTAGATAGTTATGTGTATATCGCCTATTGACGCAGACGAAGCTTGGCTGATGGAGGATGGCCCTGGCTTCGAGCGCTCTAGGGCGGCGCTGATAGGGCAGATTATTCAGATATTTTATGGCAGTTTTTCGTCATAAAGTATAAATCCGTGTGCTGTTTACCCGCCAGTTTTGCCGAAAGGCGAATCACTGCCTTCACATCGGTATAAATATATTTTTTACACTTCTTTACGATGTCGAGTGGATAGTAGCGGGAATTGAAGTATCTCAATTTATCAGATTGATTTTTTATGAATCCTTTATATATTGATGGGAGGTTGTGAGGGATGTGATCGCCGGTCACGCGAAATGGAGGCGAAGTAAAATAAAATTATGATAGCGTTTTATAAATCTACACTACCGATAGAGTTATTTAATGCTGCTAAAGATAAACGGTTATCGCTTTTCCCCACTTTCTTTTAATCGCACGATCTTCGGCAAATAACAATAATAACCCTTATTGACTACTAGCTGCACCCGGCGTTGCTCGGGGTTATTTAATTTAATTTATTTATTTAATACACAATAATTACATATCACAGAATTCAAGCATAATCAATTGTTATAATTTAAACAAAAATAACAATGAACTGTGCCATTTGAAAGAACAAAATAAATACAAAATCTGGAAGGAGATACAAGTACTTACAAAAAATATTAAACAAGTATGAGTAGACTTAGGTTTAATTAATGATGATTTAAAAGATATGATTGTATAGAATTATGTAACTATTTTCTGTGCAGTTAAACAGATCCGCTACATCTGCGTACCTATTACTAACGTCATGTAATAAAGGTACAAGCGAGTGTTTGAAATGCTCAATTGTTAAACTTAAACTGGATTTCAGAACGAGTAGCTCTTGTAGGTATATGTAATTCAGTGAGGTTAATTAAATCAAGGCTGTCTACACTATCATTTAAAATTTTGAACATAAATATTAAGTCGGATATAATTCTTCGATCTGAGAGTTTCAGTATTTTTTTATTATTAAGACATCGGAGTTTATGTTTTCAATGGGAATACCAAGTTTAAAATTAAGGCGTTTTAGGAATTTGTGTTGAATTTTTTCGATTGAGTCTGAATGTATTTTAAAATGGGGGAATCAGATCGAGGAGTTATATTCGACTCGACTTCGGACTTAAGATGTATACAAAATTTTCAAGGTTAAAATATTCCTGAAGTCTCTGGAATTTCGAAGAATGAAGCCAAGCATTTTCATTCTCTTATTATTAATTGCGTTTGTGTGAGATATAAAGTTTAATTAAGAGTCAAATAAAGCCCAGGTAAGGGTTGAGTTATTAAATTCATTTGAATGCATAATTTACTGTAAAATTACTATACATATATATATATATATATATATATATATATATATATATTTATCCCCTCTCGTACTATGTTGATCTCGCGCGACGGTACGCCAGGTATATGTTGATCCGTTTGCATTTGTTGATCCACCCCGGATATGTTGATCCACTACCCAAGCTGGCATACATATGTAAATCCCTACAGATCAACTTGTGTCATCGAGATTTTGCTGTAAGCCACGCCCATTTTTCGGTCGCATATACATTTTACACGATTTATTTTGTTGATCTATATATTTCTGACAAACTTGACCGCTTGCATGTGTTGTAACTTGTAACCGCCAATTTCGCGCGCGTTGTGGTACTTTTTAGATTCCGTTAGAACATCCATATTCTATGAAAATGACTCTGTACTTAAAGAGGATAGACTGCCTCACGCGTATTTATATTGAAATGGAACTTTCAAAAACGTCAAATCCATGCTTAAAAAATCTTTTGAACTTGATTAAACAAAAATGTAATTTTAATGCATCATTTACTACGTTTCGTGACTTAGCAGGGGTGCCCGGGTTCATGGGGTGAGATTTGTCTAAGTCATTTTATAAGAGAAATTTTGAACATTGATTGAATAAAATTTTATTTTAATGTATCTTTTACCATCTCTCCCGACGTAAGTTTCTTGTAATGATTAAGTTGAAACAAAGCGTAATATCCATAATATGTGCCTATTAAAATTGCGGTGATTAGATTGGTGAGAATTTAATTTTTCAAATTTTAAATTGAAATTGCTGAAAAATTTATTCCAATTTGTTTTTTACTAAACATGGCTAAAGTCATTTCAAGCACCGATTCCAACCAACGATGTTTTAGTATATGTTCGTCAATCAACAGGAGCCATAATGTCTGTACATCAGAGCCCTCGAGAATTATTACAATTATGTGTACCGCCGCCCCGGGAGCCATTTATTAGATAACCAATACACCTACCATTAGTCACCGCCAACGATTTAGCGAGATAGTTGTTTATTTTATTACATCGTCTCCACACAGGAGGCCCTAAGGAAAATCGTAACTCTCAAGGCCTATGTCATCTTTGTGAATGCTGTGTTGGGGGTATTTTGAAAGAAAGGAAGGTCAGTGAGTTCTGGGAAGGAAATAGGTATGGATGGGTGGGTAGTATTCTGGAGGTCAGTGTGTTCGAGTGATAAACATAAGATTCCAACTCTCCTACTGCGTTGCAAGGCGATGCGTTGAAAGAGGATTAATCGATCCGGCCCACCACGCATTTGGTAGGCAAGCACATCCGCCGCCAAGAACCGAACAAACCTCACCCCATAAACCCGGGCACTCCTGCTAAGTCACCAAACATATCAAACTACTTGAGGTGGCTCTCGACTAGCAATCCGTAGGTCGCGGGTTCAAATAAATTTTATTAAAATTAATTTGCACTATTTTACAATTAGTGTTTGGTTATATCTGAATAGCCAGGTACTCTCCCACCTTCCTCCTCGTCATCTCCTTTGAGGTCTCCTTTGAGGATGCCATAGTCTCACTGGCTCCAGACGGAAGTTTTTGTAAGTCTCCATATTCAAATTCGGCGGTATGATTTTTTTATGTGACACCTCTCACTAGAGCGCCCCTGTCTTTACACGTTAAATACATAGAAACTATGTCGCCAACCGGTTGGGCAGCGTTATGAGGCGGGTTAAGGTAGGGGCTGTTAGAATGAATTTATTAATGCTGGTCTTAAAGAGGCGCGAATTATATGGACGAGGAAAAACAGATGCTGATAGCTCGTTCCACATGCGAGCCGACTTACGGTAAAACGAGTCGGAGAAACGACCCGTTCATACATAGATAACATCAACTTTACTGTGAACCTGTGTTCCGCTCGTGTCCGTCGAGTATCACGCACGTGCACGGTGCACCGGGGATCAATGCTGCTAGCTTCTTTTAACAGGCTCTTATAAAATACCTGTAGAATAGACACAGCATACGCACATTTCGTCATACATGATTTTACTGCACATATGCCTCAGGGATTTCATTTCTACAGTATTCTGTCTACTTTCAGCCTTCTTCTGCCAATTCCATGCCTCATTTCCATATATTAGGGTAGGTACCAGCACTACATTGTGGACTGCTAGCTTCGCTTCTTTGGACAGTTTTTAGTTAGCTCCAACCGCGTCCAATCATCCATTAATTACCCATTATAACCAAGAACCCGGCCTCCCCTACTAAGTCACGAAGCGTAATCAGGAGAGATGGTAAAAGATACAGGTTCAAAATTTCCTACATAACATTATTCCTTTTGCCGCCATTTTGGATTTTTATGGTCGAAAGGTATCCCTCAACCAGTTTCTTTCGATCCGGCCCGCCACGCAGTAGATGGGAAAACGCATCCGCCGCCAGGACTTAGACAAACCTCACCCTATGAACCCGTGTACCCCTGCTAAGTTATGATTTTTTTATGGATTTGTTTTTGCGAAATTTTCGTTTCAATCTAAATACGCATATATTTCTTATAAACAATTCAAGAAACACACGTCATTTTGATTTGAAACGGTACCATCTCACAGTCATTTCATGCGATATTCGACTCTAGAGAATAATACTTTGAGTTCAATATCACAAAAGATTACGGAATCACATAAAACCTTGTGATGAACAGTCCACCGATTGCCCCTTGATTGGTTCATTTAGTAAAACCATATATAGGGACACAGATCAACTTTGTCTAATAACTTCTTACCTGGATCAACATACTACGGGAATAGATCAATATATATGAGATCAACAAAATCTTTTGAACTTGATTAAACAAAAATGTAACTTTAATGCATCATTTACTACGTTTCGTGACTTAGCAGGGGTGCCCGGGTTCATGGGGTGAGATTTGTCTAAGTCATTTTATAAGAGAAATTTTGAACATTGATTGACTAAAATTTTATTTTAATGTATCTTTTATCATTTCTCCCGACGTAAGTTTCTTGTAATGATTAAGTTGAAACAAAGCGTAATATCCATAATATGTGCCTATTAAAATTGCGGCAATTAGATTGGTGAGAATTAAATTTTTCAAATTTTAAATTATGATTGTTAAAAAATTTATTCTAATTTGTTTATTACTAAACATGGCTAAAGTCATTTCAAGCTACGATTCCAACCAACGATGTTTTAGTATATGTTCGTCAATCAACAGGAGCCATAATGTCTGTACATCAGAGCCCTCGAGAACTATTACAATTATGTGTACCGCCGCCCCGGGAACCATTTATTAGATAACCAAAACCCCTACCATAGGTCACCGCCAACGTTTAGCGAGATTGTTGTTTATTTCTTATATTTTTTACATCATATCCACACAGGAGGCCCTGAGGAAAATCGTAACCCTCAGGGCCTATGTCATCTTTGTGAATGCTGTGCTGGGGGAATTTTGAAGGAAACGAAGGAGAGTGAGTTCTGGGAACTAAATAGGTTTGATGGGTGGGTAGTAATCTGGGGTTCAGTGTGTTCGAGTGATATACATAAGAATCTAACTCTCCTACTGCGTTGCAAGGCGATGCGTTGAAAGAGGACTAATCGATCCGGCCCACCACGCAGTTATTAGGCAGGCGCATCCGCCGCCAAGCCCCTCACATACCTCACCCCATAAACTCGGGCACTCCTGATAAGTCACCAAACATATCAAACAACTTGGGGAGACCTATGGCAGAAGTGTGGGTTATCAAATAAATGGTTCCCGGGGCGGCGGTACACATACCCTCCTCCCAAATTGTGATAAACTTCTACTTTCAAATGTAAAACATAATTTAAAACGTACCTAAATGACGGCCTCCGTTATCGAGGGGTAAGGCTATCGACTAGCAATCCGAAGGTCGCGGGCTCAAATAAATTTTACTAAAATAAATTTGTACTATTTTACAATTAGTGTTTGGCAACCAGATCTGAATAGCCAGGTACTCTCCCAACTTTCACCCCGTCATCTCCTTCGAGGTTCACAATATCTTCAGTCTCACAACAACCCCAATTGGGGATGCCATAGTCTCACTGGCTCCAGACGGTAGCAGTTGGGACTCTGGTGCGATATTGCACCAGATATACCATCAACTTATTTTACCGTACATATGCCTCAGGGATCTCATTTCTACAGTATTCAGTCTACTTTCAGCCTTCTTCTGCCAGTTCCATGCCTCACTTCCATATATTAGGGTAGGTACCAGCACTCCATTGTGGACTGCTAGCTTCGCTTCTTTGGACAGTTTTTTGTTAGCTCCAACCTCGTCCAATCATCCACTAATTACCCATTATAACCAAGAACCCGGCCACCCCTACTAAGTCACGAAGCGTAATCAGGAGAGATGGTAATAGATGCAAGTTCAAAATTTCCCATATAACATTATGCCTTTTGCCGCCATTTTGGATTTTGATGGTCAAAAGGTATCCCTCAACCAGTCTCTTTCGATCCGGCCCGCCACGCAGTAGGTATTTTTTATTGATTTGATTTTTGCGAAAGTTTCGTTTCAATCTGAATACGCATACATTTCTTATAAACAATTCAAGCAACATATATTAGGGTAGGTACCAGCACTCCATTGTGGACTGCTAGCTTCGCTTCTTTGGACAGTTTTTAGTTAGCTCCAACCGCGTCCAATCATCCATTAATTACCCATTATAACCAAGAACCCGGCCTCCCCTACTAAGTCACGAAGCGTAATCAGGAGAGATGGTAAAAGATACAGGTTCAAAATTTCCTACATAACATTATTCCTTATGCCGCCATTTTGGATTTTTATGGTCGAAAGGTATCCCTCAACCAGTTTATTTCGATCCGGCCCGCCACGCAGTAGATGGGAAAACGCATCCGCCACCAGGACCTAGACAAACCTCACCCTATGAACCCGTGTACCCCTGCTAAGTTATGATTTTTTTATGGATTTGTTTTTGCGAAATTTTCGTTTCGATCTAAATACGCATACATTTCTTATAAACAATTCAAGCAACACACGTCATTTTGATTTGAAACGGTACCATTTCACAGTCATTTCATGCGATATTCGACTCTAGAGACTAATACTTTGAGTTCAATATCACAAAAGATTACGGAATCACATAAAACCTTGTGATGAACAGTCCACCGATTGCCCCTTGATTGGTTCATTTAGTAAAACCATATATAGGGACACAGATCAACTTTGTCTAATAACTTCTTACCTGGATCAACATACAACGGGAATAGATCAATATATATGAGATCAACATAAGTATGCCAATTTGGGTAGATCAACATACTACGGGAATATATCAATATATATGAGATCAACATAAGTATGCCAATTTGGGTAGATCAACATAAATTATGCATCCGATTTCCATACAAATTTTGAAAATTTTACTAACAGTATATCAAATGGTTTTTCTGGCAAACTGGCAACATTGATAATTATTGTACCACTGTTGTCAATTCATTCAGATGTATTCCATAATAGCCAAGTTATATGGTGTTAAAGGTGGATCAACTTAGTCTAACAACTTCTTACTGGATCAACATAATACGGGAAGAGGACAATATATATATATATATATATATATATATATATATATATATATTAAAATTACATAATTTACTGTAATATACTATAAAATCTTATTGAATCATACTTTTTTTTATATTCGGATTAAGTTTATTGAGAGTACATCAATTAAGTATCCTGTTTAAGTTATTTTGTAGACATAAACAATCTAAATTATTTTATTTTTTTACTATGAACAATCTAAAACTGAATAAACTATCGTTTATAAAAAGCAAAAACAAAATTGGACCTAAATTAGACCCCTGTGGTACACCACATGTAGCTATAAATTGGTTGGAAAGGAACGAATTAATTTTAATAGTAGAATTCCATCAGTTAGATAGCTAGCAAAACACTCTAATAGTTTTCCATCAATACCGAGCTCACATAATTTAACTAGGAGAATTTTATGACAAACTTTGTCAAATGCCTTAATAATATCCGGATATATGGAATCGTCTTGAGTTCTATTAGCTAAAGCGTTCGATATATAGTTTTCATATAATGAGAGATTTGTCAAAGTTGATCTGTCCGAATTTTTTTTTGTTGATTCGGAACAATAAGATGCTTATAATACAGGTATGAGGAAATTTTATGTAGTAACAGTTATTCAAAAAGTTTTGTTATTACGGATTTCTTACATATTGGTCTATGGATAGGTGTATCACGTTATCACCCTTTTTGAGTATAGGTGTCAGATAACAACGCTTCCAAACGTTAAGGAAGCAAACTGTGTCAAGGGATTGATTAAACAATCAGCTAATTGGCTCAGCCAGTGAAGAAATACAATTTATAAGAATACTGCTATGCACATTATCGGGCTCGGCCTTTTTGTTTTTGTCTAGGGATTTAATCTTAGTTTTAACGTCGTTTATATTGATGTGTATGGCAGGAATATGTATGTTCTCGTTAATGGATAAAGGTGGCATTTAGTTGTCTGATATATCTTGAAGTGTTAACATGATTGAAAAAGTTTAATTTGTTAAGAATTTTCGATTTCATTAATGTAATTTAAATATGGTTTTTAGACTTTTTTATGATGGTTTGGAAGAAAGTTTCGACATTTTTAATTCTAGCGTACCTGAATTGTTTTTTTAATTAATATTATTTTTAAGAATTGAGAAATTTTCAAAAAATTTTTTTTCACTTTATCGTGCTGCGTCTTGCACGGAATGTCCGACTTCCACCATTCACTACGGTATACCACATTGTACTGCAAAAAAAACTACATCATGTCGACCTATATTCGAGTCCGTATCTTATTCCATTGAAGATATAATGCGTAAAGTCTTCTTTGGACTCGCCCGACTTCCACCATTCGCTACTGAGTACCACGTGGTACTACGAAAAAAAAACATTATTTCTATCTTTATTCGACTCTGTATCTTATTCTATAGCGGGGTTAATGCGTTAGGTCTTCCTCGGACGTTCCCGACTTTTTATACCATTCAAACCACTATGTAAGCATGCCTGACATTAATACAAACATACTTTGAAATTTTCAGCGAAATTGGTCCAGAAGTTTTTGAGTCTAGAGTGGACAAACAAACATTCATTTTTATATATATGTAGGTTACTATAAGTGGGGTCGGGAATGCCTCTAATCGGACACACTAGGCAACTAGGCACACTGGTGCACCATCATTGCGCCACGAAGCGGTTAGCGGTTATATATTTAAGATGGGAATAATTAGGTTGAATTAGGTCAGTTAGTTAGCAGTGTACAGCGGCGTGAGACCTGCGAATTGCATTGGCCCGTATTTGGAGGTGATTACTGTTTAGCTACCTACCGCAGTCAGAATATGCCTAACAGCTAACTAATGCCGCATAGAGAAAATATAAACTTGATAGTCACTTCAAAGGGGGAGATATATCTAAGTAAAAGTGATCCAATTAAATAACAGATATAATAAATAGCCGAATTAGGTCAGTTAGTTAGCAGTGAACAGTGGTGTGGGACCTACATATTGCATTGCGCAGTGCACGTATTGATATAAAATACTTTATTTTAACTTAAGATATTAACTATAATTAATTTTAAATTGTAGAAAATTTTTCTTTGGTTAAGAAAACTTGTGCGTAGACAAATTAGCATAAAATTCTGTTAATTTCGAATGATTAAGACGGAGAAATAAAATTATCCACTAAACATAAGATTTTTTTTTATTTTTTTTTTTATTTTATTTTTTATTTTTTTTTTAAATATTTTTATTTATTTTATAAAATACAGTATAATGTTTAAATTTACATAGTAAGAACATATTTCAATAAAAATTAACATGTTTACCTTTACAAGAGTCTAAAACTCGTGTGTAAAGGGAAAATAATAAAAACTTAACATACATATGTAAATAGAAGAAAAAAAGAATCATAAAAACATATAAAGTGAAGAGATTTTAGTTTTTTTATACAATAATTTATAAAATAATTTAGTGAGATATCATCGTCATTCTAATTCGTTAAATTATTTATTGTAGTGAAGTTAATTTTATTTTTAAATTTATTAAAATCCGGTTCTAATCTCATCTCAGTCGTTAATTTATTAAACCATACCACTCCAGTGTACGTGTAATAGTGTTGTGCAAAACTGGTATGCATTAATGGAGTCCATAAGCGACCCATTGTATTTTGCCTATTGCTCTCGACACGAACCATGGCATGGTGTGACTTCTTATACAGATCTTTGTGGATTTGAAGTAGCGTATTTTTCGTATATGTATTTTTTAGTGATGGGACTTGAAAATCTTGGAAAAGTTGTAAGGTTGGGTAGTCTGATGGTTTTTTTATTAAAATTTTTATTAACAGCCTTTGAGTGATTTCCAGCGGTAAAAGTGATGATTTGTAAGCTCCCCCCCACGCAACGATACCATACTGTATTATTGAATGGGCTAGAGCGTAGTAAATATTTTTAAGAATTTTTAAGTTAAGTATATTTCTTAGACTAATAAATATGTAAATGAGTTTTCTTAATCTATTTATGATATTGTTTATGTGAGTTTTCCACTTAAGTTGACTATCTATTATTACACCTAAATATTTAATTTCATTTTTATTTCCTATGGATAAACAGTCATTATTTTGGCAAGTAGATTTTTTTGATATGCATTTTTTTGAATGTATTTTAATATTTAATGTAATAAAAGGGTTTATTTTGTTTATACTAAAAATTATATAATATGTTTTTTCAATATTTAATGTTAATAAGTTTTTATCAAACCATTCTTTTAACGTATTGATATCATTGTTAGCAATTATTTCAAGTTCATTCAATGAATTCGCTTGAAATATAATTGCAGTATCATCTGCATATGAAATGAGTTTTCCTGTTAATGGTAATTTAAAGATATTATTAACATATAATATGAATAGAAGAGGGCCCCATATGGTGCCTTGTGGTATTCCAAAGTCACTTGTGTTCGGTTCACTGAGAGTGTTATTTTTTTTTTTTTATTTATTTTTTTTATTTTTTTTTCTTTATTCATGAAATATTAATGTGTACAGTTTTTACATGCTTTTCGACTACCACACTAGACACACGCCCGTATTATGGTAGTCGAAATTTTTACATATTTTTACATATTGACTTCTAGAGTTCAGGAAATTTTCTATCCACATTTTGGCATTATCTATAATTCCTATTTTGTTAAGCTTGTAGAGTAATTTTTTGTGACTTATGCTGTCGAAGGCTTTCTTTAGGTCTATGAATATTGCAAGAGATTTTTTGCCTTTGTCTAGTGCTTGATGTATTTTTGTTGTTAAATCTATGATTGCGTCCTGTGTGCTTATTTTTTCGCGAAATCCAAATTGTTGGTCACTCAATATATTATTAGTTTCAATAAATTTAAGCAGTTGCTTTTTTGCTACCTTTTCAAAATTTTTTGAGATATTTGATAATACTGATATAGGTCGGTAGTTATTAATTTCTTTAGTATCACCTGATTTAAAAATCGGTGAAATCGGTGAATCATTGTTGACAGTATTAAGACCTTGCAAAGCCAGACGGATTTAATTTTGTAAACGCCTACCGCCAATAGCTTCAATAGCTGCGCAAAGGGGTTCCATAGTAGTTCAAAGATAAGAGATTAAAAATTATTTTGCATTACCGACAACTTTTGAAATGATTCCAAACTAAAATTACCAATAAGAGACAGAAAGTCTTCATGTATCATGTAATTCCTCGAAGCCCGGGGATGGTGTCCGGGGGTAAAGTGCACTAACTTCGGGATGTGAACTGCACGATGATAGAACTAAAAGAGATAAATTATTTTTTTAGAAATTCTATTGTTTTTTTTTTCCCATAGAAGAATATTTATTTTTCCTTTACATCATTAACATATTTACCTGAAATCTACCTTAAAACGTTGGAATTTGGAAAAAGTTACATTTTATTTTTTACTTGTATAATCACCTTATGTAAAAAACATCTTCATCATTCAATGGCCAATATAAAACAAACTTACTCGGTTTTTGCAGTTATCAATGCATTTGTAGTGGTACGCCACTACTCGAGTCGGACGGTGTCAAGTACTACTTAGTACACAGTGCTAAACGGTAAGGCACCTAGGCCGTCATAGGACATATTGGAGGCCGTTACCTAGAGGTTTGCTTGGCAATGTTTATAGCCATAGCAACTAGAATGTTCGGGAACATTCTTCACCTTATATAAGCGTAGTGGGAATGAACTCAATTAGGTCATCAATTAGCAGTTCTACAGTAACCTGAGCCCTGCGACTGCTTGCTGCCTACTGAGGCAGCCGGCCGTTGTGGCCAGTTCCCCGCGTCGCGTCCTGCTGCACGGACCTACCATACCTACGCCCCGGGTATGCATGGACTACGGATCACCATAGACTCCTCGGGATCGCATCAGCGCTCTGGACCCGGATATCATCCCTGGCCTACGCTCCCCACGCGCTCATACCCTGCGACACCTTCGCCGGTCTGAACACATCCACGAGTCCGGTCTCCACGGTGTCGACTCACTGAATACCGTTTCGACCACTCCGTGTACACCTGGCGCCATAATCATCGGTCCGGAGTCATCCCACAACTGAGCTACTGACTCACCCCAAATAAACGCTGTGACACAACAAACCTATCTTTACTTTCTCTTGCTACCAGATCCCCAAACATTAAATATATCTTCAAATGGACGCATTCTTAAACAAATAAAGTATCTGTTACAATAAAATAAACATAATTTTTACTAGAATAAGTTTAATTCATTCTATTATACAGAGTTGTCATTTAGCGTTAATATCTAATACTGAGGTTTGTTTGTTGATTTTTTTTTAAAATTTAAGTAAAATTGATTTTTGAAAATATATTATTAAGTATAACGACTTTAAAAATAGGTGACAAATAATATTGTTAATCCTAAGATGTGTGAATTCCAATGTGTATAATACGAGACCAGTGCTTTGAACATTCACCAGATGTGATCATCCCTTCGGCCCTTGCCCCTTGCCCCTCGTCCACCCGCACCAATAATGCAAACCCCGCTGTCCGACGCATACAGTGCGGTTATAGAATGTGGGCCATATGACATTGCTTAGGCCACAGAATCGTCGTTTCTCGGAATCTACCCTTAACCCGGACAAGAAGAGAGTCATTTGGCGACTCATGCAACCCCTGCCGCAACCTCCGCTCCCCACCGCTCGTGCCCTTCCGCGCGTGAAATAATGACATCGGAAATGAAGAATGAAATCGGACTGAACCCGCGCTCTTTGGTTTGCTGTCTACATGGAGTGTTTTAAAACAATTATACAGTGATAAAATATCTATTTTTAGTGGTAGTTTATTTGTTTAGTCATTCTGGAACAGTTTTTTCTTTGGTTGAGTTTAGGATTAAGTTAAATGTTATATTAAGCGTATAAATATGTTTTTTTTTTTATGTGTGTAACGATATGTTAAGTTGTATAAGTAAGATGTTTATGTAGTACTTGGAAGGGAATGGCCGACAAAGATGTCGATGAGGTTCGCTATCCATCACATCGCCAACCCTTCGGTGGCGCAAAGAGGAGGACGGAACGTGATCAATGTCGAATTGGTACATGGAACATTAGAGGAGGAATAGAAAGAAAGATGAACGAACTATGTGATACAATGGTGAGCAAATGTTCGGACGTACTGTGTATAACAGAGAGTATGAAAAGGGGTAGCGGTACAATGCAGCATAATGATAGGCTCGTCATTTGGTCTGGGAGACCAGATACGGAGAGGGCTTGTCAAGGTGTTGCAGCGCTACTGTCTCACAGAATGATTGAATGTATGTTGCAGTATGAATGTGTAAGTCCGAGAATAATGTGGATCAGATTTAAAATCGGTTTGACAAGGGTGTTTCTTGTTATTTGCTACGCCCCTGTCAATTCTGAAAGCGATGAAGTGAAAGATGATTTTTGGACTGGTGTGAATGATGTAATGAGACTAAAAAATATGAACGAAAGGATTATAATGGCAGGCGATTTGAATGGGTGGGTGGGAATTAGACGTGACGGATTTGATTCGGTCTTAGGTATGTTTGGGGATAAAAGAACGAATGACAACGGGAACAGAATACTTGAAGTATGTTTAGAGTGGAACCTGTTTGTGTCGAATACTTTCTTCGATCATAAAGGTATCCACCAATATACGTGGGAAAGAGGAAATGAGAGGTCAATTATTGATTTTGTAGTAATTGACTCTAGGTTGAGAGCTGTTACCGAGGACACAAGAGTTTTCAGAGGGGCTGAGGTCGAAACTGACCACTTTCTTGTAGTGTCAAGAGTAAACCTCTTTCGCGGTTGGCGCTCTAAAGTGAAAACGGTACTAACTCCAACAAGAGTCAAAATAGAAAAACTACAAAATGATAATGTGAGAAGTAAGTATATGAATTGTGCAGAGAAAAGTTCAGTTCAGTTCAGTTCGCCCGGCCGAAGCGGGCAGTTGATATACCTACCTTCGTGCGCCGGTTTGTTTACTTTTGAAACGAAACGGTGTTAATCTTAATTATAATCACATTTAATCGCATTTCTGGCGGTTATTTACTGTATTTCTATTCTTCAGCAATAAAATAGTACATAATAAGTGTTAAAATTAGTTTTTTTAGTTAATTTTCGGGTCGGATTACCGAAAATTGTAGTGACGTTTAAATGTGTTTTGAGTTAATTTGAATTGTATAAACACGGCAGAAACTATTGTCAGTACTGTGTTAATCTTCAATTACATAATTAAATTCGGATTTTGTGAAATTTTGGTGAGTTTGCAGATTTTGTAAATAACATCTGTATTTGCATTCTACCCACAGCGGTAAGTTCCAGCATTTTGTCTGGATTTTTTATTTTTGTTAATTTTTAGGTTGATTTCTTTTTAATTTATTTTTATTATATGTAATATGTCCTCCGTGGACTCCTCCGACGAGGAGGAAGTTGCCCTCCATGAGCTTTCAAAGGAGGAAGTTATTAAAATAGCGCAGGCAAGAGGGAAGGAGATATCCTCACAAAGGAGACGACCTTCTCCCAGATCCTATGTGCTCATGGAGAGTATTCAAGCCCACAAGGAGCCTGGTAGTCCTAGACGGCCCACTTCACCGTTTACCAGTATCCATGGCAGCTTACTCCGTGAAGAGGGAGCAGCATCAATTTTGGCCGCCCCGAAGGATGTAGCGAACGCTCCTTCTGGAAATATTTCCACTGGTACTGGTGACGTGGCAGAATTGAGGAACAGTTAATTTCAGGTGACAACTACGATATGCCAGTCGAGGAGGATTATCTCGCCCCATTTTGGAGCCCTCTTTCGACGATCTCTGCAAAGGTGAATGAGATGAAAAATAAAATGAAAAAGGAGGACCGCTCAGTTATAGAGGTAAGTATAGATCTAATTCGTAATGAGCTCGCGAACCTGGCAAATACCTGTGCCGCCACCAACGCGAGAGCTGGCGCCTTTGCCGAGGTTATTAAATCACAGAAGGGATTATCGGAAAAAATAGATTTACTCATTAAACGTCCGTCCCATGTGCCACCAGTTATTGAAAAAGTGGTAGGTAAAAAAACATATGCGGGTGCAGCTTCCGGAGCGCCTCCCAGTGGTTCCATCTTATTCGAGGGACAGGAGCGTGAGCTGCCTTCTCTGAGGCCCACTATTCTATTCTACCCCACTGCCCCTGAAGGCAAAACATCTGAGGAGACCCAGAATGTACTTACATCGGTTCTGGATCCCAAAACCGACGGTTTTAAAGTAGTTAGGACACGTAAGATCAAGGGTGGAGGCGTTCTTCTGCAAACTGATAGCCCGGGGGGTGTCAAAAACATTCAGAAGGCGGCGGAAAAATTAACCCTCAAAGGTTTGAAAATGGTTAACCCACAGGGACGACTACCCAAGATAGTCATTTATGACGTCCCCAGAGGAGACGCAGCTGCTGACACTGCTCTTTTCAAGGAAATTTTTGATAATAACGTCGCAGAAAAATCAACTCTCTCCAGGGAAGACCATTTAAGGACAATGCGGAGGGTATCCCTCTTTGGGAAACGTGAAGGCGGGACTATGAATATGATTGTCACGTGTCATCCGGATTGCCGGAAGGTACTAATAGATAGCGGTCTTTGCTACCTTGGGTGGAATGCCTGTCGGGTTCGTGACTACCTGGGAGCTACCCGTTGCTTCAAATGCCACATGTACGGCCATGTAAGCAAATCTTGTACTCAGGAGTTCATTTCTTGCCGCCACTGCGCCGCAGCCGGTCATGATTTCGAGGAGTGCCCCAAGAAGGCACAGGCCGCTATCTGCGCAACTTGTACCAAGTTTCAGAAACCAGCCGATCATTGTACTGGTGACCGAGCCTGCCCCGCAAACAGAGCTGCGATCGAGGCTCAAGTTCGCATGACCGATTATGGCCGCCGCTAATCCCCTCTCCATAGGCCAGATCAACCTGCAGCGGTCTCGGATAGCCACCCTTGAGGCCCAGCGGGTCATGACCGACCTTGGGATCGACATTCTGCTCATTCAGGAACAATACGTTTGGCAAGGGAAAACACCTGGTATCATTAGTCCAGGGGCGGTACTTGAAGTAGGCAGCTCTCCCGGGGCGGGTGTTCTGGTCAATACTTCGTTGATTAGCCCCCTTCTTCTCGAGGGACTGTCGAACGAATACCAAACCTGTGTTTCCTTTAAATTTGGCGATACTGAGATCATCGTGATATCAGTATATTTTAAATATGGTAATTTAGTTGAACCGCATATTTTGAGCCTCACGCGTTTCTTGCATAAATTAAAAGGCCGAAACATAATTATTGGAGGTGACTTCAATGCGCGCTCGCCTCTCTGGTTTGACTTTAACGGAAATCGAACGGAAAGATCCTATGCCGTCGAAGATCTTATCTCAGCGCAAGGTCTGTTCATCCTCAATGAACCAGGTACGTTTTCAACATTTTCAGGAACCGGTGGCGAAAGCAACATTGATCTCACTCTTTGCTCTGGATCTGTTGCGTCAAAAATATCAAAGTGGACGGTTCATGAGTGTGCGATAGTTTCTGATCATAGATTGATAACTTTTTCAGTGGGAATTACAAAGACAGAAGCTCCACAATCATCTTGGAACTTTAGAACCACTAGGGCGAATTGGGATAGCTTTGGGGATGCGCTGCGTCAATCTTTAAGGGGTTTTCATGACGTAGCCGCTAGGGAACCGGACAACTTGGGGAATTTCTTCAACGCGGCGGTGGTATCAGCCGCTGAAACTTCTTTGGGCAGATCAAACCCAAAGAAGTTAATTAGGACGCCGTGGTGGACACAAGAGCTGACTTTGCTGAAAGGGGCCTACAAAAGAGCCTATAGGGGCCTGGTAGTGGTTAGGCGGAGTATATGCTCGCCTGAAGAAGCGGCTGCACTTCAGGCCCGTTTTAGGGCTTCCCGTGGCGCCTATCGTTCGGCCGTCCTCTCAGCAAAACGAGCTGCATGGCATAGTTGGGTAAATGAAGTGGGTAACGCCAACCCGTGGGAAATCCACAGCGCTCTTGAAAACTCGGGAAAAGGATCAGAACGATACTTATCGAGCGTTGTGCTCGGTAATAGCGAAGGGAACGCAGAGAGTGTTGACATAGTCTCCACTTTTGAGACACTTCTGGGCAAGTTAGTTCCTCTAGACTCAGTTAATGGGGAAAGTGTTCACCATCAACAGGTAAGAAACCTGTCACGGCTTCCACCTAGAAACCTCGCCCAGGGGGACGGCGTACCACCATTAAGTCGAGCAGAGGTTGAAATCATAATTAAGGGTTTGGGTCCGAAGAAGGCACCGGGATTTGACAGATTGAACGGCATAATAGCGAAGAATGTTTGGATCCACGCTAAAGAGGAGCTTTATCAAGTGTTGGAAACGTGCTTGCGTAGAGGAGTATTCCCTACAGAATGGAAGAAAGGCGTGCTCCGGATTATACCAAAGGGGAACAACAAGCCGAGAACAGATATCGGAGCCTACAGACCCATCACTTTACTTCCAATCTTAGGTAAAATACTGGAAAAAATCATCAAACATAGGCTCCGTCTCACCCTGTCTCCACCCTGCGACCGCCAATTTGGGTTCATCCCCGGTAAGTCCACTGAGCACGCCATTAAGTATGCGCTTGAATGGGTGAGGGTTTGTACCAAGAAGTATGTAATTGGAATATTTTTGGACATCTCGGGTGCCTTCGATCATGCGTGGTGGCCGATGATTTTAACTAAGTTGAAAAGTCGTAATTGCCCGCCTTTACTGTTCAATATTATTAGTGATTATTTACGTAACAGAAAGGTTATTGTGATGTATGGTGATTTTTTCATCATACGTGACGTTAACATGGGCTGTCCACAAGGGTCAGTCCTCGGGCCTGACCTGTGGAACATCCTTTTTGACGACTCCTCTAGGTTACCCTTGCCTGAAGGATGCATATCGGTGGACTACGCAGATGATAAGTTTCTTTTGGTCTCAGGGGACAGCAGAAAGGAAGTGGAGAGTAAAACAGAAGAGGGTCTGCGTGAAATTCTTGAATGGGGTAAGAGAAACAGGCTGAACTTCGCTCCCCATAAGACCGTGGGACTCTTGATGAAGGGTATGCTCAGTCGTGCCAGAAACCCTACCATCAGAATGGGAGGCTCCACTATTCGTTTCGTTGAAAGCACCAGGTATTTAGGCGTCACTTTAGATAGATCTTCTTCGTTCCTAGCGCACGTCAAGAGCGTTTCTAGCAGGGCCCAGGCCCTATTCTTGAAATTGAGAAGGCTCTCAACGGCTGAGTGGGGATTGCGGACTCCGGCACTTCGCCTCATATATAGGGGTGTTTACGTGACGCATGTCTCGTATGCAGCTTCTGTGTGGGAGCACCGGCTGGATAATGCATTGATCCACTTGGCCCTCAAGCGGGGCCAACGGACTCCCCTGTTGGCTCTTTCGGGCGCATATAGGACTGTGGCTAATGATGCATTACCGGTTCTGGCTGGTACACTGCCGATTGACTTGGAAATAAGGGAAGTTTTGACAAAAAAGGCATTGACAAGAGGTAAGGCCGCTGTCCACCTGGGAGTCGAACTGACACCCGGTGGAGCGGTGTCCCTTCCTGGCTTATTGAAAGCCATGCGAGATAGAACGCTGAGTGTATGGCAAGAGCGATGGGATAGGTCGACGAAGGGTAGATTGACTTTCTCTTTCTTCCCTTCAGTTAAAAGCAGAATGGAAGGGGCGCACATAAAACTGGATCACTATATGACGCAATTGGTGTCCGGTCATGGGGAGCTCAGGGGGCGGCTACATAGTCTCGCCTTGTCTCCTCATCCGAACTGTTCATGTGGTGACACTAACCAGACAGCCGAGCACATTCTGTGGCACTGCGAGTTGATGAAGGATGCCCGAGAGGAAATGTTGGATGGCTTGAGAGGGATTACAAGACCGGCATGGAATGCCGATCTCGTGTTGAACAGAGAAAATTTTGAATGCTTCAAAAAGTTTGTAAAGTCCTGGGTAGAGAGATGGCCTGTGCTTAGAGTTGCTGATTTAGATTAAAATCATCTTTGTTTCAGGTGCCAAGCGTATTGTTCCTGTCACTCCACGGTTACTCCTCTTATAACAAATTTAATATTGTTTATGCGCGATTGCTTTATGTTTTATTTTTATTTTTATATACTCATTGGTTTTACTTTCTTTGTCTTAAGGCATGATCGCAATGCATTTATTATTTTATTTGTTTGTTTTATTATTTCTTATTCATTTATTGTGTATACTGGCTTTTTACACCGTTTTTGCCAATTCTTTACACTGTTTTTTTTTTATGCACATTCTTTCTTTTACTTTTGAATTTGGGCCTTATTTATTTATTAGGAACGCGTTGATAATGATAATACTGTTTCTTTTTGTGTTTTAGCTCTTTAATACTATGTTAATCTTTTTTCCCTTCTTTTTTTTCTATTATGAACGGTCAATTTGTTGTTGATCACAACTTATTTTCTACGTTTGTTATTTGCCTTTTTATTTGTTACTAACAAATTGGTTTATGAATAGGTTGTCGAACTGAACTCTATCGTACTGTATTGTTCATTTCCCCACCACGGGGGCGGATAGACCCTGTTCCTGCATCCAGTAAGGTGACATTAATCCGGGGCGGCTGTCCCACGAACCACGGGTGCCTCCCCCGGCATCATGAGCGGGCCTGGGGAATGTTTGCGCGAGCCCGGTCCCCTTCCGTCCTGCCTCCGGTGACCTGAGGCTCACTTCATTCCCTAGGGTCTTTGGGAGTATCTCCCCCCCCCTCCCCCCATTTACATTTCTTCGAGGGTACTCTCGTAAAACTGGCTAAGGGACGCGGGTGCTTGGGATCGTTGTGGCCAGGCCGCTTGCCACGCTCATTCTTGCCGGGACCGCCCCGTGATAGTGGGGTAAACTGCCCTCGATACGCGGCTTGTATATTTTTATGTTTCAATCATACTTCCACTTATAAAATTTGTGCTCCTTATTTATTATTTAATTTTAGATGCCAAACCACCAGGCGAACACATTTCATATGTATTCTTATTTTGTGTTACTATTAATGTAAGTATGCATACATTATTTCGTACTAACAATCATGCATGCAGGGACATTGGAGGGTCTAGATTCGTTTTAAAATAAATGTAGCTTCTTGTTACAAAAAAAAATTAGAGTCCTGACGTGTGCGGCTAAGGAGGTTAAACAATCAGTTTCCTCACACAGCCGTCGGGAAAGGGTGGGTCCCCTCCAATGTGCAGAGAAAAGATTGAATGCGAAGGAAATGGATGGTCTAAGCATAGACGAAACATGGAACCACATAAAAGTGTGTCTTTGTGAATCTGCTAGGGAGGTTTGTGGAATAAGTACGCAAGGTAGGAAGAAAGGTGATGCATGGTGGGATGATGAGATTAAAGCACTGGTCTCAGAGAAGAAGAAAGCATGGTTATGTCTGATTGCGGCTGGCAGTGCTTCCAGCGAAGAGAAGTATCGAGCGAAAGAAGTATATAAGGAATGTAAGAAAAAAGTAAAAGTTGGAGTGAAAGAACGAAAGAAACGCCTGGAAGAGGAAGAAGGAATGAAAATGACAAACCATTTCTAAGAAAACATTAAGTTGTTTTGGAAAGAAGTCAAAAGGTCCCGGAGTGGCCCAGAAAACGGAAGCATGAAAGTGATAAAATCAAAAGATGGAAAAATGTTGACGAATGAGGAAAAAATAAAAGAGAGATGGATGAATTATTTCAAGGAAGTCTTCGAAAGCGAAGTGAGTGACAGTGATTCTAGCGGTGAATCAGATATGAATGACGATGGAGTGAATGTTACCGAAATTAGCATGGATGAGATAGAAAGTTCGATTAAATGTATGAAGAATGGTAAGGCTGTCGGGTTTGACAATATTGCTGCTGAATATTTTAAAGGAGGTAGCCGTATAATTCTCACATGGTTGTGCAATCTTTTTAACCAATGTTTAAAGGAAGGTTATACGCCTTTAGACTGGAGAAGGGCTGTGATAATGCCATTATACAAAGGTAAAGGGTCACGTATGGAATGTGGGAATCATAGGGCTACTAGCCTGCTAAGTTCAGTTGGCAAGCTGTATGGTAGAATTTTGATTGAAAGAGTAAGAAAGGAAACAAAAGATAAAATATGGGATGTGCAAGGTGCTTTTATGAGTGGAAGGGGGTGCATGGACCAGATCTTCTCATTGCGTATGCTCACTGAGAAGTTTCTGGCAAAAAACCAGAAACTTTTCTGTGCCTTTGTAGATCTACAAAAAGCATACGACCGAGTCGACAGGAAAAAGCTATGGAAGGTGTTGTCCAAGTATGGAGTGAATACATATCTGACTCAGGCAATCGCGTCTCTGTATGAGGGAAGCGTTGCATGTGTTAGGGTAAACGGTGGTTTTACGGGGTGGTTTGATATCACAAAAGGTGTTAAACAAGGCTGCGTAATGTCACCGTGGTTATTCAATCTATACATGGATAATTGTATGCAAGAATTGAAAGAGGTGGGATTGGGCGCGAATTTGAATAATTTGAAAGTATGTTGCCTGTTGTATGCTGATGATGCGGTGCTGATTGCTAATAGTATAGAAGATCTACAGTCTCTCGTGTCTAGGATGAACGAAGTATGCATGAAGAATGAGTTAATGATGAATGTAAGTAAGTCTAAAGTAATGGTGTTTGAAAGAGAGAGTACGAAAACAGTGTGCAATATAATTGTGAATGAGGAATACTTGGAGCAGGTGGATGAGTTTGTGTATTTAGGAAGTATGTTTACGAGAGATGGGAAGGCTGACAGAGATATTGAAAGAAGGGTAAATGCAGGTAATTCCGTTAATGGAGGACTGAACGCCGTTGGCGCTAACAAAAAACTGTCCAAAGAAGCGAAGTTAGCAGTCCACAACGGAGTGCTGGTACCTACCTTGATGTATGGAAGTGAGGCATGGAACTGGCAAAGAAAGGATGAAAGTAGATTGAATGCTGTTGAAATGAGATCCCTGAGGCGTATGTGTGGTAAAACCATGTTTGATCGTGTGAGGAATGTGGAGATCCGCAAAGAGTGCAAGGCTGATGTAAGCGTAATGAGTAAGATTAAGAAAGGGACGCTTAGATGGTTTGGGCATGTAGAGCGAATGAGCGAAGATAGGAGTGTAAGGAGGATATATGATGCAAATGCGAATGGTAGCAGAAGTCGGGGACGCCCGAGGAAGACATGGCACGATCAAGTGAATCAGATACTAGAGTCGGGCCAAGTCAAGAGTCAGAATAATAGAAGAGTATGTATGAGACGATGTATGAATGTGAATGAGGCAAGAAGTGTGTGCCAAGACCGAGTTGTTTGGCGGTCCGTCCTCTCTGCCTACCCCTGCGGGGAAACGGCGTGATGGTTAGTTAGTTAGTTAGTTAGTTATTATTAATATAAAAGAACTGCGAAATTCATTAAAGCAATAATCTACTCACAGTTTTAGAATAATGAGCTACCCGATGCGTTGTTGTGAAAAGAGCGATAACCCTTTTTTACACATTTTTAGAAATTTGTTTTTCAATTGAATATTTCTGCAAAAGTTAATTCCTACGATTAAAAAACTCCAGGTGTTATTTAAAAGTAGGCATTGTTACAGCGGCAGATAATATTTATCGAAACATAATATTCACTTCAAAAAAAATGTTTTCGTTGGAAAAAATATCAATCATGACGTAAAATATACTTATCGAAAGATTGGAGATAGCATTTTTGTGGTAATCTTTCAGAATATAGAACGGTAAAACGTCCCATAATTTTATGTTCGGATACTTGCTTCAATGCAGGCCATTTCATTTTATTTTAAGAACATGACTACTAATGCTAAATTACCGTTTTTAAATTTTTAAATTTTTTATTATTTAATAAATGTTTACATGTTACATTTTTTGACATTTTTTAACTACCATACTAGGCTAATGCCCGTGTTGTGGTAGTTATACATGAAATAATAATAACAATGACATAAAAGAACTGTAAAAGATCGTTATAGTAAAGTGCACTTGAAGTGAAATGACACTTAACTGCGCTATTTAAATACTATGTTATCATTATTATTATTATTATTCCATCATGGTACTGGTAATAGGACACCGAAAGTTTGCAAGTAAAACTTTTGTTTTAAAATTAAAAATATTAAGCATTTATTTGTAGAAAGAAACCTATAGTACCATAATATAAAATCTAACGGGCCTAATCTAAACATAAAACGGGCTTACACGCCCTAAATTTAAAAAAAATATCGTTCAGATTGCAAAATACGTGACTTTGGAGATTTAATGTATTTAATTCCCATTTTTTTTTAAATAAATTATCTCACCGATAAAATGTAAAATAAAACGCCATATACACGTGAAATAAATGATTCAAATATCTGCAATAAAATATAATTTACAATAAACCACGTAGTTTTCGGTGCCGAAAGCACAAACACAGGTCCATTAGACTTGCCGTCTTGGCGGCGAATGACGATTTTTTGAAAGGGACTTATGTAAATCCGAATGTTAGAGAGAGCGTGCTAATATACAAAACGATTGGAATGAACAGACGTAAGCGACAGCTGTGAAATATTGAATTAACAACAACTTATTTAAAAAAAAGTTAAAATCTCTCGAAAATGTCTCGAGTAGCATTTAAAGAAACACTGTGAATTTTTTCGTAGGATATTTCTCGATTTTTTTCTATCCAGGGAATTTCAGGAATTTACTTTTTAGCATAAAAAATGTATGGAGATTATCTAAAAGAATAAGATATATTTTTGACGAACTTAAAAACCTAAAGTGTTCAAGGGAAACTTGTTATAGTTTCACTAGAAATTCGGAATGCCGGGTTTTAACGACCCTCAAACGAAATATGTAAAACAGAAAATACAGAAAAACATTCTCATCTGCCCTGATGATGGACACTGTAACGTTGTCAGAAACGTTGGCTAAAGAAGGAATTAGCGCAACACGGCATAACACCCCAAAAACAAATAACAAAAAAAGAAAAATACTCAGTCACCTCTTCCTTGCAGGGGAAGTGCTTTGACCTCTGAACTAATTCGATCGTATCAACTCTTTAATTTTAAACTGTATCATAATTCGACTGAGCGCTATCAACATTTTAATTTTCTTAACTCATATTTTTTGTCTTCAATGATTAAATATTACAATTTGAGATTTTAATCTTTTTTTTTAATCACTTCAAAAATATTCATGCTAAACTTGTAGAAAAGTCAATAGATGTCGCAGAGTAAAATAAAAATTGATATATAATTTAGATTTCTTTTAGTTCGGTTCGAATCTTGCAATCATACAAACATACATAAATCAATCAAAAATATATTATTATTACACTGTAAACACGTATTATTGTATATTTTATTGAAGAAGAAATACATATGTCAAATAATAAAAAAGTCATATTTCCACCAAAATATCCTTCCCATTTAAACAGTTTCCCAAACAGTAATATGTTTTTAATCTTAACTCAATACAGATTTAGTCCTGGAGAGGTTAAAAATAAAAATGTAAGCAATAAATTGAAAAAAATGAATAAATTATAATATTTCGAAAAAACGTAACAGGATGTTGTGTAGTAAATTCTCACTGACAAACCATCTGAGTATTCCATACGTGGGTGGGCAGAGATAAAAAACCTCCACAACACTACTTTAAGAGTTCAAACACTTGCATACTAACTTAAACATAATTTATGTATTTAATTATTAACGACAAAATTAGCGATATTTCTTCAATAATTAAATATTACAATTTGAGGTTTTCCTCATTAATTTATTCCAAAAATAGATTTTGTTTCTACCTCAACTGTTATAAACATACTTAATAATAATAATGATTGTCAATTGATCATGCTGTGTCTTCCGGAGACATTCTTGACTACTTCTGCTATCCACTTGGTTGTCATATAATATGTTCTCCCGACGCTTTTAAAGCGATGTCGTAAATTGAAGATTATTTCTTCAGTCTTTTCACAGTCGATTTGCTATTACTCGTAACATGAGCTGTGTGAGCGGCAGTGGTGTATTGTGACTTTAATACAATATTTCAAACATAACAAAAAACAACTCATATTTTTTGACGATTATTGTACTTGGTATAAAGCTTATAAAGTATTTCCAAAGATGACGTAAGTTGTCCCTTTAATGAGGATCAAATACTGAAATGACATTACTGCCAGGTAAATATTTTTCATTTTGAACATCAGTTTTCCACAATAAAAAGTTTTATTTTGTAAATAGGAAAACATGATTTCCCTGCGGGGTGCAGGATATAATGATTATAATTTCGATATTCGACCGCAGTGGCAATTTTCGATGCCACTCTTCGCGCACGCTTACAGGGCTGTGATTTTAAATCAATTTTGTTGGAATTGGGATTGTTGGAATCGCCGTGGCCGCTATGATCCGATACGACTAGTTTCTGGTCCGGTGTTTTGGCCCAGGGCCCAGGGAAGGCCCGCTCTAGCCTGTTGGCGTCCGGTGCGATTTATAATTCAATTCTTGCGGAGCAGCCCCCTCTCCCGCTCTCACTCCCACCGACGACCGCAGCCCGCTCTAATGTGACGGCCCGCTCCCTCTCAGTGCGCCAATATTAAAATGGCCCATGACCCAAATTAATAATTCAAAATACGTAAAGTCGATTACTTAGAAAAAAAGACCGATTTTTGAATATTTATCCTTTGTTTCGGAATAAAGAAGTCCTTTTTTTTGAGCTCTCGCTTCTTGTTTAAAAAAAGCCTGCGAATTCTTTTTCTGGATTCCGGCCTTATTTATTTATTTATTGAGAATCACGGTCCAGCCATTGGCCATTTTGGAGAACACGCAATAAAAATAAGCTTGTAGCCGTTTTTTCAATTCGAATTACAGAAAAGAAATAAGCAAATGCCGAGAGAAAAGGGATAAGTTCTTTTTTGTAAATAAAACGTATTTTTGTATCTGGTTCGTGAAAATGTGATTAACAATGATTTTAGTCAACTAATAATTGCAGGTTTTATTTATTTTCTATTGTTATTATACTACCCAAAACATTTTTTACATACCAATGTCTTTAACTAGGGTTGCAATTTGATGTACGAATTTTATTATCGAAAAATCAAATTAGTTAGCCAAACCTTTAACATATGTTAGATATTTTGTGATAGGTTGTTCAATACCTACTTTTTGTCACGTTATAAGATGGAAAAATCATCGCCATCTTTATTGGATTACCGATAAAGATTTACCAATTATTAACATAGCGAATATGTCAACGTCTAATCACACAACTAAGCACGTCGAATCTATGAAATTAAGACAGGAAACGTAGCTCATAAGGCGCATTCTGGTTTTAGTGACCCATCAAACTCGAACACAGTCTGCATACAGCTCTCGAACTCGCTACAATGTCGGATTATCGGATTTTTTTACACACGTTTATGAGATACCACATTCGTGTCTGAGACGTTCGTATTAATAATTGAGTTTTACGTATACGTTTATACGTATAAACGTTTATACGTAGTATACGTTTGATCCTGAAGAAGTTAACATTGTTCCACGAAACATGTTGATTGTGCACAAATAAAGTGATGTAAACATTTAATAAATAAACATATTTGTCTTTTAACTAAAATAAATAATGCCATCACAAAGTGAAAACATTTCCGAAGGAGTTTTCTTCGAAAAGTTTATAATTGAGTGCTGTCACGAGAAAGATTAAATAAAATTATAATATAAAGAAATCTTTTAGAAATTTTAATCTCAGAGTGGTTGATGATATAAATTCTAAGGTTTCATTTTCTTTAGCAAACAATTCTTTAGTATCAATTATTGGTGGTGCACTTTCCGTTCTTTTACAATAATACATGCGCAACAAGGCTCCGGTTCTCGAAGATTATGTATACATATCTTCTTAATATATAAAAATCACGTGTCACTGTGTTCGGACACGCTAATCTCCGAAACCATCTAGCTGATTTATAGAATATAGAAGAGTTTTGAACCTTTGTAGGGCTGTTGTCGAGATCATACAAAAATACGTACAACAACACATTTTAACTTCCCTACACCCCTCCTCCTCAATATTTAAATGCCGTTTTAAAGTTTTTTATAGGAAAAAAGGGTCGTAACTTATTTTACGTAAGATCCAGAGAGTCCGGCTAGAGAAGTCAAAAGGAATCCCTCAAGTAGTATCTCCAGATCCGGCCGGCCACGCAGTAGGTGGGCAACCACACCTGCCGCTAAGACCAAGACAAATATCAACTTTGAACCCGATCACTCCTCCTAAATCACCAAACGTATGAAACTATTTGAGGTGACCTATGACAGTGTTGATTATCCAATAAATGGTTCTTGGGCGACAGTATACCATAATACGGACATGTGTCTAGTGTGGTAGTCGAAAAGCATGTAAAAAACTGTATTCAAATATATTTTATGAAGATTCGGTGGTCTTAGGTGAACAATGATAAGTGTAAAATTATTATATCTCAGTGTGAAACTACCAAAAAAGTTCATTAATCCACGATTTTTTTTTGAAACTTTTATATATAAAGTTATCCCAGCACTAAACATTTGGATTACTTGTAAATAACTACTGTTGTGCTCATTATGTATGGTTATAGGAAAATTAACTGACCACAATTCACCGCGGGGAAAATTTGCAGCTCACAATATATAAAATAGTATTAATGTCTGAATGATTCTAAGGAATGTTTGTATTACAAGTAACGAGTTAATCTAACCTTACCTAACCTAATGTAACCTAACCTAAATTAATCTAATCTAGACTAAACAAACTTTACCTACATGTATTTTTTCACCTTTTAATACTTAGCGATTATTTGTAGTACTAAATTATTTCACTAAAAAACACACTTCCAAATAATGGCAAATAATTTTCCCTGCGGTAAATGTTTCGCGGTAAATATTGGGTGGTGACTTTCCCCGCGTTGAATGGTGGGCGGTGAATTGTGGACGGTGAATTGTGGACGGTGAATTGTGGACGGTGAATTTACCGGATACCATTATGTATTGACTTAAGTCCAGAGACATGATATTCTTCAATCGTGGATATATTGAAAATTAGGAAAGAAATCTTTTTTTTTGTTTGCCATAATCAATACGATCATCTAAAAATATTTACTGGATAGAAAAGTTTTATAACTAACGTCTAATTTTTTATTTAATATCAAATACTTTTCATGTAGTGAAATTATGGGATAAAGTGAATCTGCAACGGACCGGAGACGCTAAAGTAATGCAAGACAGGAACGTCTCATAGCGCCGTGTTGAAGAAATGGGCCTTCAAAATGACTAGGGGATAAACATAATGACGATGAATTATCCTTAGGTGTCTCATAATTAAAAAAATTTAAATAAAAATCTACACGAAACTTAAAAATAAAATATGAAAATATATCATGCACAGTACAAAAAAGATATTTTACGTCAAAAAATGATTAAATCAAATTTTACTATACCCTTGTTACCCTTAACATTTAACTCACTAATTTCGGTTGTCGGTGATGTAATGATATTCTACGTAATGCGTGAACTTTTAATTTTCAAATAAGGAAATTCATGTCTATATTAAACAAGCGATATAGTAGGTAGCATATTTAAAAAAAAATCTTCATTTGAAACGTATATTTTTGTTTTAAAATGTTTGCAGATTCTTAGATGAATTAATATAGTGAAGATACGCTAATGGTACAACTCGCGTGATATCATTGAATGATGTCCATTGGAAGTACTTTCAAATAATTTCAATCGTACACGCATGTTCTTTGAAAATCTGTCCCTTTCTTAACCAGCGCTACATTTTTGATCAATTAGTAAGAAACGTGCTCTTTAAGCTTAAGTACTAACATTTTTTTTCTTGAAAGGCAATGATCGCTATGCAAATATTTACTAAGCATCACAAATCCCGCAATAATTGTAATATCCCGTCATTTTCACAGTTGTCCGGTAGTTTTAACTAATAAAACAAATTGTGTTCAGCACAAAGTAAAATAATCTAATATTTAACTAATGGATTATACGTGGCGCAATATAAATTGTGTTATGCAACATGGATTATACGCAATGGCTAAACCACGGATTATCTAGCGACAGTATGGATAACGCGCAGTAGGTACCAACGAGAATAAATTTAATATGCCTTGTGAACATTGAACGTCACTTATTGGTTTTTAGTGGCTGTTTAGTTATTTTGTCAGTCCCGCCCGGGAAGCAATAGACGTCACCGCAATGTATCCCGTGATGCGCTTCCATTACGGATATTGGGGAGCCCTACGCTTGATTAATGACATTGCGTCAAAGTTTTGTTACGAAGAACGCTAAATAATAATATTATTATGATTGGATAATATTAATAACCCGGGGTTTTGTTATTTTAGCGGAAGAGTTCATCAACCCGTGTCTCTGGTCGAAAGTTTTCAACCTTGCCACATGGAGAAGACAGAAATCGACACAAAATTTGGTTAATGTTATTTTAGATTTTGATCAGCAAGCTGATGATTTTAAAACATGTTCCAACGTAAAAGTCTTAGAGACAAACAAAAATTTCGTGATCCATAACTATTTTTTTTCTGTTTATGGGGGGAATTAAACATTCTAATTTAGGTTGTCCTTGTTGTGCATGGTATAAATATTAAAATATAAATATTACAGATTACGTTTAGTGTGGTGTGATTTTATCAACTACCAAAGTAAGCAAATGCCCGCATTATTGTATTCTTATACGATTAAGATAATAATCCAAAAACTTGGAATATTATATTTTTAGAAACAAATAATAAAACGTAAGAGAAAGTTACGAAGTTAATCATGGTAGGTACAAGGGCACATGTTTACGGTCACATTGTCACATTTGAATTTAGTGATTAGAATTTAAAAAAATAAATTCAAATTAGCAGTGAATTCAAGTACTATTTTCAAAATTGGAACTGATTGATCAAACAAGCGATAAAGTAAGATAAATAGATAAATGAAACAAACTTTTATTAAAAAGTTGAAGCTTTGAGAAGAGACGACTTTGCCCGCAAAGAATCAAACATTAAAAACACTGCGTGTAGCATGATTTACGGTTGTTAATTTATCATCCATTACTATTGATATCACTAAAACCATTAGACATCTCTGTTTAAACAAAACATATATTCAGATTGTTTGATTTTGAAAATCAATCAGATTCTTTTTTTTTTAAGATAAAAATTCCCGTGTTACAAATAACCTGACATTATTTGAAAATCTCCTAATACCACCACAGTAAGCGAAAAACATTGCTTGTGTTGTGATGGAGGACTTAGCCAGTTGAGGAATTGAACATGCTACGCCTGGGCGGGACCCAAACGCGATGCCAACTCAGATACTCATACTCAAATCCCACGATTATTATAATATCAGATGGTTTTGGTCTAGATTTTTTTTAAATACTTGATAAAGTACGCATAACTTTATTTGTATGTATTTATTAAACGTCTAAAATTTTTACGTCTAAAATTTTACAGCGTTTTTTTTATTACCTTTTCAAGTTACCTTACTAAGCTATAAAAAACTACAATAATCTCCCTTCCGAATTGCGCTGTATTACGAACCAACAAGAACAAATAAATAAGATCAAACTTTTTTCCAAAAAAATTTATAGTAAAAAAATAAATATATATATATATTATATATATAACCAACAAGAACAAATAAATAAGATCAAACTTTTTTCCAAAAAAATTTATAGTAAAAAAATAAATATATATATATATATATATATATTATATATATATATATATATATATATATATATAAAATTATATATAGTTTACACATAACATAATATTATAACATAGAATCTAAGTAAAAATCGTGGCTCCCTTATCAGGCACAAGAGCTTCTCTTTTCTGATAAGGTATACATGACCAATTATGAACCTAAATATTATATTTTGCAAAATATGTATGTATTAATGTAACCCATATAATCTATTTTAAAATAATAAAATTTAAAAAAAAGATGGTAGGTACGATAAGGTGACGACATATTTTTGCAGGATAAAAATATTAAAGTAAATATTTTAAAGATAGATAAAAGTACAGCCGACCAATACTAGCTTCTATATATAAAGCTCGTAGATCACAGAACGAAGACATGCTGGGAGCAGTGGCGGCCAGCTAATATGTGCTCCCGAGCGCCGAACAACCAACAAGATTTCCGACATGACTAATCACAATACGAAACTCGGTTCGGTTATAATATCTCATTCAAAAGGTACCTACTTATTAAGCGCGCTTAACTTGCAGACCGACATTGACTTGTTCCTATGTTCGTAGCAGTTCGTTTTCGATTGCGATCCAAAATTTAACTGCCTTGTCGCATATTCTGTGGAACAGTCGAAAGCGTGGGTACATACCAGTTCATACTATTCTTTGCAAATAATACCATATCTTGGACGGCGTTCGGGGTTTTACCACCACATCAGAAGGAACGGTTTATTCAGTAGAAAGTTAAACTAAAACGCGCATGTTTAATGTTATTGTCGATATCGTGGTTTCAATTTACCATCTGCTATTTTCAGCGAATGTTTCGCTTCTTCGATACAAGCATTTAAGATAAAATTTGTCATTAAGAGATGAGTGATGGTCAGATTACTTATTATCAGTTTAGTCAGTACTCGCCGTTGCCGGGCACGGTCTGTTGAATTAAAAAAAATTCTTACTCTGTGAAAGTTTTTAAGTTTAATTGCAGGTTATATCGATCTTGTATATCAATTATTAATAAGGTATATCAATTGCAGGTTATACTAATTTATGATTACTTTTGTGTTTGTTCAAAGTATAAATTAAGAATGTGAAATACATTAAGAACAATAGGTCGAGTTTTGAAAACAAAGTGATAATAAAAAATGCCGGTCCACCTAAAATCTGAACTGATAATAAAACAAGAGTGAGAATCTGGATCGAAGAAGTTTACTCGATCATTTGACAAAACAATGTATAACAAAGCTTCGTAGCTCTGTGCATGTGATCAATTGAATAGTTTATTTTGTTTTACGTATTTAATTTACGATGTTGATTCAGTTTGGACAATCAACGGTGTTACTGATGTAACTTACCTTTCTTAAAAAATCTAAAAACATAATTCTTGTCATTTACATTTACAAAAAGTTTTGAGCTTAAAGGTTTTAGGAAAAGTTGACATCAGAATGCAATTGAATTCAGGCTACCGTGCCTAAGTTAAACACCATAATGAGCTATTTAATAAAAATCGATACAGGTCAAATTTCCCAGAACATGATTTCAATGTGACGTTTAAAACGTATGACTTCCTAAATAAAGTTCAGTAAAAGTGAACTCTGTGCAATTTACGCCCGCGACGATTTTTCAAAAGCTAACGGCGCTTTATCAATTTTACAAATTTTTTATAGTACTTGTTTATTAGAAGACTTTCCCGAGACTGTGAAATTACTAAAACTTTTGTGCACCATTCATGACCTTTGGAATGACCTCAGTTGAAAGCTAAAGATGTTTCTCAACGTTAAAAATATAGAGGTCTTCGCTAAACAAAATAACATTGATAGAGGTCTTCGCTAAACAAAAGGAGCAGAGAATAGAACTTCTTTATAAATAGGTACGTACCTTTATTTAATTTATTTTATGACTTAATGTTGTAATCCGGTGAACCCCCATATATTTTGACCACCGGCCGCCACTGGCTGGGAGACGTAAATTATATAGACCAGTCATTCCCAAAGTGGTCTTATCGACCCCCAAGGGTCGACACAAAAATTGTGGGTGCATGAGATGTAAATGGGGGTCCACGCGGGATGCTTTTTAGGCCACTTGCTTTGGAAATGTCACTTTTTTATGGTTTTATAGGGAATTGTTTTCAGAGTACAACTACGAAACTTTCTAGCGAAAATATTGTGAGACAGTAATTATTTCGAGATTCCCTAGCTACCCACCCCCTCCCCCGACATGGATTCGAAAATATTGAGGGGTATTAGGGAAATATTGTCTTCTCTGAAATTCTCTTGTCCCCCACCCCATGGATTTTGAAATATTGTGTGGGGGATTAATGGATTCAAAACTATTGTGTGGAATCCAGTACTGAATGAATACCTCATACATAAAAAACCTATTCAGAAATCTTAGGAAATCTAAGGAAATTTCGGTCTTAAAAATCAATATCAGGAAAGCAGGGGTCTACCCAAAAAATGGAAACGTGGTCTAAAAATTTTGAGGACCTCTGATTTATACGGTGGTAAATAAGTGGTGGTAAGGAATTGGAGATGGATAGCGGGAAACTGGTGAATGCAATGTTTTCCATGGATGATGGTGATTTCTTTTTTGTTAAGTTTTGTTCTTCAAACAATGTTTTACCGAGTAAAACAACAATTAACAAGTATGAGAAATAGTGTGTATAAATATATTTGTTTCGTTCATTTTCTACTGTAGGAATCTGCGTGGGAACTAACCGATGGAAATATGCCGTAAGTTCTTATCGAAGTAGATTATTTTTTCGTAGATGTATCGCATTTTAAAACCGGATTAAATATAAATTCCTTATCGCGTCGAGAAAAGATTCAAGTTGCTACTTTTATTATTATAAAACAAAAACAAAAAAAACACTGAACAACCTGCGGTTTTTGACTTAAGTACCTACCTACCTACCTTAAAACGTTGAATGGTCTTACAGGGCTTAATCATATTATTATAAGCGGGTTTGTTCATCAATTTTTAAAAAAAAATTTTTTTGTTCCCATTTTAATATGTAGGTACACACAAATATTTATAAAGCTTGCTTGTGTAGAGTTTCAAGGAATGGATAAATAATGTCTTAATTTAACAATATTTTTGATTTTGTTAGAAAGCCGAAGATGAAAAAAAAAACAAAAATTAAAGTTATCGACTTAAATCGTGAGTCTAAAAGGGAACATATTTGAGCAATTTTGAATTAGTAAAATATGGTGTACCACAAGGAACTGTATTGGGGCCGCTACTCTTTCTAATATATATAAATGACTTATGTAATATTAAAATACCTGGTAAAATTTTCTCATTTGCTGACGATACTGCAATAACAGTCCAAGGAAAATCATGGGAAGATACTACTAATAAAGCTAACAAATGTATTACTATTGTCAAAGAGTGGCTAGATAGAAACCTACTTACCCTAAATTATAATAAAACTATTTGTATTCCTTTCTTTAACACATTGAAGTCGGCTCCTAAAACCAATCTTAATTTGAAGTTTCATAACGTAAATTGTAACCCAAACACATTCTGTAACTGTGAGGAGATGAAATCTGGAAAACTAATTAAGTATTTAGGTGTAACTATAGATTGTCAACTTAAATGGACCAGCCATATTGAAAAAAACTGTTAACAAATTGAGATACTTAAAATATATTTTTAAAAGAATGAGTAATGTAGTAAATATAAAAAAACAATGAAACTAGTTTATGACTCACTAGTTCATTCATCTCTTTCCTATGGAATAATTGGCTGGGGCGGAACTTTCAACAATCATGTAAAACCCTCTAAATATTTCCCAAAAATCAATTACTAAGATAATGTACCAAAAAACTAAATCCTATCCCTATTTTATTTTTTATTTTTATTAGGTTCAATATTTTTTACAATTCATGTTTTCCAGTAATGTAGGCCTCACTGAGTGCTTGCCCGTGCTGAGGCCTTCATTTTATAATATTAAATATAAACTACAAAATACATTTAATGAGAAAAATTATACATTTAAAATTAAAAAAAAATAATAATATATTTAAAATTAAAAAAAATAGTACATTGAAAATAATCTTGTGTGTTTGTGAGTGATGTGTGTTTATATTGGTTTTGTGTGTTACGTGAAGGTTTTATTTGTATTTTATGCTATGAAATTTTGGTAATATTGTCTTTTTTGTTCTTTAATCCATTTTGTCATTTTGTGTGTGAATTTATTTTTATTTTCCTCAATTTTAATTTCAAGTTTTAAACTGTTGAAAACTTTTATTGCATGGTATTGGTAGTGTCTTTGTCCAAAGCTTCAATTTATTGTCGGAGTTTTTATGTTTTCTTTGTACGCTTGTCTAACTGGTCTAGTGTTATTTTGTATATGTTGAAATTTTTTTTTTTGTCAAAAATGTAGTTTAGTAGTGTTTTAACGTATAATTGGCGTATATCTAGTACGTCACAGCTGTCGAATATTTGGTCTGTATCAGTCAGTCTATGTTTTTTTAGTATTACCTTTAAGATCGTTTTCTGTGCGGTTTCTATGTAATTGAAAGCCGAGTTTGTTGTTCCTCCCCAAGCAATAATTCCAAATTCTATTATTGATTGGCAAAGTGCAAAATATATTGTTTTCAATTGTTTTATTTTATATATGTTTCTTATGTTTAGGAAAATGTGTATTGTTTTGAGAAGTTTATTTGTGATTTGTTTGATGTGAGGTATCCATCTAAGGTTATGGTCAATTACAATTCCTAGATACTTTATTTGTTCTGTTTTTTCTAGAGGAGGGCAATCGCAGATGTCGGTGTTTAAACATTCGTGTATTTTTATGGTGTTTGTGTTGTTTTTTGGCTGTCTCGCGCTATTTATACTGTATTTTGTGAATTTTGTCTTTGATATGTTAAGTGTAAGTACGTTTGAGTCTAGCCATGTTTTCACTTGCGAGATTCCCAAATTCGATATTTTATATACATTATTCCAATCCTTAGATTTGAAGAGTAAAACTGTGTCATCAGCATAGCTAACTATTTCACCGTCTATTTTCATGCTGCAAAGTTCATTTATGTAAATAGTAAAAAGAACGGGCCCTAGTATGCTTCTTTGTGGAACTCCATATGTAATCGGCAGTGGTTTACTAGTATGGTTGTTAATTTTGACTTGTTGTGTTCTGTTACTCATAAAATTTTTTAATAGTTGAAGTTCCTTGCCTTTGACACCCATATTTTCTAATTTTTTAAAAAGTGAATTGTGGCAGATTGAGTCAAAGGCTTTAGCTAAATCTAGAAATATCGCTATGCATTTGTACCCTTGATCTAAGTTGCTATGTACGAGTATATAATCTATTGTACATTCCAAAGCTTTTTTTGTGCCTATTTTGTCTCTAAATCCATATTGGTTATCCGAGATTAATTTGTTTTCTTCTAGGTATTTTATAATTTGGTTTTTTAATACTCTTTCGAAAATCTTTGAAAGCGAGTTTAACAGAGTGATTGGTCTATAGTAAGTTATTTCCATTTTGTCTCCGGATTTATAAATGAGGATCACTAGTCCTTTTTTAAGAGTACTAGGAAAGCAGGAGTGTGTTATACTAAGGTTGATTAAGTGTGTTATAGGTTTTAAAATTTCATTTTTTTAATATCTTAATGCAGTCCGTTGTTATCTCATCTAATCCAAGAGCAATTCGGTTTTTCAATGTGTTTATTATTTTATCAATTTCCTCTTCCGAGGTTGTTTTTATTGTAAATCTGTTTTGTGTTGGGTTTTTATTGATATTTGATCTATTTGTTTGTGGTAGTGTGTTTGTGTTATGCAATTTGCGGGTTGCTAAAACTTTTCCTTTATTTGCGAAGAAGTTATTTACATGATTTGCTATAGTTTCTGTATTTGTATTGACATCTATTTTTTTGAGTTAATATTTAAATTTTCAATATTATTTTTATGTTTGTATTTTTGTGTGTATGTTACTATTTTTAATGTAACGGACGTAGTTGGCCACATTACTTAACTTCATAAAAATATGTTTTACATTTATAAAATGTGCCTACCCCACGCCACTGGCGAAATCACCACTCCCCGCCACTGGTCATTTTGTTCCCATTTTTGGCCAAGGCGGCTTGAAAACTTTGTCTCCAAACGGCGTCGATACTGCATCGCGCGTCTATCTTGGCCGAGCGGATCGATGTTCAATATTTTACTATGTAAAAATTTACTAGGAAAAATCAATTTTTAAATGTTGCAAATGTCTATATTTTACTTGTTCATCTCCTCGGCGGTAGTAAAATAAACACTTTTTGCTATGTGCTACCACTGAGGAGATATTAAAAAAGCTGTTTTTCACATATATGTATAACCATTTTTGAACAATATTTTTTACCTTTTTTGCGTGTACAAAAATCCAGGAACCTCGTAGCATAGTGAATCTTATCTCTTTTTGAGCGCTATGTTACGGAAAACCTGGGAAAAATGCTAACTTAACGATATTTTACAAATTTGATCGCTTCAAGATCATTTTTACACTTTTATTTACAAACTTTTCTTATTTTTTGTCGTATCTTGACAAACAAAAAATCTAGTTGTCAAGATACACATTCTTATAACTATTATGCATTTAAACTATGTAATTGTTATTCATGTAAGCCTTCAAAATCTTTTCAAACTCGCAAATTCAAGCGTCTACCTTCGGCTATGCTACCGGCAAAATGAATTTGCGACATTTTGCCGGGGCATATAAACACATTACTGGCGCGGATAGAATCCCCCACCATTTTTTGACTCGCAGCCCAATGTCGGGTGCGAGTCATGCTTATTGCATATAAGCAGCCACATAAAAAATAAAAATTAGTTCATCTTTATCACCGAAACCAAGCGTTTTATTTATCAATAAGTGACTCCTGCCCACCATCTGCCTCACCTCGCCAAGTCTTCTGCTCCAAACCTTCTGGCGTTACCTCTTCAAGACCAGCCGGCCCTTCTCTGGAAAACCGCCAACGCCAGGAGCGAGCAGAGACGAAAGCACACCCAGTGCCCAACATTCACCAAGCCTGGGTGCGGGAGGCAGATTTCATCATAAAGATTTCTACTATCATCATCATCGGCCGTAAAGGAGCATTCTCATCGGTTGAAGACACGGTTTGGAACCGGCGCCCAAATCTACAGTCTTGTGCGGACTCCCGTCCAGTACATTTAATATTTTCCATATTTCCTTTGGGTTATTTTTTTCTTTTTTAAGTTTTTTTCTAAGTACAATTCTTTAACCACTCTAATAATTTTCGTGCAGATGTTTCTATATCTTTTATAGTAGTTAAGTTGTTCCATGTCGTAGGGTGTATTTTTAATTTGTTTGTGAATTTTGTCTCGTTTACGAATACAGTTTAATTTTCCCTGTGTTATCCTTAGTTTATTTTTTTTGCTTTGTGTGTGAGTTTTACTTGTTTTATAATAGTGTTATTATTTATTTCTTGTGCAAACATGTTATTAAATTTATTGTCCAAGAAACTGAAATTTTGGACCTTAAGCAGACCTATATTGTTCAATTTATTTATACGCGACCAAAAAACTTTATTAAAAATTCAAATCGTGTCAGCCAACGACATGGCGCTTGTGAATATGCTGTGCCTCACTGCAAAACCAGGTTGGCCCAAAGGCATATTAGTTTTACTGCTCCAAAAATGTATAATTCTTTATGTACAACCTTTAAAAAGGACACGTGTGTAAACCTTCAATCTTTTAAAAAGTACATCAAATATTGGCTAAAAAACACTGAACTAGATATTTTTTCTTATAAGTTTTAGCAAAGCTATCTGTAACATTTATATCCATGAAAAGATTATTTTTTATTATTTCACATACATAAAAAACAGCGGATATATTTTATTGTTTGTAATGCTTTGTCTGCTAATTCACTTTTTAAGATGTCTTCTTGTAACGAACGTAGTTGACCACATTATTTAATTTCATAAAAATTGTTTTACTTTTATAAAATGTGCCTACCCCACGCCACTGGCAAAATCACTACTCCCCGCCACTGGCCATTTTGTTCCCGGCCGCTTGAAAACTTTGTCTACGAACGGCATCGATACCGCGTCGCCGGCTTACCTGCCGCGTGGATCGATGTCCAGCATTTTTTCTATGTAAAAATTACGCGGAAAAATCAATTTTTAAATATTGCAAATGTTTATATTTTACTTGTTCATCCCCTCGGCGGTAGTCAAATAAACACTATTTTCAATATACTACCGCTGAGGAGATTTAAAAAAAGCTGTTTTTCACACATATGTATAACCATTTTTTGAACAATATTTTTTACCTTTTTTGCGTGTATAAAAATCCAGGAACCTCGTAGCATAGTGAATCTTATCTCTTTCTGAGCGCTATGTTACGGGGGACCTGAGAAAAATGCTAACTTAACATGTTTTACAAATTTCATCGCTTTGAGATCATATTTACACATTTATTTACAAACATTTCTTATTTTTTGTCGTATCTTGGCAAACAAAAAATCTAGTTGTCAAGATACACATTCTCATAACTACTATGCATTTAAACTATGTAATTATCATTCATGTAAGCGTTCAAAATCTTTTCTAACTCGCAAATTTAAGCGACTACTATCACCAGTGCTGCCGACAAAATGAATATGCAACATTTTGTCGGAGCCTATAAACTCATTGTTGGCGCGGGTACAACCCCCCACCACTTTTGGGCTCCTAGCCCAATGTCGGGCGCGAGTCAGGCTAATTAAATATAAGCAGCCACATAATTAAAAATAAATCAGTTCATCTTTACCACCGAAACCAAGCGTTTTATTATCTACAAGTGACTCCTGCCCAACATCTGCCTCACCTCGCCAAGTCTTCTGCTCCAAGATCTTCTGGTGTTACCTCTTCAAGACCAGCCGGCCCTCCTCTGGAAAACCGCCAACGCCAGAAGCGAGCAGAGACGACAGCACACCCAGTGCCCAACATTCACCAAGCCTGGGTGCGGGAGGCAGATTTCATCATAAATACTACTACTATCATCATCATCGGCCGTAAAGGAGCATTCTCATCGGTTGAAGACACGGTTTGGACCCGGCGCCTAAATCTACAGTCTTGTGCGGACTCCCGTCCAGTACAAGTGGTCCTCCGAGACGGATTCTCACACGCCTTCAACCAGGATGTCTCCAACTTTACGGTCGAGCCGGATCCAAGACGATGGATCCTCAACACCATCTGCAGATGCCCTGGACGCTGGGTCTCAGGCCACGGCTGTGGTTCACGTCACGCCTGACGTAACACCCATGCCCACGCCCAGCACTACTCCTGACATGGCACCACCTGCAGATCATGACTCACCGCCCTCCACATCTCAAGAGGATGCGATGGAGTCATTGCGACAACAGCTTCGCAGTCAAACTGAGCACATTGAGAGACTCAAGGCAGCTCTTCAATCATCTCCAACAGCAGCAGCCCCTGCCCCTCCTGGACCTTCGAAGCTCCTGGAGAGGTCACCACCAGCATGGACGCAGCCCGGCCAATCGAGCCCGGTGCCTCTGGTGGACCAGAGGTACGAGGAACCAGCAGCAGCAGTGCCTGCCCGATCTGGACCCGTACTCCTGGAAGGGTACCCTGCTCAAGGAGGACCCTGGCGCTTCCAAGGGTACAGCCCTGGATGGGTGCAGCCCGGCCAACCGAGCCCGGTGCCTCTGGTGGACCAGAGGTACTCAGCAGCGGCGCAGCCAAGGCCAGCCGGTCCCCCGCCCTCGCCACCCTGGCCCAATGCAGGGTGGCCAAACATGATGCAGCCTGGACCCTCTGGCCCCGTACCGCCCGCCCCTCTGATAGAACAGAGGCAAGCCGTACGTGAAGTGCCAGCTGGACCTGTACCTCTGGTGGACCAGAGGTACGCATCACATGCGCAGCAAGAGCCAGCAGGCCCTGCGCAACCAGCACCCTGGATCATTCAGGGATGCCCAAACATGATGCAGCCTGGACCCTCTGGCCCCGTACCGCCCGCCCCTCTGATAGAACAGAGGCAAGCCGTACCTGAAGTGCCAGCCGGACCTGTACCTCTGGTGGACCAGAGGTACGCATCACGAGCGCAGCAAGAGCCAGCAGGCCCTGCGCAACCAGCACCCTGGACCATTCAGGGATGCCCAGTACTGGTGCAGCCTGGACCTCATGGCCCTGTGCTGCCCGTACCTCTGCCCCACCCGGGGTACCCAGCGCCGACGCCAGGATCACCTGCCGAACTGCTGGAGCAGTGGGACGTGCCATGGACACAGCCTGGACCACCTGGACCCTCTGGACCATCTGGACCATCTGGACATGTGCCGCCCGTACCACTGCGCGAACAGGAGTATGGCGTGCCGGCACGGCCAGATGGCCCGCCCACAGCCAGTACCAGCTCCATGCCGAGATTCCCGCCCCAACCTACGGCGGATAAGACGGCCCAACATACCAGAGCCTGGGTTCAGCATGATGGCAGTCCCATGGCTCAGCTGGCCTCCGCCCTGACAGAAGCCATCAGAGCTTCAAGGGCTCAGGACAGCCCCCGTCCCACAATCGAGGACGATCCACGAATGGCGGCCCTTATTGCCAGACAATCAATGGCCAAGGACCTGCCTCCATTCTCTGGAGATCCACTGGAGTGGCCCACCTGGAGGGCACAGTTTAACCAGTCTACCTCCACATGTCGGATGACCTCCAGCGAAAACTTGATCCGCCTACAGCGGGCCCTCAAGGGGAAAGCCCGAGAAGCCGTCGGCCCCCTTCTGATGGACCCTGCTCAGGTTCCGGAGATCCTGGCAGTTCTGGAGCAGAGATTTGGAGGGACTACTTCACTCGCTGCTCTGATGCTGGACAAAGTGAAGAAGCTGCCCCACCTCACAATTGAGGCCTCTCTGGAGGACATCGCAGACTTCTCTGGCACAGTTCAAAACCTGGTGGCATCACTCCGCTCCCTCAACAACGATGGCTACCTGATGAATCCAGCGCTGCTCAGTGACATCGCGGGGAAGATGCCGCCCACCTTGGGGTTGGCGTGGCTGATGGAAGTGCGGCACTACGAGGCCTCCGCTACCATCTGCCAGTTTGCCGCCTTCCTGAAAACCGTCACGAACGCCATCCCAAAGTCCGGTTTGGTTGACCCCGCGAGGTCCCGCCCACGCCGTGAACATTCGTTCTCAATAACGGAACAGTTTTCGCGAAAAAACAGTGCTCAAAATCGTGAAACATGTGACGAAAACCGTTTAGAGAACACGTCTGCCGCGTCAGAACAGTTTTGGCGAAAAAACAGTGCGCGCCAACGTGATACCTGTGAAAGTTTCATAAATACGTCTGCCGCGTCAGAAAAGTTTTCGCGAAAAAACAATTCGAACAAAAGTGACACTTGTGACAACAGTTTAAACACGTCTGCCGCGTCAGAACGGTTTTTATCGCGGGAAAACAATGTTTATAACAACAATTCTAGTGAAAAACAACAGTTCGCGAAAATTAATCGAAAGCCTCAAATTTTGTCTGGTAATAATCGAATGCCCCAAATTTTGTCTGGTAATAATCGAGAAAATAATCGAAGCGGGAAAAAGTGCAAAACAGTTACGGTGAAGTTCGCGAGTTCGATAACCGCGCCGGGTGTGTCGAGTGGGGTGAAAATGGCCACCAACTCAGCGAATGTCGCACTTTCGCCGCGAAAGACTTGAAATATCGTTTTGAAACAGTGAACGACGCCGGTTTGTGCCGATTGTGCCTCAATGGCAAACATTATACAAAACAGTGCAAAGTTAGTGAATGGTGCGGCGTGGGGGAGTGCAGATCCCCCCACCACCGACTTCTTCACAACTATAATAACAATCGTGATAATGACATTACTGTGGCAGATGTTCACAATATGTGACGCCACACCGAAAGTGCCGTGTTAAAAGTGGTGGGAGTCATATTGTCGGGCCCGAAGCGGCAGATTAAAACCTTTGCGCTTCTGGACGAGGGCTCAACAGTCACCCTTATTGACGCCACCACAGCACAAAAACTCGGCACAACCGGACCTACCCGTGAGCTACGACTACACGGAGCAAAAAACATGTGCTCAACAGACATGACGTCCCGTCGCGTGCCAATCACCCTACGCGGCACCGGAATCTCTGATGAGTACGTCATCAAAGCCAATAAATACCATCAAGCAGCTCAGCCTTCCTGTACAGAGGTACCACGGTCACTTCATCACCCCCACACTTCTCATCGGGCAAGACAATGCTCACCTTATTGTCTCGAGGGAAGTGCGCGACGTTCGTGATTCTACGCGAATATTATCACGAACGGCGTTGGGGTGGACCACCCATGGCGGAGGGACCTCTGAACATGTGGATGAAGCTACCACATTGGCCATACGAGCCACAATGTCACCCAGGCGCACTGCCGGGAGGCATTATACAGTGCACCATGGACCATCTGGCCCCGTACCGCGAGCACCTCTGATACAGGCGGCCGTACGAGGAGTACCAGCTGGATCTGTGCCAGCACCTTTGCAGAGAAGACCACCCAGGTACCATGCCCGGTGGCATTCTACCATGCCCCATGGACCATCTGAACCCGTACCGCGAGCACCTCTGATACAGGCGGCCGTACGAGGAGTACCAGCTGGATCTGTGCCAGCACCTTTGCAGAGAAGACCACCCAGGCACCATGCCCGGTGGCATTCTACCATGCCCCATGGACCATCTGGACCCGTACCGCGAGCACCTCTGATACAGGCGGCCGTACGAGGAGTACCAGCTGGATCTGTGCCAGCATCTTTGCAGAGAAGACCACCCAGGCACCATGCCCGGTGGCATTCTACCACGCCCCATGGACCATCTGGCCCCGTACCGCGAGCACCTCTTATACAGGCGGCCGTACGAGGAGTACCAGCTGGATCTGTGCCTGCAAATGGTACGAGAAAATCAGTCGGCCCCGCGAAAGGGTCTCCCAGGCACATTGAAGTAAGGCGCCAAAACGTTGGCCTTACTTCAACTGTGGCAGATACACTGCCCGACATCAAGAAATTTTCCTCATTTAATCATCTTATTCTAACTACCTGCCGGATACATCGTTCTATTAAAAGGTGTCGTGGAAAAAGCCACGAACAACCTGATAAACATTTAAGAACCGATGAAATCAAGGAAGCAGAGGCCCGATGGGCAAGAAAATGTCAAGAAGAAACATTTTATCATGACATAAATGCGCTCCAGAAAGGAGATCCACTACCAAGTGACAGCCGGCTCAAAGCCTTGAGTCCCTTCCTTGGACCTGACGGCCTACTGAGGATGAATTCTGCCGCTTGAAAACTTTGTCTACGAACGGCATCGATACCGCGTCGCCGGCTTACCTGCCGCGTGGATCGATGTCCAGCATTTTTTCTATGTAAAAATTACTAGGAAAAATCAATTTTTAAATATTGCAAATGTTTATATTTTACTTGTTCATCCCCTCGGCGGTAGTCAAATAAACACTATTTTCAATATACTACCGCTGAGGAGATTTAAAAAAAGCTGTTTTTCACACATATGTATAACCATTTTTTGAACAATATTTTTTACCTTTTTTGCGTGTACAAAAATCCAGGAACCTCGTAGCATAGTGAATCTTATCTCTTTCTGAGCGCTATGTTACGGGGGACCTGGGAAAAATGCTAACTTAACATGTTTTACAAATTTCATCGCTTTGAGATCATATTTACACATTTATTTACAAACATTTCTTATTTTTTGTCGTATCTTGGCAAACAAAAAATCTAGTTGTCAAGATACACATTCTCATAACTACTATGCATTTAAACTATGTAATTATCATTCATGTAAGCGTTCAAAATCTTTTCTAACTCGCAAATTTAAGCGACTACTATCACCAGTGCTGCCGACAAAATGAATATGCAACATTTTGTCGGAGCCTATAAACTCATTGTTGGCGCGGGTACAACCCCCCACCACTTTTGGGCTCCTAGCCCAATGTCGGGCGCGAGTCAGGCTAATTAAATATAAGCAGCCACATAATTAAAAATAAATCAGTTCATCTTTACCACCGAAACCAAGCGTTTTATTATCTACAAGTGACTCCTGCCCAACATCTGCCTCACCTCGCCAAGTCTTCTGCTCCAAGATCTTCTGGTGTTACCTCTTCAAGACCAGCCGGCCCTCCTCTGGAAAACCGCCAACGCCAGAAGCGAGCAGAGACGACAGCACACCCAGTGCCCAACATTCACCAAGCCTGGGTGCGGGAGGCAGATTTCATCATAAATACTACTACTATCATCATCATCGGCCGTAAAGGAGCATTCTCATCGGTTGAAGACACGGTTTTGACCCGGCGCCTAAATCTACAGTCTTGTGCGGACTCCCGCCCAGTACACTTCTTTAAAAACTAGTATTTACCTTATTTTTTGTGTTATTTTAAAACTTTTGCATATTTCATGATTTAGTTTCTTGTATTGCATCTCTACAGTAACTCTTTTAAAATAACTTAAATTTATATTTGATATTGTATCTCCACTTAAACCATAGAAATAAGATAAAAATACTTATAATACCCACTCTCAGGCTTCGCCTTCGTGGGATTTTTTTTTTAATTAAGTACATTTATTTCAATATTTTTCTTACATTTTTCAATATTGTATGTAACCATGTATGTATAAAAAAAAAATCAATAATAAAAAAAAGAATGTGGAAAACTGTTAAATTTTTATTTTTCCTTCAAAAGTTCACTTTATAATGCATTTCATTGTCGATTTGTCGAAGACCGCCAAAACAATTAGAATCTGACGGTGTACTCGTAACGACATACGTACCTCGGTTTGGTCGGTTAACAGTAAGGAAAATCCCACTCGGATAGGTATAAAATCAACAAATCCCAATTTAAATATTTAATAAGCCTAGCAGTTAAAAACCCGCTCCGCGGGTTTTTGTTGCTTGGCCCTGCGGGCTGCACTTTTGGACTTCGTCCAGTTTAATTGATACTAACAACAGTTAACCTATAATAACCCAACCTAACCTAACCTACCATTTTCTTATACATATAAGTACATGTCGTAAGTACATGTACATTTTATTATACATATAAGTACATGTCAGATTTAGCGATTTGTTGGCTAATTTTACAATCAACGAAGCGTTTCTAGCTTCCGATTGTGTTTCTTTTTTTATTGGGTTGGCAGTGACTACATTTCCTACAAACAAAAGCGTATTATGAGCGAACTTTATATCGTTGTTCTTTCTGTCAAAATCGTACGAAATTATTATTTACGTAAATTATATTAAATATCAATATTTAAAAAAATCGTAAATGTAAAGTGTTGTTGTTTATTGTCTATTTGTTATGGATTATTTCAAATTAAATTGTTCGCTATTATGCCGCCAGAGGTGCGCTCTGTCGCCAATAGGGAAACTACTCCAGCGACCGGTATAGGAGGGATTGATATTTTCAAGGAAACTTAGATGAACCTATGCGGAATTTACCCGAAACATACGATTTGAATTCGACCAATCAGAGGGCCTAAACCGTCCAGACGCTGGCGTAATAATACTATCAGATTTTGAAAAAATATTATTTTTAAATTATTTGTAAACCATAATGGTAACCCGTTTTGGACTCTACGCAGCGACTTTACACAAAATTTTCCGCTAATGTACTAGGTCGACCGATTTTACGTGTAATTATAAGCATATGAAAAAACTTCTATATTCAGAAACTATGATAATAAATAAGTTTATCAATTGTCAAAAAATGGCTAAAAAGTAATACTCTTACCATTAATACAAAATACATCACACACAGTATAACACAAATAGGCCAACCTCCAACTAACATTGACGGCCGGCGTGGTCTAGTGGTATACGCTTTTGACTACAGATCCGAAGGTCGCGGGTTCGAACCCGGCGTGCGCAAATAAATTTTATTTGATTAATTTGTGTTATTTCACAATTAATTAATTTCAAATAATATATAGTATATTTGCGGCACGTTCCAGAGTGGAAGATACTCTCAGTATCGCCCTGGTGTAAGACCACCATTCAGAATTGAAACGTTGCTTGAAATGGCTTTAGCCGTGTTTGGTGACCAGATCTGAATAGCCAGGTACTTCCCCACCTTCCTCTCCCCCATCTCCCTCCCCTCCCCAATACCCTCAGCCTCACATCATACCCCAATTGGGGATGCCATAGTCTCACTGGCTCCAGACGGGAGCAGTTGGGACTCTTGTGCGGTAATACTGTAAAAAAAAAAAAAAAAAAAAACATAGACCTATTACTACATCACTGTGAACAAACTTCATTTAATTGCCAATGCGAACGTTTAGAAAGGGTAAAACAAATAAAATACCTAGGGGTTATTATTGATACACACTTACGCTGGACTGACCACATTACTTTCATCACTAATAAACTAAAACGAGTCATGTACCTAATGAAGTCCATCAAAAACATTTTCCCTCCAACAATACTCAGATCCATATATTTTGCACGGTGTCAATCCATTGCCACATATGGAATACTAGCTTGGGGAAGTGCTACAAGAATGACAATTGACCCAATTGAAAAGGCGTATAAATTAAAATAATCCTAAAAGTACCATTCGACAGAGAATCAAGCGAAATTTACAAAACATTAGAAGTCTTGTCAATAAGACAACTTTATGCCAAATCTACATTACTACACCTCCTCCAACACAAACTCCATATTCCAATTCAACCAAAAACCTTGTTAAAAACCATATCCTTAACAAATAAAACTCTATACATACCGATAACACACACCACACACGGACAAAGACACTTTCAATACTACGCTACTAAACTGTTTAATTGTATGCCCATTACTCTGAAGCAACTAATAAATGTAAATACATCCGCAAATTTTTGTTATTTGTTTTTGGGGTATTATGCCGTGTTGCGCTAACTCCTTCTTTAGCCTTCTTTAACATCCGCAAATAGTCATAAAAAACATATAACAGCCTTGATCAAAAATCAAGATATTTTATTTTTTTAAAACATAATAACTCCAAACCAAACATAACTAAACCATAAAAAGTGTATAGTAAATAAACACGTTTTTTGAGATTTTACCAACTATACTCACACTTACAATGCAAATGTATGCACTTACATATACCTATGTTAATATATATTAATATATTTTTTTAACATATTTATTATGAATATTCAATCTACAAAAATCATTAAAATTTTATGAATATTCAATTTCCAAAAACCAAAAAAAAAAAAGAACAAAAATTAAAATTAAAACTTATTAAAAATAAAAACTTTATTCTACAACACATAAATACTTGTCACGCCTATACATAATCACGTAAACACATCACCACAAGTTCTCCTAGTGAGGTGTTCACGAAACATACAATATTACTCACATACAGTTTCACCTTCTCAAACCTACCTTACACACAACATATTATAGTTATAAGTTTGAAATATATCATGTTCAAATATAAATGTAGAATAAACAGAGGTGATCACATGTAGAATAAACAGTGGGCGAGTCAGTTTGTTGAGATTAGTTTTAAGTGCTATTGACATGGTTACGCCAAGTATTAAAAATAGAAAAATTATGAGTTTTATAACAACATAAATAACGTCAAAAACTTCATTGAAATTTTTTCTTTTTTTTTCTTTCACTGACTGACTCGATTGAATGACCGAGTGGAAAGTGAGTCAAGCGCCGAGTTGAGTATGCATGGGGAATGGGTTCTTACTCGTTCGAGTCATTGGGCCTTGCTTTTATCCACTGCCTGAATCACTCGCCGGCTATTTTACTATACTGACTGTACTGATCACATCGTGATGCTCGGCTGGGCACTCGGCAGGTGTAATTCAGACATCAGCCTAGTCAGCGCTAGACTCTGAGACTCTAAATTTACAGTTACTCCATAGCAAAACTGCCTAGCAGAATTTCTGTAAAGATAATGTTCACATGCGTAACTAACCAAATTTAAAGTAAAAAATAATACCACTTCATCTTTGCTAATCTGTTTTTTTATACTACTGTGTTCCTCCTGGCCCTGCGAAAAAATATTCTATCAATGCCTTTGTATCTTGGGAATGCTGTGTGGTGGGTCTTTTGTACTAAGGTAGGAGAACAAGTCACGGGTAGGAAAAAGGTATGATGAGTATGTATAAATCGGTGAGTCAATGTGTCCAGCGGTGACCGACTCATGAATCCATCCCTCTCACTGCGGTGCAATGGGTTGACAGAGAGTCCGGCTGGAGAGGTCAAAGGTCTCCCTCAACCAGTCTCTTCCAATCCGACTCGCCACGCAGTAGGTGAACAAACACACGAACCCGGGCACCTGTGCTCACAGGTGCCCGGGGTCAGGTCACACCAAATGTAGCACTTGGGGTGACCTATCTAAAAATGGTTCTCGGGGCAGCGGTACCTGTACCCGCTTGTCAAATTGTATAGTATCTCTTAGTAAGATCATCGGATTATCTACGTTATATATCAATTTTCAACGCGTATTGTTAAATAATCAATGAAAATTTAAAATGTACATTTTTTTCTAATTTTTGTATTGATAGATACCTACATGTTTTTTACTATTTATTCTATTTCTGGAATCCCCTTTTGGTTTGAAATACTACCATTAAGAATCAAAAAGTTGCTTGAAATGGCTTTAACCGTATGTAGTGACCAGATCTGATTAGCCAAGTACTTCCAAATCACAATCCCTTCCTAACAAAATGAGTAAGCTGTTATCCCACTAGGTCCAGTCGGGGGGAGGCTGGGTCTCTTTTAACACTTACTGGCTGCTAATGACTTACTTAATTTAACTTTTCGTAGTTAAATATTCATGCTACATTTGGTATAGATATATTCAATTTATCCTCCCAACCTTCAACAAATAAATTATTTAATGAGTTAACCACAACTTATTCGAGAGACTTATAAATATGTATCGTCTAGAAATATTTGAAAACAAATACAAAACACGGAGTGGCCAAAAAGGGTATTTGAATAAAACACAAAGCCACTTTATTGAATTAGATACACAAATAGTTACATAAAACTTCCCCGTTGATTGGCCCAAATTTGGCGAAGCATAGAGTAATAAATTTCTTTAGCCATTAATTCACGTATCGTTCTCCTAAGTATTGAACCTTTATTCCTTAAAGCCGATTCGACCTCAAGTGAAAGCCACTAACATTAAACTTGACTGAACTAGTTCAGTAATAAATATCACCTTTGTCAGAACAAAAGTCGTACGGGACCATGTTAAACAACTTCTTGTAAGTAGCGGGAATTCTTGGCCTGCCAATGGTTTCTGATATATGGCCTCGGCTTTCAGTTGCGATTAGTCCCAGGTTCAGTCTGCTAGTTGGCAACGAGGTTAAGCGCACTAAACAAGGGCTTTTTCAACTCATATTTATGTTATGAAATTATTTTCTTCGTAAAATTAGAAAGCAAATTTTGGTTATTAAAAAAGGTTTTTCTGGAAAAGCTGTGCAATATTGTTTATCTAATATATAAAGGGGAGTACCTGTGGCGGACTGGAGGGCGGGCTGGTGGGCGATGTCGATATTTGCATACAAATCCATAGTTTTATTCCGAGGTCAATGAAATTTTGTACACTTGACCTTAAAAACAAAAGGAAGGTTGACTGCACGACATTTCAACGTCGGGAATTCTATGTAATTTTATAAATGTGAGTGTCTGTGTATTTGTGGCAGACGGACGGTACGGATTTGATTTTTATATAAATCTGCAGTTTAATTCAGAGATTGATGAAATTTTACACACTTAATTTATAAGACAAGAGGAAGGTCACTGTCTGCGACTGATAAATGAGAAAAAATGAAATTGTTAAGCCCGAGCAACGCCAGGGACTAAAGCTAGTTCTTAATAAATCAAACCATCTCTCTTTTTCAAGTAAAATGATAAAAATTTTGAATAAAATTGTAACAAACACCTTTAACTTTGTATATCTTAATGTATGTAGGTACTGCATAATAATACATCAAATGATTAACTCTTTGAAGATCGTTTTTTTTGAAGTTCGCTTATACATGAATAAAGATTAGTAAGAAAATGTTGGCTGGATGGGGGGTCAGCGGCGTTTTGCACACGTCAAACGGCTACGTAAAAATATTGACAATGTTGAATTGAAATACTAACTTAAATATGCGTCAGTAGTCCGCATAATATACTTTTTGAGACTTAAAAGGTTAATTAGTTACTGAGGTCTCCATTCACAACTTATTTGAACAACTTTTGTTTCTCATAAGTAACGTCACTGGCCCGAATGGATTCAACTCACCGCATTCAATTCTAAGAGCTTTGTTAGTTTAACTCCGTTAATAAGCTTTTTTTTAATTATAATTATTTATTGTTTACATTTGATGAAAATAATGTGACTTTACTGGAGTACCCCGTTCTAGGGTCACATTTCACTTGGTAATTTTTGTTAATTATAAATTTGGTCGAGTTTTTTTTTTAGTATAATTGTATTTTATACAAGAACATTGTATAGTAGTAAAACAAAATATAAGGTTTGTTAGGTTGCATCATTTTATCTATATTCTATTTTGCGAAACAATCGAAATTATTAAAAAACAATATATTTACGGTTAACCGAAGTACCTGATATTTTGGAGGCCACGCTAAAATTCGCTATTGGCTATCGGAACATTTCTTATCAATATTTGACCGTGCTCGCAAATATCTCTAACTGACCGTTTAGTTAATGTCATATTGATATAGGGTTACACCAATCGACCGTGCTTTGTACCCTGGAGCCCCAACTAAAGTCCTCATTAAGCTTTGCAATGCATTAAAAAATGTAAGTTTATTAAATTTCTGTTCCATAGTGACCAGGCGTTTCACTTAGCCCACTGCGGCTGTCTCCCCGTTACAACCTCCCCGATTTTTAAATTTTTTATTATTTATTTTATTTTAATATTACATTTAGTTGCAATAGTGACGTATTGCCCATCTCACTAGGTGTGGAACGCCTGTGTTGAGATGGCAATTTACATAGTGGTTGTTAACTAGGTTTTAGCAAATACAATATTGTGAAAATGCCAGATAAAATTAGTTTTTTTTTTTTTTTTAAATTATACAATTCAAGAATGAATGCCTAATAAATGCCTCAGTTTACCTTTCTAATGTGTTCGCTGCTATAATAATATCTTTAATCCTTCTTAATAAGTTTGCCGTTCACATTTTACTGTTGGTTATGTACTGCTGGGGTTCATAACCACAGTTGTTTACTTACAAAAGTTACTACCGGAATATTATTTTTATTACTTACCTTCTCAAAGAGAAACTCTAATGCTTGTAGATAGCATGAGAAACTTTAAAAACAATATGATTTTGAACATGTGCTAATTTTTACGTAAAAATAATTTGTGATTGGGGTTATGTATGACAGTTTAAATGGTTACTTTAATTTAATTATCAACGTAAAAACAACGTTTTTTACCGTTATCTTACCGCCGTTCACTTATGGAGATCGTCATCTAATCTCTAAAGTGTTACTTCATCTAAAACCAAAGACCAGAACTAAATTAATCCGTGGATATCTATGAAAAAATATTTCCCTCCGATTAGCTTAAATGCATCGCTTAATGAGACGTGCACAAACACGTTAAAGCGCGAGAGATTATCAGGCGTCGGTAGGTACTTATAGGAGGAATCCCAACGTTTAGGCGACCGCCATATCTGCCCACCTGCACGGAGTCGTGACTTAAATAACAATTAGCATAGACAGGGCGGGCTGCTTTATTCCGTCTCGGCTTCCGGCAAAGCCTTCCGCTAAGAGGTGAATATTAATTCTAACTTTTGAATTAAGTGTCCCAAGTCGGCGTAAGATACACGCGCGCGTAGTCATAATGTGAAGGAGTTACACTTAGTCGATTCTCGGATTTGTCGAAGTAATAATTCGAGGGTTGCAATTTATTTCCATGGGTATTGTCTAACCTTTGACTTGAAATAATGGAAACTAAATGTTACGCCAGGCATTTCACTGTATTCAGAACGAAAAACGTTATAAACCTACATTTAAAATAAGGTGTTGATGTGTAAATGTCTAAGTTTAACAAAGAATTCTTCTAGAGTGAACTCAACACAAAAATTTGTTAAACGTAAAAAGTGACCACGGGGAAAACATATATTTTATTCACCGCCCGATAGTGTCAAACTTTTGTGTCGACACTTCACACTTCTGAAAAATAAAATATGACATTTTAGTAGGTTTTTTCAGGACATGTTCATTTCGGAATCTACTAAAAGAGACGATCTTTTATTTAATTAATATCATCCCTCAAAAAGGTACTACGGAAACATCTGAACTGCTAACTGCAGTTTATATCCAATTAATTTGACTAAATTTCACCGTTTATCCCATATTTTAAGGTTTAATAAATTTGACACATTATGACGCGCTAAAAAAGTTTTTGCAAATTTTTCATAATTTGCTAAAAATCGCTCGAGTGGATACCACAGTATTTACTTACGAACCCAAAGTACAATGTCAACAGACTACATTTAAAAATAATGTTTAATTTCTTAGCAAAGTGTATACATAACACTCACTTTCATATTTACATAATCTAGTCATGGCAATTTTTTATTTTTTCCGACTTTATGTCCAGGTCAAATCTTCCCCATAGGATAAACTAAACTCTTCCACACACTTTTCCACAAATGATTATCTAGTCAATCAACACTTTGCAAGTGCATTATATAAGGAAAATAATTACAAAACAATACAAGAACAACACGTCAACTCACCAGAAATCAAATGGGAAAATAATTAAACGACTCCAGATATTTTCATATCAGATGGTTCGGCTCGGTAGAACTTCTAACAGGGCCTATAAATCCTACTGATCCCTCAACATAAATATTTAAAAAATAAATTATTATTATTATTATTACTATTTTTTTAACTCTAGTCTTGAGAAAATTTACTGATAATAATTGTGATAAAACAGACAACACACGTTTAATGACTCAGTAGTTTAACGTAAGCTTTATTTTTCTTTATAGAATGATTTATTATTAATTTAAAACACAAACAGTCACATCAAAGTAATGTGATATCCAGATCATTAAAAAAAACTCTGAAATAAAATTGGACGCTTTGAAAATAACGGGTAAATTATTATTGCTAATCATCACAACCAATCCATATCGATAATACGGTTCATTAATTTGGCTATTAAAACTAATGGTTTATTTAACTGGTTAATATGTATGAAGTTTTAATCTACCGCGGAATAATAATACCATTCAGTAAGTAGAAGAACCGCCGACCCAAATTACGCGTTCTATCCAAACTTTTCAATCCCACGCTATCCCCTTTACCTGCCGGTATGTATCATCTCACCTGGCGCCAATGTAGTCTTATTAACCAAGTTATCTTCGATTTACGATATACACTACTACCGAGAATAATGTTGTTAGTAGCCAAACTATTATTTTGACGGTTTGAGCTTTAATTTTCGCAAGGTGTTCTAGAAGGAAGAGACAGATTTGCTAAAATGGTTAAATTAAAACTATAATATAATTTTCTTAGGAAATAAAGGGCTTTGTGATACAAGCAGATAGACTTGAGGTTTATATAATATAGTCACAAATAGGTACTAAAATTAAACATTCATTACTTACAAATTATTAAAAGCTATAATTATCAGCCAGAAACAAATATAAATTGAAAAAATCTCCGGGGAAATAATAATCAGAAGGTGCGGGTTAAATTCCCGTCAGCAGCATTTATTTTTTCCCGGAAGATTAAAAAATTTATATTTGTTTCAGGCTGATAATTATTAATTATAATAATTTGTGCTTTGTATAAAACCTTGTCTTGTAAACAAATGTTTACTTTTAATTCATAATTTATTTTTCGTTAGTAGGTACCTACTAATTATTTACCATTGATTCTTGTGAAACTTGCCGTAAGACTAGTACAAGTAGATAATGCACTCGAAATGTAGTATTATAAATTGTGTTGTTAGCATTTAATTTATGATTTGGAGAATTTAAATTATGGTTTTCGTAAAATGCATAAAGAAAGTGCCGAATGATTGTGAAAATGGAAAGGAATTAATTCTGTTTTAAAACTTTACCAGAATGTTTTCAGCGATAATACGAGATAACTTATGATTTGTAATCATTCGTAATTGGTTTTTATTATTAGAGTTGATATTAACTGATTGCTGAGTAGAAATGCACACCTGGAAGCCAGTGTGCCAGGCTGGGCCGGCTACGTCACTAGCATTTCATCAGAAAGCAAACGGGGCTCGGTACGGCGCTAAGTAATCGCGCGACTCTCAAAAGGGAACCGAATTCTTTGAAATTGTATTTCAAACTTTGGCTTCATCTACACATCTCCTGCGGTCGCTGCTATAAATTCATCCCTCGCCTGTTGGTGCACTGGGTGATAACATCGCCTGAATTTGTACCAACTCCTCCACTTTGTGGGGTAATTAGCTTTCGGCGCGTACCTACCCGCAAAATGAGCATTAGGTACTCCTACGGAATTATGGTCTATTCACAAATTTTGTAAGGCGGAGCTTAATTCCTGACCTGGTTCCAGTAATTACAGTGAAGGGAATCAATTCTAATTTGGCTGATTGTTCGAAAATATTTAGCAAACTGCCATAATGCAGGAACTTTGCGGGCTCCGGGGACACTGAGATTGCTTCCCTGTTTGCACTTTGCGCCGACATCGACCGTGGAGTTTAACAAAAGCGACGCGATACTGACATTTCGTCATTTCAACGAGCAACGGCAAAATCCTTCAAAGGCAGATTGAGCTCACAATGTCCTCATTATATTTTGTAATTCAAATAATGTTGTCATAATAAGATTGTGAAATACTATCACACTCTTAATTGTACATTTTTCAGAAGTTAGCAACTTAAAATAAAATACCATAAAATACCATAAGTACTTACAATACAATCTTGTCGTTTTTTTGGTATCTGTCGTAACAACAAAAATATGTTTGTATAGATTTATTGTTTTAAATGTGTGCTACGTAAAACATTTTGTTATTTTGTCCCTTTGAACAACATTTCATTAGAAAGACACTACTGTACAAAACAACATAATACCGAAGATTTAAAATGGTTTCCATGATGTATTTGGAAGCACAGCCATCCAGTGGAAATTCAGAGCTCAAGTCCTCGCTCAGTGGAAACATTTTTTTTGTTTAAAAAATTTGTTTTTGTAAAATGTTATTTAAAGAATTCATTTTGCGATTAATGCTTACTTCGATTAAGAGAAAAAGTACCATTTTAACATATTATAAGTAATAAAAAATACAAAAGAATTTGAATAACAAAATAACAATCAGACTGAAAAAAAGTTTTAGTGCCACGAAAACAGTGAACGGCCACCCGGGGAGCCATCGGCTCGGATACCGATACTCTGCCACAGGTCACGAGGAGTTGTGTAACTTACACAACTACACACTTTACAAACATAGTATCTTTACTTTACCTACAAAAGGTACCTATTAGTATTGGTATCGATATACCTACATACATTTTTTAAAATGTTTATCAATACAGTATCTTTATTGTAAGGGTTGGTATCGATATTCTCATTTAATTTGTGATGATTTAAACGTCACCAGTTTGTGGTGGACTAAGTAATGGATAGATAATAAATGAGGTTAAATGATGGGTAGACTTCATAATAATAGTTTGTAGGTACACTAATTACTGTTTATTTGTATGCAATACTGGTGCAAGTTAACTGAAGGAAGCTTATTGGTTAAAATACCCAATACGAAAGCGGACATCCGCATTTATACGTGCTATCTCTTTCATACATTTATGTATTGGTTCATTATATACAATAAATCATAAACACAAAAATGACTACATATAATACTACATTATTTCATTTTTCTTTTTGTTTGTATTCGTGTAGCCGTTGAAAGTTGAGCCTTGCCTCTTGCTAGTTCATATGTGTGAAGTCAGTGGTCTCAGCCGTTCCTTCTACGAAATTGAAGTTGATGGCTAAGACTAAAAAAAAAACGTTGCTCGTCATCCGATTCAAAATCAGAGACGTTCAATCCTCACCTTTACATTCACCTCTAAACAACAAAAATATAATAAGCAGTAATAGTTGATTGACAACATATTGAATTATTTAGCGTGTTGAAAATAAGCTGACGTGGCTCAGTGGTCTAGAGTTCTAGAGCGTCTGACCGGACATCAGAAAGCGCGGGTTTGATTCCCGTCAGCGGCATTTATTTTTTCTCAGGAGATATTTTCAATTTGTATTAATATTACAGGCGACTAATTATTGCTTATTATAATTTATTATCCTATGTATGTGCTATGCATAAAAACCTTGTCTTATAAACATTACTTTAGTGCGGGGCATTTTAATAATCAAGTAGAAAACATTCTAGTCTTTCAACAAAATCAAACTGAAGTTTTTTTTTTATCATTATCTTTTTTAGAATACCATTTTAGTTTTTGAAGTTTTGACTGCGTTCTCCGCTAGTACTAGTTTTTTCTTAAATATTTCTGTTTTAAATACTGTCTAAAATAATTCACTGTGGCATTATATTTACTTAAATGGTTTATTTTCAACGTTTGTAGAAAATGTATTTAACAAGGTTGGCTCAAACAGACACTTTTCGGAGAAAAAAACGCATCTGGTCGCTCGCGAGCTCGGACGTAGCTCGACGTCCAGTTGGAGTCCAAAAGAAACGATATTTTTCACTTTTCACTATTTTTTTATGTGACCCCTCACAAGACCACCCCTGTCTGTGAAGGGTTTAAGTAGAGGATGTAGGAAGGGATTTATTAATGCGGGTCTTGAAGAGGCCGGTTTATATGAAGGAGGAAAAACAGATGCCGGTGACCCGTTCCACACACGAGTCGTCTTACACAAAAAGGAGTCGAAGAAGCGTAGGACCGTTCTTATGAGGTCAACATTAACTGTAAGCGGGTGTTCCGCTCGTGTACGTCAAGTTTCACGCCCTTGCACCGGTGCACCGAGGATCAATGCTTGTTTCAATACTAGGTATATAATATTATTACTAGGTATATAAATACTAGATCAAGAGTAGTTCAATACTAGGTATATAATTTTATTACTAGGTAGATTAATACTAGGTATGTAATTTTTTTTTTTTTTTTGTAAATCGAAGTTAATTTCCTCGCACTTGTATGTTTGTACAAATAAGTCGAATTAAATTCAAAGTAACAATATGGTGTATAGTAGGTAGAGAAAGTTAAAAAAAAACGGTTCCGTGATAACTCAACACAGTGACAATTCAACACACTTTTAAAAAGTGATATAAAGTCATTCGAAACGATGAAATTTTTTTTAAACTAACCTAACCTAACCTACTTAACCCAGTTAGTAAAGTTTTTGTTTCATCACTTTCCATGACTTTATATAACTTTTTAAAGACGTGATGATTTGTCACCAAAAAAAACATACGGACGCCCAAGGAAAACATGGCGTGGTCAAGTGAAACAAATACTTATGTATAATAAAATTAGGCGTATGTAATGACAGAAGAGAGGGATGTTATGACCGTAAACATAGAGAAAGAAAAATGATACAAATTCTTAAAACGAAAAAAAATCAATTCTTAAGAATAATATTATGTGTTTCCATCTTAAATACACATTGTTTTCAGGTACATTAGAATGCAAAACCTGAAAACTTTTGTAATTACCACTACATATTTTCAATACATTACATAAATTTAACCATTGTTGAATTTGGCAACCACCTATAGTCTGGAGTTCTCTAGAAAAAAACCTTTGACTCAGTGAACCTGGCGGCCCATTTGATAGATTCCCCCGTCTTAACAAACGGATTGCATTCTTTAGAGCACAGCCGTCAGGTGGGAATTCCGTCAATGTTCTATCTGTATTTGAAAGGATGATGCTCCGAGGAATTAGTATTATTTATCTCTGGCACCAGTGCATGGTTCAGGAATTTTGTTGAAATTAATTATCTCACGGGAACGGGTCGTTTTTATGACTCGTTCTTAGGTTCAACAGTTTGGCTGTTGAAAGATTTTCATGTTTCATTCTAAAACATCGGTCTCTTCAAGGCTCATTTCAACGAACATTGTCATCTAAAAATGAGCATCCCCAAAGGCAAATTTTAATTTATTTTTAAATATTTGTACAAGACTTTCACCAAAGCGATGCTGATAGTATCTACCACCATGAGCGACTCTTTGAATAAATACAACTATTCTTAACCCTTTTACTCTGATATCCTTGTCATGATAGTTTGCTTAGTAGACTCAAAATTTAAAAAGTTTAACGTCTTAAAAGAAAATATGTACAAAGCGCTAATAAATAAACTTAATTCTACATTATCATAAGTAACATTTCCAAATTTTCCTAGGATCTTCAATTTTATTCAACACATTGCGTTTAATATAATAATTAGATATATTAATCATTGCAGATGCATTCCAAGTCGCACGATGTCACTTGAATTGCAGTAAATTTAAATCTATCAGCAGAAAATAGGCTTCTAGCTATGTAACAACTTTCTAGCCAATCACCGCTCTACCCCTGGATGAGCTCGTTAAATGCATTTTCTACGATCCTTGGTTTATTCCAACGATTCAAAAACTTCTTTCCAGTTTTTTTTACCGGCGGTGAAAAAATATTTTATTTAAATAATTTTAATTAATATTGATGCATACTGATATAACTATAGATTAAAATATAGAATAGTTAAATTTGGGTTACTATTTTATGAAGAGGTTTTGTAATGCTTTTAGGTTGTTGATTTCTGAATGTATGATGAGTTTACTGTTGAGCTTTCCCATCTTAGTTGCAATGTCGTGTTTTAAAACTGAATGTATGAAGTTCAAGGAAGAATTGTATCAATCTACGATATGCGGAAAACTTAAAAAGCAAAAAATATTTAAAAAAAATACATTTGAAAATAGGCAACGAAAATACTCGTAATACAATAATACTAACTACACATCTGGCATGGTGTCTAATTTTTGATAGTTTAATGATTCTTTGAAATTCGGCTATTAACATTGTTTGTGATGGAAAATACAAAAAACTGTAAAAAGTTGCTTTGATCAGAAAATTCCAAAATTCAAACAAAGAAATATTCCTAGTCATAAGTTGTCAGAACTCGCATTTCGTCAGATTGAATGTATCTTAGGGTAATATTATATTATTACAATAAATTATTTTCTAGTGTAAAAATTGGTTACCGAATTTAACAGTATCAAACTCTGAATATGAGGTTGTAATAGATCAAAAACATTGTGAGTGTTAACAACATAAGATACTGAATATATAAAATGATTCATGTGTACGATGACGCTCTAGGTTGCATCCTTCGAGTAAAAAAAGCTATTAATGTGATTCAACCCCAAAAGTGACAAACGTCGTGACGAAACATTCCGCTCACCAAAATACGGTAAATGTGTATTTTTTAATAAATATTAACCTTAACCAAGTATGCAATGCTGTAAAACGTTGCGTGAACGGAGACAAACTAAAAAGAACTAAAACTGGATGATATGACTAGCTTAGGACGTAACTACAAGGATGGTATGGAAAGTGAAAGCGATAATGATTAGTCACATTGATTGGACAATGGACACAGTTTGGTTTATGGTCTCGTGAGAAAAGAACCATTAGATATACGGACCGTAGAAATACATACGATATGTACACACGACAAATTCAATACGCGCAATACATTGTACCTGGGTCCACTTTATCGACTCGCGCTATAGGTCAGTGCAAGAGAACAGTATCTTCGCTTGGGCTTTTTGAAACAGACTATTGAAAGTCGAGTGAGGCCCTCACTATTAAAGTTTGATAGGGAATAATCACAAGTCACTTTACAAAAATTAATTAATGCACTCACAATCAGCGTTCCCTTGTTGCAAATAATTACGTTTGGAGGGTGGTACCTTTCGGCGGATTAAAATAAGTAGGTACACGGTATCTCTTCACGTGTAGAGGCGACGGAAGTTGATAGATGACTTTAGCAGAATCATCGTCGCATTCTGGAAGATACAATAACGAAGCTATTAATGTGGCGTAACTCCAAAAATGTCGTGACGGAGCCTTATGAATGTGTCTGAGTTTTTGAAATTGTGTGTGCATACAGCATTGTACAGCAGTCCATTTACTGTAAGTCATTAAAAAAAAAAACTAAAATAAACTGATAACTGTTATTTTTTAAATGTTTATTTTGTGTAAGTAGCACATTTTAGTGTCTACAGTTAGTGTGAGTACGACAGTACGTCTTTAGTGTCCCCAGCGGCCCGTCGTGCAACTAAGGTGCCGTTACTGAAGGCATAACTTTCCAGTATCCTGTCTTGTCGAATACCTTCGATCTGCCCAACCCTGGCTCCTACACTTTTCCACTCCTTCCCTCAGGCTCCTTTTACGTCATGACACAGTCCAACAGATATATTCCCGAACATTTCCAGCCCTTCATTTCCGTATGTGACCCTGTTTCAGTGATTTTAAATATGCCTTTAAAGATGTAAAAAAAAATATTCTCATATTATTCTCATATTAAGTTAAAGACGGTCAATGATGTTCAATGACATTAGCGTTTTAAATATCTACAGCTTGCTGAAATTTGGCAGATAGACTTGTTGTCGATGATAATGCATTGTATCTACTGTTGGTGGCACTTGTTCTCATTTCTCTGAAATTGGGTGATTTTACTAATTTTAGCGTACGAAATAAATCCTATCCGAACGGCATTTTGCGAGGTTGTTAGCGTCCTTGTGAAGGAAGGTACAATCGTCAAATAAACGATTTTATTTAGTTGCATTATGGTTGTTTTTTACGGTTTTTTTGTTGAAAATTATTATTTTGATGGAAAATCGGCAAAATGAATAAAGAATGAATGTAAAAATGAATGTAGGTTTCACAGCACATTGTATCAAATTATTTTTTCTATAATTATCGTTTCGAAAAATTGTTGAAATTAATTAAGTATAAGAATATATAAAAAAAACCTTAAGGTAAATAAAACACAAAAATCGTAATATCCACGTTAATAATAATATTTTATACGGTGTGATAAAATTAAAAAAATATAGATAACGTAATTTGTAATGTCTTTGTGACTTAAATTGATATTTATCAAACCCAATAATGGAAATAAAGCTACGATCTCAAAAGAGTTGTGATTTTTTGAAAACCGAGCTTTAGGAAGCAAATTTAGGAGACAAAAGCTCACAATTAACCAATCACAAACAAATCACGAGTTTGTAAGTACTAACAGACAGGTTTTTCTGCTGTAGAGCTGAGATTTAACCCTCAAAACGCATTACTGTAGTTATTTTTACATCACCTATTTGATTAAGTAGTAACTCATTAGTTTCACATTCTATCCGACTGTTTCCACAGGTCAGAGCAACGCTTGCTTGTACTATTGGCACTGTAGGTATATTGTATCAACATGGAAAGTTAATTTTGTGCTGCAGAACAAGTTATTTGTGAAACTTACGGCCACTTTGCTAGCAATTCTCTCGAGACGTGTTCACTAAAGCTCGCAGTACTACTTTGCACATCTTGTTAAGTGGTTGTTAAAAGTTCTGATAACAGCAGATTATACATACTAAAATTTAATCCAATTAAGTTTATTAGTTTGTTTGTTAATGGTTTGGTTGCCTTATGTTTGCTAATAAAAATGTATATTTATTTGCATCCTCAGTATGTGTGAATACTGCAAACATTTCGGCAAGGTTTTGGCTTTTATAAATGAATCGATGAATAATGCCGGAGAAAAAGTGGTGCTCAAAGTTCAAAATGCAGAAAACTACAAGTTTATAAAACTAGAAGTTATTCATAAAGCTGCCGAAAATTTTAAATTTCCGGAATAGAATATCGCTGAAATCTTAAAAATAATTAAGATAATTTTTCTGTCTCTATTGTCTTACTCAGTGCGAACATTATTTTATTAGGTATGCGGCTTTCAAATGTGCATTAAACTGTTAAAAAATTTAATACCTACCCTTCTGTTCCAGAAAAAAAAATCTTATCTAAAACAAAGAGTGTTTTTACAAAGCTGCATCGCAACAATTATCCTTACTATAAAGCAAATAACAGTAAAAACTCGACAACAGTTAAGTAAAGTTGTTGGATTTCGAAATGATAATAAATACCACTATGTTACGTTCCTACTGCCATGTTGTTTTTCAAAACTACACCTTCTCAACTATCAATTTTTTGCAAATAGAAGAACAAAAATAAAATAGAACTCTGAAAATCAAGTTGAATTTATTGTTTTGAGCTTGAAGAAAGAAATGGGTTTGTTTACATCTACAAAGAGAGAAAATGATTCCGACACACTGCGATGCTGGGTAGTAAATACTTGTTTAATACAATGCGCAAATAAAATCACATATGAGAAGGGTATTGAATTTGATAATCCTCGGTAAAGTTTTGTATTCAACCCACCCAATCGACGACAGCTGCCGCGAGGTGACAACACATAGTTGAATTTGATACAACAACTGTTTTATAGAGTACTGCGACCCACTACAGTTGCGGCGGGCTGCCGTAAATACACCCGTATGATAGAGCGCGCAATAAACTACATGCAAGCAGCATTATCATCTGCAGGCTTGTGCTCAACATCGAGCATTGCGGAATATATTGCGTTAACTTTCATGTAGGTAACCGAAACTCCATAATGTCTGATTCTGACTTCGGGCCAACTTTCCCCTGGATCTCCATCTGTTCGTCAGATTCTAACTGTTCCCACCAAACTACTTTTAAATTAATAATTCATGCATATTTCATATGTTTCTACAGAAGGTGAAAATATAACACAAAATTAAAAAGAGATTAAGATTATTAACAAAAAACATGTTTTTGCTGTTGAACAAATAATACATAATAATATTGACACAGATTTATACTGAAAATCTGCTTCTCTAATTTTGATTTGGCAGCCTATTTTTATTTTTAGAAAATGTTGACAATAAGTTGGTAAAAATATTTTGTAAAACGTAAAATAAGAGTGCGGAGGAAATAATTACTAAGCATTCTAATTTCGGTTGTCGGTGCACAAGTGCGTGATTTGAAATTGTATTCCTGCGCAATTTAAGTTTAAGAAGAAAAACAACTTATATCAGACAAGCGATACAGCAGGTACCAAAATTGTTTTATTAATCAATCCATTTAAGATGCGGATTTTTTTACTTTAAATGTTTGACAGATATTATTTCTATATTATAATTGGAGAGATATCGTAATTTTTCAAGTCTACTAACATTATTATTTTCAATTACAACGATCTTGAGGAAAATATATTATTTTATAAAAATACTTCTCTCAGATTCACAAATTGTACAACTATAGTATTCCGTGATTTATCACGGGTCTACGGTAGTGTCTAATAATATAGTTGTTTTTGGGGAACTCGTTCACTATGTGGACTTACCGACGTGTGACTATGTTAACAAATTGAACGAAATATTTTTTTGTTGGTGTAATTAAGTTGTTTTCTAACAGTGTAAATTCAAGAACATGGTTGAAATGACGTAACAGGCTGAAAATAATTGGTTCCACATTGAAATTAAGGACAGGGCAAGTTGTTTAATTTTGACGATAACATAGTTCACTGCTTGAGAGTTTTTAGCGCATCGTACAAAACCCTTTTTTACTTCATAATTAAGTCATGATATTCTTTCTAAATTTATAATCTTACTATTGATTTTCAGTGTTAAATGTTAAGCACTAAGGGCCTGACTAATAAACGTGTTATAAAATTATAATTACTGACAAACAACCATTAAGGTAGGGTAAATGATTATTTATCAGATGTATAAAATTTAAAACACGGGAGGAAGACTTGAAAAAAAGCGAACTGTATTAATTTTTTTGTAAGGCGTGTAGTATATAGAGATTTTACTTTGCAGTAGAAAACGTTTGCTTTGTTTACAGAAATCTTATATTCCTCTCTGGACCAATTAAGGAGATTGTATTTTCTTGAATTACTGTGGTTAAATATTTAGGCTTATTGTTCAAGTTTCTATTCTGTATGTTCACTGTTGTTCGCCAGAGGAATCAGATATTAATATTTTAGTTTTGACTGAAACTGGCTCAAAGAGCAAGAAAAAAAACTAACAGTAATAGAAACCTATGCTTTAGTTGATATCATTATTTCAATCTTACGGTTTAAGAATAATCAAATATGGAACATAGGAATTTAAATTTTTAGAACAACATTAAAAAACTTTAATAATAGTAAACTATTAGGTTAATGTAATATTATCAATAATTATTTTAGATAAAATAAGTAGTGCAATCATTTATATTTTCTCGTTCACATTAATTTCCACCTTTATTATTTATTTTTGCTCTCTTGCTCTGCTTACGAGTTAATTCATTTCCGAAAATTTATCAGGAAAGGTTATAAAATGACAATTTATTGTTAAAAAATAAACATTTTTTATTGCATTTATTAATGGCGTAATACTAAGATTAGATGTGACAATGTAAAAAAATATATACGTACATACACTATATATATATATATATATATATATATATATATATATATATATACATATACACTATATGTTTATGAGACGTAGGCACATATGGGAGACAATGTCAACAGATTCTGTCCGAAAGAACTTACACCGTTTAGTCCCATGGGTCGTTGGATATGTGCATTAAAAATATAGGCAATTTTCTGTGTTCTCATGTTTTTTGGAATTCTTGCTTATTATTTATTTTGGGATTTGTTGATTTTATTCCGACTCGTGTAGGAATGAGATGACTATTTCAACCACCTTAGACTAGCTCCATTTATTCGTATATTTCGATTTTTGCAGTTTGATACATGTTTTTGGAGGTGGTTGGTATCTTAGGAGTATTAAGTAGTATAAATAATTTGTACCTAAGTAGTTTTTTAATTACGCAGAAAAAACGCAAATGCCTATAATATTCAACTGTAAGCATTGTTTTCAATATTATTAAAAATAATTAACAAAAATACAACCGATTATAGATTTTGTCACTTTTTTAAGACACTAACACAATTAACTAATAGATCAAAATCTTATAAAACAAACACATAATATTATAATAAAATAAGATAGCGAGATGTACATAAAACATATAAATTTCCTAAAAGAATTATACAAACAACAAAAGAAAAGTTACCTATGAAATGTCAGAAAAAACTACTTTATTTATTGACTTTTATATTTATTCGGCTCGCAATTAAAAATATCCATTTTTTACATCATATTAATTTGTCCACTGTAATAATTACACAATCTGTTCAAGAAAGAAGGTTTATTTTGAATTGATCCTCCGTGAATAGGACAGAAGAGCGTGAGGAGCATGCAGGTACGTCAAATGGAATTTAATTTAGTTTAAAGTTTTGAATTTTTAACTATGAATTAGTATTTTTAGGTGTAGGAATATAGGAATGGTCATAATCTAGGGCTAAACTCCGAAATCTTTAAAACACTGGAGCATATAGTTAAATATTATTAAAAAAGAATCACAATAAATAATGAAAGCAAACATTTTGTAAAAAAAAAGAATTTTAAGGTATCATTAAAAACTTTTCTTATATGAGTACCACCCTATTTGGGGTATGTTAGAAGGCGGAAGGAAAATGAAACTGGCAAAGAGGAAGAAGGTAAAGGAAGTACCAGGCTATTAAGATCTGCTTACTGAATACCTACACATTACCTACCCAGAATCGTTTTGAAAAAAGTTTAAATTCTAATTGAAACTCATTTAAATATGTAACCTAAAAATAGATTTGCTTCTTTTCATTTGTTATTCGACGAGGAGTTTCTTAAACGGGAATAACGAATGTCTTCATACATATATCAAAAGAATAGTTTAACTATACAGTTACGATGAAAGGCTTTATAAAATGTTAAATAAAATAAAAATAAACTGAATTTCACAAATCGGCAAAAAAATTACCATATTTCGACAAATAGACATATATTTCAAAGCACTACAATTCACGGTAGAAATGGAATTACAATCTGAAATTTTGCTTTGTTGATCTAAAATTGTCATATAATAAACGTTGTTCATATTTAATGAAGCCAGAGCTCACAATTGAAAAGTTTTCGCCACTGCAAAAAATATATTTTTTGCTTTCTAAAACAAAATAAATCATGTACCGTTCACCAAATTGTTCCAAACTAAATACATTGGAAATAAAAATAAGTTGTGCAAATTTCATTTAAAAAAGGGTTTTCCGGACCCAGAAATATGATTTTCTACTTTTTAGAAAACATTTAATGTGGATTCTGGTCGCCAAAATGTTCCAAAGTAAAATATTACAGAAATTGGGATGGTCGTGAAAAAAATAAAGTGAACGATACGGCCGCCAGACATTTCGATCAACCGCTGACCCAATACCTAATGTGGCGAATATTTGACTCCAGAAACGTTTTAGACAGGTTTGGCACAACACGAGTTGACTCGAGTGTTTCTCTAGGCGTAGAGAGAGCGTGATATTAGATTTTGTTATACACTTTCCCAAAATGAAATCAGTTTTTCCCTTTGGAACATAGCTGAAGCGCCCATGTTTAATAAATAATATAGAGGGAAGATCTCTTGTCCTTGATTTATTTTGTATCATACATACACGAATTCCAACTTTTGAATTCGTATTAGAGCTACACTTAACTAAGTGTTGTGGAATGTTCTCCAGCTGATGGAATAGTGAGAGGGAAGGAGATGAAAGTAAAAAGGTACATAAAATTTACTATAGCCTTTTCAAACAATAATTCAGGAGTTCAACTAAAACTCCCAATTTTTAGGATTTTTATGAAGATAAATCAAGTGGAGGATGATAGAGGAAGGGGCAGATGAAGGTTGAGATTACTCTGGCTATTTTTAAATACTAAAATAACTGCAACACATCATTTTTTAGCTACAGGAAACCAAACGGAAAAAAACGCATTACGGTAGACACGCCTAAAATGATTCAACCTTATAAACATACAAAGACAGAATGGAAACAAATAAAAATTTTTAGACTAATATTAAAAATATATTTTTTAAACCTAGAATAACGTAGTTTGGCTTTTGCCAATTATTAATGCAACAAAACACAAAATGTAAGGTGGAACTTATAAAAAACACATATTACCATTTTTCGTAGAAAAAAATTAATTATAAAAACAATTCCACAAAAAAAACACTTTAAATGTACCAGAATACATTAAATGCAAAGAAACTAATAACGTTGATAATATTATAAGTCCCCACGCACTCGGCTCAGCTTAATAATGGTGGTGCATCTTAATATTATGTAATATAAAATTATTATTACATTCTAACGTATTTTATTGTAAGTAATGTATTTCTATTTATTTATAGAACGGAGACGGTTTACATATAATTCCCGTGAACACTTAGGCCATAAGCCTATTGTGCTATCTACCATTTTACCTCATTCCTTTAACAGTTTCCCGGTCCCTTTTATAAAGTTCACCAGGGTTGTCATTGTATATGTGCCTTTGTCTTCTGGTTCCACAATGTGTTTTCACAGGTCTCATCTCTCCTCACCAATCCCCTTTGGTTCCCTGAAGGCCCCACAAGGGAAGAGTTCACGGAGGTGGCCTCATCTCTCCTTTCCACAATCCCTTGGTCCCCTAAGGGTCCCACGAAAGAAGAAGACTTCATCTCTCATCTCCATTCCTCCTTGGTTCCCTGAATGCCCCGTAATGATGAAACATCACATACTTTTTTAATTTTTTTTAATTTGTCGTTTTCCAATATTTCAACGAATTTCTTTCACTACGGCGATAATGAAAGAATTTTTCACCTCTGGACATTGTGCAAACATAAATTAAGTAAGTAATTTGAAAATCTATTTCTCTTTATCTACATGTGAAATTTTAAATACATTTTGAGTACACATTATATTTTCCTTTGTTGGATTATTATTGCCGCTCTCCCCTATTGCGAAACTAGACTAGGCAAAAATGAAGACATTTTTCGAGGGCACATGATTGCCATCGATTAAAGCTATTAAAAAACAAATTGTATGCACCAGCTAGTCACAAGAAGTTGACTCCTACAAAGCAACATAGAACTTTAACATAATGTTTATTTCCAAACATAGGTCACACCGAAATCTTTAAATTTGTCAGTGTATTTTAAGATTTGGGTGCATCGGTTTAGAAAACCAACTCTGACACTAACTTGATTAATGGTCATTTGGTCATGATTACATGTTTTAGCTATTTTTCGATTTGCTGAAGCAGTTTGTATTTAACTACAACTGGTATTATTATTATTATTATTATGTTAAACTCCAACGGCTCGGAGGGCTTTGAAGCAGAGAATGGACGGTTATCTCGAGAGTATTTCCTCCTGGGGTAAAAATAATCTCGTCGAATTTAATGTTTTACGTCTAAAAGGGATCCAAATGATAATCTAGTCTCCTTCAACGGAAGCAATCTTCCGAACAGGCCTTCCATTGATATGCTTGGTGTAACTATAAGTGACCAGCTCAGGTACGGGGGCTCCATCGAAGCCAGAGTAAAGTTGGCCTCTCAGAAGCTGGGCGTACTGTACAGGGCCCGCAGATACTTTAATAGTACACAACTGCTCACCCTGTACAAATCGCAAGTGCGCCCTACTGTCGAATTTGGCAGCCATCTCTGGTCTGGAGCCCCAAAATACCTGAAAAAAACCCTTGATTCTGTGCAGAAACGGGCGGTCCGTTTGGTAGATTCCCCAATCTTAACAAACGGACTGCAATCTTTAGAGCACAGGCGTCAGGTAGGTATGCTGTCCTTGTTCTATCGGTATTACAATGGAAGATGCTCTGAGGAACTAGCGTCATTGATCCCTTCGGCACCGGTGCGTAGTCGGGATACACGCCAAACGCGCGCCCAACATTTGTACACAGTTGACACTTGTCACATGAGAATGGGTCGCTTCTACGATTCGTTCTTAAGTTCAACAGCTCGGCTGTGGAACGAACTGCCGGCCTCTGTGTTTCCTCCCTCCTACAACATGGGACTCTTCAAGACCCATGTTCACTCCTTCCTCTCCAAAAAAAAGACCCTCCACACAGCATCCCCAAAGATGACATAGGCCCCGAGGGAAATTATTTTCTTCAGGGCCTCCTGTGTGGAGTAAATATAAAAAAAAAAAAAATTTAACTACATACTGCATAATATTTATTTTAATATTACGCTGTTTATTACAATCTCAGAATATGATGAGTTTCCTAATTAGAAATACCGCGAAGGATTTCGTCAGGATTCCATTGCAGCGTGTTTCGAATCTTGATTGAGATGAAATCCTATCAGGAAGGTATTTTCCGTGGCGTTGTGTATAATTATCCCGTGTTCGTGCTTTGTACTCGTTCCCGGAGAACAGCGAAGGAGGAAGAAGCGCTACTATTCGTAGGAAGGCCAAACATCGTGCGGGAGACGTACGTACTTGTATTAATTGAACTCGAGGTACTCCCTCTGCGGAGTTAACTGGGGTATCACACAAATGCGGATAGCTCAGAGAGCAGGGAAGATATTACGCTTCAGATGCACACATAGGTACTTGTTTTTATCTTTTTATTATATGTGTTAGTCTAGAAGTAGCACACAGCTGATCTATGAATGCTGTTTGATGTAACAAAATTAAACGTAAAGTAATAATGTCAAAACGATTTATGGTTTTACATTTATTTATATTTATTCTACCTTACTTTTACTCTACCTTAGTGCATTATCTGCATGGAGAAAATAAAAAAATAATGCAATTAAAAATCTTTATATTTTTATATAATGTATTGAATAACAAATATTTAAACAATATACGAGATTACAGTTGTACATGATTAGTTTCTTAGAACAGGTACCATCTGCCTTGTCAGAAATTAATCTAGACTGGGCCATAATGTATTCACATTTGTATCGCAGATTATCCTTTACGCACTCGCACATATACAGATACTTATCCATATTATTAAATATAAATTGCGCATATTATAACTATATCTATATTATGTTGCCTATTTCTGTAGGGGTACCTATAATTTTATGCATTCAATAAATAATAAAATAAAATGAAAAAAAAAAATTCTCAGTGAAATTAAAAATAAGATTTTTATCTACATTGTCAAATATATATTTTTTTTAATATGAGTGTAACTCTGCTGTTTTTTTTTATCATTTACACTATCGAAGTTTCTGACTCACATAATGTTGTAAATTTTGCATAATTTGTTTTTAAAATACAATATTCGTTACAATATCTAACATCGTTTAACACCTTGTTCTTAGTGTAAAAATTTACAAATATTTTCCAATTAATGTTGATTGACTGATACAGACCAAATATTCGACAGCTGTGACGTACTAGATATACGCCAATTATACGTTAAAACACTACTAAACATTTTTGACAAAAATAAATAAATTTAAACATACACATAATATCACTAACAGACCAGTTAGACAAGCGTAGAAAGAAAACATAAAAACTCCGACAGTAAATTCAAGCTTTTGACAAAGACACTACCATGCTATAAAAGCATTCAACAGTGTAAAACTTGAAATTAATTGAGGAAAAGAAAAATAAATTCACACACAAAATTACAAAATGGATTAAAGAACAAAAAAGACAATATTACCAAAATTTCATAGCATAAAATAAAAAAAAACCTACACGTAACATACAAAACCAATATAAAATACACTCACAAAAACACAAGATTATATTTTAAATGTATTATTTTCTCTTTAAATGTATTATGAAGATTATATTTTTATATTATAAAATGAAGTCCTCAGCACGGGCAAGCCACCCAGTGAGGCCAAAATTACTGGATAATTTTGAAATGTAAAAAAAATTGTACCAAAATAAAAAAAAATAAAAAAAAAATTGTACAAATTTCAAGATTCGATATGGCATATCATTCATCCATGGTGTAGAACTTAGTTAAAACATTGTTTTAAATTTTAAGACTTTAAACTATGAACACAAATGAACAATATTTTGAGAAATGTGCAGCACAACGTCGTGTCACACCGGGCACGAGTGGTCCACACAAGTCCAACGCGGACAGCCGTAGCGCACCCCTACATTGTCCCGCTCCGTCAAGTCATGGCGCTTGTTATCGACTACGTCCCCCAATTACTGAAAGTATGATATTTACCACCACTGCATAGTGACATTAAATAACGAAGCTTATTATTATTTTGCCTGTACATAGAGTGAACGAGTTAACGGCTAGCCCTGCTGTGAAGTGGAGTGCTCATAGTCACCGGACTTTGTGTATTGCTCCGGTGGTAGCGGAAAGATATGGCTTCTATTTGATTAAGTTATTCATTTCTCTTGCCGGAATGCAATTCGGTCGACTTCCAACTCGATATTGTAAAATTTACCTTGTAACACAGTGACGTAAGAGTAAAGTACGTTGTTTATTTTCCACATTTCAAAACTTTCCAGATAAAACCTTTTGTTTTATTATTGCCCATGCTGTATGTAATTAAACTTTTCCTCTGTGGTTAATAGCAGAAAAAGTGGTTTCTAGTTGATAAAGTTATTCATATCTCATGGCAGAATACAAAGTGATTGGCATACCATTCGATATTTAAAAAATAGAATAACAGGAAAGTCTTCAGCTGTAAAAGATTTTTACAGCGCGAAAAAATATATTTCCTTATAATATTTGATAGGCGTTTTAAAAACAAGTACTTAACTATCTACCATTTTCGTTTTAAAATTTAGACTTTGAGATTAAGTGAAATTAAAAAAATAACGTTCAATATCATCGAATTAAAAATAAAATATCGTTTAAAAACCCTATTCTTAAAGTAGACAAAATATGTCTCGTCTAGTCATATTGTATTTTAAATATTTCTATTTTTGAGACCGATAATTCGTGGTGGAATTCCATTATAATATATTATAATAAAACAAATAAAAAACTTTATTCCACTTAATTTTATTTTGACCGTAACCGGTTTTTTATTTGTTTTATTATAATATATTATATTGTATTTTGTTACATTTAGTATTGACAGATTTAGTTAAAAAAAATACACACGCTAGCGAAATTATTTAACCAAGCTATAATAACCCCAAAATACCTGAAAAATTCCTAATGTCTGAAGAAAGGGGCGGTCCATTTTAAAGACCTATCTTAACAAATACTATATTACGACTCGTTTTCGAGGTGAATTTGCCTGCCTGTGTGTTTTCTCCTTCCTAAAACGTGGGTCTTTTCAAGTCCCAGGTTAACCCCTTCCTTTTAAAAATTAAATATATTAATTCCAAACAGAAGGCCCTGAGGAAAACCATTTCTTTCAGGGCCTATGTCATCTTTGGGGGTGCTATGTGAAGGGTCTATTTGTGGAAAGTTGTGTGATATACAATAAAATTCCCACTTTACGCAATATCAATATAGAAAATGCGTTTAATTTGTCCCAAATAAAACAATAAAAAAACTTTTCCAAATCGGGAACTCGTGTCGAAAGAATAAATAAATATTACATTCCCCGTCTAGATTGTTTTGGAGTATTGCCTGAGTAAATGTGACAAAACTTTGATATTGTATCTCAATATGAAGATTCTCGCATGCGTACTCCCGCGGCAATATACATGAGCCGTCTTGGATGTGCGTTATTGAGAATTATGGTTTTTATTTTCCTTCTGCGAGACTTGGCGTCACATGAAATAAATTTAATCGTTACGAACTTTGCTATATTCCTCTTCTATTTTTGTTGAAATATTAAAACTACTCTGCCTCTGTCATTTGTTATAACGGTTTGTCTGTTTATGCGAAATGTGAAATAAAAATATTTTATGTCGCTTTTCGTGATCGAAAGCCTTTTTAGACGTTCGCCAGAATACATATATTATGTATTGTACTATGCAATACACTTCGATAGTTAATTATTTGCGAGCAGTGAAAAAATACATTTTGATGTATTACAATAACTTACTTTATAAATATGTTTTACAAGCAGATTGCAAAAAAATCTATCAGTGACAAGCAATTGAAGCATGCAACGGTGGTCAATCTTTAAATAAACACAAAAACAGTAAAAAAATCCGGTAAAGACAAAGTAAAGAGAAGGCAATATCGAGATTAGACGGCAACCGTGGTCAAGGGGTAAGACTATCGACTAGCAAACTGGAGGTCGCGGGTTCAAATTCCGGAGTAAATTTTATAAAATTCTATCAAATTCTTTCAGCATCTCCCTGGAGTAAGACGATTATTCGTGGTGGCTTTCGCTCTATTTGGTGACTAGATTTGAATAACCAGGTACTTCCACACTTTCCTCCTTCCTTTCCTCTTCCCCACCCATGGCCTTGTTGGGCGACATACCCACCATAGCTTTCTTCGGCTTCGTTCGGCAGGAGCAGTTCGTAGTTTCGACTGTCGTTTGTATGTTGTGATGATTCCATGTTTTGTCTACGATTTTATCTACAGCGCAAAAAGTCTTTCTTATCGCGATTGAACTACGTCAAACACGCCTTCAAAGTGATCACTTTTGTTATCACCTGAGAGCAAATGCGGCACTAATCTCGCATGTTGAACACCCATTCGGTTGAGATGCCCCCAGCCTCAGCTATCTCGTGTTTGGTCACTCCGATCGATCGATTATAATTCCATGGAATTTATCGACAATTTCTGGTAACTTCTTTTGGACGACCTGGACGCTAATCATCAAAAATTCTCTTACGATTAATGACCGCATTTAAATTCAACTGTCCAATATTAAATTGTTGATATCGAAGGTGAGGAGTCCTCATAAATATCGATAAGTAACTTCGGTTTTGATCTGATCGTTCGTTTTATATCTTCACCTAATCACCGCACGATATCCGATTACATTCATTTTCGTAAAAATGCAAAAGTTGTTCGCTTTCAATGGCTGTCAAACACAAACTAAATGACGTTGCTGGTTAAAATTGTTACGGTGGAAGGGTAGGTTTTATGAACGACGACATTAATTTGATATTAGTTGCGCCATCTCTTGCCTAGGGCTATTATTTTTCAACTGCCAATATTCCCTCCTTATCAAAGCCAAAATAATTACTTCTGAAGGTATCTGATAAACCTATGCATATTTTTGAAAATTTTAAGTATAAACCATTAGTTTTGTAATGTTTAATAAATTAATTTACTTACACATATTTACCTCTATTATAATAATTATTATGTTTTTAAAAGCCCCACGAGCGTTCAATAAGTACATACAAAAAATGAGTTAATAATTTATCTGTATAGTGTATATATTATGTTTCTTGAATATCCCACAGTGTTTTCGACATATTGTGGTATTGTCATGAATTAAATTAGCGGAGAAACGTCCATAATTAAATACTGTTCCTAGTATTTAGCGTTTGTGTTTTAATGTAAAATTCGGCACTTAATACAATTTTTTGAGATATAAGTTTTTATCATCATATATGAACTAATTGCCCAAATCAAGTATAAAAATATTTTTCCTTGATAACTCAATACAGTGACAATACAACACACTTTTAAAAAGTGATATAAAGTGATTAAAAACGATGAATAAAAAAAATTAAACCTAACCTAACCTACTTAACCCAGTTAATTAAGTTTTTGTTTTATCACTTTCCATGACTTTATATAACTTTTTAAAGATGTGATGAATTATCATTTTGATGATTTATCCGGTCACCAAAAACCATATATTACAAAATGACAAAGATTTTGTGAAATCGACGAAATGTTTGTAGACATCTCAGAAAATGTATGAGGCCAATTGGCATATAACATAAGCTAAGATTTTCCTGGCTTTGACCAATAATATAAATCGTTACACAGACAAAATGAAACAGTGTTATTGTTTATTGTTACAGTAATGCTCCAAAATTCCAATATAAACTAAGAAACTACTGTAATAGTTGTTGAACGCACACAAACATCACAATTAGTGTGTTGTATGTAAATGTTAGCTAATGAAAACTAATCTTAAATAATAAGATTTTATATAAGTCCCATTAACTAAAAACTGAATGTCACCCTATTTGTCTTTATTATCTACTTTGCTTCTTCTTTTGAATAATAATTAATGATTAGTTATGGTTAAAATATTGTTACAATAAACTGTCAAATTACCCATCTGGTAACACATCTAATACTAATTTTTTTTCTTTAATTTTGAAATATTTTGTATTTGTATGTAGAATTAATTTATGTTTGTGATTACTCTTATGTTTGCTTCACTATAATGTAAATTGTTAACCTCGATATAGGCACAGTCCTAGTGAGGTTGATTTTTATGAGAAAAAAAGTGTTTTATGTATAGTGAGATGCAATAAATAAATAAATAAATAAATAATAAGTAAATAAATATTTAAATAAATAAATAAATAAATAAATAAATAAATATAAATAAATAAATAAATAAATAAATAAATAAATAAATAAATAAATAAATAAATAAATAAATAAATAAATAAATAAATAAATAAATAAATAAATAAATAAATAAATAAATAAATAAATAAATAAATAAATAAATAAATAAATAAATAAATAAATAAATAAATAAATAAATAAATAAATAAATAAATATATAAATAAATAAATAAATAAAACAATTGTAAGCAGCATATTGAAATTCTTTCATTATTCAATGAAGTTGAGTGATTGACTACGAACAAACGGCAATACAAGACGGCTGGTGGTGGCAGAAAACTGAGGACGGAAACGAAGAACAGAACAGAAAACTGAGAAACGGTTACGAAGTTCATAAAAAAGTATTTTGTCCGTTTATGTCATTTAGACATATTTCCTCCATATCAATAAGTAATTTAATAACTGACTATCATGAACAAACACTTTAGTGAAAATTTAACTACAAAGTGTACGGGAAACTTTGGATTATTTAAACAAAACACTAATCTTATTTGACCTTGATTGTTAGACCTCCATAACAAGCTAATGATTATTTGATAAAAGTAAACCGTATAATAATCTAACACAATATTCCTATTTACTGGCCGTTCGGTGGGCGGCAGATTTAGCACCGAAAACGAAATAATGCCTGCCACTCGGGAGGTAACGGGACAAGGATATGAACCAGTCTCGCCGGCCTCTTTTGTCTCGTGCGTATTTGTAGAGATTATGTTGTCGTTGTACTGCCGAGATTTCCGTAACACGCCGCGCCGAGCCCTGGCTTAGCGCTAGTCCTTAGTCCTTAGTCCTTGGCCCTCGGGTGACGGGGGCACGGTACCTACTGTTAGGCCGGGCCGTCAATGTATGGAGGGTTTTTAGAGATGTCGTTTGGTTAGGGGTCTCAAAAATTGCGTACTACTACTTAGTTGGATTATAACCGAAATCCTCTTTTTATGACTTACTTCTTTTTTTAAACTCCATTATTTTTTTTTTTAATTGGTATTTCAATATAATAACATATCAAACAAAAGCTAGCCTAGGTTTAAGTAGTACAACCAAAAATCAGCACTTTTTATTTTGTTATAATATTTCATACTAGTAAATATACCCAAAAGTAGAGTTAAAGTATAAATTAAATAAATCTACAAGTACACAACACATGTAGAATTTATTATTTAATGTTTATTAAATGCTTATTTCGCCTTTCACTGGAGTTAAACACAAGACTAATACTAGTAGTTCTGTGAGCAGTAGACCTTACGTAATGTTAATTATTCCAATTCGACAGCTCGTAACGCACATGCCAACTCTGGTGGATTAAACCGGCCAACACGGCTACCATCTTCATAGGATTAACCGGACACGGAACACACCAACAGGTCTTTGCTACGCTCAGTCAATTATTTATAGTTTTAAATTAGGAGTTCATAATATTCTCTTTTAAGCAGCTTGATGTCTCGAGTTTTACAAACATTATATTTGGTAGCCAACGTCTACTTATTTTCGCCATATTTGCTCGGAGTTCAACGAGAACAATGGCTGCGGACATAAGCAGCGTTTTTGAAGGCAGTATCAGTGGCCGGTTATTGGCCAAGTAGTTCAAATGGTTGGATTTGAACTTCAGCATTACAAGTTTAATCAACTGTTAGCTCTGTAAATTTTTAATAAACCATCATTATTCGAATGACCGTCTTTTGAGACACAAGCCGAAACCAAATAAAAAAAAAATCTTTGCAAGTCCAGCCTAGCGTATTGGTAGGTACCCGGCTACTGGATCTATCCACTTCGTACGGCGGAAGAAAAATGACATCTTCCCAAATGACAGCCTCTTAATGCCGGCGCTGATTTACACAAATCTTATGAAATGGATACTGCACGGATACTAAGGAAAAAACTCATTATTTGTGTATAATAATCATATAAATTCGTAACAAATTTTTTTTCATATACTCTTTAAGTTTGTTACTTAGGATATTATGTTTTAAAATAGTACTTTGAAGCTAATCAATTTGTGAAAGAAAAAAATAATGGTAAAATTAGGTAGGACAGATTATGACCAAAGGAAAACGGAATCAATATTTTACTTAACAGAGTGTAAAATTGAGAGAATGGCGTTAAGCTCTAGATCATAATCATAAATATTGTCTCGATGAACTTTTGGTTTGTTTTTAAAAATAAAACAAAAATACATTACACATAATTTTTCTGTAGGTAATATAATCATGAATTACATTTTACACACATCTATATTTCTACAAAATATTACATTTTTGAGCTCTTTTGTTCATGTAGACCTTATCAGAAAAGAGGAGTTCTTGTATCCGCCAAGATAGTTTCTTTGGTTAGTAGGTAAGTAATATATATTTAGATTAACATTTTTTACTGTCCTTGGTTTATTTATTTATAAATAATCTTACGAATACTATTATAAAGTTATAGTTTTGTAAAGCGTTTAATTTTATTTATTTGTTTTGATTGGAGCGTAATTCAGAAGGGAGATTATTGTAACTTTATATGGCTGGGTAAATAAAATGGTTTTGTAATTGGGCTGTATTCAAATAAATTGTTATCAAATGGTTTCCATTCCTTAGTTTTCAGTTTGTGTTATTCCTGATTTTCTGTAACATTTTTTTCCTTACACGTTCAAAAAACAGTAACATGTTAAAATAAATCTATCACATTTTAAAAGGAAATTTTGTGAGAAGGTAGAAAATTTACTTTTATGATGATTCTTTGTGAAACTTGCACTAAGCCTATATTTTTTTTAAGTCCCCCAACCAATAAACAGTGAACAAGGACATAGTACACATTTTAAATTGTTTTCACATTTAAATATCTACATTGGTTTCAATATTCATTTCAATAGCCACATAGTGTTTTTTAAATACGCTATCAATAATGCACCTAAATAAGTGTGATTCATGTTATTAAACAAATAAATATTTTCTTTCAATTATTAAAGAAAATATTTATTAATTGATTCGTGCTTTGCTTCATGAAATATAATTTTATTTATTACCATCTTTGGACTCAATAAATACTAAAGTAAGCTGCTGCATTGTTTAAATGTTCATTTTTATTGGATTTGAAAAAAATAGTTCTTTTAATTCTCGTTTTTTTAATTCTCTGCTCGTGAAAACGGTTGTTAGCTCACTATGAAGATTATTAGGTATCACCTATAATATAAAATAATCGCCGCTAGACAACCACTTCTCTTGAAGTAAATTATATTTGAGTTTTAATGTAATTTATTAATGCGCATTTCAGGATTCGAATATAACCAAACTGAGCCGAACACAGTTTTGGTGATGAATTTACTGGTGGGAATTCGGGTACAGAAAAATCAGCTCATTATTTTGTAGGCATCTACAACGCAAGTTTAAAAAAATTGTAGTTTTCCGAGAAAATGAACACTGTGGGAAAATTAAAAAATGTTTATAGAATATGTACCTATCGATTTGTAAATAAACAAAGACCTAAAAAACCCATCATGAAAGCTAACTATGGTTTAATTTGGTTACTGGTTCCCGCAGCTACTTTATAAGTCTCTTATCCTAGCACAACGGCGTTCTGGCCTTACGATTGTTGATAACATATTCCAAAAAACCATTGATTGTTTCGTTGCTTGCTCACTAGTTACATAAGGTACCTAATAAAACTTAAATATTTTAGATTTAATAAAGATGCGTTATTCCAACATTCTATATGTCACACCTGTCTCTTTACGTACATTTCGTAATTGTCTTAAATGACAGTAGATCGTTAGTGTAATATTCCCTCCCTGCAACCAAGAACCTATATAGTCGGTGGTATGTGATATTTTTTTTTTTAGAAAAACGTTGAGACTTTTCATGTTATAATAGGGTTCTAGATAAATATAAACATTGGATCAAATTGATATCCATTGTTAAAAATATCTCTAATATAGTTTTTTACCTACAGGGTCGCGCCAGATCATCTCGGATTTACTTCTATGTGGCAAGTTCAAGCAGTAGTTTGTACATAAATGGTACCTTAAAACTTTGGGTGATCCATGGTGATTATTTATGTATCGCTCAGATTTTTTTCGTTATTCCCGAATTAAAAAATTAAAAATAAATTTGAATTTACATAAATTTATTTGTTTTTAAAGTATACGAGTATTTGAAATATATTTTCAAATGAATAAACGCTGTTAAAAGGCATATAACTAATGACTCGCAGATGTTATCCGAAAAGTCCGAACACGTTTATTTAAACAATAAAAACCCCTCAAAATTTAGCGTTCTGAACACGGTCTGTAGTAAAACGGAAAACTCCAAATATAAAATCTTAAGTCTAAAACATGATCAAACGTTGCGTCGGTGATGACACAACATAAACAATGTTCTAGATTATGAAAAAAAATCAGGATGAACTAAAAAAAAACAAATAAAGAATGAAAAAGATAATACACATACGACTCTTGACACGAGCCCACTATGTGATTGGGTAAAACGAATTTCAGTAATAACCACACATAAAAATACAATAATTTCCAAAATATTATACCTCTAAATACGCATTAGTTAGATATTAAATTGACTTGATGATAATCGATATACCTAAACAAAAAAATGCTTTCCAAAACTAAAGGAAAATGTTTGAAAAAGGCTGAATTCAGAAGAAAACACAAAAATAGTATTTTTCGGCGCGCTAATATTTTGTAATCACATCTTTCCGTATTTCCAAACGCCGATTTTGTGTTCTGAATCACACAAACAAAAAGGACCAACGCTATTTATGATTCAATTTACTTTCTTGACTGATTCCTAGTTTTCCGCTTCTATGCAGTAACTCCGTTTACTGTAATACCATTTAGTGGAAATCCTTTACTTCGACATACAATCATATTTTCTGGAATAACAACTTTTGCAGTTGCCATGTAATGTCGAGATTTCAAAACTGTACTAGATGAAAGATCCTTTGAAGAGTAATATTCAAAGTGAATTGAGATAACAAAGGTATAGTGATCCCGGCCATGGCACGACTCGAACAGAACCTGTTGACATCAATGTATTGAAATTCACATTGCATAAAGGAACTATCCACTTTATTTCTTCATGCCACATTTATTCATTTTCGCGAAGCTTTTAAACCATATATGACAAGTTTTCAGCGTAACTATTAAAAACCAGAGAAATATCTATCTAAAAAGTATACTAGGTACTAACAATGGATATTTTATACTTCTATGATTGGGTGTACTGTTAGGTGTCTGAAAATTGCCTGATAATATTAAAAAAATAATTTTGGCATTTTGATATAAAAGTTTTTTTTGTAGCCGAACGGATTTTTTTTGAAGTTAAACTTTTTGTGCGGAATAAGATAAATTTTCCAAGACGGATATTAAAGTACAAATGACATAATAACCTCATTATATCTTCCGTCAGCGGCTTGGCGCGAAAACATTGAGTTTTGAAGCTGATGAACTTCCCGGCTCTTGAAAAGTTTTATTTTCCTTATTTTAATAACTTAACTTTATATGTTTATAGACAACAAAGGATACGTGTGTATTAGGTTCTGAACAAAGTTAACTATTTTAATGAGAAGTGCAGCGTTACAGGGAGTGGCCAACTTTAAATGTCTTGCCTTCATGTAAAAAGTCATATCTATTGTCGAAATGACGCCTTCATCATGTCGGGGACAGGATTTACGCGCGCTTTAGTTCAGAGATGGCAATTTTTTCTCTCGGCATTTTCTCGTTACGAAATTACGCCAAAGGCGTATTCACTTATTCGAGTTCTAAAGCCATTTTATTTTTCCCATCAACAAGGTTTCGCTGACAAATCCGCTCATTAGGTAAATATTAAATAATGTTTAACAGTCAAACAGTAATATCATTTTTATATTATTTTCATTTAACCGTATGTACGAGGGAGTTTTATTTAAATACGAAGGATTCTGAACTTGCTGTTAGAAGCCGTGAGTATACACATTTTCATTTTTTATTCAGGTCCTACTTGTTATTATTACAATACAAAAATTTTCTGTCACGGCAGATATACCTTAAAGAATAAAAAAAAAATCATATCACATATACAGTACGGTTTCCAACCAGGATGCCAAACTTGGACTTTAGACTTGGACGATGCCAAAGTTTTTGAATCCATTTCGCATAAAATTCTTTGGAAAATACTACGACCATTCAGGTGTACCGGTTCAAACCGTTTCAAAACTGGCATCAAATAGTTAATATTAAAGATTCTCTTCGCGATCAACATTGAAATTGGTGTACCACAAGGAATAACATTAGGGCCTATTTTGTTTAATATTTAGGATAATAATCTTTGTAACAGTTACTTTGCTGATCACGTTATGACCATTGCCTTTAATTCTGTTTGTTATTTGAAGGCACATACTAGAAATAAATTTGAGGCAAAGCTGAAATTGGTATATAGAAGGCCACAAAATTGCTAAACAATATTTTTTTCATACTAGACGCGGGTAAAACTAAACGTACTCGTATATATACGTTGTGTGTCAAAACATTGGGACAACCCTACTGTAAAAGTCAACCTTAAAAATACCTAAAAGTACCCTAGTGACGAATTATTGGGAGAGAGGTATGAGTTTTCGATTTAAGGCAATTATACAAAGGAAAAATTATAAAAAACACACGAAATAAAATCCACCATTACGACCACTCATCAAAAGACCACTATCACGATATCAGTCACTCCAGAAGTAATCCAATAGGTCCACCCACCGCCATTACATCTCTTACTCAAAGCAAAGACTTTTTGGTTTAGGTGAGTCAAAAGTGAACAATTATGCACTAGAAAGAAAAAATTATGAACGCACACCTAAAATATGTATCTGTATAACTATGTTATTAGTATTATTACTATTATCAGTACTCTAGAATATATAACACTCACATAACATGACGTGTAACACAGTACTATACTTTCAAATAATACAAAAAAATTATTGTTCATAAACTAAGTTTGTCAATTTAACTGCCCAAAAAAATAATTATTTCTAGCTGGACAGTCAAAGTTCTTTTGTTTACCTAAATAAATTATGTATTTAAGAAATAAAACATAAATAAGATTTATGTTTCGTTAATAAATTAAATAAATTTATATTATTTTCCATTAGACATCAATCCCAATCAAAGAGGAAAACTATGTTATTGATTAAACAAATAATGTTTGAATAAGTTATCACAAGGGTTCCGGTTAAGGAAGTTTCTAAAATATGCATCCGAAATTAATCGTGTGACTGACAAATAAACATCTTACGCACACTATCAAATTGATTTTGAACGCCGCTCCTCGGGACGGCAAGTAAGAACACGGGATCAATAACGGTTAAATGTAGTAATATATTCACGAGTCCCAAGTTCCGACCGAGGAAATAGTAATTTCAACAAGATAGTTATGTGTCTATATTATACAAGTATGCATGTAGATATGTATGTTGAAAGATCTCCAGCAAACACTAGTAAGAGGAAGGGATCTCCGGCCAGGGCGGTTATAACCATATTCACTTGTCCACCGCTTACCAGAATCTAACTGACATGACATGAGGCGGAGTGCCGACGTTTAGAGGATATATGTCATATAATTTAGGAATGCTAAGCCCCTGCGGTGTGGACCACCCTTTAGTCAGGGCTTCAACAAAGAAGTTTATAACAAATATCTCCTATGTATACATAGGAACAGGCCCTTATTACGCGATAAACTTCGGCACAGCGAGATTCTTATGAGTACAAGGGATCGCCCGCCGAGTCACATTATTTGTCATATTGTTTTTTTCCGCTCACTCTGCGCTACAACTTTTCGCAAAGGCTTAAAGATAAACTGGAGGAAGAGATTTTTTTGTATGTCTATAAATTTAATCTCAGTCGGGCCCGGAGTAAAGAAAATTTCCAGTTTCAGGGATACCTCTATAAAAATATAAAAACTCAAGGAAATACAAGAACGTAATAAAGTAGTCGCGCTTCTTCGGACTTAGTTGATAAAGAATATATTATGTAACATAGGTTCTTTTGGTGTACTTTGCGACAACACAGCTATTTGTGGGAGATAAATGATTCAAGTTCTTTTAAAGATTTTATCTGAGTTGGAATTCTGGTAATATTATTTTTTAAATTTCATAATTCGGCTTTCGTAAAAAAGTTGTGAAAAAACATAAAATCGTAACATAGGTAATGTGTAGTGTAGTGTGTGAATATGTAGTGAATACATACACAAAAATATATTAACAGTACTTAAATCGAGTATTGAACTATAATAATTATAAAAAGAATAATGAAATTCACCTGTATTGTTCAAATGTTTTTTGTGTTAAAAAAAAAGCATTATGCCTCTATAAAACACATTTTTTTTAATTTTACACAATTAATAAGCAACTGTTTACCAAACAAAAATGGTTGTTTATCAATAGTGAAAAAAATAGTTGTTTGTTGCAACAACTTGTCAATTTACTATTTTAATTTTCAAATCCCTTCATGAAACAACTCTAGGTGATGTGTACCAATCTGGAGTGCAAAGTTTTGCCCCCCAGATTATGGATGGTGTTAAAGTATTATGCAGGTGTTAGAAGTGAAAAGTGTAATGACGGTTCCTTTTGCCTCGTGTCAGGTTTTGCTCTTTCTATGTTAGCGACCAACATTACGGTCATCCGTGTATTATCACTTCGGAACGTGTTACCAGCACCTACCTCAGTCTTATGGGAGTATATTTATCTTATTCTGGAACCGGGTTCTTTGAAGTGCTGCTGCCGCTCAGTGCCTGGGAAACGTTCCAGTTTCGAAGCTCTCGCTGTAATGGTTTTAGTTTCAACCTCTGAAATCCCACCGATCGCTTTGAAACTGAACAACGCTGGAAGAAGATGCTTTTGGTCTGCCACTCTTCATAATCTGCTTGCCGGACGGGACACGGCCACGCCGAGGGTTCCCACACACCCTCACGATTCTACCGTTTGAATGTATGTGTTGTGAGAATCTTGCATAGCTTTGCCTAATTTTCTGGATCCTCAGATGAGTCTTGTTTATGTACCTATCTATTCATCCCATAAAAAGAGACCAACTGTGTACTTAAGTTAAAAAAATATTACTTTATTTTTTTCTATCCACTTGTGTAATTTGATGGAGATAATCTTAATCCCAGAAATGTCGTGAAACCATTGCCCTGGCCCTAGAGATGAGAGTCTCGTAGAGCATTATACCAGGGAGAGTGGCATACCTGACATCAACGTCAGTGTTTGGCGCCCATAATAAAACAAAGCTGCTCGCATCGAGACTCTGTTTCTTATTACAAAACACGATCTACATATTCTACTATTCATATCATAACATTTGGCACCTTCTGCGACTTTAACCACGCTACCTTAACAATGAAGCTAATTGCCCCAGCGGAGTCCCTTTCTTAATTTTACTCATCACGCTTACATCTATCTTGAATTCTATGCAAATCTCAGCATTTCTCACACTGTCATACAACTGATCTCATTTCTACATCATTCGGTATATTAAATGTTGACACCTATAAATTACATAGTTATAACATACTACGAAAAAAAGAAATTATTAGCATTGTCTTTGAAGTAAGCCTTTTTCACATGGAACGAAATTCAAATAACGCCGCATTAAAAGTATTTAAAAATGATATACCTACTCGTCATGTTTTGAATAATTCGATTCCGTTAAAACTCTAATGTTTTAAATCGTCTGAAAAAGATTGGGTTTTACAAAATGTATAAAAATATTAACTGCGCACCAAAGGTAACTGCCTAAGTACATATAAGACCTGCACTAGTTCTTGGCAAAGTACCTGCCCCGTATCATGCTCCTCCGTCCCAGTGGACCCGTTTCCCCACAAATACCATCAATCAAACAGAAGAAATTACACAAGGTTGTGTCTTAATCTGACTGGCAAGATTTCCCAACACAATAATAATTTCCCGATTCGAAATTATTATTGCATTTATCCATTTTATCGAATGGGATCCGTGGAAAAAAACATCCACAGAATGAGATAGAATTCATAACTGGGAACAATAATACCGTATCAGTGGCGTTCGTATTTTTGTAACACTTCGCAAAATCAACAGCCCAGACATATTACACCACCGTACGTATTGACAGACAAACAAAACCTAGGCTGGGCTGTATTATGTATGGCCAGTATTAGGAGGGAGATAACTAGCTCGAGGAGATAGGCTGACCAAACGTTCGCGAAGTGGCGTGCTTCTAAAACTAATTTGTGGCGTTTGTTAGCTATAAAAAAGCAGCTTGTTGTCTTTAAAGCAGGTGTTATATCTCTTTATCGTAAATAACTTTTCAGGTTTTTTTCACTTCAACATAATATAAGTCAATGTAACTTTTTTCCAATGAAAACGTTATAGCCATCATCATTATTAGTGATTTTAAATTTTAAAGTGAGAGAAATTTAAAAAAAAATGGGGAGGGTGCGCGAAAACGTCTTTCGTTCGTCATTGGGCACAATTCATGAACAAATTACTTGTGTAACTCTTTCCGTTGCGGAGTTACGGCTGATTCTTTGGTCGCAGTGATTTTTGAGAGTCTCATCTGACCCTTCTACCCGCCCGATCACGTCAGTGCACGATGTCGTAAGCATACTACAAAGCAACGGAAATGAAAATAATGCGCCACTCAGCACCACAACTCTTGGGCCACGAGAAATATTTAAATATTGGGTAAAAGCAAAAACGTTTCATCTGTTTTGTAATGAAGCCTCAAAATTTTTCATATAAAAATAGTTTTTTCAATTAAAATAAAATTATCGATGCCGAAATGTAGTTCAGGTCATAGTCGATCGTCATCTTGGTTAAATTATAGCTCTTGGTTATGGTTGCATAACAGGTTGGCTGTAGCGAACATTGTAACTATATAATGGCTAAAATTATTCACATGAGCTACCTGCAAGAGAGCAAATTACACTTATTAACAGTGACGAAAATAAGATCCATCCGAATGTCTAATATTTTGAATCGGGCGAAATCATTCACTCCCGAGGGAGATGACTGAATATCCCCCCGCGAGGATCAATGGCTCTGTACTTGCAATAGAGAAACTGGACAGACGCCCAGGCAATATCGCCACAGGAGATGGACGTGATGACACCCATATTGTCCGTCCGAGGAGAATGTTAATCATCCGTTTAAGCAGCTTTCTGGTCGTCAAAAATAAACGCAGTAAAGTATAATTTACTTCGCTCATACTGTACCTACGCACATCTGAGAGGCATGGTCTCGATCTGCGCAAGATCCATTATTATAAACAACCGTGAATTGAGTGTAATACTAATTGGCTCCAAAACTATTACAGCGCTTCGAAAAAGCTTATAAAATAAAGCATGGGACACTCTCAAATTTTTCCGGAGAAAATAATAAAGTTGAACCAAGAAAAGTTATGTGGGCGCGTTTCGTGATCCAAATTACACGTAAATTTTAATTTCAGAAATTAGGACTGTCAGTTACAAAAAAAAAAAAAAAAACAAAAGGAATGTTCATATTGTTCATACATGATTTCAGGCAGTGTTAGAGAGACGTAGTATGTAATGCTGATTGGCTGTCTCAAAAGGTACCAAGTTGGCGACATTGTTCATTTCAAATATTGTTGGATTTTAGCCATCAGCATTAAATCAGGAATCAAGAAAGGTGTATATACTGTTCTTTATAGATCACCAAACACAAGTAAATGCGACTTCTTAACATATTTTCAAAGATGGAGCATGGAAAATTTGCAAGATGAAAATATTAACATTATAGTTGGAGATTTCAATATAAATGTTAAAACAAATGCAGACATATACACAAAAAAACTGAAATCTATTATTCAAACTGCAGGTATGAAACAATTAATTAAAGATTTCACGCGAATTACTAATACCTCTAAAACATTGATTGATCTTGTAATCTCAAATAAATTTAACCTATGTGTTAATGTATTAGATAAGCCTAAAATTACTGACCATAATATGATTCAAATTCTAATAAATGACAGAGAAAACTACAACTCCAGTAAAGAAACACAAGTAATAACATTTAAAAATTACAGAAGATACAATAAGGAACTTTTCATTCAGACCTTAGAGACTATTGATTGGAATGAAATAAATCAAATGGAATATAACAAAAAAGCTGACCAGATGATATTAAACATTAAAAAATCAATTGATGAAGTAGTTCCAGAACAGAAGATACGCAAAGGAAACAATAATAAATGGTTCACAAAAGAACTACGCACAATGCAGCACGATAGAGATACATTTTACAAGAGAGCACGCCTTACTAATAGTACTATGGATTGGAATAACTACAAAAAATTGAGAAACAAATACTCTAAAGACATAAAAAGAACGCATAATGAGTACATAAAAAATAAAATAAACTCGGAAGAAGGGGATCTCAAAAAAATTTGGAAAATCATTAAAGAATTAGTACATGGAGATAACAAAAACGACATAAAAATGGTAAAATTCCCAGAAGATATAAACGAAGAAAACATAGCTAATAGCTTTAATAAATATTTCATAGAAAGCATCACTCAAATTAACAAATTAATACCTAACATTGTTTTCAACCCCACAAATGATAATAACAACTCAAACAAAGAATTATTGGTCTTCAGAAAAATAACTGCAGAATATTTATTTAACATTTTAAACAAAATGAAATCAAAAAATAGTTCAGATGGATTAACTATTAGTTTAATAAAAGATGCTTTTCCAGTAATTGGATCTAATCTATTAAATATTATTAATCAGACATTTGAAGAAGGAAAATTTTCACAGTCATGGAAACTATCTACTATTATACCGGTCCCAAAGGTTAAAAATACCAGAAAATATGAAGAATTTTGACCAATAAACACCTTACCGAAATATGAACAGATACTTGAAGTGATAATAAAAGAACAAATATTGCAATACTTAGATGAACACAATATTTTATACCAAGAACAATCGGGATTCAGATGTAAAAATTCTTGTGAAACAGCGTTAAATGTAATTGTTGAAGAGTGGAAGGAAGGAATGAATAATAATAAATTTATCTTAGCAATATTCTTGGATTTTCAATAGTATTTTAAAACTATAGATTTTTCTAAAAATCCAAGCAATGCAATGCAATCCAAGAAATCCAAGATTTTCAATAGTATTTTAAAACTATAGATATTTCGAAACTATAGATCGAGAAATATTGATAAGAAAGCTTAAAGAAATTGGTTTCTCAACTGTAGCCATAAAATTAATAAAAGAGTATTTGAAAGACCGAATACAGGTAACAAAAATTAATAATCAATTTTCAAAACCAATGGATAATAAATTAGGAGTACCACAGGGATCAGTCCTTGGACCTCTACTGTTCATACTTTATATTAATGACATGGTGAAAATATTTTCAAAATGCAAAGTACGACTATTTGCCGATGATACACTAATATATATAATCGGAGAAAACTATGAAGAACTAATAAATATTTTAAATAATGAACTAGATAATGTATCAAGATGGCTAAAAATAAATAAGCTTAAATTAAATACAAAAAAAAAACAAAATGTATGGTAATTGGTTATAAGAAGACATCCAGTGAAAGCAAAATCAAAATTGATGGTGAAATTATTGAAAATGTTACCGATATAAAATACTTAGGAGTTGTGATAGATTCCAAACTCAACTTTAACAAACATGCTGAATATACCCAAAAGAAAATTGGAAAAAAGATATCTTTTTTGGGAAGAATTCGCCAAAAACTGTCCGAAAAAACTGCAATCACCATTTATAACTCCATTATTGCTCCACACTTTAATTACTGCTCAACTATCCTTTTTCTGTGTAACGACAGAGAACAAAATAAATTTCAAATTCTCCAAAATAGGGCAATGAGAATAATACTCAGACGAAATAGATATTCAAAAGTAAATAAAATGTTAAACGAACTAAATTGGCTAACGGTGAAACAGTTGTTGACCTTGAACACGATGATATTTGTACACAAAATAGTAAACAACCTGCTACCGAAATATTTTTCAAATAAAATTGTATACAACAAGGACATACACAAACATAAAACTAGGACGTGCAATGAAATCAGGCTACCAAAAAGGACAAGGCGAATACACAGAACAGTATATTCTATAAAGGGATGAAATATTATAACGCGCTGCCGGAAAACCTAAAGACTGCCCCAATTGAAAAATTCAAGATGTTGTGTAAAGGCCATATAAAACAAGAAAAAACATAGAATATTAAAATGTAAAAATTAATTAGTCATTTGTAAACTTTAATGTACAAATTACTAAAATAAAATTAATAAATAAAAAATAAAAAATTTACGAGGAAGGTATTTATTTTTGAACGTTTGTGTGTATTATTTTTTCAGTGATCCTGCAGTACAAGTGTAAAACTTATTTTCTTCGATCAACATGGAACAAAGATTTATTAGATTAGCTGTATCTCATTATGACGATAACACATTACACACCAAAATAAAACGTTAAAAAGTGTTCCTACGGATTTTTGTACAATACATTTCTGAGTGGTGAATAACTTACGTTGTGAAAATCGAGACTTGTTTCAAGAAATCATATGTTGAATAATGAATTTCCTGATATTCAACACGTTTTTATTCATTCCCACCCCTCTTGAATTAAAAAAGCCATCAACCAAGTACGAATGCGTATGTACTAATATTAAAATTATTATGCAATGAGATGATTAGAAGGAAAAAAAGGAACTGGTGAGTATCGACACATAAATTTAGAGCACCTTCTGTGCAAGAGCTCAAGTGGGAAACAACCTCAAACTTAAACAAAGAAATTTAAATATGTCATAAAAGCAGCGAGAGCGAAAAAAATAAATGAGTTTGATATTTCCCGGCGATCTGCAGAGTAGAATCCAGAGTCGCAACGTAATAATATTTTATTGTGAGAACGTAGCGAGCGGCGGATATGCCAGTACATCCATCATACAGAGGGGGAAAAACAAAGTAAATTTCGCAGGAGCCGACTCTAGTGTGAGTGGTCCCATAAATAGGTCTAATTGAAAACGTCGAACGACCGGACTTTCGGACGCCCCGGCCGAGGGCTCAATCCGAAGGGTGGGAACGATACTGATCTATATTTTTTTATTATAGCTCGAGAATACTCCCGATTCTGATGTATTTTTTAATCTCGTTATTCGCTGAGGGAGCTTTTGAAATATCGGATTAGATTACACGGTGAAAGTGATCACGCTTTGGATAAAAGACACTTTAAAGGTGTGTTTGTGGATTATTTTGCAGGAAACGCGGATTCGCTGTGGGGAGTACATACTAATGTGTGTTTATGTGGATTTTGAATTCCTTTTGAGTCCATAAATTACATAATGAGATCATGTCTTTAGATGAGAACATTGCTGTCACGTGTTAAAACTCGGTAACTTGCTAAATTAGACGGCTGAATTTAATATAATAACACTGGGATACATATCTTTTGGAAGTTTATCCACGCAAATTATTAAACGTACCTACTAAGTGTCGGACTATCGACCAGCAAAAACGTCCCAAAGTTTGTGCTACTACCGAAACTGGTTTGTTGGTTATTCCAGCCTATTAAACATTTTACACTGGAAACTTTTGTTTCGCGGCACGAGAGGATCTCCCCAGAAGCCTTAATCCGGTGGAAGGGTTATTAATAACAAAACAAGAAAAAAACATAATCCTCGCGTCGTGTAAACAAGGAAATTTAATTCTAAAACCCCCGCAGAACTGAGATGCCACATTTTCCCCTTGCGAGGAAATCGGGGTTGAACTTGTCCGAGTAATAATATTTGCCCCGAGGATCGTAAAGCTCCCTGGGGCATTCTTTGTTTATGTGTTCTCACCTGCCCGCCTTGTCCCGGTGGAAGGAGTAGCAACTACGGCAAACTATCGCGTCATGTTTTCAAATTAATTATACTAAGAAATGATTATTTCCGTCGGGTGCCGAGAAATTTTACCGTGAAGATTGTGGATGCTGGGCGATTAGCTCGTTTTGAGGGAATCTGTTCCTGCATTAAATAATGAACATCTTGCTTGGACTTACGATAACATTAAACTTGTATTTACCTAACAGACACACTGTGGAGTTTTGCCTCGCTCGGTAAATATAACCGAAAAAGTGATGTGATTTTAAGCTGTTTATTAACCTTTACTTACCTAATAGCATTATTATATAATAGCTCTCCACTGTGAGTATTTCTATATGTTGCTTTTGTAGAAAATGGAAAATTGGTTGGAGGTTGGAGATGTGGGATTTAAACTCCAGCCGATCTCGTGTCAGCCACGTAACATTCCCAGCGGGTTATTGACCACTGACCACTAAAACATCTTCAGACATTCTTAAAGTTTATTTCAGGCAAGGAAACCTTTAAGGTTAATACAGGAAGCCTGATAATATGTTTTCTCACAAAAGACTTGAAAATTATCATCATCCCACTGGTATAAGATATGTGATAATATATTTATGCTATCAATCTCACGTGGTCATATGAAATCCCTTCATACATGTTATTTCGCTCATAATAATATAATGAAAGGTTCTTACTACTTATTAAAAACATTGTCAAAAATAAAATCAATTTAACAGTGCAGGTACTGTATTTTATCACCAATTTAACAGTGCAGGTACTGTATTTTCTCATAATTTTTACTAAACCCATCCCAATATATTAATTTTCAACGTCTGCCCAAAAGTATCTAATTTTTTACGTTCTTGAAGAGGTTAGTGTTTTTTTACATCATCTGCAGAAGCTCGATAAATAAAATTGATTTCAAAATTTGAAGCCACTTAGTTTAATTAAATATCGTGAATGAGTATTAAAGGCTTTATTTGGGCCTGGCGGCTTCAGACCGCTGAACTCTTGTTAGATTTCCGATCGTGAAAATCTAAAGCACGGGATTTAATGGAAAATAATTTCAGCCAATTTATAAAGAAAGTGCGCGGTTCGGTGGGCCATTGGAGTGTAATTATCTGCTTTGAATTTGTGGATTGATTTTTTTTTCAAAATTGGGTCTATTGCCTGATATTTTATGTAAAAAAACTGAGCCTTAATTTTTATAGTAATGAGTAATATAAAAATAAGAACAAAAATAATGAGCGCTCTAATAAGGAAAAATATATCAATTTGGATTAAAATAGTGGGCATTAAATTTATGAAGAACATGCTATATTATATTTTACTACTGGTCGCGTACACTTGGGAAACCTTTTAGAATCATAGCTCTGGTTGGAATGAAATTGAAGGCTGAAAGAGTTCTCGAAGATAAGTGAAATACCATAAAAATACGTAGGTTTCAAAACCTATTTTGTTTGAATTACATATTATGCTGCTGTAAAGGTACTAAGGTAACTACATTTTTTTCTTATTAAAAACTTTATGATAACTTAACGTTAAAAAATCGACATTTGGAAATGTTGAAAAAAATTTGCCAATGTAACGATTATATTATTCTTATGTGAATAAATGTAAGAATAATGATGATGATAATCTTAAATGAAAGATTCATAATTAAGAATTATAATTTATTGTAAAACAAAACATAGCAAGAGACTCAATGAATAATTTAAATATAAATAATCTCAGGGTGCGACTAACCTCGAAGAAACGTTAGTAGGTCGGTATTATTACGTAAAATAATTAGCATTTTGATTGAAAAGTTATACTAAATTGTAGATAGTAAAATGAATTATATTTTTTAACAAAAATAAACTAAAGATTGAATATTTGAATTGAATATTGAAATGCATAATGATAAACTAAAAACTTCCCGATTCCGTGTTAAACGCCATCCGCGAAGAGTCCTTTCTTCCCCGTACGTCTGATTGCTGGATCCGCCACCCGAATACTCTGAAAAATTATTATGTTAAAATAATAATTAGCCATATTACGTTATTGAATTTATTGAAAAATTTTACGCTTAAAAATCCAAAAACAAAGTTTCCGATAAATCCTCTATGATAGAGAAGGAAAATGACCAAAATAGTCCAAATTTATAAAAAAAATTAAATCAATGGACAATTAAACATAAAAACCCTGTTTATGAGTTTCCAACAAATCCTCTATATTAGAGATGGAAATAGCATGAATCACTGAATTTACAGTAATTAAAAAAGAAATTGCCAAATAATATCCTACATATCCTTTGTAAAAGAGATGGAAAATAGCAAGAATTGTCTAAGATTTACTGAATTTACAGCAATAAAAAAAAATTAAAAAATATCCAACATATTCTCTGTAATAGAGATGGAAAATAGCAAGAATTGTCTAAGATTTACTGAATTTACAGCAATAAAACTGCACGAACTCAAGAACTCAAAAATTACTGATAGATTCTATAAAATTGTACTTGGATTGCCTTTAAATTGGACTTATTTTAAAATTACAAATTCAATTGTATTTGTTTCTACCCGATATGAATACCTCAATTATTATGTTAATAAATAATAATAACCATATTACGTTATTAATTATATTGAAAAATTTTACACTTTTAAATCCAAAAACAAAGTTTCCGATAAAACCTCTATAATAGAGAAGGAAAATGACCAAAATAGTCCAAATTTATAAAAAAAATAAAAATCAAATCAATGGACAATTAAACATAAAAACACTGTTTAGGAGTTTCCAACAAATCCTCTATATAAGAGATGGAAATAGTATGAATTACTGAATTTACAGCAATTAAAAAAATAAATTGCCAAATAATATCTTATATATCCTCTGTAATAGAGATGGAAAATAGCAAGAATTGTCTAAGATTTACTGAATTTACAGCAATAAAAAAAACAATTTCAAATAATATCTAACATATCCTCTGTAATAGAGATGGAAATTAGCCTTAGAAAAAAAAATTGCCAAATAATATCCAACATATCCTCTGTAATAGAGATGGAAATTAGCATTTCAACAATTTTTATTCCTTTTCTTTTTTTATTTATTTTTTTTTTGAGAAAACACAAAACAAACACGCTCACACAAGGAAATTAACGTTATGATTTTCCATTTTTCAAATTATTAACTTCGAAAAATGTGCCAAAACACTATCTACAATTTCATCAGGTGCACACTCAGAGGCTTATAAAAGCATGGCGGCATTAAAGAAAATGTACTCTCAGAGGTTAAAAACATGTAGTACTTTTCTCCCGGGGAAAATTGCAACAAAAGTCAATTGCTTTCACTATATCACATAGAACATAGTTCCCCTGTCTCATGTAGGCAAAAACTTCCACACGCTACAGGCCCTCTATGCCCTATGGACATTAGATGTACATAAATGTATATATATATATATTTTTTTTAAGTTGAAAAATCATACGTTAAGACCTACCCAAACAAAATTTAAACATTACGACAAGACTACCGAACAGTACAAAAACAAAACATACATTTAATGTGTAAACATACGCGTTACGTTTACGCATCAAATGTAAGCGATCAAATTGTCATTTCTCGTTTGTGGCGTTCAAACGATTACGAGAACTTGTTAAGAACGAATAATATAAATATTTATAGTGAGATAGACAACATTAATTTTACCATGTTGTAGTAAAATATTTAAGTGTATTTTAGTAAATTTTACTTGAAAAAATCATCCACATCAAATATGTGTTGTGAAAGAAAAAAAATATGCATGAAAATAATAATTGTGTGTGATGTTATTTTTTTCCTATAGATAATATTGACATTATAAATATTTCCTCGAATAAACGTGTAACATTGTTCTGTATGTAAAATCTTAAAAGAACCATTCTAATTAAAAAAAAGTGATTCTATTTTCATCATTTAATAATCTCCTTTCGAAATAAATTAACGCAAAAAAAATTATATATCTGACTTCAAAAAAATTCTTCACAAAATTCAAAATATCAAACTAGGCAAACTATGTGTTACACCCACAATATAGCATTAAGTTAATTATATCGAAATTACCAAAGGACTTCCATGTCATGATTTAAATAAAGCATGTAACATTGACTATTAAATATGATTGTGATAAAATTCAGACTCCAATTAATCCCAGATGATGCAATACCAATCATAAATTTAAAGTACCCACAATAAACATTAAAGGTTTCACAATTAAAAAAATAATTATTGAGAAAAAATTTTGTTTTTGTTTTTTTACTTGAGTCAACTCCAACGAAACCAATTGAACCGATAAAATTACTTTAAATCCTTCCTAGAAGATATCATTATATCACCTCGCATAGCCCCAAAGAAAATCAACAAAATAAACAAACAATATAACCTCTTTATGCAATGCTTATACAGGCAAACCGCAATATACAGGAGTCGTCTGCCGCAGTGATGAAAGACGTCTCCTCCAAAACTACCAGCAAGCGATCCCATGATACTTGACTGCATTGATGTAGAAATCTGAAATTCACATTTATATATTTCATTATCTTATTTAAAAAATAAATTAAAAAATAACTACCCTTTATCATCGATGGAAAGTTTAATTATTTCCTATACAGGAAAATATATTTCAAAGATAAATAAATTATTAATTTAAAAATAATTTCTATGTATGCCTTATAACAGGAAGATTTAAAAGTCTATGTCAATTGAAATGAAAATGACTAAGATGTGTCATATTATAATGTTATTATTAAAATTATACAGGATTTGAATTGGTATGCAAATGTAATTCAACATAACCTGAAAAGAATATTAATATATCTTCAGGAGATTTAGCACAAAAACGGCGCTATAAATCAAATAATAATAATACTAATCATTATGTTGACAAAATTAAGTCAAACAAATGGTTGAGTATTGGAGAGTTGAGCGCAGAAATAGAAGGATTTATGCTTGCAATTCAGGATAGAGTCATTAATACTAAAAATTATAGAAAGCATATAATCAAAGATACAAATCAAATTGATGATTTGTGTAGAAAATGTTTGGCTTTTCCGGAAACTATAGAACATATTATATCGGGATGTTCTATATTAGCACCGTCCGAGTATACATTTAGGCACAATCAAGTTTTAAAAATAATTCACCAAAATTTGGTAATTAAACATAACTTGATTGACTGCCGTAATGTAGTACCATATTATGAATACGAACCAAATTCATTTTTAGAAAACGAATTTTATAAAATATATTATGATAAAACTATACTAACAGACCGAGCGATTAGTCATAATAGACCCGATATAGTTTTACATGACAAAATTAAAAAAATAACTTATATCATTGATGTTGCTATTCCAAATTCCTGTAATATTCAAAAATCTGTTAGTGAAAAAATAAGAAAATACACAGATTTAGGAAATGAAATAAAAAGAATTTGGCATTCTCAGACTATAAAAATATAACCATTCGTTATTTCGGCTACTGGCATTATACCTAGCTCTCTAATTAAAAATTTAGGCGTATTAGATCTATCAAAAAATTTATATATAAAGATGCAAAAGTCGGTCATTTTGAATACATGTAGGATAAGAAAAGATTTTTTAAATATTTATGTTGAGGGATCAGTAGGATTTATAGGCCCTGTTAGAAGTTCTACCGAGCCGAACCCTCTGATATGAAAATATCTGGAGACGGTGAATTTTTTTTTCCCATTTGATATCTGGTGATTTGACGTGTTGTTGTTCTTGTATTGTTTTGTATTTATTTTACTTATATAATGCACTTACATAGTGTTGATTGACTAGCTGATCATTTGTGGAAAAGTGAGTGGAAGGGTTAAGTTTTTCCTTTGGGGAAGACTTAACCCGGACAACTAAATCGGAAGTTTAAAAAAAAAACATTTATGAGAAAAAGATCCATTATTACAAAAAGAATGTAACTTACTCCGTTTGATCAATTAATTTTGTTGAAATAAATAGTCACCAAAATTGCGACGCATGTTGTTCACGAATATTGTGAAAAAAATAAACTACCGGTGCACTGAGGAAATAAAATAATAATTAGTTTACCCACACACAATCATTATACATATTTAAATAATATTATTTGCCAGTGAATCAAATATTCTTATTCAGAATGTTTTAAATAATGCGATGACGCCTTACTAAATACGTCACGGATTCGGAATGGTAACAATAAAAATAAAATATATGACGATTTAGAATTTAACATCACAAGGAAAAAAAAATTAATGCTTGGCGTTCTGAGTATTTGGTGGCGGATTGCAAATAATGTTTAAATTAAAATCAAACCCCCGATTGCAATGATAACGACGGAAGAACAAAAAAACTCTCGCGAATCAACACGAACTCGTGAAGCTTCATTTATGCATTTCATTACTCAAAAAATTTAAAAAAATTACATGAAACTATTCAAACTACCCACAACTGCACATCACCATGAAACAACAAATTTTTTTTTTAACCACGTTGGGCTGCCAATGTAACAGCTAGAACCAGTGTGAATAAATGTAAGAATAAGGATGATGATTATCTAAATATCCTCTTTTCCTAATTTTTAATCAGTCTCTAGAAACAGGTTGTTTCCCTGATACATGGAAACAATGTTTTCTTACACCTATTTTTAAAAAAGGAAACAAAACGGACATTAAAAATTATAGACCGATATGTATCCAATCAGCGATACCCAAACTTTTTGAAAAAATTGTACTCTCTAAGATAACTTCCAACATACAAAAAATTATAAGTTCCTACCAACATGGCTTTTGTTCAAATAAATCTACTTTAACTAATTTACTAATATACGAAAATTTCATATCCAATTCTTTAGCAAACAGATGCCAGGTTGACTCAATATACACTGACTTTAACAAGGCCTTTGATAAGGTGTGTCACAAAATATTAATTAATAAATTAGCCACACTTGGAGTTTATGGTAGTTTATTAAATTGGTTTATTATTTATTTGTCCAAAAGAAGTCTTAGTGTGAAAATAAATGGCACAAATTCTTACACATTTATAGCCACAAGTGGAGTGCCACAAGGCTCTCACTTAGGGCCCATTTTGTTAATTATATTCATAAATGACATTGTTGATATATTTACTAACATAAAAGTATTACTTTTTGCTGATGATTTGAAACTTTATAAAGAGATTAATAACATTAATGATTGCATTATATTACAAACTAATTTGAGAAATCTTATTGAATGGTGCTCTATCAACAAAATTGCATTGAACATAAAGAAATGTCAGTTCATTAATTTTTACAGAATAAATAATCAAATATTTTTTCAATATACATTAAATGATAAAAACTTAAATTGCGTTAGTGAAATTATTGACCTAGGTATATTGTTCGATAGCAAACTAACTTTTGTGTATCATATTAATAACATTATCAATAAGGCTCTTAAGACTTGTGATGTTTTGGACACTCACATAAAATAAACGAAACGAACGTGCTCAAAAAAAATTTTGTTTAGACAACGACGGGAGATTTTATTGACAGACAGGGCTGGAGTAAACACATTCACACGGGACAGGGCGCAGGGACGGGCAGTCGAGTTTTGAACTTGGGTGCATTGACAGCCCCGAGAAATGGATACAAATCAGAAGTGTTGTTTGAAATTACAGTTAATTATTGAATTCAAATGGTATTAGAGAATATTGCGGAATATTGAATTAAAGTGAAAGATTATTGATCCGGTGTTTGTGTGAAGTGAAAGTGGTTCGACTCAGTGGGAAAACAATTAATAATAATGACAATAATAATAATTGGATAATTTGTAGAGCGCCGTTTTGTAAAAACCCACCTCAGGGGCGCCAGGTGTTGTGCAATCGCGATTGTGTTATAAAGTTGTGTTGATTTAAACGTGATTTCGTATACAGTTCGAACTAGATTGCTTGTCTTAAAAACATGAAAATAATAAAAATAATGATTGCGTTTTTAAAGCAGAGTGAATGTACTTAAAGGCAGGAAGTGTTTAATCGGGCTAAGTTATTGATTTGGCGAGATGGCATTCTATCCACGGAGACCGAAAACCAGAGAATCAAATAGATTATTAACTGTGGGTTCGAATCCTAACAGATTAGGGAGGTACAATTTTATTTACAGGAATATTTAATTGCCCTTTTATAAGCGTAGGGAGGAGGTCGAAAATTAAAGTGATTTAGCTATATAGTGTAACCAGGTAAGTTTCACACGAGGATTTGGAGGTGACTAACAGGGTGAGTTTTTTTATATTATTTATTAAATTTCAGAGGACCCTTTTAATAATAGGATACAACCGAGGTACAGGAACCGAGTTTGCAACGCCTGCAACCCAAATAATCTTCCCATAAGAAGGGATACGCTAGACGCATTGTCAATCAGCTGTGAGCGAGAGACGAGTCAACGACCTTTTCATATATAGGACAAGACGCAGGTACAGTCAGTCAAAGGGGGAAGTTTTGCTAGCGTATGCCGTCCCAAATTGAAAGCGATCGGATGCAACCAGACGGAACGAAATGAAAACTTTTCTTCTGTTGTTTGACTTCCTAATTTAATACTTTTCATCTATTATTTGACTTTCTAAGTTACGAATTGGGATGCACAAAAACAAATCTAAAGTCGAAAGAGGGAGATGGTAATCTCCGAAATAAAACTACCAACTGAACAACTTTTCTCAACAGGTATCTTTCGAGAGGTAGGCAGCCTCTTTAAATTAAATGCAAAAAATCAAACCAATTATCCGTTTATACCTTACCTGAGAGGATAGGTATTCAGTAGAAGTTACCCATACCTAATACACGAGGATGCTAGTAACCTCATAAAATAAATACTGGAACCAAATATTAAAATACAGACAGTCCTCATCCCAAATTTGGCATTTCGAGTAGACCTTACATATATCTCACATGATAATTGGCTGAATGGGTAGGCACACAACCTATCGTTAATAAGCAGGCAAAATGTCGACAAGATCGTCGTGTGTTACCTATGTATTGACCTAGAAAGGGATGTAAATCCCCGACGGCGTGGGAGTTACAACGTTTTCTGGAGGTGGCACGTAACTTAGGACCTTGCGTGTCACATTTTCGCGACTAGATTCGTGACAAGGGATGTCATGGTTTTCCCCTTCTACACTCAGTAAAGTAGATTTTCCTGGAGGTGTTTGAGATTGGGGCAATTCTGAAATTGGTGATGAGACCTGGTTTTCTTTATTCTGGCGTGAAGGTTGCCGATTTGGAACAAGGGGAGACCCGGCCGGTGTGATATCCAGACACGCAGATATCGATCGCCTTGCTCAAATTATCATCCATCAGTTTTGTTTGGTAAAAGGAGGAGTCAATCTTAACTTGAAAAAATTCATTTCCTTTCCTCTCCTTCCCCTCCCAAAATATATACATGGATGGCGCCGACAACTAACACCATAAACTTATCGTATGTATATCACATATATAAAATCTAACACTTTATTATATTCACATTACCCTACGATAGGTAGAATCGAGTAGCTAGTGGGGGGGGGGAGCAGGCGACTTAGAAGATAAGGTTTATAAAATGGTTTTAAAACACAGCGGTAATGGATTCAACTCACTCTATCTCAAAAGAACCAAGGGATACCACACATACATAAATAACTAGGTTTCTAAACCGAGAAACAAAAACCCAACACAACGTTCGGTGAAGCCTTTTTATACTGAACCGTCACGTGAAATGAGTACGTTCAAGGTCGTACGACACGTAGACAAACTAGGATGTACACACTTGAAGGGGTGTGTAATAAAGAAAAGACGGCAGGGAGGACCTTCCTACCCCGGATATATATATAACCAAAGCCTTATGGAAAAGTTACCTACGGGACTTAAGGAAAAATATTATCGTAGAAAGAAGAGAAGGAAAAGTTTGAAGTAGAAAGGGCAGATCATTACAGACTCTTGGATTTGTTTTGAGAATTTCAAAAGACTTAACAACAATAATTTAGGCACATTTATCATGTTGTACAAAACCCTTGTTAGATGCCAACTAGAGTATAACTCTACATTATGGTCACCCTTTTACAATATTCATTCCGATAATATTGAAAAGATTCAAGTTCTTGAAGTATATAAACTATAAATTGCATATTCCTGTAGAAAACATTAATTATAACTACTTACTAGATAAATTGTCCCTATTATAACTTTCTGAAAGAAGAATAAACACAGATTTAATAGTATTACATAAAATACTTCATTACAAAATTGACTGTCCTGAGTTACTCCAATTAATCAGCATCCACATACCCAAAAGATCTTGCCGAAATTTACTACCCTTTTATTTTTACAACACCAGGACACTGTTTTATCAAAATTCCCCAATTCCAAGACTTCACAGTCTCGGAAATAAATACTCTGATCTGGGAGATATATTTCATCTTAAAAATTATCAATATAAATATTGTTTATTTCAATTCTTTTATAGATCGAGACACAAATAGACATCTATAATTTCCGCAATATATATAAGTATTTTTATTTCGAATATCTATTTATGTGAGACTTATTATCATTTTTACTAACGTATCTTATTTTATTATATGCTTTTGTTGTAAATTTAATATTTTTTCTTTTTTCGTTGTATGATGTTTCCTTTATTGTTTTAATTTTGTAGAATCTATAATAACTGTGATACTCTACTATTAAACTTTGTAGTGTGTAAAAGCCCATAAGAGCGTGTAATAATCATAAATAAATAAAATGAATGATTCTTAATTAAAAAAATTATATTTATTGTAAAACAAAACCATAGCAAGAGACTCAAATGAATGATTTAAATATAAATAACCTCGAAGAAACGTTAGTAGGTCGGTATTATTACGTAAAAATAATTAACATGGTGATTGAAAGTTATGCTAAATTGTAGGTAGTAAAATGAATTATAATTTTAAATATCATTACTATAAATATAAAGGGCGCCAGTTCCATATGTAAACGATAGAACAAAATTTATAAATTATAGTAAACCAATGATTGAAGTAAAAAGAGAAACTATAGATTGAATATTTGAAATGAATATTGAAATGCATAATGATAAACTAAAAACTTCCCGATTCCGTGTTGAACGCCATCCGCGAAGAGTCCTTTCTTCCCCGTACGTCTGATCGCTGGATCCGCCACCCGAATACTGAAGACGAAGCTCCTCTTGTTCCGTCAGCCAACTCCGAACCTTGTCTCATGGTGTCGCCAGTTGTCGGACATCTACACCAAATAATAAAATCAACGGGTACTTAATTTATCCCGTTACAACCTTATAACTTAACCCGATAGGATATTAGTGAAACAGACAAAAATTTTTACAAATTTTTAAGTTAAAAAAATTACTGATAAGGTTTCAAATAATGTTTTTTTAATAGGACGGAGACGGTTTACATATAGTTTCCGTAAGCACTTTGGCCAAAGCCCAATGCGCCATCTTCCATACTACCTTATTCCTTTAATAGTAATCCGGTCCTTTTATAAAGTTCACTAGGGTAATGTATATGAAGCTACGTCTTCTGGTTCCAAAATCAGATTCTTCTCTTCTCAGGTCTCATATCTCTTCTCCAATCCCCCTTGGTTCTCTGAAGGCCTCACGAGGGAAGACTTCGCGGAGGTGACCTCAGCTATCTTTTTATCTTCTCCTTGGTTTACCTCTGCCCTACTGGTTTTCGTAGGCCCTCAACTGTCGGGCCCTACGAGGGCAGAGGTCATCTCTCCTCCCTATTTCCTTTAGGTTCCCTGAATTCCCCACGAATGAAAAGTTCACCAATGTGGTCTCAGCTCTCATCTCCACCTCTCCTTGGTTCCTTGAAGGCCACATGAGGAAAATGAGTTATTAAATTAAACTTATCTCTCATCTTCACTCATCCTAGGTTCCGCAAAGGTCCCACGACGGAAGAGTATACTCCGACTTAGTTCTTTGAAGGCCTGATAAAGAAAGAGTTCACGAGGTGGCCTCAGCTCGCCCAGAAGGCCCCACGAGAAAAAATATTGACAAGGTTTCAAGTATGATATGAACTAATCGACTAACTGAAATCTACAAAATCTAAGGTTTATCTGACGAGAAATCTGGTTACTCAAAAGTTGTCACTTAGGGATGGTCCGTTCAACTTTCAGCTGTCAAGAAATTGCAAACGAAGTGCAAAGTATGACGTATGCATTTTTAAAGGTCAAGATAAGTTTCTGTATGACTTTGTTTCATATCCAACAACGAAAACTATATTACGCCTTAATAACTGGAGGTAAAAGTTAAATTAAAATGAGGTTTTTCCAATTTTCACTAATAATGAATTCAAATAATGCAGGTATAATGTGTGGGCAATTTTAAAATTTCCTGCGTATTTTTGCGCGTATATGAGAATATGTTGAACGTCGTTGAGCGCCTCAGTAAGGAAGGGTATAAAACTAAGTGAGGTTCATATTATAAAAAAAATATGTTTAAAAAGTAATTTGTTAAATATTTTATAAACAAAAAATAAATATTTACATAAACATTTTTTGAATTCAGAAAATAAGGCATTTGAAACAAAATATATGTTTATTTTTATGGATATATCCATGTAGAAGGAGGTGAGATAGATTATTTTTTCCATATTTAGCGTATAGGCAACTGTTATTCTGTACACAAATGTTCATAATTTGAAAGTTTATATGTATGGTAGTTTTCCTAAAATAATTTAATCTTAAAAACTTAAGACGACACTCCCTCCCTAAACGCAAGTTATTCTCAATTACGGAGGTATTAATTATCAGCTTTGAACATATATCATAATATATTACCCTTATGCAGATCATTCGAAATAGCACACTGTTGCTCTCCGACAGTTGGTAAATATACTTTGTAATTTTCTTAATAGTAAACCTCTGCTTGCTGTACCTTTACTGATGTTCTTACTTACTTCTATCAATATGTATTATTTTTTATCACTCAGTTAATGAAATAAAAAATTTAGTTTAATTCCCCTTAATAATATTCTCCCAGTAAGTTGGAATAAAATACTGAGAAAGATAACATCATACAGGCAACAAAAAACTTGAATGCGAAGGATTTTAAATTAAAAAAATATGGATATGGCATTTTTGTTTAGTCTTTAAAGAATGGTAAATAAATATGAATTAATAATAATGTCACAAACTGAAACAAGAATAAATAAAAAGAACGAATTTTTAAATGTTTTAAAATTGACATGATATGTTGTAAACATTCCAAGGTTCATTACATTCTTAATAAGTTCAACCCTTTGAATCATGATAATTTACAACGACGTGTCGGTTTAAATTGACATAAACGTTGCGACGTTTCAAGGCATGATTCGAATAAATTTTATCTTACAAAAATATATTCGTAATAAATTTCTTCGCCACCGTAAATATTAGTAGCGAATCGTTCCTGTAATTCCAGTCCCACTGGATGGTATCTTATCTAAGGCAAAAGTAAGGGTGCTGCGTGGATGTAGTAAAGGGCTGTATTCTGGCAAAGGGGCACTAATCACGAGCAGTTGTCTCTCGTCAAGGCGATGATTAATTGTAACTGGTGATATTTGCAGCCCCTCCGTCTTGAGTCGCTAATCGCGCCGCTATATCGCGACCCCCGAACGGAGAACCCCCCCCCCCCGTACCCTCTACCCCCTATCGCCGCCTGCATTATTTACATTTATATTTATAAGGGCGTATTGGGGAATAGGAAAAGAATGACAAGACAGTAACTGGGACGCCCATGATGGCCTGAATACATTGAAAGTCATGTTTTTTCATCGGAATTGAGATTTCTTCTTTACATTAATTCTGTTTTCAATTTATCACAGTTTCGTTTTTTGCTGCCTGGGTCTTGTTGCTTGCTTCCTGTGTTCCGAAAAGGAAATTCTCCAAAAACAAATTAGCATTTTTTCTTATTTTTAGTACGCATTTTCCGAGGATTGATGAATCATTCATTAATACGCCTCGCTCCTGCGCAAGTACATAGGTAAAGGTATAAAAAATAAAATGAAGTAATTATTTCCTGTATGATACACTTGAAGAAATACGAAGGTACTACAAGTCTCGCTCCGCCGTCAAACGTCAGCAATTCTCTCCCCACCCGCTGAACTCAGTAGCTTTTTTATGATATTTTTTCTCTATTTTGCCACGTCTTGTTAGCAATTGAATCGCTCATTTTGAAAAGGGTGCGACTCGACACATTTTTATGTATGAACTGGTTGGTTATGGGCCGTGCAAGTAGCAGAAATTGTATTACTGACATCCGTATAAAATTTCAGACTGTAAATTCAACGCCGATTTCTGTAAATAGACTCCTTCGTAATATCGAAATGAATTATTTATGATAGTAAAATGTTTCTTCCTCTACAGTTTGACTAACGATTATAGTTCGCTTAAACAGTGTAAGCGCTCGAATAACAGTTGTTTGCTGTAAATAAAACATTTCCATCAAAATGAGCACTTACTTTTAAGTAAAAAAGTACAGGAATCGGCTCAAATCTCAGTGAGGGTAAAACTGTAATGATGTTAGTTTTAGTAGAGAAACAATAAACCTTTTTTCAATTTTTTTTATTGAAAATAAATAAATAATAAATAAATAGTAATAAATAAATAATAAAAATAAATCTTGATTATTGCTTGATTAACTACTTTATTAGACAGTTAGAAGAAAAATATTCTCAGTTCTAACTGGAAAACTAGTCTATTTGAATTTTGAATTTGGTGTATTATGCCGTGTTGCGCTACCCCATTCTTTTGCCAAAGTTTCGTATTACACATCTGCCCTGATGATGTATACTGTGATGCAGAAGGAGATGCGCAACACGGCATAATCCCCCTCAAATAAATCACTGTAATACTTTTTACCGTGAAAATCTCAAATCATATCGTACAATATAATTGCTTAGTTAAAAGTTTAGTTACGAAAAATGGCTGTACCCGTGTTGAATAAAGTAAGGAATGCCAATTTTTATATTTCTATACAGATATGAATATCTTGCGATTTACCTACTGTGTCTATTTTCTTCTCTTCTTTGCTATCGATCTAATCAGGTTTCCTAAATTATTGCTGCCATAGTCCTACTGGCTGCTGGAATAATGAGAGAGCTTGATGAATTTCTCATAAAAAAACGATAACACATGTAATGTTATAGCCATTTCTAGATTGTCTGGTTCAATGAGGAAATCAAATACTAGGGCTGGAAATACTCGGCGCTTCGTCGGTGGCTTGTGGTAATATTTAGTTGAATTAATGAATAGCTGTAGTGTCACGTGATTAGCTACGCGCTGCGTACGGGGACCATCAATCTATCTCGTCAGCGCTACGTCGTCGTCGGTCGACCGAGGGTACGCGAAGTACTATTTATAAACTTAGACCACTGTGAGTGATTTGAATTTTCACGTTCAAAGTAGTATCGTGATTATTTTTTGGGTTATTAAGCTGCATTTCACTTCCTCTTTTTTTAGTCAAAGTTTCGGACAGCGTTACAGTTTACATCATCTGCCCATATTATAGACACTGAAACACTGTTAGACAAGGTATTTGTTGCGCACTAAAGTGACCCTGTCTAATAAAATCTTGAAAGGTTGGCTTGAGTTATAATTTCATCACATTCCCCATAAAATATGTCATAAAATCCGCGTTCCTTATACTAACCTATATTTTGTTACGATATCGTTATTTTGTTATATATTCAATATAATTTACTACTTAATAAAGGCTAGCGGTTATGTCTGCCTTTTAACCGAAGGCTTAGATTACCTAATTTTGTAGCCCTCAAAACATCGTGGGTATAAAAAGAGACACTTAACTCAAGAAATCAATATTTATTCGGAAGATACTTTAAAATAAACATTTAGGGTTTAAATGAACATGATTTTAGTTGTACTCAGAAATGAAATAAAACGGATTCCTTAAAGTAAAGATAATGTTCTTTTTTTACTTATTTAATCGTCGGAGATAACACGATTTCTTTTAGTTTTTTTAAATTTTTTTCTAGACTGAATAGTTTTATTATTATTCCATGTATTTTAAGAAATCATAAATATTGAGCAATTTATAGAAAATTTCTTCAATCACCCTTCGTCAAGTATTCGATAGATTGGTTTGTAGGAAATTAGTGACTTCGAATTGAGGCTTCGACGAGGCTACCACATTGTACATATTCAATTAGATTATTATACATGCATAGCAAATTAATGAGAAGAGAAAAAAACATATATAACTTTTTTATATGTTTTTTTTCTCAGCGGTAAAAATTGTTTACGCACACTCTTATTCAGAATGTTGACTTTTAGATACTACGCGTTGATATCGCATATTTCGTTAAAAATATTGTGTTGCAAACATAATATATTGAATTTATCTTATACAGTGAAATATGATCACACACCAGCACAATCAGACTGGAAAGTGTTTTGTTTAATATTTCGATGTCATTTATGCTTAACACTGTTAACTGTTATGGTTGGTTTTATTAATTAAGACGACATTCAACTCGTTCCTTATGGAGATCACCAAAAAATAATAAAATCTTAGCTCTCTGCCTATAGTAGTCGTAGTGATGTGACATACTTATTGTGATATGACAGAATAAAACCCCTATGTTAATATTTGTATACATGACGCTCCGCAATTATCAATATTATCAATGTTCCTACCTCAAAATTTCAATAATGTGAACCTACAAACTTCTGTAAGCTGTGCAGGATTTTCGCCGAAGTAACCACTGTCCTTAACTTTAATAACATTTCCTTTATGTTTCTTCACGTTTCCTTAACATTTCTATCAGCACATTTGCAAGGGCTTAGATTTGAAGATTTCCTTTCTGCCTGTTCAGTTCAATAAAGGTAGATTAGGTTAAATGCAAAAATTACAGAATCATATCTCTCCTTCCGATCGGCTTTGCGATTTTATCATCGGTCTGCAGAGCTTCGTAAACTGATTTCGTATGCGAAGAGGAGCTCTAAAGATTACCAATATGGATTTCGCGAAGAAAAACCTGCGGACTTGATTTTCGCACTCTGGCGGAACGCTGATGAAATAAAATGTTAACTTATACACGCCGAAATGCCCGAGCCGGCGCAATGGCGGGCTGCGCCACACATTTTAGAATCAATTATATTTAACTTATCATAAAAATATTCCCGGTAAATTATATATTTTTTTGCAATTTTAAGCTCAGTTTCAGTTCAGATATTTTAACACATAGAAGTTTTAGTAAAATTTCGCGCCGGAGTGTTAAATTCAACCTCGCTGATATTTGTAGTGCTTAAGTAGGAAAGTAAATATAAATTATCAGGTAATTTTAGGCATGTAACTTAAGTAAATAAATGTATTTTAGTGTGAAATTAGTCACTCCCGGATATTGACTCTTTGCTTAAACCTGGTTTTTACTGAAAACGGGGTGAACAAAAGCAGAATAAACAGTCCTATTAAGGATGGGTTGTTTCAGAGTATTTGAACAATTCATCAAATTTCGAAGTTGATTTTCAAGTTTTATGAAGGTTCTATTCAAGTTTCGTTATTATATTATTACTGACTAGTTATTTCACAAAATTAAAATAATAACAGAACTTTAATAGTACCTTCTCAGAACTAAAAAATCAATTATGAAATTTGATTAATTTTTCAAATTCTCCGAAACAACCCGTCCCAAGTGTTTGGTCTTGAAATGAGAATATTATGCTCGATTCCTACCAAAATATCATTTTTCTAGTTCCTACCTCTCTGTAACCATCACTTCGCTGGAAAACGATTATTGAATTAAAAAAATATAAAAAAACTTTTATTTACACATTAAATACGTTAAAAATCTTGAGTACAGAACGTTGTCCCGTGTTTTCGTCATAAATATAAATTTTTAAAGATGACTTATTACTCGAAAGGGTAAGCGTGTGTATATCGATGGTAAAAGTTGTTTGTGCCTCCGACGTCCGGCTCATAGAAAAACTCTCACCGCTAGTGGAAAATATGAAAAAGCGTTTGGCGCTTCAATGACCGATAAAATTTTCCCTCGGATGTTGGAAACTCCAAGTTTTTGTTTGCATCAAGACGGAAATATGTTGCAATCATTCCAAATTGCAATTTTTCCCTGTGAAATTACTTGAAGCGTGATGTTTCCAATAGATTAGCTTAACGTGTGGACTTTATTCATACCATCGTACAATAATGCGCTGGAATATTACATGTATTAATGTATGCGACAGAATATATTTTACATGCAACTGTTTTACATACTACGAGAAATATTTGTTTTGAAGTAGGTACTCATAGAAAACATAATGTCAACATGTTTCAGGGATTTGAAATGAAATATTAAAAAAAAAAAAATTGTTGGAATTTTCACACATTAAAATATATTTTTTAACACAGGTGCATTGCATATGGAAAAATATTGTGCGCAATTTGAAAAAATACTTGCCTTCTCAGTTTTAACCATAACAATTTAGATTTCAATAACAATTTAACGAATTATACCAACCAAGTTTTCTTCTGGAAAATGTCGGTAATCTGTTAAAAAATAAGTCGGTACCCGCTCCTGATAATTAAAGTAAAGTTTAATAAGTCATAGAAAGCATCGTTTGATAAAGAAGCATCCTGTGCGAGGTACAAACTTATGTAACAAACACAAGAAGCTGCAAAAATCTATTGATCTCTGTCACACATACTGTGTCTCGAGCACCATTTGCACAAGCGCGGCTGTGCGTCATACCCACGTTTGAAACAATATTTGAACAATTGAAAAGTTAACACAACGCAACCTATGAACTGAAGATGTTCAAGGCCCAGTAAGAGTTAGATAAACGTTCCCAGTCAATATACCCCTACTAGTTAAGAAGGCCCCACTGTGGGCATATACGATTAAACGTATTACTTATTATTCTGACGATTAATTTACTCGAAGATAAATCCGTTCTTACAAAATAAAGCGTAGCGGGAATAGTCTAGCCAGCAGGGCACAATTCTCCAGAGCTACGTGTAACATTTAAATAAATTACTACACAATTACCTATGATTGCGAGCAAGTTAATGAACGCGGGTGGAATAAATTTCAATAATTGTTTGAACGCCATTGCTGCACTGGGTTGCTGATACATTCCTACATTGACGAGTAAATTATTTTTTTTTTTTAAATTATGTAAACTTGCTTTTTAGTCACTCTATTTTATACACGTTTATCTTAAACTTTTTTTAATATTATCTTTGTTAAGTTTTTTAATGCTTAATTAACTTAAGCTTAGATACAAAATTAAATAAGTTCGCTATTTGGCTTCAGTCGTGATTTTGAATGAAAAATTTGGAAAAATCACTCTCTGACTTCTTGTTTTATTTTTCGACAGTTCATTGAATGTTTGAAAGTTCTGTAGCTTATAATGGAAATTTTGTTGTTTGGTGAAAGAAAAATATACAAATGTTATTGCTGGTTCAGACAGTGGAGAAGTTGAAAGTAATATGTGTTATGTTATAATTGAAATTAATTGGTTTTTAAGCTAAAGTCCAATAAATCTATTTGCGCACGCCAGTATTAACCCGCAAACTCGTCGTCAAGAGTCTTACCTCTAGATTACGGAGACTGACTAGTTTAAGGTTCTGAAGCTAAAGTCAAATAAATATATTTGCGCACGCCGGTATTTAAACCCGCAAACTCGTCATCAAGAGTCTTACCTCTAGATCACGGAAGCTGACTAGCTAAATGTTCTGAAGCTAAAGTCAAATAAATATATTTGCTCACGCCGGTATTAGAACCCGCGAACTCGTCGTGAAGAGTCTTACCTCTAGATCACGGAGGTTGACTTGTTCAAGGTTCTGAAGCTAAAGTCAAATAAATTTATTTGCTCAGGCCGGTATTAGAACCCGTGAACTCGTTCAACTACGTGATCTAGAGGAACTACTTACCTCTAGATCACGTCCTCGTCATCAAGAGTCCTACCTCTAGATCACGAAGGCTGACTAGTTCAAGGCTCTGAAGCTAAAGTCAAATAAATATTTTTGCTCACGCCGGTATTAGAACCCGTGAACTCGTCGTGAAGAGTCTTACCTCTAGATCACGAAGGCTGACTAGTTCAAGGTTCTGAAGCTAAAGTCAAATAAATATATTTGCGCACGCTGGTATTTAAACCCGCAAACTCGTCACAAGAGTCTTACCTCTAGATCACGGAGGCTGACTAGCTAAATGTTCTGAAGCTAAAGTCAAATAAATATATTTGCTCACGCCCGCGCCGGTATTAGAACCCGCAAACTCGACGTGAAGAGTCTTACCTCTAGATCACGGAGGCTGACTAGCTAAATGTTCTGAAGCTAAAGTCAAATAAATATTTTTGCTCACGCCGGTATTAGAACCCGCGAACTCGTCGTGAAGAGTCTTACCTCTAGATCACGGAGGCTGACTAGTTCAAGGTTCTGAAGCTAAAGTCAAATAGATATATTTTTGCTCACGCCGGTATTAGAACCCGCGAACTCGTCGTGAAGAGTCTTACCTCTAGATCACGGAGGCTGATTAATTTAAGGTTCTGAAGCTAAAGTCAAATAAATATATTTGCTCACGCCGGTATTAGAACCCGCGAACTCGTCATCAAGAGTCCTATCTCTAGATCACGGAGGCTGACTAGCTAAAGGTTCTGAAGCTAAAGTCCAATAAATCTGATTGCGCACGCCGGTATTTAAACCCGCAAACTCGTCATCAAGAGTCTTACCTCTAGATCACGTAGGCTGACTAGCTAAATGTTTTGAAGCTAAAGTCCAATAAATATTTTTGTTCACGCCGGTATTAGAACCCGCGAACTCGTCGTGAAGAGTCTTACCTCTAGATCACGGAGGCTCACTAGCTAAATGTTCTGAAGCTAAAGTCAAATAAATATTTTTTCTCACGCCGGTATTAGAACCCGCGAACTCGTCGTGAAGAGTCTTACCTCTAGATCACGAAGGCTGACTAGTTCAAGGCTCTGAAGCTAAAGTCAAATAGATATATTTTTGCTCACGCCGGTATTAGAACCCGCGAACTCGTCGTGAAGAGTCTTACCTCTAGATCACGGAGGCTGATTAATTCAAGATTCTGAAGCTAAAGTCAAATAAATATATTTGCTCACGCCGGTATTAGAACCCGCGAACTCGTCATCAAGAGTCCTACCTCTAGATCACGGAGGCTGACTAGCTAAATGTTCTGAAGCTAAAGTCCAATAAATATTTTTGCTCACGCCGGTATTAGAACCCGCGAACTCGTCGTGAAGAGTCTTACCTCTAGATCACGGAGGCTGACTAGTTCAAGGTTCTGAAGCTAAAGTCAAATAAATATATTTGCGGACGCCGGTATTTGAACCCGCGAACTCGTAGTCAAGAGCCTTAATTCTAGATCACGGAGACTGACTAGCTAAAGGTTTTTAAGCTAAAGTCCAATAAATCTATTTGCGCACGCCAGTATTAACCCGCAAACTCGTCGTCAAGAGTCTTACCTCTAGATCACGGAGGCTGACAAGCAGCAGTTTCTGAAGCTAAAGTCCAATAAAAGAAGTCCCCAGTCAAGGAAGTCTCTAGATGCGTACGGTACAAACATTGGAATTCTTGCGAAGCTGCGGTAGAATGCTGGTATATTTTATACGAATTATAAACAGATGCCGCGAAATACAATATAAAATTTTATTCCATTTTGCGTTCCATAACATTCCAGGACATTCGAGATTCTTTTTTAGTTTTGCTAAAGAATTTTTTATAGTACTCCACCGCTTTTCCGAGCTATTTATTTAGAAAAAAATGTTCGACAGACATCGCTACAAGCTTACAACACATGCTCACAGAGCAAGACAAATATTTGCCAATCATTGTTCTCGTTGTCGATACTTCATTGTATTGTAACTATTTGTACCTACCTTCATTCAAGTATTCTGACTTTAAATATCCTCCATTAGGGCGATGCACTACGTCGTGTAATATTTTAAATTAAGCCCCTATCAATAACAACCCTAGATGGCGATAAGGTTTAAATTCCTGCTTAACACCATCCGCCTGTTTTGATTTATGCAAGAAAAAAACATGGCCAAAAAGTGCCTTTTATTTTATTTTGTGGATGTTCAGGCATAAATATTCAATTTTTTTTCGATCATTTAATAAATAACGTAGTTTTCCACATTATACATGGGTTTGTAAGTAGGAGATTTTGAACTTTAAAGCAGTTTTCATAGGCCTTTACATTTTTTTTCTGGGCTTATAAAAAGACTTATCTAAAAAATACTCGATTGTTTCAAAGGCCAAGATGTAATTTACTCGCAGTATTTAATTAAAGCATCTGAAACATTTCTAGGCAACCAAATTTTCAAACCAAAAACACATGATTTTGCATTACTACGTATGGCATCGCCTTAACGGATTTTATTTGGCAACTTTTTTTTTTTTTTTTTTTTTTTTTTCTTTGTTGCAGTGGCGGCTCGTCACTCTTGGGTGTGTTTTGAATTTTAATATTTAAGAAACGGCAGTATTGATGTTGTTGTAGCCGAAAACTTTTTTTCAGGAAATCGGCGAAGTGCACTTGCAAACTGAAATTTCCTGAACATCATCATACAAAACAGAATTTTCAAAAAAAAATCTTTCTTGTTTAACATCATCAATAATGTATAATTTTTTGAACTTAGCTCTTTATCATATTCAAAAGTCACGAGCCGCCATTGCTTTGTTGTACAAGATAATTGCGGGAAAAGTGCACTAACTTCGGGAGGTGATTTTATGTCATGATACAATTGAAAACGGTGAGTGCTTTTCAGGATAGTTTTCAGGTGAAAAGTTGAAATTATATGTATGGAAAAATATCTGTGTAACCCCATAACAATGAGTATACGTAAGGTATTGCATTTTCATACGCCTGCATACCTGCTGGAATAAAGTATTTTGATTAAATGTTAATTAACTTATACTTACCTAGAGTAAGATCTGGAGGTCTGATATAAAAACCGCGAGCTTTGGCATAATGCTTCTGGACGACAACTTTGCTTTGTAACAGTTAGCAGCGTTATTGACATTGTGAGCAAGAAATTTTGAATTAATATTCTACACTATCCAACATAAGTCCATATTAAATTTGCAGAAATACTCACTGTATTCGGTTCTATCCATAACCTATCTCTTTAAGAAACTTATATTTATTATTATTTATAGGGCACGGACAGTTTACATATATTTCCCGTGAGAACTTGTGCTAGCTCCTATTTTACATCATTTATTTAACAGTCACCAGGTGCCTTTTACAAAGTTCACCAGGATTGCAATTGTATGTGGCTATGTCTTCTTGTTCCACAATGTATCTTTCCAGGTCTCATCTCTCCTCATCGCTCTCTCTTAGTTCACTGAAGACCCCTCAGCTATCTTCTCCACTCCTTTTTTTCCCCGAAGACCCGAGAGCAGAAGGACATTCCTACGAACGCAGAGTCCTTAATCTCTTCTCTCCACTTTCCTTTGGTTTCCTAAAGGGAAACAAGCGAACAGTTCACGGAAGTGGCCTCAGCTTTCCTTTCTACTTCTCTTTGGTTCCCTGAAGACCCTACGAAAGAAGAGGGCTTCGTATCTCCTATCCACTCATCCTTGGTTCTCTGTAGGCTCCACGAGGGAAGAGAGCTTGGGATGGCTATTGCAGGTCGTATTTCAACTTCCAGAGCGATGGCTTCGTCACACTCATTATGCTGAGTTTACTTCCGCTACGTCCTATTGGTTTTGATATTCTTAAATGTATATTATTTTTTTCTTCCGTATGATGGGGGTTTTATTTTATTTTATTTTTTATTTTATTTTATTTGGGAAACAAACGGTTATACAAATATATTTTAATACAAATCATTTTTACCAAGTTGCATAAACCAGTAAAGTTTCCACAGAAGATTCATTTTATATATAGGTAGAAAAACATATGAATATAAATAATACAATACAATATAAATAATAACTAGTAGAAAAGGAAAATCTCCAAAAAAAATAAAAATAAAAAGACTACAGATTCAACCCATACAAAAACAATACACACACTAACAGTACTAAGTTTCCCGCAACGATCGAACGCTACTCTCTTAGGAATGCTATGAATCCTGCGAGGCTCATATTGAACACATCGATATTTGTGCATAATCTATTAAAGGTGCTACAGCTTTTTCTTATAAATACATTTTCAAGATAATTAGTATTGCTCTTAGGAATATAAAATGTGTCCGGAGATCGAGTTACTCTTAATGGACATTTGAAATGAATATTTTGTAAAAGGTATGGGCTATCAATAAAAAAGTGGACTATCTTATATAGCATTACTAGCACCCGTATTCAGAGTCGATCCTTAAAGTTGTCTAAGTCAAGTGTCAGCCTTACCTAAGCAAAGGTAAGAACCGTCCTTACCTTTAATGCTTCTATACAGAGTCCACACTTTGAGCTTCCTTTCATCAGGTAGAGACCTTTTGTCTACGCCGAAAGAAAGGTGTGACGTCATCCGAAACTTGTCGATGTCCTGCTTCTACGGAAACAACATGCCCCGTTTTGGGACAATCTGTGTGTTTATCTATGCTGTTGTCTATGGATTTAGTTCAAGCGTCTGTCGTAAATAAGTAAATAACATCGGCCTGTCAAAAGTCTCTGTTACATCTTCAGTTGAGTGTCTCGAAAGTTTCCTTTTTAAACAATGAATTCTCGTATTATAATCACGCCGAGTGAAAGGCAATGTTTATTAGATTTAATAAACACATATCCTGCCGTTGCCAGCATTTCGACTAATCATCTGCAACTTGGCGAGAAGAAAAATGCGTGGGCCAAGTTGACAGATGATTTCAACTCAATCGCCGGCAATCAAAAGGTTTGTATCTTTTGTAATTGAAATACTAACTAGCCATCACGCCGTTTCCCCACAGGGATACTCTTTTTTCATTCATATACATACTCTTCTATTGTTCCGATTCCGTAATACTATTATAATACTGTATTATTGAATTCCTTCTTAGCGGACCCAAGCGCAGCTTAAGAAATGCTGGGACAACATTAAGTCAAAAAGGAAGATGGAGCTCTGCGAGGAAAAGAGGAGCAGGATGAAGACGGGAGGGGGCAGGCTGTCGCCAACTGTCTCTGATGAGCATCATCCCGTTGACAGCGTGCTGGACTTGGCCACCAACGTTGAACTGAGCTTTAGCAACGACAGCGATCGCGGTTAGTTTAAGAAAGTTATGTGAAATATTTTGGCTACTTGTTTATTTAACTTTGACCTTATTTCTTATAAAGTATTGTTTAAGTTTCAGATACCGCTGTGCCCAGCACCAGCACGTCTGCTTTATTCAGCATGCCATGGACTGACCAGTCGACGGAAGTGCCGGTGTTTGGTAAGTCAATTTTTGATAATATAATTGATTCTTATCAATTCAAAATGTGATTTGTTGTTAGATGGTAGTGTTCGCATTTCTCTGTAGGAACTTATTACATAATTTTATCAGTTGTCATGCTAAATCTTAAATAATTTTCGAGATAGAAATATTGCAAAAGTGTTTTTAATTTTCAGATATAACAAAAACACCGGAGGAAAGTTCAACGCCCCAGCTCAAGACGAAGACACGTCGCATTATAGCCAAGAAAGGTGACTATATTTACCTCTCTATTTGCTGTGATTACTTGCATTTTCGTACAAAGGTTCAAATAATGCTCGGAGTTCGGAGAGCTTTACTTTAACCTCTCGTTTTCCACCATAAAGAAAAAGGGGCCCTGTTGAAAATGCTGTGTGGGGAATGTTTTTGAGGAAGGAGTGAAAATGGGTCTTGAAGAGACCAATGTTGTAGGAGGGAGGAAAAACAGAGGCCAGCAAATCGTTCCACAGCCGAGCTGTTGATGACAAATGTCATCCGTGTACATGCAATGAATATGCTAATATCGATCACTTCGTCGGTAATCTGGCCTCATACAAAAGATGCATTAAACTTAATTTGTTTGCTAGTAGGTACCACGATAATACATCATGTAAACATAATATGCCTACCAGTACTGCACTCCAAAACTATTTAATGTACTAGAAATCATAGGTACTTGAAAAATTTATCAAATCGGATGACATAATCCAGGATTTCTTACTTTTTATATTTAAATCTTTGTGGGTACCTTTTAGAGATAATTTATATTTCTACATTTTTACTGTTTTTTTTCTTACTTTAAATTTTAATTTTTACTTGTAATTTATAGTTTGCACTTTATATTTACTTTACACTTACTTACTTTACTGTGTAAATAAATAAATATGTTGGGCGCGTGTTTGGCGTGTTTCCCGACTGTGCACTATGTCATGGGGCACAGAGTGTTATTTACACAAATAAACCTGTTATTTACATTGATGACTAATCAGCTTGCAATTTTGTGTTGTTTCACTAATCAGCTTGTAATTTTGTGTTGTTTCAGACTTGATACCATCTAGTGGGCAGGTGGTTCGGGACGAGGGCCAAGTGCGTTGCCTCAGAAGCACCAATCTAACAAAGTACGATGAAGAAATGCACGTAGTAAGGATGGAGACTGCCCGGGAGCAGAGAGAGACTGCCCGGGAGCAGAAGGAGACTGCCCGGAAGCAGAGGGAGACTGCCCAGGAGATTGCCCGGGAGCAGATCGAGACTGCCCGGGAGCAGAGGGAGACTGCCCAGCAGATTGCCCGGGAGCAGATCGAGACTGCTCGGGAGCAGTCGAAAGGAGCTCGTCTGCAGAACGAACTTATAGAACTACAAATAAGAAGAGCGAAGGCAGAATTGGAAAAAGAGCTCGCCAATAAATAAATATGAATAAAAAATATATTAATCTCCAATAAATGTTTTATTTATTTTCCATTCTGTTTCAATTTTTTTGATAATGGACATTATTAATACATACATAGGTATATATTTAAGATAAACCCTTGTGCTCTTTCATAATTCAATACACAGCATAATTATAACATATTATAAAAAATATGACTTCACTACTCATTACATTAGATAAGGTGTCCTTTCACAGCATGACATTACACAGCACAATTACTATGCATTAAAAAATATGACTTCATTAGTCATAACATTAGATATGGTGTCCTTTCACAGTTCAATACACAGCACAATTACTATACATTATATATGGTGTCCTTTCACAGTTAATTACATAGCACAATTATTATACATTAGATATGGTGTCCTTTCACAGTTCATTACACGGCACAATTACTGACGTCACTATTCATTACATATATGGTGTCCTTTCACAGTTCATTACACATCACGTAAAATGTCTTTGGATAAATGCATCTCTTATCGTTCTGCCTGAAGCAGACTGCACCACCGAATTGACAGGTATATTTATACCCTCAAACCGCCCAAAATGCTGGTCGTTTGACGATATACATAAATTATGCAAAATGGCACACGCAACGATAATGTTTGTAGTATTACTTAGTTTATTTTCTAATTTCCTCCTCAGACAAGGAAATCTCCTCTTCCATACACCAAATAATCTTTCGACTACATTCCGTGTGGAAATTTGCGCCTTATTATATTTTTCTTGCCCTTCATTTGCAGGATTTAATACTGGTGTGAACATATAATTTGTCTGGCCATATCCGCTGTCCCCGAGAAGAATGCCTGTAATCCTTTTCTCCTCAAACTTTAGGCGGCACGCGCTGTTTTGAAATATCCTGGAATCGTGGGTAGAACCAGGCCACCTGGCAACTATGTCCAAAAATTCCAAACGTGGACCTGACACAGCTTGCACATTCAAGGAGAACCATCCTTTCCTGTTGCGAAAAGATTCCCCTATTGTTCGGCTTGGGCTCTTGATGGCAATGTGTGTACAGTCAATACATCCGACGACTCCTGGAAATTGGGCTCTTGAATAGAAGAGTTTCCGATTTTCAGCGTAGTCCTGGGGCCGTTGAGGAAAATGAATAAATTCAGTTATCCGTTGCGCCAATCTGGAGGAAATCTTTTGCACTACTCTGCTGGAGGTTGGTTGGCTCAGTTTGTGTAGATCTCCCGCAACAATCTGGAATCATATAAAAATATGTAGGTAGTTAACGAACATTGAAAATAATACAAGATGAACACTCCATCTAGATATTTTGTACATCTAAGGGCATCTGGTTAATTTTAGGTTGACATCATGTTTTCATTAAATAATATATGCATTCTTTCATTCTTTGTCGATTTCAAATCAGTACAGACATAATGTAAATAACAAGTTTCAGCATCACAAAATGTAATATTTTCGTTTCACAAAAGTAGAACATAATTTGACAATAGATATCTAGTAAAAAAGACGCATTTACCTGATAATTACCAGTAGCGTAGAATCGCAGCGCGATAGCTACCTGAATAACAGGAGGTATGGGCAAGCCTCTATTATTAACTAAAGCGTAATTCGGAAATAATAGAGGAATTAATATATGCATTACAGTTGTTTTCTCCAACCGATAACGATCCTTAAATTGCCGGTCACTGTAAAACTCCACGGAATTTTCAAAATCGCGTAAATAACGCCGCACGCTGCCCATATTGTCCGTGCCAACGTCGTCACGTGTATTGTATGGATCAACGATGTAATCCAAAAACTCGTTATCCATTTCCATGATCTCCATTTCCATAATCTGCATCTCCATTGTTTTATGTTTTCAACAGCAACAACCGCAACAACTGGGAACAAATCACCGACTTAGCAAGGCAAAGGTACCCTACCCACCAACCTCGAGTTTTGACAGCTAAAAGTCAAAGTAAGCAAGTATGCGCGTGCGCAGTGTCGTAGAGACTTCCATAGTGACGTCTCTGAATACAAAATTTTTTGAAATCTTGAGAAAGGTAGCTTCCTTACTAAGTGACGTCACACCGACTTTAGGCGTGTCTCTGAATATAAAACGGTGTTTTTTAAAGGAAAGGAAGGTTTCTTGAACTAAAGGATCGACTCTGAATACGGGTGTGAGTCTTTGATATCTCGGCGTTGATCAAGAGTTTTAAGGTTCATGGACACATTGTTTTCATCATTTCGCATGCGATAAGAGACATATTTCAAAAACTTTTTCTGAACTCTTTCTATGTTTGATTTATATGTAGAACTATGAGGGTTCCACACTGTTGATGCATACTCTAGGTGGCTTCGGACGTAAGATATGTAGAGAATCTTAAATGTTTGTGGATTTTTGAAAACTGAACATACTCTAAGTATAAATCCCAGCATTTTCAATGCCTTCGACGTAATATGCTCGATATGAGATTGAAAAAGAAGCTTACTGTCCATTAAGACTCCAAGATCTCTAATCACATTAACCCTGTTTAAGAGTTTTTTTCTAATTTTGTAGGGATATAATATTGTGTGTTTCTTTCGAGAGTAAGAAATGACGCTGCATTTGTCTGCATTCAAAAGAAGGTGATTTTTTAAACAATATTCATTCACCAGAAAGTCAAGGTCATGCTGGAGTTCTATGCAATCCATCTCAGACTTGATGATTTTGACTATCTTTTTGTCATCAGCATATAAGTAAAGCTGAGAATTACGGATAATTTTGCTAACGTCATTCATAAAAATATTAAATAAAAGGGGGCCAAGGTGAGATCCCTGGGGTACTCCTGAGGTTACGGGCACGAAACTAGAGCAAAACCTGGTGTCGCGAAGCTGCGACTCCACTATATATTTTAGAGGTGGTGTGATATGCCACACGCCCAAAGGACCAGTCCCAAACTACTCCGAATGATAGGTATGGGACGATATATGCATCCGACAAACCCGATGGACAGTGCAATAATCAAAGGTATAAATCTGGGCTTCTGGAGCACAAGATAAGCCCAGATTGGAATGCAGGAAAGATGGACTCACCCGTTGATGACTATCACACGTCTTCAGGAGTATTAGTTGATTTCACTTCACAATTTATATGTATATTCGCCCTGTCTCATATTAATTATCACTCCGAACTCTGATAAGCAACTGACACCACTTGTCAGATTTCACATGTGTCGCAACAATATTTTTAATATGGTGACATTTTGGGATGGGTAAAAGGGTAGGTAGGACATTTGCAGGATTTGGTATTGACATTACACTTGTCCATTAAGCCTGTGGATGCATACCTAACAATCCCATATATATTGCGCGAACATTCTCCCGGCGTTGAAAGTACCTTCCGAAATTTTAAGTACTTTCAAATAAAGTAAAGAATTAAATGTAAAACGAAGTAAGATGAAATATAAATATTCTTATCAATACGCTATTAATATTACAAAGTTAAAACGAAAATTTATAAAATAATGAAATAAAGAAATAATAATTATTGTGTAGGCAAAGGACACAATTTTACGACTGGTCGTTTAAAGTTCCCGGAAGGGGTCCTTACGCGTGCGACACGAACCACTCCGTCTTTACCAGGGAACACCTCCTCAACAACGCCCACCGGCCAATAAAGTGGAGGCGCATCCTCTTGATTCACCAATACTATGGTACCTACTAGAATGTTATTCGCGGGACTATTCCATTTTTTTCTCATCTGCAGAGAGTGAAGATACTCTATATGCCACTTCTTCCAATAAGATTGAACGAGGTGGTCCAAAAGCTCTTTCCTTTTCAGTAGACTAATGCGTTCATTAGTCAAATCATAAGCAGGTAGATGCTGAATCGGGGTAGACATCAGAAAATGAGCCGGAGTAAGAGCTTCTGGATAATGAGAACTGCTTAATAAACATAATGGCCGTGAATTAAGTACAGCCTCTATTTGTGTCAGAACTGTGAGAAGCTCTTCATAACATAAAAGTTGAGTACCCACAACCCTATACAGATGCGATTTAATGCATTTAATATTTGACTCCCATAATCCTCCAAAGTGAGGAGCGCGGGGTGGAATCGTCTTCCATTCAATTCTCCGATTGTTAAATTCATTGCGAAGAACTTCTTTAGTTGAATTTGCCTCTAAAAAATTATATAAGTCATCCAGACAATTCTTTGCGCCTATGAAATTTGTCGCATTGTCACTGTACATACACGAAACCGGTCCGCGTCTGGATAGAAAACGCTTAAATGCGTTTAAAAAATTGTCCGTGCTTAGATCTGATACCACTTCCATATGTATAGCCTTCGTTGTTAAACAAATAAATAGACATATATATGCCTTTTGACTTTTTACCCCACGACGCCTAGAAAGGGTTATATTTATTGGTCCGGCAAAATCTACACCCGTATGTGTAAATGCCTTTGCTTCCTGAACTCTAGCTGTAGGTAAATCTGCCATTAGCGGTATAATATTAGAAGGTGCAGTTTTAAAACAGAAATTACAAGCATGTACTCTTTTGCGTATTAGATTTCTCCCCGATAAGATCCAATAACGCTGTCTAATTATTGACATAAGGAGATGTGCACCAGTATGACAATTCACACGATGGTGAAAGTCTATAATTATATCGACAATATGATCCTGTCTTGGCAAAAGTACTGGATGTTTGTTTTCAAAAGGTATATTCGCGTTTGTTAATCTACCACCTATACGTAACAAGCCATTATGATCTAGGAACGGGTTTAGTTTTCGGCTTGAAGGTGAGCATAATTTATCCCTCTGTATTAATTGTATATCGGCACTAAAATACCTATTCTGTAAAGCTTTTAATACATTCATTTCAGCAATGTTTAATTCCGTGGAATTTATAACTGTTGAGCGTGATAACTTTCGCATAAATCGTAAAATATATACCACAATTCTCAGCAGTTTTGGCCATGAGGAAATTTTTAAAGCGAGATTATATATCGGAGAATTTTCCTCTATTGACGTTATCGTAAATGTATGCGATTTTTTCAATTCCAAAGTATTCTCCTCCTCTCGTGAGGGGGAAAATCTTTCGACAGGCCACTCGGATACTGGGTTCGCAGCCCAGGGCGGACCGTGCCACCAAAGAGAATGATCGACCAGCTGAGCAGGCAGTAGTCCTCGTGATAAACAATCACTAGGATTGGTAACGCCATCTATGTGATAAAAATGTTTTGCGGGTAAATTTTCCTGAATTTCACTAACTCGATTAGCTACAAAAGTTTGCCACCGGTGCGGGGACGAGTGAATCCAAGAAAGTGCTATTTTTGAATCTGAAAAAGCAAATATATCGTTTATCGAAACGCGATTTCTATAAGTATCTATAATAGATCTAACGAGTCTAGATAAAATAAGCGCAGCGCATAATTCCAATCGAGCGAGCGACACTGTTTTCAGAGGGGCCACCTTGGATTTAGAACATATCAAATTCATTGTAGTGTTGCCACCCTTATCCGTTACATGAAGGTATATTACACAACCGTACGCTTTCATACTCGCATCTGCGAAGGCGATAATATTTATCGTGCAGTCCTCCTTTACTCCCAAATATCGAGGTAAATTTAAATTAGAAAGCATCGGTAATTCTTCCTTGAATTTGACATATCTATTAACAATACTTTGGGGTAGTTCTTCGTCCCATCCTACTTTCTCTAACCACAGCTCTTGTAAAAGTAATTTGGCATATAAAATTACCGGAGCAACCAAACCTAATACATCGAATAAACGAGCTATTGTGGAAAGAATTGATCTTTTACATATTGTTTTTTCCTCCGTCGGACATATCATAAATCGAAAACAATCAGATATCGGATCCCATTTTAATCCTAAAATGCTACATTTATCCGAAAAATCCATTGTCGCGCGGTGCGACTCTGGTAATTGGGCCAGTAAATGAGGAGAATTACTCGACCATTTGACTAATTCAAATCCTCCACACTTGAACATCGCCATTAAATCTGTAGCCAAAGTGATGCCTTCACTTATAGTATTTACAGAATATACAAAATCGTCCATATATAAATCATTAATTGCAACTTCCGCCGCTTTCGGATAACGATTTCTTTCATCGCTCGCTAGCTGCCGTATAGTTCGCATTGCTAGAAATGGTGAACAGTTCAACCCAAACGCGAGTGAATTAAATTGATAAACTCCAATTTGTTCATCTTTGTGAAATCTATAGAGAATTTTTTGATATTTTCGATGGCTTTCCGTTACCATTATACGTAGATACATTTGCTTAACATCTGCGGTTAATGCTACAGCGAATAAGCGAAATTTAATTAAAAGTGTAAATAAATTAGATTGCAAATTTGGACCTGTATACAAAATATCATTAAGTGACAACCCTGAACTGGTCTTTGTACTTGCATCTAATACAACACGAGTTTTAGTTGTTGATTTATCTTTACGAATTACTGCGTGATGGGGAATGAAATATCCCTCATCAATATTAGATGAAGACGGAACTTCAACCCTCATATATCCCTTTTCCAGATATTCAGAAACTACTTCATTATAACTGCAATGCAATTCTGGCGACGTATTAAATTTCCGTTCTAAATATTCATATCGACGCTGCGCGACACGGCGCGAATCACCTAAATTATTAGGATCTATCTTAAACGGTAAAGATACAATATACCTTCCCGATTCATCCCGTTGGACTTACTCGAGGTACATTTTCTCACATTCTGCATCTTCAGCACTCATCAACGACTTAATAGGCATGTCTTCCATCGTCCAAAACTTGGATAACGCATTATATAAATCTACATTGGTTATGGGGCCGAACGTCCACGAAACCTCCGGCGTACACGTAGGTATTTCACCCATTACAATATACCCGAATACTGTCTGTATAGCCGGTGGTGCATTCGTATTATGTTTAGATAAAACCTTATTCCCCAGCAGAATATATGGAAATAACTGTGCACCTAATAAGATATCAACATCGGATGGAACGTTCCAGGATTCATCCGCTAAGTTTAAACCCACTAAATGCTCACATGACTTTGTGTCAACATGTTGTGTAGGAAGCTTATCAGTTATTTTATCGACAACTAATAGACTAATTTTATAAGTATCTTCTGAAACGCGGGATTTAATTTTTAACGCAACGTGTCCCAATATTGGTGTCTCTACTGAACCAACACTTTTAACTACTGAATTATTTAAAGGAATTATTTTAAGATTTAATTCATTACAAGTGTTTAAACTGATTAAATTTTGTTGCGAGGCGCAATCAATTAAACACCTTACGGTTACTTGATTATTTTTATTGTCATAAGCAAATAACTGCGCGGTTGACAGTAGTACATTCGTAGCTATATTACCCGCAGAAAAATTATTATAATGTTTATTATTACGCGCTATTAATGTAATGGCTTCGTTTTTCGATTGACTTTCAGTATTCACCGTGCTCTCAAAATGCAGAGCGGTGTGATGTCGTTTTTTACAAATTCTACAATCCGATTTAGATGGACATTTCACAGTTTTATGTTTATCGCTTAAGCAGTTTACACATAAATTATTTAATTTCACAAACTGAAAGCGAGCATTTGGTCTTAATTCGTTAAATTGTTCACATTTAAACAATTCAACATGATCAGAATGATTACATTTCCGACACCTGTTACGATTATTATTACTTGACTTCGGTTCGACCACAGCGAATGAATGCGTAACTTTGTTTTTATTATTAACAACTTTATTATCATTTTGCCCAGTTCGTTCTAGGATTTTAACATGCGACCGAATGTATTCTATTAAATCGGTATATGTAGGTATAGCTTTCTCCCGTATAGACATTTCGAAATTTTGCACCAACTGTATATCTAATTTTTTCAGTGCAACATGTAATATTATAAAATCAGTTAGGTCATCAATACCTAATTCCTTGAGTGCAGCTATGGAAGACGCAAACCTTTCGATAAAATTATTTAACTCATTTGGGTTACTAGGTGCCAATAATTTTAAATTCAAAATATTGTTCAGATAAAAGGTACCTAGCACGCGTTTGTCCTGATATTTCTTTTCGAGAGCTTCCCAAATTAAAAAATAATTTTGTTCGTTCGGAAGTATTCCCGCAAAAACTGATAACGCCTTTCCTTGGAGTTTCCCTATCAGATATTGCATCTTTTGCGACGTATTCAAATTTTCATTTGAGTGAATGTTTAATTTAAAAGCTTCATAAAATATCGACCAATTCTCTTGATTACCATCGAACGATGGCATCTCGATCGGTGGGAGTTTAATTAATGGTGAATTATTTAACTTCTGTCGATCACGTGATGAATCTTGCTTTGCTATAATGCTTTCGCGTATAGAAACTACAAAACAGTACTTATTTTCGAATTTACTCCATAAATCGAAATTCATATTGTAATTTGAATCCTTTTTCAACTGAAGTGTATGAAATTCATCACAAAATGTGTTAAATTGTGCATAATATGTAGCTATATTAACCGTTTGTTTAAGAAAATCCTCCGAACTTCTCGTCTCCCTGTCCGCAATACTTTTCGCTTTCTCGTATAATTCATTAACACGATTATGCATCAAATTAATCTTCGATTCTACTAACTTGATTTTAATATCCTGAGTACTATCGCTAGTCGCCATGATTAATTGTATGTAGGAATTTAAACACAACAATAATTACAAATGCAACCTAGTACATACAAATTAACAAAGTATAAAGAGGAAATAATATTTATTTATAACTTTAAATATGTTAATTTTAAATACCCCGTTGGTAATCCGGCTCGAAAGAACCAAAAATGGTGTCGCGAAGCTGCGACTCCACTATATATTTTAGAGGTGGTGTGATATGCCACACGCCCAAAGGACCAGTCCCAAACTACTCCGAATGATAGGTATGGGACGATATATGCATCCGACAAACCCGATGGACAGTGCAATAATCAAAGGTATAAATCTGGGCTTCTGGAGCACAAGATAAGCCCAGATTGGAATGCAGGAAAGATGGACTCACCCGTTGATGACTATCACACGTCTTCAGGAGTATTAGTTGATTTCACTTCACAATTTATATGTATATTCGCCCTGTCTCATATTAATTATCACTCCGAACTCTGATAAGCAACTGACACCACTTGTCAGATTTCACATGTGTCGCAACAATATTTTTAATATGGTGACATTTTGGGATGGGTAAAAGGGTAGGTAGGACATTTGCAGGATTTGGTATTGACATTACACTTGTCCATTAAGCCTGTGGATGCATACCTAACAATCCCATATATATTGCGCGAACAAAACCCTTGAAAAGTTACAGCTTATGTACGATTGTAGAGGTAAGAGGCTAACCAACGAAGGAGGTCACCGTGTATCCCCATTGCTTCGACTTTCTCAATTAAAATGCTGTGTGGGATTTTATCAAAGGCTTTGGAATAGTCTGTGTAGACTACATCTATTTCATATCCGTTATCCATAGCAACAAAGACTGTGTCAACAAACTCACAAAGATTAGTTTCTGTTGATTTTTTGGTCATGAAGCCGTGTTGATTCGGAATAATGTGTGGCAAAATATTATCATAAACAATTTTTTCAAAAAGCTTACCCATTACATTTAGTTTAGAGATCGGTCTGTAATTTTCAATATTGTGCTTGTCTCCTTTTTTTAATATAGGTACAACATATGAGCTTTTCCATTGCTGCGGAAAAATGCCAGAAGACAGTGAGGTTTTAAATATTTGACTTAGCGGATAACATAAAACACCAGCGCAATTCTTTAAAAACACTGGGTTTATACCATCAGGCCCACTGCCTTTGGTAGGGTCTAATGATTTAAGATATTTACAAACTAATTCAGCGTCCATATTAACATTACTTCGATTGAGTACTGAGGTGTTTGGATCATATACTCGAGTGGTAGACGAGGTGCACGGGGTGTGAGATTCGAAGGAGGATTGGAAATGTATATTGAATAAGTTACTTATAGCTTCCCCACCCGATACATGCTGAGAGTTAAGATACATATTGTTAGGTAGTTCAGAGCTTTTTTGCTTAGATTTAACAAATGTCCAGAAATTTTTGGGATCGGTATTAATATTAGATTCGGCCATATTAATGAAATTGTCATAGCATACTTTCTGCATGCACTTTTGTCGTTCTCGAAGAAGAGAGAAAGTATGATAGTCTGAGTAACGGTTATAAATTTTGTATTTTTTATGAAATTTAAGTTTTTCTTTAATTACTTTTTTTAAGGCAGAGCTGTACCACGGAGGATATCTAGAGTCTATGTTAACTCTTCTGGATGGTACGTGTGCGACAATTACCTTATTTAATTCGGAATAGAAACGCGCTGTGAGTGAGTCTACATTACTGCTGTTTAAGGTCGTTGTCCAGTCAACGGCTCCCAAGGCGCTATTAATCAGTACATAGTCAGCGCGGTGATAGGAGCGGACCGTGCGCGAGCGCGGGGTTTGGAGGGAAGGTTCGCGGGATATGCGCAGCGCCAACTCTAAGGAGCGGCGATGTGCATCTTCTGGCACTAGTGGAGTGTTGCAACCACTTACCGTGCACACGTTACTCGAGATTACCAGGTCAAGAATACTTTCGTTTATAGTAAGTTGGTTGTTGAATTGACGGAAGCCAGTAAAGTCTAAGAAATCAGAGAGAGTTGAAGTAAGTGCATCGATTGAGGATCCGTTAAGTAATAGAGCACCGTCTGCGGTCAAAGGCAGAAGCCATGGGGCATGTGATATGTTGAAGTCTCCTAATAGAAGGAATTCATCATTGGGGAAATTTGTATACAACGCAGATATAAATTCAAAAAAGTCACTTAAAGATTTAATCTGCTCCGTGCCCTGCACGAAGTATGAACAGTATATACGTAGTTTAGAAACATGCCCACTAGGTCCTAGTGCAAGAGTTGCTGTCGCTATTTCTGCGCGTTGGACAGGAGGGAGAGAGGTTGAGGGGCACGTCGGCAGTTCGCGGCGCACTGCAATCAGTGATCCACCGGCGAGCGCCTGTCCCAACCGCACATAGTCGCGATCACAACGATACACTACATAACGGTTATCAAATATACTTGGCAGAAGCCAAGTCTCAGTCAAGCATATCACGTCATAATTGGCATTTAGAACGCTGGAAAGAAATACATGAGTCTTAGTTCGCAGACCTCTAACATTTTGATAATATATATTCAATTCACCGAGAACATGCATTTGAATGTAGCATATAGGTCAAACATATGTGTAAACAATAATAATGGAATATGTCGAATTCCGAAAACATAGAAGAGATTAATTGAATATGTAGAGATATAATTGAAATGTTGGTATTGAAAAATGTATAATAGTATTAAAAAAATTAAAAATTCTAAAGGGATCCTTAGTTAAGAAATCCAAAACATTACATTTTCATGGTTACATTAATAATACACATTTGTAACGATTGCAATAGACTGATATAAAGATAAAAAACCGGTTAAGTACTTGCTATAAACTAAAAGATCTGTCAGTATACTAAGAGTGAGAAAAATAAGAGTAATCACAATCTTTTCTGAATACTCGTACATATTGTCAAAAAAAATATTTTCATGCATAAATTCCTTTAGCCAAGTTTCGCAAATAAGATAAATATCAAAATTGTTCAAAAGGACCTGATTTAAGAAGTTATGAGTTTTTGTGGGAAGAACTCGCACATTTTTAAAATATTTGCTAAGCATTTTATATATTATGTTTGTGAAATTGGCTGGAAAATATTTTATAAATATAAAATAATTATTTTGTGACTGGGGGTAATTTTGAACATCCGAATTATGTGTTTGTTTCTGGTAAATTATATTGTCTATGATTCCAAGAGGCTTTAGTTTTGACAGATTGATAGGTATCTCTATGGACAAATTTACATGATTAATGAATTGTAAACAAGCCCTAAAAATAATAATATTACTACGACTTAACATTATTTCATAAGTATTTGGTAGTATTTTGTATTTAACAAATGGTGATAATTCGTGTATTGCAACGAATGAAAAATTGTGTACAATATTCAGATATTTCCATCCTTGCCAGAGATTATATTTGACATGTAAGGTTAATTTTCTAAAGGGGCCGGCGCTTGTGAGGCAGGTTGAAGTGTCTTCAATTTGGAGAGTCTGTTGACATCATCTTGATCAATAGTTAAAATTATAGGGGTTGAATCACTTACACGAACGAATATTTTGGAGTTTTTTACCCAGCAGTAGCGAATTTTTTTTTCCATTTTTATATCTCGACATTGTTTTAGAAGATGTTGGTTTTTAGAGGTTAAGTGGTCATTAATGTAAATTCTACTGACTCCAGAAAGCTGCAATTCTGAAACAAACATCCCTTTTCTCTTCCTTATTGCAGCTAATAGTTCATCTTTAAGATATCTGCGCGTGAATTTTACAACAATGTTCCTCGGTTTTCCATTTGTTACGGTACGACTTATTCTGGGAAAAATTCTGCTGGCGAAGTCTACTTCATTTCGGGTGATTTTGCATCCAGCTGTAGCACCAATTTTAGATAGAATGTCATAAACATTTTCATTTTTGTTTTCCGGAATACCACTTATTATATCGTTGTTTGAGCGATTATATTGATCACTGTTTTCAATTTGTCTTTCCAATTGTGTTACTTTCTTCTTAAGTTCTTCAATTTCCTCCTTGTACTCCTTTTTTTATCACTTCAACTATGGTTGTTTTAAAGTCTGCAAACGTTTTTTCTAGGAATTCAACTTTAAAGTCGTCGAACTTTTTATCCAGAGTTTGTAGTAGTTCCGGACTAAGGTTACTGGTGGACTTGGAGCTTGAACGTGTAGTCATTGTTATTTTATATGAAAATTGTTTTTTTTATTATTATAATATTGAAAAACAAAGGAAGAGCAAAATTTGACAGTAGTTACAAGCAATGTTATTGTTGTATTATGTTGTTTCAGGGGGAATTTCTAGGTAAGTGAGCCAGACTAGGGCCTCAGGCGTCGCCCTGTAGACTTGTAGAATCTGGCCGGAGAATTATTCAGCAGGCATTCTTTGACCGCAGGTTCGGTAGTTTGTACCGCACCGCGTTTAAATATTGCTGACTCTTTAAGGCTCCACCTGTGCATCATGTGGTCACATCAGCTGTGGTAGGACCTTATCTCATTGATGGCGGACCAGAGTTTACGAGGCAGTGTGAGAATCCAGGCGGTCTCTCAATGAGGTCGAGCACGAGATGGGCATTTATTTGTCGGCTGATTGCCACCCAAGGTACCACATATTTTCTGAAGTGAGAAGTAATTGGAGGAGCCTCTGTTTTTCTATCCAGAAGGGTTTTCGGGTCTTGGAGCGGTATGCAGGGTGAGAGACGACATCATCGTGCATATATACTGCGCTTTTATACGATATATCATATTTGCATTTATGTAAACAAAATGAAAACTTTGATTGATAAATTTTCGTTTTTTGTGATGTTATATGATAGTTTATTCATGATTCATATAGTACCAAATCGTATAAAGGGTAAAAATTCAACGAATAATCCTACAAAAAAAATTCTTTAAATATGTAATATTACACAAGAAGACATGCAGTGTTTAACACCTTTGAGAATTCCATGTAAAAAAAAAATGAAAACAACAAAAGCCTATTATTGTACGGCGCGGGTCACAGAAAACGGTAGTAAATTTACTCTGACCAAAATTTTTGCAATATGGCGAGCATAAAAAATGTAATCAGCTGGGGCTAGAGAAGTAGGTTGAAGGGTGCCACAAATGTCCTCCTTAAAAAAACAGATCCATGTCTTCGACTTTACTGAACTTTCAGCGTCATATTTTATTTTCCTATTCGTCATCTTACTCGCACAAAAAGTCTGTATGTTGTGAAGCAGTTAAGGTGCTTAAGTTTAGCATCAGAGATGTATGTAATTTTATTCTACTCTCTCTTTAAATGTCGTGTTTTAACTTTTATATTAATTGTTTCAAAATTTTGATTGCTCCAAGTTAGTATATCTATGGCATCCTAAAACTGGTAAATTTAGCGGGGCGGAAGGAAAAGGTTTGGAATAGGGAAGAGGAAGGTTGTAAGAATAACGTTTTTCTAAAAAATGAAAAAAACCGACACTCAATTAAATTTTGTAAATCACATACAAAAAATAACTAACAAAGGTATTAAGACACTGGGATTCATAATCAGAACCATCAAAGACTTCGACTCGTTGGATGTTATAAAAATAATGTATCTGTCGCTAGTACGCAGCTTGTTAGAATACAAATCAATAGTTTGGTCCCCATATTACAAGATTCATATAAAACGTGTGCAGCACAAATTTTTACGATTTATTAACTTCAAATTACACATACCTATTCAACACATAAACTATACATTCTTACTAAATACACTTAAAATACATTCCCAAGAAAACAGAAGAAAAATAAATGACCTAACTTTTGTTTTTAATATTATTAACTCCAAACTAGACTGTTGTGAACTCCTGCAATTCATAGATTTCAGAGTACCTACTCGAGCAACTAGGCAAAATATATTATTCTGCAACAATAACTTTTGTACCAACTATCACATACATGAACCTATTTCTCGCTTTCACACACTTGGAAACAAATTCACCTCAAATATCGACATATTTAATATAAGTTTGCCTGTGTTCAAAAGATACCTGAATGACATTTTTATGTAGCATATTTAAAGAACGATTGCGTATATTTGTTGTTTTCTTGTAGATATGTTGTGAACTTTAAAAAAAAATGTTATTTTTATGTTGATGTTTTAAAAATAAAAACCTTCTTTTCTCACTGTATTATGCAGTAAGTTATGTAAAATATGTATAATGTCGCCCATCAGGGCGTTTAAATTAATAAATAAAATTAAAAGTAATTAAAAATAATTGAAGGACCTTTATTAAATAAGAAAAAAACTTAAAAGTTAAATTAAAAGTTATTAGAACTTTCACATATTGAATCTACTAAAAAAACAATTAATCAGACCACGCGATGAAGACCAAACATTTTTTTTTAATATTAATTTAATTTGTTATGATACGTGTTTTTTTTAATAAATAATATTTGGAAATATGAGTCCCACCCGTGCTGAAGCCATTCCACGTTTACAAAAATAAACCCAGAAAATACAATTCTTAGGTCAAAAATTGTAATATTCGCGAATCTAACGCAGTCTGAACTTCTCGAATAAATTGAAGAATTTTTAAAAATTACGATTTGCCGGAAATGTAGGGGCCAAAGTTGTGTAACTACCAATAGGAAAACTTCCACTTAACCTTTCGCAAGCCTGTCCGTATTCCTCCTTGGGGATTCCGCTAAACACGATATATATAATCTACACCAATTCGGGAGCTCGTGAAATATGATAGATCTTCGCGAAATTAAATGATCGTTGTTAGAATTGTTTTATTTTTAGGCTTTTAAGGTGTAGGCTAATTTTTTGCCCTTCAATCGATCAATTTGAATATGACTCTTATATGAATATAATGTTTCAAAACAATGAATTGAAGTATAAATTATATTAAACTGGTTACTGAATGTTTTAGTTTATGAAGTTAATAATGTACCTGTAATATAGAATATAGACGTACACTATAATGGAGATTAAACTTGAAATTTTAACATAATTTTTGAGTTATGGAAAATGTAAAAGAACTTATGAGAATACTTTAAAAATAATATGTGTAAGTAAATCGTAGGGAACTTTTAACATTTTGATCATAATAATAATAACATGGCATTAAGTAGCGCAGTTTAGTGTCATTTCAATTAAAGTGAGCTTAACTATAACAAAATTAAAAACAGTAATTTATTAGTGGTCATGTTATTAAAATTATTTCTACAGTGTGCCTTACCCAATAAAGGTCTAATATCATAACACTAAATATACTGTTTGTACAAAGTGATGACATAACAATAACAACAGGACAGGACAAAACAAGAATATTAAAAAAAACATAATATACAACAGGAGGCAGTTTGTGCTCAGAAATGAGAATCTTCTGAGCAGACATTTTAAAAAGGTACCGTAAGGAGGCAACTAAAACCAAACAATTACCGGAAGTTTTAGAATATGGCTTATTATAAAATATAGAAAAGAAGTTAAGATTTACGAATGGTACGATTTTTTAAATAATTTTGTTCAAATTCAGCCAAATTCTGAGCTAAGGGAAGTCTATTCCAGATGAGAGGGCCTGTTACACTAAAAGAACGATCATAGTAAACAGCTCGATTTGACCTAGAAAGTTCGATTAGACGATTACTAATATCTAGATCTGCTGACCTTAGAGTAAGCTGTCTATTGCTTAAGTTTTGTCGGACGCATAGTTCCCATATATGGGCTGGCTCCATTCCTTGCAATGCTTTGAAGGTCATTAAGCAGACCTTTAACTCTATTCTTTTAGGGCATCGAAGCCAGTGAAGACGATTTCTTAGAAGTGGGGTTATACGACAATACTTGGAATCTATTGATTTGTTTCTGATGTAGGCCGGTATATGCACAATTGCAATAGTCCATACGTGAGACTATGAACGACTTTACGAGTGACTTTGCTCCATCAGAGGGAAGGCATCTCCTGATTGATTTTATGTGCCTTAGATGGAAAAAGCCAGAACTCACAGCTTTGATAGTTGCGATTCAAGATAAAGACCATTGATATAATAAAATTTTCAAAAGATTTTTAAGTACAATTTCAATAATTTTAGTAATTATTGAAGACAGTTTTAGCGATTTCTAAACAAAAATCTGAAACAGAACAATTAGAAAAGGATACGGTCACATCTAGGACTCGAACCCAGGACCCTTGCCTTGCCGGGGCATTTTTGAAAAATTTTGATTTCAGATTTTGAAAAAGATGGATTAATCAACAAGCTTCGAAAAGTAGTCTAAAATGCTGTAAATTATTCATAGAAAATTCTCGAACTATATCTTTTGTTCTGCCTTAGTCCTTCAAAAGTAACGATGTATGCACAATTTATTCCAGTGTGGTGAGATATCCGTAGGAATGTGGGGTAACTATGTTTTTTACAAGTGGAGGGATCGGAGTGGTGTTAATTTGCACTAGAAAGATTGAGGACAACTAAAATATTCCCCAGTCCGAGAATGAATTGAAGAAAAAGATGGGAAAGGCCCGTTTGTTATATTTTTTTATTTGGTAAAATATATTTTTTACATTATAAGTTTTCCAGTAATGTAGGCCTCACTGGGTGGCTTGCCCGTGCTGAGGCCTTCATTTTGTAATATGAAAATATAATCTACATAATACATTCAAAGAGAAAATAATACATTTAAAATTAAAAATAAATAATAATATATTTAAAAATAAAATAATGATAACATTGAAAATAATCTTGTGTGTTTGTGAGTGATGTGTGTTTATATTGGTTTTGTGTGTTACGTGTAGGTTTTATTTTTATTTTATGCTATGAAATTTTGGTAATATTGCCTTTTTTGTTCTTTAATCCATTTTGTAATTTTGTTTGTCAATTTATTTTTATTTTCCTCAATTTTAGTTTCAAGATTTACACTGTTGAAAGCTTTTATAGCATGGTATTGGTAGTGTCTTTGTCCAAAGCTTGAATTTACTGTCGGAGTTTTTAAGTTTTCTTTGTACGCTTGTCTAACTGGTCTGTTAGTGTTATTTTGTGCATGTTGAAAATTATTTTTTTGTCAAAAATGTAGTTTAGTAGTGTTTTAACGTATAATTGGCGTATATCTAGTACGTCACAGCTGTTGAATATTTGGTCTGTATCAGTCAGTCTATGTTTTTTTAGTATTACCTTTAAGATCGTTTTCTGTGCGGTTTCTATGAAATAATAATAAATAAAATAATCGTGTTGCGTTGTTACTCTTCATACTTTTAGAGGTAGAGTATTGAAAGCAATTAACAGTATTACACTATAAATTCACAGTTATTGTGGGAATAGGGGACATTTTTGCAGTAATTATCTAAAGTTTATCTTAGGTCGTTTGAAGCATATAATATTATTATTTACAAAGCCGTGAAACAGAAACGAGAACTCCTGGTTAAAATATCATATTCATAAATGAAACAATAAAATTCACAGACGTAAATCACCACTCGTAAAAAGCTTTCGTTAATATTTTTCTAATTTAACTTTTGATACTGACGCTTTTGTAGAACAGACAGACAGAATAACAACCCGTGTCAGATATTATTATTTATTAAATAACCAAATCTTCTATAGTTGTTTTAAAAATATCATGGCTATTCTAGAACACTGTTGATGGTCAAAGACGAGAAATGTCAATTTTCTACGAATAAGATTAAGGTACATATACATACAAATTAGCGTTCACCAACTGTATTTTCCACGAATAAGATTAAGGTACATATACATACAAATTAGCGTTCTCCAACTGTATTTTATTATGCATGTACCCACTGAATATCCTTAAAAAAGGTTCCATTAACATGGGTCATTAAATTTCCTTTAACGTACTCTTTTTTGTCTGGATTACTTTTCGTCCTTGAAATGATTTATTTTTATATTGATTCTGCTTCAAAGTAACGTGTTATTTGATATCATCAAGCAGTCATCCCTTCAACAGAAGATGAAACAATGTTAGCAGAGACCGCTGACTGTTGTGCGGTCATAAGGGCACTTTTTTGCCAAGTCAATGTTTGGGCGGTCACCTTTTTCAGCCTCGGAAATGCGAAAGCCGTAAAGCGATTAAACCCATAAATCACTTTAATTGCATTAATAATTTATACGAATGGGGGGTGGGTTAAGATTGGAAAATCACATTTTGTGCTATGTTACAGTTTTTATGCATAATTGTTGACTTCCGTAGCTCGACTTTTGGCTTGGATATCAGAAAATAAAATAATACCAACTTTCAATGAAATATGAAATAGACAAAAACACAGAAAAAAAGATCACGGTCGCAACTTGAACTTCGGTTACAACTTTTTAATCAAATCTTTGGTATAAGGCAACAAGCATGCTGGGCAATGAATTGATCTAGATCGAGTAGATTATTTTGTATAAACAAAACATTTTGAATAAACCCCATCAAATACTTATTGTGCGTTTCCCAGCGCAGCTTGTTGTCTGGTCAAGACTATGTAAGAAATGGAATGTCCGTGTTGAAATGACTCGCATTTGCAATGGTTTATTCTATTAGCGTTACTTGCATGCATTATAATATCAGGGTAGGATCTTGGCTGACCACTCTCGTTGATGCTGAAGTTTCAAATATTTAGTTTTACTTGCATTTAAGATGAACAGTTTACAGTCCAGCTATGATTTGACTTATTTCATGCCATATGTAGCCTTCATATGCATATTTCTGTTTAGTTTTTTCATTGATTAGTATCACTGTACCATCTCCAAAGCATATAATGGTGTTATCGTTGTCTTTAAGGTTAGAAAGATCGTCGATGAAGATTAAACATCAAATTGAACCTTGTAAACTGCCTTGTGGATCTCCATAGTTAATTCTAAATACCTCACGTTTTCTCTTTTTGAGTTTTGTATTCAAAGTATCTTTTAAGTTTTGAGCCATGATATTAATAATATGGAGTCGAATACTTTCGTAAGATCGAAAAATATAACCTTATAACCTTAGAACTACTGTCCAGGCAGTTCATATTGTATTCAGTGAGTGTTGTAATGGCTTCTTTAGTTTCTATGTTGGGTTGGAAGCCATATTGTCTGCTCGAGAAAAGATGGTGTTTATATAGAAAATTTATAACGTGAATTTGTACTGTTTTATAAGTTTCTTCCCAACCTTCCTCTACCGCATCGCCTACCCCTTGGTACTACCCACAGCCTCACAAAATTCCCCGATTAACGATGTCATAGTCCCACCGGCTTCAGTCGGTTAGTAGTAATTGGGACTCTTATGCTGTATTCATGGAAAAACTTTGATTTAGTTTTGAAACATTTTGGTTTGCTAGATGACATCCTTTCGTAGATTGGTAAATTTTTTTGCTCAAGGGTTGATTTTACTGCACACGCACTGCAGGTAAGGTGCATTTGCACTTCCTTGTAGTGGTAAAGATATTTTTAGTATCGCACTGATGAGATACATTAATTCAGCTTCGAAACACTATGACCAGACTTATCTGATTCACTAGAACTAACAATTAGTTTTCCAAATTGAATTACCATAATGACACTGTCTGTGGGAAGTTAAAGTATTGTTATTATTTATTTTATGTATTAGTAAAGCCGAACATATTTTCACCGCTGTCAGTTTGGAAAATGTACATTTAAAGTTAACGTCAATGCATAAACACATGAAATTTAGACATAAAAATAATTTATTGGTTTGTTCTGAAATTTTTCCTACAATTTTTCCATTCCGACAAAACGTTGAAAAAACAAGCAAAAGTAAGAATAGAAAAAAACGGTTTTCATCGTTGAGTTCGAAACATCTACAAACCGCTCCATAAATTAATAAGACTTCTTTCCAAACTTTTGTAAAATTCAAAGATTTTTTTTCGAGATGATAATAATATGTAAATGATGTTTTTCGTTGACATTAGGGCTTTTAGAAGTAAGTTACGCGGCCAAATAAAACAAATTAGTTTTATAGAAGAATCTTTTTTCAACATGTTAATTATTTTATTTTATTTTATGATGAAGCCTAAAGAATAACTGGATAACTTTATCTCTGATCAAAGAATAAGTCGTACTTGAAAATATGGATAAAAATCACAATTTTTTCTTCATAACACGGTATATTATTGATAATCCAAATATTCTTAAAAATGGGAACTTATTTTAAATTACTAAATTAAGCTTACTTAATCCACAATTCAGTAGAAATTGACTTATACATATATTTAAAATAAACAATTCTGTAACAAACTATAAATGCAACAAACAACTTTTTTCTTACTAAAATTAAAAATGAATTATCAGCGATAAGTTTGTCGTTGCATTTAAGTATATTGATGTCATAACATAACATCACCAGCCCAGTGACAATTAGACTGTCTTTGCTCTCTACAGCTTAAAGTTAGTATTAATCTAGGGTCTAAAAACTCCTCGAATATTAAATAAATATGGAAGCCGTACTCTTGAATATATAATACCTGTGAATTTCAATAAAAAACAATGAAATTTGAAAAAATGAGTAAATTCAAAGATACATGAAAATTTCATGTATCCTTGAATTTTTTGATGTATCTACCTACATAACTTGTTTTTAGTAGAATGTTTAATTGGAAGAACCTACAGACAAGCTGCCATATGACAGCTTTGTGGGACTACCCTGAATTTGTAAAAATTGTTTCTATTAATTAATAGATATTTAAAAAAAAAACAAACTGTATCCAGGGTGTCCTGGGTGAAAGTGCAGTAACTTCGGGAGGTGATTCTACATGATGATAGAAGTAAAAAAAAAAGATTTTTTTTTCAAATTTCAGGTACAAACGAACAATTACGCCGACGTGTGCGTACTGCATTATTATTGCTTTTAGATCATTTGAAATCGACCGGCCGATCCTAGAACTAACTCCCACTATCCCCCCTTCCCGCGCTTTACAGCTGGTAACAGAACAGCTGTGATTTGTTTACTTTAAAGAAATATTACAAACAAATACCTCGCAAGTACTCACTATACATGTGGGTTACACAACTCGATAATGTGTTAGAGGGCCCGAAGGCCGCCCATTACGTTACAAGAGATTCATTGATAAATTCTTCTGAAAGCTTATTACTTCAATGATCGTTTCATGTCGTGAAAAAGATAAGGATTTTTAATCCACATTTACGACAAAATACTTACAACATACGTCTCAACGACGGAAACTTCACTGGCAAATAATAAACAACGTCACCAGTCTCGCGCTCGACAACCACACAGCGAATTTATCGTGTAAGTGTGTACCTCCACTAAGGATTTTTAGTAGGTATGTATGAAAAACAAGAGTTGGATTTTCGGAAAAAGTTATATATTTTTTTTGCTCCTACCATCATATAGAATCACCTCCCGAAGTTATTGCACTTTGACCCCGGACACCCAATGGTAAGAGTCGTCATGCAATTTTCTCCAAAACAACAAAATACCACCCCAATTTTTTTTTCTATTTGTGCTTCATGATAAAATTTTAATAAGCTTTTGTACCATTGCAACCATTTATTTAGTAAATAACAAATAATTTTTAATTTAATTTATGTTTCAATCTTTCATAACTAATTTCAAAGTAGGCTTTTTGCATAAAATAGTACATGTTATTTTTTACACACCAGAGAAGAAATTGAAATACGCTAATAAGTATATTATAGCATCAGCATCGTTATCCGCTTTAAATCATACATAACAGAAATTAAATGTTTATCTTTTAAAACAAAAAATAAGTATCGGTACTTTGCACAACTTCGTATTTTGAAATAAATGATATAACGGATGTCAAATGCATTACAACCTAAAAGAGATTAATTTCAACTAAGAAAAAATCACAAGGACCGCGATGGCTACAAAATATTAGTTTTGTTTAAAACACAGCAAACAAAGCTGGCAAATGGAGGAGAGAAATCAACAAAAAATATTGTTTCCTGTCTAGTGTTGAATGGTATAACTGGGAACCAAACGACGGTAAAGTTTGGAACGAAAGTTTTATACAAATGTTTATTTTAAGCCGATGGGTCGCTTCAGAATAAAACATAAAATAATATTGCATAACCAGATTGAAGCACTGTACTACTTCCTTTACCTAACTCAACAGTTTTACGGTCACAAAACTTATAGACAATAGTTTAATTTTCCTTTGTATTTGTAAGCTCACTAGGGTAGAGTGGAGGAACTTCGAATGGGGGGTAAAACCGAACAATAATGCGAATCCCTCATGACATGTCTTCACACAGCCGTCCCTGTGTAAAAGGAGTACACAAGGGAAGACTATTCGCTAGTTCTTTTGCCCGCGTACAAGTAGCAAGTTTTAACGAAATTCTTCTAATATTTTAAGCTCGAAACACTTTTTAGACGTAAAATAAAACAATCAATTAAACATTATTTTTGCCAACATTGTACTTCAATAATAAACAAAGGTTAAACCTTTATAATTGTTAACCTTAACATTCTATAACCTTAATAGTCTTAATATGGATTAAATTTCCTTCGTAATAGATCGTTAACATTTAATTTATCTTTCATATGCAAAAAAATGAGAGAAAAGAAAAGAGAAAAAAAATTGAAAAACAACTCCTCAAGCAGGAGAAGTCTTGTTTAATTTTTAATTTTTTTTAATTTATTTTTTACACCCGCTAAACTGCCAAAACAGTTTGTCAGCAGGTCAGTTTAACAATATTAATATAGTACTAAAGCATACATATAACGAGAAATCACAATATTAAAAATAGATACAGAAGAATAACTTAAATAACTATAAAACAGAGACATATATATATAAAAGATACAATAGAATAACTTTTAACTTACTAGAATACAAAAGAATAAAATACAAAGTCAGTTGTAAGACAGGCAAATTACTCATATTCATATATATATATATATATATAAGATTATAAACAATATCAGTGTAAAAAAAACTTGATTTATTAACCATTTTAAATTTTATTTTTTAATTCGGGTGTGTGATTTGATTAAATTTTTATGTTCATTGGAGTCTATTAAGTCATCAAGTTATTCAGTTATCATTATTTCGATTTTTGTATATTTAATATTCATTGTAACTAATAAAATAAAAGATTAATAAAACCTATCCGACACTGTGGGGAAGCTATAAATTACTTTATATTTGTATTTTTTATATTTCCTATTGAATAAGGTAGTTATTATTTAGTAACCCATTTCGTCACACTTTTTTTCATAAAAATGTTTCTTTAACAAACCAAAAAATAGTTCTTATTTGGATGTTAGAAGTTCCCCCAATCTCATATATAATGTAGATTTTTTAAATGAAAATCCAATCATAATAATTTTTTATAATCTACAAACTCAAATTTGGAAATGTGTGTGTCTGCAGTGTATATTTTTAAGCTAGCTCTATTAATTAAGTTTTTACTCAAACAGAGCCATGTCAGTAAAAAGTTTATAATTTTCCCTCGGGGGATGAAGCACGTGGCTTCCCATTATGTAAGTTTGTATAAAGTAAAGAAATCCTGAAGTTTAAATATATGAATTTTGATTGCCATTAAAAACTTCACATAAACTTACCAAGTGCCATAGGGACGCTTTAAGAAGGTCACTTTAAAGACTAAGGACGGGTTGTTTAAAAAAATTTAAACAATTTCTCAAATTTAAAAGTTGATGTTGCTGTTCTGTGAAGGTTCTATTCATGTTCTGTTATTATATCATAATTGGCAAATCGTTTAAACAAAACTGAAATAATGACAAAACTTGAAAATGAACTCTGAAATTTGATAAATTGTTAAAATTCGGTTAAACAATCGGTCCTCCTAGATGAAAAATGAAAGGTAAACAAAGTAATTTTGCAAGTAGCTTGAGGAACGGTACCTACGTTAAAACTGTCCGTGGAAATGTTATTAGACGTCCTTTTTAATAGGTTTTTTTATAGTTTTTTTATTTGACATGGTAACTTTTTTTTCAGATTATTTGATAATGCGGACCTCATTGGTTGCTTTAGGGAAAAGTGTTTACATATTTATAAACATTTACATTTTCGTAATCGCCAAGAAAAACAAAATGATTGAAGAAGAGAAAGAAAGGACTGTGTTAATATATTTACTAAAACAAACTTTATTTTTAAAATTTCATCTTTTTATGATATTTTTTTTAAATTTTGATTCCCGGCACGCCATTGATATTTTCTAAGGAATAGTATCGACCTAGGAACGGAGGTAAAATAAAATAGGTCTATTCGCATCTTCTCCATATTCGTAACGACAGCGACACTTCATTATTGGAAAACGGATTACGGATCGCTTGATGAAAAGGAGTATCAGGGTGCGCTATAAGCCTATTTTCCATTTCGTGTATATTTGTAGGTAAAGCAATTTTAATGAATTTTCAGGAAAGCAATATTCTTTAAGGCCTCTGAAAGAAGCGCTGACGTAATTTTTATATTTTCGCCTTTTTTTACAAAGTAATTCAAAATTTATGCGACAATAATTGCTTAATACGAAACAGGTGGAACCATTTTTCTTCGTGTGTAAGCAAATAACATTATGCGTGAAATGTTTAAATCGTGACTTATTATTTGTCGCGTATTTTCATTCATTTGGCGTTATTCGTTTTTCTATTAACGATTGTTAAAAACTGGTTACAGGGATATAATGGCTTCAAAAGTCAACGTAAATTTTTCCATTAAAAGATTAAAATTTTTAGTTACGTTTTAAAAAAAATTAATTTGGGAGGCGGTAAAAAATTATTGGATAACCAACACCTCCGCTGTAGGTCACTCCAAGTGGTTCGCAACGTTTGGTGATTTAGTAGGGGTTCCCGGGTTCATCGGGTGAGGTGTATTCAGCATGCACCTGCTCACAAGCTGCGTGGAATTTACCACAGGGCCTGTGTCATCTTTAGCGGATGTGTGAAGGGTCTTTTTAGGGATAGGAAAGAGAGAAAGTTTTGGAAAGGAAAAAAGGTACGAAGGGATATGAAAAATATGGGGGTCAATGTGTTTATGAGTGACGGACGTATAAATCCATTCCTCCCAGTGGAAGGCGATGGGTCGTGTGAGAGTTTGGCTGGAGAGGTCAAAAGGTCTTCCTCAAGCAGTCTTCCACAACCGTTTCGACCCGCTATGCAGTAGGTGGACAAATAAGCAAACAACCGCCGCCAAGACCTACACCAACCTCACCCCATGATCCTGTGCTTCCCTGCTAAGTCACCAAACGAACTACTTAAGATGACCTATGGTAGGGGTGTTGGGAACCCATACCCACCTCCCAATGAGTGAAATTAAGATCTACATAGAAAAGCCTAAATTATTTTTTAAACTCTTTAAACCATAACTTGAACGTTGACGTTAACTTCATAAAACATTAAAGCTATTAAATTTAACAATTCAGTAAAACAGATTTAGGAAACAGATGACATAGCTCCAGATTTGCAAGTCGGACGAATGTGAAATGCAAGGGAATATCCATTAAAGTTTAACGGGTCCCGTGCAGTCAAGGTATACCGTTCGTTATCGCAATCTATCTTACTTCACGGAATAGGATCATGGACAATTTAAGCTGGCACGATAAACCCATCTAAATCCTAGGAGATGCAAACCATTACAAGCAATGTGTTTGAGGTGGGAATCATAATGCTACAGTGAAATATCATTATTTAATACATCTCTCATCATTTCCGAGTAAGCTTACAAGAGGAGTGATAATAATAAAAAAAATATGTAGTCTAAGCTATTTAATATTGAAAAAATACCTTGCTTACAAATTACGAAGAAAAAAATACCTCGTTTGATGTCTACATTAAATAGAGGAAGTAATCTTAAGACCATTGTAGTTTTCTGCGAACTGATCATTTTGTAATTTCTCATAATTCTTGGGATCAATAATTTAACCACATTTTCCTTAGAATTTTTTTAAATATTTAAGAAAAATATCTGAAACCGATGATTAAAAATTGATAATAATACCTTTGGATTTATAGGACCCAAAGCACCTTAGTAAAATCCGGATCAAGTTTTTAAGGCTTGCATTTATTTTGCAAGATTCTGACATTACTTTGAATATTTGCAATTACCATTCTGTTTTTATATCTGACGCTTTTACGAGACGCCAGTGTGGTTTGTCACTTTAGTTAGATAGGGTTCTATCTGCGCTTTACCATATTCCAAGTTGTCAAACATTGAAAGAAAACTTCTTATAATCCAGTTAACATTTTATGATTTTGAGGTTCAATCATGTGTACCTATTTTAATTTGAAATATTTAAAATTGAAAAATAAAGCATACGTCCTATTGAAATATTTAACTTCTAAATATGTTGAACTAAATACACGAGATTAAACCCCAAATCAGAAATCGAAAAATATATTATGATAAATTCTCTTTGCTAAATTTGACACCTCATATCTCAGAACAAGGTGAAGTGAAGTTAGAACTCTTTCCAGCTGAGGTGAAGATTTATTTCGTGCATCAACTCACGATTGATGATTGACGTACGATTTCAAATAAATGCGTATATGTCCGTGTGTCCCATATGTGCGTGTATGTGAATCAGACCAAAAGTTGTCACAATGCATTGTCATCGACAACGAGTATATTTCCCTGGTTTAAGCTCAATCAGATTGCTGGAAGTGGGTTAAGTTCCGCTTCCGAGATTCGCATTCATTCTAATTTTAAATTATCGAAAACAAAAGTGAAATTCCGTAGATCGAAGCATTTGAACAATATTGCATGAAATAAAAAAAAATCTTGTAGAAATTACGTAGGTACCAACCAGTAGCGGGCACTCTAAAACAGAAATGCTTTGCCTAACCTAAGAAACATTAATCATAAAAAGAAAATATTTTAACTTGAATGCTCATTCAACCCGTTGGTTACTATAATTAGCGAAAGTTAATTAAAATTCAATGATTAATGTTCAATTTAAATATTCAATGCATAATTCCGAACTTCAGAGAAATGCACGCCGTTAGTACCAACCAGCTAGCCTAGTTATTTTTTTAAATAATAAACTAATGTTTATAAGACCACGTTTTTTATGCATAGCACAAAGGATAACAAATTATTAAAAGCTATAATTAGTCGCTTGAAATATCCATGCAAATTGAAAATATCTCCCGAGTAAAAATAAATGAATCCGCACTTTCTCATGTCCGGTCAGGCGCTCTGGACCACTGAGCTACGTCGGCTTATTTCCAGCACACCAAATAATTCAATATGTTTTTGTCCTTCAATCAAAAATGACTACTTATTATATATTTATATTATTATTTCACGCGGCTAATTATTGATTATAATAATTTGTTATTTTATTTATTTATTCATTTTCGGGAAATCGACAGTTTACATTTAATCAGTTTGTAAATAAGTATTATATAGTAAAATATAACCGATTTTGAGTTTCCTCCTTGTGACTTTAACTGAGACAGCATAATATGGAATAAGTTATTTAAATTTGTGAGAAAAGAATATGAATTAGAAAAATTATACAAAACAAAAGATTATATAAAATGAAAAATTTACAAAACAATACATTTATAGCCATGGAGAGAGGTTGTAGATATAAATCAAATCATAATAGAGATATAAACAATAGAGACATAAAAATTATTCACAAACCATCAGAGAAATATTATTTTATGGAACTCTTGTATTTGGTAAGTTTGCAACTGAAAATATCAACGTTGGATAATACGCTATTGTAATTATTGCATAGTCTGTTCAGGCAAGAATTCTGCTTAGAGTTTGTTAAGTGAGTAAGTAATTTATTAAGTTTTTTTTCATATATTTTTGTGAACTCCTGCAACTTATAAACATACATACACCCACAGTAACAACACGAAAAAATATAATATTCTACAGCAGCACACATAAGCGTAACTACATTGCCCACTCTCCGATACAACGACTTCACACCATGGGAAATCATTACTTGGGTGATGTTGACATACTCAATACCAACTTGGCAAGTTTTGTGGATCATTTAAAACATTTATTTCAACAATACTCCTAAACGTTGAACATCTCTTGTCAAAATATCCAAACTCAAAACTTGTTATTCTTGGAGACTACAACCTTCCAAATCTAAAATGGGAATCCAACGACAGCGGCTACATCACAAACGAAAGCGAAAATGACCGGGCACGAGAAATCTTGGACACAGCAAATTTTTTAAACCTGTACCAGCACAATTTCATCTAAAATAATAACGATCGCTTACTAGACTTGGTACTATCAAACATCCCTAAAATATGTGTAGAACTGTCTAATGATCCGCTCCTACCTGCCGACAATCACCATCCTCCCCTATACACGAAATTAAACATACCCCGTGATAACGATGCCAAACCTGAACAAAAAACTCTGAACTTTAAACGAGCAGACTTTGACTCAATTAACTGCCATCTCTCAAATATAGACTGGTCTTTTTTGTCTGATGAAAATATTGATAAATATTTAGACATACTTTATTATACACTATTAAATCATATATACCTTTTTACACGCCGACAAAGTATACTTACCCAGTTTGTTTCTCATCGGAGCTAACTGCCTATTTTCAGCAAAAAAAGGTCAACACAAAAAATTTAAACAAAGCAAATCCATAGCTGATTATATAAACTTTAGAAAAACTAGAAAAAAATATAAAGATCTTTCTAAACATTGCTACAAAATGTACATAACTAACATCGAGAATAATGTTTTTAAATACAAAAATTTCTTAAAAAAATAAACAATGAAAACACCTATTACCAACCAATAGTGCAAATGAATGGAATCAGTGCAAACAATACACAGGATATTGTAAACCGTTTTCAGATTTCTTCAAAAACGTATACGACGACGAAACCCCCGATGGTAAAATACCCGAATACAAATTTAGTAATACTACACACGTAACAAATTGCCATATCACACAAAAATCTTGCGAACAGAAATTACTTTCCTTAGACACTGAAAAATCTGCTGGCCCAGACAACATTCCACCAATATTCCTTAAAAAATGCTCCAATGCATTATCTAAACCGCTTACAGTACTATTCAACCGCCTCTTGTTCCTTGGATATTTTCCAAGCCGCTGGAAATCGAGCTTCATTACACCTATCCTCAAAAAAGGAGACGACACTGACATAACCAATTATCGCCCCATTTGTATACAGTCAGTACTTTCTAAGCTTTTTGAATCAATGGTCCTTGATGAAATCTATCCCAAATTAATAAAACTAATCGACCAAAAACAACACGGTTTTATCAAAGGTAGATCAACCGCAACTAACGTAACAATATTTCAAAACTTTATATTAGAATCTTTTGCAAAAAATAAACAAGTCGACTGCATATATACAGACTTTTCAAAAGCATTCGACAAAGTATCCCATAAACTACTAACCCGAAAACTATTTGCCCTAGGAGTAAGAGACAACATGCTAAAATGGTTTACTAGCTATTTAACTAATCGTAAACTATTTGTTAAAATAAAATCTTTGCTATCGAAAGCTTTCTGTGCGTCCAGTGGCCTACCGCAAGGTAGTCACCTTGGTCCCGTTTTGTTTCTCATTTTCATTAACGATATAACAAATTGCTTCGACGATGTCGAGGTATTGCTCTTTGCTGATGACATCAAGCTATACAAAAAAATAACTGATGTAAATCATTGCCAAATACTACAATCAAATATTAATAAGTTTAAAGATTGGTGCGTACAAAATAATCTGTTTTTAAATGTAGACAAATGCAAAACCCTGACTTTCTGCAGAAATAAAAATCCTGTTTTATTTGAATATTCCATTAACAATACAGCTTTAGAAAGAGTCACGGAAATGAGAGATCTCGGAATTATTTTGGATGAAAAACTAAGTTTCGCCAATCATATCCACCAAATTGTAAACAAAGGCATGAAAACACTAGGCTTCGTATTAAGAACAACTAAAAACTTTAACTCCATACAAGCCATTAAACTGTTATACATATCTCTAGTTAGAAGCATAATTGAATACAACTCAGTAGTTTGGTCTCCCTCTTACAAAATTCACATTAATAACATTGAGCGAATACAAAAAAAAATTTCTGCGTTTTATAAATTTTAAATTAAATATCCCACTAGAAGACTTACAATATCATTTCTTATTAAACACTCTAAAAATACACACATTGGAAGACAGGCGTAAAATAAACGATTTAACTTTTTTATTCAAGATTCTAAACTCTAAATTCGACTGTTGCGAACTTCTGCAACTCACTCAACTCAAACTTACGAATACCTACAATAACAACACGACAAAATACACTATTCCACTGCAACACACATAAGCGAAATTACATTGCGAACTCCCCAATACAACGGTTTCACACTATGGGAAACCAATACTTAGGTGATGTCGATATATTTAACATTAACTTTGCGAATTTTGTGGATTATGTAAAAGACCTATTTCAATACTATTCCTAAATGGAAGTTATATTTTTGTAAACCAGTCAAATCGCTGTATTTTTTAATTTATGTTCTTGATATTTTTAATTTTGTTTCTCGCATATACTTATGTAATTTTATTTTTATTATTTCTTTCTTTTCTTTCTTATGTTTCAAAACTGTCATTAAATTTGTACCACCCACGTGTAAAAGCCCTCTGGGCGTTAAATAAATAAATAAATAAACACATCATGTAAACCTACAAATAGCTGTAATTTTCTATTTTTGTTTCTTGTGTTTGTATGACTTGTTGCATAGCTTTTATCAAATGTAATTTTATTATTATTTTTTATGTTTCAAAATATATGTCAAATTAAAATTATACTACCAACCATGTAAAAGCCCTCTGGGCGTTAAATAAATAAATAAATAAATAAATAAAATAAAAAAAATAAAGTGATATAGTTATGTAATATAGGTTTGTAACTGTATCGCTTATATGTTGTATACAAATATATATGATTTTCTGAAGACGTTCGTCATAAATCGCACTCAGAATTCTTTCTGTATAATTATCATATCAGCAAAATCAAACATTTTCAAAAATTGTATCTGAATTTCCAAGTTCATTACATGATCAATCATAATAAAGACTTAAAATATTTGTTTATATTGGCGAATGTTGAAAAAATTGTCTCAAGTTACAAAACAATGTACTTCAAACGAAACACGAAAATCAGTGTAAAATTTGATTGAATCTACAAGCGAACAAAATTTAACTTAAAAGCTCCATTTGTGAGGAAAGCATTATTGTTAATCCGTTTCCAACGCACCCTCGACTCCTCGTTTGATTCATTAGATCATTTTTCTCAAATTCATTTCATAAACGTCTACTGAAGCAATAATCCAATAAGCTTTTATTACGCTACCGACAAACATTGTATTAAAACGAATTACTTTACCACCCAACGGGGATGGGTTGATTTAAAGCGGGGAAACGACGCTGAATACATTATTCTCCCAGTCTCGGATACACAAGAATAAACAAAATTAAATTTGGATACAATGCAAACACCGATGAATTGCAAGTCAAGTATTCCTGGTATTGCCGTTTGATACAGTCACCGGCTGACTTCACAGGAATATCATAATTGAACAGCAATAAGCGGAACCGCGGCTATGATCATCATAGTGAATTGAATTTCAGATTGCCAGATCGCAAGACTTTGTCTTCATATTAATTATAAAATTTCCCGAGACATTCATTATGATATTAGACAGTTCATATCTTCTGATCTTGTCTTAATTGTAAATCTGTTATCTTTATTTGATTTATAAAGAAAATTTCCATTTTAAGTTTTTCGAAATTGCGAAAGATATTTATTTAACACTTTTTCAGTAAAGCTTACCTACCTATTTTGTGCAATTACTTACAAAAGTTAAATTTTAATGACTTTCAACGGAACATTACGCAGACTTTTATTCATATCATTAAAAAATATATTATATTATGTCGTGATTTGTGTGAAAAGATTTTTTTGTAGGCATTTTGAAAGGAGACATTATATTTGAATGAGGTGTCGATTTCCTTTGAAATACGATTTAAATTGATGTGTAAGCTTATGCTTCTGACAACTCATTACGGCAGGCAAATTCAAGATATATATTAATATTATATTAGACCAGGTTTTATCGATACATTACAATGTACTTAAGCTTACGTTTATTAGTACCATACTTAATATTATAATAAAATAATAGCTCATTAAAGTAACTGAAATAATGTTTAGAGCTAATTATGAAAACAACAGCAAAATGAACACTTTTATAATTATTGAAGTGAAACTTCTTTACCCGCGTCATGCAATTTCGAGTACCGGAGTAAAACCAACTCATGACCGAAACGAAAATGCGGGACCGATTAAAGTTCATTTGATCTAGTCAAAGTTTTGAAGTAAAATATAAATGCTTCTTAGCTCATCTCGACAACTGGCGTTGGTGGTGTAATGGTCAGCGTAGTTGCTTTCCAAGCAGTTGATCCGAGTTCGATTCTCGGCCATCGCACATAATTTTTTTGTTTTTAACGCCTTTTTTTTTTTCAATGGTTGACCATAATATCAATCCACTAAGTAATATTTTAGGCCTGTAGCATACTTGAAAAGTTAAAGAATGATATAAAATTTTTTATGATGTTAACGATAAAAAAATAAAAAAAAACATAAAATTACCATAAAAAATGGGCCAACGGCACGCGGTGTTCCCAAGCGGTCACCCATCCAAGTACTGACCGCGCCCAATGTTGCTTAACTTCGGTGATCGGACGAGAACCGGTGTGTTCAACATGGTATGGTCGTTGGCAAACGCTAAACAATATTAATTTCTATTCTACCTGCCAATAAATATATGAAAATTAGTATAAAAAAGCCCTAATAATACTGAAAACATTAGCAAGGTGTGTGCGACGTTGATAAAAATAATCATTACATACGCGCTTGAAAAAGATCGTAATTACATCCATAACTTTGCAGGAATTTTTTTTTTCAATGGTTGACCATAATATCAATCCACTAAGTAATATTTTAGGCCTGTAGCATACTTGAAAAGTTAAAGAATTTTATGATATTATTAATGATAGTAACGATAAAAAAATAAAAAAAAACATGAAATTACCATAAAAAATGGGCCAACGGCACGCGGTGTTCCCAAGCGGTCACCCATCCAAGTACTGACCGCGCCCAATGTTGCTTAACTTCGGTGATCGGACGAGAACCGGTGTGTTCAACATGGTATGGTCGTTGGCAAACGCTAAACAATATTAATTTCTACTCTACCTGCCAATAAATATATGAAAATTAGTATAAAAAAGCCCTAATAATACTGAAAACATTAGCAAGGTGTGTGCGACGTTGATAAAAATAATCATTACATACGCGCTTGAAAAAGATCGTAATTACATCCATAACTTTGCAGGAATTTTTTTTTTCAATGGTTGACCATAATATCAATCCACTAAGTAATATTTTAGGCCTGTAGCATACTTGAAAAGTTAAAGAATTTTATGATATTATTAATGATAGTAACGATAAAAAAATAAAAAAAAACATGAAATTACCATAAAAAATGGGCCAACGGCACGCGGTGTTCCCAAGCGGTCACCCATCCAAGTACTGACCGCGCCCAATGTTGCTTAACTTCGGTGATCGGACGAGAACCGGTGTGTTCAACATGGTATGGTCGTTGGCAAACGCTAAACAATATTAATTTCTACTCTACCTGCCAATAAATATATGAAAATTAGTATAAAAAAGCCCTAATAATAAGAGAGAAGAATACTAGAAGTTTCACTTCTGTCTTGCGTAGGCTTGACACACCCACTTTTTTTTTTTTGTAATATTTAAGACACAGCTTTTGCTGTTATTTTTTACATAAACTCCACACAGGAGACCCTGAAGAAAATTATTTCCCTCGAGGCCTATGTCATCATCAGAGGCTCTTTTTAATGGATATAAGGAATGAGAGGAAGTTATGGGAAGGAAAAAAGTATGAACGTTTGAAGGAAAAAATCTGGGGGTCAATGTTTCCAGGAGTGATGAATTAAACCACCCTCTCCGCTGCGATTTAAAGCCTTTAGGTCGAGAATCCAGCTGGAGAGGTCACAAAGTCTACCCAATGCAGATGTATCCGCTACAAAAGAATGGACAAACCTCACCTCATGAACTCGGGCATCCCTGCTAAGTTACCAAACGTATCTAGTTATCCAATTAATGCAGGGATACCAGTACTCGCCTCCAAAATTGAATTAATTTCAATATTCCTAAAAATTATTTATAGTTATCAAGTTTAATACGTAGAACTCGATTTTCATTTTAGGTTTTTCTTTTATATGTTCAATAATATTACTATTCAATTTATGAAACAAACTGTTTACTGACAAAATCTGCTGTGTAATTATTATTACTATGCGTGACAGATTTTTCGCCCTCTTAAAGCATTGTTAAACTGTGGTGAAGTCACTCACAGAAGTGTTTGCTAGACGTGACAAACAAAATTCTATAAACTAACATTATTTTCATACAGATTTGCAAATGAAAAAAAAAAGATCTTATTTTTATAACCTAACCTAACGGCTATTATTAATTACCATCTTTTCCGAATCAGACACTGTTGCGTTGTTTAAATACTTGAGTGACACTGTAGATATTCTCTTGCCCCGTTACCCATCGGCCGAGTGTGTAATCCTGGGGGACTTCAGTGTTCATAATGAAAAATGGCTGAAGTTCTCGGGCCCAACGAACTCTGCCGGTAAATCAGCGGACTCTTTTGCTCTTATCCATGGACTAAGCCAACTTATAGAATCTCCGACCAGAATACCAGACATCCCATCACATCGAGCCAACCTACTCGATCTGTTTCTCACTAGTGAGCCACTCGGGTACAGAGTGGAGGTGACAGCGCCCTTAGGATCCTCTGACCACTGCCTGATTACCACCTCTGTCCCATCCTCCATGAACCGTCAACCTGACAAACATGTAAAGCGGAAGGTACGGCACTACAGGGCAGCAAAATGGGAAGGCATGCGGTCTTTCTTCGGCGCCTTTCCTTGGAGTACTGTATGCTTTAGTTCCGAGGACCCATCAATTTATGCACGCGAGGTAGGAGAAGTAATCACATCAGAAATGGATTGCTACATTCCCTTCTCCGTAAAATCCTCTGGAGCGGGCACAAAACCGTGGTTTGACCATTGCTGTGCTGAAGCTGTCAGACTCAAAAATACGGCTTTTAATGCACTTCGGAAGATTAGCTCCATGAATAACCTTTCGGAATACCGAAAACGGGCAAGGAATTGTAAGAGAGTTCTAAATAGAGCTAAGAGCGATCACGACTAGAGAATTGCGAAAAAGCTGGCTGACTGCCCCACTGGTAGCCGTGCTTTCTGGTCACTTGCTAGCTCGATCGGAAAAAATTTCTGCAGAACCACTTTCCCACTTCTGACCAAGCCTGATAGTCGGCTGGCTGAAAGTTGAATTATTAGGCAAAATTTTTGCGGAAAACTCAACTCTTCAAGATAACGGAGAGACTCCTCCTTCCATTCCGCACTGCGGTTTTCAAATGGAGGAATCGAAGATCTGGAACAGAGAGGGTCTCCGAATCTTGAACGAGCTGAAAGTCGACAAAGCCAGTGGGCCGGACGGAATACCTGTCTTGGTCCTCAAGAGGTGTTCTGCAGAAATGACTCCAGTGCTCGCGAAATTATTTAGGCTCTCTCTCAAAGGTGGAAAGGTGCCAGATCTTTGGAAAAAGGCAATCGTCCACCCAATCCCAAAAAAGGGGGACCGCTCCGACCCTTCTAACTACCGCCCCATAGCCATCACTTCCATACTCTCGAAGGAATTAGAAAGGGTGGTTAACAACAAATTGCTCACATATCTCGAGAATAACAATACCCTAAGCGATCGGCAATATGGATTTCATCAAAACCGATCGTGTGGCGATCTACTCGGATATGTGACGCATATTTGGGAGCGGTACATGGAACGTTTTGGTAAAACTCAAACCGTTGGGTTGGATATCTCCAAAGCCTTTGACAGAGTCTGGCACCGGGCGCTTATCGGGAAGTTACCATCCTATGGGATCCACCTTACCCTGCATAGTTGGATTGCGGACTTTCTGAGGGGAAGAACAATTCAAACCGTGGTTGACGGCTCTTCTTCCTCACCGCATCAAATCAATGCGGGGGTGCCACAAGGATCTGTGCTGTCTTCGACGCTGTTTTTATTGCACATCAACGATCTCGTTGATGTGCACCAATTCACTGCTACGCTGATGACAGCACCCCCCTTCCACCTATGATGTCCGAATAGCTCGGAAGTTTCGAAGCACAAAATCGACCACTACCTCGAGATGGTTTGTGCCTGGGGTAAGGCCACGTTGGTCAGTTTCAACGTCTCAAAAACCGAAGCGTGTCTGATTTCGGCAAAGAAGGAGATCAATCAAAAACTATAACACACACCACACAAAAAAAAAACAAAAATCAAAATGATGGTAAAGTTATATACATCAATGATAAAATAAATACAATCGTCAAAGAAATACACTTAATAGACTCCAACTGCATACACATAACAAATGATAAAGAAACGTGTATTCTTGCGATGTACAGATCTCCATCCAAAAACAACATCACACACTTCCTAACTGCACTTAACAATACTTTAAAAGAAATCAACAAAAATAAAAATATCATCATCATTGGAGACCTAAACATAAACATCTTACAAAACGGACACCCTCAAAACATAGAATACCTAACACTACTAGCACAGCATGGACTGGAGCCAACGATAAAGGTTCCAACACGAATCACACAAAACACAAAAAGTTGTATAGATCATATAATGATCAAAACAAAACTAAAAACCAAAACCGTAGTACTTGAAAGCACTATCACAGATCACTACATGAATATGATAGCAATAGACACCGAAAACACAAAACCCAACCAAGACAAAATATTCACAAAAAAATAATAAACTACTCAAACTTGAAAGAAAAACTCAAAAAAATAGACTGGAGTACAATATACCAAATAGAGAACGTGGAAGAGGCCTGGGATAAATTTAATAACATGTTAGCACAAGAAATAAATGATAACACTATCATAAAACAAGTAAAACTCACACACAAAGCAAAAAAAAATAATTTATTGATAACACAGGGAATATTAAACTGTATTCGTAAACGAGACAAAATTCACAAACAAATTAAATATACACCCTACGACATGGAACAACTTAACTACTATAAAAGATATAGAAACATCTGCACGAAAATTATTAGAGTGGCTAAGGAATTGTACTATAGAGAAAAACTTAAAAAATAAAAAAATAACCCAAACCCAAACCCAAATATGGAAAACATTAAAAGAAGTTACATACACACAAAAATACAAACAGAAAAATACTAGTGAAAATCTAAATATTAACTCCAAAAAATTAGACGTCAATACAAATACAGAAACTATAGCAAATCATGTGAATAACTTCTTCGCAAATATAGGAAAAGTTTTAGCGAACCGTAAATTGCATAACACAAACACACTAACACAAACAAACAGATCAAATATCAATATAAAACCGACACAACACAGATTTACAATAAAAACAACCTCGGAAGAGGAAATTGACAAAATAATAAACACATCAAAAAACCGAATTGCTCCTGGATTAGATGAGATAACAACGGATTGCATTAAGATATTAAAAAATGAAATTTTAAAACCTATAACACACTTAATCAACCTTAGTATAACACACTCCTGCTTTCCTAGTACTCTTAAAAAAGGACTAGTTATCCCCATTTATAAATCCGGAGACAAAATGGAAATAACTAACTATAGACCAATCACTCTGTTAAACTCGCTTTCAAAGATTTTCGAAAGAGTATTAAAAAACCAAATTATAAAATACCTAGAAGAAAACAAATTAATCTCGAATAACCAATATGGATTTAGAGACAAAATAGGCACAAAAGAAGCTTTGGCATGTACAATAGATTATATACATAGCAACTTAGATCAAGGGTACAAATGCATAGCGATATATCTAGATTTAGCTAAAGCCTTTGACTCAATCTGCCACAATTCACTTTTTAAAAAATTAGAAAACATGGGTATAAAAGGCAAGGAACTTCAACTATTAAAAAGTTATATGAGTAACAGAACACAACAAGTCAAAATTAACAACCATACTAGTAAACCACTGCCGATTACATATGGAGTTCCACAAGGAAGCATACTAGGGCCCGTTCTTTTTACTATTTACATAAATGAACTTTGCAGCATGAAAATGGACGGTGAAATAGTTAGCTATGCTGATGACACAGTTTTACTATTTAAATCTAAGGATTGGAATAATGTATATAACATAGCGTATATAATAATATTTGGGAATCTCGCAAGTGAAAACATGGCTAGACTCAAACATACTTACACTTAACATATCAAAGACAAAATTCACAACAAAAAGTATAAATAGCACGGGACAGCCAAAAAACAACACAAACACCATAAAAATACACGAATGTTTAAACACCAACATCTGCGATTGCCCTCCTCTAGAAAAAACAGAACAAATAAAGTATCTAGGAATCGTAATTGACCATAACGTTAGATGGATACCTCACATCAAACAAATCACAAATAAACTTCTCAAAACAATACACATTTTCCTAAACATAAGAAACATATATAAAATAAAACAATTGAAAACAATATATTTTGCACTTTGCCAAAAAATAATAGAATATGGAATTATTGCTTGGGGAGGAGCAACAAACTCGGCTATCAATTACATAGAAACCGCACAGAAAACGATCTTAAAGGTAATACTCAAAACACATAGACTGACTGATACAGACCAAATATTCAACAGCTGTGACGTACTAGATATACGCCAATTATACGTTAAAACACTACTAAACTACATTTTTGACAAAAAAAAAAAAATTTCAACATACACAAAATAGCACTAACAGACCAGTTAGACAAGCGTACAAAGAAAACATAAAAACTCCGACAGTAAATTCAAGCTTTGGACAAAGACACTACCAATACCATGCTATAAAAGCTTTCAACAGTTTAAAACTTGAAATTAAAATTGAGGAAAGTAAAAATAAATTCACACACAAAATTACAAAATGGATTAAAGAACAAAAAAGACCATATTACCAAAATGTCATAGCATAAAATAAAAATAAAACCTACACGTAACACACAAAACCAACATAAATACACATCACTAACAAACACACAAGATTATTTTCATTGTATTATTTTTTAATTTTAAATGTATTATGATGTATTTCGTATTTTTAATTTTAAATTTATTATTTTCTTTTCAAATTTATTATCTTCTCTTTAAATGTAATATGTAGATTAGATTTTCATACTATAAAATGAAGGCCTCAGCACGGGCAAGCCACCCAGTGAGGCCTACATTACTGGAAAACATAAATTGTAACAAAATAATGTACCAAATAAAATAAATGACTGTCTGGTGCAATTTGATGGCAGCACTCTCCCCAATAAAGACTCTATTGAAATGCTTGGAGTTATTACATCAGACCGGCTCAAGTATCGGGGATCCATAGAAGCCCGAGTAAATCAGGCCTCCAAAAAGTTGGGCGTCTTGTACAGGGCTAGGAGATTCTTCAACAGTGACCAGCTGCTGACCCTGTACAAGTCTCAAGTCCGCCCAACTATTTACTACTTAAAACTTAAACTACTTAATACACCTGCTTGAATCTGTGCAAAGGAGAGCGATCCGTCTGATTGACAATCCGTTGTTAACAGACCGATTGCCTTCTCTAATGCATAGACGCAATTTAGGCATGCTGTGTCTGTTCTACAGATATTTCAATGGAGCTTGCTCCAAGGAGCTAGCAGCATTGATTCCTGATGCACCGGTGCACGTGGGCGAAACCCTACGGACACGAACTGAATACCCGTTCACGGTTGACGTTGGCTTCATGAGAACGGGCCGTTTTTACGACTCGTTTTTGTGTAAGTCGGCTCGTATGTGGAACGAGCTACCGGCATCTGTTTTTCCTCCCTCCTATAATCCGAGCCTCTTCAAGGCCCGCATTAACAAATCCCTTCCTACAGCCCCTACCTTGTTCCGCCTCACAACGCCGCCCAACCGGGTGGTGACATAGTTTCCCTGTCTGTACACTGCACAGGCAGGGACACTCTTGTGAGGAGTCACATAAAAAAAAATAAAAAAATTTAAAGTTTCCTCCATTTATTGTGTTGTACAAATTTGAGTGAAGGTCGTTAGAGTAAGTTGTTTCCAAAATAATAATATTTATGACTAAAGTGTTTCTTTTTCCGGCATTATTATTTTACTGAGTTGTATTTTTGTGTTCTATAATAATTGAACTCGGCTTAAACATATCAAGGAGTGGCGATCGGAAAATATTTTTTTCGTTCTTTTATCAAATTAGCTTCAGGGTTGTTTTTAATGATGCTTTAAAAAAATGAATTTGTTGGCTTATTATTATATTGCTTATTATTGAGTAAGTGATTTTTTTATATATGTTTAGCAAATTCCGACTGTTTTTATTTTTAGTTTTTAAAGGATTGCGTGTGTTCTTTGATTCTTTGAAATTTGATAATGTCTTCACAAGGCAAAACAACCTACGTTATATTAATAATTACGCAGCAGAACTTACTTACAAATAAACTGTTTTTTTTTTTTTAAAGAATAATTATATAATGGAATATATCAAATAGAAACATGACATTGCAGATTAATTTTTGGCTTTTTGTCTTCACTTAAATTAAATGGACAGGCAACAAAGCTAGGGAATAAACTCAAGTATATAGAAATAGAGGTCTGCGTAATTTAAAAATGTGGAGTGATACGATGGAACAATGAGAGTCTTGAAATCGAGAAACAAAACATAACGTTTGAATGGTTGGAAAATGATCATTAGATTCAATGGATTCCCTTAAATTAAATATACCATTCCCGAGAGAAAGTCAAATTATATGACCGAGACGAATAAAAAGGCATGTCTGTTGTAACTCGTCCTCTTTTCAATATCAAGCTCTTATAATGTTTTCTTGTACCAATACTTGTACTACCTAAATAAAATCGCATTGTAACGGAGTACCCACATTATTTAATTTCGAAGAAATCTGGATTATTGACACGGAAAATCACCCCATAGTAAGTGATAAACTAAGTAAACAATTAGTTAATGTTAATTAGTGTTAATCTTAAGTGACCTACCAGGTTAGTAATGTTAGTATAGTACTGTATATTATCTTCATATATAGTTAGTAATAACATAGATCATTGTAGAAATGTAATATATATTTGTATAACGCCCTTGAGCTGATTTTTCACAAAAACGGCGCTGTAAAATTCATCTTAATATTATTATTATAAGGTTCACGGACTAGCCAATAGTTGAGAGTTGAAAATAATAACGATTTAAAATGAAAATGAGAGAAAACTCTAAAGATTGAAATAATGATGACGAATTCTTAATAACTGTGCCGCTTAGTTAAAAATCCCTTCCCACATCTGATCCTATATCTTGTAATCAGATTTGATGTCAGGAATACTAATCCTCCGCTTATTCTTCACGCCGCGCAATCTCCATTAATAATCGAAGTTCGATTAACTGAACCAACGGCTCCGACCAGTGGGACTCTCGCGTGGTGAATATATTATGAAGATAATTACTTATTTGTAAGGCATACGTTCTGAGCGCTTCCTTTAATTCAACAATATAAAAGCATCTGATAAATCCTCCACCGGCACTTATTTTGCTCTTCCCCCGGAGAATCTTACATTGAAATCGCTGTAAACAACTGATGCTCAAATTTAGCCCTTCAAACCTCGGCGAATATCACCCTCCCTAGTTGTTTCATCTCGGAAACCTGGCATTTGAATGAATATTATGCATACACACGCAAACGTAAATAATATCTTTATGATCTCAGACGAAATAAATACGGGCCTCCCGTTGTTGGATTCGCCTCGCTAAATTTATCGCTTCGGTGATTAGTTGAAATTAATTTCAAAGTACTGTCAAAGATTAATTCCTTGCCTCACAGGGAAGCCGCAGAAGCTAGATTTGGCACGATTTAATGGAAAACTTTTAATTTGTTTATGATTTTTTTTCGGATGATGGTTTGCCAATCGGATCGGTGTCAAACGGGACGCTTGATTTGACGGAGTCCCGGAGATATTTATTTATTACTTGCCTTAATATTTTTTAATTACTTGCCAGGGAATTATTGAAAAGTTAATAGCTTCCTAAAGACGGTTCGCTCAAAGCACATGAACCGATCACAACTAGAAAACAAATAATTATGCAGTCAAAAATGCAAAATAAAGTGCACGTAATCAATTGTGACCACACAAGTGTGTACGAGCCGTTTGAGCCTTCCCATCAATATTAAAATATTTATTATACAAGTCAGGAGCGGTTTACGTGCTTCGTGTAAATTAACTACGGTGATAAAATTATGAGAAGCTAAACAAATCTTTGTTATAACATTAAAAATATATTTGTACTTACATATAATGTTTTGAAGTGTGTGATTGAAATATTAGGGTTTCAGAACTTGTTTATATAACACAAGAAAGAACATTACGACTATCATTATTTAACCTAAGTAATTGGTTCGTAAGTTATTTAGAAGAGATAAGTGATTGCTTTTTTTAGCTAAGTAAAAAAATCAACATTTCTCTGGTGTTGTTTCACGAAAATGGAACACCAATTATTTAGCCAATTGATAAATGATTATCATCTCTCACAAATATTAGGCTATCTAGTTCAAGTATTTATTATCTTGAAATAATGCTACAATAAAGATAACAATTATTCATACAAAAATATTTATAAAACCGTCCTTGAAACCCAGTTTCACATAAATCGAACTAATTTGCCAGAATATTTTTGAAAATCTAGTTTCATTTAAATCTAAAAAATTCTAAAAACATATTATTACCATCATTTTTTCTAACTCATATTTTATTTTTCTTCTTCATATTCTTAGTAAAAAAATGGAAACAAGTTAGTTGATCCTCAATATAATAGATGTGCCTTTATTATATCTGTCAAACAGTTCCTAAATGTGGCCAACGCCGCTAGATTTATGGACGGCCCTTCCTTCCTGCTTGTTTCCCCGTGACTAATGACCCTGTTATGAACATAACACCGCTACGAGAAGAGTATGCACTACGAGAAATGACGGGATAAATTGCACACTTTGACAAAAGGTCACCAAATAAGGGTGTGAAGGTCATGAGATCTAACAAAATACTTTTTACCCTGCTAGACATCGTAATGAGAAAATATAATGCAAACAATTAAGGTGGGTAGTTTCTCTAGAAGCAACTACTGTTACTGATTTTTGCGTAAAATCTTTTTTCGTTCATCACTGGGCATAATTTATGTATTTCTGCTCATCTCACCTTTTAGAACACCTGTAAATATACACGACGACGCACTCGAACTCATGCAATTATTTCCGTTGCATGGTTATGACTAATTATTTGTTCGCGTTGAGTATATTTCTAGGCTCTAATTCGCACTGGAACCAAGAACGTTTCTAGAATATCATTACACAAGGAACCTTCTAGACTTGCGTCGAAGGCCCACCGACCTACTTGCGATTGCTGGGACATTTTTAGCTTTACAAGACGCACGCAACTCTGTATAAACGCAAACACTTCAGTCTACAAGCATTCTCCAACTTCAGCACCGGACGATACTTTTCCATCCCGCGCCGTGCCCACCGTCGAGGTCTGCTCGTGCCTCCAGCTTTTTGCCTAGTACTCTTTTGCTCAACCGCACTGCGAGCCCACCGCGCTTGCAACGTAAGCTGTCGAGGACCAAATTACATCGAGGACATCATCTCACTGAGTTATCATGAAGATCCATGGTCTTCACCAGCAGTGATAAACATTGCCACTCAAGTCTAGCATCCTAGCTTGCGTTAAGCTACCGACTTTATAGCAACGACCACACTCCATTACCGTTAATCTCCGCTTCTATAGTGTTGAGCATCGGCTTGGTGGATTTGCCATCGATTATCTTTACCGCCGCGGAGTCGAGCAATTGGTCAGGAGGATTCACCACCGATCATCTCCACCACAGTGTCGAGCAACCGTCCGGAGGAGTTCATCATCCACTATCCACCTACCGTGCTCAACGCGTGAACACGAATTAACATCCCACCATGATGTGACCTAAATGAACTCCATTGTGGTGGACATGATACAAATTATACGTTTAACCATACAACTCTTGGGTTACGACAAGTATTTAAGTATTTGGCGACAGTATGGTAATATGGGAGCCTTTAACGTTTTCCAGTTAAAATGAAGCTAAAGATAACCAAAAAAATCTTCAAATATTTTTATCGATTTGTTTGAAAAAGCATTTAATATATACCGAAGCAAATCGGTTTGAAAAGTTTATAAATTGATATACGGTTGGGTTTATGAAATCTGTTTTGACTATTTTTGTGTATTAATGTTTAACTTAATAAGTTTATTAAGTTAAACATGTCAATTTTATGGGTTCTCTTTTTCAAATATTTACCACCATCAAATTATATCAAAAACGCTTGAATTAACTTTCAGCAAATATTTACATTCCCCACCATGAACAATCTTTTTACTTCCCTGAAAATCTCAGTTTTAAAACATATTAAAAATGTATCAAGAAAGTCCCTACTCAAGTTATGATGCACTATTTAGAGCCAAACTTCGCCAGTGTTTATAAAATGGAAGTTCATAAGAAACCTTCCGCGTCTGACATAAAAAAAGATTTAGTTAATTGTTTTACAAACGAGTTTAACTGAATTATGAGCAACACGATAAGCGAGTAGGTACCAAATTGAGCAAACTTTTGCACCAACTTATGGAGAAACTTGTATGCCTAATAATATTAACTCACAACTACGATTAACCGAATGATAAAATTTAGTTCTTGTTCTTTGAAGTCAAATGCCTATTTAATTAAGAACGAAAATGTTTTGTCGATAATAATGATTTTGATAATATTTGTTTTGATGGCATAATTTTAGTCGTAAAATTTAACTAAGTCCTTTAATTTAATAAAAGTGAATAATTCTTATGAAGTTTGAGCAAATTGAAATGATATCCAGATAATATTATAACGTAGGCCTAAGATGATGAATAGTTTCCTTTCAGTTTCTTTGCCTAGTTTTTGCAAGAAATGTTTTCCATCTAAAATGCTTTCCTTCCTTTGATGTTCCCCCTCTCTGTAATGACCAATTAATTTTATTGGATTCTATTGTCTTTTCGGAAAAAAATAAAGTATTTGTGAAAGTCCGCTAAGCTGCGGAATAATTTTATATGTTCTTGAATGTCAATATTATCTTGCTGCGAATTTTGGTTTGACAAAAAATAACACTGAGTGAAAATCAATATGGCCGAAAGCCCCACTGTTTACTGCCGGGTTAAATTGATTTTTTATTTTGAATTTTGGTTGGTGATGATAAAAATTTCTCTCATCTACCAATAGTTAATTTATCTTTGAAGAAGCAGATACTACTAATAAATTCAAACAAAACACGAAAAAAAAACATACGCAGAAAGTAAAATGCTAACGGTTTTTTACTGTGAATTGAACCTAGGATATCTGTCTTCTGGGAAAATGCTTCAATCTACTCTACCATGATGGAGTAATTTTTATTATATTTTTATTTTCTTTGTCTTGTACTGTTTCATGTTTCTTTTAGAATTATTAGCATGTTTTTCTTGTTAATAATAAATATTATATATATTTATGGGAATAACTTACAAAAGTTTTATTCCAATAAAATTTAACAATTTATAAATTGTTTACTATTTGGCTTGTTTCATAAATCTTTATTTAAAAAGAAAAGATAAAGCAAGACAGACTTTTCTCTGGTTTTAATTAACGGTATCAATATTCCAAAAATTGATTTAATAAAAATAACCCAAAGACAATTAAATAAATAGTAAGCGGTTCCACAAGTTTACTCTATCTGTAAAGTCCTAAAGAAGGTTTCGAATGAACGATACTAGTTTGATATATGTTAAGTATGAATAATAAAGTGGTGTTAAATAATTTAAAAAAAAATCAGCATCATCAGTTTTGTAATTTTATATTTATTATTAGCTACAGTTCGTCCACCAGCGACAGAAAATTTTTCCCGCCGAAAACTGTTCAAGCGCTGCTTGGAATTTCGCCCTAGCTGGAATATTTTTAATAGCTTATTTATCCCTGTATGCCATGAGAGAATTCGTAGGAAATATATGGGAGGGGTGGGTAGGAATCTGGCGGTCAGGAGTGTCCAGGAAAGACAGCCGTATGAGTCCATTTCTCCCACTATGGTAAAAGGCGATGAGTCGGTAGAGTTCTGTTGGAGTGGTCAAAGGGTCTCCCTTATCCAGTGTCTGGTTGAAAGGGAGGTCTTGATCCGGCCCGCCACGCAGCAGACGCATCCGCAGCCAAGACCTAGACAAACCTAAAACCCATTAACCCCTGTTAATGTGGCGAACTACTTAGAGTCACCAATGGCACAGGTGTAGGTTATCCGCCTCCCTAATCATCGTTTGCATAATTTGAACCATATTTTTTAAACAAAATCTCTGGCAAAGCCGGGTAGTAAGACAAGGAAGAGGAATGAGTATTTTCAAGGTAAAAATGATAAAAGTTCAGCGCCCATGCGCCGAGCCCGCCGCGCAATTAATTGAAAATAATTTATACGCCCAAGGTGCGCAACGTATGTGATTTTGCAAATTGCAAAATTTTAATTATCTTCCGGCTCGTTTGTTCAGAGGCAGACAGGGGCTAAAATCACATCGAAATGGAACTTTCTGGATGAGCTCTGTACCACTTACGAAATCGTGAAGCTAGACCAACTAAGAATAACATATTATATTAGCGGTAATACGCATAAACAGATTAGAATAATAATATAAAAAGCTATTCAAAAATGAATTAGATAATGTTAGTAAAACCTTAAGCAATGCTCTATTAAATAAATATCTACCCTCACATTTATCTATTCTCAATAATTTATTATTTTTTTTTATTTTTATTCATCAATATAAAGTTTTCACTAGGGTACACCTGTGTCGAGACAGACATATTCAGGTACTTAAAGATTACTTACAAAGGGGTTATCAAAAACTGAGCCCCAGCCGTAATTTGTAGCGTTGTCTCTTGTTTAATATTTGTTCACTGTTACATACTGTACAGTGAATACATATATATATTACATACATATAACAGTGAAGTGTTGGAATGAAAAAAAACATAGTAAAGCTTTTTAAACAAAACAATTTTAATTAATAACAAACAAATGTTTTAATCGTAGCTTTTTTAGTTCGGTTAACATCCGATAGGCGTTAGGTACATGCCTAGTAACATTAGTTATTTATTTGGAAACATGATCCAATTACCGTAGATAAACAGATAAAAGAGTGTAAATTCAAAATTAATGTAATTTTTAGAACAGCTGACAGAAATAATAATAAAAATTATAAAGGAGTTTGTACACGAAAGTTTTGTAGACCTCAGAATATAAGGAATATATTATATCGTATTACTTTTAAGCAATAATTATTAGTCTAAAACACCTACATAAATTGAAAAAATCTTTCGAAAAAAAAATTATTCCGCTGACGGGAATTGAACCCGCAACCTTCGGATTACCTATAAATAAACATTAATTAAACATTAAAAATAATAATTTATGATAACTTTTTTTTTATTTGGGCACGAACATATTTTTTTCAGAACAGGGTGTTAAAGCGACACAATACTAAAATTTAAATTCTACCAGCCCGGTATCACAACACTTTCTATGCATCAATGACCTCTCTATCGTAAACTTCATCATAGGAAATCGCGATAGAGTTTTTTCAACTAACAGCATCGCACCTGCTCATGTTTGATACATCATTAGGTGTATAATAAGAAAACGAAGTTGCCAAGCCTGAGTTGGCCTGTGTTTGTGTTGCCAGGTTTCAGTCCCAGCTTTGCCAAAAATGTTGCAACATACATGGTTCCAAATAGTTTATTTGCGATGACCTTGATAACTAAAGCGAAGCATATATTGTACCACTTCATCGATCTTATTGGATATAAAGCAAACATCGCACTTGTGGTGAAATATTACATAACTGTAAAATATATTTCTTTAGTGTGAATACTGCACAAGAGTCCAAACTACTCCCAACCATTTGGAGCTAGTGAGACTATAACATCCCCAATTAAGGTAATTGTGAGACTGAAGGTAGTAGGGAGGGGAAGGATATGGTAAAGACGATGGTGGGAAAGTACCTGGCTATTCAGATCTGGTCACTAAATACGGTTAAAGCCATTTCAAGCAACGTTTCAATTCTGGATGGTGGTCTTACACCAGGGAGATACTGAGAGTAACTTCCACTTGCCGCAAATATACCTTATAAAATTTAAATGTTTAAATTGTGAAATAAAACAAATTATTTAAATCCGCAGCCTTCGGATCGCTAACCCCTCGGCCACGGAGGCCGCCAAATTAATAATAATTCTGAAATAGATACAATCACAGACATATGAATATATAGACTAGAAATTAAAGATGAGGGGTAAAATCAACTGTTGAAGAACGAAGGGGGTAAAGCTGACTGTGATTCGTCAATAAATCAATCTGACAGTATATAGGCATCTCGCATTTTAATATCACCATTTAGTTCTTAAAAGTAAAATCTGCTTTTGAATGAATAGACATTTTTACATGGGAGCGCAAATTACTCGCCACGTTATGAACAAATTTGCGAAGTCCAAATTCGGCAAAAAAAATTTCTTCTATTTTCAGAGTCTAATATTTTATTTACGTATTTAGTTAAGACACTTTTATAAGTGTTCATAATTTACTTCCCTGTAACAACGATGCGCACACTTGAGAATTGCTACATTCGACCAATGTTGGCTCGATGTGATAGTATATGTTTCTACAACTGATTCATATTATACGACGTGAATAAGCTTAAAATGATGCTTACATATGGAATGTGATACGGCAATTGGGTTTATTCTCTTTTTCACATCTATTTTTACAAGTTTTCATATCACAAGCCACTATTTTGCTGTGTTATTTCATAAAATGCCTCGACCATAGCTCGACGCTAGTTCGAACAAGAATGATGACGTCACATTCTCAAGATTCACGGGAAGCCATACGCGAGCCCAGCCGGCTCCAATGGAACCGGTATGGGGAGTGCGGAATAATACGCTTTTAATCACTTAGGGCAGGTCTACTAATATTCATATGTCTATGTTTACAATACTATCGTTAAGCCGTTCGTATCTCAGAATCTCAACCAACGAGATATCATTGCATCAATTACTAACTTGAAATTAACATAATTATCTAAAAATTTTAAATCTGACAGTGTTCTGTAAAGCAGTCTAAAAAAGGAAGTTTAATTCTTTATTACGTAATTTGAGACGACATTCATTGTAGAAAAAAATACCCATTAAATGACAAATAAGGAAACTAGTAGGTAGGAAACTAGTTAATTTTATAAAACAACCAACAATTTGATGACGTTCCGAGCGGAGTGAATGTAAACTATACACGGAAAAAATGAAAATTGCTGATTTTCAATATCAAATGCATCAAATACTCTGGCTTTTTCCCATCCTATGTTAATTTTTGAATTTTGACTATTTTTCCATCTGTTTGTTCATCTACTTCCAAATATACTGTGTATTCTTCTCCTGTTTTTGATTTCTTGTTTCTTTCATTTTGATTTTTTATGTTCTGAACTATTTCCTTTTCATCCATTTCATGTGTTAATCCAACAAATTTTATTGATGGAAATCCTTAATCCGGGATTTTTGTGGTATATTTATCACAGAACTTTGTTTTAATGTCTTTCTGTAATTTTTCAATATGCTCATTATTTATACACATAACATTAATTTTACCATCTTTTGCATTTTTTTATTCCCAGCACTCCCGTTACAATTGGACTAATTTTTATTTATATCGTCTTCGGTTTTCTCCGTTGTCTGCTCTTCTTTCGGACAGATAATTTAAAATTTTGATAATGCTTTTTCAGCCAGAACAAATTAACGAGATGTTTCTATATCTGTGCTCTTTATATACCCCCCCCGTTGCTTGTTGATAATTTTGAATACCTTTTTGAAAAAATTAGCAATGTTATGGAAGGCGTTGGTGAATCGAATTTGTTAATTATAGGAGATTTCAACCTGGCAGGTATTCGTTGGACCCGCAATGAGCCTAACCAGACTCATTTCTTATCTCCAGAAAATTATAATAATGACATCGGCAACCATCTTGTGAACTTTCTTGCCCTAAATAACCTCAATCAATTCAATGACATTGTGAATAGTAACGGTAGAATCTTAGATCTCGTTTTATCCAATTCACATGAACTACAAGTCAGGCAAAGTACCGATATCTTAAGTCGCATTGATGTACATCACCCACCCTTAGAGATTGATTTTAGTTTTGATTTCAAATTAACAAAAATGCTAAAAAATAAAACCTTACTTAAATATGATTTTAATAAAAATGATTACATTCAATTCAATAAGGAATTACAAGAACTAGATTGGGCATTACTTTTACCTGAATTCATGTCGGTGGACAATATGGTTTCTATATTTTACACTCATCTGAATCGTATAATTGAGAAATGCGTAACCAAAATTGTAAATTGTAATAAGCAGTATCCCCACTGGTACTCACCAGACTTAGTTAAACTTATTAAAGAAAAAAATTAATTTCGAATTCTCTATAAAAAATATAAAAATCCTCGTGATAGAAATTCTTACGAACTCTTACGCACCCGTTGTTCCAAACTCATTAGTAATTGCTACTTTAAATATATTCAACAAATCGAATCGTGTCTGGTTAATCATAATAGCGTTAAAACTTTTTGGAGATTTATCAAACAAAAGAAAAAAAATAACAGTGCTATCCCCCAAAATATGACGTATGGAGAAAAAAAGTCATCCAATGGCGAGGAAAGCAGTGAACTATTTGCCCAAAACTTTTCATCAGTATATGAGAAAGATAACATAAGAGGCAACGAAGAGACTCAACCTCATCCCGTTTCAATAGATCAATCAAACGGCGTTCTGCACACAGTAAATATTAGTGTGTACGATGTAAAAATAGCAATGCTTAACCTCGACCAGAGCAAAGGTCCGGGTCCCGACAAAATTCCACCTATCCTAATTAAAAAGTGTGCACACAGTCTCGCACTCCCTCTGACTATCATTTACAGGAAATCGTTGTCTTCATCCGTTTTCCCAACAAGATGGAAACAAGCAAATATTGTACCTATACCTAAAAGTGGCGACCTTCACGACGTCACAAACTATAGACCCATCTCCATTCTCTGTTCATTTGCTAAAATTTTCGAAAAAATAATTTGTCCAAGTCTGAATTATCATCTCAAAAATCTTATTACTCCAAAACAGCATGGATTTCTCTCCCAGAAATCAACATCCTCCAATTTACTTTGCTATGTCACTACCTTAACCGAAGCTGTCGATAAAGGTCAACAGATAGACAGCATCTACACTGACTTTAGCAAGGCCTTTGATAAGGTAAATCACAGATTATTAATACATAAACTAAAACACATGGGTGTTCATGGTACCTTGCTAAACTGGTTTCACTCCTATCTAACTGACCGTGAACAAAGAGTAGTATTTGATGGTTATGAGTCAAGAGGATTAGATGTGCCGTCTGGAGTACCTCAAGGGTCCCATTTGGGCCCGATCTTGTTCCTTGTTTTTATTAATGACTTGTGCGATGTTATTTTGGATTCTAAAATTTTATTGTTCGCCGATGATTGTAAGATTTTTTAAATTATCCACACATTACTTGATTCAATACTCCTTCAAAATGATATCAACAGAGTTTCTAAATGGTGCACTGACAATAGAATGTTTCTGAATTCTTTAAAATGTGTCCACATAACTTTTACACGTAAACGCAACTCAATCTCAACTCAATATTTTATCGACGGTACTAAACTCCAGGAAGTCACAACCATTCGGGACCTAGGCGTAATATTTGATAAAAAACTAACTTTCACACCTCATATCGACAGCATTATTTCTAGATCCCTAAAAATGCTAGGATTTATCAAACGAAATAGTAAAAATTTTCAGAATCCCAAATCAAAAATAACGCTATACAATTCCTTCACCCGCAACGTGTTGGAGTACGCAAGTTCTATATGGAGTCCAACCTACAAAGTTCATATTCAGCGAATAGAGCGGGTTCAAAAACATTTTATGTACCACCTAGCGTATTGTGATAAGCGAGCTCGATCACTTCCTCATTACACCGATAGACTAAATTTCTACAATGTACGCACCCTTGAACAGAGAAGACTAAATATTGATTTAAATTTCCTTTTCAAAATTATTAATGCTCTAATAAACTGCCCTTTTTTACTCTATCAAATTATGTTCAACGTTCCTAGAATTGGTTCCCGACTAATACATTATATTCCGTTACATATTAAAAAATATAAAACTAAGCTGGGGTATGACTCACCTTTACCAAGAATGTGCCGTTATTTTAACGAGACATATAAAAGTCATCCCATTGATTTGTCAATGTCATCACTGGCCACCTTCAAATCAAACGTAAACAAGACTTAAAGCTACCTATCGTGTTGATCTATAAAATAATTACTGTTGCTGTTATGAAATGTATATGTAAGTGTATGTATTTGTGTATACATGTATGCATGTAGGTGCATACATGTACATTATTCTTTACGTATAGTTTTGTGTTCATCAATGTTGTGTTTGTCTGTAATTAGTGATAGTATCAACCAAGTTTAATTAGTGTAATTGAATTTCGAGAGCTTTGATATGAATCACTGTTGACAAACCTAAGAAAAAAAAAAAAAAAAATGCTTATTGTTTCCAGTAATTTGTATTAGTATTCTATTTTCTCCAGATACATCAGCAATTTTTGCTGCAGTTTCCCTTACTATCCCCAAAATTGTAATGGTTTTTGGGGTTAATTTAGTTTTCTGTTCTTTGCTTAATTTTGTTGCACTGTTATTGATAAAATTTTGTAGTTTAAGAACCGCATCTGTTGGTTTATTTACAAAACTCTTTTGATCCATCTTGAGTTACTTTTATTTACTGTAGTTTGCACAGAAAAAAATAAATATACAATATTCGTTAGCTTAGACCAATAGTCTATCGCGTGTATGTGATTTTACTTCTGTCAAAAACTTGTTGAGAGATAGACTTTTTAAGATAACGAAGAGTTTTTAATTTCAATATATTTATCAAACTTTTCTTCGTAGAACGATGTATTATTTGAAAATATTTTAAGACTATAGCTACTTTTTACTTCAAATCAAAGATAACAGTATTTATTTAAAAATTCCATAGATTATATCATAATACATAATATATTGGAACACGTGTTCATGCATGATGAAATACAATGTCGAAACGCGAAAATATTAGAAATTTTTGAACAAGTGTTTTGACGTCGAGATAGCACATTTGTGTTTTATTGAAAGTTTGCTAAGATACCTGTCAATTCCTTCCTTTAAATTCTGCAATCCCGTTTTTAAAGGTATAACGAATAATTTGAAGAGATTCTTAATAAAAACAACCAATATTTTGTATCAGTAAGATTTCTCCGTACATAAATAATGACAGAAAGTCAATCAATTATTTATGTGAACACCGCACTGAGAGTCCCGACTGATCTCTGCTAACCGTAACTAAGACATTCTTGGTTTGGGTGTTTAGAGAAGCTAAATGGTATGGGAAGGGAGAGAAAGTGGCAAAGAGGAAGGTGGGAATAACCTGGTCTATTCAGATTCAGTCACCAAATATGGCTATAGCCATTTCAAGTAACGCTTCATTCATGAATAATGTTCTTACAGCGGGAGGACCCTGAGAGTACCTTCCACAGTAGAATTTGCCGCAAAAATACAAAAGATTGTAGTTAATTAATTAATTGCGTCTGACTCTGTAATAAAGAACTATTTTAATAATTTGATAATCAAACTAATATCTCGGGTAGATATTAGTTTAATAACAACACTGACAGCTAATGTTCTGACCGAACTGAAATGGATAATAATTCTGACCTTAGCAGAGTACACTTTGCAGGAAGATGCAAATTCTCTAACTTTATCTTATAAGTTTTCGACATTCTATAAATGACCTTATTTATAGGCTACAGAGCCCATCCCCATTGTTTCTAGATAATCTTACTATTTCATCATCGATTGTTTTATAAACTTTAAAAATATTTGTTTTCAGGTCATTCATTTTTTTGATAATATACACTAATTGTTTTCTTAATGGCCCTCAACATAAGTGATAATTTTAATAGTTATAAGAAAATGACTCCAAAAAGTAATTTTCCTATTACACCAGCAAAAAATACTTCATTTCCATATAATTAAATTGACCCTACAAGTAATTTTGAAACTTTCGGAGAAAAAAAAATTGTCGCTTGCGTAAAGGGTCGAACAACGTGACATCTTTCGTTCATCGTTTAACGTTTCAGTTTTTATTTAGTGTTGACACTGACATTATTTTATTGGAAAATTCGACTACCCAACATAAGTTACCTTCTAAAAAAACGAGTTGAGTAACTTATTCAAAAAAATTACAAATAAACACTTATTTTATATGTAAAAAAAGAAACTTAAGCTTGTAGTAAAAATGAAGGATTTTATACGCATATTAACCTTGTTAAGTCCTTAAAATTTTCAAGTTTAAATCTTACTTCTGAAACATGGCACGGGTAACTATTATAATTAGATTTTAGAACATACGAACACGTTTTCTAAATTGACATTGAATTCATGAAATATGAATACGAGTATCAGGCATATATCTACCACCCGTGTAGACATAGAAAGGAAGAAGATCCTTTCTCCGGCGTAATATGCCTTCACGTTACCCGGTACATGTTACATAACTCGTTTAGCATATTACTCACTTCTCTGGAGACCCGGCTCAATTAAAATTTATTCACAGTTCACAGATTTACTAAAACTAATGACGTCGTCTTACAATACTGTCATTTGAATGGTGAAAAGTATGACCTATATGAAGCTATTTTATGATTTTGTATTTAAAGTACTGCAATGTTTGCATTAATCAAAAAAATGCAGTAGTACTAGTGTACATAATAAAAAGACCTTAGTAAAATTAGTAGGTGTAATGATAATTATTCAAAAATCATATCAGTACCAACACTGAAACAGTAAAACTGATGACATGGACGTTTATGGGTTATGACTATGATTTTGAATTGATAACAATATTTTGTGCATTTCTTGAAATATCGTGGAATGTGATTCGTTAAAACTTCAACTTCAGGCAACTACAAGACTGCATTACCTGTTGTCAAATACGTAACCTAAAAGATGCCCTTTTCATGACGCCCTTTTTCTCTCCGCACCGAATTAACGCCCCATGGACCTGTGATGCCACCAATGCAGTTTCGGTTTCATATCATGGATCTCGTTGATTGTGCACCAAATCATTGCTACGCTGATGACAGCACCGTTCACGAGGGTTATATTTTGACAAGCCCCCTTCCATTTAAGATGTCCGAACAGCTCGGGAAGTCGTGATACAAAAAATTGACAACCACTTCGAGAATTTTCTTACCTTGGGGAATATCAACCTGGTCAGTTTCAACGTCTCAAAAATCTAAGCGTGTCTGATTTCGGCAATTCCGGGTTTCCAATAAAGACTCCATTGAAATGTTTGAAGTAGGTAAGTATATCAGACCGGCTCTAGTATCAAGGCTCGACAGAAACCTGAGTAAATCCGGCTTCTAAAAAAACATGCGTCTTGTGCATAGACATATGAATATTAGTAGACCTGCCCTAAGTGATTAAAAGCGTATTATCCCCACTCCCCATACCGGTTCCATTAGAGCCGGCTGTGCTCGCGTACGGCCTCAAGTGAAATTTGAAAACGTGACGTCATCATTCTTGTGTGAACTATGTTCGAGGCATCATCGGTTCATTTTACGACATAACACGGCAAAATGTTTACTTGTACTATGAAAACTGGTAAAAATAGATGCGAAAAAAGAGAATAAACCCAATTGTCGTATTACATTCCATATATAAGCATTATTTTATTTTATTTTAAGCATATTCACATCGTATAATATGAATCAGTTGTTACTATCACATCGAGAAACGTCTGGACGCGAAACACAAAGCTGGTTGGTTGCTGGGAAGTAAATTATGAACATTTATAAAAGTGTCTTAACTAAATACTCTGAAACTAACTACGACTATGAATATAGAAGCTGCCTTACTTTGCCGAATTTGGACTTCGCAAATTTGTTCATAACGTGGCGAGTAATTTGCGCTCCCATGTAAAAATGACTATTCATTCAAAGCAGATTTTACTTTTAAGAAGTAAATGGTGATATTATAATGCGAGATGCCTATTTACTGTCAGATTGATTTATTGACGAATCACAGTCAGCTTCACTCCCTTCGGTCTTCAACAGTTGATTTTACCCCTCGCCTTTATCTTCTCGTCTATTAATTCCTATGTCTGTGGTCTTGTGTAAGGCTAGCAGATTATTCAATTGACCAGCTGCAACCTCTTTAAAAATTTCAAATACTCCCAAGAAATAAATTTGGAAGCCGCCCCTGGGCTGGAGCACCACAATACTTGATAAACCTACTTAAATCTGTGCCTAGGAGCTAGCAGCATTGATCTCCGGTGCATCGGGGCACGTGCGTGAAACTCGACGTACAAGAGCGGACAACCCGTTTATAGTCCACGTATGTAGAACAAGCCACCGACAACTGTTTTACCGCGTTCATATAATCAGTACCTCTTCAAGACCCATATTAATTAATAACTTTCTGGTGTCCCCATCTTAATCCACCTCACAACGCTGCTCAACCGGGTGGCGACATAGCTCCCCTGCCTGACTCATAGGGTTATTTTCAGTCAGCTTAGTTATTTAGTCAGTTTAGTTTAGTCATCGTTTGGAAATAACTAACATAAAGACATTCAGTCAAATTTAAACATTACAGTAATTGGGAAAACTTTACTGGGGTTATAACCATTAATAATTTCTAACATTTTACTCAGAAATCAATTAAGAAATCAGTAATTGAAATTAAAATAGATATCTACAAATAATATAAATGTATCGTCTGTAAGTGGGCTACCCACAGTTTGATAATGCCTTCAGAGGGCGAAACAGCTGTCACGCGTAATAATAATTACACAGCAGAACTTGTTTAAAAATAAACTGTTTTTATAAACCCAATAACAATATTATTGAATATATAAAAGATAAAAAAATTAAAATGGAGTTCTACAAATTAAACTTAATAACAATAAAAAATAAAAATAAACTTTATAAACTTATCTTTCTAAATAATTCCGTCAAAATCCACTCCGATTCCATTTAAAAAAATCAACATAAATTTTTAAGACATATTAACTTGAAACTCGTCATACCAATAGATACTGTAAATTACAACCACTTGATGAAAGAATTAAAACTCGCAGATAGAAGAATTGTTCCTGACTTGACTTTTATTTTAAAATATTTAATGGTATTACAGTCAGCCCTGATTTATTAAGCGTAATCACCTTCAACATACCAACTAGAACCACCCGATCAAAAAATATTTTTAATTACTATAATTATATCAGGACTGATTCATTTAGATACTCACTTGTACCTAGATTATACGCAGTTGGTAATAATTTCGCAGAAATTGTAGATGTTCAACAGCACGGAGTTACAAGAAAGCTATAGTAATATAATTCAATAATATTACCTTTCGGTAAATCAATTTTAAAATGAATATTTCCATTGAATTTGTAAATTAAAATAACTTACGTACCGAAACCAGACTTCTCAAACTATCAGATAAAACAATTTTAAATGATATAACATTTTTATTCAAAATTATTAAATGTCTAATTGATAGCCCTGAATTATCAACATTCATTTATACGAATGAACTTGCTAGAATAACTCGAAGTAAAGACACTTTTAAATGTAACATTTACCTCAATATTAACTAATCTATTAATTCACCAATTCCAAGAATTCATTACCTTGCAAACAAACGTTGTTAACTAATTTATTTGTTTGGTGTTAATATCATTACATTAAATCTTGTCTTTATTCCTTTTGTGATGTTTTGGACATCCACAAAAATAAACGATAAATAATAAAATAACGTGCTCTAAAAATTTTTTGTTTAAACAACGACGGAAGATTTATTGACAGACAGGCCTTGAGTAAACAGATTCCCACGGGAAAGGAGAGACCGGAGGACAGTCGAGTTTGGATCTTGGGTGGATTGACAGCCCCGAGAAAGGGATACAAATCAGAAGTGTTGTTTGAAATTGCAGTTAATTATTGAATTCAAATGGTGGTTTGATGATCTGGCGTGTAGGTAGCACAGATCATCCAGGGAATATAATATTTCCCTATGAAAAATATATTGTGGATTAATAAACTATCTCTGCAGGGAGAAAAATAACAAACCAGTCACCAAAATACAAATGAACAGAAAAACTCACCCAAGAATGGCATTCACAAATGGAGGTCTTCTATTTTTGTCATCAGCTTCGGTTTCAGGCAGCAATCAGCAATCACTTTGCATTTGCACTCGAAAAGGTTATAACCAGCTCACAAGAGAGAAGAATTCTTAAAGATAGAGATGAATCAGCACATTCATCGTAACACACAGTGTCGAATTTGTGACATTTTATTTTGTCAAAAATATATATTTTAATTATTTTTATCTTAAATAGACCTCTTTTGACGAAATATCATGTCTCAGATGAATCTACTGAACAGATGTAACAGGTGACCGCAATTTGGTTATCATTCACCTGCAGAGAAAATACTATGCGAAATTGACAAGAGATGTCGCTTTTTGTCTATTCTATTTTTTAAAAAAATTAATTAATTAATTATGTTTGTATATTAAAATAATTTTAAATTAAGTTTTAAATCTAATGCTTCTCCATACTCCCCGCCTTGGAAGTTCTCAGAACTTGCAAAGAAGTAAGAGAACAACGTACAAATAAATAAACGTCAAATCATTTCAAGTGACTCTATTCACATATAATATCCAAGAATTACGTCGGAAGGTCACCAAAAAAAAGCTTTCAACAGAACGAAAAGTATAAACTTAATAAAGTTCAACTGACAAGAGTACAATTAACTGTAACGGAATATCATGGCATAGTCGGAGATAATTTGAACTACCAAAAAAAATAACAAAAAATAAAAACAAAAAATAGAAGTAAGCAAATTATTGAGTCGGAAGGGGATATAACTTGATAACCGGTCGTTTGAAGAACCCAAATCGTGTCTTCACCGTCGCAACGCGAACAATTTTGTCCAATCCGGGATGGACCTCAGTGATTACACCCAAAGGCCAGTTCAATGGAGGGGAATCTTCCTGTCCCACCAGAACGACAGTTCCGATCTCAATCGGATGATCAGGGGTAGCCCACTTCTGCCTGACTTGCAAAGTGTGCAGATACTCCACACGCCATTTTTTCCAGAAAGACTGAACCATACTATCCAATAATCGTTTGCGCTGAGCGAAATTAATTTTACTGCCCGTCGGGATAGATGCAGGTAAGTATTGTAATGGTGTAGTCATTAAAAAATGCGCAGGTGTTATGATTTCCGGATCAGGGTCGGAAGATACGGCTGTGAGCGGGCGAGAGTTCATTATGCACTCTATTTGCACTAACACAGTCTGAAGCTCCTCATAAGTGAGAAGCTGAGTTCCGATCACTCGGTATAAGTGAGTTTTCATGCTTTTCACGTTAGACTCCCATATACCTCCGAAATGGGGTGCGCGTGGTGGAATCATTTTCCACTCGATACGACGCTTGGCGAGTTCTCGTTTTAACGCGGGCTCATATTCCGATTCAACTAAAAACTTGTAAAGGTCATCCAATTGTGCCTTTGCACCCACAAAATTGGTACCATTATCCGAATACAAGCACGACACAGGGCCACGCCGTGAAATAAAACGGCTGAAAGCAGCCAGGAAAGCATTTGAAGTTAAGTCAGAGACCAACTCAATATGAATGGCTTTGGTCACAAGGCATACAAACAGACAAATATATGCCTTCTGCGAATGTTGTCCTCTCCGACGAGCCAGCGTAATACGTAGAGGACCCGCGTAATCAACACCGGTGTGAACGAAGGCTTTTGCTTCAGTAATACGATATGAAGGTAAATCTGCCATCTTTGGGGTAGGATGTGATGGATTTGAGCGGAAGCAGCAGTTGCATTTCCGCACCCTTGCCCTAATAACCGTCCTAGCATCTAATATCCAATAGCGCTGACGTAATATAGACATAAGAAGTCCTGGACCGGTATGACAGTTCATGACATGAAAGTGATCTATGATAAGATTTACAACACAGTCATGTTTAGGTAGTAATATCGGATGTTTAACCTCAAAAGGTAAGTCCGATTTAGAAAGGCGTCCCCCGATCCGTAACAAATTGTCCTCATCAAGAAATAAAGACAAACCCTGAAGCCTTTTGGAGTGGAATTTGCCTTTCTGAAGTGCAGCAATATCCTTTGAAAAATGAGCATTTTGCACGGAACGAAGAACAGCCTTTTCAGCAGTCACAAGATTATTGACTATTCCAGAGGAAGGTGATATCTTTTTTATGAATCGGAGAATATAAACGACACTCCTTAGTAGTTTATCCCAAGTGGATATACGCTGGGCCAGTTCACCCAGAACCGATTGTTCACCCAGAACCATTGCAGTGAGCACATTAACTTTGTGTTCAGGCATTTCACCGGTATTGGTGGGGCGAAACGGTTTTACTGGCCATTCCAAAGGTGGGTGGCGAATCCATGATGGGCCGTTCCACCATAAATCATGCGAAACGAGTTGAGAGGGTAGCATGCCACGAGAAAGGCAATCGCTCGGGTTTTCAATACCGGCGACATGGTAAAAATTTTCCGGAGACAAATTTTCCTGGCACTGAGCTACACGATTGCTAACAAACACCGACCAACGATGCGGTGAGGAATGTATCCAGGAGAGCGCAATGGTAGAATCTGAAAACGCGTATGTTCCTGCAATAGAAAGACGCGCACGATAACTCTCTTGAACCGTCCGTATTAATTTTGACATCAAAACTGCGGCACAAAGCTCCAAACGAGCGAGAGTTGTCACTCTCGTGGGAGAAACCTTTGATTTTGCACACAATAACCTCACTGAAATATTTCCAGAGAGATCAGTGGTGTGCAAATAAATCACGCAGCCATAACCATTCATGCTCGCATCGCAGAAGGCGACAACGAGCACTGTACTGTCCTTTAGGACGCCAACATGGCGGGGGATTTTTACTGTCGAAATTAAAGGAAATTCCTGTGTGAGAGCCGAAAACCTTTGAATAACGCTCTCAGGGGGTATATCATCCCAACCAATGTTACACAGCCATAGCTCCTTAATAAGTAATTTCGCATACAGAATGACAGGGGCGACCAAGCCGAGAACATCGAACAAGCGGGCTACTATGGAGAGTATGTTCCGCTTCGTGCACTTCTCCTGAACATAAGAAGACGTAAAGAAGAAGCTGTCATCAGCTGGTTCCCACGAAAGGCCTAACACCTTAGCGGCATTGTTAGAACCAACAGTAAAGTCCACTGGGCTTCGGTGAGAATCTGGAAGATTCTCAAGTACCACTGAAGAATTACTAGTCCATTTTACCAAATCAAAGGCACCGGACTTAAACAACGAGATCAATTCTCGCGACAGACGTACGGCACTGGGTTCATCTACAATAGAATATACCAGGTCGTCCATATACAACTTAGACTCTGCCACATTGGCAGCGTCCGGAAAATGTTGTCTCATATCCTGGGCCAACTGTCGAACAGTGCGCATTGCCAAGTATGGACTAGCTGTTAGTCCGAAAGGGACCCGATTGAATTGAAAGGTTTGTATGGGATCGTTGTCCGCGAATCGAAATAGAATTTTCAAATATTTGCGATGCTTGCTTGGAACCTCAATCTACAAATACATCTGCTTTATGTCTGCAGTAATAGCAATGGGAAAAAGACGAAAGTCTAACAGAAGCAAAAAAAGATCGGCTTGCAAATTCGGACCAGTATAAATCACGTCATTTAATGACAATCCTGTATGTGTCTTAGCGCTCGCGTCAAGTACAATCCGAGGCATAGGTTTATCCGGGCGAGTGACAGCGTGATGCGGAATGTAATATCCGTCATCGGTAATATCCGACCTTGAAACTTTTGCTAAATAACCGTTTTCAATGTACTCATGAATAACTTTATTATAATTCTCCCGCAAAGCCGGTGAATGTTTAAATTTTCGCTCCAAAGCCATAAATCGGCGCTGAGCAGTAGCAAGGGAATTACCCAATTGCTTCGGGTCTTTACAGAAAGGTAAAGCAACAGAATACCTTCCGTCGACGGTGCGAGAAATGGATGATATAAATAAATTCTCACATTCCGTCTCTTCCGGACTTAGAAATTGCATGTTGGGTATTTCCTCTAACAGCCAAAATTTTTGTACTAAGTCATTAAGCGCAAGTGCCGAAAATGACGTACTTGTATTAAGCACATTACTAGGGTAGTCACCCATTAATACAAAACCGAAAGTAGTCGCTAATGCCGGAGGTTCGCCGTTACCAGATTCAACCCTGTTCCCTAAATAAATATATGGGAACAGTTGTGCACCTAATACTATATCCACGCATCCAGGAATATTCCACGTTAAGTCAGCGAGAGGTATACCCTTTAAGTAACTCATATCACCCTTGGTTATATAGTGATTAGGTAGCTGATCTGTAATACTGTCAATGACAAGCGCATAAATATTATATTTATTATTCGGGTACACGCGGGACTCAATGTCCAAATAAACGTAACCCAAAATTGGTTTGGATGCTGAACCGATTCCTTTTACAAAGGAATTGTTTAAAGGAATTATTGGTAAGTTGAGGATCTTGCAACAATCAACAGTAATTAAATTGTTCTGTGAACCGTTATCCATTAAGCACCGAACAATAACTTTATTTCCATTTTTACTCTTTGCGAATACTTGCGCGGTTGATAATAGAATCGTATTATGTGTCGCTTTCACAGAAAGGGAACATGAGTTATTTATGTTTAGCGGAGGTTCTTCAAATTGTGTATCACAATTTTCGGATGTCCCTGTAGATGTTCGCGACGTGTGTGCGTGGGTACTTGATGGAGTTTTAGCATTGTTATCAGCACTGCCAAAATGCAACAAAGTGTGATGACGTTTTTTACAAAACTCACAAGTTAAAACCGATTTACACGCGTTTATTGTATGCCCTCCACTAAGGCAATTTACGCAAGCATGTTTTGACTTTATAAATTCAAAACGCGCCTGTGAAGAGCTCATATTTTTAAATTTAACGCAATCTTTAATTGTATGATTAGTTTTATTACAAACAAGACAACAATTTGTGCGCGAAGCCGTAAACCGAGGTACATTCTCGTTGCTAGCAAGGAACGATTTAAAATTTTTATTAGAACGAAATGATGACGTGGTGGACAGTTTTTTACCGGATTCATTTGAATTGCCTAAACGTTCTAAAATCTTAACCTGATCTTGAACAAACGAGACTAAATCGTCATATGTCGGAATCTCTTTATTCCTGACTGACAGCTCGAAAATCTGTGCGATTTGAAAATCAATTTTTCTAAATGCACAATGAAATAAGATAAAATCAGTTAAATTTTCAATCTCTAATTGTTTTAACGCTGCAACTGATGCAGAAAAATTTTCAATAAAAAAGTCAAGACTGCCAGATGTATTTGTACAATTTTTTGCATCAAGAATATTATTTAAATAATGTGTGCCTAGTGCACGTTTATTTTGAAATTTGTTTACCAAAGCATTCCAGATTATATTGTATGTGTCACCTCCAGGTACAATGCCTGCAGTAACCTTTAAAGCGCCGTGTGTCAATTTACCAATTAAATATTGAACACGCTGGGCGTCGGTTAATTGTCTATTATTATGTACATTAGATTTGAAAGCTTGGTAGAAAGTAGGCCAATTTCCCATTTTACCATCAAATGATGGTAATTCCAAAGGTGGCAATTTAATAATACAATGATCCCGCGAATCGTTGCGTGACGCGTTTTGAAGGTTAAATCGACTTCGTTTGACCTTCAAATAAATATCATCAAATGCATTTAATTGTTGGAAATCCGGTTTAAATGAGTCGTCCAAAGTCAACTGACGGTCGTTAAGTTTGTCAATAACAGTTTCAAACTGAACTCTCAAGTCTTCAATCATATCCGACTTTGTCATGAAGTCTTCATTTTTTCTTGACTCGAAGGTATTTAAATTATTTGATAAATTATACAATTCATTCATCCGCAAAAAAAGATTTTCCTTTTTTGCCGTCAAAAGAGTCAACGTTCTATCCTGAATATCTCCAGAAACTTCTTCAGTAATTCTCGGCATTTTTAATGAGATGACAAAATATTCTTAACCAAAAAAAGTATACAATAATGTTGTAAGTATTGTAAAATAGAATTCTCCAAAAATTACGACAATTCCAATATATTATATGTTTCGAATCTACCAAAGAATACGTAAAAAAACGAAACTAAATTCACTATACCTAAATAATATTAAGTAATTTGAGCTTTAATGAAATTTACCAAAAAATACGCAAATTTCTAATGCTAGAAAAATTATTTATGTATGCTAGAAATTGGTACTGATAGGTACTTCTTAAATCACCAAAAAAATTACGTGAATAGAACATCCATTTATCATGTTTCCAAATCTAAATCACTAAATATTAATCAATTTTCGCTAGCAATATATCCGAGCTACGTAGGACCAAACTTATGGTTTGATGATCTGGCGTGTAGGTAGCACAGATCATCCAGGGAATATAATATTTCCCTATGAAAAATATATTGTGGATTAATAAACTATCTCTGCAGGGAGAAAAATAACAAACCAGTCACCAAAATACAAATGAACAGAAAAACTCACCCAAGAATGGCATTCACAAATGGAGGTCTTCTATTTTTGTCATCAGCTTCGGTTTCAGGCAGCAATCAGCAATCACTTTGCATTTGCACTCGAAAAGGTTATAACCAGCTCACAAGAGAGAAGAATTCTTAAAGATAGAGATGAATCAGCACATTCATCGTAACACACAGTGTCGAATTTGTGACATTTTATTTTGTCAAAAATATATATTTTAATTATTTTTATCTTAAATAGACCTCTTTTGACGAAATATCATGTCTCAGATGAATCTACTGAACAGATGTAACAGGTGACCGCAATTTGGTTATCATTCACCTGCAGAGAAAATACTATGCGAAATTGACAAGAGATGTCGCTTTTTGTCTATTCTATTTTAAAAAAAAATTAATTAATTAATTATGTTTGTATATTAAAATAATTTTAAATTAAGTTTTAAATCTAATGCTTCTCCAAATGGTATTAGAGAATATTGCGGAATATTGAATTAAAGTGAAAGATTATTGATCCGGTGTTTGTGTGAAGTGAAAGTGATTCGACTCAGTGGGAAAACAATTAATAATAATGACAATAATAATAATTGGATAATTTGTAGAGCGCCGTTTTGTAAAAACCCACCTCAGGGGCGCCAGGTGTTGTGCAATCGCGATTGTGTTATAAAGTTGTGTTGATTTAAACGTGATTTCGTATACAGTTCGAACTAGATTGCTTGTCTTAAAAACATGAAAATAATAAAAATATTGATTGCGTTTTAAAATAGAGTGAATGTACTTAAAGGCAGGAAGTGTTTAATCGGGCTAAGTTATTGATTTGGCGAGATGGCATTCTATCCACGGAGACCGAAAACCAGAGAATCAAATAGATTATTAACTGTGGGTTCGAATCCTAACAGATTAGGGAGGTACAATTTTATTTACAGGAATATTTAATTACCCTTTTATAAGCGTAGGGAGGAGGTCGAAAATTAAAGTGATTTAGCTATATAGTGTAACCAGGTAAGTTTCACACGAGGATTTGGAGGTGACTAACAGGGTGAGTTTTTTATATTATTTATTAAATTTCAGAGGACCTTTTTAATAATAGGATACTACCGAGGTACAGGAACCGAGTTTGCAACGCCTGCAACCCAAATAATCTTCCCATAAGAAGGGATATGCTAGACGCATTGTCAATCAGCTGTGAGCGAGAGACGAGTCAACGACCTTTTCATATATAGGACAAGACGCAGGTACAGTCAGTCAAAGGGGGAAGTTTTGCTAGCGTATGCCGTCCCAAATTGAAAGCGATCGGATACAACCAGACGGAACAAAATGAAAACTTTTCTTCTGTTATTTGACCTTCTAATTTAATACTTTCATCTATTGTTTGACTTTCTAAGTTACGAATTGGGATGCACAAAAACAAATCTAAAGTCGAAAGAGGGAGATGGTAATCTCCGAAATAAAACTACCAACCGAACAACTTTTCTCAACAGGTATCTTTCGAGAGGTAGGCAGCCTCTTTAAATTAAATGCAAAAAATCAAACCAATTATCCGTTTATACCTTACCTGAGAGGATAGGTATTCAGTAGAAGTTACCCATACCTAATACACGAGGATGCTAGTAACCTCATAAAATAAATACTGGAACCAAATATTAAAATACAGACAGTCCTCATCCCAAATTTGGCATATCGAGTAGACCTTACATATATCTCACATGATAATTGGCTGAATGGGTAGGCACACAACCTATCGTTAATAAGCAGGCAGAATGTCGACAAGATCGTCGTGTGTTATATGTGTATTGACCTAGAAAGGGATGTAAATCCCCGACGACGTGGGAGTTACAACGTTTTCTAGAGGTGGCACGTAACTTAGGACCTTACGTGTCACATTTTCGCGACTAGATTCGTGATAAAGGGATGTTATGGTTTTCCCCTTCTACACTCAGTAAAGTAGTTTATCCTGGAGGTGTTTGAGATTGGGGCAATTCTGAAATTGGTGAAGAGACCTGGTTTTCTTTATTCTGGCGTGAAGGTTGCCGATTTGGAACAAGGGGAGACCCGGCCGGTTGTGATATCCAGACACGCAGATATCGATCGCCTTGCTCAAATTATCATCCATCAGTTTTGTTTGGTAAGCGGAGGAGCCAATCTTAACTTGAAAAAAAATTCATTTCCTTTCCTCTCCTTCCCCTCCCAAAATATATACATGGATGGCGCCGACAACTAACACCATAAATTTATCGTATGTATATCACATATATAAAATCTAACACTTTATTATATTCACATTACCCTACGATAGGTAGAATCGAGTAGCTAGGGGGGGGTGAGCAGGCGACTTAGAAGATAAGGTTTATAAAATGGTTTTGAAAAACAGCGGTAATGGATTCAACTCACTCTATCTCAAAAGAACCAAGGGATACCACACAAAACATAAATAACTAGGTTTCTAAACCGAGAAACAAAAACCCAACACAACGTTCGGTGAAGCCTTTTTATACTGAACCGTCACGTGAAATGAGTACGTTCAAGGTCGTACGTCACGTAGACAAACTAGGATGTACACACTTGAAGGGGTGTGTAATAAAGAAAAGACGGCAGGGAGGACCTTCCTACCCCGGATATATATATAACCAAAGCCTTATGGAAAAGTTACCTACGGGACTTAAGGAAAATGTATCGTAGAAAGAAGAGAAGGAAAAGTTTGAAGTAGAAAGGGCAGATCATTACACTTTCTACAAGTAAATAGCATATTCCTTTTAATTTTAATTTTGTTTTTAACACACATGACTGTATGCACGTAAAAACATGTGTTATTTTGTTGTTGTTGTTTTAAAAATAAAAACTTCCCCTTTTCACTGTATTATACAGCAAATAATGTAATATACGAGTATGTATCACGCCCATCAGGGCGTTTAAATTAAAAATAATAATAAATTTAGTTTTACAAATAGATCTCCGAAAAATGATAAAGAAACTAAATTCAGTTGCAATTTATCAGTTCCAAGCACATATATGTAGTTCATATTCAAATTGTGTGTGTTTTGTCCATCACATATGTTTGTTAATTTAACAATAAAATTATAATACTACACACATTCAAGAATAGACAAACTCGCGTCAACATTTTAAAGCCAGTTCAGCTGTATTATTTTTTCACCTGCTTTATAAAGTTAATATCTTGAGTCTATTAACGAGAGACCCCAATAAAAGTAAGAGTCCCCCGAGGAATGGCGAAGTCTATGCTAACATTATAATGGTCGTGTTGTAGCGCCGGCGGTCATTCGGGAAGTCGCCAGTGGCGTATTCAGTGGCGTACCTAGTGAAGCGACGACGGAGTGGCCTGATGCAGTCGTCTAAGTGTTTGCCAAGTATTTCCCCATGAAGGCCGCCTCGGGGCAGGAATGCTTATGAAAGCAAACTTCCACATCCACAGGTCTTTGGACCCGGTAGAATTTTCCCTTCAGACGTCGCGATGTTGTTATGAGAAAACTACATTATAATGAATTCTTTTACGGTAGTTTCAATCATAAACATGAACTTTAATATGGCGGAAACTTGAGGTGGGTAAATATGCTGGAAACTGTCTATGTACCTGTTGTGTTCACATAAATCAACTGCGAATAATATTATTCGACATGGGAGAATATAATATTCTATTTTATTGTAAAACATGTTGTACAGAGACGAGTTTATTACATGGTGGAAAATGAAGCACACAAATTGAAAATGCATTTCCGCAAATTGTGAATGTAAATAATACTAATTAACTATATACTACTTTAGAAATGATTCAGGTGGGTATATATTTTTATAATTTTTCTTAGAAAGATTTAATTAATTGATTACTGTTTCATTAATATTAATGTTTTATGATCTTGCCATATATTTTTCAAGTAAAAAATGGTGATTCAAATCTGCAAAATAATTTTTTTAAATATAAAGAAAAAAACACTGTGACAAGGAAAAAAAGTTGACTACGGACACCAAAGCTCACAATTTTCGAGTTTTTGCATTTTTTTAGTGAAAGATTTTTCGCTTTTTCACTTTGATGTTTTTGGAATCTTCTTTGCCTTTTTGACCGTACACTCACAATTGTGAGGGTAAGTTCAATATTTAATTTCGAATGGTGGAAATAATATTAATACAGCTTAGTAAATATATTGAAAAAAGTAAAATTTTAGTTAGTCAGCAATCTTGTTTTAGAAATAAACATTCACGCAAAACAGACATAAATTATGTTATTAATGAATATAAAATAACCATGGACTAAAAGCAATGTACAATAGCAATGTTTTTTGATTTCGATGTGATTTTGAAACAATGGACAGAGATGTATTAATATCCAAATCAAAATATATGGTAATATTTGGCAAAGAACTAGAATGGTTTAAATACTACCTGAAAAATAGATAACAAAAAACCAAGTTGTAGACGCCACATCGGAAGAATAACCAGTGAACCTAAGACTTCCACAAGGATCTGTATTGGGGCCATTACTGTTTATATCATATATCTACAATATACCGCAGTGCTTAAACAAACTGTTTGAAAATGATACTTTTTCATATATAACATAAATAATTTTGAAGAAGTTATGCTCAAAATACAATACGACCTGTATCAAATATCAATGTGGTTAAAGATAAACAAATTAAAACTATATGTTACAAAAGTAAATAAATGGTAATAGGTAAAAAATTCGACGGACTCATAGGTAACAAATTATCATAGACAACAAAGAAATAGAGGAAGTAGAAAAAATCACATCAAAATAATCTCTATTTTTAAGGATTTAAAGAACACAGAGAGAATCTAAAAGCTAAAAGCCTCGCTCCTTTTCGTGGGTTATGCCTACATACTATACAATATAGGTTTTATATGTATTGTAAAGTGTCCTCGATGTCAAAGAAAAAAGTTTTTAAAAGGTTTTTACTAGATATAAAAATGTATAGATTTGGAACCGGACTTGATCGATTGTGAGCATAGTTAGCTACTTGAAAATATTAACACAGAGAGAATCTAAAAGCTAAAAGCCTCGCTCCTTTTCTTGGGTTATGCCTACATACTATAAAATATAAGTTTTATATGTATTGTAAAGTGTCGTTGATGTCAAAGAAAAAAGTTTTTAAAAGGTTTTTATTAGATATAAAAATGTATAGGTTTGGAACCGGACTTGATCGATTGTGAGCATAGTTAGCTACTTGAAAATATTATTTAGCTGGATAAATTACATACTATTACTAGAGGGATGTTGGAGAAGAAGTCAAATATTTATGGAAATTTCATTGCAAATAATTAATAACTAGCTTTTTGCCCGTTGCAGGCAATTAAATGGTAAAAATGAATTATTTTTAAATGATGGGCAAAAAAAGGATGATTCGGTATTAAATGTGGATGAGGCAAGGCGTGTGTGCCCACAAATGTGTAAAGTATATGTATATTTGAATGTGTTTGGCTATGGGTAAAAAAATATATTTGATGTAATGTTTCACTGTGGATGAAGCAAAATGTGTATACTTACTTGGCTGTTACATGCAACACAACACACGCTCTCGAGTTTGTGTGTATTGATGCATATAATGATTGTTGCCAAACGAAACTAAGAAAAACAGCAATTTATCAATCGGTACAGATCGCACTTACAGAGATTTTCATATATATACAAAAAGCGCTACATAAATTTAATGTAAAAAAAATTATTCATTTCCATTTGAAAAAATCATGTACATTAAGTAAAAATTTTCCCAACTTCTGCCAGAAATTGAAACGCAACGATATTCTATCGGCTTTTCAATTATTCCGAGTAAATTTATCGAACTTTTACATCCCGCCGATAGTCTGTTCTGTGAAATAATTTTTTTTTGTGTCACCGTTTTTTTTCATTAGCTTCCAAAAACGCATTTTAATCGAGTTTTTCGAAAAATTCCAAACCTGAATACGTTATTGCGACGCAGTTTTAATGGATTGTATAAATTGCGACCAATTATTAACGTTGTAAAACTTCAGTCTACGATATTTTCCTAAATTTTAAACCGCAGAGGATGAAATTTTTTTCCGATCTGACTTATTCGAGAACAGAACTTGTATGATACTAAAATGGCCCTGAATCAGTTTCTGCGAACTGAAACTGAAAGTCTTCCGAAATGCAAGCGATAGGAGCCGACTTTCGCCAAACACCAATGACACGCATGGCTTTGACCGAAAACGATCCTCAAAGTCGTCTAAACGTAAAGGACATAGAGTTTAAGTTAAATTAATGCTCTTCTTTATAGTTTTACTAACTATGAATATTTTGTTCTACCGACACATTATTTTGGCACTCTTGAGACAGTACTTACAATTGTGAGTATCACTTTTCCCAAGAAAATTGTTAAATAAAAAATATATATTTTTTATTTTGTTACCCTTATTCATATTATAATAATATAAAATAAAAATAAAACTATTTGTCAATAGAGCTCAAGTCTGAAAAGGATAAGAATAAATACCAACTTTTTTGTCAATAACTCTTTAATTTCGAATTATGGAAAAAAAAGTTTACGTTATTTAGCAGGTCTGCTAGTGAATAAACGACTGAGAGTGACTTTTAATTTTTTTGCAATGACATTTATAGGCATAAATACACACATATATATATACAGTGACCGGTCGGTGGCCGAGTTGACATCGCGTTTGGGTCTAACTAAGTGAATAACTTGTACCTTGACTTCTGGACCAAACAGACACGCGAAAGCGTTCAGTTTGGGACAAAATTCAGGACATAAGGCCTCTGAAGATGGACAGTGAGATCTGTCCAAAACGTCAGGAATTAAAAGTCCTTTTAAGGGCTACTTTACGCGGGTAAACCGAGAACATCATTCTACATATATAAATAGGCATAAATAAATTCCAATATATATATATATATATTTTTTTTTATTTTTTTTTATTTATTATTTAACATTATAAATGATAACAATATGCAGACTTATAAATAATTTGTTCATTATTATTCTATTTCTCCATAAGTTGAGCTCCAGGAGCTCGTGTTTATGGGAGGAGTCTTTACATTTAGTTCTAATGATTTTTTAAACAATAATCAAAAACTTTTGAAATAAATACAAACATAATATTAACATAGGTACACAAATTAGAAAATTGTTTTTTTAAAGATAATTAAAATAATTCATCTTTTTACAGATTAAGTAAGCGTGAGGAAATTAAGGGTACAATATATCAAGAAAAATTTAGAAAAGTAGTTTTTTTTTAAAGACAATCAAATTAATATATATTTTTTACAGATTGAGTAAGAGTAAGAAAATTAGGGGTACAATATATCATTATCCAATTTTAGGGACTTAATTAACTTTTTGAATTGTTCATAATTCACAGTTTCGGTTACACTAATTTTATTTTTGGACAATAATATATTGTACCATCTCACACCTAAATACGAATAGTGGTGCTGAGCCGTGGTCGTTCTAAGCATAGGAATGGCTATTAAGCCATTTGTTTTGAATCTATTGCTTATGCTATCTGAGGGGTGAATTTTATAAATAAAATATTCTTTATAAATTTGATATAAGGCGATTCTCTTATACAATTCTGTTATAGATGGTACATTAAATTCCTGAAATATCTCTAAAGTAGGGGAGTCATATGGTTTTCTAAGGATGATTTTTATAATTATTCTTTGAATTGTAATTATGGGCTGTAAAGAAGCCTTAAAAGCCCCTCCCCACCCAATAATCCCGTACTGCAATAAGGACTGAATTAATGCATAATAGACAATTTTGATAGTTTTCTTATTTAAAATATTTCGTATATTATAGAAAATATAGATAAGTTTTCTTATTCTTTCAACAGTGAGATTAATATGGTCTTTCCATTTAACATTTTTATCTATTAAGATACCAAGATATTTTATATTGGATTTATGATTTAGTTTCGCGCAGTCCGTATTACATGTACCGTCATTTACACAGTTTTTAGAATGAATTGTTATGTTAATTAGGTTATTTGGCACATCTTCTTGTAGAGTGAAAGGAATACAATATGTTTTTTCTGTGTTAAGTGATAATAAATTGCCATCGAACCAATTTTTTATAACCTTCATATCCTGATTCGCTGCATTGGTAATTTCGTTCCATGTCTTTTTTTCGATAATTATTGCAGTGTCGTCAGCGAAGGATATAAGTTTACCATTAAGTGATAATTTAAACATATGGTTAACGTAAATTATAAATAAAATTGGTCCAATAACAGTCCCTCGGGGAATTCCAAATTCTAAAGTTTCATCTACGCTAAGTGAGTTATTAAGTTTTACTTTTTGGTTTCTTTGAGTTAGATAGCTTTGCAGCCAATACCTTACCTTACCAATAATACCGATATCATTTAATTTATTAATTAGTTTTGTATGGGAGATACTATCAAAAGCCTTACGTAAATCAATGAAAATGCCAAGGCATTTATTTTTTTATCTAATGCACGGTATATAGTTGAAGTTAGTTCTGCAATGGCATCATGAGTGCCTAGTTTCTCTCTAAATCCAAATTGGCTAGGACTAATTATTTTATTTTTTTCAATATAGTATAAAAGTTGCTTTTTTACGATCTTTTCGAAAATTTTTGCAATGTTTGAGACAACAGATATGGGTCGATAGTTTGATATTTCTTCAGGGCTGCCAGATTTAAAAACGGGTGTTACAATAGATTTTTTATAAACGGAGGGGAATATTCCACTATTTAAACTAATATTTATAATGTGTGTAATTGGAATTAATAATTCATTATAATTTTTCAACATTTCTACTGTGACTCCATCAAACCCTGGTGCAGATGCACCTTTTAATTCACTTATAATATTTTTTATGTCATCTGTTGTTACCGGTTTGAAAACTGACAGATTATTTTGTTTGTGACAGTCCTTTTCGAAATTATCTATTTTATAATTTTCATCAATCCGTGTAGCTAAATTTTGTCCGACGTTAGCGAAATATTTATTGAAGGCATTAGCACATTTTGTCGGTTCCATTAGGGCATTAATAGAATTTTTTCCGATATTAATTTTTTTAATTTGAGTTTTTTTGTTTTTTCTACTATTTATTTCATTTATTGTTTTCCATATATGTTTTACATTTTGTTTAGCCACATCAATTTCATTTTTGTAAAAGTTTTCTTTAGTTGTTTTTAGTAAACAGGTTAATTTGTTCCTAAATTTTTTATAATCTGTGTATATTTTTTTATCTAAGGGAAATTTCTTTGTCAAGCGATATAACTCTTCTTTTTTTCTAATAGACACGATTAAGCCATGTGAAATCCATGGTTTTATTTTTTTGAATTTTGATTTAATTTTTATGGTTTTAATATCTGTTGATGCTGTAATATAATTGCATAGTATATTATCAAAAATATTTGCGCATGTTTCAGCACATGTTGATTCTAATACGGAACGCCATTTTTCTGTTTTTATTTTTAGGCTTAATTTATGATGGTTTAGTGAATTTTTTGTAAAAGTATTGCATTTTGAATCAATATAATTATTAATATTAAGTTTTTGTATATAGATGCAAGTGTGATGATCAGTAATATTATTTTTTAATATTATCGTGTGTAATTTGTCGGTATCTTTAGTGTTACTCCATATGTGGTCGATACAAGATGGACGTTGACCCGTAATTTCTCTAGTATATTTATTTATACACAATATGAAATTCATTTCCGTCATATAATTGATAAATTCAGTTTTTATTCTGTTACTATTTTCGTTTGAAACATCTATGTTGAAATCGCCGATTATTGTTATGTTCTGTTTATTTTTTTTGATAAGATAATGCTTCTCAATTCATCCATAAATGTGTACTCGTTTGATCCGTGTGTTCGGTAAATTGCAATAATATTAAAACACATTTTATTTACATTTAGATTAATATCTAAGCAATTAACTCGCTGCATAGGTACTTCTTCCACTGCGATGTTTGAATAGCAAGATTTAACAAATACAACAATACCACTATTTCTATTAATAGCACAAGATGTTGCGAAGTAGGTATATTCTGGTATGCAAAATTTATTGTATACGTTGGTGAATGCTTCCGTTAAAACTATAACGTCCGGTTTATGATTTAGTAAATTAATTGAGAGTAAAAATTCATTGAAATTTTGTTTCATTGATCTGATATTTAAATGGAGTACAGAGAATGAATTTGTTATTTTATCCACGATTTTATTACAATCTTTTAAAGTATGACAAATATATTCTGAAATATTAAGCGTTTTATCTAATTCCTCAGTGAAGAAATTATTCATTTTAAAAGAAATAAGGAAATAATATTGTTATAACTAATTGTCAAAAATGAATTTGATTTCGATGACAAACTATAAATTAGCAGCATATGTTCACGGATAATATCAAGGTTGACTTGAAATAGTTTTGGTGACAATATTGAACAACTTAGCATTATATTACTAGTGATGATATTATGAAGATGATACATACTATGTAGTATATTAATTTTGTTTTGTATAAATAATATTTTAAAAACATTAACACTTTGAGAGTAGGCTAATATTTTAATGTTGTGTTTTTGTCTTAAAATTTTACAGAAATAGTTAATTAAATATTTTTTGGATATTACTGATAAATCGTTATCTCTTCGATGGTAGATTAATAACATTGAAATGTTTCTCAATTGTTCGAAAGTTTTAATATTAATAGCTAAATTGTGCGAAAAGTCAGAAAAGTGTGAAAAGTCAGAAAAAAAGCGTATTTGAAACAAAAATATAAAATTTGGTATTGAGTTTTTAATCTTGTTAAGAATTTTAAAGTTAGTTATTAAGAATGTTAAAGTAGGTACATACCTATTCATAATTTATACGCCCTTGGGCAATAGTCATCATTTTTTTTAAATACATACAATTTTTGCTATTTGCTTTATGATTTGTATCATTTGTTGACTTGAAAGTGTTGTTTTGGAAATCACAATTTTTGCATTTCTCTTCTTTGTTTTTATTGGGACAGTCTTTCCAAGGATGGTCCATGGCGCAGTGCAGGCACGAAGCATTCTTGTCCTTATTAAAGCAGTTGACAGCTGAATGTCCAAATCTCAGGCAATGGAAGCATTGCATTATTGGATTAGCATCCTCCACCCGCACTCTGTGGTATCCAATATTAATTTTCTCTTTAGATATGAGATATTTCCTAAGTTTTCCACTTGTTTCGACTATATAGTTTGTAAGATTGTTTTGTCCTTTTGGTTTAAGCATTTTTACTAATTTTACTGAGTTTTTCGGATTTTCATCCATGATGATTTTAATTCCATCATTTTGGGTTATTAATGATTCTATTATTTCTTCTTCTGATAGGTCGATAGGTAGGTTTCTGATGAATAGTTTAGGATTTTTTTTTTCTAATTCTTTCGCGATCATAGTATTTTTGAAGACTATATTTATTTCTTCTGTTAGTTTTTTTGCGTGATCCTTTTTGGGGCAAGAGATGATTAGTTTCTTATTTGATGCTTTTTGTACTCCATTTACTGCAATCCCCAAATGCGATGTTTTAATTTTTTTAACTATCATGTCTCGAATATCATCAGATGTTGTATTAGTATTTTCACTTGCAATTATTAATGAGTATTTGGCCTCTGGTATAGGTATTGAGAGGGTTGACTTGTTGTACGTAGTATTAGTTGATTCCTTTTTTTCCTTTAAATAATTTTCAATTTTTTCTGAATGTTTTTCTTCATTTAATATAAGTTTATTTTGTAGCTCAATTATTTTTTCTTGTAGTTGAAGTTTTTCCTTGCACCATATTTCCTCTAGCTGGTGTATATCTTGTTCTATGTTACTCCTTTGTTTTGCCTCTTTGACAGATGAGCATTTTCCTATTTCAATTTTAATTGAGTCAATTAATGATTGGACACTTCGGTCCATAATGAGTTATTTTTTTTGCGGGCTGTCTGGTGACTAAACGCAGCCAGCCTGCTTTATTTTTGCAACAACAATATGTTAAACTGGGTATCACTGTGGTTTGTGGTTACTGAGTTTATCGAAATTTCTGTCCGTGCGAGCTGCACGGCAGCAGAAACTAGACTCTATATTGGAATGACTTTTCTTTTAATAAGTTTTAAATCAATAATATATCATTAAACAAGAATATAATATTAATAAATCTTAAAGAAAAATGAAACAGAACCAAACACAGAGAAATGAAAAAATATAATAAAATATCGGTCTCAATTGCGAATCGAACCCAGGATCTCTGTCTTACGCCTCTAATCACTCGGCCATTAGGACCTAATTACTAAACGTCCTTTTTCGATAACGTATTTGAAATTCAGAATTAACAATATCATGTTGCAACGATATTTTCCCATAATTTTGGCAGCTACCTTTTTGAATGATTACAAAGTTCTAAAGAATTGTTTTGTAACCAAGATAGTGTCTCGGATAAACATATTTGATTTTATTTATTTATATGAGACACCTATTGACTTTTTTGTGGTTATAGGCGTTGTACTAGAAAGTCAGAGATCCTAAGTTAGACTCCCAGTTGAGACCGCCATCTTTTCATTTTGTGGTGTTTTATTATGTTTCATGTACCTATTAGATTTATTAGTTTTATGTTCATCGTCCCAAGAAAGCATATGTTTTTTTCTAAAAATCAAATAAAAAATGTTAGGCTAGTAAAAACTAATGATCTATTGGCTTATAAAGTATTATGAATATCAGAATACAGATAGGAAAACCTTTTCAAGTATAATAGACGTTTGCATTATTATAATGAAATCTGATATGCATAAGCCAAGACAAGTTGAAATCTTTTCTTTAGAAATGCGATCCTTTTATATTCAGTGCATTCATCTTCCTTTGGAGTTTAAGACTTTGTTTCTATTATTAAATATAATATTAAGCTTGAAAATATATTGGTAGATCAGGATGGGCTAATCTTAGTGTATACACGTTTTTCGGGAAGTCGTGGCAGAAAGGATAAATAAAAAATACTTTTGTAAGTGGCACTTGGCGTTTATCTATTATGACAACAACAAAAAGTGATTCTCATTTCATTTGAGTTATTTTAATTTTATTGAGTTATTGAAAAAAGTGAAATTGCAATGATGGAATAATAAAAAATTAAATAAATTTAATTTTAATGTAATGATAAAACTAAGGACGGGTTGTTTCACAGAATTTGAACAATTCTGTGAAAGCTTTATTCAAGTTCTGTTATAACATGATTATTGGCTAGTTGCTTCACAGAACATAAATAATAATCTGATGGTTTGTGAATATTGTTATGTCTCCATAGTTTGTATTTCTATCATGATTTGATTTATATCTACAACCTCTCTCCATGGCTATCAATGTATTGATAAATTTTGTTTTGTAAATTTTTCGTTTTATATAATCTTTTGTTTTGTATAAATTTTTGTTTTTATATTCCTTTCTTACAAATTTAAATGACTTATTCCTTATTATGCTGTCGCAGTAGAAGTAAAGTCACGAGGAGAAAATCAAAATTGGCTTTGTTTTGGCTATACAATACTTATGTACAAACTGAAATAAATGTAACCTGTCGATTTAACGAACAACTAAAAACTAAATAACCAATAAATAAATAACAGAACTTTCACAGAATTTGAAAATTAATATTGAAATTTGAGCAATGTTCAAATTCTATGAAACAACCAGTTCTTGTCTGGGTTGAAATTATTCACGTTATATGAACTTTTATTTTTCAAACTCGGAAATAATTGTGGGAACAATTGAGACAAGCCATTAAATTATTTTATTTTATGTAATAATATCTACTTCTTTTTACAAAACTTTGACGGATATATTTCCTAGTTTAATAACGGTATTCATCCGAAATATGAATTTTCCGACGTCTCTCTAATTTGACAATAAATTTTAATTATATTTAATACGTATTTTAAAGAAATCGATAATATTTGTTAATGGTCCTGAGGCAAACATTTTATAAATTCTTTCAGGGTGACAAATTCTTAAATTATAATATCCCTTGATTTTCATGGATTTGCGCTAGTTGATTATAAAAGTTTTTATTTTAACCACTTTTTGAGGATATTTTCTTTCGGGACCAATGGTCCCTTCCCTAGGATGAAATGTACACTAACATTAAATTAGTTCATAACCACTAGTTTCACCACATCTATACCACGTCGTGAAACTTTAGAATCGGGCCGCTAACAACAACACTTCTTATGTAGATGGGGATAAGGTTTAAATTCCCGCTTATCACTAACCACCAAAAATATGTTTTATTTGACAAAGTGTAAACACAAATATTAAAATGTTTTAAAAACGTTTTTTAAAGAACTTGATTTGCCACACTATATAATAAAATCATGACGAAAAGGGGTTCGTCAGTAAAAAATTTGAACTTAAAAGCAGTGTTTATATGCCTGATGCTTTATTTTTTTTTGTATAAATAAATAATACTCATTTCATAAGGCCAATAAGTGTTCTACCCGGGTGGTTCGCTGCGTTTGGTGACTTGGCCCGGATAAGGCAATGGAAGCGTTTGTACACCAACTTCATGGCGGATGGAGAGAGACTGATTGAGGGAAACCTTTTGACCTCTCCAACCAGACTTTCTCTCGATCCATCTCCTCGCACTGCAGTTGGACAAATGGATTCATACGTTTGTCACTCTTAGTCACATCGTTCTCAGATTCCTTCCCACTCCTCATACCTTTTTCTTTCTCAGAACTTTCTTTCCTTCCTTTCCCTAAAAAGACCATCCACACAGCACCACCAAAGATGAAATAAGCCCTTTGGGAATATTTTTCGTCAATATTTACCTCATATGTTGAAAAGCGTACGATTTTTCATTTCTTCTTAGTGCTTCGCCAAGTATGCTCAGAAATGCTTTAGTAAATATTCGTTTTGATTAAGCGCTTCAAAGCAACAAGACCATTACCAAAATGACTCGTCAGGTATTATCAAGGTCGGCCCTATTCAAAGAATTTTTACTCGAAATGCCTTTTCCAGAATTTTTAAGAAACGCTGTAGGCACACTAAAGACGTGTGATTGTAAACTTGTTGTATTTTTGATCTCGCTGTGGAATTATTAACCCTTGCACAACGTTGTGGTATTTGCTCGGAAGTCAGGTGAACTGTGGGGTGTAGAGTGTAAGTGACTTCGTGACACATGAAACTGAGATATAACTGTGCGAGTTCCTTTACAAATACAAATTTATACAGGGTGTCACACAAAATAACTAAAAAAATATTTTCGGTACGTAAACTTAACTCATAACAATGGTTAAACGATTTTTAAAACGTGTTGAACGTTTGTTCTCTTTCATTATCTCACTGGAAAATTGAACATGCATAAATAAATAAAATATACATTTTTGAGTGAATACCGCCCATGAGTTCAAACCGTCTATACCAGTGAGACTACGGCATCCCCAATCGGGGTATGTTATGAAACATAAGGTATTGGGGAAGGGTAGGAGACGAGGAAGAGAACTATTCAGATTTTAAGCAACGTTGCAATTTAGAATGTTGGTTTTACAACAACCCGCAACCTTCGGATTGCTAGTCGAGAGCCTTCGGACGAGCCTTCGACCGCGGGTCCACAATGCAAAAATTAAAAATGCTTATCTCCTAATCATAAATTCTTATTATTGTTACTATTATTATAGAACATAGGTGAAGTCAAGTAATATTGAAGATAAGTTTGGAAGCAAAGTACATTTATAGAAATTGAATTTATTTAATAAACATTCATACGATGATGCGGTAGATTTTCTTTTGACTATCACACTAGGCTAATGCCCGTGTTGTGGTAGTCATACATACAATACTTCATTAATAAAATATAATAATAAACAGATAAAAAGTTCTAATATGAAAATAAGAAAATCTAAGATTTAAACATAAGAATAAATAAAACTAAATGCAAATATAGAAATTAAAAGTTAGGTGAGACATAAAGAATAATAATATTTTGATGGAGATAGAACTGAAAGTTGAAATAAAAATTGTAGGTATTCTACAACAATGTTTAAAATTCGTGCCATGTAGAAATTGGAAAGCAGGTGTGATAGGGTAAGTATTTTTTTGTATATTTATATATATTATTTTGTTGAATAGTTTTATGAGTTTAATGAGTCTTTGTAGAAAACTCGTCCCCTTTCAAATAACCAATGTTTTACTCGGGCAGTAAAAAGGGAGTTAGAATTATACGACTTTATTTTGGTTATATATTTTCGGAGCGATGAACCAGAATTGGCGTTGAGCGAATGAGGTATTTGTTTTAGGAACCAAACTATATAAAACTTTTATAAAATAATTTTTTTTTATCTCTGGAAGGAGTTATTTTTTGTAGATATATTGAGTAGCATAATTAAATTGAAACACGATTTCGATAAAAAACAATATAATATTGCTTGAAAAAAAGTTATTTCATCTTTGGTGTATTATATTGATTAGCTCTTTAAACCAGTTTTAAAAATAGTTTAATCTAAATTAATTAGCTAATAATATATTTTTTATTTTTTCAGTAGCACGCTCTATACGGTATTTTCCAGTGGCACCCCCTGTACGGTATGTAATATCGCGCCGCGGCCGACGGAAGCCGCGCGCCAAGTCTTATGATATTATACGAAGGTATAATATGCTTGTCACTTTCACGAGATGTGCAATTATTCCACGTTATTCCTGCTTTACAATTCACGTAACGGCTCCTGGCGTGTTTACTAAGTATAAAGCAATCGCTTTCGGCTGTCGCGACTTCGGTGTCGATTCCTGGCGGAGAAAACTCGGGACGTTGTGAAGCTGCCTCATAATTGGGTGGAATTATATGTATGAATGAGGGGCGTGTTTTTAAATATTAAATTCAAAGCAAGTACGACGGTAATTAAGAGAATCAGATTTCCTTACGGCTTAATAAAAACCGTTTTCAATGTAGATAATACGTTTTGTGTCAAAACATTAATTTAATAACTATAAAACCTTATTTCGCAAATTCCGTTAAGGCCCTTTTTCCATTTATTTGCGTGGATGTTCTTACAGAGGCATACGTTGGCGACGCCAGTCTCCAGTCTCTAGACGCCGGCCATACTCCCGTCGCGTAGTCGAGACTTAACATGGCGTAACATGTTTCAGACATTTTGTAACAATTCGCTTGCTTTAGTTCAATGATAGGAATAAAACAGTTAACAAATAATGACAGAATTCAATTCAATTAGTTTATTCCTTTAAAAACATTACAAAATTACTTTTTATTTCGTTTTTAAGTACATTTGTAAAATGGTATTACATTATAAGTAAGCGGTGTATAAACTATACCAGCATCAATAGAGCTTGCCTTTTAAAGGCAGCTTCACCAATGCTAAATATGCCGAATTAATTCTGTTCAACAGCAAGACTGCTCTCCCCACCGGCATGACCTGCAGGCAAGTTAGTCCTGCAGGCCGGGAGATAAAACAGTCTATGTTGTCGGTGACGGACATAACCATCAGGAACATAGAGACTAATACTCTCCATGATAGTCGGATTTTCAAACCATCCACGAATCAGTTTGAAGAAGTGTGATACAATATGCATATCTCTTCTGAACCGTAGATGGTTCATACCGAGCATGCCCAAGAGAAAGTCAGTAGGATAGAGCCACGGGTAGTAGCCATACTCCTTCAGGTAGAGGAATCTCAGAAATAAACACGATAGCTACATAAACCGATTGGTTGTGAGTGAGGTTATAAAAACGTTCTAGTTTTGAAGTTTCGAGAATTCGACAATAATTGGAAGCGACTTGGGGCTTTTGATGTGTATGGACTGTGCGCGTTAAATTGCTTGCAATGTAAGCACGAATATATTGTCAGGTTATCCGTAACTAGGGAATATTTGTCTTTCCTTTTCAGAAAGTTATTTCTCGCAAAAGGAAATGTTTAGGAATGTCGCTGGTTCCATACAGGCGTTATGGTTCCCCAAGGGGCGCGTTGATCGCGACGCATTCAAGCTCATTATTCGGGCGAATGTGCGTCAATTAATAACCGTCTCAATGACACTGCACAGCGCAGTCACATCCACTCATAAGCCAGGTGACAAATGACGCGAATGTTGCGCGACACACTTCACAAAAAAGATAATAAGTGCAAACAGTCATCTGTTTCTGCGAACACAATCAGTATAGTAATAATAATATTTGGATGATTTTAAAGGGCTGTTTTTGTGAAAAATCAACTTTTCATGATGATATATTTTTACTTCGTCGTACAACTCATACATACATGGTAATATGTCCATTATATTAATTGAGTACTATTTTTTTTTTAAATTGAAATTATTAAGAAAAAGTAGATAATTAATAATATGTTACACAGCACCCTAAATTGACAAATTTATTTACTTAGTTAGTGGAAAAATATTCTCGGGTCCAACTGGAGAGCTAAAAACCATAATATATATTATCCACTAGTAACTTGACCGTTTTTCGATTCTTCTGTATATAATAATTGTTTGTACGTTCCGTTTCCGTTTCAAGATGGTTGACATTTTAAAGGTTCAGTAAAGATTATTTTACAAATTTATTTATTTGAATTTCGTCTTCGTGAAAGTTGAATGTTAAATTTTTGAAGTGGAAATCAACCCACTTCCCGACATCCGATCGAGTTGAAACTCAGCAAATATACTTAGTTCTTTCTTTTTGTGGCAATCACGCATATTCACTCGGACATACGAAATAAATGTCGGTCATACCCAATCGGGATTTGGCTCAATTGTCAGCGCACTTTGCTTCAGGGAGGATGGACCAATCCTCAGTCAAACCAATTATTACATATATTTAAAAACATATTATTATTACTATCTATTATTCAACTTTTGGAAATAGTAGACAATCCCAAATATCTTAGCTTTAATTGATAGACATCTAAACTGGAAAAATCGTGTTACTATTTTAACAAACAAAATTAGAAAACTTGCCTAAATCTTAAAGACTCACTTGCACATAGTTACATTAAAAACTGTATACTATGCGCTTATTCAATCAATACTTTCATAAAATGTTGTACGTTGGGGTTCTTGTCACAAGACTACCCTAGAGCCTTTAAATGTTGCACAAAAATTAGTGTTAAAAATAATTAAAAGAATTTTTTTTTTATATTCGTCGCGGTTATTATATGGTGAAAATAAAATAATATCAATAATGCAGTTTTAGATAATACAGGCTCTATGTAAATTTTTCACCAACGTTGATTGATCCTGCCAAAAGATCTTAACAAGTGCGCAACACCACGAGTATATTGGGTTCTTCGTTAAAATATCAGCCGGTGAATCATCAGCAAAGGAGTTTTTTCTTATAAAGCTCCGTTGCTTTATAATATACTCTGTGAAAATATAAAAACAAAAGGTTCGTTGAATCTATTCAAGAAAATTGTAAAAAATTCCATACTGGCAGAGAGAGGCAATTTTGTTGGATTGCCCATGTCGTGGCTTATGTCATGAATCACCTAAGGAGCCCCATATTCGACGTGATCCATTTGTGTATGTGTTTTGTGATTCACTTATTTATTTATTTAAACGCCATAAAATAGCTTTTACAATAAAGTGATTACAGAACAAGTAATGTGTACACAGAAATATTATTGCAAGTGATACAGTTGTTAATAGAAGTGCAGTTAAACAGTACATAATTAAGGCGATGCCATACGTAGTAATGCAAAATCATGTGTTATTGGTTTGAAAATTTGGCCGCCTAGATATGTTTCAGATGCTTTAATTGAATACTGCGAGTAGAATACATCCTGGCATTTGAAAAAATCGAGTATTTTTAGATAAGTCTTTTTATAAGCCCAGAAAAAAATTATGTAAAGGCCTATGAAAACTGCTTTAAAATTCAAAATCTCTTACTTACGAACCCATTTTCGGTTATGATTTTATTGTATCATGTGGCAAATTAAGTTATTTATAAAATGATCGAAAAAAAATATTTACGCCTGAACATTCACAAAATAAAATAAAAGGCACTTTTTGGCCATTTTTTTTTCCTGCATAAATCAAAACAGGCGGATGGTGTTAAGCGGAAATTTAAACCTTATCGCCATCTACGTAAAGGTTGTTATTGATAGCGGCTCAATTTAAAATATTACACGACGTAGTGCATCGCCTTAAAAGAAATATCCACTAGATAGAAAAGCTGCTTATCACGATTCAGGAATTCCCTGCGCAGCGAATGGAAGCAGCGAATGATGCGCAGCGAAGGAAAAAACATAAAAAACCTTAATAAAAAATAAACAATCAAAATCTGATAGTATTAATACATTTGCGTCTGGACGGTGTAGGCCTTCTGATTGGTCAAATTAAAATTGTGTGATTCTGATAAATTCTGCATAGGGGGTCTGCAGGCAAAAAAAAACAATCTGCCCCTCAAATTTAAGCAACCGTAAGGTTCATTTCGGTTTTGCAGGCGACTGGATACAAAAAAAATAAGACATTAAAAATTAAGACACGATTTCATACTGAAAAAGAATCGCCACATGTAATACGATATTTCTTCAAAAATATCGTTTTTGCTCATACAATTTTTGGATAATATCGAAGAAAATATGTTTTAGAAAGTTCATAATCCATTGGATTAATTACATTACAGTGAAAATTATCCACAATTACGTGATTACGTTTGACGAAAAAAGCACGCGTTCATTCAATATGGCCGCGGCAATAGCTGGCCGACAGAGCGCACCTCTGGCGGTGTAAGAACTAACCAAATAACTGGCGCGAATATATATCAATTTATTAGAATAACCGTTATTAAATGTTATTTGTCTTATGAATATATTGTTTTATGGTTACATGCTATTTTTTTCAGGGTCTTAAAATACTTCACACAGGATATAAAGCATCGCAAATAAATAGTTTAGAAATTTTAGAAATAAGAGAACATGTTTATAAAAGCAGATATAATTAACAAGAATTTTTTTTATAAACTATCTTTTAAATATTTTCCCACTTAACTGGTCTTTCATATTGTAATTCCTAATTCTTATAAACCCAGCCTACTCTTACCCCTTCCCCCCTCCTTTCACTTCTTTTTTCCAATTGTAATCTATATTTAATTTTTGACTTTGGTGTATTCTTCGTTCATGAAACATGTATTGGTTGTATATAATTAAGTGATTTAAAAAAAGTTATTTATTTTTTAATAAAATAAAGTTTAATTGGATAACATTATTTTATCTATTTTCGTTGTATATCAATGCATACGTACATAATAAAATGTAAACATTATATTTATTTATTAATCGGACAATTTTCATAGCGCCGCTTTTGTGAGATATTGTTACCGGCCATATTTTATATTAAATGCCATCCCGAACTTTGCAGATTTTCTGCGCGCCAATACTCGGTCCTCGAGTAATGTTCGGGATGGGCAGAGCATGAAACTGTCGCCAAGGCATGGGCACACAAAGGATTACAGGTTCTACTGATTGTAGTGAAATGAAAGCAGTAGTTTTGTTTTTGCACATTATAAAACATGGAGAATATATTTAAGTAAACATGTTACATATTATGACTCGGCACTTACCCCCAGGGATCAAAAATTGGTTCTTAATTCTATCTAAAACTGATTAACCACTTAATTACGGAAAGTGAGCGGGGAGCTTCCATACGGCCGGCGGTGGTCTGTCCCAGACAGATCGAGCTGGCACCATCAGGGCTTTGGTCCAGGAGACGGGTCCAGCGTCTCCGACAAGGTGGCTGATAAGCGGTTCTGGAGCGTATCGGGTCTATCGTTTATGTAACATTAATGGAGCGAATCCATCCATTGAGCTGATCGGCAGATTACTTGAGCGGGTGCCGTCCGGGCTTGTGATTTTATTATCCGTATCTTATTAAGAAAAATACGGCTTGTATCGCGCCACTTGAGGTGAATGCTTCATTTCCCGGAGTCCGCGGAATAACGATTTGCAAGGGATCGCGTATATAAACTTCAGTAGAACATTATTTGTGATCTTCACGAACACACACACGGTCATCCATTATACGGACGTTTATTTAATAGAGCCTGCACCGACTTGGTTTTTGTAAAAAAGAACCGAATAACCCGCATCAGGAATACTGATGTACACTTTTTAATACGATCGCCCATCCAGGGTAAAAATGAATTATAATCTAATTGACTGTGCGATCATTACACGGCCGTCCCGCTCGTGTAACAATTCCAGAGTACCCAGCGAAAGGAAACGGAAACAAACAATAGACTGCCCGGCGGTCTATTTGTTGCCAGACCGTGCTCTCTATAATTTTAATCAAAATTAATGCTATGAATGGTACTTGTTCTGAAGAGGTGTTTTAAATAATTACTTTTAAATAAGACTTAACACCGCTTCATAACATTACCCCCCGCGCCACACAAATGTTTGTCCCCAAACATTAATACAACTCTAAAAAAAACTACAACTGCAATAACTAAGCTTGAAAAGATCCTCTGGGTTTCTAAAAAAACAATCAACAATTATACATGAGCATCATAATTTGTAAGATAAGTAAGGAATAAGACAAAATCTACGATTTGGATAGCAAAACTTATGATGAATGGGTGTGCCGCAGCTTCAATCGCACCCATCGAGCGTGCAGCCGGATGGTTGAGCCTGCGATTCATCCATTCTAGAACTTAAAGATAACTTAAGATTAATGTAACTTAATTACAAATTTTAGAAGATATTACGTGAACGGAGTCTGCAAGCACCCACAGTATCGGAATACCGGGTGATGATAAATTGACGATTGTCGAAGACTGCCGTTAGCGTTACATCTGTGACGGAAAATATTCTTAAACAAAATTGTAGGTAAACCTGTAGGTATATAAAAAAATATTATTGTTCTTCTCAACACATCTAAACAACTTAAGCGTTAAAGCTTCACTGGCCCTTTAATAGGGCGATAAGCCACTCAGGCAACACTTTTTTTTTAGGGAGGTAAACCAACCCTCACTTTTCACTGAGTCTACTTCTCCGTTGGAGATAAAACACACTTCGAAGAAATTCTATCTACTCTACCTGACCTGGTTATTGGGTAAGTTTTTCGAAGAGAATTTATACAATAAGACAAAATAATCATCCTTGGAAAGCATTATTTCGTAATAGTAGAAAAACTTTTAACCTTTACACGCACGCAGGTGTGTAAGGTGGTTTAATCGAGTGGAACTGTCAACAACCAATCTTATAGATGTGGTGCAATTAGTAGTAGTATACATCCATTGTTGTAAATGGTGTCATTGGTCGAAGATTGTATACATCCATTGTTGTAAATGGTGCAATTGGTAGAAAATTGTATTATTGTACTAATTTATAGATAAAACTTACTTTTACTAAATATAACTAAAGTTATAGAAGGAATTTAAGGAAAAGACATATGCTGAACCAGCTCTTATAATTGTATCATTAATTACTATGAAATTATTAAACAAAATATCAAGAGTACTAACATAAGTATACCATTTCCAAACATGACAAGATAATTATAATAAAGTAAACAAAAATATATTTGGTAAAATTCAATTCTTAATAATAAAATTTTTAAAACTGCTTAGAAAACAAAGATGTACTGGACCGGTACATCTTCACTTTCTAAGTAACGGGCGAACGTATACAATATGAACATAAGTATATATTAAGAAACCTAGAATATACGGGGATAGTGGAAAAGTATCACCGTGCATTCCAAGATTTGGGCAGTTTATATATCCCATGCTACCTAACTTTCACTTGTTTAGTCAAAGCCATATTTCAAGTCGTTTTTTTTTTTTTTTTTTTTTTTTTTAAATTATTTTCCTATAAGCTTATCTGAACAACATCATTGTCGTGTAACAAACTCGAGTAGGATACTAGAGTATTATACTAAATTTATTATGTTTCTTTCTATTATTTACCGATTATACTAACCATTTTACGAAATTTCTATATTTTCTAAAAGAAAATTAACTAGGACAGGACTAAGGACTGTCATAATGCTGGGTCGCTCCAACTCGGGTGATCAAGCCGCTTTGTGCTCCCGTGCATTGAAAAATATTTGAAATATTAATTAATTGAGAGTACTTGGTAGGGTGGCCAGACCCACCAAAGCACTATCGGAAACATATTAATCCGGTATATTTTCTGACTTGACGATGTCTTTCACGTGAAAGTTACCAGTTTCCTTACCTTTGAGGTCTGCTAATGTATAGATTAAGTCTGATTTTTTCTTCACGACTATATTTTGCACAAAGCGTGGAGCTAGTTTCTGTGCAAAGTAATTTAAAGCGTTTGATTGGACGAAATTTCTACGCCAAACCCTGTCTCCGACTTGAAAACTAACATGTTTTCTCCGCAGGTTATAATGGTTTGCTCCTTTTTGATAAGCTTTTAGTAAAGCATCTGAGACTTGCTCATAAACTGATGACAGTTCTTCTAATTTTTGTGCGTAGATTCTCTGACTAGTACAATTTTGTGAATTAGATTCCGTATCAGCTATAGGGTTACGATGCAAATCGCCGTCTAATATTTGCTCCCGACCATGCATTAGAAAATAAGGTGTAAAACCCGTAGCGCAATTTACGGAATTGTTCATAGCTGATTGTATTTGTGGTAAAAATTTTGACCAATTACGGTGGTCTGATTCAACTAATATCGATAATGCGGTGCCCAAAGTTTGGTTATATCTCTCTACCACATTATTTTGAGGGGTATAATAAGAGTTATAAAACGGAGGTGGTATATTATAATTATTTAATAAGTCCTTAAATTCTTTGGATACAAACTGACGGCCGTTATCACAAACAATGGTGCGCGGTACGCCATGTACAAGAAAGATACTTTCTTCTAAACTCTTCACAATGCTTTGCGCGGTACCTTTGCGCAACGGGAACAGCCAGGTAAACTTTGAAAAAACATCGACACAGGATAAAATAACGGTAAAACCAGAGTAACTTCTCGGTAATGGACCTACCAAATCCAATGATAACATTTGCATTGGACGTGTAACTTTTTTTGGATGTGATGAAATACCGTTAGGTGAGGCCGTACTGATTTTATGGGCCTTACAGACCGTACAGCGATTTACAAATTGTTTAATGTCTCTGTACATATTTGGCCAAAAATACCGTAATTGTGCTTTTTTATAAGTTTTAAAAACGCCGGGGTGACAAGATCGAATAGACTCGTGAACACTACTTAAAATGTCTAATCTTTTTTCTTGAGGAATTACTTTTTTCCACGCAGTGTCTTCACACAGTGCTAAACGAGTTTTCGTGTGACGAAATAGTTCGTTTTCCCGAATTTGGAAGTTCTGAAAACGTTGGGGAAATTCTTGACAACCCTTCCAAATATTTTGATACCACTCATCTTGAATATTTCCTGAATCTATAATGGAGATTTCGGCAAGATCCATTCGCGAAAGGACATCTGGGACTATGTGTTGAGTACCTTTACGATGGATTACGTCAAACGAGAATTGGGATAGGCGTGAACTCCAACGCGCGAGACGACCGCTGGGGTTGGACAGAGAACCTAACCATTTTAGACTTGAGTGGTCGGTTACAACTGTAAAATGAGTTCCTTCAATGTATGGTCTAAAGTGTGTAACGGAGTCTAGTACGGCTAAAAGTTCACGCTCAGTTATTCCATAATTACGTTCGTGAACGTTTAAGCATCTCGAAAAATAAGCAATAGGGTGCTCCTGTCCATCTATAGTTTGAATTAATACCCCCCCAATGCCTACGGAGCTTGCGTCACAGTGTATAGCGAAGGGTTTCGAAAAATCTGGACAACTTAAGACTGGGGCAGAAGTAAGTGCTTGCTTTAGTGCAATAAATGCGGATTCAGCTTCCGGTGACCATTTAAAATTACTAATTCCCTTTTTTGAACCAGTAATACTTGTTAAAGGAGCTGCAATGCTTGAAAATCCCTTGATAAACCGTCTAAAGTAACCGCACAGGCCAACAAATGCCCGAATTTGTTTAGCATTTTTCGGTATAGGAAAATCTTTAATACTATCTATCTTACTTGGATCAGTGCGAAGTCCCTGGGAATCTACCATATAGCCCAAGTATTTAAGCTCGGCTTTACAAAATTCTGACTTTTTTAAGTTAATGGTGAGACCCGCGTCTCGTAGACGTTCGTACACCCGATTTAACAAGTTTAAATGTGATTTCAAGTCTTCCGATACTAATATAAGGTCATCTAAATAGCAAAAAACATTATCATCGAAATCAGGTCCAAACAATGCATCCGCTAGTCTTTGTAATTCGCTAGGAGCATTTTTCAAACCAAACGGCATGCGAGTGAACTCAAAGAGGCCCCGCCCAGGAACAACAAATGCTGTCTTTTCACATGATTTTTTGTCCAAGGCTATTTGCCAAAATGCCTTGGAGAGGTCAATCGAGGAAACATATCTGGCACCGCCCAGTTTATCTAGGATACGCGCAATATAGGGAAGAGGGTAACTATCACGTACCGTGACGTTATTATTTTTTCGAGAATCAAGGCAGAATCTAGCTGTTCCGTCTTTTTTTGTTACAATTATTACTGGACTGGACCATGGTGAACGAGAAGGTTGAATAACCCCTAATTTTAGCATTTCATCAACTTCTGTTTCTAATTGTTTCTGCCGTGCGGGTGAAAGAGGGTAATACCGCTGTTTGATGGGTGGTCCTGTTGTAATTATTTTGTGTTTAACTAAGTGTGTTAGACCTAACCCCTTTTTTTCAAAAGAAATTGACTCGAATTTTTTAACTATTTTAGAGAGTTCCCTGTTCTCTTCAATAGTTAGGGATGAGGCTGGCCGAATAGCCCGCAACCCACTAATATTTCCTTCCGAAACAGGAAGAGTAGCTTTCGAAAACAGTTCCGGTGCGATGTGGAACTCCTTCCAAAAGTTAACTCCTAGAATAATTGAAGGCGACAATGTCGGGATGACGTAGAAAAGAATTTCCTTTGTGGATGATTTATACGTGACCGGCAATGACATTGTCCCTAAGACTGGTTGGTTTGAACCGTCCGCTGTATAAACACTAAACTTAACTTTAACTAACTTAATACCTAATTCCTTAAAAATTTTATAACTATTGCCTCCTAGACATGACAATGAAGCGCCGCTGTCTAGCATTCCACTGTAGAAATTATTTATAATATGTACATAAGTATAAGGACGGTTATCATTTTCAATAGCCATCTCCCGTGGCAGCGGGCCCACTGTTCCGGTTGATGGGGATGAAAGAAATTTATCAACTATTCGGAGCCAACTCTCCCACTCGCTTTTCCTCTGCGCCAAGGACGGCTTGTAGCAAGAGAGACTCCGACCTAGTTTTTTGACTTTTTATGAGCTTTGTCATTGATAGCTCCCACTTTAGGATTGTTAGACCTTGAATTTTTCTTCCTGCAATCTTCTATAACGTGTCCCGATAGTTTACAATATGAACAGAATGGTTTATTGTAAAACGTTCTAGAATTTTCGTGTTCAGTTTTTATATATGTGTTAGAAGTAGAAGAAGACGGTTTATTGTATTTATAATTATTATCTCTGTTTCCAAGACTAACTTTAGTATAGTTGTTGGAATAATTGTTGTTATTTGGTTTTCTGTACTGATTTTGGTTATAACCTTGGTGTCTATGCATATTATTATTATTAAAATTAGGTGTTTGTCTAGCAGTACTATCAAATTTCTCCGGTTTATTAGTGACAGGTAAGTCTACTTTTGGTTGAGAAACGTTGAAAGATACGAAATCATCCGACAGTGATGCATAAGATTCCAAGTTGCCTGCATGAGTAGTCAATTGCTCGAATGTCGATATATCTCTTGAGACTAGTAAATTTGTATACATAGGCAATAAAGCTTTTTTTGCCAACCGCAAAAGTTCTAATTCCGGTAGTTTAGCTTCAAGCATATTGTTTAATGATTTCATTCTGAGAGTGAATTCTAGCACTGACATACCTTTAGGTTGTGTCATGTTAAATAGTTTTACCTTAAGATCTGTTTGAAGGTCGTTTGCTTCAAATTGTCTTATCAAAAGTTTTGAAAGATCGTCCCATTTCAAATCCTGAGTGTAAATAGACCTGAACCACAGGAGTGCTAAACCTTCTAAAAGATCAGGAAAAACGCGTACAAGATGATCCTGGTTAAAATTTTTTGTCCTACATTTCTCCTCAATTAATAGTAAGAATTCCCTTACACTACTTTTTCCGTCATATTTCAGTTTCCAACCGTCTACGTTATTTGAGTGTGAGTCCCTATAAATAATCTTCGTTTGTTTAATTATGTGGGCTTTCTTAATGGTTGTGTCGTCTAATTCAGAATCCGATGATTCAGAATTCACTTCACTTATAGCAGGTATTTTAATCTCTTTATTATAAGCGCGCGCCTGTAAACGTAACTCATGAGAAGTCGACGATGGATCAATATTCCTGTCTTTAAGTTCTTTAATGAGAACCTCCTTCGAAGCCCCATTGATATTTGGTATTGGTATTGGTGAAGACATGATTACGTTCTTTGATGTTCAGATAGAAAGAAAGAAGTAAAAGAAGAGAAAAATAAATATTTAATTTTTTTTGTTTATAAAACAAAAGAAACTCTTCATTGACGGCTGTAGTATCATTAGACGTAATATTAGCTCAACTTCTATTGTACAATTGTGAAAAAAAACAAAAAAAAATTGTTAAAAAAAATATGCTCCACCCTAATGAGAATTGCGAAAAATGGACCACCCTATTATATTGTGAAACGTTATTAAACGTCGGCCTAATGTAATTGTCAATCAAAGATATCATTTAATTTGGGCGAAAAAAAATGACGTAGGTATGTATATAAATAATATTGAGTGTTTGTTGACTTACGAGTAATTAAAACGCATATCGATTGTAATGTGGACTTACAATTTGTATTGTAGAACGCCGACATAAATGTTTTTAATATTATGTATATTAGCGTAAAAATCTAATAATATTATAAAACGCAAATATGCCTTGATCAAACAAGTGAATGACATCGTAAAATAATCGTAAATAATTATGAATTAGACAGTTTGACATAACCTCCCATATAATCATCTTGTTTACCAATTAGTGTTGACATAAAATTTGACAGCTACAAAAGCATAGATAAATCATAGATTTCATGAAAGATGAAAGTTTACGCAAGATTTTACCATAGAATAACGCAAATTATGAATTATCGTTACAAGAATACTGAGTGTATTTGAGGTTATGAAACAATATTCAAATCACTTGACATATGTGATACAATATTATGTCAATTAATCATGAAACATTTCACCAAAATCAGCACAACATGCAATCACCACGAGCCAAAACACGTTGAGGCGCCAATTGTTACCGGCCATATTTTATATTAAATGCCATCCCGAACTTTGCAGATTTTCTGCGCGCCAATACTCGGTCCTCGAGTAATGTTCGGGATGGGCAGAGCATGAAACTGTCGCCAAGGCATGGGCACACAAAGGATTACAGGTTCTACTGATTGTAGTGAAATGAAAGCAGTAGTTTTGTTTTTGCACATTATAAAACATGGAGAATATATTTAAGTAAACATGTTACATATTATGACTCGGCACTTACCCCCAGGGATCAAAAATTGGTTCTTAATTCTATCTAAAACTGATTAACCACTTAATTACGGAAAGTGAGCGGGGAGCTTCCATACGGCCGGCGGTGGTCTGTCCCAGACAGATCGAGCTGGCACCATCAGGGCTTTGGTCCAGGAGACGGGTCCAGCGTCTCCGACAAGGTGGCTGATAAGCGGTTCTGGAGCGTATCGGGTCTATCGTTTATGTAACATTAATGGAGCGAATCCATCCATTGAGCTGATCGGCAGATTACTTGAGCGGGTGCCGTCCGGGCTTGTGATTTTATTATCCGTATCTTATTAAGAAAAATACGGCTTGTATCGCGCCACTTGAGGTGAATGCTTCATTTCCCGGAGTCCGCGGAATAACGATTTGCAAGGGATCGCGTATATAAACTTCAGTAGAACATTATTTGTGATCTTCACGAACACACACACGGTCATCCATTATACGGACGTTTATTTAATAGAGCCTGCACCGACTTGGTTTTTGTAAAAAAGAACCGAATAACCCGCATCAGGAATACTGATGTACACTTTTTAATACGATCGCCCATCCAGGGTAAAAATGAATTATAATCTAATTGACTGTGCGATCATTACACGGCCGTCCCGCTCGTGTAACAATTCCAGAGTACCCAGCGAAAGGAAACGGAAACAAACAATAGACTGCCCGGCGGTCTATTTGTTGCCAGACCGTGCTCTCTATAATTTTAATCAAAATTAATGCTATGAATGGTACTTGTTCTGAAGAGGTGTTTTAAATAATTACTTTTAAATAAGACTTAACACCGCTTCATAACAATATCACCTCAGGGGTGCTATATTATAATAGTCTACCTTTATACATATAGATTTTTACTCTCCTGATGAAGGTGTATATATAATCTAACTTTAAACTTTATTAGATACAGTAACAGTTGTAGGTAAAGAATTACCACCAGTTGGAGTAAAATTAACCCCTTTTAATTAAACCGACTGCTAATCTCATTGCACAATTTCCCTCCTTTTATTCATAAATATGGGTACAATTAATCAATATGTAATAATCTATTATTTAAGTCAACTTTGTTATAACTATCTTTAATTGTGACAAACTAAACGATATTGATTCAACTTATAGACATTGACGGTTGTAACACATATTTAAGCACTGCAAGTCTCCTATGAGCTAATTATATTGGGTACGATAACAGTTAATAATATCAGTTGTAGACATGTAGTCAATAATAGTGTTTCATTTGAAATAATTGATCACAAATACGTAAAATTTCATTTATTCAAACAACTTTCAGTCTTATTATGCGTAAATTTAGCATGTTATTATTAATTAACTCCTTCCTGTTCCGTGTTTTAACTATATATACTGACCCTCTCTCTGTGAATGACCTGATATCTATATATTATGTAACTGTTGTTAATATCACTTAAAATGGGCGAATTATAAGTAAGTGCCGCCCGCAGGGCCTAGCAGAAAAAAACCCGCGGAGCGAGTTTTACACTGCTAGTTAATAATTATTGTTGCATTATACTAAAAAAAAACTTACAATTTAACGGGTCTATTTGTTCGAACATGAAATATTCGTAGTTATATGGACTTTATATAGCATTATTCTGCCTTACATTCCCGGAGAAAGATTGAAAAAATGATTGTGATAATAATGACGTTCCTTTAAACAGATTGTAGATAATGTATGACTCCGCAGTATGTGTGCAATGAGGCTGGAATTGCGTCATCCTAATTTGGGGCAGAGAAAGGCGTTATCCCTTCTGTGTTCTAGGAGTCTTATAATTCCAAATGGAGATTGCGCTACCCCAACCAACAAACAAAGTGATCGCCAGATTTCTGCACTTACCAGGTTGGTGATTTTTCGGTTTGTTGTCCAGCGGGGCCTGCACTTGGGAAGAACGTTCGATTAATCACAAGTCACCCTTTTTCACATCAACTAATGCACACAACCGGCGAGCATGTGCTATGAATAACGAGATTAAAACGGCGGTTTTTCTCTCCGGTCTTTAGTGGCTGACGTTTAACTTGTTACAAGTCACACTTTTCTCTGTTTCATATACAAAATCAAGAGCGGAGTTTGAAATCCTGCTCTATGGTTGGTGGTAGCAGAATAAAGCTGATGATGCCAGAAAAATGACAAACGTCAAAAACGAAACAGTATGTATGAAACATTTAATTAGTTAAACACAGTATGAGGCGGTGGTCAATTAAACTCGTGAGTCTTTCCAGGGGCATCACCATTGATGAGTTAGTTCTGCAACTGGGAAGAATCAAAAACTGGTGTTGGCGGCCTTGCGTGAAACAATCCGAGGCAAAAAATCTTATTTTAGCTAGAATGTCTGGTAATGCTAATAAATAAATCATTCAGAAGCTTATAAGTCATCAGCAGTAATGCGACATCCCTCCAAGGACTAAGGCTGCAGATACCTAGCATTTCCGAGATAAATGCTGTTGGAAACAACCGTGGGTAAAAACCAAAATATCTCCACTTGAAATATCGAAAAAATGTATTTTTTATTTGACCATTAGTACGGATGGTTTACTCTCCCCCCATACCTGATATCCACTCCCGAGAATTCTACGCACTGAATTAAAGTAAATCAGCCTTACAGCTGCAAGGTTGGTCAACTCTTTGTCGCTCAACTGGAATTGTGTATGACAGAAACCTACATCTTCAAATCTTTTCAATATTAACATTAAATTTTAAGCGATCGTTACACCAATACTTAGGTCCTTGCAAGTCGCCATGTGCTTCAGAGACGTATCTTTAAATTTGTAATTAAAATATATAGTTTTGTGGAACCTCGTAAAACACGTAAATGAACACTTGTGGAAGTTAAAACAAAGTTTATTATTAATACTCCAGTCACTGATTGCATTCACATCTTCCTGAAGCTTTCTGCTGCCTTCCATTAATAAAAAAAACATTTATTCCAGAATGTATGCAGGGGTAGTGCAAAATATTCCAAACTATGAAATAACAAAAAAAGAAATCTGACAAATATAAAAAAAACTTAGTTAAAATACAATATATAAATTGGTACATAAAATGAAAACAGAAATAAAAAGAAAAAAAATGAGGAAATCAATGAAAAATGTTTATGGAGGATATTCGAACGTCACCCGTCTTCAGAGGGCCATCATGGAGGACTCCATACAGGCAACCGTGACAATGATGATTGTTTTATTTGATTTACGTAGTCTGCGCCATAAGCTTCACTTGTGGTGGTGGAGAAGTGCTCTGAAAGAGTTCATTCTGATGACCTTATTCTCAAGAAGAGTTTAATGTCATCAGCGAAAAGTAATTGGCATACCGCCGAAAACTCGTACGTAACATCTCCCTCTCGCTCATAAACGATGCGTACCTATAACAAGGAGAAGAATTCTCATCGACAGGAATACAATTCTACGTCCGTGTAGATGATATCGAATTATTACACTTATTTATTTATTTATTTATTTATTTATTTATTTATTTATTTATTTATTTATTTATTTATTTATTTAACGCCCAGAGGGCTTTTACATGTGGGTGGTACAAATTTAATGACAGTATTGAAACATAAGAAAGAAAAGAAAGAAATAATAAAAATAAAATTACATAAGTATATGCGAGGTATATATATATATACTTCATGCTAACGCAATATTATTTAAACTGTGTCGAGAGTTTGATCTTAGTTAACAGTAATTTAATAAGTTAAATTAATTTATATTTTCATACCACAGTTTAAATTAATGGGTTTGCATTTCAGTCTGAGCAAATAATTTATTGTCATTAAAAAGTTTCAGGCAAAAGTTTTGGACCAGAGACCCAAAAGCCAGTTAACTTAATAAATTCATGAACATGGATTGATAAGTATTTTCATTAGTTTTCGAATTCAAAAGAATCCTTATCACGAGAAAAAAATATTTTTTATGAAATTTAACATTGTTTTAAGTTGAGTATTTGACTGGTTAAATTTAGGACACTAAATAGGTGTTAAGTCATGCAGATATTTATTTTCTACAAAATGAGAGTTTTAATAATTCTAAAACTTTACGTACACCACTCGACTAATGTTATTAGAGTTTACGAGCATGCTGGTTTCCGTAACACATGTTCCCTTCACAGGAAACTATAATATCAAAATGGTAGTAAAATCTGAGACGTAAAGTGAGCACATCGGAAATATTGGGGATAAATTTTTAATAACTCTCAGCAAAAATGAGTGGCGTTTTGATATGGAAGATACACTTTTAATATCTCATACGGGATGCGTTTCGTCGTAAAACCCCAGCACCGTGCTGCGAGTGCAGTGGAAGCCAGGAGGGGAGAAAGAAATATCTTTCTTGGAGCACACATAAGTAAGAAGACCGCGCGGCGTGTGAAATAGAATAACCGCAAGAAAACATTAAACGGCGCGTTGTGCGGATTTGCCGAGTGGAGCAACTTATGCAAAATGTGCAACGGCTGTAATTGTGTGAATTTATCGCGAACAATATGAGAATGCAGGCAGTTTGCCCTAGTATGTCTAAATGTGGCCGCGCTAAAGGGAGACGTATATTCGACTCTACTTCTTAACCCCTTTAATATTCCGCAATAATTAATATAAGAGGCGGAGCGGATATTTTACAAAAGCCTACGCGCATTAAGTTCCCGGTGCTATTTGCATATGCTGGGATCGTTAATATACAACAGGATGAAATACGTATATTATATTCCTGCATACGTTCTGCGGCTTTGGATTAGTTCTGTAGACTTACGCAACTGAATATCTCTTCTTGTTGTCGGCGCTAGTTGGGAGCATGTTATTTGGGATGTTTGTATGTTTATGCATCTAAACCTAAACTACTTGTTTCACTGTGTTTGCTAAGTTATATCACAAAATATCAAAAACATTTACATACATAAAGGGGTTGCTTTCAATCTCATTGTAGCTAATTGTGTTTCCAACTATATATCTTTAAATTCGCGACAAATCAAATCAAAGAAACCATTCAAGAAAGCTCATTATGTTAGACAGATGGTGCGATTAAAATAAAAGCTACGTTAAAGCAATTATTCTTGTTACTAAAGTTACAAGTCTTGATTGGAAAACAAGTTAAATTAATATCGGTTACACTACACAAAGCCAACCAAAGAAAGAATGATTAAATTCCCTTTACTGGAAATTTAATCAGCTAACGAACAACATGTTTCATTCGGTGTTGATTAATTAAATAAAGTTGTCCTACCAAGTATACTAAAAATTAATAATAACTTAATTAAAGAACACAGGTACTTAAGCAATTGGTTTTACTTACAAAACAAAAGTTAACAATTAGAAAATCATCATTTTTTATTCAATTCAATTTATTTTATAAAAAACGTTACAAATTTGTTCATTTAAATGCGTTTTTAAATTTATTTGTAAAGAATAAATATAAACAGTGGGTAAATCAACTATACCAGTAGTAACAGAGCTTGCTTTTTAAAGGCAGCTTCATTGATGATAAAAATTAAGATATAGGTACCAATTGATTCTGTTCAACACAAAGATTGGTCTCCTCAGCGGCATGATCATTGGTAAGTTAGTCCTGCAGGCTGGAGATAGAACAGTCTATGCTGTCGGTGATAGAGATAACCATCGGGAACATAAAAATGAATGTTCTCCACGAGAGCCGAATTTTTTAAACTATCCACGGATCAGTCTGAAAAAATGTGTAGCAATGCGGACATACCTTCTGACCCGTAGATGATGAGACGGAGATTACCATCGGGAATATAGAAATGAATGCTCTCCACGAGAGCCGAATTTTCAAACCATCCACGGATCAGTCTGAAGAAATGTGTAGCAATGCGGACATAATTTCTAACCCGTAGACGATGAGACGGAGATAACCATCGGAAATATGGAAATGAATGCCCTCCATGAGAACCGAGTTTTCAAAGCATCCACAGATCAGTCTGAAGAATGTGTAGCAATGCGGACATACCTTCTGACCCGTAGATGTTGAGACGAAGATAACCATCGGGAATATGGAAATGAATGCCCTCCATGAGAGCCGAGTTTTCAAACCATCCACGGATCAGTCTGAAGAAATGTGTAGCAATGCGGACATACTTTCTAACCCGTTGACGATGAGACGGAGATAACCATCGGAAATATGGAAATGAATGCCCTCCATGAGAACCGAGTTTTCAAAGCATCCACGGATCAGTCTGAAGAATGTGTAGTAATGCGGACATACCTTCTGACCCGTAGATGTTGAGACGAAGATAACCATCGGGAATATGGAAATGAATGCCCTCCATGAGAGCCGAGTTTTCAAACCATCCACGGATCAGTCTGAAGAAATGTGTAGCAATGCGGACATACTTTCTAACCCGTAGACGATGAGACGGAGATAACCATCGGAAATATGGAAATGAATGCCCTCCATGAGAACCGAGTTTTCAAAGCATCCACGGATCAGTCTGAAGAATGTGTAGCAATTCGGACATACCTTCTGACCCGTAGATGTTGAGACGAAGATAACCATCGGGAATATGGAAATGAATGCCCTCCATGAGAGCCGAGTTTTCAAACCATCCACGGATCAGTCTGAAGAAATGTGTAGCAATGCGGACATACTTTCTAACCCGTAGACGATGAGACGGAGATAACCATCGGAAATATGGAAATGAATGCCCTCCATGAGAACCCAGTTTTCAAAGCATCCACGGATCAGTCTGAAGAATGTGTAGCAATGCGGACATACCTTCTGACCCGTAGATGTTGAGACGAAGATAACCATCGGGAATATGGAAATGAATGCCCTCCATGAGAGCCGAGTTTTCAAACCATCCACGGATCAGTCTGAAGAAATGTGTAGCAATGCGGACATACTTTCTAACCCGTAGACGATGAGACGGAGATAACCATCGGAAATATGGAAATGAATGCCCTCCATGAGAGCCGAGTTTTCAAACCATCCACGGATCAGTCTGAAGAAATGTGTAGCAATGCGGACATACTTTCTAACCCGTAGACGATGAGACGGAGATAACCATCGGGAATATGGAAATGAATGCCCTCCATGAGAGCCGAGTTTTCAAACCATCAACGGATCAGTCTGAGCCACGGGAGTAGCCATCATGCAAAATTTCTCATAGTAGTAGAAATAATACATGCTGGCAAAGCAAAACTTTACATTGTTTTTTTTTTTACTTCTTGTAAAGAAAACTTAGAAAACTGACACCCTCAGTCTGCCTGTGACTGTGTGCGGTGCGTTGGGCCAGGGGAGGTTGGTACTCTCTACCCAATAGTGTATCTATGAAAGCAAGCAATAATTATGTTACAGTATAAACATATAAATTTGTTTATATTGTAAATTATGGTAATATCTTTTTTTACAAATACGTATTTGTGATTTGCAAGAAAATTTGTTAAATTTTTGAGTAATTTATCGGTGTGATTATTAATTTTAAGGCACGATGGGAATTATTTTATGCCCCTTATATAAGACCAATCCACGAAAAAGTTCTTTCATGACAATAACATTAATGTTTTAGAGTTTCCACGACCAACTCCATCGACAATTTCATAAAAACAAGGTTCAAAAGACACGACAAAGCAAATCCATGCCCAATTTGGTAATAAATAGGATTTTTTCCTGTCACCCATACGTTATCACCATCTGCAGTTGTAAACAGCTCTGTAATTTTGCCGCGCAACTGTAAAGATTTTTTTTGTATTATACTGTATTTAAAAAATATATTGTATTGTAACAGCGAAAATATACAGGTGAAATACTTCGTGAGTGATAAAACAAGACAACCTGTATCGCACAGTATAGCTAAAAAAATCGTGAGCGTCTACGGCGTCGATTTTAATCAGAGTTCAAACGGCAGTCTGCCGTAGATTTCATTTGCCGAATTGGTCTTTTAAATAATACAAAACCAGTTTATGGGCCGAAGAGAAGGTGGGTGGAGGGTTAAGGGAGCCGCGGCCGGCCCCAGGCTGCAAACTGCAGGCAGGAAATAACGAGAGAGCTACCGAAGTTATTCGCTTAGGCTTTGTTTACGAGCAGAATGACTTTTGGGCGCTTTTGCTACATTACCTACCGACGGCGACGGACGGAATTTCACAGTCAAATTGTCCAATTAGTCCTCAAACCCAGCCAAGCATTTTTATATAGTGACATTGAATTAGACTACGCCCTTGTGGTTGGTTATTATTCGAGTGGTTTTTTGGTTATCACGCTGGATTTTAAGTTGTCATGCTGGATTAATGTTTCCTATATTAACATCAACTCTCACAAATTAGGGCATCTTTTTTGTCGGTACAAATTGCATTATTTTTTTTCTACGTGTTATTGTGTATTTTTTTCTTTCTTTATTATGTCTTTAATTGGATTTTAATTTATATTATTGCATTACGTAATGTACCAACGGCACTGATAAAAATGTCAAATTAATATATGTGGCTAAATTTGAGTGTAAATAAATAAAAAATCCTTCTGGCTTTCAGGTACACCTATTCGTTAATCTGAGCCCTGCTGTAATTTTTGGACCGTGAGCCCCTCTCATCTATGAGCGATCTCTTTTTTTCCTTACAAGCTCTCAAAAATATTGAAATGCCAACGGTCGTTCGCGAACCTTGATTATTATATTTAATATTTTTATTATTTTTGTCTTAGACCAGCACGTAGTTTGGTTCATAGAGCTAATACAAATACTGTGTTACCTCATTTCCATAAATAATATTGTGTTATCCCATTTCTACAAATAATATTGTGCTATCCCATTTCCAAAAATGATATTGTGTTATTGCACTTCCACAAATATAATTGTGTTATCCCATTTCCACAAATAATATTGTACTATCCCTTTTCCATAAGTAGTTTGGTTCATAGAGTTATGACAAATATTGTGTTATTCCATTTTCAAAAATAATATTGTGTTATCCCATTTCCACAAATAATATTATGTTATCCCGTTTCCAAAAATAATAATTTATTATCTCCTTTCCACAAATAATGTAAATATATTTTACTATACTAAATCTATAGCAAATACCAAAACTAAAATATTATCCAAAACATTCGTGTCAGACCTGTAAAATTGAATTAAGATGTTTCTGAAATAATGTCAATTATATCAAATTTAAACGATGAAGCTTATCAACGTCGATCTCGCCGCTACAGGAGAAAATGCTCTTTCCTTGCACACAATGCACATTTATCTCCCAACGCCATTCAACAAAGGGTTGCCTTAATTAGAAGAACGCCACCAACAGAGGCTGATCGATACAGAGAATATCTTTATTCTTGGAGCGTTTGAATATAATTGTGTGTAATCTATGCAGGCGTGCTCCACGTTAGAGCAATTTGACGGGAGCAGCCTAATTTTTGACATAACGACGTAACAAGCGCTCATTGTGAAAGTAATGAAACCGAAAATGGTTCGTCTGTCATCTAACGACTAACGACCGTTGGTTGTGACGAAGAGTACCAACTACCAACCCCGCGATCAGTCGGCCAGAAACAAGTCCCTACGAGCCGATAGCAGTTTAATGGTATTTATTCTTCCAGAGCACGTATTGTCGGCACGTGACGTAAGAGAGGTTACTTCTAGTACCTCCGCTTAAAATATTCCCAATGTAAAACCCCTGTTTGCTACAGCGGCGCCCCGCTGATTTCTCCAGCCGACTATGAAACATTTCGCAAGACATGTTTTATGAATAATTTCGCCGGAAATATTTACAAATGTATAAATGTATGTGAAGCGAGGAAAAATTTAGAGTGGAATTTTCTGATGTTTAAATTTGCGCCAGATCTTCTATCCACGTCATTAAGCACGACACATTTCCCTTAAGATTAACTTTTTATTTGAATATTAGTTTTACAACTTACGAAAATTTGCTGGCATTTTTGGGTCGTCTCACGTCTTGTCTGTAGCCAACTGTGAATACGAAAAATAATTAATTATGAAGGTTTATAAGTTTTCATCCAGATGAAAAAAGTAATATCAAGGAAATCATGCAGATTTATCGTCTATATAAAAAAAACAGTTAAAAAATGCATACTTTGTAAAAAGTATTAAAAGTAATTTTTTTCCGATTTTATGTCCGGTTAAATCTTCCCCATAGGAAAAACTAAACCCTTCCATACACTTTTCCACAAATGATCATCTAGTCAATCAAAATTATGCAAGTGCATTATATAAGCAAAATAGATACAAAACAATACAAGAAAAACACGTCAACTCACCAGAGATCAAATGGGAAAATAATTCACCGACTCCAGATATTTTCATATCAGAGGATTCGGTTCGGTAGAATTCCTAACAGGGCCTATAAATCCTACTGATCCCTCAACATAAATATTTAAAAAATCTTTCGTTATCCTACATGTATTTGAAATGAATGATTTTTGCATTTTTATATATAATTGTTTTGATAGATCTTATTTTTTATTATTATTAAATAAAATTTAAACAATCATAAGAGTGAATATATTCTTATAAATCAACTTTATTATTACTTTTGAATTGTCTTCACTCAGCTTTATGGAATACCCAAATTTACACATCAAAAGAATTTACACATCACATCAAGGTTAACTCAAAATATGATAAAAGATTCGTGCCTTTAAACGAAAAGTTTCAATTTTACGTAATAAAAGCCATTTCGCCGACATATGAACATACTCGCTGGAGGTAATAAAGGCGCCTGGAATCTAATCAGGCCCCAGCTTCTCCGCCCCCTCACCTCCCCCTCACCACCCCCCAGGGCCGGATTAGCCTGTAATCCGTAACAAGCTCGGCTGCAGTGGGGCAATGCCATTCAAAGGACCTGGAAATGAAACAAATTAATAAAATGAAGATTTTGAAAAAAAATCAATATATGATACAATCTGCTTTACAGATGTTATTATTAATTTTTTTCTTCTGTACCAGCTTTTGAGCTTTATTAATTGGATAAACTCGGTCTAATTTCTCTTTTTGTAGATCCGTTTATGTCGTGCTGGGTTACTTAGGCTCGAAATTAGAAAAAGAGCTTAATATTTTGACGGCCTCCGTGACCTCCTCCTGGAGTGATAAACTCCGGTTTTTATTCCAGCTTTGTTCAAATGTCAAAATAAAATGTATGTTCCTTCATAGAAAATACAAGTACCTGAAAAATGATTAAAAAAAATAACAGGTTTGAATATATTTGTGGACACTAATTATATCGAAAGTTTCAAAAAAGATTTACGAACATTTAAATTTTATTTATTTATTTGGGAAACACAGTATTACACACATAATCACGGAATAATCTCAGTCAATTGAACCAACCATGCAAATAACAGAAATTAGCATTTTTTTATTAGGTTGGAACATGTTTACTGAGTTGCGTAAACTAGTGAAATTTACGCATAAAAATATACTTTTACAAAATAAAAAATTAATTAAAGAAAAACTTAAATTTGATAGTTGAATTGAAAGAAATAAAATACATTAAACTATAATAAGTGATAAGATGGTAAAATTATGCCTGCATAAAATACTACACACATAATAATTAATGTAAATAAAATAAAAGTGTCAAAGCTTCTGCTATAACTAGCATGGTGCAAAGATTGCTTCCGTTATTAGACTAAATTGATATTTGGATTCCCTTACTGTTGTTCTTACACAAAAAAAAACTTCTTGAGGTCTGTTCATTCTCTGGTTCACAGCCCTACACATCATTTGAGGGCTTGTAAATCAAAATGCTACCATGGATCGTGCTGTCATCCGCGAAACAATTAATAGGTGCATACGACAAGATCATTGATGTACAACAAAAACAAAAACGGAGACAGAACTAATCCTTGTGGGACGCCAGCATTTTTTATTAAATGCGGAGAAAAAGTAAAACCGAATGAGTCGACCTTTCTCTTGAAAAGTCGAAAATGGTGTAAGAAGGTGGTTTGTTAACAAGATCTTGGTGCCAAATCCGTCCAATGTCTTTCGAAATGTCCATTGCAACCGTTAAATTGTTATCATCCTTGATTTTGCACTTTTCATATTATTTTTTCTGTATAGTAAAATATAATTAAATTTAATATCTTTTTAAAATAAATCCATTCGATTTTTCTTTTATTTTCGTATGAAAATGCAAATCTTGAAAACGAAAATCAATCCAATCAAATCAACGCCAGACGACTCGTTGTCGATGACAATGCATTCTATCTACTTTTTATGGTAATTACGTACACACACGAGGATATATTTTTTAATATTTTTTATTTATTTTATAAAATACAATATAATTAATTAAATTTACATATTAAAAACATATCTCAATTTATAATTAAACATAACATAATTAAACCTTTACGAGAGTCTAACACTCGTGTATAAAGGAAAACATAAAAAAACATTTCGCTGAAATCGGATAACATTAAAGCAGCTAATATATGAAATAAATGTCGGTCCTACCCGATCGGAATTTGACAAGGCTGTTAGCGCGGTTTACTTAAGTCCCAGGGAAGGAATGTAAAATCCTTAGTCAAACCAAAAAAAATAAATTTAAATCATAGTTTTCAAGATATTTAATAACGGATGAACCATACAATTTCCTGTTTTTTTATACAATTGTGAATGGATTGATGATATTATGTTCATTTTGCTTCTATCAATATATAAAGCAGCTTTGGATATTTTTCAAGTGTAACGTTTTAGACGAAGAAAACTAATGATATAAAATATTGATATTTATTAAGGACGGGTTGTTTCGAAGGATTTGAACAATTCATCAAATTTCAACGTTCATTTCCGGGTTCTGTGAAAGTCCTATTCAAGTTCTGTTATTATATCATTATAGGCTAGTTGTTTGACAGAACTGAAATAAAAACAGAACTTGAAAAAATCTTTCACAGAACCATGAAATGAACGTTGAAATTTGATGAATTGTTCAAATTCTCCGAAAAAACCCGAAGAAATCTCTTCAAAAAAAAAATAATCTCTTCAAATTATTGACGGGATTTTAGGCGTTTAACGAATGAATTGACAGGTTTCCTAAAAATCTTTCTGTGTGTGTGTTATTGCGACATCGGAACACGTGTTCATAGAAATTATAAGATTTTCGAATTTCGTCATTGTATATTATCAGTACAAACACAGGTGCATGAACAGGTGTTCCGATATATTATGAATTATTATATTATAATAGTTTATTAGGAATGGCATGCAATCCCGTTTTCAAAAAGATTCATGAATTAATACTCATTTTCTCTGAGTAATTTCTATTTATATTTTTACATTACATTCGATTCTATTATGTTACAGATACATGCTTTAATTATATTTTTTTCATATATAGTTTATTAGTTTTACACTATTGCATGTTATAAATTTTTTTTATACATTCGCGAAATTTTCGATATTTCATTATTTACATATTCTGTTGTTATAACCTATGTAAAAGCCCAGCTGGTCGTAAAATCATATTAAATGGGAAAGTGATAACAAATTATTATTTGTTTTCTTTCTGTTATATATGTACCTAATAAACATCATAAATAATTAAATTTAAACGTACAAAACCTTTCTAACCTAACATGCCGTTTTTTTCTCTTCTCCATTTTCTTAAAACTCACAAAAGTCATCGTTATTCTAGTCTTTTACAACATTTGGATATGGTATCAAATAAAAATGAAAATTAAGTCCGCGTTGTGCTTCCACTTGTTTTAGTTAACGTAATTACTGCCATTATATTAATGTGACAAAAAAACAAGCGATGCAATAAACACGGCAATTAAAATGAAGTATTCATCTATTTGGAGGAAGAAGAACAAGATTAGCGTACCTCCATTGAGACTTGAGGTCTTTTGACCTCAAAAACATACCAACATGCAAAATTAATTTTAAAAACCCGGAAAATTATCCAGGAGTTTTATTTCATAAAAATTCGATTCTTTAAAATGTGTATTATTCCAACTCTGCTTATTCAATAGATAAATAAAAAACTTTGACATTGATGTATTTTGTACTTTGATATCAATATATGTTGAGTGTTTTCTTGAATCCGGTTTTAGCCTACGTAATCTAATAAAATCTTTATTTCCGAAAGTGCGCATTTTGAAATCCTTTGTAAGTTCATCTACGCCACAGTCCCATTTTCTTAAAATGTAATTTATGGGAACCAAAAAACAGGTATCAAATAATTTTCGATATTAAAATACATAAACAACTTTGTTGCGATCATATATAGTTAGACTTATTCCTGTATCAGTCAGGGATCTGTCGCGAAATGTCTGTATAATGACAAAAAACTTGGTTGAATACAAAAAATGCTATTATCATCAGCTTTTTTGGGTGTAGTGTCAAAGAAAGGCCCCATTTTTTTTGATTTTCTTGATTCACCTTGTACCGGCTGTTTGTCTAATATCGTAAGACAAAAAGGAATTTGTAGCCCCGTGTTATAGTTGAAGAAGCATTCTAAAACGTTTCAAAAATCGCCATTACAGGCCGTCCCAAGACCAAGAATACACCACAACCACGAGACGATAGCCGTGCAAAAATAATAATGTTTGATATTAATCGCAATCCAGGTGCTTTGGTCTCGTAGAGCGTTTAACAATGATTGGAATGCGGCCTGATGCCGCACTAAGTTGTTCTGGATTGTTAGAGCATCTGTCGTCTAAGAACCCGGCCAGCAAGAGTTTACTCCTGACGCCGACACATAGCGTTCCCCTGTAACTACATGGCCTTAACTATTGACTGCTGGTTTCCTGATACCAAAAGATGACGCCACATTGGTAACTGTTTACCTGCGATGACCAGACGATTCTTTCCCTCGGCTTTCGTCTCTACCAGAATAGCATTGATCCCTTTGAATTTGAATTGAGCTGCTGCCTAGGTGAGTTGTCCATTACCTAAGATGCCCGTATAAATGCAAACAATTGCCATTCAATGTCGCCTCTTATTCCTGAGTACCTACAGTTTAGCCTGATTCAGTCTGCATGTGCATCAGACTTCGCTGGGTCTGTCATCAAGCTTTTTTTCAGGATTAGAGATAATACTATGCCTACCTACCTACAAGTCGACTGTCAAACGCTCTACATAAAAATCTAAAAAACATCACCAAAATCACTGTAATAAAACCAAAAAAGTGTCAAACTCTACTCACAGTGTCATCACTGCGTTTCGCGCTGCTTATATAAATGTGATAAACAAATTAAGTATAAAAAAATCGAAATAGTCAAGTGATAAAATAGTGAAACTAATACTGCAATCGTGTGTAAAACGGTGAAACCTAACGGTCTAAAAATTACTCTGTGGCTACCCATATTGATAAGTGAAAAGTTAACACCTATTTAAGTTTCACGATTGTATCTAAGTGAAATTTAGGATCATATTATCAGTGTCCATAATTACTTTGACATTAAACAAAATTCAAAACAATATACCTATCTCGCTATTGGTCAAAAGTGAGATCGCTTCGTGCTAAAATTTTGCAGAAAACTATTTTTTAGGCGTTGAGGATTATTAACCACAATGTTTAACTGTGAAGGTTGCCTCAACCCAATAAATAAAGATGAGTATATGTTCACGTGTACCAAGTGCAAAATAACATTTCACAATAATTGCCTCAATATCTCTGATTCCAAATACAAAAAAATGGCAGAAAAAAATAAAACTTCTTGGAAATGCCCAAAATGCCTAATCAGACCAGGATCACCGTCTACATCCTCGGCTGCAAATACCGACGATGATGATATGCTCTTTATTCGTCTGACCAAACATTTTGACCAAAAGGTCACTGAACTTAAAAAAATGTTCGAAGACGAAATTAAGGAACTGAAGAGAAGCAACGAATTTATAAGTAATCAATATGAAGATCTGTTATCAAATTTTAAAGTACTACAAGACCTACAAAAAGATACACAATCCTTACGTGAAATAAATATAAAGAATGACTTAAGAATTTCAAGCCTGGAAACCAGACTAGCCACTATGGAACAAAATAATCTCTGCGACTGTGTGGAAATGGCGGGTGTTGAATTGCGGCCGGGAGAACAACCAGCTGAAGCCGTTCTTCGGGTAGCCAATTCCCTTGGTATGCCATTGTTGCAGCAGGATCTACGCCTTGTGACCAGGACCCAGGACCGCAGAACTAACGCCCCCGATAAACTGCAAGTAAATTTCTACAACCAGAAAACGAGAGATATGGTCTTATCTTTCAAAAATACAGCCAAAATACTTAACCCAAAATCACCTATATATATTAGTGCTCACGCCTTACTAAAAGGAATTGCTGTGGAAAGCAAAACAAAAGGCTAAAAAAACAAAATTCGAATTTGTGTGGTTTAAAGCCAATAAATTACTCGTTCGTAAGGGTCCGGGGGAAAAAATCATTCAAGTCAAACATGAAAGTGACATTAAAAAAATGGTATTGTAGATTTTTAATTCTAGAGAAAACCCTTACTGTAATGGATATTATTTAAAATGGAATGTATTACCAATTATAGGACGTCAAATCCTAAATTCTGTAAAAATGTACTACAAACACACTCATCCTCTCTTCAAATCTTACAGCAAAATATTAGATCAATTTCCAAGAATTTTGACGAATTCTTGCTACAACTTAATAATATTGGAACCTGTATCGAACGTCATCAGCATCATCAATATAAAATGTACATCAATTATAAAAAAACACAACAAAATGCCATCATATTTACCACTGTCGAAAACTATGTAAAACCTTCCATAAAACTAATGTTGATAAACCTGCCTTACATATAGGTAACTCATGTTTAAAAACCTGCCCTGCCGTTTAACGGTAAATTTTATCGCTCGGACCTAAAAGGCAGTTGTCTCGCTTCAACTCAAGCAACCATCTTACTCTGGCTAGGCAGCCGCTGATTGGCTAAGCACAAAACCTGCTTGAGCGACCCACGTGTATCCAAGAGATTTGTAAAAAAATACAAATTTGCAAGCCCTTCCTGTAATAATAGGAAACAATGTTAACTAAATAATTATATACAAAGATACTTATATGTTAATTAAATAAGCTCGAATAGAAATAAAATATGTTACACGTAAGATAATTATGTAATCAGCGAAACTCTGAAAATGTTACAGAGATTTGACCACTTATCTTGTAGAATATGTCTTATTATAACTAAATAAACAATATTGCGACGATGTGGTTTTGGCAGGGCGACAGAGGCAGATAAGGTCTAATATTATAAAATATTCCTATATTTCTGAGATAAACAGATTTAATCCTACAAGCGTGGCGAGCTTCATAGCAAGAAAAAAGCAAGCTCGTTACGGGAATTTCATAATACAATCAAGGGTCGGAGGCGCGGTCCTATAAAATCTTATAAAGGCGCCGCAAAAACCGGTCCCTGCCCCATTCCGCCATAAGCCCTGGACCGAGCAACACCTACCGCTGTCCGCTCTGCCTGACCCGCTTCGCTACCTGAGAGCAACACGCTGTGTTTGATTTCAACCCGGTTCCCCCCCCCGCTCCACTTCCGCTGTCTACTGCAACTGCCTGCTGCTGAGCTCGCTGCTCACCGACAAGCCAACGACGCCCCGACGTCGCGGCGCCTCTGCCTCGGGCTTCACTGAGCCTTCCCAACAGCCAGCCTCGGAGAGAGGATCTGCCATTGCCTACTGAACCAGCCAGCGCCCCGCAGAGCCGTTACCGACTGAGCCTGGAGGGATACAAGAAGTTGCACCCGCAATAAAAACCAACCGCTTTTATAAAAGCGTTCTTTTCAATATGCAAATTACAAATGTCGAATATATCGTCTTTCTCAAGACGCATTCATTTATGCAAACATACAAGAGTCGATATTCCCTGGATCGAGGGGACTGAACGTTGGCGACTGAGCCAGCCCGCCTGCCAGCCCGCCTGCCAGCCAGTCCCGGAGAGCCTTTCCTCCAGCGTGCGGTCCTGCTCACTGGCCCCGATGTCACAGAGCCATTACTGACTGACCTTGGACGAATACAAGGAGTTTTATCCGCAATAAAAACAACCGCCTTTATAAAGGCGTTCTTTTCAAAAGCAAATTACAAATTTCGAATATATCGTCTTTCTCAAGACGCATTCATTGAGGCAAACATATTACAAGAGTCAATATTCCCTGCATTTTTATGATATTTTAAATAACTCTGTAATGGTTCAAATGAAATACCTCAAGTGCTTTATTTGAATCGTTACACAGGACAAAGGTAAATGTGTGCCGGTGCTTATATTTTTACAGTTTTTTCTTGTGCAGGCGACACGTCCCGTACAGAACCTCTTTTCATATAATTATTCTTACTGAATGCTGGATACCAAAAAATTATGCTCCTAAAATTTTGAAAGGGTATGATCACTACAGCACTTCAATACATACTAAACAAAATGATGGAGTTGTTGTCTATACCAGAACTGACCTGATTGGTTTATCTGTCAAGGAAATCCAAGTCAGCGGTGCAAACTGTTTGCAAATAACTCTCAAAAATGACACATGTATCTTAGCAATATACCGTTCTCAATCCTCTTATAATATTTCACCATTCCTAAAATCAATTAATAACTGTTTAACTGAATTATGTAATATTAAAAATTGTATTATTGCTGGTGACCTCAACATAAATATTCTGCCCACAAACGAACATCCTCAGTGCCAAGAATACTTAAATACGCTCACTTACCATGGATTCCAAAGCACCATAAACACTCCCACACGTGCTACATTAGACTCCATTTCATGCATCGACCACATCATGGTCAAATCCAACTGCCCAGTAATATCTATTGTATATGAATCTACACTTACCGACCACTACACCACTATTCTTTCCATACAAACATGCAACAGAAAAGACAAACATAAAAACACAACAAATAAGAAAAAAATCATTCAAATCAATTATGATTGTGTTTGTCAATCTCTGATGAGTAAATCATGGTCAAAATTACTTAACATTATAAATCCAGAAGACGCCTGGACGTACTTTATCAATTACTTACAGACTACCATTAACGAACATACAAACATAATTATAAAACATATACCAAATAATATTTTACCAATTAAGCCATGGATTAACCACACTATTATTAAATCTATCCGTAAACGTAACAAACTCCACAAAAACGTTATTAACAATCCTTATGATATACAACTTCGAAACTTTTATAAAAGATATAGAAACATTTGTACCCAAATAATAAGAAAGGCTAAAGAGATATATTACAAACAGAAAATAGAAAACTGTAATAATGATCCTAAAAAACTTTGGAAAACACTTAAAGAAGCCACCCACTCTCAACCTAATCCTACGAATGACTTAAAACAACTAAAAGTAAATGATAAAATATTTAGTTTTTCTAGTAATCCCGATATTATTGTTAATCATGCAAATAAATACTTCTCAAAAATAGGTGAACAACTCGCAAAAAATATCGATGTAAACCATACCAACTCCAGTTCACTAAGCTGTAATACAAATTTGCCCAACAACTTGCATTTTAGTCTAAAACAAATTTCAAATGAAGATACTAGATTGATCATAAACTCATTAAAAAACTCGTCTTCAACTGGCTTGGACGATATATCAAATATTGCCTTAAAAAAACTTGTATCAGAAATAACCACTCCCTTAACAAATCTTATTAACCTAAGCATCCTAAAAGGCCGATTCCCCGACAATCTAAAACACGGAATCATAATCCCAATACATAAAGGAGGCTCTAGAGCGGACATAACGAACTATCGTCCAATTACATTACTAAATTCACTATCTAAAGTCTTTGAAAAAACTATTAATAATCAACTAATTGAATACCTTGAACAAAATAACATACTATCACTCAACCAGTTTGGATTCAGGAAAAATAAAGGCACCTCCGAAGCCCTGGCAACAGTTACCGATTTTCTAAATGAAAACTTAGACAAGGGATCAAAATGCATATCAATATTCTTAGACCTGTGCAAAGCATTCGATACTATCTCTTACTCTAAACTTTTACAAAAACTATCTTATATTGGTATAAATGGTGATGAACTTACTATTATTAGCGATTACCTGTCAAACCGAAAGCAAAGTGTGAAAATCAACAACTGCAATAGCAATCAATTACCAATTAGCTACGGCGTGCCTCAAGGAAGTATTTTAGGTCCTACCTGTTCTTAATATACATAAATGAATTATGTAATCTTCAAATAGATGCCAAAATTGTAAGTTTCGCTGATGATACGATTCTCCTCTTCAAATCAAGCAATTGGAATGATGTATACATAAAAGCTAACAGGGGCATAACTGTGGTTAAAAGATGGTTAAACAATAATACACTAACAATGAATGTGACCAAAACTAAATACATTGAATTTAGTATTAATCCTTCCTTAAGAAACCCAGAAAATCAAATTAAAATTTGTGCTTGCAACCTGACAAATCCGATAATATGTGATTGCCCTTATTTAGAACAGGTAACTAAAATTAAATACTTAGGTATTATTTTTGATAGCAATTTAAAGTGGAAAGAACATATAACCTCTACAGCAAACAAACTTAGAAAATTCATTTATTTTTTTAGACAAACTCGCAACTTTCTCAACCTAAGCCAGCTCAAAACAATCTACTATGCACTTTGTCAATCTTTAATAGAGTATGGTATCATAGCATGGGGAGGAGCAAACGCTGCCGCCATTGATCCAATATCTAAAGCTCAGAAACTTATAATAAAGATTATCCTCAAACTACCAATCACAAGCAGTTCGGATGAAATCTTTAGGAAAATCTGTGTTATGGACATTAGGCAACTTTATGTCAAAAACACACTAACATACCTCTTCACACATGAACTAAACTAAACACAAAACTACTTTTGACAATATCCAAACTGCTCGTGATACTAGAACAAAAGGACATAATTTCTTACAAATCCCTTTCGCTAAAACAACTTTTGGCCAGAGAAACTTTAGATATTTTGCAACAAGGCTATATAATGCTCTCCCACTTGTAACGATTTGAAACTACTCGCCCCGGTGTCAAGCGCTTGGAAGAACTAATTAACTCAAGAAGCGTGCAATTTTGAACACAGCCACGGCCGGGTACTTAATCATAGACATCTGAGATTGCAAGCCAGTTCTAGGGAATTCGGACAACAGTCAGGACGTACGTCACGGAACAGATTCCAGAGAGATTTGCGCCATTAAAAAACGTGAGCGATTGTCATCATGCTAATTAAATTTCACAAAATGGTTTACTTTAATTTTATAAATTTGTTCTTCACTAGATGATTGGGGAGAACTGGCGCCCTATATAATCAAGCAAGATTAATATTTGAGATGTGAAACTTATCCTTTTAATTTTTACTACCCGCAGATTAACATATTAGTATTGTATATTCGCATCACTAGTCAGATTTTGTTTAACGATCTGAACATGCCCTGATCTTAATAATGAACGTAGAGTCTCTTGCTATTTAACTTGATAACAATGTAATTTAATAGATGATTAAGTATTTTGATAATTAAACTCAATAAATTTTGTTCTGAGCACTGACGCAATTCTTTAATTTCTGATTCCCTTATTTAAGATTGTGCAACACATGAGTTATATGTTTATACACTTTTCAGAAATTACACACCAATAAATCTCGGTACATTTGACGCCCAACGGTACATTTGGCCTCCCAACGTGGTTTAAACCTAGTGATGTGTTATTTTGTGGGTAGGATGTAAATTTGTGCTCAATGTTTTTTAGTGTAGTTAAAAATCTCAAGTGTTAATCTTGCTAATTTGTGAATTTATGATGACAGTCGCTCGCGGTTTTGATGCTCCGGGGATCTGTTTCGTGATGATATTCCATAATTAAATAATCATTTTACAAAGTTTATATATTTGAGTGTCCCCTCTAGAACTCTAGCGCTCTGCGTTTTTCACTGTTTATTGACTTACAGTATGCTGTAGTCAAATTTTTTTTTTGGTACGAGGCAAGATTATTGTCGTCGGGTATATTTGATACATGTGCTAATTATTTATTTCATACCTACATAGCATAGTTTCTTCACGTCATGTCGGAACCGCAAATTGTTACGAGGAGTCAGGCCAAGATTCAGGATTCTGTGACAATGCTGAATAAAAATGAAGCTTCGCCGGAGGGACAGGCGGAAACGCAATCCTCTTCCTGCAAGTCATTTCCCGTGCACAAATGGAATCTGGTTTTTGACGGATCCACATGCGTACGCAATTTCATAGAACGTGTAGAAGAACTAGCAGATTCTCGTGGTGTAAGTACCAATAATCTATTTTCTAGCGCGATTGAATTTTTCACAGGCGATGCTTTGAACTGGTTCAGGGTGAACCGTTTTACTTTTAATTCATGGTCAGAGATTGTTGCGGGTTTGAAGGAGGAGTTCGAACTCTTGGACCATGAGAAACGTCTAGTAGCTCAGTTAAGAACTACATGTCAAAAACCCAAAAAAAACCTGGGTTCATTCATAACTACAGTCTTACTATTGAATAATCGCCTCTCTAAGAAATTGCCGGAAGAGGAAATATTAGAAATTCTAATGTGTAACATGTTGCCAAGATACATAAATAAACTTTCTCTTACAGTAATAACTATTATAATCCTATATATGTAATCCTATGCAATAATAACTATTATAATCCTATTGTCAAAAGAAATTAAAGGTATTTCATAACAACAATCAAAGCGCTCAAAACGTGAATTTCAGAGAACCAGTGAGATGTTTCCGCTGTGGTCTACCTGGTGTAAAGGCTCCTGACTGCAGATGCAAGAACCAAAAAAACTAGCAGCCCGGGTTGCCTGTGCAGTGGGCGAGGAGACGTCTTCTCTACTGTGCCGTGTGACTCCGGAGTGGTCTAATTGGCTTGCTGTCGTGGAGAAATTCTACCAGAACCTTAAATTTTGTTTGGGTAGGTCTTAACGTTTGATTTTCAATTTAATAAAAAAAAAAAATATATAAATATATAAAAATATTAGCCTGTATCTTACAGTGGGAATGTCACTTCATGCTTGGGTAGCCTCTGAAAGTGAATTTTTCTTTTACATTGCACATGTTTTTTAAATAAAACCGCTGAGGCTTTGTACAGCTCGTAAGGGTTGACTGTAAGGGTGGGGTTGATGTACATATTTACATCTTATGTCCATAGGGCATAGAGGGCCTGTAGCGTGTGGATGTTTTTGCCTACATGAGACAGGGGAACTATGTGCTATGTGATATAGTGAAAGCAATTGGCTTTTGTTGCAATTTTTCTCGGGAGAAAAGTACTACATGCTTTTTAGCCTCTGAGAGTACATTTTCTTAAATGCCGCCATGCTTGTATAAGCCTCTGAGTGTGCACCTGATGAAATAGTAGATAGTGTTTTGGGCATTTTTTTTTTGGAAGGTGATAATTTTTTAAAAATGGAAAATCATAACGTTAATTTCCTTGTGAGAGCGTGTTTTTGTTTTGTGTTTTCTTTTTGTTTTTTTTAAAAGTAAAGGATTAAATTGTTGTAAATTCAGTAATTCATACTATTTCCAGAATATAGAGGATTTGTTGGAAACTCATAAACAGTGTTTTTATGGTTAGTTGTCCATTGATTTGATTTTTTTTTATAAATTTGGACTATTTTGGTCATTTTCTTTCTCTATTATAGAGGATTTATAGGAAACTTTCTTTTTGGATATCAAAGCAAAAATTTCTTTTCAATAAATTTAATAATGTAATATGCTTGCAGGTGCGTATTTTAATAATTTCATATATTTTTGTTTCCACTATGCGCAATAATGGAAGCGATTAAAAGATTCCATTTAACGTGAGAGCATGACTAAAACTTATGTTCTCACATTGAATGCAATTTTATATTTGTTTATGATGTTATTTTGTTTGTCCGTGTCCAGGTATTACTAATATATGTATTTTCCTATTTTTATACTTGTTCAGTGTGCAAGGGTGACCTACCCTTACCCTTACGCATTGAATGTGTGCATATGAATGTACATAATACTAAATTTTGTAAATTTATATATTCAAGTCATCAAATATTAAGTTTGGATGTGTGTGAGTACATTGTACATCCGTTTGGGATTTTGATGATTTTCGTATGTACTTTTATAGTATTCATTTTGAAATGGTTATGTAATTAACTGTTTTCAAGATGCGCTTGCTAGTCCGAAATGGTGGGCGTATCTTCAAGATAGTTTATAGTAGAATACGGTTGGGTTTTGTGTTTCGTTGTCTTGTTCTGTTTCTTTGTCTTGTTCTGTTTCATTATGCTATTATTAATAAGTTTTTTATGCCCTTTGGGGATGTTACATACTATAAGCTGGAGAAATAGTGCATTTTCAATTGCATGTGGTACAATACTGTGCCTATATTTTTATCAAATTATTAATGTTAATTTGGGTTATCCCATTCATTAATCTATAGTATCAAATGAGTATGTATATTCCTTGCAGGATCTGCTGGATATTAGTTACAATTTTCTTATAATAGATTTAATGATTTATAGTTAGTACTATTTATTATGTTGCTTTGAGTTAGAAGGCAAACCGAAGAGTTCATTCAGAATCTTTGGCATTAGGTTACTATTTTCATCACATGATAGCAATCAGATGCTTAGAATATCTATTTAGTAACTTTAGGAAGTTATGAAACCCTGCCAACGGTTTTCTATGTAATTTCTTTTGGTAGTGCTTATTTTATCCATTTGGGTTTTTTTTTTCTTTTTGGATTCACATTTTATGTTGTTTTTTCATCCTTACAAATTAAAATAAAATTAATATAAATTAATTAGATAGAGAGATTTGAAATCCTCAACACAAATAAAATGCATGTGGCATATGCCAACGTCGGTTTACTTTTAATTTTATTTTAAAGATAATAAAGTTTCCTTCTTCGGGTTGCGGGGGCCATTCTTGAGCTCGGAATGACCTCAACAAGTCGAACTAGCATTCGATAATTCAATCAATACCTTGTTCTTGATCGAATCATGGAATGTTAATTGGTTCTCTATTCTTAGAAATTTACAAAATAGAAAAGAATAATTCAATTTTACTGCTAATTGCATCATCGAATTACATTTTAACTGAAAATTTAAATTTTGATTTATACTATACTACATTGGGGTAATACAGAATTTGTTTATTCACAAGCTATTTTATTTCTCAAATTTAATCAATATCAAAGACAAAACTTATTTTTACTCAGATCTATGGGAAGGATAATAATGTTCATTTTCATATAGAAATCTTAATATCTATTTCACAGTTAAAGCTTAAATTTTTAAACTTTGAAATAACTTGTTAGTAAAATTATAATAAAATTTATTTATAAAGATATTTAAAATATCATTCTATTTTAGAGGAGTGACATCTAGGTGGGCTGTTTGGAAACTTCAATTTATAACTTTATAACTAAACAATCAGTTCTAACTTAATTTTTTTTTCTAATTTTCATCAGTAAACCATTTTATAGTATAGCTTAGTCTTCGCAACATTAAGAATTAACATCAACGTTAAATCGCAATAATCACTACAAATTCAAGACCTTAACATATACTGCTCGGTGGAATTCATTGCTGCTTTTGGCCAAAACAATTACAATCTACATGGAAGGAAGAACTTCATATTCACATGGACATCTTTATACAAAATGGACCTGTCATCTGCACTGGACAATATCAAGAAGACTATCAAAATTGAACTTCAACTTTCTTCTTCTACATTGATCTTCGGCTTTCATCTGTACACTCTTTGGATGCTCATCCCAGCAGTTTCAAAATTCATCATGGCCAGATTAGGAGGAGGAGTTTCGCCTTCATACAATCACCAAACAGACCTCTAAGCTGATAATCACCACTTCTGCCTTCAAGACCTGGACCCTGTACGTGACCTTCATATTGGATATAAATTACCTAGTTTCAAGGATACATTCTGAAATCAATTCTTCCAGAGCATATCACCTATTGGCATGATCAGCAAGCTTCCTGTCTTGAAATGTGTAAAGGCGCCAGGAGGGCCTCAAATTTCCTTTGGAAATTTTTTTGAAGGGAAGGGAGTAATGTAACGATTTGAAACTACTCGCCCCGGTGTCAAGCGCTTGGAAGAACTAATTAACTCAAGAAGCGTGCAATTGTGAACACAGCCACGGCCGGGTACTTAATCATAGACATCTGAGATTGCAAGCCAGTTCTAGGGAATTCGGACAACAGTCAGGACGTACGTCACGGAACAGATTCCAGAGAGATTTGCGCCATTAAAAAACGTGAGCGATTGTCATCATGCTAATTAAATTTCACAAAATGGTTTACTTTAATTTTATAAATTTGTTCTTCACTAGATGATTGGGGAGAACTGGCGCCCTATATAATCAAGCAAGATTAATATTTGAGATGTGAAACTTATCCTTTTAATTTTTACTACCCGCAGATTAACATATTAGTATTGTATATTCGCATCACTAGTCAGATTTTGTTTAACGATCTGAACATGCCCTGATCTTAATAATGAACGTAGAGTCTCTTGCTATTTAACTTGATAACAATGTAATTTAATAGATGATTAAGTATTTTGATAATTAAACTCAATAAATTTTGTTCTGAGCACTGACGCAATTCTTTAATTTCTGATTCCCTTATTTAAGATTGTGCAACACATGAGTTATATGTTTATACACTTTTCAGAAATTACACACCAATAAATCTCGGTACATTTGACGCCCAACGGTACACACTAGCCATTAGACTGAACGATTTTTTTCTGAAATATAAAACAGACATCAAATCTTGGATCATCAGCCAAGACAGATCCATGATAAATTTTTTTATAAAAATCCCTACATAAGTATGTACTCCAACTAGATGCTGATTAACAAATGTATCATTTATTATTATTATTTATTATTTTCTATCTTTTTCACAATGTCATTTAATGTAGTGAAATATTTAATGTATCAAAAAATATGTAAACATTTTTGATGTATCAAATACGTCTGTCTCGACACAGGTTTATCCTAGTGAGACAGACATCGAAAAAAAAAAACCTGTAAAAGAAACTTTATATTGATAAAAAAAAAATAAAAAAAAAAAACATTATTATTTTTCGGAATAACTTATTGAGTAAAACCTCAAATTATAATATTTAAATATTGAAGACAATATTAGTGATTTTTAAACGCAAATCTGAAACAGAAAAATCAGAAAAGGAAACGTTTCCTTTTCTGATTTTTCTGTTTCAGATTTGCGTTTAAAAATCACTAATATTGTCTTCAATATTAAAAAAAAAACAAATCTCCGTACTTCACCATGAAAAAGATCAAATTACAGCGCATTTACAAAGGTACCTTTGTAGTTATTCTCAGAGCGTATTTAACTTACGGATTTTGATTGTTTGCAATTGTAACCAGCCAACTTAACACAATGACAATTCAACACACCCGTAAAATGTGATTTATTTATTTATTTATTTTCACATATACGGCACAACATGTGCCATTCACATACTAAATTACAGAGAATAGTACAGCAACTTAAGGAATGCAACAATATAAATCTAAGTATAATGGTATAATCAGTAAATAGTAGTAAGGTTAAAAGTATGAAAAAAGAGACATAAATAAAATATAAGTAGCAATCTGTAGTATAGTATTAAGTCAAAGTAAGAAATTATATGTAATAATATACAATAAAGTAGTATAAGCAAGAATGAAGTGCTTATAAAATGTCTGAAAGGCAATAAGAGTTTGTAAAAAATAAAATAAAATAAAATTAGAAAGGTATATACTATTAGAAAATGAAAAGAATAAAATAAATACTGTTTTATAATATGAAAAGGAAACAAAAGTAATAAATGGGAGAATCACGTGTATAATAATAATGTGCGACATTGCTTGACAGTCCGATAAAGTTTTACATAGTACCTACCTATGATGACTATGATATATAATGCACTGATATCAGCTTCTACCTATCGAGTACTAGTAGTTTTTAATCTGAAGTACATAAACATTATGATGGTATGGTATTATTCGACAATTTTTGTTTTATGCATCTTTTATATGATAATAGACAATCAGCGTGATCGATGTTGGAATATTCATTGCCTAATCTGTGCAAGCGATGGATTATTGAATTTTGTTCTGCGTTTGTTCCAGTATTGTTGCAATAATAAGGTGACTTGAGTCTAGTTGGTCTACAGGGAACATGGTAGTTTATCAACGAAGTTAATTCAGGGGAGTCAAACCGGTGATTGATTATTTTAAATAAAAAAAATTAGATCATTAAGTATTCTTCTATGTTTTAACGATAAGAGATGCATTAATTGTAATAATGAATCGTAATCAATGTCGTCAGAGGGAATTCCTAATTTGAAGTTAATTGTTCTGAGAAATATATGTTGGATTCTTTCAATGGAGTTTGCATGGTTTTTGTAGGAAGGGTTCCATATAGACGAATTATATTCGAATTGACTTCTGACTAGAGTTGTATAAAGTAATTTTAATGTATGGATATTTTTGAAATCTTTAGATATTCTAGTAATGAAGCCCAACATTTTCATTGCTTTACTAGTAATGACATTTATCTGATTATTAAATGATAATTTACTATCAAAGATTAAACCGAGGTCCCTAATTTCAGATACAGATAGTAAAATGTGGTTGTTCAGTGTATAACTATATTTGATGGAGTTTTTTATTCTGAAAAAACTCATAATTTGACATTTTTTAATATTGAGTGTAAGTTTGTTAATGGAACACCACTCTGCAAATTTTTTGAAATTGGATTGTAGGGACAAACAGTCATTGATATTTTTAATGATTTTAAATATTTTCATATCATCAGCAAATAATAATATGTGAACATCAGAGAAAATAGAAGTGACATCGTTTATAAACAAAATAAATAATATTGGTCCTAAGTGTGAACCCTGAGGCACACCGCTAGTGGCTTCGAATTCGTAAGACAAGTGTTCTTTGATGCATACAGTCAGTATACGTTTTGATAAGTAATCCTTAATCCAGTGTAATAGTTTACCACTTATTCCAAGATTTGACAATTTATTTATAAGGATTTTATGACAAACCTTGTCGAACGCTTTACTAAAATCCGTATAAATTGAGTCGACTTGTTGCCTGTTAGCGAGAGCACATGAGATAAAATTTTCGTATAGTGTAAGATTAGTTAGAGTAGATCGGCCAGAGACAAAACCGTGTTGAAATGAAGAAATATTAAATTTTACACAAGAATATATTTTATGAAGAATTAACTTTTCAAAAACTTTCGGTATAGACGATTGTATGCATATCGGTCTGTAATTTTCAACAAAAGACTTGTCTCCGCTTTTAAATATTGGAGTAAGAAAGCTGTTTTTCCATATTTGTGGGAACTTACCCGATGAAAGTGATTGTTTAAAGAGTAGGTATAGTGGGTAAGAAACGCTACCTGCACAGTTTTTAAGGAATATGGGGGGAATTTTATCTGGTCCTGAGCAACATTTAGGTTCCAGTAGTTTAATACAAGCCGCTATGTCTTTAATTTCAATATGAATCTGGGATAATTCTAAATTTATATCTGACTCAAAGTTTGGAATTGGTTCGTTAGGTATATCTGGTTCATACACATCTTTAAAAAAATCTGCAAACAAATTGACAATTTCATTAATTTTACAGGAAGTTTTCTGTTTATGGTGCATTGTTTCAGGTATTCCAAGATTATTGTTATTTAGTGATTTATAATACTTAAAAAAATGTTTTACATTATTTCCAATTGAACGTTCAACATTATTAATATAATTCTTGTAACAAATGTTCGATAGTTTATTGCAATTTTTTCGTAGCATGCTGAAATTTGAATAATCAGAAATGTTTTTAGTATCTTTGTAAATTTTATGTGCTATCTTCTTTTCAATTACTAGTTTAATGAGGTCCTTGTTGAACCAGCTAGGGAAATTAGAGGATGATTTAAAGCTGATTGGGACAAAAGTTTCAATGGCTTTATACAAGTGGTTATAAAAGGCTTTAATATTTCCATCGAGGTCACCTCCCTCTAGTATAGACCAGTCAACGTTATATAGATAATCACGTATTGTGGCATAATTGGCTTTATTAAAGTTTGGATACTGGGTCTTTGTTTCAAGTTGGTATTTCATAGGGCTACATAATATAACAATGTCTAAAGGTGGGTGATGGGAGTCGGGTGCAAGAATCAAATCCAGTGACTCATCAACTTTAGTGGCCAAGTCGGTACAAAAAACAAGATCTAGTAATCTGTTATTGACATTATTTACATTGTTTAATTGATTTAGGTTAAGGAAATCACATAAATTGACAATTTCTTTTTCTGTTTCGGATAAGGTTGAGTTTTGAGAATCAGTAGAATTATCGCAGGTGCCCCAGCGGATTTTGGGTAAATTGTAATCGCCGATGATAGTGATTTTACTATTTGGAAATTTGTACGACAATTGCTCTATATCCTCAAAATGACTTTTGTATACACTTATATCCGACGATGGCGGAATGTAAACACTACCAATGATTTTTGTTGTTTGTTTTTGGGGTGTTATGCCGTGTTGCGCTAACTCCTTCTTTAGCCGACGTTTCAGACAGCGTTGCAGTGTCCATCATCAGGGCAGATCCGATAGATCCGAAGATGTGTGATGTCTACCGGATCTGCCCTGATGATGGACACTGCAACGCTGTCCGAAACGTCGGCTAAAGAAGGAGTTAGCGCAACACGGCATAACACCCCAAAAACAAACAACAAAAATGCTTTTGGCCGTGAGAATCTAAAAACTTACTACCAATGATATTTTTTTGGTTTTTACCGTTTAATAAGATGTAAACTTGTTTCACATTACAGTTTTTGGTTTTCAGAAGTTTTGAGCAACGCACCTTGTTGACGGCTATCATGACGCCGCCGCCTCTAGACTTAGAGCTGGTATGTTGACTTCTGTCAGCCCGGTAAACGTGATGGTGGGGAAGTCCAAGCTCAGCTGTGTTGATAGATGGTTCTAGCCAGGTTTCTGTTAGTATGATTACGTCGTGGTGCAGAGTCGGGGCATGTATTTTGAAGTCCTTTAGTTTTGTTTTTATTCCTCTGACGTTTTGGTAGTAGCATTTCAGTTGGTAATTATTGTGTCGTTTTTTGGAAGAGTTGCAACAATGGTAGGTTTAGAGTGAATGTATTTAATGGTGAGGTTTGGTTCGCCATTTTCTTGCCGGGACAGCAACTCTCTTCTTAGTTCAATTAAGTGATTCCGCTGGAGAACAGTTAGATTGTTACCAGCTTTGATGCCGTTTTTTAATTTTATGCTGTTACGTAACACAGTTTTTGGTGTGATGTTATCATTAAATTTCAGTTTGATTGGTCTGCTTTTGTTAGGAGTTTTTTTGGCACCCAGTCGGTACATTTTTACATGAAGTAGATCGAGAGATGGGTCAATATTTTTAATGGCAGAAAAAACTTTATCTGTGTCTTCGGCAATGCTTATGACTTTTTCTTCTGACGTGCTCTCCGGCACGTTATATAAGATAATGTTTTTAGATCGATTAGCTCTCTCTTCCATTTCGGTTACTATTTCACACATATTTGTTTCGATCGGCTGACGGTTCGTAGTTTGCGCCATGAGATGCATATTATTTTTAAGTGAATTTAATTCACCTTGCATCACTCCAAAATTTACATCCAATTCACCAATAGTACCCATAAGTTCAGTAGTTTTTGGAATAATTTTAAGAGTGTTTTCTTTTGTAAATTTGTTGTTAGGATCATTAACGATCGAAATTAATCCACAAATTATTGAGTTAACTTTGGTGATGTAGTTAGAAGCTTTATCACATAGAGCCATTTTATATTATTTTTTTTATTGATTATTTGTACGAATAATTATATATTTTCAATTGCGAGTAAACAGTTATAAACCCCTGACTTATTGGCAAGGCTCGTGCGAGCTACCGCGGCGGGGAATGACGGGCGGGTGACGGGTACGGGGGGGGTTTTAACAGTTGTCACTAGAAACTAATTTGTAAAACACAATTTCCAGACTTTGCGGGCACTTTATACGTTTTTGATAACTCGGCTACTTTACACCAGTTTTAATTAGATATTACACCGTGAATTATCCTGATTTTGTAACTTTTTGTTTGTTTATAGGTGATTTTGTTGGGACGAATTTAAATGCGTGTACACTCTCTATATGTTGTTGTTGTAATTTAATATCATGAAAAGTTATAAGACAAACACTAGACTATATAATCTTTGTAGGTTAGGTTTAAATTATAGTTTTTTTTACTTTATATCACTTTTCAAAGCTGAGTTGATTGTCATTGTATTGCGTTATCATGGAAACGTGTGCAATCATTTTCATTGTGTCGAATTTGTAATGTTTCCCGTTTCGAATTCTGAATATACTAATTGTCTTATTGTATTGAGTAACCAATATTTGTAGCAACAAGGCAAGAACCACATTCCCCTTTGAATAACAGCTTAGCAGTTAAGATGCAGAATTCATCTTAATGCACGTACCAGTTAATTTAATGTTAGTAAAGCGATGGGTGGCATAATCTCCTAGGCTCCGAGTAGTGATACGACTTGTTATATAGCAACTAACTAAAAGTATTCTTTGATTTAACTTAACACCCAGTTTTACGATCTGTTTTGTAGAAAAAGGTCTAGTTTATCTCCTTTTAATTGCTGGTACCTAGCCACCATACTTAAACAATATAAAACAAAAGTTTCTAGTTTAATCAAAGAGAAAATGTTAAAAAAATCGTAACTTAAGGTAAGAAAATGGTTGGGAAACTACATTATGCGACTCCCAGTTGGCCTGGGTGGTACATAATAAAGCCGTAATAGGTTTCCAGAGTATCATTTGAAAAATCGGCGTATTAGTTGATAGATAAATTTTACTTTGCCTAAATTGCTTTGCTTAACCCCTCCGAAAGAAATAAATATGAAAGTAAGTTTGATAAGAACGTATATTTTTCACGGTTAGTTAATTCGACGATCAATTTTGAAAAACCTTTCTCGTGACAAGTGGAAGATTAATGACTTACGACTCTATTTAGATTCAAAGAGACCATTTGACCGTGTCATGTTTTTTTTTTATATAATGTTAAAACAGTTTGCTTACTGACTTTCAAGGATATCACAGCCAACCACAAGCATGAATGATTTAACCAAATGTCAGTGGCGAGTTGGGATTCCTTTTCACAAGTTCAAAACGATCATTTTTAAATATAGTTTTACGTCGAAAAGAATTATCTTGTAGCATATGAACGATGATATAATGATAACCTCACTTTTAATAAAAAAAACAGTAAATTATTTTGAAAGTCCCTGTAAGAAGTAGCACTGACGAAATGTCACTTAAATAACTCTATTACAAAACACAAGAAAAAATAACTAACACACATATTAGAAACACTACATCTCAGAGTCAAAACATATCAAGCATATACATAACAAGCAACTACAAATGCAACTTTTTGCAAAAAAGGCTTCCTTTATTGTGATACTAAACTCTTCAATAAAATCCCACTATCATTCAAAACTCACAATAGTATTTTAACATTTAAATCTAAAATAAAAATCTGGATACATAGGGAGATCAGAAATAGATAAAAAAAACACCAGGTAAAATATTTATAATTGTTTCAGAAAAACACTGTTTAATATTATATATATATATATACAATTACTTTACATTATCCATACAACTATATCTTAATAATATGTTAATGAAAACCTCAGTACTGGAGATCTCAGTGAGGATATAATTATATCTAAATATTAAAAAAAAATAAAATAGTTAAATACTTATTATTATAATTACTGTTACAATAAATAGGCTACTAGTAATATGAGTACATTAAATTTTGTATTCTAGCGCTGATCCGTGAAGATTAACTGGACAGTCTGATTTATTGACAAATCAGTTCCAATTTTAAAAAAATGACAGTAAAAATTATTTTCTTTAAAAAAAGTATGCAGGTAAATACTTTATATCGCCAGTTTATAATATTCTTTACATTAATACACAATCTGTTCCAATTTTGAAAATTAATCGTACATTCGAAGCAAATCCGAGTTAATTGAAACAGCGTTAGACGGAAAGACACACAATCAAAACTAGCACATATGTATTTTTATTAAACGTGCTAATATTGGTTGTTGGTGCATGGGTACGTATGTGACGTGAAATTTTATTTCGAAATGCAAATTTATATGTAATTTAATTAGTAATTCAATTGTAAGTCAAGCGATAAAGTAGGTAAAAAATAATTTTATGAATTAATAATCCTCTATTCGAAATACTTATTTGTTTTGTTCAAAAACTTCACAGAGATGCTGAGATTAATAATGAAGATACTGATTATGCTTTATCAAAAGCGGTGCTATATTATTTGTTATGTTAGTATGAACATAACTTTTCTCATATTCTTACATATCATTGGATAGATTTTGTAAATTTTCAAGTTTACTAACATTCGATGGGTAAATTTCTTCCTTTGAAAGGCAATGGTCCACAGTCAAACATCTTTTTTTTTGTAAATTCTTTAAGCTAAATTTAAGGTAGTTTTTAGATAAAATTGTTTGTACATGAAGATAAACATCGATATTTCGGAAAATGGCATTTATGTTTTTACTTCTACAATCAAGTAGAATCACCTCCCGAAGTTGGCGAACTTTACCCTCGGACACCCTGTATTGTAGGATTTGTGAAGTTAAATGTATAAAAAAAAATATTGGCATGTGGATCGATGTTTGCCCTGTGTAATTATAATATCGCGTGATTTTTCACTGGTCTGCTTTGTTGAACAAATATAAGAAATAGAAATAGAACTATAATTGCAATTTATATATACAAAAAAAACTTAATTAATTAAATAAATAAACTTTAAAAATTTATCGTTCAATATGGTGATAAAATAAATTAAATAAGGATAAAGCTATTTACATACTCCGCATACGTATTTGTATTATTTAATTTATTGTAATACACACATTGATATCAATCAAGTTGGTATTCAGACCAGGTATTTTTGAAGTTCATGTTATTACGTGTATTTGAATAAAAGACAAACAAATAAATCAATTCGTAATTTTTTATTTGTTAAAAAAAGAGAACAATATCAAATCAAGACCGTTCTCTTCCATGAGCCCGTCATACATCTATATTGAATATAAAAGGTTGAAGTATTGGTAACAAATGTAACAATGGAGTTATTGGTTCGATTTATTTCAAGTGCGATGGTATGAGATACTGTCGATTATTGACGTCAAGTAATATGAAAAGTTATTTCATTTGAATGTATCGGCGTGCCCAGTGTACTACGTTATGGGACAAAATCCTTAAACAATACTAAATACTTGAGCTAAGTCAATAGATTACATATACAATATACAATTCCGTAGTACATTATTTAGATGTATCTCATCATGTAAGCGACCGAAAATATTTTTTCCGACTTAATTACCAAACATCAACTTTTTTCTACTTCCTATAAATATAAAATGTTAAATATCCAAACCTTCCGGAAGAAATTATATAAATGAAAGTGAAAACCCTATCAAAATCTGCGCATATAGAATTTATTTTATCCTATTTAGAGATAATTAAGTGTAAATCAGCGTAAATTTCGAGGTAGCTCGGATGAATTGGAAAAATAAAATTCAACAAAAATTCTCATAATTATTAGCAAATAGCCAAATTTCATGCATTTCCAGAATTTCTCGTGGCTGTTTCTTCACTTCTACATATAATTTAATATATTTTTTAATGAATATTCATACAAATATTTTCTCCTGTTTTTATTTTCTTTTGTTATGACCAAGGAAGAGTTTTTTGTTAACCAGTCGGAAGTTTGAATATAAATTGAAAACTGTTGCTGAATTCTTCCTATAAGTTATTATTTTTGCTTAGCTGAAAATTCAAAATAACAGCAATAATTGAGCCCTTGCGCGGAATAATGTAGTATCAAACAAAACTATAATTGTTAAGATAAAGACGGAATTCTAATTAAATTGCCTTCTTCACCACTAGAACTCTTAAGACTTGTATATTAATTATATTATCAATACAAAAAGTAATGAAACATAACTGGTTTCATTTTAACCATCTACTGATTTTTTTTTGGATTTATGGTTATTCCGGGCAAAGGCGCAATTAGTGTGATCATTTGGGCTGCCATTCAAGACAAAACTTTTGGAAGTGCACATTATTATATTGTTTTAATTTTATAAAATCGCTTTAATTTTACCCTCAGCAATTTGGTTTCCATAACCGGCCGCAGTCGTATTCCAATTTTCTAATCACCAGTCAATTTATAGAGGAAATTTTGTTTTGTTCCCCGTTTTTTTTTTCAATAACGAAAGCAGAACGCTTTTAAGTCCATATTACAATTTGGCGAGCATTGCGGGAGCCTTCTTGCCTGGGATTCGGTGGCAAGACGTTTCCTCGGCAATTTCAACATGTCGTCACACGTAGTAAAAAAATCTCCTTAATAAGTGTAAGTTACGATGACGTAAGACTCCATTAAATATAATATTATTAAAATTCACTTACCACAGTACAAGAAAAAAGGGAAGTTGAATAACTTTTCTTTTTTGAGTTAAAGGTTTTTTAAACAATATATATATATATATATATATATTAGTTCGTTTGGTGCCATGGAGCCTGAAAAAAGTTGTACTTTTGTGCCCATCAAAATGAAGATATTTCTACAAATAATATTTTACTGAGATTTTATCATTGATTTTACTTTAAACCATGATTTTTACTACGAATTCAAAATTTCAGTTCGTTAGGGGCCATAAATCATGAGAAAACGGATCTTAAAATTCAAACCCAAGTGTTGCATTTGTGCCATTTATGCTTAAAATAGAAGAATTTTCTAAAAAAGCTACACTTTACTGTGATTTTATCATTGATTTCACTTTGGACTGTGATTCTTAGAATGAATAATTTTTTTTGTTTGTGCTATCAAAGATAAAAAAACTTGTATTATAATATCTTTGTACGCCATAGAGCCTGAGAAAACGGCTCTCAAACGTTCAGCGCAAATCTTGCTGAACATTTGTGCTGGTGAAAATAAAGATTTTGCGCAATTTCAACATGACTGTGATTTTTTTCATTGATTCCACTACAGACCATGATTTTTCTACGAATTCAAATTCGTTAGGTGCTATAGAGCCTGAAAAAACCGTTTTCAAATTTCGAAAACAAGTCTTGCATTTATGCCCGTAAAACCCGATGCGGATAAGTGCGAAGAAGTGAATTGTATTATTTAATATTCTAATAGATAGGTATGTACCGCTGCTCACCTAAGTGTCCAAAACAAACTTTTCGACGTCAATATTAAATTTGAAAACTATGTCAACTCGTCTTGTTTTTCCAAAAATTTAATTAATTAAAAAAAAAAAATTATAATATATTTTAGGTATCGGAGATTTATCAAAAATAAAATTCATTTTATTTTGTATTTCCATCATATGTGAAAAAATTTGCTAAGCAAGCTGATGATGATTTGGTTCATCTATAAGTTCCGAACAGGTAAGTACCTACCTATTTTAAAGGTGAGGGAGTACCTAGATATTAATATCTACCAAACACGGCAAAAGCCAATTCAAGCAAGCTTATCATTCTACCAATTATGGATACCATTCTCCTTTGTCCAGAATGTCGAGACTTGTCAACTCACTGTCAAGTCAAAGCATTGAATTTTGTGGTATATGCCTAAATGACTTTCGACAGTCAATACGCAATGTCTAATTTCTAATGCCCTTTGAACCATCTTCATGCTTTGACTTATTATTATCTCCCATTCTTACTTTTATATTATTATTGTCATTATTATTGTCTTCGCTCCTCATTTATATATGCTCTCCTTTCACTGTCATCTCTGTTTATAAAACTTATTCGTGTAATTAATATGTTGTTAATGGACTAATTGTCCGTAAATAAATAAATAAATAAAAAAAAGTGGGTGTGTCAAGCCTACGCAAGACAGAAGTGAAACTTCTAGTTTCAGCTGATGCTTGGCGTGGCGCAGTTCGCTGGTGTCTGAGAGAGAGGAAAGAAGAGAAGAGAGAGAACGTTCGTGAGCGGCTCCCCCACCTCAACAAGGTTTCACTTCAAAAATGCCACAGCCGAGAATCGAACCTCGCTTAACTGATTGAAAGCCAACCACGCTGAGCACCAACTGTAAGCAAAGCCGCATAAATTGATTATATTATGTAGGTTCTGAAAATATGAGAGCTTGTTATGTTTTATAATGTTACCTACATCACACCCAAAATATAATATATTTTTAAAAATAATGTACAATGTACAGAAATAGAATCCCACACAAGATCGCGTAGTGCGCTCTAGCGAACGGATATTTTATCAGAGGGAGATAGTTTTAATTTTTTTTTCTGTAAATTATTACATATTATCAAAATAAATAAATTAATTAAATAAATGTAATACAATTATCATAATATACGGATTAGATAATAAGTTTAATCCAACACAATAACGCAAAGCGCGCTCTAGCGGAGTAATGTTTTATCACAGTGAGATAAGTGTTTTTATTATTTTGCAATATTATTTTCTTTTAAAAAATGTTCTGACCTACTAAAAAATAAGATATTGAATGAAAAAGGCGTTAAAAACAAAAAAATAATGTGCGATGGCCGAGAATCGAACTCGGATCAACTGCTTGGAAGTCAACTATGCTGACCATTACACCACCAACGCCAGTTGTCGAGATGAGCTAAGAAGCATTTATATGTTACTTCAAAACTTTGACTAGATCAAATGAACTTTAATCGGTGGCGGGGGTACCCGCATTTTCGTTTCGGTCATGAGTCGGTTTTACTCCGGTCCTAGAAATTGCATGACGCGCGTAAAGAAGTTTCACTTCAATAAGCAACGTTTCAATTCTGAATGTTGGTCTTTCACAAGGGCGATACTGAGTTTATCTTCCAATCTGGAACGAGCCGCAAATATTCGATATATTGTTTTTAATTTATAAATTGTGAATTATCACAAATTAAAAAAAATATATACTTATGCGGCCGGTAATTGAACCCGCGAAAATGTATACAAATATACTATTATATACATTTTCTTGACGAATTGAAAAGTTCGATCAAAGCGTGTTGGCAACGAGTCGCATATACAAATAATATTTTGGTTTTAGTATCCACTGCGTTATTTGTGTTTTGAAAATGAAATCAGTGAGAAACGATTTTTAAGTATGTAAGTAGTTGTGTTGTATTATTATATTATTTTATGTTCTTATTTTAGTTCTCACAGCACTCCAACAGCACTTCTCATCTGCCGTAATAAATTCCTGAAACCCATTGCCAAAGTAACAAATTAGCACCTACTGTACCAATCTATGTAAACATACGTTATAATATATCTACACATACTACTTTTATACATCCGATATATATATATGTATGTGCGATGACCCAACTTCCCACGAAGGAGCGACCAAATGGGTTGACATAAATAATTTAATCAAAAGGCCCTTCTTATTTCAATAGCTTTGTTATACAAATCACACATTAATACGACCCTTCTTGTTACTTGGTTACATTTCCTTGTTATTTTGCGGTCAGGACTAGGCGTTACTTATGACCAGTGCCATGCTGATGCTGATAGAATTTATAATATAAGCGTATAGATGCTCTCATCTCCAGTGGAAACTGGACAAGAAGTGGGTAGTCCAATGTGAAGATGGAATTAATTTAATAAAAGCGGGAGTAATGAAGTTAGGAGACAGTACCACGGTGTTTCAGAGGTAATTGGTTACATTTCTTACGCAAATGGAATTGTGCTGACAAATATTATTATGAACACTTTTTTTTTCAATTTTATGTCCAGGTTAAATCTATCCCATAGGAAAAACTAAACCCTTCCACACATTTTTCCACAAAATAATAATAATATATACAAAACAATACAAGATCAACACGTCAACTCAACAGAAATCAAATGGGAAGATAATTCACCGACTCCAGATATTTTCATATCAGAGGGTTTGGCTCGGCAGAACTCAAATCCTACTGATCCATATTATGAACACAATTATTTTGAACAGAATTATCATGAACAATATTATTATGAAAAATATTATAATGTGGTGAGATTTATTAAGCCTTTACAAATATCTCAGAAGCACATTATTGAAGTTATATATAATAGAAAGGAAACATTTCTGACTGACTTATTATACGAAGAAACTAAAATATTTAATATTCGCATTTTATTTATCATGCAAACCATGGAATATGAAAATGTTACAATATTACTTTACTAGAACTTCTAATATATTTTTTATTAACGCAGACCCGTTTCAGAACAACTGTTCCTTCCTCAGGGCAAACATATGCAAAGTAATATTGTTTAATTTAAATATAATGGATAACCACAAAGTTGTAGCTACTTTCAAAAGCAAGAAATATTTTTTGAAAAAATGAAAATTGATTAATCAAAAATAATGTATTATAACCCAAAAATCAATACCAAATTAATGCTTCTGCGGCTAAAAAGTCGATTAGATATGATTGATATCCCGATTGGTAACTATAAAACCTGTGACGACAATTCTGTATACGTAAAAAATTCAATAAGCTGATGAAATCACGCGGAAGTTGCGAGGTTAATGCGAGATGAAAGAAAGTTGCGGAGATCTATTCATTCCCAGCCCGCCCACTCGGAGCAGTAAAAATAATGAAGCCACTTTCGTGGTGGGTATAACCAGCATTGGACGAAATAATATATTTTCTGTGTTAGACTTTTGTGTTTTGTTATTTATAGAAACTGATAATATCTTTAAATACATAATTAATTAATAAATAGTGGATTTTACAGTTTTTCATTATTTTTAAGAGCCATGGGTTGACTTTATATTTTCACAGAAGAAAAAATGTGTAATCTTAACCTCTTACTGCAAAACTCGTAGATCAAATTATATGAACTGGTTGTTGTTTTATATCATATTTTTTTCTTATAATAAAGAAATAACTAACTAACTAACCATCACGCCATTTCTCCGCAGGGGTAGGCAGAGAGGACAGACCGCCAAACAACTCGGTCTTGACACACGTCTTGCCTCATTCACATTCATCCATCGTCTAATACATGCTCTTCTATTACTCTGACTCTTGAAATGGCCCGACTCGAGCATCTGATTCACTTGATCTTGCCATGTCTTTCTCTTATAAAAAAATGTAAAAATAAACATTCTTCATGAGATAAACACTTGAATGATTAATTTATCATCAGAACAACAATCCTTTATTAGTCCTTGATAGCTTCTTAAAACATATCGTATCTTCTGTTATTTTACTGCCATTTTCCTCTAGTTCCTTCAGCCCGGATACAATTCCGATCTCCACAATAGCCAGACACCAAAGTTTAAGTCACGAAATCTTCCCAGATAAGCTTTTCATGAAAAAAGCCTCTTTGGTGGACGGCCACCTTTCATAATTTCTATATGTCGTGCCAGGGGTCTAGCACACTGAAATTGTTTTAAAATTGAAATAATTTTACAATGTCGGATCGATTGGCGTTTATCGATGCTTATATACGGATCCCTAAAGCCCTATGTCAATAAGATATTGACAGAATCTTTGGTCAGTTAGTTATCGCGAGCACTATCAAAATAGGATACCGATAGTTGGTAGACAAAATCCGATGCTTTTAGCGAGGCCTCCAAGGTGTCGGATAAGCTATAAATATACACGACTTTTTGGATAATGTCGTTCGCTATGCAAAATTACTGGCTAATTAATGAAAAAATTTGTATATAAGATCCACATACGATCGAAAAGAGATTAATTCCAACTTGGGGAAACACAAGTTGTAAGTCATAAACTAAAGAACTCCCTCTTTAACACTAACAAGTACATGCGGACTGCCAATGCATAGTAAAGTTATCATTCAAATACGACATTGTCAATATACTAGTATTTTTTTAAACTTTTGATTAGCCGTCTGACGTTAATTCATTTTCCAGCTTTAAGGTGGAAACACATTATTAAAACCCGACGCGACCCGATGAAACGCGATGCGTGTTGAGTCGAATCAAATGTATTGTTTTCTTATGACCAGAATCACACTATGAACATCCGACGCGACGCCATGTCGGGTGTTCATAGTGTGATTCTGGTCATAAGAAAACAATACATTTGATTCGACTCAACACGCATCGCGTTTCATCGGGTCGCGTCGGGTTTTAATAATGTGTTTCCGACTTTATCCGCGTACATCGATGGCCATAGACTAAATTAGACTAGACACGGCATATTCATTTAAAAATAACCCCAACACAATTTTGGTTTGATTCACGTGCACATTTATGAAAAGGCCCACGCATTGTGTCGCAATGCGAAATGGGCACTGTGCATTGCGTTTTACCTTTTGTTGGTCTAGAGTAAGCTACTTTGCTTCTCAGCTATGATGGGCAAGTTAATTTTTCCAATCACAAAAATAACCAAGTTCCAAATATTTAAATTTGAATTATGTCCATATTACAACACCTCTGACAACAAATTCTTCGTGGTTTCGCTTACGAGTTTGAACGCTTGTACAAAGATTTTTAACAGAGTTGGGTTGTTAAGTTCATTTCCATATTTGTGACGTACGCTACGTGGCGTTATTTTTAAAATGAATTTAACTGGTCGGGGCCAATCTAGTATAATACATCACTGTCGATGGCTTATCAATAGTTCGACCATGCTAGCCAAATTGCTACAAATTCCTTGGTAGTTTCGTCAATCGATCCAATATTGTTATATTCTGGCAACACTAGAGTAATTTGACATTCCGAATCATAAAACGTCATAAATGTACATAAAAAATATTATCAAAATAAGAATTTTGAATTGAAATACTTATCTAAATATGCATTGGCAGTCCGTATTTACTATTTGGCATGAAAAAGTGAGTTAATTAGATAATGAGGTCTTTATACAAGTTGGTTAATTGGTCAATGAGATGTTTAGCCAAAATACGAGATATATGAAACAAGTGTGAATTTTGGTTTTCTAAGTTCGAGCGAATTTAATTGATAGCATAAATGGCGTCTTTCAATCATAATATCTTCATTAATCTCCTTTGTTCATTTATAAACCAGTAATTTTGCACAAAAACGATATTATTAAAGAATGTTGCGCCAAGCGGTATCCGTGTCCGTGCTAGGCTAACTCTTGGTATATTATACCAATATATATACCGGTCGGTGGCCGAGTTGACATCGCGCTGGGTCTCACCCAGGCGAGTGTGTTCAATACCACGGCCGGCTTAGTCCTCCATCACAACACAAGCAACATTTTCCGCTTACTGTGGTGGTAGTAGGAGATTTTCAAATATTGTCAGGTTATTCTTAACCCGGGAATTTTTGTTTTTCTTTTAAAAAAAAAAACAAACTTATTGGCATTTATGTATATATATATGCAACAATATATGACTTACTGGCCATAATATTCATATTGGCCATATTTGTATTGTACCTTGTTGCAAGATCACATTTTTGTAGAGTAACTTTTTTCATTGTTCTTTTTTGTTCGACGTATATTAGGATGTTGATTTTTTTGGATATTTCACTGTTTTTTTTCACTCTTTCGAGCAGCCAAAAAAGTTTGCATTGTTTTATGTTAACACCGCATAAGAATTCCAACTGTTCCATTATTAATAGGACTATGATATCGCGAATTGGTTATTTTGAGGGACTAAAAGGAATGGGAAAAGGGAGGAGATGGTGAAGCCTTTTAAAGCAACGTTTCGATTCTGAGTGATTGTCTTTCCCCAGTACGACTCTAAGAATATCAACTTCTCTTTTTAAGTACTTGATTAGTTTTTACAGAGTACCTGATCTGAATGTATGTTTAACTCCTAGAGACTATACTCTATACTGGGTCCATGCGGACCCGATCGAAAAATACATTCTTCTATCTAGCTACAGTTGTGTGTGCCAAACTGACGCTGCCACATGTACAATCTTTAGTTCTAAGTGCCGTTTGAACCATATTGGGATCAGTACGCTAGTTGTTTTAGTTTTCAAGTCGGGTTCGTACGAACCCAGAGTAGTATTACGAATGTGGAACAAATTACAAAGTTAAGTTTTTTTTTGTATTATGTACAGTTATTATTATTATTGACTAAGATTATTTATTAATTTATTTTAGGTTAGTTCATAGCTTTTACTAACTTACTACCTAAGACTGATTGAGCAGGATGAAAGACGTTCATGCACAGAATGCCAGAATTACCAAATTTCCGGCCGGCCGCCAAAACGCTGTGCGGTACATTTGTTTTATATTCACTAAAATTGGTTATGGATCTATTTTTAAAAAAAAAGGATGAATTTTTGAAAAATAATATATTTTATGAAGACGACTTTCGTTTTCACTTCCTTCAACAAAAATCAATTTTAAATCTGCAAAGCTTCCCGTGCCGGCAAGATTGATTTTTTAATAGACTGTTTTTTGTCATATAAAAGTGTTTATGTTTTGTTAGCAAAAATAATAAACTGTTGTAGATTTTATGTTTGTAATTTAGTGGTCTCTAATAAAATAAAAAGTGTAAGTTAACAAAGCGTGTAAAGTTGATGAACAAAGTACTGTAGTGCGTAATTGTAAGGCATAATTGAAACGCCTCTTCAAAAAAATGCTAATATATATTTGAATGGCTAAGAGTACTTGTTTTATTTCAATTTACGCTTAGAACACAGCCCGATAAATAAGCATGATACCAAAGAATTGAAAAAAATTCTTGTGCGAGTACTTAGATTAACATAAAAGTCACGGGTCCGTATAGATTCAGTAATATATTATGTTTAGCGAAATTAAATGTATTATTTGTAGGTTTATTAAATTTACATTAGGTTCATCACCTTGGTGGTGATTTACAACGATTGTGATAAAAATAAACTCACCCACTTCTTAAATGCAAAACCTTACGTATGAATAGTATAGTTTATTTTGTAAATGATTCATTCGTTCCAGGGCTCAACTTTTGCAGCTCTCTCAAATGCAATAAAAGTTTCTTTCAAGGCAAGTTCTGATCTGGCCGCTATACATCGATAGCAGTGCGCGAGTACACGATTGTGCGGTCTGTGGTGTGGACTTTTGAGTTTTGGATTTTATTTTCGAGTACGTTGAATTAAATATTTCAAAAAATGTGTGTTTGGCTTTTTGGTAATGTTATTACGTGTAAAATATAAACATCAATTATTAGTTCTTCAATAATAGCAAATTTTGTGGTGGTATTTTAATTAACAACATATTTTATAGTAAAATGATCAAAATAATATTTTATAATAATATGACAATTTTAATTTAAAAAGTTTGTTCATTTATTTAACAAGTTATTAACTGTAAACGTATTTAAAAACGTTTACATGATCTTCTGATTTGTACGAGGAAGCTGCTAGAGTGATTTTTTGACTATTTGACTTAGTGATATTTTCACAATCCATATCAGAGAGTAAATGCACCCATTTTTCTTTTATTAATAAAAGTTTTCGGTTCTTTAAATCGATGAAATAGAGTGTGCGTGAAATTTTTTATTAAAAAAATAAAAATAAATTGTCTCCATAGACACCAATGCAGATTTTAAAAAGCATAGATAATATAAATTTATTTTGCTTTTTAATTTTTAGGCTTTTTAAAAAATTTAAATTATTATATTTCTGTTCTGATCGATCATTAACAATTTATTAGTGGGGCTGTCGTAATTATTCATGGCTTGGTAAATATAATCATTTGTCGTTTGAGCTGTTCAAAATTAGGTGCAATAAATTGATTTCCATTTCTCAGTTTTCGGTTTTAGTATTACTGATTTTCTTTGATTTATTTTTCTTTAAGGATTAAAATAAAGGAAATTTTTCTTAAAGTATATCTTGGACTTTTGGTGATGGAAACAACTTAAAAAGTGTTTTATTTGAGGATGCGGGATTAAAAAAAATATCCTTTAAGACATTTTTTTTATTTATACTTTTGCAATGTTTATTTTGTTTTTTTATATAAGATCCTTCCCAAACTATAATGCCGTAGATAAGTAAAATTCCAAGGTAATGGAACGTTTCCGTAATTATTTTCTCATTTTAAACATTTCTTTTTAGATTATAGTAGAATAAATATCATGTTGTTTACAGTTTATACTGTCACATTTTTTTTAAATATTATTTCCTATTTAGGTACTTCCTGGAAGGACAATAATACATATATATTTTTATGCGATTTTTTTGAGTACATGTTGGTTATTATAAAACTATTATTTGAAGAGTAGGTACTCTGAACACAAAATGATATCTGTTCAATGGCGCATGGCGTCCTGAGTGCTCTTCCTCTCCATTAATATAAATTATTTTCATTTATGGTTGATTTTTTTTAAATAATGCAGTTAGTCTTCGTTTAGAATTTATTTCGTTTCTTTGATCTATACTAAATATTAGATGAGAGTGAAATAGACCTTTAACTATAAATTTGTTTTTTTGGCGTGAAATAATAATTTGTTCTTTATTCGTTTTTCATACACTATTTTTCCTATATTTAGGACCCCTGCAAACAAAAAACAGATGCTGCAACAGTTGGAAACAATTTAAAAATCCATATGAATGAATAAAAAAGTCTCCATGGAGGTTTAATAAGGACGATCGATAAAGCCCTTTGTCAATACAATATTGACTGAATTCATGATGACTGTCAGTTGGAAACAATCGCGAGCACGATCAACGACGATAAACAAAAAAGCCCACCAAATATAATGCGGCTCCTTGGCCGTCAATTAAATTTCGGTTTAATGTTGATATACGTAACTTTGTTCATAATGTCGTTCTTTATGCAAAATAACTGAATTATTAATGAACGGAATAATGTGGTAAATATTTAATTTCACAAAAATTACACAAATAAAATCACTGGCTTATTATAACGAACGGAGCTCTTGAGAAATGTAAGAATTCGTATACGCGGCGAGAAATCCATTCCGTTCAATGCCCCCACATTTTTTCGGGGTTGCGCAAACAAAATGTTCACCTAAGAATTTGTGAATAAAGACTTCATTAACTAATTAACTCACTTTTCAGTGCCACAAAGTAAATACGGACTGCCAATGCATATATAGGTTAGTATTGAAATTGAAAATGCCCATTTTATAAATATTTTTACCTAACTGTATGCTTTTGATGTTTTGGAATGCCAAATTACTATAGTGTTGTCAGTATATATCATAACTTTATAATATCGAATCGATAGACGGAATTATCGACGATTTTAGCACGATCGCGTTGCTGATACGCCAACTGATATCGGTAATACAAATCGACATAAGCTGGCAATACTGGCAGCTGGCAAATGTGTATTAGCGTAAAACGGCTACGTAAAAGTAAAAAATACTAATAATTTGACAATTTCGAATTGAAATAAAACTTTAATTTTTATGGGCAGTCCACATATACTTTTTGACACTAAAACGGGTGTTAATTAGTTTATGAGGTCTTGAGTTATGACTAACAACTTTTGTTCCTTCAATTTGGAACGGAATAAATTGATCGCGTCTCAATCATCCATGTATCGTGTATACGATTTCTTTCAACTCTAAGAGCTTAGTTAGTTCATCTACATTTAATTATTTTCCAGTTACTTTGCATAACAAACGAAACTATCCAAAATGTCGTTCATATTGACAGCTTATCCGACACATTGGAGGTCTCGCTAAAAGCAGCGGCTTTTGTTTATCAACTGTCGGAATTGTATTTTGACTGTGCTCGCCAACATCTCTAACTGACCATAGATGATGGATTTTGTAAAAATTGTATTGACATATGGTTTTATGGATAAAATAATAGGTTGTTACGCCTATCGATTCGACATATTATAGTTATCGATTGCACTGTGCTAGACCTATTGTGTCGCGTCGCCTCGTGTGATATATATTGATGGAAGCAACTGTTGCGTGCAACTAAAGTTGCCAGTGTGCGTCTGGGCTTCTTTAGTTTAATTTGATAATTTACAAAATCTACACAAATTTCTTCAGCGTTTGTAGATTTTTTGGTTATGAGATTATTATAGTGAACCTCTCTTCTTGTGAACTTTCTTTTTTTGTTTGCGTTAGAGCTTATGCGTTAGGGTGCAAATAAGAGGACAAAATTTGTCGCGATTACGGGAAAGGAACTGTGTTTTTTTCTATTTTCCTCATAGTAGAAACAAGTTTTGTAGATTTATAATTTTATTATATTAACATTTTATTCTAAGTTCAACATTTTATTCTAAGTCAGTAGTTCTAGTGTTGACTATTTAAAAATATATTTGTACAGCGCATTTGAGTTGATTTCTCGCGAAAACGGCGCTCTAAAAGTTTTCCAAATTTTATAATTATTATTATTATTTTGGCTTTTAAGCCTTTTACAATGCTTCAATGCTTCCACGGCTTTTACTTACCAGCTTGTAGAAACTACAAATTGTTGTCAGGTAAGATACAAATTGGCAGGTAAAATGAATCGTAAAGACAATATCTACAAGTATCACTTATATTTTTTCAACCGCTAAAGATTCTTCAACCAGAAATAATGAAAGAGGTCGTATATTCAAGATGGAAAATCTGCTAAGAAGCATATTGAAAAAATCGTTATTCGCTTCAGTTCTACGGAGTGCGTAACATCGCGCCTAAATTTGCGTAACAGGAGCTATATAAATACATTTCCTGCGAGCATCCGAGTGACAGACAATGTTTGCTCTACGGTACCCATTGAAATCATATTTCTTCCGTGATGGCACAAATAGTCATTGCCGTGTCACGATGAATACATCAGAAGAAAGCAATATCCACGTTAGGGATTCCTTGAATATCGCTGACAACAGCAAAATGTACATAGCGCTTCACGCGAGTAAAATCGAATGTTTACAAAACGTAAATATACGATATTTTGTATGGAGATTTTCATAAATATGTACATTGAACATACCTACGTGTTTCTAGGAGAGACGCGCGGAAATGGCATGTCAAGTGTTTGAGTAACAGGAACACAATACCCTTGAAATGTTATTTAAAATGTGTTCGAACATGATGTTTTTTTAAATCAAATAATGGGAGCTCACATTTAAGAGATTTATAAACTTTATCATTTATCGACCTTCCACGTACCTTAAAAGTGTGTTTCATCCTTTGTGTGTTTCAAGTCGTTTTGTTTATAATGAGTTTATACTAGTTCGTTGTCTGTTACTTCAGTGGATGACGACGTTAAATTTTAATATTTCCTGATGTACCTACATATTACCCGGATGGCCTTTTTCTCTTGAGACAAAAAGGTTAGATCCGGTATTTTTTTAAAGTACCTATAAAATTAATAAAATTAAAATATGGAGATAATAGTGCGATAGTGGTTATTTTATTAATTGATAATTTTTTATTTAAATTTTTTTTTTCTTTTGTTTTAATGTTTGACAGGTGTCGTAATTAACATTCGAAAAGTAGATTTATATTTTTGAAAGGCAATGTTCCTGAGGTGAATATTTTTTTTAATAAACTCTTACCGCTTCACAAACCTTACAATTACAATATCCCTTGATTTTTTCGGGTCTGTCTGGGAGCTTCTATTAAAGTACTAACGTAAATTGAAAACACGGGAATAGTATTTATACTGATGATATAAGTTAAAACAAAAAATATTTAAAAAATGTCGAGCGATTTTATTTTGCAAAGATAAATATTATTATTATGCTTTCCAACTATTACATATTTTTAAATGTACCGTAAACGTTCAATTTAATAAACAATTTAACTCTTAAATATATATGTATTAATGGTTTGTAATATAAGTCAGGGTGGTGAATTATTAATCATTCTCACTTTCACGTTGCCAGTTGGTTCTCCGACAAGGAAATTGCATGTTTCGCTTCCTTGTATTATGCGACAAAATAAGTAGGTCCACAAGGGGCGGATGTAATCTGAGCGCGCATTAAACGTCCCTTATAGCCGGGCTTTGATGAACTTTGAACAAAACTGAAAAGAGGTTTCCAGATTGTTGTGAGGCGCACAAAGGCGGTCGTGACAAATAATTAGTAAAAAACCCGACAAACTTTTTAATTTCATTGAATTTTTAATTAATTCACGAATTTAAGCGAAGTTTTGATGATTATCTTGTCGAATGATTGAAAAATAACCAGAGACAAGCTTAAATTCGAAAATAAAGACTAACATCAATATTTTTTTTGGTTGTATTCTAAATTATTCTTATAATATTCTTTGATAACTAGCTATACCCCACTACGCGTTGATATGGCTCTGTCTGTATGGAGAAACAATTGCGCGTTTTGCTATTACTTCCAACAGATGCCGCTGTTTTAAAATAAATAAAAAATGCCTATCGCAGGTGACATCTATACAATAAAGGTATATAAAAACACATGCGTATTTGAATGGAACGTTGTGTCAATTTCAAAACAATTGGTCAAGATCTTTTGGAGATTTAAGATGTTGAACAAAAAAACATTAAAATTTTTATCTATACAGAAGATAGATAACTAAATAACAATATAATATATAATAAGATAACAAAACTAAATTGGAGTACTAGTTATTTAAAATGTATTTATAAACGGTCGTAAGATAACCATTGACCATAAACCTCTATTGTGCCGGGGCTGCCACCGTGGCACTGGCATACATGTCTACATATATATACATTTCTATTAATGGATTTTTTAAAACTAATCATAATCGCTTGTCCATACGACGATCAAACGGATGTTTTGTTTTGTATTGCTTGAAGAGAAGCGCAAGTCATGAAAAATAAATCTGAGAAAGAATTAGTTTGCTATCAAAGTTACATTACTATTCGTATTTTAAGGAGAACGTTACACGATTCTATTTTTTAAGGACATTCGTCCATTTTAAAATAAAATAAAACACTTCGCAAATATTTAATAAACTTTTTAGAAACATGAGACAGAAAATCTTTTCTCTGAATATTATATGCCGTTCTGGGATATTCAAATAAAAAAAGTATACAGAAAGTAAAAATGATAAATTTTGTTTCTTACAGAACATTCAGACGAACTTATTTATGATAAAATTACAGTGTTTAAAGTATTCGTTTAAGGTGTAGTGATATTTGTGCAAAAAGAATGACTTTTAGTGATGATTAAAATTGGAGTAGGTATATAGTACATTTGATGTTACGTGGAATGTTGTTATTACTTTAATAGCAATGTAGTAAGGTTCTTTTTGAAGTATTGTTTTGTTTGTTCGTGATGTTAATAAGTTTTTTGTTGTGTATTTATATTTTGAGCCTTTTAGTGGGAACTTGCTTGGAGAAGACCGCACTAATAGGCATAACTCCATTATATACATATATCTGTGATACTCAGCACGTCTAAATGAACAAAAGAAAAGCTACTGATTTTTGGGACTTTTTGGGAACAAGATTGGATAAAATCGGTGTTCTTACTATTAAAGTTTACTTTTATGCTTGTAGGTGTAGCGTGTAATGGACAAAATTTCAGAACGTCTGTTTTGTTTGTGTTAAGTGATAGATTTTATGATAATAACCTATATGCTATTGATTGAAAAGTCTAGTTAACATGTTTATTAAAGTCGTCAACGTCTTCAGTATATTCAAATAACAAAACGGTGACATCAGCAAATATTGAACATCTGTGCCAGCAATAATCGGAAGTTAGTTAGTTATATACAAAAGGGAAGAGGAGAGAGGCCGAAGAATGTTTACATTGTTTACCTCTGACACACCTTCGTAATAGTTCTCTATTTGGATTCTATCATATACTGCATCAATTCAAAAATTTTAAGATACTATTAAAACCATGTTAAAGATAAATCTTTTATTATCTTATCCACTAATTCTAACATCATACGATACTTTGATATATACATAAACACATTATCTGATTAGATTGTACCTACAATAAACGACAACAAAAAACATCGTAGTTTTAATACTCTCCCGAAGAAAGGAGGGTGCTTCCGAAACCGGTACAGTGCAATTAAAATTAAAGTGGTCAAAAACAAATTTATATATTTATTGTAAAAAAACATCGTTTTGTAAAGCGCAAGTGTTTAATAATTACGAAATTAGCGTCAGTAGCGTAGCGTTTACGACTAAAGTTGAAGCATTCCAAAGGTTAAACGCGAGATTTGAAATACTGGCTTTTTAAAAACAGATGTGTAAGTACACCATTTTCAAGTTACATTAATTTAGTGACCAACTACTGATGTACATCTAACCACGGTGAAACTAAATTTGTTTTGAATAAATATGCTTGCGAATGAAAAACAGGGCATTTTTTTACATTAGCTCCACACAGGAGGATCTGAGGAAAAAATCCCTCAAGGCCTATGCCATATTTGGGGGAACATTTTAAGGGGAAAGGGACTGACGGACGTATAAATCCATCGCTCCCACTGAGGCGCAATGGGTGGGGAGAGTCTGACTGGAGAAGTCGAAAGGTCTCCCTCAACCAGTCTCTCAGCAGATGAGGCAAGACCTAGACAAACCTCACCCCATGATCCCGAGCACCCCTGCTAAGTCACCAAACCTAGCGAACTACCTGGGGTGACCTACGACAGGGGTGTTGGTTATCCAATAATTGTTTGCAACTCCAAGCAACACCTACAGAAAATTCACGCACTACTCCAAAACTGATAACTCATCAAAATTTATTTAAAATAAATTAATAATAGTGATAATCCGAAACTCTTGTGGGAAGTTTTAAAAAGCTACTCTCCATATTAAAATCAAAATTGGATCGACTGGTTTGACAGCGGTTGGTTTTTACATTATTTATTTTGTTTGTGATAAATACCAACCAAAATAATATGAGAACCAATGTTTCTGTTCCGTTGATTGTATTGATAGATAACAAAAACACCGAACAAACAAAATTAATTTGTATTTGTTCTGATTTTAACGCCACGAGATTGATGATTGATGATATTTCAATCAGCACACAGTGAGAACGCCGCGTTTTTAATCACAATTTGTTGATCATTTTTACTGTTGAAATTATTTAAATATCATTTTAAAATACATTACGTGTTACAATAATACGTCGTTGATATATTGAGTTATTTTTTTAGTATCAGTCGACCTATCAAAAGTTGAATCAATTTAAAGAAACCTGTCTTATAATAAATGTTTTTTTTTTAAATTAATTAATTGAATTTGTAGGCAGTCAGATACAAATTGAATGAAAGGGGAAAATTCAAAATTTATGTATGAATGGTTGCATCTAAAAATTATTAGGTCTTGACTCTAAAAGACTTGGGGTCAATATCACGCATAGTGCAAAAAGTATTCAATTGAACCGGAACTTTTACACTAGAGAAGAAGACACAAAATCGCAATATGTTAGAGACGGGTTACTATGTGTAGTCACTAACGGTCTTACTAATAAAAAATCACTTCTCAATCGTTAAACGATTTTTTAGTTAAACATTGTACAAATCTGTACACTTTTTATTTATAATAAAAAATGTCTCGCAACATTGCATTTTTTCAGAACTATGCGCATGCGCTACTTTTACGCATGCGCGCGTAGTGCTTGTCAGTTTCTCCGCGAATTACTGTGTTGATTAAAATCATGTTCTTAATAATAACATCTATTCTAAATACATATTCACTAATTTAATTAGTATAAATACTATTATTTTTAATTGATTTTTACCGTGCAAATTTAATAAAACCATGAAAGTGATGTTTTTTACTAACATAAATGCCTTATGCATGTGTCGATAAATACAAAAAAATCTTCGTTTATATTGACGACAGATTAGTAATGTGTATATCTTTTATATGTTTCTATAAACAGTTTTTATTTTAAGTTTCAATTGGTAAGGTTTTCACATACACAGTCGTTTATCAATTGAATAATATTCTTACAGCATTTTTAGTAAGATCGTTTATTTAAATATTTACGTTCTTATAAAATTCTTACTCTCACATTACCCTTCGCCAGGTCCTTCCTCCTCATAAAATATCTTAAGACTAAGGATTCAATACTTCCACATGCCCCGAGAACCGGGACTGTTACACTCACATAAAAAAAAACATTCGCTATCACGAGAGTAAGTCAATCACAGAATTTGTGAGAATGACCTTATAATTTTTTTTTTAAATTTAGATGATTCCAATATTTCTCCTTTGTGCCAGGTTTTGCCCTCACTTTTTTTTTTGTTCACCGATCTTTCTACGTCTTCCTAGAGATCTCATATCTGTTGGTTAACAAATGTCTCTAACTATAGAAAACTAAACTATTTTTTTTAAAGATTATCAATCCATGCAATCTCTGCAACGAACCATGAACAAAAGTATATTTAGCTGAATTACACTTAAAATAACAGTCCGGAATGAATGTCTCCTTGCCAATTGTACCTACTAAATAGTCGGTGTAGCTAAATGGCAATAGGGCGGGCTTACACGCGGCCTTACGACGAGAAGTGTTTTGCGAATGTGTTGTACTCGCCATAGACGAGCAAGAGTAAGGGGATTAGTTTAAAGCCAATGACAGAATAACTGGACCACCACCAAGGAGTTTGCAGCGCATGAAAATGAACCAACGAAAAAAAACTTTACTAATTTATTTAATTTACGGAATACATTTTTAAATTTAAAGAACACAATTTTGTCTAAATAATGCTCGAAGTGGAAAGACTATAGGAACATGAAAAACGCTATAATCAATGAAAGCACACTGCAGAAAGTTTTCACCAAGTTGTTTTTTTACAAATACTTTAAGAGGAAGCTACAAGCCAAAAATGTGCATATTCTTGGTATTCCTTATATCTTAGGTAACAGGCATTAAAATCTCTTGGCAAACGGAATCTAGAAACTTTTAAAAAAGTTGTTTCCTTTATGCGTTCATACATTTCTATTAAAAAGATTTTTTTTTAGTAGTTTACATTTATATTTTTATTGAGTAATTTATATTTTTATTTGTATTCTACTCAAGCGAAACGATAGGAAAACCTTCAATTTATGTAAAACATATATTTTGGTATTCATAATGTACACCATTTCGTTATAAAGATTAATCAAAATAGTGATTGCCCAAATTCATGTTTAATGCAAACATTTTTTTTCAATACACTTTGTAGAGTTTGGTGAAGAGGACATGGACAAAAATAATTTGCTTACGAACGATTTAAATGTTTTATAACGAGCAACAGGTTGTATTTTTACTTTGAGAAAACGATTAAAAACCTAATAATCTTTTTAAATTTAAATTAAACAGGAATATATACATTTATATCATTCTATAACATTATTTCTTATATTTTGTCCTATTTAATACAAGATAATTAATTATCGTGGCAGCCATATTAAATAAAACAAACCGAATACACAACATGGGATGGTGGAATAACGAAGTAAGGGACAGATTAAACATATCCCGAATGTTCCGTAATCTTAGCTTTAAGCACGGTGGTGTAATTTGTCGCGAAGCTGAGCCGTTAAAATAACCTCTAGAAATCCCCTCTGACGCCCTTTCAACTTTATCTAAGACCAGAATGCTGAGAGGAGGCCAACATCTAGGGAAGAAATTTTACGCTATTTAACAACAACAACAAAAATAATGCAAATAATAAGCCAAAAGAACCAAACGAATAGAGGTCAGTATTACATTAAAATAATTAAAAATTTTAAAGAACAATATGCTCTTATGAAAAATTCAACCACAGTTAAAACTTTTAATGATAATATTCCCCAAATGTTGCATAAAATTGAATGAAAGAGAAAAGCGAAAATTGAAGAGAAAGGTAAATAAGTAGGTAGGTTCCAAGCAATTCGATTGTACTAAAAAATATTTTAGCAATTTTTTAAGCGATTTTGCGTGTTTGCGTGTTTCTCCAATGAAATTTGGCAGTAGTTCAAAACTTTCATTCTTAAACGAAACACAAATAAACTAATACATTGATTACGCCCATAATTTTTTTATGGCGCTTATCATGCACCTTTCAGATCAGGTTTCGTAAGTTCAGATCACTAATTAATGCAGAAAGTAACTTGTTTCAAAGCAACATTTTAAAAATTAGTACTATATTCCTTAAAATTTCTCTTTTTATACATTTTTTTGTTTATTTAAAAAATTAGGAATAATATTTTTGACCCAAGTGTGTAGGTATTGTAAATTTATTATAAAATCAAGAAAAATTAGTGTCTACAAATTTAGTACTATGTTGACAAATTTGTAACTTCAATTGATTTCTAAATTATTAAATGTTAGTATGTCAGTTTGGTAAGCCGCAAACCATAAAACGGCCATACAAAGCACGGAATTGATATCTTTTGGAATTTTATGAATAGGTAAATATACTTTTTCAAGAAGCGAATAAAAGTTTCCGTGAATTTTCATGGATACACAAGATAGTTCTTGCTAAATAAATACCCACAGAGTTTCGGCTAAAACGTGAAAGATAATTTCATTTTCAGCATTTTTCATCAACCGAACATTCAAAATCCGAATTTCGCCAAAATACAAAACTCTGCAATAATTTTAAAAAAATCTCATGCGAATGGTTCCCCGAGAGGCGTGAAATTATATCAATAATTGAATAGTCTATGCTTCAATTAATGCAAGCGTTTCAAAGTTAAATTTGAATCATCCAGTTCAGTGTTGAATTTGAAAAAACAGTCTTATGTGGATTTGTTCGTGTTATTCCATAACATATTTTTTAACAACTTGAACTATTATTGTTATTCTCGTTCGAGTTTGACGAGCGTTGTAATTGTGATAGTGCCCACATGAAGTTGCTTAAAAAGAATTTCATTTAATATATCTGGTAACTAACTGACAAAATAACCATCATGGAGTTTCCCCGCAGGGGAAGGCAGAGAGGACGGACCGCCAAACAAATCTGTCTTTCACACTCCTTGCCTCATTCACATTCATACATCGTTTCATACATACTTTTCTATTATTCTGACTCCTGAAATGGCCCTGTCTGATTTATCTGACATCTGAAGTAACTGATTCACTTTTTTTAATTTTTTTATTTGGGGTATTTAATTTAAAATTTGTAAAACGTAGATTTTTTTTGTATTCGCTCAGTGTTATTAATGTGAATTTTGTAAGAGGGAGACCAAACTACTTAGTTGTATTCAATTATGCTTCTATTTGATAACAATACTGACTATTTTTACTCGCAACTCAATAATTTAATTTCAAATAATATTCCTCTTACCCAACATAAGGAATCAAAATGGTTCATGGTTCACTAAGGAATTAATTCATTTGATAAATTGTAAAAAAGAATTTCATACAATCTATAAATAAAATAGATCTGTACCTAATTATATTAAATTAAAAATGTCAGGAATGCTTGCAAAATTTTTTCTTAAATTAGTTACAAAATTATATAATGGAAGTCGAAAACACAATAAATCATGATGAAAAACATTTCTGGAAACACATAAAGTCGTAAAGACCTGGGGATAAAATGTGACACCAAATTAACATTTATCTCCCACATTAACAATATAACCACTAAAGCGATGCAAATATTGGGTTTCATATTAAGAACTTTAAAAGTTTCAAAAATTTAAAAACTTTAAAAATATTGTATTCATCCATTGTCAGAAGCCATTTAGAATTCAACTCAACCATTTGGAATCCATTTTACCATATTCACGAAAAATCTATCGAGCGAATCCAACATAAATTTTTACGAAACACAAATTATAGATTAGGAATTCCTATTGTAAACATTAACTACACCTCACTGTTGAAAGTCATGGACCTTGCCACATTAAAAGAAAGAAGAATATGTTCTGATCTATTTTTTCTTTATAAAATTGTTAATAACATGTTTGACTCCCATGAACTCCTTAGACTAATTGAATTTCATGTGCCAGGTGAGCGATCCGTCTGATTGACAATCCGTTGTTAACAGACCGATTGCTTTCTCTAATGCATAGACGCAATGTAGGCATGCTGTGTCTGTTCTACAGGTATTTCAATGGAGCCTGCTCCAAATAGCTAGCAGCATTGATTCCTGATGTACCGGTGCACGTGCGCGAAACTCGACGGACACGAGCTGAACACCCGTTCACGGTTGACGTTGGCTTCATGAGAACGGGCCGTTTTTACGACTCGTTTTTGTGCAAGTCGGCGCGTATGTGGAACGAGCTACCAGCACCTGTTTTTCCTCCCTCCTATAATCCGAGCCTCTTCAAGGCTCGCATTAACAAATCCCTTCCTACAGCCCCTACCTTATTCCGCTTCACAACGCCGCCCAACCGGGTGGTGACATAGTTCCCCTGTCTGTACACTGCACAGTCAGGGACGCTCTTGTGAGGTGTAACATAAAAAAAAAGGTAGAACGGTTCGTCAGAAGGTACCTTACCATTGTAAAATTGCAGGTACTAAATCAGAAATAAATTCAGTAATGAACCGACTGCACAGTGCAGGAAATAAATATCGCATGAACATCAATACTACTGAATGTCTATCAGCCTATAAAAACATTGTTATTAAATCTGTATGTCTTTCTTGATAGCTTTGTAATGTTCATAAATTTTCAATACATCTAAATTTATAGGACAATAATGTGCATCCTATAGTTTACTCTGTTTGTTGCTTTTAAGTTAATATTTTTATACTTGGTACATATTATAATTTTTACTATCTCTTTTACTCTGTGATTATATCAAATGTATTTTTAATTGTATCATATGTAAAAGCCCTAATTGGGCATGTACAAATAAAAAAAATAACTACAGATATGTATAACAGTTTAATGGCTTGTATGGATTTAAAGTTTTTAGTTGTTTTTAATACGAAGCCTAGTGTTTTCATGCCTTTGTTTACAATTTGGTGGATATGACTGGCGATACTTAGTTTTTCATCCAAAATAATTCCGAGATCTCGCATTTCCGTGACTCTTTCTAAAGCTGTATTGTTAATGGAATATTCAAATAAAACAGGATTTTAATTTCTGCAAAAACTCAAGGTTTTGCATTTGTCTACATTTAAAAACAGTTTGTTTTGGACGCACCAGTCTTTAAACTTATTAATATTTGACTGTAGTATTTGGCAATGATTTACATCAGTTATTTTTTTGGTATAGTGATGTCATCCGCAAAAAACAACACCTTGACATCGTCGAAGCGATTTGTTATATCGTAAATGAAAATGAGAAACAAAACCGGACCAAGGTGACTACCTTGCAGTAGGCCACTGGTCGCACAGAAAGCTTTCGATAGCAAAGATTTTATTTTAACAAATAGTTTACGATTTGATAAATAGCAAGTAAACCATTTAAGCATGTTATCTCTTACTCCTAGGGCAAATATTTTTCGGGTTAGTAGTTTATGGGATACTTTGTCAAATGCTTTCGAAAAGTCTGTATATATGCAGTCGACTTGTTTATTTTTAAATGTTGTTTTGAGATGGAATAATTTTTTTAATATCTTTATATGCCCGCAGTTCACCTTCCAGCACCAGTTTTGGCAGCTACCGCTGCCAACATGCTGTCAATTGCTGCTTAGCTGCTTGTTTATGGCGTTGACTGCTCTTTCTGCATTTGCGATATATGATTGGACATCCATTGTACATTTAGTAATTATTATCATTATTTTTATTTTTTATTATAATATAAATAATTGAACTCTGTTTCAGTACCACTGGTTTAACTTCACTGACGCAAGTAGGTAGAGTGATAGGTAGTTTGTATAGGAGTATTTAATTTTTCTGTTTTTGATATGTTGGCACTGCGACAATTAAAACTGCAGTTTTAACACTTTATTTAGCACTTACTCTAGTAAGCACTTTTTATTAATATTATGTGTTGTTTAGTATTCAGATTTACTGTAAGAACGTTTTTTTGAAGTGAAACTTCTTTACGAGCGTTATGCATTTTCGAGGACCGGAGTAAAGAACCGTTGTTTGATCCCCGCTTTAACTATTTTTTTTTCTTTTTGTGATTTTTTTAATACGAGGAAAAGTGATAAAATGCTCTCGTGCTGCGACTTTGAGATATTTTGACTATATGATATTTTGGTCGAAATATAGCTTACAAATCGAGCCGGTAGAGTTGCTCGGTATTTTGATTAATTATTTTTATTTTGAATCATTAAAATTACTAATCAAGGCCGATAACGCGGCTAATTACCCTCGCAGACGTGCGTGACTAGTTTTTTTAAAAATAATAAAGTTTTTTTAAAAATAATATTTTGAAAAACGAGAGATATAACTTCACACTGCCGATATATCTTCGATTCGATCCTATATAAAGCGTTAACGAGACGTTATGTGATATTATTCATTTGCCATGTTTGAAAACGAAAATTTGTCAAGTCAATTGAGGAGTACACTTTGTATACGCCGTTCTCTCGAGATACCTCTCCTCGCGGTCTAGAGGCAGAGCGTTCGACACTCGTTATGCAGGACCCGGGTTCGAATCCCATATTTTTATAACTTTTAATTTATTTATCACACGCTACTTATAAATAGTTCAATAGACAGAAAAAAAGAGAGAATGAAATGAATAGAGAGAGAGAAGAATACTTAAAGTTTCACTTCCGTCGTGCGTAGGCTTGCCACACACTGTATTTTTTATTATTTAGAATGGAGAAAAATTTTCGACGTTTTCAATGTCAAAGAGTATTGTTGTGAGTTTATAGTTTCGTGTCTTTTTCGATCGGCCCTGACTGCTTCTACCATTCACATTCGTGTCATATATACTCTTTACACTCCTTTATTCGTTCATTTGCTCTACGTGTCTAAACCATCTAAGCGTCCCTTCTTCCTTACTAATTCTTTAATTAATGCCTTGAATTCTTCGAGGATCTTAACTTTCCCCTCACAAGAAACATGGTTTTATCATACACCTACCTCGGGGATCTCATTTCTGTTGACAGTCTCCGTGGTTAGCAAACCGAAGGTAACGAGTTCAAATCCCGGTGTGTGCAAGTAAATTATTTTTGTGTTATTTAAAAATTTATTGCTCGTAGTATACTTGCGGAACGTTATAGAGTGGAAGATACTCTCAGTATCGCTTTGGTGTAAGACCACCATTCAGAATTGAAAAGTTGCTTGAAATGGCTTTAGCCGTATTTGGTGACGAGATTTGAATAGTCAGGTACCCTCCACCTTCCTCTTTCCCATCTCTTTCCCCTCCCCATAACCTTCACCTTCACAACATTGCCGTTTTCTCACTGTATGCAGACGGTTTGGTGGGTAATTCATAATTCAGTCGATCAACTACTTGCAAAGAGGTTTATGTAAGATGACCTGTAGTTAATGAAAATATTGTTTATTACAATAGAGGGGATACGTATAAGCAAATAGTTTCATTGGAATATATGTAATTTCACACAAAAGAGAAGATATTGTCACCTTATCATTGAATAAAATAGCAGCACTACGAATGAAAAAGTAATGATAATAACAACGTTTTGGTTTATATTGCATTGATTGCATAGAAAATATATATATAAATTGATTGCATAGTAAATATAAATAATAAAATATTGCATTGATTGCATATTTATTATGCAATCAATGCAATATTTAATTTTTTATTTTATTTGTAAAACCAACAGTTATAATTATTACAAGGTATGGTGTAGTAAATGTTAATTATTTAACCAATTATAGGTTTTCACTTAGGTATTTTAATTATTTAGTGAATATATATAATATTTATGTAAGAAAAAAAGTTACATTAGCCTATAGGGATGAGATGGCGGAAGAGAGGGGTATGGGATGGATCCAGTCTGTGTAATGGGTAGCATGTACATATGCGTATTAATAAAAAAATAACTATATATAAATATATATTTGAGACAAAAAACAAGTTCGGCACATAAACCGAAAATATAGAATTTTCTTATCATTAATAACAAGTATTTTTAAAATCAAATTTTGTTGGTTATATCTTTAAGACTACTTATCGTTAATAAGATGAGGCGTATATTTGTTTTTCCACAGAAGCATTTTAATAAACCACTGAGTTATTTTCTTTGTATCTACATAGTTAGATTTACCTATTTGTATTATTCCTAAAGGAATAAGGACCACTCCATCTTCAACTTAATCTCATAATAATCAATAAAGTGGTAGAGAAAGAAAAACATTTCTCCAATATCAATTATTTGTATTGATGAAATGCCTAGAGATATGACGTTAATAACGCTGTATTACCCATATCGTTCTGTTTTCTGCCGCTAGGGTATTCTGTGCGTATCTAATTCAGACGTTATGAAACACGTAATGAACTGTTTGGAATGATTGTGTTATAACTTGCGCTCATTAATATCGTCTGTGCGAGATTGGTATTTCTGTGCCGAAAATTATCCCACATCGATTGACCCGGTTATTAAGAAAACCAGACCACCGCTGTATTGTGGCTTGCCGGGGAAAATCTTCCGCACCGTATTTTCGGTGATCCTTATATATGAAGTCAACTTTGTGGTATTTCAACAAAATATCAGTAAGAATTATATCATTTTTAATTTGTGATATTTTAGTGACTAGAGAACCTGAGTGTAATTATGTTCTTCACATTGGACTTTAAATCAGGAAGTTTTGGGCTCGATCTCGCCTAATGACACGTAGTTTTTTTCATTTAATAGGTAGCCTTCGTGTGGGTTATCGCGGCTAAAAATTGTTATTTTTCCTTTTTTTATTTTGTATTTTTCCTTGTTCATTACCTACAGTGTCTTCCCTGTGTTTTTCTTACCAATTGTACAACGGTTACCTCATTTTATTGTGAGGAGGAAAGAAAAGTCAGCTGGAAGAGATGATCTCCTAATGTATTTTTCCTTACTTCCAAGATGAACAACTATCGAAAATATTTATTTAAATGAAAAACATTCTTTGTAATTCATAATTTTATATAATACAGTGGTGTATTACAGATGGTGTTTTTAAAAAATAAAATATTTTTTTCCTGGAGAGCTTTACAGACTTCCACACAAATTTCTGCTTATCTTTCGTTCTTGCTTTGTAAGCATTGCTAAATGAATCTATACTGTACCCGCCATTTAACGACTTTCACTCAGTACCATAAAATATAATATTATCAGTGGTAGCTAGTCTCATAAAGTTTACCACAATCATTCCAATCGTACGCTTACGCCTTCAAAATTACCAACAAAAATAAATTTCTATAATAGTTGTCACGTTCAGCTCACCAAAAAGGTCGGAATATTTAGTGATGCTTTTTATTACTATCGCACAAACTAGGTACAATTCAAAATATTTTCAAATGGAAACATTGTAGATATTTGCCTACCTCAATAAGGTGAATTTATTTTTTTCTGTAGTGGTACACATTTGTTAAAAGTGAACCTATTTTAAAAGTAGAACGCGTGTTATCCCTGGATTTTCAAACAATTTAGTTTAGATTAAATCTAAAGATGGGTTCCGTCACCATCATCTTTATTAATACAAGCCACGCTGTAGGAAATTCACTGACAGTCAAATACACAAGTCATGCTGTAGGAAATTCACTAATAGTTAAATAGACCTGTTTTCGGACTTCTGGGATTGGGTCTTGTATGAATTTTGCTAGCGGCCAGAATTCATGCGAATGAAATCATTTCATAAAGTTTCTGTAATTTATTGTATTACATATTGTTAAAAATACGTTTTTGGTGATATAATAATATGAAAGTAAGATAATTTGAATATATTTACGATTTCAAAATTGTTTATAATGTTTATCTGTCACTTAAATTTTTTCGGAAAGGTTTTTACAATTATAATTTGAAATTTTTTATGTGTTGATGATCTATATAATTGTTAGATCTTAGAATTAACATACATTTTTTTTTACATATTTTCACGTGTTCTATATGTCTTATTTCATGGTAGTCATAAAGGAGACCTTTGGGTTGTTTAAAAAATAAATAAATTTTTAGAAACATTATTTTCATACACTTCTTAAGTGTTTTTCTTTCTGTCTGAAGTGCAATCATTTGTAGCAGAAAAGAAAGAAAGTGCATTTACCATGTTAAATGAACAAAAACTATTAAAAAATGAAAGATTCTGGGTTGGATAAAGGACTTTATAATAGTAATGACATATCATATGGATGAAGCAGATCCTTCTAGATGTTTCACTTTTTTATTCTTTATTTTCGTGGGATTTCCGAAATAATTATATTTTATCTATGGATAATATGAAATTTAGGTAATTACATAATATGTTTTTATATTATAATAAGAAAGAATTTATGAATTCGAAATGAAATTGTATTTTTATCTATTATTCCAGCATTAACAATAAAATTTTAATTTGCTTGCTGTTTTTTGTATTGAACATAGAATAGTTATGTATATTTAAATTCAATGAAATTTGGGAAAGTGATGGTAGATACTCCATGTCAAGTATGTGGGCGTATCGTTTCACAGACTTTAACTAAAAATATTAGGTTTTACAAATGTTAATTGAACCAGAGTTACGCAGGATGCACGGACAATCGAAATCAGGACGCGTTGTTTCGGAGAATTTGAACAATTCTTCAAATTTCAATGTCATTTACGGGTTCTGTGAAAGTCCCTTTCAAGTTTTGTTAATTTATCATTATAAGCTAGCTGCTTGACATAACTAAAAAAATAACAGAACTTGAAGAAATCTTTTACAGAACTTGAAAATTACCTTTGAAATTTGAAGAATTGTTCAAATTCTCCGAACCAACCCGTCCTTAGTGTTTTTTTATATTAGAATTTTTAATTAGGAAAAAAAAGTTGGTATACTTTAATTTTTTTAATTTTTATGCGTTGAAACCATAGAAACTCGTGGAAATTATTATTGTGAGTAGTGAGGACGAAGGCAAATATTATCCTGATGTAAATAAAGAAAACAACACCCCGCTAACGGCTACTTTGGTTGTAATACGAATATGCTTCCAATATGCCCCTCTCGTGATCTGTACTCACGAAGGAGGAGACGAGGTGTAAAATCGTAATATTTTTGAGTACGAACAAAGCCAATATTGTTTTTATCTGCCGTGAACGTTTCTTTCTGCCTATCCACACCGGGCGGCTTTATGCGAGAACGAAAATACGGCCCGCCTTTGTTTTAATCACCTAATGGGCTGTGATGAACTGCCGCCATATATTTTTACGTATTGTTGAATTTGTTCTGCAAACACGTGAGTTATTGAAAAGCCGACATTTTCGTCATGACGTATTGATGATATTTACCGCTTGCGATAGAAGGGAATTTCAAAAGGTCTGCATTATTTATGGCCGGCCAGTTGTTTGGTGAAATCTACCAGCGCGCCATGAATCAGTCTTATACCGGGCCAGTTCTTTGTTTTTATTCAGCCTTAATATCCAACCACCATTTTTATATTCGTACATAGCAAACAATGGAATGCTGAGCATTTCTCTTGATTAAATGAACAACCACATAATCTGGCAATTGAAGACCTAACTCAACCGATGTCACTTCAAATATAGGCTCGTTTGACCAGACCCAAATCAAATAATGTAAAGTTTCTTAGCATTTCAATAAATTAGAAAATGCTTAGTAATTCCAACATTACGTTTTGTAACGACTACCGTTGTATAAAGTTCATTCTGACACAAGAAAAGCGTTCAAATTTGAAATTTTGCAAATTATATTTATGCAGGTACATATCTAAAAGTACACAGTTGCAAACTATGTTTTTGCTGGTACATGTCTATAAAGTGTACAGTTGCAAAATATATTTATGCTCCTACATGTTTATAAAGTGTACAGTTGCAAACATGTTTATGCAGGTACATATATAGATTTTTTTAAAAGAAAGACAAACATTCCCGGGTTACACATAACCTGACAATATTTGAAAATCTATTACTACAACCACATTAAGCGGAAAATGTTACTTGTGTTGTGATGGAGGACTTAGCCAGCCGAGGAAATGAACACACTACGCCCGGGTGGGACCCAAACGCGATGTCAACTCAGCCACCGACCGGTCACATTGATGATGTACATTTGCAAACTATGTTTATGCAGGTGAATATCTATGAAATGTACATTTGCAAACCATGTTACATTGTTAAATTATGTAGGTACATATACGAGTATACATAAAGTGTATGTATTTTATGTTTTTCTGATTTTTATTAATTCTGATAATTCATTGAGATTAAAACATTTATCAATATAATACTATTTTACTGTTTTAAAATTGTTTAAAAAATAGAACTATTTTATATAGATATACTTTTTTTATTAACAGAAAAGAAACTTTGATATTTGTACTGTTAAAAACTAATTTTTAAAAATTAAATATAAATTACATCACGTTCATAATATTAAACATTTTAGACGGTAAAAACACAGATGAAACGTAATTAAATATCTACTTTAATCCATAAAAGTGGTCCGTATTCTTTAGGTAATTAATCAAGCATCGCACCACGCGTGTATTATAATCAGGAGCCAGGTATTCCCGGTAGCGATTATTTCGGATGAATCCAGAATCTAAAGTAGCTGCTGTCGTAACGTAAAATCCTTTCACACGCCGGCTAAGAGGGATGTCACCCCGTGTATTCATATTAAAATATACGTAGAATGCGATTTTTAGATGCTGTAAAATTGCCACCCTCGCGTGTTGAGGCTTGATCGAATTTTCAGGCTTTTACTAGAAGGTGCGCGGTACATAGTCAAAGTTATTACACTCCATCACTATTTCTATCGAAAAGCGGGTGAAATAAAAATAAAAAGCTGCTTCCGTTATAGCGTTATATTCTCATATGAACTTTTCATCTTGTTATCGCCGTTTTTGTTGTAGAAATATGAGTGTTTTTTTATATCTTAAATGTTGTGTTTATTAAATCTTTATTGCTTAGGATGAATTCATCGATTGTTGATTAAAATATTCTTCAGGCTCGTTTTTAAATGTTTGCGCTTCGATTAACTTTTAAATTTAACAGTGTATGAGCTGTATTCGATGAACGTAAAATATATTTTTTGTAAATTCTCTAATGTTTTCTCAAATATTTACACGCTATACAATATACGCTTAGTAAAAGAATCTTATGAGCTTTGAGGCCAAGAAGGCAGATATTAAATGTTTTTTTGGAACTTAAAGTTATAAACGCGAACAAAATACTTCCTTACTTTTTAAGACGAAATAAATACATCGTCAAAGTGTCAGATTATTGACGCAAACTTTTCAAGGAGGTTTTCAAAAAGTTTGTTGCAAAAACCCATAAGGGTGTTTATGTAGGTCAACCAATTTAATATATATGTAAAATTGTTAATACTTTTATGTTACCGAGTTCTGTCTTAAACAAGCAACCCTGCAAGCTTGAAAAAGTCTAAAACCGTCTAGACCACTTTGGTCGAAAATTTTGATCTGGTAAAGTAAACTGTTAATATGCAAGGTGTTAAGTAATATCCTTGAATTAATTTAATCGGTGATTCTTGACATTATGCGGTGTAATAAATAAATTTTGGTTTTTCGGTGAATTTTTTAGGATTTTTTTTTCATTAAAAACGCAAAAAATTGTGTTGGACAATTAAGGTCGACGTATGGGGTTGAGCGTTTACACGTGGAAGATAATTTTTGTTTGTTCAAAAAAATTTTTGGAAAAAAGCATATAAAGTCACCGGAGACCAAAATTATTACATTTATACTATTTACTGTAAATAAATCACAAATTAAAGTAATTCAATTAAGTCCGTTAACATTATTTGTATATTTGAGTTAATTTGCGAGTCAGGCTTATAAGGTCAGCATCATCACTAAAAAGTTTCTGGGTAAAACTGTATTAAAATTAAATTAGAAATAATTTTTTTTACTAAACGTTATAATTAAGTTCCAATGATGAACTGAATTATGCACCAACATAATAAATCAATATAATATTAAATATATAATGGGTGTACTGAAAATGATTTGGATATTGGTTTTAATGGGATAGAATATGTTTAATAGGTTTAATATGGAATAGGTTGTAGAGGTTCGATTGTAAGTTAGATTACCCATGTTATAAAAATAATCATTTAACCAAATGACAATTAAATCACTTGGCCCTCGTGGGCCAATAATGAATCGACATAACCGGGTTCATCAAAAATCAAGTTGTCCTATATCTTGGTGCATGGGGATGTCAGTATATTCAAACACGAGAAATATTTTCTCAATTGAGTTGGTCAGTATCGATAAAAAATGTCATTTTTTCAGAATATTGTGATGTTATCAAAATATATTTATTAAAAAAAAGAAAAGTGAATAAACTGTCGGTATTCAAGATTTCAGTTTTGCCGTCCTATTGACGACGAGGTTGTGGAAATTAACGTTTATGCATAATGATTGTGTGCTTTTATTTGTGTCTAATTAATGTATATTAAAATAATGCTTCAGTTTTTAAAAAAAAAAAATTGTTAACAAAAAAATGAATTGAAAGTAATCTTGGCGGTGAGAAATAATATTATTAAGAGTAATAAGAAACATACCACAACACCGCTCCCAAGCTGTGTACGGGCGCAGATATAAATATATGGAAAGGAGCACTCTCGGTATCGCGCATTCTAACCAGACCATAAGGGAGCCGTATTAGTTGAAAAACAATTTTATCATCCATATGATGGAATCATTTTAAATTCCACACACTAGTGGTGAAACTATACGGTGGCAGGGCTGGCAAAATGCCACTGGCCCCGCGGGGGCCAGGGCCCCGGCCGCAGCGGGGCCGCGATCTCAGAAGTCAGAAGTACCTAACATTTTTAAGAAAATTTAGTAAAAAATTATAAATTTTACGTCAGTACATAAAATCAACTACAGTTAGACACAAATAAAGTCCAAAAAGAACATATTTTATTGAGTATTGGACATCATTTTAATCAACTGAAATCGCGTTTCCTTCCAATGATTGAAATTGTTTCCAATTTCAGTGTTTTGCAACTTGCCACTTTGCAAAATTTAAATGACACTTATCTCTTACAAAAAACTCTAGAATTTGTTGATATAAAGACATTGATCTGAATCATTTGCTATGGAAATTCTCAGTTTTTGGTCCGCCTTCGAAGACGAAATAGAAAAGGTTTCGTGCATTAGAGAACTTGCTGATTTATTAATAATAAAGAATCATTTGATGTCGTGCAGCTTTCCTGAAGTATGTACTGCATTAATGTTATTTGTTACAATTTCTGTGACTACGGCTAGTGTGGAAAAGTCATTTTCGAAACTAAAATTAATAAAAACATATTTGAGAGAGTTAATGAGACAAGACAGGCTACGTGACTTGGCTATTCTGTCTATTGATAATTCAATGGCCAGATCTTTAAAATTTGATGGACCGTATTGATACTTTTGCGGAACAGAAAGCTCGGAGAAAAAAAATTTATTCATAAATATCTTGAAAAGACTTTTTTTTTTCATTTTACCTACATAAGAAATATCTATGCTTTTGAAAATAAAAATGCACACAATATTAGTAATACTGTTGGGTAACTTTTTAAGTTATATATAAAAAAATAAATTACAACGCGACTGTGGTTTTAAGTAGGGGGGCCCAATCCAATAAATTTGCCACGGGCCCGCGATGGTATAGTTTCGCCACCGCCACATCCCGCTCATTTCTCTGCATAAATTTGGTCAGCCACTTTTTCAAGCGCCGCGCCGCCCAATTCTATTTTTTTCATGTCTTGAAGTATAGAGAATAATACCAAGTCTCAAACTGAATCATTTTACCACAAATATTGATTTCGCTTGCGTTTTCCTTGTGCAAGCATCACCGCAAACATTTCACATTCGAAATCAAATATGCAACAGCCCGCATAGCAACAGATAACGCTGCTCTTTGACTGAGATTGTGTTTGCGTGTGCCTTTGGTAGCTCAGTATTGAGAATTGATTTTTCCACAGTGATATGCTCCAATATCAAAGCGCCTCCGGTAAGTGAATGATCCTTTTCTTCAGAGTGTAGTTCAGAACCTTTTTAAGAGAAAAAAGCTACTTTACTTTAAGGAACGTAAAATATATACTTATAGGTAGTATTTTGGTAAAATAGCGACACAAGAATTATGTATAAATATACTCAATGCTGTCTTAGGAAGAGTGTTTTTTTTCTTAGTAGATAGGTATTCATAAATAAAATAACAATTAAAGTTAGTAAAAAAATGATAACATCACAACATGAGCACTTTAGTATAATCCAAAAGTGTAGTTTTGAGATACGGCATTTCAAGTTACAAATTTCTTTACCGAATTGATTTTCAGATTTTCGACATTTAGAAGTTTTTGTTTGTCACAGGAATTTGGGATGTCAAAATATAATATATAAAATAAATGGTTGTCGCACTGTTTCTCATTGTTTTGGACTTTTTTAAAGTTGGGCATGCTACAATAATGATTTTAGATTAATACGATAATGCATTAAAAACGTTTTCTTTTATTGTATTTAATCCAATTAAAGCAAACCATTTTTTTTTATAATGACACTATTGCATTACAAATATATTTGCATTGATGCATTTACCTTTTTACTATTTTTATTATTGTAGAAAACAATCACTTTGTGGTTTGACATATTAAATTAAATATAATACTTTTGTTTTAAAACCAAGAGTTTTAGAACCATGCTAGTAATAATTTGTACCCTGAAGATGCTTGGGTAAAGCGAAACCGGTCGGTTCAAAAAATATTAAAAACTCGAGGTTTTAAAACAAAAAGTGTTTTATTTTAATTACTTTTTTTATTATATAGCAAAGAAGTCAACTATTTAACCCTTCAGGCCTTTGGTGTATTTTGTCGGGAGGTCAGAGTATTTCTGTTTTGCAAAAATAATTCTGAAAGTTTCTAAAAAATAAAAATCTGTTTTTGCAGGGTGATGAAATACGCTTCCAGTTTGTATTATTAGAAATATAAATATAATTATATACAATAATTATGAATGCAAACATTAACATATATTTCAAAATGGCTCTCATTACGTTTTTATTGAACTAAAATTCCTGAATGAAAAAATAAAATAAAAATCTTGGATCAGCTGGGATGTAGAGTTAGCTGTTTAAAAAGTGAAGTAACTCAATAATTATCTAGTGTAATTCTCAGTGTATTATAACTCATTTATATTTACGTTAAAGCAATAAATAAACTTATGAAAATGCTGAAATAAAATACGTTGTTAATTTAAAAAAATATATATTTATTTAAAATAATACACCTGTGTTTAGTCGCAGTGCCAGTCATCATTTCTGCAAACCTTCTCTCTCACTTCTAGAACTCTTTTAAATCTCCAATTAGTTTTCTTCCAGTTAGTTTTTAAATCTCCAATCTGTATATCTATCAATAGAAAAAATGATTAAATATTTTTGGTATTCCCGTCTAGAAGTAAGTCAGTTTTATTTGCTGCTATATTACCTTATTGTACCAGGGATAAAATATTGAGAGTATTCAGCTAAAAATGCTGGTACGATGATGGAGGACTTAAGTTGTAGAGGGACGTAGCATGCGGAATATTATGCTTGTGCAGGCCGGTACACTTGTGAAAAAAAGAAAAAAAAATGGTTTTGCCGACATGTGAAAAGTGCACCAAAAAAGTTCACTGCTGGTCAGAGTCAAGACAATATGCACTGAAATTCTAAACCCACTGAGGATAGAAACGGTACTTTGTGAAGGTAGGGAGCAGGAGTGTAAGAATAAACATATAAACTGTACATTATTTTTCTATTAAATTTGCTTATATTAATGTATTGTGCTCATGCTAGCTTAAAAACATTATATACTTCTTGAAAAACTTAATGAGTAAAACCTCAAATTGTTTTATTTATTTATAAAAGAAAATATTTGAGATTTTTAAACAAAAATTTGGCACAGATAAATCAAAAAAAGATGCAATTCAAAGTATGATACACTTAAATGTGACCTAAGCAGATAGTGTAAAATTAGCTCAGTTGGTAGAACGGTGACCTGGCAAAGCGAGGGTGCTGGGTTCAAGTCCTAGATGCGACCGTTTTTTTTCTGTTTATAATTTTCGTTTAAGAATCGCTAATTAAAATAATTAAATTAAAAAAAATTACCGTGTTGAAAAGAGTTGCCGTGCCAGAACTGAATATTTCTTTACTAATTTATTTTCGAAGGACAGGCATGTTAAAAGCTCATACATGATCTAAGATGTTTACAAATGCCTCAAAGTTCACCTTTTAGAATCTAAAAACCTCCAAAGGTTGCATCCTACAAGCTTCAATAAACTATCCTGTGTATCTGTACCTTCGGAGCCGTAGTCGAGCAGTGGTCTCTAGAGACCGCGATCTCTGCTAATCGGAGTGACTAAAACATGCATGAGATTTGGGCACCGAGCCGCAATCTTTATAGCTCTATTATTATACAAGGCCTAACAATATGGTAGCAAACAACCCCTCTAATGAATTATACCAAATAATAAACTCCAATAAAGTTGGTAGATGAAAAGCACGATTCGCAGAAAACAATTATTTTATTTGCAGATGTAGTAATATAATCGTGAAGAGAGTTATGAATAATAATATCAACTAGTAGTTCTGAGAACAGTTGACTTGAGCGTGATTTCGATTACTCCAACTTGACAGCTCGCAACAGTCGCAAAAAGGTACTACCAACCATGGTACTCATCTTGACAGGATTGAACAGACATGGAACACACAAATAAATTAACAGACAGACGAAATGCATAGTGGTCAAGTTAAATCAGCACTTCGCTTATCTCAATCAATAATACGCAGTGTACCTATATGTAGTAGGTACCTATGCAGCGAATTTATAAAAGAGTTTTTGTTATCACATAAAAAGTTTGAAGTTAAAAAAGAAAATGTCCGTGAAATGTAAAAAAACACCGTGAAAATCCAGCAAAAAAGGTCACGGATACATACACACCTGCTATTCCTTAGAGAATTCAAAAAGGTATTTATACCTACATTTTGTATAAATAAATCACATTATGTACGAACACAATGAACCTTCATACATATAACGGTTTTCTTTGCATTAATTTTATTTTTGTGAGAGATACTTCAATGGTCTTTATCGCAAAGTTTTTTTGTTTAATGTGGTGAAAATTTATACATATATATATATATATAATGCCTTTATAAAACGACTATCTGTTTTATTATTTAAAGTGTTGTAACGTTGTATGTATAATGCCTTTATAAAACGACAAACTATTTTATGTGGTTTAACATTGTATATATAATGCCTCTATGAAACGATTTGCTATTTTATTGTTTAATATGGTGTAACATTGTATGTATAATGCTTTAATAAAAGTCTAGCTATTTTATTGTTTAATGTGGTAAAACGTTGTATGTGTAGTGCCTTTATAAAACGAGAAACTATTTTATGTGGTTTAACATTGTATATATAATGCATCTATGAAACGACTTGCTATTTTATTGTTTAATATGGTGTAACATTGTATGTATAGTGATTTTATAAAAGACAAGCTGTTTGTTGTTTAATATGGTGTACCATTGCACGTATAATGCCTTTATAAAAGACTAGCTGTTTTATTGTTTAATGTGGTATAACGTTGTATGTATAATGCATTTATAAAAAAACTAGCTGTTTAATGTGGTGTAACATTGTATGTATAATGTCTTTATAAAACGACTAGCTGCTTAATGTGGTGTAACATTGTATGTTCAATGCCTTTACAAAATGACTAGCTGTTTTGTTAATCTTTTATTTTTTTTTATTTTTATTTTTTTTTTTTGGGAAAATCAACAGATTGTTTACAAATATAAGAATAAACTAAATAATAAAGATAAAATCCAATAACAGATTTTCACTTAAAATTATAATAATAATAAAGAATATTAAAAAAAACTAAGGGTACTGTACCCGTGGCCTGAGAGATTTACAAAAAATACAATATTGTAAATAATAAATAAAAAATAATAACAGATCTAGGAACACAAATAAATAAAAATTTAAAGTTAACTGATATACTAATAACCAGCTAAATTTCAAAAATTTAAATTTAACTGATATATTAATAACCAGCTAAAATTCAAAACATAATGTATTGTAAAATTTCAACACAGCAGCAATCAATAAAAGCACTACACAATAGCAATAACAACAATATAATAAATGTATACCTACAACTAAATTGAACACATGAGTATAAATTGGAAGGTAAGTAACTGGAAAGGATTCAAAGCAATAACATGATAACTTCCAGTAGAATATTTAAAATTATTTAATGTTAGTTATTACATATCTTTTAAAGGTTCCTAAATTACTTGTGAATATGTCCATATCATTAAAATTCTTATTAAATATACTACAGGCTCTGAATATAAACGCATTTTGTCTGATATTAGTAGAACATTTATGGAGATGAAAAAGTGATTTTTCTCTAGTTCTAACGCTCGGGACTCTAAAATTAATTTCAGACAGAAGGGGAGAACAATCAATAAAGCCATTGATAATTTTATGGAGATATATTATATCTGCGGAGTCTCTTCTAGTTTTTAATGGCTTAAGTCCATAAAGGTCCATCGAGCTGTTAACGTCAAGGTTTGAATTTAATTTGAAATTTAAATGGTGGACAAATTTTCTTTGGATGGCTTCAATGCGATTTATGTAAATTTTATATTGAGGATTCCATATGGGAGAAGCGAATTCAAGATGACTGCGAACATAAGAAAAATACAATATTTTAAGTGTTATGATATTATTAAATTCTTTTCCAATACGGAATAAGAATCCTAGCATTCTAAGGGCTTTCTTAACAATCATATCAATATGAGCCTCAAATGTAAGTTTACTGTCAAGTATAACACCTAGATCACGAATTTGTGTAACTTTTTTGAGTAGTTGGCCAGCTATATGATAATTATGGTCAAATTTAATTTTATTTCTAGTGAAGGTAATTACATAACATTTAGAAGTGTTCATGTTGAGACGATTGCGGATACAATAATCATTAAGCCTATACAGATCTTCTTGTAGTTTAAAGCAGTTAATTATAGAATGAATAGGCAGGAATATTTTCATATCATCAGCGAAAAGTAGAACATTTGCATAATTAAAGCATTTTATAATGTCGTTGATGAAAATTGTAAACAGTAACGGTCCCAGGTGAGATCCTTGGGGCACACCTGAGGGTATATTTACAATCTCAGAGATGAAGCCATTTATTGTTACTCCCTGAGTGCGCCCATTAAGATAGGAGACTAACCATCTATATAAATCCCCATGAATTCCCAAAGCTAGTAATTTGGACAAAAGAAGACTGTGGTCAATTTTATCAAACGCTTTTGAGAAGTCTGTATAGATTACGTCAACTTGGATTTGATCATCCATTGATTTAGTAATATTTTCAATGAAAATGGCAAGATTAGATACAACCGATCTTTTTTTCATAAAGCCATGTTGGTTCACGAGTATTACAGACTCGATGCAGTTATATAGTTGTTCATGAACAATTTTTTCAAAAATTTTACTAAAGATTGGTAATTTAGATATCGGTCGATAGTTCTGGACATCATTTTTAGCCCCAGACTTAAAAACAGGTGTGATGAGAGCACTCTTCCAACGATCACGAAAGATACCTTCTTTCAATGAGGATTGAAAGAGCAATAATAGGGGCTTCGAGATTACCTCGCTACACATTTTGATAAAGAAAGCCGGAATTTTATCACTACCCGCACCCAGTGAGCTAGAAACAGTATCGATTATTTTTTCTATTTTTTGTTTTGAAACTGATACCGAGGAGATATTAACTTGATTGTCAAAATGATAGTTGGTAGAGTGTACATCGGAAAAAGTGTTGTAATTAAAGGTGGAGACAAAATGCTGTGAGAACAGGTTACATATTGCGAAAGGATTTTTAGCAGTTACTTCGCCCAGTATCATAACATGAGGTAAACCAGAATTATTTCTTTTTCCTTTAACATAAGACCAAAAGTTTTTAGGGTCACGAGATATATTAAGTTCAGCGTTTGTTACAAATTGTTTAAGACATTCTCTAGACAATTTCTTTTGCCTTGATCGAAGGATACAGAATTCATGGTAGTCTAAAGGATTGGACCACCTTTTCCACATTTTAAACACTTTACATTTTTCCTTAGTCAGTTTTATTAGGGCTGGTGTGACGAATCAAATTTCGTCACAAATAAATTTGAACGTTAAACTAAGTATGTCCCGCAGTGTGCGCCCAAAGACAAAGAAAGTGTTGACAGACGGGGGTTGTAAAGAAAGAAATGAGAAGTGCGGGGTAGGGCGACAGATCCTACGAGCTCAAGAAAGAAGGACAGTCAAGATCGAGGCGGGAGAGAGAGGAGACCGAGACAGGAGTGGTGGTGAAGTACGCGCTCCCCGCCCAGCGGTGTGATGCTGGGCGGCGGATGAAGAAGTTACAGTCGAGTTAGAGAAAGTGATTTTCAAGTGTTATCCTCCGCCCGGCGACGTAATGTTGGGCGGGAGGAGAAGAAAGTGCGGTGATCAGACGCGGCCGGGAGGGCCTGAGCTGGAGAACTGCAGAAGCTGCCACCTAGGACTTCGGCCTTACTAAGGCCATCGAACAAAATCAACTCAGTGACAACAGTGTAGCTACAGTGAACAATGACAATGCGAATAGTGAAGAAGTAATCCGAACCATATGACAACTAGTTAAGTTATAGATGTAAGTAGATCTAAGTATAATTTAGATTTATTACTAACACTTGACAAACCCTATTAAAACCGAGACTTATAATTATTAGATGTTTTTAATTAAATTCACCTCCCTAGTCCCCACCCAAGCAACCCGAATTGGCGAGAAGGCAGAACATACGAATTGGTAAGTATAAGAACAGCAATATATTTAAGTATGATTCTGAGCTAGATGCCGGAGGAGATGTTAACGTAATTTTGTCACACTGGACTAAACCAATAGGGATAAGAATTATTAATATGAACTTCCTTTGACGGGACGTTTAATCGAATGATTTCATATAAAATTGCATAAAAGCGGTCAATAGCAGTATTGGTTGATTGGTTTAAAAATTCTGCATCCCAATCAATACTACTGAGGACGTTATTTATTGTTTCAAAGTTAGCTTTCCTAAAAAGATTGATTGTTCGTTTGTTGTCCACCATAGGAGTTTCCAGAGATATGTTAATGTCAACGAGAATGCTTTTATGATGTTTACATTCAGGGATGAGATACTGGTCAGTATTTGATACATTTACAGGGATCGAGCTAAAAACAAGGTCTAGGTATGTATGATTATTATTTGGAAAGGTGCAGTACTGTGATAGATCAGTAAATGAAAGGGTGTCAGATAGTTTGGAAATAATTTCAGATTTAGAGCCATTCGTAATTTGCATACTATTACCATTACTTAAAGACCAGTTAATTTGAGGTAAGTTGAAATCACCCGATATGACAAAATGATCATCGTGATGTAGTCCTCGAAGTTCACATAATTTATCCATGAATTCATTTATATTTTGTGAGTGATTGCCTCCTGGAGGTATGTAAACACAGCATAAATGAATTTTTATGAAATTATTAATCGTAACAGTCACCCAGATGTCTTCAGCATTCGTGTTAAAATCCTTACGTTCATGAGCTATGAGGTGCTTCTTCAACGCAATCATTACACCTCCTCCCCGTTTTTGTTCATTACGGTCACGCCTAAATACCAGGTATCGGTTGTCAAATAGCTCTTCACTGGCAATGCTGTCGACAAGCCAAGTTTCTGTTATCATAATAATATCATAGTTGCTATTGGTGACATTAAAATGGAAACTATCTGTTTTTGAACGCAGTCCGGTTACATTTTGGTAATAAACATTCAATATTTTAACTCATTTTGGTAAAATATATAAAATATAAAACTTTTAAAGTTGTAGGTATATTGAAGTAAATTGTGTTGTAGCAAAGCAAGAAAACTATTAAGAAGATAATATTGATTTACGTTGGTTGTGTTAGAAGAGTTATTTGTTGAGACAATGTACAAAAAGTGAAAGGATTGCATTGGTTGAATTTTTATATTAGAAGAAAAGACATAGTAAATATGAAAAATAAGTTGTAAGTATATATCTTTACCAATGTTTTTTTTACTCAATAAGTTATTATTATTAGTATCCTTAATTACTAATTTTTAATGACTGCTTGAATGTTTGTTGGTAAAATCTGTTTAAATATAAATAAAAATCCGTATGTGTGTGCCTTAAAGAATCCAAAATAAATTAACCTATTTGGCTTAGTTTTTAAGTTATAAGATTTTTATTACTATGGCCAGTAAAAAAATAGCGGAGACAAACAACTTTAACGCTTATGCTAATCTCTGAACTGAAATGAAATACGGAGTCGAATAAAAATCGATTTAATGTAATTTTTAAATTGTAACAATGTGGTATCCACCGATATATGGTAGGAAGACATGGCACGATCAAATAATAATAAATGTTTAAATACTTTTTTTTTTTGTAAAAAATACCTTAAGATAAAGAAATCCTCATTGAAATCTCCCGTGCTGAAGATTTCATTAAAACATTGAAATTTAATAGCATTAGTGAAATGAGGTAATTATAAAAATAAAACTTGTAGTGTTTTTGGTATCGATGTTATAACGTTGTGATTTTTGAATGAGATTGGGATTTTGTTGTATAATGTAATAGTATATAATTTTTTTTGCCCAAATTCTTTATTTGTAGATGTGTTCTGAATTATTTTGCTAATAAAAGTGTTTTTTTAAATTTTATTTATTTATTTAACGCCCAGAGGGCTTTTACATGTAGGTGGTATAATTTTAATGACAGTTTTTAAACAAAAGAAATAAATAATAAAATAAAATAAAATTAAAAATTAATTTATTAATTTGTTTTAATTTTAATTCTATAAAAGATTTCCAGAGGACCATAATAGGCATCCACATAAAAGGTAGCTACAATGAAATTTCATGTTCCGTAAATTGCCAAATAAAAAAAAACGCCAGTTTGATCACTAGTTTATTTTGGAAACTAAAATTAAACAGATCTACCTTGGTAAAGTTTGTATATCACTGGTATTGTTCTGGTTCTGGTTTAGTTGAAGATAATTTATCAGGCATCGTAGTGCTCATGCGACTGACACGTGATCTCACGACTGACAATATTATTGCCACATCAATTTATTAACGTGACAGAGTCAACCTCAGGTGAAATTAATGTGCTTGCATAATACAGGCATTGCAATTAGAATTAGCCTAGAACTGAGATAGGAATTACTAATGAGGCCTTATCAAAGCGATAGATCCTATCGAAGAACAACGTTTACAATGAATTTAGAGTATTAGTAGTTATTTTTTAGCTCGTTCTTAATTAAGAAAATGACAATAAAATACACATTAAATAACAATATAAAGAATTAGTTCCATTTTAATATTAGACGTGTTAAATATACGTGTTTAAAAATGGATAAATTATATCCGTTCGTAATGTTTTATTTTCGGATTTTATCTTCGAAATACTGCCAGAATTTTATTTTGAAATATTTGTCTATAATAAGGGTATTGCAAAGGATTTTGAAATTGTTTATTTCTCTCAATAAATATTTGAAAAGGGTTAAGTAATTCACGTTTGACATTTTTCTCATGTTTGCGGGACATTTTCATTTCGAATTTTCCTTATATGTTTTTTTTTTAAATAGGATTCATGAAATTGAATGCATGTTATTCTTAAAACAAATGGCTTTTTTGTGACATCGTGGAAGTTACGAAGATAATATAAGAGAAAAGTAATATAAAGTACCTACCCATTTACATCAGTGTCGAAGTTTTGTTTTGGAAAAAAACTTTTTCGGTGCAAAATTTTGTGTCCAATCAATCTTATTTTCATAGCTTTACAGTAAGGACGTAAATTCTACAAATATAACCTAGTTTTGACTGAACAAAGGGTTAGCATAGATGATTTCAGATAAGTCGATTTGATTTATTTAAAATACAAGAGTGTTATCGTATGTGTATCTTCTTGAATTGGTAGATAGATACCTAAGTAGGAAGATTAAAATAAATCTTTTTTTATACTTTTTTTACAGCAGAATCTTTAACGACATCTTTGTGGTTGCTGTATGGAGATTATTCTCAAGGAAAATGAGGAGAGAAAATTTGGGGAAGGAAAAAGGTATGAGGGGTGGGTAGAAATCGGGAGTCAATTGTTCCCGGAGTGAAGGACGAAAGGATCCATCCATCTCACTGCGGGGCAAGGCAATTGAGTCAAGAAAGTCCTGCTGGAGTAATCAAATCATCTCCAAAACCAGCTCGGCACGCAGGAAGTGCGCAAGACCTAGAAAAAAATTACCACATTAGCCAGGCCCCCTGCTTCACCAAAGTCACCAAACGAACTACATTGGAGGTGATGACCTATGACAAAAGTGTCATTACACAATAAATGGTTGCCGGGGCTGCGGTATCCCCACCTAACTCCAACATTATTATTATCATTATAACAACTGAATTTTTCTTTTGAATTTTTTAAAACTCTTTCGATTTTATGTCCGGGTTAAATCTTCCCAATAGGAAAAACTAAACCCTTCCAAACACTTTTCCACAAATGATCATCTAGTCAATCAACATTATGCAATTGCATTATATAAGTAAAATAAATACAACAAAAATACTAGAACAACACGTCAACTCACCAGAGATCAAATGGGAAAATAATTCACCGACTCCAGATATTTTCATATCAGAGGGTTCGGCTCGGTAGAACTTCTAACAGGGCCTATAAATCCTATTGATCCCTCAACATAAATATTTAAAAGATCTTTTGTTATCCTACATGTATTCAAAATGACCAACTTTTGCATCTTTATATATAAATATTTTTATAGATCTAACACTCCAAAATTTTTAATGAGAGAGCTAGGTATAATGCCAGTAGCCGAAATAACGAATGGTAATATTTTTATCGTCTGAGAATGCCAAATTCTTTTTATCTCATTCAATAGTATTATTATTATATTCAAGAAAAGAAGTTTATTATTAAACAAGTTTTGATAATGCTTTCAGAAGGTGTAACAGCTATCACGCGTAATAATAATAACACAATAATAATAACATAATAATACTGTTTTTTGTAAATTAAAAAATAAAATTATTGCATTTTCGAAATAAAACCCAATTATTGAAATGGAGTTCTACAAATTAAACTTGATAACAATTGATTTTATTCATCTGAATTACAATAGATATATACAGTTTTTAATCAAATTAAAGCAACATAAATCATTACATTACACTCCCATCCGATATATCCACTATAAATAATTAATGTAATTATATTTTTAATATGTTTGCAAATCGGCCGATGGAATTAAACCACTCTCATATAAACATAACGTGTATTTGCACAAGTATGATTCAATGTAGCATAATCATTAAAATATAATATAATGCTTTGTAAAGCGGAGATTTAATGGCATTACAACATAATATGTGTTTAGAGATCATTGTGCTTTTGTTTAGATTTATGTTGATGTGCGTAGCATTCATAAGAAATATTAACAACAATATTAGTTACACCTTAATTCCGATAAGATGATACCATCAAACAATGATTGTACAAGTCTTTAAAGCACTTCCACGAAATTCCCAAACACACCCGAGTGCGGAGCTCGAGTATCTTTGAGCGGTGAATTTATCTTCAGGGACTCGCGTCCCGGAAGAGTGAACGAGTACAATTTTCTTCATTAAAAAGTTCAGAGTCTTGACAACATTTTAATGAATGTGGTTAGTTGAGAAGTAAACTGCAAATATGAAATAATTTCTCGGCCGTTTGTGGCACCCATCCTCTTGAAGTTTCTTGTGAAACGAGGTTTAAATTTGACGGCAAATTAATGGTAACCGATTTCGAAAGTTTTAGGAAAACCTTTTTTTTTCAATTAGTTTCGCGAATGAAGTTAGTGTTATAAATTTATTTAAGACAAATTATGTTGATATGCTAGTTTGTCAACAAAAACAAGCAATAAGTTAAAACTATCATTTTTACGTTACTCGTGAAAATGATTCTTCACACTTTTATCTTAGAAATACAACGAGTTAAATTTAAATCAATTTTTCTGTGTCGTCTTTAGTGCTTTATATTTTTCATTTATAATTTTACTGTGTACCTATGCATCAACAATTATACACATTTTTGGTTAATTACAACCATTGATTTGACTTTATTTTATTACATATTTATTCATGTTCTATACATAACGGTTATACACCCATGTGTTACGGTAAAGATTACAAATATGAGGTACTTGTAAGTTTTAAAGGTAATGAGGGCAGTTTTACTATTTAGTGACAAACGTCAAAATAAAGTTGCTAAACTGTTTGTAACTGACGTTGAAAATATTAGAAGACCTCGCTTTTGGACCTCGCACGGGATCTCCCACAAGTAGACTTAGGCACATTTATGTTAACCCCTTCAATAGCAGAGTTTTTCCTTGTATGAACAACAAAATTAAAATCATATTTCTCATGTTGTCTATTTTTTATGCTAGGTTGTAACCATCATTCCAACAACAAATACTTTAAATATAAAGACAGATCCAATTTTCGCTGTTTTGTTTGGACTGTGATCCATTGGATGTGATAGGTTTTTTTATCTTACTAATGAAAAATACCTTAAAATCAAATTTGAAAAAATCTAAAATAGAACATTTTATTTTACAATAAATATATAAGGGTTGTCAAGCTTAAAATATGGTTAATATGTGGAAATAAAAGTGCGGTGATGAAAGTGTTGACCTCTTTCACCTACTTGATTTTCATCCCATAATTATAGGAAAAAGTTAAATGATTTTTTTAAAATATTATTTTATTTATTTATGGTTTGAAGGTATGAAAATTGTGGATTTTATCGGAATACGTCTGAATATTAAAATATTTTATAAAAGTAGCAATCACACTCTGATATGGAATCCTCGCAACCCGCAGAATGCCATAACAAGTAACACAGTACTTGTCAATCACTATCCGTACGATATGGCGGACGAGATAATGGACCGCACAGTGGATTCCCCTCGTCAATAACTACCAGTGGTAATGGACTCGATGTCTGATCCATCCATTAGTGGGATTTCCCCGCAAAACATCTAAATCAGAAACCCACCGAACGGATTCGCGTGCTATCGATGGGCGGAGGTCCATTGCTGATATAAGACTCTCCGAATCGGCCCTCAGTGGGGTGGACTAGCGATCCAAAGAGCTGCTCCTATAGAAATATCTACCGGTTTATCAACTCTGGAAGTTTTACCGTTATGTTGAACGTTTGGTGGCCGAATCCTATTTTCTTTTTCAATTACTTTTTTATTATTTTGCTACATGACTTGATACTATTAGTTGAGATCTTCAAATACAATATAAGATTTGATTGATTTATTAATATATTTTTAATTTATGGGTGTACATAAGATTATATATATATTATTATACATAGATCCATTGTTAATAGATTATATAAATTAAAATTCTATGTTCCAATACGTACACTTAGAATAATTTATTTATCACTAGCTGAATCTATTATAAGGTATGGAATCACAGCTTGGGGGCTTTCATGTAAAACAAATATAAACCATGTTCAATCAGTTCAAAATTCACTAGTTAAATTATTAGCTCATAAAAGTTTATACGAACAAAGGCATAATGTTCCATACCTTTATCAGAATCTTAAAATTTTCTCAGTAAGATCATTTCTGTGGTATAAAATTATATTTCATCATATGAATAGCCCTATATACATAAATAGACTGGACCACACTTACAATACTCGTTTTACGTTAAATGAAGGACTAATTGTACCTAAGCATTTAAACAAATATGGACAAAGAACACTGGACTACATGATACCTAGATGCTTAAATATGTTACCTGCTGAAATAAAAAAAATGTACAAATGTAAAAACAAATATTATGTTGAAAAATTGGCTCGCTGAAAGAAATAGTTTGTATTAGAGTCTAATACAAACTATAGGTAGATACTATCACTGTTGTGTATATGTTTTTATATTTTTAAAACAAATTGTTTTTTTATTGTTATCACTGTTGTCATTAAGTAAAATAAGTTTTTATCTTTTTTAAATATTTTTTATGTGAAAAGTTGCCATCGACAAACTACTGAAAAGTAGTTTATTGGAACTTTTCTATTTTTTTCTGTATTTTTATTTTATTATTTACTGTAATATGTATTTTTTTTGTCTTGCTTTCTTTAAATAAAAAAAAAAAATAAATAAAAAATCATTGATTTTAATTTTCAACCCTGCAAACTTATCCATCAACAAATAATTTATTTGAAAATTAAATTAACTTTTGTGGAAGATTCTTAGTAGGTAAAAGTGAATTCTAAAACCTACATTAAAAAAACATGCAAGTTTACAAAACTAAACATTGTTTAACTTTTTAATGTAATCAGTTTCCAGTGATAACAAAGACTTTTGTAAAAGCATTGTACTTTATTTTTTTTAATTTCTACCTATTATAAATTTGACATTTTAGGAAGGTACATATGAAATATAAAAGAAATGCAGAATATTTTTTTAATAATCTTTTTTTAAAGATCTTTTATGAGATTTTCAGAGGTTAAAATAAAAAAAAGCTTAGCAAGTCAAATAAATATAACAAGAAATTATTGAAATAGCGAAGCTAGTAGTCCAAAGCGGAGTGTTGGTAACTACCCTGATGTATAGAAGTGTGGCATGGAACTGGCAAGGAAAGGATGAAAGTAGACTGAATTCTGTACAAATGAGATCTCTGAGGCGTATGTGTGATAAAACCACGAGTGAGAAATGTGGAGATCCGAAAGAGTGCCAGGCTGATGTAAGTTTAAAGAAAGGAGTCTAAGGAGAATATACAATGCAAATGTGAATGGTAGCAGAAGTCGGGGACGCCCGAGGAAGACATGGCACGACCAAGTGAATCAGATACTTGAGTCGGGCCATGCCAAGAGTGAGAATAATAGAAGAGTATGTATGAGACGATGTATGAATGTGAATGAGGTATGCCAAGACCGAATTGTTTGGCGGTCCGTCCTCTCTGCCGAACCTACGAAGAAACGGCGTGATGGTTAGTTAGTTAAAGAAAATATTGAAGCAAAACGAAAAAATAAACAATTTTAAATATACATACGATTTAAAGAGATACTAAAAAACATTATTTTCACCCATTACTTCTAAATAAACTATGTATGTCTTTCTAAAATGTTTCAAGATAATAAAATTTTATTATTACATACAAATATTTTACTCGATTTATAAGATCTTTCCCGAAAATATAATTTTCGAATGTGCGGTGAGCTAGATAAGTATTTTTTTCCATCCAGTATTTGTTTGACAGCCGGTCGTTTCCTACGCAGAATTGCAGAATACTGTGAAGTGATTTCCGGAGAATATTTCGTTCCCCCCGGCGGAAGTGAGTATCATAAATGCGCTGATATATCGGTAGGCTTATTTTCTGATGTGTTGACAGTTGAAATAAAGTCATATTGTGCTATCGATAACGATGCAGTTTGAATAATAGGATCGTTGCTTCTTGAGCTAATAAATCACACACATACTTGCATAATGCTATGTATCTGTGGTCTTATATCATTATTAATTATAATTAAAAATTTAAATAAATGATAATTTAATTTTAGGAATTTCATTTTCATATAATAAAAAAGAACAAGTAATGCCAAGTGGGAGGGTTTTGTGATACAACAGTCTGTCTATAACTAGTTTTCCATCTTTACAACGAAATTAAAATTTTAAATTAAAGCGTAAAAGATATTGCGTTTATTTGTACTGTTGATTATGTGGTAACCGGATAAATCATCTCAATGATAATTCATCACATTTTTCAAAAGTAATATAAAGTCATGAAAAGTGATGAAACAAAAACCTTATTAACTGGGTTATGTAGGTAAGGTTAGGTTAAAAAAAATTTTTTCATCGCTACTATTGATTTTTTATCACTTTTTCAAAGTGTGTTGAATTGTCACTGTGTTGTTTATCATGGAACCTGATTATGAATAGGTGGTCAACTATTTTAAAACAAACGTAATTTAACATATTTACGTGGCTTTTATCTTTCGGTAGATTGAAATTTTCTCAAAATCAAAATATTAAACAAAATCGAATCATATCTTCCATATGTAAAGTGATTTTAGTATGTGATCTATCGACCATGCAATGCATAAGTAACGCGAGTACAGAAATAGTATTTTTGGGATATAGGTAAAGCAAGAAATATTCGCTTGCAACTAAAAATACCACATCTTTTCTAATGGTTTTTTCAAATTTTCTAGTCAAATAGTATATATATTTAAATTATATTATTAAATTATATTTTCATTGAACAAAACTTGTCACTTCAGATAACGAAAAAGCTTGTATTCAATTTGGCGAGAATAAAATTTAAAAAATATTCTCGTTTTTTGGCTCAACAATAGGTATTTAGATTGTAAATGCCAACAAATTGTTAAAACATACAATGAAGTGATATTCTAAAAGTTATCGAGCTACTGAAAAAAAAAACAATCAAGTATCTCGCGAAGGGAAAACAGTGAGGATAAAATAAACAAAATAAAGAAGCGAAGGTTTATACATTAGTAATAAATATAACTGTACGAATTCAGGCTCGTGGGAATTTCCTATCCCGAGTAAGGAGAACCTAACTTCTCGAGTACGCACATCCTTCTATTCATCCATGTGAACACGTTTGTTCGATCGCTTATTTTTGAACTTGATATGAATTCCAAGTGCCGTCTCCCCAATATGTAAGATTTAAAGCTTTTTTAGCATCCGATAACTCCTCATTTAACCGATTGCGTGAACAACGTAATCATGATTTGGAATTTGCAATTCGTTCGGAAGGATTGGGCAGCTAAATTATCTAGGCAACCAACAATTCAAACTTAAGTTATCCATTTGATAGTTAAATTTAAAAAAAAAATTAAGATTTATGACTTTTGAAAATAATTTACGTAAAAATAATTTGGTTTCTGGTATTTGAATAATTCCTACAAATAAATTATTTTCAAGATAAATACAATGGCACACGTTGAAGTATAGCAATTCAAATGTTGCGGGCTCAAATTCCGGCGTGCACAAGTACAGTTTATTTGATAAATTTGTCTTATTTCGGAAATTGAATTTAGGAGCCGGGTTTTGGTACCGCCGCCCTGGGAACCTATTATTGGATAACCAACACCTCTGCCATAGGTCACCGAAAGGGGTTCGCTACGTTTGGTGATATAGCAGAGATGCTCAGGTTCATCGGGTGAGGTGTGATGCGCCTGCCCACCAGCTGCATGGCGTGCCAGATTGAGTGAGGCTGGTTTAGCGAGACCATTTGACATCTCCAACCCATTGCCTAGTGTAAAAGTAGGAGGGATATATTCATATGTTTGTTACTCCTGAACTAGACTCTAGAGTCTAGACTCCTAACCAACCCATACATTCCCAGAACTTCATTTCCATTAAATAAACCCTCTACACAGCATCCTTAAGGTTGATATAGGTCCTGAGGAAAATTATGTGTGAGGTGTGGGTTGACGAAACAATTGTCGCATCTGGGGCTCGGAAAACCGAAGATTTATGTTGAAAAGCCTCTCTATCCTCAACGTGTGACTGATTGGTGCGGTTTATGGTGCGGCGGAGTCATTGGACCTTACTTTTTCGAAAATGAGGCTGGAGCAACAGTTACGGTGAATGTATTGCGCTATCGAGAGATGATCAATGATTTTTTATGGCCGTAATTGGATGGTATTGATCTGGACAACGTTTAATTTTAACAAGACGGCGCTACGTGCCACACAAGCAACGAAAGCATTGATCTATTACGATTGAATATCAAAATAACGTCTCCTTTGGAAAACCCTTTACAATCAATTTAAAAAACCAATTTATTCACTTATGAAGTGTTGCTATTTGCACTTTGGAATTTTTGTCAGCTAGTAACGTCATTTATTTAAGAATGTTTGCTGTATATCATCAATTTTGCGTAGTATTAAATGAAATAGTCTCGTACATAATATAATGGTGAAGATTTTCTACAAATAGTGTCTTACTAAATTCCATCGCATAGCAAAAGCGATAACTAAGAGATTGCATTCGTTTTACCACAAGCCTTAAATCTTATAAATTTGTATTATGATTGAGCTAATTTTGGGCTATTGTTCACGGCCGGTTGTGTTGTATTTTAGACTAAAATATTTCATTAGGTCGTCGAGCGTGTACCGTACTCGTGAGATCGCCCGTTACCGGCGATGCGCGAAGGGAAAATATATTTTTAGAAAAATGCGTCTAACGGATACGGGTAGAGCCAGGTATATTTATTATGTAATAAAAATACCTTTAGATATTTCGACAGAAGCACCTCTTTAGTGCGAAATTTTATATCAACATCTTGTAATAAACGACCCTATAAGTATAAAACAAAATAGCAAGCGCCTTATATATTATGATTTGTTTTCATATTTTTCAATCATCATGGTTGATTGAATAATAAACAAGGCATAGAAAAGGTTTATAAATATAAAATAATTTTAATATTAACCATAGATATCGGTATCTTTAACAACAGTTCACACTAGTGACATATAAGTCTTAAGATTCAAACTTAAGGAAATTTATGAAGAAGATAAAACAAAAATGAAAAAGAACACTACTCAGAAAAATAAAAATATTCCCGTTACAACTAAGAATCGAACCCAGGATCTCTTGTCTTATTGGGACATAACGCTTAACCCTTTCAGCCCCAGTGTTAATTCAAATTAACATAAACTTTGTGATTTTTTTTACCGTATCGGTAGCGATTTAGAAAAACCATGTTTTCGTTTTCTTATAGTTTGTTGTCTTTTCTGTGGCGTCTATTTTTTCCGCTTGGTTTAAATCCTTATTCCCGCCACAACAACGATACATATTTTGACATCTGCAGATTGTGAGTTTCATCGAATTTCCGCCGTCATTGATTACTTAATTTAAGGTGAGATATCAATATTTTATACTCGAATTATACATATTTTAACGTATTAAACAGTAATTTCTCAGAATATTGTAAAATAATTTCAATGTTCATTCAAATTAACACTGGTAGTGACGGACATGTTTACGACTAGTATGGCGAATTTTTAAAGATTTATTATCCATGATTATTTCTTTATTTCTGGATGAATTTTAGTTAAAATGTTATTTTTTTACCTTAGAGATCATCACTTCATTGTAAATGTGCATTTTTGACATGGAACAATTCTTTGTATTACTTTTGTGTTATGTTTATTTTATCTTTCTATTTAAAAAATACCCTCTGAAGCCCAATGTTAATCCAAATTAATATAAAAAAAAATTCAAAAAAAAAATAAAAATTTACAAATAATTTTCTGAGGTATTATCAAGCATTACATATTTTATAAATGTAGAAACAATAATACGGGTGTGAAAGGGTTAACCACTCATCCATTTAGACCTATTTATTAAACGCCATATTTGTAGATATCATATTTCAAATTCAGAATTAAGTATATCGCAATTTTAAAAATTTCATTATTTGTTTAATTTTATTCCCTAAATACCTTATAATGAACATTTTCCGGTTATTTAGATAAGCCGATGCTTATTAAATATTCATTACTAAGGATAAATAAAAAAATAATAATAATAAAATAAATCTAACTACAGAGATTGATAGAAAATAGATGTTATAGTATCAGAATTGCAATTTTTATTACTGGCGATTATTTTATGTCATTAGTTGAATCAATTCATAATACTCCATAGCAGAATTTAGTCACCTGTCTGTCATGATTGTACAGTAAATCATTTTTAAGTTTGAGTAATTACGTGTTTTGACATTTTTGAATAAGTAAGTATATTACATTGTTAAATTGATACGCATTACAAAGTATCATAAATAAATTGAGGATATATTTTATGATACTTTTTCATAAGACAAATGGTGTCCGCCCACACTGTGGATTTGAGTGACACTGTAAGCTTTGTTCGGACTATATCCAAACACAAAACGAACAAGTTATTATCTTAACGCCGCACAGTACTTCAGCTTAGTAATATTAGCGGCAAAATTATACAATAAATTTTTTAAAAAGTGGCTCAAACAATTTACATTCCAGCAGATTGGATAGCTCCACACAGGAGGACTGGAGAAAAAACATTTCTTTCCTGGACTATACTGAATATCTTTTTAAGGAAATAAACAGTTTCAGTTTCAGTTTCAGTGCCGGCAACCCGGGCGTTTATTTAAGGTTGGTTCTGTACAGATGTTTTTTTTTCATTACCCTCCTCACTAGACATAGTCTGTTCTGAGGCTAGTAATTAACAATTTATATATAAACCAATTGTTTAGTAAAAAAATAATAAAATAAAATGATAAAATAAAAAGTAAAAAAAATGAGTAATATAAAAAAGGAAAATAATATAATGAGTAACATAAGGAAGAGAATGTTCTGGGAAGGAAACATATATAATGGGTGATCTAGTGGTCAGTGTAACCAGAAGTGACGGACGTATAAATCCTATTGCGGTGAAGGGCAATGGGTCAAAAGAGTAGTGTTGTAGTCAGTGTTTGCCGATCCGGCCTGCCACGCAGTAGGTTGACACACGCATCCACCGCAAAGATATAGACAAACCACATGAACCCAAGCAGTTTTGTCACCAAACGTAGCGAACCACTTGGGGTGACATACGGCAGAGGTATTGGTTTTCCAGTAAATGGTTCTCGGGGCGGCGGTACCTATACCCGCCTCCCAAATTGAGATTACACTCACCTCGTGTACCTGGGCACCCTTGCAAGTCACCAAACTAAGCGTACCACTTGGAGCGACGTAATATGGCAGAGATGTTGGTTATCCAATACATGGTTACCGAGGCGGCGGTACCCATATGCACCTCCCAAATTAAAATCATTTCCGAAAAAAAAATCATGGATATAATCATAGATAATAATGAACAAGTTATTAAACACAATCAATTAAGTAATAAAAAAAATTCAACTTCTTTTAGTTGTTTCACAAATCTCTCAGTGTGAGTATCTGTAAGAATTATGTATGCTTTTTGTGATTGTTTCTAGTTTAGAGTCTATTAAATCAAGGAGTGTACTATATTCTGTAGTAGCTTACAACAAAATTTTAGTTTTTTACCATTTCAAGAGTTCAACATATAAAAGTCTAATAAAATTCATACACATAAAAAGGTGGTTTTTAACTAAAATTCTAGTCCTACAATTAAAAACAGTTACTTGTATGCTCTCGTTATATTATTTAATTAATAGCATTACTTATCGGGCCAAAGTAATGTACTTACGTACCTTGGTTAGTACCATCCATACTGGAAAAAAAAACAAAAAAACTAAATGTTTACGTACCAAGGATAACTTTTCCATCATAATTCAACTTATTTAGTGCCCTTCTTTATTTCTGAATTTTTTTAGTTCGTTGCTAGCCAACCTTTAGAAATGAAAATAATAATTTTTGCTAATTTCTTGATTTGATTTTTTTGTCTTGTATGGGTTTGCAGCACTGTGCGCCAATCGAATAGTACGTAACAATTATTGTGGTATGCATTATTGGTTGAGGGTGGTTTGAATCTTAGATTCCGTGGATAAAGCAGTGGATTCCTTTATTCCCCAAAATCAAAAAAATCTGTTTAATAGTTGTTTGTTTGAAAAGTATTCTCCTGACGTATAGGCAATTTACACAACACCTATTGTGTTGCACATAATAATTGTATATTACATAAAATCCTCTTTTAACATTCAGTTTAAATTTAGCGGATACATTCTTAACTACAGGATTTTCAAATAAGAGGTGTTATTTTGATATTCAATCGTAAAAGATCAATGGTTTCGTTGCTTGTGTGGCACGTAGCACCGTTTTGTTGAAAGTAAACGTTGTCCAGATCAATACCATCCAATTCCGGCCATAAAAAATCATTAATCATCTCTCAATAGCGCAATCCATTCACCGTAACTGTTGCTCCAGCCTCATTTTCAAAAAGTAAAGTCCAATGACTCCGCCGGACCATAAACCGCACCAAACAGTCACACCTAGAGGATAGGGAGGCTTTTCAACAATAATTCTTGGGTTTTCCGAGCCTCAGATGCGACAATTTTGTTTGTTGACGAAACCACCGAGGTGGAAATGGGCCTCATCACTCAAGATGATTTGCATTTGATTCACTCAAGTGAATTTTAATAATTTCAATGCGTTGTTGAAGCGTGTATCGTTCCATTTTTATTAATGGCATAGTTTCCACTTGTCAAATGTTAAAAAAGACAGTTTCAAAAGTAACATCTACCAAAATAGCGGGCTATTCAAAATAACACCTCTTATTGGAAAACCCTGTATAAAGCAAAAATTCGTTTTTCTGAACCGCCAAAACATGACGGCATGAAAAAATCCCTTTTTTAAATGTCTGGATTCGGTCGACGGAACAATTTTCACTACCTACCTCCGCAACGCCGTTTCCATCATTAACCTGTTGTTTTGACATATCGTGACAATGGACAGATTCAAACATGTTTTCATTTGTTATAAAAGCCCTTTGAAATCATCTCACAGAATTATGTATAGCTATACGTAGATGTCAAGCATTTCGTCAGTCGAAAACATTATCAATTCATTAACAAAAAACTTTTTTCATATAATATCAAGTTATACGTTTAGGTATCTGGTTCTGAAAAGTACGTCTTAAGAGATACAAATAACAAATGACACTTATTGAAATAGTTGTATCATCTTTAAGAGCACATAAATAACGCAACTGTTCCACTTCATTATATGGCACAAGTACACTTTTCTCATAGTCTTATGATGTTTTTCTCATTTCTCAAAAAGAGTTTTGTCCGCTTCTTTCATTTTGCCAGTTCCGCTAACAGGGTTAGCCAAACTAAATATAATTTATTTGTGGAAACAGGACCAGTTTGTCAATTTTATTTGTATGTCTTAATAATATATATTTATTAATAGAAAGGAAAGCAAAGGTTATTTTTTGTTTGATAGTTTTAATAAGAAAGTTACTTAAACCCACTCAAAGAAGCAGAATATGAGGACAATACCTGCCCTAAGGACAAAGTAGGTGCAGAAAGTGCCTAAATTACTCCGCTTAGTACCTATACAGGGTGTCCGAGATAGAATGCGCTATCTTGGGGACGTGATTTTATGTCATTCTTCCATACAAACAGTTTGACTTTTAGTTTAACTACCTTAAAACATTTCAAATTTTACAAAAAAGCATATTTTTACTTCTAAAATCATGTATAATAACCCCCTAAAGTTAGTGCACTTTACCTCCGGACATCCTATATAGAGACACACATGAAGATAACGCAATAGTTATACGCATAGTTATATGCAAATTAATCTATACATCCACTCGAACAATTTTTGGCATATTTTCGCAAGTTTGCAAAAACGTCTTCAGCGATCGCTTGCCATAGTATGTCAAGTTTATAGAAATCTGGGAGGCATTGATTTTAAGCCGCGGTCATACATTTTATTGTTACCCGTGTGTTTAACCTTATATTGTTTGGTAGGTAATTATGCCAATCGCAAAAAAAAATCAACCCGTGGAACAAATTTTTTTACTGGAATGCACTTATTTTTATTATAGTCATTGAAAATATATATTTTTTGTTTGATTGAGAACTAAACATTCCTCCCCAGAGACTGTCTAAAATGGATAAACCGCGCTTAAACCAAATCCTGTCTGCGGTGACACCAAAAGTTGATAGAATGCATTGTATCATTAACAAGTAGTCTTTCTACCGTATTTCAAATTGATTGGATAAGAAGAATAGAAATACGAAATTCAAATAGATGGATTTAAAAAGTAAGAATTTAAGAAAACCAGAACAGCGTTGGTGTTTTTACTTTAGACAGATTGAGAATTGTATACGTCTCACGTTCCAATACTACTTCTAACCATTATCGGTATTTTTTAATTATAGCAACTATTTAAACATTGTACATACAAAATTTGATCTATAATATATGTATAGTAAGTTGTATTTCTTATTTCTTCTCACTAGGGTGACCTGTGCTGAGGAGGACTAAAGTTATTCATTTCTGTTTTATTAGTTTTCTTTGTCGTTTTTAATATTTTTTTTTAGAGTTTTTTCATTGATCTCTTTCAGCCAGATTTGTATTCTTGATTTGTAATCATTTAAATTTTTTTACTCGCTTCATATCAGGGGGAAAGATATTAGGGAGTTTCATCGCAAATTAATAAAATTGTCTTTTAACGATGGAGAGATATAAATTTATTGAACTTGGTCACCATATCATGACATAACATCATTAAGACACTGATTGACAAAAGATGACTAAATGTAGCAATGGCGTGAGTCCACTTGAAAAAGCTGTGGATGCCCACATAAAATGAGAAAAAATAACAGATTTTTTTTTTAATGTATGGAATAATAATATACAGTTGTAGATGTGTCTCATGCTGTAACATTGCAATATTTAATGTCTTCAGTTTTGCGATAACATCGAATTAAATCTAAAAATCTAAATGATATTGGAAAACAAAGAATTTCAGATGATTAAACTTTAAAAGTCTTCCCCGTTATTCCCGATTAATTTTTTTAATTATTTAAAAATGATCTATTAAATGACGGTAGCGATGTAAACAAGTGACATATCACGCATAAAAAGATAATCATTTTAAATAAAAGTAGGTGATTAACAAAAAAACTAAATATATAAATATCTATCCTAAAGTTAACAATCCGTCCCCAACGCTTTGAAATCCACCCTCCCTCGTTGGCTTGACCATCGTTACTCCACTCGGCAAAAGATACTGAGGAGAATGATACTTGGCTTTTTAGCGCAACAAAACATTCCCACAGTACAAAGGCACTCAATAGATAAACGAATCAAGTGCCTTCGGTAGCACACATTCTTATACTCCCGCGCCCGGCGGACTTATTGAATTTATATTTCACAAAGTATTCTCCTTTTGTTAACTATCGCTTCTTGATAAGTAATTAACTTTTGGTTCCATTTGTTTTCTTTAGTAACATTTGCGTTGTTCGTTTGATTAGTTAAATCATTTATAAAATTGTACTTTTTCCACATTTACAACCTAAATATAAAACCGAGTTGACTCGTATCCGATGTTGTTTTTTTGGTTTGGCATCCATCCATCACACATTACGTCAAGCAACTGCTCTTCCTCGCTAATTGCGACTGTCATTACTTCTTGTTGGAGAAAAACATTTTTTGATGGGTTGTTAATATTTCGACTGAAATATTTATGCACAATTTTTTACACACTGGCAAAACATCAAGATATAAAAGTACCTAACCCTTTGAATATTGCAAAAACTTACCGCCATTAATCAAATTTAAAAGCCGTTAAAAGTGGTTTATGATTTTAAGACAAAAGTAATAAATTCGTGAGCTGACGCATTAAATTTTTATTTAAAATATTAAGAAATAACGATACTTTTCAATGAAGTCGTAAAGAAAAGTATATTGCCATAAAAAAATTATCGTATAAACATTTTTCTGTTTAAAACCACTCTGCCTAAAACAAATACCTGAGCTTTGATACACAAGCTACCGACATCGGTATTGAAAGCTAATGGCAAATTTCAATTATGCTAAATTAATTCTTGAATGAATATTCATATTATAAGAATGTATTATGCTAATGAAGTTTCTGTTGAGTAATTAAAATATGAAAAATGGATAAAATTATTAAAATCTGTAACAATTATCTCCATTTTAAAGCCTAATAGTTTTTTATTTTGTTTTTTTGTTGTAATTTCGTAAATAACAAATAAAGTAAATAAAAAGGCCTTATTAATATTATAAATTTCTTTTTCCGCTTAAATAACATGCTTCTTAATAAAGGGATCGATTCTCAGCGATTGGACTCTGAGTAGCTTGCCAAAACTTACGAGGGCTAACGTCGGAGGATCAGTTGATAAATTGATTTCGATTCAAAAGTTAGCCGAATGAAAGTGGTATAAGGAGGGAGAGCCCAATGTAAGGGATGTATCGCATTGAGAGAAGGACATTGTTGTGTTTTTTTTTTCTTGAAAATACTCTCTTTTTGTGTAGGTACGTGATTTAAGATGTCAGAGACAAACTTTCTGAACGTTTGGATAAAGTACCTAATCCATGTGTAGTAGGTGATCGATTCGATACGCCTGTATGTTTAAAAGTGGTTTGAAACAATTTACTTTTAAATATATTGTCACAATATTATCATTGTCAAATCAGCGTAATAATAATAATAATTTCTTTCTTATGTTTGTTAAGATAATTTACAATCAGCTGGAGGGTATAGGCAAACAAGAACTTATATTATGCTGAGATAGTTCAGATTGTTCGTTTTATTTTTATCACAAAACAATGATATCACTAGAATTTTAATATTGACAAAAAGTAGTCACGCTGTGCTGCCTAAACGCAGTTCCAGGAGGCAACTTGTCTGCAGTGTCGCAAGGCAGATTGTCTGAAGGTTCAACCATTTTTATTTAATTTAATAAATATAACACATAATTATTTGTTGGTAAGTTTAGTTAAATTTAATTTTTACCGTAATATCTATATGTAATACAGTGATCTCTTCTTCTGATGTTTCCATTATTCCTCCCCTTTATTATCATTTGGGTACATTTTGTAAATATCTTAAATTCAAACATACTTGGATGAGTCCATTTTTGTGAATTTTCTAATTTGTTTGTATCAGTTTGATATATTTTTAAATTGAATTTTAAAAAATACAATTAGGCGAGTCACAAGTGAGTAAGAACAATTCAACTATTATAAATTAGTTAAACAGATACATAATTATTGAAGATAATATTAGCGATTCTCTTAAGAAAACTTATAACAGGATCCTGGGTTCAAATCCTAAATGCAACCGTAACTTTTTCTGATTTTTCGGCTTAAATTTTTTTTTTGAGAATCATTAATATTATCTTCAATAATTAAATATTACAATTTATTTTTTTACTCTTTGAGTTATTAAAATATATATATATCTTCAAAAATTATTTGGAAAGTACTTTGTGGTGATGTTTTCAATTAAATATATAATAAAACACACCATATAGTATATTTTGTATTCCAACAAAGGAACATTTGTTTCCAAAGCATGTTGATATGTATAATTAAATTACAACGCGAATAAAACTATTTTTTTCCTATTCTTCTGTTCTACATAGTGCACAACAAAACATTGATGATATGCATAATAACAGATGCATATATACTGATATGTATGATATGTGCTAATATTGGCTAATTTCAGATCTATTGTTCGTCTGTTGACAAACCGAGTTCGATTTAAATTCCTTGCGTCATCAGAGATAACAATCTAATTAATTAGCAGGCGGCAGACACATGTGCTAACACATAACATGGCCATATTGCCCATCCACCCTTACTGTCAAGGTGGACGGATAATTGCTTCAATTAGTTTACTAATCACACCTAATAAATACATCGCAGATATTCTCGCACTTGCCTCACATTGCACCCTGTAGCTAAATACGAGGAAATATTAGTGGTGTGCAGTTTAAAATTGCTGAAACCCAACTTAAAAAAAAGCTTAAAAACAAAAACAACATTTATAAAAAAAATATTTTTTTATTAGTTCTACAAATTAAACTTAATAACAATAAATAAAAAAAAATATGTTACGTATTTATTGATATATGTTATTTCATTTTTTACTACAACCTTGTAGGATATTCAAATATTAATAGTGAATTACAATTAAAAGTAAAAACAAAAAAAAATACGATGTACCTATCTACACAAAATTAACAAAAAACTTTAAAGTGCCAGCTTCACATGAACACCTACAAATAAAACAGCTTTAACCAATAATTTCAAGCAATTCAAAAACTGCTGGGATCTTTGTACGGTTAATGCGTGAATTTTCTTGAAGATAGGCGAATTGTATTAAGTTATGCAAATAGGTCAGCAAATTTAAAGCATCATTAATTATTCAGTTGGCCACAATAATGATATAAAAAGACTATTATTGTTTAAAAATGCGTGTAAAAGTGAACCACATTATTCACCAGTCCATGTATGGTTTTGATCAACATAATTTTATAATAGAAACGGAAACATTATTACTAACTCTAAAGGATACTTGCAATATCGTCAATACCGTACTTGACGATATCAATGGTCCAGACAGCAAAAAATTCTTTAAGATTAGCAGCACCATAACCAACGAAAGCACAAAACGAAATGTACCGAAATAAATCTCATATCAGGAAATAAGCAACCAGAATAAAACACATTTTTTGAAGAATATTTTCACATCTTTTTTTCAGAATCTGACAAAGATGTTAAAAAAGACTTTAATAAGAGGATCAACAAGCTATGGATATGACAGTATAACAGTTAAAATATTGAAAGAATTACATGAGGAAGAAGACACCCATTTTAAATTTTATTCCAAAAGGTTTATTCCCAAATAATTTCAAGAAAACTATTATTACCCCAGTTTTTATTAAATCCTGTGATGAAGAAATTACTACCTTCCTAACCTAAACTAAAACACTAACTACCATCCAACAGCTCTTACATAAAAATAGAAAAAAATGTTAGGAAATAACTCGAAAACTACATAAAAGACAAGAAGGTAATGAGTCCATATCAATTTGGCTTTAGAAACTATCTCAGCACACAAGATGCAATTGCTAAACTAACATCGACAATAATGCAAAAGTTAGATAATGGAAAATTGGTTTCTTCATTGACCTCCGCAAGGCATTCATTAAACTCATAAAAAAAAACTAAAGCAAATTGTAATAGATGAAATAGCGGTATCATGGTTCCAAAGTGTTTTTAAGAGAAAGACTCCAATATGTCAAAATAAATAATACATTAAGCGAACACGAAACCCCATCTTTTGGCATACTGCAAGGAACTGACATTGGTCCAATCCATTTTACTATCTATGTAAATAAAATGTTCACGCTACCCATATTTGGACATATTATATCTAATGTTTTCACATTAGATATAATATGTCCCAAATGAAAGAATACTGTATGTTATCATACAGTATTCTTTCAAATACTGTATGATAACAAAATGAAAAACATGGGTGGGAACACCGAAGACAGCGAATTCCAACATAAACATACTCAAAACATGGTTTGACGAAAATAACCTGTCAGTAAATACTTAGAAAACTTATTTCATTCCATTATCCTGCAAAAACCATCGATATTTCCAACCACGCAGCTTTTAAACTCTTTTAAGGTTATTAGTTTAAGCAAAATCATCAAAAAGAACTCACGGTTACAAATTCACAAATACAATTCCAATTCAAAAATTTCTACAAAAATAAATAGCTGATCAAATTACAAATCTCTAAATGTAACACTTGTGTTTATCAACACCATTATACTTATTAAGGAATCAAATGTTTTAATACACTTTTATCTAAAATCTAAAGTAAATTAAATTATACAGCTTTCAAATAACAAATCAAACAACTTTTGGTTTATCTCAACAGTAATCAATTTAATTAAAAATAATTAATAAGTGATTGTTAAATATGTATAATATAATATATTAAAAAGAAAACAATATATATAAGTAGATATTTAAAACATTTTTTAAAAATTATTATATCAGCTATCGAAATATTACTATTGTGTACCGGGAGTAATGATATGTCATTGAATTTATTAGTATGCATTTATTTTTTATGCATTTCATTATGTATACATTTCTTGAAATATTGCCAGCTCTATCTTTGGAATTCTACAATTAATAACCAGATCTTCGATTATTACCTTGCTAATAAGTACATATATTTTTATTTCTGTTTCTTATGTTTTATAAGTTTAATAACTAACATTTTATTTTCATTTTTAAAGTTTTAAATTATCTTTCTTATTCTAAAAATATTTGTATTATGTTATTTATTTAAGTTTTTTAAATTTATATTTTGTAATTATCTTTCTGTTTGTATTATGTCATCCACCGAAGTTTATTGTACATATTTCTATTCTGTTTTGTACAGATTAGTTAACATCATATTGTGTTATTTAAATTAATCATCTAGGTTTATAACTGTTTGTTCACTATTATGTATTCAAATTAATGACATTTTTTTAACACCTTATAAATCACAATGACGCCAATCTCCAATTCAAATACAAGAAATAACTTCTCAAGTGAGTTGGGAAGTTTCGTTTAAAAATACCTTTGTTTCGTAATTAGCCTCAAAATATCCATATTTTTTAATTATTGTTATGCGTATGTGTATATTCCTTTCTCACAAATTTAATTTACTTATTCCATATTATGCTGTCTCAGTAGAAGTAAAGTCACAAGGAGGAAATCCATAATTGGTTTTATTTTATTATATAATACTTATGTACAAACTGACTAAATGTAAACTGTCGAATCCCCGAAAATGAATAAATAAATAAATATTTCAGAGTTGTTAATATAATATATTAATCAAGTATTTGAAAATGAAAACTCGTTTTCAAAACATAATCAATAATAATAACCGCAGAATATTGTTTTTAGCCGTATTTATTTTCTATATCTTTCCAACTGTATGCTTTTAGCATCTGTAAAGATTTTATATGAATTTTTCATGCAATTATAACTTTAGGTATGGAGGGAATAGCTTTTAGTGGGTGAACTGACAGTTGAGTATTGCAGTTGAAAATCCACTTGCTTAGCATCTAGTATCCATGTACGTATATGTTATTTTAAAATTATTTATTAAACACGAAACATATTTTTGTTAGAATCAACCACCCCACGTAATGTATGCATTTGTTATCCGGAAACGTTTGTCCTTCTTTTAACAAAATCAAAAACAAACAAAAAATACTGTTTACTTTTGGTCAATGCACGACACTGGTACACTATATACATGAATTAACTGGGAATACGTTCAATTCGTAATATCGTTATAATAACGTGTACGTGTGCAAGGGTGCAACGAACCGAATCAAAAAATCCACGTCAAAACATCCAGAGCAATAAACAACGTCGGAGAAAAGGGTTGGTGGGAAAATAGTCGCATAAAAAAAACCAACATACTTTCGCAGAAATGAAAACCTTTGTGCCTCGATCTATAAGCATCTCGTGAGAAAAAGCCCTTCAATTCTAGAATTTATATCGAAACAACGCTTTTCGTGTTGATTAGTTTTATGATTTAGAAGAAATAGCGTGTATAATAGTGCACAGTGAGTAGCAGTGGCGGCTGCTCGCATAGTGCGTTCGTGTGCAGCACTATCTAAATTGTAATGGCTAAAATTAATTTATAATATCTTACTGAAGACTATAAAATCTATAAAAAATCATTTAAAAATATTACTTACAAATACAATGCAATGAATATTGTCAGGGAGAGTGATTTTAATCTCTCCAAGTAGGGTAGACCGAGGCTATTCGGATCACTTTTTATGTTTTCTTGAACAAAATTAAAACTAATACATTTTCGAAAAATTTTTTTATTTAATATTAAGCATTTGCCATTTTTATATGTTTTAACTTTAATGATCAAAACATTAAGAAACTCTAAAAAAACATATGACTATTACTGTAGACCTCTCCACCGATCCGAATCACCCCATATATATGTGGTGATTCGGATCAGTGGTGGGGCTACTCGGATCAAACCCGAAAAAATAGTTAAGTATGAAAAAAAAACAAAAACCAAAAATAGGTTTTAGAACCCATAACTTATATAAAAGTATTATGACACTTATTAAACTCTTATTGGCTTACACACCGCACAAATAAAAACTTTATTAAACACTTTCTTGTCGTAGGTAACATTTTTTGTGGCACCATTCTTTGCAAGAAGAACATTGAATCCAATCTTCCTTTGGAGGATGTACAAAAGCTTCATTGCAATAAATGCAAAACCACTTTCTTGAAGCCGATGAAGAAGCTGTTATGAAAGATTTTTTAACTTTAAGTCCCGGGGTACCTTTTCCTTTGAACTGTAATTTTGGGCGGTTTTTGGTGGCATTCCAATCATAAATTCATCCTTCTTACGTTTACCATTATACAGGACAAATGGAGGTATGAATGATCCAACTGCATTCATACAAGCCAAAACAGTTACATTTTGACCTCGCTCGACACTTGTCATTGATACGGGACGATTATTTAGGGGCATGCCGGTTTTGTCCATATTATAAATGCATTCTGGCCTTCCTTGTAATTGACAGTCTCTTATTACCTTTTTCAGTGTGTCATAAAAATTTTAAATTTTGTCTGGATCCATTCCGTTAATCTTTGCTCGAGATAGTCCTTCTGGTTTTCTTATGGAGAGGTATGGATGACGCGTAACGATGAAACCAATCTTGACCTGCCATTCTAACTTCTGAATTAAATCTTCGTTGAGCTTGATTACCAAGACGATTACAATAACCAAAAGCGTATTTCCTGACCATTTTTGGAGTAATGCCGAATCCACGTTTAGATAAATAAACCAATCTTTCCGCAAACTGTTTTTCAGATTCAATATCTATTGCAGGTCTTGCTCCTGGATTAGAGATGATCCCGGTGATTGAAGTCGTATGTCTTTGTAATGTCATGTATGGGATTCCGTAGCTCACAGCAGCACTGCGTAATCCCATTTCACCGGATTTTACTTTCCTAACGGCTTCATCCATTGCAATTTTCGACCATGATTGATTAGTTGTCTTTTTCACATAATTGCGCACCATCTGATTCAAATAAAAATAAAAAAAAAGTGGGTGTGTCAAGCCTACGCAAGACAGAAGTGAAACTTCTAGTTTCAGCTGATGCTTGGCGTGGCGCAGTTCGCTGGTGTCTGAGAGAGAGGAAAGAAGAGAAGAGAGAGAACGTTCGTGAGCGGCTCCCCCACCTCAACAAGGTTTCACTTCAAAAATGCCACAGCCGAGAATCGAACCTCGCTTAACTGATTGAAAGCCAACCACGCTGAGCACCAACTGTAAGCAAAGCCGCATAAATTGATTATATTATGTAGGTTCTGAAAATATGAGAGCTTGTTATGTTTTATAATGTTACCTACATCACACCCAAAATATAATATATTTTTAAAAATAATGTACAATGTACAGAAATAGAATCCCACACAAGATCGCGTAGTGCACTCTAGCGAACGGATATTTTATCAGAGGGAGATAGTTTTAATTTTTTTTTCTGTAAATTATTACATATTATCAAAATAAATAAATTAATTAAATAAATGTAATACAATTATCATAATATACGGATTAGATAATAATTTTAATCCAACACAATAACGCAAAGCGCGCTCTAGCGGAGTAATGTTTTATCACAGTGAGATAAGTGTTTTTATTATTTTGCAATATTATTTTCTTTTAAAAAATGTTCTGACCTACTAAAAAATAAGATATTGAATGAAAAAGGCGTTAAAAACAAAAAAATAATGTGCGATGGCCGAGAATCGAACTCGGATCAACTGCTTGGAAGGCAACTATGCTGACCATTACACCACCAACGCCAGTTGTCGGGATGAGCTAAGAAGCATTTATATGTTACTTCAAAACTTTGACTAGATCAAATGAACTTTAATCGGTGGTGGGGGTACCCGCATTTTCGTTTCGGTCATGAGTCGGTTTTACTCCGGTCCTCGAAATTGCATGACGCGCGTAAAGAAGTTTCACTTCAAAACAATTAACGCATCGAATTTTAAAGGCATTCAAATATGATCCAAATAGCCCCACCACCGTCGGTCCGTTTAACCTCACATTTATTAATATGATATTTACTCAAAGTAAAGTACAAAATCATACAAAATGCAATTTATTGCGCTTTAATTCTGTGTACTCTGCATTTGATTGATAAATATATAACATATGAACATGACTAAATAGCTTACCTTTTCAGAAAAAACACTAAGAACGCAGAGAACAATATTACATCAGGCATTTATTTGAGACGTAACTTGTACGATCTTCACACATATCGATTTTTAGCAGTCAACCCACGCAATCTGTAATATCGGTAATTTTACTATTATGGCATCCGGTAGATGGGGAAGCTATGTCTAAATTTTTTCATTGTCATTTGGTTACAATAGCCGAGATATATCCATATTGCTTAGCTTGATCCGAATAACTCACCTGATCCGAATAGCCTCGGTCTACCCTATAAAGTATGGCCGCTGCGCGGCGCTCGGATCTGCCGTGTGCACAGATTTGCAAACGGACGAAAATACGTTTTTGTATGTATTTTTTAAAACACTGTGAGCGCGTCAATCTAACCATTTGTACCGGGGATTAGCTGATTATCGTGTGACACACGCAGCCGACATAACCCGATCATTGCCGAAGATTACCGATTGATGAACCTTGACCCGAGGTTACCCGAATACATCCGAAGTTCGTCGAACTTCGAACTTCATCGATAGTGGACAATAGATCACAGATTAGATAGTTGATTTATGTCACAGATCAGCTAGCGTCGTTATCGCGAGCCGTGACGTAATTATTGTCATTGTTTTGGTATTGATTTATCGAGTAATTTAATCAAGCTAAATACTGAACTTAATCCTTTTAATTTGTAATTTATAAGAAATAAAAATGAGTGTAATCAGTGTCGAATATATAAGAAATAATAACAGTTTGTTTGAAAATAAATTATTAATTATAATATTAATTGAAAAATGCATTCAGACAGTTCGTGATTCCATATACCGAACAGGTGAGCCCAAAGCAAAAAGAAATAAAACGGTGAACTATGCAACTTGCATCGAAGTATGTGATATTATCTTACAACAGATCAAAGACAGATTCGAGTTTACCAACCATTTATTAGCATCAAAATTATTTGATTGTGAACACTTTACTCAATATAAAGAAAACTTTCCTCAAAGTGATTTCAATGAAACAGTGAACACGTACATCTTTTTAGATAAATTTAAATTGATAAATGTGCTATGTATATACGGGAGAGATGATTTCTCTAACGCCGATGGTGCAGTGGCAATCTTGCAATTTTTTTATAAAAACAATTTAGTCGAGTCGTTTTCGGAGTGTGTGAAGCATTTAAAAATAATATGTACAATACCTATGACATCTGTGGAAAGCGAAAGGTGTTTTTCTACCCTAAAACGAATTAAATCATTCTTGCAAAAAACGATGAGTCAAGACCGTTTGAATGCTTCATCTGTACCTACTTAGTATTGAAAAATAATTTTTGCAAACAATCCCAAATTTCACTTCAATAGTGATAGAAGTTTTTGCTCTTCACAAACAACGTAGAATAGACCTTATCTACAAATAAGGTAGGTGGAATAAATATTTTACCCATCTTTTTGTCATATTGTTTTTATTTTGAATTGTCAGTGAACCACCACCTTTTTAGGGCAGCGGCCGCCACTGGTGAGTAGATAATATTTCATAGTATAAAAGTGTTGTCTTCAGTTACATACGTGCTTAGATAAAATATAATTGAAAGCACTCGGATAAAGTTAGATTCAACATTTCATTCTAAATTATTTATGACTCATTATTATTAGTTTATTAGGGAAAAGGAATGATAATTGTTATAAAAAATATTAAACATGAAAAACTATTGTTGTTTTTCAAAAATGTATAGATACATGTGGAATACATATCCCGACTACTTCGAAATACAAAATTGTATTAATAAATGTTATGGATTATTTAAATACATCGCCCACACGTAATAATGATTAAATGAGTCAGATATCGTTGGTAAATTTAAAAGTAAACAAGACAGTATATCATTAGAATGACACCGCCCTGAGACTCAGTTTGGACGTCACCAAGAACCGCGAGGCTTCAGCCCTGGCCTGCCTTTTAGCATTCGTCAGCAGCGTAGGGAGTTGTGTACAGTTGCAGCATCTTCGAAAGCAATCTAGATCTCTCATCTTCATTTAATCACCAGTTATATTATTAATATGTGGATGAGTTAAATGGATATAATTTCTCTGTGTTAATTAATATTCATGCACTGCTCTGAAAAATTCAATCTCATGCTCCTTTCCACAGAAGTTTTACACCCAACTTGGTTTAAATAGAGTAATATTAATGTCACTTAACCAGTTTTCAATACAACTGACAATATTACAATACTTTTCACATAAAAAATACCAAATTTGATTGTTAGAAGCATTTCAAACGTTCATAATCGGTCACAGGGATCCTCAACTGACAACAGCCAGTCTTTCACAAGCCAAAACTCTAATCATATTTGATAAAAGATTTTTTATCCCGGAAATAAACTTCCGTAATACACTTCATTTGATTGAATGTATTAAATAGTAATCCAGTATAACTAAGCAAAGTACTAAGAAAGCTTTATTATTTTAAATTAAGTTATTCAATAAGATAATAGTTGGTCGGTATCACGACACTACGATTGCGTATAGATGCATATCAAATGTTATATATCAAATGCTCGCTTTACAATAAATCAACGACTAGACCGTGCATGTTACTTAGAGTGACCGGATAATTCATCAAAATGATAATTATCACATCTTTAAATAATTATATAAAGTCATAGAAAATGATGAAAGAAAAACTTTATTAACTGGGTTAAGTAGGTTAGGTTTAGTTGGGTCAGGTTTAAAAATATTATTTTTCATCGCTTCTAATGACTTTATATGACTTTTTAAAAGTGTGTTGAATTGTCACTGTGTTGAGTTATCATGGAACCGTTACTTAGAACGCTATGTAAAAGAGCGGTAAGCTATTTGGCTTTGGAGTCAGTGTTAATGTGTTTAAAATTCAGCGTGAGCAATTAAAATGTTGACAGTAATATATTAAAAATCTTCACATAATATGAAAACATAAACAGACACAGAAAATATAAACATCATGTTGTGACCGAGTCTCAACCTCAAAACTTCTACTCTAAACGAGAGCGATTATCCGCGTTGTCCAACTTTGCCGTACAAACTGATAATTGTTTTTAACAATCACATTCTAAGCGTTTTGAAAACTTTCTTAATTATAATTTCATTTTCCTGATATTTTGGAATTCATCTTTATAATCGTGAGCAACATTCAATCGAAACATAATTACAACTGTGTTTCTTTCTCTTTCTCTCTCTCTCTGCTCATAGACAAACCACTTGCATTAGCTTAGCGGGTATAAATTTCCAATACTTGAAAGTATATAAACGTTTCTTTTAATATTATAGAAATAAACAGTGCATTGGTTTAAGTGATGATATAATTTACAGATAAACAATATTTTTATTGGGTACCTATGATATGTTTCATCGCAAAAACTAAAACTAAATACAAGTAAACAAAATATGACTTAAATTATGAGAAATCAATCGATTGATAAAACTTATTACATATTTTAATTTTTTCATAAGCTGAAATGGGACAGCTGCTTTACATTACACAATGTTGAAATTCATCGGAATTTTGTTGTCTACGTAGAAATATGAACGACCCTGTTATATGTATATTTTATTTACCACATTAGAGTATAATTAATAAAACCCGAAAATTGTAATATTTTTTCTTGGTCCATAGAACGCGGATTTCTTTATGTAACAACAAGCTAAACGTAGCTTTTATCTTTATTATAAATATTTGACTTCTTTGACTTACATTTAGTAATGACCTTATTAATTTCAATTGAATTCAATTGATTCCACATCATTTTTTTCTGTATATCACGAATTGACATTATTCAATTAAAATATATATCTTAAAAAAATCATATTTTCATGCAATTAAAAACGAACCCCAAAGAAAAAATCGTAAAAAAAATCTATTCTTTCAAAAACGGTCGTAGTTCTATAGATACCACCCTTCGTATTTAATTTAAGGGGGAGTGTCGTAATTACTAGCAAAGTCACGTGCAATAATATGAAATCCCCCTATATTTACAGAGTCATTAAACTTTAATCACCTAGCTTAACTACGAGATCAACTTAACCTTGCCTTAAGTAACACAACATTAACCCAGACGCCACCTATCCTGACCTGATATACATTAACTTTTGCTGCTAGTAGGTACCAGCGCAGCGCCAAGACATATTATAAGTTCTTGCTCACGTTAATACCAAATTGAATACAAGATTTCCTCATTAAATTCTGCGTAGTTAATTAATTAATTCACGTAACCGGGATATGGCACGTCTTTTCCTGTACACAGTGCAGTTTCAGGTTTTTGGTTTTAATAAATATTTTGTTTACCATAATAATACCAACGATTCTATAAAAGAACAAAACACAACTACAAAACAACAGCACGGCAAGGCAACGAGATACTGAAAACATCAAAAACCAATACAACAAAACACCAAAACAACAACCCAAGAAAATGGACTAAATAAAAAAAACTCATTCGGCAACAAGGGAACGAGGCAACGAGACAACGAGGCAAAAAAGCAACAAGGCAACGAGGCAACAAGGCGAGGAGGCAACAACGCAACAAGGCAACGAGGCAACAAGGTAACACGGCAACAAGGCAACAAGGCAACAAGGCAACAAGGCAACAAGGCAACAAGGCAACAAGGCAACAAGGCAACAAGGCAACAAGGCAACAAGGCAACAAGGCAACAAGGCAACAAGGCAACAAGGCAACAAGGCAACAAGGCAACAAGGCAACAAGGCAACAAGGCAACAAGGCAACAAGGCAACAAGGCAACAAGCCTACAAGGCTATAAGGCAACAAGACAACAAAGCAACAAGGTAAAAAGGCATCAAGACAACAAGGCGACAAGGCAACATACATTATTTAAATAATTTGTTTTTTTTTTCAAAATAATTAATTGAAAGTAATATTTAGTATAAGTAACATCGATACAATATATAAGTTAGCGTTCTCCATCTCCGTGTCACCTGTTTCTGTACTTCATTTTATTTAACTTAATTTCAATTTGTAATATTTATATATTTTTTGTTGTAATATCTGCATTAACTGTACAGCGCCCCTGAGGTGATATTTCGCAAAAACGGCGCTATAAAAATCATCCAATAAATAAATAAATAATAAATAGCGTGGTCTCTGGGGTTTTATTTTTATTATCAGCTTCTGTTCACCTTTTCCCCAATGTATTTTATTTTATTAATGTTTTTCGTAGATTAAATATTTCATTCACTTTTGTATTCTCTTAAATTGTTTAAACTTTTTAAAATCTATTGTGTTTATTTACATTTAAGTATTTACAGTGCTACTTGTAAAGTTTTAAAAAAATTACATACTTTGAGTATCGCCCTTGTGAAAAAGTACCATTTGGAAACTTTTTTTGAAATCAATTTAGACATGTTTGGGGACCAGATCTGACAAGCGATGAACTTCCTCAACTTCCTCTCTACCATCTCCTTCAGCAACTGGGATATGTTAACAACACAATCTTAATGCGAGAAGCCTAAGCATAGTTTCTAACATGATTGCCCGCAGATTTTGCAAATGCAGCAATACCGTTAAAAAAATACTGTTCAACGCATTCTGTACTGGCCTGTATACGTGTGAGACATGGTGTCACTACCGAACTTGCTCGATGGAACGACTCCGAATATAATATAATGACGCCTGTAGAATAATATTTGGATACTGAAGATACAGCAGCGCATCGACAATGTTCACGGAACTAGGACTGAATGGATTTGCCGGCCTGATGAGACACCGGGTCACTGGAGCCAGGATGCGGCTAATGGCCTCCGCTAACACGTTGGTGACCGCAGCCTACCAGCACCAAGCGCCACTCCTGAGTGAGCGCTGGGCCCAAGCTCACTCAAGACCACACCCTGCATAGTTTTCCTTATTTGATAATTTATTATATCTATTGTACAAAAAAAAATGTATATCTATATGAGACGTGTGGGATTGCACTAACCTCCCCACATCCTGGAATAAATTATTATTATTATTAATAGTTTTGCAGGCTTGTTATTATTTTGTTTTTGAAAAATGTGATAACAAGCCTGCAAAACTACGAGACAACACGATAGCAACAAACCGATATTTTCTAATTAAATGTAAAATGTGAAAGGTTCTAGTTATATGTGCGACTAATTGACTATTACCGTGCGAGTGAGCAGATTGAAGGAAATGGGGTGAGAACTCATGCCTGGCAAATGGAAAAAAAACCAAATGCCTTAATATTTATAGGGGCTGTCCAAAGTAATCTGGTTATTAGAGCGCCATGGCGCATATCTACAGAATCGAACATAATACGAGTAGTTTCATCTTCGTAAAATATTTTTTTAACCCTACACCTACGAATGGCCAATTTTCAGCTTATAGTACCTAATTTACTGTGAGATGCAGTTAAAAAAAAACACTCACGTCCCCTATCGAAGTAACGTACCTATTTATTTTAGACAGAAAACTTATTTTTAACGCATTTTTTTAGTTCTATTTAAAAAATATTATTATTTCACGGAAATCAAAAAATATTTTTACTATACTTGGTTACATAATATAATACAACATAATGAGAAAGAAACATTATAAAAAAAGAGAAATACACAACTTTTCATACTTGACTCATGAACATGTATAGGCACATATTAAATACAGTAGTTTTCGACAGTTATCCATCAGAATTTTCATTGATTTAAATGGAAATGACGTAATATTTAGTTTAAATATTGAAGACAATATTAGTGATTCTTAAACGCAAATCTGAAACAGAAAAATCAGAAAAGGAAACGGTCACATCTGGGACTCGAACCCAGGACCCTTGTCTTTCCGGGACAATGCTCTACCAACTGCGCTAATGGGACCCTATCCTCATCGGTCACTTTTAACTGTATCATACTTCGAATAAGAACTACCAACGTTGTCTTCATTTTTTCACCGCACATTTTTATTGGCAACTATCTTTATGTATGATCGCAAGATTCAACCCGAACTAAATGCAATCCTAGACAGCGTCTTATAGATAAACCTATCTTATTGTTTTTATTTTTAATGTGCGACCGTTTCCTTTTCTGATTTTTCTGTTTCAGATTTGCGTTTAAAAATCACTAATATTGTCTTCAATATTTAAATATTATACTTTGAGGTTTTACTCAATAAGTTATTCCGAAAAATAATAATATTTAGTTTTCTCACTTTGTACAGCCGATCAGTAGAATTATCCAATATTATGAAAACAAAATAATTACCACTGAAAGATTATTTGAAAAGTAGGTATTATGCAGATACAAATAGTTGGAAAGTCATCCAAATATCCGCTCAGAGGCCATCTCTTAGAAATAGCACTCCCAATAAATCAGTCCCGCGAAGCACCCATACTAGAAAACGGTCGCTTGATTCATTTAATGATAAAATTAAAGATTTCCAGCAAGGGGGCAGAGGCTGGGCCATAAATCCTCGTAATGTTCAAGACGCTTTGTAAAAATCTACACAAACGGATGATACCCGAAGGTGGGAGCAGCCACGAGGGATTTGAGTTATTCCAAGAAACGCCAAAAATACATCCACTGCATGGCGAGCGCTTTATTTTATTTTTATATCCCAATTTCAGAAGCCTTCACCTACAAAGAATTATAAAGAAATGTTAAAACACTTTGTGTTCCTTTGTAATTTTAAAAAAGGTTTTGAATTTTTTTTAAGAAACCGATTATTTTTCTTGTAGCGTAAATAGAGAACTTGTGTGCTGGAGAGTCTCGTGTTAAAGAAGGGGAGAAAAACAATAGCTGACCGGTCATTCAAAGTGAATTTCAATATTATACCTCTGGGCATCTTCCGTGTATATCGAGTGGCTCCGGAAAATGATTAATGATAATAGCTGCGTATAATATTATATTATCTATGTTTTCTGTTTAGTACTAACCCCAGCTTGAGCAAATCAACTCAAGTCTGACTTCAAGGCAGCCACCTTTTGAACAACGATATTGGAGAGAGAAGCGTTTCCAGTGAGATGTCAGCTTTTTTGAATGTTTACCGTAAGGAACTGTTTAAATAAACCTTTCCCTCAAAGCCTCTGGTTTGTGCAGGTGCCCAGAAATAACTACAAAGCGCACTAGTAGGGAGTCAAAAGTAGTTGTGTTCCGTTTAACTGCGGACTACCGAGAGGAGGGCTAGTTCTCTGACCTCAATAGAGCTCCCACGCTTGAACTGGTTCTTCAAAATTCCACGGAAAAGGACAATAAGATGATATCTGAATGTAATAAAATGCCTTGTTTTTCCTGAAAAATAATAAAATTTTCTTCTGTAAGTATATAATTAACTAATTCTAAATCAGACGTAGACAACAATTTTCTTTTTATTTTAAAGTCAATTGTGCAAAACTTCATCCAGGATTAGTAAAATAAGAAGAGTAGTAATTTTAAAAAAATTATGTAGACTGTAGACCTTCCACTTTTTTTTAAGAACAAATGTGCAAAATTTCATCAACCGCATAATAAAAGAATAGATTTGTTTAAAAAAGCGAAGCTTCACCGTCACAGAAACTCTTCTCTACATAATATATACACTGAGAGATATATACAAATAACTATGATAGATTGTGCATCGTAGAATTACCCTGTTAAATATTCCGAATCGGTTAATACTATATTAGCCATCGGAAACTTGAGCTATCATAAATTATTCAAAATTGATGGTGAAACTTCATTCCTTCATAACTAGTAGCTCTTCACGAAATGGAGAGTAAACTTTATATCCATATCAATTATTATTTACGTTAGTTAGATAATCTGAAACTACCTGCGGCCTTACTGATCCTCTGAATCTCGCAGTTGCAGATAACATCTGTATATCTAATGGAATCCATGACTAACTTCGTAATTGATAATGTAATACTGTATTGGCGGACATATACGTGAAATGAACTCGGAGAAGATATCGGAATTTTCAACAATTTTCAACAAATTCTTCAGAATTACAAGTGTATAACGTCATATTATGATACACGAATACATGTATGCTTTATACGGTTCAAGGTTCAATTTTGTTTTTTTTTTTTATTAAAGTAGGCACAATATTTATAGCCGATGACAACTTATTTGTTTAACTTTTTATTGGCTACAAGGTAATTTATTTGTCGATTTTTCTTATGAAATAACGAATGATTTTATATGTATATAGTGTCATTTTTTTGATTTTATATGCATAAAGTGTCATTTTTTCTTTTGGCAATGCTAATTTATACTAACCAACAATCTAAAATACCTCAGCTGCATATTTTAATACCATAAAATACCGGGTAATCTTTCACAAGAGAACACCTCCCCTTTGTTTTGCTTAGAATAACATTGAACCACAGCGACACTATCGGTTTTTCTAATCTCTCAGCGGAGACTCGTTTTTCTTTTCGCTTTGTTTCAGCAATTCTAGGTCTCAGGGCGACACCCGCTGCAATTATAATTTCCCACAGGACAATTTAATTATCTAAATTTGATGTAGGGACTTGCTTTTGTCCTAGAGGCAAGTCCTTGCTAAATTTATGCATGTTTTTCCACTTTAGTTTTCGTGGGCCATAACAGGTAGAACGGTTTTTATTCTTCTCACGCTTACTGAGGCGCTCGGGGACCTGGGGTACCCAAATTGTCTACCCCAAGAAAAATACCCCAGGAATTAAGAATATTCGTGCTAACCTCCAACCTTGTATTTTGACGTGGTGACTACCTATTCCAGTGTTGACTGTTGTAGTGATTATCACTACCACTCGAAGATTTTTCCTTTCAGAAATTCCTTTTATAACAGTCATCCACAAAAAACTCAAACTGAGATAAATGAACTTTTATCTAAGGATCGAGAATTTATATTTACTCTTCACCAAAAATGTTCTTTACTTTAAAAAAAATTATGGAACATACAGACACATATTTCTACTAACTTTAAAGAAGAATTAATTTATTGTTTTTTTTTTAGAATACATACATATTGGTGAATGGTGCGGTGCAGACCACTGAACATGTTGTCAACAAATGCCCGCTCCATTCATTCCCCGGCGGGATTGATGAGTCCACTTGGCGACGCCTGAGGCCCTAGACTGGCTTGCAGACCTAGATGTCCCCCTCTGACCCCCCCACTATACGAAAGAAGAAGAAGAACGTAAGCTCTGCAATCAAATGCCTGAATTTACTATACGATACAAATATTCTGTAGAAATCAGTCAGAGCCACCAAAATAACTAAATTTATGTACCGTATTATGCTGTTTTTTAACATGAAATAGGTAGGTAGATGAATCACTTAATTGATAATTTTATATTCCTATGAGATGTTTATTAACGCCATATAAATAAAGATATCTTAAGCTTCATAATGATGTAATACTTTGAATAACACACAGAGATAAGGCTTTCTGCTGATTGGTTTGAAAGTTTGGGTACGAACGTTATATTGTAGCCACTGGAGCGCCAATATGTTATTCATATTGATTTTATCATACAGATGTTATTCATATAAAAAAAAAACTGTTAACGGTCGTTTTCAGAAAATAAATTTACATATATTTCTTATTTTATCGTAAGTTCTCAGGTTTTGTAAAAAAATAATTACACAAACGCGTGAAATTCGTCAGATTGTAACCAAAAAAGGTTTAATTTGTACTCATTACAGGAAATTTTATGAATATATATTTACAGTTCAGTAAAACTGAAATAACTTATAATAAGCAGGAAATTTTATAACACTTATAACAATGCACAATACATTACGGAATTTGTGTAAATTAAATATTTTCTTGAATTTAGATATTTGGTTTAAATTTATTTATTGTGCTAGAGATGGGAGACATTCATTAGCTGTGTAAAACTGTTAGCTTTGTGAATGTAGTTATAAAAAAATTTTGATATAATTCCTAAAAAACTTTTTTTAAAAATTCTCTTCAAATTAGCTAAAATGTGTCCAAAAACGCTCCTGTTGGTAGAAAACAGATAAGTGCCGTGAACGTTTTCTGCTGATTGGATAAATGTCGTTAGTAAATATTAGGTTAGGGTGGGTTAGGTTAGTTCATATATTGCTGAAATCGACTAGTTGACTGGCGGTTTTCTGAATAGTATTTTTTTGAGAAAAAACCACACTAAAAGAGTTTTGAGTACCGTGGGCGCTTTCTGAAAATTTCAAATAGTTTTTTACGGCGATTTCTGTGAACTTTTACAGTAAAGCGGTGTGGCTGGTTTTTATAAAACACGGAACTGACCTTACTCCGTTGGAAGACAAGAATATCTTATTTTTTTGCTAAAATTGTGGACCCACTACTTTATGCAAAACTACGTTCAATTAAACTTATTAAACTTAAAACGACTTGCGTGATGCAGGTATTGTTAAATATGTATTTAATTTATCTCTTAGAAATTATTAAGGTTAGGTTTCTAAAGAAAGATTAAGTTTTAATTGTTATTCATGGAAGATACAAATCAAATTAATTTGAAACACAATGGACATAATAACTTTGATAAAATTTAATGAAATCCCTAGTATTAGAACAATGCAAAATTAGCTTTTATTTAAAATATTTGATTTGTTAACCTAGTCAACAAGATTCATAAAAGCAAACCTCAGCGGCAGTCTTGTATGAAAATATTTGTGATGTTAAAAAAATCCCATTGTTCGCTGTTTATATTTATAAAGTGGAGAGATCTTTTACACAAAGTACGATAAATAAAAAGGTTGCAGCAGAAATTCCACCAGAGGAGTGAAAATCTTTTCTAAATAAAAAGTATACAAAGACATGAATTTATAACAAAATGTTGCGGAAGCCAAAACAGAACTATCGACATTACATTTATTATGAAAATCTTTTTAAAAATAGTCATTAATTATTAAAGACTTATCAACTCATTAAAGTGTAAAAATGTAATATTAGTTTTTGTTGATTGCAATTTAAGTAATCGAATTCATAATAAAATAAACCGTAAAATTTCTCGAAATCTAAAGCTTTCCTATTTTCGTAAAAATCTTCGTAAGATTTATCTTGTCGCCGACTAAATAATATTATGAAAACGGAAAGAATAAGTTTGACGGAGAATTTTTGTGTCGACTCCGAGTAAACGCTCTACATATGTATTTTACTGAATTTATCCTAGTTTTAGAAAAAGGAAACTACGAAGGTTCGTATTGCACCCATAACTATTAACCCTTCGTAAAAAAAGTGTGAGGCCGCGTGTGTTTTATTGGCTAGCTTTGTCATAAAAAGTCACAAGTTGAAAACCGACTATTTTATACCCGAAATAAATAAATCTGCTGCAAATGGTTCATAAGTAAGGAGAAACATTATTGGAGTTTTATTGGCCGATCCCCCAATTTGTACAAATCTATTTTGTATCATTAATATTCTATCGGTCTCTACGGGAAAACAATAAACAAAATAAAAGGGACATTACCCTCCGATTGAAAGTTTATGTGCTTCTGGATTATTATCTCCCCTTTCTTGAGGTTGAAATTACATTGCGAACAAAACATAGGCTAATAAAGGCTTTTATTTTTGTCAGGAAATTAAATTCGATACACTATTGTACGTTTTTAGGCGCTTATTGCCTGTAAGTGATTTTTATTTCTTTTTCTATTGTCTGGCTACGGTTATTTGCCGATAAACAGCCTTTTATATCTGAATACACAGGTTCTTCTTTAAATGCTACAATTCACTTTCGATGTTTATTTAATATTTATTTCTCTTCGAGGAAAATGTTTTTTATTTTGTTTTCATTTTATTGTATTTTAATAACAGCCGTGCCTGCGGAATTAATTTTGGTAAAAAACAGAATTATTATTTGAAGTTTTGTTGAATAAAATGAAAATTTGCCACTTTTATTAAAGAGAGGGGAAAATTAGTATAATTTCTAAGTCAATGCACAAAACTATATCTATATGTTTATACTTCGTTGTATTGGTATTGTTACGTAATACAAGTTACCCTATAAAAAGGATGCACACTAGCCCCAATTTCCCCTCACTAGTTGCGACACACGCGACCAGATGGTCGAAATACGTGATCGACTTGGACCACCCACACTGCTCGCGGTCAACACGGGCGGCCCTAAGCGCGCTTCGGCAGTGCAAATCCGACCTTGGTCTTAGCAACACGGTCGCTCACGATGGCGAAAACCCCTCGCGGGCATGGCTTGCATGATTACGCAATAACGGACGCGATCTCGTTCCAGTTTAACTAGATACATTTCGCCATCAAACTAGCAGTCATGTTTATTATCTCGGTTCGAACTAAACTCAATGGAGTCCCGTTCTCGTGTAAAATCCCGAGTGCATATTACCACACCATCAGTACCGCTGCCTTTTAAGCGCGGGAAACCTGGGTCAACATGATGTACCACATCTCAAGGCGAATCGTAAGCTTTCAACCTTCCCCCTTTTCTTGTGTTCAATTCTCGTAAATTCATGTAGAATCCACGCTTTATCTGGTCGTCACAAATTAGTAGAGAGAGTTAGTAGGGAGATCTATGTCAACCTGTATTTCTCGAGACAATTAATATACCTTGTGCCTTACTACTCATGTGTAATTATTGTGTGATAAACCTACCTTTTGACCTCCTAACCGATGGACGAGCCTGATGACCAAAGAAGCTGCCCGCCCCTGATAGTACACGAGCCTCATCTCTCTACCATTTTATCTGAGCTTAGCCAATTTAATAACCAGGTTCGATTCCCGGTTTAACCAATACTTAGCACTGGCGCAAAAACGTGGTTTTTTTTGGTAATTAATCGTCCATCGGGAGGTCAAATTGGAAATAATCTTGTACTCCTTCACTCTGTTTTCATGCCTTGTTTTGTATTAACCTTTGAATAACAATGTTTTCTTCCAATAAATCTTAGCTGTTCTACAAACCATCGCGTCAAATTTAAAACAACCGTGTCACATTAAAACCATTCGGTGTCAAATTACAAGTTTTACGAATCGTCACTCGACAAAATTTTAAGTACCGGTATTCCATCACAAGGTGCGCAACCAACATTTACTTCTTTTCGGACATCTCAAACATCACATAGTGATCCAAAACCACAATGGTTTACTTTCCAAGTGCAACTATTAGAGAGAATGAACTACAATAATCTACAATTCAACAGTTTCAAATCTTGTACATGATACAAAATAAATTCCTTGTTAGTGGAGCCATAAGCCAGCATCGTTCTGCAAAATACATAGACAAGGAAAACTAACGCCCTTCTGTCATTTGATAATTCCGCTTTATATGTAATAAAGGTGGGTAGAGTATCCTTTTTGAAAGAAAAGTCTTGAAAGCCGACTTACCCTTTACATATAATTGAGATTCGCGATTGACGTAAACCCGGACCCTCGGCGCTTCTCCGCAATGGCCTGTCGATTGTCCAAGGGAAAGGGAATCTTTACGAGTAAATAACCAAACACTGGTTCTGCTTAAATTCAGACAATTTGTCTCGAATCACAAACAACCCTCCAATTAATTGTTGAAAGAAACAAACAATACTCTCTCGAAATCTGCACTTTGAAATTTTTTTCGGAAGAAATTTTTTTCAAAAATTTCCTTCACTCATCTAGGACTTTGAACTTTTTCGGAAAATTTTTTCAAAACGCACAATCTCAGGGACTTTTCCACTAAAATTGCAAGGAGGCCCCTGGCCGTTTTTTTTTTCAAATCAAAGACTTGGAAATTTTTTTCAAAAATTTCCTTCACTCATCTAGGACTTTGAACTTTTTCGGAAATTTTTTTCAAAACGCACAATCTCAGGGACTTTTCCACTAAAATTGCAAGGAGACCCCTGGCCGTTTTTTTTTCTCAAATCAAAGACTTGGAAATTTTTTTCAAAAATTTCCTTCACTCATCTAGGACTTTGAACTTTTTCGGAAATTTTTTTCAAAACGCACAATCTCAGGGATTTTTCCATCAAAAACACAAGGAAACCGCTGGCCATTTTTTTTCCATACTAGGACTTTGAAAAATTTCACAAAATTCTTCACCAACCATCACAAGCAAACCCCTGGTATTTTTTTTGAAAAACAACCAGCCACACACTCAGACAATTCTTTTTTCTTCTCACAAAGTCTAAATCAACTTCCACAAAATGAATCCTCAAAACAACACCTTAGGCATAATAGCCAACATCTGCTCTCAAAGTACTCAAAGTTTAGAAAAGGAATTAAAAGACAGGAATATTTCTCCTTTCAACAAAACCAAAAACGTCCTGATTAAGTACGCAACATTCTACAACAGGAAATATATTAGGAGACTGCAATTTCAACCCGGCAGTATAACAATCTCCGACACAAGCATACCTGCTTGCACAGAAATTAAACCACCAGTTATACCCATCAAGGAAACTACAAAACCCTTCGACCTAACTGGATGGAAAATTAAGTACAACGGTAATACTAACGTAGAAGATTTCATCGACCGAATTGAAGAAACAGCCGCGATACGCAACATTCCTACTGAGATACTACACCGTAACTTCATAGATCTCATCTCGCACGAGCTACTCTCCTGGCATAGAATCCACAAGAAAAAAGTAAACTCCTGGCCCGAACTCAAAGCTGCTCTCCTGAGAAGTTTCGCACCAAAAGAAACACAGCATAGGATTAAATCTACTCTGTTTTCCATCAAACAATTCTCCAACGAAACGGTAGCACAATACGCCCAGAGAGCAGATCTTCTAAACATCAAACTGACAACTCCAGTCCCTGAAACAGAGCTAGTTCCTATCTTGACTGATGGCCTCCTAGCAAGATATGAGAACATAATAACCTCTCAAAAAATATCTTCAGTAGAACAACTCAAAGATGTCTGTCTACTATTGGAAAACTACCAAGATAAAAGAAGAAACACCAAGCCTTCTAACGAGCCCCTTCTACCAAGCCTCGCCTCTCGGTCAACCAATCAAATCAAACCAGAGTTTAACGAGAAGAAGTTTTGCACCTTTTGCAAAAGAACCGGACATTCACAATCGACTTGCTACAAAAAAGCAAAACTTTCGTATACCCAAGACAACAGAGGCCATCAAAAGCGCCCCCGTGACCATTCTCCTCAACAGGACAACTTGAGAGAAATTTTCAAGAGATCAAGAAACAATCTTGAAAGAATACATCCTTCCAACAACTTAATTGCAAGACCACCAACAGATTTCTCCAAACCTCCGCCGAATTGGTCCAAGAGAACTCCAAAAAACTAAGATCCAACCCCTCGCAAATCCATTCAATATCTAGGCCTACTGAATGGACCGAGTGGTTGAAACACATCGCATATTTCAAAGAGGCCTTACAACTTTCTACGGTGAGCTGCACTCAAGCTAAAGATGGTCGCCCATACGCGCATTTTTCTGTTAATGACGTCGTCTTCTCTGGACTACTGGATAGTGGAGCTTCAGTTAGCTGCCTCGGCGGTAACGCCCACATTCCCTTTGTCAACAACGGATTCACAATCAACAAACACCCCGCTTTCGTCACCACCGCAGACAACAACACTCAAAAAGTCACAGGAGCTATTGTCCTACCTGTCAAGTGTGGAAACAAATCATTTCCAATAAATTTCCTAATCGTACCAACCATCACCCAGAAATTTATTCTTGGAGTGGATTTTTGGAAAGCATTCAACATTGCACCTCAGGTTTTCAACCCTTGCAACAACACCACACCCACCACCTCAATCAACGAAATCCGTACAATAATTCCGTACGAGAACCTTCACCCACCACAGGCCGAACAACTGGAAGACATGATCAAGAAATTTGAATCAATCTCGTTCGAAAAGTGTGGACTTGGTTTGACAAATTTAGTCAAACATCACATCAAGACAAATGGACCTCCTATCAAACAAAGATACTACAATTTGGCTCCCCAGAAACTAAAACTGTTAGAAAAAGAACTGGACGACATGCTAAATATGGGCATCGTGGTTCCCAGCAGAAGCGCCTGGACCAACCCCACACTTCTGGTATCCAAAAAAGACGGTTCCGCCCGATTCTGCCTCGACAGTAGAAGACTTAATGCCTGCACTGAGGCGGACGCGTACCCACTTCCTCTTGTACACGCAATCCTGGACAAACTACGCAACGCAAAATTCATCTCTTCAATAGATCTGTCCAAAGCATTCTGGCAGATACCTCTGGATGATGTTTCATGTGAAAAAACAGCATTTGTAGTGCCCGGCAGAGGAATGTTCCACTTTAAGAGACTCCCCTTCGGTTTAAAAAACAGCCCTGCTGAGCTACAAAGACTGATGGACAGACTGTTCGGCCCCGAATCCGACAATAATTTGTTCTGCTACCTGGACGACCTAATAATCATCAGCGACACGTTTGAAAAACACATCACCACCCTAGAAAAAGTATTCCAACAACTCAAGTTTGCCGGATTAACAATCAACCTTAAGAAATCCGAATTTTGCAAATCACGCCTACGCTACCTCGGCTTTGTAATAGACGAAAAAGGTCTAAGGACCGACCCTGCCAAAGTCGAAGCTATGACAAACTTTCCCAGGCCAAAGAACGCTAAAGAAGTTAAAGGTTTCCTTGGTCTCGCCGGATACTACAGAAGATTCATAAGGGATTTCTCCACAATAGCTGCCCCTCTTAATAAAATTACCGGTACCCGAAAAGGTGTCAGTAACTTCGCTTGGTCTACTGAAACTGAAAAGGCTTTCACCTCTCTAAAAACAGCACTGCAATCTGCACCGGTACTAAACTGTCCAGATTTCAATCTGCCTTTCACCCTGCATACAGACGCCTCCAATGTTGGAATCGGCGGAGTCCTAACACAAGAATTCCCCGACGGCGAACACCCAGTGGCATACTTCTCTCGTAGTCTAAATAAACACGAAAAAAACTATGGGATAACGGAAAAAGAACTTCTCGCAGTCATGGACTCTATCCACCATTTCCGCGGCTATATCGAAGGCAGTAAGTTCTCAGTCATCACCGATCACAGCAGCCTAAAATGGTTGATTTCATTAAGCAACCCTTCTGGCAGATTGGCCCGCTGGTCGTCTTGCCTATCTCAATACACCTTTGATGTCATCCATCGTAAAGGCGCAGACAATATTGTCCCAGACGCCCTCTCAAGAATAGAACTCGCCACTCTGACCTCCGAAGAAGCAACACCAACTCCTACCACCAAAGACACTTGGTATTTAAAAACCTACGAGGAATGCAGGAACAACCCGCAAAAATTTCCCAACTTTATTATAAAGGAAGGTCGGTTATATCGTAACTGCAAACCACCACTGTCTATACTCGAAGACTATGCTTGGAAGCTAGTCATTCCCTCAGAGGACACACAAAAAATTATCATCGACAATCACAGCGGCCCCGGATCCATACACCCAGGAACTTTCAAAACCTATAAGAAAATAGCCTTAAGGTATTACTGGCCAGGCCTGTTTAAACAAGTTCGCAACTATATCTCTAAATGCGACATTTGCAAAGCATACAAACATAGTACTGCACCCCCATCTGGTCTCATGAATAATCCCAAACGAGCGGACAGGCCACTACAATCACTCTCTATGGATCTCATCGGCCCCTTCCCCAGAAGCTACGCCGGAAACATGCATATACTTAGCATAGTGGATATATTCACCAAGTTCTGTTGGATCTTCCCATTAAAAAGAGCCACAGCATCTGCAATCATAAACTTGTTAGAAAAAAACATTTTTATCCCCTACGGCACTCCGCGCACCATCATTTGCGACAACGGAAAACAATTCATAGCTCTGGAATTCAAGGAATTTCTGGCCAAATACGGCATAAAGGATATTTTCTATAATACACTTTACACGCCTCAAAATAATACAGTAGAGCGTTACAACCAGACCATCAACACGGCTCTGGCAATCCTGGTTGACAAAGATCAACGAACATGGTGCAAAAATCTGGAAAAAATTCAAGCTGCACTAAACAATACGGTGAACCTCACTACTGGATACACCCCTTTCTTCCTGAAACATGGTATGGAACAAATTGTACATGGATCCTTGCATTGGGACGCTAGCCTCCCATCATCTTCCCTTTCTACTGATAATCCATCAGAGAACTACGCTCACCGTCTTGAAGAACTTTCCGCTATTTACAGCGAAGTCACAGATGCGTTGATACTTGCCCACAAAAAGAGTGCAAACAGATACAATCTACGCAGGAAACATGTTTCCTTTAAGGAAAACGACACAGTTTGGAGACGCAACAACACACTTTCACAAGGTGCTTTGTACTTCTCTGCAAAACTAGCTCCTCGCTTTGTTAAAGCAAAAGTGCTGAGAAAAATCTCAGATGTAGTGTATACCCTATCAGACGCCTCTGGTAAACACATCGGTAACTACCATGTGAAAGATATTGTCAAACTAGGAAGCGTGGACACAATAGACACCACCTTCACTAGGTCACACACACATAGCTAACAAACTTTTGGCTCTACCTTTGTCCCACGAGATTTGGCCCTCGTGCAGACAAACAGCATGTCTCATCGCGTTAGTTTCATATAAAAACTCGCATTTCGACCTCTGCAAGGTAACCTTCTCATTTTTTCTAAAAACACAGAAGTGTCAACTGTGGCTTTTAATCATTTCTCACCCATACATGTACTACTATGCTCTTTTGTATAAACCTTTTGTTATTTTTGTTTCTTTGTCACACCTCACCGTGTAATGTATATAAATTGTACTCATATTTTGTACATATTCTTCTCTGGAACTGATCATTCCAGTCAAGAGACTTTTTCCACCTCCAAAACGATTGATGCTCCCGGAGTCATGACCCTGGACATCAGTTGTTAGTCGTCACCATTCTGACACTTACGACACTAAGTATATAACTATTTTTTGTCATAACTACCACAAAAAGTCACGTACAACATTATATGTAAATGCTTTTTTTAATTCTCTCATGTTCTTTGTTCTTCACATTGTTTTTTTCACATTGTTTTTTCACATTGTTCTTTCACATTTGTTCGTCACATTTGTTCCATTGGGCTCCATCGTACATTAAACAATGACCCCTTGCAACATACACCCAATTGAGGTGAATTTTCTACCCCTGTAACTTGTAATCATAATGCGTGTGTAAATTCCAGTTTGGTATCGTCATTTGATTCATGTTTACAAAGGTGTAACAAATAAAAGTTACAATTACCTTTTTTTTAAAGTTTTTTCAGTTTTGTCTAAAAAATTGAATGGCGCTCAATATTCCCATTTGCTCTAATTTGTTGTTTTTTCAGAATTTGATATTGACACGTCAATTCTGAAAAAGGTTGTTGTAAAGAAGAACAAACGCCGCTTTGTCCTCCTCATCAATAACAATAACACCTTTCGGTCACATTGAGTATGTAAAATCTTAAGATCTCAACTTTCTGACCCCAATTTGTTATATTATGTACTATATTTTGACTTAAATGACATTAATTTGCCTTGTCAAATACACCGAGCCAGGTCACTTATATTAAGTCATCCTGTGTCTCTAGGTGCCTCTTGTATCTACTTGTAACATAAAGTTCACAACATTCGTGTTTGTGGCAATTTTGGCAACACCAAGTGTGTTCCCCGTTTTGTGTTTGGTCATTTTAAGTAAGTAAAACCCTAAAAGGTCTTAAATAAACCACTACAAACCTTTTTGTAAGCAAAGAGTGAGTAAAACCGAGTAGGTCTCTTTTGCTATATGTATGTCTTGTCTAAGACATCCTTATAGGCATATGTTTTGTATTATTGCCAACTTAAAGCATAAACCCAACCAAAGGTTATGCCATCTCAACATTTTGTAAGCAAAGAGTTAGTAAAACCAAATAGGTCTCTTCTGCTATACTGTGTGTCTCGCGTAAGACATCTTTAGGCATATGTCTTGTATTATTGCCAACTAAACGCATAAACCCAACCAAAGGTTATGCCATCGTCTTTTTGATAATACCAATAGCCACTACTTGATTGTTTTGACATTGTGTATGTATCTTTTTTCCGGTATTGAAATGGTACTTTTTTATTATTGAACGTTGATATGTTATTTTCATGATACATGAGAATGTTACAATATCCACCATGAGACGAGGGATCGTTATAAAATCTAACGCTATACATGAGAATGTTATAATATCCACCATGAGACGAGGGATCGTTATAAAATCTAACACTATACATGAGAATGTTATAATATCTACCGTGATACGAGAAGTTCGTTATAATTACTTTTTTATTGGCTCACATACACTGTGGCCAAAGAGATAATTTGTTCCATAATTGGTTATAAATATCTATGTTGTACCGTCCTTTCAATACTAGGGTTCTTTCGTAATTCGTTCAATTTCTACATGAGACGTGGAAACGTTATAATATTTACCATGATTCGTGCGAACGATACAATATCTTGTTGTTGTTTTCTTTAAATAAGTTGACACTATGTACTTGTTCTACCAGACGTAGATCATTTTACCCTGACTTGTCGCCCTTAATTGGGACCCTTTTGTATAACTCATGACACTGAGGGAAATGTCCTTCACTGTAGTGAAATTTTTTGTTCTCTTCAAACAAACATGAAGCTGTGCATTCAGCAAATTTTTTACGCTAACTGATACCTGTGGACTTCTTGTCAAGCGGACCCAAGAACCATCCACTATCCATTGACCATGGACTAGCCATCAGCTTCACTGTTGGTTATGAGGTATCGTGTCGTGGGAGTTAATTGAGACAGTGACACAAAACCACCTAACTCGTTGTCTGGGAGACGAATAAGAAAAACTCCCAGGTTTGTGAAGCTTGAGCAAGGGTCTGTCATGTTCTCACAAACTGTAGAAGATTAAAAACGACCCCTAATCTTTCACCAAATACACGTGAAAGATTAGATTGTTATTACTGTGTATTCTCCTTCACCTTTTCATCAAATTCATGTATATGTGTAAAGAGTTAGGAAATTTGCTGGTTGATATATTTCGTCCTCACATGGAGATCGAATTGAGAATTAGCTCAGTCACTATCAATTTTCGCTGCTCAAACCCTCCATCCTTCACCCTTCCATCAAACTCATGTATATTTGTAAAGAGCTAAGAAATCTGCTGGTTGACCACATTTCGTTCTCTGAAAAAGATCGAACGGAGAATCAGCTCCATCACCAGCAGACCTTCTCGCTCAACGCCATTTTTTCCTCATCCCTCATTATTCTTGAGGTTAATTTCATGAATCTGGAAGGTGTACCCTACGCACATAGCGTATCGTCTGTCTTTAAGACAATCTTTATCCATGAAATCTGCTTCAAAAACTTCCTCTTCACCCCATTCCTAGGTAATCAACACATTTCTTGTAATTTTGAAAGTCGTAAGTTGTTATCGCTCAAGCGCTAACACCGGCCATGGAAGGCCAACTTCTTTCAGAAACTTGGTGTTACTACGGCACAACCACCTACCTGTACCTTGTAAATCAAATAGGTAACCTCACGCCAGTCGTGATAGTTTTTTTTGTCTCCCCAATCTCGGGATACTCATGGTATAGTCAGCATAATAGATCTCTCTCTACTCTCTCCTCTCTAACCAACAACGTTTTTTTGTCTTTTTGTCTTTTCTCTTGAACACAATTTGTTTCTCTCCAAACGTTTTTTTCATCATTGGTCTACCAGGCAGGTAAACTTCAAGAATTTTGACTATAATAATAACCTGTCCCCGGATTAAAAATAAGACCAGCAGCCCTCCTCATCACCTGCAAGCTGAGCTTCACTTCTTTGCCGCCTTCACTTCCATCACTCACTTCTCTCCAATCTCTGCGTACCAAAAAACACCCGACCGCACCCAAATTAGGTGTGAGTCGTGCGTGCAGTAGCAAATCAAGTTGTCTCATCATTCAAACCGCATTCAAAAGAACCAACCTCAGAGCATGCCAGCTCAAGGTTAGTTAAGTTCCTGCAATCAACTACTTGCCGTCGTACAATCAACTACGGGCCATTGTACAAATCAACCACTTGCCGATGCGCAAACTCAACATAATAGCCATCACACGCATCAATCATCAATCTACTCACTGGTATAACTCCAAGTTTTTACCAACTTCATTTCACCTTGACAACCACTGCTCCACCACATCAGCATAATGGAATTCACGCTGGTACAACATCAGAACCCGGATACTTCTGGCCCTCAGCATCACCATCTCTCAACCACAACCAAGAAGCACAGTTCAATTTCTATGGCCCTAGTGATACTTGAGTGCAATCTCAAATGGGTCAAGTTACAGTGAAAGTGTAACTTTAATAACTTCAGTGAAATTACGTCTACTTGGTACTCAACGAACACTACGCTCTTCAAACTTAGCTTACAGACCAATGAAATTTTAGAGTCAGGTTGTTGTCTTTTCATCTCTGCATAACCTTGTATGTTGTTCTTGTCATCACTGCATAACTTGTATGTTGTTCTTGCCATCACTGCATAACCTTGTATTTTGTCTTTTCACCATTGCATAACCATATTTTTTTTCTCTTTGTTTTTTTTGCAAATCAACACTGTTTTTTTTCTCTCTCTACTCACCTCACGACAAGATGAAGAGGATTTTTAGTGCCTAAAGCTTCATTACCACGTCGCCTTTTACTGGCGGAGGGGAAATGTGTTACGTAATACTAGTTACCCTATAAAAAGGATGCACACTAGCCCCAATTTCCCCTCACTAGTTGCGACACACGCGACCAGATGGTCGAAATACGTGATCGACTTGGACCACCCACACTGCTCGCGGTCAACACGGGCGGCCCTAAGCGCGCTTCGGCAGTGCAAATCCGACCTTGGTCTTAGCAACACGGTCGCTCACGATGGCGAAAACCCCTCGCGGGCATGGCTTGCATGATTACGCAATAACGGACGCGATCTCGTTCCAGTTTAACTAGATACATTTCGCCATCAAACTAGCAGTCATGTTTATTATCTCGGTTCGAACTAAACTCAATGGAGTCCCGTTCTCGTGTAAAATCCCGAGTGCATATTACCACACCATCAGTACCGCTGCCTTTTAAGCGCGGGAAACCTGGGTCAACATGATGTACCACATCTCAAGGCGAATCGTAAGCTTTCAACCTTCCCCCTTTTCTTGTGTTCAATTCTCGTAAATTCATGTAGAATCCACGCTTTATCTGGTCGTCACAAATTAGTAGAGAGAGTTAGTAGGGAGATCTATGTCAACCTGTATTTCTCGAGACAATTAATATACCTTGTGCCTTACTACTCATGTGTAATTATTGTGTGATAAACCTACCTTTTGACCTCCTAACCGATGGACGAGCCTGATGACCAAAGAAGCTGCCCGCCCCTGATAGTACACGAGCCTCATCTCTCTACCATTTTATCTGAGCTTAGCCAATTTAATAACCAGGTTCGATTCCCGGTTTAACCAATACTTAGCAGTATATTTTGAAATTCATAAATATAAAATAATTTTATTTTTTGTTGGTTAGACAAATGGTCAAGTTAAGTCAGGAAGTCTTGGCTGGTTAAATCCTCCATACAGGAAAGTCGCAACATATCCACAGGAGCGAAGAAAAAAAGGGATTTTCTTTCGACTAAGGAAGGCGATTCCTGGTTGGTTTCTGTCGAGTATACACCAAGCCTTTTGTTCAGATGAAACGAACAAATATTATGTTCTATCAACTAACTAATCTCAGTTGATGTATTTTTGCATTATGAACCAGTTCAAAATTAAATGCTGTTCTTATATAAACGAGAACTTCTAGCTGACATTTTACGAAAAAAATCACTTTTTATGAATATTTCTACAAAGTGTTCTTTCTTCTGCAAAGTATCTTTAACATAATCGATTTGAATTGCATCTGCCTGTAAATTTGTTGATGTAATCTGTGTCCGGTAAATCTTGTCAAGATGATATCCGTGTTGGATAGTACATTTTTACTACGCCAGAGTTTGCGTGAGCGTTCAATATGTCATAACAGAATAATCAACATGACGCGAGGTCTACGATTCACAGAACTAAATGCGGTAGCATTTAAAATAGTAGGAAAACCGATAAAGGATAGGAACAATAATGAGACCACAACCCAATGGAGAAATATAATGTTATATCAACAACAAAAAATAATAAACTAAATCTTAGTAGATAATCCACGTTCTGTGATTGTATTTGGCGGGAGGTGTGTAGCTTTACCAAATGGCACATTATGATATTTGTTTACTTGACATAATATGCCACAAATTTCTCCAGAGGTTAATGTTGCTAAGTTTTGACTATATTTGCAATCTCACCATCACAATATTCAGAAACTTGCTTTGTCCGAAATTTATCATTTGTAAATTCAGGATTAATCCGAATACTTAAAAGTAAAATAATGATCTCATTTATTTTATTCTGCCGTTATGTATGCACTTTGCTTTATTAAAAAGAAACATGTAAGGCTCCGTGGAGTATTTACATGGATATTTTCTGCTGTAATCTATGCACTTTATCTTGATTTATTCTGCTGTTATCAATAAACTTTACTTAAAGATTTACTTTATGATTTTTATGGACGCTAATTTGACTTGGGTTCGAACTTTGGAAGCAGTTTTCTCAGGCTCTATGGTACCAAATGGGCTGAAATTTTGGAAAAGTGTTAAGAATCGTGGTATAAATCGAATTCAGTCACAAAATCTCCATAAAGTTGGATTTTTAGAAAAATTATGTTATTTCTGGACGCTTATTTCAAACTTGGGTTCGAACTTTGAAAGCAGTTTTTTCGGGCTCTATGGTACCTAATGGGCTGAAATTTCGGAACAGTGATAAGAATCATGCTCCAAATCGAAATCAGTTCTAAAATCTCCATAATGTTTGATTCTCAGAAAATTCATGATTTTTATGGACGCTAATTTCAGACTTGGGTTCGAACTTTGAAACAGTTTTATCAGGCTCTATGCTAACAAATGGGCGGAAATTTTGGAAAAGTGGTAAGAATCGTGGTAAAAATCAATTTCAGTCACAAAATCTCCATAATGTTTGACTCTTAGAAAAATCATGATTTTTATGGACGCTAATTTCAGACATGGGTTCAAACTTTGGAATCAGTTTTATCAGACTCTATGGTACCAAATGGGCTGAAATTTTCGAAAAGTGGTTAGAATCGTGGTACAAATAAATTTCAGTCACAAAATCAACATAATGTTTGACTCTTAGAAAAATCATGATTTTTATGGACGCTAATTTCAGACTTGGGTTCGATTTTTGGAAGCAGTTTTCTCAGGCTCTATGATACCAAATGGGCTGAAATTTCAGACTTGGGTTCGAACTTTTGAAGCAGTTTTCTCAGGCTCTATCAAATGGGCTGAAATATAGAAAAGAATAGTGGTACAAATCTAAATCAGTCACAAAATCTCAATAAAGTTGGATTTTTAGAAAAATCATGAATTTTATGGACGCTAATTTTAAACTTGGGTTCGAACTTTGGAAGCAGTTTTTTCCGGCTCTATGGTACCAAACTGGCTGAAATTTTTGTATAGTGATAAGAATAGTGGTACAAATCGAAATCAGTCACAAACGTCCATAAAGTTTGATTCTTAGAAAAATCATGATTTTTATGGACGCTCATTTCAGACTTGGGTTCGAACTTTTGAAGCAGTTTTCTCAGGCTCTATCAAATGGGCTGAAATATTGCAATAAAGATAAGAATATTGGTACAAATCGAAATCAGTCACAAAATCTCCATAAAGTTGGATTTTTAGAAAAATCATGATTTTTATGGACGCTCATTTCAGACTTGGGTTCGAACTTTTGAAGCAGTTTTCTCAGGCTCTATCAAATGGGCTGAAATATTGCAATAAAGATAAGAATATTGGTACAAATCGAAATCAGTCACAAAATCTCCATAAAGTTGGATTTTTAGAAAAATCATGATTTTTATGGACGCTCATTTCAGACTTGGGTTCGAACTTTTGAAGCAGTTTTCTCAGGCTCTATCAAATGGGCTGAAATATTGCAATAAAGATAAGAATAGTGATACAAATCGAAATCAGTCACAAAATCTCCATAAAGTTGGATTTTTAGAAAAATCATGATTTTTATGGACGCTCATTTCAGACTTGGGTTCGAACTTTTGAAGCAGTTTTCTCAGGCTCTATCAAATGGGCTGAAATATTGCAATAAAGATAAGAATAGTGGTTCAAATCGAAATCAGTCACAAAATCTCCATAAAGTTGGATTTTTAGAAAAATCATGATTTTTATGGACGCTCATTTCAGACTTGGGTTCGAACTTTTGAAGCAGTTTTCTCAGGCTCTATCAAATGGGCTGAAATATTGCAATAAAGATAAGAATAGTGGTACAAATCGAAATCAGTCACAAAATCTCCATAAAGTTGGATTTTTAGAAAAATCATGATTTTTATGGACGCTCATTTCAGACTTGGGTTCGAACTTTTGAAGCAGTTTTCTCAGGCTCTATCAAATGGGCTGAAATATTGCAATAAAGATAAGAATAGTGGTTCAAATCGAAATCAGTCACAAAATCTCCATAAAGTTGGATTTTTAGAAAAATCATGATTTTTATGGACGCTCATTTCAGACTTGGGTTCGAACTTTTGAAGCAGTTTTCTCAGGCTCTATCAAATGGGCTGAAATATTGCAATAAAGATAAGAATAGTGGTACAAATCGAAATCAGTCACAAAATCTCCATAAAGTTGGATTTTTAGAAAAATCATGATTTTTATGGACGCTCATTTCAGACTTGGGTTCGAACTTTTGAAGCAGTTTTCTCAGGCTCTATCAAATGGGCTGAAATATTGCAATAAAGATAAGAATAGTGGTACAAATCGAAATCAGTCACAAAATCTCCATAAAGTTGGATTTTTAGAAAAATCATGATTTTTATGGACGCTCATTTCAGACTTGGGTTCGAACTTTTGAAGCAGTTTTCTCAGGCTCTATCAAATGGGCTGAAATATTGCAATAAAGATAAGAATAGTGGTACAAATCGAAATCAGTCACAAAATCTCCATAAAGTTGGATTTTTAGAAAAATCATGATTTTTATGGACGCTCATTTCAGACTTGGGTTCGAACTTTTGAAGCAGTTTTCTCAGGCTCTATCAAATGGGCTGAAATATTGCAATAAAGATAAGAATAGTGGTACAAATCGAAATCAGTCACAAAATCTCCATAAAGTTGGATTTTTAGAAAAATCATGATTTTTATGGACGCTCATTTCAGACTTGGGTTCGAACTTTTGAAGCAGTTTTCTCAGGCTCTATCAAATGGGCTGAAATATTGCAATAAAGATAAGAATAGTGGTACAAATCGAAATCAGTCACAAAATCTCCATAAAGTTGGATTTTTAGAAAAATTATGATTTTTATGGACGCTCATTTCAGACTTGGGTTCGAACTTTTGAAGCAGTTTTCTCAGGCTCTATCAAATGGGCTGAAATATTGCAATAAAGATAAGAATAGTGGTACAAATCGAAATCAGTCACAAAATCTCCATAAAGTTGGATTTTTAGAAAAATCATGATTTTTATGGACGCTCATTTCAGACTTGGGTTCGAACTTTTGAAGCAGTTTTCTCAGGCTCTATCAAATGGGCTGAAATATTGCAATAAAGATAAGAATAGTGGTACAAATCGAAATCAGTCACAAAATCTCCATAAAGTTGGATTTTTAGAAAAATCATGATTTTTATGGACGCTCATTTCAGACTTGGGTTCGAACTTTTGAAGCAGTTTTCTCAGGCTCTATCAAATGGGCTGAAATATTGCGATAAAGATAAGAATATTGGTACAAATCGAAATCAGTCACAAAATCTCCATAAAGTTGGATTTTTAGAAAAATCATGATTTTTATGGACGCTCATTTCAGACTTGGGTTCGAACTTTTGAAGCAGTTTTCTCAGGCTCTATCAAATGGGCTGAAATATTGCAATAAAGATAAAAATAGTGGTACAAATCGAAATCAGTCACAAAATCTCCATAAAGTTGGATTTTTAGAAAAATCATGATTTTTATGGACGCTCATTTAAGACTTGGGTTCGAACTTTTGAAGCAGTTTTCTCAGGCTCTATCAAATGGGCTGAAATATTGCAATAAAGATAAGAATAGTGGTACAAATCGAAATCAGTCACAAAATCTCCATAAAGTTGGATTTTTAGAAAAATCATGATTTTTATGGACGCTCATTTTAGACTTGGGTTCGAACTTTTGAAGCAGTTTTCTCAGGCTCTATCAAATGGGCTGAAATATTGCAATAAAGATAAGAATAGTGGTACAAATCGAAATCAGTCACAAAATCTCCATAAAGTTGGATTTTTAGAAAAATCATGATTTTTATGGACGCTCATTTCAGACTTGGGTTCGAACTTTTGAAGCAGTTTTCTCAGGCTCTATCAAATGGGCTGAAATATTGCAATAAAGATAAGAATAGTGGTTCAAATCGAAATCAGTCACAAAATCTCCATAAAGTTGGATTTTTAGAAAAATCATGATTTTTATGGACGCTCATTTCAGACTTGGGTTCGAACTTTTGAAGCAGTTTTCTCAGGCTCTATCAAATGGGCTGAAATATTGCAATAAAGATAAGAATAGTGGTACAAATCGAAATCAGTCACAAAATCTCCATAAAGTTGGATTTTTAGAAAAATCATGATTTTTATGGACGCTCATTTCAGACTTGGGTTCGAACTTTTGAAGCAGTTTTCTCAGGCTCTATCAAATGGGCTGAAATATTGCAATAAAGATAAGAATAGTGGTTCAAATCGAAATCAATCACAAAATCTCCATAAAGTTGGATTTTTAGAAAAATCATGATTTTTATGGACGCTCATTTCAGACTTGGGTTCGAACTTTTGAAGCAGTTTTCTCAGGCTCTATCAAATGGGCTGAAATATTGCAATAAAGATAAGAATAGTGGTACAAATCGAAATCAGTCACAAAATCTCCATAAAGTTGGATTTTTAGAAAAATCATGATTTTTATGGACGCTCATTTCAGACTTGGGTTCGAACTTTTGAAGCAGTTTTCTCAGGCTCTATCAAATGGGCTGAAATATTGCAATAAAGATAAGAATAGTGGTTCAAATCGAAATCAGTCACAAAATCTCCATAAAGTTGGATTTTTAGAAAAATCATGATTTTTATGGACGCTCATTTCAGACTTGGGTTCGAACTTTTGAAGCAGTTTTCTCAGGCTCTATCAAATGGGCTGAAATATTGCAATAAAGATAAGAATAGTGGTACAAATCGAAATCAGTCACAAAATCTCCATAAAGTTGGATTTTTAGAAAAATCATGATTTTTATGGACGCTCATTTCAGACTTGGGTTCGAACTTTTGAAGCAGTTTTCTCAGGCTCTATCAAATGGGCTGAAATATTGCAATAAAGATAAGAATAGTGGTACAAATCGAAATCAGTCACAAAATCTCCATAAAGTTGGATTTTTAGAAAAATCATGATTTTTATGGACGCTCATTTCAGACTTGGGTTCGAACTTTTGAAGCAGTTTTCTCAGGCTCTATCAAATGGGCTGAAATATTGCAATAAAGATAAGAATAGTGGTACAAATCGAAATCAGTCACAAAATCTCCATAAAGTTGGATTTTTAGAAAAATCATGATTTTTATGGACGCTCATTTCAGACTTGGGTTCGAACTTTTGAAGCAGTTTTCTCAGGCTCTATCAAATGGGCTGAAATATTGCAATAAAGATAAGAATAGTGGTACAAATCGAAATCAGTCACAAAATCTCCATAAAGTTGGATTTTTAGAAAAATCATGATTTTTATGGACGCTCATTTCAGACTTGGGTTCGAACTTTTGAAGCAGTTTTCTCAGGCTCTATCAAATGGGCTGAAATATTGCAATAAAGATAAGAATAGTGGTACAAATCGAAATCAGTCACAAAATCTCCATAAAGTTGGATTTTTAGAAAAATCATGATTTTTATGGACGCTCATTTCAGACTTGGGTTCGAACTTTTGAAGCAGTTTTCTCAGGCTCTATCAAATGGGCTGAAATATTGCAATAAAGATAAGAATAGTGGTACAAATCGAAATCAGTCACAAAATCTCCATAAAGTTGGATTTTTAGAAAAATCATGATTTTTATGGACGCTCATTTCAGACTTGGGTTCGAACTTTTGAAGCAGTTTTCTCAGGCTCTATCAAATGGGCTGAAATATTGCAATAAAGATAAGAATAGTGGTACAAATCGAAATCAGTCACAAAATCTCCATAAAGTTGGATTTTTAGAAAAATCATGATTTTTATGGACGCTCATTTCAGACTTGGGTTCGAACTTTTGAAGCAGTTTTCTCAGGCTCTATCAAATGGGCTGAAATATTGCAATAAAGATAAGAATAGTGGTACAAATCGAAATCAGTCACAAAATCTCCATAAAGTTGGATTTTTAGAAAAATTATGATTTTTATGGACGCTCATTTCAGACTTGGGTTCGAACTTTTGAAGCAGTTTTCTCAGGCTCTATCAAATGGGCTGAAATATTGCAATAAAGATAAGAATAGTGGTACAAATCGAAATCAGTCACAAAATCTCCATAAAGTTGGATTTTTAGAAAAATCATGATTTTTATGGACGCTCATTTCAGACTTGGGTTCGAACTTTTGAAGCAGTTTTCTCAGGCTCTATCAAATGGGCTGAAATATTGCAATAAAGATAAGAATAGTGGTACAAATCGAAATCAGTCACAAAATCTCCATAAAGTTGGATTTTTAGAAAAATCATGATTTTTATGGACGCTCATTTCAGACTTGGGTTCGAACTTTTGAAGCAGTTTTCTCAGGCTCTATCAAATGGGCTGAAATATTGCAATAAAGATAAGAATATTGGTACAAATCGAAATCAGTCACAAAATCTCCATAAAGTTGGATTTTTAGAAAAATCATGATTTTTATGGACGCTCATTTCAGACTTGGGTTCGAACTTTTGAAGCAGTTTTCTCAGGCTCTATCAAATGGGCTGAAATATTGCAATAAAGATAAAAATAGTGGTACAAATCGAAATCAGTCACAAAATCTCCATAAAGTTGGATTTTTAGAAAAATCATGATTTTTATGGACGCTCATTTAAGACTTGGGTTCGAACTTTTGAAGCAGTTTTCTCAGGCTCTATCAAATGGGCTGAAATATTGCAATAAAGATAAGAATAGTGGTACAAATCGAAATCAGTCACAAAATCTCCATAAAGTTGGATTTTTAGAAAAATCATGATTTTTATGGACGCTCATTTCAGACTTGGGTTCGAACTTTTGAAGCAGTTTTCTCAGGCTCTATCAAATGGGCTGAAATATTGCAATAAAGATAAGAATAGTGGTACAAATCGAAATCAGTCACAAAATCTCCATAAAGTTGGATTTTTAGAAAAATCATGATTTTTATGGACGCTCATTTCAGACTTGGGTTCGAACTTTTGAAGCAGTTTTCTCAGGCTCTATCAAATGGGCTGAAATATTGCAATAAAGATAAGAATAGTGGTACAAATCAAAATCAGTCACAAAATCTCCATAAAGTTGGATTTTTAGAAAAATCATGATTTTTATGGACGCTCATTTCAGACTTGGGTTCGAACTTTGAAAGCAGTTTTTTCGGGCTCTATCAAATGGGCTGAAATATTGCAATAAAGATCAGAATAGTGGTACAAATCGAAATCAGTCACAAAATCTCCATAAAGTTGGATTTTTAGAAAAATCATGATTTTTATGGACGCTCATTTCAGACTTGGGTTCGAACTTTTGAAGCAGTTTTCTCAGGCTCTATCAAATGGGCTGAAATATTGCAATAAAGATAAGAATAGTGGTACAAATCGAAATCAGTCACAAAATCTCCATAAAGTTGGATTTTTAGAAAAATCATGATTTTTATGGACGCTCATTTCAGACTTGGGTTCGAACTTTTGAAGCAGTTTTCTCAGGCTCTATCAAATGGGCTGAAATATTGCAATAAAGATAAGAATAGTGGTACAAATCGAAATCAGTCACAAAATCTCCATAAAGTTGGATTTTTAGAAAAATCATGATTTTTATGGACGCTCATTTCAGACTTGGGTTCGAAATTTTGAAGCAGTTTTCTCAGGCTCTATCAAATGGGCTGAAATATTGCAATATAGATAAGAATAGTGGTACAAATCGAAATCAGTCACAAAATCTCCATAAAGTTGGATTTTTAGAAAAATCATGATTTTTATGGACGCTCATTTCAGACTTGGGTTCGAACTTTTGAAGCAGTTTTCTCAGGCTCTATCAAATGGGCTGAAATATTGCAATAAAGATAAGAATAGTGGTACAAATCGAAATCAGTCACAAAATCTCCATAAAGTTGGATTTTTAGAAAAATCATGATTTTTATGGACGCTCATTTCAGACTTGGGTTCGAACTTTTGAAGCAGTTTTCTCAGGCTCTATCAAATGGGCTGAAATATTGCAATAAAGATAAGAATAGTGGTACAAATCGAAATCAGTCACAAAATCTCCATAAAGTTGGATTTTTAGAAAAAACATGATTTTTATGGACGCTCATTTCAGACTTGGGTTCGAACTTTTGAAGCAGTTTTCTCAGGCTCTATCAAATGGGCTGAAATATTGCAATAAAGATAAAAATAGTGGTACAAATCGAAATCAGTCACAAAATCTCCATAAAGTTGGATTTTTAGAAAAATCATGATTTTTATGGACGCTCATTTCAGACTTGGGTTCGAACTTTTGAAGCAGTTTTCTCAGGCTCTATCAAATGGGCTGAAATATTGCAATAAAGATAAGAATAGTGGTACAAATCGAAATCAGTCACAAAATCTCCATAAAGTTGGATTTTTAGAAAAATCATGATTTTTATGGACGCTCATTTCAGACTTGGGTTCGAACTTTTGAAGCAGTTTTCTCAGGCTCTATCAAATGGGCTGAAATATTGCAATAAAGATAAGAATAGTGGTACAAATCGAAATCAGTCACAAAATCTCCATAAAGTTGGATTTTTAGAAAAATCATGATTTTTATGGACGCTCATTTCAGACTTGGGTTCGAACTTTTGAAGCAGTTTTCTCAGGCTCTATCAAATGGGCTGAAATATTGCAATAAAGATAAGAATAGTGGTACAAATCAAAATCAGTCACAAAATCTCCATAAAGTTGGATTTTTAGAAAAATCATGATTTTTATGGACGCTCATTTCAGACTTGGGTTCGAACTTTTGAAGCAGTTTTCTCAGGCTCTATCAAATGGGCTGAAATATTGCAATAAAGATAAGAATAGTGGTACAAATCGAAATCAGTCACAAAATCTCCATAAAGTTGGATTTTTAGAAAAATCATGATTTTTATGGACGCTCATTTCAGACTTGGGTTCGAACTTTTGAAGCAGTTTTCTCAGGCTCTATCAAATGGGCTGAAATATTGCAATAAAGATAAGAATAGTGGTTCAAATCGAAATCAGTCACAAAATCTCCATAAAGTTGGATTTTTAGAAAAATCATGATTTTTATGGACGCTCATTTCAGACTTGGGTTCGAACTTTTGAAGCAGTTTTCTCAGGCTCTATCAAATGGGCTGAAATATTGCAATAAAGATAAGAATAGTGGTACAAATCGAAATCAGTCACAAAATCTCCATAAAGTTGGATTTTTAGAAAAATTATGATTTTTATGGACGCTCATTTCAGACTTGGGTTCGAACTTTTGAAGCAGTTTTCTCAGGCTCTATCAAATGGGCTGAAATATTGCAATAAAGATAAGAATAGTGGTACAAATCGAAATCAGTCACAAAATCTCCATAAAGTTGGATTTTTAGAAAAATCATGATTTTTATGGACGCTCATTTCAGACTTGGGTTCGAACTTTTGAAGCAGTTTTCTCAGGCTCTATCAAATGGGCTGAAATATTGCAATAAAGATAAGAATAGTGGTACAAATCGAAATCAGTCACAAAATCTCCATAAAGTTGGATTTTTAGAAAAATCATGATTTTTATGGACGCTCATTTCAGACTTGGGTTCGAACTTTTGAAGCAGTTTTCTCAGGCTCTATCAAATGGGCTGAAATATTGCAATAAAGATAAGAATATTGGTACAAATCGAAATCAGTCACAAAATCTCCATAAAGTTGGATTTTTAGAAAAATCATGATTTTTATGGACGCTCATTTCAGACTTGGGTTCGAACTTTTGAAGCAGTTTTCTCAGGCTCTATCAAATGGGCTGAAATATTGCAATAAAGATAAAAATAGTGGTACAAATCGAAATCAGTCACAAAATCTCCATAAAGTTGGATTTTTAGAAAAATCATGATTTTTATGGACGCTCATTTAAGACTTGGGTTCGAACTTTTGAAGCAGTTTTCTCAGGCTCTATCAAATGGGCTGAAATATTGCAATAAAGATAAGAATAGTGGTACAAATCGAAATCAGTCACAAAATCTCCATAAAGTTGGATTTTTAGAAAAATCATGATTTTTATGGACGCTCATTTCAGACTTGGGTTCGAACTTTTGAAGCAGTTTTCTCAGGCTCTATCAAATGGGCTGAAATATTGCAATAAAGATAAGAATAGTGGTACAAATCGAAATCAGTCACAAAATCTCCATAAAGTTGGATTTTTAGAAAAATCATGATTTTTATGGACGCTCATTTCAGACTTGGGTTCGAACTTTTGAAGCAGTTTTCTCAGGCTCTATCAAATGGGCTGAAATATTGCAATAAAGATAAGAATAGTGGTACAAATCAAAATCAGTCACAAAATCTCCATAAAGTTGGATTTTTAGAAAAATCATGATTTTTATGGACGCTCATTTCAGACTTGGGTTCGAACTTTGAAAGCAGTTTTTTCGGGCTCTATGGTACCTAATGGGCTGAAATTTCGGAACAGTGATAAGAATCATGCTCCAAATCGAAATCAGTTCTAAAATCTCCATAATGTTTGATTCTCAGAAAATTCATGATTTTTATGGACGCTAATTTCAGACTTGGGTTCGAACTTTGAAACAGTTTTATCAGGCTCTATGCTAACAAATGGGCGGAAATTTTGGAAAAGTGGTAAGAATCGTGGTAAAAATCAATTTCAGTCACAAAATCTCCATAATGTTTGACTCTTAGAAAAATCATGATTTTTATGGACGCTAATTTCAGACATGGGTTCAAACTTTGGAATCAGTTTTATCAGACTCTATGGTACCAAATGGGCTGAAATTTTCGAAAAGTGGTTAGAATCGTGGTACAAATAAATTTCAGTCACAAAATCAACATAATGTTTGACTCTTAGAAAAATCATGATTTTTATGGACGCTAATTTCAGACTTGGGTTCGATTTTTGGAAGCAGTTTTCTCAGGCTCTATGATACCAAATGGGCTGAAATTTCAGACTTGGGTTCGAACTTTTGAAGCAGTTTTCTCAGGCTCTATCAAATGGGCTGAAATATAGAAAAGAATAGTGGTACAAATCTAAATCAGTCACAAAATCTCAATAAAGTTGGATTTTTAGAAAAATCATGAATTTTATGGACGCTAATTTTAAACTTGGGTTCGAACTTTGGAAGCAGTTTTTTCCGGCTCTATGGTACCAAACTGGCTGAAATTTTTGTATAGTGATAAGAATAGTGGTACAAATCGAAATCAGTCACAAAATCTCCATAAAGTTGGATTTTTAGAAAAATCATGATTTTTATGGACGCTCATTTCAGACTTGGGTTCGAACTTTTGAAGCAGTTTTCTCAGGCTCTATCAAATGGGCTGAAATATTGCAATAAAGATAAGAATAGTGGTACAAATCGAAATCAGTCACAAAATCTCCATAAAGTTGGATTTTTAGAAAAAACATGATTTTTATGGACGCTCATTTCAGACTTGGGTTCGAACTTTTGAAGCAGTTTTCTCAGGCTCTATCAAATGGGCTGAAATATTGCAATAAAGATAAAAATAGTGGTACAAATCGAAATCAGTCACAAAATCTCCATAAAGTTGGATTTTTAGAAAAATCATGATTTTTATGGACGCTCATTTCAGACTTGGGTTCGAACTTTTGAAGCAGTTTTCTCAGGCTCTTTCAAATGGGCTGAAATATTGCAATAAAGATAAGAATAGTGGTACAAATCGAAATCAGTCACAAAATCTCCATAAAGTTGGATTTTTAGAAAAATCATGATTTTTATGGACGCTCATTTCAGACTTGGGTTCGAACTTTTGAAGCAGTTTTCTCAGGCTCTATCAAATGGGCTGAAATATTGCAATAAAGATAAGAATAGTGGTACAAATCGAAATCAGTCACAAAATCTCCATAAAGTTGGATTTTTAGAAAAATCATGATTTTTATGGACGCTCATTTCAGACTTGGGTTCGAACTTTTGAAGCAGTTTTCTCAGGCTCTATCAAATGGGCTGAAATATTGCAATAAAGATAAGAATAGTGGTACAAATCGAAATCAGTCACAAAATCTCCATAAAGTTGGATTTTTAGAAAAATCATGATTTTTATGGACGCTCATTTCAGACTTGGGTTCGAACTTTTGAAGCAGTTTTCTCAGGCTCTATCAAATGGGCTGAAATATTGCAATAAAGATAAGAATAGTGGTACAAATCGAAATCAGTCACAAAATCTCCATAAAGTTGGATTTTTAGAAAAATCATGATTTTTATGGACGCTCATTTCAGACTTGGGTTCGAACTTTTGAAGCAGTTTTCTCAGGCTCTATCAAATGGGCTGAAATATTGCAATAAAGATCAGAATAGTGGTACAAATCGAAATCAGTCACAAAATCTCCATAAAGTTGGATTTTAAGAAAAATCATGATTTTTATGGACGCTCATTTCAGACTTGGGTTCGAACTTTTGAAGCAGTTTTCTCAGGCTCTATCAAATGGGCTGAAATATTGCAATAAAGATAAGAATAGTGGTACAAATCGAAATCAGTCACAAAATCTCCATAAAGTTGGATTTTTAGAAAAATCATGATTTTTATGGACGCTCATTTCAGACTTGGGTTCGAACTTTTGAAGCAGTTTTCTCAGGCTCTATCAAATGGGCTGAAATATTGCAATAAAGATAAGAATAGTGGTACAAATCGAAATCAGTCACAAAATCTCCATAAAGTTGGATTTTTAGAAAAATCATGATTTTTATGGACGCTCATTTCAGACTTGGGTTCGAAATTTTGAAGCAGTTTTCTCAGGCTCTATCAAATGGGCTGAAATATTGCAATATAGATAAGAATAGTGGTACAAATCGAAATCAGTCACAAAATCTCCATAAAGTTGGATTTTTAGAAAAATCATGATTTTTATGGACGCTCATTTCAGACTTGGGTTCGAACTTTTGAAGCAGTTTTCTCAGGCTCTATCAAATGGGCTGAAATATTGCAATAAAGATAAGAATAGTGGTACAAATCGAAATCAGTCACAAAATCTCCATAAAGTTGGATTTTTAGAAAAATCATGATTTTTATGGACGCTCATTTCAGACTTGGGTTCGAACTTTTGAAGCAGTTTTCTCAGGCTCTATCAAATGGGCTGAAATATTGCAATAAAGATAAGAATAGTGGTACAAATCGAAATCAGTCACAAAATCTCCATAAAGTTGGATTTTTAGAAAAAACATGATTTTTATGGACGCTCATTTCAGACTTGGGTTCGAACTTTTGAAGCAGTTTTCTCAGGCTCTATCAAATGGGCTGAAATATTGCAATAAAGATAAAAATAGTGGTACAAATCGAAATCAGTCACAAAATCTCCATAAAGTTGGATTTTTAGAAAAATCATGATTTTTATGGACGCTCATTTCAGACTTGGGTTCGAACTTTTGAAGCAGTTTTCTCAGGCTCTATCAAATGGGCTGAAATATTGCAATAAAGATAAGAATAGTGGTACAAATCGAAATCAGTCACAAAATCTCCATAAAGTTGGATTTTTAGAAAAATCATGATTTTTATGGACGCTCATTTCAGACTTGGGTTCGAACTTTTGAAGCAGTTTTCTCAGGCTCTATCAAATGGGCTGAAATATTGCAATAAAGATAAGAATAGTGGTACAAATCGAAATCAGTCACAAAATCTCCATAAAGTTGGATTTTTAGAAAAATCATGATTTTTATGGACGCTCATTTCAGACTTGGGTTCGAACTTTTGAAGCAGTTTTCTCAGGCTCTATCAAATGGGCTGAAATATTGCAATAAAGATAAGAATAGTGGTACAAATCAAAATCAGTCACAAAATCTCCATAAAGTTGGATTTTTAGAAAAATCATGATTTTTATGGACGCTCATTTCAGATTTGGGTTCGAACTTTTGAAGCAGTTTTCTCAGGCTCTATCAAATGGGCTGAAATATTGCAATAAAGATAAGAATAGTGGTACAAATCGAAATCAGTCACAAAATCTCCATAAAGTTGGATTTTTAGAAAAATCATGATTTTTATGGACGCTCATTTCAGACTTGGGTTCGAACTTTTGAAGCAGTTTTCTCAGGCTCTATCAAATGGGCTGAAATATTGCAATAAAGATAAGAATAGTGGTAAAAATCGAAATCAGTCACAAAATCTCCATAAAGTTGGATTTTTAGAAAAATCATGATTTTTATGGACGCTCATTTCAGACTTGGGTTCGAACTTTTGAAGCAGTTTTCTCAGGCTCTATCAAATGGGCTGAAATATTGCAATAAAGATAAGAATAGTGGTACAAATCGAAATCAGTCACAAAATCTCCATAAAGTTGGATTTTTAGAAAAATCATGATTTTTATGGACGCTCATTTCAGACTTGGGTTCGAACTTTTGAAGCAGTTTTCTCAGGCTCTATCAAATGGGCTGAAATATTGCAATAAAGATAAGAATAGTGGTACAAATCGAAATCAGTCACAAAATCTCCATAAAGTTGGATTTTTAGAAAAATCATGATTTTTATGGACGCTCATTTCAGACATGGGTTCGAACTTTTGAAGCAGTTTTCTCAGGCTCTATCAAATGGGCTGAAATATTGCAATAAAGATAAGAATAGTGGTACAAATCGAAATCAGTCACAAAATCTCCATAAAGTTGGATTTTTAGAAAAATCATGATTTTTATGGACGCTCATTTCAGACTTGGGTTCGAACTTTTGAAGCAGTTTTCTCAGGCTCTATCAAATGGGCCGAAATATTGCAATAAAGATAAGAATAGTGGTACAAATCGAAATCAGTCACAAAATCTCCATAAAGTTGGATTTTTAGAAAAATCATGATTTTTATGGACGCTCATTTCAGACTTGGGTTCGAACTTTTGAAGCAGTTTTCTCAGGCTCTATCAAATGGGCTGAAATATTGCAATAAAGATAAGAATAGTGGTACAAATCGAAATCAGTCACAAAATCTCCATAAAGTTGGATTTTTAGAAAAATCATGATTTTTATGGACGCTCATTTCAGACTTGGGTTCGAACTTTTGAAGCAGTTTTCTCAGGCTCTATCAAATGGGCTGAAATATTGCAATAAAGATAAGAATAGTGGTACAAATCGAAATCAGTCACAAAATCTCCATAAAGTTGGATTTTTAGAAAAATCATGATTTTTATGGACGCTCATTTCAGACTTGGGTTCGAACTTTTGAAGCAGTTTTCTCAGGCTCTATCAAATGGGCTGAAATATTGCAATAAAGATAAAAATAGTGGTACAAATCGAAATCAGTCACAAAATCTCCATAAAGTTGGATTTTTAGAAAAATCATGATTTTTATGGACGCTCATTTCAGACTTGGGTTCGAACTTTTGAAGCAGTTTTCTCAGGCTCTATCAAATGGGCTGAAATATTGCAATAAAGATAAGAATAGTGGTACAAATCGAAATCAGTCACAAAATCTCCATAAAGTTGGATTTTTAGAAAAATCATGATTTTTATGGACGCTAATTTCAGACTTGGGTTCGAACTTTTGAAGCAGTTTTCTCAGGCTCTATCAAATGGGCTGAAATATTGCAATAAAGATAAGAATAGTGGTACAAATCGAAATCAGTCACAAAATCTCCATAAAGTTGGATTTTTAGAAAAATCATGATTTTTATGGACGCTCATTTCAGACTTGGGTTAGAACTTTTGAAGCAGTTTTCTCAGGCTCTATCAAATGGGCTGAAATATTGCAATAAAGATAAGAATAGTGGTACAAATCGAAATCAGTCACAAAATCTCCATAAAGTTGGATTTTTAGAAAAATCATGATTTTTATGGACGCTCATTTCAGACTTGGGTTCGAACTTTTGAAGCAGTTTTCTCAGGCTCTATCAAATGGGCTGAAATATTGCAATAAAGATAAGAATAGTGGTACAAATCGAAATCAGTCACAAAATCTCCATAAAGTTGGATTTTTAGAAAAATCATGATTTTTATGGACGCTCATTTCAGACTTGGGTTCGAACTTTTGAAGCAGTTTTCTCAGGCTCTATCAAATGGGCTGAAATATTGCAATAAAGATAAAAATAGTGGTACAAATCGAAATCAGTCACAAAATCTCCATAAAGTTGGATTTTTAGAAAAATCATGATTTTTATGAACGCTCATTTCAGACTTGGGTTCGAACTTTTGAAGCAGTTTTCTCAGGCTCTATCAAATGGGCTGAAATATTGCAATAAAGATAAGAATAGTGGTACAAATCGAAATCAGTCACAAAATCTCCATAAAGTTGGATTTTTAGAAAAATCATGATTTTTATGGACGCTCATTTCAGACTTGGGTTCGAACTTTTGAAGCAGTTTTCTCAGGCTCTATCAAATGGGCTGAAATATTGCAATAAAGATAAGAATAGTGGTACAAATCGAAATCAGTCACAAAATCTCCATAAAGTTGGATTTTTAGAAAAATCATGATTTTTATGGACGCTCATTTCAGACTTGGGTTCGAACTTTTGAAGCAGTTTTCTCAGGCTCTATCAAATGGGCTGAAATATTGCAATAAAGATAAGAATAGTGGTACAAATCGAAATCAGTCACAAAATCTCCATAAAGTTGGATTTTTAGAAAAATCATGATTTTTATGGACGCTCATTTCAGACTTGGGTTCGAACTTTTGAAGCAGTTTTCTCAGGCTCTATCAAATGGGCTGAAATATTGCAATAAAGATAAGAATAGTGGTACAAATCGAAATCAGTCACAAAATCTCCATAAAGTTGGATTTTTAGAAAAATCATGATTTTTATGGACGCTCATTTCAGACTTGGGTTCGAACTTTTGAAGCAGTTTTCTCAGGCTCTATCAAATGGGCTGAAATATTGCAATAAAGATAAGAATAGTGGTACAAATCGAAATCAGTCACAAAATCTCCATAAAGTTGGATTTTTAGAAAAATCATGATTTTTATGGACGCTCATTTCAGACTTGGGTTCGAACTTTTGAAGCAGTTTTCTCAGGCTCTATCAAATGGGCTGAAATATTGCAATAAAGATAAGAATAGTGGTACAAATCGAAATCAGTCACAAAATCTCCATAAAGTTGGATTTTTAGAAAAATCATGATTTTTATGGACGCTCATTTCAGACTTGGGTTCGAACTTTTGAAGCAGTTTTCTCAGGCTCTATCAAATGGGCTGAAATATTGCAATAAAGATAAGAATAGTGGTACAAATCGAAATCAGTCACAAACTCTCCATAAAGTTGGATTTTTAGAAAAATCATGATTTTTATGGACGCTCATTTCAGACTTGGGTTCGAACTTTTGAAGCAGTTTTCTCAGGCTCTATCAAATGGGCTGAAATATTGCAATAAAGATAAGAATAGTGGTACAAATCGAAATCAGTCACAAAATCTCCATAAAGTTGGATTTTTAGAAAAATCATGATTTTTATGGACGCAAATTTCAAACTTGGGTTCGAACTTTGGAAGCCGTTTTTTCGGACTCTATGGTACAAATGGGCTGAAATTTCGGAACTGTGATAAGAATCTTGCTCCAAATCGAAATCAGTTTCTAAAATCTCCATAATGTTTGATTCTTAGAAAATTCATGATTTTTGTGGACGTTCATTTTTGACTTGGGTTCGAACTTTGGAAGCTGTTATTTCATTCTATATGGGACCAAACGGGCTGAAATATATTAATAGAGATTAGAATAGTGGTACAAATCGAAATCAGTCACAAAATCTCCATAATGTTTGATTCTTAGAAAATTCATGATTTTTATGGACGTTCATTTTTGACTTTGGTTCGAACTTTGGAAGATGTTTTTTCATTCTATATGGGACCAAACGGGCTGATATTTATGAATAGAGATAAGAATAGTGGTACAAATCGAAATCAATCACAAATATCCATAAAGTTTGATTCTTAGAAAAATCATGTTTTTTATGGACGCTAATTTCAGAACTGGGTTCGATTTTTGGAAGCAGTTTTCTCAGGCTCCATGGTACCTAATGGGCTGAAATTTTGGAACAGTGATAAGAATCATGCTCCAAATCAAATTCAGTCACAAAATCTCCATAATGTTTGATTCTTAGAAAAATCGTGATTTTTATGGACGTTCATTACAGACTTGGGTTCATGTAGGGTAATATTAAATGGAATGAAATTTAAATTTCATATTAAAGGGAAACATGTACGGCCCCGTGATGCATTTTAATCTATTTATTCTGCTGTTATCAATGTATTTTACTTTATTAAAGGGAAGCATGTAAGGCCCCGTGATGCATTTAAATGGATTTATCCTGATGTTATCAATGTATTTTACTTTATTAAAGGGAAGCATATAACGCCAGGTTGTCCATTTTAATGAATTTATTCTGCTGTTATCAATGTATTTTACTTTATTAACGGGAAGCATGTAAGGCCCCGTGATGCATTTAAATGGATTTATCCTGCTGTTATCAATGTATTTTACTTTATTAAAGGGAAGCATATAACGCCAGGTTGTCCATTTTAATGAATTTATTCTGCTGTTATCAATGTATTTTACTTTATTAACGGGAAGCATGTATGGCCCCGTGGTGCATTTAAATGGATTTATCCTGCTGTTATCAATGTATTTTACTTTATTAAAGGGAAGCATATAACGCCAGGTTGTCCATTTTAATGAATTTATTCTGCTGTTATCAATGTATTTTACTTATTAACGGGAAGCATGTAAGGCCCCGTGATGCATTTAAATGGATTTATCCTGCTGTTATCAATGTATTTTACTTAATTAAAGGGAAGCATATAACGCCAGGTGGTCCATTTTAATGAATTTATTCTGCTGTTATCAATGTATTTTACTTATTAACGGGAAGCATGTAAGGCCCCGTGATGCATTTAAATGGATTTATCCTGCTGTTATCAATGTATTTTACTTAATTAAAGGGAAGCATATAACGCCAGGTGGTCCATTTTAATGAATTTATTCTGCTGTTATCAATGTATTTTACTTTATTAACGGGAAGCATGTAAGGCCTCGTGATGCATTTAAATTGATTTATCCTGCTGTTATCAATGTATTTTTCTTTATTTAAGGGAAGCATATAACGCCAGGTGGTCCATTTGAATGGATTTATTCTGCTATTATCTATGCACTATAATTAATTAAAGGAGAGCATCTGAAGCTCAGTGACGCATTTTAATGGATTTATTCTGCTGTTATCTATGCACTTTATTTTATTAAAGGGAATCATATAAGGCTCCATGATTCATTTGAATGGACTTCCGGACAATAAAGCAAATTGCTAAACTGAATAAGTACTTATTTTATTTTAACATTTCCATTATGCATTATTCACTTGAACGTTTTAAATTTATTTCATTTTATTTTCATCAAAATTATGCTAATAGCGATACTTGTGTAGTTGGCGCAGTCACAAAATAAGCATTTTGCTTACTTAGCAACAAGCAGTTTTATGGTAATAATACTTGACATCTCATCTTAGGATTGCGGCTGTTTCGTTCGTTAATAAAATTAGGTTACGGATTTAAATCCGTGTACATTTTTTTAAGTTTCGTAACTTCGTCTATTGTACTTTGGTATCAAATTTACCTATTACCAAAATTATAATATATAAAAGCTAGTCGAAACAAAAAAGACAATCTTTTATGTTTTTTTTTACTTCATATCAGTTTGTCAGCAGGTTATTTTTTATCACCAGAGCATATATTATTCAATGAAACATTACAATACAACATGCAGAAAATAGAGGTTACAGAATAATGATTATGCTTGAAGTACCAATAGATAGTAATACTTGTGATGATAATTTAACTACAGCCCTTTTCCTACATATTGTTTTTAGTTTTTAAAGTTCAGTTCCAATCATTTTACGAAAAAAGGTATGTCAGAGTAACCCACCTAAGTTTATAAGATTATTTTCAATGTATTATTTTTTTTAATTTTAAATAAATTATTATGTATTTTTAATTTTAAATAAATTACATATTATGTATTTTTAATTTTAAATGTATAATTTTTCTCATTAAATGTATTATGTAGTTTATATTTCATATTATAAAATGAAGACCCTCAGCACGGGCAAGCCACCCAATTAGGCCTACATTACTGGAAAACTTGAATTGTAAAAAATATTGTACCTAATAAAAAAAATAAAAAAATAAAAAAATAAATAACCAAGTAATAATTATTGATGTTTGAACCAATATTATTTCACTAAACACAAACAGTAAGCATGTTTACTTTCACCTGCACCCTTGGAAAATTTACTTGATAGCTGTACAGAGGTAATTTGGTGTATCGTTGAAATGAAGATTTTAATTGAATGAATTTGAATTCCAGGTTTGTACTGCTTAATTACGACTCAACTGATAAACATTCAGCGTTCTTATAAAATACCTTGTTCCCAAGAAACTGCACATTGGCTTAGGCAAATTACTTTTGAAAACCATTTATAAATAAATTAATCACAGAACTGCTTAGATATTAAATTCAACTGTTTGATTTCTCGAAAATTTGTTAATTTCATTATATTTTGTGACAAAATTTTCGTAAAATATTTTACAAAAAATGTGAATGTACATTTTCTCATTCTCACCACCGTTTTCTGTAGAAATTGGGTGAAATCGTTTTGTATAGAGCGAACAACGCCAGTAATATTGTATTATCTTTTTGCTGAGTTGGGTTTTCGGAGTAGATCAAAAACACCAAATCTCAGATCCCGAAGCGTTCAAAACGAGCCATCAAAAGAAATCTGGGTAGGAAAAAAACTATGAGGGAGAGTTAGGAATGTATTAGTGGGTTTGCGATGAGCAAGCGCCATTACGCCGGCCCGTTTCCGCAACCTGCCTCAAAACCGTGGTACAATTCAATCCCCGGTCCGCCTTCGCACAATGCTAACAGTCGGGCAAGGGTGAGCAAACACAGTTGCTCCGGCCGGCGCACTTTGCTCAGTTGGCCTAACCGCGCTTTGCACCCAGCGCAGTACGCCGCAGAGATGAACTGGACACGCGGTCTAATTGTAATACCTTTAGACGGTGAGTGGCTGTCAAGTCGCCAATTTTTAGCAGAGATCGATACGGCGATCGATAGAATACGGCCCTACACCACGGTTGTGTATTATACGATTTTTCTCCGCAGCGAGAGTGCATTTACGCGTTATTTAACAGTATCACCCTACTTTCTGACTTTAAAAAATATATTTTACATAATTGTGCACATTATAACTACTTTTTAAGCTTTAGTTTCTGAACAATTTGTTTTAAATAAATCAATTTGCTTGTCGAGCAAACTGTGGTGTTATTTTTTAACTGTTATTTGTAAAATATTAGGACTTCAAATGTTCAGTTTTAAAGTAATTGTATAAATATTATTAGGGTCTAGTCCATCTCTGGCTGCTTGTAAAACATTCGTACAATGAGCACCTCACTTACCGTCCGGAGTGTAATGAATTCAGCTGAAATCAGAAGCAGTGAATATTTTTATTTTTAATTAACATTTCATTTATAGTGGCGAGCCACCCTAACAACCTTATGAGTAAATTCATAGTTAGTTTGTAGTTCGTAGTTATGTTGATTTTATTAACTTTAAAAAAAAAATTTTTCAGGAGATTAGGAAATCGTTTCAAAAGACAAAATAAATAGTTTAAAAGTCAAAGATTTTACTGTCAATGAATATAGGAATCTGAATCTGAAGCAAAGTCACAGACCTTTGGCGTCGTTAAATTTGGACATCTTTTTTTAAAGATTGACAAACTTTAAATCAACGAATGAACGACCCTAATATTCCTACTACCATCACACTGAATGAAAATGTTGCTTGTGTTATGATGAAGGACGTAGCCAGTCGAGGAATTGAACTCAATGAACTGATGGAACCCAACGCATCGCTAAATCAGCCACCGACTGGCTGGAATTCTCGCAAATGCAACACCATTTCCACCATGAGCTTGTTAGCTTTAAATTATGATTTTTGAAAGAAAACAAGCGGTCTTGCTTATTCCATGTTTGAAATTATTTATTAGAAAAAAATATCATCGAATAGTGTCCACATCTGCTAGGACTCAATAAATTCTAGGGAAATGCTGAATCACTGTAAGATAGTAATTATGAAAATTGAACTTCTTGAAAATATTTCAGTGTTTTTTTAATAGGTCTCAAGAAAAATCAATGTATCATCAAGAGACTTTGAAAATAAACGTGAACCTAAGAAGGCAATGATTTTTGTTATTTTTTTAATTGGTCTCTCTTTGCAGAGTGTGGTGAAAAAATCACAACCCTAGAATATATTATGATATGTATTGTACAAATATGTTGAAACACAAATCAAACGGAATTCGTTATTTCTGGTGGTCGGTTGATTGAAGCTCACCAAAATGTGCAACTGACAAACGCATTTCTGCCGCTTGAACTAAGGCTATCTGCAATTGATGGATGCTTTTGGCGTGATGTGTTACGCGTCATATTTAACCAGTTTATAAAACACGGTCCATATCCTTTCATTTTCGTCTGTTGTGGGAACTTCACTTGTATATTATTCAGTTTATTCCATCGTCCGCAGTTACGTAATACGAGTATTATTTTCTTTGAGAGCCTCGAAATACTTCTTCTGTGTCCTCTCCTATCATAGATTTCTACAATCAAGATAATCTGCCTTCTGCAAATTCCAGACCAGCTTATGATTATTGACTTGCCTTTAACTTCTTTCAATTTTTCACTTCCTTTAGAGGACTGTTTGTTCTTATTTACAAAAGAAATATGTTAAATTTTTGATATGAAAAATTTATTGGCCCGCCTAAGAGGGTAAAACCAACTCAAGAGACGGAAAGACTATTTATTTGGTCAGCCTCGTGCCTCATCGGCTCTTTCCGCCCGGTCGCCTAAACTCTGTGCGATAGGTATATTTGCTTCGTAAATAATGTTTTTTGTAAGGGAGAAATATTTTAACAGATATAATGTTTGCGTCTATTAATTGGTGTTTCGTTGTTATTATGTATTTTGTTATTACAATAAATTTGTTGTTTTCATTTCAAATTTATATATTTGTTGGTAACTGAGTTCAATTTTTCAGTGCATAATATGACTTGATATTGTAAAAATGAATAGAATAATATAATTATACGTTTCCTACCTTCTCGGTAAACTCTTTAAATGCCTAATGGATTCTTCCTCTGCCATATCCTGCCCAGTTGCATTATTTCATTAGACATCTCATCCAAAACGTCAATCATTACATCGCCTTCCGGCTATTATTTCTGGTGATCGTACGTACGTACTTCTTGCCCAGAGGTTTGATTAGGGAAGAGCTTTATTCGCATTTATTTAATTGCAATAACCAAAGGGCATATACAGTTCGAAATTTTACTGAACAACAACGCGGCAAATATTTTAAAGTGATATTTTCCGAATTAAGGTTCATAATCAATTCCGTCGATGAGGTGCAGAAGGGAAAGTCTTGAAATTCGACTTTATTCATAAAAATAAACAGTTTTTAATTACAACGTAAATGGCAAATGATATGACCAAGCAATTTAGATACAACCATCTAGGATTGACATAAAATATAAGATTTATTTAAGGTTTTTGGATATTATGGGATATAATTAGTACATCGTAGTTTATCAAAATCCACGTCCAATGCTTTGTCTCTGTGTTGGATGTTGATCTTAAAGAATGAGATAAATTTACAATTTGGGAGACGGGTTTGGGTACAGCCGCCCCGGGAACCATTCATTGAATAGCCAACATCTCTGCCGTAGGTCACCTAAAGTGGTTCGCTACGTTTGGTAATTTAGCAGGGGTTTTTTTTTTTTTTTTATATTTACTCCACACAGGAGGCCCTGAAGAAAATAATTTCCCTCGGGGCCTATGTCATCTTTGGGGATGCTGTGTGGAGGGTCTTTTTTTGGAGAGGAAGGAGTTAACATGGGTCTTGAAGAGTCCCATGTTGTAGGAGGGAGGAAACACAGAGGCCGGCAGTTCGTTCCACAGCCGAGCTGTTGAACTTAAGAACGAATCGTAGAAGCGACCCGTTCTCATGTGACAAGTGTCAACTGTGTACAAATGTTGGGCGCGCGTTTGGCGTGTATCCCGACTACGCACCGGTGCCGAAGGGATCAATGACGTTCCTCAGAGCATCTTCCATTGTAATACCGATAGAACAAGGACAGCATACCTACCTGACGCCTGTGCTCTAAAGATTGCAGTCCGTTTGTTAAGATTGGGGAATCTATCAAACGGACCGCCCGTTTCTGCACAGAGTCAAGGGTTTTTTTCAGGTATTTTGGGGCTCCAGACCAGAGATGGCTGCCAAATTCGACAGTAGGGCGCACTTGCGATTTGTACAGGGTCAGCAGTTGTGTACTATTAAAGTATCTGCGGGCCCTGTACAGTACGCCCAGCTTCTGAGAGGCCAACTTTACTCTGGCTTCGATGGAGCCCCCGTACCTGAGCTGGTCACTTATAGTTACACCAAGCATATCAATGAAAGGCCTGTTCGGAAGATTGCTTCCGTTGAAGGAGACTAGATTATCATTTGGATCCCTTTTAGACGTAATCAGACAGGATTGGGTCTTTGAAACATTAAATTCGACGAGATTATTTTTACCCCAGGAGGAAATACTCTCGAGATAACCGTCCATTCTCTGCTTCAAAGCCCTCCGAGCCGTTGGAGTTTGTGTGCCCTTTGGGGGCCTGTCAAACAAAAAGCTATCATGAACTGTACTGTCATCCGCGTAACAATGAATCGGTGCACATGTCAAAAGGTCATTGATGTGCAACAAAAACAAAGGGGTGCCCGGGTTCATCGGGCGAGGTATGTTCAGGATACGCCTGCCCCTCATCTACCTGGCATGGAAGAGGAGAGGATGGTTTGGGGAGACCCAACTGACCTCTCGAACTGGTCTCTGGACCCATTGCCTTGCGCCGCAGTGGAAGGAATATGTGCATATGTCCAACACTCCTGGACACACTTTACCTCTAGATTCCTACCAAACCCTCATACTTTTTACCTTCTCAGAACTTCCCCTACTTTTCTTAAAAAAGACCCTTCAAGCAGCATCCTCAAAGATGACATAGGCCCTGAGGGAAATTATTTTTTTAAGACCCTCTTATATGCGGTTTATGTAAAAAATAGTCAACAGGTGCAATAATATTAGAAGAAAAATTAATTGGCAAAAATAGTTATTGGAACCGTTCGAATAAATGCTCTAATGTGGATTATGTAAGACGAATAATTTTTTGTATTTATTCATTAATTTTATTTTATTCTGTTACTTACTTTCTTAAATTAGTTACTTAAATTCTCTTTCGTTGTGCGTAAAAGTATACGGTTACTCTTTACCCATTAAAAATCTCTATTTTAACATTTACTTGCTTAGTTTAAGTAATATACTAACGCAAATGACTTAACGATATATGTAGAAATCTCAAAGTGGCAAGCAAAAAGTACGTCAGTTGTAATGCTTTTGTTTTCGTTATTGAAGTACTAAACTCTCACGCGTCGCGTAAGTTCGTGTGCTATCTTTAAGTAAATTATCTTTAAAAAGTGCCAAAATGACCTCCTCTGTAATAAGAAGTATTTTAATAAGTCGACTGATACTTCAGTTTCCATTTTGAAAAAAACAAGTAACTAATTTTCTGTTCAAATATTAAATTATAGGTAGAAACTTTATCGCTTGACTGAATTCTTGTCAATTTTGAAAATGGCATTGAAATTTCAAACAAATCAAAAAAGTTTTTAGAACCTAGTTACAATCACTCACAGAATGACAGACAAAGAACCGAAATTAGTATATTTGATGATTGGCTATACATCGTAAATACGACATAATCTAAATGGAATAAAATATACTTCGAATTATCAATTTTCACAAAACGATGAAATTCGAAAGACTATTTTTTTAAATTAATTTTGTCTTATTTCGAGGTCGTTGAGGAACCAAATTATAAGCTTTTCATTTCATGCTTAGTAGACTAGCTTCTCGTAATTGAAGGTTATCCGTAAATTATTTCAACACAAAATTCAATATCACTAAACAAATAAGCCATATGCCTGCAATATACAATGAATCATCTGACTACTAAGATTACGAAAATGTTACTTACAATATATTTTTTTTTGTTTTTTATAATAATGATATTAAAAAATCCGTTTTTTGACCTGATGACGTCACCAAAATGACCCATCTTCAACATATATTTTATAAAATTCCACACTGATTTTAGTTTTAATTAAATTTACTATTTGAAGGTATTATATTATAAACCGTAGAAAATCAAAGAATTTTGACAAAAAATATAATCGGGGTGAAATTATAATGCATGCGTTCTAAAATACCCATAGTACGAATTCCCCACAAGTACCTTTACCTCTAAAATTAAACAAAAGTTAGTAGGTATTTCTTTTTTATTTTCTAGACATTTAATGGTTTTTCTTTCAGACTTAGAATATTGTAGAATCCTCGCATTTCCCCATATAAAAAACCAATCGGTTTAAATTCTCAGAAATTCCCTGCAATTTGGGGATATTCCCACGAATTGGCACCTTGCTAAGTACCGGCTGGCTTTTTTTATGATTTTTGGCTATTTAATAAAAATAATTTCGCAGCCATAAATTATATCCCGGATTTCCAGTCTATAAAAAAATGTTAATTTCTCAAAAAGTCGGCATAGTTTCAAAAATAGGATTAAAATAAAGCTCAGAATGTCTTAGAAATTATTCCTATGCCGAAACTTTTTTTTTTTTAAATGTTATGCAAGTGACCTTTTGAAAAATGAACGAATAACAGCTACCAATATTATCTTAAAATATTAACGCATATTTTTGGCAGCTATCTTTATGTAATTCAGATGGTAAAACAGATTCGACCTGAACTAAATCTAATCTAGACAGTATCTTGGATAAATATATACATTTTTATTTTTAATGTGCCACATCTATTGACTTTCTGCAGGTCTAGGATGGATTTTTATATAGTGGAATATCTTAATAAGTTAAACTTGAACTGTAATATGCAGACGAGGTGTATCGAACGTCATCAGCATCATCAATATAAAATGTACATCAATTATAAAAAAACACAACAAAATGCCATCATATTTACCACTGTCGAAAACTATGTAAAACCTTCCATAAAACTAATGTTGATAAACCTGCCTTACATATAGGTAACTCATGTTTAAAAACCTGCCCTGCCGTTTAACGGTAAATTTTATCGCTCGGACCTAAAAGGCAGTTGTCTCGCTTCAACTCAAGCAACCATCTTACTCTGGCAAGGCAGCCGCTGATTGGCTAAGCACAAAACCTGCTTGAGCGACCCACGTGTATCCAAGAGATTTGTAAAAAAATACAAATTTGCAAGCCCTTCCTGTAATAATAGGAAACAATGTTAACTAAATAATTATATACAAAGATACTTATATGTTAATTAAATAAGCTCGAATAGAAATAAAATATGTTACACGTAAGATAATTATGTAATCAGCGAAACTCTGAAAATGTTACAGAGATTTGACCACTTATCTTGTAGAATATGTCTTATTATAACTAAATAAACAATATTGCGACGATGTGGTTTTGGCAGGGCGACAGAGGCAGATAAGGTCTAATATTATAAAATATTCCTATATTTCTGAGATAAACAGATTTTATCCTACAAACGTGGCGAGCTTCATAGCAAGAAAAAAGCAAGCTCGTTACGGGAATTTCATAATACAATCAAGGGTCGGAGGCGCGGTCCTATAGAATCTTATAAAGGCGCCGCAAAAACCGGTCCCTGCCCATTCCGCCATAAGCCCTGGACCGAGCAACATCTACCGCTGTCCGCTCTGCCTGACCCGCTTCGCTACCTGAGAGCAACACGCTGTGTTTGATTTCAACCCGGTTCCCCCCCCCGCTCCACTTCCGCTGTCTACTGCAACTGCCTGCTGCTGAGCTCGCTGCTCACCGACAAGCCAACGACGCCCCGACGTCGCGGCGCCTCTGCCTCGGGCTTCACTGAGCCTTCCCAACAGCCAGCCTCGGAGAGAGGATCTGCCATTGCCTACTGAACCAGCCAGCGCCCCGCAGAGCCGTTACCGACTGAGCCTGGAGGGATACAAGAAGTTGCACCCGCAATAAAAACCAACCGCTTTTATAAAAGCGTTCTTTTCAATATGCAAATTACAAATGTCGAATATATCGTCTTTCTCAAGACGCATTCATTTATGCAAACATACAAGAGTCGATATTCCCTGGATCGAGGGGACTGAACGTTGCCGACTGAGCCAGCCCGCCTGCCAGCCCGCCTGCCAGCCAGTCCCGGAGAGCCTTCCCTCCAGCGTGCGGTCCTGCTCACTGGCCCCGATGTCACAGAGCCGTTACTGACTGACCTTGGACGAATACAAGGAGTTTTATCCGCAATAAAAACAACCGCCTTTATAAAGGCGTTCTTTTCAAAAGCAAATTACAAATTTCGAATATATCGTTTTTCTCAAGACGCATTCATTGAGGCAAACATATTACAATAGTCGATATTCCCTGCATTTTTATGATATTTTAAATAATTCTGTAATGATTCAAATGAAATACCTCAAGTGCTTTATTTGAATCATTACACAGGACAAAGGCAAATGTGTGCCGGTGCTTATATTTTACAGTTTTTTCTTGTGCAGGCAAACACGTCCCGTACACGAGGTCTTGGGTTCAATTCTTAGATGCGACTGAAATTTTTTCATTATTTTATGTTTTACTTCTTTCGTTTAAGAGTTGTTAATATTGTGTTCAATGATTACCTAAAGCAATATGACGATTAATTTGTAAAAACAAGCTTTTTGTAATATATTTTTTAAATACTTATACTAGCAGAAGTATCCTGCGCTTCCAGGGGTTACGAATTATTTGAGGTAAAGTTTTGAGGTTATAAATTCTTAATTGTGAATTCAACTTATTTAAACAAAAGTAGTTTTAATTTCGAAAAAAAATATTGTCAACAATTGAAAAAGTTTATTTGGTTAGGTATTTTTTCAGGTAGAGTTATTGCAGCATTTTCCATTTCATAAAATAATTCCAAATAAGGATATCTAGCTCATGTACTGTTGGCTGCAGGCTGGTTTACCCCCTCTAGGTGAAATCACTAATGAGATAACTTAACAACCTGCCCGAATCAGACTGACCAAACTCAATCATTCATACTGGTGTGTTCATTAAACATTTACGTAAACACCGGTAATAAACTCAAATCCTGAACAGAAAAAAACAACAATTTGTCGTTTTCGTTTCGGTGTGATGAATCCCTTTTCAAGTACTGAAAATATTTTCATAAATTATGTAAATTGGCTTATTAAAGACTCATTAAATTCGTAGTATCGATAATATTATTTAATTTATAATGCAGATAGGTAGGTACTTAACTCTAGAGCGCTTGGGCTACGACCATTTTGCCACCCTCTAATCATAAATGTTATTATTTTGTAAAATATGCACACGTGGTCAAGCGTCCTAGTAGCTGCATTCCATTCCTCACTTACCTATATTGTAAGTTTGAGGACAATTAGTGCGCGTGTGACCGCGGTTAGAGTTTGGTGTTATATGAGAGACGTGCGCGGCGGCAAATCTCTCACTGCGCGAACACTCACTAATTTATCTATTTATGTAATTAGGTGCACATAAATAAGAATGTTGAAAAGTTTTAATTTTTTACTACGCAAAACATTGAGAAAAAAAAGTCCTATTCGTATCACCGGAAAACCATAAAATACCACCAATACCGTGAATGTGGTGTTAATCAAATGTGCATGTCCACCAAAGGAAAATAAACGGACAAAAAATGGTTTCGATGAATGCGCAAGATTACTGTGCAACTAACACTGTATATTATACACATGTGTCAATACTGTTTCGCTGAATCATAGGATGGAGATAGTGAAAACATATAAATATTTGGTCATTTTTAGCTTTTTATATTACGTAGGTTATTAAAAGCCATATTTTACAAAGAACAATTTTATTAAATATGATTTAAGATTTTCACGGCCAAAAGTATTTTTGTTATTTGTTTTCAACACAACCTCAAATAACACACCTGCCCTGATGATGGACACTGCAATGCTGTCCGAAACGTTGGCTAAAGAAGGAGTTAGCGCAACCCGGCATAACACCCCAAAAACAAATAACAAAAAAAAACAATTATTACTTTAAAAAAACTCGTTTCTTAACGTTTATGTTTCATTTTGATCCTTTTATAAACATTTATAAGTTTGTTTAACTACAAATGTGCAAAAAATGCATATGAATATGGTCGGCAATCTCCCCACGCGACTATTCATATTTCACGGACAGGAGCGACTAATCTAGCGTTGTTGACTTTTCACTTTTATTTTATTATATTTTATTTATTTTACAAAATAAGGAACGATTTTTTTAAAATTTAAATACTCACATCTTTAAATAATCATAATTCGTCTGCAAGGGAGCAATTTATTGGCAAACCAACACTCCTACCATAGGCGACCTCAAGTGGCTCGCTACGTTTGGTGACTTACTAGAGGTACTTGGGTTCTCTGGTTAGGGATTGTCTAATGCCGCGTTTATACGTTTATATAGGACAAAATTTCCGCGAGCCGAGCCGCGAATTATAGGAACGGAACGAAGCAACCGCAAATGGCACGAAACGCCGCCTGCGGTTACTTTGTTCCTTTCTCGTAATTTTTTGCTGAAATTTCGTCTTATTTATACGGACGCTGAGGACGGGTTGTTTCGGAGAATTCATCGTTTTCAAGTTCTGCAAAATATTTTTTCAAGTTCTGTATTTATTTTAGTTTTTTCAAGCAACTACTCTATAATGATAACAAAATAAAACTTGAATAGGACTTTCACAGAACCCGCAAAAGAACGTTGAAATTTGATGAATTGCTCAAATTCTCAGAAACAACCCGTCCTTAGTCTTGGCAGTGGAAGCGTCTGCCTACCTTCTGTTATAATTTGGAAAGACTGTTTGAGGAATACCCTTTTACCTCTCCAGCAGAACTCTAAAAGAGACTGATTGAGGAATACCCTTTTACCTCTCCAGCAGAACTCTAAAAGAGACTGATTGAGGAATACCTTTTTACCTCTCCAGCAGAACTCTAAAAGAGACTGATTGAGGAATACCCTTTTACCTCTCCAGCAGAACTCTAAAAGAGACTGATTGAGGAATACCCTTTTACCTCTCCAGCAGAACTCTAAAAGAGACTGATTGAGGAATACCCTTTTACCTCTCCAGCAGAACTCTAAAAGAGACTGATTGAGGAATACCCTTTTACCTCTCCAGCAGAACTCTAAAAGAGACTGATTTAGGGAGACCTTTTTATCTCTTCAGCAAGACTCCTCAAACCATGGATCAATTGTAAAAAAATAACAATCTCATATATCTAGAAATAGAGATTCCTAGAGTTAGAAAGAACTAAAAAAAGTAAGTTGATAGATACATCACTAAGCAATTCAGTTTGCTTTAAATTCTACAGCTCTTTAAGAGTTGATTTACCTCTAATCCAAGCAATTTACCGTCAAAAACCAACAGCCAAAAGTAAAACTCCGACATACATTAAAAAATAATTTCTCTTGACAAACTTTCAAAAAAACTTAATCTCCAGAGATCATACTTCCATGCGCGGCCCGAGTTTTGTCAAGACTTTCATAATAAGAAGGGGACAAACTACAAAGGGTTAATTTAAAATAAACACAAACTCTTTGTAGATAAATCTCGCCGACTCGTTGCCGAGGGGCCTTAATATGGAGGAATCTGCAACTGGCCGGGGAAGTTTTTTGAATATGATGCCATTCGAAGAGCTTGCGATAGTATTTCGATGTTCAATTTTTACGATATTATTTTATTGATCATTTTTTTTTCTTCGAAACGGTATATGTATTTTTTTACTTTGAAAAAATCAATTTACTTCAGATTCTATAATTTTCTTTGGGGATGCTAAATGGGGGTCTTTTTATTTTTTTTGGAAAACCAACAGATTTTTTACATCTTTAAATAATAAACTTATAAATAAATACAAATAATATCTAATGGTTTTTACTTAAACATAAAATTATAGCAACAAACTAAGGTTTCCCATGGGCAAAAAAATATTTACAAGAAATACGAAATTGTAAATATTAAATAAAATACAAATAACATAGGATATAAGAACACAAATAAATGACAATATATCAATTTTATTCTCACTGACAATACCAATAATCACTAATATATGTATATTTCTTACGCTTACTTAATCTGTAATAAGATATATTATTATTGTCTTTAAAAAACTATTTTTCTAATATGTGTGCCTGATATATTGTACCCTTGATTTCCTCACGCTTACTTAATCTTTAAAAAGATATATTATTTTAATTATCTTTAAAAACAAACTATTCTAATTTGTGTACCAATTTAATATTATGTTTGTATTTATATATATCATAAGTTTTTGATTATTGTTTAAAAAATCATTAGAACTAAAGGTTAATACTACTCCCATAAACACGAGCTCCTGTATCTCAACTTATGGAGTAGTAGAATAATAACGAAAAAAATATAAATAAGTCTGCATATTGTTATCATTTGTAATGTTTTACAAGTAATAAATATAAAAATTAAAAAAATAAATATACATACAACTAAACTGAACAAATGTTTATGAAATGAATCACATGCAACTGGACAGGGTTCATTGCGACAGGGTTCATAACTTGAAGTATGTTATTATAATTATTTTAAAAAGCTAAGGTATATTTTTAAATGTTTCTAAACTACAGGAAAATAGGTCGATATCGTTAAAATTTTTATTGTATAGGGTACACGCTCTGAATATAAAAGTGATTAGTCTAAGATTAGTACAACATTTTTGAAGATGAAAAAGTGATTCTATCATCTCCTTAAGATAAACATAAGGAGACGAGGCTCTGAGAAGGAAAAAGGTACGTTGGATCGGTAGAAAACTGGGGTTCAGTGTCTCCAGAAGTGAAAAAAGAATGAATCCGTCCCTCCCAATGCAGCGAATGGCTATGGGTTGAGGGAGTCCGGTGAGGTGAAAGGGTCCCCCTTAACCTGCCTCTTCCAATTCAGTCCACCATGCATCAACCCGGGCATCAATGCTAAGTCACTAAAAGTAGTGAACCACTTCAAGTTATCGACGGCAGTAAACGGTAGTACCCATACCCGCCCCCAAAATACATTTATTTTCAACTGCCGTTTAAATCACTTTATTGGAAATAAGTTGTAGATGTAGGGGTACTGATTTTTTTTTTGGTTTGAAATCAAAACAATGATGTTAATTTAATAGCTAATCATCATAACACTAAGTCGTAGGTGTAGGCAGTGAGGTAGGAATGCTACTTAAATCCGCATATTCCTTCCTTCAATTACAAAAGTTTATCCTGGAATCCGAATGATACTGTGAAATTAGTATCTGTATTGTTTCCGACTAATTAAAACGATAAACAATGGCTACAATAAAAAAATCATTTATCTGATTACGCAAACGGTTAACAAATTTCAGTTGGCTCTGTTTTATATTCAAGTCGGGTTTTAAACATGCCAAATTACTGAGTTTGTTTTTCAACCGAATGAAAGCAAATCTTCCATCAGGAATTACGCTAAGTGTACGCTGAAACAATGGATGTTTCGCCCTTAATCAGTTTTCCATAAATTACCTTTCGGCGCAACTAACAAGCTTATCCACTGCTCTCCATAAACAGTGCCCGCCCCATTTCTCTTTGTCGTCGTTCTTCGGATTAAATAAGACTTTTCACCAGAAAAGAATTTATTTCTTTGGGCGAAATTTTTTTTTATTAATTTTACTGCGCAGCCAAATTTTAAATAACGTATTTACTATTATTTGTCATTGTTATATCAAATCGACAAGTTCCCAAAAAAAAACAAATAATAAAAGGTAATATTTAGTCGAGTGTAAAATTTACAAAAAAACTCACAAGAATTGCTATAATAAAAATATACATGTAGAGATCAATTAACGCTAGGCTTATTATTGTATTATAATATTGACTATTATTTGTCATTTTTATATCAAATTGACAAATCATTAAAAAAAACGAAATAATAAACGGTAATATTTAGTCGAGTGTAAAATTCACAAAAAAAATCACAAGAATTGCTACAATAAAAAATATACATGTAGAGATCAATTGACGCTAGCGGCTTATGAATTCTCTACTAGATTACTCTGGTTTTTTGCTTCCTACTTTAGAAATCTTAAATATTACGTTTTACATTCTTGGTTCTAGTTCTGTCAAATTATTGGTTTTCTCTGTAGTTCCTCAAGGCTCTATCTTGGGTACGCTTTTGTTTCTGCTTTCATTAAGTTGGTTTTGTCATCACTCGCTTGCAATATTGAATGTTTGCAGATGACTTAAAACTATACCATATAATCAAGAACCATGTTGACTGCATCGATTTGTAAAATTGGACAAAAACAAGCTATCTAAGCTTCTGTAAACCAAAATGCGACGTCGTCTCACACACAAGAGACAAGAGCGAATAGCCGATCATGTATGAATATTTTACCAATGATAATATTTTTCATCGCATGACTCAATATACCTATGAGTTATTTTTGACTGTAAAATGACATGTAATCATGTAAATGAGTGTTGTCATTTGCAATTATTCTCACTCATTTCACAAGCCACCGTCATTAAGACTCCTTTACAACTTAAATGCATTAGAGTATAGCTGCATAATCTGCGCCCCATTTAAGTAATCCTACATTTTAAAGTGTGATAGTTCATGAAAAGTTGTTTGTATGATCTTTTTACATCTCCATATTTATATCTGTCTCATTTTAATCAAGGTATTATTAATTATAATTTCCAAGACACGCGTTCATGTTTCTTTATTTAAATATATCTATTTGAATTTCACATTTCTTATTTTTTCAATGAATGTATGAATGAAGTGGAATCGTGGAAGTGAAAATTAACCCACTTCCCGACATCCAATCGAGCTGAAACTCGGCAGATAGTCTTGTTGTCAACGACAATGAATTCTGTCAATTTTTGACGGTAATTACACATAAACGCACGATAAATACGCATTTCTCTGAAATTGAATAACATTACAGCAGTCAATATAAGTATGAAATGAATGTCGGTCCAAATTGGGATTTAGTTCCGTTGTTAGGGCGGTTGAATCCAGTACATGGGGAGGAAGATTAAAACCCCAGTTGAACTAAAATATTAAGTTTTTAAAGAAATTTTAAGTTCACAGCTGTTTAAAGTCAATCCCTGGGGAGAAAGGGTCAATCCTCAGTCAAACAAAAATGTACGTATTTTTAAATGTTCTATTAATAAAAATAGATGTACCTAAGATAAAAATATTTGTTGAAAGGGGTTGATTTTTAAAACATTTAATTTTACTTTAATTAACTACCACGTATCAAACAAGGGGATTCCGAAGAAAAAAACAAAACCTTTTTGTGCTGGAGTCTCATACTTGGGGACGTCGCCATAAATTTTTGTATTGTCGAGTGAGTCGTTCTGAAATTTTGAAATCGCCCATGGGGAGAATGACCCACTATATGAATGCGGTGGATGTGAAATTCGGCGTTTTATTTGAAATTTCCGTTGAGCTTACAAGGTTTTTGGCACCGCATACTAAATGCATCAACGCTACTTTTGCAATAAAATAGGTAACGTCAAGTCCGACATGTGACTGTCTCTTTTTCTGATTTTTTGTTTCAAATTTTTGCTTAGGAATTGCTAATATTTTCTTTAATAATAAAATATTACAAATTGAGGTTTTACTCATTAAGTTATTCCAAAAAAATAAAATATTCATCCTAGACAAGCAGAATTATGTCGTAGTTTAAAATAAAAGTAAGATATATTTATACAAAGGCACTGTCTAGATTGTATTTAGTTCGGGTTGAATTTTGCGATCATACATAAATAGCTAATAAAAATGTGCGGTGAGAAAAATGAAGACAACGTTGGTAGTTCTTATTTGAAGTATGATACAGTAAAATATGACCGAAGGAGATAGGGGTTCATTACCTAGAGCAGTACTCCGGCATGGCAAGGTTTCTGGGTTCGCGTTCTAGATGTGACCGTTTCTTTTTCTGTTTCAAATTTTCGATTAGGAATCGTTAATATTGTCTTGAATAACAAAAACTTAGTTTAGATTATTATTTTTACTTTATTTTAATAGATAACAGATGAGAAAACTTTTCTTCGATAATAAAAATGTATACTACTATCATGGAGATGACGAAGGTTCATCGCTTAAAATTCGAAAGCAACGACCCTTTTTTGTCAAAATAAAAGAGACCCACAACTACTGGAAGCATTGAAAAATTTTATTGAAAAGGAACACAAAGTTATTTGATTAAAATAATTATTAACAGAATAAAATAAAAAAAGACCCCACAGATCTAATACTTACACGCGTTAGAACACAAACATTTTTCCATCCACATTAAATAAAGTTTTAAAAAATATGTCCTGATAATAAAACAGCAATTATTTAGAAAATTCTACGGCAGTGTTAAACATCGTCACATCGCTATTATGGAGAGATAAAACAGCTGGTTTATTTCTATATTGTAACTATGGCACTAAGCCCCTTATTGCTTCAGACAGCAAGGCACTTTGGCCCTATTAAAGGAAACTAGACACGGCACATGAGACTTTCTTTAAAATAATTCTTTTGTATGATTTTACACTTAGTTTAATATGTCTTTTCCATATATTTATTATTTAATAAATTGCATTAAAATATGATCATTTGTTTGGAGTAAGAATAAAATTACTTATTCTTTGGGTGTATTTTTAAACTCCCGTTTATCTTTGTAAATGAAACTTACACCCTTTTGAGTTTCCTGTTTTCAATCGTAGATTTTTTTAAATTTTAATATACATTCATATGCAGAAGGCATTTATGTTGAACATTACACTAATTAAATTCTTATAAAATTCACGCGGTAAGAGTCAATAAAAAATAATATGTCTGAAATAACCTAACTTTTTCCGATAACGTGAAACTAAATTTACAAAATGACATTCTTAATGGATGAAAACAGACAAACAAACAAAAATAAAATTCAAAATATTGAATTATACTAACATAAAAGTGAAGTCATTATAATCCATATTACAAACAAAACATGCTTTGAATCATACATCTCAAACCACAAATCAGAATCATATTGCAAATGATGTGTGAAAATGCTCTAGTCGGCGCATGCGCCAGCTGCTAATATGCAATGTTGCGAGGTATTTTTATTTGTACTAATTCGAAATAGAAATTTTGCGGTCTTTGTACAATGTGTTACAAACACCTTTTACGGGTTGTAAAATGATTTTTTATTAGAAAAGCTTAATATATAAAACTTCTAAAACATTATTCAATAAAATTTACCATTAACAGACGCATTAAGATTCAGTTTACGAATTCAGGGATAGGGCGTGGGCGGGGGCAGGTATAAGGCCATATCCTCGCAGAGAATTTAGGGCCTCCTGCCTAACCCCCGCAACCACAACAGTTAACATAAGTCAAGTCAAACATTGTTTGGTGTAAATTCAATGAATATATTTAAATATATTTAATAATTATTTTAATACGATTTTGGAATGAAAATAATCACCGAAGTAAAGCAGTTCCAAAAAATAATAAAGTAAATCCAAACAAATTGATAACTTTATACTATTTTTATCACCAAGAAAAATTTCATAATGAAAACGAATAACAATAAAATAATTGATCGATTGTCTTAAAATTTAATAAACACAAATGAGAATAATCACGGTACCTAAAAAAGTTTCATATCCTGAAAAATAAGTATTATAGTATAAGTATAAATAATAATAAGTAAAAGGTTATTAAAACAATGTTTTATTGTTTTAGCTCCACTCCTAGTTCACGTTTTTAATGAATTACTCAGCACGGGTGACTTTTCTGAACCACTCAAGTCAACTGTAGTTACAGAAATAATTAAAAACTCACAACTAGACGCCGATAACTTAGGTAATTATCGAACCGTTTAAAACCAACCTTTCATTTCCAAAATCCTGGAGAAAATTGCTGCTGCACAAATAATCAGTCACTTGAATTCAAAAAAAATATTCGCAAATCGTCAATCTGCATAAAAAAGTTCCACTCAACCGAAACCGGACTACTTCGTATGCTATCAGACATTACTTTCGCCGTAGAGTCAGGTAAGTTATCACTTATCTCACTCCTAAACATGAGTGGAATGTTTGACACGGTTGATCACGAATTCCTTCTTAGGAGATTAGAGGAAACATTTGGTTTGAATTCCGACATCAAAAATTGGCTGGTATCTTATCTATCCAATCGCTTACAAGCCGTGAGGGTCGGAAATAAATTTTCTGACTTCGCAACACTTTCTTTAGGGGAACCCCAGGGATCCGTTTTGGGTCCACTTCTCTTCATCCTTTTTACAAATGATATCGCTAAAATAATCGAGTCATTTGGTCTCTTGTCTCACTGCTGCGCTGACGAACAGAAAGTTTATTTTTACTCTGCTCTAAACGAAATAAATAGTCTTAAGATCCGTATAACTGAATGTCTAGAAGCAACTACTATCTGGCTGTTATTTACTTTACCGGTTTTGTTTTATATTAAGTACTAAATTATAATATGAACTAAACTTGTCAATTTGACTGGCCTAAAACAGGATCCATTCCTAGTTGGCTAGTCAAAGTTTCCGCATGTTTTATTGTATGATTTTTATGTGAAATAAATTTATTATTATTATTACTATTTATTATTATTAATAATTCGTTGGATGTCTTCAAACAAACTGAAGCTGAATCCATCTAAGACTGGGTTTTTCTGGGCGGCTACATATAAACGTCAATATTTCATAAACGATTCACCTATTTCTATTCCCGGCGGCGATAACATTCCAAAAACAACAGTCAAACTTCTCTGTGTCAATCTAGATTTAGACTTTTTGTTTAAAATTCAAATGAATATGACTGTTAGCACTTGTTTTTTTCACTTAAGACAATTCAAGTCTGCCCGGAAAAACCTTCCTACAGAAGCAACAAAACTATTTTTCAACTCTTACGTAATCAGCGTCGGTCGTACGACATTTATGCCAGCCTACCAAAATATCAAATTGACAAAATTCATTGAGTGTTTAATGCAGCAGCACGGCGCATAACCAGGGTATCTAAATATTCGCTCATTTCAGAACACCTTCGTAACCTTCACTGGCACTGAAAGAATCGAGTACAAATTGTGTTCGATAGTGTTTAAATCCATCAATGAAATGGCCTTACCATATATCTCTGAACTGTGCGTCCCGGAAAACACTGGTCTAAGGCAGTCAACTCTTAGATCAGCAACAACATCTGCTGTAGGTAGACTAAATGGACGAAAGCTTGGAATAAACTCCCTCCGAAACTAAGATCTATAACTATAGATCTATAGTCCAACATAATTCAGGTCTAAACTAAGAACTTACCATTTTATGCTGTCAAACCCTTAAATTAAATACACAATTCCTGAGAGAAAATCCAATTATATCAAATTTTCCAATTATGTCCTAGATTCTGTTTCTAAATTTCGCTAATAAACAATTAGTTAATGTTAATTAAGTTTAATTCTCAAGTGACCTACCGGGTATGTATGGTACTGTATATTATCTCCATATATCAGATCCATAGATCATTGTAGAAGTGTATTATATATTTGTACAGGGTCCTTGAGGTGATTTTTCTCAAAAACGGCGCTATATAAATCATCCAAATTATCATTATTATTTCATAATATGAAGGTGAAAAACCGGCAAAAAAGCGATTAAGATACATCGAATACACTTTTAGGAACATAATTGATCATCTCATTGCGATAATTTCATATAAACGAGTACAAAAGATTACTTGAACAGTATCCGTAGTTCGATTTCCAACAAAATCGTCCACAAGGCTTTGAGTGAAAACTTTTTCGCTAAAATGCGCCACTGCCAAATGACAGGAAAGGGAGCGACAAATACCCTTCAATTTAGTTGACAGTGACAACTGACAGCTATTTCAGTTCTCACTACGACTAGTAAAGTATTATATTTTACTGCGTATGACATGTCAGCACTTATATACCCAGTATGAGACACATATCCGTAATCCGCATGTGTGTGTCACTCAATCCAAAATATAGCTATGTGCGTAGGTATCCACCGCCGATATTTCAAGACAAATGGGCACTGATAAAATAAGTTTGTACAAAAATAATATTTTGGCAATCATTCAACGAGGGTACTGTGGCCAGTATGATGAAAAATATCCACACAGTTTATTTGCCATTTGATTAACTATATTAATATTCTGCTATCTGTATTTTTTTGTTTAAGTTGAATATTAGAATCGTTTATTTTACAGGATGTTAAGAAGAAAAATTAATTACCGGAGTACTAAAGATATATTAATTTGAAATAATAAAATATTTCGTTCGCAATTAATATGGTCAACAAAACCGTTTTAATCTCATATTTTCGATTTCACCAAGAGTTGTTATTTAATCAATGTAAATAACGTTAACAACTCTCGTTGAAAGTAATGTAAGAAATAGTCTAATATGCGACAGTTTTCTCCCTTTCGATTTTTTATTGAGAGCTATTAATATTATTTTCAATGATCACTATGAAGTTGAAGCTTTAATAAGTTAATCATAAATAAGTACGAAATATCTAAATAACTACCGTATTTTTCAAATCAATTTTTTTTTTGTTATTAAAAAATTACATTTTAATATCTAGTACTGTCTGTCCCCGCCACGCGTTGCGGTAGCTCGGTCTATCTGTAAAGATAGAAAAAAAATATAGCGTGATGCTTTTACTTCCAATAGCGGTTTTATTTTATTTTAAAAGCACGTTTTTACCTGTTACAGGTGACATCTTTAAAATACAAGTATGTAAAAACACACGCATTTTCGACTGCAAGTCGTGTCAAAACAATGTGTGAAGAACTTTCGGTGATTTAAGTTTTTAAAAAAAAAAAAACCATTTTCATTTTTTATTTTTATTTCAACTTATTTCGATGCCATTTAAGCATACTCTACACTACATCTAAAATTATTATTTATATCATACATAGTAAAAACTGCCGCTGCATAAACTGCGTGCACCTCCCCCGTTGCGTTGTGCGGGCCTGAGGACCAACTGCGGGGTCTCGGTACCCTTCTGTCCTACCTCTGATGCCCGATACTCATTGTTATCCCCAGGGTCTTTGGGCTTTTCCCCTCACTCCCAACACAGTCATCGGGGGCATATCGGAAAGTTGGCTAAGGGACAGAAACCGAATCTAGCTTGCTGCTGGTTTAACTGCTCCGCTCATTTTAGGTGGGTCTGCTAGACGACTGCAACATATCTGCTTTGGTCAAATAGTTCTCATGATTTTCGTAACTCTTTCTTTTTGATGCATTTTAATTTCAGCAACATTAACTGACAGAGATAAGATGTAACACAGTTCAATAACTAACAAAATTCACTGATTACCAACATAATAATTCTGGAGAAGGCACTTCTAATGCTGGCAGCTAACTTTGCCAATCATGCAGCACATTTCTGGAGTCTCACCTTTCTTTAATATCCTTGAGCCACAGTATCCGAACGTTTGGTCATTTTTTTCCGATAACGACATTATATGCTGGCAATATTCTTTCGTATGATCTAGAATCTAGATTGTAAATTCTGTGCCTTCTTTCTTCGATAGCAGCCATGCTCTTATATTGATATTCTGATTCGTCTCACCACCTTTCGCATTTATTTGTTTCTGTCTCATTCTTTCTTTTAGTATTAGTAGATGTTTAATTTTTTCTTTGTTTCCCTTCTGATCTTTTCTTGTTCTATCACGTTTTCTGATATCTCCATCTCTATTCTTTTGTATTCGTTGAAACTTTTCTCGTCGGCAAGCCAAACGAATTTCCTTTTCCTCTTCTTTTTGTCTTTTTGATTTTGTTTGATTATGTTTTTTTTATGTTTGTGTAAATACTTTCTTTTTTTGGCATTTTAAACAGAAAAAATAACAAAAGAAATATAGTTAAATTTTTTAAATTTTCCATTGAATATTCAAAAAAATTACTCGAGTTCACTTTTAAAAATGTTCACTTGCTTATTTGTTAAGACTTTTCACCCTGGCGTGCTGAATTTCACCTTATATAACACTCATGAACTTTCTATAGCATTCTGGAACCTTCTAGACTCACTAATAAAATCCGCCACTCAGTTTGGAACCTTATAAAAATATCTCCTTCCAGAACCTTCTAGAGCAGTGGTTCTTCACCTTGTTGGAGGTACTGACCCCACGAGTTTTAAATGCGCACTCACCGAACCTTTCTCAATTGAAAAAATAAAATATGATTCTTGTTTATTCAAAACATAGGTATATAATTAAAGATAGGTGCAAAAAATTAATAAAACCATTAAAGAACAAAACCACAAAAATAATATATGTTATTGTTATATCTGTGTTACTTTGCAGATTTAAGGGTTGGGAACTCTTCGTTAAAAAGTAAAAAGTTCTACTTATAATTGCGTTTATTTACGTTACAAATAATTGGTCTGGATTGAGATACACTGTTCGTCACCCGAGGGTTGGTAATTCTCTGTTTTGAGAAGCTTGCTCCCTGTCAATCTCATCTCACAGGTAATTGTTACACTCTAGCGACATCTGTCGGACTCTGGAGTAAGCTTTGTGACTAGCGCCATCTATCGCTTAAATACTCAACTTATTACCATACATCACAGTTATACATGTGTATCTACATTGTACATAATCGTCCAACCACTTTCTTTTTTTGCTCGACATAGTATGAAGTGATTAAAATATTAAGAAAGGAATCACGAGACGTACCATCACAACAGTTACAATATTATTATTGAGCGCACCAAATTCCCTGCAGCACAGATAGGCCAAACCATGTTGCGTGATCACCTGCAGCTAATGATGGACTGTCATCACGAATCATATGAGTCGGTGGTATGTCTTGACCTCCGCCGAATCCGCGAGACTGACTCACCGAACCTCTGTGGTTTGATCGAACCCAGGTTGAGAACAACTCTTCTAGAGCATTCGAGAACCTTCATGAACTTTCTCGAACCTTCCAGACCCACCGAAATAGTCGGCAGGCCCATTCTGAAATAATCCGAAACATTCGCGTAACAAAGTACATTTTCGACACCCACTTCCACTCACGTTAAACCACCCCCACCAAACTCTCTTACTTTCGATGTGACACCAAGGGCTATCTACAACTATAACCACCGGGTTGTGAAAAAAGGGAAGGGAAACAATTTTAAATATAAGCCAGTTGGCTGCAGTAACTCGCCACCCCACAGGTTATGAGGTTCATCTTTTGAATGGTGCTCAGATTCCACTTTTTTTCGAGCAACTAAGTTGACAATATTCGGAAGTTTAGGGTACAATTTATTGGATTACTTGCAGTTCAGTTTGTCTATAAACATCATGGGGTGGCTGACTGGTTACCACCACCTTAATAAATGTGACGATATAAGAAGCGGACGATTGAAAAATCTCACGAACATGGAATACAAAGCTTATGGAGTTTCAATATGCTCTTTGCAACCATAAAACAAAAAGGTTCATCTTCTAAAGAGCACCACTATTCTGCAGTGCATGTTGATTGTTCTTAGTTGACGTTAGGGTTAAATGTCTACCTAGTTAGTTTTTTTTTTTAAATATGATATCATACATACAGCACTATTTAGGGATACTTAAATTAGAGCAAGCTACCGATAGGGGAACGGCAGAGCGGCCATTTACAAAAAAACTTTAATTAGGATTTGATGCCGAAATCCAAAACTGAAAAAATATTATTTAACCAAAAGGTATAGTAAATATCTAGTACGAGTATAAAGAATTAATTTTTTCCCGATTCTAGATGCAACTATTAAAATAAAATATAAAATTAAAAGATGGCAAAAAATGCGTTTTTTGGGTCTAAAATTTAAAATATGTTCCGAAAATTTGTATATCTCCATAAATCTGTAAGTTTAATTTAAAAGCATTAAATTTTTTTGCAATGATTATATTTATTTTAACTTTCATATTTCATTATATTTACAAAAAAATTAGGACAAAATATTTTTTTGACTTTCAATAATTGCCAAAGTTGCTTTTAAAATCACGAGTAATCGACTTTTTAAATATCCTTTATTTAATAATTTGAAACGTATATAAATAAAATTGCACGTATTCGTATTAGATACCTACTTGCTATAACTTTTGATTTGAAATTTTTTTCAGCTATTTATTATTATATTAGTATTTTGTCCCTAAATAAGTTTATATGCTTATTGTTCCTCTTAAAGGAATTCATCTGCAGAAACTTTGAAATATATAAATAAGTACATTTGTACGGTACGATATTTGAGATTTAAGCAGTTAAGACCGACTTACCTACCACTCGAGCGATTGGTGTCCAAATGTCTGGTGTATATATACATTTAATTGACACCATTAAATAATAAATTGGAAACAAATGAAACTGCTTTATGCAACTTAAAGTCAATAAATCAACCTAGATTTCACAGTTCTTCCCATATTTTTAGGTTCTTTAAATTTGGCACATTATGGCAAGCGATCGTTCAAACGGTATTCACAAACTTTGCAAAAATTGCTCGAGTGATTAAAACTCAATAATCAATAATGTTCCACCAAAATTCTAATAACTCAATGTCCTAATAAATGGTTATATCGTACAGCCGTGATTATATAGTAATTAGGACTCCACGTTGTGACCCTTTTATCGTTTAATTAACGAAATTCATTTTGGAAGTAATTAAAAATTGTAGTAAATTCTATTTTGGTTTAATTTGATAATCGAACTCAAATGTGAAGCGAGAGGAAATCAGTCGACAAGATTCATGAACTTGATTTTTTTCCAGATCATCCTTTGTAACATGGATATATTTTTTTAACGTTTGAGCACACGTTTTTTCATATCAAGGGTTTTCACGTGTGTAAATAATTTATCGAATCCTTCCACCCGAGCGTTCCAGGATGTTCCCTCATTATTATTTCAACGTGACGTCATGTTTATTTTTTCATTGCCGTTCTAATCCAGCATAATAATAATGTGGGATTTTCTCCCTATTAAATTTTACATATTATAAACACATCGTACATTTTACGAAATAATATTATTTAATATTGTTCTCATTTTAGTCTTTTTTCCGGAATGCTGTGAGGAGAATTGCTTTTGGATAAGCTTTTGGAAAGAGATGAATGATATGAAAGCTTGGCAATAATTATCACTCTTCATAAATAATTTAAATAAAAAATAAAAATGTTAAAGAAAGAAATTGTTTTAATATATTCATCTACAAAATATTTATTTAAAATTTCAAATCAAAAAATATGTTGCCGTGATTGTTAGAAGCAGCTACCAATCTTGATCGGTTATTTCTGTCGTCATAAATGTTTCGGGTATACAGCATAAATAATTTACAGTTAAATATATTACTAACGCAATAAGTACTTACTAAATTTTAAAATAAATATTTAAATAACTATTTTGTAATGTTTTAGGACTGTTCAAAATAAGAACCTTATTCCTATGTGAGAAAAAAGAATTTCATCAAATACCAAAAGTGCAGATACCACTGCTGTTTCCATTTGAGATATTATATTGGTTCTGTTTGGCTAAAAAAAACACAGATTCGGTTAAGAAAATCCATTTTCCGAAAAGTTGATATCAAATTAAATTATCTAACTGTAGTGAAATATATCCAGCTCGCTGCTTTTTATAGCAAAATGTATTACGTATACATACACGGAACACATATTTATAGCAAAATGTATTACGTATACATACACGGAACCCATATTATGTTCCGACTCACATAGGTTTACATATATTGGAACTAAAACAAAAAAGGTCCAATTTCCTGTTCTGCCCTTGTCTGACCTGGGTTTTCTTTGTTCTAGTTTTTGCCTTGTCTTTTTATGTACAAAAATGATTAACGAAATTTTCCGATGTTTATGTAGGATTCCTTCTACGGCTCATTGAATGTGAATGATTTGCCTTCAGATCATGAAGATACTAGCGAAAGAAATTGTGATTCAGATCGAATATAAAAATGTAAAATGAGAGTAAAAAAAATTCCCATATTCCCTTAGCAATATTTGTATGTTTTATTTATTTTGTGAACCTCCAGAGCAGAAGTTTTATTTTATAAAATACTACAATTCTACTTGGTGTAATACAAATAAACAGTATCAACTGGTAACTGTAGATAATACAATACATTTGCCTTATCTGATTAAACATTTTGATTAAAATTCAAACAGGTTTGTTGGAAGGAATGTTGTGTCCCTCACACAGACTACGAAAGTAGGGGGTGCCGGTCAGTCGTGGGGTAAGCAGAGTCCGAGAGCCAGATTTGAAGCTGGCTGTGTACGAAGCGAGAGTACGTGTGTAAAGTCCCTGGCGTTCATGTACTCGCTATTATCTTTATTAATTCTCAACTTATTTTATTTTATAATTTCTACGCTATTCTAGACCAGAACTAGACTTTTCTATCTGTATTGTTTATTTTGTAATTTTTTTGTCGGAATTCACAGAAATGTAATTTAAACAAACAAACAAAAGATCACATTTACATCTGATTTGTTGATTGATCCATGACCTCGGCCAACCAAAGAGCCAGGCAAGGCCAAGTGAGGCTTGGATATTGTAGACCTTCGTAAATATAAGGGTTCCCTGAATCGTCATTTCACAATCTCGAGGTAGTAACGCCGCGTTGAGCGAGAGTAAACTGTCGTTGCTGTAACATCTTCGCCTTCGATTTTCCCCGCGATTTCGTCCGTTGGATTTGTTGTTTTCACTTAAGTTTTCAGAAAAAAAAATATTAAAGGTAAAAATAATGAGGAGCAGGTTGGGTACACACCGAATTGAATGGGTAGTTTATTAATATTTATAACGAACCAAATATCTACTGTAGTAAGGTTAAAGATTAAAACTGAAAATTAATCGAAAAATTAATAACACTCAAAAAAGTTAGTACAAGTTTTTTATATTAAGCAAAATGTTAACATACCAAGGAATGGCATGCAAATTTACTGCCAATATTTTATATTTCGATTCTGCCTCAGAAATAACTTCTACTTTAAAATATCAAACGCACACTTTCTTTGTGCAAAGGTTATAATATGTAGGTGTCAGGAAAAATGAGAAATATTACCAAAAACCTGAAAAATGTGTGCAGAGAAGTTTTGCATCATAATAACTACTTTATAATACCATCAATTTCATTACAAATTAAGTACTTTAACCACAATTGTTAATGAAATATCTTGAACGTAGATAAGTGTTGCTATTAAAAAGTTTCGTTTAATATTCGCAATACTTTCGGAGGCGCGTGGCATGATATTATGTTGAGTAAAGTACTGCGGTCTTCCAGGCAGGTACGACAATAATGTAGCGACTAATAATATTAAATATAAGGCAACACTGTGGCAATTAGTGACCTATGTTAAGGCATCTATGTAAAATTTGCGGCCTTCTCTGCGGCGTGGACAGCCATTTTGTTTTAATGTAATGACTTTCCTGCCATCACCACTTGACCCACATAAAAAATAATAGAAGATGTAACCTCTAATTATCAAACGATACAAATAAACAAAATGGATAGATTTGAAGCAGTGTAGATATATAAAAAAACACTAAAATAGCAAAACTATTCTCCATTATTCATTGCGTACATATATATATATATATATAAAGTATAATTTATTACGATTATAGATATCTTTTTTGATAACTACTAGGTAAGTTTACAAATAGCTTTTTAAACTCAGTATAAGCAATGCTAAGATTATAAAATGCGTTTAGCCCTCTAGCCGTGTTAAGTTACAAAGAAAATATAACAAAAAGAATAGTTGAATAGCCAGGTGCATCACAATCCTTCTTCTTCACTTCTACATCTCCAACTACACAAATTTCAATATATCCTAATGTGAAGATGCCATAGATCCACTGGCTCCGAGTAGTTGGAACCCTTGTGTGATATCACATAAAATTGTTATGAAAAAAATAGTCCTGTCAACTGTACAACACATTAAAAAACACTCTTAATTTGAAAAGCGTTGCCTACTATAATTTACCTATCCACTAGCGTCATGCATCAGAAGCACAATCCACTTTAAATTTGCAACTAACTGCATTTACAAAAAAATTTTTTTTTTTTCAGCTAACAATATGATGTCATTGCATATTAATTACAGTTCATTAAGAAACGCAAACACGGAAACTTTCCATAAATCTCTTAATAAATGTTCGTGTAAATGAATTTTTCATAGCCGTTGTTAAAGTTCATCTCGCGTACCTAAATGTGAATAGGTACCTGCTATTTGTACAATCCACTGTTATGCAAAATAGCTTTCCGTGTAAGTGCTCCAGTCTACAATAAAAATTAAACTTCATAAATGCATTCTCCTTTGTAACTGACCTTTTGGCATTTGAGCCGTCCAAAGAGAAACCTGCAAAGAACCGACAAGCAAAGCAATTTCCGCTTTTAGATCAGTTGCTTTAATAATATGTTATTATACTGAATTAATTCATTATTTTCAACCAAACATACGTAGGTAATGTAGGTGGTTGTATTACAATTAAACATTGTTTTACTCATTGAAGAAAAAGATAATGGGTTTTCTAATAAGAGGTGTTATTTTGATATTCGTTTCCTGTGTGGCATGTAGCGCCGTTTTGTTGAAAGTAAACGTTGTCCAGATCAATACCATCCAATTCCGGCAATAAAAAAAATCATTAATCATCTCTCGATAGCGCAACCCATTCACCGTAACTGTTGCTCCAGCCACTTTTTTAAAAAGTAAGGTCGAATGACTTCACTGGACCATAAACCGCACCAAATAGTCACACGTTTAGGATAAAAAGGCTTTTTAAAAATAACGCTTGGGTTTTCCGAGCCCCAGATGCGACAATTTTGCTTGTTGACGCAGTCACCGAGGTTATAACGGGCCTCATCACTCAAGATAATTTTTCGATAGAATTCCGCATCATTTTCACGCATTTCAAGGACCCAATCAGCAAAGATACGACGTTGTTGATGATCGGCCGCCTTGAGTTCTTGTGTTAACTGAACTTTATAAGCCTTAAGACACAAATCTTTATGCAAAATACGGTGTAATGACGTTTGTGGAATGCCTAATTCCAAAGAACGACGAGGAATGGACAAAACCTGGGTTTTCTTCAACACTTTCGGCTACAGCAGCAATATTCATGGCTGTTCTTGAGCGACGTGCACGGATTTTATTTTTCACATCACTAAGTTGTCCAAGCAGCTCGAATTTTTCCACCAATCTTGCAGTCCGACAAGGTGCTTCACGACGACCCAAAAATGTTCGAGTTTTACGAACCGTCTCTGCCAAATTTTTACCATTTTTATAGTGAATTTTAATAATTTTATTGCGTTCTATTTTTATTAATGGCGTAGTTTTTTCTAATCAAATGTTAAAAAATGACAGCTTTAAAAGTAACATCTACCGAAATGGCGGGCTTTTCAAAATAACACCTCTTATTGGAAAAACCTGTACTAAATCTAAACGAAACATGAAACATAACAATAAAATTGAAAAATAAAAATATAATGGTCACAACAGGGAATTGAACCCAGGATCTATTGTATTACCGAGACAGTCGTCTTAACAACTCGACCATTGAGACCAATTTTTTGAAGTTCATATTTGTCGATTTTAAATTTAAAATCAGAATAAACAATATCATTTTGTAACTATTTTTTCCCACTTTTTTGGCAGCAATTGTGTTATTCGTTGCAAATACGTACCTAAATTGTATTATATTTATACAAAAGTGCAGATTACTTAAATCCAGTATGCAGAGAGTTTTTTTGGAATGTAAATTGCCAAGTGAAGAAGTTATTGAAATATAGACACATTATAATTAATATTTAAACACTGTTACAGAAACTCGTGTAAAAGTAATAACCCACCCAGTTTTGATCTCCTCTTGCCGAGTGGCCGTGAAACCAAATTCAATACATCAATCACCAACTCTTATTTTTTCTTTTAAATATTTATTGAAAATCATCATCATCGTTTCATTGGGTATAAATGAGTTGACGTGAATTAAATTGATTATAAAAATGTTTGTTGAGTCTATATTAGCCCCAAGAACGATGATAAAATACATGACCAAGGTTGTAGAGTTATAAAATCAATTCCGCAAAAAGCTAACAAATATTTCAAAGTAACTGAATACCTAAATGAATGTTTGTTCGTATAAAGTTGCCAACATGTATTCGCTGCAATAAAAACATTTATTACTATAACCAGGGAGTGTGCGCCCGATGAATGGTTTTGTATTTTAGTCCCTGATACTGCAAACTAAAATAAAATTCGTTTAAAAGCCAACATTACATCGTTTCCAAGTCGTTTCGGGTTATTCTTCGCGCATTTGTAATACAGAAAGGTTAAGCTTGGTAGTGAACGTACAGTTGAGTTGAGTGTAGTGTACTAGAATCATCTAAAATGAGAATAAAATGTAAAGTTATCAAAACATCCTCCGCTGAATTCCGCTTCTCATTCAAACTTTGCAAATATAAATGTTAAATCGTAACTTTGGCCATTAGCTTTGTGGAAATATTTAGATTTTTTAAAATTATCTCATAAACCCCTGAAGATATGGGCGTGTATTTACATATTCCTAACTAATGACTTTATTTTAGATACTTTTATGTAAAAAGTAGGTACTTATGGCTAGAAAATTTATTGGTTTTTAGACAGTTAAGGTACTTACTTACGTAATGAGTGGGTAATTGTTTCTAGAAATTGTATTAGTGTATTAAACTGTTTAGATACTGACTTACGTAATAATTATATACTTGTGGCTAGAAAATGTATTCGTATTTAGACTGTTTAAGTACTTACTTACATATAAGTAGATGCTAAAAAAAATATTTGAGCTTAAACTGTTACGGTATTTACGACATACTTTTTTATAATGCTTAACATATTTATTATTAATAATCATAAATAATAATAATAATAATATTTGGATGATTTGTATAGTGTCGTTTTTTAAATATTTTCATTAATTAAAAGCAATATCAAACGTCGTCTAACTAATTACTTATTTAATATTTTAGGTACTTATTTATGTAATAAGTAGATACTTGTAGATAGAATTTGTCTTGGTTTTTAGATTGTTTGGGTACTTACTTACGTGATGAGCGGGTAGTCTGTTTACAACGCGTAACAAAATCGTTATGAAGTGATTTTTTACTATTAAGCTTGTTAGTTAACATTGATTGTCAGCAACATTAACTATCCCGCAGCCAAGTGGGGGAGTAAATAGTACCTAAATTTACTATCCTCCTTATATTAGCTTAAATATTTGACAAATAATTTTAATATTTTACGTAAATACATAAGTTTCCATCAATAATTGACTGAATAATTGGGATTTCTATATTTTAAATGCGCATAAGACAGAAAAATGCATGGGTCATCGTAAGACCCACTTGGTTACAGAAGTTTGTTTGTCATCTTGGCATGTCAAGAGTTAAACAGCTATGGTTGAAATATATATGAAATATTTTAATAGCACTTCAGATAAATTTTAGGTGATTCTCATTGTGTAGGTGTACTAGTAGTTCTGTGTAAAGGTAAAATTTCAAATAAAGAATTATTCAATTTGGCAAAGAAACGTTACTATAATAATGAAAATTATTCTTTTTTCTAAATTTAATATTAAAAAATTGTAGAAAGAAGTTCAAATAACCACGACGATTTCACATTTGAAAAAAGAATCTTTACTGAACAACAATTAAAATAGTCACCATCTTGGATTGGAAACGGGATGAAAAACAAATTTACAATCACACGAAATACGAAAACGAAACATTCTAGTTAAAAAAGGACTTGATACGCCCTGTTAATTACGTAGTAAGTTTTAGATAAGCATTATTTGTTTTTGGCTACTTTTAAATGTTTACTTTCATTCATAATAACACTTTGGCTTTTATATTTATATTAACGCTGACCCAGTTAGAATTTTTGAAATTGCGGTTTAATAATTTTCCGTTAAAAATATGTATTACAGATAGGAACTATGTATAATCAGTTGAATATTAGTATGTCATTAAATTACTACACATAATACGAAATAAGAAAAGGGGCTTGACTTGATGACTTTGTAATCTAAATGACTGGTACGAGTTCAGTTCCAGAGTGTTTTTCCGGGTTGCAACATAATGACAGGTCTACGCCCCCAGATTAAGAAGTATTTAAAAATTAAAAACACAAATACGGATGATTATTTAAAACGTCAAAATTTTTATTTAAACTTAATAAAGAATCATCGTTTCTTGAATTTGTGAAGTAATGAATTGTAATTTATCGCCAAACAAGTATGTAATAATGTACAAAAAATAACTCTTCCCTTTGATTTGCAAGGTCGCAGCGAGCTTATGATATAACAACTGACCGTGCAGCTATTTCAGTTTCATCTCGGCGCTACTACCGCTCAATACTTACCCGCTCTCGATCATCAATCACATTAACTTGACGCATGATAATGGCTTAACTATGGATACCCAGTCACTAGGTAAATAGCTGGGCTCCGATATCCTGGCCTCTCCACCACCCGCCACCGTCTGCTGCACAACAGATAAAACGGTTCGTTGAAGTATTTTTTTCATTTTATTTTTAAGTGACACGGTGAGAAAGTTTGTTTACCGCAAGGCTTATATTTGGATTTTTTGCAAGCTAAGTTAACAATACAATACAAGGTGATATTTCATTTGCAACACCCTTTTGAAGTAAGTGTACATAATCTCGGGAACACCTTGCTTCGATAACTCACTCTTAGTAAACTTTTCGTCGTCCTGTGTGAGTTTAAAAACCACTTTCAGGCATTTTTGTTATTTGTTTTTGGGGTGTTATGCCGTGTTGCGCTAACTTCTTCTTTAGCCAACGTTTCGGACAGCATTGCAGTGTCCATCATCAAGGCAGATGTGTTATTTGAGGTTGTGGTGAAATATAAGCTAATGTGAGGATGTGATACCGTGTTGAAAAACCGTGTTGAAAACCACTATAAAAAAAAATATTCTTTAATGTCAGCTCAGAGGGTTGGAGCTGGCAACACGGTATCACATCCTCATACATAAGCTCACATTTCACGACAACCTCAAATAACACATCTGCCCTGATGATGGACAATTGTACGAGTCCGAAACGTTGGTTAGAGAAAGAGTTAGCGCAACACGGCATAACACCCCAAAAACAAATAACAAAAATACTCTTGGCCGTGAAAATCTTAAATCATATTTCACTTTCAGGTAGTTTAAACGAATGGTAAATATTCTCAGGATAGCCCTGTTGATCATTAGTGAGAATCAGAACGTTACTTAAAATGGCTTCAGCCGTGTTTAGTGGTCAGATCTGAATAACCAGCATTTCTCTTCCCTATAATACTCTTAATCCTTCTTCAACACTCCTTCAATCTTTAGTAATTAGTAATTTTTAGGAATTCCATAAAATAATCATTGGATGAGTAGTTCCTGAAGTACCGTTTTAGTGAAAAATCAACTTAAGGTCGCTTTTACGGTACCACCGCCCGGCTCCGGTCAGTTAGGACTCCTGTGCGATATTTAAATAAAAAGGCAAACCTATTTTTTTCATAAAGATAATTGTTATATTGCTCAAATGAAAATGATTTACAGATTTAAATTAGAAAGTGATAAAAATATTCCATTTCGTTGTAACATTTCGTTACAAGGTTATTACTAATAGTGTTTTCAAAATCCACAGAAAAAAATAATTTTCCAAGAAACTGACTAAAATAACGACAAAAAATGTTCGAAAAAGACAAAGTAACGTTTTCAATCATAGAATTTCATTTTGTCAAATAAACCAAATAGGTTCCCCTAAAATAGGCTTCCCTTATGTTATATATTGACATCCTGCCCATTTTTTCTGTAAAAATCTGCAAAGGTTCGTGAACCTCATGCAAATCTCAGTGTGTAATAATATACTTATATATGGCGTGAACATGAACATACCCTTAAAGCCAGTTCCAAGTGTTAGAGTTTCTCAGCCAGTTTAGTAGAGAGGACACCTCATAAGAAAGTCATTTCTCACAAACCTGTTGTTTTGGAGCTCAGTTCAATTTGATAACACAAGATTTCACGACGTCCACCCTTTTGATGCAAGACATTGACACATCGCGTGCAAATGTGAGCTTTGCTGGAAGCGTTTTGCATGAAACCGGAGCGCGGTTTCCCTTGGACATGCAGACAGCTAGGAGTTAAGAGGCGCGTAAAGGGAAGGACCTAAATCTACAAAGCAAATGTTGATGTGGACAATACAGAGGGCAGGACACGAGCAGGGGAGAGGGAGGTGACACCATTGGGGGATTTATACGAATCACGTGACCGTGAGATACGAGGTTGGAAATGGGGTAACAGGGAAGACCTATTGGAAGAAAGGACAAGACAAACGTAATCTCTTGATCCAAGAAAGGACAAAGGTATACTCATTCAATAAATTATCAACCGTTATGTGGAGTCGGAGGTTTTCCCGTTTTTTTTATGAATTAGACGAGCTTTCAAACCGGATAAAGGCATTTATTCACAAACAAGGCAAAAATAACCCGCGAGCAGGGGAATTTTTTTTTGTTCTTTTACATAATGATTAGGGTTTTCTATTGGTTTGTACCGAAAGAATCATCTCAGTTTTTGACCAAACATATGAGTACATATTATGTGTATACATAACTATTTATAAATATCTGTAAAGTTACGCGACAGTTACTACTACTGTTCACATAGAAATTTTATTTTATCGCAGGTGCAACTAGTGAACGAATTAGTGATTTCATTATGGCGCGTACAAAATAATAAATTGTTCGCTGAACCAATTGCTAAATCATTTTAACGAATTAAAATTTTGCCATTGGCTATTATAAAAGGTGACTGCTAAATGGAAAATAATGTTATGTGAAAATAACTAAAACTGATCAAACGAGATTTTTCAAAATGTGAATATTTATGTTCACAGTTTTTTTAATTTTTTTTTATGTAACTGAAATTTTTTCTATCGCAGACCCATACAAAATTACGGGATGTTAAAATTATGGGATTCGTGACCATAAAAATGTTACAAAAAAATGTTTGCTTACGGATCATTGCCGCTTTACAAAATAATAAATTTGACAAACTTGAAAAATTTCGATATATTTCCAATGACATTATAAAAATACGAGAGACTTTATACTCAAACTAATCGAACTAAAAATAAAACACCAACTATAAAAAGGATAGCCATTCAAATAATATGTTTGTACTAATGAAATAGCTTTGTGAACGGCCCACTTGATGTATGTTCACAGACCTAGTTCAGTGAAATCACGCTCGCTGTCTCGGTAACTCATCTTCACTCAATTAAATCTTCTAGGTAACAATTAAACAAAAGAAATACATATTCCAAGTACAGAGTTTTTTTTAATAATTATTAATAAAATTTTAGTTCATTGCTTGTCTGATTTAATTTATCTGAACGGAAAGAATAAATAACATGGATATGTGAAAGTGGGGATTTTAGTTGATTAATAGATGTTAATGTATAAAAAAAAATATTTAAATACACATACGCCTACAGCATTCAGTCTACTTTCATGTTTTCTCTGCCATTTCCAATTATATTTATTTTATATACATATAATCAGAGCTGGCAGAGAAAACATGAAAGTAGACTGAATGCTGTAGGCGTATGTATGGTAAAACCATTATGATCGTGTGAGAAATGTGAAGATCTGCAAAGAGTGCAAGTGATGTAAACGTAATGAGTAAGATTAAGAAAGGGACGCTTAGATGGTTTGGGCATGTAGAGCGAATGAGCGAAGAAAGGAGTGTAAGGAGAATATACTTAGGTCCTTACTATTATACTTGTTTAAAATTTTATATAATTGATAGGCAGACATTAGTTTAGGACAAATGGTTGTCATCAGTAGTTTTATTTTATTACTAGTAATATAGTAGAATTGAAATTAGCCACGGTGAAAGTTAGTAAATAACAACTGTGTTGTACCCAACGAAACATGCTCAATCATTTTTGTATATTCCTAAAGACTGATAGTTTATACGCAGATGACTTATTGCTGCCCTAGATAAATAAAGAGGATGTCCATAAAATACTAGCTAGCCGGTGTGCTGAATCTTTAAATGGGCCAAGGCGTTATCGCATAGACAGTCTCTAAATCATGAATATTTTTTGATACTCCTACTTGCTACTTGTCGAGTCGTTAAGCTAAACTCCCAGTTTCCAGAAATCGTTTAGTAGTAAAACTACGTCAAGTGCTAATCGCTTAATAGATTATCCCTGAAGATATCATAAAAAAGTTACCATTATTAACAATCGAAAACAAAAAAATTTCAATTAGAGGCTTTTAAGAAGGTAAGTAAATATTGCAGGAAGATAAATTGGTTATGTAAATCAATACATCTTAAATTTGCGAAAAGGAGAGGAATGACTGATTAATTAAATTACAATTAATATCTTATAAAGTTAAGTGAATGACAGAAGAAATCCAAGGCTGTCTCGAAAACAAATCTTGAAAGAGAGTTTTTTTTAAATAATGCTTCTACGCGTTTTGTGTTTTTTTTTAATGAAATAACCACACGCAAGTCTAAAGTACTGAGATTCACGAGAACTGTGTCACCCATAATGTTGAGCATTAAAGTGGTCAAAAAAAGGAAAGAAAGAAAATAATATATCTGGAAAAGAAAACTCTGTTTAGATTTAGTTTTTATATCACTAACTTAAATGTAAAATGGTGAATAATCCATAGCAAGCGTCACAAGTACCAGAGAATTTATTGCTTTTAATCAACAAATTTCAAAGTACCGATAAGGGTATACCTTTCTTTGCTTTTATGAAGTTTCATAGTTTTAGTTAACTATCGCAATACAGGCATGCACGTATTAATAAATACGATTTTCGATTAAAATAAGTTTAGAAAAAACACCTATCCTGGACGTGGGTATTATTAAATATTTATGTAATTTTACACATAATTTGGTTTGTTTTCACATCTTTAATATATATGTATTTATTTATTAACGGACCGTCTAAATTACAAAATAATAACACTAATACACTAAAATGAAAAATACAGGAGTACACAAAGGTACATGAAAGCAAAGACATAAGGCAGATATAATATAAGAAAATAAAGTGACAAGTCGAATCAAGTCAAGACTACGCCATGAGTCAGGACCACAGGACACTTATAATATTTATTTATTTATTTATTTATTGACGCCCTATTGGGTTTTTAAGTACATAAAAATTACAAATTTCATTTTTAGCAACAGTATAAAACAAACAATACAAAATCGAAATAAAATATAATGATTTCTCATACATTATTTACATTTAAAAAGTGGTGGACTAATTTGGCTTTAAATGTATTGAAGTTTAAATTAAATATGTCAGGGACATCACTTAGTTCATTGCCCAACCTATGTATTCTTTCTAACACAGAATTCGTAGCGAAGTTATTGTTGTAGAATAAAATATTCCGTCTAGTATATTTTGGAGGTACCTATATGTAAAGATAGCAAGTTTATAGTGTCAGGGCAGTCTAACCTTGAATGAACAATTTTATATAATAAAAGGAGATCAAATATTTTTCGCCTTTCAGATAATTTCGATAAGTTAAGTTTACTGCGTAAATTGACATAATTGATTTCAATAATAGGAATACCAATTTTGAAATTAATAAAACGTAAAAATTTATTTTGAATTTTTTCAATTTGTAAACAATGAGAGTTGAAATGAGGACACCAAATGGTTGCATTGTATTTAACCTGACTTCTAACCAGAGACGTGTATAGTAATTTTATAGTTTTTATGTTATTAAAGTCTTTAGCGATTCTGAGAATAAATCCAAGCATTTGTAATCCCTTACTGGTAATGCTAATAATGTGATTCAAGAAGCGTAATTTGGAGTTAAAGATAACTCCAAGGTCATTGAATTCAAAAACTCTTTTTAGATTGGCATTGTTAATTGAGTAGTCGAATAATAAAGGGGTTTTAGATCTATGGAAACTGATCGTTTGGCATTTGTTGATATTAAGATGTAATTTGTTTACGATGCACCATTCATAAAGTTTATTTAAGTTCATTTGTAGAGTTAAACAATCAGAAGAATTACCGATAGATTTAAACATCTTTAGATCGTCGGCGAATTGAAGAAAGTGAATATTACCGAAAATTAGTGAAATGTCATTAATAAATAGTAGGAAAAGAATTGGTCCTAGGTGGGAACCTTGGGGGACCCCACTTAAGGCAAAAAAGTGTAAGAAGTTGTGGAGGTAATTTTTACAGATAATTTTCTGTATGATAAGTAACTTTTAAGCCATCTGAGAAAGTTGCCGCTTATTCCCAAGTGTTCTAATTTTTCCATTAAAATGCGATGAGAAACATTATCAAAGGATTTGCTAAAGTCAGTATAAATTGTATCAACTTGAAGACCCTTGGACAGTGCATTAGAAATAAAATTTTCGTAAAGCAATAAGTTAGATGACGTAGATCTGTCTGGCATAAAACCATGTTGAAATGTTGATATAATTGGTTTAATTTGATGCATGATTTTACTTAATGTAATCTTGTCTAAAAGTTTAGGTAGTGATGACATAATACATATGGGTCTATAATTTTCAATTTGACATTTATCTCCTTTTTTAAAAATAGGTGTTATAAAGCTACTTTTCCAAATTTCAGGAAAACAACCTGTAGATAAGGATAAATTGAAAATTATAGTAATAGGAAGAGCTAGAACATGAATACAGTTTTTAAGTAATATTGCGGGAATCATATCTGGCCCCGAATTCGACCTGGTATCCGGCTGTTTGATAAAAGTCACAACATCATCTACTACCATCCGTCACTTGTTTAGCGACTGGCAAAAATCATTCAGACTTATACCAAAAAGTTAAGGTTTTGACTTGAGTTGACCAGTCTAAATATTCTGGACAATGGTGAATAATATCCATAATTTGTCGAATGATGGTTGAGGAAGAGCAGTTTATTATTTCAGATTCTTTGCGAGGGCATATTGAAGGGAATGAGTTGCAGTAGAGTAGGTGAATCAATAATACCATTTATAATTTTAAAGAAGCAAATGAGGTCATTTCTTTCCCGACGGACTCCATATATATACGGACTATTGACAAAGCATTTGACTGAAAGGTTTTATGAAAAAAATATTTAAATATAAATTTAAAACTCTTGCATTCAAACTTTTAATATTTTGTTTGTTTATTTATTTTACTTCATTTTTCCTGTATTATCTATGTGAACTGTTTATAATCATCTATAAAATGTATGTACAAGATTAGAAACAAATAAATAAATTAAGACGTTTATAAAAAAACATTTTAAGAAATAACTCATTATTTGGAATAAATCTACCTGTGAAATTATGTTTCTAATAATTACAATTTGTCAATTTATTATTATGTTACTAATAATTATGGTTTGTCAATTTATTATTTTATTTGACATTATTAAATGTCTGTTTTCCATCAGGTAAATTTTTAATATGGAAAAAATACTTCATTGATAAAAACAGTCGTCGTTATTTTATTTTGGGTAAAAAAAGTTTGGTAAGTTTTTCCATGTTATAATAATAATATCGACGTTTGTGATTCAATTGAAACCTATCGAATGATTTAACATTTACAAGAAAAATATTTCTAGGTATTCGGGTCTAAATCTAAGCCCACAGCCCCTGGGCAAGCGAACTTGTCCAACAATTTGAACACTGCCATCGATCATTTCAAACAACTTATAATACCTACCTATCAATAAAGGAAAAGTTATTACAAACTCAAAATGATGTAATCATAAATCAAAGATTTTTTAAAACATTTGATCGATAACGATGTCATGAAGTTATTAGTTTCGGTATATTTGGTGTAATAGCGTGTCCGTTCACCAACTATTTTTTTGGGGTATAATGTAATGAAAACGAACCAAATGTATGTTTTATACGCCTATCGTTATTTTTTGTGGTATCGTAATACCGCTTTGCGCACCATACTCAGGTAATATGCAAATTCAATGCAGGACACCTGCTCTGATGATGGGAACTTTGGCTAAAGGGGAAGGAAGCGCAACGAAGGCATAATTATGTTTAGAAACAATAACGTTACAGTATATCAAGACTTATAATCTCAAAATTAAGAGAAAGGGTAAGTGGTCAGTAAGAAACACTCTTATGTTACCAGTAAATTCTCAATTCAAAAGTTTTATTTTTTATTTTTTTTTTATTATTTTAATATAGATCATAGTTACATTAAATCATACATATTTTGCAATATATCATATTTAGGTACATAGTTGGTCATGTATACCTTATCAGAAAAGAGGAGCTCTTGTGCCTGATAAGGGAGCCACGATTCTTACTTAGATTCAATGTTATGTGTAAAATATACATATAATATATATATATACATATACATATTTTTTTTAATATAAGTTTTTTTGGAAAAAAAGTTTGATTTTATTTATTTGTTCTTGTTGGTTCGTAATACAGCGCAATTCGGAAGGGAGATTATTGTAGTTTTTTATGGCTTGGTAAATATAATGGTTTTGCATTTGAGTTGTTTTAAAGATTGGCGTAATAAATTGATTTCCATTTCTCATCAGTTTGTAAAATTCTTGATATTCATGTATGACATAGATAGACATTAAAATATTTAAAAACGGAATAAACGATAGGACCGGGCGTCGTTTTTATATTAAAAAATTACGTTGAATACTACCTCGGGACCGACTAATTCGAAGTGTTACAAATCTAAAAATAAGTTGTTTTGGACAGGACTGTTACGAAATAACTTCCTTTCCTCTAAAATAATCTATTTAGAAAGGTACCTACAGCGTACTGCGTAATATTGTAGGTAATGTCGAACTGTTTTTTTAAACCTGAGAAATATTCACAATTGATTGAGTTTCAGAACCAAGTATTTTTTTAATTTTTCCAATTGAATGGAACGTCCAAGATATTGCTCGGAATTTAATTAATTACTTTTGAACATGAATGTGGCTTTTCCGACGTATTAATCAAGCAGGCCGATCGGACTGTCACAAAGCAGCGTTTGATGTCCCCTGAATGATTCCTTTATACACTGTATAGGTATAAAGAACATCGACGGTTGAAAAGATTCCTAGATTTGCAGGAAGAAAATGCTAATTCCGAGGTTTATTAATAATCAGAAATTCCAAAAGTCGTGATTTCCTCTCAATGACAATCTTATGAAAATTGCTGCTGAGGGGGTAAACTGCTTTTTCCTTGATGCATTGAAAACAATTAACCCAGCGTCAACAAAATAAAATAAAAAATATTTTTACGATATAAACACATAAATTTAGTAAACCACTTCATTTTAAGATATCTTCACCGCTTTCAAAAGTGCTCTCCTTTCATCAAAAGAGAAAACTAACATAATATTCAAAACACTGTCAGTAAAACAAATAAATGTTAAGGTGTTGGAGTGGGAGGTGATCAAAAGGAAAAGGGTAATTAAGAGGTTTACGGGAGAACGAAGTAAGGAAAATATATTTAAAATTAGGCAACAAGATAAATTTACATGATTTTTTGAAACTTTGAAAAAATATTGTTTCTTAGATGAGTGTTTAAATAACCTCCTTGCCATCTGTTCACATCCCATTCCAACATCGATATATACCTTTGTATCTTATGTTTTTTTAACATGGTACACTGATTAAGGAAGGAAACTTCTGAAACTGGTGGAGGTGAAGTTAAATAAAGCGGTTTAAAGAAATTAGGTATTTATATTGTTATTATAACAAGTCACAGAGTGAAGGATTTTTACGAAAAAAAAATTTTTGCTCACATTTTGGCATAGAATTTTATTGAATAAGACAATAAATTGTAATAAATCGTTCATAAATTACTCTCAGAATTATATATAAATACACAACCTAACCTTAACTAAATCTAGAGAGGAGGCACAGTTCAGTAAACATAGTGCATAGTCTGGAAACACGCCAAACGCGCGCCCAATATATGTACAATTGTCATATGAAAACGAGTCGCTTCAATGACTCGTTCTTGAGTTCAGCAGCTCTTACTTCCTCCATTCTGCATTATGGGTCTCCTCAAGACTACATTTTCACTCTTTCTTCTCCTAAAAAGACTCTCCACACAGCATCCCCAAATATTTTCGAAAAAAAGACTTAATCTGAATAGTCAAGTATTCTTAACCGTCCACTTCCCCTTCTACCTTCCCCATCAGATTTTCGTCACCATCACAATAATTTTCATACTTATAATGAAATCTGACATGTTTCTCTAACTAGGCACAGTGGGAACACTTGTTTGGTATCACATAATATGCATGTGTACTTGAAATCATGCGCATTATTCAATTGATATGCAACGCATTTGTCCGTCACCAAAAATACAGGTATCCATAAAAGAATGTCCCAGCTTCTATAGTGTACGTTTTGACTTTGCAAATCAAGTGTTGGAGCGAGAAGATGACTTTCTTGATCGTGTGGTGTTCAGTGATGAGTCAAATATTCCTCTTATTCATCTAAGTGGGAAAGTTAATACTAGTAATGTTCGTATCTGGGGGTCAGAACATAGCTATGAACTTGTAAAATACCACAGTTTCCCCAAAATTAAACGTTATCTGCGCTGTGTCGATTTCAAGTGTAGGGGCCATTTTTTTTCCCAGAAGCCACCGTAACAGGAGTGGTTTATCTGGATAAACATAACTCTTTCAACAGAAAGAGTGACTCTTTCCCCAATTAGTAGATGGTGAACCTGTTAACTTTATTTGGAAACAGGATGGAGTTCCTCCCGTAGGAATCTCTTTGTACGAGAGTTCTTGAACGTCGAAGTCCCTGGCCGTTGGATTGGTCGTAATTGTCAAGACGACAGATCTCCTTTTCACTGGTCTCGACGTTCTGACTTTTAAATTTTTACTTCGGGGCTTTATAAAAATCGTGTCTAGGTTAGGCCGTTACCTTATGATTTGCCATTTTTGAGACACAAAATTAAACAAGCTATTGCTTCCATAACTCCGGACTTAACCAAAGTGTGGAAGAATTGGACTTTAGGTTGGATGTGTACCGTATAACTAAATATGTAATCAGTACAACGTAGTCGATACAATAGCTACTGTTAGAAGTGTGGGTGGACCGGCCACGTCCCGCCCTTCATTATTGAATATTTTATATGGCTTGACCGAAACAAAAACCGAATACGTAATTATGTGACCAATTTGAAACTGCACTGCTTTTTCATTTACATATACATAATTACAGTGTAATAGATTTATGAGCTGGAAAACTATGCGAGAGATTAACTGCATACATTACTGCCAGAATGTATAAACTCGATAAGGGAATTACACGCCATACAAAAGCGTCCTTGTATTTTTATAATCCCAGCTCAGCCATTCACCCCGCTAAATGTTTAATGAATTTATGATAATAATATTTTTATACGCTTAAAAGCAATAATTTATTTTTCTACTCAACATTTAAATGAGAATAAAAAATGCTGTAAAGCTACGTGTGTATTTAAGCTGCTTATAATGGTTTATTTAAATTCTCCTACATACGAAATTTAATCTAATTGATGAGCATTGGTTAATGTTTTATTAAATCATAATATACACTTTTCTATTACAGTTGATACCGTAAATCTTAATTTACGTGTTCCTCGCAAATTTGAGTAGTTTGCACGTGAAAATAATGATTTTTTTTTCAAATATAGCACATCATTTTAACTAATTAATTCATTTCGAAAGCCTAAACAACAAGGCCTATTAATAAGCTGAGATTAAAATATATACAATGGTTGTTGCAAAATATTTGAAATGTGTATCAAACGAATAAAAGCTTATTTTGTCATCAATTCGGTCTGCTTAATTTATTGCCTAACCTAACGTTGACCGCTGAAGTGAGTGCAAGCCAACAAAGTGTAATATGGTTGCAACCGCGCTTTTGTGTTTGCTAAAAGTTCTGTTACTACTGGGGCTTTATTTGCCCACTAGAATGTTAATTTTGTAAACATATCAAAACCAAATTTAATATTGAAAATTAGTTTTGGAATAATAGATACGCTTCTACAAAATAAGCTTTTTAAATTAGTATTTTCATGTACTTCGTTACAGATTAATGAGATTCGTTAAAAACTTCTAAAACTTAGCTAAACACTGCAGTGTACCTCAAGGTAGTCATAGCTTTACTGGACTGCAAATGTAGCCAACTGCAAAATAAATCTTAAAAAGAGTAAAAAATTTTTTTCGCTAGATGCTTCAATTCAAACGACTGTTGCTTTATGGTTGTTTATTGAATTATTCCTTACTAGCAGTTAAAAACCCGCTCCGCGGGTTTTTTTCTGCTAGGCCCTGCGGGCGGCTCTTGGTTGGGCTTCGCCCATTTTAAGTGATATTAACAACAGTTACATTTAATAGATAGATATCAGGACATTCACAGAGAGAGGGTGAGTATATATATATATTATTAAAACACGGAACAGAAAGGAGTTAATTAATAATAACATGCTAAATTTACGCATAATAAGAATGACAGTTGTTTGAATAAATTAAATTTTACGTATTTGTGATGGATTATTTCAAATGAAAGACTATTATTGACTACATGTCTACAACTGATATTAACTGTTATCTTAGGTACCTAATATAATTAGTTCATAGGAGACTTGCAGTGCTTAAATATGTGTTACAACCGTCAATGTCTATAAGTTGAATCAATATCGTTTAGTTTGTCACAATTAAAGATAGTTATAACAAAGTTGACTTAAATAATAGATTATTACATATTGATTAATTGTACCCGTGTTTATGAATAAAAGGAGGGTAATTGTGCGATGAGATTAGCAGTCGGTTTAATTAAAAGGTGTTAATTTTACTCCAACTGGTGGTAATTCTTTACCTACAACTATTACTGTATCTAATAAAGTTTAAAGTTAGATTATATATACAACATCATCAGGAGAGTAAAAATCTATATATAAAGGTAGATTATTACAATATAGCGCCCCTGAGGTGATATCTCACAAAAGCGGCGCTATGCAAATTGTCCAATAAATAAATAAATATAATGTTTACATTTTATTGTGTATACACCAAAGTCAAAAATTAAATATAGATTGCAATTGGGAAAGAAGAAGTGGAAGGACGGGGGAGGGGTAAGAGTAGGCTGGGTTTATAATAATTAGAAATTACAATATCGTTAGACGGGAAAGACCAGTTGAGTGGGAAAATATTTAAAAGAGAGTTTATAAAAAAATTCTTGTTAATTATATCTGCTTTTATATAAACATGTTTCCTCGTTTCCAAAATTTATATATTATTTATAGTGAAGTATTTTAAGACCTGAAAAAAACAAATAGCATACAACCATAAAACAATATATCCATAAGACAAATAGCATTTAATAACGGTTATTCTAATAAATTGATAGTTGAAATACAAAATAAAAAAATTAAACATATTCTCTTCAAACGGTCTTTCTAAAGATAAAAATAAACAATGGCGTAGAATTCTGTTTGTGGATAACGATACTTCTAAAATTATTTATAAAAACAATCCTGGTACTATTCAACTGGCGTTTTACACTAATAACAAAATGAAGAAATATATTCTTAATAATAAAGATAGCAAAATTCGAACAAAAAAATCAGGAGTTTAAAAACTCAACTGGGATGATTGTAATTTCTTTTACAAAGGTAGAACCAATAGAAATTTTGAAGTCAGAACTAAAGAATATCGCACGGCTCTAAATGGAAATAGTGAATCTGAGTTTGCAAATCATCTTTTGAATAATGATCACACTTTCGATAAAAAATTCAGGTCTTAAAATACTTCACTCAGGATATAAAGCATCGCAAATAAATAATTTTGAAATTTTAGAAATTAGAAAACATGTCAATATAAAATCAGATATAATTAATAAACAAAAAAAATATAAATAATAATTAAAAATGCCATTACAAAGTGATAAGCTTCCAGAAGAAATCTGCTTGTTAGTCGTAAGTACTCAAATATTGTGAGCTGCATATTTAAATATTCGCGCCATTCATTTGGTTCGTTTTTAGACCGCCAGAGGTGCGCTCTGTCGGCGATCTAATCTATAGCCGTGCGTATCGGCCATTGAAAGAACGCGTGATTTTTTTATAAACGTCAAACATAATCACGTCACTGTGGATAATTTTCACTGTAATGTAATTAATCCAATGGATTATGAACTTTTTAAAAAATATTTTCTTTGATATTATCCAAAAATTATATGAGGAGAAACGATGCTTTTGAAAAAATCTCGTATTATTATGAGGCGATCCTATTTTAGTATGAAATCGCGTCTTAATTTTCAAGTTAGCGGAATTAAACCGAAACAAACAATTTAAATTTGACCAATCAGAGGGCCTACATCGTCCAGACGCAAGCGTATTAATACTATCAGATTTTGATAAATTTTTATTTTACGCGGAGGGAAAATTTTATATACTACAATTATATCTAAGGAGTTTTTCTCACTTGGTTAATATTCTAAAATATTATGTTTTGTTAACCGATGTAATGGCGGATATATTTTAATAATGTTATGCCTTAAAAATCCTTTATTTATCAAACAAACGCAGAAAGTCGGCAGGCAGACTTTTTGTCGATGACAATGTATTCCAGTGTGTTATCTTTTTGAAATATATAAGTATATAAGTATTATTTGCATGTAATCCGTATATAATGTATTTTACACCATGATCAAAAATGGATAAGACCGTACGTCACCGCTAGCCAATGGCAAAGGAACCAGAAAGTAAAACACGAAATATAAACTGATCAATGAATTGCAATAATATTTGACACGTTTCCGTTCAGGTCTCCTCACAGAAAAGATAATGTTGACACACGGCGAGAATATCCACCTGACGGGGCTTGCTAAAGCGACATGCGAGCGTGGCAAACGGGATCGGCGCGCGTCGAGGGGTTTTGAGCCTAAGCTGCAGTCTGCAGGTTTATTATATTATACACCCGCTGAAATAACATCACACAACCGCTGTACTACTATTCAACTACTGAAATAGCGGTATAACATCTCAGTATTCAGCAAAATTCTCTACTTAAAATAATGGTAAAGGTAAAGATTCTTAAAATATATTTATAGTAAAGAAACGTACCTTACTAAATTTAACCCATTGAAACTTTTAATTCATTTTAAGTTTGAACCCAATGACTAAATAAAATGCATTATTTTATTTAAAAAACTTTAAATGCTTTAGCCAGCAATTATATGAGTAAAAAATTAGATTGTATTTTAATCTCCGATTATTTTTTGTTGTTGACGGGAATTATATAGTAGTAGTGCGGAGTGGGGGTTGGGGGTTCTGTGCTGAGTTACCAGTTGATGAAATGTGAACTTTTAAAATTTATTTGCATTAAAAAAACGAACAAACATCTTAAGAAAATTTTTTAGCTCAAAATAAGGTCAAGAATCGATGGGTAAATTTTTTAAATTATGTCCTTTAAAATCCCGTGCAAAGCAGTTGTCTTGTGATTGTTATTATTGAAAGTTAAAATTTTAGACTATGGACTTCATTATTGATCTTAAAAGTAACAACTACATCGACGACTAGCTTAAATAAGCCGCCGAATCGAAACACACGTAAACTACTAGCGTAGGTACTTCGGCGAACCGCTGTAAGCAGGTAGGTACTATCCGACACATTGTTATGCATTGGGCAACACATATATACGTGCCCATAGATATGGAATTAGCGGCCGCCACACAAATAATAAAATAAGCTCTTGTATGTACACATGAAAATTTCATGAAACAAACTAACAAACACGGAAAACACTAACATTATATGTTGCTGATATTTTTACGGGGATAATTTTTTCCTTTTTTTATGTTTGTGCAACAACAAAATTAAAAGCATACAAAATAATTTATGATTAATCTGAGGAATGAGTTTGGACAGTATCATTGACTTAAATTATATAATATATAAAAATAAAAATAATTGCTTTAAAATGTTTACAAAACGTTAAATTAGAATATATATAAATATAATGTGGTAAATAGTAGAGAATGGTAGAAAAAGTAGGGGAATCCCAATGAGAACTTTACGTATTATTTTTGTACTGGAATGAGATACAGAATCGAATTAAATACTAGAAAATGCCCGACGAATATATAGCACGATACGGTGAGAAAACGAAACAGCGATACAGTAAAAATGCACCCAGTTGTCAGGTAAACTCAAATTGGCAACCTCATAACTTTACCCCAAGCCATTCATCACCCCGAATAACGCCCGGTAAACGTCAAATAAATTAGGACATGAGTAGAAGTATTGACGGCCTACGTAGTCGAGGGGTAAAGTTCTCTACTAGCAAGCTGGAGGTCGCAGGTTTAAATCCCGGTGTGCGCGAGTAAATTTCATTTGATTATTTTGAGTTATTTCACAAATTACTTATTTAAAATAAAATATAGTATGTTTACTGCACGTTCCAGAGTAGAAGATACTCCACGAATCGCCTTGGTGTATGACCACAATTCAAAATTGAGACCTTGCTTGAAATAGCTCTGGCCGTGTTTGGTGACAAGATCTGAATAGACAGGTACATCCCCACCTCTCTCTTCTCCATATCTTTCCCCTCTCTACTACATTCAGCCTCACAACAGACCCCAATTGGGGATGTCATAGCCTCACACACAGACGAGAGCCAGTTGGGACTTTTGTGTGTCACATAAAAAACATACAAAATGTAATTTCCCCCATTCGCTACATTAATTAAATTAATCAATTTATCCGTACGAAGTGAAATTTCTCTGCCATAGTATGCAAATAGGATGGACAAATACCAATTTTAATATACGTCTTAGATTATGCTTCTTGCTTTATTACGAGAATCCACACAATCTTACCATGACATGACATAATTCAAGTATTGGATAGTTTCATATCCTCCTTGGACGTCTCTTACTTCTTTTCCTGTTTACTGTCGCGTCAAGGTACACTTTTCTTGGTCCATGTGCTATAGAAACGTTGTCCAAACATCCAAGCATTAATTCAATAACATTGTTCATCGGGCATAGATCAGTTTTAAATTCTTTTCGGTCATATTGAAATGATTTACACACTAAAAAAGGTCACCGTTCCAAGGTGTTTGTATTGTTTGACTGTATTTTAATTTTTTTCGACGTCCGGGTTAAATCTTCCCACAGGAAAAACTAAACCCTTCCACACACTTTTCCACAATGATCATCTAGTCAATCTACATTATGCGAGTGCATTAATAAGCATAAAAAAATACAAAGCAATAACAACAACAACACCAGAGATGAAATGGGAAAATAATTCACCGACTCCAGATATTTTCATATCAGAATGTTCGGCTCGGTAGGACTCTTAACTGGACCTATAAATCCTACTGATCACAATATGAATATTTAAAAAAATCTTTCATAATCCTAAATGTATTTAAAATGTCTGATTTTTGCATTTTTTATATAAATTCTTTGACAAATCTAATACGCCTACATTTTGAATGAGAGAGCTAGGTATAATGTCAGTAGCCGAAATAACAAATGGTAATATGTTTATCGTCTGAGAATGCCAAATTCTTTTAATATCATTTCCTAAATCTGATATCATTATTATTGTATTATATTATTATCATATTATTGTTATTGTATTTACAAATACCTTGGAAATCTCACTTCTATTGTCTCAATGTCAAACATCATGGTTGGTATAAAATCTCCACTGTGAACACTGTGAACATTGCTAGCCTTGCTTTCTTGAACAATTTAATGTTTTACTATTTTCGTTTACAAAGACTATAAATAAAATATTACAATAAAAAAGTCAAAGAAAGGAATTATTCATCACTCAACCGTTTTTTTGTTTGCCTTTTGGGTCAAGATTTCATTAATATCTTGAAACCCCAATGTAAAAAAATATATTTGAAAATGAAAAAGGAAATATGATAGGTAAGTACCTACAGTTGTTTGTTTGTTTTGCCTGTGTGTGTGTGCCTCCCTTTGATGCTTTATTTCCCTTTCTTCTTTCCTACTGATCCTTAGAAAGGTCATACATCAATAAGATGTTGAATTTTGTATGTCAAAGTTTTACCTAAAAGGAGGTTAAGCAGATACAATGGAATCCCACCACCCTGATTCCGTAAACCATTTTTACCTCATTTTACCATAGCCCATGAAATCCAAGCAGCCAAGCAGCCACTATGTATGCTAACTCTTCGGGGAACATTATGTATTTATCGTAAAAAACACGTATGAAATGTCAAGGTGGCATTATCGAATTAGTTTTATCGTTTTATGTATCGAAAACCGATTTCTTATGCAAATTACACGTGTATTTTTATTTCTTAAGGTTGTTTAGCAATATTGTGTTTGCTTCTTCTAGTGAAGAGTGTTTCTTGCAGTGTGTAACCAATCTTATTTAAGCAAATGAATATTTAATATTTAATTCCTTAAATTAATGACTTCGATTCAAGTCCCCAACAAACCATGTAAAACTGTTCTGATGATAAAAAGTTGAGTCCACACGAAACTTATTTATCTCAATCCTGTACGCCTTATACTTAATCCATATAGATACGTCAAATACCTTAAAGTAATATTTTCTCTATAGATTTCAACCCTCTTGCTTTCATTGCATAACTATTTTTTACCGACAGCACGCAAAAACTGCAAAAGCAATGCTAATTTCACAACGCCAGAGCTAAAACACAGATATTTTTTTAATGATTTATAATATCACAAAAACAGATTTTCTGCTTTGCCTTTATTATAAGTACCTAATAGAGAATATTAAACATTATTTTCATCTTCAAAAATACAAAATACCATCTATACCTAATATGAGGAATCGCCAATCATTGTTTCAAAATTTGCAATTACGATTTGGTATTAATTTCTACCCACTCAAGGGCGTGTATTCACCGCTATCAAAGAACCAAATTAATATTAAAAAATAATACAGCGTGTTTTGTTATTGGTTAAAATCGTGATCGCACGCATGTTGATCAAGGCTTTGGATGGGGGGTGGAGGGGTGAGGGGTGGGCACTTTCCAAAATAAAAGGAAACCGCTGCGGATAGCCCTTTCATTAAAACACAAGGGGTCTGAACCAACAAAGTTCAGCCCCGATTTTCGTGTTATTTTGAAAATCAGGTATTTGTATTTTAGTTTCGGAAAGAAACGAGCATTTAAACTTATTCTATAGCATTGTTGGCATTAAACGACGCTTGTTGGTTTAAAAATGCAAACATATTTCAAACTTAAGATCAAAAACTAACATTCTCATAATACGTATTACTCAACACAGACTAGATCCATCTCTTTCCCTAGACTCCCACGATCTCATCCCCATTTGCTAATGTAAAAATATTATATATGTATTCATGAAATTAAGATACGTGAAGACCTTTTTAATGGTTGTTTTTTAATAATTATCCATATTATTTTTAATAAAAATTTAAATCCTGTTATTGTAGATTGTCAGCAATTATTGAAAGTATTTTTGTCAAAACGTTTGTAATACAGGTACAGTAAAACCAACAAGAAATAAAAACACAAAATTTTGCAAATACATTATGAAACTATATAATATATTATTTACGTTGTACCCTGCAGCGCAATGTGAAAAGCTGAGGTGAGGATGTGCTACAATAATCCCCACAGGCAACTTCCAACTGCAGTGCCTCGGCGATGTTCACCGAACGAAGGGTGCGCTCATTCCCACCTCCCCCCACTTTACCACGGACTAGGCAGCTTCTTGAGCAGGAGACGGAATTCAACAACCACATTTCTGTGGGTACATTTGAGTGGTTCAATCAATGAGATAATGCGGCGGCCATCTTGATTATTACTGATGAGGTATATAATTTATCTTTTTTATTTTATATATTATAATATTATAATGTAAAACAGCAGTTTGTTTTTTCCATATCCACAAGAGATGGGCGATTTGGTTTCTTTTTTAAAATAAACGATTACTCGAAACTGTAAAAAATAACGTAATAAAGCGTTTTATAGCAAACAGTCAGCGACGAAGTTTCAGGAGAATGCGTTTCGCACAAAAAAAGCATTTTGTAGCAACGGTTTACAATGGGTACAATAGCAGTTTACTAAAGTATTGCGGAAGCCATTTTAAACATTTGGTGAAGAATTCTGAGAAGATTTGTATTCTATTACTAGAGGCGTGGTTACTATATTTTAACCTTTATCCCAAAATCTAAGTTTCAGAACTTCAACGGTTACGAAAAAACGGTTCCAATTTATTTTACTCATCTTTACTAATCACACAGTCCTGCCGTCATAAAAACGTTAGACAAATAAAAATAAAATATAAACTCATAACAAATAGTGTGTTTATTTATCAAAAATTTTGTTACCTTTTTGAATTACAGTTTTTACTTTTGTTAGATACCACAACGAAGCTACATCCTACGAACCTAATCGACTACATGTCGATTCTCTTAGTTCTCGATGGCATTTTTTCTCAGAAAAACCTCCGCATTGCATCCCCAAATCCAATCACTGCTAATCCATTCAAAGTAATCACTTCAATTTTTAAAAGCTATGCGATAATGTATAAATGGTTGTTGCTTGTGTATATATACTCTACATAGCAAGTTTAATCTAAAAAAAAGCAATGCATTTGCTCTCGTTCAGACATAGAATTTTCCACACATTTCTTGTAAAACAAAATGCCCGCCTAATTACATTAGGGATGATAACGGTTTTATATCAAAACGTAATTAGCGGCGGTGAATTAAAATTAAATGCCTTTTAATTTCAATTGCTTCCGCCTATGGTCATTAAAATAAATTATTTTCCACAGGATAAAACTAGATAACATTTAATGAACGTAATTTTTTGCAAAACTGCTTAAGAAAGATTTTGGAATATATAATTTTATTTTCAGTTGGACGAAGACTGGCCAAAGCCATTAAAATAATCTATGTTTTTCGTTTTGCAAATGTTGCAACCACAATTTACGAATTCACACGAAACATTTAAAAAAAAACATTGATGCTTTGTCAAAAAAAAAAATAAATTATTTATATTAATTTATTTTAATGTCGCTGTTTCTCAACAAAGGGCAATTTCAATTTTTTAAAGGAAGTGAATCAATGAAATGTTAACAAATTTTACATTTATTGTTAACAAATAGCATTTCTCAAAAAAAGTATACAACCGTGAATTTGTCATTCAAAAAGATGGCGACAGTTTAGAAAATGTCATGACGATGCACATTAAGGTTGTTAATTTGTTTCCCATAGGCTTATGTCATTATTTGTAATTAATGATGGCGTGGTGAGCTTCCCTTGCAAACATGGTACTTTCACTCCGAAGATATTTTTTGAATCTGAACCACAAAAACATTGGGGGCAATGAGATTTTTCAAGCATTGAAGTGTGGCACAATAAGCTTGAGAAACACTGGTATAGTACTTACCAATTTCATAAGCAAAGTGAAGTTAAGTCATTAAGTAACTAAGTCGTAAAGTAGTCTGAGACTAGGGGTACCTTTCAAGTTAGAAATGGCTTTAAAATGTATTTAGTGACAAAACCAAATTTGGCAGGCGCTTAATACCTTCTAACTCTCATTAATATTTCTCTAAGCGGGGAAGAAATTTGTACTCAAAATCAAATTGGCAGGCGATACAAATTAATGTTGTAAAACTTTGGTCAGCAGTTAGTAATTCATCAGATTTTTTATCATTAATTTCACATTTCACACATGTGAGTTCACACGTTCATGTTGTGTGGAGAGTCTTTTAAAAGGCAGGAAGTTCTGGGTAGGAAAAATGTATGAAGGATGGTTCAGTGTGAGTCCATCCCTCCCACTGCGATGCAAGGCGATCGATCAACTCAGTTCTGCTGGATAGGTCAAAAGGTCTCCCTCGACCGGGCACTCCTGATCCGGCCCAACACGTAGTATATGAACAGACGCATCTGCTGTCAAAACCTATATAAATCTCACCCTGTAAACCCGGTCAACCCTGCTAAGTCACCGAAAGTAGCGAACCACATGGGGTGACCTATAGCAGAGGTTTGAAGTTAAAATTCTTCAAAACTAAAGGAAAAAACACGACTTATAATTTGATAATCATTTTCTCTTGAGGTAAATTTTGTACAAATTAATTTAATTATGAAGTTTATTGTTCTATAACTTCGAAATTACGTAACTAACCCAACATCTTTGCTCATTGATGTTATTTAATATCGGCTTGATAATATTTAGTGGACGTTTTTTCCAAATTTTGCCGACCTTATCTTGAGATCTGTATTTATTTTGGCCTAATTTGTGAAAACTAATTATCTGAAGAATAATGTCGAAACTTTCAAAGAACATGAAGCATGACATATATATGACAGATCTTTTACCTAAGCACACGTTGTTTTGAAAGGCTGTAAGTTTTCAAATCAATTCGTTCTACTGCTATCAGGGTACCAACTTTATTATTTAAGAAACACTAATCTTAATATACATTCATGTGTGAAAGGCTCAACCCCAAAAATCTCCTGAATTTAATCTGCCGCTTGTGAAAATGAATCGAACTGGGTTAATGGACTCTGCGTTATGCATCTTCATTTTAAATAAGATTATGTAAAAATGAATCAATATTGCTTTGAATTATTGAATAATTACTTTTAATATTAGTTTGAACAAATTTAAAGCATGACCTACAATATTAATTAGTGTTTAAGACTCCTAATATAAATACCTGATATAAATAATTAAATATTAGATTTCTGTGTACTGCGGCATTATAGTAGATTTCTGTGTGCTGCGGCATTATAGTAGATTTTTGGCAAAAACAGAGTTTAATTTAGTAGAAGTGTTTGTTTGAGATTTAGAAGAAGTATTGCATGTTCTTTTAAAGATACAGGTACCTACTACCAAGATGTAGTACTCACCAAAAAACACCGGTTTTTACGATTAGTTGCAGGAGAGCGATATTTTTACCAATGAAAAATAAAGGAGCAGTAAAATCAACTCATTTCTAAAAGTATCGATAGCTATTTGATTAGTATAGGAAACATTTCTAGTTACAGCGATCCCAAATAACAAGCTGACTCATTATGAAATAATTCTTCCGCCTAAGGTTATTTTAGTAACTAACTATCTGACCTGTACCCGACGTTTCTCTAATTTCGACAAATATAATGTTCCTGTTTTAAATATTTAAACCTTTCCGAAGAAAAGTTCTTAATTTAAGTGAAAACCCTATCATAATTTGCTGCGTAGTTTAGAAGAACTAACGCAGATAGGGACTTTGTTTTATACTATTTAGAGAGATACTGCACCTTTGAAGTCCTCCATTTACCCAGACAGCGCCACCAAAACACACTACAAAAGAAGACGAATTAAACAGCCAAAACTTAAAAACAAGTTGATGACAATCCAGCAAATACAGGCGAACTCGCATCACTCAATGTACAAGCATCCCTCTTGATCCCGTTAATTGTCTCTCAACAGAAATTTCATCCGTGGCGACCTTAACGCGAGCCCTGCACACTAAGCACCCACTCCACAATTCCGCAATAGTTGAACTAAAATCTATTGTTCGCAGTTCAGGCTCGATTGCGCCGCTCGGCCTAAATAATGTTCCCAACGCGTCTATGCCTTGCACGCTGTATGTGAAACCGGTGTTCTGCTGCCCGTGGGTCGATTTTGTTTAATCACGGACAAATCCGATCAAAGTGAACGTGTTGAAAGTAAGTACATTTTGTAGTATGTTTGTATTTTTTTCGACGCAATTTACAATGTGTTTTTTTTTGAGGGATCGTTTTTTAGCAGCGATTGATTTTATTTTGTCTTTAAATAAATTGGCTCTAAATTATTATTAATTAATTATTTAAATTATTTAAGCTTTCTTTTGATGATAAACATATCCTCACAAAGAAACCATTGGTTTAGAAACATATCTATCACTTTTGATTTAAAAGTTGGGTAAACAAAGTATTTCATTCACATATAATTAAAATGATGGGCATGTAGAGCGAATGAGCGAAGATAGGAGTGTAAGGAGGATATATGATGCAAATGCGAATGGTAGCAGAAGTCGGGGACGCCCGAGGAAGACATGGCACGATCAAGTGAATCAGATACTAGAGTCGGGCCATGTCAAGAGTCAGAATAATAGAAGAGTATGTATGAGACGATGTATGAATGTGAATGAGGCAAGAAGTGTGTGCCAAGACCGAGTTGTTTGGCGGTCCGTCCTCTCTGCCTACCCCTGCGGGGAAACGGCGTGATGGTTAGTTAGTTAGTTAGTTAGTTATAATTAAAATGAGGACAAAGTAATTTTGCAATTATTGAAGAAGTGAAAACATAAAATTTAAAAAGCAAGTAATTGCAAAAAAGCATTTAAAAATTGAAATAAAAACTTCAGCACCACGGAATTTAAAAAAAAAAGAAAATCCTTCAATGGCGTTAAAAATTAACAAAATTTAAGAACTTAGAACTGAAAATATCTGTAGTGCCAAATAACTAACTTGTAAAATTAAGTACACAACCTACGAATTGAAATCATCTTTAATGTTTTGAAGAAATATTTTAAGTTGATTTGTATTGTGTTTTTTTATCGAATCTTTGATCTGAAAAACAGATCAATGAACATTAATCTTAGTACTTCGAAAATCACATGTTACTGTGTTCGTACACGCTAATCTACGAAACCGCCCAATGGAATTCTGAAATTTGGTTTATGATTATGGTTGGTTTCAGCTTGAAATATTTCCAGATTTTTAATCCAAAAATACACACAACCACAAATTAGAAGTCGGTCTGTGGCAGGACAACGTCTGCCGGTACTAGTATATACATATATTTTTGTAAAACACAACCAACATTCTACTCACGATATATTTCTCCCAAAGAACCTGTCATGTACATTAATATCCTGGCGATAAAAAAATATGGATTTTAAGTAAACAAATATTTTGTAAAAATGCTTTTGGCTACAAAAACATTTTTGTAACTCTGTTCCTCGGGTTCCTGGCTCGGCAATCGGATGCACTTTTGCGCCGCGTCTCTTTTGTTTACCGTTCGCACAAAGGCTTTAAATTGACTGAAAAAATTCCTCCCACGTTTGCAATGTGTGATTTTTTTTTTCTGTTTGTCGATCCATTATTCCAAAGGCGATTCGATTAAAAACGAACACATTGAACAACAAAGTGAACTTTTGTCCTACGTATTCAGCCGGATTACCAGGAAATACGTGAGTGTTGTAACACTGCGCCTGGGATATTCGTTCAGTGGGTTGGACATTGCGTTACGGGATTAGGATATGTATTGGATATACACTTATTAGATTAGGGAGAAAAACAGGTTCACCATAGTGCTACCTGCAAGCAGCAAGAAAGAAAATACTTCCGAACCAAACGAATTGTTTAAGCGTTGGGTGGTTCTTGGTGATGTTAGTATTTTCCCAGAAACGATTTTGTGTCACCCTTATGAAATAAGATATTTTAGATAATGCTGTATCCTCAAAATACCTTGGACAGACAGGATAACAATTTAAAGGCTTCATCTAATGGCCAAAAAATGTGGAATTTATTTTATCTGTACAATATTGCATTAGTAAAACTGTAATATGTATAAACTGATATTTTATAAATAGCAACATTGTAAAGATCCCACTACTTTCTCAACAACGGTATAAGAATACTGATGAAACGTTGTACAAGTCAAAATCAAGACATTTTTTAACTATACAAAGCTTTAATTATAATAAACAACTCTAGACCATTCAGTGTCCCTGCACACAGCGTTTATATATATATATATATATATTTGTATAAAGCATACTTTGAGCCACATTATATACACTTTTTTTTTAATGCCATTTTGTTTAATCAACCCTTAAAAACTACCCCCTCACAGCTATATACGTCTATGATGTACCGTTTAAAATATATATCGATACATACATCTAGAGCATACTTTGAAGACATATTTTTATTCTGTACAGACGATAGTTTGAAGACAGTCCTCAATGTATGCGTTATATATAATTTCCCGTCGTGGTCTCAAACAATGCTTTTCACAGAGAGGTGTTTCGTGTACATATAGCATACTTTCGACCTATGGTAAGTAGGAAACTTCCATTGGAATAATGTGTAATTATTAATATTCTTGACGCCAGATGGCACAAATAATAATATCAAATATGTAGATATTTACGCGCTGTGAATTTGGTACATTATGATAAAGTAATGTTTCGTCTTCAAGTCAAATCCTTTATGAAACTTATTCGCTGAGTTTTTCGAAAGATAAAAGAGTGAAAAATTTCATCCATCTCGAAAAAAATAATTTTCAATACTTATTGTTAATTTTAGCTTTTTTATGGGTACCAACAAACTTTTACCCATAGATAATAGAAACAAAGCGGATATGGCATGGAAGCGTGCCAACTGTCATCGAGCTTAGACCATACTGCACGGGTTGTACGTTTGGTGACTATGTAGGAGTGTAGATGCAGGGTATTGTTAAGTTATATGATGTTGGCGACACTACACACAAACTATCAACGATTAATGGCCTATCTTCCCTGTTCCGTTACAAATTTTGACTTATCTGTTAGGTAGGTACCTAAATGGCTTTACCCATAGATAATAGAAACAAAGCAGATATGGCATGGAAGCTTGCCAACTGTCATCGAGCTTAGACCATACTGCACGGGTTGTACGTTTGGTGACTATGTAGGAGTGTAGATGCAGGGTATTGTTAAGTTATATGATGTTAGCGACACTACACACAAACTAACAACGATTAATGGCCTATCTTCCTTGTTCCGTTACACATTTTAACTTTTGTGTTAGGTAGGCACCTAGATGGTTTTATCCATAGATAATAGAAACAAAGCGGATATGGCATGGAAGCTTGCCAACTTTCATCGAGCTTAGACCATACTGCACGGGTTGTACGTTTGGTGACTATGTAGGAGTGTAGATGCAGGGCATTGTTAGGTTATATGATGTTGGCGACACTACACACAAACTAACAACGATTAATGGCCTATCTTCCTTGTTCCGTTACACATTTTAACTTTTGTGTTAGGTAGGCACCTAGATGGTTTTATCCATAGATAATAGAAACAAAGCAGATATGGCGTGGAAGCTTGCCAACTTTCATCGAGCTTAGACCATACTGCACGGGTTGTACGTTTGGTGACTATGTAGGAGTGTAGATGCAGGGCATTGTTAGGTTATATGATGTTGGCGACACTACACACAAACTAACAACGATTAATGGCCTATCTTCCTTGTTCCGTTACACATTTTAACTTTTGTGTTAGGTAGGCACCTAGATGGTTTTATCCATAGATAATAGAAACAAAGCGGGTATGGCATGGAAGTTTGCCAACTGTCATCGAGCTTAGACCATACTGCACGGGTTGTACGTTTGGTGAATATGTAGGAGTGTAGATGCAGGGCATTGTTAGGTTATATGATGTTGGCGACACTACACACAAACTAACAACAATCAATGGCCTATCTTCCTTGTTCCGTTACACATTTTAACTTTTGTGTTAGGTAGGCACCTAGATGGTTTTATCCATAGATAATAGAAACAAAGCAGATATGGCGTGGAAGCTTGCCAACTTTCATCGAGCTTAGACCATACTGCACGGGTTGTACGTTTGGTAACTATGTAGGAGTGTAGATGCAGGGCATTGTCAGGTTATATGATGTTGGCGACACTACACACAAACTAACAACGATTAATGGCCTATCTTCCTTGTTCCGTTACACATTTTAACTTTTGTGTTAGGTAGGCACCTAGATGGTTTTATCCATAGATAATAGAAACAAAGCGGGTATGGCATGGAAGTTTGCCAACTGTCATCGAGCTTAGACCATACTGCACGGGTTGTACGTTTGGTGAATATGTAGGAGTGTAGATGCAGGGCATTGTTAGGTTATATGATGTTGGCGACACTACACACAAACTAACAACAATCAATGGCCTATCTTCCTTGTTCCGTTACACATTTTAACTTTTGTGTTAGGTAGGCACCTAGATGGTTTTATCCATAGATAATAGAAACAAAGCGGATATGGCATGGAAGTTTGCCAACTGTCATCGAGCTTAGACCATACTGCACGGGTTGTACGTTTGGTGACTATGTAGGAGTGTAGATGCAGGGCATTGTTAGGTTATATGATGTTGGCGACACTACACACAAACTAACAACGATTAATGGCCTATCTTCCTTGTTCCGTTACACAATTTAACTTTTGTGTTAGGTAGGCACCTAGATGGTTTTACCCATAGATAAAAGTAACATGTAATGTAATGTAATGAGAACGGGTCGCTTCTACGATTCGTTCTTAAGTTCAACAGCTCGGCTGTGGAACGAACTGCCGGCCTCTGTGTTTCCTCCCTCCTACAACATGGGACTCTTCAAGACCCATGTTCACTCCTTCCTCTCCAAAAAAAGACCCTCCACACAGCATCCCCAAAGATGACATAGGCCCCGAGGGAAATTATTTTCTTCTGGGCCTCCTGTGTGGAGTAAATATAAAAAAAAAAAAAAAAAAAAACAAAGCAGATATGGCATTGTATTTTTTCACAATTTATCTTTAAAAATAATATAAGGTATATTTGCGATACGTTCCAGATTGGAGGGTACTCTCAGTATTGCCCTGGTGTAATACCATCATTCAGAATTGAAAATTTGATTGAAATGGTTTTAGCCGTGTTTGGTGACCAGGTACTTCCCCACCTTTCTCTTCCACATCTCCTTCCTCTCTCCAATACTTTTAGCTTATCAACAAGCAATTTCGAGCTACCGGCATCTGTTTTTCCTCCATCCTATAATCCGAGCCTCTTCAAGGCCCGCAATAACAAATCCCTTCCTGCAGCCCCTACCTTATTCCGCCTCACAACGCCGCCCAACCGGGTGGTGACATAGTTCCCCTGTCTGTACACTGCACAGGCAGGGACGCTCTTGTGAGGTGTTACATAAATGTATATAAAAACATACCCCAATTATTTGGGATGCCCTCACTGCAATCTCACTGGCTCCAGGCGGTTGGGAGCACTCGGGACTCTTGTGATGTATTCACATAAATTACTATTATACCATCGTTCTACCATAGCGACCATCTGTAAATGTATCTTTACTACGAATCATTTATGTAAGTATCTCTATTATTCGACTCGGTTTACAAGGTGAACACCAATAAATATGCTTTTGATGAAGTTTTTCCCATCCTTTTGCTTGAGTGGAATTAACATATATTTGTTCAATTACTTTGTATCATTGTATAATTTTAAAATATAATTGTAAAATACTAAAAACTGTATTTTATCATAAGAACGCACATGAGTAACTAGGTACTTAAAAACACACAGAATTATGGCTAAGATTATCTGTGACAAAAATTAACTTTTTGTCTTTCTTATAAAGATGCGCTGAGGAACCAGCATCATTGATCCCTTCGGCACCTTGTCGTTTCGTTTTTAACACTGGTTCTTGAGTTCAACAGCTCGGCTGTGGAACGATTTTATCAAATCAAATTTACTTGCGCACGCCGGAATTCGAATCCGCGACCTCAAAATGCGTAGCCAAGGATAGTAATCTCAACCTCATACTATTAACAACTATTTTGTAGTTTTTAAAATATTGCATTATTAATTTAACATGGCGATACTGAAAGTACCTATTTTCATTCTTCAACATGCCGCAAATATACGATATAGTTATTAACGTATTATTTTAAACTAATAAATATTGTGAAATTATACAAATTTATCAATTAAAATTCACATTCGCACGCCGTAATTTGAACCCGCGACCTCCGAATTCATAGCCAAGGATTGTTATCTCAATCTCAAAGGAGAAACTGGTAACAGTCATTTTTGTATTTTCTGTTTCGTTCGGGCTTTAATAATAGACATTTGTTTCAAAAAATTGCCGCAAAAGAAACCCAAATTAGATAATTATTGTAAATATTACTTTTTGAATAATAATATGATAGTAGATATATGAGGCTGGCTGGGCACTACATGGGCCGATGCGCGACGACCGGATGTGCAGATGTTTTTTTTACTGTTTTTTTCGTTGTTGACATTTTTTGTATACAATTATTATTAGTTCTCAAACTGTGAAGATATGTTCGTGTGTTTTTTTAAAATATTATTTTTTTATACTTTTAAATACGCCTTCTTGAATTTCACATGCGTTTTCTTAAATGAATGTATGAATGAAGTGGATATTCACCCATTTTCCAACATCCAATAAAGCTGAAATTTGGCAGATAGACTCGTTGTTGATTACAATGAACTGGCGGCAATCACGTGAATACACGCGGACATATTTGCATTTCTCTGAAATTGAATGACATTACAGCAGTTAATATAAAAAATAAATGCTGGTCATACCAAATCGGGATTTAGTTCATTTAGTTGGCGCGGTTGATTCCAGTCCTTGGAGAGGAAGATTCAATCCTTAATCAAACCAAAAAATATATTTTCAAATACATCTTTTGATAAATACAGATGTTTCATATATTTAGTAGACGAACTTTTTACGGGTTGATTTTGAATTATTGTTGCTTACTACGGGGGTAGTGGGAGAATATAAAACATTGTCAGGTTATTCGTATTTGGTGTTCGTCTTTCTTTTAAATTAAACATAAATAAATATAATTGTAACCGTTGTATAGTTCAAAAAGATAAGAGATTATTTCAAAAATTTAGAAAACATAATATATATCCGAAGATAAGATAAAAAAGAGCTATTATAAGATTGATGCCAATTGCGGTATTTTCGTTCCTTTCCCTAATTCGTGGTTCGACTCGATAAAACTTTGCCTGTTTATACGCACCCTTTTACTATACATTGTAAAATATAATAAATGTTGGTTTTCCGTATTAAAATAAATTACAAAAATTTAATTTTATAAAAAAAAAAATATTAATCAGTAATCTTTAAAGTTGGAGAATTATCGGCAGTTAAAAGTAGACGCGTTCTCGACCGCGAGTTGTCAAAAACCACCGGTAGTTAAAAAGTCCACCTATTAAAAAGAGTTAGTTTCAGTTAGTGTTCGACGGGAGATCCCGCCTGGCGCTTTTTACTTATTGCAGATGAGTACTCCATTATTTTAAAATGACTTGCCCCGCGCAGACTAGACAAACCATACGCATGGAAACAGAAGCTCGTATGTCACTATATCAAAAAAATACGGAAGAGGTAAGAACGAAAATATTTTTAGCGTTCATTCCAGGCAATTTTTTGAAGAATCAATTATACTTTCCAGAACCGAAAAGCACCTTGCTTGGAAACATATAAGCAATGTATAAAATGTTTAGTATTTATATTTTGATGTTTTGCTTTTCTATTGCTAAACTAACTTACCAACCATCTCGCCGTTTCACCGCAGGGGTAGGCAGAGAGGACGGACCGCAAAACAACTCGGTCTTGGCACACACTTCTTGCCTCATTCACATTCACACATACTCTTCTATTATTCTGAATCTTTACATGGCCCGACTCTAGTATCTGATTCACTCGATCGTGCCACATCTTCCTCCGGCGTCCCCGACTTCTGCTACCATTCACATTTGTATCATATATTCTCCTTACACTCCTATCTTCGCTCATTCGCTCTAATGCCCAAACCATCTAAGCGTCCATTTCTTGATTTTACTCATTACACTTACATCAGCTTTACACTATTTGCGGATCTCCACATTTCTCACACGAGTATTCATGGTTTTACCACACAAACTGATTTCTGTTGCAGCAGCATTAGCTTCCAAGCATTTTTTTAAATTTATCTTTTGCAGTAATTACCACTTACTTCTGTAAACTGCAGATCGAAACATTTTTTATTGGTGTAATTTAAATAATTTTTTCATTAATTTTTAACGTTTTTCAAATTCTTGAAATGACCTGCCATTTAAAATATTTTTTATTTATGTTAATATTAACCCGCATAAGAGCCCCAACTGCTCCAAACCATCTGTAGCCAGTGAGACTATGAAATCCCCAATTGGGGTATGTTGCGAAGCTGATAATAGTGGGGAGGGTAACCAAACACAGTTAAAGCCATTTCAAGCCACGTTTCAAGACTGGTGGTCTTACACAAGGGTGATACTGAGAGTATTTTCCACTCTGGAAAGTTCAGAAGCCATCTGGTTTGAAAAAGATAATAAAAGTACTAGAAGAGGCTACCAATAAATAATACTGTAAGTGCCATTGAGGTGATTGAATCACAGAGCGGCTCTGTATTCACTGGCGAATTGTAAAAATTACCACTAAATAATGAGTTTGTAGTGTTATATTTTGAATTATGATGTCACATCACAAAGTATCTGCTTCCTATTTAAATATTTTCATTAATTACTCTTTGTAAACCTACTTATACAAAATTTGATATTTTTTATTTATTTAAAATGAGATAAAAATTATTTTCTTGTCTGTCAAATCATTTTTATTTTATTTTATTTGCGTGTTAACAATAATAATACTAACCATAAAAATGAAGACATGAAAGTATAGGCCAGTAATTTTCAAAATAAAATCACTGTGCGCCCGTGAGCGCATTCTGTAGCAAAAAATAATCACGCGTATTTTGCGTGTCAGTTGGTTTCACAAAAAAATTATCACGTCTTCGGCGCGTGATCGCTACGGCTGGCTGTAAGTACCTATCTACATGTACCTACATATTTGGTTGAGACATGTAGTTACAAGTTCATGCTAAACAAATTCGGGAACGGACATTTTTACCAAATTATAGAAATGATAATATTATATTACCATAAGTAGGTACCTATTGATAGGTGCATATTATCTCATGGTCCGATGGTTTCATGATTTAGATTATATATTTTACGACAATTTGTAGGAATGTAGTTATGTTACAAACGTTTACTAGTACCTGGTACGGGGAGGGGAAGGGGATGAGAAAGAGGAAGGTAAAGAAGTACCTGACTATTCAGATCTAGCACTATTATATTTTTAATTATAATGTCAAAACACAAAGTATCTGCTTCTTATTAAAATAGATCTATCTATATAATATGTAATAATTACCCTTTAGGTCTGAGTCCCACCCAGGCTTAGTGAATTCAATTCCTCGGCTGGCTAAGTCCTCCATCATGACACAAGCAACATTTTCCGCTTACTGTGATAGTAGTGGGATATATTTAAAGATTGTCAGGTTATTGGTCACCTGGGTATGTTTGTCTCTGTTTAAAAAAATATTACGTGGGCCCCACTGTTGTACAAATCGCTAGCCAAATAGCCAAGAGCCTTAAAATAATTGAAAAGACCTTTTTCCCTGTGCAGAAAACTATCTTTAGAGAACAGCCGTGAAGTATGTGTGCTCTTATTGATCTACCGGTATTACAATGAAAGATGCTCTGAAGAACCAGCATCATTGATCTCTTCGGTACCTACGACTGGTTCTTGAGTTCAACAGCTCGGCTGTGGGACGATTTGCCGGCCTCTGTGTTTCCTCCCTCCTACAACATGGGTCTCTTCCAGTGCCTTGTTCAATCCTTCCTCTCATCCAAAAGACCCTTCATACAGTATCCCCAAAGATGTCATAAACCATGAGAGAAAATATTTTCCTCGGGGTCTCCTATGTGATATTAATGTTAAAAACAAGTCTGAGCGGAGCGCATCATAGTAATAAAATATGGATCATTTTATTTATATTGCGCTGTTTTTGTGAAAGATAGGCGGTATTCAAAAAAATCACTCAAGAGTCTGCTCCTAACCGCCTGGCGACACTGAAAGTACACATTTACAAATGTTCCGAAAGAGCCTGTGCAAAGTGAAAGTGCCGGAAATATACTATAGTATATGTACCAACGTATTAAGTCAACTTAATAAACTGTTAATTACACCTATTTACCAAATATTTTTTTCTTGCGCACGCCGTAATTTGAACCCGCGACCTCCGAATTCGTAGCCAAGGATCGTAATCTCAATCTCAACGGCGAAACAATGAACAATTATTTTGTAGTTATTTAAAATATTGCATTATTCACGTAACATTATGATACTGAAAGTACCTATCTACCATTCATGAACGTGCCGCAAATATACCATATAGGTACTAACGAATTATTTAAAACTAATAAATATTGTGAAATTATAGAAATTTATCTAATAAAATTTACTTGCGCACGCCCTAATTTGAACCCGCGACCTCCTAATTCGTAGTCAAGGATCGTAATCTCAATCTCAGCGGCGAAAAAAGTTATTTAAAATATTGCATTTTTCACGTAACATGGCGATACTGAAAGTACCTATCTACCATTCTTGAACTTGCCGCAAATATACCATATAGGTAGGTACTAACGAATTATTTAAAACTAATAAATATTGTGAAATTATAGAAATTTATCAAATAAAATTTACTTGCGCACGCCCTAATTTGAACCCGCGACCTCCTAATTCGTAGTCAAGGATCGTAATCTCAATCTCAGCGGCGAAAAAAGTTATTTAAAATATTGCATTTTTCACGTAACATGGCGATACTGAAAGTACCTATCTACCATACTTGAACTTGCCGCAAATATACCATATAGGTACTAACGAATTATTTAAAACTAATAAATATTGTGAAATTATAGAAATTTATTAAATAAAATTTACTTGCGCACGCCCTAATTTGAACCCGCGACCTCCGAATTCGTAGCCAAGGATCGTAATCTCAATCTCAACGGCGAAACAATGAACAACTATTTTGTAGTTATTTAAAATATTGCATTATTCACGTAACATGGCGATACTGAAAGTACCTATCTACCATTCTTGAACTTGCCGCAAATATACCATATAGGTAGGTACTAACGAATTATTTAAAACTAATAAATATTGTGAAATTATAGAAATTTATCAAATAAAATTTACTTGCGCACGCCCTAATTTGAACCCGCGACCTCCTAATTCGTAGTCAAGGATCGTAATCTCAATCTCAACGGCGAAATAATGAACAATTATTTTGTAGTTTTTTAAAATATTGCATTATTCACGTAACATGGCGATACTGAAAGTACCTATCTACCATTCTTGAACTTGCCGCAAATATACCATATAGGTAGGTACTAACGAATTATTCAAAACTAATAAATATTGTGAAATTATAGAAATTTATCAAATAAAATTTACTTGCGCACGCCCTAATTTGAACCCGCGACCTCCGAATTCGTAGCCAAGGATCGTAATCTCAATCTCAACGGCGAAACAATGAACAACTATTTTGTAGTTATTTAAAATATTGCATTATTCACGTAACATGGCGATACTGAAAGTACCTATCTACCATTCTTGAACTTGCCGCAAATATACCATATAGGCACTAACGTATTATTTAAACAAATAAATATTGTGAAATTATGCAAATTGCACACCGTAATTTGAACCCGCGATTTCTGAATTCTTTTTTTATAGTTATATTATTATTGCATTATTCACGTTACATGAGAGTAGGAAGTATGTACTTCTCATTATTATTTTACATACATTTATACTTTTGAATAGGTAACAAGAAAAAAAACCATAAAAATAAAAAGTATAAAACTCAGTATGGGTAGTGAAGCCCACATTGTCAAAGTATGAAAATAAATTTATTTTGAAAATACATGTATCTGTAATATGATTAAAAATTATGAAAGTATTTTTTTGTAATGTTTACACAAACGTTATACGTGTAATTATTTTATTAGATTATTTTAAAATCAGTTTTTAATACACCATCATATTATGTACGAGCATATATTTTAAGCATGTTAATTTTATTACTATCTAATAAGAAAAAATAATACTAACAATTAAATAAAAAAAATATTTGCGGACACCGGGTTTAAAAATACGACATTCTCTGACAAAAGCAAGCGAAAAAGAATACAAACATAAATTAGGTAAATAGGTACCGAGCCTTTGCTAATTCGAAAATTCACAATAGAAAATTTCAAAAATCTGAGAACGATACGATAGTGGCATCTATGGATATTTTAGTAATGTATGGCTCAAAGCATGCCTTCTGCATAATTTTAAAATTGGCTTCAATCTATGCGTTGCGTATATAATGCAAAGTGTTAGTTTGGGGACAGATACTTTGGGCCTGTCCCCAAAGTATACAAATGTCCCCGAAGTATGGGCGCGCTCGAAAAACTGTCCTCATTCTATGCTTCCCACATATATATATATATATATATATATATATATATATATATATAGGTCCCACAACATTTATTGCGTCCGTGCGTAAATCCGTCTTTGGGCGTCCAGCACTTCTAGTTCTTTTTTTTAGATTGTTTTTGTGAATATTGCACTATGTTTTACTCACGATAATCGCTAATATCATATTTTTTTAATATTCATAATAATGCAGGTTTTGATGTTTATTACACTCTCATACATTTCTAGCGTCACGTACATACTCACGTCCGGGTGTATATTTTTTGTATATTGAAGGTTCCTTTTAATATAGGTTTCACGTCCGTTCACTCTAATTTAATTGTTACGTCTGCCGTATATTGCTGACTATTCTAATAAAGGTTTCACGTCCATACAGAATAATATATTATTGCGTCCGAGTGTATATTATTTGTTTGTTACATGGCGTTTTGAAGGTCGATTTAATTTTTACGTCTTCCGTATATACGGCCCTTAAGACTCTTGGATTTGTTTTGAGAGTTTCAAAAGGTAAATTTAGGCCGTTGTTATGCCCCTTATATTATTACCCCTTAGGATTACATGACTTATTCTGATATGGGAGATATATTTCACCTTAAAAATAATCAATATAAATATTGTTTATTTTAATTCTTTTATATATCGAGACAAATAGACATCTATAATTTTTGCAATCTTTTCTTTATTTTGAATATCTACTTATGTGAGACTTCTTATCATTTTTACCAATGTATCTTATTTTATTATACGCTTTTGTTGTAACATTTTTTTTTTTCATTCTATTTTGTTTTCTCTATTGTTTTAATTTTGAAGAATTTATAATAACTGCGATACTCAACTATTAAACTAGAATGTAAACGTCTATTAGATGTACTAAATAAATTAACAAATAAATAAACAACACAAAATATTTCTTACTTTTCTAGTGAAGTTTTCACGTTCATAGTGAATTAATTAATTAATTACAGCATCTGTGGTTGAGAGATAAGACTCTCGACTCGCAATCCGAAGCCCGTAATCTGACGGTCAAACCCGGCGTGCGCAAATAAATTTTTATTTGTTTGTGTTATTTCACAATTAATACATTAAACATAATATAAAGTGTGTTTGCAGCACGTTCCAGAGTGAAATATACTCTCAGTATCGCCCTGGTGTGTGACCACCATTCCGAATGGAAACGTTATTTCCAAGCTTTTGCCGTGTTTGGTGACCAGATATAAATAGCCAGGTACTTTTCTACATTTCTCTTCCTCATCTTCTTCCCCTCCCCAATACCTTCACCCTAGTACTCAGATTGGGGATGCCACAGTCTCGCTGTTCCAGACGGGAGCGGTTGAGACTCTTGTGCGGTATATAAAAAATATATGTATATATATTAATGTTTTATTTTTTTGACATCCAGAAACACACCAGACCTGACAACAAACTGTCTATTGATAGTGAGAAGTTTTAATGAATATCTTGTTGCACCTTGTATACAAACGTACCTACTGGGCGCAGGCGTGCGACAATTTTTTTTACAACGATATCCTTAGTAAAAATGTATCATTTCATAACGCGCCAGTTCGCTCCATTGCAGAGGGCGGTCGGACATTTTTAGGTCGGGATATCAATTTACCGTCCACTGTAAACCATCTTACAAAAATGTCCACCCGCGCAAGGCGCTTTTTAGTTCTGAGTGCTAAGTGGCAACGTTGTAAATGAACTGAATGTTGCCAAATCTGGGGTTTTGCTTCACCAAGGACTCAAACAATACATAAAAATGTACAAATTCGCCAACGGCCATGGGGACGCAATACTATCGACGAAATGCGTGGACGCAGCACGGCCGTCGTTATGTATACAAAATAATATCTACTCGTGATTGGTCACGAGGATACAATACCATCGACGCAGAACTTCTGTCGTTACGTATTCAATATAATAATATCTGTTTTTATATTTAACTTAATTAGTTCAACCTCAAATTGCAACATTTTAATTAATGAGTTAAACTTATTAATACCATTAAGTTCAAAATAAAAATATTTTTTTTATTTTTATTTCTTAACATCTTTAGTGTTACAATATTTACAACATAATATTAAATAATATTTAAATCACTTTTCTGATAAGTAAGATGCTTGTGCTTAGGAGAGGTCAACAATATATTTTTACATATTTATATTGCAAATATTATTACAAAAACTATTAATAGCCTTACAAGAAAATACAATAAAAGTAATAAAAACAGGTTAGTTATAAATAATACCAAGGAATGATAAGCAGAAACATAATATGTGGAGTTTATTAAGCAGAATTGATTTGAAAGTACCTACAAGGCACACACGCTCATGTAATCTAGTAAAATAAAAACGCTTGTCTTAGAAGAATATGTTCAACATATGTATAATAACATTCTCTCTGATTCTATCTTCGATGTTACCAAAATAAATATAAAAACTATATTAAAAATGTATTAAACGTGTACCAAACTGCATAAAATGTTATTATATTATGTAATGACATATATTATGTAGTATTACGTTATAATAATCTTCTGTTTTAATAATCTCCTGTTATAATAATCTCCAGTTAAAATAATCTCATGTTATAATAATCTCCCTCTTGAATAACGTTATATTTTTTACAAAATGAAACAATACTATGTTTTAAACCACTTTATATTTATTTTATACAATATTTGGGTTCAATCCAAACCGGTCGACGAAATATAAATAAAAATAAAGTGGTTTAAAACAAAGTATTTGTTTCATTTTGTATAATGTCAAGCCACTAAGTGTTTGCTTTCTTCGATAAATTTAATATTTTTTAGTTCTTGTAAGTATAGTTTTTAAATTTTTACATACATAATAGAATAGAATATTGCGGAAATCTGCAATTGGTTTCTCAGTTAGGTAAATTACACGTGTATAAATGAACCACATTGTAAACTGTTGATTTCCCTGAAATAAAATAAATAAATAAATAATTTAAAACAATAAGAAAATTTATTAGGTGGTATTAGAGAATTTTAAATTGTTTTTTTTGTAACTGTCATAATTTTCCTCAGATATATCCAGGAGTAATTTATTGAATAATTTTATACCGTTAAATAAATAATGATGTTTTGCTGTTGTAGTTCGAACTAGTGGTACGGTTAGTCCTCCAATATAAATAATTATTTAGCTTAAAATTAATTATGGAATATTATTTTTATCAAATAAATCTTTATGTAATTGAAGTTCTTAATGTACGAGTATTTTTGTCATAAATTTTTGTGATAAGGGGAACCGGGAAACCTTGGAAAACATTTATTGTTGGATAGTTATATGGCTTTTTTAAATATGATTTTTATTAATATTTTTTGAACTGTCACAAGTGGACGTAGGTATGATTTATACGCACCCCCCCCCCGCAAACCACGATTTCATATTGTAGTAGTGTAGAATGTGCAAGTGCAAAATAAATACCTTTAAGTATTTTTCATGATACAGTATTTCTAAGTCTAAAAAACATAAAGATGAGTTTTCTCATTCTGTCTACTGTGGAGTTTATTTGACTTTTCCATTTGATGTTAATATCGATAATTATTCTAAGATGTTCACAGCCTAAGCACCCTGATCAAGTTTCTGAAGGAATCGCTTGGGTACCTACTGGACTATAAGGGTATAACGAGCTATGTATTCGATACATGCGATTATATTAATTGGCTAATTATTTAGATTCATTAATTGACAAACAGTTTGCGTTACATATTGGTATTTCGTTAACATTGATATCAGTAAATTTTTCTTTAGCATAGACTACAATTCCACTACTTTTATTTTTGTGATAATTTGTGACATATTGTTTGTAGTTTGGAATACTTGGTATATTTTTATGTATTGCATGCGAGTGTGCCTCGGATAGTATTAAAAAATCTGGTTGTGGACATAATGTTAAATACATAGGTATACCAGAAGTTCGTCCATGTTTCAAATTATACTCCTTATGTTTAAGTGCAAGATTGTTAGTAGATTTATTATATTGTTCTAGATTTTAGTGCATTCGCTGTATGTTTCACATACGTATTCTTCTATATTTTGATTTTTTGTTGATTTCATTTAAGTTAAAGTTTTCATTGCATTTATGAAGGTGTGATAAAATATATATTTATAATTCTATGAATATATTCATAATAATTCTCACAATTTGTGTTACGATATTCTTGCTAGATTTCAATTCATATCTTGAGGTTTTTTATTTTATTCTATAAGATTTATTTTATATTCAGATAATATTCGGGAACTTATAAATTGTTTGTTTAATTGACAACAATATTTAATTTAAAATAAAACAATAACTTTGTAAACACCACTTTTATTTTTTATACTTTGTGCCGACCGGGTTTCGCTCCCAAAAAAAATGCTTTTTCTTTTAAAAAAAACAACAACGGACGCAATACTACCAACGCAATGCGTAAACGCATCACGATCGTCGTTATGCATTAAAAACTACGCAGGATGCTTCTTAGTTCTTAGTGTCAAGCGGCATCGTTGTAAATTAACCCAACGTTGCCAAATCTGATGATTAACTCAACCAAACGCTCAAATAATTTATCAAAATGTACTCGTGAATGGCCATGGGGACGCAGTACTATCGAAGTAATGCGTGGACGCAGCAAAATCGTCGTTATGCATTAAAAACCACGCAAGAAGATTCTTAGTTCTGAGTATCAAGCGGCATCGTTGTAAATTAACCAAATGTTGCCAAATCTGATGATTTACTCAACCAAACGCTCAAATAATATTTAACAATGTACTCCGAATGGCCACGAGGACGCAGTACTATCGACGTAATGCGTAGACGCAGCAAGACCGTCGTTATGTATTCATAATAATATTTCAGCGTGATCGGCCAGGGGGACGCAATACTATCAAAGTAATGCGTGGATGCAGCATGACCGTCGTTGTATATTCAAAATAATATCTACTCGTGATCATTCACTGGGACGCAATACTATCGACGTGATGCATGGAAGCATCATGATTGTCATTATGAGTTAAAAAAAGGATATTCTCATGAGCGGCTACGGGGACGCAGTACTATCGACGTAATGCGTGGACGCAGCACGACCGTCGTTATGTATATAAAATAATATCTACTCGTAATCGGTCTTGTGGACGCAATACTAACGATGTAATGCGTAGACGCAGCATGATCGTCGTTATGTATCGAAAATTATATTACTTCGTGGACGCGGCAAGATCGTAGAAATGAATAAAAACATACACTGCTCGATATATACATCGTGTAGCGAACCTGTCGGCAAAATGTCAAACGTTCAATATTCGTTTCCAGACATTCTGAGTCATTTTTTGCTTCCACAAAAATTTTTGCCATACGATTCTACATGGGGTAAGCATCGTTCTGGCCAATTTTGAGGTCAAAACATTGCAGCGTCCGTATATCGGACGCTGTAAGTCGGTGGACGCTGCAATGCTATGGAGTTTTTAGGGGTCGGACGCAACAAATGTAGCGGGATATATATATATATATATATATATATATATATATATATATATATATTAATATATTAATGTTTAACATCATTTTTTAACTATAATATTTTCTTATATATATATATATATATATATATATATATATATATATATATTATATATATATAATATATATATAATATATATAATATATATATAATATATATATATATCTTTATACTCAATAATAAATATTTTAAATAGTGCATATAAAATATAATAAATAAAGCAATTTGAAATAATTTATCCTCGTTATTATCGGATCAAGAGAAACAAAAGTAAAATGTTTATAATTAAATTTATATCCACAATTTGAAAAAAAAATATATAGCTAGGTCTGAAATACTGTTTACTAGTAGGGGGGGCATCGTACTTGTGCTAACATTCCTTATGCACTATTATTGAGGGGGGTGCCAGTGGGTTATGAGCTGACTGTTCCAGATTGTCTTAGCCTTACTTATTACAGAGTCAGGGTCTATCCACTAACATAAAAGGAAGAATTATAAATAAAATAATAGTTAGAAAGCTACCACGCAGTAAACCTGTTAGTGTTAGTTAATACAAATAAAAGAGTATAAATAACAAACAAAATCATGAAAAATAAATAAATAAAATTACATGAAATCAGTTGGTAGTCAACAGCAATAATTGAATTTAAACTTTAAAAAAACGTAGAACATGAACGCATATTATCATCTATGTTTAGCAGTTTTATTACATAAACAATATAGGTTAATCACATGCAATAAAATAATAAAATCGTTCTATAAAAAAAACTATGAGTATCAGATGCTAAACATTTGGTACCTGAAACGAAATATGAATTAACTCTTATCAGCAAACTCACCTCTTAACCCAAATTCGGACAAACTTTATCAATACTTTAAAATTCTCTTTTTTTTCTTTTTTTTATTGTTTATTGTACGACAGACAGGTAAGTCCAATTATGGTACAATTTTATTATAACTAACAAAACATGTACATATTTTTTTAAAACATGGTATAGTGATATTAAACACATCTATATTCGCTGGTAGGGCATTTAGCAAGGTCATACATCTTGTGTTGGGCAATGACATCTGTCCGACCCTGCGGTATACAGAATAGGTCGTGGCTACGATTTTGACAGTAAGATCAGCAATCTAAGTTGGTTTTATTATACTGCTCAAACCATCCAAAATATTCTCTCTCCCATAATTCAGAAACTCTCAGTGCCACAAAATATGCTTGGCTGACTGGTTTGTATCGCCACATGAGCAGTTAAATGAACAGGATGAAAAGACAGAGTCAGGCTATGCCGTCCCCTGAACTCGCCATGACCAGACAAACTGTGTGTCATGTGGTGATCCAGTTTGAGGTTAGCCCCTTAAAGATGTGAAGTGTTTTTATTATTCTTTTTTGGTGTAAATACCCCACAAGAGCGCCAACTGCAGCCAACCGCCTTGGAGCCAATGAGACTTGGCATTCCTAATCGGAGTATGATGTGAAGTTGAAGGTATTGGGAGGGGGAGGAGATGGGGAGAGGAAAATAAGAAATTTAACTCAGATCTGAACCAAACACGACTAGAACCATTTCAAGCAACAATTCAATTCTGAGTTTACACCAGAGCGATACTTTGAGTTTTGCCCTGGTATAAGATTCCACTCTGGAATGTGTCAAAAAAAAACATATGTTATTTTTAATAAATATATATTATTAAAGTAAGTGTAGAATGTGCATGCCGCTAAAACTCAAAAACGAGTCCCAGTCACTCCCAGTACGATCAAGGGAGTTATATGACGTGGTAGCCCTCTATTCCTCATCCATGCAGAAGGTTGCCGTTTTTGTCCTAAAGAGCGTGCTTCTGAGGATATAAGAGCTGGAAATTTTGCCGTCTAGAAATTTCTAGAACAGTCTAGAACATTCAAGAGAATTCGAGAGCATTCCACAATATTCCAAAACATTCCGGAACATTCTAGATAGTTGTGGAATGTTCGGGAATAGTTTCGAACGTTCGGGAAAATTCCGGAACATCCCAGATCATGACCCAGAATGGCAACACAGATGGCAACACAGTACGACTCATTGAGCAACTGCTAACTGGCTGTACCTTCAAGGTTTTTGTAAGAGGGCTAAAAAGCAAAAAAAATACCCCTCAATAATGGCCTTGCCCAGGGCTCAGTGCTGGCCCCATCGCTTTTTAACATCTACACTCGAGACCTCCCTCACACTGAAGGCAGAAAATTTGTTTACGCAGATGACATCGCGGTCACAGCTCAAGCCAAAACCCTTAAAGCAGCAGAAGATATCCTCAATTCTGACCTAAAGGCTATGGAAAGATATTCCCTCAATTGGCGACTAAAGTCAAATTTGTCGAAAACAGTTGCGACCGCTTTCCATATAGCAATTCACAAGCGAATGCCAAATTCTGTATTTAGTTTGATGGAAAAAAAATTTTACCATGACCCCCACCCCCGCTATCTTGGAGTTACTTTGGACAGGAACTTGAACTACCGGCAACATATGGAAATAGTGGGTAAAAAAAATTAGGACGAGGCTTAACTTAGTTAATAAGCTAGCCGAAACTAGCTGGGGATGTGACGCCAACACGCTCAGAAAAGCATCCATTGCCCTGGTTTCCTCAAAGGCTGAATACTGTGCTCCAGCCTGGGTCCTGTATGATAGCCTGGGTTCTCATTGCCTCGCAAAATCTGGTCCGCCATCAATAGGTTAAGGTGCTCCCATAGCCGCTGTGCCCACATGATGCACATATGGGGCCTTAAAGAGTCGGCGATGTGTGTATGTGGTGCGGTGCAGACTGGTCAACGAATGCCCGCTCCATTAATTCCTCGGCTGGATTGATGAGGTCCATATGGCGACGCCTGAAGCCCTAGATTGGCTCGCAGACCTAGATGTCTCCCTCTGGCCCCATACGAAAGGAGAAGAAAAATGACCCAGAATGAACTAAAAACGGGACTACAGGCCGTTTCCTGATAAATTTTTAGTAAATTCGTAATCGCGACTATACATTGGTATCCTTAAATAGTATAAAACAAAGTCACTATCTGCGTCTGTCTGTTTGTGCGCTAACATTTACAAAATTTCTTCCGGAAGGTTTATATATAAATATAATAAATGGATATAATGTTTATTGAAAGTAGAGAAAAGTCGAGCAACGTCGGGTATACGGCAGCTAGTTCTAAATAAAACACAAATCAAATCAAATTTACTTGCGCACTCCGGAATATGAGAAAAGTTTTGATTGCTACTCGAAAGCTTTACCACTCGACCGTGATGTTAGCCAACCTCCGATATGTGAGAACACATGATGCCGAATAAACGTGATGTTAGGTTAGCTGAGTTAAGTAATTCAGCTATCTAAATTGTATAAAATTCAATTCTCTGATATGCGCTAGGTAATTCCTGAGTTGTATATTGCACAAGCCTTAATATTTCCGCTTAATATGGTGCAGTAGTAAGAACAATACAATTATTATTATTTTTATAAGCAATAATTGTTCGCCTGAAACACTCATCCACATTGAAAAAATCTCCTGATAAAAAATACATGACGCCAACGGGACTCGAACCCGTGTCCATTCGATTTCCGGTCGAAAGCTCTGACCACTAAGCTATGGAACAAGCAGTAATTGTTGAATGAAACACTAGCATATATTGAATAATTTCGCGGGTAAGAGATAAGCCTCCATAGCTCAGTGGTCAGAGCTTTCGACCGGAAATCGAATGGACACGGGTTCGAGTCCCGTTGGCGTCATGTATTTTTTATCAGGAGATTTTTTCAATGTGGATGAGTGTTTCAGGCGAACAATTATTGCTTATAAAAATAATTATCATCCTTTGTGCTATGCATAAATAAAATCTTGTCTTAAAGACACTAATTTATCAAAAAAATAATAATTACAATTATTATTGCTAATGAACGGATTTAGTTGTCCTGTTTAACTGTCCATATTTCGCAGCGTTCCACAGCGTTCCAAGAGATAGTAGTGCATTTGAAATGGGAATTAGCATCGCCCATAAAATGTTTTGGTATCCAATCAAGGAGACCACTGCAAAGCTTTTGAACCTGAAACGACAGCCGCAGATCGAGCAATGACGTGTAAATAGCATTCACACGCCTTTTAGCTCATTCTGTTTGAACACGCCTGGATTGGTGGTTGTTTAATTCAGTAGTCATTTGGGTTCTTTGTTGGATTCGGTGCAATCCAATGAAATGAATATCCAATAAATAGCCTTTCGCGGTATTTAACACATCACCAGTCAACATGTATTATAAAACCGAATTTATTTTCGAGACGTTAGAGATAGTAAAAATGTTTAGAATAAAAATAAAACATAATTTCAAAGTGCACAATGGCTTAATTTTTAAGCACTTCCAAATAAATGAAAAAAAATCTTACGAATTTTTAAACTTTTTAAAAGCATAATGGGCTGTACTGAAAAATATCTTTTTAATTTTACTCAACCGATAAACTAATAATGTAGGGTAAATGGTTGTTTATCAGTTGGTTTTAATTGAAAATTCGTTTATTTGTAAGGGTATCTATGCATACACGCAGTGTCGGGCCAAAAATAGATTTTTCCCACAAAGGTTTATAATTTTGTCTAATAATTTAGCGTCATTTTGGAAAATAAAATTTTGATGCACACCAGAAGTAGGTAGATATTATATTTATGGGAGATGATTTATTATTCATTAACGCCCTATCGGGCTTTTACAACGGAAATTGATAATTTATGCATGTAAGTTTTACGTAATACATAGATAATAGCATAACTATAAAAATAAAAAATAAAATAAAAAACAAATGCTAACACTAAGATTAACATCAAATCCAAATTATAACACCTGATATTGTAATTAAAGCAAAGTTTGAAAGATAAAGTAAGTATACACATTGTACATTCGTATATGCATAGAATTATTCATGTTTGTTGAAACCAGTAGGACTGAAAACAGAAAAAAAATTCTCGTAGGGTATATAAAAAATAAAAAAAATATTTATATTTCAGTATATTTATAATATACTGATGAGTATTATAAAACAGATGTTTAAAAAATAAGAAAAATAATGTCGAATCTGTAGAAAAAGAAAACTAATAAGTAATGGCAAAATACCAACGCTGTAGTTAATATCGAATTTTAATAATAGCACTTAAAATGGTAAAACGGTACATGCATAGTCATTAATATGCATGTAAAAAAAAACAAATATACTAAGGAGAATTTGATTTAAACGTTGGAAGATATACAGAGAAGACTTTTTTTAAACCTAATAAATAATAATACAAGTTAATAACTATTAAATAGGACTGAAATTAGTTGCCTTTTGAAACTCGCGAAATTATTAACATCAAATATATCAATAAGTTCACAGTGTTTGTTTGCAAGGTGATGAATTATTGGAATTGGTGAATAAATGGAGTAGTTAGTATTGAGGTTATTGTTTCATTTAAAAGTGCTTCGAGATTGTCTTGTAGGTACATTGTATACAAATTCAGGACTGTCAATTAGTTTGGGGTGTGTGGGATGTTTTGGGTGACCCTTTGACTTCTCCAACTGGTCTCTTTTGACCAATCACCTTTCGTCGCAGCGGGAGGAATAGATTTTTACGTCCTTCACTCCTGAATGCACTGATCCTTAGATTCCAGGCCACCCCTCGTACCTTTTTCTTACCGGAAATTGCTCTCCTTTCTTTATTTAAAAAAAGACTCCACACACAGCATCCCAAAAGATGACAAAGGCCCTGAGGGATATTACTTTCCTCATGGACTCCTGTGTGGGGTTAATGTAAAAAAATTGGACGTTATAGGACAACTGCCTATTTCACGAACTTTCCAGGAACAGAAACCGCATTCAAAACCTGATAATATGATAATTATTCTATTTCATTCTAAAAACGTTGAATACGGACAGTTTTTCTGAAATTATTTGTGCACAACGTAAACAAACGCTCCTCTTATTATGATTAGGGTTTTGGCTTATTATGCCGTGTTGCGTTAGCTTCTTCTTTAGAAAACGTTTCAAAATGATAACATGGCATGTTAACTCAAAAACAAAAACACAACAATACTTTTGGCCTTGAAAATCTTAAATTATATGTAACGTCCCTATATAATTTATTATTTGCCTTTCAAATTCATTATTTGAAAATATAATTACGAATACTTAGTGTGTTTTTTGACTAGGAGAATTTTAATAATCTAACATAAATATATTAATTTTTATATTCGTTTATTTTTAAACTTAAAGCATATAGCATACTGTTTTTTGAAAAAAATTATCCGTTATGGTCTTGATTCATAAATGAAATGACTTTTATGTAATTTGTTAATCTTATTTTCAGCCTTTTACGATAAAATTTAGGTTTATGGATATGTCTATGTTCTAACACTGCGTTTTGGCAGCTAAATGCACCTTAATGTTAGGCACGTAACTAAAGCATACATGACTACAATGCATGCATATGAGAGATAATAATGGTCCGCGACATAATGATGAGTTATTATAATAAATATTTGTGAAATGTTTGAGCCGGTAATACTATCAAAATGAACTTAAGTTAGCGTTATTTGTTTTTAATGGTTAATCAAATCAATGCCAAGTATTTAGGATTCGATAGCAGTCGATTCGAGGCATTTCTGGAATAATGAGTTGAGAATCGCCCCAGAGTTTACGGCTCGTACTGGGCAATTATTATAACTGTCAATCCCGGCCGTAACAATCGTTTTTCACAAACACTTTCTCGGAGTGGAATCACCATCCTTTCTTGGGCAGACCTATTAGGTGAATAAGCTTTACGATTTTTCTTGGTAATTGTACCCGGTATTTTTCTCCAGCGGAGATAATGGCGGATCATTTTCTTTTCAAGATCCCCTGCCAAAGAGTTGAAAACTGTTTTTGAGCTCTTTTATTAAGCAGTTAAAAAGTTTATTTTTTTTTCACTTTTCTGTCAGCTCAGTCAGAGTGTCGGAATTTAGCCCGAATCGGAGCTCGGGCTTTAAATTGTGAGACTTTTTAGTTTCACACTTCTGATTTAGGATTGAATTTGTGTGGTAGAGATGGCTGAGATTGCTCGGAGAGATTTTTAAGATAACATTTCTAAGTTCTGAACACCATTATACTCCTTTGTACGACTTAGCTTAAATAATGTATTTACATTTAAAGACTTCAAGCGTCAATAAATAAACAAATAAAAACTATTTTCATTATAATAATTACAATAGAGTGCTTTGTTTTGATCCGTAACTATTTGAGTTGCTGGGCGCTATCATAATTCCTACGGCTACAACACGGCTTCGTAATGATTGCCTTTCCCCTTTATGTGAAGCAGATATATGTAAATTGTTCGTCTCATTTTCAATATCTTTTTCTTACACAATATTATTTAGTGCGTAGGAAAGAGCTGCAGCATTATTGTGATAAAGAACAAAAGTTTAATGATATTTTTGTGCCGTCGCCGTGCCGTTGCCGTTGCAGTTGGTATTAAGTAGGTAATCAACATACTATGCAGATGTAGAAATATTTAAAACGATGCACCACGTCGTGTAACACCTGCAAGAAAAAACATCGTTACAAAGTGTGTTTTATTTGATTTTCGAAGATTAGTGACCAATTTTTTTATGTTTTACAATAATTCAAAAAAAAAACTTACTTTGCCACATTTTACTGTGAATTAGATTAGATTGTGAATTTTAAAGCAGTTTTAATATTTTTATACCATAATTCAATCCTGTCCATTGAACTAGAAAGCATACCAACCATAGACATATGAATATTAGTAGACCTGCCCTAAGTGATTAAAAGCGTATTATCCCCACTCCCCATACCGGTTCCATTGGAGCCGGCTGTGCTCGCGTATGGCCTCAAGTGAAATTTGAAAACGTGACGTCATCATTCTTGTGCGAACTATGGTCGAGGCATCATCGGTTCATTTTACGAAATAACACGGCAAAATGTTGACTTGTACTATGAAAACTTGTAAAAATAGATGTGAAAAAGAGAATAAACTCAATTGTCGTATTACATTCCATATATAAGCATTATTTTACTTTATTTTAAGCATATTCACATCGTATAATATGAATCAGTTGTTACTATCACATCGAGAAACGTCTGGACGCGAAACACAAAGCTGGTTGGTTGCTGGGAAGTAAACTATGAACATTTATAAAAGTGTCTTAACTAAATACTTAAACGAAATATTCGACTCTGAAAATAGAACCGAATTTTTTTGCCGAATTTGGACTTCGCAAATTTGTTCATAACGTGGCGAGTAATTTGCGCTCCCATGTAAAAATGTCTATTCATTCAAAAGCAGATTTTACTTTTAAGAAGTAAATGGTGATATTATAATGCGAGATGCCTATTTACTGTCAGATTGATTTATTGACGAATCACAGTCAGCTTCACTCCCTTCGTTCTTCAACAGTTGATTTTACCCCTCGCCATTATCTTCTCGTCTATTAATTCCTATGTCTGTGATACCAACTGACTTTTGTTAAAATCTCAGGAACACGCACGACAACACAATAAAGAAGCTCTGTATTTTAATCTCTCGATCTCTGGGAATTCTTTCGTTTTGAAAAACTGATACCTGTGTTCAACAGGAAAATCCGGTTTCCTTTCAGAGTTTCCGTGAAGACTAGGATTTAATATAAGTCTGCATTGCAGATAAACAAATTCACAGGAGGAATATGCGATCACAGCTTTGTGGCCCGACACACCCTCCGCCCGCCTTCTAATATCTGGTTTCACACGCTTCTTTGTACGGGCGAAATGTTCGCCCTTTGCGTCCAAGAACTCCTTTGTTTGGTGAGAACGAGCAGGCTTAAAATGTTTTGAATAAGGCACCCGCTAGGACGCTATGCGCAGTTCTACTTATTTGTCTCTCTCGGGTTCTTGGACACCCGTTAGCTCTGTGATATTTAGTTTCCTTTTTCAATCACGTATACGTGTGATATGCCAGCACACAAAGACAAGGCATGACATTTTTATTTCCTTGAAACGAGATTAAATTATACTCTAAGAGAAAGAATTTTAATTTTGCAGGAAAGTATCAGCTACTGTGAGAAGTTGGTAACTTCTGCGAGTAACTAAGAACATCTGAAAGTCGCATTAACCACTTGAAACCAACAAATTTTTTTTATATCTTTCTTTAAGAATGTTAGAAATTGACAAGTCTCGCGCTAAGAACCATAATCCAAAGTAGTTTCATAGTTTTCGAAAAGTTAAAATAAGATTTTTTTTCTAACTATGACAAGGGAAAATATTATCACACGACAAAATTTAGAAATGATGTGATGGCTTTATGAATGACAGTCTAAATAATGCAAAAAAATCATAAATATTACTCTATCAATTGCTTCCCTCTACCCCCATCGCTAAAAATTTATTTAACCATTGTGGAAGGATATATTACCATTGAGGAATAATATATTACTAATATACAAAACACGAAACACAACGAGACACATAAATATGAACAGAGGTAGCGGTCTCAACTGGAAATAGAAAGTCTCCTCTGTCTTACCGGGATAAGTTCTCTCTTTCAGAAACTGTTTATATATTTTATCTGACGATACATACATGAAGAAAGATGATTACCAATCATTTGGTGATTTGGTGTCATATATAGCACAACGTGACTGTGACCATGTTAGGATCCTCTTCAAATTATAAAGCAAATTTAACCTAGTCGTAAAGCCATAATCGATTTTTTTTCTAATTCGTACAAACGTGAACGTTAAATGTTTTTCGATTCCATCATTATACCCATCAACGATTAATCAATGATTCATTTTATCAATTAGTAATTAAAAAAAATGTAACGATCGCAACTGGGAATCGATATTGGGACACTATTTAGGTTAAAATAAACGTCTTAAAGCTTTACAATCGCATTAAAAGATATCAGCCAAATACTTGGAAAAATCAGTTGAAGATAATATTATTACTTTTTTAGTTTGAATATCGAATTATATTGACAAAAATAAAATAAAATAGTTAGGTCTTATTGGCGAAGTTGGTTGAGGCGTTGCTATTTACAATATAAAACATATAATCTTACAGAATACAAAAAACACATATGGAACTGGCTACAATCCTGTTAATATTTAATTTTTTATATTTCACTTTTTTTGGAATAACTATGGAAAAACTACTGTTATAACTATGGAAAAATCGATTTTATATTTTAATTTTTAATGTTTCTCTGTGTAACCAACTCCACTGTATTGTTTTACAATTATATAACTTTACAATTGAAAAAGTCCTCCACAACACAGGTGAACTCCTAGCGTGGAGGACAATATACTATACCATTGTTTAACAAATATATTAAAGAATAAATAAAAAAAATAAATAAAAAAAAGAACACTATGAATTCTCTTTTCATTTAAAAGATTATAATATTTGTAAAAAATATATAAAATTTTCCCGAAAGACAAACGGGAATATTTCTTAATAAATCTCTAATGTGACAAATTTTATAACTAACATGATATGATTACGTATTGTACTCGGGGATTAAACCACTCCTTATAGTCGCGGTGCAAATATTATGCGGCGTATTAGGTTACAATAGTTAAAAAGTTGACTTATTACCGAGGCGTGGGTTCGGTTAAAACTCCTTAAGCTGGACTTGATGCCAGCTTAACTACACCAACGCTGAATCGAAGCGTAAGAATATAATAAGGAAGACAGAAACTGTCTAGATAGTCCTGAACTTTTTGATACAGACCCTGCTATTTAGTGAGTAAGTATAAATTGAGTCGTCAACTTGCAAAACCTGCTCTGCAAAACCTGGTTCTGATACATCCGAAAAAAGTGGCTAAAATAAATTGAAAAACAATAAATTATTAATATTTTTCGCAAAAACATTAAAATAATACTGTTTAATTATGTTGATAATTGGAGTAAAATGTTCAAAACAGTTTTTCGTAACCTCGTCAGATTTCCGAACAATTCCAGAGCGGGTTTTGCAAGTCTACAACTCAATTATGTACAACTCGTGGGTACGAGCGGTATCGCGTTTCACATCGGATGGCGCTCGCGCCAAATTCAATGGCCACCATTGACGGCTCTGCTGCAGGTGTGACGTTTTGATAGTGTATTGTTGTATTGCACAATGACGAGGCTTTCCGACATCGCTTCTTCCTACCCACTCCCTTCTCTTCGCTCTCCGTCCGCCCCACTCTGCAGTCCTTAATACCTTCATCGCATGATATATTATTAACTAGTTACCCTTAAAATTATGAATTGATAATGTTTATCAAAGAGCCTACCTAATCTATTCATCAAGAACGAAAATTTTACTCCTCATTTTTTAAACCTGTAAGAATACTCCATTTTTCGGATGGGAGTAATCTTCGACAAAGCTACTCTTTTTTGCTTAAATTGGTTATTAAAACTACTCTTGGTTTTTATTTTACAAGTACATTACTCGAATTTACTTATAAACGTATTTTTGTTTTTGTTCTGTTAAATCCGAACCTTTGTTCATGGTTGAAATAAACAAAAGAATAATTTGTATTGAGCGAATTTGAAGTTCAAAATGTCTGAGCCGGTAATATTGTAGAGTTACACTTGCTGGTAACAAAAGCATGCCAGTAGCGGTCTTTAGCGTGCCAGGAATATCGGGTCGCTGCTAGTGACTCTAATGCACGGCGTTTGATGTTCGTGTACCAGTGGCACGTGGTATGAGGGGAGTGGACACGCGGCATGTCTAATCGCACTGTGAGTAGCTAGCTGAATGAAATATGTTTTGTTGCTTTTTGCAAGTTGATATTGTCACGGTCGAAAAGGCTCGGTGGGGCGATGAAATGAATTATCTGAACTTCAGTAAGCACTATCGCAGCTACCAGTGTTTGTGAGATACAGGTTCGCCACTTTACAAATTTATTTCAGTTCTTTTCTTATTTCTTTCGAGACTTTCATTTCAGCCAGCTGCGCTAACGAAACTAGAGGTGTTAGTAACTAGCATGCCCTTAACCAGCATGAGTACAATGACCTACTTGCTCGCGTGTATTTAACATGCCAGCTACTCGCCAAAAGCATGCTTTTTCACTATGTGTATCGGTGGCCTTAAGTTGTCAATATTGGTAAAAGTTAAAAGGAACAAATTGTGAAATAACTCCACTTATTAAAGATTTTAAGCAATTTTTCAAGTCATAATAAATGTCTTTTGCTAGGGATGTACAGATTGTTACTATCTCTTACTCTGAAATAAATTTTATCTAATAAAAAATATTAATTCCATTTATTATTAAATGTTTGAGGATTGCTAACAAAATACTTTATGAAGTTAAGTTTAAATATTAAACAAACGTACATTCAATCTAGTTTGTCTCTAAAAACCACAGGAATAAAATCGATACGTCCTCGAATAATGAATAAACATAAACGAGCTAAGGTTATATTTAATTTGATTTATGAGAAATAGCAAATAAAACTCTCGTGATAAACCTATTATCGAAAATTCTACCCAACTTCCTCGAGCTTAGACTTGATTGTGTAATTGTGTTTTTTGACTTTTATCGAAATATCGTAAGTGTTAATGTTACCATACCTTTACCCCACAGAAAAATATACTACCCAATCTATCACATAATAAAAATAACTAGCAGTTAAAAACCCGCTCCGCGGGTTTTTGCTGCTAGGCCCTGCGGGCGGCACTTCCTTGGGCTGCGCCCAATTTAAGTGATACTAACAACAGTTACCTTTAATAGATAGATATTAGGTCATTCACAGAGAGAAGGTGAGTATATATCGTTAAAACACGGAACAGGAAGGAGTTAATGAATAATAACATGCTCAATTTAGGCATAATAAGAATGACATTTGTTTGAATAAATAAAATTTTACGTATTTGTGATGGATTATTTCAAATAAAACACTATTATTGACTACATGTCTACAACTGATATTAACTGTTATGGTACCTAATATAATTTGCTCATAGGAGACTTGCAGTGCTTAAATATGTGTTACAACCGTCAATGTCTATAAGTTGAATCAATATCGTATAGTTTGTCACAACAATTGAAGATAGTTATAACAAAGTTGACTGAAATAATAGATTATTACAAATTGATTAATTGTACCCGTGTTTATGGATAAAAGGAGGGTAATTGTGCGATGTGATTAGCAGTCGGTTTAATTAAAAGGTGTGAATTTTACCCCAACTGGTGGTAATTCTTTACCTTAAACTATTACTGTATCTAATAAAGTTGAAAGTTAGATTATATATACACCTTCATCATGAGAGTAAAAATCTATATATATAAAAGTAGATTATTACAATATAGCGCCCCTGAGGTGATATCTCACATAAACGGCGCTATGTAAATTGTCCAATTAATAAATAAATATAATGTTTACATTTTATTATGTACGTATGCATTGATATACAATGGAAATAGTGTTATCCGATTAAACTTTATTTTACTAAAAAACCAATAACTTTTTTAACTTCACTTTATTATATACAACCAATATATGTTTCATGAACGAAGTATACACCAAAGTCAAAAATTAAATATAGATTACAATTGGAAAAAAGAAGTAGAAGGAGGGGGGAGGGGTAAGAGTAGGCTGGGTTTATAAGAATTAGGAATTAGAATATGAACGACCAGTTAAGTGGGAAAGTATTTAAAAGAGAGTTTAGAAAAAAAAATCTTGTTAATTACATCTACTTGTATAAACATGTTCTCTTATTGCTTGCTCTTATTGATCCTTTATATCCAGTGTGAAGTATTTTAAGACCTGAAAAAAAAAATGCATATAACCATAAAACAATATATTCATAAGACAAATAACATTTAATAACGGTTATTCTAATAAATTGATAGTTAAAATAAAATAATTAAACATATTATCTTCAAACGGTATTTTTACCCTATTTCTTAAGATATAAATAAACAATGGCGTAGAATTCTGTTTGTGGATAACGACACTTCTAAAATTATATATATAAACATTCCTGGTACTATTCAACCGGCGTTTTACACTAATAACAGAATGAATAAATATATTCTTAAAAATAAAGATGGCGAAAATCAAACAAAAAAATCAGGAGTTTATAAACTCAATTGGGCTGGATTGAAATTTATTTTACAAAGGTAGAACCAATAGAAACTTTGAAGTCAGAACTAAAAAACATCTCAGGGTTCTAAATGCAAATATTGAATCTGAGTTTGCAAATCATCTTTTGAATCACACTTTCGATAAAAATTCAGGTCTTAAAATACTTCACTCAGGATTAAAGCATCGCAAATAAATAATTTTGAAATTTTAGAAATTAGAAAACATGTCAATATAAAATCAGATATAATTAATAAGCAAAAATAAATTATAAATAATAATGAAAAATACCATTGCAAAGTTGAAATAAACTTTCAGAAGAAATCTTATTATTAAACGATTGATGTTCAAGTAATTTTGCATATTTAAATATACGCGCCAGTCAATTGATTCGTTCTTACACCGCCACAGGTGCGCTCTGTCGGCCACCTATTGCCGCGGTGCGTATGCGGTGGGTATCGGCCATATTGAATTAACGCGTGCTTTTTTTGTCAAACGTCAAACGTAATCACGTAATTGTGGATAATTTTCACTGTAATGTAATTAATCCAATGGATTATGAACTTTCTAAGACATATTCTCTTCGATATTATCCAAAAATTGTATGAGCAGAAACGATATTTTTGAAGAAATATCGTATTACATCTGGCGATTCTATTTCAGTATGAAATCGTGTCTTAATTTTTAATGTCTTATTTAAACACAATTTGAATTTGACCAATCACAGGGCCTACATCGTCCAGACGCAAGCGTTGGATTATTTTATTATCAGATTATAACGTTGTATTATTATTGTCGATTCGAGTAAACCAAGTAATACAAGACCAAAAAAGAAAATTATTCAATTGAAAACAAAACTGAAACGTCAATTAATATATGCAGCGTGATGTTTAAATTATATTTTATAGGACTGTAGGAATTCCGAAAATATGTTTTTTTTGATTATTTTTATAAATTATACTCACACGTTCGATTTAACAGTTATTTTTTGACCCGACCATTTTGCATCTCGTATGAGTGTACATTTGTTTTTGTGTTCCGTGTCCGGTCAACCCTGTCAAGATGAGAGCCGTGTTTGTAGTGTCATTTATTTTATCATTTTATTTCGACAGAGTGTATGAGCTTTGCGAGCTGTCAAATCAGAACATTCATAGTTATGTGATATCTAATGTTCACAGACAACTATTTATATATTTCTCGTAAACGTATGACGTCTTTCCTGATAAATGAAATAAAAAACATAATACATCAACACGAATATTATTTTCAATGTCTTGGAGAATAAAATTAAGATTGTTTGTATAATGTTAGTGAAACATTGTGATCAATAATGTATACACTTTATAAGCTACGAAGACTTGATGAACCAACTAACTTCCCCGTAAATGTATCCCCCCATCAGTTTACCTTGAATAATGAAAAGCAGGCCTTGTATCAGATATGCACCATAATGTGTTGAGAAATTGAGGCGATCGTAAAATGCCTTATAGATTGATTACGAGGCACGTTTTATCTGTGTGTATACTGCGTAGGTACAGTTCATCCGTGATTACCTTCAGTGTTTGGCCGTCAGCAAGTTTATCGTCGTGGCGAGCAACAAGTGATACACCGCGGAGTTGGATAAGGTATCCTTAAAGGCCGTTTGGGACCTAGTATGGGGAGGGGGATGTAGGCGAAGAACAAAGGCCTTCCGGATCGCATCCCTCGTCACTTAAATTCTAACCCAGAAATGAAAATCGAAGCGTAATGTGTTTTGTGTAGGTGTAAGTACGTGCAAGGATTTTTGAAATGTATTTTTGAATGATTGGCATTGTCAGGTATTCGTTTGGTTGTAGATCCCAAGATTGGTAGTCATGGTTTTGGTATTATCAGGTGTAACTATGGTTGTAGATCTCAGAATCGGTAGCCATGGTTATGGTATTATTAAGAGTTCGTTTGGTTGTTGATTCCAGGATAGGTAGCCGTGGTTTTGGTATTATAAGTGTTCGTTTGGTTGTAGATTCCAAGATTGATAGCCATGGTTTTGGTATTGACAGGTATTCGTTTGGTTGTATATCCCAGGATTGGCAGCTATGGTTTTGAACAAATATATATTTTATTGGCTATTCGTATTTTGCCATAAAAAAAAAACAGAAAGTAGTTGACTAAAGTATGTAGGTACCTAAGTATTTATGTCCCCATCAATAAATTTTCATTCTGCAATTGTACTTATTGGCAATGAGTACGTATAGTAAAAATAAGTTCTATAAGTATAAATATTTATATTGTTATTACATAACATTGTTGTCAGTATCCAAGAAGGTACTGTAGTCACAGAATTAGTATTTTAAAAAGAGTATCTTACGAAAGGAAGGAATTATCAGTGTAAATGAATACAGCATATTGTAATAATGTATAATGTTGACTGTTGTGTGTACCGAGGGTGGTTATAGATTGAGTAAAACCTCTCTAGTAGGTTTTAACGACATTGTCGGTGATTTGTCATTGTTCCCGAGTACCTACGACTGCAGATTGCTAACGATTGGAAAGGAATTTACTGATAAATCTCTATCAACGTGCTTGTGCCAATCAATATTTTTTTTAATAATATTATATATGTAGCGAAGACATAAGGTGTATTGTTTTACTTCGAATTAATCGATTTCGTAGACTTAACACACACTGACCATATCCTTACCACAGAATCAAGAAGGCCGGTATGAAATCAACAAAGTACATACGAAACAAAACAAAGAATTGTTCGGTTGTCAATAACACACACACCTAGGAAATCTTCGGATTTAGCTAAAACCAGTGGACAGTAAAATTTAATGAAACAATGTATTTAATTGTGATATGTAAAGTTATATCGTAATTACAGAATATTACTACACAATGTGTAACCACAAAGTGGATGATTTCTAAGAATATATCATTATAGTATATGAGATTAAGATCTCAGTTCATTAATCCGAGCCTGTGTAAAGAAATATAATAGTTAATAGGTAGCGATGCCAAAGTAGAAAGCCTTGTTATCGCGGTAGCTACGTCTCCCTACAAAAGCCTCCCAACTTATGCACTAACTTGTTAGCTTTTATCCTTGATTTTAGGCTAAAACCTTTCTAATTCACGCTACATCACGCCCTGTCATGTCTCCTCGCGGATAGATATTGTTGTATCCAGCGGAAGAAAATGATGTAGAGGACGAAGCATTTATCCTCTTGCTAGTGTCTTGATAGATACAATTAAAATTTAATAAATATCTACTTTTTTGGTTTAACATGGAGATAAACCAATCTCTTTATTCTATGGGTATGATCATTACCATTAAAGCAGCTGTAATTTTTTAAAGATTATTTGGAGATGTTCCTTTTTTATTTCCTGCTTTTCTCAAACTAATAAAATTGCGTAATTTTTGAACATAAAATAAAAAAACATGAACATGAAAACATCACTTTCAATTTTATCTATGTAATTTTTAAAGCAACATTTAGAGATATTAAACAACATTTATAACGCTCTTTTCTTCAAAATTGAAATTCATTGTAATCGTATGACAATCTGGTCCCCTTATAAATTATATGAGTTATTTTTTAATTATTATATTTTAAAGTAATCTATGAAGGACTAAACTAGTTTGGAAAATAAAAATTTTATCATGTCGAAAGGGCATCATTTTTAAAAAAGCATAATTTAGAATATCATAAAATTTATTTACATTGTTATTAATATCTGTGTTTTCCAGAAAGGACCAATCTATTGTATTAAAGTAATCAGAAATTTTTGGAATACATATTTGCTTTATAGAAATTGTAACATGGTTTGACATTTTGAGGATAATTGTCGTTAGCAAAGGGGATAATTGTATCTTTAGAGGGATGATTAACGTCTACAGGTTTTATGTCTTCTAAAGATTCACACACAGTAGCAGTCGGTTCACTGCAAAAACTAAATCAAGCACTCGATTGTTAACATTGGCTGCAGTATTTAGTTGTGGCATTGATAAATAATTCGATATACCCAGAATCTCTCTCTATAGGATTAGTCGTAGAAATATTAACACCAGATGATTCGGGGTCATCATGGTTCCAAGATATATTTGGCAGATTATAGTAATCTAACAATAAGTTACAATAAGGCACAATTATATTTAAACCTTAAAATTTCCGCATCTTTAACATGATTTATATTCAACCGTGTAGTAGAATATGGCATTAAATATACACAACCCATTATGAACCTGCCGGCATTTTTATTTTCTAACATTACAAAAAGTTATTTTATATCTAATGTTTATGTTTTGTTGTTTTTAAACATTTTTATTTTATTTATGGCGATGAGAGTTCCACTTCCCGACTGAGTCACCGACTGAGATGGAGTATGCAGGACAATAAGTAAACATATACATTAGGGTGTCCCAGGACATAAGGAAGAATTTTTTTTCATGAATTTATAAATATGCATACCCTCTTATTTTATTTCATTTGATCCCAATAACTCATATAATAAATATTATTTTGATTAAACAGCGGCAACCCGTGCCGACTTGATGCCAAACATATGGTACAGAGTTAATATGGAAGGATTTTCAACTTTCATTTTTATCGGATAAATAAAATTTAAAAATGCACAAATGTTCAATTATGTAGTATTTTATATTTAAAAATGGTTTGTTTATTAAATTCTTTCTTCATTGTTTGTTTTTTACAGTCAGGATAAATCTTCTGGTGTTCCTGAACGCATCGTAACAAAAATTGTTTTTGTTCCTCTTCGACCGTGAGATCAAGCCATGAAAATCTTGCATTAACTTAACAGTTCTTTCAGCTGTATCATTCACTACCCTCAGCGGCGACACCTTCTTTCTGACTTCTTGATACGAAGCATTATTTGACCAGATCGTAGGGAATTCGTTAAGAAAACTGGCATCTGTTTTCAGATGATCAAACAAATACTTGCTCTTGACTGAAATGAAGTCGTAAATATTTTTCTCTGAAACAAAAGTCACTAAATTATTATATGAACAAAAACCTCAATACAAAACATAATTTAAACTACTTAATAAACTTACCATACAATTTACCATCAAGATCTTCCTTCGATGGGATGTAACGTTTGTCATGGGTTGATTAATTATTTTTTTTTTGATATTTCGAGCATTTTTATTTTAGTTGTTTGATCCACAGCGTCGTCAAACAGCGATAAAATAGATCCTTCATCGGTCAAATACCATAACTGCTTACTGAGTAGAAATAAAGCTGCCATTAAGATGTTTTCATCAATTTTTTCGTAAGCCTTCATCGATTTCAAAAAGCACAAGTCCTGGTAAGGTGCTTTAACTGCTATAATATATTGTAGCCATGGCTTGACATAGGATGTTACTATGAACAGGCAAACGTCTAAAAGTGCCGCCTTATCTTAACGGTGATTTCAAATTGCGCACAAATTAATGATATTTTCAAGGAATAAAGCGCCTTTGCCATCCATCGAGCACCTAGAGGCCGAATCTTAAATTTTCTCGCTGTATCTCCTCCTAAAACTATCACAGAGAGCTCTAACAACTCTCAATAGTCATCTCCAAGTATTTTTGTTGTCAGTGCAGTTGGTAAAAGTCAAGCAAATCATTGATTTCGGAAGCGGTTAGGTGCAATGTGAGATTTTCTCTGTAGCACTAAATTTTATCGGGATCAATATTTTTCCAGTTATCTCATACCAACTATGGCTATATTTGGTATATATTAACAGTTAAATTCACTTTGCGGGATATTGTAGAACAAAACTTCAAGAACTTGTCCATTACATGGCAGTTTAGAACCCGATATTTGGTGTTTTACGACTCCTATTAAAAATATACTCTTTTTAGAAGTGCGTAAATCTAACAACATCTTGTCTGAACGAGTGATTTTCGTTTACTAACAAAATAGCAAGTTACTACAAGCTTATCAACACGTTTGCTCGCTGGCGTCTTAATGTACAAGTACTAATATCTTTCGATGTAAGTCGGCACGGGTTGCAGTTGTCCAAAGTAAACGAAATTTTATTTATAAGTGTTTTGTAATTATTGAAACAAAATTAGAGGGTATGCGTTGAAAAATAACAACTTAAATTTTTTTGGGACGCCCTAATATACATATCTCCTATCAAATATACAGACCAGCCCATGAACGAGGTGAAATTAATGGTTAAAAGGGTACATCAATTTTGCTTTATAAACCTTTTTTTCAAGCCTACTGCATGGTTCACACGAGGACGATACAATTCTGTCTTGTCCCAGCTCCGGATCCATTTTCCTAGTATGAACAGTAGTTTGGAGGACAGAATGATGAACCGAGAAATTGTCCCTGAGATAGACGGGAAAGCTTTCGCCGATGGATAGTGTCTTAGCCCCTCCACCACGCACTGCCGCGTTTCCCGCGTTTACACGTATTTGGATAAGACAGTAGGACAATAGCCAGTCACTCCAAGTGTACGTATTTTGGTTTTCGGTGCTGGGCGCTCGGATCTCGTATTTTTGCTTAAAAATATTGCGTAAATGGAACACGTCTTGATGTAAGATGTAAATGGAACACTCAATACATCTTGGTTTAAAAGACCTAATATTTATCACGATCTCGCTTCGCTTTTGAACTACGGTAGAGTTGTTGAATTGACCCATTGTTCTGCCCTGTGCGGTCCAGTCTGTTCACGGAGCAGGGACACGAAAATATTGTATTTTCTTCTATATTTTCTTTGTGTGATCCCGGAATAAATGTTAAAAACACAAGCACACAAGCACTAAATAAAAACAATTCACTCGATTCGTAATAAAGTATGTTATTCTGTGCATTATACACATAAGCATTAAAATCGTGTTTTGCATGTTGGATGCCATCGTTAAATATGTCATGTAGGCTTTGAAAGGTCTAGGCAGGCGGAAGGGAATACGCATGTGCAAAATTTGAATTCTTTGTAGATTTTTTGGATACCTACACGATAGATTGGTACAAGATAGCATCCAAACTGTTGTTGGTATGTGTTTACATGGTTAAAGCCCCGTAGTAGGCGTTCAATTGTTGCGTATTGGGTAAAGCACACGGTATGAATAATTTTAAGAACATGACAATTAATACTAAATTACCGTTTTAAAGTTTGTTATAGTAAAGCGCACTTGGAGTGAAATGCCACTGAACTGCGCTATTGAAATGCCAAATTATTATTATTATAAAAATGGTTTCAAAGGAAGATATTCCAATACGAATGTTAGAGGAAACTCGCTAATATAAAAAAAAAAACCATAATAGTTAAGCGAAAATGGTGCAAATATTTAATAAAACACTGTTCGATTGAAATCGAACTAACAGAACAAAAAGTGTTTTAAATAATTTTCGGAACTTACTTTTTTTCTATCGGGGGAATTCCATTTAATTACCGTTTCGGAATTAAAAATGTATAGATATTATCTTAAAAAATTAACTTTTTTTTTAACCTTTCCCTTACTTTGCTAAAAAAATCCACGTGCTTCGGTGCTGTGTAGTCAATATACATCTCAAAATAAGCGATTTAGTATCGGAAAAATATGAATATTCATAGCTAATCGCTTATGTTTATTATATTTTATATCTAAAGAATTGATATCAAATATGCATATCTAGACACTAGCCCACAAACAAAATACAATTAGGTACCGTCTAAAATTATCTCCATAAGTCCATTAAGCTCCATAACTCAATATTTCCAATATCCAGAATACGTGTTTTTTCAAAACATGGATAAAAATATGGTCACCGTTACAGCTTGCAGATGAGTTGAAGCTTTCATCTTCATCCTAGAGTATGCAGTTTTAAACAAAAACAACAAAGTACTAATGTGTAATTGTAATGCTTAGTTTTGGTAGTACTAATAAATCCCCCAATAAAATAAAAGCTTTGCCCGCCCGACGCGCCTTATCCTCTTGATATCTTGCGTCGATGTACCCTATCGCCTTACCGTGTTAACGGTTGGAAACATCAAACAATTTATAATTATTATTATTGTGTGCCAGCGGCGCCCGGTCTGTCTATTACTCTTGCGCAACAATATAAATGACTTGTCTGAACACTGTCGGTGAAATGTTAAAAATGTGAAGAGACGGTGTGTAATGAATATTAAACTGAATCAGTTCAGCCAAATCTGTTTCCGAACAATATAAATAAAGAAGAGTGTTGCGACATGGTTTGCATGCTGAGAGAGCCAATTTGGCACCATTATATTACCAAATACCTAATTGGGAACAAAAATATAAAACAATCTTTTAAGCCTTCACATAGTGGAGGTCCAGAAAGAGTTCAAGGCTGACGTAAGCGTAACGGATAAGATACATAAAGAGTGGCTTTGATGGCTTGAGTATTTTGAGCGGATGAACAAAGAATGAATTGAATGGAGACTATATAACGAAAAAATTGCAGAAGAAGTAAGGGACGCCGATGAAATACTAGTTATTCCAAAGGTTTTGGTTTTTGTCGCGAACCAATCTCCATTACAATTACATTGGTGTATACAATGCGAACACACAAGAGTCTAATTATTACTATATCTGTAATGTTTACGGTCACAGCGCGCATATGCATAGAAGTGAGTTACATAAAATGTATCAAATGTACAGTTTGGTGAATTTGAAGTTTCTTGCCTATCTTTTTGACAGACTGCAGTGGTCCCGTGTCTCTCACACACACAATACACGCCAGAGTCCATTTACTCGTTTTCCCCAGACATCAAACTGCTGTGTTTGAGAGTAGTAACAGCTCTTCCTCAACAACACTTTGAAATGAAATACCAATGTCTATTCGAAAATTTACCTGCATACTCGTTGACTTCACAGTACACAGTCAGACCACACATAATTTATATATACTTAATGAAAGGTGGCCTTGATTTTGTGATTATGATATTTAAAATTGTAATGGAATTTAATTAGAATTATTTTACTTTATGTGATTTATATAAAATTATTTGATTTAATTTGAATGATTTGATTTAATAAATCAGGGGTATCAAACATTTAAATTAATGATTTTATTCAAACAGGTTAAATCGGAAATGATTCTAAAATCAAATAATTTTATTAAATTTAATGAACAAAGTAGATATGTTATCGTAATTTAGGCATTCTCCAGGAAAACCCAGTTTAAAATTTACGTATCTTAAAAATATATTTTGGATTCTGTTACATTCAATTGCATGTCAATAATAATAAATTCTTTATTCCAGGGTGTGGAATCCAATTAGTGCAATCCCACACATCCCATAGAGGGTATAAGTACAGATAATATTTAAATATATTAAAATAAATAAAAAAATATTAAAAATTAAAAATGAAATTAAAGCCGAGAAGCACGGGAATCCATCGGATCTAAGATCTTATCATTGGATCTCGTATCTTTCTCCAATGGTATTCAATGCTCGATCTTGAAGTCAGACGGGATTCTATGATAAGAATATTTCTGGAATGGTTTATCCTTCCCCTCAGTCCTGAAATCCTGGTTCTTAACAGAGCTGTAAATCCTGTAACTCGCCCTTCTGTAAACATTGAGGAGGCACTGCAGTGCCTGGGGAGTCCAAACATCAATCGGTAAGCGTTTTTATATTGCATCCGAAGCCTTTCCATTGTTTTTTTCTTGAAATTAGCCCAGAGATTGCATGTGTACAGGGTGGTGCAAAAGGCTATGAAGAGCGTTCTTTTCACTCGTGGACTACAGAGCCAAAATCTTCTACTGAGCATGTTACATTTTATACTCATTATACGCCGATGACTGTCAATATTTTCATCATCCGTTAACTTGTTGTTGATGACATGTCCTAGATATTTTGTAGTTTCTGCTGTTTTCAGAAGCTCACCCAAAGATATTAGAAGAACGAGATATGCTATGTTGGCCGCCGGACCGTAGGCGGAGTACTACCTAATGAGGGTACTTTGAACGGTATCGGGACGTGTACGCACAGAAATCTGTTCTATGTATTAGTGCGGATACCTTAGCGTAAGCGAAGGTGTGCAGTAGTATTGGTGAACAAAACCGGCGACACTGGGCAAAACAATTCCACACAGTATGAACTGCTCATAGCACATCTCGTTCTTCTAATATCTTTGAGCTCACCATTCAAAAAGACGGGGGAAATGTATTTTGGGCCTTCCTCGTGTTTTATGACCAACAGTGCTGTTTTTTCGCATTATAGATCATGTTGGTTTCGTGTGAAATTTTTTCAAGAGAATTTTAATCCCCGTATTGACGGTGCCATCAGAACCATGTCATCTGCGTAGCTCATGTTATTCACATAGACCTCCGATGTGGCAGCCCACTCCAGCATTGTTTAACCTGTGGGTTAGTTCGTCCATGTATATTTTAAACAGTACTGGGGACATACATCATCCCTGTCTGACCCCGCTTTTCAAGAAATAGGGTTCTGGGAATCCATCTTTCCACTTTAAAAGGTTTTCCTGCTGACGGTGCCTTGATTTGAGAATTTTTACCACTTTCCATGGTATTCCTCTTTCCTTTAGCTTTTTCCATAATAAAGGGTGGGAAACTCTGTCAAATGCCTTACTTAGGTCCAGAAAGCATGCGTAAGTTGTTGTTTTCTTCTTTCTGTAGTATTCTAACGTTCTTTTTACGCAAAATATAGCTGAGTCAGTAGAGCACTCTCTCTTGAAACCCATCTGATTATCTTTCGTTTTCATATGGTATCCGATTTGATCTAAGAGAACTCGTTCAAACATTCTAGCGATGGCCGTGGCGATGGATATCATGTCAATGAACCTCATAATTTGGGGACCAGGCCGTGGAATTTTATTCTATATGACTCCTTACTAGTGACATATATAATGTTTTCAAAGTATTGAAATCACTAAATAACTTAAAAATAAATCCCACCATTTTCAAAGCTTTATTGGTTATTATTTCTATATGCTTGATAAAGTTCAGTTTCGTGTTAAAACAAATACCTAAGTTATTAATTTCCTAGACAGATGCGAACGACATATTGTTAGTGGAGTAATAAAAATATATACGATTATTTATTCAATAAAACCTCATAATTTGACATTTGCTTATGTTAAGTTGCAAGCGATTATCATGACAACATATAATAAATCTCAACAACTTATTTGACAATATATAATCTTTAATGTTTATGATTGTTTTGAATAATTTCAGGTCGTCTGCAAACATTAATACTTGAATATCATTGAACATATATAACACATCATTAACAAATAATAAAAATAGGATTGGACCTAAATGTGACCCCTAGAGAACACCACTTGCACCAGTGAATTAATATGAAAATGTGCCATGAATTTTAACAGCCAGTAATCTTTTGATCAAGTAACTATTAAACCACTCGTATAGTGAACCGTCTATACCGAATCTATGCAGTTTATTCAGCAATAACTCATGATTAACTTTATCGAACGCCTTACTAAAATCAGTATAAATAGAGTCAATTTGACATTTACTAGACATGGAATCAGATATATAGTTTTAATACGTTAAAAAGTTAGTTAGGGTAGATTTTCCAGTAGAAAAACCATGTCGTTTAGGAGAAATGACATGGTTTAATCGAAAAATATTTTTTTACGAAGAATTTTTTTTTAAACTTTAGAAATTGTTGATAAAAAGCACACCTGTCTGTAGTTAATCACCTCGTATTTATCGCCTTTAAAAAAAACGGCGTAAGGAAGCTGAATTTTCATTTAGTAGGAAAACATCCTGTTCGTAAAGATTGATTAAAGAGTAAATATAAAGGATACGCCAGATTGGTACCACTTATTCAAAAATTTTAGTTCAGTCAATATATGATTATATTCTATGTGGATAATAGATAGATTAAGATTATGATCAGTGGTAAAATTTGATGCTGTGCTATCAGAAACTGGTGTATCATATTCATAAACGCTTTTAAAAAAATCAGCAAAAATGTCAGCGATACTGTGTCAGTGTTTTAGGCCTTTTTACCTGCATTTTCCAAATTGGCGGGTATACCAACGTTGTTATTTTTCATTGATTTTGCATACTTAAAAAAATACTTTAAATTATGATTTATTGAAGTTTCAACATTTAAAAAAATAAAAAATTTTAGCATATTATTGATAATATTTTAAAATTCCTAATTTGATAAAGACCTGTCTTATTTATATTTAATATGTAAAATTAAAGGTCGTAAATTGAAAAAGTTCTTTGTTGAACCATCTCGGATATTTTGATTCTTTAAAATGAATGAGTGTGATGAGACCCGAAATAATTTTATTCAGCAAATAATAAAATGATTCAATATTTTGATCAATATCACCTTCTTTAAGAAATTACCAATCTTCCTTATGGAGACGATCATTTATGTCCCGATAGTTCGCATTTTTAAAGTCAAACGTAGGAGTTGAAATTTTTGATTACCTTCTTTAGTACAAGGGATAGTATAAGGTTTAGTACAAGGGATAGTTATTGATAGTGGGGGATGGTGGTTGTCTTTCGGAATAATAGAATCTAATTATTCATTTATAATTACGTTGCTCTCATTTGACAAAACTAGATCAAGAACACGATTATTAATATTACGTACATGGTTAAATTGAGTTAAATTGAAAAGTAAAGACATATCTAGAATTACTCATTTGCAGGCGGTTGCTGGTATTGAATTAAAATTACTATCTAAAACGTTTAAATGGCAATTAGGTAGGTTATAATCACAGCAAATAATTATTTTATGATTTGGCTTTTTATTTTTTACTGGCTGAGTATTTTTAATAGATTGATATGTTTGAATTGGGAAGGATATAAACAGTTCCAATAATATTTTTCTTGAAATCACCACTGAACAATAAGAACATTTGTTCCACATCAGCATTTTTGATTTTAAGTACTTCCGAAGTAATATGTTTGCGGACCGCTATCAAGACACCTCCTCTTATTTAATTATTTTATTTTATTTTAATTAGTTGGTTCAATTTGAATTATTTGATTTAATTTGAATTATTTGTTTAATTTAAATTATTTATGTGTACAAGGTTTAACAATACGTATCTTAAAAATTAGAATCACCAGTTTCTGAGCTTATTTGAAGTTCAAAACGAAGATGTTATACTACTGTCCTCTCAAAATCTCATACTTATCATTATCAAATTTTATACTTATCATTATTGTCAGTCTTTAATAGTAACAATTTATACTACCTATTAATTATGATAATATACCATTACAAGTACCAAATGACGGTGGGGACTTGTAGTTTTCTCCGAAGGTACTTCTAGTTATTTTTTCGGTATTCTAATACTTTTCCACCATCCAAGAAAGATAAATTCATTATCTAAAATCTCTCATTCTTCAAAATAAATGTATATTATTTTGAACCGTAACCCATTATTATCATTGACCTTATATGAGTGAACGGGTAGAAAGACCTTCCTTACAATCTTCTCACCATAACATGTCCTCAAAAGGGTAAGTTCCATCATTTCATTATACACGATTAGATTTAATGGCTTTTGAAAGTCAGTGTCGCATCGGTGGGCCATTTATCAACGGGGAAGGATAAAGACCAGCACTACTTATTTCTTATCGGCGGGAGGAAGAATGGCTGGGTTGACCAACTAACCCGCTATGAGAACGCCCCACAGTGCTTTGATTCCAAACCAGACTATGAACAAAAAAATAAAAAATATATTCTTTTAAATAATATACATACTCGTATATCTTAGTTAGTAGCCTCCATTCTCGAAACAAACAAAAAAATCAATTCGTAAAAAGTTTTATTAATATAATAAATCTTTGTTTTATATGAATATCAGTTTAAACGTTAAAAAAATATATATAAATATATTGATTTGACTGAGGAACCTTCCTACCCAGGAACTGTAGTCGACAACTTTACCAACCTCACCAAATACCGATCGGGTAGGACTGACATTTATTTGGTATATTAACAGCTGTAATGTCTTCCGATTTCAGAGGAATGCGATATGTCCGCGTGTGTACACGTGAATGTCACTTGTTGAGAAGTTGATAGAATCAGGGCTGGTCCTGTGCAGGCGCAATTGGAGTAGTTGGATCCAGGCGCCTTCTTGCCAAGGCGCTAATAATAACCTTACACCTAATGCATCACGATTGGGGTTTTAATCAGTGCCAGAATGCATTGTCTAAACATCTAATTAATTTGAATCTACTGCTAATTTCTGCTACTGAGGTTTGCATTTATTCATTACCGAGAACTAAAGTGAAATAGAATTAGATTATAAAAAAAATACATATTTACCATATACACTGTGAGAATTTGTTGAGTTTGAGGTTGCACTTTTCCAATTATTATCGAATGCATCATGTCTTCTAGCAACCTTATTTTTCATGATTATTTATGGGAAATATTTTTTTGCTTATAAACGCACTGAAATTCTTGAAAAAATGTTTAATTATTTGGGCGATAATTTTTTGTTTGTTTTATTTTGTCTCTAGCCTGATAAGCACTGTGCTTCCTGACTACTGTCTACGGTGCATACGACGCACAAGCTTTATTCTGTAATTTTATTAAGATATAACAAAATGTTTCCTTATAAACTAAACAGTACTAATAAAATAAAAGGTAATAATAATAATAGGTATAATGTTTATTTTTTACGAACTTTTATCCAGTAATAAGATTTAAATCCATGAAATGGGAAAGAAAACAAATGTTTCAGAAAGAATACTGTAACACATGAATAAATCAATGTCAAATAAGACAAAATGTACAAAAAAAGATAATTCCATGTCAAAGCCTGAAAAAGGTTTTGAGGGAGTCAATTTAATTGATGGGAAAGGATTTTCAAACTTATTCACGCATTGATATAAGTATCACAATACTCAACCCCGGTGGTAAGCTCTATGGCTTAGGCCCTGAAATTCATGTGTTAAAAACTCGGTATCGGTGGTCGAGCTGTTAAGCTCTCGACTAGCAAGCCGAAGGTCGCGGGTTCAAATCATTTTGTGTTATTAAATTTGTGTTATTTTACATTTTATTAATTTAAAATATTATGTAGTTTACTTGCGACACGTTCTAGAGTAGAAGATAATCTCAGTATTGCCCTGGTGTAAAACCACCATTCAGTATTGAAATTGTTGTTGCTTGGCGTTAGCCGTGTTTGGTGACCAGATTTGAATTGCCAGGTACTCTCCAACCTTCATCTTTCCCATCACCCCATCCATCATCCCCTCTCCGCAATCTTCAGCCTCACAACATATCCAAATTGGGGATGCCATAATCTCACTTACTCCATACGGTTGGGAGCAGTTGTGACTTGTGTGCGGTTTCACAATAAAAAATAAAATATATATATTTATGAAAAATTTAATTAATTTCATATGTGGAGGTTCTGAATTACTTTACTAAAATAGTGTGGGTTTATTTCCACCACGTTCTAATATCGTAGAGGCTCAGAATCGCCGTCGTAATTTTTCAGTACACCAAGCAGGCAGCTCGCAATCGTCGTCAAAAGTATACATTGGTCGATATTCTTATTCTTGAGTCTCGTCGTAGGTACATAATTACATACGCCAAACGTCAAAAGTCATTCCACACGAACAACGAGTGGGTCGAACCACTCATTGTTCGAGTGGAATGACTTCGTCGAGAAGAATCAAGATCCCTGTACCTAAAATACATACATTTTGTAAAAGAAAAACAATTATAATATTTTATGAAAATGACATTTTAATATTAATAATATGTATTTATTAATTCGTACACAACGGGTGATATTATGATTTGATCGCTTTGTAGGTTGAAGAAAAGGACCAATTTATAGGATTGGTGGACTTCTATATACACATCAACATAAAAATGTTAACTCCTGAATAAAAAACTCGAATCGTCTGGTAAATGTGGAGATGCAAAAATATTCATCGAGATTTCATTTTATTTTCTTGCAACGTCAGGTCGTGTTGAAAGATAAAAAATATTTTCAATAAGAAGAAAAGTGTTTGAATTAACTTTTTGTTTTTTTTCTGGCTGATTGCTTGTAGGTGGGTTCTGCTGAGCTTGGCCAAAGTTCATTTAAAAAATGCCGAGTTTTAGATATTTTTTTATTTCCGAAAATATTGTTAACTGGTTATTAAAAAAAAATGTTAAAAAAAAGAAATATTACGAAATACACAAAAAATATATTTAAGCAATGTACCCTATTCCAGTAGAAATTATCTTAAAATAATATTTTTTCGTATGGTATTATGTATACCCAAGAGCTAAGCTTGTATGGTTGGAGTGTGTTATTTCATTATTGTTTATTTGTTTCGTCGTCATTTATTTTCAGTGTGATTTTAAGGTAAAACTTATTTTTTTAAATTGCTAATTGCTAATTGCTATTGCTATGCTAGTTCTGATTATTTCTGGTAATGTTAAAAAAATATATAATAATGATTATTTTTACTAAAGGTTAACATGTGTTTACAAAACAAGATTTAATGCAAAGAGTAAAGGATAACAAATTATTAGCCTAAAGCACAAATATAAATTGATAAATATTTTGGAATTGAACCTGCACAAAAAAATAAAAAGCAATAATTGTTGAATGAAATACTAGTATCTATTGAATTATTTGGCGGTAAAAAATAAGCCGACGTAGCACAGTGGTTCCGTGAACCTGACCGGCAATCAGAAGGTGCGGTTCGATTCACGTCAGTGGCATTTTTTTTTTCTCGGAATATTTTTTCAATTTATGTTTGTGCTTCATGTAATAATTATTGCTTATAATAAATATACATTAATTTAACCAAAAATATTCATAATTTCATTGTTCCATTGTTTTTTTAACAGTTGGGACTGTTAATTTTACCTAAGATTCCCATTATTTTTAAAAGATGCATGTTTCATGATAGCAATATAATGCTTTTATTTTTATGACTTTGAATACAATGCACACGTACGTATATGGTTTATTAGCAATTATTATTAGTATTAATTTTAGTGTTATAAAAAATGATTGTATAAGTTCCTACCCCTCCCGTAATGCCGTATTGAATTATTGATTAGATGAACATGTCTTAGACTTATAAATATGTAGATTATTTTCCTTACTCTGTCAGGAAGTGTGTTTATGTGGGGGCACCATTTTGATTTCAGTAATGCTAGGTATTTACTAAGTGTATTACTTTTGTACTGTTAGGAAAGATAGAGATTTCAAATTATCTATCCAAAGGAACAGACAGAAAACGATACACAACTCTGACACAACTTACACTTCTCACTTCATTGAAGACGAATATAATGTTAGTAAATCTATACGAAACGCGAAACAAAAACACAAATAAATAAAAAAAAATAAAAAAGATAAAAATAAACTGGGGACAGAAATCAGAACCTCTGATATATAGGGAAAATACTCTTTAAGAACTTTTGTAATTTTCAAAGATCTCACATTTCAAATACGCTTAGTTATACGCTTATAATGAAAATAACATGCACGATGTTTACTTTTTTAAAAATAACCTCTAAATTCAATATAAAAACTTTGATGAGGTAACACAAAAACTGAACAAAAAAAAGTTAAGGCAATTTAATTTAAAAAAATATATTTTATCATTTCGGTGCTGTATTAAAAAATCCCAATAGGTTAGTTGCATGTCAAACTCATCGGTAGTTGGTTAGTTTGACTACTGGTTGTACATGAGGAAAAAACTTAATCAAAATTTGTAGGTAACAAAATAAAAGGAACACTCAGTTGGCTTCAAAACAATTTATAATGCCACATAGTTATAATAACATAATATCTACGTACATAGGAAGGAAGGGAAACAGTTTGCACAGGGATTGAAATGTTTTACTCGGAACTAACAACTGGAAAACTTTTGCCAAATAATGAGTTGAGTTTAAAGTTCTTTGTATTTTTGCAGTTAACGGAAACAGTTGCGCACCTAGAAATAAAACCTCCATTCCACTAAAAATACTTTTTATAAGTATTATGGATCTTAGGAAGTAGCTTCCATACAACAGTGTAAGATATGGTAAGACTGTTAAGAGTGGGTTATAGGGCAGAATGGTGATTTGCTGGAAAACGGCTCTCTAAAACGGCTTAATACTACCTTTCGTATGTCATTCTCAGACTTCATATTCTTTGTTACCAATTAATGGACTATTATTTTTCAGTCTGCCTATTTTTTTTTGTAGTTGTTGTAGGCATTCGACCATAAAAAATAAAAACATTGATACACCATACAACCCACTTTTAAAACTTGGATGTATGATTATCGCGTTAATAACGGCTTTACACTATATTTTTAATTTAAAATATGTATATAATACACACATCTGTAGAAGTACGGCCTCTAATTATCGTTATGCTATCTGTGGATATTAACAATTAAATAAATACTTCATCTTGCACCAAATTTTCAACGCATTTCACAGTTTTTTACTTATTCCGGGATGGAAGCCCCCGGTGATGGCGGTGAAGCTATAGGCTCCCTGTTTTACGGCGTATATATTTCGAAAATGCCATCAAGATGTTTCATTAATGGGTCTAAAAGTAGAATACCGACTCACTTAAAGAATTGCAATAATCTTATGAAGCTACAAAAACAGTAAATACTCACAAATTCTCTTTTTTCATGTAAATTTGACGTATTGTATTTTTTCAAGTGTCATATTTTTTAAAAGTTGTAAAATTCAACATTTAACATGCGTTCCTTTTCCTAACGGTTAGCACTAACGTCATGTTGTTTACTGGCAGCATCTTTATGCAAGTGTGTGTGAGAGAATTCATTGTCTTTACGCGCTCTGACTAAGTGGGAGAGTGAACGTTTTTTCATAGGGCACGTTTGGTAATTGAACCAAAAATTACCAATATTATTTTTCTCTTTGTAGATCAATATTATGATTTATCCATGGCAGCCGGAAAAAATACTCCAAACAAGGTATGCTTCAAGTAACGAATAAATGAAAAAAGATTATTGTTTAGTTGTACTAAATGACACAGAATAATTTAACAAATATATAAATAAAAAAATAAAATTTCTTTTATTTCTCGAGGTCAATTTATTAATGATGTTATTAATATGTATAGATATTCTATCAAATATAAAATTAAGAAATTTACCAAATAAATCCACCTTCGATTTTCTCGAAAACGAAAGCTCAAATAAAAAAAGTCATAACCCAAAATTGACAACAAATGAATAACTGCTTTGATAATTTTATAGAGAAACTGACCAGGACGCGATTTTCGTAAATTTACTCAACATGTGAGAACTTTGGGCGGTTGGTTCGATTCAAGACCTCTGTGCGTTACCTCAGAATGATTACAACCCAAGGGCTTATAACTTGTAAACATAAAGAAATATAAACCTTAATGTTGCAGGTTTCAAAACTATCCGTTTTTAGCTTATGACCTATAAAGGGTTTTACCGTTTATACCACGAGTTTCCGAACACCGTGTAAAACAAACTATATGTATCGGAAATGTTCCTCAACACTAATGACAACAGCAAGTGAATGATGAAACATTTATAAAAAATGTCAAATTAAATGCTTTACCAAAATAGTAGGTTATGCAAATAAGTCATACTTTTTTACTAAGTTGTTTGTTTTACTTAATATTTCACATTCATATTATACGTTCATTGCTTTGCGACAAACGCACATGTGATGTTATATTTTAACAAGTTCATTAATGTACAACTACCGCCCTCTAGTGACATAAAAATGAAGACATTTTGACAGTTTGCGAAATTTCGCTATCATATAACAAGCGCTTAAGACGATATGGTAAGAATTTACCACCCAAGCCAATTGCGACCAGTACACGAGGGGCACTGTATTGTTGCGACTTGGAACACGTGCTTGGAGGATGGGGAAGAAGTTGATCGATCGGTATTTATATCTACGGACAACCTTAGCCAATATTCATACATTGTGCAAGATATTTTTTAATTTAAATTTAAATTTATTTAGGAAACTAACAGTCATTTATATATTTAGCATAAACAGCAATTATTTCCATGTTATAGACCAATGATGTTCAATTAATTCTGCTCGTTTATTCAATATTTGCACCTATACAATACATTTATAAATGAAAAATAAATATAAAAAAATTAATATTATAAGGAATTTCAAAATGTTTTAAAACAATTAAAGACAGTAAGTAGAAATACAGTTTTCGCATGATTATACTAGGAACAATAAAATAAAGTTTTAAATTAACTAAAATGATAGGATTATTTCACAAAATAAAAATATTAAGTTATCATTACATATGATTTCAAGTTATTTTTATTTTTTTTATTTTATTAATACAAGACTTAGAGGGTTCATATGATTTTTGTGATATTTCACCCTCCATGCTAGGTTAGAGTTGAAAATGTCTACATCTCCTAAGTCTTTGTGAGTTTTACAGATACGACCTGTTAAAGAATTTTGAGCATATTTGGTTTACAGTTTGGTGTTCTAAATAAGTCGTTTGATCTGGTGTTGTGTGCAGGGCAACGAAATGCAATATTTTCTAGCAGATATGATGAATCAACAAGATTTTTCACGATACGTATATAAACGCGTATAAGAATAGGACGTCAGAATTTTTTCTGCGTTTATAAAAAAGCGGTAGGGTCAAACCAATGATCACTAAAGCGATACGATATGTATTTAATAAATTTGGATTGGATATTTTCAATACGATCCAATGTATGTTTGATATTGAGGATTCCAAATGACTTGAAATGGCAAACTCGAATTGTGACCTTACATATGACATATATAGCAGAATGAGTGCGTGTGCTATATTTAAAGGCTTTGTAATGCGTATAATATATCCCAAGTGTTTCTAAGCTTTTTTCTAAAACATGTTCAATATGGTCCTTAAATAACATTTTAGAATCTAGCAGTACTCCAAGATCTCTGATTTATTCTACTTGTTGTAGGGGTACATGGTTTAATTTGTAAGTATAATTGATTTGCTGTTTTTTACGTGTAAATTTAATAACATTGCACTTTTCTGTATTTAATAAAGTTGATTGTTATTGCAATATTGTTTAATTTTGCTAAAATCTTCTTGTAACAGGTTGCAGTCATCTATCTAGTCAATAAATTTATTCAAATTTCATGTCATCTGCGTAAAATAGGAAAGAAGAATGACGTTTTATGTCGTTTATATATAATGTAAACAAGAGAAGCCCTAAATGGGAGCCTTTAGGTACCCCTTAGGGGATAGTTATAATTTGTGACATGTAACCTTTTGAGGCAACAGCTTGACTTCTATTTTTAACATAAAAAGAGAAACGTCTCAGAAGATTTCCACATACACCGATTTTCAAGAGCTTGTTTAACAGTATCTCGTGATTTACTTTGTCAAATGACTTTGAAAAATCTGTGTAAATGTAATCAACCTGTTTCCCACTAACCAAAGAGTTGAAAACAAAATCAGTAAACTGTCCTAGGTTTGATTTAACAGATCTTTCTTAAAAAAAACCTGTTGGAGGGGGCTAGTAATAGTATTTTTGCATAAGATAAAAATTTGGTAATGTAAGATTTTTTCCATGATTTAATTAAGAAACATAGGGCGCTATACAAATTGTCCAGTAAATTAATTAATTTAGAGATAGGTTTATAATTTTCAATACTATGTTTATCCCCTTTTTTAAAAACAGGTATTACAAATGCTTTTTTCCAAATTCTATGAAATATGCCTTCTTTAAAGGGTTTTTTAAAAAGCAGTATTATAGGAGTAATTAGTTTTTCAGCACAATTAATTATGAAAATTTGGTGTAATTTACCACAACCTGCACTCTTTTTCTTATCAATGTTTTTGAAGTGTTTTAACAATAAAGGTGCGGTTATATCAATTGCATTGAAATTAATTGCATTTATGATATCATCATTAATTATTTCGACATTATTAAAGGAAGTATTACTAGTAGTTTTATCAGGGATAAAGACAGTCCAAAAATATTTGACATAATTTCTTATATTTGACTAAGAATGCTTTATATAGTTAGTATAACATTCTAATTCAGTTTTCTTTTGTCGAGTTCTAAGTAAAGAGAAGGTATGGTAATATGAAAGGTGTTAATACTTTTTGAACTTTCGGTGAAATTTTAGCTGCTCTTTGATGATTTTGATTAGGCTCGGAGTATATCACGGGGGATATTTCGGAGACAAATTTATGGTTTTTCATAGAATATAGTGATCAATTGCTTCATACATAATTTTGTAGAATTAATTAGTAGCTTCTTTCATACCCATTGTATTAATAATAAAAAAAAATTATGATTAAATAGTGTAGGTGAAATCATTGGAGTATTTGAAAGGAGTCATGCTATTTTGTTTATATCTGCCTCGGAGGAAATTCGAATAACAGAAGAACTGTAATTATTTTCTCATAAATATATAACAGTTTTTTGACCGCAGGTATTAATAATTTTTTTCAGTTTTAAGTTCCCTGGCTTTCTTCATAAGTAAATTGTTAAAAGGCGTGAGGTGATCATTGAGGAATATACGGCTTGCTACTCTTGGAAGGCCGATATCTGCTGAAGTCAAGGTCCGGTGGCGACGAGCAGCTGCTAACAAAGCGTCCTTGCAATCTCGCTGAAGAAAACGTATAATTATATTTGATGTAGATGTGGGTGTGGATGTCGTTTTAGAATCTGCCGTTGGCCATGGTCACACTCTATGAATGAAGTCAATGTCCCCTTTTTGTAGTTGGTACCCAAATTTCTGGGATATATTCATTATAATATCCTGAAGGTTTTCACTTCCTGACATCGGAACTCCGTAAATTTTAACATTAGATAGTCTATCGAATTTTTATCGTTGGTTATTTTCATATTTATGTCCTTTATAACTTCCTTCAAATGAATAACTTTGCATTACAGAGAATCAATTTTAGCGGTTTATTGATCAAAGCTAACATTTTAAAGTTTCAATTTGTGAAGATAAAAATTCTGACTCAACTGATTTTATAATAGGTTCTCATTGATCTATACAGTTGTTGAATCTTGCGTTTAGCTTACAAACAATATTTTGTCTATCTCCTTAAGTCTGTCATCGAGGGTTTTTGAGAACTGGTTAAGGATTTCATTTAAATTTATAGAATTATCGTCAGTACTTTGTTTGTTTGCCCTCATATTATTTTTAATTTTATTGTATAAATTGGAATATCACTCGTTAAATTGAGAAATAATAACTATCAACGTGATTGGTTTAATTTCAAATTCTCAGCCTATAACAGTGCGGGTGGATTTTTAATAACCAATGAGGGATCTCTGCAGTGACGACACTATTTTGATGACCAATGAGAGATCTCCGTGGTGACGACACTATTTTCTCACTTCAATATTATTGCTTGTAAAAATTTCAATATTATTGCTAATAATGTATTGAATGCTGTATTGATTTGTACAGGAGTTTTAGATGCGGCTGCTTATTTTTATCGATAATCACAAATTACAGAGACCAATGCTTAACAACTGTTAAACGTTAGTAGCCAATATTGATATATGGAAGGAATAAAGGATGAAATTCGCCCCTTTTTGCTTCGTTACGGCTCTTCTTAACTTTTATAATCTCTTCGTTTCTCTTCTGATCTTTGTTTGGTCTTCTTGCTTTTTTATTATTATAATCTTGCTTCTTTTGCTTCTTCTTCGCTCTTTTTTCTTACTTCTCATTGACTCTTTATGTATTTTCTTACCTCGTTTGGCTTCTTCGTTTCTTGTTTTGCTTATTTCTATTTCTTTTTGACTCTTCTTTGCCTCCTCTTGCCTCCTCAGGATAATGTTTATTTATTCATGATTTTTCTTGGCTGTTCTTTTTTTTTTTTCTTTTCTGGAATCTAATTGCTTCTTCTTGCTTATTCGTGCTTCCTAACGACTCTCCTTGCCTCTGTTTGACTGTTTTGCACAAAAAAAACTTTTCAGTTAAACTATTAAAATTAAATGAGTAAAGTGTAAGATACTCTCAGTATTAGCTTGGCGAAAGAATACCATTCAGAACAGTTGGTTAAAATGGCCAGTTATGAATAGCCAGTCGCTTTCCCTTCAACTACCTTAACCATTGCAACTTAAACCAATTAGGGATGCCACAATCCCACAGATTCCAGGCGGTTGGACCAGTTGGGGCTCTTGTACTAAAAATATAATAGTTTACATGTGAGATATATTTGGTATCATCAAAACCATGCGCCATTTTTCAACATTTGAACAATAACCTTTAACAACCAAAAAGCGAGAAATCAAATGTTATGATGGGTTGTTTGGTCAGTCATAAAGCATAACGACCGTAAATTAACCAAACGCTTACAGACCAAGAATTACACAATAACTTCAAAAGTAAAAATATTGATTTGGTTGCTGATTTTCAATTTTTGCGATGTCAAACCTGACCCTTAAAATCCATGACATACCGTGCACTTCAGATGATTTATTATTGATAAAAACGTCGAAAGTGAACGATTATTTATCTTGAAATAAGCTTTACAATAACTAATATTTCTTACAACCCATTTCCCGAGCCATTCAATCGCAAAAATCCGTGAGTATTGATATTAAATCAACCATAAAACACGCAGCATTTTCCATCGGCGTGTTCAAGTGTATTGGTCGATCTATCATGTTTGTCACATAAAAATAACAGATCCGCGATACTAGCTCTCCCGTACTCCATTCATCACGCGGCAAAATATTATATGACTGATGTCGAAACATCAGCGTTTTATCTTCCAACAAGCTTGAGTCAACTTGAATACTACCGGGAACCTACAGGGATTATTTAATTATGCTGAATCTGCAATTCTTTGACTAAATAGGTATATTATGTCGCTTTTACCACTGGAAAATAATTATGGAAAAAGTGAAAAATGTGACAAAAGCGACAAAAGTGACGAAGGTGATCAAAGTGTCAAATGCGACAAATTATTAATTAACAAATATGAAAAAAGTGACAAAATTGACAAAACCGACAAATGTGACAAATGAGAAAATGTCGCAATATCAACAAAATTGCACACATGGTAAGAGTGACAAAAATATTATGTGACAATATTGACAAAAGTGCACACGTAACAAAAGTGACAAAAGTGACAACAGTGACAAATGTGACAAAAGTGACGAAAGAGACGGACAAAACTGTTTCTGATTATGAAATGATTCTCACTACTTTCTATTTAGAGGTTCTAAATTTGATTCATCAACATGTTGGTGGATTGAAAATATTTTTTTTAAACCTTAAACTATACGACGACTTGTCTATGTACATTTTTTTATTTGTGTAAGATAATATTATGTTTTGAACTTAGGTATTCACGAGACAGTTATGCTACAATATTGAACTATAAATAGATGTGTTACAAAGTTATTATTTTTAATTTCATGTACCTCCATAAAATTGAAATTACCTACGAAAGTAATATTGAAGTACCTCCTACGAAATGAATTTCTACGAAAATTTAATGTAAAGTATGTTTAACAAAATCATTTTATTGTTCGGTAAGAGTCGTTATATTTTAACAACATTTGATATTTCATATTCTTCTTAAACTGCAACTGCACCTATTTATTTATTTAAGTATTTTTTTCAACACAGAAAAATCAGAAATCAAAATTGAAATGATACGCGAATTGCTTTTGTTAGAAATAGCTTTTGATAAGCATTACAAATTGAATAAAGCTTTTGTATAAATATATATTCTTATTGAAATTTTGTGTAAGGTTTTTTTCTTTTTATAAGACCGCGTCCATTTTAAAATAAACATAAAATTTACAGGGTACTTACTAATCTCTTAAATATGACATTGGTTTATGTTAAGTAATAATTATTTTTGCCTTATTGACAAAATAACAAAGCAGGCCGAAAGGCGTAATTTATGCAACTATGTAAAGCCAGATTCCCCGAAATGAAAACGATCTTGTTCCTATGATTTCCCTCGCGTAAAAAGATCTGCCCGCCCGTGAAGTTCCGTAGAGTTACTCTAATTTGTTTCTGCAACAACACACACGAACGCCAACTCCAAAACCAAAACAACCGTCCAATAATAAGTTATTGTTATTTAGGATTTTAAAGAACCCACCAAATCCTAAATTATGCTATCTTCGTGTTGAAATTTTCATTCTTAGTTATATATATTATCAAAACATCGCCATTTATAATAAGAGATGTAGGTAGGTGGCGAAAAAGTATTTATTGATGTTTCCGAACGTAAACCTTACAGATAGAGCCATTACAACATCAAAAACTTATGGATTTCACGGATTCATTTCCAATTAAAAAGGTATTGTTAACATGTATTAGTTTGTGGATAATGATGTATTCCCTCAAGGTGTTCAATTTAATTTCTTATTCTTACCCTTGCCGTGTGTACCTACATATTACGTTCTTATAATGGAAATAATAAGTCTGTCCGAAGAAGTAGAGTGATTCATATGTTAGAGGCGTTCTACGTGAACAGTTAAAATAATATGATTAGGGATTCGTTTGCCAATATATTAATAATATGCCGATAGAATAATATGACGTTTCAATCGTGTACTTTCAACTACCGAAGGAAATTTTTTTTATCCGACCATACATTAGATGCTTTCTTTCACTAGAAAAAACGATTTTTCGAAGCCTATTGCAAAATCTATTTTTCATTTGTTTTGCCAAATAATATTATCTAAAGCGAGACAAGTTTTTTTTTTATTTATTCATGGATACTATACCTAAAGCAGAATGGAGCAAAAAAGTAGAATTTTTCGTTAATCAAATACTAATAGGGCCCAAAAGTGTTGTATTTCCATGCTAATCAATGGAAAAATATTGATCAAAAAAATATAAAGTTGTTGCAAAAAGAACGAATTTCGAAAAAAATTACAGAAAAAAAAACAAATTTCACTTTTACGCTAAAATTATAAATGAAACGTTTTTTGGTTTTAGTACTTAATTTTTGGTGCTTGGTAACAATTTTTTATATCACGCTCTTAATTTTGAGTTCGCATGTAAGGGTTAAAGTTTTCTAACTTCCGTAATATCTCATGGTTTTAACTTTCTGACAGACTTCCACTGATTTTCAATTTATTTAGTATTTCTTGCCTTAAGACCCTCTTGTAACCCAACGTTTAAAATTTACGTGTTGTCTCTCATCCACTATCATAGCCAACAACGTGCTTTTTTGGTGACAGAAGAACGCATTTCTCTTAATCACAGGATCGATGTTTATCTTTGTCATCAAAGATATGCTAAATACCATATTCACTGTCTGATCTCCCATGTCAAATAAGATAGGATAATGTCTTAACAATTTAGTTAGCAAGTAACTTGAGTTCGTTGAGGTTGTTATATAGTATACTTGTCTCTTTTCTACGAAATTCTACAACTACATTGTAAAGACATGCTATTGTCTGGTTGGATCACATATTTTCCATTGAACTTGATATTTGACATTTGAACTTGTTATTCGACTTTTTCGCCCTAGCCTAAACTAAGCATTGTATATTTGAAGAAACCTAACTCTGTAGGTACTGTTGAATTCCTGATGTTGTTTAATTCAGTATAAAGAATGCGTAATAGTACTCTCGTTATATAAAGTCGTGGAACAATTAAACTTAGTATCTTTAAAATTTATCATAGTTTAGAAAATTAACATTTATACATAAAATTTAAAACACAAATATCAGAAGAACAGCATAATTTATGGACCAGAAATTGTCAAAAGTTTTAGGAAAAGCTCAACAAGGAAACATACAATACATAAGCGTTCCCTAGAATCTTCTATCGGCGCTACAATAGGTGTTTATGGGGGTGAATTGTGGGGCAAATAGGTACTTCCTTTCTTCATCTCGGAATCCAGTTGAACGAGGAGTGGGATAATGGCTCATTCAACCAAATGCATTTCTCATTATGTTGATGAATGCCGGCATCAGGGTGAAATATGGCGGCCGGAGGTGGCGGCGAACGGCGATTAGGCCATCTGATTCTGAACAACTTTATTTGTGAAGTGCCACTGAATTGATAGCTTATCATTGGCGTTCGGCAGTTGAGCGATGGCGCCACCGAGCGCGCGATCGACCCAGAGCCGCCCGCCGGGACCCGATCACCATCCCCGATTTCCAATTCCCGATCCCTGATCACTGATCGCCGCTAGTAACAATAATTATTATTGCGAACCCGGCCGCATTTCACTGCGGGCATCGTTAACTATTTACCTCTCGTTTTCTAAACTGGGTTTAAAAAATTAACGCTGATATTAACACGAGTCGTTTTAATATTTAAACGCTCGGTATAAAAAGTCTGAGCCCAGTTCATACTCTGCCGCACGTGCGTGGCTCACAAAGAGCATTTAATGAATTGCAAAAAAATGTACTACGATTTATAAATATTGTTGAAGCTTTTTCCTTTTCGTGAAGGCACATAATTTTAATTGCATATTTCCAGATAATATCTGCCAGCCTTGTAAATTTATTATGGATATCCGCTAGCTACCGGCGTATGTGTGAACAAAATACCGGCTGTTTTCTCATTTCTCTTTAACCTTTTCATATTCCTTTTATCATATTTCTTGTTGTATATTATGTAATATGCACATATTGTATGTACTCGGGTAGAGATACCAACCCACTCACCATGAGGATATGACTAGCTGCCTCAGAGGCACGGGAAGGGTTTTAGATTGGGGATTAAATAAAATTACGTATTATATAAATAATTAGCGTCAGTCGGATGAGCGAATATATATTTATAGATATGATGATACTCAAACCAATCTATTTATATATATAGATTGTACACAGTTGACACTTGTCACATGAGAACGGGTCGCTTCTATGATTCGTTCTTAAGTTCAACAGCTCGGCTGTGGAACGAACTGCCGGCCTCTGTGTTTCCTCCCTCCTACAACATGGGACTCTTCAAGACCCATGTTCACTCCTTCCTCTCCACAAAAAGACCCTCCACACAGCATCCCCAAAGATGACATAGGCCCTGAGGGAAATTATTTTCTTCAGGGCCTCCTGTGTGGAGTAAATATAAAAAAAAAAAAAATAAAAAAAAAATATATATATATATAAAAATCACGTGTCACTATGTTCGTACACGCAAATCTCCGAAACCGCAAAACCGATTTCAATGAAATTTTGTGAATGTGTATGGTTGGTTCCAGCTTGAAATATAGGATATTTATACCCGACAGGTGGCGCTGTTGTCAACGTCTATTTTTTATTTTAATATTTTCAACGTTAATTTTTATTTTTGATTTATCAACCAAAAATAAATACAACCACAAATTGTAACTTCCCTACACTACCTACGTCACGTTTTAACTTATTTTCTTACAATAATCACAATCCGCTGAAATGGTCGATATCAAATGAAACGTCAAATGCATAAAATATCCGACAACAGATAAAAGGCGGTCTGCATAAAATTCGGTCTATATGAAATGCGGTCTACATGGAAGGCGGTCTGTGGCAGGACCACGTTTGCCCAAGCCCACTAGTATATATATATATATATATATATATATATATATATATATATATATATATATACAATTTAACGACTTAATTTATATATATACATATATTAAGCCGTGAAATTACATCTGTAAAAATCTGATACTCACATAGACATATGTATATATAAACATATGTTTATACGAGGATCATAGTGAGTTGCTCTCGGATTTTTAAGCGATGTGGTAAACGTATTTCGTTAGTCCTTATTCCTGGTATTTCCACGATTTAATTGAATTTTCCCAGTGATGTATCAACTTTGAGTTGTTCATTTTGGCAAATTGATATTAGCTACTTGAAAGGAAAATAAATTAGAACTAAACAGCAACGAGCTCTAATCAACCCTTGAAAACGATTAGTCCTTAATGGGTTTAGTAAATTTTGTCGACATAGAACAGGGAATTGAGTTGACATAGTAATTCTCAATTCAGTAGGTCAAACATAAGACCTTTTGTGATTCAGATATCAACTCCCTTACAAGTCTTGTTTAGATATAAAATATTGTGAATCCAACTTTGATTACAGCTTTGATGTAATAATCAACTCTGATTAAAATATAATAATAATACGAGAAGCAAAATTGCTCCAATTTGCGAATCGGAAATGCAAAAAATGGCCTTAACTTAAACCGCTTATTTCCCTTTATTTGTCTTCTACAAAGGAGATACAAAACAAAAATGTAGAAATAAGGAGCAGAGCGAGTAAAGTCCCTGTCAGGAATCCCTCCGAGACTGAATAGCCTTTAAATCCTCTTACGTTCTTTCTTCGGTACGATAAAGGGAGGTAGCACACCATTTAAAAGTACGTGAGGAATTATTTATTTTTACAATTTGTCTCAAATGAGAATGCTGGAGTGAAAGAGCAACTCTTAAAGAAACCATTCCGTTGTTTCCGATTGATTCGCTAACTTTTGACTTTACTTAACAAACTATAAACCATTTGTATCTTAGTTCATGTATTTTAAGCTGATAAGGCACATAAAAGTTTGAATATTTTGTATCATTTTCGAAGAATAATGTAGATTTCTAATATAATTTTATACATAGTTATAAATGTCTCATTGTAATAAATGATGGAGAAATAAAATATATTTATGACATTACAATAATACAATCTTTAGAATAATTGTTTTCAGTTTCAGTAGAAAATTAAATAAAAGGTTCTTGTTTTCTGAGACAATTCTGACAATTTTTTACTGTTTTAGGAAAAGATGTTCATACTGGTGAATTTCTGAGCCATCATAAAGCTGACACTCGTTAGTGAGAAGATTCATCTAATCATGTATTTTCTACTTGAGATTAGATAATAAGAAACTACTCAATAAACAGAAATTTAATATACTTAGGTAGTACCTATGTAAGTAATTTGATGAGATAACAAGAATGAAAAAATAATCTAGAAAAGTTTCTTTTAATATCAGAACAACAGTTTCGACAAGGCGCCCGGCTTCTTTTAAAGTGATTGAAATGTTAACTGAAGTGCAGAGTTTGTTGCAGGGGCTCACTTTTCCTTTCTCCAATTTCCCATCCCCGTCCCCATCCCCGGCCCTACGTTAGTGTGAAATAGAATGTAAATGAGTAGTGCGCAGAGACGTCTTGTAACGCGCCACCGTAATCGCTCCCGTACTAAATCCACCCCTTGTGCAATACACCCCAGCAATAATACTTTTCCTCCGCAGCGCCGTCGCCTGGACTATTCGTACAATAGAAAACCACGGCGTAGAAAGGTATACTTAATTCAATCGCTACCATTCTTCTTTATTCAGTCGTCAAAAAGGTAAGTCTAACAAACCCTGGAGAGCGTTTAATAAAATGCTGGTTGCATCATCTTATTTCTCGGGCTCTCGCCGAACTCCGCGCTTTTTACCTTTGACTCTTTAACGGAGTAAAGATCCCCCCCAGTGTAATTATCGGTATGGTCTGAGGGTGTTGTCGTCGACAGAATGTTTGTGAAAAAACCAGTGAGAAAGGGGGATCCTTCAACTAAACCTTGTTCAGTGGCTACTTTGTAAACGCAGTACTGGAACAAGAGCTCTTTGAAGAAGGTATTATTCAAATTAGAAACAATGTCTGCGCTACTGAAAAAAACTAAGCCCATATTCCTATAATTTACACTTTAACAAATACATAAAATAACAAGTCCGATTTTCAGAATAGAAAAAACAGAGCTTATAGGACATTATTAGCAGATGTACAGGGGTGGAAACTGATTGCCCAAAGATGGATAAATGCCACTGCCTACAAAAGTCCATGTTGCTAATTCTACAGTAGCTTTCTTCCGCACACCGCCCGCCGGAATGGGATATAAATAAGGCTTTAATGGCTTAAGCAAACTGTCTGGTCTAAGCGAGCCCATAGGAACTCCCATACATATGTGACCTAACGTGAGGGAAGTAGTCCCGCGGTACTCTATACTCTATACCACCCGGAATAACCCCTGTTACGTAATCGCAACCTTTGTCTTTAAGGGATTTATTTTTTTCCGATCACAGCGAGACATGTTTATGATATCGTTAATTACAACACAATGATACAGGCTTAGGATGATTATGGAATAACGTTAATTGACCGTCAATGAGATTAATAAGACGGATTTAGGAAGGGGGCGTTTTCAAAGCGCAAATGGCTCTCTTAACGGCCAGATTTGTATACACCGTAATGATGTTATTTCCCTTTCACGTAATAAATTGTTTTGTTTTTATTCAGACTTACCTTTCACTGTTTCCAACGAGTTATGATGGAATAATGTAGTCTACGACTACATTATTGGTTTTTAGTAGATTTCTTACTCCGTTCGTGTATCTGTAAGTTTTTTATACTACTGCGTAATTTTATGAAGTTATTTTTAGAGTTTAACTTTGGTCTCGGAGTTTGAGAAGATTTTAGTAACAAAGTTTAGCGAGCGCTGCACGGCAACATCGTAAAATATTCCGAAATATTCAGTTTACATAAAACATTGTGGCCTTTGAACGGCACACCAATTGTTCTTGCTCAAATATGTACTGTGGTGATCAACGTATGATCCCCCAATCAAAAGTTCCGTCTCATAACTAAAGCGCACGTAAAATATACGCCTGTATAAATTTACGGGTTTGTTCTTAGGGTTGCATCTTTGCATTTGATTGCAAGAGTGAATTTGCTAACAGCGAAATGTATAATTTTACGCCGCAAAACGTTTCACGTTTAATGAAATTACATTTAATATTCAACTTGATAAATTTAATTTAATACCAATGGAAAATAAACGTTTAGGTGCTAACTGAATTAATTTATACACATTTAAAATTGAAAGCTCTTACTTATCAAGGCACTATATCAAGTTCTCCGTAATGGAATATCTTTATTTATGTATATATTTGTACTGGTTTTTAGAGATATTCTCATTTAGTAAGAATAATCCAGTTATAATCACTCAAATAACATAAGGTAAGACACATAAAATTTATTTTTCGGAATAACTTTATTGAGTAAAACCTCAAATTGTAATTGTAATCGGTCCCAGGTGTGACCGTTTCCTTTTCTGATTTTTCTGTTTCAGATTTTCGTTTAGAAATCACTAATATTGTCTTCAATATTTAAAAACACATACACACACATAAAAAAAGATACATGATTCAAGAACAATACAAAATTATGGTATTTTTTTTAATATTACAAAGAAAGGCAATAGCCACAAGAGACATAAACAGAGATAATGTGATACATTTATAATTATTTCAATAATTGGTACATATTTTTTTAACAATAACAGGAATTTTTTTCTGAATGCGTAAAAATAATCGACTATAATGTGTATTTCTGCAACTTTTATCTAAGTCTATTTTTGTGTGTGTGTTTTTGTTAATTAGTTTCTATTTAAGCATTTTTTTAATTATGACAAGTGGTAATTACAGCGAGTTATGTACTGTATGAAACATAGTATAAAGTAATATATTTAAGAATAATGTCATAGTTTTTGCAGTACTCACTGGGTTTTCCTGTTTTTGGGCGGCCTGTAATACTTTTTTTTTAATATTATTGTATTGATTATCCAGATGAGAGTCTTCGTAATGTTTGAAATTTGATTCTAACTCAGTTCTCTCAGGCATATTTTTAATTTTTTTTATGTGACACCTCACAAGAGCGTCCCTGCCTGTGCAGTGTACAGACAGGGGAACTATGTCACCACCCGGTTGGGCGGCGTTGTGAGGCGGAATAAGGTAGGGGCTGTAGGAAGGGATTTGTTAATGCGGGCCTTGAAGAGGCTCGGATTATAGGAGGGAGGAAAAACGGATACCGGTAGCTCGTTCCACATACGAGCAGACTTACACAAAAACGAGTCGTAAAAACGGCCCGTTCTCATGAAGCCAACGTCAACCGTGAACGGGTGTTCAGTTCGTGTCGTGCAATCGGTCTGTTAACAACGGATTGTCAATCAGACGGATCGCTCTCCTTTGCACAGATTCAAGCAGGTTTAAAATATATTTTTACTTCAGTATTATAAACAGTAATTTCTGTTGTTATTTTCGTTTTATTTGGTATGGCGTTATATAATTTCGCAACATGAAATTCAGTATTTCTCTGTCCAAAAGAAGTAATAAAATTGGGACCAAGCAGTACATTTTGATTCTTTTCCCTAATGTAATTTTTACATTCTTGCTTAAATATTAGAATGAAAAATGCTCTTGAGAGCTTTACGACAATTAATACTTTTTTATTTAAGTCTTCCGAGAAGAAACATTTGATTAGAGATAAAATATTATTTGATTTCATCAGCTGTAATTCGTTTAATTTTTAGCTTCTTTTGGTACTTAGGAGGTTCACATATTATTGATTCATCACATTGCGTAGCTTACTTTGCTGTATCCGAGCCTATATTTATGAAAAAAATATTGAACAATTCAAGAATTTGGTCAGGATAATCAGCATATCCTGACTGACTGCATCTGATGTCTAAAATAGGCGATATTATTTGTAAATTTATTCAGGTGAAACATGCCATGGTGTCATAAAAAGTAGGAATTAGTAACATTATTTACAAAGTTGTTCTCAGTAATATAGGTAGGTTCCATGTGATACTTATATCTGTAATATTATTTACAAAGTTGTTCTCAGTAATATAGGTAGGTTCCATGTGATACTTATATCTGTAATATTATTTACAAAGTTGTTCTCAGTAATATAGGTAGGTTCCATGTGATACTTATATCTGTAATATTATTTACAAAGTTGTTCTAAGTAATATAGGTAGGTTCCATGTGATACTTATATCTGTAATATTATTTACAAGTGTCTGTTATTCTTTGATTGTTTTGATGTTCATGAGTTAAACATAATGGTAATTACTTTCTTACTGATTTCCCGACAATAAAGACAAATTTACTAAAAAAAAATAAAAGGTTATAAAATCTAAATGTTAATGCTGTTTTTAGAAACGGTTGACTTCAATATTCGTACTCACACATTTAGAAATATTGGTTACGAAAAATAATCAATTTTTTCGAAAATATGATTAAACATATCAGGTTATTGCTTTTTTTACATTAGCTCTACACAAGAAGCCCTGAGAAATATATATTCCCGGGCAACGGTACCCACTCCACCTCCCAAATTCTTGAGGTTCATAAAGAATAATCATTATTTTATTTTAAGCCAAAATTCTGAAACAGTGTTAATATTAGTAGGTATGTTTAATTATTGAAGACAATATTGCGATTCCTAAACGAAAATTTGAAACAGAAAAAGATAGGTCAAATCTTTTCATCAAGGGTCCCCTGATTTTCTGATTTTTTTGTTTCAAATGTTCGTTTAAGAATCGCTGATATTGTCTTCAATAATTAAATATTACAATTTGAAGTTTTACTCATTAAGTTTGAATTTTTACCTACACAATCAAATGATATTTTGATTGTGTAAGTTATACTTCATTCAATCAATTGACATTGATCAGTTGTAACACCCCACATTTGTTATATTGTGTAATAATAATTACCTCATTATTAATTAGGTTCAAATTAATTAGAAGTATTCGAGTTCACCACACGCAGCGGCGTAACATATATAAACAGCGGGGACTTCTTTAGCTATGATATTTTTTCTAACGGAGGTGCTGATATAAATTCCAATCCCAGCTGAAGTTAATCGGAGTCGGTTGTAATCCCAAGGAAATAACAGTACGCGTCGCATACCTACACGTGTATTTTACTCTCAAAATTTTGTGAGACGGGCTTCAGAACATGGAATAGCAATGGCAGTATCTGTGTTAGAGTTTCTGTCTTCGATGTACCGAGTTACTACAGCGTGATACTCCTTTAACCGAAATGAACATGTTTTTATTAAAACTTTGTATTTTTCTTAGACTTGGCTTAAATGCACACACTGTTACCGCCGAACGTGCAACCGAGAGAAACACAACAAACCGGATACCTAATAAAGTGATGGTAAATTTGTTAAAATCACTTAGAAAACCGCAGGTAAGTAAATTGGATTAAGCTGACGAAATTGAATTTGCTGCAAACTTTTGAACGGATTTTGTCAAGGCAAACTTGTAACAAATAAGGGCTTGCACAAGCAAGGCGCAGACGTGCAGTGTTGTGTTTTATTACACAATTAAACTTCCTGTTGTAACCATTTGGTAATTTATAAGGATTTTCAATGAAAACTAGTAACAAATTAGGGCTTATATAAGCAAGGCGCAGACGTGCAGTGTTGTGTTTTATTACACAATCAAACTTCCCGTTGTAACCATTTGATAATTTATAAATATTGTCAAGGAAAACTAGTAACAATCGAGGGCTTATATAAGTGAGACGCAGACGTGCGGTGTTGTGTTTTATTAGATGATTAAACTTCCCGTTGTAACCATTTGGTGTTTAATAAGGATTGTGTCTAGGAAATCTAGTAACAAATAAGGGCTTGCACAAGCAAGGCGCAGACGTGCAGTGTTGTGTTTTATTACACAATTAAACTTCTTGTTGTAACCATTTGGTAATTTATAAGGATTTTCAAGGAAAACTAGTAACAAATTAGGGCTTATATAAGCAAGGCGCAGACGTGCAGTGTTGTGTTTTATTACACAATCAAACTTCCCGTTGTAACCATTTGATAATTTATAAATATTGTCAAGGAAAACTAGTAACAATCGAGGGCTTATATAAGTGAGACGCAGACGTGCGGTGTTGTGTTTTATTAGAGGATTAAACTTCCCGTGGTAACCATTTGGTGTTTAATAAGGATTGTGTCTAGGAAATCTAGTAACAAATAAGGGCTTGCACAAGCAAGGCGCAGACGTGCAGTGTTGTGTTTCATTACACAATTAAACTTCCTGTTGTAACCATTTGGTGATTTATAAGGATTTTCAAGGAAAACTAGTAACAAATTAGGGCTTATATAAGCAAGGCGCAGACGTGCAGTGTTGTGTTTTATTACATAATCAAACTTCCCGTTGTAACCATTTGATAATTTATAAATATTGTCAAGGAAAACTAGTAACAATCGAGGGCTTATATAAGTGAGACGCAGACGTGCGGTGTTGTGTTTTATTAGAGGATTAAACTTCCCGTGGTAACCATTTGGTGTTTAATAAGGATTGTGTCTAGGAAATCTAGTAACAAATAAGGGCTTGCACAAGCAAGGCGCAGACGTGCAGTGTTGTGTTTCATTACACAATTAAACTTCCTGTTGTAACCATTTGGTGATTTATAAGGATTTTCAAGGAAAACTAGTAACAAATTAGGGCTTATATAAGCAAGGCGCAGACGTGCAGTGTTGTGTTTTATTACATAATCAAACTTCCCGTTGTAACCATTTGATAATTTATAAATATTGTCAAGGAAAACTAGTAACAATCGAGGGCTTATATAAGTGAGACGCAGACGTGCGGTGTTGTGTTTTATTAGAGGATTAAACTTCCCGTGGTAACCATTTGGTGTTTAATAAGGATTGTGTCTAGGAAATCTAGTAACAAATAAGGGCTTGCACAAGCAAGGCGCAGACGTGCAGTGTTGTGTTTTATTACACAATTAAACTTCCTGTTGTAACCATTTGGTAATTTATAAGGATTTTCAGGGAAAACAAGTAACAAATTAGGGCTTATATAAGCAAGGCGCAGACGTGCACTGTTGTGTTTTATTACACAATCAAACTTCCCGTTGTAACCATTTGATAATTTATAAATATTGTCAAGGAAAACTAGTAACAATCGAGGGCTTATATAAGTGAGACGCAGACGTGCGGTGTTGTGTTTTATTAGAGGATTAAACTTCCCGTTGTAACCATTTGGTGTTTAATAAGGATCGTGTCTAGGAAATCTAGTAACAAATAAGGGCTTGCACAAGCAAGGCGCAGATGTGCAGTGTTGTGTTTCATTACACAATTAAACTTCCTGTTGTAACCATTTGGTAATTTATAAGGATTTTCAAGGATAACTAGTAACAAATTAGAGCTTATATAAGCAAGGCGCAGACGTGCAGTGTTGTGTTTTATTACACAATCAAACTTTCCGTTGTAACCGTTTGATCATTTATAAATATTGTCAAGGAAAAGTAGTAACAATCGAGGGCTTATATAAGTGAGACGCAGACGTGCGGTGTTGTGTTTGATTAGAGGATTAAACTTCCCGTTGTAACCATTTGGTGTTTAATAAGGATTGTGTCTAGGAAATCTAGTAACAAATAAGGGCTTGCACAAGCAAGACGCAGACGTGCAGTGTTGTGTTTTATTACACAATCAAACTTCCCGTTGTAACCATTTGATAATTTATAAATATTGTCAAGGAAAACTAGTAACAATCGAGGGCTTATATAAGTGAGACGCAGACGTGCGGTGTTGTGTTTTATTAGAGGATTAAACTTCCCGTTGTAACCATTTGGTGTTTAATAAGGATTGTATCTATGAAATTTAGTAACAAATAAGGGCTTACACAAGGAAGACGCCGACGTGCAGTGTTGTGGTTTATCACGGAATTAAACTTCCCGTTGTAACCATTTGGTGTTTTATAAGGAAATTTAAAATATGTACATACCACAATGCTGGTAAACTTCTAGTTCTAGTGGAAATGGCTTGGCTCTAGGCCCAGAGGTCGCGCGCTCAAAACACAAATTGACTTTATTAAATTAACTTGAGTTTTGTCATTTTGGCAATTTAGGTAACATTGTTTTGCTCATCAACCCAACGTGCTAGTTACTTGGTTTTTACAATCGAAATGCTTGGATATTATTGACTACGTTTATTTTACAGAACACTTACTTATTCTTTAGCTACCAAACAGAATAAAAGTTTTTCATAGAAGAACAAGAAAATGTAATGTAATACATAAGAAATAATTAACATTAGGGGTATAAAATTATGAGTACCCTTGTAGCTTAGATATCCATTATTCCCCGTATACTCTATATCCTTCTCATCCATAGTACCAACCAAACAACAAAGGTCCCCAAATGACTCTGCTTTAGTCCAATGCTTTCGGTTATTGGAACACTTGAGTTGAAAAAAAAACCTTATTTTTTTTTTAATATGATTTGCTTCATTCCTTACCTTTGTATAACGCATAGAGGATTTTAAAGCGAGTATCAAATCTTCATCCTGTACCTTCGTATAAGATATTCCGTCGAGAAGGAAATGAAATGAAACTAAAGATAGAGTAGTTTCCCCTTGGTTAGTGAACCTTCCGGAAGCTGAGACATTCAAGAAACCTCATTTTGATGTTTAATTTTGAGATTCCAGAAATAAAAGCAGCCCCACCCTTTCTTTCGATTAAATAATACCTTTGAACCATGCACGAGTGCAAATTGGACGTGGGGTAAGATCTTTGAATTAGACCATTTGTTTTCTTTATAGTTCAATTCTTGAAACTGTAATTGTACACATTGAAGTCCATTCGTTTTTGATTTGCTGGTATTAAATTTACATGGAATTTAATTTGGCAGTTTTCTCCCATACATACTGTAATCTTATCTACTTTGTCTTTTAGTAAATATTATATTTTGGAAACCTTTTCCACTACTTCCTACGACTAAATCATTTATTGTTGAAAAACATTTAGGAAACAAGTTACACGGTCCGGAAAGAAAAACAAGGGTCTTATTCCCAGTTGCACATGACCCTTTCCCGTGACAAATGGCCGTACTGATTTTGAAGTGTTCATGATGTTATGAAACTTTATTTATACGCGACCAAATAATTTCAGGTTTTTTCAACGTAATAGACAATAATAGGGAGATTATTTTGAAAAGACATGACATAAAATAGCTTATTCAATTCGTTGTAAAACAAAGCAAAGTTCAGACAAACTTTACACACATTTCATAAAGAGATATCTTGACTTTCAGTGAAAAATAAAAGTTCTCTTGATTAATAATCTTGATATGTAAACCTTGAATATATTTTTTAACTGTTATTGTTATTTAATCTAGAAACCGGGAGATAAAAAAAAAAAACAAACAAGTCATGAGACGCCAGGCAGATTAAAAACATAGATATTGATTTTTATTGAAAAATTACACATGAAGTTGTAATATTGAAAATTTACACGCAATGTTACACATGAAGTAAACAGGTTTTTTTATATTATTTACATTAAAACAAACACATAAATATAATACAAATTAAAAATTCGTAATCATTTTTAATATTTTTGTGAGATTATAAGCAAATACCTATACCGCACAGTGTTTTGGCGACCGGGTGAGCCGACCAGTCGAGAGGCTGGCCGAATGAAGAATCTTCCACGAGCGTCGTCCCTTCTTTCCACGATTGCTAGGCAAGAGCCGGTTTTACCCCCCATGCTCGCCAAAAGGAGTTTTTCTCAATCAAAAGGTGATTTCTAAAATAATTAAAAAAATCTAAATAACTTTACATTAAAAAAGAGATACTGAATGTTCTTCACGTTCGGTGTGTATCTACTTGGTGCTGACTTAAGTTTGTTCCAGAAGTGTATAATCTTTTGAAGTACGCCTATATAGTTAGTGATCGCAACTCTGTTACTTTTTAGCAAAGAGGTAGTTTCAACAAATCGAAGATAAGTTGGAATAAATCTAAGGGTATCCGTATAGATAAGTTAAAACCAGACAGTTGGGCGTTTCCAAAAGTTTTGATAGAGCGGGTGTTCCCCGTCTTCGGTTTGGGTGGTGTGGGGGTGGCGAGGAGGGAGGAGAAACGTAAGAAATGACGAAGTGATCGTCTTTGAAAATAAAAAGGCTAAGAAGTTACGGCCGATGCGATCTTCTTCGGACATAAGTTTTAAGGTCCCAAGAGACTTTTTACATCCCTCTCTCTTGCTCTTACACCAGCCGATCGCGGATTTTATCTTCTCTCACACTCGTGCAAGAGATAATACCGACTTTCATAACAGGTTGTCTAATTTCAGTTAAAATTAAATGATGAATCGTAATTTGCCAACTTTGTACTTAAACACACGAAAAAATTAAGAAGAATCAATGCTGCAACATGTTAGGTTTGCTTTAACCAAAACTGGGACCTAAATTTACATGGAGAGGTTTCTGTGTTTATATATTTTTATCCGTAAATTTAGTATAGACATTTTTGTTATAAGCGCATTAAATTAACACAAGCATACATAAATTGTAACCCCAAGGTTCGAGAATATAATTTGGGACGGGTACGGACGGGTTCGCGTACCGCCGCCCCTGGAACCATTTATTGGATAACCAACACCCATGCCATAGGTCGCCCCAAGCGATTCGCTACGATTGGTCACTTAGCAGGAGTACTCGGGTTCTTAGCGTGAGGTTTATCTTGGTCTTGGCGGCGGATGCATTTTCCCAAATACTGCGAGGCGGGTTGCATCAGGAGTGACTGGTTGAGAGAGACCTTTGAATTCTCCAGCTGAACTATCTTGACCTATCGTCTTGCACCGCAGTGAGAGGGATGGGTCATACATCCGTCACTCCTGGAAACATTTAGTTATCTCTCCTCCTCTCTATTTTACCTAAAAATGACCCTCCTTGAGCAGCCTCAAAGATCCCTGATGGGATCTTTTATTCTCAGGGCCTCCTGTTTGGAGGATATGTAAAAAAAACAATAATTTGTAAATTTACAGAATAACGGTACATAAAAAGTAGAAAATTAAAGTATGTAGAATGTATTTCTTCTTTTTTTTAAAAAACATCTGATTTATAATACATATCAGTTTATTATATATATATATTTATTTTTTAAATGTGCACCTTACGAGTAAATTGTTTTCCTATTTTCAGTCTGAATAATTGTATGCTTATACGAATGTACAATGTACATAATTACTTTATATTTGAAATTTTGCTTTATTTACAATATCGGTGTTATTATTCAAATTTGATGTTGATCTTAGTATTAGCCTTTGATTTTTGTTTTTTTGTATAAAGTTATGCTATTATCCATGTAAATTCAAAAAAATAAATTTATTGCACAAAAATACTGAGTACAAAGGGTATAGCTTATAGGTGACCTACTATATCTTCCAGCTAACCCAACAAATACACATTATATTACATAACCCAACAATTGCATGTTAACAAATATATGTAAATAAAAAATTAAAAAACAGAGGTATTTAATTTATGTAAGGTATTCATTTAAGGTGTAGTGACATTTGTTTTAAAAAGAAATGCTTTTTAGCGATGATTTAAATTTAAGTATGTCGGTTATTTGTTTGATGCTACGTGGAAGGTTGTTATACATTTTAATGGCCATGTAGTGTGGTCCTTTTTAAATAAAAATAAATTTTATTTAATTTATGAAATTAACAATTTCATAAATTGTTGATTTACTTTGTAAAAGCCAGATAGGGCGTTAATGAATAATATATTTAAAAATATATATGTAATAACTTTAGAGTATGTAGAATATTAAATAAGTTGAGATTTGTATACTTTATTATTTAATGATTATTGTTTGTATTGAATTAATTGTTGAACAACCGAAATAAAATAAAAAAATTCTTTTTAATATGTCCATGCTATTAGACACACTACCTGCCGTACTTGGAAAAAATGATCATGCTTCTAATAGTTATCAAATCATTTAATATAGCTTATTTGCCGGAGTCAAAATATATTAGATTATCCCTTTTGACCTTAATTTTCTTTAAAATCGGTATAAATCACACTTATTGATATTATCTATTCAGTGGCAGAAGGCAATTAATAGAGACCGCTCTATGCGCCTATGGTCCGCATGGGGATGTTTAATTGGCGCCATCAATTAGCGACAGTTTACAGAGCACGGAGGCTGACAAGGAACGATGGAATTGAATTAACAACCTGATGTCATTCAACCCTTGTTTGTGGCGGGTTTTATCCGTTTTATGAACTCAATATTCTTTATATAAAATAACCTCTTTTTAATTATCTCTTCAATGATAATATTGTCTTAATGGAATCTCCAATAATTTTTAGCCACATTACAATCAGTTAGATTGAATTCAATATACTAATTTCATCTATTCACAACCATATAATAAACTGATTGATGTACCTGACGGAAACATAATCTGCTTGCCTATATTGCATAGATCAGACGAAGCCTTACTATTGCAAGAAGGCATCTCCTTCACGTCATCGTACGATTAGGCAATTTTCGGCCATAATCTTTGAGGTGAGAACGCCGCGTAATAATTTATCATTTGTTATGTTTTATAGGGTATAAATAACAACATAGGGCTATTTATACGCTCCAAAATATTTATTTCAGTGCATAAATATACATACCAACTATCACGTGTATTCCAAATTTCCCAGAATACTTATGGAGGGAAATAATTGTACCGACACCTTTAATGTATTACTTAACTAATACAAAATATGGTTACTGAGATAGTTTAGTTAAATATAGTTAATACTAACTGCATTAATATATATTTTGTACTAATGATATTTAAAATGTAAAAGCCCCTAAAAATTGTTAAGAAAGTAATAAATAATAAATAAATAACTACTTACTAGGGCCCCTAGCACCAATAGCGTAAAACTGTTCCGGACGAGCCCATTAAATTTTAAAATTCTTAACTTACAATCAATTTTTTGTTTGTAGGAGAACCCCAGCGATCGCCAAATTCAATTTTTTTGAGATTCACCTTTCTGTCGGCAGAGGGGATTTTATTCCCATGACTTATGAAGGTTACAAATTAATTGATGTTTATTTTAAGCGGCGCAGAAAGGTTCCGCTTATAAAACAAATATTTAGACTAGCGACGCCCACCAAAGTTTTAAAAAAACCTCGTGTAATGAGGTGGCGTTCTTTTATACAAGGTAAAGGGTAAGGGACTTTGTGTTTTACACGAAAAACAAATATTATATTAACGGTTTTTCAGCAGTGGCGCACAATGTCATGTTTTCAGAATACTGACGAAACAAAATATTCCAGCAAGGAATTAACTAGATATGTTAGTTGGTTGTACGAGTACAACTACAGTATAATTATTTTTTATAAATAGAAAAAAATACAACTATTAAATACTTCATAAATAATTTCAAATCACTTTGCGTGTCATTTTAATTTAAATTAAATAAATAACTTTCTTCACACCACTATTTAATCAAAAAGGATCGACGTGTTTCAAATCTAACGGTTATTTCGTCAGGGTAAACGTATTATGAAAATGAAACAATTAGCAATATTCAAGACAATATGACCAAATAAGTTCATACTTTCACATCAAATTATAAACCCTCTATTTATATAAAAAGAATGATTTTTTTTTATTTGGTTGGCAAATTCAGAATAACAACTATTATCAAAACACCTAAAGTGCTCCTTAACTCCGATGTCTAAATGTTTAGACAATATATATAAAAAAAGTTACAATCATTAAAAAGTAAGTTAGGTTTGGAGCTCCCCACGTTATGCGCCAGCGTTATGGATTACGTAGAGCGCTAGTGCCGGTTTTGGTAAAGTCAGTGGTAGAATCATGAGAATCTAATTATTAGCTCAGATAAAGGTTGGTAAGGAATGCCTTTACACGGGGGACATTCAACAATCTAGACTCCACTTCCCTCGTCAAATGAAACTCCTGTTGGAATGATAGATGAGTGTATTTACAGTCAACAGTTACATTGTAGGTATAACACAAAATGGGGATACAGTATACATCCTGGATCTTCCAGAATGCGACTTTTACACATTGCTCAATAAAATTTAGCCTTCAGGCCCGTTCCCACAGTTCGTATTTTCAAAGTTAGTGTAGTTTCCCACATTTGCACATTCGACCCTACAATAAAACAATTCATTGGCCTGGTATTTTTATAAAAATATTGTCTTGTTTGTGTATCACTTATGATTTAAGAATTCGTGACATTTTACTTCAAACGGCGGCAGCTTTCAAATAGAGCTGTTCGCTCTCTATTTTATGATCACCCTAGTTAAACCATTATGCCTAAAAATATTTGCCAATATCTTTCCCACCCCTGTCCCATGTAATAAAAACCCCAAAAAAAGTTTCATCTCCCTTAAAATAATTCCTTTAAAATATTTGTATTGTTTAAGTCACGTCTGTATTATTTAGGATAGTTAAGTGCATTATCTTTTATGTTCATAAAACAACTTAATTTTTGTAATATGTCCTTCAGAAATGTTTAAATACAGATACCTCCCAGAAAAAAGGGAGTATTGCTATAACTGGTAGGTACAGGCGTACCTACGCAGGAGCTAGTGTTGAAATAACTGCAAGGTACATGCGTACCTACGCAGTCAGTCGTGAGATAATTACTAGGTTTATGTAAACCTAGGGAAAACTGAAGAATAAAGGAAACTAGACCTTCATTTCTTCCAGTTTAAGTTTGAGCAGAGGAAAATAAGATCCTCCGCAATTATATTGTAATTTAATAAATTTATATGTCAAGAAGAAGAAGTGTTTTCCTGCATTCCATCTGACGGCGTGTTCTCGTACCACGATAGCAGAAACACATCCTAAACTATTTTCTGGCTGATTGAATTGAACAATCTCTTTTTCGTATTTGCTCTGTCTGGCAGGTGTGTTTAACAGATAATTAAAGAAGGCACATTATTTATTTATTTTGTAAAAAGCAAATAGCTTTTATATAATATACAATGGTAGATATAAATATACAAGTTTACTGAAGTCAAGCCACAGAAGTTTCGGATGTTAAAGTTTATTAGAAATGAAGTTTTAATATCTTAAAATTAATTTGGTGTTAAAGGAAGGGAGAGAAAGAGGAAAATAGAAAGAGGATAGAAGATGCTCCCGATATATTCCATACTCTAATATTAATTATCGATCGTACACATTACTTCATATCATTATTATTTATTTATTAACGCCGATTATAGTGGCTTTTACAAAAGAATAACAATTGTTTTACTTATTATAAATACAGAATATACATAGATTAAAAAAAATATAAATATAAAATAAATAAAAGAGAACAATAGAAATAGTTATTATAAATACAATACAACAATATGTATATATAAATATATAAACAATTCATTTACAATAAATTACGGATAAATTAGTACTTTAAAACTGTATTTGGTTATAGTCAATCAGAGAAGCGCTGACATACAGTTTTAATTAAGTAGTGTTTGTATGAGGTTAAACTAGCAATGTTTATAGATTCATCCAAAACATATTTATTACCAAGTACATGTAGGCGATTCATTATGGAATTGAGTTCAGCGTTAGATCCTGTATTGTTGCAATGATAGGGTAATTTGAAACGAACTGATCGACTAGGTACATGGAAACATATTATCGAAAGAAGTTCAGGGGAGTTCAACAGGTTGGTTAACGATTTTAAATAAATAAAATAGGTCAAAACAAATTCTTCTTTCTTTTAATGTATCGAGTCCCAATAATTGTAACAGAGAGGGGTAATTTATGTTTTTGATGAATATTCCCAATTTAAAATTAATATAACGTAAAAATTTATGTTGGACTCGCTCAAGGGAATTCTCATGTACACTGTAGTAAGGACTCCAAATGGTGGTGTTAAATTCTAGTTGGCTTCTAACAAGTGAAGTGTAAAGTAATTTGACAGTTTTTAAATTTTTAAAATCCTTTGAAATCCGTAAGACAAATCCTAACATTTGCATTGCTTTACTGGTTATATTATTAATATGTTTAATGAATGTTAATTTAGTGTCAAAGGTTATACCAAGGTGTCTTATTTCATCAACAGATAATAAGGTGTGATTATTGAGAAAGTAGGTGAACAACAATGGGTTTTTTTTTCTGTGGAATCTTATAAGTTGACATTTTTTTACATTAAGTGTTAATTTGTTTTTAAGACACCAATCGTTAAAGCTATTAATATTAGATTGAAGTGTTAGACAGTCCTGGATATTGTCAATAATTCTATTTATCTTCATATCATCAGCGAACATTAGAATGAGAACACGGGTGAATATGTTTGTTTCGTCGTTAATGAATAATTTAAAAAGTATAGGACCAAGATGCGAACCCTGGGGTACGCCACTGGTAGCTTCGAACATGTAGGATAAGTGATCATTAATACAGACAGTTAACTGACGCCTAAGTAAGTAACTCTTAAACCAAGATAAAAGGTTTCCATTAATTCCGAGTTTCAAAAGTTTATTAATGAGGATTTTATGACAGACCTTATCAAACGCCTTACTGAAGTCGGTATATATAAAATCAACTTGTTGTTTGTTGGCAAGTGCATTGGAAATAAAATTTTCATATAATGTTAGGTTAGTCAAAGTTGATCTGCCGGAGATAAAGCCGTGTTGACAAGTTGTGATACAAGAGTTTACAAAGAAGCTGATTTTCTTAAGAATCAATTTCTCAAAAATTTTAGGTATAGACGATTGAATACAGATAGGCCGATAATTTTCGACAAAGGATTTATCACCACTTTTAAATACAGGGGTTAGGTAGCTAAGTTTCCATATTTGTGGAAAGTGTCCTGTGGAGAGTGACTTATTAAACAGTATATTAAGCGGAACAGATAAACTTTGGACACAATTCTTAATTAAGATGGAAGGAATCTTATCAGGTCCCGAGCTTGTTTTAGGTTCAAGTGATTTAATACAGACTATAATGTCTTCAATATCAATGTGTATTTGCGATAAGTGTAAATTTATATCCGAATTGAAGTAAGGAATTAAATCATCTGGAATATCAGGTTCATACACGTCCTTAAAGTAATCAGCAAACATGTTAACAATTTCATAAATTTTACTGGAGCTATTTTGTCTGTAACGTATATTACCAGAAATACCAGCATCATTGTTTTTCATTGATTTTGTGTATTTCCAAAAGTATTTTACATCATGAAGTATCGTGTTTTCAACTGAATTAATGTAATTTTTATAACATCTTTTTGTCATTTTTTTGCAATCTCTTCTAATATTGTTGAATGCCATATAGTTGGGAATTGTTCTGTGTTCTTTATATTTGTTATGTGTTTCTTTTTTAATAACAATTAACTGAATTAATTCTTTGCTGAACCATATTGGATACTTACGTACTTTATGATGAATTAGAGGAATTGTGTCGGAAATGATACTATTCAGTTGAGAGTAAAATAGTTCTACGCTATAGTTGAGATCACCTTCCTTGAGAACAGACCAATTTACTTTGTTAAGTGCATGATTAATGTCCTGGTAATTAGCATTAATGAAATTACGACTACAATTTTTAATTAGGGGGTCACACTCTATTGTAATAGGTACTAGTATTGTAAGTGGAGGGTGAAGATTATCAATTGGGTCAAAGGATTCGGCTGACTCATAGACTTTTATATCCTCATCAGTAGAGAAAATTAAATCAAGTGTCCGATTACTACAATTTGGCACATTGTTACATTGAAATAGACCTAAATAGTTCGACATGTCTAAGATTTCTCTCTCGCACGCCGTTAATGGTAAATAATCCAAATCATTAAATTTACAATTAGGTAGGTTATAATCACCGCAAATTATAATATTGTGATTAGGGTGGTTAGATTTGAGTAGCTCGACATCTTCACAGTGATTTTTATACATTATTATATTATAATTTGGTGGAATATATACACATCCGATGATAGTTTTTTTGGATTTATCGTTTAACATTACAAAAATTTGCTCAACATCATTGTTTTTGTTTTTTAATAATTTCGATGAAATTTTTTTATTTACTGCTGTCAGGACGCCTCCTCCTCTTGATTTGGAGCTGGTGTTCCGATTTCGGTCAACTCGGTAGATACTGTGGTTAGGTAGACCGAGCTCCGCTGAGTATATCGATGGTTCCAGCCAGGTCTCAGAGAGTATGATGATGTCCTGTGTGATGGTGGGTGCATTAGTTCTAAAGTTACTTAGTTTAGTCCGAAGTCCCCGGGCGTTCTGGTAGAATATGTAACGTGGCGCGGTTATAAGTTTTTTGGTATATTTGTTATAATTTTGGGTCTATTGTTGATATATTTGATAATTAAATTATTTTCTCCCTTGCTTTTTCGATCCTCCAGCTCCTTCCACAAGTTTTGTACTTCTTGCCGTTGAAGCATTGTTAAGTCGTTCTTGGTCTTGATAATTACATTTCCATACGGTATTCCTTTTTTCTGTAGAACAGTTCTGGCTTGATATTTATCGGACAGTTCGACCTTGATGGGGCGTGTTTTATTAGTGTCCTTCTTACCCAATCGATACAATTTAATTAGCGAGGTATCTATATTATCAACATTGTTAAGAATATTCTTGACATTATTCAAATCTTCGCTCATTGTTGCAGTTTGAGAATTAAAAAACATTTGTGAATATCATATATATACATATATATCGATATTTCTTTAGGTTATTACCAAAAATGTCAATGCTATAAAATTTTGTATTATATTGTGCACATAAACGAGGAATTGGGGAATTTTTTCGAATGTTTGTTCTACACGAGGGTAGATAAAATAAATCAGATTGTCAGGTTGATCTAGACGGAATATAAAAATTTATTAAATTGGTAAGTTACGGTGAGTTCAGACCATTATTTAGGATTTTAAATAATAAGATTTGATCAAAAATTAGACGTCGGGTTTGAAGGGACTTAAAATTATGAAATTTAATGGATTCGGTATTATTTGAGAAGTGTAAGTTTAATTTATAATTTATGTGTTTAAAAAAAAAAATTGTGTTCTTTCTATTCTTTCGATATGGGCTTGGTATTAAGGAGTCCAGATCGGTGTACAGTGGTCCAGGTGCGGGCGAATATATGAGGTGTAAAGGGAATATAGAGTGTTTATGTTGTGGAAGGGTTTTGCTATGCGAATTATAAATCCCAGCATTTTATTGGCTTTGTTAATGATGTCATCAGTGTGTTGGATAAAGTTTAATTTAACATCCAGTGTTACCCCAAGGTCCCTGATATATTTTACTTCATTGATTTGTGGGCCGTTTAGTGTGTATACAAAGGATATTTTATTTTTATTACATGTAAATGTTAATTTATTGCATTTTGCGATGTTTATAACAAATTTGTTTAATTCGCAATAGACAAAGAGACGATTAAGGTCCTCTTGAAGTTTAGTGCAGTCGTTAATTGATTTAATAACTAAGTATATTTTTTTATCATCTGCATATGCTAGGTAATTAGCATGTAAAAAACATTTTTGAATATCAAATATATACATATTTAATAATAATGGGCCTAAATGAGAACCTTAAGGTACACCGGAGGGCACAGAGAAGAAACTGGACTTTGTTTCCTCAACTAAGACACTTTAAAGTCTACTCCAAAGGTATGAAGTGAACCACCGGAGTAAGTCACCATGGATGCCAATTTTTTTTAATTTTTGAATTAAAATGAAATGGTTTACCTTATCGAAGGCTTTAGAGTAATCAGTGTAGATTACATCTACTTGGTTTCTATTGTCCATATTGCACGTTAAATATTCCGTAAAATTTACCAGGTTTGTTAGTACTGATTTTTTTTGAGAAATCCGTGTTGTTGGTTTTGTATATTTCGAACAATTGTTGTGTAAATTTGATCGTAGACAATGAGCTCAAAAAATTTACTAAATACCATGAGTATTGAGATTGGGCGGTAATTTTCAATGTTAATTTTTAATGTTAATGGGGCAAAGGTTTAGTGTACGCTTATATAAGTTGTCCCGGGAAATGCAGGAGTTGTGAGGCCATCGAGGTGTTACTCACAGTCATTGTAGAGTAGTAACTAAGATTTTGATCGTCTACATGCGCAAAACGGGCGCGTTCTAGACTTTAGTAATGTTGCGGGAACTTCGTCTGGCACTCAGCGTCCGAGACCGGTTTTTGTGGTAGCAAACCGTACATGTTATTGAGACCAACGCTAGATTTGAAATGATGATGGCGGGTGGCTAAAACCGTTGGGGCTTGGCGTTGGTGCGCAGTGGGATGTGCGCGTGGTTCGAAATATCTTAAAAATATTAAAATATAACACACACACAATAAGTTCCACATGTACGTAATGTAATTTTTATTATTATTCAAAAACTATAACGAAGAGTGGTCACTCAAAAAATTAAATTTACTCACTCCAAAAAACTATTGATTTCTTTATATTTCATCAGCTTTCAAATAAAACAAATAAAAAGATAAATATTTTTGACGAACTATGTTACATTATTACACATAATAATAATGGTAATATGAAATATCATATTTATAATAAAATGACCATTTATTTTATATTTATCGCTCAGGGTGGGTATTAACTGAATATCACAGAGTTCTTTTACTACAAGGACCCAGTTATCGAAACCTCAAACTGTATGTTGTGAATTCCTCGATATGATATTGTATTTTGATAAAAGTCTCGGAAATTTATTTTTATCAGTTTTCATTTATATTTTCCATCGTAGACTTAATCTATTCTTTTCATCTTAATTCACGTGACATGAACACGATCCGTAGAGCGTATACTACACAGTTGATGGTGGCTATAAATACTGACGGTGTATCTTCTTAAGATGAGCGGGAAAGGCTTAAAAATAAACATCGAGAAATTGGAATTGTCTTGTAAGACAAATGAATTGGTAACTAAATATTACACATAAATTAAAAGTATGCTCAAGCTTCTGACATAGTCGTAAATTTCTGAGGACATTGGAATAAATTAACAAAAATAATCAAGTTACAAATTAAAACAAGTTAATAAAATCCAATGGGAAAATTTACATTAAATTGATTGTTATTCTTCCATAGTGTTTTTGTGTCCCCCTTTGCCTTTTTACTTTCACCTGATAATACATTTATTAAACATTCTATATATTATGCCAACACGCTCAGAACGTCATCCATTGCCTTTGTTTTCTCATCGGTTGAGGACACCCACCACTTCCCAAACGGTTTTAAGGACCAAGTATCGGTTATATCGGTTCTCACTTCAAGACTCTACTTTTGTTTGTAAAATTAAGTTACTATTTAATGCTTCTAAATGCCTCCAACTGCCCTTAAACAGTACAACATACATTTGTATTTAACAAAAACAGGCAAGGCAGTTTGTTATTGTTCTTAAAGTTAGTTGAGAGAAAAAAAATATTAAGAAGAACAAGCAAGGTAAAAAAAAACAAATTGAAACACTTTCCCATGGCAACGAACAATACAAGAACTGCCCCAGATTCTGGTGCACCACAGGCAATCCTTACGAGAGACATTGAGCAGTGGACGGGAAGGTCTTCTTTTGAACTCTTCACTCCGTCCCCGGTAGAACAGTGGCCAGACGTGACCCCTATTAATACGGTGGGATAGTGGAGAAGAGATTTCCGAAGATCCCTGGGGACTAAATTACTCCTTGCAGCCGACAGGGCCACAAGAGAACTGGAGATCAGGGTCGAAGTGAACACTACCTTTCACTGCTACCGCTGTGTCAGGGGTGAAGCAGTAAAAAGTGCAGGAAACTATGCGCTTACGAAGACAAAAATAATAAAGGCGCCGCTTGTATCAGGCAAAGACAAGGGGCTATTCCACTGTCTTATGGGAAGGGTGTAAAAATACAAACGAAGAAACAGTAGAATTCTTACAATTAAATAAAACAGTATTTTTTTTAAAGGATTTGACCATCATTCCTAGAATAAATTAATAAAAGCAAAGTAGTTCGTAAAGCAAAAACCTTTTTTATAGTACCAGGGCGATAAGTACCTAAATATATTTAACGAATCTAAGTGCATCCCATCTCTCCTCTTGCATGTTAACAATTTTGTTTAAACACTCGGAATTTACCTTGTTCGATAACCTCGAAATAATTTAGATATATTCAAAACCTAGTTCAAACAATAGGACAAGGTTTTCTCAACAACTGAATACAGTGCTTCACTATGGAATATAAGCGCTCACACTTCCATGATAAACGTCGAGCTTAATTCCCCAATGCGGACCATCAGCGGGACCTCCATCCTGGCTTCCCGCAAAAGTAACCCCGCCAAGTATCAGTCTTCAATTAAACTAGTTATTTTCCTTATTTTAAATTCACTGTCTTACCCTTGTTGGCCAAACAAAGAAAACGGTTCAGCAAATTTTCTATTAAATGGCGTTGAGCGTGAAAATCAAGGTGAACATATTTCTTTTTAATTTATTTTCAACATTGTTAGAGCATTTGATGGCAACACAGTAGAACGCTCTTGCGAGTTGATTTTTTCAGCTCTAGCAAGAGCTTTTTCAGCTCGAGGTTGCAACACTGAAGGATTATAAAAACGCACTGCAAAATAGCGCAATATCTTTTCACGATGATGTCTCTTACCCTACATGCCACCGGAGGTACTTATTGATAGAATAAGATAGGCTCCCCCGGTTATCTCTCACTCCAGAAGATATGTGGAAACTAGAGGGGAAATTGGCTGACGTGAGAAATGCCCATATTGCCCGTCTCGTACACGACCCTTCTGAGAGACAGCCTGGGTTTTCACTGTCTCGTACACTCTGGCCCACCATCAATGCGATAAGGTGCTTACACTAAGCATCTTATCGCAATGATGAAAGAGTTGGCAATGTGTGAATACAGTGCCGTGCAGACCATTAAATATGTAGTCCTTGACTGCCCGCTCCATTCATTCCCCATCGGGATTGGCGAGGTCTACAAGACGACTCCTCCAGAGGCCCTAGACTGGCTAACAGATCTATTAAATAAATAAAGATTATCGTGGTAAAAACAAAGTGTTTAAATTATTTTATTAATAAAATGGTGCCACAAAGTGAATTTGCAAAATTTGAAGAAATATTGCTTAGTTTTTATAACTGAATTTTATTTTATTTTTATTACGATAATTTATTTTATTTGGCTTATTTTATTTATTAATATTTGATTAATATAACATAATTTCCAAGGAGTTTTTTTTAATTACATTCATAATTTCTCACATCAAATTGTTAAACGGGAGACTCACATTACTAAATCATTTAACATTAAAAGTATCGTAATTAATAAATAAATAAAAAGTGTTAAATTTGGATCAAAGAAATTATTGTTGTTTTTGGGTATGTATGACATGTATATTCTTCACGATACTACATACTACTTAGTACTTTTTCAATCTGAAAATAACTTTACCTAACTTTTGAGACCCGGAGAAAATTCTGCATAGATTGAGAGTTCACCCTTGTGTTTATATAAAGAGCAAATCAACATAAGGCACTTAAAAATTAAATTGTTATAAACACGCAGTATTGTAATTTATTTTTTAGAATCGCCCAGTTAAAGAATTTGAAATACCTTAGCCTTTTTTAAGGTAAATAATAATTATTCACAATAATTTTATAACTTGTATAGCGCCATTTTCGTGAAAATTAATAAAAAAATCAATCAAAAATCAGTTAAAAAATCAATCAATAAAAAAATGAATTCAAAATGAAATCAAGAAATCAATGAAAAATAAAAATTTTTAAAAATAGAACAAAATAAAAAAAGTAACTTCACAATTATATACAAATTCTTTTTAAATGAAATGAAAAGAATTTGTCATTCTCAGACTATAAAAATATTACCATTCGTTATTTCGGCTACTGGTATTATACCTAGCTCTCTCATTAAAAATTTACGCGCATTAGATCTATCAAAAAATTTATGTATAAAAATGCAAAAATCAGTAATTTTAAATACACGTAGGATAACGAAAGATTTTTTAAATATTTATGTTGAGGGATCAATAGGATTTATAGGCCCAGTTAGAAGTTCTACCTAGCCGAACTATTTTATATAATGCACTTGCACAATGTTGGTTGACTAGATGAACATTTGTGGAAAAGTGTGTGGAAGGGTTTAGTTTTTTCTATGGGAAAGATTTAACCCGGACATAAAATCGGAAAATGAATAATCAATTAAAAAAATAATGAAAAACCATCAAAAAATCAATGTAAAATCAGGAAAGAAAAAAATATTTAGAAAGATTACTTTTATTTCAGAAGAAATTAATATATAATTTGAAAAGCATAAATTCGTTCTCTGTCAACTATTAAAATTAAGGTTGTAAAAATGTTTGCGGCGACAAGAGTATCAGAGGAGATTATACTACCATCGTCACCCACTGGCAAAGGGCAAATATTTTGCCTTTTGTATTTCCAGTTTTGTAACGAAAAGTCAACAGTTTTACTTAGTGCCTCCTTCAGTGGACCGCGCCGTGTGACACCGAAACGATCCTGCTATTTATTTAGTAGAAGTTACGGCTTGGGACAATCTGTTGGGTGTAAGGAGATTTGCTGCGGGACAACAATGAGGTTTACTTCATTTTACTCTTATTTTATGAAAACAAAAAAATGTAAAAATATATTTTTCTACATTGTCAACCTTAATTGGATATTAATAATATTAACAAACTTTAATTTATTCTCTATGGCTTAACAACTACCTACATAAAAATGCAATTTTGTCACTAACACTTCCGTAAAATTCTCGATTCTCAATAGTCAAGGCACTTTGAATGTTTTGTAATCTGCTTGTTTTTTTTTAAACTTCATTACATAAAATTAGCTGAACAAACACTTCTCTACATCACCTTCTTATTCTAGGCGTTTCACAGCTAGTGAGTAATTTTTGTACGCCAGCACCAATATTGCACCATATTGTCTATGGATCATTCCTCAACGAGTGACTCTTCATACCGCTCAAGCAAAATATATGTTTTATAGTTTAAATATAACATGTTTTAAATAAAATGTAATATCATAAAGTGCGCGATCTCAAACTATAAATAACACAATAATAATAAATAAAAACAGTTTCATAAATCGTATTATCCAGTGATATTTAAATTCCAGATAGTGACAGTTACTAAATTCAAACATACCCACAATACTAAATCAACATGTCGCTCGAAGAACTTAACCAAAAATTCGTGGTAACGATGAATGAATTTGAAAATCGGCTCGATAAAGTCAACAAAAAACCCGGCAACCCGAATTGTGACCTCACAAGTCTCCGTGGAGACTTCAATGCATTTAAGTTGAAAATTACATCGGAGATGACGGCTCTTCAAGAGAATATTGCTCAACTTGAGCTTCGTGTGGATGCCATCGACGCTGCTTCTAGAAAAAATCTGTTACTTCTACATGGCGTAAAAGAAGATGGACCAGAAGACACGAGATCCCTTGTGACTGCGGCGTTGACCGGTCTAGGGTGCCACGACGCCATCAGGGGTATCGTCTCCACCAGAAGACTTGGTCGCATGAAACCAAATAAGAATCGACCCATTCTTATTGAATTCCAGCGCCAACTCGACCGTCGATCTGTATGGGAGAGGAAGAAAGGGCTGAAAAACTCCTCTCGTCTACTAACTGAATCCCTAACAAAAACACGACAAAAACTCTTTTCCTCTGCACGTTCAATCTTTTCAAACAACAAGTGTTGGACCAGCGACGGCACAATTGTGGTTCTGCTCCCTGATGGCAGCAAGCACGACATCAGTACCCAAAAGCAGCTGGATGTCGCTGCCGCTCTTGTGACCAAACTATCAGCCAGCACCAGCACTAGCACCAACACCGGCTCCAGCGCCAGCACCAACACCAGCACCAGCACCAGCTCATCCAACACCTCATCCATCACACCCGGTCCCCATCCTCAACACGATGGCTCGAAGTCTATTGGCCTGCGCCCCAGAACAAATACGAAAAAATAAGTGTATAAAAAAATATGTTTATATTCGCAAAGCATTTATTTCTACTAATGAGTTGCTTTCATGCATTATTATCAATTTGGCTAATTATTGGCTAATTGGAAATAATTTTCTCCCAAGGAAATAATAATAAATTGTGTTGGTTAGGCAGATAATTAATTTTATTGCAAAATAACTTATCCAAATGCTACTTCAATAACCACATTAAGTCATTGAGGTATGTATAACCCATTGTAATTAATAACAACTAATTATATTGCATTTGGGTGGGTATTTCGATACTAGGAATTTGGCCTGCTTATTATTCTTATTTCGATAAAATTTTCTTAAACTCATTATATTTCATCATTTATTATCCTATTTCTTCTATAACACGGGTATTTATTCCTTATGTTCTACACAAACCTATAGTATCAATTGTATATTATTGTGCGCTTGTGGCCATAATTTATTTACTTACCTCTTTATTATTTACTGTGCGCAATAATAGAGACACAAAGCCTATATTAATATATCAACTAAATAGTAGTGACTGCACCCACAGACGTGAATATAGTTCGCGGCGTCTCGGTACCTACATTTCATTTGTAATTTATAATATGATATGAAGATTTTCATTCATATTATGATGTTATAAATTGAATGTAAATCTATCTTTCTACTCTTTTTAACGCACGTGTTCAGTTTTTATTGATACATTTAGCATTAAAATTAAGATTGCCTTTATCTGCTGTGACTTCTGTTTATGATTTGAAGTTTTATATAAACCTATACCATTATATTATATTTTTAAACATATTGTCGCCTCCAATTAACTTCATATATACCTTTGTAATTTGTAATTGCTTTGAAACATTTATATAGGTATGTGACGTATTGAACACTGTACATACTAGAAATATTATTATATTTCACTATCCATAAAAATAAAAAATAATTTTAAAAATATGTTCATATATAAATGTATATGTACGTATCTTTTACCTGTTTATTATTTACTCAGCGCAACAGAGACACAAAACATATATTAATTTACGTACTTTTATAAATAAGTGAACTACACCGCGAACTATACACACAGACTTTTAACTTAGCGTCTCGGTACCTACATTTCGTTTACAATATGATATTATGAAGATTTACATTCGTATTGTGATATTATTATATGAATGTAAGTCTATCTTTCTACTCTATTTTACTCTATTTTTCATATTATGATGTTATTATATAAATGTAAGTCTATCTTTCAACTCTATTTTACGCACGTAAATAGTTTTTATTGATAAATTTAGTTTGCCTTTATCTGCTCTTACTTTTTTTTTTTTTTTGATTTGAAGTTTTATATATACCTGTACCATTATAAATTTTTTAATCCTATTGTCACCTTCTATTAACTTCATAGATGTCGTTGTAATTTGTAATTGATTTGAAAAATGTATGTAGGTATATGCATTGAACTTTGCGTATATTAAAAATATTATAATATTTCACCAATGATTAAAAAATATATATACATGTATGTGTATGTATATGTATAATATTTACGTGTATTTCACAAGTAACTCACGACTCACATATACCAACAATTCACTTAGGTATCTATGATGTAATTTTAGACATGATTATATATCCTATATATCTTATAAATTAATATTTTGTTTATGCTAAAAATATTTCTTTTAACATACAACCGTACTATTAAGATCATCGCGCACTGCATTTTTATCATTTTTATTTTTATTTAACCTTCCGTAGAATATAGTAATTTATATGTTTTTTTTTAAATTAGTTTTTTCTATTTCCTTGTATTTTGTTATCTTCTTATATTGTTTATAATCATATGTTTTTTAATTCTATAATTCGTCGAGTAATCGACGTATTATTTATCCACAACCTTACACCATTCCCCCATTCCACTCTCACTCCCCCCCTCTTTCCTTAGACATCTTACATAAAAACGGGCATGGTAACAGACTAAACAACTTAGAGGCACTAGAAATTAAAAAAGCTGTAAAAACCAAAAGTCAGATACTTAATAATCAATTAGACATATCAAGTAGTCCAATATTAGGTCTGTTTCCAATAAACCCATTTAAAAATCCCAGTTCTCCTTACCTCCTTACCACCATGCCAGTTGATGCTTTGTTTCTCCCGATTTATTGATATAACCCATTAGTCTACATAATTATCTAGCGGTTTTTCCATTACTTGTGCACTTATGTTAATGTATTTTATGACCGTCTTTGTGTTGCTTATATTTGTATCATGTTGTCTCCCTCTATATTTTTTTTATATATATACACACATTATGTACTTCTTGTTTAGTATTAATTTGTACCCTGATGATGCTTAAGTAAAGCGAAACCGGTCGATTCTTAAATTAATAAATATCGTGGTTTTAAAACAAAAAAGTATTTTATTTTATTAAATATGTCAAACCACAAAGTGAATGCTTTCTACAATAATAAATAATAAACAACTTTGGAACTATGCTAAAAGCAAAAGTAAAACAAATGGCATCACACAAATCATGCACCTTAAAGATGAGTCAGGCACCGGTGCTCAACAAGTGTGTCATCTTTTCTCTAAACACTTTCAGTCCACCTACGTTAATGATAAGGACACGAATGATCCCAGTATAGTCGATAGTTTTACCTATATGAATAATCATAACCCGATTGGGAACGTACAAATAAACAATTTTTTGATCAATAAATACCTGAAGAATTTAGACATTAGTAAGGGTGCTGGCAGTGATGGTATATCGCCATACTTTATCTCAAAATGTGCAAAAAATCTTTCATACCCCCTAACTAATATATTTAGAATGTCACTAAAAGCAGGAACATTTCCTACAAAGTTTAAAGAAGCAACTATAATCCCTATTCATAAAACAGTTTCTAAAAGCAACCTTGTAAACTACCGCCCAATCTCAATTCTAACTGTATTTAGTAAACTCTTTGAAAAAATTGTCTACGATCAAATTTATACAACAATTGTTCGCAACATACAAAACCAACAACACGGATTTCTACAAAAAAGATCGGTACTAACAAATTTGGTAAATTTCACGGAATATTTAACGAGCAATATGGACAATAGAAACCAAGTAGATGTAATCTACACTGATTACTCTAAGGCCTTCGATAAAGTAAACCATTTCATTTAAATTAAAAAATTAAGTCAAATAGCATCCATGGTGATTTACTTCGGTGGCTCACTTCATACCTTCGGAGCAGACTTCAATGTGTATCAGTTTCGGGAACTAAGTCCAGTTTCTTTTCCGTGCCCTCCGGTGTACCTCAAGGTTCTCATTTAGGGCAATTATTATTTAATGTGTATATTTATGATATTCACAAATGTTTTTTACACGCCAATTACCTAGCATATGCAGACGATAAAAAAATCTACTTAGTTATCAAATCAATCGAAGTTTGCATTAAACTTCAAGAGGATCTTAATCGTCTTTTTAACTACTGTGAATCAAATAAACTTGTAGTAAATACCTCAAAATGCAATAAATTATCATTTACACGTAACAAAAATAAAATTTCCTTTGATTATACATTAAACGGGACACAAATCAAAGAAGTAGATTCTATCAGAGACCTTGGGGTAATACTGGATGTGAAATTAAACTTCATTCAATACACTGATGCTATCATCAACAAAACCAACAAAATGATAGGATTTATAATACGTTTAACGAAACCTTTCCGCAACCTTTATTTTTTTATTTATTTATTTATAATGTATTACAAAAAACATGGTAAGTAACACATTATTCCCAATGAGTTGAGATAAAACTCATTACGGGAAGTACAGACACATAAAATACATTTTACAAGGATATTACACTTTAAAAAAAATACAACATATTGAAAAGGAAAAGAAAAATAAATAAAAAAGGAAAAATACATTGTTAAGAATAGAGATTTTAAAAATACTGAGAGACATCTATACACATGAAACATAGTAAACCAACATATGAAAGCGAGCGAAAATTCACTGGTTTAAAAACATTTTCAGGAAATAATCTTTAAGCGTTTTAACTAATATTTTTTTGTTAGTTACTGATTGCTTTATTTCATTAGGTAATGCATTGTATTGTCTATATGCAATATATTGTAATGAGTTAATACCAAATTTTGTTGTGTGGGTAGACGATGCTAGGTGTATTAGATTTTGGGACCGTGTTTTGTGCTGGTGTATGTCTGAATTAAATGCTGGTTTGATGTTAGTGTGTGAGGATCTATGTATGATTTGTAATATTGTACAAGTGATATTGTATTTAGGTAGAACCGTAAAAGGAAGTATGTTTGTCTTTAAATATATATCTTTGATATGTATATCCCACAGAAGACGGTAGATATTCCTTATTGCTCGATTTTGAATCACTTGTATTTCTGATATTTGTTTTTTAGTAATAGTGCCCCAGATACTAACTAAATAACTCAGATGGGAGTGAATCATCGCATAGTATGTGGCCCTTAGTAGAGATGTAGAGAGAAGACCTTGGAGTCGGTACAGTACGCCGGTTATTGGGGATATTTTAGATTTCACATGCTCAACATGGGAATTCCACGAAAGTTTAGAGTCTATTAATAGCCCTAAATATTTCGTGACTTCTATATTTTGGAGCTTCTCAGTTCCAAGTGTGATATTCATGGGCACATAATCCTTATTACCGAAAGTTAGGTAGTGCGTTTTTTTTATATTGAGGCTCAATTTATTAATACGCAGCCAATTAGCTAGAATTGAGACATCTACATTCATTTGAGACTCCAGGTCACTCAGGCTTGTACTGTGATAATAGATTACAGTGTCATCCGCATAAAGTTGGAGGTTTCCAGAGATACCACATTTAGTTATGTCATTGACATATAGCAAGAAAAGCAGAGGCCCAAGAATTGATCCCTGTGGCACTCCACATGTGATTTTACCTAAGCCACTCGAGACACCTTTGACTTCAACAAGACAAAATCTATCATCTAAGAAGCTTCGGAGGAGATTTAGGGGCTTCCCAACAATTCCCAAATATTCCAATTTCTTTAAGAGTATTTCATGATCGACCGAATCAAAGGCTTTTTTGAGATCTATGAATATGGCTGCCACATATTCACCCTGGTCTATATACTGTTGAAGGTTGGAGATAAAATCAAAGGCGGCACATTGAGTACTAGAATTTTTCCGAAAGCCATATTGTTGTGGTGTAAGGATATTATTCGCAGATATGTATTTTAGGAGTCTATCTTTGATTATGGTCTCAAATACTTTTGAAAAAACCGATAGAAGTGATATAGGACGGTAGTTAGAGATACATGTTTTACAGTCTCCTTTGTGTATAGGTATTATCTTCGCTAACTTTAATTCATTTGGAAACTTTCCCGAGGACAGTGACCAATTAAAAAGTTCTGTAAGGTGACCCGCTAATTCTTCTTTACAAGTCTTAAGAACTGATGGTGTTACTCCATCGAGTCCCGGTGCTGCTTTCAGCTTAGTTTTAGAGATGATCCTCAGTACCTCATCTTTGTTTGTCCTAGCCATGTAAAAGGATTGGCAAGCCTTCGGTTCCAAAAATACGGTATTACAGTCATCCGGGAATGACGGAATGGTAGCTGCTAGCTTTTTTCCTATTGAGAGAAAAAACTCATTAAATGCGGATGCTATTTGGCTCGGATCCTTAATTACGCAGTCATTTACCACGAGGGATTCTATTTCGTTAGTTGGTTTATGTGTTCGGTTTGATAGAATAGAGTTTATGATTTTCCAGGTTTTAGTGGGGTTATTTTGGTTTTGTTGAAAGCTGTTCGCATAATATTTGTGTTTTAGATTTCGCCTATAATTAGTAATGGTATTTCTCAATCTCTTTTTAAGTGTTACAAGAGTAAGATTACCAGGGTCTTGTTTCCACTGCTTGTGAATCTGGTTTCGTTCTTTGATTAATGTATTTAATTTGGAATCAAACCACGGAGTATTCAGTTGTACCCGACTTCTTAATCCTGTTTTTGGTGTAGTTGTACCTGATTCTATTGCCTTTTTAATGTGATAATTGAAACTTTTAAAAGGGTCTTCTGAGTTGCTTAAGTTGATCGTGAAATTGTTATCAAGAAGATAGGATTTTACTGACATACTGTTGATGATAGGTCTCGTAATCCGGGATTTGGTTCTATTATTAAAACATTTTTTTAAGTTGTTCTTATAATCAACAATAAGAATATTATGGTCACTAAGTGGATCATCAATATTCGATATAGTAGTCTGAATGTTTTGCCTATTTGATAAGATGTGATCTATTAAGGTGCAGCTTGTATCAGTGACTCTCGTGGGAAATGTTTTGTTATGTATTGAAAAATTGTAAGATTGTAAGATGTTGCAAAAATTTAATGAAGAGTGTGTGGATATGGATATGTCAATATTAAAGTCTCCGAATATTAATGTATCTTGTCTACTTTCGTTCAGTATTTTTTCTAGATGTATTAGAAAATCCTGCATATTTGTGTTGGGTTTTCGATAGATAGCATAGATGTTAACTGGTTTCCTATCACTGCTACTAAGCGTTATACCTAAAAAGGAATTTTCATTTGAGAAATTTTCAATAATTGCACACTTCATAGTATCAATCACATATATTGCTACGCCGCCTCCTCCTTCGTTGGGGCGAGAAGCAAAAACACTTTTGTAACCATTCAGGGAGTAAAACTTTTCCTCTCCAATCTTAAGCCACGTTTCCGTAATGACGAGCACGTGTACAATGTACCGCGAACTTCTTACTTTTTCTTCGATCTCATCAAACTTATTACGGATGCTGCTCGCGTTCATATACATTATTCGTAGACAGTTCGTCACGGGATTATAATTCTCGATGGTGAGGCACTTATGCTCATGTATGTTACACTCCATAATCTATAGTTGCAAGGTCGTTCTTGAGTGCAGCGATGTAGGCCGGGCAGTTGTCCCTATCTCCAGTTGAGTGATCAGCAGGCTTACCAAATCTGGTGCATGTCGCGCAAACTGGTTTGATGGTGGAATTTGGGCAGGACTCACCAGTATGATTCTGTTGAGCACAATGTCCACATGTGGGTTTGGTATCTCTGCAATACTTGTATGAGTGACCAATCATGTAGCATTTGGTGCAGACAGTAAGGCCAATAAAATCTCGGACGCGGCAAATAGTCCAGCTTATAAATACTTTCTCTTGCTCGACTAGAAATTTACGTACGGTAGCGGGTACTGCGTAGATACGGTGACAAGCGTTACCTGTGCGAGCACCAGCCAGGTGACTTAGTTTACAGCCTGCAATAGTTTCTTCAATGTCTTCAACGTTGGGAATACCAGTGAGAGCCATCCTTAAAAAATCTTCGTCGGACAGGTCCCGGGGAACATTAAAGAATATCAGTCTCGGTAGACGCTTTGACGGTAGTCGGGCCTTCAGTTTGCTCGAGTTGTCGAAGCAAGGTGCATTTAATAGCTTTTGTTGTTCGCCCGTGGTTGCCGTATTGATCAGGATGCCTTTATTTCTTATTTTTTTTATTCCCGTGACCCGAACGCCTAGTTCAGATGGCCGAATTGTATCTTCAATCATTTTTTTCGTACCGTCACTGTCCTTTGTGGCGTCCGCATCCGTTGGAAAGATGCAAACGGCAGGTCTTGGTAGTCCGACGCGATGTCCTTGTTGAGTGATTGGTGGGGGTTGGTGAGCATCATATGGCTGTTTTCGGGCGATGTCAGCAAAAGAGAGGGTAGCCTCCGTTGCCACTGCCACTCTCCGCATTACAGGCCCGAGATCAGACTCTAATTGTATGATTTTTTGCTCAAGGTGCCTTTTTTCCCTCTTCTCGTGGCGTATTTTTATTTCTGCCATTCTAAGTTGTGCTGTAACTGTAGCTAAATCCGCACGCATCGTCTCGCGCTCCAACAACAGCTGAGATACGGATCTGAAAACTTCCGATACGTTTCTAGCGATCCTCAGCTGCTGGTCTTTTGAGACCTTAGATTGCTTCTCTGCTAACACAAGTTGAAGAGCTGTCAAATGTGCTTGGGTTTCATTGAGCACATCTACTCCTGAAGCGCAAGGATATTCCGCTTCGGTGACGTCCGAGCCTTTGGATGACGTAACCGAGCTGTTTTCATCCGCATCCTCAATCGTGACGCACTTTCCTCCTATATCCTCTGGACTAGGAGACATCATGGTGCTTATGTGTCGTTTTTTAGGACGATTCATTATTAAACACTACTTTATAAGGACACATAAAAAAAAAACAATGTTTGAAACAAAGTATTAGTTCGGTTCAGCTTTGCGCCTGAAAATTCGTAGGTGGGCAATCGGTCTAGCTCTATGTAAATCAAAACAAAAGTCGCCGTATCGAGTTTTTATATCACGATTTTTTTTATATTTGCACTAATTGAGCACAAATAACTTTAAACAGTTTATCACTATGAATGTATCTACGAAATCCACTATCGGTTTTACCGAAAAGTTTCTGTTTTATTCACGAAATTATCGGATATGTTTTTTTGTAGGTTCTGGATAATTTTATTTAAAAGAAAAAATACACAAATGTATACTAAAAAGTATTTTGCGAGATAAGAGTAATCTCTTTCGACGCACAATTGTCACTTTAAAAGGATTTAATACAGAGAATTTAGTTTCGATTGTAAACAAGGGGTATCACAAATTCACAACACAAACGCAACCAATAGGAGCCCTGAATGGTGAGCTCATAATTAAAGCGGCCAATCCGCGCACTTTATCCGTTGTACACAACACTTTGGTTTGGGATGCAGTGAATTTTATAGTTTATATTATTAAAAAAACAATGGTAAAATGTTAAAAAGTCACTGGAGAACACTACCACGTGTTAAACTTTCGTTGTTTTTAACGACGATTACGTTTTATCTTCCGTCGGATTTATTATAAAGTTGTTTACAATTATTAACGATAGCTTGACAGAGCACGACGCTTCGCTTCGTAGGTACGATTATTATTGATGACCTTAAGACTCTATATTCCCTTTACACAGCGTTCATCCGTCCCCACCTAGAACACTGCACACCGATCTGGACTCCTTTTTACCAAGCCCACATTGAAAGAATCGAAAGAATTCAAAAAAAAAATTTTAAACACTTAATTATAAACAAAACTTACATTTCTCAAATTACGCCGATTCTATTAATTACCACAACTTCAACTCACTTCATACACGACGTTTGGTTTTTGACCAAATTTTATTATTTAAAATTCTTAACAATGGCCTCGACTCACCAGAGCTAATGAATTTAATAAATATTCATATTCCAACAAGATCAACAAGGCAATCCCATTTGTTTCATTTACCTACATATAGAACTAACTTTAGAAAAAATTCACCAATTCCACGTATATGTGCCCAATATAATACTAAATTTCAAAACATAGATATTTTTAGCAATTAGAAGTAACTCACTTAATTAGAAAATTAATACTATAGTATGGAATGTATCCAGAGCATCTCCTATCCTCATCCTAAATTCCTATTCCTCCCCTCCTCACCTAAAATATATATATATATATTTTTTTATGCAATAAAACTCCATCTCCAATCAATATTAATATAGGAGACTTTTTTGGCTTGACTGTTTTTAACATGTATATATTTATATTTTATGTATAAGTTGTTTGTCTCTTACCTTTACCAATAAATAAATAAATAAATATCAAATGTTTATTCAATAGATAATTAAATAAAATTGAAAATATTTCTATAAAACAATCAAACACATAATCATCAGTAGGATTATAGGTCCAATTAGAAGTTCTACCGAGCCGAACCCTGATATGAAAATATCTGGAGTCGGTGAATTATTTTCCCATTTGATCTCTGGTGAGTTGACGTTTTGTTCTTGTATTGTTTTGTATTTATTTTGCCTATATAATGCACTTGCATAATGTTGATTGACTAGATTATTATTTGTGGAAAAGTGTGTGAAAGGGTTTAGATTTTCCTATGGGGAAGATTTAACGCGGACATAAAGTCGAAAAATAAGCATAAGTTTAGTAAAATGACAAATAATACTAGGAGAGACAAGAGACACGAGAGTTACAGTGATACATAATATAATTATCCATACATATTATTTTTAGCAGCAGCAGAACATTTTTTTTGAATCTGTATAGATTATCGACGAAAATATCTATTTCAGCACACTCAATTTTATTATACAGTCTACATATTTGGGTCAGAGGGCTAAAATAGGCGAAATTATTTTTGAATATGTTCAGGTGAAAAATGCTATGGTGTCTTAAACAATGGGAATTATGGACATTTATTTCAATATTGCTAAGACGTAATGAGGTATCAAGATGGCCGTGGATAATTGTATGCAAACATATTAGGTCAGTCAATTGCCTGCTTATTTTAAGTGTATTAGTTTTAAAGTATTCACGACTTATAATGAGGAATACATGTAGTCGTTAGTCACAGATTATCTGCATTGAAATAAATCCTATTTTCTCGTATTGAAATTTTCTGGTAGTGGAATCCGAAAACTTATCAATGCAATTAATTCTTGACTATCAAATGCATCATTTAGAATTTTATACAGAAATACCGTGTCATCCAAAATCATTCTGCACGACAATTAAAGCATTTTCATTTCATTCAAAAGAGCATTGTAGTTTTACCAAATTGCTGGAATACCGTTTTTAAATCTAAGAAAACATAAGAAATTATTTTCTATTTTTTTCCAAAAGCTTGTACATAAATATTATAATGTATGTTCTAGAGGGGAGAATTGCACTCAAGTTGACTTCTAACAAAGGAAAAAAATAACAGTGTAATAAACATACCTAATATTTTTGAAATTTCTAGTTTACCAGTTATAAATCCCAAAATTTTTAAGCCCTTGTTAGAGATTTCCGTTATGTGATTAACAAAAAAAAACGATTTGATTGAAAATGTGTTCTTTGGGAAAAAATTAAATTAAAAAATAACCTTTTTAAATCAAGACAAGGAACAATATATTTTGTTTCTATGTTATGAAATGTGTAATATTTTTTGTTCCTGTGAAGAAAAAGAGAGTTTTCATCTTGGCAAGCAAATTTATGTTTCGTAATTTTTAACTGGTGACAATTATTTGGAACCTGTTCATATTATTATCAAACAAATTCGATTTTTGTCGTTAATATTCAGGTATATTTTCGTTATGTATCCACGGTGTCATAATTTTTATGAAGTAAATAAAAAATTATTTAAATTAATTAAGGAGAATGCTTTCATAATGAAAAGCCGTTGATTTTTAGAAAACCAACCACTTACATGAATCGTTGCTTCCAGAAGGGCCGCCCAACGCACTTGAGCCGATCCAAACTATCAAGTAAATTACTTATTACTCGAACATTGATGGGAAGGTCCGTTACTATACTAACAATTGATTTCATACACTTGTTTGCTTAATTATTTAACAAATAATAATACGCAATAATTAGTCGCCTGAAATATCAATACAAATTGAAAATATCTCCCGAGTAAAAGTAAATGCCGCTAACTGGAATTGAACCCATAATTTCTGATGTCCGGTCAGGTGCTCTGAAACACTGAACTATGTCAGCTTATTTCCAACCCGTTAAATGATTCAATATGTACAAGTACCTCAATCAACAATTACTGCTTATTATATTTTTTTCACCTTTAAACAACCAACTTTATTTTTGTAGGAAAGGCTTTGTTAGTGCTAAATTTCTCACTAGATGGCGTCGAGACATATTATATCTACATTTTTTGGTGAAATATTTTGACTCGTCAAATATTATTTTTATTTTTAATGATAAACTAATGTTCACAAGACAAAATTTTTCCATAGCATAAAGGATAACAAATAATTATAAGCAATAATTAGTCGCCTGAAATATCAATACAAATTGAAAATATCTCTCCAGTAAAAATTTGCTAGTTGGACTCAGCGGCCAGTTGTAGGATGAGTTCCGAAATAAAAGTCAATTTAAAGACCAAGAATTATTATTCAAAATTTAATTTCTAAACTTATCTTTTCAAAAATTTACTTTTGTATTTATTATACATAGTTAAATATATAAAAAATTTTTTACTTTTTAACTACATAAATACCCACAACTATATAAAATGAATACATTTGACAAAGAAAATTATTTTACAAACAAATATAATACATTAGATTTTTACAGATATTCCACATTAGAGGACATTATAATTTGTTCATATAACACAAAATTGAAATTTGTTTTTTAATTTATTTTTTTGATTCTCTTTTGGTTTTCCAGGCTATCGGGAAGGAGATGGTAAATTTGGATACCCTCATGGCCTATGCTTTTCTTACCACTTTCAATCTTTACTGTATTAGTGTAAAATTTAATTAAGTTGTCTTGTATAGTGTTCATGTACTTGAGACGTTTTTATAAATGTTGTGTTGGAGTGTATTAGTCCATTTTGTAGATTAAAAGGTTATATGAAAAAAGTTTAAAGTTATATAAAAAGGTAAGTAGTTTAAAGAGCAATAATTTAATTGACCTTTATTGAAGTGTAATAAACGCAGGATTAGAAATGAAGGATACATATTAGATAAATAAAGAAAAGAAACCACTTGTAGCCGAGCTACGACCAAACCACACGAACTATCAAAGTGGCGGAGCCAATGAAAGTTTTTTGTTTGGTATGTAGGTAGAAATGAAGGCGGCTCGCTGCTGTGCTTAGATACAGTTTGTAGTAGTATTAATAGCGATAGTTTGACACTTTGTCAACGTGTTTAATACAAGTGGTATGAGCAGAAATTATATGCATAAACTATTCCCAGTCAGGGCCGGTGCAACATATTTCTTTTATGGACGGGGGGCAATCTTCACACGATAGATGACATAGGCCACAGTGGTCGTTTTCGACCTGGTTTGTTTCAGCCACCACACTGTGCATTGCCGATACTGTGAACATAAAAGACACACCAAAAATCAAAATTTATAAATCATTGCAAATCAATACAAAAACTGTAATAAATAAGGTGTTAGTTAAATAAGGTCTTAATCGTATATTTTCAAATTTCTTCCCTACCCCTACATCCTTTAACCCACTGCATACTTATTATTTACGTAGGTACCTACAGCTGTTAACAGTTATTTAGAACATAAAAGCAAAATATTCAAATTTTTATCACATTACCGTACACAGATTCATTGCTAGCATACAGAATGTTTCATTGTTGTCATTGGACTACAGAAATGAAAAATTAATAAAAACATTAGAATGTATGGTGCGGGACAACTGTAACAATTGTGAAAACTATAAGTTGACCAATGGCTGTTTCAGAAATTTTTGGATAAAGAACCAGTTCGCTTCCTGTCTATACATTATTCACTATAGTAAAGTAAATAGGATTGGGTGACACTTGAGTACTCATACACAATCGCTTTACAATGTACAAAAACTAATAATTAAAATAATAATAAAATCATTTTCACATCACCAGAACACATTTTTAAAACAAATTTGGGACAACAGAACTACATACGTAATTAGGAACAGAGTTATTTTATAATTTACCAGAAAACCCAAGATTCATTAAAAAATAACTTTAAATAGTTGAAAGCACAACAATAATAATAATACTAAAAAAAAAAAAATTTTTTTTTTTTACTACGCACAAAATAGTTACACCCCCATACACACAAGCACCGTTTTTTTAATTTAAATTTGAAGTAAGATTTTTGTTATTATGGAGCAAGTGAGTCTAAGGCACACCCGATTGAGGTACGCTGTGAGGCAGAGGGAGTGGAGGGAGAAAGGAGATGAGGAAAAAAAAGGTGGGGAGGGTTTCTGTCTATTCAGACATTGTCAATAAACTCGGTGAAAGCCATTTCAAGCAACGTATAAAAAGTGTGAATGGTGGTTAACAAGGTAACAAGGGCGATACTAAGAGTATCTTCTACTCTCGAACGTGCCGCATACATACTATGTATTATTTTAAACGAATTAATTGTAAAATAACACAAATTCGTAGGAAATAAAACCCGTACCCTTTTAGTTAATAAACATGACTGTCCAACGATCGATAACATTTGAAAACAAAATACTGAACCATTAACCCTTCGACTGCTCATGCTAAATTGTCGCCATGCTTTAGCTGACTATTTTTGTAATAGCTAACTTTTTTTTGGCAAAACGATGATTTGTAAATTGTTTCGTCTTACCAGATAATGTGTTCATATATTTTTTACGAAATTGTATTATTTGTACCTATATTGTATATTATACCTAATCTACCATAATATTCAGATAAATTATTTTTTCGATCAAAGCCCCCGCTTTCTCAATTTATAACAATTTATAGCATATTTCTCTTTAATTCTTTATGTTTTTAAGTTCCAAAAATAATAATTGTTAGTTTTTAAAATAATGTCCATACATTTTTTATGCCGAAACGGTAATTATATGAAATTCCCTAGAATCCATAGAAAAAAAATCCCAAAGTAAGCTCCGAAAATTATTAAAAACACGTTTTGTTCTGTTTTTTAATATGTATATCATCTGTATTGCAGCTAAAGCATTTTTTGAGAGATATTTGCTCTATTTCAAAGGAATAGTGTTTTATTAAATATCCTCACCATTTTCGCTTAATTAATATCGTTTTTTTTTTAAATATTAGTGCGCTCCCTCTAACATTCGTATTTACATATCTCCTTTTCAAACCATCTTTGAACGCTTACTACGGGGCCTAAAAACGGCTTCCAAACCTTCAACAGGATACGGAACATGTGTAACAAATTTACAGAAAGACGAAATGCAATACGCTTAAATCGAAATAATACTCTTATACTGGTGCTTTGCTCGACGCTAACATTTTTATTATTTCTGATGAACATATTACTAAACTCTCAAATTATTTTAGAGGGATCACTAAGGATGTAAATTATTTATATTTAATATTAATAAAACAGCAACTTATCATTAGAAAATGTTATGTAAAACGGTTTTAAATTTTTATAAAACGTTTTTCAACTATAAAATTAGCGTTATGAACCAGATTTTATTTTTCTACAAGATGCATTAGTATCTTTTTTAAGAATACCTCCAGTAACATTTGAGATTTTTGTAATACATATATCAAAAATGGTGACCGGATAAATTATCATAATGATAATTCATCACATCTTTAAAAGAATATATAAAGTCATGGAAAGTGACAAAACAAAAACTTTATTAACTTGGTTAAGTAGGTAAGGTTAGGTTAAAAAAAAAATTTCATCATTTTTAATGACTTTGTATCACTTTTTAAGGGTTTGTTGAATAGTCACTGTGTTGTGTTAGCATGGAACCATCAAAAATAATTAAAATAAACCCCACGGAAAAGATTGACCGTAGGTCCGTCCAATTCATCGGGTAACGCGCCGAATATTTTTTGACACGATTTCATCACTTATATCGTTAAAATTCCCACTTTATTAAAAAATTTGATAGGGCAAACTCAACCAAAGGTTTTTAAGGTGCTGGTTTTATTTTAAAGTATTGTCTCGTCAACGAGTCCGAGTTATAAAAGTCAATACATTTCTTAAAAAAATTATATAACCAAATCTTTTTCTATCAATAGAACCACTGCAAAAAACGGCAATTCGCTCTAGGCAAACAACGTTAATTTTAATAAAAATAGGAAAAAATATGCTGTCGTCTGTGAACTAAGGTTTTTGTTGCAGGCGTTGAAAAATTATTCGATTAAAGTGTCAATTTCCTTTGAAAAACGAATTAGCTTGACATGTAGCTTTTTGGTTTTTACTCATTTTTGGGATATTTTTTTTAAATTTGTAAAATTGTCTGTAGTGTGAAAAGTTAAGGTTTATAAATAAATATCATAGAAATACATAAAAACTTACCAAATAACAAATAGAGGACAAAGAATAATACTTTGGTTGCACTCATGATTGGGAGTTAATATGGTAACAGTATCGAGAGACCTTGTATTTATACGATCTATTATTATTTTTACGACTTCAAGCTAACCCTGAAATGACTTAAGTACCTGTTAGACTTAAATTTTATATTTATTTTAGCTTTAAACCATTAAGGGTGATCTTGGCCATACATATGATTATACAACATAAAGATAACATAACGTAAATTAAATAAATCTAAAATTACACACTTAACATAAACGGTACAGATCTGGTAACAGTAGGTAATTACAAATATTTGAAAAGAAGAACCTGTGTACAATAATAATAGGCGTTTCTCGTTACATAACAAAACAGATTGTTTCAATATTAGCAGCATTTAAAAAAAACATAACTTTGAAATGGACAAACTTATAAAAAAATACAGCGAATGGGAGTATTTGAATAAACATATGATTATACAACATAAACATAGCATAATATAAACATAATACAAATATAACATAAACATAACATTAATTTATTTCACTTTCATTTGTATATATTATTTTATTAGTTGTTCAGGTTCTTATGTTCATTTTATCACTAATTCCATCCCTGACTGTTTAAATTAAAACACTATTCTATCATCATCTGCATATTTTGATACACTCATTTTTTGTATTTCTTTATAAGTTTATCTATTTTAGTTCTGTTTTTTTTTTAAATATACAAATTTTTGAAAAATCTGTAATTTTAAATAACGAAAAACGCCTACTTTTATTGAACACAGGTTCCAATTTTTATAATTTTGTAATTACCTATTATTGCCAGCTCTGTATTGTTTTTGTTAGAATTAAATAAGCGATTAATAATCTCATTTGTTGTTAAATAAGTAGATACTTTTACCATTTGTTTTACGTGAGTGCCGCATCAGAGTCTTAATTGCCTCCAAACTTCTGGAAACCAGGGAGACTTCGGTATCCCCAATTGGGGTTAATTAAGACTGAAGGTATTACGAAAGAAAAAAAAAACATGTGAAGGAAAAGTGGGGAAGTATCTGGATATTCTTATCTGTTCACCAAACACGGCTAAAGTCATTTCATTCAACGTTTTGATTCTGAATGGTGGTCTTTCACCAGGACTATTCAAAAAGTACTGCACTCATTTTTATTTGAATTGCCATCCGTTCTGATATTTATATATTTGTTACATCGCGTATATATATATATATTTTTGAATTACCAATTTGAAGTTCATTATTTTGAGATGCAGCAGATTAGAATAAGGAAAGGTGAAGAAGGGATTCATGCAATTCATTTAATTGTCAAGAAATATTGTTATTCATATTAAAAACCGTTTTAATGAAAAAAATAAACTAGTTTTGTTGATTTTAAACAATAAGCCATATTTTATTACTAATCAATTTGATATGCTATTATGTGTTCTTTATTGTAGCATTCATTTGTTATATTGTGTGTGCAAGATTAGCCGATGTGCTTTGATATTTTAACATAAATAATAAAGGCGTGAAATATAAAATAAATTATTGAAATCACCTTGCAATATTTTTGAGTAACTGCATAAAAGAATATTGCATAGCTGGAAAAATTAGTAAACTATTTACTATGCTTCGTTAGTTAGAAAATAAAAATCAAACCAATCATGACTGATAAGTTAATCAATGATAATATTTATTTTATTTCAATCTTATCATTTAATTTAATTATTTTCATTAGTTGCTTAACTTTAAAATTTAGAAATTTTTTTAAAATCTTTAACTTTGATGTTTACTATTTCTAACTACATGTATAAACTAAATGATAGCCTCCGTGGATGAGTGGTTACGAACCTTGGCTATGAATCCAGACATCGCGGGTTTGAATCCTGTGGTAAACGCGAACGAAACCAATTTGAAAAAATTTGGGAGGTAAGATACTTTCAGCATCATCCTAATGAACGAGCACCATTCAGAATCGAAAGGTTGCTTAAAATGTCTTTACCCGTATTTGGCGACTAAGTCTGATTAGCCAGGTACTCCTTCACCATATCAAGCCTCACAACTCACCCCAATTGGGGATGCCATAGTCTCACTTGCTCTAAACGGTTGGGAGCAGTTAGCACTCGTGTGCGTAAACTGTTTTTATAGTTTCCAAAAATAATATCAAATAATTATAGTAACTTGATTAACATGTCATAAAACATAATAATATGTCCGAGAATTATGTAATCCGGTTTAAAATAGGGTTGACAAGGGTTTTTCTTGTTTTTCATATTTTCCTGTTAATAATGAAAGCGTTGATGTAAAAGACGACTTTTAACTAGTATGAGTGATGTAATGAGACGAAAAATGGACGAAAATTACATAATGGAAGGGGGACTTGAATGGGTGGTTGGGAATTAGACACAGGAATTAATGGCAATGCTAACAGAATGTTTTGAGTGGAATCTGTTGCAATTTTCTCGAATCAAAAAGTTATCCATCAATTAAAATGAGAAAAAGGAAAAGAGAACTCAAACTTCCTATCAATTTTGTAGTTATTGACTGTAGGTTTAGAGCCAATACTGATGTAGACACAAGAGTTACAGAAGTGCAAAAGTTAAATTTGACGAGGGAAGAGTGAGATGAAGATAAAGAGATGAACCAAGAGAAGAAAAACACACAAGGTTATGTGTGATAGCGAATTACTTCTCATAAAGAAAGATACCGAGCGAAATAAGTAAGAAGTAAAAGAGATGTATGCAAAGAGTGAGGGTTGGAGTGAAAGAACGTAAAAAACGCCTGCAAGAGGAAGAAAAAAATCACCTCCAAGAAAACACTAAACTGTTTTGAATGGAGGCCTCAGAGTCCCGGAACGGTTCAGAAAGTTCAAACGCGTTGACGAATGAGGAAGAAATAAAAGAGAGATGTGTGAAATATTTTGAGGAGGTAACAGGTTTTCGAAAGTAACTCGACAGTGATTTCAGAGACATGAAAGATTATTAGGGAGAGAGTTGCCAAAATCAGTATGGATGAAATAAAAAAAATCAATGTGGAAACTACAGCGCTGTCAGCATGCTAAATTCAGTTGGCAAATTATATTGTGCAATGTTGATTGAAAGTGTGGAAATGAAAACATAAGAAAAAACATCAGATGTTTAATGAGAGGAAGGGGTGCATGGAATCAAATGTTATTATTGTGCTAGTAGGGAAGTTTCTGGCTTTTGTCGACTTATAAAAAGCATATGACCGATTTGGTAGAATAAAAGCAATGTAAGGATTTGTCCAAGTAGGAATAAGTAGGTACGGATCGCAGAAAGGCAATCGCGTCTTTATATACGTCGATGTACAGGATCGATATACGTCGAGTTAGGTTATGAATTATCTTAGGGAACATGAGACTATTGTTAATTTACAAATTTAAAAAAAAAATCTCATGTCCATATTTTTATTATAAGGATTTTTTAATTTGTATTAATAGAGAAGCTGCGTGTTTACTTCGTACTACACTGTGAAAGATGTAATTACATTTATTATTATACCATAAAAAATGAAAACATGGCTGCTTATGGACGTTTATTCTATTTTAACAAATATTTTAATAGTTGACGAACTGAAATATAGTCTGGCATGCTACAGCATAATATGTCAAGAGTGTAGTCATTGTCATAGCCTGCATCGCAATCGAGGCCACAGGTTACACACTCATTATTAACGGCCTGAACAGTGACGGCCATTGTTTTATCATGCATTTTGAAAAAGGCTTTTTATTGTTTTATTGTTTCTTTGCATTGTCATTTTGACTTTAGAATTTTAACCTTACTAGGACAAGGCTGTTTTGAGGTTAATAATTTTACAAAACAATAATAATAACACAAAGATTATATATTATGAGAACAATATTGTTACATTAATGTTTATAAGAATTGGGTACCTACATGGTACCTATTAATCTAATACCAGCGAATTCATTACAGTATAATGTAGTAAACATGTTGATTGACCATGATATACCACTGGACTATGACAGCTGGCATAGTCCAGTGGTAACGCATTGGACTGCCATTCCGAAGGTCGCGGGTTCGAACCCGGCGTGCGCAAATAAATTTTATTTGATTAATTTGTGTTATTTCACAATTAATTAATTAAAATAATATATAGTATATTTGCGGCACGTTCCAGAGTGGAAGATACTACCAGTATCGCCCTGGTGTAAGACCACCATTCAGAATTGAAACGTTGCTCCAAATGGCTTTAGCCGTGTTTAGTGACTAGATCTGAATAGCCAGGTACTTCCTCACCTTCCTCCTTCCCTTCCCCACTTACCTTCAGCCTCATAACATCCCCCAATTGGGGATGCCATAGTCTCACTGGCTCCAGACGGGAGCAGTTGGGACTCTTGTGAGGTATTCACCATAAAAAATTTAAAAAAAAAAACATTGATATTTGATTGATAAAAAAAAAATTAACTATTATTTTAAAAAGGAGAGATGCAAAAAATGATGTAAAATATACATATACAACATACTATGCCATTAATTTAAAAGGACAAAGATGAAAAAAAATGTTGGCAATCAAAAAATTCTCGATTATTTCAAAGGCCAAGATGTATTCTACTAGCAGTACTTACTTAAAGCATCTGAAACATTTCTAGGCGACCAAATTTTCAAACCAAAAACACATAATTTTGCATTACTACGTATGGCATCGCCTTAAGGTTAAAATACCCCATTTTTAAATACATCCAATTGAATTTCGATTTTGTTTTCGTGTATGAAAGAATGCAAATCCTGGAAGTGGAAATATACCCATTTCCGGTCGAGCTCAAAGTCGACAAATAGACTCGTTGTCGATGGCAACGTTGTCGAAAAAAAACGTCGTCGTTGTCGACTTTTACTGCCAACGTTGTTAACGTTTTTACTGTCAACGTTGTCGTTGTCGACTTTTACTGCCAACCACGCATACACACGCAAACACATACGAGTTCGTGACTCTCTAAAATTGTTACTAATATTCTCTAAATAACATTACAACAGTTAAAAAACGAATTAAATGTGGGTCCTACCCAAAGGAGTTGACGCAATTTTTATCTCGGTTTACTTCAGTCCCTGAGGAAAAAGGTTAAATTATTTTGTCATTTTTTTTATTTTTCTTTATTTGTTTTATATATATATATATTTTAAAGATTTTTAAAAGCTCACAGCAGTTTAAGAGCTAGTCCCGATTCGATTTTATAACAAACTAAATAAATATATTTGAAATTGACTACTAGCAGGCCCAAGAAATGGCGCGATAAGGTTGAAAGGTGAAAATGGATGAATTATATTTTAAAAAAACTTTGTTTTTTACGGGTTGATTTTCCAAACCAAACTTTGGGTTTTTCAAAATTTGGTTTGTAAATTTCATTAACACAGAATCTGTAACCGAAAATGAAGGCACAGCCAACACATTGAGACAACTTTATAATGAATGCATTTTCAAGTATTTGTTGATGTTAATCATTTTTTGTATGGAAATGAAAAAAATTCAAAGCCTTATTCTATCCAAATGGTGAATATCGCAATACCCAAAAATATTTTTAACAGAAGGATTTTTCGACAAACAAAATTATTTCAACATAACGTTTTTTAACAATATTTTGTTTTTCTTGTATTGTAGTCAAATAAATTAAACAATGGACAAAATCATATAATCGCTCGAAAAAAATGAATGAATGATATATTATATTACGACAGAGAAAAATAACAGTAACGTTACGAAAAACAAAACTTTCGTATGAGCAAAAATTTAACATAGTTTATTATAAGTATTCATTAACCGAACTTTAATTATTAGGTGACTGAATTTCAACCAGTCCATGAATTAACATCTGTGTTCCTGAAATGATTCATGATGTGTCATAATTTTCCTTTCAATTCAATCTACCGAAACCTTTTTTATATTCTTGAGTGGCTGATCTTGGATGCTTTAGCTTTTTGTGTTTGATGAAATTAATAGTCTTTTCTTCTCGATGGAGAGTGCTAGGGTTATAATTTCCATACCTTACCTTATTTAATGTATATTTTTTTGTTATTGTGTCTCATAGGAAGCGTTCTACGGATCGCAAGACCGTAAGAAATACGATCAAAGTCAATGTAAAATTTTAAAAAGTGTTTAATTGTTTAAAAAAATCAACACGAGAAAGTGTATGTCAGTGTAATTTTAATTTATATTTCAAACAAAGCGTACACACAACTAATATTCATTACATTTTAAGACTGTACAATTTGGGGCTCGAGTGATCATTTGTGTAACTTATTTATTTATTATTTATTAACGCCGATTATAGCGGCTTTTACAAAAAATAACATTTGTTATACATATTAATACAGAATATACATAAATAAAAAAAATATAAATATAAAATACATAAAAGAGAACAATAGAAATAGTTATTATAAATACAATACAACAATTGTTTATATATTTATATATATATATAAAAATATATAAACAATTCATATACAATAAATCCCGGATAAATTAATACTTTAAAAGTATATTTGATTATAATCAATCTGAGAAGCGCTGACATACAGTTTTAATTAAATAGTGTTTGTATGAGGTTAAGCTAGTAATGTTTATAGATTCATCCAAAACATATTTATTACCAAGTACACGTAGGCGATTTATTATGGAATTGAGTTCAGCGTTAGATCCTGTATTGTTGCAATGATAGGGTAATTTGAAACGAACTGATCGACTAGGTACATGGAAACATATTAACGAAAGAAGTTCAGGGGAGTTCAACAGGTTGGTAACGATTTTAAATAAATAAAATAGGTCAAAACAAATTCTTCTTTCTTTTAATGTATCGAGTCCCAATAATTGTAACAGAGAGGGGTAATTAATGTTTTCGACGAATATTCCCAATTTAAAATTAATATAACGTAAAAATTTATGTTGGACTCGCTCAAGGGAATTCTCATGTACACTGTAGTAAGGACTCCAAATGGTGGTGTTAAATTCTAGTTGGCTTCTAACAAGTGAAGTGTAAAGTAATTTGACAGTTTTTAAATTTTTAAAATCCTTTGAAATCCGTAAGACAAATCCTAACATTTGCATTGCTTTACTGGTTATATTATTAATGTGTTTAATGAATGTTAATTTAGTGTCAAATGTTATACCAAGGTTTCTTATTTCATCCACAGATAATAAGGTGTGATTATTGAGAAAGTAGGTGAACAAAAATGGGTTTTTTTTTTCTGTGGAATCTCATAAGTTGACATTTTTTTACATTAAGAGTTAATTTGTTTTTAAGACACCAATCGTAAAAGCTATTAATATTAGATTGAAGTGTTAGACAGTCCTCGATATTTTCAATAATTCTATATATCTTCATATCATCAGCGAACATTAGAATGAGAACACGGGTGAATATGTTTGTTACATCGTTAATGAATAAATTAAAAAGTAAAGGACCAAGATGCGAACCCTGGGGTACGCCACTGGTAGCTTCGAACATGTAGGATAAGTGATCATTAATACAGACAGTTAACTGACGCCTAAGTAAGTAACTCTTAAACCAAGATAAAAGGTTTCCATTAATGCCGAGTTTCAAAAGTTTATTAATGAGGATTTTATGACAGACCTTATCAAACGCCTTACTGAAGTCGGTATATATAGAATCAACTTGTTGTTTGTTGGCAAGTGCATTGGAAATAAAATTTTCATATAATGTTATAACATTTATTTTTGGGGAAATAAACCGTGTCCCGCTTCCTTCTCCTTGAACCAATGTTTTAAACAGCTCTGCTGTTCCATGTTTAATATTCCCTTCATAAAGCGAGTTTGTCTGAAACGTTAGCTAAAGGATGAAGAAACGTAACATGGCTTGTTACCCAAAAATCATATTACTTTTAGCCGTGAGTATCTTAAATCCTATCCAGCCATAATCAGTTCATTAATTTGAGATAGCATTTGTATATTTTATGTACTTTTTTAGTGGGAAGAGTAGCCCTAGTAGTACAAAGTTTGTTGTAATATTATTTTTTGTTGGTCCTGATTTCTTATTTCCTGGTGCCTGCAGGAGGAACGTACCAGCGACAGCAGACAAGCTGATCGTCCGGGCATAGCTGGCAGTTGTCACCGCAGTGGCTACAGTCGTCCTCGCCCCTGGGCGTTGTAGTGGTAGGCGGGGGCATCGTGGGCGTATATTCTTCCTCAATCCTGGCTGAAGTCTGCAACACATTCACTAGACGCAAACAGAAGTCGATTTAACATAATGCAGTCAATTACAATCACTTATGGTATATTTGTATATATATTATATAGCTAATAGCGTAGTCTATGCCAATTCAAGAATATCATCTTCACTGCAATGGACGGACGCACAAATACGTGGCGGGCCGGATCGGGAGAGGCCAGTTGAGGGAGTCCTTTTGACATCTCCAGTCGGATTCTCTCGACTCATCGCTTAGGTATAATGCATACGTCCGGAACTCCAGGACACACTGACCCCAGGATTCCTACCCACCCCTCTTACTCTTTTCCTTCTCAGAACTTCCTCACCTTCCTTTGACAAAACAGACCCCACTGCACAGCATCTCCAAAAATGATGAGGGAAAATATTTTCCTCAAGCCTTTTTGTGTAGAGATAATTAAAAAAAATAGTACCTGTTCTGTTTTATAAGGACACCATTATAAAAACACAAAAATCGAATTGACAGTGTTTTTTCTTTTTTTTACATGTTTTATTGAGAAATAAGAATATTTAAATATCTAAAATATTTTAAACGAGATTACACGAATTCTTGACTAGATAATAATTTTGTTAAATATAACTCACCAAAAACTACTATTATTAAGAAAAAGCACTGGATTTTGAAGGCCATTTTAGGTAGTTACTTCTCTCTTTGTCAAATATGTGAGTAGTGTGAAATGTTTTCTATGTGTCGACACTTACGGTGTATGTTAATATTTATAAAGAAAAAAGTAAGTGTTGTAAATACTTTTAGGGGAAGTGCTTTGCCTATAGTACAAATAATATACATATATTATATTAATTTACCTGAGTCAGTTTTTTTGGAAAAAATTGATGTTTCTATTTAAATTCATTCCAATAAAAAGAAAAATATTCATTTTCATTATTAGTTCCATGACTGAAAAAAAACGCGAGTAACTTAATGATTACCGAATGAAAATATTAGCATTATTACTGTATAAAGAATTCTGTTAAAAATCAAACGTTTATTATAATTTTGTAAAACAGCGTTTTGACAGGACTTCCTTATTTATTTAATATTCAGGGCTTTTATATCAGTATGTTCTATAATTTTATATCTATTTACAAAAATATTAAATAATTGTCAATTTGGACAGGATACCTATGTTTTTTTTTAATATTTTTTAACAAGCGAGGAAGTTTATGTAAACAATATCGTGAAAGACATGATTTTAGCTGATATAAAATTAAAACTAAAAATTAACAAATTTAAAAAAAACATTTTCGAAGGTCATAACTTTAAAGTTAATATCATACTTCATATAGAAGAAGAAAAACATATTATTAATGCAGAGAGGACCTAGAGGCTTTCAACTAACATTTACGTACACTCTGGTCCGTATTATGTGATATTTATTTAGGTATGTAAGTAAAGAAACAACGAAAAGTTTTGTATTTAAAGACAGTCTTTGAAAAGAGTTTAGCATAATATTATCTACAAACCTTCCCCACACTCTAAAGGAAACACACTTAAACAAATATAAATGTATATCCACATTATATGGTTAAAAATTAATTTATACGGTTCTAATAAACTAAATGGCTATTACTCGGTAACGAGCGGTAATAAGAGGTGTTAAACTTCTAAACTGAATGGGTATATCTTAACATATCGTACAAAATGAATTTAGTATGGATCTTAAGAATAAATAAAAAAAGGCTTATTACTAACAAGCACGGTGATAAGTCATGTATGAACAATTTAACCGTTTTTTTTTTTAAATAATATGATTAACATGATTTAAAGTGACAACATCCACGGTCGAGTGTTCAAAATCTTACTGTTTAAAATTCACAGGTGGCGAGATGAAAATTTTATTATTTTAGGTCAAGTGTTTTTTCATACTTACGATATAAATTGTTGCCTAATGGTTATTAATACATAAACATGGATGTTTGATCCGCATGCCTTCATAATAAAGGCTTAACATAATATAACTGACTATCTTAATACATTTTACAGGTAAATAACAAAATCCTCCAAAGAAATAAAATCTAAAATGGTTGAAGAGACGGACAATATAAATTTTAATAAAATATGGTAAATTTATCTTTATTCTTAGACTATAGGGTATACATTTCTTACGGCGACATAAGACGTAATTATCTTAACGACATAAGTGATGGAGTCATGTTAACAACATATTCGACGCGCGACGCGGACTAATGGACGGAAATACGGTCGACTTTGCCCTGGCAGGCCTAGAATACAGCTGTCTTTCCGTGGGGTTTATTTCAATTATTTCTTATGATGATTTTACTAAAATCTCTAATATGTGTAAAGAGATCCCTACGCATATAAGTGTTCTTCTTTCGTATGGTGGGGGGGGGGTCAGAGGGGGGCATCTAGGTCTGCGAGCCAGTCTAGGGCCTCGGGCGTCGCCATGTGGACCTCATCAATCCCGCCGGGGAATGAATGGAGCGGGCATTCGTTGATCAAATGTTTGGTGGTGTGCACCGCACTACATTCACACATCGCTGACTCTTTAAGGCCCCATCTGTGCATCATGTGGGTACAGCGGCTATGGGAGCACCTTAACCTATGGGTGGCGGACAAGGTTTTGCGATGCTGAGAACCCAGACCGTCTTTCGGTGGGATCCTGGATATAAGTTATTAAGTATTAGTTAAGTTATTAAGATAAATTAAGTCTATAAAGTACGCATATAAGTTATGAATATATAAGATTCATAAAAACTGGACTTATTTAATTGATAAATTAAATTTAATATAATGACAATTTCAAATAAATTAATATTTTACCTTAATTCTCAAGTAGCGCGTGGTGCGTAACTATTATCGTTTAACTGAAATTTGCAATTGCCATTATATTTTAAACCGATAAAATATGGGAAGTGAAGCCAACATGAACAAAAACTCTCAATACAGCCGGAGATTGAATACGAGGCCCTTCAAATGTCAAGCGGTGTAATTAGTTCGCGATTTATGGCACCTCTTCAGCGAGCTTTCTTTGGAGGATATTTACGTATAAAACAGATATTCCATATTTTATTCAATATGTTTGTTTTTGTATTGGATGACATGCATAAAGAGAATATACACATTGTTTTTTGGTTGAATATTTTCTTGTTTATCGCAGCCTCTCAAGCATCTAGGTCTGTAAGACAGGGGTGTGAAATCGTTCTACCATGAGACGTAGTACGAGGTCTCACGGTGTCTTATTGAAAAGCACTTTATTTGCAATGAGTCATGCTTGGTTTAATTCAATAATCGTCATTGTACTAGTATTATTTTTTTTTCTCTAAGATTTCGAGAGTAGCACCCTTTGTTTGTACACTAAATTTGTGAATAGAAGAAAATTTACTTTTTATTTGGGTTTTTATTGTATTCAGGTATTTTATGAAAAACGGCGGTAAGAAGTAAGAAGATTAAATAAGAGACAAGACTAACCAAGTAGGGACCAGAAGATGCACGAAGAGACAAGAAGAAGCAAAAAGAACCAAGAGGAGTCAAGAACGGGCAAGAGGAAGCAAGAAGAGGAAAGCATAGACTAGATAAAACAATAAGGGGCGGTAAGACGTAAGAATATTCAAGGAGAAACGAGAAGATACAAAAATATTTGAGAATCCTGTACGTATCCTAGCTGGGGTGGCACCATCGTATCTTACCGTATCGTAATTGAATTTCATTTGTGTGCATTTAGTTCGTGCAGATATTCTCTAGCCAAAATTGTATAACTCCCACTTTTACCATCTTCACTTATTATCGACCTATTTTAATTTATTTGTTTTCTTGGACAAAATGATTTTTGTTAAAATAAATAACATGAACAATTTAACGGAAAAAAACTTGTTTTTCTGTAATTCTTATACTTCCTGATAAAAGAATATTAGTTTGGTCGGGTGTTTTGGGATCAAATCCAAATATTATCATTAATTATTTTATCGCGCAGACCTTTCTCTCATGCAGTCGGCATCGCGGGTGGTGCAAAACAACGGTAGCAAACATAATAATCGAATGGAAAACATATTGGACCCATCACGATAATAGTCGCAAAAAGACAAAAAAAAATTATAACTTTCTATTCATCATGACAATGTCTGGGTGGACGAAATGGATATTTAGAAAAATGAATAATATTGTACATTTTTCAAGATTCCATTTCCTATATAAAACTGAATGCTGTAGAAATGATATCCCTGAGGCGTATGTGTGGTAAAACTATGTATGATCGTGTGAAAAATATGGAGATCCGCAATTATATAATAATTATTTGTTAAATAATGCAAGGCTGATGTAAGCGTACTGAGTGAGATTAAGAAAGGGACGCTTAGATGGTTTGGGCATGTTGAGAGAATAAGCGAAAATATGAGTATAATGAGAATATATGACGCAAATGTGAATAGTAGCAGAGTTGGGACGCCCGAGGAAGACATGAAACGATCAAGTGAATCAGATACTTGAGTCGGGCCAAGATACAAGAGTATGTATGAGAATGAGGCAAGAGTGTGTACCAACACCAAGTTTTTTGGTGGTTTGTCCTCTCTGTCTACCCCTGTTGAGATATAAGTTAGTTTCTTATGATGGTTAGTTAGTTAAAATCTATAAAATAATGAACTTATTTCACCACTTTTATTTTAAAAGACATAAAATAATAAGGCCCCAATGGTCGAGTGGTTAAAGAAGTTGTCCCGGTAAGACCGGGATCCTGGGTTCGATTTTTCAGTACTCCATAATTAGTACTTCAGTTAAAACTCGTGATCAAGGAGCTTACCAATCTACCACAGAGGTCGGTCATTTCGTTAATGGATGGATTTTCAGCCAATTTGTGGGAGTTCGATAGCCGGCTGTGATGAATACCGAACTGAGGTCGTTATTGTTTTTGAAATGTGAATGGTGCGGATATCGGAATAGTTTCATCTATTCATATAACCGCTCGATTTCAATTGTTATTATACCCGTGGGAAAATCTAATAATACGGACCATATGGTAAAATGTTTCTGTAAATTTACCAAAAAAATTATGGCAGAATTAAAACAAGTAATAATCATTATTTTTCACGATAGACCAATGTTTAGGGACAAGGTTTTTTATGCATAGCACAAAGGATAGCGTATTATTTTTAAGCAATTACTATTAGCCTTAAACGCCTATATACATTCCGCGGGTCCAATTCCTGTGGGCGGCGTGTATTATTATTATTTTCAAGATAAACTAATATTTAAGACAAGGTTTTATGCATAGCACAAAGGATAACAAATTATTAAAAGCGATAATTAGTCGCCTGAAATATCAATAAAAATTGAAAATATCTCCCGAGTAAAAATAAATACCGCCGTCGGGAATTGATATTGCTTATAAAAATTTGGCATGTATTTTTTCGAAATTTTTTCAATTTATATAGCTGTTTCAAGCTAATAATTATTGCTTAAAAATAATAAATATTTACAAGTATTTTATAATGCGATGGGAAGTACGAAAAATGGAGGAAAATTTAAATAAAATCATTTGAACGTCATTGTTTTGTTTACATTATTATTAAAAAAAAATTATACAATACAAAATTACCGAATAGAAGACCAAACGGATGCAAACTGGACTTGAAACCAACAAAAACGACCTCCTCGTCGTACCATACAGATAAGTAATCCGGAGGTCTTGGGTTCAAAATCCGGTTAAAAGTGCAAGTAAATCTTATCTGTTAAATAAGCTTATTTGTGTTTATATTTGCGGCACGTTCCAGAGTGGAATATACTCTCAATACCACGATGGTGTAAGACCACCATCCAGAGTTGAAAAATTGCTGGAAATGGCTTTAGCCGTGTTTGATGACCAGATTTGAACAGCAATTTTCTTCCCCATCTTCCTCTTTCTCATCTCCTTCCCCCCAAATAACCTTCAGCCTCACAACTTTCTCCAATTGGTGACGCCTTAGTCTCACTGACTGCAGATGGTCGGGAGCAGTTGGGACTCTTGTGCGGTATTCACATAAAACAAAACAAACAAAAAAATTGTTTTAAATTTTGACTGTCCTAAAGAATAAAAGTCTTCCTATTTGTTTTAATGTTATGTATGTAATACCTACTTTCCGTTCCAAATAATAAAAAAGTCTCGCCAATAACTATACGAAGGTGTGGTCTGTCAAATATGTTATCCAGTTGGTACGGTTTTCTAAGAATTGAGATTTAAGATGGAGTTAACTAATGGGGGAAGAGACGTTTTTAAACACTAGTTTAGGTGAAGCGCTTTGCAAATCGGATAATTTGTTTTTGAAAATAGTATTAGGATGTTCAATTTTTTTCATAGTCCATAGATGAAGACACGCAAACAGTTCGATTTTTTTTCCGACTTTATGTCCGGGTTAAATCTTCCCCACAGGAAAAAACTAAACCCTTCCACACACTTCTCCACAAATGATCATCTAGTCAATCCACATTATGCAAGTGCATTATAAAAGAATAATAAATACAAAACAATACAAGATCAACACGTCAACTCACCAGAGATCAAATGGGAAAATAATTCACCACTCCAGATATTTTCATATCAGAGGGTTCGGCTCGGTAGAACTTCTAATTGGACCTATAAATCCTACTGATCCCTCAGTATAAATATTTAAAAAATCTTTCGTAATCCTACATTTATTTAAAATTACTGATTTTTGCATTTTTACATATAAATTCTTTGACATATTTAATACGCCTAAATTTTAAATGAGATAGCTAGGTATAATGCAAGTAGACAAAATAACAAATGGTATAATAATGGTATAGTCTGAGAATGTCAAATTATTTTAATCTCATTAATATTATTATTATTCCGATGGATTTATTCGTACAGGTGATCCTCTTAATCCAAATTTCAAATTAGATTGGATCGTTTATTTCAATAATCGAAATATTTATAATCCATTAAAATAATTCAGTTTGGCGATTAGGCACAATATCGGCATAAAGAAAGTCTGCTGTTGTTATTTTTTTAAGTAAAAAAAACTGATTTATCTATGGCAGCTTTATAATAATTTATTTTATTTTTAAATTCATCAATTTAATTTCACTTGAATTTTTGGTGGTGAATGAACGCAAATTTTTGGAAGCGAAAATTAATAAACTCCCCGATATTCAATCGAGGAGAAACTCGGTAGATAGTCTGACAATGCTTTATGTCACCTTTCTGTGGCAATCACACTACACACAAACGCGGACATGGATAATCATGGAATCGGATGATATTACAGCAGTTAATATACTTATAGGTCCTACCCGATCTGTATTTGTCGAGGTTGGTAGAGGTGTCAAACTCATTTCCTGGGCAGAAAGGTTCAATCCTCATTCAAACAAAAATTATAATATTTTTTTTTTATAACAATTTTAAATTTAATAAAAAAAAATGTTTTTTATGAGTTGATTTTTTAGTACCAAATTTACCTAAATAGTAAATTTTATTCCAAAAATAAAGACCTCTTAAGAAGGGAAGGGGGGGGGGGAGAAATATTCTTAAATGAGGATGATCACGAGCTTAAGAGAATTATAATATTTAATAATTTGTTTTTAAATCTTTTCAAACTATATATGCGATAACCTCCAGCCTCAAACCATATTAAATTTTATTCTCAACGCTTTTAAGACATGTTACGTATTGCGAGCTCGAGGATATAATTATGTTGGTATATCGATAAATACCCAACCAAATTAATTTTACTTATGGAGAGCTTTTCAGAAACGTTTACCGTGTATACCTTAGTACTTTCTAGGAAACACAAAGTAATGGATCTCGATAAGATGGCGTACAAAATGAATTTTATTTTTGCTTAATTATTTATTATAATTTTCTTAAAAAAATGGTGTGTTAATTTATAACAAATGTGGTGATGTTATCCCCCGTGAAAAATATGAAGGCATATTAAATCATCATATTTGTTATCGACTATTCTATGTAATATAATTAAAAAAAAGTTTTAAATCCTTTAATTGAAAATAAGCAATCAAATTTAAAGACTGAGGTTTTTGTAAAATAATATATTGAAAGATGATAAGCCGTGGTGAAAGATCACGAAGCAGAATCAAAACGTTGTTGCTAAAAATTATTTAAATTAAAATAATCAGATTTACCAAACTTGTTAAAGAGCCTTCCCTCGTTCTTCAGCCTCTCAACATGCCGTATTGGCTCACTTGGTATAGTTCAAAATTCACCTTAACTAAATCAAATAATGAATGTGGATATTGTGGATGGAGAAATAAGCCTGTACCAGGAAAGAGTTGTGCGTAGTTTTGCTTGATCTACACGTATTGCTTGATCTCGAAATCTTTACGTTATAATGTTCTTAGTAATTTTTTTGCATTTCGAGTGTCTGTAAATTTGTTTGTGTTTTGCGTCCGGATTGAGTCCGGTCAATCCTGTCAAGATAATAGCGGTGTTTGATAGTATTGCGATTTCTCACGTTGGAGCAGTCAACAATATTTTATATATTTATTGGATAATTTGTATAGCGCCGCTTTTGTATGATATCACCTCAGGGGCGCTTTACAGTTGATGTAGGTATTGCAAAAAATATTAATATTACAAAAATAAGTGAAGTTAAGTAAAGTTAAATGAAGTAACGAAACAGGTGACACGAAGATAGAAGATGGAGACTCTGCAGCAAAAATCCTAGGTGGTGAAGAAACTGGGCCAGCTGCTGCAGCGAGAGAGTCTACCTCTTCCACCAACTGTGCCAGCACGAGGTTCGTCATCCATCCAGGTATGTGTCTGCTGCTAATAAAGCGCTGACACAATATCCTCTCACAGATACCAGACCTTTGTAGCACCGCTGTGACGTTCAACGAAGATTCAAGATGGAGACTCTGCAGCAAAAAACTGGTGAAGAAACTGGACCAGCTGCTGCAGCGAGAGAGTCTACCGCGTCCACCAACAGTGCCAGCACGGAGTTCGTCATCCGTTCAGGTATGTGTCTGCTGCTAATAAAGCGCTGTTCATTAATTTCAATTTTGCATTTGTATATCCAATTATACAAATGTCTTATTTATTTTAACTTACATACATACTTTATTCCAATTCTATTATTTGTTACATTTTATTTGGAAACATGGCTCCTACAATTGAGCTTGAATTTATCGATTGATGCAGACTTTATAGTTTTCGGCAGTGCATTATTATTATTGTATTCCTTTGTACCTATACTGTTTTGTGTATTGGATGTGTCCGTTTTTTGATACTTATCCTAATTTCATTGCACGTTTTCGTGTTACGTCTGAGAATGTTCTTGTTGTATATACTTTTGTTTGAAAGGAATTTTGGTAAAAGGTTGTTTATTATTTTATGTATAAATATCATCGCGTTCAAGGCGAAGTCAACTTACACAGACCTACTGGTATTATAGATGGGGTTATTGAGTATTTTTATTTCGATAATTTACAACGATAGTAACCTTTTATGGTTTACCAACATCTAAATACACAATATATTGAAGTACCCACCTACCTAAATAGCCTGACCTCTCTTAGTACACTAGACCGAACCGTCACCGGGGAGCTGCCATCAACGGCGCACAATATCACTCCGGTCAAGACTTGTCTTGTTGGGGGACGGGAGTACAATACTCGGTCAACGAACGGTCGTCCGTCAACAGAGGCTATAGTCAGCGAACAAAGAACGGCTCCTCGGAGCGCTCTCACAGAACTGTTCTTAATGCCTGTTTGCGGGTGGCACATATTTGTCTGAACACCCTGTAGCGGTGCGCCTAAGTCAGGGTTGAGTAAGACGCCTGGATTCCCAGAAACTTGATAATTATCGGATTCAAAATACCTCAATGACATAATATGTATTTAGTGTTCATTTATAGATTTTGATCAATGTTGTTTTTGTGGAGTACCTATGTCTAATTTAATTCAATTTGATGAAAAGTGTGTGCGAAATAAATCCTATTGGCATCTAAAATTAATGTAAATCCAAATCCGTTTGTACTTGCATTACTGTCGTTGTCATGTTATTCCCTTTGTACATCTATTTTACAAAGAAATGCACCCAAAAAATGATTTATCTGTCCTCCAATTAAGTACCTACTTGTTTTAATTTTCTTAATATATATTATATATTCAAAAACACACAGCCCTAAAAGTTTTATTTGTTCAGTTTGGGTGTCGGTACCTTGGATACGATATATATGTACGTATTTGCACTATTGCTTCCTCGTTTGGGTGCATAAGATCAGTTTGAAGAAAAACATTAGTTCCTTTGAATAATTAAAGAAATTCTGTTCAAAAGGTTCTTGTTAATTCAATTCGGGTCATTACACTATTTCACGCTAGGTCATTGATTTCTTCAGTGAGTAAACTCGTTTTAAAACAATATTTTTCATATAAAAAAAAGATGAAACATAGAATTTCTCTCTGCTTCGGCCTTCGTTTTGAAATGGTCTGCAAAGGTCCTATTAAAAAGCATTCACCGGAATAACAGCACACAGGCTACAGATGCGTCTAAAAGGGATCAACCAAAGGTGAAGGCAGTGGCGTGTATCTGAAAAAAAATCGCGTAGGAAAGTGATAAATGGATAAGATATTAAAAAAAAATTATAAACAACTATGTTGATGATATATTTAAGCAAACTTCCATTATAAAAATGTGTTAAGAAGAAAATAACACAGAATATCAAGAATTTTACAAACTGATGAGAAATAGAAATCAATTTATTACGCCAATCTTTAAAACAACTCAAATGCAAAACCATTATATTAACAAAGCCATAAAAAACTACAATAATCTCCCTTCTGAATTGCGCTGTTTTATGAACCAACAAGAACAAATAAATAAAATCAAACTTTTTTTCAAAAAAAAATTATAGAAAAAAAAAAATATTTATAGTAAAAAAAAATATTATAGTAAAAAATTTATAGTAAAAAAATATTTAGTAAAAAAAATATATATATATTATTATATATAATTTACATTTAAGAATCTAAGTAAGAATCGTGGCTCCCTTATCAGGCACAAGAGCTCCTCTTTTCTGATAAGGTATACATGACCAATTATGAACCTAAATATTATATTTTTCAAAATATGTAGGTATTAATGTAACCCATATGACATATATTAAAATAATTAAAAAAAAAAATATGTTAAAAAGCTTGAACCATGTTTCACAAAAAATATTGTGAAATTATTTTTGGAATAAATTTTTCTTATTATTATATTCGTACCCTCTTTTGAAAACTAAGGTAATTCTTTTAACATTAAAATAATATCTGAGTACATTGAGATGAGATGATATTTACCTTTAGATCTTTAAAAGTTATTGCTAAAAATGTAAGATTTTTTTTAGGATATAAAGAACTCAAAATACACAAACCTGACGTGGTGGAAATTTGGTCAAACGCTATATCTTTTGCCCATTTGTGTGTATATGTACAGTTATAAAAAAAATTAATAAAAAGATAAAATACGCAATTCTTTCATCGACTTGTTGATATATATTTATATACTCTGTATATATTTATGTTTAACATATATATCTACAATAAATTATTATGTAATTAGGTATTTCAACATTTTTTTTTGGAAATTTTTCTTGGGTTTGTTCTAATATGTGTACCTTTATTATTGTTAAACTTTTTTTATTGTTTTTTTTTATTGATTATTTCTACTTAAGTTTATGTATTTTCTTTATAATAATCACCCTTTTTTTGTACTTAATTGTGTACGTGAAATTAAACTTTGAATATAAATATTTTTTAATCTTCCTATTTATATTGTGTAAATAACTACGTTCACAAAATGAGTTTCATTACTCACCGGAGTTGTAATAAAGCAAGATTAAATAATAATAATAACAGATATACTTTTTATTAATTAATTTCTCAAAACGCCAAGCATTACACATGAACCTGCCTCCATCACAATGCACTATTTTAATGGGGAATTTTAATAGGGAAATAATGGTGAAATTCCAAATTCAAATGATTTTACAGCACAAACGATAATAATTGCTCGACGAATAGTTTTGATGCAAAATGTTGGTAGTGCGCTGGCAGAACATTTTAGTTCACAATTCTGCAGAGATCGGGGATACTCTGTGACACCTTTAGAATGTTTCCTTTTCGATCTGAACTTAACATAAATATGTTTACCACATTCTATTCTTTGCAATGTAACCAATGTAAAGAGCTTCCATTTGGTATCCGCTTCAAACGAAATGGTTACTCAATGAATGTTAGCCCGTGTTTTGTTTTACGCTTTCTCTGTTGGTAAATGTTAAAGGAAATTGATGCATGTTGTTAAATACATGTTTCCTTCACATTTTCTAGAGGCTCAACTTTGAGGGAATTCGTCAAATATCTGAAAGAATAATACTAATACTAATATAATAAAGTCGTTATAAAACTTTACGCCTTCGACTAAAATGCCTGTTAAAAACATATATAGTAATTTGTTACATGAGGTTTATGAAAAAAATTAGTAGTTATTACACATAAGCACTTTATTTGCATTGGCGGCAGATTTAATCTTATAACTCGCGGAAATTTTAAGTAATTTTGTGTAAAAATGTGCTGGGCCTCCATCGTGTCATGAGTTTAATTATTCTTCTGCTAGCTAAACCTCCATCGTTGCATAGGCAATATTTATTTATTAACTATTTTATGGTACTTTTGCATTGGTTACATATTCAAAACGATCTAAATCAGAGGTAATACTAAAAAAACATGACTGACACACAGACTGACTGATACAGACCAAATATTCAACAGCTGTGACGTACTAGATATACGCCAATTATACGTTAAAACACTACTAAACTACATTTGTGACAAAAAAAAATAAATTTCAACAAACACATAATAACACTAAAAGACCAGTTAGACAAGCGTTCAAACAAAACATAAAAACTCCGACAGTAAATTCAAGCTTTGGACAAAGACACTACCAATACCATTCAATAAAAGCTTTCAACAGTTTAAAACTTGAAATTAAAATTGAGGAAAGTAAAAATAAATTCACACAAAAAATTACAAAATGGATTAAAGAACAAAAAAGACAATATTACCAAAATTTTATAGCATAAAATAAAAATAAAACCTATACGTAACACACAAAACCAATATAAACACACATCACTCACAAACACACAAGATTATTTTCAATGTACTATTTTATAATTTTAAATATATTGTTATGTATTTTTAATTTTAAATGTATAATTTTTCTCTTTAAATGTATTATGTTGTTTATATTTTCATATTATAAAATGAAGGCCTCAAAACGGGCAAGCCACCCAGTGAGGCCTACATTACTGGAAATTGTAAAAAATATTGTACCTAATAAAAAAAAAATGTTAACATTTTTTAGACAAGGGTTAGGTATAAACATTGATTATTGCGACAGGAATTAGGTGATTATTTACATTTTTTTTATAATGGTGGTAGGTGAAGTTTTATATACTGTAAGGTTATTCGTAATGAGCCCGGAAATATATAATCCGTTTCATCATTACTTTATATCATTATATTTATGAGTTAAGGTGTGTATAACAATATGCACTCACAATATAAATTATTTTTGTAGTTAATTAATTAAAATTAAAACACATAAATTTGTTTTTGACCACGATAGTTTTATTTTCACTCTACCGGTTTCGGAAGATCCCTTCCTTCGTCAGGAGAATATTTAAAACTAATCTACTACACAAAATATTGACACATAAATACAAAAATGTTAAGTGTTTGAGAGAGATGTCGACAAAGTGGAAGGGGTAATTACGGGAATTCCAGGAAGAACAGAGCGGTTAACTGGAAATATGTCAAGAATAGGACTATAAGACAGATTAATTTGGTTATTTATTATACTGGAGTTATTATTGATGGCTTTTCTGATTTCAAGTGCTTCTAAATTATCTAATTTTTTGCCTTTATTACTACGGTGAAGAAATTTAACCCCTGTATCTTTACTAAAAGTATGATCGGTGGAAATGAGATGATTGGCAAACTCTGAAAAATTATTGTTATTTAAACATCTTAAATGTTCGGTGATTCTAATATTTATATTTCTAGTTGTCTTACCTATGTAGAACGATTGACAATCATTGCAACATAGTTGGTAAATGCCTGAGTGGCTAAATTTGTGATCTTTATCTTTAGTATTTTTAAGTAATTTTCCCAAGTTGTTATCAGTATAGAACGCGGGTTTAATGTGGGTAGGCAATTTTTTTGTACTAAGTGAAGAAAAATTGGATATGTATAAGATTTTACGCCATTGAAAGGGATTTATGATTTTATTATTAGTTTCAGGTGTACCAAATAAAAATGTATTCGTCGAAATGAGTTTAAGTTTCTTATTCAGGATTTTATCAATTAAGTGTGTCGAGTAACCATTATTTAGAGCAATTTGTTTTATTTTCGACAGTTCAATTTCGAAATTAACAGCTGATAGTGGGATTAAAATAATGTTCTCACTTGGAAACGATATGTAGACGATATTTTTTGTATCTGGACGGGAACAGAGCGGCAACTAACTAAATTCCTTCTTCTTATAAATTCATTTCATAAAAAAATTCAATTCACTGTAGAGGTAGGCAGTAATGCATCGATTAATTTTCTAGATTTAACACTAACTTCAATAAATAATACAATTGAATTTAACATCTATCGTAAACCGACATTCACGGATATAACTATACATAACACGTCAAACCACCCGATATCACACAAACATTCTGCCTATCATTCAATGGTACACCGCTTAGTAAAAATCCCACTATCAGCTGTTAATTTCGAAATTGAACTGTCAAAAATAAAACAAATTGCTCTAAATAATGGTTACTCGACACACTTAATTGATAAAATCCTGAATAAGAAACTTAAACTCATTTCGACGAATACATTTTTATTTGGTACACCTGAAACTAATAATAAAATCATAAATCCCTTTCAATGGCGTAAAATCTTATACATATCCAATTTTTCTTCACTTAGTACAAAAAATTTGCCTACCCACATTAAACCCGCGTTCTATACTGATAACAACTTGGGAAAATTACTTAAAAATACTAAAGATAAAGATCACAAATTTAGCCACTCAGGCATTTACCAACTATGTTGCAATGATTGTCAATCGTTCTACATAGGTAAGACAACTAGAAATATAAATATTAGAATCACCGAACATTTAAGATGTTTAAATAACAATAATTTTTCAGAGTTTGCCAATCATCTCATTTCCACCGATCATACTTTTAGTAAAGATACAGGGGTTAAAATTCTTCACCGTAGTAATAAAGGCAAAAAATTAGATAATTTAGAAGCACTTGAAATCAGAAAAGCCATCAATAATAACTCCAGTATAATAAATAACCAAATTAATCTGTCTTATAGTCCTATTCTTGACATATTTCCAGTTAACCGCTCTGTTCTTCCTGGAATTCCCGTAATTACCCCTTCCACTTTGTCGACATCTCTCTCAAACACTTAACATTTTTGTATTTATGTGTCAATATTTTGTGTAGTAGATTAGTTTTAAATATTCTCCTGACGAAGGAAGGGATCTTCCGAAACCGGTAGAGTGAAAATAAAACTATCGTGGTCAAAAACAAATTTATGTGTTTTAATTATAAATTATGATGAGCCACAAAGTGAATGCTTTTTACAATTACGTAATTAATTAAAAGTTTAATCTAATAATAAGTAGTTAATTAAAATTTAAATCTAATAATAACAACTGAGCAAAACTCTTATAAAAACAAATTGAAGAATCAGGATATGAGAGTAAAGTAATCTAGAACGTAGTCAATGATATCTCAGAAAAAAAAAACTCACTGAAAATTCAATCACTCGTTATTAATGGGAAAAATATTCAAATCCATGATGACCAAAAACCTTAGCCGATCATTCCAATCATTTTTTCAGTAACATCGATACAAACTTAGCCAACAAAATCCTGAAAGTGACAAACAAAACACAAAAACTCCTTTCCTCACGGGTAAGACAACAGAACTCTCTTCACCCCGAACTCACTCTAGCCCCAACCTCCACTAAAGAAATCTTTGTCACAATCCTCTCCATTAAAACAAACAGTGCTGCTGGTAATGACAATATTTCTTCCTAAATAATAAAACACACAGTTCACTTGATTACCAAGCCGTTAAAACATATTGTTAATCTAGGCTTTAAAAGCGGTTCCTTCCCCCACCAACTTAAACATGGAATGGTTGTCCCAATAAAAAGGTGGTGATATAGCAAATATAGAAAACTATGGACCCATTTCCTTGCTAAGGGCGGCTTGCACCATAAGTTAAATTTGATTTAAATATAATTTTAAACACATTATTTGATTTAAGTCGACTTGGCGTCTTGCACCACAAAATTTAAGTCGTTAAATGCGTTTAAAGAACTGTCAAAGTTAAATACCCAAAATGGGCTGTTTAACCGAGTTAAACGCGTTTAGCCCTACTCATAAAGCAGTGCTGTCAAAAATTGTTTAGGTTATCCCTTAGATTTCTGATTGTGGTTAAAATCTATATCATTTTAATTTGTATTCACAATGAACATTTGGGATTTGTATTCTGACGATGATGAAGAAATTATAGAGTTTATAAGTAGACCGTTTATAGTCAGAGAAGTAAACACATGAACAAATTTATTTGAAACACTCAGTGCCAAGAAGTTTCAAAGAAGATTTCGTCTCAGTAAAGAAACGACATCATTATTAGTGCGAGAGATTGAACCTCATTTAAAATTCAACACCAATAAAAACAATGCTGTGACTCATATGAATCAGGTATTATGCACATTAAGATTTTATGCAACAGGGATTCAAATAATTACTTGTGGCGATGTGATTGGAGTTGACGAGTCCACAGCTTGTCGTATAGTGCACCGTGTTACCCATGCCATCGCTTCTTTGTATAAAAAATATATCAAAATGCCTAATAATTCTCAGGAGCAGCAGAGAATTGCATCAGAATTTTACAGGGTAGCGAAATTTCCTCGAGTGTGTGGTGCCATTGATGGCACACACGTGCGCTTATTGTCTCCTGGCGGAGGTATGGCAGAGATTTATAGGAATAGAAAAGGGTACTTCTCTATTAATACGCAGTGTGTAGCTGCAGCTGATCTACAATTCCTTGATGTTGTGGCGCGGTGGCATGGGTCAGCCCATGATTCAACATATGGGACAATTCTGCCCTGAATAGAAATTTTCTTCATAGAAAATTTGACAATAAAGTATTGTTAGGTGACAGTGGTTATGCTCAAACCAATTATATGATGACACCCCTTACGGAAGGTACTATACAAACGAGAGGACTAGCATTGTACCAAGAGTCACAAATAAAGACAAGAAATGTTGTTGAAAGAGCTTTTGGAATATGGAAAAGGAGATTTCCAATATTATCTAGGGGGATAAGCCTAAAACCATGTAGAGTACCAGGCATTATTGTGGCTACAGCTGTACTTCATAACATAGCCATTCAACAAAAAGATAATGCCCCCAAAAGAGGATCCTGAATACCCAGTGCTTGAAGAAGATAGGATTGCTGAACCTTCAACATCAGCACAACAACATCAGCGAGGTGCTCGTAACTTGGAGCGAACACTCCTTATAGAGGAGTACTTTGCAAGGTTGTAAACTTCTCATCATACCTACAGCATGCTTATAATACTTAAAAACAATATAATATGTAAAAGAAATAAAAAAACAAAATTACTCGGATAATTGTTTTATTTTTAATTCCAACAACAGAAGCTCTTTTTGTCTTATTTCATCATTATGTCTATTGGCTTTAACTTTTTCTTCTAATTCTAGAAGATTCATTTTTTTTTGTGCTCAATTTCTATTTCAAGCGATTCTTTTTGTAGCTGAACCAACTCCAGCTTCGCCTCTGAAAGGTCTGTGAAACTTTCTTTGTACATTTTTCTTCATCTTCTTTGGACTTCCTTCAGTCTTATCTGGAAATAAAAGAGTATATAATTAAGATTTTAGTGCTATCTCACACAAGAAAGCGGTATCACTATTCTGCAGAGGCCGAGGGAGTAGGAAATTCTACGAAACAACCCGTCCATTTCTTTTTACTCACTTTTAACAAAAAAACTATACATTAGTGTACTACCAAAAATGGATATTTTTATTTGTCCGGAATAAAATTTTTTATTTTTATTTATTAACAGATTGTCAGGGACCCGCTTTTATAATTACCATTGCAAAAGAGGGCAGATGATTTTTTCTTCTTCAATATTTCAGTCCTATTAAGAAGTGGCCTCAATCCACCACATCTTTTTGGCGTGTCTTGGTGTATTTCCAATATGCCTGCAAATATTGAACACTGTAAATATAAGATTGAACACCATCAGATATTAAAAATATGAGTGAGTTAGTGCGTCACTTGCAAGTGACTTCTGTACTTTTTTCTCTTCCTGATGACCTCATTTTCTTCTTTCACTGCTACCAATACAAATGATAATAATATATATTTAAACATTCATCACAAATTATAATATAATTACCAAAGTTATTTTCAATTGGCATAATCCTGTCTTTGTCGGGAATGCTTTGTTGATATTGCTGCATTAAGACAGCATCGCCATCATAAACGGTGTACAAACCATCCACTTGGGGTTCAATTAATTTTTTAAATTGATCTAATGGATCATTTTCGTCAGAAGGAGGGGGACCACCACCTGAAATAATTCATATATATTAATTACCATATATTTAGTTTCAAATATTAAACTACCTAAACTACAATATAAACTAACATGGATTGTACTAACCTGTACCCATAATTACTTTTTTAAGTGCAACATCTTTCTTCTTAATTTCTTTTTCTAACTCTTCAAATCGTTTTTTACATAGTTCCGCTGGCTGATCAGTGTATTCTGACACCGCATCCCAGTCTTTTCCGTTTTCTCCCATGGCATCGATTAAATTTTGTTTTTGGCTTGAATCTAAAACGTAAAATCGACACGATTATATTATTATGTATGCTATCACCGACAGAAACGAATATTGAACCATTTATCAGCCTTCAACTCTGTCGGGAATCAAACCCAGATCCGCTTTGTATGGCACACGATGTAACCATTGCAATTTAGCAATGTAGGTATTTCAAAAATTCAAAGGGGCCATGGCCGTCTTGATAGTACTAACCTGCTAAGACCATTTTCGCATCTGAATGTTGTTTTTTAATTTTACTTTTCATGTTTCGGTAGCAGCTTATAAGGTTTTCTGTAGTTCTATGTATATTATTGTTAGCGTTAAATGTATCTGTAATTTTGGCCCAAATTTCCTGCTTCACGACTGCATCCGTTTCCTTGCTTTCAACAATATGATTGTATGACTTCATTACTTTTAAACACAAAAATTGTTCTTCCTTCGAAAAATTAGGAGCTCTAGCACGGGACTTTATTATTTGGGCACTCATTTTATGAATTTAAATAAACGCACACACTACGCAACCACAACACAATCACAAAATATTTTTACACTTCAAGTAAAATAAAACATCGTAGCTGTTTTATCGACGCGTTAATGGCGGTAACCACGCGGTAACTGTTTTACCGACACGTTAAACACGTTTAACTAAAATTGCCACCGAACTGCGTGGTGCAGGACGCAACTAAACCCATTTAAGTTAAATGTATTTAGGGTCTTAAATACGTTTAGTTAAATACAATTTAAGATAAAATTTGCGATAGTTGGTGCAAGTCGCCCTAAGTGTCTTGTCAAAAATCATTGAAAAAATTGTTAAAAGTAAGCTTGTCTCCCATCTAGAAACCCATAAGATTCTCTCGCCTAATCAGTTTGGATTTCAAAACAACCTAAATTTCAAGGAATCTTAGACTTGACTGATAAGATCACTAACAGCCTGGATGAAGGCGATTCCTACTTGGCCATATTCTTAAACTTAGCCAAAACTTTTGACACGGTTTCCCATCCCATACTTCTAGAAAGGCTAACTCAAATAGGTATATGAGGTAGAATTCTTAACTGGTTCTCATCATACCTAAATGACAGATCGCAAACGGTGAAAATTAACAACACAGCTGTAAGTAACCCTTTACCTTTCCAATTCGGAGTCCCACAAGGAAGTGTCCTAGGCCCTATTCTGTTCCTCATTTATATAAATAAACTCTGTAACCTTCCCATTACCGGAAAACTAATATCTTTAGCAGATGACACTGTGCTTATATTTCGACACAAAAACTGGAAAGGAGCATTCGACATAGCTCAAAACGACATAGAACTTATGAAAAAATGGTAAGATGATAATCTCCTTACCCTTAATGCTGAAAAAATAAAAAAATTTACCTTCAGTCTGTCAACTGCAACCCAACCTACCAACAACCAGAAGATAATAATTCACTCCTGTCTGAGAACTTGATCTTCCTGTAATTGCCCAATTATGGAACAAGTCACCCACATAAAATACCTGGGGGTCATCATTGATCAACATCTTCGCTGGGATCAGCACTTGGCCAGTCTAACCCCATGCATCCCCAAGCTCTCTTATGCTTTTCGAAATCTAAGATATATCCTTACTAGATCAATTCTTAAAAATTTATACTACGCTCTCTGCCAATCCCTACTAGCTAACGGCATTATAATCTGGGTTGGCTATGCACAATCTAATACGTGTCATTAACAAGCGACCGACAAGATATCCCTCCATTCGACTCCTCATGGAGTATAAGGTATTAAACATACAACAACTCCACCTAAAATTTCGCTTGTACATTTCTTGTTCAAATATAAAAAAACAAAACTCTCTTACAACACAACTACACCACCAGAACAATAACCAACGGTCACTACAAAGTACTTTCACTACATACAACGTCAGTTCAAATACAATTTTTCTTCCTAGCTCCTAAAATCTTTAACCTTATCCCTGAAAACCTAAAAACCGTGAGTCAACCCCATTCCTTTAAAAAACAAATGACGAAATAGATCCTTACACACGGAATTCATTACAACTACAATAACCATTAATTCTACACTCTATAAATTTAATCACCTTTCAGACAAAGCATAATATATCCTTATTCCCTAACTAAGCGGTATAGTATGTAAATAATTAATTAGTGTGATCTATTTCGTAATAATTTCTCAAATTTTTCATCATCTTATAATTCTCTAACTTCTCCACCCTCTTCTTGCAACCCAAACTAGCTATACATCATTTATTATTTATCTTTTTTATGTTAACTGTAAAATTCACCCGCCATAGCAGAGGGTTATCCCTAGCATGTAGGGTGAAATATCACAAAAAGTGTTGTAAAACATTATTTTTAATAACATCTATCTCCAGGAGTTTTTTTTCTGTGTAGGGTTAATATAAAAAAAAATACCTACATAAGGTTTTTAATGCCGCATTACTTAGGTACTCTTTGTAATCTTTCTGGTGGGTATTGTGTACCTTTCCTCTTCATTGCTACCCATTTCAAATTTCGGTAGATCTATTCATCAGCTACCGTTCCCACCCACTGTCATCTTTCCGTGCTGGAGATGTTACAGTTTAAATCCATCCCTTCTACATTTCCATCCTTAATTGAACTCTCTCCGGGACTTGCTCTCTTTTCGTTTCGTTCAAACAACTGTACAATATTATTCTGTTTCCTCTAGTTTATTTTGTTCGGTTGGAAAACAAAGTATTCCACCGCTTTGAAGACTAAGTTTGTAAGCTGCTTGTTTATATTTCACTAACAGTGAAAATTTCGTCACAAAAACGGTTTCTTTTACCTAAAAAATGCGATAAACTATTCGCGACACCGGGAGAGTGGCCTTTATGATTATTGTTAGTTTCTTTTTAACAAAGCGATTAATCTGAAAAAAAAATTTAAAAGTTTTTTATTTCGCTAACTACACACTTGACCTTAAAGAAAATAATTTCCCACAGGGCCACCTTTGCCATGTCATCTTTGGGGATGTTGTCAGGAGGATCTTTTTAAGGAAAGGAACGAGAATGTCTGGGAAAGAAAAGTGTATGTGGTACTGTACTAAGACAACAAAAATAATTTATAATTTACAAAAAAACAGTTTTTATTATTTTTATTTTATTTGTTTATTTATTCTTAAATATATTAGTATTACAAAGGTAAAGTATATTTTCCTCCACGCTAGGAATTCACCTGTGTTGTGGAGGACTTTTTCAATTGTACAATTATATAATAGCAAACAATGCAGTGGAGTTTAAAATAAAAATATAAAATAGATTTTTAAATAAAAAATAATTTATAAACAAAAACAGTTTTGTAAAATTGAGAGTGCACTTTAATTCTAAATATGCAAATTGTAGAATGTTCAAAATATAAAGAGCGGATTTGTTATATTTCAATTAACTTATCGATTGGATATGATTTGAGATTTTTACGGCCAAAAGTATTATAGTAATTTATTTTTGGGGTATTATGGCGTGTTACGTGCTACTTTCTTCTTTAGCCAATGTTTCGGACAGCATTACACTGTCCATATCAGGGCAGATGTGTAAATATTGTGGTGATGTGTGTATTTATGTATGATATGATACCGTGTCGCCAAGTCCAATCCTCTAAGAGCTGGTAATACAATATTATAATTTATGGTGGTTTTTTTCGTTTAGTTTTGATGTAGTCAATTATCGGATACCAAAAACTATTGATATTAGTTTCGTTGCCTTTATTGATATTTATAGGAGGTTAATGAATTTTAATTGCCTCTGTAATAAGGCGTGCTTTGTGCTTTTGGTCTTCCCAGAATTTTAGGAAAAAAATAATTGAAACCGGCCATTATTTTGGATTTGTTTCTGAAATTCCTGGAAGACCTAAACTACCTTTTGTTGGGAATAATTCTTAATAATGAAAATATCTATCCTTACAACAAATCGCGTGTCTTGCATTTGGACTTAAGACCTGTTGTTTCACAGAATTTCATTGCAATTTATCAATGTTAAAATTCAAATTTTGTGAAAATTCTATTGATTCACAGTACTTGAATAAGGCTTTCACAGAACTTGAATATTCATTTTGAAATTTGATGAACTATTCAAAATCTTTGAACTAATACGTTTTTAAAGTACAACTCTTAAGTTTAGTCAAGTTAAGTTTGGTTCTGTTGTGTTCTTATAATAATAACATATTTGTTGCTAGAAACTGATAGCCCACCTCAGTTCTGAACATGAAGGGTACCTAAACCTAATTGAGTATGACTAAACCCATATAATATTAGAGACTTGTCTTTGAGAACTCTATAAACTCTATGAGCTTCCAGTACTAGAGGCATAATATATGCTATGAAGCTCATACTATAAGTTATAAAAAGTTATTAACCTCAGACTAAATGATAGGTTCTTCCACGAAAGCAGTCACTGGATGCAGTTCTATTCCCAACCGTCAAATAAATTCTATTGAGAGGTTTTAACCATACCATTCATATTGCGGAAATCAGTAAAGTTTTATGATTTATATTATGTATTTAGATACAAAGAACGAATGCTCTAGCCCGTTTGTTAAGTAGAGCAAAAAGCATATATTTCCTATCCCTGTAAACACTTGATTATCCAATGCATGCGTATTTTTAAAGAAAGACAGACATTCCCGGGTTACGAATAACCTGAAAATATTTGAAAATCTCCTACTACCACCACAGTAAGCAGAAAATTTTGTTTGTGTTGTGATGGAGGACTTAGCCAGCCAAATAATTGAACACACTACGCCTTAGTGACCTCTTATATTATTCCAAATGATACATAATCCAATGTATGCATGCTTGCAGGCGTCTTATTCTAAATGCTCGATTGTCTCTTAAATGTATATTTTATGTAGGCCCAAATAGCGGATGTGTTGTGTTCTAAACACTTTATTGTCTGATTTAATGTATGTACGTTTAAAGCTCAAAGAGCGCATCGTTTATAACTTGTCGGCGCGCCCGAGTCCCTTCCGCATAACGCAGTTAGCGTCGAATTTCGCCTCCGTGCGCGCAAATTTTCCGAAATTTCGGCAAAGTTTGAGCGCCAGGGGTGCCCCAGACGCGCGGCTTAATTCTCAGCTGACCCTTGAATAGATAAAACAATGAGTAGTGCCGGGTAATGAATAGTATGTGTCCGCGAACAAAGGCGCCCAACGCTCGGTCGCACTAAATCACAATTACATGGCGGGCGACGTCAGCGCGCACAGCCCTGCAAACACAAATTAAGGGCCGTGTACTTGTGTACCTTTTCAGCACTAAACAGGGCACATTGTTGGGGAGATGAGACTTGTGATTAGCCTTGAAGATTATGACTTGATCAACACCCGATTTCGGAAAGGTTTTTAATAACATCTTTGGCCTGAATTTTAACAGTGTTACGGTTATACGGTTAACCGGAAACAAATAATCTCATACAGAAAACGTATATAATATTTTATTTTGCCTCAAGGATCCTCATTAGTATTCGTTTACAAATTTTATCACCCCACAGTTTATTTTCTATATTTTTTAATGTGAAACATCTTTTGGCGCGACTAGAGGGGTAAAACGTGACGGTCCTCTTTCATGGACCGACGCTTCTTTCGGCCAGCCTCGTGACTCGTTGGCTCTTTCCGCTTAGCCACCAAAACTCTGTGCGGTATATTTGCTTCCATTCATACTAAAATTGGAAAAGGATCTCTTCTAAATGACTAAGAATTTTCAATATTTTCTTGTGTATATTTTAATAATAATAAAAGATTTGTTTTAAATTTTTCATAAAGGATTGCTTAATTTCATTTTCACTTCCATCAATAAAAATCAATTTCAATGATTCCCATCTGCCAGGCTTCCCGTGATTGCTATTTTTTTAATATATTTAGAATTAAGGCAGTCATTTTTGTCCAGTTATTTTTACCTTCAGTATTTTTTTTTTCTTATTGAAGATAGATTTACATTGTTTAACGGCTTGTTAATAACACATAATTTTCATAATTTGTCGGCTCTAAAGATAGAGAAGCATTTTTTACGTAGTCATCGATTTCAACAAAAACATTGTTATATTGTTATAAAATTTAATCGATATATCAATCAGGGTTCACTTTCCAGGAAATAATTAACAAGTTAATATATTTTCCGGCTTTAGTAAGGCTTCGACTTCGCGAAAAGATATCTAATCAAGCAGCTGGAGGCTCTAGACACACTTACTACCTAGAATGCAACGTTGCCATGTTTTAATTAGATCCATCCAAGCCTTTGAGACGAAACAACGCAATTAATTTGTTGCCAATGATGCCTAATTAACTGGTGAATTAGACGTTCTTGCTCATATAGTGCTCCTGATCATTATCTCAAAATTCAAGAAAATAACATTATTATCCGTGGTATAGACTCGAATCTATGAGAGATTTTGACAGCCAAGTTGTTCATCCAACGCAATGTAGACAGAAAAAGCTTTTAAGCAAACAACTGTTTACTCTCATACTGAAAACAGATTTTTTGTTGAAAATCGTTATTGCTTCAATTTTACAACTTTTATATATATAACTTCTTCATTATTATGTAAATAAGTTTAAATCTGACTTACGTTGAAAATTTAAATAATTTTCAAATATCAACAAATTGTGTAAATGATGTTGACCCAGATATTTCAAACAAATAAATTATTAAAATGCTTACCAATAAAGTTTTGATAATTTTGAAAACAGACATCTGTTAAGGTTATATTTATATCATTAAAACATTAAATTTATCAATTTTTTTCAAAACAAAATAAGGTAATGTAATGCGAGGTATTACTTACTTCACAACAAGGCAATCGAGTGAAATAAATTATTTTCCTCCGAGACGTGGTGACAAGCGGCTTAACAGGCACATGTTTTTTCGCCATAGTTTGCCTTGCTCCCACATTCAGTGTTACTATTTCCTCGCACCTTCACTCGTTTACCTTTGTTATTTATGACGGGATTTTTTCTCATACAAATTGCACGTCGCATGTTGTTGTCGGATTACATATTCCTGGCGCCGCCCCCATCCGTCCATTTTGTCGCACAGCCCAACAGCCCACTCAGCTCCCTTTATTTCACACTATCCGAAATGATCTCGAATCTTATCTGCTAAGTTGTTGAAAAATAAAAGCGACACCTTAAAACAGGCATAAAAGGAGCATCTTATAAGAGGGGTTGGCAAAATGCTTGTTCTACAGTGTACGGAAGTTGTTGGTTGTTAAAAATAGTCGTTCTATCAGTGGTTTCGAAAGATGCGACTGACTTATTTTATTGGAACCCCTTCTTAGCCTAGAGGGACGAGTGCTCTCTTTCAAGGCACTTCTCCGCTTCCACATGAAAAGCTTATGACGCAGACTACTCCAATCCAAGAATGTCACCATCACTGTGATGGCTGCTTTTATGATGTACCCCCTTAAATATGGCAGATATATCCTTCTGATGATTATTAGCACAAATATTTATGTTCACCATTTTTACTCTACTTTTATGTTTTTTTTCCATATATTGTTAATTTGTTTGTTTTATAATTCTGAAATATAAAATGGATGCACTCCTGAATTAGATTATTCTAGATTTTTTATTAGTTTTGAATTGTAATAATTTTCAAATCCGAATTCTCAAACCTGAAGAGTTTTAAAACTCATCGCGTTTACTAAGTAGTAAGAAAATAATAAAAATATTTAATATATTATGGGCAGACTTATTGCACCGCGTGGAGAAAAATTCCATATCCATAAATGTATTTTTAAACAGCGTAAATTTACAAAGAGGAATAATGCGTACATATATAATACTAACAAGTAGCTTGGATATTTACAAACTGAACTAATTGGCGACAAGCAGCTCTGCTTCGAGAATGAACTCCAACGCATGGAGTGAGAGATCTACCTCTAGACCACAGAACTTTGCAAGAGGTGAAGGTAGGATCGCTTCAATAACTATAGAGACGAATAGGTAGGTATTTCGGAATATGGATCACCTTACAGGAACTAGTACATTTAAAAAGAACTTGGTGAATTCCACCTAAGAATTAGCTCAAAAACCAATTATAAAAACAAATCGTGTAATGATTGCTCTGGTGGCGCGGTAGAGAACCTCGACCCCCGCGTGCAGCGTGATGTGAGACAGTAGGGAGGGACAGACTGGCCTCGAGATAAGAAAGCCAGAATCTTCAACTTTATTTGTAGGTGGTAACGTATACCAGTATTAACATTAGACAGGCGGAGGTTAGGTATGCATCGTAACACAAACCATGTTTAGTGTAAACCTAGATTAGGTAATCATTCCGCTAAGCAGAAAAAGCCAGTTCACAGATGAATAGCGTTTTACACAGAAGTAATTCAATTTAAAGCGCGTAAAATTATATCTTAAATACACACTCGGCATAGTTATAACTTCAAGAAACCGGTACAAACTAAATGATTAATGAAATAAAAAAATATTACTTTGTTTGAACCACTATATGTATTATAAAAGATGGCAGGTTTCGAAACAACCGTTCCTTCCTCAGGGCAAAAAAGTAAAGTAAATATTAACTTAACTTAATAATGGGTGAACATATATTATTAAGTGTTGAAGTGGGGGTGGAGTAACAAGTGGTAAGTGTAGAGTGGGGGGAGGAGATGGAACGGACGGTGAGAGGGAACATATCTAAGAAGATATAGAACACATCTACAAATTTAATATTATTACTATGTTTGAGCCACATATACATATATATGTAATATACCACATAATACAACATATATGTACAATTATTGCCACGTGTATATGAATATATATTATGTAACAATATTTAATTTTAATTTTTTAGCTTTATTCAAAAGTACTAAATAATCAGTTTGGAGAAGTCCCTATTAATGCGAATTTAATAGCGTGCCGAGTTTTGCACGAGATCCAATCGTCAGTATTGTCACTGTTGACCATGTTGTCGAAAACGGTTCTTGAACTGCGATAGAAACGCCTGTGTGTGGGTGAATTGTGTAACATAATTTTCGCATATGATAAATGCAACCAAACGAAAAAACTTTTTTAAACTCAAAATACAGTGAAATAATATTATGGTTTTATAAGTTTTCAGTATTTTGAATGCTCAACTTTTGAGAGCTCTGTTTATATTCAAACACTGGAAAAGCTTCAACCGTCCAGCCCGGTCTACATAAGCCAAATACAAAGGAGAAAAAATACATAGCGTCAAGCTTGAAAGCGGAATTAATCGAGACCCAGCTATTAAAATACTTGATTTTTTTTTAGTTTCCCCTTTGTTATCTTCAGCTGTTGAATTGTCGGTTTAAAAAAGGCCTGTTGTTAAATTTCGACGAGGTTAGCTCCCTCTTTTGGCCCCTCTTATTATATTCAGAGGCTGTTCACTGTTCATAGTCCTTCCAACCCGTTGATGGCTTGGCGCATTGTTTGCAACGTGTTTTGCCGCATCATATTGACTTTGCTACCAGCCGGATATCCGTCGCTTGAATTATTCGTGAAGATCTAAAAGCAAGGAAGGTAGGCTGCAAAGCAAACGGAAATGTACATTCTTAATTGTTTCCGTAATTACCCAAAGCATCTTTTAATGTATTTAATTGCATTAAACAAAACATGATTGCTAAGAAAACTCATGTTTTACGTATTAAGTTTTTTTTTATTACTCTTTGAGCATATTTTTAACGAATTTACATGTTTCTTTTTTTTCTAATAATATTTAAGGTCATTAGTAATTTTCCATTTAGGGGTTTCCATTTCCAGGCTGCTAGTAGGAAAAAATGATCAAATGTTCATATTTATATTTGAATCCTTCAAAGCATCGATAATTAAATCAAAAATCCTTCAATATAACCCCAATGATTCTTTTATTATCTTAGGTGACTTTAATCTTCCTGAAATTTCATGGATCCAAACTACGCCATCTGCTCACTATGCAGCTAGTAATTACTCTACTCACGTTAGTTATTACTTCATAGACTGTATGCATTTTCTGAACCTCTCTCAATATAACGGTGAACTAAACTCAAGCGGCCATATCCTATCTGATTCTGTCAAATCTACTAATCTCCGTCGAATCTAATGACGACCCGCTAGTTCCCGAAGATAAACATCATAAAGCTCTATCCATTAGTGTGCCATTTCAGGAAACTCCTTCATTGACAAATGCGAAAAGAAAAGTTTTTCTATATAATCGTGGAGACTACGATTCAATTAATTTCGCCCTTGAACAAGCTGACTGGGCTTCCATTTTTTCTACCTCTCAAATAGAACCAGCGCTTGACGGTTTCTATACGTTTTTGAAATACCTCATAAATCTTCATATTCCCCATAAACTTTCGTGGAACTCGAAATATCCTCCTTGGTACAGTGCTGCCCTTATTAAGGTAACTAAGGAAAAATCAAAATACTTTTGCAAATATAAAAAACACAAGAACCAGGCTGACTATGACGCATTTTCCCTGCTTCGTAAACGGCACAAAGACTTATGTCGGAAAAGCAAATCCCGTTTCTTGAGTAATATTGAAAACAATTTTTCCTCAAACCCTAAAAACTTCTGGAGCCACGTCAAATCTTCTAACGCATCCCAAGGTGTCCCAAAATGTATGTATTTTGGAGAGCTGAAAGCCAATAATGGAACGGAAATTGCAAATTTATTTTCAAAATATTTCAGTTCAGTTTTCAGTAAACCCTCCGATCCACTTACCCTTGATCCAACTGACGTCGGGAACCATACATCCAATATAAGCAATATTGAGGTGACACGAGAAATTGTCTTAAAATACCTTAAGGAAATTGATACTCGCAAAGGTGCCGGTCCTGACGAAATACCTTCAATCTTTATCAAACAATGTGCACACAATCTAGCCTTACCCCTTTCTTTAATTTTCAATCGTTCCCTAACCGATTGCACTGTCCCTGTTATATGAAAATCTGCTTATGTGTCTCCTATTTTCAAAAATGGCAAAAAAACAGACGTTAAAAACTACAGGCCAATCTCCAAACTTTGTATATTTAACAAAATTTTTGAAAAAATAGTCTATGACCAACTATATTCTGCTCTTAAGCCCAGCCTGAATACGACCCAACACGGTTTCATTAGTGGTAAATCTACAACCACAAATCTTTTAACCTTCACAGAGTACCTGCAGGATAATTTGGATAACAGAATACAAGTGGACACTGTCTATACCGACTATAGTAAGGCGTTTGACAAGGTCGATCACTCAACCTTGTTGAACAAGCTTTTAAAGATTGGTATTCACGGCAATCTTTATCGTTGGCTCTCTTCTTATATCTCCAACCGTAGTCAAATAGTAGTGGTTGCTGGATTTAAATCCGACTCTGTTGCTGTAATATCGGGAGTTCCTCAAGGCAGCCTGTTAGGACCGTTACTATTTAATATCTATATCAATGATATTGGTCACTGCTTTTTACACTCGCAGACCATCCTATATGCAGATGACATGAAAATCTTCTCACCTATAAAATCAATCGAAGACTGTCACAAGCTGCAAAAGGATTTACAACGTTTAAACGCGTATGTTAATGCCCATTATCTGGAATTAAATATATCCAAATGCTTCATCGTACGTTTTACTACAAAAAAAAACATATTTATACACGAATACTCAATTAATCATCAACCTTTATCTACCAAATCAGAAATTAAGGACCTTGGGGTTATACTTGATAGTAAACTGAATTTCAATAAACATATTGACCACGTAGTCACTAACGCATCTTCTATGCTGGGTTTCATAATCCGTTTCTGTAAACAATTCAAAGACATTGCTACTTTCAAAACACTGTATTTCTCATACGTTCGTAGTATCCTTGAATACGCATCACAAGTGTGGAACCCAGGCTATGCAATACATAAAAATAGAATTGAAAGTGTTCAAAATAGATTTTTAAGGTACCTTAATTTCCGCTCTTTTCGATCTCATATCAGCAATGAAGACTCTGCAAAGTTCTTCAATATACAGACGTTAACTTTCCGAAGAAATATAGCAGATTCGGTAATTTTATTCAAAATTACACACAATTTAATCGATAGTCCTGATCTTCTTCAACGCCTATTATTCCATGTTCCCAATCGCAACAGCAGACAGTCGCTTACTTTTAATCTCCCTCATTGTAAGACGAATTCCAAACAAAACTCATTTATCTACAGATCCACACACTCTTTTAACTTAAATTATAACCATATTGACATTTTTAACTCGACTTTACGCGACATAAAACAAAAACTCAACAAAACTCAAACTAGAAGTTCAATTCCTATATAATTCCGTCCTTTGCCTCTTAATCCTTATCCTATATTTCCCCCTCCTCCCCCCCACCCTCCTTTATTTTAATATTTTCTAACTAAACAAGAAATTAATTTAAGAGAACATCTCTATGCCATTGTACACCATTGTAACACCATTAACTATTCATCAGTGGAAAGTTCATAATTGGCATAATTAATAATATTATTATTGTATCATTATATAATTAAAGATTTGCTGTCAACTTTTCCAAATAAATAAATAAATCGTAGTTACCAACATTATTTTGTTTGTTTTGAACTAAAATAAAACATTGTATCATACTTCAGAGGGAGAAACTCTTTGTATCGTTGTAAGAGCGTTTGAAACGAAACGATAGCGATGTTTTAAATCATTTAAGCTGTTTTTAATGATCACTTGTAATATTAATAGTTCTTTTGGCTTCTGGAAGTGTGATTTTAAATTTTAAAAAATATATAAGGTATCATTCATACATCAAACGCTTTAGATATTGTCGTCCTCCCAAAAAGGTATCATTCATACATCAAACGCTATAGATATTGTCGTCCTCCCAAAAAAGTATCATTCATACATCGAACGCTATAGATATTGTCGTCCTCCCAAAAATGTATCATTCATACATCAAACGCTATAGATATTGTCGTCCTCCCAAAAAGGTATCATTCATACATCGAACGCTATAGATATTGTCGTCCTCCCAAAAATGTATCATTCATACATCAAACGCTATAGATATTGTCGTCCTCCCAAAAAGGTATCATTCATACATCAAACGCTATAGATATTGTCGTCCTTCCAAAAAGGTATCATTCAAATATCAAACGCTAAAGTTATTGTCGTCCTCCAAAAAAGGTATCATTCTTTCATCAAACGATATTATTACTGTCGCCCTCCCAAAAAGAAAAAATGAACACTAAATATTATGATAAACTTTTCAATTTTTCATAATCGTAGTATATTATTTTTTACAAAAGTTTGTCACGAAATTTTTTACATCATCCCTATGCAAATAATTAAATATATCCTAACTGTCGAAAAATAGAACCAAACCTTATATTTAAGTACCAATATTTACTAATAATTTTTCACGGACATTGAAGTTATTGAAATAACAATGACATCGGGTAAGTAAGTTATCACAATTACATATTTTGTAACATTAATGCCGTACATATTTTTAAAAAATATCCAAAGTTAACCTAAATTACTCAAAGCTACCTTCATTTCTCCCATCCTTAATGGAAGGAATATCTCTATCGAATTTTATTTGATTTTCACAACTTTACCAACTGAAATTTTTTCCAGCGAATGCGAAGTCATGATAATTAACGTCCTACTAATTCATAGTTTACTTTCCAAGCGATAATCCACAAAGACGATTGATATTCCTGCCGCGTACCGCCTCTGCGTCAATCCCTAGCGATCCGAGGTAAACGCCGATCAATATCACTTACAAATCCTCCAAACTTGTCGCAACAGTTTCATAATCTCTACTTTTCATTAACTGTGCCGTTACCTCGTTACCCTGTTGATGACTTGACTAATTGAGTCAAAAATCCAAGTTGTCGTTAGAGCGATCGCGACTTCATTAGTGCGACGCTTCGTATCGGGCACCGCTGGGATTAATGAGGGAGGGGAAATATTAGGGAGAAAAGATCCTTTTGTACCTATAAGCTTTTAGCGCCAAGTGGCGTTAGGTTGCGCCACGCTCACGCCCATGGCGCGATGTAGTCTAGAAACCGGGTGAAGGGATGCACTCATTTATAAAAGATACAATTTTTGCTAGACAGTTTAAATAATTCATTTTTTTCATATCCTGGTAAGTCTCTATCAGCTTCTGTGGTCAAGAAGTAAAACTGGCAATCCAGAGGTCGCGGTTTCAAATCATAACATGTTTTCGATAAACTTGTGTTATTTCACAATTAAACCAATGAAAGTCATATAATGTATATTTGTAGCACTTTTCAGAGTGGAAAATACTCTCAGTATCACCTTTGTATAAAACCGCCATTCAGTATTGAAACGTTGCTTGCAATGGCTTAAGCTGTATTTAGTGTGCAGTTCTAAATAGCCCGTTACTTCCCCATTTTACTCTCTCCCATCTTCTATACCTTTCACTACCTTCAGCCTCAAAACGCACTAAATATAGTCGACAACTTTAAGGCTGCTGAAATATTATGACTTGTATCTTCGAAAGACATGAGTTAAGTGATTCACAATGCTCGCTCAAAGCCACTTAACTTTATCAAATTAGGTGAATCGTAACTTTGTGATAAACCAAATATATTCCTTTCTTATTGGTGATAATGTCTGATTGTATATTTGAGAATATCAGGTACTGGTTTAAGGAAAGTTTTTTAATTTTCCCTGAAAAGCGAAGGCTTGTTTAGCTCGCTCTTAAACAAGACACCGGCAGCCAGATATTAATTAAAATCATACAAATCAAAAACCGTTAACAAAATTAATTTACAGCTCCCGTTAATAAGAATAATTCTGACTTGCTATCGAGTTTTTGGTTCTTTTCCGAGAAAATTACCCGCCCGTTGAAAAGTTTTACTTCAAAGCGCTCCTTAGCTCCGAGCCAGACTTGGCTTCGAATCCCGTTTGAGCAACTTGGCGAGTTCAAGTACCCTCACTTTCTTTCGGAATTCTACCCCTGCGGAAGACAAGAACAAAATCTTCAGGCAAGAGTTGTTGTGGATATCGGATTTTTCAGCAAGATTTTTTTATAATCGCCATTTTATGACTCGCCCTCTTTTCAAGACAACTTCCGCTTAGAACTTGTAGGAAAAACTTGAATCTATCGGAAAACTTACCTATTTATAATATTTCCAGGTGGAGTTCGTATGCACGTCATCATGGAGCATTGTATTGGAAAGGAACGTGTGTCGTAACTTGCTTCTTATAATAATACTAATGGGTGACAGTGACCATTCTTTTTATTTATTAGTGTTATCATCAATTTTTGGAATCGAAATAAAAATAATAAAAAACAGGTGTTAGTACGAAAATTTTATTTATTTATATGCATATATTTACGGTCAAAAATGTATATCTGAAGAAATAACTTTGAATATACTTATCTCGGAAATATAAAATCGTATAGAAATACTCATTTAATTTTATTAGTATATTACATAAAAATATATTTATTTTTTATGTGAAACCGCGCAAGAGTCCCAATGCTCCCAACCGTTATTGAAATACTTCATTAACCTCACTTCTTAATGTTCTATTTTTATTTAACGATGATGACTAGGTATAGTAGTCCCAAAGAGAGGTCATACTTGACGTAATCGTGAAGAAATACAATGGTATTTTACCCGTGCTGAGGCCCCTATTTTACAATTGTATGTAAATAAAATGGACTGAAATGTATTGAAATTATGTTAAATTAAAGGAATTTAAATGAAACATTAAAAAATAAAATAAAATAAATATACTTGATACTTCTTGTGTTCCAAAATTCCAATATTCAAAATTGTTTGGTCACATTACCGACTCACAGCAGATAACAAAAAATGATTGTAAAATATACAATTATTGACCTCTATTATCTACGTCAATGGTGAAAATGGTCCAATGTTTTCATATTCTCGTTGAAAATACAACAAAATATCAACAAAAACTGGTTGTATTTGGCTTTTCAACGACTTAATCATAAATAAACATATTTTTCTACAGCGCGATTATATTAGCATTAAATGTTATAAGTCTATAAAAAAGTTGAAGCTGGCCTAGCAGAAATTCAGTAGGTTTTCTTTATAACGAAAATATCGCTTAATTATTGCGTTAAAATTATTAACGCGTAAGTGAATGATTAATATTAAATATACATTATTAGAAATTGTGAATGACTAATATTAAATATACATTAATACAAATTGTGAATGATTAATATTAAATATACACTATTACAAATTTTGAATGGTTGATATTAAATATACACTATAACAAATTGTGAATGATTAATATTAAATATACACTATTACAAATTGTGAATAATTAATATTAAATATACACTTTAACAAATTGTGAATGCTTAATATTAAATATACACTATTACAAATTGTGAATGATTAATATTAAATATACACTATTACAAATTGTGAATAATTAATATTAAATATACACTATTACAAATTGTGAATGATTAATATTAAATATACACTATTACAAATTGTGAATAATTAATATTAAATATACACTATTAAAAATTGTGAATGATTAATATTAAATATACAAATTGTGAGGATTGTGAGGATTTAAAAAAAATAATGCATCTTTTGCTTAGTTTTACAATTAGCGATACTATTAAGTTTGTCCGATTTAAAAACGTGATAAAAAAATTCGACATTCTAGTATTTCTATCTTTTTCGTTTTTATACATGACGCCTGAGAAGAAACGTTTTATGTAAGTATTTCAGGACAATTGTTGATGACATACATATGACCTCCCTCTGGAACATATATATTATAATATTGCTGCTATCTCGTAAGCATTAACAGAAGCGTTTTGAAATTTCACAAAACTTAATCTAGAAACTAACTCCTTAATGCCAACGCTTTACCTCTTGGAAAATTAATGTCCTCCAGACAACTACGTACCTACGTTGAAAGTTAGGTATTGTAATGCCGGCGTGTGCCCAATGAATGAATAAATCATGCCTAACCTATAAACTAATAGCGGGGACACGGAACACCTCGTGTGTATCCACTCTATCTAAAGTTGCCATTGAAGAGGGATTGGAGGCAAAAGCCGAGCATTCTAACCAAATCAGTAATGTATTTACCTTCCAACCTATTAAAAGACGTACCGTTCTAGGGAGTCCTTGGATAATCAATATTGGTCTGAAATCACGGAAAAAGGGTGGTTTTCTCTCAAAAATATGTATTAATTTAATTATAAATAATTAATGCTGTGCAAATTAGTTTTCACTGATATTTGGCTACTTAATGTTTTAATGCTTCTATTCTATATACAATAATATTTTTTCCATTACTTTATTGCTTTACTTATTTAATTAAGGTATATAAAAATAATAATTGTTTTTAAATTGTAACTACGGATGTATGGCAATTAAGCTGTTATAAAAGTGTTGGTAATACGTACATACCTAAGCAAATTATTTAATATAATCAAATAGGAATACAATATCCCGTTCAATTTATTGAATTACCTATCTTACAATCTCCTTGATTTTATGGTTTCATCTTAATTTAATTGTTTGTTTAAAACAATATTCCGAAATATTACCCCGTTTGAAGTTTTGTATAAACGTTACGATGAATTTCAATATTCGTTGTGCCGGTAAAAGTTATTAATTTCTACTCATTGTGTATAGTTATATTATACAGTTAAACTTACTGTTTAACTGTATGTCTTTAAGATACGCCTTTAAATATTTTGAAATTAGGCCACCATTCAACATAGAAGATCAATCTACCAAAAAAGTTTTATCAAGCTTAAAAGTTCTTAAGGGTAAGTGGAATGGGCCGCGGATAAGCCATCCGCGGTATCTCTTTGTCTCGCGAGAGCCTATGGCTGAAATAATTATCAGATGTCTATTACCATTACCTCTACAGAATATTATGTAATTACTGCTCAACGATTCTTTTCTAATGTAATGACAGAGAACAAAATAAGTTTAAAATTCTCCAAAACAGATCAATGAGAATAATAATGCTTAGGTGAAATAGATTTTCAGAATTAACTAAATAAGCTAATGTTGAAACAAGACTGACCTTGAACACGATGATATTTATACATAGAATAATAAACAACCTAATACCAAAATACTTTAAAGGACTAAACCAGTACAGAAAATAGCTGTAGAAAGGAATTCAATAGTGTAATGCGCTGCCAAAAACCATCAATTCTGCACCAATTGAGATTCAAGCTGGATTGTAAGAGTCATATTAATATAAAGAAAATGCAATAAATAATAAAAATGTAACAATGTTTGCATATTATTAATAATTATTTATACATTTGTAAACTTCGATGTACAAATTGCTAAAATGAAATTAGTAAATAAAAATAATAATAGTAGTAATTAATTAATTAATTAATTAATTCCTCCTTGTAGCTCGATTATTAAAACTTGAAAGAGAGCTTGAAATCTGTTTTAGAATTTTCCGCCTTCCCACCCTTTTGTCAGAGCGCCTAGAAAAGTTGACTCCTGCTTCGTAAAATATCGTAACCAACCAAATAGTAATTTTGTGTTTTTATTTTTTTTAGTTTGGACCTAATTCAAACTGAGGTAGTCAAGAAAATTTATGTAAACCGATTTTTTTACAAATTCATGTATCGTAACTCAATGATCCAATATTATTTTAGTTAATTGAAAATATAATAATTAATAAAACTTTTCACATATGCTGCATAACGTCTTGGTCGGATTTTGTTTTTCTAATGAAGAAAAAATATCGTATTTTTCACCTTTTTGAACGATTCCTACATGTAATACATGTATGCGTACACAATTTGCCTATAGGCATCGTTACGGAGGTAATGGGCTAATAATGGCAACTCACTCAGTGACTTTACTTGAGGCTAAATTTAAAATGCCTCGTCACCCCTCGAAACAGGTTATTTTGTCTAATTCGTTTTTTCACTACCGCTTAATCCTGTATTGAAGAAGAAAATATATGCTTAATTTTTTTAAACAACGCAAAAACAGGGTAGTAAAGAATCACATAAAGTACCTAGTTACTTTTATCCAAGTTTTCAACACAATTTTCTTTTTAACCTTTTTAATAACAGAATAAAAATAAAAATACGGAAGAAAAACGTTGATATATTGTCTTATTATTTTTACAGTACCTAAATATACATTTTAAATCTGCGTAGCTAATAAGAATAATAGCAGAAAACAAAAAAAAAACAACAATATACTTATAATGATTCCCACTTCCGAGAAAAACTTCAAATCGTACACTTATTAAATACAAACAAATGAGCAATGTACAACTATTGTTTTATTGAGAGTATATAATAACAATTTAATGACTTCCATGATTCCTTACTACTAAGGATAACTGGGGAGAAAATAAGTATAAAAAACCACGAGTGCACAGTCAGCACAGCACTCGATTTACGGAAAGCATAGGTTTGATTATCCCACTAATATCAAATAAGTTTGAAACCCAAACGCTAAAATATTGTGTACCAGTGATATTTATTAAACTAAAAAATAACCTGACAATTGATTGAAATGAGAAACCAAATATTAAAAATGTTATAATGTGGATAATCAATATATATTATAAAAGTAAGTGTACAATGTGCATGCCGGTAAAACTTAAAAACGAGTCCCGGTACGATCAAGGGATCTATATGGTGTAGTACCCCTCTAGGCGTGCTTTGAAGTCTCGCTCTCTAGAAATTTCTAAAATAGTCTAGAACATTCGAGAGAATTTGAGAGCATTCCGCAACATTCCAGAACATCTCAGAACATTCTAGAATGTTGTTAAATGTTTGGGAATAGTCTGGGATGTTCGGGAAAATCCAAGAACATCCCAGATCATAATGAAGAACGGGATTACAGGTCGTTTCCTGATAAACTTTAGTAAATTCGTAATCGTGACAATTCGTTGGTATTATCTCTAAATAGTATATATCAATAGCCGCGTCTGTTTGTGCGCTTAGTTCTTCTAAATTATGCAACATAGTTTGATAAGGTTTTCACAACCATTTAGATTATTTTTTCCGAAAAGGTTTGTTTTTGTTTTATTAATTTCACATTCTAAAACATCAATTAACAATTTTTACTTCATAGACTATTGTTTCTCCAGGTGTTAACACAGTACAAACAAAATTTCTTCTAATTTTTTTAAAATATAATATGTATAATTCTGCTTTATATTCTTATTAATCAATATAAAATGTTAAGGGAGAACCGGCAGACAAGCAGCCATGTGGCAGCTTTGTCTTTGTATTATTATTATAAAATAAAAATAAAATCCATACTGAAGGTTTTATTTCACTTTATCAAAATTAAGGGAATTTCCACATTATTCTTTAACTGTAAAATATTTGTGTCAGAAGTTTAACAAAAATTAGTAACATAACTTTTTTACAACAGGCTTTTGAACTTACTGCTAACTTAAATCAGTTTCCTTGTAATATTTTTACAGCATCTGCGCAAATGAGTTAGGTAATGAACTTTCACACGTAATTGACATTATTTGTTTCACAAGAGCCTTTTCGTCAGAAGTTTTTCTATCAAGAAAGTAAAAATTCCTTGCGTTTGGATATTTCATGCTTCACATTGATATAATGTTCTCTTTTCCGAGCCATAAATCCCTTTCCAGGAGCCATTCAAAAAAATTAAACCCTCAGAAATCCAGCGTCCGGCCGCCCGCCGAGAATTGTTTGAACCTCATTGACCGTAATAATTCCATGAGGTTTGATCGCCGACGCGCCAGGGACCATGGCCAGGGACCAGGGAACTCTCGCGGCTAATTCTCTATGGTCACTTGCCACTCGCCACTTGCCACTATTGCCCCCGTATGTTGCCGCTTTACGAACTGAGACCCATTACATTCATACTTACATTCAAATAAAGCGCTTTTCAAGCGGCCGACAAAAGTTTTATTTTCAATATAATTATTTTGTTCGTGTGTGATTATATATTTTTTGTTAGATATTTTTTTTTAAATATTGATAGTTTTCAGTAGCGTAGTTAAATTTTAAAAAATCAACCTGTAAAATATAGTTTATTTACTACAATTGACAATTCTACTTGTAGATCGCCTAATATTTACAATTATCGACCCAGTTGCGCAATCTCGGGTCAGCTAATAGCTTGTCTGAGGAAAGAACCTTCCTCTCCGGGGACTACCTCTTAAACTGCTGTAAGTAAAACTTGTTTTGACTGAGGATTGAATCTTCCTCCCCGGGGACTGGAGTCAACAGCGCTCACAATTATACTAAACTGTTGTTTCAGGAATCCTTGCAAATTGTTGAATGTCTGGAATCGGGAAGTGGGTTGGTTTCTACTTCCAAGATTTGCGTTCATTTATTCACTAAAACTAAAGTTATAGATGTATTTACAAATTAATTGTTGATAAAAAAACTTACGAAAACTTTAACAGAATTAATGCAGTAAAAACAAAAGAATTTATATTTTAATTATTTTTTTACCAAATACCGTATAGAAGAAAAATAAAGTAAAACAAAAATAACACGTTTTTCATTGCCACATAATTATATAATACCACTCAATAAATTAAACCAAAAGGTACCAAATGTAATGAGAAAATGAGTTTTGAAAAATCCGTTCATCTCGTTAAAATTGGTATGGTATAGTACATTCCTGGCGTTTTCCTAAAAGTGTAATATTCTGTAATAGTTTTTTTTCACAATCAAAAATTAAACAGAATACAGGAAACAAATGCCCTTAGTGAGACATGTTTAAATTCTGAAAATATTAATTGAATGCAGTGATTTTTTTTTCTCTGAAATGACATCAAAATTTAGTTCTTTAATATATTTAACAACTGGAATGGATATGACTTAGTCGTAAATATAGCTTTCTAGAGGAAAATATTTGGCTTTAAACGAGTAATATTTCGATGGGAAATTTATTGTCGGGTGTGTTTGCATTTTCAATAACCTCAAACAGACAATAGAGGTTTAAAAAACCCCGAGGCGCTTAAAAACTGTGAAAATATTTAATGATTGTTTTTTTCTGTGAATAATATTTTATTCATAAAATATACAGGAACCTTAACTTACTGGCGAACAAATGTGTTTGAAATAAATCTTTTCATGATGGTTGAAAACACATTTTCGGGTGCCAAAATGTATAATATCCTCATAATTCTGAAAAATAATTTTCCCAGGGCTGCGTTGATTCTCGTGAAAATGCGCAATCTCAGGTCTGAAACTAATTGGTGGGCGCCCGCCCCGAACACAAAGGGGCAACCCTTATTTTATATACAAAGCACGAAGGTTCTACACGCATTGTCCGAACCGATTTGAAATATTTAAGCACAAGCAACTAGTACCTACCTTTGGAAAATTCAATACAGGCTCTGAGGGTAATGGGTCTCGCAGGACGGAGGCCAATATAACATTTAAGTCATGTGCTTTATGGATTGATAAAACCCTTATCCGCATGAAGAATGTACCGTTTTTAATATATAAATAATTGTTTTTAGAAATATTTATTTTTTGCGGATTGGGTTGAATTATAATATAATAATAAGTTTAGTAGAAAGCACCATAATTATGTAAAAATCTGTATAAGTAAACGTACTCGTAGATACAAGTAGGTTCCAGACGCGGCCCTTCCATCCATGCTTTGGATGCTGCGCTTCCCTTGTATTGTAGACTAAATTCCAAAATACTAATAATTAACATTATTAATTTTTTCCAATTTTTTTTTTCTAGTTGTAAATGGCATTTAATAATCATCCTAAGAGACTTAACACACACGGATTGAAATATATATTTAATTTTACATTCTCAATAGGCATAATGCACAGAATAGCACACCCTCTTACGAAGCCAGAGGATTGTTTTGGTGCAATTGGAAATCATTTTTGACAATTTGGCTTGAATTACTGACACCAATTTAAACAGTGAAAATTCGATTTTGTACACATTTAAGTTTGGATATGTAATTGATGTTGTGGAGCGTAAAGGATTTAGAAGGTTAATTTGGTATAATATTTCTGACAGTAATTGCATCTAGTCCTTCGGCTACTCTATAGATTTAAATAATTGATTTAAATACTTATATACTTCAGCATACTTGTACGAAACAATATACTGTCCGTACAATAACTGTAGATACGAAGGTAGCTGGGTACACTTTTTAGCGTTTTCAGTCTTGGTAGATGTTGTAGAGCCTTTGTGGTGGAGTTTAATGCCACGATCAGAGAGGAATTTATTCCAGATCTGAACTGACGAAAGGAATTTATTACTGGCAAAAAACTGAATTTACTACTGAATAAAACACTTGAAAATATTTCTTGAGACTTTGGAGACTTGGAGATGGTTTCTTCAGGAGAGAGGATTCTCTTTCAGAGGTAGTTGTTGAACTGACTTTGTATGGAATTCGGTTCTCTATTTATAGAACGTTTTCAAATCGAACCCTCTCGGAGGTGTTCTATCCTCTTTCGTGATGAGTAAAGTGGTTAGGTATTTTTCCTCTCTGCAATTATCTTGTTGAGAGGAAAGTTATATTTTAATATGATACCTTTCACCAAGTCAGTTCAATCTACCAAAACCATCTCCCGCAGTCCCGTTTATTTATTTTATAAATAATTATACAAGTTTTCATATTGGGTTTGAAGTTAAATATCTTTGGTTTGAACATTTCCCAAAGGGTAACAAATATAGTTAGATATAATTATTCATGCAAATATATTAGTATATAATCATTTCTTGATGTTGATATTCATTTCGTAGTTATATCTTGCATCTTTTTCCCGTAAATCCAGTCTGATGATATCACAATTAATCACATTTGAATCTGTTATCAGTGTTTGATAAGAAAGTCAAGGTGATATGCCGTGCTGTGATTGGTTGGAGACGGCGGCCATCATGGAATTCCATCCGGGGAGTAGTGGAGGGGGTCCTACGTAAATACTGGGTAGCCCTCCTAGCCGTGGTCACTTCGTGGGTTGGTGTGTCCGAGAGAGGTGCTGGATGATTATTTTCAGATGTTTTTCAGGTTCTGCTATTATATTCCTATGTAATTATCTTGATTAATCACATATAATACATCATTTGATTAAGTTATTTTGATGTAAAGTTTTCCAAATGTGTCGGCGACACGCTATCGAGCGGTTTCGGGGTTGAAGTGTTTTTGTGATTTTGGCGTAAATATGAATTCTCTTGAAATATTCTGGAGGTCTGGATACGTATGATACAATACTTATTAAAATAAAAATGTATGTTAAAAAGTATCACTTTCGTAAAATTCTTATTAAATCCAGGCGGTAATAATCAATTAAAAAATAATACGTCAAAACTAACTTGCTCTTACGCTGCTATTTATTAGTAATAAATGAAAACAAAAATTTTACAGTTTGTATTCAACATGGAACTAAAACACTGTTTAACAGTTGGGAAGTATTTATTTTATTAGTAAGACTGTTAGTGTTTTTATTACGTGAGTTTAGGTAGGTAGGTAAGGTGCGGAAGTACCTGGCAAATCAGATCTGGTTTTCAAACACGGCTAAATCCATTTCAAACTAAATTAGGATCCTGAATGTTTTTTTTCCTTTTTTTCTTATTTGCCATGAAGTGGTGAATCATTATTTTAAGGTTACTTTTTACAAATAGAAGAGCGTTATTGCGCCTCGCAATTTTTACCTCTATTATGGGCTATTATAGACTTGGAGGCCTTAAATTTACGTAAAATGTAGGGAAAAAAAAATCACCTAAAAACCCTACTAAAAATACATGTTTCTACTCATCATCTTTTGATCAGCAGCTCACCAGCAGCCAACCGCGGCCATATACTACATACGTGTTTGTGTTTGTTATGTCGGGATTGGAAAGGAAATTCAGCAGCGCCTTTTTTGTGTGGATTCCTCCACATTTGCCTATGGAATAAAGAAAATCGCAAAAAACCGTATTCAGGAGGAAACGGCCGACTGTCAACTTGAAAAAGAAACGGCCTTCAGTAACATCATGTCACATAAATATTTTGTGACAAGTGTAGTTCTTGCCTAATTGGGGTTATTTTGTCTATGGTGTTTTTTTTTAAGTTTGGCAATATTTTTTTAAGGAAAAAGAGAGAGTTTTGTTTATGGGCACTTCCTCCCCGGTCTGCTTGGCCAGCGGCTCGGTGATCCAGTCACTCGCCATTTAAGGTGTTTTAATCTGAGTTAATCATGTGATTAGAAGTTATTCTTATCTTTTAAAAAGGGCGCAGGGTGTTTTTCCTAACACGAATAGTTCGTGTTGGTTATTATTTTTTAGAGGAGGTTATAGAATCCCGCTTTTTATCCAGTGTTGGCCGGTGGTCATGTTTGTAGTACTCGTGTTTCGAACTTGAAACCGCAAATAGATTGGTCCTAGCTGTGGCTAGAAGTTGATGGCTGATTATCTCCGCGTCGCGAAGGGACGGATTGCTGTTCCCGAAGTCTGTAAGACGAGTCTAGTTGGTTACCACGTGCTGCGGACTTGAAGATGCTACAGGCGCGCGTTGAAGGAGTTGCGCCCTCCTGTCTCCACTAAGTGAAGAATGTCCTGGCTCTGTAAGACGAGTCTGGTTGGTTACCACGTGCTGCGGACTTGAAGATCCTACAGGCGCGCGTTGAAGGAGTTGCGCCCTCCTGTCTCCACTAAGTGAAGGATGTCCTGGCTACCGTCACGGGTCTGTTCTCCGCTACCGGAGACAAGTTTACGTTCGCCACCCGTTGTTATTCCCTCGATTCTCGGCCACGTAAAGTTAGCTTAGTTTGGTTCAGGAGTCCATCTGGTATGTGCCTACTTTTATTCCTATTGTCACATGGATATTATTTGTACTCCCTTGTTGTACTTTTGAAGGTTTCAATATAATTTCGATTAAGTATTTACTCTTATTATTTCTGATTTTCCCACCTTACTTGACAGAAAATTAATCCTACAATCATGATATTGAGATCTTTTCTCTACCGTTTTTGTACCCTCTAATTGATCCTGAAGATCTCACTATTACATTGAATGTTCCTACTTTACATAGGCAATCCAACTTATCTTACGTTACAATCAGTATATGATGTCCTGAATTGTGAGGTGTGTGAATGTGTATGTCTGTTTATATATACTTATTGGAAGATAAATAATAAACATTCATAAAAATTATATAATATTATATAAATAGGTATAAAAACGTTATATATTTGGGAAGGGAGTCGGGAAATTAGGATATACCTACTGCTCGTTGCTTATTCGTCCGCATCTGAATCTGGGTTAGACCAGATATGGTTCTGGTACCTTAAGATAAAATCGCTCGGAGAATTATATTGTCCAATTTCTGGTAAATTTTTGGTTAATTTTTTTAGTCTGAGTGATTTATAAAAACCTTACGTCAGTCTGTGTGTTATTGTAATTTCTTCATGTTGGTTCTGGGTCTCGTGTTGTATGTAGTTTTGATGCAATAATTTTGAAGCGTCTATAGTCTTATGTGGTCCATGGGTAATATGTTACACCTTACAGGAATTGCATAGAACAGTACCGGGCGAATAAGCAAGTAGTGGATAAGTAATTTGGTTCTGGGAAGTATCGGGCTTCTTCTGTTGAAAATAGGCTTCATTGCGCCGATCGCCTTTCAGATTCACGAGTGCATCTTGGCTTGGGAAGATTTCCAGTTAAGGCGCAAGTCCATAATTAGGCCCAGATGTGTGACTTCATCTTTCCATTCAATTACATGTCCTCCCTTTTCGATGTTGAAGTCAGGTGTTTTTGTACGTTTCGTCGTGTATATGATGGCTTCGGTTTTTGATCTTCAGGCGCCATTTCTTGTAGAGTACAAGCGCATCGCCATTTTTGTTCCTCGTTTGACGCCATCTGCTTAGATTGATAAGTTGCATCTCGTCTTGGGGGATGTCATGTGCGAATAGAATGAAGAGAGAGGTTCCCAGCAGAAACGCACGCCTTATGGCATCTGACGTATTGTAAAAGACTTTGAAAGATCTCTTTTTAGGTAGTCCTGTACCAGTTTCGTTAGGTATACAGGCGTTTCAGTGCGGTGTAACTTGTGCACGAGTCCATCTATCCAAACGGTGTCGAATGTTTTCTCCAAGTCCAAAAGCGCTGCGGCGGTAAAAAGGTTTTCGTTGAATTTACTTACGATTAATTCCGCTACTTTGTTGAGTTGGTAGGCCGTGAAATGCGTCTTTCTGAATCCGAACTGCTCGTTTGCCAAAGTCTAGTTGTCATCGTGGTGTGGGACAGTTTGAAATGACAAATTATTATAATTGCGCTGGGGCTCCTTGAAGTCACGTCTCCTACAGTGAATCTTAAGTGCACGTTGTCCAATGACAACTCTTCAAGTGTGCAAAATGGCGAGATTGAGTTTTTACAATATCCAATGTACTGGGGTGTAGAACGTCGGTTTGTCCAGCACTATTATCGAGTGTGTATTTATTTGTATGTGTATAAAGAGCGTATTCCCATCCGAATTGTCTCTGTAGTTATTCCGTTGTTGAGTTTGGCGTCCAGATTACCTCCAATCATAACAATGAGTCTCACATTGAGCAATTTGTTCAAATCGTTGCTCACTAGATTTCTTGAATTATCGCAGTACAGTGATGGTATGCGCTCCACTCTCTATGGTGACTTCGATAATTGTGGTTTCAGTGTGCTTGAATTTTTGTAGATGTGATGGATTGACGAACGAATACGGCGGTTACTCCGCCTTGTCCCTAAAATCTCGAAACCTGGCACTCTCAGCGGTATTCTCGGTTTTAAATATGTTCCTAATATGAGGATTATATCGATGTGTGTGTGTGGTTTGCAAGAGTGAACAGTTCATCAGTCTTGAAGAAAAAGTATCCCACAGAAGGATTCTCATTTCAGAATTATCCATCGAGAGTGGTCGTGATAAGCTCCATCTGCCCTTGTTTCTCTATCATTGATGTGCAGCGGGTAATCAATAATCACAGGCGCAAAAAACCTTTCAGTAGGGCCGTTATATCCACATCGTCCTAGGGCTCCTGCTATGGGCGTGGTTGGGGCTTGGAATGCTGTTGGGCAGAGGCGGAGCCTCCAGCAACAAATGCGTCCATCCATCCGAATCGGTTGCCTGCTGGGACCCTGCTGTGCAGAATTGAATTCCTCAATTTCTCAATGGTATTCTTTCATCGTGGCGATACTAAGAGTTTATTCCACTCAGGGTGGTGTCGCAAATATACTATTACGAATGTATATTTTTTATTTTAATCCTGAAATAACACAAATTAATTATTTTTTTTTTGGTAAACTAATGTTTAAGACAAGATTTTTTATGCATAGCACAAAGGGTAACAATTATTTTACAAGCAATAATTATTAGCCTGAAACACTCATCCACATTGAAAAATCTTCTGATAAAAGATACATGACGCCATGTAACAAGCAGTAATTGTTGAATGAAACACTAGTATATATTGAATTATTTCGCGGATAAGAGATAAGCCGCCATAGCTGAGTGGTCAGAGCTGTCGACCGGAAATCGAAAGGACACGGGTCCCGTTGGCGTCATGTATCTTTTATCAGGAGATTTTTCAATGTGGATGAGTGTTTCAGGCTAATAATTATTGCTTGTAAAATAATTGTTACAAATTAATTGATAAAATTTTATTTATTTTTAATAATAATACACTACTTCTGGATTGTAAGCTAATTATCGTGAGCAAACGGATGCCGTCAGATGCTATAAACATATTTTGAAAACTCTCAATGTTGTGAGAAGAATCTTACAATTTATTTGCCAGCAATAATGATTTCAGGAGTATTGCGAGTTTTTTTTTTTTTTTATTTTTTATATTTACTCCACACAGGAGGCCCTGAAGAAAATAATTTCCCTCAGGGCCTATGTCACTTTTGGGGATGCTGTGTGGAGGGTCTTTTTGTGGAGAGGAAGGAGTGAACATGGGTCTTGAAGAGTCCCATGTTGTACGAGGGAGGAAACACAGAGGCCGGCAGTTCGTTCCACAGCCGAGCTGTTGAACTTAAGAACGAATCGTAGAAGCGACCCGTTCTCATGTGACAAGTGTCAACTGTGTACAAATGTTGGGCGCGCGTTTGGCGTGTATCCCGACTACGCACCGGTGCCGAAGGGATCAATGACGCTAGTTCCTCAGAGCATCTTCCATTGTAATACCGATAGAAAAAGGACAGCATACCTACCTGACGCCTGTGCTCTAAAGATTGCAGTCCGTTTGTTAAGATTGGGGAATCTATCAAACGGACCGCCCGTTTCTGCACAGAGTCAAGGGTTTTTTTCAGGTATTTTGGGGCTCCAGACCAGAGATGGCTGCCAAATTCGAGTTACTAAATAAGCATGTATACACATTGACCAAGCAGAGAAGTAGCAAAGGGGGTATTAAAACAAAATCTACAATCATAATAACCGTCGACATTTTGTGTGTTTTTGCGCTTGCGAATGGTCCATGAGATTTTACTCGCATTTTATGTCTGAAAGTAAATGGTTAATTGTACAAAAAATATTTATTGGGATGTGCAGTCCTAATTGCAGACTTATAGACGAATCTGTGTATAATTTATCAAAAACGAAGGAAGCTTTAATGAATCTTAATTAATAACATACCTGTATGACGGATACAAATGAGGGTAGGTACTGTTTTATCTTACAACGATTAACTCTTTCTACTGAGTCTACGGCCTTCATTTTTCATTATCATCATTATTTTATTTATATTTTGTTATTTTTTGATTGTCTACTTTTTTCTCGTTTTTCGGAAGATTTTCTCGTTAATGGCAATTACATATTTGTTTAGTTTATGATAATAATAATATATTTTTTAATGTTTTTGTATAAGAATTTTTATTAAATTGTGCTTATTTTATGTTGCAATTTAAGATACGAATACAATAAATAATAACTAATTTACTTACCATCGCACCGTATCTCCGCAGGGGTAGGCAGAGAGGACGGATCGCCAAACAACTCGGTTATGGCACTCACTTCTTGCCTTATTCATACATTGTACCATACATACTCTTCTATTATTTTTACTCTTGACATGGCTGAGTATCCGATTCACTTGATTGTGCCATGTCTTCCTCGGGTGTGCCCGACTTCTGCTAATATTTGCATTGGCATCCTATATTATCCTTAGACTAATTTCTTCGCCCAAACCATCTAAGCGTCCCTTTCTTAATCTTTCTCATTACGCTTACATCAGCCTTGCACTCTTTGCGGATCTCCACATTTCTGACACGATCATACTAGGTTTTACAACACATACGCCCCAAGGATCTCATTCAACACCCAACAGTCAACTTTTATCCTTTATCTGCCATTTCCATGCCTTACTTCCATACATCAGGGTAGGTACCATTGTGGACTGCTAGCTTCGCTTCTTTAGACATTTTTTGTTAGCGCCAACTGCGTTCAGCTCTCCATTAATGGAGTTACCTGCTTTTACCCTTATTTCAATATCTCTGTCAACCTTCCCATCTCTCGTAAACATACTTCCTAAATACACAAATTCATCTACCTGCTCCAAGTATTCCTCATTCACAATTATATTACTGTTTTCGTAATCTATCTTTCAAACATCATCACTGTAGAATTACTTACATACATCATTAACTCATTCTTCATACATAGGTACTTCGTTTATCCTAGACACGAAAGACAGTAGATCTTTCATACTATTAGCAATCAGCACATAAAATATTTCGTATTAAATGAAAAATATAACGCAGATATGATTTGGGTTTTCCGCCGCCAAAAATTGGTGATTTATTTTTGGGGTATTATTTGGATACCTCCTTCATGGACACTGTAATGCTGTCCGAAGCATTGGCTAACAAAGGAGGTAGCGTAACACGGCATAATACCCCAAAGATAAATCACTTTAAGAAAAAAACACACTTTGTAATACCCCTGTTTTATTGAATTAATAATTGACAGCCAATCAGGTTTCGCTTATTTCAAGATTCGTCAGGGCATTTATATTAACTAATCATAGTTACGTACGGACACTATTATGTAAAAAAATAATGTAATATGTATAAAAACGAGATAAATAGAGATGAAGACACGTTATTTTTGCTGAAAGAGATACATGTAGAAAAGAGGGAAACAAGAGAGGAAAAAACAATTTATACAGTTAACATATTATATTTAAATATTTCTAACATAAATTCATAACTACAAATGATATCTTGTCATTCATTGAAACTCTTACTAGGCAGGTACTTCACATTTTAACGAAATTGGAAAAAGGACTCGGATCCAATTAAAGACTCTTTGACTACTACTACCTTCTACTATGTCAGTAATTCGATCTAAATAGAAAGCTTCTTTCCTCTTTCCTCATTTCTTCCAACCCCCATTTCCTTTAGCCTCTCAACATTCCCCATTTGAAATCTATCTTGCTAGCTCCGGGCAGTGGAGTGAATCTCTTGTGCGGTGTCGTATTAAACAAAATTCCCCAAACATTTTCCTCCTTACTCGTGAGGCCTCATGTTCCATCAGTGTGGTGACCGTATGCGCGCGCACTTGTGTGCTGCTTCAGGACGTTTGATCTCTTAGATCCTACGTGATCTTTAAAGAAATCAGATTTTTTTTAAATTTCAGGTACCTATCAACCTATCGCTTTCAAGCTGGTTCTTATATTACTATGAAAACTTTATTAGTATTTTTCGTGAATTTCTCGATTTGGTGAGGTGGATTTTAAAGATTCACTGCGACCTTCAAAGTTATTTTTGGGGTGTGACCTTTGGAGTGTTAAGATAGGCAACTAAAAACAAGTATTACTATTTTGAAACTACCTCTTAAGAAGTACCTACTGCTGTTAACTGTGTGTACAACGATTAATATTTGTAAAAGTTAGTTAGGAAGGTATGAAATTTAAAACAGTTAAACGAAAATAATTAATTTGAAAAGTAATATTAAATATCCCCTGGTAGTACAGTTTATCGATAAGCAATATAAGTAATCTTAATCAACGGTGTCTTCTCAAAATCTATCGAGGTAAAATCTGGTGTCCCTCAAGGGTCCCACCTAGGTCCACTAATGTTCAACATTTATATAAATGACATTGGATCATGTTTTCAAAATTCCAGATATGAACTTTATGCCGACGACATGAAAATATTCAAAGTTATTCGTTCTCTTTCTGACTGCGAAGCGTTACAGAGTGACCTAGATAGGCTTTGAAAGTATTGTAAAGTTAACTGTCTAGATATAAACGTTTCTAAATGTCACACTATGACATTCACCAGAAACAAACTTGTAATTAAGTACTCATATTCACTCAACAATGAACCTGTCATCTCTAAAACGGAATGTAAAAACCTCGGCGTTTACATTGATAGCAAACTTATATTTAATAAGCACATTGACTCTATCGTTAATAGGTCATATAAAATGCTTGGTTTCGTGCTACGTGTAAGTAAAATATTCAATAATCCGCGTACAATTGTAATGTTATATTTCGCATTAGTCAGAAGTACACTGGAATATGCATCGCCTATTTGGAATCCGCAATATAAACTTTACATAGATAGTATAGAACGAATCCAAAACAAATTTATAAAATATATTACCCACAGATTCAACAATAATTTTGAGTGTAAATTTGAAACTTTGCAGCGAAGACGAGCAGTAGCTGACTCAATATTTATACACAGAATTTTAAACAATGAGATTGACTGTACTGAACTTCTGTCCCTTATTAATTTTAACATACCTTTGAGACGTACACGACATACAGTGCTATTCCACACGCTAAATTATAAAACAAATGCAGCATCTAATTCGACAATTAACCGAGCTCTTCATACTCTAAATAATATTTGTCTTAACTCTAACATTGACATTTTTTCGGATTCACTGCCCAAATTCAAACGTGGCATCATGTCATTAATTTAAAGAATTCAATGCGCATACATAAAGACACACACACACACACAAACACTCACACATACATTACACACGTCACACACACACACCTATAAACTACACAAGTCACCTGGTAATTAAGGAATAAACATACCACTTAGCAGACATTCCAAGGAAACATATCATAGGTACACAACATGAAGTATCTTATTCCTGTATATTGTTTCATCTCTGTAAATCATGTACTGTTTTTTTCTATAATATTAAATAAATAAATAAATAATGAGACGACGAAAAATTCGATTACAACACATCACAAAATCACCTTGATAAAAATGTTTGAAGTAACCAATTTCGGGTGTAAAGTGTATGATAAATATTTTTTTACATATTTACTGAATTTCTTAGTATCTTTTGATTATTTGGGAGAGTCTACGACTAGATTTTGTTACATAATTATGACCCATAATGTTATAAATGTAAAAAAGTACAATGGAATTCAAAATATAACCACATAACTAAAGCCAATGATGTTACAATACTTCGAATTGTCTTGTTATTTTCTCACTAAATTAAGATAAAATGTGGCAAATAAGAAACACTTGTTTTTATAGTAAATTTTTTCAAAAATTTTCCAGTATGTTGCGCGCCCAAATTACAAATCTATTTGGCTTTGTATTTTATCAATTACGCATAAAATCTTAGAGCAGGAAACAGCTATATTATTTGTACTAATCAAAAAAGTAGTTTACGGGTATTTAAAATGAAATCTTATTATTTCGGTTTTTAGATTTTAAATTTATAAGTCTCTAAACAAGGTCGTGTGTTATTTCTGTAGCACACGACCTTATGCAATTCGTGAAAAATAAAATAAACAGTTACTGAAACTTCGAAATCGAAAGCAATCTAGTAATTAATCTAATTTTTGCCTACTTTTGAGATTTCTATAGCACGTCTATATATATTGTAACGTCATTATTAAAACCGCATTTATCCATTCAAATTTATTCGCTTAAATCATTTGCAAGTAAGAAATGGTAAATTCTTTGTTTTTTATAAGAATAAACAAACAATGTTTTCACACAATTTGTAATTCAGAATTCAAATAGTTACCATTGCAAACAACATAAGAATATTACAAGAACTTGCACCAAGCACAAAAGTGTTTTCTCCACAACAGCTGTAATAATAATCTAATCGTCAAGCCAATTTTTACGAATACAGCAAACATAAATATGTTCTCACAAATCCGTTTTCTGTTACGAAAGATGTTTGACTTTCATTATGTAACTCTCATTAGCCTTGTTTCTTTCCTACTTTCATCTACGTATACATTATGTAAATGACTAATAATTGTACGACGTACATTATTGCCTTGTATGTTGTCGTTCTTACTAGAGTTTACTATCTCAGAGAAAAGCCTGGGGAACTATATCCGGTACGGCGAAGCTGTGAGGTGGGCTGTTGGTAGGGATTTGTTTGTAGTTCCTGAAGAAGCCCGTATTAAATGAAGGAGAAAAAAAGTAACACGATTTCTCTTGATTACCATATAATTTATCTTTTCTTTAACCTTTTTTTCGCATAATATGATGTAACACAGAGAAAACTTCACTGTTTAGTGAAACTTCAAAGGTAAGTTACCCATATAAATATTATAAACCATGTGTGTACCTAAATACAAACCAAAATAATAATGCAATTTTTACGCTCTATTGTAATTTTACACTGTCATTGTTGAAATTCCAAATACCGTGTACGAGTATTACTGTTAAAACAGTAAATGGTTATATTATTAAGTCCTTTCCTTTCCACATTCGGTATTTTTACCATTCGGTATTTTTACTTACATAGAAAAAGTTTATTTTATAAAGAAAGAAACGGCATCTGAACATTTGATGTGAAACTTTGACAGATTTTGAGATTCAAAAGAAATAAATTTATACCAACGTTAAGAAAATAAGAATACTGATTTTTAGTTTTAAACTTTGAGTTGTTACAAAAGACAGATGTTTTAAATGAAAAATATTTTCACTACACAAAAGTTTATAGCAGAATAATCTTTGAGTTTTCTTATCTATGGAATTCGTGGTTTTAGGAAAAAACATATTATTAACTGAGAAAATTCTCGTTGTGGTTTAAATATCTTTACTACAAATTTTAACGATCAACTGACATTGATATATTATTGTTTAAAACATTCATATCAGTTAATGTTTTTTTTTACCGAACAAGGTTTGGATTTTTTATGGAAACAAAAACTAAAAATTATATGTAAGTACTTTGTTTTTAGCAATAAATGAAACATAGTTACATTCATCCATTTTTTGAATATCTGACATAAAACGAGAGACTGTACTAGGGTAAAAATTAGAGCGATACATCATTTTTTGACCAAACCTTCGGTGGGGGAAATAAAAAATGTTAATACCTACGCGAGGGTGATTTGTAAAAATCCATTAGGCAATATTTGGGAAATTTTTACTTTATTTTCTCGAAAAAAGTGTTTCGGCTTCACAACACAGAACTGTTCTCGCGACAGTTTTCGTAAAATTTATTTAATAACAATTATTTTACAAGCAATAATTATTAGCCTGAAACACTCATCCACATTGAAAAATCTCCCGATAAAAGATACATGACGCCAACGGGACTTGAACCCATGTCCTTTCGATTTCCGGTTGACAGCTCTGACCACTGAGCTATGGCGGCTTATCTCTTATCCGCGAAATAATTCAATATATACTAGTGTTTCATTCAACAATTACTGCTTGTTACATTTTTTTCTAACTCTCTCACTAGATGACGTCGAGACAAATTGTCTACATTTTTTGGTGAAGATACTAGAACTTGTCAAATATTAATTATTATTTTGTTGGTAAACTAATGTTTAAGACAAGATTTTTTATGCATAGCACAAAGGTTATAATTGTTAACATTAGTTTACCAAAAAAATATTATTCACAATGTACATTTATTAGCGACCGGTTTCGGCACATTCGTGTCATTAACTATCTATTTTAAAACTGATGTCTAGAAATTGTTACATAGTGAATGCCAAAGAAATACAAAAAAAAAAATATTATTTAATACTTCAAGCTATGTTTCCGCACTTACATGTTTACTGTATGTTTAAGAATTTTTGTGATATAATTTTTGTCTCATCACTTGTTCTCTCATTGATTATTCCTTTGAAAATGTATTTTTAATTTCACCTTCTCAAGATGTATTTGTATCTTTATAATTTGAAACAATTTCAACTTATTTTAATTTTTCGTGGGGGAAATTTTATTTCATTGTGAGGAACGACAAGTACAAGTTACCCGATTCATAGTCTTGTGGAAGATTGAAAGAAGATGCAGGAGAAGAAACCACCACACTCTATGGTTTCGATATTTACCTGAGTGGTTTATGAATTGAGGAAAAAAAATATATATGGCCAGCAAGGGACGCCTGGCCAATGTGAAATATCTAAATAGATTTGATTGAAGGAAGTTAAGAGCGGGAGCACACAGAGAGCGGTCAGGAGTTCCGAGTTCCGCGTTCGGCGTTCATTAGAATGTTCTGATACTATAACAACAACGCACACAGCGGGCAGTCAGACTGCGGCGGTCAAAACGGAATGTTGCGTTCTAAGAGTTCTTTTCCCGCCGAGGCAGAGAACGCCAGAACGCCGCGATGTCTGAGGTTACAAACACGGAAAAGTTAATTGAATTGGTTAGGGAAAGGAGTTTATTATACGATTTAAGTGATGTTAATTATTTATTCGTATATTTTGTTATTATTTCTAAATATTCTAATGTCTTTTCTTATCCTTAATAAATAAATACATACCTTAAAAATACAGCCAGCCTTTCTTTTGAGGAAACACAGTTCCTACAGTTTGTATTTTGTTTTTCGATATCGGGTTGTATGATATTATGCAATTCATTAAAACTATTAATCGACATTCGAAAATAAATATAGAATCGTTGTTCATCCTTAAGTAAATCCTGAAAAATACTAGTAAATTCGCCTTGTTCTTCTCGCGTTGTGTTGATTGGGTGCACCCAATACTTCTTTTTCTTTTTAGAAGCTGCTAAGCTCCACAAGAACAATAATTCTTCATCGGATAATGAACTTTCTAGTGACATGTTACATATGCAAAGACCCAAACGAAACTAGAACGCGAGAATTTGAACGCCGCTTGTGTGCTTTGGAACTCTTGAGCGGTCAACGGTCACTAGAACGCAGAACTCTAACCGCTCTCTGTGTGCTCCCGCTCTAAATGTAAGTAAACAAGTAATATATTTTTGATAATAAAACAATTATTTTATTATTATTATTATTATGTATAAAGAAATATATAACAAATAAACAATTCATCACAATTTAGAATAGATCCATTGCCAAAACTCCAAAACGCATAGTGTTTTGGCGGCCGGGCGGAAAGAGAATTCGACGAGTCACGTGACTGGTCGAATGATGCGTCTTTCCGTGCAAAAGCGTCGTCCCGTCTTGCCACACGTGTTATGCAATAGTTCGTTTTACGCCAACAGACGCGTTAAAAGATTTTTCACATCAAAAACTTTAAAAACGTTACCTGTCCCCTATAAAATGAAATTACCTTTGTAGGAAATTCGTACGCGGAATGTATGCAGTAGGTATTATCCAAACACAAAACATGTTCTCGTATTTTTAATACTGATAGTCGACCCACTTTTGTCAATGTGAGGAAAGTGCTCTCTCGTTATTGCATGTGTATGAAAAATGACTCCTTCTGAAAAGTTAGTTAATTTTGAGCTCCTGTAGTCTGTAGATAACGAAACTTCCTGTGATGTTTATTCAGTATCACGCTTCTACTCTGCATCGCTTTTCGTTTGCATGATTTGTCTATTTTATCAACTGTTGTTATTTCTTCGCATCCTCTATGACACTTTTATGTATTCAGTAGTTCAGTACCTACGTTTATTAATTTATTTTTGTTTATTCAATTCAGATTATTATTCTGTTATGTCTTACATTTATTCATTTCTGATTGTTATTCTGTCATATCATACCTATGTTTATTCATTTCTAATTGTTAATCTGTTATATCTTATGTTTATACATTTCTTATTGTTTTAATCTCAGCTACTAAAAAATATAATAATAATAATAATAATAAGCCTTTTATTCTGAACTTCTGTTAGGTACATTAATATTAGAAATATTTTGTTTGTTATAATATATCCCGAAGCTCAGTTTGCCTCTTGGCATAGGCCTCCTCTAACAATTTCCATTGGGACCTGTCACGCGCTACTCTTCTCCATTGATGTCCAGCCGTGAGTTTTAGGTCGTCTTCCCATCTCATGTGTTGACGTCCTCTACTTCTCTTGCCATCTCTGGGATACCAGTCAGTGACATTTTTACACCATTTATCTTGTGGGTCTCGGATCATATGACCTGTCCATCTCCATTTTTGTTGGTCTATTCGGGTAACTATATCGGCAACATTAGTTATCTCCCTTATTTTGCTACATCTCACTCTGTCCCGTTTTCTTATTCCTGTCAAACTTCTCTCCATGGCTCTCTGGCAGCGTTCCAACTTTTCTCTGTGGCGTTTGGTGAGTGCCCAAGTTTCGCATCCATAGGTGATGACTGGAATTATACACGTGTTGAAGACTTTCCTTTTTATTTGCATACTTAGTTCCTTGGATTTCAAGACATCTTTCAAAGACCAGTATTTCTTCCATCCATTTGCTACTCTTCGCTCGATTTCTTTAGTGGTTTGATCTTTGTGTGATATTATTTGTCCAAGATAGATGTACTCTGACACATATTCGAGTGGTTGGTTGTCAATTTTTATAGTTACTGGATCAGAGTTTGTAAGTAATTTTGTTTTGTCTTTGTTCATGCATAAGCCGACTTTCACACTTTCCTCGTTTAGTGATTCTATCATTTTATTTAGGTGCGTTGGGTTTTCCTCGAATAGGACTATATCGTCTGCAAATCTTAGGTGGTTCAGTTTTGCACCTTGCACGTTGATACCATATTTTTCCCAATCTAGTTTGCGGAAGATACTTTCTAGAGCAGCCGAGAATAATTTTGGTGATAGAGGGTCTCCCTGTCTTACTCCTCTCTTGATCTTGAACTTATTCCCCAAGGTTTCTAGTTGGATCCTCGCTTCGCAATTCAGGTATATGTTTTTTATAATATTGATGTATATTAAAGGTATCCCCTGCTGTTTAAGACTATCCCAAAAAGCTGTGTGTTTTATGCTGTCGAAAGCTTTGGAGAACTTATTTCAACAATATTCCTAAATGGAAGTTATATTTTTTTAAACCAGTCAAATCGCTGTATTTTTTAATTTATGTTATTGTTATTTTTAATTTTGTTTCTTGCATATATTATTTTTTAATGTAATTTTATTTTTATTATTTCTTTCTCATGTTTCAAAACAAGCTGTCATTAAAATTGTACCGCGTACATGTAATAGCCCTCTGGGCGTTAAATAAATATATAAATATTTTTTTTGTTTTATTTCCGTGGAAAATTATGGATCGTGATCAAAAGCGGCCGTTAGTTTCGTCGGTTGTAAAGAGAAAATTATTCTTGTACAATATTTTAAATGTAGCTTTGTTAAAAACCGTACTCGTTCTATTGGAGTAGTTTATACGATGCAGATAACCTGGAAACGAAAAACGCACTTTCACAATACTATGTAGATACATATTCCTTTGTACGAAAGCAGTGTGCTTAAAAAAACCTATTTTCTCTTGACACATTCACCGAATTATGTAAACTTCAACTGTAAAAAAACCTCCAATTTTATATTTCCAAGGAAAGAAACGTACCGTTTTGCCTGAAATTCGCCAAAGCAACGTAAATGTTTTGTTTTTCCAAGTCTCGTAAATCCTCTTATATTGACAAAAAAGGGTTATATATTTAAATACCTACATAACCGGGATTGAGAGGGGTTAACGGTAGGTACCTATTCACGTAATACATACTTTACATACAAGATTTTACAGCGCGAATTAACTTGCTACGTGAGTTATTTTAAATGAGGTTTCCTGAAGCGATAAGCCTTTAAATGACTGAAATAATCTTAACATAGGGCCTAGTGCTATTAAGCTATAATTTTTACAAATTCAAAATCAGGAATTTTTTTAACTCTACGTGTTAACAAGCCCAACCAAAACTCCTTTAGCTTTACCCGTTTTTATGAAATAATAATCATGTTTTTTTAGGGTCCTTTGTTCTGCACTACGTTCCCGAGATAAAAATTAATATGTAGTATATAATACTTACGAGAAGTATATGCCGTGAGTAACTTTTTAAATTATATCAATCACATAAAATTATCGCGCATACAGTGTTATCGCCTATACAGTGTTTTTTTCAGTGGAAACTCGTGTAAGCCTTACGAAAAAAGCATTTTACCTCTAGCTGATAGTAAATACTGGCTGTTATCAAGATCATTTCCTATTCTACTTCCACTTGGACGTGTTCCTATACACCCTTAAGTGTCCATTTCTTGTAATTCTAGTTACCCTTTCTCTTAATGGACCCAGCAATAAAGCTAGCGCCCAAGAACCTTAGAGCAGCCCGCTCGTTCCCGGGTCTTAATTACGCTGTAAAAAGGCACAAATCTCTTGATACATGTCTGCATTTTAGTTTCGGAGAAATGTGCGTTCCTTTTGAATAGGTGGCGCCCGAGTAGGTACGTAGTTTGAATTACGCGGATCAGGCCTGAGAGTGGTTCCGCTCGATATAAGCGTCCCGCTCTAAAACATAAGGGGTGATTTTTTATTCATAGAGTCTTAGCAGATCGCTGCTATAGATCTTCCTTACAACATACTGCTGCGGCTAAGGAGAAGCAATCTCAAACGGATCTACTTGACTGGTATACAAGGATACACAGATACTCACACACATACACAACAAACCCAACTAAGTGGAGCGGCAAAAAAACTCGGGCAGGTAATGAATCCTTCCCTTGAATATGTGTCGTTCTGGGCTGCAATCTGTGTTTTTTCTCATGATAATTGACTTTAACAATTTGTGTGATCAATAAAAAAGAGTGAAAGTACTCAAAATCAGTACTTCTGTGATAAGATGGTTATGACTTCAGAATCATTCTCATCAATTTGTGTGATCAATAAAAAAAGAGTGTAAGTACTCAAAATCATTAGTTCTGTGATAAGATGGTTATGACTTCAGAATTATTTTTTATTTTTTTTTATTTATTTAGAAAAAAAGTAAATATTCACAAGAGATTAAAATATATTACATTTCATATCAGACATCACTTTTTTTGTTTACCCAATTTGTAGAGAAATATTCTCGGGTCAAACTGGGGAGCTAGTCTATGTGCTTATATATATAGATAATAATATGTATAGTTACAAAAATGGAAAACGAATATTTTCGAAAATACTGTAAAATACTGCAAAATATTGTACAATAAGAAACTTACATATAATTATAGAAACAGAATATCAACAAAAATCAACGAAAAATCAACAAAAATAAAAGCAACAGAAATAAGCAACAGAATATATCTGAAAATCATCGATAAAAGTAAGTCAATCTTCTCTGTAAAAATACAACGAAAGTTTTTATTTTAAATTTAAAATAATTTTTCTCACTTTTTATTGTATCCGGTGAATCGTTAAATAACTTTGCGCCTATATATTCATTCTCATCATCATTGAATATACATATTATTAAATATATACCCGAAAGTCCAATTATGTTCTGTGCATGCCGACCGCATCTAAATTTCTCTAGTAAACAATAAATACTTTAACCTCAAGTGACCCACCTGGTAAGTATGGTACTGTATATTATCTGCCTGTACAAAATGTAATAATAACATGTGTATATTCTAGCATCACGTTGATCAATCAACGAACCGGTGGATGCAATCTGTTAGCCACACATTGATAATAGTTTGACTTGTATATAGTTAGTAATAACATAGTTTATAATAGAAATGTATTTTACATGTGTGCAGCGTTCTTGAAGTGAATTTGCATAAAAACAGGGCTACACAAATAATCCAAATATTATTATTATCTGATACGAAACATTTTTTGTAGTGATTTTGAACCTACTCTAGCTTACCTATGAAATAAGCTAGGTAATCTTTGTACTGTAGGTGAAAAATAAAAATAATGATCGGTACCATTTTTTCAACTCTAATCCCGCAGCCAAATACATATTTTCTGGTTAATTAAATAAGTGTAACTAAAAAAAAAATAATAATACATTTGCCTCTCCTCAATTGAATAAATCTATTATTTTATCCCATATATACAAAACTATTAGGCATTAAAGGTTACCCTGTTGTCGCCACACTCAATAAAACTCAAGCATTTTGTAGAACCAGCAAACAGCGCTGGAAACTTTGTACCTTCATCCTTCTTGTATTGAATGGAAGCCCAAAGGTATTTTTTTTATTTATCCGGATCGTTCCTTCTCATTCCCCCTATTTGTCAACATGTTTGCACTTGAAGAGAATCAGTGGCGCTGTGAAAAATGGCCCGGCCCCCTAGGACGAGAATTTAGTGCGTAATATCTACGCATTTTGAGACACATTTAAAGGAATAAGAAGAAAGGTATTTCGTAGCCTTTTTCCCATTCCTTGTAGGTTGTAGAAGTCTCAATTATTTTTTAACGCTTTTGATTAAGAACATACTTATTTATGTAAACATATTTTGGTAGATCTATTGCAACGGCTAACTTTAAAAGAATTGCCCAGCTGTAATTTAAGTTAAAAAAATGTTGTGTAGGTTTCATAAAAGAGTTTATTTAGTAATTATTATGAGAGTTCATATTTAAAAAATTGTATTAAATGCAATGGATTTAAAAAATATATTATTTACTATAATTGTAAAGCTATACATCTCAACAAAGAAATTCCATTGTAAGATGAACGGCTTATGTATTTAAATTGAATAAAAAAATAATTAATTTGAAATTATGTTGTAAAGATAAAATTATTTGAAATTAAATAAATAAATAATTAATATGAAATCATGTAGTACACATAAAATTATATGAAATTGAATATGAATGAACGTAATTATCAAATATAAACTCTTATTGTCTTGATCAGTACAGCGGATGTATGAAAAGTGGAAATTCAATACAATACGGAGGGGGTTCCTAGAAGTCCACGATCAAGTAAATCAAATGACAACTGATTTGGGCCATACCCAGAGCCGAAATAATAGTATGCTACGTACAGATATATGTTCCGTCATCTACCTATCTACGTGGAGAAACAGAGTGATGCATCATTGAATACAGATAGTTAATTTACTGTGATATCGTAACATTCATGTCTTAAATAAAGTTAATACTACCTCAAAGAAAATGTTTCTAACGTTTTTAATACATATACATATTTGAAAACGGTACCCGTAAAAACCTTATTTATAACGATGCTGAAATAACTCGAAGATATCAATTACTTACCTACTTACTCGAAAACAAAATTTAATTTGAAAAGCGAGTTTTATTCAATAAGGCTCGGGACTCATAACATATATTGGGTGAAGTAAGTAATTACTTAGCAAAAATGGTTGAAAGGATATGATTCAAGGAACTCTCTTGTTCTGATGCGCTATGGTATAGAAAGGAGTACCTCATCTAGTTCTAAGTAAGTAGGAAATTAATGCATCGGTAAGAGTGCGTGGTGCAGTGTGCAAAGGCGTGCAATAAGGGTATTATTGCTTTGTTCGCGGATGGGGTACAGATGAAAACTGCAGCTCTCTCGTTAACGGCGCGCTGCAAGTAGGTAACAATACTATGCACAACCTGCCGCCTACCCTTACCCTACCCGGGCAACGTCAAAGGCAAAGGGAAACTTTTAAACTTTGCCGCAGCTTCCGCCTGCTCCGCGGGGGCACCTAAGACCGTCAATGAATGTTCCACTCTGACGACAAACAGCAGTGGTTTTGCCGAAAGAATTAGAGCTCGCTCTTAGCAATGTCAACTGATGAATGATTGATCCCTGTTTTCATTACTCTCATTTATTTTTCTTTCTATATAACTATGTCTGCAATAAAAATATTACATAATTTTTTTTTTTTTTAAGAACTCGTCTAACTGCTATCTAGCAGAAAAATTCTGTAAATTCGAGTTGCCCGCTACATATTTTTCATTTATACAATTAATTTGTAAGAAGAGTTATGAAACTTTGGCTAAGCTGGGTAGTAACCTCCTGTAGTTAACCGTTGAATTTGCCACACTTTCAAAAAATATTTTAAAGATAGTTTTATTGAATTATTTGAACATTCACAGTACATTTTACATAAAACTTAAATTATAAATAGTTTATATACATACAACGCGTGTCCTTAAAATGTCTTGGTAATCTGGGATGAAAATTATAGTTCTTAATCCTTTCTAATGATGTAGGTATGAGTAACAGTCCATTCATATCTACCGACACGTAGCGTATCAGACACGGCACAGACGCAAGCATTCATATCTACCGACACGTAGCGTATCAAACACGGCACAGACGCAAGCATTCATATCTACCGACACGTAGCGTATCAGACACGGCACAGACCCAAGCATTCACATTTACCGAAAGTTGGCAGACAGTTGGAGACAATTGGAGACATAATGATATTATTTGCCGCGTGAGGTACTGCGCGCAGGTTTACAAAGATACCAGCCTCAAAAAAATGTAGGTAAAAATAATATTGTAGTTATTTACGGGAGATGCAAACTCCCTATAATCTACCCTACAGCACTTTCCGAAAATTATGAAAAAATATATTTCATAGATAATGGAGGCAACTAAGCCCCGTATTCATGGTAAACATTAAATTAGCAACAAAATTGAATCAACGTGTTGCGGGGTTGCTGTCAACATGTTGCTGGCAACACTGCGTGTTGCGGAGTTGATAACGGCATGTTGACAAGCTCGCGCCCTACGAGCGTAAACATCAGTTTAGCAACAAATGTTGACGTATGTGGACGTGTTTGCAACAGTTTATAAACATGGCAGTAGTGTGGAGCAATGATATAATAATGGAATTAGTAGAATTGTTTCAATCTAAACCATTATTATGGGATTTTTCTATAAAAGAATACAAAGATAGAAACAAAAAGAACGATGCATTCGAAGAAATTTCTCAAGCCCTAAATGTACCCAAAAAGACGTGGAAACTAAAATACATCTACAGCGTACTCAGTTTAGTTTTGCTGATCAATTGTTTTGATTCTCTGAATGTATATGAAAGAGAACTGTATAAATCTCCAGTTGCAAGATATCGTAATGTAATAGCCAGCCTCGTTTGAGGTGAAACTGGCTGACGAATATTTGTTTCCCTTTTGGCTATTGACGGACCAATCATTTCCAGAAGATGTTCGAAATCACTTTTCGGCATTCTCGTAAAGTTAATAAATGATCCATCTGTCATTCTGAGGTCACTCATCAAATTTACTCTTTGCAGAAGATAGTTTCGAATCAACCAACTTTTTCTCTTTTTTTAATTGAAATCCTATTCATCAGACACAGAGAACACAACAACACTACTTCCTCTGGCAACATTTTAACGCAGACTTGTGTGTGGACAACCTGTGTTTATTTCAACAAAGTTTCCAGCAACATTATCTCCGCTCATCAACAATGTTGCTAAACTAATGTTTACCATGAATACGGGGCTTAACTGGCCGTCTCGGACACGTTACGTGTCTGTGCCGTTAGACGTTAACATAACACATAGCGTGGACGACACGGCGTGATGCAAGTATTTATTATTATTATGGCTTTGCTCAGGGGGCGCATCAGCTGTAGATGCGGCGTCTTTTATTAATGAACTGCGCAGGCGCAGACATGCGACTGTACCGATATTATAATTGTACTGTCGGTGTCGGCCCGTGTCTGTGCGGATACGCTATGCCGTGATGTGAACGTGTTTACTGTTTATACATAATGTAGACAAATTATTGAGCCGTGTCTGGTACGCTACGTTTCTGGCACATCATATGCGGGTAGATGTGAAAAGATTTTAACAATAATAGTCATTTTAATATAATACTAATCACGTTTCTTAAAATCACGTTTTTAAGTTTTGAATAAACAATACACAAAAAAAACAGAACCTATAATACAAAAACTAATGTAGAAAAAATGTCAATGAGTAACGAAAATAAGATCATCTCACAAGTATTAATCAATTACTTAAGAAAAAGAGGTAGATGATAGTTTGGGGAAAAGAAAAACAAGATAAAGAAAGTTATAATAATGAAGGTGAAGCAAGTTCCACAACGTACTGCAGGGGTTGGAAGTGTTAGACTAGTAACAGTATATGAGGTATATAAAGCACTCAAGTTACGGTGATTTCAGTTTTATCGAGATACATTATTAAATTTGGAGAAGATTTTGTAGTTGGTGCATCTTTTTCGGGTATCTAAAAGTAAGTTCAAGATTAAAAAATAGCCCAGTAAAGTTTGAAAACCAAAATATCGGGAAACGTAAGCATTGTTGTTAATAGAACGCAGCGGAAACTGGTGAGAACATAAATGATTTCAATAAATTGCCTCTTCCTTGAGGGGGTTTTTAAAAATGAATCCTGTAGTGTAGTTTCTAAATTTGCAACACTAGAGCACCAATATAGAGCACCAGATACTCCTAATCCTAACCATCGTAATGGTGAAAAATCATTATTAACAATCGATTCTAACCTAGACGTGTTTAGTGACCAGACAAGAATAGTCAGATACTTCCTAACCTTTTTTTCCAAACACATTACATTTATAGCTTTTAAAAAAAAATATTATGTATGTTTTTATTTGAAATATATATTTGTACGATAATATTTAATAATGTGGGCGTCACTGGATGCTGTAACCCATACTAAGGCCATGCTATCCTCATAAATATACCTACATTGCCATGCCATGGTCTCTGTGACTCCGGACAAGTTGGATCAGTTGGGACTCTCGTGCCGTAAAACGGCATTGGAACGAAATTACAAAAAAACATGATTTTGACTTACACTACCAGAATTGCGAATAGAAAAAATTATACATAGACGAAATAACATATAAAGAGAATTACAGTTATATTATTAGTTATATTTATTTATTATTTATTTATTTATTTATTACAATTATAAAAATAAGAAAATACACAGATTTAGGAAATGAGATTAAAAGAATTTGGCATTCTCAGACTATAAAAATATTACCGTTCGTTATTTCGGCTACTGGCATTATACCTAGCTCTCTCATTAAAAATTTAGGCGTATTAGATCTATCAAAAAATTTATATATAATGATGCAAAAGTCGGTCATTTTGAAAACATGTAGGATAACGAAAGATTTTTTAAATATTTATGTTGAGGGATCAGTAGGATTTATATGCCCTGTTAAAAGTTCTACCGAGCCGAACCCTCTGATATGAAAATATCTGGAGACGGTGAATTTTTTTTCCCATTTGATCTCTGGTGAGTTGACGTGTTGTTGTTCTTGTATTTTTTTGTATTTATTTTAGTTTTATAATGCACTTGCATAGTGTTGATTGACTAGCTGATCATTTGTGGAAAAGTGAGTGGAAGGGTTTAGTTTTTCCTATGGGGAAGATTTAACCCGGACAACAAAATCGGAAGCATTAAAAAAAAATGAAACATTACATATAAACAAACTTTTTTATGGGTGTAAGTTTTACAGTGGAAGCGTTAGGTAAATATATTTCGTACTGGAAATAAACTAAAATTTGAACAAATCATCTCTTGTGCCAAGGAAGAACCGGTGCTTGAAAATACAGAGTTACATACGTGGTTGATGTTGGTATTACGTAATAGGAAAAGGGCATCTTGTAGATTGCGTGTTTTGATAAGATGCCTTAGTAATCATGTTCTGTACGCAAGTGATCGATTTGGCGAAGGTCGAAAATAAACTTCCAAAACACGTGCTACGCGAGACTGTGGGATATTAAATAAATTAGTTTAGGGGTTATCGCCTATACTCACCAGCAGACATACGATATTTTGGAAGCTAATCTTAGCGGATAAATACGATTTTAGATATTGGATTATAAGATCGTACGGGATACCAGCGCTGAGCGCGATAGTGAATGTCTGTAAATACTAGTAGGTAGGCTACTATTGCGAACCCTAACAGAAATAGGATACTTTTCCTCTCAGAGCATTATTTAGCTGCCTTCTCCGTAGATTACGTCAATACGATTTGTTGTGGAAAAGGACACATCTTCTCATTTTTTAAGGTTCTTAAGTTTAATTTATAGAACTCCGTTTCAATTTAAAATTTTCATTGCACAATAAAAGAAGAGTGAGGGGAAAGAAAATTCGACTTAGGTTAGGTGAGCTGATAACAATCCAAAAAAAAAACAATTTAAGCGATCTACCTGCATACTTGAATAAAATATTTAAAGAAAATCACATCGATATTCAATAGAAAGAGCATTTTATTTGTTTTGTGTTTAATTTGTAGAATTTCGTTTAATTTTTATAAAAATAATGAAATTATTAAATTTGATAATGATAAGTTTTTTAAATAAAATAATAATGCTCAAACATACACAGGTTCACACAAATTCACCTCAGGTGGATAAACTTACACGTTATTATTAGTTATTCAAATTGATAGGTGATCACATAACGGCACAATTCAGAGTTCATTTAAATTGATTGTAATAAAATGAATAGACTAGATTTATAGATCTTACGCTTTGTCAACAGTCAACTTGTCAAACGCCTACTAAAACACAAGAAACACCATAACAGTCGACTTGTCAAATGCCTACTAAAACACAAAGAAACCAATAACGTCAGCTAACCTTTCAGAAATTTGTTACAATAACTTGGTAAGTTTATCTACGACGATTGTTGATAATCATTATTATACCATTAAATACACAATAAACTGTGCATAAAATATAGGGTTAACACTTTGAGACCGTTTTAATTTGACAATACATAGATTTCATAATTTTTCCTCATTACCCGGAGAGAATAAAATTTCGCGGTTTTCTGTTTTCCAATTTCTGGTGTAACTGGTTTTGCGTGCTATTTTTTCATTAGATTTTATCTAGTTCAGGCAGTAGCCATTTTTATATTTTAAAACTGGTTTTTGTGATAAATCCACCGATTTTTTTAAATATGTAAGTTGTGAATGTATTTTTTAAATGTGTATTTTTTAGTAAATTTTTAAAATTTAGCAGAATGTTTTATTTTTGGTATACAGTGAACGATTTGTCATTTTATGTAAAACATGCCCTCTGAGATGTAATTTTCTTTAAAATGAAAGTAGCAGTAACTTCTACGCTATTGAAAATTTTCCAATTTTCACACATGCATCAAATATGTTATTCCACTGCCAGTTTTAATTCAGGTCTGAGGGTCAGTTTCATTCAGTCAATCATTTTTTGTAAAAATATTAACTAATATTTTGCTATAGTATTCAGATGCGTTTGATCCTAACTAGATAAGGCTGGCCGCATACATACGTTTTCCGTATTCGATTTACGAATTCGTTTTCCGTATTCGGAATTCCGTGAGACTAGCGCAAACGTTCGTTTTTCTTCATTCGGAATGTATAAACGTCAGAACCGAGAATCGGTGCCGAAAAAATCCAAAAGGCGACTGGTCGCCAATTAAGCTACTTCAAAAACATCAATTTTAAACATGTCCCGAAATTCTCTAGCCACCCCCCCCCCATGAAATTTATTTTTCTGGGGACAAATTTTATATATTTTCTTGAAATTCTCTAGCCACCCTCCCCATGAATTTTTTTTATTTTCTGGGGACAAATTTTATTTTTTTGAAATTCTCTAGCCACCCCCCCCCCACGATTTTTTTTTATTTTCACGTAAAAACATCAATTTTAAACATGTCCCACCTAACAGCAAATTCGGCTACTTTACGCTACCTTATGTATGAGAAACGGCGATATTAGGTCAAGATCCGTTGGCAACACTGAATTACGAATGGAAATTTCCGTACGTTTGCGTCGGCACAAACAAACTGTATGCAATAGCTGCGTTCCACATGACGTCATTTGGTTTTTTCCATTCGTTTTCTCCGAACGCGCCGGCTGGCATTCGGAACGTGCGTAAGGAATTTGTTCCGTTCGGAACTAAAACGAACGTGTGCGGCAGTTAATGTATTTTCTACTGATTCCGTGCATTCGGATGTCCGAATACGGAAAACGAATTCGGAAATCGAATACGAAAAACGTATGTATGCGGCCAGCCTTAATAGATTATTTAATAATTCTACTAATTTAATATTAAATTTTAAACCGTACATTGAGAGGCAGGTCCTCTCATATAATCGTATTCACCTGAAGCATTCGCGTCATGGGTCATAAATACTAATACAGAAGAATTGTATTACTTTTCAAGAAAATGTGCAGTGATTTAATATTTAATTAATTGGTTTTAATTAAAAAAAAAAAGATCAAGAGAAGGCGTCTTGACCTTTTAGTAAATTGATATTGGAAGTGTTTCCTGAAATAAAAATCTTTATGTGATTTCAAGATAAATTTAATATTTCACCTTTTGAGTAAACGCCGAACAGAATCGTGAAATACTTCAGCATAAAATCATTCATAAGAGATATAAACTTTCTTGTTTTACTTTGTTTCCGCTGTACGTACACTTCTTGTTTCAAAAAATAAACTGGCTAAAGAATTATAAGACAATAATCCTTGTTGATAAGAAAGTTTTCAGCGCTGTCAACGATAACCCGGAAAGTGTTTCATCTTACATAATAATTTACGTTTCTGCGACCCGCTGAGACCGGCTGAAAATTTTAGTGTCTTTGTCGTGAATGGTCTTCGCCAATCTCACTTTGCTTTTTTATTGTGGAATTCACCAATTGTTTAACTCTTGGTAATTTTAAGGTTAGTGTCAAACTTTTAATATCCACCGGGGAAATTTTGATAAAAAAGTACCGATTGAATGGAGTTTCTGTGAGTTGTTTTCATTGGCAAACCTTAAAGTTGACCTACGTAATATGCATATTTAACTATACATTACGGCGGAAATTTTAAAATAACAGATTAAATCAAATAAAGAAAAAACAATGACTTGTTTGTGAGCGTATTGCGATGCTTAAATATGCAGGTAATATCGTTTTATTTGATTGATTTATTTTTTCACAATTTAGCAAAGTTTTTTCATTTTGTTTACATTTGAATACCAATTTGAAAAAAAAACATTAAAGTATTCTTATCGCAACTTTACATACAGAAATTAATAAATTGGCACACCCCTGCCACACATATTATTCTTATAGTCAGTGTATGAATAATTATTACACCATGAATCACTTGACTGCCGGATTCCACTCGTTGGTTCCAGTCTTGGATTTACGTGAAAGCATTTCCTGGGAAGCCATCGAGCGGGATATTGAGCCCTGTTTTGAGTCCAACCTTCTCTTATACAACTCCGCAAGTTACTTGGAAGGAGCTTATAGCCACTGCCTGGAGATTTTTGTGAAGACCTTTACTGAAATGCTTGACAATATGTTTGTAATAGAATAGCACACACACAAGTGGGCAAGAAATAAGTTTTTCCAACAAAATAAGAATTCAATAAAAAAATATATACGATATAGGTCAAGAAGATATTATCTTTTCACCTTGCGATCTGACGCGATACTATAAACATAATGATGTTTTCCTCCCGCAGCAACTACTAACTTTGAAAGTGAAATTCATTATTGTATTATGTCAACATAAGTGGCATGTTATTTTATCGGAATACGCTATCATGTTTCACGAATATATTTTTCTGTTTCAATAAAGTGGGGAATATCCATCGGTTCTTTTTATACCTATTGGATATTTCAGCAAGCAAGCAACCCTCCAATAAGCTCGGCTCGGCCTCGTAAAATTTAGTATAGTAAATTTAACCACTCTGTCGAAAGATTCTGCAACGTATATTTAGTAAGAAAGTGTCCTTTTTTGCTTTGTTGAAGCAAGCTATAGCAATAGTACTAGTAGGAGACGTGGGGAACGGGGACGGGGGTATTGGTCGGGCGCCGATAGGGCGATAATTTTCCGACTGACGAGGACGTGTCAGGAATGGTAAAAAGCTTGTAAAATTATTAGAATCGATGGGAAATGACGAACAGAAATCCCCTCACATGAAACAAGATTAACGACACGTATGTAAATACCTAGATGTGTAGCAGAAAACTTTATTTATTTAAATTTCCTAACTTACTCTGTATCAAAATCTACACGTAAACTATGTATATTTGTGTAAATATAATTATTTCTTCAATACTTTTAAAATAACTTTGTGGCGTAATTTTGTTAATTTTCTTTATCCTGACGAAGAAGCCATTGGATTTAAAACATCTAAATTGTGATTGATTAAAAAGTTGTGAAAACAAAGTGTTTCATTTAAATATAATAATATTCATCCTAGACTTGCAGAAAAATTCAATAGATATCTTACATACAAATAAAACATAAAATATATTTATCCAAGACACCGTCTAGATTGCAGAAAAATTCAATAGATATCTCACATTAAAATAAAAAATAAAATATATTTATCCAAGACACTGTCTAGATTGCAGAAAAATTCAATAGATATCTCACATTAAAATAAAAAATAAAATATATTTATCCAAGACACCGTCTAGATTGCAGAAAAATTCAATAGATATCTTACATTAAAATAAAAAATAAAATATATTTATCCAAGACACCGTCTAGATTGCAGAAAAATTCAATAGATATCTCACATTAAAATAAAAAATAAAATATATTTATCCAAGACACCGTCTAGATTGCATTTAGTTTGAGTTTAATCTTGCGATTATACATAAAGAAAGCAACTAATAAAAATGTGCGGTGAGAAAATGAAGATAATGTTAGTTACAATACAGTTAAATATGATCGAATGAGGTATGGTCCCATTAGCTCAGTTGGTAGAGAAGTGCCCCGGCAAGGCAAGGGTCCTGGGTGCAGTTCCTAGATGAGAACGTATCTTTTTCTGATGTTTCTCTTTCAAATTTTCTTTATAGATTCGTTAATATTGTCTTTAATAATTATATGTTATATTTTGAGGTTTTACTCATTAAGTTATTTCAATTATCATATTTATTTATTTACAAAATAATCCCACTTAATGGTTATTAGAAATTAAAATGATTTATTATTAATATAAGAAAGATAATACCATTAAACTTACTCAAATTAAAGGTTAAAACTATTGAAAATAAATGAAGACTTTGATTACAATCACAAATACGAATTAGTACGTGGTAATATTTGCACGTATTCACTGCTGCCGCAATGAATAAATTAATATGAAACCGTCCCCATTGTATGGTAAACACCACACTCTATATTTATTAGCGCGCGGAACGAGTCTCCATCTATCTTTACTTAAACACTTAGACGCCGGACTAAGGAACAATTGAATAAATAACCCCTTTCTTAATTTTAGTAAAAAAGCCAGCAGCCCGAAGTAGCAGTACAGTAGCCACTAGAGCGGGCCCGCCCCCCCCCCCACTCGGCTGCTAGCGGCTTAGCTAAATTTATCGCGGCACACATTGCGGTACTCCAGCTAATCTTTGTAAATAGTCATCCGCCCAAACTATGCGAATGTATCGGCAAGGCGCTGACAATGAGGCTCCCAAAGATGAATAGTACAAATAAATCTGCTAAAAAAAGCTTCGCAAAGCCAGAAAGCTCTCCAATTCCGACGTTCTTCTTGATATATCTGAGCCCGTCGGTTGATATTATTATGAAGAAGCAGCCGACGGCCGATATACTCGAGTGTATTACCGGTTCCGGAAAGGGGCGAAACATTCCCTTAGCAATTTATATCTCCAGTTAAATTATTTCGCATAAAATTCTTCATCACGCTTCGAGAATTTAATGTTAATGTTGCTCTTTGTAATGTTTATATATGATTTCACTATGCCCTAGGTCCGGACTAGCCTTTCTCGCTTTGAATAATGTTGATATTTGCAGGTCTTTCTTATTATATTGTGTACTTAATGATATTATTTCACAATACTTCGTTAAAATTTGTTGTGTTATTAAATGTAAGTTGTTTGTATTAATTGATTTTATTGGCAAACAATATTTCAACTACTAATTTAATAAACGTTGTACATTTGTTTGCAAAATTAGTTGAAAAACAAATTACATCATATTTGTACTTGGGAATTACTAGGTCAACCCTTGAACATTGCATGCAGTTAGCTGTATCTGTGTCCATGTGTAGAATTTACATTTTTCCTTTCACAGATGGCGTTGATGCTAATAAAAAGAAGTTGACTTCTGCAACTTGGACAGAGGCAGGTGTCGCTAATGAGGTTAGGAATCTGATATTATTTCAGTCAGCACTCAAAAGACCGAGAAGTGAGAATCGGCGACACCATTTCACGGTTCGCTTCTCGCTCGAACGAAAAAATTAAAATATAAAATTTTCGTCACGTATTCCGCAAGATTCTTTAAAGCTTAAATATGTACGTATGTATATTTTTCATGGCATAGACCCATTTTTGGGGTCTTCGTGCGTAAAGAACATTTATTCTAAAGACTTTTTTCTATTGGCAAAATAAATATGAGAATATTTGATTGTTCACAACGCCTCTGAGTTGAGAATTTGTGATTTTTTGGATTCCTCTCCCAGCTTGAATTTTTCTCGTATTTGTATTTAGAATTTTTATCTCCGGTGTTTTATCACGAAAACGCTGTGAACCCTGCGCTCAGTTTAAACGTCTCGGAAGATGAAAAACGATCTTTATTTTTAGCGTAGGTTCTGCACACAGTATTTAAAAATCTCTTTTGTTTTTCACTTAACCCTCACAAATACATTTGCTCATTATACACAACCCTAACTGAGAAAAAAGCGATAAATATAAAGAAACTGCAATAAATACCTGCAACTAAAAAATCTATTTAATCTTCTGAGTTTTAAACGTATTTATAATATTTTTTGTGTGGTTAAAGTATTCTGAACTGTTGCTCCCAAACTACTCATGTGGTTAAAGTGTTTTGTACTGTTGTGCCCAAACTACTAATGTGGTTAAAGTGTTTGGAATCGTTGTCCCAAACTACTCATGTGGTTAAAGTGTTCTGAACTGTTGCTCAAATACTACTCACGTTTTGTATTAAAACTTCTAGAGTGAGTTTATTCTTAGAAAGCAATTTAATATTTAAATCAAGTTATTAAATCTGAGCTTCAAGTGAAGTCGGTAGTAGCGGTAGTGCACGATGTATCGATGCGCAATATCATTTAAGTCACGTTCTCCCCCTCGCCCTCGTGCGGTAGTAATAAGGTGGCGTGACACGGGCAGATCTCCGATCCACCGATCCGGAGCGCAGCCGCCGGCACCGCGTATCTACAAACCTTACCGCAGCTAGGCGATCATAACAACATAACCTCGGTTCCTCATGTTGTTGCATTTTAATTAATGAATAATTTACTAGTCGAAATCCAAAATATTCAGTGACGAAAAATCACAAAAACTAATCGCCATGATGGAAGTTTTTGATGAACCTGCTGGCTGCGCCTTACAAATTATGTATTATGCAAAATAATACATACGTGTATTACACTTTTTTATGAACGCATTTTATTTAACAAGTTTTTGGTTTGTACGCTTAAGAGGTCTTATGTTGGAAAAATGTTTTCGCACTTTAAGAATCCGAATCTTTCCTGAATTCCGAATTTCTACCGATTTACAAAATATTTCTCTTTAACATTTTAAGTTCCTAAAAAATATATTTGTTATATTTTAAGATAATATGGCGATAACTGGCGATGCGCAAATATTTCGTTCGCAATTGTGCGGGGTTGCGGTAAGTGCGATAAAGACTTAGACAAAACAAAAACGAATTGAATTTGCCTTAGTATTTACAAGAAGAAATGAGTGGGAAAGGCCAAAAACATACCCTTAGGTCTCGTCCTCCGTAGCCGCTGGTTGCTTTACATTTATCAGCTTGCATACAATTAAGAGCAATTCCCTTTAACACTCGCTCACTCAACACAAAAAACAGTGACATTCACTGTAGCGGGTAAAAACGTTTCACTGGACGATGTGATGCTCCAAACAATCACAGCCGATTTCAACATATGCGGGTATTCACAAAAAAATGGAACGAATGTTCGCGGTGACCAAGATGCAACAATAATAATGTTCCTTGTCGTTTGGTCCGGGTCAAGGAAAGGGGACAAGGGGCAAAGGGGGAGAGAAGGGTACACATTTTAAGGCTATTCAATTTTAAAACCTCACGCGCAACTATATACATTTGCAAAGCCGAAATGATAGGTATTTGAAATTCCCTGCATAAAAAAAAAACGCAAAGAAAGCTATGAAAATTATTAAAAACACGTTTTGTCCTGATATTTAATATGTTATAGGTATAAAAAATCATAGTGTATCTTTAAATGAAACTTGAGCATTTCGAGAGATTTTTCTATTTCAAACGAGTCATGTTTTATTAAATATTTTCACCAATTTCTTTTAATTATTATCGTTTTATAATATAAGCGCGTTTTATCGAACATTTGCATTCACATATCTCCCTTTCAAACCATCTTTGAACGCTTACTACGGAGCCTTAAAAAAAATTTGTCTTTGAAAAAAAAAATTGCGAAATATTTTATTCATCTTATTTTGATAATCTCCATTTCCATTTTGATTTAAAAATATTTTGGCTGCGTTTCAGAATCAAAATGATAATGCTCATGACAATTTCTAAGTCTTCCGCCTCCTGAAAAGCTGCAGCGCATTGTAAAAGTGCACTTTTCTAAGCACTTCTCCACTATCGCAAAGAAAGCATATTAAATGTCATGTCTTTTTGATGGATTTCCAACCATTACCCTCTGGAGATATGAGAGCATTAAATCTAGAGAGCTACTAATGATCAATAGTTCAAATTGGTCGTCACATTATTGCTAACTTCTGTAAAAGATAACATAATATTTAACACATATTCGTTAACCTACAAGCTTACATCTATAATAAAATCTTGACAAACTGAAAATTCGTTTAATTGAATAATGTTTATAAGACAAGGTTTTTATGCAAAGCACAAAGGATAAGAAATTATTATGAGCAACAATTACCATCCCGTCGGCGGCATTTATGTTTTCTCGTAATAATTGTTTAATTTATATTTGTGTTTCAGGCTAATAATTAATGCTTATAATAATTTGATCATCTATTTTTTTCATCTTTTCTATTCAGTTTTAATAATATTTCCGTTTAAAGGATAAATCTAAATTTCCGCTTTGTTTTGTTTTATTGGAAAAAATATTCCCTGTTAACCTCAATAATTAAGCATCATTTATGAATGTATTTTGAAATTGAGAGGTGGGTTTGGGAACCGCCGCCCCGGAAACCATTTATTGGATAACCCACACCTCTACCATAGGTACCTCAAGTTTTTGAGATTGGTGATTTATCAGGGGTGCCCGGAATCATCGGATGAGGTGTGTTCAGGATGCGCTCACCCACCAGCTGCGTGGCGTGCCAGATCGGGAGAGGCTGGTATTAGGAGACCATTTGACCTCATCAGCCGGTCTCTCGACTCATCGCCTTGAGCCGCAGCGGGTGGAATATATTCATACGTACATCACTCTTGGACACACTAATCCCAATATTTCAACCCACTTCTCAGACCTTTTTCCTTTCTAGAACTTCCTCACCTTTTTTCCTCAAAAAGACCCTGCACACAGCATCCTCAAATATGACATAGGCCCCGAGGGAATTTATTTTCATGTATTTTGTACGCATTTTTTTACCTTCTACGTCTGTCTAAACCCTGGTATTTCAAAGTGAGACAGGTATTGAAAAATATACTTTCATTCAAACTTAATATAGATAAATAAATAAAAATTATACGAAGGATAACTTATTGATTTACAATTCTTCAATAGTGTGTTTGACACTTTTTAATAATTGTATTATACTACACGCTTGTAAAACTATAAAAATACATAATTACAATTGTACGTGTAGACCAGAGGTTCCCAAACTTTTTTGCCTCGTAGACCACTTGCCAATTTTTTTTTTCTGTAATCCCCCTGCCTGCCGAATTTAGAATTTTCCTAAAACTATTAACGACCCATGTGATAATAATTTATTTGTTTAATAAAAATATTCCCTTCCCTTGCCTGCCCAACAACCGGGTGGCGGTATAGTTGCTCTGTCTTTACATTGTGCAGGACAGGGGCACCCTTGTGAGGTATTACACAAAATGGAAATGAAGCAGAATAAGCAACGGGAACTTCTCTCTGTAGCTAGTCCTATAGAACTGCCCCTTAAGTTCTTGTCAGTGCTTATTCCGCACATTTCTTCTTGTCACATGTTTTCCGATTCTTCAACGTTCCATTTCGATAGTCAAAATGTCCTTAAACTTAGTTTTGAAGTCTGTGTAAAGTACCTACATTATTATCACCCTGGACGTTTTTCGAAAACAAGTTGGGGAAAGTTGCGGCTTCCAATGTGCAATTTTTTGCTTGAATATATTAATTCTGACGAGAAAAGGAACGTAGACTCTATTTATATACCTCAATTAACATCTTTACGATATATAAAAATGCAAATATCAAATAAGTAATTTATCAGTCTATTATATTTGTGTTAGGTCTATTGTGTCATTTACGGAACTCCTAAATGTTGACTTAAGGTAAATGGGGGTCCTTTCGTATGTACCCCCATTTGAATCTCATGGACCCCCATTTTTTTCTCTCGCTGACATAGACCCCCAGCAAGCCGATATCGACCCCTGGGGGTCCATATAGACCACTTTGGGAACCTCTGGTGTAGACGTTCAGTTTGCATGCACGAAACGATAATACGGTAGCTTCGAACAATTTTGGTAGATATTCTTAAATGTTTCAATTATGTTCCAGGTCCTTCGCCAGAGATATTAATTTAGTAGCAACTTGATCTATTACATGCATTTAAGACTATTGTTCCTGGCAGATCGATTGAGACAATTAACTAAGTCACTTGAATAATGACCTATTTGAAATTGGTCGTTTCAATAATAATAATAATATTTATTTTTATTCCAAGATGTGGGGAGATTGGCGCAATCCCACACGTCCCATATTCAATGTTTGGGATGTCAAAGATGCATCATTCAAAATTTTTGTTTCGGAATTCGTTTCCAGATCCCGCTGAGAAATTCTAATCCTATACGCTTTCAGTAATTGTGAGGTGAAAATGGGCCTCATCACTCAAGATTATTTGCATTTGATTTACTCAAGTGAATTTTAATGATTTCAATGCGTTGTTGAAGCGTGTATCGTTCCATTTTTATCAATGGCGTGGTTTCTACTTGTCAAATGTAAAAAAATGACAACTTCAAAAGTAACATCTACCGAAATAGCGGGCTATTCAAAATAACATCTCTTATTGGAAAACCCTGTATAATGACTTTCTTTTTGTAAATGTATATTTAAGTAAGTTAATTATATTAAAATAACAACTGGTACCGGTCAAAATGGAAGAAAGCTACTGATTTACATTCATCAGAGACTCACTATTATTCTTCTTTTTTTATTAAAGGTAAAATAATGTTTTTACAAGACAAGATTTTTAAGCAAAGCACAAAGGATAACAGATTATAAGCAATAATTACTAGCCTGAAACAAAAATATTTAATGAAAAAATCTTCGAAGATATTATATATCTAGACGCCAACTAGTGAGAAATTAAGTACTAAACAATATCATTCCTACAAACATGAAGTTGGTTGTTTTCAGGTGAAAAACATAATCAATAAGCTATAATTGTCGGATGAAATACTAGTATTTATTGAATTATTTGGTGGTTTGAAATAAGCTGACGTAGCACAGTGGTTCCGTGCACCTGACCAGCAATCAGAAGGTGCGGGTTCAATTCCCGTCGGAGGTATTTATTTTTTCTCGGAAATTTTTTTTCAGTTTATATTTGTGTTTCAGGCTAATAATTATTACTTTAATAAAATTTGTCACTATTATTACAAAATCTTCGACGTTCGACTAATTATTATAATATTTATAATTAATTTTTCTCTTTTTGACTGTTTTTGAATCGTGGATCCCAGGGCACTTTTTTTTCTCAATAGCGAAAACCTTACCCCACTATAAAAGTAGATACTTCCTTATTTATACCCGTTTTATAATATTCAATGTATTATTATCCATTCCGATTATTATTTTGGTTTAAAAATGTATTTCCCCGACTTCTAGACCCTAGAAAGTCTAATAATATTATATTTTTATTTCTCTATCTTTCAAAGGTTGTTGAGATTTTCCTTAATTCTAGAATGTTCTGGGTGAACGACTAATAATAACCAATATCAGATCTGCTTTCCACGAAGATCATTTTATAAAAACAAATTTCTTCAATGATATTCTGCTACCATTTTCATAACTTTTATATTGTGCAGGTAGGTGGTGCCTACTTCAGTTTGTAAAGCTGTTCAAACATTAAACTTAACCCCAAGACTTTGCTTTGATGACGAAGGCTAAGTCGCTTTTTGTTTCCTTTAAACAACAGCACTTTCACTAAAGGCAGAATCTTTTTTGTAACCTATGTTAAATCTTATTTCAATAAACGCGGCTCTTTTAATATTGGATAATGTTATACCTCAAAGAATTCACATAATCATAAATCACGCGATGGCACGTTAAACGACATTTTAACAACACTTGTCGGTCGATCAAAGTTAGTCGAAATTGCATGTTAATAATATTGTACAATAGCCGTAGTTACCAATCGCCCGACTTTCATTGATTTTTACTATAAAACGTTTCAAAAAAAGTCTCTCCAATTCATATTTTAATAATATTTTAAGCTGCACAACTCGGATATTTATGAAAACTCAGAACGTTAGTCCATCACAGTTATTTAAAGTACAGATCCATCTTTTTAATTTTAATATGTCAGAGGTCAAAAAGTGTGATACGAGTGTTTGTTCCATTCTGCAGTCAGCAAGATGAAAATCTTCCTGATGATGGTCAACATTCAAGAAAATATAGCAATAGAATAAGAAAATAAGCCATTCAAAAGCATGCCCGTTGCATAACGTCGAAATATATGCCTTCCTTCTCCCTGGCAAAATTCTTTCGCAGTTCTACGAAGTAGTAGAAACATGGCATGTAATGCCTTTAACCGTGGCAGATTTTCTTTGCCCATATCTATCCCATTTTTTTTTGTCATTCATTCTATTCGCGTCAAATATATTACAAATATTGTGGATTCCATCGTACTACTTACTCCAGGTAGTGGGCACTGTTATTACATAGCAATAACATTATTACACCTTAGTAATTGTAACAAATGCTAGAAATATATATTCTAGGACTTTTTTCATCTTCCCGCCGCTCATGTGCGTCAACCCAAAACGGAAATAAATACCTTCGATAAAATTATCTAGCATTATTGTAAAAAATTGTATTTAATTAAGTATTTTTTTTAAATGACGTCAAATGAAATCATTCGTTGCTATTTTAAAGACGATCAGAAATTTAATTTTCGAATAAACACCGTTAGTAAACTAAAAAAAATACGACATCTGCCATAAAGTTAAACTAAAAGACATACAAAGGTAAAATAAAGACTTATTAATGAATAGAATCATGTTGTTCTTGTCTGAATCGTTCCCTCATCAGTCCCGATTTTGAAAATCAAAGTAAATACCAATTTAAGAGGCCATTGAACCGGAGTTACGCAGAGATTCAGACACACTGCCGACCAGGTTACTGATCATCATATTTAATTTTTCATCGATTGCGTCACTGGTGGGCAGAGGTGACGGACCGCCAAACAACTAGGTTTTTTCACACACTTCTAGTTTTATTCGCTTTCACACATCGTACTCTAATCATACTATTCTATTATTCTCAAACTTAATATTGTTATTCCTACTCAGAGATGTGCAAAATGGGTACCCAAAACCATTTGAAATGCAAAATGGAAATGGGTCAAAACTTTTCCATTTGAAAATGCAAAATGCAAAATGGTTTTTAAAAAGGCATTTCAAATGCAAAATGCAAAATACCTATTTTCAAAATGCATTGAAAATGCAAAATGGTTTCTCAGGTCAAACAATTAAAATAAATATAGAATTTTTAACCAATTTTGCCATTTAATAATGGACATCAATGTAGAACAAACATATTACATGATGGTAAATCCAAAAACACCACGACTACAGATTATGAAACCACAAAAAATTTGTGCGGGACTAATGTTGCCAACGTAAAAACATAGAAACTGCTCTCTATCATTTAATATTAGAGCGTCATGGCCATGTTCAGTATTTGAATCAGTATTGTATTTGTAATGGTATCACTCATTTGCCAGGGCTCCTACCAGGGAGCAACTTGACAAATGTAAATTATCTCTCATAGCGAGGTTGAGGACCGACTGATATTTGGGGCTTATGAAAAAAAGATGATTGGAGATAGTAGGAAGAATGTTGCAAAAAAGCATTTAAAATGGAAAATGCATTGAGAAAAGCATTTAAAATGCAAAATGCAAAATGGTTTTTAGAAAAGCATTTAAAATGCAAAATGGAAAATACCCATTTTGCATTTTGCATTTCCATTTGAAATGGATTTATTTGAAATAAAGCACATCTCTGTTCCTACTCGAGTATCTGGTCCACTGGATCGTGCTACGTCTTCTTTGGGCGTCTGTGACATTTTCTACCATTCAAATTCACGGATATGTTCTTCTTATACTCCTTCTTCGTTCATTAAGTCTACGTGCCCTAACCATCTAACTGTATCTTTCTCAATCTTACTCGTTACGCTTTCACCAGCCTCGAATTATTTGCGATTCTCCATATCTATCACACGATCATATATTGCCACTGGTGTAGATTTTTTAAATAAATTTACTAAAATAATAGAGAAAATATTTCGTTCGTTCGTTCATTCCTCTATAAACCGCCAGCTTAGTTAAATTTATCAAGCTCCAATTTCCTACGTAATCACTAGAAGGTCGGTGGGTACTTTGACTTGTTTAGGTAGACTATGTATCCGTAAAAAAATAGAATTCGGGAAATTTAAAAGAACGTTGCCTTTTTGTTGAACAATTTTCAAAAAAGACAGTTCAAGTTTTTATTCAATTTCGGTCAATTTCAAGTCAAAATTAATAGTGAACAATAAAATTTTAAGTAAATAATTAAAATTAATAATATTTGCATTAACATTTTACAAAATTATAACTTTGGCACAATTTATACATAAGCACATGTGAGTGTTAGCGAGCAATACATTTTTATAGAATGACTTAACCTTTTTTATCATTTTTTATGTTAATTAACTCCTGTGTAAACTTATCGAATTCCACTGCATGCTCTGCATACAAGGCTCTTAAAAATGCAACAATTGATTTCAACTAAAAAATCTAATGCAGACAACTATTAAAGTCGGGGGTTTAAGTAAAGATGCACAAAATAGATTTTCAGGCTGTTAGTTTGGATTGTTTTAATAATTTATTCATATTTTATAACTTTTAAACTTATCTTTGAGAAAAGATGGAACCTTAATGGACCTTTTACCCTCTGTCACCACATAAATGTTATTTCTTGTAGTAATTATATTAAAATCAAGTGTTGTTTGTATTTTTTGCGTCCAGCGAAATTCGATAAGTTTATCAATTACTTGTTGGGTTAGAAATAATGAAAAATTAAAAGACACAATACATTATTGTCTTAAATATAACTTTCGAACTGTAGAAACACATAAAATAGAAACAGCTTAATTTGGTATTATTTTAATTTTTCAATTTGGCTATCGCCAATGAAAAACTGCAACAAGAAGTCACAAGAATTTTTTGGTCACCAATGTTTTAGATCATATATACGGACTATTGGTGGTGGATTACTAGCGTAATTTTATTGCACTTTGCAATGTATTTTTTTATTCAAAATGATAATATTTGGGTTATTGGTAGTTATTTTTATAAATCACATGTTCGTGTTTTAAATTTTAATTTGTTCATACTTTCTTTTAATTTTATTTCCTCCGGTAATTTGCCAAATATCTTATTTTTTTAATAAGAACATCTGACTAGACTTGACTTTTGACTTTTTAAAAAAAATAAATTGGTGTCTTATTTAATTATTATTAGTTATTGGAGTTAGAACAAAAATTATGAAAGATTTTCGTTACAGTCATTTTTGAAGTGAAACTTCTTTAGGCGCGTAATGAATTTTCGGGGACGGAGTAAAACCGAGTCAGGATCGACACGAAAATGCGGGTACCCCCACCACCGCTCACCGTTCACTGTCCCTCTCTCACCATATGCGCTTGTTGAGGTGGGGGAGCCGCTCACGAACGTTCTCTCCCGACACGGGACAACAATCGATGCAGTTTTTGCACGATTCATTAAGGATTTAAGTGCTCATGTATATATCTCGCACTTTAGTTACCATAACCCAATTATCACGACATTAGGAAATGATATTCATGAAATTGACAATGAAAATGGCACATGATTGGTAAATTGTCATTGTAATTTCTTTGTAATTTTTAATTGTAATATTGTTATTTATGTAATATTGTATACTTGTGAATAAATTGAAAATTTTTGGAACTATACATTAATCGAACGTCATTCATCTATAAGAAAATATTAGAAAAAGCAAATCCATGCTTCGTCGTTGAATTATTTAACCTCTAATTTTCAAACTAACCTAAGAGAGAAAATAGAGATGATGAAATGAAAATAGAGAGAGAGGAATACTAGAAGTTTCACTTCTGTCTTGCGTAGGCTTGACACACCCACTTTTTGTTTTTGTATCAGTTATTCCAGTCATTTAAAATGGTGAGGGATAGTTGTATACAAGGCACACAAGAGTGACTTGTGTCGCGGTGACTATTTCAAATTCAATTTATGAAAGTTCATGCACATGGCAATGCGACGTTATATTTATTAGGGTGACTTTATTTGGATTTGTATGAATTTCGAAGTAGTCGCCCAATTGTCGCCACAAGACAAGTCTATGCAAGGTTATGCCTGGCTTTATTATTATAAAAAATGAGGCTGAAAGATTATACTGTACGCATCACGGCTCGGCCTCTTACAGCATATTATAGCTCGCCATATAATACCTATGGGTATGTATAGTGAGAATATAGCGCGCTTACAGCGGTACAGTCTGTCATGGGCTTAAACTAAACATTGCTTAGAACTTATCGTTTTTAATAGATTTACCTTTAATTCAGTACTTTTACCATATCGCGTTGTCTATAATAGTGTTAATTTTATATTTATTCCCTCGTAAATTAATAGCACGACTCTTATTTTGTAACATGTATATTTCATTTGTTTTCAGATAGATATCAGGCTGAAACTTTAAGGCAAATAATAAAATAAAAGAATTATGGTAAGATTTTCTTAGATGCTGTAATCAGTTTACTTAAATTTTCATCATTTAAGGATTCACTACACGTCACATTCATTTGGATCCCATCAGCGGTAAAATTGACTGATTAGAATAAAAAAACCTTGACTTAGGACACTCTTAAGGATAAATAATTCAATGTATTGTTATATAATCTATATTCAAGTAATTTATTCAAAATCTCTTAAATTTTTTTACAAATTAATCCAACTACCGTTACTAATATTAACATATTGATTTTTGATGAACACTTTACTTCAAAAATAAATTTAAACATTTGTGGTAGCTACTGTTCTATTGACATTATCAACTAATTGTCACCAGTCATCATAAAACTTCATTTTTCAGAATAATGTAAAGCAAGAAAATATTTGTAGCTGTAAGCGGTGTCAAGTATTGCCACCCAATCCATTCTGCTGTGACCAACATATGATTCAAGGAAGCGTGCTCTACACGAGTTGCGATTTTAAGAGGCGCAATGGCCTAGACTGCAGAGCCTTCAGAACCGCTCCATCAGAGACAATTTTCGAAGACAACGGCCACAATAACCAAGCACACATATGCAGGGAGTGCATAGCAAGTGCCAATCAAAGAAAACAATCAAACGGCTTGGGAAAAGAATCTGCGACTTGCCACTGCAAGCATTCTAATCAAAAAGATATTCAAAAATGTGAATCAATAAAGGAACAAATGAATAGGCTATTAAAAGAACAAACTTTCTCAACAAATAGTTCAATAAATCAAAATCAGAAAAACTGCCAAGAAAAAAAATACTTTCGCAATCAACCACGACCAGAGCTTCCTATTCGATGCAATGGGTTAAGTAGATGCAATTCATCAAACCCGTCAATGGAATCAAGTCAAAATGATATTCCAATTCGTGGTCAAGGAAAAGAAAAAGTTTTTAATACATGTCCAGTTTGTCAATTGAATAAGCCACCAAAGAACAAACTTCTAAACAGAGAAATGTATTCATTACAATCAGAATCAGCTCCTAGATTGTGTGTCAGTTCTGGCCATAAACAACCGAATCTAAGAGATCAACAAAATATATCTTCTAGCTCTTTACCTCTTCAGGTAAACAGCAACGATAAACCCATTATTTCTTGTTCGAATTGTTACGTTATCGATACGCAGAATATTGTTCAATCTCCTAAGACTGACTCCCAAATCGGTACCGATTTTAAATCTAAATCTACACCTGGCAGTTAACACAATTTTCCTGAAAATGTGAAAAGATTTGGAAATGCCAACTGCACGTATGATTAGATTTGATTTTATGTTGTTATTTTCATACCGGTTACCTACTTAGAGTGCAAAAAAAAATTCATTCATACAACGTACGCATTCAAGAATTTTTTAATTATATTTTAAAATGATTATTGTTGAAATTTTAATATTATTATTTAGATGACCAACGTGCGCACAAATAAAAATGTGAATCATGTCTTATGCTTTTTAATAACTATATAGATTGTGCAAACTTATCCGCTAGCGTGACAACTAGAGAAACTAATGATTAAAGGAAGCGGGAAAACAAGAAAAGTAATGAACAAATATAAATTTATTGTTGAATTCATATTACCAATATACATACAGAGTTTTGACACCCTCGTCTGTTCAAATAAACATATATATATATATATATATATATATATATATATATATATATATATATATATACACGGTGTACGGAAACTCGTAGTACAAGCGGAAAACTGGAGAATCTACACCACATGGGGAACCCAAAAAAACATAAAGTTTTTTGATTTGAGCATTTTCAAAAAAAAAAAAACAAAAAAAAATATTTTTCGGCTATTTTAGGGTTAAAGTTTTTTCTGGTGTTTAGGGTTGAATAACAGATGTTTTGACCCTGCAGAGCAGAAATATTTTATGATTACACCGGGTTAAATGAAGGGTGATTTCAAAATAATGCTTCAAATCCGAGTTTGTTCATTTGTTTTACTTTCAAATAGTTTTAATTAGTTTGATCTTCAGTAATAATTTATAAGAATTTGATTAAAAAAAAAAAAAGAAAATCAACTTCAAACTCGATTTACTCGATAACGAAAGCTCAAATAAAAAAAATATATACTACAAAATCGACTCCAAATGTGATGTAGATTCACCAGTTTCCCGCTTGTACTACGAGTTTCCGGACACCCTGTATATGTATTTATTTATTTTTTGTGTGTGTACCGCACAAGATTTCCAACTGTTCTCAACTATCTGGAGGTTATTGTGAACCTGTATACAGTATGGAAGGGAAGGAGACGGGGAAGAGGAGGGCGGAGAAGTACTAGGTTTTTCAGGTTGCCACATACAGCTAATGTCATTTAAAGTTATAATTCTGAATGGTGGTTATTCACTAGGGCGGTATCTTCCACCCTGGAACGAGCAGAAAAAACACATTATATTTTGTTTAAATTAATTATTTGTGAAAAAAACACACAATAAATTTTACGTGCACAGGCTGCGATTTGAACCCGCGGCTTCCTGATTTGTAGCCAAAATTCTCGAATCAACTCCAATTCGACTCTTTATGGCCTGTCGATCTGAAATTCGCAAATATAAATTTGCTTTGACCTAGAAAATCTAGAGAGAATAGTTGTGCTAATTCATTACATAAAGATCACCGTCGAAGAATATTTAGTGCTTCAGCACACAAATAATTATCTTCACAAAAATGAATCTCAAACGATTAAATTATCAAATTTTATTACATTGTTTTCTTCAAACGCTGGCTTTCAGTGATAAAATCGTATAATTCAGAAGATTCCCACTTTATAATAAAATTACAACATCGTGGCCGCACTTGGTCGAAGAATTCGAAAATATGGAGTTTTTATTCTCTCAGTAAGTTTGCGTCTCTAGTCGGGGACATTATTCAAAATTACCGCAAAGAGAGACAATTTTTCTCAATTAGAGCCCCCGTTTAATTTGCCACGTTAACCGCTGCGGTTCATTATTCTATCGCAAGGAAAAGTAAATGTTTTCAATTTAAAAATGCATTAACTACCGAGACAAAATATTTACCGGAAAAGAATTGAAGATTTTCATACATAATAAACTATCGTTAAGATATATTCCGATAAGTATATATATACCGGAATTTCTTAATCCTGAGGTGATATGCATTTACCTTCGTTCTGTGAAAAATTTTTAGATTATGACTGTATTTCTGAGTATGAACTAGGTTGTTGATTTCGGTGGAAATCCTATAATATTTGTTATGTTACACACAAATAATGATAATACCAGATGATACAGAAGACATAGGATTTGAGAATTTCTATATATTATCATGATTAATGTTTGGGTTGGTTTGCCGTGTTGCGTTTCCTCCTGATTTGGCCTCCATCTGTCCCAACGATAGACACTGTAACGCTATCAAAAAACCTTGTTTAAAGGAGGAGAAAGCTCAACACGACAAAATTACCCAAACATTAATCAAAATAATTGCTTCCTTTTATACTTTCTTCACATTCGATTTGACAGGTTAGTCGGTTTAGCTGAATTTTGATTAAGAATGGTTAAATGGTTATGTTATGTTCTGAATGGTTAGATTAGATTGGCACGGATAGGTTTCATGAGGTCTAGATAGGCTTGGATAGATTTAGTTAAGTTTGGTTTTGTTGGGTAAATGTTGAGCTTAGGTTAGTTAAGGTTGGTTTAAGTTGCATGTTGGGTTAAAGTAGTTTATTTTAATGATCTTGGATCGGATCTTGGTTGGATAAGTTTGGTTTGTGATTTGTTTTGAGGTTTGTTTTTAATTAAGTGGATAATTTTTTTTGGTACCTACTTTTGTTTTGACGATGTTTGGTTTAATTTTAGATTTATTTTATTTATTTATTTATTTATCGTTTCTTTACATTGTATTTTTTTTTTGTTAGAATTTTTAACCTCACTAGGACAAGCCTATGTTGAGGTTTATAATTTTACAATATATTTAAAAAAATAGTACAAAGGTTACAAGAGTTTTAAAATAGTACAAATAGTAAAAAAAAAAATACAAATATTAAAATAACAATATTGTTACACTGACGTTTCTACGAAATTGGATACCTACATGGTACCTATCAGCCTATTCATTACAGTATAATCATAAGTATAATGTTGTAAACATGTAGGGTGACCATGATATTTAATTGCAATAAAAATGTAACAAACTATTATTTTTAAAAACAAGAAGAAAGAAAGAGAGAAAAAATAATAATTTACATTATAAAAAGAAAGGGATGAAAAAATAAACGATTGACTTGATCTTTGGATATTTCCAATTCATGATGTTCAGTTGGAACGGGTAAAGGTTAAATAAGTTTGGATTGATGAATATCTATGCGGTTAGATGAATATTGGTTTCTTTAGGTCACGTGCGAAATTTTTTTTTAATGAACATGCTTTTTATTTCCGCACATTGTAATTTATGATTGTTTCGGCCTTGGATGTGGTGTTATGATAGTGACGAGAGTAAAGATTTCACTTGGTATTTGGATCTATGAGTAGCTTATTGATGCCTGTGGCAGGTTTTAACTAATGTGGCTATAAAAAAAACTGCAGAAATGTTGTGACATAATTTTACTGCACGCCACTGTATATTAAACACCTCTCTGATTTATTGTCAACTGCGGCTAAAACTAAACGCCAAATGATAAATTCAGGCTTATGGCAGTTAATCAAGATAATTGCATAAAACCACACAACAATGTTCATTTGGAGACCGCAGAATTGCGAGTGTTCACGTTTTAAATTTGAAATACGTTTCAAAGTAGACGTTTAGATTGTTACACTCTGCGGTGAAAGGTTCGTGGGGTAATGGTGATTTATTTCGCCTCCATATCTTTACATACTCCGCGTGCCTCCTACAAATTCTGACGGGACCGTAATACAACTAGGAAACTTCGTTTTTTCAGTCGATTTTTAACACTCCCTACTAAACTTTTATGCAAGCTTGTGTAAAACTACAAAAGAAGGATGATTTTTATGTAAACATTGTAGACAAAACTCACATTACTTTCTGGGAACGTCGTTTGTGTCCTTTTGCATATTTCTTTATAGGAAAGATTTTCAGAAAGGCAGGATTTATTCGGGCATGTTATTGGTTTTAACCCGACAAAGTCCATTTAGTAACTTGACTTATAAATATTATATTATTTTGTTTTATGATCAAATGAAAATCTTGACTACGTAATTAATATTATTTAGAAAATACTCGCTTTCTGACGCGACCAAAGCTTTTAAACTGGGAGGCCTCAAAAAATATAAATCCTTTTTTTTTATCCGGATTTAGATCACATATTTTAGCTCGCGACATCATTTCCATCATGAGCTACCGATTTTTTAATATTTCAGCTCTTATCAACAACATATTTGATAATTTTGGTTGACTGTTTGTTGGGCATTTTCCTGTGTAAAATTCACACATTTAATGAACTCGAAATTAGCTTTGAATTGTGAACCTAAATTCTAAGATTTCAGTGTCATCAAAAAAATCAAGGTCCGTTGATGGGAAGTGTCATTTAAAAAATTGGAACTGCTTGTTTGTGGAATAGTTCAGACGTAGTGTCTTTTTAAAAATTGGAATTAATAATAACCCGAAGTTTTTCACGAGAGTTATAAATAAGTAAGATAACGTATTGTCAACGGTCGAACCCGGATAGGGTAAATAGTATAATTTAATATATTTCTAGCGCAGACCTGTGAAAAATCACTAAATATTAAAATCGAAACTTTGATAAATACAGTGAAAATAATTTGCCGTTATAACATTACTTATTCTAGGTAGGTAAATAAACCCAAATCAAATCTGAGTTTTATAGTTTATTGAATCAGAGTTACGCCGATAAAACAAAATTATGATGTTTGATTATAATAGTTGGAATAAATATTGTATAAAAACTTTTTTTTCGAATTATTATCTACTAGTAAAATATTGCATTTTTGCCGAATGGCGCATGCGTAGACTTGCGTATCTTCACGGCAATATGACAGCTGTGGTTTGTGACTTGTAATGTGCGATTTAATTTGATATATTTTGTGAATATAGTTTCATATAATTGTCAAAGGCAAGATTATGTCTGATAATTTTTTTTTAATTGACTTTTACAGCGTGAATTCAATAAAACTTCCATGGAAGTGATTTTGTTCAATAATTTAAATGCCGTATGCGTATGCATGTGTAGGTAAATAGAAATTCTAAAAATCTGCGTTTATGTTTTGTCAAAATGGATCCAATATGATAGATTTTCTTGAGTAATTTTGGAAATATTATTATAATTTTTAACTGTATGAACGAGTTAAAACGTCAAATGACATCTTTCTTGTACACTCTTCAATTAAAAGGAATACGACTATTTTTTGATTTTTCTGAAATTTTGCGACATTTATATGTTTGAAATTTAATATTGCACCTTAAAGATATATTTTAAACCGATAAATTTAAAAGGTAATTTATAAAATGTGAAAAAAGTGTGCACGTATAGTTTTGGAAGTGATTTAAAAGTGTTAAAATCTTGTAAAATTTATCATTATGGATGCCATTGTGACTCGAACAATTTAAAAATCGACTAGACCAATTGTTAAATTGTATTAGAGATATGAAATTGACTCGGAGGAATTTAAAAATTATTAGTATCTGAATTTGAGATACCTATCTACAAAATTTACTCAAATGATAAACCAGAGTAGGAATATTGGAAACATGATAAAGAGAGCATTCCCAATCAGAAAAACAGACCAGTGCATTACGGATCGACATTGTCGTGAAATTAAATTTGTAAATTTAATTATTATATTGTGTTATTTTTATTAAATTAAAGAAAAATGGTAGAACCTGCAGATAAACTGTTTTATGGCAGCGTGACTACTTTTTTGTTATTTTTTCAATTTTAGTAATATAACTTTTTCTAAAAATAATAAATAAATCAAATCTAGTTTCTAAAAATAATAAATAAATCAAATCTAGTTTCTAAAATGGTATTTGTTTTAACGACACCTCCGAAATTATGAAATAAAAATAAAATTTTAAAAACCTACGAAATTTTTTGAAATTCTATGAGAAGTTATTTAACTTTCTGACGTGCTGCTTCTACACAAAATTATACATGCATCAGTTGATACACCAAATATTTTATCCCAAATTAACATCAATATTCCATCAAGAAAATCAACAATGAGGATGAACGACATTTTCTATATTAAAGCCTACCACACAAATACAGGATATTTTTTCCCTGTACCGCGAACATTAAGAAATTATAACATTATACATGGCTCTAATAATGAAATAGACATTTTTAATGACCAATTTAAACACTTCAAAAAAACGTATTATCTTTAATCATAAAGCTGATATTGTGATGAAGCCCTTTATTTAAAGAGAAGTAACATTGTACCTACCTAATCAGTGTCTCACCAGTACAGGTGTGACAATAACAAATCGTTTATGAACATATTTTATTATTTACCTTTTATACTATTTTATAATATTTTTATTTACCTTTTACCCATTCTTATTTGTCATTTACTTCTGCATATTTATCTTATTCATTTTGTTACTATTTTTGTTATTATCATTTTGTTATTATTATGTATTTAAACATCCATGTATGTAAAACTTTAGGCACCATGCCTGTTTTATGTACTTAAATAAAAATAAATAAATAAAACTACTTCAAGTTTATACAACAGAAAAACAACCCGCTTTGATTGAATAAGCAATTAATATATCTTATGCATCTTTCCACGAACCATTTTATGTAAGTTTTTATTTTACGCTTCAATTAGGAAGGTTTTCATATACACGGTCGTTTATGAATTGAAATAATTTTCACCACGTTTTTTAATTAAGACCGTACAAATTTAAGATTGCACGATATGCAAAAAATTTGGAACACACTATTTGTCTTCCAATCTAAAATCTTATATAACGTTCCCGAGAGCTTGTCTGATGAAAAGGCAGTCATCATTACGGAAGATAGAGACAAAGTTTCTTCGGCTATAAAAGCTATCGACCCGTCATTAGATCTAATCAACGTCAAAGTATTCCGACTGGGTGCCAAGAAAATTGCCAACAAAAATCGTCCAATTAAATTGGAATTTACAAACAATATCGCACTGAGAACTCTCCTACGTAATAGCACCAAATTTAAAGACGGAATCAAAGCAAGTAATGACTTAACCATCCTCCAAAGGAATCAATTGGTGGAGCTTAGAAAGCAGTTATTGTTCCGTCAAGAGAATGGTGAACCAAACCTTACCATAAAGTACATAAACTCCAAACCAACTATTGTTACAACCCTTCCAAAAAACGACACAATGTAAACAAACTGAAGTGCTATTACCAAAATGTCAGAGGCATTAAAACTAAACTTAAGGACTTTAAAATACATGCCCCAACACTGCCACATGACATCCTCATTCTTACGGAAACCTGGCTGGAACCATCCATCAACTCTGCTGAGCTTGGTCTACCCCACCATCATATTTACCGGTCTGACAGAAGTCAACAAACCAGCGCTAAATCTAGAGGCGGTGGCGTCATGATAGCTGTCAACAAGATACATCCTTCAAAACTTCTGAAAACCAAAAATTCTAATGTGGAGTAAGTTTACATTTTACTAAACGGCAAAAATCAAAAAAATATCATAGGCAGTGTTTATATTCCGCCATCATCAGATATAAGTGTATACAAAAGTCATTTCGAGGATATTGAACAACTGTCGTTTAAATTTCCAAATAGTAAAATCACTATCATCGGTGATTACAATTTACCAAAAATCAACTGGGGTACCCGCGACAATTCTACATTATCTCAAAACTCTAGCTTAACTGACACAGAAAAAGAAATAGTTGAATTATGTGATTTCCTTAACCTAGTTCAATTAAACAATGTAAAAAATGACAATAATAGATTACTAGATCTTGTTCTTTGTACCGACTTGTCAACTGCGGTTGAAAAGTCACTCGATTCAGTTCTTCCCCCTGATTCTCATCACCCACCTTTAGATATTACTGTATTATGTAACCCTATAAAATGCCAAATTAAAAACCAGACACAATATCCTAACTTTAATAAAGCCAATTATGTTGCAATACGCGATTATCTATATAACACTGACTGGTCTATACTAGAAGGAGGTAATCTCGATGAGAATATTAAAGCCTTTTACGATCATCTATATAAAACCATAGAAAACTTTGTCCCAATTAGTTATAAACTATCTTCAAATTTCCCTCGCTGGTTTAGCAAGGACCTCATTAACATAGTAATTGAGAAGAAAAAAGCGCATAAAATTTACAAAGAAACAACAAATCTTTCTGATTTTATAATTTTCAGCAAGCTGCGAAAAGATTGTAATAAATTATCAAACATTTGTTATAATAATTACATTAAGAAGGTGGAATTTTCGATTGGTAACAATGTAAAACATTTTTTCAACTATTGTAAAGCTCAAAATAACAACAACCTTGGCATACCTGAAACTATGCACTATAAACTGAAAACTTCCTGTAAAATCAATATATTGTCAATTTGTTTGCAGATTTTTTTAAGGATGTATATGAAACAGATATCCCTGATGAAGACATTCCAAACTTTGAGTCCGATATAAATTTACAACTATCTCAGATACATATTGAGATTAAAGAAATTGCAGCATGTATCAAACTACTGGAACCTTAATCGTGCTCAGGGCCAGATAAAATTGCCCCCGTATTTCTAAAAAACTGTGGAAGTAGTGTCTCTTACCCTCTGTACCTACATTTAATCAATCACTTTTAACAGGCAAGTTCCCACAAATATGGAAAAATAGCTTTCTCACTCCTATATTTAAAAGCGGAGACAAGTCTTTAGTTGAAAATTACAGACCAATATGCATACAATCGTCAATACCAAAAATTTTTGAAAAGTTAATTCTCCAAAAAATATGTTCTTGCATAAAATTTAATATCTCATCATTTCAACATGGTTTTATCTCTGGACGATCTACCTTAACTAACCTTACACTGTATGAACATTTTATCTCTGGTGCTCTTGCTAATAGAGAACAAGTTGATTCAATTTACACGGATTTTAGTAAAGCCTTTTATAAGGTTTGCATTAAAATTCTTATAAATAAATTGTCTAAATTAGGAATAAGTGGTAATTTATTATGTTGGATTAAGAATTATTTATCAAAACGTGTACTAACTGTCTGTATTAAAGAACACTTATCTTACGAATTTGAAGCCACTAGTGGTGTGCCTCAGGGTTCGCACCTTGGTCCAATATTGTTTATACTATTCATAAACGATGTCACTTCCATATTCACTGATGTTAACATATTATTATTTGCTGATGACATGAAAATATATAAAATCATAAAAAATATATACGACTGCTTGTCCCTCCAATCCAATTTTATAAAATTCGTAGAATGGTGTACCATTAACAAACTTACACTTAACATAAAAAAATGTCAAATCATGAGTTTCTTTAGAATTAAAAACCCTATCAAATATAGTTACTCTTTTAACAATCACAGTTTATTGTCAGTACCTGTAATAAGGGACCTTGGAATAACCTTCGACTCTAAACTACTATTTACCAATCACATTGATATAATAACGGGTAAAGCAATGAAAATTCTGGGCTTCATTGTAAGAATTTGTAAAGATTTTAAAAATATCCAAACATTTAAAATACTATATACAACTCTGGTTAGGAGTCATTTAGAATACAATTCCCCCATATGGAACCCTTTCTACAAAAGCCATGCAAACTCCATTGAAAGAATCCAACGCAAATTTCTCAGATCAATTAATTTCAAATTAGGTATTCCCGCGGTTGACATAAACTATGAATCTTTATTACAAAAAATGAGACTCTTATCGTTAAAAGATAGAAGAATACTCAATGATCTTATTTTTTTATTTAAAATAAACAATAACTGGTTTGACTACCCTGAATTGGTCACATTAATAAATTACCATGTACCTAGTAGACCGACTCGACTCAAAACACCTTTCCACTGTGACAATAATATGACGAACGCAGAACAAAACTCAACCATAAATCGCTTGCATATTTTAGGCAATGAATATGCTAATATTGATCACGCTGCCGGTAATCTGTCTTCATACAAAAGATGCGTTAAACTAAATTTGTTTGCTAGTACCACGTAAATACATCATGTAAACATAATATGCCTACCAGTACTTCTAAAACTATTAATGCACTTGAAATCATAAGTACTTGTAAAATTTATCATATCGGTTAACATAATCCAGGATTTATTACTTTTTATATTTAAATCATTGTCGGTACCTTGAGATAGGTATCTTATTGGTACATTTTATTGTTTTATTTCAATCTTTAAATTTTTATTTTTATTTTTACTTTTTCCTAATAAATTATGGTTTGTACTTTAATACTTTATATTTTAAACTATTCACTTTAAAATTTACTTTTATACATTATAGTTTTTATACACTACTTTACCTTACTTTTTACCTATTTTCTTAAATTTTACTAACATTTATACTGTTATTCTTCATGTTGTTGTACTATTATAAGTATGTCAATTATGTTAATGGCACGTGTTGTGCCGTATATGTGTAAATAAATAAAAATAAATAAAAAAATAAATAAATCTGTGGAATCATCAGCCCTTGAGGTGATTTCTCACGAAAACGGCGCTATATAAATTAGCCAAATATTATTATTATTATCAAACCAACCCATTTCAGTAACGGTAGTTAAACGCAGGTTAAAAAATGTGTCGATTGCACTCATAATTATTTCGTTTCTATCTTTAGATTACAGATTCACATTAAATTCACTAAATTGACCACAATTCAGACCACTCGACCGTATATTACATATACTTATATTACATATACTCGACCGTATTATACAATGTTTTGTTCCTAAAACTAGGTACAAAACAGATTACCTTTGTCTGGGATATTTTTGGTCAGTTAAATTTATGATGAAATTGTTCCAAATGATAAAAATAATAAATGGCGCAAGTATCACGTAAAGGTGAACAAACGAAATGCCCAGCGTTATTAGGCTGAATCGGAAAGCCCTGCTTAGTGAACACATCAGAAGCGAATTGAAGATACAAGGCAGGCCGTTTTCAGTCCGTTCTCTTTGATAACGTTTCTATGGTACCCTTCATCGATGGGTGAATTCGAGGAAAGTCTAATAAAGGCCTATCCCATCCTACTCACCCATATACTAGTGACTGGTGTAAAGAACATTATCATTTCGAAATGATCGATTATGTAGAGTGAGTCAAGAAAGTGTAGAAGAAGTGGAGGGCGCTGCGATCGTTTAAATGGTTTTAAATGGCATAACCAAGATGATACAAAGGAAAATAATGTTAAAAAAATATAACCATTACGAGATGCCTGGCAGATGTGAATCATTGAAATTGATTTTTACTGAAGGGACTTAAAATGAAAGTAAACAAGTTTTTATATTTTTGATAATAAAATAATTATTTTATTATTATTAAAATATACAAAAAGAAACAAATTACAGATTAAAAAATATTCGTGATTTAATGAAGATCCGTTATCAATTTTAGTGAGAATAGACTTTTTTTCGGAATAAGCCGAAGAGCCAAAAAAAATATAAATACTTTAACTTCTCAAATCTCTCAATAATTATAATATTTCTTGATTTTTCACGGGTTTTTGCGCTAATATAATAGCATGAAATTCATCCGGAATGTCCGAAATCAAATTACGAGTTATTTTCTTTTCGTAAATTTTATTAGTTGCCTAATGAACTAACCGATTCAATAATTTTGTACAAAGGTTTAAAATTATTGGACATATTGAATAACTGGCTTTGCATCGGAACAAGAATTTAAGATATATTGTCAATGACGTTTCAATACATATAGACGCGCTGTAGAAATCTCAAAGTGGCAAGCCAAAAGCGCGTCAATTTTAGTGCCTTCGACTTTGTAGTTTTAATACAAAACTGTCCCGTAAGGTCGTGTGCTAACTCTAAGCAACTTCAATTAAAAAATGCCTCTTGTGTGATCTGAAAATATTTTTATTACTCGACAAACATTAGTAAAAGCCAAAAAATGATTTGATTCGTAAGAACTTTGTATTATTATAATTAATACAATTATTTTGATTGCTTCCCGAAGAATTTCACCGCTATTAAAGAAAGTGCGATAGTCAACATAGCAACAGATAATAAATTATAAGAAAGAAAACCCATTAGCAGTAGATAGTATCAAACAGTATTCCGTGATCGTCTTATAGTGAAAGCGAGTAGGCGTATCTTGTTATTTCAGTCACACCTATGATGTAGAATGTAGCATTTGACGTAAATACAAAAACGCCGTTGATAATATTATATTGCAGTAAGCTAACCATTCAACTGTTGCTCTTTAATTAGATTAAAAAATATGTATTTAAATAGTAGAATACATGATGATGATGAGGTTATAAAAAACAATATGTTAACAAAACCTTAAATTTTTTCAAGTTTTAATTACTAAATAATATAACTAAAATGGTACTACTTATCAAGAAAAATTATTTTGCTTTTCAACTTATACAGACCAATAATTGAAAAATAAATGCCTTTTTTGGTATTGTGTAGAGAAAACATATATTTTCTATCAATTTAGACAATTGAATTACGCATATTTTTTGGCTCAGTATGTAAAAAAAATGTACCTGCTGTTTACCACTTATGGGTAAAATTTGTAGTAACAAAACTACGAATTTTCTTTTTTTTAATTTTTAATTTATTTATACGCCCATTGGGCTTTTATATACATAGTTCATAAAAATAGTAACAGTAATAATACATTTAACCATATCCATTTGACATATTATAACAGCAAGTAAATAGTAAACGCATACAATAATTATTTGTAGGTATAAACTTGTGGTATAAAAATAAGAATATGCCTACTCCTAAGGTATACAAACGTAAATTAGTTTAAAAAAATGTAAAGATATATGTAAATACTAGGTAGTGGCAGCAGTAACATAATATCATACGACACATAGTGTATGAAGCCTTTGAATTAGAAAGTTAACTTAATAATTATTGGCGGTATTGTTAACAAAATATAGAGCGTTTGACTGGTTATCGTGGCCTGTTAAATCGATGCAGTTGTAGTAATTGTAAGAAGACTACACCTATTTTTGTGTCAATCTTGATTAAATAATTCGATTAGAGATGCAATACTTGGTTGTTTATTGTTTTATTAAAAAAAGTTCTAATATATTGGTTTTAAATTGGGAAACCGATTGGAAACGACAGACATCGATTGAACTATATTTGTTTCAAAGTGTATGAAGCCTTTGAATTTGAGAGTTTACGAAGTAATTATTGGCAGATTTGGTAACAAAATATAGAGCATTTAAACGGGTATCGTGGGTAGGTATCCACAAATTAATTAAGCTCGTTAAATCGAGGGTGTTCAGGCTGCCATTTGATATACTGAAAAGGCAAACTAAGTCACTCACTGTGCGTCTTGTAGTTAAATTGCTTAGGTTTAGTAATTCCATAAGACATGTTTAATTAAGTTCTTCGATTGGTATTCCAAGTTTGTAATTAATAAACCTTAGAAACTTATGTTGTACTCTTTCGATTTTTGCTAATAACCCTTATAAAATGGAGCCCAGATTGTTGAGTTGTATTCCAAATTACTTCTTACCAACCCAGTGTAAAGCAATTTGAAGGAATTAATTGTTTTAAATTCTTTTATCGTTCTCAGAAAGTACCCCAGGCATTTCATGGCCTTTTTGGTTATTTCATTTATATGAGAAACAAACGTTAATTTACTGTCAAATATTATACCAAGGTCCTTAATTTTTTTTACTCTTTTTAGGGAATTGTTGTTGATGCTATATTGATATTTAATGGGATTTTTGATTCGGGTAAAAGTTATTGATTAACATTTTTCAATATTGAGAAACAGTTCATTAAGGGTGCACCACTCTTGTACCCTCGCAAGATTTGATTGTAATACGCTACAGTCATTATGATTAGTTATTGTTTTGTAAATTTTTAAATCAAAAGTATCATAACTCCATCAAAGATGGTAGTTATGTCGTTGATAAACAAGGATAATAACACTGGGCCCAGATGTGACCCCTGTAAGACTCCGGTGAAGATTTCAAACTGATGAGAAAAATGTGAATTGATTTTTACTGATATTTTTCTCATTTGAAGGTAGCTTTTGAACCATCTTGAAATATGCCCAGTTATACCTAGGGATCTTAGTTTGTTTATAAGAATTTTATGTGAGACTTTGTCGAAAGCCTCACTAAAGTCTGTATGCACTACGTCTGTTTGAAGACGATTGTTCATGAAATTAGTTATATATTCGTGATATATCATTAAGTTTGTTAGAGTAAATCTTTTTGCTATGTAACCATGTTGTCGATGTAAAATTACTTTATTGATTTTAGACGAGAGTTTAGTTTTCTGGATATGTCCTTAGATGGCACAGTATTTCCCAACTAAGTAGACTAAGAAGTTTTCCATAATTCTGTGTGCTTTCCTAGCGGTTAATCTTATTTTATCTTTTTCATCCATACTTCGCAATCAAATACAGAGTACAGTTTGCAGACAGTGCAGTTTTGAGGAGCCTGTACAACCCATGTGGTGGAGGTAGGAACATGGAAGGGGTCTCATTGCGTCGGGAGGGTCTTGCCGTTTTCAGTGGTTACCATGGTTTGGTCCGGACAATACCGGGGATTCACCATCCGCACGTTTATTGAAAATGGCCGTTTTTTCGTCGCCACCCAGCGGGCTTTAGTGGAACATTGAATAAACATTTTTCGTTATGGCTGAATAAAACCCAAGGCTATATCACGAGATACCTCTTCACTCGGTCAGTGGTCGTGCAGTGTGCTATTTCCAAATTTGGGGTGATTTGGCCTTATTTTTTTAAGAGTATGACTGTAAAAGCTCAACGTTATGTTTCAAAATTTTAATGATCATCAATTGGAAGAACTAATGGACGAAACAGATCTGGAAGATGTCTCGTTTTAACAGGACGGTGCTACGACCCATATTGCTTGAGTTTCAATGACGGAACAGAGACAGATGTTCCCTGTGCGCCTCGTCTCTGGAGTGGTGCGGGCTCGCCTGATTTAAGCATTTGCGACTTCCTCCTGTGGGGCTACTTGTAGGAATTTTTTTTTTAACATTGACCTTGGATCAAAGGATTGAATTCGGGAGTAAGTCAATAATAGCCCTTCAAAACTGCACTGTCTCTTTTACTGCACCCTGTTATAACGAAAAATAATTAATTTAAATACTAGTAGATGGTTTAAAATTACCAATTAGCTAACCATTGTACAAAATAACGAGTAGTTATTAGGTACCTCAAAAATATACGAACTCACGGACTAAGCACAATTGCCATGTGCACATCTGAGTCTATCGACCACTAAGTTTCGCTATGTGACGGCTATGCGATATATCTCGATTGAAGCATACATATCTCGATCGAAGCATTAAAAAGAAACCATTAGATTAGCATTCGGTGGTCGCCATTTTGACGAACATTATCTTTATTATTTATTTATCGTTCAAAATAAGAACCAACATCTATTCATATTAATGTTCTGATATTAACCGTGCATTTGATAATATGCAAGTACCACATACAAAGAATACGAAATTTAAAAGTTTACCGAGCCGTGAACAAGTAAAACAAAACTTTGAACAGGAGTGGTTAAACATAAGTTGAATGAATCGCAATTTGCTTCCAATAGACTAGGTGGTTATAATGTTGCGCATTAATACGCGGCGCTCTGGCGTTCCGGCGTCCCCGCTGCAGAAAGTATATTGCGTTATTAACGGAACCCCGCTGGGCTCGCCATGTTTGAGTAATCTCAATGGATCCACTGCGCAGAACAAGCCAAAAGAGCAAAACAAAAAATCGTACAAATTAAGGACGATTTATTAAGTTTACCCCTGTTGGGTGGGAACTAAGAGCGCGGAGTTATTTCAGCGGATAAACTAAATTACATTTAAAGAGTACACCACTGAGATATCCGGCAGTTATCAGCGACTTTAATCGTACAAAATAGCAGCGCTTTTATAGTAACTCCGAACGGATCGCTGGTCCCCTTTGTTAGTTTTCTGTTATTATTATTACAACACTTAACTTGGCAGTTTTTATTTAGGATTATTTGTAAAGTGAGATGCTGTTTCATTGTGACTGTGGCTATCTAATAGTTGTTTGTTATTGTTTTCTTAATGCTTAAAGAGATTATTTTTAATTATTTTAAGTGTTTTAAACATTAAAAAAACACGTGTTCAAAAACAAGTAAACAACATTCAAAGTACATTTTAATTTTAAAGAAATTTAATTAAAAAAATTTCATAAGTGGCAGTGTGGAACAATTCAATTATGTGCAAATAAAAAATAAAAATACCGAATTTCGCAATATTAATGTTAAGCTTACTAAATACCGTAAAACATGATGTAATATATTTTTGATTACGCTAAAACATAGCACAACATTGTTTAACCATGAATAACAAGCAAAAATATGGAAACATGTAGTTAGACATGTTTAATCATGGTAAAGTTCACTAGCACTCGGTTAAAGCAAAAAAACACATAAGGAAATAGTAGACAACTTAAGCCACATTGTAAAAAACATGTTAAAGTGTGGCAAACTCAGCTAAAATACAGAGAAACATAGTGAAACATTATAACACGGTAAAATACGCTGAAGCACATACAAAAATGATAGTTACAGATATTTATACATGTACATGTCATACCATGTATACACATACTCACACGCACGCAGACACGCAGTCTCCCGGCAATTACTTAATGTAGGTATATAAAAAATTATATATTTATGTATGTAAATATATATTGAAAGCTGATGTGTATTCAATGTTGCTCGGTTTTATAAATATGTTGAAGTAAAGTGTTGTGGTTGTGAATTTTATTGTACCTGAAAATTAGGTAATTTTTAAAAATGAAAATAGCATTATTTTAATAAATTGAAATTTATTTATCTTTTGGAAATATTTAATAAATAAAGCCTCAAATTTTAATATTTAATCACTGAAGACAATATTAGCGAAAAATTCTCACACAAATTCTCTATTCACAAACTAAAATATGAAACAAAAAAAGATACGATGTCTTTAATGATTATTAAGAATTTAAAAATAAATCTTTTGATCGTGCCATGTCTTTCTCGGACCTCTTAGATCAGGCTTTGTCAGAAGTGGCAAAGCGGTTCTGCAGAAATTTCTCCCAATTGAACCAGCGAGCCACCAGAAAGAAAGGCTGCTGGTGAGCAGTCTGCCAATTTTTTGCCAATTCTTTGGTCGTCGTCGCTCACAGCTCTATTTAAGATTCTTGTTTGCCTATTTCCGATATCCAAGAGTCAATTTTACGACTGCTTCAGCACAGCGATAGTTTGCAACCACTGCTTTGTGCCCGCCGAAAGGAATATAGAAATACATCGCAGATGTAATTTCCTCTCCCACCTCCAGGGCACAGATTGATGGGTCCTCTGAGCTAAACCAGACCGCACTCTAAGGAAAGTGCTGAAAATGACCGCATGCTATCCCCATTCCGATCTCCGATCCAAGGAACGGAGGAAGAAGACTTTTATAATTTTTATCTATCATTATAATTTTATATATTTTTTTATCTTTTTTCCCAAGGTTTAATCATATTTAACATTGTTTCAAAACTTTTGACAGTATTTTAGTAAGTATACCGCTGTTTTTGTTAGTATAACATTCTAAGCGATCGGCAATATGGGTTTCATCGATACCGATCGTGTGGCAATCTGCTCAGGTACTCGTATGTGACACATATTTGGGATGGTACTGGAACGGTTTGAAGAAACTCAAACCGTAGGGTTGGATATCTCCAAAGCCTTTGATAGTTTCTGGCAACGGGCGCGTATCGTTATCGTATCGTTTAGTTGGATCGCTGACTTTTTCAAAAAAAGAACAGTTCAAACCGTAATTGACATATTTTCTTCCTCTCCGCACAAAATGAATGCAATGATTTGTACTGTCGCCGACGCTTATTTTGTTGTATATTTAAGATCTCGTTAAATGTGCACCAATTCATTACTGTCGGAAAAAATACATATTAACATATTTTTAATTTTCAAAGATGTAGTTGATTTTCAAAATTCATGGTGAGAGCCAGTGCCAGGGGATGGAAAGTTACTCCTCAATAAAAAAAGTTTTTAAATACATTTTTTTTTTTTTAAATAGATGAATTATAGTTTGATAAAACTTTGTTTTACACTTGGTGATATTTATTTTGAAATGCTAAAGTAGTGTTTTATCTGGTTTGTGGAACGGATTTTCATTTAATTACGGCTCTTGTTTGAAAGAACAACGAACACTTGTTTTAAATTTGTATTTAATATCGGAGGAAGTGTAGGTTTTCTGATCGCTGCATTTTATATTCAACATCACATTCCATGTCCGTTCACATTTACCCAAATATTCTCATTTTTATCCTGCCGTCAGTGTCACGATTCGACGAATTCCGACAAAGTTCACGAATATAAAGGACATGTTTGAAATAGATGTGAATTTACTATCCGGCTTCGACCGAGCTTTAAATCAAATCCATTATTTTTTACCAAATATTTATTTTATGTACATAAACAAGTAAATTAAATATTACTACTTATATCGGCTAATGTCAAGAGTCAGAAAGAGTGAAACATAATAATCATACCATGCACGAATGAATATAAAGCAAAGGAATGTGTGCCAAGACAGAGTTAGGTATATGGCAGTCAATCATCTCTGCCTGTACCTGTGAGGAAGCGGTATGATTGTTAGGTGGTTGATTGTTAATGGATGTATACTCTATAGCTCATAATGGAATTGCTAGCATTTCATCTTAGTTCAATTTACTCAGATTGAAGCTTTAACTGCTTGGTGAACAGTGATTTTCTGCTTCATTACAAAGATATACAAAATTCTCCATCTTATCCTAACCTAACCTTTTACTTTAAAAAGGTAGAAAATTATAGAATATATTACACAAGACTACTTAAAGAAACTTTCTCATCTCTTTTACATGCTTGTTGGTCAGTAAAGAGATATGAATAGCTAGGAACATTCCAATATCCTGCATCATTTCTACTTTCCTCTAAATCCGAATTGCCAGAACCATTCGAATCTTCCCCCCTATCCTTAAAATCTGAATTGCCAGGACCTCTCCAATCATCACTACCATCCTTGCATACCCTTAAATCTGATTTTCCAGAAGTTTTCCAATCTTCACCACCAGTACTTGTTTACATCTTTATTTTGAATGTATAAAAGAGTCGGTGACGGAAGAGAAAGACACGTAATAACAACCGATTGAATCAAATACGTGGGTCTGGTCACGTCAGGAGTCTGTTTAATAGAAGAGTATATAAGGTACTGTGAAAATCTAGCAATTAGTTAGCTAGAATAAATTCACGATAATTGAATAATAATTATAGTTTAATCTATGGGCTAATGGTATGAATAAGTAAGTAATTACCCTTAAATCTAAATTGCCAGAACCTTACCAATCTTCCCAACCATCCTTGCTTTTCTCTGAATTTTTGTGCTTTTATGTTTTTGTTAAATAAAATATGCTTTACAAATAAAAATACTGGATTGAACCGTAAGTTCAAACTTTATCAATACAACAAGGTAATATGTTAAAAAAACAAGAAAAAGCTCGTCATAGCACGTTGCCATATTAGCGCAAGTGCCTTTTGGAAGACTTTATCATAACTGTTATTTCTTTCTAATCCTACATTAAAAAACCGATCAATTTGCATAAGACATTTTGGGTTGGCGCATAAAAGATTTATTTCCTGCTTCGATACCGCCGTTGCAAAACGTATAGAATCGATGTGTTTTATTTTTCGGGATTTTTTATGCCCGCTTATTGACATTGATAGATGCTACAATTTTGTGAAAAGGTCTTAAATGAGTGATGAATCCACATAATACCATACTTAGTAAAATTTTAGATTTTTTTTAGTAAATCGTTAGCGATTGGATTTTCGCACACAGTTGTTGGTGGTAAAATACGTTACTTAGTATATTGAATATATAAAAAGTAGGTTATGGTAGAGAAAGACATGTAATTGTATTTGAACACACAATTGTTGTGAGAAAATACGTTACTTAGTATATTAAATGTATGAAAAAGTCAATGACGGAAGAGAAAGATATGTAATAACAACCGATTGAATCAAATACGTCAGATCGGGTCATGTCAGGAGTCTGTTTAATAGAAAATTATTTAAGGTACTGTGATAATCTTGCAATTAGTTAGCTAGAATAGTTTCACGATAATAGAATAAAAATTAAAGTTAAATCTATGGGCTACTGGTACGAATAAGTAAGTAATGAATATCCCCTTCTATCTCCTTCAATGCGGTCTCTTTCATTACAGATACGATGTATGTGTGTGAATGATGCAAAGTGTGTATCCTTACTGCCTATATAGTATAAAAGAGGTGAATTACTAGTATAGGGGCATTATTCCCTATTAATTGATAGGCTTTATAAGAATAGCTAGTTATTAAAAAATATGTTAAAAACTTTTTTTTGTTTCACCTCCCAAAAGCTCCGCTATTTGTACAGTTCAAATACAGGGGATCTATCGCCAGCCAGTTGAACAGCAACGTGAGGCGGGTTAAGATATGTGTTATTAATGCGGATCTGAATTATATGAAAGAGGAAAAACGGATACGGGTAGCTTTTTTCACAAAAACTTACTAAATAAAATACATAAACTTGCACAAAAAGTCGAAGAAACGACTCGTTCTCGTGAAGAGAACATCAACTGTGAACGGGTGTTCCGCTCGTGTTTGTCAAGTTTCACGCACATGCACTTGTGCCCCGGGGATCAATGTTGCTAGTTCTAAAGCTGGCTCTATTCAAATATATGTAGAAAAGACTGTGTGCCAATATTGCGTCTGTGCATTAGAGACGGAATCGGTCTTTTAACACAGAATCAAGTAATTTTTAATATTGTGAGCCTCCAGCCCAGAGGTGGCTCCCAAATTTAGTCTGCTTGAGATTCAAAGTGCCATCTAAATAAGTACATTTTGTTTGACTAAGCGAGACTCTTTAATAACTCGCGTTATTTTACCTATTTTGGAAAATCAAGCTTTATTCAACTTTGTAACTACCCACGAAGATAAATGCATTATGAAATTTTCGGAGTCACACGTTTTTTTTCAGAATTAACTACACTTTAAATTCTTTTTTAAGAACCCGACAGAGGGTCAGTTCTTTAAAAATAGCTCACTGGTGCAGTCACAGCTAAAAAATTATAGAACCCAATCGAGGGCCAGTTCTACAAAAAATAGCTTACTGTTGCAGTCACGTCTAAAAATTTATAGAACCCGATCGAGGGCCAGTTTTTACAAAAGTAGCTCACTGGTCACAGTCACACCTAAAAACACTTTTTAAACCAAACAATGATTTTTTTAATTTTACTTATTTCCACAGTGAAATGAACGGCCAGTAATATTATCTAATAAAATATTTAACCTACCTTTATATACCTGTTTATACCTGCTGACAAACTGCAAAGCAGTTTAGCAGGTTTAAATTGTAAAATAAATAAAAAATATAAAAAAATTATAACACTGACTTACGCTCGCCACAAAAAATGATTTGCTTAGTTTTGAGTATGTGGAACCTACCTAAACATATTGTAGATGTGTATTTTTGTTGTTATTATATTATTTATTTCGTGAATTGTATGCTTTAAAAAATTTTAGCCAACCATCTTTTGTAAAAAATTATTAAAATAGGTTATGTTATTTGGTGGTGATACTGAATATAAAAAAGTTAGTCTGAACTCTTACACTAGATGATCCGTATATGGCAATCTAAGAAAATGTGATTTTCTCCGTAATCTAAAAAAGATTTTCCCTCCAGGCTTTCGTTGACATACACGATATAATAGTTTCTTTAATAAATATCGCAAATCTTTTTTTACGTCAAAAATCCAACAAAATTAAATAAATAATACGCCATTTCTACCTGCTGAAAGAATTTTTTCAATAGTGCTATATACAATAGGCCAGCTCTACGTAATTTCAATTCAATTATTTTATATTTATTCTATATGTTTGTTCTCAGATACTAGTTTTAGTGGAATATTATAGAAGATTAAAAATTGATTGATTGACAGCTTACTAGTCAAAACTTTTTTATAAGAGTAAGATATTCAAGTATGTGATCGGTATTTTTCAAGTCCAAATAAAAAGTGAATCTCTTGTATAGTTGCATCTAGACAACGCCTCTCCAAAATAGTTGTGCTACTGTCAAAAGGGCAAAATAATTTGTACGATATGACTCGAGTAATTTTCGTCATATAATGCCGAGTTTTCCAAACGTTTCGAGTGATCGCACGACATAATATGCCATTATTGACTCGCAGAATTTACGCATTTACAATTTTTTGTATTTTTTTTTGTATTCCTATTGTATGAAATCAAATGTATTAAAATTCATGAATATGATTTTTTTTAAATGAGGGTTAGAAAGTTCCATCTCTAACGCCAATTACTCAACTCATATTCCGGTGGTTGACGCGATTAATCGAGTGGTTAATGGTTTATTTGGGCTTTATCATTGAAGTTCAAGTATTTAATAACCTTGCTAGTTGGGAGCGGCTCATGTTATTTGTGGGGCCTATCTGGTGACAACTAAAGAAAAAAAATTTAACTAGCAGTTAAAAACCCGCTCCGCGGGTTTTTTTCTGCTAGGTCCTGCGGGCGGCACTTGCTTTAAATTCGCCCATTTTAAGTGATATTAACAACAGTTACATAAAAGATAGATATCAGGTCATTCACAGAGAGGGTGTCATTATATATAGTTAAAACACGAAACAGGAAGGAGTTAATGTATAATAATATGCTAAATTTACGCATAATAAGAATGACAGTTGTTTAAATAAATGAAATTTTACGTATTTGTGATGGATTATTTCAAATGAAACACTATTATTGACTACTATTATTGTCTACAACTGATATTAACTGTTACCGTACCTAATATAATTAGCTCATAGGAGACTTGCAGTGCTTAAATATGTGTTACAACCGTCAATGTCTATAAGTTGAATCAATATCGTATAGTTTGTCACAATTAAATATAGTTATAACAAAGTTTACTTAAATAATAGATTATTACATATTGATTAACTGTACCCGTGTTTATGAATAAAAGGAGGGTAATTGTGCGATGAGATTAGCAGTCGGTTTAATTAAAAGGTGTGAATTTTACTCCAACTGGTAGTAATTCTTTACCTTAAACTGTTACTGTACCTAATAAACTTTAAAGTTAGATTATATTATACACCTTCATCAGGAGAGTAATTTATATATAAAGGTAGATTATTACAATGTAGCACCCCTGAGGTGATATCTCACAAAAGCGGCGCTATGCAAATTGTCCAATTAATAAATAAATATAATGTTTACATTTTATAAGTGTTCGTATGCATTGATATACAACGGAAATAGATAAAATAATGTTATCCGATTAAACTTTATTTTATTAAAAAACAAATAACTTTTTTAAAATCACTTTATTATTTACAACCAATACATGTTTCATGAACGAAGTATATTACTATAGATTACAATTGGAAAAAAGAAGTGGAAGGAGGGGGGGAGGGGTAAGAGTAGGCTGGGTTTATAAGAATTAGGAATTAAAATATGAAAGACCAGTTAAGTGGGAAAATATTTAAAAGATAGTTTATAAAAAAAATTATTGTTAATTATATCTGCTTTTATAAACATGTTCTCTTATTTCTAAAATTTCAAAATTATTTATTTCCGATGCTTTATATCCTGTGTGAAGTATTTTAAGACCTGAAAAAAAAATAGCATGTAACCATAAAACAATATATTCATAAGACAAATAACATTTAATAACGGTTATTCTAATAAATTGATAGTTGAAATACTAAATAAAAAAATTAAACATATTCTCTTCAAACGGTATTTTTACCCTATTTCGATATAAATAAACGATCAGGATTAAATCATCGCAAATAAATCATTTTTAAATTTTAGAAATTAGAAAACATGTCAATATAAAATCAGATATAATTAATAAGCAAAAAAAAATTATAAATAATAATGAAAAATGCCATTGCAAAGTTTAAATAAACTTCCAGAAGAAATGTTCTTATGAAACGCTTAATGGTAAGGAATTTTTTCATATTTAAATATTTGCGCCAGTTATTTGTTTATTTTTTACACCGCCAGAGGTGCGCTTTGTCGGCCAGCTATTGCCGCGGCCATATTGAATGAACGCGTGCTTTTTTCGTCAAACGTCAAACGTAATCACGTAATTGTGGATAATTTTCACTGTAATGTAATTAATCCAATGGATTATGAACTTTCTAAAACATATTTTCTTCGATATTATCCAAAAATTGTATGAGCAGAAACGATATTTTTGAAGAAATATCGTATTACATGTGGCGATTCTTTTTCAGTATGAAATCGTGTCTTAATTTTTAATGTCTTATTTTTTTTTATCCAGTCGCCTGCAAACCGAAATGAACCTTACGGTTGCTTAAAATCGAGGGGCAGATTGGTATTTTTTGCCTGCAGACCTCCTTTGCAGAATTTATCAGGATCACACAATTTTAATTTGACCAATCAGAGGGCCTACATCGTCCAGACGCTGGGACAATAATACTATCAGATAATAATAATGGTATCAAGTTTTCTGTTTCCAACAGTATTTATCTAATAACTTTATCAGTTGTAACATCGCTTCAAATTATTTAGGAATTTAATAAAAAAATTAATTTTTTCATGCATTTAAAAATTGTAATCAAGTACAAAGGTAACGCTGAGTTTAAATAATCTCCACCAAACTTTAGAAAACATTCAAATTTCTCTCTAAATACGTAAAATGTAAATTTTTATAATCTCACTAAAAATAAGAACACACAATTAATTTTAAGAAGCAGTTCTTCTAAACAATCATATCGATATAAGAAAAAATGTTTTTGGAAAAATTATTATTTCGTTATTAAGGATTTATACTGATATACCTACAATATATTTTAAAATAGTCAATTTAGTAGAATTTAAGTCAGTTTAATAGAATTTCACTGATCTTTCCAGTAATGAATTATTGCAAATTTTGAAAGCTGAAATTTACACACTTCAGACATCCAAACGAGCTGAAACTCGACAAACAGACTTGTTGTCCATGACAACGTATTCTATTTTACGCCTTCTTCAAAACTTGGATGATATTACAGCAGTTAATATACGAAATAAATGTCAGTCCTACCCAATCGGCTTAGGTATAAGCAGTGTTAACTTCAAACACTGAGAAGGAAAGTTCAATCTTCAGTCAAACCAACGTTTTTTTTTAATGTTTAGATTGACATTTTAAAAGATCACAGCTTTTAAAGAGCCAGTCCCTGGGGAGGAAGGTTCAATCCTCAGCAGCAGCAAAAAATATGATTTTATAATTGACTACTAGCTGTCCCCAGAGATGGCGCAACTTGGTCGAAAATTGAAAATATATGTATTATAATTAAATAAAATCTTTTATGGGGGATTTTTTTTTTATTTTTTTATTTGGTACATTATTTTGTTACAATTTATGTTTTCCAGTAATGTAGGCCTCACTGGGTGGCTTGTCCGTGATGAGGCCTTCATTTTGTAATATGAAAATCTAATCTACATATTACATTTAAAGAGAAGATAATAAATTTGAAAAGAAAATAATAAATTTAAAATTAAAAATACGAAATACATAATAATACATTTAAAATTAAAAAATAATACAATGAAAATAATCTTGTGTGTTTGTTAGTGATGTGTGTTTATGTTGGTTTTGTGTGTTACGTGTAGGTTTTATTTTTATTTTATGCTATGACATTTTGGTAATATGGTCTTTTTTGTTCTTTAATCCATTTTGTAATTTTGTGTGTGAATTTATTTTTACTTTCCTCAATTTTAATTTCAAGTTTTAAACTGTTGAAAGCTTTTATAGCATAGTATTGGTAGTGTCTTTGTCCAAAGCTTGAATTTACTGTCGGAGTTATTTTATTTATTATTTTATTTTATTTTATTTTGAATGAGTTTTGTGATACCTGGTTAAGTGGTTTACGCAAAGCTATATGGATTTTCAACAGATTTTTAAAAATTTATTTTTAATATTGTACAAAAACCCATGTTTACAAAAGATTTATCCCATATTCGGTATGCTTCCAGACACAAAAATATCTGCGCTGGCCTTGCGGAACAACGCTTATATTTACGATCCCTCTAAATTATTGGTCGAAGCGAACTGACTAACAAAAGATTTCACTTTGGGTTTAATAGTGTAATATTTTAACACTCTGATCGAGTTCACCCGAGAAAGTTTAAAAGTCATCTGTGCCACGAAAACAAAGTTTAATTTTCGTAATTTCGAAGGGGGATTTAACCTCAAAGAATAATTATTAGACGGTTCATATTTGTATAATGGGAAATATAATTTGTTTCACGAGAGACAAGAACTACATTTCATGTAGGTACCTCATATTATGTTGTGTGGTTTAATTTAAAATTAATTTAAGAGTATTTTACTAGGTACCTACAAATATTGAAGTACTACTGAATGTTAAAGAAATATTGCCTGTATTAAACTTTACATGTTAGTGTAAAAATATTTCTATTTAAAAGTTTAATACGGGCAATATTTCTTTAACAATCAGTAGTACTTCAATATTCGTAGGTACCTATTAAAATACTGTTAAATTAATTGTGGTTCAATTTAAAATTAGTTTAAGAGTATTTTACTAGGTACCTACGTATATTGAAGTACTATTGAATGTTAAAGAAATATTAATTTTAAATTAAACCACCATTCATTTAAGAGTATTTTAAACAGGTAAATTAGATATTTTATTCAGTAGTACTTCAATAATTAGTACCTACGAATATTGGAGTACTACTGAATGTTAAAGAAATATTGCCTGTATTAAACTTTTAAACAGGTTAGTGTGACAAGGTAAAATATGTTTAAATTAAATAAATGTTTTGATGACGTTTTTCGGCACCATTTTTTAAAGAATAAAACGAAATCTTGAGTAAAATTTGAGGTGTAGCGATGTTTTTATTGGACAAAAAATATTATGTCCTCTAAAATTACTTCATGTTAGTAAACAGCCCAGGGTCCAGGGGCAGCTCGTGTCTTTTGGAGTGATAGAGTGCTAATATTAAAATAAAATGGCACTATTGTTTTTGTTGTAGCCGAAAATGTTTTTTTTTTTAAATATGGTTTTATGTATGAAAATTTGCAGGAAATCGGTGTACTGCACTGCCAACCTCAGATGTCCTGAAAATCTTCATATGCATATCGAATTTAAAAAAGAAATTAAAAAAAAACGTTTCAGGATACAACAACATCAATAATGTCATTTTATTTAATATAAGCTCTCTAGTACACCAAAAAGTCACGAGCCCCCACTGCCGGGATCTTCAATGTATGAAGATTTTCTTAGTGAAATTGTTTAAGAGGTTCTTAAGATTATAACCATATTTTCATAATTTCTCTAAAAACTTGAATCATTAAAATAGTTAAAGTAGTAAGTTATTCATGTTTCGGCAGTAAGATTTCTCAAATAAAAATTGCTAACCACCGACTGTAGTTAGTGTGTAATCAGTGGTTCTAAAAGAGATACAGATATTGAAAAAAATCTATTATATACAAACCAATGGTATAAAGTAAAAATGAAGGCTTATGATTTTTTAATGCTATCATATTTGAGTGAGTAACTTTTGACACCCATAACATATCCAATTTCTAAAAAAGCTTCCATGGCCCAGCGTATAATGGACGGGAATTTTGATCTTTTATAGAGTCATGTTTTAATCTGTTTACCGTGATCACGTTCATATTTGCAATGCGGCGATCGTGTGTTAATCCTACACCAACAGACACAACCCCTCCCCCCCCACCGTCACACATAAAACGGCCAATGAAAATTATGGCGACCAAAAATATGAAAAAGAATTGTCTTCAAACTAATCATAAATACTTTTCGAAAGGTTCTATATAAACCAGTTCAAAATTAACCTCAAGAATTTATTTTTATCATAATTTATTTTTTTATATATTTTTATATATTTCGCGCTGCCAATATTGCTTAATTGCGCCTGATTCATTGATGGGGTAGCTACGGTTGTGCTATTTTCTCTATTTTAAAATCAGAAAGTTTTCAATGTGAGTATTAAAGTGCCAGGTATGCACTTATTGTAAAAAATACAGTTTAACGTGATATGGATGTAAAATATGTTTTAAAAAACACTATTTTTTTTAAATATATTGAAACGCCTACTTTAGCTAGAGTTTTAAAAAAGTTCCACTGAACTCCACGACATTCAAAAAATATCTGTTTGGTAATTTAAGAACGTTTAATTTGTATCCCCTTTTTTTCCTTTGTTAAATCGAGCGTATTCTTTTCAGGGTCTTGGCGACCCTGCGCTAAATTAAATGAAGATTGATACAAAAGAACTACTTATTTATAATCTAAAAAAATTTGCAGTTTTACAAGTTATCGTCATTTTACAGTTTAATCATAATTGTGTGTTCTATTTTTTTATCTCACTAAATCAAAACAGATAGCAATAATTTAATCTAATATGTATTTATTTTTAAAAATAGAATACTACAAGAACCTAACCCTAATTAGGTATTTTTCTTAAAAATCTCCTAATATCGGACCAGAACACCAAATAAAAATATATCATTAATTGATCATTCGGCCTTGTGTGCGTCCATTATAAACCATTATGGGCCGAGATATGGCATCGGGGCTATCGGGAGGCGATCCTACCTACCTCAGCCTACCTTGTGCATAGTGAATAGTAAAGGACACGTGCGGCCCGTTTAGTATTTCTGTGAACAGTAGACCTCTCTTTCAAAAAGCTTGTTTTTAATTTTATCTTATTTAATAAATTTAAACCAAATGGGAAGGTAGATATTATTTACATGAATAAATTTATACTTATATATTGTCATGATTCAACATTCATACTCGAAAATTTCCATAAGGAGTACACTTTTATCATTTAAATTCTTGTTATTTCGAAATCTCACGAGGGACAAAAACTTTGACGCTGTTATGATTGCAAATAAATTATATTCATTACCTATAATTGCCTGTGTGAGGGTATTATTACTGTCCAAATATGGGCAGCGCCTATGTGGGTACTTATTTCTTCCCACTGCAATTCAAATCGTGTATGTTTAGGCGATGCATTACGTTGTGTAATATTTTAAATTGAGCCGCTATCAATAACAACCCTTACGTAGATGGCGATAAGGTTTAAATTCCCGCTTAACACCATCCGCCCGTTTTGATTTATGCAAGAAAAAAACATGGCCAAAAAGTGCGTTTTATTTTATTTTGTCGATGTTAAGGCATAAATATTTAATTTTTTATCGATCATTTTATAAATAACTTAATTTGCCACATTATACAATAAAACCATAACCGAAAATGGGTTTGTAAGTAGGAGATTTTGAACTTTAAAGCAGTTTTCATAGGCCTTTACATTATTTTTTGCTTGGCTTATAAAAAGACTTATCTAAAAAATACTCGATTATTTCAAAGGCCAAGATGTATTTTACTCGCAGTATTTAATTAAAGCATCTGAAACATTTCTTTCACCAAATTTTGAAATTAAAAAAAAAGGTTTTTGAATTACTACGTATGGGATCGCCTTAATATAATGTCTGTTTGTGTGTTTAGTTCTTCTAAACTGGGCAAGGGATTGTGATAGGGTTTTCACCACCACTTAGAGAATTTCTTCCGAATGTTTTAAATGTAAAATACATGTATTATACAATATCCGATTTCTTTCGTAAAAACAAAGGGAAGGGATGAATGACTAAAAATCATTTAAAATAAATCGTTGAGCTGTATAAGAGGTAAATCACATTCTCATTAAGAAGTCTAGAGAATCAGTTTAGAGCGTGTATAAATAATCAAGAATGAGTACGCGCTTGGAAAATCTTTCAGTTGTATTTAATTTTAAATATGTCTACGACAGTCATCGAAATCAACGAAGATTGAAACCTAGTCGCTTAGCATTCTACAGGGTAACAAAGTTTTGCGGTGTCAAATCAGATGCGCCGAGTACCTATTATATCTCGCATAGAAACGTAACGCCGCAAACTTCTGACCAGAGATTCTAAAGACGAAATGCTGTGCGCTTAATCTGGCTTAGCGATCAGCCTATTTTGCTCATCGCCTGTGTTAGCCCGACCGGCTATAACTGTGAAAGCACTGTGAAAGGCGATCCAACCTTGTAAACGGTGACAATACAGGGACAGAGATGTGAGTCGCATCAGATAGGAGTTTGGCGAACAAACGCTCCTTCATGTTCCGCGTCGGAGCTAAAAGCCGACTGTCATAATTGAACCTTTTGAATTTCTCGGCGGAGAAATGCTTTTTGAATAATTTTAGTCTACTTTCAAGTATAATAAAGCATTTTAATCAATTTGCTAACTAAGCCTATCGTTTTTAATGAATAACTATTACGTAAAACGAATACAGGGGCGTCGTTAGCCTCCAAGCTATGGGGGAAAGCATATTTTTTATAGAGCTTACAGGGAAGTAACTAGAAAGTAGTCAGAAAAAAGTGGAAATGTTTACATACAAGCTGACATGTACCCGGCCTTGCTCGGGGTTTTAGAGGGCCTTCTTGAGGGGGCCGCAAAGGGGCCCGTGGGTAATCTGTGATTGGAGGCCCCTTTTGAAAGCCGTAAACCTACATAAAAATCAAAATACCGCTATTATCGTTTCGAATTGGATATTTCAAAAATTACAAATGAATATATTCTTTTGAATTAAGAAAGGTCAAATAATAATCAAATTTATCATTTTTTTAAATCTGTAGATTACCTAAGTAGGTAAAAAAAATATTTAATACTTAAGCAATAAATAATAAAAATGTTATAATGTATGAATTTTTTAATAATAAATCAGACATTTGTAAGCTTCAAAGTACAATTGGCTAAAATAAAATTAATAAATAATAATAAAAAAATCCCGCACATTAGTCCCAATTCATCAATAATCTGGGAACCCTGTGGAACTATGGCATCCCCTACTGGAATAATTGACGAGTGCAAAAGGAGTGTAAAACTCGTTACAACTCTCGAGGAAGGTATGTGGCGTGTGTAAATAAAGTGAAATATGTTGCATAAAATGAAAAGAAATAAATGCTTTCGAATTTTGTTTTTTGGAGAGCCAGTATCCCAATAATATTGACATGAAAATTCTTTGGTATTATTGTATGGTACCCCAAGGTTGGGACCTTAGGCCGGGGCCTCTCAGGCCTAAGTCTGGTCCTGACCGAGACGACGTATCGGAAACTAATATTTTCAGATTTATGAATAAAAAATATCAGATTTGTTGCTTTGGCGAACCAATTTGTCTTTGGGGAGAGGAGGAAGCAGCTGCACCCCACCACTCTGCCGATGCCCATCAATTGATAAGTACCTATCAATATCTGTCTAACGGTTTTTCGTTATTATTTTGAAATTCTAGATTAAATCAGCTTTGATTACCCCCGTTATGGAGTGGTCGGTTCCTTTGTTATGGTTCTAAAAGTCAAGGGTCAAAACGCTTGCTTAGTATATAATGTTTTTTGGACTGAGCGTAGAATCGACTAATCATCGATTTGCATTTCGTCTGTCTTTAAATGTTTTTGTACATTCTATTTTAGTTTCAAGATGGTAGCCGTGTTTCAAAATGGTTTAGTTCAAAGTTGTTTTTAAATTGTTGATAATAACGTTTTTCTGACAAGTTATACAATTCGTTATATAAGTATATAAAAAATGTGACATAAAAATATGATTTTTTTAAATAAAATATAGGTATTTAAGTACCTACTTATAAATCTTACATTATTACATATGATTTCTGAATAAATTTAGGTTTTGATTAATTGAATAAGAAACATTAATACTTATTTGCACACGAGGCTTACTGTTCACAGAACTAACAGTTTACAGATCTATAGTTACATTAAAATATAACATACCCAGCTAAACTAATCGGAAACTGAAAATCACATAAGTACGCATTTAAACTCACGCACAATACATAAAGGAGTCGCTCCGATACAGAAATGAAATGATGCCTTGACAATTTAATTAAGTCCGTGTAATTACAAGTTGATTAATAATATAACAAGTTTGTCGCTTTGCCTTTGGTCCCAGGAATATAAAGTTAAGCTGCGGCCCGACGGGAGCAGAGCGCCGAGTAGGACTGGTTAAGTCTGGGTAGGTCTTGGAGGTCTGAGTAGGTACGCGTTGGTCTGGGTCCTGTTTGCTGAAGGACTTAAGCCCGGGGGTAATTCAGGTCCACCGTGGCACCTGAGATCATCCTGACCCGTTTCCAGCCAGTGTTATTTGACAGCTAGAGTAATATTGTTTAAAGTGTATGTAGTATTGTGTCTATTTGCCCCAGTTCTGCTTTAAATTATGCGAGCCCCTGTAGTCTGGCCGTGAGCGACGTGGAACGACCCAAGGTCTTGGGGAGACTAAGATTTAAAAAAAATTATTGTTAATTCAATTTATGTTTCGAGTTGGAGAATTCTTTTAATATTTTATCAAAATTTCAGACTCTTGTCATTATATAGACTCGTATTTGAATGTCATTAAATAGACTATAAAAATACCACATTGCTCATTATTTCATAAAAAATAATTAAATTTTTCGAGAGTAAAAATAATATTTTATCTATTGCAAGTCTGAAACCATTTTACACCAAAAACTTGAGCAAAGTTGGGTAGCAATTATTAATTACATTTCTACGATGAAATTTAAACAAAAACAACATTAAACTATTATTGGTGAACCGTTCTTCATTCCAACATGTTGAAACTTGTAGTAAATCAACTCGTGTAAATATTTTTTTGTATCTTCAAATAATGATTCTAGACAGTCTTTATGCAGAAAAGTAATATTTTCTTTTGATACGACTTCAGTTTAAATATGGAATCTTTCAAAAAAAATTGTTCAGGCTTTGACGTAATATTGTCATCTCGATATACGTAAGTTTCGTACCCTTTAAATTTGCTGTAAATTGAAATGTATGCTACGATAGTAAGTAAACTATCATGTTTCTTCTCAATAATTTCAAAAATACCTTTATCGACATTTTAATAATATTAAAAATAAAGTACTTTGAAAACACCACTATTTAATCGAAAAGGATCGTCATGTTTATTAATTTTGAAACACGTCGATCGTTTTCTATTTTATTTTCATACATCTATTGTTTCTTACTAGGTATTTTTTGACAATAATTTTTTATACTTTACATTAATACATACATATTTTGCAAAATATAATATTTAGGTTCATAATTGGTCATGTATACCTTATCAGAAAAGAGAAGCTCTTGCGCCTGATAAAGGAGCCACGATTCTTACTTAGATTCTATGTTATAATATTATGTTATGTGTAAACTATATAAAATAATATACATATATTTTTTTTACTATAAGTTTTTTTGGAAAAAATTTTGATTTTATTTATTTGTTCTTGTTGGTTCGTAATACAGCGCATTTCGGAAGGGAGATTATTGTAGTTTTTTATGATCTACAGTCTCTCGATGATCTACAGTGTCTAGTGTCTAGGATGAACGAAGTAAGCATGAAGAATGAGTTAATGATGAATGTAAGTAAGTCTAAAATAATGGTGTTTGAAAGAGAGAGCACGAAAACAGTGTGCAATATAATTGTGAATGAGGAATACTTGGAACAGGTGGATGAGTTTGTGTATTTAGGAAGTATGTTTACGAGAGAAGGGAAGGCTGACAGAGATATTGAAAGAAGAGTAAATGCAGGTAATTCCGTTAATGGAGGACTGAACGCCGTTGGCGCTAACAAAAAATTGTCCAAAGAAGCGAAGTTAGCAGTCCACAACGGAGTGTTGGTACCTATCTTGATGTATGGAAGTGAGGCATGGAACTGGCAAAGAAAGGATGAAAGTAGATTAAATGCTGTTGAAATGAGATCCCTGAGGCGTATGTGTGGTAAAACCATGTTTGATCGTGTGAGGAATGTGGAGATTCGCAAATAGTGCAAGGCTGATGTAAGCGTAATGAGTAAGATTAACAAAGGTATGCTTAGATGGTTTGGGCATGTAGAGCGAATGAGCGAAGATAGGAGTGTAAGGAGGATATATGATGCAAATGTGAATGGTAGCAGAAGTCGGGGACGCCCGAGGAAGACATGGCACGATCAAGTGAATCAGATACTCGATTCGGGCCATGTCAAGAGTCAGAATAATAGAATAGTATGTATGAGACGATGTATGAATGTGAATGAGGCAAGAAGTGTGTGCTAAGACCGAGTTGTTTGGCGGTCCGTCCTCTCTGTCTACCCCTGCGGGGAAACGGCGTGATGGTTAGTTAGTTAGTTAGTTTAGGTTGTTTTAAAGATTGGCGTAATAAATTGATTTCCATTTCTCATCAGTTTGTAAAATTCTTGATAATCTGTGTTATTTTTTTCTTTACACATTTTTATAATGGAAGTTTGCTTAAATATATCATCAATATTTGGTACTGGAAACAATTTAAAAAACAATTTTGCTGGGAAAGTAGAATTTTTTTTAAGTATAACCTTCAAAATGATGATGATCCAATTGAATGATGATGATCCATAAATGAATAAACATGTACATTACGAAATATTGAACAAAAAAAATTGTAAAAACCATAGTTTAATAAAATTGGATCGAAATTTTTCTAAACCAATGGTTTTGAAACATGTCGATTTTTGGTATTTTTTATCATAATTGGATGATGATTATCCATAAATCAATAAACATAAACATTACAAAATATTGAAAAAAAAACTTTGTAAAAACCATAGTTTAATAAAAAATGATCGACATGTTTCAAAACCAATGGTTTCTTCGTCAGGATAAATGTATGATTAGCAAATTTAAAAATAGACAAATATGTACATTTAGACAAAAATATAACAATGAGCAGTGATTAATGAGTTATTTGTATAATGTATGTAAAATTGAAGTTTATCACAAAATAGGTGATAATTGCATTGCAATAAAATTATAAACTATCACATTTATGTGTGCATGAAAAATAAATCAAGGAATAATAAAATAACTATATAATTAAAAATTAAAATTACTATCAATGTATATATCAATTCACCAAATATCATTAATCGGTACGTAATCCGAAAAAATGAAGTTGTCATACAAAGGTCAAACCATCATTTGCAAATACATAGTACAAACTAAATGTACTAATAGGTACTTATAAGATAGTAGCGCCATTTAAATAGTATACGGTTTGCCAAGCTATGTAAGTTCGGTGCCATAAACCATCGTTCTGAATTATCTATCATCTTAAATTCATGAAACGTTCATTCAATTTGACAAATTGTTTCTAATGAATGCCGGCGACATGTATGTACATCTATAATTTATAATGTTGCGCCATTAGCCGACGTTACTTCATTGTGCCCACATATGGCCTATAAATAAACTTTCTGCGAATCTTTCATATGTTATGAGGAGGCTGAGAAAGTTCTTAAACCAGCTTCTTTTTTCCTTAATCGTCTTCTGCAAATTGTTCGTAATCTATAAAACAAATTTTCTGTATTTTTTTCGTGTTCTCTAATCACTTTTCCTTACACCTAACTCACGCCAAATTTAATTTATTATCACTATCACAAAATAAGTTTCTAATTAATTTTTAATTGTGAGTAAAACTTCCTAATTCAAACAAAATTTGCAAAAATAAGTTAAATCCTCAATGAAATCCTTAAAATGTAGTACTGCGTCGCGGGGTCGTTCTTTGGAGTGTTGTTGTCTTTGTGAGCTAGTCTATCCACGAAGTATTCATTGAAATCATCTATGTTATCACACAATTTTATTTAGCTGGCTTAACGATAGTAAAACCGTTACTAAAATAACTGCCTTACTAATAAAAAATCACTTCACAACCGTTAAATGGTGTTTTTTTTGCGCATTGTATAAAGACTATAAATGTTTAGATTCGAGTTGGTATTTTGTATTTATTTTTGAAGATATGTGTTTTGAAATTGGGGGCAACATTTTTAATACCTTCTGTAATGTAGTCTAATTTTTTTTATCAGTTTCAGGCAATTTTGAAATATTTTCATATTGTAAAATGTACTTTCATATTAATTTTAAAAAAGTGGGGCTAAGCAGTTACACTATTTTCAAATTGAGAATTATGGTCTATATTTTATAAAAACATAATTTTAACTATGTTTTTAGTAACACAAATGCCTAATTCTCGAATCGGTACACATATGTAGAATAATAAATATCCTAAGATGTGCAAGCAATGAGTTCAAAATTTCACTTTATTTGTCGTTGTTTTTCTGGGAATAGAAAAATTGTATGGAAGAGGTAAAAAGTAAAGTAAGACTTTTCTTGCAAATTCTTTAAATAAAAGAATAAGATTTCATAAATTATGAGTTCTCTAAAAATTTTTAGACATTCGAGTAAAAAAATTTTTTTTCAACTTTTTCATGTTTTTAAATAAAAATATTTCTGTTTTTTAATTAAATTAAATTGAGAGTATTTGTAATGATGTTTTGTTTTTTAATGATATTTGTTTTTACGACTTCTTCAAATTAAAATTTTGAGGCCCTGAGGAAAATAATTACCCTCAGGGCCTATATCAAATTTTCCACGCAGGGTCTTTTTTGAAAAAGGAAAAATATACGGAACATTTATAGTATCCCTTTTTATTATTTTAAGTTAACGCAACAAATAAACAACCCTTTTTGGATGAATAAGCTATGTTCTATATCTTTCCATGAACTATTCTATTTAACATTTCGTTTTGAGGTTTTCGCATACACGGTCGTTTACTAGTGGAGTAAAATTTTACCACTTTTTTAAGTAAGTTTATAAATCTGTTTCTTTAAACAGGTATGAGTTAAAATAAATATAGAAAGCTAGCGAAGCAGCTAAAGCTCTCCATTTTAAAGACAAAAGAATAAACGACGCTTGACAAAAAATAGGCGGAGCTTTTAATAGAGGAAAATGCTTTTAATTGTTTGTTTCTACTTATATTATACACGCTTTGAAAACTAAAGTTATTAATTACATTACGAGTTTCAGAACACTGGCACAGTGAATAAGTTTCTTGAAACACAAACCTGTTGATGTTTTGTTTACATACAATATTAGAAAAGCCGTTCTCGCTGGAATATGGGATTACCAGCGAAACTTGTAATTATTAGACCTACTCATAACCATGATCTACAATAAGCATCTTTTCAGATGATAAACGTTAAAACAATTGAGGAATGATCTTATATAGTTAAAACTTTAGTTTCCATAGCTTCATAAAACTAATCGCGAAAGAAGCATGTTTTACAAAGTTGCCCGCATTACGTAGAAAACACATTGTTTTTTCAAGTTTTTAAGTAATTTTAAATGAAATTATTACACAATTCCATACGGGACACACTGCACAATATAAATTAAAAGCAATTTTTAAATGTTGAAGTGAAGAAATTTGTATGCAAAATCCTTTAGAACTTATCACTACATAAACAAGTATCAAAGCCAACGAAAGACCACAGACTTATTACAAAATAATGATAATAGTGACATTTTTTGGCAACTGCTAAGATTAAAAAAAAAAGAAAAATTCATAAAATTCCAAACAATGTGTTCAATTTATTAATTAGTGTTTTCTTTCACGATATCTCGATACTCCGAGTTGAGGGTTCCGAATGGGTAATTAGGTTTTTTTTTTACAGAATTTGAACAATTCGTCAAATTTCAAAGTTAATTATCAAGTTCTGTAAAATTTCATTCAAGATTTGATTTTAAATTATTATTATGGACCAGTTGCTTCACAGAACTGAAATAATAATACAACTTGAATAAAACTTTCACAGAACTTGAAAATTAGCTGTGAATTTGATGAATTGTTCGAATTATGAGAAACAAACGGTCTTTAATGTCATTGTCTGGACTAGATGTGTCATCTCTTACACCTTGAGTAAATTGTTTAATTTTCAGCTAAATTTTAGAAAATAATATTTAACTTACATAAGTTTTTGGGATATAGTGGCAACTTAGGTAACTATTTTGACTTTAAATTTAGGTATTTTACCAGTTTCTGTTTATGTTATATTAACACAAGTAAAATAAGCGAAGTCTTCTAATACATAAGTAAAATAGAAAAAAGTATCTTCAGTAAATTAAAGCTCTTTGTCATCTCATATTAATCCCATGAAACAGGATCAAAAACAAGAACGGGAATAGTTTCAAAGACAAAACTGTATTTTAAATACATCAAAAGAAAATTATGATTGGATCTGTGGGAAGATAAGTATCTACACATTTTATTTTCCAATCTAACCTTATCCTATTGAATATTATAAATATATTTTTAAAAATTTTCGTGTTGTTATATTTTTCTATAGTTGTCGAACATTTTTATGGACTTACCAATGAGTTGAATATTTAGAATTATTAAAGAGCAGAAATTGTTTTTTATTTTGATAATACTTCTTATTTTCACAGTTTCCTCGAGTAGTAAACATAAAGGTTGTTTCTCACAATTTTCTTGTTTGACCTTTAGATTAGGATTAATGATGAGTTCTGTACCGGAACCTTGGCTCTTGCCACTGAATCAGGCTGTTAGTTTTATTTATAATACGGTACAAGAATCTTAACTGCGTGGAGCTAGTGAACCTATGGCATCCTTAATTGGTGTATGTTACAAGTCTGAAGATAGTGGGGATGGAAAGGAGATGGGGAGAGGAAGGTGAGGAAGCTCCAGATACTCAGATTTGGTCCCCAAACGGATGGTGGTCTTACACCAGGGCGATACTGAGAGTATTCAGAGTCTTCCACTCTGTAACGTGCCGCAAATACAATTTATATCATTTTAAATGCTTAAATTGTGAAATAATACAAATGAATCAAATGAAATTTAGTGACGTACGCCAGGAATTGAACCCGCGACCTCGGGATTTCTTTCGAGGCCGTTCCTGAATGTTCCTTCACCGGTCCAACATAGGATGAAATAACGATCGAATCGAGGAAAACAGATTCTTCCATACATTAAGAGAAGAGTTGAGTTTTTCCAATCCCCTCTTCTAGGTCGGTCTGGCACATAATCTCAATTAGGATGGCCTTTTCTCCTTGGGCCAGGCATAACCTATTTTTTTGTGCACTTGATGCGCTTGATGGCGTCTAAGCCAGTTAACATAACGGTCACCAGGGATCACATGATTTCCGACGAATCTTCTAAACCTCCGTGTAGAATAAAGGTTCCCAAAGTAGTCTATATGGACCCCATGGGGTCTATGTCAGCGAGAAAAAAATTTCGAGGTCCGTAAGATTCAAATGAGGGTGCATACGAGCGGATCCCCATTTACATCAAGTCATAAACAGGTCCCTAAATGACACAATACACCCAACACAAATAACACATAATAGACAGAGAAATAATAGAAAAACCGGTCAGTGGTTGAGTGGGCATAGCGCTTGGGTCTCACCCGAGCGTCGCGTGTTCGATTCCTCGGCTGGCTAAGTCCTCCATCACAACACAAGCAACATTTTCGGCTTTCTGTGGTGGTAGTAGGAGATTTTCAAACATTGTTGGGTTATTCGTAACCCGGGAATGTTTGTCTTTCTTTTAAAAAAAAAAAAAAAAAATTATGTTTTTGATTGTTTTAATTTTATATTTCTTAAAATTGATTAATGAGGTTTATAAATAGAGTCTAAGTTCCTTTTCTTGTCAGAATTAGTATATTAAAGAAAAAAATTGCACACTGGAATCCGAGAATTTTCCTAGTTCCCCGACTTGTTTTGGAAAAATGTCCAGGGTAATGACGTTTTGGTTTATCTTCAACATTTTAATGCACTTCACACAAACTTCAAAACTAAGTTTAAAGACATTTTGACTAGGGAAATGGAACGTTAAAGAATCGGATATCATGTGACAAGCATAACTGATCGGAATAAGCACTAACAAATAACTTAAGGGACAGTTCTACTAACAGAAAGAAATTCCCGTTGCTTATCCTGCTTAATTTTCATTGGTGTTTTACCTCACAAGAGCGCCACTGCCTGTCAATATGTACAACGAAACCGATGATTACTTTTTCATTTCTCGTGCATGTATAATGGCGTCCATGGTCGAGGGGTAGGAAAAAATCTTCGAAAGAACTTTTGACACAAATTTGGAGGTCGGGGTTATAAATCCCAGCGTGCGTAAATAAATTAAATTATGTTGCTTCTATATAGTGGAATATACTCTCAGAATCGCTTTGATGAAAGACCATGGATTTGGTGGGGTTTGATACCCAGATCTGGATAGCCAGGTATTCTTCGACCTTCCTCTACTCAGTTTTACAACATACCCTAATAGGGGATGTCGTAGTTTCACTGGCTGATTATGTAAGACGTTTGAGGGCAGATGGGTCTCTTGCGCGGAATACACACATTTAAAAAAGTAATTATGTCTTATATAATCATCAATAACAATCCCTCAGTTCGGCAAAACGATAGTGGCAAACTCTGGGTTTGAAAACCGTACCAACATATGTATATTGTAGCTGGAAAAAAACATTGATTCAAGATGAAATATAATGGGATGAAATTTTAATTGACTGTTAAAGCGTAGCGAAGTCCTGTTTTGACTCGCCCACTTTGCATTTTGATTGTCTGTAAATTAATTTGTGTGCTCATGGTCCAGTCAATCCTGTCAAGATGGTTGCTGTATTTCAATCTTTCAAGTCGGAGTAATCAACATCACGCGAAGTTTGCTGTTCACAGAACTAGGTACTAGTTAAATTCACTGCTATTATAATTCCTTCTTCTAATGTATGCATTGAAATGTTGATATAAATAGGTACGTTTTCTTGGAAAACTTATTTATTCCGTAATATATTTGTAGGTACAATATTATATATTTCGTATCGCTATACTTAGTGATTTGCAACCGTACCCATAATATAATGATATCATCCCCATAACTTAGTCAATCCCCGCACCGCGTACCGCGCACCGCAGCTCTGCGTATCACGACCCATATTCAAGCTCGGGATTTCTGCTTCAGCCTTAGTCGTTCTTGCTCCCGCCCGCGGCGCTGAAAGTTACATGTAACATCGTTGGGTGTAATATATTTTATGACATCCTCGCCGGGCGCCCCGGGCCAAAAGCGAACACGTGAATCCCTGATCTCTGGGGACAATGGATTTTTCACTCATTAGATTGAGTTTGAATTTTAATTGTTTTGAAATTACTTTCCTGAATGTCTGGCGTTTAAATAACGTAATGCTGAAGTTAAATTGGTGACTTTAATTTAAGTTCAGTAAAGCGGAATGAAAATGATTCCTCCCTAGAAGTTGATAAAGGGTTAACATTCTCTTCATTTAGAATAAATAATACGTACTCACTTCATTTCTAAAATAATATAATAGGTGCATAGTGTACACATACACTTATGTTGAAGTAAATAATGGTCAGACATTTTCTTAAATTAATTTAAACTAATAGAACTTCTGTCTTATCTGAGATTATAAAATGGTAAAAAAAAGGATTTGGCAAAACTATAATAATCACATAAAATAGTTAATAATAAGGACACTTGAAGTTTCATCTTCAAGTAACTACACGAAAAGTCTTTAATAATGCAAACATATTCAAACGCGTTTTTTTTTTAAATTTCATTTCACAGGGGAATGTTTTTGTATAATGTCATCCACACCAGGAGTTCACCTATGTTGTCGATGACATTTTAGAGGAGTAAGCTGTTTGATTTTAACAATGAATATTTAAATTAATTATGTCATCTAAGTGTTTGTCAAAAAAAAATTAAAATTCATTACGCTAATTAATTTTAAAGTAAAAAATATTTAATTTTTAAGACAATATTAGCAATTCAATTCGATGCGAAAAATCTAAAAAAAAACTAAGACCTGATACAGGATACTAGGATCCGAAGTATGATACAATCAAATATGCCTGAAGGAGATAGGGTCCCATTAGCTCAGTTGGAAGAGCGGTGCCCCGGCAAGGCAAGGGTCCTGGGTTCGTGTCCTAGATGTGACCATATCTTTTTCTGATTTTTCTGTTGAAAAATTTCATTTAGGATTTACATTGTCTTCAATAATAAAATTTTACTATTAGAAGTTTTACTGAATAAAGTTATTCCAAAAAAAAAAAACAAAAAAATATTATTGCAATTTAGAAAGTTCAAGATAAGTTCAAGTTCCAAGATAAATGGAAAAAAACATCTGACCAGTTCCATGTACATGTTTTTTTAAATTAGGTTCAAGTATTTTGTATTATGCGAGAGTAGAGGTTTTCATTTTGTGTTGGAAGTAAATTGTAAAGCTTAATGGCCTGGAATGTGCAAAGATTTTGTCCAAAGGATGTGTTTGTTTTAGATATTTGTATTTGATGTGCATTGTTTGGTATTTATACTCATATCACGAATTAAGATTATGAACTCGTATAGTGTTGTAGTCTTAATGTAGTCTTATGAGCGTATTATAATGAACATGCATGTGGTCTTACTGGGAGGTAAATAAAAGGTATGTATATGGTTTTATATACGTGTTAAAAAATAATTTGTTCGTCGTAAAAATTACTTAAATTAATGGATACATAAATAGCATTAATATTTTTAAATACACCTTTTTGAATTTCAATTTTGCTCTTTTTAGGGTAAAAATATATATTAATACTGTATGTATTTACTACACATAACTAAACTGTCTCAGTAATAATCTTTTGTATTAGTTAAGTGATAAATTTAAGATCTCAACTGAACCAATATAATTATTTCCCTTCAAAAGTATTCTGGGTAATGGGGAATACAAATGGTAGTTAATATAGAAATTGCGAGTCAGCATACACCTCAATTGGACATAGTAAAATAGTGACACATATTCATAATACAAGACTAATTGCAAACGATGGACTTGTAGTTCCCATATACCTATAAATATGGTGAAAGAACTCTAGAATACCTCTTTCCAATAATTAACAACATGTTACCCAGCTCAATGAAAAACTGTGAATTGACACTCAGAAGGAAATGTGTCTTAAAAAAAAATTTATGTTAAAGATTTTTTTTGTACTAATGTAATTATGTATATATGTACTTGTTAAAATGGTATATCTGTTTTATAAAAAAAAGTTATTGTTAAAAGAACCCGTTGAAAAACTGATGTAAATCAGTTTAACGGGACTTAATAGTAAAAACTGTATTTTTGAAAGTTAATAAAAAAAATAAAAATACCAGAATTTTTGCCCAGAAATAAATCCCGACTTTTAGTATTACGTAGTGGAATCCGAAAGCTTTATCAATGCAAGCAATTCTGGATTATTAAATGCAGGTATGATCCAATTTGGACTTGGATTAGGTAAGGTCAGGTTAGGTTGAATGAGGTTCCTGGGAAGCTTCCTGGAGAGGAAGGTTCAATCCTCAGTCAAACCAAAAATCAAAATATTTGAAAATTGGCTATTAGCGGCGCGAGTGATGGCGCAACTAGGTCTAAAATTAAAAATTGTGGGATAGTAGTAAAAAACTTTTACTATTTATTGGTTGATTTTTTAAATGTTTACTTAAGAGTAGAGAAGTTTCTTGCATTCAAAAAATTATATAGAAAATTTTAAACGAATAATTTGAAACAGAAAAAGATACGGTCATATCTAGGACTTGAACCCGGGACATTTGCCATGCGGGGACAGCGCTCTACTAACTGATCTAGTGGGAAACTAATTTCGTTTATGTCTCCGGTAACTAACTCAGAAATACGATTTGTATATTTAAATAATTGACAGATTTATACATTACCCCTTCAGTCACCTCCTTTCTTCACTCTGCATTCTCACCAACTTGAGTCGCTAGGGTCGAGACGAGGGGATCAATTTAATTATAATGTTTGAATACTAAATCTAAATAACACTTAGATCGACTTATATCTATAACTTAACTAGTTGTCATATGGTTCGGGATTGCTTCTCCATTGTTCACCTCTTCATTGAAAATGTAACGCACAATATTCTGAGGCAGCTTCTGCAGTTCAGCAGCTCAGGCTCTCCTACTCGAGTCTACAGCAAAGTCTCCTGCTGGCACTGACCGCGTCTGGTCACCGCACTTTCTTCGTTTCAAACTGAACGTTTCGTCGCAGGGAGAGAATACAATATATTTTGGGAATCATTTTCTCGAACTCGATTGTCACTTTTTCAACCGCCGCCCAACACCATGCCGATGGTGCACCAAGCAAACAGCTTGGTGTTCCACCACCACTCCCGTCTCGATCCCCTCTCTGTCTTGACTGTCTGTCCTCTATGAACTTGTAGAACCCATGACTCTCCCCCACCCTTTTCCCTCCATCTTTTCTTGTACTTGCAATCCACGTCTGTCAACACTTTCTTTGTCTTTGGACGCACTTTAATTCAAATTTACTTGTGACGATATTTGATTCGTCACAGAGATACATAGGCATTTCAGGTACGAGTACCTTTAATGAAACTTTAAATTAGCTAGTTCCTTTTAGAGGTGAGGCGTATTTATCGTACCAAGTAAAAGTACCGGGTATTTCATTGCGATACTTTGTACTTGTGACAGATCTCTAAAATACCTGGTTCCAAAATACTCATGAGTATTTTATACCCGGACCAAATATTTTTAATACTAGACTAGGTAATTTTACCAGGTATTTTTGATAGGTATTTTTGACAAGTATTTTCAATAGGTATTTTTGATGGGTATTTTCAGTAGGTATTTTTGATAGGTATTACCGATGGGTATATTTGTCTTGAGTATATTTGTCTTGAGTATTGAGTGGTATGTGATCTGATATTTAGCGACTGGAAAAATGTGGGGAATTTTTCGAAATGGAATTCCGTAGCTACTCCCCCCCCCCCACGGTTTTCGAAAAATTATTGTGTGGAATCACATATTAGATTATTTTGCTTGTGCGGAATTGTGAAGTTCCGTAAACCCCCCCCCCCCTACGGATTTCAAATATTCCGTGGGGAGTACCCATTTAAAAAAATTTTTGTGGGAAATTTTGGTTTGCAAAAATTCTCTAACAACCCCCTTCCTCCATGGATTTCAAATATGTCGTTGGGAGTATCCATTTTGAAATTTTTTTGTGGGGAATAATGTTTTTCAGAAATTCTGTAACAACCCCCCCCCCGCATGGATTTCGAATAATAAAACGGGGAATCAAGCTCCCGTAGAATATTTGTGGGGAATATGTGGGCAGAATTTATGCGAGTTAATTAGAATTCTGAATCAATCCTCAGGTCGGTATTAAATATTTTTGAGTATTTTGTCACCGGTATTTTTACCAGGTATTTTTTTGTACCTGTATTCATTGTACCCAGTAACGAAAGTACTCATAGGACCCACCTCTAGTTCCTTTCAATGAAAGTTATATTTTGATTATTTAAAACCGTAAATATTATTTCATTTCACTACGTGTTTTATAATACACCAATAATTTTATTCACAAAACTATTTTACTGCTTACAATGAAAGTTACCTGCACAAAGTTTTCAATAATGATAAATGACGATGAAAATAATAATTTCCTTTTTAAAACCGTATGTCTCTACAATTTGCAACAGTTTTTATTTGTAATATAAAATCAACCTCTTTTAAACTTACGTCATTAATTTGTTTACTACCTAACTTTTGCATTGCCGATAAACTTGACAGTCTCTCAATAAAAAGCGGTTTTTTTCACAATTATAGTCCGAGAGTTGTGTCTAATTCAATGCATATAATAAATTATTTTCTAACAAAAAAGAATTATAAACTTTTTTCTTAATTTTATTGCTAAAATGTTTTTAAAACTCTTCTTCTTAAGGCGGCACAAGACTTCATCAACGGGTGTTTGCTGGAAGCACATATTTTGATCAATTCCGACAATTAAGTTTAAATTTAACAAATAAGATGTAGATATTTTTTTGCAAACAAACGTCCATGGATGCAAGTTATTTATATATAATATTTATAAAAGTAGTACCTTTCTATTAAAATATTTTAAATACAACAATTTGAAAAATTTATGAAACGTTTAATAAAAATAAATTTTATTTTTTTAGACAATGAGTTGAATTAACTCTGATATTTTTATATTTATTAGTTGTATATTTATTTATTGAAATAAACCTCGCGGAAAGATAATTTTTCCAGGCCCGCCAGGACAAATTCGACCGTAAGTCTATCCGATACGCCGGGCCGCGCGCCGAATATTGTATACACGCCTTCTTCACTTACGTCGATAAGATTCCCACGTTATTTTAGGATATTGTGTCGTCTTAACCGTGTTATTTTAAAAAGGCTTGTTCCGTGAATTGAATAAATTTAAGTAATATGAGTATAATGTTTCCTGAAATACATTAATTGTTTTGCTTCTCTAGTTCTTCTTATTATAACTTCTACGAAATAACCTAGTTCACCAGTCGACCGTTTAAAGTGACAAAGTAAAAATAAATCTTGTTCTGCGACAAAATTCTAAACGTTGTCCTTGCAAATGTACTGAAAACAAAGCAACTAACTAAATAGCAAACTAGTTTATAAATGTATTCGGCCAGCTAAGTAAATCGAACCTTCTAAAGAATCGAAATAAAGAATTTTTTTTTTTTTAAGAATTTTTCTTTAAAATATTATTTCAAATAAAAATTAAACGTCCCATATTATGAAAGGTAAATAATAATAAATAAAACACCTTAAAACTGTACTCGGAAGTAGCAACAATTTTCGAATGGTGATCTCCGGCTTAAATAAATGTGAAAAACTTTATTAATATTTGGAATTTTAAAATATTACGCTAAACCCATTTCCTTTAACATTAAGTTAGCTAAACAACCGTTTCTATAAATTTCCATCTCAACACAGACGTTTCACAAAATATATCTAGATGCTTTAAAATGATGTCTTAGAGTGGAAGATACTACCAGTATCGCCCTGGTGTAAGACCACCATTCAGAATTGAAACGTTGCTCCAAATGGCTTTAGCCGTGTTTAGTGACTAGATCTGAATAGCCAGGTACTTCCCCACCTTCCTCTTTCCCTTCCCCACTTACCTTCAGCCTCACAACATCCCCCAATTGGGGATGCCATAGTCTCACTGGCTCCAGACGGGAGCAGTTGGGACTCTTGTGAGGTATTCACTATAAAAAAAAAAAAAAAAAAAAAAAAAAAATACTTCAGGATAGATGGCTAAAAAGTGGTGGAGCCAAATGAAAAATAGTACACATTGAAATCCTGGTAACAAGCAAATAACAAAAAAATAAGACATTAATATTATAAATATAACCAAAAATAAACACTTTATACGAAAAAGCGTACTCTAAGAAATATAAGAAGTTTCCAATATGAAGTGGCCTCCGCTTTAAATGAAAATAAAATAAAATTCAGGAAATCGTTCACCGACGAGTAAAAAGGTTGAAGGGCCTCAAAGGTCGTATTTAATACAATATCGCCAAAGCTGACAGCTTTACTTCGTGCCGCGAAAGTGAATCGCACGATTGAAAGCCGGGCCCGGCCTAAAAGACCTTAGGCTTAAAAGTCCCCTCTGTTCGATTGTTTTATTTGCACTGTCCAAAAGCTCTCAAAGGCTATTGCGATACGAATTTTATGACATCCCCACATTGGCAAAGTCCACTATTTGACCCAAAATTATTAGGGAGCCGGGAAAGCGCCAAAGCAGAGAACTCTATACATACAAATGTGTGTGCATATTTATTGATGTTTTTAAAGCTGGGTGCACGATACGCTCCAAAAATGTGTCCGGGTGGTATTTATGCGGGAAACACTTAAAAAACCCCCCACTTAGCAATATTGCTACTCTCGTATATGTGGTACCTCGCCACGGCACAGCGCAGTGGAATATTTTGATTGTCAACAAAAGCTTTTACCGGGGCAATATATTTATTTTTGCTTTGCAAAATGCTTCGAATGATTAAAGGTAACTATTTATAAAGCATAACGCAAGACCTCCGTAGCCAAGAGGTTAGCTTTATTTAGTCCGAATACAGAGGTCTTGGTTTCAAAACCCGATAAAAAATCTCGTGATACACATAGTGTTAAAGAAATAAAGGAAACAATCTCAAGTCTAATTGTACACATAAAATAAATAAAAATGTTATTTAAAATTAAATACATGGTAAAATAATAAATATAATAAAACATATGTAATAATTCACGCAAAAGCTAAGTTCACTGTGATTTGCAAAATAACGATCTTTCGAAAGTACTTTATTTTGAAAAATAATTAACAATTTTAGTTATTGGTGTTTTGGGGGACTAGTTTGGTATTTCTGATCGTATTTATAGCGACAATTAATACTGCACGGTAGTTTCATAACTGATTGGTCCTCTGTTATAATGAGACATCAGATATTAGTTTCGTATCATCAAGGGAATCTATTAAGGAATATTGAGATCTTTGTGTACGGTTTTGGATATGAAATAAAACATAAATTTGGCATTTTCTAAAAATATACGTCCGCAGCCGTTATATGAGTTTTCATTCTACAACATTTCCAGTTAATGCGTGAACAATTCTGAATATACTTAATATACAAACCAATACCTGCGTTAGAAATTTGATAAATTAAATTATTTATATTGTGATTTTTCTTTTCAAACTACCATTCCTTATAAATAAATGATCACTAACAAAACAAAGGGTACAATTTAGATAGGTGAGTAATATTCTACGAAGAAAAGTGTACAAAAAGCTAGAAGAGTTGAGATTAGGAACCTAGTGGGACCCGATGTCATGTTAGCCACCGATTTCTTGTTTCTTTGAAGTTTTTTTATGCAAACAGATTATTTACTTTATTGTGTAATATTTTATCATAATGTATGCCTAGCAGTTTTTGGAAGTGAATTACAGTTGATCATTTTCTTTTTCATTATAAGATGAACACTATTTGACTACTAAACTATGAAACCCATGTTTTGAAAATCGTATCCATTTGGATACCTCATAGTTTACCCAATACCTTTATTTTGGCTCCAGATTTTAAAATGTTTCACTTAGAGTAAATCATGTTGGGAATGTACTCGCGTTATCCGTTTTAGATCCACTATGTTTTCCAAATGATATTCGCATACAATTTAGCGTAGATACAGGCATTTTTATTCTAATCTAACATTCCCTTTCTGTCGTAACTTACCGTCTGTGTGTACAAATTTATTTTTCCATCAGCAAGGGTTTGAATGCATAAATAAAATTTTATTAGGGTCTCGTTATTTATAGAAAATTCCGCGCATTAATTTAACATCATGTTCGAATTTATGTTACTGCGAATTCATTTATGAGGGACAATGCAGACAACAAATTTAAAGATCTTTTTTGTATTATTATAATATGTTAAATAACAAATATACCCGCGCTTCGTTTAGACTTGTATTTCTGTGTGAAATTATTCTTTAATTATCATAAAACCGATAGTTGGGTGTGAAGAAACAAAAAAAGTCTACAAGAAGTTATACTTAATCGCCAAAATCTGGAAGCAAATTACATATTGTGTGAATATTCTTTGTAATGGAATCTCTTTTTTTTATTAAATACATCTATTTGCAATTCAATTTTGTTTTCGAAAAAAATACGAATCTTGGTTGTGGAAATAAACCCACTTCGCAACAACTGGTTTAAATCAAAATAATATTCAATGCCTGAAAAACTTATACATAATATATAAAATTCAGATTTTTCAAAAAATTATCGGATTCGACAAGATTTTTCAATTGAATGTTGAATTGGTCAATTATGTACACAATACCACGAGAGAAGTCTCCGCAAGTTTTCAAAATGAAAAAAATATTTTAAAAATTAGATTCCTTCCTAAAATTTTGGTATTAATAGAATTTCTGTGTAACGGGTCAGATATTCAGACAATATGTATTTTTTATTATACTTGTTTCTCGAATCTAAAAGGTGTTCAAACTGTTTTTATCGGCTTAATCTGGCAAATGATCTCTCGCCCGCGGCGCCTGAGAGATTTTTTGCAGTTCGTTTCATGATTATTCTTTTAAAAGCTTAAACATTATTTAAAAGCTTTGTATTCCACAGTCATTACTGAACCGATTCTCGAGAAATTCTGGTTTAAAAAATATATTTTACTTAAAATGTTACTAGGTAACGCGGGTGATAACTTAGTTTTCCCAAAGAATTTTACACCTTCGTGGAACAACCACTATACTTTAATCTTTAAAGTCGGGTCCAAAAATAGATTTAGTACAATGTCCAGAGTTAAGTGATTTGAGTAGCAGTTCCACACAATAAAAATGAAGCTTAAGTGTTTTCTTTGACTATCTAGTGCTGTTGCGCTTTGATCTCTTCATTTTCTATGGTAAAATCATAAAGATACCTAAGAATTGACAGAATTTTAAATGTGTGTGCATTAAAATGCCATTGTAAAAGCTACGTTGATTGAGTATCACCGTTAATAAGCACCACGATCATAAAAAGTACTGTATAATACTATAATACATTGTCGTCTAAACGTACAGAAATATGTGATTCAAATAATTATTAATAGTTTTTAATACTACAAAAACAAATTGTAATATCATAATTTATTTTATTTTACTTAAATTTTTATTCCAGCAGGGCTAAGTACTATGATATTATATAGGTCTGCCATATTACGTGAAATATAAACAATTCCTTAAAGTAACCCTTAAGTGACGTCGTGGATCCATAAGACCCACATAAATTCTTCTCCCCTCTGCCTCTCTCATCCTATTCACTACTAAGCCCCACGCGTCTCAGTTACTTCCTACATTCTTACTGAGATCGCGCAGGAGGATAGACAGCTCTCGCACATAAGTAAAAAGTCTATTTACCAGAGTTTTGTGTACCCGGGACCCAGGACGTCACTTACGTTTTGTTGTTTTAATTTTATATTTTCTGTTAAATTGTCAAGATGGCGAGTCTGAACCTCGAGAAAAGTGCTGTAAATACATCATTTATTTCGATAGACACTATCGAGCTTCGGCTATTATTTATTTATGTATTATTCATTAACGCCCGATTGGGCTTTTACAAGAAAATTACCACTTAATTATAGTGTATATAACCAGAAACAATAAATATACAATATATATTATAAGGTGTAGTACTCATAGCAAAACTATATTTAAAAAATACAAAATACTAATACTTTGCCTACATCGTGTTCAAATAATAAAACCTGCTAAAATTATTAATGTTTTTTGCAAGTGAAAACAGAAAATAATTTACTGAAAGTTGTATACCAATATTATAATAGAGAAGAATTAAGAAATTATTAAATAATTTGAAATGCTTTTGCGCAAAACAGCGCTATACAAAACACACAATACAATGAGATTCAGTCCCCAATTCAAAAAAGATAAATAATTTCTCAATTGAGTTGGGTAGTTTCGTTAAAAAAATGTCCTTTTTCGCAATTAGCTTCAAAATGTCTTTATTTGTAAATTATTGTAATGTGTTTGTATATTTAATAAAAAAAATAAAGTTAAGCCGATTGAATTTATCACATTATTATTATTATAATGTGAAAATATATTCTACTAATTTTTACCATTTTTCTGTTCTTATACCATTTGTATTTATTTTTTTAGTTTTTGTTTTCAATTTTGAATATACAGTTGTACAGAGTTTTTAATTAAGAAATTTAATTGGATTATCTTGTATGTATTTAACAATTACATTTATTGTCATATTACATATTATACTTATAGTATATGTTTGATAATAATATAATAAACACTTTGCAATGCGTTAATTGAAGTCAACACCTGATAAAATAAACACTTTGCAATGCGTTAATTGAAGTCAACACCTGATAAAATAAACACTTTGCAATGCGTTAAGAAAAGTCAACATCTGATAAAATAAACACTTTGCAATGCTTCGAGTTAAGTCAACGTTTGATAAATGCCAACGTTTCTGTTGCAAGTTTTAATCAATGTGGTGATCGAAATGTAACACAAATAATTCGGCCAAAACTGTGATATAGGACAAACTAACTGAATATTATTGTTTGCTTTTTCAAATATGTACTAGCTTTTCACGTAATTTGCAATTTGTTTAGTCATTCCAACTTAGTTTTTCATGTATGAATGTGAAATGTGAATCAATTTGAAGTTGCAACATTAATAATTGAATACTCTTGGTTCGACGAACACCGGGGTTAGGGAGGATTTAGGGAATTAATAATCATATATTATCTACAAACACCTCAACATAAAATGTCACCAAAAATTTTTTCACCTCTTTAACGCCAGCTTATTATATATTAGTAATGAATGTTTGCTTTAATATATTTCAACAAATTGATCGTCATTAATAGCCCAACACCGTTGTTATGGTATTATACTTTTTGAATAAAAATCTTTTCATATACCTACCTCATTTTTTATGACCTTATTATTTAAGAAACAAACTTTAAATTGATAAAATTAGTGGTAAACAGTTTTAAAGGTTTTATAAATTATAATATATACATTTTATCGGGCGGGTTATTTGCTAGGGAATATGATTTGAGGTAAAGATTATATAAACGATAAATAATTTGGTATATAAGTTTACGAATATGTGTCTGTGTGTGTATATATATGTGTGTGCATCTACATTCTACATGTCCGAATTTGTTTTTTTTTTTCTTTTATATTCAAGATATTGGGGAGGGTGGTTCACGAGTTCCATATAATACACAAAATATTAACCCTAGAGTGGGCGCGCCTTTCCGTAAAACGTTATTGGGCGCGTGGAGAGCATTTTGCCGGTCGTTTTTGTGGACCATTTTAAGTAGGAATACTGCAATTTAATTAATTTATTTTCTCAGGATTTAAGTAAAACACAAATAAAGAATTATAAATCGACATATTTATTGAACTCTGTTTAAGGAACTTTGGTTTTCAGTCGACTTAAAAAATTTAACATTTGAATTTACTTTTTTTAGTTATCCTACATTATCCTTCTATAATATTTATAAAAATGGAAAAAAATAAAAACATTAAATATTTTATAAATCTATAGGATATGTTTTGGCGAAAACGTCTTCACATAAGTATCTGCAAATGGTCATTGCACAGGAATTTTGAGCATCTGCAACACCCTTTTTTGTGTTCCTATTTTTCTTTGATGGAAATATACTGCATTTGCGTTCCTTCTTTGAAGATGATGCTTGTTCTATACGAACAAAGCAAGCAATTTGGTTCCTCATAGAAATATTGAAAGTATCTACAAAAGACCTTGCGGTCATATAAGGCTTAACCAGGACCATCGCAATCTTTTCAAGTACTGTCAGCGTAGCATCAAGTGTTTAGTATTGGCTTTGTAAATTATTTGGCTTTCTATAGCGGCAATATTCATAATTGAAAAAAAACAACCTCATTGGACTCATTTAGGTAAATATAAATTTTATTGAAAATTCTGGCATGGCTTTGGACACGTATGGATATACTGAAATAAAAGGGCTTTTTTGGTTTTTACAATAAAAGTATCATAAGATATAGTCTACATTTCAACTTTGTAAATAAACAACTCTTATTTACTCTAAGCGTAATAGAATGTCCAATTGCTATAGACTTGTGATTATAATGATACGTAATAGAATATTCACCTTTTCATTCTACCCACAATACTGTAATTTATTGGTAAACTAAGAGTGTCCGACTACTCATTAGTTTCTTTATTTAGAATAACCTACTATTATAGTCACAAGTAATTCTTATATTTAGTGTTAAGTATCGCTATTCTTTTCATAATAAGTGAATAGTTTTCATGTTGAGAAAATAAATGTATTAAACCGTATATAACATAGAGCACAATTTTTACTTTCGTGAGTAGGCGCGCAGTGAGCAAATCGCCGCCGGACGACACTTGTTGGTAACAACCTCCTTCTCAAGCAGCCCCCCGTGTACCAATGGCGTCCAATCTTTCGGCACGGGTTGCGAACGATAATGGGGGCAGCTACTAAAAAGCGCAAAGTTGAAAGTCGGCAAAATGCTCATAGCGCGCCCACTCTAGGGTTAAGTAAAAATAAAAATATTGTAAGACGGAAAAGAAAAATAATAAAATATATAAATAAAATGAGATTAAAAGAATTAAATGAGATAAAAAGAATTTGGCATTCTCAGACTATAAAAATATGACCTATATTAATATTACAGACTACAAAATATTTCGTTATTTCGGCTACTGGCATTATACCTAGCTCTCTCATTAAAAATTTAGGCGTATTAGATCTACCAAAAAATTTATATATAAAAATGCAAAAATCAGTCATTTTAAATACATGTAGGATAACGATTTAAATATTTATGTTGAGGGATCAGTAGGATTTATAGGCCCTGTTAGGAGTTCTACCGAGCCGAATCCTCTGATATGAATATATCTGGAGTCGATGAATTATTTTCCCATTTGATTTCTGGTGAGTTGACGTGTTGTTCTTGTATTTTTTTGTATTTATTTTGCTTATATAATGCACTTGCATAATGTGGATTGACTAGATGATCATTTGTGGAAAAGTTTGTGGAAGGGTTTAGTTTTTCCTATGGAGAAGATTTAACCCGGACATAAAATCGGAAGACAAAAATAAAATAAAATGGAAATAAATTTATGTAGTGGAGAGTTTGTTTTGTTTCAGGGAGTCAAAAATATGAGACCAAATTGAGTTGGGACAAAGATTATGAAATTTTTGTGAACACGGAAATTGATGAGTTTGCAGCAGCGATTTTTTATAATTATTATGTTGCCACGAGGAAAGTCATGTAAAAAATATTTTTGTGAACGGAATCAAGGTACCGTCGCACTGCGGATAGAAGAGGATTGGAATTCCGGAATGTCGACTTACCGTTTCTGTTCTTCTTCCGCTTTTCTCAAATGCGCTAGGTCAAATACAATGCAATTTTTTTAGTACTACAAACTCGCGAGCTCACGATGGCTTTATAGTTTTGACACAGTCGAACAAGGGGGGGCTCCGTAATCAGACGCAGTTTAGGTGTTGACAGGGTGACTTGTAATTTTCAACTGAATTGCACGCACTTTGTAGTCGGCATAGAAGATAGGAATAAGGTTGGTGGACAACAATAATATTCATCAAGGAAATCAAAAAGAAAGGTATAAGACATGAACAGTTATATTTACTCCTCACTATTGTAAACATAATCTTTAAATATTGAAGACAATATTAGTGATTTCTAAACGAAAATCTGAAACAGAAAAATCAGAAAAGGAAACGGAAACGGTCGAGTCCCAGATGTGACCGTTTCCTTTTCTGATTTTTCTGTTTCAAATTTTCGTTTAGAAATCACTAATATTGTCTTCAATATTTAAATATTACAATTTGAGGTTTTACTCAATAAAGTTATTCCGAAAAATAAATATTTATTCTAGACTTGCAGAAAAGTCAACAGATGTCGCACATTAAAAAAAATAAATAAAAATAAGATAGGTTTATCTAAAAAAAAAAGACGCTGTCTGGATTGCATTTAGTTCGGGTTGAATCTTGCGATCATACATAAAGATAGTTGCCAATAAAAATGTGCGGTGAAAAATGAAGACAATGTTAGTGGTTCTTATTCGAAGTATGATACAGTTAAAAGTGACCGAGGGGAATAGGGTCCCATTAGCTCAGTCGGTAGAGCACTGTCCCGGAAAGACAAGGGTCCTGGGTTCGAGTCCCAGATGTGACCGTTTCCTTTTCTGATTTTTCTGTTTCAGATTTTCGTTTAGAAATCACTAATATTGTCTTCAATATTTAAATATTACAATTTGAGGTTTTACTCAATAAAGTTATTCCGAAAAATAAATAATCTTTAAAAATTCACGTATTAAATTGATTTATTTTTAAAAACAGACCCACCGAACTAGGCGAAAGCCATAATATATATATACATATATATGTAGAAAAAAATTCATAACAATTCTAACAAAACTAAGAGAAAAAATTGCAACAGTAAAATTTACATAAATGATAATTATTCAAGACCTTCATTCCATTATTTGGGCAGTTCTGCAATTATAGGTGGCTGACGGATTTGTCTGCCTGAGTGTTAGTAGGTAGGTCCTGAGATGTTTATTTATTTTTAATTATTTTTTATATAACATATTATTTTTATTTTATTTTAACATTAGCTCCACACAAGAGGCCATCTTAGGAGATTTGCCGAGAGGGTCTAAATAGGGAAAGTTCAGGGAAACGAAAAAGTAATTAGGAGTGGGTAGGAATCTGGGGATCAGTGTGTTGGCGATGATTGAAGGCGATTTTATAAGAGAGTTCTGATGGAGAGGTAAAAAGGTCTCCTTTAACCAGTCTCTCAGTTCAACCCAGGCACCCCTGCTAAGTCACCAGACGTAGCGAACCGCTTGGAATGACTTATGGCAGAAGTGTTGGATATCAAATAATTTTTTCCCGGGGTGGCTATGATCTAAGCCCGCTTCCCAAATTGGTAACAGCATTGACAAAAACAGAATTTGTTGGATAACAGCAGAATCCAAATAATCAGCTTATCTCAAGTCCAGTCCTCTTCGAGTACGTACTCGCATCCTTCATGATCTCTAGCACTATATAACGATAATCTTTTCTCTACCTGTCTATTGGATACAGGAGAGATCACTGTAATTGATGAATGTAATTGTATTGTCTTTTACAAGTAACATAATTTCATATAAATGATTATCCATATTGAATCACATAGGCGTATTACCACAGGTGAAGTGATATTATTCGCGTTATTTCCTATTAAAAATTAACAGTGCTTGCATGACTGTATTAATAGGTGTGTGAATCAATCCATTGCAACATTAATTGAGCGCCAATGATTCGGGCGACACAACAAAACACCGGTGTATTTTACAGCACGCAGGCAGATAGCCCCCACCAGTAGCCAGCAGTGGTACCGGCTCCGCCATCACCAGGCAAGGGGAGCGCTGTCGCTGAGCAGCGGGGGATGTGACAAACATCCGTTTGCGGGTCGTTTCTCTGCCAATATAATACATTATGTATGCCCAACGGCCCGGCTGAAATGATTTACTACTTTGTGTGTTTCCTCTATTATTTCTTAACAGGATTAGCCGAAATTACTTTATATTTATTGTGCTCAATATATTTATCGCGGCGAGATGTGGCGGGCAAGAACAAGATACTGATAAATTCGTATGAGATAAACCGTAGGGTGTTTTAGATATAAACGTGGATTTAATGTTATTATTTGAGCGTGCAAAATAATACTAATAACTGAAAGCTTTAAATAATTCTGTGTCACACGTTGGTCCACATGGTCCGGTTTAAAACCGTATTTTTGAGGTAAAAACTATTTTTTACCACACACAAAAATTATTTTTTCTGGATGGCTCTGATCGTATCTTTAAATATGAATTATATTTTCAATAAAGGAGGTGATCAAAGTTATTTATTAACACGACGCTTGTTATTTTTGTCCTGATAAGATAAGTTATGGGCGTTCTCCCCGAACGTAATGATTTCTCGCGCTATCTCTATTACAAAAAATCGGATGGCCGTTGCCTTGTAATAATTATTTCATTACTGTGCAGTACCAGTCACTCGGGCGACCGATTCTCTTAACTCCGCAAAATAATGGTAGTTTGTCGAAAACGAATCATCGCTATCCTCATATTCCCTTCTCTTTGCGGCCATAAAACGTGAAATATAACGTCAATTATGATTTTATTGCGTATTTGTTTGTAGTTAAAATGGCCGCTTCTCTAGTCTTTATTATTTCACTTTACTGGTCGCTTTCCGATCAATGGCAATCGGCGATGTATAGAAAAAATACGTTTAATAGAAAATTTCTAGAAGTGTGATCTACACCGATTTGAGGAAAAACTATCGCCCTATCGTCAAAAAAGAACTTGACTCCTCGGTCCAAGATAGGCTAAGTCAATTGATAATCCCTAGAACTATGATCAGTGTCGACGTAAAATGAAACTTTTGGACTTAACCCAAGAAAACTTATTAACGAATGATTTTTGAGATAGGAAAAACATTTCACCCAAAAAGGGGAAAAATCACCTAATTTCTGGGACACTGAACAGTAAATCTGGTCAAATAATTAGTATTTTTGTTAAAAACGGAGCTGCGGGCGTTCAACGAAAGAATTGATAGCTTTCCTAACAAAAGCCATTAAAATTCTAATATTGTGACATTTCGTCAATACATTTATTAAGAAAATAACACCAGCATGAACATTTGTTCCGATGTATTCTGAATGGACTCTTTTTTAATAGAAATGGATTGCTATCACGGTTTTAACAGGATTTCATTAAATCAGCCGTACTAATTTTTCATTGAATCTCTTCAGTGCATGTTGACAATTTTACAAAAGACCTTTCAACTAATAAAAATGATCATCGGTGAAAGAATTTCGATTTAAATTTGAAAAAAAATATTTAATTTCACCCAATTTAATATTTATTTCATTTACTTTGGCACATCAGACAAGTAAACCAATATAAAACATAGGTACTAATTTTAGCTGTCGGCGCATGGTTGCACGCATAAATTGATGTTTTCCTGGGTGGTAAGTAAAATTATTAATTCAAGTTAAATAAAGTTTTAATTTATAAAATTGGAACTGATCAGTACAAATCATATCAAGCGATAAGGTAGATTCTTTTGTTAAAATTTTTTTCAAATGTCGTAATATTTAAGTTCACTAACAATAGATATTTAAATTTATTTCTTTGAAAGGCGATGATGATGAGGCAAAAATATGTTTTATCACAAATCGTACAATTATTATAATATCCTGTCTTTTTTCACCTATCTGCGCTTGTAATCAACTACAATCAAATTATTTCTTCTAAATTCTATTTGGCTAAAGAAAGAGTTAGCGCAACACGGCATAACACCCCAAAAACAAATAACAAAAATACTTTTGGCCGTGAAAATCTGAAATCATATTTAAAAGATATATATGTTTTCATAGTAAAAATGTGTTACAAAGTTCATAAAAAGTGATGGAAGTTAACAGAAAATACATTCATAAAGAAAATTAAACATTTTGTTTTCCACAGACGTCTAGAATAATACACTTCTGTCGAGTTATCTCTCTAGTGGTCATACTATCGTATTATATTATACTACCTAACCTAAATACTATATACGATACTACCTAACCTAACCTAACTTGTGAGGAGGAGTGTTTGAACATGGCGAACGAAAGCTCATTATATTATATTTAATATGTGATTTCTCGCTTGCCCCCGGTAGAGGCAACTTCAGAACAAACACGTAAAGCAATAAATGCCCCACAACTGGGAGACGGAGAACCAGAGCACTGGACCGGTTTGTTATTATTTATTACTTAGGTAAATAGCGGACTGCTTTAAAGTTATATTTATTTTCATAAGTTTATAAAAATTCTGCTTAAGCAGTACAATGATATACGAATTTTAACCGACTTAATATTCTTATTTAAAATTGTAAATTGTAGTACCTATAGACAGCCCTGATTTAATTAAGTTTATTGAATTTCACATACCTACGAGAGCCACGCATTCCTAAATCCTATTTGCATGTACCAATACCATGAAAGAGCATTTCAAACACTCGCTTGTACCTAGAATACATGCATTTAATAATAGATATGCAGGTATGGCGGATCTATTTAACTGTATGAAATGTAGGAACAAGAAGGCTATAATAATTTAGTAATAGATATGGCGGATCCATTTAAATGTACGGAATGTAGGTACAAAAATGCTATACTTTTTTTTCAATCAATATTAATTTAACCTTAGTTTTCTTATACTTTCATATTATATTCTATATGTACTTGTGTCTCCTGCTATTATGCCTTCAAGAGCTTATATGAAAGTCAATTATATTTATAGTTTAGTTACAATTTATTGCTAACAAATACGGAGATGACCATAAATTAACCTTTCAAATTTTCTGTTAAAAATATCCTATATTTATCGGTATGTACTAGTATCAAATAAATTTATAAAAATATTTAATTATAGGTAGGTACTTTATCGATTTACTATCCACAATCAGTTCCAATTGCGAAAGTGCCAATTAACGCAATTCCCAGTTCTAGAGTTCATTGAACCAGAGTTACAAACAGCCTTAATTAGTATTTTTTATGATGATGATATTTTATTACATTAATCGGACATGACGCCCAAAACTTACATATATGAATGCATGAGGAGTAATATTTATTAATTTAATTTAATTTAGTTTGTACGAAGATATCATAATATAGGTAGGTAAAAACTGACTATGGAATTAATGGCGTCCGTGGTTGAGGGGTAAAGCTCTCGACTAGCAAGCCAGAGGTTGCGGTTTAAATCCCGACGTGCGCAAGTAAACGTCATTTGATTAATTTGTGTTATTTCACATTTTACAAAATATTATAAAGTAAATTTTAAATGAGTAAGTTTTGAAAGTGTAGGGATGTCATGGCTTACTGGTTCCAGGCAGTTGAGAGCAATTGGGACTCTTGTGCGGTTTCACATAAAAAAAAATATTAGAAAAAAATATTTTACAGTAGTTTGACTGAACGCTATTTTGTTTATTTTGCCCTATGAAGTGTCCTCGTTAAACGCTGATTTTCAGTCTATCAGCATTTGGTTATTTTTAACACCGCAGCGTTACGAATTGACCAATGGTTGATCAAACAGCCCAACATAAAATTTGCCAAATCCATGTCGAGCCGAGAATCGACGGTTAACGTGAATTGTTATTTTCTATATGCTCTCTGTTGTGTATCATGTATTGTTTCATAGTGCTTTCACACAAACGAAATATTGAACAGCTCGTGCGCCAAGATGTATGGCGGAATAAAAAGGTACTACCAAATACGGATACCATCTTGACAACATTGACCGCACTCGCAACTTAAAACAAACGAAACAAAACGCAAATTACAAACGAAATGCAAAGTGGTCGAGATGAAACAGGACTCCACTTCACTCGCTCAGTCAATCAGTGGTGACGTGAAATATAATATATTGCTAATTTTCTGTTCTACTGGTTCTAGAGTTTGCTTAAAATCCTTTGTAAAATCGAATTGGTATTATTTATTTGTTAAAAAAATTACCGATTAATAATATAAAATGTAATGTAAGTGACTATAAAATAAAGTCGGATGGTTTATGACTCCAAATATGAATAGGATATATAATAAAAAAGGATATATAATAATATTATTAACTTTGTAGAAGACATGAGCGTTAGTAATTCAAAAAGTATATTTCAGAGTGTACGCATCAACGAAATTCCTATTTATAACATCATATTTAGTTATTGTGTTTCTCCGAACTGTCAAAATGCGGATTGCGTGAAAAATATTTTCGCATTACATTCGATTCTAGAAAAATTCGCTGTTTTTTAAAGTATTTCAAAACATTATACGGTTTTCGATAGCAGATGAAAGGCTTTTTCAGTTTTTAGTATTACGAATGGACTCGCGCACTTAAAACAATAAAAATTTACTAACAAGTTTTAAAAGTTTTTAAAGTCGCTTACCGATGGGTTTTATAGTGTGAACTGTAATTTTTTTTAACATGAAAATTCTAAGAACAATAAAAAATGTTTTAAAATGGTAAATGTTGTTTGATAGAATTATTTCGGGAGCTTCTATAGTAAACTTTAAACTTTTGGTGCTCTCTCTTTTTAACCCTGTTTAAATCATAAATCTCACCATGATGGGAAAAATATCTCAAAAAAAGTATAAATTTCTTCTTAAATTGCTCTAAGGGTTAATTTTTACTTAATTATTTGTCAAAGATGTTATTTAAATAATCTTTTAATAAAAAAAAATACATTGCTGTCCTGGTGAGTTATTATTTATATGAATCATATAATTCTGATAAAAAAAAAACAATATTTATCGTTCACCTGTTCTAGCCCACTAAATCAACATACCGAGGGAAATGTACTTCGAAAAGATATGACGATAGTACTGAAGTCCTTTGTAGGCAACAAATGAGTGAGAACGCAATGGCTTCTGAAAGATCGAATTCCTATTAGCTACATACAATTAAAAAGCTTTCGCTGAGCACAGTAGGACGGTGGTCCCAGGGCCGGGCGGGGGGAGTCGGTGCAGATACCTACCACCCATTTTAGAGGGAACGCTGTTTCTAATTGGATTACACGAAGAGACGTATTCTCAATAACCGGAACATGCCGGGATGCGCCCAGTGGCACCGTTATAATTGGCCAACAAATTTAATTTTCTTAAAACGGAATGCTCCCGAACTGTGGCGTCCGGGTCGTGTCAATTGAATTCCAAATGCAGAAAAAAATATAATTATATTTCCGTTTGCCACGCCTTCGCTTTTTTATTTTCCCCGACGAAAAGGACACTTTTTTATTTCTTTTATACGCAGAAAGTCTTTTAAATTTTGTGGAAGTGAAGTTGATTTAATCGAAAAAGTCTTTAAACTCTAAACAATGGAGCTTCTGATATTATCAACGTGATTTTTTTGTTGTTTGTTGGTAGGCGTCTACCTAATTAATTTCACAACATTTAAAAACAAATATCAGCTTGGCACTATCCCACGGAGGCTATAATGGAAAATTTGAACATATTTGCCTTTGCAAAGATAATAATGGTTTGCTACTTTTATGGTAATGATTAAAACATTTTCAGAATACACTACCATAAAAAACACTGAATTGATTAAAACGTATTCCACCTACGGTTTGTTCAATAACGGACATGGTACGGACATACTTGAAATAAAATCACTTTGTGCTTTTAAGTACCTTTTAAATATATTATCAGTTGATGTCCTCAGCGTTGCCAGGTTTTTACACAGTATTTTTCAAAATCTAATGTAGACAGTGACCGTCGCCTTATTTTGGAGGTCAACTGTGCAAAAATTTAATCAGTCTCGGATAAATCTGTAAATTTGAATACAAATAAAATCCACGGTATCAGCCACAGATCATCAGTTTTTTCCGAGATTGATGAAAATTTACACACTTGATTTTAAAAACCACCCCCATTTCCTTTTCCTAGCCCAAAGCAGAATTTTGAAGCTTTTTGAAATTTCGTACGCTTGACGTTTAATACAAGAGGAAAATTACTATCTACCTACGTCTCATTTCTAAAAACTCTGTGTAGAGTCCGGGAAAATCAGAAGGTTCAGCTAGTACTTACTTTATAACATAAAACTAGTATACAAATAAAAAATACAAATCGGTCTTGAAAAGTGACATAGAATAAAACATAAAATTGGCTTGCGGGCAAGGCTTAAATTTCCAATACAAAACTGTTTTTACGAAATTCAAATAAGATGGAGATCTATGAGTGATTATATTTCAGATGAGTGTAAGTGCTGTGAAAAACACTTCTAGTGTTATTCTTTGTACTGTGGGTTGGCGTATCGCTAAGAACTAAAGCAAAGTTATAAAAAATATTAATTCATAAGAATTTTTTTATTTTTATTTTTTATATGACACCTTACAAGAGCGCTCCTGTATGTGTAATAGTCATAAAAAATATTTTTGAAACGAAATATTTCGGTAGAGGCATAATATTTGAACGTCTCATATTAACTACCACATTTATTTTTAATCTCACTTAGTACTCAATACCATGATAATTTTTTGAACGATTTACTGAAATAAACATTTTATTTATTTTTCATTTGACACCTTACAAAAGCGCCATTTTCTCTGCGGTGTAAAGGCAGGGGTACCATGTAGGTATGGACTGTGGGAAGGGATTTATTAATGCGGGTCTTGAAGAGGCACAAATTATATGAAGGAGGAAAAACAGATGACGGTAACTTGCTTCACTCACGAGCCGTCTTACACAAAAATGAGTCGAAGAGTAAAAAAAAAATACCTGAAAATTATGAAAGTAATATGATATTCGATTTTAAATACCCATGTGAAATAGCCCGTATATTTAACTTTCCAGAGCCAGTAGGATCAGATCATCAAATTCGGAGAAAATAATGTACTGTAACCTTTCTTTCACAACCTCGGCCAAAAAATAAATAATATCAAAACAAATATCTTGTAAAGCTTTGCCACCCATATTCTTTGCCGAACCTCTTACTAAAGCCCTTAGCGTGTTTGTTTAGTATCGTTCCCTAGGAGGCATTTTTTGTTTGTTATTCCTTTTGCAGTACTGAAAGCATTTTCTCCCATTGACATTCCAATCGCGTATTTAATATACCTCGGTCTCTTGTCAAAAAGGCCACTTGGATCAATATATTGTTGACCTTTCCTTATAATGTTCCATACAAGACTTACGTAATGAAACTGCTACTCTATGATATTACGAAAATTTGCTTGGGGATTTATTTTGGAGATTTTCTTTCTGCGAATAAAATGTGTATTTACTACCGATAATTTATCCGGATTGAGACAAGTGTGTGATTTAATGGAAGATGACAAAGTAACACAAGAAATTAATCATTTCATTGTATTTGTTAACATTTAAAAAAATATATATTTAACAGTTTTAATTTACATATTTACCGCAGGTATAATATCATTTTACGTAATGGAAAATTGTACCCGCTAAGATAAAATAAGATAGTTAAGCTGTCAAAAACAAAAAAATCACACACAAATTAGTTAATTTTACCCCTGAGCTATACAGGTTCACCAAAAACACCTTAACATCTTTGAATATTTAATTGACTGATTCAACCCGACTACTTTGCATTTTGTCTGTCAGTAAATTTATCCGTGCCCTGTGTCTGGCAAATCGTGTCAAGATAATGGCCGTGTTTCATAGTAGGTACCTTTTTAATCCGCCGGAGCGCGCTCTTGCATTCTGATGCTCGAGCTTTCAGATGTGAATGATCAACCTTACGCGTTGTCTACTGTTCACATAACTAACTTCATCCCAATATTTTCTTTTTGCCTAAATATAGTTCATATATAATTATAATAATTACAGATTTTTTGAATTTTTCGACCACCAGCAAGTATCAGAGCGTAAAAATAAAGAATATTAATAATATAAACGCATAGAATCATAAAGAAGTTAAATGCAACGGTGCATGAAGTTCAATATAGTTTACCGGTTCTAACGTAAAATACGCTTGGGTTGCTTAGTAAATATTTTCAGGTATTTAAGGTTTTTAGCATTGCATTCTGGCTTAACTAAAAAGTATTTTGAGATTTTCATCTATATCGTTGGAATGTAACTGCTAGTAAAATTACTAATTTTTTTAAATTTTTATTTCTGTTATCAGAAAACAACTTTTACTTATCTAAATTACGTTGTAACGGATATACCTTCAGGTATAATCGTTTTATGGAAACCAATGGAAAATGTTTCGGGATCCAAATATTTGAACAATCGGGTCTTAAACTTACAATAGAACTTATATTAAAAATTTAAATAATACGGAGATCTACAACGTCAGTCGAGTGTAAATGAGACAATGCGAGATTAATTCACAAAATGGGATATTTGTTTCCATTCAAATTTGTATGGAAGGCACTTTTCTTATTTTTTCTTTGTTTATATCTAACATCTTAACTAAATAAATCGTAGTGTAAAAATTAATTTTGAGCATTCTTATTGAATAAGGTTTTGTTTTAATGTTTTCAAATTCGGTATTAGATAGCACCCTTCATTTTGGGCTTTCTTAAAAAAATGTTTGAACGGAAATAGAAAACCGAAAAATAACTAACTTTGTAGGTTTTTTTTCTATTCCAATTTTATTAGTTTTCCCTGTCAAAAGTTAGAGGTTGTTGTTTTAACTTCCTAAAGCTTAAGTTTTCATACATTTATGTTTGTGTACATTACTATTCAAATAACTAGATCCATTTTAAGAGATTTATTCGTTCAGAAAATATGATAAATCTTTCTCGTTGGTTAATACGACGTAGGTATTTAATTAATAATAGTGAAATATTATTCTGAAAAATTGTAAGTAATATATAACCACGCACGTCACTGACTATAACACATTATTTTTTAATTTGTTTAAAACGGTTGTCTCACCAATACCTTCCAGGGTGAGTCTCTAATTTATATTGGTCACGGTGGAAGTACAGTATGTAGCTACCTAATGTATGTAGGTAGGGAGGTACTGCTATTGTACCTCGCATCGTCTAGCCGTGTGATGGACGCCTCTGTCTCCATTGTCTGTTCAGAACTGAACACCATCGCTTCGTACCGACCCCGTGAGTTGTACCATATCTTTCGTTCTAGAGACATCCACATGTTATATCGTACCCATTCTGCAAGATACATCTGGGTCCAATATTTCGAATAAAATAAACCGAGCGTTCAAAGTCATTAGTTTTATCCATAATTTATTTCAAATACTGAATAATTATATTTTAATCAACAGTTGTTCCCACAAAATAAAATAAAAATCCTGAAAAACGTGAATCACGCTTTTACTTATCACTGAAAATATTTTATCCAATTAAAACAGTGCAAATATTGATAATTAATATAATCTTGAAAAAACATCTACATTTTCTACCGAAATTCTATTTTCAATATTCAATGTGCCCACAATAGACAAAATGTATAAAAATATAAATACAACAAATTTATTGATGAAAAGCAATTAAATAACTTATAATTACAATACAGAATAATATTAAAATCCAAAAATTTAATACCAAATACTTTCAAAATACCTATCTCAATCTAGGTATAACTTACTTTAACAACCTTCCTGTGAATCTAAAATATGTATGAATAAGAGTCCACATAACTGTAATTATTTAAAAAAAATATTGATAAATCTTGCGTTTTGTCTTACTTATCTTTTTGTTATTATTTACAATGTTTTATTAATTATTCATTTATTTTTTTATAATTGAGCTAGTTAAAAATTAGAATTGTTTTGAGAGGTTTATTTGTGATGTGTCCATCTGGGTTTATGGTCTTATACAATTCCTAGATATTTTATTTGGTCAGTTTTTCTGAAAAAGAGCAATCACAGATGTTGGTGTATAAGCATACAAGTGTTTTGATGGTGTTTGTCTTATTTTTGGCTGTCCTCTGGTATATTCTGTACGTTGTGATTTTTTTTCGATATGTTTAGTGTAAGTATGTTTGTTTCTAACTACGTTTTTGCTTGCGTGATTTCTAATTCCGCATTATCGTATACCTTAGTCTAATCTTTAAATTTGAATTTTAAAACTGTATCGTCCGCGTAACTAACCATTTATCCGTCTGCATGAAAATAGTGAATAGAACGGGACCTTGTATGCTTCCTTGTGAAATTCCAAATATAATATAAACTAACAGTGGCTTTCTAGTATGGTGATTAATTCTGATTTGTTGTGTTCTGTTACTCGTGTTACTTTTCATTAGTTGGAATCCGTTGCTTTTGTTATCAATGTTTTCTAATTTTTTAAATAGAATATTGTGGGATTTCAAATCAGAGGATTTAACTATATCTAAATATATCGCAATGCATACATACCTTTGATTTAGGTTGATATGTACAAAATCTATTCCATAATTTACCAATACTTGTTTTATGTCTAATTTTTCTCTAAATCCTGTTTATCCGAAATTAATTCGTTATCTTTCAGGTATTTCAAAATTTGTTTTATTAAAACTCTATCGAAGATCTCTGATTGTAAATTTAACAATGTGATTGGTCTTTAGGTATTTATTTCCATTTTGTCTCCTGCTTAATAAATATCACCAATCCTTATTTAAGAGTACAAAAACACAGCCTTGTTTTATAATAAGGTTGGTTAAGGGTGTTATAATTTTCTTCTTTTACAGTCGGAAATTGCGCGTAGTATCGCTTATTTGTCGAAATTTGTTGTATTCGTTTTAATTTTTTACTTTCACTTAATGTTTTATAGTGTTTTATTCGAAATTCAAGTAAACCGACAATATTTTATAATGTACATATTAGGCAAAATGATTTGTTTCAAGTCCTGAATCAACAAAATAATACCGAATATGTGAAAATCTCTCATAATTATTACAGGATGTTTGAAAGTACGTATGATGTAATCCATAATTATGAGCCTATATGACTTGATTGGCTGAATTGTTTTTAGCAAAATGTTTGCCAAGGGTTTCAGAAATTCGGTTTTGCATTCAGCAGCTGTAATAAGAATGTAATACCAATTAGAGCAAACTTCAAAGTCAAGGATTATTAAATTTAATGAACCGCAAAATGGTCGGAGTCGATGAGTTCTTTCGCCAAGTGCGGAGGTGTTAATTATTTGCAATTTCGCTTCCGAATCATGGTGGGCCTAAACAAACGTAATACAGATTCTAATCTCCGCAAATGCCATTCAACTAAATCGTACATTTTCAATAGAGTAGGCAGGTAGGTATCTACAACTAACATGTCTTTGTCTGTTAATAAATATATTCATAAGCAATGGCTGACGTGATGTAAACATTCTCCAATGTATTTTAAAACTACAAAGAATTGTTTTTTTTGAGAGAGGATTAATTTTTTTTTTGTTTTTAGGTCGCTAGACAGGTTTCCTTCAAATTGGCAAAATAAATAAGGGTGCCGGATTTCTATTCAGCGAGCTGCTAGATGTTCAGGACCTTGTACGGTTGTTGCAAAATAGAAGTACGCATTTGTTCTCGAACAACTCGGCTTAATGAACCAGATCTTCGTACGAACTCGTTAGATCCCGATCGCAAAGAACCATCTTCACGGTTTGCGGATCTTTTTGAACAAGTGTGCTGGTGAGCTGGTAGTCTACTGCGAGACCCGGTGGGCCGAGTGACCTGTGTGAGCCGAGTTCCGTTTGAATTCAACGGCTCTGTCGGCTCGCGGGTCCACTACTGGTCCCGATTGTTTTTTCAATCACTGATACAATCTTGCTCTCAAATTACCCTATCATTGCAACAATACAGGATCTAACGCTGAACTCAATTCCATAATGAATCGCCTACATGTACTTGGTAATAAATATGTTTTGGATGAATCTATAAACATTACTAGCTTAACCTCATACAAACACTATTTAATTAAAACTGTATGTCAGCGCTTCTCAGATTGATTATAATCAAATATAGTTTTAAAGTATTAATTTATCCGGGATTTATTGTATATGAATTGTTTATATATTTATATATATATATATATATATATATATATATATATATAAATATATAAACAATTGTTGTATTGTATTTATAATAACTCTTTCTATTGTTCTCTTTTATGTATTTTATATTTATATTTTTTTTATCTATGTATATTCTGTATTAATATGTAAAACAAATGTTATTTTTTTGTAAAAGCCGCTATAATCGGCGTTAATAAATAATAAATAAATAAATAAATCTTGGGCCCATTTTGTTTATAATATTCATAAACGACATTGTTGATGTATTTGCTGATATAAACGTTCTACTGTTTGCCGATGACATGAAACTTTATAAAGAGATTAACCACATGATTTTATTACACTTCAAACTAACTTGAGATATCTTTTTGAATGGTGCTCAATCAACAAATTAGCATTAAACATAAATAAATGCCAGTTCATTCATTTTCCAAAATAAGTAATCCTATTTTTTTTCAATATTCATTAAATGATAAAAATTTAATTTGTGTTAGTAAAATTATTGATTTAGGCATTATGTTCGACAGTAAACTCACCTTTGTGTGTCATATTATTAATATTATCAACAAGGCCCTAAAGACTCTTGGCTTTGTTTTAAGAGCTGCAAAAGATTTCAATAATTAAGGAACATTTATTATGTTATATAAAACCCTTGTCAGATGCCAACTTGAGTATAACTCTACGTTATGGTCTCCATTTTTCAATATTCATTCCGATAACATTGAAAAGATTCAACGGAAGTTTCTAAGGTATATAAATTATAAATAATAATGCATATCCCTATACAAAACATAAATTACAATTACCTCTTGGATAAAATGTCTCTATTGAAACTTTCAGAAAGAAGAATAAGCACAGATTTAATACTGTTACAAAGAATACTACATTTTAAAATTGACTGCCCCGAATTACTTCAATGTATCAATATCCATGTTCCCAAAAATCATGCCGACATTTCTTACCTTTTTACTTCAATAACACCAGGACACCAGCTTACCAAAATTCTCCGATTCCGAGACTTCACAATCTCGGAAACAAATATTCTGATCTGGGTGATATATTTCATTAGAAAACTAATCAGTATAAATTGAATCAGAAATTTTTTGTCTTTAAAAAACCTATATTTAATATATTATGCCTTGGTCCAATCAACTCTACAATATGGTATCATTAGTTGGGGATCCACATACAAAACTAACATTACTCCAATAGAAGCGATACAAATGTTAATAATTAAAATAATATTACGAAAACCTTCCGATTACCCAACGGATCGATTATTCGAAGACTTTCAAGTGCCTTCATTTAAAGATCTTTATACTAAAAATGCATTAATTCAAATCATAAAAGAAAAAGACAAGTATTAATTTCTAACTGAAAACCGTACTCGACTTAGATATATTTTTCCATGCCCAAAATTAAACACTTCCTTTGCACAAAATTATTACACTTACCGAGCAAGAATTTTTTTCAATCGACTACCTGAAGAAATGAGAAACATTAATGATAACATCCAAATAATAAACACTGTGAAAAAATATTTTAAAGACAAACTTACAAAAAATAAAAATGTTTCCAATTGAATTAATCTTAAGAATAACTCACTTCAAATAAGTTTAAAATCATTTTTTCTTTAATTACTTACTTATTGTAATAAAACAATGTACACTCCTCTTCCAGCCACAAGCTAATGCTTCTATGGAAGAGGAGTCTTGAAATATTTGATCATATATTGTAACAAATAAACAAAAATGTACTTATATAATAAATATTGATAAAAAAAAAAAAAAATGTTGTATATTCTATCACTTTTATTATTCTAGACACAAATAAACCTATGTACCCATATAACTTCTGCGCTTCTACTGTTTTGTTTTGTTGAATCTTTTAAACTCAATTATATGCGTGAGTATTCATTTTTGCCATTTTGTTTACATTCTTCTTTATTGTATTAATTTTTAAGTGTTTACTCTGATACAAAATGCTTGTATTTTTTAAAAGAAAAGCCCACTAGGGCGTATAATAAATAAATAATGATATTGGGATTCATGGAATACTTGCAGACTTCAGTCACCGTGTCAGCGCTCCGGCAACAATATTTTGTTTATGTTAACATAGCAAGGACGAGTTATGTAACATTTATTGTTTATTTCAGTAAATCATTGAACAAATAATCTTGGTATTGAGTACTTCCTTAAGAATTTTGCTCACAACCTGCTCAGAACGGGAAGGCGACTACCAACAAAATTCTGTATTTTTGTTTTAAATACAATCTAAATTCAAAAATATAAAAAAATCGAGTAGTCTTACTTTCAGGATGTGCCTTGTGGAATACTTAACCTTGAATATGATTAATTATAACTCTATTTTTCCCCCAGTTTCCCTACGAGCCATACAGCGAAAAAACGACTCAATCATTCCGTTCTGACACGTGACATTGTGCGGATATGTATTCGGCATGACACCTCAGCTATTTGCAATGTGCTTGTTTTCCAAAGCCACCTTTTCTCTTTCCTTTCCTTCACCTCGCTGACTCATTGCCTCATCGAAAAATCTGCCGTCTCTGCCATTTTTTTTAGGCAGATAATTTACTTGAGACTGTTTTCCTGATATTTTCATTTATTTGTCATTTTTTTTATTACTGCCTATTAGACCATTTTCTTACATTTACTTTACATATTTAAATGAAATCAGTAAAGATGGACACAAAAGCTAATTTCATATTGAGAGCGTGAATATATTTTTAATTTAAGCTTTGTGATGAAAAAAGTAATATAAATTTATTATTTTGCTTCCATTTCTTGGCTTATCTACAGTTATTTTCAGTTTGATTCATTGTTTTTTTTTTTGATTTTAATTTATTCGAGAAAAATCTTTCTGAAAGCATATATCATGGGAACCATATATAGGTTTAATATGCATAAGTTAATTATTTTAAAGAAATGTTTACCCCACGTGTTTCATTTATATTAATATTTCTGGCATAAAATGTGAAAATATCATATTGCCAGATCTCGCTCTTGATAATTTTTGCTGCTTGGGCGAGTCATATTTTCTGATTTTGATTGTAATATATTATAAATATTTGTTTAGTCATAAAAATTTGTAAATGACAATTTGAACAAAAAATATTTTTTTAAATGTGTTTAGGTCAACAGTAGATGGAGAAATCAAAGCGAAAATGATTGATAAACTAAAATGTTTTGCACAAAAATCCGTGAGATAATAACTACTTTTTCATTAAAACATCAAAACTATCAAGAAATGTATCTAAAACAAATGCAATTTTGTTAGGTGCTAAACGATTCCCGTTTTTCTTGTTGTTTTTAGCAATGGATGTGTCTATATAGACATTAGCAGACAATGATAACTATCACTGTCGCGAATAGATTTTATGTATTTTTGAAATTTTTTCGATATTAATCGATAGGCACATTATATTATTTGCTATTTGCAAAAAGTATTGCAATCATTTTTTGGTAACTAAATCACGTGTTGCAAGAAAATATTGATAATTTTTACTTCAATTTTGTTTACAAAATGTCGATTACCACAATAGATCAAAACTCTGATGTTACCTAGAAAAGAATCTGTTTGGTTCAATCCGGATGTAATGGCATTAAAATACCTTCTGAATGGTTGATTATTTATATACTGAAGAGTTAATTCTAAATGTGAGAATGTTGAGAATATAGTTTTAAAAATGTACTTACCTAAATTCAAAAGATTCACTTATTACATAGGAAACGATTTCGATTGAATGAAGTGAAAATGATTTTAAACAATTCTTTATATTTTTTATAATAAAACATTTAATACAACTGTTATAAAATATAAACGAATAAATTTATCACAAGTTATGAATTCACTTCATTCAATCGAAATCATTTTTAGAATAGATCCATTTCCAACGTAAGTGACAATTTAAGCAATATACCTCAAGTGCGTCGTCCCGTCTTGCCACGCTTGTTACGCAAGAGTCAGTATTACCCTCCCTAGGTGCGCCTAAAGACGTTGAATATCGCGCGTCGCGCATAGAGCGTCGTCCCGTCTTGTCACGCTTGTTACGCAAGAGTCAGTATTACCCCCCCTAGGTGCGCCTAAAGACGTTTCATATCAAAAACTCTTCTCTCTACTCATAAAACGTTCACAATCAAATTACAGAGTAATAATACCCACATATACCTACTTACCTAGTTAAATCATTGGAAATCTTCAAAATAGTGTGTATTTTATTATAAATAGCACCCAATCTGCACCATATCCCATGAATTATGTCCGCTGATAATACCTATACTCCTAAAATGTCTATAATTTCTAATAACATTTGCGTGTTATCATTTTAGTTCAGTGAACTATTTCCATAATACAATTTGGCAATTCATTCCCAAGCATTGGAATATGTAATGCTTTTGTACAATCATCTGTGTTATTTAAAGTAGGTAATTATAAACATATTATTGTTGTATTGTTTGTAATATGTTTATTGCTAATAATTCCATTTAACGGTATGTTTGCAGAACTGCCAAAGCAAATACGTATTAAAATAATTAATGACATCGTTGTAAAGTGGAAACAGATTATGATCGTAGTATAATGTTAAGCAAGCGAGGATACGAAAATACTGGTTTTGAATCATTTATTTCTATTACAAGATCATTCAACACTGAAATCTTACAGCTTTACTGTTACTTTAATTTACAATCATTAATTGTAATGGATTAGTCAATGTTTATTACAATAGCCACATTTATTTCTTGTCTCCCTCATAAGCTCAAAATATTCTTAAAAAATCATTTGTTTGATTAAAAAAATAGGTCGAAATGAATTTATAAATTAGAAAAAAGAGGTAGTAAATTTTTGTCGACGGTGGAAAAAATCTTTTCTCCCCTTATTTCTAGAACTTTGAGAAGCATTGTCATGAACAAAAATATGAAATTTCTTACGTGTCTCGAATTTTTAGGTTAACACGAAAAGAAGCTACATTGTTTTTTTTCATGTATATAAAAATATCAGACATTAATTTTTTTAAAAGGAAAATGATTTCGGATGAAGTTAGAGAAAATCTACTAGTAGGTAAATATTTACAAATGCGCTTGTATTTTATGTTTATCGGAAAAGATGTATCATTTTAGAATTAGGCAACTCCATCCATATGCAGTTAAATAAATCCGGGTCCCTAGTAAGCAATATTTGGTCTCAGTAAAAAAAACCTTTTTGTTTTGATAATCAACATAATTCATGATTTCCCTAATAACAAGCCCTTCTACCCTCCGTTGTTTCAGCCCATTGAGAATAATTACGGCCTCGTACGGCTCCTCGGCCCGTGTTTTCTAGGGCCCTTCTAATTCCGTATCATATATGATCGTCTCTTGAAGCAAGAAAAAACAATAAAAGTCAGTCGGTTGAAAACAAACAAAATCCGCAATTCGAGCGGATCCTCGTTTTATGACCGAAGTCCCTCTTTGCTCCTTTTCAGCCCCTAGACCACCATTGACGTGGGTAATTTATTAAGTACCGTTAACCGAGAATCGGGTAGGGTCCTAAGACAGAGGTTCAAATGTTTATAAGTCAAGTTGATGAAAGCGATACGCTAAATTTTGTTAGGTGTAATATTCATATACTATTCACTTTGATCGGTTCTCTTTCTGTATTTAGTGTGCCTTGTTTTGAATATTTGATAGTATAACATAATGTCCTACCTGTGTTTAAAATTATACCTTAGTTGATACTGGTAATATTTCTGTGGCGTGGTACACCTTTAGCCTTTTGAGGTCCAACCTTTATGTTGATATGAATGGTGAGGTCCATCCATCACATAATGTGCATTCAAAGGAAACCTGTATTGTTTGGGCATGCTACAGAAAAAAAAAACATATTTAAATCAAATTTAACGATCATTACGCTCTCAAATATCGTTTTAATATAGCTTTTCAGTACATCCAGTTGAATGAATAGATAACAAAATGAATTGAAGAATGATTGAAATGGAATCTTGAAAGTGGAAATTAATCCATTTCCCGACATCCGATCCAACTCAAACTTGGCAAATAGACTGGATATTGATGACAATGCTTTTTATCAACACTTGGTGCCACTATAGCAATTTACAGAGGTTAATATATGTTATAACTCTCGGTACCATCCAATTGGGATTTGGCTTGAGTGATGGCTAGGTTTATTAATTTTAGTCAGTCCCTGAAGAGGAAGGTTCAATGCTCTGTCAAACCAAACAAAAAAAAAATTAAAATTGGCTACCAGCCAGCTCAAGAGATGGAAAGGTTGAATATTGAATATAGATGTATTATAGTAAAAACAGATTGTTTTTAAAGAGTCATATTTTAATTATTTACTACTGACCCTTCTTCAAAACAGTAGTTTTTTTAATGGATTGGTAATTTTTGCTCTCATTACATACCCAATCATCATTTTATTAATTTTTGAGCACTTAACTCACCTTCACACCCACAACAAAAAGTTACCGTTAGGTAAATTTAAAATAATGTTGAATGCTCTAATTACGCTAGAAATATTACTTTTCATGATTTATATGCTTAGAAAAGGAAATATTTCGAAAATAATAATAAAAACAAAAGGGCTGGATGTTTAATTTTTTTGAGTTTTTCTCAAAAATATTCATGAAAAACTATATAATTATATAGTTTTTCACAGCTTATCGTTGATTGAAAACCAATGCACGCCACTGGTAAAATTATTTAAGTAAATGAGAGGGCAATAGTTGAGCCTTTACACAGTACTGCGTTCTCACTCACCCTCTTTTCATACCCAAATCTCGTCCAAGCTAGAAGTTGGTTCGCTATAATGGTTATTTTTTATCATGTTTCATTAAACTACAAATGAAAAGAAGTGTTATTTATATAAACTACCTCTTACAAGCACCTAAATCATAAAGGTCACAATGGGTTAAAAATATACACCAAAGTTTCAGGGTTTTAAATAAAATCTTAAGATATATTGTAATAATATAAGGTGGTAAAGAATGTGCCAAAGCCGGACTCAAATATTCGATTCGCTTGATCGATCCATGACTTTCTCACCAATCACGTTGAAAGAACAACAAAACATTCCTGGAAATATGAAATTTATGTGTTTAAAAATTGTCGACATTTTATTATTTGTATTCTTCCTTTACTAAATCGCCTTTAGGTCTTGGTACCGAGTTAGACAGTAGTTTAACGAGCTCGCCCCAGAATCCCTAAAGCCTCAACTGTATTCTCACGACTTTTAGGGTTCACACAATTTTAATAGCCCGTCTTTCCTATAACTACTATTATTGCCTTAAATATGGATTGTAATTCATACCAGGAGAAAAACAAAATTTTGTGGGTGCTTCTTATTCTTAGTATAATTAGCAAATAAATGGCTTTATTGGAATAAATCAAGGCATCTGGCAGTAAGCTAATTACGTAGGTACAGATTATAGAGCATGGTGGCTAGGACCGAAGCACATCGCACCGGCGGACCAAGAAGACTCATGATCTTCACAACCAGTGATTAACATAGTCTTGAGCCTAGTCTCCGCCTGCATGGCGTCGAGCTATCAACTACATCGTTACTACCACTATCCACCACCGTTCATCTCCTTAATTCACGGTGTTAATCATGAGCTTGGAAGATTCACCATCGATTATTGGAGGAATTGCCACCAATTATTTCCATCACCATGGTTTCGAGCATCGACCTGTAGGAGTTCATCATCCAGTCTACGCCCGCCGCGCGTTATTACAGATTCACATCCTGCCATGCTGTGACATACATGCATCCCATCCAGATGCACACCGATACAAAATAATGTCCATGAAATAAAGACTTCGTCTTTAGACATTAGTCTTTACCCTCTAATTATCCACAAAAAAATGTGTTGCTTGACAAATGAGAGAAGTAGAAATTTAGTAAATACAAATATGTCTCTGAATCAATTCGATAAACATGTTTGCCGTGTTGGTGGTCTTGCTAGAGATCAATTCATTACATGCTTTGGGGCAGTTTAATTGCTTTAGTCTCGCCAATTACCAACATTCCGCTATACGCACACATAACAGAACAGTACAGTCTATCAAATTAGTACCACTAGTCTCGGAATAGAATGATCGAGGTCAATGGCGATGGATGAGTTAAATTTATTTATTTTATTTGTTTATAGACTATTATTAGCAACTAGCACTTCGGTGAACAGTAGACTTTGCGTCCAAAAACGTATTTTTCTAATTTGCTCTTATTTTATTAATCAAAAGCAAACCTTTCGCTCAAATCATTAGATTTGTAATTTGGTACTTAAATATCTATCTACCATATGCCATAGGTTTATCTATTTTACGTAGAATTTTTATTTTTTAAGTAATGAATTATACGTTTCGTCCAAAAAACGCCACAATATCAATGACTTTATTTTTATAATTATTTTTCCAAAATCTCATAAGACATTATACCATAATACAAAAAAATAACAATAAAAGAGTCCATATAAACACCACGATTTCACATATGAAAAAAGATTTAAAACTGATTCATTAAAACTGCCACCGTCTTGAATTGTAAACAAAAAGTACAAACAATTTTACAGGCAGACGAAATGCAAAACAGTCGAGTTAAAACAGCACTGAACAGGCAAGGCGGGTGCACTTATTCCCCGAATTAATATTCAGCTTCTGGGGCATGTCAGGGAATTCAGCCAACTTTCAGCTCAGCTCTCCTTTCAATGAGCGATCGATGAGGATGATGCGACGTCCATCGTAATTGATTTAATTTACTGACAAATGCAATTATGGTGTGTAAAATTTAGTATGATAATCTTTTTCAAAGGGATTGTGGAAGGTGAATAAAAACTCACTTTTTATCAAACAATACAATATGCAAATTTAATTTGATTGGAGTACAATAATGTATCCAAAAACTTTGCGATGAAAAAGGCGAAAGAGAGAGTGTAATTCATTACAGATGAATTTATTTTAACGTACGCAATTTATGGCTGATTTGAACGTTCGCTCGGACGTTCGGGAGCCTTCGGCAAACTCCGGTTAGTTTTGGAATAACTTCAATTGGGTAGTAACCCACACGTTACATTTTGTTTTTTATTGAGGATACATTATTAATACAATTGATAGTTATTTAATTTTGTGTTTAACACCGGATATTTGAAAGGGGACGGATTTTTTCTAAAAAAAATCATGATTTCCAAACACAGTTTAAAAAAAACGGAAAATCTTTTCTCCAAATTGTTTCATATAATGAAATTCAAAAGAGACAATATGACCATATACACATTTTTTAACCGTTTATTGTATTATATGTTTCTATAAAATTTTATTTTGTGAATCTTGCATTATAAAGTAATAAAGACATGAACCTACTTTGATATTTTGAAAGCACAAAAATTTGTACTGTAATTTGTCTGTTAGGACGGTTTGTTTCACGAAATTTGACAATTCATCAAATTTCAAAGTAAATTTTTAAGTTTTGGAGAGGTTACATTCAAGTTTCGTTATTATATCATTGTTGGTCAGTTTTATCACATAAATGAAAAAATAATATAACTTGAATAAAACTTTCACGGAACTTGAAAATTTACTTGGAATTTGATGAATTCCTCAAATTATGTGACGTAACCCGAACTTAATAATAAAAAATGTATTAAAAAAACATGTATGTATTTTTTATTTACGTGTATTTTATGATCGTGTTATGTTTCAAATTGGGTTACCAATATCCAACAAGTTTTGCTTGAATAAAATCTTAAGTAAAATAATAAAAAAATGTTACTGGAATATTCAAACACGTGGCAGTCTCTACATATTGCGTCAAACAATCTAAAACCTGAATAGACCTTTTATAAACCTTTAGTTACACACCACATATTTGAATCTCAATTTTTCATTAATTATCTTTTTTTAAATCTTCACCGTTCGTACGAGCACACATAAAACATTTTCTCTTTGTACAATTTTGTTTCATAGATTAAGATTGTCAGATTTTCCATTGTGCTTGAAATGAATTCGTATTGCTTTGTGTCGTATATTATATGATACAATTAATATCTGTCGTCACAAAATTTTACTTAACAAGGAACATTTTCAAGTTTCATTAAATAAACATTCCTGTCATTGTATTTCAATTCGTATTCACATTATTTGAATTGGATTTTCAGCGAAATCAGAAAGTAAAGTAACAAAGAACTCCTTTTTATCAGAGTTTCCTTTAACTTAAAATTTGATCATTATTAAAACATTAATTTGAGCGTTTTTAATATTTGTAAAGATGATTTTTGCACAGCGGGAGATACTCATTGTTGCCATTATTATTCTGCATCGTCTAAATATTAAGAGGATCGTTAAACGTGTGTTTGACTAATATCCCTCATGAGTGTTTAACTAATATACTTTCTCTCGGGTTTGGGAAAAGTTTTTGGAAATATTTGGCTGTATCCAAGTGAAAATATACAGGTGTGGTCAGGAAGCGATTTGTGAATGTTCATGAAGTTTTGGTACAATTTTAACGATGTAAATAGAATTTGTAAACTATGTCAAATCGGTTACCACCGTGTTACTTGTTTTTGCGAAAAGGTGAGAGCCAAATAATAAAACAGAAATTTTCTAGAAGCAGCTTCGCAACGTTCCGGTTTTAATACTTTGTTCAATGAAACTTGGAAACGCGAAATGAAGTTTTCTTTTGTCTTGTGAACTGGTTAACGATGATTTTTTTTTACAAATATTTTTATTACAAAAGGTGAAAAACATTTCATTACCACACAACCAAAACTGCATAACTAACTACTGAGAAATTAAATGGAAGAGTGGTATAGCCTTTGTGTTTTACAGTACTATAGCAAGAAATCAACCCATTTTTCAATTTTTTTATTTATTGTAATTTTTATTTTTTATGAGTTTAAAAATGTATTTTAAACATAAAAAAATTATGTTGGTTTGACTAAGGATTAAACCTTTCTACCAAGGAACTGAAGTCGACAACTATAATAAACATCGCTAAATGCCGATATATGTAAAACGATTTCAGATAAATTCGTACATGTCTGTAATTGAAATGGTGGTTGTTTTTTTTTTGAGTTTTGTCGGTTTCTGGAAGATTCCATATATACATATTTTTTTAATTTGTATTTTTTTAAAGAAGACAAACATTACCAGGTGACGAATAATCTGATAATATTTGAAAATTTCCTACTACCTCCGCAATAAGCGGAAAATGTTGCTTGTGTTGTGATGGAGGACTTGAACACACTACGCCTGGGTGGGACCCAAACTCGATGTGAACTCAGCCACCGACCGGTATAAAAACTTCACCGTTATAAAAGAGATTTCCACAATACGAACTCTTTGCAATCATCACACGACACTATTAAATCTTTTTAACTTGGCGATAATGTGCACTATTTTACGGTCTTTTATGAAAAATTATCGATTTGAGGAATGAAAATAACAAGCACTTTGAACGATGGTAAAAATTTGAACATAAACGCAATGATACTTGCGTCGGTCTTTTTTCAAATATTATTTCTTCTAAGGTAAGACTTGACACTTTAAGAAAAAACAAGTAAAGGGCAATTTGAATAGGAACAGCAATATAGAACAATGATAAAACTGTTTTAAGATTGAACAATCCGCGTGTGGGTACATGATTGCTACTAAGTTGAAAGAACGTATTCATCGACATCGAGTCCATCTGCCTTCGGCTCTATCGGCAAGTGGGTTAATTTCCGCTTCCAAGATTTGCGTTCATTCACTACCGAAAACAAAATTGATATTCAAGTAGATGAATTTAAAATATATTTTAATTAAAAGTGACATTTATTAAATATTTTGATATAGTTACTTTTAAAAGCAGTTTAAAAAATAACTACTAAATATATATGCATCTATTTTACCAAGCGTACCAGGGTAGAAAAAATAGCAAAAATCGAAGACATACAACAATATTTACCGACAAAATCTCTTTTTTCTTACATAAACACTTTATTTTTAAATAAATTTTCCATAAAACTCCCAATCGGGCGTAATATTTAATATAAGTTATACGAGGAATACCTGAATGATGTTTTATGTAGCTAATATTATTATTTAGGAGTATCGCGTAGGAGCGATAGTATTTATTTTTCATTTACTTATTGTAAATTACTTTTTACCGTTATATTAATTTATATTAATAATAATGATTGGATTATTTATATTGCGCCGTTTTCGTGATAAAATCACCTCAAGGGCGCTATTATTTTTATGCCATCTGCAATTTTAAAACTGTTTTTTTTTCTCTTCTTATATTATGTACATCTAGATGGAAAATTATATTTACTATGTATTGTGTTCATTATTTTAAATTTTCTGTTATTTATTTTGTTGTTGTTGTTTAACAAATGAAATCCTTCTGTTAGTACTTTATTATGCAGTAAATCATGTAAAATATTTATCATGTAAAAACCATTACGGTGTTTAAGTTAACGGTGATAATTCCCTTGTCATTGATAGTTATTTTAATACCTGGATGACTTTTATAGCGCCGTTTTTGTGCAAAAACACCTCAAGGGCGCTGTATAGTATGTAATGTAATGTAACCCAAAATGTATTGCTGTATAGGAACCCATAATTAACATTTATAAGTAAACCATAGACAAAATGCGAGAAATAATTAACTAAAAAATTTGCCTCAATACAGGTTCGCCTAGTAAGGCAGGGTATACATAACTTAAAATATAGAATATTATGCCATTTCTATATAACACTATTACATACATATTTACTTCTTCTTTTAATAGAAACTGCTCTATTATTGTAACATTATTCTTTCAACAATCTCATTGTTACTAAATTAGATATAGTTATATAAAATTAAAATAATAATAATAAAAATAATAATAATAATATATTTTTGAGGCGACGATGAATTTTTTAACGTTCAACTCTTTAGTGATTTTAACGGTATATTTAGAATTGCACCTTAATTATTTCCTACTACAAGGAATTTTTTGTTTATCTTATATCAGTACTGGCTTCCAAATAAGCATTTCTTAGGCCTTAAAATATTCTTCTACTATGCCTATTTAGGTACAATAGGCCATCGAATTCAACGACATAGTTGTACTGTCGCAGAAATTAAGCATTAAGTAACATTTAGGATGGGGATTTGTGGCCGAGTGGGGTCTAGCCGCCTGGTACCCGCCATCCTTTCCTCTTCAGCCCGCTGCCTACACCCTGAATGCCAGTAAATTGCCTGTTAATTATCGCAGAATAAATTTACATATTCACCCCGGCTGACCAGCAGTGTCCCCACTTGAAGCAGGCCTGTGATTACGTATCACTGGAGACGCAAACAAGTAGTGAAAATGAAATAAAAGACATGCGCTTTGTCTGAGGAACGGGGTAAAAAGACGTGCCACCAGTTTTTTTTTATGGAAAATGATCAAAAATTTATTTCGTATACTAACTGCTGTAAATTTTGAAATGAGCATGTGTGCGCGTGTGTGTGTGCATGAGTGTCACCAATCATATAATACATGGTAATCACCAACGAGACTACGTGCCGAGTCTCAACTCGATCAGTTTCTTTGTAGCCATGCAAGTGCATGTAATTTATGTATTACTCTAGTTATCAATCAATTGCGTAATTTAAATTATTAAATAAAATCATAGTTTTCTGGTACATTCCATTCGTGGCTTGAAGACCTTGATTTGTTCGTGAAGAAATCGTTAGATTTGAAGAGCAGCGTTGTCCTTAAAGGATATTTTAGGAAGGCTTTTGAATTTATTCCTCGGTTAAATTCAAACAAAAGGAAAAGTTGTAAATGTTAATCTATTTTAACACCTAATTGCCAGCTGTTATAACTATAGACTTTCTACAAAGAGAAATACAAAAAACACATTTACTATGATAAGTTGTGTTTCTTTTTTTTCTGTTTGTTATCATATTTAGAGAATTATATTTTCATAATTTGAATAAAACAAAGTATTTTTCCACGACTGAATGAATAATAAATATAATTGCCATGGACAAGATTTTTTCCCACAAAGATTTAGAGTTCAATTCCAATTAAAAGTTTATTTCAACTACTTTCCTGATAGCCTCCCCGCGTTTGTGACAAACTTTTAATAAAATTTAACGAGTTTAAATGAGCTCGATATTTAATTGATTTTAACGTTCCAAAGTTTTATACTGCTGGCTTCTAGTCAAATAATAAGTAATGGAAATAGTGTGACAAAGAAAAGTAAATAACTTTTGTAGGTATCAAAAGAATATATTAAATTATTTGTTGGAAAGTTGTACAAGTACAACACGTTTTATGCACTAAATGTTGTTACGTTGCAAAAACAAGCCTATTAAACACAAGTTGCTTAAAGGAAAATGAATGGAAGTCACAATGCTGATGTCGATTTGATTAGACATCCCAACCAAAGCTGGGGCAACCTTCGACCAAACTAAAACTCTAGAAAATTTACGTGATTCCCTTTGCGCACGCAACAGACCATAAGTCCGCGTTGAAGGAATCCGCGATCGAGGCCAACACGAGACAACTCCACACATCTGTACCCCTATGAGCTGACTATAAACCAGTATCGTGTACATAAAAAACAGTGAGATGGAACCCAGTTAACTAGCTAGGATTGTGTGTCCACCCGTGTCTTAAGTAAACTATCATAACCTCCAAAGCTTGGTTTCTGTGTAACTAACCACAATGATTTTCAGACCTAAATGAGATTATCGCCCAGTTTTGAGTCCCTGATAGCGGGTTCTCTACGCTCTGCCATCGTGATCGCTGCTAGCCGAGGCATCGCGAACGGTAAGTGAGACCCCTTCAACCATTGTCCATACAGTAGGGCTCCAGGCTCCAGAGCCCGAGTTTGGTACGTGAACACCCATAACGAGATTGCCTCATGTTTCAAGCGCTGCCTTGGGCTTTCCTGACATGAGCCATTATCCGACCACAGCCCGAGCGCTCCAAACATGGAGCCCCTCTGTCATAACCACCACACAGGCCGTAATAAAATAACCATATTTGTCATTTCTCAAGATAAAAAAATATCGTATAATAAAAACAAAACACTAATTTGTAGCTGTTTGAAGTCGCACAATTTATCGATTGGTTAAAGGTCATTTTTTTATACGTTGCATGTTATCATTGTTCCTTAAATCACACCCTAGTTGGGAATGCCATAAAAAATATTACAATTACGATTAAAAATATACAGAGTTTTCCAATAAGAGGTGTTATTTTGAATAGCCCGCTATTTTAGTAGAGAGAGATGATTAATGATTTTTTATGGCCGGAATTGGATGGTATTGATCTGGACAACGTTTACTTCCAACAAAACGTCGCTACGTGCCACACAAGCAACGAAACCATTGATCTTTTACGATTGAATATCAAAATAACACCTCTTATTGGAAAACCTTGTAGTAATAGAAAAAAAATGACTATATTTATGATACTGCGGTAGGCTGCTGCAGTAAAGGAAGATACCTGAAATTTGAGGTACATAATTAATATCGTTACGTCCAGGCTACTTTCTAACCAACTCTATATTAGTGGGTACATTATAAAAAGAATGCACCCGTTTTTGTATTTTTTAATGTATTTGAAGGTAAATTATTAACCACTGATGTGCCGGTGATGATTATCGGCGCTTGCATTCAGCATTATCTCTTCATTATTATTATTATGTGAGTTTCTAACCCATAAGACCTGTTGATATCAAATTGAAAATAAACTAAAATCGCTTTTCAACGAAAAAACAAATCTGAAGAGGGGTTTTGCACTAAACTAGTAAAAGGAAAATAATATTACTGAGTTTTTTTTTATGTTTACTTATTTTTTTAGTACTAAGAAAAAGATTATTTCTCTTTTTTTAATGTGAATTACCGCACAACAGCCCTGATGCTGACAACCGTCTGGAACCAGTGACACTATGTCATCTCCAATATGAGTATGTTGAGAGGCTGAAGGAGGTGTGAAGAGGAGGAAGGTGGAGAAAAGAGGGAGGTGGGGAAGTACATTGTTTTTCAGATCCGGTCACCAAACACGACTAAAACAATTTCAAGCAAGTTTTTAAATCTGATTTTTTCTACCACTCCAATAAGTTAATATTTTTCCTTAGAAAAATAAACACGAAATATAAAGTTACATTCCCCTCTTCATTCAGCCTCCCAACACAATATATCGAAATATACAACTCTCGCTGGCTCCAGACGGATTTAAATTTCTTGCGCGGTACTCAAATAAACATTTTTTATTTATTTTTTCTAAAACACTAGTGAGTTATAACGAAATCTAAAATATTAGCAATCAGATAACACATGGCACATGAAAGGTTAAAAAAATACAAAAATATTGTCTTCGAGGCTTGAAAAGCAACTTGGTGAAGGGTCGTTGATGCGTTTTCCTTCAAAGTTATAATTCTTTTAAAAATCTCTTTCAACGTGAGTTTATGAAATTTTTTTAAATATTATAGAAAAAATTAGCCAATTAACATCTTTGTCAATAACGGATTAGTGTGGGGGGCAGATTCAAGAAACTACCATTGAAAAGCCTTCCACCCCTAACATTCGCTTATTTCTCTTAAATGGCTTTAGTCATTTGCCAAAAGCCGTCCTGAAAAACCGTTCTCCGGGCATGTCATTAGCTAATACTGTACAAATACTAAAATTTACATAGTCAAATCTTCCGCCCCGCCCCCTACTCCACCCTCTCACCCAATGCAATGTGGCGGACGGCGGAATACATTACATCATAAATATTTTCTCTCAAGAAGAAAAGCAATGAACAGGACTTTAAACACTTTTTACGGATGATATAATTTAGTGCACGGAATAAATTCAAGCGCGTTAAACCTATTACGCTGGTGGAAAGAACAAAATCTACTGGTATTTTATATAGCGCACTCGAGTCTGTAACGACCATCATCACTTGGCTGGATGTGAACAGTTCAAGGATAATTTATTACTAGATTCGTTTATGTTTATTCTTAATGTATGCAGTTTCAGATGATATTGCTGCCTGAGCATGGCTTACACAAACACACTTTGCTGAAACGATCATTGCTTCTGTTTTAAGTAATTTTGCTTTTTTTACTGCTTGTCATAGTTTAAGACCAATTTACAATTTTTTAGGAAATATACATTTTATACACTCTCGTTTGTATTAAAATTAACAATCGGATAAAATAATTTAGTAGGTACACTCACGAATAAGTATTTACATTGCGTCTTTGAATATGTTCTGTGAAGGTACAGTGTAGAAGTACAGTTACATGAAAACGAAGGGAACATTGATATTGCTGCGGCATTATATTTGCTGGAGTTTAAGGTAATTTATGTAAGTGAGTAATCGTAGTGTGTTCCATTTAATTAAAATTTTGATGTTGGTTTTGAAATTAAATATAATATGTTGGTAGGTTCTTAAGATCAAATGTATCTACAATTATATGTTAAAAAATATTATGTAAACTCTAAATAATGTTTTTAACTTATGTGGATACAAAAAAAAAAATTATGAAAATGTTGAAAGATTGTTTGCTCTTGATACAATGAAACCTGTTAAATGGTAAAATTATCGTAATACTATTTTCAATCCAACAACTTATCCAAACGATTTCATTGATGTCGAATCTCATTGTTTTCTTCAACTTATACGACTCTCAATATATATATATATGTTATAGTGGCTGTACTCAGACATTCATATTTTATCAAACGAAATGATATTAACTCCCCACCCCTAACAAACGCCACTCACCAGCATCTTGTATAATAAAATGTAAATGTATATTTTTAAGAAAATTGTGCGCTCGCTGAGCAAAAATAAATTACATTATCATAAAAGGGTTTTTTATTCATAAGAGGACGCATTCACCGTTTGTTTGCAGGACGTATGGATGCCGATGTTTCTGTGCGTCATTATCATTTTAATCGGCGGAATTGGTCGCTTAGTGAAATTGTAACGTTTCATATCGCGGCGGAGGATATCCGACCACTTTAATTAATGCCGACAAATACAATGATGTTGGCCGAACACAGACTGATTTACATTTTGAATGGGAAGGAAAGAATTTTCTTCGCGGCTTGCGAATTCAAAAGGTGAGTCTTTTGGATTTACTGTGACCTCTAACAGATGAAGCATTGTATATATATGTTGAACATTATTCTTATTATTGTTAAAATAGTTTATTATCTATTCTATTTTCATAGAAGTAACTACATGGTAAGTTTAGATGGTGAGGTCGTTACACCAACGAAGTTTTAAATGTAACTTATTTTGAATTGAGTTGTTAGTTTAGTAGTTTATAGTTAATAGTCGCGAAATTAACACTATTGGATAACTAAATGAATCTGATAAATTGAACCTTATTAGTGGACACGTTTATTAAAAGATGTTTTGACATACCATAATAACATTAACTATAAATACTTTAAACCTTATCATATTTAAACTGTAGACCAGTTTAAAAATAATTATTTATTTGCCAAGAAAACTTACAATAAGTAAAAGTATAAGTATAATTGGGTGTGCGGTGAAAATATACCAAATTATTACGAAATAAAAAAATTATTGATAACTTTTTATATTCATGGAAAAATTATACTTAACTATGGAATATAATTTAAATTGCTTTTATACTATCAATTTTGAAGTCTTTTAAATTATTGTAAGTTTTTCATTGTACTGAATCAATCTTCTTTTAAATATCGACTTTCTAATTTTAAAATTAGACTGATATTAGATTTTACTCGTTAAAATTGTTTTATTTCTAATATTATTGTCTTTCAAGTCTTTCACTGTAATGGGACAAATTATCCTGGAAAAACGTCCCTCACAACACAGGACGACAATATGAGTAATACCTTTGTGAATAAACAATATATATGAAAAAAAATTAATCCATTATTTAATGTTTGTTCAATATCTCTTAATATAATATATATATATATATATCACAAGCATAAATGGTGTGGATAGTAATTATTATTTTTTTGGTAAACTAATGTTTAAGACAAGATGTTTTATGCATAGCACAAAGGGTAACAATTATTTTACAAGCAATAATTATAAGCCTGAAACATTCATCCCCGTCCCGTTGGCGTTATGTATCTTTCATCATGAGATTTTTCAATGTGGATGAGTGTTTCAGGCTAATAATTATTGCTTGTAAAATAAGGTGTGGATAGTGTTGCTGTATTAAAAACTTATCATCACAAGTACTTACTTACAAACAAAACAAAATTAAAAACCCTTACCCATTTTTTTCGCATTTGATACGTATTAGGGCTAAATGTACACAATTGTTTTTTTCATCCTAGAACCGATTTTAATTTAAAGAAACACAACCAAAGTCCCCTATAAAATTACGCCACGAATGGAAAACGTAATAAATACGTCCCGAAAATTACGCTGTTTCGGCATTATATCGGCTTTGTGCAAATTCCATTCGATTTTATGTAAATCTAAAATGGAAGCAACACCGACTGTGTGAAGGCAAATAAAATCATTGTTCTCTGAAACGAGGTAGGAGACCATTCCAAATAAAAGCACAACTTTCCGAATTTGCAACCGGCCCGTCCTCGAAGCGCTGCCCACCCGACCAGAATAAAACTAAATAGAATTATAATTCACAAGTTTTGTGATGTGGCATCACACAGTGCGGCAGAATCGTTCAAATATGGAAAAAAAGTTTTTTTTTCTCCTTATTACTCTCTTGTCTACGAACATTGATTAATGTACCGAGCAAAATCCAAATCTATTATAAATGTAAGTGTACAATGTGCATGCCACTAAAACTAAGAGACAAGTCCCGGTAATATCAAGGGAGTTATATGATGTGGAGGTCTTATATACCCGATCCATGAAGAAGGTTCGCATTTTTACCTGAAGAGCGTGCTTTTGAAGATATAAGGCTTGTAAATTTCACCTTCTACAAATTTATAGTTTCTTTCGTTCAGAACATTCGAGAGTATTCGAAAGCATTCCATAACATTCCTGAACATTCTTGAACATTCTGGATTATTGTGAAATGTTCGGGTATAGTCTGGAAGGTTTGGGAACATCCTGGAATATCCCAGATCATAATGAACTAAAAACGGGAATAACGGGTTTGTTGATAAATTTTTAGTAAATTCGCAATCGCGACATTTTTATTTTTTTTTATCTGGTACATTATTTTGTTACAATTTATGTTTTCCAGTAATGTAGGCCTCACTGGGTGGCTTGCCCGTGCTGAGGCCTTCATTTTATAATATGAAAATCTAATCTACATATTACATTTAAAGAGAAGATAATAAATTTGAAAAGAAAATAATAAATTTAAAATTAAAAATACGAAATACATAATAATACATTTAAAATTTAAAAAAAATACAATATAAATAATCTTGTGTGTTTAATCCATTTTGTTATTTTGTGTGTGAATTTATTTTTATTTTCCTCAATTTTAATTTCAAGTTTTAAACTGTTGAAAGCTTTTATAGCATGTAGCTGTTGAAAGCTTTATAGGTAGTGTCTTTGTCCAAATCTTGAATTTACTGTCGGAGTTTTTATGTTTTCTTTGTACGCTTGTCTAACTGGTCTGTTAGTGCTATTTTGTGTATGTTGAAATTTATTTTTTTTGTCAAAAATGTAGTTTAGTAGTGTTTTAACGTATAATTAGCGTATACCTAGTACGTCACAGCTGTTGAATATTTGGTCTGAATCAGTCAGTCTATGTTTTTTGAGTATTACCTTTAAGATCGTTTTCTGTGCGGTTTCTATGTAATTGATAGCCGAGTTTGTTGCTCCTCCCCAAGCAATAATTCCATATTCTATTATTTATTGGCAAAGTGCAAAATATATTGTTTTCAATTGTTTTATTTTATATATATTTCTTATGTTTAGGAAAATGTGTATTGTTTCGAGAAGTTTATTTGTGATTTGTTTGATGTGATGTATCCATCTAAGGTTATGGTCAATTACGATTCCTAGATACTTTATTTGTTCTGTTTTTTCTAGAGGAGGGCAATCGCAGATGTTGGTGTTTAAACATTCGTGTATTTTTATGGTGTTTGTGTTGTTTTTTTGGCTGTCCCGTGCTATTTATACTGTATGTTGTGAATTTTGTCTTTGATATGTTAAGTGTAAGTATGTTTGAGTGAAGCCATGTTTTCACTTGCGAGATTCCCAAATTCGCTATGTTATATACATTATTCCAATCCTTAGATTTGAAAAGTAAAACTGTGTCATCAGCATAGCTAACTATTTCACCGTCTATTTTCATGCTGCAAAGTTCATTTATGTAAATAGTATAAAGAACGGGCCCTAGTTTGCTTCCTTGTGGAACTCCATATGTAATCGACAGTGGTTTACTAATATGGTTGTTAATTTTGACTTGTTGAGTTCTGTTACTCATATAACTTTTTAATAGTTGAAGTTCCTTGCCTTTGATACACATGTTTTCTAATTTTTTAAAAAGTGAATTGTGGCAGATTGAGTCAAAGGCTTTAGCTAAATCTAGATATATCGCTATGCATTTGTACCCTTGATCTAAGTTGCTATGTATATAATCTATTGTACATGCCAAAGCTTCTCTTGTGCCTATTTTGTCTCTAAATCCATATTGGTTATCCGAGATTAATTTGTTTTCTTCTAGGTATTTTATTATTTGGTTTTTTAATACTCTTTCGAAAATCTTTGAAAGCGAGTTTAACAGAGTGATTGGTCTATAGTTAGTTATTTCCATTTTGTCTCCGGATTTATAAATGGGAATAACTAGTCCTTTTTCAAGAGTACTAGGAAAGCAGGAGTGTGTTATACTAAGGTTGATTAAGTGTGTTATAGGTTTTAAAATTTCATTTTTTTAATATCTTTATGCAATCCGTTGTTATCTCATCTAATCCAGGAGCAATTCGGTTTTTTAATGTGTTTATTATTTTGTCAATTTCCTCTTCCGAGGTTGTTTTTATTGTTAATCTGTGTTGTGTCGGTTTTATATTGATATTTGATCTGTTTGTTTGTGTTATGCAATTTACGGTTCGCTAAAACTTTTCCTATATTTGCGAAGAAGTTATTCACATGATTTGCTATAGTTTCTGTATTTGTATTGACGTCTAATTTTTTGGAGTTAATATTTAGATTTTCAATAGTATTTTTCTGTTTGTATTTTTGTGTGTATGTAACTTCTTTTAATGTTTTCCATATTTCCTTTGGGTTATTTTTTTCTTTTTTAAGTTTTTCTCTATAGTACAATTCCTTAGCCACTCTAATAATTTTCGTGCAGATGTTTCTATATCTTTTATAGTAGTTAAGTTGTTTCATGTCGTAGGGTGTATATTTAATTTGTTTGTGAATTTTGTCTCGTTTACGAATACAGTTTAATATTCCCTGTGTTATCCATAGTTTAATTTTTTTTTGCTTTGTGTGTGAGTTTTACTTGTTTTATGATAGTGTTATTATTTATTTCTTGTGCTAACATGTTATTAAATTTATCCCATGCTTCTTCCACGTTCTCTATTTGGTATATTGTACTCCAGTCTATTTTTTTGAGTTTTTCTTTCAAGTTTGAGTAGTTTATTATTTTTTTTGTGAATATTTTGTCTCGGTTGGGTTTTGTGTTTTCGGTGTCTATTGCTATCATATTCATGTAGTGATCTGTGATAGTGCTTTCAAGTACTACGGTTTTGGTTTTTAGTTTTGTTTTGATCATTATATGATCTATACAACTTTTTGTGTTTTGTGTGATTCGTGTTGGAACCTTTATCGTTGGCTCCAGTCCATGCTGTGCTAGTAGTGTTTGGTATTCTATGTTTTGTGGGTGTCCGTTTTGTAAGATGTTTATGTTTAGGTCTCCAATGATGATGATATTTTTATTTTTGTTGATTTCTTTTAAAGTATTGTTAAGTGCAGTTAGGAAATGTGTGATGTTGTTTTTGGATGGAGATCTGTACATCGCAAGAATACACGTTTCTTTATCATATGTTATGTGTATGCAGTTGGAGTCTGTTATGTGTATTTCTTTGACGACTGTATTTATTTTATCATTGATGTATATAACTATACCATCATTTTGATTTTTGTGTTTTTTGTGTGGTGTGTGTTATTGTCTTTGATTGTTTTTGGTACATATTTATCGTTCAACCAGCATTCTGTCAGCACAATTATATCAAAATTATTATCAAGCTGTTGTAGGTATATCGTAAATTCATCAAAATTTTTATTAATTGACTTAATGTTTTGGTGTAATATTTTGATTCTATTTTTTCTTTTGTGATGTTTGTAAATATATTAAAATCTTTTGTACTTACACAGTAGTGTTGGTTGTCCGAGTCTGTATATTCCATGTAATCCGCCATGTTGGTGATTAATTGTGTAAGTATTTGATGTGAAGTGTAGTTACGTGTGGAGTTGTGTTTATGTTAGTTTGTTAATGTCATCACAATGTTTAATATTGAAAATTTTGCCTTCCGGGGTCTTCCTGGTTAATAAATGGCCTCTTCGAAACCATACAAATTTGTAGTTAATTATTTTTGCATGGTTTTTTAATTTCCACATTAGTTGCTTGTAATATGGCGTCATTACTTCTCCAATGTAAATGTTTTGTTTTCCGGGCTGGTGTATTGCCTCCGTGGTGAGAACTTTTCTTGATGATAGTATAGCATCCCTTTTATTTTTTGTTATTTAATTTGAAAGTTATTTTCGGTGGGTGGTTTGGTCGGCGATTTTGGATGTGATTTATATTCGAAATTTCCGTGTCTTCAGTTCGAACTCCGCACGCAGCAGTTATTTCTTTTATTATGTTTTTTGTCATTTTAGGATCATTATTTTGGATACCTGATATTTCGAGATACTTTTCCAGTGTCGCCTGTTCCATCTCTGTTGTTTTTACTAAAATACTTTTGAATTCTATGTTTTTTTGTTCTAGTTCATTTTTTATTTCAGATATTTCTTTTTCTAACTGTGGAAGTTTTTCAATAGATTTTATTAATGTATCGTATTGGTCGCTTATAAATTGAAACGATTTTTTATTGTCCGCAGATTCCGTTTCTATCTTGTTTAAAATCACTGTTTTCATTTCATCGAATTTTTTGTCTATGTAATTTATAATGTAATTCATATTTTCTGGGTTTTCAGTGTATGTTGAGTCGGTAGGCCGAAAGTTCTTACTAGAAGAAGGAGTGTAATTGGGTTGTGATTGAGTTTTAGGATCCAATGTTTTACATTCTTTGCATTTCCAGTTGTCTCTGAGTGTTTTTGACATTTTTTTTAATTTTTCTGCGGTGCTATTTATGCAGGTGTAATGAAATGCATTTAAGCATACGCTGCATATTTTATGCTCTTGTTTGGACTAATAATACTATCGCAACTATAGCAGTCCATTTTTGTAATTATTTACGTTTATTTTAATAATGTATTTATTTATTCAGTTTCTGAATATTTGTCTTGTATGCGAGGTTTCTTGGTTTTATTGGAATAATAAAAATATATGTTTCGCAAATTAGTTTGAAACAATTTATGTGTTTAGTTCCATCTGTTGACGAATAGCGGAAACGCATTAAATTATTTTATTTTTTGTTTATTCCTGTACGATTTTCTGCCCTCTATGGTCAAGTAGCGATAAACTGTACAATGTGTAGTTGTGGCGTTCAAATTGATTTATTTTCGTTTAAAATTTGTTAATTTTGTTCAAATTTAAAGTACTTTTCACTTCTGTGTACCGCACCACTGCGCAACATTAACTGATTTCGCTTAGTAGACTTTTTTATGCTTTATTTCACTGTTTTAATGTATGTAGACAGTCCGGCATAGGCAATTCAAAAATTACATTGACTGAAATTTCGTTGCTTCAACTTGTCATTTAACAAATTCTTCAACTCTGCAGCTACTTTATACTGATTAAATAAACTTTTTATACTGATTAAAATAAACTTTTTTCACTCAATTTCGCTATTTTAATACGGAGCAAAACACTACTCGACAACTGTCATTGACAACTATAGACAATACATCGGTATCTCTTCTCTTAACAGTAAAAATCACAGTGACTGTCCGCATCTATCTGTTTTTGCGCATCGTTCTTCTAAATTATGTAACGGAGTTAAATAGGGTTTTCACAATCATTTGGAGAATTTCTTCCGGAAGGTTTATATATATATATATATAATACATCTATATTTATTGATAGTATAGAAAAGTCAAGCAACGCCGGGTACCTGTCAGCTAGTTATTAAGTAAAAGAGATTATTAGTAGGACTTAAACCAACTTATTTATTTTGTGATGGATTGATGAATTCTTTCAGGGATTTTAATTTGGGCGGTAATTGAAATGAAATCGTTTTAGGAACCAAAAGGCTCAAAATATTTATGTAACGTTACCATTTCTCATAAGCTCATAACATTTACTAATGGTTATTCGGATTTGTAATAAATGCTGTATATAAACGGTTTCTGCTTTAGCAACTGAAACAAAACACAAGGCCATTTTGAAAATAGAAAACCTCAAAGGAATTGTTAATTTTTCTTGCTAGAGATAAAAATGGTTTTTAATGTTTCATACTGTTGGGGCATACTTGCTTTTTGCTGAAGGGAAGGGAGGGGTATTTAAAAACTGTGTTTGGGTATGACTTGAAACATAATGACCTGTAGTGTAATGGACCGTCATAATTTGTGAAGATTATCATCGATGTGATCAACGCCATTTTGAATACTTATATATGTTAATGGATCCGTTATCCACCGATTCTCGGCCTGTCCGCATTTCTTTAATTTTGATAACGATACTGTTTAATGATAGCATGCAATTTCCTGATAAAATTTAGTCATTCAGAATATATCAAGCATAAATATTCTTTTGCAAATAACTATTATGACGGAATGCAATAGTATCATTATGTCAAAATCAATATAAATATTTGTTTGAACGTATGTTCCGCCGTCCTCATAAAACATTCGCTTTTAACTGATACTTTGTTAGGAGATCTTTTCAATTCATTCGTTAAAGGCTTGCCGTCCCGTTTTTAACAGGAAATCGAATAATTTGACCAGTATTTTAATAAATTAATAGTATTTTTAAAAGTCTCATCCATGCATTCTGATGGCTGCATGGATTAAATGGCGTAATTTTTTTTTCACGAAGTTGATCGTTTATTTGTAACTACATTAAAATAAAGTGTCCGTTGGTCAAATACATGATTAAAAAGTGAAAAAATTCAGAATTAGTTTTTAAAAAATGGTTTTTTGTCTAGGTTTCGATTACTCCGCGCCAGTGTGCAGTGCGCATCGCCCCCAATGGGTCTGTGACGGATTAGCGCCGCGGTGGTTGTGACAATGGTCCAACTCGTTAAATTATTAACTTGCTTGCTAACTACAATGATCCCTTCTCTGCAAATTATTTAAAACAATGCTTGAAACTATATTAATAGTTCAAATGTTTACGAAATTCACCACAAGCAGGCCGCCACTAGACCGAAACGGTGATTTACCTCATTGTATAGATAACAAAATTAGAGGTTTCCCCGTGTAATGCAAACAAAATTACTTACACAGTATTTTCATACAAATTATTGATTTTAAAATGCATTATTCAATACACAACGTGTTTTTTACTGGTTATACATCGCTGCGTTGCTCAAGTTTGAATACTCGTTTTATTAAAAAAATGTAGCACGGCTGATGTGAAACATCGTAATTGATTTTTAATAAAGGATGTGAAAATGAAAGTATTCAAGTATTTATAATTTAAGAAATAAAACAATTATTTTTAAATTAAATATTAACAAATGTTTAACACATTAAAAATTGATAATCATATAGAACAGATCCATTGCCAATTTTATTGAGAATAGATGCACATATATATTGCACAGAGTTTTGGCGGCAGATCCGACAAATCACGACACTAGACTAGTGAAGCGTCGCTCCGTGCAAGAGTATTCAAAAGCGTCGTCCCGCCTTGCCACGCTTGCTACGCAAGAGCTAGTTTCACCCTACTTGGTACGTCAAAAGATGTTTCACATCAAAAACACGTCTTGTTTTGTTGCACTCGAATCAGAGCTAAATAGCATCAATCGATTGATCGTTTTTCCTATGTTTTTAACAAGAACATCTCGAAACACTGCGAGCCTACCTTTTCTTTGCAGTGTTAAAAGTATTATATTATTAATATCCTCTCACCATTACTAAAGGCAGATTTAAAAAAAAATATTAATGAAAATGTTGTATATGTGCAACACATTTACAATGTAGCACTAAACTATATATATTCAAATATTGAAGACAATATTAGTGATTTTTAAACGAAAATCTGAAACAGAAAAATCAGAAAAGGAAACGGTCACATCTGATTTTTCTGTTTCAGATTTTCGTTTAAAAATCACTAATATTGTCTTCAATATTTAAATATTACAATTTGAGGTTTTACTCAATAAAGTTATACCGAAAAAAAAAAAAAAAAAAAAATTAATATATATATTCATGCTATTCATCAGAACCAGCTTTTAGAAAGACCCAGTAATGCATTTGAATTCTGCAAATATTCGAATGCGATAGGATTTTTTGATAGGCATTATTACTTCGCCGAAATTTTCTCTCGTTTAAATCTGAAAAGAATTAATTACGAGTTGGAAACTCTTCAATTCCTTTGATTGGTAGCACACACACCCGCGACCACCGGAAACGATCTGCTACGGAAACTGCAAATCCTGGAATAAGGTTAACCCTCTAATCTAGAGAGATGAACAATCCCATTTTACGTTCCAGTTTAGTCCCAATTATTCGCCGGCAAAGTTCGATGTTTTAGTTTTAATATTCTAGATAACGGCAAATTAATAATTTAAGTGGTCATTAAGAATTAATTTGCCGAGTGGATTGCGTTAGATGATATCATTTTAAGCACCAAATAATTAACAGAATGATTTATTGGTTGTTTGTATCTAAATATCCAGACAGAATGCAAAATACTCTCAGTATCGCAGTGGTGAACGACCCTCATTCACAATTGAAGCATTGCAAATTGATTTAATGGGTTTTAGCCATGTTTCGTAGTTCAACTGGCACGAGAAGAATGGGAACAGTTGAGACTCTTGTGTGGAGTAATATAATAAAAATGTTGTAGGAAGTAAAAATCAAAGCAAACAAGTCTTTTCATTTTTGATTATTAATTAATTTACTCTCAGTTAAAATAGATCCATTGCCAATTTTAGTGAGAATACAAGCAAACATGCCGTACAACGTTTTGGCGGCTGGCGGAAAGAGCCAACGAGTCACGAGGCTGGCCGAATGAAGCAATGAAGCGTCGTTCTGTTCAATAGCGTCGTCCCGTCTTGCCACGCTTGTTACGCAATAGTCTATTTTACCTCCCTAGGCGTGCCAAAAGACGTTCTACCTGAAAAAACGTTTTTTTTATGTGTACAAGCGATCAATTTTTTAACTAGGTACCCGTGTTTTTTTATTAGTAAGAACACAAAATTTCTCTCCTTTTCTATGTTTACAATTGTTTTTGTTGCTTTTACTCTGTTGTTTTAATGTAGGACGTAATAGGTAGTAGGTGGCTACCTACTATTGTAGATATTTGGAACATTTCCGACGGACAGAACGAAATGACCGGAACGATCCTGCAAGAGATGTGCAGTGTTCAGGCTTCAAGTAAAGCGAATTGACGAAATTAAGTCCAGTAGATTGTAATCTACTAATCCTTTACAGAGAAAATATTTAAAAAAATTATTTTATTTAATTACTGAAGACAATATAAGCGAATCCTAAACGAAAATCTGAAACAGAAAAAGATAGGTCACACCTAGACTCGTAGAACCCAGGACCCTTGCCTTGCCGGGGCACGGGTTTGAGTCCTAGACGTGACCGTATCTTTTTCTGTTTTAGATTTTCGTTTAGGATTCTTTTATATTGTATTCAATAATTAAATATTACAATTTGAGGTCTCACTAAGTTATTCCAAAAAATAAAAACAATTTATTTTACAAACAATTTTACTCAGTTTGACAAAATGAATTTGACAGTGGTGATCGCAACAGGCGAATCAAGAGTGGACTGTAAAATATTAATTGTCAACTTTGAAGTTGACACAACTATATATAGAGATGGTGAACATGGAGTAAGGAAGGAATCCGACATACCCCTTTGATGTTCTTCAAAGATGATGATGGTATGATTTCACTCACAGGAGATATGATTTCACGCACAAGCTTTCATAACATTCAGGTTGGATATGAAACACACAGACCACAGGTCTTCACTGCACAGGCCTTCTACCCAAGTTGATATTAATAACAGCACTGACAACAAATATATGTTCATTTAATAGGCTCCATCAAACTGGTTTAACAGTCACTTTTACTGTTGTAAAATGTCACACACACACACGTGGGTATAATCAGATAATGATAGGTACTTGTAGGTAGGATGGGAAATGCAAGGAAAATGTTAAAGGAAGATTAATAGTTGCGTCAACAACCGTAAAAATTGTTTTTTCAGCTAAAACTAAAATCAAAAGAACAAAATGATGACTGATAAACTTTTCCGCTTATTGGAAGTTGGTTGCAAAAATTATTTTTCTCTAAATTCTCGTACGGTCTGGCATCGTGGAATTTGCTCATCAACGTCTTCTGATGCTAAAAGTTAAATTCATCTGTTTCCAGTTTCTAAATTCATAATAGTATAATGTTTGATGTTACGGGGTTTAAAATAAAACCAGATTATTAAATGCATTAATGTTAGAGACGAGGCAACATTTGTTTATCACGTCTATACCTTTCCAAATAATCGTGATTAATGTTTAATGTTTAGCTGTCTTTATTTAATCAATGTTTTTGAAAGCGTTACAGTATCTATCTTTGGAGCAGACTTGTTTTGTATTATTTGTTGTTATTTCTTTTTCTAGCTAACCTTTTGACGTGAATGATCTTTTGGTGCGCCTAGGGAAATAAAATTGACTCTTGCGTAGCAAGCGTGGCAAGATGAGACGATTCTCTTGCGCGGAACGATGTTTAATTTGGCCAGCCTTGTGACTCTTTCCACCCGGCCGCCAAAACTCTGTGCATTATATTTGCTTCTCTTCTCACTAAAATTTTCAATGGATCTATCTAAACAATGATGACTTCTTGATTTCTGTATTATATTATAATATGTTTCTTCGGGTGGGTATGTTTTAATAATAATACCAATTTGAATGATTGCCAATTTTTAATCGGACATTCTGAACCCTAGATTCATACTCAACCCTCATACCTTTTACCTTGACAGAACTTACTCTCCTTCCTTTCCTTAAAAAAGACCCTCCACACAGCACCCCATCTATCCAACATATGACATCTTGTGCAGAGTTAATGTATTTAAAAAATTAAAAATATAATCACCCAATGTTTGTCACAGATCTGCATTACTATAATCCATATTATGATAACAAACAGTTAATAATTATCATAAAGTATCAATTTATTTTATTGAAAATTTTTTGAAAATCATGGTGTTTGATAACTTTGAAAAAAGTTTTGGATATAAATGACAAAAATTATTTCAATCAGTTCTTAACCCTTTCAGCCCCAATTAACATGAGCTTTGTGAACTTTTTAACCGTAATCTTTTCTGTGGCGTCTATTTTTTCCGTTCGGTTGAAATCCTTATTCCCGCCACAACAACGATAAATATTTAGACATCTGCTGATTATGAGTTTCATAGAATTTCTGCTGTCATTGAGTACTTAATTTAAGGTGAGAAATCAATATGTTCTACTCGAATTAAAAATATTTTGACCCATTAAGATGTGTGCTCTAATAATAAAATCAGTTCAATTTACTGCTTACAGTCATTTGCCAGAATATTGTAAATGAATTTCAATGTTCATTCAAATTAACAATGGTAGTGACGGACATGTTATCGACTAGTATGGTGAAATCTTAAAGATTTATTATCCTAGATTATTTCTTTATTTCTGAATGAATTTTAGTTAAAATGTTAATTGTTTGTACCTTAGAGATTATCACTACATTGTAAATGTGCATTTTTGACATGAAACAGTTATTTGTATTACTTTTGTGTTATGTTTATTTTACCTTACTATTTAAAAAATACCCTCTGACGTTCAGTGTTAATCCAAATTAACATAGAATAATTTCAAAAAAAAAATTAAATACCATAAATTTTCACATAATTTTCTGAGGTATTATCAAGCATTACATATTTTATATATGTGGAAACAATAATGCGGTTGTGAAAGGGTTAAGTTGTTTGAAATGCCACCGCGCAGAAAGGGTAAACTCAATGTAAGGGGCATCATAGACCGCTGTCACGGTAGTTGTTAGGGAAATTATTAGTTGCTCAGGGTAATTATTTTCCCTCAGAGCCATTTTTGGGTTTCCATCGTATGTTATTTTTTTTTTAAATTTAACAGGTAACAATTGATAGTTGCAACGTATTTGTTTTCCTCCTGACCAATTTAATAATTAAACTTGATAATTTGAATTAAATTAACAGGCCAAAGTTTTTATTAATTGTCTTGCATTTATTTTATATACAAACAGTGATAAACAAACAGACATATTTCAGGCGTCCTGAGACGGCTGTTTTTTTCTTTGTAACCCGTTGGCGGTGTTTTTTAAAACAGTTGACAAAAAAAACATTCGTCCACCATCGTGCAAGCATAATTCAACAATAAAACACTTTCATTGAGCCCTCTCAAACTCCTAATGCCCATCCCTTTATTCATATTCATATCGTAACATTATATCGATACCACATCGAGCAATGTAGGCATGGTATTACGATCGCGTCATATCCGCAAACATGCAGCCAGCGCTTTGCGATCTTCGTGACGCCTTCCAATGAATATTCATTTCGCCGAGCGGTATCGGCGTATCTCGAAATACGATTTTTATTCCAATCATACGAATTTGAATCAATCCTCAGGGGAACACGTTGTTTTAAGCATGTTATGGCGTTTGTAGCTAGCATGTCATAACTGGAATGAATATTTTTCGCTTTGGGGACCATTTCTGTGAAATATACATGGCCGGCTACATGGTTCGCGGGTAGGTGGCCCGCAGTTAATCCGAAACACAACACAAAGATCTCTGGTGCATTATTTTTTGCCGCAACATGAAATTATCACGTGTTGGTGTCCAATTTCTTCATTTAAAAGCAGGATTTTAATCGTATCATGGTTTCCCAGTAAGAGTTTTAACTTTGTTATAAATGCTTGGTGTTAGTTGAGTTTTATTCTGCAATTAGTAAATTTCCCCTTGTTGTACTTTCAATAATGAATATATATTTTTTTACTTAAACAAGATGGAAATTTTAGTGCAAAACCATTATTTTTCGTCTTTGAGGATGATGTGTGAAGGTTTTTCCAAATAAAATATGGCGTTAACCTGGTACTAAAAAAACTCGAGGTTGAATAATAATAACGATGTTGGCAATGTGTATAGACGCGCTGTAGAAATCTCAAAGTGGCATGCAAAAAGCACGTCAAATGTAGTACTTTCGATTCTGTGGCTTTAGTATCAACTAAACTGCCACGCATCGCGTTAAGTCGTGTAATACCTAACGTAAACGTACCTAAGTAAAATGCCAAAATGCTCTTGGGTAAAATCCAACGAATAACGTTTTGTTGAAGTTTACATACAAATACATATGTAAATAAAAATACACATGTGAATACAAATACACATGTAAATACAAATACATATGTTAGTATAAATACATATTTAAATACAAATGCTTATGTAAATACACGTATATTACATATAATTATCGATTATTAGAAATAAATCAATCAATTTCCCTCCGAACATTTTATGCGCCATTAGAGAAAATTCAAGGCTGACTAGAAAACAGTCGAGTGCAGGTCTGAAAGCGCAGCTAACAAATTACGATGTGACTGCTGTCGCTAAGAAAACTTCACAGTTTAAAGTAGTGTAAACGTTCTCTTTATTTATGTGTTTACGGTAAAACACACACATCAGCAGTAACAACAATCGCCGCCATTTGCAAACTGCCGTTTTTCTATTATGACACAGCACTGACTTAATCAATTGGGCCTGTACTTGTTGGCCTTCGACTTACCTTTAAATATTAAAATTAATACATTTTTTAATGTCCATCTTTGTTATATATAAACAACGTTAAAATTAAGAGTTTACTGGAAAAAAAAAGTGTCAAATTTTTATTAATTTTTTGAGATAATAATAAGTCTAGATGCATTGTAATCTCATTTGTTTAGAACATTTCTTTGCGCCGTTTTCGTGAGAAAATCACATTAAGGGTAAAAATAGCTTTTGTACAAAAAGGTGAAAGAGTAAATTATTATACCTTTCCAGGAGATTATTCGTAAAAATCAGCGCTTAGGTAGTTTGTTTTCCGCTATAGGCATATTAAGAGTTTATTTTAAATGTAAATACATAAAATGTATTCAATTTTATTTTCTTATCGCTAACCAGAGTATACAATGTATACAGTATCGCCATGGGAAAAGCAGCACTCAGAATCGCCAAGTTTTCCAAAAAAATCCATTCTTCAGCCTCCTCGAATTATTAAAGACATTTCTTGATTACTTGTGATGTTTTCACAAACATTATAAAGAAATACATATATCTACTTTCTACTAAGGTGGGTACTTCATTGTAAATTATTCGTAAGGCAATAAATTTAATTGGTCTTGTGTTTGGAGCACTCTCATTGTAATGTCTGCATTATAAATTATTATATTGGGAAGGAGTATATTCACGTTAAAGCAAGGGCTTACAGTATTCAAATTCATATTCTTTGTTGTTTAAAGCAAACCTTATTGAATTTAAATAATGATCCTTTATTTCATTCCGAAAGTTGTTGAATGTTTTATAAGTATCCGAATTTGTGTTAAGTATCTGACAAAAGGCCAAACAATATCCCGCCTTAAATGATTTAGAAGATTAAAAACTTTCCCTAGACGGACGTTAATGTTAATGGAAAAATGTTGTTGAAATGACGCTTCGTATAAATTAAATAATCATTCGAAAGTATAATAAAATTCACTGTCTAAAATAATAAACTCTAAGAATAAAAGTCTTTAAACAAAACAGGGAAGTTGGCTTTAATGTGCTTCAGGCAGCTAGGAATAATCTTCAATTTTGAACTTAAATCTGGAGCAATTTTTTGCTGCTCAATATAAAGGTAAGTGCGCGTAAAAGTTCTGAAACAGTCTATGGGCAATGGGCAATGGGCACAGTTAGGCGCACGGAAAAGTTTATTATTAAAACAGTTCTCATCCATACGATTATTAAAACTAAAACTTTTTTGAACAACATTTTGCTACACATAATATCATCTTTTTAAAATAAAACTTATTTTGAAACATAATTAGTACATTAGTAACTACTCATTCTACAATAATAATAAAAAAAATGTTTTTTCTGAATTTCGTAAACGTAAAAGTATGTTTCCAAATTTTCTTATTTAAAAAAATCAGAACCAAAATTTTTCTCTGAAATTAAAAGATTTTCAAGTTGTTACTTAAATACATACCTGCTTCAATAAAAACCATTAACATTTAATTTTATAATTAATAAGAACAAATAAGGAGTTATACAATTTTTTTAAATTTTTTTTATCGAACTTTCTTCAGGCCAATAGGTACCATAAAACTGTTTTTTTCGACTTGAAACCACGATCATGCAAACACTGGCCGAATAATAAGGTAAAAGTATTAAACACGGCCACCATCTTGAACTGGAACCGGAACATAACAAATAAATTTACAGACAAATAAAGTTTTAAATAATCGAGTTAAAACAGCTCTTCACCACACCCATTCAATGACAATAATTAATTAAAAGTTTATTATCTACTATTTTATCATACGTTGTAATTTGGTGAACGTTCAACTGTATGGCGAATAGTAATTTAAAATTTAATTTCATAATCAGCGTGTCTTAACTTATTTACTTTGATTTACTTGGCGAAATACAGCATTAGGTTCCTATGAAATAAAGGCATCCCTTGCAAATTGAAATAGAACATGGAATATTCCTTTGTTTGAAGGTAAATAATTATTTTGTGGTAAACTTGCGGTGAGGTGTCATGGAGGATACTGATTTTAAATACCTACCAAGTAATATGAAATTTGCCAGATGACTAGGATAAAGATTTTGAAATTTTTATCTCATTTATTTTGCGTGCGTGATTTTACTTTTATCATATGGAATTATTTACTTAGTTAATCTTCTTATTTGGATGGAAATGTTTATGACGTTACACTTTTTACTTAGATGGAATTATTCACATAGTTACTCTTCTTGCGCAGATGAAAATATTAACTTATTTACTCTTCTTACTTAGATGGAAATATTTTCTTAGTTACTCTTCTTATTTACATAGAAATATGTATTTAGTTACTCGTCTTGCTTGGTTGGTAATATTTAATTAGTTAATTACTCTTCTTATTTATATAAACTTAGTTATTTAGATCGAAATATTTACTAAGTAACTTTTTTTACTTAGGTAGAAATACTAACTTAGTTACTCTTCTTACATAGATTTAAATATTTACTACGTTACACTAATTACGTAGATAGAATTTTTTTACTTCGGCCTCAGAACTCGAGTAGGTGTAGTCGGTAATACGTTTATTTATTTTGTTTCCAATATAGGACCCTACTTAACATACATCTACTTAATGTAATTTCACTGCCCTCCATGTGAGGAATCTGTCATTCAGAATCGACACTTTACTTAGCGACTAAATTCAAATAGCCAGTCAAGCTTATAATGCACTTTCCCATTGATTATACTTTATCGTTTGCTTAAAATTATTTTTATCGATAGTTATGCAATAAAATTTCAATAAACAATTAAACATACCTACTGATGTTGGTTGCCGCTACATGAATGCGTGCGGATTCTTTATTCGAAATGTACATGTATTTGTTTTATTTAAATGTTTTACAGATCTAAATCTGTATCACTAATGATTTTTAATGTTTAACCAAAATGTTCATTGATTCCATTTGTGTTTAAATGTTCTTTACCTTAATGTTTATCGTCTTTCTAATTATTCGTCAACCAAAAATATAAATATTGTTACAAGTTTTTCTAACAGGACACCAATATAATATTTAAAATGAACTAACACATAAATGATTTCATTTTGTTCCTTGAGGTCCAGCTCCAGAATTTTCCATTATTTCCCGATCTCATTGTTAATACTCTTCCACAAGTCTTTGCAGACGACGCTGGTAATTGAACCTTTTTGTTTCATATTTTCGAACCCAAAGTGAGGTACCTACGGACGGATATGTCAAATAATAACTGTCTGTAAGTGGAAATAATTAATAAACTATGAGTACATTTCAATGCTTCAAAGAGCTGCCACTTTCATTGGGAGCACAATTTCAAAATGAAGTCTGTCTCCATTGAAGCACTTTGTCACTAATTGAGTTTGAAAGGATTTTAATTTTAAAAGGTACGCAGTTAGCTTAGAACGTTCTCTTCAATAATTATTTAAGGAGAAACTTAGTTTGCGGACTTTTTCTTCTTTAATAATACTTAATAAATAGCAAAAAAAATCATTGTGTCACTCAGCTTCCACGAGTATTTAAAAATATCACTAAATTCAGCTAAAAATAAGGGAATTTAATTAAGGTTTTAACCTCTTGCATGAATATTGTCATAATTTAATAGCAGTGTGAAAGGCAGGACCGCTCTAGCGGAAAAGGCAGTAACTTGCTGCCACTGGCTTTAACAAGGCATAATAAACTGTACAACTGTTGGAAATTTTAAAATGCATCTTTGTATTTATACTTAAGACCTTATTTTAGTAAAATGCTCCTTAAAGTGAAGAAAACCTATGACTAAGTAAACAAATAAATTTGTAAAATGTGTAAAACATTGTAATTATTATAATGTATTTTACTATAATATCATGTGTAGGTAAAAGGCTCTGTACTCCTTTAAAGTGAATGCTAATTAATAGCTCAAGGTTCATTGAGATAAGCACAGACTGTAATAAATTGTAGGGAAGGGAAAATTAGAAATTTTAGTCAAAGAATATCCAGTTTCTTAGGAGATAGAACTTCCAAGCCATTAACCTTCGTGTGTGACAGTCCCCGTTCATGCAACGATCCTTGCTTGTTTGATATTCGTAGAAATAAAGATGCCACAATGGTAATAATATAACATAGCCGTCTAAGGTTAGAAGGCAATTAATACATAATAATAACATAGTATTGGTATATAATAATACAAAGACATACTTTAAAAAGTTCCTTAAAAGCATTTGTAAATTTTCAGAAGCACATTGTGAATTTTTTAAATCTGATTATCATTAAAATTCAAATCAGCGACAAAGCGTTGGTGAGGATATTAACATTTGTGTGAATGTATTTACTATTATTGTAGTGGTTTACAGTAAAATATACACAGTTGTGGTAACAGTTTCGGAGAAGACGTTTTGAGTTCCATTAGTCAGTCATGAAACAAAAACATGACAAACATTACACAACACAACCCTAATTGAATCAGGAGTAGGTACCAACATAAAGTAAGTTGAACCCTCGCCGTGAGCTGAACTTACAAAGGGAATCAGAATGGGAGGATTATAAAACCGTCAATCAAGCTTTCTAATAAGAAAACAGGTTGTTTGAAAAGTAAGACGACCAGAGCGAACAATACGTAAGTTGGTACATTTCCATTTAATTCAATAATGAATCTGCGTGAATAATTCATGAGAGTAATAAACTGAATATGCCGTGGACGGAGAAAGCCGGGAGTACAGCATCCTTTTTGCCATCCCAGAAGTATTTGCATTTAAGGGGCGAATTTTTTTATGTCATGTAAATCATCCGCTGTCATAAATTAATGGATTAAGATGAAGAATTGGACATGAAATGTATTTTAGCGTCAGGACGAGTCACTTTTTTTTCTTTCATTTGCATTGCCATTGTAACAAAATAAATGATTGGCACATCTTATTCTGCTCGTAAAATATCAACTGATAAATAAATTTGGATGTATGTATTATTGTGTGTTTAATTGTGAGGTTTTTTATAGTCACTGGAATGGGATAAGATGTTGAATTATTAATATAAGATTGGTTTTTAAATAGTAACTGTATGGTTTGTGTTAAAATTTTAGCTATATTGATACTTTTATAGCGATATTTTACATTTTAATTTTAAATTTTTTAATTAATCCTCTAAATTAATTACACAAGACGTCCGAGTTGGATAACATCAATGTCCTGGTCTCGGCACCCTCTATGATAAACGTCGACAATAACTCTTTTGATCAATATTTAATTACTCAAACATGGTGCTCTCCTTATTGGAGGTTAGATATTCGTCACACACCACTGTGATGAATTAGGCTTCCAGTACTTATATTTCAGTATTTCAGCTAAATTCTTTAATTACAATAATCAAAGTTCGACCTTCCTTTTTTGTTTCTCCTAGCAAGTAAATTGCTCATAAAATGTGTTGCAGAAAAAACTGGAATATTACTACGTCATATTGCTAGGTACATTTGGGTGATATTCATTAACTGGGTTTGAATTTTCCCAGACACGTCTGTTTTTTTTTATTTTTATTTCTATTTATTTTTTATAGTTTACTACAGGCTATGTGATAAATTTGTTATTTTATACCTTCTGTAGTTTTTAATCAACGTTAATATGTTTCTTGAATTTAACTCTTCCCTTTCTGAACTTCATTCGACTAATCTCCACAATACTAATTTATGTTCTAATATCATTCATTAGTAGCATTCGTCTCTGCGGCCAACAATTTGTTACACCTAAAACAATGTGATTGAGAAATCTTACCTTGAAAGTTCATCTATTTGTTCGCCTCGAAGAGTCTGTAGTCTGAACGCAGTGCTTATATAACTGAATAATAAATTGATCATTATAATGCCGAGCTACAAAATGGAAAATTGTAATATGGTTAAATATTTCAACAGTTTTTTAGTTTTATGTGATTTAGTTATTTTCAACTGTAGTAAATATTGAAACAGAACATGTTCTGTTAATGAATTGGACTTCTCCAAACCCTACTAGAGGAGGTGAGGGAAATAATTACTCCCGTCTTGTCTAGTCCCAACTCCAACTCCGAGTATTTAAAATTTATGTGTTGAATATCAATTGATCAATTCTTGACAAGTTTTGCCTCTTGCCAAACATGATTGGTCTTACTGAAGGATACTATGATCAGGATTAGGTAGTGGTAATTGTAAAGAAAAAAAGAAGATCTGGTACCTTTATATTTGTGGAACTGTTCAGGTTCGTTGGACATGTCTGCCTTGTGTCAGGAACTAATCCAGGTTATAATCAGCTTATCTAGGATGCTAAAACTTGAAAGTCCACTCAGCCAACATCAAAAAATTATAAATGGTGGCAAACTTACCACTTTCGAGAGGCAGGGGAGAAAAATTTGTGAAAGAAGGGACCGGATTATACTTTTTATGACAAAACGAATCGCGTTTTTCTTTTGCTTTTTTTTCACCGCGATCTTCTGAAAATCTAACTATGAGTTATCACAGTAACAAAATAAACTTATTTAAATGTTTAAATTTCAAAAAAAATTATATAGTCAAATTACCTCCAGTTTTCTAGAATCTAAACAAAAAATTAGAAATGAATTTATTTACCCTCACGAGGTAGGTAGATACTGATTATTTTGATTTTGTTCTGTCAATAAATTTAGCAGTGGAATGATTTGCCGGCCTCTGTGTTTCCTCCCTCCTACAACATGAGTCTCGATGAGACCCATGTTCACTCCCTCTTTCCCTCAAGAAGACCCTCCACACAGCATCCTCAGAGATGACATAGGCCCTGAGGGAAATTATTTTGCTCAAGGCCTCTTCTTGTGTGGAGTTAGTGTAAAAAAGCAGGTTGCACGATAACTTCTCAGAGAATTAATAATTTTAACTTATTTGAAATTTATATATACCTAGGTACAAAACACCATACGAAAGAACAAAAAAACTATTTTTTAAGCCGCTACTGATGGAATCGAAACCGCAATCTTTGCACCTAAAGTCAAATGCACATACCTCTAACTAGAAGACCCTTTAAATTATTTATTTTTTTCATTTTTTGCAATTTAATTAAGCAACTTAAAATCATTAATAAAACTTAACCGACACTGAAGGCATGCCTATGGAAAAAAATCGTTGTGAGCTATTAATTCCAATCCTAAGCAATTATTGTATCTAGCGATTCCAATGAAGTTTATAATTGAGTATACAATATCACATGGAATAAACAATACATTTAAATAAGTTTCTCTCAGTATGATCAAGATTATTTCAGAAATGAGGCGTAAATGTTTAATTCGTAGAAAAGTGCTTCCCAGTATGAGTTTGCCTGAAATGCGAAAACCAAATTCCCTGTGAAATTAGACACAAAAACACATAATGTTTGTTGATAACAGATTCTACCAAACACCCTCCTTTACGTTCTTCCATACTGGAAGATGTTTTCGCTTCTAAGTTTCCAGCGAAACCGCAAAAGTTTCGGCAGATCCGAAATAAGTCAAGATCCACATATTCAAAATTCTCCGCGAAGTTTTAACCACAAGGCTAAAAGGTACATCTCTCCCGTTTAACCACGTTAAGTCGGTTTGTTGAACATGGCCTTTTCTTCGCTGAGCCGTGAAAATTAAATGTCCAAAAAAGATCGCATCATGAGTGATGACAAGCACCATACGGATAGGATTCTGCGGCTTGTGGTAAGAAACGAAGTACAAAATTATAAGTTTTATTTTTATTTGTAAATCAGAAATTTAAGATTTTGATATAACGCTACCCTCTAATTCAATTATCTTTTTACGGTTGATTTCGATTGTTTCTGAATTACGGTGTTATTGATAAAATGCATCAAACAGTTGGTATCGGGTAAAATTTTCATAACTTCGTTTTCTTCTCGTCAATTTTACTGTAAATTCAACTCTTTAGAACAATTTTTTCTCATGGGGTGTTGATGAAACATAATTCAAATAAAAAAATTTACTACTACCGTTTATTTATGGGATATTATGCGCTTTCTCCTCCTTTTGACAACGTTTCGGGCAGCGATATTGACCTGAGTACTGTTTGCCGTGAAAACCTTAAATCGTAAGTTTAGTGTTTACAAAGTTATTGCTTTATTTTAAGTAGGTTATTTTAGTAGGTAATAACCTTAACAAGGTGTAACTATAAACATCGAAGAACGTATGATACTTAGTCACATAATTAATGAAGACCAGCTCTCATATGATAGCCATAGTGAATGGCAAGGAGAAGTTAGAGTCAGTATAGTGTCCAATATGATTGCCTACATATTCTACAAATGTAGCAGCAATGTAAAAAACATTGTTCAATGTATTCTGTATAAACTTATGTACTTATGAGACACGCTATTATTACCGGAATGACTCCGAATTCAGTACAACAACATCTTTAGAATTATATGTTTGGATATAGGAGATACAGAAGCGCCTCTTTAATGTTTACAGTGCATCGAATGAATGGATTCACTGGCGTAATAATACAACGGGTCATACGAAGCAGGATGCGGTCTAATATATAATTGTCTTCAACAACACGGTGGTGACCGCAGCCTACCAGCACCAAGAGCCACTCCTGAGCATAAATATACCACTCTCTAGATCGATATCTTCGGGCTTTTTGTATGTAACGGAATTATACAGTACTTAACCACAGATATACAAGCAGCATACAAGCAGCATACAAGCAGTACCTACCGTGCGGAGCAGAGCAGTAGACAAGGTAGAGGAAACTCAAGGCCATTTAAAAAAAGATGCGACCATAGACAACATAATTGCTCTCAGCCCACTCTATTCATTCACTGGCCCAAAAAAACTATTATAAAAATAAAAATGTCCTTGAAGCAGAAAAATGTCGAAATGTTTTCCAAGGGCAAGGTTTATCTGACTAAGAAAATAAACTTTTACAGTGCATTTCCTTAAGATGAAACTTGTTAATCTGAGAAGAAGAAACCCAAAATGACAAGAAATTTGCAAAAACACTGAAGAAAATTTCCAAAACATGATTGTCCGACAGTACGACGAAGAATTCCGACATTTTTCAGCCTCATGAACTCATGGTTACATATGTTTAAAAATCTTTAATTTCACCAAAACAATAAGATAATACAGGATAACACTAATCAATAACATGAATAAGTTTATCGATATAATAAATAACATTTATACGTTGTGGAGGAAGACATATGCCAAGTATGAAGCATTGTTCAAAAAACCGAACGAATAACCTAAAAAACTGTCAATTCACTTTAAACTTGAACTTACGTAGGTAGGTTGAATAAATGTTTGTAACTCGCTAACACTATACTGGCTTATATTGTATTTTTATCACGAACAACTTTAACACGCAATATTTTCGACGGAAATGATAGTATTTCGGCAGCAAATGACAACCCGCGTGTATAAATAAACCACACTCATTTTGTTTGAATGATTTGAAACTGTCAAACGGCAAAATTCCGTCATCTCTTTCTGTTACACGAGTCATTATGGTAGAGAGCGAGAGATCAAACCAATCCTTCTTTTCTCACCAATGAGATCTGAGCTTTTAGCCATATTATTCGTTTTCTATAAGAATTTTGAGGTGGGCGTGGCGGTTTCAAATGAGTTTCAAGGCCAAAGCTTAGTTAAATGCCCCTGCTCCTGAGTGAGCACTGCGCTCGAGCTCACCACGCCCGACGTAACTATGTATTTAAAACTGTATGTATATCGATGGTCCCGAAGAATAGTGTCGGATTCACAAAAAAATTTTAGTCGTTTTTTTGGCTTATTTTAATTACTTTTTGATGATTTAAAAGACTGTATTTTCGGATTTTTGTTTTCTTTACTAATTGTATAAGTTATTGAAAATAACAAAGTCGGTTGTGATATAATATCCGCAGAACATTGGGATAAAATTACAACCAACATGTCGTCACAAATTCGCCTCCGGATGTGCGCGCGCACCGTCGCGCGTCGGTTGGTCAGTTCCGACATTGTTTTTCGGACGGTCACACTTGCGTGTTTCAGTGCTTGCGCACCACAATAATATTAAATTGATGTTTTGTCGTTAGCACGACACTAAAAATCTATCTATGCCCTGTAGAGTTTATAGTCGTTTTAAATGTATATCTGGTAAAACGTTTTCAAAAAAGTGAAAATTTGCAGTCGCAAAGTGCAGAAAAACATCGAAAAACATTATAGTCGGATGAAACAATAAATTAATGTCACAAATAATATTATTTACCAAAATCCGACATTGATTTGATTTAAAAATCTTCTAGTGTTGGATATGCACATTTAACATTATTCTTGGGTATGTTTTTCAATACTTCTTTGTTTGACTGCAAAAACAATTAAATGTTATTTTTTTAATAGTTTTTGATTTTTTTATGAATTATTGATAATACCTATGTAACGTTTAATATCAAATTTATAATGGTTTGCTTGCAACTTGAATACAATATTCGGTATTATGATTTAATTCGGTATTATGCTGTAATAACTATTTTTAGATATTACATTCAGTATTTTTTTAATTCAAAATAAGTTATTTTTAAATCTTGCCGATGTTCCTGAATCACCTCTTCCTGATGGGACTGCTCAAACAATTATGGCCGACGAAAGGCTACTAAGACTTGACCCACTTTGTTCCTGTAAGATCAACTGTAGCCAAAACTTTTCAAATATAGAAAGGGCGTAAATTTAGAAAAAAATCTGGAGTCTGCACGACAAGCAGCTGCAATGGAACTTTGTGGTTAAAAACATCCAACAAAGGAGAAAAACGCCATTCACTTACTAATGAGTCAAAGCACAATCCGCAGTTTAGATAAATACAAATATTTGGTGCCGCATAGGTCAATATTGTTTTTGAAATTCGAGACAAATGTCAGTAAAATATTGTTGTTTAATACTCTTTTTGTGGGAGATAAGAATATTGCGGATCAATGGACGTGCAACAAGATAACAGCCACAAAAGTCATTATTTAGGAGGTCGTTAAAAGTATGACTCACATTCAATCATTTGTACCAGTCGAATCACATTATATTAGAAAGGATTTGACAAGGGTGTATTAAGGTTTTAGTCTCAGCATTGCTCGGATGCTCTAATTATATTCTGAATGGTAAACCTGATAAATACACGAAAAGCGACATCCAAACGACAGTAAAACGTCTTATTCTGGTTTTTATATTCCCAAATACAATGCAATGCAGCAGAGCAATGCCATGCATTCAAAAACATTTCGCATCTGTCAGGCGAGAAAGATAGAAGCCATCATTCTGCATCGCGAGGTAATAGAGTTTTCTCGAGATCTAAAAAATATCGACAAAGCTGAAGCTATCGTTTCTGATGGTGCAATCGTACGTTGCAACTTTTGACATTCAAAAGATATTATTATGTCCTATTCCGAAAAAAATATATTAATAAATTACTATTATTTGTAATTAGAGAAGAAAAATGAGAAATTTTAATTTCATTGCATGAAATGTATAGACATGGGATCTGCTGAATGTGACTCGAGGGTATAAGAGTCACAATGAGGAACGAAAGAAGTCAGCGGTTGTTTTCTTGATATATTTTTGTTTTTAATTTGTAGTGGGGGTGAAGGAATTCAGATTCTGGTCAGATAACTGCCACGGACAGAAACGAAATCCAATGGTTTTATCCTGTACTTGTTAAGCAGCTAACGAAATCGGCATCACCATAATTCACTGCTTTTTAGAAAAGTGTCGCACTTAAAACGAGGAAAATAGTGCAGTAATCGAAAGAGCAAGTGTTCCGATGATTTATAGTTTAGCTAGATGAAAGGAAAATTGTCGTACTATTGGACAAAACTGATGGAAATCCCTTTGAAGTTCGAGATGTTATGTAAAAAATATTCTTACCACTTTAAAAGATAGTGAAAGAAAGAACATTTACCTGGAATTCAAATATGACCTCGATCTTCATACAGCACAGATGATGCCCTTTGTTGATTCAAAAAGATAAATACCGACCTTAGAAGTTTTTGTAATTCCGCAATTGTTCTTTAACAATATCACGTGTTCTATAAGACCATAACATAAGGAATAAAATAAATAAATTTTAATGATTCCAAATAGTAATTATTGTCTTATTAAAATGTTGCATTTTATTTTAGTTATTTTTTTTAAATTAAAAAATAATTCTTATGTATTACTAAACAGAGTTGCCTTTTCAAATGAAGCCTGAAATATGAAATTACCAAAAAAAATTGTAACAAAAAAGTGAAATTAATAGTGGTAGGACTTAATCCCATTTAAATTTTTTTCCAAACAACAAAGTCGGATGATCATATACAAAACAAATGTTCCACGCTATCTCCGAAGAACAATGTCATATTTAACCAAAGATAATTATAATATCTTTGCAAACCACCCACATCTCCATGTCCGTAAAAAACGTCGGATGTGATTTTTCTCGAAAACTACAAGAATGTTTTAATAAACTGTCATAATACATTTTTCAAAATAAATAAATAGGAGTTAATTCAATCAAAACTACACTTTATTTTGTTTCCTCAAAAACAATTAAATAGCAGAAACGAAAATTTAAACAGATCTCCTGCAAAACTACAAAATTGCACATATGAAATTGTTTTACGTGAGAGTCCATATAAATAAATTTAAATATTGTTTTTTTGTGTTATTTTATCTTACCTGTGTATTAATATGCATAACTATATGGGAAAATTGTTATTGCACAAACCTCTCCACGTCCTGGAATTAATTGCTTATTATTATTAGTATGTAACTATTACTATCTTTGTACTGTTTATGTTAAGATATGTCTAAACTCATTTGTTATATTTATTTAAATAAGTTTGCTTGTTGAATATAACTGCAGTTTTGTTTTAAAAAATTTAACTAATTCAATTATATATATGCCGAAGGTCACCACAAGTGGTTCACCACGTTTGGAGATTTAGCAGGGGTGGGAAAATTATTTTCCTCAAGGCCTGCTGTGGGTGGTTAGTGTAAAATTAAAAAAAAACCCTACACAGGTGCCTATATTTATAAATTTGCGATTACCTACTATTATCAGCCATGTAACTTTTATATTGGTCACTCTTCTAGAATCTTCTGTATGTTTGTTTACTTTCATTTACTGTATTTTTAAATACAAATGAAAAAGTTATATTATTTTTACTCACATTTAAATACACATCAATTTATTTTTTTCTGTAATGAATGAACCCAGGCAACCCTGCTAAATCATTTAACGTCGCGAACCACTGGGGGTGATCTATGGCAGAGATGTTGGTTATCCAGTAAATCGTTTATTTATTCATTGTTATAATTAAATTGTACAGGAGTACAATAATAGGTGTAAAATACATATTATAATTAATCATAACAACTTTGACTTTATCAAATTTAATAAATTGACCTGGTAATACAAGAAATCCTGGGTTCGATTCCTAGTTGTGATCGTTATCTTTTCATTTTTCTGTTTCTTGTTCTGTTTCATATTTCGTTTATATTTATTACCATTATCTTCTTCTTCAATGATATTACATCGATGTGTATAACCAGCAAAATAAATTAAAAAGAAAAAGTTGTTCCTCATAACGGTAATAAAACACAATGTAGAGAATATAAAATGTGATTTGATCAAGAAGCAGAAATGAAACATAAAATAAAATCTTTTTTTTCCACTTTCTTGATCAAATACTATGATGACTAATAAATGACCGCACAGGAAATATCAAATCTTCGTTAAAATTAACTGAATAAGTCCAGTTATTTATAGCAGTGGTCCTTAACCTTTTTATCGCCGCGGACCGGTCAACTTTGATAATTTTACCGCGGCCCTCTGAAGGGCGGACGTTGATTTTTTTTTTTATATTTTAGATTATTTTGATTTAATAATTTAAATTTTATTATATTTAAACATTCCTACAAAATAAAATAAAATTTCATCAAAAAATATATTTAACTCACTGCTCACAGTTAACCTTTTCTAGTATAACTAGTTCACATCGCCTCAAAATATCTTAATATCTCTTAAAATATAGTTAGTATAGTAAGATTCAGATTTGGTACCGGTCCGCGGCCCGTGGGTTGGGGACCAATATTCTATAGAATTGAGATTGAGACAGAATTGTAACTTTTTTATTTCGGTTTTTTTAATTCTTGATTTTTAAATGTCAACATTCAATAGTTAATTATGGGCCGCTGGTGATTTTAATGGTATTTTTCAAAATTGGAATTATAATAAAATGTATTAAATTCATATATAAAGTTAAATAACACAGTAATGAAAATATTAAGTCATCCCGATTCAAGAAATTTAAAGGCAATTTAGGCATTTCTGATTCGACTCAGTTTTCGACTCAGTCGACTCGGAGGTTTTAACGAAGCTATTGTGAACAATTGACAGCATGCGAAGTTCCGCTTGGCGGGTTTTGATTGTTCAAAGCTGGTTCTAACGTTTCGGAGGAGAGACTCATTCTAGTCGGATCGTGATGAGAATCACTCGGAGAGAAATCGTATTTTAAAAAAATATATTATATATCTTATTAAAATAAAATAAAAATATTCTTAAAACATAACACAGTAACTTTATTTCAAACGGAAGCAAAGTACATTTAGTGTCACTACCAAAAAATGGGTACCCAACCGTTAAACGGTGTTGTTCACATAAAAAAGGTTTTTAAAAAGGCCGCCGGAATCATAAAACGATTGTGTAGTCACAAATTATTAAAATATATCCAATGGCCCAAGGGTTGTGGCACCAAGTGGCGAGTAAAGATATCCTAAAATTAGACCACTATCCGTGGCTTCTTAGTGCACTTACGTCATTGAGCGGGAGGGGGTCACATAAGAACCTGGAAATTGACTCTGCGCGACCAAATAATCAGTCATAACTACCTAACAGAAAGTGTCATACGAATTATTGTTTTTTAGATCTTGAGGTGTTCTGAAAAATAAGCTAACATTTTCAATTATTGTCTTTGACGAAACATAAAGGTTTTTATAGCAAAAAGTTACGGTAGGGTAGAGATACTACCCACCTCAATTTTTTGGTACACATAAAATACAGACGGTATGAGTTCTATTTTTAAATCATACTAATAAAGGCATTTTAGTAATTTTGAAGCTTAAACACATTGTAAGCAGTTTGTAGCCTGGCAATGTTACTTTCGGCGCTGCTGCGCAAGCGCATTTCATGGTCGTAGTTGAATGATAATTTTGATACCTTGTTCTTCGTTAATCTATATTTTGTTTTAAAATCAAAAATTCACAAGGATTTAATGGATTCATTTTTATTTTATTTTTTCTTTTTTTCTCTGCGATGGCGTAATTTCAATGCTATTATATCATTGATGTCCATAATGTAAAAAAATCATCCATTTTTATCAAACGAAATCATAAATTTTAATAAGAAGAAAGAAAAAATATCGATCACAAATATATTTCGAGAATTAAGTTTAAATTATTCAGAGAGCCTTGAAAGCTCTCAAAGCTAAAACATGGATAAACGGCCTCTTCCGTTGCGTAAGCAATGTATAACTTTTCATCAACTCTATACGGTTGTTAAAGATATTTTATATGTTTATTCTAATTTACGTTTATTAGTAATGTTTTCACACAAACGGTTGTTTTTCAGTTTTGTAAAATTTTAAAAACGTTTATTAGTAAGACTGTTTTTAACTATTGATATTTATCTCAAACAATGATATAAATTATTTTTTTAAATTTTAGCACGTTGGCGTCAAGTAGGCACGGCTATATCCAAATGACTTAAAACCCTAAAAAAACGGTGAATAAAATTATATTTATTCATTATCATAACTTAAAGACATTGAAATGAAAAGTGTCACAATGGTTCCAATTCATTCTCTTCGTCGTGACTTTGAATGGCAACTTAAGTTTTAAGCGAAATAATTAACGTTTTCTAAGAATGATTATTTTCCATTTAAGTTATTACTATGCCAAAATGTTAACCTAATGTAATAAGTAATAATGTAACCGAAAGATTGAGAGAATTCCCCAAAGTTAATGGAATGCCTACTGCTTACTGGTAGTAATATAATCTAGTGGAAATCTACGCTCCACGCTCAACATCATAATATTATTAAACTTAATTTGAATTTCATACCCGCTGCTAAAACACTGTACCCAATAAAATTGACTACTTAACCCATGTCGCCCACAGATCGGGGTCAACTTAAACTTAATATGCTAACCCTTAATCTTCCCCGCGATTATTTCATCCCCCTGGAGTGGCGCTACCTTCTACCTGCTCAATACACTACTGGGCGAAAGATTTAAAGTTAAATGAAATTTGTCAAGTACGTATGTAAGAATTTATTGCTGCATTATTGGCTAGGTAGGTACTGATATCTGGATAATTTATAGATTTACGTTGTGTTATTATGGCAAATTTGCAGGAGAGGCCTCTAATAAACTCAGGAAATGGAAGAGTGTGGCAGCTGTTGTTCCCAATCTTACTGATCAACTGTTGAGCCGAAATTTTGGCTCAACCTTTCAAATGCACAACTACGCTTTTCATAATGCAACTCTCCCGTTGAATTAAAGGAACAAAACAACTGGATTAACCTCTGTCTCAGTAAATTGATTAGTTATAAAAAGTGTCACCAGTCGAACCAATTACCAGTATTGCCAATTTTACCATCATTTTTAGTATTTAATTAATAGGGACAGCGAAGATGAAGATAATTATGATAATATTTATATTAGATATAGCGAAATGAGCGGGTGAAATGGACGATAATATCGAGTAATATAGGCGACGACAGCGAAATATTGAATGACATTGATTTCTTTATCCGTTTTAGATTGTCAAAAACGCCGTTTCTAATGCCGTATTTTTTACATTATTTGGAATGCTGCGACGTGGGTCTTTTTAAGTAAAGGAAGGTGAGGAAGTTCTGCGAAGGTAAAAGATATGAGAGTTGGGTAAAAATCTAGAGATCATTGTGTTCATGTGTGACGGATACATGAATATATCCCTCCCACTGCGGCATAAGGTGATGGGTCTAGAGACCAAATGGAGGAGTCAAAGCCCATACCAGCCTCTTCCAAATTAGAGGTCTAGCACGGGCCATCAATAAAGCCCTATGTCAAAACAATATTGGCTAAATTTGTGATCTGTGATCAGTTAGCAACATTCCTTAGCACAGTCAACGGTTGATAAGAAATTTCGGGAAATATCAAATCTCCTTGGCTGTCAGTTAAATTTGGGTGACTGTTGATATACGCATTTTTTTAATACGATCGTTCTTTATGCAAAATTACTGATTGATTAATTAATTAACGAAGGCAGATCAACCAAGCTCTTAGGATTGAAAAAGGTCATCTATGCGATCAATTAAATCCGTTCAAACTTGGAGAGACGAAAATTAGACACTTGTTTCGTATAACTCGTATTATGACTAAATATCTCATTGATCAATTAATTCATTTGTGAATAAGTAAATACGGACTGCCAAAATATATATATTTAGGCTAGTATTTCAGTTAAAAAACCTCAATTTATTAATCTTTTTACAAAAATGTATGACGTTTGATGATTCGGAATATCAAATTAGTCTGGTGTTGCCAGTATATATCAATAAATTTACAATATCGAATCGAAAGGTGGAACTACCGACAATTTTGTAGAGATTAAGATAGCACGGTCAAACTATCGATACGCCAACTGATATTGTAATGCAAATTGATATAAGCTTGCAACACGGCAGCTGGGAATTAAATTAACGTTAGACATAAAAAATATTGCTAAATCGACAATTTAGAATAAATAATAAATTTAATATACATTGTGAGATATTCAATTTAAAAAAAAATCTTTAGTTATAACTAACAAACTAACTAAATAAAATTAGCCATTTGGATGGATAATTTTTATTAAGACATTTGGATGGCTAATTTTTAATTTTTGGATTTAATTAGCCATTTGGATGAACCGCCAAAGAACTCTTTTTTCGCACACACTCCTTGCATCATTTCCATTCTATAATTGTTTCACTCTTCTATTATTCAGACTCTTGATATAGCCTGTCTCAAGGGTTTGTCTAACTTGATTGTGCCATGTCTTCCTCGGGCTTCTTCTACTTCTTCTAATACTTTTCCTTCATTTGATCTACATAACCAAACATTTCTTAATCATTACATTTCTCACACGATTGTACATGGCTTTACCACACCTCATATCAACATCGTTAATTTTGCTTTCATTTTTCTTCTGCCAGTTGTGGACTGCAAGCTTTTTTGGACAAGGTCTACCCGACACACATATCAGATTTTATTTATATTGTTTATTTTTTCGAAAAAATCTATTTCAGAGGCGGGTTTGGGTACCGCCTCCCCGAGAACAATTATTGGATAACCAACACCTCTGCCATAGGTCACCCCAAGTAGTTCGCTACGTTTGGTGATTTAGCCGTGGTGTCCCGGTTCGACGGGTGAGTAGTGTTGAGGATGCGCCTGGCCATCAGCTGCGTGGCATGCCAAATCAGGATAGACTGGTTTGAGGAGACTCTTTGACCTTTCCAACTGGCTTCTCAACCCATTGCCTAACATCACAGTGGGAGAGATATATTGATATGTCCGTCACTGCTGTACCCACTGATCTCTTGATTCCTCCCCAACCCTCATACCTTTCACCTTCCCAGAACTTACTCTCCTTCGTTTCCTTAAAAGAGACCCACCACACAGGATCCCAAAAGACGACAAAGGCCGAGAGGGAAATTATTTTCCTCGGTGTGCGGTAAATGTAAAAAAAATGTTTATGTTAATATTTTGGGAAGGTCGTATGTCTCATGTTCTGAGATTGAATGTTCTCATTTCCAGAATACCGCAAGCCTCTGCATGTCTCAATTTTACCTCCCAGAGATATAAAGTTCCTTCGAAACTTATAGGCACGCTATAAACATAAGCATGTGTATCAATTTCCTTCAAAGTTATTATTTATTAGTTTGGTGTTCGGTAGTAACTTTGTGAATTGACAGAACTATTTATCTATTCTTTAGATATTTCGTGAACATATTACATACATGAATTCGTGTTCAACAAAATTACCCAACTACCGACCGCAACCGGTACCAGCAATATTTGGTTTGACTGTTTCGACATGTAAATAGGAAGAAATGTAATTTAATCCTTTGAACATATTTTATTGCGTGGTAATGCCTAAACGTTACAGAAATTGAGGAGCGTTTTCACAAACAGAAATATCTGCAAAACCTTTTGTTCGTGAGACGGTCGTGTTGTTTAAGAAACATGTACTAACTCCAATTTTATGGAAAAATCATTATATACCTTAAATACGCTCAAATATGTTTATTTCGTTTATTTCCATTTAAACCGTTTATTTTTAATATACTGAATTTTTATTTGCACTTATGTAATAATTACATTAATTTTTACTATTAAAAAACAATTCACTACTATTATTATTTTATTCTATATTTACTATTACAAATTCTTATTACTTTTTCGTAAAATTTTGAATAAATGTTATTTGTTCCATTCTGTTTGACTCGAAATTTATTCCGCAGTTACACCACTATTATTGGTGACACCAATTTTGAATAATCATTCAAAGATAATATTTTATGATAATCTTTAAATACGCATTCAATTTACTGTTAAACATCATAAATAGTAGACAACTCAATACATTGAGGTGATTTTGTACAGAAAACGGCTCTATAAAAATCATCCAAATATTACTATTATTATTTATTAAAGCAATTAAACGGACGGGTTGTTTCAAAGAAAACAATTCATTTCAATTCAACATTCATTTTCAAGTTCTGCAAAATTTCTATTCAAAATCTGTTATTATATCATTATGGGCCAGTTGCTTTCCAGAACTGAAATAGTAACACATTTTGAATAAAACTTTCGTAGAATTTGAAAATTAGTTTTGAAATTTTCATGAATTGTTAAAATTCTGTAAAATATCTTTATTCCAAAAGATTTTGAAATTTGAAAATTTTGACAAAACAGAAATATCTAGCTAAATATCGTTTATCCCAAAACATTACTGTATATTATGAGAGAACTGTTCTAAAACATAAGAACTTGATGGTATGAATGAGTTGAGCACAAATAAAGTAAATACAAATTAATGGTTCCTTGTTATATTTTGTCTTACTTTTATATTATTCTTTGTCATCTATAAATATATTGTATAGGTGCAAATATTGAATCAACGACTAAAATAATGGAACATTATTGGTCTAATATTGTAAATAAATGCTGTTTATACTAAATATATAAATGAATGTTTATTTCCTAAATAAAAAAAAGTAAAAAATATATGTATCTTATAAGTTTTTTAAAAATCTGTCGAAATTCAACTGGCGATGATGCGCTTTAGCGCCTTTTTATGCATCTTTTTTGGCACCAATAACTGATAATAAAAATAATTATTACTTTTGAAAAAATTTAACCCACCGACGGAAGCGACGTGATAACGAAACTTTTGGCCTCTGAGAGCCAAAAGTAACATTGAATATATATTTTTTATACTAAACGTAATACTAATATTCGATCCCGTTTCTTTTGAGACCCCTGCTAAATCCATATTTTACGAATATAACACATTATATATGCATGTATGTATTATCACCCGAATCTAATAATCATTATCTAGTCGAATATGACCTCTGCGGTGTAACTGAATGATAGCTAGTACACAATCACCTTCAACAGATTCCAGGCGCATTACACCAGATTATATGTTGAATTTATGAATAAATCAAATGGCAGAGTGATATCAAAATTACAAACATCACAGGTGTGATCTAGGTGGTTTTGAGGATGTCAATCAATTTAAAAATATGTTTTAACCATAATCAATTACAATAAAACATTTTACAAATTTACAATAAAAGTTTGATTCACACAGAGCTAAAAACCAATCTGTGCGTAGGATATTGTAGAACCATTAGTTCATACTCTCGAATAGTTTCAATCTAAGAGTGACGTTTTTTTAGAAATAAGTACCTTCCGTTTTGATAATGAAAGCACGATGCAATATGCCTTTGCCCGCCCGATAACTCCTGTTTTTTTTTGTTAATTCTATTATTTTCTTATACATTAGTACTATACAGTTCACCTAGAGATGTCACAACTTAACACCGTATGTGAGTAATTATGGAATATGCAAGTTCAAAATATTCGTTCTGAAGAAGGTAACTTATTTAACAACGCCATCATAACTGTCAAGCCAGCCTGCGAGGGGTTTTGTCTTGTCTAACTTTAGTTAGAGTATTTAAGTTACTTGAGTTGACACAGTCCAGCCATCATCTCATCATACACAAAACGCTGAGCCTATCTACCCACTCCTTACTAAGAAAAATATGAAATTGTATTTATCTCCCGAAAATCGTTTTCTTTGAAGCTGAATTAAATAATGTAACAATACTGTCTGTGTTTTGATCAATATATATATTTATATATTGATTAAAACACAGACATATATATAAGAGATTTAAAAAAATATGTATTTGTACTTCATAACTGACTAAGCTTTTATTATTGTTATTATATAAGTGACTATTATATTATTGATAGTACCTTCTTATTCCGCCAGAGTTCGCATCAGCGTTACGAGCAGTTCAAACGGAATAATCGACCTTAGACTATCAATCATAGTTCCATGTCTAATACTGTTCATAGAACTACCGGTTATAATAACCCTCTACACTTTACGGTTTAAATAATAGGTTTTGATGAATGTGATAAATTTTTGTCACGGAGTTGTTAATTTCCAAGGAAATGTTGAGGTTTTCTTTACATTTAAAGTTATATTAATGCCACGGTAATATGAAGGTACTTACTGCTGTACTGAATATATTGTAATATTATATAATAATTTCTTCATCAATAATTTCAAAATCAATTGAGGCAGGATGTGGTTTAAAAAAAAATTATTATTTTAATTTTATTTAAAAAAATGGAAATTGTTAAAAATGCAGCAATAAAAATATCGTTTTTTTCTCTATGCACCTAGGTGTTTTGTAATTTATACAAAAATGATACCTGCAGATCGGCACGAAGAAACATACGGAAAACTATTTTTTTCAAGTTAATAGAAAATTAAATACACAAATGAAAAAATAAATAAAAAAATCTTTCTTGGTAGTGCCTTTCTTGGTAAAGCCTGAAACGCCTATTTAAAAAAAATGCAAACAAAGAAAATATTCAAGATATCCAGTTCTATGAAAGCAAGTTATCAGAATATCTTCATAAAAAATAATCAATTTTCAAAAAATTAATAATCCTTCGAACTTTTTTTCTTTTATTAATTTGAAAACGTCTACGACGCGACTCTAAAAGCTATGTTACGCTATGTAGATCCATTATAATGGGCTGTTAACAAATAACTAGAAATATCAGAGGAATGATGATAAATTATCGTTTCCAGTAATGTTGTAACCAAATGATAATTGTGAACGCCATATTATTGTCAATTTTAATATGAACTGTGGGATTATCCGGTTGTTCGAATAAATATTTATTCTAATAATATAAATAACTGTGCAACATTTATTTATACGTTTATCCTCATGGATAAATCATTGGTTTTGAAACACGTTGATTAAATTGTAATAAAAAAAATCTTGCAATAACATCAGTGCGTTGGAGACCACTTTCATTGAAATCGCTTAAATCACATTTCATCTATTAATTGTTTAGTATCTTAACAAATAAGTTTAATTTTCAAAGGAGCGAATATTCGTAATCGGTTATTCGAACATTTGGGGACAATCATGTTTTGCAGGTTAACATAATATAATATATAGAGTAAATCTGCCCGTGGGGTTTTATCCAAACTGGTGTATTTACTTACATACTAGTTAAAAGGGTTCCATGATAACTCAACGCAGTGACAATTCAACACACTTTTTAAAAGTGCTATAAAGTAATTAGAAAAGAGGAAAAAATTAACCTAACCTAACTTACTTAACCCAGTTTATAAAGTTTTTGTTTCATCACTTTCCATGAATTGTGATGAATTATCATTTTGATGAGTTATCCGGTCACCGTTAAAAGATACACAAAATTTCAGTTAACTTAACCTTCGGTGTGCCAAGATGCAAAACAAAACTTTTGGTACCATGAGGGGTCACATTGTGACCCCACGCACTTCAATTTGTTGCCATTTATCCCGCCGGTAATGTACAGCATAAATTTGATTGCAAAATAATCTTATGGTTTATGCATTTAATGGGTTTAAATTAAAAAATATTATAAAATAGTTAATTTCGTAAAAACCGGCTCAATCAATGTTGGCTTGGGATAAAATGACTTACAACTAGTCGGTGCTTTGGTACCTGCTGACCATGGAAGTAAGAGCCTAAAAAATGTAAATATCTAATGAAAGTATGCTAAGCAGCTTTTAGGACATACTTAGGGTCTAAGTCAGACCGTTTGAAATTTGGGGCAACAACTCTTGTACAGACATCATTCGCTCGCAGTTAGTCTTCACGATAGGTGAAAATGGTTTGGTGTTCTGTGATTTTGTGATGAATTTTTTTACATAACGCAAGTGAGTATATTTCCTTCATTCAAATAAAATATTCTCTGTTATTATAACATTCTAGGCTTTAATAGAATTTACTTTATATTAATTACTATTCATTATTATAAACACCTCATACCTCGATTTATGTCAGGTTTTATACAAACCTAGTATTCATTCAACTATTTCTATACCAGTAGATATTTCTTTTAATTATGTATTGTTTAACTGCACTTCTATTAACAACTGTATAACTTGCAACAATATGTTTGTGTACACATTACTTGTTCTGTAATCACTCTATTGTATCACTCTATTGTAAAAGCCATTTTATGGCGTTTAAATAAATAAATAAATAATTATTGTAGTGTTTAAATTAAAATACATTTATGCGTAACGTTCGTACAACGTTAATCTTTTTCCAAGTTTTCTTGTATTTAATCGAAAGTGCTCAGGGCCGAGTTAGTTAAATTTTGCATTCAATATATTTAAAGTTTCAAAATATGTATTTAACAAGTACAAATATAAAATTCATTTTCATTTTCCATTCATGTAATATAATATTATGACGAGCTTAAAAAAAATAATATTCTTTCACATATTTTAGCTAAATCTCCTTGAATGTTCTTTAGTGAATTAATTTGTTTCATTTTAACCTATCTATGATACCTATGTCAAGATTTTTTTATCAGGTTCCCAAATTAAAGTGGATTAAACTGGGTTTAAGTGATTTGTAATCTGAGCTGTAAACCTAAAGACTTATTGTAATTAGTAAATAAGAAAAAGATAAAAAATTCTTTTAAAATACCCATTTTTAAATCGGGTAATAAGTCGAACGTACAAAAATATAGAACTATATTGATTTTAATATTCAAATAAATATCATATTCCTAAAATCTTTGAGTCCATATTCACAAAGAAAAGCATACACATATTTAACAATGTACTGATTGAGGAACAGCACGGCATTAGATCTGTTAAATCTACCATCAACGGCCTAGAAAATAACTCACAAGTAGATGATCTATATTCTGACTTTTGACAAATTAAACCACTTAATCTTTATGGCGAAACTACACGTTATCGGTACAAGAAACCATTTGCTATCCTTCTTTAATTCGTATTTAAGCAATATAAGAATTAAAATAAATAACTCTGTGTCTACTATTATTGAAGTTACTTCCGGCATACCTCAAGGAGCACATCTAGTCCCGTTTTTTTAAAGCTTTTGGCTCTTTGCGGACGAAGATTCTAAAAAGAATCAAACATTGCCATGACTTATTTTCCAATCAGATATTAATTTTCTCAATGAATGGTGTAAAATTAATTGCCTGAAACTAAATATCGATAAATTCAAAATTATGTCCTTCTACAGAAAAAATACAGCAAACTTTTTTTCGGGAACATGTAATTGAAATTGTTAAACTAGTTGGTTTCATAAATAGAATCTGACTTCAAAAAATAAAAACCCAAGGAACTCTATACTGCACCTTGGTTTGTCCCCATCTTGAATATGTTTATTTTTTTTTTTGGTCTAGAAAATAGAAAAATTATTTTAATATTAAACGTGAAAAATGTTTTCAAAAATGCTACCACATTTTTACTCCAATAATAGAAAAATTCGAATTCGATATTTCGAAAACACGTTCGCTTTGTTTGAGGATTTCTTAAAGAAAACTGTACTTTAATTTTTATCTCGTTCATAAAATAAAAAAAAAATTATATATAATTTTTAAAGTTAAACCAATTGTGAAATACGAATGATTCATTTTGGCTATTTTTTATTCTATTAATTGATTCCGGTTTAAATATTCGAAGCAAACTGGAAATAACTATTATTTATCTTAAGTAAGTTAAGTATTCTTCATCTCACTTTCCTTAACTTTTGTTGAATATTAATTTATAGTATATATTCTAGATTACTAGATTTTATATTGCTTCAGCACGGGCAAAGTACCCAGTGAGGCCATAATTTTAAGATATATTATATTTAATTGTAAAATAATTTTATTTTATTGTAACATAATTTTTTAATGTACATTTTTTTAATTTTTTTTAATTTAATTTATATAAGTGGATACAGGATGTTATATAAGTACATATGGTTAAAAAATATATTTATATATTTGTAATAAGCATTTACTTTGTGGCTCATCATAATTTACAATAAAATATATAAATTTGTTTTAGACCACCTTAATTTTGATTGCACTCTACCGGATTCGGAAGCACCCTTGCTTCGTCATGATTAAAACTCAAATTTTAATATCACTCACCCGGAAGGTTGCTGCCGAAACCGGTAAAGTGCAATTAAAATTAAAGTGGTCTAAAAAAAATTTATATCTTTTGTTGTAAAATATATTTATGTTTACAATCTCACCAATGAAGGAACTGGTTCTTGTGCTTGGTGTGCGAGTTACACTAATTATAAGAATAATACAATACCATTATGCTATAGGTAAGTATATACATATATAATAGGAACAATTGAAACTTCTGGATGATCTATATGTGTAGTTGTACATATATAGTATTCTATTACATACTAATTATTGAGTAATTAGGAACATCTAAATACAGTGGAGATGTTTATAGAACGATAATAAATATCAATAAAGGGAAAAACAGGCAATTATTTAGTTTAATTATTTCTGAAAGTGTAACTTCAGTTTTAGTTTAAGTATGTTAATATCTTTTAATTTCTAATAATAATAATAATATCATATGTCAATAAAAATATTTATTTAATCATTAATATTTGACTATGTTTTGCCAATATCTTTAATCGATATCGCCGATTATAAGTCATGTTTAGTATTATTGATCTCGGTTAATATTTATTGAAACTAACTATAAATTATAACTTTTAATGTGGAATTTATTTCATATATTTGTAGTCTTCTCCTTTGTAGGGTGTATTATAAAAACATATATGACTGTTTGATGAATATTTTAGTACGAAGTCGTGCTTGGTGGAATTTCATCCTACTATTAAAGTTTAATCTGTAGATTAGTATAAGTTCGTAAGTATATTTTCATTAATAAAGTGTGAATTGATTTTATTATACTTTATTAATATTATTATTTTTATAAATTATATTTTTATTTTATAGTTTATAAGTCATACATTATTATTTTCGTTATTATCATCCTACCACTTATTGTGTAAATGCTTCTTTCTTAATCACGAGCTATTACCGCAAACTATGGTGAGCAAAAGCATATTTTAAAAAAAAAAAACCTTTAAAACACATAACCAGGATTATTATTGTATTATTTGTATCTAGTTTTTAAATAAAATAAACAAATAAAATGTTGATACGATAGATTATTTGGTAGTTACTAAATCAAAACTAGTTTACCTTTTTTAACATGTTTTTAAAATTCAAGTCTATATGATTTTAAAGAATAATTTTTAAAACTTATTCAATTTAATTTTTTTCTTTCTTTAAAGTTTACTGTGGGTGTACTACTGAGCCTGTATAAATATTATATAAATGTTGTATTTGTTCATAAAAAAATTACCTCGTAGCCAAAATTTTGTATAATTCCCCAATGCGACCCTGTGCCTACTTACCGTATTACCATGACAACAGGTAGTTGAGGGCGATGCTTTACTCCAAAAATGAACTTCATTCTCTAGTATGGGATATGGGTTCTAATGCCTTTCTATCGGTTCTTACTTACACGATGGTGACACTCAGCCCGAGGCACGTAATTTCCTTATCCCCTCAAGCAGCTTTGGTAATAGTAAGAGCGAGCGAGATGGCACGTCTCAACCATAAATTACTGTGCAAATAGATAATTAGCGAAAAAAAGCAAGCCATGGATGGGTGGAGGAGGCCTTCCAACCCCATCAAGATACCTCAGTCCCCGCAGAAACCCGAGGCTTGGCTTCGGCGGACTACCGCACAAAGTGAGTGAAGGTGGCAGCGCGTCACGATGCAAACGCCCAAATACCAATAATTTATTTTTTTCCCCACAGGTGCAGCTAAGAAGAATCGTCGTGACAAAGTTGGGCAAGCTAATGCATGCACTGATCACGGCGGTAGTCCAAGGTCACCTTAGGCCCGGCAAAGTCTTAAATCACCGCGACAATAGGGGAGAAACCGCCACCATTTTTGTCCGCTCAATGGAGGAACATAGCCCCCTCACCATCGGTCTGCGAATGGAGGCGCGAAGCTTCCTCACATTCATGTCGGAAACTGAAAAGATTAAGAAAGCCGTGATAAAAGGCCTTCCGGACATCGAGACGACCCCCATTGCTGAGAATCTGGAAGCACAAGTCTTTCATGTTATCAATGTCATGAAGAGAATACCTTGTCAGCGGAGCACTCTGTAGTACGAATACCTCCTCTACTTGGCTCACTTTGACAAGGAAGAGAACATGGGACAGCTGAAAGTGGTTGTAAAATACATATGCCGCTGCCGAATACGATTGTTAACGCATCGTAGCAACCATCTGCAACCACTACCAAGGGTACGGTCACAGGTCCGCAACTGGTTATACACGGTAAGGTGTGTAAAACGCTTAGTGGAATACGCCTCATCTGAATGCCCTAAGATAACTAGGGATAAGCCCTCCCGTAGAATACGTAACCTCGCTCCAGCAGGGCACAAGGCAGCCCGGACGCCCAGCATAAAAGGGATTCAGCAGACCACCTCTTTCCACCAACACGACGAGGATGAATAGATGCACCTGGGCCAATGTAGTTTATTTATTTATTTATTTATTTATTTAAACGCCCATTGGGCTTTTACATACATTGTTATTAGTGTTATTACATTAACTATGTGACATTTAAAAGTTTACGTACATATATAAATAAAATACTTATTATATCTGTAGTACATAAATGTTTTACAAATAATACAGAATACCATTATGGAGAACAGTTTTTTTTTTTTTTTTTTACTTATTTAGAAAAATAAATGGATTGAAATTAATCAGTTAGCGACTTCTGTGTGTTATAGAAAGGAATACAAATAGTTTTATCATAATTTAGGGTAAATAGGTTTCTATCTAGCCACTCTTTGACAATAGTAATACATTTGTTAGCTTTATTAGTAGTATCTTCCCATGATTTTCCTTGGACTGTTATTGCAGTATCGTCAGCAAATGAGAAAATTTTACCAGGTATTTTAATATTACATAAGTCATTTATATATATTAGAAAGAGTAACGGCCCCAATACAGTTCCTTGTGGTACACCATGTTTTACTAAATCAAAATTGCTCAAATATGTTCCAATTTTTGTGCATTGTTGGCGATTCAATATATAATTTTGTAACAGCATGAGACATTTGTGTTTAATTCCAATGTTGGATATTTTCTTTAAGAGAGTTCTATGGTTGACTGTGTCAAAGGCTTTCTTTAAATCTAAAAAAATGGTTAAAGTTTTGATGTTTGAGTCCAGGTTAGAATAAATGTTTTTGGTTAAATTAAATATAGCATCATCAGTACCTAGTTTAGTTCTAAAGCCATATTGGTTAGGTGAAAGGAGTGAGTTTGATTCCAGAAAATCGACGATACGTTTTTTAATGCATTTTTCTAATATCTTAGACAATTGAGAAGTTAATGTGATTGGTATGTAGTTGTCTGTTTTACATATAGGTCCTGATTTGTGTATTGGGATGATGTTAGCTAGTTTGAATTTATTCGGAAAAATACTATCTCTGATGCATGCGTTAAATATATGGTGTAATGGTTTGATTATATGTTTTTTTATAGATTTAATTGTAGTCTTACTTAAGTTGTCTGGGCCATTTTCAAACCTAGCGTTTAGATTGTCAATGTGGTTTGTGATTTCAAATTCAGTTCTTTCGGGAAATTTGGATAGTTTGAAGGTAGAATTTTTAGTCTTCAAAAAGTCTGGGGGTTACATGCTCAGAGTGCAAGCTAAGAGAAGGATTATTGTCAATTAGGGTAGAGGCGATGTTTGTAAAAAAGTAGTTGAAATTGGTTGCAATATTTTTAGGATTATCAAAGATTATATTATTTTCAGTTAAAATTTTTTGAGGAATTTTGTGTTCTTTTTGATTCCTGTTTGAGATCTCATTTATGATGTTCCATGTTTTTCGTGAGTCGTTATGTGCTTTTTGTAGTTGTTCAGAGTAATACTGGTGTTTGCATTTTTTTATAAGAGTATTTAGATAATTTCTATATATAATATAATGGTTACGTTTGTTGTAATTTTGTGCTTCATTTGTGGATAGGCAATGCTTTTCATGAGTTTTATAAGATTTGAACAGTTTATTTCTATGCTGAATTGAGATTATTAATCCACGTGTAATCCATGGTTTTATGTGTCTGTGTTTACTTTTTGGTGATGCTAATGGTTCATAACATTTTTCAATATGGTTTTGGATTATATCATAAAAGTTATTTAGAGATATATTTGTGTCATCATTAGAAAGCACTGAGACCCATGTTTCGGCTGTTAGTGAGATGTCTAGAGATATGTAATTAATTTTGGTTAGATGAACCGCCACATTCGTTTGTTCATCCATCACATCTACAAGACTTCCCATTCCGTTGAAGTTGAAGGGTACTGAAGCCACAATTATCGAAATCATCATAGAGGATAAAATTATTCCATAAAAATAACATACAACTCGAGACTTAGAACAAACCTGAAAAACCACACGACCGACACAGACTGATTAATCCTTTGTACAAATCAATCGGATGTGGTAAAAGTCAACTCATTCAAGAAATCGGAGAATGCATACAATTCACCAATCGACTTTACTTTCAGATATATACACAGACTGCCTAAACACATCCTGATGGACTCAGATCATATCTGGCACATACAGGATTTAGACGTGGTCGCATAAGCAACGAGCAGTAGGTATGTATTTCTTCATCTCCGACTTCCATCATATTATAAAATGTTTATATATCTATTCATATAATATGTATTTATGTACGTTTATTCTTTATTTTTCCATATGTATATATATCAACATAAAACACTCATCCACACACACAGACACACACCCTATAGTGCTGGACATCATATATTCATGTTGACAAACGGCCGCTTTCTCCTGATTAAATTTTTTTATGATTTCCCTTAATACAACAAGCGAATACTGAGAAATTCCTAAGACTCCTTCCTACTCCCAACACAACACAAATAGAAAATTTTTATTTTTTTTTATCAAATATTTAAACACATTACGGTAATAGATAGTAGATAACAAAAGAAGACAGAGAATAGAATAACAAAAAAAGATTATCGAAAATGCCCAACTCAATTGAGAAATTATTTCTCGTGTTTGAGTTGGGGAGTGGCATCATTATGGTTTATAAGATGAAAAATTTAAACAAATTAGTTATTATTACAAATATAGTCATGTATGTAATACATTGCGCATTGTCGCGGTGCTAATGCTTGGGCTGATTATGATGCAAAAACATGCAAGTCTATAATAGCCAAGTGACATTTTAAACACCTATTTGAGGTAAAAATTACAAGGCGCGAACGACGCCGTTCTATTTGTACAAAGAACATTAACTTTAAGTTAAGTAAATTTAAGGGATTCACCACTTCGTGGAAAATAATAAACTAGAAAATGAAAAAAAGATAATTAGCGAACTATGCGCGAGTGAGACAGCGACAGGGTATTTTGATTACAGAGATCATGGAGTATAACCTGCGGCCAATAATAATGTTTTAGTATTTTCAAAAAAAATTGTTTCGTGACGCTGAAAGCTTTTTTCACTTCAACCAATAAGGAGGCTAGGATTTAAATTTTACTGGTTTGAATCTGCGCAGAGTTACTTTGAGTGAAATCTAGCCGCCCGCGCCGGCGCCGTAGCGACAACGTCATCTAATGACAGTTAACAAAACACCGTACCGATAAAAGAACCGATGTATGAATTCGAATGTTATCCGGAGTTATAATTAATGCAATTTTATACGAGTGCCTGTAAATACCTCCACCATACGAGCGCTGCCAACATCCCAACCAACCCTTCTGTAAGTCACATTTGCGAATACCTTTATTTTTGTTTCAGCAAACAGAACGTTAATTTACATAGGCACATACCTTCCTAGATTATAACCCTTATAATCTAACCCATGTATCGATAATCTAAGCGAATATCGCACAAAATTTGATATTTAAACAGGTAATTTGGTTTTTTTGGTAGATCATGTGTTTATAGGTTTTGTAGGAATAATAAAAATACCAAAACTTTAAGTTTAAACTTTATTTAACTTTTACTGGCCTGTATACGTGTGAGACATGGTGTCACTACCGAACTTGCTCGATGGAACGACTCCGAATTCAATATAATGACGCCTGTAGAATCATATTTGAATACCGAAGATACAGCAGCGCATCGACAATGTTCACGGAACTAGGACTGAATGGATTTGCTGGCCTGATGAGACACCGGGTCACTGGAGCCAGGATGCGGCTAATGGCCTCCGCCAACACGTTGGTGACCGCAGCCTACCAGCACCAAGCGCCACTCCTGAGTGAGCGCTGGGCCCACGCTCACTCAAGACCACGCCCTGCATTGTTGTTAATTACTTTGTTGTTAATTTATTCTCTGTCATATATTTTTTCAATTTCACATACTACTGTACAAAAAATATGTATGCATATATGGGACGTGTGGGATTGCACTAACCTCCCCACATCCTGGAAAAAAAAAAAAAATATTATTATTATTATTTATGACTTATTTTTAACATTATAGCACATTGAATAATTTTCGAAAAACATTATATTATGTAGTTAAATATTGTTGATGTAAAATGTTAATTTTTGTTGTTTAGTTATGTGCTTGCGGCTTGTAGGTACAAATAATAAAAAAATAATTATTATAAATTATGCCGCGATAATTTTAGAATTTCATAAATAAATGCGAAGGTGGCAAGTAAAGTCTTTATATACGGCATAATATAATTAAGTTGTTAATTGAACTCTGAATATAGTGTTATAAAATCTTTGATGCTACGTAATTAAGCGCTGGCAAATTTATTTTCAGCAGCCCTTGAGTTGTTTGAACTGAACTGTTTTCTCGATTTAAGAGCGCCTTAATGAAAAAAATACCCTTCAAGTACACCTTCTCGTCTCAGTGTGTCTGTCCACGAATGTTTGCCGGTTGTTTTGACAGCCTTTTGAGTCATTGAAAATGTACTAAATTAAGCCGTGTTTGCAGCGGTGATAATAAATAATGAAACGCTTTGACTTGCGCCCCGCGCCTTTGGTTTCGGTTTCGCCATGGAAGGGGGCGAGGGCAATCAGGCGGGGTTCAAGTGACTAATAGATTGGATAATGTTATGTCTATTCGGGTATCAATTTTCAATACCGTATTCCAAAGTCGTAATCAATTATATTTATTTAAAAAATGCTTTTTGAACAAAAATACAGCTGACCGGTAATTTTCAATATTTTTGTTAGTATATACTCGTACTAACTTGCTAGTAGTTTTAACAAGGATTTTTTAAGAAGCATTTTGAAAGTGCTGACGTGAAAAATTACCACAAAATACTCTTTCTTCTGAACAATGGCAAACATTTTAAAAGTGCTTGTAGTGTTAATACTCGTGGCGTGCGTTGTTCTGGGTAGGCTGTGTGTAATTTTACAGATCGGTATAAACTGCGCGTTGAATGTTTGAAAATGGACGTTACCGGCGAATGGGCAACTTAGTAAATAAACTGATACAAAATTTTTTGGCGTTTTTTATTTTCTCAAATTATCAATAATTTATGTAATAGTTATTTTTTTAGAGTAAGCACAGCTTTTGTGGGCTACACGCGACCGGTTCTTATTTACCAATAAAAATTACTAAATAAGTAGCCATTTCATAAAGTAGTAAAGAGATAATTGTGTAAAATAAATCGACCGGTCGGTGGCCGAGTTGACAATTAGGTGTTTGATTCCTCGTCTGGCTAAGTCCTCCATCACAACACAAGCAACATTTTCAGCCGAGGTGGTAGTAGGAGATTTTCAAATATTGTCGGGTTATTCGTAACCCGGTAATATTTGTCTTTCTTTAAAAAAAAAATGATAATTCAAATTAAAAATGTTTACATTTTCTACACTGTATTTTATAACCTTTAGTAGCTACTAACCGTTTTATTCTTAGATTTAAAAAAAATAACAGTCAAAATAAATAGTTATGTAACCTAACTGATCGATTATGGTCGAAGCTGAAAGAAGTTGAGATGACCTTGAAATTCCAGCCCAATTCAGTTCCAAACAATTATTGAATTTCGTGAAGCCGGAGAACTGTTTATATTATTGAAAATGAATTATTTTCCACAATGATATTTCACAAATCGAAAACTACTCAAAAGGTGTTATATCCTAACACGTCAACTTGTCTGGTGCGAGCATCAACACAAATGTGTACTTATATATACATAATCTTACGTAGATACGTGAATATGTGAAATGTGTACGGGACAGGGCTGTGGGGGGATGGTAGAACTCCTGATTACGGTCCCGTCACCGACCCGGACGGGTGCCGGGGGCCGCCTGATGGACGACGGGAACACAGACCTGTTCGCCGATATTGGTTACACAAGTTGGGTCATAATTGTATTGTACTAAAATAACAATTGAACTCACAAAAGCATGCATTGGTTAGAAAAAATTGGTACAAGGTCTCAGTTCTCGGCGAACCCTCCGCCAAAAGCCACGTTGAAGCAGACTTCTTCACTCTTCGTTTTCTTGGGACACACAAATACATTTTACGGTTGCTTCTGAATGATGATATCAAACGCGTTGTCAATCTTTCTATTTTTCAGTAACCGTGACTTTCTACAGGTTAAGGTTCAGATACTGATTTGTTCGAAATGCATCAGGATACGTTGCAGGCAAACGATCCTCAGCCTGTTTTGGAATCCTCACAGAATCCATAGATTGGTGTACCTAACTGTGGCGCCCAAACTATTCTATACCTACACAACATCGTGAGGACATCCGTCGATTTAATTTTGTTGGATCTATAGTTCCAGATTGTAGAGAGTGTAATGTTTTGTCTTCTTTATCGTTATTCGTCAACTGTCAATCTTGAAAGCGTAAAAAAATGCTCATGTCAAACAAAAATTACAAACCACAATAATAAAATAAAATTATTTTCTCAGAATCCTCACTGTCTCTACGTCTTTCGTGCCAACAATCCCATTACTTATTAAGTGGTCCTTCCAAAGCAGATGACTCTGGAACTGTAAAGCTGTAGCACTAATTGAGTGGTTTCTATCGTTGTTTCGTGTTTTAACTATATGCAGACGGACGTAAAAGAGAAGTAAATAAAAAGGGATATTGCTCTTGAGTGCTCTTGAGACCTTGAAAAAACACACTTGTTAGTGTGCTGTTTGCCTTTTAGGTAGTGAAAAAAGCACATTTATGGTATTATACTTGTATGTAAGTACATGAAACAATTTATATTTTTATGTTCCTTAATTCCGATTTATTGGCGCGAGTGTTTAAAAAACAAAAACACAAAGTTCTGGCTGTTATAATTTGAAACATATCATTTGACATCAGTAAGTAAATATAAAGCTTAATTGCAATTCCATGATTTCATCTTTTTTAAGTGGAAACATACAAAAGTTCTAACTTCTCCCAACTGTTAGGAACCAGTGACTTCGGCATCCCCAACCATGGTATATTGTGAGGCTGGAGGTAGTAGGAAGGAGATGTGGGAGAGGAAGGTAAGAAGTAACTGGCTTTTTAGATCTGGTAACCAAACACGGCCAAAGTCATTTTAAGCTAAGTTTGAATGTGATCTTACACTAAGGTGATGCTGAGAGTATTTTCCACTCTGGAACATCTCTTATATGAATATTTTACAAACGATTAGGCATTTCGTCAGGTGTTGTGTATGGTGGTAGGTAGGGTGCCAAATGTCACAAACCTTTTTATCGTGAAATGTAAAGAGAGCATGAACCTTATTAATCTTCTCGAGATGCGAGGTAAAGACTGTTTCATTATTTTACTAGGGGGAAAATAATGTTTACTCTCTTTTCATGACTGTCAATTTTACTTTCATTAACATTTTCACTAGTAATTGATAACAGGGTTTTAAGAGTTGATTTCTTACTCACATCTCTGTAAAGTAAAAACCATGTCGAAAGAAAAAAAGAGACGATAGTAGAAGGTGGATTATATAAAATACATATTTATATAGAAAGTACAAACATTTAATAGAGCAAAATCTATGCCAGCCAAAAAACTTTCCTCAATGGTAGTAAAAAATAGCATAGGTTCTCAACGTGCGCGATAACGCCTTCTTGTGGGCGTTTAAGGCTTTCAGGGGGGCAGTAGAATACCCAGAGAAAATTAGGGGCGTTGAGATGACTCAGTGAGAGCGTGGGCAGGTAAAACATACAGTCCAATAAAAAAAATTGCCAATCTACGTACTAATAAAGCAAAGTAAACTTTTATATCGGTTAATTTTTGTCAGTGTATGTATTGTAATCAGTTTTCTCATGTGTGCGTAAATTCACATATTTTGGTAGTTTGGGTGTGAATGAAAATTGATCTGAAAGATTCCATTGCATTCAGATCTACATTAAATTGAATGATATGAAAAATTTTATTTTTTGATATGAATTAAAAAAAATTAAAACTTTCGATTCCATATGTAATTACTCATATATAAATTCAGGTAAAGTTAATAAAATACTGTTATTAAAAATAGCAAAATAATATAAGTTTTAACAGGTTTTTGTTAAATAACCCTGATTTTGAACTGCATGAATGGACAGTATTATCTGCGCTTCTTTTAACTTGCTCAGTGTCTTCGGGGCATTCGGGAGTCAGTGAGTGAGTATACATGCGTCGACAAGACAGAGCTCCGCAGCTACCGACCCACACTATTCTACCGCGTCGCTCTTGTTCGCGAGGCGTCCGCGTTTTATTTTCGCGCCGGGTGTTATAAACGAGTCACTGCATGTTTATCTTATTCCTGTCGAAGCGTGTTATATGCTTCTAACCTCTATAAAAGCAGTGATTGTTAATTTTACTTTCATAAACATTTTCGCGAGCAATTGATAACATGGTTTTAAGAGTTGATTTCTTACTCACATCTCTGTAAAGTAAAAACCATGTCGAAAGAAAAAAAAGAGACGACAGTATTACGTGGATTAAATAAAATACATATTTATCGAAAACCCTACAAATCCACTATCGGCAATGTGCCTTATTTGTCAAAAACATTTTCAAATTAAGCGGTGAAGCGTCCTAGGCTTCAAGATAATTTTAATGAAATACATCCGGATAAGAAAGACAAATATGTGACCTCTTTCAAGACGTGAAAAAAAGTACAAAATTTAGCCAACTACATGATAAAATGAATTTAAAGTATTAAAATGTGATGATCTTGTCCAAAAAAACATAATAATTCAAATAATAAAAGAAAAACAAAATCACAGCTTTTTAACTGAAAGTCGTACTCGTCAAAAACCATTTCCAGCACAAAAATTTAACACCACTTTTGCTCAACATTATTACATAGATCTAGGGAAAAAATACTTCAACTGCCTACCCAAAAATATCAGAACAATAGAAAACGATAAACACCTACTAAAAGCAATTACAGAGAAGTTCAATGTAAAATACCAAAATAATGAAACTTTTTTTTTAATTAATTATACATTTTAATATTAATAATTACAAACACTAAATATTCTTCATCTTGATGCTCACCACTCTTCTAGACACAAGCGCCAGCTTCTATAGAAGAGGAACGTTAAAAAATCAAAAGCAGTGTAAAAAAAAATCATAAGCTTTTAAGCAAGTCGATGACGGGCTTCGAGCTTCATACAATATCTCATTTTTAAATATAATTACACATATTATTGGGATGATTTAATTTTACCAGCAGTAACAAAATTAATAGCCACTGTGCTCCATAAACCAGCTGCAGATATTATCCGAAAAATTACTTTGAGCAATAACGAACTGATGAGATGGTTGAAAACATTTTTTGAAACAAAAACAAAGACTTGTCAATTTTCAATTAAGCTGAATGAAACCACTTTACCAACCATTTTTTTTATTATCATACCTGAAGTTCATTAAAGATGAGAAAATATGTCAATATGTTGTTTGCTTCGAATTTGGAACAGATAGAAAAGCAGAAACCATGGGTGATACACTGGAAAAGTTTTGTGACGAAAAGAACATACCTTTTAATAATATTTTGTCACAAAGACTTCATGGTATTCTAAAAAAATATGTTACTGGTGTGCTTGCTGTGCATTGCGTCATTCATCGCCAGCATTCGGTTTGCAAAAAATCTGAGTGAACGCCTCCATACATTACTGCAAAATTTTATCAGAGCAGTTAATAAAATCAGAAGTAACTCGTTAAATGACAGATTATTTAGTCGGCTTTGCATTGCAAAGATAAAGATTTCAACCTATTGCTGCTTCAAACAAAAGTGAAGTCAAAAGGTACTTGTTTGACTCGATTTTACAATCTGTTTGGGTTTGTGATAACAGTTCCTAAGAAACAAAGATACACCAAATAACGATATAACGTACGAGTACTTAACAGACCGGTATTAATTGTTTAATGATGCCAATCTCCAACTTCAAGGCAACGACTTAAACGTAATTAATGCAAAAAATAGGGTTGATGTTTTTGTATCAAAACTGCTATTATATAAAAGAAATATCGGCAGACGGGAATTCAATTAATTTCCCAAATTTATCAGAATCATTCAAGAAAGAGGACTTGCTTATTTTCTGTCAACTCTTGTAAAACCTCCACATTGATTTCAAGGAACGAATTCAGGATATTTTAAACATGGACATACCAGACTGGGTTTTGGGTCCTTTTTTTAAATGTCAACACAGCAGGATTGTCCCAGTTAAATGAGAATCTATCAAAACTGATAACAAATAACGACTTTAAAATTAAATTTAAGAATGGCTACCAAGAAACTTGGCTTCAGAAGCCTATTTTGCTACTGTAGCCAGGATTATGGTCGATTGTTGAACGATTTCTGATAGCATTCCCGTCGTCTTATTTAGTTGAATATTTGGTAACTAGAAACAGAAATTGGCTCCACGTTACTTTACAAGGCAACTTAATTCAAGTAAAATCGAGCCTGATATTAAAAACCCTCTTAAAAAGCATCAAATTCAACTTTTTCATTAGATAAGTAATAAATTCAATGTCTTTTGAATATTATTAAAATTACTTCTCAATATAATTAAGCATGAGTTTTAATTGTTCTCATTGAAACATTATTCTTTAAACTCAGAAATAGGATAGGCGTTATATCCTATCTTACGAATTTATAAATTTACCGTTTAATTATATGTTTAAATATAATCGTGGCAATAGCAGTTTTAGATTCGTGACAGATGGTTTGTAAAAAAAATAGGGGAAGCTCTAAAAAAATAAATTTTCAAAGTAGGCGGTGGTCAAAATAAGGTTGAGAACCAGTGTCGTGGAATATCAAATTGACAGATCCGCTTCTAAAAAAGGAAATCTTACTTTTAACTTTTGACTTCCATAGGTCCCAGGTTCTGACTTGAAGCTCCATTGACATCCTCAATCCAATGAAGAAGGAATTCTCAGTCCAACTACAAATTCTGCCATTTTGAGCTCTTCCTCAGTAACTCCAGCGTGGGAAGGAAAACATGCGTCTTGAAGGACCGTTTCTGTTTCTGTTTTAAATTTTAAGTAAAAATCTCTCAAAAATAAAATAATAAAATTAAGGTTTTACTCATTAAGTTATTAAAAAAAAGTATTATTTTTTTTCAGTATTGTCAAATGTTGATTCTACTTGATTCCATGGATAAATCAAATCCAACAAAAATTATAAAATAGACGGGATTTTTTTTCGTTGACAGTTGAAAGTGAAAAAATGTTTTATTTTGTTATCGTGTAGGCGGCAATGACAATTTTCTTACTAATTCCCTACACTAAAGGAATATGTTTTCTAAATATCGATTTTTTCAAAATTATGATGTTTCGAGTTGAAATGTTTTCACATTTGATATTTAAATTTAATTATTTAGAAATATCAATATTTATTACAAATACAAACATACAAAAGACATTGTTTTTAAATGTTTTTAAATGGCTTTGTCTACATAAAATCTCAATGATGTCGGACTATTTACACCAATATTTACAAAGACTTTGCTGAGAGTCCTCTAAGTGCCATATGAATTGTAACTGTACCGTTGTACGTAGGTATGTCAGCGAATCCGGCGGTGTGCCCCGCCAATAATCCACCTGTGACGGCGCAACAAAGTGGAACAATAAAAAGGAACGGCGGCTGTGCTCCACAATTATTTATTCACATCGTATTTGAAGCCGGCACGACGTTCTTACAAACCGTCGGACACGTTTTAATACCGACAAAGTAACTTTTCTACCTGAGAATGGATTCTCATTGTTTTATGTTTTGCCTATTTTTTGTCTCAGTGCTTGTTTTGATAGATATGTCAGTAATATATGTACTATTTTAATCTTCATGTAATTATGTAATCTTCAGCGTATTTTCTGAATTTTTTCTCGTGTGGTGCAAAACGTAGCCATGTGTAGTGGAGTGGGAGATCCTATGTACTTGTTGTTTGCTCCAAAAGCGAGGAATTCTGCCTTTCAGATTGCGCCAATCAAGAGAGCAACTTAACAATTTAACGATTCTGCATTGACCATAGAAATTTTCAACGCCATTTACAGACAGTTCAGCAACTATCTTTTGACACTACCTCCCATGAGCTTTTTAAGCATATGTGTAACTGAAATGTGTGAAATTCTCCGTAACATATTAGTAAAAAACCGTTTTACGGAGAACATTATAAATCAAATAAGTCTTTTAAGACAAATAAAATAGATGTTTCAAAATTAGCCAAATATTAGTAAATATGAAGAAAAGCCTCGAAGACCTTTCTTCATACAGCGGAGAATGACTGATGAAGCATGTATTGATGGAAATATTCAACGTTAATCAAATATATACACATTTAAACCAGCCACATAAAAAAGCGTTATTCACAGTCAACGTCTTCGTTTTTTTTTTAATTACCTTGTTATTAGAAATCATTTGTAACTTCAGAACCCTTCTCTTCTATTTTCATCAATCCAGCACACCACTACATAAGTAAGGATCTCTTTAAAATGATTTACATGTACAATGTAAAATATTTTTGATACAGGGAAAAAGTTTAAAAGATCTTTTTTACCAAAGTGGCATTCTCATTCCTTACATCGTTTATTTTGAACCAAAAACCTACCACAAACACCCGCTCGATATTTATACAAAACCATGGGAGTACTAATCATGCCGTCTCGTTCAAACTTTTCTTCATTCTAACGTGTCCGTTAAATCAAATAACTTTTGATGTAAGGTGGCTAGTCATAAAAATACTATGTCCCCTTAACGTTTCTAGTATGCTCAAGAATCCACAGTAATACTGTGACTTGATTTGTTTTCCGCGTGAATGTTCACTGCTGAACATTCTCGCTCGCCGTAATAATTCACGTTCACGTTTGTCATAACAGCGACTATAATCACCTTTCTTGTTTTCGACGTGGATATTTTTTCACAATCCTAACGTAATCTTTTCAACGTACAGCCGTTAAACGTAGTGAGCGCCGAGTGAACGCTGACAAAAAGCTTTGATTTTTTTTTTGACGGGTTGAACACTTTTCGACTTTAACAAGAAATGAGCTTTCATACTCTGATTATTAAAATAAAAATCTTGAAAAATAATTAGATTTTACACACAGATGTACTCATATTTTTACAAGCGTGTTTTGAAAGGTTTATTCTACGAAGCTTCGAGTTGGTTCCAAAATAGGAAATGCCCGTTGCCAGGAAAAAGTGTACATTCGTTTTATTATTTATTTTTTATTGCAGTATGACTCTCTACGGTGCTCTATCCAGTCCGTCATATCACATATTATAGGTGTACAAACTGGAACCAGAGAGCAGCTTAACAAATTTACATTTTAGTTTCTTTGAAATAAGTTTTTTTTTTCAGGAACGCAACTTTAAAAAAATGACATTTTTTTCGTTTTATGTAGCTGAAATAAATACTTGGTTTCGATAGAGCTAAAGGAATAATGGGTTGAAGGGGCAAAGTTGAGCTAAATGCAGTTATAATTATTGATCTATCTTAAAAAAACCCTTTTTCCAACAAGACATTAAAGTATTTGCGTAATAACACTGGCGTTCTTTTCCCCATAATCCCGTATAATTTCCCACGCTGAAGAATGTACGCACCCTTGAAGCACAGGATAGAGAATGTACACAAATTATTTGGAAATAAATTTAATTAACAAAGGGTTGCTTTATGTTTTAATTTTGGCGCAACTCAAATGTTCGCGCTCGGTCTTGGGAGGGACATTGTATACTTAAAATAATTCAGGCGGAATTAACCATTATCTCCGGGTCATCATCACTTCATCAAGTGGCTACTAGCCTACAAGTGCCCGTTCCGTACTTGTAAAGGAAATTTCACGTTCCCGGATAAGCTTTAAACAAAAATAAAAAGCTACTTAAATAATACCCCTAAAATAATCTTTCAACCGAACTTAATTATTAAATGACGTACCTATAACAATTAAGATTTCCTTAATCTTAACACGGAGAGGTTAATCTCAAACAACCATGACCTCCCTTTAATTGCTCGCTTTATTTTGAATAATTGAGCATTATGCTGCAGAATTGAGCCAGCCAACAAAACACTGAAATAAAGATAATAATTATAATAGTACTTATGTATTAAGTGATAATCATCTCAAATTTAAGAAGGGCAACATTCTAATGATTGATGATCGTGGTTATAGTCAGCCATGGAAAACCATGACTGTCGCTTGAATCTGAGTATGTATTAAAGGCAACATTCTATTGATTGATGATTGTCATTATAGTCGTATGGTTTGTGGTTATAGTAAAAACCATGGCTGACGCTTGAATTTGAGTAGGATTCTGGATATTTAAAAAATGCTTAAATATAATAAATACATGGTGGACATTATTTACATAAATAATATCGATAATGATCTGCGTTACACAAAACACTATACTCCAGTAATTTATGATAACGTCGTTACAATATTTTTCTAAACATTTTGTACATCAGACTTTGATACGTGATACAGAAAGGCGCTATTAATCTCTCATATCCGATACAAGATATTTAAAAAAATTATCATTTCTCTACAAAACACCTACTCGGATCGTTTTTTTTATTCTTTCTGACAATTTTAGACACTATTGACTACTATTAATGCTTCTTTACAAAATTGTAATTGATTATTTACTAATAATTTCTGAAATTTTTCAACTTCTTATAATTCTCTAACTTCTCCATCCTCTTCTTGCAACCCAAACTAGCTATACATCATTTTTCTTTTGTTATATTAAAGTAATGTATAGATTCTATGTCCGAAAACTGTAAAATTCACGCGCCATAACACAGGGTAATCCCTAGCATGGAGGGTGAAATATCACAAAAAACCACATGTACTCTCTAAATCATTTATCAATAAAATAAATATTACTACTGTATGGTAACGTGGTAGTTCGCGTCACGTACGGGTCACAGGAAAAGATTACGTCCTCTCTGCCGAATGAAAACCTGTGATCCCGATCGGGAATGCGCTACTCCAAACCATTCACAGAGTAACACACATTATTGTACTCACCAGCAGGTTTGATTATCTTGGTTTGTTGATTTAGACAACACTAATCACCGCAACATAAGCACAGGGTGAATAACACTTGCAATGATTATGTTTTTACAGCCTTACAGTGTACTAGACTAGTAGTTACTGCTCTAAAACAATAAATAGGAAATATTGAACGTTTAAACCGTAATGTATACTCCTCGAATTATATATATATATATATATATATATATATATATATATATATATATATATATATATATATAATTCATCAATTCTCGTATATAATATATTCAACATTATATTATATACGGCTAAAGCTCTTTGTAGACTTGTTGACACTATTCGTACAATAATGCGCAAACACAAGTGAAAAGTTTGATTCCTGACTCAGTAATTGGCGGTGGACAGAACAAAGCTAGCGTGAACCAATGGCGTTACGAAACAACTACCTTTCAATATAATTAAAGATATTTATAAAAGTGGTAAGGTACACGTATTTTAACCTTATAATAAAAAACATTGCATTTTTATTTATTTTTATGTGTGGTAAATATATATACATTTCAGATGCGAAACACAAGTTATGCTCTACGGCACTTTTTCATTCATTCAACATGTAGCTGAATTTGGTCGGATTTTCATTAATATATACATTTTGCTAGACTCCCTTCCTCTGTAAGGAATCGTTTGCTGGTCTCTTAAATAAAGAATGTCATGTAATTTTTAACTGTTTGAAATTTTCATTCAATATGTTTATACATGTTCTAACTAAAGTTTGTCAAACCTATCAGTACTTTAATTATCATCCAACTGCGATGACCTAACGAAAGGTCTCAGACACCTATAATATATCGAGTATATTAAAAATACTTACAATGCTCTTATATTATTGATTGTTAGTTGCAATATTTTGCCCTGTATGTTACGATAAACAGCCCAGCTATGGGCTTTCGTCTGTCTTTGAAAAATTCTAGGTTAACAAAAATTTTTTTTCGTCCTCTTTGAACGGTAAAATGAGATCTGTTTAATGCATACCTGCACAAATAACAGTGATCTAAAATTTTCAGAATATCATCCGGTAACCTGACCGTTCCGTTTTAGCAACGTCAGCAAAATATAGGTTGCAGCAATGAACTCGTTATAGTCTCACAAACTCAAGATAAAACGTGCCAAACAAGAAACACCCTTATGTTACCAGTATATTCTCAATTCTACTACTAATGCTACATTAAAATATTATGATATTATAACATTGAATACCAACACAGAATACCTACTACAAATGATAACCTACTGCTATTAAGTTCACCTTTTCATTTATTTATTTATTGATTTTCTGGAAATAGACAGTTAACTTTTATTTCAGTTTCTACATAAGTATTATATAGCCAAAATAAAACTTATTATGAGTTTCCTCCTCGTGACTTTACCTCTACTGAAACAGCATAATAAGGAATAAGTAATTTAAATTTGTAAGAAAGAAATATGAAATCAAAAATTTATACAAAACAAAAGATTATATAAAACGAAAAATTTAGAAAACCAAACATTTATCAATACATTTATAGCCATGGGGATAGGTTGTAGATATAAATCAAATCATAATAGTAATATAAACAATAAAGACATAGGTAACATTATTCACAAACCATCAGAGAAATATTCTTTTATGGACCTTTTGTATTTGGTAAGTTCGCAACTGAAAATATCCACCTTGGATAATACGCTATTGTAATTATTGCGTAGTCTGTTCAGGCAAGAATTCGGCTTAGAGTACGTTTTACACTGATCCACCCTGAACAGAACAGAATAGCGTGTTGAACGTGCATGTACTTATACTTATGTGTTGCTATGTTTGCTATCTCACTTTCTCTGATAGCGCTGAAAATCTTCGAGAACCAATCGAATTAATTGAATTCTTTATAATAATAAAATAATTTATGTAATATCTGCCGGGTAATGAAAACATTTTCTTGTTACAGACGAGGGCATTTGGGCACTCTTAAATACAATTTACTTAGAGGTAGTACACCGACGCTTGGCAGTTTAATACTAAAACTATGAAATCGAAAACAATACAATTGTATTGTATTTGGCTTGCCACTTTGAGATTTCTAGAGCGCGTCTATGGTTAACTGCAGATAATACTGCGGTCAGTTAAGTTAACTTTTCAGTTTGCTTTTAAACCGAATTTATTTGTCAATGCTTGTAAAGCGGCGCGACAGACCGGCTTGTATTTTTTTTAACTATGTGGGTAACCAAGAAAATTTTTATGCTGAAGTGATAAAACCTCTTCCACGTTCTGGCGAAATGAAAACAACGTATTTTTTATAGACTTTTCAGGCTTTGTACAGAATTGTCGTCTTCATCATGAGGACTTGTTTAATCATGTTTCTAAAAATGAGGTATTTTTGTTTTTTTTTTAAACACGATTATTTCTAAAAGGGGAGAAAATCTACTTGCAGACAAAATATAATATTTGTTGACTTAACCAACTACTAGTAAATATGAATATATTTATTCATAACATTTTCTAAGACAGGTAGATAAACTAGTACCTTTAGTTTGTGATTATAAAAATAATGTCTTGTGTGGGTTTGTTTTTGTTTGATTCATTATTCAATTGAACACGCAAGATTGTACGAGTATATTTTAAATCAATAAATTTATATTGTCTTAATTTTGTTTAAAAAAGTAATGTGCTTTTTAAGGTTCAATACAAATCGAAATATATTCATATGTTTTTATTTGCGCTGAGAAGTTTCGTTCTACAAATCTTTTGGTTTTAACAATGTCATCTACTTGCTGAATAGATTGGAAAACTGCCGGCCGCTGGACGGCTAGACTTGATGCAAACTGAAGCGACATTTTATCAGGCTGAATCTGCATATTTACGGATATTTACTAGCTGTTTACGTGTATAAACACAATTGACAGGGTCCGTGTCTGTATTCTCAAATTTTAATAATACCGGATACGCCCTGGTGAAAGAAAATACGCCGACTGCGTTGTGGTTAAAGACCACCAGTCAGAAGTTTGCAGCAGGGGCCTCTTAGACACTTAACATAAAAGAGTATATATGCAGAGGTGTACCAATTAATTGCAATCAAAATTATTCTATACTTGAACCTTGTGTTAAATCAACATAAATATTTAGAAATTTCAACTTAAATTCTTTAATTCACCAGAATATTTTTTTTTATTTTTTTTATAGTGAATACCTCACAAGAGTCCCAACTGCTCCCGTCTGGAGCCAGTGAGAATGGCATCCCCAATTGGGGGATGTTGTGAGGCTGAAGGTAAGTGGGGAAGGGAAAGAGGAAGGTGGGGAAGTACCTGGCTATTCAGATCTAGTCACTAAACACGGCTAAAGCCATTTGGAGCAACGTTTCAATTCTGAATGGTGGTCTTACACCAGGGCGATACTGGCAGTATCTTCCACTCTGGAACGTGCCGCAAATATACTATATATTATTTTAATTAATTAATTGTAAAATAACACAAATTAATCAAATAAAATTTATTTGCGCACGCCGGGTTCGAACCCGCGACCTTCGGAATGGCAGTCCAATGCGTTACCACTGGACTATGCCGGCCGTCAAATTGTTTTGTAATAACGCCATGGTGTACCACTAGAGTGGGCCAAGACATCCAAAATTTCAATTAGACAATTGAGACGACGCCGAGTACTTAAAGGATAGAAGATAGATAGATTGATAGATGAGAAAGATGAAGGAAGTTTTTGAAATTCCTGAATTTATAGATTCATTTACAAAACAAAGCTAAAACCATTTTATGAAAAATACGAATTATAAACCTGAATTATAAACCCACAATTTGTGGGTCCGATCAAAAATGATTTTGAGTTTATTGGTTTGCCGCAGACGTGGTTAATGTTTTCTGTTTTCCTTCGATTTACTTACATAATATAAACCTTCAACATGCCAATCGGTGCAAATCTATTCTGTTCAGTTTGAGTGAATTAAGTTCCAACTTATTTGAGTGTTTCTAATTCTGTACGTGCATGATCGCGATTCTGAAGATCGAATATTTTATTAGACTTGCTTTGTACAAAGTCATTTTCTGCAAAAATTAAAACTTTTTTTCTAAGATAAACAAAAACATTTTTTATGAACATGGTTGTAGATTTGCTTCCTGTTGTTGCACGGAAAGAAATTCAATTGTTGTAGCAGATCCAAACAATCACCTGCACCTGGAGAAACCAGTCATCTGAGAATTTGGTTCACTGTTGATGTTAACAAATTATAGCTTTCCGCACATCTTTCATGCAGTACAATATTTTAGATTCGGTCTACTTGGCTTTTAAACCGCCCATGTGAAATTAGTTGATATTATTATTATTTATCGCAATGAACGCGTGCAAAAAAAAATACAAACCAAAGATGCTATTGAAAAAAATAAACCTGTGAATATTTTTTTAAAGCTTCCGATTTCTACTTAGGCATTTTAATTTAAAACTCACGCTCAATTTTTTGTTGTTGTGTTATTCTCTCCCTGTTTGATATAGTATAATTTCTAAGAGATTTTAAGGTCAAACTGAGAACAGAAATGAAAGCTCAGTGAAAAGTTTAATTGGTTGTAAAAAATTAACACCTTCCTAGGGAGAAAGGTAAGTTTGCAGCCGATAATAGACCCACCAAGCGTTCAATGCACATAAGGCGATACCTCTCCTGCCGGGCAATATCCATACGCAAAGGTAAGCACGGGGCTTATCTATGTTTTGCCAAGCCTAATGGCCCACCGCACCGTACCGCATCGGCGAGTCTGCTTTTTGTCGGGCACACACACAGGACTGACCGCCCCCATGTATATCGGGCACATTGGATACATTATTATGTAAACGGCTTACAGCGCAACTATTACAATGTTATTGCTTTTGGTTTGACAACAAGGTCAGTGGAATGGCAAGTTCCTGGGTGCATTTCCCTTTATTCGCAAAATGGAGGAAACCATTCCTAACCGAGTGACCTTAGAAATTTTTTTTATACTCTAATATACACAGATAAACTACATAAGTAGTACTTTATAACAAACTTTAGTATAAACACGATATTTTATTATAATAAGTTAAGCATCGTAGGTACTAAAGAACTAATCTAACCTAACCCTTTTCTAACACAATTTAAGAACGATTTGTTATGTAAATACACCCCACGCGTGGTGACCATATTATATTGTAATTTTTTTTTATATGGAAAATCTGAAAGAATTTAATTCTGGACTAAGGGAACTGAACAAGATTAAGAAAGAGACACTTAGATGGTATGGCCAGGTAGAGCGAATCAACGGAGAAAATAGTACTTTGAGAATATGCATTTGTCGAATAACAAAATAATATTTGCGAGGCTATTAATATTAATGAAGCAAGGGGTGTATTGTATAGTAAGACACAGTTCCTGTTCGTCATCTAATCGGTATCGATGTGGGCTAACCTTCCTCCAATATTCTAATGGTGTGGTTGCCATGCTATCTCTGACCCCAGACAGGTAAGACTTGCACGGTATGAACGGTACTCGCATAAAATAAAGTTTATCAATAATAATCACAAGGTTATGAAATATCCAATTTTAAAAATTTTCAAATCCTTTCATTTTCTGATTTTGAATGATTTACCTACACAACGCTGAAACTCCCCTGCTGGGTACAATGGCACGGTAAGTTGAAGATAAACACGGAGTAGTCAAAGGTCTGAGTGTTTGTGTAGGAAATAATGCAAACATTCTAACTTCTCTTGTATAAACGCACATCGCAAGTTACACTTAATGGAAATTTGCACTTATCCCATTGATTAGCTGTAGGGTTTTCAATTAAACTCATTGAATGGAACATTATTTGATGGTTAAAATAATAATTGATTTAATAACCTCATTGAAGATATAGGTTAGGACTTATCTACTCATTTCCTATTTGTTTCAAACTGAGTCATATCGTCAATACTGCCAGTCCATATAATGTACTTACATACAAAATATTCACATAGAAGTGAGATTATTCTTATATTTTCAATATCTATGTTTGTACCTTAACCTGAAACCCTACTTTGAAGTTTGTTTAACTTGGGCCATACTGTGCGTTTAGAAAAACATAAAGTGTTTCTGTTTTAGTGATAAAGTAGAATATCTGTATATTTTTTTTGAAGAACTGTTAAAAAAATTATATACCTACGTTTGGACAAAATTTGAATGCGACATTTTTAAAAACGGACGAACGCGTATGAAGTTTTAATTTGAATACTATTTCATTTACCTATTGGATTATTTCTTTTCACAATTTGCATATGATTGGGGAGGATGTGGATGCGACATATACCAGTAATGTCATAAATACGTCAAATAAATCTTCATAATTCTAAAAAATATGTAAGTTTTTCCAGGAATTTATATAATACATGTGTACTTGTTTAAACGTTACAATAATTCACACTCATCCAATCTATGTGTATCTTTTGAAACTTAATACACCAATGTAACATTTATTATTGAAACAGAAGATAATATAAACAAATCTCAAAGAAATGAGAAAGAGATAAAAACATAACGGATGCAACTGGGAATTGAACCATCTGAAAAGATTATGTGTCTTATAGGGACAAGACTCTCTTAAAAAGGCTAGTGATAACTAGTTATATTCGTAATTTGAACATTTTTCAAAGTGGTACCTATGTCATATTATCACGTTTTCAATTACTGTATATATATTTTTTTAAATAAGAATTACAAACATTCCCTAGTTACAAATAAACCTGACGATATTTGTAAATCTTACCACCACAGTGAGCAGAAAATGCAACTCGTGTTTATGGAGGACTGAGCCAGCCTAGTAATTAATCGGTTATAACAAATTTATCATTACTCTTCATCACGATTTTCCCATGATAATAGGTCATGGTTTACATAATAAACATTGAAATGTTATGTTATATTTCATAAAACATTAAATAAATTAATTTATCATTAGAATTCACTTTTGGTACCTATTTATACAGTAGTTTTAGTGAAATATTTTCTCAAGATTCCCTTTATATAAACTATTTGCAATTTATTTACATGAACACTATTGGTTAGGCGTAAGTTTGTTGTAACAATGTGGTGTAAACTAATAAATTGTAGTATTTCCCTCGCCACTGGAGCAGAAGTAGTTGGCGCGCTCACTGTCACCCGCCAGCGGACCGGTTAACACGACAGAGGAGGATTTACAAAGTTGGGCAACTTTGACGTTGTCCGAACGTTTACAACAGAGACGCAAAGGCGCAAAGACGCAAAGCAGATTTGCCCAAAGATTCTAACCGGCCAAGTAGGGTCAGGCCGGATTCGGAATGTTCACAGTGTTTAAGTGAAAGCCAATAATCCACGATACAGAACACTATTAGCTCTAGAACTTTTGGTTTGATAAGTTGGAATTAAAATTGTTTATAATTTGTTGCTAGCGAGGCGGTCACATCGAACGGCGAGCGGAGGGAAATGAGTTGTTGACATGTCGATGCAATTGGAAAACTTTGCTCAAATGATATTTCAACTGAATAGAAATACTTTAGTGATTATAACCAATAAGTGGACTCTCCTTTTTTAACATGCGTGATTTGCAAGAGGTAAAATGTTTTGACATTTCCAATTTTCGCAATTTTCAAAAGAAAAATACTAAAAACTCCAAAATTCCAAAACATATTTTCGAGCTATAAGTTTTTTGCAAAAAAAAGATAATTTTTTCCGAATTACGAACAACCTGTTAATAGTTATCTTCCTCCAAAACTATACGTGAAATTTGAATAAAAATAACTACCTCCTTCGAAAATATAAGTACCTAATATTTTTGTTCTGCAGATGACAACATCAACAACAAATATTGATTTCATATAATGAAATTGCTAGTAACTTTATAAATTAATATAGAATAGGTTGAACTGATTTAACTATATATTGGGGAACCTAAGTTAAACATGAAAGATAAAATAATTTAATTACAGTGGTTGAAGGACGAGGAATTAGTTATGATTCTATCAACATTTCGTGCGGAAAAATTGCATTGAAAAAAATCATTTTATGAACGCACTTTCATGGTGAAATTAATTTAAATTTGATTTTGCGATTTATTGAGCCAATATTTCCGACGTTATTAATCATTATCAAGATTTATGTAGATTTTTGCAATATTCATTTATTAATATTATTGCGTGGTTATTTAAATGAAGGATCGAAGTTATTACACAAATATTTCAAAGTTGTTGAACTTTTTTATTGCGAGATTATTTTTTCAACGTGTTATAAAACCACAAAAAAACATTATACTTAACATAAACATAAAACAAGTACCTATGACACAATTGCGATCATATCGCTAATAGCAAAACATCAGCGTTTGCGCCCTTCGACCTGATAATGCTCCATCTCTTCACTTTGTATGCTTGCTCGTAAATATTACATACCTAATAATAAACCACCTTGGCTATGTCTTAATATTGCACACACCTCTCAGACGCCAAAACATAAAACCCACTCTCTATAGTTACTAGGCGTTTGGCTAGGTAACCGTTATGATAAAGAAGATATATATTTAGTATTCCAGAAAGCTAATACATGCATTATAAACACCATTACCTGGAGACTTGAAAGGGTCGTTGACAAATCTGCATGTCAAAGAATATTATTCTGTAGCTACCGGACTTCTACTTGGTGTTTATGAAGACTGGCTGAGTCTCGAGTCTGATTAGCATATCACTCATCCTTACTGATAATGTCACTCATTTTTACTTTAACTTTATACCACAGATCAGACAAAATCACAGAAAATGAACAAGCTTCTAATACGTCTATTTTAAATGGTTCCATTTTCCATCGAAGGTTGTCTATCATCAGGGCATTCTTTATCTTGTTGTCTTATGGACTGGAGCGAATAATTGCAGCAAGACTGCAGGAAGAATTTTGTAGAAAGGTTCTCGTACCAATTTAGTTTCGAACCCGTATTTGAAAAGAGTTATTTTAGTTAAGTTTTAAAGCTGTGTTTACCAAAAAAATATTTTCATTTTTCTATAAAATTGATAAGTTAATTCTACTAATAAGCCAGATTTAGTAAAAGTAAAATGATATTCGATTTTAAAATAAAACAATTAAAAAGATCGAATAGTACAAAGTAAGTGTTAAATTAACGAAAAACGTAGCAATACAACAAAAATACTTATTTTTTTACTTTGAATAACTATCATCGTAAAACGCATATTTTGTAAATTATGAAACCAACAGCCAGCTTTCAATTTCAAAACGGTCAGAGGGATATCACAAAAATCATCTATTTAGCTTCCAAAGGAACCATATTCCATTCCAGCGGATCGCCAATACCGACAGCACGTTCGAAATGTCCAGCTATATAATATATCTATTTGTATTATTGATTCGAACCGCTTCAAACACACAAATAAATCAAACAATGCAATAAATTATCGCTGTGAATCAAGTTATGCGAAAGGTTTTGTTAATTCATTCACGTCAAAAAGAGATTTTGAAATGGCCCTATACTCGAAATTTGCGCACTGACAATGTGTTGTTCAATATGACTTTAGTTTTGAGAGTATTTATCAAAAGTCCTTCAAACTCTAATCAATACATATATTTTCACTAAAACACAGTTTAATTTATACAAATAAAAGGCAATGTCTGTACGTGTGTGCCTTATAGACTCAAAATCTACAGAATCGATTTTGTTGAAAATTTCAAAATGTGTTGTTGTTTTGGCCAAGAGTGTTTAGAGAGTATTTTGAATGGTAGTCAGGGAAAATACTTACAGTCGAACGTAAAGTCAATATGTAGTCGAACTTATATCGATAAAGTGTTGTTTTAACAGTAACAATATGATGTATAGAAGTGAATGGAAGAAAGAATTGGGGACGCTTGAGGAAGACTTAACGCATTATTTCTGCACGGAATGAGATACGAACTCGAATTAAATTCGATAGAATGTTATTTTTTCAACAGTTACAATGTGGTTTTCATGATACATCATTAAGTCAATAGTAGTAAAAGCCGCACGAGAAAGACAGGAATTAAATAATTGATTGTGGTAAAATGAGGCGTACGTGATGAACCATGAAAGGAGTGTAAGGAGAATCTATGATGTCGAAGTGAATAGTAGAAGAAATTGGGGCGCTCAAGGAATCTATGACACGACCAAGTGAATCAAATAATACCTATGCGTGATAGAATGAGATGTACGCGATGAACGTGGAAAGGAGTGTAAGGAGAAAGTATGACATGGAGGAGAACGGTAGAAGTCAGGGTCAACCGAAGAAAACATGGAACAAATAAATGAGAGTAAGGATAATTTAAGAGGTGAGTGATTGAAGTCGGGATCAAATTAATCAAATATTTATATTAGGTAAAATTTGGCGTGCGTGATGAATGAAGAAAAGACTGTAAAGAGAAAGAGCGACGTGGAAAAGAATGGTTGTTGAAGTCGGGGACGTCCGAGGAAGGCGTGGAACCATCAAGTGAAACGAATACTTAAAAAATTAACTTTTTCAATTATTTTCATCCTAAAAATGCACCTAGTTTTCAGGTACGCTAGAACGACTTTAATACAAATCAATCATAAACCAGAGTAACGCCGGGTGCGCGATAGCTAGAGATACATAAAGAATCATTTTAATTCATTAAAAACTTCAGACTCTCCAATAAAAATACCGAGAAAACGACAAAATCAATAAATATTTCTTATTTCCATTATTCATGTAGACAATCACTTCAAAGATAGAATAATAATGTAAGAGTAAAAATATTTCTCGTATACAAAATGTAAAATGGCGAGTACTTCATCGCTTCCCTAGATTAAAATATATTCTCCAATAGTTCCAATTTAGATAATCTCAATCGTACATTTGCAAAAGGAAATTGTGTTGTTTTAGTCAGTCAGTGTAAAAAAGTGGTTGGTAGTAGGTACTTGACATTATTTAAATAGTACAGTGAAAAACCATCACACCCATTGCAGATCAATTGAGTGGTTACGATCAATGGCTACGATTCCGGAGGTAGCGGGTTCAAATTAAATAAAATTTATTTGGTATTTACTATTTCGAAATGCATTCATTGGTAGATAATTTCAGTATCGTCCTGATGGAAAACCATCAATCAGAATCGAAAATGGCTTTTGCCGTGTTTGGCGACCAAATTTGAGTAGCCAGGTAGTTCACCACCTTTCTCTTCCCATATCATTCGCCTTCCTAATACACATAACACAATTGAGAATGCCATAGTCTCAGTGGCTCCAGACTGTTGGCAGCAGTTCCCACATACTCACAAAATAAAAATAAACAATTCAAATCCAATTTACCCACAAAGGATAATTTGCAGCACAAGTGTAGTGTTCGTCGTATTCCAAACCGAGCTAATGTTGATTTAGCGATAATTTGGCAAGGTTTTGCAAACTGCACACACTTTTTCAATGAATACTTCTATCGTTACTTTAATGGCGTATAAAATACCAATAAACCGAGCACACTGGTTATTTTAGTGTACACCTATTTTATTTATTATCTAGCTTTACAACCCAACTTTAGCCAAAATTATGACTTAGAAAGATAAATAAATTTTATTTATTTAGAATTAACGGCACAAGTGTTATTTATATACACGATAGTTATTGAAATTAATAAAAAAACATAATATATTGAGTCTAAAATTCATAAACCATTTGGAAATATCTTAAACTATTTCATAAAACACAATAATTTTTTTGGAAAAAAACTTAATAAACACTAGATCTATAGTACAATCTGATGATCAGAAGATTCCGACTTTAAATCCTAGTCACGGCTGCGTATTATCAAAGTTATTTAAACTATTATGGTGCTGCCACACGCAAAGCTCACATCAACAGATAATATAAAGCACAATAGCGCTCGCCATACAATCCCATACAGACCCGACACACGTAAAAAGATAACGCGCTATAAGTGTGGTTCTGAACTTCGCTAACCGAATTTATTTTACGTAACCGCTCCTAACTGAAAAGTTATGCGTCCCCCTCTCCGCCGTAAAAAGGAGAGGGGGTCATTTTAATTACGGAGCTACCAACTAAGTTCCCTTTGACAGCCATGACATAAGCAGCCTAATAATGCATTTCTTATTTATTATGTTAGCTCATATCGTCATGTGTGCTAGTAAATTTAGAAACATAAAAAAAACTTTATTTGGCAAACATACTTAACATATATTTAAAATATAAATATAATCAATATTTGAATTTGAAGTAAACAAATTTTCGCCCTTTCAAAATTAATCATATTTTTAACTCCGTATGTTTATATGGTAATATCATTCGGTTTTTTGATAAAGTTGGACGGCCTGATACCTACATAGAGAAGCTTCTAGTTTGTTCGTTTGTTGATTGTTTTCAATTGTTTTCCTGGGTAATCTGGTTTGCTCTCGTCAGCTCTCGTGCTCTCTTCTCGTTCCCTGCCCTGGTGTTGGTCCTTGCCGCCTTTGCCTTCGACATTTTTGGAAATCGACGTGAGCTTATTTTACAATAATTTATTATATGTCGCTTTCGTCGATCGGCGTGCGAACTGCGAATTTCCTGATTCGACGGAGAGGTTATGTCAGGTTATGTGAAAATGCGCTATTTACGCGCAGATTGTTTAAAATCTAAAAAGTTTATAAATAGCATTTATAATTATATAGTTGGCGGCATCATCATCTGAGGATGAGCTGTCCAACAGATCCAGCAATAGGCGACAAGTATCATCCATTTCAAAAACGTGCTCAAGCTGTCAGTAAGTAAAGTTGTCACTTTGACAGATGAAATTATGTTCCTCGGCCGCTCTCGAATTCAACTGACCCCCTCTCCTACCATAGGAAGAAATATTTGATAGCGTCGTGTGTCGGTAGAAAAGATGATGCGCTGTACATTAACTTTTGATGTGAGCTTTGCGTGTGGCAGCAGCTTTATGGTTTCAAGATAATTTGTTATTTCATCGCTGATTATTCAATAGTTTTAAATCAATTAGTGGAAATGTCGTTCTGTGTAGAAAACAGGTGCGTTGAACAAGAAATTGTATTTAACACAATTTAATAGAAATTACTTCTTCAAACACAACAAACTTATTACGTGACACATTTTTAATGATCACTTATTATCATCATGATTTTAACAACTTTTGTTGGTTAATTATAACTGACATGTTTGACTACGCAATGCTGTCCTCATCAAGGTTAATTTAATATTTTAAAAACAACACTGTTTAACAAAATATATCGGTTGTATCTCAGTGACTATCTATAATATTATTACGCTAGCGTCTGGACGGTCTAGGCCCTCTGATAGGCCGAATTAAAATCGAATGTTTCGGGTAAATTCCAGATAGGGGGTCTGCAGGCAAAAAAATACCACTCCGCTTCTCAATTTTAACAAACCGTAAGGTTCATTTTGGTTTGCAGGCGACCGGATACAAAAAAATAAGACTTTAAAATTAATACCCGATTTCATACTAAAATAGGATCGCCACATGTAATAAGAGGTTTCTTCAAAAACATCGTTTCTGATCATATAATTTTTGGTTTTATCGAACTAAATATGTTTTAGAAAGTTCATAATCCATTGGATTAATTACATTACAATGAACATTTTCCATAATTACGTGATTATGTTTGACGTTTATAAAAAATCACGCGTTCCTTAAATATGGCCGATACGCACGGCGGCTATAGATGGCCGACAGAGCGCACCTCTGGCGGTATAAGAAGGAACCAAATGACTGGAGCAGAATATTTAAATATGCAGCTAACAATACGCGTAGATATGTATAATTACTTGACCATTAACAAGCGTTTAATAAAAAGATTTCTTCTGGAAGTTTATCACTTTGTGATGGCATTATTTATTTTATTAAAACACAAATAAGTTTGTTAACATCACTTTATTACATACAACCTCTACATGTTTCATGAACGAAGTTCACCTCATCAGGAGGTAGTATACATTGAATTAAAAAATTAAATATAGACTTCAACTGGAAGGAAGAAGTGGAAGGAGGAGGGAGGGGTAAGAGTGGGCGGAGTTTATCAGAATTAGGAATTACAATATCGTTAGACGGGAAAGACCAGTTGAGTGGGAAAATATTTAAAAGAGGGTTCATAATATGTTTTGCTTATTATTTATATCTGATTTTATATAAACAGGTTTTTTTATTTCTAAAATTTCTAAATTATTTATTTGCGATGCTTTATATCCTGTGTGAAGTATTTTAAGACCTGAATTTTTATTAAAAGTATGATCATTATTCAAAAGATCATCTGCAAACTCAGATTCACTATTTCCATTTAGAGCTCTGAGATGTTTTTTAGTTCTGACTTCGAAGTTTCTATTGATTCTACCTTTGTTAAAGAAATAACAATCATCACAATTGAGTTAATAAACTTCTGATTTTTTTGTTTGATTTTCGCTAACTTTATTATTACGAATAAATTTCTTAATTTTATTATTAGTGTAAAACGCCGGTTGAATAATACCAGGAATGTTTTTATTCATAATTTTGGAAGTATCGTTATCCACAAATAGAATTCTACGCAATTAATTATTTTTATCTTTAGAAATAGGGTAAATATATCGTGTGGAGAGATTTTTAATTTTTTTATTTAGTATTTCAACTATCAATATTAGAATAGCCGTTATTAAATGCTATTTGTTTTATGATTATATGTTTTATGGTTATATGCTTTTTGTTTTTTTCAGGTCTTAAAATACTTCACATAGGATATAAAGCATTGCAAATTTTAATATAAAAGCAGATATAATTCACAAGATTTTTTTATATAAGCTCTCTTTTGAATATTTTCCCACTTAACTGGTCTTTCCTGTCTAACGATATTGTAATTCCTAATTCTGATAAACCCCGCCCACTCTTACCCCTCCCCCCTCTTTTAAATTCTACTTTTCAATTGTAATCTATATTTAATTTTAGACTTCATTTTATACTTACTCCTGATGAGGTGAATTTCGTTCATAAAACATGTGGTGGTTAATAAAGTAATGCAAACAAAAACTTCTTCTTTAGTGGCTAAAGAATGAGTTAGCGCAACACGGAATAAAACACCAAAAACAAATTACAAAAATACTTTTGGCCGTGAAAATCTTAAATCATATTTTAATAAGATTACATTATTTTTATCTATTTTCGTGGTTTATCAATGCATATTTACGCAATAAAATGTAAACATTATATTTTAATAATCTATTATTTAATTCTTCTTTGTTATAACTTTATTAGATACAGTAACAGTTGTAGGTAAAGAATTTCCATCAGTTGGAGTAAAATTAACACCTTTTAATTAAACGACTGCTAATCTCATCACACAATTACGCTCCTTTTATTCATGAACAAGGGTACAATTAATCAATATGTAATAATCTATTATTTCAGTTAACTTTGTTATAACTATCTTTAATTGTTATGACAAACTATACGATATCGATTTACCTTATAGACATTGACGGTTGTAACACATATTTGCACTGCAAGTCTCCTATGAGAAAATTTTATTAGATACGGCAACAGTTAATATCAGTTGTGGACATGTTGTGAATAATAGCGTTTCATTTGAAATAATTTATCACAAATACGTAAAATTTCATTTATTCAAACAACTGTCATTTTTATTATGCGTAAATTTAGCATGTTATTATTAATTAACTCCTTTCTGTTCCGTGTTTTAACAATATATATATACTCACCCTCTCTCTGTGAATGTCTTAATATCTATCTATTAAATGTAACTGTTGTTAATATCACTTAAAATGGGCGAAGCCCAACTAAGAGCCGCCCGCAGGGCCTAGCAGAAATAAACCCGCATTTCTTTTAGAGAGTTTTACAAAACTGCCTACCTGTATACTCTAACGCCTATGTAATGCAAAAGAAACGCATTTGCAAATTTAAAAAAAAAACGATGTCTGAAGATTATTTGACGAAAGTGCCGCCCGCAGGGCCTTTTTTTTAACTGATAGTTATTTTTAATGCGTATCACTCTGTGTTAAAAATTTCATTGCACGGCGAACATTTTTACTTTTAACTGTGAGAAAAACTTTTTTTCGCAACGTCGAAATCTTTCAATTAGTGAAATTCTAAAGTAATGCTACAGTACTTTTCTAATAGCATCTGCTTAAAGCCTTATACAAATATTGGGCAAACGAATAAAGCTGCGGAGAGGCCGTAAGGAAAGGAGGACTTATTAATCCAGAAGATTAGACGTGATAACACGTAAAAGTTTATCTCGAAAGGGAGAGAAAATCTACACGGTCCGATTGCCGATAGCTTTTCAAAATGTTGGCCATTAAACTAAATGTCTAGGTTCTAAGCTATTTATTTATTTCGTAGGTAGCTATTTCCTTCAGCTTTATACTTACGTTTATTTCGTTTACCTTTTCCAGTTCCTCCGTGGCTCCCAGATCCTGTATTGGAAAATCGAGTTTCGATAGACGTATTATATTTATACGGTTATCACAAAAATTAACTCGAAATATTACGTTCAAATCAATCATTAAACCTAGATTATTTCATCTTTATTATCTGCAATGCCGTAAACTTACGAATTGCGAAATTAAAAATATTGCTGTTTTGCAATTTTTGCACTACATTACGAACACAAGTATCATGTTAGGGTTGACCTTGGAAATTAACAATTTTACTAAAGATTTTTTCATAAATTCAATTTTAATAAAGGTATAAAAAATAAAAATTCTACTACTTGTACTTGTTTTCCAAGCTTTTCAGCTGAGAAATAATGTACGAATAACTCAAATATTATAACGGTAACGATGGTGTGTCATCGTGAAAGAGAAAGGAAGTATTCAGAATTGATGTTGAGAAGGTTTAACTGAAAATTGACAACTTCATTCAGCGTTAATCAATGTTTACCATAAAAAATTAAAAACAAAAGTTTATGAACAATTAATTAGGTGTCAGTAAAAAGCTGACTTTTTAATGACCCTGTCTTTTTGATTTAATAATTCATGGGAATTCTATCTGAAGTCTTTGAATAGGTGTATCGTATTTGGTTTGGTCCTTCTTTTCTCTTTTAAAAAAAATTTAAAAAAAAAATTTTTCGGTTGTATTAAATTTACCATTTTTCAGTTCCTAGAGTTGATACTTTGTGTGGAAAATTTAACTCTACGAAGTAAAAATACCTATTTGTATATGTATTTTATAGCGTTCTAGTTTTAGCTCTTTAGTATCAGATACACTTTTAAATAATTTAGAAGATAAGATTTTTTAATAGTCGTGCGTTTATTTTTGGAAATGTTATGTTTCAGAAAGAAATCGTTTCGAGATTTTGTAAAATAACTTGTATGCTAATTTACCTTATTACCGAATAACGGGCAGATTTAATAATTTTGAATTATTTCAAATACTTAAATATAAATTCATTAAACTCTAAACCCAAATGAATTTCATGGTTATTTTGTGATGGTCCTCTATGTCACTGTGTGATTCATTTTACTTATTGTGAGTATTTTATACCTGTATATCTAGATGACACATCAATAACATTACTGATGTGCCTACATATTTACTATAATCAAACACAAACGTATCTTTTATTAAAGGCTTGCGTGTAAAAAATTTGAGGACACTTGCAAAATCATCCAGAGGTTTACCATGAACCACGAACCGTGTTCAAAATAGATTTCAATCGCTCGTTTTACAGTCCTCGGGGGGAGGTCGACATAAACGCTCTGTGAATGGTGTTATATATCATGTTTTAATGCGTGTATCTTCGTTAAGCAGACAGTGATTTGTTTAATTGCACTTTGTTGTTGGAGGCTTCGAATAATGTACCGAAGTGTACCGAACTCGCCCGCGCTAACAACCTTGAAACTTTCCCGGCTGGATCTCGAGTGGGGGGAAGCGACCATTTACATGGCTGATAATTTCACCCTCCGGCCCCGTTGTCGGATGACAGAAAACAGCCATTAAGTATTAGACGCCGGGGTCTGTTTATTTATCACACAGACACGGGTTTGATATCCGTCAGATGCGAACAAGGACTTTTATTCGCCGTAAATGCTTTCGGAAATAAACAAATAATAAACCGCCTGGACAAATACAAGTTTTACATTTATGAAGTGTACATAAATGGTTTGCTTTTTTCCTTTTATTATTTCAGTGAACCACAATTTAAACGATTGATTCGAAACTATTACTCGCACTCGACATAAGAATCAGCAAACAATTGATGAAATAAAATATTAAACAAATTACACAATTTAATATCAATGTGTGGTAGATTATAGGTAAATAATAGCTTAGAACACATAATGATATCAGTGCACTAGGGTCAAATGCGCCCATTTAAAAAGTGGACATTTTTTGCACGAACCTTAATGTTTCGAAAGATGGATTCCAACTTTTTCCTAGAAAGGGCAATACTTCATATAAGTGAGAGTTTATGTAAATGGTGTTTGCCTTTATTTTAGTGAAAACATTTTTTTTAACAATGTATTGTAAAAGCAGAGCATAAACTTGGGTAATGGGCACATTAATAAAGAAGTAAATGAAGGATAATGCATAAGTGGACCACAATTCTTACAAACGAGGAAAAAAAATTGACGTACTGTTTCTATATAAGATTTTAAACTGCCTTATTGACTCATCAACTCTATCAGAAAAGATTACATTTCGTTCCCTGGATGCAATACCAGATCGAATACTTTATTTTACATAGAACAATTCAAATTAAAATACGCCTAATACTTTACTTGGACGTATTTGCAAAAGTTACAATTCCCTAAGAAATACCGATACTTTCCACTGCACCCTTAAAATTTAAAAATTTAATTTACCTTACAATATACAACCAAAACAATTATTTTTGTATCGTTCGTCTATCCTTTTAATATTTTTTTTCTCACTTATGACTTTGAACATATACTGTATTCCTAACCTGTAATCGTAAAAGAGATTGTAAATGGAACTTAACTGATTTATTTTATATTCAGCATGCAAAATTAATTTATACGTAAAACTGCATGTTTCAAAATATATTTAAAAAAAATAATAAAAAAAACTTTGCAAGAGTTTTTTATTTATCTTTGAATTTGATAAAACTATGTTTTAAAATTCATTCTGTAATAGTTTTCGAAATAAAAGTAACATCTGCATTTACTCCCGCACAAGAACAAGGGACAATTATAATAATAACATAGCATTTATAAAGCGCAGTTACATGTAGTTTTTCACTTCAAGTGCAAACAGTGTACACATTAACAAATAAGTGAGAGTGAAAGGTTTTCTATGATTTTGTGAAAACTGTCCAAATTTAAAATGCAATTTCAGAGTTTATCCTTACCCGCAAAAATGCACAACGGAAAAAAAGTATGCAGATGTGCATTCGAAATGAGCTTAACTATATTTTTGCTTACCTAAGATTTGTTATTTCTTACTGCGTATTAGCTGATGTACGTTGTACGGTGTATTTTTTTACATAATATACATACGTATGTACATATGTGCATCATAGTTCTTTAAAAGGAGATATTTACGTAAAAAAATTATTCCTAGTGGCAACAAGCATTCCTTATTAACAAAAGTATTAAAATTATGATTACATAGGTTATAATGAGAAAAAAATACTTATTAGAAAGATGGATAAGAGAACAAATAGTTGCTCACCTAACTGCTCACCCTGTACAAATCGCAAGTGCGCCCTACTGTCGAATTTGGCAGCCATCTCTGGTCTGGAGCCCCAAAATACCTGAAAAAAACCCTTGACTCTGTGCAGAAACGGGCGGTCCGTTTGATAGATTCCCCAATCTTAACAAACGGACTGCAATCTTTAGAGCACAGGCGTCAGGTAGGTATGCTGTCCTTGTTCTATCGGTATTACAATGGAAGATGCTCTGAGGAACTAGCGTCATTGATCCCTTCGGCACCGGTGCGTAGTCGGGATACACGCCAAACGCGCGCCCAACATTTGTACATAGTTGACACTTGTCACATGAGAACGGGTCGCTTCTACGATTCGTTCTTAAGTTCAACAGCTCGGCTGTGGAACGAACTGCCGGCCTCTGTGTTTCCTCCCTCCTACAACATGGGACTCCTCAAGACCCATGTTCACTCCTTCCTCTCCACAAAAAGACCCTCCACACAGCATCCCCAAAGATGACATAGGCCCTGAGGGAAATTATTTTCTTCAGGGCCTCCTGTGTGGAGTAAATATTAAAAAAAAAAAAAAGTTAGTTTTCTTTAAAGTTGTCATTAAAAAGTGCACCCTATACACAAGACGGCAGTTCGAAGCTCCACAGTCGTTAATCTCGAATGTTTTAGTGTGATGCGTCGGAAGTTTAAGGATTTTTTCATAACTTGACCTACAAAATAATCCATGATCCTGCTGTTAAAATTATTATTTTTCTTGTATTACTAAGTAGATGATGAATGTAGATATAATGAAGGTTTTAATCAGTAATCACTATTACTAAAAAGGTGGTGAATGTAGATACAATGATTTTCTATCAGTAATCACTATTATGAAAGAGGTGGTGAATGTAAAGGTAAGAGAGATAAGAGACAAACAGCTTATACATAAAATATAAATAAATACATGTTAAACACAGTCAAGCCAAAAAAAAGAAGATCACTATTACTAAAAAGGTTGTGAATATTATTGAAGGTTCTCATCAGTAATCACTATTACTTAAAAATATGGTAAATTCAGATTTAGTTATTATTATTATTTTTTTTTTTTTTTAAACATGACATATTATATATTACAGTGATCTTTGGCTGTCCAACTTGGAGATTACCTGTTTTAGGACAGCCAGAAATAGGCATATTTATTAAAAGCGATTCATGTTTAGTCTAGTGTATTGACTTTTACTTATTGCACTTTATAAATAATTTGAAAAGTTTTCTTGGTTGATATAAGAAGTTGCTAACTTGTATTTTAAATAATATAAACGTAGAGAATATACTAAAAGAATATTCAAATATGATAATACAAAAATTGCAATATAGTAAAATATTATTGACATATGAGTTTATAAAATTGAAATTTTACTTTTTATTTAGATGAAGTTAATATTTAAAAGAGAGTTGAGATATTAAAAAAAGGATAAATAAAATAAAAAGATGTAAAGAAAAGTTATAAGAAGATTTTAAATTTACAATGGTAAACACATATGTCTTTGAGCTAAGGATAAAGAAGTGGTGGGAGGAACAACTGGGTTCCTCTTAGCATGTCTAGTATCGTGATAATGGAGTATGGAAGTGTATTGGTGACGCGTTCTTTGGGTATGTAATATGATTTTCCTTATGTATAATTGCCTTACATCTAGAACACCAAACTCTTCAAACAATGAATCACTAGGGTATCTGAACGGTTTTTTAAGTATAACTTTAAGAAGTGATTTCTGAGCTTTTACTAAGGGATCAAGTATTGTTGTAGTAAAACCTCCCCAACCTAAGGAAGCATAATCTAATAAGGAATTACACATGGCAAAGTAAATTCTTTTCATGTCTTTAATGCAGAGAATATTTCTAATAGCTCTGAAAATATGTGTAAGTTTCCTGACTTTTGAGGAAGTTAAGTCTATATGTTTATCCCACCTTAGAAATTTGTCTATGATAATTCCTAGATATTTAGTACTGTCCACACATTCTAATGTACTACATTTACATACATTTATGGCATTGCAATGGTGTACAAAAATGTCATGCATCTCTTTAGGTTGACCCGCTTGAGTTGCGCTGAAGCAGACGAATTTAGTTTAATCCGAGTTTAGAGTGAGAAGATTGCTGTCTAGCCACTTTTTGACTTTGTTAATGCCAATTTCTGCTTTATTGTGAGTTTTTTCCCAGGTTTTTCCTTCAAATAATAATACTGTATCATCTGCAAAGGTAATAATATGGTCTGCAAAGGAACTATTACATAACTCATTTATATAAACATTAAACAAAAGAGGTCCTAACGTACTTCCTTGAGGTACACCGAATTTTATATCTGCTGGATCGCTTAGAGTACCGTTAATTTCCACTTTTTGGCTTCTATTTTCTAGGTAGCTGACCAACCATTTTAAAAGTTGCCCCTGGATACCGATTCTCTGTAGTTTGCTCAGCAGAATTTTTATGTGAAATAGTGTCAAATGCTTTGGCTAGATCCAAGAAGAGTGCAATGCATTTAATACCTTTGTCTAGATTATTAGAGATGATTTTTGTCAAATCGGCAATGGCATTTTCAGTGCTTAAACCATTGCGAAAGCCATATTATCTGCTAGAAAGGATGTTGTTATTTTCAAGAAAATGACTGAGACGGTTCTTCACAATTTTTTCAAAAATTTTAGATACAGAATTTCAGAAAGAAAGATACAATGAAGGTTCTAATCAGTAATCAGTATTACTAAAAAGGTGGGGAATGTAAATATAATGAAGGTTCTATCAGTAATCACAATTACTTAAAAAGATGGTGAATGTAGATACAATAAAGGTTCTATGAGTAATCACAATTACTTTAAAAGATGGTGAATGTAGATACAATGAAGGTTCTAATCAGTAATCGCTATTACTAAAAAGTTGGTTAATGTAGATACAAAGAAGGTTCTATCAGTAATCATTTTTACTTTAAAAGATGGTAAATTTATATACAACGAAGGTTCTCCTCAGCAATCACTAGCATGAAAAAGTTTTTTAAAGGGTTACCACCCCTTTGCAGCAATACAGAATAAATAGAATATTTAATTAATCTCTTTTAAAGAACTGCGAATGATCTTTTTAATTGCAATTAGTGTGACTTGACTACTTAACCTGGCTTGTATTTGATCAATATCGAGCACCTTAATGGGGTTACTTCCGTTGCAGAAGTTAATTTGAATATTCATTGTAATCTCTGTGAGGATTCGCGGTGTCGTCTTCCGGCGATTTTCCCCTCGGCTGGCTGGATTTGGGGTGGAGAGTGGGGGGAATCGGGGAAATGGGGGAATTATTCTCAAAGATGACAAGTTGATAAATTCTTTCCAACGACTGCGCCGCGCGGGGCTTTAGCATTATTTTTCTCCAGAGCACGGCAATGAATGGAACACTTGTAAACTCGGATGAGAAGGAAGCCAACTAAAATTCTATTTCTTATCAGTTGTGTATGTATTGTACAATCGAATATTTGCTTTAATAGGCCATCCACTGCATTCTCGTGAGCTTCATCTGTATAATGAATTACGTAGAAACAATTTGCATATTATTTTGTAGCTTGAATTAGTATTGCGAATATTACAAGCATAGGAAGCAATCTTTTGAAAGATTTTGACCGCTACCGCTTGGTAGCTGAGTTGGCTTTGCTTTTGGGTCCCGCCCAGGCGTCACAGATTCCTCGGCTGGCTAAAGGCCCGAACAAACCGCCGCGATCAAAGCGCGTCCGCGATCCCGTGCACGGTGGCGATCAGATGTTGTGTATGAACTTGTAGCAACGTGTTCACATCGAAGCGTTATCTGATTGGCCGCGGCGTCCTGTGCAGCGTCTGGACGCGGCGATCGCTCGCGTCCGCGATCAGTTGCTGATTGCAGGATCTGCACGCTGCACGCAACGTAATTATCTCTGAGTTTGTGGTATTTCTCATGATGTCGGATACAAATACAGAGAGAATGATCAACAAAATTAGCAAGCATCGTTTACTTTATGACACTTCACATCCAGAATATAAAAATAATAGAAAGAAGTATCAAGTTTGGAAAGAAATAGGAGAATTATTGGGATTAAATGGTAAGTTTTAGAAAAAAAAATATATATATGTTTATAGGACATACATTTTTATTAATTAATATTTTCACAAATTAACATCTTCTGTTTTCACCTAGCGATATTTGTTTATATTTGAGTAAATATCAATATTATATCAGTGAACAAAACTACAAAAAACATTAAAAACACGCCTCATTAAAATAAAAATAAAATACTTGCAGTGGTTAAAAAAATCGGCCAACTTATCCAATATATAGCCACTATACATAGGTTCAATTACCGAATTATAAACTCCAACTTAATAAATAAATAAACCGTATATCGTAAATCGAAAATATTCGTTATTAGGGTAGATAAGCTATTGGGAGGATGGTGAAAAACCCCCTCAGTGTAAATTTACTTAAAATTGTGTGATATAGTGATTGTTCCTGTCGGTCACTCGTTTGACAAATATTTTCTGCCGTCTCACATAGAAACTGAGATTTCTCTTAAAATACCGTAAAATGTATGGTCCCTTGGTAATTTTAATAACATAGTATTCATAGGAATTGTTTTCTGTAAAAAATACCCTTAAAATGTTGATATTTTTATAAAATAGATAATTCGAAATATTGTACAAAATATTTGAAAATTGCCCATATATTAAGTATAAATAAATATAATATTCTGACACAATCATACCGTGCATTATTATCTTCATCATCTGCAATAGCCGCTAGAAGTAATAATTCTTCTTCAGATTCGTCTCCAAACATGATTATGATTATTTAAATGGTTCCCGCTCCGAGCTATACCTACCACCCGACCGACACGAACGTACGAGTGCCACGGACGCCAGCTGATCGCTAGTTGATCGCTAGTTTGGTGTGAACGGTTCTGCACGCACACAGGACGCTCACCGTGCACGCCATCGCGGACGCAAAATGATCGCGGCGGTTTGGTCTTGCCTTAAGTCCTCCATTAAAAAACCAGCAATATTTTCCGTTTACTGTGATGATAGTTAGAGATTTTCAAATATTGTCAGGCTATTCGTAACCCGAAAATGATTGTATTTCTTTTAAATTTTTATTTAAAAATAATTAATTAAAAGTTGGTGGTATTATCAACTTTTAAATGATTATTTTATAAGTCTTGAAATTCTTGAAACCTTAAAGATAAATATATAATAATTGCATGAAAGAAAAATGACTTCATGTTTAAAAACAATACTAGAAATTTGTATCTTTGCTACTATACCTACATCTAATTCGTGAATTACAATAAAAATATACAACACATGACATCTGATTAGCTTTGATAGTTTGCTATGAACCGCCTTAAATCTGTTCAAATACATCTATTTGAATATTAATTTTGCTGTCTTCGATACAACAGAATGCATTGTCAATGACAACGCATTTTATTGTATTTTGGTGGAACTCGTACACACACACACACGCGTGTGCATTTTTCAAAATAAAGCGGTTAATTAACGAAATAAATCTCGGTACTATCCAATTAGAATTTTGCTTAGGTGTTATCTTTGTTGTCCCTGCGGAGAAAGGTTCAATCCTAGATTATATATGAGATCAACAAACATGATGCTTAATAGATATTTCAAAAGTTCACAGCAGTTAAGAGCTAGTCAAACCAAAAAATACATGCATTATTTTATAAAAACTTTTTTACGGGTTGATTTTTTAAAATTTATTTTCGTTTTTTTTTTTTTTTTTTTTTTTTATTAACAAAATTTTTTGATACATATACAATTCAGGTACATACATAGTAATATAGAATGAAAGAGTAACAAAAAAATCCCACAAAGGCGAAGCCTGAGCGTGGGTATTATAGTGTAAGGATAAAACAGTGGTGTTTAAAATATATATTTTTTTAAACTTGTTAAATGTATCTATAGAGATCAATGTGATTGGTTTTTTTTTTAGAGAAGTTTTTATTTTTTCTTCTTTTTTTTAAAATTTACAAACATATACACACACACACAGACACACGCACACACAGACACACGCACACACAGACACACGCACACTCACTCACGCACACACACACACACACACCCACACACACACATAAGACATAGATGCATGTATATATTTCTTTGATTTAAAGAAATTAATCTTTAATTTACAGAAAGACCTGTGGTTGTTTAGTTATTTGGGTTATCGTTGGGTTATTTTTTGTTGTATATATATATTTGCTATGCTTATTACTTTTGACCGGAAGCAATTCTTTCTACCTGTGTTTATTGGATTAAAATCTTTAATATTACTCACTTTTCTAGAATAAGTGTATTCATTAATTTTATTTTCAAAAATTTTGTTTTGAGATTTAATAAGAAAAATAGGCCTACTCAATACCATATAATGCAATTAAATTTTTCAGTCAGGTCAACAGTTGCAACTTTGACAAAGCATTCTCCGGTCTTGCAATTCCATCAGAAACAATTTATTTATTGTTTTGGTGTTTAATTCGTAGAACTCCATTTAATTTTTTAAATAAATTTAAAATAAATCAAATTTAATAATGTTATAATAATTATTAAGTTCTGCGAGTATTTCTGTTATTTTTACAGTTTTTAATGTGACAGCTGTTGCCTCAAAATCCGAAACAGCTGTCACATTAAAAACTGTAAAAATAACAGAAACTCTTGCAGAACTTAATAATTATTATAGCATTATTAAATTTGATTTATTTTAAATTTATTTAAAAAAAAAACATCAGAAACAAATTAACCCTCAACGAAGTCGCACAGAGGGCCTAGCAGCAAACACGATGGTGGTTTAAGCTGCTAAAAATAATATAATATATTCTGCATGCGTCCTGCACGTTTTACATGCGTTCACGTGTAATAAAGTCAACTCGGGCGAGGCAAGGAATTGAGTTATGTAGGTGGGTACTTTTCTTTTTAATAGATCGTGAAGTTATTTTAGGAAAAGATATTACATTTCTCAATTTCCTTTGTGATGTTTTTAAGTATAACTGATTTTATTCCAGCAAAAATAACACAGTAACATTTAATACATATTTCGTCGGTTTCTAGATTTTTTCCAATTAATCAAAAATCTGCCGATAAATGGTAACATTTTGAATTTCATAAAAGAAAGCAACGCTTGGAGTCAGGAATGTAGTTTTGCTGTTTATTTTTTACCAGCATAACAATATTTGTACATTAAATATGTAGATAACCACTGGAGCGCTTTGTGTTTCGCAATCAATTCAGCCATTCGATACAATTAACATCATTCCTCAAAATATTAGTAAATAAACAATATAAAATGATTACTGTGGTTTATAGCCAGTGAATCCACCTAGATTTCACAGTTCATTCCATATTTTTAGACTCAATAAGTACTCTAGGATGTACCTAGAGGTACTACTAAGATATTGCGCATACTTGCAAAAAATTGTCACAAAGCGCTCGAGGGGATAAAGAACAAAAGAGACTGAATATTAAATAAAGTCCGATGTATGTGTAAATAACAAGATATGTAGGGGATGTCGATGAAAGAAGTGTAAAAAAAATATACACCGGAAAACTCACCGATAAAAAAAAGCTTATTTAATTACAATCTCTTCAAATTTTTCTTATCTGGTTAAAAATGGGACTGCTAGCCCTTAACGAATGAATTGATATGTTACATCGCGATGTCGGAACATGTTTCACAAAAATCGCGCGTTCCGATATATTAGGAATGTACTAAAGGAAAGTTTATCAAGAAAAGGCCTCCAATACCGTTTGTTACCGGATTTTAAAGAATCGGTAATACTCGTTTTTCTCAGTGTATGATTTGTGAGTGGATGGAAGGGTTGGGGACCTCCAAAAAGACGTTGACGACTAAGTGAATCGAATAATTGAGTCGGTCATGGCAAGAGTCTTAAAAAACAAATAATTGAGACAAACATGGCAAGAGTCTTAAAAAATAAGAATAATTGAGTCAGTCATGGCAAGAGTCTTGAAAATAAGAAGAATTTTGTCAGTCATGGCAAGAGTCTTAAAAAAATAAGAATAATTGAGTCAGTCATGGTAACAGTCTTAAAAAAATAATAATTGAGACAATTGTGGAAAGAGTCTTAAAAAATAAGAATTATTGAGTCAGTCGTGGCAAGAGTCTTAAAAAATAAGAATAATTGAGTCAGTCATAGCAAGAGTCTTAAAAATAAGAGTTTTCAATAAAAAAGGAACATGTGTGCGTCAGGAAAGATGTGTGAGGCATCTACAAATTACAATGATGACAATATGTGAAATGTTATTCCACAACAAAGTAAACTACATAATTAATGTGATTATTTTTTTAATTACCTTCAAAACTCCATTTCTACAACTTCTGACCTTATTATTAAATATCCATATCACCCTATCCGGGTCTGCGAAGGAGTCAATGGAAATGATAAAGCTCAAAAATCACGTTACGGGCAGACTACTCTTTGCCTTCATTTGATTTTACATTATATATTATCGTCGAGTTTCAACATTTTTCTAATAAACCTTTTTTGCAATCTGAACAATAGAAATATTAGTATTGAATAAGGTATTCGCCATCATATATTAACTTGTTATTATTTATATTTTATCAACGAAATTGATGCTAGTTGTTGTAGGCAGTGTAAGGGTTTTAGAATAGTTTAGATTGTAGGTATACCTATGTATCTTAAATATATTTTAACTTTGTACAAAATATCTCAAGAGCGAATCATGATTAATATTATCATCAAAAGAGGATACAAAACGTATTGACAGGAAAATTACTTGAATTAATTGACTGAACTCACGTCATAAATTAATAATGTGGCCTGTAAATGTCTGCTTCCGGTATTACACGACAAATGTATGCCTCCATAAAATAAAACATAATATGTAATCAAATGTGTTAATACCCAAGAAACCAATTATTTTCTAATTATTGTAAAATAATAATGTGTTGAATCGGGTTTTTGATGTCCTACCTATCCCCGGGGAGCTCTGTGATGGGTCATAATGTGTTTGGCATCAACATTACCGGTGGCAATATCAATTCTGTATTTGTGGATCACGATATTATTAAACTGAATAAATACAGCCTTGTTTAACAGCGATTTTACCATCATAACGGTTTATTTTGACTCATGTTAACCAACAAAATGTGTCAATATACAGGCTTGGTTAAATAGTTCAACGACGTGAATGCATCCAAAACAAATAAATTTCATTGTTAACTTTATTATAAACTCCGCGGTGTTTGAGTTTTATGTTTTTATGCTTGCATCCATTAATAAATTTTATATTACGATGTGTACAATTTAATCAATGTTGTTGAAATGATTTTTTTGTGGAACTACGTAATTCGTGGGATTATTTTACTAACGATGGGTTGTTACACAAAATTTAAACCATTCACAAATTTCAAAGTTAACTTTCAAGTTCTGTGAAAGTTAGATTTAAGTTATGTTATTTTTTATTATGGGACAGTTGATACACAGAACTGAAATAAAAACAGAACTTGAAAATGTGCTTTGAAATTTGATGACCTGTTCATATTCTGTGAAACAAGCCGTCTTAAGAGGAACCTACAAGCTAAAAATGTGTATATTCTTAGTATACTTCAGTACACAAACGGAGTCTAGAAACGTTCGATTTCATGCAAAAAACTGGATTTTATTTATATTGTAAATAATTTTATAAGAAAGTAAAAAATTAATCAAGCGAAACTGTCACAGATAATCTTTGCTATAATACTGTATTTTTTAAAGTTGTTTCCTTTACGCGTTCTTACATTTATGTTGAAAAAAAAAAATTGTAGTTTTTTAAAGACATTTATATTTTTCATTAAGTAATTTATTTTTATATTTGTATTCTACTCAAGAGAGACGATTGGAAATCCTTCAATTCTTCGAAAGCATATTTTTGGGTATTTATAATGTACACCAATTTGTTATAAAGATTTATCAAAATAGTGATTTTGCATTAAGCTACGTCTTAAGTGTATCAAATCTAAAAACAAAAAAACAAAAAAAACTGGTGGATGGTGAATTTTTCAAGCGAACAAAAAATTATGAAATTTGCAATGTATTTTTGTGCTGACATTTTGCTGTGCGCTCTATTTTTAAATTCGAATGTATCTTTAATTGTAAAGATACAAATAGATACGAAGAACAACAACATAAAATAATAGTATTTTATGTTATTAACCAAGAACGAAAATTGTTATGTAGTCACAAGTGTTTACTTCTCCCAAGGTACACGAATAACCCTTTAGCCCCTTAACCTACCATAATATGATATGATGACCTGTGTAGGTACACAGATTATTGATTTTCCAAACTTTAGTCAACTTATCGCGTCCTAACTTCGAGAGGGTTAGCGCCGTTAGAGCCGGTGCATCACCGAGAAACTCGTCGGCACACTCGTCCACAGTTGCTGTCGACGGTTTGAGAAGGAGTTTTTGTAACTGCTCGAACGCGTCTAATTTGATCGTTAACACTATTAAATTAGTAAAAACATTAAGACCTCCCTTAATCCGCGTACCGATTTGCACTCATCAGACATTTTTTGACCTTTTTTAATTTATTTTATGTAATAACTTAATTTAATACAACTTAGTTTGGATTTTTGTGAAATGAAAAATAGTAAAAAACTTATTATTTTTACTAATTTATTCGATTAATTAGTAAATTGACGCAGTTGATGCCGAAGATCTGTTGAGACAGGAACAGTCAAAATATGTATGTCAGAGAATTTTTCGATTGTTAAAAAAAATAAAATAAAAAAAGATCCGATGGGCGCCTCCCCTCTCTTTATTACAGCCGGATCAGCCTCTACGTTGGTTTCCCAGATATCTATGGATAAGTATGCCCAGGAGTGACGTATAAATATATCCCTCCCGCTGCGGCGCAAGGCGATGGGTCGTGAGACCAGTTGGAGAGGTCAAAGGGTCTCCCTAAATCAGCCCCTCCCGATCTGGCACACCACGCAGGAGGTGAATCACCAAATGTTTCCACCCACTTAGTGTTATCCAATAAACGGTCTAGTATACCTCTAATTTAAATTTTACAATAATAATAAATTATAATAATAAACTGTTTATTCCGGTATGCGGGGAGGTTAGTGCAGTCCCACACATTCCATACAGAGATACAAAAAATATATGATCAAAAACAAAAAGATAGAACAGAAAAAAAAAACAGAATAAATTGAAAATAAAATAGAATAAAATGATAAAATTAAAAATATATGCCTCTATAATATTCTTGATATTAGAAGAATGTCATTAATCTAAAAAATACAAATGTGCCCACCTTGACACTTAAATTATGAATTGACAGTAAACAATAAAGTATGACAGCTTACAACAGTGAAATCAGCCAAATCATTCTAAATTTTTTTTTCTTAAGTTTATCGCAAAATTTAATTAATTCACTTGATAGCTTTAGTAAGTCAGATAACTTGAAAATTAGGAGGATATCGATTCACTGCTGATAAATTTGTGACATTTGCCTGAAAAGTAAGTGAAAATGTACGAAGGAGTTGCACTAGTTAGAAGTGCAAAGGACAAAATGAAGCCGGAAAAGTGAAGCCGGAATCAGTAATTCTGCTAGAACAACCAGGCATTGTCTTTTAGAAAAGGGGCAACTGTAACTGACGCCAGGGATGGTTCTACTAAATATTAAGAGATTTTTACTTCAGATAATGATTTAATTAATTCTTGAAATTGTAAAAGAAATACCAAATTTACCCAAAAAAATACAAATACAAGCATAAATTTCAATTTTTTTAAATCATTCAGTTTCAATTTGATGATAATGCAATTTTTTCACGTTTAACTAATAATTTGGCCATTCACTGTATGTTCATAATATATGTAGTATGTTAAAATTTAAACGCTGGTTCAAGATTATATAAATCACATAATAATATGTCAAAATAGTAATGAATGCCTTCTGTACGTTGCGCAAAATTACAAGTACCAAATACAATAAAGTGGCAAACAGTGACGCCATTCCGGGTTTTTTATTGCTGTTTTACGAAGTTTTTCTAAATAACGCTGTTTTTTTTCATAATTGAGTAAGGTGAAAGTCTGTATCTTAAGTACATCTCTCGTGCCATAAACGGGTATTGTCTTACCTATCTGCCATCTTTATGTGTGCCAAAACACCATCACTTTACTCACGCGAGGGAGCAAATGTGTGCAAGAATGTTGATAAATTATATAACAGTGCAGAACAAAAGAGAAAGAGCGGGCGTTATGCGTAGGAGACATTTTAAGGTCGATACAAAAAATAAAAAATATCTCCAAAGCGACAAGAGTAAAAGGCGAATTTTTCCTTCTCGATCTGGGTGTTGTGATAAAAAGTTTAATGACTTTCTACAAAAATCTCTTCATTTCAAATATTGTAAATTTTGTGAAAAAAGGCCGAAGGAAATGGGCGAATCAAAGTAATCTGATCTAAGTAACTTTAGTCTCTCAACAGGGCTATACTAAAAATATGTTTGTTTGAATCAAATTTAAATATTATTTAATATTTAAAAAAAATTAATTCATGGAAGAATTCCATTCAACTTTCGTCCACTTTTTAACGTATTTAAAATGTTACTTACCGATTTCAATAAAGTTTCAACAATTCGTTTCATTTTATATTTCACACTGTACATTTAGAAAATTTTGGTGTATATTTTGTGTGGAACTGTGCATAAAAACTCCATAATTTGTGACGAAAACATCATACACTTAAATCATATAGCATAATGCAACAAATGTGTCCTAGATCTTCCTGCATTATTGCCTGTGCACCCTGGTTATTGATTATTGTTAACAAGTGTAGTTAACACAGGAATGAGTTACTTTATCGAATAGCGATATATCTTTCCGCGGTCAAAACAAACAAACGAATAATGTACGGAAGCATAGTGCTAATTCTTCGCCTAGGTATATCCTCCGTTACTTGGCTGCGGAACAAACTAGTGCAATTACTTTATGTAAGCAATATGCAGCCATTTGTACTGGTCCCTTCGGGCTGGAATATTAAATGCTTCCTACTTATAACTACATTACTCTAAATGGCAGATTAACTTGAGAAGACATTACCGCTGTTTGTCATATATGCTCGTGTATATATGAAACTAATAAAAAATAATAGCCATCACGTGATGCTGACAGACGTGAAATATTGATATATTTTTTTATTGATTGAAGTGAAAATGTAAATAAATTATTCTTCCTATTTTGATAATAATTTTTATTAAAATATGAAATTCATCGTTTAGAATAGACCTTTTGCCAATTTTAGTAAGAATAGAAGAAATTCGACGGCGACAAGTCACGAGGCTGGCCGAATGAAGCGTCGATCCGTGCAAGAGCGTCGTCCCATTTCCAAAGAAAAGCGTCGTCCTGTCTTGCCACGCTTGCTTTGCAAGACTCGGTTTTACTCTTCAAGGCGTGCAAAAAAATGTTTCACCTAAAAATAGCAGCTAGTAGTCCACAATGGAGTGCTGATACCAACGCTTATGTATGGCAGTGATGCATGAGATATAGCAGAGGATGGATGAAAAATAGACAATAAAAATAGAAATATTGGTGAACAAATAAAATATCTGTCTGTGATAAAACTGTGTATGATCGTATTAAAAATAGAACCCTCTGAAATAATGCAAGCCACGTGTAAGCATGATGGTTACGATTACAAATCGAGAAATACAAATCAAAAAACGTACTTCCAATTTTTTTTCAACTTTCAAGGTGAAATACTCCATTTTGCGATGCCTGGTTGGAACCAATATACTACTTGGGTCTAGTACCTATCTTCCGAGAACTTGTCAAACTACCGGGCATCGCGATATGTCTAGTAATTATATGTATTAATTTTTATATTTTTAGCGCTTTCAAATAAATAAATTAAAAGGTGCGGACAAAATAACTACACCGACAACGTTTAAAAAAATTAAGGCTCTATATTTCATCGTGTAAATTACAGCACGAGCTCAAGTATAATTATTGTTGGTGTAGATATTTTACTCATAAAATCAAAATAACACTTCATCTCGCAGTGAGTTTCACGCAAACAGATTTACTACTTCATAGTTAAGAAAACGCATTTTTTACTCAAGACTTTATGACTGGTAAATAATTAAAACCATGAAATTTAACGTGAGAACCAAGTTAAAAAATAGTGGTACAAATTATGTAAATTTAGTAAGTAAAAACTTATAGTAAACAAAAAAAAAACATGGCAAAAAATCTTATGTGGGATATGTTTTGAGCAGTTTTAATAACCAGTGACACAATCTTTCTTTGAAACTCGATAATTTCTATTCATCTTTCATTGTGTCTTTATGAAATATTTTTTAACTAACCGTGTTACGTATGTTATATAATATATGTGCACTCTTCGTTTAATTTCCTTCTAAATTCGTATTCTTATGTGAAAATAATTATATCTGCGAGAATTATTTGCATGATGCTTTCTTTCCCGAAATAAGTTTTGGGATGAATGTTGAATAATGTAATACATTTAAATATAATTGATATTATTTTGTTATATATTATCACTTAAAATAAATTAATTTAAATTTTAAAAGGTTGTATTTTGTATAAAAACATGATTATTCAGATAAAATAAGAGAGTTAAGTAAGAAAGAATAATACTATAATTCGTGTGGCAAACCGACGAATGCGAATGGTTTGAAATTCAACATGAGTGCTTGAACACTCCCGTGCCTAAATTATGCAGTATTTTTCTTTGGTCCTTTTTTCATCATTTTTCTCTACGAGATAACCCCCTCGTAGTGGGTATAACTTATATTTTAAAAAGACTTAAAAAACCAGGGGTAAGCTCAAGGCTCAAGTATGTTGATAACTTCTGTACTTATTTAAATTTGTGTAAATTATTAAGCACGTGAAAATACTTTCCATGTTGATAGTGATAAGGGAAACCATCTTTTTTTTGCTAAACATTTAATTTAAAATGTAAATAAATTCAATGAATTTCGCGGTAACGTTGTTATTTCGAGGTAAATAATGGCCTTTAAGTCTTTTGTGGAGAGTTAATTTATTATTGTTTTCAGTTTCCAGATGGCGCTTAAAATACAATAAGTAGGAACTACTCAGTGCTTTCGCAGGGAAGTATTTACAACGACAAATCTTAGTCATTAAGTCCGGTTTTATATATAGGTATTTACCTACCTTGGTACCATAGTGAGTAATAGGTACCTACTTGTAAATATAAAACCGTTAAGCATAATTAGTGGGTTTGTTATTAAAATTTTGTGTTAACCTTTATGATTGGCTTAACTTTTTTTTTTTTTTCTTTCCTTTATTCGTAAAATATATTTGAATACAGTTTTTTACATGCTTTTCGACTACCACACTAGACACATGTCCGTATTATGGTAGTCGAACTACTATAAATTTGACAGATTTTCAAATGTGACAGTGTTAAAGCCTTCACAGCTATTTCCTGACATAAAGCGGTACAAGTTCTGCAAGTTATCAAATAATCCTTTGAATGACATACTCTCGTTGCGGTTGGAAACGAACCCACAATATCCTTTCTACCCAGAGTCAAAAAAGGAGCAAAATAAGTTTCCCGAAGATATACTACTTACAAGTTTGAAATGGTGATTGGTTGTAACTGCGCATAACTTTAACAGTGTTTTTTTGCTAGTCCGTTTCAAGAAAACATGTGTTAACTTCAACTCGGTTGTAAGCGTTTATCAGCCAGTTATTTTTAAAGAAAAGAATTGTTCCTGGAACAACAGAAAGAACTTAGGAGTGTTGTCATTTGAATACCTCTGCTTGGAAAACCAAAATAAACCTTGCACGAACATGAAGTGTGAGTAAGATATTGTGGAAAGTAAAATGCTTCATCCAGACGAGGGACATAAAATATTATATTAAAATTGTGTGACGTATGTTTTCATGTCGTATTACAAGTCGCACACGTAGCGCCTTGGTGGAGGGCAGAAAAACACAGCTTTTCCCACTTTCGTTATGAACTATTTCCTCGGAAGATCGTGTTTATTCACAGCATTATATTTGTGTTTTACGTGCCGTCGCGCGAACATTCCATACACACGGAGTTCCCCGGTACGGCGGATGAAATATGTCACAGTTTTTCATAAAAGATACACATTTTTTTATTGTGCTGACAGGTTGTTATCCGTAATGCGTCATCAGTGCCTCTTTCCGTATTCTGGCAAATTTTTATAAAGACGTATATGTTCGGGATTCTGCGGGAAGCTACTCTGCGAGATGCGTCAATCTCTTACGAGCAGTAGCACCACTGCGAGCTAAGTGGGCCAATATTTTCAAAATCGTTTTTGTTTGTTTTTCCCTTATGAAAGAATGCTGACAATACAAAATATTCTGAACAAATTAATCTACTCTTCGACAAAGTCGATGCAGTAGCTGAAAACCTGACTGAATAAAAGGTTCGTTGGGTATCAATACCGTCACAGCCGGTGACTACAAAAAAGGCATAACACTTATGGAAATGTCCCATTATTTAATGTATGTTGTTCGAGGGTCGAAAGTTCATAAAATAGTTCAAGCACCCATGGAAACAAACCGTACGGCGTTTAACCGTTATATTTATTATACCGTCGTTACAAGATTTAGGTTTTTTATGCACTATTAAGTTGTAAGACTATTACTATACCTACACGTGAAAGCGATTTCTTAGTTATTTATTAGAAAATACCAAGAAACGGAAATTAAAATCCTTGAATGCAGCCTTCATAATAAGTCAACTCTAATATTAATCGGACAGTGAAAGCAATTTTAGACTAAACCAAAAATTTAAACTCCTTAGTAACGTATTTGAGTTTGTTTAGTATTTCAAAGGATACAGTCATATTTTTTTTTCGATTTCAAATATCCCACAATTTTCAATATCCACCAATTATTGGCAATGTAATTTTTTAAGGATAAATATTTAACTTAAAAAAACGTTTTTATTAATCGGCTTAAAAAAGTAAAACCCGACCAGAAGCCATATTTACTTTCAATCTTTTAGAAAAAAACGCTTTTAATTTTTTTATTGGAAAGAGAAATTGGGTGATCTTTGTTGCGAGAGCAATCCCACAGTGATAATCTTGAAACATCAACAACTTCTCATCTTCACCAATAAAATTGGTTTTTAATTAAAAATGTGTGTACCTTCAACTTCACTTAAATTTATAAATGGTTTAAAATAAAGTCGCTATCCGTGTTTGTCTGTTTACGCGCCTAGTCCTTCTAAACTACAGAATGGATTTTGATAGGATTTTCACTATTACTTTGGAAATTTCTTCTGGAAGATTAGAATACAAAACCTCAAAACTTTACTCCAAATCACAACCACAAGCAACGCCGACTACGCGTCAGTTAGTATAATATATTTCAATGAAAGATGAATCTTCGAATCTTTGAATCTTTCGAATATTATTTCTCACTTACTAATTTTTTTGCGTTAGGACTGAGAGGCGAGTTGTTGGATTGGTTTTCGCGTTACTAGTCTAATAGAATTTTATTCGTCAAAATTAATTATTTCAAATCAAAGTTATTTTATGCAACTATAAGTCTACTGCAAGGAAGTGATATTAGCTCCATTCTATTCCTCATACCATAAATGACATCATCATTTGTTTTGACGATGTAGAAGTTCTGCATTTTGCAGATGACATCAAATTATACAAATAAATATCCAATATTAGCGACTTTCTAATCTTACAGTCAAACACTTCAAATTATATAATTGGTGTATTTCTAACAACGTATTCCCTAACGTCGATAAATGAAACACTCTAACATTTTTGACAACAAAATCCGGGAAAAATTAACGAAATTAAGGTTCTATCTTTGCGTTATATTTTTTGAAACCCAATTAAATTTTACAAGTCTCAACGAATAACTAACAAAGGCATGAAGACACTGCTATTTTTAATCAGAACTAAAAAAGACTTCGATTCGTTAAAAGTTATTAAAATTGTATATTTGTCGTTAGTACGCAGCTTGCTAGAATACAATTCAATAGGAATGGGACCAAACTACTAAATTGTATTCTAACAAGATGCATACTATCGAAAAATTTTGTATACTAACGACAATATATACAATTTTATATTTGTCGTAACCTTACAAGAATAAAACTCAATAGTTTTGTCCCGATACTTATATGTAGCACATTTACTATGTATTTAACAAAAAACCTACGCATTTTTACTTAACACACTTAAAAAACATTCCAAATCAAATAGAAGAAAAACAAATGACTTAATTTTTTGGTAAAAAATATTCATTCCAAACTATACTACACTGTGAAAGCCTGTGAGCCTGCACCTCATCGACTTTAAAGTACCAAATCGAGCAACCTGGAAGCATATATTATTTTGCAATATAATTTCGGTACTACCTACTTCATACATGCACCTATTTATCGTTTCTGTTTACTTGGAAACAATTTTACCTCAAATATCGACATATTTAATATTAGTTAAGAGATACCCGAATAATATTTTTTTGCAGCATTATTAAATCATGTAAAAGCCCACTAGGGCGTTTATAATGAATAAATTAAAACTAAATTTAAAAAAATAAGTGAAAGACGTGTGTACGTCTGTAGGGAAATTTTTCCCTTTTAATGTGTGGTAGTAGCAATGGTTTCTCCGGATGCACATAGCTCGTGATGGGCATCACTTACTGAGAATGAGCAACATATGTATAGGACCGTCATAGTAGAGCCACCGTGTTTCACAGAAATTGCGGAAATAAAAACAAAAACCTACGACTTAACTTATAAGTTACACTTGTTTATTAAGTGGAAGATTCATGTAGGGTGTATCACTTTACGATTATACAATTATACATATTAATTACACATTAGCCTTTGTGCAAGTATACGTTTCAACGTTTTATAAACGCCTGTAAAGGCCTACTATTTTGAGGTAGGTCATTTGGGAGTGGAGCGGTGGAACCACAGCAGCTACGGAAAGTCGCAAAAATCTTCTAAAACCGTATGTCGCACGTTTGACCTTCGCAGTAAGTAAGACTAGTTTCTTAAATGGAAGACCTGCGAACCTCCTAAAAAAGCTCGTCCTTAATGAGCATCACTTTCTGCGAATGCACATTACGCATTAATAACACATTAGCCCGATGCGCTGGTATAGGGGTGGAATAGGAGCGGTATAAGCGACGCGTGTGTCGGTATATCGCCGTGCAGAGCGGCTACCCGGGCGTCGTAAATCCCCGCTGCCGCCTACAGACCGTGAAGCATAAAAGTCAACGTATGTAAGTATTTATTGGCAGTAAGTTACACTGGCCGTATACAAGCGCATTAGCCCAGTAGGCATCCGGACCCCATGTTGACGATAAAGACAGCTTACGATACAACAAATAAGATTATTAAAATCTCCAGGCCACACGCAAGCCCCTGTAAGCTGAATAATCTCTCGCAGAGTGGGCGTTATTGGGAATCTCACCGAATTCTTGCAATTTTGCTTGTTTTGATTTGCGTTTGCCGTAAACACTTCTGGTCTTGACGGCTAGAAAATTAAGTTGTTTTTAATATCATGAAATAAAACAAAATCTTTTACGAGGACCACAAATTTTTTAATTTTTTCATCTCTCAGGGAGCAATTCAGTATCAAGTGATGGTAATTTACAGCAAAGGGGAAGCGCAGGTTTAAGGTTATCAAAATTGTAAAGAAACAAAATAAAACATTAATTAGTCGTTCATGTGAAAAAAACTATTTTCCAAATCATTTTCAAACACAGACGACCAATTATTTTAGACATTACGTGGATTAGGATCAGGATTTTTTTATTATTATTTTACTAAGGCGTATTCCTTATTCCGTATGAGGAATATTATAGTACACCTCTCTCGCCGTGTGTTTAATAAATGGATTAAAAAACAAAAAAAGGTAAATTATAACGTACAATAATAAAACACATATTCGTAACACAATACTTTTACAATACACACTTCATTATATATAACCGTACCTCAAAATATTTACCGATTTTTTCTTCAGTTCTCAACCGCATTTATTGTTGTTTTTATTTTGTTCCATCTCTGTTTTATTTTATTTCATTTTATTTAATTTTAATTAATTCTAAAATAGGAGCCTCAGCAAAGGTTAAAGAACCGAGTGAGGCCCATATTATTAAATATTGTTTTTATTTATTTATTTATTGACGCCCAATTGGGCTTTTAAGTACATAAAAGTTACAAATTTCATTTTAACAACAGTATAAAACAAACAATAGAAATATAATGATTTCTCATACATTGTTTACATTTAAAAAGTGGTGGACTAATTTGGCTTTAAATGTATTGAAGTTTAAATTAAATATGTCAGCGACATCACTTAGTTCATTGCCCAACCTATATATTCTTTCTAACGCAGAATTTGTAGCGAAGTTATTGTTGTAGAATAAAATATTCCGTCTAGTATATTTTGGAGGTATATGTAAAGATAGCAAGTTTATAGTGTCAGGGCAGTCTAACCTTGAATGAACAATTTTAAATAATAAAAGGATATAAAATATTTTTCGCCTTTCAGATAATTTCGATAAGTTAAGTTTACTGCGTAAATTGACATAATTGATTTCAATAATAGGAATACCAATTTTAAAATTAATAAAACCTAAAAATTTATTTTGAATTTTTTCAATTTTTAAACAATGAGAGTTGAAATGAGGACACAAAATGGTTGCATTATATTCAACCTCACTTCTAACCAGAGACGTGTATAGTAATTTTATAGTTTTTTATGTTATTAAAGTCTTTAGCGATTCTGAGAATAAATCCAAGCATTTGTAATCCTTAACTGGTAATGCTATTAATGTGATTCAAGAAGCGAAATTTGGAGTCAAAGATAACTCCAAGGTCATTGAATTCAAAAACTCTTTTTAGATTGGCATTTTTAATTGAGTAGTCGAATAATAAAGGGGTTTTAGATCTATGGAAACTGTTCATTTGGCATTTGTTGATATTAAGATGTAATTTGTTTACGATGCACCATTCATAAAGTTTATTTAAGTTCATTTGTAGAGTTAAACAATCAGAAGAATTACCGATCGATATAAACATCTTTAGATAGTCGGCGAATAGAAGAAAGTGAATATTATCGAAAATTAGTGAAATGTCATTAATAAATAGTAGGAAAAGAATTGGTCCTAGGTGGGAACCTTGGGGGACCCCACTTAAGGCAAAAAAGTGTAAGAAGTTGTGGAGGTAATTTTTACAGATAATTTTCTGTATGATAAGTAACTTCTAAGCCATTCGAGAAAGTTGCCGCTTATTCCCAAGTGTTCTAATTTTTCCATTAAAATGCGATGAGAAACAGTATCAAAGGCTTTGCTAAAGTCAGTATAAATTGTATCAGAAGACCCTTGGACAGTGCATTAGAAATCAAATTTTCGTAAAGCAATAAGTTAGATGACGTAGATCTGTCTGGCATAAAACCATGTTGAAATGTTGATATAATTGGTTTTATTTGATGCATGATTTTACTTAATATAATCTTTTCTAAAAGTTTAGGTAGTGATGACATAATACATATGGGTCTATAATTTTCAATTTGACATTTATCTCCTTTTTTAAAAATAGGTGTTATAAAGCTACTTTTCCAAATTAAAAATTTGGGTTGGAATTTGTTTTTTCCTTTTTTTAAAAATAGGTGTTATAAAGCTACTTTTACAGTTTTAAAGTATATAAAGTAATTATGTCAAATAAAAAAAAAGTAAAATTTTCCTGCATCTTTTAGTTTTCTCTCCCATCAGATTAAAGTGTCTCCTAAAGGTGGAAAGTGGTAGTCCTACCTTTCAATGAGTTTCTGTTCATATTGAGTAGTTGCCTGGCTCATATAGGGTCTGATTAATTTGTGATAAGGTATAATAAGGTACAATAAGGTATCTGCAATAACTTTGCCCTTAGCTCTCCAATTTAAAAAAAAATACTAATAATTGGATGATTTTTAGCTATTGTGCATTTAAAAAAATCCCCAATCAACGCATTATTTTTGATTTTATTTGAATTCTTTTCAGTTTGTTTATTAGTGGGTGTAGGAGCGCCTTAACATGTTTTTCAAAATATTGCCTCAAATGGTACAAATTAAATATAATTTCATCAAAATTCAAGCTAAAATATTGATATGTCTAAGATTTCATTCAAGTCAATAATCCGGTTCGTGCCTTGGGAAAGGCCAATTCGGTCTACAAAATTAAAAAACCCGAGCGTGTCTGATCTTGGCGAAGAGGGATCAAGAGTCGAATTCACTATCTCCTACCCAGACTTGCTGGTGTTGAAGCGTCATAAAGCTGTGTTTAGAATTCTTAATTTACATTAAAAAAAAATTAATTATAATTATTTTTACTATTCATTAAATTCTTACGGGCTACTAAAAAACTAGTTTAAATTTTATTCATTTATGACCGTGTATGTGAAAATATTACTAATTGAAACTGACAAAATAGTTATGTAAAATCTATACATCGCTTATTACTTGAAATAATAATAATTTCTCAGTGAATTTTGGAATTTTTACTAGGTGTTCTATATATTTATTCATCTTAAAGATTTCGTAAAAATAAGTACCATTTTAAAAACTTGATACTTTTAACCTTTTAAAATTTTTTTTAGAAATTTACTTGAATATTTAGTAATTGCAATATTTGAATATGAAACACAACACGAGTAAAAAAATGTTTAAAAGGAAAAAGTAGAAAAATTTCACATAATTCGAAATTCAAATATCACTGCCCTTTTACTTAAGGAATTTTCAAAAAAACTGTAACTTTACTTTTTTCCTCGTTCATACAATAAAAAAAATCGATTCCTTTCATCCCCAGACAAAAAAAGGTCGTCATTCCGTAAATACATGCTTATTAACACGCGTATTAGAATTTATACAATAAAAAACATTGCTATCGTGAAGTTCTTATAAAGCATAGACCATAAAATTAAACTAGAATCCTTGTATTAACGTTTAATCCTGCCTTTTGACGGAAAATGAAAGTACATTTTACTAATGCAATTATTGTACTCGACTAAAGCTGACGAAAAATAACACAAATGTATTGAATTTACGAATATATATTACAATCAATAAAAAAACTGTTGCCTCAATTGCAAAACACATCTTAGCTGGAAAATAAAATGAATTCAAATGTCAACTGGGAAATGGGATGTGGCCAGATTTAAAAAAAGAGTAATTTTTTTTTATTAGTGCCAACTCGTATATAAACTTTTACATTCTTTATGCAATGTGTAACAAAAACACCATTAAACATTTGTGAAGTGATTTGTTATTAGAAAGGCTGTAAATTTATTGTAACCTCAGCATCCCGCTTTTACCTCCAATAACTCTCCTTCACCATACTTATGTGAGTGCCAACAAAATGTATATCTGAGTGCAAAATAGTCCCGACTGCTCCCAACCGTCGGGAGAAAGTATACGGAATACCCAATTGGTTTACGTTTTGAAGCTGACGGCAGTGGAAAGAAGATGGGATAAAGGAAGGTGAAAAAGTACGTAGCTATTCAAATCTGGTCACCAACACGACTAAAACTATTTCACACAACTTTTCGATTCTGAATTGTGTTCTTTCACCAGGGTGACAACAAAAATATTTAAAGTGAATAAATTGTGAAACAACATGTTAAATAAATTTTACATTCGTAGACAAGGATCTAACCATCGCGTCTTATCACCGCTTTCTACAATCCAAAACAACTCCGAGCTGCGGTACTTTACCAATATCAATCACATGTGGCTTGAAGCCATTAGGTATTTGCCACATGTCATAATTTTTTTAAGGCGCCAAAATTAATGCTGTTCAAGGCGCCACTTTTCTCATAGCTGGGACTTGCATACGATGTACCGGGGGAATAACTTATCTGACTTGAGCGGAGCACTCGTTTACAGTCGTGTCGGCTACATGAGAACAATTTTCCAATCGATTTTTCAATCTTTTTTTAAATGGCCCGTACGTGGCGTACCAGTCGTTGGTCCCAGAAATGAATTAATTTATCTATACCCGTTATGACAGCCAAAAAGCTGTGTTTATACACAGAGTCGAGCAATGACACAGGCACAGTATCAGAAATATACTTTTTTTAAAAAGTATTATAAATTTTAAATTTGCTTTTGAAATATAGCAATCCAATGACCCAAATCCAATGGAAACCTACTATATATAAATGGCCATTAAGAAAAATACTTTTCAGCCCAGAAACACATAAACGACCATCAATAATAGCGTTATTAAGGAACGTATTTGACTTATTGCAACCAGTGATTCCTGACATCGGAGTAAAAAGTTTGCTTAATTTTTTATATTTTATTTCCCGTGACTTTTGATGTCCAAAAACAAACAAAAAGGGTCTTAAATTTTTTTTTGATACTGGTCACCATCTTTTACCCCGACATTAACAGTCCAATGATCAGTCCAAGGACACAATTATAATAATATTTTTTACTCCAAATAATGTCAGAAATCATTGGTTATAATTCAAGTGCATCCCTTAACATCCTATGTAGACGTTATAATGACGCTAAGATAGTTTTTGATTAATCTGTTTCTCATATGCAATGAAAAATTTATCTTTATAAAGAAGAATACTAATTGGATTATTAGGTATAATATCGACAAACCTTCATTAAAATCAAAATGCAATTGGTTTTACTTTGACGACGCCATTTAATTAGATCGCTCTTATCTGACTGAAGTATTAATTATAATTAATTTTCGGAATATAGCCGATTGAAGTCAACCGCCACTCAGGAATTTGATTACTTTGGCGTAATTATTATAAGCGTTAATATGTTGAGTAATATATTAATAATGTTAATAACATAAAAGATATTACAACTTGATTGGTTTTACTCATTTTTTAAAATTACTAGTAGCTTAGGACGGCTTGTTTCACGGTACCATTTTTTGAGAGTTGGGTGGTTTTTTTTCTCTCACATCTATTATGGTAGTCGAAACTACATCAAATTTTATCCTATGTTATGTAATGATATATTTTGTGGGGTATCTCTTGTTACATAAAATTTTAAACCTATTTATAATCAAATATACTGTGTTGTTCAATATAACGCACCAGTACAATGAGGAAATCCAATATAGGCCTCTCAGTCAATCAAACTGCACATTTCAAATCAACCTTACTTTAAGCCGTTGATAATTCCAAAATAAAATCATTAAAAATTTTTCTTTTTGAAAATAATGGTCACCATTGAATGTCGATTCTAAGGACATGTTGTTTCACTGAATTTGGATAATTCGTCAAAGTTCATTTTATAGTTCTATGAAGGTTCTATTCAAGTTCTATTATTATATAATTATTGGCCAGTTGCTTCACAAAATCGATATCACAACAGCACTTGAATAGAACCTTCACAGAACATGAAAATCAACTTTGAAATTTGACGAATTGTTCAAATTCTGTGAAACGGCCCGTCCTAAGTCAGTTAAAGCTTTGAACTAAATTTTGAATCAGCAGAAGAGGACAACTACTATGATGCTATTATGAATAAATTATTTTTTCTCAGGGTCAATGTCATCTTTAGGGATGCTGTGTGGAGGATATTGTTTAAAGAAATGAAGGAGAGGAAGTTCTGGGAAGGTAAAATGTATGTGGTTTTGGTATGAATCTAGGGATCTTTGCTCAGTGAAGAAACGTCACTAAACGAAAGCGGTTGGTTTTACTGAACTAGGTCCAGTGGACATAATTTAACAGGCCGTTCATATACTCACATATTTTTTTAGTGACCATCATTTTCATAAGCTATGCTACACTTTGTGTTCGATTACTATTAACATAATGTGTCTTGTATTTTTATAGTGTCATTGATGAGACATCGTAATTTTATAAGTTTTATTTTTAACGCTGATGATTCCGAGACAAATATTTAATTATAAATACTTTCAGCTTCACAAATCGTACAATTATAATATCTCGTGATTGTTCACGGTTCTGTGTTCGTATTAAAATAACATTTTCCTTTCCTAATTATTGAGTTCCTGCTTTTTATGTTCATTTATCGATAAAATCCCTGTGAAATTCCGTTATTTTTTGAACCTCGGTTCTGCTCGCCGGTATTTTGGTTTAAGTTTAACTGTAAGCCTTGTAATATCGGGAATCGTTACGAACACATTTAGAAACTTCGGTGGGGCGAAATTGGCGCTCCAGCGTTTAAATTATGCCTTTGAAAGGAAGCGGTAAGTATAGATTAACCCATTGGCATAGCGTCTGACAAGCCAACGCATTCGGTATACATAGTGCCTACATGGTACTTACATAGTACCCGTACATGGCACGGTACATAGGACATAGGCGTGTGGGGAGGCATACATGAGCGAGTTCGCCAAATAAAGTCGTTACGAATTTGAATTGGATGTTTCTAATAGAATATAATGTAAAATGTTTTCTGGCGTTATTATTATTTTCCTGCATCTTTTCGTATTTACCAGTTATCTATTTTTACTTTAAATTAGCTTTCAACTCGTTTGTTGTCGATTTTATGTTTAGTTTATTTTTAATAACACGATGGAATTAAGGCACAAAACAAAAAATGGGAAAGAAATATAAAATGTTACGAGAGGAAGAGCTTAGCAGTTCAGATCTATTCACAAATAACTAGATCTGAACATATAGGTTCGACAACGTTTTGCTTCTCAACTGTGTTCTTACCCTTAATTTTTGCATGCAATTTGATTCAAAATGATTTCAGACAACTTTCTCCCAGACATTGGCCAAATGGAAGAATTTGTTTGCACCTTAACGGAGAAAAATTACTATTGCTAATTTGTGAATTTCTTCAAATTGTTGGTAATTCCGGTTAAAACGGGATTGCAGGCCTGCGTGAAAATTCAAATATTTTTGTATTTCATAATTATAAGGCAAATTGCCTTGTATTTGCCTTGATAATATATCAAGAAAATTTATTCGTAATTTATTAAAAGTTTATCAGCAATCGGAATTACCAATAAATTGAAGAGCTTCTTAATAAATTTGCAAAAGTCATTTCTCTCCGTGTTCGAAATTTCAAACCACATATTCTACGCCTTGCAGTCCTTCACCTTTCCATAAATGTTTTCTTTTTAGCAATCTCAAAACTGAAACTCTAAAAATATAATATTCTTAAAAATTTGAGTTTCTCAAAAGTTTTTTTTCCCAAATTGTTAAAATCAAAAAATTTTCCATTTTCTCAAATTGCAATAATGTTATACCGCTGATGCAAAAAATTCCAATTCTAACGAAAATGAAGGCAATTGTTGAGAGTAACGTAAAATTTTATTAGCAATAAAGGAAATCCCCTCGCAAAGGCACGTGCCTTCTTGAGCAATAACGAATGGTGTCAGAACGTCACCGGCACCGGCAAGTACCATAAACTGCCATCGACGCCGACGGGTGAACACCTGTTGAAAATTAACGAACTTAACTCCGGATTAAGAGGAGTTAAAATATCGACTTGGTTGATTTATAGACGAAAATTGGTTTTGCGATCGAGCCGACAATAATTTTGAATAACCAACCTTTATCACTTTACAAAATGATTTCCATCGGTTCATTTAACATTTGGGTAAGTATGTAATAAAACGATTTAACGTATCGAATAAGTATCGTGCTTTCTTAAAACTCATTAAAAAATTTAGTACCTAACTACGACATAAAATTACGTAGATACTAAAACAAAATCTTATTTGTTATGTACGTAGGTTCAACCAAAGCTTGGCATCGTTACAATTTTCAAAACCTTACATTGTTACAAAATACACCTCCAGTAAGTAGGTATTATTTCAATGCAGAGGCTTTCAACTACACTGCTAACTCCTTACTTTTGTAATAAAGTACCTAGTCATAGGTATAAAACAAAAAATAAATAATTTAGTACTGTAGGTAGGTACCTTTAGACCTTGGCTAAACATTATTTGTTCTGATATTTGATACCCGGTGTGATTACCGAACCCGGTCTGTCCAACTGCTAGCCACGTCCTTCATACCGGACAAACACAACAAACCGTAAAAAAATGGACGATTTTCCTTTATTCGTGTTATGCTGAAATTTACAACAAATACAGAATTATGTCATATTACATTATTATCATTCCTATAATGTTAGAATGGTTTCAACGTACATCCACCTGCATCTAAGGAATGGATTAAATTAATTTAAATTCCTTATCCATATTCAAACAACCCCTAATTCACTGGACTTGTTGAAAAAAACGTTGTTAAACGAAAGTAAAAAGTACCTACCTAAATCAAGAAGAATAGTCTCCAAAGAATACAATACCCACTCAGCAGTCCCTAAAATTCTCTGGCTGGCTGAAACAACCACTTACTGAGATAGGTTTTCGGCTACAAACGGAATGCATTAACACAGTTTTCAGGTACAATGGTCAAATTTAAATAAACATTTCGACCGAAGAACAAAAACTCCTTGGCACACACTACGCCTGGCATTCGTAATGAGACACAGCGCGATGTTATCCGGTGCAATTTATGCCGCACAAGTATGGCAAACTATCTCAATGTAGTAAAGAATGTAAGGATTTCAATATTCGGCTGAGCGCTTTCGAAAACACTTATTTTTTATTTCTTTCCAAACACATAAAGCTGTATATTTTTACATTTCTTTCAAAAATGCTACACACTCGAAATCGGCTGTCTAGCTAGAATTCTAGATAAGACAAAGGTTTTTCGCAATTTGATTCTATAACTTTGATCTTCGTTCATATATTATATTTGTAAAGCTTCCAATAAATATTATTATATTCTCTTTTTAACGTTGTTCTGAAGAATACAAATAAATCTCCACTTTCCTGACTTGTAAATAGCATGAAGCGGGTAAAGTACTCCTTCGTATATTAAGTTATCTTCCTAGCGTAATTATGTTCCCTAATAATTTTTCACAACACAAATGTGCAAAAACAAATTGGGCAGTACTTATCTACCTCAATGTGGACTCAATTATTGTAAATACCACTTGATAAAAACTATAAGTTGATTACTCTGTGCCTCTTGGCAGTAAGTTAAGATTTTTTGCAAGAACTGACAAGACAAATGGAATCTTCATAAAATAGATTGGTTCACAGTTTACTAGGGGTGCATAAGTATTCTAATTGCAGCGCTTCGTGGCTGTTGTTAAAAGCCAAATACTTTCAAAAAGAAAAATATGAAAGTCTCAAACACAATATTCTCCAACTAACTCCGGATTAATTTAATCCTTAATTATTTAATTATTTACATCCTTAAAGTGTTGAGAAAATTTGAATCATTTATTTATTAATCAAAATTTTAGTATAATTGTTATTATGTTATTATTTTTTTTACATAAGAAGCAATTACTTTGTGGTTAGACATTATATTTTTTTAGTTATTATTATATCCTGATGAAGCTTGGTTTAAGCGAAACCGGTCGATGTGTAAAATAAATATATTCGTGGTTAAATACAAAGTGTTTGTTTTATTTAAAAAAATAATTATTATTAAGTTATATTAAAGTTCTTAGTTTTTACCTCAAATAAGAGGCAAAATAATACACTTTTTAACGTGAATTTTTATTATCCGGTTTCGTTCAAGTAAACAAAAACTTTTTTCTGTTCTCTTGAACAAAAAAAAGGTGTCTCACCTAATTTTCGTAGGTTCAATGGATATTTAGGCACCAAAACCTCATGAGAATAGATTTTCGAGTTGATAAAAACTATGATAAATTAATAATTTAAAAAATGCTGTGCTTATTTTAAGTCACAAGAACGCATAGGAAGGTTTTTAGGGGGCGTATAATAGATTTTCTGTTTTTCTAATATAAACATCCCAGGGTTACGAATAACCAGATAATTTTCGAACAATCTCCTGCTACCATCATTAAAACGCCTGACGCATTTGTCGATGCAGCCACCGACCAGTTTTCATATCATTTGAATAACAAATGACATGAAAATATTCTTACGTTTATGGTAGGTATCTACTACGCAGGTACCGCGAACCATTAAGCTGTAACCATTAATTATGTTTTTGGTATTTCAACGGTCGCCCTTTGTAGCTTTAAGAATTTAGAGCAAAAGAAAAAAAAAGGAAATTGCAAAGCGCCACGGAATGTAAAATAAGGGGTACGCCTGGTTGATGCACGTTTATTGATATATCCCTCTTAGTAAAAACTGCTCTCCCGCAGTGCGAAAATTCCCACTTTTTGGTCGGTATCGCCGTTTAGTTTCATTTTTCGGGCGTCTGAATGTCGCACAAAATAATTACCGGGAAGGGGTTGTCTACCCCGGCGCGTGACGACTTATGCGGAACATTCCAGAACATTCCCGACGACTCGTAAACGCTTGTGACGGTTAACAGTTATCACCTTGTTCACAAGCGACGCAATACTCGGCTCTGTGTAAATTGTGACTAAATAACGTCAAATTGTAGCTCCCCGCGATGCAAAACACGCCGGGAGATTCTTTGCCGCAATTGTCGCTTCCCGAGGAATTTATCCACATAGACAATTTTTCACTGTAAAATCAGCTCTCACAACTAGGCGCAAATAACAATAAAAGCATTTGCTTACATTTTACCGCTCTTCCGAAAAAACACAATAAAAGGCGAGCGTTTCAAATTTCATAAATTACGTTAAAACGCAAAACATCAAGATTATTTTTGTGGCTGTATTTTGGCTTCCATGATTCAATGTTTGTATAATATATACGTAATGTATGTATTTATGCGTTGTTTTGGACATCCCCCGATTTTAGAATAATGTTTTGTCTTGACAGTAGTTGTAGTAGTTGTTGCGGTTTGTGTCTTTTTTATTCAGAAAAACTTAGGTAATAAATCGTAAAAAAACCATTTCCAATTTGGGAGGCGGTATGAATACCGGCATAACCATAACCGTTCACCAGATAACCAAAACCTATGCCATGGATCAACCCAAGAGGTTCACTACGTTTGATGACTTGGCAGGGGTGCCCGGGTTCATGAGGGAGACCTTAGGCCTCTCCTGCCAGAGTCTCACGATCCACCATTTTATACAGCGGTGGAAGGATGAATTTATGGCACGGTCACACTCTGACACACCGACCCTCAGATTCCTACCCACCCTTACACCCTTTTCCTTCCCATAACTTTCTCTCCTTCCCTTTTTCAAAAAGAGCTTCCACACATCATCCGCAAAAATGTTGTCGACGTTGAGGGAAATTATTGACCACCGGATCCCCTTTATGGAGTTAAAGTAAAAAGAAGTTATTACTATTTACACTATTGTTCACCTTTTATGAAATATTATACCTACAACTAATTTGAAGACTAAGGCGAGGCAATCCTTGTTTACCATGAAGTAGTAGTCGGTAGCCCGTTGAGATAGATTCTGATGTTAGCAGTCATTCTTGTAGAGGGTAACCCACACACTCCTTTTTTTACTTTTTTAACTACCCGCTACTCGGGCGATAATTGGGATACTTGAATGTATTTATTTCTTAATTTATGTTACCCGCTTCACTAAACTATGTCTGTTCTGAAACAATGGAGGGATCTTAGTAAAACGATGTGTTTTATTGCTTATCACAGGGATTTTGTTTATTTTTAATGCGAAGGATACTTCATTTCTAAATCAGCGCTTAATAGTAATTTACAAGATATCCTTCGATAGCCATATAACCACATGAAAAATAATATTCCCTATACTCAATACAACAACGGCAGAACACCATTACACAAATTCAGCTATTCCATAATAATCCCTATACTCAATACAACAACGGCGCAACACCATTACACAACCTCAGCCATTAAATAGTAATCCCTTTAATCAATACAACAACGGCACAACACCATTACACAAAACAAGCCATTAAATAGTAATCCCTATACTCAATACAACAACGGCACAACACCATTACACAAACTCAGCCATTAAATATTTTAACAAACTACCTAAAGAAATACAAGCTAAAAAAAGTTAGGAAAATTTTAAGAATAAACTTAAAATACACTTATTTTGTTGTTTGGTATATTATTGTATAAAAAATGAGTGGTAACAATACATGTACGTAAATGTACAGTCAGGTACTTTTAATATAACTCTACACATATGTTCATAATTTTAAAGTTAATAAAACTGAAAAAAAAACAAGCTGTTTTATTATAAACCATCTACCGAGTATACATACATTTGAAATCACATCCTACTCAATTCTTTTAATGGAAAAGATTTTTAAAATTCTCAATTTTCTAAAAAGCACTGAATAGCCGCACAATGGATTTTACGCAACAGAGGCGAACAAAGCAGAATGCTATCAAGTTGCACACAAGTGCGAAAAAATCAGTTATTCATTAAAGCAATAATGGAAACTGAAAAGACACGTTATGAATTTCCGCTCAAATCCAGCATTAGAATTTTCGAGTTTTTGTATATCACTCAAGAACGAATAAAATTAACGAAATTGACTGACATTTATATTTCACGATACAGTAGTGATATATTGTACACAAAGGCTTTAAAAATTCTTCATATCAAATAAAACAAATATATTATAAAATATAATTTAATGAAAGTAGACGGCAATCGACATGTTTTAACTAATATCTATTTTATGGAACCCATTTATTATTATATGCCCACTCATCAATCGTTTTTTTGTACTCATAACTTGCGAATTACTGAACATATAGACATTTGTTTTTTAACAACCGCATATATGTAGCAACATATTTTTTACTGATGTATGATGGTACTGAATTGTAAAACTGTGTTTCTGTAAAAAAATATTTTCGTATTAATCTACATTCTGTCATTTGTTAGTACGGCTTCTGAATAACTCTTGCGGGAAGTATTATTTGATCAACGCAATTTCCAGGTCCAATTGAAATTGGAACATGCAGAAAATTGAAACGTTTTTATATGTTTACAAAATATTTTTTTAAATGACGCATTTTCAATTTAATTCTGTTAATTATTATTTTCACGCAATTCACCGACAGGTTTATCACGTAAGTTTTTAGATTCTCACGGCCAAAAGCATTTTTGTTGTTTGTTTTTGGGGTGTTATGCCGTGTTGCACTAACTCCCCCTTTAGCCGATGTTTCACACATCTTCGGATCTACCGGATCTGCTCTGATGATGGACACTGCAACGCTGTCCGAAACGTCGGCTAAAGAAGGAGTTAGCGCAACACGGCATAACACCCTAAAAACAAACAACAAAAAAAGGTTTATCACGTTTTATATAAATATATACGCTAATCCGCCGGAATTAGAAGATAAAAAATAAACAAAAAGTAGATTATCTCCATTTACAAGAAACTGAATGAGATCATTACATGTTGGTTATTTAACTTTATTGTTTCCGTTCGCAAATCGTAATCCCTCTTTTAGAATTCGTCTATCAGAAAAACATTCGGGTACCCCGCCCGCAAGCACTGCCAAATGTTCACTTATAAACTTACTTGAACTGGGTTGCACTACGCTACCATTTTATTTTGTTTTATTTTACGTAATTGATACGTTTACTAATGAGCCGGTGTTAATTAAAGCGGCGGGCGTACCAGGGGGCTAAGGATGAGCGCATACACTGTGGACAATATGGCCATTTGACGGCCGCTATCAACCGGCTCAGTCCGGTAAGTCCCAAAGTCTCGATGTCCATTCAACTTCGGTAAGCAGTCGTCAGGTAACCATCACGAGGGATTAGGTGCCATGTGTTCAATCCAATCAAAGCACATATTATGGCCGCTGAATGCAACATCGGTCCTCCAGCCTGGACGATTCAAGCTGCAAAAACATTGGATTGAATTACCTTTGTTGCAAAGCTAGGTGAGGCAAAGTCACTGAATGCCTGTTAATAATTAGATTTTTAATGGATTATTATTATACCACGCACAAAAAATAAGAGAAAATCATTGAATTTTATTTTACATGTTTGAGTATTGAAGTGTGTCTTATATAAAGCTCTTGTTCATTCAACTAAATATATGAACCGAAAATGTATTTACTTTTAGTGTGACTTATATCACCTCGAATACAGTTAATATTGATATAAATCGCTTGGCAAGTGAGTTCAGAAAAAATTATCACGTTAACTCAAAAATGGTTTTTACACTGATTAAGGCAAAAGGCTTTATAAGTCTTACAAAATGCTATTTGTATTTGTTTTATCCTGTCTATGGTGCCTTATGCAATACATCTATTAAAAAAGTGCACTATTTTCAAACTAAAAATTTTTAAATTTCTCCCACACTTTTTAAATTTGAAATTATGAATCAAAGAAACAAAATATGATTATTGTTCTTAATCAAATATTTTAATTAGCCAGTTATTATAAACATATATATTATCTGGTCTAACTGGGGAACTACTTAATTTAAAAACGCTTAAAAATAACAAAGGTACACTATAATTGCGTAAATAGTAAAGTGATAGAAATTCCCAGACTGTATAGTAAAAGATACTAATTCCCTTCTTACAGGCTTTATATAGAAATTGTAAATAACTAGACTGCCTCAGCAACAATCTTTTGTATTTGTTTAGTGATGAATTGAAGAAGTCCACTGACTCGGTATATTTATTTCCCTTCATTAGTATTCTGGAATACATATGATGTTAGTTAGTCCTAGAATTTCTGCACTGAAATAAATTCCGTATACGTATGTTATTATATAATTATTTACGCTACCTCTCAAATTCAAATGCGTGGACCATTCCAATACGGAAATACTCGTAATCATTGTATAATTCTAAGACAGAACCATTCTGTGAAATTTACCTCGTGGTAATTCTTCATCTTTCTAAAAACAAGGCGACAAAGTTAACTACAAAATTCATCGAAAAACTCATCGATCTCCAGTTTAATAAACGCAAGCGGCCAAGTGAACATTGTGAACAGAAAGTAAACAAAACGTGAACGCCTCAAGTCAAGGAGGATCAAATAAATTATTTTGAAATTAATTTAACATAAATTTAGCTCACGGCGCTTCAACTTCTTTATTTATCTCGATTTTTTTTAAATATTTTTATCATTAAAAAATATTCCTCTTCCAACAAACTACTTTGATAATGTTGTTCTTTACTCTCCGAACTGAACACTATCCTGGTAATCTAAAAAGTGCCAAAATGATTTATGCGCTAAATAAGGATGGCCACATTCTACCCCTAGGTATCTATTTACATCATCGTTATTTTTTTTATCTGGAATGCTAAATCATCACATTTTTAAATAATGTTGAGTTTTAAATCTTTTAGTGAAAGTTTAACATACCTCTATTGTAGTCTGCATTAACGGGGATTAAATATAGTTGCACGGTGTAGTAATTTTTCTACTGTCCAAAAATCTGCCCTTGTGATTAATACTGAGTTTGTATTCTCAATAAGGTAGAAAAGATTTTTTATGTATTAGAGCAAAAACATAAGTTGTAACCAAACTCAAAAAATATGTTTCTTAAACTGACTATTATTATTCTTTTCATCATTCGCTTTCACATCCAAATTGATATTTATTTTTATTCGATTTATTTTAATCATTTAAATTTTAGCAATGTTAAACAAAATTAACTTTCAAATGTTATGAATTATTCAAATTCTGTGAAACAACCCATCCTTATTAAAACTCCTGAATGTGTCTTTCTGACGTTTGTACGATATTTTTTTGATGTAGTTTTGTAACCTTACTTACGTTTCGTAAATTCCTGTGACTTTCAATCAACAAAAATAACTTCATACATTCATGTGCAAAAAAAAATCATATTTTTGGATTTCTAATCAGAACACCGTCCAATTCACACGCAACAAAAAAATAAATGCCTACGCACGCAGCCCAGATCCAATACCCGCTCCCCCACCGGCCAATTGGAGCATTTATGAATTTTCCATAAACGGAGCAAGCCGAGTACATATTGACTAGGCTCAGAGCTAATTAGACGTCCGAATAATTGACAGTCGCTGACTAAACCTCTTTCGTATTCAGCATTTTGGGACGCGCGGTAAACAATTTAAATTGTTTTTCACTAACAAGGGGTGAGACAGGCTTGCCGCATTCCCATCGAAACAGACGCGTACAATCGAAGCCTCCCGACGTGCAACCTCTTTATTGCGGTAAAAATATTTACAAAACAAGAAATATTAATTTGGTCGAAGATAGAAAAAGGGAAAAAATTTCATCACAAGGGAATTTAGCTTATTAAACAAAACAATATCGTCAATAATATAAGTGTTTCATTAAGATTGTTGAATAAATGTGGAGCGAATCTAATATTACTTTTCACTTACTAATGCTACTTGCTACATTCATCAAATAATGCATTAACTCGTGTTCACAAAACTGGATGGTGGAGGTTATTTAAGATGAACAATTTGCGATCACTGGGATGAAGCTTGAGTAATTGACACGAAAAAAGATATGATAAAATTATTTAAACCAAAAATGCAAATACTTGTTAACTCCCAACAACGTTCCTGGATTCTGGAATCCCCGCGACCGACCGGCCTCGCCCGAGTAAAAATCCACGGCGGCCGAGGCCAGCTCCGAAAGAGGCGGCTAACTCCGTGACACTTGTTATTTATGCTAACAGCGCCACTAAATTTTCGTTACATTCTGCAGGACATCGTCCGGATGGCGCGGTTCCGGAGATTGAATGCAAGACACACGGCCTGTAGCCCGCCTGCCCTCCGCACATCCAATGCCCAATGACTAATGTCGGTACAACCAACCTCCCTTACATCCACCAGTGTCCTGCGACCTTAGTTCCTGAGAAAAAAATGAACCCATTTTATATCGATAACCTTCTAACAGCGGGTGATTGTCCGATCTACCCTACGTTTTATGTGATATATTATGCATGAGTTATTTTCGTAAGACATTTGGATTATGCTATTTTGTTTTTATGGTGGTGTGAAAAAAAAAGAAAATTGTCGTTTGAAAACGATTTGTCTGATAAATGCGAACGAATCTTTAGGCTTTCAGAAAATGTTATTATTTGACTTAATCTTTAGGCTTTCAGAAGATTTTATTTATTAATTTATTTATCTATCAATATAAAGTTTTTTACTTATCGATATCTGTCTCACTAGGGTAAACCTGTGTCGAGACAGACGTATTCATTATGTGACTAAATCTTTAGACTTTCAAAAGATGTTATTATGTGACTAAATTATTAATTAATTAACTATATAATTATTAACTATTCTGGCTCCATCGAAGCCAGAGTAAAATTGGCCTCTCAGAAGCTGGGCGTACTGTACAGGGCCCGCAGATACTTTAATAGTACACAACTGCTCACCCTGTACAAATCGCAAGTGCGCCCTACTGTCGAATTTGGCAGCCATCTCTGGTCTGGAGCCCCAAAATACCTGAAAAAAACCCTTGACTCTGTGCAGAAACGGGCGGTCCGTTTGATAGATTCCCCAATCTTAACAAACGGACTGCAATCTTTAGAGCACAGGCGTCAGGTAGGTATGCTGTCCTTGTTCTATCGGTATTACAATGGAAGATGCTCTGAGGAACTAGCGTCATTGATCCCTTCGGCACCGGTGCGTAGTCGGGATACACGCCAAACGCGCGCCCAACATTTGTACACAGTTGACACTTGTCACATGAGAACGGGTCGCTTCTACGATTCGTTCTTAAGTTCAACAGCTCGGCTGTGGAACGAACTGCCGGCCTCTGTGTTTCCTCCCTCCTACAACATGGGACTCTTCAAGACCCATGTTCACTCCTTCCTCTCCAAAAAAAGACCCTCCACACAGCATCCCCAAAGATGACATAGGCCCCGAGGGAAATTATTTTCTTCAGGGCCTCCTGTGTGGAGTAAATATAAAAAAAAAAAAAAATTTTTAGGCTTTCAGAATGTGTTATGATATGACTAAATATTTAGCACGAGATTTGTTGAAAGTTGTTAAAAATATGTATAACTTCTTACGGTAAGTTCTACCAACTAAAAAGAAGGTACATTTATAATAAAATTTAAAAAAACGAAAAACATTCAATACTATGCTATTTATAGAATTGTAGCACCCAGCCAGGACCACTCCTGTCCTGGTGCAACCGGTACGATAGGGAGCACTGATTTGTTAAGGACTTGGAGGATTGGAAGGAGATTGGAGTTTAATCGACCGATATAAAGGCAACCTTATAAGCTAATATTGGAATTCTTGATGGGCAGGAATAAAAGAATTGACAAAGCGTCATTTTTTTTCTTTATATCTTCCTTCTTCTTGCCTCTTCTTACTTTTATAGACTCCTTTTGGCTCTTCTTGGTTCATCTTGTATATTCTTTACTCTTATTATCTCTTCCTGTCTATTCTTGTTTATTCTAGTCTCTTCAGGCGTCTTATTGCAACTTTTCACCTCTTTTTGGCTAGTATTATCTCTTGTTGGCTCTTCTTGAATCTTACATCTTACTTTTAACTGCCGCTTTTGTGTCTCTTTGTGCCTCTTAATGCATTTTCTCGATACTTTTTGCCTCAACTTGTCTCTTCATGTCTCTTTTTAGCTCTTCATGCCTCGTGTTGCATCATATCGATCCTTCTAGGCACGACTTGTCTCTTCTAGTTTCTTCTTGGTTCTTCAATCCTCTTATTGCATCTTTTCGACCCTTGTAGGCTCTTCTTGTCTCTTTTTGTCTCTTCTATTATTTTCTAGTATCTTGTAGTCTCTTCTTGCTCCAACATTTAAAATGATACTGTTCGTAATTAAGTCAGAGTTAAGTTGATATTTTGTTTAACTTATTTGATCAGCAAAGTGTTGGATAAAACCGACAATCAAAATTCATAAATGCTTATTTTAGCAGAATCTCGTAATTTCTAAGACAGGTAATGTAAATTTCCTTGACTAGTAAAAAAAAATTAAACTGAATGTTACATGGAAGTATTTTCAAAATTTGGGTGGGTCAATTGTTTCATACCTATGAAGCCCGCACAATGCGCTGAGCCACTTCGAACTAGCAAAAGGGCGAAGCAAAGTGTACGGTTACGGGCCTTCCCATCAATATTCAAGTATTTACGAGTATTATCTTACTTGCTATTTCTTGCAGCTCAGCACGTTGTACACGCGCCATGTGGACGGAATCAATCACTTAATAAAGATTTGATATACAATTTTCATCAGTTTAATAAAAATAAACAAGTTTTGTTTTTCTTCAAAAATGAGAAAGAAATTTTGAACCAAAAATTTTGAACATTTGTAACACCGTAAAACTTATTTGCAAACAGTGCGTACGATATCTCAGAGGGGGGCTTGCTCACTCCGCCACATAAAATCCACTAAAGATATTTTCATTTAAATAATCAATCCGCAGGCTCAGAAAATGAATATCTGTGTTTTTTTTTAAATGGAGAACGTTGGCGATTCGGGCGCGTTTTTTTGCGGGTAGGGGCGGTCCGTAGGAAATGAACTTTTTGATACATTGTCTGCGGTGTGCGAAGTTTGCGAGCTACGTACAACACCACTGGAAAAACCATAAAACATTACCTACATTTTTAGAATTTATCCCTGTAGTATTCATGGTTCGAAAAGGTATTTTGCACGCAGCAGTATTTTAACTGAAACTACCTTACATTAAAAAAATGCGCAAACATTATTACACGTTACCGAGACATTCATGATTTGATTTAATCTCATTGATTACTTTTTTGAGGTACCTAATTTTACTATAAATAAAAGTGTAAAGTGATTGTCTTTCTATTTTTTGTACGAAAAAATATTTTTTGACATTAACCCAACACACGAGGCCGTAAGGAAAATAATATTCCTCATGACCTATGTCATCTTTGGGGATACGGTGTGGAGGGTCTTTTTTTGAAAAAGAAGGAAAAAAAGTTCTGGTAAGATAAATGTATGAAAGGTGTCTAGAAACATCATTGTGTCCAACGTGAGTGACGGACGTATGAATCTATCCCTCCCGCTTCGGCACAATGCGATGGATCAAGGGAGACTAGTTGAAGAGGTCAAAAGATCACCCCCAAACCAGCCTTTCCCGATCTGGCACACCACTTAGCTGGTGGGCAGGTGCACCCTGAACACACCTCACCCGTTGAACTAGAGCACCCCTGCTAAGACACTAAACGTAACGTCCACTTCGGGTGACCTATGGTAGAGGTGTTATTCATCCAATAAATGGTTCCTGTGGCACTGGTACCCAAACCCGCATCCCAAATTGAAAAGCTTGGCTATTTGAGTACGAATCATACCTGCTAAACTGGACATCATTTTTATGTATTTTGTGTATTGATGATGCTTGTGTTAAGCGAAACCAATCTTTCGTAACAAATTAAACAAATATGTGGTTATATACAATGTTACCTTGTTTTATTTCATTATTTTTTGTTACTCCTTGAATCAAAGTTTTATTTAAATAATAACCATCGGATCCTATTTGGCCACATTTTGGCCAATTTGCTTACGTCCCCGAGATCACGCTGGCCAAAATGTGGGCGTTTTGAAGAGATATTTTAAAACATTTATTGAAATTATTTCATCAATTCTTGAAGTTGGAATCTTCGATTAATCATAAAGCTAACTTAGTAGTTTCCCACTCTAACAAAAGATGTCTTACATATCTTCAAACTTATTTGTAATTGACATTTCGTGAACAGATATGAGAGTATTTTTAAGTATTTTTCTTACACATCAATGATCATGTGTTTACATATTAAAAACATTCATGTTAGAATTTAGTCTAGGCCATATATGACAGACAGAACTCATAATATTTAATATTGCTCCAAGAAGGTACCACAAACGGCAATTTTAAAGTAAATAATAAGCAGAATTCATGCTTTATAAGTTTGACGATTTTTTTAAATTTTCTTTTTGATTCCTCAAATATGCAATAAATTTTCAAATGTAGGTGTATTTAATAGCTTTCTGGCACCATAAGCACTTTATATGTCTTCATATTTAAATTCGGAGAAAGAGAAAGAGGGCGGTAAAATTGAAAATTAAAAATTTCCAAGCGATCAAGGTTTAAATAGATTATTTTTAAATTTAATTTAATTTAGTTATTTGATATATTTTCTTTTAATTTGCGCACCCATTTCCCATGGCTTCTTGACTTAGACATAAATCTAACCATATCAGTGATCTCACCATATTAAAGCCAGGCTAAATGGTCATTAGACTCACAACAATACAAACGCTTTCTTTGCAAATGCATTTCCTAAAACTTTACTTTCTAAAACTATACAAAAGCGCATTAAAAAAGCGAATGCTTCACAAAATCAAAAACTCTGAACCTCTGAAACGAATGCAAATACGTATTATTGTCATTTGATTCAAGTTTTTCATTTACTTTAAATAAAATAATAAAAATATTGTATCGAGACTTAAAACTTATAATGTGTTGTATTGAGGAATGTTCTGTTTATTGGTTATTTTACTCTCGTAAATATTTTATTACATCTTAAAATTTTCAAAGACTAATTTCATTCATGATTGTACCTCTGTAAAAATGAACTTCAAAATTTCAAAATTATTCATTTTCAAAGTTAGAACTGACTGTATGCTTGTCAATAGTTATGAAAGCAGTTAGGTACCTATAATATAATATTTTAGCAGAAAATTATTTTATTATCATTATAAAAATTGAAACTGATATGTCCATAATTGAAACCATCCCTTGATTCTTCATATGATGAAATTGTTAGGTTTGTCTGAAATTTTATTGGTTACCTTGTTTTTCTTTTTTGATTCCCGCTCTGTAATATTTCTGTACGATTTAATAAAAATATAACACATAAATATCTCACACTCTGAAAAAATTGTGTAAACTGTTTTTCTTTTTCGCGAGTACTTTGAATATGTTTATTGGAAGATAACAATCTCACACGCAAAAAACTTCATCTTAAACTAAATTTCGGAGTTAGATGTGAGTAACAAGACAATGTTTACAGTCACGGACCTGAAATAATTCTTGAGCCATAAGTTGTATCATAATCGTTCAGTTTATATATTATCTATCCGCTTTGGATAGAACAGTAGACCATCACAGTTCTGAATAGTTTTCCCTGAACCTGTATTTCAAGGTCGGAGGTAATGAATCGAATTTGAATCGATTCCGCTTAAGCCCACCGCTTGTTCAATTGAAATTATCAATCATCCTAAACACATAATGTTTAAGTATTAATCGTACGACGGATACAGACACCGCATTTCACATAACAAATAGTCCATCTATACATCAAAATCGAACAGTAAGAATGTCACGCATAAAAGCCATATATTCACGTCCAACTAGACAAACAATGATCTCCACAATTTCCGGAAAAAATACTTGTTCATCTTAAAGATAACAAAATTTTTCTTTACAAACTTGACACACTAAGTACAAACATATTTTTCTGGAAATGTCCCCTGTTCGACTTTGTATGATTTATTTTTGTCATACGAGAATAAATCATATCTAAGTAGTAAAGCATTTTATACTCGCTGACATATGTATGCCTTGCGTATTCCTAGTATGTCTCATCTCACAAATACTAGAGGGCCACTGCATGAACTAATAAATATCTGAATATAATAAAAAAATAATCATATTATTGTTATGCCATCATGTCTACGTGTATAGTATTTGACATGACTGCGTAAAACCAAAATTCTCCACTCGTGGAAAGAAAGACATAAGAATAATTTTATTTTTTATTTCGATAGTGTAAAATCTTTAAAAATTGGAGTTGTATTTCAACATTTTCACAACCGTAACAAAGCTTTAACACACATGTAATGTGTGTGAATAATAAGTACCTACCTACATTATTGGCAAAAGTAAAAGCTAAACTAGATAAATAGAAACAGAGGGAATTCTTTCGTTTTACAACAAATGCCTTTTAAAATATGAGGTTATGAGAAAACTTTGCACAAACTAATTTATATTATATTTTATACGAACACTAGCGCAGACCGTGATTTATCACGGGTCAATCATAGAGGCGCAACTGCGTAGTTATATCGTCACACTTCTCGTAGAAGTGTTCCGGTCGTTTAGCGTTAGAGCGTTGGAGCTCAAATTGGGACTAATTGGAGGAAAAATAGTGGAACTAATTTTTTTCTAAATTATCTAAAAATTGGATATTCTGAATTACCGACAAATCAATTTTAATAAGGTCAATTAAAATTAGTTTCTGCTAAAAATATTATATGAAGCACAGATTCTCTAAACCAAAACTCACCATTTAGAAAATGAAGCCTAAATTAAAAGCTGGAGTTCTAGAGTTAATTTAACCGAATGCACTTTGTACCGAAAATAGTATTTTTAATAATTAGTTAACTAAAAAGCAGGAGTTCTAGAATTAATTTAACAGAATACACTATGTTGCGAAAATATTAATTTTTTAATAAATTAACTTAATTATAATATTTAGCCCTATTATATACCTAGGTATGTACTAAATACCACGCTAGGTTTATTAAAATATTCTGTACAGAGAAGAAAAAACTGAAGGAGAACCTTTTAATTTACTTCTAAAGCATTAAACAAACGTCTGTAAAATTTTGATTTAAACTGGTCTGTTAATACAAAAGTACGTACATTCATGTTTTCACAAATTTTCGTAGCCATGCATGTAGGTGAGAAGGTACATGGTTTAAAGTGGGTAAAAGAAAAAGCCTACTTACAAAAATAACGCAGAACAGGATTATTTTTATTCATTTGGAAAGTATAAAACAAATGCCTTGAAAACGAGGACTTTAGTATAAAAGTTTGCACAACCGTCTGTTTATTACATTTACTTCTGAAAAGTTCAGGCTCCGATATGGAAATTTCTTTTCGTTAAATTAATTATTTACTTTCACCCCTTTAGAAACTTAGCTAGATGCTATCTTATGTCTAAATAATATAATTCCCGGGAAGTGTAAACGCCGGGAAGCCAGGACGGCGGGCTACGGACTACGGACTTGCGGGTCCCGATGCTTCTTGAACGCCGCACAGTAATAGACCAGTCAAAGCGGCTAAGTAATTCAGGCCAATGGGAGAAGCAGACCTGCTCAAGCTCAGACTCAGTTCTCGCTATAACTAAACTTACTTTAACCCCGCGAATTGGAATTTGCCTCTTTAAGACTTCCCGATACAATACCAATTAGAAAGTAAGGAATTTAAACGAAACGTTCAACGCGAAAACATTTCAATAAACATTGTCTTTCGTTATTTTTTATATATAAATTTAATGACTATACTAGCGCAGATCTGTAAAAAGTCACGGGATATTATAATTTTACTGTGGGATTGATTTGTGAAGATGAAAATATTTTCTTCGGGTTCACGTTGCCTTTCAAAATATTGTCAATTTAAATTTTGCCAATTTTCTTTATTATAATTTTTTATCTTTGAGTGGATAAATTAGAGATTTACCTTTCAAATGAACACAATTTGTAGGTAAAATATTTCAATAAAATAAATACCGATTTCATTTGTGGAAAAATTATTATTAATAAAAAATAAACTATTACAGTTAGGTAAGTACCCACTCTATGGTTTGTCTTCACACAATTATCAGTTCTATTTTTGTTAATATTTTACAGCAAATTTGAGTTCCGGGAATATTTCACTTTCCAGACAACCGAAATTAATATGCTATACTGAATATTATAATTGTAAAATTTGTGAAAATGAAAGTTTTTATAAAATATTTTCATAGTATCACCATAAAATAAATATTTAAAATCAGTTTCTAGCAAATTAGACCAATGAATGAAATGTAGCCGTTGATTGAACACAGTTAGTAAACTATTGGTAAATAACGATAATAATAATCGTACATCATATATAATTACTATTTTATTAAAGATGTCACTATCATTTATTTATCAATTGTGTGCTTTAGTATCCTTATTATAATCTCGCAAAATGCGGTGGCCGATATTTTTCCCCTATTTTCTTCGATACTCGTTTCTTATGTCAGACGGGATTTAAATTTGAGGACATTTGAGGAAGCGGATGTTCAAAAAGCTGTTTGTGTAGTATTTGGGATATTTTACTTTACAGAAATTGAATATGATTATTTGAGTACTTTTCTCCACTCTTTCCCACTTATAATATTATTATATTTTTCTAATACTTTAACATGTTATCTAACAATTTGAAACAAGTATTATTATTATTTTATTAAAATTGATTTCACAAAGTAATAACAATAAATTATTTGTAATTAAAAACGGTCATGTCGAAAATGGTGGCAAATTATAAAAAGAAATAAGAGGCGTATATACCTACCTACATTATAAAATTATTCTCTTCGAAAACATCATAAATTATTCATATTGAAAATATGCTTACCTAGATAGATAAGATGAGGATCGATTATACAAAGGTACCTACCTTTTTTTATATATTTTTTTTTATAGTGTCACCTCACAAGAGTCCCAACTGCTCCCGTCTGGAGCCAGTGAGACTATGGCATCCCCAATTGGGGGATGTTGTGAGGCTGAAGGTAAGTGGGGAAAGGAAAGAGGAAGGTGGGGGAGTACCTGGCTATTCAGATCTAGTCACTAAACACGGCTAAAGCCATTTGGAGCAACGTTTCAATTCTGAATGGTGGTCTTACACCAGGGCGATACTGGTAGTATCTTCCACTCTGGAACGTGCCGCAAATATACTATATATTATTTTGATTAATTAATTGTGAAATAACACAAATTAATCAAATAAAATTTATTTGCGCACGCCGGGTTCGAACCCGCGACCTTCGGAATGGCAGTCCAATGCATTACCACTGGACTATGCCGGCCGTCAAAAACCTACCTACCAAGTTATCACATTAAAATAAAAGGTTTATTTTGCTTTTTCATTGAAATGTTATTAATAATTTGTTACCGTTATAAGCATCTCGCTGCGAAGAAAATTAAGAGCAAATGAAATCGCAGGGAGATTGAAGAATAAAATGTTTACTTTATCGTGGCAGGGACACGGTTAGCGGGGTTTATCGTGGCACTAGTAAACCCAAACACGGCCTTAGACAAGCGTTAATGGCGGCAACTATAATAAATCAACAGGTAAAACCTCCTCCGAGAAATTCAGCACCTATTAGAAGACGTATCGTAAAACATGATTACACAAGTATTTACTGATAGTATTACCCGAGTCAGGTGTTCAATCGTAACATTTGCATATTTTCTACGGGTCGGAGAGTACTTCAAACAAAGTTTCAATTATTATTACAAATAGCTGACGTGTATCCGGCGTTGCTAGGGGTTATCCGTTAACCTTTATGTGGCCTTTTTAAGATATACAATTCCGTAGTACATTATTTTGATGTATGTCTTTAGCCAGTGTTAGTAATGTAAGAGCCCGAAAATATTTTTTTTACGACTTGATTACAAAACATAAACTTTTCACTCCTTTTTATAAATGTAACATTTTATATTGTGTATATAAATCTTTCAGAAAAAATCTCTAAATTTTAGTTAAAACCCTTTTAAAAATCCGTTGCGTAGTTTAGAAGACAGACAGACGCGGATAGCGACTTTATTTTAAACTGTTTAGTTATTCATATCAGTACAATGTTCGTCATTGTTTAAATGTTCCAGTCAAAAGGATACAACTCTGACGTTTATACGCTCTGAATAAATAAAAATGTTCTTTAAAAAGCATAAAATTTTAATTTTATGCATCTATACTTACTCAATTGATACTTAGGTTACGTGTCAGTTCATTTCAGCAATGTTATATTCACCTAAATTTAAATATTCAGCCGAGAAGGATTGACCTGTCGGTTTGAAGAATAATTCTCAGTTGACATGTGCATAACATGTGTTTGAGCTTGCGAACAAATTTTACTCTAGTACATAACATTTTATTTTTTTATAAAAATAACTGTTTTTTTGAACGAACTGAGAACAAATGGGAAATTTAAAGGTCTCCTTGCAAGGCGCGTGACCTTTTCGATTGAGCCAGACTGTGATTCGATAATCCCTCATCAATGAGTTGCGGTCAGCTTATCTGCAGTCCTATAAACGGCCACATTGAGATCTAGTCGCCTCCGTGTTTTTGTGGTGTGGTTAGGATAGATGGCACCTTGCTGTAGTCTACCGTATGGGACTGAAACTTAACTCGAGGGTGGTAGATAGTGGTCTGTTAGAGTGGACCTAATCCTCATATAATTTCTGTACACAACTGTTTTATTATTATACATAAATAAATATTTATACGACAAGGCTGTACCAGTGATTGTAAGATTCGATTTGAAGTGCAAGAGAAACACAACCACACGAATTAAAAATGTAATTTTTTTATCAACCTAAAAAAATATGTCTTAGTAAATCCTAAAATCCAGTGTCTGCATTTAAGCGGAGGTGCTGCTCCTCCTGTAGTAAATATTCCTCATATATTAAATATTTAATACGTCTGTGCCAGCTTTCTTGCTTTATTATTCATAAATGCTTACATTATTAAATTACACACGCATTCACTTTGGAGAAGAAGGGAAGGGATGGAGATGGAGAGGAGGGGGTTGTCTCTTTAACTAATTAAAAATAGAGATGCTTTCAGCTATAACGGAAGCTACAATCCTTAAAACTGGTTAGAACCTCTTTATGTCACCGTTAAAATAAACCTAACACTCTAAGAGGTGTAAAATACGTAGACTTTTTCAAGTTTGAAAGAGCGTTCTCTTTAATTAATTAAGGTCCAACAGCTTAGAATTCTGGACAAAATATAAATTAAAATTGAGCAAAACATCGCTAATTAATGAAAAATGCTTCGCGCTTTATTAATTCTTGGTGCTCTTATTTTACGGCAAAAAATATTTTTTAAGAATCTAACATTTGTTCAGTGTAATTTTTCAGAAGTGAAAGTAAAAATCTAGATGAATCCTCAAAGGTACACTAATCTAAAAAGTGATCGAGAATAGTTATATTAAGACTGAAATCATATTGCACTTGTAAAAATATAATGTATTTTCATGAACCTGAAATGAAATGAACATAAAATAGATATTAATGATAGGTTATACGAATTTTATGAAAATTTCTGATTGTTTTTAAACCATCTCCTCTTGCAATAAAAATATAACGAAAGCTAAACAAACAAGTTGGAGAATAATTTTATGAATACTAGCAATCATTTGACTGTGTTAGCGTAAAGAACGATTTACGCCTGCACTCGGGTTAAGCTACGGCACAGCGATAAATATAATAAAGTCCCGAACTCAAAGATATCTCTTAACTGCAGATATCTCAATCATCGCTGCAGGTATCTCCTTATCTGATGCACATTGGTAATGCCGCCGCTCGAGTGGCTTTGATTTCTATGACATGAATGATACACGAAGGAAGTGAATTTCCTGACGACAAAGCTCCTAGGTAATGGCAGTCATCCGTTCTTTTGGCACACATTCCCTTTTCTATTTAAATAAATGTATCGTTCGTCCTTGCGAGTAATGTAAATAAACTGGTGTATTTTTCTCTAAGCGCCGCTCGCGTTATGTCTCCAGATCGCCATATGTGTGAGCTTTTCATTTACCAGGGCTTTTCTTTATTTTTACTAAGGCATCTCGCTTTTTTGTTAAAAAACTAAACAATTCCATACATTTTTGAAACTCTGTTGAATCTTTGTATTAAATATGAACGAAGCACATTTTTACAATAGATTATCAATAATACGCAAAAATTACCGGGTTATAATTAATTTTAATCGTTTTCTATGGAACCTATTACACATGGCAATCGCTTAAAAGGGTTGATATAAAAATGTGCCTCCAAGAAGATGAAAAATTACATAGCAAATCCAGACTTCCATGTAAGTGTTAATTTATTTTCTTGGGTAGCTCTATATTAAGGGTTTCAAAACGTTTTTTTACGGATTAACCAAGACAGCTTTATTATACCAAGGCTTCTTCAAACGAAATTTGAAATAAATTTTTTTCACCTCTGTTTTTAATATATCAAAATTGAAATCTGTTTCCAATTTAAGTGATCCCATTTACTTTGATTGAATGTACGATGTCCTGATCCATAAACTATGATTTTTTTTAATATGCAAATCCCCAAGTCACTTCCGCGCAGTATGGTTTTAGAAAGTTATCTGTGTTTAACAAAGTTTCAGATATATTAATAAACAACAACATTATGTACACTAATCCATATCACAATCCTCTTTGTTCATTTGTGACTAATTTTGTTATTTCAAGATGAGTATAATCATAGAATTAGGAATGTATGTTTTATCAAAATTTATTTAAAAATGAGGGTAACGCGTGGTTCGTCTTTATATTGATAACTCTTCGCTATATCGCCAGATGCTGCTTTCAATACTGGCGGTAAAAATTAGAACTAGAACTCTTCACTACTGCGATGAAATATAATGAGGACTACAAACGCTTGGTGAGTAGTTCTACAGCCAGAGTTTAGAATTGCTGCTTTCACCTCTTGCGGTAAAAAGGAAACTCTTCACTTTGTTGGTAAAAGGAAGGACTATATTAACGTTTGGTTCACAGAAATTTACTCCAAACTAACACCCAAAACCACCCACCCACAATCCAGCATCCCACAACCACGAGCAAAGCTAAAAAAATATTATAAATACGTTTATCAAATCAGATTTTCCCCGAAAAACACGTGCAACGCACTAATGACCACAAAGAAAAAGTTCTCTTTCGCAATAATTGAATTACAACTTTTTCGTGTGAGTGGTAGGTGGTAGGGTAGTATGTAATAAGATGCCAAGTCACCACGTGTTCCCTTCCCCGATACAATCAATGGCGTTGGATGTGAGGCGGTAGGAGGTAGGTACCCAGCCCACCTTCAGTGGCTGAGTTCTCTCCCCTCTTTCGACTTAGAATTCACCGCGGGTCCCGCTAACGTTCTAGAAATCGGCGACTAACACGCATCAAAAGGGGAATAATATCCCATGCCCTTATATTTTTTCTCTCATCCTTGCAAATTGTTGGAGATTTTATGTGGATAGGTATTTTGGGAACTTTGAAATCGTGTGCAGATTTTAAAATTTGTTCACGGTGAATGTCATCAGCGTGAGAAAATTAGCCTACTTGTGCGCATTGAATGGTTCCAGTAGTAACTACCTACGTAAGATAAGAATGATGTGTGGAGGGTTTTTATTTGTTGGTATGTTTGTGATAATAATGTAGTGAATGTAATATCTTTATATAATACAGTTGCATGTATTGCGTAATAAAGTTGCATTTTTTTTAAATACACACTCTAGATTTTTAAATACGCCACGCAGCTGGTCGGCAGGCGTATCTCGAACACAGCTTACCCGATGAACCCGGGCACCCCTGGTAAATCAAAGAAGTTAGTGAACCACTTGGGGTGATCTATGGCAGTGTTTCACAAACTTTAGTGCTCAAGGTACACCTATCAATCCAAGAAATTTTAGAGGTACACCAAAGAAAAAAGCAATGTTTATTTCATATTTATTTATTACTTAAATCAATATAACTAACTAACTAACTAACTAACTAACCATCACGCCGTTTCCCCGCAGGGGTAGGCAGAGAGGACGGACCGCCAAACAACTCGGTCTTGGCACACACTCCTTGCCTCATTCACATTCATACATCGTCTCATACATACTCTTCTATTGTTCTGACTCTTGACATGGCCCGACTCAAGTATCTGATTCACTTGGTCGTGCCATGTCTTCCTCGGGCGTCCCCGACTTCTGCTACCATTCACATTTGCATCGTATATTCTCCTTACACTCCTTTTTTCGCTCATTCGCTCTACATGCCCAAACCATCTAAGCGTCCCTTTCTTGATCTTACTCATTACGCTTACATCAGCCTTGCACTCTTTGCGGATATCCACATTCCTCACACGATCATACATGGTTTTACCACACATACGCCTCAGGGATCTCATTTCAACAGCATTCAATCTACTTTCATCCTTTCTTTGCCAGTTCCATGCCTCACTTCCATACATCAGGGTAGGTACCAGCACTCCATTGTGGACTGCTAACTTCGCTTCTTTGGACAATTTTTTGTTAGCGCCAACTGCGTTCAGTCCTCTATTAATGGAGTTACCTGCATTTACTCTTCTTTCAATATCTCTGTCAGCCTTCCCATCTCTCGTAAACATGCTTCCTAAATACACAAATTCATCCACCTGCTCCAAGTATTCCTCATTCACAACTATATTGCACACTTTTTTCGTACTTTCTCTTTCAAACACCATTACTTTAGACTTACTTACATTCATCATTAACTCATTCTTCACGCATACTTCGTTCATCCTAGACACGAGAGACTGCAGATCATCCATACTATTAGCAATCAACACCGCATCATCAGCATACAACAGGCAACATACTTTCAGATTAGTCAAATTCGCGCCCAATCCCACATCTTTCAATTCTTGCATACAATTATCCATGTATAGATTGAATAACCACGGTGATATTACGCAGCCTTGTTTAACACCTTTTGTGATATCAAACCACCCCGTAAAACCACCGTTCACCCTAACACATGCAACGCTTCCCTCATATAGAGACGCAATTGCCTGAGTCAGATTCGCATTCACTCCATACTAGGACAACACCTTCCATAGCTTCTTCCTGTCGACTCGGTCGTATGCTTTTTGTAGATCTACAAAGGCACAGAAAAGTTTCTGGTTTTTTGCCAGAAACTTCTCGGTGAGCATACGCAATGAGAAGATCTGGTCCATGCACCCCCTTCCACTCATAAAAGCACCTTGCACATCCCATATTTTATCCTTTGTTTCCTTTCTTACCCTTTCAATCAAAATTCTACCATACAGTAAAAAGATGTTTAGTTAGAAATGTGAGCCTGTTTAACTGAGCACACGCGATCAAAATTTGGAGCAATCGTTGATAAGGCTGCTCTCATTTCTTCATTGATCATCCTCAGGCGTTCTATTTTTTTCGATTTAATAGTAGTGAGTTGAAAACCCCAATTCGAATAAGTAGGTTGTGGCAAATAGTAATATATTTTCAACAGCATGCTTTGAAAGAAGTGGATAATAATTTTTTATATGCAGCCAAAAATATGCTAGCCCTACGTTGGAAATTTTTAGTTTTAATTTCCTATCAGTTTTTAACTCCATGAATTCTTCCTGCTTGTTTATCGATAAGTGCCCAAAGGAAATGTTATACGAGAGTGGATTTCGTACCCAGTCCATAGGTTGTAGGTCACACTTAGGAAAAGAACAGTTCATTTTTTCTGCTAATAGCTCCAAGTGTTTCACTATCAAAGCCTGCATTTTTTTTCTGAATCATGACATTTGGAAACAATTCATTACTACCATTGACAGTGTGGCTGAGCCATAATACCAATGTAGCTTTCAATTTTGTCCGATGACGTTAAAATATAAAAATTCCTACCTTGCATTTTTCTGTTGAGCTCATTTAAATGAGCGAATATGTCCGCCAGATAAGCAAGTTTTACTACCCATTCTTCTTTTTTAAACACAGAAGCAAAATCTGAACCCTGGACCTCTAAAAACGTCTGGGACTCAATTTTTAGCTCGTAAATCCGAAATAGCACTTTTCCGCGAAAAAGCCATCGTACTTGATTCCCACGGTACACCAGTGTGCCGCGGAACACTGATCTATGGGGTTCCATGATAACTCAACACAGTGACAATTCAATACACCTTTAAAAAGTGATATAAAGTCTATGCTGTAATACTTTTATCTATGCTGTAATATTTTTGTAACAAACAAATAAATAAATTTAAAAAAAAAAAAAAGTCATTAGAAACGATGAAAAAAAATTTAAACTAACCTAACCTAACCTATTCTAACCTACTTAGCCCAGTTTATAAAATTTTTGTTTCATCACTTTCCATGACTTTATATAACTTTTTAAAGATGAGATGAATTATCATTGTGACGATTTATCGGGTCACCGATCTATGGCAGTTATCTAATAAATACCGGTACTTAAACTCGCCTCTCAAATTTTATATGCTTGATTCTGACTTGTCAAGAGAAGGAATTACGGAATAGTATGTGTAAAACCATATATGAATATATTTTTTTTATTTATTGTTTTTATTTTAGTAATTTGTACATTTAAGTTTACAAATGACTAATTAATTATTACATACAAATATACTATGTTTTTTTTTCTTTCTTGATGTGGCTCCTACACAACATCTTGAACTTTTCAATTGGGGCAGACTTAAGGTTTTCCGGCAGCGCGTTATAGTATTTCATCCCTTTATATAATATAGTATTCTGGGTATTCGCTTTGTCCTTCTTTGGTAGCCTAATTTGATATAAATGAACCATGGAGTTATTTCATGGTAAATCTTTTTTTAAAGTTCAAAATACTAGTATATTGAATTTTATTTTGATTAAACTCAACGCAAACTATTGATCTGTCGCCATATTTTGCTTCGTGCATTCGTGCTCTTGCCAAAATATTTTCCATTAACTTTCGCGAAAATTTCAGGAGTAGCGATTATTGGTTTTACAGTTGGGTTCTTGTATGAGTTGCCCACATACATACATACATACATATACATACTAGCGCGGCCGCATCTACTGATCACGTTGCCGGCGCATGTCAACAGTAAAGGCCACAAGCTTACAGCCAATAGAGGAACGAATACGCAAACCATTACCTAATATGGTCACAAAATGATGCACAATACGCTAGGTGACCTGCGTAGACAAATGAACATAGACATTGCCTTATACGGCAGTGCGCCCCCCCCCCTCTCCCGCCCGCTGGACAGGAGAAGCTAGCGGAAGAATCAGAGTCGCGCCGGAACAGCCCCTGAGGTAAAACTACGGTTCAGGCTGCCAGCTGTTGGCTCCGCCACTCGCGTAGGAGTCCGCGTACCCACCCGGTTTGCCCTATAATCGGCTAAGTGTTTTGTACGAATTACCAAGTTTACAAACTCAATGGCTCCGCCATCTGACCCTTTACATTGTACAATTGTGCCATGCCCTGTGCCACCACCCGTTGACTGCACAGTGAGCCCCTTGCTCCCGCCCTGCGCTCGTCCTGCAACTGCCCTGTGCCACCACCCGTTGACTGCACGGTGAGCCCCTTGCTCCCGTCCTGCGCTCGTCTCGCAACTGCCCTGTGCCACCACCCGTCGCCTGCACAGTGAGTCCCTTGCTCCCGCCCTACGCTCGTCCTGTAACTGCCCTGTGCCATCACCCGTTGACTGCACGGTGAGCCCCTTGCTCCCGTCCTGCGCTCGTCTTGCAACTGTCCTGTGCCACCACCCGTCGCCTGCACGGTGAGCCCCTTGCTACCGTTCTGCGCTCGTCATGCAACTTCCCGCCCTCACATGCCGCCCTTCATAGGCGTCCTGCCACTCCAGGCCGCCCTTGCCACCATCGTTCGCTAACACGTGAGACACTAATATACCTTACCCTGTCTGAGCCCTAGATTCTTAACTTGCCATAGTATAAACAGGTCTTTAACTGATTCACTGTAACTGTCTAGTATTACCCCTTGTAATTGATAATAAATCAATCATACCGAAGTACCTGTTTCATTGGATATTGTACTATAGAGCCTTCCCCCCTGAGATGGAGTTCTATCCTCGACTGGCACCAACCTGGTGGGATTTAACTTTGGCGCACCAACAACATAACACTGGGAACATAGTCGTATATAACAGTTCATTTGCGCAGTGGTTCCATTCTGTTGGAACTGCAGTTGTGGATGGTTTTACAGAAATTGCAAAAAAAAAAATTCCAAAATCATTCAATGTTGAGCAAAGTGTCTCCTTGTTAATGTTTCCGGACTAACCTATGCATGAACACTATCCTTATCTATCATGACTTTAGGTACACCTTGAATATTTTGATCCTAGTGCACCGGCCTCCTTTTGCACCTACTTTTGATGGCTTACGCGATCTATCAAGCCGAAGGTCACGGGTTTAAATTCCGGCGTACGCAAGTAAGTTTTATTTGATTAATTTGTGTCATTTTACAATTTATTCATTTAAAATAATATAAAGTATACTTAAGACACGTTCCAGAGTTAAAGATACTTTCAATATCGCCTTGGTGTAAGACCACTATTCGGAGTTTAAATGTTGCTTGAAATGCCTTTAGCTGTGTTTGGTGACCAGATCTGAATAGTCAGGAACTCCCCAACCCTCCTCTTCCCCATCTTCTTCCCCTCCCACGTTTGCATTAAAAAAAACGGTGGACTTCCGGTACCAGTACCGGTTCCTTACTGATCCTTCTTGCCGAAAACGTTAAATAGACAATTTACTATTAGCACTGTGGGTGTGATTCACTCATTAAAATATCAACGATATGCGTGGTGCGTTAAAACAAATGACCGTTAATTTCAAAGTAAATTTCGATGAGCAATGTTCGTTTTTGTATCACCATGGTTGCATTGCATATCAAATTCCAAATGCACTCGTTCAAAATAAAGTTACTACAAATTTAAGTCATAAAGGTCATTTTGCGCCACCCGTGAAACAAAGATTCTATGCTAAAACAGCAGAACTCTCCAACTATGAGCTCTGACGTTATAAAGGCACAGCTTTTTCAAGCAACTTTTTTTAGCTCGCTTCATCGTTCCCATCGTGAACTATGGAGTTACGCAATTTATAGCTATATACACTGCTCTTATAATTGTTTGGAATAAAAAAAAAAGATTTAGAGATACTCGGTTAAAAATTTTTTTGTCATGTGAATACCGCGCAAGAGTCACAACTGCTTCCAACCATCTGAAGCCAATGAGACTACAGCATTGGAACATTTTGTGAGGCTGAAGGTACTACTGGTGAGGGGAGGGATATGGGAAAGAACCTGGCTATTCTTGGCAGTTCATCTGGTCATTAAACACGACTAAAGCTATTTCGATCAACGTTTGAATTCAAAATGCTGGTCCTCACACCAGGGCGATAATAAACTAGAAATAGATATTATATACCTTTATTAAACAGAGTAGGTCCTAAATGTGTATTAAAAACACTCATTGTAAAATATTTCTAGCTTCCTTCACTTGTAGAACGGCGAACAGCTAGTTTATCATTTGGTTTCTTTGTTTAGCAAGTGAGCAGCTTCAAAAGCGATATTGTTAGTTTGTTAAAACTTGGAACTGCGAGCGGAAACATTTTATTTATGACTACACCGATCATTGTCTTCTCGGCTACATAATGCCACATATTAAGTGTCAACTTAAATACACTACTCCTACCTACACCCGGCGCTACTAAACGCAGACGGTCCAAAGACTACCAAAGGCTCGGTCACACAGGGCGATGTTGTTACTGTTACGCTGCCGCGGCGAGTGATCGCCACTTCTTGTAGCCACTAGAGACAGTCACACGGAGCTATTTGAACTTCGAGTCAGTAGTAGCGCGGCAAGGCGGGACGACGCTCTTGCACGGAAACGAAATGACGCTCTTGCACAGAACGACACTTCATTCGCCCTCCGCCAGGACGTTATACTTGCTTCTATTTAAAATTGGCAATGAATCTATTCTTAATGATGAAATATTCTGTGTATATTTTAATAATAATAGAAGAGTTTATTGTTATTTACTTACTTTTTTACTTAATTGAATAAAATATCAATTGAGATGTTCCACATTTGCCAGGTATTCCGCGAAGGCATTTTATTTTGCAAAGAAACAACTTAATGGTCTACAGTGATAACAATTTGAGTAAGCGACTAGTTATAATTGTTTAGTGACTAGCAATTTGAGATATCAGACGAGGCGAAAGTAGCGCTGTCTAGCGACGACTATGTCTGCCGAATTCATCAATCATTTCCGGCGACCAGAATTCAAGAAGAGTGTTCAGTTTAGTGGTAAACTGCTAGTAGAGAATAAGAGATTTTGTCGCAACTATTCAAGTAGCATTGACAAAACTAACCCGTGTGACCGAGACTTTAGGCGTCTTGTTGTGCTCGTGAGCTATGTTACAACAGGGGGAAATATATATCTGGAAACAAGGAGAAATAAAGCGAACGAATAGGGAGCGAGGGAAGATCGAAAGGAAAATAACTTTTTTAAAGAGATCGACGGAAGGTGTCGGGCGGTGGACGGGAGGAGGGGGGGGGGGGGTGGACGCGATATCTTGTTCAAAGTTTGCGGTTCATCACGTTCGCAGTCAGGATACAGTTGTGGAGGAAGAAAACATATCATTCTTCCCGAACGGACCAAATACGGAGAATCGTTTTCCGTCTATAGCACTCGCGGCAAATCTTATTCGTGCAGGGAACTACTTTCCTAGCACTCTGGACTAAAAAATATTATTTTATTCTATTCGATTTTGAGGTGATTTGTGGAGGTATACACTGCGCCTCAGAAAGCAAGCTTTCAAATCAAACAGCTTTTGCTTAATACGAGCAATGTTTTACACACATATTCCACTAAGCAGCACTTGTTCAATATGAGCAAGCTTTCGTGCTATTCTAAGTACATGTGTCCGTAGTTTAATTCCATTTTGTCGGGCTGGACGTTCATGGCATCTCTTAAAAAATGTACAAATTAATACGAATGAAATACAAGGTGGGGCGTAAGTAATGTCATATTGTGAATGTGCCATATTTTTTGCAAATACTATTTTTTCAACAGGTTTGCATGTGAGCATGCTAGTATGGACTATTGAAACGAATTCACACTGTTTTAATAACTTAGTATTTTAATGAAATTTTGATTGACAACGATTTTTCACAATTGTGCTTAAAACTACTCTAACACAAGCAAATGTGTACAGTTGAAAAGCATGCTAGTTTCAAGCATGCTCGTAAGCATACTTATTTATGAACATGTGTGGTTCGCACTTCACAAAATTATGCCTAAAAAAGCAAAAACATTCCAGGGAAGTCCTGTGTCGAAAGAAGCAGATTTAAATAGTAAAATAAAATAAAAGTAAAAAGTATGATTACAAATATAAATAAAATAATTATTTCAATTTCAAAAGGTACAGGCCTACCTATCAATGTTAAAATATTTATTAACTTACTTGCTAGTTATCGCTGCTAATTTTGGGCTTCGCACAGTGGACCGTCTAGCACAATCCAGCTTGTCAAAATTATTTACCATGTTAAATGGTCATTTGTGAAGGGTCATAATTACAAAAGGGAAATTATTCTATTAATAATTTGTATTATTAGTCCTCCTGTGTGGTTTTAATGTAAAAAAACATAATTGTTAAAATATCTGTAAAAATGTAATTTACAGTTTGTTGATTGAAGCACTCCAATAGAACTGAAAGGTAGTCGGAAATTAGAATGTACATACCTCAACCTTAATGTCTCGTCATCCCTCCTAGGTTGTTACATAATACTTCAAAATGTTTTTATCCAACTATCCTTTAACGTGTATGACTTTTGTCGAACTGGCTTGTTCTACACGATCTTCTGTGCGTCGTGGTTATAGAACCAATTATTAAACACTAGGGTTTTTTTTTGGAACTAAAAATTCTAAAGCTGAGCAGTATATTAAATTTACCGTTGATAACAATTAATAGCATTTCACTGTAAAATATCTACGGTGGCTTCCATCAGCACAGTCATAGGATGCACATGTTGTTTTATCCGCCACGGTACCTTATTGTAATTTATTATGGTTTTAACATAAACTAAATCGCGCGGAAAATTTATAATATTTTCGCAAAACTATTATTTTATTTGCGAAGTTAACCATCAAATTATGTAAAGGTGCATAAAATCTAATTTATATTATAACCCTAATTGATACTTTATTATTTATTATGAAACCCATGATTTATCAGGATTCAATCATTTACATTATTTAAAAAAAAAACTTACTTGACTTAATCAATTCATCAAATTTTAAAGTAATTTTTAAGTTTTGTGAAAATTTTATACAAGTTCTGTCATTATCAGTTTTGTGAAACAACTGACTAATAATGATATAACAAAACTTGAATAAAACCTTCTCAGAACTTGAAAATCAAATTCTTCGAAACACCCGTCTTTAATGTCATTGCGGTGAATTGGAAATTTGAATTAATTCTACCAATTTTTAAACTTCAAAAAATCCTGTTTGACAATATTGTGTTATTCCGCCTCGGGAGTCAAATCTCAAATATCGCAACTGGGCCGTGTAAAAAAGTCATACATAAAATTTACAATTATTAGATTATTTTGCAGGGCTTCTTGCATTTTCAAAACATTTCCATCAAATTCTAATAAATATGTAAAATATTGTTCAGGATATGTCATATCGTGTGAAAGCCGTAATATGAAAAGCTTCCGTGATAAGCACCTTCAAACCAGTTCAGGTACACAGGTCACAGTCACACAGCATGTATTTCTTCATAACGCCTAAGTATTTCAAAATCTCAATTCATTTTCTAAAAAAATGTATTAGTTTTTCAATATTTTAAACTTACCTTAACGTATAATTTTTAATCAACAATATATGCCGCAATGAGATTGTATATTTCCTGGAAAACGATTTGAACAAAATGATTACATTTCACAAAATCCCACGGTTATCAATGTTAAAATAGATTCCTTATATAGCATTTGAGAAAATTTCATAACACTGTATTGTTTTTTGTTATTCTGAGAATTTATATCTCATTTTTTAATAATAAATATAAATTTTACATATTACAATATATTTGTATTATCTCGACTCTCATACTAGACGATTGCCTGTATCATAGTAGTCACATATATACTATGATGCTGTAACAATAATATTATTAAAACCACAATAAAAATAATACTTTATATCTAATTGAATGGTGAAAAATATTTTTGAGAAAATTGAAATTAAAACGTAAAATTAATTTTAAAAATAAGATTAAAGTGATTGGAAAAACTATACAAATTCATCTGAAAATTGTTGTCTCAGTATCGCCTTTGTGCGGATAAAACCAATTAAACGCACTGTATTTTTACTGTTTTTTTTTCTTTTGAACATAATATTATGTTAAAACAGAGACTATAATATGTTATGAATGCCGTTCTGTTCGTAGTGTGTTTGAACACCACCTGTAGTATGTTGATAAAGGCACTTCTGAGACGAATTCTTGAACCTGTAACAAGTATATAATAAATGTTTCGTGAAGAAAATCGTACATCTTTTATCAGGAAATTTTTTAATTTGGATGAGTGTTTCAGGCTAATAATTATTCCTTTTTATAATAATTGTTACCCTTTGTGCTATGCATAAATCTTGTCTTAAACATTAGTTTACCAAAAAAATAATAATTAATATTTGACAAGTTTAAGTATCTTCACCAAAAAATGTAGACAATTTGTCTCGACGCCATCTAGTGAGAGAGTTAGCACTTACAATGCCTTTTTTATATAAAATAAAGTTGGTTCTTTTCAGTTGAAAAAATGTTATAAGCAGTAATTGTTGAATGAATCACTAGTATAGGTATATTGAATTATTTCGCGGATAAGAGATAAGCCGTCATAGCTCAGTGGTCAGAGCTGTCGACCGGAAATCGAAAGGACACGGGTTCAAGTCCCGTTGGGGTCATGTATCTTTATCAGGAGATTTTTCAATGTGGATGAGTGTTTCAGGCTAATAATTATTGCTTATAAAATAATTGTTACCCTTTGTGCTATGCATAAAAAATCTTGTCTTAAACATTAGTTTACCAAAAAAATAATAATTAAAATCGTACTATAATCTGCAACATATGTAAATTTAATGTGGGCATGGGCCTAGTCTGGTATAATACATGTATTTGGATAAGGAAAATTATCTATACATTTATAAAAAAATAATTTAATACATTGAATAAATATATAATAACAGTAATGTCAATGGGTGTAACTACATTCAACTGTATTTTAGCAGATTATAGTACGATTTTGTAGTTAATATTAATATTTTTGTTTTCAATGCTCCATGATTTTTTTCGTACCGTAGAATACTGTTTGCCTTACTAGTTTTAATTATTATTTTCAACAAAAATATTTCCCACATTCTTGAATCAGAGACACTCGTAGAGACGCCTTGAATAAAATATAATCTATACATATTTATGGTTAGTGTTTGCATAAAAAATATGTCATGTATGTTGATTCTCGTACTCGATTCCTCCAGATTTCTGAAAGCAAGAATAAAATAATATTTATTGCAAACCGTTATCGGAAACGGTTCCAGAGTTAAAGTTTTGTCACACACACAGGCACGTGCCGGTAACAGATGAACGCACACATCTGCGCGGACACGTACATAAGCCGTAGCCAGAACGGCGACAAATGTGAGGGAGGGAAACGCTTTCGATATTTTGATATGACTTTGATTTACACCCGTTATATAATATGTGGCATTAGAAAAATTCCTTATCTGAGCGCTGCGGTGAGACGGTGCGGGATATGAAGCCGAGGGACGGTGCTAGATGTGAGCAGCAGAGCTCCGGTGGGGGTAGCTTTGTCATATCGCATGGGTGTCTGCCACCCAACTTTTTCTCAACATTTCACATATGTGGGTAGTGTTTTCCGACTTCTTTTAATATCAGGATGTTTTTATTGCGTTTGTTTTTCACGATTTTTTATCTTTGACACCAATATATCTTTTAATATCAGCTTTACGGAATCAATACTAAGAAACTTTCAATAGGTAGTGACTATTGACTTCCTACTTTGAGATAAAAAAATCTATATTTCTCTTCTGTGAACTCATATTTAAGTACACCCTTCGTTTATTTAAAGGAAATGTCTTCTTATAATTGATCAAAAACAAAATCCCTTTGTTTTTAATCTTCAGGAATAAGATCGTTTTTGTGAATCTCTTTGATAGTAAATATAATTAACTCTGTGAAGTTCATTAGCATTAGATAGGTTGACTTACAATATTTGTTGATATTATTAATTAGCCAAGAACCGATTAGACTTGTTTTCATAATTTTGTATTCTCTCTTATTTTTCCAAAATAATGGATTATGAAAAAAAAAGTCTCGTTAAAATGTAGAATTAATGGATTAATTGTTGAAATTGAATAAGGTAAAATAAAAAAAAAAAACAGCGGGTAGTTGGGTTTTAAGGTTTGGCGGTACAAACAGTTATGGTATTGGCTAATGCGCTGTGGGAAGAGTTCAAATCTCTCAACGGTTACTATAAATTGTCAACATTCTCTTCATGCGATGTTTCGTGAAGTCTTGAAGATAAGGTTCCTACCCAATGGCTAGGCGTTAAAAATGCGAATTTTCTATAGGTGCTAATAATATTATGAGAGACAATAATATGATATCCGATATTATTTACCTATTAATGTTGGTATTTTGTCTCAAGATGAAATCTGCTTTCTTTCGAATTTTTTTTTAAACTCATATTTTTCTTAACATTGTTTTTTGTGTCTTGAAAACACTTTATATTGTAATGAGATATATGCTATCAGTATATGTACTGTTAATTCCAATGCACACAAGGTGTTCTTAAATATGGATTTTTAATTTATTGTTTTATATGTTGATGCATTTTTACGTAAGTATATTTTATAATAATAATATTTGGCTGACTTATATAGCACCGTTTCACCAAATCACCTCAAGGGCACTGTACATGTTTTTTTTTTTCTTATATAAGTACATTTTTGTTTATTTGTTACAATATATGATCAATATTTCAAGACCCCTCTTCCATAGAAGCATTAGCTTGTGGCTGGAAGAGGAGTGTACATTGTTTTATTACAGTGTGTAAGTAATTAAAAATAAAATGATTTTAAACTTATTTGAAGAATGGAATGTTACTTAAGGAAACTAATTGAGATGAGTTATTCTTAATATTAATTCAATTGGAAAAAAAATTATTTTTTGTAAGTTTGTCTTTAAAATATTTTTTCACAATGTTTATTATTTGGATGTTATCATCAATGTTTCTAATTTCTTCAGGTAGTCGATTGAAAAAAATTCTTCCTCGGTAAGTGTAATAATTTTGTACAAAGGAAGTGTTTAATTTTGGGTATGGAAAAATATATTTAAGTCGAGTACGGTTTTCAGTTAGAAACTGGTACTTGTCTTTTTCTTTTATGATTTGAATTAATGCATTTTTAGTAAAAAGATCTTTAAATGAAGGCACTTGAAATTCTTCGAATAATCAATCCGTTGGGTAATCGGAAGGTTTTCTCAATATTATTTTAATTATTAACCTTTGTACCACTTCTATTGGAGAAAGGTTAGTTTTGTTTGTGGATCCCCAACTAATGATACCATATTGTAGAGTTGATTGGACCAAGGCATAATATATTAAATATAGGTTTTTTAAAGACAAAAAATTTCTGATTCTTAAAAATACATATATCAGTTTTCTGATTTTTTTTACAATTATTAATTATATCTAGTGACTCACGACTAAAGCTTACAAGTGACTGCCTTAGAGACATAATACACATTTACAATTTTAGCTTAAAGACTTACATCTAAGACTTAAAATAAATAGAAAAAATGTGAGTGTAGGTAACAAACAGGTATCATAGAAGTATGGTATTTCTGTGAGTCGAATCAGTTTGAGGTTTTATTTGTTACAGAACGACAAATCTATCTATGCAGTCGGGGAATCGTTTGCATAGATTTAGAGAATACTAAAAGTATAAAATTTAAAAATAGTTCATTAGTTATTTTGGCCTCCTGAACAGATAAGTATGTCTAAATTAAAATATGTTTGTAAGGAATACTTTAACCGGTTTCAGAACTACCATACTTTTGTCAAAGCAGATATAAACAGCTAGAAAAGTGGAAACCGTTTAGCCTTTTAAAAATTACAAATAATAAATACATAGTCTTATTTTTATTTAATACATTGTTGATTAAAAAACCGTATCTATAAGAATACCGAGTTAAGCCAAATAATGTAGACATAGTTAATGCATTATGGAAATTTGCCCAATAATATTGATAAGACGATAAGCTGTAGTTCAGGTGTGAATACATAATGGCTCAGACAACATTAATATCTACGTAAGCAGTGCTTGCTCTAAGAAATGTTCGCCGACTAGTGCCCAAAATAAACATATCATCTTGAGCGGCAATATTTCCCGCGAACAATATCGTCGTTGCGTCGATTTTTCCGCTCGACTTTTCCCGTCCGAAAAAAACATATTTTCATTTTAATTTTCCGTCGAAGTTTACCAAGAGGGGGATGATTTAAAAATAACCGGATTTTAAAATCTCGGTTGATCAATAAGGCACCCATCTAGCTCGTGAGAAAGTCGTGGATTTTGAATGAATATTAAATCAAGGATGCCCAGCTGTCTTCTTACATTAATGGGAAATTCTTCTCAATTTGGCTTTATGAATTTCAGCGATATCTGTTTGATCGGGAACTGGCGGTAATCTGTGTGCCAATTGACGCTATATATGGACGCACTCGGATGGTACTTTTGGCCAACAATAGCCTCTCGATTAATGGCAAGTCTAAGTCACAATGAAGAGCCTAGCCGTTTCTGTTTGTTATTTCTCCACTACTCCCCGCTGTACAATAATATATCTCTTTTATGTTTCACGTTGTTTTTTTGGTCGGGGCTTATAGTTGATGGATCAAAATGATTAACTTTTTGCTCTGAGCGTATCAGTTGGAAATACGATGTCAAGGAACTAAAGTGTTTTGTAATTGATATTACCTACACCTCTGGTATTCACACCTGAAATGTAGAACCCATATAGATACAAACACTGAATAGTGTATTTCTAGAAATACTATAATCTAAAGAAAACTGACATCACCAATTATTTACAAAAAAACTTTCAATTCCTAGTCCCCAAATGGAACTACGCGATTGTTCATCTGCTCCAGAAATATGTTTTTTTTACATTAACTACTGGAGAGGAAAATAATTTCCCTAAGGGCTTACGTTATATTTTGGGATGCATTTTGAAAATACCTATGTTGTAGGAAGGAGGAAACACAGAGACCGGCAAATATAATGATAACATAAATAATAACAGTCGAGCTGTTGAACTCAAGAACGAGTTGTGGAAGTGACCGGTTATCATATGGCAAATTTCAACCGAGCGCATGTTTGCTAATAACCGGAGTTGAAGGAATCAGTGACCCTAGTTCCTCGGAACATCTTCTATTGTAATACCAAGGACAGCATAGCTACCTGACGCCCGTACTCTAAAGATTGCTATCAGTTTGTTAATAAAGTGTATTTTATCAACCTGACCGCCCGTTTCTGGAGAGAAAAGTTTTTTTTTCACGAATTTTGGCTTCCAAATTCAAGAGTGGGGCGCACTTGCAACTTGTATAGGGTCAGCAGTTGTGTACTATTAAAGTATTTTTAAGCCTTGTATAGTAGGCCCATGATGCTAAGTTGCTAACTTGACTCTAGCTTCAATGTAACCAGTCATTGTGTTCGATAAATGATTTTTTTTATAAATTCAGCAGAAGTGACGAAAAAAATTAACTTAATTCGAACAAACTTGGAATATGTTTAGCTCTTAATTAGAAACAATTTACTGTGCTTATTTGTTTGACAAGATTTGACAACTAGCCACAATTATTCAACATAACAATTTTCACCAAATAGGTGGGTTTTCATTTAAACGAAAATCAAATTTGCAGGAATTGCTTTATTAGTACCTACGATAACGACGTAAATGTGTATTTTCAAATATTTAAAGCATTCAAAGTTCAGTTTATATTTGCTATACAGTGAACGGCATTTAAACCAGAGCCTTTTCCAATGCTTTAGTTAACGCACTGGACGGATAAATAAACTCGTTAAATGTAAGCGCAAATGTACCTACGTCTATGCGCTAATCTACGCCAATAGCCTCGTTGATCCGGTGAAATCATTCATTCGCGTTTCATTGGTCACAATAGAAAACCAACACAATCAAAGCTGTTAAATTACTGTGGTCATAAAATACCACATTTTACCATCAAATTACGTTACATTTAAAAATGTTATTTAGTTTTAAACAGTTCCACGCTATTTGAAGAATAATTTAAAGGACTTTCTTATGCTTACGTTCAAGTGTGACATTTTTAAAGTTGTAACTGATTTAGCTATCCACATGTTAGAAAAAATGTCAAATTAAATATTTAAAAAAAAATTAAACCCTTACAATATGTCAGTTATTGTGATAAATTATTGATGTATGTACTTAATTCTTATCTATAATACCTATATATTTACCAGGCAAATATGGAATTCTACGTTTGAAATATTTATATATTATTTAACAACTCTGCATAGCAGAAATTTTCAATTTTTATCTTACCATGTCTAGTTACACCCTACAATTTTTATCTTACCATGTCTAGTTACACCCTACAATTTTTATCTTACCATGTCAAGTTACACCCTACAATTTTTATCTTACCATGTCTAGTTACACCCTACAATTTTTATCTTACCATGTCTAGTTACACCCTACAATTTTTATCTTACCATGTCTAGTTACACCCTACAATTTTTATCTTACCATGTCAAGTTACACCCTACAATTTTTATCTTACCATGTCTAGTTACACCCTACAATTTTTATCTTACCATGTCTAGTTACACCCTACAATTTTTATCTTACCATGTCTAGTTACACCCTACAATTTTTCCAGTGATTGATTATTTCATTCACACCTACCAATAAATAAAAAAAAATACGTCTTAAAAATAAGAACTGAATATATTTCTACTTTATACTCGAAGTTAAGTAGTTTTATTTGTCTGTTTTATGACCAGAGTTTAAAAAGTGCATATAACCTGCTAGTAGTAAAGTGCATAGGCATTTATCAGGCTTTTCACTCTTTACGCGCGATTAAAACAAATGAATTATTTAATCACACTCTTTGCTTACTGGCCCCTTACTTCGGCCCGAAGTCTATTGTGAACTTGACTTAATTCTTGCTCCCCCGAATTCCATTTGCTCCTCCCAACAACTCCACGCCTGGAAAACTCAGAGAAGAATGAAAAAATAATATTAATAGATCGACACGTCTCCATTTTACCTTGGCAATCTGACTCTTCATATTATATAAAGCCTTCTTTATGGGAAAAGTAAACTGATTTATTTAATGGAAAACGTAAAGAGCTGAGAAAACTTTATAAAATGTAGGATCTTAGATATTATTGAATAATACAATAAAACAACTCCTCGACATAATACAATGTTGAGCAAAATCTTTTTAAAAAATACATACATATATGCATATTCTAAAAAATTGAGTTTTTTGGCAAAATAAAAAGTGCGTTTTTCTTTTCTGTTGAACACAGTTAATGTATTTGTGTTAAGTACAGTGTTTTTGATCCTTCTGGGAATAATTAGTTGATAAAAAGGGAAAAATAATTATTTAATTAACAGCATTACTCAAATAGGCTTATTTTGTTGATGTTCTACGGCCTCGGAAAAAAAAATACAAAACAAATATACCAATTCGCTGTTCAAGTTCTTTATATTATATAATATACTGATGTGTGTTTTAACTTACAATTTTAGTTATTAAATTTGCGTACCTACATTAAATATGTCATTCATTTTAACAATGAATTAGTATATGTAATTATTTAATCAATTATAAAAAATCAACACACAATGTATATTATGCCATGGTTGTCAGACACAGAACATGAAAATAGCAATGCAGACAAATATATTAATATCCTATCTTTTTCTGATGCATTGTATTTATTTTTGAAAATTTCTATTGGATGAATGGAGAAGTTAGGAAAAGTAGGTTAAATGAAAATATATCACAAAAGGTAGAATTATAAAAAAAAACATTCTTGCACTTAACCAGTTTAAATTATAAACTTCTCTCCTGACTCTAATATACTTCCAGCACCTATTTATTTATTAAGATCAACGAAAAATTGAAAATCACTATTTTAAACTGAACGTAATACAGAATCTCGATAACATCCTTTTAAACACGGCATCGCTTTTCTTTGAAACTAAATCCAATAAGGCTCCTTGGATTCCGTCAGACAAAAAATACAAATCTACGATGAAATTTTCTCTCTCTGAAAAGAGACTAAATAAAATGGGAATAATGGTACAATTTGTGTACAAAATTAATTTAGTAGCTTTTTAGCGCAATTGAGTCAGACAAGAAGCTAAGTAGCCCGGGCACCGGCACGTTTCACCGCGAGGCGGGAATATGCAGAAAAATGGGATTATTGTACATATCTCCAAATGGCCCTTCCAGTCAGTCAGTCAGTCAGCTGAATAATTCTGAAAGCGAGCGAACGCTTCAGCCTTTACCTTTTAGGCGATTGAATCATTTCGTCTTTCAAAGTTAATTATTTTATAAGAAGCCGACGATATTTTCATGATATCTGATAACAAGGAGGCTCAGGCGCGGTGCAGGGAGAGGGGAAGGGGATTGACTCGGCTCTGAATGTCGGTGATATCTGTTTAATTTAATCATTAAAATTTATCGAATAAATTTGACTAGGAAAGCTTGAAGTTCAGTGAATTCTTACCAGTTGTTGATTTCGCTTTATTTTTTTGTAGAATATTCGGATTTCTTTAATCAGTTGGTTCTTCTCGTTAACCGTATGGTGTTGACAGCTTTATTAAAAAAGTATTTCGGATTATTGTCAACTTTAAATTAAATTCTCCAAAACCTATTATGGTTTATTATTAACCTCAAACAAAACGCCGAGTTTTCATATTTAAGATTTGTGATAAATTCTTTGATCGAGGGTTTTAGTTTGATTTGTTGGGCTTGTTGAAAAAAACTTAAGTTTGGAAGAACTTATTTAAATTGTTGATTTAAATTGCCAATAAATAATATTACTTTTAAGTTAAATCAAACTTTGAGAATCTTGCTAACCATTGCAACACCGAATGATATCGGATGAATGCAATACCTACCGAATGTAATCAGGCGTCTATGGCCGGCGAGTGGTCACTGGTCAGCTGGTCAGGTGGTCAGCGTGCTTGGCGAGAACCTCCATCAATGTAACCTACCCACGGCTAAATGTTTAAGCGGCCGTTGAAATCTAGATTCACTCTTCACCGAATCCATCCCATTCCCTTCCGAGGATCCACCTAAGTGATAGTCCTTTAAGTAGATGGCAGTGTCGGCGTATGGCACTTCACTGCGGCGCTGAATAATACATCTTTATTCCGCTTAATACTTAATAGGGGGGGGTGGGTGACTGCGGGAGGGGTTCAGCATTCGACAGCCTTCATGGGACCATTTCAAACGTACGTATTTAAGAACCATAGGAAGTTCCCTTTCCGAATGAATTACTAACGTCATTTCACCTTTGTTCTGTTGGTGTCCGAAGTTTTTCTGTGCAGTCGATTCATCGACGTGCTTTTCAATTCAAATGATACACGTGATGTTTTTATTAATGGGTATACAATTTCCTTTATAAAATTTAAAAAAATAACATCTTCCAGAGTAACAAATAAACCGTCAGTATTTGAAAACTCCTCCTACCGTGATACTATGTGAAAATATCGTTGTGTCGGAAGGTCTTCACTAGTATAGTATTTGAATCCATCATGCCTGGATGGTTATCGGACGCATTTTCAACCCAGCTTTACCTCTCCTGTAACTCCTTTATTGTAACTTTCGTTGCATTGTGCAGCATTCAAAAATAAAGTATAAGTAGATATAATGCATAATAATTTAGATGACACCAATAGACATTTGTCTTCTGTGGATATTATTGTAAAAGATTTTCCAACTAAAACTAATCTCAGAGTAAAATATCTCATTTCTTAGAAATAGCTAAAGTAAGGATTCACTTCAAATTGAGTTGTGATTAATTTCAGACAAATACTAAATAACGGTCAATTTTAATTTAGCATTTATCAACATCAGACAAGCATACCATCAAATTATTGTAAACAAGAGTATTATTATACAATGGACTAACCAAAAGATTATGAAAAATAATAATTCTTTTTTAATACACTATTTGCCTTCTTTCAATCTCCATTATCATTTTAATTTTCCATCGCATCTCAGATTTGTCAATTATATATTTGCTGAGAAAATTTCCAATGCTGGAAAAAATAAAATGATTTGCACGACTCCTTGCAATATGCATGCAATTTCTTCTGGAAATGTCAATAAAAGCCTACGATTTAATAAAAATCGAGACACCCGCGAAGAGTTGTTCTACATTCATACATTTTTCTTTCATGTTAGGGAAATTCTGTGCATTTTATTTATATCCACCACTTTTCCGTCTCCGTTTTCTTCTGCTTTTCAATATTATACCTCCAAGAATGTGTTATTATGCTCTCGAAATACCACGGCTCGTGCGAGATGGTATTTGCTTAGCATGTTTCATTACTTGAATGTATCTTATTGCGTTGTCAAATGGAAATTTAAAATGTAACAATGTTAGCAGGAGAATAGCGGCCAAAGACCGGAGTTTGTTGAGTTTGTAATTTCGCGTTGGCAGCCCGACAATAGGCCAACTATTCGAGTTATTTCAATAAAAGAATTTAAAATCAATCTAAACTTGCCTCACAAACACTCGCAATAAACGGTGGCCTGGATGCTATACCGAGCAGTTTGGTGCTTTTAATAAATTATGGATTATCAGTAAGAATTATACTAAGATGAAATTGAGTTATCTTAAGTATAGAATATGGCTTATAAAAAATATTATTCCGTAGAGTTATTTTACATTTAAATGTTGCATTTTGTGCATTCAATTGTCGTTTTTCCAACTGGCTTCGTCTCAGTTTCAACTCTATTTTTAATGTTTTTTTTCTCACTGAACATAAATTATATCATATTTGGCTGTGGGTCAGCTCCAAATATCAAAGCTCTGCCTTTATAAAAATGTTGCGAACTTTAGATAAACGCTATTATTATTGTTTATTATTATTTGTATTGCTTAAAAAAAACTGTCAGTTTCCATTCTTATAGATAAATAGGTTTTTATAATGTATTTTAAAACTAAACTGCAAATGTGTTCAGTTGTTAAGTGCAACAATATGCGATATAGATACAGAATTAGCCTGTCATCTACACAGAGAAAAAGCAACGAATTGATTTTTAAATTAATATATATTTTCAACGCCCCCGACTGTATTCATAGATTTGTATATGTTTACATATTTTTACATATTGTGAACTTAGTTTTTTTCTATGAGAATTACAAAGTAAACGGAATTTCAATCCAGAAAATCACACCGGAGAGACAAAACCGAGGAGGGGCACAGGCTGACGTAAAGGCTTCCAACTCTTGTACCTTTTCTCTTGAATAAAATTACTGTATAAATTATTCCCTCCATAAAGTGACAAATTATTGGGCGTGTTATTTCTCAGCGGCCTCAACTCAAGATTCATGTACACTAAATTAACGGCAAATACAAGAAACAACGCAATTTCTACAAGAGTCGTTGCTTGAAAACTTATATTTATTACGAAAATGGACAATCACCGTAACACTGAAAACATTCCAACCATTGAAAAATAAAATATTTTTATGGGAAGTGAAACATGAACCTACATATAGTCAGATTCTGTCCAAATTATTATCATCAAATCATCACCCAGAACAATAAAAAGTCGGTATATTTTTTTCAGATATTTTATTATGGAAAATTGCTGCTAACGCATACATTTTCTGACAAGTTTGAAACAAGATGATTAATCACACAACTGTCATATAGTTTTTATTCAACATATAAAATACTGTTAATTTGACACACTCACTGTCTTGAACACTCATCTTAACACATTATTTTCCATATAGTCAGACTTGTCAAGTCAAGTTAAGGTCTTGATTTTTTTCATTCAAGAAAATGATTTAGTTACATCATATCAGCATAAAAAGTTTTGTAATATTTTTCCTAGTCATATCACGAACTAAGAATTCCATAAAAACTATGTTCCCTTGACATTTTATTTCTAATTTATCATTTTCTATTTCTTATACGCTATTGCTGTAATAATTCATTACATAACAACAATATTTTTCTATCAACAAGATGATCACGACCGTGATATTTGCAATTTTATTTCTAATTATAATTTTTGTATTACCTATAAATCATATTTCTTGGGTATGTATTATAAATTATTCAACATTTTGTAAAACACAAAACATTGTTAGCGGACCAAGGTAAACAAACATATAATGAATTTAAAAAAATCGTTCTGATTAAACATTTGCAAAAACTGTTATTATGACAATTTGTCAATTGTTTTAACGAACGCAGTTTCAGTGAAACCGGTGCCATGTGGAAACTGATAACATTCACTAGTATTCAGAATTTATATGGGGCTGCATTCATTCGGAATGATTGTGTTAATTTCATAAACTCACAACAGCAGCTCTGTGAATATATAGGATATATTTGACAGTCAGGCATTTAATTATAACAAGAGAAACTTCACTCAAACAGCGAACAACGAGAGGGTTACGCAGCCATTATCTTTCCACACGAAGCGAATAAGCTCGCCGCTACATATTACTATATTGATATATATAATACACTAGCTTACGTGCAACCGGCGTTGCTCGGGGTTATAGGTATTTACTAAAGATGTTAATTCAAGTAAGCTGGGTGTAGTTCTAAGGTAGAAATAAAAGTATTGTTTTTTAGTTTTAAACACATCGTATAATACTGCGAAGGTCATCGCGTTATAAGAGAATGGTTGGAAAAAAACTGTTGGAATAAATACGCAGTTATTCTCCCCCCCTGACTCACAAAAGTGTTAGGTTTTTAACCATTTTTTTAAGTAATAATTAGGATTGAATCACAAATAATGAATAATAATTGAATCACCTTTAAATTACATAAACATCGGGGAAATGAAAACCGCGCAAGTAGTATTTTGTTCTTATGCAATTTACTGTGTATTTTTGTAACATGTTATTATTTATTTTATATGTTATGTATTTTAAAAGAATAAACTGGTATCAGAAAGGTTTTTTTTATATATCTTGGCACACGCTCCTTGCTTCATTTCCATTCATACATCGTCTTATATGACGGAACTCTTGTTATTGTGACTTTCGATTTCAATTATGACCCGACTTAGGCATTTGATTCACTTGATCATGCTATGCATTCCTCAGGCATTATCGATTTCTTCTACCATTCACTTACATGACGTGTAATCTCATCGCAATCATTTCATCGTTTATCCACTCTTTGTGTTCAAACCATCTAAACTTTCTTAACTTATCCATTTCGCTTACATAAGCCTTAAGAAATATGCCTAATTTCCCAACACCTACGGATTTATTTCACTTGATCGTGACATGTCTCCCTATTATCGTTTACCTCCACGTGAACTATTTTCCTTGCTTTGATTGTGTCAGGTCTTTCTCGGGCATCTTCGATTTCTTCTACCATTTTCTTCCATGTCATACATTCTCCTTACACCCCTTTCATCGTCCATCACGTGTGCCTTATGTTACCATTCATAAATATTTGTTTCTCTCAATCGTGCCATGTTTTCCATGCACTTCAATGTCATAATTCAATAACCTTAAATAAACACACTCATTCACTTGCTCCAAGAAAACGAAAATTGATTTTTTAAAGAAAATTAAACAATGAACGGATTGTTTGAAACGCCGTAGAACATTTTTTCAATACAAAATCACATCAGGATAATGTTTAAACTTATCGTGATGCTTAGAACGGAGCTCTAAATTCAAATTTGTTATGACTAATGCGAAATGAAAGCGGTGTTCTTGCGAGAGAGGATTTGGCTCACCAATAAAAATGCTGTCCAAACAGTAACACAAAAATGGCTGCCAAGATGGCGGCAACGCCCGTTTCTGTGGTACAATACTGTATTTAAGTATAATATTTTTTTAGCAATTCTATTAAATATCTATTAATAATAATCAATTTTCAAACCGTGGATACATTATTTTTTTATTATACTTTCGAGGAACTTGATTATCGCCAATTTAAATGGATTGTTGGCTGGATGATTCTGTGGTTCTACGATCCGCAGAATCCAAGGTAGCGTGATTATTCTCGGTGTGTAAAATCAGAATTCGAATATTTTCAATTTAGTTTTAATTTTAACAAACTCGCGTTACAATGATGTCATGAACAAAACAGATCGTGTACGTTAGAGGGGATTTAGGGCTAAACCGGCGGCTGAGACCACTGGAGAGAGAATGAAATGATTTCCTCGTGAGGTACTTTTTTCGCTGCTATGGGCACTCTTTGAAAACCTGAAAAGCGCACTTAAATGACTTTTTTTTGCACCCATAAAAATGGAAGGTACTAATCTTATATAGGAACTTTCATCAACAGTTGTAATAGTGATTTCCTAATATTCCATTCAGAGTATATTTTCATAATGAAAAGATTTTTTTTTTTAAACTTAACACATTTCTCAAATAACTAACCATCACGCCGTTTCTCCGCAGGAGTAGGCAGAGAGGACGGACCGCCAAACAACTCGGTTTGGCACACACTTCTTGTCTCATTCACATGGCCCGACTCGAGTATCTGATTCACTTGATCGTGCCATGTCTTCCTCGGGTGTTCCCGACTTCTGCTACCATTCGCATTTGCATCATATATCCTCCTTATACTCCTATTTTCTTTCATTCGCTCTACATGCCCAAACCATCTAAGCGTCCCTTTCTTAATCTTACTCACTACGCTTACATCAGCCTTGCACTCTTTGCGGATCTTCACATTCCTCACACGATCAAACATGGTTTTACCACACTTTTCTCAACGGTCTTAAATATTAATTGCCAGTATATGCTAAATAGTTGAATGGAGCTTTATTAATTTTTCTGTCAATAGAAATGTCAAGGTGATAAAATAAATATTATCTTGATATAATTAAATATTGAATTGTTAAGCCAAAATATATTAGCCCCGGGTGGTGCCGCATTTTCGCTGAGAATCTGTATTTTTATTGTGGAATGAAAATATTTGTATGACGGGTGCCCTTTAAATTAATAAAATATAAAATTAAAACATTACAATATTAACTAGCAACTTACTTAAATTTATTACGCTAAAATACCTATTTCTAAATGTAAAATAAATTTAAAAAATGTTTGATGGGAATGCTTTCCTAAGCTTTCACTTACCCGTGAAATGATATTACTGCCGTTTGTTGTGTTCACTCGTTGGCTGAATACTTATACGGCATCATGACTATTTATTTAATAAACCTTATAATGTTTTTAAACTAATATTTCATAATTATCCGACTGACAGTTCTAAAAATATGTTCTATCAACAATGGTTTCACATGTAATACTGGACATGCGATTAAAATTCAATGAAGTTTAAAAAAAGTAAGTAGGATATGAAACTATTCTAGTCTCTGTCTAACAAAGGATGTGCGATGGCAAGAGAAGGGCGCAACTAAGCGATACTCTTATGTAATTTATTTGTTTTCTCTCTCTGTATTATTAGGGCACTTCCTCTGTTTATTTTCGTAACAATGGTTTTTTTAACATTAATTAAACCTTTTATGGCCTCCGGTGAGCTTGAAGGCAAGTTTATGAACTTAAGATCACAATAATTAATAATTTAAGAAGACTTTGTTCACAGCTGGACACAAGTTTTTTAGGTGCGTATATGTTGCTCTCCAACAAAATTCATTACTTAATAACAATTACAGTAACACTACAAAAGTTTGAGTTTGGATTTGAGAGAAAACAAGAATTAATTACGTGTGCATGAAAGTAAGTAAAATAAGGATATTTTTGTCTCTAATCGTGAGATTTTTGATGATTGTCAATGGGTGGTTTTGAGACGTGTCAGATTTAAATACGGCACGGGAAGCAAAGAGGAGAAAATATATTAAATTAATATCGGACATATTGGTTTTCAGTATAGTATACTAAGAGAAGGGTTAGAGAAGTCGATGAGTGAATTTGATGGTGTGAGAAAAAGAGTTGGGTGTTGATGTCATGGCCATTCTCTTCTAGGTAAACGAACCAGGTTATATACGAGTACGTCGCTAACTGTAATTATATAAATTTGTCGTATTTTATGCCTGCGTGAAATGCGTGACCCTAACTTTAACCAAATAATTTAACCAAATAACAAACCAGTGACTATCTTCTGAGACCCCGAATTTAAAATTCCGTCTTTCTACAATTCAATTTGAATAGTACGCTGTAAGCACGTCGGTACAGGTACATAAATATTTTCATGCATTCTGTTTCCATTAAAATATTAATATACGTCATCTTAATAAATAGCAAGTGAATGAGTTTTGAAAAAAAAGATCTTAAAATAGCTCACCTTACGGTTTGTCCTACAAAAATTACCGATATCGAGAGAAAAAAAACACACTTACACACATTTCATTAGACAAATTCTTATTAAGGTTATTGTTACCTCACTTTTTGTTGTTTCATATTAGATTTTTTTTTAATTCACTAAGTTGCGTGAGGGCAAGGGATGAAGTCCTGGCTGCAGTCGTCAGCTACAACAAGAAAAACATGAGCTCCAAGCTAAACTCAACACATCTAGGCATCGACGGCATCAAATCACCGGTATACGTCAGCGAACACCTCACACCAGCAAACAAGGCCCTGCATGCAGCCACGAGGATTAAAGCGAAAGAAGCTAATTATAAATTTGTGTGGATCCGTAATGGTAAAATACTTGTACGTAAAGATGAAAACTCAGCGCATGTAGTGGTGATTCGCAACCAGGACTCGTTAGCTTCGCTTGCCTGATTCCTACCGTATTTTGTTTAATTTCAATTGGTATATTATCTGTGAATTATGTATACTGACATGGACAACCTAAGAATTTATTACCAGAATTGCAGGGGTTTAAGAACTAAACTTAATGAAGTTTATCTAGAAATACTTAATAACAATTTTGATATTATTATTCTAACTGAAACATGGTTGAACGACTCTATATCTGATGCAGAAATTTTTGGCTCGCGTTATAATGTTTTCAGAAGGGACCGTAACAGTTCTTCTAACCATAAAAGTGACGGAGGGGGTGTATTGATAGCCGTTTTACAAGAGTACCAAACTAACCGCTGCAAGCATTGGGAAAGTACCTTGGAAGACGTATGGGTGACTATCGAATTCAGCCAGAACAAATTAACGAGATGTCTCTATATCTGTGCTCTTTATATACCCCCCCCGTTGCTTGTTGATAATTTTGAATACCTTTTTGAAAAAATTAGCAATGTTATGGAAGGCGTTGGTGAATCGAATTTTTTAATTATAGGAGATTTCAACCTGGCAGGTATTCGTTGGACCCGCAATGAGCCTAACCAGACTCATTTCTTATCTCCAGAAAATTATAATAATGACATCGGCAACCATCTTGTGAACTTTCTTGCCCTAAATAACCTCAATCAATTCAATGACATTGTGAACAGTAACGGTAGAATCTTAGATCTCGTTTTATCCAATTCACATGAACTACAAGTCAGGCAAAGTACCGATATCTTAAGTCGCATTGATGTACATCACCCACCCTTAGAGATTGATTATAGTTTTGATTTCAAATTAACAAAAATGCTAAAAAATAAAACCTTACTTAAATATGATTTTAATAAAAATGATTACATTCAATTCAATAAGGAATTACAAGAACTAGATTGGGCATTACTTTTACCTGAATTCATGTCGGTGGACAATATGGTTTCTATATTTTACACTCATCTGAATCGTATAATTGAGAAATGCGTAACCAAAATTGTAAATTGTAATAAGCAGTATCCCCACTGGTACTCACCAGACTTAGTTAAACTTATTAAGGAAAAAAATAAATTTCGAATTCTCTATAAAAAATATAAAAATCCTCGTGATAGAAATTCTTACGAACTCTTACGCACCCGTTGTTCCAAACTCATTAGTAATTGCTACTTTAAATATATTCAACAAATCGAATCGTGTCTGGTTAATCATAATAGCGTTAAAACTTTTTGGAGATTTATCAAACAAAAGAAAAAAATAACAGTACTATCCCCCAAAATATGACGTATGGAGAAAAAAAGTCATCCAATGGCGAGGAAAGCAGTGAACTATTTGCCCAACACTTTTCATCAGTATATGAGAAAGATAACATAAGAGGCAACGAAGAGACTCAACCTCATCCCGTTTCAATAGATCAATCAAACGGCGTTCTGCACACAGTAAATATTAGTGTGCACGATGTAAAAATAGCAATGCTTAACCTCGACCAGAGCAAAGGTCCGGGTCCCGACAAAATTCCACCTATCCTAATTAAAAAGTGTGCACACAGTCTCGCACTCCCTCTGACTATCATTTACAGGAAATCGTTGTCTTCATCCGTTTTCCCAACAAGATGGAAACAAGCAAATATTGTACCTATACCTAAAAGTGGCGACCTTCACGACGTCACAAACTATAGACCCATCTCCATTCTCTGTTCATTTGCTAAAATTTTCGAAAAAATAATTTGTCCAAGTCTGAATTATCATCTCAAAAATCTTATTACTCCAAAACAACATGGATTTCTCTCCCAGAAATCAACATCCTCCAATTTACTTTGCTATGTCACTACCTTAACCGAAGCTGTCGATAAAGGTCAACAGATAGACAGCATCTACACTGACTTTAGCAAGGCCTTTGATAAGGTAAATCACAGATTATTAATACATAAACTAAAACGCATGGGTGTTCATGGTACCTTGCTAAACTGGTTTCACTCCTATCTAACTGACCGTGAACAAAGAGTAGTATTTGATGGTTATGAGTCAAGAGGATTAGATGTGCCGTCTGGAGTACCTCAAGGGTCCCATTTGGGCCCGATCTTGTTCCTTGTTTTTATTAATGACTTGTGCGATGTTATTTTGGATTCTAAAATTTTATTGTTCGCCGATGATTGTAAGATTTTTAAAATTATCCACACATTACTTGATTCAATACTCCTTCAAAATGATATCAACAGAGTTTCTAAATGGTGCACTGACAATAGAATGTTTCTGAATTCTTTAAAATGTGTCCACATAACTTTTACACGTAAACGCAACTCAATCTCAACTCAATATTTTATCGACGGTACTAAACTCCAGGAAGTCACAACCATTCGGGACCTAGGCGTAATATTTGATAAAAAACTAACTTTCACACCTCATATCGACAGCATTATTTCTAGATCCCTAAAAATGCTAGGATTTATCAAACGAAATAGTAAAAATTTTCAGAATCCCAAATCAAAAATAACGCTATACAATTCCTTCACCCGCAACGTGTTGGAGTACGCAAGTTCTATATGGAGTCCAACCTACAAGTTCATATTCAGCGAATAGAGCGGGTTCAAAAACATTTTATGTACCACCTAGCGTATTGTGATAAGCGAGCTCGATCACTTCCTCATTACACCGATAGACTAAATTTCTACAATGTACGCACCCTTGAACAGAGAAGACTAAATATTGATTTAAATTTCCTTTTCAAAATTATTAATGCTCTAATAAACTGCCCTTTTTTACTCTATCAAATTATGTTCAACGTTCCTAGAATTGGTTCCCGACTCATACATTATATTCCATTACATATTAAAAAATATAAAACTAAGCTGGGGTATGACTCACCTTTACCAAGAATGTGCCGTTATTTTAACGAGACATATAAAAGTCATCCCATTGATTTGTCAATATCATCACTGGCCACCTTCAAATCAAACGTAAACAAGACTTAAAGCTACCTATCGTGTTGATCTATAAAATAATTACTGTTGCTGTTATGAAATGTATTTGTAAGTGTATATATTTGTGTATACATGTATGCATGTAGGTGCATACATGTACATTATTCTTTACTTATAGTTTTGTGTTCATCAATGTTGTGTTTGTCTGTAATTAGTGATAGTATCAACCAAGTTTAATTAGTGTAATTGAATTTCGAGAGCTTTGATATGAATCACTGTTGACAAACCTAAGAAAAAAAAAAAAAAAAAAAAAAAAAAAAAAGTTTTATAAAATGTTCTCAAAATGCGGTTGTAAATTTTGGTTTAATTAATTTGGTAAATTAAATTTAAATTTGAAGTTAAACGTATTCTAGGTACAACACTTTGCCCTTTATTTAATTAGGAGTTAGAAGCTGTGCAAATGGATACCTCGATTTCAATAGCGGGATGACCCGCAAAACCAACCTCTAGGAGTAAAGTTTTAACATGTGCAATGTATTAATTTCATGTATTTATACGGGTATTATGCGAAGTTAAACGGAAATTTTCTTAGGATTAGTGATCAATAACAAAAAAATTTAATTTTAAAACTTATAATTTGGCATTGCTAGGATTTGAGCCTGTACTTTTACCTAGATCAAAGAAACTTGGCCCTCGCCATGTAGAACATCAATTTTGATGGGCTGTAAGCACAGTTATTGTAGCATCGTGATCATCCATACATTTATCAATAGCATTGCTTCGTCAAACAACACTGTGCGCCATGTCCAAATGTCCATTCGTTTTATTAAACGTTGTGCTTAAAACGTGTGGTCACACTGGTATTATCAACCCGGCAGTGTTGCTATTGGACCCTTCTAAACAACAAACATACGAACTATTTCAAACAATACCTTTCGGCTTTATCCGACATTGAACAATGAACATCATGAAAATCCAAAATTGGCGTCTACATTTTGCTCCAAACAATCCAATCAAACCATACTTGGGAGGTAATATATTTCTCAATAAACGATACAACAACCAATTTCAATTATTGTCGAATCAATCCCATATGGTCATTGATACATATTGAAATAATTAGCCGTGGTTTGTCTATCCAACTATTACAAATGTTGTTACTTCTAAATATATATTTTAATATCTACAAAAAATCGATCCCAAAATTCATTGCGGAATGCTTAGACCACCACGCTACGTACAAGCCGTACACTACACAATTAAACCTACCTGCCTTTTTAAAATTTTCTTTTATTTAAAAAATCAAAACCAATATTTGTAATTAGGTACTTATATACCTACCTGCTTAATTAAATAACCACAAACTTTTAATGTGGCATATATTTTTACTTCGAATAACGAATTTTTTTCTAGAGATACGTCGCTATCTAAATGACAATTCTGTTTTCTAAATTTCTTCAGGCCAGTAGATAGGTACCATAATATTGAATATTCTGATTTTACAGCCCGTAGTAGGAACCACGATGATGCGAACTCTGGCGGGATAAAAACGTAGCATCCAGCACGGCAACCATCTTGAGAGAACAAATTTTAATTTTAATTTATTTCAGATGAAATGCCAAAGGGTCGCGTTAAAACCGGACTTTGCCAAACTCATTTAATAATTTTAAGTTTTTTTAACATTTAAGTAGTTTTAAGTTGTGAAAAACAATATTTCGTCTACATATTCACGGTCAAAATATTGGTATATTTGAACCCGTCTAATTTTCATAAATTGGACATTGGCGTAAAAATTCCTACGCATTTATTGAGAATCGGGTAACATAATTCATTAAATGTATTGCTTAACACAACATTTCTGCCCTTTTAAATTATAAGCCATATTAGGTATTTATTTATTTTAGCGGCTCGAATATCGCTTGCGAAAAACGCAATTGAACAGGAATCGATAAAAATCATCTACTTGTGATAATTCAAATGGAAATAACGAAATTTCCCTCTCGTGAGTGATCGCGGGAGGTTTTTTTCATGGAAACGTCGAAAAGTACACGATAAATTAATTGGCAGAGAGTCCATAAGGTTTTTTTCCCAACATTGATTTCCTTTGAGTTAAAAAAAAACAACCCGTAAAAACCAAAGTTTTTTTTACTACAAGACATCTGTTATAAATATAGATAGTAAAAAATAATAGTAAAAACAATACTATTTTTACGGGCTGATTTCCGATAGCAAGATTCCAAATCTTTCATTCATTAATTAATTTATTCGTTCATCCAGGAAAACAAAATATTACTTGAAATAGATGTTTTAAATTCTAAATTTTCAGCAGTTAGTTTACAAAATAAATGTCAGTACTATTCAATTAGATTTTTAATTTTGTCACCAAAAGTTGATAGAATGCATTGTCATATACAATTAGTCGATCTGCCAATTTTCAGCAAGTGGGTTAGTTTCCACTTCCAAGATTCCACTTCATTCATTCATCCATTCATTCAATCAAGAAAAGGTAATGGAAATTGAAAAATTTTAAAACACAAAATGTCGCAACACATCCATACGATTTGTGTTACATTCTGATGAATTAATTTAAAAGTGTTGAAAAATATCTCCCTAACCAGTGTAGTGAAATTTACACATTGTTTTTTAATGCTATGAATGCATATTTGACTTAACCTTTTAACTTAATAAAATAAAGTAGTACGATGTACTAATTTTTTGAAATGCACAAACCAAGATAATTAATACATAATGTACAAGGTTTATCAAAACAGCTTTTTACGGAAAATTATAAACTTTGTAAGAAAATTATAAACTTTTCTCCTCTTGCGGGAGACCTTCATGTTTTCAAAATGAGGCAATTTTTTCGCAATCTATATGGGTCCATGGCTTTATTCCTCCATGATTAATAATTATTATATATACAATTATTTTATCAAGTACCTACAACGACACATATTAAAAAATATAAATGCTTTGGCGAAGTAAAGTAAAACTAACCACCGATTGGGTAATACACACTAGAAATGACTTAAGTGTATATTTGCATGGAAAAATATGTCCCCACTGACTGACTACATTTTGATTCTAGTCCATTTAGCAAGACATCCCATATAATCACGATCGTGTTTTCAAAAAGAAACTTAAAGCGATGATAAAACGCGGTTTTGCTAAAAAAAACGCCCACATCACGTAGGTATATATATACATCTATGTTCTTATTTTTTCTATACTTTTTAACTAACACTAGTGCAGAAAATGAATAAATCAAAGCAGAAAACCCTCCAATAGTAAATTCTGGGGTCTGGAAATTTTCACTGTTTTTTTAAGTCATTTTCTATTATGAGGTACTTAGCGTTAAAGTTTTTTTTACAATATAATTGTAAAACAAGAAAAATCTAAGAAGGTAAAATATCTAACCGTTTTAGGTACTAGTGAACGGAAAAAAAAAACAAATAATTTAATTGCGATATCAACATCAGCAGTATTAGCAAGAATACATAATATATCTTGTCCGTAATCAAGATCTCTATCGTTGATCTTCACTTCCATCGCTTTATTCCATATCTCGTTTGTACATTATTCCCGCCCATCCATCAAGTTTTCCAAATACCTAACGTGATTAGAAATTAATAACACCATCCTACAATAAACAACTGCGCGCCTATGTATTAATTGGAATGTTTCGGGAAACTGCACAAAGGTTCGAATCGTTAGCTGGACAATAATATTTATGAAAAAGGTGGTAAGTAACAAAATAATCTGTTTCTTATTTTCGGGGTAAGTTATATTGCAATTCCTCAAAACAATCAGCCAAATATCTAGAAATCCTTTTAGGGTTCACACTGTAAATATAGTTTTTTAAAACATTGGTTCGAAAAGGAGGAGCAAGAACAATATAAAAATTAATCAATCTATTACTGGCTATTGTAATCTTAGATCACATCATGATCAATAACTTGCAGCTCGACATGCTTAATTTTGGAGTCCGAATGTCCCCGTTGTGAATTTCGTGGGTAAAAAACGTTCATTTGTTCGTTTGTTCCTCTTTCGACCATCTGCAAAGCAAAACATGCCAGGCTGCATGTACCTATGGGGAATAGAAGATGCGCAAAAGATTTTTTTTTAGTTCTAACTTACTGCCTTACTTAAAAAAAAATCACTTCACAATCGTTAAACGGTATTTTAGTTACACATTCTGTAAATATTCTAGTTGGAAGAAATTAAAAATATTTTTAAGTGATCTGCAAAAGAACTGGCAACGTCGCATTTCAGGAGACTGACATGTGAAAGTCCCGTCTTGAAAAATTGAGGTTGTTTAGAACATGGGTTGTGATTTTTTTATAACGTTAATATTTTATTTATGCGTAGGTAAATATAAATTAAGGAAATGAACCTTTATATTGCGCTAACAATTAATTCAATATCTCATTTTTGTTGTTGTTATTCTCTGGTAATTATTAATATATATATATATATACATTTTACAAACGAGATAAAAAGTGAGCGAGATAACATGACCTAACCCAAACAACCCATTATATTCACCTACTGTCTTTAGCGACTAATTATATAATTAACTAAACAGCTATCGATATTAATAAAATGATTTCCAAAACATTATTTTTTGACCAGCTTATGTTGCAAATTGGACGTTTGTGCAGCGGATGAGCTGACGGCCGCATTGGATTACTTAAAGGAAATCATTAAGAAGGCCTTATGAATCTCACATGGCGATATACCGTTTCATTCGGTTACTGTCAATAATCCCTAATTCACCATATTATTTACCCGGCAGATATTTATTATTATCGGTAAATGTTGGGCTTGGCGGGTTAACATTAATATACTTACGGATTGAAATTAAACAATTATCATTTGATGAGTGTAATAAATTTGAGGCTAGGCCCAAGCCCTTTCTAAAAGGTTATTGGCTAAAACCAATAACCGCTTCCTAATGAAAAATGGATATCAACAAATTGCCATTATTATTTTGGGAATTGGTCAATTGATTTTTGACAAATTTTAGTGCTTCTAGCTTAAATTACAACTATTTTCAATGTTCGGTTGCTATTTATTTTATGTGGCTAGTAAAATGGTAGTTTCGTAAAATTGAAGGTAGAAATTATTTTGATAATAATATTGGCTCTTATATGTCATTTCTCTCCTCATTTTTAGTGATTTATATTGTTTTAACATATTATTATATAAAGTCAATGAAAAAGACGCGGTGAAAAAAAATTATAAATGTGTATGTAAACACGATCGTAGCATAATTTCAACAGAGTGCTTTTATGGTTTTTTTTTTACCTTAAACAGGAGGCTATCAGGAAAATTATTTCCTTCAGGATTCATGTCATCTTTGGGGAAGCAGTGTAGAGGGTCTTTTTAAGAAAATGAAGAAGAAAAAGTTCTGGAAGGAAACAGGTACTAGGGGTTGCTAGGAATCTAGAAGCCAGTGTGTCCAGGAGTGACGGACGGATTAATCCATTCCTCCCATTGATGTATTATACTAGATTAGCCCTGTCTAGTAAAATTCATTTTAAAAATAACGCCACGTAGCGTACGTCAAAAATATTGATATGAACTTAACAACCCAACTCTGTTTAAGCTCCTTGTACAAGCGTTCAAACTCGTCAGCGAAACCACGGAGAATTTGTTGTCAGGGGTGTTTTAATAAGGACATAATTCAAATTTGAATATTTGGAACTGGGTTATTTTTGTGATTGAAAAAATGAACTTGCCCAGCATAGCTGAGAAGCAAAATAGCTTACTCTAGACCAACAAAAGGTAAAACGCAATGCACAGTGCCGATTTTGCATTGCGACACACTGCGTAGGCCTTTTCATAAATGTTCACGTGAACCAAACCAAAATTGTGTTGGGGTTATTTTTAAATGATTATGCTGTGTCTAGTCTTATTTAGTTTATGATTTCTCCCTACTAAAAAAGCAATTAGGATCCAAAAGTGACTACTGTTTCCCTCTAAGTTATAAGATTTGGAGCTTCGTCGTACCTATATTCAACTGATTATTGTATTAAGGTAGGATGCTATATCTGGGCTCAACTGTAAATAGCAGGTGATGTCATTTTTTTTTAATACTATGTTATCATGTAAATTATTTTATTTTATAAATAAACTTAAGCAAATATTTTAAAGCTGGAGTGAATGTTTTATTACTGAAGTGATCTTAAATCTTAACACTCCCGCTGAGGTGCAAGACTATCGGTCGAGAGAGATCAGCTGGAGAGGTCAAAGAGTCTCCCTAAATCAGCCTCTCCCGATCCCGCCCACCACGTAGCTGGTGGTCAGGTGTATACGCCAAGACCTGCATCACCTTACAACAAACGTAGCGTACTATTTGGGTTGACCTACAGAAGAGGTATTGGCTATCTAATATAATAAGAAGCTTCATTTTTTCAAAAATATTTTTACCAATGCCTGTATATTTGTTGTTAGTTTTCACAGTTAATTTTCATTTTCAAGTTTTAAATTTTCCAAGGCTTACTTGGTCGTGGCACCCAATTTTGTCGGACGACAGGTCAGTAGTACCTACCTACTTCTAAGTACAATATTGATTTTTTATGGCAGAATTGAGATGTTTTTTAATATGTTATTTTTAATTAACCGCCTTTAATTGAAAAATACCGGCATCTTCTCACTACTGTTATTGCATTTACCACTGCAAATGTAAAAATAAAGCCATTACCGCATTCCATTTTTTTGTAATTGAATTTCCCTACAGGCGTTTTAAGGTTTAATTTCAAATTTCAGACCAAAACAGCTTTATGTTTTATAAATTTTTAATATACTAGCGAAAAAAAGGCGAGTGAAAAATCACGAGATATTATATTTCTGAGATTAATAGTTCAAAAATCCCGACCTTTAAAAACACGAAATCTGACTTCACAAATATTATCATGAATAACTATCAAAAATGAAATAAACACTTCAAATTAAAAACATATGAAAATTTATTTATACTTTCCTCTTAAACGATTATATTTAAGGTAGTACCTACTTTATCGATTGTTTGAATTCTTGACTCAATCAGTTCCAATTTTGAAAATTACTCTTAGAGCACCCGCAGAGATGAGACTTTAGTGGCACGAAAGTTTTAGGCGTAAAAATCGATTACGGTATTTTGAGGTACGCTGTCGAGTCCACGCGACACTATGGAGACTTTTTTAATTTGTTTGAATATTGGAGTTTGTCGCCGAGATTAGTCTCTCGTCTGTGAGCGTCCTTAAACTCAAAACGAAATTCAGATTCCTCGAAACAAAGTTACAAAATAGGATACCAGTATTTTTGATTATTCATAGTAAACCATGACTGAACGTGTGATAAAATGATGTATCTATTACAAACATTAACCTGAAGAATAGTAACATTTATTCTTAACACTTTCATAGAACAAGTAGACATAGCCACATATCCAATGACAACCCTAGTGAACTTTTCTTTTTCCTAAGGGACCGGGTGACTGTTAAAGGATTGAGGTAAAATGAAAGATAGCAAAATGGTCCTATGCCCTAAGTGCTCAAGGGATCTACATGTAAATCGTCTCTGCTTTATAAATAAATAAATAACATGTTCATAATTTCGGTTTTTGATCGTTAATTTGTCCACAATTATACCCTACTTTCGTAATTAATAATATTTTTATAATTACACTATTTGAAAATATTATTGAAATTATGAAGGTAATTAGGTATTTTGCGTGAGAAAAATCATAAAAAACCAATTCAATTGGAAGCAAAACACGGTATAATAATAATAATCTGTTGGTGTTATTCGATTTTAGAAATGCCCAACTCTGAATTCCAAAGATCCGTTTCAGATATTTCAGGATGCTAATTTTAAAAACAATATCCTCCATGTTACTAGCGCGATCGGGAATGGAATTTCCAATAAACTGATTTTTCACATTTTTGTGGCAATCTCCGTCGATTTTGCTACTTCGCTTACTCGTTTGAAAATGCTTTCGTTCCCTGGACGTATGTAGGAAGAGTTTCGTTACTATGAATTCGCCGTAATGTTTCCCAAAACACCTCGCTGGTATTTGTGATTCACTGATGTGATTTATGCCTAAGCTGACGCTAGGCGTAGCTTTATTTTGTTATTTCCAAATATTTGTGAAAACCACATTCATCGTATTAATACTGTTATACAATATAGCAAAATATAATATAATCTTCAATAATATATTTTATTCACTATCTTTGAGTTGTGGTATCTACCGCTAAACTTTGGGGGTGATTATTTTCGATATTCTAGAAAAAAATACTTATAGTTTTTTTTAAACTAAGCATTAAAACTGTTCAAATATATACGAGTATTATATTCAATAAAATGAAACAATATTACAAACAGGAAAAATTAATGAATCAAACAATTACGTAATCTATTTATTTTTTTAATAACTGAGTAAAACCTCAAATTTTTGAAGATAATCTTAGCGATTATTGAACGAAAATTTGAAACAGAAAAATAAGAGAAAGATACGGTCACGTCTAGGAAATAAACCCAGGACACTCGCCTTGCCTGTCTATTATCTTATACTATTACATATATATTGCCATCAACAATAATTAAAAATTAAATAATTTATAGAATTTGTTTTTTTAATTCCTATTGAAAGATACCTACACCTATTTGTGATATTGTGATTATGTTTATAATTTGATTTTGTTTTAATGATAAACTAATGTTTATAAGACTAGGTTTATTTGACAGGTCTAAATTTTTTCACAAACAAATGAAGATATAATATATCTTGACGCCATCTAGTGAGAAATTTAGCACTAACAAAGCTTTTCCTACAGAAAAAAGTTGGTTGTTTACAGGTGGAAAAAATATAATAAGCAGTAATTGTTTATTGAGGTACTAGTACATATTGATTTATTTGGCGGGTTGTAAATAAGCCGACATAGCTCAGTGGTTTCATAGCACCTGACCGGACTTCAGAAGGTACGGGTTCAATTCCCTTTGGCGGTATTTATTTCAGGCGACTTATTATTGCTTATAATTATTTGTTGAATTTTTTTTATTTCATTTGAATTTTACTTAGTAACTTAGAACATGTTGTTTCAGAGAATTTGAAAAATTCATCAAGTTAAATATTACAATATTTTACAAGCTAATGATCAGTAGACAAACAAATTATTTTTTATTATTCATAAATTAGAATCGTATATTTCAGTGTTCTAGTATTAAAGCATTATTTTTTTTTATTTCATTACAAGATAATACATTACAAAATGATAACAAAGTAATAATGTATTATTCCCAATGAGTTTATAAAACTCATTTCGGGAAAGACAACATTAGAAAGGACAAGGCAAATAAATAAAATACATTAAAATAAATACATTAAAATAAATAAACGCAGGTGTTATTATGGAGTACCAGAGAAAGATTGTGTTAGTCATTAATGAAACTGCTAAGGAAATATCTTTTAAGAGTTTTGTCAATGTTTTTTTGTTAGTTGCCTGAAGTTTTAAATTACTAGGTAATGCGTTATATTGTTTGTGTGCAATGTATTGTAAGGAGTTAATTCCAAATTTGGTCGTGTAAGTAGATGATGATAAATGTATTTGATTTAGTGATCGTGTTTTGTGCTGGTGTATGTCAGAATTAAAGACTGGTTTAGTGTTGGTGTGTGAGGAGTGTTGAATTATTTGTAGAATGGCAGTTGTGATGTTATACTTTGGCAGGACTGTAAAAGGAAGTATTTGTGTCTGTGAGTATATATCTTTGACATGTGTATCCCATGGCAGATTATATATATTACGTATGGCTCTATTTTGAATTACTTGTATTTCGGAACTTTTTTTTTTGGTAATGGTTCCCCAGATACTAACTAGATAACTCAGGTGGGAGTGGATCATTGCATAATATGTTGCACGCAGTAAAGATGTGGGGAGCACACCTTGGAGTCGATAAAGTACACTGGTTATCGGGGAAATTTTGGATTTTACATTCTCAACATGGGAGTTCCACGAGAGGCTAGAGTCTATGAGTAACTCCAAATATTTCGTTACTACATGTTGTAGCTTTTCATTTCCAAGAATGATATTCATACCCATGTTATCTTTTTTCCGAAAGTAAGGTAATGGGTTTTTTTAACATTGAGGCTTAATTTGTTTAATCGAAGCCATTTAGCCAGCTTTGCGAGATCTTTATTCATTAAAGCTTCAAGTTCCTTCATATTTTTTCAATGGTAGTAAATCACAGTATCATCAGCGTAAAGTTGAAGTTTTCCCGAGATGCCACATTTAGTTATATCATTTATAGTAAGAAAAGTAGAGGTCCAAGAATCGAGCCCTGTGGCACTCCACATGTGATTTTTCCAACGTCGCTTAGGTTCCCTCCGTTATCGACAAGGCAAAATCTATCAGCTAGGTAACTTCGGAGCAAATTTAAAGATTTCCCGACTATTCCCAAATGTTCCATTTTTTGTAGAAGTATTTCATGATCTACCGTATCAAAGGCTTTTTTCAGATCTATAAATATAGCTGCCACATATTCGCCCTGGTCTATGTACTGCTGAATGTTAGAAATGAAATCGAAGGTGGCACATTGGGTATTGGAGTTTTTCCGAAAGCCATATTGCTGTGGTGTTAGGATATCGTTGCTAGAGATGTATTTTATCAGTCTATCTTTGATAATTGACTCGAACACCTTTGAAAATACCAATAAAATCGATATTGGACGATAGTTAGAAATACACTTCTTGCAGTCTTCTTTAAAAATTGGTATAAATTTTGCTAGCTTTAACTGGTTTGGAAATATTTCCGAGCCTATGGAGAAGTTGATAAGTTGGGTTAGGTGCCCCGCTAGTTCTTCTTTACAGGTTAAGAATGCACGGTGTTACTCCATCGATTCCTGCCGCTGCATTCGACCTAAGTTTCGAGATGACCTTTATTACCTCATCCTTATTCGTCCTAGTCATATATAAGGATTGTCGTGCCTTTGGTTGTACATATATTGTATTACAGTCATCCGGGAATGATGGAATGGCAGCTGCCAATTTTCTCCAACTGACAGGAAAAACTCATTAAAACCCAACGCTATTTCACGGGGTTCCCTAATTTCACAATTATTTACGATGAGAGATTCAATTGTGTTGGTGGGTTTATGTACACGATTAGACAGAAATGAGTTAATGGTTTTCCAAGTTTTTCTTGGGTTAGTTAGGCTTTGTTGAAAGCTATTGATGTAATATTTGTTTTTCAGACTTCTCTCATAATTAGTTATCATGTTTCTTAGTTTATTTTTACGTATTGCAAGAGTAATATTACCTGGGTCTTGTTTCCACTGCTTGTGAAGCTGGTTTCGTTCCTTGATTAGAAAATTAAGTTTAGAATCAAACCAAGGTGTATTTAGATGTTGCCGCCTTCCTTTTTTTACGTTGGGTGTAGTTTTACCTGCTTCTAATGCATTTTTGACATAATCATTAAAATCTTTGTAACCGTCTTCAGTTTTAGTTGAGTTGATAGCAAATTTGTTAGTCGCAATATAAGATTTTACCGCCATACTGTTGATGATAGGTTTAGTAAAGCGTGGTTTAGTTCTATTATTAAACCATTTTTTTAAAATTATTCTTAAAGTCAACAATTAGTATATTGTGGTCACTAAGCGGGTCATCTATATTCGATATGGTTGTTAAAATGTTTTGTCTGTTTGATATAACGTGATCTATAATAGTTCTGCTTGTATCAGTGACTCTCGTGGGATATGATTTATTTTGTATTGAGAAATTGTATGTTAATAAGGTGTTGATAAAATTTAAAGAAGAAAGTGTGTTTATGGAAGTGTCAATGTTGAAATCTCCGAGTATTAATATATCTTGTCTGCTTTTGTTCAGTATTTTTTTAAAATGTGTTAGAAAATCGTGCATGTTGTTTGGGTTAGGTTTTCGATAAATTGCATAAATGTTGACTGGTTTCCTATTACTGCTGCAAACACTAATACCTAAAAATGAATTTTCGTTGGAAAAATTTTCAATGATAGAGCACTTCATAGAATCCAGAACATATATGGCCACACCTCCTCCTCCTTCATTTGGGCGAGAAGAAAAAGCACTGTAAAAACCATTTAAGCAAAAGAACTTTTCTTCTCCGACATCAAGCCACGTTTCAGTGATGACAAGAACATGAACAGTATCGCATAATATTCTGACCTTTTCCTCAATTTCGTCAAACTTGTTTCGTATACTTCTGGCGTTCATATACATTATTCGCAGACAGTTCTTCATGGGAGTATAGTCATCGATAGTTAGGCACTTGTGTTCTTGTATATTACACTCCATAGTCTATTGTAGCTAGGTCCTTCTTGAGGGCAGCTATGTAAGCTGGGCAGTTGTCCCTATCTCCGGTTGAATGGTCAGCAGGCTTACCAAATCTGGTGCATGTCGCGCAAACTGGTTTGATGGCTGCATTTGGGTACGACTCACGGGTGTGTTTTTCTTGTGCACAGTGTCCACATGTAGGTTTAGTATTTCTGCAATATTTGTATGAGTGTCCAATCATATGACATTTAGTGCAGACAGTAAGGCCAATAAAATCTCTGACGCGGCAAACAGTCCAGTTCACAAATACTTTCTCCTGTTCAATAAGTACTTTACGCACGATAGCTGGCATTTCATAGATACGATGACAAGTGTTTCCTGTGCGAGCATCAGCTAAGTGGCTTAATTTACAGCACGCAATAGTTCCCTCAATGTCTTGAATGTTGGGAACCCCAGTTAAGGCGATCCTTAAAAATTCTTCGTCAGTCAGGTCCCGCGGTACCCCAAAAAATATTAATCTCGGAGATCGCTTGGTCGGCAGTCGGGCCTTAATTGTGCTTGATTTGTCGAAACAGGGTGCATTTAATAGTTTTTGTTGCTCGCCTGCGGTTGCCGTGTTTATCAAGATACCTTTATTTCTTATCTTTTTTATTCCCGTGACCCGAACGCCTAGCTCAGATGGCCGAATCATGTCCTGGATAATTTTTTTGGTACCATCACTATCCTTGGTGGCGTCTACATCTGTTGGAAATACCCATACGCCTGGTCTTGGTGCTCCAACACGATGTCCATATTGGGTAAGTGGAGGGGGTTGGTGAGCATCATTAGGCTGTTTGCGGGCGATGTCAGCAAATGAGAGGCTAGCCTCCGTTGCCTCCGCTACTCTCCGCATTACAGGTCCAAGATCAGACTCTAGTTGAATAATTTTTTATAATAAAAACACATAAATTTGTTTTTGACCACGATAGTTTTATTTTCACTCTACCGGTTTCGGAAGATCCCTTCCTTCGTCAGGATATTCTCCTGACGAAGGAAGGGATCTTCCGAAACCGGTAGAGTGAAAATAAAACTATCGTGGTCAAAAACAAATTTATGTGTTTTTATTATAAATTATGATGAGCCACAAAGTGAATGCTTTTTACAATTACGGAATATTTTTTTGTTCAAGTTGTCTTTTTTTGATCTTCACGTGTCTTACTTTGATTTATGTCATTCTCAGTTGGGCAGTCACTGTAGCCAGATCAGCACGCATGGTCTCGCGCTCCAGCAACAGCTGAGATACGGATCTAAAAACTTCCGACACGTTTCTGGCAATTCTCAGCTGCTGGTCTTTTGAGACCTTTGACTGCTTCTCTGCCAAGACATTTTGTAGAGCTATCAGATGTGTTTGAGCTTCATTAAGCACATCTACCCTTGAGGTGCAAGGATATTCTACTTCAGTATCATCTGAGCCTTTGGATGACGCAATCGATGAGGTTTCGTTTGCATCCTCAATTGAGACGCTATTTTCTCCAATAATCCGAGGCATCATTGTGTTCAGATGTCTTTTTTTCGGACGGTTCATTTTTTGAACACTGGATTTTTTTTTATACAATTGGTTTTGTACAATTCGTATTTTTCTTTGTGTTTATTATTTATTCGCTTCACTACTTTAGTTGATAAGTCGATGATTTGCGCCTGTCAGCTGTCATGTAGGCAATATTGCTAACTTGCCACAGTAAGTAGTTGTGGGTACTTGATGTTAATTCGTACTTTAAATCAGCGCCTTGATTTGGATGATCTGCTAAACTCGTATATCTTGTTTCACAATTATTTAAATAATGTTGCAGAAAAAAAAATAAATTTAGATATAAAATTTAGTTTTATTAGGATTCGAACTGGGGACCTTCGGATCTACGTGCGGATTCGCTCACCACTGGGCTATCGGCCGCTTTTGGTTGACCGGGAATTAAGAGTAATAGAAAATTGTCTTCGCACAGGTATGTTTACGGTGATCAGAATAAAAGGATATTATTTCGGCAATAACACTATGATACTTCACAGTTGAATTAAACACTTGTAAACCTGGTTAATTAAAGCGTTAAGATTTCACAAACTTCGATTATTCGTATTATTTGTTTTTATTTTCGCACAGGTATGTTTACAGTGATTAGAATGACAGGTTATTATTTCGGCAACAACACTCTGACACTTCACAGTTGAATGAAACACTTGTAAATTCTGTAAAATTAGAGCGTTAAGATTTGACAAACTTCGAGTATTCTCTACACTGAGCTTCGGGGACATGTTTATAGATAAATTTTATGGATTTTAGGTTTTGTAGGCTTTAGATTTTGTATTATTAAGTGGAGCGAAATTTTGACATGCACTCTGTTGATAAATAATGTTTTAATGTTGAGTTAAATTATAAAGTTAATTAGAAACAGAATAACTTTGTGAACAGTTTTCATAAATTCTTCCGAGTCGTGTCAGGAACACATCTCTTTGATCGCTTCGGCGCTTCCAAGCTTCTTTATCCTGAGCTACCTCAGCAGCAATCTCTATGCAAAAACTGAATACAGAAAAGGGGAGAAAATAGGTAACCTAACCTCCATTTACTTTGTTCATTTATAAATTTGAACCTGACAAGAGCCAGAAAATATAATTTCTATTCTAGTACAAAGTGAATCCTTGCTAAGCAGTTCACGTATCGAAACAATTAATATATCAAGTCCTCTCTAAATCTTTCATGCAAATATATCTGCCAAGATGGATATCTATCCTGTTATTTAGAGTTAAAGTTTCCCCAGACACATTCCTCGGGCCGCACCGGTCACGCCTTAGAAACTAATCAAATGCTCTCCCAATTCCCACTGTCCGCGAATACTTGAAAAGGGCAGGTCCGTACCGCGAAAACGTTTGAGAACTCGAGTCGTGGGCCGGAAGACATTAGCCCATCAGTTTCATAAAACTGTTTTAATTATAAGTTCACTCCTAAACTAGGGAAATACTAATTTATTCAAAATATTTCTAATTAATAAATTTCTTCGTACCTATCTTACATAATTATTGATCGTATTGTAAAATTTGTGACTGGTAAAATTGAACTATAGATAGAGGTGCATAAAATGAGAATATAATATTTTCTACTTGGTGATTGGGCTGCTTATTCATCGCTACTGTGGGGAGTTTTTATTGTTTTAACATTGGTATACTTATGCAAAAATGCGAAATATTCAAGGCGGTGTTCATTGTCAAATGAAATAATTGAATTATTTATAATAATAAGAAATTTCTATTTTGGAATGAAATGTTATTTTTTTTTGTGTTTGCCGTGTAATGAAAACAATTACACATTACACACATAATCATTTATTTATTTAATAACAACGGTTTAAATATACCATAAACAATAAATCAAACACAATGACATCAGAAAGCATAAAATGATCAGAAACTCTAGAATGATATTAAAGTAAGAGATGCAGGTACACGCAAAACTTCTAAGTAGACTTTCTAGGTTTAACTAATATTTATTAAAAGTATATGATATTATAGCCTTTTTGCAGTTAAATAGATCCGCCACATCTTCTTATCTATTACTAACTTCATGTAATTTAGGTATAAGTGAGTATTTTCAATACTCAAACCCTGGTATTGATACATTTAAACATTATTTTGGAACGAGTAGCTCGCGCAAGTACATGAAATTCATTGAGGTTTAAGTCAATTAGGGCTGCCTATACTACCATTTACGATTTCGAACATAAATATTAAGTCGGAGAATTTTATCATTTAATCATTTAAGCAATTTGGTTAGAGATTGCACACGTCTAACGCGACACGTGTTAGTAATACTATGTCGAAATAATGAAATTATAAAATAAATATACGATAATTACTTTATCTTTCGCTTAACACTTTTGAGAACTCTACATGTCTATAGTTTGTAATTTTATTGGTTACAGTGCGTTTGTTGTTCGTCTCACGTTCGTTATGAGTTGTATTCCACCGTAGTTTTTGCTCAAGTATCAATCCAAGGTTCTTGGCATTTTTTTTTGCTATGCACTGCGGTAGTAGGTAAACATTATATTGGAATGTAGCAACTAGCAAAAAAACGCAATCATAACTGTTGTTTAATAATAACTAAATGTCTTGTAATTATTTATGGAATTTTGGTTGAGAACGCTGGAATTTTATTCAACTCTCAACATAATTTCCATAGTGGATTTTGAAACATAATGTACTTAAAAATTAGAAAATAATCTAAAGTTTGTAGATATGATCGGTATTCTTTTTTATTAATAAATAACTACGAAATTTGGCGGAAGCGGTTTTTAATAATTTATCTGAAAACAATAAATAAACGTAGAAAATACAACAAAATGATTTACGAAAGGAAAGTTCGAGAATGTTCCGAAGCGCGTCACGTAGGCAAAATAATTCGATTTCGATGTCGCGGTTGCTGGTACTGTACTGACCATTTCGTTCACGTTGTCGCTTATCTAGGTGGAAAATAAAACATTCTCGAACATTACAGTTGCTACAGAAACTAATATTTATAAAAATAAAAGAAAATCCAAGAAGCTTGTTTGGAAACTTCTAGAACAACGTTCGAGTCAAGTAGTGGCGTACCACTACAAATATTTAAAAAAATAAAAGAAAATCCAAGAAGCTTGTTTGGAAACTTCTAGAACAACGTTCGAGTCAAGTAGTGGCGTACCACTACAAGTTTTTTTTCAGTTTCATAATTTTTATTTTTATTAAATTTAATTGAAATGCAAAAGTATAATTCAATATAGCGTGATCATCTTTGTCAAAAATTGATTGACACTGCATGGAATACACTTATTTGAAGCAACAGTCACTTGAAAAATAATTTTATTCTCGTTCCCCATTCTGTTTTAGAGAACAAAACAAAATGCGCCACAGTAAGATCTATTCTGCAAAATAAATTCGAATTATAATGTAAGTACCCTCAATCCGCTACTATTAAAAGGGCGATGTGATAAGTTAGTGGCGGTTCTCGGATCCATGTTACATGGGATCTAAGTTTGTATCACTACCGAATAGTCCAAAACTTTAACCGTGGCCACTTGATGAATTCCAGGGAGGAGCCGAGGCAACGCCTCGGGCCCCCGTATCGACCGAAACTCCAAACGTTCTGGGGAATGATTGATACCCTTCCAAGCTTTGATGGAGATTACTTTCATTATTGAAATTGATCATATTCCGATGTCGGTAATAAAACATGGTCGGGGAAACGTGAAACATTGAAATAAAGAAAAGTTATAATAGGTTTTCTAATGAATTACTTCAAATCATTCATGTTAAGACAAGTAGGAATAGCAAAATCATTTTATGAGGTTTTTGAAACATAATATATGCATTTACTAATTTTAATACATACATATTACAAGTGCTTCAAAATTATACGTAAGTGTAAGTGTGTGTTAAGTTCTAAAAGTGTAATAATGTAACATAATCTTTTAACACTTGTCACAAAGTATTAAAACTGCCCCTTTTCTAAAAAATCTTTTTTTTTTTCAATACCAAAATGTTTTTCCATGTATACATATAGGAAGACTCTTGAGGAGGCCAAGACCCACCAGGGGTTGTAGAGCTAAAAGTGATGATGATGATGATACATATATATAGAATATGATATACTTTTTCACATGAAAACTACCTCAGAACGTTTAAATTACAGAAAGCTTTTTTTTGTATTTTTTACTTGTACTATCATATTTATTCACCAGAGATGCTCTTTTCGCGAATATTCCTATTGATGGCTATTTTTTGTGTTAGTGTGTTATTATCTAATATTAAATTATTGAAGACAATATTATCGGGTTTTAAATATTAGTCCTAGATGCGAACTCATTTTTCCTGTTTTCATCTGTTTTAAGATCGTTTATATTATCTACGGTAATTATATATTACAATTTGAGGTTTCAATCGTTAAATTATTCAAAATATATATATATAAGACTTGCAGAAAAATCAATAAATGTTTCACATTAAAATAAATATTAAATTTATTTATCCAAGAAACTAAATACATCGCAATTAGTTCGGGTTGAATCTTGCAATCATACTTAAAGATATCAGCCAGTAAAAATGTTGTGATAAAAATGTGCGGTGAGAAAAATGAAGATGATGTTGGTAGTTATTATTTTAATTATGATACTGTGGTCGCAATGGGCGAATCAAGAGTGGACTATACAATATTAATTGTGAACTTTAAAGTTGACACAACTATGGTTGGAGATGGTGAACATGGAGTAAGGAAGCAATCCGATTTACCTCTTTGATGTTCTTCAAATATGATTATGGTATGGTTTCACTCACAGGAGATATGATTTCCCGCACAAGCTTCTATAACATCCAGGTTGGATACGAAACACACTGAGGGAACCGAATATGTTCACTGCACAGGCATTCTACCCTGAGTCGAAATTAATAACAGCCCTGATAACAATAGATGTTCATCAAACAGGCTCCATAATAATACCGGTTTGACAATCACTTTTATTGTTGTAAAATGTCACTCACACACACGTGGATATAGTCAGATAATGATAGGTACTTGTAGGTAAAAATAGGATGGAAAAAATGCAAGGATAATGTTAAAGGAAGATTAATAGCTGCGTCAACAGATACAGTAAAATAATTACCGAAGGAAATGTCTCATTAGCTCAGTTGGTAGAGCAAATCTTTTACTGTTTAAAATTTTCGTTTAAAAATTGACAATAATAAGTTACATAAAAGGCTATGTAATCTTAATCCACATTTTTTCAAGACGTTCATAGGAACATTGATTTTTAGTTTGGAGGAACAATGTCAATATCAAAAATCATTAATAGGCCTTTTCTTTGATGAAGATCGTAGCTATGACACAAATATGAACAGAAGTCATTGGATGCAAAGTTTTTTTTCTCGCATTTCGTAATTAGGTAGGGATACCGTAATGATAGCAACTTTGTCAAAGTTCGCTTATTAGTAGACGTGACTGTGCTGTTTAATTGCCCGAAAGCGAAGTTAATTGTTTTTTTTTTCAAAATTGTAATAATTCTTACCATAATTATGTCTCTGAAAAAGAAATACAGAATTTAACATTGGCCGCGCTGCTTTAATTTAGCGCAGTTCTACTAAATGAATTTAACCAACAGAGGACAACAACTCAAACAGAGACAGAATCATTTGTGTGTAAAAAAAGTTTTTGATTCATAATAATGTGTCTGTGTTTTTTTTTTTATTTGATGTGTGAAACCGCACAAGAGTCCCACTTGCTGTCAACTGTCTGAAGCTTGTGACACTATAGCATCCCCAATTGGAATATGTTGTGAGGCTGGAGGTAGTGGGAAGGGGAAGGAGATGGGGAAGAGGAAGATAAGGAAGTACCTGGCTATTCAGACCTGGTCACCAAACATGGCCAAAACCATTGAAAGCAAAGTTTCAATTCTGAATGGTGGTCTTACACCAGGGCGATACTGAGAGTATCTTTCACTCCAAAAGTTTGTTAGTTGGTTTAATAATAATAGAAATTTTCAAAGTCCGCAACCATTCCGCGATATTTAACATACGTACACTTTATTCTGAAACTCGTAGTATAATTTATTTATTTATTTATTTATTTGCAAAAACAGTACAAAAACCAATACATTGCAAAAGCGGTAAACAAATTATGGAAGAAAATTTTATACATAAGTATACAGTTAAAACATATGCCAAAGCGGTAAACAAATATGGAAAAAAAAAATTATACATAAGTATACAGTTAGAACAAATACAATATTTCGCGCTTAAAGTCGTTGTAGGACATATGGAAAATATCCAAGTTAGCTGGAAGGGAGTTAATTAACCTAGTGAGTCTTCCCAGGGGCATCACCATTGGTAAGTTAGTTCTGGACCTGGGAAGAATTAAAAGCCTGTGTTGGCGGCCTCTCGTGAAATTATTTGGGACATAAAGTCCTATTTTTGACAGAATGTCTGGAATTGATAGTAAACCATTCAGAAGCTTGTAAGCCATCAACAATAATGCGACGTCCCGTCTGGAACTAAGGCTGTAGATATTCAGCATTCCCGAGATAAATGCTGTTGGAAACAGCCATGGGTAAAAACAAAACTCTCTCATATAGAGGTATCGTAATATTTTTTTTTGTATTTTCTCGACCATTAGTACGTAGACAGTGTCCTCTGGCCCCCATACCTGAGATCCACTCTCGAGAATGCCACGCACTAAGCTAAAGTAAAGCAGCCTAATGACAGCAAGGTTTGTCAGTTCCTTTGAATTGTGTATGACAAAACCTAACATTCTTGTAGCTGATTTACAGATCTTTTCAATGTGAGCGTTGAGCGAAATGTTAAGCGAGCGTCATACACAATTCCTAAGTCCTTATAAGTCACCGTATGCTTCAGTGATGTATCTTTCATTTTGTAATTAAAATATACTAATATATAATCGGGAAACTGGTGAATCTACATCAAAATTGGATTCGATTTTGTAGTATAACTTTTTTTTTGCTTTCGTTTTGGAGTAAATCGAGTCTAAAGCCGAGTAAATCGAGTCTAAAGACCCGGCTCCAATTATTGCGACAGAAAATGTAATGAAATGTACAGATCGAAAAAGAAGTGTTTTTGGTTCGCTTTGTGAAAAGTAGCTTCACGAGTTTCCAGCTTGTACCTATTATTTATTTATTATAAACGCTCTGTTGGGCTTTTACATATATGTGTACTTGACATAATATACTGCATGATACAGAGACACAGGAGTTTTTAAAGCTTAGATTTCTAAGTTTAACTACAAATCTTTAACACATTAACATAACACATGGCTATGACATTGTAACTAACAAAGAACTTAACCACTCGGGCTTTTGCTGTTTCCGAAGTTTGTGTTCCTTAGAAATTTGTCACTTGGTTTTATTTCCGCTTTGCAATTAAATGCGCATGTATTATCTGTATAAGTGTCCAGACACCGTGTATAATATATTTCTGAGGGAATATTCCGAATTCCGATGTAATTCGCTCTCAGAGATAAACGGTTGGCGTTATTATGAAACAAAATCGCCCAGGTAAGATACCACCATTCCGTGTTCAGTGACAAGATATGAATTGCTAAATATTTTTCAATCGTTTTCTGGCAACACATTATTCTAAAAAATTACGTAATTACTGCTAAGGTTTCCATGTTTAATAAAAACAAAAAAACTTCCCAGAGCAATAAATTGGTGTGGACTGATTTCATTCTGTAGATAAAAAATATTTTAATTTTTGTTTTTGTTTCAACTCTGATTCTATTGAATATGTTTTATTTATTTATTTATAAGTACATGTTACATTATTAATACATTTATTTAGAGAAGATACATTACAGCACCATACTAGGCAGTTTATATATGGATACTGCCTGTTTCATAGTGCCCAATGGAGGAATGGTTAGTTTTAATTTAAGTCTAGTATAAACATATTTTGGTAGAATTATAAAAAAAATAAAAATTGGCTAAACAATGTTTTCAATAATTCACAAAAATTGCCAAATTTTTCTATAAAATAAACACAAATATATAAATAAGTACACATATGTACATACCTACATACACATGCACACGCAAATATATATACATACATACATGAATATATGCATATACATACAAACACACAACCTACATATACTTACATACATGTATCTTCTTCCTCACACATGTAAACAATATATACACCTCTATCTGAGTACGAGAAGCAGGTTACCGACACTATCCCACTCACTCATCAATAAAATCTTCCTGAAACTGTCGTATTTGGCAATTGACTTTATTTCTATTGGTAAATTGTTGAAAATTTTAGGAGCAAGAAAATTAAATTGTGACTGAGCCATTCAGGTTCTCATTGAGGAATAGTGTAGTTGGATTGGTTGGAATATCTTGTATTATAGGTTGATACAAAAATGTTTTTTTTTCGTATGTTTGAATTTGTAGTTGGAGGATCAGTGTTTGATGTATAGGGATAATATATATATAATATGAAGAACAAATAAACTCAGTCTTTTAATAGAAACCATAAATTACAATCACTTCTGAAAATAAATAAAATTATTAAAGCTTGACTTTAATTTTCAAATTTATTAATGATGTTATAGACAGCCCAGATTTACTTGGTGTGAACATCTTTCTGATACCAAATAGAAATACTCAATCAAAAATTATTTTTATTTGCAACAATAATATCAGGACTGAGTCATTTAGATGCTCGCTTGTAGCAATACTTTCTCGGATATAGTAGATATGTTCAACTGCACGGAATTTAGTTAAAAGAAGGCTATAATAACATACTTCATAAATAAATAAAAACGTTAAAAACATTATTTCAATTACTTCCACTAAATTATTATATATGTTATTTGTTTTTAAAAGCCCGTATGGGTGTAAATATATTTATTTATATTATATTCTTGATCCATAAAACAGAAACATATATTATTATATATCGTGTTGTTAACAGTAGTTGCTTATTCGTTTAATTAACTGGCTTCAATTTGCGGAACGATGTTCAATTATTAGACATGTTGTTATTATTTCTTGGAATAGTAACGAATAACATGTGATTACTTCAAATGTCAGACCACTAAATCACTTAGTTCTTGTTTGTGTTATTATTTTTATCTAGAGAATAAGCCTTTTTTAATCATTGATACAGTGAATAAAATATAAAAGCTGTTCAAATAACATTGGTTATAAGTTGCAAGAAAATCTTTCTACGAATATATCTCACAAAGAATATAACAAAATAAAATAAATAGTTAATAAATAGTAGCTATAGTTTGATGCCCAGTAAATGAGCATTTTTAGTATTCTTAATATTTTATTATCAATAATATTATTTAATATATTTTTATAGTTGAGTAACTTTTTGAGTATGATCTAGAATATAATTAATACGTTGACCTCCAGTAAAATATTGGCAGTATTAAGTAACTTATGGCAAATCTGGCACAACTACAACCTTAGAAATACGCAATACTCTTATAAGGGGAGTTTGCACGAAGTTCACGTTTTAATTAATTTCGATAAATTGGTAAAGATAATAGATACATTTATTTTACCGATACTTAGAGATCTAGTTTATTTATAGTTAAGATTAATAAAAACAGTAGATTACCATTAAAATATTTAGTGTAAAATGATTTAAAATTTATGTAAAATATAAAATTAGCAGTATGTACCAGATTTAATTTTTTCAGACGATGAATAGGTTAGAGTCTTAAGTAGTTCTTTACATCTGATATTTAGAAATACATTCATCGAAAATAATTGAAATAAATCCCACGGAATGATCGATTTTCTAGGCCTGCTAGGGCAAATTCGACGGGGTTTTTTTTACATAAGATTGATTCTATAGATCTATCTATCTTAAGATTCAAACTTTGTTTTACACATTTGTTGGGCATATTCAAGCGCGGGTCTGTCCAATATACCAGGGCCACACATTTTTGTGCATTACTTCTTCACTTACGTTGTTAAGATTTTGACAGTCAGCGAAGATAATATAAACACTCACAAACTAAAATTGTGAAAAAGAAAATTTTTAAAATTATTTGGTTTCATCTAGGAATTGAACCTAGGATACTAGCCAATGAACCAAAGATTACAGCCAAAAAATATACTTTAAGAAAATGGCAACTTCCCGAAAAAATATTAATTATTCAGAATACATCGAGAACAGGTGTTCTTTTCCAAATAGATATCATAACCGAATGCGACAATAACAGTAATAAACAATATCAGTGGATGAACATGTGTTCCGCCGTCCTCAAAAAACATTCTTTATAAGCCTTCAGTAAAAAAAATCATATTTTAACCAGATTTTTAACTAACAGTATTCATTTCAGTAAGTTTTCTTCGTGGAATTCTTAGTCGAAGTATGATACCTATTAACTATTACCGAAAGGGATAGGGCCGGATTAGCTCAGTTGTAGGGCAAAATTAAGGTCCTAGGTTCAATTTTTAGATGCGATCAAATATTTTTCTAATGTTTCCTTCTCACATTTTTTTATGTAAGTTGTCTATAATAATTTTTAATATCGTGTTTTTACTGAAGTAGCAGGTACCTGCCTACTTTCAATTTCGACCTCGCGAAAGACCGCCATTCAGAATAGAAACCACCGTCCCAGGAACCATTTATTGAATGACCAGCATCCCTCCATTGGTCACCCCAAGTTATTTCTACATTTGGTGACTTAGCAGGAGTTCCCGGGTTCATGGAGTGAGGTTTGTACAGGTTCATGGGGTGAAGTTTGTTCGAGGTTTGCGACAGATGCGTCTGCCCACCAATGGCTCGGTAGGTTGGATATGGAAAGACTGGTTGAGTTAGACCTTTTGACCTCTCCAGCAGGACACCACAGATTCCTACCCAACCCTCATACCTTTATCTTTCCCAGAACTTCCTTCCCTTCTTTCCTACATAGACTCTACAGACAGCATCCCCAAAGATTGCAATTATTTTTTTCCACCTGTTTTTGGGCCTCCTGTATGGAGCTAATGTACCTTCCTCTTACTCACTTCCCTCTCTTCTCACTACCTAGATATTTAAATTATTTCTATTTTTGAAGCCATTTTGGTGATTTGAATATTTATAATTCATTTCGGTTACCTGTACATTGTGCCTACTAGGTAGCCTTGCATGAGACATCTCCATCTCTAAAATGTACTCAAATTTGCTCTGAATTTAATTAAGTACCTACCTATAACATAGTATTTTAAACAGAAAATTATTTTAATCGCCATTATTTATCCATATTAAACAGTCAGACCCAACTGGTTTCACCCAAAATCAGCTGAAAAAGAGAAATTAAATTACAATATCAATCTATCTAGAAATTCTACATGTTTTATTATTCCTTAATTCTATATTTCCGCTCTTTATCAAAAATTTAGAAAAATAACTGAAAACTTTGTTTTGTTGCAGATTAATAAGTCTAATCATCATGTTCCCACTCACTGCAATGCAAACTCACTCAGAGCAACAATGACAGAACCACGCTTGTCCAGTGTCCAGTAACCGAGCAGGCAATGAATCAACACGAAAATAGACTTGTTCGACTGTTAAATAGAATCACACAATTTTCATGATTTATCGGTGGTTACGATAACAGCACGACACCATTTAGCCTAAGTGATAAATACGTTTGTATTATCCGCGCTTTTAATTTAGAATATTATTTGGAAGAGTACAATTTAGGTACCTAGCCAAAATATTTAGTTAATGCACGTATTCGCCTATTTAGGCGTTAAACCGCAGATACGCTAGTCACAAACTGAAAAGCATGCCAGTGGCGGTATTCAGCGTGCCAGTGGCATATGTATCTTGTCGCTGTAGGTAACTTGCAAGTTATTAGCTTGTATGTTATTCAATCGCACGGCGTTTGATTTGTCGTTTGCCAGTGGCGCACGGTATAAGGTGTTTTGTTGCTTTTTTGCAAGTCAAAATGGCTCGGCGCTCTATGGTCCCCTTAGAGGAAACTAGCTAGATAAAAAGATTTCAACGATGTTTTTGTTTATGTACAAAAATATTCTTCCAACATTAAAAATGTCCACAGTATTATGTTCACATCGATAAAAAATTTAAAACAATACGCGCGATACGTGGCAACGTTATAAACACGAAACTTCGGATTTGCCAATCGTTCGCCCAGCGGTCAGTCGCTTTCGGGTGTGCACGCTGTTCGATCGTTAGTGTTGTTATTTGAAATCGGAGAGAAATTACGCAAAGATAGAAATTGAATTATATTGTATGTTCTTTTAAATTGCTTTTATTGAAGTGAAACTTCTTTACCCGCGTCATGCAATTTCGAGGACCGGAGTAAAACCAACTCATGACCGAAACGAAAATGCGGGACCGATTAAAGTTCATTTGATCTAGTCAAAGTTTTGAAGTAAAATATAAATGCTTCTTAGCTCATCTCGACAACTGGCGTTGGTGGTGTAATGGTCAGCGTAGTTGCTTTCCAAGCAGTTGATCCGAGTTCGATTCTCGGCCATCGCACATTATTTTTTTGTTTTTAACGCCTTTTTTTTTTCAATGGTTGACCATAATATCAATCCACTAAGTAATATTTTAGGCCTGTAGCATACTTGAAAAGTTAAAGAATGATATAAAAATTTTTATGATGTTAACGATAAAAAAATAAAAAAAAACATAAAATTACCATAAAAAATGGGCCAACGGCACGCGGTGTTCCCAAGCGGTCACCCATCCAAGTACTGACCGCGCCCAATGTTGCTTAACTTCGGTGATCGGACGAGAACCGGTGTGTTCAACATGGTATGGTCGTTGGCAAACGCTAAACAATATTAATTTCTATTCTACCTGCCAATAAATATATGAAAATTAGTATAAAAAAGCCCTAATAATACTGAAAACATTAGCAAGGTGTGTGCGACGTTGATAAAAATAATCATTACATACGCGCTTGAAAAAGATCGTAATTACATCCATAACTTTGCAGGAATTTTTTTTTTCAATGGTTGACCATAATATCAATCCACTAAGTAATATTTTAGGCCTGTAGCATACTTGAAAAGTTAAAGAATTTTATGATATTATTAATGATAGTAACGATAAAAAAATTAAAAAAAACATGAAATTACCATAAAAAATGGGCCAACGGCACGCGGTGTTCCCAAGCGGTCACCCATCCAAGTACTGACCGCGCCCAATGTTGCTTAACTTCGGTGATCGGACGAGAACCGGTGTGTTCAACATGGTATGGTCGTTGGCAAACGCTAAACAATATTAATTTCTATTCTACCTGCCAATAAATATATGAAAATTAGTATAAAAAAGCCCTAATAATACTGAAAACATTAGCAAGGTGTGTGCGACGTTGATAAAAATAATCATTACATACGCGCTTGAAAAAGATCGTAATTACATCCATAACTTTGCAGGAATTTTTTTTTTCAATGGTTGACCATAATATCAATCCACTAAGTAATATTTTAGGCCTGTAGCATACTTGAAAAGTTAAAGAATTTTATGATATTATTAATGATAGTAACGATAAAAAAAAAAAAAAAAACATGAAATTACCATAAAAAATGGGCCAACGGCACGCGGTGTTCCCAAGCGGTCACCCATCCAAGTACTGACCGCGCCCAATGTTGCTTAACTTCGGTGATCGGACGAGAACCGGTGTGTTCAACATGGTATGGTCGTTGGCAAACGCTAAACAATATTAATTTCTACTCTACCTGCCAATAAATATATGAAAATTAGTATAAAAAAGCCCTAATAATACTGAAAACATTAGCAAGGTGTATGCGACGTTGATAAAAATAATCATTACATACGCGCTTGAAAAAGATCGTAATTACATCCATAACTTTGCAGGAATTTTTTGAAGTGAAACTTCTTTACGCGCGTCATGCAATTTCGAGGACCGGAGTAAAACCGACTCATGACCGTGACGAAAAAACGGGATCATTTCGCTATAGGAGCCTAGCTAATATTATATACCTAGTTTAACTCACTCTCCTAACTCATCTTCGCTGTCTACAGGCAGAGCGCACGACTGTGGTCGTGAAGAACCGAGGTTCGATCCCCGCTCTAACTAAATTTTTTTTTCTTTTTTTATAACTTTTAATTTTTTTTATCACATGCTACTTATAAATATGTCAATAGACAGAAAAAAAGAGAGAATGAAATGAAAAGAGAGAGAGAGAAGAATACTAGAAGTTTCACTTCTGTCTTGCGTAGGCTTGACACACCCATTTTATTATTTTATAATTTGCCTATTCAACATTACTTTCACTTTTAATTAAGAATCGTGAAAAAAGTATCAATATTTAAAATTATTTGCCAAAGTTTGATTAAACTTTCAAAATCGTGTACCGATTTGTACCACCAAACAAAACTAGTATCATATAAAACCATTTTTTATGTATAATATCTTATAAAATTTGTTTGCTCAAACTTGCTCTTTTGTCTTTTACAGAGCCTCTACCTACAATCTATCGTTTGGATATTTTGGGGATTCTAGAAGTAAAGGGCACGTCAAAGTTGAATTGTGCTGCAATACGGCAGTGTGTTTATGAACATATAAAATATTTATTGAAAAAAAATAGTTTTAAAAGTCTCGAGGATAGTTTACTTAAGAAAAAAATCCCTTCGTTTATATTAATATTTTGAAAATGGTTTGAGGTCGGAAGAAATACTTTATAATTGAAGTTTAAACACGCATGGCTTAACACAGTTTTTATTCTTCCCTTAGAGACGCGTGATGAGGGACTACGTGGTAGACCAGAAAAATATTTTTTTTTATTCTCGTCTCAAAGAAAACCAAGAAAAAATCATCCACAAGAACTCTATCATACTACTCAAATCAGCTTGAGGTCACATGGAAAACGGGATGCTGCCAAAATATCAACAACACATTGCGATGTCTTACCTAGGGGTGTCTTAAAATTATTATCGATTACAGAAGTTCTAGCGAAGAAAATACAGAAGTCTGTTAACAAAGCCAATGTTGGAACATTAGCGTTTAATAATAGTGACGATAGCGACTCGGTCAGTAATTCATAAACAAAAAATGTCATTCGGTTTTGTTCTCATATTATGTTAAAAGAATATTTTTAACTAATAACTTAAAATAAGTACTTCGTTAGGAGTTAACCGAACCATTATACTATAGGCATTTTATTAGTAATTTATTTTGATTTAAAAGATCTGTTACAATGGCTAAAATAAATGTTTATTTTTTTATTACATTTTGACCCTTTTGCATCAAATGCCATGAAAAAATATTTTTGTCTAGCTAGATCGGGATTTGGGACCACTGTGCGGCGGGGCGATGAAAAGACTCTGAACTACATTACGCACTATCGCAGCTACCAGTATTTGAGGAACAAAGGTTCACCGCCTTACAAAAATAAAATTGCAGTTCGTTTATGATTTATTCTGGGACCTCCATCTCAGAAAAGAACTAGAGACGTGAATACCTAGCATGCCTGTATCTAGAGTGCGTATACTGACCTACAAGCAGGCGATTAGTTTGTATGTCAGCTACTTGACAAAAGCATGCTTTTACTGGCATTTGTATCCAAGGCTTTGTAAGTACTTGTTACTCTTTTTGATACCAGAATGATAAGCTAGTATTACTGAGTTATTTGTACATTTCCCTGTGGAAAAATTGTGAAAAAAATTTAATTGATTTTAAAATAAAGTTACATAATGCACACAATTTAACTATGTGCTTTAAAGCTGTTACTCTTCCATTTATTAAATTTTTGTTTTGCTTTGACTTATGTCTAAACTCGAAGATGTTAACGTCATCGCATAAATCTACGACTTTTCAAGTTAACCCTCTGTTATCTGATTTGATGTTTACTATGGATGAAATTATTATTGTATAGCACGGTCCATTTGCGCTTCGGTTTCGAATGGACTTCTGTCGATTTTCGTTTAACCCTTTCTTCAATATATATAACAATGTATAAAAGCAGACATAGTATAAATAAATAGCATAGTACAAGTCGGAGTCTAAATGTCTCATAAATCTTATTTACCACCATATACTTACATTCCGTGAAATATTTCACATTTCGACAGCAATAAACTACCTACAGAAATCAAATAAAAACCTTTGAACTTTTTGTATAAAACCGATTAGGGCCGAGCATCTTCCATCTTATTGTTGTATCACAGAAAATTAGCTTAAGAAATCGTTTTATAAAACGATCATTCGTCCGGTTATTGCTTTATTTATTTTTTGACTGCTGTAGAAAAAGACCCTTTCTATTTTGCACCAATAATATCGGAATAGCAGAAAAACACGATAACCAAAATAAAAACGATCAAATATTATTAGATTCCAGCAAAACAGCTATCGTTATCTATATAAATCGACGGTTATTATTTCTTAGCTCATCATGTGGGGAGTATTCCCCGTTCGTTTGAAAGTAATTTCCTATTTTCGTGTTGGCTTTTATATGAGAAGCATTTATAGAAAGCAAAAATAATAGTTTTTTTTCTCCTCAGCGATAGAAACCTTACATTGTTTGTTTTCTTTCTTATCCTCCTTTGTTGCTTTATTATTTCGTGGATCACGCTAGGCTTAAGTTTGATAGCAATTTACAAGTGTCGAGGCTGTAAATAATATTCAGAATTTTTTATTTTTTTTTAAACAGGACATTTAAAGTACATTCTTGTGGTTAGTATAAAATAAATATACATACAAATATAAATGTCACAAGACTAATTTGTCTGCAGCAATCACATTTGCACATTCACTGAAGGAAACACAACAATATCGGTATTTTTTTTATATAAAGCTTAAAATTACGAAAATTTCAATACATAATAATGTTAAAAATATGTTTAAATTAGGTATATAATAGAAAATATCATTCCATCAAAAATCAACAAACAATATTTGTTTTTTTTTTGAAGTACAGAAATCGTGGTTATATCTCTTGAAACAAGTTATATCATTTACGAAAATATCTGTGCAAGCATGTGTTTTAGCAATATCGTTGTATGATCGAGTCATTCTAGACATATGTAGGATTAAAATAACAAGTGTAATTGTTAAAAAAAAAGTCGGTCCATAATATGTTAAGGTTTGTAGTGAATATGGGTCTGGCGTTTAAATTAATTTTGCGGACTATGTTACTATCTACTTGATTATTCACAATTTTGTAAAGCATTAAGAGATCATTTATGTTTCGTCTTTTAACTAGACTCTCTAATTTGAATTATGTAAGTCTTTGTTCGTAACCGTCTAGTAGATGGTAGACACTTGATGGATAAGACAAAATTCGTGTAAATTTTCTTTGGAAAGATTCAAGTCTAGATACCTGTATGATATAATGGGGATTCCAGACTTTAGTTTTTTTTCTAACTATTCAAAGTTTAACTTTAGGTACCTTCCCGATGAGTTTTAAATTTTTATGTGAATACGCACCACAGTTCTGTCCGCAACCAGTGAGACTATCGCATCCCCAACTTGTGTATGCTGTAAGGCTGAAGGATAAGACTAATAATAAAAAAGTTGAGAAATACCCATCTATTCAATTCCGGTTTACAAACATGGCTAAAGCCATTTCAAGCAAATCAACGTTTCTATAATGATTTTTTGTCTTTAGTTGAGGCGATACTGAAAGAATTCTCGTGCTGTACTTGCATAATAGGAATTTTCTAAATTAAGTTATTTATTTTAAAAAAAATCCGACTTTATGTCCGGGTTAAATCTTCCCCACAGGAAAAACTAAACCCTTCCACACACTTTTCCACAAATGATCATTTAGTCAATCCACATTATGCAAGTGCATTATATAAGCATAATAAATACAAAAACAACACGTCAAATCACAAAAGATCAAATGAGAAAATAATTCACCGACTCCAGATATTTTCATATCAGAGGGTTCGGCTCGGTAGAACTTCTAACAAGGCCTATAAATCCTACTGATCCCTCAATTTAAATATTTAAAATATCTTTCGTAATCCTACATGTATTTAAAATGACTGATTTTTTGCATTTTTATGTATAAATTCTTTTACAGATCTAATTCGCCTAAATTTTGAATGAGAGAGCTAGGTATAATGCCAGTAGCCGAAATAATAAATGGTAATATTTTTATAATCTGAGAATTATTTTAATTTCATTTCCTAAATCTGTGTATTTTCTTATTTTTTTCAGAATTTTTTCTCATTTTTGAATATTACAGGAATTTGGAATAGCGACATCAATGATATAAGTGATTTTTTTCATTATTATTATCATGTTTCCATGGAAACTAAAAGAGTAAAAAACTTATGCATTATCTCTACTTATTGATTTGAACCGTTGTTCGTAAATTCCGGTCTAAAGCGGTTATTTTGATAAAATGCGACCAAACTAGGGGTAGAAAATCGTGAAATCTGTTTAAGGAATTCAGCACTGGAATTCAGATTATTTCATTCCTAGCTGTGCCATCTAGTCATTCTACCACACGGGAACAAGAAGAATGTTCTAGGAATGTACATTTCTTGATATAGATTGGTAAAGCTTATAGAGTAAATTGGTATCGGACATTCTTAATTAACAGTTGATTGCCTTTCTTGCCGAGGGAATTAGATCACAATAGGCGGGATAATTTGTAAGGTCTAGAATGTCCTTGTAGGATGCAATATGTACTGTTATTTTGCATTCAAAGTTTTATGATATGTTTTTATTATTATTTTAATTTTAATTATATTTTATTTTACGAATTGAAGGCTTTTACATATATACATAAAAGCAGTACAATTTAACATGAGAAAGAAATATACATACATACATAATTGAATTAAAAATAAATGCAATAAAATTTTAAATTTAAAGTTCAGTGAAAAATAATAACTAAAATTTAAAGTACCGTGATCAGAGAATCACAACATTATTGTTACGGTATTGGTTCGGTATTGGTTTCGCATAGTACGAAACTGCTGTACTGGGGAATTAGCTAGTTGCAGGAGTTCGGAACTGTCCGATTTGTATTATAATATTTTAAATAAGTTAATTTTAATGATGAAAAAACATTTTTTTTATAACTAAATAATACTACAGATTATGATGGTTTATAATGCTTCTATGAATCATACATATAATTTGCCGATGTAGTTGATAAATTTAACAATGAACTTCTTTAGTAAGAACTTTATCATGGATGAATGATTTGATTATTTCATGTTTATATTGTATCAGTGACATATTCCATACATCTACGTGCGAATACATATTTCCCAAGTTTTGAATTCTGTGTAGTGGTATATTGAACTGCGTCCTGGTCGTATTATTACCACAATAATACGGTATTACTGACCTTGTGTTTCTGTTTGCTGTCAATTGTATTATGCAAGATTTTAAATAAAAATACTAGATCGAAAAAAGTTCTTCTGTCACTCAAAGTTAATAGATTAGGTAACCGTAATAAATAAGTGTAGTTTATTTGTTTTTTAGGTATTTTTAGTTTATAATTTAAAAAGCTTAGGAATTTTTTTTGTACTCTTTCTATTGTTTGAGAATGCGCATTATAGTCGGGAGACCATACAGTTGAATTATATTCAACCTGACTTCTCACTAGTGATGTGCAAAGAAGTTTCAATGTTTTAATGTTGGTAAAATCTTTAGCCACTCTTAGTACAAAACCTAATATTTTTAAACCCTTCTTTGAAATATTTTCAATATGAGGTATGAAGCTAAGTTTGGTGTCGAAAGTAACACCTAAGTCATTTATTTGGAAAACAGATTCGAGAATTATGTTATTGATTGAGTAATTAACACTTTCACTGCGTTATTTTAATATGGCGTAAACCAACTGTGCTGATAAAATACGAAATTTTCATAAAGGGACTACTTCTCTAATCCGAAAAAAATTGAGACTTTTGCATGTTTGGTTTATTATTGGGGATCACACCTACCAATCGCACTGCCTGACAACGCTACATACTCTCCAGTTGTTATGTAATTGGCAGGACAAGATAGTAGGCGTCATTGCGTAATGGTGAGTTTACACGAGACATTTACTGTACTATTTATTCATCAAGAAATTATATTTTTATAAATTATTAGTAAACTCAAGATTGATTTTTTTTACTTCTACTACGGAGGTAAACAGAGAAAACAGAACGCCAGATGCCCTGTCCTTACACACAATCTTTGCTTTCACCACGTTCATGCAGTTTGTCATATATAGTATAGTTATAACAAATTGATTTTGACCGCCTAAAAAGGCTAATTATATAGTATTGTCATAACAATATTGTTATAAAAAGAGAAAGTGCAGGCAAAACCATCGTGAACAGGTAATTATCGGTTTGAAATGAAACAACGGGGTTTTTTCTAGATTATTTTCATCATGGTAATTCCTAAAGCAGTGAACAGGTAATTATCGGTTTGAAATGAAGCAATAGGATAGATTATTTTAATCATGGTAATTCCTAAAGCAGTGGACAGGTAATTATCGGTTTGAAATGAAACAATGGGGTTTTTATAGATTATTTTCATCATGGTAATTCCTAAAGCAGGGTTCGATACAAAATCCAGGCATCTGTGGACATTCCTTGCAGCAATAATTAGAATCGTTTCGTTTTTGCTTTTTTTCCCAGCAATATTTGCATTGTATTTTTTTACTTTTCCTTTGTCGTTTCTTTCGCATAGGGCTGGCAAATGTCTTATGTTTGACACTAATGGACGAGGAATGGTAGAAAGAGGAGGACCAAGTAAATTGTCGATTACTTCCAGTCTAAAATCATATAGACTTTTCTTACGCTCACTCTGTGCATTGTACAAATAGTAAGCATTTATTAGCATTGATTGGAAAATGTGAATTCCCAGTTTCTTATACCACCTCAAAGTTTTTCGATGACATGGGTAGTAGGCAAGCATTTGGTTGTGAAAATCTACGCCGCTCATGTGTTTGTTGTATTCAATAATCATTTTTGGCTTACAAACCTCCTTTCTCGACGATTGGTAGTTTTCGTCAATTGCCCATCGAATTCGGAAGATATCGTCAAAATTTCACGTCGATCCTTCCATATTGTGACGCATATCCATTTATTTGTATACATGCTGGTAGACTCTCCGGTTTTTAATTTTTTTTTCAGTAACTTCCTTCGGTGTGTCCTTCCGGTTTGATCTGAGGGTCCCAGTAACAAATGTTTTGTTTTCTAATAAATGCTCCGTCAATGGAACGCTGTTATAGAAATTGTCCATGTATAAACTGTGCCCGACTCCAGTCTTTCCTTCCATCAATTTCTTCACCACTTTGTTGGTGTGGTCTTTACCACCGAGTTTGATGTCTGCTGCACCACCATAAACAATTATTTTTAGGGCCAATCCATTTGACTGACCCAACAAATACAGTTTTATGCCATATTTCGCTTTTTTCCCTTTCATGTATTGACGGATCAATAGTCTCCCTCTCCAGAGCACCAGCGATTCATCGATGGAAAGATTTTTACTAGGAGTATATATAATCTCCATCCTATCATTGAAAAAATCGATGAGTGGCTGAATTTTTCCTAAACTTGTTGATTCTTCCTCATTACTATTGAAGTGAAGCACTCTAAGGATAAGTAGAAACCTATCTCGAGCCATGTATTGAGAAAATGTCGGCAGGTTGAATAAATGATTTTTCTTCCAATAGTCGTTTAGGCGATTCATCCTAATAGTTCCCATGTGGAAAATAAGCCCTAAAAACTTCCTGAATTCCTCGATTGTTAGGTCCCTCCACTTTGTGATTCGGTTTTTATCACCTTTTGACTTTGATAACACCTCTACCGCATAATCGTTTGTTTGTTTGATAACCATATCACACAAGTCATCATTGACGATGGCATTGAAAAAGTTGATCGGTTCTCTTCCAGCTTCCATAAAATTTATGCCAGATAGACCGGTAAATGGGATGTGATGTGATGGTTTGGGTGAATTTGACCACTGTCTTGGTTCGGACATTGATGGTTGGTTTGGAGGCAGTGGTGATGCTTCCGGCACTGGCTGGATAACGTAATCTTCATCTGATTCATCGTTATCCATGTCTTCCAAATCATTTTTATCCGATTCGGGGAAGATCTCTAAGTCGCTTCCCGAATCGTCAAAATCACTATCGGTGTCGCTAAAGTCGTCATCTAGCCTAGCTCTTTTGGATGTTGACGGCTGATCCATATTTCAAGGTATGTATAACAAAAAAATATATCAAAAGTCCAACACAAAAATAATAAAAAAACACTTTATAGTAAATGAATTCAATATAAATTACTTAAAAGTCTAAAACACAATATTTTGATTCAAAAGTCCGAACACACAAAAAATAATAACGAAAAGTCTAATAAAAAATATTTATAAACAAGGAGACACTTTGTATAAAGTCAATTACAATCACAATTATCGCACACACATTGTAGTTGTGTGAAACGTATAGAAAAAATCGCGTGTAAACTCGCCACAACGGTACTACGGTAGAAAAAAAACAATAGCGACCGACCCGCGCAACATATAGATGTATACTGAAGTTATCCTACATGCTGAGGGTATTATATACACAATCCGTTGGTGCTAACGTTTTTTTATTATCATTTCTCTAAGTTATAAGATGCCCGTACCTTGTACGGGCAGCGCATCCCGCGAACTTTGTATCGCCCGTACCTGCTACGGGCTCAGCACTGGACGTGTTAATATATTGATAAGATATGGAAGGAGAAAGGCTCATCCGCTTATCTCTCATTCCAGAAGATAGGTGGAAACATACGTGGCAATCGGTAGAAATGGAAAATGCCCATTTCGTACATGACCCCACTGAGAGACTCTCTGAGTTTTCTCTGCCTCGTAAACTTGGTTTATCCATGGGATAAGGTGCTCCCACAGCTGTTGTGCCCACGTGATGCATAGGTGGGGCCTTAAAGAGTCGGCTCGGTGTGAATACGATGCAATGCGGACCACCAAACTTGTTGTCAACGAATACTTACTTCATTAATTCCCACGGGGATTGATGAGATCCTCAAAGCGACGTCTGAGGTCCTAGACTGGCTCGCAGACCTAGATGTCCCCTCTGACCCCCTCACCATACGAAAGAAGAAAAAAAAAGTGAATAATTAAACATACCTACATATGTGCTTATAATTGAGTACTTACGTACTTAGAAAAGCTGTTTTCGGAGAGGTGAAAACGTTAATTGTGTTGAAAAAGCTAAATTGTATTTTCATATTATGCTGTTAGATGTGCTTACTATTATCCATTGCTCTGACTATATAACATTGCATATGCTTCATGACTCACCATGGCGAGAGAGCATTACTCAGAACTAAAATCAGTCGTTGCTTGATAATGCTTTATATCTTAGTATAAGTGTTTAGATATGAAAAATAATATATAAATTTCCTTTTCTCCATGCTCTCTCTTCCAAATATCACCCAGTCCCACAAAATTCATAAGTTGAAGAATGCCATAGTCTTACTGACTCCGTCAATTAACGAAATTGTGGGTTTAGATTAGAAAAATAGAATATTCAAATATTGAACATGTGATGTTTTGGATACTCACATAAATAAATAAACGAAACGAACGTGCTCCAAAAAATGTTTTGGATTGGAATAACAACAGAAGATTTATTGACAGGCGGGCTTGAAGTAAACATGTTCCCACGGGAAGGAAGAAAAGAAGAGATTGCGGGGCAGTCGGTTTTTGAACTTGGGTACGTTGACAGCCCCGAGAAATGAATACAAATCAGAAGTGATGTGTGAGATTACAGTTAATTAGTGAATTCAGATGGTGTTAGAAAGCTTTGTTGGTTTTTGAATTAAAGTGAAATATTATTGAACCGGTGTTTGTGTGAAGTGAAAGTGGTTGGACTCAGTGAGAATACAATTAATAATAATGACAATAATAATAATTGGATAATTTGTAGAGCGCCGTTTTGTGAAAAATCACCCGAGGGGCGCTAAGAGTTGGGCGATCGCGATTATAATATAAAATGTGTTAAATTAAACGTGATTTCGTAAATATGTAGTTTAAACTAAATTACTTGTTTTAAAAACATGAAAATAATAATAATAATGATTGCGTTTTAAAACAGAGTGAACGTATTTAAAGGCAGGAAGTTTTTTAATCGGGCTAGGTAGGGATTGATTTGGCGAGATGGCATTCTATCCACGTAGACCGAAAACCAGAGAATCAAACAAATCATAAACTCGGGTTCGAATCCTAACAGAGATTAGGGAGGTACAATTTTATTTACAGAATTATTTAATTACCCTTTTAAAGGCGTAGGGAGGGGACCAACATTGAACAAATTGCAAGGATTTCGCTAAAATGAGGAAAGAAGCCGATAGGGAGGAGATCGAAAATTAAACTGATTTAGCTATATAGTGTAACCAGGTAAGCTTCACGCTGAGAATGAGAGCTGACTAACTGGGTGAGTTTTTTATATTATTTATTAAATTCCAGAGGACCCTTTTAAAAGACGGATACAACCGAGGTACAGGAACTAAGTTTACGACACCTGCCGCCCAAATAATGTTATCATTAAAAGGAATATGCTAGGCGAACGGTCAATCAGCTGTGAGCGAGAGACGAGCCAATGACCTTTTCATATGTAGGCCGATAACTTTTGTTTTAGGGGAACGCCTTGGACCGAGGGTCACATCGAGAATTTACCTACCTGCCGATCTGTTATTCTTTTAAAACATTACGAATCAAATCATGACGTTGTCCCTGCGATAGGTATTGAATCGCCGACGAAACATAAAATACCTATTACAAATTAGGCCAACCAATATAAATTCGCAGTATAAAAATACCTATCTACAGGGTACCTACCACAACACTGGCGTACAATCGAAACAGCGAACACTATGAGGGATAGAGGCGTTTAGGCTACGGCAGTGTACAGTCAGTCGAAGGAGAAGTTTTGCTAGCGTATGACCGCCCGAATAGAAAGCGATCGGATGCAACCAGACAGAACAAAATTTAATACTTTTCATCTATTGTTTGACTTTCTAATTTACAAATTGGGATGCACAAAGACAAATCTAGAGTCAAAAGAGGGAGATGGTAATCTCCGAAATAAAACTACCAACCGAACAACTTTTCTCAACAGGTACCTTTCGAGAGGTAGGCAGCCTCTTTAAATTAAATGCAAAAATCAAACCAATTATCCGTTTATAACCTACCTGAGAGGATAGGTATTCAGTAAAAGTTACCCATACCTAATACACGAGGATGCTAGTAACCTCATAAAATAATTACTGGAACCAAATTTTAAAATACAGACAGTCCTCATCCTTAATTTGGCATTTCGAGTAAACCTTACATATATCTCACATGATAATTGGCTGAATGGGTAGGCACACAACCTATCGATAAAAGCAGGCTAAATGTTGACAAGATCGTCGTGTGTTATCTATGTCATTGACCTAGAAAGGGATGTAAATTCCCAACGACGAGGAAGTTACAACGTTTTCTGGAGGTGGCGCGTAACTTAGGACCTTACGTGTCACATTTTCGCTACTAGATTCGTGACAAGGGATGTCATGGTTTTCCCTTTCTACACTCAGTAAAGTAGATTTTCCTGGAGCTGTATGAGGTTGGGGCAATTCTGAAATTGGTGAGGAGACCTGGTTTTCTTTATTCTGGCGTGACGGTTGCCGATTTGGAACAAGGGGAGACCCGGCCGGTTGTGATATCCAGACACGCAGATATCGATCGCCTTGTTCAAATTATCATCCATCGGTTTTGTTTGGTAAAGAAGAGCCAACTTTAATTTAAAAAAATTCATTCCCGTTCCTCTCCCTTCCCTCCCAAAATATATACATGGATGGCGCCGACAACTAACACCATAAATTTATCGTATGTATATCACATATATATAATCTAACACTTTATTATATTCACATTAACCTACGATAGATAGAATCGCGTAGCTAGTTGGGGAGCAGGCGACTTAGAAAATAAAGTTTATGAAATAGCTTTAAAACACAGCGGTAATGGATTCAACTCACTCTATCTCAAAAGAACCGAGGGATACCACACAGACATAGATAACTAGGTTTCTATACCGAGAAACAAAAAACCAACACAACGTTCGGTGAAGCCTTTTTATACTGAACCGTCACGTGAAATGAGTACGTTCAAGGTCGTACGTCACGTAGACAAACTAGGATGTACACACTTGGAGGGGTGTGTAATAAAGAGAGGAGCAAAGGCTTGTAAAGACGGCAGGGAGGATATTCCTACCCCGGATATATACATAACCAAAGCCTTATGGAAAAGTTACCTATGGGACTTAAAGAAAATTTATCGTAGAAAGAAGAGAAGAAAAAGTAAGAAAGGGCAGATCATTACAAACACTGTTCAGTTTTATTGATATTCTGTTAGACAATTATTATCGAAATTGCAAAATAAGAAAACAATAAAACAGGATTTTAGCATTGATCATAATTTTAAGTTTTAAAAAACCTACGTGATTCTAAGAAAAGTAACATATTATTAACAAGTTTCCCACGGCAAAGAAACCCACACTAACCAGATTCATACCGATGAGAACTATATTTACTGAGGGCAGAAATAAAGTCCTACTACAACCTTCAAAGAAATCAACGTCCCATCTAAGATCACGGCATTACCCCAGACTGTCACTAATGTCTAATGCAGTATATTTTTTTCCTAATGGAACAATCATGTTCAGTTAATGCAAGATCCTTCTAACAGCTGTTCAGTTCATTTCCTTCTTACCTGTAGTTTTTGACACCCTTCAAAGGAGAATTTTCACAAACTATAAAAATGGTAGAGGATTTATAGTTTATTTTTTCTAATCGTGATTATCGTACTAAAAATATGTATGTATTTTTAATATTTTTACTCAGAATAAATCATTGATTTCAAAAACCAGTGTCCATCATCAGTGTGTGCACACATCTGCCCTGAAGTTGGACACTGTAATGCCATCCGAAACTTTGGCTAAAGAAGGAGGTAACGCAAATCTCAAATAATAAGGAATGACTTTTTTTTTTAAATTTACCATTTTTCTTTATTGTCAAGGACGAGTTGTTTCACAGAATTTTAACAATTCATCAAATTTCAAAGTTGATTTTCATGTTCTCTGAAGGTTCTATCCAAGTTTTGTTACTATTTCAGTTTTGTGAAGCAACTGGTCAGTAATGATCTAATAACAGAACATGAATAGAACCTTCACAGAACTTTAAAAACTCCACTTTTAAATTTAATGAATTTTTCAAATTCTGTGAAACAACCTTTCTTTACGTAGTAAAATGTATATTTAAAAAATTTGATTTTGGTGAACATATTTCTAGGATACTTAGCACCAAAATCTTCACCTTTAGATTGTTAAAACATCTTTTTTCAAGAAAACATCTTTTATAGAGCACGGCTGATTACGGAGGCCATTGAAATTCATAAAAATCCCGTAAACATTAATAGAAACGATGGAGCTAAGCTCAATAGTTCTTGGTATCCGGTAGTTGAAGGTTACACCAGAGCTAAACGAAGAAAACCACTTTAAATATTATACGTTAATGTTAGCTCAGAGGGTTGGAGCTGGCAACACGGTATCACATCCTCATACATAAGCTAGCATTTCACCACAACCTCAAATAACACATCTGCCCTGATGATGGACACTGCAATGCTGTCCGAAACGTTGGCTAAAGAAGGAGGTAGCGCAACACGGAATAACGCCCCAAAAACAAATAACAAAATTATTTTGGCCGTGAAAATCTTAAATCATATTTGTTAAAACATCTGTTTTTGTGAAGGCGAGTGGTTTGGACATTTTTAATTTTATATTAATTTATACTCTGCTTACTTCGGATTACGTCGTCATAAATTGAATAAATGTTTTCATAAACGTCATAAATGTTTTCGATCATATTTTTAATGATTTTTGTCTAAACTGACATTTTTTCCTCAAACATTATTTCAATAATATTACCACGCAACTAGAGAGCCTACAGCCCATTGACGAGCGATGGCAGATTTTTCAAATTAATTCATACAAATGGCACATTGCAGAAAGTAGTGAAAAAAATGATTCTCGGTGGAAAAAAACTACTTTTCGAAGAAATAATGTCAAGGACACTCACATTCCGATGTTGGTTTAATAAAAATATGTTAACTCGCTACCTAACTGATATCACGTCAGTTTCCGCTAAGGGGTACGTAGGAAGTATCGACCGCCACAATGCTCTGTCTCAGAACAAACTCTTTGCTTTATTCACATTAATATAAAATATGTTCACTAACTAACTGATATCACGCCAGTTTCCGCAAAGAGTGCGTAGGAAAAATTACACGTCATAGATTCTCTTTACACTTCTTTCTTTCGCGACAACCATCTAATCATCTTTCCAGAACACCTAATTGTATATTCGGTCATACAAAGTTTCATCGTTCAAACATCTCAGAAATCTGTTTTCCGCAACATTCAGTTGATCGTTCATTTGCCAGTTTCATGCCTCACTGCCATACATTTGGGTTGGTAACAGCTCTCCTCATTGTACACTCAGCTTCCAAGATATAGTAAATATATCAACTTATAATTTTATTTTTCACTTATAATTTTAAATTTTCACTAATAATTTTATATCGCAATGCCAATTTTTCAGATTTATTTGGCCACTTTGTTTAAAAATATTATGTTGTAAGTTAAGAGTATTGAGTGGTGAAACAAAACCTTTATTGTAAATTATATTTATCAAAAACGTGCCTACACTACACAAAAGTTATCATGTTATGTAAGAACTTCAATTTTCTATATATTTCCGTATCTTTTGAAGCCTTTAAAGGTTGTGAATATTGTTTAGGGATGTACTATGAATGTACTTATCTCATTTCATCAAAACAGAATTTTGTATTCGTGTTCTGAGTTATCTAAGCCTTTCATTAGACGCAAAAAAGACAAGATTGGCGTTTACATGCTAGCAGAGATTGAGAAATTTTATACAAAAGCGATAGAATTGATGAAATTATAATTTTTTTTCAGAACAGCTACCTTAAGCCGATTCAGCAAAAATCTTAGTAGATAAATCATTAAAACAAATAAACCAAAATTCTTATGGAATGGCAAAAAAGTTTCTAAATTATAACATAATAACAGTAAAAATACAGTCAATCAGCGGTTTAAGTCAATCAATCGGCGGTTAAAGACAATCAATCAGCGGTTAAAGACAATCGATTAGTTAAGGCGATGCCAAACGTATTAATGCAAAATCATGTGTTTTTGGTTTGAAAATTTGGTCGCCTAGAAATGTTTCAGATGCTTTAATTAAATACTGCGAGTAGAATACAAATCGAGTGTTTTCTAGATAAGTCTTTTTATAAGCCCAGAAAAAAATAATGTAATGGCCTATGAAAACTGCTTTAAAGTTCAAAATCTCCAACTTACGAACGCATTTTCGGTTATGATTTGATTGTATTATGTGGCAAATTAAGTTATTTATTAAATGATCAAAAAAAAAAAAAATTTGCCTGAACATCCACAAAATAAAATAAAAGGCACTTTTTGGCCTTGTTTTTTTCTTGCATATATCAAAACAGGCGGATGGTGTTAAGCAGGAATTTAAACCTTATCGCCATCTACGTAAGGGTTGTTATTGATAGCGGCTCAATTTAAAATATCACACAACGTTGTGCATTGCCTTAAATACAATCGATATGCAGCGTTAAATAGGAATCTCTTGAATGGAGGAATGAAGGTAGTGCAGAGAAACTATTATCGTAACTATACGTATAGCAGTATCATTTTATTTATTATCTGAAACAGCAAGTATGGTCTCGAGCAGTGAGCCCTAGTTTCATGAAAAATTTTTTTTTAGAAATTCATGGAAACACGAGTGACACCATGCAGTAATAATTACGAGTGTTCCAAAAAATCAAGAAAGCATTTTTTTATGTTGACCAATCGGTTAAATTATAATAAAATTAGGTTTTTAAAAAAAGGGATACCTGCTTAATGGTGTTTCAATGCACACCTTCTAGTGAAAGTAATACTTTCGCCATAGAAATATACATTTACACGTATTATAATTTCCAACCGGGAGTGAGCCTAATTTGATAGAATTTCATAAAGGATTCATGTCACAGGTATTCAGTAAACGAGATAAGCCCCAAACAAGCATCGGGGTAACCATGCCAACGACTCGCCTGCAATATACCTAAGTGTATACATTAAATTATTTGGTTTTCCTTGTGTGCAAGATAATTTAGTTTGTTTAGGCATTGAATTAATATTCAATCCTTTTTCTGCTCGGTAGCACTTATCACAACATAATATAAATACCCTGGCACTCGGCAGATGCGTGCCACGACTTTTCTTCTAATTTTCGTGATTTTCCAGAAAAAATCGTTATCGGTCGGTTTTCCGAAATATAAAAATGTTTTTTATCATATTTTATTCATATTTTTGCAAGTAGGGGAGGTAGGGGAGGGACGGGCAGTCGGGAGACATAGGCACCCCCCTTTTATTCTTATCCGGTCACAGATTTTATTTTTTTTCCTAATTTTGTAGTTTACTTTACCGACTGACAACACTGTTCATCAATAGACTATCTGTGATTTCTGTCAGTTGTTACACACAGACACGTTTGAAGGTAATGCACTCGTAAAAGTGAATATTTTGTTGTGGTTTCGGATCGTAATAAAGAGACAACTAACGAAAGGTATGTCTATTTTTTATTATATATCTCTTGTATATTTACTTACTTATAAATCAAATTGAAATTCATGCTTAAATACCTAAATAAAAAGAAATACCGGTAACTTATGTTGAAAATGTATACAGAGGGAGTAATGGGCATTCTGATGTGAGGGAGGTTTGGGCATGCCCAAAGCTCCCTACTATATATTGAGTATAGCAGGATTTTTTAAAATTCTTATTACCTGCTTTAATTAAACTATTTGAATAATTTTTTATTACAGAAAGATGCCCTTCAAATTCAAAAAGAAAGATTTGCGACGGGAAATTCCTAAAGATTTGATATTACGAGCCATAGAAGAGGTATCAAAAGGATCAAAAATAAAAACAACAGCTGATAAATATCATATCCCTAGATCAAGTTTGCAACGGTACCTTAAACAAAATTCTGTAAAGGATTCTTCGCACAGATTTATAACCTCACAAATTTTCACCGACGAAGAAGAACAAAATTCCTGAAAATTGGATCGATAAATTTACTACAAAAGACTGTTGTGCACTATGTCGGCCGAATCGAAGACATTAATCATACCATGGCTACAATAAAATTTGTGAGGCTGAGTAAGATAAGAAACACCTTTTTTTTCCTGAAGTAGATGACGTAGCTAGTGTCCCACTAGACGACGAGATCAAAACTAAATTGCAAGGACCAAAGACATGCAATAAAACCAAACGTGGTAGCTTTAAATACACATTTGATAAACCTTTATGGGTTATACCTAATCTTAGATAAGTTAAGATACTATTTAAGATGTTTTTTTTATTTGTTGTTAACTTTTATTTTTGAATACTATTATGGATATCAAGTGTTTTATAGGCCATGCCCAAGCCTACCACAGGGTGTGTCCAAACCTCCCTGCCATAGGGAGCATCGGGCAATTCTGAATAACTTCTGAAATTATCTCGTAATGTTGAGACTGATTATAATTTCAAGAAAGTTCTCTCTAAAATACCTAGCCAAATGTGTGGTGAAATAAGAATTGGCAATAAATATTGATTATCTATAAGATCTTTATGCATTTAATTTTTTATGCATTTAATTGTGAAAAAGTGCCAATCCCTCCCCTACCTCCCCTAATAGGTACGGGACGTCGCTATTCAAAATCAGTTATTTTTAGTGAAATCGTTTCTTTTCACTATGCATTATTCGTTAATGGCTTGAATTGATACGTCCACATACAAACGCACCAACACATAAGTTTGGAAGAAAAAATAAAGGGCAGATTTTTTTTAATTAAAAATAATTATCTGTATTTTGTTGCTTTCTTATAATTTTTAATATTTTTGTTTAGTAAATAAAAAAATTATTATTTTAAAATGTTTTATTTATTTATTTATTAATTAACGCCCATTTTGGGGCGTTCACATATGAATATTAAGAAATATACATTATTTATTGTACATAACTGAATTGCTTCATTAACAAAATTTAATATTTTTTAAAAGATAAATTGAAGATGTCCACTGACTTGGTATAACTGTTTCCCATATGGTAGTTAGTCCCAAAATTTCTGCACTGAAATAAATCCCGGTTTCTAGTGTTACGTTGTCATTAAAGAATATTTTTAATGTAAAAAAAAATATATACCTACATTTTCATAAAAAATATCGTTGATTTGAGGCATTAATATTACAGGGTTTTCCAATAAGAGGTGTTATTTTGAATTTAATTAAGAAACTAATGATTTTTTATGGCCGGAATTGGATGGTATTGATATGGACAACGTTTACTTTCATCAAAACGGCGCTACGTGCCACACAAACAAAGAAACCATTGATCTTTTACGGGAAAAGTTTCCGGACCGTGTTATCTCTCGAAGAGGTGATCACAATTGGCCACCGAGATCTTGTGATTTAACACCTTGCGACTTCTTCCTTTGAAACTACGTGAAAGAAAAAGTCTACGTCAACAGCTCAGCGTCGATTCAAGACCTCAAAGATGGAATTCGTGAGGCTATCAAGGACATAAGGCAGCCACTTTGCGATTTGGTTATGGAAAATTTAATGAAAAGGATATGGTCCTGTAGGCGTGGTCGTGGTGGTCATTTGACTGATGTTATTTTTCGCTATTAACGGTATACCTTTTTCTTTATAATGAAATAAACATTTGATCATTTTTATTAAAAAATGGCATTTACTTTGAATATCAAAATAACACCTCTTATTGGAAAACCCTATATTTTCATGTTACTCATTTATTTTTTAATACTTTTACTTCGTCTCTCTTTATATTCATCATATTGTTTTTAAAAAATATGTACTTCACAATATATAAGACGATTTATTTTCATAAACCGTTAATACCATTGCGGAGTAAAAAATATAAGTTCATTGAAAGTTTAATTTTAACATATTTAAAATATGAAAATCTTAGATGAATCTTATGTTAGCTTTAATCTGAATTAAATCATTATTTTATTTGAAATCATTTATCCTAAAACAACATATATTAAAAATAAATAGCGTACTGAGTTGGAAACTAGGAACGAATAATGAAGAAATAAAAACAAGTAGATAAATAACATTTATTATGCAGAGATATTGAGAGAGAACAAAAATTATTCATTTTAAATCATATTTGTATTACCCGTTTTATTAGTATTGACTTGTCATCCTCATTGAAAAGCACAATAAAGCAATGAGTGACCGTTAAATAGCCGCAGCGGACTCGTGTCCGGATAAGTATAACAACGGCTAATCGCCGAGGAGACCGATTGCCGATCGCCCGCCCTAAGCCACCATGAGCGATGCACCAATCTCATTATGAACCATGCCCACGTCATCGATCAACGGCTTTACATCATATTAAAAGGAACGTTTTCAATCGAGTAAGAAATCTCCATTGATATCGTGTTTTTCCGGCGGTCGATCCGGGCCGCTACACAGTGGGACGCTTTCCGATGTTAGCTGCCCAAAAACTGAAGTTTAAAAGACAAATAATTTATTTTGTTACATGCACTGTTTTTAAGAAAATTTTATGTTGGTTAGTTATGGGGAACTCGAAAAAATTCCAACGCCTGTCGTAGACAATAAATCTTTCACAGCAAGCTTACCACCTAGATTTTACTAGGGTGCACTACATAATCTGATCAAATGGTACTTTGCGTGGAGTGTGATTTGAGTTATAGTGTTTGTTTTAAGTGAATAAAATTTGCATCAACATTATTTTTATTTTCAAGAAGCATTGCAATTTTATAACAATAATAATTGATGAGCTGAAAACAATCAATGATCAAAAAATTAATATCGATTACATTTAATTCTAAAAAAGTCGTCTTCCCTTTTTTAGCGAACTAGCGATTGCAAAAAGGATGCACGACAAGAACGTTTTTCATGGGAGGGGCAAGATCTCATAATTTTTCAGCTATTTCGAGATCTCGTTAATGCCTGCTATTTTCCCCTAACATACTGGATATATTTGAAGAAAGTCGCTGCGCCTTCCCTGCAAGTACAGTAGTTCTCATTCATCCACAGTTCTCAATTTAGGCGTAATAAAAAATACTAAAGTATCAAAAGTAGTAAGGTGATAATATCTCAAAAATATCACCCACATAAAATAACTGTGCTCTCTGACTGTATTATTGGCATTCAATTACTAGTACACACGAGTCCGTAGGGTAGAGCGTAATATGTCACCAAAAGTATAATTTCATATCTGTTATCTAATAAATAGCTAATGAATATAAGGTACTATGTAGATAAATTTGTATTTGTGTTTCTAAATAATAACAATGTTCCCAGTGTGTGTTTGGGCCGTCCGGGTTAGCAGGGCCGGCCAGGCCCGCTGGGCTTCCCCGGCGTCTGCGCCCGCACGTGCCCGCCATTGTTCTCGTTCCGTCAGGTGATTGATGAGTCTTTGTATGATTAGTCCAACGAATCTCAAATGATGATACAATCGAGGCGCTTTGTAACAAAGGCGCGTACAGGACAGTGTTTTAATTTCACATTGTGAAATGTTAAGGATCATCATTAGTGAAAACTTATCAGCTGGTGCGTGAAATTCACCCTGTTTTATGTGAAATTTATACGGCATGTGAAAATAAACGAACTCACGGTATTTTAGTTAATCAGCACTGCCTTTGAATGGTTCTAAAAAAATATGTTAAAAATAATTTTAAAAATCAACCCGTAAAAAACGTTTTTTTTTACTATAATACATTCATATTTAAAGACGTATTATGTAAGAATTCTTTTTTTTTTTGGTTTGGCAGAGAGTTAAACTTATTTCCCGAGGACTGACATAAACTAAACTTTTAAAATGTTAATATAAACTTTAAAAAGAATGGTTTGATTGAGGATTTAACCTTCCTCACTGGGACTGGAGACAACTGAGCAAAATCTTGAAATCTCGATAGAACCGATATTTATTTCTTATATCAACTTCTGTAATCAAATATCAGAGAAATGGGTATGTGTCCGCGTGCTCAAAAGCTGATATAATGCATTGTCGTTGACAACGAGTCTATCTGTCGAGTTTCTGCTTGATCAAATGTCGGGAAGTGGGTTAATTTTCATTTCAAAATTTTGCATTCATTAACGAAAACTAAAACGAAATGAAACGAAAACATGATTTGTATGTGAACATGAACAAATTATATCCGTTCACCTTTCCACCTGGCGATGTTTTCTTACTGATATGTATAATTTTCCAACAGTTGGTAGTAAACATTAAAGTAGCACATACACTGTGTAATACCACCGCCAGTATTGCTTTCGTAATCATTGTTAAGTGTATGGTACCTAATTTTCCCCAGTCTCACAGCAGATCGGCAGGAGAATCACTGCAGCAGCCTACCACGAGTGAGAGTGGCTCAGTTGGTTTCATTATTATATGTTGCCTTCCATGCTTGTTCCTCCCATAAAATAAAAATGTGTCTATGCAGTTCACTCCTCCTCACAGGGCTGAATACTGAATACCCTCAGAATGGTTGACGCCCCCCAAAGCTTTGCGATTTTCATAAGCCTTTGTTGCACCTCCGCCTTTGGTTTTTTGTTGTTTTGCAAAATATTCACTCACCTTAAGCAAAGAGGGTGTTGAAATTAAAAAAATTTGTTCATTATTCGGATAAAATGTTCAGGAGATGCATAAAGTTTTGCGAAAATATTCCTTTCATTTAGATAATTAAAAAGTTTAATGTCGAAAATTTATTGAAAAAGATCTACACAGCCATGTATTTCATCTTTTAAACACGCCTATCTATTTATGGTTCTGCCGCTGAAAACGCCATTGTTATATTTCGTTCCATTACATGCGTCGTTTTTGAGCAACGGGAGACTTTACAACAAAGCTATCTACGGTACTACATTATAAATTAGTATTAACAGAATAATAAAAATAAAAAATAAAACTGGTTTTCTGGTATACATTATTATTTTTTAAATTTCTGCCATTCGTATTAAATTGGAAGTTGAAATCGGCGAAATTCGTTCACAGTTTACAAGCTTACCTTTCTACTGTGAGTCACTGTCCTTCTTTCTAACCGTTTCGCTTCTACTTGATAGTTGCCCGGCTCCTGTGAAGACATCTTGCTGACGGTGCCGGTCAGACAACTGGCCAATACATTCCTCTCCGATAATTGGATTACACTTCTTTCATAAGACCGACTCAAACCTTCAAGCCACCCCTCGAGCTGCGAGACACGAAACAAAAGAGGAGAACCTAACACATAAAACGAGATTTGTGCAGAATTGTTTATTAAGTGCCTACTTGTGTGGTGTCTGTTTACTTAAGGAAAAGTTTGAAGGGTCTCGATCGGGCTATAGACTCCGCGAGATTAGCTAATGGAATAATCCTTCCGTTTCCCAAAGCGAATGATTTATTTGCCTTCCACACACGTATATTGTTTTTTTTCTCCATTTCCTTATAGAACGGATAGCCCTCCCGTGGAACATCGTAGGGAGAGAAAGATATTTATCGCATGAGTATGATTCTTACAGTACGATAGGACCTTGATTTAGCTCTAAAAGGGCAATCATTATACTCGCCTCACTAATGCCCTATGATACACACCGACTTTATCAATTCACTTAGTCTGTCTAAGGTTAAATTGCGAATTGTAATTGGAAAATTAGGTGCTCCTTTGTGAAAAGAAAGAAAACCGTTGTGCAATTACACCAAATGGAATGCAGTTAAAAACCAATTATTTTTATAGCACGTACAAGTTTTTTCATGGCCGTTTTTTACTGTGAGTTTTTTTCAAAGCGTAATAGAAATACAGCACTGATTACTAATTTAAGCCGATAACTATAATATGTATAGATTAGAGTGCATTTGAAAGGCCAAGAGACAGTAAATTTCTTCTTATCTGTCTCCTGTATTTCCATTATTCAGAAGGAAGTTGTACTGTCCTCCATCGGATTTTCAAAGGTTTCCGGTAAGCTTTTGTTAAAAAAATTAAAATGCCCGTAGACATGTTCCGGAAATCTACGATCTTGATCACTTGATCACATCCTCAGATATATAATATGGCCTAAACTTAATTACAAAGGAAAATATTGAGGAAAAGTGTGGAATAGGAAGACGGCTATTATAATAGCCATACAAATAAGTATGGTATGAAGGGATGCCTCTTCTTATTTCTTATACTGTAGAAGGCTGAGAGTAACTTTTACAATAAATATCTCCAAGGAGGAGATTTTTTCTCTTTTATTTTGTGTGCACTTTACGTACGTAAATTACAGATTTTCCTACCCAATTTTGAATTTTATATTTTCTTCTCCCCCATAAGTCCGAAAGTGACGAAAATTTGAACACGTTTCTGTAAGGAAATTACAAAAAACTTTAGAGCATTAACCACCCTTATTTGAAAACAAAACATTAGGAATTTGAAATTTTTTTAAATTTTTTTACAATAAATATATCAAAATCTGATGTGTTCGAAACCAATTATCTTCAGTTCTAAACACTTCCATTAAATTAATTGGCTTGAGGTAACCAATAATGAAGATATTAAATTAATCTGTTTAGTTCCTTCATTGTTTAACTCATGTGGTCTCACAGAAATCATTGTGTCTCTCTGTCAAACGGTGTTGGAAAAAAAACTGGATATTAAAATTTTGCACCATGCATTATATGAAACCAAAGTGTCGGACAGTAATTTGAAAAAAAAAACTATAAGACTTCGTGAATTTTTTATTAAATATTTTTTTATTTAAAACAATAATAAGTGAGGTGACATTAACATTTGTAATACATTTGTCGAATAAAATGAGTGCGTTTTTGTATCTTTTTTTGTTATCAGCAATATTAGTTTAAAAAAAACGCCAAGTGAACCCTTTTTTATGTGTGTATTTTAAATTAGAATATTAAAAAAAAGTAAGTTTATTTTTAATAATAAAATTTCAAAGGGTGTTTCATCACCTTTCAAAAACATATTTTTTTTTATTTTTGAATTAATAAAATTGAAATAATATTCCATTTATTTGGATTCCTTAACAAAGCTAAGATACTGCGCCTTCTGACAGAATAGGCCTCAGAGTTAAATCAATATAGCGTCCTAAAGGTAATTTTGCAAAAAATGGCGGTATATAAATCATTCAAATATTATTATTATTAATGATAAGATTTTATTCCTAAATCATAGAAACGTGATGATAAGTATTATCAAAATACCCGCAAACAGGCTTTGCCATTGAGTATTTGTTTATTGCATACACTTATAACCATTCCAATCATAAGTATCAAAACTTTCAATTAAAAAAAATTTATGATTTTTTTAAATGACTGGCAACTCTCAGAAATACACGGTGAAAAATGATTAAGGTTGATTTATTAAAATCCTGTTTAAAAAGTGACAACATGCCATTTCCCAATGAACTATCTTTACTTTAATAATATATCGGAACGCGTGGTCACACAGCTGTGCTTATCCTGTTATTATGCAATGACGAAGTGCGAAAATATTAGTATTTTTATGAACACGTGTTGCGACGTCGCCAGAACACATTCATGTTTTACTGTTTTTTTTTTAATGGGAAATCTATCAATTCATTCGATACATGGAACAGGAATAATTTGATTACAAATAATAATTTTCAATAAATTATCCATATTTTATATTAGTAAGTTTCTTCGTCTATAACATACAAATAGAATTTATATAGTTTTCATTGTGAATACAGCAAATAAATAGTCAAAATTTAAAAAATAAGTTTGTCAACCATTATTTTACTTGGGTATTTACCAATTTTTGTATTTGTGTTCCGTTCTAGTGAACTGATTTAAGCCTATGTATATACATTAAAATACTCCATAGTAGATGTGGGGAAGATGTACGAATTATATTTTGAAATACTCTATTCGGATATGGTATCCAACATAGCCAAAGTCCTTCAAATTTTATTTTTACTTTGATCAGTTAAAAAAAAAGTAAATTTGAAACAAATGTCTTAAAGTTCAAAAAAAGCTTTGTTTTCGTGGAAGCTTAAAAATGTGATTGTGACATTTGTTTTTGCATTGTGCTAATAGTGGTAAAAGTGGTGTTAATCCTATCGATCCAATCGCTTACAAGCCGTGAGGGCTGGAAATAAATTGTCTAACTTCGCAATACTTTATTCAGGAGTACCCCAGAGATTCGTTTTGAGTCCACTTCTCTTCATACTTTTTGTAAATGATAATAATCGAATCATTTGGTCTCTTGTCTCACTGACGAAAATCAATAATCAATAGTCTCAAGATCCGTATAACTGAACGTCAAGCCCCGTGGATGTCTTTAAACAAGCTAAAGCTGAATCCATCTAAGACTGAGTCTTTCTGGGCGGCCACAAACAAACGTCAACATTTCATTGACGATTCACCTATTTCTCATTCCGGCAGCGATATCATCCCAAAAACACCATCAAACTTCTCGGTGTCAATTTAGATTTGGATTTTTCGTTTAAAAATCAAATAAATAGGACTGTAAGCACTGTTTTTTTTTACCCAAGACAACTCAAGTCTGTCCAAAGAAACCTTCCTACGGAAGCAACAAATCTACTTATCAACTTTTACGTAGTCTCACGTCTCTATTACTGCAATGGAATTTATGCCAGCCTTCCAAAATATCAAATTGACAAACTTCAATCAGTGCTTAATGTAGCAGCACGGCTAACCGGGGTTTCTAAATATTCATACATTTCAGAACACCTTCGTAACCTTCACTGGCTTAAGTGCCCTGAAAAAATCCAGTTCAAATTGTGCTGCACGGTGTTTAAATCCATCAATGAAATAGCCCCACCCTACATCTCTGAACTATGCATCCCGGAAAACACTGGTCTGAGGCAGTCAACTCTTAGATCAGCAACATCATCAGCTGTAGGCAGACTGATGGAACTCAGGCGCAAGCCAAATACTAAGTTTGGTGATCGCACTTTTGGAGCATCTGAGCCGAAGGCTTGTAATAAACTTCCTCAGGAACTAAGATCCATAACAAGTCGAAAAGAATTCAGGTCTAAACTAAAAACTTACCTTTTTAAGCTGTCATACCCTTAAATTAAATATACCATTCTTGAAATAAATGGCAATTTTATCCAATTTTCCAATTATGTCCTAAATCTTTTAACTAAATTTCGCTAATAAACAATCAGTCAATGTTAATTAAGTGTTAATCTCAAGTGACCTACCAGGTGATTATTGTGCTGTATATTACCTCGATAATTAGTTAGTAATAATATAGATCATTGTAGAAATGTATTATATTATATTTATACAGCAAACTTGAGGTGATTTTGCACAAAACAGCGCTATACAAATCATTCAAATATTATTATTATTATTTAAGTTTGCAAGTGAATTCGATAGGACACAAAGGATTTCATCATTTCTTAAGTATCACTCATATTTCGCTTTGTTGATTGCTTGGCGGTTTTTTTTATAACATAATAATTTCAGAGGAATTCACTGGGCCACTTGACATTGAGCCATTATGTGGTGCCACGGATTAATTTCAGTTTGCAGATTTCACATGTACGGTTGGTAAGAAAAGGTTGCGTGGCACTGAACACTGATAGTGCTGACGGACATGGCTTGCGTTCCGATTTGGTATTATTTAATGGCTTTTTAGGAATAAAAACAAAGTTATGTCGAGCACACGGATGGTGCCCATCATTGCGCATTAGTTTATCTTGAAGAACATACCTAGTGAATGCTGTCCACAGAATTACAAAGCAAATAAGGTTTGAGAAAAGATTTTGTCTACTTATCTTAATTATTTATGTTTTTTTTGCAGTTGGTTTTTACCCCACTGTTTTTAGATTTGTAATCGGAACTTATATTGTATTTCAGAAGAGTTCTTTATCGTACACGAATTTATCAATCATATTTCACACTCAAATAATATTTGATTTGAATATTGAAAAAAAAACAAGAAGAGTCGAGAAAAAGCAGAAAAATCAAGAGGAAGCCAGAACAAGCAAGAAAAAAAAGAAAAAAACAAGAAAAGTCAAGAAGAGCGTAGATTTGACAAGAAGACCCACCAAAACACAAAAAGAAGCAAGAGAGGGGGGAGATGTTGTAATAAAGTGTAAGAAGAGTTTAGAAGAACCAGGAAGAGTCAAAAAAGAACCAGGATGAGCTATGAAAGGCGAAAAGATGCCAGAAGATGTAAAAAAGTCAAGGCGAGCCAAGAAGAGTCAAGTAGAGTTGAGAATAACTAAAAAGAGGCATTGGAGGAGACCCACCCTTTCCCAAGGGCTGTGTGAGGAAACTGCTTGCTAAACCTCCTTAGCCGCACACGTCGGGACTATATTTTTTTGTAAAAAGAAGCAACATTTATTTTAAAACGATTTTAGACTAAAAATCAGAGATGTGTTCGCCCGATGGTTTGGCATCTAAAGTGAAATAGTAAAGAAAGAAAACAATATTTACACGTATAAGTATGATTCAAACATGAAAATATACAAGCCGCGTATCGAAGGCAGTTGACTAAAAAGAGCCAAGAAGAGGCGAGAAGATACCAAAAGAGTCAAGGAAAGCCAAGAAGATTCAAGAAGAGCCAAGAAGCAAGAAGACAGAGAACATAAGGAAAACGCTCAATCGTTTCCTTTAATCCCGCCCATCCTAAATTCCAATATTGGCTTATTAGGATTCTATGTATACCGGTCGATTGAACTTCAACATCCTTCCTCTACTCAGAGCACGTGTTCTAAGTCCTAACAAATAAGTGCTCCCTGGTGTACCGGTCGCACCGGGACAAGAGTGCTTCTGGCTGGGGTGGTATCGTATTATTTTGCACTGCCCTTCTTTTAAATCTCCTTGCTTTTAACAAAACTGAAGCTTCTAGAAGATAACTTATGATGTAGAGTGCTAATTATTGCATGTGTGGGAAAAAAAGGTTAAAAATAATTGTTCTTTATTGCATTTAAAATTCGGACATGTTGCATTTTGTTCGGAAATGCAAATCTTTTACAGCATTTCAACAAACATTGAAATGCCCAAATAATTTGAAATATTGTTCCGGCATGTCTCTGTGAATGATTTTTCCATTCATACCCCACAATCCGCACGTGATACTGAATACCGCGCAAATAAAACATCTAGTTAAATAATGAACTATTTTACGTGGAATTATCGTCATTGGAATATTATCAATTTATACAGCGTTTAATATCCGTAGCATTATATACACATTGTTCTATTGCTAACAATGTAATATAAAAATCCCAACTAAAAATGTTTTCACGTAAAGCATGTTTTGTGTGATGAATTAAAATTTTAAAATAATGTTTTTTTTATCTAATTACTCGTGATTGTCGTCGTCGGACAAGAGCAATCTAGTTTTAGTAATGTAAACCTAGAAACTGAACAATTTAAGTATTTATTTAAAGTTTATATTCTGATAAATTTTGGATCAAATCCGTCTTACGATCTTGATACTTACCCCGCTTAGCAACCATTGCTTTCAATCGCTTTGTCTTAGCTAGTGCAGTCATTATTTCAAACAAAGCAATGGGATAGTCGAAAGGTACCCAGTTACCTCTAATACGGAGGTATATATTATAGGTACAGTTCCATTTACAAATGGGGGAAAGGAAGGGGTGGGTTAACTAGGGACGGATTACCATTGTTTTAACGGTTAATCTAATGTACTCCGTTTACCTTATAACTATTCAAATCGAATGGCATTACTGCCGGGTCGAGACACAGACTCTCTTTGGGTAGAAGAATTAAAGGGTCGGGTTGTTGTGCATTTATTTATTTTTTTATATCCAGTACCGTCTTGGTTATTCAATTTTTCGACGAGTCGTATATTTTATACGACTATATAAACAAAGTAATAAACCAGGATTATAATACATTTACAATATTTGTAAAGCGCTATTGAGGGAATTTTTCACTAAATACGGCGCTATAAACAAAAAATTCCGACTTTATGTCCGGGTTAAATCTTTCCCACAGGAAAAAATAAACCCTTCCACACACTTTTCCACAAATAATCATCTAGTCAATCCCCATTATGCAAGTGCATTATATAAGCATAATAAATACAAAACAATACAAAAACAACACGTCAATTCACCAGAGATCAAATGGGAAAATAATTCAGACTCCAGATATTTTCATATCAGAGGGTTTGGCTCGGTAGAACTACTAACAGGGCCTATAAATCCTACTGATCCCTCGGCATAAATATTTTAAAAAATCTGATTAGAGTTATTACAGTTTTGATAGTAAAAATTCCTATAAAAAATTTGGCGTTATCGTGTTTATGAAGTGATAGAAAACTTACCCAAAAATGGTAACCTTTTAAATGTATTTAGGACTATTTGGTTTGTAAAAGTAATATGAACCTTTATTGGGGATAGACTTGAAGCTCTTCGTTTCACGCCCGTCAAGAAGCAATTTGTTTTTAGAATTTAAATGACAGAAGTCTGAAGGTCCGCATGTATAAACAGTTCGCATTATCTTTACTGTATTAATATATTGTATCGCTAGTTGTTTCAACGTCTTTTATCGTATTTCGCTCATTTAAATAAGTGAAATTTTCTTTCTTTATATGTTGGGACAATTCTAAATACTTTAGTCACCATCTTAGCAGACGGAATTCTCTTGACGGTCCTTATACATCCTCACTTCGCATTATCCCTGCTTAATATGTCTGTGTGCCTTAGGGGAGAATTGACCATTTGGAACGGTCGTATGTTTCTGATACCCCTGTTTGGCCTCAACTGTCCACGAGGGTACGAAGAACTACCTACAGAGACAATAATAATTATTATTGGACTTAAGAGTATTCCGACCCACTGCGCCTCGTCTTTTATATGGCCCATTCGTGGAGAAATCATTTATCTTTAATGCGCACAGAGGACCAAATGGTTTCCAGGACACACTCCAAAATAACTTATTTTCTTTGACAATCTAAATACTTGAAAGAAGCCATCTTGCATGATATGAGAGATGCTACTTGATTAAATAATATGGTTTCAACATAGTTTAAAAGTAATACTTGTATTTTACAAAATATTAGTTATTGAAAACTAGAAAAATTCTAACATAATTATTCTTTCAATAGGAAGCTTTAAGTTATTTGAATAAATGTGCTAGTTTCGTCAATGACGGTTTTCAGAAGAAACACTGACATTTATTAACACTTCATAAATAAATTCAAAAGGTGATCTTCTGAACAGTTTGTATATAAGAACGTAAAGCAAAAAGTCGTAGTATATTTTCAAAGGTAACAAATGGTAACACTTTTCGAAATGTGAAATAGTTATCAGAGACTTTACTATTTCGAATTCAACCATTGATACGTAATTAACTTAGCAAGCTTCAATCACAGCGCTGATTCTTTCGTGTGGATTTTCTATATACCGAATTTGCCGTCTTGTCAGGAATATAAAACGAACGGCCTGTTGTCGTGGTTGATGTCATATCGAGTTGTTACTGGGGGGGTGGGGGAGTGTCGGGTGCGGAGGGGTGTAGCCTGCAGCCAATCAAGATGTGTGACGACTCGCTGATGGGGAGCTCTCTGCGAACCTTTCTAGAGTTTACTTAAACAAATACACGACCGACCCGCGGGCGCAATTAATGCAGAATTAGATTGTGTCGGATTAAAGTAATTAATGCCCTGCCGGTCGAGAAAACCCTGCGGAATTTAATATTTAAAACAGTACGAAAGCTTGTAAGCTATTTTGGTACGTTTTTTGTCTCCTATTTCTGTTGGTTTATTTATTTATTTTACTTGTGTGTTTTGCTCGCTGCTTTGTTTTCTGCCGTTCTCTATTGATACGAGTGTGGACTTGTTTTATTTTGAAGCATAATTTATGGTTCGTTTATGAATTTTATGTTTATTGATTACGCTCGTGTGAAATAACGCCCGTACACTGGTTTTATATGGTGCTTTTTGGCTAACAATAAGGCTATTCACACGTTCTCGGCCGAATATATAATAAACAGATAATCAATATGTGCTCCTCGGTGCGTGAACGTTTTCCGGGTTAGTTGCGATTAAAGCCATACCTCAAGATACTTTCTGAACTCTGAAAGAATTATCGTGTTGGTCACATTATAAGTAACGTACGTCCGGAGTTTCTTTTAGTAAAAACATTTCGTTTATTCGTTATCACATCCGTAATAAGTTCAACATTTTATTTTGCCAGAGTTACGATGGATAAATCAAATGATGATATTATCAATGCTTTTATGTAAGGCACTCTAATGGTATTACAAAGGGTAGTATCTTTCGCGAGTGTCTTGAATTTTTGCTTCCGTAAAGTAGACGTAAAGACGGGGCAGGCCGGGCCGGGCCTCACTTTACATCAAAGGAACCGCCGCAGCCTCTGACGTCGGGACTCGGCCCGGCCTAAAGCGTCTTCATAGAGCCACTCTACCTCCTACCGCAGTCTCGCTTTTGTACGTAATTCAATTCTACCCATGACCTCGGAGCTATCTAGTAGACCCCTCTTCATTTTATCAGAGTGCGTATTGCTCGTTAGAAAACGGGCGCTGGTGAAAAAACAGCACAAAGTTCCGGTGAAAAAAAGTATTAAATTATGTTGTGAATATTCTGCTCGGCAATTCTGCCTTCCGATGAGAAGGGCGGTGCCATGGCCCTGTTGCCTCACTCACTTTTTAATGTGAGTGAAACTCGTTGTCTTTACTCAGTACAAAAGGGGTCCCCTCAGGGAGCTCCTTTGTTTCTTTGCCTATCCGAGGTAGTGCTGGATGTTCCCACGTGGATCAAATGAACATGACGTATTTCCAGGCTCTTTATAAGTGCACGAAATATTGCCGTATACATATTTAATGACTTACAAGTTTCGGAAACGTGAATCAATTCCTGGAAAGCAATTTTAAAGCATGTAAAGACGTTTATTAAATTATATTCCTACCATTATCGGAAAGCCAGTCACTATTACGTCTATTTATTTATCAATATATTATATTTTACGATATTCTTTAAAAATAAATTACATCTTACTCTATGAAAACTCACATTTAACAACCATGGCAATTATTTGCATAGTATCTTTTCTATAAGTTTTACCTTTGGTGGGCCATTTTTGTCGTGGGTCACACAGATTTTCCTAGTGAAATGTGTAATTGAGTGTTTTGGTCTCTTCCCGTATTTTTGACAAGTACCTCAGAATCTTGATATTATTGTATTTTAACAGTACATCTTCCAGATAAAAACCATTCGGGGAATGAGCCAGGATATTGTATTTATTGTCAAAGTTCCCTCAAATAATTAACTCGCGGAAACAAAAAACAAGCGTAAACGAGTACTTTTTCCGTCCTCCCTAGTGAGACAGACACTCCTCTGACAAAGGACTTCTTCAGTCAAGTCAATGTCAAATCGACGTGCATCTCGGCATACCGGGATGCCGGGACACCGTGGGAGGTAACGTCAGCTTCTAATGTACCGTCTCGAGTTACGGGAAAGATTTCACGGTTTGACTTCAAAAAACGAGAGCAAGCACAGCTACAAAGGAACTTCCTCAATATTTGAACTGATATAATATGAAACAATGATATTATTTGCGTTCATTTTATAAAATTATTATTTCTTACTATACTGGTACATCATAGGAATGAGTGCCATGCAATATTTTTTTTTTTTTTTTATATTTACTCCACACAGGAGGCCCTGAAGAAAATAATTTCCCTCAGGGCCTATGTCATCTTTGGACATGTTTCTCATGTGACAAGTGTCAACTGTGTACAAATGTAGGGGCCCGCGTTTGGCGTGTATCCCGACTACGCACCGGTGCCGAAGGGATCAATGACGCTAGTTCCTCAGAGCATCTCCCATTGTAATACCGATAGAACAAGGACAGCATACCTACCTGACGCCTGTGCTCTAAAGATTGCAGTCCGTTTGTTAAGATTGGGGAATCTATCAAACGGACCGCCCGTTTCTGCACAGAGTCAAGGGTTTTTTTCAGGTATTTTGGGGCTCCAGACCAGAGATGGCTGCCAAATTCGATAGTAGGGCGCACTTGCGATTTGTACAGGGTGAGCAGTTGTGTACTATTAAAGTATCTGCGGGCCCTGTACAATACGCCCAGCTTCTGAGAGGCCAACTTTACTCTGGCTTCGATGGAGCCCCCGTACCTGAGCTGGTCACTTATAGTTACACCAAGCATATCAATGGAAGGCCTGTTCGGAAGATTGCTTCCGTTGAAGGAGACTAGATTATCATTTGGATCCCTTTTAGACGTAATCAGACAGGATTGGGTCTTTGAAACATTAAATTCGACGAGATTATTTTTACCTCAGGAGGAAATACTCTCGAGATAACCGTCCATTCTCTGCTTCAAACCCCTCCGAGCCGTTGGAGTTTGTGTGCCCTTTGGGGGCTTGTCAAACAAAAAACTATCATGAACTGTACTGTCATCCGCGTAACAATGAATTGGTGCACATGTCAAAAGGTCATTGATGTGCAACAAAAACAAAGTCGGAGACAGAACCGATCCCTGTGGGACGCCAGCATTTATGGAGTGCGAAGAAGAGGTGAAACCGTCAGCAACCGCCTGAATCGACCTATCCCTTAAAAAGTCAGCAATCCACGTACACAGGGATGCGGGAAGTCCGTAAGAATGCAATTTGTTGACAAGTCCTCTGTGCCAGACCCGGTCAAAGGCCTTGGATATGTCTAGTGCGACCGTTTGGGTCTCACCGTGACGTTTCAGGCACCGCCCCCAAACATGCGTCACATACGCGAGAAGATCACCGCACGAGCGGTTCCGCCGGAATCCGTATTGACGGTCGTTGATAATTTTGTTCTTCTCGAGGTATGTGAGCAGTTTGTCGTTGATCACACGTTCCATCACTTTGGACAGAACTGATGTGATCGCTATGGGGCGGTAGTTGGCCGGGTTGGAGCGGTCACCTTTCTTTGGAATAGGGTGAATTACCGCTTTTTTCCAACCACACTTCAGGGACATTTTGAAGAGCTTAGTCAAAACTGGAACTATTTCCGCAGCACACCTCTGCAATACCAGGGCAGGTATTCCATCAGGTCCACTAGCTTTGTTAACATCGAGCCCCCGTATGACGTGGAGTACATCCCGATGCCGGATCCTCAGCTTTTTCATATAGAAGCCGCAGTGAGGAACCGACGGCGGAACAGCACCCCCGTCGTCGAGGGTCGAGTTTTCCGCAAACATTTTCCCTAATAGGTTAGCCTTTTCGGTGGCGGTGTTTGCTAGTGAGCCGTCAGGTCTGGTAAGAGGTGGCAAACTGGGTTTGCAAAAATTTCGACCTATTGAGCCCGCAAGCGACCAGAATGCTCTGCTGCCATGCGGGCAGGCAGCCAGCTTTTTGCCGATCTGCAGGTCGTGTTCGAATTTTGACCTATTAATGATTCTCTTGCATTCCTTTGCGGATTTGTTGTATGCTGATCTGCTTTCGGGCGTTCGAGATGTGTTGTAGGCTCGGTAAGCCGCGTTTTTTCGTCGAACTGCTTCGGAGCATTGTCGACTGCACCACGGCTTTGAGCCCACACCAGTTTCTTTAGTAGTCGATTGTATGAAGCCATCCATCGCCGATTTGATGACTTCACCAATCTCCTGGGCACATCTTGAAGGGTCCGAAGTCCGAAAACAAACAGCTGACCACGGAAAAGCGTTGAAATGGGCCCGCATACCGAACCAATCTGCTGACCTATAGTGCCACACTTTTCTCCTCAGCCTCTCATTGGTTGGTCTGAGGCTAACGGGGATTGATGTCGTCACTAGGCAGTGGTCAGATGATCCCAGAGGCGCTGTGACGTCAATCTTATAACCGTGTGGCACAGTCGTTAAGAATAGGTCTAAAAGATTGGAGCGGTGAGTCTGCACATCAGGAACCCTTGTAGGCTCCTGAACTAATTGCTCTAATCCGTAGCAAATGGCAAAGGATTCCGCCTGTCGGCCAACCGAGTCCGTTGGGCCTGAGAACTTCAACCATGGTTCGTTATGAACATTGAAGTCCCCCAGAACAACAAACTCGGCCGAAGGGTAGTGGGGCAAGAGATCATCAATAGTATCGCTCAAATGTTTGAAGAGCTCGGAAGTGTCTGATTCGCTATGGTTCGGTGAGCGGTATAGACATGAGTAGAATCTTGCCGTACTGGCAAGATTGACGCGCACCCACATTACGTCGAATCTGGAGTTTTCCAGACTCAATAGTCGTACACAGTTGACGTCAGCTCGACTATAGAGGCAGACTCCTCCTTTGAATCGGAATTTGCTTGCGAGGGTAAAGCCCGGGCAGTCCAGATAGGAGACGCCTGCTACGAGACCGCTGTAACGACGTTAAAATTGTTGTGTTTTATGTTCATGAATTAAAAGTTTTTTTTTTTTTTTGTAAGGGTAGGAGGTGAAAGGAAAGGTCTGGAAAGGAAAGGTATGATGGGTGCGTAGGAATCTGGGGTTCAGGCTGTCCAGGAGTGATGAGCGTTTGGTTCCAGCCCACCCACTGCGGTGCTAGGCGATAAGCTGGGAGAGTCCGGCTGGAGAGGGCATCCAATACGCCCCAAACGCTAAATTATGAAAATTTACAGGATCTGAGACCATTTTTTTCGCTTTCAACCAGGTTTTTAATAGGTATATTTACAAAATAAAATAATTAAAAATATTATTTGGAATATTAGGTAGTATAAATAAATTCCTCTTCTTTCCCATTAGCTTTCTAGGTTTGCAATCGAAATTTCAGATTTCGTAGTTCCAGCTTTGTCATTTATATGTGACACCTCACAAAAGCTCTAGGGAAACTACATCGATAACCGGCTGGCCAACTTTGTAATTCAGAATTTGTTATCTTTTTCATTTAACGTTATGACATATAACTTTTAAGTATTTATGTTTATTCTTAGTTAATTGAAAACCTGATTTTTAACCCCGTGATATTTTTTATGGAAAAACAACTGTCATGTACAAAATTTATTTTAATAAAACAATCTCTTTCCAAAGTCATGTTCAAACAAAAAAATATAAATTTTTGTTTTTATCTAGGTTCTAATAACACATTATTAAGTACAGGGTGTTGACGTAAATGTTTTTTTATTTATTTATTTATTTATTAGGTACAATATTTTTTACAATTCAGGTTTTACAGTAATGTAGGCCTCACTGGGTGGCTTGCCCGTGCTGAGGCCTTCATTTTATAATATGAAATATAAACTACATAATACATTTAATGAAAAAAATTATACATTTAAAATTAAAAATACATAATAATATATTTAAAATTTAAAAAAATAGTACATTGAAAATAATCTTGTGTGTTTGTGAGTGATGTGTGTTTATATTGGTTTTGTGTGTTACGTGAAGGTTTCATTTGTATTTTATGCTATGAAATTTTAGTAATATTGTCTTTTTTGTTCTTTAATCCATTTTGTAATTTTGTGTGTGAATTTATTTTTATTTTTCTCAATTTTAATTTCAAATTTTAAACTGTTGAAAGCTTTTATTGCATGGTATTGGTAGTGTCTTTGTCCAAAGCTTGAATTTACTGTCGGAGTTTTTATGTTTTTTTTGTACGCTTGTCTAACTGGTCTGTTAGTGTTATTTTGTGTATGTTGAAATTTATTTTTTTTGTCAAAAATGTAGTTTAGTAGTGTTTTAACGTATAATTGGCGTATATTTTATATTTCCACTATTAAAAAGGACCTTTTCATTTTATCACTATGATACTAGGATTACGAAACTAAATATAAATATTGTCTAGCATATGCGAGACAACGAAGTAAAGCCATTTTACAGTAAGGGGTACCCAAGGCTCGTAGAAAATGAATTTAATAAGTTTAGTTCATCGAGGGGGTAGAACGGTGATTGGTTGGAAAATCGTGACGTAGATAGAAGCCCATTTTCCACTTGGAGATTTAAATTGACTGCAATACAAGAGGCGTCAAGCGCCTCAGAATGTATTTGCAATTATTTAATTTCAATATGTCGGTAATATTATACTAATTATTACATTAAAACTAGTGTTTGAAATAAAAGAGAAAAATCTCAGAAATGTTTGTAGAGTAAAAGCATTGATCATTAAACTCCAATCAGTCAATATTCAAATTTTCCAATCGAAGGTCTCATTTAGCAAACTATCATGACATAAATATAACAGTGAAAGTTTTGAGAAAAAATGAAAATAATCTCAGCATCGTCTTGCTACCGTCTTGAAAGACTATTTTTCGAAGATTGCTTTGCTTGAAATGCGAAGCGTTGCTTGAAATGGCTTTAGACACATTCGGTGACCATATTTGAATTGCACGCATGAATAACACTACAACGTATTACAATAAGGTACTTTCCTACCTTTTTCTTCCTAATTTCATTAATTTGCATCCATTGTAATACATTTTAGCAATGAATATTTTGATGAGATCACTGCATAAATGGTTTTTTTGTGTTCAGGTCCTATTTATTTATTTCAATAACTTTGTACTTATGTGTATTTTTTTTTCTTATCAACTTATAAAATCTTATAATTTTTCCTTTTTTTCCATGTTTTACTATGATTGTCAATAACTTACATGTATGTTAATGGCACTTACAACGTTAATTCTAAATAAATAAAGCCGGCTGTCACTAACGCCGCCAGGCGTGACACCAACGCCTCCGAATTGACGATTAAAGACGAACATGTCGTTTTGGCAGCAAATCAAAAATCGCATATTTTAAATCGTTATGAAAAATTTATTCGCCAATGTAAAAATAAAATTACCTTCATTGCCGTAATTTTTTTTGAGCATATAAAAGGCGAAAATACCATATTATTTTTTTGAAAGCAAATTGGATCTTAACGAAAATATTAATAAATCATTATCTTTTCTTCTCATTCCATATTTTATGTTTTTTATTAAATTATTTTTCTTCGTCGTATTTAATTTATATTTATAGGATTGTATATCTACCAAGTGATAGCTAAATAGAAATGTTAAACATTTCATTTTATAAGTTCAATCATGTAAATACCTTTGAAATGTTCCATAAATATAAATATGATAAATTTTCTAAATGTAGCATAACCAATGTTCGATACAGCAATAAAAACCAAAACTGATAACTGATAACTGATAACATTATTATTATTATATCAGATTAAATATTTTTTTATAAATTAAAATTATTTTTTAAAAAGAGAAAGTTTTTATGCAAATACAAAGCATAACAAATTATTAGCCTGAAACATAAACATAAATTGAATAAATCTTACGAGAAAAAAAATAAATGCCACTGACGGGAATTGAACCCGCATTTTTTGATTGCCGATCAGGCGCACGGTACTGCTGTGCTATGTGGGCTAAGAATAAAAAAATTTAAGACCTTTCCCTAAAATGTAAAAATTATCTTAAATTTTTATCAATTTGAAAAATTACATAAATCGATAATAAGAGTCCATATCTGTTTTTCTTTTTTTTTGTGTTTTATTGGAAAATCTTACGTTTTTCTTGTATTTTTTGCAATTTTACAATATTTTATTTCACTTATTGATAGGACTTTATATTATTGAGATAGAACTTCCTCACCAAACCCAAGAGCCTCGTCTCTTTATATTTTATTTTCATGTATTGTAAAAATTGTCATGTCATGTCAAATGTCAAAAATTTTCATGTAGTAATAAAAATAAATGCACATAAACAGAAAGGTTTAAAAATTGTAACAATAAATTCTTAAATATTAGGGAAATTTTGTTGTATCGTTTTGGTTAGAGATAAAAATTAAGTTTCGCTAGTTAATATTCTGCTTCAATTCTCTTTTCCAGAAATCTTTAAATCTCAAATAAAATTGAAATTATGAAAGAAACGAAATGGCATCCTGACTTACAGCACAAATATTTTTTTGTATAATATTCATTGTCAATGAAAGAAACTTTATTGCCAAATGGAAAATAATAGAGATAAACCTCTTACTGTCGTGCCCTATCCATTCTTAACTTCTTATTTTCTCCTCGGAGGTGGGCTATATTGATAGTACCTAATCTTCACCCGGAACAACTCAGCAAGATTGCACTAGTACCAGTCACGTAGATCTGGAATCCGTGTAGTACGATATCTTTCTCTGCTAAGTCTTCCATCAATCTTCCTTTCATCTGGAGTATCTATTGGGCAGTCTTGTTTTTTTGCTCCTTGTAATATAACCAAGTATTAGAAAAGTATTCCTTTTATAATATCTTCCTGTAGTAAAATGTCCCAAAACTTTTAAGCTAATAATTATTATTCTACGTTTCCGGGGTACACGAAGGATGCACCTATAAATATATTCAAAAGACGTGAAAGATTTCATAATGCGAAAGATTAGCGGGGTATTGCTACTTCAGCATACAAATATTTAACTATATTATACTAGATGGTGGCCGTTTTAATTGTTCAGTTAAGAGTATTTTTTGAAATGTCAAATCGTCGTGTTTATTTGGACTTTCTTGAGCGCATTTTTTTTAATTATATCGTCTCTACATGCCTTAATAAAAAATTTTAAAAGTAAAATTAGTTGTGATGTTTCTTTGGACAAATTGTATAATTCATTATTTGGAATTTTTTCAAAGGTTTTTAAAACAAAGCGTTTATTATTAAGTAGGTAAGTATCAACTTCAAATTTTACAATTTCAAGAAGATTTTGGTTTTGATTTATAAAATGGGAAAATTAAAAACAAACTTTTTTTAAGTATTCTTCATTTCACAGTACTACTAGTAGGAACTAGATAACTTCTGACAAAGTGTTGCTTTTTAACCCGACAAATCCCTGCGTCTAGCGATTCATGTACTAACCCTTATAGCTCCTAATGAAGGCACAACACCGGAGTAATTAGCGTGATGTTAGTCGTAGCGCGGAGCTCACAGAAAGAGATTGTAAATATCACGGTCAAATCCCTGAAAGCGGCCGGCGAGCCAAACGGCCGGCGCGGGCTTAAAACTGTGCCCAAACAGGTACTCGATGGCATTACAAGTTTTTGGTTTATTGATTCAATAGAAGTTCGGAGCTGCTGTTGTGGCGGCAATGGGATACCTACTTTCATAACTACATATTTTATACATGTGGATTTGTGAACACTACCCATATAGTTCAGCATTCCCATCTGATGGCTGTGCTCTAAATAGTGCATTCCGTTAGTAGAATCCGTTTTGGGAATCTATCAATCGGACCGCCTGTTTCTGGTTTTTTGGGGCTCCACACCAGAGGTGGCTGCCAAATTCAACAGTGGTTAAAAGTATGCAATCGTCTTGTATGTAAGATAGATTTGTGAATACTATCTATACAGATTCCGAAATCATTCAATTTCTTCACTTTTTGCGAAAAAAAAAAACAAAAAATAGTCAAATTAATCACTTAAGTATCCTTATTAAGTGTTCAAAAAGAAGAAGATTTTTTTAAAGTGAGATACCTTAATACAAATAGGGAGAGCGCTGATTAAATACGATTTAAATTAAAGCGCCTAAGCGAAAATGCTTTATTAGTATATTAAAGTATAAGTGGATAAACAGGTCTTTAAAACACGCGCGATTTTTCGAGCACGACGGCGTAGCCGAGTGCTCGAAATAAAGCAAGTGTTTTAAAGACCAGTTATCCACGAATACTTTACGCTATTTTTTTTTATTGGTACACTTTGAAAACATAAATATTGATATTATTATTAAAAATTTGGAAATAAGAACTATTAATGAATTCGTGATGTGACATCACAATATCTTGTTGTCATGGAAATGAAAAACACAAACATTAATTTGCAATCTGTCAAATAAGATTAATAGTTGACATCACAGTTTTTACAAGTTATTGTGTGTTGTAAAATAAGTTCTAACATTCATAATTTAAATACCAAACCAGAATCGCGGTTAATACCTGAAAAATCCGAAGACGTTGTGAGGGACGCCGGTGTGAGGGGGCGCAATTCCCCACGGGGCCCGTCGTAGAAAGGGTGCCTTGGAACAAATCGGCGTTAGCTCAGGTGGTAGAGATTGAGTTCCATGACATCAGGGATTAGGTCAGCCAATTAGGCTTTTACACGAGGGACTACAGGCCAGACAAAGGAAACGCAATGAATGGGATATGAAAGTATATTCACAAAGCACATTTATAACAGAATACACACATGAAAAGAGTAATAAACATCCTAACATTTCTAGCTTTTCGTTGGGTCAATCTCTATCGGTATTTTAGGTACTGGCTGGCAAGCTTGTAGGTGAGCATGATTCAACATAAAAGGCACATACAGGGGAATTATAGTTATTAGCTTACATGGGTTTTGCAGGATGAATCTCGTACTTGTTGAACCACAATTAGCGGTCATCGGCTGTACTGTACGCGCTATTGCGCGCACGGTTCTTCATCGTGAATTGGCACAGAATTGATATAGGTTTTATAAAGTACTTGTGCGAGAAAACAGTCGTTAATTTAGGCGCGCTTATGTTTGCGTCCCTGTTGGCGGTAACGCTCACATGTTATCAAGGCCGAGGCCAGATTGCGAGTGGGGGCGGCCGTTGGTGAATGCCCGCGTGTGTGGCGTTGTGCAGTTTACCAACCTCACGGTGCACGCATGCGCACCGCGAACAATGGTTACAACTGATAGGTACTAATTTGAATTCGCGGGAGTTTTGAACGTGTCAATTCGTTACGTGACACATCCCCGCCCGCCCGAGAAAAAGCGACGTGGCAATGAAGCAACAGGCTTAAAGAATCCTCTTTTACTTAAAACATGCCACTGGCTTCTCAGAGAGATGGCTTGCGAGAGAGAGAGATTGAGAGAGATTGACTGGGTGTGCTAGCTAATTGATGACAAACATAGAACACATAGTGACACAATAAGAAAGTGCATAGTAACATATGACATGACAAGACAAGACAAAACATAGTAACATATGACATGACAAGACAAGACAAAACATAGTAACATGTGACATGACATTATGGAAAAAAAATGACTCTAAGTTTATCATTGGTCCGGGAAGCTAAGATTTGCGCAGCGTAGTTTGTTGTGTTTGCGTAGTGGTCGGAGTTTGCTTTGCACTTGTTATTTTCACTAACACATGACCTATTGAGATTACACTCAAATGAACACTAGGGTCTGAGAAAAGAACACGGAGTGGAACTTGTTGTTGCGGAGGGGTTCTACTATTTCAGAGGTCTATAATAGGTGCTTCAAGTTTGTAGAAATGCCAGGGTGGATCCATGCTGGCAGTAAGCAAGGTTGTATTGGTTATTAAAGCGTGCAGGGCTGCGAAAAACATGGGTTGGTGCCAAGTGGAGATCGGTGGTGAGTATGCACAAACGGCATTTGGTGAGTCTGCACGAACGGCGACTGGTTGGTCTGCGTGTTTTAGTATTTGCAGGACAGTGCTTGTGTCAGTGCTTGATGGAGCAAAAGACAGCAGTTGATTGGCAGGAACGGACAACTAACCTGGAGCTGACATGCTCGGAGGTTGTTGTTTGGAAAGTGTCATTATATTGTGAGACGACTTTGTTCGCAACTGCACAAACGGCTCACACTTAATTGAGTTGGGTGTGGTCGGGTGCTTTTTGTATGACGAGGCTGAAGAGAGGGGACCTCCGTGACGGTAGTGAAGGCGGCAATGAAGAGGGCTCAGCTGGTGGTGAGGGAGGCTGCTGGGCTTCTTTTTAGTCCAGGGGTAAATTATTATTAGAACAAAATTCTTGAAGTTTACCTGCCTGGTAGACCAATGATGAAATAAGGATTGGAGAGAAACAAATGTGCCTTGGAGAGAAGAAAGAGATTTGCTTGCCAGAAACCAGAGAGAGAGAAAGATAGAGATGTTCCTAACTAATTGAGATTTTACAAATGTGAAAAAAAATATTTTGTCGTATCAAGAGGTGACTCTGTATAGTCCATTCAGTGCAATAGTACTGAATACAAATCCACTGATACAAAAACATGTTTGTGCAATGTGACAGAAAATATTTTTTTTTTTTGAAAACAATTGACCTTTCATGGTCAATGTTATCGCTGAAGCGGTAACAACGTAAGGTTTTCAAAGAAGAGAACATAGTGAATATATTTCATTGAAGGGTGAAGGGATGATGGGAGAAGGGGTGAGAAAAAAAGGATTCGTGGATGAGGTTTGTCCTATTTGACAGACGATAAGCCAATGCTTATCGTACTATTTCCAAATCCGCGAATAATTTTCTACAATATGTACATGGTGAAAGTGATGACGAAAAGAAACGGTTGAGTATAGAAATCTGCTGAAAACAGGCTAGAGTCCAGATTCGATCTTCAGGAGAGAGCGAAATATATTTGACAGCAGGTTTCCTGACTCATTACATTTACAAGAAAGTGTGATGAAACATAACATACAACATAATACAATTCTAGTCTTTCATGTTTATTGGATGAAAGGCTAGGGGTCGATTTAATCTTCTACAAATTTGTGAGAAAATGACAGACCCTTGTTCAAATTTCACAAACCTGGAAGTTTTCTTATTCGTTTCCCAGCCGACGAGTTAGGTGTTTTTGTGTCATGTCCCGATTGACCTCCTACGACACGATACCTCATAATCAAAAGTGAAGCCGATGATTAGTCCATGGTCAATGGATAGTAGATAGTTCTTGGGTTTAGTTACAAGAAGTCCACAGGCATCAATTCGACCAAAATTTGCTGAATGCACAGCTTCAATGTTATTTTTTAAATTTCTCTTTCAAGAGGGAAATTTCCTGCTGTTTGGCAAGTTTAACAAAGGTGTCAAATGTTTTTAATGACAAGACATATCCGGGTAAAATGATCTACGTCAGGTAGTTCAAGTATAAACAGGTGGCAATCTTATTTAAGAAAAACCAATTGATATTATATCGTTCACACGAATCACGGTAAGTATTATGACGTCTTCACGTATCATGTAAAAATTGAACGATTTGAAAAAAGACGAGCCCAGTATTGAAGGGTGTAAGACGGTAGGTATTTATAACAAAACATTGAGACAAATTACCTATTCGCTGCGTTGGCGAAAAATAAGTGATTATGACGAACTTCTCGTATAGCATTGGATTTTATAACGTTCGCACGTATCATGGTGGATTTTATAACGATCTCTCGTATCATGGTGGAAGACAAGTTTACGTTCAAGTTGATGAAGAAGTTTCCATTTCAATACAAACGGAATATACACAAAATACACAATAAACATATACGGTGATGTCGATAGTTATTGGTACTAGCATAATACAAAAAGTAACATGACAAGCAGATACAATTGTACAAGGCATGTGATGTGATAGTAGTAATTACTTACACAGTGCACAAATATAGCGAAAGAGACCTATTGGTTTTACTTACTCTTTGCTTACAATATACTGTGATGACACAACCCTAAGTTGAGTTTACACGGTATGTGATGACACAAACATAAGTTGAGTTTACACGTTGTGTGATGACACTAACTTATGCTGGGTTTACACGGATGGTTGGCAATAATACAAGACATATGTCAACAAGGATGTTTTATACAAGACAAAAAAGTTGTGAATATAGCGAAAGAGACCTATTTGGTTTTACTTACTCTTTGCTTACAATAGAAAGGTTTGTAGTGGTTTATTAAAGACCTGATTGGGTTTTACCTACTTAAAATGACCACGCAAAATGAGCAAGGAAACACACTTGGTGTTACCACAATTGCCACAAACACGAATGTTGTGAACTATACATGTTATACATTTTTATATACAAAAGGGCACCTTGAGACACAGGATAACTTAATATGAGTGACCTGGCTTGGTGTATTTTAACAAAGCAAATTAATGTCATTCAAGACAAAATAAAGTGCGACTATATAACAGGTTTAGGTCAGTAAGTTGAGATCCTATGATTTTACATACTCAATGTGACCGAAAGGTGTTATGCATGGTACAATGTTATTGATGAGGAAGACAAATTGCAATTTGTCTTTCTTTACAACAACTATTTTCAGAAATGACGTGTCAATATCAAATTCTGAAAAAAGACAAGAGCAAATGGGATAGTTGAGCGCCATTCAATTTTGGTAAAACTGAAAAAACTTTAACATGGTAATTGTAACTTGTATTTGTTACACCTGTGTAATTTGAATCAAATGACGATACCGAACTGGAATTACACACGCATTATGATTACAAATTACAGGGGTTGAACATTCACCTCAATTGGGTGCATGTTGCAAAGGGTCATTGTTTTATGTACGATGAAACCCATTAGAACAAATATGAAGGACAATTGCGAGAACATGGGCAAAAAGAAACAATAATATAAAATGATATGACAAGAGAACTTGGTGTGTTGGGAACAGGGAATGGAGAACATTTTTGAGCATCGCGCGTACCAAAAAATACAAACCGACATTGAGGAGGTGTCTCTTTTCTGAAATGATCAGTTTCAAAAAAGGTGTATACATGAGAAAAGGTGAAATGTGAGAAAAGAATAGGAACAAAAGTTTATATACAATGAAATAGTGTGCCGAGGTCAAGGTTACAATTGACACTTATTGTACCTTGTCGTGTACGATTTACTTACGACAAACCATAATGGATGATTAATTTATGAAAATCAAGAACATTATGGTCAAAAGGCTAATGATTTCGACAAAAAACGAATAACACTTTGGTAGACGGCTTGTGAAATCAATAGTACAAGTCATAAATAGTTGTTTATGCAAAGTTTGTAGTGTATGACAGTGGTTGTTTCTGCCAATGAGGTACAAACGTAGGGACAGGAGTGATGGTTTCTATTGTTTCCATTTTTCCAGCCTTGACAATGTCCTTTATGTGGTAGTTGCCTATGTGTTTACCAGAAATGTCGGACAGGGTGTACACCAAATCTGAGATTTTTCTCAGTACTTTAGCCTTGATAAAGCGGGGTGCCAATTTGGCAGAGAAGTACATGGCACCTTGTGACAATGTGTTATTTCTTCTCCAGACAATATCTTCTCTATTAAAAGTGACATGTTTCCTGCGTAAGTTGTATCTGTCCGCACTTTTTTGGTGGGCCAGTAATAAAGCGTCTGTTACTTCGCTGTAGATAGTAGAGAGTTCTTCTAAACGGTGGGCATATGTTTCTACAGGGTCTTCAGATGAGGGGACCGATGATGGAAAATCAATATTCCGATGTAGAGAGCCGTGAACAATTTGTTCCATGCCGTGTTTGAGGAAGAATGGGGTGTAACCGGTTGTAAGATTTACCGTGTTGTTCATAGCTGCTTGAATTTTTTCCAAGTTTTTACACCAAGTGCGTTGGTCTTTATCAACTAGGATAGCCAGGGCAGTGTTGATGTTTTGGTTATAACGCTCTACAGTGTTGTTCTGTGGTGTGTAGAGAGTGTTATAAAAGATGTCGTTAATGCCGTATTTGGACAGGAACTCCTTAAATTCAGTTGCGATGAACTGTTTTCCGTTATCCACAATAATTGTACGGGGGGTTCCGTAAGGTATAAATATGTGTTTTTCCAAAAGGCTTACGACTGCAGATGCGGTGGCTCTTTTTAAAGGAAGAATCCAAAATTATTTGGTGAAAATGTCCACTACACTGAGTATATGCATGTGTCCAGCATAACTTCTGGGGAAAGGTCCAATAAGATCCATTGACAGAGATTGCAGTGGTCTATCGGCGCGTTTGGGTTTACCCATAAGACCAGCAGGGGGTGCGGTGCTGTGTTTATAAGCTTTGCAAGTGTCGCATTTAGAAATATAATTTCGCACTTGTTTGGAAAGACCGGGCCAATAATATTTCAAGGATATTTTCTTATATGTCTTGAAGGTTCCGGGGTGTATGGATTCCGGGGCACTGTGGTTGTTGAATATTATTTGTTCTCTTTCTTCAGGAGGAACAACTAGTTTCCAAGCATGGTCTTCGAGGATAGACAAAGGAGGTTTGCAATTACGGTACAATTGTCCTTCTTTTATGATGAAATTGGGAAACTGTTGAGGAGAGTTAATGCAACCGTTGAATATCTTTAGATACCAGGTGTCCTTAGTAGAAGAGATGGGGGCAGTTGGTTCGGTGTTTAGGAGAGCAAACTCGATTCTTGAGAGTGCGTCAGGTACAATTTTGTCGGCGCCTTTGCGGTGTATGACATCGAAAGTGTATTGAGACAAACGTGATGACCAACGAGCGAGTCTACCGGATGGATTGTTCAAGGAGATTAGCCATTTAAGGCTACTGTGGTCAGTAATTACAGTGAATTTGCTACCGTCTATGTATCCTCGAAAGTGGTGAATAGAATCCATTACTGCCAGTAATTCTTTTTCCGTTATTCCGTAGTTCTTTTCGTGTTTGTTTAAGCTACGGGAAAAGTAAGCTACAGGGTGTTCGCCATCGGAAAATTCCTGAGTTAGTACTCCGCCGATTCCAACATTAGAAGCGTCTGTATGGAGCGTGAAAAGAAGCGTAAAATCAGGACAGTTCAGCACGGGTGCTGTTTGTAGAGCAGATTTCAAAGTGATGAAGGTTTTTTCGGTTTCAGGGGACCATAGGAAATTACTGATGCCTTTGCGTGTACCAGTGATTTTGTTGAGGGGTGCTGCGATGTTGGAGAAGTCTTTGATGAACCTTCTATAATAACCGGCAAGTCCTAGAAAACCTTTGACTTCTTTTGCGTTTTTGGGTCTGGGGAAATTTTCCATGGCTTCGACTTTAGCTGGGTCTGTTCTCAGACCTTTTTCGTCGACAATAAAGCCTAAATAACGCAAGCGGGACTTGCAGAATTCTGATTTCTTCAAATTGATGGTGAGACCGGCGAGTTTGAGTTGTTGGAAGACTTTTTCCAGCATTTCAATGTGTTTTTCGAAAGTGTCAGTTATGATGATGAGGTCGTCTAGGTAACAAAATAAGTTGTTATCCGATTCTGAGCCAAATAGTTTGTCCATTAACCTTTGTAGTTCGGCAAGGCTGTTTTTGAGGCCGAATGGTAACCTTTTAAAGTGGAACATACCTCTACCTGGTATGACGAATGCAGTTTTTTCACAAGATGCAGCGTCTAATGGTATTTGCCAAAAAGCTTTGCTTAGATCAATTGAAGATATAAACTTGGCGTTTCGTAGTTTGTCGAGGATGGCGTGAACAAATGGAAGTGGATAGGCGTCAGCCTCAGTGCAAGCATTAAGTCTTCTACTGTCGATGCAGAATCGTGCAGAGCCGTCCTTTTTTGACACAAGTAGAGTTGGGTTTGTCCAGGCGCTTCTGCTAGGAACTACCACGCCTAAACTCAACATTTCGTCTTAACTCTTTTTCCAATTGTTTAAGTTTCTGGGAAGCTAGGTTATAGTACCTTTGTTTGATGGGTGGCCCAGTGGTTTTGATGTGGTGTTCGACCAGGTTAGTTAGTCCTAAGCCGCATTTTTCGAAAGATATTGATTCGAATTTGCTGATCATTTCTTTTAATTGTTGTGACTGAGCAGAACTTAGATTTTTGTAAGGTATTACTGTACGAATCTCACTAACTTGTGTGGAGTGAGAGGTGTTGTTGCAAGTGTTAAATACCTGGTGGGCGACATTAAAGGCCTTCCAGAAGTCTACACCGAGGATGAAGTTCTGGGATATCGAAGGAATTACTAAGAAGTTGATCGTGATTGTTTTGTTTCCGCAACTGACAGGTAGTGCTAGAGAACCTGTGACAGTTTGAGCTGTGTTGTCTGCGGTTGTAACGTGTGTAGAATGCATTTTGATTCTAAATCCGCAATTGACGAAAGGTATGTGTGCATTATTGCCGAGGCAACTAATAGATGCGCCACTATCCATAAGTCCCGAAAAGGTGACATTATTGACGGAGAATTGAGCGTAGGGTCTTCCGTCTTGAGCTTCTTTGCAACTAACAGTTGAAAGATGTAAGGCCTGGTTGAAGTATTTTACATGTCTCAACCACTCTATCCATTCCTTAGGCCTTGGAGTGAAATGGATTCCCGAGAGGTTGGGTATTAGTTTTTTTGTTTCTTGTTTACCCAATTTGGAGGGGGTTTCGAAAAGTCCGGTGGAGGTTTGACTACTTTATTGGGAGCGTGTAATCTCTCGTGGTTGTGTCTCGATTTTTTGAAAATTTCTCGTAGATTGTCGCGAGGTGGAGAGCGGTTTTGGGAAGAATGTCTCTTAGGTGCTCTGGTGTCCCGGGGTTCTTGGAGGTTAGCTTGCCTAAAACAAGTAGTTTGAGAATGACCGGTTTTTTTGCAGAATGAGCAGATTTTTCTTTCATAATATTCCGGTTTGATACCAGAGGATCTGCTTGGTTTGATGATTTCGTTTGCATCGTTAGAGTCCTTTCTTCTGTTTTGGTATGTTTCCAATAGAAGGCAAACGTCGTTAAGTTGGTTAATGCTGAGGATTTTTTGTGATGTAATGATGTTCTCATATTTATGGAGGAGACCATCAATTATAACCGGCAAAAGTTCGTCGTCCGAAACAGGTGAAGAGAGCCTGGCGTTTGTGAATTCAGCTCTTTGTATGAAGTTGGCAACTGATTCGTTCGAAAGTTGCTTGATTTCAAACAGCGACAGTTTTATTTTGTGCTGTGCTTCTTTTTTTCCAAAATTGTTGATGAGGGCTGATTTTAGTTTGGGCCAAGAATCTGCCCTTTTTTTGTGTAATTTGTGCCACGAGAGTAATTCGGGAGCAATGAGGTCGATAAAGTTGCGATGTAGGATTTCTATGGGAATTCCTCTGACTTGGGCAGTTTCTTCTATTCTGTCAATAAAATTTTCCACATCGGAGCGACCGTTGAACTTAATTTTCCAGGAAGTTAGGTCGTAACTTTTATTTTGTGGAATGACTGGTGTTGGTATGTTTTTAGACTCAGGTGGTACTGGTGTAATTATTTTTGCTTCCACTGGTTCGGGGCAATTGAAACGTAAATTCCTGATGTATTTCTTGTTGAAGTACAAGGCGTAATTTATGAGCGACTTCCTTGATTTGTTAGTTGGCGACAGATCCCTTTTACGAAGAGCTTGGAGTAATATTTCTCTTTTTGATTGGAAAATGTTGGTGATTACACCAAATGTAATTCCTGTAGGTGCAGTGGGTGGATCCATTTTGAAGGTTTGCTTGATGTTTGTTAAGAAAGAAGACGATTGTGTTCCGGAATTTTTGAAGTGTTTTGAATTTTTGAAAATTTGGCCAGGACTTTGCTTTGTAAAACTGTGTTTTTTAGTTTCACTAGTCACTTTTACTTGTTGAGAAAAAAAATTGGCCAGGACTTTGCTTTGTAAAACTGTGTTTTTTAGTTTCACTAGTCACTTTCACTTGTTGAGAAAAAAAATTGGCCAGGACTTTGCTTTGAAATTGAGAATTTTGAAGAAAAGGAATGAATTTAATTTCACTTTTTCACGTCACTTGCTGTAAGGATAGCACTTGTCGAAGGCACTTGGAAGGTTAACACTCGTCGAAGGCACTTGGAGGGTTAACACTCGTATTTGCACATTGGAGGAAAAAGCAGTTGTACCTATAATTTATTAGGAATAAATGTGTAATTAGTGTTGAGACAAACCCGTGCTTTTATTTAAACTCGTTGGAGGAAGGTGATTTGTCTGTAGGTAATGTTTACTATGCGAGGGACATTACGATCCTGAAGTGAGCTTGGAAAAAAAAATAAACAAACACGAATTCGTGATGTTTATGCTTGCTGAGAAACAAAAACAACTCTGTTGTATTTGTTTGTGGTTGTCGTGTCTGTTTTCGTGACGCGGCAAAGTGTGAACACGAAGGACCGCCATTTTGTGAAGCGAGTTTTGCGAGCGCGCCAAAAAAAACGGTTTTTTGGGACGGTTTGTGGACATTTGCTGAGAAGGAAATCACATGTTGTTACAAGAATAATGTACATAGAGAGGATTTCAATTGACGAACATGAGGTAGTCTGTTGTTGGCTTGAAGGGATGACAAAAAAAAAATTGCCCCATGTTAGGCGACAGTGTGAGGGACGCCGGTGTGAGGGGGCGCAATTCCCCACGGGGCCCGTCGTAGAAAGGGTGCCTTGGAACAAATCGGCGTTAGCTCAGGTGGTAGAGATTGAGTTCCATGACATCAGGGATTAGGTCAGCCAATTGGGCTTTTACACGAGGGACTACAGGCCAGACAACCACTCCATATTCGTCAAAGGAAACGCAATGAATGGGATATGAAAGTATATTCACAAAGCACATTTATAACAGAATACACACATGAAAAGAGTAATAAACATCCTAACATTTCTAGCTTTTCGTTGGGTCAATCTCTATCGGTATTTTAGGTACTGGCTGGCAAGCTTGTAGGTGAGCATGATTCAACATAAAAGGCACATACAGGGGAATTATAGTTATCAGCTTACATGGGTTTTGCAGGATGAATCTCGTACTTGTTGAACCACAATTAGCGGTCATCGGCTGTACTGTACGCGCTATTGCGCGCACGGTTCTTCATCGTGAATTGGCACAGAATTGATATAGGTTTTATAAAGTACTTGTGCGAGAAAACAGTCGTTAATTTAGGCGCGCTTATGTTTGCGTCCCTGTTGGCGGTAACGCTCACATGTTATCAAGGCCGAGGCCAGATTGCGAGTGGGGGCGGCCGTTGGTGAATGCCCGCGTGTGTGGCGTTGTGCAGTTTACCAACCTCACGGTGCACGCATGCGCACCGCGAACAATGGTTACAACTGATAGGTACTAATTTGAATTCGCGGGAGTTTTGAACGTGTCAATTCGTTACGTGACAACGTTTATAAAAAAGAATATGAAAGGTTCATAACATGGATGGAGGAGCAAAACGTAGTAGATGTAGATGAACGAGTTGATCACATTTTGTTGATTTGTTGATGTTGCCATGGTAACTTTAAAAAACGCGCGTTCCATAAAGTGCGATTTAAACACGCTAGAGCGTACTTTAAATGAGTAAAAAAGGGCACCAATAAAAAAAAACATGACTTATTTAAAAAATAGCAAAAAAGTTCTCTTGGCAAATGTCTCAAGTAGCATTTAAAGTAATATTGTGTTTTTTTTCTTAACTACAACATGTTGAATAAAATAACAAAACGTGTTCATAATAATTTTCTGAACACACTTTACCTTTTTTATCGGGTAATTAATTTCTTCTAATTACCATTATGGTTCTGCAAATCTATTGTCTTAAAAAAATACGTATGTTTTTTTTAAACCTTTAAAATTGAAAGTGTTCATAGAAAATATGTTATATTTCGGTAGACATTTAGAATGTGCGGCTTAGCGTAAAGGAACGCGTTGCTTTTGAAACTTCTATTGATGATGATTAAAAATGAAAAACAATTATGTTTCTTCATGCTTATATTAAAGTCAACACAATATTTTACTTAATATATTAAAATGTCGCGTATGCTTCATTCTAGAATGAAAGATTCTAAACGAGAATAAACCACCACTTAGTATGGAAAAAAGTTGGAAATCGAAATTATGCCATGTATTCAAGCCCGAATAAATCTGGCTTCTAAACTTGGTAACTTATACTAACCCTGTACAAATTTTAAGTACGCTCAAAAATTCAATTTGGGAGGCGGGTATGGGTACCGCAGCCGCTGAAATCATTTATTGGATAACCAAAAACCCTGACGTAGGTAACCACAAGTGGTTCGTTACGTTTGGTGACTTAGAAGTGGTACCCGGGTTCAGTTTTTCGGTAATGCGTTTGCCCACCCGATGCGTGGCGGTTTGGATCGGGAGACTGTTTGAGGGAAACCTTTTGACCTCTCCAGCTGAACTCTCTCTCTACCTATCGCCTTGCACTGCAGTGGGAGGGATGGATTCACTTCTGGATAAATTGACCCACAAAATCATACCCACCCCTAAAACTTTTTACTTTCCTAGTTTAGAAGCCACCTTTTGGCTGGGGCCCCAAAATACCTGATAAACGTACTCGATTCTGTGCAAAGGAGGGCGGTTCATCTGATTGACAAACCGTTGTTAACCGACCGATCGGCATCTCTAATGCCCCGACGCAATGTAGACATGCTGTGTCTGTTCTACAGGTATTTTAATGGAGCCTGCTCGAAGGTGCTAGAAGCATTTATCCCCTATTAACAGATGTACACACGTGAAACTCGACGGATTCGAGAAGAACATACGTTTCCTGTTGATGTTGGCTTCATGAGAACGGGTAGTTTTTTCAACTTGTTTTTGTGTAAGTCGGCTCGCATGTAGAACGAGGTATCAGTGTCTGTTTTTTAATAATCCGTAATAACTAATAACTCCCTTTCTAGAGCCCTTGGCTTTACCCGCCTCACAACGCTGCCCTATCTATATAAGTCCTCTCTCTTTATACCATGCAAATAGGTGCGCTCTTGAGAGGTATAACATAAAATTAAAATTATAATAAAAATCTGGAACGGTTAAACCTTTCTTTTCCTCTTTTCTTTCCCCCTGAACTTTTTTCATTCTCACAACATTCCCTAAATAATTATGAATGCCATAATCTCACTGGCTTGGGCAGTTGTGCGACATTACTTTAAAAAAACGTTGTTCTTAAGTTAATGTTACGTTAAGAATCTGAATTTTTCGTCATTAGAATAAAATCAATTATTTTATGAATCATTACATCGAGGTGCTCTTTGAATGTCCCTCCAAATCAAGCGCTGATTTTAGAGACCATACGTGACGGGTTGGTCAATCAGTTGTTTCTCTCTTCGAACTTAATTGTATTTAATTGCTTTCGCCCCTCGATGTCCTCACACAGCTAACTGCAATACACATGTATGCGATTCACATAAGGATAGTAATGGTTATATTCACACGGAATAGGGAAGCCAAAATTTACCCGAAAATAAGTGCCTCAAAGCGAAATGAAACCGCCGAAACCACCACTTCTATAACTTCCACCAGGAGTGTCGTTTCAGAAATGTTCAGTTGATTTAGCCACGCACCGACGCAAAATTTTCGCTACACATCACCAAACATCAAACCATTGAGTTTCGTAGTTTATACCAAAAAAATAGCGCTAATCTTTTCTTATCATCCGACAAATCGACGCTCTTTGGCTCAATACAAATATCCTCAGCTTCTTCGATTTTTTGTAAAAATGCATGACTCCAAGTACCTATAACCGTCTGATCCCAAACTTAAATCTGGTTTAAGTTTATTTTTTCGTCACAGTGATACTGCGAAACCAGACGATTTACATTCAAGCCACATTTCACACTTTCACCCTAACACTCTACTTGTTTTTTTCCACTTCGTACTTCAAGACACCAACCCCTGGTTATTTTCCTCATCACCTATGGTGAACCTATGTTCCCTGCCACATGTGGGTAGACAACCCATGCCGCATATAGCGTTATGACGTTATGATGTGGTGGCGAGACGTATCAACGATACATGTATCTTTACAGGCACATGTGATGACGTAGAATTACTTTTGTATGTGTTAGTCAATTATATAACGGAAGTTGAGAGCGAATGTGTTAGTGTTTACTTCATTCTCCGATCATAATATCAGTGCACTAATAATGACTTGCGGTTAACGAAGAAGGGGAATAACATCCCCTAGGATTATAGGGGTATAAGTTAAAGCTATCAACGTAAACTAGCACTAAACCTAATTATAGATTGATAGTTTGGATTCGAAATACAATTCCAACTGTGAAACTGTGAAAAGATACCCATTTCATTTATTTCGTGATAATTCTATACAGAATACCTTGTGGTTTTCAAGCAAGGTTGCTTATGTATTTATTTAAACTAGACAGTGTAAAATCGTGACCTCGATTTTCCTGGATAATTGTTTGAAAACGCTTTATTACATACAAACTTTGATAGGTGAGATGCATCGTCAGATGGGCTGATAATTTACTGTGAACATTTTTTAAAATATTTATATATAATACAGGATTTTACAATAAGAGGTGTTATTTTGATATTCAGTCGTAAAAGATCAATAGTTTCGTTGCTTGTGTGGCACGTATTGTCTTGTTGAAAGTAAACATTGTCCAGATCAATACCATCCAATTCCGGCCATAAAAAATCATTTATCATTTCTCGATAGCGCAATCCATTCATCGTAACTGTTGCTCCAGCCTCGTTTTCGAAAAAGTAAGGTCCAATGACTCCGCCGGACCATAAACCGCACCAAACAGTCACACGTTGAGGAAAAACAGAATTTTCAACACTAACTCTTGGGTTTTCCGAGCCCCAGATGCGACAATTTTGCTTGTTGACGAAACCACCGAGGGGAAATGGTCCTCATCACTCAAGATAATTTGCATTTGATTCACTCAAGTAAATTTTAATAATTTCAAGGCGTTGTTGAAGCATGTATCGTTCCATTTTTATCAATGACGTAGTTTCTATTTGTCAAATGTCAAAAAATGACAGCTTCAAAAGTAAAATCTACCGAAATAACGGGCTATTCAAAATAACACCTCTTATTGGAAAACCCTGTGTATCGGGGGATTAATATTTTAAATGCCTGTGTAGTTTTTGGTGATTTAATTGAGATACCAGAAATTACTCTTAAAGGTCCCCTTTTTGAAGGGTATGAAAACCTATGGCAGGTGATCTAGATTTATGACACTTTAACTTATCTAATGTATAAGTCAAAATATTGTTCCAGAGTTTTTTACGCCAACAAACCGATAAATAACTTTCATTGAGTGAGCGATTTACCAAATATTGATTGAATCATGAGATGTATTATAATGTTTTGGTGGAAAATAGTCAATAAACTTTAATTTTAAAATACGTTTACATACACGAAAACACCGTAAGCGTGATGCAAGCGATTTTTGAAATGATGTTTAAGTTTTTAGATTATATTTATTATGTAATTTATAATTTATCAATTCAGATAAATTGGATGGAATAGTATCCGAACCACAGTCGTATCAAATAAATGAGACAATTTTAAAATACGCAAAATTAAATATTTTGCAAAAGACGAAAGAAGTTAATCTGGCATTATAACATCATCAGCTTTTCTAAATGAGGGAAACTTTTTAAAAACACTACGCGCATAACATCAAAGTAGATAAAAAAAAGACTCGCAAATATGACTACTGTAGCTCAGTCTTTATGTAAACATAATTCCAGTTTATTACTCTGTTGTCGAGCTATCTTCATTTAGTGTTTCATATTGTCGTTTTATGAATGCAATTACTCGGAACGGAGCTTTGTATAGCGAAGTCAGTATTTTAATTAGTCCCGAAAAAATGTCAATACGGGATTTTTACAACCCTTTCATCCGTGTTTCGCCGTCGTTATTTTTTAATTAACTTATTTGAAAGTGTGACTACACGCCGTCGATGCATCGCTTTGTCAATAAAACTATTTTAATGACACTTGGACGTTATTAATTGTATCGATTATTATTGTCATGATATTTTTATGCACTATTTGTTAAAATTTCATCGTTTAAAATGACAAAAATGCAAACAGTATTTTATTTCCAAATTCACTTTGCGACGTCATTGTAATTTAATAAAAATAAAACTCCTTCCGTCTTACTAATTAGATTTTTACAAGCCCATTTAACGTTTTTGTGGCAAAGCCGGCCTTGAGCCCGGCTTAAGACCGTTTTAACCAAAAAAAAACGTTTTCACTGTTCTTACCTTACGTGCCGTGTAAAATTTACCTCGCGTTTTTTAATAAGGCTGCTTGTGTACAGTACTATTTTATTAAACTGTTGTATACTGCATCAAAATTTCATTATGGATTGCTAAAAACTATTTTGAACAGATTCAACTTCTTTTTTTGTTATTTGTTTTTGGGGTGTTATGCCGTGTTGCGCTAACTCCTTCTTTAGCCAACGTTTCGGAGAGCATTGCAGTGTCCATCATCAGGGCAGATGTGTTATTTGAAAGAGATGTGTTATCACAAATAACACATCTGCCCTGATGATGGACACTGCAATGCTGTCCAAAACGTTGGCTAAAGAAGGAGTTAGCGCAACACGGCATAACAACCCAAAAACAAATAACAAAAAAACTTTTGGCCGTGAAAATCTTAAATCAGATTCAATTTCTTGTTATAAATTATGTTTTTTCAAATGTTTTTCAAATTTTGATTGATTCTTAAAATAAGCAAATTCAATTTACGTCATGGTTTTCTCAATTTCTAAAATTTGATCCAGGCATGATTTTTTTTTTTAAATTTAAGTGTTGTTATGTACGTTGCCGGGTGATTGATTCGAATCGATCAATCGCCGACCCACCATCCTTCACCCCTTCCTTTAACTGGCCGTCTGGTTTCTGTGATTATACACCAGCAGATGGCACCGCCGCGCCAGCCTCGTAAATCAAACGCAACCTGCCTGGACCAGTGCTCGTTGCTGCCGAGGAACAAAGAACTCCAAGACTGGAAGCAAGATTTCTTTGAAATATTAGGGGATTGTGGAAGGTAGCTAGTTATTTACTTGACTTTGATCAATACACAATTGTGATCCGTAATATACCACAGAACATAAAACAATAAGTTGTGTCACTGTATGTCCATTTATGTATAACGCAATTAAAATTTAGGATCAACTTAATGAGGCAAAATAATTTTTTTTTTTTTTTTAATAACTTCCGATTTTATTGTCCGGGTTAAATCTTCCCCATAGGAAAAACTAAACCCTTCCACACACTTTTCCACAAATTCAACTCACAAGATCAACTCACAAGATATCATATAGGAAAATAAATCACCGACTCCAGATATTTTCATATCAGAGGGTTCGGCTCGGTAGAACTTCTAACAGGGCCTATAAATCCTACTGATCCCTCAACATAAATATTTAAAAAATCTTTCGTTATCCTACATGTATTCAAAATGACCGACTTTTGCATCTTTATATATAATTTTTTTGATAGATCTAATTCGCCTAAATTTTTAATGAGAGAGCTTGGTATAATGCCAGTAGCCGAAATAACGAATGGTAATATTTTAATTTTATTGGTTTTATATTTTTTTTTCCTTTAAGCTTTGCATAAAAAACCTTATAAACATAAGTTTATCTTTAATAAAAAATAATATTATTTGACAGTCTAAATACTTAAATAATATTAAATTAAGATATGGTATATCTCGACGCTAACTAGTAGGAAATTTTGAATTTAACATTGTCTTTCCTACAAAAATAAATTCTGTTGTTTTCAAATATAAATATTCAAAAATAAAAAATTGCATTTATTGAATTATTTGGCAGTCAAAAAAAATCCGACGTAGCACAGTGATTTAGTGCACCTGACCGGCAGTCAGAAGGGTGCGCGTTCAATTTCCGTCAGCAGCATTTATTTTATCTCGAAATTTTTTTTAAATTTATATTTGTGATTCATGTATATTTATGTATGGCTAATAATTATCGCTTATAATAATTTATCAAAAAATAAGATTATATCTCTCGGGTTAAATTAATTTCGGTTAGATAAGATAAAGAAATGTATGCTCATTACAATTGTGAGCTTGTCATAATGAAAATAATTTAACATTTAAACTGTTAATATATCGGTCTTAAAGGTCAATGCAAGTAAGCGACTATCAATTTTAACATTTTTACATAAAGGTAAAATAAAATCGTTTCCTTTCTTTGAGTTTCCTTGATCCGTGACCCCTGGTCTTGCTATTGCAACTTCTTATTTCCAACTACTGGCAAGTTCCACGCTATTATTGCGCTTATAACTACATAGAAAGGTTATATAATCGTCCATTGCAAGTTACGTTATTATTATAACTTGCAATGGATGAACTTTTGACAAGAAAAATTAAAACTACCGGTTGTACCAGACTTACATTAGGGGGTAAGAATGTACGCTTTGACGATTTATTGATTGGGCGGTGTTTCTGTGTTATACAGGATTTTTTTTCAGAGATAAATCACGTTTGTTAAATATTTCATAGAGGGTATCTCACCCAACGTTGATTTTGTTGCATAGGTACATTTCAGAAGTGTAATTCTGTTGATTATTCGTTTGTTTGTTAAAATATCTAACGAATTTTTCAGAAGAAGTCGATTAATGACATTAACAACAATTAAATATAAATGTTTTGATTTTTTATAAACCTCTTTGATCGGATAATGTGACTAACCTTTTTTTTAATTCAACCTGTTTTTTACTATGTTTTAAATATTATTAAATATGAAAAATGAAAATTGAGTTCTACAAACTGAACTTGCTAACCTTAAAACAAAAATTAAAAAAGAGAAAGTCAAGTTTATTTATTTTTCGGAATAACTTTATTGAGTAAAACCTCAAATTGTAATATTTAAATATTGAAGACAATAGACAATAGAGAAAGTTAAGGTTAAAGCCGGATGTGTTTAAGGATTGGGGGCTATTTTCCAAGAAGTGATTTTTTTTATTAAGTAAGGTATTTTAAGTTGTTGAGTTTTCATGACTTGAAAAATTTAAATATAAAATAAATTAATAGTTTTAAAATTGTTATTATCAAAAGCCATTAACATTTTATACCTTTTTACCTATATAAAACACCATTTCAATAGTAAGTTTTTTTGTAGATGACAATAAATTCTGGTAAAAACTTGATTATTTCACAAAAACATATCTTCGTAACTTGTCATTATCATTCCAAGAACTATATGCCCTTCAAACATTTCAATTCAAATTCTAATCTTCCTTGCGAATAAAAAGGATAATTGCTTACATTTTGACTGATGACTGAAAACCCCCTAAAATCTATTTCATGTAAGAACTTCCTCGGGCGGTGGAATGACAAGTCATTATTTTTTGACAGATCAGGATTACGTCAAAATATATTCCCAAATTACTTTTGTTACCCGCCCTCTCACTGGCGTTCCTATTTTAAAAAAGATTATTAAAATTCGTCTCGCAGATTTTCCGTGAAAATTCGCGCCTGTTAACAATTAAAGGTGAAAAATCGACAAATCTCTCGGTGAATAATTGAGTATTTACGCCACTCTACGCGAAATCATTGACAGGGGGAATGGATTTTTGACGATTGAAAAAGTCGATCATGCTAAGAAAAAATGACTCGAAGCCAGAGAAAATAATAATGATTTGGATGTTGTTTTGTGAAACGAGCAAATTCGGACTTGTTAACCGCATGTAGACAAATCATCATTCAATGTTGTAGAGACGTACCACTGTACCTACAGGAGTGACATTATAGGGGCGTGGATCTGTAAAGGCGTGTAACCATTAATACTAAGTTATGTGGCGGCTTAATACAGTGATGCGTAGTACCGGAAAGACGTAGCGCCGTAGCGTTTTAGAGGGTAAGTATCGTTGCATTTTAGCGTTATTTCTTACCGCGTAACATCTTGAAGGGGCTGAAATTCATAATTAACGTCATTTTCATACATTTTTTTATTCAATTAACATTCAAAAGAACCAAGGCTTGGTGTACCGATGGGACTTCGGCATCCCAAAGAGGTGAAAAAGAAGGAAAAAAGGGAACAAAAAGGTTTGGCAGACTTCAAAATGGTATACTTTGTATGTGCTTTTCTCAAACCTTGGCATGTTTACCTTAGTGTGTTTTTTGTAAGTGAATACAAATTCAATTCAGAATAATAGTTAATAATCCAAATTTTCTAGGTATCTAAGAGTATGAAACATTACATATAGACTGAATTTACATGTTACTAATTAGGTAATGAATTTAGTCATTAGTTCTTAACGAAAATACGCAAAGGATTGATTGAATGAATTGTGATTGCATATATCAATTATTTTTCACAGCCTTTCGTATTTGGATTTTCTAGACAAGGAACATATTTTGGTTTAAAATTTTAGCTATTTCTATAACGAGCCACTGATATTTTTGACAAGATGTATACAACTTCAATTCCACATCATATTATCGCAGAGCGTATTTGTCTGGCTATGAATGCTGACCTTCATCTAAATTATAATTGTAAAAAAATCAACGAAAACCTAATGAAAATTTTATTATTTTGAATGAACTGAAATATCACGTATTCGGTAAAGTTTTTAATCTGATTCTTCTTTATTTCTTGGAAACTAGATGTAAAACGTTTTAGTTTGTTTGTTTTATCGGTTTGAAAGTGTGGAGAATATGTGAACTATATAATATGAATATAGCATTCTAGCGATAACCTAACATTGTGCTGAGTCATCATGAAACCCATTGTAGCATTAATAATTAATTAACAATTAATAACCAATCAAATCAATTGTCATTTACGTTAGGTGAAATTGGTAACATATTTTTTGAATGTACATATTCTTTCTTGAACAGGTGATTGATTCCATTGGCCTGTTCCGGGACTAATTGTCGAAAGGTCTTATGTTATTTGATGACATTAGTATTTTTTTTATCAATTTGATGATTTAGATCAGACTTCTAAGGATTTCTTGTTCAATTTTTTAAAAATGCATTTTTTTCTTGCTGCCACGTCTTATATCACCCGCCATCTTGCTCATTTGATATTTGATTTGATTCACAGAATTTGAATAAGTCATCAAATTTCAATAAATTTCCTAGTAACTAGGAAATTTGAAAATTAACCTTAAATTTAATGAATTGTTCGAATTTTGTGCCTGGCTAACAACCTGGCCCTTCATTTGTTTTTGTTTCTCAATATACTGCTGTTTACATTCGTATGTAATTTTATGATTTTGTTTTTTTTGAAAACCAGATGTAAAATTAAAAATGCTTAGGTGCCTGAAAATCTATTTCTTAACAATATTTATTAGTTAGTTTCTCAAATTTTCACAAAGAACCAAAAACTTTTTTACAGATCTGATTTTCCAACGCGCTAAAATGGATTTACTTATAATAAGTTGATATAAATATATGTATCCGTATCATTTTTATTTGTAACACTTCAGCTTTATTTGTTTAGTATTCATATACCTATTGTGTTCTTTGTTATTATTATTTCTTACGTAAAATACATATTCTCCTACGTACATTATCTTATATCATGTAATTGCAAATATCATTCATCTTTGTATCATACGCCTTTGTAGGCGCACTAAAAACGCTCTATTTATAATTATGATTAAAAAATTGATTTATTGAGTGTACGAAGGCATCAAATAGATGCATAAATCCTTTCTAAATTAGTTAATAACAACAATAATATATTCGATTCCCGGAGTTGCAAAATAAGATTCAATTTAATGTACTTGCGCGATCCATACGCTTTTCTGTCCTATTCAAGTAGCTCATTGCAAAACCAACAGTAAACAAAATTCTTACTTGAACTGACTCTGTGGTCGAGCGGCACTTGCGACACGTTCCAGAGTGGAAAATACTCTCATTTTAGGTTGCCCACCACTTCCAACGGCGTTCTAGGGAAAACTATGGTATCCTCCTTCACCGTACCCGACAAGATTCTTTTTTTTTTAATTTATAAAAGAAGTTTCTTTTTTTATAAAAATTACTCTAGACCCAAAATGTCCAGGCATACATTGTTAATATGCAGTATGCAAAGGCATACATGTTGTTAGTTATATAACTGGATTACATCTTATCTCCACCAATTGGTGCTGGAAAAAATCTTTTTAAGATAAATAATAAAAAGTTACAAGAATTAAAAAAGAAATATTAGGAAGAGATTGGGACTTGACCAAAACAGCAAGGTTGCAGTCGTCTGGCAGTCCTACCGAGAATGAGCGGAGCTATCGGAAAAACTCGGTACCCGCGCCCCTTAGTCAGCTTCCCAGTAGGCCCTCGACTAATGTATTGGGATTGAGAGGGAAAGAACCTAAAGACCCTAGCGAGAAAATTGAGTATTGGGTTACCAGAGACAGGCCGGAAGGGTTCCGGTACCCCGCAGTCAATCCTAAGGCCCGCTCATGGCAATGACGGAGGCGAAAGCGGGATATGCAGCAGCCGCTTTGGGAGTCAGTTCCTCGGTTGATGCCGGGACTGGGTCTGGTCCACCCCATCGATAGGTTGAAGAACAATACAAAATAATGAGATAAGGTTAATTCCTGATCCTTGTGATAAAGCAAGTCCAGGCACAGCAAAACTGAATTGTTATCTGAAAGTGAAATATAGGAGTCCCAACTGCTCCCAACCGTCTGAAGCCAGTGAGATTATGGCATCTCCCAATTAGGGTGGTTTTAATGGGTAAAGGTAGTGAAGAGGAGAAAGAGTATCTGGCTGATTAGAACTCGTCACCAGATACGGTTAAAGCTATTACAAGAAACTTTTCGATTCGGAATGGTTGTCTGACACCAGGGCGATACTGAGAGTCTCTTCCTCTTTGGAACGTGCCTCAAGTATGCTGTATTTTATTTTTAATTAATAAAATGTGAAATTACACAAATTCATCAAATGAAAATTTACTTGCGCACGCCAGGATTTGAACCCGCAATTTTCGAATTGATATTTAAAGTCTTACATCTCAACCACGGAGGCCGTCAAAAATATACAGATCTGGGCATTAAACAAGCCCTGAGGTTTTAAAAGCAAAATTTTTATTTTAAAATTTGATCTTTTATTCGGACATTACACATAAGAAATTAGGTAGTTATCACAAATAAACTACATTTCTATAATCAATCCTCTTTGACCGATGATTCAAGGACACGTGATGGTATTTGAGCACTAATTCAAATTGTAGGCACACAATGCATACGCGTCGCCGACGGGAGACAACATCTTCAGATGGTGTTAATCACACTTGGAATAAGGCGTACATAATACTATTAGTGACATTGGTATGATGCGTTGACTTGGAAACTAACTTAATTACCTACTTACGAATAATTCAAAAAATTGAGTTATTGTATGAATATTTTTACGATATCGGTGCGGCCAAAGTGAAATTTACTAAAAAACATCAATAATGTGATTTTTTTAAACTTAGCACTCTATCACACTCAAAAGTCATTGCCTACGATAATACAAACAGGGCCGGCCCCGAGCCAAGCAGCGCCTGTAAAATTTTCAAAATTTTACTAGGCGCCGAGTAAAATTTTGGAGCCCCTTGTCAAAACCAGTAAACGTCTAGGTAGCAGGCGCGGTCCGTCCATACATGCTCTGGATGCTCCGCACCCCTTGCATTTTAGAGTAAAAAGATTCGGACTTCTAGCCGTAAACAGAAATACTGTAATTTAATGTAAAGTTTTTCACAAAAACGGGGCTGTAAAAAATCATAAAAATATTATTATTATAAGACATCATGCATATTCCCCGTTTCTGTGTACGCACAACGAACCCAACAGCATCCAACGAACAAAAACCTTCCTTAATGCTCATGTGTATAATGCACAGAATTTTATATTCTATCATTAATCCATTGGATTGTATGCGCACGCGGTTTTGACAGTTTGCTTTGAGCTTGAATACTGAAGTCGAATTCTTATTGAATATTACTAACCTTCGATTTACTTTTTAATCATAATTTAAATAAATAAAAATGAATACCCAAAATAAGATGGATACTTTGCCAACGTGTTCTAAATGATAATAGTGAATTGTGTTATTGTATAATTATGTATGATCATTAATGCGAAAAAGTTTGGTGTCTCGGTCATTTGCGGAAAAAACACTTTTTCTGAATACTGGAAATATTGAGTTGTAGAGCTTAATGGATTTATGGAAATAAATTTAGATGGTACCTAATTGTTTCTTGTTTGTGGGCTAGCGTCTAGATGTGCATATTTGATATCAAACACGTAGTAAGTACGAGTATAAACATTTGATGTCCAGCATCCCTTCTACAAAAAGTCACCGACCGCCACTGCTAGGTAGGTGATCATTGTATTCAATAATATTTCGATGATTTGTAGTTTTGTGTAGCGCTGTTTATATGAAAAATAATCTCATGGACGATGTGTTTGGACTGTTAGATGTTATTATCATTGCCTTGGCAATTCAGCGCCCGGAGCGAACTGCTCCAATTGCGCCCGCATAGGGACAGCCCTGAATACGTTATATGTGGGCCATATTATACATACAAAATTTTATAGGTACAATAGTTACAATGTATTGGTCTCACAACATCCATCACAGAGCGGAAAGCTCCATCATTCTGGACTCAGGGATCACCGGTGGAGTTCGAATATTTCATAAATTGAAATGTAAATGATTCTCAGAATTATGTCCGTTTATTTGAAAGACGAAGTTACTCTCAGAATCACGTTGGTGAGAGACCACCATTCAGAATCTAATCGTTGCTTAAAAATGATATAAGTTTGGTATTTTTACTGGCCAGATTTGAAAAGATTGACATTTTTCAACCTTTCATCTTCCATTCTCCTTCCGCTCTCTTATTCAACTAGTCTCGAAAAAAAATCCAAATGAAGATAAAAGAAACAGTTCTACTGGTAACGGGTAGTTGGAACTCTTGTGTATTATTACCATAAAATAAAATAAAATAATGATCTTGCTCTGTAGGTTTTTTAGTAGTACTAAATTTATCTTACTCGGTAATAAAAAAATCAACAGTAAAAACATTTTTTTTAGCATAACATCTATTTTCAAATGTTTTTTTAAAGTAAAAGAAAAATAATACAATTTAAAATTGGTATGCTTGAGGATTGACGCTTCCTACCGAAGAACGGGAGTTGACCTCCCTCAAATCAAATCTCTCTCTCAAATCCCGATTGGATAAGAACGAAATTTTTTGCACATACTAACCACTGTAATGAAGTTAAATTTCAGATAAATGCGCGTCGATAGAATGCATTTTCATTGACAACCAGTCTATCTCTGAGGTGATAACTCACAAAAGCGGCGCTATAAAAATTGTCCAATATTATTATTATATTATCTGCCGAGTTTCATCTCGATCGAAAGTCGGGAAGTGGGTTAATTTCCACTTCCAAGATTAGCATTCTTTCACGAAAACAAAACTGAACTTTGAAAAGGTGTATTGAAAAATAAATTTTAAAAAATCTTTAAAAAGCCGAAATCTATCGTTTCAACAAACAACTTTTTTGCTCTGCGCAGCAATCTTTACGCACCAAAGTAATGTGCAAATTGAAAGGTAACTAAAGGTACCTACTAGTTTTTTTTTCACAAACATTATAAAGCATTATAAAAAATTGTGTTAATACATGTTTATTATAACGCGTAGGTACGTATGTTTTTTGCATTAGCATTTTTTTTAATATATTGATATTTTTTACAAATTAGAATTTATTTGATTCTCTCGACTACCAGGTAGGCTCATGCCCGTATAATTGAAGTCCTTAATAGAGTATAGTATAAAACAATAACTTTAATGCATTATGTCAAAACTAAAATATATAACACAAAAATAAAATAAAATTTCATGATATTCTAAAAATAGTACCTACAACAAAGGTCAAATACAAAAACAACTGCCAAAAGTGAGAACAACTTTTTCCTCTGAAGGTGGTAGTAGTTATAATATTCCATGAATAATCAGAAGTAGGCACATAAAAAAATAGAAATTTATTTTTTTAAATAAAGTAATAAATATCAATCATGATTTAGAAAAACATACAGAAAAATGGTTGCTATTTATTTAACGCCTAGAGGGCTTTTACATGGTTGGTAGTATAATTTTAATTTGACAGATACTTTGATACATAAAAAATAAGAATAAAATTACATTTGATAAAAGCTATGCAACAAGTCATACAAACACAAGAAACAAGAACAGAAAATTACAGTTATTTGTATGTTTTCATGATGTGTTTAGGAGTATTGTTGAAATAAATGTTTTAAATGATCCACAAAACTTGCCAAGTTGGTATTGAATACCTATGTCAACATCACCCAAGTAATGATTTCCCATGGTGTGAAGTCGTTGTATCGGAGAGTGGGCAATGTAGTTACGCTTATGTGTGCTGCTGTAGAATATTGTATTTTGTCGTGTTGTTACTGTGGGTGTATGTATGTTTAAAAGTTGCAGGAGTTCACAACAGTCGAATTTAGAGTTAAGTATTTTGAATAAGAACGTTCAATCGTTTATTTTACGTCTATCATCTAATGAATGTATTTTTAGAGTATTTAATAAGAAATTGTATTTTAGTCTTAGAATCTAACTCAACACCTTCCTCTCGCCGAGCGTAAGCTCCATCAATTATTATTGCGCTACCTGAAGAGGGTATCCCTAATGCAGCGAAGAACTTATCCCTAAACGTCATGTTTTAAAATATTAATACTTAATAATTCCTTTTAAATACCGTTGAAATGCTATATCTATATACCTACCGACAAACATTTTATGTGTCACTTATAAAACCATTCAATAAACCTTTTACACTTGAACTACTTTAAATGGCATACGTAAGATCTCATCTCGAATTTGCATCTGTCATTTGGAATCCACAATACCAAACTTATATTAACCGAATTGAAAATATTCAAACAAAATTCTTGAAACACCTGTCGTATCGTTTTGAAAATCATCAATGTAATCCTATTACTCTTTACAAATGAAGAAAAATTTTTGACGTACTGTTTCTGTACAAAATTGTGAACTGCCTTATTGACTCCCCGCTCTGTTAGAAAGGATTGCATTTCATTGTCCTGAACGCAATACCAGATCAAATACCTTATTTTATATACAATATTTCAAATCGAAATACGCACAAAACTCCTTGCTCGGGCGTATCTGCAAATCTTATAATGGTTTAAGCGATATTGACATTTTCCACTGTACCGTTAAATCGTTTAAAATCAAATTAACCTTACTATGTACCTAAGTTAAAAATTTTAATTTTGTATTGTTTAGTATTCTCCTTTTAATAATTTTTCACACACTCTATGCACTTTATTACTTTTAATTAATTTTTAGCTTTTGTAAATATTATAAATGAAACTTAACTGGTTTAAATCATGTTCTATATTTTATGTTCAATTATTTTTTTTGTAAAACTGTATTTTTCCTAAATAAACTTAAATAAAAAATAAAGGTTATTAAAAATGTATTATCGCTGTGCACAATTACGAGTTTATGTAAGATACTTAAAATATTCCCGTTACGCTCTAGTACTAGCTTCGCCAGTGATTTTATAAGCATGTGACATTAAATTTACTTGATCGACATGATGATGACTAACTTTTACTGATGTTCATTTTCACTATTGCATTTTTCTACTGGTTCGACTAGTTACTATTATTTTTATAAAGCATTAATAGTTCGCTGTGTCATAATTTCTCATTAACTGATGATACTGGGTAAAAAGTCATGCCGGCAGTAAGAGCTAGGTCAGTACTTGTGTTTGCCTAATAATGTAGTAATGATGACCATTGACCATCGCACGTTTACTAGGGGCGGTGGGAAGGGGGAGGGGCGATGCACCGTCCGGAGTGGCCTTTAGTGACTTGCTCTTGTTTACCATAGATTAGAAGCAGATGTCCTATGTCATCACGGCCGGCAGTGCCACAGCAATCATTGTAAGTGAACTTTCATGGAGGATGTGTTACATACTTACCAATTTCTCATTTGTTTACTTTGTGCCCATAGCTGTAACCCACATAAAATAAACAGCTAAGTTCCTTCTTCCTCCGACGATTTTTAAATCGTGTTAATAAATTAAACTAGGCTGGTCGTGTGATGACGGTTGAAAACGTTATATCATGTTATTATCTTCACAAAGAGTAACAAAGGTTTTTCACATGCTTTTCACCTGCTGAAAATAACTTGTGTCTACATTTGTCGCAAAGCATTAGAAATTTGATAAAAATTGAGAAGTTTATGTCTAAAACTGATCGCTAGAAGGATTAGAAAGAAGTTTTAACGATTTTTTGTCGCAACATTCTTGATGAGAATCCATTTTTTGCCCTAAACATTAGTACTTATAATGTGCATTTATCATTTTTTTGTGGTTTGATGTTCAGCTGACATTTATTGTTTCTGCTTTCAATTTCAGTGGTCTGTTTTTTTTAGCTAATTTATGTATTTGGCTCAAGTTTCTTTTTAAGTTTCAGCCCTAGCCTTACATCTGCACAATCCTCGGCGTCAGTCCTGCGTAATCAAAACAGCGTTCCACATCCTAAACCTCGATCAGCTGGCGGGAAATACCGGCACTGGAGGCTAACACACGTGAGGCCGGCAGCGACCGCCCCGTGCGGTCTATTGCACTCGCGCCCTGGTACTCCGAACGGTACCTATTGAGTCAACCTCAGGCCGGACGTATCCTGTTGATTAATAACATGGATGATAGCTCAACCACGTCTAAGATAAACAAACTTTGATAGTATTACTTCAACGATCAGATTGCATAGTCTTTTTATGGCTTTATTTATCAATAATTTTTTTTAATAATATATTTACATGGTACATAATTCATTTTACATCTTGGGTCTTTTTACTACTCTTCCATTCAAAGCATTTGCTTATGTATGGAAGGGGAGTGTACATAAATGTTGTTGTTAGTTAGTACTTAAATAATTCACTGTACATAAATGTATGTTTGCTGTAGTATTTTTTTTTTATAGTAGTGAAGGATAATATATTAATATAATAAATTTTAAAAAAGAAAGGAAGTTATGTAAAACTAAGGATATTTGTGAGATTAATTAAGTGACAGTAGTTTTTGTTTCAGAATATTTTTAAAGTGTCTCTTGACAGAGAGCAGTATTCGGGTTTTATCATTAATGCTTCTGATTTCTTCTGGTAGACGATTGAAAAAAGTTCTTCCCTGGTAAGTATAATGATGTTGTGCAAAAGACGTATTTAGTTTTGTGCATAAAAAAACATGTCTAAGTCGCGTTCTGTTTTCATTTAAAAATTGATATTTATCTTTTTCTTTTATAATTTGGATTAATGAGTTTTTAATATATAGGTCTTTAAATGTAGGTACTTGAAATTCTTCAAACAGGCGTTCTGTTGGGTAGTCAAAGGATTTTTTTAATATAATTTTAATAATTGTTCTTTGTATAATTTCAATTGGAAGAAGGTTACATTTATACGCGGATCCCCAACTAATAATAGCGTATTGTAAAGTGGATTGAACTAAGGCATAGTAAATTAAATATAGATTTTTTATCGACAGAAAGTTTCTAATTCTTAAAAATAAAAATATTAATTTTCTAATTTTGTTTACTACTTGACATATTTGTTCATTCCATTTCAGATTTTTATCAATAATTACTCCTAGATATTTAATTTTATTTGTTGTTTTTAGTATTGTACAGTTTGATTTGCAATAGGCTGTGGCTGTGAATGGCTGTGGCAATGGTTGTGGCTGTGGCTGTGGCTCAATGGCTGTGAATTTTAGTATTATTATGTATGACAATGTTAAAATTCTTAGGAGTATCATTTGTATGGATTGTAAATGGAATTACAAATGTCTATTCATTATTAAGTGACAGTAAATTAGTGTCGAAAAAATTCTTGAGCGTGTTGATGTCTTCTGTAGCCTTTAATTCTACTTTTTCCCAAGTCTTATCACTTATTATTAATACTGTATCATCGGCGTATGACGTAATTTGACCATTTATATCAATCAATTAAATCAATCAGGTATATCAGAAAAATACTATTATTCACATTCCGCAATGGAAATCTGCAAATAATCCTGATGCACTTGTACTTAAAGGCATATAATGAATCTTGCGGAGAAATATGATGTGGATTTCAGAAGTTAAATTATTGCAAATAATTATTAGATTAAGAAAACATATTCTTTTAGTGTAGGGAATTAGTAAGAAAACTGTCACTTCACTTTTTACGCCGCTTGTAAAATATTTTATTTATGGATTCAAGTATAAATGTTTAAAACGAACTGAGAAGAATAATTACTTTTCTCTCACGTATCTTCGCTTTATAGATTTCAATTAAAATTTGGCAATCGTATACATTTCATATTCTTTTATATATTTCTAAGTCGTCATTAAATAGCAAAACTTCTACATCATTAAATTGGTCAACAATGTCATTGATGAATAATAAGAAAAATATTGGGCCGAGGTGGGACCCTTGATGAACCCCACTTGTGGCCTCAAATATATAAAACTGTACAGAATTAATCTCTACGCTTAGCACCATATTACTAAGATAACTAACAATCTGACTCAATAATTTACCTTTGGTGCCCAACAATCGGAGCTTATAGATAAGTATGTTATGTCGAACCTTGTCAAAATCTTTACTAAAATCATTGTATATACTGTCTAGGGTTATTTATTTGACATTCCTAAACCCGAATATAATGGATCGTAAACACGCGTGTAGAGAGTAGGAAATTTAAATAAGTTCTCTTAATGGTCAATCACCAACCAGTAGCCCCCTTGATTGATGTAATCATTAGTGGCCATCATAATAAAACCCATGAACCACCGGGATCATGCGCCTGACAATCGGCATATTTGATGGAATCTCGGACCAGCTTTCAAATATTCCCAGTGGCCCCCTAAAATATATTTCAAAGTTTCAGATCTAGTGATGAAAATAACTTAGCCAGCTGAAACTGCACTCTGCCTTTGAGATTCCAACATTCAATGATACCAAAACTCACAATTTGAGGGTAATCATTTCTTTATATTTCGTACGGAATTTTATTCTGCCCTATTGATATATTTATTATAATGATAGTATTTCGTTAAAAAGGTATTCACCAAGCCTTTACATTTCAACCGTAATTTTTTCCTCAAAGTTCCTCGCTGATACTCCTACTCCTAATAACCATTACAAATTTCAATAAATAATCTTCTTGCCGTGAGTACCTACACTATGTAGCTAGCTCTCTGTATTTACTGTTTTCTGTGTTTTCTACGTAAGGGTGAATCGCCCGCCACCTGCTAGCGCCAAACTGGCTATCGGCGTCTCCATTACTTTTCGAACTTTGCTCATTTCAAAAATCATATTATTATATTTTGGTTTCGCTCAAAATTAAATGAGCACGAGAGCACGGCAGGACCTATTTTTTAATATCCTTAATTTTTCAGTATCTACCTAGGTACTATTATATTGTTTCAATAGCTTAGAATAGAAAACATAAAAAAAGTTTAAGTTTTGTTTAAAGAGTATAATATTAATTCCAGTTTTCCTTCTTATAAATAATGTACACTATTTTTTAGGTCTAGTTTTGTCAGAGAGAAATTAAAATTTTTGATTTTCCCTATTCCGAAACGAAACATTTCTGATCAAAATAACTATTCATTTTTTTATGTGATTTTTAAAAAATCTATTAAATTCGTGTTTAATTTCAATGTGAAGGAAATAAATGTATTTCTTTCACCACATCATTTCCTTTTTGGCTTCCTTCAGCCTAACAATAAACCACAATTTAGGTTTTCACTGTCCCATTGACTTATTGCAGTTGGTCGATGATGTTAAAATAAAACAAAAGTAGATGAATTTCAAAATCTTAAAAAAATATTTAATTATTAAGATGACATTCCAAAACACGAAGCACTGCTTTTTTTATAACTTCCGATTTTATGTCCGGGTTAAATCTTCCCAATAGGAAAAACTAAACCCTTCCACACACTTTTCCACAAATGATCATCTAGTCAATCAACTTATGCAAGTGCATTAAATAAGTAAAATATTATTATTATTGTCGTCACTAAAATGAGTAACGTCAGTTCTTGTTAATACCGGGTGAACTTCAATCCCTCGCACACTTCACTAGCTATTCACTTATGGAAAATTAAAAAATGGCTCTTTCAAATGTTATTACATGGGTAATAGCTTCTGCTGTGGAACGCGACGGCATGTATCCAAGCCAGCGTCTGGGATGGACTCTTGCAGCAAGCCACTAATCAATTATATAATAATGTAAGCACATTATGCTATTCACTCGATATATACGTATTACGTTATGTGCAATTACGTTATATCGAGTACTCCTCGTTAGTAGCGCTTTCCGTCGGCTCTTATCAATTTCTCGGCTGCCAATTAGGCGTTAATCCATGCAAGATGTTGCAGCTTAGGACTGTCATGCACAATCTAACGTCGTAATTGATTTAAATACATTTCATGATTTACACTCCAATCCAGCTACTGCATACCATAAGCCCAAAATTCGATGTTTTGAGTTAATTACTAGGCTTAATGTTTACCTTCGAAATAACGCCGAGAAAAGAGCCATAACTCGAACATAAGCAACGATTTTATGTTTTTTTTATAATTTTGCTAAACTATTAAGAATATCAGCGGCTACTTATAACTAGGTAACATAAATTTATTCTTTATATTTTTTAAACAAGTTAAAAATCTTTATCCATGTTTATATGTGGGTAAATCCAAATACAATAAAACTGCACAACTTCAAAATGCATTTTGACTTTCCACGGTGTAGTTGAGGGTATGTGCCATAGTATATATGTAGACTGGGCGTGTGGATGTTAAAAATGACACGGAAACTGAAATTGTTGGTTCCAAAAATTGGGTTGGAAAACATTTGTCAAAAAGAAAGTGGGTTATTTCGCGGTTAAAAGATCGAAAGAAGTAAGGGTTTTTACCTTTCGTTGGTTTGTAAAGACCAAATTTGTCTCCCAAGATAAAATACTTTCAAAGCGCAATGACTGAATCAGAAGGGGAGTTTGATTATGAAATTACCAATGGTGTGCTACCTCACCCAATGAACCAAAACACCTGGAGTGACCTATGGTAGAGGTTATCCAATAAATGCTTCCCGAGGTGGCGGAATCCAAAACCGCCTCTTAAATTTAAATGCTTGCCCTTGGCAGCATACACGGCTGGCCTTACAGGGAGACCCTTTGACCCTCTCTAGCCAGATTCTCAGTGCGAGGGATGGATTCAAACGTCCGTCACACCTGTACACACTGCCTCCCCAGATTCCAACCAACCCATCATACCCATTTCCTTTCGGAACATGTTCTCCTTATTTTCCTTAGAAAGACAGTGCACACAGTTTCCCAAAGAGAACAAATAATTTACCTCCTCCTTTTAGCCTCCCGTCACAGTTATTAATAATTTAAGAAGAAGATAATACTAATAAATCTAAAAGAAACATTAAAAAATGCAGAAAATAAAAAGGTACCTATCCTACCGGGACAAAAACAAATTTGATCACAATAATTGAGGCGTTGTTCCTGTAGGACAGAGTTTCTGGGTTCGATTCCTAATTGCGACCGTTACCTTTTTATTTTCTGCGTCTTGTTCTGTGTCATATTTCTTTTAGATTTATTAGTATAATCTTCTTATATAATGGTACATTGATTCTACCTTCAAAATTTATTACAGTAGAATATTAATTTTCTTAAAAATTAAACGAAAGCAATGAAAAGTAAATAATATGATGTTAATATAATTGCGACAGGGTAGTTATGTGGCCCGGGTAGTTGTACCTACCGCAGCGCCGAGTTGTTGACAAGAGAAATGAGGTTAGTAGGTACTAGCAGCTCGGTGACTAATGTCTGTTACTCATTATGAGAATATCCTCCGAATTCTCTTGCGGGCCGAGGCGGTAATGCGTAGAAAAAACCGCCCGCTCGTAATATCCTTGTCAGATATTATGGGCATTAGACAAGGCAGGGGTCGCTAAGCGCGAATCACGAACTATAGGACTGCCTAGTATACGAATACTTAGTATATAATATTTCTCACATAAATCATTTACAATTTTTTTTTTCTTTTAATTTAATTTCTGTAAGCACCAAATAGTTCCACTTTACAAACTTTTCGTACAAACATTATCAATTTTACATATATATATATATATATATATATATATATTTTTTTTATTTAGTAAAAGATTTTACATTTATATACATTATTTAAGAAATGTTTTGACTGCCCGACTAGGAGGATTCCCGTTTTAGGACAGTCAAATTAGGATGAGTATTAACATTTTGATAAGTTGTTTGATAAGTAGGATAGTATTAAAATAATAATGAATTAATAAGTATATGTACTTTTAACTGGTGCCTAAGCCTACTAACATATTTTTTAAAAATATGAATAATAAAGAGAAGAAATAGAATAAAATAAAATATCTAATTAAACATAAGATTAACTGCTGCTTGGGTAGCATTCTACTTTAAAAGTACTAGGTAGGTACATATATACACAAAATGATAAAGATTAGAACATAAAGGTATCTTTTACATGGTTTTATTTTGTTGGACTTTTTATTGTCGTTTTTGGTTTGTGTTTGAATTCATTTTTTGTGTATTAAAAGTTCACTCTCCTTTCTACCTAATTTATGAAACCAATTAGTGGTCAATTTATGAATAATAGCTGTTTTTTTCCTTTTTCCAAGCATCAGGCATGAAGTTGTATAGTTTTGGACCTAAGAATGAGAAGTGTCTTTGAGCGAGAGATGTTTTAGTTGTGAGTGGTACAATTGGATTTCTCCGTGAGTGGCGGGTGTCGTGAGAGTGGTTAATAGATGGGTAGAGGTGGCGTTGTTGATGGGTGTTTAAAATTAATTTTCTCATGTATAGTTGTCTAATATCCAGAACTAGGAACTCTTCAAATAGTGCAACGCTATGATATCTAAATGGATTTTTGAGGATTACCCTTAGTAGTGATTTTTGAGCTTTTGCTAATTTGTCCAAAACAGTTTTTGCACACCCACCCCAACCTAAGGATGCATAGTCTATATATATCTGTTTAGTCAAAAATCTGAACCTATAAAAACCTATCTAACCCAAAGAAATAAATAGATAATCTTATCAAGATTTATTTTTATGGTATTACGCCCCATTTTTAGCTAACAGCGTTACAAAACGATAGCAGATTAGCGGACGTCATTGCGAAACGTTGGCTTAAGAAGAGGGAAGCGCAACACGGTATACTACCCCCAAAATAAATCACGATAATACCGCAAAATTCTCAAATCATACAAAATTTAACCCACTGTATTGGGTGTAAATTCAAAATCTAATGGATTTTTTTATTATAATACAGATATTGCCGTCGGAAAAACAAAAGGGCATAAGTGAAATTTTGTCAAAAATGAGTTAATCATATAGTTTTTATAAGAATTTTTGTATGATTAAAGCTGTGTATTTAACTATTTTTTAACTAAATTGTCGCTTACGCCCTTTTGCCTTTCCAGCGTCGGTATACTTTTTCAGCTTATTTGAACCAGTTTAATTGTAATTTTATTAAAGAAACCGATGTCTCTCAAAAGCAGTATATAATCAAAAACATCGACCGTTTAAAATTTACATTGGTCGAAAAACCGATTGCCGTTCTCAGTCATTCCAAGTCGGGTAAAAACCACGATTTTTTTTTCTAATATAATAAGTGTTACAAAAAATTGATTTAAAAATAACTCTCATTTGAACTTGAAATTTTAAAGAAAATCACGTTTGATTTGAAATTGAATTACAAGTATCAGTAAAAGTGCACATTGCACACGCGGCATACCTGGGTAATGTTGGTATTCATACCGGTCGTATGATAATTTTTGAGTTCTTAGGAAAGAGGAGCAAACTTGCGGGGGACGATGGGAACTATCGACCACGTGACCATCATGTCATAAATTAGACAGGCTATGTCAAGCTCTCAAGCAGTCGTCACCTCACCGCCCCCAACGACGACCTCAGGTTGGCCACTCCTGGACTTGATGTATATGACTACTACTAAGATATGCTAAGATCTTTTATGGTTTTACCAGAACGTTATCACATTCAGCAAAAGTTTTTTTGCTGCGGAATTTTGAATAATTATTCCGTTTCCTACGTTTTGCAGACAGAATATCAAAAATACTAATTTCGCTTGTGCGTCTGTCCAGCATTAGGTACTCTAGTTCAATGAACTTAATAACTCGGATTTGCTTTGAATTTAATTGTAATTTGCAAAAATTGAACTGTTTGTTTGAAAAATTCAAACATACCAAAAATACATACCTGTAATGTAATCATATTTTAATAAAAAATTGTTTAGTTGCTATTTTCAAAATAAGACTGATTTATCGAGAATTCAGTCTATCCCGTGTTTTGTAACGGAAATGACAAGTTTTGTAACGGTATTTTTTTATTTGTCATATTAGTCAATGTCTTATTTTTGTAAGAAACAAATTAAGGACCCATTTCCTTAATACCAGTATTATTAGCTCATATTAAATAAATATTTTTTTTTATTTATTATGAGGAATAAAATACTTCCATTAAAATCATTTAAAATAATAAAAGGAGTCGTAGAAGTTACCTGTGGAGATTCCATTAGCACAAGTAAATTTATCGCACGAATAAATAAATGTATCAGTTGACAAGCGGTGAAGCAGAATAAGTATCTCAATTTGTGTGTTATCTCGGGGAAGAGCGGACTGTATTATTTACCAATACATATCTCGGATTACGCAATAAGTAATTGGTTTCCTAGACAAGTGTTACGCATTGTGCACGAGAACTTCGCCGGAATAACACAATTAGAATTCAATAAAAATTTCCTTTGAAAACAAAAATACTCGGCATTTTTTAAGCAGTTAATATTTTTGTGAAACGTGTTCTCAACTTGTCTACTGCAGCCGTTTCTAAGTACGTGTTTCTCAATAGCATTACTCCAGACCTGTCGCAATACTAACTTACACAGTTGTAGTTATTACCAGCTTCACTTTTTCCATTACAACACAATGGTTTTTCCGGACCGAATACACTCGCGGAAGAGTTCACACGCATACAGCGGAGAGAAATGATACTCCCCACGCCTTGAGGCTATATTTCGTATTCGGCTAATCCCTTAATCCACCCAATACAAATGTACGGCCGTCGTATGGTGGGTGGTATGGGCGGGGAGGGGACGCCTGACGCCTCCCGGCCCACCCCAACCATCTATCAACGCGATGGATGGATGGATGAGACGCGGTAAGAGAGAGACGTATATTTCTCAAGCATATCATGATGGAAGTGGATTTGGTTGGCATCTATCTTGATGGGGCCTGGCCCTGAACAGGGAAGGGGTGGGGAAAACGAGGAGAGGGCATACTCTTCCATGTGATTCCAGAAGGAGTCAGCATTCAATTGTTTTCGCGGGGGGAACAGCGTGCCGATTGATTCGGTCGGTGGATTATGTTTGTGAATATATGAAATGCGTCATGTATACGCGGTAATCCGCTCGTGTCGATGTATTAAATATTGCTAATATATTGATGAGCTCGGCGTAGTCACTCATAATTGCTTATTATTCTGAAAGGGGTGTTTTTATTCCTCTAGTGTAGACGTCTTACGTCAGCGATCTCGTGTTTTATCGGTCGGACCATAAACATCTCTCTCTGAGGACCGTATTATTGAATGCTAACGTTATGACTCCATCGTTCGTTAATCGCCATTTTTATATTTTCCATATGATAATTACATAAATTTACTATTCCGATAAACTTGACATATTGATATTGAAACAAATAACTATAATTATTTCGAATAATTTACCGTCGAAGCATAAGGGTTGTTTTGTTGGATGGACATAATTAAAACCAATTCACTGTCAATTGTTTGGTCAGGTAGTATTAAGTTTAAATATTTATAGGTTTTTACAAACATCCACGGCGCTATTTGCCTCTTCATTCTAAATGCAAACTCATTAATAATAGATAATAAATATTGATGGTTTTACAATTATTGTTCCAGTTTACCAAATACCAATAAACGTTTACAAAATTTGTTATAACGTTTGATTACCTACAATAAACTCGATAAACACAAAATACAGAATGCTTTTTAGTAAACTGTATCTATTCCTTTTTAGATTTTTTTATTTGTATAAAAAGTCTAAAATGACAAAAAAAACTTAAGGCGATGCACTAGTTAGTAATGCAAATTCATGTGTTTTTGGTTTGAAAATTTGGTCGCCTAAAAGTGTTTCAGATACTTTAATTGAATACTGCGAGTACAATACATCTTAGCCTTTGAAATAAATGAGTATTTTTTAGATAAATCTTTTTATGAGCCCGGAAAAAAATAATTTATAAGGCCTATGAAAACCGCTTTAAAGTTCAAAATCTCCTACTTACGAACCCATTTTCGGTTATGATTATTGTATAATGTGGCAAATTAAGTTAATTATAAAATTATCGGAAAAAATTAAATATTTATGCCTGAACATCCACAAAATAAAATAAAAATTACTTTTTGGCCATGTTTTTTCTTGTATAAATCAAAACAGCCGGATGGTGTTAAGCGGGAATTTAAACCTTATTGCCATCTACGTAAGGGGTGTTATTGATTGCGGCTCGATTTAAAATATTACACGACGTAGTGCATCGCCTTGACTTATGTTAACCCGAAACGCTCTTCTTCAAGCTCAATTTAGTACTTTATATTACAGAATGTTTATTTTGAATTCACGGGAATATGTCTACCTTCTTACGAAGCATTTAACTACCTTAAAATTCTGACTTACCATCAAAATTATGTTGTGTAGTTTAACACTTGGAGATATAGTTCATAATTCACAAATCCACGCGTAGATTTTTCCACAAAGTATTTCGAATTAAAAGTAGTGCCTCCGAAATCTACGACAAATTATTAAAGGCTTTTTAAGGTTTGTTCTGGGTAATATGCATGAATTTTTTTTTTGTTTCTTAACGTGTTTTTTTTTAACTTGTTTGTTTCTAAACGTGTTTGTTTCTTGACGTGTTTTTTTCTTAACTTGTTTGTTTCTGAACGTGTTTGTTCCTAAACGTGTTTGATTCGTAGCGTGTTTGTTTCTTAACGTGTTTGTTTCTTAATGTGTTTGTTTCTTAACGTGTTTGTTACCTAACGTATTTGATTTTTACGAATTGACCGAATTGAAACCTTTTGTTTAGATTCATTCATTGATTTATACTCCACTTCACTTTCATCATAAACCAAACATATCTTACTTAATTATGTGACACGGCACAAAGGTCCTAACTGCTTCCAAATATCTGGAGGCAATAAAACTATTAAGCTTAAGGTAGTAGGGAGGTAAAGGATACGTGATAAGTTGCCGAAGTACACGGCAAAAGCAATTTCAAGTTCGTTTCCACTCTGAATGGTGGTCTTACACCAGGGTGATTCTGACAGTACTACGTATTATTTTAATTGGGTAAATTGTGAAACAACGCAAATTAATAAAATATAATTTACTTGCGCACGCCGGGATTTGAACCCGCGACCTCCGGCTTGCTGGTCAAGAGCTTTGCCCATCGAGCACGGAGACCGCATTATTCCGATTATTTATATGAATCGACAATTCCTATTTTCTTCATAAGTGGGTGTATTTATAAGTTAAAGTAGGTACTCAATAATATGTTCCACTATCATGTTCGCTCAGTACGCTTATTGAAAAGGCCGTTGTTGTAATATAAAATTCTTAATAAATTAATATTTTGCAATGGTATGGGTAGTTTTGTTTCTTGGAGTTCCTTAAGCTTGGCAGTATTGGCAAAACAATGTTCAAAATAATTCCATTATGAGCAGATGCATTCGCTCAGACAAACGGGCTCATAAAGAAGCTTATCAAACAAAGAGCTTACAAGAGTGTTATGAAACTTCCTCAAGTATTCCAAGAATTGGCAAAACAGTGATGAAAGAAAGTTTTGAGTGCACGCTCTTACAAATTCAAATACTTCAGCCATATATCGTCAATACATCAAAAACACTTGACATTTGTTTCTCGGCGGATCACCACATACCTATAAATATGTATGTTGGCCAGCGAGATGTAAGGGGGGATATATACGAAGCTGCGAATGCGTCCTGTTTGTATTCACACAACTAGAATGGTAGATTAACCCTTCCCCGCGCGACGATCGCCCTAATCCAAATTGATTATTCCACTTAAAGGCGAGAGCGATGTGCATCGATTCAAAAAACGAGATTGAATACGCACAATAAATCGTGGGCGCCTTAATGGACTTTCAAACATTGGAACTTATAGGTCTGTGCTTAAGGGTTAATGTAGGAGTGCTCTCGTCCAGCTTAAGTTCCTTGTAATCTGTCAGGCCATCTCTGCCCTGTCAACCTTGCTTAAGTTCCCGGCTGCTTCCACCAAAGTCGTGACAAACGGTCAACAAAATGAGACCCGTGCAGAGAGGCTCCGCTTGTATCATTTTGTGGTTGTAAAGCAATTAGCTCTAGAAATGCACTTTTGCGTATGAACCGCACTCGCCGGTGCTGTAGTTGGAGATCCTTGCTCAGATGCATTGATATGAGAAATTATTACTTCTGTGGGGTTTCGGACTTTATCAGATTTCGATGTTCAAGAAGATTATTATATTGCAATATAACTAAAAGTGGATGAAACCAGACTAACAATTACCAAGCTCTAATCCCTTTAATGTCTGAAATTGATTGAAAGCGAACCAAACATCAAACTGGATTAACTAATTCATGATGGGAAAAATCAGGTTAAAGGACTTTTTAAATGATGTTCACTTACAGCCTTACTAATAAACGGGGTGAATACTTCATACAACTGATGAACAAAACACAGAACAAACAAAAGTGTATATAAAAACCTTAACTAATAGAAACTGACATTTAACGGCCATAAAACAGTTCATTGAAATAAATATACATTGTATATGCACGAAAAGAGGGATGTTTATCCGTTGTACAAACTTGAAATTTCTCATCGAATTTCGAAATGTTTCTAAGGTATTTTAAATATGCTATACATTTCTTCTTTTTGAAGATGTTGTAAAAACAAATGCCATTTTTAAAAACTAGGTAAAATTACGTTTTAGATTTTTGTATATTAAATATATTTTTACTCCAAACGTCGAAGAATTGTAGAAAACAATATGAAATTTCGAAAACACATTCATGTTATTTGGTGATTTTGCAAGAAAATTGTCACAAAATATACGTCAGATATAACCTAACTTTTTAGAGACGGGAACCTCATGTGTTAGCCTTCCAAAATGCTAAATTATGAGCTCTTACGCAGCCATTTCGAGAATTTTTTTATTAGTAATAAATCAAAAGAGAAATTGTACAGTCTTTATCTAACGTGGAACTAAAACACTGTTTAACGGTTAGGAAGTATTTATTTTATTAGTAAAACAGTTATTGTCTATATTAGTACCTATGTAAGTACTTAACAACGAAGTAACTTAAATTCTACAAATAAACTGAAAAAATAATGTAGGTTAGAACAGGATCACCAGCGGAGCGAACGTCCAGCAAGTATAAAAAAAATACTTAAAGAGATTTATATTTTTCAACTTGACCCTATGGAAATCGCTTTCTTTGACATTCACGCATTGAACTTCTACCCTACCATCGTTTGTTAAAATTCCATTGTATAACCGGCCATTAAACATCGCGTTAAATATTAGGCTATAGAACCAACATTACTTATCACATACCTACCTACCATAATAAATTTTCCAAGTTAGATAGATTTTATATAATTGTGGAATCCTTTCAAAGAGATTTTTTGCTATACCCTTGCTATATACTCGTACTTCAAACAAAATTCTTTAGCAAAAGACAACTTTTTTACGAGACTACAACTTTGTTTTATGATTGACTCTGACTGACTTTATGAAAACTGATTTTAAGTTTTACTTGACGGTCTGATATAATTATATCAGAAGTTTTGAAGAACAACTTCTTATTCCACGTATACCTACTTTGTACGTAGGTATCTATATCTGGGCACTAGTGGCTAGGTACTATTGGATTCAATGAATGTTTCAAATACCTCAGATGGCTAAATATTTTTTTTTCTGAAGCACATTATTTAATCTAAAATAGATTCTTAATGTTCGAAGAAATGTCACTTGCCACTGGTAGGTAGGTATTAATTTGATGGTCGAAACTAACCGTCTTTTGCAAAACAAACATTCAGCTCGTTTATAAAAATCAAAAACATTAAAGCTTGTCGACATCAAAAGAATTTTGGTGTTTTTAACTCTTCGCTTTTATTCAATACAACTATTTAAATTTCGATTTTTTTTTAAATGAATGTCTAAATAAATGAATGAAGGAATGAAGTGATTAGAATTAGAAATTATCCCACTTCTTGTCATCTTATCAAGTTCCAACTCGGCAGATAGACTCGTTTTCGATGATAATGCATCTACTTTTAGTGGTACTCACGCATAATTAATTTATTTATTTATTAATTAACGCCCTTTTTGGGGCTTTTACGTATGAATATTAAGAAATATACATTATTTATTGCACATAACTGAATTGCTTCACTAACAACATTTAATATATTTTTAAAGATAAATTGAAGATGTCCACTGACTCGGTATAATTGCTTCCCTCCATTAGTATTCTGGGCAAAGAGGAATACATATGGTAGTTAGTCCCAGAATAAATGCTGACTTCTAGTATTACGTTGTGGAATCCGGAAGCTTATCAATTCTATCAATACCGGACTATTAACTAAATTATTTAGAATTTTATGTAGAAATACCAAGTCTAAGAAAATTCTACTGTCTGACAATTTGAGCATATTCATATAATTTAACAGAGTGTTGTTCAATATACTTGATGGAATGTCCATTTTAAAATATATATTAAACGTGAGAATTAGTTTTGTATTCTTTCAACAGCTTGTACATGTATATTATAATGTGGGTTCCAGACAGGAGAATTGTACTCAAGTTGACTTCTTACATACCTAGGCAAAATATAACAATTTTATACACTTAATACTGTTAAAATTTCTGGTTAGCCTCGTTATAAATCCCAAAATTTTTAAGCCCTTATTAGAGATTTCTGTTATGCGGTTAACAAATGAAAAATTTGATTGAAAAGTGATGCCTAAGTCTTTGATTTGTGTTAATGTCTCAATAGCATTGTTATCAATGTTGTAATCAAAAATAACTATATTTTTTATTCGAGAAATCTAACTATTTGACATTTTGAGATATTTAAGTAATGTCTATTTTCATTACACCAAATTAATATATTGTGGATATTGCCTTGAAGAATTTTGCTATGGTAAATATTTTGAATAGTTTAATTTTGAGGTCATCGGCAAAAAGTAAGATAGATACATACATACATACAGGCATTTCACTGAAATTGGATGTCATCCCAAAAATTTACATCAGTTAATATACGAAATAAACATTGGTACCATCCAATTAGAATTTGGCATAAGGTTAGCGCGGTTCACTCATTTTAGTCAGTTCTTGGGGAGGCAGGTTCAATCCCCATTGGTTCAAAAAAATTGTTTGATTATTATAAAATTTTGGAAAAATCGCTACAAAACGCAGAGTAGTATTGATAATTGTTTATTTCTTAATTTTTTTACATTTCCAGTTCATGAAATCTATATAATGTCTTATTATTAAAATGGCGCTTTTTTTATATTTTTATGTATTTTTTCAGGGTATTTAATGAAATTTTTACCTAAACAAGCACGCCTAAACTTTTGAGTGGGTATGCAGAATTACCTACGTCTAGTCATCGTATATTTTTAAAAGTACCCATATTTTTCGGATATAATTTCATACAATAGATACATCTTTATTTCTTCAAAAGGAATGCGCTCTTTAAAATTTATTATAATAAATTAAATTATAATATTAAAAGAAAATGTTTTGAGCCTTTTTATGTGTGTGATGTGAATTGGGATCCCACTACTTGCACGCTGGAACTTTTAAGAATGCAGAATTACCTCTCGTGTACGAATTTTGAAAAAATCCCGCACATAAACGCCTGTATGAAAATGGTATTTCGGTCGTACAACTGGCACATCGTCTGTTCAACTGGTACAATAGAAATGATTTATTCAGCAGGACGTCGCCGCAAAGGTACGAAACTGCCGAATATATTTTTAAATAAACGAGACATGTGTACGCTATGGTCAGTTACACGAATATCCATTCTGATTGGTATTGTTTCAATTTTGTTTATTGCACTGTGTTTTCTATTTTTTTTGCATTTGTCGGGCAATATTTTCGCACAGTTGTCCAACCATGTCGGTACGTTGCAACCTGTGTGGGAATACAGATCTAGTACTATATAAATATAGTTTTTAAAAATAAAACGTTTATGTAATATATAAAAGTCCACAATAGAATGATGTTACCAACCTTGATGTATGGCAGTGAGACAATGAAGGATGAAAGCAGACTGAATGCTCTAGAAATGAGAACCCTGAGCTGTTTATGTGGTTAAACCACGTATCAACGTATCAAAATGTGGAGATTTGCAAAAGAATGCAAGGCTGATAAGCAATGGACACTTAGTTGGTTTGGTTATTTAGAGTGAATGAACGAAGAAAGGAGTGAAATGATAATGTGTAAGGTGAATGGTAGAAGAGCACTAGGAAGGCATGGCACGATCAGAATAACAGAAGAATATGAATGTGAACAAAGCATGGAGTGTCAAGACTGAGTCGCAGTCCAACCTTTCTGCCTAACGGCATAATAGTTACTTATTTAAGTAGTTTATTTAAGACCATGCTATTTAACAGGTTTACAGAATATATTCAATTGTTACTGAATTGTTTAGTGCACTGGCAACGAATAACGTTTCTTGCTAAATGATGGCATTACTATTTGTGAACAACGCAGTCATAATAAACTCTTCTAGGTAATTATTATTTTTCTTTCTTCCGTGTATTTAATCCGTTCTAAATTTAATTAACACATCTATTTATCAACATTATCATTAAGTAAGAGCACCCCAGTGTTCTAGGAATAAGTGATGTCACGTTTTATAAACATTATTAAATTATTTGTCTAACATCTCGCTGTTAGTTATTAGTTAATTTAGAAACAAGTTTTATATTGCGAAATCTCACTCTTCAGTATAAAAGTGCAATTCAAAGTTATTGTAAAACTTCGCAAATTAAAACAGAAGTAGTAAAAAAAATGCGCCAATTAACAGAACAAGATAAATTTAAATTCACTTAACCAAAAAGTTCCATCCGAAACCGCCTCAGATGAAAATGAATTGCGAATTTAAATCGAATACGAAATGAATGATGTTAGTTGGAATTAGGTGATATTTTGTTTAGGAATGACCAAGTTATAGTAGGGGGGATAAAAGGAAGTCTAATCACTTACTACTGTACCTCTTTGAACACAATCACAATTTAGTGTTTTCAAGCACATTATAATCACAATATAATGTGAGTTCCGACGCGGTACCCCGAGGTGATTATCGCCACAACACAACGAATGAAAACTTAAACGATATTAAGCACTTTTAATACAGAGTGTTAGGGGCTAAATGAATAAAAAGGAGGTGATTCTACAAGATGGTAGAAGTAAAAAAGATTAATAACTTTTTTCGGAATTCCAACTTTTTTTCCCACACTAAAATATTTTTCCATGGAAGAATATATATTTTTCCCATGCAAACAATTCAGCTTTTTTCCCTAAAAACTACCTTAAACGTACGAATTTTGAATTTTGTTTTAATCTTTTCTACTTCTAAAATCATGTAGAATCACCCCCTAAGTAAGTGCACTTAACCCACAGACACCCTATATAGTTAACTTCCTTCTTTAAAAAGATTTTGTACACGATAAAACACTAACAACTTGCTTCCATTAGTTCAATCTTTCTTTTAATAAAGATATAATAATAAGATATATGCATATATCATATTATATATATAAGATATATTCTTTTAATATTAATATATGTTATTAATATTTCTTATGTAATGTGGTGTAGGGTTTGAAACACGTTTTTTGGGAAAGCCCAAAATCTTAAATTATATTTTTTATACTTAAATGTCAATTAAATACCACGTATTTCATTAATAAATAAAAAAAAACATACAATTCCTTGCTTCCTTCTCAATGAACTGTGCCAAAAACAAATACTCGCCGATGTTTAAATATGGCCACGAAAATTAGATATTTGCTTTGATTATTGGATGCACAATATAATTAAAGACCAATATGCTGATGATGGATTGAATAGCGGGAGTGGGTACTTTAATTAATTGAATGTACTTAAGCGATTTAAAACGATCCGAACGAATAAAAGATTCTGCCGGGTTTTGCAGTGGAAACGGTTATAAAGCCACTGTCGTATGCTCCTATTAAGACATTAGGATCTAATGCCAAACTGGCCTAATTTTACGATCCTACCGGCATTAATTATAATGTTTATAATCACTTTTCCTTTGAATGAAAGTTATTTAATGAAGAATCATGGAGTTATTTGACGAGAAGAATGGTTCGGCCACTTACTGCCGTTTCAGAAAGCGCAAGGCTTAAATTGTTTAGGAAATATTAACATTAAATTTGGAGGCAGTAAAGGTTCTTCGTTTTCTATTAAAGGCTTATGGTAATATTGGTAATTTCCTGAAAAAGTGCCACAAACACTTTGTTTTAAAAATTGCTTTCTGAAATTTAGGAAGGCGAAAAGATTTGCATATTATTATGCCTTAAACCTTCCGAGAATCTTTAATGGTAAATATTCTCCCTTTAGTATTGTTTGCCGTAATAGTTAGTCTAGAACAAAACCTAGATTTTTTAACATTTTAGCTATTCTGTTTTACCTTCAGCGCCTTTTAACGCGCAGACCAACATAAAAATGTATTAAAACAACGAATTAATATAAATTTAATCCGGCGGAATGTTAGGGTCCAGTACATTAGGTGCTCGTGTTCCTCATTATAACTTTTGATGTTGACCTCTTGTGTTATTTGAGAAGGCCTTCCGGTCGAGTTTCCGTCGCTATATTTCAACAAGAAAAAACAGTATTCATTCGTAAATGTGTCAAGGGCTACGAATTCACCAGTCCTTTCAATAATTTGTTTTGGGTTTATTGATTGGAAAATAGAATTGGAGTTGAACCTCGCAAATTACCTAAGCAAAGTTTCATGATATCTCATCTAGGTAATCTTTATTACGGATTCTTTTTTTTGATTTCTCCATCGAATATTCGAGTGCCCAAGTAAAACAATAATTTAAAGTGGAATAAATCGAAAACGATTTCACTAACATCTTAACTTTCTCCCGAAACCAAACAAAGCGAAATGGATTCGGCGGCCATTAAAATTTATAACTCAAACACCATTGTTTATCACCCTTAAGTACAGCCGAAATAATCATCGGTTTATTTTCCCATTTCGGCGGCGCTTTCCTTCTTCCATCCATTTGGCAGGCGGGCGCGGGCGAGGGCGCGGGAGGAGCGCAAAGCCGAGAAGAGCTGCCTGCAATCTCCTGCCGAAATGTATTCAGAAAAGAGGCGAATATTTTTCACGGTCTAAGGAAAACAACACTTTATTAGGGTTTTGTTGGACTAGCTCCGGTGTCAAGATCTTTCTTTCTGTTTCGCTGAAGAAGAACGAGATAGAGGGAAGAGCGCCGAGTACAAGGGACGCAGCTTAACCTATCAAACGGCTGGTGACGTATTACCCGTCCTACAAATCTCTCACAGTGATTGCAAAAAGTAGCGGTCCACTGAGCGCCGATTCGACCCTCTTACGAAATAATTAACTTTATCAGAATGTCGTTTACATCCATCAATCGGCATCCGCGTAGATTGGTATTATTATTTAATTTCTCTGTTGCTATGTTACGAATTTACATTGCTTATACAAGATTACGATACTACAAGATTTAACTGGATTAAGAAAAAAACCACTTGTTATGAAGTTTACTGATATACGGTTAGTTTAAGTCAGATTATGTAATACGTGTCTGTTTTTTATATTAATATTGGGAGTCCTACAAATCAACAAATAAACAAAATCAGTACGGAACGCCTTTAACGAATGAATGTTTCAACATATCTTTAACGCTTGCTTTGAGTTCAAATGATGATTTATAACTTCCGTAAAAATACGTGAAAAATCTGTGAACATCTTTGTAAATGGGGACAGATTTTTTTCTTAACTACATTGAAATCAAACGTGGAATGTATTATTTTTACCCGTCGTAACATAAATCAGAGTCTTTATCTTGGTCCGCTCGTATCCTGTGGACCGTCTAGGAAACGTATTTTCTCATTCATGATGTACTCACCAGGGTCGTTGACGACCCAGCTCAAAAAATATGGATTTTGAGTTAGATTTGCCCTCCATTTCAATCTTTCTCGTCGGTCACATAAGTTACGTTACGTCATTCTTAACAATGATATTAACGTTTGTAATTTATTTAACATGTTAATTCTTTTCTTTTAACTACCCTGAATATAGAGTTTTTTTTCAATCGAACCGGTAACCATCTTGTTTTTGATACTCACTAGGATAATTATTCAAAACTCATTTGATGTCTAAATTACTTTTTGTAGCTTAAATAGCTTGCATTGATCATGAAATCACACACTAACTATTTATGCTATCAGTGATCACCTTTTGAGAGTAATTTGAATCAAACTAAAAAATTAGCTTTATTATAACTTTTTTACTCCTAAAATCTTCAATAATATAGAAAGACAAAAATTCAAAGGTTAAATACATATTTAAAAAAATTCATTTTTAATAAATTGGTCTGACAATGTTATTGACCTATTCTCATACTCAAATAACAATCTGTAGAAGTATATACATTTGTGTTTCAGATAAATATTTATATAATATGTGCAATATAATCCTCAAGAGTGTCTTTTTCAATTATAGTTTCTCTTATCTTGTCTTTGGTTATTTAGTATTATTGTTTAATATTTCTTTTTTTAATCAATGTACATGTTTTCATCTTGCAATATAACTAAAACATATAAATATTACAATTTAACTGTTCTATTGGTCATCATATAATATGATAACTCAATATATCAATTATTTGTAATGTCTTAATACATTTTTAAAAATTGTTAACATTGTGATGTTTTGCCTTTTAATGAAGGAAGATCGCAATGATTCTATTTTCTTGTGAAATACGGAAGAAATAAATTCTTGGGAACGCGCATAACGAGCTTGTTTTCAAGCAAAGGTTTTGGGTGTTAATTATTTTTGGTGTATTATATAATGATAGAATACTAAGTTTTTCATTATTGAATATAATATTAGCGATTTTCAAACAAAAATTAGGACAGAAAAAGATACGGTCGCATCTAGGACTTCAATCCTGGATCTTTGCCTCGCTGGGGCGCTGTTCTACCTACTGAGCTAATCCGACCCTACTTCCTTCCATCATATTTAAATCTATCATACTCGAATAAGAATCACCAAAATTATCTTCATTTTTCTTAACGTATTTTTGTATTGGCTTGTATTTATTTATAAATATATATATATTTTTTTTTTATAGTGAATAATACCTCACAAGAGTCCCAACTGCTCCCGTCTGGAGCCAGTGAGACTATGGCATCCCCAATTGGGGGATGTTGTGTGGCTGAAGGTAAGTGGGGAAGGGAAAGAGGAAGGTGGGGAAGTACCTGGCTATTCAGATCTAGTCACTAAACACGGCTAAAGCCATTTGGAGCAACGTTTCAATTCTGAATGGTGGTCTTACACCAGGACGATACTGGTAGTATCTTCCACTCTGGAACGTGCCGCAAATATATTATATATTATTTTAATTAATTAATTGTGAAATAACACAAATTAATCAAATAAAATTTATTTGCGCACGCCGGGTTCGAACCCGCGACCTTCGGAATGGCAGTCCAATGCGTTACCACTGGACTATGCCGGCCGTCAATAATATAAATGCAATTAATAAGTGTCTTTTTTTTTTTTTTTTTTTTATTCTAGATAAAAGAAAATTACATTTTTCACTTATTTAACTAGAAATAACATATATATTACACATAAATATATTACACACTGATATTATTCACTTTCATTGTTTTGTTGATTGAGCATAAAACTGAGCAATTTTTTTTTAAATGTACCTATACTTTTTTCATTTTTAATTTCGTCTGGGAGGCAATTGTATATGTTGCTTCCCTCGTAACCAATGGATTGCTTGCCATAATGAGTATGTATGGTGTTTAAATGTATTTTATCGTGTTGCCGATAAATATATCCTATAATATATTGTCTTGGATAAATATATCCTATTTGTATTTAAAGGTGTAACCTCTGAAAAATTTTCTGCAAACCTAGGATAAATAAATTTGAAAAATTAATATTCTATACAAAAATATTATTATAACATAAAACCTATGTAAGAATCGTGGCTCCCTTATCAGGCACAAGAACTTTTCTTTTCTGATAAGGTATTCATAACCAATGATGATCTAAAATGTAATATTTTTCACTATTTTTTATATTTATTTATCTATATTCCTTATATTACAATAAAAAAATATATAAATAAAAAGCTTAATGCGTAAAAAATCAAATTGTAATATTTAATTGTTGAAGGTATTATTATTTATTATTGATATTGCTGAAACGTTAATTATATGAAATTTCCTCGATAGAAAAAAATCGCATAATAAACTCCAAAAATTATTAAAAATACGTTTTTCCGTTATTTAATATGTTAAAGGCATGAAAAAAATCACAGTGTATCTTTAAATTCAATTAAACTATTTGTCGAGATAGTTTTGCTTATTAAATATTTTCACAATTTTCGTTTTTTAATATAAGCGTGCTCTCTCTAAAATTCGTATTTACATAAATCCCTTTCAAACCATCTTTAAACGTTTACTACAGGGCCTATACTTCTTAAGTTTTTTGAATAACGAATAAAATATTATTTTCACGATTATAAATAACGTTAGTTACGTACAACATACATTTATTATGTAAATATTAATTTCATATTTCTTCAGAAAAAGCTATCGCAAACACAATGTCTAGAACAAAAATATTTTAGTTCGGTCACAGAGAGGTCAGAATCGTGACTTTCTTAACTTGATATGCGGTGGTTTGATAAACTACCAATTCGAGGAACTTATCGTCCGGAGCACTCCGTGGTATTACATTTCCGTAACTTTGACTTTTGCATTTGTGACGCGTTACAAAGTTCCTCTGCGGAGAAAAATAGCAGACGGCTTTCTTAAAAACTGCACGAAACAACAATCAACAAAAATAACCAAACTCTGAAATCTTTATCGTTGTTACAGAAATCTATATGTAAAGTAATATTAAAACTTATTTTGTTAGTTTTTTAGTCACAACTTTCAAAATAAGCTGAATATATGTTCAAAGCGTACAAATCCGAGAAGTGTGTGTTTTTCTGCAATTATATATTTTATTAAACAGGCAGATACCCATTTCTTCCGAAAAAAATTTTCATAACTTCTCTATTTTTTTTCACTTCCGACAATCTTCGTAAAGTAGGTTGATATTGTACAACGTCTAATTATAAAAATTATATAGTAAAAATCAAGAGATTATCCAACAAACCTAATTTTTGAAAAATTATTCGTAATTACAAATACTAAATATTCTTAATATTGATGCTTACCACTATTCTAGACACAAGCGCCAGCTTCTATAGAAGAGGACCATTAAAAAATCAAAAGCTGTGAAAACTAATTGTATGAATTATTTTATTTAACATTATTGATTATACTCTGTAATACTATTATACTGTAAATTGTTTAATTATTTAATAAAAATAAATACATTGTTAAAATTTGGTTCATCAATTTTTCAGTTTTATATAAAAAAAAATTATGTGAATTCGCACAAGTCCCAAATGATCCCGACCGTATGGAGCCAGTGAGACCAGGGTATGTTGTGATGTTGAAGGTAGTAGATATGGAAAAGAGATGTGGAAGATGAAAATGGAAAAGTACTTCGCTATTCAGATCTGGTCACCAAATAAGGATAAAGCCATTTTACGCAACGTTTCAATTCTGAATTGTGGTCTTAAACCAGAGATATATTAAGAGTATTTCCCATTCTGGAAAGTGTCGCAAATATACTAAAATAACATTTGCGATTTAAACCCGTGACATCTGGCTTGCTAGTCGAGAGCCTTGCCCTTTGACTACATAAGCCCCGTCAGAAGTAAAAGAAATAATAAAAACAACAAAAAGGGAGGAAGAATTAAAAATATCCTCATATTTTATTTTTCAGTCGCGCAATCTAGCTTATCCAAACAAATATCTACCCACTCATATTTTGCCAATAATATCCTTATATTTTGTAATGTTAACAATTAATTATTTAATGGAACGAATATAATACTTTTACAGCGCCTTTGGTGTGATTTATCATTAAAAAGGCGCTTTACAATTTACTTATCCAATTTTTATATTTACAGATAAGTTAATAGATATTTCTAAACATCCAAAAAAATTTAACACTAATAATATTTGGACTATCTTATACTAACGTACGATATAGATAAATCCTTCACAAATGTTATTATAATGATTTTCATGCATGGAGAAATTTGAATACTTATCTTTTTTTTCCTTTTAAGTATGTTTATCATAGCTTGTTCTCAATTCTTGGAAAATACATAAATTATGAGGAATCTCCTCCTAATAACAATTGATCACTCAGCAAACTAGCAACGTAGCATAACATCATTGTAGATATTATTAAACGCACAGTCAATTGCCAATTATAGTTGACAGGTGACTGGGTTCGCGCACAGTCTAAGTACCCCGTACTCGAAGTGTCAATTATTTGCGCCTGCAAGTATCGACTGACTGTTATGTTTAAAGGCGTTATCACTTTGAAATACTTCCAAGCGTGGTGCCGATGCTGCTTTACGTCCTTCAGAATTTAAAAGATTCCAACTAAGATGAAGGAATTTTAGAAAATAATTCTTATATTTTAAAATCTTTTTGGTTCTCGTTTTTATACCTTTGATATGTTGTATTACTTCATGAAGAAGTGGTTTTTTTCCGTTCATCCCTGCACAATTAACACTGTGATAAGGTTCGTACCTTACCTACGTTGATTCCTGAGCTTATACAAGTAAAAAAGTTTTTTCACCAACGTAAAAATATCAGTAGATACTGAACAGTTAGATTCTGGTCGGGGTTGGGCGTTAACTCAGAGTGACCAATGACTACCTTAAGGAGAAAATAATGTTTGAATAGCAAAAAGTAAGGAAAAAAGTGAACAAAAAACCAAAATGAAAGGTTAATTTTTGCTTCAATAACCTCAAGAAACATTGGTTAAAGTTTATCAGGCAAGTCTCTAAACACCCTGCATACGCTGTAGAATTCGTACCTCTCAATCTCTGAGGATTTGATCCTGGGAAGACCCAAAACGCATTGAGCAAGCCTTATTATGGAGGCAATTACAGTATTAATCTTACGCTCGTAACGGCAGCCCGCACGGTACTGTCTTCGCGCTCCCGTTACACCGCAACGTAACACTTTCATGACGGTAGAAGAGTTGTTAAATACGCTAAAAAATGAAGTTCAAAAAATACAAACCGTTAAAGACTCGAAAACTAAAACAAATATCGAAAAAATTATTATTGATCTTGACAATGAAGTGAAATCTGAAATATTAAAAATGCAACAACAAATAATTCAACTACAAGACAAACTTATCGAAAAAAACGACCAACTGGTGGGAAACTTTGAAAAAATAATGAAAAGCGCATCAACACCATCCTATGCACAGGTATTATCAACAACCAAAGTCACTCCTCGAGAAGAAGAGAGATTCTCAATCATCATTTCGTCGACCAAAAATAATGCTAAAGCAGAAGAAATTGAAAAGATAATAAAAAAAGAAATAAATTTAAGCAACATAAAGATAGGAATAAATGGTTTGAGAAAAACAAAAGAAGAAAAAATAATAATATCATGCCCAAAAAAGGAATATGCAAATACCTTAACCGCCGAAATAAAAAAACTGAATACCGATTTGGTAGTAAATGAAATTCAAAAGAAAAGACCAAAAATAATAATAAAAGGATTAAAATCCAATCTTACTGAAGAAGAAATAGTTTGCGGAATAATTACCCAGAACAAGGGAATTGAAGATGTTTACAAGGAAAGTGAAGACAACAAAATCACACTTATAACGGAGATAAAAAACACAAACATAAACGAAAAGCAGCGCCAGTTCACTAGCTACATCATGGAAACTAGTGGCAAAATGCGAAAAAGTCTCCTTGCACTCGGTAAACTAAATATACAGTTTCAACGAGTAAAAATTGAAGATTGCGATCCACTGACTCAATGTTTTCATTGCTGTATGTTCATGCATACGGCTAAAAGATGCCTACACCGAACCAGCCCTCCAATTTGCCCACACTGCATGGGCGATCACATCCTTTCAAAATGTCCGGGAAGAGAAAAAACAGTACCAGCATGTGTAAACTGCACCAGACAAAATTCTAAATATGGAGAAAAAAACACCACGGACCACGCAGCCAACAGTATTAGGTGCAACTATAGAAACAAAATGCTGAAAATTGCGAGGGATCGCATCGATTACGACTAATGATGCATATTATTAATTACAAGTGTAACGAAAACCTAAATAATATGCACAATATTTCAAAAAAATATTACGAAAAGCCCGCCCGCAAAGTGTTAACACGCAGTGATAATGTACAAGCAAACACATATAATATTATAATTGCAAATGTGAAGTGTATTCCCAGCGCCAACATTATTGTTAATTTTATTACTACCTCAAAATGAACGACTTTATAATAAACGCAATAGATAATTCATATAAAATAGACGAAAGGATTTTTGACACGGTAAATAATACAAACGATTTTATAGATATAAAACCTACAGCCAGCCTAATAATAATACACATGAACGTTAGATCTTTGGAAAAAAATTTCGAAGAATTTCTAATAACTATTAAACAATTAAATAGACTTGACTGTATAATACTATCAGAAACGCATTCATCGAGTGAAATTAATTATAATATACCGGGTTACTCGTTCTATGCAACAAAATATAAAATTAACAGAAATAGCGGCGTCGCCATATTTGTATCAAATATTTACGCTGTCACAAGTGTAAATGAAATAATGGTGAATAATGTAAATTTATTAAACTTGGAGATAAATTTTATGAATTATTCATTTAATATCATTGCTATTTATCGGACACACTCTTCTGCTATAACCACATACATAGAAGAATTAAAAAAAATATTACAACATCATAGAAACAAAAAAACAATACTCATCGGAGATATTAACTTAAATATCGCTAATGACTACTCCTCTAACGATAAAGATAACTATTTAAATATGTTAGCAGAATTAAATTACATTTCATGTATAAATTCATACACCAGAAACATTATCGGACAGCGACCATCTTGTATCGATCACATATTCACAAACACCAAAGATATACAAAATATATCATCTGCGGTAATTAAAACATCTGTAACGGATCATTTTGCATGTATATTTAAATATGACTACAAACATCAAAACCTCTCATTACCAACCACAACGGCCGTTAATAATACTGATAAATACAACTATAGTATTAATATAAATTCTCTCACTAAAATATTAAGTAACGAAAAAGAATGGCAAGAAATATATCAATGTAACGATGTAGAAGAATGCTGCAAAATATTTGATAAAAAACTGAGTTTTCACATAAATGCTTGTAGAAATATTAAATCTAACAAAACATCTTCAAAACTAAAGCCAATCAAACCATGGATAACTCACGGATTAATCATCTCAATTAGACACAAAGAAACACTCTACAAACAATATACAAAACAACCGGAAAATATAACATTTCAAAAACATTTCAAAGCTTATAAAAAAAACTTACATATCTAATAAAAAACACAAAGGATGACTACTACAAACAAAAACTTGAATTATCTGGAAATGACAGTAAAAGGATTTGGTCCATCATAAATGAAATTGTCGATAAAAAACATTTAAAAAATAAAACAATCAACAATGTAAATCATAATGATTCAAAAATCTGCTGTAAAGATAAACCTCTAGAAGCCGCAAATGTATTTAACAATTTTTTTGCTAATGTAGGAAAAAACCTCGCTAAAAAAATCCAACAAGGCCTTACCCCAAATGACCCAAATACTACAGTAAATAATGAGCATAAATTTGAATTATTTCAACCAACAACACCAGAAGAAATTGAACAAATTATTACAGGTATGAAAGGAGGTTCTGCCCCTGGTTTTGATGGGGTCACAATACAAACACTGAAATGTATAAAATCACAAGTATCAAAACCATTAACTCATATAATCAATACAAGTTTTCAAAGCGGAGTTTTTCCATCCATGTACAAACAATCTGTAATTATACCAATATTTAAAACCGGCAATCCGGAAGAACCAACCAATTACCGCCCTATTTCTTTACTATCAAACATTGCAAAAATATTTGAAAAAATTGCCAAAAAAAGAATAACTCAGTTCATAAAGATTAATAATATAATTCACGAAAATCAGTTTGGATTCATGGAAAACAAAAGCACAAAAGACGCCATTGCTAAATTATCTAGTACCATACAAGACGCTTTAGACAAATCATTAAAATGTGTTGGTATTTTTGTTGATCTCCAAAAAGCCTTCGACAGCATATCTCATGTCAAACTAATACAAAAATTAAAGATCGTAGGTTTTAATGACACAGCATTAAGTTGGCTAAAAAGTTATCTTCACCAAAGAACACAAGTTGTAAAAATTAATCACGCATCTAGTCTACCACTCACAAGTGATTTTGGGATACCACAAGGTACTGTTTTGGGTCCTTTACTTTTTATCATGTACGTAAACGATATTTTCAAACAAAACCTCAGTGGAACAGTTATATCTTACGCAGATGATACAATTATCATAATTAAGGGTAATGACTGGAAAATTGTAAATGAAAATGCAAATAATGACATCCAAATCCTAAAAAACTGGTTCGATACAAATCTACTTACAATTAACGCAAAAAAAACAGTTTATATACCATTCACAATAAATAAATTCAAAACTAACCCCAACATTCATATAATAATACACAACAAAAAATGTAACAAAGATGTTTGTAATGAATCATGTACCATACTAAACCAAACAACTGAAATAAAATACCTCGGTGTAATTGTAGACCAACATATGAAATGGAACAGACACATATGTGAACTTGTTAAACGCATTAGAAAATGTATCTATATATTCATTAGATTAAGAAATGTTCTCAAGATAAACAACCTGAAAAAAGTCTATTACGCACTAGTCCAATCATTACTTCAGTATGGAATCATTGGGTGGGGAGGTGCATATGAAAAATTTTTAAGCTCTGTTAAAGTGGTACAAAAACTAATTATCAAAGTAATTTTGAAAAAAAAACCAACTTTCTCTTCAGCATCATTGTTCAAAATTTTCGAAGTACCAAAAATTGAAGACCTCTATAAAAAAGATGCAATATTAACTAACTAACTAACTAACTAACCATCACGCCGTTTCCCCGCAGGGGTAGGCAGAGAGGACGGACCGCCAAACAACTCGGTCTTGGCACACACTCCTTGCCTCATTCACATTCATACATCGTCTCATACATACTCTTCTATTGTTCTGACTCTTGACATGGCCCGACTCAAGTATCTGATTCACTTGGTCGTGCCATGTCTTCCTCGGGCGCCCCCGACTTCTGCTACCATTCACATTTGCATCGTATATTCTCCTTACACTCCTTTCTTCGCTCATTCGCTCTACATGCCCAAACCATCTAAGCGTCCCTTTCTTGATCTTACTCATTACGCTTACATCAGCCTTGCACTCTTTGCGGATATCCACATTCCTCACACGATCATACATGGTTTTACCACACATACGCCTCAGGGATCTCATTTCAACAGCATTCAATCTACTTTCATCCTTTCTTTGCCAGTTCCATGCCTCACTTCCATACATCAGGGTAGGTACCAGCACTCCATTGTGGACTGCTAACTTCGCTTCTTTGGACTATTACAAATATATAAAGAAACTGTAGTAAAAAAACTTAAATTTAACTCATCCTTAAGGCATAATTTTAACATCCAAATTCCTCTATTTTCAACACAACAAATGCACAATAACTACATTTACAAAGGCATAATATATTTTAATAGTCTTCCCGAAGAAGTGAAAAAAATACCAGATTTTATTTTATTCAAAAAGAAGGTCAAATTTATCTTTAAAAAAAATTAATATCACCTATCAAATGTTATAACTTCAATTCATGTTTCAACCAAAATTAACGTCACAATCCTCTTTTAAGTTTATATTTATTGTACTGTAATAATGTTAATTACTGATATAAACATGAAATAATTGTCAAATAACTCCTACGCCAAGCTCAAGAGCTAGCACTCTTCATTGGAGTAGAAATTCAACAACATATGTTTTACACTATTACTTATTTTTAACTTATTTTATGTACAATGTAACAATGTTATAAGTTAAACAATAAAAAAAAAAAAAAAAAAAAAAATTGAAGTCCATATAATATTATTTTTATATTTTAAAAGAAACTATATTCTTCGTGTCTGGTACTTGACGGCTACACCAAAATTGTCATCGAAAACCACATTAATTTTAGTTATATGTTATTATACTGAAATCACGGCCCTAATAGGATTAAGCAAAACAAGGTGTACACACCTCATCTGCCCTGATGATAGACACCGTAAAGATGTCCAAAACGTTGTCTAAAGAAGAAGAAAGCACAACACGGTATAATACTCAAAAATTAATTTTAATACTAAATAACATACAAATTAATTACTTCTAGTCGCAGAGCCAATGCGCTTACTGCTTTGCCGTTGAAGTTGTCAATAATTTCAGCATATATAATAATGTATTAGCCACTTTGGCGGTCACCAAACCCGCCGTCTCGGGCACTTAAGTAAAGTACCCTAACCACTTCACAAAGTCTGTTGCCCGTGGCTGAGAGAATCGCAAGATTCATACCTGAAGGTTACCTTCGCCCTCAACTGTATGTTTGTAAGGAGCGTAGTCACCTAAAAGAGTCGGGAAAGATTCCAACTGTCTGCAGCCAGTGAGACTATGGCATCTTCAATAGGGGTGTGTTGTGAGGCTGAAGGTAGTGGGAAGGGGAAAGAGATGAGGAGCTTACTAATAGAGAGCCTTAACCCTCGACCACGGAGGCCGTCCTGTTAAAATTTCGAACGCTCAATGTTGGTTTCAATCTATTAGACCTTCGCATCTTCCTAAAGCCTGCAACTGCATATTTTTAACTTTGTTTTGGGTCGTAATTTTGATTTTTTTGGAATGTTTAACTTATGCCTTTTTTAATGTTAAAACCGAGATAAGTAAATTAAGTTAAAGTTTTTTTATCTAGTCCAAGCTTCGGTTAAAAGTTGAAACAAACTCGATTTCCGTAATAATTAGGTGTACCTATATTCGGTACATACTATCGGGCAATACTTGTGAAAATCATGCGACAGTCAGTCAAATGTCAGTTTCTTAACAAATCAGTTCCAGTTTTGTAAATAACTTCTAAAAAATATGCTATTCATTTTGTAAAATTGTAAAAAGCATTTTATTGCACGTCTGAATTTTTCGCACAATCAGTACCAATTTTGAAAATGACACTTAAATTCAAAACTAATTTGAGTTTATCGAATCGGAATTACTCGGGACGCAAAGAAAATTGATTTTTCCTTATGGTCTAATTTATAATTCATTTGATTATATTGAATGCGCCGTCGTTAAATTACGTTAAAATTCCAACAGCCTTATTTTTATGTTCTCATTAGTTATATTTTTAATTTTTATAAACATATATTTTTCTGAAATAAAACAATATTTTTCGTTTAAAACCACGATTTTTTATTAATTTTAAGACCGACCGGTTTCGCTTCACTCGAGCATCGTCAGGGTACAAAATTAAACTAATCAATAATACAAAATGTGTCATTATATATACATACAGAGGGAGAGAGAAAGTAAAACCAAAATGAAACAACAATATATTAAAAGAAAACGATTAGTGCATATAAATATTATAATAATAGAGAATAGGCATTAATAATTGTAAGGTGATTAAGGGATACTGGGAATTTTACAGTTTACAGGGAATATTCCCAGTATTGGGCTTTTTGACAAATCTAATTGATTATTCAGAATTAAACTTTTGGTTTTAATGGCTTTCTTTATTTCTAGTGCTTCTAGGTTATTCAATTTGTTACTATGGTCTTTTTTATGGAGAATCTTAGCACCGGTGCTTTCATTGAAGGTATGATCTTTTTCAATAAGATGATTGGCAAACTCTGAAAAGCCATTGCTATTTAGGCATCTAAGATGTTCTTTAATCGCTATAATCGATATAAAACGCTGGACAATTGTTACAATTTAATTTATAAATTCCTGCATGACTAAGTGTATCATCTTTATCTTTAGAATTGACTAAAATTTACCTAAATTTTTGTTGGTATAAGACGACGGTTTTTAAAAAAAAATATTAAAAAATAATAAAAAATAAAATTTAAAAAAAAAAATTTAAAAAAAAAAAAAAAAAAAATCTCCTATTCTTTTACCTACATGATGTAGTCTTTGTCGCGTTTCATAGTAACCACCCAATTTATTATTATTTTTACAACTTTTATCTTGAAATTTACAACTTGCAAGCTTAATTTAATTTTTAAATTATGGTATTTGATGAGCTATTTCACATTCCTTTTAAACTTCTGGATTATGCCATATTTTAATCTACAGCAAACGACACCCTAAAAAAATATAGGTTTCTATATTAAAAGGCGCACTGAAACAATGACGTTTAATTTCGTTAATTCACAAATATAATATAGTGTGTGCCAAGACCGAGTTGTTTGGCGGTCCGTCCTCTCTGCCTACCCCTGCGGGGAAACGGCGTGATGGTTAGTTAGTTAGTAAGACGCCGGTTTAAAAAAAAATTTTAAAAAAAATTTAAAAAATATATAAATATATTTTTCTCATATTCTTTTACCTACATGATGTAGTCTTTGTCGCGTTTCATAGTAGCCACCCAATTTATTATTATTTTTACAATTTTTATCTCTAAATTTACAAATTGCAAACTTAATTTTTAAAAAAATATTGGTATTTTATGAGCTATTTCACATTCCTTTTAAACTTTTGGATGATGCCATATTTTAATCTACAGCAAACGACACCCTAAAAAAATATAGTTTTTTTTATTAAAAGGCGCACTGAAACAATGACGTTTAATTTCGTTAATTCACAAATATAATATAGTGTGTGCCAAGACCGAGTTGTTTGGCGGTCCGTCCTCTCTGCCTATCCCTGCGGGGAAACGGCGTGATGATTAGTTAGTCAGTTAAAAATATAAAAATAATTAAAACATACAAAGTAAATAACAGACGAATCTACTTCAATTGATCTCATTACTCGAACTAGATTCAAATCAACCCCTGCACTGGTCCTACGCTGTTAATTGCGCATTAGAATGAAGTAATAATGAACGAAGCTATCTTAAACGTTGCCTACGGTATTGGATGGTATTTCACACCGGAATGATTATTTTAGATGCATTGTATCTATATTAGTTTTTTAATGAAGATATTCAGTAAATATTTTTCATTTCCCAACGTAATATAATTTACCTATATACGACATTAACGACATTGGTAATTTTGTAGAAACAAAAGTTTTTCTTTTGAACTTCTTTTAGCATTTTGCATTGTCAAACCGATATTCTTGAAAATGTGCTTTCAAAGTTTTTTTTTTTAAAAAAAATACCATCCGTAAACAAATAATCTCCCTTCTCATTGCTCGAAATTTATTTGACCAAATCTGGATTGTTATCATCAAATCAAACAAAAAACATAAATATTTCTAATTATTTATTTCTGTGATGTCAAAATGTTAAATAAAATTTCTTAATGTCAAAACAAAAAATATAAAACTGTTTCAACGCTTATACATTCAGCGCGTTTTTTTTATAACCTAAATGTCTTATTTGCTTCTGAAAAATCGTGAATGTTTGTGTAAATCGGGACGTTCCGTAAATTCTAAATCGTGCTAAAGCGATGAACTTATCGTCGAATAATCTCGTTAAATTATTTTTGGTTGCTTTATTATGGTTCTTTAGGTATCATCTGGTTTACAGCATCAAATTACGTCAACAACCGATTAAAATTCATTGTGTTTATATCAAGTTGCGTGGATGAAAATTTTGTTATTTGCAATCAAACTCTGGCTGTTTTAAATCTGCCCAACTTTTCAATATACAATCTATAGTTAAGCCTAAATATTATCACTTCACAACATAATTTCCATCAAAAGCCATGAAACTATAAAACAAAATGCCTAATCATGAGAAGAACCTTTGCTTCATTTTGTCTTACGTTCATTATTAATAATATTAAAGGTTTCCAAAAATAATTTTGACATTTTGGGTAAAACAGATTGATATATACTCTAAGTATCGTCCTGGTGAAAGACAACCATTCAGAACTAAAATTTTCTAGAAATGGCTTTAGCAATGTTTAGTGACTTCCTTATTCCCATCATGTCTCAATCGCCTCTGCCTTCGGCCTCACAACCCACTCCAATTGATGATAGCATAATCTCTCTGGCTCCAAACGGTTGGGTTCAGTTGGGACTCTTGTGTGACATTAACGTAAGAAAGTTACTTATTGTAAATTCGTTGTCATAAAAACCTTAACGCATTTCGGATATATTTATCAAAACAAATTTTGTTCGGTCACAACGCTCGTTGTAAATCGCACAAGGCAATTTAATCTAATGCCTATATTTCAATCACAAGAAAAGCAATCAAATGAAATTTGTCGAAATCTCGAGGGTAGCTAAATACCAGTACGGTGATAATGTGTGTGCTCTAGACCTAATTTTAAATAGAAAATTGTAACGCCCACGATGTGAACGTTTCATCGTATCTAATAATATTAACTTGCAGATGAAGTTTGTAATTAGTAAAGCAACTCCTATACGGCGATGATCTCGGCCTGAATCTCACAAAGGCTAATTGCCGGGCGTTTAGCTGCCAACCGTTCCGCCTTTATTTCAGACGTGCTATTGGAATTTAATAACACGTATGAAATGTACTCCCCGAACGGGGAAATCTATGTTCATTTTCATGGAGCTCGACGAATGTTATCACTGTTCAGTTTACCTTTCGTAAATGATACCCGCTCGTACTTACCGCCAGTATTATCTCACTTTGTATTGATATTGTTTCACAATCCTCAAATATGTATTATGTGTTATATGTGTCCGATTTTTAAATGTTAAAATACGTGGATGAAGTAGTAGACGAGTCGTTTAGATAATATATATATATATACCAATCTAGGCGTACGCTCGTATTATGAAAGTTTAAAAATAGTAAAATAGATAGTTTTCACGTTTAAATGGATTTTAAATATCGCCATCACCTTAACACCAATTGATCAAAAATCTTTTAATTTACGTTACCCGGTTTTAAGAAAGACCCTATTTTATTTAACGACCAATTATTTCACAAATTATGATAAGGAAATATTGATTCCAAACTTCCATCTGGAAATATGCAATTTCTAAATGGCCCATCTAAAAATCTGTCCTGTGTGTTACCGCTTGTTAAATATATCTCCGTCAAATCGTCCCAAAGAAGTGTATACACGTATTACGTACCTACTGGTTTATGGTCCAGACTCGGAGTCGCATCTCTACCAACTCTTCCCTTTATGGCACTGCCAACAATTTATGGACCGAAATCCATTATTTGAAGTCTGCGAAACGATCATTCGAATCTATTCGCCTCTTTGTTTATTTTGTCAATTTTCATTTTAATGTAATAAAAACATACTTACGTTTCGTACGAATGTGGAATACACTGGATTTGGTTAGGTAGCTACTAAAATTGAATGCAGTAAGTAACGTACATAGAGACGAACAGAATCGCATTAAAAAAATAAAAAATCTTATTTATTAATTCTCAATCTGTCAAAGTAGTTATTTTCAATTCATGCCGTCATTTACACGATTGAAAATAATGTGCGTGTACGTCTTCTCACTTAACAAAAGCATGTACGGTTTTGGCATGGCGAAAAGTGAAAAATTTCAATTCCAAACCTTAACGTTTTTAAAATTAATTAACCTATATTTAGTAACTAGATCTGAATGGCAAGGTACTTTATGACTTGCATCTTCCCATCTCTTTCTAAAATCACTTAAAAAATGAAAATAAAATTTTGAATACATCTATGAAAACAGAACTTGCAAATTGTCAGATAAATAAAAATATCAAAGAAATTGATAAATTTAGTCCGAATTTACATACTTTTTATTCGATTTTGGTTAAATTGCTGGCGGTGAAGCATTTTTGCATGTTCAAAAACAAAAAATTCACATTATTCAAAACCACGTTGCTTGCGAAGCTGACCTCTACGACGAAACAACGGCAACGACGACGCCGCTGTGATTCCAGTATAGATGGAGTGCTTCCCATTTCATTACTGGTACCCACATCACTAGAGCAAATCTGTGTACCTAGACGCTTTTATCGAATAATGTATGTGTAATGGGGGTTCCTTTAACTAAATTCAAAAATATTCATCAGCCAGGGTCAAGTTTCACCTGCGTTTCATACCGACCTTTTTCAGATTTTCGAATGGAGGGACCATGATTCCTACAGAAAAGGGATTGCGTTGACGCGTGAGATAATGGAAAGAGTGACGGACTGAGAAGGTGGGGCTGGGGGCTGTTTCTAGGTGCAGGGCCGGAGCGAGGGACTCAGAGCTGGTGTTAATTACAACAATTTAGTCTTTTGACCCCTAAAGAATTAAATAACCTAATTTCATTTACTTGTACGTCAGTCATACTGAAAGCTGTTTCTCACTGTGGATTCTATAGTTATGTAATGTCTAATAAACTCTATTCATCGTGTTGAGTAGAAGAAACAACTCTTAAATGGTCATCTCCGGCGAAATAGTATCTGCTATTCATAATTTTCAGGTCAGTTATACTCTTTTTGGCTTGAAACCGCATTTATACCGTGAGATGAAGACAATAAAATGAATGGAAGAAAATATCGAATTTTCAATATTAATTCGTTTGTATTTTCAAAAAGACACAGTTGTCCGAGCAAAGTCATGAGAATATTTTCAAGCACGAAGCATTCTTGCATTAGTTTTGCAAGAATCGGGCTGGCAGTTAAAAGAAATTCGAATAAACGTGGTAAATTGGTCAAGCGTCTAAGGATACAATATAACAGAAGAAAGCTAATAGTTATATATTTCAGAGCACTCTCAGTCTCAATCCGCCTCTAGAGTCGGGCTAGGGGGAGGCAAAGGAGTGATTAATGGTGGATAACGCCCTCCGCTGATTGGCTGCGGCCTGACACGAGTTACTCCGCTGGTGGTCGAACAAATCGAAACATGCCCCGACAAGGCGAGGTTGGACCGATCGATCGGAACTTTCGATCGACAAGCAATAAAACATTATACATCCTTTCTTAAAATGCGAACGAATACTTTTTAGGCATTTAATTCATATTTTGTTTTAGTGTTATATCGTCGAAGTTTTTTAGAATTCGGGGTTAGATTAACTATGGGCTAGTGTGACCTTAAAATTTATCAGAACCAAAGCATACATACAGGTTTCATCGTCAAATGTGCTCTAAAGACAACATTAAAATATAAATAAAATATTCATTTAAATAATCAATGTTATCAGTACAGAATCAAATGTTATGATAACAAATGTAAGAAAACCATTTATTAGGAAATTAACCTACAATATAATAGGAAACTTGCTATAAAAGCATTTCGATTTTTTGAATAGTATACATTTTAAAACCACATTTTTAAATTAATTTATTTTTTTAATGAATAAATAAATCAATGAATGATTGAATGAAATAGAATCATGGAAGTGGAAATTAACCCACTTTTCGGTTTCTGATCGAGCTGAAACTCAGTTTTGACGGCACACGCACACGCATTCACACGAATTTCTCTAAAATTTTACGACATTATAAAAATTCGGTTCACTCATTTTAATCAGTCCCTGGAGAGGAAGGTTCAATTCTCTGTCAAGCCATTTTTTAAATAATTTTAAAAGTAGTTAAGAGCTAGTCCCTGAGAAGGAATGTTCAATCCACGATCGAATAAAAAAAAAACGTATATTTATAAAAATAGATTAGGTGTACACAGTAAAAAAAAATTGCGGTTGGTGATTTCTAAGGTTTGTAAAATGTGCAAAGTGAACTAACTTTTGCGGAAAGAGGTGATGAAAAAATATTTGATAAATTGTGACCATATCTATTTACCTCTCCAGAGATGCAGTGTGATGATATAAAAATATATTTATTTGAAGGCTCAAGGGTTGAAAAGGTAAAGGAAGGATGAAGGAAAGGCTAGTTACTTAGCCTTGCAGATCTGTCTCTAAACTAAGCGAACCTTTATTGAGCGAACTTAATCCATATTAAGGATACCTGGCCAGAGTTTGCATTATATTATGTTATGTAGCTCGGACTTCTATTCAGACCGGAAAAAATATTTTTCAAAACGTACGCATCGACGCACCGTGACTTTTATCCGGATATTCTCTGTATTCGAAACAAATAAGAAAAAATATTTTTCGAAAAGCACATTTTTTGAAATATCATATGAGTTATATCTTAAAGCTTTTTGCAGTGTAATACAAAACTACTCAAAATGTAATCAAAAATTTTTACACCCGAAAAAATCAATTTGCACTCGAAGATTTCTAAAATCAGTAGAGAACTCACGACGGCAGCGCCACACTGCAACATGTCACTCTCGGTTATTTTTGTTGTTATTTATTAGAAAATAATACAAAATTTCAAATTATAACAGTATGCAAAATTTTCATTTTTTTCCTAATTATTCTACTACTCCATACGGTGAGCTCCAGAAGCACGTGTTTATGGGAGAAGTAAGTATATAAAAAGAAAATAATGTTTAAAAGGTGATGTGTAAACAGTGAATACTCCCATTAAAAAAACTACAAACTTAATTCAACATACAAATTACGACAATTCAATCTTTAAAAAGGCTACAAACATAATTCAATCTTCAAATTAACTACAAACATAAATCAATATATACAATTTTAGAGAATTAGTATTACAATTAGTATTATTAATGCTAGATAGTATAGAATATATGCGTGTAGATAGTATATCATAATCCAATTTAAGGGAGTTCATATTCTTTTTGAATTGTTCAAATTACAAAGTTTCTGTTACCTTATTTTGTTTTTGGACAGTAATATATTGTACCATTTCACACATAAATACAGGTAGCGGCGCTAAGCCGTGGACTTTTTACCACAGGGATGGCTATTAGGCCCTTTGTTTTGAATCGATTGCTTATGCTATCTAATGGGTGAATTTTTTATGAAATATTCTTTATAAATTTTATTTATTTATTTATTTATCGTTTCTTTACATTGTATCTTTTTTTTAAAGTTATAATTTTTAACCTCACTAGGACAAGCCTGTGTTGAGGTTAATAATTTTATAAAATATTAAAAAAATAGTACAAAGATTATAAGAGATTTAAAATAGTACAAATATTAAAAAAAAAAAAATAATTCAAATATTAAGATAACAATATTGTTACATTGACGTTTCTGCGAATTGGATACCTACATGGTACCTATCAGCCTATTCATTACAATATAATGCTGTAAACATATAGGGTGACCATGATATTTAATTGCAATAAAAATGTAACAAACTATTTTTTTTTTTTTTTTAAACAGAGAAGAAAGAAAGAGAGAAAAAACATTTACATTAAAAAAAGAAAAGGATGAAAAAATTAACTTATTCAAAATATTATGCCACAATTTAAAAGGACAAAGATGAAAGAATATGTTGGAAATCCTCGGATGGCAGAAATAATTTAACATTCTTTTTAAATGTACACAAGGAATTTGACGATTTAATGTGATCTGGAAGGCTATTAAATAAAAGTGGAGCCTGGTACAAATAATGTCTCTGCCCAAATGAGGATTTAGGGTAAATTGCCATAAAGTTCAGACCAGAGCCAATTCTTGTAGTACGAATTTGTTGCGTTCTTTTAGCAGAACTAATATTGTTAAAAAATCTGCATAACGTTTGTAGGATAAATAGTTTTTTAAATTCATGATATTACATTCCTTATAAAGTAACTGTGTAGGATATGTAAATTTTTTCTTATACATAACTTTGAGAATCAGTTTTTGGGCAATATTAAGTGGTTCTATTACAGTCTTCAGGCAGGAACCCCAGCACACTATATTATATGAAAGTAGGCACTGAATTATAGCAAAATACACTGTTTTTAATTTTTCCTTGTCTAGTACATGTCTGAGATCTTTAAAAATATAGATAAGTCTCCTAACTTTATTTACTAACATTTCGACATGATCATTCCACCTCAAAAATGTATCAATTTTTACCCCCAGGTATTTGAGGCTGTCTACACTTTCCAAGGGGTTGCAGTTACACGTTTGCACACAATTGTGAATAATCAAATTATGAGAGGTAGATGGCTGACTTTTATAAGAAATGCTAAAAGTGATGTATTTGGTTTTTTGTGTATTTAAAGTTAAAATATTATTACTCAGATAATTATTAACTATTCCTAAACCTGTATCACATTTTTCAAAAGTTTCACTCCAATTTTTACCCTCAAATATTAAGGCAGTGTCATCTGCAAAACTAACAATGTTACCTGGAATTTTTAGACTGCATAAATCGTTTATATAAATAAGAAATAATATTGGCCCGAGTACACTACCTTGTGGTACTCCAAATGAGATAGATTTACTATCGCTTAACATTTTATTTATTTCTACTTGCTGTGTTCTATTACTAAGGTAAGATCTGAACCAACCCATAGCTGTATTATCAATGCCTAAAGATAATAATTTCTTAAGAAGCAACTCGTGGGAAACCGTATCGAAGGCCTTTGATAAGTCTAAAAATACCGCTATAGCTTTGTTGCCATAGTCCAGTGCGTTTATAACTTTGGTCAATACCTTTAATATAGCATCACTCGTACTTCTGTTCTCTCTGAAACCAAATTGGCTGTCGGAGAGTATTTTGTATTTTTCTAAAAATGATACTAATCTTGACTTAGCCAGTCTTTCTATTATTTTTGAGAGAGTATTGAGCAAAGATATTGGTCTGTAATTATTAACATTTTCGTGATCTCCACCTTTGAAAAGAGGTATAATCTTGGCATTTTTACAATGGGAAGGAAATATGCCATTCTTAAAACTAAGATTAACAATATGAGTTATAGGACCAGCTAACTCATAAACATGCTGTTTATACACCATTATACTTAAGCCATCGATACCACAGGAAAAAGACATTTTTAATTCATTTATAACTTTAGTAACTTCAAAAATGTTAGTAGTTTTAAATTCAAAACTATCTCCTGTAACTTGAGTACCAGGTTTAAAATTGTTAACAAGATACATTTCGTTGGTTTTATTAGCACTGCACAAGTTTTTTGCGTATGTAGGACCAATATCACTGAAGAAGTTATTAACATGGTTGGTAATTATATGTGGATCCTCCTCCAATGAGATAGTTTTGTTATTGATTACTAATTTTTTTATGGACACTTGCTCCTTTTGAATATTTATGGCTTCCTTTATAATCTTCCACTGTTGCTTGTTATTACCGTTGACTTTATCCAGTTTCCTTCTGTAATACGTTTGCTTTGTATATTTTATAATTTTTGTACACCAGTTTCTGTATCTCTTATAATAAGCCAGCAGTTGAATATTATTAACCTCTCCTCGACATTTGTTGTGCAGTTTGTCGCGGGTTCTAAGGCATTTGATAATTCCATCATTTATCCAAGGTTTTAAGTATTTGATGTTATGTTTTACACTTTGTACCGACGAGCAACTTTCCACGTGCATTTTTAAACATTTTACGAAGTTTTCAGTAGCTGAATTAACATCTTGCGATGACAGGACTGACTGCCATGATTCTTCTTTTAATTTAGCCTTCAAAAGAATGTTATTTATGACGGTTTTGATTTTTTCATTTTCCTTTGCTATTTTCTTTTGTCTAAAGCTCATAAATCTCAGCAATACCGCATCATGATCTGTTATGTCAGTAGTGAAGACAGCTCCCTGTGGTTCAAATTTAGATTTTACCATAATGTGATCGATGCAACTTGAAGCAGTAGACGAAACTCTTGTAGGTGAAATTATAATAGGCTTTAAGCCGTGAAAAGCCAAAAGTGAGAGGTATTTTTGAGTTTTTATACTGTTCAAATCTAATGTATTAATATTTATATCACCACATAAAATGATTTCCTTATTTTGTATAGATGTAGAATCAAGTAGGACACTCAGTGATTCAAGGAAACTATCTATATGAGTCTGGGACGGAGATCTGTAAATGGCTATTAAACATATATTATTCGATATCTGCATTCTTAAGCAGTTTGCTCCAGGGAAAACAATTTCCTCAACAGTCGCCTGAACATTTTGTTTCACGTAGGCAACTACACCATCGTTTTGCAAATAGTGATTATTTGTATTGTAAACTGTGTATCCTGGGATGCTAGGTATATTGATCAAATTTTTTAGCCAAGCTTCTGTAAAAACTAATACCTCAGGACGATGTTCTATGCCATCAAGCATAGTTAAGGTTTCATCAAAGTTTTTACTTAAACTTCTAATGTTTAAACAAACTAAAGAAAAGTTTGAATGTTTCAAAAAATTTTTGCAACAAATGAATCTTTAATAGTTAAATTAGGTTCTGTATTGTCATCCAAATCAATGTTTTTTCCTAAATCGATGTCCATTTTTAATATATTAAATATTGTCGGTGCCTTTTACCATACAACTTCTAAATTCTATTGAGGTCATCTTCGTGTTTTATTTCTTTAATTTTTTTTCCTTCATCTTCTTTCATTAGAATTGATCCATTTTTAAACCAAATATATTTGTATTTTAATTCTCTTCCCTTTAATTTGGCTTTCCAAAGCAGTTCTTTAAAATAAGGAGATAGCGATTCTCCTAGGAATATCATTTTCTCACGGTTTGAGATCACCTTCTTGTTTGCCAATAATTTTGATCTTGTTTCTGGATTTCTAATTTTTAAGAGAATTTTTTTCGGATGACCTGGTCTTCTGTCATATTGTCTTATTGCTGATGTAATATCCTCTGTACTTATTTGGATATTAGCACTTTTTATTAGGTTTATAGCAGTTACTTTGGGATTTTCATCTGTCTTTTCCTCAATTCTTGTTATTTCAATACAGTTATCGAGGTTCGACTGTTCTAAACAAGCCAGTCTGGTTTCTAGATGTTTAATAATTTTACTTTTATTTGTCAAATCATTTTTTAAGCTTTCGACTTCTCCTTTAACTTCATTCATGGAGTCCAAACGAATTATTATGTCATCATACTTTTGACAAATAAATTCGGTAGTTTTTTGAAATTCAGACATTTTTTTTTCAATGTTTTCGAGTATTTGGGTTTTGAGTTTCTCCAGTTTTGTGTCTACGAAAGACGCAAATTTAGTAAAAGTATCTTCTTCTGGGCTAGTGTCTTCGGGGGCAGTGTTCATTTTGTTTTTGGATCTTGTAAATGTATTTAGAGTATCTTGTTGTTGAGAGCTTGTTTTTTTGTTCGAACTCATGGTCACCCTTGCAGTAGTTTTGGTAGAAACAATAAGATGCGCAAGCGCCGTCAAAGCGAAACAAGCAAGCCGAATGGCCCGAGTTTTAAAGATGGCGGTGGAGTTGGCCAATCACAATAGATTCACTTATACAGTAAACAGATGTCAACTTCACCGTTACTATTTCGCGATGTTAATAATTTATAAATCACTTGAGTAATTTCGCTTCAACGCGCAAAATTCTTATCACAATTGATGCAGTGAACACTTAGTTAATGTCGCAACTGACTCGAATTGAACCGTTCACCGATATACACAATTAAGCCAAGTTTTCAACGGGTCACTATTACTGTGTGCTACTTTGATTGTTGTTGATATGATTACTGGATATAATTTGATTTAAGGCGTTTCTCTTATACAATTCTGTGATAGTTGGTACATTAAAATCTATAAATATTTCTTAAGTTGGGTAGTAGTATGGTTTCCTAAGAATAATTTTAATAAATATTCGTTGTATTGTTATTGTGGGCTGTAAGGTAGCTTTAAAGCCCCCCTCCCCACCCAATAATGCCATACTTCAATAGGTACTGTATAAATGCATAATATAACATTTTGATAGTTTTCTGGTTTAATATGATACGCGTGTAATAGATGTTATAATAAGTTGAATTTTTATAAGTTATTATTTATAGAAACATATTTTGGTTGAAAAATGCCGAATAACTAAATTTGTTCAATTGAAACATGAATAATATTTTATCCAATGGAAACATTCCATATTTCCTCTTTGGAATAGTTAGGTATCAAATATATTTATTTCGTTTACCAATAGATTTCAGTTTACCTCGAGATTTAAAATATTGCAGTCCTCAATATTGGAGTATTAATTTGTTTGATTCATTCGGTATTTTTACACGAATGGATAAAATATTCAGAGGGGATTTGCGATATCCTATCAATTTTAAAAAACTACCTACGGATTATTTTAACCAGGGTCGTTGCTGAAACTTTGTTCATCAAATTGAATTTAATTAATATAGCATCGCATGGACAGGAAAAATGACAGATTTTATCAAAAGTGATTGATTGGCGAGATTTTTTTTTTAAATACAAATCACGCATATCCATCGTTAAGAGATTTTTTGTGTTTAATGTACTAACAACTAACCGTTTACTTACTTAATATCATGCTCTTAGCTGCATTACGTATTGTTTCAAATATCAGAAAACTGGAGATTAATGCTTGTTGTTTGGTAAACTATATCAGAAGGTGTAAATGACAGATAAACATTGGACATTGGTTTTATGATGGATGGATGGAATCGTCAACACCATATAAAAAGTATATTTTATTTATTTAGTTTCAGTGCCGCGTTCGGCGATCATTGAAATGTTATTTTTACTGTTTCATACATAAAAAAACAACAATATACGTAGGTACCATGTAAGACCTCTGTTACAGGTAACCCCAAGTGGTTCGCTACGTTTCGATTTAGTTTGGGGTGCCCTGGTTCATCAGGTGAGGTTTGTTCAGGTCTAAGCAGCGAATGCGTCTGCCCACTAGCTGCATGGCGGGAGCGATCGAAAGAGGCCAGTTTATGGAGACCCTTTGACCTCTCCAGCTAGTCTCTCTCAACCCAACGCAGCAAGGCAGGGATGAATTCATTCGTCCATCACTCCAGGACACACTGAACCCTAGATTCTTATCCACCCCTCATACTTTTTACCTTCCAAGAACTTCCTCTCCTCCATTTCTTTAAGAAAACTCTGAAAACAGATTCCCCAAAGATGACGTAGTTCACGAAGGAAATAATTTTCCTCGGAATATATAATTGCATATTTTTATCATTAATTTAGATCCTTATATTTTAGTTTGTTTTATTTTATGGAATACAGTACCCCTGCAGAGCTTATGTAAAGCTATTATTTAGTTTGATTTACATTCAAAATTCGCAATGTATTGGCTGACATTATACACAAATACAAAACCCATGAATTTAAATTTCATTTTTTTAAAGAAAGACAAACTTTCCCGGGTTACGAATAACCTGAAAATATTTGAAAATCTCCTACTACCGCCACATTAAGCAAAAAATGTTGCTTCTGTTGTGACAGAGGACTTAGCCATCCGAGGAATTGAACAAACTACGCCTGGGGGGTACCCAAACGCGATGTCAACTCAGCCACCTACCGGTCATTGGCTCTCTTACATTTCAAGAACATACGACGCGACGGATAACGGGGATAACCGTAATGCACATTTTGATCGAGATGCTCTCAGCTTATCAGTTTTATGTTTAAGATTAGAATCTGGGATGACATTCTTCCAGAGTGTCTTATTCTGTTTCCAAAGTATCTTCGTTTAGTCTTTTTTTATTTCAAAACCTCCTCTATTGTTTGCGTATCTCTACCGGTTGAACGCAACATGGTTATAATTACGTTGATCGTCTCTCTAATTAGACCATTATATTACTTTTATTTATAATGTATTTTATGTCTATTATTAAAGCTTATTAAAGCTAGCTATCGTAAAAATGTACCGTGTTGAATAAAATAAATTCGTAAATAGACGAAATGAGTATTTTTCAAAATAAGGGAAATAAAACGTAATAACAGAAGAATGTCACTTTTGTTAATTTTCTGTTTTACAAAAATTAGATCAATTCCTTTAAATTGAAAGCATCTTCGCATTTTGTACGTCAAAAGAATGTAAAACATTTGACGAAAATCTCTTTGTGACTTTTCGATTTCAAATTAAAATGCTAAATAGCATCGGGCCCATAATTGGAGAATTGTTGAATTGTTGATCGCTCGGCGGGATTAATCACTTCTTGCCACTCAAGAACCAGAATGCACTGGACTGGAAAACCGCCAGTAAAACGATGCCGATCGCTTTTGATATGATTCATTAATTCAAATGTGCCCGGGAGGAAAGCCCGCTTCTGTTCAGACAAATAATCGAAGCTCTCCTTACGAAACACAGGCTGGACTTAATCGCTCTGTCGCGAAACGGCGAGAGGCAGACAATGGGAAAATTGGGCAATTCTTGAAACAGTAATCACCGCTAACGGTCGCTCGGTTTAATCTGTACAATAACTTGGTAACTAACGGGCTTCCATTACAGTATTCGCAAAGTGTATCTGTACCTAAACGTGAAATTCCACTAGATTGACTAATTAAACCAGAACTGTTGGTACATACTTATGCGCGAATAATAATCAATTTTATACATCAATTGCTTGTATGAATATATTATAAGGAATTAATTAATTATGTTAAGTATTATATTCATATTGCTGAAACAATTGACACATTATTCGTGTGCCAAGTAAATGAATAAAACTTGAATTGAAAGCTTTCCAGTAAAATATCTATTGGCAAATTGGTCGTTAAAACCGGCGTCAGTGCATCACTAGCAATCATGTAGGAATATAACATCAAAAATAATTGTGCCATATTGCGGTACGTTCTTCCACGTTCCAATATTATGATTATTCTTTATTCATTCAGATAAAATGCACTTTCTCATAAAACAAAAGGTACATGGTATTTCATTGCGAGCTTAAGGTCCCGTAGTAAACGTTCAAATATGGTTTGAATGAGATATATTCGAATACGAATGTTACAGGGAGAGCGATAATATTAAAATATAATAATAATTAATCGAAAATATTTAATAAAACTCGACTCGTTTCAAATAGAGTAAAAATCTCTCGACAAATGCTTTAATCGCATTTAAAGATAATTTTTTTCTTGCCTATAACATATTAAGTAACAGAACAATACGTTTTTTAATAATTTTCGCAGCTTACTTTGCTATTTATATATTATATCGAGAGAGTTTCATATAATTAACGTTTCTATTATCTTTAAAAATATCTTTCTTTGGGATTGGAACTCACATCACCATGTATATATCTACAAGTGCTAATAATTCAACGAAATAACAACGTCAATAAATGTATTATGAGCACAGTTCAAGCTCTCCGTGGCAGTGGGAACGGGGGGGGGGGGGTAGGAGCCTTTACTCCCCAATCTTGGATTACATTCCTATCAAAATAATCGTTCTACCAGAAGAAAGCATACTTTTTATGCTTCTTTTCTGTGACCTTAGGCTGTAATAAGGATATTAAAAGCTGTCAACTAATGTTAAATCACTTTTAAAAGTTTAAACAGCTACTTAGATCTGTTTGTTCTTTTTATATCTTTGTGTTCCTAATTTCCTTTAATTGATTTCTAGAAAGAAAGATAAATGATTACTGTTATTTTTATTTTATTTAAAATTTTAATTGAATGAATTCAAAACCATTTTTTTTTGTTAGAGTAGAATATGATTTTATGGTGTCTTAGTGAGGACCAATATTACAAAAGCGAAATATTGTATACAATGGCTTACATGTGCAAGAAAGTGTTCATAAAATATGTCACAGTTCCACCGACTCCAGAGGTCTCTTGTGTGGAAATAAATAATGAATATTGTTAATTTAACATCAAATGTTTTTACACTTTTAACCAAAACTTGAATAACCACGTATTCAACTATTCAACCTGCTTTTTAAATCGAAACAGCTGTGTATTGTGCAACTGGACAGGTTCCGCGGGAGCAAATATCTTCGTCGAAATTTGAAGAGTATGGTATTTTATTTTTCTGCTTAGCATCACGTAGAGCCGCCTATACTCAGCAAACACAATCAACTAAGCAAGTATTTAAAATATAGCACCAGACGCGTAATCACGGTTAACGGTCAAAAATCCATTAGCTTTTGTCGAGGAAGAAACTGCTTCCAATAATCCAAGGATAAAACTTTAAACATGTAGTATTGGCTATCCCGACCGCCGAATGCCGAATGCCGATAAAATCTCGAACCGAAAATATGTGGAATTCTTTAGATGCGTTAAGTTGGTGGGAGCCACTGAATGGAAAAGGTGATAGAAGTGTGCCGTGAGCGTTTCCGTGAGATAGTAGGGACGGAAAGGAGATGGGAAATTTATCACGCATAATGTTAAGTACATGGAAAGCTTTAGCCTATCTGCTGATCAGCGTCGCCAGACCAGAATGGACTTCTTGTGCTGAAGACATTTGGGTCACCATTCGCACCAATACTACACCTCACAGTTTGGTCCATATATGTTGCGTGTACATCCCCGGAGGGACTCAACATCAATATTTAATCGAAAATTTCCTGAACATGTTATCAGACGTAGTAACAAATAACCCCAATGATTCTTTTATTATCTTAGGTGACTTTAATCTTCCTGAAATTTCATGGATCCAAACTACGCCATCTGCTCACTATGCAGCTAGTAATTACTCTACTCACGTTAGTAATTACTTCGTATTCTGTATGCATTTTCTGAACCTCTCTCAATATAACGGTGAACTAAACTCAAGCGGCCATATCCTAGATCTGATTCTGTCAAATCTACTAATCTCCGTCGAATCTAATGACGACCCGCTAGTTCCCGAAGATGAACATCATAAAGCTCTATCCATTAGTGTGCCATTTCAGGAAACTCCTTCATTGACAAATGCGAAAAGAAAAGTTTTTCTATATAATCGTGGAGACTACGATTCAATTAATTTCGCCCTTGAACAAGCTGACTGGGCTTCCATTTTTTCTACCTCTCAAATAGAACCAGCGCTTGACGGTTTCTATACGTTTTTGAAATACCTCATAAATCTTCATATTCCTCACAAACTTTCGTGGAACTCGAAATATCCTCCTTGGTACAGTGCTGCCCTTATTAAGGTAACTAAGGAAAAATCAAAATACTTTAGCAAATATAAAAAACACAAGAACCAGGCTGACTATGACGCATTTTCCCTGCTTCGTAAACGGCACAAAGACTTATGTCGGAAAAGCAAATCCCGTTTCTTGAGTAATATTGAAAACAATATTTCCTCAAACCCTAAAAACTTTTGAAGCCACGTCAAATCTTCTAACGCATCCCAAAGTGTCCCAAAATGTATGTATTTTGGAGAGCTGAAAGCCAATAATGGAACGGAAATTGCAAATTTATTTTCAAAATATTTCAGTTCAGTTTTCAGTAAACCCTCCGATCCACTTACCCTTGATCCAACTGACGTCGGGAACCATACATCCATTATAAGCAATATTGAGGTGACACGAGAAATTGTCTTAAAATACCTTAAGGAAATTGATACTCGCAAAGGTGCCGGTCCTGACGAAATACCTTCAATCTTTATCAAACAATGTGCACACAATCTAGCCTTACCCCTTTCTTTAATTTTCAATCGTTCCCTAACCGATTGCACTGTCCCTGTTATATGGAAATCTGCTTATGTGTCTCCTATTTTCAAAAATGGCAAAAAAACAGACGTTAAAAACTACAGGCCAATCTCCAAACTTTGTATATTTAACAAAATTTTTGAAAAAATAGTCTATGACCAACTATATTCTGCTCTTAAGCCCAGCCTGAATACGACCCAACACGGTTTCATTAGTGGTAAATCTACAACCACAAATCTTTTAACCTTCACAGAGTACCTGCAGGATAATTTGGATAACAGAATACAAGTGGACACTGTCTATACCGACTATAGTAAGGCGTTTGACAAGGTCGATCACTCAACCTTGTTGAACAAGCTTTTAAAGATTGGTATTCACGGCAATCTTTATCGTTGGCTCTCTTCTTATATCTCCAACCGTAGTCAAATAGTAGTGGTTGCTGGATTTAAATCCGACTCTGTTGCTGTAACATCGGGAGTTCCTCAAGGCAGCCTGTTAGGACCGTTACTATTTAATATCTATATCAATGATATTGGTCACTGCTTTTTACACTCGCAGACCATCCTATATGCAGATGACATGAAAATCTTCTCACCTATAAAATCAATCGAAGACTGTCACAAGCTGCAAAAGGATTTACAACGTTTAAACGCGTATGTTAATGCCCATTGTCTGGAATTAAATATATCCAAATGCTTCATCGTACGCTTTACTAGAAACAAAAACATATTTATACACGAATACTCAATTAATCATCAACCTTTATCTACCAAATCAGAAATTAAGGACCTTGGGGTTATACTTGATAGTAAACTGAATTTCAATAAACATATTGACCACGTAGTCACTAACGCATCTTCTATGCTGGGTTTCATAATCCGTTCCTGTAAACAATTTAAAGACATTGCTACTTTCAAAACACTGTATTTCTCATACGCTCGTAGTATCCTTGAATACGCATCACAAGTGTGGAACCCAGGCTATGCAATACATAAAAATAGAATTGAAAGTGTTCAAAATAGATTTTTAAGGTACCTTAATTTCCGCTCTTTTCGATCTCATATCAGTAATGAAGACTCTGCAAAGTTCTTCAATATACAGACGTTAACTTTCCGAAGAAATGTAGCAGATTTGGTTATGTTATTCAAAATTACACACAATTTAATCGATAGTCCTGATCTTCTTCAACGCCTATTATTCCATGTTCCCAATCGCAACAGCAGACAGTCGCTTACTTTTAATCTCCCTCATTGTAAGACAAATTCCAAACAAAACTCATTTATCTACAGATCCACACACTTTTTTAACTTAAATTATAACCATATTGACATATTTAACTCGACTTTACGCGACATAAAACAAAAACTCAATAATCAACAAAACTCAAACTAGAAGTTCAATTCCTATATATTCCCGTCCTTTGCCTCTTAATCCTTATCCTATATTTCCCCCTCCTCCCCCCCCAACCTCCTTTATTTTAATATTTTTAATTTTTACCTAACTAAACAAGAAATTAATTTAAGAGAACATCTCTATGCCATTGTACACCATTGTAACACCATTAACTATTCATCAGTGGAAAGTTCATAATTGGCATAATTAATAATATTATTATTGTATCATTATATAATTACAGATTTGCTGTCAACTTTTCCAAATAAATAAATAAATAAATAAGTAACCAAATACCTACAGGAGTCGAAAGTCTCATTTAAACTGACGATGTAGCCTAACTGGGGTCATCGATTCCTACAGTTCACAGTACTAGGGATTTTGAGTCCAGTGGCGGAAGCATTCTCCTGCTGACTCGGACCGCTTGTGTACGGGGAGAATTGTCTGTTCCTGGGCTGGGATTCCCAGGAATGCGATGTAGGCGAGGAGATTGGAATATGGAGGGATAAGTGATATTTTACTCTGCTCGACTCGAAAAATCACGACTCTGATGTAACGTCTATATGTTTTATATTTGCAGCTTGGGTGAATTTCGCAATATAAAATTTAAAATTTGAGTGTGACTGAAAATTAAAAAGATGTCAAATACTTTTTAATTTAAGTTCAACATCATGTTTGACTATTTATGCAATCTTCATATTAAAACCATAATTTCAACAATCTGTCGTAATTCAAATCATTGGAATTTGACTCGCATTCTCTCACATCTTCCATTGCATTACGGTATATTGTGGCATGAACTTCATTGAATCTGACCAATGTTAAAAAACCTCTCAAAAAGATATGAGTAGCGCTTTCCTAAGTTTTTGACTGCAATGAGATCGATTATGGCTTGAATTCCATTTAGTTCAACCGACGTGCGATGTAATAATGCAATCCATAATAATGGTTCTTTTTTCAGTTACTTGGGGACCGAATCCTCAAAATATAGAAAAAAATGGTGGATGCAAGATTAATTTGGAAAAATAAATCAACCCGTAAAAAACAAAGTTGTTTTAACGATACTACCTAGATTTTTAATAAATAAATTTCTTTACGTTGTCATCAAATTGCTGAGAAATGCGTTCATAGAATTTGAGAGAATGCATTGTTGACAGCAAGCCGATCTCAGGAAGTTGGGTAGTTTTCCCTTCCAATTCCAATTCCATTCATTCATTAACGAAAATAATACCAAAATTCAAATAAGTATACTTAAAAAAAATCAGATCATTTCAATTTTGGGTTTACTTTGTCCCGGTGACAGCAAAGTCATCGCGACAAAGTATTGGTAGCTTAGCATTTCTCGCAACTTTATTTGACAAAAACACAAAGTTGCGAGGGTTGGTATTACCACTTTATTTTAACAGACATTATTTTTTGTTTCCGCCAACCGCGTTCACACTTTAATTAATTGCAGTTTGCTGCATTTACCAATCTTTCAATTTTCCTGCCATCAAAAATTTAAATATCGTTTAAATATACTTCCAAAATACAAAAACTTAACCAGTCAAATACCTATGCTTGTTTTTTTTATTTTTTCATTAACTATCAATAATTTGTCGTAGAACACAACACAATGTTCGTAATCGCTCGAACTCGGACGGGTTGTTTCGGAGAATTTGAACAATTCTTCAAATTTCAAAGTTAATTTTCAGGTTCTGTGAAAGGTTTTTTCAAGTTCTGTTTTTATTTCAGTTCTGTCAAGCAACTACCCTATGCTGATATAATAACAGAACTTGAATAGGACTTTCACAGAACCCGGAAATCAACATTGAAATTTGATGAATTGTTCAAATTCTCCGAAACAACCCGTCCTAAATTTGAACACGTTGTTACTGAAGTCGAAAGGTATGATTTTTTCCCAGTGCGTTAGTTTTATTACGCATATTTGAATGTGCACATTAAAAACAATCACGTGTAATTTTTTAAAGCATTTACCAAGATTATTTACTACGTCAATATATGTTTCGTGGGAAATTTACATGACCTTTTTCATCTAGAATGGATAAAAATCATTTTTCGCTTTACATCTTATAATTTACCGAGACAATTTAGAATTTGAACAATCTAAAATGCAAAAATTTCTAAAATGCAAATAGTTGCCTTTTATAGTAAGTAAGGTGAATCAAAAGGTTTAATTTTTTTTAAATCGTGTAAAGCGTAGCCAGTGATAACGAATATTTACGAATATTTTTATTAAAAAAAAAACAAAGCTACGCGTCCGCCAGAGAGGAGTTTAATGTTACAATATAAGGGAAGTTTAAAGTTACAATATAAGCCCTTGAGGTAATTTTCACAAAAACGTCGCTATTCAAACCATACAAATGTGATTTATTATTATTAATGCAATAATTTTATTATTAAATTACAAACAACTAAACTTAAAAATACAAAATTTAAACAAAAAACGCCAATAAGGATTGAAAGCATAAAATCAAATATAAGTTTGTTTGTATGTATGGTAAGAAGACGTTGACATAAAAACTTAACATTGCAAAAGATTGAGAAAGCATTATTCGAGAACTTAACAAGTTTATTTAGCGCGGAATCACAATGGAATTGTTCAAGTATCAATCTTCGCCGCCGCCATAAACATTTATATTCATATTGAGTTCGGGGGATTATCAGATATTATCTAACCCCGACCCCAAAGCCCTACTGCGAGCGCCCCAACAATCCCATTTAGTTACTGGCGCGTAAAAACGCATTAAACTCTTATCAATTCCACTTCTTTATTGCGTTCTTCTGGCGGAGGTTGGAGATGTCAGTCCTCCCAGAGATTCAGATTGGAGATATCTCATTAAGTTTCGATAAGCCATGCCAGAGGTTATGCTATTTTACTCGCTTGTACGACAAAAATTATTATATTTCATTTTAATAAAATTAACTTCTGTTAAATGTGGCGTTTTCCTGTGCTATTTTTTCTTCCCATTTCTTGGATTAATATCGTGTTTAATCAATATTTACTAGTATTGACTGAATGCGCTAGATATCTGATCTCTCTACTCCTCAGTAAATGTGGTATATCTTAGCACGACCGTGCTAAACATGTAGAGAATGGTCAAGATTAAGAAAGGGAACCTTGAATGGTTTGGGCATGTAAAGCAAATGAGTGTAATTAGAATAATATATTGGATAATTTCAATTTGAGATACGGGTATGGGTGAAGCCGCTCCGAGAACAATTTATTTGATAACCAACACCCCTGTTATAGGACATTCCAAGTAGTTCGCTACGTTTGGTGACTTAGCAGGGATGCCCGGGTACATGTTTGGGGGGATGTTTGTGTAGGTCTCGGGAGTGGATGTGTCTGCCCACCTACTGCGTGGCGGGTCAGATCTGGAGATACTAGTTGAGGAAGACCTTTTTACCTCTCCAGCCGGACTCTCTTTCGACCCATGGCTTTGCTCTGCAGTAGGAGGGATGGATCCAGATTGATGATCCATGAACCCCAGATTTCTACCCATCCTTAATTCCTTTGTCTTTCCCAGAAATCTCCTTCCTCTATATACTAATTATTTATTAAAAAGGTAGCTGCCAAAAATATGGAAAAAATAAGTTGTAAGATGATTGTTAGTGCGGAATTTTAAATATGATGCTTAATAAATAGGTCCCAATGGTCGACTGGTTTTTGTCTTGCCCCGGTAATAATACAAGAGATCCTGGGTTCGATTCCTAGTTGTGATCGTTATCTTTTATTTTTCTGTTTGTTTTCTTATTCTGCTTTCATGTTTCATTTACATTTATTGGTATTATCTTCTTTTTCAATTTTATATTACATCGATGTGTATAACCTTCAAAATAATTTAAAGAAAAAGTTATTCCTAAATAACTAAAAAAAAAAACCTTACAAAATATTATGTCTATATTGACGGCCGGCATAGTCCAGTGGTAACGCATTGGACTGCCATTCCGAAGGTCGCGGGTTCGAACCCGGCGTGCGCAAATAAATTTTATTTGATTAATTTGTGTTATTTCACAATTAATTAATTAAAATAATATATAGTATATTTGCGGCACGTTCCAGAGTGGAAGATACTACCAGTATCTCCCTGGTGTAAGACCACCATTCAGAATTGAAACGTTGCTCCAAATGGCTTTAGCCGTGTTTAGTGACTAGATCTGAATAGCCAGGTACTTCCCCACCTTCCTCTTTCCCTTCCCCACTTACCTTCAGCCTCACAACATCCCCCAATTGGGGATGCCATAGTCTCACTGGCTCCAGACGGGAGCAGTTGGGACTCTTGTGAGGTATTCACTATAAAAAAATAAAAAAAAAAAAAAAAATGTCTTATTTATTACTTTACCGATTGTTATTTTTAACATTTTTATGCTTATGTGCACCATATTTTGTATCTTTACACGTTTAATAATATACTCGAAAATGATGTTTAATTTTTTTTAATTCGTTTAGCTCCATTCCCCAAAACAAGGATTTAATAGTTCAACCAGATCCGATATTTGGGACTTTAATTTGGCATCACATATTTTTTCTTGTAGTAGTATTTCCCAACCATTCTCTTTCCTATCTATTCCCATTCTCCACTTATTTCAGCCCTCAGCGTTACTAAAAGTATGTGTACTTAGTAACACTGACACCGTGTAACTGAAACTGTAACTGAAAGTATTAAATTAAATTAAATCCACGTATATCCACTAATATGATTAAATTTCGACTAAAATCGAAGGACAATTTACGAATTTTAATTTTTATCTGTGCTTCGCTACTGCGTACAAAACGATTTTGCAAATGGTTTAGGAATTAATGAGCGGTCTTCATGGAAAATATTAATAACCAATAAAACCCTAAGTAAGATTTCACTCCATTTTATTGCTTTCCCTGTAAAACATCCAATTAAAACCCAATATCCTCCCTCTCTCCGTCCGCAGATTATATTTGGTAATCTGTGTACAAATTATTATTTAGTATTCCAAACACCTGAAGTATTAGGAAGGGATTAGTATTGAACAAACTAATTCTATAAAAATTATCCTTAATAAATGAATGGCAATACATTTACGGGGATACTTTTCCCTTTACTTTGCTTTTGTTATTATTTCGATGGTTGGAAGGGAGTCATGCTTATTTACGTTGGAGATTATTGTGCGAAGAAAATTTCGACAAATCAGAATATTAGAAATGAATGCAAGGGTGACGAGAGCGACCGGTACTTGGTTGATGGAAAATACAATTAATTTTCAGGAGATTTAAAATAGCGCATGCAAGAACTCAGTGGTATAAAATTAATATATTTAATTATCTTATATTTAAGGTGGGAATGAAAAGTGGTTTTAGGTGGATAATAATTAATAATTCGGAACCTCTGTAGCAGAGCGGTAAGCTTCTTATATGAGAATCCATTTCATAACAACTCAGGGCGGTGGTAATCCAACAAATTTTAGAAAAATCATAAAGTCATTAAAAGTGATAAAAAAGGGTTTATAGTCCTTTCCCAAAATAGCATATTAAAATTATTTTTTTCATCACTTTTCATAACACTCTATCACTTTCAAGAGCGTGTTGAAGTGTTTTGTATTGCCACTGTTCTGAGTGGCACGGTCACCAAAATTTTTTTTTTCCTAAGCGAACCCCGCACAAGAGTCCCAACTACTCGAAACTGACTATGGCATTGCCCAATTGGGGTATGTTGTGCGAATGGAATTAGTGGGGAAGGGTACTACCTGACTATTCAGATCTTGTCACCATACCCAGCAAACGTGTCAGTTCTAAGTAATAGTCTTACACCAGGGCAATATTGAGTGTATTTTTCACTTTGGAAGGTGTCGCAAATATACTAAATATTATTTTAAATGAATGAATTGTGAAATAACACAAATTCATTAAATAAAATTTACTTGCGCACTCCGGGATTTAATCCCGAATCTTCGCATTGCTGGTCAATAGGCTCGCCTCTTAATCGTGGAGGTCATCAAATGTTATATACCAACATCGTATAATTAAATTCGTTGCATGTATATTTATTATTAGTCACAAGGTGATATAAGTACCGCTGTCCTATGAGTTCTTTTTTCAGAATCCATGTTGCTTGAATTATTGGACTTAACTGTGTTAAGTGAACAGTTGTGAAAAACCAGATATTTTCCAACTTGCCTTCTACTGACTTATATATCTTTTCAACTTCCTCCAGCCTCAGAATATTTTAAAAATTACAGACGCCACAGTATACCTATTTGTATTCCAGCATTCTGGGCTCTAAAAAATAAAAAATAAAACTAATCTATTCGTTTTTTGTATTAAGGCAGTATATAAAATATTATCTCCATATGTTCAACGATGACAATATTACGAAAGGTACCAAATTCAGTGAAAAAGTCGAAAGTTGTGACAGACACACACAAGTTAAGGGCACAGGGGAATAACCGGATTTTTCTCACTTTTGCGAAATGGAACAGCAAAAAATATTTTTGACATCACGTGTATTTTGCATAATAGTTTTTATTATTTGTCACTTTAAGTTTAAAAATTACTGTTAATTTGTAATTTTAAAACTTAAATAATACTTTACAAATAGGTTTTAAGAGCCACATTAAGTTAGTAAGCTTTAATTCAATTGAATAATTATGTTATTTTTTTCCGACTTTATGTCCGGGTTAAATCTTCCCCATAGGAAAAACTAAACCCTTCTACACACTTTTTCACAAATGATCATCTAATCAATCAACATTATGCAAGTGCATTATATAACAAAATAAATACAAAACAATACAAGAACAACACGTCAACTCACCAGAGATCAAATGGGAAAATAATTCACCGACTCCAGATATTTTCATATCAGAGGATTCGGCTCGGTAGAACTCCTAACTGGACCTATAAATCCTACTGATCCCTCAACATAAATATTTTAAAAAACTTTCGTTATCCTACATGTATTCAAAATGACCGACTTTTGCATCTTTATATTTACATTTTTTGATAGATCTAATACGCCTAAATTTTGAATGAGAGAGCTAGGTATAATGCCAGTAGCCGAAATAACAAATGGTATTATTTTTATAGTTTGAGAATGCCAAATTCTTTAATCTCATTTTACCTTCATAAAAATTATTAAAACTTAATTAATTATTGAATTTTATTGAACTTAAAGTGTTTCTTAAAACCACTGTGTAAAGTATTAATTGGAGTAATTTTTATTTGTAATTTTCATCCCTTTTTGGAAAAAAGTGTTTTGGAAATTAACTTTGTTCTTTTTAGAGATTATTTTTGGATACCGAAAAATATGTTTTTGGAAGTCTCAAATCTCCACATCTTCTCGTGGGGTAGCCATGTGTTTTGAAATTAAAATTTACATTCTTAAGCATGTATTACAGTGGCGTTCCAAACTATTTTGTGTGTATAAATACTCTCAAAGTTGCGATCTTTAAAATGATTTTCCTGTACCAACCTATTCGCCGCCAAAAGAGTACTCCGTGCCTCATGCCAATTCTCGTATCGTGTTAAAAAAAGGCCGCGAGTACTTCTTTTAAACCGTTTATAATATTACTTTACGACCTATCCAGAGCAGTTCCATTCCGTTTCACTCACCTGAACATCAAATATCCATAAAAAGGGCTGGCAGGGCTCGTGGGATTTCTTAGACCCTCCATGCCTTCGTTTGTGTAACAGGGTAAGCGCATTAATTATGATACGCCGGCGAATTTTGAAAATGCAATACTGTGTTGCCGGGAGGGTGATAAAACTAAAAGAGTCGTGATATGACGTGGAGAACACAGAAACATTTCGCATTGAAATTAAATACGGGTATCTTAATTAAGATATATGAATGTTTACTTTTCTTCGGGGTACCCAAATAATGCAGCAAGCATAGAGTGTTGTCGTTAGAAATTTAAAAATCTGACCACGATAGAAAAAAATTTATGGTGAAAATTTGGAACTGGATATACTTCTACTAGTTGGTTGGACCATAACTACGGAAGCACAAAATTGCGTTGATATCTCATTTTTGTTAGATTCGGCATTTGTGATTGGATTGCCTTACCGGGCCGTCTTCACCTTGCCAAAATATCAACAGATCTTTTAGTGCATCATTTTTCAGCAATGCGTGTATTCCTTCGACTCTGAATGTTGATGTTTCGCTTGCTGCACTTATTATCAACGATTAATCTCTATTTTCAGATACAGCTGATAAAATAATACTGAAGCTTAACGTTTGTTTTGGTTTGATTACGATTTAAATAAAAAAAATATTTTTATTATTTTTTCTTTATTTCTATATCACAGATCGTTTCTCTTTCGAATATTCTTTCATATCCTGACACTGGCGTTCCACGTTTTCGATGATTGAATTTTCGTCTCGACGCATCCCGTGTATAGTAGTTTGTCACTTCCGGGTAAAGTAAATTTCTGCGGTTGGATCGTTTTGGCATAGCTCAAAGAAAGCAGTCAGTTTGTGTTGGTGGTTCCGTTGCAACTCTTTCAGCCATTTCTTTCGTAAAGTAAATTGGTTGTCCATTTTTAAGTAGACGGTCAAACGGACAACTTCCGAATCACAATTGTGTATCGGAAAACCTATAATTCGTCACACTGCTTCGTTGTTATTGATGTAACGACCCATTTGATAACGTAATTTTCGTTGATTGTGGCGAATAAATAGTAGTAATTGTTCCGTTTCAATTCTAGCATATCTACATATCCACGATGGATTTTATTCAAGTTATTATATATGATTATATTTGTCATCCCTGACCATAATTCGGTGAGCATCGACGTTTTTTTGTTAGTTTCGGCACTTTTGATTAAATTAACTAGCTGGATTAAGTGGTAACCATCTACGCCTTGCGCCATCAGCGGATATTGTAGCTCATAGAAACTACGATTTGTTACCAGCAATACATTGGAGTGGATTGCTTCGGCGTTGGATGATGATGTTTCGCTTGCTTCATTAATTATTGAAGATTACCACTGCGACTTCGTTGACTTGAGGTGCATTGAATCTCTTTTCATGCTCACCGGTTAGTTTTTTGTCGGCCCGAATAACAATTTTATAGTTATCCGAGACCATTTGCTCTAGAGATGTCTTGAACACGTTCACTAAGTAGTAGATGTTGTAACACTCAGATAATTACTCGTTGTAGTCTCGCAATATTGGTCACTTCGAGCTCATAAAAGCTGACGAAATACTTTTGCACAAATTTCTGTGTTTCATTTGGTGTTGGCAGTAGCGATCCCACGCGATGATAAATTTGGCTTCGTGTTTTATAAATGAAGCCCTAAACAAAGTCATTTGGAAAAAAGCATTGTAACATTTTGCAAGTAATGTATATAAATAAATTCCGTTGAGGCTAACAGTAGTTTTGCTACTCATGCAGCACATGCCTGGAGCCACTCTTTTGAATTTCTTTCCACGTTTGGTCAATTTTTCCGATAGCGTCGCTTAGATGTTGGCTATATTCTTTCGTATAATCATAAGGAAACGCTTCAAATTCTAGAGTGTAACTCCTATGTCTTCTTTCTTCGATAGCAGTCATATTCGTGTATTGCTTTTTCGCTTCGACATGCCATATTTCGCGAAGATTTGACATTGTTTCACTGTTTCTTTCGTTTCGTATTAGTAGTTGTCCGCTTCTTTCGGTGTTTATCTCTGTCACGTTCTATGATATTTTCACCTCTATTCTTTTTTATTCGTTGAAATTTTTCACGTTCCCAAGCCAAACGTCTTTCTCTGCTGCTGTTTCGTTTCTCCCGGCCGCCATTTATATTTTCAGTTTTGTTTAAGATTGTTTTAAAACTTTTTTATTTATTTAAACACAAACAAAAAATTCACGTTCACATTTAAAAAAATTGCACTTGGATATTCAAAACCAAATATTTGAGTCAACTTTCACTTGCAAATTTGTTTAGAGTTTTCGCAATACTGACCCTATATATATATATAACACTTTAGAGGAAAGCTTCCAGAACTTTCTAGACCATTCTGGAACCTTCTATAAATTTTCTGGGACCCGGAAATCTTCTAGACTCACAGATAAACTCCACCACTCAGTTTGGAACCTTCACAAACTTTCTGGAATCTTTCAGACTCACTGGCATAGACACCTACATATTCTGAAATAATCTGAAGCATTTGCAGCCTTTCCGTAACAAAACACATTTTCGTCAACCGCTCCTACCAATGCTCAGCCACCCCTACCAAACTTTTTTACTTTCAATGTGACACCAAGGGCTATATTATCCAATAACAACCAGTGGGTGGCAGTGAAGTTGTGAATTAAATTAATACGGTAGGGAACCCCGTTTTTTTAATATATGAACTATAATTAAACCTATTTTAGGACAAAATATGATTGTGCTAGTTGAATACTCGTTAGATTATTTCTACTTGCTTTTTTTGTTGCTATTATATTTTTTATTTATCACACAACACTCAATTTTGTACCCTTTAAAAATATGTTTTTGTCAATATTGATAGCTTTACCATACCCACTAGGCTCTATGCTGAGGGCTCGTCTTTTCTGGTCGATGTCATCGTCGTCCGATGATGTGCCCTAGATATTTTGTTTTTGATAGATACCCTGTCCGTATTTGATTTCCAACAGTGCTGTTTCTTGGGTTGTACAGCGTGTTATTTTCTTGTAAATTTCTTTAAATATTTTTAAGATGATTCGTATCCCCCTTATCATTGGCGTAATTAAAATATCATCTGCATAACTCACACTGTTAGCACACTGTCCTCCAATATAGCAGTCTACCTCAGTACTGTTTAATCTGTGAGTTAGTTCAAATGTTAAATAGTATTGTAGAAATACATCCTCCCTGTCTGACACCACTTTTTTATTAAAATGGTTCAAACAGCACGTCTTTCCATTTTACAAAATTTTCTTTCTGCCGGTACCAAGTGTCTAGAATCTGTACGACCTTTGACGGAATCCCTCTTTTCTAAGTTTAGCGTGTAATAAAGGGTGAGAAAGTCCATCAAAATCTTTACTGAAGTCTAAAATTCAGAAGAACGTTGTCTTTTTTCTCTTTTTATAGTATCTTATCACACAAAATATCGCGCTGTTAGTTGAGCACTCCTTTTTAAATCCCATTTGTATTTATAACTAGTCGTCAGGTTGGGCCCAACCTGATCTAGGATCACGTGTTCAAATACTCGACTTAAAGTTGTGGCAACAGATATTGGACGGTAATTTTCTTGCACGGCTTGTCTGACTATTTAGACTATATAATAGGTATAATTACGGTTTTGTCATATCTTTAGACAGTGGTAAACAACGTCATCAGTAATCGCACAACCCGCTGCGGATTTGACGTGCTCAGTGCTCAATCCATAATTTACTGCTAATATTCCGGCTTTAACGTAACCTATTGTTGATATTACCATCTTCTTGGCAATCGAGAGCTCGATGTTTTCGTCTGTGGTTGATGATAAAGAAGTGAATAGTGCCGGAATAGAGAAGTGCGTCTTAAAGATGTTAGCATTCGTCTCTCCATTTATGTGACTGGAAATTTTACTCTGCACTTTTAAGTGTTTGTCTTGTTCCAAATATTTTTGAAGTCTCAATTTTAAAATTCGCTGACAATTCTGTCAATCAGAATTTGGTCCGAATTTTGCTGCCATGCATTTTGAATGCATCACGCATCATTATATCTGCTGCTTTTATAATATTGTGTTGTTGTGTTGAAGAAATAATTGATTTAAAAATAAATTATTTAAATGACACAAAGCAGTAGTTTTGCAATTATTGAAGAAACAATAATAACATTTATGGGTTTTATAATGCACACCTTCCTAGAAATAAGTTGTATTATCCCCTGTTCATCAAATGTAAGTAACATTTAAAGTATTGTGTAAAGTAATATTCCATTATTGGTCAATAATTTTTTTTTTTGAGATATATGTATCATTAAATTTTCTTCCTGTTAATTTACATAAAGTAGAACGTTTGCATTTCAACACATTAACTTGGCATTTTAAATAACGCATAATCATGATCGAACTAACGTCCCACCAAACTTCATATGTCTATTCGCTGGCTGAATTATGATTTGGCCTAATTGATTTGATATGGTGATATTATTACACCCGAGAGACTTTTGGGCATTCCCTCAGTTTGATGGCAAGGAAAAAATGCGATGGCGAAAGTTAGATTGCTTAATCTATGCGTATTATGGTGCGATCCATGTGAAGTTTAAAGACGAAAAAGTTTGGCTCTGGTTTGTAATTTTTTGTTAAAAGTCACAAGTTAGGTTATAAAATAATTTGGGTTTCAGGCGAAATTTACGATAAAGTGTCATGTCGAAAATGATTTTTTATCGTGAACGAAATATAACGATTTTTAAATACTTGCTACAATTGTATATATTTCTACTGACTTAGTCAACATTATGATAAGTTGAAAATGGTATTTAGCATTATATTTTATTTATTCTTGTGAACTCCTTTTTTTGATGTAACACAATCTTATACTCAAATTGTTCACGCAAACGAGTAAAAAAGTTTTATTTTACTGCACAATTATTGTAACTTTCAAACGATTTCAGTTAATATGATAAATTTAACAGGAATTAAAAACAAAATTAATATATCATATTTATGAGATATAAAAAGATGGTCCATCAAATCAAGCAACCGTCAATCTGTCTATGTCAACGACAGGAGCCACTCAGGTAGAGAAATAAGAAATTGAAATTGTTCTCCTAAGAAATTAGATTTTTAATTAACGAAATTTATTTTTTGCTTTGTATTTTCAGAAACAAATCTGCTCAACAGTTTTGATCTGCTGCTCTTAAGAATTCTGCCCTAGCCACCGGCCTGAGCTTCGATTCTCGACAATTCTTTCCATTCGAACAACCACTCTTTTTTTGACGTTTGGCATGTGTAAGTATGTACCCTCGACGAGACTCAAGAATAATATATGTCGATCAATGTATGTTCTTTCGACGACGATTGCGAGCGGCATGGATTGGAGAATCGATTCCCTGGCAACCCCCTACCAGGGGATGGAATAAAACGATAAGGAAATCAGAGTTTACAAAAGGTCGAATTCGGTTTAAATTCAATCAGTGAACAGCAACACTAACCGAATAGAAAGGGTCAAGCAAGGAAGGTTTTTACTCCCGTCAGTGCGCCAGGTGCACGAATAATGTTGTATTTTTTGTGTCTATTTAAGGTACATTATACATTTTATTATTTTATTTTTTTTTATTTTTTTTATTGTTTTTATTTTAGTAATTTGTACATTTAAGTTTACAAATGACTAATTAATTATTACATACAGATATACTATTTTTTTTTTCTTGCTTGATGTGGCTCCTACACAACATCTTGAACTTTTCAATTGGGGCAGACTTAAGGTTTTCCGGCAGCGCGTTATAGTATTTCATCCCTTTATATAATATAGTATTCTGGGTATTCGCTTTGTCCTTCTTTGGTAGCCTAATTTGATTGTACGTCCTAGTTTTATGTTTGTGTATGTCCTTGTTGTATACAATTTTATTCGAAAAATATTTGGGTAGCAGGTTGTTTACAATTTTGTGTAAAAATATCATCGTGTTCAAGGTCAACGTCTGTTTCACCGTTAGCCAATTTAGTTCGTTTAACATTTTATTTACTTTTGAATACCTATTTCGTCTGAGTATTGTTCTCATTGCCCTATTTTGGAGAATTTGAAATTTATTTTGCTCTCGGTCGTTACACAGGAAAAGGATAGTTGAGCAGTAATTAAAATGTGGAGCAATAATGGAGTTATAAATGGTGATTGCAGTTTTTTCGGACAGTTTTTGGCGAATTCTTCCCAAAAAAGATATTTTTTTACCAATTTTCTTTTGGGTATATTCCGCATGTTTGTTAAAGTTCAGTTTGGAATCTATTATAACTCCCAAGTATTTTATATTGGTAACATTTTCAATAATTTTACCATCAATTTTGATTTTGCTTTCACTGGATGTCTTCTTATAACCAATTACCATACATTTTTTTTTTGTATTTAATTTAAGCTTATTTATTTTTAGCCATCTTGATACATTATCTAGTTCATTATTTAAAATATGTATTAGTTCTTCATAGTTTTCTCCAATTATATATATAAGTGTATCATCGGCAAATAGTCGTACTTTGCATTTTGAAAATATTTTCACCATGTCATTAATATAGAGTATGAACAATAGAGGTCTAAGGACTGATCCCTGTGGTACTCCTAATTTATTTTCCATTGGTTTTGAAAATTGATTATTAATTTTTGTTACCTGTATTCGGTCTTTCAAATACTCTTTTATTAATTTAATGGCTAGAGTTGAGAAACCAATTTCTTTAAGCTTTCTTATCAATATTTCTCGATCTATGGTTTCGAATGCCCTTTGAAAATCCAAGAATATTGCTAAGATAAATTTATTACTATTCATTCCTTCTTTCCATTCTTCAACGATTACATTTAACGCTGTTTCACAAGAATTATTACATCTGAATCCCGATTGTTCTTGGTATAAAATATTGTGTTCATCTAAGTATTGCAATATTTGTTCTTTTATTATCACTTCAAGTATCTGTTCATATTTCGGTAAGGTGTTTATTGGTCGAAATTCTTCACATTTTCTGGTATTTTTAACCTTTGGGACCGGTATAATGGTAGACAGTTTCCATGACTGTGGAAATTTTCCCTCTTCAATTGTCTGATTAATAATATTTAATAAAGTAGATCCAATTACTGGAAAAGCATCTTTTATCAGACTAATAGTTAATCCATCTGAACTATTTTTTCATTTAATTTTGTTTAAAATGTTAAATAAATATTCTGCAGTTATTTTTCTGAAGACCAATAATTCTTTGTTTGAGTTGTTATTATCATTTGTGGGGTTGAAAACAATGTTGGGTATTAATTTGTTAATTTGAGTGATGCTTTCTATAAAACATTTATTAAAGCTATTAGCCATGTTTTCTTCGTTTATATCTTTTGGGAAGTTTACTATTTTTATGTCGTTTTTGTTATCGCCATGTACTAATTCTTTAATGCTTTTCCAAATTTTTTTGGGATCCCCTTCTTCCGAGTTTATTTTATTTTTTTATGTACTCATTATGCGTTCTTTTTATGTCTTTAGAGTATTTATTTCTCATTTTTTTGTAGTTATTCCAATCCATAGTACTATTAGTAAGGAGTGCTCTCTTGTAAAATGTATCTCTATCGTGCTGCATTGTGCGTAGTTCTTTTGTGAACCATTTATTATTGTTTCCTTTACGTATCTTCTGTTCTGGAACTACTTCATCAATGGATTTTTTAATGTTTAATATCATCTGGTCAGCTTTTTTGTTATATTCCATTTGATTTATTTCATTCCAATCAATAGTCTCTAAGGTCTGAATGAAGAGTTCTTTATTGTATCTTTTGTAATTTTTAAATGTTATTACTTGACGTTATTGAAACACTGACGTTATTATATAACACACTAGTCCTAAGTGTACTAGAATCAAACTCGATCATCTGGGCTCCACATGAATTAACATACACTTTACGCATTGAAAGAGTCCATAAAAAAATTTTAAGGTTTTTATTCTCGCGGCTCTATGGACGTTACCCTTGGCTTTACCCATCGATTTATATATTAGGCATGACCAATTACCACTCCCTAGAGACACGTAGAGGTATTGCTTTGCTTAAATATTTTTTCCAACTAATAAACGGTCACTTATCTAATAATGAGATACTGGCCCAATTAAATTTTTTTGTACCAGAGTCTCACTCTCGAGGACGTCATCACAATCTTCTATATAGTAGAGCAAGCCGCACTAATTTATTAATGAACTCACCTGTGGGGAGAGCTACGTGCTTTTTGAATGCGGTAGATAAGAAATTAGATTTATTTTTTGTGTCCTATAGCGCATTTGCGAGATTTTTGGCATTGCATATACACTGCATAAATGGTACAATTATAACGTCTTAGGCTTTATTACCTGTAATTGTTATAAATAAATGTACAAATTATATATAAATAAATAAATAAATAAATTGTGTTTCTTTAATGGAGTTGTAGTTTTCTCTGTCATTTAATAGAATTTGAATCATATTATGGTCGGTAATTTTAGGTTTATCTAATACATTAACACATAGGTTAAATTTATTTGAGATAACCAGATCAATCAATGTTTTAGAGGTATTAGTAATTCGTGTGAAATCTTTAACTAATTGTTTCATACCTGCAGTTTGAATAATAGATTTCAGTTTATTTGTGTATATGTCTGCATTTGCTTTAACATTTATATCAAAATCTCCAACTATGATATTAATATTTTCATCTTGCAAATTTTCTATGCTCCATCTTTGAAAATATGTTAAGAAGTCGCATTTACTTGTGTTTGGTGATCTATAAATAACAGTGTATACACCTTTCTTGATTCCTGATTTAATGCTGATGGCTAAAATCCAACAATTTTTTTCATATTGGTGATTTGATATCACTTCATATGGAACTTTATTACTTAAGAGAATCATCACTCCTCCTGTATGTCTGCTATGCGAGTCACAACGGATGGTATTATAATGATCAAATATAATTTCACTATCTTGGATATCTTCAGTCACATGTGTTTCACTCATCATAAGCATAAAAGGTTTCTCCTCTTCTAAAAGTATTTTGACCTCTTCGTAATGTGCTATGATGCTTTGTATGTTCAAGTATATAATTTCATATTTCTCGTAACTTTTGTTTATAAAAAAGAAATTCTGCTCATTTTTGCTTCTAGTTTTCTTTTATAAATTGGGCATTCCTTACTCATGGCTGAGTGACTACAATTTAGTTTCAGTCCTAATCTTTTACTCGTCATTATACAATTGATGCACTGAATATCCTCATCCATGCAATCTTTTACGTCATGATTTTTTGCGCATTTTGGACAAGATTTTAGGTTTCTGCAATCTATAGCCTTGTGGTTGAACCCATTACATTTAAAACATCTCATGATATTTAAATTGTCAAAGACCCTGCATCTGTCCCATCCAATATTTATTTTTTCTGCATTTAACATTCTGTCGTAAGTCTTTCCGTCGACGTCGGCATATATAGTAAAAGTTGTTTGATTTCTTTGGTTTTTTAGTTCTTTCATATATGTCACCTTTATTTTTGAGTTTTGTTCACAGATGGTCTCATTTTGAGTTTTTATTTTTCTCTCTATTTCTTCAAAACTGTATTTTTCAGATAAACCAATAATTTTGACGGATGGGTTTTTTGTTTGAGGAATCTTTACCTCATATTTATCTCCCAGTTTGGCTATCACCTCATCATGAACCTTATTAATATCTGTGGCATTTTTAAATTCTACTATAACCCCTCCATCCTTAAAATTTCTCATGCCGGTAACTCCAAAATTTGCTGGGTCAATATTGTCTTTTATTTCACTCTTTGTTTCATTATTTTCCTGATCCTTCTTTTTTGGTTTTATGATAACAACTGGTTCGTGTTTTTTTACCTTTTCTGCATGTGTTTCAGGTAAGATTATTTTTTGAAATATCATGTTTAATGTTTTCTTAATTACTGATATATTTTCTGTCACTGTTGATTATATTTTCTTGTAATCTGATGATTTTTATGTATTATATTACTATGTGGAGCCACGTTGGGTAAACAGTATGCATTTAAAAAAATATATTTTTAATTTATTAGTATGGTTGAATATTAATCTACCTCAAAACCAACACAAAACCTCATACCTTTCATAAATAAATAAATATTTTTTATATATATATGTGGTGAGCATGTCTTAGTGGAAGTGTACTTACTCTGTTCACAATCTTCTTTTGGGTGCAATTGACCCATCCGGATGCTAACTTAGTGCTTATATGTGTGCAATAGTTAACTTTAAAAATTAAAATTGAATGATAAGATGTTTAGATATGTGCTTCCAACTCTTGTTTACGTATAGAGGTAAGTATACACACCCACCTAACAGCGTACACTTATATTTTGAAACAATCGTCATAGACCACATTGTTCTGTGTATGACTCACTCCGGTAGAAATAGTTCGCACATACGGCCTTTGAATTTTGCCATGTTCAAATTATTGTGAAATTCATCCATATTATTCAAATATTTGATAACAATATTATAGTTGGAATTAGATGAATATGTTTAAAATGTTTTATAAATAAAATGTTTTATATATATAAGGTGCATGTAGATTTATTAGAATGCAAGAGTTCATAGAAATTGAAATTACAGTTTAACAATTTTAATAATAAGTTAAGGTCGTTTATTTTTCGTTTGTTCTCTAAAGTTGGAACACTTAAAATATTCATTAACGACAGGTTATTTATATACTTTAAATAGATGTTAAGTTTAAAATTTGCAAAGCCCAGAAATTTCCTTTGAATTTATCTAGAAAATTAAATGAATTTTGTAGAAGGACGACCAAACGGTGTAGTTATTTTTATTTTTTTATTATTTTATTTATTTATTTAACGCCCAAATTGCTTTAGCGTGTAGGTTTGACAGTTTTGAAACATGAGAAAGAAATAATAAAAATAAAATTACATTAAAAAATAATATATGAAAGAAACAAAATTAAAAATAACAATAACATAAATTAAAAAATACAGCGATTTGACTGGTTTACAAAAATATAACTTCCATTTAGGAATAGTGTTGAAATAAGTCTTTTACGTGATTCACAACATTCGCAAAGTTAATATTCATCACCTAAGTATTGGTTTCCCATAGTGTGAAACCGTTGTATTGGGGAGTTCGCAATGTAATTGCGCCTATGTGTGTTGCAGTGGAATAGTGTATTTTGTCGTGTTGTTATTGTAGGTATTCGTAAGTTTATGAGTTGCAAAAGTTCACAACAGTCGAATTTAGAGAATCTTGAAGAAAAATTTAAGTCGTTTATTTTACGCCAGTCTTCCAATGTGTGTATTTTTAAAGTATTTAATAAGAAATGATATTGTTAGTCTTCTAGTGGGATATTTAATTTAAAATTTATAAAACGTAGTATTTTTTTTGTATATGCTCAATGTTATTAATGTGAATTTTGTAAGAGAGAGACCAAACTACTGAGTTGTATTCAATTATGCTTCTAACTAGAGATATGTATAACAGTTTAATGGCTTGTATGGAGTTAAAGTTTTTAGTTGTTCTTAATACGAAGCCTAGTTTTTTCATGCCTTTGTTTAAAATTTGGTGGATATGATTGGCGAAACTTAGTTTTCCATCCAAAATAATTCCGAGATCTCTCATTTCCGTGACTCTTTCTAAAGCTGTACTGTTAATGGAATATTCAAATAAAACAGGATTTTTATTTCTGCAGAAAGTCAGAGTTTTTTATTTGTCTTTTTTTTTATATTAACTCCACACAGGAGGCCCTGAAGAAAATAAATTCCTTCGGGGCTTATTTCATCTTTGGGGATGCTGTGTGGAGGGTCTTTTTGTGGAGAGGAAGGAGTGAACATGGGTCTTGAAGAGTCCCATGTTGTAGGAGGGAGGAAACACAGAGGCCGGCAGCTCGTTCCACAGCCGAGCTGTTGAACTTAAGAACGAATCGTAGAAGCGACCCGTTCTCATGTGACAAATGTCAACCGTGTACAAATGTTGGGCGCGCGTTTGGCGTGTATCCCGACTACGCACCGGTGCCGAAGGGATCATTGACGCTAGTTTCTCAGAGCATCTTCCATTGTAATGCCGATAGAACAAGGACAGCATACCTACCTGACGCCTGTGCTCTAAAGATTGCAGTCCGTTTGTTAAGATTGGGGAATCTATCAAACGGACCGCCCGTTTCTGCACAGAGTGAAGGGTTTTTTTCAGGTATTTTGGGGCTCCGGACCAGAGATGGCTGCCGAATTCGACAGTAGGGCGCACTTGCGATTTGTACAGGGTCAGCAGTTGTGTACTATTAAAGTATCTGCAGGCCCTGTACAGTACTCCCAGCTTCTGAGAAGCCAACTTTACTCTGGCTTCGATGGAGCCCCCGTACCTGAGCTGGTCACTTATAGTTATGTACACCAAGCATATCAATGGAAGGCCTGTTCGGAAGATTGCTTCCGTTGAAGGAGACTAGATTATCATTTGGATCCCTTTTAGACGTAATCAGACAGGATTGGGTCTTATTGGGAAACATTAAATTCGACGAGATTTTTTTTTTTTTTATTCATTTAAAAACAGATTATTTTGTACGAACCAATCTTTGAACTTTTTAATATATTATTGTAGTATTTGGGAATGATTTTCATCATCGTTATTTTTTGTATAGCTTGATGTCAGCAATTTGTTATATTGTTAATGAAAATGAGAAACAAAACCGGACCAAGGTAATTACCTTGCGGTAGGCCGCTGGTCGCACAGAAAGCTTTCAATAGCAAAGATTTTATTTTAACAAATAGTTTACGATTTGATAAATAGCTAGTAAACCATTTTAGCATGTTATTTCTTACTCCTAGGGCAAATAGTTTTCAGGTTTGTAGTTTATGGGATACTTTGTCGAATGCTTTCGAAAAGTCTGTATATATGCAGTCGACTTGTTTATTTTTTACAAAAGATTCTAATATAAAGTTTTGAAATATTGTTACGTTAGTTGCGGTTTATCTACCCTTGATAAAACCGTGTTGTTTTTTGGTCAATTAGTTTTATTAATTTGGGATAGATTTCATCAAGCAACAGTGATTCAAAAAGCTTAGGAAGTACTGACTGTATACAAATGGGGCGATAATTGGCTATGTGCTTTTTTGAGGATAGGTGTAATGAAGCTCGTTTTCTAGCGGCTTGGAAAATATCCAAGGAACAAGAAGCGGTTGAATAGTACTGTAAGCGGTTTAGATAATGCATTGGAGCATTTTTTAAGGAAAATTTGTGGAATGTTGTCTGGGCCAGCAGATTTGTCAGTGTCTAAGGAAAGTAATTTCTGTTCGCAAGATTTTTGTGTGATATGGCAATTTGTTAAGTGTGTAGTATTACTAAATTTGTATTCGGGTATTTTACCATCGGGGGTTTCGTCGTCGTATACGTTTTTGAAGAAATCTGAAAACGGTTTACAATATCCTGTGTATTGTTTGCACTGATTCCATTCATTTGCACTATTGGTTGGTAATAGGTGTTTTCATTGTTTATTTTTTTAAGAAATTTTTTTATTTAAAAACATTATTCTCGATGTTAGTTATGTACATTTTGTAGCAATGTTTAGAAAGATCTTTATATTTTTTTCTAGTTTTTCTAAAGTTTATATAATCAGCTATGGATTTGCTTTGTTTGAATTTTTTGTGTTGACCTTTTTTTGCTGAAGATAGGCAGTTAGCTCCGATGAGAAACAAACTGGGTAAGTATACTTTGTCGGCGTGTAAAAAGGTATATATGATTTAATAGTGTATAATAAAGTATGTCTAAATATTTATCAATATTTTCATCAGACAAAAAAGACCAGTCTATATTTGAGAGATGGCAGTTAATTGAGTCAAAGTTCAGAGTTTTTTGTTCAGGTTTAGTATTGTTATCACATAGTTTGTTTAATTTCGTGTACAGGGGAGGATGGTGATTTTCGGCAGGTAGGAGTTGATCATTAGACAGTTCTACAGATATTTTAGGGATGTTTGATAGTACCAAGTCTAGTAAGCGATCGTGATTATTATAGATGAAATTTTGCTGGTACAGGTTTAAAAAATTTGCTGTGTTCAAGATTTCTCGTGCCCGGTCATTTCCGCTTTCGTTAGCTTCTGTCGTTGGATTCCCATTTTAGATTTGGAAGGTTGTAGTCTCCAAGAATAACAAGTTTTGAGTTTGGGTATTTTGACAGGAGATGTTGAACGTCTTCACAGTGGTTTCTATATGTTTGAATATCGGAGAGTGGTGATAGGTAGGTGGTTCCAATAATATTTTTTCCAGTCCAGTAGAGATTTTCACAAATAAATGTTCAATGTTGTTGTTTTTTGTCTGTAACTTCCTAGATGAGTACTTTCGTTTAATTGCTATTAAAACACCTCCACCTATTGACTTCGAACTTGATCTGGCATTTCTGTCACAACGAAAAAAATTGTAGTTAGTGAGTCCCAGTTCAGATGATTTTATTGCAGGGTCAAGCCAAGTTTCCGTAAATGCATATACATCATGATGATGGGACGGAAGAGCTGCATGTAGATCGTCTAGTTTTGTTCGTAGTCCACGGATGTTTTGGTTGTATATTTTCAGTTTCATTATACTCGTTTTTTTGGATGGATGTTGACTATTTTAGGTGACGAATTTATATACTTTTTTTATTTTTTATTGTTGATACATTATTTTACAATATTTCATATTCTAATTCAGTAATGTTGGCCTCACTGGGTTGTTTACCCGTGCTGAGGCCCCCATTTTATAATATAATAATTTATACATTTAAAAAAAAAGAAAAACAGTATTAAAATAAAGATAAATTTAAACTAAAAATAAAGATTAAAAATTAAAATATAATTATCACACTAAAAGAAAAATATTAAAAGAGAAAAGAAATAAACTAAAACTTTAATAATTTCATTTTTTGTGGGTATATCTTTATTGGAAATTATTTCCGTTACTGCAGTTATATTGTATTAGGCTTCAAACTAGGGACATGTTTTAATTATAAGCAGATCGTGAATACATCATATCAGAATTAAGGGATTGAGATTTGGTTTCAAACCTTAAATTTAAGGTCTTCTCCATGCAATCGCAGTTTGGAAGACACTCTCAATATCACCGTGGTGAAAGACCATTGTTAAGAATTGAAAAATTACTTGAAATGGCTTTAGCCGTGCTTAGTGACCAGATCTGAAAAGTCAAGTTCTTCATTTCCTCGTCTTCTTCACCTTGCCACTATCTTCAGTCTCGCTACAACTGGACAACTTATTAGGTAATATTTTTACAAAAAGCTGTCCCGCCGTTATTTTCTCACTAAGCTTTCTATATAAAAAATCTGAGGATCCTACTTCGGAAATCCACAGGTCTTATGGATGCTAGATATTAGTCAAGCTCGTGGGCTTGATGGAATACCTGCCCTGGTATTACAGAGGTGTTCTGCAGAAACAGCTCCAATTTAGAAGAAGCTTTTTAAAATGTTCCTGAAATCTGTCTCTGTACCCTCTGCATGGAAAATAAGCGGTCATTTATCCTATTCCAAAGAAGGGTGACCGCTCCAACTCAGCCAACTACAACTCCATAGCGATCACATCTATTCTATCCAGGGTGATGGAACGTGTTATCAACGATGAACTGCTCACATTCCTCGAGAAGAACAAAATTATTAACGACCGTCAATATGATGATACGGTAAACCGCTCGGACGGTAATCTTCTCACGTATGTGACACATGTTTAGGAGCGGTGCCTGGAACGTAACGATAGACCCAATTGGTTTCACAAGACATTTTCAAGGCCTTTGACCGGGTTTGGCACCGAGGACTTCAACAAACTGCCTTTTTACGGACGTGTACTTGGATGGCTGACTTTTTGAGGGAAAGTTCTATCTTCTATCAGTTCTATCTCCGACTTTAGTTTTTTTTTGCATATCAACGACCTTTTGTCGTGTGCATCAATTTATTAACACGTGGATGACAGTAAACTCCATGATAACTATTTTATTTAACGATCCCTCAAAGGATACACGAATTCTTTGCTCTACTTGAAGCAAATGATGGACGGTCATCTCGAGAGGGTTTCCTTTTAGGGTAAGAATATCATAGTTGAATTTAATATTTCAAACACCCAATCATGGATTAGGAAGCATTCTTCCCAACGTGTCTTCCGTTGATATGCTTGGTATAACTCTAAGTGACCAGCTCAGACACAGGGGCTCCATCGAAGCCAGAGGCATGTTATCCTCTCAGAAACTAGACGTACTGTACTGGACTCGCAGATACTTTATTAGTACAAAACTGCCAACCCTGTGTAAATCACAAGTACGCCCCATTTTTGAATTTGGCAGGCCGCTTCTGATCTGGAAATACCTGAAAAAAACCTTGATTCTGCAAAAACGCGCGTTCTGTTTGATAGATTCTCCTATCTTAACAAGCAGATGTTTATAGCACCGGCATCAAGTGGGTATGCTATCCTTTTTTTACTGGTATTACAGTGAAAGATGTTCCGAAGAATTGGAAATGGAAAAAACTACAGTGAAATTTTTTCCATAGAATTAGAGTCATCGATTCCTTCGGCACCATGAAAAACATGATTGATATTTAACATGTGAGAACGGGTTGCTTATATTCCTCGTTTTTGAGTTCAACAGCTCGGCTATGGAACGATTTGCCGGCCTATTTTACACAACACTGAAACCTTCCTCCTACAACATGGGTCTCTCCAAGACCCATGTTCACTCCTTCATATTCTCAAAAATACCCCCCACACAGCATCCCCAGAGATGGCATAGGCCCTGAGGGAAATTGTTATCCTCTGGACCTTCTGTGTGGAGTTAATATCAAAATGAAAAAACACATATCCCAATTCTGGATGACATTGTCTCACTGGCTTCAGGTGCTTTGGAGTGGTTAGGACTCTTGTCTATTGTGTTGTATTTAATTATATTTATATTATAGAAACAAAACAGTATTTTATTTTTACTGATGAATCAACTTACACTTTTTAAATATTATTTTATAATGGTTGAAAAGTTTCCTGTAAAAAAAACTATTTAGTAAAAATATACTCAAAATCTAATATATTATAGCCAAACTCTTTTAAAAGATAATATCTTCGGAAACATTACTTTGGAGCCGTGAATTCGTCGGTGCAGCGTATTAAAACTTTAAATATATGTATTATTAATTAAAACATTTAAAAATATTTTCGTAATATTGTTTTACCTTCGGTTTCTACTTATTTATTTATATTTTTTGGAACATTTACAAATTATTATAATAATAATAATAATAATAATAAGCCTTTTATTCTGAACTTCTGTTAGGTACATTAATATTAGAAATATTTTGTTTGTTATAATATATCCCAAAGCTCAGTTTGCCTCTTGGCATAGGCCTCCTCTAACAATTTCCATTGGGACCTGTCACGCGCTACTCTTCTCCATTGATGTCCAGCCGTGAGTTTTAGGTCGTCTTCCCATCTCCTTTGTTGACGTCTTCTACTTCTCTTGCCATCTCTGGGATACCAGTCAGTGACATTTTTACACCATTTCTCTTGTGGGTCTCGGATCATATGACCTGTCCATCTCCATTTTTGGTGGTCTATTTGGGTAACTATATCGGCAACATTAGTTATCTCCCTTATTTTGCTACATCTCACTCTGTCCTGTTTTCTTATTCCTGTCAAACTTCTCTCCATGGCTCTCTGGCAGCGTTCCAACTTTTCTCTGTGGCGTTTGGTGAGTGCCCAAGTTTCGCATCCATAGGTGATGACTGGAATTATACACGTGTTGAAGACTTTCCTATTTATTTGCATACTTAGTTCCTTGGATTTCAAGACTTCTTTCAAAGACCAGTATTTCTTCCATCCATTTGCTACTCTTCGCTCGATTTCTTTAGTGGTTTGATCTTTGTGTGATATTATTTGTCCAAGATAGATGTACTCTGACACATATTCGAGTGGTTGGTTGTCAATTTTTATAGTTACTGGATCAGAGTTTGTAAGCAATTTTGTTTTGTCTTTGTTCATGCATAAGCCGACTTTCACAATTTCCTCGTTTAGTGATTCTATCATTTTATTTAGGTGCGTTGGGTTTTCCTCGAATAGGACTATATCGTCTGCAAATCTTAGTTTTGCACCTTGCACGTTGATACCATATTTTTCCCAATCTAGTTTGCGGAAGATACTTTCTAGAGTAGCCGAGAACAATTTTGGTGATAGAGGGTCTCCCTGTCTTACTCCTCTCTTGATCTTGAACTTTTTCCCCAAGGTTTCTAGTTGGATCCTCGCTTCGCAATTCAGGTATATGTTTTTTATAATATTGATGTATATTAAAGGTATCCCCTGCTGTTTAAGACTATCCCATAAAGCTGTGTGTTTTATGCTGTCGAAAGCATTGGAGTAATCGATGAATGCCATGTTTATTTTGTTGTTATACTCGTTATATTTTTCTACTATTTGTTTCACTGTGTGTATGTGGTCCAGGGTAGAGTATTTTTGTCTGAAGCCGTCTTGCTCCCGTGGTTGGTTTTCGTCTAACTTTTTACTTATTCTTTCCAGGATAACCTTGGAAAATACTTTGTAGATATTCGACATCAAACTTATAGGTCTGTAGTTCCCTATATCTTCCTTTTGTCCTTTTTTAAATATAAGAATAATGTTTGATGTTTTCCACTGTGGAGGGATTAGACCAGTTGTTAGTATTTCGTTGAATATTGAAGTGAGTATTGGTAGTAGTTCTTTTAGGGTGCCTTTAAGAAGTTTGTTTGTCACTTTGTCTGGGCCTGGAGCTTTTTCCATCTTCTGACTGAATATGGCTGTTTCTACTTCTCTGGAAAGTATTTTTGGTTCGGTTATAACGTTTTTCTGCTCTTTAATGACGTTTGTCTTCTGATCGTATTTTTGTTTGTCGTCTGGGCTTGAATAGAGGTCCTGGTAAAATTTTGTGGCTATTTCGTTGATGTTATTTCTATTTGAAGAAGTAGTCCCCTTTTTGTTTAGTTTTGGTATCCATTCCTTATTTGATTCCTTCAATTCTTTAAGCGCTTTTTTCACTCCTCCTGTTTTCACTATATGCTTTTATAATGTTTGCAGCCTCTTGGTCTTCCTATCTTTCCTGATGTTCTCTCTGATTTCCTTACTTAGTTTCGTTATAGTTTTTATGTTCTCTTTTTTAGGATGTTTTGTAAGTAGATTTTTTCTTTCTTTTATAAGTTGCAGCGTTGTATCACTTAGCTTGTACTTGTTTCTATTGCTAGTCTCAGCTTTTACTTTAGTTAGTAGATTTTCTAGCTTTCCATATTTCGTATGAGTATCAATGTTACTCGTAGTTAATTCTGCGGCTGATCTAATTAGAGATTGTGTTATTACCTTTAAGTTTTCATCGCTGTGGTGTTTTGTAGTGAGTGAAGCGAAATGTTTTCTAGATTTCTTTGGTAATTCTATCCTTATGTTGCTTCTGACCATTCGATGATCTGTATTGAAGTTGAATTTAGTTAGAACCGACGTATCCGTGAAGGCTTTTGGATAGTTTGATGTTATGTAGTCAATTTCGTTTTTGGTGTTGCCGTCGGGGGAGATCCATGTCCACTTATTCTTTTGGTTTTTCATATATAAACTGTTCAAGAGCGTTAGGTTGTGTTGTAATAAGAATTCAACCAGAAACTCACCTTGTGGACTTCTTCTACCTTGACCGAACTTTCCCAAGACGTATTCTTCCTTGCATTGCTTCTCCCCGACTTGAGCATTAAAGTCGCCCATTAGAATAATATGGTTGTTTTGATAACTTGTTATTGTCTGTGTTAGTTCTTTATGGAAAAGTTTGCATTCTGTTTTTGTTGCTTGTTCTGTTGGAGCATAAATTTGTATAATTGACCATACTTTTTGGTATCCCGGTATGTCAATGTTAAGAATGGCTATTCGATCAGAGATTCCAATTAGGTCTTGTATGTATTGTTTCATTGACCGTTTGATTATGAATCCTACACCTTTTTGGCCGGCTGTTTCGCCTTTGTGGAATAGTATATAGTCAATGCGTTCCTCAATCTTTTCTCCTAGTCTTCGCATCTCACTAATGCCCAGGATATCCCATTTTATTTCTTCGAGAGCTATTTCTAGCTCGTGTAGGCTTTCTTCCGTTCTAAGGGTTCTCGTATTTAAAGTTGCCATATTGAGTATTTTGTTTCTTCTTGTTGTTAGAGGGTTGTGGTCTATAACTCCCGCGGGGACCAGCCGAATTGGGAGACTTTTTGTTGGTTGGTTTTGGTTGTTAATTTTGGTAGTTGTTAATATTCCTTGTTTCCGATCTTCCGAGACAGTAATTAGTTTTTTGGAGCACTTAGTTGTGGGTCAGAACTTGCCCGGTCGATATAGTTCAGTATGTTAGGTCTGTTGGTCTCTTTCATGCTAGTTTTGGGTAGAGGTTGTGAAGGATTGCTTGATATTTTGTTTGTATTTACTTTCTTCTGTTCTGATGACTTAGGAGAATCCGAAGTTCCTCTTTTTCGCTTTTCGCTAATGTTGTCCTTCGGTTTTAACACTATTATCATATTTTATGTCATTGTATGTATCTATTTGTCATATTTTATGTAAGCAGTTTTTCCTTTCTTTTTCTCTTCTTCTAGTTGAGGTTGTAGCTGTTTTCGTTTTTCCAGGATTTCCTTCGAGTAGTCTTCTTTCACATTAATACCTGGCGGAAGGTTTGTCTCGTTCTTGAGTATAAGGTGTTTTTTCCATTGGGTCGTGATAGAGGCTATGACCGGACGATTCGTGTTTTCGCTTTGTTTCCCTATTCTGTACACGTTGCTAATTTCTTGGCTGTCCAAATGTACTCCCGTGTTTACTATGAGGTCTTTAATGTAGTCTACTAGGTCTCCTTCAGATTTTCCCTTCTCTTCCATTCCGAAGAACACCAGGTTATTTTTACGTTTTTCTCTATCTACTGCTTTAAGTTTGTGTTCTAGTTCTAAGACTTTATTTTTAAGGATATTGTTTTCTTCAATAATTGTTTTCATCTTCTCATCTAGCGCTTCCATCACATTTCTAGTAACGGAATGAGTTATTATTTCCGCTTGTTTTTCTAATTTCTCATCAAGTTTAGATAAAAATAATTCCATGTTTTTGTCCATTTTGTTTGTGTTCTGTAAAATTTTTTCAGATAGGGTGATTTGGTTTATGTATATTAGCGCCTGTTGTTGGGCAAAATTTCGGCACACCTGTAAGAACTTTCCGTACTTACGCCTGTTTGCAGTTTTAGTTATTTTAATTTTATTTATTATTATATTATTTATTTATATTTTAATTTTCAGATTGCGCTTTTACTGCCATCTATTGACTGTTAGGGTTATCTCGTTTTGGTTTAGTGTGTGTACGTATTTACCGCCATCTATGAACAGGTACTTTGTAAATATGATAATAAAATAAAAAGATTTGGTTTGTTCGAGGATTGAACCCTTCTCCGTAGATACTGGAGTCAAACACTTTACACTTATGCCAATTCACTGTTGAGTCTCACTGACATTTTACTCGATATTAAACAACTGTCAACGAAATGTGCTAGAGTGTATTTTAGTTAAAGTTTGTTTTTTAATTCACAGTTCAAATTTGTTAAGAATTCACTTATTGATAGATTTTTATTTTATTATTATTTTTTTTTTGTTTTAGTTCGCTTATTTAGGTTAAGACTTTATTTTGGTTCACTTATGCACAATTAAATTTTAGACTTCCAGTTTTAATATCACTTTTGAAGCACTCCCCGTTCGAGTATCAGTAGAATAGACACATGAGGATATAGATTGTGCAGCCAGTTTTTTTTTACACACAAAATTTCAGTTTCTTAGACGCTTTTAGTACGAGTTCTCAAAACATTTCTAGATGAATTCTTAGGTAGATTGTGTGTCAATATTTTTTTTTAAAGTCACTTTTTAAGCATATCTCGGTAGAATACCAGAAGATAATCACACCGGGTGATAGCCCGAGAAAAACACAGCACTTCAGTAGCGAATTTGATTCGATTTAGACACAATTTCATGTTATGATTTTTCAAAAACTGGAGCTAGCGAAGTTAGCGACCGCACGCAATAATAGACTAGTTTTTTTTACAAATTATTAACATGATAAAATTAAAAGATTAACATTTTTAAGAGCATCAATGTTAGTTATCTACTCAAAAATGTTCATATAATGAACATTTTATGATTTGTTTTTCATTATGTAGAGATGTCAACAATAATTAGAAATACCAAGAAACAAACATAAAAAACGTACAAGTTTTTTACATATATACGCGCGCCTAAAACATGATTGATAATTATATTAATTTAGGATGTTAAAAGAGAATACACAGTAAATAAAGTAAATAATAATCATTCTCATTCGCATTCACTCTCCATGACGTGTCATGTTAGAAGCTTTCTAATTTGCGTCAACACAGTGACAATTCGACACTCCTTTAAAAAGTGATTAGAAACGATGAAAAAAAAATTTAAACCTAACCTAACCTACATAACCCAGTTAATAAATTATTTTTTTATCACTTTCCATGACTTTATATAACTTTTTAAAGATGTGATGAATTGTGTCATGTTTGCTATGGTGGTACATCTTATGTATAAAATTAGGTGAAATAATTACTATATTTTCTGTAAATTATGTAACATTATTTTTTTGAATAAACATTCAAAAATCTCCTCTCAAAAGTATATCATTTTGACTACACGAGTTACTAAGCGTATTTAGGTAATTTTGAAGTATATCAGCAAATAAAACATAATCGCAACGTAAAATTGAGCCAATATCATTAAGAATATTAAAAAATTCATATAAATATAATTTTTATGACTACTAATAAAGAAAGCGCTTTCAGAAGTGCAGTTAAAATAGACGATAAAAAAAACTTTTTATAAAGAAAAGTTCGGTGAGTATTCTTACCATGTAGATAAATTTGAACATATTTTTGTATGTCAACGCTAAAACTCACAGAAGCATCTACACCTATACAGCTGCCAACCACACCCCGCTCGCCTCAAAGCAAGTCACGTCAAGCCCGTGTCGACACACAGAAATAATTCAATAGCAAACGTCCCGGAATCTCATTTGGCGGATAATGCGAGATGTAATAAAGACCAAGTGCGGGGGTCGCCGTAGTAGTTCTTGCCTCTCCGTCTGCGTTTTAGTAACCAGTACGGAGCCGGCACGTGAACCCGTTAGAGCACTTGGGAGACACCATTTGAAGAAAAATCCTTCCATTTAAAACTCCCAGAGGGCTATTGAACGCCTGGCGGATACATCCTCACGCTCTGGCAACAAGTTCGATAACTTGCCTGGGGACCACTGCCACAATTCTTTCGGGATGTTGGTATCAAGAATAACGCGACTTGTAAGATAAGGTGATTTGATTTCACACATTAATAAATATGTGCGATCCGAAGCGTATCACATTAAGCTGAAAGTTGTTGGTGGAGGCTTCCTCTTTCGAGAATCTTATTTTGATGTGTTTAGGTTTATTGAGAAAAAACATATTTTTTGTTCAAATGTGATTTTTTTTCATAAAACCTCAACACATCAGAACGAGATTCTATGAAGAGAAAGCCGAACCAATGACTTCGTCCAATACATAAGAAATAAAAATAAATCAAAAACGTTTGTGGGAGGTGCACGTCATTCTGATCTACCGGACTAAAAAATTCCACGGTGCATTTTTTGCTTAGTTGCTAGATTTTTCGTTTTCTGTAGATTTAATCTTATTTCGAATAATGTAAGCAGCAAAGCTATTTATCGATTTACAGGTGAGATTGGAAGCAAAAGTTGTATAAAATGTTTACAAACTTTTAGAAGCTTCTAACAGTTCCATATCTTATGTAGTCAATTATCTACATAGTTGCAAACACTATCGCCGATATTTTAAACAAATTCGTTTGCAGTCTCACGATAAGCAAAAATCCACCACACAAAAAGCTTGAAAAAATATATTTTATAAATTAGTGCGAAGGGGTTGGTTGCTTTGCCTGCAAACGAGATTACATTCATTCCGGATCGGGCCTAAAGGGTTGAGGACAAACAAGGCTTTATGTGCAGACAGCGGAGAAGGGTGGAATGATCGCTTGTAATAACGTGCATGAAAATTTTAATACGAAAACTACCAATACTGGCATGGATGTGGATAATTTCAAATGCCCGCAACTCTTGGCAGCGGTATTACATACAGTGGGTTGCCATATTAATAGGGACAGTTCCAATATTTCCTGATTTTTATGTTTAAGTTGTCTCTACTTCTAAATAACTTGGATATGATGGCCATTCCTTCGTTATTTTTGTTGCTGGTATCACCACTGATACTTTTAAGAAGTGGCAACACTCGCAAAGTGCCACATCCCTCGAAAATTTAAGGTTTTTTCCATGTGGCCAGCATTTTTGTGAAAATTCGTGATTGAAGTTTTGGTAAATAAATATACATAGTAATTATATTTAAGAGTTTTAACAGTTTAGCTGTACAAAAATGTAAGTAATTATTAATTATCTATTAATTTTGTAATTTTATTTTTAATATCTTATTTCAGTGAATAGTTTTTCCATATTGAGTCCAATGTTCTGTTTTTTCAGTATGGCTAGGTCTTCAGACACGTCCCCAAGAAAATGTGCGGAAGTGAAGACACTATTGTTAAACACTCAACATTCCCAAAGGAAAATAGCAACCATAACAGATATTTTAAAGTCTGTGGTTAACAGGATAAATTAGAAAATCAATCAAAACCTGCCCCTTGAATTGAATCACAATGGGAAATGTGGCAGAAAACGAATCACTACACCTCGTACTGACCGCAAAATCAAAGACGTCTGTCTCCAAAACCGCAAAAAGAGTGTGGCTCGTCTGACCTTGATGATCAACAAAGAAGATATCGAAGTCTCATAAAGGAGAGTCCAGAGGAGATTGGCTGAGGAGAACCTCATTGGCCATCGGCCAGCTAAAAACCTCGCCTCACAGTAGATATGAGGAAAAAACTACTGGAGGGCCAACGCACACCAAAACATGACTATAGAGAACAGGAATATTGTAATTAACAATTTCGTGGTTATCAAACTTTAAAAAAATTCCACTAGTTTGATTATGGCCTTTTTTTAGGTGTGCTTCTCTGACGAGGCCATATTCCAAATTTTGTTGGATAAATCATCGTTCGTCCGACGACGCCCAGGAGAGAAATTTCATCCGGACTGCCTTGTAGAGACGATCAAACACCCTACCAGTATCATGGTGTGGTCAGTCATCTCTTCCAAAGGGATGGGGCGCCTCCACATCGTGCAAGAGACTATGAGGCAGGATCAGTAAGACAAATACTGGAAAATCGATTACTGCCTCAAGTCGGAGAATGGTTCCCTGGTGGCCAGGAATACGTTTATATGCACAACTCCGCACCCTGTCATAAAGCCAGGACTGTCACTGCACTCCTGGCTGAAAAAAAATGTGCCGGTTTTACCTTTGCCGGGGAATTCCCCTAACATGAACCCTATTGAAAACCTGTAGGAGCTCACCAAGAGGGAGATTGCCAAGGAGGTGGTCACAACGAAGCAGCAGCTCATCGAAACCCTCATCCGGGTGTGGCATCATTCTCCTGAACTAAAGATTACTGCAAAATTGTGCATTGATAGTATACCACGGCGTGTGCAAGCTGTTATTGCGGCTAAAGGCGAAATTACGAAATATTAACTTTTTGTTCGATAATGCTTAAAAATAATAAAAAAAAAAAAATAATCGCAGATTAAGGACAAATACGGTGTATATAATTTTCAAAATTCAATGTCCTTGTTAATAAATAATAATAACCGCACCTAAAATTATAAATATCTTTGTTTTATGAACACAAAGTGTGAAAAACACATTTTCCATAGGTGTCCCTATTAATATGGCAACCCACTGTATTCAGGAAGTGCTCAATTTCACATACATCGCTAACTGAAAACATACTCACAACGATGAAAATAAAAAAAATCTCATTTTTTCTAAATTAATAATGATATTATTGTGTTTTTTTAGTGCTTTGTTCACCTATTGTTCCTGCCTCCCTGGCATATTCAGTCAGAAAGTCGGAGTGTTTCGACCTTGTAATAAAATCGAATTAAGTTGAATATATTTTTCGTTTTTAATATTTTATGAAATACGATTTCAAATATTATCACTAGGCATTAATATGTAATTTTTGATTTATTAATTTTTTTTTAGTGCAAGCAAAATTTTTAATTGCACATCTTATATTTCTAACAAATATTACTGATACCGAAAACATAATTAAAAACAAACAAATTTTATTACACGAATGTATTACTACAAAACCATGTGAGCTCTTCCCAAAAGCGAACAAATTAGCCTGATAGGAGAGGTATAAAAGCGGGTGAAAAACGATGGATCTCAGTCGCAAAACAATTCCAAAGAATTAGATTTCGGTATTAATAACTTATGCTTTTAAAGGCTCTCAATACATAATTTCTATATGTTATCAAAAATCCTAATGTAATTTGTACTTTTTTTAAACATTACAGGCTTTGTTTGCGCATAAGTTTTGTGTTGTTGTGTTTCGGACCCGAACCAATATTTGAACGGGAATTTGGGGGGCTCCTTCCGGGAACATCCCCAGATGACGTCAAGTCTTCGATTTATGCTACAAACCGCACCCACATAAATGTATTAATTCATTAACTTGTTATAAACCTGTACTCTATCCGCTGTTTACTATTCACGATGTGCAAAATAATATAAAAAATATGGTGTTACGTTATTTAGCAGCACACAACAGCCGATTGCTTATCAACGGTCTTTAGAAATGGATTTCTAGCACACAATGTCAATAATAAGGACAATCTTGTAAACAACACATCAATATCGTCAATTAGAATAAATGAAGAAATCACCTTGAAATACCTTTCAAGCATATTTATTAAAAAAGGACCAGGATTGATAGGCTACCGGAGTTTTTATACCCAACTTTAGTAAATATATCTGTCTCCCGGTTTGCGCTATCTATAAAAAATCACTAACAGAAAGAACGTTTCCTAACTACCGTCCAATTTCCCAACTTCCTATTCTAAGCAAAGTTCTTGAAAAAATTGTCTTCGATCAATAGTACTCGGCTATTTCAACAATCATTACACTGAATCAGCATGGATTAATGAGAGTTCGATCTACTTCATCCATCCTGGCTTTTTTCATTAAGTTTTTTCATAGCAAGATGGATGACAAGTAGCAGGTTAATACTTTGTATACAGAGGTTTATAAGGCTTTTGACTAAATATATTAAATCCTACATTAGTAACCGTAATCAAGTAAAGTCTATCGAGGTAATATCGGGTGTCCCTCAAGGATCCCATCTAGGTCCGCTAATGTTCTACATTTACATAAATTACATTGGATCATGTTTTCAAAATTGCGAATATAAACATTATTGCAAAATACATGAAAATATTCAAAGTTATTCATTTTCTCTCTGACTGTGAAGTATTTCAAAGTAATCTAGACATGGTTTGCAAGTATTTTTAAGTTAATTGTTTAGATATCAAGGTTTCTAAATGTTACACAATGACATTCACCGTAAATAAATATGTAATTAAGTACTCTTATTCATTTTACAATGAACCTGTCATCTCTAAAACGGAATATAAAGATCTTGGTGTTAACCTTAATAGAAGACTTTTATGTAATAAGCACATTGGCTCAATAAATGGTCCTATAAAATGCTTGGTTTTGTACAACGTTCCAAGTGTTCAGTAATCTGCTAACAATTATTTATTACATTTTGCATTTGTCAAAAGTACAATGGAATATGCATTGCCTATTTGGAATCCACAGTACAAACTTAAATAGCATAGAACTTATTTAAAACAAATTTTATAAACTATATTTCCTCGAAATTGAACAATAAGTTTAAATGTACATTTCAATATTTGCAACAAAGGCGAGTAGTAGCTGATTTAACATTTTTATATAGAATTTTAAACAATAACATCGATTATGCCGAACTTCTGTCCCTAATTAATACCACAGACTTTTGAGACGTACACGACATACAGCGCTATTTCACACGCTTTATTACAAAAAAATACAGCTTCTGATTTCCGAATTAACCGTGCTCTTCACACATTCAATAATATTTTTCTAAACTCTAACATCGATATTTTTTCGTATTTACTGCTCAAATTAAAAATTGGCATCATTTCAATAACATGGTAAATTGTTCAATGCGCATACAGTTACACACACAAACCTATATACTACAAATGTCACCCGGTAAATACTGAATATACATACCACATATGCGACATTACAAGGAAACATATCGTAGGTTTCACCATTGTAACCAATGTACCGTTTGTTTCTAAAATATAAAATAATTAAATAATGCTTTCTGATTGAATTATGTCAGACCTGGGTGTATTACACAAAGTTATTAAAAACTCAATTGACGGCTCTGCTATCGTTACCACTATTATATTTCATGTACACTCACTAACCAATATGATGCATGATCTGGGCAAACACTTTAGGGGTACTAATCATATATTTACTGACTCCATTTATAGAATTAAAGGCAATCTATACCAGCACTTTGTTGGAACCTACAAATTATTGTAGCGCTAGTAATGCAGTTTTATTTATAATTGTTTTAGTTTCTATTATATTTTATGTATCTGTTACTTCTTTTACGAATATTGTTTTGTATTTAGTTTATCAGTTTAACTTTATTTCGTGCTTTAAAAACTTTGTATATTCTGTTATTATAATCCAGATAAAAAAAAATAAAAGCCCAGTTGGATGTAAAACCATTTTTTTGCATTAGCTTCACACAGTAGACCCTGAGGAAAATAATGTATGTAATAATTTATCTATGTCATTTTTGGATTTGCTGTGTGAAAATAAAAATTAATTTAAATTTAATGTTAAAAAATCATTTTTATAATAAAGTCATTTTCTTTTAAATTTATGGTAATAAATGAATTTTTTTGGAAAAATAAATTTAATTTTCATCCGGCGTATTTTCCTCTAGAAAAATGCAGTATTTTAGGGCATCATATTTATGTTTGCAAAAACAATACTACATGTTGTTTTATACTCCAAAAAATTATTACTCTATCGATTTTTTATGATGTTACAGCTGAATTTGAACTTGTCCTAAAAAATCATTTGTGGCAAATACGCGCATTAACAAAGAGGTATGTGGGAATGGTATTTGCAAATTCAATCAAATACATTTTTATTACAGTTTTCTACAACTTTAACAAAACAGTACGAAATCATGTCGGAAAAACCTGCAAACTTGTAACCGGCTAAAATAAAAATAAAACTAACATTGTTTATCTCTTTCAAATGAATTTTATAACGCGAGCTATAAAACCATCATACTCGTTCCAGTACGATAATAGGCATATGTGTTGTGCAAAATTTATTGTAATTCTGCGCCAGTATTTAATACACAACACGGTTCTATTCATATCGGTTAAAATACCTTTCCCCAAAAATGAGAGGCGGCTTAAAATATTTCTTTTTTTTCAATGCTGGCTTTTTCAACGCAACCGATTCCACCTCGCGACACGGTTTTATAGAATATATATATACCTATATATATATATATTTTTTTTAAATTTCATGGATTACATATAAATGACATCCATATAGCAGCCGATGGATCACATATGCGTCAGTCGAGTAGATAAGGCTAATTGAATTAATTTCACCACTTTAGTTTGTGATTCATGGCGCAGCACTGAGTGCTGCTTTGTATTGATAATCGTCATACTTATGTTATTAATGTTTACGAACATCAATTTAATTAAAATGGCTTTAGCTCATATTTCCGTTACTAAACATACATTTTCGTGCAAACAAACCCCAAAGCATCAAAGGATTTATGAACTTATTTTAATTGAATTGCCAAACTGCGGCTTCACGTGAAAAAACGAATAATTTTCGGAATTTTGTCTCCCAATTGATCCCCACGATAGTTGGAAAATTAACTAAAACCTCGATTTTCACACTTTATGAGCTACCACTTTTTATTATGAAATTGCCCCAAAAAATTAAAAGCCGAAGTTATTTTTTTTTTCTATTTTTTTTTTCACTTTTTAATTATTCACGTTTTTGATTATTCATTTTTTTTTCTAAAGCAACAGCTTAAACAATGAGCACTGACAACATAAAATGTATGGTCATGACACTGCTTTCAAGTGTTTGTGCTATAAAATACTTATTGTAGAATTAAAAATTTCTTTATTTAATCATCGTATCGCACTCAAATACAATTTTAATAATAACTTTTCAAAGAAATTTATTTTTCTCCGTAGCACAACACTACACCAGGGGTTGCTAATTTAGATTTTTTTATTGTAGATTGCCTTCCAAGTGCCGCATTGTTGGAGTGTGGGGAAATGTAGACCTTTATTCACCGAATAGAAATGCTCCATTGATCACCTGCTGCAGCGCGCTACTAGCTTGACAATAGCTGAACCGTAGGATAACCTACCCACCTACTTACCTGCACTAACACTGAGCTATCCAATTACTTTCCTACCCAGCTACTAAGCTACTTATCTACCCAACTACCAAGCTAAACAAACTCAAGACATTCAGGCAGTAAAAGAGTCATGAAAATTTGATATAATTTGATATTTAGTGTACAGATTTAATAATTTGTCGAATGGATTTCTCGTTCAACCATTTATAGTGTTAGTAATTTAACAGTGAAAAGCACTGGTCCCCTTTTTTTATAAATATGTACAACAATATTAAGCTTTCACTCTAACAAACTATGTTTTTGTTCGAGAATATTTTATTTGTTACGTCATATAACTGTTAATAGGAAAATATATTAAATAAACAAAACATGATAATGTTGCAATGTTGAAAGAAGAAGAGTTGTAACATAAAGCTTATACACGTATATTGTGGTACAAGAGGTAAGAATAATAATAAAGTATTTGTTCAGAATGCGATAAGCGGAGAATATGTAAGCCAGGGTTCCAACTTCAAGGCCACGGTCAGGAACTTGAATTTTAAAAGGTTAAGACGGAACGGAACAAACGTTGATTTTACGTGTTAATAAGAGTAAAAATATATATTTTTTTAAATTTGTGGAAATTGCTAGGATCATGGTTTTGTGGGATCACTCATTGAATTATATTTACTTCTTCTGTTCTGCTTGTCATATTGAAATATAAAGGACGTCGGTTTTGGCCTCTGGGTAAAATAATCAAAAGAATATATTTTTAAAATAAAACCAATGTGGATAGTAGAATTCAATAAAAAACCTGGTACTTTAGGTAAATTTTGCAGAAAACTGAAATCTTTTGGCGGTGTTAGTTATGCAATATTTATTTGAAAATTGTTTTCACAACGAACATCATACTGAAAACATAAGCCGCCCAAAATGTAGCTATCTAAAACGCCCGAGGAAGTCGCAATGGATTGATAGGGCCGTTAAAAATAATTTCAATTTATTTCGAAGTATCAATATAAAATTGTGACATTTGAAAAGCAACCCGAACGCTAGGTGAAATGGAAGATTTCGATTTCAACAGGTTTAACTTTTCAATAAAGTTTATAAGTATTTTACATGCTCATTAGGACCCTTCAATAAATACTTCATAAAAGTATAAGCATTTACGTTATACCTCAACTTTAATTTAAGTTATTTAGTTACATTAGGACATGTCTGTGGCTGAGTTGACATCGCGTTTGGGTCCCACCCAGGCGTAGTATTTTCAATTCCTTAGCTGGCTAAGTCCTTCACCACAACACAAGCAACATTTTCCGCGTACTGAGGTGGTAGTAGGATTTTTTATTTTATTTTTTTTTATATTAGGAAAGGTAGTAGGAAATTTTAGAATATTGTCACTTTATTCTTAACGCGGGAATATATGTATTTCTTGAGTTGACATCGCGTTTGGGTCCCACCCAGGCGTAGTGTGTTCAATTCCTCGGCTGGCTAATTCCTTCCCCACAACACAAGCAACATTTTCCGCGTACTGAGGTGGTAGTAGGAAATTTTAGAATATTGTCAGGTTATTCGTAACGCGGGAATATATGTATCTCTTTTTAAAAAATGTATGGAATCACTTTGTTGGTGTGTGCACTACTTCGGGATGCATGTCGACTAGGTCACATCACGTCGGGATGTGGATCTGTCCTCAGTTCTGTTGTGGTCAGCTGGTAGTGAAGATCATGGATCTTTCTTGTCCTCCAGTGAGATGCTCGACACCGTGGGTGGTGGAGATTAATGTTGGTGAAATACATTTTATCATTCCAATATTGTATTTCTTACACAATACCTCCTTATTTACACATATTCTTAATTTATATTTTCTACTCCTTATTGTTTTACATGACCATAAGGGTTCTTTATTACTTACGTATTTCACAATTCTTACATCATTATATATTAAAGCTTATGTCTTATACTTACTTCAAGTTTTACTATGTAAAATCCGAAAGACGTTAATGGCAATAAATAAATAAATAAAACACTTCCTTACTTTGGATTTCCACTGATGAGACACTAATAATACTAATAAATACTCTATTTGCTAGTTACAATTACGAGCTCCATTGGTATTTCAGGCATCCATACTTTACACTTCAAATAATAACTAGTCCGTTTGCTAGTTACAATGATGCTGCAGTGGCAGTGATGATACTTTTTATTTTTCAAATTTCAGATTTCAAATAATACTAATAACTATGCCGTTTGCTAGTATCAGTGATGAACTCCATCGGCAGTACTAGCACCCTCACTTAAGATTTCAAATAATACACTACTTTATTTGCTAGTTCAAGAGACGAGCTCCACTGGCAGTACTGGCACCCACCCGTGGGGTAAGTATGGCAGTAAGAGTTTTAAAAATTCATGAGCATTTATATTTTTCCATATAGATAGAAAAATTTGCCCTTCGCCCTTGATGTCTTCTCCTTACAAAATTTCACACATTCTCACACAACACAGGACCCATACACGTTAACTAGAAACTCGCTCATGAAATATACACGTACAGGTTAGGAACCCAACTTTACATACGTCATCCTATAGGCGCAAATAGGAAGCGACGTAAAATATCATACATAATCTTATTTGAAATCAGATGTCGAACTCATTGAGGGCTTGTCATGGAATTTTACTTTCGCATTTACATTATTAAATTTAAATTTTATATGGTATGGAGGAGGTGATTCGCGATAGAAGGGATAAAGAGTAGTAAGTATTATTTTTTACGATTATTATCGTTTTTAACGTTTTTTAACGAATTAAACATAGTATATTTAAGCAGGATAATAATAATTTTGAAAGGTTAAATGATTTTATGAGTTTGATGTGAAGATACGTATTACTTGAAATGGATTATTGGAAAAACAAAAAAATATATTAATTTGTTTACGAAAGTATAATTCGCTTTATAAGTATTTAAGATATATTATTTGTAAATTTGTACTGTCCTAAATTTTAATCTCTATTTTTTAGTTTTTAAAGGTGTGTCGAAATGTTATTGTGTTGAGTTGTCTTGTTACAGTGGAAATTCATATGATTTGAATTATGACAGATTGTGGAAATTATAGAGTATTAATATCTTGAAGGAGATATATGCATAATATAGAGAATATCTAAGTTCGAGGCAAGCAAAGCAGGCACGTACCAGAGCAGAAAATGTTTTGTATTATTCATAACTTGCTTCATGAAATCTTCAGTCAGATGGTTCGATATAACGTCTCGCGATGTATTCTCTTTTCATCGCGGAAATTGCATTGTTTCGGAAGATATGCCATGCCTCTCGAATGCCTGACCGCCCCGCTGCACCTACCCCATGTCCCGCCTGGCAGATGCAGCGTGCAGCGGAAAATGCAATATCGCCTATGTCAATCCGTCAGCAGCATACCACGCCTTTTCATTACGATCAGGCGCGCTGATTCAGTTCGAGTGGGAACAAAGGCAAAATAAAAAGGATACTGGTGTTTGATGACTTTTAAATTGAATCCACGTGTCTTGCTCCAACTTTTTCTACCGCGGCGCTGTTAGCGTTTCGTGGATTCACTTACGAATACTTTATTAGATCTGCTTTTGCACCCAGAATGAGAGATTAACCCACACCGCGGCCATTAAATATTTAATAACGGTGCCTCAGAAATTTTTGCGGAAAGATGAATTACGGAATCAGTTCTCTACTCAGGCAGCGAGTGCCAGGTTTTAGGCGGAGAAAAATACGAGAGACAAAAGAAGGTTATAATTTTTTAATGCCTCACCCTCTAACTTAATGTTCATTTTTTTAAACAGTGAGGATGGATTTTTCACAGAACTTGAATTTAAACTTTGAAATTTGATGAATTGTTCAAATTTTGACAAAAAATCCGTTCTAACAGTACTACGTTTCACAGAATTTGAAATATTTTCCAAATTTTAACGTTCATTTTAAGATTCTATAAAAGTTTTTTTCAAGTTCTGTTATTAAATCATTATACAGGGTTGTCCAATAAGAGGTGTTATTTTGATATTCAAAGAAAAATACCAGTTTTTAATATAAATGACGAATGTTTATTTCATTATGAAGAAGAAGGTATGCCGTTAATAGTGAAAAATAACATCAGTCAAATGACCACTACGACCACGCCTGCAGAACCATATCCTTTTCATGAAATTTTCCATAACCAAATCGCAAAGTGGCTGCCTTATGTCCTCAAAAGCCTCACGAATTCCATCTTTGAGTTCTTGAATCGACGCTAAGCTGTTGACGTAGACCTTTTCTTTCACGTGACCCCAAAGGAAGAAGTCGCAAGGTGTTAAATCACAAGATTTCGGTGGCCAATAACACGGTCCGGAAACTTTTCCCGTAAAAGATCAATGGATTCGTTGCTTGTGTGGCACGTAGCGCCGTCTTGTTGAAAGTAAGCGTTGTCCAGATCAATACCATCCAATTTCGGCGATAAAAAATCATTAATCATCTATCGATAGCTCTTTGAATATCAAAATAACACCTCTTATTGGAAAACCCTATAGTATAGTTGCATGAAACAACTGAAATAATAACAGAACTTGAAAAAATATTTCACAGAACTTGAAAATTAACTTTTAAATTTGAAGAATTGTTCAAATTTTCTGAAACAACCCGTTAGAAAACTTTTGGGTGAAAATACAATACAAGAAACTTTCATGCAGCGTGCTAAGTATAATAACATACGCAGTAAAAAATAAGAAATGAAATTATTTTCTTGAATTTTTTTGTTTATTCGATTATTTGAAAGGTTGGTTATTAAAAAATGCCGCTAAAAAACGTCATCATAATGTGTTTTGATACAAACAATAAAAACAAATTCATAATATACATGATGATATTCCTACATACGTTTATCATCGCCCACATAAACCGAACAAAATTTGTTTTTTAGATCTCGATCCGAAGAAGCATGTTTCAATTTTTTTACTATTTAGTAAGTAATTAATTTATTTGCATTTTAACTAGTTACTTACTTAGGTACATAATTACCTACCAATTGGAAATATACATTTTTCAAATAAATAAATATTCGATTTGTTCAAAGAAACGTCACTATCCCAAAGACATTTTTTTTTCAAACTTTCTTTGGGTAGGTTTGCCCACACGCCTGTATGCAAATTGAAAAAATGCGAATAAGAAACAGACGATTTCACATTTAAAAAAGAATCTTTACTGAACTTTTGAAACAGCCACCATCTTAAAGGGAAACGGAACGTACAAACAAATTTACAAAAAGGTCGAGTTAAAACAGGACTTCGCTATGCGTAGTCAATTAATGTTAAAATACACTTTTACTTTAAATTATTATGTTGAAATAGAAAAAAACATTATTGTGTAAAAAAATCATAACCATTTTACACCAGTAGTGAAATTTTGCGCAAAATATTGTAAGCTAGTTAAAGCATGCAATGGGCTATATTCATCTTCTGGTATATCTACTGATGCAGAGCTGCGGATATAGTAAGACTACCTAGTAGGACTAGAAGATCTAGTATAACTAGCAGGACCAGCAGAACATTTCCATTTTGGACTTCGTCTTATTCCGTGTGAGGGACGCGTCTGTCCATCCCCGATAGACCCCGAAGACAGTTTAATTTAATTCTACTCGGAGCATAGTGAGGACTCGTTACAATACATCTACTTGGCTAGTTTACAAAATTGTGGCATAAGTATATTATTATAGATGCATAGTTTACCATATTCATGATTTATTTAATGACCTCCACGGCAGAGTGGTTCTTATTTCTAGACTCACTGGTTGAAAGCCCGTTATTGATAAAAAGTTTTTTTTTAATGTAAAGTACATCATGTATTTGTACCCTTTTCCAACTTTTAAATGATGGATTCCGTTGTCGAGGGGTAAGGCTTTCTACTAGCAATTCGTGGATTCAAGACCTGGCGTGCGCAAGCAAATTTCATTTTATGAATTTGTGTTACCTACTTCAGAATTTATTCATTTTAAATAAAAAATAATAAAAAAATATGTATTTATTAAATAATTAATCAATTAGTTTTCACTGTTTTTGATTTTTAAATGTTCCTCTTCTATAGAAGCTGGCGCTTGTGTCTAGAAGAGTGGTGAGCATCAAAAGAATATTTGGTATTTGTAATTATGAATATTAAAATTTATAATTACTTAAAAAGATAGTTTCATCATTTTGGTATTTTTACTTTGAACTTCTGTTTAATTGCTTTTAGTAGTTGTTTTCTATTATTCTGATATTTTTGGGTAGGCTGTTGAAGTATTTTTTCCCTAGATATATGTAATTATGTTGAGCAAAAGTGGTGTTACATTTTTGTGCTGGAAATATATGTTTTTGACGAGTACGACTTTCAATTAAAAAGCTATGATTTTGTTTTTCTTTTATTATTTTAGTTACTATGTTTTTTTTGGACAAGATCATTAAATTTTAATACTTTAAATTCTTAAAAAATTGGGTGTGTTGGATAATCTCTTGGTTTTTTCAATATTATTTTTATAATTAGACGTTGTTCAATTTCAACAGGGAGTAGATTTGTTTTGAATGCAGCTCCCCAGATGATTACAGCGTATTGAAAATTGATTGTTAATATATAGTATACTTTCAACATGTTGCAGAGTGAAAGATGCCCTCAGTACTGCCCTGGTGTAAGACCACCATTCAGAATTGAAATGGCTTTAGTCGTGTTTGGTGATCATATTTGAATAGCCAAGTACTTCCCAACCTTCCTTCTCACTATCTTCTTCCTCTCCCCACTACCTTCAGCCTCACAAGATATCCCAATTGATGATGCCATAGTCTCACTGGCTCTCGACGGTTGGGACATGTCTTCGGTACTTCCCGGTGCTACGGCAGTCCTATATCGTTCTAGAGTGAAATATACTAACCCAACCTATCTCTCTCGTTTCTTTCTGTCCCGATCCCTTTAATTGAACTCTCTCCAGATTAGGGTAACATATTCCATACTCCGAGTAGTTGGGATGCTTCTGCATTTTGGCATACAAAAAAATTATATTTATATTTCTAAAACACAATGAAATGTTTCGTTCCGGTGAATATTTTTAAAATTATTTACCTATCACTCGCAGAATCAACTTTACGGTATGGTTTAACTACTTGGGGTCACTCTTGTAAAACTAATTTAAACCTGCAATCAGTACAAAATTCTATGGTTAAGTTATTAGCTCAAAAATTTTTTTTTTCACAGAGACGAAACATATCATTGTTTTATCGGAATTTAACAATATTACTGGTGCAGGCCTTATTATGGTACAAAATATTGATTCAACATATATCTGAGTCTGATTATAAAAGGAAAGTGGAACATGAATATATTACAAGGTTTACAAAGAATGAAGGAATGCTTGTTCCAAAATATAATAATAAATACGGACGGCGAACCCTAGAATTTAACGTGCCAAAAATGCTTAACATGTTACCCATTAATATAAAAAAATTGCGATTCTACAAATAGATTGAGATATATGCTGAAACAATAGTTACTAAATAGAGATAGTTTATATTAATTTAGGTGTGTTAATTGTATAGTTATAGTAATAATAGTATGTGTGTATATATGTAATTGATCATTAACATCCTGTTGAAAAAAAGGTTTATTGCAGTTTAACGGGATTGTAGCTTGAAAATCAATAAAGAAAAAAAAAACAATGAAAGTTGTTTTTAATCTTTCCATAAAATGTTGACTTAGATCGTTAAATAAATAAGAAAACTTGAAGTGCATTCCACACAAATCTTCCATTTAGCCCAATAGCCCAGCTCTCTCACTTTCACACCTACTTACATCGTTTTAATTACTTACATCCCTTGATATTGTATATCTCCTTCCCACTTGAATTTCGTAAACACAGTTTTGTATTGGAAATTTTACCCTCGATTAGGCAAATATTTACATTATGGATCTCATGCCCACAAGGCCACTTATAGTTTTATTACTTATTCTTTTCATAAAACGTAACTTTGTAAAGAAAAAAAAAATTTTTGAATACATATTTTTTTTACTTTTATCTGCAAAGTAACACACTGCACATATATAGTGACAGTAATAGTTTCAAAATTGCTTACTTCTTTTCAGTTGTGAAAAATAATACCACCTTGGTGAGCTACATTCAATCTTCAATCAAAAACCAAAACCTATGCCTTATGCTTTTCGATATATTTAATAACTAGATATTTACAGTTTCTTTCATATCCCTTTTCTCTTTTAAGGTATAGCCCAATGGTTGCGTAATATAATATTACACACCATCTACTGACTTTGATACATTTACGCATAGTGTCGCTTTGCTTTCTGTCAGCTTTCTCGAGCGTGAAATTTGAATTCCACAAAGGCCAGAGTACCCAGCGGCTGAAGGTACATAATTTCACATCTTTAGGTGCGTCAAAATTTATCGCGCCAAGTTTGACTTTGCCGTAATTTAGTGCTGACGCCGTCAAATCCAGACAGTTGCTATCAGAACGGGGTTGTGACATCTAGGTGACTATTCCAACTAATCATCGGACCAGCGCGCTATTTGCTACACACTATTTCACTATTCAATCTGACAAAGGAAACACATAGTAACTAGTACTTACTGTTTGTCATAACTGAAGTAGAAGGCACTTGCAATACAATATTGTAACTTTGTTTTGGTTTTGATTTGTGGCTGGATTTGAACAGCAAGTTTTAAACTTCCATGCAATTTTTATACGTCCTTTCTACTATTACTTTCACCTGACAGTTTTCTTCAACAAAGTTGTTTGATTTCTTTTGGAAAATAATAAATGTTTTATTTATTTAATGAAAATAAATCACCAATATTTAATCAAAATAATCAAAATAAACCAATGGTTTCATTGTAAGGATAAACATAATATGTAATGAAAATTAAGATAATGATGATAGAATAGAAAAAACAGTATAGACAATGAGCGGTGATTGATTGGTTATTATTATTTTTTTAATAATTTCACAGAAGGTCATTAGTGTATTATTATTAGTGGGTTATAATTTGAAATTTTCACGTTCAAAAGTATTATAGTGATTTATTTTGGGTGTATTGTGCCGTATTGCGCTACCTCCTTCTTTAGCCAACTTTTCGGACGGTATTACAGTGTCCATCATAAGGACAGATATGTAAAGATTGGCGTGAAGTGTGTACTAATATATATAGATGTTATACGATGTCGCCAACTCTAATCCTTTGAGATCTGGTAATATATTTTAATTTAAGATGTTTTTTTGCGATTGGTTTTTGCGTATAAGTCGACTATCGAAAATACCGTACTATTGTGCTTAGCCCCGTCGTCTTTATTCATATTTATGAATTTCAATTGCTTCCGTAATAATACGTGCTCTATACGTTTTAAGTCTTCCCATAATTTCTGAAACAAATCAAAAGTAATGCTGGTTTCAATTAAATGCTCGGCAATTGCCAATTTGTCATGGTGGACAAATTAACATGTTCGAAAGTTTTCTGATATTCTTTTGTAGATGGTCCGTTCTGTCTGGCTCACGAGAGGAAACTTGACTTGACTGTTGCAGGTTGTTGCAGGACTGTTGTATTTTTGTCATGGTACCGAAGATAGTCATGATGCTTTTTGCATCATGACTGTCATTTCTGTCAGTCACAATATGAACATTAGGTAAGAAAGCGCAGCATTATAGCTCTTGTTCAATTCTGTCTTTGTTTGGAGTAGATTTCGCTTTTATGATATGTTTTATTTATTTTGCTGGGTAACCGTTTTGCTCTAATGTATCGGTTAGCTTAATAAGATCCAACTCCAGAATAGTCATGTAGTATTCTAGAGGCACATTACTGAAAAGAGATACTATATCAAAGCCAACAGGATATCTCCTTCCTCAGTCTTAACCTTCTTAGGCTTACTGATCAGATCTGTGGAATCAGTTTCAGTTTTTCCTGTTTGCATCTGTAGTAATCTCGAGAGGTGTACTAGAAAGGAGTCCGCACAAGACTGTAGATTTGGGTGCCGGGTCCAAACCGTATCTTAAACCAATGGGAATGCTCCTTTACGGCCGATGATGATGATAGTTGTATTAATTATTGCAATCTGCCTCCCGCACCCGGTGCTCGGTGAATGTTGGGCACTGGGTGTGCTGTCGTCTCTGCTCGCTTCTGACGTTGGCTGTTTTCCTAGGCAGGGCCGGCTGGTCTTAAAGAGGTAACACCAGAAGATTTGGAGCAGAAGACTAGGCGAGGTGAGACAGTTGGAGGCAGGAGTCACTTGTAGAAATAAAAACACTTATTTTTTTATGGTAAACCTGAACTGATTTAATTATTTTAATTTCGCTGCTTATATTCTATAATGTTGATTCGCAGCCGACATTTGGCTGTCAACCGAAAAAGGGTAGGGATTTTACCCGCGCCACATACGCGTACATAAGCCGCCGTAAAACGTTGCATATTCATTTTTCCGGTGGATTAGCTGAAGGCAGGCGCTTGAATTTGAGACTGCAAAGATTTTTCAAGCTCGCCTGCATTACAATTACATAGTTTTATTACATAGTAGCTATAACAATGTGTATCTTGACAACTAGATTTTTAGTTTGTCAAGATACGACAAAAAATAATAAATGTTTGTAAAATAAAATTGTAAAAATGATCTTGAAGCGATCAAATTTGATTAAAATGGTTATGGCAGTATTTTTTGCAGGTCCCCAGTAACATAACGCTCCGAAAGAGGAAAACTACGAGGAATGCTACGAAATTCATGGATTTTTGTAGAGGCAAATATGTAAAATAATTATAAAAATGGTTACATTAAATCGTTAAAAATAGGCATTTTAAATATCTCCTCAGTGGCAGCATATCCCAAATAGTTTTGATTTGACTACCGCTTAGGAGATGTACAAGTTAAAACAGGTGTTAGTAACATTTTGTAACTTATAATTTGGTGTTCAGAATTTTTGGGTAATTTTGGCCGAAACGGGATACAAATGAGCAGTGACGGGGAGTGGGGAATTTTCCAGTGGCGTGGAGTTGGCACATTTTATAAATGTAAACATATTTTGACAAAATGAAAAAATGTGGCCAACAACGTCCGTTACAAGAGTTATTAAAAAAGTTTGTAGTAGGTGCACCAATAGCGCTGACAATAAGTCTCATTAGAATTTATTTTTTTATGGATTTTTGGAAGACCGTACAGCGCAGGAGTACTGGAGGCTTTTACGAATATCTTACATCGATCCTCTTTCCTAATGCTGGAAGCTCTGACTAGTTCCCTTGTATTCAGATCAATCCTTTTTTTGTGAGATTGTGCTTAATCTTCTTGTAGGTGTTGGCGTCGCACATGAGGTCTTCCGTATTTTTAATATAATCTTCCATGTTAATCAATGGCACTTCTTTTGTCAGATTTCCTTGGCGCGCAATTATTTTAGGGTGTCAAACTTTCCTTTTGCGATGTTGGGGCGGAGTATTTCGGCCCTTTTCAAAATATGACAAGTTTCTTGCCGTAGGTCCTCTGCTTGCGTATCTGACATTTTGTTTATAAAAACTTTTTGTTTTTTGTTTTCAATCACCTTTTTGTATGGATTTAGGCTTTCGAACATTTGTTTATGTATTACCTCTATTGATTGCTTATAGCTTTATGTTCACTATTTTGATCATTTTCAAATCAAAAATTGTATAAATTAACACAACAGAATCAAGGAGTAACTAAGAAACAATTTTACTAACTTACGAAGAAACCATTGGTGTCGATTATTTTGATTAAATGGTGGTAAATACATAGTTATTTATTTTCATTCAATTAAATTGAAACGATGTAGATTATTATGATTAAATGGTGGTAAATACAAAGTTCTTTATTTTCATTGTGACGAAGTGAATTTGTGATTACTAAAGAAGTGATTATATCAATACATTAGCAGTTAATCCATGTTGTAATGGTTTTATACTTTTTATGTGGTTTCTTTCCTTCCTAACTAGACCACGGGACGTGCCGAGTAAATTCAATTATTTTTGATCATTTTTTTATTTCATCGTAAGACTCGCGGGAGCTAATTTGTTCATAAAAAAATACATACCCCACTCACCAAAGAACGTTCTTAACGACAACGATAAATCTGTTGTGCTCAATTTGTTTGAAAAGTAAACATAGATACGAGTAACTTTGATATGCTACAAACGTTGATATTAAGGAATAATTGTTTTCAATACCTAGCTTAAAAAGTATCACCACAGAAAACTGAAGATATGAATAAAATCAGATTGGGATTTTTTTATTTCAATTTTCATAACGAATATAGTCACACGACTTGCATAGCATATCACGCGATGCATTGTATATTTTTAAGTATCATGATGATTTATTCGTTGAAGTAATGAATTATATCCACGTTTTCAAGTGCTCTATTTTGAACATTACCTAAACCATGATCCACTAAAGAAAATGACGATAATTTAAAAAATCACGTACTCAAAGGTTTGTGAATAAATAATTTAGATTTTAAGTTATTTGAAAGTATGTTGCCTGTTGTATGCTGATGATGCGGTGCTGATTGCTAACAGAATGGCAGATCTACAGTCTTCCGTGTCTAGGATGAACCAAGTATGTATGAAGAATGAGTTAATGATGAATGTAAGTAATTCTAAAGTCACGGTGTTTGAAAGAGAGAGTACGAAAACAGTGTGCAATATAGTTGTAAATGAGGAATACTTGGCGCAGGTGGATGAGTTTGTGTATTTAGCTAGTATGTTTAAGAGAGATGGGAAGGCTGACAGAGATATTGAAAGAAGGGTAAATGCAGGTAACTCCATTAATGGAGGACTGAACGCAGTTGGCACTAACAAAAAATTGACCAAAGAAGCGAAGTTAGTAGTTCACGATGTACTGATGTACTGAAATGTGGCATGGAACTGGCAGAGAAAGGATGAAAGTAGACTGAATGCTGTAGTAATGAGATTCCTGGGGCGTATGTGTGGTAAAACCATGTATGATCGTGTGAGAAATGTAGAGATCCGCAAAGAGTGCAAGGCTGATGTAAGCGTAATGAGAAGATCAATAAAGGGACGCTTAGATTTTTTGGGCATGTAGAGCAAATGAGCGAAGGAAGGAGTGTAAGGAGAATTTATGATGCAAATGTGATTTGTAGCAGAAGTGGGGGAAGACATGGCACAACCAAGTGAATCCGATATTTGTGTTGGGCCATGTCAAGAATCAGAATAATAGAAGAGTATGTATGAATGTGAATGAGGCAAGGAGTGTGTGCCAAAACCGATTTGTTTAGCAGTCCGTCCTCTCTGCCTACCCCTTCGGGGAAACGGCGTTACGGTTAATTAGTTAGATTTTACAAAGACTTCTTTTCAGCATTTTGCTCTCTGTTATAGAAACATTTAAGAAATCTTAAAACCTTAATTTACAATCCAATATTTTTGTGATTTTTTAGTATTATAATAAATTATTATATCTGCAAAGAGAAAAAAATGGTTTAAAGAAACGAACCCAGTAAGCTCCGCGTGTCCGTCCATTGTCATAAAATATTATAAAGTGTTTTGATTATCAATGTTTCTGGTAAAATAGTGTGATCATCAGGTAAATAAATATGACAAATTTAGACAGAAAGATTTAGCAATGCTAACAAACAGTTGGAATTTATGCTATTGCTTTTAATGAAATAAGATACTTCGGTGGGAATTGATGGAAACTTTTGTTTTAGAGAGTTAGTTGATGTTGTTGATTAAATTTGGGCGGTGTTTTTCGATTATTTATCAACAAAGGCAAATTAAATTATGTTGCCCGAATATTTTATTTCACTCTCATACGAGTGTATCGTATTTCCAGATACTCTTGTTGGTGTTTGTGCCCGGTATTATCATAGTGAATACATGAATACATTTTAGAAGAAAACTTATAAATGTTTCAAAGCGTATTTGTACAAAATTCATTCACATGGATGTTTTTTGTGTATAAGATATTATGAGTTTTCGGAGAAGGGACAGGGAAAATGGAAAAGGTCAGATAAAAAATAAAATATACTGAAAATTCATCAACCAATTATATTTTATTTTATACAATCCATTTTTCAATATTTGAGTTATTTTATAGATTTGGTGTGGATACTTCAAGAATTTAAAGAGACTCAGATACTAACGTTTGCAAAAATAAAAATCATCAACCAATTATTTTAAATATTTGAGATACTTCAGAATTCAATTTACAATTCAAGGGGACTCGGACACTTAGAAATACACAACTTAATGTCAATACATTAGGTTATTGAGAATTCAGCTTACCAAATCTGACGTTTGCAAAAAAATAAAATTAAAGTATTATTTTGTTTCTTATTTTCATTTAAAACTTAGGTCTTTCCATTTTTTAATAAATAAACATTTCTATTTGTGTACAGCCTCCTCCTTGTCCTAGTCCTCACCTGAAAATCCAAAGGTAACAGGCTCAAATCCTCTTCACGTATTTCAGTCTTGGTGACGACTTTATTAGAATTGATTCGCTTTTGTCTGTGCAAACCTTTATCTAACCTAACCAAAATTAGCTTAATCTATCCTAACGTAACCTAACCTAATCTATAGATGCATTAGAGTAGACTTTGCTATCACAATGTACCTACAAATAAAAGAATAATATGTACTGAAATGGGATAGGTTTGTAAATGATTTAGCGTAAACAAAAGTTAATTAGAGTCGTCAATGTGACTGAAACGGTAGACGTAAGTATGCTTTGTAAGTATACCTCCCCGCGTGTGGAAGGTTATTTAATTTAATTTTGTGGTGTTATTTCACATTTGATTCATTTCAAATAATATATAATATGTTTGCGGCATGTTGTCATAGTGGTGGGTACTCTCAATATTGCCCTTGTAAAAAAACTATCATTTAGATTCGAAAGGTTGCTTGAAATTGTTTTAGCCTTGTTTTTTAATAGATTTGAATAACAAGGCCTTTAGTTATCAGAGAGCAGTTGAGACTCTTGCAAGATATTCACATAGGTACATTTTTTTAAAACTAGTCTCAAAATGACCTATCACATACAATTCTTCACACTATTCATTCTGATCTGGATGCAAATTTTACCTCTCGCAAACATCGTCGCAGCTTATTAACGTTTTCATAGAAACAAAAGAATCCCTTTGCATTCATTGAAAAACCAACAGTGTAAAGACTTTTTTTAAGCATTTATTGAAATTAATGTTTTGTGACAATATTTATAAATAATTCCTCCACCAAACCGCAATTTCGGCTTTTGCGTTTACGAAGACCTTTGGCAGTTTCAGAAATGTAAAAATTAATGCATTTTTTTCTGAAAACGGCATTTGGTCGGAATTATTCAATTGAAATGAATAACCTTTTTACTAATGAATTTCTTAGATGGCGGTTCAACTTTTGTGTAGTAAAGCGGGTCTTAAGGACGGTTTAAGACAGTTTAAACCAAATAAACGTCGTGGTAGTAAGTGAAGTTCTTACTTTTCTGAACTTACGCGCCGAGTTAAATTAAACCACGCTTTTTAATAAGGCTGAATACGTACAAAATCAATTAGATTATACAATTAAAAACACAAGAAAACTTATTATTAACATATTATTTCGGGAAAAAAAATAACTGTACAGTTACCCCCTACTAACAAACGTGTAAAAAAATGTCGCGTTAATGGTTGTTTTGAGTTGTATAAAATTGAATACATATTTAATTGTAAGGATCTAAGAGTATTCAAAATACCTACCTCTATCTGGGTATCACTTACTTTTTCAACCATCCTTTAAACCTTAAAATTATCGAACATACCTATATGAGAATTTGAGCAAATTCAAAAATTATCGAAAACTATTATTAGGACGGGTTGTTTCGGAGAATTTGAACAATTCATTAAATTTCAACGTTCATTTTCAAACGTTGGTTTTGTGAAAGTCCTATTCAAGTTTTGTTATTATATTATTGTAGGCTAGTTGCTTGATAAAACTGAAATAAAAACAGAACTTAAAAAAATCTTTCACAGAACTTGAAAATGAACGTTTAAATTTGATGAATTGTTCTAATTCTCCGAAACAACCCGTCCTTAAAGTCCATTATTTTTTTATTTAAAAAAAAACATCATTCCGTTTTTTTCACAAATCGAGCTTTTTCTTATTTTTGTATTAAATTATTTTATTTCTTAGAAGGTATGCGATTTTGTTATTTGAGATTAAATTCCTTCAACTTACACAAAAACCTTCTTCTAATAGGGATCGAGCGATATTTCATTATTTTTTGGTTTTCTGCATTTTTGAAGTCACCTGTGTCCATAACAGCACCTCAATTTTTTTTATACATGAAAAAGTGTTAGATACGTGCGTTTTCTATTTAACTAACTATAAAAAATATGATAAAAAAAAAAAATTGTTATTTTACAACTGTTACCGACAATTATTTTGCACAAAAATAAAAAAAAACATGCATTTATATTTTTCGGTCAGAAAACTCAATCATTGCAAACCCATTTTTGTATTTTTATTAAATAGCTAAAATGCGATTTAATATTATTTAAAAAAAGTAAATCATTTAAAGTCGTGTGTATGTACCAAAAAACTAGTTAGTAAATAAAATAAAAATATCATCAAATAAAACAGTATTTTGAGTATGACAACTAAAAAAAATCGCATCAAAATTCTATGATTTATTTGCTTTTCCTTCATTTTCTTGAACGGACGTACTCGACACTCTCCTTCGTGGTTTAAGTAATCATTTAAAAGATGATTTGTTTACTAGACATGAATATGGTGAGGAACAGCTAATATGAATGTTTGCTTTAAGCTCTCAGTACACAAATACCCAAACAATTTATTTATTTTTGAAACATGCCTACTCTTATTATAATTTAAACAATATTTTAATTAAGTAAACATATCAAAAACTGACGAACTTGATACAGCAATTGAAGGTGAACCGCAATAGCATGCAAAGCAAAGCAGAAGTAGCGTATCCGCGCACAGATCACAATACAAGGCATAGCACAGAATAGACTATAGCGCATGGCCCGTGTGCTGTGCACGCCCCATTTATCTCTCTAATCGAGCTACGATAGCCACTGACGATCCACATTCAAATGAGCATTATTATAAATTGGTCGCCACGCTCGAGGCCGTTATTACAGCCGCGCCGGGCCACGCTATCGGTAGCTCAACAAAGCGCACATATCGTTTCGATTGTAAGTTTTTATAAATAAATAATTACACTCAATGTGAATGATTCAAATAGTTTCTTCATGTGTTTAGTATTACTTGTTTAAGAATGTTTCTCATTTGGTGCAGTTAAACGTTGATGTTACAATTATCAAAAATTATCTTAGGTTAATTTATAAGCTTTCATTAAATATCCACACCAGTTTGACAGACATGAAATATTTTTCGAGACGATACTAAATGTTGCCAAATCCGATGGCCTCCATGGTTGAGGGTATGGCTCTTAACTAGCAAGACAAAATACGGCTTTACATGGAGTGTCCGGAATTAAAGTGAACAAACATCATTCATCAGATGATTCCACGTGATCGTCGAAGTAAAAAAACAAATATTTTTTTTGAAAATAACGTTTTTTTTTCCTTACAAAAATATTTCTCCGTACAAAATAATTAATATTTTTAAGCTGAAAACTACCTTTGAACGTTGGAGTTTCGAAAAAAGTTTGTAATTTGTTTTATTTTTACCACCATGTAGAATCGCTTTCCGAAGTTTGTGCACTTTAGCCCCGGACACCCTGTATAGCATACCTACCTGAGCACAGGCGTCAGGTAGGTATGCTGTCCTTGTTCTATCGGTATTACAATGGAAGATGCTCTGAGGAACTAGCGTCATTGATCCCTTCGGCACCGGTGCGTAGTCGGGATACACGCCAAACGCGCGCCCAACATTTGTACACAGTTGACACTTGTCACATGAGAACGGGTCGCTTCTACGATTCGTTCTTAAGTTCAACAGCTCGGCTGTGGAACGAACTGCCGGCCTCTGTGTTTCCTCCCTCCTACAACATGGGACTCTTCAAGACCCATGTTCACTCCTTCCTCTCCACAAAAAGACCCTCCACACACCATCCCCAAAGATGACATAGGCCCTGAGGGAAATTATTTTCTTCAGGGCCTCCTGTGTGGACTAAATATAAAAAAAAATATATATATCTGAACCCGTAAAATTTTGAATGGAGTATATATATATATACTCGTATCATCAAATTTGGTCTAAAACTAACTAGCCATCTGTTGTGAATTTTATTTTTTAAATAATGCTTCTCGGGGAAATCAAAAAATATGAGGCACCAGAAACCTCAATAGTAACGGTTGAGAACTCGGATTTTTAAATATATTTATAAAACGTAGAAGTATTAATAATTTATTCATCATTAGAAAAGTTTTTCGAAACCGACAACACGTATTTTAATTATTTATCAAGTTAAGTGGTTTTAAATTAAATTGTACATAATTAATATACCTATTACGTATGTCCTTACATATCTTGTTATTTTCGTAGGTGTGAGTAAAAATCACAAAGAATACGAAATATAAAAAAGGCGTGTGGAGGAGGGAACAGTTTTTTTAATCAATAAATACACGAAGCTTACGAATTGCATTTACCGTTAATAAAAGTTTTTGAAAGTGAAGAGCAATTAAAATTTAATAATTTAATTTTATACAATAGAAAATAATCATGAAAAATGTTCAAGTTTAGCAATTTTTCATAGAGGATATATGTTGTGATTGTGTGAGTTATTTGCTGCATTAGTGTTGTTGGACTTATGAAAAAGAATGGTAAATGAAATGCCTAGTACGCCTCATCGGAACTATTAAATCAATAACAGATAAAAATTTGGGACTACCTATTTTATTATTTGACAATGTGCGTCTTTTTTGTAACGTTAACATATTATTTGTAGTTTTGTTGTTTTTCTTGAGTAAATTTTTTGAAATTTTATTCTGTGTGCTTTTTTTATTAAATCTATGTATAACTTATAAGGATAATTCCATACTATAAGAACGTATACCAGTGGACTTCTGACCAATGAACATAGCATTTTTTTTTAATCTTTGCAGATGGTATGGTAGTATTTTTTTATCTTTTGGAAAGTTAGGTTAAGTTGTTGCTGATGTTTGAAGTTGATGCTGGTTTTGCGGGTCTTGCCTTGACAACCCGATGTTAATGATTTTCCTTTATAAAAGGTACTATTCTAGTTGTAAATATGTATTTTTTCTTCACTTTACAATGGGTCGTTGTCAAGAAAATAATTCCTTTTGTCAAAAATAATAATTTTCCTGACTTTACCTGGCCAGTGAAGGAATAAATTCACAAGCTTGAATTTGACTGCCAACATTTTTTGGTGAATTTTGGGACCATTTCCGAGAGTAACGTCATTTCTTAAATTATCGCCGTTTTAAGTGAACGACGACGATTCGATTATCACACAATCAAAGTGATTTACTTGCCTTTTTAAACTTTGGGCAATCCTTGTTGCTAAGGATGATTGTCCGCATGCTATCGTGATCACCAGTTGGTACTTTAATACTTTTTTTTACTTTAATACTTTTGCAGATGCTACAACTGCTGACCCTGTACAAATCGCAATTGCGCACCACTGTTGAATTTGACAGCAACTTTTGGTTTGAAGCCCCAAAATACCCAAAAAAATGAGTAAAAACGATCTGTTTGGTAGATTTCCTTATCTTAACAAATAGATGCAATCTTTAGAGCACATGCGTAAGGTAGGTATAATGTCTTTGTCCTACCGGTATTACAATAGAAGATACTCTGAAGAACTAACATCATTGATCCCACGTCCTCGATGCAGATTCGAGTAATACGCCAAACGCGCGCCCAACATACTTACATGGTTGACATTTATCAAACGAGAACGGGTCGCTTCAATGACCGATTTCTTAGGTCAACAGCTCAACTGCATAGCAATTCTTTAGAATATGTGTATCTTCAAGACCTGCAACTCTTAAAAAGTACGCTTCACACAGCATTCCCAAATATGACATAGGCCCTGAGGGAACATATTTTTCCCAGTGCCTTCTGTGTGGAGTAAAAGTTAAAAAAAGTTTTTTCATTTTCGAAATAACTATCCTTATTAAAAATTTCAAAACAAGAACCGGTAAAATTACGGCATCTGGTATAACAGGTCAACATATAATAATATTTAAGTACTTTTACATTTATAATAATTGTTGCATTTATTTATTCTTTGTTGGGTAACCTTCTCAGTATTTAATGAATTTCAGTAAACATCACAAAGCGCATTATATCCTTTCTATATAAATATAATAAATGAAATTTTCTCGTATGGTTAGCAGAGAACATCATAAAAAGAAATGAGAAAAAGTGGACCCGAAAGATTCCAGTAACAACAAAGTGGGTTCCGTTTTTAAAAGCATCTCATAGAATTATTTTATAAACTGGAAATGTTGCTACATTCAAATTTACTATTTGAAATAAGAGGAGATAGAAAATACGAAAATACAACACAATGTTCTTCTTGGTTTTATTGATTAAGGGCATGGTTAAATCAGGTTTACAAAGAGAAATCGTTGAATACAACAAGTCACGCTGATGTTTAATGCATATTTATTGTAAAAGTTTTTTCATTACAAAATATAGTTTTTTCATATTCTTCTTTTTTCATATCCGAGAATATGAAATTTTACCAAACTAGAAGTTTTCACGTATAAAACCTAATTTTTTTTTAAACAAACAGCAAATCCTGAAAAAGACCAAGTCAGGGAATAAACATGATTGCATAAACGCCTCTAAAAAAGTCTCAATATGGAACGTACCGAGAGTAATTTACTGTTCGAGATTAATATTTTAGTTATGATTAAGAACTTAAAATTGTTTTTTTTTATTTGCTAGCAAATAAGACAAGATGATCCAATATAGCGTTGACATATATTATTTATTTTTCAATTCAAATCTTGAGAGCACTTGCATTATAATTTGTAAACCACCGTTTAAAATATTGTTTTATGTTTCAAAAACCTAAAAACAAATGGGTTGACACATGATTAAAATTTTTACAAAGTAAGCAAACTAACTTTAAAAAACCACAACCATTGTATACGTTACTGATAAAGTAATCACGATAAAGGAAAAACGGGAAAATTTTGAAGAGTGTTGCCGTAAAATGTCAGTTTTAACTATTTTGCGAAACGGACCCGAAAGCGCTATTTGTGGCAGAATCTCCTGTGATGCGTGGCATATAATAATATGAATCGATGGATTTTTATGTTCTTTATATTTTGCTTCCAGATATTTTTCTTTCAATTGGAAATAGTTTTCCGCAGACCGCAAAACGCTGTAGTTATTTGAACCGGATTTTAAAAGTAAGTCACATTTAACCTTTTTACGACCTTTGCAATAAAACTATTATAGCATTCCCACCAAAGCCCATAAATGATACTGAACCGTAATGAATGTCGTTTATTAGAAGGGTTATTTCTTTTCAAATTATCATAATCTTATGCATGGCCTCTCCGAATGTGCGCGGGCGTAATTTATTTAATTCAATATCTCTATCCTGGACTCTCCCCTCACAAAACCTCAACGTTTCCAATATGTGTAATAAAGGCAAATACGGTAACACGCCACGTGTAGTTAGTTACCTATCGGGTAGGCTACTTACTACCTTTGGGCGTATGTTGGTACCCTATACAGTGTACACGAGTAACACATACACATATACACACGTATGGGTGTGGGTGGTGGATATACTGCGGGCGCCGGCCGTGGGTTGGGTTAACGTTTGTACTGGCTGGGTTGAATCCACGTACGGTATTAATGTACTGGGATGATTTAACCTTTCGAGTCAATTATCATTATAGCCGGGTCGAGTAGCGCTGCATGTGCCTATACCGCTTTATCGCTTTATTATGTAAATTTGCATATTTGAGGCGCGTATGTTTTCGAGAGATGACCAATCTATGTTCAATATGTTGCAGCCGACCAGGACGAAACCCAATCAAAAAGGCGGTATTTTTGGTTCGACGTATCGGTACTTTGTGTCCTTTGCGAGGATATTACGAAATGTAATTACTACTTTGCAACCTTCGTTAGGAACTTCCTTTTTGAGGCTACATACATTTGATGGGGACTTTATTGATCCTGTTTGGTTTTAAAATCAGGATTATCGCGAGTTTTTAAAGGAAGCGAAATGAAATCAATCCCCGAAGTATTGATTTAAAGGATGAAGAATGAAATTAGATTGAACAAAATATAAATATAATAAAAAATATAAATGGACAAATCACGTGATCAGAATTAATGCACAGTAAGCATACAGAATAAGATTAAGAAAGTAACACTTTGCGTATGCGCGAGCGTATAAAGAAAAGACATTCTAGATAATATATGTTGCGCAAGCTTGTGGAATAAATCGCGTACATCTTAGTCATGACATATTCAAGTGAATCAAATACATGGTTTGGGTAATATAAGAGTATAAGATGATACATGATTTTGGTTGAATACCAAAGAATGCGTATTAAAAATTAAATTGATATTTCTTTTTATTTATATTTAGGAACTAACATAACAATATTTATAATATAACATATTAATAATAATTCCTTTGTAATGAACAACGGTTATATGAACGATTCTTTCATGGTAAATAAATAGTAGTCGGGATACACGCCAAACGCGCGCCCAACATTTGTACACGGTTGACATTTGTCACATGAGAACGGGTCGCTTCTACGATTCGTTCTTAAGTTCAACAGCTCGGCTGTGGAACGAACTGCCGGCCTCTGTGTTTCCTCCCTCCTACAACATGGGACTCTTCAAGACCCATGTTCACTCCTTCCTCTCCACAAAAAGACCCTCCACACAGCATCCCCAAAGATGACATAGGCCATGAGGGAAATTATTTTCTTTAGGGCCTCCTGTGTGGAGTTAATATAAAAAAAAAAATTTAAAAATCAATAATTATCACAAAAGAAAATACAAGCATAAAAATAATAGTAATATTTTCAATCACAGGACCCCTTTATTCATTCAGTTCTAAAAACCTAGATATTATTAATTAAGAAATAAAAATTAACACCACGCAATAAATTGCATTTTTCCAAAGATTTCTTCACATAATACACGCACATACTAAAGATATTAATTTGTATTTAAAATCATTCCCCTTTGTTCTCCAGTTGAAAATAGAAGCCTAGATTGGTCTTTAAACTAAAATAATATTTTTTTGAATACGCGAATTTGGTTGAACTGGGTTCAAGGCCGTGTAACCGGGACATTACAATTCCAAACGACTTAGGCCCGGTAATGTATCATACGCCGGCAGCTTTATTAAGCGTTAAAATAAGAAAATAGATCAGCACGGTTCACTCTCGTAATGCCGCCATTCGTTACATCGCGCGATAACGTGATTCGGCCTCACACGACTTATCAATTATTGCTGATTTATAAAATAACACACACACACAAATCTATGCGCAATGCTTTGAGTTAATAAAAACGAAAAAAACAACTTTTGACTTAGTTTTTCATGATTTATTGAGAAAAAATTATAGACTCTCGTTCAAAATAGAGAATGTTTTTTAATGAAATTAAATACTGTTTTATCGCTTTCTTATTACGCAACGATTAAATAGTTTTTTTTTTTTTTGTGATTTTCTTGGTAAAACAGCTAGGTTTAGATTATGGGTCCTTTTGGCCCGTATTAACAGAAACAATAATTTATTTTTCCACGAAATATATATGTGCTCAAAATATCTTAACAGTTAAATATAAATAATGTAATTACAAATATCCGTCAGAAAAAACATTGCAAATTCTGTTTTCCCCTTCAAGAGAAAAACCAGATATTCTTTCATTTATAGTTTATTCATATTTATATTCATTCATATATTTTCATTCAAATGCATTCATTGTTTTTTTATGTAGTCACAAAGTATTTTCCTTTTATAAAACAATCATTTATGTGTGAAATGTGCTTCAGAATATGGTGAAATAAAAAATTGTTACTAGATTTGAATAGCTAAACGTTCCTTAAATCTTCTTCTACGTGTTCTTACGCATTCCATTCACGTCAATTACAATATTCCTCACTTGTAAAAGGTGAATTAATAAGTATTCCTGTATGTTACCTTAAATACTCATGTATGTGTAATTATGATTAAATTAATAAATGTATAAGTAATTAAGATAAAAATGTTATTGGCACTTAATTAAAGACAAGTTACATAACCAACTAACTCTATATTAGATAAATATATGTATTCATTTTCATGGGCAGTCTCCAATTATTTAACTCCCCTCTCAGAACAAAGATAGGACGCTCCACAAACCCGGACGGTGACTAAGGGAAAAGAATTACAAAAACTTTTTGATTTTCTAATGGGATTTATTTATCAAGTTTCTTATCAAAGCCGAGTACGTAAGTAAGTACTTATTTTAAGATGGTTTGAATATTTTAAAAAAACTTTATAACGTTGTTGTTGAATTATGTACTTACTGAAATAAATCCATTGAAGTATATGGGCTTATTATGTAAAAACTTACAAGTAAACTGAACTAGCAACCTACTTACGGTACTCACCCAAGGTCATGCGGCTACTACCAGAAGATCGTAAGATTGCCAAACTAGTTACATAAGTAGTAGGAAGAAAGTATTATTTATTATATAATTTTAGCCATTATAAATACAACAACAAAGATTTGTTTTTATAGTTATTTACTTATAAAGAAGATGAAGTGTCCAACAAGCCTTAATAATGATAACCTTTAAGCAAAGTTAATATTAAGCCCCAAAATACAATCTAGAACACTTTTTCTCCTTTAAAACAGGGCTGTTTGCATTATTCATATTTCATGTGCTCAGAATGTTTAAGAGGGTCGATTAAGGCATCCAAGGCTCGGTATTTTTAACAATTCATGCCTGCATTAGGTAGGTACGGCCAGGCTTAATTAAAGTTACCCCTGTTATAAGGCCGGCTGCTGCAGATCCGTATTATGTAAGTATAAATTTATAATGCCCTAATAGTTATTTCTACAATTAATTGTTATTACGGTAAAGCAAGTGTCCACAAATCACCTGATTTGTGGTACAACCTTGGCCTTTCCGAATATCAGTCCGGCAGTCTGCAAAACGCGTATCATTGACAATAACGTGTACTCTTGTTCCTACGTCTACAAATGAAGAGAAAAACGTAACACTTATATTCAATAACCGCATTAGTGCCGCCATAATTAACGCAGAATATTTAAGTCATAAGAACCGAAAAGAACCGAAAATAACCGAAGGTAACCGAAATTAACCGAAAGGAACCGAAAAGAACCGAAGTAAGCCGAAGGGAATCGAAGGAAACCGAAGAGAACCGAAGGGAACCGAAGAGAACCGAAGGGAACCGAAGGGAACCGAAGGGAACCGAAGGGAACCGAAGGGAACCGAAGGGAACCGAAGGGAACCGAAGGGAACCGAAGGGAACCGAAGGGAACCGAAGGGAACCGAAGGGAACCGAAGGGAACCGAAGTAAACCGAAGGGAATCGAAGGAAACCGAAGAGAACCGAAGGGAACCGAAGAGAACCGAAGGGAACCGAAGGGAACCGAAAGGAACCGAAGGGAACCGAAGGGAACCGATGGAAACCGAAGGGAACCAAAGGAAACCGAGAGGAACCGAAAAGAACAGAAAGGAACCGAAAGGAACTGAAGGGAAACGAAAAGAACTTTATAGGAAAAAAGTGGGTGTGTCAAGCCTACGCAAGACAGAAGTGAAACTTCTAGTTTCAGCTGATGCTTGGCGTGGCGCAGTTCGCTGGTGTCTGAGAGAGAGGAAAGAAGAGAAGAGAGAGAACGTTCGTGAGCGGCTCCCCCACCTCAACAAGGTTTCACTTCAAAAATGCCACAGCCGAGAATCGAACCTCGCTTAACTGATTGAAAGCCAACCACGCTGAGCACCAACTGTAAGCAAAGCCGCATAAATTGATTATATTATGTAGGTTCTGAAAATATGAGAGCTTGTTATGTTTTATAATGTTACCTACATCACACCCAAAATATAATATATTTTTAAAAATAATGTACAATGTACAGAAATAGAATCCCACACAAGATCGCGTAGTGCGCTCTAGCGAACGGATATTTTATCAGAGGGAGATAGTTTTAATTTTTTTTCTGTAAATTATTACATATTATCAAAATAAATAAATTAATTAAATAAATGTAATACAATTATCATAATATACGGATTAGATAATAATTTTAATCCAACACAATAACGCAAAGCGCGCTCTAGCGGAGTAATGTTTTATCACAGTGAGATAAGTGTTTTTATTATTTTGCAATATTATTTTCTTTTAAAAAATGTTCTGACCTACTAAAAAATAAGATATTGAATGAAAAAGGCGTTTAAAACAAAAAAATAATGTGCGATGGCCGAGAATCGAACTCGGATCAACTGCTTGGAAGGCAACTATGCTGACCATTACACCACCAACGCCAGTTGTCGGGATGAGCTAAGAAGCATTTATATGTTACTTCAAAACTTTGACTAGATCAAATGAACTTTAATCGGTGGTGGGGGTACCCGCATTTTCGTTTCGGTCATGAGTCGGTTTTACTCCGGTCCTCGAAATTGCATGACGCGCGTAAAGAAGTTTCACTTCAAAAATGTTGTAGGGAGTTCACATTGTATGGTATTTTGGGCGGTGGGCGGAAAATTCCTCGCGCCGGCTCCTTCGGCTGACCCGCCTCCCGCCTCATCTTGACAAGTCCCAGGAAGTAATGAGCCCACACGCACCCTACCTTTTCCAGATTTTTGGGTTTGGTTATCCCGCAAAACACAAAGTTTGCCGAAGCACACACAAGAAGCAAACTAACCATTGTTTCATATTACATACCGAAACATTATATTTGATGTAGGAGCGGTTTCTTATTGTTTTAATCGCACGAAAATGTTTATGAATACGCTCAACATATTTCACCCGAAGTGCTTCAATGGTGGTTCACACACCGAGCCCCTAGAATTTGAGGCAGTTCCCAACCAACAAATATATTTCAGCAGTCAAAAGGCAAATGAAATCAATTAAGACCGTAATAATATTTCTAAGCTTTGTATTAACGTTCAACTATTGCGTGGTACTTGCTCGTACTTGCCTAGGCCATTCGTTTTGAAACGAAATTAATAAATTTTCTTTTTTTTTTACTAAACGATTTCCCACTCCGACAACTGTAACACTGTAAATATATTTTTGTTATTTGTTTTTGGGGTATTATGCCGTGTTGCGCTAAATCCTTCTTTAGCCAACGTTTCGGACAGCATTGCAGTGTCCATCATCAGGGCAGATGTGTAACACATCTGCCCTGATGACACTGCAATGTTGTCCGAAACGTTGGCTAAAGAAGGAGTTAGCGCAACACGGCATAATACCCTAAAAACAAATAACAAAAATACTTTTGGCCGTGAAAATCTTAAATCATATTTGACTGTAAATATATGTCAAACTCAGATAATCAACTTTCAATTTTTGCATCTCCTCTGTTATGCCCTAATTTTATTCATATTTAATATATTTTAAAAATTATCCTGCGTGTGTTTGCGCTTGAAAACTCGAAAAGTAGTCCGTCGATATTGCGGAAACTTTCAAAGTTTGTTCTTATTAGTACCAGGTGAGTTTAGAGAAGTGTTTGGAAGGTCGAAGAATTCGGCGACGCCTGAGTAATAATTAACGCGATATCTCTGCATATACAGAATGCAATGGTGGAACTCAAAGACGTTAGCAATAGCGAAGCAAGGGTATCACTAGTATTTAATAATGCATGGTAATATTATGCATTTATTTTATTCATACAACGTATTGTATTCATGAATTAATGTTTGAATACGTTTTTGCAATTTTTATTTTTATATTTATTTTTTTTATTGGCTTTCTTGTTTCAGGAGTGCGGATTTGATTTAACAAACTAAACAATTTATAAATATGTGTAAAACAAGAATACTTGTGAAGTCATTATATTTTACGATTCACCACATGTTGAATAAAAATAAAATGACCGTGTGGTTTATTCATTACGCCATATAACATAGCATATAACAAACACCACCTGAGAAATAATACAAATTAAAGAAGATAAATGGTTAATAACTAAAAACCAACTTCAATCAATGAATAATTATTAATTGCACAAAAACCTACATCAGGAAATATAGTTCGCTGTACTTCTTAAATCACATTATTTAATCGATTTTCTGAATAAAAAAAAATGGCGTAATGACAACACATTTTCATATTTTATTTCCTCTACTATTAGTTCGAATTATTTACGACTGTCAAATTTTGTTTACAATAGAAGAAACATGCCGTTTTAAAATATTTTTCTAGATAAATCCTTTCATTTTACAGTATTTATTAAAACTTATATTTTAGTATAAATCAAAACTTACGAAATTCGCGGCACGTAGAAATGCAGTATCCAATAATAATTAGTTTAAAGTCCGCAAAACTTTCACCCCGTACGGACAAAAGAGGCATTTAGTAAGCAAGCACAAACGGCGCAAAAAGTTATTTCCCGCGCGTAAAAATTCATTTGAAATCCAGCGAAGAATGTGTGCATGCAAAGCGTGAGTGTTTTTCCCGATCTGCAATTTGTAGCCACCCGAGCAAGCATCCCGCGGGCGGCCTTTGTTCGGCTTCCCGCCCGGTCGAGTGGCCTCTGATTGCGGGCGTCTGAACGTGCAATCGACCCCTGCCGGCGTGACCTGAAGAGCACACGCAACACGCACGCACCGTATTATTTGCGTGTTAACTTCATGCACTGCACGTGCGGATTGTGCTTTTAAAAATACACTGTTTTTCTAAATTATTATTCTCCTCGGCATTTCGCAAACATTTATTATTTGTTGTCGGTGGATTTTGTGGATTTTTTCATGAAAACCGAGTAGGGGGGGTAGAGAGAGGTGGCATTCTGTTGTATCTTCACAGAATTTTACCCATAGCAGTCTTTTTAATGAAAATACCGAAAAAATTAAAAATATTCTTAAGTAATAAATGTTATTTTATACTTAAACGAACATTTATGATCATTAGCGTGACAATATATTTTTAACCTACGTATATGTCTATATTTTTCATTCGTATCTTGTACACATGATTTCATATATTTATTTTTCGATTTTGATTTTTCACTCTTAACTCAGATTTTACATGGTTATTTTTTTAAAACAAATAACATCTGAATGTAATAAAAAAATATAAACGCAAGAAATATTAGATTAGGATTACTTCCATAAATAAATTTAAATAAATTAAAGCAGAGCTGTACTAGGGCAGTTTGTTCAAGTAGATTTTTTTTATTCTGCTTGCCGGTATACGAGTTGACGAGTATAATATATATCAGCAACATCCTTATAATCATTACCCAAATACGGCGAATGGGAGTGCCGACACAATTAAAGAAAAACCGTGTTGGAGTTTTTGAAATAATACAGCAGATATTATTGCAAAAATATTGAAAGATTGGTTTGCTATAAAAAAGAAATTGTAAAATTATTTACGTTTGTTTACAATTAAAACATTATATTTGAATTTCAATCGAGAATATAAGTGGCTACCTTCCTGTTAGTAATTGTCCACAACAATAGGTGTTAAATATTCTTATCTTGGATTTATCTGCGTAAGCTAGACATTAAATAATTAATATATTCATAATTATGTAAATTTGTAAAAAAGTATCAAAAATGATCGAACATTAATAAATTTGATCCTTCTTGATTAAATAGTTGTATTTACAAAGTTATTTAATTTGTTTCAAATTTAAATGACGCCACAAAGTTATTTTGGAATTATTGAAGAAGTTTTATATTTGTTGAAAAACAAAATAATACTAATCAATCTTAACGAAACATGAAACAGAACAAAACACATAAATATAAAAATAAAACGGTTTCAACTGGTAATCGAGCCCAGCATCCATGGGAAAAAAATAATATTGTTAATTGTTCGAAGAACGAACAGGGGTTGGAATAGCCGCCCTTTACAGGGCTATTCCACACAGATAAAGTATAAATTAATTATATGGCTTTGACAGGCAAATGCGGAAACATAATGCGTAATGTTACTTCACAATCAACTTACCGGTGAAATGATGGTGAAATCTGCATAAGCCTCATCTGTCAAAACTGGAACGGGATTTTCGTTCGTTATCACTCGTTATTTTCGATTAAATTGCGAGAATAAATACGTATTATGATTATTCCGATAACACAACCGGGGATCGATATTTGACAGGACAAACGGTTTTTGTGCGACTGCTCGGCCCACGGCCTCCGTGGATCCAGCTGACATGTGCGAAATTTAAACTATACAGTTTAAATTCTGACGGTACGATTGGTTAGTACACAGCCTGTCAAAAGCAATCAGCGTTACGGAACATTAATTCTGAATTTGAAATATGAGATCAACAAAAATGACGTATTATAATTAGATGCCAATGGTTAAGTGGTTAAACACGTTGTCCTGGTAAGACAAAGATGTTGGGTTCGATTCTCAGTTGAGACCGTTATCATTTTTTTTTCTATTTCTTCTTCTGTTTTATGTTTTCTCTAGATTTATTAGTATTATCTTCTTTTCAATGATATATTACGTTGGTGGATTAAATTTTCAAAAACAATTAAAGAAAAAAATTTCTATTCAAAAATGTATATACTTGTGTATGTAGTTTAATGGTAACACTACATTAGATGAAATACTCCATTAATGTCAATCTCCACTTTTTAGTAATATTTGCTGTAATGTATAATAAACGTATCATTACAACGTAATGAAACACAAGTTGTTATGTACACGTGCAATAAGAAAAGACGAATATGTGTCTCAACTGCACTTTGAAAGTACTCCTTCGCTAGAGTGGGGTGGCGAGGGGGACATTTCCTTTACTATACAGCCGTGACAGGTCCACAATCAGTTTCCATTAGTTGACTAGTATCATTATTTCCTTGAAAGCGCTTTGTCTTGACTTCTTGACTAACAGCGCAGCTCTGCGAACATTGGTCACATCGCCCGAGCCATGTTAAAGGTTCGAGGTTGAGCCAATTTGACCACGTTTCTACGTCATCACTCATCCGACTCCTGGCACATAGGCAAAAGACATAACTTCATGGCTGGTTCAATATCTGAGAGAGGTCGAAAAACTATAAATCTTTTATGGAGTGGAACCGTTTTGTTGGAAACAAGATGAATGTTGTTCGGGAGTAGCCAGGACTTATAGACGCGGTACGGAGTTCAGTCACGTACAACCACTCTCATTCATCTCTCCAGGTACATATTATACTTGCTAGCAAAATATGGACACGAAATGGAAACGTACAGTACACGTTACTGCGTCGAAAGTTACACCTCAACATCCGTCGCTTGCTAATTATTCACAGGTTTTCTAGCGGAGACGAGGACTTGTATAACTTGTTGAACAACTGCAGCGCTACGAGGGACCGTCAAGGATGGGGCGGCGTGATTAACTCCAGTACCCAGACTCTCTCTTCACTCTCTTCCCTCCACACTCATCTACAAGCTTACAATATACAGGAAGATTACTTTTTTTTAATTTTTCAAAAAGTTATCAACAGTGTCAATTTATACGCAGCAGTTTATAACCAACAAACACAATATGCCATGAATAATGATCTCTTGTAATGCATTTTTAAATACATCTATTTGAATTATGATTTTGTTTTCTTGAATTAATTAATCAAATGGAATCTTGGAATTATAAATTAACCCAATTATCAATATCCGATGGACCTGAAACTCTTCGAAAATGGACTATTAATTATGATGATAAGTTTTTAGATTCTCAGGCCAAAAGCATTTTTGTTGTTTGTTTTTGGGGTGTTATGCCGTGTTGCGCTAACTCCTTCTTTAGCCGACGTTTCAAAATGTCGCCACTTCCGTTGGCATTTCGCACTTGGACGGGCCCAGGCCACAAATAAATAAGCACAAACTCGACAACCAAAGTTTACACATCTTCGGATCTACCGGATCTGCCCTGATGATGGACACTGCAACGCTGTCCGAAACGTCGGCTAAAGAAGGAGTTAGCGCAACACGGCATAACACCCCAAAAACAAACAACAAAAATATTAATTATGATATTATATACTATTTGTCTATGATAATGTACTCCATCAACTTTTGTTGACTACACTCACTCACAAGCAATTATCTGAAATTGGGTGTAATTATAAAATATTAAAGCGGTTAATACACGGAATAAATGTCGGTACCGTCCAATATTCATTTTGATCAGTCCTGGGTAGGAAGTTTCAACCTAAATAAACCAAAAAAAATAATGAAATGTTAAAACAACAAAAAAAATTCCGGATTGATATTTTTTATTTCACCTTGGAAAGGTTAATCTAAATATTCTAACAAAATACCATAATTATTTATCAAGATTGTTTTCTAGTTCAAAATTTTAGTTGTTAATCACTAGACATTAATCTTAGTTATAAGTCACTATCTATTTTACTTAGTTATGAGTCACAAGTAATAAGTTGCATGCTTAATAGGAATACATTAAATGTTTTAACTAAGTTGTTAAACCCCTTTGAGGTGATTTTGTCACGAAGATGGCGGTATACAAATAATCCAATGATTATTATTATAATTATTTATTCTTAGAGCACTACACAAAGTATGGCAACATCTCCACATAGAATTTCCTGAGAACATAATATCCACAGAAAGCAGATTCGCCCCTCTTTGCTAGTTAGTTAGTATTTACTGCGGCAAAAATCCGAGTGTTTCCTCATTACTGCCATGTTAACGCCACCGTGTCTCCTGAATTAGATATACTTCACGGATCCCGGTCCAAGACGCTTATCGAGTCAAAAGCGTTTCCTCTCTCGCCGCTTCTTGCGTGTTTACTGTTTGCCCACATCTGTCGCCAGCTTTTTTACCCAGCGAGATAAAGCGGGATTATGCGCAGCCCGGCTTAAGAACTCCCCAACTCGTAATATTTTATATTTGTTAAAGAAACGTGATGAAGTCGCCATCAGATAATAATATAGGTTTTACAGCGTTCCACGATTTAGAATTTTCCCAGCGCGACATTTAAATCAAGCGGCTGAGTTTTACAACTCTCGAGTCGAATTCGTGTACATAATATTGCCATCATTTCCCGATTGATCTCCCTAAAACCTGACGTTGATTTCTTTTTCACCCATGACGTAAAACAATATTTATATTCATGAAAAATGGAAAAAAAAACTCTCATATCCTCTCGCTATCGGGTTTGGTTTTTCACCATTTCTAGGAAGGCAAATCATGAAATATGAGCAGATGTTATTAAAAAATATTTATGTTTGTAAATTATTTTTTAGTGTTCATTTCATGAATTCTTTAATTTAATTATTTTTTAGGCTCGCGTTGTTTTATTAGTTACCTATTAGGTCAAAGTTACCAAATAAAATTCTTTCACAACCACATCTAAAAAAACAAAACAAAAATTATTATTTTAATTAGGGTTTTAATTTTGAGATCTCATTGGAAAGTGTTAAAATTGTTCCAGATAATTCGAAGAATTATTGATTATATCATTAACTCGATTTCAATTTAATTTATAGTTTTTTTCGTCTTTTAAACTGTTTAGTAAATTTACAGAATTTGGTATTAAATTTTTTCCGTTAAATATTTTAACACGGCTATTTTTAGTCCATTATACTTTAATCAGAGCGGCATCAGTGAATTTTATGTTTTTTCCAGTGAAATCCAATATTATCATAATCCGATTTGCATGTAATTAAGTTTTCCATGAACTTTGGTAATCATAAATTTAATTTTACATGCGAACTAAGAAACCCAGGATTTTCATTTTGTAAGCATGTGAATTTTTTTATTTTGTTATATTAACGATTCCTTACAATATGCAAGCGTTTGTACAGCCCACGTGCGCTATATAAATTAGCCAAATACTATTATTATTACTATGTAGTGTATTGTTAATTTTCGTTTTTATTGGCGATCTTTATAAAGTGTATCGCCAATTAAGAATTGCACATGATCGGGAGAATTCGATAATTACTTTGGTTCGTCTGATATTACGAGTGTTTATTGTAGTAAAATATTTAAAATGAATATCTAACCGGACTTAAGTCCATAGACCATAGTCCAGAAATTTCTTCTGTTGCGGGTGGGAACTCGTAATTTGATGCTCGCCTGTAGATCTGCTAGTACTCGTAACCATTCGGGTATGACCTGACACGTTGTCTATGTCATGTGGCATTACTACGGCTACTTAATTAACTGTCCTAAGTAAAATCTACACTCTCCAATGACATCTATTGAGCAATATTGAAATTACAAATATTAACCAACACTACAATATACAATATACACTTTACACATTTTTTATAATTATTATGATAATACGGAAAATGTTATATAAATATTAGTAATTTTTAAAAGATTTTACTAAAATATTTCCGTATATTTCACTAGTCTGCGCTAGCAAGTAAAAAAAATGCACATCTTTCCTGATGATGGACACTGTACTGTAAGGAGGAAGCGCAATACGGCATAGTACCCCTATAAACCACTTTATTCTTTTGGTCGTGAAAATCTCAAATCATATCTTGCTTACCTTTGTTTCAAAATTAGATTCGTCTCCATGTCACAGAGCGTCTGAATTTTTCATAAATTCGCGTGAAATATCGCACAACTTTTCATACTTTATTTTTCCTTCCACACAATACTTATGTCGACAATAAAATACACGTTGTACCTAAATTAGAAAGAGAATTTTCATAGTGAAAAGTAGGCTTAGATGTGAACGTACCTTTTATACGCCAACTTCTGGAAAAACCCGGCAAAGGTGCCGTTGAGTGCTTTCTGATTTATTGTTATTACTCGGCAATTTGTTTGGAACTTTGGGCTCCTTTTTTCATAGCCTTTATTCACTTATGTTCAATGTATTTATATTCTATACAAACGTAATAAATTACAAGAAATCCGTAAAATTCCTGCAATACCTATGTAGAGTATTGTTGATTATTCTGTTTATCCAATAGTCATAAATTATCTTTTCACGGCAAAGTCATTATATTTTCTTATAGGGTTAACTTAATTTATTTTTTGACTGGTGATAAACAAAGTTTAATAAGGCTGTTGACAGTAAATTATGCTTATAACAAGCAGGTGAGTACATGCAATGGTTTTTATATATGATAACATCTATTTTGATTTTGATTCCGGGAAAGAACGAATTCAATTCTTGGAAATGGAAATTAACCCACTTCCCGATATCCGATCAAGCTGAAACTCAGCAAATCTTGTCGATGACAATGCACTGCATCAATTTTTGGTGGCAACCACGCTTTCACATGCGGACACATTGGATGTAATTATTTACGAAATAAACGCCTGTCCTACCCAATCGGGATTTGGCTCAGTCGTCAGAGCGGTTAACTCCAGTTCCTGGAGAGGAACAAGTCATTCATCAGTCAAAAAAAACTGTATTTTTAAATACATATATTAAAAATTCAAAAAAAGATAGTTACAGGTCATAGGCATTCTGTAACTTTTTAGTTGGTAATTTTCCCGGATAAATGAAGTACTTAGTAAAATCTTTGAAGATTAGTGGTCTGGTGTCGTAAAATTTGAACAGGTATTCTTCCGTTTTGGTGTTCCAGGTTAATACTTACTTTTTTCAGCTCACAACATCATTCTAATTAGGAGCTATGATGCGTTGAAATGAATCTGTAAAAAAAAATGATGCCACTGCACAAGTTCGGTACATATGTTTAATTGTTCAGTGAGAAAAAAGATAAGACGCCACTCAAGTACTTTTGTATGTTTTATTAATCAATAAAAAAATATGTAAGTCGCCAATATACTATATAATATATATTAAAATATACTATATAAAATATACTAGATCGATATGTTCAATTGTTAAATAAGGAAAATATCGAAAATAGTTTTCTCAATTTTATTGTTCAATAAGAAATAGTTAAGACGCAACTAAAATAGTTTTATATGTTTTATTGCTCAATAAGAAAAAAGATTAGACGCCATTAAAATAGTTCTGTATGTTTTATTGTTCAGTTAGAAAAATAATAAGAAATAGTTTTGTATGTTTTATTGTTATAAAAAGAAAATTATTCAATAAAAAAATGATCTCATTAAAACGGTATTGAGATATCGCGCGTTACATAATATTTAAACTCCAATCTAAGAATGTTTAACTTCATTGTATTCATCTCGTTTATTTAGAGTTGGTGTACAAATAGAAACTTTTGCAATGCGAATAAATTTCAATTCGTTTTTAGTGGAAAATAATGCCGCGTATGTACTCATATTATGCTAATTTTGCATAACGTAATGGGACTTCGTAGGTTATAGGTGCCGCACCCACAATAAACCGTTATTTTGCTCACCAACGTGCCGGAATTATGGCAACGAAACTTTAACACAGATGCATTACATCAGATGCAAATGCTACACAGGGAATGGTTAAACTTTGTTAATATTTTAATGGCCCGGACTTTTTTTCTTTACGGAACGTTAATTCGGTTACCTACGTTAATTGCCATTCTTAAACAAGTTCTTGGGGGATTTGAATTTTGCCTCGTATTGCCGAGTTGACCGTTTACACTTTTACCTAGTGACTCTTGTTAATTTAAGGACTGCTATCTTCGAAAGTTGTTATAATCGACGGATTTGTAATGTTATTGTTAAGCCTATCAATCTGAATCTTTGGGACTACCGAAGTACTTTTTTTTAATTTTTTTTTTATATTGAATACCTCACAAGAGTCCCAACTGCTCCCGTCTGGAGCCAGTGAGACTATGGCATCCTCAATTGGGGGATGTTGTGAGGCTGAAGGTAAGTGGGGAAAGGAAAGAGGAAGGTGGGGAAGTACCTGGCTATTCAGATCTAGTCACTAAACACGGCTAAAGCCATTTGGAGCAACGTTTCAATTCTGAATAGTGGTCTTACACCAGGGCGATACTGGTAGTATCTTCCACTCTGGAACGTGCCGCAAATATACTATATATTATTTTAATTAATTAATTGTGAAATAACACAAATTAATCAAATAAAATTTATTTGCGCACGCCGGGTTCGAACCCGCGACCTTCGGAATGGCAGTCCAATGCGTTACCACTGGACTATGCCGGCCGTCACTTACCTATATTGTGTGCGAATTTGGTATTTCCGAAGGATATTATGGCCTTAAGGGACATTGCTAGTTATTACTCTAAAAGCTTCTGTAATAGACTCGAATCAAATGTTCAAAGGGAACACTTAACGTGTACACTGTATAGGTTTTCTTAACAGACTGGTGATGTATAGTAAATTATTGCAATTTAGATTGTAGGTACTTCACACTGTCACACAGGGCCAGGAAAATGGGTGGATATTAATGGGTAGGTGCATATAGTTACATTAACCTTTTCCGCCCACCTAATTTTAGAAATTGTGAAATGCTGCAATCACTTCGAAACGTAGTGAAACTTTTTTTGTTGCAACTTTGTATAAATCACGGTTACTATTTTACATAATTTCGGGGGCTCAGACTAAATTTTGGTATTTTACAAAGTTTTTTGGGTTGCTCGATTAAATGTGTAGTTTATTTGAGACAATTATGGAGTGTTCACAAATAAAATAAAGTTCCTCATATCTGTCACTGGATAAAACCATTGCTATTTTTACATGTTCATGTATTGTTATAACCGTGATAAAAATGTCGGTATCAAATGCCCATCTAAGTTCCACGTCTGATCTGAAACACAAACGGTAACAAGTTTATATTAGCGTAGTAGGAGCGAGTGCCCAAACAATTTAAACGAGATCTTCAGGTCTTCATTTTGTACTTCGATTCTCATTCTATGTCAACATCGGTAAAACCGTTTACAATATGTTAACAGATAAATAGATAGTTTTTTATTCTAAAACCCGACAGAAAACAACTGCACCCGGTGTACAATTACAACATCCTTTTGTAGTTGCGTGTACAATTACAATTACAATTACATGTAGTTGCGGTTTACAATTACAACATCCTTTTGTGTTGTTTTTACAGCGCCCTTGAGGTGTTTTTGCACAAAAACGGCGCTATACAAGTCATCCAAGTATTATTATTATTATCGTCTTTGAATACGAACTAGCATTACTTTCTTACGCGATCATATAACTCCTTTTTGGGAGCTTTCGCGCTTACAGTTTCGTCTATCGGTACACCATTTATTGTTAACCTATAAATACTCAAAAATTGACGTATACCGCCCTTTAAAAAGCTTTACGGTCACAAAACATCATTGTAATAGTCGACCCAAGTCGCTTGTATAACAAACATAATTTATGACCTGTATGAGTGTATGCAAAAGGAGATGTTAGCGTTAGAGGAAGTGAGCAGTGAGTAGAAAGCAAGAGCAGCTCGAATCTCTCGGGCAGGTACTTCGGTTAAATCATCAGGCGGCAATCCCGCTAAGTCCGAGCCCCGGTGACCGTGGCGTGGCGCCCCGTGACCGCGGCGTGGCGCCCCGTGACCGCTAAATCGACTTGTGTAAACTGCTCCGGCTAATTTAGTAACAGGTTTAGCAGCGGACTACTTTGGGTGACTTAGTATTCGGGCACGTAGGGCACCGCCTGAAATATTCCCTAGGAATTAACTCGCCCTGGGAAACTTTACATACATAATCCCATCGGTTTGTCTTTCAAGAAAACTGTCCCTGGCCGGCGGACACGTATTAATATTCATTTGACTTTTAGGAAAAAGAAGCACCTAAAGTCAATGCTTTTAAAATACTGCCACTGGAATTCTTTGGAAAAATTCACAAAATTCGGACAAATGCAACGTTCCCTATATTGATGAAACATCGGGGGATATTTTATATTAGAATAAATACTACCATTACTTCATTTGACTTGATGCCCTACAGTTTTTAAAATCCATAAATAAATCCATTTTTAATTGTTCGTTGTCGTCATGGGTAACTAGATCTGAATAGTTAGGTAAATTCGGGTGATTTGCTAAGCCTTTTACTTACTCTCGTACAAAGTTCGCATAAAATGGAAGAGCTTCATGATTTTGTGTTCAGGTTTTGGATTCCCAATTTTGTGTACAAATTAAGATTTTTTTTCGGGAAACTATAAGAAACTGCAATAAAAGGGAGCAATGAAATTGATGTGACCTCGCGATTTTCAAAAATAGCCCTAAAACTGTATTTCATGTGTTTTAATATTTATCTACATTTCATTAATAACTCAGGTAAAGCCAAACCTCCCACGTTACATCATAGTATTGGTTAAGCAAATAATCGGAAGCATTTAGGTATTAAGTTGCAAACATGTTTCTATTTTTACATTCATATTTTATTTATTTGAACGTCAAGGAAAGTTCTGTTTGTTCAAATGCTGGACGGATTTTGTTCACCGATTCCGTGAGAGAAAATCACAAAAAGTCAAAGGAACAATAGAAAGTTACCCGCATCGACATCTCTGTCATCCAAAGTTTTTTTGTTTAAACAAGATAAGAATCCCTTTTAAACTCAAACAAAAGACGTTCTATCAAAAGAAACGTGCCTACTTCTTTCACATTTAATTTCTTATCTGAGTGTATAATTTTCTCGCAGTTCGAAATAATCAGAGTTCTTTCACCTTTTTCACAGTCCTTTCTCGGGATTAGTATTTCCTGTAAAGCGCAGCAATTATGCCAGAATTATTCTAGCTTCTTCCTTGTTTCAAGTAGTTTCGCGAAAGTTGAAAGTTGTTAAGTGTCTGAACCAAACGGTGTACTGGATATGCTGAACCATTGTGTGGAGGCAAAAGACAGTCAAAGTGAACCAGAAGCACCAGATATAACAATGCATAAAAAGCGCGGATCGTGTCGGCCTACGTGCCGGGAGAGAGGGCCCGGAGCTGGATTTATGAATGTGCGAGAAGGTATTACTAGGTATCTACTCTACTGATAGAAGTTCACTGACTCTCGCGCCCACGTTAAATTTTTTATATAAAATGTATCATTTTCCAACATTTCTTGCGAATAAAACTATTTTAAGATTTTTAATTTCGTTATTATTTTACATAACATATATGAACCCAAGCAGTTTTTAAATTTTATCATTGAAAACAACAGAAGCATAAATAATTAGAGTTAGTTTTGAGCATTCATTAAAATAACTTTTACATTTAAACGAAATTTACATTTAAACATCTTTTTTTATTTCCCTTTTTTTCCGCTAAAATTGATGTTCCTTTTTTTATATCAACTCAGATCAGTTCAAACGACGTTTTTCTTTTCTTTTTTAAAGACATATATTTTAATATTCCATCGTACATACGATGTTTATACGTTAAAAAATATATATTACAGTAATTTATGAAGGTTTGTGTCTCTTCGTATCTTCTCCCTAGTTACGACCTATATATAGTTTAAATACTCAAGCAATCAACAACACTTAACATGTATTGTATATCTGCATTTATTTTTATTTCAATTAGCGATCCGTAAATAATCACGGATTGTCTGAATTCTGGATAAATCAGTTTAAATTGGAAAAAAAGTGTGTTTATATTTTAGATTGGTATGTGTTGTGAAAAAAAAATTTAATTGCTTCCTCAGTAAAATGTCTTCTTTATTGGAGTCGTTATTAAAATAATTATATTTTTAAATAAACTCTACTCTGGTTAAATAATTGGGGTGTATATTATATTATATTATCTAGTTTAATGGTGAGAGGATAAAATCTCAATGGTTATTATTTTATGGCTTTAAACGTTACGATCAAGTTGTCAGGCGATAAAATATTATCATTGAAGTCTTGACACTGTGAACTGCGTGAAACAATAATACCAAAACGTAGACAAGAAATTCAGCACCGTCATTTGTAAATGGGATAAATGAAATGTTCAGAGATGTGATCCTCTGGGACCCCACGGGGGTATTAAAGGGCCGAAAGGGACCAAAGTGAGGGGCCAAAACTACCGAAGGGGCCAAAGGAAACCAGAAGAAGGCAGGAGGGCCGAAGGGGGTATAATATATAAAAGGAGTAAGACTCGGAATAAGCATAATTGAATTTTGTTTTCAAAGATAGAGTTCTTTTTGACAAGTTGCTTGGTCACATTCTACAAAATTACCGAAATTTAATTTCTCGGAATAACTTAATTTGTGTCGAAATAATAGCTTTGTTTAATTCCATTTACAACTTTTTGCTTTATTCGTTTTAATATCCAACTTCGTTTAAGCTGAGATCTCACCTCATCTGTTCTTTGATCTATTTTATAGATATTATAGAACATGATTTTCCATGAAACAGAAACCCATAATTGAAAGTTGTATCGATTGACCGTAGAGACTCATAGATAGACCAGGTGTGAACCCTTTAGGCGCCATTACTGTATTATTATTTATAACACGAATTATAATCATTATTTAAATATATACGGGTAATAAAAAGAATAAATACATAAACATATTTTAATTTTAATGTGAATGCCACACAGATTATTTGGAATATGTTGTGGGTCTGTGAAAGAGGAAGTTCGGTAAATACCTGACTATTCCGAACTGGCCACAAAATATGGCTAAAGCCATTTCTATTAAGCTAACATTATAGCAGTTGATAAAGCATACTTAGTTTTTCCACAGATCTCTTATTCATCTCATTCCATATCTCTCATGGTTAAATCGTGTTATCACCATCTCAAACCACAACAACAACAACAACAACAAAAATTGTGCGGAGTTTTACCGTTGCATTAAAAAACCCGTGGATATTTATTTGGATTAAATTATGGTATCCGTTATAAATCAAAGTGTTCGTTTTTAATTTATAGCTAAGTGTAAATTATTTTTATTGGAGGTTTTTTGCCTACTGTCATAAAATTACCGTTTTCGGGCATGTGTTTTATCATTGAAATTTTAGGCATATTATCAAAATCTGTGATATTTTAGTTCGGTTAGAGTGATTCTTAACAATCAAATAGAACATTTTTTTACTATTCTTAGATAATGTATTGTCTTATTAATGACGAACAAACTTATGAAAAAACGAACCAAAATTTTTGGTTAGTCAATTGAAAAAATTTGTTTTAAAAAATTGTCTTTTTAATGATATTATAAATGTTTTAATCATTTTAAACCTTGTTTCTAGTTGTATTACGAACTGTAAAAACAAATTCACAATATTTATTATAAAAAAATAAAATAAAAATATTCTGCACATCTCACTAGGGCATTCCTGTATCAAGATGAGCAGCTTTAGAATTACATCATTTAAAAAAAATATATGTAAACTTAATGTAATAATAAATTATTATATTAATTAATAAATTTAAACCCAAAAATAAAAGTTAATGAAACGGTTGTTTCGAGACCGGTAGACAAAAGTAAACAAAATTTTAGTAACAAATGTACGAAAAATAAAAATAAATATCCTGAAGTAAAAACAATTTGGGAATATTTCTGATATGAAACATGCAAATTTCATGCGTTTGTGAAATTAATAATTATTTTTTTAAATTATAAAATATAATATTATAAATATATAAATTTATTAGCTTTAAACGAGAGCAATAATTTCATCTATTTCGATATCAATATTCATGGGCATAATTTTTTTTGAGCGTGTGCGAATCCAAAACCAAACGTTCAGTAATCATATAATAATAATGCATATTTCGTGTAAATGTCGTGTCGCTCTGGTAAATTTATTAAAAATAGATGTATTTATGGCAATAAAATCTTTTTTTACGTGTGTCTACGAGTTAAAAAAGGTAAATACAATTTTTTTAGTTGTAAAGCTCTCCTAAACGCTTGCAGATTTTATTCATATCTAGTTACTACTCTGGTGTAATTTCAATTTTAATTGGAACTAATAAAAATAGGGAAGAGCCAGCTAAGTGTATATTTGAAAGCTGCATAGCTAACTGTCGAAATACTGTTTGGTTTAGTACAGTATTTTCATGTTGCTCCATAAGTGCAAATTTCTTGATGCCAGAACTCACCATTAAAATGCTACAGAAAACATAAGTGAGCTTTGTAATTACCGTCAGGTATATATCTACTTACAATCAAAAACATTGTGTTATAATTGAACTCAGAAACACAAAATGTTTTGCATTTCAATGGGATAATACTTTCAAAGAACAATAACAGAAAAAAAATTACAAAAACTTATTTTTTATTTAGTTTATTTTGAATAAATTCGGGATGAATTGTAGAAACATTGTATCAAGTAGGTGTGCGTTATGTATTTATGTGCGTCTCCTACAAAGTATGACAACCTAGCAAACAAAATGAATAATTCTAAGGAATTACAATGTCTCGTCCCCTCGCGTGTTTGCCCGTTGTTCCTGCCACACTCTTCCCACGACAACGTCATAACCCGCGAGTTACATTAAAAACGTCCCATTCCTCGCGATTCGCCTCAGCCGACCAAAGGGGTACACCGCCATATTCTGTTTACCATAGCAGAATGTCGACGTTCCACTTAAGTTTATTATGGGTCATAAATCAAACTTTGCAAACTAAAAGGACGGAGACAATGGTTTTCTGCGTGAGCACGCATACGCGAGCATTCTTACATACACGCGGGTCCATATTATGAGGCAACGTTATTGTTTTACCAGCATATTACACCGGTTTTGGGGGAAAAATTCCCATGGCTTTTTCTCGAAAGGTGAAGCGAGGAATGCAAGCTAAGCAACGTAATCCGCTTGAATAATATCTGCGTTTGTTCCGTTGGACTTATCTCCTGTTACCTTACCTTTTATCATACGTACACAAACAATATGAGTTATTCGGTCCATATAAATATATACTCAGGTCGTAACTCCTAAATTGAAGTTGTCACGCTTGAACCGGAAAATCCCGGGCTGCTCCCCTTTGTTTGCTTATTTTACCATCTCACCACTATATTGCACAGCATTTTATGCAGACATCTTAACTATAATGCTGATTTCTTTATTCTTAAGCGGCCTTTGAACAGTGAGCTATGGCGAAGTGAAATTTGAATTAACATCAAATCATTCATGAGCTATTCTTACATTCGACATATGTCGGATTATCCATACTCTTACTCATGTGAGCTCGACACATGATGTAGAGATAAGCGAGAGAATGAAAAGCCACCACACAACTTTATCTTAGCACACGATCCTTGCTTCATTCACATGCGTACATGGATGGACGAAAAATGGATGTTAGTCGTAGCGTCAAATACCTGGGACATATTATCACAGACGACCTGAAAGACATCAAGGATATGGAAAGGCAAAGAAGAGCGATATCCGTTAGAGCAGGTATGCTGTCAAGGCGTTTTCACTTTTGTAGTACAAACGTGAAAAATATACTTTTCAACGTATTTTCTTCGCACTTCGCTGTACACGTCAGAACTGTGGGTGGATTACACTGCATCTCAATGGCACAAGCTAAAAGTCGCTTACAATAATGATTATCGCCAACTATTCCGCCTACTGAGATACTGCAGCGCCACGGAAATGTTCCTGGAGGTACGAGTACACTCTTTCAGAGCGCTTCTCCGCCATCACATGGGAAGCTTATGGCGCACACTACGCCAATCAAGTAACAAAATCATCACTGCTATTGTTGTCTGGATGGAGTCCCTCTGATGGCCCTCTGGAGACAGGAGATGTTCAAATATCCTCCAAAAACGGCTGCTTACACTCATTTTTGTATTTTATTCTAATTTTTTTCACTTAAATTTCACTTCTTTGTGCCTATCGGAATCACCCATGTATTATTATTATTTTTCTTAAGCTAATTATGTATATTATTTCAAACATGGAATGTATTGGATTGCACTACCCCTTCATACATTCTGGAATAAATTCTTATTATTATTATTATTATGTTCTCCTATCCCTACTCAAATATTAGATTTACTTACTCGCGCGCACCCGAAGTCTGCCATCCACTTTCGCGTCATATATACGAAAAATTTATAATAGTGAAGCCACCGACTGCAAAATTAAGCGAATCCTTAATTTTTCAAGTAAAATAATTCATCTGTTAGTGTTTTCAAGTTAATTTGCTCTGGTAACTTTTTTTGTAATCTCCAAAACTCGAAAAAATAATGAATAAAACCAAAAGATGTTTTTTTATTAAAGGTACCTCCACTCTTGTCCAAAGGGCACTGATTTGTTAGGACTTGAACATATGCTCTGAGGATTGTAAGGAGGCTGGATTTTAATGGGCCGGTTTACAAGCAACCTAATAAGCCAATATTAGAAAAGTAGGAAAAAAGGATTTGACTGAGGGTTATTTTTTCTTCTTTACGTCTTCCTTCTACTTACCTCTTCTTACATTTCCGTGGCTCTTTTTGGCTCTTACTGTTGTTCAACTTTTTTATTTTTGTCTTTTCTTGTCTCTTTTTATTTATTTTAGTTTCTCTTGGTTCTTCTCGCCTGTTCTTCGATCGCCTTAGGTCTTCTTGCATATATATGCATCTTCACATCCCCGCTTGAATCGTCTTGTTTTATCTTGCATATTCAAGTCTTACGATCTTGTCTTGTCTTATCTTTATCTTGTCTTTTTTCTAGTCTCTTTTCTAGTCTCTTATTAGCTCTTTTTGTCCCCTTCAATATATATATATATACCCCTATATCTTTTTGCAATTTCTCGCCTCTTTTTGGCTAGTCCTGTCTTTTGTAGCTCTTATTAAATCTTATTATTCTCACCGCCGCTTTTCCTCTCTTCTACTGTCTTCATGCCTCTTATTGCTCTTTCTCTTTCAGTTCAGTTCTAGCCTCCGCGGTTAGAACGTGTTACAATTTTGCTCGGCAATTAATATTCTCTATATCAGTTCCGGTCAAAATTCTTACAAACCTTTTAGCGCCACCAGGTGTATTTTTTTACGGGCTATCCGCCTGTAATATTTTTTTTCCTGTGTTGTTCTTTTTTCCTAGTGTTTGATAGCATATAAGTGTTTAAATTTAACAATTCGCCATATTGGTGGTTCTCACCACTTCCCCGGTATCCATTATCGATACAGGGTAGAAAGTTTACTTCCGCATCGTTTAACAAAAAGTTCCGGTGAAATTGACACTACTTTGAGTTTTTTATAGTGATTTCAAATTTATACCGCGGTGTTCCTCATTGAAATACTACTTACGGCCGTATTTCGCAGTGAATCTCGACGACACATACTGTATCAGACGCAGAATTTCTTTCTGCGTCGAGTGATCGTCGCGGTTTTTTTGTAAGTGCCATACTTTTGGTTTTATAACCGTTTTAAAGTCCAACACGTGGTCAATTCTCTAGAATATTCTACGATAATTTCTGTGAAGTGACGAAAGAACTTGTGCGAACTGCTTGGAGGACTGACCCTTCATTTGGCAACAACGGTTAATTTTGCAACTTTTTTTGAAAATTAATATGGTTAAGTCCAAAATTTTTAAATCTCAGGGAAGTGCCATATCCGTTTGAACATTTTATTTTTTTTTAGATAATCCATTCACAGTGGAGGACTAATAAGTGGATTTTGAAAACATTAAATTTTTGCAGTTTTATTAAATACATTGGGGAGGGCTACTGAAAAGATATAAAATTAATTTACTAAAAATTGGGTAATTGTTAAAATTCATTGGGTAAACGCGTAACTTTGTCAATTTCAACTTTTTTTGAAATTTGACAACAGTTTAGGTTAAAAATTTTCCGCATTTTTTTCCCCATTTTTGGGGAAAATTTCAAAAAGTGGGGTAAATTTTTCATTTTCCCCATTTTTTTGTGAAAAATGGATTCCGACGTAGTTTCGCCTGGCGAAACCGGTGGTGCCACTGGCAGACGTGCCGGACCATCCAGTACGCGGGAAAGTGCTCTTTTAGCCCGTATGATTAGCCTTCAGGCGGATATTTTGGGCGCCAGAGCTCCTGCAGGTCCCTCCAAAGGCAAAAGGAGACCAAAAAGGAAAACAACGTCCAAAGACCAAGATGCCTCCACGCCTGGTGAGTCGGATTTCGCTGACTCTTCAGACCATGAAGATACTAACCGTTCTGCACCTATACCAGAATCACACGAAATGGTCTCCATCACCGTTGCCGCGTCACCCAACGCTGAAAACAAAAAAAGAGTCAGATATAGTGACTCTCCCGACAACCAGGAGCACAAAGCCATCCCTGCTCTGGCTAAATGCCAAAAAATTCGCTGCATCCTGATGGACGGAACAAATAAACTCAACAAGGCCGACAAAAGTATCCTGAACACAACTCTCGATGACCTCATGTCGGATATCACCCGACTAATGCTTGAGTTAAACACTCTTACTACGCGAAGCTCCACCATAGATGAGATGCTTAATGCCCAATCTGCTATGGCATCAAAACTGGATCAAGCACTCCTGACTCGCCCGTCGACAACCACTGCTCCCTTTCCGAAGGAAACCTTATCCTACGCCAGAGCTGCTTCGTCCCTGCCTGCATCTAAAAAAAATAGTTATTAATGGGTTCGAGCGTCCGATTCCTAAAAAGCCACTTACAATTTTGGTTTACCCTGAGGCTCCCGAGGGAAAAACCTCGGAGCAAACTCAGAAAGCGTTGGAGAAAATCCTTAACCCCAAGAAGGATGATTTCCAAATAGTCCGATCTAGGAAAATCAAAGGAGCGGGAATGGCCTTTCAAGCCAAGGACTCCAAGGATCTGGAGAATATAAAGAAAGCCGAAGCGAGACTTACTGCAAATGGCCTGAAGATGATCAATCCCTTGGGCCGTCTTCCAAAAATAGTGATTTACAACGTGCCAAAGGGCGATCAATCCGCAGATCAGGAATTATTCACTGAGATTTTCTCCAATAATTTATCTGGCCAGACCACATTGTCTTTGGAAGATCACCTTCGGACTATGCGGCGAGTCTCGCTGTTTGGCAAGCGCGACACTCCTACCATGAACATGGTGGTGACATGTCATCCAGCTGCCCGTAAGGTGTTACTAGACAGCGGAATGTGCTTCCTTGGGTGGAACGCCTGCCGCACTCGCGATTATACAGGTGCGACCAGATGCTTCAAGTGTCAACAGTATGGTCATATTAGTAAGTCCTGCTCCCAGGAGAAAGAAACCTGTCGCCACTGCGCCGCTGTGGGACACAATCATGAGGATTGCCCCAGGAAGGCACTCCCCGCTGTCTGCGCTACCTGCACCCGATTTAAGAAGACTGCCGACCATCCAACGGGAGACAGGGACTGTCCTGCCCACCTGGCCGCCATAAACGCCCAAGTCCGTATGACCGATTATGGCTCCGCATAATTTACTCTCCCTAGGTCAGATTAACTTGCAGCGATCCCGGTTGGCCACCCTGGACGCTCAGCGGGTCATGTCTGACCTCAACATTGACATTTTGCTTATTCAGGAGCAGTACACCCGGGAAGGTAAGACACCAATTGAATTTCCGGGAGCGGTACTCGAAGTCGGCTCATCCCCAGGGGCGGGTGTTCTGGTCAATACATCATTGATCAGCCCCCTCCTTCTGGCTGGGCTGTCTAATGAGTACCAAACCTGTGTATGTATTAAGTTTGCTGATACTGAGATCTATCTGATCTCAGTCTATTTTAAATGGGGGAACCCGGTAGGACCACATATCCTGAGTCTGACGCGCGCCCTAAACGCGCTTAAAGGTCGTAACGTAGTTATCGGAGGGGACTTTAACGCTCGCTCTCCTCTTTGGTTTGACAATAATAAAACCCATTCAGTACGATCACGGACTGACGCCGTCGAAGACCTGATTGCTGCGCAAGGCCTTTGTATCGTTAACGAACAGAGTTCGTTCTTTACCTTTTCAAACACACTAGGAGAGAGCAATATTGATCTAACTCTTTGCTCTGGATCAGTTGCGGCCAGGATATCTAAATAGAGAGTCCATGAATGCGCAATAGTTTCGGATCATAGATTAATCACATTCACAATAGGTGTTAAGAAAACTGAAACTCCGAGATCCTCCTGGAATTTCAACACCTCCAGGGCGAATTGGGATAACTTTGGGGAGGCGCTACGAGATACATTAAGGGATTTTCATCACGTAGCAGCTAATGATCCGGACAATTTGGGGAACTTTTTCAATTCTGCCGTTGTATCTGCGGCTGATTCCTCTCTGGGCAGATCAAACCCAAAGACGAAAATTAGAACGCCGTGGTGGTCACCTGAGCTGACTTCGCTAAAGGGGGCCTACAAAGGAGCCTATAGGGCCTTGGGACTGTCCAGGAGGGGAAGCTGTAGGAGACAGCTGCCCTTCAGGCCGCTCTCAGGAGATCCAGGGCAACTTTCAAACATGCGGTTCTCCTTGCGAAACGAGCTGTCTGGCATAATTGGGTTAAAGATGTGGGCAACGCCAACCCGTGGGAAATCCACAGCGCAATTGAAAAATCCGGCAAGGGATCGGATCGGTTTTTGTCAAGTTTAATTGGGAATATTGATGGGAGGGACGCTGAGACTGTGGACGTGGCCTCTACTCTCAACACACTTTTGGGCAAGTTAGTCCCTGTAGAGTCAGTAATTGGGGAAAGTGACCACCAAAAACAGATTAGAAATCTAGCACGGCTTCCACCTAGAGACCTCGCCCAAGAGGATAGAATCACTCCCGTCACTAGAGCTGAAATAGGTGCTATAATTAAGGGTTTGGGTCCAAAGAAGGCACCAGGGCATGACAGACTCAACGGCGAAATAGTGAAGCATGTCTGGGTCCACGCTAAAGAGGAGCTCTTTCAAGTGATGGAATCGTGCCTGAGAAGAGGAATTTTCCCTTCTGAATGGAAGAGGGGCGTGCTCAGGATTATACCTAAAGGGAACGGCAAACCACTCACCGATGTAAAGGCTTATCGCCCGATAACCTTGCTCCCAGTCCTCGGTAAGATCCTGGAATTACTTATTCGGCAGCGTCTTCGCAGTACACTATCACCGCCCAGTGAACTTCAATTTGGTTTCGTCCCGGGTAAATCCACTGTGCACGCCATTTCGTTTGCGCTTAACTGGGTGAAGGTCTGCACAAAGAGGTATGTTGTAGCAATCTTCTTAGATATAACTGGTGCCTTCGACTTCGCGTGGTGGGACATGATACGCACAAAGGTTAAAAGTAGGAATTGTCCAAAACGCCTGTTTAAATCGGTTGACAACTACCTATCGGGACGAACTGTCTCGATATCCTATGGTGATTTTACTATAGAACGCGAAGTAAATATGGGCTGTCCTCAGGGCTCCGTTCTGGGACCTGAATTTTGGAATATTGACTTTGACGACTCCTCTAGGTTACCCTTGCCTGAAGGATGTATCATGATCGACTACGCGGATGATAAAATGTATCTTGTCTCGGGGAACAGCAGAAAGGAAATTGAAGAAAAGGCTGGTGATGGTTTGAACACCCTCCTTAAATGGGGGGAGAGGAATAAGATGACCTTCGCTCCCCACAAGACAAAGGGTCTCCTGATGAAGGGCTCTCTCAGTAGAACAAGAAACCCTACCATCCGGATGGGAGACACCAACATCAAATTTGCAGACACGGTCAAGTACCTAGGTGTAACACTCGATCGATCGTCCTCATTTCTGGCTCATGTTAAAGATGTTTCAAGCAAGGCTCAGGCGCTGTTCCTAAAGCTGAGGAGACTCTCCACCGCTGAATGGGGACTACGCAGTCCGGCACTACGTGCTCTGTACAGGGGCGTATACGTTGCGCAAGTTTCGTATGCTGCCTCTGTTTGGGAGCACCGCCTGGATAACTGCCTTATACTCCTCGCTCTTACTAGGGGCCAGCGAACTTCTTTGCTGGCACTATCTGGCGCATACCGTACTGTTGCTTCGGACGCTTTGCCAGTTTTGGCCGGCATTTTGCCAATCGATCTGGAGATTAGGGAAGTCTTAACCAAGCAGAGACTTTCCAGAGGATCCCCGGCAACCCATCTTGGTGTCGTTCTGACACCAGGTGGACCGGGAACTCTCCCTGGACTGCTTCGGACGATGAGGGACCTTTTGCTTAAAGAGTGGCAGGTCCTTTGGGATAGGTCGAGCATGGGAAGATGGACCTTTTCCTTCTTCCCATCAGTTAAACTCAGAATGGAAGGGGCCTTCCTCAAACTGGACCATCACATGACGCAGCTCCTCTCAGGACATGGGGAATTCAGGGGGATGCTTCACAGCCTTGCCCTGTCTACCCATCCCAATTGCGCTTGTGGCAATACTTACCAGTCGGCCGAGCACATTCTGTGGCACTGTGAGATCTTGAAGGATGCCAGAGACGAAATGATAGACGGTCTGAATGTCCCCATTAGACCGGTGTGGAACACCGATCTTGTTTCTAACAGAGTTAATTTCGAATGTCTGAGGAAGTTTACTAGGATCTGGGTTGAGAGATGGTCTGAGCTTAGAGTCGCTGACTAGCGTGATAACTGAGAACCCCTGGTGTATTGCTCCTGCTCCATGACTAATTCTTTTACAAATCTCCGATTATTGTTTATGCTATTCTGTTCTTCTTATTTTTATTATTTTTCTTTCCTTACTGTACCAGCTGCTGCAGATGATTTTTCTTTCGTTTACATTTCTTTTAAATAACTTGTCTCTTATTTTTCTTCTTATTTTCAGTTTTCTTTTCTTATGTTTTACTTTTTTGTTATCTTATACTTCACATGCTGTCCTCTTTACAGACTATGCAGATTTTATTTTTACACTTTCAACTTTGTTTTTTTGGCACTTTTGGATTGTTTATTGTTTTCCTTTTCTCTTTTCTTTTCTCTTCTTTTATATGTATTTTTTTTTCTTTTTTCAGTAACGGCAACGAGTTTACAGGCTAGAACTGAACTCCGTTGTTTGTCTTGTATTGTTTACTTCTCCCCAATAGGGGTTGGACAACGGGCCTCGTCCCCGCATTACCTTGCTGGAGCTTCTTTTATTTCCTTTTTTTTACCGGGGGACTCCGCCAATCACCTGCGCCACCCCTGAGGAGCGTTGGTGGTCAGAGGGGCGACTGTGCGGGTTGGGGTAACCTCCACCCTGCCTCCGACCTCCTGACGCTTCTTTCCCCTAGGTTCTTTAGGGTTTATCCCTCTTTTTCCCATACTTATCTTCAGGGCTCCACCGGGTGGTTGGCTAAGGGGTGTGGAAGTCCTGACCTGCGCCAGTCGCCCCAACCACCACCAATCTCTCAACAGGACTGCCAGTCGTGGTTCGGCGAAACTCCCCCGCCACTCTATTATGTCACTTATTTCTTCTTTGTGTTTACAGGTACTGGAGTGTGGGTTCCCTCCACCAACTATTTGCCTGACACTTTTCACCTGATTGTTTGATGTTTATTGTTCTGTGTTGTTCTTAGACTAGTAACTGTAAGCGCTCGCATTACCGCTTCCTAACACCGTATGCGGGGACATTGAAGGTCTAGCTTCATTTTGTACTTTGTAGAGCCGTTTATTCAAAAAAATTAGATTCATGCGAGAGCTCCGAAGGGGTGACCATAAGTCACCTATACCGGGGTGGGACAGGGTGGTTGTAACCTTCAATGCTCTTTCTCGATATGTCTAGACTTCTAGGCTCGTCTTATCTCTTCTAGTTTCTTCTTAGCTCTTAATGTCTCTTATTGCATCTTCTCAATACTTTTAGGCTTGTTTTGTCTCTTATAGTTTCTTCTTCGCTTTTCACGCTTCTTCTTATATCTTCTCGACCCCTCTAGGCTTGTCTTGTCTCTTTTTGTCCCTTTTTGTCTCTTTCTGCTTTTCTTGCAACTTCTCGAACATGCTTGGCCATTCGAGTCTCTTCTTCATTCCTCTTCTTGCATTATTTTGCATCTTAAATATTTTATATACTCAGAAAATGCCCAGAACCCCCGTATTTTTCCCACAAAAAGGTTCTCGCTGCAAATCTATTCTTGAAAAACTTAGAAATTTTCTGCAATTCGGGGAGTTCTCAACAAATTGGTCCTCTTGCAAATTTTGTAGAAAATGTAAATCAGACATATTTTAATTTTGTCAACTGGTGTGATGAAACTACAGGTTCAGTCGTACCAACCAAACGGTGTGTTTTAATGGTACGATGAATGAAAAAAAACTTCTGTTAATTAATCAGTTGATCGGTATGTTCATAATATTTTTGACTGCAGTTCCTTATTATAGAAGTACATATTTGTTACCGATATTCGATAAAATCATTTTCATAATCATTATAGGTTTTTAACACGCTTAGACTCCCTTGCCCAATCTTGAAATAAAATACTTAAGAGGCCTTTTACGACAATATTTTATATTTTAAAATTATTTAGAGCAATTAAATGGTAATCTTAAAAAAAAAGATTCTGAATCTCAGACGAAGCATGGGAGTAATTAGATACTAATTTTCATTGAAATTGAAGGAAGTGAAAATGAAAGAAAGCAAGTATTTACATTTTTAAGTAATATTGTTACAAATTAAAATTGCATTTCGCGGACGCATTTCTCGGTCGGTATTTTGCGAAGTTGTTAGCTCGATTGACTGCAGTTTCCAAGGAAGGTATTAAGACATTTTAATATTTGTATTTAATAAAAACCTTGTTTTTTACTGGCTGATTTTTAAATACTTCTATTTGAATTTCATTTATGTTTTCGTGATTGAATGAATGAATCCGAGATCTGACCAAGCTGAAACTCGGAAGCTAAACTCGTTGTCGATGACAATACTTTCTGTAAATTTTGTTTGTTGGCTATCAAGTATATTATATAACGAGGATATTAAACATTTCTTTGAAATTAGATGACAATACAGCAGTTAATATACGAAATAAATATCGAAATATGTATTTGGTGCAGTGTTCAGCGTAGACTCCAATCCCTGAGGAGGAAGGTACGATCCTCAGACAAACTAAAAAAAAAGTATATTAAATACATCTTTTAACAAAAATATAGGAAATATATAAAGAGAGGTATTTTCATAAAAATAACTTTAAATATATATTTTTTTATCAATGAACAAAAAAATGATTCGTTCGCCACTCCTTTTTGTATTTAAGCCGAGTTCAGTTATTATAGAACATGAAATTCATATTATGTCCGGGTTTCCCGTACTTATACTCATCACAGCTCGACACACAATCACGCCTTTCCCTGTGGAGGTAAGCGACAGGATGAAAAGCCACACAAGTTAGTAAAATAATAAAGCTGGAAAAATAAACTACTAAGTTTATTAATTTGGCAACACTTTACTTACTCTTAGTCAAATATAAACAACACAATAATTGGTGAATACTTTAAAGGTTAAATTTTGAATATCTATTAATAACGGTGTAAAAATAATCAATTTGTTTTTCATTAAATCATATGGAAATATTATAAATACGTCGTATGTAGGGGGCTACATCACAGTTTGGAAATGTCTTTAGAAGGTTAAACGGGTAATAAAAATAGTTACACAGTAGAACTTTTTTATGAATATGATGTTTTTCTTTATAACATATTGAATATAAAAAATCTAAAATGGAGTTCTACAAATAAAACTTGTCAACAATAAACAATGTTAATACAACTACATATTTATAATAATATCATATTTTTTTCTCCAATCTTCCCAACAGGAAAAACTAAACCCTTCCATACACTTTTCCACAAATAATCATCTAGTCAATCCACATTATGCAAGTGCATTATATAAGAATAATAAATACAAAACAGTACAAGAACAACACGTCAAATCACCAGAGATCAAATGAGAAAATAATTCACCAACTCCAGATATTTTCATATCAGAGGTTTCGGCTCGGTAGAACTTCTAACAGGGCCTATAAATCCTACTGATCCCTCAATATAAATATTTTAAAAAATTTTCGTAATTCTACATGTATTTAAAATGACTGATGCGTTTTTATATGTATGATTTGCATTTTTATGCATAAATTCTTTGACAGATCGAATACACCTTAATTTTGAATAAGATAGCTAGGTATAATGCCAGTAGCCGAAATAACAAATGGTAATATTGTTATAGTCTTAGAATGCCAAATTATTTTAATCTCATATATATTATTAATATTGACGCGTCTGATAAAATTAACACTAATATTCTTGCACAATACTTACATGCCACATTGAATAAAAAGTATAAATTGATAATATAATCCCCTAAAAGTATATCTACTTAGAATACATATTTTCAGCATATCTCTGAATATATATAGTAATTCACTTTTATATATTACTTGCCATATTTACTGTTATATTTAGGAATGTCATTTATTTTTACATTCAAAGTCAGATGCTGAATCAATATATTGTATCATAATAAGACCTCTACCGGCAAGAGAGTTATGTTCTGATACATCAATGAATAATTATATTAATTTTATTAAACTTCTTGTAACATTATAATAATGCCTCCATCCAGCTAGCCTTTCAGAAGCTGGGCGTACTATACAGGGCCAATAGATACATTAATAAAACACAACTACAGACCCTGTCCAATTTGGCAGCCACCTCTGGTCTGGAGCACCTGAAAGAACCCTTGACTCTGTGCAGAAACGGTGCAGTCCGTTTGATAGATTCCCCTATCTTAACCAACGGATTGAAATCTTTAGAGCACAGGCGTCAGGAAGGTATGCTGTCCTTGTTCTACCGGTATTACAATGAAAGATGCTCCGAGGAGATACAGACATTGATCCCTTTGGAACCGGTGCTCAGTCGGTAAATACGTCAAACATATGTACACGATTGACATTTGTCACATGGATCATTCTTGAATTTAACAGCTCAGCTGCCGGAACGCTGTGCCGGCCTCTGTACTTCCTCCCTCCTACAACATTGGTCTCTTCAAGACCGGTAAGACTCTTCTCAAAGAAAGGAAATTATTTTCCTCTGGGCCTCCTGTGTTCGTGCCATTTTTACAAAAAAAAACAAATTTTAAAATATATTTAGCCCTTAAATGATATCATAAATAAACTAAAACTAACTTAGGTCTTCTACCATAAAATTATAACAATGTACATAGCTGTACCTTGTAAGTATTATTTCACAATTATATTATTTCATACTAAATTGTACGATTGTGCGATGTCGTGCTAGAAACTCTCGGTATATAAATCAGAACCAAAACTTTTTCTGGAATTTCATTGACCGTGTTCACTGACCAATCCGATTAGTCAAATTTTGCCCAACCTTCACCTTTCCCTTATTTGCTTTCTTCAGCCTCATCATATCCTCAAATTGGTCATGCAATAGTCTCTCTCACTCAGAGCGGTTATAAATCTTTCGCAGTAGTGAAATAATGAATAATAAAAAAGTTAAGATATCTTATTCATTTATTTGTTTAATTTTTTATTTAGAATTTACAGCACAAGTTCCATTTAAATACAAAGTTTTTATTTTATTTTTTTACATATACATAGTGCAGTATTAAATTTTGATGAGAAAAATTAAAGAATAAAATTTAGTTAAAACATAACAAATAAAATAACAGTAAAGAAAGAAGCAATAACATAAGCCTGTTATGTAGTGACCTCATTAAGATAAGTGGCGTTTAAATGTGTTACTAGTGCAGCTTTATACTTTACAATGGGAATATTAAAAGTGCGCTCTTGAGGTGTTTTTGCACAAAAACTTCGCTATACAAGTCATCCAAGTATTATTATTATCTGCGATTTTAGCATAAATGTTCCCAAGTGTGTGCAATCTATTTATAACTGAGTTATATCCTGAGACTGTGGTATAATTGTCACAATAATACATACTAGAGGACCTTGATCTAATGATAGGTACATGAAATAGAATCAACATTAATATGTCAGGGCTATCCAACTGATAATTTATAATTTTGTATAAAAAAATAAGATCAAAACTTTTTCTTCTATCACTTAACTTAATAAGAAATCATAATTTATTGTTTCTAAAGTAATTCCAATCCTAAAATTAATACACCTCAAAAATTTGCGTTGGACTCTTTCAATGGTATTAATGTGATTATTAAAGACAGGTGACCAAATTGTAGAGTTGTATTCTAGAATACTTCTAACGAGAGATGTGAACAGAATTTTTAATGTGTTGAAATTTTTAAAATCCTTGGAAATTCTTTCTATAAAACCTTATATTTTCATAGCCCTGTAAGCGATAGAAGTTATGTGAGATACAAAGCAGAGTTTCCGATCAAACATTATGCCTAGGTCAAATATTTCGATGACAGAGATAAAGTCAACATTACACAGTGAATAATTATACATTATTGGGTGTTTGATTTTGTGGAACCTCAAAACTTGGCATTTTTAAATATTTATTTGCAGTTTATTTTTAAATTTATATTTGAAAAAGTTGTTAAGGTTCTCTTGCAAGATTATGCAGTCGTACACATCATTAATGACCCTATACAACTTCATATCGTCAGCAAAAAGTAATTTTGAACTCTGATAGTAATTCGGTAATCATTAGGTTATTTATGGTTTTGTAGAGTTTGGCATAACCCTAAAAGTATTTTTATTTTGGATTAATATTGTCATATAATAAATTATTATTATTTTTATATTACTACATTCTTACCTTTTGTATTTATACTACACCCATTCTATATTTTAACTTTTTTCACTATATATTAATGGAACATTTGCGCCGTTTGTATTTTAATAGAGAAATACGAGTACATTCTTAAATTATTATAGCACTTCTTTCTTCAGCCGCATTATTAAGTATGTAAATAGCAAACCCCGTATTATTAATGATGCTTTAGTCCCACAGGCCCCGGGCAGTTGGGGTTCATGGGGTAGTCAAAAAAATGGTATTCAATTATAAATTAACTCATATTTTCTCATTTTATTTATTTAAAACATCACTTCTTTCCAACAACACGCTTAAATTATTTATATATAATTATATAATTCATAAGTATCATTGAATCGCTGACAGCCCTGAATTTTTAATGCCAAGTTTCGATGCCTACTCAGCTATTCCAAGTACAATTAATGTTGTGGATAACAATAAACTCACTACTGACTATTATCATAGACACCTCATACTTAGACTTATGACAGGTCTTTTACAAACCTAGTATAAAGTAGTTCTACTATTGTCACACTAGTATATAGTATTTGTTTGAATTATGCATTGTCTTACAGCATTTATATTAATAACTGCATCACTTGCAATAGTGTTTTTGTTTACTCATTAATCGTGTAATTCGATTATCACTGTATTTTAAAAGCCATTATATAGCGTTTGAATAAATAAATAAAAAGCGCTTATTCATTGCAAAGCAAATGAGCGCTCCCATATTTATATATATTTTAGTAGTATTAAACGTTAGTTATGAATATTTGAAGAGGGTTGGCAATTAACCCATAACATTGAATGCGCCTCTTGTTTTGCGCGCTCATATATTTCCTCATTAAGGCGTCTCCAGATGAGGCCGTTTCCACAAGAAATTTCGCTAACCTGCGTAGGGCTATTAATAATCCACCTTAAAACAATCTACTCCTTTGTTACAACTTTCTCTGATTCATTGCGCACAATTAAGTACCCCGCGGAGCACATATTTTTATGATAATATATCAATCCTCCCCGTTTTATTATATCCCTTGAGGTGTTGTGCTTTTTCATTAAAATGCGAAGTGAATTTCTAGAAGATATAAGGTGCAAAAGAGAGATTATTTTTAGGAAATTTTGGAGCTGAAAAATACGAAATATTATGGGATCAGCTCAGTAAAACAAAGTTTCCGTACATCCCTAGAGGGTTTCAATTTTCATGCTTTATATCCGTTGAACAACAATTTAAATTTGGCCAAATCAGATCCAACAATTAATATTTTATACGTATCATTTTTTTATTTCTATTTACCAGCACGCAAGAGTTTCAAGTGTCCGTAGCCATACATATTATAACTACCTTATTTGAGGAACAGATTGAGACTGAAGAAAGTTGAAAAGGGGAAAAGAAAAAAAGGAAAGTTAAGAATGTCTGGCTCATTTGCTCTGTCCACTAAGTATAGCTAAGACCAATTAAAAATACTCTTATTATTACGAATAGCTAGGTTCTTTTCGATCCAATTATTTAGATTAAAATCATTCTTTCGGGTTTTGAACTCGCATCCTTTAGGTTCCGAGTAATGAAGCATACATGCGTACCTAGTCATGCACAGAGGTCGTTTATGTATTATTTTGAAACAATTTATCTAGTGAATCATAACACAAAGATCGCCTACAATCTTACAACATTAATACCCTGTGCTGTTTATTTATTTCCGCAGTCATAATCAAGGCTTGACCCTTTCTTGTTTAGAACATTAAACATTTAAAGGCTCCAATTATTAAGCGATCTCTTTGAAATGCCTTCGCGATAATTTCAGAATCCCCTGGCACGGCAAAGTGATAATTTGCACTTTCGCTCGACTGTCAAAGTGCCGAAATAAAACCCTCGCGAATAAAAAATATGGCATGCAAATATGCAGCAATGTTTTCGGAGTGGAAATTGTAAATAGTTTCCGGGGATATTAAATTCGTACTCTTGATAGTTAGCGCACATAAAAAGTAGCAAATCGGCGTGTTCCGGTAATCCCTTTCATTGGGGAGGGGTGGCGCCATTACACCGATGTTAGCCACAAGAATCCCCCATAAATTGCCCGGCTTCCGCCCCGGACCCCCGGGGATAAATCATAGCCCGGGAAATATCTCGTTGCCAAACATGTTTCTGCTAAATTTTATCGCCGAACGCTTCAAACTTTTTACCGTATCACTCTTGTCTATTTTCATAAAGTTGACACACACAGAAAAAAGTCATTTCCCGTTTCGGGTTCGTGCACCGCACGCCCACGGCAGCGTCCGGGCGTGCTATCGGCCAACTGCGGAACTAGTGTCGCGTCGCCGTCGCTCGGGTCAAATTCCGTATTATGTTAATCTGAAATACGTATTCTGGCTCGCTGGCCATGGCTTGGTCAAGAAATCTCTGACATATTAATAAAGTCCGATTCACTGCACGGGAAATGATCGCATCGGCAGTCTGGTAAAAATATTCAAATAAAAGCTAAAAAAATATTTGATTTTAACCCTTGAGACGTTGTTGATTTGCACGGATAGAAGCTTCTACAATCTTCCATTTTTTTCCGTAGATTCAATATTTTACTGAATTTTACAATCATTCAGATAAAACTGTTATTTGGTAATTCTTTGCCAAAACAAAAACTGTTCTGAAAACTAGATAAAATACTCTTTGAGATGTGTGTATTACAAGTCAACATATTTATTTTTAAATCAATAAATTTTGATATCAAAAATGCCAATAGGCTTAAAAAAAACTTACCCGTGTTTTTTCATTAAAAAATGTATTAAAATTTACGAAACTCGGAATTTTGAAAACACGTTCCATCACTCAACACTTTTTAAAATTAAAGTACTACCTTACTTTTTATAGCTTTCATATAATTTTATTTTAAAATTGAGGGTTGAACTTTGATATTTTTATTCAACATGTTTACAATAACCTAAATTATTGAAAACTTTAACTTCCATAAACCATTGATTGAATAATCTGATTCTAAATATATTTACGATGCACATATGCCTAAAGCATTTATATAATAAATTAATATCACTTCTGTTAATTTCCTGTAAAATTTAAAGAATATTTATCACATATACGAATACTTACGCATTTAACCTCAAAAAAAATACTCCACTGAAAAATTCTGTTTCTTCAAAATCGTGACGATAAAATCAACGTAGAACTTTACATTCACTAGTTAATATAACATAATTGATCAAATTGTTAAAACAAAACGGTATAACCACCAATTTATACTATAAATATTCAAATTAGAACACGTAAATAACTCGATTTCCTCGACGTTCCGCACGCAAATATAACTGCCATTTTGAATTATTAGTGATGTGCAGTTTACAAGACACGGATCGATTTACGGATCGATTCGAATCGATTCTTTTTGTCCCGCGTTCGTTTTTTACAATTAAATAAAACAATATAAAAACCATGGAATTTATTTACATGACATAACGGTTTCGCTTTGTTTATTGGGGTACAAAATTAAACTTCTAATAAAAATATTTGGTAAAATTTCGATCGCGCTGGCCTCGCTTATTATGAATATTTTTTAGATAAAACCTTTAGATTCACCTTAATTACTGTACGACACAACTTTTAACCTTCGGGGAGGTGGAAAATATTGCAATAAAAATTTCAATTACGTAAAACTAAAATTAGCTTTCGTTTTGTGAAACGAGACCGTCCATTTTCAAGCTTTTATTTGTTTATTGTCAGATGTCATTTTGTTTTGTTGGTATTTCTGTTACTATAGGACAAAACGAACGGCTAGAAGTAGCTAGAGACAATCGCGCGGGCGTTTTTTTTAATGTTAAAAAATTCCGTCAAATTAGTATTTACCTAATATGCATGCATTATGTGCGTTGTGATTGAAATTTATTAGCTGGATTTTATTTTTTTACGTTCAAATTTTATTTAAGTAAACTATATCTGCGATGTTGAGCGGCTACGCTAAATTTGTAATACAAAAGAAAGTGCCCCTTTTATAGCGCCTGCTCGCGTCAAGGCAAGAAAAACATCCCAGTTTTCAAGTAGTTTAGCGGCTACGCTAGGTTTGTGTAACATGGTTTGTGATTCAAAAGAAAGTGTCCCCTTAATACCGCCTGCTCGCGTCAGAGCAAGAAAAACATCCCAGTTTTCAATTAGTTTAGCGGCTACGCTAGGTTTGTGTAACATGGTTTGTGATTCAAAAGAAAGTGTCCCCTTTATACCGCCTACTCGCGTCAGGGCAAGAAAAACATCCCAGTTTTCAAATAGTTTAGCGGCTACGCTAGGTTTGTTGTAGTTTTAATATCTCAAAAACCATGTTACACAAACCTAGCGTAGCCGCTAAACTATTTTAAAACTGGGATGTTTTTCTTGCCCTGACGCGAGCAGGCGGTATAAAAGGGACACTTTTTTTTTAATCACAAACCATGTTACACAAACCTAGCGTAGCCGCTAAACTAATTGAAAACTGGGATGTTTTTCTTGCCTTGACGCGAGCAGGCGGTATAAAAGGGACACTTTCTTTTGAATCACAAACCATGTTACACAAACCTAGCGTAGCCGCTAAACTAATTGAAAACTGGGATGTTTTTCTTGCATTGACGCGAGCAGGCGGTATAAAGGGGGCATTTTCTTTTTCACCATAAACCATGTTACAAAAACTTAGCGTAGCCGCTCAACATCGCAGAAATAGTTTACTTAAATAAAATTTGAACGTAAAAAAATAAAATCCAGCTAATAAAATTCAATCACAACGCACACATATTAGGTAAATACTAATTTGACGGAATTTTTTAACATTAAAAAAAACGCCCGCGCGATTGTCTCTAGCTACTTCTAGCCGTTCGTTTTGTCCTATAGTAACAGAAATACCAACAAAATAAAATGACATTTGACAGTAAAGTTTGAAAATGGACGGTCTCGTTTCACAAAACGAAAGCTAATTTTAATTTTACGTAATTGAAATTTTTATTGCAATATTTTCCACCTCCCCGAAGGTTAAAAGTTGTGTCGTACAGTAATTAAGGTGAATCTAAAGGTTTTATCTAAAAAATATTCATAATAAGCGAGGCCAGCGCGATCGAAATTTTACCAAATATTTATGCGCACTAGTAATTTATTATTACTTTTATATACATTAAATTATTTTTTTATACAGAATATAAGTAGAACGAATAATAATCTTGTAAATAACAATATATGTAATAACATAATATGTAAAAACAATCGGAAACACTTAAGAATTATCGCATATCGCATTATGGAAAATAATAGCATCCTTTGTGATGAACAATCTGGATTTAGGAACAATAATTCATGTGAAACAGCGTTAAATTTAGTAATTGATGATTGGAATGAAGATATAGATAAAAACTTGCATATTGTTGCCGTGTTTTTAGATTTTCAGAGAGCTTTTGAAACAATAGATAGAAAAAGAGTTATTAAAAAATTAAAAAAATATGGAATAAAAGGGAAAGAACTGGAATGGTTTAAAAACTACTTAAGCAACAGACAACAAACAACAAAGATAAGAAACAATATATCAAATCCGATTGAAAATAAGCTGGGTGTACCGCAAGGATCTGTATTGGGTCCGATATTGTTTATACTCTACATAAATGATATGGTAAAAATATTAAAACATTGCAAAATAAGACTGTTTGCAGACGACGCACTAATTTATATTGCAGAAGATAATTATGAGAAAGCAATCAAAAAGATAAATAGTGACTTAGAAACATTGTCAAAATGGCTTAAACTAAATAAATTAAAACTAAATGTAAATAAGACGAAATACATGCATATAGGCAGAACAAATACGCATCAGGAACCAAAGGTTTCTATAAATGGAGAAATCATAAAAAAGTGGAAGAAATTAAATATCTAGGTGTTATTATAGACTCAAAATTGAACTTCTCAAAAAATGCAGACTATAAAATTAAAAAAATTCCAAAAAAAGTATCATTTCTTGGTAGAATCAGAAACAAAGTAAATAAAGAAACATGCCAGATAATATACAATACAATTATATCACCACACTTTAATTACTGTTCAAGTATTCTTTTTCTCTGCAATAAAGAGAAAATGAAAAAATGCAAATACTGCAAAATAAAGCAATGCGAATAATACTTAAGCGCAACATATACACACGGATAAGAGACATGTTAAAGGAGCTGAATATTTTGACGATGAAGCAAACTGTGTATTTGAATGTACTTATTTTTATACATAAAATTAACATAGGGATGATGTCTAAGGAACTGAAAAGAAAAATAAATTACAATATCGAGATACACGGACACGGGACGAGAAATTCTAAGCAAATTAGATTGCCAAAAAGAAAAAAAACAAGCACCCAAAAATCTCTGATGTACCAGGCCGTTCAACTCTATAACAAAATCCCGAAGGAAATTGCTGTGATAGAAAATATTAATAAGTTCAAAAATGAATTAAGAAAATATGTCTATCTCAATTATTAATGTTTCTTTTTTGTGACTTTATTGAAATATTTAAAGAAAGATTATGTTTGCCAAACAATGTACATGTTTATATGTTTATAAAACTATTAGCACACACGAAGATGTGAGCTAACTTAAGATTAAGATTAATAATATCTTCATATATATTTGCTTTGGAAGCAATGTTTTTAGAGTGAAATATATCGACAGAGCAAGTTTCATTCCCCACACGATACAATATCTAAGAACTGTTTATAAAAATTAGTGCGAGAAGCAACTACATTGAATGGAGCATGGAGTCTAGTATTGTATTTATTGGGTACATTGTAATTATGATACTCACTATGCAATGGCAATGTTTGTTGATGATTTTAAATAATAATAAAACAAACATAAAATAAATTAAATGTGAAGACATTCCCCATTTTAGAACAGTTACATCTTCGTTAATGCCATATTTTAGCCAAGCTTAATTAAATAAAAAATGGAGATTAAACAACAAGAAAATAAACACGTTAAAAATAGGTACATTCATAATAATAAGACCACAATGAAATAGTTAACATAACCATCGGGACGTTCTGTGCGAAGGATACCAGAATTTAAAAAAGTATTACTTATTCGAGCCATAAGAAAAGAAAAAAAATAATGTTATCGTAGCAGATCAAAAAAGGTTCGTGTCTCCATCATCTTAGCCTACATGAATGATCACAACAGTAATAAAAAAAATTGATTGAGTTCGTATTTTGTGACAAGAACATACGACACCAAAAGCAGCCGACAACTAAGACATGTTTAATCCCAAAAGTTTTGACAAATATTGCGTTAGGAAAAATACTTGACTGAAAAACACTTGCCATCAAAAGAAGAAACTTATAAAAGCGAACCCACAACAAATTCCTGAATACTAAAAAATACTAAACCAAAAATTTAAAAAACAAGCCTGTAACAAGATGAAATGAATTATTGGTTTTCAGAAATATATAAACATTATGTCGCTAGATTCGGAAAAATAACTAGTGAAACCGTGACCATGCTAAGGACTGTGATCGTTCTAATGTACATACGTCAAACAAAACTACTTGAGAGTTGATAGCAGGTGAATTGCAGGCAGCAGTGCTAAAGATAATTGAATACAACGTTGATAAGAAACACGCATTAAACAGACTAAGTAATTCAAATCTCCGCAGTAGCAAAGTTTTCCTCAAGAGAACCACGACGGGCGGTCGAGTGACGAAAACATAGCATTATAATGTGCAAAGCAGGTACTGGGCCGCCTGGGGGAGGGAAATATATGCACAATTAGCCATCCAGATGATAACAATCAGCAATAGATGATCAGTCACGACAAGCAGAAAACACTGTAACCCTGTCGACACAATATGAGTATTCAGTCAGATTTATTTATATTTGATAAACTAATAAGATTCCTTTCTGCGCACAACAAGGTCGCCGCTCTAAATACACCATACCTGCGAAACTAAAGGCAGGTATGATAATATTTAAAGCATGGTTCTACGCAGAGTGGTACCTCACAGGTTTCACAAATAAAAATTGTTCTCTTTTCAACCCTGTTGCGGTCGGCACACCAAATGCACCGGAGGCGCCGTTTTTTATTTACTGGTGGAGGTTGTATGTCGTTTGTTTCAGTCTGTAAGTCAGTGGTCATGAAATTAGTCTTTGGGAAGTGGTTACCAGGGCGGAGGCGGGAAGGGTTGGCAAACTTGTCGTTCACTACTACTCGTCTTGCCGGCGTCCGTAGCTGTGCCAACAGGAGGTGCTTTTCCGTCAACTGCGACACAAGCGACGTCCTGAGCATCAAAGTAGTTACCTTCAATGAAGACGATTGCCGATACATCACCATAGAATTGTGAATACTCACGTTGAGCAGACGCTTGAACATCTTGTGGTACCATTTCTGGCACCTCTTGCGTTCAATTAAGTAGGGTTCCAGCATCTGATCTTTTTTGTCAACACCTCCCATGTATTTATTGTAGTCTCTGACAACTTTTGGTTTATATATTTTCGACCTATCCCTGGAAGGTCCAAGTTCCATTTCTGCGCCATGGTAGGTCGATATAGTCGTCACCTTCTTCTTGTCTTGCCACGATAGTACGGCGATATCACCAGCGTGGCGACCGAAATAATGTCCATCAGTCATGTCGATACGACTGAATTCTGGTGGAACATTGGACCTATTAGTGCGCAATGTCCCAGCGCAGTCTGTCTTATTTCGCTTGAGGAACCTAGCTAGTAGAGGAGAGTTGAACCAATTGTCCATCCAAAGCGTGTAGCCCTTATTCAATAGTGGTTTTATAAGCCTAAGCACTGTGGATGTGGATTTCAAAACCCCAGGTGTTGAATCTACAGCAGTTGTTTTTCCCGAATAAACAAAGAACGACCACAGATAGTTAGTCACGGAATCACAAAGTTCAAAACTCTTCAATCCGAATTTAGCAGCCTTTGTTTTAATGTATTGCTTCATACCCAATTGACCTTTCCATAATGTTAACGACTCGTCAATTGAAATATTTTGGCCTGGAACATAAAGTTCTTGAAACTTGGTATTCAAGTGATTTATTATAGGCAATATTTTCGAAAGCCGCATGTCTTCAGGACAAGTGTACCACGATCGTTGTCGTTGTAGTGTAAACACCTCACCAACTCACCGTACCGCTTGTAAGTAATTAATGTTCTAAACACATTAGTTTTCATCAACCAATGAGTTTAGAAACAAGAATTTATTGTTGGCATGCGAATAATTCCTAGCATCATGAAAAATGAAAACAAAATTAAAATTTCATGTCTGTCAGTGTTCTTCCATGTAAGGCTTAGATTGTCATGACGCCGAGCGTCCATCGCATATATGTTCGTCTCTGCTACAATTAAATCAAGAATCTCATCAGTCCATATAGCTCGAAATGCGTCATAGATGGTATCATACTTAGAGGTAGGCCCTGACATCTGGGGCACAAATGTTTCCTTTTGACCGGCATATGTACTTATGCCAGCCCAAAAGAACTCCGATGCGTTCTCACTATCGGTCAACAAATGATCACCGGTATCCGAAATGGGGTCATCCACTTCTTCACCATCTGCTTCAAATGTTAGCCGATGATCAGAACGTGCTGGCAACGGTGCACCTCGCGCTTGGCGAATGCGCCCACCGCGAGCCATACGGGTCATTTGTGCCCGAGATAAAACCGAGAGCTCGGGAGGTACCTGGTCATCCGTCGCATAAACCTCAGATGGTAAATTCCCGGATACCCAGGTATTTCCCGCTCCAACAGGACGTGCCCTCCGGCGGCGTTGCTGGACAGCAGCCCGGACGATGTTGCTGCCTTCGGTCCCAACACCGTTTCCGAGGGTGCGTCTGTTTCCGCGGCCGCGTCTACCCCCCCGTGACGCCTCCAGTGGAACAAGGAGCTCGAAATCTAAAAATAATGGTAGAAGTTATAGAAATTATTACTTTTTATCATATTTTGTAAAAGTTTATGTAAAATAATAATAAATAGATAAAAAAGTATATAAAATGTACCTTCTGCGTAGCTGCCATCCACTTGGCCAGCAATACCGCCACCGACGTCTGTCATCAATTCTGAAAATATAACAAATTATTAGAATGCAAGTACATAAATCGATATATACATATCTTAAAAAATAAATATATATTAATTTACGTTCTGCATGGCTGCCTCCCGCCTGGCTAGTACCGCCGCCACTGACATCTGTCATCAATTCTGAAAATATATCAAACTATTAGAATGCAAGTACATTTTTCGATATCTTCATAAGAAAAACTGTGCTTTATGTTACGTATTTATTACTGCAATATTTTTACTGGCACTCATACCATCGTCCGTGGTCTGGAAAACTACTTCCATCATCCCCACGTCCATATTCCTTGCGTAAAATGATGACGCCTGTAAATAAAGCAAATATATTATTATATAATTATTCACCGCATAATTTCAAGTGCAGTGTGAAATAAAATAAATAATGAATACCTCTTCGAAATCATCAACCGGGTTGAGGATTTCTTTCTCACTCGTCTCTTCGTCATCTTCTTCGCTGCTGGTACTTATCATTTCTGTTTCGAGAAATTCCAGCAACTCGGTTGGTGGCTCTTCCTCCGTTGCGCAATTCCATAATTTCCTAATGTGATTGTCACAATAATGAGTTTTATGTATTATTCTATCACTGAATTTTGGTAACCAAAAATCTTTACAGTTAGATACCTATTTATTATTTCTGTATGTTATTTTTTTTCTCCAATTCATTATCAATATTTAATATTATCACGATAGTACATAAAAAAAAATGATTATAAGCAATCATTATTAGCTTGAAATATCCATTCAAACTGACAAGAATCGAACACGTTTAAATATAGCATATAATAATTTGTTATCTTTTGTGCTATGCATAAAAACTTTGTCTTATAAACTTTAGTTTGAATTTTAAAAAAAAAAGGATTAAATTTTAAATTTAAAGAAATTTTAGATAAAGATTATGCACAATAACGATAATATACTTACTTTATAAAAAATATAATTAAAATTACAGTTACAAAATAAATTATTAATACCCACAAATCTTCGAATAAATTATCGATTCAATTTTGGTTGGCCCCATCACTAAATTATTCAATTCAGAAATTTGGTACATAAAACATATTTCGACATTCGAGTTGACATTTTAGAACAATACTTTGTAATTATATAGAAAGTCATTACTGTGTTTCGTGAATATTAAATGTAAATATATGCTTCCACTTTTTGCATAAAAATATTCATAAAATACAGGGAACTCAATTACTAAAAATGGATTTCAAAATGCGTTTGCGGCGATTTTAGCATTTTTTAAATTTTCTATAGGATAATTATTGCATTTTAAATCATCGAAACCTATTACATATAACATAAACACGTTTATAATATACTGATTAAAAAATACAAGTTTACTTACCTAGAAATTTCGTCGTATTTTTTGTTAAAAACGGTTTTTTGTAAATTCAGGCGCACACACTTCACGATTGTACTTGTCAATAAAGGGGGGAAAACAAAACGGTCACTTTGATTCAAGATAGTAAAATATCTGTGTAAAATAGCCTCGATATTTCAAAAACAATAACAAGCACTATTTCGTTCTCTTTCTGACATAAAAGAAATAATTAATTTTTAGATGAGAGGAAGAGAGATATATGCATTTTAATAATGTGCGGTCGTTCTGGCACAAATATGGTCTTAGGAGAGTATAATGCGCGCACGACATTTGGGACTATTTGGGTCTTAGAAGGTCCCAAGGGAGGTAGAGTGATTATTTTAGCCAGCGGAAGGCGCTTAAATATAAGGACGGCGAGATCGAAAATTGATCTTGAGAATCTTGTTTCATTAAGTTTGAATTCTTAAATTTCATTAAAAATAGAAATAGATTAAAAAATATATTTGGGCATCTAATAAAGCAACGATATACCGAAGCTCATGAACCGTTGCGACCCGTTGGTGGCGCGACAAAATCTGGCGGCCAAACTCCAACAATAATTTCTAAGTCCCTTTTAAATTCTGCTCATATAGTTACCCACACGCCCGGGATGCGAGCGGCACCAAGATAAAACACAATGTGATTCCGATAAAACTTTTAAGGTTTTAGACTCTTAGTTTGCGACCGATTTTTGCCACCCTCGCCTCGCCGGAGCGAGTGGCAGTAAATATGCCGTTAATCTCTGCGAAGTTGGATCAAGTTAAACTTCATGTCACGGAAGTTAACCTCAAGTAGGATCGTATGTCCGACAATTTACAAACAGTGTGCGTTGCTCCCGTTTATATAATGCGTCGGTACCCACACACAGTACCCACAAACTACTAACAGTACATGGCGCGGGCGGTGGCGGTGGGCGGGCGGTTTAGCTTGTTATCTTTACGTCGATAAAAGGGTTCTTATTTCATCACTTTAACATGCTTTCAAGTTATTTAGTTTCACAATGTAGATGTTATACATTTACTTTCAATATACCTAATAAAGAATCTCAACAACTGTTGATTCGAATAGAATAATTATAGTTATTCATTTTTGGGGTATTATGTAGTATTGCGCTACCTCGTACTTTAGTCAAGATGTTAAATATCTGCCCCGTTATTGGACACTGTAATGCCATCCAAAATGTTGGCTAAAAAAGGAGGTAGCACAACACGGCAAAAATAAATCAATTCAATAAATTTATGTAAATGAATGACTTCAATTATTATAGCTGAAGACTCTGGCATTGCCCGGGCTTTACCCAGAGTTTTTTCAAATTATCAGAAGCCATTGACATTCCTCTTGTCTTTCAAAATTTTATCAATCTTGGAATAAAACTGTGGATTTGAATAAAATTAAAAATTCACGTCACCCGTCTAGAGTCCGGCCGCCACAGAGAATGTTTCCTTTATTTAAATTGATTTTAAATAATCTCTTTCCAATCGATTATAAAAACATATTGTAACTAATTTTCGAAAGCGTGTCGGGTAATTTTATACTTACTAACATAAACCGAGGGTATTGAATTTGTAAAAAACAACACCATCAATCCAGTGAAAGCGAGGGGAAAATATTAAACGAAAGATGAAGAAGAATCAGAGATTGCACAAAATATGTCACTGTATAACGGAGAACCTTTGTATGTTTGCTTCCCCTTTACAAAAGTCAAGGTTTAATTTTTTCTTCATTCTCATCGGGACTGGGATATACATTCTATTTTATAGGACATCCACCATAATGGGATATATTAAATATAAAAATAATTTCTGCAAAGCTTTCTATTACAAATTTGCGACATATTAGATCTATCTAGCGGGGGTTTCGATTCTCAAATCTAGGCCGCTCGCAATCGCCGTCGGAGGAACATACTAGTACACCGGTTGACGCTCTCATTTTTGAGTCTCGTCGGAGGTACATACCTACTTACATAAGCCAAACATCAAAAGTCAACAGTGAGTTGAACCACTCGTGGTTCGAGTGGAATGACTTCGCCGAGAATCGAGGTCCTGGTCTTACTCAAATTAGTTTTCATATTTTATGCGGCATCTGTTTGTTTCTTAACATAGCGGAGATCATGTGTAAATGAATAAATATTTTGGTGACCATTTTTTTTCTGTCAGATAACGCAACAGTACTAAGATTGGATAAAGAGTGATCGAATAAAAGAATACAAACAAACACTCCTAACCGCATGATCTCTACGCGGTACGTATTTTTCTTTGCGTTTTATTCCATTAATTCGAAAAGTTTTGGCGGAATAACTCGCGTAGAAAATCCAAATGGTTGGCTCCTTTGGCGAAGACAACTTGACTCTCACACTCACTATTTCAAGTGGCATCCATAAATAGGAGCCACGTAGAATCTACAATCTGGCAGCTAGCGCGGTGGGGATAGTGTGTGTGTGCCGTACTACGGCTGCATATAAGGCACAATGCAGCCAGTGTGCTGTGTGCCGTGCTCAGTATATTGAAGCCATAGTACAGGGAAAGCGAGGTAGCATGTTGTTCAGGGTTCAGGTTACCCTGAGTAGCGGCTGACTCGTCACGAGCGACGTGGGCGCTGCACTGGCCGCAACAGGACTTCTCGTGTAATGCTGGTGCGATGTTCCTATCTACTTAATAAGGATTATGTTCTTGGATGGTTTACATATTACACATCGCATCATGTCAACAGATATGCGAAGGAGAGTGACACTTTATTCATCATCATGAAGTTAAGCGATGACGAATGTAATGAAGCGTTCGTTTGTGCCTTATAGTATTTCAGTCCATGCATAGACTTTATTTTAATAATGAGGTTGGACGTTTCATTATGATAGCAAAGTCTAGTTGAACGCATTTAGATGGTTGTATTTATTTTAGGTTAGATTAGGTCAGGGGTCAGGTTAGGTTAGATTAGATTTGCTCAAACAAAAACTAATATATTGATGACGCCACCATGACTGCTTTGTAAATGATTTTGCACGTTTGTAGTTGAAAAACTTTGTGTGTAATTATAAAAGCCGGGTTTTATTTTCGTTTGGAGGGCAAGTGTCATCAAGTCAATTTCAACCCTGTAGACTGCACCCCCAAACTGCAAAGAAACTTTATTTTTTTCGAACTGGGTATTTCAATCGTTTCTGTATTATCAGTTTGTGTTGAAATTTTGTACTAGCCAAGCTTTGTGGTGTGACCGAGATATTGCAATTGCATTATAGTACAGTTTCGCAAATTTTGGCTACTTGATCAACCTCTTAATCTGTGTTTACTTCGACTGTGTACACCTTCCTATTCAAAACCAATAAGTATATACCTACATAAGAAATAAAGTTAATTCAATTACTTGTTCATATCTGCGCAAGATTTAACAAAGTCTAGAAGTCTTATTTCATAGAGGTTTTGTTTGTATAAAGTATAATAATATTGAAATATGACAGATAGGTACATACATCCAAAAGGCGAAAATATTTCGAATAATGAATCCACACATTACAGCGTTGGGTCCAGATTTCAGATCACTTCGCCAGTATTTCAAACAAGACGATGTTTTTCTCCGCAAGTCATAAATCACAGCTGAGAACAATAAATATGAATTATCTCGATTTGAGGGGACGTAAAAGTTTATTCACCATTTTATGGTGTAGTGTCACAGCCTGTACTCGGGAAAGATTAAATTCTATTATTTCTGCGGATGTTCAAGCGAGAAGCTTACGACTTATGCTTGAGATATCTCGCCTTATGAGCTACGCTCACAGCTATTGATTTTGATGGAGCAAATAAACATGCTGTATTTCGTTTAATGAATGACATATTTTCAATATTTGTCATCCGACAATGACAAACATAGAAGACGAATTATTTTTTTTTTTAAATCTGTGATATTGAAATCTTCACGTAGAAATTGGAAATCTCTAAAAAAGGAAATATTTTTTAATTTTTTATGATTTGATATTTTCACGGCCAAAAGTATTATACTGATTTATTTTTGGGGTATTCTGCCTTCTTGCGCTTCTTAATTTTTTTAGCCAACTTTCGGGCAGCATTAAAGTGTTCATCATTACTGTAATGCTGTCCGAAATGTTGGCACGACAACACGGCATAATACCCCAAAAATAAGTCTTAATAATTTTTTTAATTTTATTGAATGTACTTCATATATTCTTTATAAATTAATATAATATGTGTTTGTGGGCATCCTTTAGCAAACGGCTATAAAATTGTAACTATATCATATTTTATTCACTAGATAAGATAATCATTATCACGTTTCAAGGCTTTTTAAAAAACCGCATATTCAAAAGCAAAAAAGATGACCTTTCATATCCTGGTAATAAACTCTTTATAAATTTAGTACTTATTTATAGGAAACCTATTTAGGGTAATAATTATTAATACATCCGATTCTTGGAAATTTATTTATGGAACGATGTAAATAAAGAAAGTAAACTAGAGCGCAATACAAATCACCCAATTATTAATAATATACTAGGTACTGTATTTTATTAATATATTATTGTGAAGCAACAGTTTTATTAGAAAAATTAACTTTAAAATTTCACGTATGTCTATTAGAGGTAATTTATTTCATTCATTCTTCTGTCATGTTTTCAAATTTACTAGTATTTTTGAAATGTTGGAATATGTTTTACTATTTCGGACATTTTAGTGCAAAATTCACGTTTTAAAAATAATCCGTAATCACACTACCTTTAAAAGACCATTTTTGTATTATTACGACGTATTTCAGCTACCTCGTTTTTTAACAAATGCTTGTTCTACAGTCGATGCTATTAATATTTGTGCTTCGATATTCATTGATTTAAAAACCAATATTTGCTTTAAAATATGAGGATTTAACTTCTTCTTTAAGAAACCATTATAAACGTTGTCTTTATACCTCATTAGTTTGTATTTTTATTAAGTTGTATAATAAATGTTGTTTGTTTATAATGTAAAAACATTTATTAAAGATTTTTTAAAATTAACAATCAATCAGTCTTCCCCGAATGTTCAGGCAGTTTTTTTAGGTATAATTTAGGTTAAAAAGCGGAATTTATAGTTTACGTATGTCATTGATGCAGCGATATACCTATTTCAACACAATCCGTGGCTGAAGGGAGTAAGGAAAGAGAAAGCAAAAAATTCGAAAATTTGAGAGTACTAGTAGTTATTTATTGTTTTTGCGTTTAACTCAAATTTAAATAAAATAAAATTTAATAATATAATTATTAAGTTCTGCAAGTATTTTTTGGTTTTTGTTATTTTTACAGCTGTTTCGGCTTTCAAGGCCATTTTCAAACGGTGGTTTAGCCACGTTTAGACGACTTATTAATATGATTCTATTTTACCCCCTCCTAAATTTAAAATGATTTATTACAGGTTAAACCAATTTATTGATAAAAATAATTGTGACAATAGATTTCATATTCTGTGGGGGTATTTTGAAGTCTGTTTTCTCCACATTAATGTTTTCTTAATTGTTCAATAATGATGTAGCAGTTATTAATTTATTTAAATGTGTTATATATTGTGAACATACTTAGAAGCGGGGAAAAGTACTACTAATAGTACTACTAGTAGCTATTGAGATCTATTCAGTAAACAGTGGTACAACTATTTCGAGTCAAAATCAGGCTATTCTTTTTTTATTGTTTTTTTTACCAACCCACAGGTCCGGAGCTAAGGAACTTACCTTTCTCCACGGAGTTATTTTGAAGCAAAAACTGAAGTAGTTATTTTTGAGAAGAAAATTAATCACTCTATCCGTCTCACGTTTTGAAGTGAGCGTACAGTACATGCCATGGCCACAGTCGAAACGGCTTTCGTAAGGGCACCCCATGAAAAAGTTGCCAGCTTTGAAAGTTTCTTCTGAGAAAAGTATTCTTTTTACGGTGGCAAACAGATCGTACAATCTCGGGCGCCGAACAGCAGTTTATACTTGTGGGTACTCGGGTATACTTGCGGGCGCTTATGCCCGTGTGTGTGTTCATTTCGGCGACCGGAAAGTACGGATAAAGAGGAACGCGGAATTTTATGACTCTCTTTTGTAAACGATTGTCACGCTTGCATTCTGGCAAAGAGGGATTCCAGCGGGGACGTCTATTTGTGAAATGGTTCGATTGATTTTGGCGGCGGCCGATTGGAAGTTTGGTGGCACTGTGCGGCGGGCGGATAGAGGGCGGCGGCAACTTTACACCAGTACCTACCTACTTGTTATTTCATCTGGAAATTTCATATTGTTTTCGTCGACCCTGGCGGACAAATATGGAATCGAAATTCAATCTACGTGGTTACATAAATACGTTACGCTTTTACAGGAGCACTCCTGTCCCGGTGCGTCCGGTACACCAGGGGGCACTGATCTGTTAATACTTGGAACACGTGCTCTGACGATGGGAAAGAGGTTGGAGATAAATCGACCAGTATACAGGCAACCTAATAAGCCAATATTGGAATTTAGGATAGGCAGGAATTGATTGACTCCCCGTCATGGTTCTTCTTGGTTTTTCTTACATTTTCTTCCGTCTTGGATCTTGTCCCTTCCTTGACTATTTCTGTATCTCCTAGTCTATGCTTACATTTTCTTGCTTCTTCTTGGCTTTCCTAATTTCTGCTTGAATCTTTTTACTTCTACTAGACTAATTCCACGTTAAATGACATGTGACCCATATCATTTAACGAAATGCGTTGAATGCTTATCCAAGTTCAGTGATACGAAACATTTTCGTATAACATAAATATAATAAATTATTTTAAAACATTTACACATTTCCAATCCACATATTCGATTTTTTTAAGCATTTTCAGGCAGGCTACAGTGCGGTGCAGCCCGGGGCTATTATATTATTATTTGTTTATTATTAATTACATTAATGATAATATTTATATTCAAATCCATAGAAATATTAATTAAGCACCATTCAATGATTTATCATACCAGCAATTATTATTTAAAACCGTTGTTAAAAAGGTTATGTTTGACGAAGGAAATTATTTTATTTATCAAATTTCAAGAGTGTGAAATATAAGGATATCACTTATTCCAACTCTTGCTGAAAGTTCTTACCCAAGTTGCGTTACTATTTGTTTTGTTTAGCACCTTCCATTTTCAAAGGTATACGTAAAACATATTTGTGACATAAGTGCACTGTTCTGGTTTCCAAGCGGTGCTACTAGCAGCGAAAAAATGTGCTTCAAAGTTCAAAGCTATGCAACCTGGGGGTTAAAAGTCAACGAAGAACTCTTCTGTGTTCAAAATATTTTGAAGAACGTTTCGTCAAAAGAACATTGAAAGTAAATCGATGGATGAAGCAGTGCCCAACAACATTACATTTAAGTATAATTATGTTTATGAGGTTAGAAAATATTTTGATAATTCATTATTATTTCTTCGATATTTACTACAAAGTCCTAAGCTTGTCAGATAAAATATTGTACTTACATTTAGTATTGTACAAACAATATTTTATTTCAGTTAAATTAATAGGTTTATGATAAGTAAGAAATAATTGTTGTTACCCAAAAATGTTAACAAAATGCCTAGCCACTGAATAATAACCATGAAAACGGTCTGGCGTTGCCGCCATCTTGGCAGCCATTTTTCTGCTATTGTTTGGACAGAATGTTTTATTGGTACGCCAAGTCCTCTCTCAGGTATTTTATTTGGTCATTGGAGTATTTTCGTGGTGTCCGAACTAAATTACAAAATGGTGAAATTCAAATACATACCGATATTACACTATCAGAATTACAAATGGACGATATTATCTACACATGGACAGATTAACATCTACTGAAATTACACAATTAAAAAAATCTTTTCAAATAATGTATAAATTTCAGAGTGTTTGTGTGTGCTTAAATTCGAGTCTCAGCAATCAAAAATTTTCAAAACATCGTACAAAACAAAAACACTGGGTAGGGGCCACAACGTTTTTAGTTCTCCGTTGGCAACGGAAAACAAAAACATTGTGGCGATGCAAAAAAAAATCATGTTTGCACAAACATTTAGTTTGATGTTTGTGGTGATCGTCGCTGTAGACCCACCTTTATGAATTTAATATTGGTCTATTTTACTATAGTCTATAGCTATTCCACTACCAACCACTTCTAACAGAATACATTAAGAAAGTTGACCTACGTAGGACCATGTTCATCCACGCTTTGCCTGGCATGTAAAACTAAATAAAATTAAATTACATTAACATTGTAAAATGATATGACATAACAATAGAAATATATTTACATTTTATTCTAGGAATGTATTTGAATTTAGCATTCAATATTTGGGGTTTTATTATGGGTCAATATTAGCGTTGACTTGGTAAAACATCATTGCAATTATTACACCCCCAGTGGGCCAGAAAGTCGGACACCTTTCTATAGAACTATGTGCAATAAATTTTGTAAGATTTGAAAAAATTGACTAATAATAACCAAGGGTTTCGTAAATAAGGTACATTGTTTGTATTGGGTCAATGCAAACACATATTTTACAATGAGAAATAATAAATGTTTAATCCTTGAATTCATGACATCGTTGAAGGACACTGTGTTCATAAAATACCAGGCTGTTAGATTAATTATTTTTAATAATTGAACCATATTTACAAATGTGAGGGAAAAATATTATATTATAAAAAATGGTGGGAAAATGAGTCTTATGTATAAATTAGTTGCAATAGGTATTGGCGCATTTATTCTGGAATGAACATGCCCTATCAAATTTCTAAAATAAAGTGGAAATCTTAACGAAATTAGTGATTCGTGTTTTTACACGACTTCAGTCGTGTAAAAACAGGTTTTATGGATGGACCTACAGTCAACTTTGCTCTAGCTAGCCTGGAAAAAATACGTTTCCTTTGGGGTTTATTTCATTATTTCTGATGAAAGTGTTACCAAAATCTCAAATTTTCACAGCGTTTTATATAAAATATTTTAATGGTAAGGTCCTGTTTTAATTAATCTTAAATATAAATAACTCAAATCCGTAGGGATTCCTCTACAAACGTTTGAGATTTTATTAATACGTTCATCAAAAATAATTTATCATTTGTTTGCAACCATAAGTGTTCCATCAATTAATAAATTGTATTTTCAAAAAGATGTTTGGATGAAATATAATCACTAAAATAAAACTTTTCAATTAGCTATTACTTGTTTATTATCTTCATACAAAACATATAGTAATAAAACAACACAAAAAAGTAAAGGTCTGTTGTATCTGAAATCCTCCATCAGATATTTTATTTTTTGTGACATTAAAAAAAAAAACATGACAACATGGGAAAAGTGTGATACAATAGACAATCGTCAAATGATGTATTTTTTCCATATCCGACAATATCTGCATATTGTTTTCTGCAAGTTTGTCAATAATATTGTACCTGTCGTTTACATCGATCGGGCCGTTTGCTCCCATTTCCGCATGCCCCGGAGTCGAGTAGAAAAGAAACAATAAACTTACTAAACCTTCACAATTCGAATGAATACCAAAACGAGGACTTCCGACCGAGCGAGCAATAAAAAAGGTTTATTAACTATTTGCGATGGATACAGGTGAAAAACTTTTTTACTGAATGCCCAAACCTACCGATAAGGTACCTACCGACAAAAACGTTAAACTTTGCTAAATTCGTTATTTTTCGCTGGAGAGTTTTCGGCTGTCCAAAGTAAACACACTGATTTTTTTGTTAAATAACAATTTTTAACATGGTTTGTTTTCACAACCTTTGGCTCCACTTTTAATATTTATAAAATATAAAACTCCTTATATGAGATTAGTAGATCGAAAGACTTTTAACTTTGGGCGACAGATTAATGAAACTATTAATTTTTTTCAGATTTTTTTTATTTAAATTGCTCCATAGGCACGCTGTTGTTATTTGTGTACATTTCATTCCATTCATCAGAAATAAAATTAAAGCATAATAATTATTGGTAGAATATAATATAGAAAAAATAATGCACACGTTTTTTAAAGATATTGAAGCGTGACGAATACTTAATGGCTAAGACATATTTATTTAAACAGAAATATGTATCATTTAGTTATTAATTGAATTATTTTTGCCAAGTTTCCATTCCGTGTATGAAAGTAATAATAAATGATATATATTTACCTCTATGTACACATCATAAATAACCCAGAAGATTATCGAATGTCTGGCCCATACCTTTTAATGTAAAGGATTTATGGACAATGTTCTATGTCATCCATCAACAACTCGTTTATTTTTTCAGGGACCAAATAACAATATTCAAAAGCTTCCATGAAATAATTTAATTTTTATTTAAGAAAGATGTGAGTGATTGTTGTACAAATATAATGTTGATTGTCATGTTTAGTAGACCTAGTCAAATTGGATCGTTATTAAACGTAGTAAACAAAAAATATTTCTTCTTATACATAACTAGCTGACGTGTATTCGGCGTTGCTTGACTTTTCTCTACTTTTCATAAATATAATATGCATGTTTTATATATATGTATTCCGGAAAAAAAATCTCTTCATGATAGTGAAAACCCTATCAAAATCCATAGTTTATAGTAACAACGCGCACAAACAGACAGAAGCGATTAACGATTTTTTTTATACTATTTAGAGATTTATTAAGGTGCACGCTTGTTATAAAATTAAAGTTGTCGATAGATTGGATGTCCGCGAAAGCTCACCACGTCATTCTATAATAAGGTTTAAGCCACGAAACTCCCATTTAACTATTTATTAAAGGGCACCCTTGTTATAATATTAAAGTTGTCGATAGATTGGATGTCCGCGAAAGCTCACCACGTCATTCTATAATAAGGTTTTAGCCACGAAACTCCCATTTAACTATTTATTAAAGGGCACCCTTGTTATAATATTAAAGTTGTCGATAGATTGGATGTCCGCGAAAGCTCACCACGTCATTCTATAATAAGGTTTTAGCCACGAAACTCCCATTTAACTATTTATTAAAGGGCACCCTTGTTATAATATTAAAGTTGTCGATAGATTGGATGTCCGCGAAAGCTCACCACGTCATTCTATAATAAGGTTTTAGCCACGAAACTCCCATTTAACTATTTATTAAATGGCACGCTTGTTATAATATTAAAGTTGTCGATAGATTGGATGTCCGTGAAAGCTCACCACGTCATTCTATAATAAGGTTTTAGCCACGAAACTCCCATTTAACTATTTATTAAAGGGCACCCTTGTTATAATATTAAAGTTGTCGATAGATTGGATGTACGCGAAAGCTAACCACGTCATTCTATAATAAGGTTTTAGCCACGAAATTCCCGTTTAACTATTTATTAAATGGCACGCTTGTTATAATATTAAAGTTGTCGATAGATTGGATGTCCGTGAAAGCTCACCACGTCATTCTATAATAAGGTTTTAGCCACGAAACTCCCATTTAACTATTTATTAAAGGGCAACCTTGTTATTATATTAAAGTTGTCGATAGATAAGATGTCCGCGAAAGCTCACCACGTCATTCTATAATAAGGTTTAAGCCACGAAACTCCCATTTAACTATTTATTAAATGGCACGCTTGTTATAATATTAAAGTTGTCGATAGATTGGATGTCCGTGAAAGCTCACCACGTCATTCTATAATAAGGTTTAAGCCACGAAACTCCCATTTAACTATTTATTAAATGGCACGCTTGTTATAATATTAAAGTTGTCGATAGATTGGATGTCCGTGAAAGCTCACCACGTCATTCTATAATAAGGTTTTAGCCACGAAACTCCCATTTAACTATTTATTAAAGGGCACGCTTGTTATAATATTAAAGTTGTCGATAGATTGGATGTCCGTAAAAAGCTCACAACGTCATTCTATAAAAAGGGTTTAGCCACGAAACTCCCATTTAACGATTTATTAAAGGGCACGCTTGTTATAATATAAAAGTTGTCGATAGATTGGATGTGCGTGAAAGCTCACCGCGTCATTCTATAATAAGGTTTTCGCCATGAAACTCCCATTTAACTATTTATTAAAGGGCACGCTTGTTATAATATTAAAGTTGTCGATAGATTGGATGTCCGTGAAAGCTAACCACGTCATTCTATAATAAGGTTTTAGCCACGAAACTCCCATTTAACTATTTATTAAAGGGCACGCTTGTTATAATATTAAAGTTATCGATAGATTGGATGTCCGTGAAAGCTCACCACGTCATTCTATAATAAGGTTTTAGCCACGAAACTCCCATTTAACTATTTATTAAATGGCACGCTTGTTATAATATTAAAGTTGTCGATAGATTGGATGTCCGTGAAAGCTCACCACGTCATTCTATAATAAGGTTTTAGCCACGAAACACCCATTTAACTATTTTTTAAAGGGCACGCTTGTTATTATATTAAAGTTGTCGATAGATTGGATGTCCGCGAAAGCTCACCACGTCATTCTTTAATAAGGTTTTAGCCACGAAACTCCCATTTAACTATTTATTAAATGGCACGCTTGTTATAATATTAAAGTTGTCGATAGATTGGATGTCCGTGAAAGCTCACCACGTCATTCTATAATAAGGTTTTAGCCACGAAACTCCCATTTAACTATTTATTAAAGGGCACCCTTGTTATAATATTAAAGTTGTCGATAGATTGGATGTCCGCGAAAGCTCACCACGTCATTCTATAATAAGGTTTTAGCCACGAAACTCCCATTTAACTATTTATTAAATGGCACGCTTGTTATAATATTAAAGTTGTCGATAGATTGGATGTCCGTGAAAGCTCACCACGTCATTCTATAATAAGGTTTTAGCCACGAAACTCCCATTTAACTATTTATTAAAGGGCACGCTTGTTATAATATTAAAGTTGTCGATAGATTGGATGTCCGTAAAAAGCTCACAACGTCATTCTATAAAAAGGGTTTAGCCACGAAACTCCCATTTAACGATTTATTAAAGGGCACGCTTGTTATAATATAAAAGTTGTCGATAGATTGGATGTGCGTGAAAGCTCACCGCGTCATTCTATAATAAGGTTTTCGCCATGAAACTCCCATTTAACTATTTATTAAAGGGCACGCTTGTTATAATATTAAAGTTGTCGATAGATTGGATGTCCGTGAAAGCTAACCACGTCATTCTATAATAAGGTTTTAGCCACGAAACTCCCATTTAACTATTTATTAAAGGGCACGCTTGTTATAATATTAAAGTTATCGATAGATTGGATGTCCGTGAAAGCTCACCACGTCATTCTATAATAAGGTTTTAGCCACGAAACTCCCATTTAACTATTTATTAAATGGCACGCTTGTTATAATATTAAAGTTGTCGATAGATTGGATGTCCGTGAAAGCTCACCACGTCATTCTATAATAAGGTTTTAGCCACGAAACACCCATTTAACTATTTTTTAAAGGGCACGCTTGTTATTATATTAAAGTTGTCGATAGATTGGATGTCCGCGAAAGCTCACCACGTCATTCTTTAATAAGGTTTTAGCCACGAAACTCCCATTTAACTATTTATTAAATGGCACGCTTGTTATAATATTAAAGTTGTCGATAGATTGGATGTCCGTGAAAGCTCACCACGTCATTCTATAATAAGGTTTTAGCCACGAAACTCCCATTTAACTATTTATTAAAGGGCACCCTTGTTATAATATTAAAGTTGTCGATAGATTGGATGTCCGCGAAAGCTCACCACGTCATTCTATAATAAGGTTTTAGCCACGAAACTCCCATTTAACTATTTATTAAATGGCACGCTTGTTATAATATTAAAGTTATCGATAGATTGGATGTCCGTGAAAGCTCACCACGTCATTCTATAATAAGGTTTTAGCCACGAAACTCCCATTTAACTATTTATTAAAGGGCACCCTTGTTATAATATTAAAGTTGTCGATAGATTGGATGTACGCGAAAGCTAACCACGTCATTCTATAATAAGGTTTTAGCCACGAAATTCCCGTTTAACTATTTATTAAATGGCACGCTTGTTATAATATTAAAGTTGTCGATAGATTGGATGTCCGTGAAAGCTCACCACGTCATTCTATAATAAGGTTTTAGCCACGAAACTCCCATTTAACTATTTATTAAAGGGCACGCTTGTTATAATATTAAAGTTGTCGATAGATTGGATGTCCGTAAAAAGCTCACAACGTCATTCTATAAAAAGGGTTTAGCCACGAAACTCCCATTTAACGATTTATTAAAGGGCACGCTTGTTATAATATAAAAGTTGTCGATAGATTGGATGTGCGTGAAAGCTCACCGCGTCATTCTATAATAAGGTTTTCGCCATGAAACTCCCATTTAACTATTTATTAAAGGGCACGCTTGTTATAATATTAAAGTTGTCGATAGATTGGATGTCCGTGAAAGCTAACCACGTCATTCTATAATAAGGTTTTAGCCACGAAACTCCCATTTAACTATTTATTAAAGGGCACGCTTGTTATAATATTAAAGTTATCGATAGATTGGATGTCCGTGAAAGCTCACCACGTCATTCTATAATAAGGTTTTAGCCACGAAACTCCCATTTAACTATTTATTAAATGGCACGCTTGTTATAATATTAAAGTTGTCGATAGATTGGATGTCCGTGAAAGCTCACCACGTCATTCTATAATAAGGTTTTAGCCACGAAACACCCATTTAACTATTTTTTAAAGGGCACGCTTGTTATTATATTAAAGTTGTCGATAGATTGGATGTCCGCGAAAGCTCACCACGTCATTCTTTAATAAGGTTTTAGCCACGAAACTCCCATTTAACTATTTATTAAATGGCACGCTTGTTATAATATTAAAGTTGTCGATAGATTGGATGTCCGTGAAAGCTCACCACGTCATTCTATAATAAGGTTTTAGCCACGAAACTCCCATTTAACTATTTATTAAAGGGCACCCTTGTTATAATATTAAAGTTGTCGATAGATTGGATGTCCGCGAAAGCTCACCACGTCATTCTATAATAAGGTTTTAGCCACGAAACTCCCATTTAACTATTTATTAAAGGGCACGCTTGTTATAATATTAAAGTTGTCGATAGTTTGGATGTCCGTGAAAGCTCACCACGTCATTCTATAATAAGGTTTTTCCCACGAATCTCCCATTTAACTATTTATTAAAGGGCACGCTTGTTATAATATTAAAGTTGTCGATAGATTGGATGTCCGTGAAAGCTCACCACGTCATTCTATAATAAGGTTTAAGCCACGAAACTCCCATTTAACTATTTATTAAAGGGCACGCTTGTTATAATATTCAAGTTGTCGATAGATTGGATGTCCGCGAAAGCTCACCACGTCATTCTATAATAAGGTTTTAGCCACGAAACTCCCATTTAACTATTTATTAAAGGGCACGCTTGTTATAATATTAAAGTTGTCGATAGATTGGATGTCCGTGAAAGCTCACCACGTCATTCTATAATAAGGTTTTAGCCACGAAACTCCCATTTAACTATTTATTAAAGGGCACGCTTGTTATAATATTAAAGTTCTCGATAGATTGGATGTCCGTGAAAGCTCACCACGTCATTCTACAATAAGGTTTTAGCCACGAAACACCAATTTAACTATTTTTTAAAGGGCACGCTTGTTATTATAGTAAAGTTGTCGATAGATTGGATGTCCGCGAAAGCTAACCACGTCATTCTATAATAAGGTTTTAGCCACGAAATTCCCGTTTAACTATTTATTAAATGGCACGCTTGTTATAATATTAAAGTTGTCGATAGATTGGATGTCCGTGAAAGCTCACCACGTCATTCTATAATAAGGTTTTAGCCACGAAACTCCCATTTAACTATTTATTAAAGGGCAACCTTGTTATTATATTAAAGTTGTCGATAGATAAGATGTCCGCGAAAGCTCACCACGTCATTCTATAATAAGGTTTAAGCCACGAAACTCCCATTTAACTATTTATTAAATGGCACGCTTGTTATAATATTAAAGTTGTCGATAGATTGGATGTCCGTGAAAGCTCACCACGTCATTCTATAATAAGGTTTAAGCCACGAAACTCCCATTTAACTATTTATTAAATGGCACGCTTGTTATAATATTAAAGTTGTCGATAGATTGGATGTCCGTGAAAGCTCACCACGTCATTCTATAATAAGGTTTTAGCCACGAAACTCCCATTTAACTATTTATTAAAGGGCACGCTTGTTATAATATTAAAGTTGTCGATAGATTGGATGTCCGTAAAAAGCTCACAACGTCATTCTATAAAAAGGGTTTAGCCACGAAACTCCCATTTAACGATTTATTAAAGGGCACGCTTGTTATAATATAAAAGTTGTCAATAGATTGGATGTGCGTGAAAGCTCACCGCGTCATTCTATAATAAGGTTTTCGCCATGAAACTCCCATTTAACTATTTATTAAAGGGCACGCTTGTTATAATATTAAAGTTGTCGATAGATTGGATGTCCGTGAAAGCTAACCACGTCATTCTATAATAAGGTTTTAGCCACGAAACTCCCATTTAACTATTTATTAAAGGGCACGCTTGTTATAATATTAAAGTTATCGATAGATTGGATGTCCGTGAAAGCTCACCACGTCATTCTAAAATAAGGTTTTAGCCACGAAACTCCCATTTAACTATTTATTAAATGGCACGCTTGTTATAATATTAAAGTTGTCGATAGATTGGATGTCCGTGAAAGCTCACCACGTCATTCTATAATAAGGTTTTAGCCACGAAACACCCATTTAACTATTTTTTAAAGGGCACGCTTGTTATTATATTAAAGTTGTCGATAGATTGGATGTCCGCGAAAGCTCACCACGTCATTCTTTAATAAGGTTTTAGCCACGAAACTCCCATTTAACTATTTATTAAATGGCACGCTTGTTATAATATTAAAGTTGTCGATAGATTGGATGTCCGTGAAAGCTCACCACGTCATTCTATAATAAGGTTTTAGCCACGAAACTCCCATTTAACTATTTATTAAAGGGCACGCTTGTTATAATATTAAAGTTGTCGATAGATTGGATGTCCGCGAAAGCTCACCACGTCATTCTATAATAAGGTTTTAGCCACGAAACTCCCATTTAACTATTTATTAAAGGGCACGCTTGTTATAATATTAAAGTTGTCGATAGTTTGGATGTCCGTGAAAGCTCACCACGTCATTCTATAATAAGGTTTTTCCCACGAATCTCCCATTTAACTATTTATTAAAGGGCACGCTTGTTATAATATTAAAGTTGTCGATAGATTGGATGTCCGTGAAAGCTCACCACGTCATTCTATAATAAGGTTTAAGCCACGAAACTCCCATTTAACTATTTATTAAAGGGCACGCTTGTTATAATATTCAAGTTGTCGATAGATTGGATGTCCGCGAAAGCTCACCACGTCATTCTATAATAAGGTTTTAGCCACGAAACTCCCATTTAACTATTTATTAAAGGGCACGCTTGTTATAATATTAAAGTTGTCGATAGATTGGATGTCCGTGAAAGCTCACCACGTCATTCTATAATAAGGTTTTAGCCACGAAACTCCCATTTAACTATTTATTAAAGGGCACGCTTGTTATAATATTAAAGTTCTCGATAGATTGGATGTCCGTGAAAGCTCACCACGTCATTCTACAATAAGGTTTTAGCCACGAAACACCCATTTAACTATTTTTTAAAGGGCACGCTTGTTATTATAGTAAAGTTGTCGATAGATTGGATGTCCGCGAAAGCTCACCACGTCATTCTTTAATAAGGTTTTAGCCACGAAACTTCCATTTAACTATTTATTAAAGGGCACGCTTGTTATAATATTAAAGTTGTCGATAGATTGGATGTCCGTGAAAGCTCAACACGTTTCTATAATAAGGTTTTAGCCACGAAACTCCCATTTAACTATTTATTAAAGGGCACGCTTGTTATTATATTAAAGTTGTCGATAGATTGGATGTCCGCGAAAGCTCACCACGTCATTCTTTAATAAGGTTTTAGCCACGAAACTCCCATTTAACTATTTATTAAAGGGCACGCTTGTTATAATATTAAAGTTGTCGATAGATTGGATGTCCGTGAAAGCTCACCACGTCATTCTATAATAAGGTTTTAGCCACGAAACTCCCATTTAACTATTTATTAAAGGGCACGCTTGTTATAATATTAAAGTTGTCGATAGATTGGATGTCCGCGAAAGCTCACCACGTCATTCTATAATAAGGTTTTAGCCACGAAACTCCGTTTAAACTATTTATTAAAGGGCACGCTTGTTAAAATATTAAATTTGTCGATAGATTGGATGTCCGCGAAAGCTCACCACGTCATTCTATAATAAGGTTTAAGCCACGAAACTCCCATTTAACTATTTATTAAAGGGCACGCTTGTTATAATATTAAAGTTGTCGATAGATTGGATGTCCGTGAAAGCTCACCACGTCATTCTATAATAAGGTTTTAGCCACGAAACTCCCATTTAACTATTTATTAAAGGGCACGCTTGTTATAATATTAAAGTTGTCGATAGATTGGATGTCCGTGAAAGCTCACCACGTCATTCTATAATAAGGTTTTAGCCACGAAACTCCCATTTAACTATTTATTAAAGGGCACGCTTGTTATTATATTAAAGTTGTCGATAGATTGGATGTCCGCGAAAGCTCACCACGTCATTCTATAATAAGGTTTTAGCCATAAAACTCCCATTTAACTATTTATTAAATGTCACCCTTGTTATAATATTAAAGTTGTCGATTGATTGGATGTCCGTGAAAGCTCACCACGTCATTCTATAATAAGGTTTTAGCCACGAAACTCCCATTTAACTATTTATTAAAGGGCACGCTTGTTATAATATTAAAGTTGTCGATAGATTGGATGTCCGTGAAAGCTCACCACGTCATTCTATAATAAGGTTTTAGCCACGAAACTCCCATTTAACTTTTTATTAAAGGGCACGCTTGTTATAATATTAAAGTTGTCGATTGATTGGATGTCCGCGAAAGCTCACCACGTCATTCTATAATAAGGTTTTAGCCACGAAACTCCCATTTAACTATTAATTAAAGGGCACGCTTGTTATAATATTAAATTTGTCGATAGATTGGATGTCCGTGAAAGCTCACCACGTCATTCTTTAATAAGGTTTAGCCACGAAACTCCCATTTAACTATTTATTAAAGGGCACGCTTGTTATAATATTAAAGTTGTCGATAGATTGGATTTTTTTTTATTTTTTATATTTACTCCACACAGGAGGCCCTGAAGAAAATAATTTCCCTCAGGGCCTATGTCATCTTTGGGGATGCTGTGTGGAGGGTCTTTTTGTGGAGAGGAAGGAGTGAACATGGGTCTTGAAGAGTCCCATGTTGTAGGAGGGAGGAAACACAGAGGCCGGCAGTTCGTTCCACAGCCGAGCTGTTGAAATTAAGAACGAATCGTAGAAGCGACCCGTTCTCATGTGACAAGTGTCAACTGTGTACAAATGTTGGGCGCGCGTTTGGCGTGTATCCCAACTACGCACCGGTGCCGAAGGGATCAATGACGCTAGTTCCTCAGAGCATCTTCCATTGTAATACCGATAGAACAAGGACAGCATACCTACCTGACGCCTGTGCTCTAAAGATTGCAGTCCGTTTGTTAAGATTGGGGAATCTATCAAACGGACCGCCCGTTTCTGCACAGAGTCAAGGGTTTTTTTCAGGTATTTTGGGGCTCCAGACCAGAGATGGCTGCCAAATTCGACAGTAGGGCGCACTTGCGATTTGTACAGGGTGAGCAGTTGTGTACTATTAAAGTATCTGCGGGCCCTGTACAGTACGCCCAGCTTCTGAGAGGCCAACTTTACTCTGGCTTCGATGGAGCCCCCGTACCTGAGCTGGTCACTTATAGTTAGACCAAGCATATCAATGGAAGGCCTGTTCGGAAGATTACTTCCGTTGAAGGAGACTAGATTATCATTTGGATCCCTTTTAGACGTAATCAGACAAGATTGGGTCTTTGAAACATTAAATTCGACGAGATTATTTTTACCCTAGGAGGAAATACTCTCGAGATATTCGTCCATTCTCTGCTTCAAAGCCCTCCGAGCCGTTGGAGTTTGTGTGCCCTTTGGGGGCTTGTCAAACAAAAAGCTATCATGAACTGTACTGTCATCCGCGTAACAATGAATCGGTGCACATGTCAAAAGGTCATTGATGTGCAACAAAAACAAAGTCGGAGACAGAACCGATCCCTGTGGGACGCCAGCATTTATGGAGTGCGAGGAAGAGGTGAAACCGTCAGCAACCGCCTGAATCAACCTATCCCTTAAAAAGTCAGCAATCCACGTACACAGGGATGCGGGAAGTCCGTAAGAATGCAATTTGTTGACAAGTCCTCGGTGCCAGACCCGGTCAAAGGCCTTGGATATGTCTAGTGCGACCGTTTGGGTCTCACCGTGACGTTCCAGGCACCGCCCCCAAACATGCGTCACATACGCGAGAAGATCACCGCACGAGCGGTTCCGCCGGAATCCGTATTGACGGTCGTTGATAATTTTGTTCTTCTCGAGGTATGTGAGCAGTTTGTCGTTGATCACACGTTCCATCACTTTGGACAGAACTGATGTGATCGCTATGGGGCGGTAGTTGGCGGGGTTGGAGCGGTTACCTTTCTTGGGAATAGGGTGAATTACCGCTTTTTTCCAACCAGAGGGCACAGTGCCACACTTCAGGGACATTTTGAAGAGCTTTGTCAAAACTGGAACTATTTCCGCAGCACACCTCTGCAATACCAGGGCAGGTATTCCATCAGGTCCACTAGCTTTGTTAACATCGAGCCCCCGTATGACGTGGAGTACATCCCGATGCCGGATCCTCAGCTTTTTCATATAGAAGCCGCAGTGAGGAACCGACGGCGGAACAGCACCCCCGTCGTCGAGGGTCGAGTTTTCCGCAAACATTATCCCTAAAAGGTTTGCCTTTTCGGTGGCGGTGTTTGCTAGTGAGCCGTCAGGTCTGGTAAGAGGTGGCAAACTGGGTTTGCAAAAATTTCGACCTATTGAGCCCGCAAGCGACCAGAATGCTCTGCTGCCATGCGGGCAGGCAGCCAGCTTTTTGCTGATCTGCAGGTCGTGTTCGAATTTTGACCTATTGATGATTCTCTTGCATTCCTTTGCCGATTTGTTGTATGCTGATCTGCTTTCGGGCGTTCGAGATGTGTTGTAGGCTCGGTAAGCCGCGTTTTTTCGTCGAACTGCTTCGGAGCATTGTCGACTGAACCACGGCTTTGAGCCCACACCAGTTTCTTTAGTAGTCGATTGTATGAAGCCATCCATCGCCGATTTGATGACTTCACCAATCTCCTGGGCACATCTTGAAGGGTCCGAAGTCCGAAAACAAACAGCTGACCACGGAAAAGCATTGAAATGGGTCCGCATACCGAACCAATCTGCTGACCTATAGTGCCACACTTTTCTCCTCAGCCTCTCATTGGTTGGTCTGAGGCTAACGGGGATTGATGTCGTCACTAGGCAGTGGTCAGATGATCCCAGAGGCGCTGTGACGTCAATCTTATAACCGTGTGGCACAGTAGTTAAGAATAGGTCTAACAGATTGGAGCGGTGAGTCTGGACATCAGGAACCCTTGTAGGCTCCTGAACCAATTGCTCTAATCCGTAGCAAATGGCAAAGGATTCCGCCTGTCGGCCAGCCGAGTCCGTTGGGCCTGAGAATTTCAACCATGGTTCGTTATGAACGTTGAAGTCCCCCAGAACAACAAACTCGGCCGAAGGGTAGCGGGGCAGGAGATCATCAATAGTATCGCTCAAATGTTTGAAGAGCTCGGAAGTGTCTGATTCGCTATGGTTCGGTGAGTGGTATAGACATGCGTAGAATCTTGCCGTACTGGCAAGATTGACGCGCACCCACATTACGTCGAATCTGGAGTTTTCCAGACACAATTGTCGCACACAGTTGACGTCAGCTCGACTATAGAGGCAGACTCCTCCTTTCAGTCGGAATTTGCTTGCGAGGGTAAAGCCCGGGCAGTCCAGATAGGAGGAGTCTGGCGGCTCGGCTATCTGAGTTTCGGATAGGAAAAGAAGGTTGGGACGTTGGGACAAAAGATGGTGATGGACGGAATTTAAATTTGTGTGCAGGCCGCGAATGTTGGCAAAATTTACCAACAGTTTTGGCCCGCACCGGGGACGCCTGCTACTCGCCGCTGTAATGATGTTAAAATTGTTGTGTTGTATGTTCATGAATTTAATTTTTTTTTTTTTTTGTAAGGGTAGGAGGTGAAAGGAAAGGTCTGGAAAGGAAAGGTATGAGGGGTGGGTAGGAATCTGGGGTTCAGGCTGTCCAGGAGTGATGAGCGTTTGGTTACAGCCCACCCACTGCGGTGCTAGGCGATAGGCTGGGAGAGTCCGGCTGGAGAGGGCATCCAATGCGCCCCAAACGCTGCTGCTGGGTCCCCTCCGGTCACGAACCGGCACAACAGCAGTGGCGGGGTTTTTTCACTCGCTGATGGGGCAGCCCACCCTAAGTCGTGAGCCTGAGGGTCGGGCCCCTGTACTATCGAGCGGTCCGGACAGCGGTAACCGGTTGTAAAGGGTCTCCCTCAACCAGCATCTCCCAACCGGCCCACCACGCAGAAGGTGGGCCGACGCACCCGCCACCAAGACCCGGGCAAACCCTAACCCATGAACCCGGGCACCCCTGCTAAGTCACCAAACGTAGCGAACCACTTGGGGTGACCTGTGGCAGAGGTGTTGGTCATCCAATAAATGGTTCCCAGGGCGGCGGTACCCATTCCCGCCTACCAAATTGAAATGATGAATTGAAATCAGATGTCCGTGAAAGCTCACCACGTCATTCTATAATAAGGTTTTAGCCACGAAACTCCCATTTAACTATTTATTAAAGGGCACGCTTGTTAGATTATTAAAGTTGTCGATAGATTGGATGTCCGCGAAAGCTCACCACGTCATTCTATAATAAGGTTTTAGCCACGAAACTCCCATTTAACTATTTATTAAATGGCACGCTTGTTATAATATTAAAGTTGTCGATAGATTGGATGTCCGTGAAAGCTCACCACGTCATTCTATAATAAGGTTTTAGCCACGAAACTCCCATTTAACTTTTTATTAAAGGGCACGCTTGTTATAATATTAAAGTTTTCGATCGATTGGATGTCCGTGAAAGCTCACCAAGTCATTCTATAATAAGGTTTTAGCCACGAAACTCCCATTTAACTATTTATTAAAGGGCACGCTTGTTATAATATTAAAGTTGTCGATAGATTGGATGTCCGCGAAAGCTCACCACGTCATTCTATAATAAGGTTTTAGCCACGAAACTCCCATTTAACTATTAATTAAAGGGCACGCTTGTTATAATATTAAAGTTGTCGATTGATTGGATGTCCGCGAAAGCTCACCACGTCATTCTATAATAAGGTTTTAGCCACGAAACTCCCATTTAACTATTTCTTAAAGGGCACGCTTGTTATAATATTAAAGTTGTCGATAGATTGGATGTCCGTGAAAGCTCACCACGTCATTCTTTAATAAGGTTTTAGCCACGAAACTCCCATTTAACTATTTATTAAAGGGCACGCTTGTTATAATATTAAAGTTGTCGATTGATTGGATGTCCGCGAAAGCTCACCACGTCATTCTATAATAAGGTTTTAGCCACGAAACTCCCATTTAACTATTAATTAAAGGGCACGCTTGTTATAATATTAAAGTTGTCGATAGATTGGATGTCCGTGAAAGCTCACCACGTCATTCTATAATAAGGTTTAGCCACGAAACTCCCATTTAACTATTTATTAAAGGGCACGCTTGTTATAATATTAAAGTTGTCGATTGATTGGATGTCCGTGAAAGCTCTCCACGTCATTCTATAATAAGGTTTTAGCCACGAAACTCCCATTTAACTATTTATTAAAGGGCACGCTTGTTAGAATATTAAAGTTGTCGATAGATTGGATGTCCGCGAAAGCTCACCACGTCATTCTTTAATAAGGTTTTAGCCACGAAACTCCCATTTAACTATTTATTAAATGGCACGCTTGTTATAATATTAAAGTTGTCGATAGATTGGATGTCCGTGAAAGCTCACCACGTCATTCTATAATAAGGTTTTAGCCACGAAACTCCCATTTAACTTTTTATTAAAGGGCACGCTTGTTATAATATTAAAGTTTTCGATAGATTGGATGTCTGTGAAAGCTCACCACGTCATTCTATAATAAGGTTTTAGCCACGAAACTCCCATTTAACTATTTATTAAAGGGCACGCTTGTTATAATATTAAAGTTGTCGATAGATTGGATGTCCGCGAAAGCTCACCACGTCATTCTATAATAAGGTTTTAGCCACGAAACTCCCATTTAACTATTAATTAAAGGGCACGCTTGTTATAATATTAAAGTTGTCGATAGATTGGATGTCCGTGAAAGCTCACCACGTCATTCTATAATAAGGTTTAGCCACGAAACTCCCATTTAAATATTTATTAAAGGGCACGCTTGTTATAATATTAAAGTTGTCGATAGATTGGATGTCCGTGAAAGCTCACCACGTCATTCTATAATAAGGTTTTAGCCACGAAACTCCCATTTAACTATTTATTAAAGGGCACGCTTGTTATAATATTAAAGTTATCGATAGATTGGATGTCCGTGGAAGCTCACCACGTCATTCTATAATAAGGTTTTAGCCACAAAACTCCCATTTAACTATTTATTAAAGGGCACGCTTGTTATAATATTAAAGTTGTCGATAGATTGGATGTCCGTGAAAGCTCACCACGTCATTCTATAATAAGGTTTTAGCCACGAAACACCCATTTAACTATTTTTTAAAGGGCACGCTTGTTATAATATTACAGTTGTCGATAGATTGGATAGTAATAATATTAATTGACTGCCGTAATATAATACCATATTATGAATACGAACCAAATTCATTTATAGAAAACGAATTTTATAAACTATATTATGATAAAACTATACTAAAAGACAGAACGATTAGTTATAATAGACCCGATATAGTTTTACATGACAAAATTCAAAAAATTACTTCCAAATTCCTGTGATATTCAAAAATCTGTTAATGATAAAATAAGAAAATACACAGATTTAGGAAATGAGATAAAAATAATTTGGCATTCTCAGACTATAAAAATATTACTATTTGTTATTTCGGCTACTGGCATTATACCTAGCTCTCTCATTAAAAATTTAGGCTTATTAGATCCATCAAAAAATTTATATATATAAAAATGCAAAAATCAGCCTTTTTAAATACATGTAGGATAACGAAATTTTTTTAAAATAATTATGTTGAGGGATCAGTAGGATTTATAGACCCTGTTTGGAGTTCTACCGAGCCGAACCCTCTGATATGAAAATATCTGGAGTTGATGAATTATTATCCCATTTGATCTCTGGTGAGTTATGTTCTTAAAATTATCCGTACAGTGTGCCTTTCTTACCTAAAAATACTGTTTTTACAAAGTGATTCAATACTTAGAATAACAATCACAGCAGTACAGGACAAAACAAGAACATAATATAAACCAGGGGACAGTTTGTGCTCAGAAATGAGAATCTTCTGAGCAGACATTTTAAAAAGGAACAATAAGGAGGCAACCGAAACCAAACAATTATTTTGAAGTGTATTCCAGATGAGCGGTCCTGTTACACGAAAAGAGCGATCATAATAAACGGCTCGATTTGACCTAGAAAGTTCGATTAGACGATTACTAACATCTAGATCTGCTGACCTTAGAGGGATAGCCATGAAAGCTTACCAAGTCATTCTATAATAAGCTTTTGGCTACAAAAAGTCCATTTTACTATTTTAGTAAGATGAGGAGCAATTATTTTTAATTTTCAATGAAAAAAGTGCGTATAAAACGGTTTTATCACAATTCAGGACAGTGACAAATCAACATACCTTTGAAAAGTGATATAAAGTCATTAAAATTGATTTTTAAACACTGACTTATCGTAACCTATTAAACCTAGTTTTTTCATTACTTTTCAAGCTTTAATATCACTTTTCAAAAGTGTGTTGAATTGGCACTGTCCTGAGTTATCCGGTTACCGAAAAAACTCGGGCCATACTACTATATTAATGGTAGTTCATCAAATATTGTCATGTAATAATCCAGCTGGAAAATTACAGTTAATCGACTTATTTAATAATTTTTTTATCTTTATAAACCTATGGCGCAACGAAATTCTCGGAAATCCTTTTGTTTGTTTGTTATTGAATAATATTTATAGTTTCCAGACAAAGAAAAGTGAACTTCGAAAGTCCAACTTAAATTATATATTCTATTCACCACTGAATTGTACAACACTATAGAGTATAGATTCCACCATCGTTTAATTCACAACATAATTGGTTAGGTTATTCATATGTACATTGTGTATTTCGTCTCTTATGATACTATTTTGTAAACTTATTTTACAAAATAAATGTTGATGTATCTACATGTTGTATTATCTATGTAATCTGTGTGATTGCACTAATCTCCCCATAATCTGGAATAAAGACCAAAAATAAAATTTGAATTTAAAATTTTCACACAATTAACATACGCTGATCACCTCCTATTTTTCCTGCCAAAAAATTGTAGCTTCCGCGTACCCAATTTCTACTTATTTGTAACACGTTTCTTACCAACTCTTAAAGTATTTTTGAAGATAATATCTTTACATTTATTATGCCTAAACGTTAATTATATAAAACTCCCTCAATAGAAAAAAATTGCAAAGTAACACATTGTGTTCTGTTGTTTAATATGTTATAGGCATGAAAAAAGTCACAGTGAATCTTAAAAAGCAACTAAAACATTTGTCGAGAGATGTTTGCTCTATTTCAAACGAGTCATGTTTTATTAAATATTTGCATCATTTTCACTTAATTATTATCGTTTTTTTAATATATATACTTTTCAAACCATCTTTGAACGCTTACTACGGGGCCTCAAGCGTTTTCTTTCGCGTTAAGTGAATGAAAATGTGTAGTGAAAGTGTTAAATTGTTTTGATTCACGGTTACTCTGGATATCTTTGCTTTACCACTCATTCCTTCAGTCGTTTATTTATGCATCTCTTTATGGTCCCTCGCGACTCGAGATCGTGCCCGTCTGAACTCAGTCCTTTGGACACAGCCACTGCCCTCTGCATTCTGCCGTTACTTGCAGATTTCACTTTAATTTGAGTAACAAGTTTATTTTGATACTTTGACAATATTATTTCGACACTTTCCTTTCCAGCGATTGAGATTTTGAGTACTATATATATAATAATAATAATAATAAATTCTTTATTCCAGGATGTGGGGAGGTTAGTGCAATCCCACACATCCCATAGAGGATATAAGTACAAATAATATTTACATATAGTAAAATAAATAAAAAGAGATTAATAAAATAAAAAATTAAATAGAAAATGAAATTAAGTTAAAGCAGAGAAGCACGGGAATCCATCGGATCTGAGATTGTGGGAGCAAGTATCTTTCTCCAATGGTTTTCAATGCTCGATCCTGAAGTCAGGCGGGATTCTATGATAATAATGTTTCTGGAATGGTTTATCCTTTCCCTCAGTCCTGCAATCCTGGTTCTTAACAGAGCTGTAAATCCTGGAACTCGCCCTTACCTTAATACACCACTTCACCAATAAACATGTTTATAAATTTAACATAACACTTGTAGTGGTACGCAACTACTTCATTCGAACGAAATTCTAGAAGTCTCGATTGTTCCAAACAAACTTCTTGGATGTTCTTTTATTTATTTGTTTGGAAAATTCTACATAGCAACCAAATTGTTCCAGAAGCTTCTTCACCTTTTAAAATCGACAGCATGAAGAATTTAGTCAGTCATCAATCTCCCATCAGTTAACAGGGTGCTCAACGAGTGATAATCCGCGCACCTCACCTGCGCGAAGGACATTCTTCCCGGCTCTCATCATGGACTCCATCGGGACATCATCATAGCGCTTTGGCCCAGATCGCCGTTCCTGGCCAACGCTACGTGGATTACAGCGCCCTGGTTCCAGCGTCTCTGACCAGCGCTTCATCCACTCACCATGACCACCACGAGGACACGCAGCATCCTCACTGGTCTACCAGCTCCCGCTCAACCGCATACAAGGTCCACCGCACCTTCGGCATTCTCGTCAGCACTGGAGTACTGATTGCCAAGATCGCCAGTGCCTGACAGACAACGAGTCCGGTCACCAGCGCCCGGCGTCGACTCACAGACCCGCGCTTGACCTGCCATCACAGCCAGCATCCGGAGAATACAACATCAGTCCTACGCCCACTCTCATCACGGCCCTGACTCACAAAATAAACACTCTGACCTTCACAACATCTTTCATTCCGTGCCTCCTCACCAGATCACCAAAGTGGTGACCCCGACGTGATTGTGTTACCCCGACTCACCGGTAACCCCGTCTCAAAATGGGTGATCGGTTGAGGCACCATGGAGCTGCGTGCACCAGACCATCTCCGCACCAGCGCGGATAATAGTGTCCACCATGGTTACCTTGAGTTTATCCTCAGCTTGTGTTGTGAACAGTGTTTGTAATTTATAATAATTTTGTTTTTCTAACCATTTTTTATATATATATATATATTTTTTTTTTTACGTGAGAGAATATACAACAACTGTACAGTGGCCCTGAATCCAAGATAAATGTAACGATACCAGCACCAACCCTTCCTACTCCCATCAACAAGCAAGATCTGACTCAACTTTTCTTTCTATCGCGGCCCTCAACCATGCCGCTGGAAGGGGAGTACTGTAGTGGTACGCAACTACTTCATTCGAACGAAATTCTAGAAGTCTCGATTGTTCCAAACAAACTTCTTGGATGTTCTTTTATTTATTTGTTTGGAAAATTCTACATAGCAACCAAATTGTTCCAGAAGCTTCTTCACCTTTTAAAATCGACAGCATGAAGAATTTAGTCAGTCATCAATCTGCCATCAGTTAACAAGGTGCTCAACGAGTGATAATCCGCGAACCTCACTTGCGCGAAGGAAATTCTTCCCGGCTCTCATCATGGACTCCATAGGGATATCATCATAGCGTTTTGGCCCAGATCGCCGTTCCTGGCCAACGCTACGTGGATTACAGCGCCCTGGTTCCAGCGTCTCTGACCAGCGCTTCATCCACTCACCATGACCACCACGAGGACACGCAGCATCCTCACTGGTCTACTCAGTTCCCGTTCAACCGCCTAAAAGGTCCACCGTACCTTCGGCCTTCCCGTCAGCACTGGAGTACTGATTGCCAAGATCGCCAGTGCCTGACATACAACGAGTCCGGTCACCAGCGCCTGGCGTCGACTCACAGACCCGCGCTTGACCTGCCATCACCGCCTGCATCCGGAGAATACTACATCTATCCTACGCCCACTCTCATCACGGCCCTGACTCATCAAATAAACACTCTGACCTTCACAACAACATCTTTCATTCTGTGCCTCCTCACCAGATCACCAAAAACTGATAAATAACATTTTTCCTGCTTTAATGGTTGCCTATCATTTGTTTAAAATTTAAAACATGTTTATAGGTAAGGCCTTGTGTATTTTATATATTACTATCGCAGACCCTTGCAAAATCACAGAAGATTTGATTCCAGTTTTGAAAAAGATATTTATAATATTAATTTTCTGATAAAATATCATATCGTAGGTAGGTATTTTCTGAATTTTTTAAAAAATAGTTTCGATTCTGAAAATGACACTTAAATTCAATGCAATTCTCAGTTGAACCGGGGTTAATATGAAATAACACATGTTAATTAAATACAATTTCCTTGCGCACGACGGGATTTGTACCCACGACCTTGCTTGCTAGTCGAGAGCCTTACCTTTCGACCACGGAGGCCGTCGAGAGGTGTTTTAAAGTTAGGACTCGTGAGGGGACTTTACAGAATAAAAAATTGTATGTGTGAGATTTGCCGAGGAACAAAAAAAGTACCCAACAATCTAGTATTTACTTATTTACGTATTTATTTATTTATGTATTTACTTAGGCACTGTTAATAAAATGTTCAGGACAGAGTTAGTATCTTCATGTATTATATAATATCATGGTTGGTTATTATCCGATTATTAATACGGAAACATAAGAATTGCTTATTGCGGTTTAAATCCAATAATCCACATATTCCACCGTTTGTCCCATACTTTTGGTTTTATAAAAAAAAAGAAACAAAAATTATTATTCATTTCAAATCATAAAAATCACCTCCCCCAATTTGGTTAGATATCGCTTGGGTAATTCATGGTTAATCTAAATTGCATCAATATAATATTTAAATATCGCAATATGACTGTGCTGCTCCATGCTTGAAATAAATAATCAGATAAATAGTAATATTATCTCAAGTTAAAACTAATATTCTTCTTTTAGGAATAAATAAATTTACTGGAAATAGGGACATTTTTAATTTCTATTTATTTCAAGCAGCAGCGCAATCATATTGCAAGACTTTAATGATTTGCACTGTTCAGTAGAGCGAAATTTTGAAATTTTCAACACATTTTTGTCAAACGCCAACCTAGAAAGCTTTCAAAGTACATACAATTAAGCTGACCGTATGCACTTTTTTCCAATATGACGGTCTAGAAATGATTACTTTGTTTTTTTTTTGCTTGAAACTTTGACCTATATAAAGTATTATATAGAGGTACATAATATATTATATTATGTTGAAAGTTATACCGCACGATGGCTGTGAAAGCTTGTTTCAACAAATTGTATGACAAATTATTATAAGTTTACAAAAATGAAATTATTATTAGCAATATATATGTTTATAAAAAGAAAAATTATTTTTACTCGAGAGATATTTTCAAATTGTTATTGTCAAAGAGTATTGTAGGTGAATAATTATAATTGTTTATTATCCTTTTTGTTATGCGTAAAAAAACTTTGTCTTATAAACATGAGTTTAGCATTAAATATAATAAATTGTATAAGTCAGACCTTACAAAATTTGCGCATTCGAATATTGTACATAAATCCTCTATTCGTACCCAACGGCCAAACGGTGTGATGGTTAGTTTATTAATTTAGTAGATAAAAAAAAATTTGGTCCTTTCCTCTGTTCGATTCTGTACTAGATGCTAAACATTTCAAATTATATATAATTTTCAAAATACACTAACTTATTATTTACGAACGAACTTCATTTACATTGTCAATTTATTGCGCTCAAGCTATGAAGAGATCAAAGTATTTAAGCTTCTTCGTAAGTATTATAGATTGCTAACATAGATGGACTATACGTTAAGATACTTAATACTGTCGAGTAATTGGTTAGGGCGGAACTAACAATAATCATATAAAACCACTGAAAATTGGGAAATAAATTAATTATCAAGATTACGCACCATAAAATCAAAACCACCAGACAATTGTTATAAGAAAGTGATATTCTAAACCCAAGATACACCTACAGCATTGAATGTCGAAAATTAATTCACATAAAATTGACATAATTCTCTCTCTCTGGTTTCAATCCTGGGATTGGTTTGCAGCAATTTCATCTAATCTCCTCTTCCATTCTTCCCTGTCTTGTGCGGCACTTTTGACTTGTGCATATGATGAGCAGCGCACGTCCACCAGCAGGTCCTCCAGGTACTCTCGTCCCCTAGAGTTGGTCCCCTCGGTCATACCCTCCATTATGACATGCAAGAGGCCTTCTTGTCGTATAACATGGCCGATCCATCTTGCACGCCTTTCGGACAAGGTCCTGAGCAGGTGCCTTCCCCCTTCGATTCTTTGGAGAACCTCCTCATTTGTAATATGGTCTCTCCAGGAAATTCCTAACAGTCTTCTATAGGACCACATCTCAAAAGCCTCTAGTCTCCGTTTATCTCTTTCGGATAGGCACCATGTTTTGCAGTCGCACATCAAGATACTCCATACATAGGTCTTGATGAGGAGTATTCTCAGTTTTAGGTCTATATTATTCGACTCTATTATTTTATTCAGATGATTTGGGAGATCCAATCACTAGAGAAGAGTTTGACCTCGCACTGAAAAATCTCAAAAACGGGAAAGCACCCGGAATCGATGATGTTCCGGCTGAACTAATTAAGCCAGCAGGAAAAGGAACCACAGATGACCTGTTTAAAATGATACAAACCATGTATAAGACTGGAGAGATACCAGAGGATTTTGAGAAATGCCTAATTGTCGCATTACCAAAGAAGGTAGGCACGACGAAATGTGAACAACACAGAACTTTTAGCCTAATATCCCATACCTCAAAAATATTGACTAATATCATTCTAAAAATAATCGAACCAAAAGTAGAGAACATCCTTTCCGGAGACCAGTATGGCTTTAGAAGAGGTGTAGGAACCAGAGAAGCAATATTGTCGCTACGAATACTACTAGAAAAAAGAATATAAAGAAGCCAAAACACATTCATCGCATTCATAGACCTGGAAAAGGCTTTTGACAAAGTAGAATGGAAAAGACTCTTCGAGATTCTGAAGAGAATTGATATAAAATATAGAGATAGACGAATAATCCAGGCGCTATACAAGAATGAGGCCGCTATAATTAGATGTAACGATGAAACAAAAGAAGCCAGTATAAGACAAAGGGTGAGACAGGGATGCTCTCTGTCACCTGTTCTTTTTAATGTTTATATACAGAGTGCGATTGATGACTTGAGAGAGAGAATGAGTCACAGAAAAGGTGTAAAGATACACGGGCAAAAGGTGGATATGATAAGGTTTACTGACAATATTGCTTTGGTTGCTGAAAGCGAAGAAGAACTGCAAGAGGCCTTAACAACCATGCAAACATTCTTCAAAACAACTACAACATGAAGATAAATAAAGACAAAACAAAGCTGCTGACTGTAGGCCGAACGCAACATCAGATGAGAGTAGAGATGGCAGGAGTTCCACTAAAGAACACCAAGGAGTTTGTCTACCTCGGGAGCAAAATAACATGGGACGGTCGGTCTAAGAGCGAGGTTGACAGCCGTATACATCAGGCTAGGCTTGCATTCAATAAAAGGTCGAAAATAATAGAAATGACATAATTAATTTACTTAAATTTTAAAAATATATCTAAACGTTCTTGCCAAAGTCATGACACTGTTGTTTATGCAATATATACTCCATTGCAATACCATATTGTTCCAAAGTCATCATTGCTTTGCATTGCTCCCAAAATGTACAATTCACTACTTACAACCTTTGAAGAGATCATGTAGTGTCAAAACATTAACTTAAAAAATATGAATCTAATCTTGGCTAAAATACACTGAAATGGATACATTTTTTTTATTATAAGTATTTATTTCTTATGAGTCTTAACAGTCTATGGATTATATAGTACTCGTATTAACTCAGACAGAATTTTAACCATTTTCCTTTTTAAATTTGAACGCTTTATTTCTAAACTTCCACATCAAACTGAATCTTACTCCAATTGAGCAAAACCAATCTGAAATAGTCCCGGATTCAACCAAAAGTACTGCGTGGTCATAATCGAACTTTTGAGCCCTCCGAGAATGCTATATGTTTAAATGTACCTACCTACGTGATGTACCTACCCATTATAACACGTATGTTTATAGTGTGAATTCACGAGCAATAATTAATTGAACTAACACCACCAACAGATGCAATTTTTCTTCAATATACTTGTAAATGTAATCTCAGATCATTCATGACTACCTACATAATGATAACTTCATGTCACCAGTGTCACTTCATGTCTTGTGAGTATAAGTATAAGTACGGAACACTCCCCACATCTTAGCTTCTATACAAACTACACATACTAATAGACTCCAAACTGACTTCTTCTCATAACACAGAACAAAGCTTAATGAATTAGAAAATTGAGTCCTAAACACAGTTTACAGTACAAATGTGGACAACGCAATCATTGTAGCACAAGTTAATTACTGTAACGGCATTTTATGCTTAGCCACTGATGAATTAATAAACAAATGACACTACTACAAAATAGAGTCATGAGAATTAGACTGAAGAAAAATAGATAATCATATTTAATATTTGGCTTATTTATATAGCGCCGTTTTCGTGAGAAATCACCTCAAGGGCGCTGGTACACCGTATCAAGATACACAATATCAAGGAAATGTCAAGGAGATAATTTAAATTATTTTTATTTTTAATGATAAAGTAATGTTTAAGAGACAATTTTTGTTTATACGTAACGCAAAGGAGACCATATTATATTTAAACAATAATTATTAGCCTCAAACAAAAACAAAAAAAATTCAAAATCTTCCGAGAAAAAATACATGCCCCTGACGGGAATTGATCCCGCAGTTTTCTGATTGCCGGTCTAGTGTTCTACCATTTACGCTGCGGCGGCTTTTTCGAAACCTGACAAATTATTTATTCAATGCGTACTGGTATTTTTTATTCAACAATTATAGCTTATTAGATTTTTTCACTAGAAAACAATCATATTATTTTTGTAGGAAAGGCATTGATACTGCTAAATCTCCTACTAGATGGCGTCGAGACGTATTATATCTTCAATTAAATATAATGTTTGTTTGTGCGTAGCACAAAAGATAACATATTATTTTTAAACAATAATTATTAGTCTGGCGAATTACCACAAGAAACAAAATTGGAAAAAGCATAAAATAAATTTAAACTTTTAAGGACGGGTTGTTTCGGAGAATTTGAACAATTTATCAAATTTCAACGTTCATTTTCAAGTTCTGTGAAAGATTTTTTCAAGTTCTGTTTTTATTTCAGTTTTGTCAAGCAACTAGCCTACAATGATATAATAACAGAACTTGAATAGGACTTTCACAGAACCCGAAAATGAGCGTTGAAATTTGATGAATTGTTCAAATTCTCCGAAACAACCCGTCCTAAGAAATTAAGAAAATATTCTAACAATTTTTTTTATAATAATTAATAAAATAACTTTGTTTGAATACCACTTTATTGTATAATGTATAACCAACGGGTTTCAGTTCAACCCGAACCTTCCTCAGGGTTAATAAAAACATATTAAATTAATTACAGAGGTGTATGGGTACTTATAGTTAAGGCGTATTAACCAGCGACCGAGAATTCGAATTTCGTCAAAAGACAGTCTCACGATCGGAAGTTTTTTAGAACGAGACAGAAATACCATATTCATTCCACTGCCAGCCGTATACTCCGCGCGGCGGTCGAAACCTACAGCATGGTTCCGATGAAATAACAATTATTGTGTTTGAATTTTCGGTTGTAGCTTTCTTCCTAATAAGTAGTTACATACATATTTGTAAATTATACGTCGGAGTGCGTAAACATAAATAAATACAAATGTAGTGCGTTGACATAGTAGGTACAAAATAGGTAGGTATTTGAATAAACTTTTTTTTTTAATTTTTCAAATATTTTTATTCACTTGTTTTTTTTTTAATTTTATTTTACATAGGTTTTACAAAAGTGATTAACATTAAGTTTGATTGTAAAAAATCTCTCGTCTTACATATTTATCCGTTTGTAAGATAGGTATTACCAGTAAGTTTTATTTCTAATACTTAAAGTAATTATATCAAAATAACCTTGTTTTTTTTCTTCTAAAACAAGAAGCTCAATTCACAATATGACATTATTAAACTGACAAAAAGTAACACTAAAAATACTAAATATGTTGAATTATACCAATGTAATAGGGAATTGGACAATAGAATAGAAATTATTAACAAAAACATGATTTGAATCGCACATCACGATTCAAAACCGTTATTTTGACGGGAATCATATACGCATAGACTAGAATGCGGCATTGCCTGCTCTTTTGTAGCCAGTTAAATATATTTATATGAGGAAGATTTCGAAACAGAAATTGTACAGCTTAATGTGTAACTAAGAACATTTTATTACAAATAAGTTTACATGGAAATGGAATTAATCTCCTTCGAAGTACTGTGCTTGACTAGAGATATACTTATCCCATCGTTGAATCCATGACTGGAAACATTTTACCACGAGTTACCCGACACCGTGTGTACAAGGTACTGTTGCATACGTGTTGCTCGCGCAACGTCGGGTAGTAAATTATGGTTTATGATTATCGCGGTAATTACAGTTGAATCGGTCACCGTAATATACCATGCATTTCCCGACACCATAATAATAATAATAATAATAATTGGATGACTTGTATAGCGCCGTTTTTGTGCAAAATCACCTCAAGGGCGCTGAAATCACCTCAAGGGCGCTGGTATACAAGGGTATGGTTTTGTGCGTGTAACTCGCGTAATGCCGGGAATTATTGATATTTTATAATTACCGCGATATTCACGGTTTCAGTCACCGTAATTTCACCACGAGTTTCCCGACACCGTGTACACGTGGTAATGTTGCATGCGCGTAAATCGCGCAACACCGGGTAATAAATGCTTGTTTATAATTACCGCGGTAATTAGAGTTGAATCGGTCACAGTAATATACTACGCGTTTCCCGACACCATGTATACAAGGGTATGGTTTTGTGCGTGTAACTCGCGTAACGCCGGGAATAATTGCTAGTTTATAAATACCCCGATATTGACGGTTTCGGTCACCATAATATCCATGATTCACAATATATTGTAGGTATTACCTATTTACATAATAAAATAATAATAATATTAATGTAAATTACACATACCGACGGAATTTTAGAGACAATATTTGCTTCAGAATCACAACCATTCGTCGGTAGGTGATTATTTTCCCTGAAAATTAAACAACACAAAATTATCGCTAAATGTTATAAAAAATATATGCGTATTCTGACTGATTCGTTTGAACGACCCTGTAGCATATAGAGTACGTACAATGTACAAGGATAATTAAATATGACTAACCCTTTTTTTTCTGCAAATATTTCTCCCATGTACGTTTTTGATGACGAAATTTTTGTTTTCTTATAAAAATTTTGTCCGATAGTATTTTTCTCCTCATTTTTAAACGAGGAATTTCGTTAAAATGTTATCAAGTAGACTGGCGTGGAATAGACGTCTGCTCGCCGCGCTGTCGCAGCGGGGAATGATAAAATTTCGGCTTGCGCCGAGGTAATCAGAAACAACGAACAAACAATAAACGCGAATCGAAATTAATTACTATTATATACTTTAAGAATATATTTCTTGGTCATAAATTATTTTTAATGTTTCAATAATATCATAGTAAATTATTTTTGTAAAAAGATCTCAACTATACCAATTTGTAAGGTCATAAATAAATAGTCAAATTGAGGGATTTTCGTCACAAAACGCGTCCTCGGATTTATTTATTAGTAATTTTATTTGAAATAAAAACAAAATTCGTATACATATATATGATAGATAATTTATTGATTGTTTATACTGTATTATTATATGATTTGAAATATTTGTTGTATGATACAACTTCGCCTTTGAAAATGCAACAAATCTGCATATCGTCCAACGGTAACACTTTATTATGGTATGAAAATAATATCATTTTCCAAAATTTTACAACTTACTTTACAAGATAAAATAACGATCTTTCGAAATCAATTTGTGTTTTTTTCTAGAAAAGTGTCCATACGTCTAAAAGTGACCTCAAAAATGCCAAATTTCAGGTCAAGTCTACCTATTTCGCCTTAAGCTGGAAAAGGGAGAGAGAACATCAACTTTGGTGGGGGTGGAAGACTTAGGTAGGAGAGAGGGGGTAAACATAGGTGCAGGGAATGGAAATATATTTAAAATGTGCATAGATATGCATTATTAAAACATATATATTTAATGATGCATATCTAAGGACTGTATTGCGACATAGATAACTAAGTATTTATTTCAAATACCACAAATAAATAAATTAAAAATAGGTTAAACATTAACACGCCTGCGTGTGTGTGTTCAAGAATTGATACATACTATTACAACCAACATAATATGCACTTTTTCTTCAGCATGAATACTTACGAAGGATATTATTATGATTACATCTTATCACATATGTTTGTAAGAGGAAGTCTAGCGACCCTGTAGATAGGAAAACCTTCTATGTAATATGGTATAGACGCACCTAGGTATTGTCGTACATTAACACGCATCTGTATTTACGCACAATAACACATACTTCGAGAACAACACGAGAATTTAACACAATAAGATAGTTGTAAAAAGTTTATTCGAGTTGACAGCTCCCATTATGTTAAGCATCACGTGCTAGATGCTGACATCTATCGGCACTTAATCGCGCTAGGAAACAGTTACGTTACATTTATCGCGATGTAAATTTTGTTTGAAGTCACGCTCATACGAATAATAAAGGGTTTTGGTATTCTGATTTCCGATTTACGCACCCCATATCTTTGAATAGCTTTTTTTCTATACGAATTCGGTAAAGTCGTAATATATTGATTTGACATAACGCGTTTAATGCCTCTTCCATTAATATTTTAGGGTTACGAATCAATTCATCCAAAAGTTTTATGAAATCTTTTAATCTGTGAAACAGCTCTATATTATGCAGATAGCTTTTTAATGAAAAAAGATATGCCGCCAAGGAAAATACTTAACTTAATCAATAAAAACGGAAATTATGTTTGAATTCATTTTTTTTGTTTATTTATATATTTGAGACACAAAAGGAACATGGAACATGCTTGAATGTAATAAAAAATATATCAGTATTAAATTATAAACTTCCCTCGATTAATGCATCACTTTAGCTTAAACTTAAGCTTTAGCTTAAAGAAAAACCTAACAAAGAAATTAAAATAAAATATTTTATCTATTCACATATTCCGTGTACAAAGGACACTCCAATGAAATGTATTAAATAAGAACCGACTGGAAAACAATACAAACCAAAAAACAAACAAGCGTTCTGTAGAGCGGTCTTATGGTAGTATCCGACTTAAATAACAAAATTAAGGAAATATATAAAAAATAAATATGTATTAAAAAAGATAAAAATAATATAGTCCTCAGCGTAAATTAAAATCATTATTGTTTTTCAGATGCAGAAATCTTGGAGATATCTTTTGAAATAAAGTAATAATAATATTTGATGATTTATATAGCCCCTTTTCGTATAAAATCACCTCAAAAACGCTGGTTTGTTTTACTATATTGTTTGAAAATTATCTATAGTAGTGTGCGTTTTAGCAAGATCGTTGTACGACCGATACATTTCTGAAATAGGATTACAATATCTCATGTTTTTGTCAAAATTTTCGGTTTAAAATATGTTAGGGTTTCTTGTAAATATGGGCCTGACGTATAACTTGATTTCTTTGACTAAATTACTATCTTTTTATTTATTAACAATTTTATAAAACATTAAGAGGTCATTTATGTTTCATCTTTTAACCAGGCTCTCTAATTTGAAGCATGTAAATCTTTGTTCGACTCCATTGTTGTGTTATTTATTACGTTACTATCCCTTTTCTAGAAAATTTCTCAAGATCATTTTAAATGACAATTTAATCTCAAGTATGTAGGTACCTACCTAAATTTGTTTTTTTGCGAGGTTTTGGAAATATTTGATTGGCTTACCATTCCGAAAATCATGTTTACTTTTCACGTAGTCTTTCAGATTTGATTGCCAAAGAGGTATTTAACTGATGACCGCGTGATTCGTGGGTTCATGCATGTATAAACAGAGCGGATAACAAAGGCTGATCCGGGAAGAGTTTCCCGAGCACTCTTCTCGCTCTGGCCGGGGCAATTCCCGTCGGCTGTCCCGCTTCCTCCCGCAGTGGGTTCGTGTCGGTCAAAGAGCGATAAATTATATTATGTCTGCGGTTTTGGTAGGCGTCACTCAGACAGTCGCAGTCTCTCAGTCCCGTCCTCGAAATACGGGTAAGCGATTCCCGGAAATCCAGATTTTCTCTTTGCCAAATATATGGAAGGCCCCGCACACTTTCATTAGTTCTCTTTGCCGCTTTTTATGCTTTCGCCGCTTGTGCTTAAACTTTATTGCCTCACAGTTCTACCTTCCTATAAAATATATTAAAGTACCCACGGAAGATGATTGTTTACGAACTACGCGGGCAATGTTTAGAGTTAGCTAATTTTAAGACCTAAGTACCTTCATTCCACTTACATAAGAAGTCGAGAATAATTTCTTCTGACTTCTGATAAGTAGTAGGGAATAATCTCTTCTCACTTCTAATAAGAATTAGGTAATAATCTCTTCTCACTTCTAATAAGTAGTAGGGAATAATCTCCTCTCACTTCTAATAAGAATTAGGAAATAATCTCTTTTCACTTCTAATAAGAAGTAGGGCATAATCCCTTCTCACTTCTCAATAAGAAGTAGGGAATAATCTCTTTAAACTTTTTATAAGAAGTAGGGAATAATTTCTTTAAACTTTTTATAAGAAGTAGGGAATAATTTAGTCTCACTTCCAATAAGAAGTAGGGAATAATCTCTTTACACTTTTTATAAGAAGTAAGGAATAATTTCGTCTCACTTCCAATAAGAAGATGGGAAAATCTCTTCTCACTTCTAATATTCAGAGAAATATAAAGGGAGCGAAATGTGTTTCATTGATTTGTATTTAATCGACTACAATAATAGCACCCTTTTTTATTTCGCCCCAAAACCATCACATTGTACAATATACACAGGTATTTATGAATCTGAAAACAGTATGTCTAACAATAACTGATATAATATAAATCCGTACTTTTTTATGTTCTTTCATGATTTCGCCCAGGGCTGTAAATCCTTGGTGATGATTTACATAAATCAAGAATAATTGACGTAAAAGATTTGCAAACTCTTAACTGAAACAAAATAATGGAGTTGAGGTTATTGATTATCTATGACATTTGAAAAAATCATGGTAACCTTAAAAACATGACTTGCATTGATTAAAAAGTTTTTATGCATTGCAGTCTTATTAATCACAGGTTATTATAAAAACTGAAAATGGTTTTACCTCTGGGTTAAATAAATAATAACCTGAAAATTAAATAAGTGTTTATTCCGCAGTACACATTTTTTTATTATTTGCGGAAGGGTTTAAAAAACTGCGCGACTGCCTTACAAATACAACAATTGAATATGAACAATGATATTCCACATAACTTCATCAAAGCAAACAATAAAATGCCTTGTCAACTAATCCGAACGTGGATGCCTGCGAGAGATGTACGTGCGAGTACATGCGATAAAACAAAGAAACTGAAACACATGCTGGCTGACATTTTGATAAATTTAATGAATAATTTCATTAAAATCTTCACACAACCGCGGCGGCTGATTAAACGCGGCTCCCTCGGGGGGAATATTTTGTTCTTAATGTGTTACATTAATCTTGAATTCCGCAAAGTTACGTTGGTATTGTACATACCTAATATGGTCCTTCCATTGAGAGCTCTGTCGTAACCTCCTTTTTGTTACTTGTGTCGTTTTGGAGAAAGAGAGAGAGGTTGCAAAGGAGCTATCAACGGTGTGTCTTTACCTAACTAAGTTGGGCGAGACATTTCCACAAAGAGATAGGACAGAGAGGTCGATTGAATTTAGCCTGATTTTAATCATTTGTTATTTACAATGACAATTTATCAGTGCTCTGGGAACATTTTAATATGACATGAATCGATTCATTTTGTATTTTAGCTCTGGAGATTATCGAGGACAAATGCCCGACTTCAGAGCGACGGCATGATTTTACGTTTTGTAAATAAAGCTCCTTCATCTTTTTTAAAATATGGTAGCCATTGCAAGGGAATTATTTAGCAAGAAGCCGCGCTTCAAGTGTAATACAATTGAATTAATCAGGCAGAATGGAAATTTTAATTTCCTAATTAGTAATTATAAAATGTTTAAAACATCTTGGATCTCCAGAAAATTTACTGGTAGCTAGTTAATTTCAGAGAAGTATATTTAAATTACATTTTGTTTTAAGCTTTTTACTTTAAATTCAATAAATACCACAAATGTTTTCCACCATCTACTTTTTTTAATTCATATATTCGAATTTTTGTTTTCGTGAGTAAACGATTGAATGATTACAAATTTTGGAATGGTAAATTAACCCACCGAAATTTCAGCAGATAGACTCGTTGTAGATGACAATGCATTTTAAATTAATTTAATTAGATTAATTTGCCATTTTGGTGGCAATCACACACACACACACGCCGTCATACATTTCTCTGAAACCGGTTGACATTACTGCAGTTAATATACGAAACTAATTTCGGTCCTACCTGATTGGCATTTGATGAGGCTGGTAGAGTTGCCCATTTTAGTTCCTGGGAGGGGAGGTTGAATCTGCAGTCAAAAAAACTTTACTTTTTGGGTTGATTTTATAAATTTTTGAATTTCGTAGAGAGCAAAGGCAAAGCATTTTGTGCAAAGGAGAGCGATCCGTCTGATTGACAATCCGTTGTTAACAGACCGATTGCCTTCTCTAATGCATAGACGCAATGTAGGCATGCTGTGTCTGTTCTACAGGTATTTCAATGGAGCCTGCTCCAAGGAGCTAGCAGCATTGATTCCTGATGCACCGGTGCACGTGCGCGAAACTCGACGGACACGAACTGAACACCCGTTCACGGTTGACGTTGGCTTCATGAGAACGGGCCGTTTTTACGACTCGTTTTTGTGTAAGTCGGCTCGTATGTGGAACGAGCTACCGGCATTTGTTTTTCCTCCCTCATATAATCCGAGCCTCTTCAAGGCTCGCATTAACAAATCCCTTCCTACAGCCCCTACCTTATTCCGCCTCACAACGCCGCCCAACCGGGTGGTCACATAGTTCCCCTGTCTGTACACTGCACAGGCAGGGACACTCTTGTGAGGTGTCACATAAAAAATAAAAAAAAAATAAAATAAAAATAAAAATAAAAGAATACCTGATCTCTTTTTTTAATATGACAAGACATAATATTTTTCCAAAACACATTTTGTATAGTAACCATCATGCCCCAGCCCATGTTTTTTGCATTAAATTATATATGTTATATATATTCATTAGTGGTCTACTCAATTTCAGAGTAGACCACTAAATTATATATATATATATATATTTTTTTTTAATTATATATGTTATATATATTCATTAGTGGTCTACTCAATTTCAGAGTAGACCACTGCGCTATGGAGGTCAGCGGCACTAGCGAGCGCGTCGGTACCCCTCTTACTTCATAATTAATTAATTTTAATTTAATTTAATTTTAAATTGGGAATATTCATCGAAAACATTAATTACCCCTCTTGGTTACAATTATTGGGACTCGATACATTAAAAGAAAGAAAAATTCGTTCAGACCTATTTTATTTATTTAAAATCGTTAACCTGTTGTTAACTCCCTGAACTTCTTTCGTTAATATGTTTCCATGTACCTAGTCGATCAGTTCGTTTCAAATTACCCTATTATTGCAACAATACAGGATCTAACGCTGAACTCAATTCCATAATGAATAGCCTGCATGTACTTGGAAATAAATATGTTTTGGATGAACCTATAAACATTGCTAGTTTTACCCCATAAAAACACTACTTAATCAAAACTGTCTGTCAGCGCTTCTCAGATTGACTATAATCAAATACAATTTTAAAGTATTAATTTCTTAACACTCATTACATAATATCCGGGATTTATAATATGTAGTATTTTATTTATAATAACCTACTCATTGTACTTTTTTATGTTGATACTATTATTTCTATTGTTCTCTTTTATGTATTTTATATTTTTATTTATTTATGTATATTCTGTATTAATATGTAAAACAATTGTTATTCTTTTGTAAAAGCCGCTATAATCGGCGTTAATAAATAATAATATTATGTACAATCGAATTAAACATAACGTAGCAAATTCGGTTTTTACGGAATTTCTTTGAGATCTTCCACAGCACTCCATCTCAGAACCAACTCTTGAAAAATATTTTCCATATTGCAGGTATTACAACAACTATCGAAGAGAACAAACATGTTTAGATGGAGTAAAATGAACTTTTATTTTAATTTAAAATGTTAATATTAATTTAAAATGATGCCGCAAGTTTAATTCGCAATTATTGAAGAAATATTAATTTAATTTAACTTTTGCTTCTTCGATAATTATTATTTTGATTGAATGGTATTATATGCAAAGTTTTAATAGTAAATTTTAGTTTCATTAAAAAGTTTTTGATGTGAAACATCGTTCGGCGCGCTTATGGGAGTAAAACCGACTCTTGCGTGGCAAGCATAGCAAGACGGTACGACGCACTTGCTCGGAAACGGAACCACGCTCGTCTGTTCTTTCCGTCCGGCCGCCAAAACTCTGTGCGGTGTATTTTCTTCTATCTCACTAAAAATGGCAATGGATTTATTTTAAATGATGATTATTTTTAAATTTGCACTTTATTTCTTTATGTATATTTTAATAATAATACGAGAATCGTTTTATTATAAAAAATATAAGACTTGTTTTCTTTCATCTTTACTTCCTTCAATTAAAATCATTATAGATGTTTGATATCTGTCAGGCGTTCCGTAACGGCTGTTTTTTTAAATTAAAATCAAACTCATTTTATAACCAAACTAGCTGAAGTTCCCGGCGTTGCCAGGGCTTTTCAAAGGGTAAAAGTTTTCAAAGCTGACGAGAGGTTATGATAATCTCCATTTTTATCTTCGGCGAGATAAATAATCGAGGGGGGCTTGAGTCTGTGAATAAGTTGACACGACGTGACGTCGGAGTCGGAACGTATTTATATCCGAATCGATAACCGAGTGGGACTATTCGCATGGGAACCAGATAACATCCAGTCAGATATGATGTTGATTGCTCTGATCTCAGCAAATGGAATTACAAATCTATAGCCGGCTTCAAACTTTACTAAGCCGGCTTGGTAGTCTGTTACATGGATAATGTACCTTTATTATTGCTACTCTGGAGAGATTCTTGGAAGAGATACTTGTAATATTCCCTAAAATGGCTGAAAGGATTTTGTCTCTTTCATCTGTCTTGCTGTGTGTGAGTTAGACCTTAGGATTAACCTAAAAAAATAAGTCGCACCCTTAGGTACATATAGTAAATTATTAACTTAGGTACAAGGTTTCTAAAAAAAAAATTATAACTCAAATAAATGAGAAACAATGATAATATAGTATACATATAACCATATAGGATTATAATATTTTTTAAAGAAACGTTTTTTGATTGAATATTTCTGCAATTTAACTAAATATACTTTGTATCGTTATCGTTTTTTTCCAGGTAGGAAAATACTCCCGTAAAAATCAAGAATATCATTTAATATTTTTTATGGTGTAGATGTTAATAAATAGGACGTGAAATTAAGTCAGTCGGTAATTTTGATATTTAGGAGTGTGAGTTTCAGTCACTGAACATTGATCTAGCGAGAAAGTTATCGACAGTTGTTGTTGTCGGCAAGGTAGATCGTTAGTCTTAGTGTTTAAAATATAAATAAGTTACAAGGGAATAGAGTTTACAGGAAAAAGCTCATTTGACTCCTGGCTGTCCAAGCTTATCACGATCGTAAAAGGTAATTTACGTCTAATAAATAAGACACCTTGCTTGTTGTGAAGGAGTTTTATTTCAACGTTTACACACAACAGTTATAAAGGTTTAAAAAAAAAAACAGTGAAAATAGTATATAGGTATATATAATTATTTTTTTTTTAAAACACTGAGAAAATTTATCATATTTGGGTGAGACTGAAAACTCAGGTTGTATTTCATATCATAATCACGTATACAAAAAAAGTATATTAACAAGAAAACCACAAATAAGACAGGAGACGTTATTTCAATAAATATCTACTATCATAATTGCTTCATTAAGACCATAATTTCTTCTCACTACATTATTTAAGTATCTACTATCATAATTGCTTCATTACGTTGTTAATTTTTTCTGACTACATTATTTAATTATCTACCATCATAATTGCTTCAATCAGGTCATCATTTATTTATTGTTATCAAGTTTAATTTGTAGAACTCCATTTTTTTATTTTTTTATTTTTTATATATTCAATAACATTATTGAATATATAAAAATTAAATAAAAAAGGTTATCATTTCTTCTCACTACATTATTTAAGTATCTACTATCATAATTGCTTCATTAAGTTCCTAATTTCTTCTGACTACATTATTTAATTATCTACTATCGTAATTGCTTCATTTAGGTCATAATTTCTTCTGATTACATTATTTAATTATCTGCTATCATAATTGCTTCATTATGTTATGTTTTCTTTGCACTACATTGTTACTGTTATTACTACGTCTATATTATACTATAATGATGATTTTTTAACTGCTACTAACGTAATATAAATTAAAACTTAATCTAAAACTTGCGAACAACTCAACACAGTTTCTCCTTGTGAGACGTTCACAAAACATTACTACTTATCATTACTGATTATCTTACACTTTACTGCCATGTTTTATATTAGGCACGTTTATCGTTTTTTGTAATTGAAATTTGTTTAGATATATAGATATACAAAATACATTATTAAAAACATAATTGATGACAGAATAATAATTCGTAATCTACAATATATATTTATAGTAACAGCGTCCTTGAAGTGATTTTTTCACTACAAACTGCAACATATTTTTACTAATTTATTTTTAAAATCATGTATCCATATTTTTATTTCATTATGTACAGCTGTTATTTATTTAAAAGTGGAGTTGTTTTTTTGTATTTTTTTTATTATATATGTTTTTATTTAAAATTTTCAAAAAAAAAATTAATACGTATAATTTTGTTATTATTGAAGTTTTCAATATATTTTTGGTTGTGTTTTGAATTCTATAAGGCTTTTTTATGCGACCATTTGTTTTCTAGTAATTTATTAAAGATATTTTTTTCTCATGAAACTTTTATTTTTACCTAAGATCTTCTTTATACACTAGTAAATTATTACTCGCCCTGATTATGTACTTACCTGTGAACTGTACGAGCATATACATCAATGATAATGGGCTAAAATCAAGACAAATTGTTAAACGGAATTATTAAATACATAGCTTAAAGTAAGGAAAAGATTTGGAAAGGAAATGTGGGATGAAGGAAGGAATGAACAATAACGCTGGCTCTATTCAGTGTATTAAGTTCCATGGTTAGAACATGAACATATCGAATAATAACAAGACGAATAATCTCAAACACATCCACAAGAAATGCATACGCGAATATCACTGAGACTTGAAGTGGATTGAGTCGGGAACAGATTCTGATAGTGCATTAATTGATTTATGCATGTAACTTTAGAGATGGAGATTCATGGAACGAATTTGACTGTCTTTGTATTGTAAGCAGGATTGTGTGCACTGGATCGCATTACTTTATTGGTTTAGCCGCTCAAATTCTCATCGCAAAGTTATATGCATTCAACTGAATAATCTGACCTAAGTGCACTTTGGTTCGATTGGTTATTTCGTTGATCTACGCAAGTTAATGTCACCATGATAAGTAGTCAACTTATTTTATTTATACTCGGATATTTCAAACCTTTATTAAATAATAATAACTCTTATTATTTATAGTTTTAACTCGACCGTCTTGCATTTCGTCTGTCTGTTAATATGTATGTACGTTCATTTTTCAAGTTCAAGATGGAGCCAGTTTTAATTGTTCATTCTTTTAAATGTGAAATAGTCGTGTTTATTTAGACTTTCTTCTTGGTATTTTTTTCAATATTATAGAACCTACAAGCGTGAAGAAAATTTGAAAAAAAAATGTTTTTGAAATAATAACTTCATTTTGGACAAATTTTATAATTCCTTATATATTTCTTAAGTCATACAATACAGGTGTATAATTAAGAAGGTAGGTATTTAAGTACTTAATTAGTAATCTAATGATTTGAGTGTAAATTTTGGTTTTGATATACTAAATGGGAAAAAAATAAAAGCCTTTTTTTGACACAACGTCTACAGCTCAAAGACATACTAGTTTGTAATTGGACAATATCATTGGCTTCAGAGCTTAAGGATTCTCAACACTGCAACCAGTAACGAACACCTTACTCAACGGCTAAACTACTTTCGAAGATTTCTTGTGGGCATCGCTTTCTGCAAGCACTTCTTGGCCGCAAAGATTTTCCCTCACAAACATGTATTTAGTTTATTTTACTTAATCATTCCAGTTCTGATAAATTTATCGACTCATCTTAATCGATCACACCGAAACTTATTAATTAAATTACTTGAAATAATAAGCGCTGTCAGATTTATAAAAATTTAATTTAAAAAAATATATAAATATAAATTTATACCCGGTTGAATAGAGTTGTGGTTAAGTTAAGGGCTATATGAATGGATTTATAAATGAGAATCTTGATGGAGACCGGACTAAGAATAGAGATGCCGGTAGCTCGTTCCACACGCCACCCGATTTACACAAAAACTAGTGGAAGAAACGACCTGTTCTCATGAAACCAACGTCAACTGTGAACGTGTTGTCCGTTTGTGTCCGTCTCTCTTACATGCGACGGTGTACAGGGGATCTATGTTGCTAGCTTCTGCAAGCAAAGCTCCATTGCAGACTCAGCTCCAGTAGTGGCTCCCAAATTCAATTGTTGGGCGTACTTGAAATTTATTGTTATCAGCTTGTCGCTATTGAAGAATCTGTTAGCCCTATACAAGACGCGCAGTTTTATGAAAGCCAGACTTACTCGGGCTTCTATGGAGCTCCGATACTTGAACCGGTCTGAGATACTTACTTCTAACATTCCTAAGGAGTCTTTGTTGGGTAGGGTACTCCTATCAAATCGCACCAGACAGTCGTTGATCTCCCTCTTTGCTGTAAACAGACACGCTTGGGTTTTTGAGACATTGAAACTGATCGGCTGGCCTTTAGATGGGTTCTTAGTTTTAAGTCCCTTTAGTATTTTTGGGCTTTTTAGTACACAATACATCGAGAAGTATTTTCATTGTATCTCCTATCGGAGCATGAATTCATAGATTAATGAGAAACTAAGAGGATTCCTAACCTTTAGTAAAAACATTTACAAGCATATTTCCTTAATGGGAAGTAAGTTTTGATTCTTTGGCGATCTGTCCTCTCTGCTTACCCCTGCTGAGATAAGGTGTGATTGTTAGGTTAGGTAAGGTTATTTGAATTTATTATATTTAAAAGTCCTACATGCATACACTGTATAATATATGTAGAGTTCAGTTCAGCAATCGCTGTATGATTGCGCCACAATGTAAGAATCTTAAGACCGGTCGGTGGCCGAGTTAACATTGCGCTTGGATCCCAGGCGTAGTGTGTTCAATTCCTCGGCTGGCTAAGTCCTCCATCACAACACAAGCAACATTTTCCGCTTACTGTGGTGGTAATAGGAGATTCAAATATTGTCAGGTTATTCGTAACCCGGGAATGTTTGTCTTTCTTTTTAAATAAAAAAATAGAAAATTAGAATTAGAAATATAAGAAAATTATGGAATTGTAAGAGCAATTTTATACGTCACATTGTTAAAAGTGTAACTGCGGGAAAAATGATATATTGTGCGATGGTATTATCACTACCATCGCTTCTCACGTATCAACCTAAATACATAGAACACTTTAAAAATAAACCAACAAATCTAGGAACGAGTAAATTTTTTTAAAAAGAAAAAAAATTATAACACAATTTTTAAACATGTAAAGAGTGGAAAAATAAGACAAAAACTGGAATAAAAATAAAAAAGAGGTTATAATAAAAAAAATATATATATATTTGTGGCATCATAATAGTGGTGTAATATGTCTGTCATAAACATTAGGCAAATTAATTATCAAAAATATTTACACTTCAAGGCATATACAATAATAGATGTAAAAAAGGTAGGGTAACTATGGGGTCAGAAGCAATCACACCTAGCACATGAAACTCAAGATGATTTTAATTTAAGACACGACTCTAAGCTCAGGCCATCTTTCAAACCAATCCCTTATAAACTTCTTCAAGCATTCGAACTGTTCCTTATACGAGACAAGATCTGCATTATAAGCTGACCTCTTAGTTACGTTTAGAGCGTTCAGATTTCCTCTCTAGCATCCGTAATGATTTTACAATGCCACAGAATTGCTCAGCTGATTGGTTACTATCACCACACGCGTAGTTGTACAGCCTCCCCCTTAACTCCCCATAACCGGACAGCAGTTGAATCATGAGGTGATCCAAATTGATATGAGCCCCTTCCATTCTGAGTTTAAATGACGGGAAGAAGGAGAAGATCCATCGTCCCGTGTTCGAACTATTCCATCGCGCTTGCCATTCTTTCAGCGTGCTTTCTCGCATCTCTTTCAGCAATCCAAAGAGGAACACCGCTCCTCCTGTTGTCAACTGGACGCCCAGGTGGACAGTAGCCCTACTTCTCGACAACCTTTTGTTGTTGTAAGAACTTCTTTAATTTCCAAATTGGTTGGCAATATACCAGCCAGAACCGGCCATGCCTCCGAAGCCACTGTTCTGTATGCACCCAAGAGTGCTAACATAGTAGTTAACTGGCCCGTTTGAGAACCGTGCGGATCAATGTGCGTTATCCAGGTGATGCTCTCATACAGAGACAGCGAACAAGACTTGCGCCGCATACACGTCCCTCTATATGAGAAGGACTGCTGGAGAGCGCAGTCCTCACTCGGCTGTTGAGAGTCTTCCCGGTTTCATAAACAGGGTCTGGGCCCTGTTAGATACACTTTTTACGTGCGTCGAGAACGAAGATGATCAATCCAAGATAACGCTTAAATATCTTGTAGTTTCAACAAAGGGATTATTAGAAACTCTCATTTTGATGAAGGGATTTCTTCCTCTACTAAGAAAGCCCTTCCATCAGGAGTCTCATAGTCTTGTGGGAAGCAAATTTTAATATGTTTTTCCCTTTCTCTTTTCACATTCTAGTATTTCTCGTGAACCGTCTTCCGCCTTGGCCTCAACTTCTTTTCTGCTATCCCCTGAGACCAGAAACAATTTACAATCAGCGTAGTCGACCGAAATACAGCCTTCACACAAGGGCAACCTGAAGGAATCGTCAAACTCGATGTTCCAAAGGTCTTGACCAAGTACCGAACCCTGTGGACATCCCATATCAACCTGGTGTTCGATAGTAACGTCACCATATAGAGTATAATGGCTCTATCGTTAAGGTAATCTGACACTATTTTTAAAAGATCAGGAAGACTATTCTTATTCTTTAATATGGTGAGTCTCATCGGCCACCACGCATGATCGAATGCACCAGTAATGTCTAAGAAGATTCCTATGACATACCTTTTTGTGCAGACCCTCACCCATTCAAACGCATACTAGATGACCTGCTCCGTGGTCACACCGGGGACGAAGCCAAATTGTTGGTCACAGGACTGTGATAGAGTTTGATAAAATCTATCTAAATATAATTATCATTGGCTGAAGATTCATTTTTGGTCTCTCATGTTGCATTTAAAATAAATAAATTATTGGTTTTCTAATTACCCTGATCCAATGGGACCACTATAAAATAAAGAATTTTGTGAAGTTTGAATATGTAGGGTACTTGGATTAGCGAAGATGAGGAAAAAGAAAGCTTAGGTTACTTAGAAGTACCATGGTATAATATCACCGCTTGTTAATTGAACAATAATAAAAAACAGTCGTAATTTTCACTTTATTACAAAGATTATTTTTAACAAGCGTTGTATAAACCTCTTAAATCTCATTAGGAACGGCTTTAATATCTTCTAATATTCGTTAAATAAACCTCTTTAGTTTTTACAAAAAGGAAGACACGTGTAATTTTTTGTCTCGTTAAAAGAGGCTTATCTTATTCTGAACTCTCACAGTACTATTACCACCTACGTATGTGAAAATTTGTGGTGATTTTTGTCTAGGTACGTTTTATAAAAAAACTCTAGAATACAAAGATAGATAGGTACTACTCAATCAACGACTGTAGATATTAAAAATTTGTTTAAAATTGTAATGTTTTTAATTAGTTATAAAAAATACATTTTTATATCTAGTATAAACCTTTTACAACTTATTTCTATGACATTAAGGACACTTTACAAAACCTCTTAAACTCATTTTTTATAGTATTTTAGCATAACCCACGAAAAGCAGCAAGACTTTTAGCTTCTTTATCATCTGTGAGTAGTTCATTAAAAATCTTAAGTCCCTTAAAATAAATATTATTTTGGATCCCGACAATTTTTTTTTTTTTAAATTTAAAATTTCCACAGTTTTTAGTAGGGTAGCCATGTATTGAGAAATTAAAATTTACATTCTTAATTAAGTATTTCGGGAGCATCTTATTTTTGAAGTGAAACTTCTTTACGCGCGTTATGCAATTTCGAGGACCGGAGTAAAACCAACTCATGACCGTCATCAAAAACCGTGATCATTTCGCTATAGGAGCCTAGCCAATATTATATACCTACTTTCGGTCGCTCTCCAAACTCAGCTTCGCGGTCTAGAGGCAAAGCGCCCGATTGTCGTCGTGAAGAACCGAGGTTCGATCCCCGCTTTAACTATTTTTTTTTTCTTTTTGTGATTTTCTTAGTAATAATTTTTTTTAAAGTGATAAAATGCTATCGTGCTGCGACTTTTAGATATTTTGACTATATGATATTTTGGTCGAATACGTAATAACCGCGGTCTAGAGGCAGAGCGTTCGACACTCGTTATGCAGGACCCGGGTTCGAATCCCATATTTTTATAACTTTAAATTTTTTTATCAACGATTTGTTTTTTTACTTATAAATATGTCAATAGACAGAAAAAAAGAGAGAATTAAATGAAAAGAGAGAGAGAAGAATACTAAAAGTTTCACTTCCGTCGTGCGTAGGCTTGCCACACACTGTATTTTTTTATCTTAAATATAAATACTAAGGTATTGTAAATTATTCGCTGTCTCACACTTAACATTCCTAGTTTTCTCTGCATAATAATTATCTTAGAATACCTACTACAATTCAATACTGCTCGTATACCTCGTATTTGAATTATTTACAATTTCTTTATCTGTGTTTGATCGTACGAGAAAAGGACTTGGATCCAAAACTTTGATTTGCGAGAAAATCTATAAATCAAACCGTAGACAGAGCACCTACGTCAAAAGCTCCAATGGGAATGGCGGCAAATTAGTATGCTTTTATTATTTTTTTATTTAATTCTGTTGACGCAACTATTACTCTTCCTCTAATATTATCCTTGCATTTCTTATCCTATTTACTTACAAGTACTTATCATTATCTGACTATACCCACGTGTGTGTGTGACATTTTACAACAATAAAAGTGACTGTCAAACCAGTATTATTATGGAGCCTGTTTGATGAACATCTATTGTTATCAGTGCTGTTATTAATATCGATTCAGGGTAGAAGGCCTATGCAGTAAACATATTCGGTTCCCTCAGTGTTTTTTTTTTTTTTTTTTTTATATTAACTCCACACAGGAGGCCCTAAAGAAAATAATTTCCCTCAGGGCCTATGTCATCTTTGGGGATGCTGTGTGGAGGGTCTTTTTGTGGAGAGGAAGGAGTGAACATGGGTCTTGAAGAGTCCCATGTTGTAGGAGGGAGGAAACACAGAGGCCGGCAGTTCGTTCCACAGCCGAGCTGTTGAACTTAAGAACGAATTGCAGAAGCGACCGGTTCTCATGTGACAAATGTCAACCGTGTACAAATGTTGGGCGCGCGTTTGGCGTGTATCCCGACTACGCACCGGTGCCGAAGGGATCAATGACGCTAGTTCCTCAGAGCATCTTCTATTGTAATACCGATAGAACAAGGACAGCATACCTACCTGACGCCTGTGCTCTAAAGATTGCAGTCCGTTTGTTAAGATTGGGGAATCTATCAAACGGACCGCCCGTTTTTGCACAGAGTCAAGGGTTTTTTTCATGTATTTAGGGGCTCCGGACCAGAGATGGCTGCCAAATTTGACAGTAGGGCGCACTTGCGATTTGTACAGGGTCAGCAGTTGTGTATTATTAAAGTATCTGCGGGCCCTGTACAGTACTTAATTTATTATTATAAAAAACTATTCCATCCGTAAAGAATTAGGCATTTAGTTATTATTAAAAATGAACACATTATATAGAAGTCTCTTTTTATATTGGAATCAAAATTTAGATCTTCTCTCATTTGATTGATTACTTTTTACATAGTGTATGCACAGTTAGGTAAGGCAAATATTTAAAAAACTCTGTTTTGAATATTTTCTAGTTTGTTTAGGATTCCTTCATTTGCAAAATATAATATCCGAGAGCAGTAATCTAAATGTGGAGCAATCATAGTTTAAAAATGATCTTTCTAGTGTTTTAAAATGTGCTCCCATAGAAAGACCGTCATCAAGCACTCGCCGTGTTATTAATTCGGTCGAATTACATATTCTAAGGGAGTTAAATGAGCTAACGTTGTGAGAACGAAAATTAGGGCTTTTATGAGAATTTCACAGTTATTTGGGTCAACCCGCATTGCATTAAAACAAATTGCCCGCCTGAATTATCGCCATAAAAACTTTAATTGGTGCATACATTGTTAAATTATGGCTCGAGGAACTTTTCAGGACTCATTTTAAATGGGTCAAATTTCTACAAATTTCACTTTTAATCGGAAAAAAATATTTACTGGTGAAAATTGACTTGTTATGTATCTATTGAATCTACTACTCGATATTGAAGATTTCAAACTGCTCTGCCCTTAATTAATTAATAAGATATCCGATACACTATCCAGGTTATAAATAAATTGGTGTAGAACTTTGTAATCATGCAAAATGATAGCAAATAAAAATATCGGGAAAATTAGCTGATAAATAATATTGTAAATAATTCTGATTTTTATTTTAGTGAGAGTACCGGAGTCCCAACAAGACTCCCAACTGCTTCCAACCGTCTGGAGTCAATGATAGTATGGTAGCCCCATTGGTGTATTTTGGGAGGCTGTTGAAAGTAGGGAGGGGAAGAAGATGAGGGAGAGAAAGGTGTGTTGATCTAGTCACCAAAAGCCATTACAAGTAACGTTTCAATTACGAATGGTGGTCTTACGCCAGGGTTAGACTGAGAGTATCTTCCACTCTGTATATTATTTTAAATGATTAATTTGTAAAATAATCAAATAAAATTTTCTTTCACACGGCGGGATTTGAACCCGCAATTTCCAGCTTGCTAGTCCAGAGCCTTACCCTTGACTAGGGAAGCAGTCAAATTAAAATACGAGATCAACAAAAATCAGGTAACAGTGGCTGAGTTGGTTGGTCCCGGTAGGACTGAGATCGTTAAGTCGATTCCTAGTAGCGATCGTTACCTTTTTTTGTTTTGTTTCATGTTTCGTTTATATTTATTAGTAATATCATCTTCAATGTTTAATTAATATTACATTGATCGGTATAAACTTTAAATAAATTATTCCAATGACATTAATTGCTATATTATTTTATTACGTAATTGTAAGATTATCAATATTTTTTTATTTATTTTATTTTATTTATACGCGCATTGGGCTTTTACATACCGCTGTCCTAGTTCTTGTATGTTCAATAGACCTCTTTTGCAAAACTGAGTTATGAATGCCAATATGTTCATTAGCCTATTGAGCATTAATGAAGCTCAAAAAATCCATATTATTTGGTTTTTAAGTGACATTTTAAGCATTTTTCGAGTGCCAATATCCACTCACGGAATAATGTTTCAGTTCTTATTTGTTCAATCTCCTGGATATTGAACATTCAAACACTCAAAGTTATGAATATAATATTTTTTAAAAGTTCATAGATATTTGTTCAACATCCCGCCGAACGTTGAGGTCTTGAATCTTGATCTCCACTGTCAACCAATCAGGAGCCGGCTAGTAAAAATGTGAGGCCATGTTGATTTTTAGTTGTTTTCTAACAACGAAATTGTTCCACTACAAATACGTTTGATTGGGAATATATACTGTTATTGAACTAAAAAATGACTTCACCGACTCCAGAATCAATTCACCTATGAACAGTAGCTCAAATAGAAAGGTAAGTCTTAAAATTATGTCATTTATAGGCTTTTTCACCATATTTTACATGTACTTCTTGAATTTGCTAGGCAAATATACAGTATGCTTCATTTATTATTTATTTATTCAATTATTTATTTACAAACTTAGGACTTTTACATAAAATGAGTATTAATAAATTAAATTAGTGCATTAAAACTTATTTTTATTCAAGAAATACAACAAAAGAGCCAGGACATGGAAATTTGCAAAAAGTCGACTGTCCTCATAGTCTGATTGAAAGACATCTACGATACATATTTTAAAGTCACCTACTAACTAAGATTAAAGTAAAGTATTTGAAATCTGAAAATCACCCTGTATATACAATTTACCACTAATTGGCTAATTGAACAAAAAATACCTCAAACTTATGGGAGCCGAATTGTTCAATCTCCAGACAATGTGTTCAATATCCAAAATAATCATTCATCGTTTTCAAGCCATGTTCAATGTCCACCTTTAAAGTCATAATATGGGCTTAATATTGCTTCAATTTTCGAAAAATGATCTTTAATAATTTCCTGTTACACATATGTATTAAACGAAATGACCAAAATCGAGATTTTTTTAGAATTTGCCTGTAAAAACAAAAAAAAACGTCTCCTGTAAAATTTGCTAAATGGTCTATTGAACATACAAGAACTAAGGCAGCGATTACATAGTTCTAAGAAAAATATTCTGAAGATTGTGAGTTCACAATAGTAACAGTTATAATACATTTAACCATATCCATTTGTCATATTATAACAGCAAGTAAATAGTAAATGCATACAAAAATTATTTGTAGGTATAAACCTCTTGAACAAAAATAAGAATATGTATTGTTAACAAAATATAGAGCGTTTGACTGGTTATCGTAACCTGTTAAATCGAGGGCGATCGGTCTGCCATTTTACATACATATTTTAAATAGTTTTTATAAAAACATATTTTAAAAACATATAAGTATAGAATAGTGAAAGCAATAATATAACCTTCACCATTTGATATACAAAAGAAAGCAAAAAGCAAATGGAAACATGATAGTTTGTAGGTATAAGCCTGTTGTAAGAAAATAAGAATACGCCTACTTCTAAGGTATAAAGATGAAAATTATTCATAAAAATGTTAAGTTTAGTAATACTAGAAAGTAGTTGTATTAACATAATATGTATGCGACACATAAAAGCTAGTGTATATATTTATTCATTCATTTAATTATCTTTTCACGAACTAGCGAGCTCCATAAGCCAGCCAGTTCGTAAATTGATAAATAAATAAAAATAACATTGTTACTAAATGATTACAGTGAAAAATAATGCAGTTGTAGTAATTGCAAGAAGACTACACCTATAATTGTGTCAATCTTGAGGAAATAATTCGATAAGAGGTTCAATAGCTAGATGTTTATTGTTTTATTATAATAGTTCTAATATATTGGTTTTAAATTTGGAAACCGATTGGAAACGATAGACATCGATTGAACTATATTATTTGTTTCCAAGTGTATAAGGCCTTCGAATTGGGGAGTTTACGAAGTAATTATTGGCAGATTTGGTAACAAAATAAAGAGCATTTAAATGATGTGCTAGCAAATAATAATAATAATAATTTAAATGATGTGATGAGCATTTATAATATAGCGCTTATATGATGTGTAATGCGTATGAAATTAGAGACATAACACGATCAAGTGAACAAAGAATCTTAAGTCGGTTGTCAAGTTGAGCGTCGGAATAAAAAAAACGATAGACATCGATTGAACTATATTTGTTTCCAAGTGTATAAGGCCTTTGAATTGGGGAGTTTACGAAGTAATTATTGGCAGATTTGGTAACAAAATATAGAGGATTTAAATGATGTGCTAGCAAATAATAATACACAGGAGGTTCTGAAGAAAATAATTTCCCTCAGGGCCTATGTCATCTTAATGGATACTGTGTGGAGGGATTTATAAGGAACGGAAGTTCTGGGAAGGAAAACAGATATGAGGAGTGGGTAGGCATCTGGGGTCAATGTGTAAAGGAATGAAACCATCCCTTCAACAAGGCGATACAAAAGGCCTCCCACAAACAGGTCTCCCACCACACAGTTGGTGGGAAGATGCATCCGCCGCCCAGACCTAGACAAACCTCATACCCATCAACCCGGGCACCCCTGCTAAGTCGCCAAACGTAGTGTACCACTTGGATTGAAGTGATTGAAGAAGTGTTTGTTCGATATTTTAGTTTAGAAGAATTAAGCGCACATACCGACACGGATAGCGACTTTATTTTATACTATTTAGAGATTTGTTATCCTTTGTGCTTTGCATATAAAACCTTGTCTAGTAAACACAAATTTATCTCTAATAAAAAATAAGAATACACTTAAGTTTAAAAAACAAATATTGCCAATTATTTTATATTTATGTTTGTAAAATTATTAGCACACACAATGACTTTAGCTTAATTCATAAATAAATAAATTGTCGCAGATAAAATCAGCAGTGTCCGCACATCCACTCGAATGTTAAATGTATGAACCGGCGTATTCCTAGTAAAAGGTTTTCAATTAGCTTTACTTAGCGAAAGATTTACGATAAATGCTAATTAGATGGTGGAGGATGAGATTCATTGAATCGCCAGATCTTTTTTTATAGCTTCACCTGAATATCGATCAAACTCATTAAGAATTCAAGATGTTGGTAAAAAGGCTCTCTGCGGACGGGAAAGAACAAAGCTCTTCAATTGGCAACAATCCGTACGGCCGTTTTTAAAGAACATCCACTTTATTTAAGGCGGTAAATGGTTATTTCATGCGAACCCCGGAAGAAATACGATATGTCCGACTGGGCCGTTATTGTATTTATTGGCCATCGCCGAGGCACTATAATTATCATACAAGTCAGTTCGTTATAACCGGAGAAAAGCCGAAGTTTACTCTACGAAGCTTATTTATTAAGGCGATAAACAATGCAGGTTTTTTTATTTGCTATCCGTTGAATATAATTTATATAAAATCCTTTCTATGCTTTATTTATTTGTGAAGTTTAATTACGTAAACATTTTTTTTCTCGAAATCTCATTAATTGTGACATGCGGATTATAATATTAACAATGATATTTTCTCATCAATTTTTCGACCACAGTTGAGATAAGCACCAAATTATTTGAGAAGTGCTTTTTTCCATAGAAAAAAAAAATATTATTTAAAGTTTATTTAGCATATATCAGTATTATTATCTATGTAATATAACGTGGGTTTTTACCATAGTTAGTTCATTCGATTTATTCATTCATTTATTTATTTATTCGATTATTTATTAAGCACGTTATTTATGGGACTAATTGATTTTTTTTAATGTTCAAGTGTAAGTACTTAAGGCGATGCACTACGTCGTGTAATATTTTAAATTGAGCCGCTATCAATAAAGACCTTTACGTAGATGGCGATAAGGCTTAAATTGCCGCTTAACACCATCCGCCTGTTTTGATTTATGCAAGAAAAAAACGTGGCCAAAAAGTGCCTTTTATTTTATTTTGTGGATTGTCGGGAATAAATAAATAATTTTTTTTCGATCATTCTATAAATAATTTAATTTTCCACATTATACAATACAATCATAAACGAAAATGTGTTCGTAAGCAGGAGATTTTGAACTTTAAAGCAGTTTTCATAGGCCTTGTACATTATTTTTTTCTGGGCTTATAAAAAGACTTACTTACCTAAAAAATACTCGATTATTTCAAAGGCCAAAATGTATTTTACTCGCAGTATTTAATTAAAGCATCTGAAACATTTCTAGGCGACCAAATTTTCAAACCAAAAACACATGATTTTGCATTACTACGTATGGCATTGCCTATGAAAGCGTGATTAACCTCAAAAAAAAGTTGGTTACCGTAAAAATGCAAGTCATGGTGATTTTAATGTAAAATTTAGGTAGAACAAATATGATGATGACTACTGTAAATCATGTAAAATCTTAATCTATAATGGGCGCCAGTTTCATACACATCTTAGGACCCAAATTTATAATAATCAGTAAAACAATTTTTTTTAAAAGAAGAGTAGGTAGTACAGTGCATGATGAAAAACTCCGTCACCGGAATACTCTCGGCTCACGGCAATGCAATCTTCCCGTGCGTCTTCTAGTCGAGAACTAGCTGCTCTACCAAGTGTTGCTAGTCAAAAAGCAGATCTCGCTCTATCCTAATTTTTATAACGTGGTATTTTTTTTTCATCCTTTACAAAATTATGGATGTTATGGATCGTTCCCAAACGTCACTCGCTTTTCAATAGCATTTTCTTTCATCAAAATTAATTTTTCTCAATCATTCTCCCAAACTTCTTCCCCGTTAATACGTTTTTATGAGCTATACATCCCTATTTAAAAGGCTCACATTATATTACTAAAACTTGATTTCTTATTTTAAGTAAACTTTGATTTAAAATGTGCGAATATCGTCACTCAAATAAGATATAAGATACTCGTCTAACATTTCTGTGGAAGTTCATTAACTTACTGCCTGAAAAGCTTAACTAGTGCTTTCAAATCCGGAGGTCCAAATAAATAAAAAAAGACTCTGAAAAGATTTCCTCTTCTGACAAGGTCTTCTGTAAAGTGTTCCGCCCCACGGAACCCGTCCCACTGGGCCGTGACAGTTCGCAGCGACTGACATCAATATTTTAAATATCTTGGTTTTCCACCCTTCTTTAAACATTTTCAATATCCGGATATAAATTCAAATCATTTCTAGAATTTGCATTTAAATAATACGATATCGGTTTAATTTAAGTGACATGTTTCCCTTTTAAATGTACATAACGAGACAACCATTAATTTTTATTTATTATATTTGAAATAACTTCATTGTGAGCAATCTAGTATCATACATAAGACACGTTGTAATATTTTCCCTTTTTGCCATTCTTTTTATTTTGTTTAAAACAATATAAAATTTTCTTCTCTCTTGGCTATGACCGATATTTAATTTTTTTTTTCTAAGGCTTTGCATATGTGTTCGCAGGGTTGGAAAATTCCTCCCCTACAACACATAAGCCTCCATGAAAATTGGACCCCTTTCTTTGATATCTACAGAAAGCTACTTAAAGCTCTCTTGTACTATATATCTTTATAGACATATGTACTTAACTAATTAATACGTTATTTACGAACTTGAACGCAAATATTTCCGTATTTATATTGTAATTAAATTCCATCAAACGTTGTGTAATTTTTTTGATTTATGATATAGGATTTTAATTACCTTCATTTTTGTGGCAACCCCCTTGGTTCTGATCGAGGTGTTGAGTTTCACAATTTAATTGGTCTTTCCATTGCAAACCTAGACTTAAATAAATTCCCTGAATGAGCTAACTTTCCTATTGTAATTATTCTGATTCCCTGCACCCTAACAAAATCGTAGTTAAACGCTGATAAAAGATATTATACATGTTTATTTGAACAGGTGATTAAATATAAACTCAAATGGTTAATTGTTAGTAAATTTGATTTTGGTAAACTCTTGTGTCTGTGTGGCGCCACTCCTTTATGATTCTGCTGCTATAAGGTACATGTAAAGATTGATTTAGTAGGTTAATGTAATTAGTTAATTGCATATTTGACGAACTCGGAATAGCCCATTTGCTGGCATAATTTGGCTCCAAATCCTCCTGCAAGTAAACGAGATGATCTTGAGTCAACGAGAAATTCGCACAATCCTTTGACACGGCTCTTTGATTGATACCTAAGTTATCGCGTCCCAAAAAGCCTTCCACGTCATCATGTACTGCCTTCAAGTTTCCCCTCGAGTCCCGATACCCCCAAATTCCGACCCCTCCTTGGACTACAATTTACTTAGGGCGAACCGGTTTCGTCCTATATACAATCATATACTCACGGTTGGTGTGGACTTACGGGTCGTGAATCCTCATTCCACGTTTAAAAGAAAATGCGAGAGTGGTCTATAAGACCTAAAATGCAAGCTGTATGCAGGTCCGCATTCTCCAGTAAACAGTACATACGAATAAATATATGTATACATACAGTTTGGGAAAGGTTTATAACTCGCAATACGAGGCTATCTACCTCGCATTCCAAGCTCGGATCTCGCACAAAGAATTCTGCACAATTCTTAGCTTGGTAACCGAATATATACGTAAGAATAAGGTTATACTAATAAATACTAGTAGAATAAGGTCTTATTTGATAGTTTGTTTTGGAGAGCTATCGAACTCCAGGCTTTTGTTTGTTTGGTTTTGACGTTTTTATTTAAAAGAATCGCCATCTCTATTTGATTTGGTTAATGGTCTTGTTATAGGAGCGACCACTGCCTCCTATTGATGAACTGTATTTGTTTTAAATTTTACCTCCAGGGTTCAACATTAATTTTTGTTCATCCTATCCCGTGATTTTCCAATTGTTTCAAGTAGTTGATTGCCACATTAGAGAGTACTCGACTCTCAAATGTCTCAGGCAACTGATGGGGTTTTGTATGAGCACCCAATCAATAAAATTCAAATGTTTCGTATAATTATTCGATATAAATCTTACTAACCCGTGATTTTCCAATTGTCGATTGTGAATGATAAGTATTTGTAAGCACGCTTCTTTCAGCTGTTTCAGGTAACTAATAAAAACTATGCGATTATCTAATCAATGATATTTAAATGTTTCATGTAATTTTTCGATATAAATCTTGCTAACCCGTGATTTTTCAATTGTCGTTTGTGATTGATAGGTATTTGAGAGCACGCATCTTCCAGCTGTTTCGGGTAATTAATAAAATCCTTTGTGACTAACTAATTATGGCCAAGGTCGATTCCAAACTATGCGGTTGACCCAATTCTCCAGTGATCCTTTGTTTTATCAACAAATTGAACAATGTAAACATCTCATCTGACCCACCAACCCAGATGTGAGATTGTTTATTTTAAAATTATCTCGCGCTCTCCTTGTGATTCAGTTTTGCTACCGTTTATTGTGCATAGTTAATTTAAATATTTTTTTAATTCCTTTATTGAAGTTAAACTATTTTTCATTTTCCGAATTTAGTAAATTTACTAGTTTAAATGAAGAATAAATATAAATATATTTAAGTACACATATCTCGATTGTCAAAATATGTTAAAAAAAGAGTACATATATTAATAAATAAATATAAAATATATGATTCTACATAGTCTGGAATATTAATAAATACATATTTTCTTTTTCAATAATATAGATATGTCCTCGGGTAGGTATTAAAGATCGCTACCATTTCGATGTTCTGATTAAATGATAAATATATATATATATATATATACATGGTACATACATTACTCATATATACTATTTATATACAATATTTTACTTTACTTTTATATAGATAAATACACAATATATATATATATATATATATCAATGTGTAATTCCTTTTTGTTTTGTTGTTTTAATTTAATATTCAATTGATATACTTCCACTTCACAGCCCTTCTGTGTCTCCTGGGACCTGAAAAATATTTATAAAAGGAAAACTTACCCCCGCCAAGGTATTTCCGGTTGGGTGTACACAACAACCTTGATGAAGAAAACTACCTAATTAACTGAATTTTCCAACTAATTTCAAAATAAATCTTTTCGACTATTTATTCCTATTTAATATTTTATTCTTGCTTGAATCATATAAATTAGCTGATATTTAATTTTTCTTCCGAACGAAATCCTAATCCAGAAAACCCGTTGATTTAATAACACCTTTCTAGTTTAGGCTTTTGAATGATAGCTGTTTCAAATTCTTTTTCGAAATGATAGACTGATGATTAAAATTCCGGTTAAAACGACAAACACTTTTAACACTGTCGCTATACGCACGATGGATTTTAATTGAACAATTTATTAATTCTAAATTTCTTTTTATATAAATTGATAATAAAATTTATTCCGAATTGTGCAAACTTTTAATTAACTCGACTCTTAATAAATTAAATTTTTTTCTAACTGTTAATTTTAGAACAAAGGTTTAAACGTTTATTATTATCGAATCCTTTTTTTTTGTTTTTGTGTTTCTTTTAACCTTAGATGAAGTATTTACTATTAATAATTTTAAACAAAATTATAATCTATTTTTAAATATCAATTCACGAGCACATCCACTTTAATTTAACGATAACAAACTCTTAAATTTAATTTGAATGTTTTCACTTTGAATGAAATAATTATTTTTAAATTTTAATTAAATTCTTAATTCCGTAATCACTTTCTGCACTTCACTTAACACTTTTAAGCACTGAGTTTAAATTATATTTATTTTCACTGTTTAACCAAATTAAACCGATTTAACAAAACTTCACTGGTGGGGTTTTCAAAGGAATTTAGAGACTGAATTTAAGACTTTTTACAAAACTTTCTAAGTCCAGGGACTTGTTCAGAATTTAAACTTAGACTTGTTCAAAATTTAACACTTAGATTATTTCACTAGAATTTTACCAATAGACGTAGTACTGCCACGTAACAACTTTTCAAATCCTCGGCGCGACTGTCCCAAAACTGGTGTGTACCTTTATTTTATACCCCTCTCAGGTTCCAAAAGACGTATCTGAATTTCCTTTGGTAATCAATTCTATCTTTTAACAACTCGCAAATCCGAACATCCCTTCCCCTAATTTCGATCGTTCCTACATACGATCTTCTGTTGTCCGGCTTTGGGTGGCGGTCAATTTTTATCTCACGTCGCTAACTTAATAGGGTCCGAATCGGGTGAGCCTGCGTTAAATGCCCGGATCCCCTTTGTGCTACGGTCCATACAATATGTAGTTAAAATCTCATGATTTTGTGTTCCTTTTTTTTCTCAATTCGCGATAGGTCTACCCTCAACAACATATATATAGATCTCAATTTTATGCATCTCGTGCGAAAATTGTTTAAATCCATGCTGAAATCTTTACTACGCATTTTTGAATTTCGATTTGTCTAAATTCTACTTAATTTTATTGACACCTATATGAGCTTTTCCATTTCCACCCGTACCTTCTATCTCCATGTCGCAGATTTGAGTTTTTCCTTTATCTTTGAATTTTATTTTTATCCGCGACGTTTTCTTGCACAAATTCTTCTTGATTCTTATGTCATTTCTCATAACTCTTATAATTACTCATTTTCCAAGTCGTATTTATTAATTTCACGGATAAATTCGAATTGTATCGCTTTTCTCCACATGGATCATTTCCTATCTCCGTTCTTTACCCTTCCTTTTATCTTTTCTTCACTTTTCCCGATGTGTGTGGTCTCCTGGGAAATTTCATACTTCATTTATTATTAATTTATATATATTTTTCCACACTTCTATGGGGGATATACCTAATTTGACTCTGGGATATCTGTCACTTTTATTGTCTTACTTGATCTCCGCCCCATCTCCTATCTCTTACTTACAAGATTTCACATATATTATACGTCTGGACATCTGTTTACGTTCCAAATTTTGGTACTAGACTCGTAAATTTTATTTAATTTCAAACCTATTAATTTTAATCTCTTTTGCCTAATCTAAATATCTCATAAGCCCAACGTTAAAGTTAATCGATTTTCTAATGGCTTATCACCTTAACGTAAATAAAAATCATGTTCGGATTTCGATTGTTTACCTCCTAAAATACACATGAGACTGTCAACCTTTTATCTTGTTTCGATCCCTCTGTAATCTTGCGTAACTCTAATATCTATCTACCATGATAATTATGTAAAATGTCTACTTTTCCTGAATCTAATCTATCGCTATATGTTTAGTTTTACTGTCTTCTTCTGATACTCAATTTTCACGTCCCTAGGACCTTCGTAGCAGTTCAAAATCTCTGTATTATCCTTCCATTCGGTCGCCGCACTTTTCTAAAATGTGTATTTTTTTGCGAGATTTTTCATTCAAAATTGATTTACCAATATGTCCGTTTCATCTTAAATTGATAACGATTAATTTCCATTGTTTCCAACACTCACTCCTCTCTTTAGTACGATTTTTTCGAACTCGACACCCTACTTCTATCATAAATAATTGCACTACAGTTGAAATTCCGCCAGTAACTTTCCTTCGCTTCTCCCGTCCTTTTTTTATACTATCACGTTTATAATTTTTTTTCATTGCATTTTTGTGTGTGCGCTTTACAACTTGTAAAACTTCCAAAGCCCTCGATTTCAATGGTTCGATACCCCATAAATGTCTCAGTTATTGTAAACATTCCCAGGAGTTTGTCACCTTGAAAGTCGATGTTGACCCTAAAGTGCGTTCACCTCTAATTTCTGTGAGAATCGAAATGTCGTTAATTATCTATTTTAATGTCGGGTCCATAGTTCATTCCTTTGTCTTTCGTAGACATACGCCCCCCCCGTTCACTGATTGGTTACTCAAAATTTTATAGCTCTTTGTTCAGATCTAATTGGTCGACAACCTTCAATATTTATTTTTAGGCCTAGAAAGGGGAAGTACCAGTCGTCCTAGACGATTTTACGACCTCTCTGCTTTCGTCCCGGAATCTTGATTTAATTCCAACTATTACAGGTGTCTACTGCAAGCAAGCTGGATCAATTCTTTCTCCGCCAGATGTCGTTAGTATGTCCGTTTTCATAAATAATTTGCATATTTTTTTTGCAGCTATGGTTTATCTGTTTTTTTTTTCACTGTGATTCAAAGCCTTTCATCACAACGTATACGATGATAATACGAACATATAATATGTATCTACATGATAATAAACAGTAATGATCTAACAAATTATAGTCATTAATTATGCCTGCTGTATAATATAACAACAAAATACAATAAATGTCTGTTGGGTATTCGGTTAGAGTTTGAATTAATGAATTGAACGTTTTTTTTGGTTTTAATTAATTTTGTTCCGGACTTTATGCAGAGTTTGTGCAACCCAATGTCTTACATAGAGGCGAATTAAATAAATTATCAAATATAACAAAAAAACACAATTTTTCCCAGTGTGTACCGGTCGATTAAACAACAACCTCATTCCAATCCTCAGAGAGCTTGTTCTACGTAGTTTTCACATTTGTACCGGTTGCATTGAAACTGGAGTACTCCTGGCTGGGTGGTACATTCGTAATGTATCGTATCGTCAAAGATGTTTAAATGTTCAAGATAAAATATAAACGTGAAACAAAGTGAACAAGCGAATTACCAGGAGAATTCAGAAGTAGCTAGTGATAGAGTAAAAGCATTTTATAGAGGACTTCTCTCATTAGTAGAAAGACAACGGCAAGTTAAGATCTTGTTCTACACTCTTAAACAAAAAGTGCATAACAAACTTTCACAATGTTCATTTAAATAGTAAATAATTTAAATATTTTAAAATTAATATAATCAGGGTCCCCCTGTCACTACCAGACTACACACCAAATGTAACGGCCGTTTTATGTACAGATTATCCGCAACTAATTTAATGTATAGAGTTGTATCCCCCGCGGTGACATCCGTCAGCATTTCTTTATTCGTCCCAAACTTCTGTCCGCGGGACGAGTCGGCTCATCTCCATAAATTACGGCCCGATCTTAATAGAAATCATCCACCTATATAATTAGAAAACTTCCCAAGTCAAGACGTTGAACAAGTTGAATTTTCATTATTTTGGACTATAAAAAAAAATTGCAATAAATTTAATTATTGAATACTACGAATGACGTTCTGCCTGTCAAAGTCAATAATTAAAGGGATACATTTTATTCAAATCATATTGAAAGTGATTTCTAAAGAGTGAAGCTGTTTTTACAAATTGATTTCTATGTAAAAGCTCACAGAAGGGTTTCAATAATTAAATAAATAAATATGTATTCTACTTGAGCAACTATACTTTTCAATTTGGGAGGCGGGTATGTGTACCGCCGCCCCGAGAACCATTTATTGGATAACCAACACCTCTGCCATAGGTCACTCCAACTGGTTTGCATCTACTTCCATTTCTTAAAAAGACCCTCCACACAGCAGAAAAAATTTTAATTTTACAATTTTACGGATCACATAAATGTCACTCTATAAAAATATTAGGTTCATGTTTTTCATTTAATTTTTCTATTTATTTTATTTGCGCCCTAATGGGCTTTTACAAAGATAGGTAACACATAAGTAACACAGTTGTGTTAGGTACATAGTTAACAATAAGTAATGATTTATGATTAAATTAAGGTAAATTAAAATTAATATTGTGAAACATAGAAATATAAAAATTAAAAAAAAAGTGAATTCATAACGGAGTTGTGAATTCATACATCTCAGTCAAGTGATTAAAAAGATTTTGTTTTTTAACTAATTAGGAATCTTTAAACATGTCTACAATATTCCCAAATTTATTTCCAAAATGATGTATTCTATTTATAGGTGTATGAGCTTCATAGTTAGTTATATATTTTTTTGTGAATAACACATGCCTTTTAACCTTTTTTATTGGTTTTCAAGCTACAATCCCGTTAAACTGCAATAAAGCAGTTTGTCAACAGGATGTTAATGATCAATTACATACATACACACATAATATTATTACTATAACTATACAATTAACACACCTTTATTAATATAAACTATCTCTATTTAGTAACTATTGTTTCAGCATATATCTCAATCTATTTGTAGAATCGCAATTTTTTATATTAATGCGTAACATGTAAAGCATTTTTGGCACGTTAAATTCTAGGGTTCGCCGTCCGTATTTATTATTATATTTTGGAACAAGCATTCCTTCATTCTTTGTAAACCTTGTAATATATTCATGTTCCACTTTCCTTTTATAATCAGATTCAGATATATGTTGAATCAATATTTTGTACCATAATAAGGCCTGCACCGGTAATATTGTTAAATTCCGATACAACAATGATATGTTTTGTCTCTGTGAAAAAATATGTTTTTGAGCTAATAACTTAACCATAGAATTTTGTACAGATTGCAGGTGGTCTAAATTAGTTTTACAAGAGTGACCCCAAGTAGTTAAACCATACCGTAAAGTTGATTCTGCGAGTGATAGGAAAATAATTTTAAAAATATTCACCGGAACGAAACATTTCAGTTTGTATATCCTACCCACTATCGCTCTCAGCCGCTTGCAAGTTTTGTTTATTTGTGTATCCCATTTGAAATGACAATCAACAGTCACCCCCAAATAAACGTATTCATTTACCAGTTCAATACTTTCACACATACAGGGCTGTAAAATGTTTTGATGAATACATATAAAGTTATGTGAAATTATTTTAGGCATGATCTGAAATGAAGCATGTGGAGACCGTATGTGCATCAATTTAGTTTTCTTTGTATTAATGATTAGACCTGCGTCATGTGACCATTTTATCAGGGACGTAAATTCATGTTGCATATATTTAATCGCAATGGATAATTGTTCATCAGATATGACAAGAGCAGTGTCGTCAGCATATACAAAGTGTCTAACAAACCTATAAAATACAAAAAAAACAACACTTTCACAAGTACACAACATTTATAAAAAACCACACAAGCATTATTTAAACCATTTTATTTTCCCTTATGTTTTATTATTGTTATTCTTACTTAAATCATGTACGACTATCATAATACGGGCATGAACCTAGTATGCTACTTGAGAAAATCTTCAAATTGTAATTTTTTTAAATTTATAAAATAAATACGGTAAGGACTGGAAGTGTTAAAATACGCATAGTGATATAAACATTTACAGTATCCTTTCCGAGAATCGAATAAATGGGTACATGTATTTTTAGAAATAAATTATAATGTATTTTACTGTGGAATATTATTTTTATATTATGTTTAATTATTATTATTATAATGCATAGCTTCGTATCATATAGTTGGTTAGAAAGCGAAATATTTACACATATAATATTTATATAAAAAAAATTATACATACACATTTATATATATATATATATATATATATTTATCCCCTCTCGTACTATGTTGATCTCGCGCGACGGTACGCCAGGTATTTGTTGATCCGTTTGCATTTGTTGATCCACCCCGGATATGTTGATCCATTACTCAAGCTGGCATACATATGTAAATCCCTACAGATCAACTTGTGTCATCGAGATTTAGCTGTAAGCCACGCCCATTTTTCGGTCGCATATACATTTTACACGATTTATTTTGTTGATCTATACATTTCTGACAAACTTGACGGCTTGCATGCGTTGTAACTTAACCGCCAATTTCGCGCGCGTTGTCGTACTTTTTAGATCCTGTTAGTACATCCATATTCTATGAAAATGACTTTATACTTACAGAGGATAGACTGCCTCACGAGTATTTATATTGAAATGGAAATTTCGCAAACGTCAAATCCATGCTAAAAAAATCTTTTGAACTTGATTAAACAAAAATTGTAAATTTAATACATCATTTACTACGTTTCGTGACTTAGCAGGGGTGCTCGGGTTCATAGGGTGAGGTTTTTCTGGGTCATTTTATAAGAGAAATTTTGAACTTTGATTGAATAAAATTTTATTTTAATGTATCTTTTACCATCTCTCCCGACGTAAGTTTCTTGTAATGATTAAGTTGAAACAAAGCGTAATATCCATAATATGTGCCTATTAAAATTGCGGCGATTAGATTGGTGAGAATTAAATTTTACAAATTTTAAATTATGATTGCTAAAAAATCTATTCTAATTTGTTTATTACTAAACATGGCTAAAGTCATTTCAAGATACGATTCCAACCAACGATGTTTTAGTATATGTTCGTCAATCAACAGGAGCCATAATGTCTGTACATCAGAGCCCTCGAGAACTATTACAATTATGTGTACCGCCGCCCCGGGAACCATTTATTAGATAACCAACACCCCTACCATAGGTCACCGTCAACGTTTAGCGAGATTGTTGTTTATTTCTTATATTTTTTACAACATATCCACTCAGGAGGCCCTGAGGAAAATCGTAACCCTCAGGGCCTATGTCATCTTTGTGAATGCTGTGTTGGGGGAATTTTGAAGGAAAGGAAGGAGAGTGGGTTCTGGGAAGTAAATAGGTATGATGGGTGGGTAGTAATCTGGGGTTCAGTGTGATTGAGTGATATACATAAGAATCCAACTCTCCTACTGCGTTGCAAGGCGATGCGTTGAAAGAGGACTAATCGATCCGGCCCACCACGCAGTTATTAGCCAGGCGCATCCGCCGCCAAGCCCCTCACATACCTCACCCCATAATCTCGGGCACACCTGATAAGTCACCAAACATATCCAACAACTTGGGGAGACCTATGGCAGAAGTGTAGGTTATCCAATAAATGGTTCCCGGGGCGGCGGTGCACATACCCTCCTCCCAAATTGTAATAAACGTCTACTTTCAAATGTAAAACATAATTTAAAACGTTCCTAAATGACGGCCTCCGTTATCGAGGGGTAAGGCTATCGACTAGCAATCCGAAGGTCGCGGGCTCAAATAAATTTTACTAAAATTAATTTGTACTATTTTACAATTAGTGTTTGGCAACCAGATCTGAAGAGCCAAGTACTCTCCCAACTTCCTCATCTCCTTCGAGGTTCACAATATCTTCAGTCTCACAACAACCCCAATTGAGGATGCCATAGTCTCACTGGCTCCAGACGGGAGCAGTTGGGACTCTGGTGTGGTATTCAAAACTACAAATCTATAGTTAATTTCGAGAAGTTGAATAAAGTGTTTTTAGCACGGCAAAATGGCAAAATTTCAATATTATTGTAACAATAGCAATATTATTATTTTAGACTAATATTAGACATTAATACATCAATGAATAACATTCATTTTACATGACCACCCAATGAGAAGCTGATTTTTTTCACAGTTTGTCTAGAACCGAACACGTGCATGTTATACTAATACCAGCTAGAGGAGAGCGTAAAACACTTCAATATTTTTTTATTTAAATATTGATAATTCTTCGATGCTTCATAATAATGTTTCATAAAAAAATACAAATCAAATCACACCACATCCAGACAAAGAAGCCGATATGTTTTTATACACAAAAAAGGTTTATTTGGATATTCTCTGTATTAAAACTAATTTCGTTAAAAAATAATACTTTATTGTGAATTTGATCAGACCTAACTTCGTTGTTAAGATAATGCAGCTGCGTTGCGTCCGGCCGGGATATATCCATGCCGGCGTTCTTTTGTTATAACGACACCCTGATTAGAATACATTTAATTGTTTTGTCTTTGATTTTATAAATATTTTTAATAAATTAAAAACGGCTATGGAATTCCACGTTTTGCCACCGCGTTTCCGGATACTATTGATTACTTAACACGGCTAAATATTTCAAAACGACTTATTAACGATTCCAGAATGTACTTTAATTATTACTGTTTTAAAAATGTATCTGTTTCTTTAGACAATTTTTTTTTATAAACTGCCTATAAACTACGTTTTATTACTTATCCACTGGAGCGATCTCTGTCATATTTTAGACCGGTCGGTGGCCGAGTTGACATCGCGTTTGGGTCCCACCCAGGCGCGGCGTAGTGTGTTCAATTCCTGGGCTGGCTAAGTCCTCCATCACAACACAAGCAACATTTTCAGCTGACTGTGGTAGTAGTAGGAGATTTTCAAATATTGCCAGGTTATTCGAAACCCGGGAATGTATGTCTTTCTTTTAAAAAAAGTAGTTTATATTGTTTCCGTTTTAATGTTTTCGGGGGATAATTATACCAGTACAACTCAATTACTGTCAAACTTGTTGTAAAATCAGATATGAGCGCATCAGCAGAATGCTGCCTGCTCATTACATAATAATAATAATAATAATAATTGACCCCGTACTACAAATAATTAATTAATTAATTTTTTTAATTAATTCTTTATTCCAGGATGTGGGGAGGTTAGTGCAATCCCACACATCCCATAGAGGATATAAGTACAGATAATATGTACATATAGTAAAATAAATAAAAAGGGATTAAAAATTAAATTAAAGATGAAATTAAACCAGAGAGACACGGGAATCCATCGGATCTAAGATTGTGGGAGCAAGTATCTTTCTCCAATGGTCTTCAATGCTCGATCCTGAAGTCAGACGGGATTCTATGATAAGAATGTTTCTGGAATGGTTTATCCTTCCCCTCAGTCCTGCAATCCTGGTTCTTAACAGAGCTGCAAATCCTGGAACTCGCCCTTCTGTAAACATAGAGGAGGCACTGCAGTGCCTGGGGAGTCCGAACATCAATCGGTAAGCGTTGTTATATTGCACCCGAAGCCTTTCCATTGTTCTTTTCTTGAAATTAGCCCAGAGCTCGCATGTGTACAGGGTGGTGCAAAATGCTATGAAGAGCGTCCTTTTCACTCGTGGACTACAGAGCCCAAATCTTCTACTGAGCATGTTACATTTTATACTCAGTACACGCCTCTGCCTGTCAATATCTTCATCATCCGTTAACTTGTTGTTGATGACATGTCCTAGATATTTTGTGGTTTCTACTGTTTTCAGAATCTCACCATTCAAAAAGACAGGGGGAATGTTTTTTGGGCCTTCTCCGTGTTTTATGACCAACAGTGCTGTTTTTTTCGCATTATAGATCATGTTGGTTTCGTGAGCAAATTCTTCACAGATTTTCAGGAGAATTCTCAATCCCCGTATTGACGGTGCCATCAGAACCATATCATCTGCGTAGCTCATATTATTAACACATAGACCTCCGATGTGGCAGCCCACTCCAGCATTGTTTAATCTGTGGGTTAATTCGTCCATGTATAGGTTAAACAGTACTGGGGACATACATCCTCCCTGTCTGACCCCGCTTTTCAAGAAATAGGGTTCTGAGAATCCGTCTTTCCACTTTACAAGGTTTTCTTGCTGACGGTGCCATGATTCGAGAATTTTTACCACTTTCCATGGTATCCCTCTTTCCTTTAGTTTTTTTAAACCCAAGTTTTTTTTAAGTTTCTGTGAGTACAGCTCCCAAGTCTTGCTCAAGTGCATGTCCGTCCGTAACACTTAGTCAATGTAATTATTTGTTCGTTGTCCTCTTTCCTAATGTGAAGTTTATATTTTGATTTTAATTAATATATTTACACGTTGTTTGGGGTAAAGTTTTATCTCATTCATAAAAAAAAAACTTTTTCTTCTTCTGTTTTTATCGAGATTAAAGCAAACTATGATATTAACATATATTTGTTTTTCTTTTTTTATTACATCAAGTAGTTACGGTTCGTGATTAAACAGATTTTCTTGAGGATATATAGTGTATTACGTTAAAAATAATTGAAATTTTGAAGAGTAAGTTTAAACTAATCCTAACTAAATTAAACTAATACTAACCCCGGGGTCGGGGTCAATGCAGCATTTCACTCAATTGGTTTATGAGAATATAGCTTAATTTATATGAGATTGAAAAAAAATCATGTACGAATTTGGTGGGCAGTTAAATTGTCTGACGTTGATTATAAGTATTTTTTTCGTAAACTTTATATGCAAGACGTAGAAAATGTTAAAGTCAAATTGGTTCAATTGGCTTTGGTCTCCTCTACCGATGAAGCAAGTGATTTCATTGTATTTCATTAATATTCATTGGGCCTCTGTGAAAAATTCTTCACATAAAATATAATCGAAAAAATTGATTAAATATAATTGCATTTGTAACCACCTTGTGGTGTTTTTTTAGTATATTTCACTGAAAGATGCCGACTTCCGGTCATATTGTTTAAATAATATTAAATGTGAGATAATTCTTTTAAATAAGAAGATTTAATTTTATTTAGAGAACTTTAAAATATAACGATTTCCGGTAAGATGTGACAATAATTTAAACAGAATATTAATATTTAAAAAATAATGTTTATTCGATTTGAATGATTTATGCCAATCATTGGGACTTTCTTTTCAAGAGTTATGTGATTATAAAGTTTACGATTTTTTTTAAATCCTAATAAAAAGTGATAATCGATAAAAATTGTGTGAATTCATTGGTTATAACTTATAATATAGATCATTTTGTATGTCTACTTTCAGCCTTCTGAATACTGTAGAAATGAGATCCCTGGGGCATATGTGCGGTAAAATCATGTATGACGAAATGTGCGTATGCTGTGTCTATTCTAGGGGTATTTTATTAGAGCCTGTTTATATATGAACGGGTCGTTTCTCCAACTCGTTTTATCGTAAGTCGGCTCGCATGTGGAACGAGCTATCGGCATCTGTTTTTCCTCCTCCATATAATCCGGGCCTCTTTAAGACCCGCATTAATAAATTCATTCCTACAGACCCTACCTTAACCCGCCCCATAACGCTGCCCAACTGGGTGGCGACATAGTTTCTCTGTATTTAACGTGTAAAGATAGGGGCGCTCTAGTGAGATGTGTCACATAAAAAAGTCATACCTCCGAATTTGAATATGGAGACATACAAAATGATCTATATTATAAGTTATAACCAATGAATTCACACAATTTTTATCGATTATCACTTTTTATTAGGATTTAAAAAAAATCGTAAACTTTATAATCACATAACTCTTGAAAAGAAAGTCCCAATGATTGGCATAAATCATTCAAATCGAATAAACATTATTTTTTAAATATTAATATTCTGTTTAAATTATTGTCACATCTTACCGGAAATCGTTATATTTTAAAGTTCTCTAAATAAAATTAAATCTTCTTATTTAAAAGAATTATCTCACATTTAATATTATTTAAACAATATGACCGGAAGTCGGCATCTTTCAGTGAAATATACTAAAAAAACACCACAAGGTGGTTACAAATGCAATTATATTTAATCAATTTTTTCGATTATATTTTATGTGAAGAATTTTTCACAGAGGCCCAATGAATATTAATGAAATACAATGAAATCACTTGCTTCATCGGTAGAGGAGACCAAAGCCAATTGAACCAATTTGACTTTAACATTTTCTACGTCTTGCATATAAAGTTTACGAAAAAAATACTTATAATCAACGTCAGACAATTTAACTGCCCACCAAATTCGTATATGATTTTTTTTCAATCTCATATAAATTAAGCTATATTCTCATAAACCAATTGAGTGAAATGCTGCATTGACCCCGACCCCGGGGTTAGTATTAGTTTAATTTAGTTAGGATTAGTTTAAACTTACTCTTCAAAATTTCAATTATTTTTAACGTAATACACTATATATCCTCAAGAAAATCTGTTTAATCACGAACCGTAATTACTTGATGTAATAAAAAAAGAAAAACAAATATATGTTAATATCATAGTTTGCTTTAATCTCGATAAAAACAGAAGAAGAAAAAGTTTTTTTTTATGAATGAGATAAAACTTTACCCCAAACAACGTGTAAATATATTAATTAAAATCAAAATATAAACTTCACATTAGGAAAGTGGACAACGAACAAATAATTACATTGACTAAGTGTTACGGACGGACATGCACTTGAGCAAGACATGGGAGCTGTACTCACAGAAACTTAAAAAAAACTTGGGTTTATTTGAAGTACGGGGTCAATTATTATTATTATTATGTAATGAGCAGGCAGCATTCTGCTGATGCGCTCATATCTGATTTTACAACAAGTTTGACAGTAATTGAGTTGTACTGGTATAATTATCCCCGGAAAACATTAAAACGGAAACAATATAAACTACTTTTTTAAAAGAAAGACATACATTCCCGGGTTTCGAATAACCTGGCAATATTTGAAAATCTCCTACTACTACCACAGTCAGCTGAAAATGTTGCTTGTGTTGTGATGGAGGACTTAGCCAGCCCAGGAATTGAACACACTACGCCGCGCCTGGGTGGGACCCAAACGCGATGTCAACTCGGCCACCGACCGGTCTAAAATATGACAGAGATCGCTCCAGTGGATAAGTAATAAAACGTAGTTTATAGGCAGTTTATAAAAAAAAATTGTCTAAAGAAACAGATACATTTTTAAAACAGTAATAATTAAAGTACATTCTGGAATCGTTAATAAGTCGTTTTGAAATATTTAGCCGTGTTAAGTAATCAATAGTATCCGGAAACGCGGTGGCAAAACGTGGAATTCCATAGCCGTTTTTAATTTATTAAAAATATTTATAAAATCAAAGACAAAACAATTAAATGTATTCTAATCAGGGTGTCGTTATAACAAAAGAACGCCGGCATGGATATATCCCGGCCGGACGCAACGCAGCTGCATTATCTTAACAACGAAGTTAGGTCTGATCAAATTCACAATAAAGTATTATTTTTTAACGAAATTAGTTTTAATACAGAGAATATCCAAATAAACCTTTTTTGTGTATAAAAACATATCGGCTTCTTTGTCTGGATGTGGTGTGATTTGATTTGTATTTTTTTATGAAACATTATTATGAAGCATCGAAGAATTATCAATATTTAAATAAAAAAATATTGAAGTGTTTTACGCTCTCCTCTAGCTGGTATTAGTATAACATGCACGTGTTCGGTTCTAGACAAACTGTGAAAAAAATCAGCTTCTCATTGGGTGGTCATGTAAAATGAATGTTATTCATTGATGTATTAATGTCTAATATTAGTCTAAAATAATAATATTGCTATTGTTACAATAATATTGAAATTTTGCCATTTTGCCGTGCTAAAAACACTTTATTCAACTTCTCGAAATTAACTGTAGATTTGTAGTTTTGAATACCACACCAGAGTCCCAACTGCTCCCGTCTGGAGCCAGTGAGACTATGGCATCCTCAATTGGGGTTGTTGTGAGACTGAAGATATTGTGAACCTCGAAGGAGATGAGGAAGTTGGGAGAGTACTTGGCTCTTCAGATCTGGTTGCCAAACACTAATTGTAAAATAGTACAAATTAATTTTAGTAAAATTTATTTGAGCCCGCGACCTTCGGATTGCTAGTCGATAGCCTTACCCCTCGATAACGGAGGCCGTCATTTAGGAACGTTTTAAATTATGTTTTACATTTGAAATTAGACGTTTATTACAATTTGGGAGGAGGGTATGTGCACCGCCGCCCCGGGAACCATTTATTGGATAACCTACACTTCTGCCATAGGTCTCCCCAAGTTGTTGGATATGTTTGGTGACTTATCAGGTGTGCCCGAGATTATGGGGTGAGGTATGTGAGGGGCTTGGCGGCGGATGCGCCTGGCTAATAACTGCGTGGTGGGCCGGATCGATTAGTCCTCTTTCAACGCATCGCCTTGCAACGCAGTAGGAGAGTTGGATTCTTATGTATATCACTCAATCACACTGAACCCCAGATTACTACCCACCCATCATACCTATTTACTTCCCAGAACCCACTCTCCTTCCTTTCCTTCAAAATTCCCCCAACACAGCATTCACAAAGATGACATAGGCCCTGAGGGTTACGATTTTCCTCAGGGCCTCCTGAGTGGATATGTTGTAAAAAATATAAGAAATAAACAACAATCTCGCTAAACGTTGACGGTGACCTATGGTAGGGGTGTTGGTTATCTAATAAATGGTTCCCGGGGCGGCGGTACACATAATTGTAATAGTTCTCGAGGGCTCTGATGTACAGACATTATGGCTCCTGTTGATTGACGAACATATACTAAAACATCGTTGGTTGGAATCGTAGCTTGAAATGACTTTAGCCATGTTTAGTAATAAACAAATTAGAATAGATTTTTTAGCAATCATAATTTAAAATTTGTAAAATTTAATTCTCACCAATCTAATCGCCGCAATTTTAATAGGCACATATTATGGATATTACGCTTTGTTTCAACTTAATCATTACAAGAAACTTACGTCGGGAGAGATGGTAAAAGATACATTAAAATAAAATTTTATTCAATCAAAGTTCAAAATTTCTCTTATAAAATGACCCAGAAAAACCTCACCCTATGAACCCGAGCACCCCTGCTAAGTCACGAAACGTAGTAAATGATGTATTAAATTTACAATTTTTGTTTAATCAAGTTCAAAAGATTTTTTTAGCATGGATTTGACGTTTGCGAAATTTCCATTTCAATATAAATACTCGTGAGGCAGTCTATCCTCTGTAAGTATAAAGTCATTTTCATAGAATATGGATGTACTAACAGGATCTAAAAAGTACGACAACGCGCGCGAAATTGGCGGTTAAGTTACAACGCATGCAAGCCGTCAAGTTTGTCAGAAATATATAGATCAACAAAATAAATCGTGTAAAATGTATATGGGACCGAAAAATGGGCGTGGCTTACAGCTAAATCTTGATGACACAAGTTGATCTGTAGGGATTTACATATGTATGCCAGCTTGGGTAATGGATCAACATATCCGGGGTGGATCAACAAATGCAAACGGATCAACAAATACCTGGCGTACCGTCGCGCGAGATCAACATAGTACGAGAGGGGATAAATATATATATATATATATATATATATATATATATTGTCCTCTTCCCGTATTATGTTGATCCAGTAAGAAGTTGTTAGACTAAGTTGATCCACCTTAAACACCATATAACTTGGCTATTATGGAATACATCTGAATGAATTGACAACAGTGGTACAATACTTATCAATGTTGCCAGTTTGCCAGAAAAACCATTTGATATACTGTTAGTAAAATTTTCAAAATTTGTATGGAAATCGGATGCATAATTTATGTTGATCTACCCAAATTGGCATACTTATGTTGATCTCATATATATTGATCTATTCCCGTAGTATGTTGATCTACCCAAATTGGCATACTTATGTATGTTGATCTCATATATATTGATCTATTCCCGTAGTATGTTGATCCAGGTAAGAAGTTATTAGACAAAGTTGATCTGTGTCCCTATATATGGTTTTACTAAATGAACCAATCAAGGGGCAATCGGTGGACTGTTCATCACAAGGTTTTATGTGATTCCGTAATCTTTTGTGATATTGAACTCAAAGTATTAGTCTCTAGAGTCGAATATCGCATGAAATGACTGTGAAATGGTACTGTTTCAAATCAAAATGACGTGTGTTGCTTGAATTGTTTATAAGAAATGTATGCGTATTTAGATCGAAACGAAAATTTCGCAAAAACAAATCCATAAAAAAATCATAACTTAGCAGGGGTACACGGGTTCATAGGGTGAGGTTTGTCTAGGTCCTGGCGGCGGATGCGTTTTCCCATCTACTGCGTGGCGGGCCGGATCGAAATAAACTGGTTGAGGGATACCTTTCGACCATAAAAATCCAAAATGGCGGCAAAAGGAATAATGTTATGTAGGAAATTTTGAACCTGTATCTTTTACCATCTCTCCTGATTACGCTTCGTGACTTAGTAGGGGAGGCCGGGTTCTTGGTTATAATGGGTAATTAATGGATGATTGGACGCGGTTGGAGCTAACTAAAAACTGTCCAAAGAAGCGAAGCTAGCAGTCCACAATGGAGTGCTGGTACCTACCCTAATATATGTTGCTTGAATTGTTTATAAGAAATGTATGCGTATTTAGATTGAAACGAAACTTTCGCAAAAATCAAATCCATAAAAAATACCTACTGCGTGGCGGGCCGGATCGAAAGAGACTGGTTGAGGGATACCTTTCGACCATCAAAATCCAAAATGGCAGCAAAAGGCATAATGTTATATGGGAAATTTTGAACTTGCATCTATTACCATCTCTCCTGATTACGCTTCGTGACTTAGTAGGGGTGGCCAGGTTCTTGGTTATAATGGGTAATTAATGGATGATTGGACGAGGTTGGAGCTAACAAAAAACTGTCCAAAGAAGCGAAGCTAGCAGTCCACAATGGAGTGCTGTAACCTACCCTAATATACGGAAGTGAGGCATGGAACTGGCAGAAGAAGGCTGAAAGTAGACTGAATACTGTAGAAATGAGATCCCTGAGGCATATGTACGGTAAAATCATGTATGACAAAATGTGCGTATGCTGTGTCTATTCTACAGATATTTTATTAGAGCCTGTTAAAAGGAGCTAGCAGCATTGATCCCCGGTGCACCGTGCACGTGCTTGATACTCGACGGACCGAGCGGAATACACGTTCACAGTTAAGTTGATGTTATCTATACATATATGAACGGGTCGTTTCTCCGACTCGTTTTATCGTAAGTCGGCTCGCATGTGGAACGAGCTATCAATATAATCCGGGCCTTTTAAGACCCGCATTAATAAATTCATTCCTACAGCCCCTACCTTAACCCGCCTCATAACGCTGCCCAACCGGTTGGCGACATAGTTTCTATGTATTTAACGTGTAAAGACAGGGGCGCTCTAGTGAGAGGTGTCACATAAAAAAATCATACCGCCGAATTTGAATATGGAGACTTACAAAAACTTCCGTCTGGAGCCAGTGAGACTATGGCATCCTCAAAGGAGACCTCAAAGGAGATGACGAGGAGGAAGGTGGGAGAGTACCTGGCTATTCAGATATAACCAAACACTAATTGTAAAATAGTGCAAATTAATTTTAATAAAATTTATTTGGACCCGCGACCTACGGATTGCTAGTCGAGAGCCACCTCAAGTAGTTTGATATGTTTGGTGACTTAGCAGGAGTGCCCGGGTTTATGGGGTGAGGTTTGTTCGGTTCTTGGCGGCGGATGCGCTTGCCTACCAAATGCGTGGTGGGCCGGATCGATTAATCCTCTTTCAACGCATCGCCTTGCAACGCAGTAGGAGAGTTGGAATCTTATGTTTATCACTCGAACACACTGACCCCCAGAATACTACCCACCCATCCATACCTATTTCCTTCCCAGAACTCACTGACCTTCCTTTCTTTCAAAATACCCCCAACACAGCATTCACAAAGATGACATAGGCCTTGAGGGTTACGATTTTCCTTAGGGCCTCCTGTGTGGAGACGATGTAAAAAAATACAAAAAATAAACAACTATCTCGCTAAAACGTTGACGGTGACTAATGGTAGGTGTATTGGTTATCTAATATATTGGCTCCCGGGGCGGCGGTACACATAATTGTAATAATTCTCGAGGGCTCTGATGTATAGACATTATGGCTCCTGTTGATTGACGAACATATACTAAAACATCGTTGGTTGGAATCGGTGCTTGAAATGACTTTAGCCATGTTTAGTAAAAAACAAATTGGAATAAATTTTTCAGCAATTTCAATTTAAAATTTGAAAAATTAAATTCTCACCAATCTAATCACCGCAATTTTAATAGGCACATATTATGGATATTACGCTTTGTTTCAACTTAATCATTACAAGAAACTTACGTCGGGAGAGATGGTAAAAGATACATTAAAATAAAATTTTATTCAATCAATGTTCAAAATTTCTCTTATAAAATGACTTAGACAAATCTCACCCCATGAACCCGGGCACCCCTGCTAAGTCACGAAACGTAGTAAATGATGCATTAAAGTTACATTTTTGTTTAATCAATTTCAAAAGATTTTGTTGATCTCATATATATTGATCTATTCCCGTAGTATGTTGATCCAGGTAAGAAGTTATTAGACAAAGTTGATCTGTGTCCCTATATATGGTTTTACTAAATGAACCAATCAAGGGGGCAATCGGTGGACTGTTCATCACAAGGTTTTATGTGATTCCGTAATCTTTTGTGATATTGAACTCAAAGTATTAGTCTCTAGAGTCGAATATCGCATGAAATGACTGTGAGATGGTACCGTTTCAAATCAAAATGACGTGTGTTTCTTGAATTGTTTATAAGATATGTATGCGTATTTAGATTGAAACGAAAATTTCGCAAAAACAAATCCATAAAAAAATCATAACTTAGCAGGGGTACACGGGTTCATAGGGTGAGGTTTGTCTAAGTCCTGGCGGCGGATGCGTTTGCCCATCTACTGTGTGGCGGGCCGGATCGAAAGAAACTGGTTGAGGGATACCTTTCGACCATAAAAATCCAAAATGGCGGCAAAAGGAATAATGTTATGTAGAAAATTTTGAACTTGTATCTTTTACCATCTCTCCTGATTACGCTTCGTGACTTAGTAGGGGAGGCCGGGTTCTTGGTTATAATGGGTAATTAATGGATGATTGGACGCGGTTAGAGCTAACTAAAAACTGTCCAAAGAAGCGAAGCTAGCAGTCCACAATGTAGTGCTGGTACCTACCCTAATATATGGAAATGAGGCATGGAATTGGCAGAAGAAGGCTGAAAGTAGACAGAATACTGTAGAAATGAAATCCCTGAGGCATATGTGCAGTAAAATCATGTATGACGAAATGTGCGTATGCTGTGTCTATTCTACAGGTATTTTATAAGAGCCTGTTAAAAGGAGGTAGCAGCATTGATCCCCGGTGCACCGTGCACGTGCTTGATACTCGACGGACCGAGCGGAATACACGTTCACAGTTAAGTTGATGTTATCTATACATATATGAACGGGTCGTTTCTCCGACTCGTTTTACTGTAAGTCGGCTCGCATGTGGAACGAGCTATCAGCATCTGTTTTTCCTCGTCCATATAATTCGCGCCTCTTTAAGACCAGCATTAATAAATTCATTCCTACAGCCCCTACCTTAACCCGCCTCATAACGCTGCCCAACCGGTTGGCGACATAGTTTCTATGTATTTAACGTGTAAAGACAGGGGCGCTCTAGTGAGAGGTGTCACATAAAAAAAATCATACCGCCGAATATGAATATGGAGACTTACAAAAACTTCCGTCTGGAGCCAGTGAGACTATGGCATCCTCAAAGGTGACCTCAAAGGAGATGACGAGGAGGAAGGTGGGAGAGTACCTGGCTATTCAGATATAACCAAACACTAATTGTAAAATAGTGCAAATTAATTTTAATAAAATTTATTTGAACCCGCGACCTACGGATTGCTAGTCGAGAGCCACCTCAAGTAGTTTGATATGTTTGGTGACTTAGCAGGAGTGCCCGGGTTTATGGGGTGAGGTTTGTTCGGTTCTTGGCGGCGGATGCGCTTGCCTACCAAATGCGTGGTGGGCCGGATCGATTAATCCTCTTTCAACGCATCGCCTTGCAACGCAGTAGGAGAGTTGGAATCTTGTGTTTATCACTCGAACACACTGACCTCCAAAATACTACCCACCCATCCATACCTATTTCCTTCCCAGAACTCACTGACCTTCTTTCTTTCAAAATACCCCCAACACAGCATTCACAAAGATGACATAGGCCTTGAGAGTTACGATTTTCCTTAGGGCCTCCTGTGTGGAGACGATGTAAAAAAATACAAAAAATAAACAACTATCTCGCTAAATCGTTGGCGGTGACTAATGGTAGGTGTATTGGTTATCTAATAAATGGCTCCCGGGGCGGCGGTACACATAATTGTAATAATTCTCGAGGGCTCTGATGTACAGACATTATGGCTCCTGTTGATTGACGAACATGTACTAAAACATCGTTGGTTGGAATCGGTGCTTGAAATGACTTTAGCCATGTTTATTAAAAAACAAATTGGAATAAATTTTTCAGCAATTTCAATTTAAAATTTGAAAAATTAAATTCTCACCAATCTAATCACCGCAATTTTAATAGGCACATATTATGGATATTACGCTTTGTTTCAACTTAATCATTACAAGAAACTTACGTCGGGAGAGATGGTAAAAGATACATTAAAATAAAATTTTATTCAATCAATGTTCAAAATTTCTCTTATAAAATGACTTAGACAAATCTCACCCCATGAACCCGGGCACCCCTGCTAAGTCACGAAACGTAGTAAATGATGCATTTAAGTTACATTTTTGTTTAATCAAGTTCAAAAGATTTTGTTGATCTCATATATATTGATCTATTCCCGTAGTATGTTGATCCAGGTAAGAAGTTATTAGACAAAGTTGATCTGTGTCCCTATATATGGTTTTACTAAATGAACCAATCAAGGGGGCAATCGGTGGACTGTTCATCACAAGGTTTTATGTGATTCCGTAATCTTTTGTGATATTGAACTCAAAGTATTAGTCTCTAGAGTCGAATATCGCATGAAATGACTGTGAGATGGTACCGTTTCAAATCAAAATGACGTGTGTTTCTTGAATTGTTTATAAGAAATGTATGCGTATGTAGATTGAAACGAAAATTTCGCAAAAACAAATCCATAAAAAAATCATAACTTAGCAGGGGTACACGGGTTCATAGGGTGAGGTTTGTCTAAGTCCTGGCGGCGGATGCGTTTGCCCATCTACTGCGTGGCGGGCCGGATCGAAAGAAACTGGTTGAGGGATACCTTTCGACCATAAAAATCCAAAATGGCGGCAAAAGGAATAATGTTATGTAGGAAATTTTGAACTTGTATCTTTTACCATCTCTCCTGATTACGCTTCGTGACTTAGTAGGGGAGGCCGGGTTCTTGGTTATAATGGGTAATTAGTGGATGATTGGACGCGGTTGGAGCTAACTAAAAACTGTCCAAAGAAGCGAAGCTAGCAGTCCACAATGGAGTGCTGGTACCTACCCTAATATATGGAAATGAGGCATGGAATTGGCAGAAGAAGGCTGAAAGTAGACAGAATACTGTAGAAATGAGATCCCTGAGGCATATGTGCGATAAAATCATGTATGACGAAATGTGCGTATGCTGTGTCTATTCTACAGATATTTTATTAGAGCCTGTTAAAAGGAGCTAGCAGCATTGATCCCCTGTTCACCGTGCACGTGCTTGATACTCGACGGACCGAGCGGAATACACGTTCACAGTTAAGTTGATGTTATCTATACATATATGAACGGGTCGTTTCTCCGACTCGTTTTATCGTAAGTCGGCTCGCATGTGGAACGAGCTATCAATATAATCCGGGCCTTTTAAGACCCGCATTAATAAATTCATTCCTACAGCCCCTACCTTAACCCGCCTCATAACGCTGCCCAACCGGTTGGCGACATAGTTTCTATGTATTTAACGTGTAAAGACAGGGGCGCTCTAGTGAGAGGTGTCACATACAAAAATCATACCGCTGAATTTGAATATGGAGACTTACAAAAACTTCCGTCTGGAGCCAGTGAGACTATGGCATCCTCAAAGGAGACCTCAAAGGAGATGACGAGGAGGAAGGTGGGAGAGTACCTGGCTATTCAGATATAACCAAACACTAATTGTAAAATAGTGCAAATTAATTTTAATAAAATTTGTTTGAACCCGCGACCTTCGGATTGCTAGTCGAGAGCCACCTCAAGTTGTTTGATATGTTTGGTGACTTATCAGGAGTGCCCGAGTTTATGGAGTGAGGTTTGTTCGGTTCTTGGCGGCAGATGCGCTTGCCTACCAAATGCGTGGTGGGCCGGATCGATTAATCCTCTTTCAACGCATCGCCTTGCAACGCAGTAGGAGAGTTTGAATCTTATGTTTATCACTCGAACACACTGACCCCCAGAATACTACCCACCCATCCATACCTATTTCCTTCCCAGAACTCACTGACCTTCCTTTCTTTCAAAATACCCCCAACACAGCATTCACAAAGATGACATAGGCCTTGAGGGTTACGATTTTCCTTAGGGCCTCCTGTGTGGAGACGATGTAAAAAAATACAAAAAATAAACAACTATCTCGCTAAATCGTTGGCGGTGACTAATGGTAGGTGTATTGGTTATCTAATAAATGGCTCCCGGGGCGGCGGTACACATAATTGTAATAATTCTCGAGGGCTCTGATGTACAGACATTATGGCTCCTGTTGATTGACGAACATATACTAAAACATCGTTGGTTGGAATCGGTGCTTGAAATGACTTTAGCCATGTTTAGTAAAAAACAAATTGGAATAAATTTTTCAGCAATTTCAATTTAAAATTTGAAAAATTTAATTCTCACCAATCTAATCACCGCAATTTTAATAGGCACATATTATGGATATTACGCATTGTTTCAACTTAATCATTACAAGAAACTTACGTCGGGAGAGATGGTAAAAGATACATAAAATAAAATTTTATTCAATCAATGTTCAAAATTTCTCTTATAAAATGACTTAGACAAATCTCACCCCATGAACCCGGGCACCCCTGCTAAGTCACGAAACGTAGTAAATGATGCATTAAAATTACATTTTTGTTTAATCAAGTTCAAAAGATTTTTTAAGCATGGATTTGACGTTTTTGAAAGTTCCATTTCAATATAAATACGCTTGAGGCAGTCTATCCTCTTTAAGTACAGAGTCATTTTCATAGAATATGGATGTTCTAACGGAATCTAAAAAGTACCACAACGCGCGCGAAATTGGCGGTTACAAGTTACAACACATGCAAGCGGTCAAGTTTGCCAGAAATATATAGATCAACAAAATAAATCGTGTAAAATGTATATGCGACCGAAAAATGGGCGTGGCTTACAGCAAAATCTCGATGACACAAGTTGATCTGTAGGGATTTACATATGTATGCCAGCTTGGGTAGTGGATCAACATATCCGGGGTGGATCAACAAATGCAAACGGATCAACATATACCTGGCGTACCGTCGCGCGAGATCAACATAGTACGAGAGGGGATAAATATATATATATATATATATATATATATATATATATATTTATCCCCTCTCGTACTATGTTGATCTCGCGCGACGGTACGCCAGGTATATGTTGATCCGTTTGCATTTGTTGATCCACCCCGGATATGTTGATCCACTACCCAAGCTGGCATACATATGTAAATCCCTACAGATCAACTTGTGTCATCGAGATTTTGCTGTAAGCCACGCCCATTTTTCGGTCGCATATACATTTTACACGATTTATTTTGTTGATCTATATATTTCTGACAAACTTGACCGCTTGCATGTGTTGTAACTTGTAACCGCCAATTTCGCGCGCGTTGTGGTACTTTTTAGATTCCGTTAGAACATCCATATTCTATGAAAATGACTCTGTACTTAAAGAGGATAGACTGCCTCACGCGTATTTATATTGAAACGGAACTTTCAAAAACGTCAAATCCATGCTTAAAAAATCTTTTGAACTTGATTAAACAAAAATGTAATTTTAATGCATCATTTACTACGTTTCGTGACTTAGCAGGGGTGCCCGGGTTCATGGGGTGAGATTTGTCTAAGTCATTTTATAAGAGAAATTTAACATTGATTGAATAAAATTTTATTTTAATGTATCTTTTACCATCTCTCCCGACGTAAGTTTCTTGTAATGATTAAGTTGAAACAAAGCGTAATATCCATAATATGTGCCTATTAAAATTGCGGTGATTAGATTGGTGAGAATTTAATTTTTCAAATTTTAAATTGAAATTGCTGAAAAATTTATTCCAATTTGTTTTTTACTAAACATGGCTAAAGTCATTTCAAGCACCGATTCCAACCAACGATGTTTTAGTACATGTTCGTCAATCAACAGGAGCCATAATGTCTGTACATCAGAGCCCTCGAGAATTATTACAATTATGTGTACCGCCGCCCCGGGAGCCATTTATTAGATAACCAATACACCTACCATTAGTCACCGCCAACGATTTAGCGAGATAGTTGTTTATTTTTTGTATTTTTTTACATCGTCTCCACACAGGAGGCCCTAAGGAAAATCGTAACTCTCAAGGCCTATGTCATCTTTGTGAATGCTGTGTTGGGGGTATTTTGAAAGAAAGAAGGTCAGTGAGTTCTGGGAAGGAAATAGGTATGGATGGGTGGGTAGTATTTTGGAGGTCAGTGTGTTCGAGTGATAAACACAAGATTCCAACTCTCCTACTGCGTTGCAAGGCGATGCGTTGAAAGAGGATTAATCGATCCGGCCCACCACGCATTTGGTAGGCAAGCGCATCCGCCGCCAAGAACCGAACAAACCTCACCCCATAAACCCGGGCACTCCTGCTAAGTCACCAAACATATCAAACTACTTGAGGTGGCTCTCGACTAGCAATCCGTAGGTCGCGGGTTCAAATAAATTTTATTAAAATTAATTTGCACTATTTTACAATTAGTGTTTGGTTATATCTGAATAGCCAGGTACTCTCCCACCTTCCTCCTCGTCATCTCCTTTGAGGTCACCTTTGAGGATGCCATAGTCTCACTGGCTCCAGACGGAAGTTTTTGTAAGTCTCCATATTCATATTCGGCGGTATGATTTTTTTTATGTGACACCTCTCACTAGAGCGCCCCTGTCTTTACACGTTAAATACATAGAAACTATGTCGCCAACCGGTTGGGCAGCGTTATGAGGCGGGTTAAGGTAGGGGCTGTAGGAATGAATTTATTAATGCTGGTCTTAAAGAGGCGCGAATTATATGGACGAGGAAAAACAGATGCTGATAGCTCGTTCCACATGCGAGCCGACTTACAGTAAAACGAGTCGGAGAAACGACCCGTTCATATATGTATAGATAACATCAACTTAACTGTGAACGTGTATTCCGCTCGGTCCGTCGAGTATCAAGCACGTGCACGGTGCACCGGGGATCAATGCTGCTACCTCCTTTTAACAGGCTCTTATAAAATACCTGTAGAATAGACACAGCATACGCACATTTCGTCATACATGATTTTACTGCACATATGCCTCAGGGATTTCATTTCTACAGTATTCTGTCTACTTTCAGCCTTCTTCTGCCAATTCCATGCCTCATTTCCATATATTAGGGTAGGTACCAGCACTACATTGTGGACTGCTAGCTTCGCTTCTTTGGACAGTTTTTAGTTAGCTCCAACCGCGTCCAATCATCCATTAATTACCCATTATAACCAAGAACCCGGCCTCCCCTACTAAGTCACGAAGCGTAATCAGGAGAGATGGTAAAAGATACAGGTTCAAAATTTCCTACATAACATTATTCCTTTTGCCGCCATTTTGGATTTTTATGGTCGAAAGGTATCCCTCAACCAGTTTCTTTCGATCCGGCCCGCCACGCAGTAGATGGGCAAACGCATCCGCCGCCAGGACTAAGACAAACCTCCCCCTATGAACCCGTGTACCCCTGCTAAGTTATGATTTTTTTATGGATTTATACATAGGTACATTTCTTATAAAAAATTCAAGAAACACACGTCATTTTGATTTGAAACGGTACCATCTCACAGTCATTTCATGCGATATTCGACTCTAGAGACTAATACTTTGAGTTCAATATCACAAAAGATTACGGAATCACATAAAACCTTGTGATGAACAGTCCACCGATTGCCCCCTTGATTGGTTCATTTAGTAAAACCATATATAGGGACACAGATCAACTTTGTCTAATAACTTCTTACCTGGATCAACATTCAACATACTACGGGAATAGATCAATATATATGAGATCAACAAAATCTTTTGAACTTGATTAAACAAAAATGTAACTTTAATGCATCATTTACTACGTTTCGTGACTTAGCAGGGGTGCCCGGGTTCATGGGGTGAGATTTGTCTTAGTCATTTTATAAGAGAAATTTTGAACATTGATTGAATAAAATTTTATTTTAATGTATCTTTTACCATTTCTCCCGACGTAAGTTTCTTGTAATGATTAAGTTGAAACAAAGCGAAGTAATGATTAAGTTGAAACAAAGAAACGGCCTAGATGAAAGCGACACTCAGAACCGAAGAAGATATAACCTGAGAACGAGAAGAGCCGACCCCAACAGCCTACCTAGGCAATGAGTTGGGATAGTGCTAGGAAGAAGAAGAAGAAGAAAGCGTAATATCCATAATATGTGACTATTAAAATTGCGGCGATTAGATTGGTGAGAATTAAATTTTTCAAATTTTAAATTATGATTGCTAAAAAATTTATTCTAATTTGTTTATTACTAAACATGGCTAAAGTCATTTCAAGCTACGATTCCAACCAACGATATTTTAGTATATGATCGTCAATCAACAGGAGCCATAATCTCTGTACATCAGAGCCCTCGAGAACTATTACAATTATGTGTACCGCCGCCCCGGGAACCATTTATTAGATAACCAACACCGCTACCATAGGTCACCGCCAACGTTTAGCGAGATTGTTGTTTATTTCTTATATTTTTTACATCATATCCACACAGGAGGTCCTGAGGAAAATCGTAACCCTCAGGGCCTATGTCATCTTTGTGAATGCTGTGCTTGGGGAATTTTGAAGGAAAGGAAGGAGAGTGAGTTCTGGGAAGTAAATAGGTTTGATGGGTGGGTAGTAATCTGGGGTTCAGTGTGTTCGAGTGATATACATAAGAATCTAACTCTCCTACTGCGTTGCAAGGCGATGCGTTGAAAGAGGACTAATCGATCCGGCCCACCACGCAGTTATTAGGCAGGCGCATCCGCCGCCAAGCCCCTCACATACCTCACCCCATAAACTCGGGCACTCCTGATAAGTCACCAAACATATCAAACAACTTGGGGAGACCTATGGCAGAAGTGTGGGTTATCAAATAAATGGTTCCCGGGGCGGCGGTACACATACCCTCCTCCCAAATTGTGATAAACTTCTACTTTCAAATGTAAAACATAATTTAAAACGTACCTAAATGACGGCCTCCGTTATCGAGGGGTAAGGCTATCGACTAGCAATCCGAAGGTCGCGGGCTCAAATAAATTTTACTTAAATAAATTTGTATTATTTTACAATTAGTGTTTGGCAACTAGATCTGAATAGCCAGGTACTCTCCCAACTTTCTCACCGTCATCTCCTTCGAGGTTCACAATATCTTCAGTCTCACAACAACCCCAATTGGGGATGCCATAGTCTCACTGGCTCCAGACGGTAGCAGTTGGGACTCTGGTGCGATATTCATTTTTTTTTTAATGAAAATAGAAATATTGGTTCAGTATTATAATCAGATAATGATTAATACATCAGTGAATAACATTCATTTAACATGACCACCCAACGAGAGGCTGATTTGTTTCACAGTTTATGGATGACATGTGCAGTGCTATACTAATAGACAGTTTTTAGTTAGCTCCAACCGCGTCCAATTATCCATTAATTACCCATTATAACCAAGAACCCGGCCTCCCCTACTAAGTCACGAAGCGTAATCAGGAGAGATGGTAAAAGATACAGGTTAAAAATTTCCTACATAACATTATTCCTTTTGCCGCCATTTTGGATTTTTATGGTCGAAAGGTATCCCTCAACCAGTTTATTTCGATCCGGCCCGCCACGCAGTAGATGGGAAAACGCATCCGCCGCCAGGACCTAGACAAACCTCACCCTATGAACCCGTGTACCCCTGCTAAGTTATGATTTTTTTATGGATTTGTTTTTGCGAAATTTTCGTTTCGATCTAAATACGCATACATTTCTTATAAACAATTCAAGCAACACACGTCATTTTGATTTGAAACGGTACCATTTCACAGTCATTTCATGCGATATTCGACTCTAGAGACTAATACTTTGAGTTCAATATCACAAAAGATTACGGAATCACATAAAACCTTGTGATGAACAGTCCACCGATTGCCCCTTGATTGGTTCATTTAGTAAAACCATATATAGGGACACAGATCAACTTTGTCTAATAACTTCTTACCTGGATCAACATACTACGGGAATAGATCAATATATATGAGATCAACATAAGTATGCCAATTTGGGTAGATCAACATACTACGGGAAAAGATCAATATATATGAGATCAACATAAGTATGCCAATTTGGGTAGATCAACATAAATTATGCATCCGATTTCCATACAAATTTTGAAAATTTTACTAACAGTATATCAAATGGTTTTTCTGGCAAACTGGCAACAGTGATAATTATTGTACCACTGTTGTCAATTCATTCAGATGTATTCCATAATAGCCAAGTTATATGGTGTTAAAGGTGGATCAACTTAGTCTAACAACTTCTTACTGGATCAACATAATACGGGAAGAGGACAATATATATATATATATATATACACTGACCCGCGCCTCGACAACTGCTTTGCCGTCATCGCCGTCTACGCCTGGTTTCATCATCTTCATCGGTCCCAGTCATCTCGCAACTGCACAATTATATTGACTCACAATAAACACATACAACACCATCTTTCATTGTCTCACTACCAGATCCCCATATATATAAATTTATATATATATATATATATATATACATAATATGTATTATTATAAATATTTTTTTTACTAAAATAAATTATAAAAATTTACATTTCATATTTCAGCACGCTATTTGGTTTACAGGGTTAAACGGTATTTCAAGTGGATGCTTTGCATTAAATTTCAATTGAGCATAATTAATATTTATAACATAATCCAATTAATGTGCAGGTAAATTTTAATTTTCATAACGAAGAGGACCAAACAATTACTAACACACAAGTATTTATTAAATCCGCGGTTTTTACCATTAATCGGAAATTAAGCTTTAGATCCAATTGGTCGAAACGCAGTCATATTTTGCATCGTCATCAAATAGACAATAATTAAACACTTTTCTAATTATAGAAAAAGAAAACGCTACAGAATGATCTAAAATATATATATTTATTATTAACTAAGCAACTTGTTAGTTCATTACTATTATTAGTATCGAATGCAAAATATCAAATAAATCGCTTCAAAACTTTTTCTTACAATCATTCAAAGTCGTGAATTGCCAGGCAAGATAAATCCAACGAAAGAAAAACGCGAAATACAAGAGAATAATTTAAAAGGCCGGCGGTCGCTTCGCTCGGTGCACCCACGTATATTGAGTTTAGCCATTTTCGACTTACCAACAAATACTTTTATCATTTTCACTCAGTGTCAGTACCGCTAGAATAAAGTAGAATCAAAGGAAACTGGCACTGCTAAAAGGTGAGCTTAATTCATTTATGGTATATGCGAGACCTGCGAAGTCTACGAGGCCTTCGAGCAGTGGGGTGCATCGCTCTATGCTTAACGGGAAGCTCTGTGTACTTTTCGAAATCCTGCTATGATATTTATTGTTTATTTACAAACACATTCATATTACAAATAACCTGGCATTCTTTATTTTTACAACTGTTATTTTTAATTGTCATTTTCTATGTGATGTAGCCATATATACGGTTAATTTTTGATAGATTTGCGTGATGTGGTTCATTTGATAAAGCTAAAAATATCGTTTTGAGAATATATAAATTTTTAACTATCCACGAACCTGCAAGTTTGCAATGAGGTATTTTAAGTGTTTTTTTAATAATCTAATAAAAACAAAAACAAAAAATTACGATAACGGATGTATTTTATAATACTTTTATATTGACGAATAAATTTTCTACGACGGTTTAAAATTTTCCACTTTCCATTTGCCGTAAAGACGACGAATTCTTCGGCGTTAACAGCCGTCTTACCAGACATATGCATTTTCTATGTCTTAATGGGATTGTAGCTTGTAGCCAGTAGGAACCGTTTCAGAATGTGCGGTTTTAGATCATTTTTAAAATCAATGATTATAAATGAAATTAAAATAACATATTTTAGTAAAATAATCAGAATCACAAAAACTTAAAATCTTCCACACATTTTTGACGGTATTTATAGTTTGTGAAAATATCCCATTGAAAAGTAGAAATATGTAAGATAGAAATTTTTATTGGATTACACTACTCACTAAATTAAAAACACTTTATTTTACAAATTTTAAGCCTCATTTTTGTTGATGTAAGCACAACTTTTTATCGTTTATGGATTGCACACCACTGCCTACGTCGCCTACGAAATGGGTTGTGGAGGAACTCGATCTATTCGCGTTCAAGGTGATAAATGAGAGACTCGCGCGATTGGACTGGACGGTATCGATGAAAGTATCCATTTAAAAAGAAAAATTACATGAAAAACTACCGGGTTTTTACCTATCACGAGGAGATACTAAATTATGGTATCTTTTTGGATAGGATGTGGAAGGCCTCAATCGACTGCCATTGATTAATCATATTACACCTTCTATCTGGAAAAGATATTTTATTCACAATTCTATTTATTTTGAAATATCTAATATATAAATGAGTGTCTCTGTTTGTGGCGAGCTGGCGGGCGGGCGGCGTGGATTTTATTTTATATGCAAATCTACAGAATTATTATGAGGTTAATGTAAGTTTGCGCACTTGACATTCCAATCAAGGGGAAGGTCTCTGTTTATGACATTTCTATAAACTCTGCATGAATCCCAGGCAATGCCGGGAAATTAAATTTATCACAATCTTAATTGATTATTTCTAAATTTAAATAATAATTTTAACAAATTATTTATTTATCAACACGTATGAAAAAAATGTTTCTATCGCTGTGAATTGCGGGTTTTTAGGTTGACAACACTGCTCTCCTCTTCCTATTTCCATGATGCCATGTACTACCATGCCACAACATTAAACTATTATTTATTTTTGGTAATCCTTTAGAATTAATATCGGTAGATTATTTTTACCGTGTTTGGTTGACTCGGCTATTTTCTGGCAGCATTGTAATTTCTTTCATAGTGGAAGTAAAAAAATTAACAATTTTATACACCAAATGTTCTACTATTGTTTTTTACTTATTGATTGTAGTAAAAAAATTATAAACTTTAAAACACTAAAAGGTTATTTTTTTAAAAATGTTGAACACCACTTAAACGTCCTGAAAAAGGAATCAGCCCACAAACATCTGATTCTAAGTAAAAAAGCAGTAAATTTTTTTTAATTCTTGGTTTATTGCGTGAAAAATCTACTTGACCGACATTATTAAATTATTAAGTCATATTCTGTTCTACAAATATCATTTATTTTATTTATTTATTAATCTTAAGTTAGCTCACATCTTCGTGTGTGCTAATAGTTTTATAAACATATAAACATGTACATTGTTTGGCAAAAATAATCTTTCTTTAAATATTTCAATAAAGTCACAAAAAAGAAACATTAATAATTGAGATAGACATATTTTATTAATTCATTTTTGAACTTATTAATATTTTCTATCACAGCAATTTCCTTCGGGATTTTGTTATAGAGTTGAACGGCCTGGTACATCAGAGATTTTTGGGTGCTTGTTTTTTTTCTTGTTGGCAATCTAATTTGCTTAGAATTTCTCGTCCCGTGTCCGTGTATCTCGTTATTGTAATTTATTTTTCTTTTCAGTTCCTTAGACATCATCCCTAAGTTAATTTTATGTATAAAAATAAGTACATTCAAATACACAGTTTGCTTCACCGTCAAAATAATCAGCTCTTTTAACGTGTCTCTTATCCGTGTATTAATATACTTTTTGGTTGTAACTCGGGTACAATGAACTCAAATTCACTTTGATTTAATTTAATTTTCAAATTTGGAATTGACTGTGTGAAAAAATGAGACAAGCGATGTATGGCCTACCTGTAATAAAAAAATTTACAAGTAATTATTTTAAATCTTCAAAATAGTCTTTTTCAAAATAGAACTGATTTTTAAAGATTTCTAGAATATTCCGAGATTTTGAAGGGTTTGCGCTAATTCATTAATAATACTAAAAATTTATAACCAGCCCTTCGTTGTCCTGAAATAATACATTTTTAATATTACGAAAAATTTACTACGGAAACGTTTTTTGACTCTCCAGAAAATTTGATTGTGTGGGTTTTTACTAAACACAGTCGAATTTTTCATGTTTATTGAGAAACTCGATGCTAGTAATTATAATTAAATGCAAAAGTTAAACTTACAACAAAGCAATTTAAACAAACCGTCATAATTATTATGTATATTATTATAATATTTTTTTTTTTAACTTCCGATTTAGTTGTCCGGGTTAAATCTTCCCCAAAGGAAAAACTTAACCCTTCCACTCAATTTTCCACAAATGATCATCTAGTCAATCAACATTATGTAAGTGCATTATATAAGCAAAATAAATACAAAACAATACAAGAACAACACGTCAACTCACTAGAGATCAAATGGGAAAATAATTCACCGAATCCAGATATTTTCATATCAGAGGGTTCGGCTCGGTAGAACTTCTAACAGGGCCTATAAATCCTACTGATCCCTCAACATAAATATTTAAAAAATCTTTTGTTATCCTACATGTATTCAAAATGACCGACTTTTTCATCTTTATATATAATTTTTTTGATAGATCTAATACGCCTAAATTTTTAATTTTAGAGCTAGGTATAATGCCAGTAGCCGAAATAACGAATGGTAATATTTTTATAGTCTGAGAATGCCAAATTCTTTTTATTTCATTTCCTAAATCTGTGTATTTTCTTATTTTTTCACTAACAGATTTTTGAATATTACAGGAATTTGGAATAGCGACATCAATGATATAAGTTATTTTTTTAATTTTGTCATGTAAAACTATATCGGGTCTATTATGACTAATCGCTCGGTCTGTTAGTATAGTTTTATCATAATATATTTTATAAAATTCGTTTTCTAAAAATGAATTTGGTTCGTATTCATAATATGGTACTACATTACGGCAGTCAATCAAGTTATGTTTAATTACCAGATTTTGGTGAATTATTTTTAAAACTTGATTGTGCCTAAATGTATACTCGGACGGTGCTAATATAGAACATCCCGATATAATATGTTCTATAGTTTCCGGAAAAGCTAAACATTTTCTACACAAATCATCAATTTGATTTGTATCTTTGATTATATGCTTTCTATAATTTTTAGTATTAATGACTCTATCCTGAATGGCAAGCATAAATCCTTCTATTTCTGCGCTCAACTCTCCAATACTCAACCATTTGTTTGACGAAATTTTGTCAACATACGTTTGGTTGAGATAGTTGAAGTGTTTTGCGTGTAAAATTTTATTTGACCAGGAATCTAATAATTCCTGGTTGGGATTAATAAAAATGTTGACATTCTCATCGTATAAATTTAAAGGTGTAATATTTATATCTGCCTTGCAAATTATTTTGTGCATTTCTGAGCTATGAGCTTTCCTATGGAAAAAAGTTCTTAGCATTTCTACTTGATTATGTTTCAAAGAAGTTATTTTGACTATACCTCTACCTCCTAAATTTCTAGGTAAATTAACTCGTTCTATAGCTGAATTTGGATGATGGCAATTAAACTTTGTTAGCGTAGTTCTAATTAATCTTTCTAAGTTATCTAAATCTGTATTAGACCATTTAATTATGCCAAATGAGTACGTTAATAGAGGTATTGCCCAAGTATTTATTGCTTTTACTAAATTTTTAGCAGATAGATTGCATTTTAAAATTTTCCTGATCCTAGTTTGAAATTTAATCCTAATATCATTTTTAATACTACTATGGTCTAATCTATTTGATTGTGGGTATCCTAAATACTTATAAACCTCATCCCTTTTCATACTAGTAATTTGGAAATTTCTAAATATACTCTCGTCCCCATCTACAATTGTGCCTTTCTCTATATGGATCGTTCTACGTTTATCTAAACCAAAAGTCATTTTGATATCATCTGAAAAGTTTTTAACTACCTCGATCATTTTCTCTAAATTTGTTCAGAATTCGAAAATAATTTTATGTCATCCATATATAATAAATGCGAAATTATACTACTCTCCCTTGTATTACCCTTAACTTTTATTCCAAACTTGCTTTTAATTAACATTTTAGATAGAGGATTCAATGCTAAACAAAACCAAAGAGGACTCAATGAGTCTCCTTGAAAAATTCCTCTTTTAATTGAAATGCCCGGTATTACTATTTTCTTACCTTTTAAATTGATAAGTAAATTGGTATTCCAAAAGGACATAATATTTTCCAAAAAGCAAATAATAATGGGGTTAATTTTATATATATTTAATACTTTGATCAGCCACGAGTGCGGGACACTATCGAAAGCCTTTTGGTAGTTTATATAGCAAGTATGTAAATTACGTTTTCGAGTTTGAATCTGTTTTAGAATTACAGAATCAATAACTAATTGTTCTTTACATCCCATATGTTTTCTGCGACAACCTTTTTGTTGTTCAGATAAAATATTTTTTTCATCTAAATGAGTATATATTAAATCTGTCAAGCAAGAGGTTAATATTTTGTATATTGTCGGTAAACATGTAATGGTTCTGTACTGAGAGGGATTATTAATATTTTCGCTTTTTGGCAACATATAGGTAATGCCCTTGGTTAGAAAATTTGGAAAATTTTGTGGTTGACTGACAAATTTTGAAAGATTTTTTGCCAAAAGAGGATGTAAAGTAGTCGGACGTTTGTACCAAAAATTATGTATCCAATCGCAACCCGTGGCTTTCCAATTATGAGTATTTTTAATAATTTTGGTTAACAATTCAACCGATATATTAGAAAAACTCATTTGTTCAATGCCTGAAAAATTGAGTTCTTCATTTTCTATCCAGGGACTTGACTCGTTATGTTTTATATCTTTACTCCAAATTTTAGTCCAAAAATCGCGCATATCTGATTCAGATGGCAACGAAATATTATTATTCGAAATAATATTTTGTTTATCGTCAAGTTTGGAATAAAATATTTTTTCATTTTTATGGAATAATCTGTTATTATTTTTTTTATTATACGTATAATTATATCTTTTTAATCTACTAGCTTTTACGCCTAATTTTTGTTTTAATTAATCCAATATTTAATTATGATAATATAATTATAATTATAATTAATAATAATTATAATTATAATTATAATTTTTTATAATTTTTTTTTTTTTTTTTAAACTTCCGATTTAGTTGTCCGGGTTAAATCTTCCCCAAAGGAAAAAGTTAACCCTTCCACTCACTTTTCCACAAATGATCATCTAGTCAATCAACATTATGTAAGTGCATTATATAAGCAAAATAAATACAAAACAATACAAGAACAACACGTCAAATCACCAGAGATCAAATGGGAAAATAATTCACCGACTCCAGATATTTTCATATCAGAGGGTTCGGCTCGGTAGAACTTCTAACAGGGCCTATAAATCCTACTGATCCCTCAACATAAACATTTAAAAAATCTTTTGTTATCCTACATGTATTCAAAATGACCGACTTTTGCATCTTTATATATAATTTTTTTGATAGATCTAATAAGCCTAAATTTTTAATGAGAGAGCTAGGTATAATGCCAGTAGCCGAAATAACGAATGGTAATATTTTTATAGTCTGAGAATGCCAAATTCTTTTCATTTCATTTCCTAAATCTGTGTATTTTCTTATTTTTTCACTAACAGATTTTTGAATATTACAGGAATTTGGAATAGCGACATCAATGATATAAGTTATTTTTTTTAATTTTGTCATGTAAAACTATATCGGGTCTATTATGACTAATCGCTCGGTCTGTTAGCATAGTTTTATCATAATATATTTTATAAAATTCGTTTTCTAAAAATGAATTTGGTTCGTATTCATAATATGGTACTACATTACGGCAGTCAATCAAGTTATGTTTAATTACCAAATTTTGGTGAATTATTTTTAAAACTTGGTTGTGCCTAAATGTATACTCGGACGGTGCTAATATAGAACATCCCGATATAATATGTTCTATAGTTTCCGGAAAAGCCAAACATTTTCTACACAAATCATCAATTTTTATTATAATAATTAATTTATTAATTTTTTTATTTATCATAATTATTATCATAATCATTATCATTACTATTATGAAGGTTTTACGGCCCCTTCCTTTTAAAACTTTAATAAAATATTTGGATGGTTATTCTACATTCAAAAAACTTTTACCACAATTCAATGTGAATTATTTACCGAAATTTGTTGAAATTTGTTAAAAAATGTCTTCATTTTTGTTAATATTCAGTTTTCATTTTCATAATCTTTTCGTCAGGTTTCATAAACATTATCCGTAATTTTGTCTAAAACACCAGGCCCCGTTCACCATAATGTAATTACTTACGTTTTTTTAATTTAAGGGAAAAGCCTTTGTAAATTTTCCCTAAAGTGAATCTCAATTCGGTTACAAACACTCAGTGTGCCGGTGCCTCACATTTTGATTTCGTGGCGTGGTAAAAATATCGACATTGAGAAAACAAATTATTTAACTAAACAAAACTTTATCTTAATATTTTTATCTGATTTCTGCGCTTAATTGAAAAATAGTTTAGTTATTATTATTATTCTATTTAAAAATCTTTCCAATTGATGTAAAAGCGCTTCATAAAAAGTAAAATTAAATTTAAAAAACTAAACACTTGTAATATCAATAACAAAATGCAGTAACTTTATTTCGAACCATATTTATATTTTATAATATTATCACTGTTGCGTGTCGTATCTTGTGATTGTCCTGTTTTATTTAACTTCAGTCAAGCCTAAACTCTTACCATAACTGCTTACTGAACAGAAATAAAGCTGCCATTGAGATGTTTTCATCAATTTTTTCTTAAGCCTTCATCGATTTCAAAAAGCAAAAGTCCTGGTAAGGTGCTTTAACTGCTATAATACATTGTAACCATGGCTTGACATATGATGTTACTATGAACGGGCAAACGTCTAAAAGTGCCGCCTTATCCTTACCGGTAATTTTAAATTGCGCACAAATTAATGATATTTTCAAGGAATAAAGCGCATTTGTCATCCATCGAGCACCTGGAGGCCGAATCTTAAATTTTCTCGCTGTATCTCTTCCTAAAATTATCACACAGAGCTCTAAAAACTCTCAATAGTCATCTTCAAGTATTTTTGTTGTCAGTGCAGTATGGTAAAAGTCAAGCAAATCATCGATTTCGGAAGCGGTTAGGTGCAATGTGAGATTTTCTCTGTAGCACTGAATTTTATCGGGATCAACATTTTTACAGTTATCTCGAAATTTTTTGAAGAGTGGTATATCAGGGCTTGTAGTCACTTGACTGATTTTTACTTCAATCACAGCTTTTAATACCAACTATGGCTATATTTGGTATATATTGACAGTTAAATTCACTTTCCGGATATTGTAGAAGAAAACTTCAAGAACTTTTCCATTAGATGGCAGTTTATTTTATTATACAATTTATTTGTTTATTGGCGATATTTGGTGTTTTACGACTCCTATTAAAAATATACTCTTTTTAGAAGTGCGTAAATCTAACAACATCTTGCCTGAACGAGTGATTTTCGTTTACTTACAAAATAGCAAGTTACTACAAGCTCATCAACACGTTTGCTCGCTGGCGTCTTAATATACAAGTACTGACATCTTTCGATGCAAGTCGGCACGGGTTGCAGTTGTCCAAAGTAAACGAAAAAAAATTATAAGTGTTTTGTCAATATTAAAACAAAATTAGAGGGTATGCGTTCAAAAATAACAACTTTGATTTTTTTGGGACACCCTAATATATATATATATATATATAATTAAGTTATTTGGGTACCCTCCAGCAAAATTAAATTTTTGGGAAAAAATTATATTTACGATCCTTATTGCCATTCTTAATTTTTATTTATCTATAGTAGATACCTACCCGTAGATAAGATCTCGCACTTATAATATTATGCTGTTACTTTCATTGATTTTGCATTTATCTTTTCGTCCAATTTTTGGTGATTCGTGAGACAGCCATGTATCGGCTGAATTATTGCATACGTTCACGCAACGGAATATTATATAAAGATAATTTAAATAGCTAGATTTTTTCATTGATCAAAATAACGATTAAAAAAAGATAATTATTATCGAAAAAATTGAAACTTATTGTGAAATGTTTTACCGGGTACTAAGCAAATCACGGAGAAACATGTTATGTACACGTCACTATTGCACAATGAACATTATGCCAAAGTAGTAGGTACACAGTTCTTCCGTGCCATAGAATATTTAAGCACCGCATACACCATTTCTACCGATGTATGACAAGTTTCTCGTTAACTCTTTTAATATTTAAGTTTAAATAAATAAATTTTTCAATTTTGAAGAAAATATTTATACATTTTTTATGCAGAAATGTCAATTATATGAAATACCCTCGATAGAAAACAATCACAAAGTAAGCTCTGAAAATTTAAAATAATAAAATTAAAGCATTTGTCAAGCGATTCTTTTCTCTATTCTAAACTTTATTTATTGAATATTTTCACGATTTCTTAATTATTATAGTTTTTTTTAATATTAAGATGTTTCCTCTAACATTCATATTTACATATCACTCTTTACTACGTGGCCTTAAACATGAATATTTAGCCCATCCCGTCCGAACGGCGACAATTTATCCCTTGTGTCACATCACCGCTTCCTCAGCTACAATTTATTCCTCGTCGCAGCACCAAAGTTATTACGAAAATAATGATATTCATCGTAATTTTACGAAATATTCGAGAGCTGCAGTAACTCGGTTAAAATTTCAACCTATTTCGATTTCGAAGTAATTTGCGATGTTACTAGATTATAATGTATCTTCCTTTCAAACAGGACCGTAAATTTTTAACCCTTTTTATGACCTGACGCAAAGAACTATTCTATAATAAAAATAACCTTATAAATTCTTATAAAATTTTCTCCATGTTACAACTTTTTTTGTAAAACAACACTTTCTTGACTTAGCATTTTTGTTGTTGTTGTCAAGCCGCGTCTTCAGCGATAATATTACCACAAACATTTTGTCAAATGTTTGTGCAAACATGAAACATTGGGGCAGGGCCGCAATGTTTTTCCGTGGCCAATGGAATGTTAAGGCACCAAATGTTTTTGTTTTTGTCCGATCGTTTAAAAACATTTACTCGCTAGAGACCCGACTTTATACATTGTTTTAAAATTTGAATTAGAAGAATATCATAATCACATGAACAATATTTATGATATAAGAAAACACATAACAAATAAAATTCAAAAGAGGTTGTATTTATTAGTTGTATATTAGATCACCATTCAACTAAAGTTTCATCAAATAGGATAAAATCATTAATAGTTTATCTATTATTATTTTATTCAAATTCGTTTGGAAATAAGAAAATTCAAAAACGATAAAATTTATGTCAAAACGGCGGTTTATATTCCCCCTTTTATATTCACGATAGTGATGTGTGTTCGGCATTGGGATCGGTTTATTTTCTGGCCTAGAAAAGTTTCTGCGCCATAAAGCGATTTCTGCAAAACTTTGCGCCAAAAAAAGCATTAGCCTACAAAAGTTTTTTATTCGTCTGAAATAGTATAATTGTTTGATCACACCACGTATTTCTGTAGCTCTGGCATAGATATATTGTTTACGTAATTCCACAGAGGAAAGGCACCGGGGCTATTCAGTAACGAAATTCTTATTAGGAGATTGTTTGTTCGAATGCTGATGCAGTCCAAACAAAAGTTTTGTTATTAATTGTTCAAAAAAATAACGTCGTAATGAATAGGTACTATGTTTTTATTTATTACACCCACGTTCAAATATCATAAGATATAATAAAACCATTTATTTTGCTTAATTGACATTTTAATAATATGATTTCACATACATTACGAGTAAGTAATAATAAAAACAGATCACGGAATGGATTAAAGTTAATGGTCCACAAATTTTCCAAAAACCTATTCTCCTGAACCAAACATAAAATAATTTAATTACCATTTTTATTATGTTTTTATTTCTACTAAATAGATCATTGTTCTATAATTATTTGGTAATGTTTTTTAAATACTTGCATTAATTATCATATACTTTTTTGTTTTCTTCTCTTTTTGTCTTAACTGCATCATTATATTATTTTATATAACTTACTTATTACTACATTCTGTGTATGTGTAATAATATGATATAAGTATTTTTTTTTCGAAGAAAACTTCTTCTAACTGCTTTTCACTTTGTGATGGCATTATTTATTTTTGTATACTTGTGCTCCTGATGAAGTGAACTTGGTTCATGAAACATGTTGAGATTTTGTATCGAAATAAAGTGATGTAAACAATGTTATTTGTGTTTTAATAAAAAATGATATAAGTAACTTATTTAACTGCTACTAACCTAATTTGTATACGCATACTGCCGTCATGGGTGGATCCACAGTATTCTTCGTGAGAACCTTAAGGACAATGTTGTGTTTTTACTTATAACACTTTACTCAGCAGTCTCAGCACTGGATCTCCTAGTTATGTGTTCACAAAATACTACTACTAACCCATACAGATTCTGATTATTATTATCATTTTTGTGTGTAACTCTTACTTTACTACGTAAACTGTATGTAATAGATTAGTTATCAATAATTAGTTTGATAAAGAACGATGTAGGGTTAACCCTTAAGTGTAGATTTGTTGCTTTAATAATATCAAATTTAATGATACTGATATACTAGGTCTTAATTTAAGCTTTAACTAATCGTAAAACAAAAACCTGTTTATCATTTTGAAGAAATAAGAAACTAAACGTCCGTCATGTCACAATTTACTTAAATGAAAATAACAATCATTGCTTACGTCACTATTTATTTAAAATTATAAACATGCCTGACCACAAACAAACACTAATTTATACCATTATAAAGATTGCTAGACATTTTACTGATCAAATGAGGTTTCCATATTTGCCAAAAAATGCGTATCATTGGTTCAAGAGAATTTATTTCCTGTATTTGACATCATTTCAGTCATATTCGAATAATCGACAATTCGATACGGATATTTCGATTATCTCCGGACTAATCCCTGCATACCCCAAATCATTCGGCACAATTTAGTAACATTTCTGGAGAATTAGCTTTCGTGCATTGATGACTTTGTGAGAGCGTACAGAATTTCCAGGACGTTCGATCAAATGTATTAACTAGTTCTACCATCATCTCTGTCGGCCTCTTCAGTAAATATTATCGCAAATTTACTTTGGATCTCAAAATTCCTCTGATTCACCAAATTACTACATTTTTTAAATTCTTCACTATTTGTTTTAATTTTAAGAAAACTCTTAACTTCCTGTGATGACAAAATTTTTCCCATGAAATTTAATTTTCATTTAGTTTTTTAATATCGTATAATTTAAAAAAAATCAAAGTAATCTCTTTGGACATCATACTAAGAACACTTGATTGGCGAGTCTGGCGTGATGAAATTTCCAGAACACTTTTTGTCCAGATTTTATAGGTCAACGCAAATATGTTTTGCTCGCTTCGTTGAGCTAAGTAGATACCTACCTTAAATCAAAATTAATTTAATGAGAAAAATTCTTTCGACGAAGAACGAGATTTACTGAAAGACAAAATATTTTTGGGTATTTTTCAATGAAATATAAGAGAAGTCGAGAGAAATATAATTGCACAAGAATCTTAATTACGGGTGAAGCCATAATTAAATTTTGTAAAAACAAACTTTTCTCACTAGAATGTAAAAAACATACTTAATGAAAACCTGCGAAGTATTTATAGCTTTAACGGTTTCAACTTTGGTTCATATCCCAATTGTATGCAAATTATTACCCACCTACCTACGTTTAATTAATTATTATACCCGTTCATGAGAATTGTATCACCTGAACACCTGCGATGTTTAAAAGTAATAATAATTATTGTTAAACACGGGAATCTGCCTCATTTGGCCTGGCTATCATTTTGTTGTTTCCGTTTGCCTTAAATGTATTTATTATTCATATTTACAAGTGAACGCAAATGTTGTCACAGCATTAATTTATAAAATAAACCAGAAACATTAAAAATAATGATAATGATTTCATCAGAACTGGTCTCCTTTCGGCCATACGTATATTTTTTATAAAAATAAGTTTGTATAATTTAGAAAATTATTTATAGATACAAAAAAAACTAGATATAAAATAGAATCTGTTGGATGGTCACCCCAATAACTTTCAAACTTTGAGTTTTGGCGTCATGAAATATATTAATAAATTCTGTCTGGAACGATCATAAAAATCTTATTAGCTTACATTGCCATCATGACCAATTAATTACGAGGATATTTCTTTTTTTAACTAACAATTAAAATCTCTGATAAAGATATCTGGCGTTAAGAAATTTACAAAGCTTTTCAGCATCTAATGCGTTTTAAACACTTTTCAGCAAAAAATAAGTGGATACAAATATAATATTTAAAAAAATCTGAATCACATTTGAAACCGGGTAAGATCTAAAAAGACCTGTAGAAAAATCCAGGATTTTGTTTAAGGGGGGAGGACGATTTAAAAGCATTTTCAAATGCTTGCGTTATTATAGTTTTTAAAGTTTAACTTCTAAAAATAACTTTTTTTATTATTTTTGGTCATTTCATTTTTTTTATCGTGATTTTATCAGGTTTTCAGGCTTTTTTAGTTTCAAGAAATCAAAATATCCGGATTTTCCAAAACGGTTCCTCATTCTCTAATCAGCAGCGTCGTCATTGGTTATTCGTAGATATTGTTGATTCAAAAATATACAGGGATTTAAAAAAATATATTATTTCTTTCATGGTTACTCTTCTGACCACCTTCTGACGTAAGTATATTCAGTATGTTAGAATGATTCGCGTCTGAATACAAAACAAATATTTTTATAATCTTTGTTTATTGTTTATTGTTCATTGTGGTATTTTAAGAAGGTACATAGTTATCTATGTCCTAATACAATCCTTATATACTTTGCTAATAAAATATATAAAAATCATTTCACACTGTCGGTACAACTAACTGTAAATACGATAAGTAAGAGAATTAAATGGCTGAAATCTACTACTTACATGCTTAGCTGGTTTGAAAGGACTTTCCACTTACAATTTTTGAGCGTTAATTATTTAACCACTCGACGTTACGTTCTAATATGGAGGCTTTTTTCAAAGCGAATTTAATTTCACCGACCATGCCTTAACATGAAAAGGTTTATTTCTTTTTTCAGAATAGTAAGTAAAAAAACACTACTTGTAAACTGGTGACAAGCACGTTATCAGATTTTAAACTTTGCTTTAATTTACTATAGCTATATTTAGCAACCAAATTTGAGTAGACCAATACGTTACATTCGTAAAAAATCTATTGCTTAACTAACAGGCTATTCTGATTTTGATCTTGAAAATATTACGGACTTAGTCGGCATATATAATCTAGCAAATTTATGATTAGATTTTAATCATTTCTTTATGTATAGATTAAAAAAGTGTTTTTTTCTTTTTCCAAGGGGACAATAAAAAACAATCAAAATGGCATTAATTTTTAAAACCGGTAAACATATTTTTAACGAAATTAGAGAGATCTTCTAACATTATTTCAAGTCTGAAGAGATAATGAAGCTCAGATTTAATCTCCGTACAATGCTAATATTCGCGTTTGTTTTTTGTTTTCCTCTTTCTTCTTGAGTCATTTTTCTAGTCTCGTCTTTTTAACATAATAAATTTAGGCTTCACCTTTAACAAACACTTTTTATTTTATTTTGTGAATGTAACTTTTTATTGAATTTTTTTAGTAGATACCTAACTCGAAGTGTCATGTTTCCTAAACACAGTCATAATAATTTAGTTCTAATATCCACTTCATATTTTAATGCAATTATAACCCGGCACTTTCAACGTCGGTTATTTTATACCAACGACAGATGTCACCAGATATTTAATGTCTAATTCTCGGGCTACTAAATTACATCTCATATTATTAAAACCTACTAAAACTACGTTTACATATTACGGGTTTAAAATAATCTTTTTAAATTATTTTAAAACTAGCGATGTGAAAAATCACGGGATATTGTAATTGCAGGATTTTTGAAGCTGGTTGAAGTATTTATAAAATATTTGCCTATGGATTTTCAAAAAAAAAATATTGTAATTTTCCAACAAATACGGTCAGAAAATTATTATTCGAATAAACACCGTCAGTAAACTTTAAAAATCGCGAAATCTGTCAAAAATTAAACGTAACGATTTTAAATTAAGTATTATTAATAGTATAGGATCCCTTAAAGAACGACCGTCACCGAGATGTTTATTTGATGAAACGTATTTTATATTTAATTTAATATGTCTTAAATATATTGCATATCGGTTGCCTAGCAAATTTTAGTCCAGGGTATGATTAATCAAAATTAAAAAAAAAAAATTTTTAAACATTTCACCGGCTTGATTATTATAGAAATTCTATACCAATCGAAAGTATGAAACCCATAGAATATGCAAACGTTAGGTTGCCTACTCTTTTCCGGTCACAACTCTCAGGTTGCCATGTATAAACAGGTAAATCGAAAAAGCATTTTGCACCGGTCTGATTATTGAATAAAAATTATATGAAATTAAAGATTATTTCATTATGAACACGATGGCATAAGGTTGCCTGCTAAAAATCAGTCCCGAATTCCGGCTGTCGAATTTTGAAAACTAAAACTTTTTGAAAACATGCCACGAATTCTTGTGTGCGACTGAGAGGTCCCAACCAACCATCCCATGCGATAGAAGAGGACAAAGCATAGCAGCTGTCCGTCCATTAAAACAAAGAGAGTGCGCATGCTACCATCTAGTCTAGAGTGCACAGAGTGCACGAGTCTATCGCTATCCTTTTCATTTTCAAGAACAAATAGCATGCGCATCTCGGTGACGGTCGTTCTTTAAGGGATCTTAGACTATAATTTATAAAAAATATTAATTAATTAACAAAACAATTATGATTGTAGGTAGGTACCTACCTACTTTATCGCCGGTCTGAAATCACACAATCAGTTTGAATTTTGAAAATTTCAAACTAAATGTGAGTGTATTTTTTTTTTTTATTTATTGTTTTTGTGTTTAATTCGTAGAACTCCATTTAATTTTTTTATAAATTTAATTTAGATTAAATTTGATAATATTATTATTAAGTTCTGCAAGTGTTTTAGTTTTTTATTATTGTGACAGCTGTTTCGGCTTACAAGGTTCGGCTTACAGTTTGAAAATGGCCTTGTAAGCCGAAACAGCTGTCACAATAATAAAAAACTAAAACACTTGCAGAACTTAATAATAATATTATCAAATTTAATCTAAATTAAATTTATAAAAAAATTAAATGTGAGTGGATTGAACGTGAACAATTTCAGGTAGAAGTATTTCACTTCATTCACGGACAATCGAAATAAGTATTTTTTGATTATGTCAAAATGGAATAAATATAAAGCACATATGTTTTTTCCAGTGTTGACACCCTAATTGAAAATGAAAACTAAAAATAATTATTATAAAACAGTAATAATTCACAAATAATTAGTGTGTAGGTAATAAGCTAATATTACGATAATAATATTTTAATATACGTAGTTACATTAACACAACCACCAACAAAACGTGGTGAAATGGGTAACGTTTGCTATTAAAAATCTCTCTTTGCGATCTAATATTTCAATCTTCTAACATTCAAATAAATTACCTTAAGCGGCTTGGGTCACACAAATGGGTTTGCTCCGTGTGCAGTATGCATTGCAACCACTGGCGACTTAAAGGCTTTATAGTACTCATTTGCGAGGTAAGATTTTAATCTTCATATTTTTGAAGAGCGATTTTCATCAAGTACCTACTTTTAATAAATTGTAAAAAAAATGTTTATTTTAATCATTTGAGCGTATTCTTTTAAATTCTGTGGGGAATTAAATTTTTGCTGCAATGAACATGTTACATATATTTCGGTGGTAGTACCTAAGATATTTTTAAATATTAATGACGTTATATTGATGTTTGTTGAATACCGGTTCAAAAGGTTTAAGTCTAGATATGATTTGAGATTTCCACGGCCAAAAGTATTATAGTGATTCATTATGCCGTGTGTTCTTTAGCCAACGTTTCGGATAGCATTACAGTATCCATCATCAGGGCAGACGTGAAATCGAAAATTATGATGAAGCGTGAGCTTATGTATGTAGGTGATACCGTGTTGCTAACTCCAATCCTCTGGTATTACGATATAATTTAAAAAGGTTAACTGTTTAAATTTCTTTGTGGCCCTCAATTACCGGATACCAAGAACTATTGAGCTTAGCTCCGTCTTCTTATTGATATTAATGGGATTTTTATGAAATTTAATTGTCTCCATTAACAGGCGTACTTTCTGCGTTTTGGGTCTTACCAGTCACATTCACATGCACATCGTCTCATACATCTCTTCTCTTATTAAAACTCTTGCCTGCTGGTTGACTGGATAATGCCATGTCTTCCTCGGGCGTCCCCGACTACTTCTACCATTCATATTCTAGTCATAATATTCTCCTTACACTCCTTTCTTCGTTCAGTCACTCTACATGCCCAAACTATCAAAGCGTCCCATTTATTAGTCTTGGTCATTACGCTTACATTAGCATTGCATTATTGGAGAATGTTCACATTTCTCTCTCGATCAATCATAGTTTTTTTATAACATATACGCCTCAGGGATCTCATTTCTAAAGCAATGTGTTTCAGTGCCGGCAACCCGGGCGTTTATTTAAGGTTGGTTCTGTACAGATTTTTTTTTCATTACCCTCCTCACTAGAAAAAGTTTGTTCTGAGGCTGGTAATTAACAATTTATATATAAACCAAATGTTTAGTAAAAAATATTAAAATAAATATAATAAGAAAAATAGTAGTAAAAAATGAGTAACATAAAAATAGAAAAATAAGTGTAGTACTATATGTGTTGAAAAATTATGTATAAAAATATGAAATGAGTATTTCGTATTATAATTAATTGTAAAATTTTGTAATTTTGTTAGAGTTTGTGTCCAGTATGCAATATTGTCAATAACACGTCAATGACAGTTGTTGAGTTTCGTTTTGCTCTTGATAAGAAATAAAAAAATATATATTACGTATACACTATGCAGCTATAATGGGTACCTACATTCACGGTCATTAATTTATCTTTGATGCTTATATGCACTGGTATTCCGAAATTTGTCTATGATTATATCAGAAGAACAAAATTATTCATTACCATTATTCAGTCACAAGACGAAACAGGAGCTCTCGCCTTGTGTGTTGCTGACGAATCAGGATCGAACGACATGTTAATTTTCAAATGTGGAACAATGCTAATCCAAAGGAATCAAAATATCTTATACACAAATAAATGTCGTATTTTTATATTCTTTTCCTTTATTAATGTCCATGCTGCTTAGGACATGCAGCATTCATGTGAAGGGGTTCTGGCTTGAACCAAGACAAGAATATTGCTCTTTTAGTGTAACAGGCCCGCTAATCTGGAATAGACTTTTCTCATCTCTTACTAATCTCCAGAATTTGGCTGAATATAAACGGGCTTTAAAAACAAAAATATTTAAAAAAATCTTACTATTTATAAATCTTAACTTCTTTTCAATATTTTATAATAAGCCATATTCTAAAACTTCCGGTAATTGTTTGGTTTCGGTTGTCTCCTTATTGTACCTTTTTAAAATGTCTGCTCAGAAGATTCTCATTTCTGAGCACAAACTGCGTCCTGTTTTATATTTATAGTTTTTCCATCACATTGTATAAAAAGTATATTTAGTGTTATAACATTAGATCCGTATTGGCTAAGGCATACTGTAGGAATAATATTAGAAATAGATAAATAAATAAATTGATCAATTCCTAGTTGGCTAGTCAAAGTTTCCGCATATATTTTATTGTATATTTTTTTGTGAAACATGTCATTATTAATTTTAAGAACACGACCACCTATACTGAATTACCGTTTTTAAGTTTGTTATAGTTAAGCGCACTTGAAGTGAAATGAAACTAAACTGCTATTATTATTTTATTTTTGTTATTATTATTATTCATATCCAAATATCCTTGGATCAAGGATCGTCGAGATCATTCGACAAGTGTCTGAACCGTTCAAGTTCTGTGAAACAACTGTTAATTATTGATGTTAACCATCAAGCTAGTTTTGATGACAGGAAAAGGTAGGAACAACAAAAATTGATCCAATGACCCCGGTAGGAACCAAACATATTATTTGCAATAAAAACACATAATCTTTTTACTGACCACTTTAATTTTATTTACACACTGCAGGTTTCGGAATTATGATGAGCCACAAAGTTAATGCTTTTTACAAATACATTTTATTCTTATTTCAAAATCAAGCATTAGGGCTTATAAAACTACACACATGGATAATAAAAATATATAAACACAAAATTTTCAAGGATTTGCAAAATCCTTTACCATTTAAACAACAACAACAAATGACTTAGTTGGTAACAATAAATAAAGTTAAGTAAAGAGTCCATACAGTATAAAAGTATTTTTATCTTTTTTTCTATAATGTTTAGATATGATTACATGGATAAAATACAAAAAATTGTCAAAGTGTGTGATTACAAATTGACGGGATTTTATCATATCCAGTTTGAAAGTTAACATTTTTTTATTTTTTTTATCATACAAATGGCATAGGAAGTGAAGAAACAGTTTTCTTACTTATTCCCTACTCAAAAGGAACGTGTCTTCTAAGGACGGGTTGTTTCATAGAATTTGAACAATTCATCAAATTTCAACGGTTAATTTCGGGTTTCTTAAAAGTCCTATTCAACTTCTGTTATTATATAGTTATAGTCCAGTAACTTTACAGTATCTACTGAAATAATAACAGAACCTGAAAAGAACTTTTACAGAACTGGAAAACTAATTTTGAAATTTGAAGAGTTGTCAAAATTCTCTGAAATATCCTAAATATCCAATTCTTTAAAAATAATTGACGTTTCTTTGTAAATAGGTAAGTGTTTTTGTTAATTATAATATTTGAATGATTTAAATATTATTATTAAAATCACCTCAAGGGCGCTATTAATATTTATTTTACATAAATGTCAATGTTTATTTCAAACACAAACAATTTGAAGATAATTTTATCTTGTTTCTAAAATGTTATTTATTTTAATGAAAACTTCTAAAAGTAAGAAATATGTATCACATTACAGTACCTAGGAAGCATTCCAAAATTCAATCTAATTTCACCTTGTCTGACTTGTGGGTAAAAATATTTTAAAACCTGAACGTTTAGACCTCTTTTCAGAATAGAAGACATTCTCAATATCGTCCTGGTAAGAGGACATTATTCAGAATCGAACATATACTGTGTTAGCAACATATCTAAGGACAATAGTTTCCTTCTACGACTAAAAAAATATTTCTTTTAAATATGAATAATAATGTTTCAGGATTCGATCTCGGTGTGTACGAGTACGTGTGCGCGTGTGAGGGTATTAATTTACCCTTTCTAAATAAAGTTGCCAACCTCTTATCATCACTATTGGGTTCCTCCGCTTCGCACATTAAGGTTCCTCTCATGCTAATTCATATTCATTCCCAGACTTGCGTAACACGTCGGGGGGGGGTCAGAGAGCAGCGGGGAGGAGGGAGTGGGCGGAATCTCACATCATACCCACTACAAAAACTTCCATAGTATTCCTACAAATTTACGCCTTCTGATGAAGTTTGGAGTCTGAAAGCACGTTATTATATCTAGACCTTTTGATTTTCTTTTATTCACTATTTCATTTTTATACCTACGTACTTTGTTGAGCTTATTGAGAAATGACGTCTCTTTTAACACTAGATATTATGGGAGTAAATCTAGTCAACAAATTATTATAGAAATTAGAAATAAAAATAAATGACGCCGACGGGAGATATTTTCAATTTGTATTGATATTTCAGGCGACTAATTATTGCTTATAATTATTTGTTATCCTTTGTACTATGCATGAAACTTTGTATTATAAACATTAGTTAGTTAGTAAACGTGATTTTACTTGGTAATTATTAGGGATCGCTGGCCAAGCTAAATGCGATTTTTTAAATTTTAAATAAAACCTTTTGATTCACCTTAATTACTATAAGAGGAAACCACCTACATTTGGGAAATTTGTGCATTCTATTTTTTATAATATTTAACATTTTTTTCGTTATACGGTATGACAGCCATTTAAAATATACATTGGATTTTATGGGATGACAGCCAAAATATTTTTTGTTGATGACATATTCTTATGTTGGTATTCCTGATATTATACGAGTAACTAGAAGAGACGCTATTTCCATTTACTCTATGCAAATTAGGTAGGGACTATTTCCGCGATATGTGGAAACAAAATAAAATTAATACCTAAAAGTAAGAAGGCGTCTTTTAAAAATAAATAAAAGTTAGGTTAGGTTAGTATAGGTTTGGTTAGGTTAGTGCAGGTTAGTTTAGTATAAGTTAAGTTAGGTTAGATTAGGTTAGTACAGGTTAGTTTAGTATAGGTTAGGTTAGATTAATATAGGTTAGGTTAGTTAAGGTTTTTTTACATAAAAATTAAATTAGAATAGTGCCTACCTAATATGCATGAATTAAATGGTAATAACGATTCTTCCGGCCCCGCCAGGAATACCAACATATGAAATTATCGTTGACAGAAATTTTCGGAAATGGTTGTCATCCCCTACAACGAAAGCGAATTTTCATTTTTGATTATTAAAAAATTCTGTAATTCAGATAGCTATAGTAATTAAGATAAACCACAAGGATTTATTTTTAAAAAAATCGTATTAACCGTTAACAAATAATTTAAAAATATATATATACATATAATAAACAGTAATTGTTGATTGAGGTACTAGTACACATTGAATCATTTGGCGGGTTGGAAATAAGCCGACATAGCTCAGTGGATACAGAGCACCTGAACGGACATCAGAAGGCATGGGTTCAATTCCCGTTGGCGGCATTTATTTTTACTCGGGAGATATTTTCAATTTGTATTAGTATGTCGGATTACTAATTATTGCATTTTATAAAAAGTATCAAAATGACTGGTTTAATATTTTTGTTGTTGCAATTAAAAAGAATGTTTGATCTTGTATTTTTAATTGGTGTGGAAGGAAATAATCAGGCTTAGTAAATCAGGACTATCTATCAACAGTAACATTATGTAAAAAAATAAAAATTAAACGTTAAATAATAATAAATCTTAAAGTTTTAATTATTTTTATTATTTCATCAAGTGGATTTAAAATGTGGTTTCAAAGGGTAGACCGAGTTTTAATCGATTAGTTAGTGGTAGTTTTGGAATGTAGATTTCAAAATACAAATATCGTTTGGAGCATTGCATGGTGGTTTGCTTCTACGATGTGCTCTTGCTACGCCATCATACCTTAGTAGAATTGTAAAATGTATTCCTGCGCAATCTCTCTTAGTTGGAATACTATTATTCTTATCACAATTAAAAACAACATGCTATGTGAGTACAAATATTCAGTGACACTCAGTTTAAATTGCTAAACTCTTGGTGCTTAAATAGTAATGGATGACATATTTAATACATTTCGAAGTATAGTTTATTACTTGAAATGTAGGTAGATTTATTATTTGTTTGGGTAGGTACTATAAGAATAAATTAGTCAATGCGGGTCTTGAAGAGGTGCGGATTATATGAAAGAAAACCGATTTCGCCAGCTCGTTTCAAACGCAAGCCGACATACATAAAAACGAATCTGAGAAACGACTCGTTCTCATGATGACTACATTTAAGGTGTTTCGCTCATGTGTACCGGTGCATAGAAAATCAATTCTCCTAGAGCAGGTACCATTAAAATCCATGTGGAACTCAGCATCTACATACAGTACGTGTGCACATTATAGATGACAATCGGTCTGTTAATAACGCATTGTCGATCAGACGGACACTCTCCTTATGCAGAGTCAAATATATTTGTCAAGTACTTGGGAGCTTCAGCCCAGGGGTAGCTCTCAATTCCAATTGTTTGACACGTACCTACATTGAGATTTGTACTGTGTGTATTAGTTTATTGATATGTATGTTGTATTTTTGTTTAGTTTAGGATTTCGAAGTTTATTTTTGATAAGTATCTAATAATTATATCCTTATCATTTTGTAAACATAAATTTCCCTTGAGGTGATTTTGCAAAAAAACGGCGCTATTCAAATCATCCTTTTATATCTGTTTTCCGATTTTATGTCCGGGTTAGATCTTCCCCATAGGAAAAACTAAACCCTTCCACACACTTTTCCACAAATGATCATCTAGTCCAGGGGTCTCCAAACTTTTCAGCCGGAGGGCCACATTGACTACTCCAGTGAGTTCGGAGGGCCAAAACCGTTTTAATTTCTAGACACCCATATTTTCGTCCACCCTGGTGGGAAGGGGGGGGGACTGGAGAACAGAATTTTCAGGGATGAAAATATCCCGATTCTTCAAAAAAATCCTTTTGATATATACACGATTTGCGCCCGTATTTTTCGAGCAATACTTGTGGACCCAATGTATTGGTGCCCAGTACTTCGCCAACGAGCATATATATTCGCACGAGAAAATTCGCGGAGTTTTCGCCCTTTCTGAGCAAGGTCTTAGCCATTAGCTGTCGCGGGTCCTTGATGACACTGGTCATAAGATGTCGCGGGCCGGATGGATGACACTGGCGGGCCGGATACGGCCCGCGGGCCGTAGTTTGGAGACCCCTGATCTAGTCAATCAACATTATGCAAGTGCATTATATAAGCAAAATAAATACAAAACAATACAAGAACAACACGTCAACTCACCAGAGATCAAATGGGAAAATAATTCACCGACTCCAGATATTTTTTTATCAGAGGGTTCGGCTCGGTAGAACTCCCAACAGGGCCTATAAATCCTACTGATCCCACAACATAAATATTTAAAAAATCTTTCGTTACATGTATTTAAAAATACTGATTTTCGCATTTTTATGTATAAATTTTTTGATAGATCTAATACGCCTAAATTTTTAATAAGAGTGCTAGGTATAATGCCAGTAGCCGAAATACGAATGGTAATATTTTTATAGTCTGAGAATGCCAAATTCTTTTTACCTCATTTCCTAAATCTGTGTATTTTCTTATTTTTTCATTAACAGATTTTTGAATATTACATATAACATATAATATTAATTTTTAGATAACAATTATTATAATATATATTACGATAAAACTATACTCACAGACTGAAAGTTCAGATAGAACAGAATCGTTCGGTCTGTTAGTATAGTTTTATCATAATATATTTTACAAAATTAGTTTTCTAAAAATTAATTTGGTTCGTATTCATAATATGGTATTATATTACGGCAGTCAATCAGGTTATGTTTAATTACCAAACTTTGGTGAATTATTTTAAAAACTTGATTGTGCCTAAATGTATACTCGGACGGTGCTAATATAGAACATCCCGATATAATATGTTCTATAGTTTCCGGAAAAGCCAAACATTTTTTACATAAATCATCAATTTGATTTGTATCTTTGATTATATGCTTCCTATAATTTTTAGTATTAATGACTCTATCCTGAATGGCAAGCATAAATCCTTCTATTTCTGCGCTCAACTCTCCAATACTCAACCATTTGTTTGACGAAAATTTGTCAACATACGTTTGGTTGAGATAATTGATGTGTTTTGCGTGTAAAATTTTATTTGATCAGGAATCTAATAATTCCTGGTTGGGATTTATAAAAATAATGTCATTTTTTATAAATTTAAATGTGTAATGTTTCTATCTGCCTTGCAAATTATTTTGTGCATTTCTGAGCTATGAGCTTTCCTATAGAAAAAAATTCTTAGCATTTCTACCTGATTATGTTTCAAAGAAGTTATTTTTACTATACCTCCTTAATTTCTAGGTAAATTAATTCGTTCTTTAACTGATTTTGGATGATGGCAATTAAACTTTGTTAGCGTAGTTCTAATTAATCGTTCTAAGTTGTGTGTACGTTAATAGAGATATTGCCCAAGTATTTATTGTTTTTACTAAATTTTTAGCAGATAGATTGCATTTTAAAATTTTCCTGATCCTAGTTTGAAATTTAATCCTAATATCATTTTTAATACTAGTATGATCTAATCTATTTGATTGTGGGTATCCTAAATACTTATAAACCTCATCCCTTTTCATACTAGTAATTTGGAAATTTCTAAATATACTCTCGTCCCCATCTACAATTTTTCCTTTCTCTATATGGATCGTTCTACATTTATCTAAACCAAAAGTCATTTTGATATCATCTGAAAAGTTTTTAACTACCTCGATCATTTTCTCTAAATTTTGTTCAGAATTCGAAAATAATTTTATATCATCCATAAATAATAAATACGAAATTGTACTACTCTCCCTTGTTTTACGCTTAATTTTTATTCCAAACTTGCTTTTAATTAACATTTTAGATAGAGGATACAATGCTAAGCAAAACCAAAGAGGACTCAATTAGTCTCCTTGAAAAATCCCTCTTTCAATTGAAATGCCCGGTATTACTATTTTTTTACCTTTTAGATTGATAAGTAAATTGGTATTCCAAAAGGACATAATATTTTCCGAAAAGCTTATAATAATGGGGTTAATTTTTTATATATTTAATACTATCAGCTACGAGTGCGGGACACTATCGAAAGCCTTTTGGTAGTCTATATAGAAAGTATGTAAATTACGTTTTCGAGTTTGAATATGTTTTAGAATTACAGAATCAATAACTAATTGTTCTTTACATCCCATATGTTTTCTGCGACAACCTTTTTGTTGTTCAGATAAAATATTTTTTCATCTAAATGAGTATATATTAAATATGTCAAGCAAGAGGTTAAAATTTTGTATATTGTCGGTAAACATGTAATGGGTCTGTACTGAGAGGGATTATTAATATATTCGCTTTGGGGCAACATATAAGTAATGTCCTTAGTTAGAAAATTTGGAAAATTTTGAGGTTGACTGACAAATTTTGAAAGATTTTTTGCCAAAAGAGGATGTAAAGTAGTCAGACGTTTGTACCAAAAATTATGTATCCAATCGCAACCCGTGGCTTTCCAATTATGAGTATTTTTAATTATTTTGGTTAACAATTCAACCGATATATTAGAAAAATTTATTTGTTCAATGCCTGAAAAATTGAGTTCTTCATTTTCTATTCAGGGACTTGACTCGTTATGTTTTATATCTTTACTCTAAATTTTAGTCCAAAAATCATGATGGCAACGGAATATTATTATTCGAAATAATATTTTGTTTATCGTCAAGTTTGGAATAAAATATTCTTTCATTTTTCTCGAATAATTTATTATTATTTTTTTACTATACGTATAATTATATCTTTTTAATCTACCAGCTTTTACGCCTAATTTTTGTTTTAATAAATCCAATAAATCATTGATTATATTTTCATTATTATGACTATCAATGTTAAAACCAAATTTTCTCCCAATTTCATCTACATGTCTCAAAATTTTCCTACTTCTATTTCCATTTTATATTCTATTACTCTAGCTATGTTACTTCTTAAAAATTCTACATCATTTTCTAATCTGATCTGCCATTCTGGTTTACTATAACTATATGATCTATCATCAGAGGATGATAATTTAATTCCTAACTTATTATAAACAGTAATAGCACTATCATATACTATTGTATGAAGATCTAAAAAACTAATTTTGTCAAATATGATTTTTTGTAAAATTATGTTATTTAATTCAAAAATTTATTTAGATAATTTCTTTGACGTATATTATTATTATTGAAATGGTTAGTTTTATTATCAAGTTGCAATGACTACTATTAATTACATTGATTAAATTACCTTTCCTCAGTGTTATAACTTTGCTAAATTTATTATGTATTATTCGTAGAGTCTGTAAAGTCTTTAGAATTTATGCACTTTATTCATGTCTTGTAGCATTGCCGTTCAATCAGTACATGACTTTATAAAACGGCGGCGTGTGATTATAATATTTAAATAGTATCTACTTTGAAGAAAGAATTTTAAACAAAGAAGGAAAGTAGAAAGAGTCAGCCATTTATTTTATAAGTAAAAATACGTTGGGTATCCAACCAACAAAAAATATCTTTACGAAAATCAGAAATTTTGATTCAAAGCCATCGATATAATTAAAAACTCTAACAATTTCGATTTAAAACGATCTCTAGACAAACACGTCATACCGTAATCTAACTATTTTTCCCGGAAAAAAAATTACACTTCGGACTATATCGGACTTATTTTATTTCTTAATTTCCTAGTAATACAGACTGTCTGGAGGTAAGGTACGCTAACTTCGAGATGTGATTCTACATGATGGTAGAAGTAAAAAAGATAATACCTTTTTTCGAAAAACCTATGTTTATTTTCCCATACAAAAATATTTTTTTAAAGAAGAATATTTATTTTCACATACAAACAATTAACGTAAGAATTTCAAAAATAATTTATCTATCTTTTAAACTCATACCATCCTCTAGAATCACCCCCTGAAGTAAGCGCACTTTACACCAGAACACCTTGTATATTTAAACAATTTAAAACCTTTTTCCATTTTTTTAATCTCTCACCGATTTAAAAAAAAAACTTATTATTTAATTAAAGAAAAAATTTGAAATTTTTCGTTTGCTAAGGGCAGTGAAACTTTTGAGGGCAAATAAATGGGTTCCATGACAAAACGGAACGGTGACAAAACAGAATTTTGAAGAAAATTGAAGAAAAGAACAAACTAACAAACCTAACCTAACTCAATATATTTTTAGGAAACAATAGAATAGAATAGATAGGTAAAAAAACAGGTTGCGTAGTTTGTCGCTTAATATCACATAAAAAGAGACTGGCGCTAGTGCTTGGTGTGGGACTAACCTAATCCAACCGATTCTATTCAGGGTATTGTTCTAGTCAGGGCCTATTCAGGGTGCCGTTCAGCCAGCTTTGGCAATGCAGCGCCTCGCAGATGTTCACAGAAGGAAGGGTACAAGGGTTCGCTGCTTTGATTCACCATAGAGTAGCCGGGATGAGTCAGCGCTACCGCATATCGGATAACACTCTCGTCCAGGCCGTCGCCCAGTAACAGTGCGCGCCCCTACTCCTTCCTTCAAGCCACCGTATGTAATACAAGTGTTAAATGTGTTATATCCCCTTTTCAATGTCATATCTTGTATATGGAAGACATTTTATTGCACACCCCGCTTTGTTCAGCTGAATTAAACAAACATTATTATTATTATTATTTAATCATATTCTGTTTTAGCACTGTTTTATGTGGTTACAAAATTACATCGCAGACTATATGGTCGAGAAGGAGCTCTCGCCGTCGCAGCTTATACTTTTCCCATCGACTATTCCGGAAGATACTCGTAGTAAGTGCACATGTTATCATTTTTCTTGCAGTTCGACCTGCAGGGGACCGAGTCGCCCGCGCCGGTCTGCGACTCTCAGAGACACACAGCGGCATTGTCTCGCCCGCGCCCCGCGCCATAGACACTCGTATCTGCTCCGTATACGGACACACTTATTTCCATGTCGCATACATTATTCATGAATAAATCACATAAATCACAAATGGGATATCTTCTTAAAGAACGTGTATACGCGCTTACGCCTGGGGGGGACAGGGCGAGGGCGAGGGCGCCTCGTGGGCTGTAGTCACGTAGCGGTCTTTCTATATTATTTATAAACAACAGGAAGCCGGCAGGAGTACCGATGGGCCTCTGCATGTTTAATGACGTCAGTGCTTAGCGGAAACTCCCTAACAAATGTAACGGTAAAGATTTGTCCAGGGGCAAATCACGTGGGAGAGCGTGATAAAGATGAAGCTTGTATTCATAATTAGCGTTCAGCTCTTTTCTGATCAGATTTTCGGTTACTACAAGCTTTAGAACCACTTTCTTAGAAGTTTGGCATGTTTCAAACTTTGTTTTTATAACTCAACTAGCTTTCTACTCGGTTTTATCTTGGAATAGATTTCAGAGTAAGTAAATTAGTAAGTACACCTAAAACTCTTTCTATCAAATATTGGTTAATATGAAATATTTTTTATCGCACCTAGGGTAGGTAAAACCAACTCTTTCATAGCGAGCGTGGCAAGACGGGACAGCTTAACTAAACTCTGAGCGGCATATTTGATTCTATTCTCAATAAAATTGTCAATGAATCTATTCTAATATTCTTATGACGATTTTTTATTTTGTAATATTATATTTATTTGTATTTGTTTTAAAAATAATGAAATAATTGTTTTTATCAAAAATATAAAGACTTGTTTAATTACATGTTCACATCTTTAAATAAAAATCAATTTCGATGTATCATATTTGCCATGCGTCCCGTAACGGCCATTTTTTGCGTACTGAAAAAACTTGACTTATATGTTTTAAGTTGTATCTATATTTCAAAGCTGCATAGCACACTACGGAAATAAAACAGACACAAATTAAAATTAAGTGAAAAATACAGAGGAAAATCCTAAACCATTTTCAGGACACTAGATTTCGCTGTCCAAGAGTTGTTACAGCATCTTGCTCACAAATTATCTGCTGGACCAATAGTTGATATATAATTATGTACAAAGAGAACAATTAAATAGTTGATTAGTTATTTACTCATTTAATTATTTTGATGTGTCCCAGAAAAGTAGGTAGTTTTACGGATAAATATAATACGGATTCTGACCTCATTCACCAACATCACAGACGATTTCTTCCGAAAACTCCGTAAACCGAGTGAATCATAATAATAGTGGTTGAATTGAACAAAGTTTGTCGTATCACTCAACACCCTTGTAGTTAGGATCTCCCGTTGCGGAATGGTAAGTTTTACATTTCACGGAAGTGTACAGAAATAGAAACTCCAGTGCAAAGTTCGGCCTGCCACTGCCGCCCCCCTTATAAGAGCCGGCAATAACTTCTAGTGTCACCAAGATAAAAAAATATGACTTATTGGTGAATATACTTGAGACATGTCACAATCGAAATATTTATGGCCAATCACGAGTGGTGGTTATTTATTTATTTTTCAGAGATTCCCCATCATCCAGGCCCATGGATACAGGTTTTTACAGGATACAGATATTTGTCTAAGAATATTTACCATAAAGAAGTAATAATGGTTCGTCCTGCATAAATGTAAGAAAATGATTCATTATTATGTTTCCTACATTCCAGAGTACTTGACAAATTATTATACACGCAGACCACTTACGCTTTTTATGACTAAAATATTATGGTTTTCATGAATAGAAAAGTGGTCGTTAAAGTAGAGAGGCAAAATTGTTTCAAAGGAATGAAATTGAAGAAGTGTTTTGAAGCTGGCTTTAACCAATCATAAATCACGGGAAAATTAAACATTTAATAGTATCTTGCAAAATAAACATTTAATAGTATCTTGCAAAAAAACATGTTCTTGGAAGGTAGGGGTAACTTATTATAAAGTTTTTTTTCATAATTTAGAAGCTTTTTGAAAAATTTAATAAGAACTTAAATAAATATTTTTATATCACTCGAAAAAGACCCCTGAACAACAACAAATAAAACATGAAAGAAAGTAGTATTTTTTATATTAAAATCATCATTCATTTTATTATTACAACGGTCTGAAAACAGGTAAGTTAATGAGATATATAATTTGTATTATGAATGCAAAAGATGAAGGTACGTTTGAGCATATTTGCAGATTCATTTGTAACTATGTTCATATTATCCCTCTTGTCTTTGTCAGTATGGTCACCCAATGATTATAGCTGATAAGCCAACACTGGTACTTAGAAATACTTATTTTGACAATGGAATGTTACTTTCGCCAACTCTAAATGTACTTCCTAAAGCTGTATATTTTTTGTAATAATTTTGTAAGTTTACATTTTCAATATGTTGTCATGTATTTTTTTAGTATTTACTATAATTGTGAAGTTGCACATCTCGACACAGGGAATCTCTAGTGAGATGAGCGGCTTATTATTTTATTTGAATATCCTATTTTTTAATAAATAAATAGGTACCTACTCACTATCACAAAATAAATGGTAAGCTGACATTGTACCCCCGGTATTTTTAATATTAAAATTAAATAATGAAAAATTTTAATTTTATGAAAATCTATAAATAAGCTTTTAAAAGCCAACGCGTTTCCACTTAAGCTTAATGAAGTTTGATAGCTCTCGCTCGAGGAACGCCGAATATTAATGCTAGAAACTTAACATTATACTTATGATGCAAGCTCTAATGTAAGTGTGCAATAAGTTTATTCATACTTAGGTTTTTTCCTAGAAAGCTCCATAGTTGGCGAAAGACAATCAACAATTGTTAAACTGAGAATCCTGGGCCTGGGAAGAATCAACAGTCAAGTCAAAAGTCAACAGTAAGTTGATCTCGTCAGAGTGTTATAAATCTGTTTGTTATTCATAAAATCCCTCATAAAAAATGTTAATTGACGCTTTGGTGGGCTTAAACTCATTTCTAACTGCATACAGGTTACAATTTACCTTTTTTCATATAATTTTTACGCTTTTTCATCTTCTCGAAAGCTGAAACTATTTGCAATTGCAAAGCCTGAACTATTTCTGTCACGATGACAACTGTAACAGATTAGCTTCGTGCAAAATCATTTACAGAGTCTAAAGGCAAAGTAATCATTTACAAAGCCTAAAGGCTTTGTAAATGATTACTTTATTTTATCAAAGAGATTGGAATATACATACATTTTTTTATTTCATTTAACTTATTTTATATTTCGACATTCTTAGTACATTTTACAACAAGTTGTAAGGGACTTAATATTGAATTATTCATTTACGTGTTACGTATGTCCTTAAATGTTTTTGTAATTTCGTAGAGTAATGATAGCAAATACTAAATAAGAAGAGAGTGTGAGGAGGAATGAATAGAAAATTTAAAATCCGGAAGAATTTTAATGGGACATGATGAGAAAACAATGTAAATCAATATGTACACGAAGCTCACGAATTGCAATCGACTATTAATAAAAGTTTAATGAAAAAAATTTCATGCCCATCAATTAATAACTACGGTGCTGTTATGACGAATCGATTTATTCGTAAAAACAAGACAAGGCCTACTTTAGTTTATTCCATTTTTTTCAATAGTTCACCAGAAAATCACCTCAAGGGCGCTGTATAAACATATAATACATTTCTACATTTGAGAAAATATATAATACCATACTTAACTGGTAGGTCACTTAAGATGAACACTTAATTAACATTAAATGATTGTTTATTAGCGAAATTTAGATGCAGGATTTAGGACATAATTTGCAAATTGAATATAATTTTCTCTCAGGAATGGTATACCATACTAATACTTGATGTTTTAAAAAAAAATTATATAAAATATTGGTTCAAAATAATATTATGAAATATTTTTAAAAGATTCTCTTCATCTGAGGTAGAGGTTTTACATTACATTATTAGTAAATTATCTATTAATATATTTTTTATTTAAAAACTTTTCTTCCTATAAAGAAAACTAATTTTTAATTAACTGATGGAGGCCTAATCTGAATACAACGTCAGGTTAACGAGAAATGTAAGTGTAATAATAATATACTTTTTAGACAATTATTCCCGGGATGCAAATAACTGGACAATATTTGAAAAACTCCTAGCACCCTCACTATGAGTGGAAAATCTTGCTTGCGCAATGGTGGAATACTTAACTAGGAGACAAATTGATCCCAAGACACCAGGGCGGGAACCCAACGCATTTGTCTATTCTTCCACTGACCATTCATTAATTAATATTATTAAACGTGTTTTATTCTTTATTAACTATAACCAATCGCAGTGTCTTTCGAAGAAAAACAAGTAGTACCTACCAATCTGTAAAACAAATACGAAATATTTACCCAATAGTATATTTTTATTTATCATCCCTTTTCCGATTCCACAGAAAATTTATCGATCTTTTTTGAAACACGCATAACCTAATCACGAAACATATCAAAAATATTGTAATACTGCCAATACTTTATGTAAAAAAGTTACGGGGAACTTTTTCGATTTTGACGCCGCGCTCTGAATAGGGGATTGTTACCGGAGCTGGGATCATGCCCCATGCAAACTTTAAAACCCTAACTTTAAGTATCTGTATAATACGAAGCAGGCACACCCAGTTGTGTCTTGTTCCTTGCCTCGACTTGCCTTTCCTTGCCTCGCTTTGCCTTGTGCCTCACTGCAATCTGTTGGTAGTTGGTGGCATTATGATCTGGAAGGAATATGGAAATTGATTCTGACTTCCAACAGTTCTGATATTTGAAGAGACGTATTTCTTTCCGTGTGTTATAGATAAAGATCGGAAGAATGCTACTTGCATATTTTAGCATTTTTCATCGTTTTTCGTAAAACATGAATTTTTTATATGTTTACTGCAACTTTTGCATTTATCCGCAAAAATGGCAATTTCCCATGGTAAATAAAGACCAATTTCAAAAGATTGAATTTCCAAATCTTCAGTTACTTCCATAATTTGTTGGGCTATCCCTACGCCGCTCCATCGCACTCGAAAGTTATTTTTTTAAAGAAAAGTTATTTTTGCTAAAGAAAAAATTATAAATTATAAAAATAAATTATTCTATTGTATCCACAACAACATTAAGTTTAGAAAGTACATCTTTCTCTTTAGTTGGATCACTTGCATTGATAAATCGGTTTGAATCGGGTTGTAAAAAAGTATATACTAACACGGTTGTTGTTCTAAACAATCTAAACAAATCTGATAAAATAATGTAGGATTTATTTTTTTTTATATTTAGAAAAAAATATATTTTGTAAATAACGTGATTTCGCCTGATTTAGGAACAACCGATAAAACTTAAACTTAAATATTATGCTCCTGTTACTTCAGCAAAATCTTTGAAAAATTGGAATCAGCGAGATCGAATTAATCTTATGATTTTTTCTCAAAACATAATGAATTTTCGAAATGTGCCGTTGATATCTTCAAACAATAATCAGCACATTCTACACGAAAGGCAAAGCCCATACTATTGCGGGAAGACATCTCCTATAGGTTAGTGCTCGTTTTCATAATACGTTTAGGTAAGTATTAACTATTGCATAATCTTTGAGCTAAGAACGCCGCGTGCGTGTTATAAATTTAGAAGCATCAACATATATATTATTATTGTTGAGAGAAGTTAAATAAAAATATGTCTTCGTCAATAATTCGTAAGGACTATTTTTTATGCATTCTTTTTTCATCCTTAAACTATTGTAAAAAAAAATACTCTTTCCATTTGGCCAAATCGCAGAATTTCACAACGCAAAAAACATTAAATGAATAAATAATAAAAAAATAATTATCCAATATTTTTCTGAAACCTTGCATTTTTAATAAAATTTTCGTGCAATAATTTTTTTTATCATGGTTTTTTCTGCTTTTTAGTGATATACTAGCTATCAGTAGTATATCACTAAAAAACAGAAAAAATGCCTGGAAAAAAAATTAATAGCACCAAAATTTCATAAAAAATGGAAATAATGGAATGGAGGAAAAGGATTAAGAAGTACTTAAAAATAATTATTATTATTTAATAGCGCAGTTTTGAGCTATTTGACTCAAAGTGCGCTTCACTATAAGAAACTTAAAAGCTTGCCTTGTTCAGTGGATACCTCACATAACACAGAGATTGTTCCACTTTTTAAAAAAAAATTACATTTTTTAATTTCCGGATTTGAAACAGTTGCGTGTTCTACTTAAAAATAGCAAATACCCTATAATTTTAATAGTCCAGTAAAATATTGGCAGTATCAAAAACGCTGGCCACTAGGGGCGCAAATGTTGAAATTCCTTTCAATGGCGGCAAATTGAATTTATTTAGTATTTAGTGTCGGTGTGTTGCACTTTCTAATTTGTATTTTGATCAATATTGATAAAAAGGATATGGAAAAATGTCAAAAAAAGAAGATTCTGTGCTTGCAGGTTTACGGATATAATTACAAACATCAAAAACACTCCAAGACGTTTTTCGTGATGCCAAAAAGCGTTGACAGGTTGGTTGGTGAAATATAATAAGCAGAGAGCGTCAAAAGGCATGTAAGGGAAAGGTTGACTTTGGTTCTTGTTCGACTTCTTACAGTGACCTCTGACCCAAGTGATTAGAACACAACGTGGTTATAAGAAACAAAACATATTATGAATTTATATACACTATTGCATGGTAATTATATCACTAATTATATTTTTTTATTACCTTATGAGTAAAACTTAATCATAAATATAATCAAATATAAATATATTTCCATGTGCCGACTAGGAATACAAGACAAAATATAACATTCTTCTGTAATACTAACACAACCAACTATCAGACACGCTGTAGTTTTAGTGATTTGTCCTATATGTAGTATTGTTCTAGTCTCTGTGATATTTTATGTTACTATTACAGGTTTTACTATTTTATATTCATTAGCTTTAATTTTTATTGTTTGTATCATATTCGACAGCTTAATACATATATTCTGTTTTAAAATGCATTTAAATTCCCGGCTGAGCGTAAAACCTAGTAAAATAAGATAAAATATCTTAATCAAATTTCATAATTGAATACAATATTAGAGATTCCCAAACGAAAATTTGAAACAGAATTACAAAAGGATTCGGTCACACCTAGGAAATTAATAATGAAGATAATGTTGGTAGTTCTTATTAGAAGTAGGTACAGTTATATACGACAGAAGGGGGATAGGGACGAATTAGCACAGTGGTCAAGCAAATCCCCGGCAAGGCTGAGGTCCTGGGTTCAATTCCTGGATGCGACTGATTCTTTTTCTGTTTTAAATTTTCATTTGAGAGTCGCTAATATTGTCTTCAATGATTTTATATTTGTTCTTATATTTATTATTTTGAAAAAGAGTTATAAATTATTTATTTTTGTTAAGTAGACCACACTCGGTAACTACATATTAAGGTTACATCATAATGCCGTGCACCATCTGTTGAAATCCAAAAGTATAATTATTATGGTGTCCTCGCTAGCTTTGAAATGTGCGACATCTAGCACTTGGTTGCTAAAACATTATGTTTAAGAATGTAAACTACTTTGTCGCTCAAACCTCTGCTACGTAATGCATAATCTGCTCTGTCATAGATGGTGCTTATTAAAGATGAATTATTTGTTTGCGCTCATTCGTGATAAAAATGAATAAAAGGTTTTTTTCGTAAAAAACCTAAATTCTTTCAAGAAAGGAATACAAATACAATATTCTATCTGTGTTTCAATCCAAGTACGCAATTACTTAATACTCATTATTTACCGAGGGTGTGCTGTAATTAGTGCTTCTTGAAGCACAAAGGAAGTATGCAGCTCACATGTTTTATAGTATTTCTCACTGATTCTGCGTTAAAGCTTGCTTTATAATTGAACCCTTGTAAAAAAACTTGTAAAACAAAGGGAAAGAACAAAGCACTTCAAGGCAAGCCACCAGTCCACTTATATCTTAGAACTTGAACTTGGTAGACTGAGGGGAGGGGGGAGATCGCTCATGAAATGTGCTCTGGTGTCATGAATTTTCGACGCTTTTTCTGATATAATATTTCTAGATCAATGATTTTCACTAGATTTTCAAATTGCATCACATCAGATTTTCAAATTGCTTTAGATTAGATTTAAAAAAATTTTTCTTTTTTTAATGTACTCAAAGTAGAGAATTCACAACTTATTTAAAAGTGATAAATTTGATATGATTTTATGTTTTGTTCCTCAGATTTCAATTTTTCCTATTCGCGAAGATTGGAATAAGATTTTAGGGGTGAGAGGAATGAGATAACTATCAACGGGGAAACACGAAGCATACTGCCATCCAGGCAAGCTAAGAAAGAAATACAGTAGATTTTATACTCTAGTAATGGAAAATATCAGAATAATTGTTTCCTATTTTTTCAATATTTTTTGCCAAATATAATTGGCATGTCGCCACAAAATCGACAGTGGACCTACTCTTTTTAACCAACTTACTAACCATCAAGCCGTTTCCTCGCAGGTGTAGGCAGAGAGGATGGACCGCCAAACAACTCGGTCTTGGCACACACTTCTTGCCTCATTCACATACATACTCTTCTATTATTCAGACTCTTGACATAGCCCGACTCAAGTATCTGATTCACTTGGTCATTCCTTTTTTAATATAAAAAAAATTACATTAAATATAATATGGTTAATATTAGTAGGCAGGTCTTTTGATTTCAGAGGAAATTTTATTTAAAATAATAATAAACATATTTTTGGAAGCGAGGTTTCCTGTTGTTGGCACCCAAGTTGACCATAGTAGTAATAGTTTGATCGCAGTTTTTTTTTTTTCCTATGACGCTATAGAAAGTTGACCATTATTCAAGGTATCCTGGGGTAAAGTGCACTAAATTTGGGAGGTGATGCTACATGATATTACAGGTACAAAAGTTGAATAACTCTTTTTCGAAAACATTTTAAAGTAGTTTCCAAAGATATTAGAAGAACGAGATATGCTATGTTGGCTGCCGAACCGTAGCCGGAGTACTACCTAATTAGGGTACTTTGAACGGTATCGGGACGTGTATGCACAGAAATCTGTTCAATGTATTAGTGCGGATACCTTAGCGCAAGCGAAGGTGTGCAGTAGTATTGGTGAACAAAACCGGCGACACTCGGCAAAACAATTCCACTCAGTACGAACTGCGCATAGCACATCTCGTTCTTCTAATATCTTTGGTAGTTTCAGATAAAAAAAGCTAAATTATTTGGATGGAAAAAAATACCTATTTAACACTTATTTTTAGAGCGCTTCCCGGTTTTAGAATGCGGGGAGTCAAGATGTTACCAACAATAAAAGTTTATTGACTTATTCTAAATGAGGTGCAAAGTTTTCTCAGAGCAGTTTATATTTTATCTCGACGGCTTTCATGGTCGAGGAGTAAGCGATAAGGTTCTCGACTAGCAATTCAAAGGTCACAGGTTCAAATCCCCGGGTGCACAAGTGAATTGTATTTGATGAATTTGTTTTATTTCACAATTTATTTATTTAAAATAATATTTAGTATAAGCTGCGGCACGTTCCAGAGTGAAAGGTACTCTAATTATCGTCCCGATGTAAGATCACCATACAAAATTGAAATTTTGCTAGAAATAGCATTAGCCATGTGTGATGACAAGATCTGAATAGCCAGGTACTCCCCCACCTCCCTCTTTCCCACCTCCCTCTTTCCCATCTCCTTCACCTCACCACTACCTTCAACCTCACAACATTCCCCAATTGGGGAATTCATAGTCTCACTGGCTCCAGATAGTTAAGAGCAGTTGGGATTATTGTGCGGCATTCATATTAAATAAATAAATATATATATATATATATATGTTGGGGATGATCATTCAAATGCAGACCCTGTACAAATCGCAAGTGCGCCCCACAGTTGAATTTGGTAGCCACCTCTGATCTGGAGCCCAAAATACTTCTGTACAGAAACTCTTAATCTTAATTCCGAATCCTTTAGGCCCCATTTGTTCAGTTGTATGCTGTTTAGTGAGTTCTATGTCTTATGTCCACAGAGTTTCCTGGAAGTGAAATGGAATTTTGCTATTCAAGGCCTGAGGGTTGCTGACTCCCATCTTACAGTGGGCAGTGCAATATTCGAGAGAATGGGGTGCCTTTGTAGTGGGGTGGAAGGAAGTTTTTCACTGACCATGGCATACCAGTGTTTATTTGCATGTCAATCTTAAATGTTTGTGCAATTCTAGTCCACAATAGAATACAATATTCGGCTATCGAATAGTAATGTCAAGGCAATATAGCAATTCGTAGGGTGTTAGCATCGCAATCCCAGCTAGTTTGCTTATGATATTTATGCAAGTCTTGGTCTCCTTGCTCTCTCCTTTTGACGGCCGGCATAGTCCAGTGGTAACGCATTGGACTGCCATTCCGAAGGTCGCGGGTTCGAACCCGGCGTGCGCAAATAAATTTTATTTGATTAATTTGTGTTATTTCACAATTAATTATTTAAAATAATATATAGTATATTTGCGGCACGTTCCAGAGTGGAAGATACTACCAGTATCGCCCTGGTGTAAGACCACCATTCAGAATTGAAACGTTGCTCCAAATGGCTTTAGCCGTGTTTAGTGACTAGATCTGAATAGCCAGGTACTTCCCCACCTTCCTCTTTCCCTTCCCCACTTACCTTCAGCCTCACAACATCCCCCAATTGGGGATGCCATAGTCTCACTAGCTCCAGACGGGAGCAGTTGGGACTCTTGTGAGGTATTCACTATAAAAAAAAAAAATAAAAAAATAACACTTTCCAAATCGGGCTTCTGTCCAGCGTTAAGCCAAAATACCGAGCCATGAATAATGGTATCATCTCCATACAGCGTAGCATTATGCTGGACTGTTATAGCGATATCATCTGGATAAATAAATTTTCTCCCCTTTGGTTTTCGGTAAGTCCACTATATACAAATTGAAGAGGGAGGGCGAAAGTGCGAGTGCCAGTTCATTTACTATTTTATAAGTTCTACTTTTATGAGTTCCTATGTGGATTTTCATAGGGCTGTCTGTAATCATGGATTCGATAATTTGTACCAATTTTACCATCTTCGCACAAATTAGAGCTTTAAAAGTAGAGGTTTTCGTCAGATGGTATTGTAATATGCTGCTGTTAAGTCGATAAAGGTGGTTGCGGTTTTGAGTTTCCTTTGGAGACCTGCCCCTATATGACTTGTAAGTGCAAGAACTTTGCCTAGGAGTTTGTACACTGTGCTGAGAAGGGATATGGGTCTGTGGCTTTTAGGGTCCTCTGCACGTTTTCATAATGTCTATAAATCGGCTTCATAATGGTTACAAATTTGGCATTTTTCTATATTCATGGAATATTTCCACTGTCAAATACAAGGGAAAAAGTTTTGCAAGGCCCGAGGCCCAGGGTGCTTCAGAAAGTTAGGAAGAATACCATCACAGCCAGCTGCTTTTCTAGCCTTGGTTGAAAAGAGGAAAAATTCTATTTTTTCAAAAGTTACTGGTTCTATAGTGTTCCATTTTATTATGCACTTTATTTAAGCACTTGTTTATTGAAGAAATTCCATATTTTTATAATTTTATGTCAATTTTTTAAAGTTAATCATTTTGGTGATTCCAAGCATATTCCAGGTCTCCGACTAGAGTGAGTAACATCGCTGTTTTGGGCACAGTCGTTTCTTTCATCTTTGCAGCCTTTGTCCAGGGATTGAAGGAGCAGAGAAGCAGTATTTGGGTTATTTGTTTCCTCGTACTCGGTATATTTAGGATATATTTGTCCAAGTTTTCAGAAAAGCCTTTCCAGTAAGCATGTTTCAGGTTCCATCTTGATTTTGGGATGCCAGGGATAAGTCTCTATTCATCACCTTTTTATATACACTTTGGCAGGTATGTTTGTTCTAGAAAGATTCGCATCTTGAGGCACATTAAACTCACAGTTGTACATAACTGGTTGAGTAAAGAAAAAATCTCGCAACATAATTTTTTCACCTTTCCCACCAACTTCAGTAGTTATGAACCTTTTGTTGGTAAGTCAACAGAGCTACATTGAACAGGTTCTGAAGCGCTTCGATGTGTATGGATACAACCCTATGGATACGCCACTAAAAAAAACATAAAACAGCAATCACCAAATGAGAACACCTCAGCTATGATGAAACATATTCTGTTCAAAGAGGCAGTTGGCAGTTTGTTATTTGCCTCTCAAGTTACCAGGCCTGACATTTTATTTGCGGTTAGTCATATGAGTCTTTTTAATAGCAATCCAGGTCAGGCACATTTGGCTAGAGTCAAACGAATAATGCTTTTCATAAAGAGTACTGGAGATTGGAAACTGGATTTTGATGGATGCACACCCTCCTCAAATGTTGGTTTCTGCAATGCTGATTGGGCCATTGATTGTGCCGAAAGGCTATCTGCGACAGCATGTGACACTCCTACAGTTATCCATGTGGACGACCAGGTAGTGGCAAATATAGCCGTGAATGGATGTTACAAAACAAGAACAAAACACATAAATGTGCGACATCACTTCTTTCGTGAGAAGATCCAGTCCAAATTGATTTAATTTAAATACATTCATACGACTGTCTGCTCTCTCACAGAAGCTTTGGATTGAGAGAAATTGATAAATCTCATAATGACATTATAAAGTATCTGAAAAAAATAACCTCTGAAACGATTCCGTGTTAGCACAGCTGCATGAATAAACCACTGGTCGACTGTTCATGTTCTATGTTTGACACCATAAATATACCTTTGACACATAAATAAACACATAATCAACCACTCTCGTTTGTCAGTTGACACTGTTGACCATCCGTTGACCATAAATCAACTATCTACCGTTGACCATCTGTTGACAGTTCAATACATAAATAAACCAATCACAACATAAACATAAATAAACCAACCACTCATGTTCTACATTATTTTTCTTAAAAAAAAAAAACCACTGATTATTTGTTTATTTTAATTTTTCTTCTATGGATTTATGTTTTCTCAGAATTCGAGACAGACAATAATATTCCTTTTCATCGAGCTATCGCGGAGCTAGATGCTAGATATGCAAACGAGAGCAAACATTATGCCAGCTATAAAAATTAATGTAAATTCACAAATCCTTACGAAAAATCGGAACTAATATAATTTCATCAATGTTATTACTAATAATATGTTGAAATTTTAATTTCCTTCCAATAACTGCACACAAAAATATATTTAGAGCTTGGCTTAGCGATGGGCACAATCGATGATTTACTCGATCGTTTTGACCATCGAAATTTATCGATTCATTTTCATGGACAGGTCGAATCTGTCAAAAACCATCACACAGTACGAGACAATCGTTTTAAAATTTCATCAAACATGGAATCGATTCTGTCAAAAATCGTTAGAAACCACAGCCGTCACGTCATTGGTCAAAATTCATCGATATAAAAGCGTCACGCCATTAGTCCGAATTCATCGATATCAAATCGATTCCCATATCCCGAGATACGTCAAAAATATCTCCGACTCGGATTGCTTGACAAACGAAATATTCTTCTCGGGGGTGCATTGTGTTACGTACTATCTAATATGATTTTGATATGCATTCGGGATTACGCAATTATTCTTTGGTAACTGTGTTGTGTTAATAACGTTAGGTATTAGATATTAACTGTTTAATGATGATATTATCTAGCAAGCTACGAGTATATAACAATTCATTCATTTTTAGGTTGGGATTTACGACGCCCGTACATAGTGTGTGTAAAGAATGGCATTCTGACTTATAATAAGTTGGGAAGGTTAAATAAAAATAACCTTCCCAAGTTTGCCGTTTTTGTGAAAAATCTGATCTATCCCTACAATTTTTACAAGTAGGTATATTCATGGGGAAAGGATAGGAGGGAGAAGGGCAGCTGAAATTTTTGAATGTGAATGTAAAAACAAAATTAAAAATGACTAACCTTACGGTTTTTGAAACTCAAAAAAATAAATAAAACACAGGCAATTTATTAGACAAATGTATTATAAATGTTACTGTACTTTTTATGATACTATATTAAAGTAATTCATAAAAAAACATTTGAAGATTATTTTTTTTCAAATTGGGATCGCTGGCCACGCTTAATAGATTTTTTTTAAATAAAACCTTTTGATTCACTTTAAGGCGATGCACTACGTCGTTTAATATTTTAAATTGGCCGCTATCAATAAAAACCCTTACGTAGATGGCGATAAGGTTTAAATTCCCGCTTAACAACATCCGCCTGTTTTGATTTATGCAAGAATAAAACATGGCCAAAAAGTGCCTTTTATTTTATTTTGTGGATGTTCAAGCATAAACATTTATTTTTTTCCGATCATTTTATAAATAACTTAAATTGCCACATTATACAATAAAATCATAACCGAAAATGGGTTCGTAAGTAGGAGATTTCGAACTTTAAAGCAGTTTTCATAGGCCCATACATTATTTTTTTCTGGCCTTATAAAAAGACTTATATATTAATAAAATACTCGATTATTTCAAAGGTCATGATGTATTCTACGCGCAGTATTTGATTAAAGCATCTGAAACATTTCTAGGCGACCAAATTTTCAAACCAAATACACATGATTTTGTAATATAAAATAGTAGTTAAATTTGTTTTATTTTCAACTTAATGCCATTTAATTTCTTTATTTATTTAGATGAAACTTTTTATATGGCAGATAGAGTATTGCAATCGCCGCTCAGTTCAGGTGAAATTATTTAAAAATTATTATTATTATATGGGATTTTAGGTGATGACAGCCAAAATAATCTCTGTTTATGACAAATTATTATTTTGGTATTCCTGATACTATACGAGTGGCTAGAAGATATTTTATAACCATTTACTCTATGAAAATTAGGTAGGTGCTGTTTTGGAGCAACTTGGAAATAAAATAAAATTAACCCTTTCAAACCCGCATTATTGTTTCCACATATATAAAATATGTAATGTTTGATAATACCTCAGAAAATTATTTAAAATTTTTGGTACTTATTTAATTTTTTTTTTAATTTTTATATTTAAATTTGGATTAACACTGGGCGTCAGAGGGTATTTTTTAAATAGAAAGGTAAAATAAGCATAACATAAAAGTAATACAAATAACTGTTTCATGTCAAAAATGCACATTTACAATGAAGTGATAATCTCTAAGGTAAAAACAAATAACATTTTAACTAAAATTCATCCAGAAATAAAGAAATAATCAAGGATAATAAATCTTTAAAAATTCGCCATACTAGTCGAAAACATGTCCGTCACTACCAGTGTTTATTTGAATGAACATTGAAATTCATTTACAAAATTCTGAGAAATTACTGTGATCAGTGAATTGAACTGATGTTATTATTATAGAACACATCTTAATGCGTTAAAATATTTGTAATTCGAGTATAAAATATTGATATCTCACCTTAAATTAAGTAATCAAAGATGGCAGAAATTCGATGAAACTCACAATCAGCAGATGTCAAAATATTTATCGCTGTTGTGGCGGGAATAAGGATTTCAACCGAGCGGAAAAAATAGACGCCACAGAAAAGACTACAAGCTGAAAACGAAAACATGGTTTTTCTAAATTGCTATCGTTACGGTAAAAAAATCACAAAGTTCAAGTTAATTTAAATTAACACTGAGGCTGAAAGGGTTAAGTAAAAGAATTTAGGCATGTTTTGAAATAAAAACATATGTTTAAAGGAGTAAGGTTGTTAGGTTACGTTATGTTAGGATAGGTCAATTTAGTAAAGGTTAGGTTAGGTTATTGTAGGTTAGGTGAGGTAAGCTAAGTAAAGGTAAGGTTAGGTCAGCATAATTTAGGTTGGGTTAGATTAGTATAGGTTGGTGTAGGTTAGGTTAGCATAGGTTAGGTTATTATAGGTTAGGTTAGATGAGTATAGGTTAGGTTAGTATAGGTACGGTTAGGCTATTGTAGGTAAGGTTAGGTTAGTATAAGTTTGGTAAGGTTAGTATATGTTAGGTTAGGTTAGGATTTTCATATACTTTTAGAAATGCGCCACCAAACCAAGTATGCCCAATGGCCCCTTCACGGCTTACGATCCGACGGCCCTGTTCGTAACCTCGAGCAGCGCCAAGTACACGTCAGCTTTATTCTTACTACTTCCTTCTCTGTAGGCTCTATTCACATTTCAAATCCCCCATCCCTACCTTGAAAGCTGGCGACTCTTTTATGTATATTATTATATATTAATAGATATCAAAATAACATTTCTGCTCGCCAACAATATTAAAACATTTAATGTAACAAAATAAATGCGTGTAACTTTGCGTAATAATCATAAAATGATGAGACTAGTAGTTGTCACAATATTTACAAAGTAATCTAAATAACGTACATTTTTCTAACGGTTAAAAATTTCAAAAAGTTCCTACCCTAGTAGTGACTTCGAAGAAAAGTACTTATGCAAGTACATTCTAAGGAATTCCAGGAATACAAACCATAGATCAGTATATTATCGGCAGTCATCGGATTATGACATTTCGGTTTGGTCGCTTCGGCATCTAGCCACCGATCAATAAGTAGATTATACACTATGGTGGTTCCAGAGGCTATGGAGATGCGACCTAGTCAGAATAATTTACCAGAACACCGCTTTAAACCGAACAATTCGACAACATCGCGATTCGTGCCCGAAGGACATTTCATTCCTTCCACTATGATGGAAAGAAACATCGCATTCGGAGGATTCGGGTCCAATCTGGGTCCCCGCTACCCGCCACTGCTGCCGATGTCACCTATGCCGCCGATGCACCCCATGTACCGCGGGCGCATGGGTCCGCCGCCGCCCAGGCCTTACTCGGGCTACACGCCGCGTCGGCCCATGTCCGGCATGATGCCCCATGCGCCGATGCGTCACATGCCCTACCCGGCCCACGTCCATTTCATGCCGCCCCACATGCGATACCCGCTCATGGGCCGTCCGCTGCCTCCCCACAGGCGCCTCCTGCCCCATGACATATTGCCCCGCCCCCTGGGCCGCCACATGGCTCAGATGATGCGCCCCCTGACGCTGTCTCCGCGCACCCACCGCCCTCCCCCGGCTCGCGCCAAGAAAAATAACAACAGTAACAGGGTAAACAAGAAGAGGAACCCGAAGCAGAGGGAGCCCAAGCCGAAGGAACCCAAGCCGCAGCCTAATCCCGAAGACAGTTTCCTGGAAGACATGACCCAGCCTTGGATCACTGTCGAGATTCGCTACGAGTTCGATAAGAAGCAGCACCTTAGCCAGGTGGCCCGCTCCACTCGCTGTGACGCCGACTGGGCCCACTTCAAGTACCAGCGAGAGAGGTGTCATGCCATGATACGCATGTCCCGCGACCAATACTACGAGCACGTGAAGAGGGAAGCTGACAGAATTGCTGAAGAGAACATGGACTTCACAGAAGATAACTATTAGGTGAATATAAGGATGATTCTATCTCTTCTTTGGACTGCTCCTTACTTTATTATTATACTAACTGTAATTTTTCGCTGTTTTCGTTGTTTTATAATATATTATGTCAAAGTTATGTGTTCAAACGCAGCGCAGCCCGCTTTACTGATAATTTGAGAGTCACAGTATAGTTTATTTTTGTTTTCTGATGTTTCTATTTGTGAAGCCCTCATAACCTCTAAATTGATATCAGCGATCCTTTAATGTACAAATTTAACACCAAGGTAATGTAAATAATTTCAGCCTTTGAGTCACCTTAACACGTTTCCCTTTGAATACTTCCCAGCGGGCTGCTTCTGTAATATTTGCGTTGTACATCAACATCTCAAAACCTGACATCAAATAGCAGCGATTTGATGATTATTATTGTTAGTTATCTAAATTTCTAGGAAAACTTTTACAAATCGAGATGCTTTAACAGGGTCCCAAATTTGCCAATATTTCAGAAAGGGCATATTTTTGAAAAAAAAAAGAAATATTCATTTGGACTAACAAAATTAGTAGTAGATTATATTTATGTAGGCAGTGTATGGCCCTTATTCTCACTTGTGCGGGTTTTTTTCATAAATTGTTTTAATTGTCTCACAAGAAAATATCCACTCTTCCATCTTGTAAAACCAAATATCACCTCAATTTATTGTATGAAGTGTAATATTTTTATGGGCTCATTTCTAATCTATTATTCAAACTTCGACGGAAATTACAAAATTATAATTCGTGAATTTATAAAATAAACATATTTTTTTTACTCTCTATTACTTCAAATTACTTCTCTAAATAACATTCCATTCACTCGAGCTTTTATGAGGTAGTAAGATCGACCTGTGGAGATGTTTAGTTATCCTATATTTATTGTGGAAAAATATTAACTATGTTATCAGGGGGGTCAATGTCAAAATACATATATTTTTTTGTACTATTAAATATTTAAATCCTCCCATCGTTTGTGCTATTTTTGATAACGGAGCATAAGTATTTCTTTTGCCTCTTGATAACATCTCGTGTTCCACATTTCTTCATCATCCTTGAGGGAAAAAATCTCTTTGTTTATTTTAATGTTAGTTCCCCAAATGACCGCGTATTAATGAAGTTGATTCTACTTTCGTTTACAACAACGGAAATATAATTTTTTGACTATCACCAGTTTGTATTTTTTTAAAGATAAAAATAATAAATTATTTTTGTTTGTCTTATGTTCCTCATTATATAGTATATATTCATTTTGTATTTCAGTTATTGTACGCATGTGTGTGTTTTTGTTTTGATGTTGGTAATGTAAAATTATTTTAGTTTCTGCACGAGTTCAGTAATTAATTAATTTCATATTCCAGTCATTGTGTACACCAAGCATATCAAACTCCAAACATCCATTTCAGTGGTAAAAAAGTACTTTTAATACAAGCCAATAATTCATATTATGTAAGCTAGTTCTTTGGGAAAAGCAGATGAAAAGGGAAGAACTTAAATTTTTTTTATGTTATAGGTAAATATAGAAACCTTACCCAATCCCATTCAAATGGAGATAATCGAGATCCGGTGAGATTTATATATTAAGATAAAATTCGATAAAGTTGGAGTGTTTGAATATCACAAAAATTTGTCAGCCATCATATCCATGTGTAAAAGTTTAACTGATGTAGGAAAAATGGCAGGTAGCAGAAAAGAGATGCCAAATGTCGCAGAAAACATTATCAATGTTACTCTTTTCCTACTGTAATTTTCAAGAAAAAAATATTTGTATCAAAAATTATTTTCTCTGAGTTTGACATGCTTGACGTACACCAACGTATGCGTTCTTATTTTATTGATAATGACACAAAATTATTTCTTTTTCCTACTTTTTCGCCGAAGTCAGTATTTAATTGAAATTATTTTAGCACCATATTGTTTTAATCTTAATTAATAATGACCAATTCTTAAATGTGTAATTATTTTAAAATTTCAACACTTTTCTCAAGCTTGAATAATTGACCTCAACCTTGAATGAGTTGTCAAAGGCCTAAGAAGAATGCCATGAATGAGGCATTGGGTAAATTGTGTTTTTCTACAAACACTGTTTTACCATCATTGTGCTCTAACCTAGTCAAAATACTCAGTATTTTTTTTAATTAATTGAAACTTTAAAACGATTTGAAAAATCTGATAAGTGCTAGTATGTAATGTTGAATTACTTTTAATTTATAGTTTTATTTTTTTATCTAGAGAGATTGTCTCCAATAATTTTGCTCTATAACCTTTCTTGTAAATATGGTTCTGGTGCTCTTTGATAATTTGCGTTTGTTGATATTGTAGCGGACTTTTGCCATATGGATAAACAACTTTACTTTTGCCAAATAAGCGACTGTCAATACTTAATATTTTAAAAGATCTTACAGAGCCTTGATAATTTCTCTTATATTTTGGGACATTGGGAAAAAAATTAAAATGGATGGCCTATTTCAAAGAAATTCTTTCAATACATATCAGCTTACTTTGTGTCCGAATTCTGCTCAGCAATAGCGTTTTTCGAAGAGCACTTGTACTGTTAAAGAAAATGTCTAAATTATTTGGAACTTGGGTGTGCGAATATATATTTGGGAGGTTTTGAATATAAAGGATTTCTACCTTGTACGTAGGTAAAGTCATAAGTCCAATTCATGTAAGGCTGTACTAAAGTCAATCTTATGATAATGTATGTTGGCGAAAAATTTAACAAATTATTGTGAAATAATTGATTGTTGCATTTCAAAAATTTTATCACTGCAAATTTTGGCACTTGAGCAAATTTTGTTTTCAAAATGTAATTTTGGTGAGTAAACATTTTCAAGCATTGATGTAATATGCAACATGTTGTTTGTACCTTCTGCATAAAAGCATTGACCTGTAACTAGTTCACCCCTGTGATAATTTATTGCCAATTAAGGATGACCGGTATTTTTAATAATTTCAGTTACCGATTGACGTAGAGCTACCTCATGATTATATGGTTTAATTAGTAACATTTATTATTTATGATTCTACAGTTTGATTGATCTCTGTTTTACCTTGATCTAATTTCTGATGATCCTGGTTCAATGACAATTATAAGTATTATTTATCTAAATGAAGGGAAACTATTTATAATGAAGCTATACTTGGTCAGCCTCCGTTTTCTGTCTTGGAAAACCTCGTCAAATCACTTAAATTACTCTGTGTTGCCACCATCTCATATGAATATTACATTTGGAATTTTATGGCAGGTTAAAATAAAGATGACTTTATTCGTAACATAAGTTTTAATCAGTATTAAAAGTGAATATTTACACAAATATGTATACTAGGTTAGGACAAATTAAAAAGTATAAATTAATGTAAATTAAATATAATATTAATGCTATCTAATATTAATATGAAACCAAACCATTTAGGAATGCACCCAAATGCATTACGCTTCAGCCACATAAAATATAAATTAATGACTTTTTAATTTTATTTGTTCAGCACGTTGATGACCTTATACTGTATTAAAACATTCGTTATATTCATTACCAATTCTTTGGATTGAATCTTTAAATATTTTAACTCAGTTGTACATCGTCACCCGCTGACTTTTCTTTGTGAATGCAAACTAAGCATTTTCTACTGTCACGGCGAGTACCACTCTGAAGTCTACAAACTAATAATAAACGTCGTAACACAAAATACTACAAACAGAATTATGGCGAACGATGCTCCATACTTTTCGCTGTTGCAAGTGTAAATGCAACATGTTATGACACAACAATAATGGGGATATTTTAGTTTTATAACAAAAGTCAACTAGGGCTGAGATCAACGCGTGGATTTGTTAGTACTGATTCTCTACTACGAATTTCTCATTTTATACACTATTCTGTTTTAAATTTTCAAGTGTTTCTAAAGAATTAAATGAAAAAAATACAAAACGGGACTTTCTACGTTAACAAGTCTAGGTTTGAAACTAGTTTAATAATTGTATAATATGAACTTAAGCACTATTCACATTGGGTATTAAAATATTTTGTTATTTGAGGTTATTTGCATTTACTATTAACTGACTTCAGCATCTACAATTTTTAATATCAAGGCTGCCAAAAAACACTCAACATGTTCGCTGAGCGGATACTCCCAGTATGAACACTTATGTCAGATTCTTTATTAATTCATAAATTTTCACATCGCCCTGAACGAGTCTCAACGTGAAAGGAGCTTCAGCATTGAGTGATGTGCCCAGTGTAATAGATAATAGCCGTGTAGCACTCGTCTCAATTCTTTGTGCTAGCTTCGTTTTATTTTAAATTATCATGTCACATCATAAAGTATCAGCTTCATATGAAAACAATTTTTCTTTTGTCTACTGTCAAATTATTGCCACTGAACAGATATATTTTTTTCCCTTAGTATTGGATTACTTTTCGCATTCGATATGCAGATCTTAACATTGGACCTAGCACTCGCTTTACATTTTATTTTTTAAAAACAGTGATTCCAAACACATTTCACAACATTTTAAATTATAATTAATCATATCCCTACGAGTACATTAATTAAATCAGTTGTGATGCATCATTTTCTTAACAAAAATACTTATTCTAATCTTGAATTCATCGAGTATATTCTTGAATATATTAAGTCTGTCTATTAACATTTGTTGTTTAGGGTTTTATATTTATAATGAAATTATTCTAACCATTTAACCACTAAATCATTTGTAATATTCAAATGAAAATGAAGGTACACAAAGGGCTATTGGAACAGTAATATTTAAATTTTGAATTGCGGTCAAAATTTGCGTGTTTATATTTGCCAACGATGTAAAAAATGATTTCTTGTATTTTGTGACATTGGAACTTGTAATTGTGTAAAATGGTGCGATGTAAAGATGAATTAGTTTTTAAGTTTTTTTACTCTAATTAATATAAAGAAAAACTGATTCGTGTAAGGTAGTGCCTAATGCAATTTAATTTTAGTAGAGGGTTCTTTCTTGATGGTAACAATTTGTGGATGATTAAACAAAACTGCCTAATTGACGAAAGCATTGAGGGCCAATGTGGCATTTCTTTAAAATAGTAGCCTTTCAGTTTATACGTAATTTCATAACTGTCTTTTAATTTAATTTAATTATTAACGTCAGTTTGGCTGTCTTGTTTGTTTGTCAAAGATGTGAATCCTCCCCAATCTCGTATTTTATAATGTTTTTCTGTCATAAAAGTTGTACCCATATTGTTTTTGCAATTATTGCATTTTTTTTAAATGTGGGTTGTTGAAGTAAAACATTTTTGTTCATTGTTCAAGTCTAATATGAGACATTTTTTTCTTTCTTCATAATGTCGATTCATACTTACGTTGTAGTCTTGCACCATTAACGTATTACGTAATATTGTAGAATCCTTTACTTTGCACTAGTAAAAGTTAAACATATTATCAGTTATAACATTTCATCTCTGGTAAGAAATGTGTTTTGTTGATTTGAACAGTTTTCACATTAGGAAGTTACTCGTAGTTCACAAATATATGTTTGTTTCAATTAATTTTCATTAAATATTTTTATTTTAAGCAAGCACAAAAAATATATAAAATATTCTATAAAAATACGAAAAAAAGAGTTATGTACACAAAGTAAAGTTTCAAATGTCTGTTTATTAATATTAATGTATCAGGTAATAACCAAGTAAAGTAATATTAAAATAAGTATTGGTGTTAAACTCAGTGTGATTAAATGTTTAATGTGATATATTGTGATTCAAAAGGATTGTACTTTATTGTTTATTTTTGGAAAAAAAAAAAAAAACAATTTAATAGCCATATCATTTTATGCTTGACAAAGTTTAATTTGTGCCTGATGTACAACATCATGCACTATTATTTGATAGATGTCTGTATAACACAATATATTATATCATTCTATATGTGACAAGTAAACTGTTGGTTAAAATAGGTAAGTACATAAAGTAAGATAAAAATATCAAACATTTGATGGCATTTCACTACTTGCTGTATACGTGTTATTAATAATGGACCTTGTTTTAATGCTTTACTGTAAACATTTAATGCAGTTCTTAAACCAATAAATATACCAAAAACGTATCTAGTTTGTTATTTTCCTTTAATCATTCATTATCCATCCACCACATCAAAGCCCACCCGGGGTTCCAGCTGTTGGCGATGGCAGATTTTGGAAATAGCAGATTTACTTACTGGAGAATGTTGTAGGCGTCTCTGGGTGCCTTGGGTAAGGTAATTAATTTTTAAATGTTTATCAAAATCTTTTCTTAAACAAATAATCAATTTTATTGGCCTGTGTGGGGGCTAGGTTGTTGAACGATCTTATGTGAATTGGTGACAAAGGTTTTCTAGCCTCAAAATTTCCTGGACATATGAAAAAAAAACTCCGTTTGGTCATTTCTGTAATTTATTTATTCCAATTGGCAATCCTATTCTGCCATATTAAATGGGATATATGTACAAAAAAATGGAATGATATTTCAAAAATAAAATATTAGCATTGTAATAGCAGAAAAAGATGCCTTATATTATCCATAAAATTCTATGGATAATAAAATAATATTAAAAAAATTAAAATAAAAATTAAAAATTCTATATATTATGTCTTCACCCTGCAACCTGAGGATTTATTAATGTAAAAATCATAAATTTCGCTTTTTTTTCACGAAATCTGTCAATAATCATTAAAAATATTATGTTCTTGAAATTTGAGTACCTTGATTAAAAATTTGTACGTCTGTTACTTAACCCACCCTGCCCGAAGAGGGCTGTACAAAATCCCCACGATCCACCTTATACACAATATCTCGATAATCATGCAATTTCTTTCATATTTTTTGTAATCCTTAAGAAAAAACCAACGGAATTTTTACAATTTTTTGTTTACCACTATTCAAAGCGCATAGTATTGAAAAAAATTGTTCTTGTAAAATATTAGTACAAATCACGTTGTCCGCTAGTGTATTGTGCGGGTTTCGGTACCATTCTTGTCATCTCTTATGTTCTTGTGTCATGTTATTTGTTTCAGTCTAACATACCTGGATAGCTACGGGATAGCCCGCACCACAGATACGAAGGAGCGAGACAGTTGTACTGTTACGCGCACTTTCCGCCAGTTATACGCAGCATGTGTTTTTCGAAATTCTGATCTTATGATATTGGCGTTGGTTAGTTTCTACCTATTTAAAGAGTACACATTTTTTGTTCCTAAAAATTTCAAATGCTTATTTTAAAATAAAAGTGAATTAACGTGTGGGTTAGTTCTTTTAAAAAAGTATGTTTTGCTTATAGTTTTTACCTCTAATTTCTAGAACTCGTTTTAAATTTTTAATTATTATGAAATACATACTAATAAATTTAGAATAAAAAGTGTTTTTTTTTATAAAAATATTCTGTATGCTTTTTTTTTACATAATTTTATGCGTAAACATTTTTAGCCGTTTAACTCAGGGGTAGGCATAGAGGATAGACTGCCACTCAACCTTGTCTTGGCACACACTCACATACAATTCCTCATACATACTGTTAGGAATTACGTAGGATGCCAGTGTTAGGGATGGAGCTCCCCACGTTATAGCACCAGTGTTAGGAATTGGCGAGGGACGCCCCACGATATGAACCATGTAGGCGGCATTGTTAGGAAGGTAGCTCAGCGTAGAGTCATGAGAGTCCAATTATTCAGGAAGGGTCGGCAAACGCCTTTACACGGGGGACTTTCAACAATCCAGACTACACTTCTCTCGTCAAATGAAACTCCTATGGGGATGATAAATGGTTGTATTTACAGTCAACAGGTACATTGTATAACACAAATGGGGACACAGTATACATCCTAAATTATTTCCTGGCTATTAGAATTGAACAATCTCTCTCGTATTTGTTCTGGCTGGCAAGTTTGTTTAACAGACATTACAAGAAGGCACATAATGGGGCAATGGTTAAGTAACACGCTTACATGAGCCGTTCCGGGTGATGTAGGAGTTGTGAGACCATGGAGGCGTTACTCACAGTCATGGTAGAGTAATAACCAAGGTGGTGCTTGTCCATACGCGCCATCGTACCAGGCTCCAATGATGTAGTCGGCATTTCGCGTTCGAGACCGGTTTATAGCAAAACACCCACACATGTGGTCAAGACCAAAGCTAGATTCTGATAGTGTTTTGTAGCAAACTGCCCACACATGTTGTTGGGACCAAAGCTAGGGTCCGAGTAATGGTGGCTGGCGGCGGCCGAAAGCGGTTGGAGTTTGGCGTGGGTTGCGCCGTGCGATGTGAGCAAGCCGCTAGCGTTGCCAACAATCTCCGTTTAATTTTAGATTCGCAGGGCTTTTTGAAATGCGTTTGAGAGATCTACTTCGTGACAATACGTCTTCCTTTATTCTTACTCTTGACTGGACTTAAGTATTTGATTAATATGACCGTGCCATGTCTTCCTTGCACGTCCCTACTTCTCCCATTCACGTCCGCGGCATATCTTAACCCTTTTCACAAATTTGTCAATGTGATATTATTTTTCAAATGAATATTTGGAAAGGTAATCGATGTAAAGAAATTATCATTGTTATGTTGAAAATGCTTTCTTTGTAAATTTATTGAAATTTTTGGCAGTTTTAACGAGAAATAAAGAAGAGTAGGTATTAATAATTAATAATGGTAATTGTTTACAAATTATATGTTATTTAAAAATATACCCCACTGTTTAAACTGTGCGCTGTTCGGTCGACCGTAGAGCTTCGGTCTGCGACAGACCAGATGGTTGGGAACAAGCGTCTCGAAACAAACTATGTTTTACAATTTATATGAATACAAGCGGGGGTATCTGGATACCCCCTTCGGAATATATTGATTTTTTGGATAGTTGGTATGAGGAAGGTTAAAGGTTTTGTAACAAGGTGTGTGGATCCTTCAACATATATAATATTTATGGTTTCGGTATGTGGCACCTCCAGTATTTACACATTTTTATTTTTTTTATTAGTGTCTATTTAATTACAGGTTTGATGAGAGTTACAATATATGATAATCTATAATATTTCATCTGTTTGTTCTTAGTCCTCCTCACTAGGTAGTCCTGTGCTGAGGCGGACTGGTAGATTTCTTTGATTTTCTGTTATTTAGTTTCTATGATGTTTTTAATACATTTTCTAGTATGTCTGCATTAATTTCTTTCACCCATGTTTTGATTTTTTCCTTAAGCTTATTTATCTTTTCTATCTTTTTCAAACTTGGGGGAAGGATGTTGTAAAGTTTGGTTGCCAGATATATGTGGTTTCTTTGACCAAAACTTGTCTTGAATTTTGGAACATTTCATATATCCCTTTTTGAGGCTCTTGTATCATGTATCCGAGTTTCATTAGGAGATTTTCTGTTTTTAAAATGATGTATTAAAATATTCTTGGCATAAATTTAGAATGTCAAAACACTTAAAAATATCTTTTGAGGGGGTTCTGATGGGTAATTTTAGTATGGTTTTTATAATGCTCTTCTGAGCAATATCTAAGTGGTTAATATTATTTGCTGTAGCAGATCCCCATAATAGAATTCCGTACTAAAGACGGGAATGACATAAAGCATAAAATACTTTTTTGATGTCTTTCCTAGGTACATAGTATGTTTCTTAGGTTTTTGAAAAAATATACAAGTCTCGTAAGCTTTTTAGTGATTCCATTTATGTGTATGTCCCATCTAAGGTTTTCGTCTATTTCCACTCCTAGATACTTAATACTTTCCCTTTGTTATAATAGGGCAAGAGCAATGTGACTTATTGTTTTGACACTCGTGCAATTTTAGAGTGTATTCTTTACCCGGTTGACCTCTTGAGTTTATTGAAAAGGCTAGATAATTAGTTTTAATTAATTTAATTAAGTGTAAGAAAGTTCATCCGAAGCCAATTTTGAAGTGCAGTTAGTCCATGTTCAGCCTCTTTATAAGTGTCCATCCAGTCCTTTTCGTGGAATAACATAACAGTATCATCGGCAAAACTAATTATGTTTCCATTGATGGGAAGTTTGGTAATTTCATTTATGTAGATGAGAAATAAGATTGGTCCCAAGACACTTCCTTGAGGGACGCCGTAGTTTATTGGAAGAGGATTGCTTTTTTGTTGGCCTATTTGTACTCGTTGTGTTCGTCCTGTCAAGTACGTCATCAGTAAATTTATTGGAGTGCCAGATATGCCAATTTTTTAAAGTTTTGTTTGAAGAATTTTATGATCTATTGTGTCAAAGGCTTTTTTTAGGTCTATAAAAACAGCCAGACATTTTTTTCCACCGTCTAAATTTTTTACCATTAACCATTGTGCATTGGTCAGATTGCCAATGCTGGAATTTTTTGGGACATATCGGTCTGTTGCCAAACCTGCCATTCAATCACAAAACAATCAGTTCAAATCGAAGCAGCGGATCATTCCTTGTTTAACAGCCCAGAGCAGTGGGCGCCCTTTTGGCTGGGGACCGACATCAAACATCATCTGTTTTTGCTCTAAAATAAGATGAAGGAAAATAAATTTAAAAAAAAAATTTCTTCTTCTTTTGGTGCCCTCTCTTAACGGAGGTTGACTATTAGTAGGATGATCCTTAGGCTGCAGCCCGGAACTGTGTGGAACAGCATTCTTACAAATTACTTAGATTACAAAGCTGATTAAATTTATATTTTTTCTTTTTTGTGGAGCTAATACCACCTGCTAAAATGGCAAAATTTCAATAGCACCATTTGGTCTTTCAATAAGGTAACAGTCTTCAGCAGAATTACATGCTACCATGAGATAAGGATTGGTTGAAAGTTTGTGGATTAGATTATAACTTGATACCGCTGAGTCCATTATAATTAGGAAAAAAAGTATTAAAAGAGCTATGGAAAAGGCATTGCTAATTAGGTACTTACACTAGAAAACAAGATAGAATAGTTGAGATTCAAGGGTGGACCTATGAAAGGTGGCTCACAGTCGTCTGAATGAATCAGGTTTGTTAAATGAAATAAATAATAAATAAACTTATTTAAAATAACAAACAAAAATATCTAAAATAAATCTAAACTGAATTTGCAGGGACTTGTTTCAATTAAATTGGAGGGCAAAACTGTGATATCAATGAAAAGATGATGAAATCTGGAACATCCCGGGGTTGTGATGCTCAAGGCTATGTCACCGGGTTGGAAACGGCTACCACCATGTGTATGAACGTTCGTGGTTACGTCTCAGAGGAATCCGGTCGGAGGCCAGGAATATTTCAAAAGAATGCCTCTGCGTAAGGGTAAATATACCATCGAGCGTATCGCTGGTATTTTTAGCCCTCCGGCCGGTCGTCCGGATGGACACAGATTCGAAACTCGCTTTTAACTCGGCTCCCTATTTCTCCGCTTCGAATTGGCCTTTTTGGAACCTCACACGGTGCCCAATTGACTCTTTATTTGCAGTTTTGACAACTGAGTAGCACAAAATAAATAAATGCTGCCAATTTGCAAAACACCAATATTTATTGTGATATTTAATATAACAATACTACGGATAAACGTAACAACACATAGAAAGTTTAATATTTCATGTCTGCTTCTAAAACTACATAAAATTAGTGATCCAAAATTTCAATCAATTATATTTTGTAGAATTATTTCTTCATAACTTTATGACATTTTCTTTCTTAAAAATATAGTGTCATTAGCGTTCGTTTGCTGTCAAAAAATATATTATATAGTTGTTGACTTTTGTAGATATAGAATTAACCACCATCGCACGAAGATGGAGGGCGTAAAAGAGACAATTGACTGTAAGTTAATATGACGTGTAACTCATAATGCAAAATTTAGAATTTGCCACATACATTATTTTCAAAAGTATAGTAATAATAAATAATATATTCCACTAATTATATATTTTTTGTAATTTTATTGTACAAAATATTTAATTTAACATCAAAAATACATTTTTCTATGATTAATATAATCACTTCAAATGAGATTATAAAATATCAAACATATTTTTATATATCTGAACATATATATATAAATTTCATAGAGCTTCTCAACACCATTATGCCTATAAAGATATAATTTTTTTTTAACTTCTCATATAAAACCAATATATAAAGCTTTCAAATTACAAATCAAATGATTATTAGATAACTCCAACTTTGCAATGCGGCAGAATGCTTATCCCAAGATCAGTTGTGACGTGTGGTAGTGTGATCAGTGGCGATCAATCTCATCTGCACAGTAATGTTGGAATGAGATGGAGGGTGCTACATTTATACTCAAAATTTGCTCAGGAATCGCTGGATAAAATCCTTCAGGAATATGCTGATACACTCTTTATGTAAAGACAAGAAGAGAGGTCTACATCACCTTTAAATAAAACCACCATTTGTAAAACAAAAAACTAATAATGACCTGCGTTATATTGCAATCTAATTCGTTTCCTCTTACCATCTCACATCTCTTTATTCTATCTGAATGTGAAGCCTAAATATATATATATACACATACATAGTTAAGGCTCATATATATTGTATTTTACTATACACTGATGAACAAAATAGTTTGCGGCAACTGTCAAGACGATCAGCATTGCGTGTGTTTATTTATAACACTTTTTAAAACACAAATAATAAATTTGTATCACAGTAATATTTTATAAAATGGGTGGCATTTGATACCTTTTTCTAGTTTTATTAAAACTACCTTCTATTCTTACGGTTATTTCTTATCATAAGTATACAATACAATTCAACCTTTTCAAAATATTTATAAGCTGCATTTTTTTAAAAGAATGCGACTGGCGAATCGAATTTTGGTAAATGAAAATAGTTGAGCGTGTTTCTAATTCTTCTGACATACTCACATCAGACTTCTAGCCTTTCATCTGTTCTGAATGAAAGTAATAAAAGCTTAGCTTTAGAATCATTACATATTAGAAAAATAGAATACAATAACTTCAATGATTTAAAAATAGGGAATTCACAGTCTGACACTCTCATCACATACTTGTATGTGTGTAGGTTAAATTTTTAATTTACAAAAGACTCGCACTTTGCAAACAGTAGGATTAATCAGGTAATATAATATGGTATATCTTCAATAATTAATAATAGTGATGTCTCATATCAGACAGAGACTTACTATGTACATATGTATAGTTACTAATTGTGGTGTCTCATGCCAGACAGAGACTTACCATGTACATATGTATAGTTACATAAATAAAATGAGTTATTTATTTGATCTTTATGGCTCATTATTGACAAGCGCATTAAAATAATAGCACTTCTCAAAACCTGGAGAATAATTAATTAATTGAAGGAATTCATCTTTAAAAATAATGCCATTAAATAAACCCAATAAAAAGCTTAAAAAGTGCAATCATTTCTAAAATATTTATCAGACTATGTAAATGTTTTGTGCAGCATTTTGGCATGTTGTGCAACCAAGCAAAATGTTTTATTTTCACTAGAACAGGGTAGAACAAAAAGCTTTTCATAAAATTGTACACATCATTGTTGATTTCTTTTACACACATCATATTTGTTTTATGTTTGTATAGAAATTGGATGCTTTGGTGTATAGTTATACAGTTTGTAGGGCAAACATACACTAGAAAAAAATTAAAACTTAATTCAAAGATAAATGTAATCAGATGAAGAACATTGAAAACTACTGGTCATTTGGTGGGGGCATGGGGGCGTCCTCTTCATAAATCATCACAAGCTTAGCATATTCCCGTTTTTTTTTTCCTGGCTGAAAGTAGAAAATAAATAATGACAATTACTATAAAAACATTTTTCTCTTTGACATTCATTCATTCTATGTAGGTATTTTTGAAACTGTTCCGATTTAATGAATTCAATAAGGGTAAACTTCACAGATGCTGCTAATTTAATTATTTTAGGAAAAAAACACTTTTGAAAATTTGTTGTGTTTTGTTGGTGCCTGTACATACTGTAGGTACATGCATATGAATAAATATTTTTGACCACTTTTGACTCAATTCTTTCAAGAAAGGCGTATATCGATACAATACTGTATAGGTGATTCAATCCAATTTTTCATTTGTACATTTTTTGCAAGTTACTTGATAAAAATTAGAATAGTGCAATCTATGAATGAGCAGTTTATTAATAATTTTAAATTTTCCCTTAAAGCTTTATTCTGAATATAAGAATATCAACGTCAACAGATGTGAGATTTGGAAAATGTAGAATAAACATTTTTATGATTTTCACAGTCCAAAAGACAAAAGTGGCAATATTTTTATGTGCAAGTAGGAAAGATTACACAGTAGTGTTCAGTGGGTGGGATTAAACACTTAAAAAATTACCAAGGATTGTTCTTCTTCACTGGAACTGCTAGTTAGTCCTTCATCCAATGCCAGGTTTTCAGAAAATCCTTCAAGTTGTAATTCCATATAGAGCTGTGACAACTGTTCATTAACTAACGAAGGCTGAAAATTAAAAATAAAGTATTGTTGATCAGTGTTTTAAAAAGTTAATACAGTAGAACCCCGTTAATTCGAACCCAGATAATTTGAAAAAAAAAACTAAAGATTTTTTTTTCATACAGTAGTTTTTTTTAAATTCTAAAATATGTAGTTAAGTCGTAATTTTATTTTTTTCCGTGCACGAAAATTTGTTTGTGGAATTCGAAAAATAAATCACATAATATCGTAAATCTGAATTTGACAGACAGCCGTGGCGGTAAAACCCCGTAAAATGATGATTTACCCGGTTATACATTGTCCTAATTCGTATTATTATATTGTAAATTTGAATGGATTTACACCGGAATGTCATATTTTTTTGGAGAAATAGCTACTGATGTGTATTTATATTAATACAATACCTAGATTAATACTTTTACCCTTAGTATATTATTAAAGACCTTACAAAATAATAATTGTATATACCTGATTAATGCTGTTCAGGGAATTCAGGTCAGATTTCAATACATCCTCCAATTTTTTTTCTGTTACTTGGTATCTGTATACTAGTTCTGAAGTTACACAAACCTGAAATACAAAGGAAAAAAGTTATTACTATGAATGTTTACAGTGGTGAAACACTTAATAAATACAAAATATATCACAAGACGAACTAAAAATCAAAGGTAAAGTATTTACTAGACAGTAATAATAAAGGTACTTACGGTATCTAACCAGGGCGGAGGGACATTGTTACAGGGCTTAGCTTTTTTGATTTCCTGTGTGGAGGTATTTTTTTCCCGGTTTAAACTTTTTGGAGATTTCTTTAACTTGGCGTAATTTTTGGTTGGGTTTTGTGATCCTGTTTGTCTCCACAGCAGTATCTAGTGAACATAATTATTTTTGTGAGTACAGGTCAAGTGGCTAGAGGTTATGTTGTTTTACCGTAGATGGCAGTTAATAGCCAATTGATACTGTAAAGGTTTATTAATGTAGAAAGAAGCTGGTTTTTGTTGCACAGATGACATAAAGTTCTACGCCCTATAAGTAGAACAGCCTGGGTGCTTTAGTAAGAAATTAACATATTCTTCCATAGATGGCAGCTTGAGAAGTATTTATACCAGTCGATTAAATCTAAATATTATTAACGTAAGCTTATTTCATAACAATAGCGGGCTTAACACAAATTCAATTATTTTTACTCAAAATATGTTCAGGAAATGGTTAAAGTAAGTCAGGGCCGTCTCTTACACCGTGTATATTTAGCTAATATCGTCAGTTTCACTGAAAAATGGTTTTGTGGACTCAACATTTTTAAAGTTTTATAAATAAATTTCAGAATTCACTTTGAAAGTCGGTGGGAAAAAGGTGGGCACTTATGGTGGTTGAAAGGATTCAGTTGGAATCCCACAGCAGGCACCTAAGTACTTATAATAGCTTATTCGAAAGAGGATAAAAGAAAAACTTACCCTCTTGGTTTTAGCTTCGTTTGTGGTGCATGATCTGTCGTCAGTGGTAGAGGAATACTTGTCTTTGAATGTGGACGTACTGTTGGTGGGATCTCCCGCGCTGTCCACATCGCCTGTGCTATTGGAATTCTCCGTCTTGAGAAAGGAGGAGTAGAACGAAGAGTAGCTGGAGGCTTCTCCTTCATTGTCATCAGTCGTCAGGCCACTACTCACTGTTTCCTTTTTCTTACTCGGCGGGGTCATCAATTTCTGAAAACGTTACAAAATAAATTAACACACTCGATTTATGTAGGCAAATTAATTTATGTAGAAGTTCAACATAATACATGCACGGTGGTGGGTTTTAAGTGACAATAAAATATAAAATATTATGCACTTCAGCTTTATAAGAAAATAATATGTAATGTGTAATTGAACAGAATTTGAAAATTATTAATCAACATTAAAGAAGACACATGACATGCTGAAACTAGATGGCTAAGAGTAATTGTGATTTATATTATAGTGAACCATTTAAAAATTAACTGACTACAAAGTACTGACATGTATTTGGATGGTTGTATGGACTTTGACAAATTGACAATCATATAGAGACCCCCCCTGTAATCCGCCGTTATTTTTATTTACCAGTTAAAATCACAAAATCAAGCACTTTATTTGCCGGTATTCTTATGTCAAATTCGGTGACCGGGTATGTCATCAAAATGACAATTCAACACACCTCCAAAAAGTGATGAAACAAAAACTAGGTTAAATAGGTTACATAGATAACTATTAAACCTAGTTTTTAAAAGTGATGAAACAAAAACTAGGTTAAATAGGTTACATAGGTAACTATTAAACCTAGTTTTTGTTTCATCACTTTTCATGACTATCACTTTTTGGAGGTGTGTTGAATTTTCATTTTGATGAAATATCATGGAACCGTCAAATTCAGTATGTAGTATGTCGCGTGTCTAGTCTCGAGTGCCAAGTATGTACATTGACAGATTGGGCTATCTTAATTTTATGCACTGTACTGTACTGCCAGCTGGCCTACTCTCGTTGACCATTTTACCAGTCACCAGGGTTCATTATTGTTGTATTGTTTTGGTTTTCCGTTAGTCCTGTGTGTATTCTAGCAACTGTCAACATGACATTATTAGACAGTTGTATTCTAGCAACTGTCAACATGACATTATTAGACAGTTGTATTCTAGCAATTGTCAACATGACATTATTAGACAGTTGTATTCTAGCAACTGTTAACATGTATTTCAGTTCATTCTGCCATGTTTTTTGTTAGAAAAAGTTAACAAAATGGAGTCTTCTCGCAAGTGTAAAAATGACAACTTAACTTTTTAAACCAAGAAAAGAAAAATTTATGAGAGATCGATGGTGGAGTTTGTTTAATTTTACAAAATATCTGTTCTAAGTTTTAGCATATTTTACTGCCGCTTTCACTAATAAGACAGTTGCTCAATTTTTTGGGGTAGCGGTTTAGTGAAAGAGTTGCTGCATACCTGTATATTTAAAGAGTCACGGATTATAATAATCAGAGTTGCTTTTCCTTTTTAAATTTGTAGTATTTTGGGATCAAGGAAATTAAAAAAATCTCTCTAAATGATCAATTTTACAGAAGAAAATTTCATTACGAAAATCAAAGAAACGAAAGTTTACCATTTTTTTTAAAAGCAGATAATTTTTTTTTTGAGAAGTAGCTGAACTCTGATCGTTTTTTCCTGTATATTTTAAACTGAAAAAAGTTATTAATTAAAAAAAATTATTCAAAACTGATTATAAAAATTTAAAAGATGAGTTCGTTTCACTGAAATCAGTCTACATATATACACTGATAAACTGAGATACACAAAAGTTGAAAACACGAAATACGCTCACAAGACAGAAGGTAAATAAGGACTAAACAGACGGGACCTGCACCTTTCATACATATGTACATATTTTAAACACTTACTCTTTTCATACTGGCCGATGTAAGACTCTCCTTTGTACATCCTTGCTCCACCTTCAGGGAGACATCTCGAGACTCAGGAGGGTTGATGGTGGAATTCGGAGGCTTGGGATTATTTATCTCTGAGAAGTGCCCGAGCCCACCCTGCATTGCACGTCCCATGCCATTGGTCTCTACAGAAGTCGTTGCCAACTGGCATGTCTATCATAAACAAATTGAAAGTTAATATGGAAACAACAAAGTTTAATTGGTTTTAAAAAAGTAGCAAAAATGTTTTCTATCAAGAATAATTATTGTTTGACAATAATTTTGATAGACACTAATCTTAATGATTTTTAATAGTCAGTCTGGATTCATTGTTGGTTTGGTTCATCTGCTGTATAATGCAAACTTTGATGGCGCTGTTCACAAGGGTTATATTTTTTTATGAACTTCCTTCAAGTTTTGACATCTTTTTGAATTTATCTTTTATATGAAACCGCACAAGAGTCCCAACTGCTCTCAACCGTCTGGGGCCAGTGAGTCTATGAATGTTGCATTCACAAGTGTATAATGTACATAGTTTTTTTAAAAGTAATATGCATTACCTGTTGGTAGTTGTCAAACGGCAGGCCAAGAGGTTTGATGTTAGTGGCTATAGAGGGCACTGGGGAGACTTGCGTGGTGATGGGGTTTGAATTGAGGGTCATAGGCTGGTAACCCATGGCCACTTGTGGGTACACGAAGGCCTGAGATGAGAATACCGTGGGAGGATACATCATGTATGGAACTGAAAAATATAAATTTAAGATTTTATAAAATGTAAATTTTTGATGTGGTAATAGTATTGAAGGTTTAATAAGATCTCAATTGTATTATGTGTAATATAAGACATCTTTGTAATGAGCGGTAGGAAAGATACAACCATCCTAACAGGAACACAGGCGACATTTCCAATTTGATATTCGAATACTAGATTCCGTTCTCAATAAAGCCATTGCGTCAACTTTTACCTGTCCGATCAGTTGTACTATTTCATCCTCCTACGTCGAATGAAATCTTAATAGTTCTTTGTTATTATAAAAATCTTCAAATAGTATGGGTAAGTTGAATTAATTATTAACTTGAACTTGACTTTACACAACTTAGGGTTGGTGAGCCATTAGTATTATTTGATAATGAATCTTGGATACTATGGGTGCCGTATGATGTAAATGCAGTGTCCCATCTAACTTATCGTATCCCGTTCCGTGATTGCCGAGCCATAGATATTCCGGGCTACGTGTGCACCAAGCCATAATCTCCAGTGTTTAAAAAAATATCACCATCCATGGCAAAAGTAACAAAATACAAATTTATTTTGTTGGCTTTCCTTTTCTACACTTTCCGTAATATCTTAAATTTAAGCACTTATTAATAGGTCAGTATAATATTGCTTACCTGGGTATGGTGATGCTTTAGGAATAGCGGAATGTTCCATTGGTAGCTGGGGCTGCTGAGGAGAGATGAGATATACGGCGGGATACATTCCGGGATATTGGATATTTCCAGTGTCTGAAAGAAGTAAAAGAAACAATGAAGAGGTAGATTTGTTAAAATATGCTTTATGTTGTATTTGGTGACCGGATAAATCATCACAATGATAATTTATCACAATGATCTTTAAAAAGTTATATAAAGTGATGAAACAAAAACTTTATTAACTGAGTTACGTAGGTTAGGTTAGGTTAGGTTTAAATTATTTTTTTTCATCGTTTTTAATGACTTTATATCACTTTTTAAAAGTGTGTCAAATTGTCATTGTGTTGAGTTATCATGGAACCGTTATATTTACACAGCATGTGTCATTTATTTACTTCAGATAATATGTTAAATTTCTTACTTTGATAGTTGGGTCCAGCTATGGCTTGGGGTGTGGATTGCATGGGCGTCATTGTAACCGAAAATGGAGGCCAAAGATTGACAACTCCTGGATGACCTGAAAAATGTAATAGAAATAAGAAAAAATACTTTCCATTCATTTGCTAAGGTCAGATAAATTGACAACTATTAATAATTTACTTTTGCATTTTTGGAAAATCTTTAAAGAGTCTCTGAAAGGTTCCTCAAAAGCATTTAGCTCACAAGTGGTAGAGACCTCTACAGGAATATAAATTAAGTCATAAAATGATATTTTATCTACCCTTCACGTTTTAATGTTGGTACATGCACATTGGTAGGAATGTATAATTATTATGCTGTTTACCTGTAATCAATTGTTCCAACGGTTTATGAATAGTAGTAGGAGTTGTCACACTGTTCAAACATGCCCCACTCATGATGCCATTGGTCGAAGAAACAGCAACAGTAACTAAAAAACAAAAACAAAAAACAGTTGAGTCAAGTCACATGCTTAAGAAAAACTTTTAATAAAACTGACCAGAAAAAATACTACACCACTTAATTATCATACAATAATTTGTAATCTGATCCAATGGTGTATATACGGTAAATATATATTAATTCTATATAAGTATGGTAAATATTGTAGTATGTTAGGGATTATAATGTTCACCTGGTGATGTTTGTGTGAGCAAGTGCATCTGCAGAACTGGATTGACTACAGGCATTGCCATCTTGCTCACTTTACAGTCCACTTCTGTATCCCACGTCATTGGTCTGGATCGCTTCAATCCATGCTCTGGTCTGCCATCCTAAGTGGAAACAATTAGATATTACAATTATATAAGTACATTTTAAAAGCAAATACTATTAAAGTTCATTCAAAATAATTATGTGAACACAAAGCAGATTAACCAAAAAAAGTGTTTAACATTCTAATGATTAAAATTCTCAATAGAAAAGAGAGAGCCGAGAAACCAAATGGTTTTAAAAGTTAATGATTTATGAATCTAATGCAAAATCATCAAGCATGCTTACATATGTGTCCATTAAATTGGGAATGACATTGAGACAAGGTTTGGTTTGTTCATTTTTCTTATCTCCTTTTTCTCCCTTGTCTCTTTCAGAAGCCTTCGAAACGGATCGTGCTTCCCTATACTGCTTTACCATAAGTCTTTCCATGACTGAGTTGTGTCTGGAATATTAATAGAAAATAAGAACAATGAAATAGAAGAATAAAATTATTAGAAATTCAATGGATAGTGAAAAGTTGGTTACCGGATACCGGCATTTGCCTTTACGGATAGCCGTATATCTGGCCAGTAGTAAACTTTAATTGTGGTACAAGAAATGACATGTTCAATAAGATGATACAAAATAGTGTAATATGCTTGCAGCCTTACTAAAAAAAAAATCCCTTCACAAACTGTAAAAGTTTAGATTCAAGTTGGTACGAATGATTTATGTATGTGTAGGTAAATATAAATCATAGAAATCGACGTTCATATTGCGCTAACAATGAATTCACAATCTCACTTTTGTTGTTATTCTCTGGGAATTATTATAATATTTTTGTTATTGTACAGGGTTTTCCAATAAGAGGTGTTATTTTGATATTCATTTGTAAAACATCAATGGTTTCGTTGCTTGTGTGGCACGCAGCGCCATCTTGTTGAAAGTAAACATTGTCTAGATCAATACCATTCAATTTCGGCCATAAAAAATCATTAATCATCTCTCGATAGCGATCCATTCACCGTAACTGTTGCTCCAGCCTCATTTTCGAAAAAGTAAGGTCCAATGACTCCGACGGACCATAAACCGCACCAAACAGTCACACGTTGAGGATAGAGAGGCTTTTCTACAATAACTCTTGGGTTTTCCGAGCCCCAGATGCGACAATTTTGCTTGCTGACGAAGCCACCGAGGTGGAAATGGGCCTCATCACTCAAGATGATTTGCATTTGATTCACTTAAGTGAATTTTAATGATTTCAATGCGTTGTTGAAACGTGTATCGTTCAATTTTTATTAATGGCGTAGTTTCTACTTGTCAAATGTCATAAAATGACACCTCTTATTGGAAAACCCTGTATAAACGACATTAAATGTGAGGTAACGGTTTTCTTGCGGATTCCCTAAATAAAAGAAATGTGTTTTCAAAATTTCGCATTGTCTCAATTTTTCAACAATTGGAGTAAAAATATGTTTTTTATATTTTTTCAACTTTTTTCATGTTCGAAATTAAAATATTTCAATTTATAAATACCAAGTCGATTGTATTTTATTTAGTCATTGTCTATTTCAAATACAAATAACTAAAAGGCTAATTTATCTAGTCTCATAAAATGGTATTTGTTTTTTCGACATCTTCAATATTATGGGTTATTTTATATTAGGTTATTTATACTTTTATTATTCATATTTTTGTACAGTACGTTTAGTTTTAAAATATTTAAACTATTTTTATTCACACTGCGACATTAGCAACAGGCGCCGCGATTAGTTTGTGCACACAGAGGATATTTTTTTATCGTAAATTTGCTTGTGGTCAAGGTTGAAGGTTGCTTGTGAATGAATGTTAAAAGAGATTTTGCTTACTTGCTAAGGAGCTCCTCTGTTAGGTGAGTAGGTTTGTAGTCTACACCCAAAGGCATCTTGATTGCTTCACAAAGATATTTGGAACCAGGATGGTACGGTGGTCTGACACAGTATTTTTCCAAAGAGTTCCTTGAGCATCCGCTGGCGCTGGACCCTGGAGATGTCAGTTGCATTGGAGAATTATATTTTCTGGAAAATAAAACATATATACATACATAGTATCATTAACTCTCAGAATGACAAATACCTGGATTTATGATTTGTTGGTTCACAATTATTTGCTATATTTGTTATCTTGTATACAGTGACGGCTCAAGCACTTTTTCGGTGGTAGGGACTGACAGGCATGCGTGCAGCCTTGGCCTGGTGGAGGAGAACAACACTGAAAACAGTGATGGCCACACTCAACCACATACAGGGACTTGCATGCGAGGAATCACAGGAGCCATGCGAACCACTGCAATACTAGCCATGGGCGTACTACTGAATCTACCCCCACTAAACTTAGAAATAGAAGGGGCGGCGATGGCGGCAGCCTACAGGTTACAATGGAAAGGTCAATGAAGAGGCGAGTTGCCCATAAAAAGTCACACGGAGATCGGAACAAGACTGAGGGCAATTAGTCCAACAGCTGGAATGAGGCAGGACGGCAAACAAGCTGAATACTTCTTCAGACAGCAGCTTAGAGTGATGAACAAGAAACTTAGAAGAATGGAACATGCACAAACAGGAACTAATCTGGTTCACAGATGGGTTCAGGTCAGGTACAGGAATAAGAACATAGGCATATGCTCTGATAGCCAGGCAGCCCTAATGGCACTGGAAAGTAACCGATGCGACTCCAGACTGGTGATGGAATGCAAAACCATTCTTGAAGAACTTGCTACCATCAATAAAATAACATGGTACCAGGACATAGAGGAATTGAAGGCAATGAGCGTGCTGATGGACTAGCAAGGAAAGGGATGAAAGCACCACTTGCAGTATCCAAGCCGGCCGTAGGAGTAGCAGCTTACCACACCAAAATACATATTGAAAGGTGGGTCAAATTCCGGCACTAGGAGGAATGGGAAAGGGCACCCGGAATGGGGCAATCCAAAGTACTCATAAACGGAACAGACCGAAGACAAACCAGACAACTACTATTGAGTAGGATGGACATGAACAGAAACTCAGGGAAATGGTAGGACTACTAACGGGACACTGCCATCTCAGGAGGCACATGCAGTTGTTGGAAGTGGAAAACACCAACAGATGCAGGAAATTTGAAGAGGATGAGGAGACTCCAATTAACCTTTGGTGCCAATGTCCCGCTATGTTGGGAACAAGGCTCAGATACCTGGGAAGACTCATTGTAGAACCAGAAGTCATAGCCACATATTCAATGACAACCCTGGTGAACTTTATTAAAGGGACCGATTTACTGTTAAAGGAATGAGGTAAAATGGGAGATCATGTCACTACACTAGTAAGTTTCAAGCTGTCACCTTTCCATTTATCTGGTATCTCACCAAAATACGAGCTTGAAAATGATCTAAAATATTCTTTTTATGCACATACATTATATTTCTTCAAATGTTAGTTGATTTTATGTTTACATTAATTTTGGTGAAGACAAAGCAACAACTATGTTTTTCTTTTAGTAGATTTTGGGTATAACTGGTGGGGTTCATTCCCATTATCCCCCTGTGAAGAACCGCCACTCGTTATACATATATGTAAATGTGGATAAAATATAAAAACCTACATTTGGGTGTGGACTTGCAGAGGTTCCAGTAAACGAATATCCGGAATGGTTATTTTTTGTTGCGGGCTGGACAGATCTGGGATGGTTGTACGAGGTCTGCTTTCAAAAAATCTGAAAATGAAATTCATTTTTGTTAAAAAGCAAAATAAAATACCTATAAATAATAAAATTAACTTGTGGACAGAAGTGGTCTATTTTACACAAATAGTGTCAGTTTATTGCTTTGATTTGACTTTTCATGTTTTATTTTACTTATTTGTTGCCATAATTCAGTTTACTGTTCAATAAATTAAACAAATCAACATTAAAACACAAACACACACCGAGGTAATGAAAAGGACAAAAGTAAAAAGTGTAAAATTTATACCTCTGTAAATTTTGATTGTAATTCATTTGACTGTAACTCGGAGGGGTTTCTGTGCTAGATTTGCTGTCACAGTATTCGTGATGAGGGGATATTTCACCTAGCATCACAGAATCCCTTTCCTAGAAAAATAATAAAATTATGCATTATATTCTGTGAGAAGTAATAAATAAATGACAAAAAATTTTTAACTATAATGTAACGATTAATGTCTGATATTGTTTCGTGATGAACGAATGCAGTAAATGTCACTTTAAATTATCACAACTATGAAAAAATGCATGTGTGTAAATCAAAGATATTAGAAGAACGAGATGTGCTATGAGCAGTTCATACTGTGCGGAATTGTTTTGCCCAGTGTCGCCGGTTTTGTTCACCAATACTACTGCACACCTTCGCTTACGCTAAGGTATCCGCACTAATACATAGAACAGATTTCTGTGCGTACACATCCCGATAGTATTCAAAGTACCCTAATTAGGTCGTACTCCACCTACGGTCCGGTGGCTAACATAGCATATCTCGTTCTTCTAATATCTTTGGTGTAAATATTATCTTATTGCATGTTTGCAAAAATTCTTTATGTTAGACATAATTTTTATGTCTCAAATAAATATTATTTTGAATGACATAATGAACATAATAAACGTAATTTTCTTACCGATAAACTGATTTCATCAGGAACTTCTAAATGCAGCTCTTCTTCGGATCGAGCAGAATCCTCCATAAGGTGTTCCATGAAAGTTGCCAGGTTTTTGCATCTCTTACTTATAACAAGCTTATTGGACTCACTGGACTTAACCATCAACTAAAAAAATAAGAAAATATTAAAAACTTTTTGTAATAAAATATTATATTTGTAACATTATTACTTAAATTATATTTCTCATACAATACAAATTGTTTTCTGAACTTTGAATGACAATGGTAATTACCTCACTGAGTCCGTTTAAAATTTCCTCTTTGATGACTTTACTCTTCTTTATGACTTCTTCCGATATAATTTGGTGCATTTTAAATTTAGGAATATCAAAAACATCTGTGTTAGCTGGGGCCTGAGAAATGTAATAAATTCAAAATATTAACCAGCATAACATTGTAGATAAACACTATATAATTATTTCAACAGAATATGTGAGTATAAATTACCTCAATTATTTCATTATTACAAGTAATGAACTCTATTTTTCGAGACCACGGATTGACAAATGTTGACCAGTCAGATTCGATTGTTAGGTAATCCCCATTTTGAGTACACAGCCTTTAAATAAATTCGAGTTCATTATCAAATTGTATATAACAATTAAATATACAAAAATACAATGAAGTATATAGGTACATGATATTAAGGTGATTTTAACATTGTACAAATATGGGATACCTAAATATGTTAAATACATGACGTATATTTTTACCTGTAAGGCTTGCTTCTGAATGGCTTCTCTGTTGTGGAAAGTGTTACATAAATTTCTTTGAGGTAAGGCATATCCTCAGGATGATAGAAATCGAAAACAGAATGACCAATAATGTCTTGCGGAAGGAATCCTAAAGGCGCCACGGGATCTATGTGAGTGATGATTCCATTCGCCTTGTGGCGACTGATGAAATGGCCTTTCTTTATTTTACCCTCTGGAAACGAAAACATGTCGAGATGTTTTTAGTAATCAACTACGATAATAAAGATTTATATTATCCAATGATGTGTGAACAAAGATTTTTGTAAGTACATACAGAGTTTACAAATTATGTACATGTATGTAGAGCATAGTAGCAGGCTATTTACTAGTATTATTTTTGAGATGAATTATTAAATAATCTACACAAAAGTATGCTCAAATATTTATAAAAATACTCCCAAGTATTTAGTCTGTTTAATCCCTTTAAAGAAAAGGGATTTACAGGATGCATTATAAGTGAAGCTTTCAAAGGCATCAAGGCACTTTCCAGGTTTAATTAACAGCCAATTGTGGCGATATTTTATCAGAATTCAAAGGAATACATTATCCTAAATATTTAAGACAGGGATGTATGCATTTCATATTCACCTCCAAACGGTGAAGTGACGGCAGACGCAGTGATGACCATGTACATCTCCCTGTTTTCAAATTCGTTGAAATCTCTAAATGAGAGCGTCAGTTTATAGGGGACATAGCTGACTTCTCTGTCCCTCACTCCGAAACTGGTCGTTCCCGCCCCAGACCTCAGACTGCGGTACTTTCGGATCCGGCAGAATAAAGTTATACGAGGCAACTCTGCAAATATCAATATTAACTTTAAAACAACATACATAAAAATAAATGTAAAAATGATTGGATGAAGTAATTTGGCACAGAACAGAATGATAGAGATATCTTTGAACCAACAGAATGGTAAAAGGCTTACGCATATACAGGACGGAGCCTTATTGAGCCTATGAACCACAAACAATTAAACGAAAGAAATCAAAACTTTTTAGACGCAATGTTCTAGACAATTTTGATTCTTTTGCTATGAAGGTTGATAGCGGTAAATTCTTCAAACTATTAAAGTATTTGTGGCATAATTAATATTTAATAAAAAATATCAATAAAAAAATTATTTACCTTTCTGGCGGGGTGTTATAGGCTCACCAAAAGTCATAGCCACTACTGATGTTGTTTGGTTTGCAAATAGAGAGCGATCCTTAAACACAATCATTCAATATCATATTAGTATGAGCGGATTTGTTTTATCAAGAGGGTGAGTAAGAAAAAAAAAAATCATAATTTTATGACATATTTTACAAATATTAATAATACCTTTGGGTGAATAAAGTCAATGAACGACCTTCCGATCCACATGTCTTTTGGATAACCCAGAGATTCGGTCAAATTATGATTGTTGGTATACAAGACCAATCCGTCACACATTGACACCACACAAGAAAATCCATCCTGCAAAAACAAATACCATTGAATATTCTCCATTTAAAAAACAATCAAGTGGAATTGTGTTAAAAACAAAAGTGGTACATTATGTTACACAACTTAAAGATTGTGACATTACTATCAGAGTCTTCATTGTTACGTTCAGATTGATTTGATCTCGAATATGCTATCATCTATCAAACCTAGTTAGAAGAATGTTATTTTGGAGTAGTACACGATTGTCTCAATTTGTACACCAACAGCAAACAACTGATGGGTAAATTTGAGATATAATTTGCACTTTTCAATAACAACATTGTTGTCTTAGTTAATTTGTGCGAATCTTTATGAATAATAATGAATGTAAACAATCATATTCAAAAATGTCAAACTTATAGTTCGTGTGCTGCCATTATTCAAGTATTTTCAAATTTAAATACACAAAATTAAACTAAGGTAGCTACCTAATATCAAATAAGATTTTAAAATCCACAAAGATGGTTATCGTTAAATAAAATAATCAAAGGATTGAAAAAGTGAAATAATAATGACAATGAGAAGATGGACTACAGTAAAAAAAAAAACAAATTACTGCGATAGTGTGGCTTTTGGTGTGGTGATCCAATATTGGGGCAGTAATACTGTGTTTTGTATTAATTGAGGGTGGAACATTTGGCGGAATTCTCATGGGGCTAGAACAATCAATTGTCAGTGGTGTTTGCTGTTCATCCATCAATTCAAAAGGCAGTGCCGCTCGGACATCATCTGCTGAAAATACAAAGCAAAAGGAGAGACAACGTTCCCTTTAAATTACACCTTTCAGAATTAGTATTTTTTCTAGGCAATACATTCAATAAAAATAAAACATGGTACATTAAAAAAAAAAAAAGTTTGTATTAGGGGTTAAGATTATTATACATAATTAAGAGTTTTAAAAACACTTTTTATCAATTAGAGCGAAAATTATTATTTCAAACAATCTCAATATTATTTGAAGAATATATTTTATTATTCCTTATTCTGCACTGAATGTATTTTGTGAATGACGCAGTCCAATAACAGTAGCTATTTGAAATATTACTTGTTTTCAACATATGTATTTTTAATCTAGATTAGTAGGTACTTAGTTTGTACAAAAAAGTTTAGGTCGTTAGTTACTTGTATGGCAAAATCATGTACATATTATGCAACATTGTTTACGAATGAAATTGAAACATTTACCTGACTAGGTAGGTAAGATATCTATAAAATTATAAAATATATAGTTTAAAAGTAATTTAATTTAAACAATCAAAATATCGGAAGTAATTCATTTTTTTATAATTTTTTTGTTGTTTTAAAATATTTTGTTAATTTTTTGGTATCTACGCCCTTCTTAAATCGAAAGTAAAAATTTTAACAGTGAATTTTACTATAAAATGATAAAAACTACGAAATGTCACCATTGCCTAGGTCTAGATTCTAAGGTTATTAAAAAGTTTAATGTGCTTGTTATTTTGTCATTTGTTTCGATGATTAACTTTATGCAAAATTTAATTAACTAGTAGTAGCTAATCTAATAACTTGTGTTGAAGTTTAGAGAAACATTTTTTTTATGTTTTCTAAAGGGAATTTCGAAAGGGCAACACATTTAACTTGTAGATATTAGAAAGAATGTATGAATTATAGGTGTATGAATACTTAGGCAAAATAAATGTTCAACAAATATAATGCATCAATTTTTTTAGTGCAATAACTATTCTAAATTCAAATGTTAAAATAATTGAATAAATATTATTGAATTGTTAAAATTTTACATTAGGTACAAATATATTTTATAAGTATTATAAATAAATAGAACAGCATAACATTCCATGTAATTTGTAGGTTTGGTAAGTTTTTGAAAGTTTAGACATTATTAGGTAAATGTCACTGATTTATTATAATAATTATTGTAATCACTTAATTTAAAGAATTATTAATTTGAGTTTCTGATATATTTAATAATTATAATTATTGAAAATTATGTATGTTTTTTTAACACAACCGTATTAATATTTTTAGTATGCAGATAACTTAAATAATATTATATAACGATTAAGAAAATTATGATTTTATGATATTATTACGGTATTTGAAGCAAAAACGAGTATGCTGATTGAAAGACCATTTAAAACAAAGAGGCACATGATATTTTATTTATTTTTTAGTACTTCGAAGAAAGTAAGTTTTTGGCACTTGAATTTATTGTACATAAAAGTTAAGTTGTTGATAATCAAAACTCACTTTCAATATTCTTGACAGTTTAAAAATATTTCAATGTTCACCAAAATATCAAGGATCACAGTGGGCATTGTTGACACAATAAATATAAAAAGAGAATGAACCTGTATCATTTCATAGCATTTCAATGCACATTACCGAGGAGAGCATTGTACTTTCATACTGATTTTAAGTCACATTCTTTGGAAATCCAGAGATATCCTTAAAACATGCAGTATGTGTTTTGGCTGGTTACATTTGGTCTACACACTCAAGGATGTTTCTAAAAACACCTGAAATAATGCACATAAAGTTTTTCATTGGTAAAGTAGTAGAAGTTTGATTATTTAATAGACAAAAACACATATGTACAAACAAACTACTGCGCTTAAAATAATAAAAATTCATGTTTTGAACATGCAATCAAATTAAGTCTCCGGATTATCAAATGTTTTAGCTTTTTAATATTACCGGGAGATGTTTGATGCGAGAATTAAATAGTGCAAAATTGAAAAATATTATTGATAGATAAATAATAATGGTACATAACACTGATCAATATTTTGTAAAAAACACACTTACAAATTAATTAATTCCTCGGCACAGATATTCACCAGGATTTCAATTGACTGTTAGAACATGTCATCTTAAATAAAAAGTAAGTTTTGTAATATTGGTGAAAGAAAGCATTTTTTGATAAAAACTAGAAACGATCAATTTTTTTGCAAGGCGGAAATAAGTTAATAATACCATTATACTTCAGACAAATTGTCACATAGATTTGTTTTTATATGCACATAAATATATGTATTTGATAAATTCAATAAATCACACTTAACAAGCACACTCATTCAAAACTGTCAATTAAATAACACACGACGAAATGATCAGGATCATTAGGTTTTATATGAGAATAATGGTTTTTAAACAAATTGACATTCCATTCTATTATTAATTTTTTCCGAAAAAGTCCTTCTAAATTGTTTTCACTTTGTAATGGCATTATTTATTTATTTAAAAGAAAAATAACTTTGTTTACATTACTTTATTTTGATACATACTCGTAATCAACGGTGACCGGGTGTGTCATCAAAATGACAATTCAACACACCTTCAAACATTGATATAGAGTCACGAAAAGTGATGAAACAAAAATAAGGTTCAATAGGTTACATAGGTAACTATTACACCTAGTTTTTGTTTCATCACTTTTACTGACTCTATATCACTTTTTAAAGGTGTGTTGAATTTTCATTTTAATGGAATATCAGGGAACCATAATCAACATGTTTCTTGGACGATGTTCACTTCTTCAGGAAACATAAATATAAATTCTTTTATACTAAAGTTCAAAATTAAAAAAATAGATCATCTTTGCAGTGGGAGGTAGGAGAGGGAGGGGGAGGAGTGAGAGGGGGGGGGGGGAATTTTTATTAGAATTAGGAATTACACTGTTATTAGAAGGGAAAGACTGATTAAGTGGAAAAATATTTTAAAAAGATGTTAATTATATCTGCATTTACACAACTTCTTTCTTAATTCTAATATTTCAAAATAATTAATCTGCGATTCCTTACAACTTATATGAAGCATTTTTCAACCTGTATTTAAATAAAAAAAAAATTCCAAAAAATTTTAAGTGAAGTCGGAGTCATTCCTCATCAATATAGGGTTAATAAATAAAGTCGAAGTCAATACAGAGTTAACAAATCAATAAATAAAGGGTTATAAATACTACATACAGATTGTAAGGCATTGCAGATTTATAATTTTGTAATAAGAAAAAAAAATGTCAATGCAAACTTAAATAATAAGCAAAAAAAAAAATGCAAGCCCTCTAATAATCAATGTTCCCTCTTACCTGGTCTTTCCCTTCATGACAAAGTAATTCGTAATTTTAATAAACTTCCCCTACTCTTCTGCCCCATACGCGTTCCATATAGGCATTAAGACGCGCCCAACTACATTTTTGGCATTAAATTATCAAATAATATTAATCTTTATAAATCAAATTTTTCAAATTATTTCTAGGAATAATTCGGAATTTTTTTGGGAAATTTCAATATTATTTGGTATTTTAAAGCGAAAAAGGTAAACTGCACAAATAAAAATGTAAACTACATTGAATGTAAACGCCTGCTCCCCCCTCCCTCTACCCCCCTCTCTAAAATTGATATTTTTAATTTTAACTATGATGCAGTTATTCCTAAAGAAGACATCGTCCGCGAAATGTGTGGATTTTGTATCAAAATACAGTGATGTAAACAAAGTAATTTGTCTTTTAATTAAATCATATTATTATCTTGAAAAACTTTAAGAAACACACCAACGAATCCATTTTGTCTTTTTGCCAAATAACATAAAATTGGAGGTGGGATTACATACCAGATTATAGTTTCCATCGGAACGGACGGCAACACAAGGGCACCATATTATTTAAGTGGCGTTTGAAGTGACAGTGTTCTTACCTACGGAAGCTATCGAAGGAATGTCAACCCTGCTGCAGCGGAAGTCATATATTAGTATGTATGATAACAATATCTTACAAAGCAATTGTTAGGATTTCAGAGCCGTCGAAAAATTATGTTAATAAATATTATTTTTATTGTTGGTTTTAATACCTATGTTACTTGCTTTTTTCATGGTGGATTGCAATATTGGATTAGGTACATTGCAAATGATTAGGTCTTTATAAAATATTCATTCGTATTTTCAAGCTCTGTGACTTATGATTATTATTTTTTAAATAATGTAAAATACTCAAAAAATAATTAGCATAAAAGTAAAAGAAATAAAATCTGTAAGTAAATTCCAACTATTAAACCAATAAGTAATGCAATATGGCCAAGAGTAAAACATTAACACTCTTGTCTCTGTGATAATGAATGCCATATTATAAGCTTTTTTCAAAGCTGATTTTTTTTTTAAAGAAAGACAAACATTCCCGGGTTAGGAATAACCTGTCAATAATTGAAAATCTCCTACTACCACCACAGTAAGCGGAAAATGTTACTTGTGTTGTGATGGAGGACTTAGCCAGCCTAGGAATTGAATACTCTATGCCTGGGTGGGACCCAAACGCGATGTCAAGTCAGCCACCAATTGTTTGTAAACAATTGATCATTTTAAATTGTTCTCATGATAATGAAATTGAATTAGAAAAATAACGAATTCAACTTTTAAAATAGGTAACGTAAAATACATTATATGAATAAGGAGAAGACAATGTTTCTGAAGTACAAGAGAGAAGAGTTTTCGAATACCATGTTGCATGTGATACATAATATTAAAGTACCTTATCTACAGGGAAGTTGTAGTAAGTTTAGTTAAGTTTGTCTGATAAAATGAACTAACCTGTTAGTGGCAATGGCAAGGGGGCAATAGCGAGCAGGGGTGGACCAACACTCTCTCCCAGGACAACATTCTGTTCATTCGGCACAGGGCACTCGGGAACCGGGAATGTTACTTCTACAAAGATATAATAACTTAGTATTCATGGCCAAGTAATTAAGTGTGAAAACAACCTTTCATAGAAAGGAAACACAAACCCTCCTTTTCAAAGGTGGAATATAATATTGTCTTTTAAACGATTATTTTTCTATAAGTGATTGGAAAGCGATCTCTGACAAGTTTTAACCAACGAAAAACATTGCTCTTATTAATTTCTAACGTGTTGTAAATATAAAAGAACATTATGATTTAAAATAAAAAAAAGTTAAATTAATGATGAAAAACAAAAATTATGTTGTCTTTACAACATTAACGTCAAACTGACAGTTTTAGTATTGCCATAATGTGCAATGTGCTGCCATCATAGAATTAAAATACTAAAATAGTAATAATATTACTAGCGATAAGTTCTAAGTGCCCCACAGACGGGTGGTTTGCTTGGTGATTTATGTATTGTAAAAAACATGTGGGAAGGGTTCGAAAAATATGCTCGACAAGTAAATGAAGATAGGCTTCAATTAATAACAGGGGCAAATTAAACTGTATCGGCCTTTGAAATTATAAAATAATTGTTATTCATTATTATTAATAAGGTCCATCTAATAACTAGCGAGTCATAATTGTTTTCTTACCTGTCAGGACAGTTTCAACGTCGATCTCTGGCGACGGGTCGGGAACTGCAAAGGGAGCACTGGGTTCTTTTTCACTACTCTCCGTGAGCTGATTGCGAGAGACGCCCGGGCTGAGAGCGGCGAGTTCCTGAATTGCAGAGCTGCCATTCTGGCACTTTGTTTTCTTCTTCTTATCCTTGCGTTTAGAGGAAGCCTGGCCGTCAACGTCATTGCTAATGAAATTATATTAATTATTACAGCTGAAAATAATTTTTTCACAAATTTCGCACTATTTTATTCATGTAATATTATAAAAAGCTTGTTTTTAACATTTCTTCAAAACATTGAAATCATAATACTCATCTGCCAGCTGTAATTATTAACCGTTGCAGAAACAGTAACTAGACCTGTGCGGCGATAGGGGTTTCGCGCCTTGGGAAAATGGCGGGTAACCTCTAGTTCGCAGATGAGTTTAGGCATGAATACGCAAACATATTACGCTTGTGTCAATGTGCCATGCTGCGTAAAGTGATGATTGGTACTTACCGTTCAATGGTTTTAGTAAAATTTATTTTATAAATTATAATATTGTAACCTACCTCTTCGTCAATGTGGAAGTAGAAGATGTTTTTCCGCCGTAGCCACTGCTTCCGCTAGAGTTACTTCCCGAGTGATGCGATTTAGAGCTCCCGCTGCAAATATTGAAATATTTTATGTTTGGAAAACATCTTGATGACTGATATATATATAGATTATTTGGTATGTGGGTTGAATATTACATATTTGTGTGTAGGCACAGAGTTTAGAACACAATAATAATAAAAAAATTGTTATGAATATATTTTTTTCATTAGGTACCTCCTCTGTGATTGGCTGTTTCCGCAGCTGTTCGAATATGCTGAATCAGAGATCTTGGTGGGAGTTCCCTCGGAACCCTCGGTATTCTCCATTCCAAAAGTTTATCTGATGACAAAAGAAACCGCAAATTAAACAATATTGGAAATATTTTTTTACGCATATTATTTTTTGTCAATAGTTTTATTGAACTGTCAGTGGTGGTTCATAATGGAAGATACTTCAAATTATTGGTAATAATTATTGATTTAACTTTTTTTTCAATTCTCTTTTTTTCTGTAGGTATTATTTTTTTGTTTTTAATAAATTTTATTATTTTTCTTTACTATGAATTATCATACAATATTTTTATTTTTACTTTCATTCACATACATCTTACATGTTTTATTGAATTGCATCAATCTCCCTGAGATCTGGAATAATATTATTTACATCATCTCTTTAATCAATGTGACGTAAATAAGAGGCTCTGGTAGTAGATGTCCCGAAACACTTGTTAATAATTTTCAATCCCCCTCCCTCCATTTATCCCTTGCCGACTCCCCTCCCTTATGATCGAACCCCCCATGCGAATACTATAGCTACGTCCTTGAATGCAACTAATATTATTGTTTTTTCCACGAATGAAATCTATGAGTGCTGCTGTATTTCTTCCAGAGGAATTCTGAGGCCGATGAGGAGGGGGATTGAATACTTCCCCCCCCCTCCCCCACCGACGGTTCTGTTGAGGTATCAGAACCGTCTAGAATTCGATCGCTTGGTGTTGGCCATCACCCCACTTTCCCCTACTTTTTTTCATTTAAATCTCCGAAAGGTACTATTTCTACATACCACGACCTTTCAGAAAAGAGAGTTTTTTGTTTGTTTTGTGAACACCGGCTTAGAAAAATCAAACGTTTGAGTAAAAGCGCAGTTTTAGTTTTCAACCCCAACTAATACTAACATCTACTACTAATAGAGGGTTCAAAAGTTTCAATTTCAATCAATAAAAGTTGATCAACTAAAAATGAAAAGTCTGAACTCGCTGACTATTGTTAGTACACACGTAGGTGTGTGAAACTTATTAAATTGTTAAATCAGTACATATCAAAGTCATACTATTTGAAAAAAATAATATTCATACAAATGTGATCTACTTAAATATAAGTCTGACTGTCTTTATTTTTTATGTGTTTTTCTATTTACCGTTTCGTTTGAATTTATACATTATATTATAATCATCAATTTTTAAATTGTGTTCAATTTGTCAAAATACCTAAAATTCGATGTGTATAAAATGTACCACGGCATAAATCTTATAAAAATGTTAAATTAACTATTTTATTTTCTTTTTCGAAAACAAGGAAGGTAATGGAAAGCCCCCAGGTGGGCATACTTTTAAATACACAATGTACTGAGAAAATGTTGTATTGGTTACTATTTTTGTTAAAACGAAAATGTTGGAGAAACAAAAAACTAAAATACGTTTTTGAAAATTAGATGGTCGAAGGTTTCGATTGCCAGTGAAGTAGTAGATAACCAAAACGTGTATACTGTTCAGAAGCATTTTATTTATTTTATTAACACATGTTTTTCCCATGCGTTAGAAAAAATAACGATTATATTGGAAAAACTGTCAAAGTCATTCCTTCTTTATATAACAATTGTTTATAAATGGAAACGAATGGTTTTCATCTGTCTCAGCAGGCAGCGAAGTCCGGGATTTTATTGCGCGCTCGCATCTGATACTGGCAGGCGTTACTGGGATGGGGTGGGATTGTGGAGAGGGGAGTGGGGTGTGGAGTGAGGGTAGTGGGGAATAGGGAATGGGGAAGTGGATAGTGGGGAGTGAGTACGGGCTATTGCCGACCAACGTCTCAACACCCGCCTAAAAATATGTCAGGAAACTTGACATGTGATTTTCTACCAATGATGTCGGAGCTCTTCCATGCAATATTTTTTTGAACTATTTGCACGGTCGGGTAACTCAACTGCTGGTCGCCCCAGTTATGGTCTGATTCATTGCGTTGTCAATCGTGCCCCAATTCGTGGAAATTAATTGGCTATCCCAAATTTCGATCCCGAAATAGAGTAATAATTATTAAAATTTACGGAACAAGTTTAACTTGCGACCCATTGTCTGTGGAAAAGTAGGAAGTCATTCATTACAATAACTCAGGAAGTTATTCAATATACATACTCAATATTTCACATTGATTTTCTCAAATGATTAAGCAGTTAGCATTGCTTGCTCCATTTGCGTACGTGTCTAACCGTTCTTATTGCCAGAGATTTGTCAAAAAAACTTTTGTTGCTTTTGCTTTTTGCTGCTACTGGCAGTTCAATTCATTTAACCTTTATATCTTATATCTTGGATCGTTCACCTATCTTCATAGCAACTTGTCTCTGCAGGGGCGTGGGACCGTGTGTCGAAGAGAGCATCGCCTTGGTTACTAAGCTGAAAAACCTTCCGCAAAAGACTGACCGAATTCACAAGTATTTTTAACTCAGGTTTTCGGTTTAAAAGCAGAACAGGATAGAATTCGGTTGTATTCCAACACTTGTAGAGGTATTTGTAGGTACTGTGTTTTTCCGTTAGATTACAAACACGAAAATAACATAGAACATATCTCCGTAGTAAGCGTTTCAAAAAGAATAAAAAGATGGTAATAAAGGAAGATGCCAAAACATAATAAAACGCGACTCGTTTAAAATATCGCAAAAATCTCTCCTCAAATGCTTGATTTGCAATTAAACATATAATGTGAATTTGTTCATACCTACAACATGTTAAATAACTGAAAAAATATGTTTTTAATAATTTTTGGAGTATACTTTGCGATTTTTTCTATCGAGGGAATTTCACGTAATTACCATTTCGGCTTTACAAATGTATACATATTATTTAAAAAATTAAAATTAGGAACTAAAGTTCCTAAAAAGTCTTCAAGAGAAGTATGATATGAATTTGGAATGTGGATTTACGAATTTTTACACCTCAATCTGTTTGTACTTGAAAGACGAATCACATTTAGGATGATGATTTCTAATCAAATCCTTGTAATTTACCGCCCACCAAAATTTTTTATTTTTATTTCAAACACGTATCTATATGAAAAAATACATTTTTAAAATAAATACCATGATTATACAATAGCATCTCCAATAACGTGTGTTTCATCTACGTGCAGAACTGTGTCTAAATTCCTTTTGTAAATATAGTTTTATATTAGTAATCAATGAACCGGTGGATCCCATATGTTGTTTTAACAGATTTTTTAGTCTAACTACTAAGATAGATTATTAAACATATTATGTAAAAAATCACATATCCCTGAGGATGTTTTTCACAAAACAAACAAACAAACAATCATAATATTATTAGGCTAAACCAAAAATAAACAAATATGGTTAAAAATTGCATTTCCACTTCTGTGAAAAACGACATTAAAAGACTTTTGTTTCAGGTTTCATTCTTTAACAAGAGAAAAGGTTTCTTTTGTTATAAATGTATTGTTATTACTCGTACAATGTATTAAGACTTTATAAATAAGAGGAGTGGGCAGGAAAAAATAATATTTTCACATCGACATATGAATATTAGTAGACCTGCCCTTAGTGATTAAAAGCGTATTATTCCCCACTCCCCATACCGGTTCCATTGGAGCCGGCTGGGCTCGCGTATGGCTTCCCGTGAATCTTGAGAATGTGACGTCATCATTCTTGTTCGAACTAGCGTCGAGCTATGGTCGAGGCATTTTATGAAATAACACGGCAAAATAGTGGCTTGTGATATGAAAACTTGTAAAAATAGATGTGAAAAAGAGAATAAACCCAATTTTCATATTACATTCCATATGTAAGCATCATTTTAAGCTTATTCACATCATATAATATGAATCAGTTGTAGAAACATATACTATTACATCGAGATATATCTGGTCGAATGTAGCGATTCTCAAGTGTGCGCATCGTTGTTACCGGGAAGTAAATTATGAACACTTATAAAAGTGTCTTAACTAAATACGTAAACAAAATATTCGACTCTGATAATAGAAGAATTTTTTTTGCCGAATTTGGACTTCGCAAATTTGTTCATAACGTGGCGAGTAATTAAACATGTAAAAATGTCTATTCATTCAAAAGCAGATTTTATTTTTAAGAACTAAATCAGAAACTAAACTAAGTCAGATTGATTTATTGACGAATCACAGTCAGCTTTACCCCCTTCGTTCTTCAACAGTTGATTTTACCCCTCACCTTTAATTTCTAGTCTATATATTCTTATGTCTGTGTATTTTCATAATTTTTTCACGTTTACTTCTACAACACAGATCAAGCGTTCATGCAAAAGAAAAATTCGCAACTCTAGCTTCTTTGAGTCGTCGTAGGAATAATATTAACTTGCGAAGAAATAAGAAAATGGAGAAATGTTCAAAATAATTCAATAACAAATAATCATTGCTTAAATGAACACAATACATAATAAAGTAAGATAAGTCAATTAGCTTACTTAAGTAATAAGGTACTTTTAAGATACTTTTCCGCGGAATATTTAGATTGTGATATGAAATGGGAGTGTACAGTATATTATTGTGGTTATTTATCAGTAAAGCATAATATTATAGGTGAAGTAGTAAGTTCATTGCAATGAGAAAGTAAAAAGATTGTATTACATGCATGACATTATTATACATTGTTTTAATTGTATTACAATAAGGTCTACATTTTTGTTTGATCCTTATATAACCTGGATTATTAAACGCAATCAACCGAGGTAATGGGCAAATTTTTATTTATGAATTAAAATTTATAAATTCTGGTATCATACCTTCGATATTTACGGAATGAAGAAAATTATGAAATGTCAATTAAAATTTCCAAAAAAAATAAACCCAGGAAAAGAGTGGTGACTGAAAAGTGATTGCTTGGCGATATATCGTTGCATTTGCCTCGATTATGCCTGTTATACACTACATCACTAAGCCGACAAAACCGTTTTTCGTTTATTCCACACGAAAGACGTTACTTAGTCCTACTTCTCGATGGAAATAGAACAGTGTATGTCACTGTTCTATTTCCATCAAGAAAGCCTAGAAAACATGGAGTTGAAACTATTTTTAATCAAAACTTCCATTATTATGAAGCACGGGGTCCACCCCTCCCCGTACAGGTGACTGGTTAGGTAAACAAGTTTATTAATAGATGCGAAGGTTTCGCTTGGCATAATGGCGTGGAAATAGCTGAGAGAAATATTAAGTAGCTACCTAACAATAATTAAATTACCGGTCACCTCAAAAAAGGTCACCGACTGAACTTAGTTATGTAACATCACATTCTAATTAAACACAAAGAGAGCAAAATGTTCGTACCTGTTTTTTTTCTAAATATACAGTTAAAAACTTAGTTTACACTTAACTAAGTATTACTTATATTTATAATTTTTAAGTTATATTGTAGCTTGTTTCGCTATATAACCAATAGCCACCTCTAAATCATAAACCACTGTGTGGTCGGGCATTTTACCGCCAAATTTGGGGCGGAGCGCGGGTGTTTTTTTTTAATTTTAGCGCCAAAATTAGACTTTCCGCAAAATATTCATATCTTATGATCTATTTGATATTTGTCGATGAAACTTTCAGTGTTTTGCTTTAAAAAGATGTCTCTATTTATTTACTTTGCAATGAATGAGTAATTCCTACTTTCTTGGGAATCATAGAAAAAACTTCATTATTCATACAAAATTACAAGATTATTTAGAAATTTTCAATACATATAAAAAAACTATAACCTAATAGTGCTTCAATGTGTGATAGCGTTTGAAACACTTTCCTTTATGCAGGGGCACATTGCAAAACTTGCACATGTACCGTGTTTCACTGCGTAGTTTGTGAGCGGAACAGACGCGACAACTATTTTATTTTTTGTTGTGTTTCAAACTCATTGTATTGACAGGTAGATAGATCGGGTACCGCCGACAATAGAAAACACATGACCCCGCGCCCACTTAGAACCGCTTTGCGCAACAAAACGAGTAAACTCGTCTCCCGCGTCTTACTGTAAAAAGGCGTGTGACGAGTTTTCTCGTTTCCCGCAAAGAATGTGTTAATATGTTATTTATATAAGTACCAACCTACCTTGATTTATTTAATGTCGCAAAAACAATAATCGCCTTTCACGCTAAATTTGCGCAATGTTTTAAAACTTGTGGAATACAGAATTTTACATGTAAGATATGGAACACATTTTCGATCTATCGCATAGATGGTTTAGAGTTCAAATATTATATCTCCATAAAATATTATATTGAGAAAACTGAAAATGACAGTTTGCAAACCTTGGAAAGTTAGACTTTGTGATATAAAAATTTGACAATAGTATTTTTTTCAACTTGAAATATTATTATTCTTGTTGTATGTTTTTTTTTTATATTTTGGATTTTAGACTTAGTGATGTAAAAAAATAAGTTTAATGTAAATACATTATGTTGGCATGGAATTTCGTTTTACATAAAAACGTATATTATTGTTAAGGATATACAATATCCGTGCTCATAAAAACCACTGCCTGGAGGATTTACGATATATATTCTAATATTTTTATATCTTTGAGACGGTAGGTTTAGGAAATGCAATATTTGAACCCAAAAAAATTTTGTACATCTTTGGTACTTTAAACCAAAATTGTAAACGCAATATTATGCCATCGACTTGTAATAATTACACAGTTGCATAAATAGTGAGTGTTTACATAATAATCAACGCAATAATATGTTATAATGATTGATTTATGTAAATGCGGCAAATACGCTTTTATGCTAAATGTGTGCAATATCATGTTCGAACATGTAACAATAATGTGTTTTACATAAATATAAGAGAAGTATGGATCACATTTATGATCTATTATGAGGTAGGCGTGATTTCGGAGAACAACGCTAATTATATTATGTTATTTAACGCATTGATTGGAAAAATAATCTTTTTCTTGGGGTACATAATAAGAATTAGTTATTGAAAATTTATTATGAAAACAACATCCGCCAATTAAACGTGCCACGTTATCCGCACCACGCAGTTAATCCCGAGTCACATTTTAGTGGGCGGAATTCTCCCATTTGAGAAATATGAAAATCGTTTCCTTTGTCGACAACCACTCAATTTAATTTTTTTGTCACGTTAACACATTGTTTGTTAAAAATGTTACACGTCCGAAATAAATTTTTGTTTATTTAAAGTCGTCTATTTTTGCATGTTTTAAAAAAATGCTTTATTCACATAATTACTGTTTATATTTTATGAAATTTATGACTTACCTGTATTAAAAAGTTTACATATATATTGTACAATCAATGAATATATCTATATGGGACGTGGGGTATTGCATTTACCTCCCACATTCTGGAATAAAAATTGTTATTATTATTATTATATTGACAGTGGTCGTAGACATAAGCAGGATTTTTGAATAATATTAATTTAATACTAATAAAACACTTAATAACGATATGAAAACGGTTTTTTGAATATATTTTTTAAATAATTATAAATATATTAACAACAATAAAACTAAACAAATCGCTATTTATTAATATATAATAAAACAATAAGTATGGGATTATTGGATGGGGATCTGCCTCAAACCTTCACATGAAGCAGCTCGCTAAAACACAAAAAGTAATAGTAAAAATAAACCTGGAAGTATATTTTTATTTTACTTAATATTGTATCTTTTTTACTTTACTTAATATTGCCGTTAAATAAAAAAAATAGTTTAATGTTCGTATATGTTAGTATACAGCATAACTGGATGGATGACGCAATCCCGATCTTCCATTTGACATGGGAAAATACAAGTAGGTACCAACAATTTTTACATTTTAAGAAAAAAAAATAGCCATCACGAATTGTCTGGCAGTTTTGAATCATTGAATCGAATCTTTCTCACTGTAGTGTACTTACTACATTGAATAATACACTTACAAATAATATTATTAATTACAATTAGTTAAAAAAAAAAAAAAAAATAAAAATAAATAACTACAATAATGTACTGTACACTCCTCTTCTAATCAGAAGCTAAAGCTTCCATGGAATAGTAATATTAAAAGCTCATAATGTTTAAAAACTTAATGTAAATCCAATTTTATATATACTTACCTTATTTCTTTAAAAAAATCTGTCGAAAGGGGCCGTTCAAGTATTACGTAAGCAGATTTATTACAATTATTTACCCCCTCTTCCCCCTTGTCATCAAAAGTAAGTTCAAAGTTCTTACCCCCCCCTCCCATGATTACGTAAAAATTGGTACCTATATGCATTTTTCTGTTTTATAAACAATTCAACTTTGGCGAAAGAGGATCAACGGTAACACAAATATTAACTTGCTTTGATTTGCTTACAACACGTCAAATCGTCAATCGTACTGAAACGAAACAATAGATTGATGGAAGAAATTTTGACAAGTGAGTAGCGCGCGGTAATTCCCCCATTCGCTTCTAAGCGAGTACCTAAACGTATTAATTATTTGTGGGAATCCCCGAAAATGTATTCGGTTTTCAAACATAGACAATGTATGGGTTGCCAATGTGTAAAAAAAATAACTACTGCTGAGCAGTGCTGACGTAATCACTATCTCGACCCCCCCACCCCCCATGTCATCAAAAATAAGCAAAGCAAAGACCCCCCTGCCCCCCTATAGTGCTTACATAATACTTGAACGACCCCAAACATACTTCGAATACTATTCAATTGTGCGATAGACCATACGCAACTAGACATATTCTAGTTATACATCATTGTCATATCGCACACATAAGTTATTAATGAAGATGCTCTAGATAATTGATATCTCGAAAAATGGAATTCGGTATTTTTTTTAAAAATTATATACTATAGTTTATATTTTTATGCAAAAATACAGTTTCATTCCGATAGTAATGAAATTTAGCTCACTTGACTTTCAAAATAAGAGGATGCTTGTTGTTAGATTATTATGTTTCGAAAAATTCTACGTAAAGCCTGGGCAGCGATACTTTGACGGATGCACCAATACAAGGTATTTTAAGATGAAACCAATCACTAGTCCATTTATAGAGACGACCTTATTACGTAAATGGTATTACTTCTGGACCACAGGTACCTTTGGGAGCACTAAGGTATTTACCGTTTAATCGAATTTAAAAATTAATTATTATTTACTTGGCTTTTGCTTGAGTTGAAGAACATTTCAAGTTCACAGATAATTCATTTATGTCTGTAAGTAGACTACAAGTAAATTATAAATTAACTTTGTAAAAAAGACATATTTCACTTCACGCACCGACAACCGAAATTAGTATTTTTTAAATTTTAACAAGCACTCCCCTTCTAAGAACTATTATATTGTGCAAAAAATAGTATTGCAAAAGCAAAAATGCCACCTATTAAAGATAAATATAATTCTTACATAATTCTTTTCGCTTTTGTTACAAATCATACAAATTTAACATAAATAACGCAAACATTGAGATCATAAAGCAATATTACAACCTGTGTATGTGTGTTTGTGTCAGTAATCAGTTTGATGAGAATGTTCATTTAAAATAATTAATAAAATTTTATATTTAAGTAAAGATCATACGTATTAAAGTATGTACGAAGCATCAACACATACAATAAAGTTTATAACACAAATGACGAACAAACAAAAAATACAAATAAAGAATAATTTATTGTAAGACATTTATAATTTATTCTTCCAATGGTTATAATACTTAGTTTACTTTGAATGTAGGTAAATAATTATACGTAACAACACGATTGTCATAAACATTGAATTTGATAACATTATACATTTTCTCCGTCCAAATTTATTTAGTGAAATTTAATATGATTTGGCATTTTAAACAATTCATCCAGATGATCGATTAGTTCCTTTGGCATAATGTTCTATATTTATTTTAATTCTACTTTATACAAATAGTTTACACAACAACATCGACAAGGAAACATACACGGATAAGTTGTACAAAAAAAGCAATCTTACCGAAATTTCTGGGAACAACGAGGAAGAGTTATTTACGTGTTTTTTGTTTTTATCGCTTAGTCACTGAGTTTGAATAAATTCATCCAATAAGAATTGTTACGCAAATGGATATGTTGTAGGTTGACATGGTAGCATGGACCTCCCTTATCGGGATCTTTGCTAAGACTGACTTGAAGTAGAAGTGTGTCGTTCCGGCCGGAGCGAATCAAATGAGTCCGAGTCCGAAGGCGTTTGAATCGATCCGAGTCCGCAAAATAAAATGGATCGAGTCCGGACTCACTCTCACCTCTCGCTCTCGCCTCTCGCTCGAAACTCGCACCTCGAACCGAACTGTGTTTGGATTGTTGATCTGCACTGGTTGACGAAAATATTTTTCAAAAAGAAAGTTTAGTAAGTCTTAGTCAAAAGATAGCAACAAGCATTGCTTTTTCCTTTTATTGGTCTGCATAGGGCAAATTTGCGTTCCAGTAAACTCGCGCCAACGTTACTTAGGTCTTATCTAGTCTAATTATTTAGCTTTGTGAAGATCATTTTTCAAACACAAAATTAAAGCAGTTATTAGTATTTTAGCTGGGGGTCACCGCTGACGGCGCTGACTTTATTATTAACAATTTAATCATCTGTATGAATAACCTCAAAAAATATATACGCCGGACGCCCCCGATAGATTGGAAGCAGCGTATTAAGAAAACTAACATTTGATAAAAAGCATTAAATTTCTTGTGGCGCGTCATCTCAGATGATGTTCATAAGCAGTAATATGAATTTTGTGTAGGTTAGGTTTTTTGTTGGGTAAATGGACCTTTTGTATCATCATAAAAAAATGAAAGGACGTAATAAAAAGTTTCAATGGTAGTGGTTCCACTTCCAACGTACGATGTTTTAATATTCCTTAATTAAATTTGTAGATTATATATATTGTAATTGTCCTAGTAAGCTGCAGGTTGCGGTGTTAGTGATAAAACTGTTTTAATCCACTTGAAGCAAATTGGGAATGTGAAAAAGCTTGAAAGGTGGGTACCTCACGAATTGAGTGAAGCAAATAAACAAATTATTAAATACACCTACTTATTTGATTTTTAAAAAATTGATAATTTTTTTAAACTTTTGAAAATTAGATTTTTTTTGAAAATTTGCCCTTTTTGGGTAATTCGAATTTTTTAGAAAATTTGATTTTTTTTTTTGAAAATTTTGACTTTTTTGAAAATTTTGATTTTTTTTGAAAATTTTTACTTTTTTTGAAAATTTTGTTTTTAAATGGATTTTTTTTAAAATTTGACTTTTTTTTAATCTTGCAAATTTTGTATTTTTAAGTATCCTTCCTGTAGTTAATAATAATATGTGTAACTAATCCTTTACCTTTCGAAAATCGCGAGTTGCGAAGTAGGCTAGCTTTAGACTTGTAAGTTTTTTCGTAAATTTACGACTTCTAGCCAATGGGCATATTGCATTTTGAAAATCCAATATGCCCATTGGCTAGAAGTCGTAAATTTACGAAAAAACTTACAAGTCTAAAGCTAACCTTACAGATAACAGGATACACAAAATTATTATTTCGTGACACTCATTGTGACGTTCCACCGGGTTCTGCGAATCCAGCTGATTCAAATTCAAGTCCACAGGACTCGAACCTCAATCGAATCAAGATGAGTCCGGCGGAACGGTTTCTAGTTTGAGTCCGCCGGACTCATTTCAAACGTTCCGACTCAAACCGTTCCGCCGGACTCATTTAAAACGTTCCGACTCAAACCGTTCCGCCGGACTCGCTTGATTCGTTTTGTAGTATGAGTCCGGCGGAGCGGTTTGATCGCCTTGATTCGAAGGAGTCGGAGCGAATCCAATGAATCGAGTCCTTTAGAATGAGTCCGGACTCTGATTCGAGTCCGAAAAATGAGCGGAACGACACACTTCTAACTTGAAGAACTCTACTCCAAAGCAGGAGTCCACAATAATAGCGTTGGAAATCACGTACCGATCCACGTGAGTTACCGCAGTGTTGGCGGCACACCGGCGACCTAATGTTTAATACATCCGTCCCTTTCCAGCGGACGGTCTTCCTCTAACGACACGCATTTGAGGATAATTTTCTGCTGTTATAGCTCATAATAGTACGATAGTGTGTTTCAACACGTGCTTATTTTACAGTACCATTAAATACCAATACTTAATCAATAAAATACTTATTCTTCTGGAGAGATCCCTTTAATATTAGCTGGTATTTTTTGTGCGCAAAATGTATGTGTGATAAAACCAATTATATTTTATAATTAAATATGCTTCCCTTCAGTCGAATTTCCATATACATGATTTATTTTTTGTCAGTTTTCATAGTTAAAATAGTTTTTAGTTTTAATTTTTTAAGGCCCGCCAAAACTCACCAAATCTTTGACGTGTCGGGTGAGACGTCACATTAAACGTAAAGTTTTTCGTTCGTCGGGTCAGTGCAGCATTGATTTTTTAATCGCTAAAACTAAATAATAAACACATTTTAATTAGCTTCGTGCTCACGAGAAACGTGCATTTTCTTCCTGGTGTACATTTTTGCCTTACTTCATTGTCATTGCTATTCCGCATAATATTTTCTTATTTTCATTCTTGTGATGTTATATTGGTAATAATAATAATAACTAGCAGTTAAAAATCCGCTCCGCGGGTTTTATGCTGCTAGGCCTTGCGGGCGGCACTTGGCTGGGCTTCGCCCAGTTTAAATGATACTAACAACAGTTACATTTAATACGTAGATATTAGGTCATTCACAGAGAGAGGGTGAGTATATATTGTAAATAGATTATTACAATATAGCGCCCCTTAGGTGATATCTCACAAAAGCGGCGCTATGCAAATTGTCCAATAAATAAATAAATACTTATGATGTTTACATTTTATTGCGTTATATTGATATATAACGGAAATAGATAAAATAATGTAATCTTATTAAACTTTATTTCATTAAAACACAAATAACTTTGTTGACATCACTTTATTATATACAACCACTACATGTTTCATGAACGAAGTTCACCTCATCAAGAGTCAGTATACTCCGAAGTCCAAAATTAAATATATATTACAATTGGAAAGAAGAAGTGGAAGGAGGGGGGAGGGGTAAGAGAATTAGGAATTAGGAATTACAATATCGTTAGACGGGAAAGACCAGTTGAGTGATTGATATATAACTTAAATATATAAAATAATATAATCTTATTAAACTTTATTTCATTAAAACACAAATAACTTTTTTTTTTTGTTATTTGTTTTTGGGATGTTATGCCGTGTTGCGCTAACTCCTTCTTTAGCCAACGTACAATAACACATCTGCCCTGATGATGGACACTGCAATGCTGTCCGAAACGTTGGCTAAAGAAGGAGTTAGCGCAACACGGCATAACGTCCCAAAAACAAATAACAAAAATACTTTTGGCCGTGAAAATCTTAAATCATATTTGACAAATAACTTTGTTTACATCACTTTATTATATACAACCACTACATGTTTCATGAACGAAGTTCACCTCATCAAGAGTAAGTATACTCCGAAGTCCAAAATTAAATATAGAAACCCTCTTTTAAATATTTTTTCACTCAAGTGGTCTTTCCCGTATAACGATATTGTAATTGCCGATTCTGATAAACTCCGGTCACTCTTAACCCTCCCCCCTCCTTCCACTTCTTCTTTCCAACTGTAATCTATATTTAATTTTTTACTTCAATGTATGTATACTAACTCCTGATGAGGTAAACTTCGATCATGAAACATATAGAGGTTGTATGTAATTAAGTGATGTAAACAAAGTTATTTAGTTTTAATAAAATAAACAATGCCATCACAAAGTGATAAGCTTCCATTAGAAATCTTCTTATTAAAAGATTGTTAATGGTCAAGTAATTTTGGGTAACCATGCGTATTGTTGCTATATTTAATTTTATGCGTTTGCCAGTCATTTGGTTCGTTCTTATACCGCCAGAGGGGCAGAGTGGTCGAATTTTGCCTGCAGACCCCCTATTCGGGATTTACCCGAAACACACGATTTGAATTCGACCAATCAGAGGGCCTAGATCGTCCAGACGCTAGGGCAATAATACTATCAGATAACCTAACATTTATATAGCGCAGTTTTGTATTATTTCACTTCATTTTTTTTATCAAAGTCGTTGTTTTTATTCATTGAAGCAAAAAACAAAAGAGATTTCGTATTTTATTTTATCACGCCAAAAATTGCTATAATTGTGTTCTTGTAATTCTTGGGGTAACACTGGATGTTAAATTAAACTTTATCCAACACACTGATGACATCATTAACAAAGCCAATAAAATGCTGGGATTTATAATTCGCGTAGCAAAACCCTTCCACAACATAAACACTCTATATTCCCTTTACACCTCATATATTCAACCGCATCTGGAACACTGAACACCGATCTGGACTCTTTTATACCAAGCCCATATCGAAACAATAGAAAGAATTAAAAAAAATTTAAACTCAAAAATTATAAACTAAACTTACACTCAAATTATACCGAATCCATTAAATTTCATAATTTTAACTCCCTCCAAACACGACGTCTAATTTTTGATCAAATTTTATTATTTAAAATCCTAAATAATGGTCTGGACTCACCAGAACTTACAAATTTAATAAATCTTCATATTCCGTCTAGATCAACCCGACAATCTGATTTATTTTATCTACCCTCGTGTAGAACAAACATTCGAAAAAAATCCCCAATTCCTCGTATATGTGCACAATATAATACAAAATTTTACAGCATTGACATTTTTGGTAATAACCTAAATCAATATCGATATGAAGTAATGCGTACGATCGATTATTAATATGAGAGTATGGAATATATCTGGAGCATCTCCTATCCTCTTCCTATCTTCCTCTTCCTCTCCCCTTCCTAACACCAAATTAATTTAAAGATATTTTTTTTAATTTTTTTATTTATTATTGAATTTTTTTTATACATTACATAAAATATTGAAAAATGTATAAAAAATATTGAAATAAATGTACATAATTAAAAAAAAAAATCCCACGAAGGCGAAGCCTGAGTGTGGGTATTATAAGTATTTTTATCTTATTTATATGGTTCAAGTGGAGATACAATATCAAATATAAATTTAAGTTATTTTAAAAGAGTTACTGTAGAGATGCAATACAAGAAACTAAATCATGAAATATGCAAAAGTTTTATAATAACACAAAAATAAGGTAAATACTAGTTTTTAAAGAAGACATCTTAAAAAGTGAATTAGCAGACAAAGCATTACAAACAATAAAATATATCCGCTGTTTTTTTATGTATGTGAAATAATAAAAAATAATCTCTACATGGATATAAATGCTACAGATAGCTTTGCTAAAACTTATAAGAAAAAAATATCTAGTTCAGTGTTTTTTAGCCAAGATTTGATGTACTTTTTAAAAGATTGAAGGTTTACACACGTGTCCCTTTTAAAGGTTGTACATAAAGAATTATACATTTTTGGAGCAATAAAACTAATATGCCTTTGGGCCAACCTGGTTTTGCAGTGAGGCACATCATATTCACAAGCGCTATGTCGTTGGCTGGCACGATTAGAATTTTTAATAAAGTTGTTTGGTCGCGTATAAATAAATTTAAGACATTGAGCACTATAGGTCTGCTTAAGGTCCAAAATTTCAGTTTCTTGGAACAATTGTTTAGAGGGATAGGATTTAGTTTTTTGGTACATTATCTTAATAATTGATTTTTGGGCAATTTCTAGTGGTTTTACATGATTGTTGAAAGTTCCGCCCCAGCCAATTATTCCATAGGAAAGAGATGAATGAACTAGTGAGTCATAAACTAGTTTCATGGTTTTTATATTTACTACATTACTCATTCTTTTAAAAATATATTTTAGGTATCTCAATTTGTTAACAGTTTTTTTCAATATGGCTGGTCCATTTAAATTGACAATCTATAGTTACACCTAAATACTTTATAAGTTTTCCAGATTTCATCTCCTCACAGTTACAGAATGTGTTTGGGTTACAATTTACGTTATGAAACTTCAAATTAAGATTGGTTTTAGGAGCCGACTTCTGTGTGTTATACAAAGGAATACAAATAGTTTTATCATAATTTAGGGTAAGTAGGTTTCTATCTAGCCACTCTTTTACAATAGTAATACATTTGTTAGCTTTATTAGTAGTATCTTCCTATGATTTTCCTTGGACTGTTATTGCAGTATCGTCAGCAAATGAGAAAATTTTACCAGGTATTTTAATCTTACATAAGTCATTTATATATATTAGAAAGAGTAGCGGCCCCAATACAGATCCTTGTGGTACACCATGTTTTACTGATTCAAAATTGCTCAAATATGTTCCAATTTTTGTGCATTGTTAGCGATTCAATATATGATTTTGTAACAGCATGAGACATTTATGTGTAATTCCAATGTTGGATATTTTCTTTAAGAGAATTCTATGGTTGACTGTGTCAAAGGCTTTCTTTAAATCTAAAAAAAGAAATATTAAATATTAAAACTTCATTTCTAATGAACTCTAACATAAGAAACTTCTGTGGCTTGATTTCAGTTAACTTGTATATTTTTATCTATCATTGTATATTATAAAGCTGTTTGTTTCTTACAAAATAAATTTAAAAAATACAGTGTGTGGCAAGCCTACGCATGACGGAAGTGAAACTTTTAGTATTCTTCTCTCTCTCTTTTCATTTCATATTATTATTATTCAGAATGTTGTACATTATAGTTTCAAAAAGCATAAATTTATTTATAGGCGTGTTGTTAACAAATGAACGTTTAACTAGATTCCTAATATTGACATATTTATAAGTAGCATGTGATAAAAAAAATTAAAAGTTTTAAAAATATGGGATTCGAACCCGGGTCCTGCATAACGAGTGTCGAACGCTCTGCCTCTAGACCGAGAGGAGAGGTATCTCGCGCGACAAGAACCGCGTATACAACGTGTACTCCTCAATTGACTTGTCCCGCGCTTATTTTTATAACGGAGTTTGTGTATGATATTATATTACGATACAAAATTCGCTTCCTTCAATCGATCGTTTCAAACAGAATTAGAAGGTTCGATCGCAAAAATTCTAAAAATAAATTACTCCATAAAAAAATATAAATGTGCATTTTTGACAACAATCATGTAGATATCTTCTTATATGTATGCCTGACAAAGTCGCAGCGCGAGAGCATTTTATCACTTTTCCTCGTATTAAAAAAATCACAAAAAGAAAAAAAAAATAGTTAAAGCGGGGATAGAACCTCAGTTCTTCACGACGAGAGTCGGGCGCTCTGCCTCTAGACTGCGAAGCTGAGTTTGGAGAGTGACCTAAACTAGGTATATAATATTATCTAGGCTCCTATAGCGAAATGATCACGGTTTTTCGTGACGGTAATGAGTCGGTTTTACTCCGGTCCTCGAAAATGCATAACGCGCGTAAAGAAGTTTCACTTCAATAATTCAAGAAAAAAACGGTTTAAATTGCAAATTGAAAATTAGCATCAGAATTTAAAAAAAACAAACCCCGAAAATAAATGAATATAAAAGTAAATATAAATTTGACAAATTTAAAAAGTGTATTTTTTTCAATGTATTTTAAAGGAAACTTGTATTAAGGTTAGTATTACTCGTTATAAAGGAGAGTGTCCATGGCGGGCGGGCGGGCGAGCGGCCGCGTTTCAATTTTTATACAAATGTTCAGTTTTATTCCAACACCGATGAAATTTTGCACATTTGATTTTCAAAACAAGAGCGAGGTCATTGTCTATATTAGATTTCAAAATATAATTCATGCTAGTAAGATAATTATAATTTCGTTTTCATATATTCAATGCACAATAATTTGTATTGGATCTTGAAAAACTACACATAGCCTATCTTTGGTCATAGGTTTCGTCCACACGACACTCACACAAAGTACTAAGCTGCTCCCGAATAGCAAATAAATTATTAAATTGTCAAAATGGCAAAATAAATCGGACCTTCCCACCAATGTTCAAGTATTTGTTAAATTACTTGCTTACGCACGGACAAAACTCACTGATAAAATATATTTCCAAATTATTAAGAATCTCTTCAAATTATTCGTAATCAAATAAATAAATGAATTGATAGGTTTCCTGATAAACTTTTAGAGAAATACTAATGAATCGTCACGTTGCCGGAACATGTGTTCATAAAAATATTACGTGGACCTGTGGATTTTCATAATTTTACAGGAGAGCAGGAAAAAGTTTTTTGTAGTGAAATTTTTCAATTATTTCGACAACGAAAAATATTTCGTAAAACTTTTTTATTGTTTATTGTTTCTTTAGAGATAATGAAAAAAAATTATTTTATTTAACTATCGCAATATTTTTTTTATGGGACTTGGTGTCAACACATAACTTATATATTTATGTTATTTTATTAATTCGGAGGCTAGTATGGGTACCACCGCCCCGGGAACCATCTTTTGGATAAATCTTAGGGTTCGCTACGTTTGGTAACTTAGTAGGGTTGTCGGGTACATAGGGTGAGGTTTTGGTCTTGGCCCGGGTGCTTCTGCTCACTTACTGCCTGGCGGGCCGGATCGGGAAGGACTGGTTGAGGGAGACCCTTTGGCCTCTCCAGAAGGATTATCTCGACCGCCCTGTACTGCAGTGGAAGAGTTGGATTCATATGGACTCAATGACTCCCAGATTCGTACAAACCCTTCATACCTTTTTCCTTCCAAGAACTTACTCTCCTTCTTACGTTAGCGTGATTGTAAATTTATCACAGGTTCGTTAGCATCCTGTTTTCAGTACCTATATCCAGTCTATTTGTGAGCTTTATTTTAAATTTGAATAGTTAATTATTTTTTTTCGTATTATTTTACGTTGGTCAAATTTCGTGTTTTCGGTGTCTATTGTTATCATATTCATGTAGCGATCTGTAATTGTGAACTCAAGTACTATTGTTTTGTTTTGTTCTTGATTTTTTGGTACAGCTTTTAGTATACTGTGTGTCCATGCTGCGTTAGTGTTGTCAGGTATTCTATGGTTTGTGGTTGCCCGTATTGATAAGTGTTTACGTTAATGTGTCCTACGAATATAATACTTTTGTTTTTGTTGAGATCAGTTAAGCAGGGGCTCCCAACCTTGTTGTACTCTAGAGTCTACTCATAGTCCCATAATTTATTTTCTTATTTTCATAATTTATAAATTAATAATAAACAAAATGTTTCCAAATAGTAAAAATATTATTCAAATTGCATACACACAGAGAAATGTATTTACAAAACATAAACAAAGTAAACAAAAAACACAAATACAAAGAAAACATTTTATGAAAAAATATAATATCAATATGTCAATGTTGTCTTTGGCATTGCATATCATTAGCCAGTGCCTCATAATTAGGAGAGTATGACGATAATCCTATTAGCAAACAATCATAAAGATGCTCATCGGTGAGTCGAGATCTATATCTTGATTTTATTATGTTCATGTTTGAAAACAACGAAAAATTATTCAATTTTATATGACGCTTTTTTCAAAAATGGGAACTCTTCTCTGTACATTGTATTCCAAAAGTCCTCTGATATTAAGGATTTTAGCAAAATATCATACTTAAGGTCCAAAATTTTTAACTATATTTCTTCTGTCTTACCTCGAACAAAATCTGCAATACATGCGGCTATTTCCATTACATTTATTTGGCAAGTAAAATGATAGATGCAGAAGGGAACAATTGGCTCGTTTAAACAAAACAGCAAAAATCTATCTTCAAACTGTTTTTTTAACACTTGAAGATGCTTAATAAATAATAACCCGTTTAATTCATTTTTATCTAGCATTTTCTTCATATGTGGGATATGCACGAGAGAATTGATCTGCAGATGTGATATCAACAAATCCAATTTAGCTTTAAATGACTTTACAGAGCTTACTGCAACTCCAGAATTAAAGAATTCAATTTTTCCATCTTGTCTGTGATAAATCCCAAATCAATCAGCCAGCGAGAGTCAGGCACAATTTTCCTTTTTATCGTTTATAATTTTTTTTTCTTCAAATAAACTCACAAATCTTGTAAGAACCTTTTCTGTACTGAGCCAACACACTTCAGTATGCAGAATAAGATCATGTTCTTTATCTTCAGTATCTTCTAACAGGGCCTTGAAAAGTCGGTGTTGTAAAAGGAGCTGATCAAATAGAATTGATTTTTTTATTTATTTAATGAACATTAAATTTAAAAATATAATTATTAAGTTCTGCAAGTATTTTTTGGTTTTTGTTATTGTTACAGATGTTTCGGCTTTCAAGGCCATTTTCAAACTGTCGTTTTAGCCACGTTATTTTTGTAACTATTTTCGTAAATTTTTTCAGAGCTTCCTGGAGGATAATACAGTAGTAAGACATAAAGTTTGAAAATGATTCATCCTTCTTGCAGGGGGCAATAAATCCTTTATTTTTACCTACCATTGCTGGTTCACCATCGCTGGTTATCGCAGACAGCTTGTGCGAAGGCATATTTATTGACTTGGCGTATGTTCTCAATCTATTATAAATATCCTCACCCCTTGTCTGTCCGTTCGTAGGTAATATTTGCAACATATCCTCTTTTACTGTGAAGTTATTAAGTACTATTCTTATCATAACTGTGAGGTGTCTGATATATCTGTTGACTCGTCAAATTGTAGCGAGAACCAGTCGCATATTTCCAAGTCAATCTTTAACTGAGTTTGTGTCTGTTGAAATTGCATGTATTCTTCTTGTGACGGTGTTATTTGACAACTATAAGTCTTGTATTGCTGAGACAATCTCATGTTTCTTAGAAAATCCATCAAACCAACAATCGGCACCAGTCAAAAATAGTTCTTTAAATAACTCACCATCAATGAAAGGTATCTTTTTTTTGCAAGCATGTGAGAAATTTTGAAAGAAGCAATGGTGGTCTTTTTAGAATTTTCCATATGTCTAATGAAAACAGTCTATTGTGCAGTTAGACTTGATTTTAGTTGACATATTTTTTCTTTATTACTTCAGATTTAAGTGGATAATTCACACCAAAAGTGACATGAATTGTCTAAATGCGTCGTTCAACATTGTTTTTTCGGCACTGCAATACTACTACCACCCAAAAAACAAGAGCATTTATTTTTCAAATTAACGAAACAATATGATTCCTCCCAGTCAGTGTTGAAATTATAGGTTCGTTGTGTTTTACTCGGTCCGTACATTTTAGAACCTAAAAAATAAAAATAAAAAATAGTAATTGAACTATAATATAATATCAATGTCATAGCGCACGTTTGTTCTACAATATATGCAAAAATGTATTATGACAAGGACTATAACTATCCCCACAATCAAAATAGATTATTTATATAATAATTATAATAGATTACGCACCTCGCTTTTAGCCCGTTCAAAATTTTCAGAAGGAATATCAAAACTTCTAATTCGTGTTTCGTCAGATAAAGGTGTCTCCTAGCTAACTGTCGCGACCCGAACGGGGCAGCAATCGCAATCACAATGACAACAACGCGTTTTCAGGCGAGGAATGCTATTCGCATATCACTGCTTGACCGACAGAGCTGTCAGAGTCATGTGCCATGTGTTTTGGCGCCTTCGGCGTTCATCTGCTCAGTTTGTGGCGTTCGTTCACTTCGGGCATGACTTCGGGTTTTCTGCGTATACAAGGAGTGATGTGCAAATAGAACTCCCCGTTCCAAGCTAGCGTGAAGAGTGCAGTCTGGGTCTCCACTAGACAAGTTGCGACAAGTATTTTCAGCAAAGGAACCACTCATACATACAATATCGCAAACATACGAATGTATTTAATAAACCACGGCACTCAAAAAAATTAAAACTCTAACAAATAAATAAAAATGGTTCACGTTTTGATATAATAATTATGAAAAAATTCTTTCACTGTCGAATAGTGGTGGGCACATACGAATCGTTCCGCGGGCGCCATGGTGCCATGGTTGGGAACCCCTGAGTTAAAGTGTTAATAAGTGCAATTAGGAAAGTTATTATGTTGTTTTTGGATGGAGATCTGTACGTAGCTTCGTTTATTGTGTAATTTTTATGCAGTTGGAGTCTGGATGTTTACTTCTTGAAGGATCGTTTTAATTTTATTACTGCTCTATATAACTATACAATAATAATTTTGGTTTTTGTGTTCGTTGTGTTGTTTTTGGAATGTCACTCAACCAGCATTCTGTTTACCCAATGACATCAAAAAAAATTTCAAGCTGTTGGAGGTATATCGTAAAATCAATGTTTTTGTTGATCGATATAATGTTTTGATTCTATTTTTCTTTGCTTCATTGGTTGTAAGTTGTATGTTGTTTGTCTGAGTTTATGTATTTTATGAAGTCTGCCATTTTGGGTAGTATTTCTGTAATATAAGTGTGTTTTTTTTGTTTGGGTAGTATCATATGAGATTTTTAGTAATTTTTTAAAGATGTCTGTTTTATTTAGAACATTTTTTCATAAAAGTTTCTTTGTAGTAAAGTGAGAGCACTTCACTCAGGTATATCGGTGAATTTGAAATTAGTGTTTTAGCCGAATTTTTTAATGACAGAATAGAATCCCTTGTTTTCGGACTATGAAAAGAAATGTGCAGTTTGTCCGGGGTGTTCTGCCTGCGATCTCGGGTCCTGGTCACTAGACTAATTTCCTCTTGTAGCAGGGAGTATCCCAGCGAGCTGGCTACCCCAAGTAGGTTACTACTCCGTAGGTTGTTCGCCCGGCTGCAATCCACACTCTCGGAGAGCTTCTGTAGGTCTACATTACAGGTTAGAGATTCTAAAATTTTTCTCGTTCATTCTCAACTCATTGGAATTCAGTTTCTTTATGAAGTTATTGCATTTATTTGAAACTTGAGAGCAGGTCTTCGTACAGGTTACACATGCATTGACTGCTTCTCTGTAAGGCGATGCACTACATAGTAATGCAAAATCATGTGTTTTTGGTTTGAAAATTTGGTCGCCTAGAAATGTTTCAGATGCTTTAATTAAATAATGCGAGTAGAATACATCTTGGCCTTTAAAATAATCGAGTATTTTTTAGATAAGTCTTTTTATAAGCCCAGAAAAAATAATGTATAGGCCTATGAAAACTTCTTTAAAGTTCAAAATCTCCTACTTACAAACCCATTTTCGGTTATGATTTTATTGTATAATGTGGCAAATTAAGTTATTTATAGTCCAAGAATATTGCCAAACATTTATCATCTTTTGCCAGGGCTTGCGTTATGTGTGGTGTTAATTCTAAAATAGCTGAATCTGTGTTTAGCCCATCTCTGAAGCCATACTGTTTTGGCAAGAGAATTTTGAATTTTGTATAATGGCCGATAAGCCTTTTTTTACTATTTTCTCCATAATTTTCGATAGTGATGATAATATGAAAATCGGCTTGTAATTTGTTATATTAGTAGGAGTTCCAGTCTTAAAAATTGGTTGAATCAATGTAGGTTTGAGTTTGTTGTTGAAATTCACCTTTATTGTGACTGAAGTTAATTGTTAAGAGTTACTCGATCTCTGGACACATTTTATGTTCCTGAGAGCAATACTAATTATCTTGAAAATGTATCTACAAAAGGGGAAAAAGTAATATCATAATGTGAATGTGCCATAATTTTTTCAAATGGCCCAAACGTCATTGTGCTTTGAAATTTATGTTGTAGGCTGGTAGAAAATTAGTTGACAACAAGCAATATAGCGATACACACCTTAAGAATACGGAATTATTGTTACTGCTTATTTGAACAATTTTCGATATGTTGTTTTAACGCAGAGTGAATTTCATCGTCGATTATAACGCAAATAAATACAAATAAAATAAAAAAGACGTTTCTAGCCGTTGCCGTGCAAATTTTGTCTATTTTTTCCCCAACATTATTTTTAATAGGCAGAAACTAAACAAAAGTTGTACCCTGAAGATGCTTGTGCTGAGCGAAACTGGTCGGCAATAGAAAATTAAATAAATAAATTTTTGTGGATATAAACAAAGTAAATGCTTTATTTTCATTAATATGTCATACCAGAAAGTGACTGCTTTTCACCAACAATTAAAAAAAAGTGTTTTTTCAAAAATAACTACTTTTTGTTTTTTTACAAAAAAGCTTAAATTAAGATGAATCAAAAGTCTTTAATGACATTTCCTTGTTGTGTTTCAGACAATATTATTTAAGTTGTATTGAGTAGTTTCATAACATTAATTATTTTATTCTGGCCATAGGATCAGAATATGAAATAATTAATAATAATAATGCGCTTACCATTTCATAATCTATGTATTCATAATCTATACATGGATTATGAAAATAATTATAATATGGATTAATGGTCTACCACTAAAATGGTTCATTAGCTACATTGAAAATAGACAACAAATAGTAAAAATAAATAATCAAGAAAGTGACAAAATAGGCAACAGGTATGGAGTACCCCAAGGCAGCGTCTTGGGTCCCATACTGTTTCTCATCTACATTAACAGTCTAACTGAGATAAGCCTAGGGAACATAGAGTACAAAGTAATCAGTTATGCAGATGACACTGTAATTTTATTCAAAGCCCAATCATGGGAAAACGTCTTCAAACACACGGAAGCAGGGATGACTGAAGTAAATAGATGGCTAATAAATAATCTACTGACACTAAATATTTCTAAAACTAAATACTTAACTTTCAGTAAAACATTAGCTGGTCAGCCAGATAGTCGCCCACAACTTCATCTTCACCCCTGCACAGTTACCTCATTAACTAACTCACGCTGTGTTTGTGACAAAATTGATTATGCGCAAAATATTAAATATCTCGGTTTAACTATTGACAATAACTTAAAATGGGATCTCCAAATCAACCTAATTACAAAAAAAAAATACGGAAACTCTCTTACATCTTCAAAACAATTCGAAACATTATGTCACTACCTCAGCTAAAAAATATATATTTTGCACTCTGTCAAAGTATTCTTATGTATGGTATTTCAGTATGGGGAGCAGCAGCAGAGACTCATCTCAAATCACTTAAAATTAATCATAAAACAATAATCAGAATTATGTTTAGAAAGCCTTATCAACATCCGACAGAACAGCTAATGATCAACAATAACCTATTAGACATAAATAAACTATTCATAAAGAAGATCATCTACAAAAACTGCATAAAAATATCACCACACTTCATAACTCACTCGCAAAACACAAGAGCAAACACACACAATCAATTACAAGTACCATATATCAAATCAAATTTTGCAAAAAAACATGAATCTTACTTGGCACCACATATATTCAATAAGTTTGTAGCCCAAACAAAGACCTACGTCGCATCTAATAATTTGAATTGGGTATTCAAAAGATTTTTAAACTGGTTGAATGTCAAAGAAAGAAGAGAGATAAGTAATATTCTTAATATCTAAAATTATATATTTTCTTTTTTCTACTCTGTTTTTAAATTCTGATTTTCCTCTTATTTTATTATTATTATTTTTACTATAATATACATATATTTTTTTTTTTTTTACCACTTATTTGTTTTTATGTAATTAGAAATTGTTAGTTACCAGCCTCAGAACAGACTTTGTCTAGTGAGGAGGGTAAGGAGAAAAATCATGTATGTACATAACTAATAATAAATAAACGCCCGGGTTGCCGGCACTGAAATTGAATTGAATTGAATTAATATTAGCCTCCCCAATTACATTCCTCCCACTCTCATGCTTTCGGTACGGCCTCCGGGCTATTTCGGGACCCGGATAATAGAAGGTTTGGTTACGCGACGTAGAGGCGGCTTACAATATAAAAAAACGTGCCAGCACCGCACCTCGGAAATTTTAAAATACATATATCGCTCGTCGCCTTTTACTTGCACAATTCATGTCGTCCATATGTTCATTTTTGTATAAAATTGTTTTATTACAATTTGTAAGGAAACAAGGCATAGGAGCACAAACTTTAATAACAGATATATTCTGAAGAACATCATCCGTCTTTAGTCCTAGGAACGCCATCCTCCCACGACCTAGTGGGAGTATGGCGTACCTACCTTTTCAAGTGCTGTTATTTTTAGTTCAAAATAATATTTTAACAAAACTTGAATAGAACTTTAATATTATCTTTGAAATTTGATGGATTGTTTAAATTCTGATTTATAACAACCGCCCGCCATATGCTGGCTGAAACTATTTTTGTAATAACTTACTTGTTTTTTGCAAGGTTATGTTTTTGAAAATGAAAAGTATCATCAGATATTTATATGTTATTATTTATATATTTATATGTTTAGAAAAAATTACGTAGGTGTAATTTGTGGGTTGTGTATTCTCCTCAGGATAGCTACTTACATTCACCGAAATGCATTTTTCTATATTTATATGTTTAGAAAAAATTACGTAGGTGTAATTTGTGGGTTGTGTATTCTCCTCAGGATAGCTACTTACATTCACCGAAATGCATTTTTCTCGCTAATGCTATAAAAACAAATTCTTTGGGCTTATTTACATTGAGTTAATGATATTTTCCATAAGTGACAATAAAAAAAAATATACTATACGAGACTTTCCTGTAAATGAATATAGTACTTCGGTTTTGAAAATCGAAAAAAAAAATCTTTTTGTGAATATTTAAATTCGAAGATTAAATAACGAAACGAGACTCTAGATCATTTTTATTTCCTTGCCAGAGGATGAAAAATGTTTGTGTATACCATTGTGTTACAAAATACAATAAAACTGGGCACGTGCCATGAACTACTAGCGAATTCACTGTTGATTTATCGGCACACAGCGGCTTCAAACGTCAGAAATCCACGGTGGTTTGTACCTGCATTGTATAATGAAAAAATGTAAGATTTCTTCGGTATTCAAAGACAATTGAAAAATGAAAATATAACGTCATAAAATTTAAAAAATATATTGTTTTAGGATAAAATACCCACTTACAAAAGTTAATATTTTCAATAAATAATAAACTGCTACAGAAAAAGTTTTTTTGTAACGGTTCTATTGAAACTCCTCTTGAGCTGGGTCCAGACATGTTCTTTTGTCCGTGCCGTACCTCCGTTTCGTACCAGCGTCGCGATCCAAAAACTCTGGACGCATCATCTTTTGTCCGTACCGTACCTCCGTTTCGTATCCGCGTCGCGATCAAGAGCCCGTATCTCCGTAACGTCGCGCGCTGCGATCATCGCGTGTTCATTTCCTCCCACCATGTCGTCGACTGCGGAAGTGTTTGAGAATTTGACGATTGCTTGCGCATCCTTCATTGTTATTCAGAATAATATAACGAAAAAAAATAAAAAAAGGCGACGTTGGTGGGAGTTAGAATTGTTCAAAAACAGAGAAAGATGTAAGACGCCACGAACACGTCCAGACTGGCGCAGACCCGTACCGTATCGCCTTTGAACGGGTCGAAAAACCGACTCGCGATGGATCGGAGCGTACCTCTATCCGTATCGAGACGCCGTACCACCGTACCGTACCGAACGGGCGTCCAAACTAGCGTTTTTGATCGCGACGCTGATACGAAACGGAGGTACGGTACGGAGAAAAGAACATGTCTGGACCCAGCTTTAACTTCGTTCATGTAACTTTTCCATTCAATTCAGTTTTTCAGGATCATTACACTTCGGTACCTACTTCGATAATTATGCATACAATGTTACCTTTAGTGCAGGTACATAGTGGGTTTAATCTAACATAATAACATTATTCAGGTACTCAATTCAATCAGAAATAGCTTTGCCCACAGTTTATTTATTTATTGTTTTACTACTTATACGATATCTTAAGGTAGAGACACACTGGGCCCATGTACGCAATGCAGGCAATGCTACGCTCCCAAGTCGACGTAAATACTGGTCCGACAAGTAGTCCCTAGTTCTTACGTCAGTTGATTTGCTGTGCAACTTATGCGATGTCGTAAGGTAAGACACACTGGGCCCATGTACGCAATGCAGGCAATACTACTTTACCAGGTCGACGTGCACACTATTCCGGCAAGTGGTCCCTAGCTCTTACTTCAGTTGATTTGACGTTTATTTATTTATTGTTGTGCAACTAATACAATGTATTAATGTAGAGACCCACTGCACTGGGCCCATGCACGCAATGCAGACGTTCCCAGGTCGACTTGAACACTGGTCCGATAAGTGGTCCCTAGTTCTTACGTCAGTTGATTTGCTGTGCAACTTATACGAAGTCTTGAGGTAGAGACACACTGGGCCCATGCACGCAATGCAGACGTTCCCAGGTCGACTTGAACACTGGTCCGATAAGTGGTCCCTAGTTCTTACGTCAGTTGATTTGCTGTGCAACTTATACGAAGTCTTGAGGTAGAGACACACTGGGCCCATGAACGCAATGCAGACGTTCCCAGGTCGACTTGAACACTGGTCCGATAAGTGGTCCCTAGTTCTTACGTCAGTTGATTTGTTGTGCAACTTATACGAAGTCCTGAGGTAGAGACACACTGGGCCCATGCACGCAATGCAGACGTTCCCAGGTCGACTTGAACACTGGTCCGATAAGTGGTCCCTAGTTCTTACGTCAGTTGATTTGCTGTGCAACTTATACGAAGTCTTGAGGTAGAGACACACTGGGCCCATGCACGCAATGCAGACGTTCCCAGGTCGACTTGAACACTGGTCCGATAAGTGGTCCCTAGTTCTTACGTCAGTTGATTTGCTGTGCAACTTATACGAAGTCTTGAGGTAGAGACACACTGGGCCCATGCACGCAATGCAGACGTTCCCAGGTCGACTTGAACACTGGTCCGATAAGTGGTCCCTAGTTCTTACGTCAGTTGATTTGTTGTGCAACTTATACGAAGTCTTGAGGTAGAGACACACTGGGCCCATGAACGCAATGCAGACGTTCCCAGGTCGACTTGAACACTGGTCCGATAAGTGGTCCCTAGTTCTTACGTCAGTTGATTTGTTGTGCAACTTATACGAAGTCTTGAGGTAGAGACACACTGGGCCCATGCACGCAATGCAGACGTTCCCAGGTCGACTTGAACACTGGTCCGATAAGTGGTCCCTTGTTCTTACGTCAGTTGATTTGCTGTGCAACTTATACGAAGTCTTGAGGTAGAGACACACTGGGCCCATGCACGCAATGCAGACGTTCCCAGGTCGACTTGAACACTGGTCCGATAAGTGGTCCCTAGTTCTTACGTCAGTTGATTTGCTGTGCAACTTATACGAAGTCTTGAGGTAGAGACACAGTGGGCCCATGCACGCAATGCAGGCAATACTACGTTCTACGACGTGCATACTGGTCTTAAAAGTGGTCCCTAGTTCTTACGTCAGTTGATTTGCTGTGCAACTTATACGATGTCGTAAGGTAAAGACACACTGGGCCATGCACGCAATGCAGGCAATACTACTTTACCAGGTCGACGTGCACACTATTCCGGTAAGTGGTCCCTAGCTCTTACTTCAGTTGATTTGACGTTTATTTATTTATTGTTGTGCAACTAATACAATGTATTAATTTAGAGACCCACTGCACTGGGCCCATGCACGCAATGCAGACGTTCCCAGGTCGACGTGAACACTTGTCCGATAAGTGGTTCCTAGTTCTTACGTCAGTTGATTTGTTGTGCAACTTATACGAAGTCTTGAGGTAGAGAAACACTGGGCCCATGCACGCAATGTAGACGTTTCCAGGTCGACGTGAACACTTGTCCGATAAGTGGTCCCTAGTTCTTACGTCAGTTGATTTGTTGTGCAACTTATACGAAGTCTTGAGGTAGAGACACACTGGGCCCATGTACGCAATGCAGGCAATACTACGTTCCCCGACGTGCATACTGGTCTTAAAAGTGGTCCCTAGTTCTTACGTCAGTTGATTTGCTGTGCAACTTATACGATGTCGTAAGGTAAAGACACACTGGGCCCATGTACGCAATGCAGGCAATACTACTTTACCAGGTCGACGTGCACACTATTCCGGCAAGTGGTACTTCAGTTGATTTGACGTTTATTTATTTATTGTTGTGCAACTAATACAATGTATTAATGTAGAGACCCACTACACTGGGCCCATGCACGCAATGCAGACGTTCCCAGGTCGACGTGAACACTGGTCCGATAAGTGGTCCCTAGTTATTACGTCAGTTCATTTGACGTTTTATTTGTTTTTACTTACTAATATCATTATTTTTTAAATTACTATTTTCGTAAAAAGAAAAATTTAAAAAAAACTGAGAAAAACACTCTGGATTCACGAAAAAAATAAAAGAATAGTATATTAAAGTATAAGTGGATAAACAGGTCTTTAAAACACGCGCGATTTTTCGAGCACGACGGCGTAGCCGAGTGCTCGAAATAAAGCAAGTGTTTTAAAGATCAGTTATCCACGAATACTTTACGCTATTTTTTTTTATTGGTACACTTTGAAAACATAAATATTGATATTATTATTAAAAATTTGGTAATAAGAACTATTAATGAATTCGTGATGTGACATCACAATATCTTGTTGTCATGGAAATGAAAAACACAAACTGGGCACAAAGGGCACCAATAAAAAAAATTTCTATTGGTGCCCTTTTTTACTCATTTAAAGTACGCTCTAGCGTGTTTAAATCGCACTTTATGGAACGCGCGTTTTTTAAAGTTACCATGGCAACATCAACAAATCAACAAAATGTGAAGTCTAAAATGTCAATTGTGTTTTTCATTTCCATGACAACAAGATATTGTGATGTCACATCACGAATTCATTTAAAGTTCTTATTTCCAAATTTTTAATAATAATATCAATATTTATGTTTTCAAAGTGAACCAATAAAAAAAATAGCGTAAAGTATTCGTGGATAACTGGTCTTTAAAACACTTGCTTTATTTCGAGCACTCGGCTACGCCGTCGTGCTCGAAAAATCGCGCGTGTTTTAAAGACCTGTTTATCCACTTATACTTTAATATACTATTTTGTGGAGTTCCATGCTTTTAGTAAAGGAAGTAGAATCTGATAACGGATGATTAGTAATATACGAGCAGAATTACGAAATGGCAAAATGTTATGATTTTTATGAACACGTGCTCCGAGATCGTGACAAAATATTGGTAATTTACTAAGGCTACGTCCGCACAGACAGGCGGCTTGCTTAGGGCCTAGAGCCTAGTGGCTTGCATTCTGGCTACTTGCTAGGACACACGGTGTCCGCACTGAAGGTGGTTTGCGTGGTGGGTCGCTAGGTGTCTTGGTCATTTGCTTGTCGCCACGTTGACGAGATGTCGCTTTCAAAAATAGCTCTAAAACTGCTACTTACAGAAAATTCATCTTTAAAATATACCATTTCACGGCCTTTTCCATCATGTTGGGTTCATGACATAAATAAGTCACGGTCAAGTCATAAGAAGTTTAATGTTCTGTATAAACAATTGCGTAATTTTGACGAAAAATTTTACCAGTCCAGAGAATCATTTGATCTACTTCTTAGTATACACAATCCAACGCCATAACCATAATTAACGTATCATTGTAAAAAAAATAGATCACTTTTTAGTACTTACCATCTTTTTCTACTTCGATATATATACTATATATATACTATAGTTTATTGATTTTTTAAATTTTTTTTTTTTTAAAGACAACTCTACATTTTTATGGAGTTCATTAGCTGGATTCCACAGAGGTTCTCTTTTAAAAACAGATGAAATTAATATTACGTCTATTTTTCTCTTCAAAAATGCCTCGCGCCTAGTGACAAAAAACCAACATGTTGGTTCACTTCGATACACGCAAAGCGACTAGCATGCGGCTAGCTAGGCGCCAAGCGCGCAGTACGGCCAGTCGCGAGTATTCTAGAACGTTTGTTTTACTAAGGCCACGTCCGCACAGGCAGGCGGCTTGCTTAGCGCCTAGAGTCTAGCGAGTCACCTAGCGAGTAGCTTAGTAAAACAAACGTTCTAGAACACTCGCGACTGGCCGCACTGCGCGCTTGGCGTCTAGCTAGTCGCTATGCTAGTCGCTTTGCGGGTATCGAAGTGAACGAACGTGTTGGTTTTTTGTCACTAGGCGCGAGGCATTTTTGAAGAGAAAAATGGACGAAATATTAATTGCATCTGTTTTTAAAAGAGAACCTCTGTGGAATCCAGCTAATGAACTACATAAAAATGTAGTTGTCTTAAAAAAAAAAATAATAATTATGTCATCATTTTTTTTACAATGAGACGTTAATTATGGTTATGGCGTTGGATTATGTATACTAAGAAGTATATCAAATGATTCTCTGGGCTGGACTGGTAAAATTTTTCGTCTAAATTACGCAATTATTTATACAGAAAATTAAGCTGCCCATGACTTGACCGTGACTTATTTATGTCATGAACCCAACATGATGGATAAGGCCGTGTTAAAGATGAATTTTCTGTAAGTAGCAGTTTTGGAGCTATTTTTGAAAGTGACATCTCGTCAACGTGACGACAAGCAAATGACCAAGACACCTAGCGACCCACCACGCAAACCACCTTCAGTGCGGACACCGTGTATCCTAGCAAGTAGCCAGAATGCAAGCCACTAGGCTCTAGGCGCTAAGCAAGCCGCCTGCCTGTGCGGACGTGGCCTAAGCTACTCGCTAGGTGACTCGCTAGACTCTAGGCGCTAAGCAAGCCGCCTGTCTGTTAAAATAATTAAAACACTTTGTTTTTACCACGATAATCTTTATTTTTTATATAAAGGCAAAGTGTGATTTTACGAGCTTCGAGAATGTGATATTATAAAAGAAAATACAAAACTTCGGAAGTCAATTGGAACCAGAGAAAGACTGGAAGTTTCATTACGTTACAATTGCCTCTCATTACATGGGTACAATGGGAAAAATATATTTTAAAACTAACATAAAGTTGGTACAGAAGTAATTAGATATTATTAGGTGGGGTTGTGATTGCAAACACGGTTAGGTTAGAATGCTATTATTTTGTTCGGAAAATAGTTTTTGATTTTATTTTTGCTTTAATTTCGAAAGTTTTAAAGGCTAAAAATTAAAAATACGTCTAAATATTAACACCAACGTTTAAAGTTTTTTCATTTACTTATACGTGGCTTTCCCCTTTTTACACCATTCACTACTACGTTGTTACTGTATCAAAACTAAATTATATCATATTTTATTTGACTCCCTATCTCGTTCCAGTGCAGAGATAATGCTTGAAGTCTTCCTCGGTTTCCCCCGATTTCTTGTACCATTCAATCTTCAAACCACTCTCTAAACCCTCCTGGCACTAATAAGAACAAACTTTAAATTTTTTTTTTGTGGAGGAAATTGATACATTTTTTAAAATTTTGCTATCGTGATCTATTTTCTTTTGTGGATATAGAGTCGGCAGGATTTCGTGTTTCAACCATCTCATTAGAGACTGGACGGTTTTTAAGTTAGTTTAAGTAATGGAGTTATCGTTTGAGAAGTTATTGGCACTTCTTAAAACTTTAAAGAACGAAAAATATTTTATGAAACAAAACAGGAGATTGGGGAATCGATTAGAGATTTTGCAGTCAGAGTACGGTCATTGTCAACTTTTTGTGAATTCGAGACAAGGTTAGAGGAAAATCTTGTAGACATTTTTGCCGTCGGTCTGCTACCGGGGAGGATTAAAAAGAATATCTACTTAGAAGGAATGAAATTATCTCTAGGGGAACTTGAAGAATTAGCCCGTAATATGTCGGTGTTAGACATCGCTAGTAATTCGGTAAAGTCGGAGATTAACATCATTAATAAAAGTTCCAACAGTAAACCCCAAGTTTACAAAAAAAACAGAAGTCGCTGCCACGTAGCCCGTTAGGAAGTCGAAATATTTATCCACGTTAGGCGGCAATTATAATGTACCACCGGGTGCAAAATTTCCGTGCCGAATTTGCAAAAAAACGGGTCATGGTAGGTACTAATTCGTGCAAATTTCGCAACGCCAGATGTTACAAGTGCAATGGCGTAGGTCATCTACAGAATTTTTTTGTTTAAAAACATAATTCGGATAGCGAATTTTGAGGATTGCTGTAGTAATAATAACCTTATAGCGTCAATCAACCCGTTTACAGTAGATATTCTAATAAATAACATAAGATTTAGGGCGATGGTCGATTCGGGATGATCATCGTTGTGTGTAATACAAGAGGAAATTTGTCGACACGAAGAAATGTCAGTTTTTTGTTAAAACAATTTGCTTTTTAGGGTACGTGATTTCGGAAAGGGAAATTCAACCTGAACGTGATAAATTAGAAGGAATCGTTCAAAATTACAACGATTGTACAAACACTGAAAAAGCCAATCTAATCAGATTTTTCGGGTAGGTCAGGATTGTTTGGTGAGAGATTTCAGACAACCGAATAAAGGTTCCTGGGCTAAAGGTATGGTCGAGAAAAAACTTGGGAAGTCAGATCTCTTGGAAAAGACACATAGATCTGCTGAGGAAGTGTTCTGTGCATTGGAGAGATGAAACAACAGGTCAACAATTCAGGTCTCCAGAGGGAATCAGAAGTCCACCACAACACCAGCCAACTTTTTGGGTTGGAAGGCTTCGTCCTAGACGTCCTTGAAATTACCTCCAGGAAAAATACGGCTACTTGTAAATACGACAACAGTGATAATATAATTTGTTGTGTTCTTCGATTTTGTGAAATATTTAGAGACACCTGTTTGTGAAATGTATAGACTCTTTGTTTTTAAAAGTATTTATAAGGATAAAATATCTTAGCGAAGTTTTGAGCCAGGAGAGGATGTTGAGAAGTGAGTTAGTTAAGAGCTTCACAGATCCACTCATAGAGAGCAGTGCAGAGAGCTTGCTTGGAAGTCCGTAAGATGGCGGCTAGTGGCCAGTAGTCGCCAGGGCCAGTGAGAATGCTCCCAGACAAACTTACTGTTCCCAGATCCCATTTAGCCAGGTTCTAGTTAGGTCGACTATAGAGTCACCATTGTAATACGCGAAGTATTAATAAATCCCTGATTTATACACAAGAACCTATTATTTAAAATCTCCTTCCACGACGAGTTGGAGAACTATTTTTGGGAACACAACACATGTATTTTTTTATGTAATTTTATTTTTATAATTTTATACTTATATTGTACCACCTAAATGTTAAAGCCCTCTGTGCGTTAAATAAATAAATAATAAAATAGCAGCTTAAACTAGAAGTGTAAAGCGTAATAATTTGGCCGAATACAGAATATTTGGCAGTTCTCCTGGACGAATAGTAATAACATGGCATTTATATAGCGCAGTTTAGTGTCATTTGCACCCAGTATTTGTCCGCCGAACATAGCCATGTGTAAAAGCAGTAGGAAAATACGAAAAAGGGTATATAAAAGGCTCGCCTCGATCGGAAATCAAACCCTTTCAACTGTTGGTCAATGAAGTATGTTAAATTTTATCTTTCGTCACCTTGCAGTAGTGTCTATAGTGAGAGACTATTTTAGAAAGCTACTATTATTAGTGAAAGCGAAAAAATGCAATCATCTTTTACTAGTAAATGCATAAAAAACTGTTTTTTATTCACCACAATTTGATTTCTCATTGATTTTAAATATTAAATAACTACACCTTTTTTATTAAAATGCGTTATATTTTCGTTATTATGTATTCGGTGTTCGGCCGAATAATAGACAGTATTTGGTCGAATACCGAGTATTAAAAAAATAGCTGACTTTAAAATAGATAATTCGAATACCGAGTAGTGGTTGAATATTCGATGCATCTTTAGTTTATTCAGAGATAATTATTCCTTCAAAATTGCAAAATTTTCTATATTTTTGATTATGTGAAAATAAAATACTATTTATACACCACTATTTAATCGAAAAAATCCACTTGTTTCGAAACTAATGGTTTCTTCGTCAGGATGAATATTTCGATCTTCGGATATAATTTGAGATTTTCACGCCCAAAAGTATTATAGTGATATTTTTTGGGTATTATGCCATGTTGCGCTTCCTATATTGCGTATTCACTAATACAAAGTATTTTATTTTCATAAAAAGATATTGTTTTATTTGGATCTTTCTTGGTTTCCAGTGGGATGTCGATATTGAATATTTATTTGAAATGAATTGTGGAAGTACTAATTTTAAAAATATATAGTAACCATTTGTGATATTTTCTTCCTTGCCTAGTGTCTCATCTTATCGGTGGTTGCCAATCATCCCTCAGCAGGTGTCAGTCAACTTTTGATAATAAATAATGTGACATAATATATTCCTATATATGAGGTTATGTATAAATAAGGTGACGATTCACCATTTTGGAGTGTGTTCGAGTTTGGATGTACAAACAATTAGGAAGAGGTGGGGAAAACATGTAAATACATAACAAAAATGATTCTTATAAGATTTGGCTATGTTTTCATGAAAGAAAAGTGGATGGACCAAATAACAACACATCGGTACGAGTAACATTTTTATTAAAATATGTTGATCAAATATCACTAAGAAAACCTACAGCTACTGTATATTAAAGTTAAACATGTATGTAATAAGTACATCTACGTATTATTCACAATTTCACATGGAACATTTCATCACTTGTTTGTACCTAAGTATAAATTTCTCCTGGAATACTGATTTTAAACAATAAACACTAGAAAAGTATCGTAGCAATCGTAATGCTTTCGCAGAAATTGCTTTTTGTTTGTTTGTGCCGCAGAAACTTTTAAAGTGCAGATTTAATCTGATACAAATACTAATGGTCGGATTACTCTCCTCCACTTATATCACTTTGCAATCACAACTTGTTTGAAGGCTTCATACCGTATAACAAACATACTCTGCTCGTAGGTCTCCCACAATCGTCCACACATCTGAATATTCAACTGGTTTCCTTACTAAACTGACATTTTAAATTGATCTGATACAAGGTCAATAAGCTTCACATGATTTGGTAAAATGTAAGTCAAGCTATAAATTGAAAACATGGCAAAAATTTTGATGGCGTTTACAATACTATATATTCGGATATTGATCTCTGTACATTTATCCATAGTCCATAACATAATATGACGAGGGACTTCACCCTTGTCGAAGCAAAAAGTTTCCTAATGTAGGTAATAAAAAATCATGGCATTTTAAACATAAATGTATGGATTTAACAAAGAAACTTAATTATCCCCATATAATAATAAATTTTGAACCATCGAGTTTCAAGATCTATGTTAAAGTCGTTAAAAACTAAAAAATAATAAATCATCAAGACTGGAATGCTTCCATTTTTTAATTTTGTGTGTGATTAATGACAAAACATGTATATTGCAAATGCTTGGTATAGCTTATTCCAATGACCTAAATACATGGAAATTATATAAAGACCGTCTCTGAAGTCTTGTGGAAATTCTGATAATTAATATGAAAAACAATGTTTTTAATTTAATTTAGAAATAAAACAATACAATAAGAATACAAGTAAATAAGTTGCACCTTCTTCATAACTTTTACTGTAGGAATTAAACTATCGTAACGATAAAATAAATTATTTTATTCCATAATTTTGAAATATAAAAATAAGTGCATTTTAAATATTAAAATACAGTTTGGTCAAAAGTTCTAAATATTCTAATTAATCCAAAATGAATAATTAGTATCGTACATTTCGACTCGCAAACTGAGTAGCCAGTACGCAAGTTGTAAGACATTCAATTATACATATAGATGCTCGTGTATTTTATGATTTTACTTGAAGGTAATTTTTTAAAATGGGTTTGAATAAATTTGGAATTCTGTATTTCCTGGAACGTAAAAGTTGAAGGAACGTGACATCATTAATTTATTCAGGTAATACATAGACTAGCGAAATGCTCTCAATCTTTCATAATTCTCGCCTTTTTGTAAAAAAACCTATTAATACTTTTATAGATTTTAGATTATCGAAGGATAATCGTTAATACTGACGCTAAAATGTACTGATTCAAAGTAGACCAGGTAAACCTCTTCCACTTTCCGTATATTAATGATTTTATTTGAAAGTTGTCGTGATTTACGCTGTACGACTATATAATAATACCATACGAACTTTGGTATACTCCAAAAAAAAAATAGAACGACCGATAGCTTTAGGATGAAGGATGGAGTAAACGGATCTTTGCCAACCATTTAATTGGATCAACAAAGTCAATCCTAAAAGTTTCTTAAATGATTCACACACCAGACCAAGACTCGTTTAACTGAAAGTTCTTAAGATTAATCTACAAAAATAATACGTTTGTATAAATAAAACAACAATTAACTAATTGATTTGTCTACTAATCCTTTGCAACGACAATCAACGCCACGTGGAAACTATCTGTGTATAAGTTTCTTCAAATAGATAATTAAGATCATGGGATTGTTTAGAGATGAGTGATGATAATGTTGTCATCGATTTCATCTCTTTCATCGTCGACCTCTTCCTCGGTCTGGGCGGGTCCTGCGTTCATAGGGGTGTCCTCAGCGGCCTTGGCAGCAGCCTTCAATCTGCGGCTCTGTAAACAGAAACACTCTTGTTAAATCCACTAACTTATCTCTCATTGAACGTAATGATCCACATTAATCCACTTGTTGCGTAATGCAACGTTACTAATATAACCGGAGATGTTAGCTCGTCCGTTGTCTTTAACTTTGATGTATTTGATAGAAAAATATTCAATACATAATATTATTATGTGTTATTTAGCGTGTCTCCATTTACTAAATAATGCGGGTGTCAATATTTTGATGGTTGTACACTCATTATATTTTTATTATGAATATTTTTAGATTTTTGATACAAGCGTATTTGCCGTACTTCCCTCGAAATATAACGAAATCAAGAATTTCAGGACAACCTTAAAAATTTGAAAATTTTCAGTAATGCTGTCATAAATGTGTGTACCTTTCTCTTATGCAGGATCTCCACAATGACATATCCAAGGAACCCGATGACCAGCACGCAAAGCATAACGTAAAGCTTCATTCTGGCGCAGAGATTGGTTGAATAAGCATAAGCCACGACAAAGCCGACGGACTCCCACAGGCGGTAGTTGGAGAAGGCTGCTTCCTTGTTCCTGCGGAATAGGGTTCCGTACAGTCCTGGAAACAAAGAAATATATCGGTATTATAATATATTTAACATATAATTAAATTGTTACTTCTGTTTCAAGTTTTGTCTACTAGAGGTCGCTTAACTGTAGAATGACGTAGGGTAACCTATCACGGTAGGTAAGTAAATAGAGGGATCTAGTGTGCTTTATTTGTGCAATTGAACACAGATAAGTGAATTATACTAGATAATCTAAGATAATTAACTAGGTATGAGTATGAGTATGAGACGGTGTTTAATTTACAGTACCTTATTATTTATATTTAAGTTAAAATATAAGATGCTCCCGATCCCGAAATACATGTTAATTTAACCTTTTTAATTTTCTTTTCACGAGAAGCTGTGGAGATTTAAGACTTCCGAAAATAATTTTATTCAGGAACCCAAAATAATTATTATATTAAAGGATTTTAGAACGCTATTTTAAAGGATTCAAGATATTCAATGAACTACCGACGAAAGCTAAAAGCATTGCAGCTTTCCGTGGGTTATGCCTAAGTGTTATAGAATTTCTATATTTATATATATATATATATATATACATATATATAAATAATATGTAATTTTAATATCTAAATAAAATAACAATAATTGTTATTTTATTATTATAAAAGAGTGTACGCGGTGATGTTTGCGACTAATTGTTGCATGTTCACTTCGGAAACCCAGCCAGATGGTGTAGGAAAAACATTTCCTGCAGACCATCGCCTTTTTAATTATCTAATAGATGAAATTGTTACTATGTAACATCATTTTAACATTCAGCCTTCGATACTTCATTGGCCAATTATTTAAAAACTGCTTAATAGGAATTTTTATCATTTATTTTTCTAAAGGGAATTATTTGATATTTTAAGTATTTTATAAATATTTTTTCAGTGTACAATATATGATGTTATACACGGTGTTTGGAAAATTTTTGTACAAATGGGAAATTTGTGAATTTACATGACGTAGAGAAAACAAAAAACATATTTTTACGATCTTTTCGATTGTTTATTTCTTTTCTTTGCTGCAACTAAGGGGTTTAAAAGACTTACAGAGTCCAAAAGACAATAAAAAATGGTAGCTGTCCCGTACCGACAGATTTTTTTTCAAATTTAACTTAACACATTACAAATTTCGGACTCCATTTATTCAAAAACGACAACTCAAATCGAAAGGGCCATACTGCAAATTGACGATAACTGTGAATGATTCACCAATTTCCCGCTTTTACCACTAGTGTCGGAACCGATTTATAGCAACTAGTTGTAAATAAAACAAAAAAAAACATATTACTGCAGGCCGTTCATCTCATGGCGGGTACCAACTTATCCCTTACCACTTACACTTAAGTATATAGCCATTTTAAAATTAATTAACGAAATCTCCGAGTTTACCCATCAAAACTGATAAAATTTATTTAATACCCGTGTTTGAAAGGGTAAAAATATGGTTAATACTTTAAAAAACAGAGATTAAAAAAAACCATGAGCTTGAAAAGCTGTAATTTTGTTTGACACGCTTTTGAGAAATTTGATTAGTGGGTATAAAATTATAGAATAAAGTACTGAATGTCCTGCAATTAATCATCACTGTAGTACCTCTCTTGATAGTACGCTGACAGTTGGTAGGAAATATCTCCTGTTTATTTTAATGATGGAGTAATTACGGTATCCGAGGTAAGCCGTTTAGGTACTTTGTTTGGTTGAAAACTATTAAAAGTGGATGACAGGGGAGTAATGACATCATGTGTACAAAGGTTTTGGAATTGTACGTTGTCTTTCCTTTGTCGTGCGTGTTTCCCATTTGCTGCAATTGTTCACATTCTCTGTTAACCGACAACCATGGAATAAAAAATAACAACGGTAACACTGATGATATTGAGTATTAATAAATTAAGATATTATTATTTTTACGAAACATGGTTAGATCATGAAACTTGATACAAATGTAATAAGCTTGGTTAGCACACCATTAAATAACTAACTGCATACAATTCGAAAATGTTATGTTTTTCAATAAGGGGCTTTTTTCTTCTTTCTTTCGACATAAAAACGAATTAAAATATTCCAGAGTAATAATACACATGTATAGGTTTAGACTCAGTATTTGATAACAATTTACGAATAATTTTACATATTTATAAATAGGTATTATTCTGAAGAATTTGACTCTTCCATATTTTGATAATGAGTCTTTCATCTACAGTAAGTAAGTTTAAGATCTGTTTAAGTTTTTTATTTTGTAAGAAACGGATGACATAAACCTATATTTATTTTCGTAATGATCTGAGTATGCTTTACCATGGAATACTCGTATATGTACAAATTCACCATTATTGGTATCCATACCTGGTGATTTATTTCGTTCATTGCTGCGCTGAGTCATCACTGAAATGGATACATGTGTATAATCAGTTTTTGTTGCTTTTGGTGAGGTTTGATTGAAATTTATGTATTGTAAAGTAAAAGTAAATTTAAACACATCTTCTTGACTGATTTTTTTTTATCGTGAACCAAAAAATGTTCTGTTTTTTTTTGCTATGGAATAAAGACTTTTAATTGAAATGTTAAAGATATCATATTGTCGTTACACATTTTAATCAGTTTAAAAATAGAAGAGATCTTGAAAAGTTATTATTTTTCAACTAATTATTTGAGTGGTGCCATTTTTTTTTTATTTGCATGGGATTTTTTTGCAGCACAATTTGCAAATTATAATATTTTTAATCTGTTCATTCATCAAACATGAAGATATCACGTGGCAAAATTATTAACAATTAGAGTTGTTATCAATTAGGTACTTAACGTTCACGTAAGGCAGCGAACATGATACTACCCATGAAACTAGGTACTAGGTAAATAGGTAACAATTTAGTCGTAGCATGTGTTGTACCTACCCACACACATGAATTAAAGTATAGTGTTTTGTATTGTGATCACGATATAAAAAAATGTATTGCGTAGGAAGCCAGAATGCCGTGACAGGGGTTGGCTAACTTCGGACACCGGAGAGAGAAATAATATGACTGGCGCAGAATTTTACAGAAAAGTCCCATATTTTGTCTATCATTATGAGTTTTGGAGCTTTAAAATATTCTTTTAACTATAAATAAGACGTCATATCGCTGGTTTCAATGTTTTATATCGTTTATTTAGTAAAAGCGAAAAAAGAGTGTCGGTATTATTAGTGATAAAACAATAGATAAATACATAAATTTCAATCAAACCTCACCAAAAGCAACAAAAACTGATGATACACATGTGTCCATTTTAGCGATGTCTCAGCGCAGCAATGAATGAAATAAATCACCAGGCATGGATACCAATAATGGTGAATTGGTACATATACGAGTATTCCATGTTAAGGCATACTCAGATCATTACGAAAATAAATATATATGTCATCCGTTTCTTAAAAAATAATGATAATACCTATAATAGCCGTGCGCATTAATTCAGAGAAGAATGCGTCTCGGAAGCCGAGGTTTATCTACCCCTGACCTAGGATATGATATATATTTACTTGAATGCCTAATGGCACATAATTATTTTGAGGATTGACATACTAATGATATGTTATTGCCAATATTTATGCATTAGGTTTGTACCTACCTAATAATACTGACGACAAATAATTTTTTTCCTATACTACAAATATTTGGCATTTAATCGACAAACAAAAAATTCACGCTTAATAGAATTTTTTAAATAAATATAATTGGTTTAAACAAATACGATTTCCAAAGTTTTGCAAGGTTTAGTGTTTTACGCGTGTCAGCTGTTTTACCTACCAAAAGCATTGTCAAACTATTGTGAAGCCATGAAGATCTATTCAATTTATTTTAAATTCATTTCATGAAGAAAAAATAAGCTAATAGGTATTTTATACTATTTTTTCTGCTAAACATTTCAAAAATTATCCTAAAAACATTATTTTCTTGGAAGAAGGTTTGGAACACTCAAATGGATGAGGTTACGTATGAGATGAAAGTAAATGGAAACGGAAAGAAAATAGGGAAGAGCACTGAACACATGTCTCAAACGCTATAGAAATGATCCAATCATTGAGAGTGTGGTAAGTCTATGCCAATTCGAAAGTAAAACTAATGTCGCCAATTTACATGACTTTTCGACTCTTAGGCCCGTAGAAGTTGATGGAAAAGGGAGGAAATTGAAAGAAAGATCTCATCTCACCGTTGACTTGGGTCTGCCACACCGCGTCTCCCACTCCCCACAGTCCGGAAATAGCGTAGAAGGCCAGCGGGTTGTCGGGGTGCGGCCTCCACACCAGCAGCACGCCAATCAGGCAGAAGTGCACGATGGCGCCGAGCACGATGATGGGGATGCGGCCAGAGAACTTCATCACGGAGCCGAACACGAGCGAGCAAATGGCGTTAACCACCCCGAAGCAGATCATCACGTAGCCTATGGAGTGGATTCCCAAGGCGCATGAGACGTAAGCCTGGAAAAGAAAATTAACCAAATTATAACATATTCAAATTAAAATATTTAAGACCTTTCATCGACTATTATTTTAATTTTGAATACGAATTATATCCATGGGCAAATTTTAAAAATATTTCGGTGAGTTTTTTGAAATGATTTGGTAATTTTAAAAGAAACTTAAGTCTTCGGCATAAAAATAAATTGAATTTTTTGCTTGAAAACCTGGAAAGAAAAATTACTTGAACTCGATATCCATAATTATGATTTTGCATTGGACCTTTATATACTTTTTAGTTCCACTTTTTCACAACACCCAAGATGGCACCATCCAATAACGAATAATTGTCGCTAGAGAAGCGACTTTAGTATTTTAGTTACACAACTACACCTAAACCTAAGATACCAAGAAATCAGCAGATAAAACACACCACTAATCGTCAAAATTACATTTCATAAAAAAAATCTCTCAACTTTATTAAATTCATTGATAATATTTTGAAAAATCTTCAATTTATACGAGTTTTGTTTTGTAAACAAAGATGCATATTTTTCCTCATTTTTTTACCGCATGTTACGGAGAAATAATTTGCATTAAAATGTTATTAGGAATTTGTTATTTATTGAAGAATTGTGGACAATATGTATTTATTTTAGAAATTATCAGCCGTGTTAAACAAAGAATGCCGACTACACGGTTGGTGGCACATTTTCACAAATTAATTAATATTATTATGGCAATTTATTACTACATTCGTATGCACACGAATGAATAGGTAGGTGGTACTAGACGTCTTTGTAATACAGATATCGCCATTTGACTTGATTGAGATCTCCCTTTGATCCTCTCCAATACCCGTGTACCCCGTTGGATCACCATCTCGTAGGTTGTTGACATCATCACTCTTCGTTCTTCTTGCTACATTGGTAAATTTGCCAAAATATTATTGTTTTTATCACCACAATGCAATCCGAGGATGAGTTTTATCGTACTCCACGAGTCTTATTCACAGATCATCTATAAAATAATTAATTCACGAATATTTGCATAATGGGGCTGACAGATTACGCTATACTCATCATGGCTTGGCTAGGTCAAGCCACGAGAATATAGCGCGCTATATATATATAGCCCAGTATAGCCCAGCATAGCATGACAAGAGGTATGGTGCTGCTAAATGATACCTCTAGGTCTCTTGAAATTTTCAAGATAGGCCTTGAAGATTTCAAAAATCATTTTACCGAAGAACTCTAAAATATCGGTTATTGTAAAATGTTTCATTTAACGCTTTGTATATTTCATGTATATTGTAATAGGATTGAATCAATCTGTAATGCACAAAAAAAATCTATATTTATATGGGCTTTTACGAATATGTACATAATATTAAATCAAATAAAACACTTTGTTTATTAACCACGACTTTATTATTATTACATCTACCGGTTTCGCTACGGTCGAGCTTCATCAGGATGTGAAATATAACTATTATATTTCTACTATTATACTATTATATTATATTAGTTATATTTCACATCCTGATGAAGCTCGACCGTAGCGAAACCGGTAGATGTAATAATAATAAAGTCGTGGTTAATAAACAAAGTGTTTTATTTGATTTAATATATAATGTCTAACCACAAAGTGATTGCTTCCTACGAAAAAATGTACATAATAATTCAGTGAAATTAAAAGTAAAATATTACTAATTTACTTGTAAATTATTACTATTAAATTATATAGGACCCATGCAGAAGAAAACTATTATGATAACTTTAATTGCAATTATTATTGAGATATGTTTTTGTAGCCTTTTGTAACTATATTCCGTGTACTTGAATACATTTAACACATCAAAGATATTCACGAGGATTAATGTAAAAAATCATCATGACCCGAGAGCACAACTTGGTATGCTGTTTAAAGTGACACCAATATGTCCACAGGTATGGAAAATAATAGGCTTGATGTATAGGTACCTGGGTGAAGTCAGCCCCGATGAAGGCCTGCTCCATTCCGATCCAAAGAGTAATGGGGATCAGCAACTGCTGGTTAGGTTTCTTCAGCTGATAGGCGGTGGCAGATAGTAGTTGGATTCCAGTTAACTCTCCAGTACCATCGGACTTGCGCTGTTTTTCTCCATATCTGTAAAAAAATAATTATTTTAAAACAGATGTCTACTTTTATAGCCAGTCAATAAACAAGGCAATTTAATAATATCAACACAAACATATGCTAAACACTGGATTATGTTTTCTGAAAGTTTGTGGTTTTAATTCGGTTTCGATCAGATTTTACCAGATTGAACCATTCATTAGTCTGGACCGGTCCATACAATATTTCCAAAAATATCCAATCGTAAAATTTTATAGAGCAACCTTTCGTTTTGTGGGATTTCCGGAAAACATATTTATTAAAATCAATATGATAATCAGATGCATTCAAGTGAAACATATTTCAAGTAAATAATTCGTTTTATGCCACTACCGTAAAAATCGTAGAGGGAAAATGTAAATATAATGTTTCTAGGTCGGTTACGTATTTGTTTGATTATTCTACATCCAACACGTGAGCTTGATATGAATTTGAAGTGGAATGTCACAAAAGTGCGCATTACAAAAATATTTCTATTATTGTGCACAATTCATCAATAATACATATCTACGTACGTGTTTTTTCAGTGGTTTCTGGCACTCGCATGTTTTACTCAAGAAGTATAAAAATCCTTGTACATGAGGCATGGGGCGGTCGTTACAACACAGAAAAGAATGATTGCATGAAATAAAGCAAATAGAGGGCGGAATGCAGACGTCACTATAATAATATATTTGGAAGCAAGGGTGAAAAATCAACCAGATTTTTTTTAATTATAGATCCAGAAAGAATTCAAGGCCGCAATGCATTAGGCGGAAGAAATATATTACTATTCAAAATTATTTTGTAATCGTAAAAACGATTAATTAATTTAGTGATCAGTTTAAAGTAACGTACGTCTGGGGTACCCATTCAAAATGATTGCGCAGCTGGAAAGTACAAATACATATAAAGACGCCAATGTATCGGTTACCTACCAATGTTGGAAATCTTTAAATGGATAAAAAATTCTATCTATAGAAAAAGTAGATTCAAAATTTTGTCGAAAATAAATATTAACCAAATTCTGAACAAACTCATAGTATTAAAAGACTCAAGTTTAAGGTCAATGGAAATCACATGAAAGCAAACGGAACGAATTTTAAATCAACATCGGAACTATAACGCAGTGTTCTACCATTGATTGAAAATTATTTGCTCTTCTATAGGTAAAAGCAAAATATTTTTTCTTTATAAAAATACTATATACCGGGCATGTACCCTGCATTGTTGGGGGTTATCCTTAGGAGATAGACGTATACAACCTCAGCTTTTTTTGCAAGCGTTTTTAAGATATACAATTTCGTAACACATTACTTTGGGGTATCTCGTAAGGTTTAGCCAGCGTTAGCAATGTAAGCACCCAAAATATTTTTAAATATAATAAGTATGTATTGAATATATAAACCTTCCGGAAGAAATTCTCTAAATGGTACTGAAAACACTGAAAACCCTTTCAAAATCAGTTGCATAATTTCGAAAAACTAAGCACACAGACGATGAAGAATAAATTATTATTCCACTTGTTAATTTATTTTTATTTTTTATAGTGAATACCTCACAAGAGTCCCAACTGCTCCCGTCTGGAGCCAGTGAGACTATGGCATCCCCAATTGGGGGATGTTCTGAGGCTGAATTTAAGTGGGGAAGGGAAAGAGGAAGGTGGGGAAGTACCTGGCTATTCAGATCTAGTCACTAAACACGGCTAAAGCCATTTAGAGCAACGTTTCAATTCTGAATGGTGGTCTTACACCAGGGCGATAACTGGTAGTATCTTCCACTCTGGAACGTGCCGCAAATATACTATATATTATTTTAATTAATTAATTGTGAAATAACACAAATTAATCAAATGAAATTTATTTGCGCACGCCGGGTTCGAACCCGCGACCTTCGGAATGGCAGTCCAATGCGTTACCACTGGACTATGCCCTCCGTCATTAGCCCTGTTCCGGTAGATTTTATTGAACTCTATTCACAATCTACCAACCTACAAGTTAAGTTTGCCCTCGTGGAAACGTTCTTTATTAAAAACTAACTTCTATGGTAAAGCGTCTTTTATTTCGTTCGGTAATAAGAACCGCGGGCCTTACTTTGGTCTCGTCGTGAGGGAGGAAAGAAGCCATTACTTCATTAAATTTCACCATCACTGTGCCCCTCTGCAGCGCATACAAGACTTTCGACGTACACCACTGCACCTACATCCTACATCACAAGCGTTCCAGGAACATCCTACCTAATTTTTTTTCAATCAATCAAAGTTCTAAAAAAAATTTATAAAGTCCGTGACTCGTCAGAAATGTCATAAAATAATTTCGTGAACATAATGAAGAACATCCGCGTAAACACGTAATTGCAAAATGGCAAAAAAGTCAATGTGTATTATGTCTGATGCGTTAATGTAATGACTAATAACCGCCATGAGCAATTTATTTCCAATGGCCACGAGCCATTCAAAATTATTGATACTCAAATACAAAGTGGTGTTCGCAATCAGAATCCACCAAACTGTTTGAACACACAGGTAATAAAATAATACAATTAGCTTCTTGGAAAGCGTTATTGCTTTTGGGCCTCAATGAACCGTTGGTAGTGTTTGAAAGAGTAAATAGCGCACACAATTCTAATGAGAGAAAATCAAACAGGACATAGGTATGTATTTGACAAGTGCCTGAACGATTAAAAGAGACAGTAGTAAGTATTCAAAGATGGTTAGAACCGGAGATATGTAAATACAAATGTTAGAGGGAGCTCGCTAATTTAAAAAAAAACTATTGCTAACAATTAGCGAAAATAGTGAAAATATTTAATCAAATAGAACTCGTTTGAAGTAGAGCTTGGATTTAAAAATACACTGTGAATTTTTTCATGCCCATAACATATTAAATAACAGAACAAAACATGTTTTTAATAATTTTTGGAGCTTACTTTGCGTTTTTTTTTCCATCGAGGGAATTTCATATAATTAACGTTTCGGCATGACAAATGTATTATCTTAAAAAATGAGATACAAAAGAGAGTTATTGAACTGTCTAAAGATGACGTTGAAAATGTCGATGGTCAATTCAGAATCGTTAAGAGGAAGCTACAAGCCAACAATGTCTATATTCTTGGTATACCTTATATTGTAGGAAATAGGCATTAAAATTACTTGACAAACGGAGTCTAGAAACGTTCGATTTTAAGCACAAAACTGGTTTTTATTTAAATTGTAAATAATTTTATAAGAAAGCAAAAAAGTTAATCAAGTGAAACTGTCACAGATAATTTTAGCTATAATAATGTATTTTTTAAAAGTTGTTTCCTTTAGGCGTTCATACATTTTTATTGAAAAAATATTTTTTTTAGTAGTTTACATTTATATTTTTTACTAAGTATTTTTTTTTGTTTTCTAATCAAGCGAAATGATAGGAAAACCTTCAATTTATCTAAATCATATTTTTGGTATTCATAATGTACACCAATTCGTTACAAAGATTAATGAAAATAGTGATTTGGCATTAAGCTTCGCCTTGTAGTTAAGTCGCTGTGTTGATTGGCGCATTATGAAAGTAAGTTATACGACAAGTGCATGGGATCTCAAAGATGTCTCGAAGATCCCATGTGTTGTTCTATACATAAGCTGACTTATTTTAAAATAAATTGTATAGATCCAGAGATTAACTTAAACAAATATTTTCCTAAAATATATATTTCGGCGGGCTTCTAAATAAACAAAGTAAAATTCATTTAGTGGTTTATTTATACCTAGTTGTGAAAGTAATCTTTTTATTTTTCTGTGCCTTGTTTTGTTTCATATTTCGTTTATTACATTTTTACATTTCTTATTTAAATTACGAGTACCTTTATAATCTTAAAAAATATTATGTCAAAATCTCTATTCTGTTAAATTCTCAAGTTATTAATAAGTTGTCCTCTCCTAACCACAAGCGCCAGCTTTTGTAGGAGAGCGTATAAAATATGCTTTAATATGTTATATTTTGTAAAAAAAATAAATTATTTTATTTATTCCTAGTTGAGAACGTAATCTTTTTTATTTTTCTGTGCCTCGTTTTGTTTCATGTTTGGTATTATCTTCTTCTTCAATGATATCTAACATTGATGGGCATAATCGTCAAAATAAGTCAAAAAGAAAAAGTTATTCCTAAAATGTATTTGTTCAGGATAATTGCTTTACACAGAAAGAAAACTCACTAAACCAAGTTAGGAGGATGATACTAAAGTAATATGATACGATAGGTACTAAATAGGTGCTATTTAACAACGTTACCACGTTACCGTTAACCACTTACGGCCTGGTATATGTGTTCATTTAAAGCTCGGCTTGACTGGAATGTGGAGCTTAGCAAGGCTTGAGCCGTATATGGGTCGGAAGCCGAGATATCAGCAATATTACATTATTGTCTATGATTTTATAAGAGGAAAGTACTTTTCTATGCTGCGTGAGTAGTATATCTATGCTCCTGCGTAATCGAGAGTTCGAGAACTTTCGAAATGTCAAATGTTTTAGGCGGGCTAATTTACGAGTTTATTTATTTATAAAGTTCCCCACTTCAATCGGCATGGCATTTCAATGTACGCGAGGATTAATGTAAATTGTAGTTGTTTTGCTGTAGTCAATTCACTATTCATGAAATTGTGACAAACAAACATCTGAAAACACATATTGACTTTGATAAATTCCTCGTATAATATTTTACCAGACTATTTGTCTATTTTAGATTGATTATCAATTAAAAACGTTAACATCCCCCATCGCTCGGTGATTGTAACCGTACATACTTATAAAATTATGCAATTTAAGTATATTTCGTTGAGATTGGAGTACGTAAACGTCAAATTTGACATTTGTTACTGCTAGCGCCTCGGTGTCCAAATAGGGAACTATTCTGCTGCTTGCCAAGGCTTAAGCGGCCGGTTTGGCTCGCTTAAATTTGCGCGAGGAATGTCGCACACAGCGAGGATACGGATTGACTGATATACCGACCCTATGACGACTGTTCCATTAACCACGTTCTATAAATTATTAACCGTATTAATAAAGCACTGAGATGTTACTTACCCAAACTTAATGACATTTTTTCCATTCTATTCTTTCCCACTAATGTGCCGTGCCGGTGTACAGGACATAGTAATATATTATCGTGAGTCTATATTAAGTAGGTTAGAAGTATTAATTGTGCTCAAATGGAATAGTTTTCGCATATGTTTGTATCCCGGGAATGTAATAATTTAATCAATAAAATGTTGTTAACAATTTTCCCCGTATTTTTTCTATGAATAAGACCTACCTAGTGCTAATATATTATTATCGTTTATACTATTCTATAGAAAACCTTCGATTGGATTCCAAGATTCGACAAGCAATTCCGCTCCTACGCGTGGATGAATGAGTCTATTTTGAGCTCTGTTATCTTGTATTTGTTACATATTCATGTTATTTCCAGTTCAAGGTAAGGTGATAATAAGGTTCAGCATCACAATCACTAGACTCAAGCGGGACTAGCTGGGCATGTAGCACGACTAAAAGAAGAACGCTGGAAAATGAATTCCAAGCTGATTCCGTGTTTGAAAAGAAGGAATATCAGAGAACGTCCAAAGATGGGATGTACGTTGTTAGTGAGGTAAAACTAGAGATATTTGAGGAATATGTCCATAGATGTAAAAATTCTTCCAAGTCTTTTAAGGCCAACTTGGTCAGTTTCAACTTCTCAAAAACCCAAGCGTGTCTGATTTCGGCAAAGAGGGAGATCAATGACTGTCTGGTGCAATTTGATGGGAGCACTCTCCCCAATAAAGACTCCATTGAAATGCTTGGAGTTACTATATCAGACCGGCTCAAGTATCGGGGATCCATAGAAGCCCGAGTAAATCAGGCCTCCAAGAAGTTGGGCGTCTTGTACAGGGCTAGGAGATTCTTCAACAGTGACCAGCTGCTGACCCTGTACAAGTCTCAAGTCCGCCCAACTATTGAATTTGGGAGCCACCTTTGAGCTGGTGCCCCAAAATACTTAATAAACCTGCTTGAATCTGTGCAAAGGAGAGCGATCCGTCTGATTGACAATCCGTTGTTAACAGACCGATTGCCTTCTCTAATGCATAGACGCAATGTAAGTCGGCTCGTATGTGGAACGAGCTACCGGCATCTGTTTTTCCTTCCTCCTATAATCCGAGCCTCTTCAAGGACCGCATTAACAAATCCCTTCCTACAGCCCCTACCTTATTCCGCCTCACAACGCCGCCCAACCGGGTGGTGACATAGTTCCCCTGTCTGTACACTGCACAGGCAGGGACACTCTTGTGAGGTGTCACATAAAAAAGTACCATATTGAAGAGTAAACATTAATGCAATTATAGAGGACTTAGCTTGCAAAAAATCCGCGACGCTGCACCTGTCGCTTTGGACCAGTAGGCTACAAAATACTAACTGAATTCAACGAACAGGGCCATAATATGCTCATATTGGTTTTGCCGCTGAGAGCTTCGTTTTAGTATATGTTTTTGAGAAGGAGAGCTTACAATGGGGCTATCAGCGGCATGCCTACATATAGGTATGAAATTAATTAGCTTCTACTCAAGTTCTAGTTGTAAATCTACGGTATCGGCTACTGCGTGGACTTGATGTGTCAAATTTGCTAGTCAGTCATTGTTACGGATATGATTGTGGGCATTGTTTGTGCAGCCATTTTGCCAAATCAATGGAAAATTTTGTATCCGTGGAAAATGTCCATCCGGTGGCAAACTCACCCAGGGGCCCCCGACTGGTCTATGGGAAAATAAATATGACCCACATGTGGTAGGCTAATGTTAATATTTTAAAATGCCTTCATCGATCGAAAGTGTAATTAGAAATTATAAATATCTAGGCCAGCGCTTCCCAAGCCAGAACCAAATTTATATTTTATAATGCTACCACATCATGTACTATCATACACTTTAAGATACTACTTTTCACTCCTATACCAAACTATAAAGCTAGTTCTCGTCAAAAATTATCTAGATAATATAATACATCTAATGTGTGATAAATTAAGTGCACTATTTATGAAATTGTGACGAACAAACCGGTGAAAACACACTTATTTGTCAATTATGATTATCAATTAATAACATCAACATCCCTCATTGCTAGACGAATATAATGGTCCGTACGGATAAAATTAGGCAATTTACGTAAATTTCGATGAAATGGAAGTATGTAATTACTTACGTAAAGGTCATATTTGCCATGTCACTGAATGTCTCACAAAGCGAGGATACAAAAAGACTTATATACCGGCCCACATATTTACTATTCATTGGTTCAAGTACCAAATAGTAAACTCATAACTCGTGTACATAATTAAATCGAAGATACCGCTTACGAATCTCAATTTCCTTGGAGAATGGGGAGAGGAAGGCTGTAATGTACCTGAATATATCGATACGGTAACAAAATATAGCGACAGCCATAGTGTTGTATCTCATCATCGATGCGATAATGAGAGTAAATTCCACTCTCGAACGAGGTGAGAATAATTAAAACGGTGTATAATCAAAAACGCGTATAAATTTAAAATTTGTCCTAGTGGTGTTTTGAACCCGTGACCTCTGGGACCAGAGTCAAGGATTTATAACTCTGCCATGGAGGTCGTCAAATGCGTTAGTAAGAGTGAAGTAATAATATTATTATTACTGTTGTGATAGTCTAGCTCTAGGTCTCATTCATAATCAAATTTATTTTAATTGTTTCTTCATCTTATTTATGTCTCTCACTTTCTTTACATTATTTTAAGAGGTAATATTATAGTTGTTTATTTATACTCAGTTTTAATTAATACGGACTGATTGTTTCACAGAAATTTTACAATTCTTCAAATTCCATAATAAAAATTCCATTGCTTTGAAAGATTTATTAGTTATTGAGTTGTTTCATCATGGGCCGGTTTTTCCACTGTACTTGAATAATAACAGAACTTGAATAGAACTTTAGAACTTGAACATTAACTTTAAAATTTGATGAATTGTTCAAATTCTGCGAAACAAGCCGTCCTTGAGCTTCTTAAAAACTAGATGATTTAATTATGATTTTTTTCAATACGCAGTTTTTCTTCCATTTTACCTCTAGCATTGACCACATTTATGTGAAAAAAACTTTACTAGCGGAATCTTTTCAGGTTGGTTAAATACACTATAACTATAACATAACTAAGTATTCAGATCTAGGTACCTACCTTTATTTTTCATTTAAAAATATAAATACAGTTCCAGATCAGACGACCGTTGTGATATTATTGCATCACATGTATTATTTATCCTGGGTGTATTATTTAAAAAAAAGTTAATTTTAACGGAACAGAGCGGTGAGTGAATTCATGTATAAAATATAATATAAAAAATCATAAAGTTTAAAGATTGTCTTGATAAATATAAAAATATACAAGCAAGACTACAAAAAACAAAAAAAATTAATCCAAAAAAATTATGTACAATTAGCATTTGTGTTAAGCCGGAACTACATGTAGCCATTGGCTGAACCGGTTCAAATTAGGGGGACACACGACCGAGCCGAGCAATGCCGAGCCTGGCCATTTTGATCTGTATCACCAGCGAGTGAAAAACTCTCATGAACTAAAATCATATTTTGGACACCTACATAAAATAGATTATTCTATCATTAAATACATTCGTAAGAAATAATACAGGTATTTATTTTTCACATCGACGTGATTTCACGTCTGCTTGTTTTTTGGCTCGGCGATCTCACACACTTGGTTGAGCCGGCGAGCCATTAGCACATTTACCACATACGGCCGTGCCGAATTAAGAATTTTTGACTCGGCTTGGTGAATTTCGAACTTACCGAAGCTATGCCAAGCCATCTGAGTTTCTCCACAAATTATGAGTTTTGACACGGTGCGGCGCGGGGCCATTTGGCTTACTGGCTTTGCCGTGTGTGTCGGGTTTTATGGTAGCCTGAAGGAAAATCTCCAGGTATGGTGTAGGTGGCAAATGGTGCTACTGAATTACATCCTGGACGAGAGTGTTCTCGGATTTATAATATATAACATCAATAAACATAAATTTGTGTTCTAGATACAAACAAAACCAATGAGATACAAAACCTCTGGCGAGGCCAGCTTTACATAATATTAGTTATTAAATTTGTTTGGGAACTTTCCTCGTCCGACCGCCTTACTCTTTACGCATTCTGAAACGTGATCCTATTAAATGTCAATAGAGCAATTACAAATTTTAATAGTGAGAAAAATAGCTACCACCTTGCTGTTTTCAATATTAATCATGTTTCAATATAACTTTTCCTCGTTGAACAAAGGAAAATTTGAATCAACAAACAGCTTTCTCGAACTGTAAGATGTATATTTCAAAACTCCATAGCTCATTATATAAATGACACCGCAAGCTGAAAATAATTATAGTGTTTACCATAAAAATCACCACCAAAAAATCTGTGTAAAATTCATGACGCCAGAACTCGCTGTTTGAAACAAATTTCAGGTTTGCAGTTGACAAAAGTTATTCATATTAATCTTATAATAATAATCGTACAAGTACCACGTGTGACAAAAATGTAAATATAAATTAAATTGAAATTTATTAATTGTGGACATTAGTGGATTAATTATTATTTTATGTTGTGTGTTGTGGAAAAAAACAGTCATATCAGCATTATTAGATTGTAATAACAAAACAATATAATATATGATTTAAAATGATTCGTGGAATTGATTGACGTCAGAAACCAGATTCTCCGTAAAAAAAGAAAAAGTGGATCCTATTTGTAAATAAAAAAACCTACAGATGTGCATTTCAAATATCATTATCATCCGACTTATGTTTAAAAATGTATTTATTGCATTATTTTTAAATCAGTATAAATGGTCTCCGTTATACAATTATGTAGGAGACATATCCTACTTCATTTTGACTGAGCTTTTTGTACGTAGAATCATAATTCTCAAACGGTGATCTCTGACGTTACGAAATTTTTTGTTAGAAATTTCAAGCAATCGGCAAAATTTCGAAGCAACCGTTTTTTCAGGTTGCAATGTCATTTCAATCATGAGCTGCGATGCTCTGAAAAATTTATTCAACTGACGAAAAATAAAACGTTCTGTTTGTTCCAATTTTTTTCAATTGATCACCTAAAATATTCACGTTTATATTGACATTGCATCCTGAACAAATAGTTTCTTCGAAATTTTGACAATTGCTTGAAATTTCTGGTTCCATGATAATTCAACACAGTGACAATTCAACACACTATTAAAAAGTGACATAAAGTCATTAGAAACGATGAAAAAAATATTTTTTTTAACCTAACCTAACCTAACCTAACCTACTTAACCCAGTTAATAAAGTTTTTGTTTCCTCACTTTCCATGACATTTTAAAGATGTGATGAATTATCATTGTGATGATTATTATTATAGCTCCGGCGAAGCAAGGTAGTAACTAGTAGTTAGTAAATTCTTAGGTAGGTACTAGTTACATAATAAAATAACTTAACTGAAAAAACGTCATTTTCCAGTTAATCTTAGGTATATGAGAATAATAAGGAAGGTATTTCCGAAGAATTACCATTATTAGGTGTGTAATTGCTGCCAGAGGAAACGTGCGGAAATTTAGCTGGTCTTGTGACCAGAGTGGCACTTTATTAGTATTAAATTATATAATCTTTCCAAGACGCCTTCCATTGAAATGCTCGGTGTAACTTAGTGACCAGCTCAGGCACGGGAGTTCCATCGAAGCCAGCCAAGTTATCATTTCAGAAGCTGGCCGAACTGCACTGTACTTTAAGGCGAAGTAATGCAAAATCATGTGTTCTGAGTATGAAAATCTGATCACTTTTTTTTAGATGCTTTAATCAAATACTGCGAGTATACACATTATATTATGTCTTTTTATAAAACACAGTAAAAAAATATCATGCCTGTAAAAGCTGCTTTAAAGTTCAAAATCGCCTTCTTACGAATCCCTTTTCGGTTATGGTTGTATTGTATAATGTTTCAAATAAAGTTAAAACATTTAAATATTTGCAAAATAAAATAAAACACACTTTTCGGTGATGTGACAGGCGGCTAATGTTAAGCGGGAATTTAAATCTAATTGCAATCTACATAAGGAGTGTTATTGATTGTGGCCCGATTCCAAATGTTACACGATGTCATCTTAATAATACACAACTGCTGACCCTGTACAAATTGCAAGTGCACCCTACTGTTGAATTTGGAAACCACCTCTAGTCTGGAGCCCCAAAATACTCGAAAGAGTCGGTGCAGAAACGGGCTGTCTGTTGAAAATATTCCCCTCTCTTAACAAACGGATTGCAATCCTTAGAGGACAGGCGTTTGGTAGGTATGCTGTCCTTGTTCTACCGGTATTACAATGGAAGATGCTCCGATGAACTAGCGTCAATGATTTCTTTGGCACTGATGTTTAGTCGGGTAACACGTTAAACGCGCACCCAACATATGTACATGGTTAACATTTGTCTCATGAAAACGGGTCGCTTCTACGACTCGTTTATGAGTTCAACAGGTCGGCTGTGTTTCTTCCCTCCTACAACATGGGTCTCTCCAAAACTTATGTTGACTCCTTCCTCGCCTCAAAAAGCATCTGCCACATTACAGGGACACCCTCAGCGTGGCGGGTGTAATAATACTAAAAGTGTATCTAGTATGAACTAAATAAAAAAATATAATTACAATTTAAAATTTTGAGAATAATAAATGTAGGTATTCCTGAATACAAAATGTTAATAATGACAATGTTACGTAAGTACCTACAACGTTGAAGATCAGTAGGATTTAGAGTTTAGAGGTCCAATTATAAGTTCTACCGAGCCGAACCCTCTGATATGAAAATATCTGGAGTCGGTGAATTATTTTCCCATTTGATCTCTGGTGATTTGACGTGTTGTTTTTGTATTTATTATGCTTATATATTGCACTTGCATATTGTGAATTGACTAGATGATCATTTGTGGAAAAGTGTGGAAGGGTTTAGTTTTTTCTGTGGGGAAGATTTAACCCGGACATAAAGTCGGAAAAACAGGTTACAAGATTAATTTCCGTTAAGCGTAAAATATAAATTTTTAATGGATTTGTTTAATTAAAAAAAATAGATGTTAAAACCCTCATATTAATTATTATAACAACAATATTCAAACATTGTCAATTAGAAAACATTTTTTTTTGTTTTTAAATAATAATGTGTTTGCAGGATCGCCCCTAGCCGGAGTCAATTGCATAAGATCAGAACTGAGTGCGATTTATTTTAACTCTTGTCACATCGCGGCCAGACCGAAAGAATTTCCATCGCTTCAAACAAAGCTTCATCGCACAACGGCCTTACCATTGATATGTATTGTTTATAAAGGAGAAACCTTACTATTTGTATTTTTGTTTGTTAAACTATCACGTCCAATGATCATTTTCCATGTTGACATTGAAATCCAGAATTAACAACACTTACGTAGGTACCTATTGCGTCCTGCTACGGTTAGACGACTAATTGCACAGAACTACGAGGGCTTCTTTTATCCACACTGTTTCATTAACAATTGATTGCGGAGAAGGGAATCGAATGCATCGCGTAATGGTTTAGACACATAGATATGTCAATACCTGAATCAATGATGCTAACAATAAACTTATATAATAGTGAACTGTGAACAAAAATGACGCAATCAGTGATATTTTTTTCTAATAATCATTTTCCAAATACGCGGCGGAATCTCATAGTATTATGATTCAGATTATCTGCCATTTGAGGCAATCCGCCAAACCATAATTTAAAAAAAAAATCGGCGAATAATTACCTACGTACCTACTATTCGTCTTAATGGAGAGGTGATTTCTTTTGAAACAAACTTGATTTTACCTTACGTCTTGTCTGAAAAAGCGTTGAAGTTAAATCATTCATAAATGTATGATTGGTATAAACTGATTTTTTTTTATGGCGTAAAATATGTGGCAATGTAAGATATTTATTATTTATACACAGATTTAGTCCAATACTAAATGAATGATTTAAGAATTTTAGTGCTAAGACTGTTAGGTACCTAAAATATCTAACTTTCTCAGTTTTCAGACAAAGTTACCTATAAATTATAGGTAGGTTCTCAGATACCTACCTAGTCGACGGCATTAATCACAGTCTGACGGCCGGCATAGTCCAGTGGTAACGCATTGGACTGCCATACCGAAGGTCGCGGGTTCGAACCCGGCGTGCGCAAATAAATTTTATTTGATTAATTTGTGTTATTTCACAATTAATTAATTAAAATAATATATATTATATTTGCGGCACGTTCCAGAGTGGAAGATACTACTTACCAGTATCGCCCTGGTGTAAGACCACCATTCAGAATTGAAACGTTGCTCCAAATGGCTTTCGCCGTGTTTAGTGACTAGATCTGAATAGCCAGGTACTTCCCCACCTTCCTCTTTCCCTTCCCCACTTACCTTCAGCCTCACAACATCCCCCAATTGGGGATGCCATAGTCTCACTGGCTCCAGACGGGAGCAGTTGGGACTCTTGTGAGGTATTCACTATAAAAAAAATAAAAAAATAGTGTATTTTGTCTTGTGTATTTCGTCTTTCGTCTGTATGACTGAATCAGCTCAAGTTGGGTAATAATTAAATTAATATACCGCTACCTGACGTAATTAGGTATATTTACCATTGGCCTTGGCTATGAGCTACAAGTCGTTCAAAATCGATATGCCTAATTAATTATTCAATAAGCAAAGATACGACAGTCAAATTGAATAAATACTGAAAGCCAATCTTTTGTAAATAAGTTATTGTCTACATTTATTACAAAATAATCCGAGATGTTCCCAAATCTCCACAAATGTTTTTAAATATTTCAAAATTAGCTAGCTTGCAAACAATTGGCAATACTTACGCAAATGTTTTAGATATATGTTCAATAATAATAAAAAGTAAGGGAAGCATAATACTCTTCTGCATAGGTTCCATATAACTTAAATATCAAATTTTACTTGATTACTGTTCCGCTAATTTATTACGTGTAAGTAAAAACCCACATATAAATAAACAAATAAAATTGTCTTTGTTTCCAAAACAGCAACTCTGAAGCTAAGAAAAACTTTATTTTACGCCCAGTAGTTTAATAATATAAAATAATGTCGAAAATATATAATCAAAAAAAGAAGATATGCCGCGTCACAGTTTTGCTTGTTTCATATTATTTTTAAGTTATTGAACAAGGAAAATGTGTATGAAAACAATCAAAACCAGATATTACACAAATTTACCTCGTTCAGAAAACGTACAATTCAAGTTCATTATCGTTTTCTCTATACAACGAAATGCTTTACCCAACCTCTGGGGGAAATTCTACGTGTTAGCAGGAATAAGCAAAAGTATAAATATTTAAATGTACCTGAATTCTTTTAGATTTTTTCACGACGCCATCATAATTAATATGTATATTATATATCGAGTGCAATGGATATAATTGACATGTATTATGTTTGTAAAGAGGGGAAACTGTGATGTGGCAACGACAAGTACAATTTATTTAAAAGATCATCTCAATAGTACGCGAAAACGCAAAAGCGGAATTGCAAATACCTACTGCATAGTGCCTAATGTAATGATCTTTGTTCGAATCTTATGAAAACTAGATATTTGTACATATTTTAAGTGATATATTAGTGAGATCCACAAAAAATGTATTCATCTTGTTTTGGACGAAACCAAGCCGTATTCAGAAAAAAAAAATTGTTTATATAATTAAAAATAAATAACTTTTGCTCCCTTATCCTGTTAACCGGGGAATTCCGTTTTGAATTACGCAGCATATAACGGGCGCGAACTCCTTCAGTAGGACTATCAGTACGTCACGCCCGGAGGACGTAATTTCATATTATTTTTTTTTTCCCTTTATGCATTATAAAAATGAAAACATCGAATTAAAAAATAGAAACTTTACAAACAATTATAAAGATTTCAAAAAATATAAAAAAGGTTATAATTACAGAACAATAAACAAAAACACACAGATTAAAGAGAAACATTCATTTAAAAAATAAAATAAGTAAAAATTAAAAACTCAATTTCCGTGTGATATCTCGGAAATATACGTCTCGCTCGTTCCAGGGCGCAACATATATTTCAAGGACGTATTCATATGTCCTACCCGTACCCTATACTGTTTACGTTTGACGTATTTATACGTCCCGCCCGGTTAACAGGTTAAGTGATAATTATGCTGGCTTAGTTGTTTATCTTAGGATTTATGCACACGTTCATAATAATAAAATAAAATAAATATATAAATAACACACAAAGGACAGTAAATTAAATAATCCTAATTTAATTTGTAATAAATATATTTTGCTTTCCAAAGAAGATTCGGCTGTCAGAATTGATAGTGGAACATAATGATTAATCAAATAATGAATATATCAAATCGTGTTTCTTTGGATATGATTTAATATTTTAACGGTCAGTAATAAAATGGTAAAAAAATTGAGGTGATAACACCGTATGTTTAACCTGCACGGAGAAAACTTACGGAAATAAATTACTAATTTATCGAAAATTTCTTAAAATTATTCGTATTCCTCGTATTAAACACTGGATAGCAGTGCCAGAACGAATGAATTGACAGATTTCGTAACAAACTATCAATAAAACACGAATGTGTTATGGCGATGTCACATCACGTGTTCATAAAAATTGTAATATTTTCGCATTTCGTCATTAAACAATAACACGATAAACGCAGCTGCATGAACTCACCTTCCGATTTATTATGAATGTACTAATAGTTTTTTTAGGAAATGGCTTGATATAATATTTTTAACATGATTTTAATAAATCAACAATACCCATTTTTCTAAGATTAAAAAGGTAATACCGACAATACGATTTAATACCCTAAAAATCAACCATCATAACTGTTATAATTAGTAACAAAATATAATAATATTAATCAAAAATAAAACAGGTTTTTTAAATGTCTTAAAATAACGCAATACCATTGAGCTGAGCTGTAGTAGTTATCAACGGCCTTAGTACATCGTTATAATTTTTTGCTAACTTCTAACTAAGGAACACTTTAGAACCGAGACAATAATACAGGAAAATAATTACTTCTTAGGTAGCTTACGGTTTTAATTGACATAATCACATTATTATTGTATTACAAGATGCGATCTGGTAAATCCTTTATGGGTTGTATAGTTAATTGACCGCCAGTATTTCGCTGCTAATTCCGTTTTAATTAATGCATCGTGGCAACTTGGCATTGGCCTTCTTAAATAGTAATTGTGAATTAACTATATTATCTGTATAAATAATGCTCATACAGATGTTTCAATGGAAGAGAGACAAATTAAATCTTTCCGATGTCACTTGTTTATAGTTCAGGCGTCACGGCGATTGGTGCAAATGCCGTAAAGACGTTTCAGACGAATTCCTAACAAAATAATCATAATATGTATACCATATTATGATAATATTGACCGATATTGCGAAGGCTTTTTCATTGATAAAAGCTCAAAAGGTAATTAGAGGAGATTAGTTCAACCAATGCTTGTAAAAAATGTTTATCCCATAATTAATAAAATATAACTGATAAGACCTTCGAAAAGTAATGCCATATATTAATTCAAAACCATAAAACAAAAAAATATTTTCCAAATCAAAAAACTCTCCAGAGCTCGGGTTTACGAAATTTTCACAGCTTTTCATACACAATTGTTGGAACTATTTTCCATCGTGAGCTTCGAAATTTATAACATTCTTTTACATATCAAAATATAATTAATTCCACATATTTTTGTCCTTAGCAAATTGATCATTAGATTAAAAAAATGTTCTACAGACATTTGTATCTTGTCAAAGTTGGGCCGATAGAGATTAGTGGTAAACGAATGATCAATGTAGAAAACTTTAGTAATCTCCCTATTAATATATGTTAACCATAAAATTAAAGTATCTACCTTTTTCTTACATTTTTATAAATAAAGGTTCCGGTTTAAAAAAAAATTTGTCAAAATAGTAGATAACAGCTTAAATAAATAGCTAGTAACCCATATTTGGTGCCAGATGTCGACACTCTTCAAATTATCGAATTTCAGAGAAATGTACGAGTAATTGCAACCTAAGTCCAAATAATGCATTGTCATCGACAACGAGTCTATCTGCCGAGTTACAGTTCGATCGGATGTCGGGAAGTGGGTTAATATCCACTTCCAAGATTCCATTCCATTCATTCATTCAATCATATAAACTAAATAAATTCAAATAGTGTTATATAAAAATAAAATGAATTAAACGATGCTTTGAGAATGACTGAAGTAAAACACAATTAATGCAAATCAATTAAATAATGCTGTTTATACTATATCCATGTTTATGTAATTGAGATATTTCAGGCTATGCAAAAACAACATCTCTCGTATAAGGCTATTGAGATCAAATAGCTACAGCGAAGAGCAATACAACTTTACTGGTTTTTACGGCCAAAAGTATTATTGTGATTAATTTTTGGGATATTATTTAGTAAAGTACCTGCACTGATGATGGGAGGAGGAATAATGGCATAATAACCCAACATTTAATCAAAAATAAAAACGTTTTGTGTTTTTTATTATTATTTTTAATATAAACAAAGTTGTATTGTGCAGTTGAGCACTCGTTTGTAACGATTATGCCATGGTGAATCTACAACCTATCCGTGACATGATGTGACGTGGTGAACAAATAATTAAACATATCTGTACGATGGTACATACAGGTATATAGTAAGTACGGGAACCTACGTATTGTGATAACCGAACTTAACAGAACAGTGACAAAACAAAACTCTTTTAAAGAGTGATCAGTGATGCAAAAAAACCTAGGCTTAACCTTAAAAGGCCTACAGAAGGATAACTTTTTTTAAATTTTAGCCTTTTACCCAGTACGCTCATATCTGTTAGGTATCGAAATCATCCTCATAAACATAGGTAGGTACCTAAGGTACAAAATTTTCAGTTAGGTAGGTACCTAACTGAAAATTTATCTTTTCAACTAAATGAGAACTTTAAAAGTAATGCATAATCTTCACTAAAGAGCACTTAAAAGATGATTCAAAAACATTTCTCGAATTGTCGCGAAATTCGCATAGCCTTTTTAACTTGTTTTAGTTCGCAACACGGTTTCGTTAATTAAACTTTTACGAAAAGTGTAGATGACGTGCCAAAATATTTTCAGTAATTGAATAACGAAAAAGGGTATTGTAAAATTCAATCAAAAGAAAATATTTTCTGCTAGTATTACGTACAATATTTATTCTTTAGTAAATTGTACAATCATGGTTTGGGAGGTCATAAAAATTTTCCTCGTTCAGAAAACATACAATTCAAGTTCATTATCGTTCTCTCCATCCGTGTCTGATGGAATTCGTTTCAAGTAATGTTGTTCTTAATCTTTCGTAGATTGTTTCTTGTGCTCAGCATTATGCGGAATATGAGTTTTATAAGCACAATAAACACCATTAAAACTAGAATCTCATAATTATTAATCTAATGGCTCGGTCGGGGACAGATATTTCTGTAGAAGTATATTGATAGGTGTTACAGCGGAAAGGAAAAAATCCGTATGCCGAAGGACTCAAATCTCTGGAAAGTGGAGTTCTGTCACCACGAAAGTTGTACAGCTATTGAATGGTACACACACTCTGGCACGCCTTTACCCAATTTTTTTAAAATAATATATAGCTTTTACCGCCGTTTTCCATCCATCCTGTCGAGTGTTTTTTCAAGACATTTTAAATAATGGGTGGTTGGCGTTCCTCCATTAATTATTTTATTACGAATCGTTTATCTGTAGAAAATTGAGATAAAATTTCTGTAATATTTGAATGTAAGCCATTTTTATATTTGCAAGTGTGTACTTTGTGCTCGTTTTTTATCAGTACCTATTTAGACAAAATGACGTTATTTTTTTAAATTATCGATATAAGTGTTCCGTTCATTTGTATTTATAAAACGCCAGTGAGCTAAAACGATACTATAATTGAAAATTTAATGTTACATGTTTTGATAAAAAAAAAATATTTTTATTATCATAAAGTACGATACATATTAAAATAGTATACCTACTTTTAATCGACTCTCAAAATAAATCTTAATGGTTGTTCTGCTGATATTTGCCCCTTTTGATTAATGAGTTGGCCGACCACTAGCCTAACCTAACGTAGTTAAAGTTATACATTTCCGTAGTACATTATTTTAATGTATCTCAAAAGGTTTAACCAGCGTAGCAATGTAAGCGCCCGAAAATATATTTTACGATTTGATTGCAAAACATCGATTTTTCTCTACTCTCTATAAATATAATAAACATGTATTATACATATATGTGCATATCACATAGGTTAGGTTATTTTTCTTCAAAGATCTGTTTAGGAAATGACTCTATATTGGACTAATGTAGTATTTATGTTTTATACATTTTAACACTAATTATACATTTTGTTATTGAATCAATAATGGTACGAAAACAAAACATGAGGTTTCTTTTTAGCGGCAAAAAGTCATCAATAATAGGGTGGAAGGAAGGCACATTGAATTAGCAGGGTTCAAATAAAAAATGCTCTGATCCAAATATTTTTTTTATCGGGTGTTGCAAAACCACTTTCACTTTCCTACTCGTTTTACTCGGATTTTTGTCACCATAGTTAAAACTTAAAACTAAACTATAAATTAAAAGGTTGAGGTAAAGGTTTTACAATGTTTCATTATATTTCAGCATAACGGTCACGTTTTGTATGTCTGCTGAATACATTTTGATCAAAAGCTGAAATAGACTGAGGACCGTTAAAATGTCAAAAAATCAAAATGGCTCTAATCATCGATTTGATGGTCATTAAGTGTGTCAATCAATAAACCCAATTTAAGATAGCAATCAGTCAGTGTTGCAGAAATTTTCACCTTTTTGTAGTATATCTAATTGTCGCTACGCGACAAATTAGGTACCTATACATTTTGTAAAAACTAGTCAAGAAAAATATGATTAATTCAGTTTGAAAGACATAATAATTTTGTGTCGTGAATTAACGATCCGAGTTCGTGCTACCGCCACTCCGATACGTTGTATCAGCACATGATAATTATAGTTAAATTTATGCCTCTCTGACTCCATCTACGATGCATAGCAATAATTACATTGTAGATGGTTTAATTTTAGCACTGCCATACGGCTTCTCTGAGAAATGTATTTAAATAGACAAATTTAGTACGAAACAATGGCTTGGGGCTTAAGTGATCACCTCGTGCGTTTTTAATTGCGTTGCACAATGGGATAATAGTGTGTGCTACCTTAAATGGTAAAATATCTCACACAGTGCAAGCACACATCTCACGAGCTCTGTGACACAGGTGTACGAGGTCTCAATATTTTCTGGAACGAAAAATACTCTAGGTTTTAGCCATATTTAGAAGAATACCGAAATAAATTACAAATGTAGAATTTTTAGACAAAGTTTTAAGCGCAGTACAGGTACAGATGACTAAAGAAGAAGAAGTAATGAATGTGGTGGTTTCTTGCTTACCTGGAAAGAGGGTCGACGAAGACGGCCATGATGGCCACAGCGACAGCCACGCAGGCCAGGTAAATGGCGGAGATCTCGTAGATCTCCGAGTCGGGAGGTCGCTCCAGGTTGTCATTGCCGTGGTTGGCCACAACGCAGAAGTTTGCTCCGCACAGGTTGAGCGCGTTCTCGGCCAGCGAGGCGTTCTCGCTGGTCCCCCCGTGCACTGCCTTGCCGTGGGCGCCCGATGACAAAACTGCAACACCAAATACAATTAGCTACCTTCTAGTTTGACACTCAAACTTCGTATGGATGCATAGATATCCAAACTGATAGCCAGCCCATCACTGAAAGGGGAATAAACCAAGTTGCGCGGAGCGCGGAGTGGGCGTGACCGTATCTTTTCTGTAATTTGTCAATAAATGAATCTGATAGTATACAGGCAATTCACATTGTAATATCACAATTTAGTCCGCGACTGACTAAAATTTTCTTTCGCATTACGTAAGACATAAGTCTTTTTTACAAATAGCTCCCAGATTATTGGCTGCATAAATAAATAACTACAAACCCCAAATCTTGTGAATTAGTTTGGGCTCTTAACCATAACTGATTATTTGTTACACTTTCAGATAGTTTTTACGAACATAATTTACCCACCTCACACATTTTTACCATAGCTCCGCAATTCGATTTTAAGGCGATACGTTTTTTTAACCACAATAAATAAATAGAATTACGTTCATGTGATGTAAATTGACTGGTTTGAGCGCTGTAAAGCCAAAATACTGTATCTATAGATACGGCATATTGCCATAACATGGGCGCTGATGCTCGAGACTTGATGACAGTATGCAGAGTTGTAGAGTAGTTCCGAATAGTGTGGAAGGTAAACAAGTGTAATATAGGTTTTATTAAACATATTATTCATTTATTTTTAAATTTCACGCCCAACAGGGCAACAAGTCTATTATTTTTTGACACTAAAAACACGTAAATGCAAAGTGGAATAATAGTAGTTTTGTAATAGTACAATAAATAAGTAGAAGCAGTGCCAGGCAATTTGTTTAATTAAATGTGTTGTTCTACTTTCCGATATAAATTCAACTAAGTTCAGTTTATATTTAGTGGTTGATGCGTTAAACATGTCAACAAAATCTTTATAATCACTACCCAAATTCTGTATATGGCCAACGGGAGTATGCAATTGTGATTCCGTGTTGGAGTTGTCACAATAAAACTGTAGATTACCGATATTGATTTGCGAGGTAAAATATTGTAGTTGAGGACTGTCAATTATAGAATTTATGATTTCATATAAGCAAGTCATTAACTATTCTAAGTTCGGATAATTTTAGTAAATTTATATCAAAATAAACTTAATGGTGCTGAATGACCGTTTGACGTCTTTTCACGTTTGAATTTCTGGGAAAAAACTGGGCCTAACATGGAAAAAACCCGTTATCCGACAGAAATTATATATTTATGTTATTGCTAAATTAAAAAAAAAAACTTTTCAAAAGTCAAACTTTGATGGTTTAAACATTTTTTTCTGTTGCATAGTTGAAGGTCACAGATTTTTGAATATTATTTACTAATCTTTTATTATATCTTTAATAATGTGAGCACCACACGAGATTCCCAACCATCTAGAACCAGTGAGACTAGGACATCCCTAAATGGGTGGCCGAATGAAGTGGAGAGAGGAAGGAGATGGTAAAGATGATGAAGGGGAAGAACCCATGCTATTCGAATCTGGCCAACAAACACATTTAAAGACATTTCAAGCAAAGTTTTGATTCTGAATGGTGGTCTTTCTCTAGGGCGATACTAAAAGTATCTACCAGTCTGAAACGTGCAGCAAATTTCATATATATTCTTTTTAATTAATTAATTGTGAAATAACTCAAATTAATCACATAAATTTTACTAGCACTAAAGTTTACATTTTATTTAGCTACAAAATTTAACATTTTATCTGTTGTATATATCTATTCTATAACCACTACAATAGTATTATATTACCTACATACTTCACAACATTGAGACAAAACCCAAGTAAAACTGCAAGACTTTTAACACCCATAACATTTAAACTGAGTTCATTGAACATTTTCAAGAATTTATATACTAAACTCAACACAAAAAAACATTTTCAACTGCACCATAGAGGTACTACAAGCTGTAAGGCAAGAAAGTATAAAAATAATATCTCATTCATCTCGTTTATCGGAATTATAAATATGCGTAAACGCGTGTAAATTGCTTTATAACTCATTCCGATGAGGTACACCGGTTTGTAATGAAGATACGGCGGCATGTATTTTGTTAACATCTGTTCTGTAAATTATGCAAATTAGCCAGATTAAGTAATGAATTATGTAATAAAATAAGGATAACACATAAATAGTCCTATAATTGTGCCCATAAAATCACCATTAGTTAGCCTAGTATTAAATAGGTGAACATGACAATTCCATACATTAATTCTATCCGTTATAGGCCTACTTATTATTATGGTTTTGTTTTTTTCAAAACCTTGACCGATTTAAAACGTGGTTAATAATAATTGGGATGTTATTATTGTCAAAAGCAATTTTGTATAGTCCTACGCAATTAGATATTCATATCATATTTTCCTAAATCATTGGGAGCAAAGGCCGTGATCGTAGGTACATTATTTTTAATTGTTGAAGATTGAAATTGATCCAAAATGACCTTCACATTATGGTGTTGTGCCATTTTACTCTTCTTTCTCGAGTCTATGTTTAGGAAAACCTTACCGTATTCATCATCAAGATTTCATGGAAAATAATAGGGAAAATTGCATAAGTTACGAATGCTACTTTCCTAGTCATAAAATATCTAGTTTTAATGATGATCTTCTTATCAACAAACAGACTTATTTCTAAAATATCTTACATCTAAAATTTTAACCATTGCATTAGTTTTCTAAAGCAGAGTAATCTCTCGAAACCTGAGCAGTGGAGTCATAAAATTTTCACAGCTCTTTCCATCTGAATAACATTATTATTATTATTAATTTCCATTTATAGTTATTTATGCATAAAAAAATTAATAAGTAGGTACGTAATTTTATGTGTTCCTTATAAACAATTACACACCCAAATGTTGTAGCTCAGACGAACAGGGGGTACTATAATACATTAATTTAATATTATAGAAGCCCTTACTAATAAACGTGTTTAAAATTTTACATATTTGATAAATAACCATAAATTTATGGTAAATGGTTGTTAATAAATTGTTTAATTTTTTTATTTAAGGGCGAGAATTATATTTCCAAACTACGTAAAATTATTTTTAAATGTGTTTTTTTAAATTTTATTATAAGTGAATGGTTCTGAATTGAATGTTATTTTAATAATAATATTTATACACAGTGCGGGGGGCATCAACTAGCATTACAGTAGTACTGGAGGCCGGTAATCATTTCAAGAGGATCAGTGGACAGAAGCCACTACTCCAAAATATTTAGCAGTTGATGGTTCGTGTCCTGTCATAAGTTATTTTGTTTATTATTGTTTGAAATGTTTTCCGATTTTTTTGTTATTTTATTGTTTGTTTAACTATTTTTTGTGGCTTTTGCAGAAACGATGTAACCAAAAGTAATAAGGTTGTTAAGGGACCGTTGAGTTAAGACTGAGTGAAAAAAGAAGTGTCAGGTTAATGAGGTAATTAAAACGAATGAGACAAGAATACAAGAAGAGTTATGAATGTAAACGAGCAACGAATACACGTAACTGCTAATTAATTTCATCACAACTCTTTACACAATCCTAACATGATTCACACCCAGAGAAACTTGTGATTGGATAACTTACTTTAAATTAAAAAATTTATGGTAAATAGTTTTTTATTTTTTTTTTATTTTTTTTTTATTTTTTTTATTTTTTTTTTAAATTTATTTATTGTTATTAAGTTTAATTTGTAGAACTCCATTTTATTTTTTTTTATTTTTATTTTTTATTTATTCAATAATATTGTTATTGGGTTTATAAAAACAGTTTATTTTTAAACAAGTTCTGCTGTGTAATTATTATTACGCGTGACAGCTGTTTCGCCCTCTGAAGGCATTATCAAACTGTGGGTAGCCCACTTACAGACGATACATTTATATTATTTCTAGGTAGGTATTTTAATTTCATTTACTGATTTCTTAATTGATTTCTAAGTAAAATATTAAAAAATATTAATGGTTATTACCCCAGCAAAGTTTCCCCAATTAGCCATAATAAATAAATGGTAAATGGTTGTTAATAAATTGTTTAATTTTTTTATTTAAGGGCGAGAATTATATTTCCAAACTACGTATAATTATTTTTAAATGTGTTTTTTTAAATTTTATTATAAGTGAATGGTTCTGAATTGAATGTTATTTTAATAATAATATTTATACACAGTGCGGGGGGCACCAACTAGCATTACAGTAGTACTGGTGGCCGGTAATCATTTCAAGAGGATCAGTGGACAAAAGCCACTACTCCAAAATATTTAGCAGTTGATGGTTCGTGTCCTGTCATAAGTTATTTTAATAATAATGTCTATAAACAGTGCGGAGGCACCAATTAGCATTACAGTAAGTAAGTAGTACGGTAGTACTGGAGGCCGGTGATCATTTCAAGAGGTTAAGTGAACAGAAGCCATAACTCCAAAATATTTAGCACTTGATGGTTCGTGTCCTGTCATAAGTTATTTTAATAATAATGTCTATAAACAGTGCGGAGGCATCAATTAGCATTACAGTAAGTAAGTAGTACGGTAGTACTGGAGGCCGGTGATCATTTCAAGAGGATTAGTGGACAGAAGCCATTACTCTTAAATATTTAGCACTTGATGGCTCGTGTCCTGTTATAGGTTATTTTAATAATAATATCTATAAACAGTGCGGGTGGCCTCAATCAGCATTACAGTGAGTAGTACGATGGTACTGGAGGCCGGAGATTATTTCAAGAGGATCAGTGGACAGAAACCATTACTCCAAATTAATCAGGACTTGATGGATCGTGTCCTGTTATAGGTTATTTTAATAATAATATCTATAAACAGTGCGGGGGCATCAATCAATATGACAGTAGTAGTAGTAGTACGGTAGTACTGGAGGCCGTTATCATTTCAAGAGGATCAGTGGACAGAAGCCATTACAACAAAATAATTAGCACTTGATGGCTCGTGTCCTGTCATAGGTTATTGTTATCTATTTTTATCGAGCTCCATAGCGGTTACAATAATTTTAGCAGTGTGATTAGACTCACGTTTTGATGGCCAAACACAAACGTATAAATTCGCAACCCGACTATGAAAACAGTTTTCAGAAATAAGGTTTTTTCAAGAACACGACAAGGTGTAATTAGTTTGTTTGTTTCCAATTGAAAGTTAGGAAATAGATGGGAATGTGTTTGTTTAACTATTTTTTGTGGTTTTTGCAGAAACGATGTAACCAAAAGTAATAAGGTTGTTAAGGGACCGTTGAGTTAAGACTGAGTGAAAAAAGAAGTGTCAGGTTAATGAGGTAATTAAAACGAATTAGACAAGAATACAAGAAGAGTTATGAATGTAAACGAGCAACGAATACACGTAACTGCTAATTAATTTCATCACAACTCTTTACACAATCCTAACATGATTCACACCCAGAGAAACTTGTGATTGGATAACTTACTTTGATAAGTAAGTTATCCAATCTATACATCATCCAAATTATTGAGTGTAAAAATGTACACACTATTTTTTCAGATATTAAGTTACAAACAACTTTCTTTTTTGGCTGCGCCAGTAATGTTAAATGTATATAGTTCTGAAAAAGGTGACTATGTTAATATTTAAAGTTCCAAAATTTAAATTTGAACATCAGTGGTAAAAAATGAAACATTGCTCAACAAGTGTCAATGTTACAGTCGCAATATTACATTCAAGCAAAAACAAAACATTCGAACGCACAGTCAAGGCTTTGAAAAAAAAAACGTGAAACCAAATTTACATACAAACAAACGGATCTTTACGGATATGTATAACAAGAAGCCCTTGTTGCCTCAATGATTGACTATGCTTATTTCTAAACCATTTTTTTAAATAATGCCTGCAGAATCTTACACGTCGAGGCGAAATGAAATGTTTTCTATTTTATAATATCTTTAACAATTGTTGCTTCTTTAATAATGTTGCACAAAACTATTTTAAATTTCATATATTTGAAAAAGCCCGCAAGGGCTATTGTAATATACATAAACAATGGAATAATCCCGAAAATACCAATATTTAACGTTGACGTTGAGTGAAATAACCATGAATATAGGTAGGTAAGTTCCATGGAATATAATTACCATTACAATAATCTTAATATATGTGTTCTAACTACCATGTAGTATTACATTTACAAGATAAATCTCTCTGTTCTAAGAAGTATGCGATTTCAATCATTACTTTATTCATGGTCAGTTTCGTTTTAAGCACACGTTCCGATAATTATGTGTGTTGAGGTAAAATTTATTTGCCTTTTAATTAACCCGAATCAATGTTGTTTTCTTTCGAATCAATATGTACTTGTTTGTTTATAATTTGTCTTCGATATGTCGTATTTTTGGAAGCAATATTAAATGTTAAATTACATTATCGGTAATTACCTGCATTGTTACAGTTTTAATATCCCAAACTAAGCTTCGATGAATACTTCCTGAGAAAGAAAACGTCTCAACGGTTTGATTTAAATAAAAAAAAACAGCAAAAAAATACCAAACTTTCCACCATTATTACTTATTAGTTTTTTTCCATAATTCAGGAAATTTGTTTGATAATGACAATATTTGTGAAGTCTTTCGTATTTTTTGTTATTAATGTGTGTGTCTCATTTATATTGTCAATCATCACATTAAGTTTGCGCGTATTGGATTAGTTTTTTACAATTTTGTTTTCATTTAACAAATACTGAAATATTTTTTTTTTCATTTCTTGAGAATTTGTATGGGTATCGGATATCTATGCTATTTAGATTATGCTGTAATTTAATAATCGGGTTATTTATGGGTTTGTATAGTTTGGCATCATCGGCAAATAATTCTATTTGGAATTATTTTTATCGTATTATATAATTCTTATTATCATGTCACTGTCTTATAATGTTACATATATTATTATTAATAATAGATACGTTTTTATTAATAATACAAACGTTTTTTTTTATTAATAATACATACATTTTTATAAAAAATTATTATAAGCGATAAAATTAGTCACTTGAAATATCCATACAAATTGAAAATATCTCCCGAGTAAATGCCGCCAACGGGAATTGAACCCGCGCCTTTTAATGTCCGGTCAGGTGTTCTGAGATCACTAATCTATGTCGGCTTATTTCCAACAAGCCAAATAATGCTATATGTGTTAGAACAACAATCAACAATTAATGCTTATTATATTTTTGACTAATTATTGCTTATAATAATTTGCTATCCTATGTGCTATGCATAAAAAACCTTGTTTTATAAAAAATAGTTAAAAAAAGTACATTTTTATAATTAATACATACATTTTTTTATTTCTTTTCCGATTTTATGTCCGGGTTTAATATTCCCCATAGGAAAAACTAAACCCTTCCACACACTTTTCCACAAATGATCATCTAGTCAATCAACATTATGCAAGTGCATTATATAAGTAAAATAAATACAAAACAATACAAGAACAACACGTCAACTCACCAGAGATCAAATGGGAAAATAATTCACCGACTCCAGATATTTTCATATCAGAGGGTTTGGCTCGGTAGAACTCCTAACAGGGCCTATAAATCGTACTGATCCCTCAACATAAATATTTAAAAAATCTTTCGTAATCCTACATGTATTTAAAGTGACTGATTTTTGCATTTTTAAATATAATTTTTTTAACGCCTAATTTTTGAACGAGAGAGCTAGGTATAATGCCAGTAGCCGAAATAAAGATTTGGTAATATTTTTATAGTCTGAGAATGCCAAATTCTTTTTATCTCATTTCCTAAATCTGTGTATTTTCTTATTTTTTAATGAACAGATTTATGAATATTACAGGAATTTGGAATAGTGACATCAATGATATAAATAATAATATTTTATATTATTAATAATATTATTCGATTCTTTTGTACTAGTAATCATATATTTAAAACTTTTTTGCACTCAAAAACTTCATACATTATAATTATGTCAAAGGTGCCGTTTGTGTTTAAATAAATACACATGGGATATCCATGACTGTATTGCTGATAATATTTTTTTTCTATGAGTATATTATCTCGTTTAGTGAGTACGGGTGAGTTATTTTACAGTCCCAAGGTTGTGATGACACTGGAAAGTTGGCCGACCTCACTACAAAAGTTTGCCGTAAATTGAAATGCAAACATTTATTTCTTCAATGGCAAAGCATAACTTAATTTTTTTAATGTTCATAATATTGATGTAAACAAAACAGCACACAAAGGCCAAATAATGAAATACGAGACGTTTCTGAATTAACGAATATTTGATTATTTACCCCGAGAAGTTACGACTCATTACCGTGTTCAAAACGTGTTACAGGAATTCTTGTGTATTTGTTTAGGTATAGTAAAAATATACTCTTGGCGACGATAAAAAATGCATTTTTTGCAATTCCCTTTGTTTTCTGATAACGATTTTACAATAATTAAAAATCTATTGTTCACTGACGTTTGACGGGGAACTTGAAATGAAAATTGATTTTTCATGCATGTAGCCGATTCATTTTTATTCACACTTAGGCCCAGTTCTTTCGCAGTAATTAGCTTGGAATAAAGCCATCAAATGGAAACTCAGCGTCATCTTGTTTTTTTATTGTTGAAAAGTTCCCGTTTAATCTTTCAGTTTAAAAAAAATCTTATAAGCAGAAGAGGACAATTATCATGTATAATCTATCAGCGTATTACAATTTGTTAAAAACTTGAAACGCAACTAGAATCTAGGCTGAATGGCCATTTGTTTACAATGTTACATTTGAATTTTTGCGAAACAACTGGGCCTTAGAGTTTACATGGAATATAACTGACTCCAGAGTTGAATAAACAATTTTTCAAAACTCTTCTCCATACGAAATGTATAAAAAAACGTATTTTCCTGAAAACTCTCTTAAATCTAGAACATCAATAAAATACTTATAACACACTCCAGAAACATAAAATATCTCGGCGTTCAAATCGATGAAAATCTTTGATGGGACACTCACATAAATAGCATTACAAAGAAACTTACAAAGCTCATGTACTACTTTAGAAACGTAGTCAATAAACTAAATAAAAATGATCCATATAAAATCAACTATGCTCTTTGCCAATCACGCATAGAATATGGAATTATTGGATGGGGATCTGCCTCAAACCCTCACATGAAGCAGCTCGTTAAAACACAAAAAGTATTAGTAAAAATAATCCCCGTAGGAACTCCATCAAAAGAAATTTAAAAAAAATTTAACGTAACCAAACATTCCAAAATTAAATACATCTTTCGGCCAGAAAAACCACTATGCTATAAAATTATATAATGCCCTTCCTATTGAAATTAAAAATACCATGGATATAGAAAAGTTTAAAAAAGACATCAAATTATGGGTAACTAAACATGAAGATAAGGAAATCATTAAATTTATGAAGTAACCCCAACGCAACCTACAAACAACAAACATAAATACTTTTTGTTTAATTAATTTTATATTTTGTGGGAACCAACAAATTAGAAGATGAGGAAATCATGATCAACACAAATACAACAACCTACAGTCCGCCTTGGAACAGGACAAATAAACAAACTACATCACTTTAAATTTTTATTTTACTTAATATTGTATCTTTTTTACTTCACTTTATATTGCCGTTAAATAAAAAATAAATAAAATAAAATCTAAGACCTTGCTCACTGTAAAGTACATTACAATTATGTATATACAAATATGAATATTTTGCAAGCGATTCGATTTCGTACAACCAAACAACGCCCAATATTAATTTTATACTTAAATAGTGATTTATTTTATATTAATTTAATATTGATGATTATTTTTCTTCTTAGAACAGTAACTAATATTTGAACACCAACGCTAATTATAAAAATCTCTGGTCCAACGCTTCGTCCGACGCAAAACTTACAGAAGATACAACGTATATCATAGTCTAGCCTTAAAACCTTCTTAGAAAACACAACTTGCAAAACTATTTACAAAGGCTCGCGTTTTGTTCATTACGAACAACATATTTGAATAAATGCAAAAAAGAACAAGTTCCTTTTAATAGTAATTATTATAGTAATATTTAAAATTCTGATATGTATTTGGGAAGTAGGCAGGTAAATAAGCACATTTTGTACATTTATAATTTTTGTGTATTCTTGAGTTTTCATTTTTACGTTGACTTTCATGTGACAAGTTTTATTGTACATGTACCAGAAGAAAATTAAAGGCTATCGCGTCATAATTGAAAATCTAAATTGGTAAAATTAAAAACAATAAGCATTGTTTAAAATACTTGAGCTGCGAAGATTTACATCATGTGTAGAAACCAATTCGATTTCTTCGAAGGAATTTCCACACCACAAATAAAGGACGCGGTTGAAATATTTATCAACTATTCAAAACAACAAATGTTTATTTCTCAAGTCAAATGTGTGCTCTGAAATGATTGTGAAATTGTTTAAATACATGTATGTATATTCAAGAAGCACACTGACTCGAAATTATTTGTCAGTAAAAGAGACATAAATTTATATTATGGATACCTATGGAAAATAAAAACAGTTATGGTTATGTTGTGATGTTTTGTGTTGTCAGCCAATAAAACAAATTACCAAAATAACAATGTATTCCCTTACATTGCATTTTGTTTTGATGTGTCGGAGATAAAACACATGCTTTGATATTTAAAAATAGGTTTATCAAAATAATTAACTTATGTCTATACGCTAGAAATGTAACATACCACACGTGAGACCAGTCTAGTACACCCATATGCATCAAATATTAAAGATACAAATGAAATTAACAATGTTTATGTAATAAAATAAAAATACGTAACGATGAAACCAATTTAGGTTTCTATAGGAATATTTCAAGGACAATTTTATCAGCCTGAATTATTGACTTTCCTCTGTCATAAATATATATTGCAAGATATTAAAAACTTGTCTGAAACCTGTTGGCAAAGTTACATTAATTCACTAATAGGAATGTAGGTAATTCAAAAATCTAGTCCGAAAATATTGCAGAACGAATAGTTTGTTGCAATTAAAAAATATATATTTTTACAAATGGCAATAAAGTGACAAAGGGTAAAAAAAAGAAAGCGGTTTGCCGAGATTATTTACACTCGTAATAATACAAATAAAATTCAATATTTAAATTAAACGATATGCGACTCGGCAACTGATGTAACATTATAAGGTTTTACGACTCTCTCTTTGCGGTAAATGCATGTTTATTAACCTAAACATCATACCTACTTTATATAATACACCAAATGCCACATAACTAACTAACACAAAACCCAACTAAAATTAAAGAAGCAAATCACAATGCAATAACGTGTTTAATTAATTATTTGTTTAATTGTTCAATCAATTAGTAGCAGACAGCCGTTGCAGCGTAAGGGTGAGTATAAACACGCGAGCACTACTCCCGAGCTGAATCATGACTCATTGGAAAGGAACAAAGCAACAGTAAATTAACTAACGTTGAAAAAGCAAAGTACGTTGTTTTGGGTAAACATGAAAAAGTAACGGTGAAATTTGAAGAAGCTCAGAGCACATGTTCTCAGTAAATAAAAACTTTTTCAAAAGACAAGGAAAGCAAATATCTGACTGAGAAATATAAATTTAAAAAAAAAAAACAAAAATATGGTCATTTTTTATTTCTTCGACAAAAAAAATAAAACTCTCGTGGAATTGTATTTAAAAAATCAAAGGTTCTAGTATTTGACATCCTTTGTAATAATGTCTTACTGATGCGGAGGCACAAAGGGGCACTCGACCAGGTGAATAGAAATAAAGGGTGTGATATTGTTTTATCAACAAAAATGCACATCTACAAAGTTAATAAAAAACAAATTCACCAACATACTGTTGAAAACTATTGAACTTTTATTCATTTACATGGATGTACAATGAAAAAGGTTTTATGGATAATTCGATGTTCCGTAACTCACGATAGAAATGACAATGCGTACCGATAATGGTTGTTACGATCTAGAAATTCTAAACAAAATGTCTTTTTTCAAAGCAACCGATTTTCTGCTTTATGGTCAAGACGCTTATAAATGGCATTGTTAATATTTTATATTAATCATAATATTTTGACAGGTACATGCTCTGGCACAGGTATATTTGACCACATTTTTAGTTAATTAAATTAGGTACTATAAATTGACGAACTTCAATATTGTAGGTATTGTCTTACACACAAACAAACAGTCTAGTGAACCATTATAAATTATGTTTCAATCGGATGACGTAACAATACATTTCTTCGTATAAGAGTGTAAACACGAACGCCTTCTGAAGGTCGCGAACTATTCAGTAAACCCGTTCAGGTGGTCGGCGGCAATAACCTATACCTGACTTATTACCGGTAGGTAATTATACATGGAATAACTTGACCGGTGGAATAAAATTACTTCGAGTTATTTTAAGACTAATCTAGGTCAATATGGAATTAATAAACAACTTGATGAGTTGTTCTTTGTCAGTTGAGATAAGTTTGGCAAACCACTGCAATAATGTTTTTAATAAATTCTTTATCGAATTGCTCAATCAATTAGTCGCAGACAGCCGTTGCAGCGTAAGGGTGCGCATAAACACGCGAGCCGAACTCCCGAATCACGAATTGTTGAAAAGGAACGAAGCAACCGCAAATGACGCGAAACGCCGTTTGTAGTTGCTTCGTTCCTTTCCCGTATTTCATAGCTCGGCTCCCGCGTTTTTTCTCATGTTTATAAGCAGCATAACTGGTTACACGATTTTTAGCGATTGAGTTTATTTTGAGCGAAAATATATGATATATTTATGTTTTTTTTTTAATAAATTTGGGCGTAAACTGTCTGATGGTTGGATTGTTGATTTTTGAAGTTTAATAGACACAGCAAAAATAGTTACATTATCGTCTAGACAACATCCATACATCATGTATTTTTAATAAAGTTTCGTTTCTGAGTATTGAACTCTAACCAGGGAAATAATGGATTGGTTTGCAATTATAATTACAAAATATAATCTTATGGGAAAACCCCAACAAAAAATGGTTTAATAATATATATTGTTTCTCTTTTAATCTAAGACATAAAATATACAATTTTAAATCCCGAATTGTACATACAAAAAATAAAATAAAAATATAAAAATAAATAGTTGCCAAAGTTCACGTTCTTGCCAAAGTTTACGTTCGTCCAAATAATATTATCTTTGAAATTACAATTTTTTTTAAATTTACGTACGAATGTTTATTTCAATACCATAAAATTCCAAAAGAGTACGATATGTACATGTAAAATAAAGCCGCAACGTTCTGCGTAGTACAAAATTTAAGTAATGAATAACAACAATGCATCATTGAAGGTTTTATATACCTTGTTCACTTCTAATAAATATTACCGTGTCTATTCTGTGTTTATTATCGCCATTATCGGTTTTGCAATCAATGCAGTGAAAGTAGGCAACCAAATTATCAATGGGCAAGCGCAGCGATGAGTTTCGGCTCAGTTTTATCGCAAACCACCTCCACTTGCTAAATCTCGCTAAGTAAAATTAAAAATTTTAAATTATCGAATCGAAAATTGCTTAGCATTAACGTTCGCTCAAGGACTTCGGGCTTTGGTATGTTTTGTCTTTACCTCATAAAAATGCATTATTCAAATTATTGAAGGCAAGGCAAGGCACCTTCAATTTAATACCATATTTAAAAAAAAAACAATAATTGCTTAATCATAGATCTGCGATGAAAAGGATAAGATCAATTTGTGAAGTCGTTAAAATGTCTAGATATCGGTGATGGATATTTTCATTGCATAGTGTATATCTGTTAGATATAAAGTAGTCCGAAAATCAATAATTTGATTTATTGCCATTACTTTAATTCGTCCTTCTTAGATACGGTATTTCCACAAATAGATACGTTTATCTCAAATTATTCAATTTGAACTTTCTCAGAGATATTCCAAAATATTCTAAAGAATGTTAACTGTTCACTAAATAGGGGACAATTCTGTTATTTAAAAAAAAATTGATCTCCTATATTTTATGTAATTAATCCTAATGACGGTTTTACAATATCCTAACTGACTTGTTCCCGGCGTTATTCGGAGTTGATACTTTGGAGTATATATTTGAGGTTCCGAATCGTAAATTGTTAAGTAAACTTGACGAATACTGTTATTGTTAGTTGTAAATATATTTTCATTAGTAATTAAAAATTTTATTTGTATTAAAATAACTTATTACCTAACAAAGCGTAGGGGATCTTGGTGGAAATAGGACTTCATTAATCTTATAATTATCATTTTACTACGGAAGTATTTGATCCAGTTAATCGTGGCATAACTTCCTGGAGCATTCTAGACTTATTCTCGGTACCATTAGCTACGTCGTCGTATAATATTTCGGATCTCCACATTTTTAACACGGTTGTACCAGACGTACGCTTCAGGGATCTTATTTCTACAGCACTCATTCATCTTTTTTCCTTTCAGTCTACTTTCATCATGCTTCACTGCCGTATATTAGGGTTGGTACAATGCTCCATTATGAACTGCTGGCTTCGCTTCTTTTGATGAATTTTTTATTAGCCCCAATAGCGTTCAGTCCACCATAAGTTTTCTGCTTTTTCCCTGGAACCAGGCAGAGTGAGTACCACGTGTTTAGTTTGGGTGTATCCGGTGACGACGTGCGATAGATTTTGTTGTTGTTGTAAAACTTCGTTATTTTCATAAAATAAAATACTTTTTGTGTAAAATGTTTTTGTATGAAATACTTCAGTATTAAGTGTTGTGTATTAATATATTTGTTATTTTCCTCCTGCAAAACATGTTCTCGGTGTTCCTTTTTTGATATTGTTTTTTCTTTTTTATTCTTCAATATAAACACACACTCAACTGCCAAAGCAGTATGTTAGCAGGTCATGTTTTGCCTTGGAATGGTGTATCTACAAATAAGATGGAAATAATATAACATATACATAATAATTTAACCTCTCTCTCCTAGTATTAAGTAGGCGACACATTACGCTATACGCATCATGGCTTGGTCTATTTCAGCATATCGCTCGCCATACGCTACCAATGCGAATGTATGGCGAGCGATACGCTGAAATACGTCAATCCACAAAAATAAAGCGCGCTTATAGCGTGGTCTGTCACAGGCTTTAACTTCGTGTAATATTTAATATGTTATAATTGGAGATTGTCCGTTAATAAACAAATAATGCGTAAAACTATAAGTTATAATTCAAAATAGAGGTATCCGAGCAGTATTGAATTGTAAAGAATTTTAAGTGTGAGACAGAAAATAATTTAAAACACCCTAATATTTAAGCCAAAAAATAAGATGCTTTAAGAATATAAATTTCAATTTCGGAATTCATGGCTACCCCACGAGAAACTGTGGAGATTTTAGACAGCCAAAAATAAAATTTCTCGAGAACCCAAAGTAATCTGTCTTTTAAAGGAATTAAGATTTTTAATGAAATTACCGACAGATGTTAAAGAAGCTGAAAGCCCTGCTGTTTTTCGTGGGTTATGCTTAAATACGATAAAGAATAAGTTTTAGATGCATTGTAAAGTTTCTCTAATATAATAGAAATTATTTGTTGAAAGGTTTATACTAGATATAGAAATGTATTTTTTTATAACTAAATAGAAACACACAACAAAAAAAACATGTACACCATGAGTTTGAAGAGATCAACGAACTGTGAAGTTGTCATCTCTATTTCAGTACATACTTTTTCATTAATTAGAAACTATTATTTGAACTGATGGTTTGCCAGCATTTTTTTTTGCGGTGTTATGTAAATTTTTGGGAGGGTACTCGGTCTACTCAGTGAGACGGTGACGAAACATTGCTTTAATAATGGCTATATTGTTTTCATCAGTTGGGATTGAAAAGAAGTCGGCCCATGATGGATGGCTCGTTCATTTTGTATGCGCGTGATAATTCCCGGAACACAAGAACATTTCACTTCTTCGTCTTCGGTTGTGTTTTTTTTTTAAGTTAGGTGTTGTGCGAATAATGCGATGTGGTATCTAATAGGATCTGGGTACCTGTTCTGTTTTAAATTATCGTACAGCGTTAATGTATTATTGATCTCACCCAAAGAGATTGGAATATAAGGTCAGAGCGCGAATATTAAATAGATTGTTTTTGGTTGGTATTATATTACATAGTATTACCATGAAACTTGGGGTTCAAGAAAGTAATCAAAGCGTATTTTTTCAAACAGAACAACGTAAATTGTGTACACATATGTCGTCAACCTAACCTTTCCCTTAAATTAAAAATCACCTAATTCCTATAAAATTTTTCAAAATTCAACCACTAGGTTTTTCTTCTGGATTGTTTATATTATTTTAAATATTCATATTGGGACATAAATTCTAACGTTCTGACATAGACAATTTACTACTTAAGAATTCTTAATTGCAATGTAAATAGAAACTATGTGATTATCTCATAATATTGTATGTAAACAGCGATTTCACTAAAAAAATAGTTTTTTTCGTGTAAATTCTGGTTTACATCGGTTTTGTCCAAACCTGCTGAAGAGGTACAAATACACGAACACAAATAAAGAATCACTCATCTTGTGGACTGGTTCTCTTAAAAAGATTGGCGATGAAACGCAAATAAATCTTTACTAATATCTATTCATGTAATCCAATTTTACTGTTAGACTTAACTGCCTTAAGTATCGTAAACGTTTAAACATTTGCATGAATTAACATATTTAGTTTAAGGAAAACGGTTACATTAATCTGATTAGTGCGGATTACGATTGAGGCAGTCCACGACATCAGATTTATGTATCTCTAGTTTACGTTTGATACGCGTGAAACTCTTTTCTGATGACAAGGCAAGTACTGGATAGGTAGTGGGTACTTTGCTAACTGGATTATACCAGCGCATGTGAGTCGAGCATTACCACAATGTGCTACTTATCCATTGCTATCTACACACACTTCTTCCTGCATATCAATTCAACTTACGAATTCAAAATACTTCAAACATTGTTCAATCGTACATTACAATGATCTCAAACGTAAATAATATATGTATATATATATATATATATATATATATAGCGGTTAAAACTGGAATATATAGTTCGAATGGCTCGCCGCTCCAAGCCATAGTGGCACTCCCTATTTTTTAATATTGTTGTGAGGCGGAAGTAATGTAGGAGGAAAATGGTAGGGGATAAGTTAGGTTCTAAAGTACCTGTTTAATAGTATTTATTTATTGAAAAAATGAAAGTTTTGCAATTGCAAGTAGTATTTCTGGAAGTTCGCTGAAATATATTTTCCGAAAACGCACCTTCTCTAGAAGTTTGGACACCCTTAGGCATTTGATTTGAAATTTATTTTTCATTTTGTGCACCCACCGCATTACATTTTTTGATAATGAAACGATTTTTAAATGTGTTTTAAAACCCTTCAAAAAATAGTTTGACGAGAACTGAACCTTCCTACACGGGAACTGTAGTCAACTGTACTTGTAACTGTACCAACGGAGCCAAATCCCGAATGTATAAAGCCGACATTTATTGCGTATATTAACACCTGTAATGTCATAAATTTCAGAGAAATACGTATATGTCTGCATCTGTGTGCGTGATTGCCATCAAAAGTTTACAGAATGCATTGCCATCGACAGCAAAAAGTGGGTTAATTCTTCCTTCCAAGATTTAAATTCATTCACGTACTGTGAATTCAAATAGTAATATTTAAAAACACTTTATGAAAAAAATAATATATTAAATCTTTTTTTATTTTTTCCATATTCCATTTTTCACATCAATTTTGTTTTATTTACTGTTTTTTCAACACGCCTTTCTATTGTCTTAGGCCATAGGCCCATTGTGCTATCTCCCATTTTACCTCAATCCTTTAACAGTCCCACGGTTCCTTTTATAAAGTTCACCAGGGTTGTCATTGAAAATGTGGCTTTGTTTTCTGGTTCCACAATATGTATTCCTAGGTCTCATTTCTCCTCTCCAATCCCCCTTGGTTCACTGAAGGCCCCACAAGGGGAGAGAGCCTCATCTCTCCTTTCCACTACTCCTTGGTTCCCTAAAGGCTGTTGCTACTTGAAAAAAGGTTTTCCTTTCTTTTAAAATAATTTCATGGGCAATGCAGTTATTGGTAATTAAACGTTTTAAATCACCGTGGCTACCTTCAGTTTCTCGACATGTTGATTCTGACTCCTGCTTCTGTCACGAAAATCTCAAGAGAGAGCCTAATTCAATGATAAATATTCACTCTTTACTTGATCAAATCATACCTTCCTCGTTCATTTTTGTGTTTTTATTATTTTCTCTTTTATATATTTGATATTTCATCAACGGTTAAAATAAATCGTGCTACATATCGATTAGAGTACATAAATGTAATGTATCTTACTGCTAGCCACTGGAATTTTTAATTTTATGAAAAATCTATATTATTTAAAGTCATTTTTGATAACTATTGCAAAAATATTTCCGAAATATTCTGTCAAAGTTGCCAAAATCTATGGATGGAATCATGGTTAACAGATTGCATCCACGGGTTCGTCGATCACTAATACTGTAGATGTAGACCAATGAACGTGATCCTATGTTAGAATCTACGTTTACATGTTTAATTGTAGGTAGATAAAGCTGTTTGATGAAACTCTTTGACGAGAATAAAGATGTTTCCAAAGACACTTGCATGTGAAAAAAATGCTAAATTAAAATCAGATACGTACCTACGACCCTCAACCTACATAATATATATTATATGTACTGAATAAATTGACATTCAGATAGATGCACATCTTGTTGAGTTGGATCAAGTATCCTCGTAAAATAAAAAATTAACCCAATGAATGGAGATTATTTAATATTTTTTCCAACGAGATAATGACTAAGATTTCAAGGGCACAAGTTTTTAAATGAAAACTTCCATCGTACGTGATTGCTGATTAGTATGATTGACACAACAATAACAGTGAACCTGGATTTTCTTATCTTTATTCAATTCCGGGAGAGTAATTATTTTGTTGGGCGATTAAAACTACGTTATTTATGATTGACTACCCAAGTATTAAACACGTACACTTGCATTCAATAGGTATCCACATCACGTAGGTACAATTAGCGTTTTTTTATTGTTTACAGGAAAAAGTATGTAATCATTGAAGACAATATCAACCACTTTCGAACAAAAAATGTAAAACAAGAAAGACAGAAGAGATTCTGTCGCACTATTCTATCCTTTTGAACTGACAAAAACGTGGTTTCAACAACCAGTGTTGCCAAGTTAGCATATTATATGCTAAATTTGGCATAATTACTCCATGTTTGGCATAATTATTATGCTTTTAGCATATAGCATATTTATTTGGCTTATTTTTACAGAAACATGAAAATAATAAAAACCAATTTTTTAACTAACAAAAATAATATCCATTGAAAAACTGGTGTCTCAATGGAGAAACATAGTTCACATTAAATGGGAATCCTTGACTTCCACTGTAGAGTTTTGGAATGAAGTCATGCAATATAAACATGCAGCTAATAATAACCCCTTCGGTGATTTATGTCAGTTTGCAATGCCTATTTTAACATTGCCGCATTCAAATGCGGACATTGAACGTGTATTTAGCCAAATGAGTCTGGTCAAAACAAAACTCCGAAATCGCTTGGCGGTGAGAACCCTGAATGCCATTTTGTACGTGAGATTTGGCCTAAAGAGAGCAGGAAAGTGCTGTTATTCTTACACTGTTCCTGACGAATTACGCTGCATTGGGACCAAAGAATGTTACGACTCTGTCTCTCAGCCTTCCACTTCAGCTGCTGTTAATGAAGAAGAAGAATATGAAGATATTTATATTTTATTTCTAAGTTAAATTTATGTTAGCTTTTTTTTAGCATTTTTCTGGCATAACACTCTATTTCTCAATAAATACTAAGTTAAATTTATGTTGGCTTTTTTTTTGGCATATTTTAAAGGAATTTAGCATATTTCTGGCATATTTTTCCCATCCCTTTAGCATATTTTGAAGTAGTTGAGTTGGCAACACTGTCAACAACTCCCCCATTTTTCTAAAATAACAATTTCCTTACTAGGATATTTTTTTAGTTCCATCTATTTTTTAATAATTTAAGTGCTTTACTACCCAGATTGTACTTTCTGTGGTCTAGAAGTGGGATCCTTAGATCTTATGATTGTTTGGTTGTCCCTCTGTAAACAAATGTTCCCTCTTCTATCAAGCCTTATTTAAAATTACCTTCCCTCCGTTCAACATTTCATCTCTTCTAAGTCTGAACTAGACTCCAATCTTTCATGCAATTATGAAATTTGCTCATTTAAATAAAATTAATTTGTACATTCACCATCCCTCCCTCCCTGATTTGAAATTTTGGCCCAGTGAAAGATAAAAGCCAGAAAAAAGTTGTTATCTGGAAACTGAAAGGAGGTATATAATAAAGAAGTAACTCACCAAGACTGGAGATGAGATTTCCCCAAAGCTCAGCTGTTTGCCAGGCAAGGAAGAAGAATCCGAAGAATCGGACTATGATGGCATCAACGGGCTGGTCGGTGAGTTTGGCATACACACTGCCAACTTGGGTCAGGTAGGTGGCTTTGGAAGCCCACATAGGCGCGGCTCCAATGCCGAGGATCACTCCAGCAGGCACGAGGGTATAGAAGCGGGGGTAGAACTGCGCCGCGATGTACGGCGCGTAGCACAACATGCTGAGGCAGAGGGTCCACTTGACAGTTAGCCATTTAATCAGGAAGGTGGGTACAAAAATGCACGAAACAACGAGCGCGGCGTAGATGGAACTCAGGGACACTGTTCCCAGTCCGTCCGCGGCGTTGATGGACGACTGCAGGTTGGCAGTGCCCTGGAACGCCGTGAACTGCACCATGAAGGCGCAGGACACGGCGGCAATGTTCTTTAGGATGCGCCACTTTTCGTTACGCGATAGGGTCAGCTTGCCCGTTGGGAAGGCCTCCTCTTCGATGGGTAGCGGGGGCGGCTTGATAGGGTCGCCCGTGCCCTGATCGTCCCCTTGGAAGCCTTCATTGGCGTAGCACGACACCGTCTGGACATCTTTCTCTTTTCCGGTGCGCGATTCGTCTGCAACCGCCGACATGCTGCTGCCTGCAAATAAGCAATCATTAATTAGAGGCAAGTGCTTATACCTTATAAAAGCTTTCAAAAAATTTATCTGGTAATGTGATGGAAGTATTTATTTTCACTATAATATTAAGATTTCTCAAGAAAAAAACTAAAAATTCTATTATGACCCAAAAAATATCAGTTTCATTAGTTTGTTTGAGTTCGTGGATAATACCTATTCTAAATAGAAAATAAATTGAAAGAGATCACATAAACTTATGCAAATATGAACTAAAAAAAAACTATTTTTCACTTAAGACTACTAAAATCTAGTAAATCAATTAAAGGCAAAGTGTAATTTAATTGAAGATGCCTTCTTAAAGTAATATTGTCTAAGTGTCGACTTTAACTACGGTAGGTTCAGGTCGTAGATGCGGCACGATAAGGAGCTACAGTTTTCAGCGGTGGACTGAAAATGCGTACAACACCACAATAGCCCGCGTCACGCTGGTTTATTTGCATTGCGCTGCCTTACAATGCTCCGCTAAGGGAAACTGACCATTAGCAGCATCCGGGGCCGCAGATCTAGCTGGCGATTGGCGGCGTTATTAGACGCGGAGGATTTTCCAAATAATAACACCACGTCATCGGCAGGAGACGAAGTTTTTCATAATTTCATTTTTAAACGTTGTGATAATGAAAAAAACGACACACAATAATGTTGCGTGTTTTATTCTTTTTTTGACAATCCTACAAACGAGTAGGTCTGTAATAATCCGGATAATAAGCCTTATCGAAAAGATTAAAAAGATAGACGTAGAGTTAAAGTTGTTTTTTTACAAAATAATATCGCATGCTTTGTTTGCATTACAAATTAATAGAAATAGAAATAAAATTAAATTACATACATTTTCAATAAATGATTTATATTCAAATCAACATTGCTTTGAATACATTAAACTTTTCACGTTATTTTAATAGTTAGTCAGGTTTCGTCCTTGTCCCTGAGTTAAGTATTTCCTATGGATATCCAAAATGTTCCAAAATACCGTTTAAAACATTGAATAATTATTATTTTTTAATCATAAACTAATGTTTAAAAGACAAGGTTTTTATGCATAGCACAAAGGAAAACAAATTATTATAATAATAAATTACTCGCCTGAAATATCTATACAAATTGAAAATATCTACCGAGTAAAAATAAATGCTGCCGACGGGAATTGAACCCGCACCTTCTGATGTCCGGTCACGTGCTCTGGACCACTGATCTTCGTCGGCTTATTCCCGACCCGCCAAATAATTCAATATGTACAAGTACTTCAATCGACAATTACTAATTATTATATTTTTTCACCTGTAAATAATTGTAATAATTTGTTATCCTTTGTTCTATACATAAAACCTTGTCTTATAAACGTTAGTTTATCATTAAAAAATAATAAAATTTGACATGTAAAAATATTTCACCAACAAATGTAGATATAATATATTGAACGCCATCTAGTGGGAAATTCAGCACTAACAAAGCATTTCCTACAAAAATAAATAAGTTAATAATTATTTTATTTGTATAATCAAATATACCTACATGTCCTCCATGCAGTAAATGGTCATTAATGTCCGATTGAGAATACACGTTGACATCCGATTCAAGATGAAGATGGTTAAGTGATTAGGATAGCGTGTTAACATGTAAAAAACAACAAAAATAATTACTTCGACAAATACTAACTAATTACATCAACAACTTGCGTACATAGAACCTCGTCCCTACACCATTTGGGTAGTCTCTGGTTCCACCGGGCGCCAAATACAAGATAGTCAATATTGATGGTGAGTAAATGTGTAAAATACAGTAAAAACGAGCACCCGCACTTAACGAAAATGTTATTTTTTATTGGACTAGGAAATGATTAAAAATGTTTGATCTAAGTCCCAGCGTCTAGTAATTAGTCAATTCGACTTCAAAGTCAAATAAGTCATTGAATCTATTTATTCTTGCGTGGCATTCGTCAGGAAGGCAATCAGAAATTATTGTATAACTTCCGCTAACAACGTTAAAAAACATGTGCAATATTTTTTTTAATTTCGATTCTTTCAATGATTCTATGAATGATTCTGTTATGAGAATACAGTAAGCATAAAAAATAAAGTTAAATTAAAAAAAAAAATTTAATGTGTTGAAAAACGGGCAGAATTCTATAAAAATTCCAAAAATACAAATAATGTTTTGATGATATCGGAGAGGTAAATAAAGATGAAGTCACTGTTTACCACAAGATGTGATGTGGTAAAAATTCAATATGTAGCATTAATGGCACTCAACCCTACTAAATATCAACCTTTCATCAGGAAATGTCTTTCTTAATAAAAATGAAGTATAACAATGCTATGGTAATTAAATGACGTCATAAAGGATTATTGTCGTGTAATAAAAACCCACATACCCTTAAATAAATTATTCTTTAACTATAAGCGTTATGTTTCGAACCAAACGCATAAATTATATTTATAATATTGTGAAAAGAAATAAACGTTCCCGGAATGTTACGAAACCTATTCGATTCGGTTGGATACGGAGATATCTACTGCGTTGTTTTCACAACTTAATAACAACGTATCTAAATAACGTAACTCAACTGTCAGCAGTTATACCCTTTTAAATACACCTATATAATTTTAGATTTTGTTTTCGTGAATGAATGCAAATCTTGGATGTGGAAATTAACCCACATTCTGACATCTAATCGAGCTGAAAATCGCAGATAGACTCGTTGTCGATGACAATGCTAATGGTGGCAATCACGCGTACGCACGTGAATATATAGGTATGCATTTCTCTGAAATTGGATGACATTACAGATAACATAGCCAGTCGAGATTTGACTCAGATTCAATCCTGAGTCAAACCAAAAAAATGTATATTTTTAAGTACATCTTTCAATAAAAATGGATGTATTATTGTAAACACAAATCCTACCTCTGTGCGTTCGAAATAAACCACCATTTTACTTCACATTATTAATATACCTCATTGCTTCACGTTAGAACATTTCCAAGCAAGCCTTGTCGCCTTTATTATTTTATTCACCTGCTGCTGACTTCAATGTAATGCTCTGTCGATGTACTTTGTGCTTTGCAATTGGAGCAGTCTGCTCCGGGCGCCGTTTTGCCAATACGTCAAGTAGCCAAGAAGCCTAGGCGCTGATAATACTTAACAATGGAGGCGGGTATGGGTACCGCAGCCCCGGGAACTATTTATTGGATAACCAACACCTCTGCCATTCCAGCAAGATTCCCTCGACTCATTGCACTGTAGAGCAGTGGGAGGAATAGATTCATACATCAGTCACTTCTGGACACGCTGATCCCCAATTTCTTACCCACCAGCCACACATTTTTCTTTCCAAAACTTACTCCGCTTCCTTTTCTTTAAAAGATTCTCCACACAGAATCCCCAAATAACACTGATCCTGTTCCCAAATAGGTATTTTTTTCTCAGGACGTCTGAATGTGTGGAGAAAAAAAAATAAAGAGCACCAACCCACTACATCTATTTGGGAATCTGGACACTAACAATGAAAAGCGTACCATCCCATCTGGAACCAATGTCAAACCAGAATCTATCCCACAGAATAACTTTGTACATAATATGTTCACTGTGCATCACCTTCCTTCCGCGTTCAAGGTGGCGCATAGCATAGTTTATATTTAATAGGAAGCATACGTCATACCCTACTCAATCCTGAAATTCACCATTCAAGGCAACTTGGTCGTTGGATGAAGATTTTTCAGAGGCAACCGGTTCCACGTACCAAACAACTTTTGATGAATTGCTTGAATTCAGCAACACGTAACATGAAATGGGTATGCTATAAGCACTTGTTATGGTGTTTATGCTGACCGTTCTGACGTCAGTACACACAGTTTTATAAATAATTAAGTATTTTTCATGTGCAAATTCAGATTAGACGGCCTTTATGCCTAGCGAGAATCACCGGTGACGTTGTGATACGGAGGTCAGAGGTTCGATTCCAGTGAAACCAAAACATGTTTTTTTGTGCAACAAATCAAGTGTTACTACCATTTTTTTGTTTGTGAGTTATTTATGTTTTTGTTGTGCTATGCTTAAACCTTGCACCAACTGCTGTACGAGTGCTACATTATTTAAAATGTATTTAGAGCTACGATTTATTATTTCACGCAGAATTTCATTTAAGCAAATTTTATTTAGGTGTTGCTCACCGTTTTCGTGTTTTTATTCATTTTTTTTTATTTTTTTTAGGGAAATCTGCGTTCTGTTTTCGATAACAGTATATTTTTGTGTGTGTGTGCCGTGTGAGTACTTTCAAATCAATTCTGTTTAATAATTCTGGATAGTCAGTAATTGTAAGTCAGAAAATTGTCTACGTAGATTCAATGAATCAATTTTGAAAAATACGGTTGCATCCAGATAATTAATAATCAATTTTATTGAAAAGAGGCCTTAATATTTTATGTGTGTAATATACTTGAACCTGTAATGAATGGAGGGTTAAATAACGATTGCATAACACCGTTAAATTATTGTAACTATTAGATAGATTCTAACACTTATCATTTCATACATTTTTTATACAACTCAGATTGCGTATAACCATTAGAGAGTTACTAACCTTTCATTATTCAATATTCAGGATGCAGTGTTAACCATTCATATCACCTAGATATAAAATAACTTGACATTATACATTCCTGATCTGCTTATAACTATTAGTTAAACACTAAGATATTACTTCTACATATATACATTGTAGATCACATAGGTAAATACAGCTACACAACTATCAGTTTGTTGCTCACCTATCATTATCACTACCCTAGTTTACAGATTCAAGCATAGGTATATTAGTTGACTGTATAAATTACATTAGCAATAATTTTTAGTAAATACATATTTTATGGAAATACCAGTTAAGAGCAATAAGGATCTTAAACTTAATAAATAAAGTGATACGGTGTATTTAATATCATGTCCTTAAACCAAATCCTTGAACCGAACGACGTAGATGTTAGGTAAGAGGTGAGTCCTCAGTGGCGTGCATACACTTTTTAATCAGGGAAGGCGCTGGAGGTTATCCACCGCATAACCACCCTGGTGTAACAGATGGTTACTCCTTCAGGGTTCTCACAAGGACACTTTCCAAAAGGAAGAACAATCCAAAGGGCTCTTTTTCCTTTCCGCACTAAATCAATGCGGAGGGTGCCAGAAGGAATTGTGCTGCCGCTAACTCTATTTATGTTGCACATCATCGATCTCGTTGAATGTGCACCAATTTACTGCTACGCTGAGGACAACACCGTTCAAGAGGGTTATATTTTTGACAAGCTCCCGTTTAATTACGATGTCCGTACAGCTCGGGAAGTTTTTAAACAAAAAGATGACCACCGCATCGAGAAGGTTCGTGCCTGGGGTAAGGCCAACCTGATCAGTTTCAACGTCTCAAAAACTCAAGCGTTTATGATTTCGGCAAATAGGGAAATGAATAACTGTCTGGTGCGATTTCATGGAGGCAACCTTCCCGATAAAGACAGAAATGCACTTCCCGAGAAATGCACTCACACCTCCGGTGCACGTGCGTGAAACTTGACGTACACGAGTGGAACACTCGTTCATAGTTGATGTTAACGGGCCGCTTCTTGGACTTGGAGTAAGATGTCTCATATTTGGAACGAGTTACCGCAATCTTTTTTTCCTCCTTCATATAATCCGGGCTTCTTAAAGACCCGCGTGAAGTGATTTTTCACGAAAACGGCATTATATAAATCAACCGAATATTATTAAAACATCGCTTCCTACAGTTGTTACCTTAACCCGCCTCTCAACGGTGAGGCGATATAGCTCACCTAGCTTTACACTGTTCAGACAGGGGCGCTCTTGTGAGGTCTCACATAAAAACAGTTGTAGGAAAAACAGCTAATGAAAATTGATATTAGTTTACCATCTTACTAACCATAGACGTAGCAAGTTTTCGTTAAGAATGGCTAATCTGCAGGCTTTAGCCGTCTTGTTTAGCCCATTCGTTTTGTCATATTACAAGCCAATTACTGGTAATCCATAAATTCTAAGAAAGAAAGCCAACATAACTTGTTTTATTTCATTATAAAATTGTACTCATTATTAGAGGTACCAACGGATAGAACATACATTTGTGATTTGTACATTTGTACTTTTTCGGCACAAACGAGAATTTTCTTGAATGCGTATGCGTTTTATTAGGGAGGTCATAGATGATTGTCGCTGCGATTAGTAGATGAATTAAAATTGTAGCTGAATCGATTGGCGTATTTTTGAAGAGTAGAATAATTTTAATTTTTTTTATGTGATAAAGGTATGTAGTGCTTATGTGCCTGTAAGGAATGCACGCCTCTGGTGTTGTATGAGTTAAGTGGAAGTTACCTCAGGTAGGTCCAATTGGATTTGCGCAAATACCTTTGGCTGTGTCTGGATCAGAGACTTGGCGCCAGATATCTGCTAAGGATAATGTTTCTGTCTGGATAAATCCAGTAAGAGTCAGAACGGACCAAGACGTAATATTATTCAGTTAATGTTCAGTTCAATTTATTACAGCTGTTTTAACTCGGCAAGTTTAAATATAGCTTGCAATTTGTTTGGTCAGCTTATAAAATTTATGTAATATATTTACATTTTATTTTTATTTAAGTGTAATTAAAATTAAAAACCACATTTCAGACTCATGCGATAAAATTCAAAGTGCTTCACAAGTTCACACATGTTCTGAAGGAAAATACTTTTAGTCATCATCGATAGTGTAACCCTGGGTTTAATACAGATTTTTTGAGATTATTATATATTATTATTTTTTTTAAATATGAACTCTTTGTCGTACGGACGATCCAAATAGTTTTGAAATTGGGCCTCAATCGCTTGGTCGATGGCCTCAACAAATAAATTAATTAACATCAACATTTTTCTAAGGTTTTGAAAGTACCTAATCTCCTTCTAAAATTTTACGATATGAGCGTAAAAAATAGTGCATATTTATAATATTTGTGTACATAACAGTGTCCATTGTGCGATCATGTACCATGTGCAAAGTACTTACAAGTTAAAATTATTTTCCCACACGCGAACATCAATAGAATTCATTTAGATATTAATCATTTTTAAGAATTACAAAATGAGAGATAAAACCATGACACTAAAAAATAATCTGCAGCCATTATTAAAATTCTCCAAGCAAAAGTATGAAAACGCTTCGAGAATTCTTGGAAGGACGGTGCAGAGGGTATTATAATTAACCTATACAAGCAGTGCTTTCGAAGGGAATAAAGGCGGAGAGCTAAAAATAACTTCGTCAAAGTATTCTTTGGATATGCATAATATTTGCAAGAAATGTATTTGTAACGGCATGCAGAAATGGTTTGTTTTATTTATTTCTTTAATCCATACATGTTACATAAGCTTATCAAGTTGTGTTGTAATAGTTATGAAACAAACATTCAATAAAAAAATCTTTTCATTATTTGTTTTCCAATTTGTTTGTGCCATGTAACATGTCAAATTGGAATGGTATTTCAAAGTTAATATGTAGAATGTTCGATCAATATTCAGTTATTGTTATGCCAGTCGAATCAGTGGGACAATGTTAACGTTTTAAGACAGTGAAATTTATGCTTGCTTGAACCTACCAAATAGAGATATTATTCATTTTAGGAGGTCTTTTATACACCCATTGAATAATTTATTCATCAAATTGTTTTTTTTTTCTTATTTAATAAGCCCTATGTGAGATGTGAAATTCATGCACGACAAGGCTTGCCACAATGCCGAATTCGTCCAAAAATATCTTCAAGATATGCAAAATTCAACGATCCCATGGACTGGAAATAGCCCCGATATGAATCTTGTCGAAAATCAACGGACCATTATGAAGAAAGAATTTAAAAATAAAACTACATGTCATGTTCAAGTATCAAGAGGAACTCATGGTATGCATCACAACCAAGAAATTAAAAAAAAACAGCTGTTAAAATTTGGTGCGGTATTCACATTAGAAAAAGAACATCAAATACCCATCGCAGAATAGGGTATATTCACTATTTATATTTTCATTATAATGAAAGGATATTTGGTTTATTTTTATGTTGACGAATAAACTTTATATAAAGATTTATAATTAGCCGTTTTCGATTTGTCTTCTAAACAACATGACCATTTTTAACCGGCCAACGTTGGCGACGGCGTTCACATGTTGGCGAGTTGGTGCCAACATTGGCTCGATGCATTATGGACTGGGCCCTTAATATTGATTACTCTGACTTGACAGTTCGCAAAGCTCACGCTCTGGCTTAATAAAAAGGTACTTACTATCAAACACGGCTACTACCTTGACAGGATTGACAGGACACGGAACACATAAACAAATTTACAGACCGATTATTATATAGACATAATTGCAAAGTAGTCGAGTCAAAACAGGACTTCTCTACGCTCAGTCAATTACAAAATATTCGACTCCGGAACACTTTTGTGGTATTACGCCGAGATATTTGGTTTCACTAATGACCAAAGATTTTTATTTTGCTTAATAACAATAACTTCAATGGCTTTTGGCCTAGAATAAAATATAACGTTCATACCCAAAATTGTGTGATGTGTGAGGTAATTCCCACAGGTACCGACTACCACGTATGCACCTAGATCACATTAACTATACAACGATATCAAATTTGCAAAGGGTCTTGCAGAATTAAAAAGTTTTTTAATAATGAAATATAATTATCATTTAATAATCTAGTCGCTTTCAATATTGAAATTCTTGGTGTTACTTTAAGGATAGTTTTCTGTTATTATAACATTATTAACCAGTTGTTTCACAACACTGAAACAACGACAGAACTCAAATACAATCTTCAAAGAATTTTAAAATCAACATTCAAATTTTGATGAATTGTTCAAATTATGTGAAACAATCCGTCCTTAGTGACAGTGGTCTGACAGGCTTAGGCACGTTGGTTCTATCTAAGCCAGAGTTAAGTTCGCCTCTCAGAAGCAGAGCATACAATACGGGAACTGCAAATGTCGCAATCGTAGACATCTGCTAACCTTGGATTTTAATTTGGCAGCCATCTGATCTGGAGCCCCATAGTATCTGAAAAAAACCCTGTTGACCATGTGCAGAAACCGGCAGCCCGTTCAATTGATTCTATTATCTCGACAAACCGATTGCAATCTTTAGAGCAAGTCAGGTGATAATTTTGTCTTTGTTCTATCGGTATTTCAATGGAAGATGCTCCGAGGAACGGGCGTCATTGATCCCTTTGGCATCTGTGCCAACAAACACGACAAACGCGCGCCCAATGTGTGTAAACAGTTGAAATTTTCCACGACTCGTTCATGAGTTCAACAGCTCTACTGTAGAATTGTTTGCCGGCCTCCAAGTTTCTTCCCTCCCACTAATAGGTTCAGATAAATAAACTTTATTGTGATTTGTAATAATAGAGCTGGTAATATTCGGAAAATAGTAAGAAGAAGATATGTAAAAATAAAATCCGAAACCCGATTATGATTATTATCAATACATATAGGAGATATATTTTTTTATTACAACATACGCATACCAGTGGCGGTCCGTGACTTTTCAGTGACCTAGAGTGAAAAAATTGTAAAATACGTCATCATTTATGTTGCAGTAGAAAATTAAAAAAAAAAAAAGTACAATTTTTTTTTTGTTTTGTTGTGCCTCATTATAACAATATAAAAAATGTCGTACTTTTCAATATTACCACTCTAGCTCATGACAACTCTAGAACCGCCTCTGATAGGTACATATATATATAATATACTTAATCAAAAGTAATGTAAAATTCATTTAAAAAATTAAAACTTAATCACTGTTAAAGTTATCTCATAATCGTTTATTTAGAGGTTTGAAAGTTTTATAGGTATTTGGTTTTGATTTTAAACGAGGGGTTTAATGGTATGTTTGTCTTAATTCGGAGTACATAATTAATTATGAAAAAAATCACTTCTGAGTAGAACATTTTGCAGTTGCTTCAAACAAGAACATAAATAAGTGACACTGACAACCAGTACGAAAAAATTACACTTGGTCCGCACTGACAAGATAGTATTTATCAGTATGTTTAGCGGCTATGCTTAGCTTTAACTCTAAATCCGATTGAGGGATAATCAAAATAGACAAACATAAAATAAGGCCAAGGATAATAAACTGGTTATCAATATAATAAAAACGTAAAATTTGGCAACTTGCATAAAATTCTGACAAGTTTTTAATAGTTTTGAAAGTGTAAGTACATATTATAAGTAGGAACAAGAAACGAACCGTGAAACTGATAACCTGTTATTTATTAGAGATAATTTAATTATCACAATATTTTAATATTGTGTTGCATGGATATATTTGGTATGAACTTTTATTGAAGAAAACTTAGTTGGAAAAGTTTTTCAAGATATATGTGCTGATTTCGGTGATGGTTAGACCTCCGTAGTAAGAGTTCAAAAATAAGAAAAATAGTTTTGAAAAGGAGATATAGAGCAAAAGTCTCTCGACAAATGCATAAGTTGCATTAGATACACTGTGAATTGCTGCGATTTTATTCTATCGAGAGAATTTCATATAATTTCTGATTCTGCTCTACGAATGTATTGACTAATTATCTTTAAAATAAAGTTAGGAACTTGAAAACTTAAGGCGTTCAAGAAAAATGTGTCGTAAATCGGTAGAAATTAGGAATTCGGGGGTTTAAGTGAAAAATAACAGGTAATTGAATTAAAGTCGTAAAATTAAATTCAAAATTTCTGAATGTTACATTATGTTGTAAATAAAATGATCTTAAAATTGCGAAAACTGAATTCACGTTTTTTTTAATAATTTAATGAGAAAAACCTCAAATTGTAATATTTTGAATTATTGAAAACAATATTAGCGATTCTTAAACGAATATTTGAAACACAAAAATCATAAAAATATACGGTCGCATCTAGGACGTGAACCCAGGACCGTTGCCTTGAGCTAATGGGACCCCACTCCTTTGGTCATATTAAACTGTAAAAAAGAAACACCTTCCTCTATTATCATTACTCAAAGCTGCTAAAGAAACTGATGTTCCGGGCCTTAGTGAAGGAGTATAACATTGGTATCCGATTGGAAGGTTAAACCTAAAAAGATTTTGGAAAATGTTAAACTCTCAAAATTTGCTAAAATCGAGTTTTTTGTTAAAGATTCCATTATTCCGAAAATTCGTTAAACCGTACAAACTCAGTTTTTAATTTAATTTAATTTTAATTTTTAATCGGATTGTAGAGACTGTACTGTATTACATGTAAACAATTGCAAAAGTTTAAAGATATTGCGGCTCAATTCAATTTATAATCTTTGATTATTTTTTGATGTTACGAAAATAGCCGGAGAAATTTGCGGCACGTTCCAGAGTGGAAGAAGTAAGACCGTGTATCTACGGGTGTAAGACCGCCTTCCAGAATTGAAACTTTGCTTGGAATCGCTTCGGCCATGTTTGGTTTGACCAGATTTGAGTAGCCAGGTACTTACCAACTTCCTCCACCTCCACTATCCTCAGCCTCATAATTAGGAATGCTGCAGACTCACTCGCATCAAATAGTTAAGAGATTAAAATAAAATATAAAAATGGAACATGAAACCATCGTATTCTGTTTCTTTACGTCGAAGTCAAGCTAGTTATGTAGTAATAATATGTTGTCAACTGTGAATTCAGAGATTGTTGGCCATCACGACCACCTACATACATATTCTATTTATTATAATTGGCAGATCTGGTAACATAAAACGTTTTTTCCTTATGCAAGTTTGTTTAGTGTTTGGTGTAGAAGTATAATGTAATTTTATATTTGAATTGAATGCTTAGGTATGTATAAATGTGTTGTAGGTACCTACATACTCACTTAAACACAATGGAATATGTAGCGTGTTAGATAAAATAGTATTTATTTTTTAAGTTGGTGGTGATAGTCACCGAGTTTAATGTATCTGTAATGAGAGTTAATTTATAATATTTAATGTGTCATGTTGCACCATACATTATTTACATATTATAACAACGTCAATGGTCACGACGTTAGCGCAATTTCGACATTTTATTGATTTTATTACAGAAACCAAAAAAATTAATAATAATTGCGAAAAAAACAGTAATGGCAAAATCATGACGTAATAGTATTTATACCGTATCCAACGTTAGGTGAAAGTTTCGAATAATAATGCGAATATAATTTTATTATGAAAAAATAACGAATTTTCCAAACTTGAAAAAGTTTCATAAAACTAAAAACCGTATTTGAATTCAGAATTTGAAATTTAAATGACTATTCTATATAATATTTTGTTTTTACGGCAAAGATTAAAATGGTTATTAAATTATGAAAATATGAGTGTACGCAATTGATATTGTGCAATCTCTGCTTGAAAAAAAGGAACATAATAATAGAAAATACACGATAACCACAGAAAAGGATTCAACTAAATCTAATTTTCTAAAACCGTGAATGTCAAACGGACTTGTAACAACTTTCAGAAAAAACAAACACTTCAAAACCGAAGTAAATTAAATCTATAGCACTATTATCTATCAAATGTGCGTTATTTTGTTAATTGTCAGTTATTAAATACATTAATTATTTTCATGTACGCAAGTTTTTAGCAAACAAAATCACTTAATCAGATCTTCAATTGGATCATCATAAGGCCTAGGTATCAATATTATGTGCAATAAAAACCTGATGACAAGTAATATTTTGTTTTTATGGCAAATATCGTAATATTGGATCATCATACGGCCTAGGCAATATTATGTGGTTTTCCTTCTCAAGACGACGCGACGACACGGGTCCCTGGGGTGCCTGGTGGTGTATTATTGCCTCAACACTTTTATTTCATTGTTAATTGATTTGGGCCTTTTATATATTAGCAATGTATGGTATTTGATAGGAAGCAATAGTAGGGTGTTTGGCGGTTTAGTGGATGACGTTGTTTGCAGTGATTTTGTTTGCTAAAAACTTGCGTACATGTAAATAATTTATGTATTTAATAGTTGAGTATTAACAAAATAACGCACGTTTGGTAGATAGTAGAAGCTATAGATTTAATTTACTTTGTTTTTGAAGTGTGTTTTCTGAAAGTTGTTACAAGTCCCTTTGACATTCACGGTTTTAGAAAATTAGATTTAGTTGAATCCTTTTCTGTGGTTATCGTGTATTTTCTATTATTATTTTCCTTTTTTTCAAGCAGAGATTGCACAATATCAATTGCGTACACTCATATATATTATTAGTTATATATATATTTATATATATATATATTTATAATCTTTTAATCTTTAATTAGGTAAATGAGAATTAATGTGTCTTTGTATGTGTATTTGTATGTTAACTGAGTTTTTATAACTGGATTGTTCTCACGTAAGTGAGATCGTCTGTAAAAACCCAGTATAAATAAATAAATAAATAATATAAATAGCATAAAAAACACCCATAATTCGCTACATAATTTGATTTTCCTAACTGGGTGTAATCTAATATGGGGTATTTACGATTATTATATTTCCTTCTTGCTACGCTAGCTTGTGTTGTGTTGTAGTAAGTAATCTAAGACTAATTATGCAATATTAAAGTTAAAAACTTGTGTATTCAAGGTCCGGTCAGTGGGTTTCGCATCGGGTTCCCAGCCAGGTGTCGTGAGTTCAATTCCTTGGCTGGTAAAGTCCTCCACCACAAAAAACCACCGTTTTCCGCTGCGCATGATGGTATTAGAATATTGTTAAATTCAGTCAGTTTATTCAAATCTAGGGAATGTTAGTATTTCTGATGTTATTCTAATTGTTTTTAGTAAATGAAGTTGATACATTATTTATAAAATGTTATTTCTATTGCTAATACGATGGAAGAGAGTATCATTCACGCTCGGACAATAATTAATATTGACTGAATTAATTACACGAATCCCAACGGCAGCGGTTGTGACGTACCGGTCGAACAAAGCGCGTCAACTTCGTCACAGTTTCTAGCTGAATATATTTCTGGCCGGCATTGGTTTTCCCAAACAACCTGTTTAAGGATATATCTGAAAATAATCCACATATAATCCCAAAAATAACGTTTTGTGTATCAATAAGAATTTGCATAAGCTTGTGGCTGAATGAATTGCTGAATTTGAAATAACTATGTTGATGCGGATTAATGTTACTAGAGCTAGGAGACACTGAAATAGATATACATATTTTATTTTTAGTGCTTTATAATGCAGTTATTACATCGTTTTAATGAGCTTCATTAAATACTGATCTTATCTAAAACTAAGCCTTTATTTTATTACAAATATAATAAATCATTACAATTTCAAGGTTATTCGTTTAGCTTTTATTGTTTAATTGCGAAATTATATTATTTAATTCAAGATGAATAGATACTTCACATGAAAATAAAAGGTTAAAATAGCTTTTTCAAGTAATCAATATTGTTTTCAACAGCGCTAAAGTAATACTTAGCTTATTATAATGGTCTCTACTCACGATTCGATTTGCAGGACAACTTGCTGGATAGCATGCTGAGATTTTGCAAATCGGATTGTATATAGGCAAAACCCCTAGCTGAATTATGATTATTACTTTTATTAAAGATAAACTTATGATTAGAAAACATTGTTTTTATGCAAAGCACAAAGGATAACAATTTATTATAAAAAAACGCACATTCAAATTGAATTTTTTTTCGAGTATAAATGAATTCCGCCGACGGGAATACTAGACACTATGCTATATAAACATATTTTAAACCGCCAAAAAATTCGATAAACATTATCATTATCATTAACATTCGAAGTATGATACAGTTAAAAGTGACCGATGAGGATAGGGTCCCATTAGCGCAGTTGGTAGAGCATTGTCCCGGAAAGACAAGGGTCCTGGGTTCGAGTCCCAGATGTGACCGTTTCCTTTTCTGATTTTTCTGTTTCAGATTTTCGTTTGAAAAAATCACTAATATTGTCTTCAGTATTTAAATTATCATTTTACTCAATAAGTATTGCCTTTTAGATTTTTTCATCTGGAAACTACCAACTTTATATTTGTAGGAAAGGCATTGTTAAATACTAAATCTCCTACTAGGTGGCATCGAGATATAAATATCTTCATTTAATGTTGAAATATTTTGACTTGGAGGTTAACAAATTATTATGAAGAATAATTATTAGCCTAAAACAGCCTTATGCACTTAAAAAATCTAAAAGGATTTTATTTATGTTATTAAATTATTGTTTTTTATATCTTTTCCGATATTATGTCCGAGTTAAATCTTCCCCATAGGAGAAACTAAACCCTTCAACACACTTTTCCTCAAATGTTCATCTAGCCAATCAACATTATGCAAGTGCATTATATAAGCAAAATAAATTCAAAACAATACAAGAATAACACGTCAACTCACCAGAGATCAAATGGGAAAATAATTCACCGACTCCAGATATTTTCATATCAGATGGTTCGGCTCGGTAGAACTTCCAACAGGGCCTATAAATCCTACTGATCCCTCAACATACATATTCAAAAAATCTTAATCGTTATCCTACATGTATTTAAAATGACTGATTTTTGAATTTTTATATAATTTTTTTTTGATAGATCTAATACGCCTAAATTTTTAATAATATTTTTTATTCAAAAATATATTATTATTGCCTTTGCCGGGACGTTGGACTAATATTAATTCGGTTGGCAGTCAATATGCTAAATCAGATGGTGAGTATGGGATTTAACTCATTCTAAAAACCATAATGACCTTCAGATACAAAAACTCGCTAATTACACAATAAGTTCCTTTCTCCCATTCAAGAATAATACATGAAACCAGAGCCAGCGGTCTACTAACATTAATTTAAATATATGTGAACTTTCTTTCGCATAACAAGACGGGGCGTCATAATAGTATGAAATCAAGTGGAGCATTATTTTTACGGGTATTTTTGGTATCAAGTTCTATTCAAATACATGTGATGTAAACTTAATTTCTTTCAATTATTTAGACCTCCTATTTAGAGTCTGGAGTAACAAAACCAATTAGAATTAAACTGGCGCAAACGTTTGACTGTAATCAGACGGAATAGCTTAAAATTGGATACAAGAATAAAACGTATTACAAAATGGGGACCCTTGCTATCAAACGTTATGAAGGATGTATTGTGTAAATAGACTTAGGCAAATCAAACATTTTCAATTTGAAAATATATAAGTCTATTGAACAATAAAAACAAAAAAATGTGCTCAATTTTGTTCCCTGTTTACTTGACGAACTATACCAGAATAACTGTGTACAACTTGAAATCAAACATTTGTAAAAATGTCATCGATCATCTTCTGGTCTCATGACTATTCATTCGATTGATTTGAGTCTTTTTCGATCATTAGAGTTTTCATCAAAAATGAATAACTCGATTTTGTTTACCGCTAATACGAGCAGGATTAACTCGTGTTTTCTTGCTTTAAAAAAGGTTACAAAATAAATGCACATTTAAAATAAAAAAAATGATTATTGGTACCTACTTTGTCGCTGGTTTGACATGATTTTCAATTTTTAAAATTAATTATTCATTGAACTTGAATAATTTTAAGCTTTGCGCATAAATGCAAATTCAACTTATGTACACATGCACCGACAACAGAATCCTATTCCTTGAGAATATCCTTGAGTTAATATTTTTTAACTAGTCCCACTCATTTAATAAAATGCGTAGAAGCAGTCGCGTGCATAGAAGGGATTGGACCTTTTTTTATTTATTTTTTTATTTTACATTTGTGTGAGGGGTGGGCAGGAACTCGGTGGTCAATGTGTATGAATTGTACCTAAACAATACTCTCCCCATCAATCCGGGCACTCCTGCCAAGTCACCAAAAGTAACGAACCACTTAGGTTGACCTATGGCAGGGGTTTTGGTTAACCAATAAATGATTCCCGGGGCTGCGGTACCCATACCCGCCTGCAAAATTGAAGACTGAACCTGTGACCCCTAGACCACTTTTTTATTTTGCTGTACAGTTGTATTTTTATTAAATAAAATTAAACCAATAAAGAACTAATAATTTTATTAGCGTTTATCGCCCATCAATTAATTATATCCGTTGGGAGATACAAACACCTTTTTCCTTATGGAGCCTTTGGAAAATTTGGGACCATCGGTCATATTTTTTACAATAAAATTTTAATTGTTATTTCAAACGCTCATAATGGAAAATACGTAGTAAGATAACATTTGTTACGTTGATCTGTACAGGAATGCTTCGACAATTTGAAGATTCCAGAGCTAAAACAGAGATAAGATTCTACCATGCCTACATTTTTCGGTATAAAATATCTAAGCCAATACACTTGCGAGATAAAAAATGACGTTTAAAATATATGAATATGTAGGTATAAATAGTTTTTCGTGAATTGTCCCTGAAGTAATTCTTTACATATATAATAAATAGAGCTGTATAATTATTCAAGTTGTTATTTCATCGGTACTTCTTAGTACGTATTATTATTATAAATAGAACCGCTTGAGCGCAATCGCCTAATCAGTTTAATCGCAGATAATAATTCTGTGGCTTGCTTCTAAAAGAGGCTATGTCTTACGATATATATTTTTTCTGCGATTCTCCTTGAAAATTGGGATATATTATGAATTCTAAAAGAGTGATTTCAATTTCTACATATTATTTTTTGGGCACAGGTGTCCTCGTGAAATTTTGAAAGCTGACACTGGCCCTTTTACGAGCAAGCCACAGTATTATTCTGATTATGATCAGACGCACCGACTTTAACCAAAACCACCTCTACCCAGGCCGGAACACATCAAATCGGCCTCTTGACTTAAAAATATATTTTTTTAAATAAATTTTAACTAACTAACAGTCACATTGTTTTTGTGGTGGTATTCAAAGAGTACCCCAACAATCAACTCTGTATTGGTACACACTTCTTGTTTCATTCACATTCATACATCGTCTCGTACATACCCTTCTATTATTATTACTCTTGACATTGCCCGACTCAATAGTTAGTAGTTGATTTAATTTACTTTTATTTATTAAAATATTAATTGTTTCCGAAAACAGAAGAGCATAAAATTTCTATTTTAGAAGGATCCCATAGAATTTAAGAGGCCGAATTGAATCGATTTCTCGACCTGGGTAGATCGAGTTTCGTTTTTAACGCATGCGTATTATAGGCTCTCATAAACAGGCCAATTAGCCAAATTCCGGTGTTCGGAAAATCAATTACCCAAATACCGGTTTCGGTTGCCTAATCCAACAGTGCAATCCCAACACCGAGCACACATACTAATGTTTCCGTGTTTTGATTGTATCAGAAGTGTCAACAACTGGTCTGTAAAAATGATTTAATTAGTGAATTTTGTTTATGGTTTAAACGATCGTTTGTCAAAATTAATGTCTCGGGTGTTATATAACAAAACTACATTGTTTTAAATCAAAATATCAAATTGCATGAAGAATTGAAAATTGAGAACATTAATTTTTCTTTAAGTTTTGCATCTTCATTATATAGGGTGTTCGGGGGTAAAGTGCGCTAACTTCGAAGGGGGGGGGGGGTTATTCCCATTTTTCAACAATTCAAATTTTTCACCTAAAAACTATCTTAAAAAGTTGGAATTTCGATAAAAGTTATTTATCTTTTTTACTTCTACCGTCATATAGAATCACCTCCAGAAGCTGACGCACTTTTCCCCCGGACTCCCTGTATGTATCCATAGGGATCTTTAAACGGTAACAATATTTAACACATATTATTAGAATATACTTATAATGTATATTTTATTACTGATTAATTTATATTTTATTACTATAGGTTCAAAAAACATGCTACGACCTATTTATATACACAACAAAAATCGGAGCACCTAATAGAGGTATGACTATGTAATAATTTTTTCAATAAATCTTATGTGTACTGACTTTTTAACTGGATAATTAATTTTATTGGAGTTTTTTTATATTGAAAATATACGAGAATGAAATAACAAAAACCTCTTTGCATCTCACTTGTTCATTAATTTGTTTGTGTGTTCCGTATCCGGTCAATCAAGATGGTAGCCGTGTTTGATAAAACCTTTTATTCCGCCAGAGCGCACGAGCGTTGCGACTGTAGCGAGCTCAAGTCGGAGTAGGCAACATTACGCCTGTATTTAAAGAACTTCTAGTTTTGAACGGTTTGTATAGCTTTTTTTACCATTTAATTTATAATATATCTACTTATATATTTTACGAAAACTTTTTTGTCAACAATGTTTCCCTACACATTAAATTACGTATCTGTACCCAAATATTATATTATATTCCATTCATGTTTTTAAACTATTTATTGAAAAAACTTATGTTTCTTTGTTTGTCCCCTATAGACTCAAAAACTATCCCCTATAGATTTCGCTGAAAATTTCAAAGTTTGTTCTTATTAGTGTCTGAAGTATTTAGAGAGTGGTTTGAATGGTAGAAAAGGTCGGGGACGTCCGAGGAAGACTTAACGCATTATCTTTGCTATGGGATGATATATGTATTCGAATTAAAACATAAATAAATATATATTTTTTTTTATAATACAAATGTGGACCTTATGAAACTAAATTAACTAGATGGTAGAAACGCCCGAGGAAGAAATGGCACGATCATATAAATAACTGCTTAAGTGTGGTAAAATGTGGCATATGTGATGAAGATGATTTAAAAAAAAGTGTGGAAGTAGAATGAATGATGTCGAAGCAAATGGTATAAGAGGAAGACGTATAATTCACAACGGGAAAATCGTCTATAAAGTTTTGAATTTGTTTTTATGGTAAACATGTCAGATCGTGTTTTTTTGGTAAACATGTCAGTTTGTGTTTATGGTAAACATGTCAGTTCGTGTTTTTTGGTAAACATGTCAGTTTGTTTTTATGTTAAACATGTCGGTTCGTGTTTTTTGGTAAACATGTCAGTTTGTTTTTATGGTAAACATGTCAGTTCGTGTTTTTTGAGAAGCATATTATCAAATATATTAAAAAGGTCAAAACACCCGATTCATGATTTATGGCGGTGTAGAGGAGGATCTTTGTGCTCGTATGTGTTGTTGAGTTAAAAGGCACCATTGGTATCGGTGGCAAGACATGATGACAGCGGCGTGGCTCGCTGACCCCAAGGACAAAGTTACTAGATATTACCAGTTTCATTCAGAAAGATCGCGGATCGACATGCGTTCGGCGCGCTGGGGGGATCGCTCGCCCTTATTTCCAATTTTAACCGTGCATACCGCAGATGGCTTTGTTGTGACCTCTCACTCTTCAACGTAAATTACGCATTTAACTGCAAGAGAGGTCGACTGCGACTAACTGCGACTGGACCGTACTAAATGAAGCGTGTTTCAAATGTTGACTTCAATTACGAACTAGTGGTTGCGTTTAACGAAATCAGTAATTACAATCAGATAAAAACTATGAAAATTTTTAATATTAGTGTGGTTTTGACGGAAAACCAAAAAATATCATAATATAAGGCTCCGTAGCCCATGATAGAAAGTGTCATGAAAATATTGACAGTTTTATAATGGAAACTAACATCTTCGCCGACTTTTGTCATTAAAACATGAAAATACTTGTTAAACTATTTATTGTGATGAAGATAATGAAATAGATCAAATCTGACGTCAAATACTTGCGAAATACTCACATTATTATGATAATTAGGTGGTAACATAATGCATTATTATAAGACCACGTGCTGAAAAGGTTTATTTATTCTTACACAAGAAGAATCTTACAAACATTCGAGCATACGAAATAACGCAGATATTTTAACGTTTTTTTAATGGCCAGTTTTAATCACAACTGGCACGAATAATTATATACAGACGGAAACGCCTCGAGCGAAAGGCATTTATGAAGTAGACAGATTAGCAACTGCATAGATTTATTTTATTATTGTTTTACTAAATAACTGCGTTTTACAAACGGTCGTTAAAATAATCCATTATTTACGAAATATTGTTTTGATAAACGAGTAACATATTACTAGAGAATTTATTTTATTGTTTTTTGACTCAATGCATTTAAACTGAAACATCATTGTTTAATAAAACGAATATTGGAGACGTAAATTTAAAATTTACCTACTTGTAGAGAATGGTTAGCAGAAGATTCCGTTGTTAAAATCCGTTTTATAAAGAATATGTTTTAACCGATTTCGCATCGGATTAGTATGAGATCAAATCAATGAAAATATTGTTATTGAAGACAATATTAGCGATTTCTAAACGAAAATCTGAAACAGAAGAATCAGAAAAGGATACGGTCACATCTAGGACTCGAACCCATGACCCTTGCCTTGCCGGGGCACCGCTCTACGTGGGTTCGAGTCCTAGATGTGACCGTATCCTTTCCTGATTCTTCTGTTTCAGATTTTCGTTTAGAAATCGCTTATATTGTCTTCAATAATTAAATATTACAATTTGAGGTTTTACTCAATAAAGTTATTAAAAAAAAAAAAAAAAGAAAAATATTGTACTTGATGCGATTTTAGATTTTCGCGGCCAAAAGTATCGCAGATTAATAGAAGTATAAAAGATTGTACAAATCCAAAGGGAAGCAGAAAAAACTGTATTTTGATGAGCTCTGGGATTATTAAATTTACATACCCTTTTTCTGGCTGGAATTTCTAACTGGACTCTTTCAGCCCGAAAATCATTTCCAAAAATATCCATTTAGGTACCTAAGTCTTAATAGGAAGTAGCTTCCACTGTTTCATAACGGTTCACACTTTTTTAAACAATTACAGGAAGAAAAAATTAAATTCTAAATTTTCAGACATAATGAGACATTTCATTTACGGAACCCATCTTGAAAACCGCTGCTCTAGGTTAGTCCTTACCTTGGGGTATAATATTGTGCCTAGGAGTTATTTGTAACCAATGGATGTAAATTGTTGTTATTCCGATAAAACTAAGTTTATTTTATTTTATTTTGTATACAAGGGAGATTTGCCCTGATGATGAATACTGTAACTCTGTCCAAAATGTTGCCCATATAAAATACCATTTTAGTAAAAGTTAATCACTATGATCTACGTGATTTGTATCAAATGATTGTTTAAGTACTAGACACTTAGACATAAAAATCGTTATCGTATTCACAACAAATTTTAATACTTTTTTATATATATGTATTTTTTTAAATGTTTCCTTATATTTGAATATAGTACTATATTTCGTGCTTTGACAATTAATAAATTTGATTTGATCGAATGTGAACCTAACCGCATACAAGAAGTTTACATTTTATAGAGTTTCTAGCGAATGTGGGACTTTAATAATTTTGGTACATTTTTATTTTATCTCTTTAGGTATATGAATGGGTTCAGAATATATATACTGGACATGTACATATTAAACGAGTTAAATAATACATCTGGAAACATATGCTTCTAAACCTGTAACGGACTAATAGATAAGAAAACTGTTCACAAGCAGAAAAAAATCAGTGTTTTTCGGTCTTGGTGCCTAACCCAAAATTAGGAACCTAAATTAGTAGTCGTTGAGTGCAAAATGCAAACAAATCAACAAAGAGTTCAACATTTAGAGATGAACTGAACAATTTAAATTAGGTTGAAACAATTTTAAAAGTTATTTTTGTCCTAAAGTTTGAGTGGCTAGCCGTGTTGAAAAATACCCGACCAGAAAACAACGCAATGCATTATAGTTGAAATTGAGTAGACAAGAATTGTGAAAAATTTGTGTGAAAAAAAAGTGGAATTATATTAGATTAAAAAATAATCTTTAACAAGCATGCTTAGTAGGTATACACAAAAGAATATTGGGAAGAAGGACCCTGCCTTTACGCTGCACAGACAGGAGCGGACTTTGAAGGAGTCACATAAAAAAAATAAAAAAGCAATGTAAAATGTAATAGTATGTAAGTAATAGTTAGTAATTAGTAAGTAAAAAAAATAAACCAAATATTTACTCATAAAATAATGTTTACGAGACAAACTTGTTATGCATGGCAAAAAAGATAACACATTATTTTTAAGCAATAATTATTAACCTGAAACTTCTATATAAATTGAAAAAATCTTCAGAGGAAAAATACATGCCGCCGACGGGAATTGAACCCGCAGCCGTCGATTGCCGGTCAGGTGCTGTACAAAATTTTGGCTTATTCAAAACCCGCCAAATTATTCAATTTATTACTGGTATTTTTAATTCAACAATTATTGCTTATTAGAATTTTATATTAGATAAATATATTTTTATATTGATACACTATGGGAACATTTACAATAGCCCTGAGTCAGCGATATAATGGTGTTCACATTAGGTGAAAGGGATGATGACGATGGGAAGAGTCGCATTTGGTCCGTAAACAAACCTAAAGCCAATTTCAGCAATATCACCAGGGCGATACCGAGATTATCCACCACTCTGGACGGTAGTGGGTTACAGAACCTATAAAGTTCTTCACATTTAAAGAATAGATATGCAATATGCATTTCAGTCTGTAAATAATATACGTGTTTATTCAACGTTCTCCGCAGGCACACACATGTTGTGCCATTTATTTATCTTTGGGCTACGTTTTTTCAGGTGGTGTTGAGATTTCAGCGAAAAATACATAAATGTGTTTTTTTTATTTATAATATGTAGATGTTGACTGTTCACGACAAATAAAAAAAAATTGCCCAGGATTGTGGTTTTATTAACAAAATGGTTTATTGCTCTGAAGTCATCCAAGTATTACGCATTGCCTTATTTTAAATTGCTGTTTTTCTATTGTTTTCCTATATATTTTCTTTTTACTTAGTATGTAATGAGTTTCTGGTAAGTTTTTTAAATTCAATAATATTATAAGATTCTGTAAAATTTTTATTTTTAAACAAGTTCTGCTATTTATATATTATTTCTATTTATGTCTACAAAAAAAAGAAAATAAATATACTCTTAAACCACCTTCCTTCTGATATATACATTTTTCATTTATACTTCAGTAAGTACTTTAAGAGGTTAATTCATATTTTTTTAACATAAGGCTGCGGTTCTAACTGATTCATGTAATGTGAATTATCTTTTCAATTTGTGTTCACACCGTGTGAAATTTTATTTCATTTGCCGTAAAACACAAAAAAAATTAAAAGCACATAATAATATTTAAGTATAGAAATATATTTAAAAAATTAGAAAGAGAGAGAAAGAGAAAATGTGTCATTTGGCGGCGTCGGTATGTACACATTTACAGTGTTATTTCGAGATTGATGAAATTTTACACACTTGATCTTAAAGATAAGAAGAAGGTGACTGTCTACATGAGATTTCGAATAATCACCCCTTTTACCATTATCCAAAGCAGAATGTAGAAACTTCTTGATTACACTTGACGCTTCAAATAAGAAGAAAATACTGTATACTGATTTAGAAGAAATCTGATACAAAAATAAAAAAAAATGATAAAACTGAATCGTGTGAAAACAGTAACACATATTATAAGTGCCTCTACAATATACCTTTATAAAAAAATACCTAGTTATTTGAAAAAATTATAAATTTTTTATACCTTTTTTGTTGTTATGAAACAATAAACAGGGATATATTAATATCCAAATTTAAATGTATGGGAATAGTTGGCAAATAACTAGAATGGTTTTAAGGACTACCTGAAAAACAGAAAACAAAAAAACCAAGATTGGAGACGCCATATTGGAGGAACAGCCAGTGAACCTAGGAGTCCCACAAGGATCTGTATTGGGGCCATTACTATTTATATTATATATCAACGAAATAGCGCAGTGATAAAAATACTGTTTAATCAAAATGTTTGCAGATGATACGTTTTTATATTTAACGGGAAATAATTTTGAAGAAGTTATGCTCAAAATACTGTACGACCTGTATCAAATATTTTGGTGGTTAAAGATAAACAAATTAAAACTAAATGTTACAAAAAGTATACACATGGTAATAGGTCGAAAATTCAACGGCTCAATATAAATATTATAGACAACGAGGAAATAGGGGAAATCAAATACCTACTTGGGCATTATAATAGACCATCGACTCAAATTAACTCTAACTTTGAATTGTTAGCTAAGAAAATGGAAAAAAAATCTTTAAGAAGAATAAGGAATAAATTAGATGTAAATAAAGGTAAATTAGTTTATAATAGAATATTAGTGTCTCTAGTTTCCTTTTTTTGTGCAATAAAACACAGATGAAAAAATTGAAAATAATTCAAAATAGAGGTATGCGAGCAGTATTGAATTGTAATAGGTATTCGAAGATAATTATTAATGATATTATAAAATTACAATTCAATAGAAATTCGAAACTTTCTAGCCCATGATTGAAATGAAATGTCGAGAAGAAAAAAAAAACATTTTCGCTGACAAAGATTTCCAGACAAATAAGTTGTGCAATTTTTTAATGCATCCAGAGCTCACCGTTCCAAACTGTTAGATGCCGCAAAAATTGCATTTTCAGCCAATTACTAAGGCATAAAAACTTGTTCAACTGTTTAATTATTTGATGTCAATCAAATCCGGGGCGACACTGGTTACAAAGCTAATTTCCATTGAAAGAGTGTTCCCGCCTAGTGACTTGGAAGAGTTGATTAAAACTTGTAATGTTATCGTGAAACAATTACTTCAAATGTAGTTTGTAGGTCATCTAAAATAGTTTCTCAAAGATGTTGTGTTCATAACAACACTTCCGTTGTTTTCAAGTCAGTAAGGCATAAGCTCAATAATTTGCAGTTCTCACGTAAAATATGTGTTATAATTCGCAATGATTTATAATAATAATAATTCTTAATCATAGGCAGTAATAAAGCTTATGCTTATAAATAGCTATTTACACGTTACGAGCAAAATTAACTCATTTAACTCACTAACATTTGTATTATCATCTATTTAGTTTTGATGTTATTTGATTGCGCCGGGACTACTGAAGAAGTGGCTTTGGTGAAACAAACACAAGAATATTACCAAAGTGGTATCTAATAATAGAATCGTCTTTGTAAAAGACTAGCATTCAGAATTGAAATCGCTTAAAATAGCTTTCGCCCAGTTAGCAATAGCCAGGTATTTCCCAACATTCGTCTTACCCTTTTCCTTCTCTATCCCACTCGCACGCAACCTCGCAACATACCCCATACTGAGATGACAAATAACCACTGCCTCCGGACATAACGGGAGCAATTGGTACTAAAGAATCGTAAACCTTTTTATTGATATCAGATTTTAGATAGATGTTGATCACATTTCTAAGCAGCAAATCACGGACGGTAACGAGTCAAAGTCATTCCACTCGAGGGTTCGACCGACTCGTTGTTCGAGTGGAATGACTTTTTGGCGTATGTAAGTATGTACCTTCGACGATACTCAAGAATAAGAATGTCGACCAATGTATGTAATTTCGACAGTGATTGCGAGCGGCCTGGATTGGAGAATCGATACCCAGATATCGTAATTATCTCCTTGTAAAAAGTTACTTTTTTCATACGACGCCGTCGAAGCTGGCTCACTCACTTCGATTTTTTTTTATTTGAGGTCGTTACGTCGGTACAGAAATACCGGAGATAATATGGACAAGTAATACCACGATTACTGGCATAAAAATGCACGGACAGCTCGAACAGTTCGGTAAATTAATGTACGCGCCCCGTCGCGCCGCAAAGATGGGGTTACCTTTCTTACTGAGTTATTTTTTGTAGGCTTTAGAGCGTCGAAAAGGCGTACCAATGACGTTGTTGTTATTGCATCAGATTTTAACACGCTTTATTACATTACTAAAATTAATTTGTGAATTGTTTAATTTACTCTTATCAATATTGTACACTAAAACATAAAAAAATAAAAGTAGTTCTATCTCCTTTTGTATTACAGTAAGATGGAAATTGGGAACGAGAAGACGAAGATGGTGAGGGAAAATGAAGGTTCAGACGTGATTGTTTTGTGTTTAGTATTCCGAATATGTGAATACCTACCGCACAAGAGTCCCAACTTTTCAAACTATTCAGATCCTGTAAGACAAAGCATGTGGATGCTTTTATCAAATTGTGTTTACGTCATCGTCGTTACAACTGTAAATTACGGAAACTTAATTTTTTTTTTCATTTGAAGAAAATTTCGGGAATCCCGTCATTTCCACGCTGCACATTACTACCTACAACTACATTAATTAATCTATTTATTTCCTCTCATAACACCATAATACTCACCAAAGTAAAACATTTCAAATTTAAATGTAGCATTGTATAAAGTATCTAGATTTCGGCAGCTGCATCCTAATTCTATTTTTTTTATTGCAAAACTAACAAAAATTCGAAACTTGTTAAAATGTTATTTCAAAACTCAGTAAACTTAACAATTTGAAATTGTTAAATTTAATAATAAAAAATAAAAATTCATCCAAAGTTTCTATTCTGGACGGTGGGTTCTCACAAAGGCGATACTAAGAGTATCTAAATAGATAAATAATTATTGAAATTTCCAATATATAACCGTTTTCCAACACAATTATTTTCTTATGCTAGGTATGGCATAAAACATCGTAGTGATTCCATATTTTAAATGTAGGCAATAGCCATACATTATAATCATATCGTTGAATAAATTTATCTTCCTGAGCAATGCGCTCCAATGCCGAATATGCCAATAACAATTGCGAATGTTACCTTGTACGTCGCAAAAATATTTTTTGTTGCTAATTAGCAAATCGTACATTAATTTTTTAACAAACATTTAAGAGATTAATTTCGAAACACGAGTGTTATTAATTGAATGCTACATATTGATTAGCATAATTCTGTATGAAATCGATAGGGGTTCGATAAGTTAACTAACTTTTTATTAGTTGGTTCAAGAATTCATTTGATGATGTCATAATTCAAGATTTTGCAAGACTTGTACATTTGTTTCGTGCTTAAGTTTTATGTATATCATAATATTTTTTTTAAATTTGTTAATATTTCAATTCTACGAAGACAGAAGTTTTGTGTAGGCATTCCGTTTTTCATCTTGTAGAGCCATGAAATATGCTTTACAAGAGTAAAAAAAAGTCACTACGATGAGTGACATTATTTGTTAGCCTCTGGGATGCTTTCAAATGTAAATAAGCTAATCTCAACACTCGGTTCTCAGAACATTCTGCTTTGAAAACATACTGTCAAAATGATATTTCACTTTGACAGACAATGCAACGACTGGAAGTTTGGTTTTGCCGAAAGATTTAGTTTTACACATAACATTCACTATGTATGAAATATTACAGTCGAAAATCTGTTAACATTTTCCTGTTTGAATTTTAGGGTTATTTCAACAATCGTAATTTACATAATTTCCATCATGAACTAGATACTGAGTTTTGAAATAACATTTTAACAATAATAAAATTAGATAATAAGCCATAAAGGTTGTTTCGTATTTTTCGATACTTTTGCAATAAAAAAAAACCAATTAGAATTAAAACGCAGCCGCCAAAATTTAGATACCTTATACAAAACTACATTTACATTGAACCTTTTTTCTTTGGTGGTGTTATGGCGTTATGAGAGTAAATACATAGATTAATTAATGTATTTGTAGTTAGTAATGTGTAGCGTGGAAACGATATAAAGGGATTCCCGAAATTTTCTTTATTTGTGTGTGAAGGTTTAATTAGAAAATAAAAATCTAGTTTTTGTAATTTACAGTTGTAACGACGATGACATAAACACAATTTGATATAAGCATCCACAGCTTAACCAATATTTAATTGAATAATATGCAACTGAAAAATATCTCTCGCTGCTCTGCGAATGCAAATATTTTCAAACGAAGAAGGCGTGAAAATTGTCAAATATGCTACTTCATTGTTCAGAATCGTTTCAACCGAGACGAGGCGTGTGATTTAGAACAAATGAATAAACAAACTAGTGGCAAATATTGAGTTGAACACAAAAGTTTCATGATTTTTTCCAGACCAACATTGGCAAACACATATTTCCTGAAGTGCTTGTTTCTAGTAACTGCACTACTCAAACATTTCTATTTATTGGGGATCTTTCAGTGTTGAGTGCTTCCAGATTAGACATTGGGGAGAGCCCACTTGATAAGAAAATCACTTCATAACCGTTAAAAGGTGTTTTTATTACACACTGTACAAAGATTGTACAATTTATAATTACAATTATTACTAATAAAAAATGCCTTTAACTGGCTGCATAAGATCTAAGAACATAGCCCTTTGGAAGACTCACGCAAGCGCCTGATGCGCCATGCGCATGTTTTTCACGGAAAAATGATTTGTGATTTGTAATAGCAAGTAAATACAAAATCGAAAAAAACATTTTTATTCTGTGCCAAAATGCATCAAAAATGTTCAATGTTTTTGGTCGGGAATTATTACTATAATTTTTAAATGTATTAAACGAGATATAAGGTGAAGTGATAATTTTATTGCAAATTCTTTATAAAATAGGACAGTGCATTTTGAATTGACGTTTTGTCGCATATTAAAATATTGCACTTTTGAAATTCTAAAAAAAAAAAAATAATAAAAAAAATAAATAAGTAATTTTATCTTGTTTCTAAAATAGTATTTTTTACGACATTAAAATATATAACATTTTAATACCTTGGACAAATTTCAAAACTCCATGAAAAATGATTATTATTTCAAGTGCAGACAACCCCCCGTTGACTGGATAAGCAATCTTATGTATCTTTCCAAGAATTATTTAATGCTCGTTTCTATTCTACGTTTCAATTAGTAAGGTTTTCACACACACGATCATTTATAACCGAAGTAAATAAATGCTACAATGTGTAATGTAAAAAGTTATTCGAGATGGTAATGAATTTGAGTAATAAAAGGAAGATGCCCGTCTCCTGAGATCTGGAATGATAACTTTTAATTTCCATTTCTCTCGCAGAGGGTATTTTTACATTGGAAAGAAATGCAAGCACTTATGCCACTACATCTTAATTTAAAGTATTGAATAGTTCCATTTAAACTGATTGTTGAAACCATTAATTCTGAGACTGGTTATAACCACTCGAGCAGTTTTTGGCATAATTTGCCAAGCTTGCGAAAACGTTTTAAGTGATCATTTGCCGTAATGTGCCAGATTTATAGAACCTAAAAATATGAGTTAACGGGTGAAATTTTGGTGGATTTGTTGGCTTTTATACGCATTAAGCAATTTTATATATATTTCCATGAAAATATTTTGAGGAAAGGTATTAAGGCGATGCACTACGTCGTGTAATATTTTAAATTGAGCCGCTATCAATAACAACCCTTACGTAGATGGCGATAAGGTTTAAATTCCCGCTTAACACCATCCGCCTGTTTTGATTTATGCAAGAAAAAAACATGGCCAAAAAGTGGCTTTTATTTTATTTTGTGTATGTTCAGGCATAAATACTTAATTTTTTTTCGATCATTTTATAAATAACTTAATTTTCCACATTATACAATAAAATCATAACCGAAAATGGATTCGTAAGTAGGAGATTTTTAACTTTAAAGCAGTTTTCATAGGCCTTATACATTATTTTTTCTGGGCTTATAAAAAAACTTATCTAAAAAATACTCAATTATTTCAAAGGCCAAGATGTATTCTACTCGCAGTATTTAATTAAAGCATCTGAAACATTTGTAGGCGACCAAATTTTCAAACCAAAAACACATGAATTTTCATTACTACGTATGGCATCGCGTTAATCAAATAATTTTGTAAAGTCAATCGCTCGAGTGGATGTGTCTCCATTTAGATATTTACACCTGCCTTGGCAAGGCAGATGTATAATCATGCATTTAAAAAATATTCTCTTCATATTTCCAGTTACATTCTGCCTGTCACTGAAAGGATTCAACTTGTGAAGAGGAAGTGCTTCACAAAAAATTAGGCATTACATATAGCTGTTACTGTTCATGCCAACTAATCAGTAGTTTTCCCATTACACCATTAAATGTGAATCGATTGGTTTTCAATAATTATTTAATTTGGGCAGAAAATGACAGGTAAATTTGCGGAAATTTTTCAGCCATTGGTAACTGTCAATAAATACAACTTGCCATTTACCAGCACTTAACCGACAATGCCTTCAGTGGTTATTCAATATTCAATCCAAATATAAAGCGAGCCGCGGAGGTGTAAAATATTTGTATATGAAATCAACAAGCTTGCATTTTATTTGCAAAGGAATTTTCAACCGAGGTGCTAATAAGAATTTACTTTATAAATATGCTAAAAATTTTGTTCAGCGTTGTGTTAGCGAAATGGTTATTTGACTTCTTTTTATTGCTTTTATTATTTTGGAGGCGCTACAATGTATGTCATGATATTTTTTATATTGTATGCATATCTTAACTCTGTGTATATGCCTTTACAAAAATATACATTGATAATGTTGATGTTATATTAAAACTATCACAGACACGGGATATTGCAATTGTAGGAATGATAATTGCTTATTAGCTGAAAAGCGAACCTTTGAAAAATCATGAAATCTGACCTAACGCCAAGATTGGCCTTAGAAAAATTAAACAAACAATTGACACATTTTAAATTTGGAATTAAAATATTTTTCTCGAAAAATTGTATTATTTTATATTACAGGAACTTTATCGCTTGGATGAATTCTTGACACATGAGTTCCAATGTTGAAAATGATATTATTTTTTTTCTGTACAAATTTTATACTGCCCATATATTATCAGAATTATTGACTCAATCAGTTCCAATTTTGAAAATATCTCTTGAATTTAAAACAAATACGAGTTAATTGAAACAAAGGGTTGCAACTCACAGACAGACCCACAACCGAAATTATTATGTGTGATTATAATTGCTTTAATTAATTCTGAGTGATTAATGCAGTAAAATTGTTATCGAATATCATGTACATATAATTAGAAACCTTGTACATATCATTGTAAGTGTACCTTATGTGAATGTAATTTTCTGTATCGGGACAATGCAAACCGTGCTCATTTTACATCTGGAAATTTTGTATCTGGACAGATATTCGATTTAAGCACGCCGACAAACGATCTTTTTATACCTCTGTACTGTACAGACTCAACAATCAAAACAATGTTTTCGGATAAAATGAAGAGGAAAATACATCTTTACCGAAGAAATTCAAATTATGCCTATGATCGTCCCCCGCAAAGCACCCAAGCAAACACTAAGGACTGGTTGTTTTGGAGAATTTGAACAATTCATCAAATTTCAACGTTCATTTTTAAGTTCGGTGAAAGATTTTTTCAAGTTCTGTTTTTATTTAATTTTTGTCAAGCAACTAGCCTACAATGATATAATAACAGAACTTGAATAGGACTTTCACAGAACCCGAAAATGAACGTTGAAATTTGATGAATTGTTCAAATTCTCCGAAACAAACCGTAAGACTATTATTATTGATGAATTCCAGTAGCATGCACAAAGCTGCGCCTACCCCAAGAAAAAAGAACCACCAACAAATTGAAAGGTAATAGAAATATATTTTTTTAATACGACAAGTTTCTAATCAAAATATATTTTGTACGCAAATTTGATGTAAAAATCATCGGAAGATGTGAAAATAATGGCCATTTTTAAATATTTATTACGAAATTCATACCCCAACTATAGACAGCCTATCTTGGGTTATAGAGCAAATAACGCAATCATTGATGGATTCTATTATTATCAGTGGGTTCTTACGTAATACGCAAATGTCAAAATTAGATTTTAATTTCTAACATCAATATTATTTTATTATTAAAATAACAAACATGTTTAATTTTCATCATACTCAAAATGAATCCGTAGATATTTGCTACAACAAGGCGCTCAAGTTAGAGTAACAAGTAGGGAAATGTAATAAAATGGCAATTTAAATATCTAACCTAGTGGAGAAACAAGTTACACCTAGTGAAGAAAATTACATTATATAACGAATTATCGCAGATAAATACGTTGTACATATATTGATATATATTTTAATTTAAAAAAATTTTAATTCTTTATAATTTTTAATGGTAAACTAATACAAAGGATAACGCATTATTTTTAAGCAATAATTATTAGCCTGCAACACCTGACCGGCAATCAGAGAGATACTGGTTCGATTCCCGTCGATGGAATGATTTCTTTAATTTAAAGTAGTTTCAGGCTCATTGCTTAAAAATTTTATTTTTTTATTTTCTGCCGAGCATTTGATTGCGAAACGTTTCAAAGATAATTTCTCATTATTAGTGACATGTACCAAATGAATTACACCTATTCGGAAAATTCGTCTTACATTACCTAAGTTTGCGCATGGTAATTGATTAAATATTTATCAATCATTCAAATTAAACGCGTCTTCTGCACTATTTTTGTTCGTAATGAAAAAAGTATGTTTAATTTATCATTTGTGGGATACCACATGTCTGAATAAATTCTAGAAATCTAACTTTAACTTCACGAATCTTTCTTAAAAGAAAACGTAACCACAACTAGTTGAACACGTACTAAGATTATAGCAAATGCAATATTAAATAATACTTACTGAAGAACCGAAATATTATGGTTGAGAATCTCGGATATCAAGTATGCTTGGCGGCGCCGCACACTATTTCGTTTCATACAAGCTAGACGCTACAGATGCACTTTTGAATTCTTGAATCAGATAGACAGATGACAGAATGCCTAATGCATGCTTATGATTGTGGAGTGATTAATGCGAACGTTATCTAATTCCATACTTCTAATGTACCTACATTCATGTAGGTAAGTGAAAGCTCAGTAGCATTTATTCGCAATTTTTTTTTTCGGGACGATTTTTTTAAAGTATAATATAAAAACATAAAAAATCTGATTTCAAATTTTCATAATATTAGGATTAAGTACATCCAACACGTAGGTTAAAAATTCCTGAGTATTTTGGGCCAAGCTTCTATGTAACGAAACACTGTGCGCCGTATCATAATATAAAAGTAAGTAGATTTTTTTGTGAAAGATAAGTTTTATTGTAAAATGTAAGTTTCATTCATTATGTTTTTTTGTTTGTTTCGTTGTTGGTTGAGTGACTATCTCGACAAGAGATCATATATAAAATGGAATTGAAATAGCAATAAAGAGTCAAGCCATGGCGAGTATCGCTCCCAGTCAGTTGCGAAATAAGTCAATCCTTTTCATTCGAGCATCTGCGTTAGATAAATAAGCCTGAACATAATTTAATGATGGGAAACAAACGCGATATCCGACAACAATAGTGTTTATAGGCCACGTGCAATTAGGGTAATTCACAATAACAGACAGGGTTATTCGTTATAACATAGGATAATCTTGGTAATTATTTAAATGTATGTAAGTACATTGTTATGGTTAATTGTATATAATTCTACGTGAATCAGTGTATTTGCGATTATAAATATAAGATTATGATGAGGCACATAACAGAATTTCCGGAAAAAAATCATGAAATAATCGAACTACCTTACCGCGAAGAATAACATTATTATTTGTTCCGTAGCTTTGTGTTTTTCACTTAATAGGCGCACATTTATGATTTGAATACAAGAAGTATGCATGTTGGTTTTTATTTTTCAGTATTTGTCATACTCGCCTTTATTTGTATTGTGACTCGTGAAAACCGATACCTATTGGGATTTAGAAAATTCTGCTAGCGAGGTAATAATTCTGCTAGCTAGTAACATAAAATAATTAATTACCATTATAATAGGCAAAATATTTAAAGCATTAAAAACATTAGGATCGTAAAGAATCTTGTGAATATGGACTATTTTGGGTGAGATCTTAATATTTATGTACCTACCAATATATTTTCTCGTAAAATCAAGAAATCTATATACAGGAATGTTTCCAATGGCCAAAACATGTTTTAACGTCCAATTTAGGCCAAATAGGCCATGGATCTTTCCCAATCTTCTTGACCCAACATTTCGGAAAGCCTTGCAGTGTTTATCGCGCATACATGTTCAATGTTTATACCATTTATCAGTTGTTGGATGTACTTTCATACATTTCGTTATAGTTAAACTTCTTTGAAAACCGGTGGTCGTATTTATCACAAAACATAGCTCGATTAGTGCGATTTTTATCGTTGAATTATGCCTTTCACTTGGTTTTTTCCAACTGCACCTAATCCTTGAAGTGTTATGATTGTGATATGGCCAGTGCAATAGGCGGCCATCCAGGTGAGATGAATTTGAAGAGTATGGTGCTCACGACTGTATAGTTGTATAATCTATGTATGTTAGACCCATCCAGCAAGATTGCCTAACTGTCTAACTTATGCAGGTATTTCAGGAGAGCAATGTGCCAATATTGATAAAATTGCACTTACATGCTCATCAAATATTGCTGAAACCATCTGGCAGTTATTACAATATTTATATTATATTGAGTGTTAATGCCAATGTTTTGATAGTGAGTTACAATATTGAATAAACGTAACACTTGTTGACTCGAGTACAGGCAGTTTGACACCTGACTGGATATTTTGGTTGACATATGATTGACTGTTTCCTTGAATGACCCACGATTGACAGTAAAAAGTAGATTTTAGCGAGTGCTGCTTTCTCTCTGCGGAAAGCGTTGTAGTGTACATGGCATGCTTCGCTGCGGTCGCGGCATCGCACAGAACGTTATGTATTGAGGTGAAGGCCACAGGCTCTTCGGGCTCTCAACCTTTGACGATAATGCGAGCGGACTGAAGATGGCAGGTCGCGAATGCCCGGGCCATTTGCCAAACGGCTGAACTCGCCACTACTCAATCACTTGACACTCAATCTCTTGCCCAGATACCCATATTAAACCAGTCGAGTTTTACATTTTATAATCGGTCATATCGTTTTTCTTTGCTTCTTTTCGAGTCGGATCGGAATATAATTATTTTATTAAATTATTTCACTAGTGGTGTTTTCTCCACATTATTTAAAAGTGCAAGGTACGATAGCGTAAATGATATTTAGTATGCAATTTTTGCTTTAATCCATTTAACTGACATTGTATGGGTCGAGGTAAATTCGTAACATGGCTCATTGTATATTTAGAGGAAAGCAAGTGAGATTGGCGTGTTGAATATTGTAGAATGTTTTATCAGTCGGGAGTTCGTTGAGGCAAGTCGATTTTGAATTAATTTTAATCAATTGTAATTAAAAATACTAATAATATGTTTCCTTTTCGAATAAATCTACACAAACATTTGGTTAGGAAGACGACATTTAGCAATCCGTTTAAAAGAGAAGGACGTATGTTCAATTTGAAATGCTTACTAAGATCGTTAATTATACAGCAGGACCATATGAGATGGGTAACATTAGAATCTGCTGGCCGAGGTCCGGGGTTCGTCGGTCGGCGACGGAGGTCACGGGTACTGGACTATCCTCCGGCATGCGTGCCCGTGATGAAAGTGCCCAGCAAAGCAATGCCGTCCACAGTACTCTGCATTAGTATGACGGCCACAGAGAGAACATTGAAGCATGATGATAAGCAGAATGCACGCGCACATGTACCGCGGACCATCGACATCCGAGTGCATGCTTATCGTGTTATCAATCGCGTCCGGATTGCAAGAAGGCTACAGCAACTGTTGATCCGAAAACTCATTCGGAATTACATTTTTAATCTTGATTTGGAGCCAACCACGATATAACCAACCGTATTAAATGTAATGTAAGTTGCGAATCTGAATATTGCGCAAAAGCTTGGTTAGGATTCACTTGTTATTATTGTGTGATATTTACCATTTACACATTTGATCAAATGGCGCCATTCAAATATGTAAAAAAAAAATTCGTTAATTTCAAAGGCCGTGGCGCGCAGTGCGACTCTTACTTTTTGGTCACGTCTTGAGCGTGTCAATGTCATGTTGTCTTCGACATATGGATGAGAGAAAATACCCCATAAATCGAAAGAAACTGTATTATTGGCACAAGCAACTATACTTTGTTCCACTTTTGAGCTCTTCGAAGGGGAAATTGACCAACGGCTGATAATAGTTATTAGAAAAATTTACGTTGAAAATGAAAAGAGCATCAATTGTAATATTTAATATAATATGTTTGTAAAATAGATATTAAATATATTTATTATAAATCACCCTGTTTTACGGTCGGTTTAAACATACCGATGCCACTGTTTACTATTGACAAGATGCCGTGAAGTGGAACGGCAGAATAAAAAAAATCTGACCAACTCAAATTAGATCAACGGTTCTTTGAATCTTCGAAAAACAACGCCGTGTGTTTAGAAAGTACAATTAAAGTGTTGGCAAATATGAAATACACGTTTTAAAAATCAGGTAAAAAATTGACTCTGACAGGTATGAAACAATAAAATAGATTTTAATTAATTATAAGTTTATGTAATTTGGCGTAACGCTGTCAATCTTAAAAGACAAATGATTTTAACACGTGAATTTATTTAAAATTTCTTTAAGCATTTGAATCTCTAATACTCTATAACAAATGTTCATGTTAGTTTGTTGTTGTTTTCTAAACTAGCAGCATCAACGTGGTTTTAACTTCTGAGGCGTAATAATAATATTAGTTTATGTAAATAGTAAAATTATGTTCATTTTAAGATCACAAACCATTAGCTTAGTTCAGACACTCCACAACGTGCAATAGCGCAGTTCCCACAAGTAAATAAATAAAGTGAAAAATAAAGTGTTTGAAATCATTTGCGACTTTAGCAATGTATTCAGGCTTTCTCATCAATGTTGAAGTATCTAATAACTTAATTGAACGGCTCACGTGGGTTGTGTGGAGTGTGTGACGAAGTTATTTAAAAAAATATTAAATTACGTTTTATTCCACCATTTACCACCACCACCACACTACTTACCACAAACTTAATTCAAAACGGAATACAAATTATTAATTTAAAGTTACGTTAATCATTTTGTACATACTTTTATCGTAATTGACGGTGATGCATTGACGCAGAATTAAGTGTCCTTAGCAGGTCTTTAGCGGAGTTTGAAGATCGGCTCCTTCGGGACCTGGTCACGTGGGTCGAGGCTCGAACCGAAGCTCCACTTTAGGGCCCTGTGACCGTCAATTCTAAATTTTATTTCCCATCGAGATAAGTCAACGCAATGCCACAGGCCACAAGCCAACGAAAACCACCGGCGCAAAACACTCTCTCATCTACAGCCGCATATTTCTCTTATTTTACGTATATATACGCGAGCCGAAAAGCCGAACTGAACTTCAACTTATGTGAAAGGAACAAAGCAACCGCAAAGGGAGCGAAACGCCGCTTGCGGTTGCTTCGTTCCTTTCCCGTAATTCGTGGCTCGGTTCGAGTTTCGGTTCGCAAATGTATACGTACCATTACACACCATGCTTCGGGGTGGTTCACCGAAACTTCAGACCAGATTATATGTATTCTATAAAATAAAACCAAAATAATTTTTTGAATGAATGAATTGAGAATTAAGTATACTTTGCAAAGAAATCTCTCAGGTATGTGCATAGCTGCCAACGACTCTTTATTTTAGTGTGGAAAATGTTTTTTGGAATGAAAATTAAATTTTAGATTTTCACCTCTGGAGTTTCACGATGCCACCATGAGACACGGTCTGTTACCGCAATTGTATAGTACCTTAGAATAACAACATGTTTTAGACGCCATTTAGACACTTACCCGGCAACAAAGTTATAACATCTTAGGACAACACAGTTACATTAGGTCGCCGCAATGCCTTAATCTCTCAGGCCGCCGCCTTCTCGCCAGTAGAGACAGTTCGTACAGCGGGCCTCGATCTGAGCATTGAGCGCGCCTACAATCAGCGACGCCCGCCACGAACATCGACCAATAGGGGTCATCTTCTTCTCGAATTGTGGACTCAAACAATCATTTTGGAAATAATCGAAGCGCAAAAATGATTAGCTCGGCCGAGCCAATCGGACATACGCACAATTATAATACAAATTAAAAAAGCAAACACACAATAATACATAATTTAGTTATGGATGTTATGGATTGTAATACATTTGACATACTTTAGGTTTACAACGTACATAAATATGTGTGATTTTTGATTGGAGAACAATATCACACAGTGTACTTAATTATATCGATCTAGATTCAATATCATCATCAGATCAATGAGTTTGTAAAGTTTTTTTTTCTGTGTTCAGTATACAAGTGCAAATTAGTGTATATGTTAATTAAGGCGATGCACTACGTCGTGTGATATTTTAAATTGAGCCGCTCTCAATAACAACCCTTACATAGATGGTGATAAAGTTTAAATTCCCGCTTAACACCATCCGTCTGTTTTGATTTATGCTAGAAAAAAACATGGCCAAAAAGTGCCTTTTATTTTATTTTGTGGATTTTCAGGCATAAATATTTAATTTTTTTTCGATCATTTTATAAATAACTTAATTTGCCACATTATACAATAAAATCATAACCGAAAATGGGTTCGTAAGTAGGAGATTTTGAACTTTAAAGCAGTTTTTATAGGCCTCATACATATTTTTTTCCTGGGCTTATAAAAAGACTTATCTAAAAAATACTCGATTATTTCAAAGGCCAAGATGTTTTCTACTCGCAGTATTTAATTAAAGCATCTGAAACATTTCTAGGAGACAAAATTTTCAAATTAAAAACACATGATTTTGCATTACTACGTATGGCATCGCCTTAACTAATTCGTACGGGGCGTTTTCTGCGGAAGTAATACACTGATTGCACTGTGTACTGTTCTATTTTGTGAGGTGTTTTGTCCCGTGGTCATACGCTAAAGTGTTTGGGAGTTGCCAAGGAAAAGGTCGAATTCATCGCGAAACAACAAAATATTATAATTAGGCATACAATCAAAATATTTATAAAAAACACCACGTTTTTAATCTCAGTGGGCAATATATTCACGATTGTAAAAATAGTAAACAATATTTTATAACATGAACAACATTGGTTTACAAACAGCAAAACCTACGCCTGTTGAAGCTAAAACCCAACACCATCAATACCAATAATAAAACTAATAGCAGAATATAATGGTTTACTTCCGTCATTAGAAAACCATACACTTAACACATAAAGATTGATATTTTAATTTTTTTTAAATAAAAAAAACGTTTTTTTACAAAAATAAATATACTTTCAATTTTCGACCTAGTTGTGCCATCTCTTGGGCCGGCTAAAAGCCAATCTCAAGAAGAAAAAAAAAGTTTGATTGAGGATTAAACCTTCCTTCCCACCTGTAAACTTACAAATGCATTTCAAAATTTAAAAAAAAAAGATTAATAGACTGAGGTTTAAACCTGGACTGGCGTCAACCGCGCCAACTGCGCTAAATCCCTATTGGTTAGGACCTATATTTATTTTGTATATTGTGACTGTTCTGTCATCCAATTTACTGTTAACAATTAACTGTTGTATACGTATACAATACAATATACGTATAACATAAAAAGTACAGATGGAAGACAATTACAAGTGTTACTAGGCAATTACAATTACAATGCATGAAGAAGGTTTAAAGGGCTTTAAAAATTACACATTACGTATCGACTTTTGAAATTAATTCAGGCTTACACTAAAAAATTCAATGCTTTGACTTGACTGTGAGTTTACAAGTCTCGACATTCTGGACAAAGGAGAGTGGTAACCATAATTAGTGGAATGTTGATTGAGGAACAGCAATTCATTATTTCAGAGTCTACGGGACGGGACGGAACTGGATGAGCCGCAACAAAACAGGTGTCAGTAATACAATTGATAATTTTGAATGTGCAAATCAGATAAGAGTGCTTTTTACGTTTTTCCAAAGAAGAAATGTTTAAAGTTTGTTCAATTACATCATATGAGTACTCGAATAGAATGTGAATATTAGATCATTACACGCCTGTTTAACGATGGCGTGGTAAAGCCAGCCTTGAGCCTTAAGAAGAAGCTACAAGCCAAAAATGTGTATATTCTTGGTATACCTTATATTATAGGTAATAGGTATTAAAATCGTTTGACAAACGTAGTCTAGAAATGTTCGATTTCAAGCATTAAACTGGTTTTTATTTATTTTGTAAATAATTTTATAAGAAAGCAAAAAAGTTAATCAAGTGAAACTGTCACAGATAATTTTATGCTGTATTTGTAATATCCTTAACGCGTTCACACATTTCTATTGAAAAAAATTAACAGTTTAAATTTAAATTTTTTATTGAGTAATTTCAATTAATTATTTGGATTCTACTCAAGGGGAACGATAGGAAAACTTTCAATTTAAATAAAGCATATTTTTGGTATTTATAATGTAAACCAGTTCGTTAAAAAGATTAATCAAAAAAGTGATTTAGCATTAAGCTTCGCCTTAATACCGTTTTGACCAAACAGATGCCATGGTAATGAGTCAAGTTTTTCACTATTACCTTAAGCGCAGCGTAATATTTAAACAACGATTTTTAGTAAGAATTTAAAACTATAACCGAACATTCCATGAGTCACTGGCAGTAAAACTTCTACTTCCTCTTCGTCGATGGTTTCAGCATTGTATTAAATAAATGTTCTTTTTGATATTGTTATACATATTGTATTAAATGATGTTTTATTAGATCACGACTCGACAACGTGTGGTTATAAATATTTTTTTTTCAAAATACGATGTTTGATGCATAGATCTTTTTTTCACTGTTGTATGCTTTTTAATGACAAAAATCACACGATTTTATTGATCATTACGCTTCATAATTAATTGGCAATAACAATATAATATATATTATGAAAATATGAGGAGACGTCTTTTGCAACGTATTAATATTTCATTGATTTTAAACTTCGTCTTGTGAGTGGTCGCGTTTAGTAAATGGGAACTAGGAAATACAAAATCACTTCTCGTATTGTTACAATGTTCTATCATTTAACATCAATGTAATCGGTCGTTATACCGTCTCAATAGACGAGACAGCAATAAGAGAAAAAGCGAATCGAGTCAATTATAAAAAAAAAATGTTCTAAGCTCTTCCATCTCTGTATAATATTATAATGTAATAACATGGTGATTAATATAGCGCCGTTTGTGTGCAAAATCACCTTAAGGGCACTGTACAAATTTACAATTAATTTCTATGTTATTACTAATTAACTAATGTAACAACATCATGTACATAGATGTAGATTGTGGATCGATAAATAATTTAACACATAATCTAGCCTTAACCCAAAACTAATTATGGTGAATAGGCAGGATTGGTGTAGAACAGGTCTGTCTTGAGAGGAAGACAATCTTTGTTATAATTATAGGTATATTCCCTGATTAATACATCGCGGATTGTACATAGAGAAAAATAATACTGGCAAAAAAAGTGATAGTACGCAAATATCCTGATAAAATATTAGTCATTCAGAATATATCGAGAACCCTTCTAAGGGATGCAACAATATTAGTGTATAAATATTTATATGAACACGTGTTCCGCCGTCCTCATAAAACATTCGCTTTTAACTGATACTTTGTTAGGAACTCTGTCAATTCATTAGTTAAAGGCCTGTAGTCCCGTTTTTAACAGAAAAACAAATCATTTGACCAGATTTTTAATAAATTAATTGTTTTATATCAGTAAGTTTTCTCTGTGTGGGTAAGCATTTATCGCTTGACATGGTTAGCTTTGCAGGCTACCCAAAGACAAACTATAAAACGAACGAAAACGGGCCATGTTAATATTTTAGGAAATAAGTATTAAGTAGATAATTGTAATTAGTCAAGGAATTACTGAAATTTCAATTTATTTATAAAGATATGAGTCCCTAACACACTAAATAAGGGACTAGCAATAAAACATCATAACGAAAAATATGTATACTTCACACCTCATGATGGAAAAGTGAGGTGAAAATAGTTTTTCTAGTTTCCCCTATTAAAAAATAGAGGATAAATTATGTGCGAAGTTCATAACGCCATTGCTCATCGTTTATGGGTATTTAATGCATCGTATACACGACTATTAGTTTATGTACGAGAGCTACTTTTATGAATGAATCGAGATTATAATTAACCAATTTAAAAATAACTACAGGTATTAATTTAATATTACATTATAATATTATCCTGTCACATGCCATCCAATTTATTTATCAGACAATGAAAGATAATTATGATATAATATATCGTGCACGAACTTCACCTACTCATTTTATACTCGTACATTATACCCGTTAAATCTCATCGCTTGAAAAGAACTACTGGAGAGAGCTGGTATGTGTAGAAATTTTGGTAATTTCTAAAACAAAATATATCCGTGAATGGGAATTTAAGATTGATCACAAAAAAAACAGTAATCTTAGTAATGATTTTTTTTTTATCAATTTAATTTTAAAAAAAACTAACTAACTAACCATCACGCCGTTACCCGAAGGGGTAGGCAGAGAGGATGGACCGCCACACAACTCGGTCTTGGCACACACTCCTTGCCTCATTCACATTCATTCATCGTCTCATACATACTCTTCGATTATTCTGACTCATCATTCACATTTTCATCGTATATCACTCCTTTCTTCGCTCATTCCCTCTACATGCCCAAACCATCTAAGCGCCCCTTTCTTGATCTTACTCATTACGCTCACATCAGCCTTGCACTCTTTTTGGATCTGCACATTTCTCACACTATCATACATGGTTTTACCATATATACGCCTCAGGGATCTCATTTATACAGAATTAAGTCTACTTTCATCCTTTCATACATGGTTTTTCCATATATACGCCTCAGGGATCTCATTTATACAGAATTAAGTCTAATTTTATCCTTTCTCTGCCAGTTCCATGCCTCACTTCCGTACATCCGGGTAGGTACCAGCACTCCATTATGGACTGCTAGCTTCGCTTCTTTGGACATTTTTTTGTTAGCGCCAACTGCGTTCAGTCCTCAATTAATGGAGTTACCTGCATTAACCCTTCATTCAATATTTATTTTATTATTATTTTTTTATTATTTTGTTTTGTTTGGTGGATTCCTTCTTCGACGAACATAATGAACGGATACCTAATGCATTCTACTACTATTTAAATGAAAGGTGCTCCAAGGCTGCGTGCCCAACATTTTCCTCAACATAATGGGTGAGAGCCGACAACAATCTGTAAAACTGGAGATATTTGGGAAGCCAAAGTAAGGCAGATTTAAAAAAAAAAATAAGAACGATTTGACTAGCCAGATTGTGTAAGTCATGTATATAACGTTAGTCACTCCAATACTTAGATTTCCTTTTAAGAAAGTTTTACAAAAAAGGGGCGATATACGTACATAGGGAGAAGCTTTTCAGAAATTTTCTAATGTAGTTTTAGAGTTTTCAAAACCAGTTTCTGTCCTCAGACTATAATATGCCAGGTTATTCCTATAAGTTTAGGACTATTCACATAACCCCTAAGGCTTTCTTTTAAGTCTCCAGTTTTCAAGTCACTTTTTAAAGCGTTTTTATTTGAATGCATCAACTAACGTATATTTACCATTGCTATTGCTGTATGACATGTAGCATACATTCATTTAATACGCATAGTACATTACACGTTGTGGGTGTGAACGTCAAGCCAGGAAATGCGGGACGAGCACAGTTATTACCGGCAACCTTGACACAGGCTGCATCCCTTGAAACGACAGACTCGTACCTATTTTGCATGAGCTGGGACTTTTTGATGGAAGGACGGTAACGATTGTGTCGCGTGATTGCTTCGTTGAGCTTCGTTGAGCCCTATCTAATTTAAGTAGATAAGTAGCTAATTATCTAGCTTCTGAAGGTACTACATCACTGATAATGATTTTTATTGTTAAACGGTAAGTACCAGACTTTAGTTATATGTCATCGATTACTTCAAAGCTAAAAGCAAAATGAATTCAAGAAAGTTACAATTTTAATTTTGAATACAATAATTATGGATCTATATAAGTTTGGTCTTGGTTTTCTAAAATATTTTTTATTTGAGTGTATTGGCAAAACAAACAGTTTTACAATTTATATAAATAATCACATTTTACGCGTTGCATTAACAAGTGAAGTTTCCACATAAAATTCATGCTACATACAGAGAAAAAAAATAAACAGAAAAACATAAAAACACCCCAATGAAAATAACTGAGATATCTTAGATATCTAACACACCTTAATATATGTTAAATATATAAATAATTATATTTTTTTTATGTATATTTGTATAATTATTATATATATAAATATATTAATTATGATGCGATAGAGCAAAAAAATTTTCTTCTTTCGGGTTTTTTTCTGTTTCATTGTGTAAATGTCATTAATATTTTTCTAGTATTAGTGTTTGCTATTTCTAATTTTGAAACAGTTAATTCGGTAACCGGATAAATCATCACAATGATAATTCATCCCATCTTTAGAAAGTTATATAAAGCCATGGAAAGTGATGAAACAAAAACTTTATTAACTGGGTTATGTAGGTTAGGTTAGGTTAGGTTAAAACTTTTTTTTCATCGTTTCTAATGACTTTATATCACTTTTTAAAAGTGTGTTGAATTGTCACTGTGTTGAGTTATCATGCACAATTACTTCTGAAATAACGTTTCGATAAGCATATATAAGATGCTTCTTGATCGTGTATGTTTCATATATATATATATATATTTACGAGAAATGAGTTATTGCAGCTTTAAAAACCACTGAGATATCGCAGCAGTCCTTTCCAGCAAGTAAATGACAATATATTTCACGTTTATCCGTCATTATATGATAATTAATATTTTGCCAAGCCTAAAATCGTATCCATAGATGTTTTATGGTAAAAAAAATTACTAAAAACAAAAAAACAAAAAAAAAGTAAAAATAAGTAAAGTTGTCTTCTTAGAATCAATTCCGCAAGTTACTTAAAAAATCTCCTAAATTTTACTCGGTCATTAAAATTAGCAAATGATTTTAATAAAATTTAATCACTTTCATTACTAAATACTACAATGGCTGGAGTTTTAGTAACGACCATTAATATTTGAAGATCATCGTTACAAGGACTTGTTTGGTAATCAGTCTAGTACGTGATAGGAAAAGGCAGAATGTTTTTTTTTAATTGTCCATGTCCATAAAGTCCTTTATCACTGTCATTAAAGACACAGCTAACTGCTTAGTGTTCGATCGTTAGCCGATCAAAAATCTGATGGTTAATTGTATTCGTATTTTTAGTGACAGAAACTTAAATAAAAATTGATTCGAACACGCGCCCAGAGTGTGCTCAGCGTGATCTGCGATGAGTGTAGCCATAGTAGGTACGGCATCACTGCAGGCACAACCAGTAATGTAGGCGGGCCATAATTTTAACTATGAAGTATTACGCAGAAATATGTTATCTGAAGCAAATAACCAAAAACTTTATTTTTATTTACTTAGCTGAAATCACAGTTGCAAATATGTAATGTCATTTTAAATTACTAGTTTAAAGCCAATAGTTATATGTCTCAGTCCTAAGTCACTATCTATAAGTCACTAGTTATAAGTAGAAATCTTAGTTAAGAGCCAATTATTGTTATCATATACAGGGTTTTCCAATAAGAGGTGTTAATTTGATATTTAATCGTAGAAGATCAATGGTTTTGTTGCTTGTGTGGCACGTAGCGCCGTCTTGTTGAAAGTAAACGTTGTCCAGATCAATACCATCCAATTCCGGCCATAAAAAATCATTAATCATCTCTCGATAGCAATCCATTTACCGTTACTGTTGCTCCAGCCTCATTTTCGAAAAAGTAAGGTTCAATGACTCCGCCGGGCCATAAACCGCACCAAACAGTCACACGTTGAGGATAGAGAGGTTTTTCAACATTTACTCTTGGGCTTTCCGAGCCCCAGATGCGACAATTTTGCTTGTTGACGAAGCCACTGAGGTGGAAATGGGCCTCATCACTCAATATGATTTGCATTTGATTCACTCAAGTGAATCTTAATAATTGCAATGCGTTGTTGAAGCGTGTATTGTTCCATTTTTATTAATAACGTAGTTTTTACTTGTCAAAGTCAAAAATTTACAGCTACAAAAGTAACATCTACCGAAATAGCGGGCTATTCAAAATAACACCTCTTATTGGAAAACCCTGTATTTACTTGTACTGCGCCCTTCACAAAAAACGGCGGTACACAAATCAACCAACTATTATTATTATTACCATTAATTGCCATAGAACCGTGAGCTCTGGTGTTATAAAAATAGTACAGATATTATTCTTTGGTGTTTTTAGAACAATGCAACATTTTTCCACTGTCAACATCATTAATGTCATGAGCTGTAAAGCTTTTAAAATTCCGTCAAATAATCAAAATATAAGTCAAGACATGTTTTTTGGAGAATATTTTTTAAAATTATTCCCTTATTCGCTTTTTCTCCTTCGGTTTCTTATTCGTGTCTTAAAATAATAATTTATAATACTCATTATCTATTGTCAGTTTATATACCTACGTCCTGATGTAGGAACGGTTGTACCCAAACCGGTAGTGATGAACCCAAAGTTTCATTTAAAAATAGTGTGAAACTTGAAACTCAAAAACGGATAGTAAATAATAATTATAAATTCATTATATAAAATATCTATCGTAATGTTTCACCAAGCGTAAAAAAATACGTATATACAAGTCACTCATGCAGTTGTCCGGCTTTTGATTGGATTTTATCAGTTAATATGTTATCGGACACGTGTATTTGTATAGAAGTATCTAGGTACTAAGAAGAAGCATCATATATTTATACTTTAAATAGATTTCTATTAAGTTAATACTAAAAGATATGTATACTATACGTATACTTGTCTAATAATGACTATTATTATGATAAACAGTGACCATTGTAAGATTGCAAGGGTAAATATTGTATACGTTACACGAAGCGTTGCGAATCGTACCGTATTTTCACTGGCGAAGCAAGTGTTTGCCGCAAATGGCAGTCATTTAGTTACTTTTGTTGTCTATTTAACGTTTATATTATTAATAATAACATTTATAAGCGCTTATATTCATAAGGTTTATTAATGAAGACCCCTGTTTATGTAACATTACGTATTGAAAGATGTATTATAAAAAAAAGTGGTTTATCTGTTTTTCGACGAAGGAAATTTCTTAATGAAGGTTTAATTTGGCGCATGAATAAGCAATAGGATTATATACAAGCGCTTCGTCAGTAGATATAATAACATTTATTGTAGTTAATTATTGCAAGCTCTATAAAGAAGAAGAACATCAAAAGAACAATCTTTAGAGTCATGCGAGGAATAACTGTTATTTAGCTATAATCATGGCTAAATATAAATGTTTTGAATTAATTATAAGGATTTATATAGATACATCATGTGAGTGGTATGAAGGTCACAACAAGGTATACCATATCTTTGTGTAAAGGATTTAAATAAAGACATCGTGTGAGTTGGTGTGAAGGTCACAACAAGATATACTACACCCTTGGGAAAAGGATTTAAATAGAGACATCATGTGAGTTGGTGTGAAGGTCACAACTAGATATACTACACCCTTGGAAAATGATTTAAATAAATACATCATGTGAGTTGGTGTGAAAGTCACAACAAGATGTACTACATCCTTGGAAAAGGATTTAAATAAAGACATCATGTGAGTTGGTGTGAAGGTCACAACAAGGTATACCTCATCCTTGGGTAAATGATTTGAATAGAGATATCATGTGAGCTGGTGCGAAGGTCACAACAAGGTATATCACATCCTTGGGAAGAAGATTTGAAAAGACATCATGTGAGTTGGTGTGAAGGTAACTACAGCGAGTACCGCATCCTTGGGAGTAAGGATTTGAATAGAGACATCATGTGATTTGGCGTGAAGATCACAACAAGGATTAACACATCCTTGGGAATAAGGATATCAATAAAGACATCAAGCTACTGATATTTGGAGTTTCGTAAAGGTGGTCTTTTTAAGGGTTATAGCTATGATTTCGATATTGATGATATTTTATTAATCTGCGTACAATAACCTTTATTTGCTAAACTTCTACTAATCTTCTTAAACACTTCTAAAAATTACTCATATTTCATTTAACAACATTATTTGGTTTTATTTTCTATCAAAAGAATAATTTTTACTTATTTAATTAAAAACTGCCATTTCAATTTTCCATTAAGTAGTAGTTAGTTATAGTTTAAGAGCTTTTGATGTGAAATAATAATATAGAAATTTTAATATTTTGTAATTAAAAATAAATATGATATATTAACTAGGTGCTTTCTTAATAACATCGTTAGTATCCATCTTTTGCTTACTTTCTTATCGATTCTAAGGACGTTAAACTTTAACGATAATGAAAGTAATTTACTGATTCTTCATTAATAAAGTAAGTATCTACCAACATAATAATATTGCTATTGGCAAGTACTTACTTACACTCATTCGTTCTTTAAATGTGGAACATAAGTGTGCCATTGTATTAAATTTGGGACTTGAACTGTGTAACGAGGGTAGACAGGGGGAAGCAGAGAGGATGGGGCATCACACAACTCTATCCTGGCTTCACCCGTATTTAAATACCCTATTTTTATTTCGAATCTTGACATGACCCTACTTATGAATTTGTCTCAATAAAATTTGTCATGCCATCTCTTAATGGATTGTTCTCCACTTCTATCGATTGTAATAAAATAATTAAGAATCAAGAAATACTGTAAAATAAGTAATGCTTGGTGAAGAGTCTAAAGAATTAATTAACTAAAGATGTATAGAGGTGATTTTAAAATTGACAATAAGACACTTTAAGGTGTACAAAACTCAAATCATTTTGGAAATTTTACAATATCATAAATTAATGACGTTTACTTTCTTTAGGTTCACTTCACGCGAAAGTCAACCATTATTACATCAATGACGGTTGTGCTATAAATATATTATTATGACTTTAATGCTCTCTGATAAAGTCGAAAATACAGTAAAATAACGGTTGAATGAGGTATGGTTTGAAAGATGATTTAATTTAATTTTTAATAACCTAATACTTATACAAGTTTTTCAAAGCAAGAAGAAGTTAATATTATTATTTTTTATTAATGAAAAAAAAAATAATAAAAAATAATAATAATAACTTCTTCTTGCTTTGAAAAACTTGTATAAGTATTAGGTTATTAAAAACTAAATTAAATCATCAAGTCTTTTCTACAATTAAGCGTATGTGGCTGAAAAAATTTACCACCAATACATCGGACCCTTTTGAAAAGTAATAATAAGCCAATTTCTGGCCTACATTTTTTTATCAGATACTGCACAGGAGTCCCAACTGCTACCAACCGTCTGAAGCTAGTGAGATTGTGGCATCCCCAATTGGGGAATGTTGTGAGGCTGAAAGTAGTGTGGATGGGAAGGAGAGGGGGAAGAGGAAGGTTGGTAGCTACCCGGCTGTTCATATCTGGTCACCAAACACGGCTAAAGCTATTTCAAACAACGTTTTAATAATAAACTGTGGTCTTACACGAAGTTCAATAATCTTCCACTCTGAAACTAGCCGCAGTATACTGTACATTATTATAAATGAATAAGTTGTGAAATAGCCGGGATTTGACCCCGCAACCTTCGGATTGCTAGTCGAGAGCCATACCCCCCAATCACGGAGGCCGTCGTATTAAGCAAACGAATACAAATGATATCGAATTTTTTACCATAATTTAAATTCGATACTTAAAACACTTCTAAACAAATTGTTCTAGTCAAAATATTATGTTTGATAATTTTAGATGATTATTGTTTTTTTGCAATGTATGTAAGTATTGTATCAACCATTGCTTATTACTAACACTTCGATATTGTAACAATGACAAAATTAATGTAAAATCCCCATGAGCGTATAAAAAACTAGCTTAAAACTTTATCTAGTCAAACTTTTTTCACTTTTCACGGCTTTATACAACTTTTCAAAAGTGCTTTTTCTTCAGATACCAATAATTGTACATCATATTTTGAAGCGTAGAAAATTAAAAGTGCAAACCTTTCACGTAAAAACACGATTTTTTTTCAACATTTATTCATGAATCATGCATATATCACAAGCACCTGCGTAGGTTAGAAGACTTTTATTTCCTTTCGCACAAGTATATATTTTTTATGAGTTTCGATAATGCAGCTATAAAATAAGCGTTTCTGGATAATCGGCGCTTCGAATACTTTCAGCGAAATGTTTACAAAATGTTTCACCGTTCAGTTACCGGTCCGATATTGATACAGCCGCTGCTGTAGGCAATAGTCAATATAATATATAGGGTAGACCGAGGCTATTCGGATCAGGTGAGTTATTCGGATCAAGCTAAGCAATATGGATATATCTCGGCTATTGTAACCAAATGACAATGAAAGAATTTAGACATAGCTTTCCTATCTACCGGATGCCATAATAGTAAAATTACCGATATTACAAATTGCGTGGGTTGACTGCTAAAAATCGATATGTGTGAAGATCGTATAAGTTACGTCTCCAATAAATGCCTGATGTAATATTGTTCTCTACGTTCTTAGTGTTTTTTTCTGAAAAGGAAAGCTATTTAGTCATGTCCATATGTTATATATTTATCAATCAAATGTACAGTAAACATTTTTTTTTTCGAAAATGAATTAGTTTTAATTTTTTTTCAAGAAAACATAAAAAATGATCCGAATAGCCTCGGTCTACCCTATTGTCAGTTGCTACTTGATACAATACTTGAAAAAGGGAAATTAGTGTGGGTGCATACCTATTTCTGTTGATCGGGCTCTAAGGCCATATTTACGTTTCTTCTTTGCAATGCAAAACCAACTAATCATTTAATCGGAATAGTAACGAACGTGTTTAAAATAATAGCATAATCAAATTCTTAGTTTACATCGTTGGTACAACTTATATTAGCATTTCCTGGTTGGTTTTTTGAAAGATAAAATTTTGCGTACTGATATTACAGATACACGGAGAAAACTTACTGATAAAATAAATATATATTTTTTTAAGAATCTCGACAAATTATTCGTATTCCTGTTAAAACGGGATTTAAGGCTATTAACGAATGAATTGATAGGTATCCTGACAGAGTTTAAGTAAAAAACTAATGTTTTGTCACGAAATTCGAAATAGTGTACCTACATTAAAAATCCTAAAAATGTGCTTTCTCTCAAGATATATTATTAAAACAAACGCAGGTTTATGAATTATGAACACGTGTTCCGATATTATTACGCATTTCGAACGATAATCTAACTAAGTTACTTTTAAAGCAGACTAATTTTAGGTGTCGTGAATCCAATCAACCAAAACTTTCTCCTCAAAATACCTACGACTGAGCAGTACCACGATGTATGGTTAATAAAAGTGACTAAGTATTATAACAGTGCTCTTGACTTAATGGTATGACCAGTGTAGTTTCTAAAACATCGGTATGCGTAAACACAATTAAACAATCATTAATTTTATATCATGCTTGTTGTCCGATGCATCGTGTTCGGGCAAAATAAATAATTAGGTAATATAATGCCAGTGATCGAACTACAGATATTGTGGCCGGACAAGAAATGTAGCGGATTCGGTAATGTTATTTAAAATCGCACAAAACTTAATTGATAGTCCTGTTTTTCAACGACTTTCATGCCAATTTCCAAATCACAACAACGGACAGTCACTTACATTTCATCTCCCTCTTTGCAAGACTAACACAGATCCAGAAATTAATTTTACTTGAACTATTACCACATCGATATTTTTAACTAGACTATACATACAAAAAAAATTATTATGTACACTATATGAAGCTAAAACTAGATCATTCAATTTACCTTGAAATACTCTTGTCTTTCGTTTCTTTTCCTAATCCTATGTTTTATGTTATGAATCCGTTTGTAACTGAAAAATTCACTTAGGTTGTCACACTTTACTTACATCAGCAATGAAAAATTCATAATTGACTCAATTTATTATTATTATTATGTTAAGTTTTAAGATTTGCTGATATTTTTCCCAAAAAAGTGTAGGGTTACAATATTGTGCAAAGGAATACCATGTAACATTAAACGCCTTTTCGCCAAAAAATAACACGAGAGTGTGGAACATGAAAACATCCTCTTCGCGGTCTCTTCAGATAAGTGAATAGTATTTGGAATATTATTGATAGGCGAGGTTTTTTATACCCGAAGCACCTGATGGCAAAAAGTGATTGAAGGAATGTTCCGTGAAGAAACGAGTAGATGTGTGGAGATGTGATGAGATGCCTGCGGAGTTAGAGGATTCTGGTTTGGTCTGGTGCTCACCAGTTGAAGCCGCCCCCCACCCCACTTCACACCGCCCCCCACCGGCACCACTTGGCCGTTCTCTTCGCGGCTACAGTAACCATCGACTCTTTGCCAATTTTTAAGCGTTACCTACTTGAAGGTATTTTCACTACGCAAAAAACATAAAACCAAAACTTTTTTTCGTCTTTTCAGTCTAGCACGCTAGCGACCAATTCAACCACAAAGACTCGTGCGAGTAAGAGTTACGTAATTAAGGTTTACTGCGACAGTTTAAGAAATGGAGAATTTCGTATTAAAATATAATATTTAGTTCAAATAAAATATATAATTTATATTGAAAAAAAAATAAATATAATAACATACAGCTATGCACACTAAATCTTGCATACATTAAATTTTTATGTTTTTCCCATTTGAGTCAGTCAATAAAGGCAAAATGTTGTAATAATTTCAGGTAAAACAATGAGAAAATACAAATACGTTTATCACAAATTAAAACAAAATCGCTTTATATACACATTCATTAAAAAAAATGAAAAGAGGAAAACTCACGTTTGTTCGGGGTACTCGGTACCTCGCGTTCCTTCCCTTGTTGGGGTACTAGCTAGCTTGCTTGCTTGCAGAGAGGTAACACAGTCGCGAACCGGTGGCACTGGACTAGGTCTGAATGTACTGCACGTGTGGGCGCCACGACAGCTAGCGGAGAACTAACCGCAGCGCGCAAGAAGCCACTCTTTTATTGCCTTGGTGGCTTTCCTCGGCGCTTTTCCGATTTTCGGCCCGGCTTCCCGGCATCCCACCTCCGCGGCAAGGACGCCCATCACGAACAATATGTCGTTAGAATGACAACAAAAATGCGAAATTATTGTAGTTTCTAGTGCTATTATTTTGTGCTTTTATCTTCGTACACTAGCGCAGAGCTGATCAATCAGACAGCTATCTGCATTTTGATTATTAGGTTTTTCTCTTGTGTTCGCACACCATCATTAAACGTGGTGAATACGAATCTCATCATGAACAAGAAAACCGTGAATCGGAAGCCTTAATCCCGGAATAGTAACGAGTTGTATGTAAAACTTAGAATGCTTAGAAATTCTTCAAAAACTCTGCAATAACATTTAGTTCTGGGAAGGAAAAGGGTGAGAGGGGTGGGTTTGAATCTGCTGGTCAATGTGTCCAGCCTTAGCCAGCCGAGGAATTGAACACTGCGTCGGGGTGGAACCCAAACGCGATGTCAACTCAGCCACCGACCGGTCATGAATCCATATGAATCCATCCTTCTTATTGCGGTGAAAGGCGATGGGTGGAGAGAGTCCGGCTGGAAAGGTCAAAGGTCTTCCCAAAGTGTTATATCCCGATCCAGCCTGCCATTCAGTAGGTGAAAAAAACTACCCAAACCTCACCCCCATGAACCCGGGCACCCCTGCTAAGTCACCAAAAGTAGCAAACCAATAATATTTTTTGAGAAAAATTTTGGGCCAGGTTAGAGAGGCTGGTTGGTCCCCAAAAGCTTTTCGCAGTGCCACTGGTAAAAAAATTCTTGAAAGTTTTCGATTTACTGCCGGATTTCTTTGTAGAAGAATGAATACATACAGGAAAGAGGAAGCATTGGGAATGATTGAAATTCCCACCATTTATCAGAGTTAACGTTTGTTTCATGTTCCGATAGTTTTATTTCTGATTTGTGTTCTGAATGCGTTACCGAAAACGTCCAGTTTAATTTTATTGTTGGTGTCAGTCAACAGGGGTGATCAATCAATAAAAATCACTAATTTATTTTGTCCTTCACTGATTATTTTGATAATGGTATGTATTTGTATTAATAACATGTTATATTATCCGTTAACGGTCAGCCCAAAAATACATTTGTATAGTTAGAAGGCTATGAAATCGCAATCTCATATGCATATGGATTGTGTTTTTAAAATTTAAATTATTGATGTAAAATTAAATAAGTTTTTTCTGTAAAAAACTTGAAATAATTTATTACACATTCCAATTTTTGTTTGTTGTAGAAGACGAGCGAACCATGGTTTGTCAAAGAAAAGTTAAAAAATACATGCTTTCTTTGTGCATTGTTCTTAATGGTTTTTCACGGAATGTGTAAAAATAATAAAATACATATTTCAATATATTTAAAACATCAAATTTGTTATTTAGCTTAGTAAAAACACTGATGAAGTAAAATAAATAAAATTATAAAATAAAATAAGATTTTGGTAAAAAGCAGTTACTTTGTGGTTTGACATATTATTAAATAAAAATAAAATACTTTATTTAAAAACCACGAATTATTGTAAATTTTATTAAGACCGATCGGTTTCGCTTGTTTCGACCAGTTAAATTTTCAACCCTGAAAAATGGTTGTACCAAGCAAAACCGGTCGGTCTTAATAAAATTTACAATAATTCGTGGTTTTTAAACAAAGTCTATTATTTTTATTTAAGAAAATAATAATTAAAAAAACAATTTTTCTCTTCAGAAAATATTTGAGTTAGGGTCGCATAGCTGTACTTTCGGTTGATGTGCAATTCATATCTTTGATCATCGATTGAATATTTGTATTCTTCACACTTTAAATTAAAACAGTCATAATTGTGCTTCAACTTTTATTTCATTTTAACGTCGAAAAATATTTAATTGCAAACTAGCGGACCCAGCAATGCTTCGCTATTGCGAATATCTTCCTCGAGCGTCTGGACGTCTTCCGCCATTAATGTTAACAAAAAAACTACATTTATCGTCATTAATTCGACTCCTTGTCTTAATTTAGTGCAAAGCTGTTTCGTTAAAGACTCTTCGCGCTTTTAAAAACAATTTTTCGTCAATATTTATTTATTACAAAATAATACATTACAAAATAATAAGTTATAATATATTATTCCCAGTGAGTTTACAACGCTCATTTCGGGAAAGACAACATTATATTAAAGACAAGACAAAATTAAAATAAATAAACGCAGAAGTTATTTTGGAGTTCCAAAGAAAGAATGTGTCAGTCATTAATAAAACTGCTGAGGAAATAGCTTTTAAGAGCTTTTGCCAATGTTTTTTTGTTCGTTGCCGGAAGTTTTAGATTACTAGGTAATGCGTTACATTGCTTATCGATTGACAACTTTTAGAATTTTGTGAGCACAAACATATCATATATATATAATTACGTGCTAGTACATATGTGTACGTGGGTTGTGTTCCTCCTGTAAAGTCGATAACATTGACTTATTTTGTGAACATATTACATATTGTATATAACATTGACTTATATTGTGAACATACTATTTAGTATACATATAATATGTATATAAACATATATAGTGAATTTAAGCACTGAAAGTGCCCGTGCAGTTTTACCTCGCTTTTTACACGGCACAGTAGCCCATGCAGCCTCCAAACATTCCCGCCTTTCGGCATTCGGCCGTGAAATCTGTGAGCGCGGAATTTCAATACTGGTTTGTTTATTTCCAAACAAACTTCAAACTCCACTTCCGGCTCTGCCAGTGATAGGTAAGTCGGGCAGTCTCCACGGCCGCTGTGAAATTCTATAATTTATAATTTAACCACAGCACTGTGTGAATACAATTTCCAATACAGTTCAGATTGTTTCAAGTTCATCTACATGATATTATTATGTACGCAGAATGGTTTCAGCAACAGGTTGATGTCTGCTAGTAAAGCGCGGTAAGGCCGTTATATTTACTAGTAGGTAGTTACTACCCGGCTTCACCTTTAAACTGATGTTTGAAATACTTTTTTCGAAAGCATGTAGATCTATATAAATACATGTTACACACAATACTAAAAATATATTGCGTTATCGTTTATCCACTCGAGCGGTGAGTGCTCGGTTTTCGATTTGGGCATTTGATTTAATCTAAATATGAAAACATGTTAACAATGTTTAAAGCCAATGAATCCACCTGGATTTCACCCTTTATCCCATATTTTTAGCTATAAATTTGGCACATTATGGCAAGCGATCACTCAAGACAAACAACGCAAACTTGCCAAAAATCGTTCAAGTGGGTAAAAACCTATTTAAGTCGCACCCGTTCGTTCAATTCCGCGGCTGGCTAAGTTCTCCACCACGACACAATCAACATTTTTCGCTTACTGTGACGGTAATAGGATATTGTCAGGTTTTTAGTAACCCGGAAATGTATGTATTACTTTTTAAGAAAAAAATTTTTAGCCCGTTAGATGGATATTCCAATGCTTCTTCCGACCTGACCATAGTTCCACAAGAAGAAAAATGAGTAATGATGATTTAAAAAAAAAAACTTCAAATTATTTGTAATCGGATTAAAAACGGGATTGCAGGTCGTTTTCTGATAGCGTTTAGTAAAATTCTAATATATAGGAACACGTGTGCACCTGGATTTGGCTTGATGATTTATAATGACGAAATGCGAAAATATAAAGATTTTTATGAACAAGAGTTCCAACGTCGTGATAATCTCTTTTACTAAAAGTTTAACAGGATACCTGTTAATTCATTCGTTAAGGGCCTGTAATTATTTCGAATAATTGGAAGAGATTCTAAATAAATTAAAATACTATTTTTTCTTCATACGTTGACCTGTTAATTAAAATTAGAGTTTGTATGCATATTTCAAGACGTCGCGTGCCATTTAAAGATTTTTTCTCAGTTATTCAATAAGGTTTTAAGTTTTATCAGCTTGTACCTACATATTATGTAGTATGTATAGCAAATAATGAACATTTTGAGGGACCGGAAAACATTGAAAAATTAATAATATCCTAATTAAACTTTTATTTATTTAACATAACTTTATTGCATCGTAACAAGCATAAAAAACTATCAAGAATTTTAGGTAATAAAAAAATACGAAAGATTTATAATTTCTATAAACTTTGATAAACTGATAAAAATTGAACGTGTTATTTGCAATAAATTGAATTTTGAATAGTATTGTCAATAACCATTGTATGGAAGTACGAAGCTGCTTTCGCATAGTTAAACCATACAGATTACCTGTAACAATGACGTTTTAAGAAATTGTTTAGAATTGCATGTAGAATTCCTAAAATGGAGATCAAATAACTGATACACACTCCAGATAGCTCCGTACGTAAGCTAATTACCTAAAGTTGGTTATCTTGATGTTATTAAAAAGTTTTACGTTTCTAATGATGAAACTTAACATTTTTGCGCCTTCATTCGTGATTTGTTGTTATATTGGTTATATTGTAATATACTGTCAGGAGCTGTTACTATTTAACCAATCTCAATAACTTCCTGATTTTTCATCGTATACCGATTTATTTAATATTATTGAACAACTAAAATCGAAAGAAATGGATCATGTACATATATGAATACTTCTGAAACATTTGTTGAAATTTACTTTACGAGATGAAAATAGTTGCGTTGAGACAAGATGAAGCATGAATGGGAATTATCCTGTAAGGAGCGTGTACCAAGATAAAGTAGAGTGAGGGTCTATGCTCCTTGCCTAAGTGCCTACCCCTTCTGGTATTTTCCGTTTTTTTATTTTATCACCAAATAATATTTTTACATTTTAAGAAGTGTATATGTGCAAATAAAAATAAAATAAAAGTCAAATATTTTGTTAGTTTTCCTCGCTAGGATATCCTATGCTAAGAAAAACTACATTTTAGATAGGGGATTTTCAGCGACATCTATGGTGAGACTTATGGTTTGGGTAGGGTTTTTCAGTAACTTTTATGACGATGTTTTAAAAATACTAATCTGTTTTTCTTTCGATAATTCCCTAAGCCAAGATTTGAATGACTTACTTTACAGCTAAAACTTCAGAGCCTTTTTGTCCAAAGGTAAATTACGCTTAGGTAAATTTAGTTTGTCTATTATCTTTTTCTCTGTTTTTATTTTTTAGCTGTTGGCCTCTTCGTTTTTTTCAGATGATGAACCGGTATGTTTTTGGAACCGCATTTTTCGCACTTGGAACGTCGAACTATTAAAATATTTCTGTTGTTGGCGTCCTTGTGGGGACCTTTAATATGGTATTTATGATATATTATTGTATTTATGATAAGGTATACATGACCATATATGAACCTTAATATTATATTTTGCAAAATATGTATGTAAATGTAACCCATATGATGTATATTAAAATAATTAAAAAAAAAAAATATATATATTTCTGAGTTACATTTAGTCACTTTACATTTAATTCTGCTAAGCCCCATCATATTATGCCAAATTAGAGTGGCATAAAGAATAATATATTATTCCTTATATTTTAAGGACGTACAATGTCAAGGATATGATTTTGATGAATTTTTTTAAGGTTCCATTAATATGTGAATCAAATAGAGTTGGTAGTCAATTATGATCCCAAGATATTTAATGCCCTCAATTAAGGCTCTATGCGAACAAGTAAATTCCTACTGTGACGAAAATTGTTTTGACATTCGTATAATTTGAATGTACGCTCATTCATTGGTAAACCTCTTTTATTTTTTGTGAATGTCAGATTTTTTTCTCTTCACGTTTAATTTAAGGGGATACGTAAATGCCTCTCCAATTTTGTTCATGAAATATAATAACAGTATCATCTGCGAAGCTCATTATGTCTCCTTTGTCGAGAAATTTGTAAGATAATTTATGAAAATAAGTTAGTTTTTGCTAAAATGTTTGCTAAAATTTAGAGAGTGCTGTGAGACTTATTTAGTTCGGGTTATTTTTTTTTAATGTATATTTTATTTAGTTATAAGAGTTTACATCTTATACCTAATATATTTTTTCTATGACTACTACAATATTATTTACTTCTTACATACTAAAATTTAAATTTAACAACATTGAGAAATAATCCACGAAAAACTGCAAGACTTTTAGCTTCCTTAACAATTACCGGGAGTTCATTGAACATTTTAAAACCTTTATAATAAATATTGTTTTGTGTTTCTGATAAGTGTGTTTTAGGAAGCCTAAAATCGTTGCAGTTTCTCGTAGGATATAAATGAACTGCACTATTAATTCTAACATTCTTTGACATATAGTCAGGTAACATTTTATTTTTTAGCTTATAAATAAACACTAAGGTATTATAAACTAATCGTTGCCACACACTTAAAATATTGAGTTGACGTTGCATGGTTTTTATTCTGGTGTACCTGCTACAACACAGTATTGACCTCATGCCTCTGTTCTGGATTACTTCCATTCTCTTAATTTGGGTTTTGTTACTTAGAAATATTACACTTGTACAATAATTTAGATGGGATGCTACAGTGGTATTGTAGACCAATATCCTTGTTTTAATGTCCAATTTTCCTTTTATCCTACTTAAGAAATTAACCTTTTTTGCCATTTTTTTATTTAAAATTTCAAAGTTAGTGTTAAATTTTAACTTGTTATCTATTATGATTCCCAGGTATTTAATTTCTTTTACTTCTTCCATATTTTGATTGTCTATATTTAGGACAGTATGTACGTTTAGTTTTTTCCCTAATACCATAAATTTACTTTTAGTTACATTTAATTTCAATTTATTTATGTTTAACCACTTAGATAATTCATTAAGTTCATTTTGTATTTTTGACAACGCATCTTCAATATTATTTGCTATAATATATAAAAGTGTGTCATCTGCAAAAAGTTTGATGGAACAGTACTTTAAGCACTTCACTATATCATTAATATATAAAATAAATAGGAGCGGTCCCAAAACAGATCCTTGAGGAACTCCAATGTTGATTTCTTGTTCTTCAGAGATAGTATCTCCAATTTTGGTTTTTTGTTTTCTATTTTTTAAGTAATCAATAAACCACTGCAATTCATTAGCACGGATTCCTATGTCCTTCAATTTCATTACTAGTCTTTCTCTGTCCATCGTTTCAAAAGCACGTCTAAAATCCAAGAACACTGCTATTGTGATTTTCTTCTGATCCATAGCTGTTTTCCATTCATTTATCACAAAATTTATTGCTGTTTCACAGGAATATTTATTTCTAAACCCAGATTGTTCTTTTACTAGGATGTTATTTTTTTCTATAAATTTACTCATCTGTTCTTTCACAATGCATTCTAGTAATTGTTCATATTTAGGCAATCCATTTATTGGTCTGAAGTCTTCGAAATTTTTAGCATTTATTATTTTGGGCACTGGTGTTATTATGGAGGTTTTCCATGACTGCGGAAAAATTCCCTTAGTCAGAGATTCATTTATTAGTTCAACTAATCTGTCTCCTATAGCTGGCAGTGCATCTTTGATTATGCTTATAGTAATTCAAAAAGATTTTGGTTTCATTGTTTTAATGATTTTCATTAAATACTCATTGTCAATTTTATTAAACCTGAAAATATTTTTATTCTCTCTTTTTTCCGATGATTGAGAAGAGGTATCTGCGACTAATGGAATACTCTTATTTATGTTTTCGACACTAAGTACAAAATTTGTGTTAAATTTTTGGGCTATTTTAAGTGTATCATCTTCAACTCCATCTGGAAACCGAACTTCCTTAATGTTTTCCCTCTGTTTGCCGCTTATAATTTCTTTAAGTGTAGTCCACATTTTTCTTGAGTCACTCTGAGAGGTAATTATTTTTTGCCTGATATACGAATTTTTGGTATGTTTTATTTCTGTACTGTACATGTTTCTAAGTTTCTTATAAGTTTCCCACCTTTCTTCAGTGAATTGTATTTTACAGGCTTTATAGGCTGTATCCCTTTGTTTTTGTAGAATATGTAGGGATTTCGTATACCATTTATTTGTATCTTTTAATATAATATTAGTTAAAGGCATTAGCTCATTTACTACTGTTTTCAGATGTCCTACTAGTTCATCGGCTTTTCCGTCTAAATTTACTTGGGTATCGCAGATCCATTTTTTGTTTTGTAATGCTGTACACAATGTATCCTTATTATAGTTATTTTTTTTCTACACGTTATATTTCGTATTCCCTGTGGCTTCGGACTTGTCTTCGTTTCAAATATTGTTAATATATTTTCGTGGTCAGATATTTTTGGAGTATCCATAACATTAACATTCAAGTAAAAATGATTTGTTATGACTAAATCAATAATGCTTGCTGATGTATTTGAGATTCTAGTTGGTTTGGTCACAAGTTGTTTCATTCCTAGATAATTCACTAAACTCTGAAGTCTATTACTGTAGGTATTCTTGACTTTCATGTCAATGTTAAAGTCACCGGTTACATAAAACATATCTTGATTTTTCATGTTTTTACTACACCAACTTTCGAAAAAATCTAAGAATTTTGAATGGCTTTGGTTTGGTGAGTGGTATAATACAGCGTATGTTCCTTTAATAAAGTTTTTTCTTATTTGTACTGCCAGTATCCATGTATTTTTTTCATCAAACACTTCATTTGATATTATTTTAAAAGATATACTATTTTTAATAATCATTAGAACTCCTCCCGTATGCCGACTAAATGAATTGCATCTTACAGTTGAATACCCAATAAATGATACTTCAGAATCGTAAATATCACTGGTTATACATGTTTCACTTAACATTAAAATTTCTGGTTTCAATTCTTGTAATAAAACTTCAATTTCATTTACGTGGGCCAAAAGATTTGAAATATTTAAATAGTATACGTTTGTCTTTTTTTTTATGCTAAAAAATCAATTTTTCTCTTCTCCGATTCTATGTTTCTTTTGTAAATAGGACACTCTTTGCTCCATGCATGGTGATTATCATTCAAATTTAATGAAAGTTTTTCATTTGTCAGTTTGCGATTTACACATTTGAGTTTGTCACTATTTTCCTGACAGTCTGACGTATCATGTTCATTTGAGCATCTTCCGCATGATTTTTTATTTTTACAAACGCCTGCTTTATGTCTGTATCCGTTGCAATTGAAACATCTCAAAACTGAGAGATGATCGAAGACAGCACATCTATTCCATCCAATATTTATCTTCGCTTCCTCTAACATTTTTGAGTGTGTTTTTCCATCTACTTCTATGAATACAGTAAAGTTATTGTTTTCACTACTTTTTTTATTTTCTTTTATAAATTTTACCGATATTTTTGAGTTTTCCTTGTCTATGTAATCATTTTGCATCCTTATTTTATTTTCTATTTCTTCGGCGGTATATTTATCCGTCATTCCTATCACTTTTACTGTTGGATTCTTGGGTTTAGGAATATCAACATCATACCTATCCCCAAGCTTAGTGATAACTTCTTTTCGGATCTTTTTTGTTGCCTCTGTGTTTTTTAATTCCACTATAACTGATCCTTTTTTGAAATTCTTGATTCCGGCCACGCCCACATCAACTGGATCTATGTTGTTCTTTATGTCCTCTTGTGTTTTTGTGTTTTTTTGTTCATGATTTTTAGGTTTAATTATAACAATTGGTTCATGTTTCCTTAATTTTTCTTTGAAATGTTGTTTATCATCGAATTCAAGAGATTTGCTTGCTTCATCAATTTTTTCTGTCATGTTTATGAGATATTGACGGCTGAGGTCAACACTTTTTTTCATATCTGATATATCAAATTCAAAATTTTTTCTTATGTTCAGTGTCTCATCTTCAATTTTTTTGAATAGTTGTTGCTTTAAATCCTCCATCTTTTTTTCGACATACTTTATAAATTTATCATATTGCTGGTCTGCACAGGCATCAGTTCGATGTGGTGATTCGGTTTGTTTTGATCGTGTTTGGACTTTATTGATAGTTGCCATTATGCCTGGTTGTGATTTTGGCTAATAGTGATGTTGTCGATAATTAGTTCTTATTTCTTTAGATATATGGTGTAGGATTATTTATTAATTAATTAATTTAATTTATTTTATTTTTAAAAAAAAAGTAAAGTGTTTTTTTTTTTTTTTTGGTCGGTGTGAGGATCGAACTCGATGCGCCGCGGCTGGATAATGTGCGAGCGATAGCTGTGCGTTAACCCGCGCTGCCACGGCTGCCTTCCGTGTAGTGGCGTATTTCACTCCTATATACTGTGAATTGCCTTAGCACAGTATGTAATAACAGATGGTAGATTTTTCGGCAACAACACTCTGACACTTCACAGTTAGTTTAAAACACTTGTAAACTGTAAATAAGACTTTATAGATTTCACAAAATTCGACAATTCTCTAGAGATTTTTGGAAACGTACGTCAATCAGTAACGTTTAATTTTCCATATTTCCACACTCCATCTAAGCTGATCGGTTGATCTCCTGGGGTAAATTTCGGTTTATGGGCGAAATTCCTAAAAAATAAAACTAGTTATTTTTATACTAACTTTGGGCCGGGGAATCCGAATCTGAAAGAATTAGATTGGGGCAAGCAATATTAACTGAATTACACGACTTTAAAATTTCGACGCCCAAACAATTTAACTGGCCATTTTGAACGCTTTCTGACAATAAAACTAGTTATCCTTATACATCTTTATACTAACTTTGGGCCGGGGAATCCGAATCCGAAAGAATTAGCTTGGGGCAAGCAATATAAACTAAATACACGACTTAAAAATTTTCGATGCAGAACAAAATACAATACGCCATTTTCGACACGTTGTTGACAATAAAATCCATAGAAAAATAACCAAAGATATATCACCATATAAAATTAAGTGTTGCCAGTAAGCAATAATATCAATAACGTAAAAAAACATGTTTATAATTTCAGTAATTATTTTATTATTTATGTATTACTCCGCTGCACGGTTAATACGCAATATTTCTTATTCAAACAGTTAGATTTAGCTTTATTATCACGAAAGGTGAGTTTTTATGTCGGGGGAGACGAAAAAATATGCATTTTATATTTTAATTTTGCTAACATTAATTCATTTACGTAAAGTATTCAGCCAAGTGAGCGGACTTTTTAACCGCAGATTATGGAAAGTACACTTCATTTCAACATTAATTACTACAAGAAACAACTATTTACGTGCACAAAATAGGTTATTAGGTTGTTAGTTTGGGTAAACTAAGTAATGCGTGCGTATTTAGATTGAAACAATATTTCGAAAATGTCAAATTTGAAAAAAAAATGGCGGCAAAGGAAACAAGTATTATCCGTGCAGCGGGCTTATACATATTTACCATTATTTTTTATACATTTTATTCACTTTTGTATCACAAACCATGTTACACAAACCTAGCTTAGCCGCTAAACTACTTGAAAACTGGGATGTTTTCTTGCCTTGACGCGAGTAGGCGCTACGAAGGGGGCACTTTCTTTTCTATCACAAACCATGTTACACAAACCTAGCGTAGCCGCTAAACTACTTGAAAACTGGGATGTTTTCTTGCCTTGACGCGAGTAGGCGCTACAAAGGGGGCACTTTCTTTTCTATCACAAACCATGTTACACAAACCTAGCGTAGCCGCTAAACTACTTGAAAACTGGGATGTTTTCTTGCCTTGAATATTTTTGAGAGTTGGTAACACTGTATGTAATATCTTTGGTTATTTTTCTATGGATTTATTGTCAAAAGCTCATCGAAAATGGAGTTGTATATTGTTTGCATCTAAAATTTTAAAGTCGTGTATTTCAGTTTATATTGCTTGCCCCAACCTAAATCTTTCAGATTCGGATTCCCCGGCCCAAAGTTAGTATAAAGATGTATAAAGATAACTAGTTTTATTGTCAGAAAGCGTTCAAAATGGCCAGTTATATTGTTTGTATGTCGAAAATTTTAAAGTCGTATAATTCAGTTAATATTGCTTGCCCCAACCTAATTCTTCCAGATTCGGATTCCCCGGCCCAAAGTTAGTATAAAAATAACTAGTTTTATTTTTTAGGAATTTCGCCCATAAACCGAATTTTTTCCATCTCCTGTCCCGGGGGAGGCTGGAGGTGATGTGGACATTTCTTAATTATAATACAGCGAAGCTACAACGCCAACGCCTCGATATAAAACACACAAGGTGACTTTTTGAAGTTAAAAAATATTAAATTTAGGCCAACTGAGTGAGTGACTTCACTGTTATAAATATATACTGATAAAGAATGTTAGACGAATAAGGTTTGAGAAGAGTTCAGTATTGGGAAATTTTAAGTTAAGAAACTGACACGATGTGTCCAACCTCCAGTCGGAAAGGCGTGATTAACATTACATTTACGATATTGTAAACATATCATATCTTGAAAAGTTTTTCAGAATTTATTTCGTTGTTAAAATCTATATAGGTCAATACCTAGGTAACACCTATGTGCTAACCATGTTATACTAAATCAATATAGGCCTATACCTAGTAACTACCTATTTGCTAACTATGTTATACTAAATCAATATGGGTCTGTACCTAGTAAGCACCTATGTACCATTCATGTTATATTAAATCAATATTAGGGTGGATCGATTTTTTGTTTTTGTGTTTTTCTTAGCAGCGGGGTGTGGAATAGATGCTCTATGGGGATACTTTTAAAAGTCATTATGACAGCATTAAGATTTTTCGAGTGCAAGTACTGCCCCAAGTCAATTCAAATTTAAAAAAAACAGCGTGAAAATAGAAAAAGAAGGGATTAGTCTTTGCTCAATAAAAGTAGTTAAAATATAAAAAAAAACATTTCATTTACTAATAACATTATCTACTAATCAAAAAACAATAATGGTAACATTGCTACACAAAAAATCACAATTAATGTTAAAAATAAAGTCAAAAATCATAAAAGTTATTGTGTTTTATAGTCTTCTTCTAATTGAATACTGGCATTATACGATAATATTGCTTGTTTTGTATCCACCCTTCACGTCTTTCAGGACCGCAAACAGCAGAGCATGACGCCGTTACCACTTTGATGCATCTTTCCGTGGCTTGCGTGTGACAGGGCATCAATCGGAACCTACACAAAATGTGGGATTCGATAATTTCGTGGTCTGCAATGGCATCAATTATTGTCAAGATAGATCAAGTCAAAATAGTCTGCTGCGTTGAAATTAAAAGTAGGTAGCTTAAATACTCTTATTGGAGAGAACCCTGACTTACGTCCTCGGATACTTAGAATCCGTCTCAGAGCCAACTCTCTAATTTGTCTTCGTTCGTCGTTTAACATACTAATATTTTCGCTGTGGCCAAAATACCCGTTGCGTTGAATTACGGGATCTACCACCTTTTTCAAATGCTCTGGAAGGTAATGAGACAATGTTATGGTTTCGTGGAGGTGTTTCGCCCCGTAAACACACGAAAGCTGTGTTTTTATTTTAAACCACAGCGGAGCATACACTCTTAGCACACATTCAGTCAATATCACCTGCTTTTCTGTCGTATTCTTGAAGTTTTCGTTACATTTTCCATATTTTCAATAAATAAAGGTGGTAACGGGATTTTGTAATGTCCGGTAAGTTGCATTCTATTGCTTGAAATTCCATCACAGTATGATGTTCACAGTTCTTGAGTAACTTTCCTAGTTGGCCGCTAAAGCTTCTAGGACCACCAAGGTATTTGAAAAGGAGTCTCAAACTTAACTCGTTAGCATATAACTGACAGACCAACCACTGAAGTGGACGATGGAGCTTTCCTTCAAGAAGTCGAATAATGCCACATTTAGTTCCAGTATTAACTGCTGTTCTGTCACATCCGATAGCCACGATGCACGCTAAATCAATGAATTTTGCCACAAAATATGCAAACAAATTGTGAGCTATTGTTTTAGCATCACTGAACTTAACGCCTACGTGGCCAATGTATTGTGAGCCAGGTTCTTTCAAAGACTGATATGTTCTTCTATCACAACTTTTCTGCGTCCATCCTCCATGATTAATGTTTTATCCTCTCGACCGTCAAACGATATGCAAATGCACGAATCAAAATCGGGCTGATTGATGGCAATCAGTGCGGTCCTAGTTTTGCCACGAGCACGTCAAATCTTATTACGATCGATCACGTCTCTTTGATTATCTGTTGTCACTAATCCAATATCTTGCAATGTATCGCAGACGATGGCAGCACCTGCCCGATCAAAAATACTGTCTCGATCCAATGTTCTGGATACAACAGATAGTCCACTGTCTGTTGGATTTATTGCATAAGAAGAAGAAGTAGATGAGGCAAAGTATTGTTGGTCAGTTGGAAGATCAACGTTAGTAAAACTTGAAACTGTACTGCGAGATGTGGACGGTTGATCTAAAGATGCGCGGTGCGCGAGCGAGTCGCGAAAGTGGACTCAGCAATTTGTCAAATTTTCGCGGGAAAATAAATATTATCAAATTTTTTTAATATTATTATTTAAAGCGCGGCAATTTTTATTCATTAAGAAATGTAAAAGTAAAAAATAATGAATTAATATTGACACAAAACTGTTTTATAAAGGGACAATTTTTTACCAGATTTTAAATAATTCAACTGCTTTGGGGCAGTACTTGCTATCAAAATTTTAAATTGATATATTGATATTATATTGATATTTTGTATGCTTAATTGTATGTACCTAGAGCATCTATTCCGCACCCCGCGAAAACTGATTTATAAAAATAAAAAAATTCCATACAATGGCGATCCACCCTAATCAATATGGGTCTATACCTAATAAGTATCTATGTGCTAACAATGTTATACTAAATCAATATGGGTCTATACCTAATAAGCACCTATGTACTAACCATGTTATACTAAATCAATATGGGTCTATACCTAGTAAGCACCTATGTGTTAACCATTTTATACTAAATCTATATAGCTATATACCCAGTGTATATATATATATACCTAAGTTCTAACACTGCTAACCATATTATACTAAATGTAATAGCGTCGCATCAGTGTTTAGTTGTTTAAACGAACATTTATTTGCAAGTTTTATGAGAGGAGATTTTTTTTATTTATTCTATATATCTGACTATTAATATAAAAATAAATTGGAACACAATATAAGGTTCACAAAGAATGAAGGCATGCTTGTTTCAAAGTATAACAATACATACGGACAGCGAACCCTAGAATATAATGTGCCCAAAGTGTTAAACATGTTGCCAAGTAATATAAAAAATTGTAAATTCCCAAATAAATTCATATAGGTATATGATGAAAACATGGCTCATAAGCAGAAATAATTTACACTAATCATCACTATCAATCAATTGTTGTTTTTTTTATTAGCATGTAGATTTAGTGTGACTTTAGAAATGATTTTAATAATAATCTATATTTTAATAATTATAACCTCCTCCTAATAGAAGTCATGCAGAGAATAATTATTAAAACATATAAAAAAAAAACCTTCGGACTACCCAACAGACCGCTTTTTCGAAAAATTTCAAGTACTTCCTTTTATTTTATAAAGATCTGTACATTAAAAATTCATTCATTCAAATCATAAAAGAAAAAGAAAAGTAACATTTTATAACTGAAAACCGTACTCAACTTAAATACATTTTTCCATGTCCAAAATTAAACACTTCCTTTGCACAAAATTACTATACATACCAATTAAAAACCTTTTTCAATCAACTCCCTGAGGAAATTAGAATCATAAACGACAAAATCCAAGCTTTGAGCATTTTGAAAAAATATTTTTTAAACATAAATTATCAAAAATATTAATAATAAATATTCTTTAAATATTGAAGACAATATTAGTGATTTTTAAACGAAAATCTGAAACAGAAAAATCAGAAAAGGAAACGGTCACATCTGGGACTCGAACCCAGGACCCTTGTCTTTCCGGGACAATGCTCTACCAATGTGATGATGTGAAAACTAATAAAAAAAAAAAAAAAACTAATAAAAAAAACCAATAAAAACCCAGATGTGACCGTTTCCTTTTCTGATTTTTCTGTTTCAGATTTTCGTTTAAAAATCACTAATATTGTCTTCAATATTTAAATATTATAATTTGAGGTTTTACTCAGTAAGTTATTCCGAAAAATAATAATAAATATTCTACTTATGAAGCAACTTCTTCTCCAAATATAGTATACATACTGTATACATTTTAATACAAATAATAATAATAATAGTGGTTTTTATTTCAGAAACTAATTACATCATGTTTATATATATATTTACATGACTAGTAGTACATTTTACTTTTTCCAATATTTATACAATATTTTTTCCTACTTCTTTTGATTCTGCGTAAAATACATAATGTAATATCTACAGTAATATAATGTACACTCCTCTTCCAATCGCAAGCTAATACTTCTCTGGAAGAGTAGTATTAAATAATAATAATAATAATTGGATAATTTGTAGAGCGCCGTTTTTGTGAAAAATCACCTCAAGGGCGCTGTACAATTTATTTCCTAGGATCTACATTTGTTATTTAGAAAAGTTACCAAAACATACTTACCTGGCAAGTCACTTCCGACAAACACACTTATATTAAAAAGTTTATGCTTATAAAAGATAAAACTGCACGTAGAGGACACTATATCAAAAAACACTGGTCATCGCATGACCTTAAGTCTGCTATAGTTTTTATTTTAATTTAACTGTATTTTAACTGTCTTAACCCTTTCGTCCCGGAAAGAAAAAAATCACATTGGATCCGAAGCGGGGTCACTCAGTCCCCCAATTTGTTTTGCTTATTAAAAGGTGTTAATGACATAATTCGATGAAATTTGTTTTGGTTATAATTAGAGGGAAGTATATATTACATATTTCAGTAGTCATTATCAAAATCGTTTCATAAATAAAGTCATAATTAATGTTCTAATGAATTTAGACCATAACGCATATGTTTTCAAAGAAAACGGAGAAGGCGGGTACGTAGCAAGCATCGCGCCTCGTTTCCGAATCTCGACTGCCGATTGGCGATTAAGCGTCGACGTGGGTGGCTAGTTTCTTGCATAGGGTGGTCTGTAAATGATGGATATGTATTTTTTACTTTTATAGTTTATGAAAACTACTACGTACTACTAAACTAGGTACGGATGTTAAATATTTTGAAACAAATGTTGTATGTTGATATTTAATGTAGGTATTAAATTATTTTATTTCTACAATTATTCTTATTATTATTATGTATCTTTTCTCGGGAGATTTTTCAATGTGGATGAGTGTTTCAAGCTAATAATTATTGCTTATAAATAAATGTTACCCTTTGTGCTATGAAAAAAAATTCTTGTCTTAAACATTAGTTTACAAAAAAAAAAATAATTAATATCTTATTTCTGATTGTTTTTATTATAATTTCATTTAGAGTATCATCTAGCATCGTGCCGCAGTTAACCTGTAATCATAAATGATGCGTTTGCTTGAATAGGTATATATTGAGTTTATAGTTTTTCACTGATCCATTTATGTAGGTATGTTTTACATTTTTAACGGTGAATGGTTTTGTTTTGTAATGTTTTATCAAATAAAATTGTAAAAAATAAGGTATTTTTAATAACTTCAAATTGTTAAAAATAAGGTATTTTTAAAGTATTGAAATCCAATCTTGAAATAAATATTTTTTTATTGTAGCCTGAGAATTCCCCGTTTTTGATAAACAATATTTATGAGAGATCTGGAAACGGTATTTATAAACTCGTAATAGGATACATATGAGAAACCGGAGAATTTCTCTCTTTTTCTTAGTAATGACGGCCCCCATGGTCAAATGGTTGAGATTCTGGGTCGCGGGTTCAAAATCCCAGCAAGCGCAAATTAATTCAATAATTATGTGATATTTCATAAATAATTCATAAAATATAATGCATTTAATATAATATATTTTCCGCACGGCCAAGGATGGGAAATGCGTTCAGTATTGCCCTGAACAAAAACCACCATTTAGAATAGAAACGTCATCATACTAGGAGGCTATCTCTTTTATGGTGACCATTTATAGGGATTGATTAAATAAACTGAAAATTGCAAAATTATAATAGAAAATAGAAAAAGACATTCGTAATATAAAACATAATTTTAATATAATTTTAAAATATCTTACACACATAATATCGTAGTAAAATGAAGAAATTTACAAAAAGACAAAAAACACACCTCAAAATATTATATTTTTACAAAAATACACCTCAACATTTTGGAAACACATAAGGTAGGTACCTACTTTATAATAAATGAGTTTTATGAAACAAACATTAGATATTAGCAAAAATTATTACACATATAGTATAATGAACATACCTATTACTGGTAAACAAGACATGTCGATCATCCAGTTGATTAGTCAGACATCTCTAAATACAAAGTTTTGAGATAATGAGGAAAGCAATGTTCGAATGCTCGCCATAAACCAAATATTATTTACATGTGTCTGTATTTTATAAATTAAATATGCTATAAAAAAATAACACCGGGAAGTATAACGGTTCGGTACATTAGTACGACATTTTTAAATTTTCTACAAATAACCCAGAAAACATATATTTTGTTTGTTTTTTCATTTTACATATAACTGTATACTCAACTCAAATTCCGATTCTTCGGAGATGTCTGACTAATCAACTGGACGATCGTTATATTTACATATTATACACAAATCGCGTGATGAAAATCACAACTTGAAATGTAAGATATTTACTCTTTATCGTATTATTACAAAGAATTTTTTTTCTTGAGCAAGTGGAATGTAACATATACACACGGCACGAGTTCCCAAAATTGAAGATGAAATAAACGAAAATTATAACCTAGCTAGAAGACAATAACTTTTTAAATAAAAATTCACAATTTAGAAAAACACACACAACACGATGAAAGTTAAACCCAAACAACATGGAATAAAATCAGCATTATTAAATAGCGAATAATTCTGTCAGCTATTAATTTTGGTACATACATATCCCAAACTTTAATTTATTGGTAAATCGAATAAATATACTCCAGAATAAATTGTATGAAAAAATGAAATGCAAAGTGATTACCAAGAAATAATCTAATCTAAAATTGGGATCATATTTATAAAAGAAGACAAAACAAAAACAAGCTGACGTTAACAACACAATTTTTGCGTAATTTGATGGAAAAACATAAAATATAATGTTATAAGAAGGTACAGTAACTATTGGATATTATGTCCGGTTTTTGACAACATTTCACTTGTAAGATATTATAGCGTAATGACTCCTGGATATATACTTATTGCACAAGACTGCAAAAGTGAACTAGATGTTCTGGAAAACATTGTAAAATTGATATCAAGTTATCAATAAACAATCGCATAAATTAACAATTTCCAAATGACCACTATGCTTTGAGCAATTGAAACCTTTATACATAAATTTAAATGGAAAATGAGAAAAGTGCACCACGTCTAAAACAGTAGAGGGACTTCTTATAAAAAAGTGATAAACAGAGAAATGATTAAAAGCACAAAAGATATGGTCGAAAAATGTTTGTTTTCTTATAGAAAAATATGTTGTTCATTTACCAAATGTTAGTAAGTGACTACATGCACTATCATGAATGCTTTAATTATTTAAAATACACGTAATTTATTATTAAAAACTATAATATTAATATGAAATAAACAAAACGGATTTTTATGCAAAATATTTTCCAACGTGATCATTTTAAAAATGAAACAATTCGACTGAGAATACACCAAGATAACACAAACAACCAGTACACTAATTGAGTTTGTGTAATCAAATGAACGTGAACAAATTCTAAAATACTAGACAAACCTAAAATTGCAGATCATGGCACCATTAGTATAGTGATGACTTGAAAAGAAACAGCAAAAATACTAGAAAAAGTGAATAATAGAAGAAATTTCTAAAGGTCGGATATGCTTATTACAAAAATGACAGATTGTTTGTTAATTTTAAAGTTCTATGAAATTTCTATTCAAGTTCTGTTATGATATCAGTATAGGCCAGGTACTTCACAGAACTGAAATAATATCGGAACTTGAATAGAACTTTCGCAGAACCTGAAAATTAACATCAAAATTTGATGAATTGTTTAAAATCTGTCAAAAGATCCGTCCTAAGCAACTTTTATTATTTTAACAACATTCATTATTGGCATTGTCCTTGATAGTTTTACAGTTAGTACAAAAATTTTCTTGGACCCTGTGCAGAACACAAATAGATTTCCTGCAAGTATAACAACACAGCTTAGTTTTTCTATCAATGTTGCGCGGGCAAAGATAACACCGTCTTCGTATTGCCTTGGTAGGTAAAACTTGTACTTCATTTAATACAATATCGTCGCTTGTGCTCGGCATAACTTTTTCAAATAATTCGAAGCCGTATTGCTGCGCTTTGTGAAATTTTACACCGCTTTCTTTTCTACTTTTAATGTTGTTTTTCACTAAGTCCATGGCCAACTCCCTGATAAAGATTTTTCGTCTGCTTCGGTCATTTGAATGCCATTCTGGATATTTAGTGATCCAAATAACATAAGCATTCAAGGCAGCCATATCTAAAATCTCCATGAAAATACGAAATGGCCACCTTCTTGTCGACCTAACGCAGGAATATTCCCTTGTCATTTTGTCCCCGGTGTCTACAGCCCCCTTTGTTGAGTTGTAATGTAATATTATATCTGGCTTTTTTGACTCTGACGCTGATGAAATTTTGTCGTCGTGGAATTCGGTTGAAAGAAGAGCCACTGCACTCTTCTTTTTCGGCACATAAGAAACAATTGTAAGTGCATCGGTAAAACCAAAAAGGCTTGTATGTAATTCCCTTTGCGGAGAAGGTAAAAATTCTTTTGGAATTTCTCTTTTATTCGACCTCAATGTACCAGTCAGCGTCAAATTATTATCCAATAATTTATTGGCAAGAGGTATTGACGTGAAAAAGTTGTCTGTCGTAACACCTCTTCCAGAACCGTAATATGGTGCTACTAAGTCAGTTACGACTCGTAACCCCTGATTTACTTCTCGGGCATTGCCAATTTTGCCCGTGTATACTTGAGTATTTAAAATATAGGCTGTTTTGGCATCAGCTGCCACCCATATTTTAATTCCGTATCGTCCAGGTTTGCTTTTCATGTATACACGGAAAGGACATGATCCCCGGTACGTCGCCAAACGTTCGTCTACGGTGATGTGGGAATCCGGGGAGTAATTTCTAGTGCAAGCTGCGTTAAAATTTTCATAAATTGATTTTATCGCCTCCAGTTTTGTCCCACTTTGTGCGATTCTTTCGTGCCTAGTCACTCTATCATCAAATCGTAGAGTACTAAATAAGAATGCAAATCTATCTCTAGACATAGCTGCTGTATAAAAAAATTGCCTAAATAGATCATTCGTTGTCCACAACTCTTTCAACTGCATCTTTCTGCAACGGTTTCTCCCAGCAGCAAGCAATATGCCGATAAAGGATTTAATTTCATCCGTAGAAATTGATGCATCATCGGCTGTGCCCTTGTTTTCCCTCACACAAAAACGTTGGGTTTCAGTAACTATTTCTTTGAGAATATCGTCAGTAATAAACAATGAAAATGCGTCTCCAATAGATGAAATATTTTTGCTTTCATTTGTCAGGCCAGGACGAGAGTAAACAATATTGTGTTGCCTACTACGGGATTGTGTCGGAGGAACGGAACTCCACTTAAATCCAGATTTGGAAGTAAAAGATTTTTCTTCCGTTTCATCAGTAATCTTTTCGGCATCTTCGTCAGAGGTGTCGGATTCACTTTCAGAAGAACTTTCAAAAGAAACATGATCTTCAATGTCCGATGTGTTTTGAATGTTTTCAAATTCAAAATCACTGTTTGACTCATCACTACCAGAGTCTTTCTCTAATAACGCTCGCACCTGCTCAGCGTTTAAAAATTTTTTGGGCATTTTTTTAGAATTGTGTAAATTTAAAAAGTAAGTAGGTAAACTTGATATCGTAACTGAATCTGCAATCAGAGCCTGCAATCTGTAATCAGAAAAAAGTAATTATGTAGCATCAACCCACTTACTTTTCAATAATAACTAACTAAATATCTAATCATCACGTCGTTTCCCGCAGGGGTACCTAGGCAGAGAGGACAGACCGCCAAAAACTCGGTCTTGGTACACACTCTTTGCCTCATTCACATTCATATATCGTCTCATATATATATATATATATATATATGAGACGATATATGATTCACTTTCAGAAGAACTTTCAAAAGAAACATGATCTTCAATGTCCGATGTGTTTTGAATGTTTTCAAATTCAAAATCACTGTTTGACTCATCACTACCAGAGTCTTTCTCTAATAACGCTCGCACCTGCTCAGCGTTTAAAAATTTTTTGGGCATTTTTTTAGAATTGTGTAAATTTAAAAAGTAAGTAGGTAAACTTGATATCGTAACTGAATCTGCAATCAGAGCCTGCAATCTGTAATCAGAAAAAAGTAATTATGTAGCATCAACCCACTTACTTTTCAATAATAACTAACTAAATATCTAATCATCACGTCGTTTCCCGCAGGGGTACCTAGGCAGAGAGGACAGACCGCCAAAAACTCGGTCTTGGTACACACTCTTTGCCTCATTCACATTCATATATCGTCTCATATATATATATATATATATATATATATGAGACGATATATGAATATATATATACAGTCAAACTTGGTTATAGCGAGCACAAAAAACTAAATTTTCTCCTTAGAGCGATTACTCGTTTTATCCAAAATAGGTTTTCTAAAAGTCGTAAGTACCTACCTACCTGCCCCTACTATTAATATATGTGTAGTGTATTAGAAAACAACACTTTTATTCATAAAATTTATAATCAATGATTGTTTTTAATTTTTCGTTTTCCCGCTCCACAATTCCTTTCTCAAAACAATCAACACATTATAACTACCTTCACCTGGTTCGAGGCTTCCAAGAAAAATAACATTAAATTGCCAGTCGTAATATAATCAATAGCATGGGCATATTGTAATTTTACTCATTGCACTTACATCAGCCTTGCATTCTTTGCAGATTTCCACATTTCTCATACGATCAAATATGGTTTTACCACACATACTCCTCAGGGATCTCATATCAACAGCATTCAGTCTACTTTCATCATCATCATCTGCCAGTTCCATGCCTCACTGCCATACATCAGGGTAGGTACAAGCATTCCACTGTGGACTACTAGCTTCGCTTCTTTAGACAGCTTTTTGTTGGCGCCAACGGAATTCAGTCCTCCATTAATGGAGTTACCTGCATTTACCCATCTTTCAATATCTCTATCAGCCTTCCCATCTGAGATTGATATTCTCAAAATATCTCAAATCGAAAATTTATGCATCCAAAAAATAACCATGGGTGCCTTCCGTTGATTATGTGTTTACATTTTTATGTTTTTAATGATCTATCAAATAACGAAGATAAAATAAAATAAATAACAAAAACATCTTGAAATTATTATTTCACATAAAGAAAAGAATTAAATGATACCTTTTTGTTAATTATAATTAATGTAAGACTAAATTTAACGCTTCTTGAGGTGAATTTTCACAAAAACGGCGCTATTTAAATCATATGGTCATATTCTAATGCGTGAAAAACTAGTAGGTACTATTAGTACTACTAGTAGTACGATTATTCTATAAATTGTATGGTTTGAGCAATGGAATACATAATGTTTACATGAAAATAAATTTAGAATTAATATAATAATTTTTATCATAAAATAAAAGAATATGGGAACCAAATGAACATTTTGAGTAAAAGCGCAAAAACAAGCTGCAATAATATGCAGTTATAATAATAATACACCGAGAAATTTTGACACTGATACCATCAATAAAAGCAAACTATTAAAATGCAATATTTTAATATTGTGGAGAATAAATAATGTTTATGAATGTAAGTAAGTCCAAAGTCATGGTATTTGAAAGAGAGAGTATGAAAACAGTGTGCAATATAGTTGTGAATGATGAATACTTGGAGCAAGTGGATGAGTTTGTGTATTTGGGAAGTATGTTTACGAGAGATGGGAAGGCTGATAGGGATATTGAAAGAAGGGTGAATGCAGGTAACTCCATAAATGGTGGGTTAAATGCCGTAGGCGCCAACAAAAAGCTGTCCAAAGAAGCAAAGCTGGCAGTCCACAATGGAGTGCTGGTACCTACCCTGATGTATGGCAGTGAAGCATGGAACTGGCAGAGGAAGGATGAAAGTAGGCTGAATGCTGTAGAGATGAGATCCCTGAGGCGTACGTGTGGTAAAACCATGTATGATCGTGTGAGTAATGTGGATATCCGCAAAGAATGCAAGGCTGATGTGAGCGTAATGAGTAAAATTAAGAAAGGGACCCTCAGATGGTTTGGGCATGTAGAGCGAATGAATGAAGAAAGGAGCGTAAGGAGAATATATGACGCAAGTGTGAATGGTGTAAGAAGTAGGGGACGCCCGAGGAAGACATGGCACGATCAAGTGAATCAGATACTTGAGTCGGGTCATGTCAAGAGTCAGAAAAATAGAAGAGTATGTATGAGACGATGTATGAATGTGAATGAGGCAAAGAGTGTGTGCCAAGACCGAGTTGTTTGGCGGTCCGTCCTCTCTGCCTACCCCTGCGGGGAAACGGCGTGATGGTTAGTTAGTTAGTTAACACCCCTGAAACATATACTTTTATACGCCATTGCATAAGATAAATGTACTTACCAATCTGAAGACGCCCGTAGCACTGTGAAACTGGTCCGTTCCCAAAGAGAATTATTTAACACCAAAACACAAGTTAGCAATAACCGAAAACACTATTTATTCGCTGCAGTCTTCAATCATACTGTACTTTAAACTTTTGAGCAAGTTCTATCTTCCAAATTCCAACAAATTAAAAAAAATAATTGTCTCTTTCTGGTCTATTTGTATTTCATACGACAAACAGAGACGGATGCAATTTTAATTGTGTTCCTAAAATGTGTTGCTCATAGAATGTATAAGGACACCTGCGCCGGATGTTACCCAGACGAAATGGTCTGGGACCGCCAAGTGAATATCTTAGTATTTCAAAAGGACATATGAGAAGCGCTGTGTCACCGATTCGGATTAAGTCCTTTTCATTAATAACTAAGAAATTACTTACTATCCCTTAAAAATTGTCCAGTTACCGCCTCTCCCATTTCAATTCCGGTCAATCATTAGGTAAAGCAAAATGGTAAAGTGATAATAAGAATACTAGCGTGACTCAATTATAACGGTGTAGCCCTTTTTATTACAATGCAAAATTTATCTTTCGGCTACCGGCTTCGGCAGGATCTTCGTCCAGTTCGTGGAAACGTTTATAAAGTCCCGCCCCGTAAAAAATATTCTATCAGATTTAGATGTAATTTATTTAATATCTTAAAAAGTAGTAATGCGATATAAATTTTTTAAATGCAGATCGATAGCTGAATAGTTTTTCTAAGATTACCTAAATTATTTGTTATATGGTGTAAAAAACCATCTAGATACAGCTTAAAACTCTAGTTAGTGTAGAATTATAACCCCGGTCCGGGGTGGAAGTGTTAAAAAGCCTACAAATTGTTAGTTGTTATCATTTTTATTTATTTATTTTTAATAATTTTTTTTTTTTTTTTTTTTTTTTTTTTTTTTAGTATTTTTTTACATTTTGTTAATTTAAATTGCCGTCGACTGTGAAAGTTGAGGTTTCTGAAATTATGGATACGACTGTCTGAAAAGGTGCGTTTTAAGTTTAGACCTAAATTCTGTCGAGTCTGCGATCATTCTCAAATCATGTGGAAGTCCATTCCAGGCTTTAGGTCCTGACACGGCGAAAGCACGCTCACCTCAACTTAGTATTTGGTGTGCGCTTTGGTTCCTTCAACCTTCCGATAGCTGATGACGTTGCTGACCTAGGGGTTGACTGTCGGGAATTGGAATCTTCTGGAATACACAATTCTGATAAGTAAGCCGGAGCCATTCCGTTAAGTGACTTAAATATCATCCAGCATACCTTGAACTGGATTCTTTCAGGACATTTGAGCAAGTGCAGATTTTTGAGATGCTCTGAAATGTGGGAGTATTTATATACTCCGGTGATAAGCCTTGCCGCGGCGTTGAAAACGGATTGTAATTTGTTGATTTGACATTTGGGGAGACTTGCCTATATTCCGTTGCAATAATCTAGACGTGAAAAAACATAGGAATTGACTAACAATTTAGTCGCCTCTGTTGGCAGGTTTCTCCGCACTGCTTTAATTTGCCTTAATTGAAAGAACCCCGTGCTTACAGTTCTGTTCACCTGAGTTTTAAGGGAAAAATTAGCGTCCAGATTGACACCCAGTAATTTGATGCACGTTTTTGGAGTGATGTCACTTCCTGAAATGGTTATTGGGGAGTTTTCAATATTATGCTGACGTCTGCTTGTAGCAGTCCACAGAAACTCAGTCTTTGTGGGATTCGGTTTCAATCTATTTGAGGTCATCCAGCGAGTAATTGCTTCTATACACTCAGTTATACGAATTTTTAGACTGTTTATTTCTTCTTGTAAGCAGTAAAAATAAACTTGCTGGTCATCAGCGTAGCAGTGAGATAGAAGGCCAAATGATTCGATTATTTTAGCGACATCATTTGTGAAGAGGATGAAGAGTAGTGGGCCCAGAACGGACCCTTGGGGTACTCCAGATGAAAAGGTTGCCTAATAATATTGTCATTGTAATTATAAACCTTATTACTTATAATATTACTTTTTCCTTTAGTAAATAAATAATAAATAAAAAAATTTAAATAATCTGAATTTCTTAAAAGTAGCAATAATATTATGTAAATTTATAATTAGTAATAATTTTATGTAAACGTATTTACATTGTTATTGAACATGTACATCCTGTTGACAAACAGTTTAATTTTAGTTTAACGGGATAAAATTTTAAATAACAATAACAAAATGAATCGTTATAATGGGTGTTTAAGATGAAGCCATTTCCGACAAGGTTTCAAACTAGTTTAAGTATATTTTTAGTAAAGAGACGTTTACTGATATGATACTTTATTTTCAATTTTAAAATGGATACGAAAATGCATAATCAGATTTATTTATAAGGATATTTATTTATTTGTACACGCCCAATTAGAGCTTTTACATATGATACAATTGAAAATACATTTGATATAATCAGAGAGTAAATGAAATATAACAATTAAAATATGTACCAAGTGTAAAAATATTAATTTTAAAGCAACAAACAGAGTGGGATGCACATTCCTATAAATTTAGATACATTGAAAATTTATAATTTATTCATGTGGTATTTATTCCCTGCACTGTGCAGGTTCATTACAGAATTTATTTATGCTTTGGTACCTGCAATGTTACAATGGTAAGGTACCTTCTGATGAACCGTTCTACTAGGCACATGAAAGTCAATCATCCTAAGGAGTTCAGGGGAGTCAAACATGTTATTAACAAGTTTATAAAGAAAAATAGATCAGAACATATTCTTCTTTCTTTTAATATGGCAAAACCCATGACTTTCAACAGTGAGGTGAAGTAAATGTTATCAATAGGAATTCCTAATCTATAATTTATGTTTCGTAAAAATTTATATTGGATTCGCTCGATAGATTTTTCATGAATATTGTTAAATTGATTCCAAATGGTTGAGTTGAATTCTAAATGGCTTCTGACCATGGATGTATACAATATTTTTAAAGTTTTAAAATTATTGAAATCTTTTGAAGTTCTTAATATGAAACCCAACATTTGCATGGCTTTAGTGGTTATATTGTTAATGTGGGAGATAAATGTTAATTTGGTGTCAAATAGGTCTTTTATTTCGGGTACAGATTACTACTAAGACTTGATTGTTCATACATATGTGAAAATCAATGGGTTTTTCCTCCTATAAAATCTCATGACTTGATACTTTTTTAAATTAAGGGTTAATTTATTTAGGATACACCAATCAGAAAAGCTAATGAGATTTGATTGTAATAGTTTTGTACAATATTGTCAATAATTCGGTAAATTTTCATACCACCTGCGAACATCAAAATAAAGACACGTGTAAATACATTTGTAACGTCATTTATAAATATGTTAAAAATAATGAGTCCTAGATGAGAGCCCTGGGGCACGCCGCTTGTAGCTTTAAAGGTGTAGGACAGTTGACCTTTGATGCAAACTGTAAGCTCTCGATATTGAACAGTAATAGTGGATATGGAAATAGGACAACTTACGTGTCAAGCTTTCCCGTCCGTGTTTCTTCAAACGACCACCTTATATAGAGGTGAGTTTATTTTACAAAAGTACATCGTCATACAATTTTACGTCATAATTATTAACATGTAATTGAAACACGTCCAAATATTTGAATAATTTATTGATATACTTTTTCACGATAAAAACACAAACTGAGAATAGTGCATTGAGCACCAGTATAAAGTCAAATAAATCAATATCCATTTTTACTATCCCTGTTCGACATTAGCTATTTGAAAGAGACAAGCTTTTTTTAAAGAATACAAAAGTTATTTTTTTAACCATTTGGCGCGCCAGATAGGGAGAGGCTGGTTTGGGGAGAACCTTTGACCGAATCACACGTAGTCTGGTCTCTGGTCTCGTGACCCACGATATGTTCATATGGGTTCCATGATAACTCAAAACAGTGACAATTCAACACACTTTTAAAAAGTGATATAAAGTCATTAGAAACGATGAAAAAAAATTTTTTTTAACCTAATCTAACCTACATAACCCAGTTAATAATTTTTTTTTTTATCACTTTCCATGACTTTACATTACTTTTTAAAGATGTGATGAATTATCCGGTAACCGTTCATATGTCCGTCGATCCTGGACACAGTGATCCCTAGATTCCTACCCAATCTTTATACCTTCCCAGAACTTCTTCTCCTTCCTTTCCTTAAAACAGACCCTCCACACATAATCCCAAAAGATAACATAGGCCCTGACGGAAATTATTTTCCTGTGGCCTCCTTTTTTACCTTTTTTGCTTTTTTTAATGTAAAAAAATGAAAAAATAAATCGCAATAAACGGATTGTTTGGAGCAAAGTGTGTGGTTTCACGTTTTATTATTTCATAATACCACAGTTTTTAATGGAAAAAGCATTTCCGACTGAGAACAGAATTGTAGAATTGCATATTGTAAAAACAGCTTACATTTTTTTCATTTTTTTTTTTTTTTTTTTTTTTTTCATTTCTTTACATACATAATAATAGACAGTAAATAATAACATAATATATATTACCAAAATTGTATACACAATAAATGAAAACCCACTAAGGCACTGCCTGAGTGTGGGTAATATAAAACCATTACTATATTTCAAGTACCTAAGTATAATATATATAAGTAGAAAAAGTTTTTTGTTTGTTTATAGTTATTATAAAAGTAAAGAGAAAACATTCTGTACAATAGTTTATAAAGTTTCAGCAAGTGAGTTGTAGAAAGGATCAATAAATTTATATAAAAAGCGTTTCAATATCTGCGTCATTCAGCCATAATTTTACCTCCTTAACATATTCTATTGTTTTATTTATCATTTGAGTTTGTAGTGGTAGAAGGTTAAATGTACGAGGACCAATGAAACTGCTATGTGTCTGCATTAATTTAGTATTTGTCACACGTCAGAATTTATAAAAAATTATAAAGTTATAATGAACGACCGACTAATATATCTTGGTTAAAATAAATATAATTTTAATTCTGCGTGTTATTTACGAACACAAATTACACATTCAAAAAATATGTATTTCATTTAAATACCATAGTTGAAGATACTTTAGCCGTCTTTATTGGCCAGATCTGAAAATCCAGGCACATTTTTTGCCATTTCCTCTCCCTCCCTACTCAATTGGGTAAACCATTGTCCCACCGGCTCAAGGCAATCGGGACCCTTGTGCCGTATTCATATTATATATATATATATATTTTTTTTTTTTTTTAAAAGGCTAATATTTTTCCGCAAAGGCCAATATCGAGCATTCTGCATCCACGTGTAAAGGGTACTACGTGTAATTTTAACTGGAGTGGAGAAGAAACGTACGGGACATGAGAAGGGGTGGTGTCAAAATAGAATTGATTGGAAGAACTGACCTAAGTGGGGTGTTCGCCATTGCCAACCTTCAACACCCAAGTGCAAGCGAGGGTGTTAAAAATAAACATAGCCGTTGACTTATCATAGTGGTTCAAGAAGAGTCCGTTCTTAACGAGGCATTGAAAACAAGATTGTTTAAAAATAGAAGAAAATACAAAATATTCCTCCCAGTACAACGGGTATAACAGGGAAAATATCATGAATGCTGCACAAGGGTTTACGACATCCCCCAATGGAGTAAGTTACGAGGTTGAATTAAGTGGGGAAATATAAAAGAATTAGTGAATTTATTATAACTTCCCCAATATACACACTTAAATTTGTTTTAAACCAATTTTATTAATATTACTTTTCATGGATTTTCATTAAATTAATATAAAAACCCTAAACAATAATTTGAGTATAGTGAAAGGCCAGGAAAATTTATTTGTAGTCCCATTCTAAACATATTCCCAGTAATATGGCATCGGTAGTCGAGGGGTATGGTTCTCGCGGGTGGGAAGATCGTGGGTTCAAATCCCGAATAGCGCAAGTAAATTTTATTTAATTAATATATGTAATTTCTCAACTTATTCATTTAAAAATAATATATAGTATATTTGCGGCATGTGGAAGATACTCTCAGTAATCTGGTGTAAAATCACCACTCAAACATTGCTTTACTTAAAACATTGCTTGAAATAGCCTTAGTCTTTTTTGGTTACCAGATCTGAATAGCCAGGTACTTCCTCAACTTTCTTCTTCTTCTTCCCTTCCTCACTACCTTCAGCCTCACAACAATTGAGGATGCCATAGCATCACTGGCTCCGGACGGTTGGGACTCTCGCGCAGTAGAGATTTAAGAAATTATTAATGGGTAATAAATTGAAATAATGACATGTTTTATTATTTTGTATCAAATATTATTGATACTATACTGCATTACCTTTGATAACTGAAGAGGACTTTTCGGATCGACCAGTTTTTTTACTGGTAATGATATAAGAATATATTGAAAGACCTTAAAAAACATACACTATGGTAAGTCCTATCACCAGAAAAATGAGTAATGGTGATTTATTAAAAACCTCTTATAATTGTTGGTAATCCTATTAAAAACGGAAGTGCAAGCCGTTTCCGGATAAAGTGTAAGTGAAATCATATCCACCTGCGTTTGTCTTAACAATATATATCATGATGAAATGTAAACATGTTTTTTCTGAAGACGTGTTCGGACATCGTGACAAAACATTGGTATTTTACTTGGTTTATCGGGAAGCAATTCATGGTTTAATGATCTACAATCTCATTTTTAACAGGAATACGAATAATTTGAAGAGATTCTTTTTTCTGCGAGTAATATTTATAATATTTTAGGAAGGAGCGTAAAAGTACTTTTCGAGCGATTAATGAGTTCAAATATAACGATGGTATATATTTAAATTTACGCGTAGACAATATTGTGTTACAAGTATTAGTGGATACGGGTGCAAGTGTAAATGCAATCCCATTCAAAGTGTTTAATAATTACTTTAAGCAAAAGGAATTAAAAGTCTGCGATAAAAAAATATTCGGGTATGATATTTAATTTATTAAATGTATTGGGAAAAATTATGTTTAACGTAGAATTCAAACGTAAATGTGTGCCAACAGAATTTATTATAATCGCAAATGGTAGTTCTTGTATTGTAGGTAGAAGCTTCATAAAGTGTTTTGATATTACGTTAAATGGAATTAATCCAGTGAACAATAGTGTTACAGATGATAATATTCGTGATGTATTAAAATGTAAGTATCCTAATGTTTTTTCGGATAAATTGGGACGATTGAAAACCAACAAGGCTAATATTGAGGTTAAGTTGGACTTCAAACCTAAGTTCGTCCATCGTAGACCAATTCCGTATTTTCCGTTTGAGTGACAAAGTAGAAGTTGAATTGTTAAAAATGGTAAAGGATGATATTATCGAGAAAGTTGAAATTAGCGAAATGGCGAGTCCGATTGTTACTGTGAAAAAAAAGACGGTACAACTGGAATTTGTACGGATCTCAAAAATACTTTAAATCCAATGCTCGCACCTTTAAAATACCCTTTACCTAGAGTAAACGATTTTATCATCGTTAAATGGCGCGAAACACTTTACAAAGATAGATTTAAAAAACGCATTTAGTCTATTTAGCATTTCTACTCATATTGGTTTGTTTGTTTATGCAAATAATAACATCTATTGTATTGTATTTCTAGACGATATACTTTTATTCGTCAAATCGAAAGTGGAGTTAAATTTATTATGTGATGCGGTAATAAAAAACTTATATGATTATGGATGGACTGTAAATGATCAAAAATGTTATTTTTACTCATCGGAAATTGAATACCTTGGCTTTAAAATTTCTCAGGAAGGTATTATGCCGTTGGAAAGTAAAATCGAAGCAATTAAGAATATTGCGGTTCCGAGAAATGTGTCAGACCTTAGAAGTTTATTGGGAGTCATATGATCTTATAGAATATTTTTACAGAATATTTCGGACACCTCTCTATAGTTTACTCAAAAAGGTTACCGTATTTTTGTGGTCGAAGGAATGTAATAGTGCTTTTAGTATGGTAAAAAACAATTGATGTCAGAAAGAAGTTCATTTTAACCCTAGTATACCTATCTATTAAATTCAATTTAAAATCAACATTGGTATTTCAGCTATGCTATGCCGTGTTTATGGCAACGGGATAGAACGCCCGATTGTATTTGCTAGCAGACCTTTATCGGATACAGAGCGGAATATTCAATTGTGGATAAAGAGGCAATTATTTTTGGCTTAAAAAGATTTTTTCAATTTTTGTATTTTTGTATTTATTTTAGCATGTAATAATAAACCACTAGTGCATATTTTAGATACGAATAAGCAAGTACCTATTCTAGCCGCTAATCGATTGCAACGTTATGCTTTAATTTTACAAACGTTTGACTATAGTATAGAGTATATTAGGTCGGAAGACAATAAAGCCGATTTCTTATCCAGGTTACCTATGGAATGTAGTAAATCTATTAACGAAGACGAGGGTTACAATTATTTCTTTGTACGTATCGTTAATTATAACGATACGTACGATTGATAGCACGGAAATAGAACATTTAAACACTATTTCTGTTGAGACGGAAATAAATCCGGAAATATTTGAACTGAGTTCGGAGAAGGATTTTGTTTTATCAAAAATTGTCAATTATCTGAGTACAGGATGGCCAGAAATAAAAAATTAAATGCATATTTATTAAAATTCTGGCAATTTAGAGATAAGTTATCAACTAATAATGCTTGTTTGTTTTATGATAACAAACTGGTAGTTCCAATGGAATAGAAAACATCAGTTTTAAAATTTATCCACCTTTCGCACTTAAGTATTGTTAAATCAAAGAGTTTGGCCAGATTTTTTTTTTGTTAGGTATAAATGCTGATATAGAAAGAGAGGTAAAAAAGTTTACTCGGTGTGCAGAATGTTTTCCTACACCTTCCGAGGTACAATTGGCAAGTTGGCCAGTAAATAATTTTGTATGGAGTAGGATTCATTAAATCATTATCTGGGTCCGTTTTGTAATTTTTTTTGTGGTGGTAGACGCTACCACAAAGTGGGTCGATTGTCAAATGGTACCTAAGGTAGATTCAGTTAGTAAAATCAAAATATTTTAAAAAATGTTTTCTAACTTTGGTATAACGGAGAAAATTGTCAGCGACAGTAGAACTGCTTTTACGTCAGCATCTAATCTAATATCGAGCATGTGACGTCAGCAGTACAGCACCAAGGCCTACTACTGCCGGCCTTGTACAGCACCCGGCTTCGAACGATCTAGCAGAAAATGCTGTCAAAACAGTTGAAAACTTTAAGAATAACAGGTTTCCAAGTGATTTTGAGGAAAAATTACTGTCATTTTTAATAGACATTAGGAACACACCTTCGTTAAGCACCTTTTCGCTAGGTAGAAAAATTAGGTCAATTTATAAAAGGGTTGTTCCAAAAATGGGTAAGGACAAATGTATCGATTATAAAAGAATAGATGATAAAGTTAAAAACAAAATGTTAGCTTGTCAAAATAGTCAAAAGAAATATTACTGGGGTAGAAAATTTAAACAATTCTTTGACATAGGATCAAAAGTTTTAACTAAAGATTTTAGGAATAAAAAGAATAACTGGATTTTGGGAACAATTGTTAAAATATTAGGGAGTAGGACTTATATGGTAAGAATACATTCAAAAGATCACCATGATCAACTTTCTGATAGAAAGGTAGATGGGGGGAGTGAGACTGTTGGACTTTGGTCAGCTCTCAGACGTGGATAGAACCAATGCTAATTCCACTGTTCTTTGCAGATCTCAAAACGCATAGGAAGAGAGATTGCGTTCCAGACCACAGCCACGCCCACGTTACCCAAATTGAGAAAAGTGTATAAAATAAAAGTGATTACATTTATACAAATAATGTATTAAGTCAAAAATGAAATATTTAGTTATTTGTATTGTATAAACTCAGAAAACAAATATAATTTCATGGAATTATTGTTTAAGTGTAGGGGTGTAGTGTATGTGTTAGTGTATTTAAGTGCAAGCGAGATAGTATGCTTGCGAGATTTTATAAAAGGCGATGCATGCTAGGATAGTGTCTCTTTTGTTATAAACAGCCCTCCAATAAATATCAGTACTAGATAATGTATTACTTTACTGAGTTACTACTTTCACACGCCATAATATTGGAGTTTTACCTACCATTAAAACTCCTATGTTGCCTTCCTTATCCAGAATATTCTTTGGTGAGATAGCATCTCTGTTTCTGTTCGATTTCGGTTTCTATTCTCCTCCTCGTTGTTTAAATTTCGCGCTATTTGCCGCGCGTTCCCTCCGTGATTCCAACCACTGCCACCAACAGCTAGGGGTTCGCACACGCCGTTTTCTTCAATTATGGTGTCACCAGACAGGGGATGAAGAATATTCTGGATAAGGAAGGCAACATAATTAGAGTTTTAATGGAAGGTAAAACTCCAATATTATGTAGTGCCGTTCCTTATCCAGAATATTCCTTGGTGAGAATTGTCTACTATCGTCTGGTGGCAGTGTGGATGTCAATTGTGATCACCTTCATGTAGAAGCTTCGGCTGGAGGTCTGCCCTTAAACCAATTGCTTTTCCTTCTGACTCCAGAAATGGAGAGCCTTTGGGGGTCTGCCCCCCTTGGTCGAATGATTGGTCTGAATAGGTTTGACAAGGATGACGTCTCCGGCTTCCGAATATTGGATTGTCTTATTTCCTTTTTATAATAGTTTTTGGTTAAACATAAATAAATTGAAATTAAATGTAACTAAAAGTAAATTTATGGTATTAGGGAAAAAACTAAACGTACATACTGTCCTAAATATAGACAATCAAAATATGGAAGAAGTAAAAGAAATTAAATACCTGGGAATCATAATAGATCAAGTTAAAATTTAACACTAACTTTGAAATTTTAAATAAAAAAATGGCGAAAAAGTTAATTTCTTAAGTAGGATAAAAGGAAAATTGGACATTAAAACAAGGATATTGGTCTACAATACCACTGTAGCATCCCATCTAAATTATTGTACAAGTGTAATATTTCTAAGTAACAAAACCCAAATTAAGAGAATGGAAGTAATCCAGAACAGAGGCATGAGGTCAATACTGTGTTGTAGCAGGTACACCAGAATAAAAACCATGCAACGTCAACTCAATATTTTAAGTGTGTGGCAACGATTAGTTTATAATACCTTAGTGTTTATTTATAAGCTAAAAAATAAAATGTTACCTGACTATATGTCAAAGAATGTTTTTTTTTTTTTTTTTTTTTTTTTTTTTTTTTTTTTTTTTTTTTTTTTTTTTTTATTAAATATCAAAAATAATATACAAAAATCAAAAAGTCCCAATAAACTACTTTAAAGTAGTTTGTCATTGGGTGCTTTTAACTTAAACAGATTATATCAAATATATACATTCATATCATGAGAGGTGTAATACAATAAAAATAAAAACAAAAAACAATTAAAGCGTATGCAGTTAGAAATAGTTTGTATTAGAGTCTAGTACAAACTATTTCTTTCAGCTAGCCAATTTTTCAACAAAAATTTTCTTTTTATATTTGTACATTTTTTGATTTCTGCAGGTAACATATTTAAACAATTTGGTATCATGTAGTCTAGCGTTCTTTTTCCATATTTGTTTACATGCTTTGGTACGATTAGTCCTTCATTTAATGTAAATCGAGTATTGTAAGTGTGTTCCAGTCTATTTATGTACATAGGGCTATTTATGTGCTGAAAAATTATTTTATACCACATAATTGCTCTTACCGAGAGGATTTTCAGATTTTGATAAAGGTGTGGAACATTATGCCTTTGTTCATATAAACTTTTATGAGCTAATAATTTAACAAGAGAATTTTGAACTGCTTGAACATGATTTATATTTGTTTTAGAGGAAAATCCCCAAGCTGTAATTCCATACCTTATGATAGATTCAGCTAGTGATAAATAAATTATTCGAAGTGTGCATATTGGAACATAAAATTTTAATTTATATAATCTACTAATAATAGATCTCAGTCGTTCACAGACTTTATTTATCTGTAAATCCCATTTGAAAAAACAATCAATAATAACACCTAAATAAACATATTTTTTAACCAGTTCAATATTTTCACATGTACACAACGCAGGGATACCAACATGTAGGCAATCTGAATTGTGTGTTTTAATTTCGGGTATAATAGTATTTACCTTGGCATTGGGTGATCTAATGTGTATCAATTTAGTTTTTTTTGCATTTATGATTAGGCCAGAGTCGTGAGACCATTTTAAAAGTTCAATGTAATCTTTTTGTAAAAGTTCAATACATAATTGCAAATCACTACAAGACAACACCAATGCAGTATCATCCGCGTACACAAAGTGTTTTACATGTTTAAAAATAAATTTAATAAAAGATACATAAATTATATATAAAATAGGACCTAATATGGAACCTTGAGGAACACCTGCTAAGATTTTTCTTTTTTTACTTAAAGTGTTCAAAAGCTTTATTTGCATGCACCTGTTGTTCAAATAATTTTCAAATAGCTTTAGAAGTTTCCCTCTTATTCCTATGATTTCTAGTATTTTCAACAATTTTTTATGGTTAATAGTGTCAAATGCCTTGGAATAATCTATAAATAAGACTAATACATGATGTTTATTATTTAAATTATTATTTATCAAGCTGGCAAACTTTTGAAGTAGCACTTCAGTGCCCTTTTTTTTTGGAATCCATATTGGTTAGTATCAATAATAGAAAAATCTTCCAAATATTTTATTAATTTAATTTGAATGTATTTTTCAAGAATTTTTTCGAGTGATGGCAAAATACTGATTGGTCTATAATTACCCAAAAAGGTGTGATCACCTCCTTTATAAATGGGTCTGATAATACTACATTTTAAATCATCTGGAATTTTTGCTTCAAATAAGATTCTGTTTACAAAATGGGTTATAATTGGACCTAATGTTAATATATGTTTTTTAATATCGCTCATTCTGATATTATCGATTCCAGGAGAAGAGCTTTTAAGTTGCTTCACAATGTTTTCTATATCAGCAATTTTAGCCCTAGGTAGGTACATGCTTTGAGGCATCTCCTCTGGTTCAAACCCAGTTGTCCTGTAATTACATTTATGTAACATATTGCAAACATTGTCAGAGAAATAATCAACAAAGTCATTTGTTACGCTTTCTTCGGTCCGATCTTTCATCAAATATTTGGATGCAACTTGGTCACAATCATTTTTACATTTCTTTCCTAAAATTTGATTACATTCGTCCCATGTTTTTTTTGAGTCTTGAAATATATTTTTGAATTTATCATTATAGTATGAGGTTTTTAATTTTATTAACAATTTATTTAAAATATTTCGAAAACACTTATATTCTTTTTCATAGTATTTGTTCGTTGGAGCATTTCTCCAACGTTTGTATAAAAAATCTCTTTTTTTAATTTTATAAAGTGCATCAGTAGATATCCATTCATTTATGGCATGCGGTCGGTTTTTTGATTTTTTGCTTATTTCAATTGTGCTTTTTTTATACAAGTCATCAAAATAATTTTTAATTTTCAAATAAATAACAGAACATTCGGTTTCCTTTAGAAGCGATTTCCAATCATAATTACAAATATGTTTATCAACCAGTTTTTGCGAAAGAATTTTAACTTTATTATAATCATTTGAGTTTAAATTATCTACCGAGTTATAGCGTATACTTATAGCTGTTGTGTTGTGATCGGCAATGTTATAGTCACATACACATGCGAAGATTGTACTGGTTAATCCAGCGGGCAGTTTACCGCTTATTCGCACGTAGAAATGATCGATACATGAACTATTTATTTTCTGTTTAACAATTACTTCCCTAGTGACGCCATCTATACATTTTTTCAAATAGTTATTTGTAAGAATATTTTCATAATTTATTATGATAGGATCATTTTTGTTTAATAAATTTAAATTTATGTCGCCGAAAAATATTACACTTTCATTTGATTTAATATTGTTTTCAAACACAGAGGATATTTCTGACAAAAATGATAGCTTATTTAGATTCGGGGGTCGGTATATTGCTAAGACATTTAAAGTGCTCTTATTTGGAAGTGTCAATATTCCAAAAACGTTCTCAAAAAATTTGGTGTCCAGAAATATTTGCGAAGAGGAAAGGTTATTCTTTATATATTACAAGATGCCTCCACCGGATTTTTGTTTTCTACAATAGTGATACGAATTGTATCCGGGAATATCATAAAGATTAACAAGTTCCGAACGAATTGCCGTTTCGCAAAGCATGAGTACGTCAACGTGATTTAAACAGTCTTTAAAATAAACATGAAATAGGTCGAAATATTTACATATTGACCTAATGTTTAGTTGAACAAAATTAGAATTAATAGTGCAGTTCATTTATATCCTACGAGAAACTGCAACGATTTTAGGCTTCCTAAAACACACTTATCAGAAACACAAAACAATATTTATTATAAAGGTTTTAAAATGTTCAATGAACTCCCGGTAATTGTTAAGGAAGCTAAAAGTCTTGCAGTTTTTCGTGGATTATGTTTCAATGTTGTTAAATCTAAATTTTAGTATGTAAGAAGTAAATAATATTGTAGTAGTCATAGAAAATAATATATTAGGTATAAGATGTAAACTCTTATAACTAAATAAAATATACATTAAAAAAAAAAAAAAAGTATTTTCACTTTGCCAATTTCCACATTCCAAAATTGTTTTCTATTGCCAGTTTTCAAACCAAAGAAGTGAAACCACTGCCGACCTAGTGTTCCCCACAGAGACCTCAATACCAGCATCCCTAAGTAATGTATTGACCCATCCACATATAATTGTTGTGAAGCTGCTTTTGTTGGACCAGATGTGGATAAAAACAGGTCATCAATATTGGGGTCTCTCGTCTCCTGTCTTCTGAGAGAACACACAGCTTTTAAGGCAAAATACAGGATCTGTGGATTGATTTGATGATGAGTTTAATCTCCATCACGATTGTTGATATTTTGCAGAATCTGTGTTTGAACCAAATGCGGGCAATAAAATAATATGATCATCCATTTCAATAAAATGCTCCAAGGTTAACCTCAAAAGTGTCAGATCATGTACCCTTCGTCCAGAGGCTAATAGTAATATGACTGCGAACCTTCTTGATGCTTCAAACAAGGTTATAGTTTTCGGATTGTTAGTCCGGAGCCAATAACATATCTGTCTTGGGTCCCATATTGTATCCCGTTGCTCTTTAATCGAACTGTTTACTATACCTTTCATAACTTGCTACACCACAAGATGGTTACTCGGACTATTTTCACTATTGGGGTTGCATAATGTTGAAATAACTGATTTATTAATCTTCCACTATTTTATATTTACAAATTTTCTGTTATGTAAATTCTAGTTTTTCGAATAAATTTTTTTTTCTCTTAATTTTAAACAATCTTTAAACAACACGTATAACAATATGTAGGTGCTTACATAGTTTAAAGGTATAGGCACATTAAGTTTATTCATAATAATACGTACATACATGGAAAAGTTTGCAACGTACGTCGCTAAGTTATAATATTTACATATATTTTGCTTTACAATCGCTCACAATCACATACAACATCGGCTAAAGTTTCGCACATTTTTAGCAACGTAAATTGTCGAAATTTCTAAATTATCGTCGTACAATTTTACCCGTAAAATTTTGATGTGGTTTTTTTTCACAACGTTTTTCTTCGCCTCTTCTAGAATTGAAGAAATTTGATTACTTTGACATGACAGTTCGCAACACACATATGCTCTGGCGGAATAAAAATGTATTTTCAAAACGGCTACCATCTTGGCAGGACTGACCCGATAAGAATTACTCAAATTTACATACAAATTATGCAAATTTAAATGAAAATATATTTTTATTTTGCGTACTTTACCTAACTTCGGCCCGGGTCCATTCGCAGGGAAAAACAAAGCCCTGAGGTAGAAAGCCGGGAGCTGTATCTTGAAGTAACACCTACGTGGGCTATGGCACGTTGGGCTGCTAATCAGAAAAACTTCAATTTGAGTCCACAAATAAGTTTTTTTTATTGTTTTGTTATTATTATTTTTATTTGAAAAGTTTTGATTTATCATATCTACTGTCAGTTTTTTTATTATTTATTTTATTGACACATCAGAAGTATTTAAAAAGAACTATTTTATTTGGTAATTTCTGCCAAACTGGGTGCTTTACCCGTGCTGAAGCCCCCATTTTGCATTTTTTATAGCAAATCATGATTATAAATAAAAAGGACTGAATTGAAATTATGATAAATTAAACGAATTTTTATTAAATATTACGAAATAAAATTAGATAAAGTAAAATAAAAAATAAATAAATATATCAAATACATATTTTTTTGTAACATCCGATTTTACTGTCCGGGTTAAATCTTCCCCATAGGAAAAACTAAACCCTTCCACACACTTTTCCACAAATGATCATCTAGTCAATCAACATTATGTAAGTGCATTATATAAGCAAAATAAATACAAAACAATACAAGAACAACACGTCAACTCACCAGAGATCAAATGGGAAAATAATTCACCGACTCCAGATATTTTCATATCAGAGGGTTCGGCTCGTTAGAACTTCTAACAGGGCCTATAAATCCTACTGATCCCTCAACATAAATATTTAAAAAATCTTTCGTTATCCTACATGTATTTAAAATGACTGATTTTTGTATTTTTATTTATAAATTTTTTGATAGATCTAATACGCCTAAATTTTTAATGAGAGAGCTAGGTATAATGCCAGTAGCCGAAATAACGAATGGTAATATTTTTATAGTCTGAGAATGCCTAATTCTTTTTTTTTCATTTCTTAAATCTGTGTATTTTCTTATTTTTTCATTAACAGATTTTTTAATATTACAGGAATTTGGAATAGCGACATCAATGATAAAAAATATATTTTTTTTAATTTTGTCATTAAAACTATATCGGGTCTAATCTATTCTAGTCTATTATGACTAATCGTTCGGTCTGTTAGTATAGTTTTATCATAATATATTTTATAAAATTCGTTTTCTAAAAATGAATTTGGTTCGTATTCATAATATGGTACTATATTACGGCAGTCAATCAAGTTATGTTTAATTAACAAATTTTGGTGAATTATTTATGATAGTAAAATAATAAATAAATAATAATAAAATAATTAAAGCAATTATAAAAAGTATGCAAAATGAATGGGATTATTGGTTCTGTTGTGTATAATGTTTTGTGTACTATGTAGGTATAATTTTATTATATTAAGTTTGTTTTTTGTAACATAGCCTTTTTTGTTCTTTAATCCATGTCTGTATTTTGTTTTCTGTGCAATTTTCACGTAACCGATAGCTGAGTTTATTGTTCCTTCCCAAACAATTACACCGCATTCTATAAATGATTGGCAAAGTGCCGAATATATTGTTTTTATTTGTTTTAGTTTAAATATGTTTCTTATGTTCAGGAAAATGAGTATTGTTTTGGGAAGTTTATTTGTGATGTGTTTGATATGATGTATCCATTTGAGGTATATTATGATTTCTAGATATTTTATTTGGTCAGTTTTTTCTAGAGTACGGCAAGCGCAGATGTTTGTGTCTATGCATCCATGTGTTTTTTTATGGGTGACTAGATAACTATTCAAAATAACAGTCCAATCTTAAGAGTGAATATAACGGACCTTAGTACGCTTCTTTGTGGAATTACATATGTAATCGGCAGTGACTTGCTAGTATGGTGATTAATTTTGACTTGTTGTGTTCTGTTACTCATATAACTTTTTATTAGTTGGAGTTCCTTGCTTTTGTTGTTGTTTTAATTTTTTTTAAATAGGATTTTGTGGCAGATCGAATCAAAGACTTTAGTTAAATCTAAATATATCGCTATGCATTTATTATTTATATAGTAATAGTAAAGTAATACGTACATCAGAAATAATCCAAATGTGAGCGTCGGGGCAAATCCCCGTTATCAGGGTATTGTGTCACCTTAATGCAATCTGTTGTTATTTCATCTATTTTCGGCGCAATGTTGTTTTTCAAAGGGTTAAATCTTTTGTCAATTTCTTCATCGTAAGTCTTTGTTATGTCGTTTGTGTTTTGATATATTTATTTGTGTTAGTGTTTTACAGTTCACTAAAACTTTTTAAAACAGAAGTTATTCACATATTTTGCTATTATTTCTATATTTGTATTAACATTTATGTTTTTGGGGTTAATATTTAGTTGCTTTGTAATTAAATGTTTCGTATTATTTGTAATTAATTTATTTCATGCATTAACGTAGTTGAAAATTTATCCCAGTCCTGTTCAGCATTCTGTATTCGGTATATTGTGTTTTTTATAGTTTTTTCCTTTAAGATTGAGTACAATAATTATTTTCGTAATAATTTTATGTCGGTCAGATTTTGTGTTTTCGGTGTCTATTGCCATAATATTCATGTAGTGATCTGTAATGGTGCTTTCAAGTACTAATGTTTTGGTTTTTAATTTTTGTTTCTTAATCGTTATATGGTACTTTTTGGGGCCTTTAATATTTGGTGTGACTTGTGTCGGAACATTTGTCGTGGGTTCCAGTCCATGCTGTGCTAGTGTTGTTAGGTATTCTATGCTTTGTGGATGTCCTTATTGTAAAGTGTTTATGTTTTTGTTGAGAACAGTAACTGTACTGTTAAGTGTAGCTAGGAAATTGTTTATGTTGTTTTGTTTTGTTTTGGAAGGAGATCTGTACACAGCTATAATACTTGTTTTTTATAGTATTTAATTTATATGCAGTATTATTATCACATGTATGATTACTACCCGGCCTGAGTTTGGAATATGTTACACTAGTTTACTTCTACATTAGTTATATTGAATTACCCGCGGAGTAGTAAGAGTAGAGCAGTAAATAGTTGAAGAATAAGAATATAAAATTCGAATATAAGAATTAGAAAAAAAAACACATATGGGGTGAGGTGCTTACCGCAGCAGGAACTTATAATGAATAATTATGTTTTTATGTGTGGTTTCGATCCTAAACGAAGAACAAATGATAATGTTAACTATACAGGGTATTAAAAGCATATACTTTCAAAAAATAATTGATTGCTTGTGATGTATGCTTATCAGTTCCAATTTTGAAAATTAAAAGTTTATTTAACTATACTAATTTTACGCACAGGAAAACAATTTCAATTCACGCATGTACCTACAACCGAAATTAGTATGTTTTATGAATATTATTGCGGAATAAAAAATAAAAAACTAATGAACTTAAAATGAGAGACTTTGATTAAAGTTACCCGCGGCAGGAAACAGCTCAACGTTTATCGTTGCACTGTAGACCGGAGCATCGCAGGGGAATGATCCAACTGTTGATAAAAAATTTATTTCCCTAGATTTCCCTAGATTCCGGGGATACCATACATGTATAGCATTTGTTGTACGTGTATTACATTGTAAGCAGTCAATCATTTAATTATTCATTATATTTACCACCATTATATTTATGGCAATACTGAATTGATATGATGCTAATAATTGTGCCGGAGTCTTACATTTGGAGACGTCACATAAATTTGTTGTATTCCGCTGAATTTAAGTTTTTGCCATTACATGTTGTATTATTGCCAACAATAAAATTTACATAATTTCAAATACACAGGAGGTACATTTCATATAGATAGGTAAATAAAAGTTTGGGGACAAAGAATAGGTATTTTTTTACTATTCTGACACACGAAAATTGTATGTGAATAATTTAATAATCTCCTTAAATAGTTTTATTTTTTTAAACAGAATTGTATATACTTCCTCCAAATATAATGAAAAAACACTGTTTGATTTACATTAACATTATTCAAGGTTACCGGGAATCTTAAAAATATGCTGTCGTATTATGTACCTTGTACAATATATACGTTGGAAGTGGGTAGGTACTAGATACCTATACCAAATTACACGATAAATATTATTATTGTCGTATACTTTGTGGTGCCAGTGTTAAGAAATATAATACAATCATGTTTTTTTAGGGATCCAAGTAATCTTGTCATATAAGTCTAGATTTGTCCTGATTTCCATTTTCCCTAAAAAAATGTTTTCCCCTAGATCTAGGGAAATTTCCCTAGACATCACTTCACTGCTGTTGACTGAGATGACCGGGCCTATAGGGAAGGTAAAGGAGTCGGCTTGGGGTTCGCAGTCGGCTGGTAAAGAAAACCCGTGCTCCTTTCTTCCTCCATCCGCTCACTATGCCCAAACCATCTAAGTATCCCCCTCCCTTTTTATTATTATTATCCATTTCGCTAGCATCCACCTTGCAAAAATTCGACTAATCTTCATATTTGTAATACGATCGTACCTAGTTTTACCACATACAGCCTCATACTCCATACGCCCCAGGGATCTCATTTTTAGAGAATCAGGTCTACTTTCATCCTTCCTCTCTCTTATATCTCGTGTTTCACTGCTGCACATCATGGTTGGTATCAGCACTCCATTGTAAACTGTTAGCACCGCTTCTTTAAAAGTTTTTTAACAGTGCCAAAAATGTTCAGTCCTTACACTCAGTCAGTTACGCAATTTTTACGACCTCCAGTTACCTCGGAGGTCAAGTTGAACTATACCCCATTGTTATTAATAAAAACTGCAACATATTGACTTTAACTCTACCCCGTATCTCATTTCCTTGTCGAGATAATGTTTTAACAAAGAAATATGGGTTAGAAACAAATTTATATTATATTAGACTACTTGATGTGTACCCGGTCTTGCTCCGGATAGTGAATGTATGAAACAAAGTTTTTATGTTGTGAATTCTAGTACACTGGTTTTAATTATAAAAAATGGCCAAATAAAATATCTAACGATTGTAATAGACCATAACCTCAGATGGACACAACATATCAAATATTTCACAAATATATTCCCCAATAAATACACATTTTCCTAAACCTACCATATATATATATTTTTGTTCATTGTAATAACATGATCAATATTACAAACATGAAAGTAACCCGCCTCACTAGAAGATTTCTGTTCTGAGGCGGGTACAAATATATATATATAGCCGAAGTTTGAAGTGCGTGCCCACACACTCGTGCAACTTCGCGAGTAACGCTTCGAGTCCTTTGACTCGGGCGCATTTACCGACAACAATCGGAAGTCGAGCGAAGCGAAGCGAAGCGAAGTTCGTGCCCACACTATCGTATTCGGTCAACTTCGATCAACTTCGCGAGTAGTGTAGCTGGGCTTTAAAGCGGCCGCTACACTACTCGCTTCGACGCTTCGACGAAGTCCTCGACGAAGTTAGCCGAAGTTCGAAGTGCGTGCCCACACACTCTGCAACTTCGCGAGTAACTCAGTCCAACCAGTCAGTGATTGGTTTATTTATGCCGTGACGCTTCGAGTCCTTTGACTCGGGCGCATTTACCGACAACAATCGGAAGTCGGGCGAAGCGAAGCGAAGTTGCCCGAAGCGAAGCGAAGTTCGTGCCCACACTATCGTATTCGGTCAACTCGATCAACTTCGCGAGTAGTGTAGCTGGGCTATAACATAAAACTGACACAAATACATTTATCAATAACGATGCGAACTTAAAATAATGATATCATGCACCCGATCGAACTGGAACCGATGTGAATAGGGCATGCTTTAAGCTTCCTAACAATATTATTTTACAAGCATCGTGTACACTTGCTGTTACTCTTCCGCTAGTGACAACACGTTTGCGTAAACAAGATAAAAGGCTGTTACTCGCTGGTGGAAGCGTATACCGATGAATAAATACATTCGATGCTAACCTTTTTACTGCAGCCATCTCTCGCTGCGTTACATATACCTACAACTAACATGATACGCTTGCATTGGTGATACTAGTCCACCCTCAGCCTGCAGCCCTGCCCACTTACATAATATTATACCACGGAATGAATCGCTTAGGAAAGTATAAGGAACGGTTGAAGGTAACAAAATACGTAGTCCTGGAAAGGAATTTATGTTGTCGGAATGTGTTATTTATCGTTTGACTTCTCTAATCATTGACTAGAAGAAAGTTATATTGCAGTTTTACGATTTTTTCAATCATCTTTAAAATGAAATCGGTTCCGAGGAATAGTATAGTGAGATAATCGGCGCGCGTTGGTGTCTCCTATTGTTGGCTCGAAAAATAATTGACATCAATTACAAGTAATTATTACAAACTTTTTACGAAATTGACGCGAATTATAAGTTGTTTCAATACTTGAGTATCTTGAGAAGTAAATGAATTTGTTTTGAAATTTACAGGTACTTCATTGATGAGGGGAGGGAAAACTGAAAAGGATACTGCGGAGAAAGAGAAGGGTGATTGAAAGGGAATGATTGGAAGTTAAAGTAAATGATATGATATTAAGATGATATAATTCGATTTTCTTAAATGAAAAATATTATTTTATCTGATACTGTTATTAACGTTGAAGTAAGTCTCTATACAATATTTATATATTCGCCGACATCTTCTACTATTCACATTTGCGGCATATATGTTCTGCTTTCTTACGTCAGCTTCGAATCTATGTAATTGAGTCTGCACATTTGTTAACCCATCATGTATAGATTTGTAACAAATATGCCTCAGGGAACTCATTTCTTCAGCATTTAGTTTACCTGCATTTTTCCCCTGCCAGTTCCACGCCTCACTGTAATACATCAGAGTAGGTACCATCCTTCTACTGTGAACTGCTAGCTTAGATTCTTTGGAATTGTATTTTTTTAAATTTATTTATTTTGGGTATATGGAGAAAAAAACCCAGGTAGGTACAATTTTAACAAAAGTTTGCAATAAAATCACTGGCAATCGAACCAGTGATCCCCGCATAAGTGAAACCGCATAAGAGCCAGTTTGGAGCCAGTGAGACTATGGCATCCCCGGTTGGAGTGTGTTGTGAAGGTAGTGGGGAAGTATCTGGCTATTCTGGCCAGATACTTCCCTATATCTGGCATATTTTCATATCCAGAGATGTGCTTTATTTCAAATAAATCCATTTCAAATGGAAATGCAAAATGCAAAATGGGTATTTTCCATTTTGCATTTTAAATGCTTTTTTCAATGCATTTTCCATTTTAAATGCTTTTTTGCAACATTCTTCTTACTTTCTCCACTCATCTTTTTTTCATAAGCCCCAAATATCAGTCGGTCCTCAACCTCGCTATGAGAGATAATTTACATTTGTCAAGTTGCTCCCTGGTAGGAGCCCTGGCAATTGAGTAATACCATTACAAAAAATACTGATTCAAATACTGAACATGGGGCCATGACGCTGTAATATTAAATGTTAGATAGCAGTTTCTATGTTTTTACGTTGGCAACATTAGTCCCGCGCAATTTTTTTGTGGTTTCATAATCTGTAGTCGTGGACTTTTTGGATTTATTAAAAATGATATAATTATTTTGATTCTTTGACCTAAAAAAAACCATTTTGCATTTTCAATGCATTTTGAAAATAGGTATTTTGCATTTTGCATTTGAAATGCTTTTCTAAAAACCATTTTGCATTTGCATTTTCAAATGGAAAAGTTTTGACCCATTTCCATTTTGCATTTCAAATGGTTTTGGGTACCCATTTTGCACATCTCTGTTCATATCACCAAACACGGCCAAAGTCATTTCAATTGTGAATGGTGGTCTTGCATCTCATACCAGGGCGATACTGCAAGTATTTTCGACTCTGGAATACTGATAGAATGTTAACCCATTAATTTAAATATTTTAAACGGTTATGGATAAATACTAAAAACGCAGTAGAGTAATAAACTTTAATTATTACTTTAATTCAAGACCGATTGTAGCGCTGCGTCTGAAATATAAAAATTGGAAATATAACTATAATTATTGGGAAAAATTAAGTCATAAATAATTAATAATATCGTACATAATTTTTTGATGAGAATCATCTTTTGGCGCGCCTAGTAAGTAAAACCAACTCTTGCGTGGCAAGCGTGGAAAGACGGGACGACGCTCTTGCACGGAAACGGGATACGATCTTGCACGGAACGACATTCACTTTCATTTTCACTTCCTTGAATAAAATCATTTTCGATGTTTCACTCTTACCAGGCGTCGACGGCATTTTTTTCTAAATAAGATAACATTTTTAAAACTGTTATGTGGCCTGCTTATAAAAGGGCCAGAGTCAGTTCTTTTAAATTTCACGAGGCCTATAAAGAATTTGCTCTTTTGGCAACTTCGTTTTTCTAGGGTAACTTTGTCCCCCAAAGTTAGAAATCGGAATACAACCCAATTTTTAAGCGAATTCGTAAACAAACTTTCACGAGCCCTTTTAGAAACAATTCAAAGAATAAACAAGTGCAATCTTACATAATTAATGTTGATATTAGTACGATGTAACCAAATAAAACATTTAATAACGAAAGGGCCCAATAGCCTGATTTTAGACACCATTCATCCTGACCTCCAAAAAAATGTGCACAACTGAGTTAAGCCCCACCAACCACTGAAGCAGTAAACCAATATCGTGTTCTGAATACTGATGTCATTATCTAATGCCGAGGCCCCCAAGTAATTTATTTGAAATTCATTTATCAAAATGAATACAAAGTGGTTACATGTGTTTGACTTTGGCCATGGAAGAAGCTATATAAACTGGAGAAATGAAGAGAAAGAAGGAGTGAGAATCGGAAAGATATGTAAATAAGTAATTGCATTATTTGTCGTATCATGGTTATCTACTTTGGAATTGATTGCTTTGCATTTTTACGGCTTTTTATACCAAATATGCCCTGTGTTGTTTACACGGCATCAGCTCAAGAGCAAGTTAAGATAATGATCATTTAGTTCCCAAGTATCTAATTATAATATTTCAACAACTTTCTTACTCTGTTGCACATTATATTGTATTTTGTATTAGGTATTCCGACTTATGTCCTCCGTGGCCGAGCAATTAAGATACCTACTCGAGGCACACATATATTTTATTTATTTATTTAGTACAGGATATACATACAATAATTTGTAAAATGTTTTGACAATCAAATTTGGACATTTTACAGAAAAATAGAATAAATAAAATTAATGAATTTAAAGGTAAAGTTAACTGTTGTTCGTTCATCATACTCTTTAATAATACAATAATTTATAATTAATATAATAATTTATAATTAAAGGGTAAGTTCGGATATTACCCTTTATTGTATCCCTCTGATTTTCTTGCCGGAATGCTGGGGATAGAACGTCTAGACCAAGGCTGCCCAACGTTTTTAACAGTTGGGCCAAATTGACGATTTTGAATCACTGGCGGGCCATTGAATACCTGACGGTTCCTATTTCCATGGGGGGGGGGGTTGTTACGGAACTTCAAAAACATCATATGTGATTCCCCACAACAATTTTTCGAATTCCATGGGGGGGGGGGGGGGTGGCTACAAGATTCCATTTCGGACGCAAAAAATATTATATCAAAAACCGGTGTATTTTTGTTTAAAAAGTAAGTTCAACAGGTTGGATTTTTTCGTCGTTGATTCTCGTTCTGAGTAGCCTAAATAGCGATAAATCGCCTTCGTTGGCAACACTGGTGGCCGCGCGCAAGCTGCAATGTTTGTTTTACAGCGGGCCCGCGACACTTTTTCAAATTGGCGGGTTTTTTGAAAATGGTTCACGCGGGCCACTTATAATTCGTTCGCGGGCCACATTGTGGCCCGCGGGCCTGGGGTTGGGCAGCCTTGGTCTAGACGTTAGGAGAAATATTGCAATGGTGTTAGTGGCGCACAAGCTGCTAAATGGGCACATTTGCAATCCAGATATTCTGGAACGAATTTATTTTTATGTCCCTGATAATTTCATCAGAGCTAGACAGCACAGATTATTTATTTTTCCAAGGGGCAGGACCAACCTACCAATGCCTTTGGGGAGAATAACTACTTTGTTAAATCACATTTCTTCTGTGATTGACATTTTCAATTTGAACCAAAGAGAATTTAAGACGGCAATAAGCATACTATTTAACAAAGCTGGTTAATCAGATAGTATTGATGTATTTACCCATGCAAATAAATGTATGTACTGACTTCTTATAAACTGTAATTTATAAACTGTTATTTGTGAAATGTAAATGGAATATACTGTTTTTCACAATAAATCAATAAAAATAAAAATTCAAAATTTAGGCGTATTAGATCTGTCAAAGAATTTATACATAAAAATGCAAAAATCAGTCATCTTAAATACATGTAGGATTACGAAAGATTTTTAAAATATTTATATTGAAGGATCAGTAGGATTTATAGGTCCAATAGGAAGGGTCACCATTTTCTTTTGTCTCATAATTTTTCATTTTTGCAGGTAGATGTTAATTATTATTTTTACCTGTTATTGTTGATACCTTGTACATATGACCTGTTAAACTAACCAAATAGAATAGATCTTACTAACAAGTTACTAATACGCAGCACTTACATACTGCGAATAACATTGTATGCATGGACATTTTGGAGGTCTTGTTTTGAAACTTTAAATGTAGACTCGTTATATCAAAACAAATAGCGTCCTTACTCTGAAGGGGTACCATCAGTACCTAAAACAGGGCGGGGAAGTGGTTGGCCTCCTCCAGAATGATCTAATTATTTTATTATCCCTACAACTACAAGGCAATCTAAAGATTAATTTACATACATTCTACAATATTGAGAAAATTATTCATTAATTCCCCTATTCATTGAATTAGTCCGCGTACAAAAAAAATACCATCAAGTATTTTGTTTCTTTTGTTCTAATTCTTCTTCTCGTGCTTGTTTTGATTTTTTTTTGTTAGAGTAGTAATAATTCGATAGTCCGTTTGCATTGACAAATACAACCCCTGAAGCCTCTAAAATTTTTCAATGTACTGATCTTAGGAGAACTGTCAGAATACAGATTCCGCGGAAAATATTTTCACATAACATTTGCTTCCAGATAAATTCGCATTTTCTGTACGTATTTCAAAACTAAATACAGTTCTGGGAAGCCGATGAAAGACTCGTATATTACAAATATATGCAAATAAAATAATTAAAATCAGGCAAAACAAGGATAAAGTTTTTAAAGTCGCTTTCCGATGGTTTTATCGTGTAAACTGTAAAAATCTACATTCGAATTAGAAAAAGGCATTGAATTTATTGTCACTTCACTTTTGTTCGTTTATTATAAAAATAAATTCATTTAAAATCTTTCAAACCTTTCTAAACCAATCCTAAATATTGTTAAAATATTTATGAAATAATATGAATTGTATGGAAGTCTTCAGCAGCGTTTATGGTATTTTTTAAATGCAATCTGAATGCGTGGTATGCTCCCTTTCTAACCCTTTTTAAATGATATTTCTCACCATAATACAAAATGAGATTGTCCCGTTTCAGGCTGGGATATACCAAAAAGACTCTACGGCATTTTCTTGTCTATGAAGAATATCTCCCAAAATTGCCCAAGGGGTTAATCAATCACAACCCAGATGTTCAGCGTTACATAATAGCATCAAAGAAGCATGTACGGACTGCCTCCGTCGTGGAGTGGTAACGATTCTGACTATGAATCCGAATGTCCGGATTAACTTTTGTTATTTCATTATTTTGTCCATTTTTGGCACTTTCCAGAATGGTAGATATTTTATTATCGCCTGTTGAAAGACCACTATTTAGAATCGGAAAGCTCTTTGAAATGGCTTTAGCTGTGTTTGGTGACTATATCTGAACAGCCAAATACTTCCGCATATTCCTCTTCCCCCTTTCATTCCCTTCCCCAATATCTTCAGCCTCACAACATGCCCCAAAGAGGTACGTCATAATCTCACTGGTTCCGAACGGTTAGTAGCAGTTGGAACTCTTGTGTGGTACTCACATAAAAATAAAAAAGGTATATATTTGTTTAGCTGCCCCCGTTACGGTTAACAAGTTACTTCAAGCGACGGCTTGCACTCGTTGCCCTTCAATCCACTTGCTATCTTATTACTGGAAAAACACCCCACTTCGGCCGGTCGATGGAAATGTACAGTGGGTCAAACTTTTGCGTATACATTCATGGTGCTATTGAGTATGACAGGGGGTACTTTTACCCCGTCCTCCCTTTTTCGATCTTGTCAAAACGTCAATTTAATGTTAATGTTATTTATCTTCTCTACTTCTAAAATCATGTAGAATCACCACCCGAAGTTAGAACACTTTACCCCCGGACACCATGTTTATTATTGTGAATAAATACAATGAATATGAAATAAGACAAATTATTCAAATAAAATTTATTTACGCACGAAACTTACTGATGTAAAATATTGCTAATTTATTAAGAATCTCTTGAATCTTAATCCTGTCAAAACGAGACAACCGGCCCTTAATGAATGAATTGCTGGGTTTCATGTTAAACATTTATTAAAAAATGGAATTTAATATCGCGACGTTGGAACACGTTCATAAAAATCTCTATATTTTCGTATTTCGGGATAATGTATTAACAGGGCTAACGCAGGTGCATGTATTCGTAAAGTACTAAAATTGTATTAGGAAACGGCCTGCTATCCCGATTTAAACAGGATTTTTTCAATAAATCAGCAATACTTATTGTCGATTTGATGATTTGAAACCGTGACCTCCGGATTCGCAGCCAAGGATCGTAATCACGGGAGTCATCAATTTCATGACTATCGGTTTCCTGTCATCTGAGGCCTTTTCAATCTACCGTCACTGAAATCGTGTCATTAATTAAAATGATTGATTTATAAACTAAGTACCTACATTAACTTACATTTTATAAACTGTTTGGTTATATAAATAAAGTTATGCCAAATAACCCCCTCATTTCGATGGTCTTGATGATGGTAATTAGGTTGATGGGTAGGTGACAGTGTGGGCGGGTCAGAGAGAGGGTGGGTTGTTGAGAGGGTGATGGTGGGTAGAGATGTAGCAAATCTCTGATGTGATGATATTAAACTCGTGTAGGGGAGTGGACGGCTCTAAGAAAGCATTTTTTATGTTGTTCAGAAAAATGCACAAGGTAGACACTGAACTTTAGACTATCTACGACTTCGTTTTTTTTAAATTTTATTTATGAAAAGATTACCAGATCAGTTGGGCGTAGAAGTTAAGGATAGGCCTACTTTGGCAAAAGGCCACATAAGATACGTGTTCTCGACCACCAAACACATTTATCATTGGCCAATTCTCACTTTATTACAATTTTAATGATTAAAATCACACATTTTTTGGAGGTTCAGCATATTTTCTTACACAAACTTGGCATCCTCCAATAATCTGTGAAACATTGAATAAACGCTGATATATGCACAATAAGTTACAATGAAAAATCAAAAAACGACCTAATTATTTTTCAAGATCGATTCATTCACTCACGGCTTATAACTCAATCTACTTCACGAGGATTAGTATTCCTCGGGCATTCCAATTAATCGATTGGTTTACGTGTTTAGTTTGTAAAATGCATAGTGAATAATGACCAACGAATTGAGCAACTTGATCTTTCCAGCCGGGTGCAATACTCGTCCTATAGGTAATCTCATCCATCGCCGTAGTAGGCTGGGACCATGGCCTATAAGTTTATATTGTTTTCCGTTAGCCAACGAATATAATTCACTGACAAAATGTCATTTGACTGCTGACAGTAAATTTTCAATGTCAGTGGCTATATGAGAATGTGAGAAAATATACGTACCATCCATTTCTGTATTTATCCTCACTATTCACTCTATTTTGGTCGGGTTGTAGGATATTTTAGGTTAGGATAGATGGGGTTAAAGGATTGGTTATGTTAGGTTAGGTTAAGTTAGATATTTTTAAAAAGAATTAATAAATATAATTTTTATATACATATAAGTACGTTTTTTATATAAATTTTATAAAAATTGTTTATTTTTTGTTTTCCCCTACATCAATAGTAGCTTTTAATAATAGTGAAACTAAATCGAAGTAATCTAAAAATACATTTTCCCACAGAATATTAATAGACTAGAAATTAAGGATGAGGGGTAAAATCAACTGTTGAAGAACGAAGAGGGTAAAGCTGACTGTGATTCGTCAGTAAATCAATCTGATAGTATACAGGCATCTCGCCTTATAATATCACCATTTAGTTCTTAAAAGTAAAATCTGCTTTTGAATGAATAGACATTTTTACATGGGAGCGCAAATTACTCGCCACGTTATGAACAAATTTGCGAAGTCCAAATTCGGCAAAATAAATTTCTCGAGTCGAATATTTCGTTTATGTATTTGGTTAAAACACTTTTATAAATGTTCATAATTTACTTCCCAGCAACCAACCAGCTTTGTGTTTCACGTCTAGACGTGTCTCGATGTGATAGTATATGTTTCTACAACTGATCCATATTATACGATGTGAATATGCTTAAAATAAAATAAAATAATGCTTATATATGGAATGTAATACGACAATTGGGTTTATTCTCTTTTTCACATCTATTTTTACAAGTTTTCATAGTACAAGTCACCATTTTGCCGTGTTATTTCGTAAAATGAACCGATGATGCCTAGACCATAGTTCGCACAAGAATGATGACGTCACGTTTTCTAAATTCACTTGAGGCCATACGCGAGCACAGCCGGCTCCAATGGAACCGGTATGGGGAGTGGGGAATAATACGCTTTTAATCACTTAGGGCAGGTCTACTAATATTCATATGTCTATGCATTTTCCTTATTACTAAATCCACTAATTAAAACTCAAAAAGCCATAATGAAAATTATACTGAAAGTTCCTGTAAGAACTAGCACTGACGAAATCTTCACCAATCTTAACATAATGTCAATTAAACAACTATACTCATTTACATTAATAAGTACAAAACCCAAGAAATAACAACAAACACGTACAATAGAAACCATGGTCAAAAACTTATCCAACAAATAACTACTAATACAACTTTTGGACAAAAAAGCTTCTTATATCATAGTATTAAACTCTACAGTAAAATACCACTCTCACTCAAAAACCTCAACATTTTAACATTTAATTATTAAATTCTCAAATAAAAAGCTGGATACTTAATATAGGGAGATCTGAAATAGAAAATATACTGATATCAAACACAGACTAAGACAGAATCAACTGAACTATACCAAAAAACAATATCTTACTTATTTTAAAATTATTTAAAACAAAAAAAAATTATACTTCATGATATATGTTCATAATTAAATTCATATTTAACTTTGTTGTAATATTAATTTTCTTATAATTAAATTATGCATAATATATAAATGAAATCCTCAGCACAGGAGATCCCAGTGAGGATATCATTATATCTATTTGTTACAAAAAAAAGATAACAAAACATTTATTATTGTTATTATTAACCGTGAAGCGGAATTCTACAACTTTACCTTTGAATCAGTTAACACGGTTTGAATGAATCAATGTACGTTTATAAATAAAATTTCGTTTGAAGATAATATACCAAGTTATTTTTTAATGTCTAAATAAAACAGATTTAATAATAAACATACCTTACTATCTTCTTGGGTAGAATCTCTCTTCTTTTTCAACACTATTTGTTTCTTAATAATGTGCCGAGTTCTTTGATTGCTCATCACGAAAATGATATAATGTATTGTTTTTTTATGTAAACATAACAATTTTACAGTTTTGACAGCTTTTTGAAGATATTTTAAAGTTAAAATTATATATTTGTAGTCAATGGAAAACAAGGGACTCATTTTGAACAGTTGGAGGTCATAGAAACCAACCGCAGAAATAGTAGAAGCATATATATAATAAATAAACCATGTTAAAAATTGATAGTATCAAGTACCATAGAGTAGAAACCACAGAAAAGTTCCGCACTGAACTTCGCTACAGACTGTTACCTTACTATAGCGAACTTAACTTTCTGCACAGGGTCTTGCAGTGTTCGGTTTATGTAGATTGCTTACCGACCCGTAGGACGACGGGCTTAAAATCAAATGGGTGACGTGCAAGGTTCGTAAAAAATATATTCTAAACATGGTTGGTTCATGGAAGGAGTAGAGCGGTGATTGGTTAGAAAGTCAAAACGTAGCTAGATGTTCATTTCCCACAGGGAGATTTGAATTTACTGCACTTCAAGTGGCGTCAAGCGACTCCGAATGCATTTAAAAAGGATTTATTTATAAGACGTTAGTAATATTATACAAATGTTATTAGGTATATTAAAACTGATGTTCGGAACAAAGGGAAAAAAATTCAGAAATATTTACAGTGTTACTTTTATTTTGACGATGGACAAACGAGGTTATTAGCGCCTTGCGTTGCCTTTGAAGACATTTAAAATTTAAAATTGAAAGTCTCATCTAGCAAACTAGGTATCAAGACAAGGATATGGCAGGGAAAGTGTTGAGAATAATTGTATTCATACAAAGAGTTGCATAAGGTGGTAGATACTCTCAGTATCGACTTGGTGAAAGCAGTAGCGGCTCGTGACTTTTTGGTGTACTAGAGTTTTAATATTACAAAAAATGGCTTTATTGATGTTCCTGTGTACGAAAATTAATTTTATTTTTTTTTTTAACATTCGGTTTTTTCTATGAAGATTTTCAGGAAATTTCAGTTTGGCCGTGCGCCCCACAGTTTTCCTGAAAATCTTCATACAGAAAACCGAATTTTCAAAAATAAGTCATTTTCGGATACAACAACACCAATAATGTCGAATTTGTCAAACTTAGCATCCTATCACACTCAAAAGTCAAGATCCGCCACTGGATAAAAGTTGTGATAGACCACCATTCGAATATTCGGAATCGAAACGTTGATTGAAATATATTTAGCCATATTTGGTGATATTTGGACATTGTGAAAATCCAGGTACTTCTCCACCTTCTTCTTCCCTATATCGAAAAAGCCCAAACTCTTTTCATGACAGCTATATGGAATAATATGACAAAAATTTAGCGAAATAAGCCAAATTTTGACATAGATAGAGATACGAGTATTTTTTTATTATCAGCCTCAGGACAATAATGTAACTCCGGACCTATGTCATCTTTCGATGAGGTTTCGAACTTCGGTCTTGAGGAGACCAGTTCTTATGAGATAAATAATGTCAACCAAGAATAAATGTTGGGCACGCATTTGGCGTGTTTCCTGACTATGCAACGACGCCGAAGAGATAAATGACACTAGTTTCTTGGTGCATCTTCCATTAAAATACTGGTAGAAGGACAGCATTCCCACCTGATGCCTGTACTCTAAAAATTGCAATCAGCTTGTTAAGACAGGGGAATCCATCAAACGGGCCACCTTTTCTGCACCGAATCAAGGGTTGTTTTTCAAGTATTTTGGGGCTCCAGACCAGAGGTGGTTGCCGAATTCAACAGTGGTTAAAAGTATGAACGGTGATATATTGAAAGTATGTAGCGGTATTTACAAACCTATATAATTGCGTAGAAAGATGTACCAAAAATAATATTTAATAGATGACGTGTACCCAGCGTTGCTCGGGGTTATAAATAGTTTGGAGTAAAGTTTTGTGGTTGTGAATTATTCTAGTTTACCTGAAAACTGAGTGTATTTTTAAAGCGAAAATATTATTAACATTAAGAATTGGAAAGCTTATTTTTTTTAAAGTATTTATTCCCTTGACCGTGCTATGTCTCCGACTTTTCTACCATTCACTACTGTGAACCACATTGGTACTATTTTTATTTTTAATGATAAACTAATATTTATAAGACAAGGTTTTATAATAATAATAAAAATAATAATAATAATAATATTTTATTCCAGAATGTGGGGAGGTTAGTGCAATCCCACACGTCCCATATAGATATACAATTTTTTTTTTTTTTCGTATAATAGATATAATAAATTAACAAATAAGGACAACTATGCAGGGTGTGGTCTTGAGTGCGCTTGGGCCCAGCGCTCACTCAGGAGTGGCGCTTGGTGCTGGTAGGCTGCGGTCACCAACGTGTTGGCGGAGGCCATTAGCCGCATCCTGGCTCCAGTGACCCGGTGTCTCATCAGGCCGGCAAATCCATTCAGTCTTAGTTCCGTGAACATTTTCGATGCGCTGCTGTATCTTCGGTATCCAAATATTATTCTACAGGCGCCATTATATTTAATTCGGAGTCGTTCCATCAAGCAAGTTTGGTAGTGACACCATGTCTCACACGTATACAGGCCAGTACAGAATGCGTTGAATAGTATTTTTTTAACGGTATTGCTGCATTTGCAAAATCTGCGGGCAATCATATTAGACACTATGCTTAGGTTTCTCCTTTGTCGTTCGATATCGACATTGTCCGATAGGTCTTCATTAATAATGTGCCCCAAGTATTTCACGTTCAAACGTGTATTTATTTTTTGTTGAAAACAAATAATTATAAGCAATGGACTAGTACATATTGAATTATTTTGGCGGGTTGGAAATAAGCTGACATAGCTTAATGGTTCAGAGCACCTGACCGGACATCAGAAGGTACAGGTTCAATTCCCGTTGGCGGCATTTATTTTTACTCGGGAGATTTTTCAATTTGTATTGATATTTCACTCGACTAATTATTGCTTATATTTGTACCACATTGTTACAATAAAAAACTACATTATATCGATTTTCATTGATTTAAGTGTGTACAAACTGTGTGAAAATAACTTAGATTTACCAAGAAATAATATTATACGATCACCTAGTGAAAAGAGAAGGAGATCGTTCTTTTCGGCCGAGATTGCGACCGGCAAAAAATCAAACTTTGTTAAAAGTAAATATTTATTATCAAAATAACCGTTCACATCTACCGGCACGTAACGTGCCAGACACGTAGCTTACCATACGCCAGCTCAATTAGTTTCATATATTATCTCTGAAGCCCTCTCAAGGTACCCGTCCACTCTTAAATTATTTACTCATATTGGATCTTCATTGATACCTCAATGTTCTTAAATATTTGGAAAAATCTTTTTAATCTCGGAGTTCTTTACTGTAATGAATTCCTACTCCTTTTTTTCGTTTTATGTCTTTTTTCCTGGCTACCTGCTTCCTTTTCCTGAAACATTTTGTGAGGGCGCTCAGAGTAATAGTTGTTGATTTCGAGCCTGATTTTTCTATCTGTAATTTAAAAAAATGCTCTACTTCCCTACTGTTTACTGCAATATCGCTATTCGGTTTTCTTAGCTTCGTGTTGCCATGGTGGCGGTTTATTATTCTCGACTTGGATACGAGCCGTTATATGCATTAACGGTGTAAAAATATAATTTTCTATAAAAATAAAAATTAAAATGTTTGTTTATTCAAAATTTTTAATCTCCAAAAGTTCTTCACCAATTGCTTTGAAATTTTGACAAAACATTGCATTTGAATACGCATGTGTTTTATATACCTATATTATATAGATGTCACCTGTGACAAGTAAAAACAAGTTTTTAAAACAGCGCCATCTGTTGAACGTAAAACCAACACGGGCTATTTTTATTATCACAAACAGACTGAGCTACAACAACGCAAGGTGGGGTATATATTTATACAGCTAGTATATATTTATACAGCTAGTATAAATATAAATTTGAATAGTTTGTTTCATACTACTTCGCATCCAAATCATTTCAAAAATATATCATACAAGATGGCTGACAGGCAATATCCCCTCACCCTGGATTTGGCTTCAATGTTGTTCATACCAAATTGCATTAAGTCCAGGGCTTTATAGGTTCATGGTGCTGTGTCTGTGCTGTGCCCGTATGCCTGTAGACATGAATAGACCTTCAATCAGATATTAATAATAAAATTCTATGTTTTTAATAATTAATAACATTAATAGGAAGATTTCTACAAACACCACCAGACAGTGCACATCCATACTCAGTTCCCTATATTTTATATCCCAAAGGTTAATAACTCAGTGTGATAGCTATGATGATATATATATATACAGGGTGTATCGGCACGTACCCGACAAACTTTAACCAGCTATTCCTTAGCATATTTGGAGTAAAAAATCTTATGTGCACTTTGCTGTCCGGTAACGTTTTTTTTTAATAAAAAATTTATTATTCATATTTTCACCACATGTCACCACTGTTTTATCCTTTGATAAAGTTTGAAAACCCATCTGGCAAATATTTTATTCGAATTCCGTTGAATAATGCACGTGTGTACCTATATTGGCGCACGTTTACAGTCACAACGAAATAGCACGGCACCATTCGTTTCATTTTTAACTATTATTATTTAGTGTGTGCGAAAGAGCGAAGACGCTTTTTGACACACTTGCTTATAACAGCTGTTTAACACGAAACGCAATGCCAATGACAGTGATGTAGTGCGGAAATTTTAAAAAAATTTGTTTTTAATTGAAAAAAAAATGCTACCGGACAGCAAAGTGCCCATAACATTTTTTACTCCAAATGTGCTAAGGAATAGCTGGTTAAAGTTTGTCGGGTTAGTGCCGATACACCCTGTATATATACACTAATTATTTATACAATATATATATTATATATATATAATTAGTGGGAAGGAAAGAGGCAAAGAAAAGTTTTTTTCTTTTGTCTACAATTTTTATATTCACAAATACATTTTTCATTAAATTATGTAACCCAACTTAGAATACAAAATAGTTTTTTAGAATATTCGTAATAAATGTAATATTTTCTAAAGAGTAAATTTTTGTTACACTATGTGTGAACATCGACATGTCAGATTATTTTGTTCTTATTCGAAGTATGATACAGTTAAAAGTGACCGAGGGGGATAGGGTCCCATTAGCTCAGTTGGTAGAGCGGTGTCCCGGAAAGACAAGGGTCCTGGGTTCGAGTCCTAGATGTGACCGTATCCTTTTCTGTTTTTTCTGTTTCAGATTTTCGTTTAGAAATCGCTAATATTGTCTTCAATAATTAAATATTACAATTTGAGGTTTTACTCAATAAAGTTATTCCGAAAAATATTTTTTTTTTTTCAGTTTGGGGAGGCACAAAAAGCACAAATATGAGGAAAAAAAGACATTTTCAGCTATAACATCAATAATGTAGTATTTTTCAATATTACTCCTCTAGCTCAGTGATCCCCAACCCCCGGTCTGCAGACCGGTACCGGTCCGTGGAGCAAATGGTACCGGGCCGGGAAAAAAACTTATTCTGTTGTAAACATCTTTACGCTAAGTAACCGCCGACACAATACCGTTGAAGTAAAAAAAACTCCGCACTACCCGTGCTGACGCATGACGTTCTAGAATATTAACACTAATTTAAACACTCTAAGCGGGCCGCGGTAAAATTTTCAGACGTGAGCCGGTCCGCAGCGACAAAAAGGTTGGAGACCTCTGCTCTAGCTCACTGAGAAGTCACCGACCGCCACTGATTCCCACCATATCTAAACTTCCTTTTTGTAGCTTTCAGCGATTTTATTGCTTATCTCATCCATAGGGTGAAGTGATTAAGTTAATCAGATGCTGTCACCCGGATGATAGTCCTCGTCTTCTTCGGGTTTATTTGTAATAATTTTTATCGCTTCGACCTGATCATCGGGTATTTCCTGGATCGTGGCCGATTGTTGCTTGGCACGGCGTGGTGGACCCCGACGTAAAGCTGAAGTGTCCCGAGCTGGGGTAGCAGAAGAGCTCCTAATAAGTTGTGAAGTTGAGATCTCGACAAAACATGCAATGAAGGGTAGTTCCTCCTCTGTGAACATTTTCAGCATGGCCAGAATGTGGTGCGGCACACTTTGTTCAATATACTTGCCGCTTATGATGTTGGTGGTATTCGGGAACACGCCGGTGCTCCAATAACTAACCGGGAGGAGCACATCCTGGTCAGATTCAAAGTAGAAACCCTGACCCATATCCTTCCTAAAAATATAATGAACAAATGCTATGTAGGTATATATGTACACAAAAACATCTTTGAAACTTAATCTTAAATACATTACAAGATGTCACACAAGAAAAGTGTCCTGGTCGGGGCCGGCCCAATACAGAACAATCCGCTCCAGGGGGTCTAGCTCAGTGAAATCATATAAATAACTTAAGAATGTCGGATCGACAGGCATAACTAATGATGATTCTATATTGATCCATAAAGCTCTATGTCAATACGATATTGATGAAAAATGTCATCCATGGTCAGTAAGCGAATGTTCGAGTAAGCGAAATTATATACCCTATCCATAGACAATCGAGAAGCAATCAATTGATTCCGTTCCAACTTGAAGTGGCAAAAATTGTTTGTTGTAACTGAAGACCTCATGAATTAATTTACTCCCTTTTAAATGTCAAAAAGTACATGCAGACTGCCAATGTATATTAAAGTTATTGTTTCAATTCGACATTGTCATTTTATTAATATTTTTCCTTTTACGTCTACTTTAAATATTTTCGTATTAAATATCTTCTTACGTAAATGACCGTTATTGCTACAGTGGAACTTCTCATAATGAGTTTAATTCGTTCAAGAATCTTACTTGTTATGTTAAAAACCCTCGTTAACTCTATGCACGCGGCCGTATCAACTGTTGTTACGGCAAAAAGTCCATACTCACACGCGGCCGTATCAACAGTTGATACGGAAACTTTGAATGCCGATATTCCAGCGGTCTTTTGACATAAATTTATTTCCCGCTCGCTTGAACATTTGTAGAACTATCACGATGCTGACATCTACAAGAATTTCTCGAAAATAAATTTGTGTTTCATTTAAAAACATCGATAATCAAGTGAGCCTCTTCGCGCCTTCGAGTGCCATAGTTTACAATTTTGTCAACAACGGATGGCGTTAGTTCAATTTTGTTATTATTTTGTGACATAAAATTTACGTGTCCAGTTTTAGAAAAAGTTTTCATAACAAAAAATGATAAGTGCTCATGGTGTTCCACTTGTGTCTATCAACGCAGTGGCCTAATTACACACACGCCGAGCGAATGGCGGGACCACATTCAAAAGATACGGTACGTCTTTGTATGAAATTTTATGTTTTTGTTTTTATAAACATCCAAGAGTGTTGACACACGAGGATTTGTTATCATATTGTGGAGAATAATCTGTTCTGTCTATATAGTCCAATAAATCATGCCAGAATGCTATAATTTGACATTTAATTGCGTGCATAGGTATTTGAAAATATGTACCGCGTACGGGTATAGATAAAACGGAGCAAATTAACGCGTTCAAAAGGTTAAGTCAAACAATTTTTCCCCTATAAATCAATGTAAAATATTATAATGCGTTCCAGGCCAAAAAAATACTCATTTTTTATATTTTAAAGTTTATTCAAATAAAATTAGATAGGTTCTTATAAATTGTTGAGGAGCGTAACAAACTGGATTGCGATTTCCATTTTGTTGAAAATAATTTAAAAAATCGAAATAACTAGTTTATTATTTATGACAAATAATGCATTTTTTTTACAAGAAGGTTGTCTAGTCTGTCTACATTTGTTTTTGCCAACGCTTCAAAATTTGGTGAAAATGTGACACAGCATTATAATTGAATATATTACTATTAGGGTGATGCTTCTCAATGTACGATGCAACAGTTTGCCATGATTTCAGCATTTCTCTTATCACATCAGAAGATTGTTGCTCTGCTACTTCCTCCTCATCCACTAACAAACTCTCCTGCGTAACTTGCTGTGAAACACAAAGCAACTCCATAAGCTCTTCGGTGGTCAGCTCTTGACTGTGCTCTTCCACAAGCTTATCAATATCGTTGTTATACACTTCCAGTCCCATAGTATTGGCCAAAGACACAATCTCGTTGACTGTAGACTCCACGGGTACTGTTTCAAACCCCTCAAAATCACTTTCGACAACGCTCTTTGGCCGAAGCTTCTTCCAAGCAGAAGTGAGGGTCCTCTTGGTAACTTCTTCCTACACCTTGTCAATCATCTGTGAAAGTGATCTTTCCAAAACTCTCTGAGAGTGAGACTTGTCCCTTCAGTCACCTCAAAGCAATGCTCGAAGAGTGTTTTAGTGGAGAGTTTCATAAAGTTAGAAATAACTTGCTAGTCCATAGGCTGGAGTAATAATGTGGTGTTGTACCTATCGTAGCATCTATGTTCTTAATTTTTTCCTTGTTCTTGAGGATAGTGCAATTCGTTGATGTAGACCAATTGAATGTGCTCGCTAGATCAGCCACGCTCATACCTTGTTCTCGCTTTTCAAAGATTTCTTTTGGTCTTTTCTTCATGGACATTTTTTAAAGGGTTATTAAACTTTGCACAAAAAAAATTACAAATAATGTCTGAACACAAGTTTGGATAAATGTGTTTTCATCTATGACACTAACGTGCTAGCGTGACGAGTGCTAACCAGAGACTGACGCACTGGCATGGAAGTCCCGGCTCACGAGTAGTGACGTGAAGATGGGACTTTATGCAAAATGTTGCTCGTTAAGGGACCATTTTTTTCATCATCTGTTTTGCTTGCTATGCGAATTACTCGTTAGAGAAGGTGCTCATTATGAGAGGTTCCAGGTTTGAATTGCCAATATCGGTCAATAGTGCAACCGTGTTAGCTAAATCGCTACAAAATCGTCAGTAGTTCAGCCTATCGATTCGATATTGTAAAGTTATTGATATAAACTGGCAACACTGCAGGTATTTGAGATTCCGAAACATCAAACGTCATACAGTAAGGTAAAAAATATTAATAAATTGTGAATTTTGAATTGAAATACTAACCTAAATAAGCATTGTCATTCCATATTTACTTTTTGGCACTTAAAGGGGAGTTAATTAGACAATGAGGTCTTTATTCACAACTTGTTAGGTGAACAAAATTCGTTTCTGCGAGCCCAAACAAATGTAGGGTCATTGGCCCGAATGGATAAAACTTGTTGCGTGTACGAATTATTTTATTTCTCAAGAGCTCCATTAGTTAATAAGCCAGTAATTATATTTGTGTAATTAAATATTTACCACATCATTTCATTCATTAATATACTACCAATTTTGCTTAAAGAAAGACATTATTAACAAAGTTGTAAATATCAACAGTCAACCGATATTCAATTGACAGAAAAGGAGTCGAGTTTTATTTGGTGGGCTTTTTTTTGTCTATCGTCGTTGACCGTTCTCGTGAATGTTGCTAACTGACCATTGATCACGTATTCAGTCAATGTCGTATTGACGTAGGATTTTATCGATCATCCGCCAAGGTGCTGAGAACACATAATACGGTGCCCTTGAGTTTTTACTAAAGCCAGGCGGCGTTTGGCTAAGGGCTTGTCCTGGTCCCGACAAGAAAAGTACCCAAAAGACATATTAAACATTTTCGTGAATGAAATTAAATACTAAAATTCCCCCACAGATAAACATCAAAACCTGAAAAAATCACGAGTATATTGGTTCAATAACAATTACATAATATTAATTTACATAATATAATGTTAATTGGATTGGGTAGGAGGGAATTTGAAAAATTGTTGAATAATGTCACTTTAAAGTATTCATGCCCATTAACAACACACTAAGAAGGATTGCTTCTCAACACTTCTTCCAATTTGAAAGTTAATATTCAATTTCTGTTACTATGAAACAACCGGCCCATGATGAAATATAACTAGAACTTGAATAGAACTATAGATATAATAGAAATTTCGCAGAACCTGAATAATAACTATGAGATTTGATGAATTATTCGAATTCTGTGAAACAACTCATCTTCAGTAGATAGTTTGAAAAAAATATATATACACGGTGTCCGGAAACTCGTAGTACAAGCGGGAAACTGGAGAATCTACACCACATGGGGAACCCAAATAAACATAAAGTTTTTTGATTTGAGCATTTTCACAAAAAAAAACCAAAAAAATATATTTTTCGGCTATTTTAGGGTTAAAGTTTTTTCTGGTGTTTAGGGTTGAACAACAGATGTTTTAACCCTGCAGAGCAGAAATATTTTATGATTACACCGGATTAAATGAAGGGTGATTTCAAAGTAATGCTTCAAATCCGAGTTTCTTCATTTGTTTTACTTTCAAATAGTTTTAATTAGTTGGGTACTTTGATCTTCAGTAATAATTTATAAGAATTTGATTAAAAAAAAAAAAAAAAAAATCAACTTCTAACTCGATTTACTCGATAACGAAAGCTCAAATCAAAAAAAAATATACTACAAAATCGACTCCAAATGTGATGTAGATTCACCAGTTTCCCGCTTGTACTACAAGTTTCCGGACACCCTGTATATAGTGCAATACAAAACGCACAACTGGAGCATTTGGTACGTTAGAATTGGCAATCTGCCTAGCTAGGACCTGACAACACTTGTACATATTTTAAATATTTGTGTAATTTTGAATATTCTCTATTGTTTTTATAAATTACGAAAACAATGTTATGTACCTACTTGACATTATGTTTTTTGTAAACAAAAAAGATTTTAATAAGAAATTAACAAGATTTTTTTTCAATTAACACATTCGCTGCTGCCTATATAAACTAGAACTGACCAGATTTGCCAACTAACCTAATTTTTCATTATAAATATACTTATAAGAATAATGGACAGTTCTAAAAATTTTTTTTCACGGGAAGTGGAAAAATAATAGATAAGAAAAGTACGACTCCAGCACCACGGTAGAAAATCACTTTGCAGGTGAACTTGATTTTGTTCAGTCATACAAAAAATAGGGAAAATATATTTTTTTTATTTCACAAATAATAAGTAAAACAAAAGTAGGTACCTTGCAATAGAAATTTAAAAAAAAATTAAGAAACAACTTATGTATAGAATCTTGTGGTACTCTTTAAAGCATGCAACGCACACACCGGGTTTATCTGTGCGTACATATTGTATGCTTTCATTTAAAGAAAATATTAATTTCGTCAGCTAAAGCCATTTCAAGCAACATACTATAGTACAATGTACTGTACATTATCGCCGCTGGGTGGGTAATATACCTAATATGAATAAATTGAAAGTGGAAAAAATGCATTTTTAAGCAGGAAAATGAAGGGATACTTCCATTTATGTTTATTTATATTAATATTCATTATTAATATAAATAAACATTATTTTTACATCTACACCCAGCGGTGATGTAATACAAATTATATTAATTTAATTGAATTTATTTATATTTTATTAATTTTATTGAATTTATTTATATTTTATTAATTTTATTGAATTTATTTATATTATATTAATTTAATTTAATTATTTGTGAAATTATCTGTTGGTACAAAGGAATAAAAATTTCATTTTCAACGCCAGGTTTTGAACCTACGACCTTGTAGCAGACTTTGTTTTACGTCTTTCTAGAATTTGGATTCTGTTAATAAAAACAATAGTGGTACTTACTTGGTCCATCCCTCGGGGCTTATTTCTTGTGTCTCATGTAGGACGTTCTGTAAAGGATTTGCTTGTTTTCGACATCGAACGGCTCTCCGCGGTTCCACTTTAGGTGGTGTTGTCAGCTCCTTAAAGCGGGCTGCAGCAGCTGCTGATAGTTTCAAAGCGGGAACTTTTATTCTCTTGTATTTAATCAACCTTGCTCTTCTTCCTCTTCCTCTCGAAGGCCCCGCCCTTTCCTCCATACTTTAAATTGCTGATCTGAAACATATTTACATACTACAACTTAATTTATTAATTTACTCTTTTTATACGCACATGGTGCTTTTACATTGAGTAAATTTAAATATTTACAATTTTTTACATAAGAGTTATAATGGTTGCAAAAACTTTTCTAACACAGCAGTGGTTTAAAATTGGATAAAATTTAAAAAAATATACCAGAAATAATATCTCGATATTAAAAAATTGATTAACATGTTTTAAACGTGGAATTTGTTATTAAAAATTTTGATATCATTGGTATATTAATTTGCTAAGCTATAAAGGCGAGGAATGAAAGATGATAATGCCTTTGTGTTGGTGGCAGAAGCTTACAGGAAATGGATCATGGACAGCCAGCCATACAGCCACGAGCATTACATATAAGGATTGTAGCGCTGTCCATATAAGAAATTCATGTTGCATTACATATTTCCATGCTATACATTATACGTCTCTGGACCCGGCATAAGGGTTCAAATTTTTTGAAAGAAAGATTAATATTTTTAAGCTGTACAAATAAAAGTTTCCATACAAACTGTTTGTAAAGCTATCAAATACACGATTTGATAAATTGTAACGGTTCCGCGGGGCAGGGCGTATAGAAAGTATGGAAGATAGACAGCCGCCATAGAGGCTGCTATACAGGGTGTTAAGGGATGTACTTGGCTTAGAACCAGTGATTCCTGACAATTTTGGAGTTTTCTTCTTCTTTCATATGGTGGGGGGGTCAGATGGGAAAATCTAGATCAATGAGCCAGTCTAAGGCCTCAGGCGTGTGCCGACTACCGCACGCAAAGGATGTGTCTGCTATGCTGTTTGCGATGTCGCCAGCATGTTTATTGCACTCAAAATAAGTGGGCCTCCGACTACAAATGATGCCGCTACATAAGAGACCGAAGACCGACACATCTTAGAAAGCCTATTCTAGAATCATATCTAGAATAGGCTTTTGCTGTTTGGGCCCCATACCAGCAGAAATATATATAATTAGTAGAACAAATTTAAAAAAAAAAATCTAAGGTATATCTGCGATATATTCATCACATGGATTTGCTCTACAGAAGTCTCCAAACTAGAAGGAATGGTGCCCTTACAGTATTAGCAAAGCATAACAAGAGGAATGGTGATGCCATTTAGTAATTTAGGCAATTTTTAAATTTATTTATTTAAAGTTATGTAAATTATGTGATGTGTATTGTAATAGGATTAAATAAATCTATAATACAGATTATTAAACAAACAAAAAAAGTGTTGAGAGACCTTCACCATCAACACTGCATCCTTGAGCATAAGGAATTGGAGGAAGACAAAAATAGATTGACAGCAGTAGAGCATTGACAGTAGTTCTTCAGCTGAGTCAAGTTGTGCCAACATTTGCGCCTACGTGAACCATGTTGGCGGATTGGCGCCAAGGTACTTTGATGAGTGCACGAAAAGCCGATACTAATCGATTGGTCGGCCAACGTTAGTGGCCAACGCGTTGCAAAGTCCAACACTTCAACAATGAAGAAAAAGAAAAACGCATGCTGATCGAAAACAACAAAACCCGAGATTCATGTGACATTGAAATCATTGAAATTTTGAGGGATAAACTTTTGTAATTCCAGACATAGTTTTTTAAAAGTATTGTCAATTATAAAAACACAATATAAAAGACAATCATCATCATCATCACGGCGCTTCATAACCAGGGTGGAATTTGGCCTCCGTCTTTCCCGTCCCGCTCCAATCCTCTACGCAGTATATCTACCTGTCCCCCTTCGGTCACTTTCATTGAGGCACTCACTTGGTCATAACGTTCAGCATTCTATAATCTGGTAGTTTTTCTACATGCCCAAGAGACAATATTAACTAAAATAAAAATAAAATTTACTTACAATTTCCCAATGTCTCTCGAGATTTCTAGTACTGTCCTTTAAATTGCGTTGCAAACTCCTCCTGCTGTTTGGCTTGACAGTAAAAAGCACTCCTGGAAGTGGTGATATTTTCTGGAAGAGTCGAAAGGAAAATTACGAATAATCAAAATACTATACAAAATAAATAAAGTTGTGACATAGAAATTATAGATAGCTTGAAACGAACCGTACTCCAAGAAAGTCGACGCTGAAATGAAAGAGGAAACTTTGCTAGAGGCATGCCTAAGGTAGAAATGCATCCTTTGCATTTTTCAATAAGTAGTTTCTCCAGCGTCATCTATTGTCCAGGAGAAGTGATAAAGTTATCACTGTAATATTGTATTACACATAATATGTATAAACATTAAATAAAATACTCTTACCATCTGACGCCGTAAATGATCCAAAACTGTAATTTAAAAAAAACTTATTAAAAAAAAAACTTGTAACAACAATGCAAATAAATTATTCCTTGAAGCATTGTTTCAATCTATAATTTTAGTACAGCAAGATTAAAATGAGAATTAAGATAAACTTAATGTCCCTTACACTCAACTTTAACAATTAAAATCGCTAAATCTATATTGAAAATACCCAAATGCGCAGAACAAACACTTGGTACAAATCTAAATATATTATGAGGAACCATGAACAGTCCGAATGCAACTTGACTGATCATTATGGGAAGATATTTGGTGGAAACAAGATTGAAGCAATCCACACCCATATCCAATTATAAATAAAATAATAATATTAATAAAATACTGTATACACAATGGCGGGCTTTACGTCTACGCTTTAGCACGAGCATCTCGAGCAGTGTTGGGTGTAGTAATCTAAAGTAACATAAGGGTTTGCAGTGTGGTCCAATGCAGGACTTTCCTGCATGCGGTTTAGAGCGCCGCTAAAAATGCGCACTCTAGAGTGTTCATTTGTTAAGCGCTAATATATTGAGTGAAATCAAGTAAAAGAAAATGGTGAAGGTGACTTTTTTTACCTTGAAGTTGGTCTTCTTGATGATCATGTTGATTGAAGAATCTCATTTTTTGTTTTTTTGCCAAAAATCCCTCAGTGAGCATACGCAATGAGAAGATCTGGTCAATGCACCCCCTTCCACTCACTAAAAGCACCTTGCAAATCCCATATTTTATGCTTTGTTTCCTTTCTTACCCTTTCGACTGTAATTCTACCATACAGCTTATAATAAAATTCGATATACCTATAGTACAAAATATATCGTAAGCTCTTTGTTATAAGATAATTTATAGTAATTATGAATATTTTCTGCATTTACAATATTTTGTCCAGTAAAATATACATTACAAAACACATCATCACAATACTCATGAGCGGTGGCAACGTCCTGCCAAGACAACATCATCGGCAACAGAGGAACTGCTGATAGAGAAGAAAAGAAAGAAACAATTAAATTTAAAGATTTTCAAAAACATCTTTACCTGAATAATATTTGGAAAACTGCACCAATTTACGAGGGTATTGGAAGCAGTGGCGGCTTGTACTCACAAAAATGGGTGATGCGCTAAAAATATTGCCAGTCTATCCCAGACACCATATCCAGGTCAGGGGAAGTTTATACCTGTTGGAATTATTGTTATGCGAACTGTGAACTAAAGTGTCGCCATCTCGCCGAAGAATTTAAGAGGTATTGGTGAGTGCCATGAATGTTTTCGGAGAAATTTTAATACTATGGACAATATCCACGCTCTGCGCTGTAGATAATCGATGTTCCCTGGTGAGGTTTCTCGTTGAGCGATATGGAATTTGCTTGCTGACTTATGACAAAAATAATGAAAAATCAAGCCAGTTGAATTTAAATTAATAATTTTATACTATTTATTACAGTTATTTGCTTTGATCGTCGGTGGTATCTGCTGATAATTATTATTTTTAGATTGACGCCTCCTTGGCGCTAGCCGCCACTGATGGAAGGTACTATCTGGTTTCACCCGAGACTGCACATTTTTTTTTCATATAAACATCTAAAAATAAAAAAATAAAGTATGGTTTTTTCTCTTATTTTATGATAGTCGAGGCCCATGATGGAATTGACTTTGCAAACCGAAAGTAGTTGCATCGACGTATTCAGTTTGAAAACCTGTGATATCGGAACATACCATAATATATAACAATCAATTTTCTGCTGAATGTATAAAGTTTTCATTTTTGGCGTACTGCATTTATTGCATTTTGCATTACTGGGATCAAGGACTTTTTAGTCAAGGTTTTAGCACTTTGGACTGCTGACTAACTGTATGTTTTTGTCAACTTGCAAGTTTATAATGGCAATACTTCATGGTGACCTGGCAAAAAAAGTTTGTTTTTTCGGCCTAAACAAATATTATTGATATATTATGCTGATCAGTTGACCAACGGGACAGACTTATTCAGTGATAATAATTGGAAAATTCTTTCACAAAATAGTTTAATTAAAAAATATTTATTTTGTAAAATACTTTATTCCCTCCGCTTTAACAAATTTCTGATATTACACCAAACAAGCTAAAGAAACGATAATTACATAGAAATATTGAATATTATACACTTATAAACTACAGTATAAGTAAAGTTAATACCAGCTGTAAGCATTTTTATCCAGAAGTGAGAGATTTGTCTAAGATATTGTGTGAAAGTTATTACATACAACTACTATTTAGTAATTTTACTTTGGAAACCAAGCTTTTTTAAACATCATTGGTTATGATAAAGGAATAATATTTATTTTCTGAAAGTACCTAATACTTTAAATAGCTTTATAGATTACGATGCGATTGAAAGGTTTAAAACTTTATTTAGGCATTATAAAATCTAAAATTACAATAAATAATATTTTTTTGAAATTTAAACTACAATTTAAAAAATGAAATTTTCTTTGTACATAATATTTCTCACAGCATCATTTTCACACAGTTCAAACGGTTAAGACATTTAAGAGTACTCGGATGAAGTTTAACATTTACAGCATGTCTATACTCAGATATCATAATAATTATTATGTATTATAAATAAAGTTATGATACATGTATTATTTTGCTGGTATCTTCAATTTCAAATGCATATATCTGTGTGCGTAAGGAAGCGAATGAATCAAATAACTATTTATAATGAACAAAAGTGCACTCTAGCTTTCTATCAATAATTGAGTATTTATATAGTAAGGCAACTCAAGTTAGTTTTGGAACTTTGAATGTAAATCAGATCAAAGATGTTTTTCAAATGCTAAAATTTAAAAGAGTGTACAATTGTACTATGTGCAAATGAGAACTGATTCACTTTCTTTCTTTCGCACACAGATGTATTATTGCTTGCTCGGGCTAGGGGGAAATACAATGATTCAAGAAATTATTGAATTTTATGACAAACTAATGATTAATATATTTTAAATACAGAAGTAACAAGAGTACATATTTTGAAAAGAAATAACTTAAACATAGATAAAAACATTATTGTAAAGATGATTCGCGATAAACATAAATATATATATAACATATATGTGAAAAAAGTATTTAGGTGTTTTTTTTTTTCTTCCATAATGTTAATTGCTAAAAGGTGGAAAGCAGATTTTGTGTTTGTTGGGTGGTTGTGACATATATTTATGACTTGATATTAATACGGAAATCCATATTTTCACCTTGATTTTCTCTCAACTTAGGCATTTTGACAATTTATTCCAAAATATTCCTCAGATTTGAAAGAAAAAAACTCTGTTTTTTTTTATTATAGAGCTCAAAATCGTCGGTGAAAAGAATTTCATTGTTACGAAAATTGTGCACATATTGTATTCAAAATTTCTAAAATCTAAATTTAAACAAAAAATTCTCAGAATTCTATATAACCCGATTCACCAAGAAAACAACGGATCTAATTTAGTGATTTTTAATTATTACTTGGTCTGCATTTTGCAATATTGTCAATAATACGAAATAATATGAAGTAAAACTTTATAACCTGTGGTTTATGAGTTTTGACGGTATAATAATAATATTTGGACAATTTGTACATAGGTACTGTTTCTGTAAAAATCACCTGAAGAGCGCTGTATTTCTATTGCCTGAGTCAAAAGAGCTGTAACTAAAGTCAATGATAAAATATTTACTAAAGAAAGCTTACGGAACCTATGCGCTACATAATGAGTATAGAACTAGTACGTGTCAACATGAATACAATGAATCATGAGACAGAAACCTATGTAGTAGACATACTATTAAAATATAAGGCAACAATTTGTTAATTTCAATATCTATCATTCAAGATCCAAGGACTTCTTACCTCTTAAACTAAAAATAAATTACCAGATACAAATTAGCTCCTATGATAAACTTAGGATTTTAAATATCCTAAAAATAAATATTCTATTTTCTCAAAATGTAAAGAAACCTCGGTAATAAAAATAACAATCCACATGGTAATGAATGTAATCGGTATAACCATTACTGCATCCTATTCCCATCATTAATGATATGAAAGTGCTTTGGAATACTAAGCGTAAGAAGTAAGATGGCATCAAAATGACAGTTGTGTAGGAAGGGGATTATGGCACAAACAGCTTCTGCCATCTTGCGGCACTGTGTCAATAATAGAACATTTTGATGTGATTTCTTTCAATTCTGAGTCTGCCTGCAGGAAGAGACTAAAGTCAAAACAACAGTCGTGCACCACATGCGGGAGCCAACTCGCATTACTAGTTAGAAATCTAGAAGGTTTGTTATAGCTGTATTGCGCACAAGGGTGTTACAGATCCGAAATTCAATTATAAAAATTACCAATTTATATCTTTAGCGACATCTCTTATTCTTTTATCTTGAGTAAGGATTTAAAGCGACCCGTACAGTTTCTCCCCGTCAGCTTATTTCAAATCTTCGGTGATGGTGGAAACGGCCTTGTTTAGTGTGCAGGTGCATCACACGATTAGTGTGATATCCGCAGTGGCGGTTCGTGATCATTCTCAATGGTGGTTCAATTAAAGCTTAGCGATAGATAGATTCACACCTCTCACTCCACGACATGTAATATTGTTTGCATGAAATATTTCACTGGATTATTTGTCAATAGGAGCTTGCGGGATTCCACTCCTATTGCTTGACTCCTATCCCCTGGCTTGTAGATTTATGAGTAGAGTTTAAGTGGAATTCAAAATGCAGTAATATTATAATTATTCATCTTTGTCTTTTTCGTCTTTGCTACAGTTTTGGAGTTCACTGCTCTTTAGAGAAAACCGACTTTGGATATCAGTAGAAATGTGTGCCGCTTTTCGTTTGGGAATGGTTTTTGGCAACTGTGAATTTAGGAATTGCATTTGACAATCTCATTTCGATTGAATAAGCATAAATATTTTGTTAAAATGTTTAATATTTACAAACGCATTTGAACTTTGACTTGTTTCTTTTGAGATATGTGTCCAGTCTTATATTGCGCTGTATGTAGTTTCATGTTGTATAGGATTTAATGTCAAAGAAGCCAGTGTGTTTTGTTTTATATATAATTTTAACTAACCCAGAAATCTGAATTTTAAAATGATTCATATTTTCTCGACACCAAATTTCAAAGGGAAAAAAATGTCAGCTTTATTCTCAAAGTTTAAAAACAAAAATGTATATTTGTAAGATTGCCTATAATAAAAATATAAAAGTTCAAAAGCAAATTCATGTTGAATAAAAAGCTTGTGTTATCGATGCGTAGATCAAACAATAAGATAAAAAAATTCAAGCACAAACAGACCTCCTGTAACTGCCGCTCCATGTTGTTATTTTTATTCATTCAGTAATGTTTTGTCTGCCCGTAATATTTTATTTAGTTTTGATTAAACAAAACTGTGTCAAAACAACCATTTCTAGTTATGCATGAATAGTTAAGATATGGATTAATTATTTGAGCATGAGGAGTGATTGTGGAAAACATGTTTAGTTACAGTTTTTAAAATATTATTGGTCGGCGAGATGAGATGAAAAATTTGCGAGTGGGAGACATCACCCATACATTTGAATGTTGGCTGGAGGTTAATAGACTAATCTATTTTTTAAAGGAAACAGTGATTATTTTTCGACTACTCTGAACAACGTTTTCCCAAACCAACCCATGTAACCGAGATTTCAATACATAACTTCTTATCCATTACATCATAAACCGTACTTTATAAAAAATGCAGTTTGTAATTTCAACTGCGTGCAAACTCCAGAATGCAATTTTCAATTTTATTCCTCTAATAAATTATTAAACATTCTACAGGCAAGAGCTGAAGAACTCGCATTACTTATTCTAGCATATTAACATTTTGTTGCATTGCATTCTACATAACACATATCGTAGGATAATTACTACAATTAGGTGACTCCGAAATCAGGTTTTTAGAGATACAACATATATTTTATGATGGTGGCATACATTGTAAAGGAAATAAAGGTATGGTTTTGTGAGTAAATTGGAGAATCGAATTTCAGAGTTACCTAGTTGTAGTAATTACCCAGCGATATTATGTTTTATGATATTTTCTATATATAATATGGTGGCTAGAAGTAAAAAAATGTATTCCCAGGATTTCTAAAATAGCTTTATATAACTGGTGAATTTTGTAAATAATATTTTTATTATAGAGGTTACATAGAATACCTACAAAATATTTTTAAACTTTGCCACTACAAAGATAGCTATATATTATGCTCTTATCGTTCAATATGGCTGAGCACTAAACATTCTTAAATTGTCTACAATAAAATCTTGATTGACTTTCAGAATTACTGGAACTTTTTGTGAAAAATAAGCAAAGAATATTGTGAAATTTCTAAGAATGGAAAATAAAATTGCCAAACAAACAGAACGACAGTGGATTACAAATGTGGAGCAATTCTTGGAAATCTACACAAGTAATTTGCCTATTAAAAAAAAAATACAAATCATAATAATGCTTTTGCGGTTTAGTTACATTTTTTTTCTGATTCAATGGCAAGTGGCAATATTGTTCGAATGGCTCTCTTTCCCGATAGCGGAATCAAGATTTTACTGTAATGTTTAATCTAGAATCTAGGATAAACAACATTCATTTTAATGATCATAAGCAAAGGCTCAATATGAAAGCCTAAAATGTGTAAAAAAGACGTCAATCTTTTCGAAGCATTAAATTGACAAAAATACAAACTAGCATTAGGCACAATGGGATTCATGTTTTATAATAATCCCACTTTCACAGATATTTTCATCCCTAAACACCATTACTAATAATATTGCAAATAATTGTGAAATCTAACTTATATAATTCATTATGATTCTTTAAGAATATATATATTGCAAACAATTATTAATCAAAAAATTCTAATTAGCTATGAAAATATTCTCTCTTTTATGTATACCAGTTCCAATAATTCAATAAGACTTATATTCCTTTGATTAGATCATCGCAAAATATATTGCAAATGACCACTTATAGCGATGATAGGGTAATAATATGGGAGAGACACCTGGAAATTTAAGATAAGACTATATTTTATGCTGAAAAGAAACTACACAATTATCAACAAAAAATAATTTTAAAAAAATATTTGTATTTTGAAGTTAACAAAACATGAAAAGCATGTAATCTTGTAACATTTAATTCTGATTGATCAAAACTTGATAAAGGCAAAAATTGTAGCATTTTATTGCAATACACATTGAAAGCATAAATTCACACAACAACGCAATGCAGTTTCTTGAAGTTGCAGTTTGTAGGCTGCATAAACATTTTTTCATTTGAATTTGTATCTATATGTCAAGCTTTCAAAAGGTATTATGTTTTTATCCATCCAGTACACTACTACATTAGCAAGTATCTCTTTAAAATGATTAACCAGTACACTACTACATAAGCAAGTATCTCTTTAAAATGATTAACCTGTACATATTTTTTTACTAGTCTTGTTTTTAGTGTAAATGATTTTGTATTGAAATACTTTCTCTCGTTAACTGAAGCGTGGAACTTGGAATCTTGGCTAAGAAAAGTAACATTTTACAATTTTATTTTCAGGAGGTTCAAAAAAGGTATTCCTCTTACAAACATACTACTTATCTCTTAAAAAATGTATTTTCAGTTTAAGCATCAAATCCAAATAATATATTATTGAATTCATAAAAATAAAACATGTTTTTAAATAACAAATGATATTGCCAAAATTGTACCACTGAATTATTAAGGACAGGTTGTTTCGGAGTATTTGAATAATTCATCAAATTTCAACGTTCATTTCTGGGATCTGTGAAAGTCCAATTCAAGTTCTGTTATTATATCATTATAGGCTAGTTGCTTGACAAAACTGAAATAAAAACAGAACTTGAAAAAATCTTTCCCAGAACTTGAAAACGAATGTTGAAATTTGATGAATTGTTCAAATACTCCGAAACAACCCGTCCTATATTCAAATATTACCAAATGTAACATTTTATTGCATTCTATAATAATAATAATATAAATGTGACAATAACAATAATAATTAATCATTAATTAATTACATTAAAATGTATCTTTTGTACTTGGAATATTTTATTTGATTTAAGTAAATCTTTGGATTTGAGAAGCAATTTAAAATTTCATTTAAAAAAAACAAACATTTTTACAGATGTGAGATTATTTTGAGTATAATGGATTTGTACAATAATTAATTAGGTTTTTTCAATCTTCAAAATGAACCAACAAACATACTTAATTTATGTATGTGGTCAGTAAAATTTCAATCATAATGCATAATTGCATTTTGTAAAATACCAAAATATGAAAATAAATGGAAGTCCTCGACACAGTTTTTTATTATGCATAATGCCGCAGTTACAAACAACAAATTTAGACGAAAGGGGTTGCCCGAGACAATAAAATTAAATTCATAATGTTTAAATTCTAGAATCATAAAGCTAGCATGAATGTAACAACCCAAAGGTAATTAAATGAAATAGCTTTGGACATTTATCACTAACTTTGTACACAAGACGTCTATTCGTTGTGTATGATTAAAGCTAATTTAAGGGAAATCAACCGTATCTTCGGGTTCCTCTTCCAGAGTGGTGGCGCAACTGAGAAGATCTGGTAGGTCGAGTGCGTGCTCTGCAGCCACGGGATCTGCAGCGGCAGCGGCAGACTCGTGGTCGGAGCCGCTGGCCTCGGACAGGAGACCGTCGGGCGCATCCGGCTTGGCCTCGGCACAGGCCTCCTCGCTGGGCACGGGGGCCGTGCGCAGCGACTGCGTGCCCTCGCCCTGGGGGCGGAGCACCACGTACTGCAGCAGGTCAGACAGAGAGATGATCCCCACCACCTTCTCGTTCTCATCAACTACCACTAGCCTGTGCACCTGGAAGCATTGTATGTGTTACAACAATTAATTGCCAACAGAGTGTACACGAAGCAACTGAAGACCGTGAAGTGAAGAAAAGCTTGAACCTCAGTGGGTTGAAGGTTTATAATAAATTTAGGTATTTTAAAAATTATCCATAGATATAATGTATAACTAAGTCTTACCTCAGCACGAACAATCTTCTCCATAATTTCATATAAAGTCTCATCCAAGGTACATTTCTGTACACCTTCAAACCACTCGTTGCGATGGGAATTGGCCTGCTTCAAGGTTACATCAAGGTCATTGTAGGTCTTTTCTGCTGCCAGATTCTATAAAAAAAATATTATTTAGAAATTGCCTTTGAACTCTTTGTTTGCCGAAAGTGCCCATCGGCAATGAAAATTTTGTACCTGTTGATAGGCACAATAAAAACACTGTTTCTTTTCATGGAATTTTGCATTGTATAAAATGTTCATTGATTACTATTATAAATCTTATTCAGTTGGTAGCAAAATAAACAATGAGTTAAGAGTTCTTGCTATTAAGTAAAGTGCAGCCATTAAAAAAATAATAACAAAGTTACTACTGTGCTCGCCAAATTCATGAACATAGTTTGTTGTGTGTTTTCTTCAGTGTTTTATTTATTTTTTTTACTGTCAAATACACTTATTTAGTTTTATGGAAAATATAATAAAACATCAAGATTATTTTACTATTTTTAAAAAATATTAAGGCCAACATCGCAAAGTTTAAATTACGCACTTATGGCAGCTTTTTGTGGTTTCACCTACTGCGCTTCTTCTTAACCGTATATACGCCATAAGGGAGTTTGCGCGCTCTCCGTCGCTGTTATTGACTTTCATAATGATTATAAATGACAAATTTGTTGGGAGAAATTGAAATGCTTAAATCACATAAGCTACGCGGACGACGTGACGCTCCTAGCTCCGTCGATCAAGGGATTGAGATTACATACTGCTAAATATTTGTGAAGAATATGGAAAACAGCACAATATGATTTACAACCCGAAGAAGACGGAATTGATTGCGTTCCACCACGGAAAAAATCCAGTTATGAGTAAGATGCACCCCGTACACCTTAACGAGGCAAGAATAAATACATGAACGAAAGTAAAATACTTGGGGCACATTATTAATCAAGACCTATCAGACCATGGCGATATCGAACGACAAAGGAGAAGCCTCAGCATAGTATCTAATATAGTTGCCTGCAGATTTTGTAAATGCAGCAATACTGTTTGCTTTGTGTACAACAAAAAAATATTTTTCAACACATTCTGAACCGGCCTGTATACATGTGAGACATGGTGTCACTACCAAACTTGCTCGATGGAACGTCTCCAAATCCAATATAATGACGCCTGCACAATCATATTTGGATACAGAAGATACAACAACTCATCGACAATGTTCATGGAATTAGCACTAAATGGATTTGCCTGCTTGATGAGACACCAGGTCACTGGAGCCAGGATCCGGCAGTGAACACGGCGTTGAATGCAGCCTACCAGCACCAAGGGCCACTCCTGAGTGAGCGCTGGGCCCAAGCTTACTCAAGAGTGAGCTTGGGCCATGCACTACATAGTTGTCCTTAATTGCTAATTTTATTTTATCTATTTTTGGATTTTCTTGTATCAAATTAAATCCACTCATTGTATTCACGAAATTTTTGTTTATTTTTAGATCACTTGGATAACCAACACCACTGCCGTAAGTCACCCCAAGTGGTTCATTAAGTTTGGTGATCGGGTGAGGTGTGTTCAGGATGCGCCTGCCCACCAGTTGCGTGGCGCGCCAGATCAGGAGAGGCTGGTTTTGACCATTTGGCCCTTTGACCTTTCAACCTCTCCAACTGGTTTCTCGACCCATCGCCTTGCTCCGCAGGGGGGGGATATATTCACATGTCCGTCACTCCTGGGCACATTGATCCCTAGAGTCCTACCCAGCCCCCATACCTTTTACCTTCCCAGAACTTCCTCTCCTTCCTTTGCTTAAAAAAGACCCTTCACACAGCAACCCAAAAGATGACATGGGGTTAATGTAAGAAAAACAAAATAAATGAAATTAAAAAAAAGATGGCAATAATGTTTATAATACATTAATTAGTCTAATAAAATTTGTGTTTTTTCATTATCAGTAATTTTAGTTCATTGTTTAGATGAAAAACGTAAAGTGAACTATTTTTTAAACTTTTGTATGTTTGCATTCATTTCATTCATTGAAAATTTTTATATTTCGAAAATGTTTATTTCTAATAATAAAATTTGAAAAAGTATTTCATCACCTTTCAAAAACGGTTTTTAGTTAATATTTTGAGAATTATTCCATTTATTTCGGTTTTATTGCAAAGCGGAAATATTCCGACCTTCGGACAGAATATGCCAGAGGCCTTAGGGGTTAATGTAGTTTGCATTATGTACTTATATTCACCTCAACGGTAGACCTCCTCACCTGATCAGTGTCTTTTGGATGGAAATAATATTTTAATACTTACAATGACATCAAATTTGGCATAGATGTCTTTGAGTTTTCCATCGGCATCGATCAGGGGCAAGGCTGATACGCGACGGGTCACGAATTTCTTCAGAGCATCGATAATGGATGTTTGTTCATCGGCAGTTTCAATGTTTTCCAATGTTCCAATGTTTAAGTCTCGCAACTTGGAGTGCATGTAGGCAGGCTTTGGTAGCTCATTTATCTGCAATCAAGTACATATAATAAAATTATTAACTATTTATATTGCAACAATATTATGTGCAATTATAACATATCAGCTAATAGTTCTGTGAACTACTGTAATGTTGATTATTCAGATTTGACAGCTCGTGCACCAGAGCGTATGAGCATGCTCTGGCGGTATAAAAAGGTACTATCAAACATGGATACCATCTTGACAGAATTAATCGGATCCGGAACACATGAACAAATTTATAGACGGACGAAATGCAAAATGGTTGAGTGTAAAAAAACTTCGCTACGCTCAGACTAAAACATGATAAGTAATTAGTAATAATGAAGGGCCATGTGTAATATTTGTACAAGCTTTATGGCATATCTGTGAGTGCTATTGCTAGGGTACAGAGGTTTAAGTTCAAAATCCAAAAAGGTGCAATTAAAATTTGACAGGTTCTTCTATATATTCAAACTTTGTTCACAAGCGGTAGTCATTCCCAGAATCATCCTGGTAAATCTACCATTAATAAATATACAACTTTCTTTTATTTAAATTTTTATGTGAATATCACACAAGAGTCCCAACTGCTGCCAAACGTCTGGAGCCAGGAGACCATGGCATCCCCAATTCGGGTATGTTGTTGATTAAAGTTAGATAGTAGGGAAGGGAAGGAGATCGAGGAGAGAGGAATTAAACTCTCGACCTCCGGATTAATAGTCGAAAGCCTCGACCATGGAGACCGTCGAAATGTAAGTAGGGCTTTGATCTACTGGTGAGTTTTTCATTTCTTTGTTCGTAAGCTATAAGCTTACCATATGTATATCATATTTTGATTTATTTTACCATTTCAGGTACTATTATTCAAATTTGATATTAATTACAGCATTGTTATTTTGCCATTACTTATTAGTTTTTTTTTCTATAGATACAACAGACGTTATTTTATTTTTATTTTTTTTTCTATTATTTTATATTATAAATATATAATATAAAACATCTGTTTTATATTATAGATTTATTTTTTATATGCCTTATGAGTAAATTATTTTCCTGTTTTCAGTCTTACTGGTTTGCAACAAACATGAATAATTGTATACGAATTTACAGTGTGCATACTTACTTAATATTTGAAACTTTGCTTTATTTACAATATCAGGTGTTATTATTCGGATTTTATGTTAATATTAGTATGTACTAGCATTTGATTTTTATTTTTTTGTATATAGTTATTCTATTATCCATTTATTATGTTACACTTAAATACATAAATTGTCAATTTACTCTGTAAAAGCCGATAGGGCGTTAATCAATGATAAATAAATAAAAATGAATTTCGTTAAACTGTTATGGAGCATTGACTGAACTGTGGCTAAGATACCACACTACAATTTAAGCATTGATTGAATGAAGTCATTTTATCACGGATGTGATGTAGCCTGCCATTTCTTACCGGACCTGAGGTTTTGGTAGCTAATACCACAACCAACAAGGCACATTATTTAGGGATAACGTTTGTGCTAATGATGATCGATGATCAGGTGCACTATCCCGCTGTCGGTTCCTCACTGCAGTTTCTCCATGAAAAACTAAAGATCTAGCATCGGGATGCACTCCTTACGGGGGCTAGATGTTAATCCGTTGTTTTTTATAATAAATCTCTTGTGTTTCTATCACATGTTTCTGACGGGTTATGTCATAGCAGACTCCTTTGGAGAAAATTATACAGCAAAGTGATGCAATAGTGGGCTTTGAAAAGAGTTACTTTAGAGCTCACAATCGCAAAGCATTGGTTTGTCAGATGGAATATTGTTAATCCAAAGGGTCGATTTGAGGTATTGATTAGATAGGTAATTTTAATTCCGCTAGATGCCTCTTATAATGGCATGGCATAATTACATAAATCAATAAATAAAAATTAATAAAATAAGCATTAAACACGTTTTTATTATCTAGTGTAAGTCGCCTGGCATGAAAAATATTATGCATTTAAGATATTTCCTTTGTTACATTTCACAACCAGTTTTAATTCTAAGTTTAAATTATTTTTAATTAGCGCCATCTATTGCTAATTTGACTTGGCAAGAATACTACGATGAATGGGTGTGTCAATTTAAAATTCCCCCCTGCAACCCTAGCTTCCGTCCCAAGCACCCGTTTTTCCTCCGCGGTTGTATAAAGCAAACACAGCAGACTTATTTTGTAGGAATAAAATTTTTAAAAAAACTATGTTTTAACAACTTTATTTAGGAATAAAGTGGTTAGAACAAAGTTGTTTTTTTTTTTTTATTTTGTTGCCACAAAATAAGTCTGCTGTGTTTGGAGAAGTAAAGATATTTCTTCTTGAATATTAATTTAAAGAGAATAATAATATTTCAATGGAATAAAGAATAAGGACCAGTTGTTTCACAGAACTTGAACAAATCATAAAATTTAAAGCTAATTTTCAAGTTCTGTGAGTTTTATTTAAGTTCCGTTGTGATATCATTATGGGCCAGTTGCTTAACACAATTGAAATAATAACAGAACTTTCACAGAACTTGAAAATTAACTTTGAAATTTACTGAATTATTAAAATTCTGTGAAACAACCCGTCTTAAGTCACATTTCAAACCCGGGTTGAAAAAACCGATACATTCTGCGAATGCCGCTCGATTACAAACATATGTGTCGGGCGCGCTTGGTCTTGTCTTTCAAAATCATGTACGAGTGCGTCAGCCATAGGAAAATAAATAATGGGACTGTCAGAATACCTACCAGTATTGCAGAATTAGCTAATACGTTGACATAATTAAAATTACTCTGATATTTGGATGATGGTGTTCTCCTAAAAAATCCAATCATCTCAGATTATGACCAACAGGGGTCGGAATGATAAATCTGCCTCTTCGTAGAAGTCAGAGCTATATTAGCCTCTCATAAGCTGGATATACATACAGAACTGACAGAAACTATAATAGACCGCGCATGCTGACTACAAATAACTAACTACAGCAAGTGCCCTCTCCTACTGACTCTTGACTGTATAAAAATGCTCAATCTGTTTGAGGTATCTAGGCACTTCAGATCACATAAAATAAAGATCAACAAAAAAAAAGATTTCCTATCTTGACAGACGGGTCGAAGAAATAAAATATAAATCGTAATAATAACTTACATATAAGAAAAGGAATCTTAGAATGCGCTTGTGAGTTAGAATGTAGAGGACATTTCCAGTGGTCGGATCGATCACAGGCAGGCGATGAATTCGGTTGGTGATCAACATCCTGATGGCGTCGTACAGAGATGAATCAGGTGCGATGGACACCAGCGGGATTATAGAACCCTTGAGAACTTCTGGAAAGTAAAAGAGAAAATAATTTATTAATAATAAGTAAGTACATATGCATAACTTATATGCTATATTTGTAATTTAGATTTGTAAGTATGTACACACATATATTAACACATTTCTGGTGGATATTTTTTGCACAGGCGCTGTGCTGTGTCAGGGCCAAAATAAATTTAATGAATTGCGCGAATTTCTTTATTTTGTTTTAAATCGCTATATCTTCGAAAATAATTAAAATATTTTAATAAAAATTTCTACATAGTAACTCAGCATACCTAAGCTTAAAAGTACTAAACGAAGATCGAATATTATTTGGAATCAACTCAAATAAACCTTACGGTTAATTCCTGTCCGCCAATCGGTATTTGCCCATACCTGCTTTCTTGAGAACTGCCCGACATCTCTTGCTCGCTTGTACATAGGAGTTGAGTGGGTGCGGAACAGATATAGAAATTCGAATTGGGTTTCATGGTCATAAAAACCCTCATTCAAGGAATTGAATGATTACAATAACAAATAATATACTATCCTTTTGTTGAAATACCAATGTAAACGAAAGGCATGAAGATAAATATTAAAAGAAGACTTGCATTACGATTCGATAATTATTTACATATAGTTGGGACCTTTACAAAGAGACAGAAGGTATATAATGTTCCTATAAAAACATTGAATAATTCCGTCTTTTCTGCCATTGAAAGAAAGTCGGCGCAAAAGGTAGAACTACCCTTCCGGCGTTAAGCATCAATAGACCGAACGGGTACAACTACCTTTCCAGGCTGAAGTGTGTTAATACTCGACAGTTTGGCTCGATCGAACATGCTGACTTGGAAACCTGCTCCGTCGTTGTTGTTCGTCCACACGCTCGAGCAGCTTGACACAAGACGTCACAGATATATATATATATTTAACTAAGTCAAATCGTTTCCAATGTACATCAAGCAAGAACAGACCTTAAATCTATTTCGAATCAAGCATTTGACTCAATATCGAACGAAAAAGCGGAGAGCGAGACGGTACACATGTTGAGACATGTACGAATGAGCGTTATACTATGGAGCATATGTACTGGCCTTGGGTTCAAATAAGAATCAATATTAAATTAAAATTATAGGAAAGGTTATATGTAATATGTAAACATAAAATATTATTATTACTATATTTAGTATTTAAGGCATAGACATATGAATATTAGTAGACCTGCCCTAAGTGATTAAAAGCGTATTATCCCCACTCCCCATACCGGTTCCATTGAGCCGGCTGGGCTCGCGTACGGCCTCAAGTGATATTTGAAAACGTGACGTCATCATTCTTGTGCGAACTATGGTCGAGGCATCATCGGTTCATTTTACGAAATAACACGGCAAAATGTTTACTTGTACTATGAAAACTGGTAAAAATAGATGCGAAAAAAGAGAATAAACCCAATTGTCGTATTACATTCCATATATAAGCATTATTTTATTTTATTTTAAGCATATTCACATCGTATAATATGAATCAGTTGTTACTATCACATCGAGAAACGTCTGGACGCGAAACACAAAGCTGGTTGGTTGCTGGGAAGTAAATTATGAACATTTATAAAAGTGTCTTAACTAAATACTCTGAAACTAACTACGACTCTGAATATAGAAGCTGCCTTACTTTGCCGAATTTGGACTTCGCAAATTTGTTCATAACGTGGCGAGTAATTTGCGCTCCCATGTAAAAATGTCTATTCATTCAAAGCAGATTTTACTATTAAGAAGTAAATGGTGATATTATAATGCGAGATGCCTATTTACTGTCAGATTGATTTATTGACGAATCACAGTCATCTTCACTCCCTTCGTTCTTCAACAGTTGATTTTACCCCTCGCCTTTATCTTCTCGTCTATTAATTCCTATGTCTGTGATTTAAGGTGACTTTTCTTATAGAATATCAAATTTCAATTAGTTATTGGGTATCATTAGAGATAACCTTATTATAATAAGGTAATTTTAGCCAAAACAATTAAAAATGATTCAATCCCAAAAAATGGTGGGAATTCTACAATCTTTATGGCTGATATGCCATATAAAATAAAAATGTATAGGTAGATTCATTTTAACTCTTTGCACGCGGCCGTATCAACTGTTGTTACGGCAAAAACTCTATACTCACACGCGGCTGTATCAACAGTTGATACGGAAACTTCGACGGCCGATATTCCAGCGCTCTTTCGTCATAAATGTATTTATTGCTCACTTGGACATTCGTAGAACTATCATGATGCTGACATCTACAAGAATTTCTCAAAAATAAAATTGTATTTCATAAAAAAAAATCGATAATCAAGTGCGCCTTTTAGTCCTTTAGTTTACATTTTTGTCAACGGATGGCGTTAGTACTAGTATGTCATTTACAACTTTTCATAACTAAAAATGATAAGTGATCATGTTGTCCCACTTGTGTCTATCAATGCAGTGGCCTAAGTACACACACGCCGAGTGAATGGCGGGACCACATTCAAAAGATACGGTACGTCTTTGTATGAAATTTTATGTTTTTGTTTTTATAAACATCTAAGAGTGTTGACACACGAGGATTTGTTTTTATATTGTGGAGAATAATCTGTTCTGTCTATATAGTCCAATAAATCATGCCAGAATGCTATAATTTGACATTTAATTGGGTGTATAGGTATTTGAAAATATGTACCGCGTACGGGTATAGATAAAACGGAGCAAATTAACGCGTTCAAAAGGTTAACAAACCATCTTGTTATTTCTTCGCAGAGCAAAAAGACGGACCTTTTGTTGATATTCATCCGTTGTTTCGACTCTTGAAATGACAGGTCCTAAGTATTTGATTGACTTGATTGTGCCAAACATTTTCCAACTTTATTTTTATATACTTGAGAATCATGCACTATCCTGACACTCTTTTCTAAATGTGCATATGCACAATATGTAATAGTTTCATAAATAAGGCTCATCCACACTTCGAAGCAACGGTACCACGCGCCACTCCGGGCAACCGCACAAAAAAGTCTCACAACCGTTACCTTACTTTCCTGCGCGGCGGCCTAGAGTGGCTTGCGGTACGGTCGCTCCGAAGTGGACATGTAATAGCCGCTATTCATTATATGTACTAGGAATCTTCTCAAGTGCCTTAACACATTTCAACCGGATGAAAACAAGGATTCCATACGAGAAAATGGAATTTGTTTGAAAATAATACATATATTTTAATTAAACTTTTTACATAGCTCTCACCACACCCTAAATATAAAATTATTGTCCGAAATTAAAATCTACTTTTGTAATACGACTCCATAAACTGAAGTTTAAGTCAGAGTTGGGCCATTTTGTGAAGTTCTATTTCTTAAAAAATGTATTCATTATATTATAATACAATTTTTTTTTCATTTACACACAAATCATTACAATAAAAAATTCTGCATCTTCGGTGCGATAAGTGTAAGGATGTATTACCCGTTCTACAAGTTTAAATATAGTTTCTTTTTGATAAAATATTTTCCCACACAAAAGACAAGAATTTGAAGATTTGGAAGACTTGGTTCACATTTTTAAATTCATATACATATAGTTGGGACCCTTACAAAGAGATATAAACTATTTATATAAAATTATTGGCCAGCAATGAATTGAATACTTACAATTTTTCAAAATGTAACACATCCTTTATGGAAACCTGCTCCTACATGAATGTTCTAAGAATAATTGTAGAAAGTGAAATAGATCCATTGCTTCAATTCTTAAATGCAAATACCTAGTAATATAATGATTCTAAAGTACACCGTGAACTAATGTTAACACACTATAACACTGTGTCCCAAATGAGTAGAGGACATAGTCTCGCATACCTCAAATATTCATCATAAATAAAAACAGAAGTTAACTTACTTCTCCATGTCTCCAGTTTGTGCTCCTCCAGTTCCTCCATGGTTACGTTGGGGCTCTTATAGTACATCTGGAGTATCTTGATGAAGTCGGTTATGGTCAGCATACCAACAAACTCTTGCCTCTCCGAGTCCCACAGTGGAGCGGCGCGCACTCCTAAAACAAACAGAATCAAACCCGTTTTTTGTCTACCTACAAACACTGCTTTTGCACAGCAAAATATCTTAAGACAGATAAATAGTTGTGAAAATTTATTATTGTTAGTCTTAAGAGAAAGATAAGATTTAAAATAAGAATGTTAAACAAAAAATAACATTTTTTTAAGAAAACAGTTCTGTGTTGGAAACTAAAAGGGATATGAGTCAAATGTCAAATTTTGAGTTAAGTACGCAGGGTCGCCCTTAGTTACATCATATAAACTTATTCAACTCCGCAAATTCTATGTTAATGTAACTACAAACTAATGTGAAAAGTATTTATTGTGCCTAATGATATTTATTATTTCCACCAGTAATATGTCTGGAAAAGCCTTACGGGCGATCAATAAATACATAATTATTATCTTTCAAGGATAAATTAAATGAGTCCAAATATTTAATAAAATGGACTTTCAAAAGAAATAACAAAAGATTGAGTTACCTACGCATTTGGTCAGAAATCGTTTTGACTCGTGCACACAAATTTTTAAGTTATAGCTAGTAGTTGCAATTTTTAATATGTGCAATGGGTGTAATGTTCAACAAAATTCAATATACATTGAAAATAAATAGTGGATCCGGCATTCGAACTCGGAACACTTCGCAACTCAGAGAACGCTTTACCAATTTAACTTGAGCATCCATAAGCGCCAGATTAGCAAAAAAAATTTAGTCACAGAAATGGTTACACAAATTATATAAATACATACGCAACACCGCAGGTTAATTACAAAACAGTTAAAATATGAAAGTTGAACCATTTTAAAAATGGTTAAACACTTTTAATATATAATTTGCTATTTCGCCCCTGTTTTATTCAACAGATTAAAGTTTTAATTTATTATTGATTTGAGTCACTATCATGAATAGAGAGGTTTGACTATACCCTAGGTACTATGATTGTTACGTGTTTATGTTTTCCGAGAATTTACCATGATTATACACATTTAAATTCATTTAGTTTCAAACAAATTACATAAACGAAATATATATAGGCTAGGTTTAGAGAGAAATTATTGTTATTTGTGAGAAAAAAATAATATATTACTCTGAGGGTCTTATTTCAATCGGGACACCACGTTGGCACAGACACAAACAAAGAACCCTCTCTGGAAGGTCCCTCACCTGGTGTGCGCTTGGTGTTTCAACAATTTGGTGGCTGACACCAGCATCGACGCGTGTCAACACTGCCAACTATTGAAATATAGAGCCCAATACTATGGCAGCCCAACTGGTTGTGTATCCGTGGTGTCACGGTGAAATAGGAACCTTAATAGGAATTTAATTTAATGCAACACTGCGCAAGACTCTCAAATGCCCAGAGCCAATGAAAAAATATCATCTCCATTTTTGGGTAATATGTGAGGGTAAAGGAAGGAGAAGAGTATGGGAATCAGGAAAAATGGGAAGGTAATTTGCTATTCTCAATTAATTACTCAACATAGCTAAAGCAATGTATCTATTCTGTATAGCGATCTCTCACCACGGCGACACTTTATTTTTATAAAATATCATGTCTTCCACTCTGTTAGAGGGTAACTGGGCAATCAGGACAGTGACAATTCAACACACTCTTAAAAAGTGATTATAAAGTCATGAAAAGTGATGAAAAAAAAATCATCACTTTTAATGACTTTATACCACTTATCAAAAGTGTGTTGAATTACCACTGTCCTGAGTTGTCATGGAACCAGTTAGAAGTGTGTGTACCATATTTTAAATCAACGCACCTCGTCTCCTGGGTCCAGTTAACCTCTAAAGGTCGTAATATTAAGTTTTTTAGTCTACATTACACTATTTAATACTCTTATCCACAAAAAGCTAACTAATGGAAAAATAATGACAAGCTATCATCATCAAGAGTTGTTAAAATTATTTAAAAAAAAATTAAAATAGTTGTGATAATGATCTATAAACCAAGCTAATTTCCATCATTGTGTGCATGATTTTTTTAACATTAATTACCATTGCCAATACATCAGTTACCAAATAATGCACTTTTAATGTTTGAATGAGAATGTAGCCTAACATGATGTAACCCTGATGATGTAGGAATGTAGCCTACTTCCCTTTGATTGCGTTGGTTGCCTCCAATGTTCCGTAATAATACAAATACTATGATCTGAACACAATAAATCAGAAAATGTGTTACAGATAAGTCAAGTGTTTTTTTATTTATTATATGGCAATACTTCGTGCGGCTTATTGAAGTATTTTTTTATTTTTTTTTTATTAAAACATACAACAAACGATGTTGCACTCCCATGAGTTATCAAACTCATTAAGGGATTGCCAATTGGTAGTTTTGAAATAGAAGAGTAAAAAAATAAAAAAAAAGAGTTTTGTACAGAAAAATTAAATATTGGGAAGGTGGGGGGTCTTCCAGAAAAATGGGGTAGGAAAGTGAGGGGGAACATTCGTCCCCGTACATCATACGTATGTAATATTCATGAACCAAATTTTAAAGCATGCGAAAGGGTCGTAAAATTTATTCAAAAAAAAATTTATTACATAAATTTATATTCAAATCAATTTACTACAATCGCTTCGCTCTTTATCAATGATAATGCCATCTCTTTAAAATAATAAAAAAAAATTAAATTCTATTACTGCATGTTGTTTTCATAAACTTTACGGTGTAATTAAGCAATGAAGCGTAAAGCTTCAATAATTTAATTCTTATTTAATATTCGTTTATTTAGTTGAAAATGTGATATAGTGAATGGAAGTGAAATAATAAAAAAAAATAACCGTGTTATTAGATGAATACTATTTCGATACCTTATTTTAAAAACTTAATAGGTACTTAATACTCAACACTTCTATTTTCTAGCAGCATTTCGAATGTGAAGGAAACAGCTAAGGCAAAATACATAAATCATATGTCAATTTATATTCACGAGTCAATTATTAACATGGCAAATTAAATACTGACAATTGCAACGCCTGTAAATTACAATCCCAATGATACAAAATAATTTTATTATGTGAACAGCATTGGTACTATAATTTACAAAAACATTAATAAATCATAATATAGAAAAACATATCAAATAATATAGTGTAATTTAAAATATGTAGTTAATATTATAAAATTGTGTTATGGTTTTGTAACTATAACACAATGGCATAAAATAATTGTGGTATGGTTTTGTAACTATAACACAATGCCATATTATAATTGTGTTATCATTTTGTAACTATAACACAATGGCATGATAAAATTGTGTTATGGTTTTGTAACCACAACACAATGGCATAATATAAGATGATTGTGACGACTATGTTATGTTATGGCACTATGTAATTTACCATTGTAGACGAGGGCAAAGAAGGCCTTCTTCACCAGGAGTTGTGTATCAAACACAACCAGCTTGGCAGACGTCGGTATCAAGTCGTAGCATTTGTGGAATTTGAAGAACTTTACGATTATTTGACACTCATCTTGTTCTGAAATAAAAGAAAATAAACACTTCAATAAATAAAATTTGCGAAAGCAATAGTGTAACGTATTAAATTATAGTTAGTTACAGTTCAAACATTTCCCAGGGACAGTTGGGATAAAGCAGGGATAACCAAAGTCGCCTTATTTCTGGAAAAGTGTAAAGTAATCAAAATTCAAAGAATGGTGAATATTTTAAAGGAAAAGAGCATAGTTTGTTGATGGGTGAAATAATTGTTTTCATATTGATTTGTTTTCGGGGTATCATGCCGTGTTGCGATACCTCCTTCTTTAGCCAACGAAATCTAAGGTTACATATCTGGTCTGATGATGGACAATGCAATGCTGTCCTAAACGTTGGCTAAAGAAGGAGGTAACGCAAAACGGCATAATACCCCAATAACAAATCACTATAAATCTTTTCCACGTTCGTGGCCAAAACTTACTTTTTACTCGTATAAACGCAGATAAAATTGATAAATGTTTTAATAATTGAATAGATTAATAATTTATAAATAATAAAACAATTTAAATAAATATATTAGTGATTAATATCTACTTCCAATTCTGACGTTGATTTCTTTTTCTGATATATAACTTTTTATAAATTCCTCGAAAGTGTTAAGATATCATTTAACATTACATGTTATTAAGGACAACCTTTTCTTTCGTCACTACTTTGGTTGGTGTCATTTTTAACTACCTTAACCAGGAACGTGTATTAAAGTGCATTAAGTGAAGATAAAAACAAAACACTATCACAAAGGTGACTATAATAATAAGTCTGCCGCTGCACAAATTGTTGCAGGTGGCTTTACTAAGATGCCTTAAGTACCTATTCATACATATGTAAACAAAATACTCATAAATGTGTAAAAAATAAAATAATAATCCACCGTTACCATTTTCTTAAGAATTGATGAATACATAATAATTTACGTACTGATTTTAGGAACACAATGATTAACAATGATTGCCGTTGTGTTATCAGCTGATATGTCTGACACATAATAATAATCGTAATTACATAATTACGAAATAATCTTTAGAAATTTGACACTTGTCAATAAAGTGATTTAATTCATTAAAAGACGCACCTTCAAATTGCTGGCTTACGACGGATTGTTTCACAGAACAATTCGACAAATTTCAAAGTTGATTTTTAAGTTCTGTAAAGGTTCTATTCAAGTTCTGTTATTATATCACTATTGGCTAGTTGTTTCACAAAACTGAAATAATAACAGAACTTAAATACAACCTTCACAGAAATTGAAAATTAACTTAGAAATTTGATTAATTGCTCAAAATCTGTGAAACAACCCGTCCTAAAAATGTATAAATATATTTGTCAAAATGATGGTTAACTCAAATATAGTTCTTATTATTTCAGAGCGAATTTTAGTAACTTAATCAACGTAAGGGCGCAAACTAACCTATAATAGATTGTAGTACGTATACCTATCTACCACCAATCGATAACGTTTAAAGTAAGTGCCTGCCTATCAAGATATTTGCATTAAAATATTAACCGTGGCGAGTAGGTAAAATCAAACACCGCAAGAAAAAATAGAGATTTTATCATTAGCCAATATTTACCTACGCTCTGCTGGATGAAATGTGTCAATCGTGTAAGGTTAATTGGGTTAACTATAAGAAATAGGATAAGCCAAATCTTTTGAAATGATAATTAAATACATCCAAAAGTTTTAGCGTGAAACATCTTGGGGGGTAAAACCGACTATCGAGTCAGCCTTGTGACTCGAAGGATCTTTCCGCTCGGCCGCCAAAACTCTGTGCGGGGAAGGCTAGCCGAAGAGTAAACTTTGTGAGATGTTTTGTTATCCTGGAGCTAATCTAAAATATTTTCTTCATTCTAAAGTAAAGTTAGTTGTTGTGCAGTAACGCTCTTCAATATCAATATTTTCATTAAGGCATCGACATTTTCTTGACTGTGGTATTTCTTCATTGGAAAATCAATAGTTTACGATGCAACTTAACCGCATTGTAAAAATGTATATATTTTTAATTTGTAATGCTCATTGTGTATAGTTTAATAATAATAAAATAATGGTTTTATTATCAAAAATATAAAGATTTATTTTCACTTCCTTCAATAAAAATCAATGTCGACGTTTCACATCTGCCAGGCATACCGTGACATTTAAAAAAAAATAGAAGTAACTCCTAATCACCTAAAAAAATTGTCTGGTCTAGCCAGACGGTTAAAAGCGAAATCGGTTCCTCCTGGGTACAATTAAACAACGAAAGAAATCTCCAAGATCGTTAATCACCATAATATGACGAAGGTTCGAGGGAAAGGCCTACCGCCTAAAGCTCTGTTGCAACCTGCCCCTTTCCCCCATAAACGACTTATTTATTAGAATCAAAAGGAGAGATCACAACGGTAGCAGTAGTAGCACCATACTGATAATAAAACATTTCCATTCCACATTCCTGTCGTCTGGCATGATCAACAACAATAACAAAAACGTGCGCTTTGTGATTCGGCTGATGTGAAAAGAAAAATGTTCACTACAACACATATCTACAAATTCCCGTCTCTCCGCTATTTACATAATATATTATATTATACGAATGTACCTACCAACACGAAAAAGGCGAACCCACGTCCTTTACATCAGTTCTGAAAAGGTACTCTGTCAGCGGAAGGCTTGAAAAGGGAAAAAAGTCTGGAATCACCGAACCCTTCGGATCGATATCAACGCGATGTTCGAACTACGAACGGTCTGATTTGTGAAGTTGCACGACTTCGTACCAAGTGCTATTTCGAAGATCAAAAACAGTTACTTTTAGATATTATGTTATTTGAACATTATGGGCGTAGGTATAATTAAAATCAACAAGTATTATTTTATTATATCTACAGAATCCATGGATCCCCATGTTGTCACCTTGTACTTACTAAGGCAGATGCGTGAATTATATGGTTCTGATTTCTATCTCACTGCTTGTATTAGAGAAAATTATGTAAGTACACATCAACACATATAGGTAATACGCTACGTTACCTACACACATTCAACGTCGTGTACAATAGTATTGGCAAGCCCAGTTATCAAACGGTTTATTATTTGAAACTGCGAAGAAAAAAATAATACATTGTATAGAGTTTAATAATGATGTAGTGTAGAAAGGTAACTGTCCGTAACTCTGGTTCAATGAACTCTAGTAATCGAATTTGCTTGAACAGGAAGCGATTGTGCGAAAAAATCAGACAAGCGATAAAGTATGTACCTACCCATCTAAACAAAAATATTTTAAGAGAAAATTAAATTTATTGTCGTTTTCAAAATTGAATTTTTTATAAACTATAGAATAAAATAATGTAAAAATATCTGCATTAGGTACTACCATAGACTAAATTTACATCAATGGATACTACCTATGCATTAGTTGTATTAGGTAAATAGTGACACTATGAAAAGTATTTTTCTGTTCGAACCGAAGCTGACCAAAATCTTGATTTGAACATAATATAATATTGATCATTTTGTATGATATATATGTTATATTTAGATTTTTTGCCATAATGTTGAAATAGGGAGCCAGTATTTTCAGCTATGAGTCCTATAAATTGTTTTGTGTTGAGTTAATGGTTTATTTCAAATCAGTTCTTTCAAACATATCTTATTTACAACCAATAATAAATGTATACCCTCGTTACAAAAGTACAAACAAGTGTGTGTTTACTTTCATTCTAGAGATTTATTAAGTAGAAAAAAGCGTATTATACAAGGTATATAGCGACATTTGGATGATTTTTAACAAAAACGGCGTGATACAAGTCATCCAAATATTATAGGTATATACTAACGAATTGTAGTATAAATATATTTCGACTTCGAAAAGGATAAATTGATAAAACGCCATATAGCAGTATGGCGCTTTAGCCATTTAGCATATATTAGTCTTCCTCCATGCATTTATCCTTTCCAGCGTTGATACACAAAGTGTCCAGAAATTCGTAGTACAAGGGGAAAACCGGTGAACCTACAGCTTTTTGAAAAATTGATTCTTCTAAAGATAAACCCCAGCGTTAAATCCATCATTACAACTTGCCAAGATGGTTTTGTTTCAAGCAGATCAACCTTAACCAATCTATCCCTGTACGAAAATTATATAACAAATGCACTTGCTAATAGTCAACAAGTCGATTCTATATATACTGATTTTAGCAAAGCGTTTGATAATGATTCTTATTCCGTATTGGAAAAGAATTCAATAATATTCTAACACTTAAAATATTGTATTTTTCTTATGTTCGCAGTCATCTTGAATTTGCTTCTCCCATATGGAATCCTCATTATAATATTTATGTAAAGCGCATTGAAGCCATCCAAAAAAAAATGTCAATCATTTAAATTTTAAGTTGAATATTGGTAACCACGGGATTAACAGTTCGATTGAATATTATGGACTAAAGCCATTAAAAACTAGAAGAGACTCCGCAGATATAATATATCTCTACAAAATTATCAATGGCCTTATTGATTGTTCGCCCCTTTTGTCTGAGATTAACTTTAGAGTCCCAAGCTTTAGAACTAGAGATAAATCACTTTTTCATCTTCAAAAATGTTCTACTAATCTCAGACAAAACGCTTTTATATTCAGAGCTTGTACCCTATACAATGAGTATTTTAATTATATTGACATATTTTCGTGTAGTTTAGGAACATTTTAAAAAGATACCTTAGCTATTATTAAATAATAATTAATAACATACTGCAAGTTATCATGTTGTTGATATGAACCCTGTCCAGTTACAAGTGACTCATTTTATAAACATCTGTTCAGTTTAGTTGTAGGCATATACATATATTGGTGATTATTGGTGTTGTGTGAGGATAATATTGATATGTTGTAATTTAATTGTGTTCTTATATCCGATGTTATGTTTACCTTATTTAGTATTTTGTATTTTCTGTAAATATTTTTTGCCCACGGGTACTGGACCCTTAGTTTGTTATTATAATTAAATTTTTAAGTGAAAACCTATCATTAGATATTATTTGTATTTTTTATAAGTTGATTATTTAAGAATGTAAAAAATCTGTTGGTTTTCCTAAATAAACAAAATAAAATAAAATTCTTGTTAACTGGCGAAAATTGGAATAACCGGTAACGTACTATCCTGATTTAAGAATTATTTATTTATTTATTATTACACGCCCTAATGGGCTTTTACACACTACAAAGTTTAATAGTGGAGTATCACAGTTATTATAAATTCTTCAAAATTAAAACAATAAAGGAAACATAATAAAACGAAAAAAGAAAAAAATATTAAATGTTTAATTTTTTATGTTTCTAATCGAGTGCTTACAGACTGCATCAAAGGTCAACTGTCCTACACTTTTAAAGCTACAAGCGGCGTGCCCCAGGGCTCAGATCTAGGACCCATTATTTTTAACATATATTTTAACATATATATTTGTATATATTTGTATATCTTTGTATGAATATGTATGCATCTATAAATATGAATAAGTGTGTGTGTGGATGTATGCGTGTACACGCGTATTTACGCGCTCATACATGTATGTACACTTACACAACCAGAAAAGAGAGTTATGTATTTGATATTTTCCTGCATAATAGCATGTCTTAGACTTCAAAAATATTTTTTTTTTGTTTTTCTTTTATTTTTATTTCTTCTTTATTCTTTTTATTTTTCTTTTTGTCTTCTGCTTTCTACTTTAACATTTTTATATTTTCTATTTCCATTATAATTCATTCTAATATAATCTTTCATACTTTAAACATGTATAAATATTTAATTCATATGTTAACACTAGACCTCACATACTAACTATATACCATTGGTCGCCACGAGACAGGCAGTCGCCTAGTGTGGTGATTTAATGTATCACATATCACATGTAAGAAAATGTATTATTGTATTATCATGTATTCTATAAAAAAAAAAAAAAAATAAAAATAAAAAATATAAATGACGTTACAAATGTATTTACACGTGTCTTTATTTTGATGTTCGCAGATGTTATGAAAATTTACCGAAATATTGAAAATATTAATGACGGCTTATTATTACAATCAAATCTCATTAGCTTTTCTGATTGGTGTATCCTAAATAAATTAACACTTAATGTAAAAAAGTGTCAAGTCATGAGATTTTATAGGAAGAAAAACCCATTGATTTTCACATACTGTATGAACAATCAAGTCTTAGTAGTAATCTGTACCCGAAATAAAAGACCTGGGGATAATATGTGACAAAAATTAACATTTATCTCCCACATTAACAATATAACCACTAAAGCGATGCAAATGTTGGGTTTCATATTAAGAACAAAAGTTTCAAAAATTAAAAAAACTTTAAAAATATTGTATTCATCCATTGTCAGAAGCCATTTACAACTCAACCATTTGGAATCCATTTTACCATATTCATGAAAAATCTATCGAGCGAATCCAACATAAATTTTTATGAAACACAAATTATAGATTAGGAATTCCTATTGTAAACATTAACTACACCTCACTGTTGAAAGTCATGGGCCTTGCCACATTAAAAGAAAGAAGAATATGTTCTGATCTATTTTTTCTTTATAAAATTGTTAATAACATGTTTGACTCCCCTGAACTCCTTAGGCTGATTGACTTTCATGTGCCTAGTAGAACGGTTAGTCAGAAGGTACCTTACAATTGTAACAATGCAGGGAATAAATATCACATGAACACCAACGGTACTGAATGTTTATCAGCCTATAAAAAACATTTGTTATTAAATCTGTATGTCTATCTCGATAGCTTTGTAATGTTTATAAAATTTCAATGTATCTAAATTTATAGGAATGTGCATCCTATAGTTTACTCTGTTTGTTGCTTTTAAGTTAATATTTTTATACTTGGTACATATTTTAATTGTTATTTCTCTTTTACTCCCTGATTATATCAAATGTATTTTTAATTGTATCATATGTAAAAGCCCTAATTGGGCGTGTACAAATAAACAAACAATCATGTTTGGAGTCGATTCGTAGTATAACTTTTTTGATTTGATCTTTCGTTTTCGAGTATAGAGTCAAAAATTGGAATTTTTAAGTCAACCTTGAAATAACTCGAGCGCTAGAGGTTTATTATCAGCTGATTAATGTATTTTAAAATGCGTTGAAGCGTAAGCACGACTCTAAAAGTTTTAACCCTTAAGTTGCCGAAAAAAAAGTTTTTTTAACAAATCGGAAAAATTTCTCTGCTTGTGATGAAGATTCACCAGTATCCCGCTTGTACTACGTGTTTACGGACACCGCCTATAATGGCCAACTTACTATAGCGCCGTTTAGTGACAAACTCACCTCAATTGTTTATATAATAAGTCGTACAAGTACCCGAAGGTAATCTACTTATCTACAAATTGTTTGGTGTGTATAAATCGATCTGTATCAGTTAGATAGATACACCTTCTACTTTAGTTTGCTCTTTTAATGTGCGTAATAATGCTCAAAAATATTAGTTAACTTTGATTCTCATAACTGATCGCGTTTTTTCGACGATAACATAATATTCAACTAATTAGGTCACGATAAAACCTACCCCAACTGCGAAAATGCGTAAATATTTTGTTCACGTGACGAATACTTTAAGCACGGTTGTGCGTGTTAATATTTACGGGTAGAAGATAATTCGATAGTCATTTTTTAAACCATACACTTTTTTCCGTTATGTTTATTTACTACTGCTACGCGTGTAATATCACTTATCACCGTCACTTGCGGTAATATGTTGGCGAATTAACGAAGAGCTGTAGTGCCACGCAAATCGCTAGGCGCTGCGTGCAAGGTTGACCGACGTTACGCGTGGTACTATTTCCATCCTAAGAGTGTATTTATTTTAAATCCTTACAAACATAGACCTAGTAACCAAGACACAATGTTGTTAAATTTTCGCAACATAACATTTAATTAAAAATAATAGTAAGTATATTATGGTTCCATGATAACTCAACACAGTGACAATTCAACACACTTTTAAAAAGTGATATAAAGTCATTAGAACCGATGAATTTTTTTCTTTTTAACCTAACCTATCCTACATAACCCAGTTAATAAAGTTTTTGTTTCATCACTTTCCATGACTTTATATAACTTTTTAAAGATGTGATGAATTATCATTGTGATGATTTATCCGGTTACCGTATATTATATACATAATATAGGTGTTATATTTTGTTTATTAAAAAATCAACCAGGAAAAAACATTTATTTTACTATTATACTTCTCAATTTGGTAGGCGGGAATGGGTACCGCCGCCCTGGGAACCATTTATTGGATTACCAACACCTCTGCCACAGGTCACCCCAAGTGGTTCGCTACGTTTGGTGACTTAGCAGGGGTGCCCGGGTTCATGGGTTAAGGTTTGCCCAGGCCTTGGTGGCGGGTGCGTCGGCCCACCTTCTGCGTGGCGGGCCGGTTGGGAGATGCTGGTTGAGGGAGACCCTTTACAACCGGTTACCGCTGTCCGGGCCGCTCGATAGTACAGGGGCCCGACCCTCAGGCTCACGACTAAGGGTGGGCTGCCCCATCAGCGAGTGAAAAAACCCCGCCACTGCTGTTGTGCCGGTTCGTGACCGGAGGGGACCCAGCAGCAGCGTTTGGGGCGCATTGGATGCCCTCTCCAGCCGGACTCTCCCAGCCTATCGCCTAGCACCGCAGTGGGTGGGGTGGAACCAAACGCTCATCACTCCTGGACAGCCTGAACCCCAGATTCCTACCCACCCCTCATACCTTTCCTTTCCAGACCTTTCCTTTCACCTCCTACCCTTATAAAAAAAAAAAAAAAATTCATGAACATACAACACAACAATTTTAACATCGTTACAGCGGCGAGTAGCAGGCGTCCCCGGTGCGGGCCAAAACTGTTGGTAAATTTTGCCAACATTCGCGGCCTGCACACAAATTTAAATTCCGTCCATCACCATCTTTTGTCCCAACGTCCCAACCTTCTTTTCCTATCCGAAACTCAGATAGCCGAGCCGCCAGACTCCTCCTATCTGGACTGCCCGGGCTTTACCCTCGCAAGCAAATTCCGACTGAAAGGAGGAGTCTGCCTCTATAGTCGAGCTGACGTCAACTGTGTGCGACTATTGAGTCTGGAAAACTCCAGATTCGACGTAATGTGGGTGCGCGTCAATCTTGCTAGTACGGCAAGATTCTACGCATGTCTATACCGCTCACCGAACCATAGCGAATCAGACACTTCCGAGCTCTTCAAACATTTGAGCGATACTATTGATGATCTCTTGCCCCGCTACCCTTCGGCCGAGTTTGTTGTTCTGGGGGACTTCAACGTTCATAACGAACCATGGTTGAAGTTCTCAGGCCCAACGGACTCGGCTGGCCGACAGGCGGAATCCTTTGCCATTTGCTACGGATTAGAGCAATTGGTTCAGGAGCCTACAAGGGTTCCTGATGTCCAGACTCACCGCTCCAATCTGTTAGACCTATTCTTAACTACTGTGCCACACGGTTATAAGATTGACGTCACAGCGCCTCTGGGATCATCTGACCACTGCCTAGTGACGACATCAATCCCCGTTAGCCTCAGACCAACCAATGAGAGGCTGAGGAGAAAAGTGTGGCACTATAGGTCAGCAGATTGGTTCGGTATGCGGGCCCATTTCAACGCTTTTCCGTGGTCAGCTGTTTGTTTTCGGACTTCGGACCCTTCAAGATGTGCCCAGGAGATTGGTGAAGTCATCAAATCGGCGATGGATGGCTTCATACAATCGACTACTAAAGAAACTGGTGTGGGCTCAAAGCCGTGGTTCAGTCGACAATGCTCCGAAGCAGTCCGACGAAAAAACGCGGCTTACCGAGCCTACAACACATCTCGAACGCCCGAAAGCAGATCAGCATACAACAAATCGGCAAAGGAATGCAAGAGAATCATCAATAGGTCAAAATTCGAACACGACCTGCAGATCAGCAAAAAGCTGGCTGCCTGCCCGCATGGCAGCAGAGCATTCTGGTCGCTTGCGGGCTCAATAGGTCGAAATTTTTGCAAACCCAGTTTGCCACCTCTTACCAGACCTGACGGCTCACTAGCAAACACCGCCACCGAAAAGGCTAACTTATTAGGGAAAATTTTTGCGGAAAACTCGACCCTCGACGACGGGGGTGCTGTTCCGCCGTCGGTTCCTCACTGCGGCTTCTATATGAAAAAGCTGAGGATCCGGCATCGGGATGTACTCCACGTCATACGGGGGCTCGATGTTAACAAAGCTAGTGGACCTGATGGAATACCTGCCCTGGTATTGCAGAGGTGTGCTGCGGAAATAGTTCCAGTTTTGACAAAGCTCTTCAAAATGTCCCTGAAGTGTGGCACTGTGCCCTCTGGTTGGAAAAAAGCGGTCATTCACCCTATTCCCAAGAAAGGTGACCGCTCCAACCCGGCCAACTACCGCCCCATAGCGATCACATCAGTTCTGTCCAAAGTGATGGAACGTGTGATCAACGACAAACTGCTCACATACCTCGAGAAGAACAAAATTATCAACGACCGTCAATACGGATTCCGGCGGAACCGCTCGTGCGGTGATCTTCTCGCGTATGTGACTCATGTTTGGGGGCGGTGCCTGGAACGTCACGGTGAGACCCAAACGGTCGCACTAGACATATCCAAGGCCTTTGACCGGGTCTGGCACCGAGGACTTGTCAACAAATTGCATTCTTACGGACTTCCCGCATCACTGTGTACGTGGATTGCTGACTTTTTAAGGGATAGGTCGATTCAGGCGGTTGCTGACGGTTTCACCTCTTCCTCGCACTCCATAAATGCTGGCGTCCCACAGGGATCGGTTCTGTCTCCGACTTTGTTTTTGTTGCACATCAATGACCTTTTGACATGTGCACCGATTCATTGTTACGCGGATGACAGTACAGTTCATGATAGCTTTTTGTTTGACAAGCCCCCAAAGGGCACACAAACTCCAACGGCTCGGAGGGCTTTGAAGCAGAGAATGGACGGTTATATCGAGAGTATTTCCTCCTGGGGTAAAAATAATCTCGTCGAATTTAATGTTTCAAAGACCCAATCCTGTCTGATTACGTCTAAAAGGGATCCAAATGATAATCTAGTCTCCTTCAACGGAAGCAATCTTCCGAACAGGCCTTCCATTGATATGCTTGGTGTAACTATAAGTGACCAGCTCAGGTACGGGGGCTCCATCGAAGCCAGAGTAAAGTTGGCCTCTCAGAAGCTGGGCGTACTGTACAGGGCCCGCAGATACTTTAATAGTACACAACTGCTCACCCTGTACAAATCGCAAGTGCGCCCTACTGTCGAATTTGGCAGCCATCTCTGGTCTGGAGCCCCAAAATACCTGAAAAAAACCCTTGACTCTGTGCAGAAACGGGCGGCCCGTTTGATAGATTCCCCAATCTTAACAAACGGACTGCAATCTTTAGAGCACAGGCGTCAGGTAGGTATGCTGTCCTTGTTCTATCGGTATTACAATGGAAGATGCTCTGAGGAACTAGCGTCATTGATCCCTTCGGCACCGGTGCGTAGTCGGGATACACGCCAAACGCGCGCCCAACATTTGTACACAGTTGACACTTGTCACATGAGAACGGGTCGCTTCTATGATTCGTTCTTAAGTTCAACAGCTCGGCTGTGGAACGAACTGCCGGCCTCTGTGTTTCCTCCCTCCTACAACATGGGACTCTTCAAGACCCATGTTCACTCCTTCCTCTCCAAAAAAAGACCCTCCACACAGCATCCCCAAAGATGACATAGGCCCCGAGGGAAATTATTTTCTTCAGGGCCTCCTGTGTGGAGTAAATATAAAAATAAAAAAAAATACATTCTACATCTACTTCCAATTTTTGACCTGGTTGCGCCATCTCTAGGGCCGGTTAGTAATTTTCAGTAGCTAGTAAGTTTTGTAATTTCAAAGATTTTTATTAATTTGTCTGAGGATCCCAGAGACTGGAGTCAAGACCGCTAAACCCTAAACTAAATCCTACACGGAGAAAAATGTTTATTATTGAATATTTCAAATGTATTAAGAAAATCATCATATTATTCGTAATCCAGTGAAAAACGGGTTTGCAGGCCCTTAACGAATGAATTGATAGGTTTCCTAATAAACTTTAAGTAAAATACGAATGTATTAACAGGCGTTCATAAAAATTCTTTTAAACATTTTCGCATTTCTATATTATCAAGGTAAATGCAGTTGCATGAACACGTGTTCCGATATATTATGAATTTACTAAAATTTTATCACGAAATAGCCTGCAATCCCGTTTTTAATCGGATTACCAATAAAGTTAAGAGATTTTAAATTTATTTTTCGGAATAACTTTTATTGAGTAAAACCTCAAATTGTAACATTTAAATATTGAAGACAATATCAGTGATTTCTAAACGAAAATCTGAAACAGAAAAATCAGAAAAGGAAACGGTCACATCTGGGACTCGAACCCAGGACCCTTGTCTTTCCGGGACAGTGCTCTACCGACTGAGCTAATGGGACCCTATTCCCCTCGGTCACTTTTAACTGTATCATACTTCGAATAAGAACTACCAACATTGTCTTCATTTTTTCACCGCACATTTTTATTGGCAACTATCTTTATGTATGATCGCAAGATTCAACCCGAATTAAATGCAATCCAGACAGCGTCTTTTTTTTAGATAAAACCTATCTTGTTTATTTATTTATTTATTTTTTTAATGTGCGACATCCGTTGACTTTTCTGCAAGTCTAGAATGAATATTTATTTTTCGGAATAACTTTTATTGAGTAAAACCTCAAATTGTAATATTTAAATATTGAAGACAATATTAGTGATTTCTAAACGAAAATCTGAAACAGAAAAATCAGAAAAGGAAACGGTCACATCTGGGACTCGAACCCAGGAAAAAAAAAAAAAATAAATAAATAAAATAAAATAAAATAAAATAAGATAGGTTTATCTAAAAAAAAAAAGACGCTGTCTGGATTGCATTTAGTTCGGGTTGAATCTTGCGATCATACATAAAGATAGTTGCCAATAAAAATGTGCGGTGAAAAAATGAAGACAATGTTGGTAGTTCTTATTCGAAGTATGATACAGTTAAAAGTGACCGAGGGGAATAGGGTCCCATTAGCTCAGTCGGTAGAGCACTGTCCCGGAAAGACAAGGGTCCTGGGTTCGAGTCCCAGATGTGACCGTTTCCTTTTCTGATTTTTCTGTTTCAGATTTTCGTTAAGAAATCACTAATATTGTCTTCAATATTTAGATTTTAAATTAATTGCGAGGAATCATTTTTCTCCGCGTAAGCAGATAGTAAAGACATTTATTTCGTATATTAACTGCTGTAAATTGTATGAGTATGAGTGCCACAAAAACAAATGCGTTGTCATCGACAATGAGTCTATTTGTAGAGTTTTAGATCGATCGGATGTCGTAAAGTGAGTTAATGTCCACTTCCAAGATTCCATTTCATTAATTAATTTATTCATTCAATCAAGAAATCAAAAAAAAGATGAAATTTAGAAATACGTCATTTAGTATCATCGATACTAAGCGCATTAGACTTACGTCTTGTTACAGATAAACAAAACGATATGGGGGAACTTTTTCATAAATAGTAATAGGCCGCTTATCAAAACTGTCGCAATACGAATCATATCGTAAACTCATTTTCCGAACTGAAAATTTATTATTAAACTTGTCATCGTATCAATAATCTTCCGTTGGATTGTTTTTGAACCAGATTATAAGAATCACTGGAAAACAGTACCAATAAAAGAAAGGATTAGCTATGAGCATGCTATTTATGCTTAGATATTGCAGATACTCGCTTAAAGGCACAATAGTATTTACAAGTGTGAGGAATCATCAGAAAAAAATTTATTTTTATATAGAAGAAAATTAATATAGGTACAATATAAACACATACACTTGTCAGGACAGTATTGAAACTGCTGTATTAATATTCTCCTGATGAAGGAGGGCACTTCTGAAACCGGTAGAGTAATGTGTTAAAATAAAGTGGTTTAAAACAAATTGATGTGTTTATATTGTAATTGGGTGTTTTCGCCAACTATGAATACCGTTAAAAATGTATCATTGTAAAAATACGAGTCATTTTAATCTTTAACGACCGTTGTTACCAATCCTTTGCGATCGATTGCTTAGCCGAAATTTTGGCTCAACGCTCCTCTAATGCACAACTACGCTCTTCCCAAAGCAACTCTGCGATCAAGCTAATCAGCTAGAGCAGTGGTCCCCAACCCCCGGTCCGCGGACCGGTACCGGTCCGAGGAGCAAATGGTACCGGGCCGCGAAAAAAAACTTATTATGTTGAAAACATCTTTACGCTAAGTAACCGCCGACACAACACCGTTGAACACAATTCAATAAAAAATTATTGAAAACATTCTAGAATATTAACATTTAATGTAACCACCCTCAGCGGGCCGCGGTAAAATTTTCAGACGTTGACCGGTCCGCGGAGACAAAAAGGTTGGAGACCACTGAGCTAGAGGAACCAAACTAATGCATGAACCTCTGGCTCAGTAAAATTACTAGTTATAAAAAGTGTCAAGAGAGTGAAAAATGACAGCGAAATGTGAAACGTCATTCGGTTCACGCACTGTTTTCTGTATTGCGTATTGTCAATTTTACTATCATTTTTAGTATGCAATTAATATGGACAGCGAAGATGAAGTTATTAATTATGATATTTATAATAGAAATAGCGGAACGGGAGGACATATTGGAAGATAATGTCGGATTACACAGACGGCGACAGCCAAAAATTGAATGCCGGACGATGTTGTAAAGTTCACAATATTCATTTTTCCATTCTGCGTGGAGTTCTTACAAACGTTTTGGTTGGTATTTTATCCACGTTAGAAAATGTATTTGTCACCATAAAAATTAACAAAAATTCTTCATTGTAATTATTTTATTCTTATTAAAATGTCCTATTATGGCAAGCCACAAATTAAATGTATTTTACAAACACATAATATATTAATGTACGTTGGAATAAAAACACACTTTAATAAAGAAAAATAATAAACTCGGAATAAACACGCTTAATTGAAGAAAAATAATTTAAATACTACCATAACACTCATTTCACTTAAAATGATGGTAGGTAGGTAGTTTTTCAAAATACAGAGAACCCAAAAGTGATTATTTTTCTTGGAGATCCTAAATTGAATACCCTAATTGAGATAAAATTGTAGATCGGACTCTACCGCCGTTATTGTCATGAAAATATCAACCGTGTGGACTCTAATCTAGGCTGATATTAATAGTAGGTAAGTAAAGAACTTACAAAATAAATTCGTCTGTGGAGTTTTTATCTTGAATTGGCTTGTCAGATGCCACCCGAGTTGTCAAAACACACTTATATTAGCAGCAGTACTGAGTATTGGTTTGTGTCCAGTCCCGGCGTTTTCAATGTTATTCTCCTTGGAATTTGGCGCTGTACGCTTTCAAGTCTGCTTTTTGTAACTCTGGTTGTACTTTGCCCTCATATTTGGAGACATTTTAAGAAAATCAGGAAATCTTCAAACTTTACAATTGAAAAATGAGATTGGATGGCGTTTTAAAAGTTTACAGCATTTATAATCTCTTCAAATTATTGGTAATCTGGTTAAAAACGGGATTGCAGGCCTTTAACGTACATCATCGCAAGGTTTCCTGATACATTTAGTAAACTGCTAATATAATGTCGATATATATATACGATGGTAATGTATTCTAAATTTACTAAGGACGGGTTGTTTCGGAGAATTTGAATAATTCATCAAATTTCAACGTTCGTTTTCGGGTTCTGTGAAAGTCCTATTCAAGTTCTGTTATTAAATCAATATAGCCTAGTTGCTTGACAAAACTGAAATAAAAACAGAACTTCAAAATATCTTTCACAGAACTTGAATATGAACTTTGAAATTTGATGAATTGTTCAAATTCTCCGAAACAACCCGTCCTTATACTTTATCAGGAAACGGCCTGCAATCCCGTTTTTAACCGGATTACCAATAGTTTGAAGAGATTATTACTAAATAAGCAATACCTACTCATATCTCTCCGTGCATCTATTAATAAAAATAAATGTATTATAGTAAAAAAGAAATGGTTTTTTACGGGTTGATTTTTTGAGTTACTAACATTATCTTATTTTTGTTTGAATATTTTTGGCTCCCATATTTTTTGGTGTGATTGCTAAGTTTTACATGAATTCGTTATTATATATTATTCCTAATGAAAAATATTTTAACTAACAAAGACCCGTATAAAACCAAATATATATTTTTTTTAACTATGTAGGTACTACAGAGTGTATCAGCATTTTAACCGAAGGATTTTAACCAAGAATTCCTGAGCATATTTATAGTTAAAGACGTAAAAATCATTTTGCTGTCCGGTGATATTTTGTTTCGATTAAATGTTTTTTTCCATTACACATATTACTGGGTAGTTGAGAACAGCCTAACAGGTCACGTGATATGCACTCCGCCTCGTCCCAGTAGCACGGTAACAGACGAGACAGAGAGCTTATCACGCGATCTGTAACAATGTGATCAATGGCGACGTGTAACAGAAAAATATTTTTGTTTGTTTTTAATTGAACTAATATCATGACATCTACATGTTGTTAGTCCAAATTTGCTCAAGAATCACTGGTTAAAATCCTTGCTTGGAAACCAACCGTGCTAAGAACCAACCATGCTAACCAATCCCACTGAACCATCAACTATATTTTTGAATGTTACGTATGTACACCACAACCGAAATTATAATGTTTAATAATAAATGGATGCTGCATGAAAATATTATTTCAAGCATAGCGTGAAACTGTGACGATGCATTCCGCAACAGTCGTGGAAATCTAAATAGAGTAAATAACCACGTTATCAGTAGCTATCAGACCACAGCTGACTGCTTCTGAAGTAGGGGAAAAATAGATAAACATTCCAAGCAAACACTGCGTGGGACCAGGAAAACTTCCAGAAGAAATCGTAATGATATGTGCCCGCTGAATGGAAAACGTTCGGGGAATTTCCAGAATTAGAACAAATAAATCTCTTGCACGGAATTGAAAGGTACCGTTTAATCAGTTCGAGGGGCTTTATTGCTTTATCTAGTTCGTTATTTTGTTTCGTAAAGCAAAACATGACAAATTCAAGTAATAAAAAAAAACATCTGTAAGTACTTGTTTTGAGAATGTAAATGAAAACACAATAACGATTTGTGTTTCTTTCTTTGCTTACATTTGAATAGTGTTTTTAAGTAAAGTGTAGTATTTAGGCTGTTGTATCGATCTGCAGAAATGGTACCGCCGTATATAGGTGAACTTAACCGACAAAAACATACGAATCGTCAGAGAAATGGAAAACCAAGGAGGAAATTATGGAATTCGAGTGATGGATAGCAAAAATAACTTAAATATACATTTGTTTTGTTTTATGCATTTAACTCACCTAATTAATTGCAACTGATTGTAATTCAAAACTGGTGACCCGATAAAACACGAAGAAACAACGAAGACCATGGAAGAGGCTCAATTTAGATAAGTACCTACATTCAAAGTAAGAGTGCATCACCGAAGTACGAGTGAATTATAATACCTAAGTCGGAATTAAATTAGATAACATACGTTTATTAATTAAAACATAAAATTCGTGTGGTATCATTTCGAATCATATCTGGGCAATCTGGGCAATAATAGTAAAAATAAGTGAAAACATAAACATATTTAAGAGGTCGCTGATGAGGTAGCTTCGACCAATATTCAGAATGCACTGAAGCCACTGCCACTGAAGCAGCCAAGGAGAGGGCCGTCGTCGAAGTGGAGTTCCCGCACGGAGAATAATGAGTATTGCGAATATCTTAAAATTATTGGTAATCCGGATAAAAACTGGATTGCAGATCGTTCCCTGATAAACTTTTAGTAAAATTTGCCTTGATAATATAATGACGAAATGAGAAAATATTAGTTAATTAGGATTAACGTGTAATATTTTATTACAGTGTATCTTCTATTATTAAATAAAAAAATAAAAAATAAATAAAAATTAGGATTTTCATTTCATGATAATGCATTCGTCATTTACCAAACCTTTATCAGGAAACATTCATTCATTCGTGAAAGCCTGCAATCCCGTTTTTAACCGGATTACGAATAATTTGAAGAGTTTTTTAATAAATTGGCAATGCTCATCCGAACGTGACAAGGGGAAGAAAGTGGTATTATGATTATTAAGATCACCGTACGTTATTAGCCCACAGTTCTGTAAAAGTATTAAGATTACATCTTTGAAATTCCTGCCAAAATGGCCAGTTACGTGGAAGCATTTCTTTTTTTATCTAAGATAAAAAATAATCAATATTGATTATAATCGTCAGATATTTCTAAGCTCTGTTAGCTTAACAAGCATTAATGGGATTTACGGGTATCGACATTACTCAACTGTAATCTTTCAATCACAATTTAAAAACATGAAACCAATTAAAATCCCATTAACATTTATAATACGGCTAATGACGTAACTACAAGAACATTATTGCATAAATGAAAAAAAAATATATATATATATATTATTAATTAAATATACGAACTGTTAAAAAAGCGCCCTTCATAAAAAGCCAGAAGGTCAGTATAACTTCTGTTGGGAGTTAATGACACAAAGCATATTGTGTATGAATCGAAGGTTAACCTATTTTTAGTTGCGCAGAGGAACATTTGGTTCAGTATCTATGATGATTATGAAGTTATAACTCTTGAAATAGTTTTGTATACTGCCCTGAACAATTCATATTTACTTCCTTCTAGATATGTCATAATTTGTGTGCACTGTAATGTATTTTTCCTCTTAATCCCTTGTAATTAGTATATTATATTAATTACATAGGATTAAAGGGAAAAAAAAACATCTATCAAAATGATCGAACTATGATAGTATGCACCTATTTTTCACAGCATAATGAGCAAACGATCGATCTTCGTAATCCGTAATATAAAGCAAAACTTCAGATATAAAGACGGAATAGTGGATTATATTTACTGGTAAAAAATAGAAACAAAGTAGTCGTACCTATAGTACAGACTACTTAACAAATACTTATTTTATATTACTATAGTATAAATAACTTCGAGAAAAGGTATTAGGTATGATTATGTGTATATTTTTAAGTCTAATATTTAGATCCATTGGCTCAAACTGAGCCAATGAAAATGTTTTAATCAAGAAGAAAAATATGACTCAATACTTATGACAAAATAATATTTGTTTTGTGTTTAGAATATATTATATCAATAATGCTGGGGAAAATAAACAACTGAAATACCTATCTAGAAATGAATTTCAAGTTAAAAAATAAAACAGGAAATTTATTCTAATTATGAAGCTCATGACACTACTTCTTGAAATATTTCTAATATCCAAAATTTTAACTCGTACCGTAGGTGGTTTGCCGTTACGGGTGTCGTGTCAATTTCATTTAAAATAAAAACCTTCAGTTGCATTAGAAATCGTTTGATTTTTCTCAGGTAGGGATGCTGATGATGACGGGTTGGGATTATAAATAATGGAGGTAGAATTCGATAAAACTTGTAGTCCATTGTGTCACGCTTCGAACTCTCTAGATGTTGATGTAAACGAAACAAGAATATCACTGGCCGATACCAAAATATTGGTTGCTTCCAGCAACTGTTTGCTTGGCTAAGTGTCACGTTAATAGTTTCGAGATGATTTGAAAGATGGTGGGTGATGATGAGCGACAGAAACAACAACACGGAGGGGCGTGCTGCTGCTGTGGGTGTGTCAGCGGAGAGAACAACCTTTGCTGAGCACTTCGGCCAGCCAGAGCTTCCACGCGCGGCTGACCTGCTCGAACTCCTTGATTAGGTCGATGGGGTAGACGTCGAGCTCGGGCTGCGGCTCGCTGGCGCGGTCCGAGTAGTACACGAGGTGCGGCGAGCCCGCCACGCTGGCCTCACTGCCCGGCCGGACCGATATAGCCCGCGAGCGCTATTTCCACCGTCCGGGCGGAGCTGCGCGACCCTCCGCGCGTCTCCGCGAGACGTCGGAGCACTGCGGCCCGCCCGTGCCGCACTCGCCGTACTCGCCGGCCAGGCCCGCCCCGGGGTTGCCAGTTACCAGTCACTCGGCCAAGGTACCTACCACACAACTATCTACCACTCATTCAATGACACCTGTACCCACTTACTCACCGAGATCTGAGAAGCTCACTTTCTCCAGGAACGGATCTGCCACAGGCAACTGAAACAAACAAAATACCCGAATTAGTTCCTTCCGCATTATTTTCACAAATATATCAATATTTTAATGCGATCCAAATAAGATTGAAATTTCCATTTAGAACGGTCTGCCTGTTCTGATTTATGCAAAACAACATCGCTAAAACGAATTATTATAGTTGGTGAATTTCAGGCACAAATATTTAAATAGTTTCGGATCATAATCTAAAGTACTCAATTTTCCGCATTATACGATAAAACCATATCCGAAAGTAAGAGATTTTACACTTTATACATTTTTACTAAAAAAATTATTCATTTAAAACATATAAAATATTTCTAGGCGATCAACTTGAAAAAAACGCGATCACATTATTTTGGAAGCAATTTTAATTAAAGCTAACGACATTTGCAAAATAAAAACCTATTCATCTAGTAGTTAGAAGCCCTGGTTATAGAATGACAACATTGGTATTTGCGTATTGCAATACACACGGTAATTAATAATAACGGTAATGTTACAATCTACGTGTATACACCATACAAAGTATTCAATCAACCAGCATTTAAATTAGATACAGACACAATGTTTAGGCAAGTAAGTACCGATATAATTATGATGTGGACATATTTCACAATTATTGTGAATATTAATATTAATCATGCATGAGCACAATGCGGTGGTTAACATCTCAATATTTTGTCTGTTAACTCTGTAATTATTAAGTTGGCGTACAACTGTTTTTTGTAGACTACAAAAAATAAATAAATACATAAATGCATTTTTTATGCCGGGTAGCTTGATCTTTTAGTCGTGATTTGCAAAAATTTTGAAAACAATTACTTGAAATTTTTTCAACATATGTTAAGATGGAGTTCAAAATATGTATAAGTTTTGGCTAAACATAAACTTCGCCAAATCAGTGGGATTATTTCCCTGTTTTAATGCGAGTACTGCACAAAAGTGACAACACTGCTCTCAATTTTCTTTTTCAGTGACCCCATAGCATCACAAATATAGTGAGGCGGGACGTAATGGGGAGGTATATACTTTAAATGAATAAATTGTGAAATGGTACAAATAAATCACTTTTTTATGAATAATGTCTTTGAAGCTATTTTAGGTGCATATCACAAGAATTTATAGAGCGTAATAATATTATTTCTTAAAGACAAGTAGCCACTTTGAGAGATTAAGTACATCGAGGCTACTGATTAAGCTTAGATCGCCACAAGGCCACCCGGCGTGGGGCAACATAAGTAATATATGTACATATATGATAAGTATGATGGTATACATGCATTGTGCAGTCAATAAACAAGTACTTAAACATACTTCAAATTAAAGCACATGTACGAACCCTCTCAGGCTTCTGGCAAATTCTATCAGAAGGTCTGAGTATTTCCGCTTTTCGACAAAAACGTATAAAAAAATAAACATAATTTCAGAAATATTACTTTTTTAATGCAAACATAAGAAGGTTATAAAAATGGCTCGCATTACGATTTTCGTCCACACCCTGAACTAAAATTAGTGAAAAAATACCCTTGTATTAGACAAATATAGTACAAACATTACTGGTACCTTATTTTTTTACGTAAAAAAAATCACCAACATATTTTTTTATCAAATTGCGGTCAGAACCAGAGGTGTAACTTCAAGATTTGAATAAAAAGCGTGGTGCTTTCTTTTTCTACCAACGTTTAGATCATATTTCTAACCATGACAGTAAGGGAAACGGAACAATTTCTATGAGACTGAATGAGCTGTTGAAATTGAACAAATTAGTCTGAGGGGTTCATTAGTAGGATGCAAATGTGAATGTGACGCCCGAGGAAAATATGGCACGACCAAGTGAATCAGATACTCGAGTCGGGCCGTGTCAAGAGTCAGATTAAAAGAGGAGTATGTATGAGACGATATATGAATGTGAATTAGGCAAGGAGTGTGTGCCAAAACCGAGTAGTTTGGCGGTCCGTCCTCTCGAAACGGCGTGCTTGTTAGTTACTTAGTTAGTTCTATTTGAATTAAACAAATCCATCTTTTGTTGATATTATATTATAATATGTAGTGTGAAAGCGCTGACGATTACCATGATGAGTGCAAATGTAAAGAGGACAAGGCACCGAAGGTAAAAAATTCAAAGTAAAAATAAAATATATGTAAAACTAACTAACTAACCATCACGCCGTTCCCTCGGGAGTAGGCAGATAGATGGACTGCCACAAAAACTCGGCCTCAGCGCACACTCCTTGCTACGTTTACGCACTTTTTGCTATTTCTCGTTAACTGTAACTTTATATTGTGTTTTAAATTATAATCTCTGTAATATACATAGGGTTCGGCTAGTTTATTGACATCGTCCCCGACATCTTCTATCATTCACATTCACGTTATTTTTTTACCTCACACTCCCTTGAGCATCACTTTTTTTATCTTACTCATTACTCTTACATCAACGCATCACTTTTTTTATCTTACTCATTACTCTTACATCAACCTTTGCTTTCTTTGTGAATCTCGACATTTCTATATAATATATATTTTATATTATATAATATAACAATAATAATAATTGGATAATTTGTAGAGCGCCGTTTTTGTGAAAAATCACCTCAAGGGCGCTGTACAATTTATTTCCTAGGATCTACATTTGTTATTTAGAAAAGATACCAAAACATACTTACCTGGCAAGTCACTTCCGACAAACACACTTATATTAAAAAGTTTATGCTATATTATATAATATATATATATTTATTTTTCTTTATTATTTAGGCTATACAAGTAAGTTTTATGTAATTAAATTGTGTTATACCACATTAAATTCATATTAATTATATACAATAGGGTGGATGATAGCACGCTCCATAGTAATAGATATCTACGGTCAGTATGGCCGTGGTGAAAGACCACAATTCTGAATCAAAACGTGGCTTGAAATGGCTTTAGGCGTGTTTGGTGACCGGATCTGAATAGCCTACTTCCCCATCTCCTTCCCGTCCCCAAACCATACATACTGGAAGGTTAGGTAAGTATGCCCAACGAGTATAATAAGTATGACGAACGAAAGCACGTTTTCACGCAAAAAAGTAATGGTGTAGATACTACCCAATGAAATTTTTTGAACCACCCCGTTCATTGTGAACCAATATTCAATTTCACCGAATCGAGGTGAAGGAATAAATTCATGTAAAAATTAATGGGTCTAATGCCACTTTCCAAGAAACCAACTCAAAGAAACGATGAGTTGGTTTACATAACAACTCATTTATTTGCTATCGAGCAATCAACAACAAAATACGTCAATTCGAGATTGAAAGAAGAACGTGGAGAGTTCATTTCAAGGCCCTCATAAAATTCCTTACCAAACAAACATCGAAAAAGCCATCAAAACACCGCGGAAGACAATGATGGACCGAAGTAAGGCTTTCAATTATCAAGCCGAAGGTCGCGGGTCCAAATTTTATTTGATTAATTTGTGTTGTTTCACAATTGATTCGTAATAAATTCAATATAATAAACTCGCCGCACGTTCCAGATTGGAAAATACTCTCAGTATCGCCCTGGTGTAAAACCACAATTCAGAATTGAAAAGTTGATTAAAAAGGGTTTAGCCCTGTTTGGTGACCAGATCTGAGTAGCCAGGTGTACAAGCGGAAAACTTGTGAATCTACATCATATTTGGAATAGATTTTTCGGGATTTTTTTTTTAAATAATAAAAATTAATGGATTGATGAAGTGGAATCTTGGAAGTGGAAGTTAACCTACTTCTCGACATCCGATCGTGCTGAAACTCGCAGGTAGACTTGTTGTCGATGATAATGCATTCTATCAACTTTTGGTGGCACTCATGCACAAACACATTTCTCTTCTACTATGTAGTAAATATTTAGAGCATTCATGAACGAGTAAAATCTCGGTACCATCCAATCGGAATTTGGACTAAATGATAGCGTGGTTAACCACAGTCCCCGGGAGGGGGTTCAATACTCAATCAAACCAAAAAATATATATTTTTAAATATTTTAAAAGTCATTTTAAAAGTTCACAACAGTCAGTCCCTGGAGAGAAAGTAACAATCCTCACTCAAAAAAATATTTATTAATGAAAATAGATGTATTATGGTTAAAAAACTAAAAGTTAATGTAACTACATTTTGCTAGAAACACCATAAAGTGCCTTATACATAATAATATTATTATGTCGATATTATTATATTATTACTTTTGTACTAATACTTAAATTGTCGACGAATAATGATATATTGATTTATATATTAAAGATAAGATAACGTTTGAATGGTATCATCAATACGCACTTCAATAGTTATAATTATTGTTCGATTGTTTATTTTTTATTTACATAACCTAGATGGATTTTTTAAACAATAATATTATTCCAACAAACAGTAAAAATTACTAGGAAAGGTTAACATATTCTGATGCAAGTCACATTCATTATAGAACTATTAGCTACTTTCAATCCAAAAGTCGTAACCAAAATCGTCTATTTATTTGTGGCTATCAAACAAATTAAAAACATTTTTACATATAAAATAGTATAATAATAGTAGTTAAAATAATGTAATGCATTATTATTTAATTAAAATGGGACACAAATTAATAATATAAATTTATAATTTATTTTAAAACTATTGAAGAAAAAAATATTATTTCCATTGTACACTATATAATCGAATCAATTACAATATTCTGATGTAGAAAACAAGGTATCTGAAATGTGTTGATATATTTTTTATTAAAACTTAGATATTTTATTTAATAAAAATGACGCCACAAAGTGATTATGTTAGTAGTAGGTGTTTTCTATTTATAATTGAAGTAGGTAGTTGAAAAAACCTTATTAATTGGTATAATTTTATTCTGCTTGGTTTGACATTCTTTTAATTGCGCCTAAAGTATTCCTCTCCAAATGAAATATAATCAACTTCGGACGGTTAGATGTAAAATCAGCATACCCAGGATATTTTCCTAACAACTCCTCTTCGGAGGTCCGTGGCGTAGCGGGACATCCATCCGTCCCCATCCTGCGAGGAAGGAAGCACCAGGCCCGAGTACTCGGGGGCCGCTTCCACTACGCCAGTCCGCCTCTTCATCGGAGTCGCGGCTTTCCGAGGTGCCGGGGAAGAGAACTTCCGATAGGGTACCGGCAGGAACAGTCTGTCATTCTCAATATTCTGTTTCACTCTAACAACTTCAGCTACATTCACGTGCCGGACACTCACTTTTGAAATAAACTCTCGATTGGATTCTTTAGTTACCAATTCGCGGGCGATCGGTTCAACAACAGTTGAAACTGTTTTCCGTTTGCTTTTCTCTTTGGCGTTTGTGATTGTCGCGCTTGGGTCGGTTCCGTAGACAGGCGTGGAGAACTTGCGCATGGGGTGCTTCTTGGACAGATCGGAGGAGACCTTGCGCGCGGGCGAGCCGGCCCCGGGCGCCGAGGTCTTGCGCTGCTTGCGCGAGGACGCGAACAACAGGGCCAGGCCCACGGACAGCTCCTGCGCGAGGCTCTCGGGCGTCATGGCGGACTGACGGACCCGCTACTGAGCCGATAAGCGCAATCCACCCGCACTCACACTACTTACGACCGACTGCTTCTCAGTAACACCTCGAGTGAGTACCTAACACATTTGTGATATGATTTGATTCTTTATCAGATCGGTCGAGCAATTCAGATTCTTCGATGGCGAACGTAAACAACTGATCGACTTTTATCAAATGGCGAAGTCGGGAGTTTATGACCTTTTGTTGCATTCCTTACTTTTCCACGGGTACCTAACTAAAAAAAAACTATAGATTCCCCATTATATATTTTGTCAATTTACAACTCGGATATTGTTGCTGCCTAAAAATGACATTTGCAAATTTATTAAGAATCTCTTCAAAGTATTATTAATTTCGGTATAAAACGGGATTGCAGGCCTTACGAAGGTTTCCTAATAAACTTAGTAAATTTCGAATATATTATTATCATGATGTCGGAACATGATACAGATATTATCAAGGCAAATCGCCTTGCGTTTGCTTTGATAATATATCATAACCCCGGAATGCAAATTATCCCGTATTGTGGCAGTGTCCAAACTCATTGTCAAGGATTATTCTAGAGGCACATTAGTGAAAAGAGATTTTACGTCAAAACTGTCCAGAAGATCTCCTTTCTCAGCCTTCGCCTTCTTAAGTTCGATATTAATTAAAATCAAATCTGTGGAAACCTTTTTGCACGAATCATTTTTTTCTGAATTGATTCTGTGGTAATCTCAAGAGGTATTATTAAAGCTTGCATGTTGGTGTACCAATAGTGCTGACACCGGTCTGAAATCGCTGTCAAATAAACGCAGAAAACAACATCAAAATTAAACACAATAATCAATGCATTTGTCAAATAGATATTGCAGATTAAATTACTCTGTCAAACAACGAACTTTCTATGTATGTAAAGTAAATTTGAATTTCTATGAATAATCTAAAAATTAATCACGGTTATTAGATTAGTCCAAAGTTAGTTGTATATACATAACTATAATATATTTAATTTACTCTGTCGAACTGATTGCTTTCTATGAAATTGTAATAATATTTGCCCGGCGTAAATTATTGCCATTTAAATCAGTTTATTTTAAACATCTAGCATTTATTTAATTTTTTTTAATCCACGATACTAATTATAATCAGCAATTTATCGAGTGACTCAATAACGATTTCGAAAATCTAGAGACCTTCAGCAGAAAGAAAACACAACAAATATTGATAGTAACCAGCCATAACTATCAAAATTAGATGAAAACCGATTCCCGGTGAAACATACCTGGGACATTCAGAGAGTAAGGTTACAACATTAATTAAGGATCGAAAAATGCTTGTATTAAATTTCCAGGATACTTCACAACTATATTGAACTATTTTTCAACGTAATCGTCATAGAGATCGACACATTTCTGTAGTCAGGGCACAAGCTTTTGCAAACCAGTGTCTTAGACCTCAACCACCAGCTCTTTCAGCCACTTCTTCACAGCTTCCTCGACTTCCTGATCAGAAAAAGATTCAAAGATTCATCTAGAATTGAACACAGGACCTCTTCCTTGCCGGGGAAGGGTATCCGAGTAAAGTGCGCTAACTGCAGGAGGTAATTATACGTTGGAAAAACATTTCCCACCCAAAACCTCTTTTAGTTAAGTGAAGGCGTCAAGTCGGGTTAATAGGGGGTGGGTCACAATATCCCATCCAAACGACGTCAGCAGCTACTGTAAAACTCGCGCGGTGTGGTGCCTGGCGATTGGGGCCTGGCGTTGTCATGCAGGAGGCTGACTTTCCAGGTCAGCATTTGCCTTTTTGCGGGTATGAATAGCTATTTTAGGGTATTACAGTAAGCCTCTGCATTAACGGTAGTCTCTTTTGGCAAAAAATCCACTAAAAGGATCCCCTTATTGATCCCAGAAAACAGATGTCATGACTTTTCCAGCTGAATGGGTTGTCTTGAACTTTTTTGTGGCTGGGAAAGATGAATGACGCCACTAAAGTGGTCTTTAGTGGCGTCTTTTGGATTCTGGGTTGTAGTTACACACCGACGCCTCAACTCACGTCACGATAGAGTTCAGAAAAGCTTCTTCCTCCTGTGCAAAACGATTCAAAAATTCGCACGAAATTTAGTCTCCATCGGAAGAATTTACTGTGACTGAACAAAATGGCCGACAACACGCAAGACCAAACAAACTGACCATAAGAATCCCCCCCTGCACGCCAGGTGCGCCAACTTCGAAACGAAAAAATTATCCCGGCCTCGGGAGCCCTTGTAACATTACTATCTGAATGACCCTCGCATATGGCAAACCGTTGAGATATTTGAAGATATACAATACATTTGAAGATCTTTGTTGCTTTTATAACTAATGTTTTTCGGGTTGAGAAGTGACTTTATTCACTTCACCTCAAATTTCATTCAAAGGTAAAACAGTAACTTCGATCGTAAATGTAACATAATACTTTCGATAAAGGAATAGCAGCAATGTCAGATCCATGGCCCCCTTTATTTCGATTTAGGTTTATGTGAATTTGAGAGTTGGATACGATTGTCGAAATAAGTTTTAGATACGTTTATGAATTCAAGGAAACATATTTGTAATATCTTTTAAACAACAATATACAATTTTCTGAAATTTGAAGAGGTTTCGAATAACAGAAAGAATTGGATCCAATAAATATTAATCTATGGGTAGGTAATTGTTTTTTCCGAGAAAAGATAGGTATTGGAAACTGAAACCTGTTGTTAAATACAAAAGCAGTTCTTTATTTTGTCAAAAAATTTACGAACGAATAAAATATTGCTAAAATTTATCTACTCCTCCGCTATAATATTTTTGTATTTTCAGTGTGAGGTAAAAAATGATTCAAAATTATTTTTGTAATATTTTTGGAGAACCAATGTTTTAAAAAAACACTCAAGTTTTGAGAGATATTAAACAGGTACGTATCTACTAACCTTACCATGAAATGTGTTGTACCGTAGATCTCAGATAACTAACTAACCATCACGCCGTTTTTCCGAGGGGGTAGGCAGAGAGGACGGATAGCCAAACAACTCGGTATTGGCACACACTCCTTGTCCCATTCATCCTTACATCGTCTCATCATTCATACATCGTCTCATACATAATTTTCTATTATTCTGACTCTTGACATGGCCCGACTCAAGTATCTGATTCACTTGGTCGTGCCATGTCTTCCTCGGACATCCACGACTTCTGCTGCCATTCACATTTGCATCATATGTTCTCCTTATACTCCTTTCTTCACTCATTCGCTCTACATGCCCAACCATCTTGCACTCTTTGCGGATCTCCACCTTTCTTACACGATCATACATGGTTTTACCACACGTTCGCCTCAGGGAACTCATTTATACAGCATTCAGTCTACTTTCATCATGATCTCAGATAGGTAAAAAAATAATCCGACAAAAATACTCTAAAAAATACTCCTATGTAATGCTTTGCAAGAATAATTTGTAAATCTAAAACAAACGAACAAATACATAAGTGTAAGATTGAAAAGACGGTTAACGCGAGTTAGAAGTTAAAACGGGTTGACGGTAATAATAATTGTGTTTGCTTCCGCAAAGTGCTTTCAGATTGTTTGTCAACTCTGATGGCTCAGCTGTTCAATGGAAGATATTGCATGTCAGTTGACAGGGCGAAACTATATAATAAAGATTCGCGTTGTTACCTCCGGGCGTGTTGAGCGATTCGAGTAGCCCACGTTGAAGATAGCTCCCCTCACTCCTTCGGATATTCGAGATAGAGTAGTGTGGTCAATATTTACTGTTCAGCGCTTGTGTAACGTGGTTACCGCAAAGCAGGCACTGGATTCAACAATATCCGTAACGAACCGGAGCGCGGAGTTCCTGAAATCGTAGTTCCTGAAGTTCGTACCACATCGGTTGATGATTTCAGTCAGTTCAGCAAGAGTAGCGAAATGTCGAGGTAGAACTAAAGTCTATAATATGAAAGCAATAGCGTTCCATGCTGTAGGTGGGCATTTTTTTGTCCAAAGTGTGTATATATATTTTTATGATTGGAAATCATAAAAAAACATGTACACACTTTCCGTTACTTCTAGATTATTTTTGTTACCACGTATATCAGATAAAAAGTTTAGATTTTTTTAAGTGTAGTATCTACCATAACATAACATAAATGTTAAATACATCTTCAAGACTGTATTACAAGTGTCTATGTCCAATATGCACTTATATTGGAAATAATTACATTATTAAAAACTGTTTACTGTACGCTTGTTCAATCAATGCTTTCATATAATGTTGTATGTTGGGGTTCTTGTCACAAGACTACCCTAGAGCCTTTAAATACTGCACAAAAATTAATTTCTAAAAATAATGCATCAGAAAAGTTTTTCGTATTCGTCACAGTTATTATATAGTGAAAGTAAAATGATGTCAAAAAGGTAGTTCTGCATAATACAGACTCTCTGTAAATTCTTCAACAACATTGATACTGCCAAAAGGTCACAACAAGTGCGCAACACTAGATTGGGTTCTTCTTTAATGTATCAGCCGGTGAATACCAGAACATCCTTCGGACAAAGGAGTTTTTTTTCTTATAAAGCTCCGTTGCTTTATTATATGCTCGGTGAAAATATAAAAATTATAGGTTCGTTGAAACTATTCAAGAAAATGGTAAAAAATTCCATACTGGCTGAGAGTGGTGATTTTGGATTGCCCATATCGTAGCTTCTGTCGTGAATCACCTTAAGAGCCCCATATTCGACGTGATGCATCTATGTATGTGTTAGATGATTTACTTATTTGATTGAATATAATTGTAAAGCTGTTCATCTCAACACAGTGAATTCCCTAGTGAGAAGAGCAGCGGTGAACAAAATGTACTCCTCTTGTCCAGAATACGAATGGAGATTAATCAAGCGGATTCTACAGTGGACATATTCAAATATAAAAGATTATAGCTGGGGCAGTTCAGTTACGTATAAAGAATAATTTTAAAATAACTCTGCCATTGTAATAAAATGTTTTATAATTGTATAAAATAGTCTTAAAAGTCTAGTCTTTAAAATACTCTATGTAAGCTATTTTAGACACTACAAAATTAATCTTGCACACGAACGATTACGAAATCAGACTTTGTTTCATTAAACGAAGAGATGGGACATACAAGAGAAATACACTTCCTTTTGATCTAAACAATCAATTTAAAACATATAAAGGTTCGACAGTTGTATTTGATAAATTTGAATGTTATAAATATACAACTTACCAATATTCCGTAATACGTAACGATGAAAAAACCAGTCAAAATCCAGGGACGTGATAAAAACGCAATTTACAAACTTCGGTAAAAATGTCCAGGTATTTTAATTTCCGATTCTGTATTTTACGGCAGAAGATATTTGTTAGGTACCTAACAAAAATTATCCTTCCTGCAAGAGTAATCTCCAGCAGTTGTATACAAACAATGGGGCGAAATAAATATTTAAAAAATAATCGGTCTATTAAAAAAATACGAAAAAAGAGAAATTTGAATAGTGGTCATGGCACGCTAATCCGCCGGGAAATAATAACGGTTCCGGTTGGTAAAATTTTCGTGTTCAAGCGCTGCTTCGAAACATCTGACAACTTGCCAACTTATCTGTGCGAACATTAGCCTCTGTAATTAACAGAGTTTAGTTCCGTAAAAATTAATTTCTAAATACACATTGGAACACGCAATTTATTTCATAAAACATTTCTATTAATTTAGCGCATGAGTTCATCATATTATTATAACTAAACAATTTATATTATTTATAACTAAATAACACTTAGATTTTTAATTTACCAGCATCGTGTAATATGAACGATATCGTGTAATATGAACGAAACGTATGCTAAGTGCGAGGCAGGATTAAGGGCAGTCAAAAATTGGCTTGATCAAAACTTGTTAACCTTAAACATGAACAAAACTAAATATATTACTTTTAGCATTTCCTCTGTAAATCAACCATCTTTGGAACGTTCATTAAAAATACATTGTTGTGTGCAGGAGTGTAACTGTCAATCTTTGGAAAGAGTAGACAACATCAAATACCTGGGTTTAATTATTGATAAAAATTTAAAATGGAACAATCACATTACTACATTAAGAAACAAAATAAGAAGGCTAGCCTACATTTTCAAAAATCTAAGAAACATATTGGACAAAGTTACATTAAAAACTGTATATTATGCTCTAGTTCAATCAATGCTTTCATATAATGTTGTCTGTTGGGGTTCTTGTAACAAGACTACCTTAGAGCCTTTGAATGTTGCGCAAAAATTAATTTTAAAAATAATGTATAAGAGAAATTTTATGTATCCATCAAAGTTATTATATAGTGAAAGCAAAATTATGACAATAAGGCAGTTGTACATAATACAGGCTCTCTGTAAATTTTTCAACAACACTATTACTGCCAAAAGATCTCAACAAGTGCGCAGCACTAGAATGGGTTCTTCTTTAATGTATCAGCCGGTGTATACCAGAACATCCTTCGGACAAAGGAGTTTTTCATATAAAGCTCCGTTGCTATATAATATGCTTGGAGAAAATATAAAAACTATAGGTACGTTAAATTCATTCAAGAAAATGGTCAAAATCTCCGTACTAGCTGAGAATGATGATTTTGGATCACCCATGTTGTCGCTTATATCATAATTCCTTGTGGAAGCTCTGTTTCGATACAATCCTTATTTACTTACTGCGCATGCACTTATTTACTTCTAAAATAACTTTTGGTTATTTATTATTATGTTACTTATTATTATTATTATCTACTTAATTATCGTATTAATATTTACTTTAATTATTGTCTAGCTAAAATATTTACTTACTTACTTTTTATTATAATATTATCTACTTACCTATCGGTTATTATTTACCTTTTTTTATCTAGTTATTTTTTATTTTTTCTTTTTCTTATAACCTATTATTCATACTATCCATGTTGTAATTGTCAGTATGGTTTCCTATGCCTGTGTCTGATAAGCCAGCACAGGTACCTTGTACTTTAGTTAACAGAAGAATATTATTGTTGCCAACTTACTTAATAATGCTTCTTTTCTTTTCTTTTCTTTTGTTGACTTTTTTGTTTTTTGTTGTTATTTTTTTCATACATTTCTTACTAAAATTTTGTTTATTTTTGTCTACCGGTCTCGAAACGTCCGTGTCATAAACTTTTCTTTTTTTGTTTAAATTTAATTTAATGTTGTTATTATTTTAAATTTACATATATGTATTTTTTAAATGATATTATTGTAAAGCTGCACATCTTGATACAGGAATGCCCTAGTGAGATGTGCAGAGTATGCTTTTTATGTAAAAACTGTTTTTTGAATTAAATAAATAAATAAATAAAAAAAATATATAAGAATTACAGCAATAAAAAGTGCCGCCATTTTTGCCACAGCAAATTATTGTAACTGGCTGGAAAAGGAAACCAGAAGCTTTTTTGTTACAAATATGAACAGAGCATAAATACAATACAAATGGCATGCGTGCACTATTTGTAACACACTAAAAATATGTCATAGACATTTCGCTCCATCCCACTGAAAGTGACAAAGACAGAAGATACACGTGTGTCTAATACATCTGAAGGACCTACAAATCGAGTGAACATGTGCCGTTACCAAATAATGTGATGTTAAGATAGTGTATTCGCAATCTAAAAACTGTAAAATGATCAGATTGTTAAAATACTCGAGCTAATCGGATTGATTTTAGATAAATTCCCCCTTTCTAATAAACGTTTTTTTTCAATTTTACACGAAATTCGTCACTAGATATAAGTCTTAGATGTGGGTCACTATTATAGTTTTAAGTCAGTAGTTCTAGTATTATTTTTTTAATAAATATATTTGTACATCGCCCTTGAGGTGATTTTTCACGAAAACGGCGCTATATAAATTAGCCGAATATTATTATTATTATTCTTCGTTTTGGTATCAAATCAAATTCTAACAGTTATGATATTTTTAGCATACCGTTTTGTGGTATTTATACTTTATGTGTTATTTCATGATCTGTCAAAATTAAAATTTTTGGCCCGTGTGGATTTATTCTTTCGTGTCACATTTTCCTTACAACAGAAAGAGTAGATTATTTACTCGATTTTAATAAGGTCTTTGTTGCAGCAATTTTTGCGTAAAATTTGGTTAACAAATGAACATATTATCATATTCATTCGCAAGAAGGCAAGAGAAAAAACTATTATTCTGTTTTGACAGATGGCGGACAAAGGTGCAGGGAGAAAAATGAGTATTCCTAATTTATTAAGAATCTCAAATTATCTATAATCCGGTTAAAAACGAGATTCCAGGCCGTTTCCTGATAAACTAAGTTAATTCCTAACACATGGGAACACGTGTTAATGGATCTGCACTTGCCTTGATAATATATACTGAGAAAATGCGAAAATGTTAAAAATTTAACTAACGCGTGTTCCGACATCGTCATAATACATTCGTATTTTATTAATTCGTTAAGGGCTTGCAATGCCCTTGAATAATTGGAAGAGATTTCTAATAAATTAGCAATAGTTATTTTTGTGGCCTCCATAAAAACTATTTATGTGAATAAAATATCTGGGAGAAGATAACTTCGACATAATGTTAGCAAATAACAGGAAATTTTTCACCGCCACACTTGAAACTTGAGACCTCTGAAAGGAAAATTTAATCTATATAAGATTATTTATTTTTTAATTAAAAATAAATTAAATCTATATCTGATAAATTTTGATTTTTAACGCAATTTTTACATCTACAAGAAAATTGATAACTCCAATTTATAAGACCTTTTGCCTCCTGGTCCCAGATAGGCTAATAAAAATGAATATCAGTTCAAGAAATAATTCCGATATTTGAAAAGGTTCAATCAAAATCACCTCAAGTAAGATAAAATTGACCTTAATTTGTGCACAGAGATAGGCTGCCAATACATTTCCATTCACATATCTCTTCAGTAGTTTACCTTTACCGTCACCTTTACCAAGAGAAGTTTTTTTCAGTTTCACTCAAAAAGCTTCTAACTTTACGCACGTACGTAATTTAAAATTCAAGTAAACGAAAATACAAAACAACGCATTAGTAATCTTCTTACTATAGTAAATTAGATCGCAAACGAGACTTAACTAGAAGTTTATCAAACTCAAGTGCCGCCCCAAGTGAGATTGTAAACTTTCCGTGAGATAGATTCTTATAACTCAGGGAATTAAAAAGTTCTAAAATCACTAAGCTGTTCTTTCACTGATGAAAGAACATTTACAAACTTTAACGGCCCTCGCTACTAAATGTTTCTAGCGCGAATTCGAATATCTAACTCGCTGCACCTGGCAGCTGGCCGGTGCGTTCCATTCAATACAAGACACGCACAGAGCAAAACAAATTATTATTAATTAAAGATATTGTGATTATGAAAATTATGTTTAAATATATTTTAGAATGTAATGCAATATTACAATAGCTTGATTCATTGAGGAGGTTCTCAGTAACAACATTTAATATAACTTTTTATTTGGATTTTTTTTTGATAAATACAATTATAAAGAGTTACAAAAGGCTTCCCTTTGTTCCAGACTGGTTTCGCAGTGCGGCGGGGCACTGTTAATACTAAATTGTATAGTTTAATTTGAGGTCACGGGTTCAAAAGCCGGCGAGGACAAAACAAATTTAATTTAATTTATATAAGTATGTCATATTATAGAATTAAAATAAATTTTATATAGTTACATATAATGAATCTGTACCTCGTTCAAAAGTGGAAGATACGTTCAGTATCACCCTGGTGAGAGACCATAATTCAGGATTGAAAGTTGCTTGAGAACGGCGTAGATATGTTTAGTGACTAGATCTGAATAGCCTGGAACTTTCCAACCCCCCATCCTCCCTATCTCTAAAAATGTAGACCACATACATAAGGAATATAAATGAAATTTCTTTTGAGGACACTTCAATGAAAATGTTATTGATCTTCTTAAAAATTCTTACATGTTTTGGTTTTAGCTGAAACCAATTTTACTTTACTTCTTTTCGGTATTATGCACTTTGAATTACTCAGGATTTATAATAGGCATGCAGCGATTATGTCCAGGATCAATTAATTCGGGTAGCATGCAAAAATTTTAAAAGCGATTCAGCTGTTCAACCATATTAGTCTGCCGAAATTCGTCATCCCGTAAAATTTTTTCGATTTTTATCCGAGTTCAGTCCATACAACAAACATACAAATAGCTTTTTTTGTTACATGTAATTGGCCCTGAACCTGGTAAAACCAATCGTGAGATGTATTTACCAGAATTTCTCCATTTTTGCTAACATAATTTTTTTGGATTTTACTGCTTCTTATATGAGCATGCTGCGTGCTGCGAAAGGACATTTAATTTCAATCACGGTGTATTCAGAAGAAATTCCATCTGGTGTCGCACCCATATACGGATACTCTTCATGTATGAAAAGACCACACTTTTCTATGGTAATGCTTTCTAGTTCTGAAAGCTCCTTCAGGACATTGTATTCATGTTTGACTTTGACTTTGGACAATACCCTCAACACTACATCACTTGTTCCTGTATTCTCTCTGAAACCAAACTGATTGATAGAGAGTATATTATATGTTTGTAAGAATGATACCAATCTCGACATAGCTAATCTCTCTATTACTTTTGAAAGAGTATTGAGTAAGAATATAGGTCTGTAATTATTCACATCTAGACGATCTCCATATTTAAAAAGGGGAATTACTTACAATGAGAAGGGAACATCTCACTCTCGAAGCTAATACAGTGTTTTCCAATAAGAGGTGTTATTTTGAATAGCCCGCTATTTCGGTAGATGTTACTTTTGAAGCTGTCATTTTTTGACATTTGACAAATAGAAACAACGCCATTAATAAAATGGAACGATACACGCTTCAACAACGCATTGAACTTATTAAAATTCACTTGAGTGAATCAAATGCAAATCATTTTGAGTGATGAGGCCCATTTCCACCTCGGTGGCTTCGTCAACAAGCAAAATCGTCGCATCTGAGGCTCGAAAAACCCAAGAGTTATTGTTAAAAAGCCTCTTTACACTCAACGTGTGACTGTTTTGTGCGGTTTATGGTCCGGCGGAGTCATCGGACCTTACTTTTTTGAAAATGAGGCTGGAGCAACAGAATGGACAACAGTGAATGGACTGCGCTACCGAAAAAAAAATGAATGATGTTTTATGGCCGGAATCGGATGGTATTAATCTGGACAACGTTTACTTTCAACAAGACGGCGCTACGTGCCACACAAGCAACGAAACCATTGATATTTTATGATTAAATATCAAAATTTCACCTCTTATTGGAAAACTCCTGTATTTACAAGGTGAGATATGAGACAAGCTAATTCGGATACATGCATTTTATACACCATAACACTTAAAGAATCAATACCGCACGAGAAAGACATTTTTAAATCATTTATCACATTTGTGACTTCAGAAATGCTTGTTGGTTTAAAATAAAAATTGTCCCCTGTAACGTGAAGTTCAGATTTAAAATCATTCACCAGACACATCTCAATAGTTTTATTAGCACTGCACAAATTACTAGCGAAGCTTGGACCAATGTCACTGAACCAGTAATTTATATGATTAGTAATTATATTTGGACTCTCTTCTATTGAAGTAATAATACTATTAATTTTCAATTTTTTAAGGTAGTTTGTTTCTTTAGTTGTTTAGTGACTAGATCTGAATAGCCAGGAACTTTCCAACCCTCCTTTTCCCTATTTCTAAAAATGTGGACTACATACATTAGGAATATAAATGAAATTTCTTCTGAAGACACTTCAATGAAATAAAATGTTATTGATTTCTTCGAAACAATTCCTTTTTACATGTTTTGGTTTTAGCTGAAACCAATTTTACTTTGTTTCTTTTCGCTATTATGCACTTTTCTAAATACTCAGGATTTCTAATAGGCATGCAGCGATTATGTCGAGGATCAATTAATTCGGGTAGCATGCAAAAATTGTAAAAGCGTTTCTTGACATTATCAAGCTCGAAGTCATATTGGGTACGTAATTAGTGTCGCCAGTATCCCGTTTGCAAAAGTATGCCCGTTCCTTGCATAGTGAGTGGTCTCCAAATACATGTTTTGGACCATTCAATATATTCAAATAAAACTGTTTTATTTTTCCTAATTCATAGTCTTCCGGTACGTTATTGCACAACGTACAGCCGTTCTCAGGCGTAAAATACGGCTTGACACAATCTTCCTCAATGCTAAGGGATACTTCTAACAGTGATTTAAGTTTTTTGCAATAATTTCGAAGTAAGTGATTTCGGCATTCGATCTTTTCGACTGAAACATTTTTATACGATGTGCTTCTTTTATTTTATTGTAAGTGCTGGAATATTTTATATACTTTTATATTTTAAAAACATCAAATTGTTTATTACTATATTTTTTAGAAACCCGAAAAAAAGTTAACAATAAATTAATTCTTAATAATATAAAATTGTTTATTACCTATAAACCCGAAAAAATGTTAACAATATATTAATTCTTAATAATATTAAATTGTTTATTACCTAGAAACCCAAAAAAATGTTAACAATAAATTGATTCTTAATAATACTATTTGACACTACACAGCTTCGACGGAAACGCACAGATGAAACATAAAAAAAGGCGACACACTATAATAGTCCCTACGCGCAACGCATAGAGTGGAATATTGTTGAAACGTCTCATGGAAGTGTAATAATTACGCGGAATTTCGAACTATTCAAATATTGACACGACGGACCGTAGAAAGCGTGCATTCACGGCCACCTCATAGAGCCGAATGAGTAGGAGAATTCTTAGATGTTCATTATATAGTATTTAACGAAAATAAATTGTTCGTAAAAACATATATCTCGACAGAAAAATGTATTTACGATAGCCAAGCGTGGCTACATTATCGATATTTTGACGATTAATAACTTAGATTGTCGTTTGAATCTGACAATTCATGATTCTTCATACAACGATTGAGATCGCTAGTAAGGAAGGCCCTTAAACACGTAGCTTCAGGCTACACTAAACTTGTATATGGGTAAATGTACCCTACGACACATGAACTATATTATGAATCGGATTTATCTAGTAAAGAAAACATAGAACATAGTTATTTGTGGACGCCATATCCATATCACTAAAGACAATAAGAATGGAAGATATTTTTAACTGAATCCCCTTGGTAGAAGACAACCATTCAGAATAAATCGTTGCCTGAAATGGCTTCAGCTGTGTTTGATAACTAGTTGTAATCAGCCAGACAATTCTTACACTTTCATCTTTCCCACAATCTCCCCCCCCCCCCCCCCCCCGCTACCTTCAGCATGAAAACATACCAACTCCAATTTAGGACGCCATAGTCCCAAGATGTCAGTAGTAACGTGAACAATTTTGTTTTTTTTTTAATTAAGTAAAAAATCACATTTCGACAGACTTGTGGACGACGGATTACAAATATATTGGCGAAAAACTCGTAGAAACAACTGGAAAATAAAACAAAACAAATCATCATCGAGAGAAATTAATACGAGGGGTTCAGACAGAAAACTTTAACGAATGAATGGAACGAGGCGAACCTGTACAGTTACTTTTGTAAGGTGGAATATATGCGGATGAATACAAGTAATATACAAATTATACTATTTAAATAAAAGATAAAAGTCCGTATTGATTTATCATTATATAACAAAACAATTTATTTATTTTTACTAAAGCATTTTAAAACAAATATTTTTTCATTAAAACGGAAAGACATTACTGTTATGTTGGCAATGAATTCATATATTTTTATTTGAGAAATTAAAAAATAACCAGGTGTTTAGTGTAAGACCCGATAACTAGATATTTGAACAGTAACAAACATGAAGATTTCATTACACACCAAATTTGTCAGCATTTCCAACAAGTCTGTAAATATATACTGCCGTCATAAGCAAAAAGGCAGTAAAGGTAAATAAAATGTAATTTACGTACAAAAGTATTTTATTATCAGTTACAAAATGAATTATTACTCCTGGATCAGTTATATATTTTTCAAACAAATAAATGATTTGAAAAATATTAACAACTCGTTTAATCTGTAGGCAAGTATATTTAACTAAGCAGTCGTTAGATATTCGACAAAAAAATGAGAAAATTTAACATTAATATTAACGGAAATGGGATTCTAAACAGCGATAATATTAAAAGCCTTGTCTTTTAATAGTAAATATGTTTGAAAACACGATGAAAAACAGTAAACAACTTGTACGAAGCTCTCCCCACCCTCAATTACCAAACTGTCGGCATGGTTTATCAAATTAAGTCTTCACAGAACAGTCTTAACAGAATGGCTAATAAATAAACATAAACCAAAACCATCCACTTTCATTAAACTTGACACACAAAGATTACACTTAATTAAACTGGCTCACAGCTTGCGTACTTTATACCTCCGTTACTTATTAGCAAGCAAACTTCGTTACATGTTAACAAGTTCAATGTGAATTAGTGTTTTCTTAATGCATAATGAAAGAAGAGAAATGAAAAGCTTTTGTATTAGGTATTATTTTTTTTTAAATATATTTCTTTTATATAAAAAATTAAATATGTTGTACAAAAAAAATGTTTTCTTTTTAACGTAACTACCCAATTCAATAGAGAAAAACGTTTCTCGTGTGAGTTGGGGAGTAGTGCCATTACAATATACATAGGGCAAAGAAAAGTAAGAAAGTTTTTATGTATAAAGTAAGAGATAAACAAAATGTATATAGCATGAAAACAAAAGTGTAAGTGTAAAAGTGTAATAGTAAATAAATTTAAGAATATATTAATTTACATTTAACATTAATTTAAGAATAGTAGTAAAATAAAAATAATATTATTGCATTTCCATTTCCATATTGCATTTTTTTGTTAATTAATGATGAAATTAAATAGTTAATTATATACTAAGTATTTACGATTAAAATTTGAATTTGATCAATTACTACTAATATGTACCTGTAATCAAAAGATACGTAAAAAAATAAATTAATACTTATAATTATTATTTGGTTGCTCAAGAAGTTGTTTTATTTTTAATTTAAAGGCTTTATTTTTTTTTTTAGATTTGTTTTTATATAGGAGTACATTAAAAAAATGTATACCTTCATACATATAATGGTGTTGAGAAGCGCTCATTTTAAATTTAGGGATTTCTAAGTTGCCACGTGATATTGATCGGTTACTTAGTTTTGGATATGTTATTGTAGGATTGAAATGATCTTTGTGAGTTTGTGACAATGAGTTCTTTTTGAATATATTATTTAGACTGAGAACCCTAAAAGAGTTAAATAACTGTGTTGTTGGAAATATAGATGGTTTACGTAGTATGACTTTTAGAATCAACCTCTGTACCTTTTCTACAGGTAAGAGGTTAGTTTTTAAAGTCCCCCCCCCCCACCCAATTATACCATATTGTAGAATAGATCGGGCAAGAGAGAAATAAATAGTTTTAATCATATTATATGATAGGATGTTTCTCAATCTAATGAATAAGTAAATAAATTTTCTTACTCTGGTTGCCGTATTTTGGACTTGTTCGTTCCATTTTAAGTGTCTATCTACTATGATACCCAGATACTTTATACTATTTTTGCATGTTATTTGTAAACAATTTGCATTGCCGCATTCTTTTTTTATTTTCACACTGTGATGAATGAATTTTAACGGTAATTTTGTTTTATTATTATTGATATTAATTCCGGCCTTTCGCCACGTTACTAAGAAGGAATTTCATATTAGTTTATTTGAAAAAACGTGCTCTGCGCGGAGCTATGAATTCTATTTATTATCATTAATTTGGTAAACATTTAGTAGAAAAAATATAAATTGAAATATAATAGATGGTTTGGTAAATTTGAATAAAAAAGTACACAGAAAAAAGCCCTTAATCGCAACCAGTCTTCTGAAAATAAAGTTGTAAATAATTTAAAAAAAAACGTAATATTCTTAATGTTTATCGTTGGTAGCAGATTCGTCCATACATTTATGTTTGTTAAAAAATGGCAGAATGCTATTTTTTCTCCATTATTACCCCTTACCGGAGTTAAAAAAACAGTTTAATAAATGCATGTACAAATTCAGAGATAAAACGACCAATTGATTATTGAAATATCGTGGATGCTAATTTGTAAAACATAGTTGGAGAAAAAGTTTTTGTACCATTTTCCGAGGTTTAAATGAAATTATTCATACTTAACTGTTGATCAGCCAACCAGGGCCATAAAAAGCTTATATTCTTTCTCGTAAATTAATTATATATAAATTTAATACTTTGTTTTCTTCGCTTTTAATCAATAATATAATAATTGATGTGTTTCAAAGCCAATGGCTTCTTCGTCAGGATAATAAACATTAACATTATAAATTTTTGTTAATTTTCATTATCGTGACGAAGAACCCATTGGCTTGGAAACACATACATTATTATTGATTAAAAGTGATAAAAGCAAAGTATTTCATTTACGTATAATCAAAATGACGCCACAAAGTAATTACAACAATTGAAGAAGTAATACAATTAACTTTTAACTTTATTTATTTAACCAAGTGGGCAATACAAGAGACCTGCAGGCCGCACGAAATTAGCTTACGTTCAACATGCGGCCCGTGGGCAGCCGGTTGTGCATCACTGACTTACAGTTCTACTTTTACATTGGCATATTTCAATTGGCATTTCATCACGGGTCTGCCCCTTTACAGAATCACGATGGGGATCCACCGACACAGTTGGGGTATTTCCAATATTTCAGTTAAAATCCAGGTGCACTTGAGCAACTTTAGTTGCGGGCAACAATTGCGTCGCTGCATCAAAATTCATTACGGTATAATAGAGATGCACATATGAGGTGAGGCGAAACTATTTTGAAATTGTATAAATTTTGAAATAGTCACCAACTGTCGCTAATGAAATGTCATAAACGAAAGTTGTTCGTGAGCCCTGGACAAAGTCTTTAATATCATTTCGGATTTTGTTTTATCTAGTTTTGTCTGAGGCGACTAACTGCACAAATACCATCTGGAAAGCTAGCAAAACCCTAAGCCATGTCCCAGCTACTTCATCTGGGGCTTCGTAATAAATTATGGTAGGGATTTAATGATAAGCGCTTCTCAATCGTACCCATACTGCTCTGCCACCTTTTTCAATAATTTCATTTGGGCAGCTTGGACCCTAGAACACTCTCTCTCGTTTTAATCATCCAGAATCGAAGTCCATAAGTAAGGGTGGTGCGATACACATAAACACTGCTGCTCTTCTTGATATCTTTAAGCCAGATTTTAATATTTTTTTATCATTTGCATTACACGTTTTTTTTATTGCTGGTTGTGTTGAATCTTGGAGGAGTATTTAAAATACCATTGTTAAAAACCAGTTTCAAATTTGGATGTATTCATAATGTCATTCTGATAAGTCGTTGTGTTATGTATTTTCGGGTTTATACAATAATGTATATACGCAAGTTAAAACCAATAGAAGAAGAAAGCATTTTGAGAAGAGAATAAGTTCCCAGATCTATTTTGTAGGGTGACCGGATAAATCATCAAAATGATAATTCACCACATCTTTAAAAAGTTATATAAAGTCATGGAAAGTGATGAAACAAAAACTAGTAGGTTAGGTTAGGTTAGATTTTTTTTTTTCATCGTTTTTAATGACTTTTTAAAAGTGTGTTGAATAGTCACTGTGTTGAGTTATCATGGAACCATTTTGTAGACAGGAAGGTCTATGACAGGAGGAATCACATCGTTTAGCAACTAAAGGTAACGGTTTAAAACTTGGTATTAATAATTCTCCTCCATAATTACTGTAACTCAATGCCTTAAAATTCACGGCAAACTTCCTGCGATATAATAGAGTTACTGCGAGTCACTCGTAGTTACGTTATTAATTATGCAAAATTTGAAGGTAAAGGTAAGAGTAGCTTAATTTCGAGTAAATCCCATCGATATGGTCGTTGGTTAAATTAAAAATATATTTAGAAACTTCGCGCCCATTTATGGCATTATTTTTATGTTCAATATTTTATAATAAAAAGCATTTAGCACGTAACGCTTTTAAAATTTGAGTTGAATAAGTGTTTGTTTGCGGTTGAAAATAAGATTATATTAATATGTATTAATTTTTGCCGGCCAAAGCTCATGTCTCAGAAACTTATAAAACGCACACCATGTTATCGTAACACGAACATTTACAAAAAACCACTTGCGTGTGTTCATATCGAGCCTTTCCCGGCAGAAGATCGTAAACGGCAATTTGTCTATATTAAGATAAGGTATAGATTAAAGTAAAAGATTAAAAAAACTAACATTTTTTATCCTTTATGTGACGCAGATTCACCAGTTTCACGCTTGTAATACAAGTTTCCTGACAAAAACATTTTTCCGAAGAGGGAAAGTTTGAGAATATCTCCAGTCTTTTTTTCGTTAAAAAATGCAAATAACTTTTCAGAAAAGGGACATTTTGTTTATTTTGTGGAAAGTTTAAACACCATTTAGGTTACAGAGTTGAATGTGAAAACATCACATTTAGCTAACCAAACAACAGAAAGAAGAATCGAGCTTTCTATGTGCTCAATTATGGATTCTTTACCGATGGTAGGTGAGACGTCATCATATTCTGAAATTATTACGTCCAAATTATGCAATCTGTTAATCTGGCCCATTACAGAGGCAAATTGAAAAACAATGATCTCAAGTCCTCCAGTGCCAAAGGAATAATTAATTTCGGATTCAGAAAAGAATATCTCGCTTTTCCCCATAACGCTGACGTAAGAGCCGTGTATTTAGCCAACAAAAGATAAGAAGGGCCAAGAACGATAATTAATAAAACAAAGATTATTTATTACTAAACAAATTAAAGACCGTGCATTCTTTGATTGTAAATAGAGTTCACTGAATTGATTGATAAAATGGTATTGGTAGATACTTTAATGATACAAAAAAGACACAAAATTTGTTTCCACACTTATACGTGTTTGGAGTGGACACAAAACATTAGACACAAAATGGCGCCTTAATTAGAATATTATTATTTTTACCAGTTCAAGCTATACATTTTATTTTATTTTTATAACCAATCACTGAACTGTTAATTAAAATGAATAAATATTATAGAATTTTTTTTTATTTTACATCAAATAAATCTCTTAATTATGATTCAGCTTCCTTCGAAAACTACATTTATTTGTGTCAAACAACACATAGAAAATGATATGTGAGCTTACTAAGCATTGATATGGAACTCTGGAAGAGGAACGACAAACCATCGTAAGATTGTAATTAATAACCTACTATATTGTGTAATTATATTATGTAATTTAAAAAAAAAAATATATATATATATATATATGTTGGCATTTCGCACTTGGATGGGCCCCAGGCTAACATAAATATTGTGCTTTCAGAATTCGCCACAAGATGTCGCCACTTCCGTTGGCATTTCGCACTTGGACGGGCCCAGGCCACAAATAAATAAGCACAAACTCGTTAACCAAAATTTACACATCTTCGGATCTACCGGATCTGCCCTGATGATGGACACTGCAACGCTGTCCGAAACGTCGGCTAAAGAAGGAGTTAGCGCAACACGGCATAACACCCCAAAAACAAACAACAAAAATATACAATATTTTTATGAAAGGCACGACAAAGCGAATACTTTTACCCATTACTTTCCGTGTCGCTACACAAACGTTTAAAAAAAAAAGAATTATGATATCCGTGGTTTTTCATGGATCTGCGATAGTGTTTATATATCTTTAAAAAACTGAGATACTTTATGTACATTAACTTATTGGCTATGAATTATATCACCTGCGACAATCTATTTTGTAGGCGTATCTCCGTATTATATTTCATAATATTATAAATAAAACATTGATAAAGTATTATTATTTATTTTAGGTATGGTCACTATAGAGCCTATTAATAGACGTATAACAATGTATTATAAGGGCATCCTCTCGTATACCTACCTACGTGCTACTGTTGTTAAACTTATTGTTTACTGCGAGGTAGGTTAGGTACCGGTCTAATGTATGTAAATTTATTGCCGGTGCTGAGTTGCGAAGTAGAGCCAACGTAAACAATGGTATCACCACATTAATACTCATGAACCCGGGACATATTTTTAGACCTATTAGTTCCATCCGAAAAAAGAGCGACGAACAATATTATGATTACGTTAGTTATCTAACGTAATCGTTATGTTTACGTGTGATGTTCGGTGTTGACGAAAATGATGAAAATAGATGAAGAAGAAAATATTAATTTAATGGGAAGTTTGAGACAAAAAGTTGATGACCACATCAAGAAGGTTCGTGCCTGGGGGAGGTCAACCTTGTCAGTTTCAACATCTAAAAAACCCAACACAACACCTGTCCGACCGGGTCGCGACATAGTTCCACTGTCTTTAAACTGTGCAGGGGCGCTCTTGTGAGGTGTCATACAAAAATTAAAATATAATTATCATGTGTTGATAGTGAATTATTGGTCGTGATGAAAACAGATAGGCAAAAAATATTATTGATTTTCGTGATCTCGAAAATAATGGAGGTGAATAATTTATGATTAAAGATAATTTATGATATGACTTATTTAATACGAAAACAATTTGGATCAAGGAACAATAATTTTAATTATGATCGTCTTAGATTAGAATCGAGGTTAATTATGGTGAAAGTTGATTGGCATATTATTATTAAATAAGTTCCGATTTGGAAAATTGATAATTTACCTCGAATGCCTCGCTGTTGCTAATGTCTATTTGGGGGTCTTCCACTTCTTTCACTATTCACTACTGTATACCACAATGTTACTTTTAAAAAACTACTTTACATCGACTTAATTCGATTCCGTATCTCATTGCGTTAAGTATTCCTCGGGCGTCCCCGTTTAAAAACAATCCTGGCACTAATAAGAACAAGAACTTTGAAATATTCAGGTTTTTTATATTTATTTTTTTTATTTGGTACAATATTTTTTTATATTTCAAAGTTTTCCAGTAATGTTGGCCTCACTGGGTGGCTTGCCCGTGCTGAGGCCTTCATTTTCAATTCAATTGAATACTTTTTGGGTTTTGCGAGCGCAAACATACAAAGGCTGAATTATATATTAAATGAAAAAATACACTTTGTAAAACAACACTTTTATTATGAATTAATATTAACAGCCAACCAGGTTTCGCTAAGCTCAAGCTTCGTCAGGGCTTATTATATCAATACATTTTATTTCTATCTCCTTCACTCATTGTTTTATTTTCTTCTATATATATGTGTCTGTATGAAAATAACTATAGTTGATATAATAAGCCCTGACAAAGCTTGAGCTAAGCGAAACCTGGTTGGCTGTTAATATTAATCCATAATAAAAGTGGTGTTTTACAAAGTGTATTTTTTCATTTAATATATAATGTCACATCACAAAGTGTTTGCTTCCTTCCATAAAAAAATCTGAATTATATGGTTATGGAGAAGAATTATACGAATAAAGAGAATGTATTACTAAATTAGTTATGTATGATTTATGAACAAAAATTATCATTAACGTTACTTTGATTGATTTCGTATGATTTAGAATAAAAACGAAATTTTAATAATAAATTAAATAGATTTACGAAGAAGTTTGAAGGTTTATTTTAGTTTATGTGTAAAGTTCATTGAGATATTTAGAGCTTTACATAGCCGAGCAATTATTTATGACATTTTGAAATTAGTTATGACAGTCGAATTAGATCAATTATGATCAATTAGTAATTTTGTGAAGTTATATGAGCAAAAGTTTAGCTTAGGGCAAACCAGCTGTCCACTTTGATTTTAATTTCTATAATCTACCGAATTTAACTAAAATGAGATAAATTTCGAAACCTTGAAACCGGCAACGGATGGCAAAGATAAATACAATTCCCGCAATATTCTAATAATTCCGGACCTTTTCAAATCGTGTTGTACATAATATCTGAAAGGAGGAGTAGAGACCTTGAACCTAAGAACGAAGGTTGGATTCACGCTAAGATCATTAATTATTCTGATTATTTATCTATAATTTCGAAGAAATCTCCAAATCTGGCAAAAAAGTGAAATTTTCTTATCCTTGAACTGAACCTACCTGAGCTTGATCGAGTTTAAGCCTGAATAGGTTTTTAGTGTTCGGTTTTCAGTGTCGGCTAGTGGTGTAATGAGGGATTCGAAATTGAACTACGAAAACTACGAAAAAAATCTTAAAAAAATATATAACATTTTTGTCTGTCGTAGTTCCTCTAACATAACACAATCGAGTAATAAATAATAATAATAATTTTTCGTGAGAAAATCACCTCAAGGGCGCTAAAACAGTAAATACTCCATAGATTTTGTGTGTATCGCTTTATAATCAATCTCAATTATTGATAATGGAATGCTTCTACTAATATATTCACTTCAACATAGAGTGGCTGGCATCTCCAATAATTGCAATAGCTTTCACTTCCCTCCCCCCTCCCCCCGACCCTCCTCGTACAGCAAAGAAAATACATATTATACAATTGTCTAAAGTCTAAAGCATTTGTACATGTTGTTTTTTTTCAGCAGTGTGGTGGTTAGATTTATTATACATGTCAATATCATTTTCATGCCCGCTGAATCGCATTGTTTTACTGAATAAGTTTCAACTATTCAATCCGTAACACGTTTGTTACACTAATTTTAAGATTGTGAATAAAAGTGTAAACCTATTTTTGTCATGGGACACCGTTAAATACATTTGTGTTATATAGAAGAATTCCGTCGGACTAATAACATTGCAAAAGCATCGATTCAAGATCAAGGGAAAAAACTTACTCCAGATCGATCTACTTGTTTTCATTAGATTTTCGAATTCCTCGCTCTCTATACAACGATATTCAAAGAATTTCCTTTGATGTTGACGTTGACATTCAAAATTAACGACTTCTTCAACTCCAAATCACTGGATTTCTTAAGACGTGAAAAAAAACTGCAATAACGTTGTAGGCATATCATAGCAGAGTATTTAATAATTGACTGAGCCTACCGAAGTTCTGTTCCTACTCGACCACTTTGCATTTTATCTGTCTGTAAATATGTTTGTATGCTCCGGGTTCGGTCAACCCTATCAAGATGGAGCCGTGTTGGATAGAATCTTTTTATTCCGCCTAAACGCGTAAAAAACGCGTAAACTTTCAAACCAAAATAATCAACATTTCTCAAAGTCTACTGTTCACAGAACTACTAGTAATAGAAAATAATATAAAATATAGTATAAAAACTCTATGAACTGATGAATCATCGCAACATCTCAAATACAAGCTGTTTCATAAAGGATTGGTAACAAGGTATGTGGATCCTTCTAATTGATTTATATTTATGGTTTCGGTGTGTGGCACCTCCACTATTTACTCAATTAACCGTTGTGCATGGGGCAGATTGCCAACCCTGCAATATTTTTTACACTCACACCTGCGCTCTGAAGAAAACACCTCAGCAGTTAAAAAATCAAGCACCGCATTCCTTAACCGACAGCCGGGAGCATTGAGCCACCTCTAAATCTGACAACTCGTAAATAACGCCACCATTACCTGATATTGAAGACTATATTCTTGAGAATTTCGGTATGGGAAAACTCCTTCCTATCCTGGACACTCGCGGGTTTTGTCATAGAGCCATGATTGTTAAGGCCACTCTCACTCGCCACCGAATTTCATTGCTGCCTGCCGAGCTGTTCATCAACTACGCTTCAAGAGACAGTCGGTATCTCACCATATTATTTACAAAAAAACCCATTTGTTTTCAGCGCAGTAGTGAAGAATTTTACAAATCCGTTTACTTTATTTGTTGTCAACTAATCCCGTGGTAACAATTCGCGCGTAGAAGAGTAATGAAATGCTTGCATAATAATTAGGGCCGGCCCTAGCAGTCCGCTCCGGGCGCCAGATTGTCAAGGCGCCAAGGTGCTTATAACACCTATAACATTCCTAATATACACTATACAAATCATCCGTATATTATGATTACAGTGATCATCTATCTACCTAGGCGTCTACTGATTTTGACAAGGGTGGACATTTTACTCTCGCATGGCGCCGTTTCGCTCAAGGCCGGCCCTGATAATAATATTATTATTCATACGAACCAACTGTCGTGAATGCACAAGAACGGGCCCATAAATAATGTGCGCAAACACTGCGTTGCCAAGATGCGCCATCAAAACTAACGAATGAAGGAAAGCATGAATTTGCAACTTTAAGATAAAAATAAATTAATTGGTTCGAATTTATCGTGACTTATAGTAGATATTTTTTATATTATTATAGGTTGGTCAAATACGATATCATCCAATGATATGGCATACCTATATTTTGAAACCGTAGGGTAAAGAACAACCACTTGGTTGTTGCTTTCATTCTGTCCCCAGAGAAATCCCGAAGGGACGGATTGCATAAGCGCTGGGCGTGTGTCTAAGGCCATGAATTAATTCTGACACCAAAAATATTGATAATTTTTGTTACTATTTCTCCACAAAACATTTGCCTTGAGCAATTTTTATGGTTATAGTTATTGAGAAGAACATGAAGAACATGAATATTTCACTATAAATGAATTTGAATGAAACAAGGTTCACCACGAAGCAACATACAACACAATATAGTTAGATCAAGCACAACACAATCATGTGAGTTCCACCGCGATACTTCGAGGTAATAATTGTGGCCACAACACAAAGAATGTATAAGCACCTTCAATTTGGTAGTTTAATTCCTTTTTTTTCAAATATTATATACACGATAAACATCAACGACTTGCTTGCAATAGTACAATTCTTGTTCTGAATTTCAAATCCTTTTCCTGCAAGGTGATGTTTGGATTAAGGTGGGAACTGGATAAATAACATTCCAGTAGGAACTATGCACATAGTCATTTCAAAACCAAACAATAGTTCTGAAATTGTGATATAATCTACCGAAAGCGAATGGCGTGATTCTAGACGTGCACAGAGAAAAATGTGTGTCGCAAATTTATTAACAATCTCCTCAAATTATTGGTAATCCGGTTAAAATGGGATTGCAGACCGTTTCCTGATTAACTTTTAGTAAATTCCCAACACATCGGAACACGTGTTTGTGCACCTCCATTGCCTGGATAATATACAATGACGAAATTCGGGTATATTAGGATTTTTATGAACGCGAGTTCCGACATCCTGATAATACATTCTTATTTGAATAAAAGTTTATTAGGAAATTTATTCATTAGAAAAGTGCCTGCAATCCCAATTTTAACTCTTTTAAGAATAATTTTAAGAGATTATTAATAAATAAGCAATATTCAATATTAGAAATTTTTCTCTGTGTCACGATTTTTCTATTGATCATAGCCACTAAATAGATAAACCAATAGAAGTGGTGTGGTATGTCTGGTGTTCCCGAAGCAAGATCAACTAACCCTTACTTCGGGTGAAATTAATCAAACTTCATTAAATTTCGAAATTCCTTTTTATGGAGATAATCAATTTCATTGGCTTGTCTAGGCATCGGAGTCGAAAGGTATGGTGTTTATTTATATTTATTTTTCTTTCAAATCTGTATAAATCACACTTACAGGAAATTTATGTTCAGTAGTTAAGTAAGTAACTCCACGTTAGTCGCGATGCATAGGTTCTAATTCCGAATAGTAAACTTGAATTTTATAAATAAATAAATACTCGCAATAGGTAGAAAACTCGGCTAATTCATCCGATATATATAAAGCCACGATTCATAGGTTCTAATTATTCCGAATTAATAGTAAACTTGAACATTATAAATAAATAAATACTCGCAATAGGTAGAAAACTCGGCTAACTCAGCCGATATATATAAAGCCGCGATTCATAGGTTCTAATTCCGAATAGTAAACTTGAACTTTATAAATAAATAAATACTAAATCTTTAATAGAAAACACGCTTTATCCTATTGATAACTTTTCTAGAGGATGGTGAAAAACCACTTAATCAAATAATTGAATTACCCATTAGTAGATAAATATTATCGGGTCTAACTAGGGAGCTAGTCCATTTACAAATACTTTAAAATAATACCGGTACACTATAAAAATTGCTTACAAATAGAAGTTACACCAAAATCCAGTACGATACTAAAATATTAGAAACATGTTTTAATATACACAGGAAATAGCAGTATAAGTTATCTCAAAACCATCGGCAGTTTTTTTTTTTAATTTCAGTTACATTTTTTTATTCCGTGAATAGTTAAATAGCCCAGGTCCTAGATATTCGTAATGGTGTTGTGCAGTTGTCGGGTCGCACCTATGTTCATATTATTAATTCTCCTATTTTCTAGGTCTTACACGTCGCGTTGAGAGCAGTTCAGATTCTTTAAAAACTTTAAAAGACAGCTTTTTTTTCAAAAAGTTTTATAACCGATAGGACCTTATATTTATCAAAAAATTCACTAGTTTCAAAATCTCTCACTTTTCTGAGAACAAATTTAATATATATTTTTTAGTTCTTACTGACGGATACTAATTAGTCTTATAGATGCTTCCCCAAGCAATTACATCATATTGCAACACCGACTGCGCCAAAGCAAAGTAAACCATTTAAATAGGATATTTCTTTCGTTTAAATACGAATAAACCAAGATTTATTGGCCATAGACAAATATAGAGCGAAAGAACGGAAAAATGTCAGGAGATAACATGGCGTGGATTGAAGAAATAATCAGGGACCTTCATGGAAAACGTGACACGATCCGAAATCTAAAAACCCCTGCCTCAACACCGGTAATTCTAGTGAAAGGGATTTTAGCAGATAAATTCCTTTAATATTATAATTAAAATAAATAGAAAATATGTCAGTACAAAACACGTTAAAAAACGATAGAAATAAATAATGACAGCACTGGGGGGTTCTTAATGAAAATGATTGCTTGCCAGATGGCTACGAATCTGATGGAAAAAGCGAAGATTAGGTCAACACATACGATAAAATGGAGGGAGTGGCGCCATCTCGCGGCAAAAAACTAAACCACATAATTTCATTAAAATTCACGCCGAGGAAACAAAATTGGACATTCTAATAATATGACAGATTTTTCTCTTTTCTAAGGTTTTTTTTTAAATTATTGTACGTGGATGTATTTAGTATTTTGATTCAATTTAATTGAATGGGAAAACTTTTCAGCTAGGATTCCAATAATTTTAGTCAGGTATCATACAAATCGTAATTAATTATAAATATAAATCAAAGGTTTGTGCGTTACTCTCTTTTTATGATCTCATTCAAAGACGGGGAAAGATACACTACAACCATTCATAAAATGAAATAATCGATATAAAATATAACTAGTCGGTCGATTTATTTAACGTTTGCTCTATCGGGTTTTGAAAACCTTCTTAGATTCAGTTATATATCTGCATTTGCGTGCAACATATATATATGTAATAAAATAAATACCATAAATTATTTCATGTGCATATCTATACCCAACTATATTTTGTAATTAAATTGTTTAAATAATAAAAACAATGTAGCCCTTGGGGTGATTTTTCACAAAAACGGCGGTATACAAATTATCCATCTTCGTATTATTATTATTGAAGTATTATTATATTTGGTAATCACAATTTATGACTTCACACAATTTTGAGATATATTATTATTTATAGGTACAGTGGTACACAAATTAACTGGGATAAGCATTTTTTCATGGAAATTTTCTTAATAAAAAGGGAGACTTTAATTTACAACTCTATTAATTTATTGTTATTATGTTTAAATGCACGGCTCCGTTAATTTTTGTTTTTAATTTAGTAAATTGAATTTAATTACGGTATTATTAATTTCTGAAAATATAATGTTTTTTTATTATTAAGATAGCTATTTCGGCGTTTAAGGTCAATGTTTTTAAATGCCTAGGTAACCCTTACGACCTCAATCGATATTGAAGGAAAGTCACAGAAAACAAGAATTGCACCACAAGAGGAAAGCATTTTTATTAATTTGTTCTCATGATGACGAAATTAAAAATATTTGAAAATCATTAGTTTATTGATGGCAAGACGAAAAAATATATATTGTCATATAGCGTACAAATTTTAACTCATTTACAAAGTTAATCCATTAAGTATTTCAGAGATAAAAGTGAAAAATGCTTGTCCCAATTAAATCGCACACCACTGTATCTACTAAAGAGCGGAAATATGAAAATCCTGTAGCAAACGAAAATAGTTTTTTCTCAGAACAGGGCTTGAATAAACATAACGATTTTGTTACAAAAAAATTCTTAAATTAAAATATATATAAATAAATAACGTACTTTTGATTTTAAAAAATATATTTTCAATAGCTTTTGAATAGCGGGTGAAAATTATGTCTAACATTAGGCCAACAGCAAGTTGTTATGAAATCCACTTACGACCAACGATAACAATAATAATAGCTGACTAACACAAAGGCAATGATTTATTGAAAATTATCGGGAAAACTGACCTTGCACAAGAAGCTACCACACGAAAATAATGCTGACCTTCAAGAGTTTCGACTCATTTAGCGTAAATAAAACGTATGTGTTGTTCCTACTGAAATATAAATTCAAGTGTACATTAAATAATTGTTGTTAAACTGGTAACTGAGTTCTGTTAACAGCAGACCTCGCGTCCATAAACATTTGTTTTTAATTTTCAAACAAGGATTTATAAAATGTATACAAAGAAATGTCACTATCTTAATGACAATTATTTCTTCAAAACTTTCTTCAGGCAGGTAGGTAGGTACCACAACACTGAAAAACAAATGCAAATAAGATAGACAAATAAACACGACGATTTTACATTTGAAAAAATAATCTTTACTGAACCATTAAAACATTTAAAACAAGTTTACAGACAGACAACATGCAAAACGGTGGAATTAAAACAGAACTTCACAACTCTTAGGACGGGTTGTTTCGGAGAATCTGAACAATTCATCAAATTTTCAAGTTCTGTGAAAGATTTTTTCAAGTTCTGTTTTTATTTCAGTTTTGTCAAGCAACTAGCCTACAATGATATAAAAACAGAACTTGAATAAGTCTTTCACAGAACCCGAAAATGAACGTTGAAATTTGATGAATTGTTCAAATTCTCCGAAACAACACGTCCTTAGTCAATTAGCAATTCATTGCAAAAGGGTGATGATAGGATGCAATTAAAATTTTATATTTTGAAATATTTATTCTTAATTTAAGTATTCTTATCGTAACACGTAATTTTATTTACACTTAGCTGTAGCTGAGTTTATAGCATGGTGGATACCTCTTTCTTTACTACTTTCAAATTACAAGGGTGCAAACTTCATTTTCAAATTTACATTTAGTTTAATTAAAAAACCTTTCGGTTAACAGTTGGGATAGTATTATTGTTGTTTAATAAAACAATGCTTTAACCCCCAAAGGCCCCTGGTGTATTGCCCGTTATAATAATTCTAAAGTACGCTTTCAGAAAGGCAGAGAGTTTGTTTGTTTTTCCGCTTCGCAATAAAATCCAAATAAATGGGATATTTCTGAATGTATCCAAAAACTAAAAGTTGTTTTCGAAAGGTGATGAAAGACGCTTTCAAATTACTTCAAATATACACATAATGTTTGAAATATAAAATTTTCAATCAAAGAGAATTTTTTTAAATGGCTCTCTGTATATTCTTCTAAACAATGAACTAAAATTACTGATAACGAAAAAAACATGTTTATTGGAAACATGTATTATAAACATTACTGGCACCTCAGTAAAATAATTAATTTAAAAAGTTCACAAAGTTTCATAAATTTTTCTCAAATTGCGGTCGGAACCTTTTGTTAATTTTTTTTTTAATATATATATTTTTTTAATATAATATTGATTACATTTTATGATTTTGACTGTCCAACTAGGAAGGATTCCCGTTTCAGGACAGTCAAATTTACAGGTTTCAAGTTATCCTAGACGAATGCAGGATTTAAGACTAGCTAAAATAAGTATGTTAAAACGAATATACATAAAAAGATACATAGAAAAGGTACATAAAGATACATAGAGGCGTTCGTGATTTCAAATTACATTTTTAGTATCATTTCGGAATCAGTCCTGCCTAGATCCAACAACCATTTTGTCACTCTTGGACCGAAGGATGACAATTCACACAGTTTCAGCTGAGAGGGGATTTTATTATATATTTTAGGACCGAGATATGAGAATATTTTTTGATAAGCCGCTCTGTTGCTTGTTGGAACGGAAAGGTCATTTCTTCCCTTACTTCTGGTTTGATGTTTGTGTTCGGCTGTTTTCATTTTGTTTTTATTTTTATGAACATGGATTACATTTTTTTTTACATAGCACTGTCGGACATCTAGTACATTAAATTCCTTGAAGAGAGCACAATTTAAAAAAATAGGTGCACATTTTTATTATTCTGTGGTTAACATCTTGATTTGAATATAAAGAGTAGTATTTTCTCTTTCAACACCGTTTAGATCAAATTTCAAACAAGGACAATAGGGGGAGACAACGATTTCCTTGAGGTCATGTAAGCAGTTCCAAAATCAGCATGAGGAGATAAGACCTTAGTTTATTGCCGCCTAATTTCGATTTGTATGGGTCTTTTACAAGATGTTTTTTTAATACCAATCGCCATATGGCGACTATAAGGAGACCCTTATGAAATATCTTTACTATAGACGATAATTATGTTGATACTTACGATTTCATACAGAAACGAAATAAAATTTTACTAAATAGTCGAAAAATGACCAAACTTTGAAAGAAACCATAGATCACTTGGAAGCATCTGACATTTGCCTCTGCCGTTGCCGTTAACAAATTATCAAAAATACACGCGAAATTCACAATACCGACCACTAAAACATCAATGTTCTCAATCGGTAATAAACACATATTACAGCTTATGATTTTTTTAAATATGCAAAGAAATAAACATGCAACATTTCCACAACATTATATAGTTACTTAAAACAATGACAAACGACAGATGTCAAATAATGTCCGCCATCTTTAACTGTACGAAAATCGGTAACAAAAGAGAATACGTCCTCTTTTCATCCGCATCCACATGAGAAGACGATCCATACTGAAACTGGACGTGTTAATCGCCCATTAGACAAGTCAGGAGTAAATTAAAAGCAAACCCCGTGGCCATGGTTAGTAAGAAACAATTCCTTTCCAAAGCTCTTACAAATACAAAGAAAGCAGTAGGTATTGGAAATAATGGCTAGTATATTATTTTTTTTTAAAACACGTAATAGTGTAATGGTCGAAGAAATTTACTACACAAATGAATGGAGAAGTATACTAAAATGGAATATTCATTAAATTGAAGGGTGCTGTCTGAGTGTTGTGATTTTAGTTTTGATTTTGATCAACCATTAAAAAAATTAAATTAAAAATATGTCGTTAATTTAGTAAGACAGTCAAATTTCAATAATAATAATACAATATTATTGAACACAGAAAAAAATTTCACTCAATTCACATGGCTTGCCCATAATGTTGTCGAATCTCGAAAGCTCACAAATATATTCCTGGTCGTAATCAGTAACTTGTGAAGATATAACATTTCAGATGCAATGTTGTAATACTTGAAATATTTCCCCACAAAACAGCTTGAACGTCGATAAACAAGTATCATCCGTCCTTCGACCGCTGTGTTATGTTGTGTAGCCAGACAGCAGTGTTGCCAACGGATCTTGGCCTAGTGTCGCCGTTTTTCAAACATTTAGTAGCCTAATGTAGCCGAATTTCAGTTGCAGTAATTCTGCCCACATATTCCCCACAAATATTCTACGTGAGCTTGATTCCCCCTTTGATTATTCAAAATCCATGGAGGGGGGGGGGGGGGTTGTTACAAAACTTCGGTGAAAAAAAAATTCCGCACAGCCAAAAACATTGTATGATTCCCCACAACAAATTTTGAAATTCATGGGGGGGGGGGTGGCTACGGAATTCCATTTCGAAAAATTCCTCACATTTTTCCAAAATTTGAGGTAGCCTAATCGGCGACCAGTCGCCTTTTAGATTTTTACGTCGCCGATCCTCGTTCTGAGTAGCCTAAATGGCGATAAATCGCCTTCGTTGGCAACACTGCCAGACAGCAATACGACACCCCCCCTCCCCACTCATACACTCACACCCACACAGTTCACACACAAACGCGAGGATGAGAATGTCTCATTAGGAAAAGGGCCTCGGAGGAAACTGCCTCACCGCATCACAAAACGACCCCTGTTTGTGAAAGCTTTACGACGTTAAACCAGAACGGTAGGTAGGAATACTAAATAACGAGAGCAATGTTTATCTTTTCGTTGTTTTTTAAATAAAAAAAAATAGTATCAATTTTAATTTATTAGTATAAAAATTATTATCTCAGTTAATAATATTTTGTTCCACAAACTGTTCTGGGTTTTTCACTCTCCTGGACCCTGTCGTAGCCAAATTCGACTTCAATTTTAAACCAAAGGAATCCGCCATCGATTTTTCTAAAACATTTTTTCTGACCACGTTTCGCCTCGTCTACCTGCCATTACAATTAAATCCTACTGCTATGGTTTTATAACAAGTAGTTTTGTAAACAGTGGACTTCGCGTAATGTTGAATATTATATCTTTTAGATCGTTTTTATGCTGATAATAATGATATAGAAGAACAATATTGTCATCATCACTTGACATCCATGCATCACGGCTGCACGTAAAAAACGATAAAGTTCAGTATAATTCGGGTAGCCACGTAAGTCACGTATCTTGTAAATATCTCTGTGAAAAGGGGCCTAAGGAATCAATAAAAGTTAATATTTACACTATACAAAATACTCAAACCATTATGTTATTTTTTCAGAGATGTACTTTATTTAAAATAAATCTATTTCAAATGGAAATGCAAAATGGGTATTTTCCATTTTGCATTTTAAATGCTTTTCTAAAAACCATTTTGCATTTTAAATGCTTTTCTCAATGCATTTCCATTTTAAATGCTTTTTTGCAACATTCTTCCTACTATCTCCACTCATCTTTTTTTCATAAGCCCCAAATATCAGTCGGTCGTCAACCTCGCTATGAGAGATAATTTACATTTGTCAAGTTGCTCCCTGGTAGAAGCCCTGGCAATTGAGTGATACCATTACAAAAAATACTGATTCAAAAACTGAACATGGGGCCATGACGCTGTAATATTAAATGTAAGATACCAGTTTCTATGTTTTTACGTTGGCAACATTTGTCCCGCGCAAATTTTTTGTGGTTCATAATCCGTAGTCGTGGCATTTTTTGATTTACCATCATGTAATATGTTTGTTCTACATTGATGTCCATTATTAAATGACAAAACTGTTTGATTGACCTGAGAAACCATTTTGCATTTTCAATGCATTTTGAAAATAGGTATTTTGCATTTGAAATGCTTTTCTAAAAACCATTTTGCATTTTCAAATGGAAAAGTTTTCACCCATTTCCATTTTGCATTTCAAATGGTTTTGGGTACCCATTTTGCACATCTCTGTATTTTTTACAAGTATACGACTTTAAAATTTACCCTGCTAATCTACAAACGGTAACTGTTAACTAGCCCAAGGCACGCTGTTGAAGTTAGTTAAGTATGAGATAGGGCAAAGGACATCTTTTAATTGATATTTGACTTACCCCACGAGCATCTCTGAACAGTATAGCAGCACGGTGCGGGTCTATGGTGGGGTCTGCACCCCGGTGGCGGGCCCCTCGCATGCCCTCCCCAGCAGCCTGGCGGCGAAGTTTGGCACCTGGAAAACACAAAACAAAAACCTTTAACATAAAATCCAAAATAAATACCGACATATCAACAAGTCTAAACATTCAGATTCAGTAACCGAATTCTTCGAAACACATTTCGACTAAGGTTGATCACTGCGTTTTCCGGTATTTATCGCGATGAGCCGCCAAGGGCGGTTGTGAAGCAGCATTTCTTAAATGTGCTCTCAATCATGGACTGACTCTGGGATTATATTACATCATAAGACAAGGTCTGTTAATCTGATCGATGTTTATTTATTTACGGTATAAGTACCTACCTCTACACACAGGATAAAACATAAAAAAATATTACGAAACAATCATACAGTAAACATAGAACATGATTTAAATTAACTAATATTTACAATCAGGCTATAGGAAACAAAATGTTAAAAATAATGAACGTTTAATATTTTTTAAACTAATAATATTTTTTTAAATATGTGAAGAGATTTTTTCCAAAATTCTTCCGATGCCATTACAAATATCTGCTAAGCTGTGCGATTGTATGTGTGGTATGAAGGAATTTTTAAAATAATTAGTATTGACATTAGTGTTTGTTTGTTTTTGAATCTTTATTTAGATGTACGCAAATTTTTTCATACATCAAGTAGGAAAATATAAAAAATTCAAAAAATAAAAATTACATTTTAAGAGAAAAAGATAAATACACAAAATTATATTAATGATTTAACTAATTCTTTCATTAGAAGTAATAGTTACTATTAGTGGTTTATAATATAAGATATCTAGGTGACTAAAATAATATTGGTGAGTATGTTCAACAATCCAAATTTTTTTTTTACATATAAAGCACATGTCCTACGAAAAGTGCTAAGGCTTGGGGCTTCTTTTATGACATTTGGTAGGTTATTATAAAGTTTTTTTTTCCCTTTATAAAACGCGCTGTTTTGTGTGCATGAAAGTTTAGTTTTGGGAAGCCTAAAATCTCTGCGTCTTCTCGTAGGATAATTGTGAACATCTTCATGGTACATAATATTTCTTTGCAGATAATTTGGGAGCATATTATTTTGAAGCTTATTATGTTGTTTGGTTGTCATCATATTTAAATTTGGTAACATAATTTTAACTCTAGTAAAAATGTTGCATTTTAAAATCATCCTCATGCCCATAGACATATGAATATTAGTAGACCTGCCCTAAGTGATTAAAAGCGTATTATCCCCACTCCCCATACCGGTTCCATTGGAGCCGGCTGGGCTCGCGTATGGCCTCAAGTGAAATTTGAAAACGTGACGTCATCATTCTTGTGCGAACTATGGTCGAGGCATCATCGGTTCATTTTACGAAATAACACGGCAAAATGTTGACTTGTTATATGAAAACTTGTAAAAATAGATGTGAAAAAGAGAATAAACCCAATTGTCGTATTAAATTCCATAAGTAAGCATTATTTTACTTTATTTTAAGCTTATTCACACCGTATTATATGGATCAGTTTTAGAAACATATACTATCACATCACAATGTAGCGATTCTCAAGTGTGCTCATCGTTGTTTACTGGGGTAAGTAAATTATGAAACATTTGTAAAAGTGTCTTAACTAAATACTCTGAAACTAACTACGAACCTGCAAACAGAAGAAATTTACTTTGCCGAATTTGGACTTCGTAAATTAGTTCATAACGTGGCGAGTAATTTGAGCTCCCATGTAAAAATGTCTATTCATTCAAAAGCAGATTTTACTTTTAAGAACTAAATGGTGATATTATAATGCGAGATGCCTATTTACTGTCAGATTGATTTATTGACGAATCACAGTCAGCTTAACCCCCTTCGTTCTTCAACAGTTGATTTTACCCCTCGCCATTATCTTCTCGTCTATTAATTCCTATGTCTGTGCTCATGCCCTATTTTGTATAACCTGTGGTTTATTATTTTGAGCTTCGTTACATAAGAATAAAAGACTAGAACAATAATTTAAATGCGGAGTAACAATAGAATTGTAAACAAGGCGCGTTGTCTTTAGATCCAAGTTATTTCTGATCCTTTTTAGGAATCCAACTTTTTTAGCAATTTTCTTTGCTATGTATTCTAAGTGTTCATCAAATTTGTATTTTAGTGTTGCAGTGAAAGATGCTTTTAATTCGTGTGACTCTGACATGAAATGAAATCAATTGCAATAATCGAATTCTGTCTATAAGGGAATTAATGATTTTAATAAAAATAAAGAAGACATCAGTTACCAATCTTCTAGCGGACAGAAATTATGTATTATGTTGAACGGTTTAAGTAATATTGTTTAAAAAAAAACTACTCCTAATGAGACTAAATTATGATCATCACCAGATTCGGTCTTCTGGTGGAAGTTTGACTACCAAAAGACAGTTCATTTTTGTGCGATTCATTTTCTCATCTGTGACAAACTCCGAACCCTTCATCTGCATGCTGTTCCACTATTCTATTTCTGCAGCCCTTTTAATATCATCAGCCCATGGATTTGGCGTTCTGGTAATGCATTTGACGGAATCCTACCATAGCTTTTTGGCGCCGAATTAACATCGAAAACACATTGAATGCCTCTTTTATTAATAAAAGTCAGGCTTTACATTCGCATTGCAGGGCGAACTAAACATATCAGATAATATTTCAGATGCAGAATTTTTTTGGATGTTGATTATGAAATCAACCTACTGTGTAACACAAAAATTACAGGAGCTTATTTTTGTATTAAGTACTTTGAGAAATCAAGTTTGTTCGTGATCCAGAAATTTTTATGTTATTTATTCGAATTATTTACCAGAACCGGTTCAGTTAATATCAATTTTAACACTTTATAATGTAAATTATAAAACATATCATTTTTGTTATAATACTCTATCGACAACCTACATAATATGTGAAGAGGTTGGGAGCGACTAATGACCGTGTTCAAAATTAAAAGATTTATTTGGAATGAAAAAGAAAATTTACGTGGAATAATTTTGACATGATGAATAATTTAGAACATGAGAAAGAAATATTAATAATAAAATTACAAAAGAAGAATAATAATAATAAAAGAATATGACACAAAAAAAACAATACAGTGATTAGATAGGTTTAAAAGAGACAGCCAAAGGTTCAAGAATAGTAAATAATAAAAGAATATGACACAAAAAAAACAATACAGTGATTAGATAGGTTTAAAAGAGACAGCCAAAGGTTCAAGAATAGTGTTGGTATAGGTATTTAATATGTTCCACCAAATTGACCAAGTTAACATTAAACATATCAAAATCACCAAGTATGTGTATGTTTATAAGATGCAGGAGTTCGAAAATGTCTAATTTAGAGTTCAGTATTGTAAATAAGAAAGGTAAATCATTGAGTATGGCATCATAGCATGGGAATGTGGCACTTCATCTACACTAGACCCAATCTTAAAAGCACAGAAAACCATTATCAAAATAATCCTTAGGCTACCTCTAAATACTCGACTCGAGCTTAATCTTTAATATTATGAATGTGTTTGGCGTTCGGCAGATATACGAAAAAACGATACTCACGCACGTATATACAAACATACATAATCATCAGTGGAAAGTTCATAATTGGCATAATTAATTATAACATTATAGTATTGTTGTATAATTACAGATTTGCTTTCAACTTTTCCTAACTAACTAACCATCACGCCGTTTCCGCGCAGGGGTAGGCAGAGAGGACGGACCGTCAAACAACTCGGTCTTGGCATACACTTCTTGCGTCATTCACATTCATACATCGTCTCGTACATACTCTTGACATGGCCCGACTCGAGTATCTGATTCACTTGATCGTGGCATGTCTTCCTCGGGCGTCTCCGACTTCTGCTACCATTCGCATTTGCATCATACTTTCCTACAACTTAACTAACTTTACCTAAAATATATAAATAAATACTACACAACTCGCTAAAATAAATACTACTCGCTGTACTCGAAACAATAACAAAGATTTACTCCAAATTCCTGTAATGCCTACTACTTTCGGTCAAAGAAATTTTTGCTACCTACATATAATTGCGTACTTTTTATGTTCCACAGAAAAAAGATTATAATTTTGATAAAAAGTAATAATACGGTATTTACCGGTGCCCTCACCCAAATTCGAAACTATTGATCCAACAAAAATATTGAGTGTTTATATTATAATATTTATATAGGTGTTTATTGTTTATTGTTAAGTGTTTATTTATATAGGTTATATAGGTGTTTATATAGGTATACTCACAAGTACTTAAATTAACTTTTAAAATGACTGCCTCAACACAAGCTAGCCTAGTGAGGCAGGTTATGAGAAACCTCAACTTTATCTATTTGTTATGTATTCTATCTATTTACATGTTTATAGCTGCAAATTTCTTGAATAAAGATATTATTATTATATTATATGCGTATCGTTATTCATGTTTGTATCTCAAGTGATGTATGTTGATTAAATTGGTTACTTTAGATAGGATATTGAAGAAAAAATTATGGATTATGAAATATTACAACCACAGTGCAATGGTTCATTTACTATCAAATGCATACAAATTTTGTGACATTGTTTAGAGATTAAATGTATTATTTTTTATGTAAATTCTTGATGAAGAAAATTAGAATAAACTGAGCGCATGGAAAACATCATCGGTACGCAGGTTAACACAAAAAAATATTTGGGTAGGAACCGCACGCTGCACAAGAGTCCCTACAGCTACAAACCGTTTGGAACCAATGAGACTATGGCTTCCCCAATAGAGACAGATTGCAGTGGGGAGGGGAAGGAGGTGGGGAAAGGTAGGGTAAGAAAGTACCTTACCATCCAAATCTGGTCGCCGAACAAGATTAAAGCCAATTTAAGCAAAGTTTCGATTCTGAAATTTGTTGGTTATATTAATTATGAAAGCAGTGCAATGGATTGCAATTAGTTTATAGAATTCACTTCTCAAAGATGTATTTATATTATAAATCCTACATTTGTCTACGCTTCATTAATTCCTTTGCTTCACATCTTCATCATCGAATAGTAAAATTAGATGCTTGAAACACACCTGTCGCAGGCAACGCAAACCCACACTTCCATCGCTGCGCCGATCTGGGTATCTATTCCCCAGTCTCGATCGCTCGCAATTTCCGCCGAAAGTACATACACTGGTAGAGTTTGTTATTCTTAAGTCTCACCGAAAGTACATACTACACGCCATACGTCAAAATTCATTCGACTTAAACAACGAGTGGGTCGAAGCAGTAGAGATCGGCAAAACTGTCAAAATCTCATTGCATCCTGGTGAATTGCCTTATACAAAAAAAAAATTGTTTCCCGCGCGCTTTTCGAAGTTGGTATCGGATTCGTTTAGTTCTGCAAAATTGTTTTAACCATTTTTCTGGCATTTCCATATGAATCCACCACCGCCATTCATTTCAGAAAAAGTGCGGTAGCAAATAAAAACGTTGACAGAACGACGCGGCAACGGTTTGTTTTTGACATTTCAAATTAACTCCATAGAAACCTCAAACACATCAGAAACATAGACAATATTCACAGGGTTGCCAACACAGTCATCTCTTCAACCGTGCGACACTCAAGAATGTATAAATATAGAACTTATGAAAAAAGTCGTAGAGATTTTCGTTCGTAGATGGCGCATAGCGAGTAATTCTTAGTAGAGACTCTGGAATCTGGGCTATCCAGATCGGCGTGGGATATGTAAAGATGGAGGGGGTGGCGTCACGCCCTAAACGAGTTGATTTCATATATATTAGTGGTGTTATATGGTCGTGTAAAAGCGTCGCCCCGTCTTACCACGCTTTCTACTCAAGAGCCGGTTTTACCCCCCTAGACGAGCTAAAACACTCAGGTCGATAAGAGCGGCGTCCCTTTGACAGGAGCATAAAGCAAATTTATAAAGAGATTTTATAGTGCAAGTTCTCTGTTTAACTATCAGAGTGAAAACACTTACAAACAGTAATTTATAGTAACTACGAACAACCGGGAAACGCGAAAAAAACAAAGGAATCCTATCTTCCACCAGCGATATTCATCAATCAAAGCAAATTGTACAGAATAAAAGTCACTATGGTACATAAATTAAACTGTATGTAATACAGGGTTTTACAATAAGAGGTGTTATTTTGATATTCAATCGTAAAAGATCAATGGTTTCGTTGCTTGTGTGGCACGTAGCGCCGTCTTTTTTAAAGTAAACGTTGTCCAGATCAATGCCATCTAATTCCGGCCATAAAAAATCATTCATCATCTCTCGATAGCGCAATCCATTCACCGTAACTGTTGCTCCAGCCTAGTTTTCGAAAAAGTAAGGTTCAATGACTCCGCCGGACCATAAACCGCACCAAACAGTCACACGTTGAGGATAGAGAGGCTTTTCAATAATAACTCTTGGGTTTTCCGAGCCCCAGATGCGACAATTTTGCTTGTTGACGAAGCCACCGAGGTGGAAATAGGCCTCATCACTCAAGATGATTTGCATTTGATTCACTCAAGTGAATTTTAATAATTTCAATGCGTTGTTGAAGCGTGTATCGTTCCATTTTTATTAATGGCGTAGTTTCTATTTGTCAAATGTCAAAAAATGACAGCTTCAAAAGTAACATCTACCGAAATAGCGGGCTATTCAAAATAACAACTCTTAATGGAAAACTCTGTATTACGTAATAAAATTAAAAAAAAAAAAAAAATAATATAACTGTGCCTACATAACGAAGTTGAAGGACAATAAAATCTTTAGATTTAGATCCTTGTGGACTGAAGATAATATTATTGTAATTTCCACAAAAAAAATCCTAACATTTTTCCGCAAACTATGTTTATAAAGCAGTGAAATTAAATCAACTCACATTCAAGTTGTTTTTTTTACTTCTACTGAATTCGTTTAATTTATATTCATACAAGAACAAACCGCAGAAAAGCGGCGACAAACAATAAAACGTAAAATCAAGGTTTTATTCATAAAATGACCAGCAAATAAAGAATTAAACTGTACACTAGCGAATAATGGATATTCTATGGATTGTTCAAGCAATTAAGAATAACATGTTGTGAAGATTTAAGTAATATAAATCAATATGCTCGTAAAACTATCTTCGGTTATATTTTTTTACATTGATAATCGAAAGTTGAAATCAAAAACCAGGCGTATGAAAGAAATAAAATCGAACGCGAAAAATTGCATTCGGTATAATTGCACGTCGGAACTAAATAATATGCGCGAGTCATAGACATGGCGCGAGTACTTGTACAAACTGAAACCGTTCGATGAAATTTGACATTATAAAAAAAAAACATTCCGCGGCAGGAGATTATGAAAAACGAGAAGATTTTAATTGAGCTCTGAAGGTACGGCGTTTATAATTTATTGAAAATGAATATTCTATAACAAAGGGATTTCTGAAGCACCAATTCTCTCCACTTTCAAAGAAGTTTTGAATGCTGGTATTTGTTTTCGTAAAAATTATCTTTTCAGAACTCTGAAAGATGAGAAACTCTGTTTTCTTAGAATACCTGATTAGTATGCGTACCTGATTATCCTAAACAAACAAAATTATATATATAGCGGAAGGAAAAGAGGATAATTTTTATTCCTTATTTGTTATTAAGTTAACAGTCAAATAAATTGCAATTATTGGTTTAGTTAAAACTTTATCGAGTAAAAATACTCTGTAATTTATTCCTGAAAATAATAATGACAAGTTAGATACTCTCGATAAAAATAGAATAAGACACGTAATGTAAGAAGATAACGGTCACGACTGGGACTCGAAACCAGAACCTCTAGTCTTACCGGGACCAATTGGAAAATCGTAAATTTTTATCGATATCATATTTCAACCTTTGATTATATAAATGTCTAGATAGAGTGTCGCACTGTTATTCCGACAGAAAGAACAGGCCAGATTTGAAATACTTGTGTGCGTGTCACGCACACAAATATACGCAACTTATATCGTTGACGTAAGCGCTTAACGTCACTGTAGGCGTATTGAGTGATACTAGCTCCCTAGTATTTCCCAAAAAAGTTGGGAAAAAATATGTTTCGATTTTGCAGGACCTATAATTCATTTAATTTTGAATTCATTTAAGTAAGATAGTTTTCTACATAAATATAATGATATAAATGAAAAGAAAATCATTGTTAAAAGAGATTTATTTTTATTTGATTATGTTTAACAAATAAACAAGAAATACGGAAAATAAGAAAGATACATTCCTACAATTTTAATAGATAAACAAATTTCGAATTAATAACTTTTTTAAATATAGTGTCAACGCGAAGAATTTACAAACACTTAAACACAAAGACAAACTTTCACATTTATAATATTATTATATATAGTGTACTTTGGGTAATTATTAAAACCTATTTTAAAATTAACAACGCACTCATGGGAATTTTTTTTATTTACTAGATTCTTATATTTCTTAAAGAGATGAATCATTTAAATTTACTGAATTTAAAGTTAATGTTCTTTATAAATAGAACGGCGTCATTTGCGCCTTGCAATTTTTACCTTATGTGGGTATTTTAATTTGAAGAACAGGCAACCCTGTAAACAATGCGTCAAAATATGGCGTTGTCAAGACGACGGTAAGACTAAATTACACTATTAAAACTGAATTGTTTCTTTAACTAAATGGTTATTATATGGCTTTGAAAAGGTAACTTACCTATGATAGGTAACATTTTTAGTTATTTTCAATCGTCCTTTGTAATTTCTGCACACTGTTATAGCGCAAATCGTCATTTTCAAATGTCACACAACACGTGTTTACCGCACAGCGATAGTTTTGCAACTGAGCGGACTGAACGAGCTTATCAGTCAACAGTTGGCTGATATTTTTTTTGGCGTTTCGTCGCTCGAACGCGCAATCTAGACATTTATATAATCAAAGATTTCAACTTAAGAATTACTACCCATATCCCCATATAATTATCCCTAATAATTTACCATATACATAATAGGATGCAATCTTTGAAATGATTGCTTAGTTCTTAATCAAAATATATTTGATAGGAGGGCACGCTTTCCTTGTTCTATGGGTATTTCAATAGAAGCTGCTACAAGGAACTAGCGTTCTTGATCTTTCGGCACCGGTGCATAGTCGGGAAACATGCCAAATGCGTGACCAACATTTGAAGACGGTTGACATTTGTCACATTAGAACGGGTCGTTTCTAAACCAACCATTAAGCAGTTTCCCCGCAGGGATATGCAAAGAGGACAGACCACCAAACAACTCGGTCTTGGCACACACTCCTTGACTTATTCACCTTCAGACATCGTCTCACACATACTCTTCTGTTATTCTGACTCTTGACATAGCCCGACTCTAGTATTAGGCTCTCTTGATCGGGACGCCCGAGGAAGACAGGACACTATCAAGTGGAACGAAAACTTGTAAAAGTAAACATTCTCTAGAATAATATTATTTCCACCTTAAAAAGATACCAAGTTTTCAGGTACACTAGGATTCACAACCTCAAAACTCCATACCATTCATAACCCCGAGCAATTCCGGATACACGTCAACTAGTACTTAATATTAATTAATTTATTTTATCTATCTATATGTATCTATGGAAAGACTGTCCGAAGCGAGCGGGGGGCGTTAATTACACTACAGTTTTATTCTGAGATTGACGAAATTGTTCACACTTGACCTTCAAAACTTGAGGAAGGTAACTGTTGAAATTTTGAACACTTGACGTCCAAAAAAGAAGAAAATTACTGTCTACATTTACTCATATTCTCACCTCTTTGTTAATCCTTGGCAACTCCGTGGAGTTTAGCTAGTATTCCATAACTGCGAGATATCCCAGTAGCTGCCTTCTTCCATCAATTATTTGCAGTAAATCTTTCCGTCCTTTGCAAAGCCATTTGTGTTATTTACAACTTCTCAAATGTATGCACAAGTATAATCTCCGCGACACATTATATAGTAATGTGTACATTGGATACCCGTTCTATTTTAATCACTGGCAAGTGCAAAGGTACCTAACACGATGAGCGGTGAACAACAACAAACTGAATGAACACACTGAATGGTAGGTATGTCACGGAAAGTATTAAATGTCACGAATGAGGAAGGGGGGAGGGGGGAGGGGGGAGGGGGGAGGAGAGTCGCGCGGAAACTCCCGGCGAAAGAAATGCACCCCGTAGGAGTCAGCGCAAGAAAATACGCAGTTTCTATGATTGTACCAGAAATTTTTGCTGCATCATGCAAAACGTCGTAAAATATAACTTAAAACAAGTACGCCGACAAATGGGTGAGAATTCGTATCAGCACCATATTAGTCATTTTTTAAATACTTCCATTTGAATTTCACTTTTGTTTTCTTGAATGAATGTAGTGTAATAAAGTAATGAAGTGGAATCTTGGAAGTGAAAATTAACCCACTTTCCGACATCTGATAGAGCGGAAACTCGACAGATAGATTCGTTTTTTATGACAATGAATTCTATCTACTCGTGGCACTCGTGAACAAACACAAGTCACACGCGCCTATTTTTCCGAAAATGTACAATATTTAACAAATTAAAAAATACTTTATTTAATATAAAAAATATATGTCGGTCTTACGCAATTGGGATTCGACTAAGTTGTTAGCGCGGATGACTCCAGTTCCTGGGGAGGAAGGTTCAATCCTCAGAAAAAAAATTAAGTTTTCATAGACATTTTAAAAGTTCACAACAGTTAAGAGCCGGTCCCTGAGGAGGAAGGTTCAATCCTAAGATATATATTTTTTTATTATTTTAATGTACTGTAGATATATTCGATATATTATATATTCGACCCCCTCATTACGGGCATGTGATGAAAGAAAAAACAAACAAAAAAAACAATACAATTTTTAATTACATCTATTAATAAAAATATATGTAGGTACTCATAATATATATTATAATTAAATACATCTATTAATAAAAAATGTTTTTTATGGGTGTAATAAAATATTTAAAAAAATATTTTTAACTTATTTTCTTATTATTTATAACGTTTGAATATCAAAATTATACGAGGAGCACCGGTTTACAGATAATTTTAAAACTTAAAAATTTATAACAGATTCATAGAAACATACTAATGGTTCAAATACAAAGTAGACAAAAATAAACATTGAGAACATACATAATCAACCCGATTCTAGGTAAGAAGTGGAGAAAGATTTACATAACACCCTTGTATTTAAACATCTCCCCTGGTTATTCTAAGGAATTGAATGAGGTTGAAACCTGAAATTCTATACACTAACCCATCCGACCTGAAAAGCGCTCAATGCACTTGACGTTCAACGTGATCAAAGATACCAATGGGATGCTTCCAAGATTTGAAAGGTAAAGGTCTGCTCTCAACACAGAAGTTCCTAGTGTTACAGGCACAACATATAACCCAAGTAGTGGAAATAACAAATACGAATGAATAAAAATGAAAAAAATTACGTTATTCACTTGCAAGACTGATTAAATCATTGTTGTTCCTGACATACAACCAGATCTTACGTGAAAAACAAATTTTTGTTATCATGATTTTATTTATTTCAATATTTTATGCAGAGAAAGTTTCATGACTCGGTCAGTGTTTTTGCATAGCTTGCTTTTTTCCTATAGGCAATCTTATACATTTTCCATTTCTCTGATTCTGACATGAATCTTCCTTATATTTGGTATTCAACCTTTGAGGCCTCTGGCATACTGATACTTACATTTCTTAAAAATGCTTTCAGAAAGTTTGAGAATTTAAGTGTATTTCCGCTTCTCAATAAAATCAAAATAATTAAGAAATTTTTTAAAGTATCCGAAAAAGATACGGTTTTAAATGAAATTATTAGAAATAAACATATAATTTATGTCATATTAAAATATTGAAAGGAAACCTAAAAGAGTTTTAAAAATGGCTCACATTACGTTTTTTCGTAAAAATGCTGAACTAAAATTACGAAACACTTTTTTCTTAGACAAATGTATTAAAAACATATTTAACTCTCACTTTTATGTCATTTCACATAAATAATAGACATAGTTTAATAAATTTTCCTCAAATTGCGACCGGTAACTTTTCTTTCAAAGAGGTGTACATTTTAGTTATTCTGTGGTAAACTTCAGTATTTGAATATAAACCTTGATGTTTTCTCTTTCCAACACCGTTTAGTTCATATTTCTAACTATGGTGGTAAGGGAGACACAACTATTTCTATGAGATGTTCCGAAAAGCGGACAAATTGACTCTACAGGTAAAGAGAAAAACGTAATTTAGAATTACGTTAAAAAAGATTTACACTCTCAAAGTATAAATATGGTCAGGTCAGTATGGAGGAAATGAAGACGCATCGATGCAGCCCTTCACGAATGGAATTACAGCTTCTTTTATGGATGCATCTTAAATAAGTATCTTATCTAGAAATTTAGAATAAAATCTGGACAGATTATTCAAACAAAAAGTCGGAAGGGAAAAGAGAACTTCATTTTTTAACAACTGCCACGGTACACCACTGCTTCCATGACACTCTTGACGGTTTGCTGAACATTACATATTCAGAATCACCTATTTTCAGACGATATTCACAAAGTCTGTCTTGCTTTATTAAGTTTCCTCTACAACGCCCATCAACATTGCACATCAAGCGCAGGCTCTGTTTAGATATGTATCAAATTAACTAGTTCAGCCGCTAAATTGAGCATAAAATAAACTTAATTCGTTCGTCAATAGTCAACTGTTCCAAATAACCTTTTGATTTCATCAACAACATGTTAAGTCCCTGTTTAACTTGGCCTGATGCCAAAAGGCATCCAAAAGTTATTTTTTCTGTTTACATAGTTTATCACATCACCAACAATTATTCTCGCCTTGTCTGCAGCCATTGAGCGACTTGAGATAGTGTCAAAAGATAGGGAGAGCTGCTCTAAACAATGATCATATAATATGGTTGAGAATTCTTAGAATTGCGGTTAGCCAGGATTTTCGCCCCATACCAACAATTTGTTCATCTTCATAGTTTCGCTACATTTCAACAATGTGTGTATTCATTTACATGCTAATAATAGTTGTTATTACCTACGGCTTTGAGACATGATTCCTAATGCAAAATAATGAGGCCAAGCTTACAGTGTTTGCACCAAAATTCTAGTAAAAATATTTGGATCTATGCTAGAAATTGGATATTACAGAATCATGAATGTGAAAACCTAATATATCTTAAGACCATTGTGAGGTTTGTGGGTCTTAAGACTGCGTGGGCTCTTCCCAAGGAAAGAATGCCGGATGTTAGGACGCCGATATGACCAAGTGGATTCCCCAGTGGAAACCCAGAGGAGGATTGGGGCAGGACGGGAAGGACTAAGACGAGTGGCGAGGGACAGCAGCCGCAGATCGTATGAATATACTATGTGGAGGTCAAATCCCACCTTGGGATGCGCTGCTCCGTCACGATTTGTTTAACATTAACTCCACACACGAGGAAAATTATTTCCCTCAGGGCTTATGACATCTTTGGGAATGCTGCGTGGTCTTTTTTGAGGAAAGAAAGGAGTGAACATAAGTCTTGCAAAAACCGGTGATGCAGAAGGAAACACAGACGCCGGCAAAGAATTCCACAGCCGAGCTGTTGAAATCAACACCGAGTCGGAGAAACGACCCGTTCTCAAATTTCAAAGATAATGATTCATTATAATAGTACAGATGGTATTGATTTTGGAATCAACCCAGGTGAAAAGGTAGAATAAAATTGTGTTATGTTTTTCCCCCATGGTAAGAAAGTTTATAAAATAAAACAAATGTGATGGGTTTCTAAGCGGGGAAAGATGGGCACAGAAAAAACGAGGCGGGTGGATCGGTCTATCAAGCCGGGAGTATTTATTTAATTATGTCGTGGAGTTGCCTTTCAGAGTGCACCTTACATCAAAGGGCCGCTCGTTCCAAAGGCTTGATACTTACCCTGCGAAGGAAAGCATGAATGTTCTAGGTAGAGCGGCGGAATGAAATTTCAAGGACGTTCTCATCACTCGAGCGAAGAAAGCGCCGTTGTTGAAAAAGAAGAGTAGCAATATTTTAAATAGCTGGATGCATTTGCCGTACAGGCAAAGTATTCTTTAAGAAATCAAATAATGAAATATCCCTTGAATAATTGAGAAACACGCGGTATCTAAGTTGAGTATTTAAATAATAATTATAACTTAATTCGACATGATGCCTAACAATAATATAACAGTATCATCAATATTTGTTTTCCATCTTCATATAGTCCTGGCCTCTTTAAGACCCGCATTAATACATCCTACAGCCCCTACCTTAGCCCGCTTCACAAAGCTGCCCAACAGGGTGGCGAAATAGTTTACCTGACTTTACACTGTACAGTCAGAGGTGCTCTTGTAAAAGTGTCTAAGTGTAAGTCTTGAGCTAAGTAAGTAGCCACTTACCAGAATTATTGAAAGAATTTGCCTTTCTTCATTTTTCTCTCTTCAGAGAAGTTTTCAACAATTTCAACAATATCAAAAGATAATAACAAGTTGTTATTTGAAATTATTAAATTGGAGAGTTATGCAATTCAATAATAAAGTATGCATACAATACGTAGGTACCTAGTATTAATTTCTAAACAAAGATAATAATACATTTTCTGATACAGGGAGGTATTAGCGTCAGTTACAGGCCCAGGAAGGCGGTTTCGGAGTTAGGTGTGAATTTATTAATTGACTGAGCGTAGTGAAGTCCTGTTTTAACTCGGCCATTTGTGATACATCTGGTCCAAGATGGTTGCCGTTTTGGATACTACCTTTGTATTCCGACAGAATTGGCACGATCATGGTTCCTATTACGATCCGTCAAATCGGAATAATCAATAGTATGGTACCAACAGGCCTGTAAAAAGCTTGAAAAAAGAATTGTCATTGAGATGGTGACGTTCAAAGGTTCCTAAAATTGAATAACCTAAGCTGACGTTGCTATGGACAAATTGTATAATTCCTTACTTAAGATTTGAAAAGTGAATAAATATAATATATACCTCAAATATTTATGGTTTACAATTAAGTAGCTGGGTATTTAAATAGGTAAGTGCTTACTTACAAATCTTATGATTTTAGATGAAATATTGATTTTGATCTATCGAATAAGAAAAAATTAGAAACAAACTTTATTGGACGCAGGGTGTAATGTTTAAAGAACAACTAGTTTTTTAATAGGTTTTAAATGTATCCGTAAAGGTAAGGGTCTCCGGTTGTTGGTGATTACGTACGGTTTCCGAGCCATTGGGACGACAGGATTATGCTTTAAAATATTACATAACGCAATATGAATATGAATAAATAGTTTTGTCCATACAAAAACCCAATTCTTTCAAGAAAGGCAACGAATACAATATTCTATAAAATTAGGGTCTTAGATATTCGTCAGTTATTTACTAAGACAAGCTTGTGCTACATACTATAAAATAACCTGCTGGTGTCTCCACAACATCAAGCACACACCCGCTTTTCATCAAACCTGGGATGCGTCAACACTAGGCTCATATAAACAAGGTAGTCGATAATGTCCCGCTAAAACACCGACTCTCGAGTCGAGAATACTCTAGAGGTGGGTCCTATGAGTACTTTTCGTTACTGGGTACAATGAGTACAGGTACAGAGAAATACCTGGTAAAAATACCGGTGATAAAATACTCAAAAGTATTTCATACCGACCTGAGGATTGATTCAGAATAAGTAATTCTAAACTGCACTCACATACATTCTGCCCACATATTCCCCACAAATTTTCTACATAAGCTTGATTCTCCCATTGATTATACGAAATACATGGGGGGGGGGGGGTAGCTACGGAATTCCATGTCGAATATACCCATCAGCATCAAAAATACCTATTCAAAATACCCATCAAAAATTCGTATCAAAAATACCTGGTAAAAGTTCCTATTAAAAATATTTAGTCCCGGTATAAAATACTTGTGAGTATTTTGGAACCAGGTATTTTGAAGATCTGTCACAAGTACAAAGTATCGCATGGAAATACCCGGTACTTTTACTGGGTACGACAAATACGCCTCACCTCTACTCTCGACCTATTTTAACTTTTGATGATTTTTTTGATCAGTTATGAAGCATAACATCATCTTGTTATGGTGATCAGCAGATCACATTTTGAACTTTGATCAATGTGATTACAAGCGGTCATGTGGTTATGCATATCAGCTGTTAATTTCATGAAACGCTGAAACAGACCAAGAATCATTATTTAACGGGGTACATTATGAGGTCAACAATTAAAAATGGCACTGATCAAAGATCGAAAAGTTTCAAACCGCCATCTCACCAAGTACAAGAGCCTGGCCTCTTTATAGCGAGGAAAAGCTTAAAATAAATTACTAAATTATTGTTTCTTCAACGCACTGTAACATGTAATGATTTGTAAGCTTATTTTTAAAAATTTATTAAAAAAATAAATTATAAAAATATGTATTCAATGAATTTAAAAAAACACACGTAAGGTTGGCAAGTATTTTAAATGTTATTTTCACTATATAATAGCTTCATAAAGTGCCCTAAAATCATAATCAATACGTTTTAAAAGTTTGCAAGTATGTATGTATTATTAAGGATCACGGTAATGCGCTAAAAGATAAAGACCTGCCCCGGATTTTCACAAACTTTATGAGACCCAGCTTTATGGATTAATTAACCACCCGTCGATAGTGAATCACTATAAAAACAATATATTATTAAAACTGCCGGTTCATTAAGTGCATCGTAAAATGTAATCCGAGCTGAATATCAGATAATATAATCTAAAAATGATCAGGCGCTGCCACACGAACACTTCGGAGCGGCGCGGCGGTACCACGCGCCGCTCCAGGCCGCCAAGCAGATAATTCTTGCAATGGACTGCAATGTAAAGCATAACCTTACTTTCGCACTGTAGGTACTTTTCTGCGCGGCGGCTTGGAGTGCCGCATGGTACCGCTGCTTCGAAGTGTACGTGTGGCAGAGCCTAATGACTTATAACTCATAACATGACAGTTATAACTCGTAAACATTGGACGCTTTCTTTTTTTATGAAATATCAAAATATAGAGGAGAGACGCCACGGGAGAAGACACGCTACAAATTTAACTAGAAAAATGTAGCAAAAACTTTTTACTGCATTTTGATGCCTTTTTTTATTTACACGAGGGGAGAGATACCATACGTGACTATGTTTTAATTATTTTAGGAAAATTAGAGTACATCCAAAGATAAAACCTTATCGAGGGAGAGTATAAAGGAAAGGAAAGAGGGAGAGGAAAATCTGATGCTGAGTAAAAGATGACTCCAATATGAAAATTTCAACAGATTCTCCTTCTGAAGTTTTTACTACCATCCGATCTAGATCTGCCCACACTGGGCTTACAATTATTATTGTCACAGAGAAAGAATTTATAATAAAAAAACTAGTGAACACGAATCCAATTCTGACACTGACAAAATCAACGGTTACACATAAGCAAATAGTTTATTAAATTAGACAACATCCCCAGAAAATTTAAGGCATAAAAAAAACTTTTCGGGTGCAGCTAAAATGTGGAAAATGGATCATCATCTTCTGACCAGGATTATTTGGGCCTAATAGGTTAGTAACAAATATAGAGCAAAGTGAATCAGCGAAATCCCTTTGTATTTTTGGTTAAAATGGCTCATCGAGAACTCTATTTCCGGTACCTAATGTAGCAAATCAGGGATGAAAAAAATTTCCGAATAAAATTATAAAAAAGAAAAATAAGGTCTCTAATAATCACCTCCAATGCCTGGAATCTCACCCACACATTGAAGAAAAGACGACATTTTTTTCAGAATTTATTAAAACACTTTTATTACCCTATCATGTTTTAAATATTTTTTTTATTATTAAAACCCCATGGACGATTTTATTTTTATTTTTTCGATAATGGATAAGTGTTGATTTATTGCATATTCGTTGCATATGGCATAACCGATGTATTTATTTCCATTATTCCTAAATGGGTGGCGTCTCTCCTGGTTTTAATTAATTACCGCACTTAATTTGTTAAAAAAAATTATATATATCACTGGGGTTTTAGATTTTTAGATTCTTATTTCAGAGATTGTAGTGAGACTGAAAGAATTAGGAGGAGGAAGATGAAGATTCGTAAGTACTTGCCTTGATCTGGTTACCATATATAGTTAGAGTCAATTCAAGCAACGCCAACATTTCGAAGATAAATGAAAATCTACTGAGACGCACTTTCACTAAGAATAAAACTCGTTGAAAAGGGAGTATGTCAATCCCACAACCCGTTGTAAGATTCGAGCTCGATACGTCCGACTGCTAGCTAAATAGTTACAAGCAACACAATCAAACTGTATTACAAAATAAAACAGGTTCCATATTCCTGCTCTTATCCTACATATTTCAATTGTATACTGCTAACTGCGATTGCCAAAGGAAGGTACTCAACTAATAAACTCTCTACCCATACCTAACTAACTCACTAACTAACAATCGCAGAATTTCAATTTGAAGGGTAGGTATGAAGAAAGAATTTAACGCCATACTAATATGTCCTACGTCTTGCCACAATTACTGCATCATTAACACATAGTTACTTTTCAGATATTTTGAATCTCGTCATGACTCGACTCAACAATTTGAATGTGCCAGTTATTCTTGACGTGTTCCGACTTCTTCCATTTCGCTCAAACTTAAAGGGGTCTTAGATCCAGTTACATTGATATCAGATTGTCTTATTCATAATTTTATCGCTTTTACACCACAAGGATCTGATTTCAAATACATCACACAAATACACAGTCTTTTGTCCACTTTACACCCAACAGTGGTTAAATTTTAAATTCGTATTTAAATTTAACGCATCTAAAATAAAACTTTGAAACAAAATTGGGAATTTCATTTTTTCTAAATTGTGCGAGTCTGAGTTTGTTCCGTATTCGAAAAAATAAGATTCGTGCTTAAATGTAAGTTGGGCTTTCGTTCTCTTGTCACGTTTCAAACTTTGTAAATACGACGGTGAATTCACAAGTAAAAATATACTTCTATACACGGTGACCGGACACTCGTAGTACCTACATATTATAATTATACCCAAAAATATCATTGTTTTTTCGAATATTTCTACATTGTTTATATATTTTTTTCATTTTTATCAGGTTAAAAAACTTTTAGAGCCAGGTCTTTGCTTCGGCACATTTTAAAAGACATTGACATTTTTTACAAATTCAACCTAAAATTTCCAACATTGGATTCGATTTACTCGACAACGAAAGCTTAAATCAAAAACAAGTTCACAAAATCGACTCCAAATGTGATGTAGATTCACCAGTATACTTTATATATATATTTTTTTTTATTTACTATATATTTCATAGAATCAGTAGCTTATTTTATGACCAAAGGTAGACGGTATGTAGTTTTTTTCTATTTATCAAAATGAAAAAAGAGCATTGTAACGCGGGCAAAGCCGGGTTGTAACAAAATGAAACATAAAAACATATTTATTTTCATATAAATTAGTGTTTAATCAATAGATAATTTGAAGTATTGTTACAATACAGCATCAAATTTATGTGGGACAAAACTGCTGTCGGGCGAAATAAAAACTTCCGAACAGAATTACGATTCATTCTTATTCTCGGCAAGTATACAAAATAAATAACGTGAGACGATATTGCAGCTGAGAAATATTTCTACTGAGGAAATCGTGCATCACCATAAATTATGTAGGTACCTAGTTGTTAGTCCGATGCAAAAATCAAGATCATATTACTCTTTAGACCACGAGTCATGCAAAGTGTATTATTTAATGGACTGCAATTTGACGCCCGAAATAACAAAGATAAGGTCCTGTCCTGTTGTATGTTGTAACGCCTCTTTCTGTTAAATCGTTTTTGAGAGCGTGGGAGAGATTACAACCTAAAATTCAGTCATCAGCGGAACGTCTTTATTATTCCCAGGAGTTGAAAACTTGCTAGGTTTCAAGTAGGTACAGCACATCAACTTCAAGGACGTCTTTATAGCAGTCTTTACATGTAAAATAACCTGGGAACGGAAGCGTTCAATAAGTTTCTATGGTAACGTACTATTGATAGCTTCTTGTTAAATCATTTAATATGGCATTAGAGTCCTACTTATTCTTATTTTTCTTTTTGCGTCCTTCGTTCGCACTCCCACGCCCACACCAACGTATTCAATGAGCTTTGTCCTGCCCTAATGCAGGGGTCTTGAATCTGCGTGAGTCTCCCAAAATGGGATGAATATTAATCTTAACCAGTGGAACGTCGATGGGTCTCTGGAGAATATGCGAGCATTCTAATATGATTTTCATCAGAATAATTTGCGACAAGATTTTGCAAAAAGTGTATGAAAAACAATGTGCATCGTTTGAACTAATAAAACATTAGGTTCCATTTAATTATTTTTTTCTGTTTTATGCTCTTCAACCGCCTTCAACCGGTTAAAGAGATGGACTCAATAATAAAATAAAATAGTTTAAGATAGTATTGTTAACTCTGATTTTGAAATATGAGATCGACAAAAATGACGTAGAATAATTAGGTTCCTATGGCAGAGTTGGTTGAGACGTTGTCCCGGTAAGACATAAATCTTGGGTTCGTTTCGAAACCGTTATTTTTTTCTGTATCTTGTTCTGTTTCATGTTTCATTTAGGTTTATTAGTATTAACTAATTCTTCAATGATACATTAATAATAAGATATAATAGTAAATTAGGCTAATTAACGAAAATGATTTAGATATTACATATTGTGGATTTAATTAACATAGTATTCAGTTGTTATTCTTTCGTTCAAGTCTTAGGTTATATCGTCGAAGGTACATAAATATATTTAATGACTAGCTATACCCCACCAAGCGCTGCTGTGGCTCAGTCTATCTCTGCAGATAAAGAAACAATATCGCTGGTTGTTTTTACGTCCAACAGATGGCGACGTTTTTTTTATTATTTAAAAACATGGTCTTACCTGTCACAGGTGACATTTATATAATATATGTATGAATTCAATATTGTGTTAAAATTTCAAAGCAGTTGGTTAAGAACTTTATGATATTTAAAATTTTGAACAAACGAACATTGTCATTTTTATTTATATAGATAGATAAGATGGATTAAATAACAATTAAACACTTTTCCCTTCATTAATAAACGTGTTTTAAATTTTGCACAACTGATAAACAACCATTTGCCCTACATTAATGGTTGTTTATCAGTTGCGTAAAATTAAAAACACGTTTATTATTAAGGAGGTTTGGTTTTAACGATATTTATTATTTATTCTTTACGTACATCTATTTAAGGAGGGTTTACATATATTTTTACTGTTCGCTAGGGACATTCTGTGTCGAGACAGGCTAGTTAACAAATGTTTTACTATAACTCTATACATGAGCAGGTATATTTCATTCAGAATCAATGGTTCCTTCATTAGAATACAAAGTACCAACCTAAACAAACCACAGTGTCACCTACTCAAACCTACCTCACACCCAGCATAAAACAAACACCATATTAACAACAGTTCTAAATTTATGTATTATATACAAATGTAAATAATTAGGTAGACACTGTAATGTATGTATAGATATTATATGTATGTATAGAAATTATATGTATGTATAGAAATTATATGTTTGTATAGAAATAATATATATAGAAACAATAATTAAAATGAAATAGAAGTATGGACATTAACACAACTGTAAAAATAAATTGTGGGAGAAAATCAGGGGGTAACTAATTAGGTAGATACCTATTAATGAGAAAAAAAATTTAGGGAGTAATTTAGATTTAGAGGCTATTAGTAAAAAGGATTTGGTTATTTATAATTTGTTATTCCCTGTTCAGACTTTTTTATTTCTAAATTATCTAATTGTAATCCTTGGAATTATCAAAATTAACCATTAACTATCAATTTATATTGTATGGTACCCAAAAAAGTTTGCGATCCCTGTCTTAGGCGAAGGTTAATAGCTTTTGTAGTTTAGAATTAGCAGAAGGTGCGTAGGTTTGTTTATCGCAGTGACTGATAAGATGTGCCTATCGAAGAAAAACAAACCGTAAAAAATAAATAAAAATATGATGAAAGTAAAAAAAAATTGCTTTTTATATTTAAAATTTCATCTTATTACCATCTTCTCGGCAAACAGATTAATGGGCCTACTAGTTCCTTACCAAATTTATACTAGGAAAAAATATAATATATACATAATACATTTTGATCTGATTTTTTTTAATCTTAATTTATTCACTACTTTCACACACCACTGTTTTGTAGGTTGAGTTATGTTCCTATTGCAAAAAGTACAGGTGATGTGAGTCCCATTTCGAAATTATTATTTAACAAAACGCCAGTAATAATACTAATAATAAAAATAGAATTTATTCCAGAATAAATAGTAATAGTAATAAATATCCCCGATGCATGTCGAATCATTGAAATGAATATTAGCTTAATTAAAACCTAAAGACCCAAAATATTATTACGGTCACAACTGTTTTCATTTGCCCTTTAATTTAACTGCTAAAACAATTATTTATTGGTTCGCGAATTGCTTCAAACGCTAGGAGCGCGGTGTGTGGCTAGTGTTCAAGCTGATTCGATTAACATCGTAACCTAAAATGATCGATTATATCCTTGAAAAATGCTAAACTACAAACAGCTTCTCCGTATAAAATGTTTCGAATCTGAAAAACATATATAAATTTGGGTATAAAAAAACAATCTGTAAACTTTGTGTGAGAAAGGGAACCATGTCACTGATAAGATCTTAATTTTTTGTCTCAGGTCTTTGTATCGAATAATGTTTTTGGGTAGAGAATCGAGTTGTGTATATTCAATATAGGTACTCTGTATGCTTTACTTTATGTATAGTGGTTTTAAAGATGTGCCAATTTCACATTAATTTACTTTTAAAACATACATTTATAAGTTGTTCAATAATCGGGCTTTGTACGATTTGTGTATTTATCCAAATCAAAAAAATTCTGAACCTACTATGTTAATTTTAAGAAAGGCAAGGCGGGATTCCGGATTTTGAGAGACTCGTGTTGAATGTGTCATAAAGACGACCAGATCATTTTTTTTCTAACATTAATTCCACGCATGGGGGCCCCAACACAAATAATTTTCTCAGGGCCTTTGTCATCTTTGGGGTCGCTTTCAAGCAGAGTTTCATTTTATGGAAAAGAAGAGGAGTAAGTTCTGCGAAGGAAAAAGGTATGAGGGTAGGAATCTACCTCTAATTCAAATAGGCAAATCAAAAAACTGATACGGTGTTGTTATTACTTTAGTGAAATTGTATTACAAAACCTACATAATATGTTTAGTGTTTCACCGACGATGCTTAAGATATTTTAATGTTTTTTTGTATCTCAAAATGTAAATAATTACATAATGAAATTATAATGGTAACTGATAAAACTTATTTTTCGATAAATCAAGAAAATAACAGTCCTACCTCCAAAAACGTTAGAATTTATAAAAAAAGTCATTTAACTTACGGCAATTACGTGCATATAGCCCAAATCTGTGTAGAATATTTTGTTACGAATTCATATCACGCGGAAATCATCAACCAATTTACAACACCAATGAATGTGAGTGAGCAAAGTTGTAAAAAAATATATCTAGGTGTGTGGAAAAGATAATTTATCTTTCCAAAATGCAATAAAAAACCATGATCTAATAAATAAACTAAATACCTGCGATTATTTTAAAATTTGGATAGCGCAGCGAAGTAATAACTTTTTCGGCCAATAAAACTTGATAAAATGGCTGTACAGCAAAAAACGTCATAACAAAAAACTTATTCAGAGTTGAATTGATTAATTGCCAGCAAGCGCCCACTGCAAGCACGGAACCAAAACGAGGATTTCCTTATGTATTCTAGTTATTAAGACGACACAATACCTTAAAATTAATTCGGAATCTTAACGACGTAAGTGAAGAAGACGTTTACAAAAATATTCTGCGCCCGGCCCAGTGTATTGGACGGACCTACTGTCGAATTTAGCAGGCCTACAAAATTGATATTTCCGCGGGGTTTATTTTAATTAATTCTAATAAACGTAATACTAAAATCTCGGATGTTTCAAATAATTATTTATTCATCATCCAGAAAAATAAAATATGGTTCTAAATACTAATTTTATAATTGAAAAACATTTTATAAAATTTTCAAACCGTTTAACATGAAATGTTTTATGTATTCATATACGCCCGTTCGGCTTTTACATTAACCAAACAATTTTAAATCAATTATGTAACATGCATTCAAATAAACATAATAACCGGTCAGTAGCTGAGTTGGCATGGCGTTTGGGTCCCACACCAAAGTATCGCATGTTCAATTCCTCGGCTGGCTTAAGTCCTTAGACAACAGTAGCAATAATTTCGGCTTACTTTGGTGGTATTAGATTTTCATATATTGTCAGGTTATTCGTAACCCAGGAATGTTTTTTTTTTTTTTTTTAATAATATTTTTATAGCATCATGTTGTATATACGTAGATATATATATAATTCTGAAAAAAAAAATCTTCTTTAAAAAAATATTTTCTTTTTAGATCTCGACAACAGCACCACCAGGGGTCACCGGGATCACCTAACAGCGCCAGCGGGTCCAAAACTTTCCTATATTTTATGCTGGAACCAACCATACACATTCACAAAATTTCATTGAATTCGGTTGGTCGGTTTCGGAGAACAGCGTGACCAAACACTGTGAAACGTGATTTTTATATATTAAGAAGATTAAGATAATGTTAGACAAACAAAATGTTTCTGATTTAAATTTTAGTGTGAAATAAATGAAAATACATATTAACGAAACTGAATTTATTTCCAAGCCTGTATAGCCTTTGGACTGGGGAATTGATAAAATTGTTGGTTTTAGATGAATGAACAAAGAACAACCAGTTATTATGTCAGGTTGCATCCATTAAGCCATTAACTTATTCGAATAAAAGTACCGAATCGCTCATGGTTCTTCTGCAAGTCCGTTAAATTCAATAATTTCACTAAATTATCATAATTAATTTGGTAATAATGGTAAGATACTGTTGTTAGTAAGTTTAAAAACAAATAAATTACTTCCGTGGATATCGGTCTGAAGAGAAAGATATCATGGTATCTTTTTAAAATAAGAGTGTATTATGTTTTTTTTAGAATCAAATATCATGGTCACCCTAAATATTTACTACAGGGTTTTTCCAATAAGAGGTTTTATTTTGATATTCAATCGTAAAAGATTGATGGTTTCGTTGCTTGTGTGGCACGTAGCGCCGTCTTGTTGAAAGTAAACGTTGTCCAGATCAATACTCTCGATAGCGCAAGCCATTCACCGTAATTGTTGCTCTAGCCTCATTTTTGAAAAAGTAAGGTCCAATGACTCTGCCGGACCATAAACCGCACCAAACAGTCACACTTTTCAACAATAACTCTTGGGTTTTCCGAGCCCCAGATGCGACAATTTTGCTTGTTGACGAAGCCACCGAGGTGGAAATGGGCCTCATCACTCAAGATTATTTGCATTTGATTCACTCAAGTGAATTTTAATAATTTCAATGCGTTGTTGAAGCGTGTATCGTTCCATTTTTATTAATGGCGTAGTTTCTACTTGTTAAATGTCAAAAAATTACAGCTTCAAAAGTAACATCTACCGAAATATCAGGGCTATTCAAAATAACACCTCTTATTGGAAAACCCTGTACATGACACTGTAATGAATTGGCTGGTATTAACTTAATAGGTACCATGTAGGTATCCAATTTGTAGTAACATTGATGTTACAATATTGTTCTCTCAAAACGTAATCTTTGTGTTGTGTTTATTATTTTGTAAAATGATTAACCTCAACACAGGATTGTCCTAGTGAGGTTAAAAATTCTAACGTAAAACAGATAAAATTTAAAGAAACAACAAACAATAGTTACAAATTCGTCGGAATTAATTAAAAGATAAGCCTCTAGCAAAACCTCGTTGTTGAAGTCTTGTGTCGTCTTAATTTGATGTAGAATGGGAAGATTTTGTGTATATGCACATAAGCATATCATACGAGATGTCACTTGAAGACTTAGAGCGCCAACGAAGTGACAGTTTTCCCGAAATAAAATTAAAATTAATGATACAGGCACACCGATATTGCGGAGGTAGGTACCCAGTCGACAATGATAATACCAACCAAAATAACTCTGTTGGTCGTTGGTGTTCATTTGGTTAGTTTTTTTTAATGTACAATAATATTAAATTTAAATTCAATGTTTGTCGACATCTTCCAATTCCTACCTACATACATATATCCTAAAGAATACCCACATATGAACTAACCAGTGAGAAACTTCTTACCTCTATGGAACTAACGCCAAATCCAACCTCAAGAAATAATGCTACACGTTTTTATTTTAAAAAAAAATGTAGTTTGGTTAGGTATTTTAGCCTAAAATCCAAATTTTGTATGAAAAAGGCCGCGCAGCTGTTCGCCCTTAAAGTGATAATTATCTCACCCAATATCCATCATCACACATGATGATAATAATAAAATTGACAACACATACAACTGATGGTAACAAAATGAGAAGACAAAAATAAACCGAAAAAATCATGCATTTGTGAAGAAAAATCCAAACTTTACTGCGAGGTTAAAGTTTCAACGTTTTTTGTTCAACAACCTAGCCGTGTTTTTTTGTCAGAGGTCCGGAACGATAAATAAAAACGCATAAATTTATGTAAAATATACGTCGTTGGTTAACTAGGGAATTAAAAGTTTAACGGTACAGAGGTGTTCGATCAAACCTATTCACAAAATCCAGATGAAACCTTCCGTCCTCGTGTCATCCCTTCTTTTTTTCAAACATATAAATATTCTTTTCAATGGTAAGCATTCGTGGCACGGTTACACATTTATATTGTCTCGATATGAAAACTCTTTTCGGTATGGCAAAATGACATGAGTGACTACAACTGACAAAACTAATTATAAAACCGATGTGTAGGAATTCGCAAAGAAGGTGGTTAATATATGACCGGTCTTCAGTGTACTCGATATACTACATGTTAATATTGTACAAACAACAACAACTTCATTATACAACTTCATAATTTTGACGGCAAATAATTAGGTGTCAGAATGTCAAAACCACGAAAAACCATTTGTTTTTTTGAAAACTTTTGGCTTGACTTGCCGGTCTTGGTCTCGTCGAGAAAATTTGTGTAAAATATTTGATAAAAATGTCCTGACGCTGAGAAATATTGTATTAAACGTGTTTCTGTAATTTGCGTCGTTTATGAAAAAGAGGGAGAGATTACAACAGAGCTATCAGTGACACGTCTATAAGAGTCTAAGCATTTTTCTTTGCCCCAAGAGGATCGGGCTCAATTCCCGCAGCAGCGTACCAACACGTAGTGTCGCTATGAACAATGAACATCCTACTTTGAATTATATACGCTCTTCAGATACGAGCATAGTGCTCGGTTGATGTCTGATCTATTGGATTATGCATGGTGGATTTGATTGACCAAATTGTTAAATGATTCCCATACACAAAGTCGTCTTGCTCGGTTCGTTCTTCACCTCGATTTATAACTTATGAAATATACTTGGTAATCACAACGTTGTCGACTACCTCTTTTGGGCTTCTGAACTAATGTAGGTCATACTTTGATAACATAATTCAGATATAGAACAACATAAAGTAGGTAGAAAAACAAGACCAATTATTGATGGTGTCTTTTAGCTGTCGAATCCAAGTGCCCTTGAGTATCCTGGACGGTTGTTTATAAATAAGGAAAGGAAAGCGTATTAGATATAAGTGAGGGAACTTCCCCGTGATCGCATCTTGAATCATTGCAATTAAGAGAAAAAAAACTGTTTCGTTGTTTAATATGCCTCATCGGACATACATTTGGATGTGAGGTCTCTCAGAACGTGTCAAACCCAAGGCCTAATAATTGTGGTAATTAATAATAATCCCTAATCGACCGCAAGCGAAAACAAATATTTGAAATGCTTTATTTTATGAATAAAATGTACGCTTGAAAATTAGTATTCTATTCAATTTATTAAAACTAAATAATAACTAAATCCTATCTAGTAAATAAACATATTTCAGCTTTAAAACTGGGTCTGCGTTGTGAGAGTAAAATTGCTGGAACTGCTCCATTTGAGGATATCTACTGTAGCCAGTCCCACCGACTATGGTATTCACATAAAAATGCACCATGACATGTCGATTCAGGGGTTGACCGTCTACGGTTAGAAATCCCGCGAGTTTCGTGGGCGGATTTACATGCAAAAACCGGTATCTTTGGTTCCAGGGCCTAAATTGTTCAACAAAGGAACCATCGACTGGCCTTGAACCGCTAAAAACAGCGACAGCGCAGGTATAATTCGCTCGACACCGCGCTCTATATTGCCCCGAGTTAACTTAAGATACTGGCACCGCGGGCAATAACTAATTATAATTATCTACACCGAGCAATAGACCGCCGACAGCGCATCTCGCATGTAAAACTTATATAATATATTATGTATTACGTAAGTTCACATAATCGACAGTGTAATATTTGCGAAATTCAACGAACTCAAAAATACAGATGCTGTATTTAATATTTTCCTTTAAAAACTAACAATATAAACATGTCACCGTTTGTAATGTTTACTTTTTGATAAGGTTCACGGTGACCGCATTTCTATGCAATAAACCAGATATTCCACGCTTTGCGATATTTCACACAGATAGAACATCGCGAGTACTATCGCGGTTACTTTATCCGCAAGCTGAATTTTAAATGGGCGTTTGGATATCAAGAGTGAACGCATTACTTTAATGGTTTGGCGTCGGTCCGGCGTCCACTTCCCGGTAAGACTTTCTTTTCAGAGAATCTATTCTTATTGTTAGTATGTACTTAAATATGTAGTTGCTACTGCTTAGTATCTACTTAGTTGCTAAGAGGATCCTTCTTAATGATTTGTCTAATTATTTGAACAGTAACGCACATTTATTACATATATTTCGTTTTTTTAACTTTACATAAGAGGCATTGGTGTCTCTCAGAGCCTATATTATAAAACATATACTTATGAGGTGGTTGTTTTAAAAGACAGGAACAAGTGAACTTGCTTATTGAAGAGACCGTGTGGAAGAGAAAGCAGCCACATCATTCCAAATTCGAGCAAAGTCTCCAGGCTGTTCACCATTTTTAGGAATAATATATTTTTTTTAAATTCTTCGGAATAGGTTCATACCATTCAAATACCGGTAGAAAGAACACACCTAATTATAAAAAAATATATATAAAAACGCTGCATAAAACCTAAGACCCAACAGATGTGCACAACTTATTAAAAAATGTACTTACAATATTTCAAAGCGATTTAATTTTTAAACAAATATCATGATTTTTTTAGATTTTGAAGATCGTCATCGCTCGCAGTTAATGTTTACTTAATGTTATGTATGAATGTAGTAGGTAGTATTGCGGCGGGGAAAGAGCAGTTAATGTTTGCGGTTAGCGATGGCGTGTGGGTCCTGGTGTAGGTAGATACCTCAACTATAAATACCTCTGTAAGGAAGTAAGATAAATGGGCCAATGTTGAGTTGTGACTTTTTGACATTTTGATACTTTGATATTAGAAAACATGATTCAAACACATTGTGTATTGTGTAAGTGCTTGCATAGCAGGTACGTAAATAAACTGCACTTAAATATATTAATAATTAGGATTCTAATTATAAAACAAACGAACAGCTAGATAAACAAGCACACATCAAATATTAACCAGAAAAAGGCATTCAAGCTGTTATCACCAAAATAACGAATTACAAATGACATTTATTTATTCGTCCTTCGTTATGAGACGTTTGACTTTCAAAAAGGTGACAATGTTTTCGAGTGAAAAGGAAAAAAAAGGACAGGAAACAAAAAATAGCTCTAGCGATATAAGTAAGTACCTACAGTGATACCTCGAAATTCAGATTAAACTGACAAAGCACTCAGTTGTTGAATCTACATGTTTCAATGCAAGTTTTACCGTCACTGCTTGTAAATAATGTTCTGCGCGCGATGCTCACGTCATACCGAACTCAAAGTTGAACTTCTCAAATAATGCAGAGTATAAAATTTAAAAACATTCAAAAAATTTATCAGAATCAGAAACAAATTAAATAAAAATTTAAAATGGCAGATAATAAATAATAAAATAATTATATCACCACACTTTAAGATGGGTTATAGAGTACTTGGCAAGACTTGAGAACCAATCAGAGAAGGCAGAACACCAGATGTATATCTCCCCAATTACGCCCATAAACGCACACTGGTAAAATTTGTTAAAAATCCGGTATAATATAATATCGGTAAAATGCATAACTCTTCCATTTATCAAATTTTACAGGAGGCACAAAAAGCTGTTTTTTAAACTCTTAGTTTTTTTTTCTTAGGGTTGCGGGGCCGATTAAGGAAGAGGATGAAGGAGGGCTTTTTAATGCGGGTCTTGAAGAGGTCCGGAATATATGAAGGTGAAATGTACTTAAAATTTGTACACTTTGTGTAGTAAAATTATGTAATAATTTTGAATTTTTGAATCATTTTTTATTAAGTAAATTTTTAGGTGGGTCCAAATATATAAGGTAGGTTATCTATACCAACATAATAGGAATAACATTCCAATAACATCACTGTAATGTTTTACAATACAGAATTAGAATCATTCGCTTTGGGTGGAGGATAAGTGTTCATTAATGCAAACATTTTGTTAACAGTTAAATACTGAATATATAGTTAAATAATGAATAATACTTACTCAAATTTTACTTAAAATAAACCAATTGCGACGCAAAGACAAATTATAAACATAGAAAATGAAATAAAAGCCGAGAGTGAAATAAATCGCAAAAATAAATGCCAACCGTCTCAAAATTTTATTTGGAAAGGAATCAACTATGGTATCAATATATCGATCAAAAGTTTGTCTTATTGGAGATTTACATCATTATTCTGGATAATAGTCACCCCTAAAAAAATATCTAAGGACTCTCATGGTCTTTTTTTAAGCCTTATTAATGAACTCACTCGAAAAATGAACAATTCCAAAACCTGCATTGACCATTTAGAATAAAACATAAAACACAAGCAATCTGTTATGCGTGAACTGACAATAACTAACCACTTTATAACAATCCTAGTAATAAACATATAAATCAATGGAAAACTTAACCCTTGGAACCTTTTAAGACCAAATACGTCCAAAATTTCGTTAAATTTTACCACTGTGCGTCGCTTTGGTACGCAAAAGCACGCGACATTTGAAATTGGTTTTACACTCGTTTTTTTGTTCAGCTGCGTTATTGACAAATTTTTGGCAAAGAAATTATTGCATGGTTGTTTTTTAAATAGTATTATTATATAAATCGACTAAATAAAATAAATTATAATTAGGAATTAAAACGATTACACGTAAACTGATTTTAGTTGAAAAAATTTCACAGAGCAGAGCGGCACTAAGGTAAAGAACGTCTTTATACCCACGCCAGCAGTGGGGCGGTAACTGAATGCAATGCGTGAAACCCTTACGTAGACGGCATAAGGGTTATTTCACAATTGCAAATTCAATGATCACCTCCCCGACAATCGATCAATATTCGTGTAAAAATAAACAATGCGAAAATGCATATTTTGTTTTACTTTATGAAGTTCTGGTATTACATATGTATATGAAAATTTCCTCCGATAATCGAATAAAAAATTGAATTTGCCACATTATACAATAAAAACATATCCGAAAATGGGTTTGTAAATATGATATTTTGCACTAGACAGTTTTTTTTTAGGCCTGATAGTTTATTTTTTTCTAGGCTTATAAAAAGTCTTATAAAAAAAATGATCGTCTGCTGACAAGGCCAAGATGTGTTCTAATTGCAGTATTTAATTAAAGCATCTGTAGTATTTCTAAGCAATCAAATGTTCAAACCAAAAACACCTGATTTTGCATTACTTGGTATTGGATCACATTAAAAGGATAAATTAAAGGAATAAGTACTGGGGTTGAGATCCGTCCCGATACTTCGGGACTGTCACCGTTATGGAGTCCTCTGTCCAGATGAAACCCATAATGTCCCAATTTAAAAAAAGTGATTTGAAATTTTAACGCCCAAAATTATTATCTGGATTAAATATTGGGTTTTTGTTTTTTTGTTAATATGTACACCGCGCAAGAGACCCAACTGTTCCCAACCGTCTGGAGTCAGTGAGACTATAACCAATTGGGGTATTTGTGAGGCTGAAGGTTGTGGGGAGGGGAGAAGAAGAGGAAGGAGTACCTGGCTATTCAGATCTCGTGACCAAACACGGCTAAAGCCTTTTCAATCAACGTCACAATTCTAAATGGCGTTTTACATTAGGGCGATACTTAGGAAGGGTTTTTTAAAAATTAATTTCAAAGTTGATTTTCAAGTTCTGTGAAGGTTCTATTCAGTTTCTGTTATTATAAAATGAGTTACAATGAGTTTTTTAACTCATCGGGATTGTTCTAGCAAGAAATAAAAATAAAATATCATTATTGGCCAGTTGTTTCACAAAACTGAAATAATGACAGAATTTGAATAGAACCTTCACAGAACTTGAAAATAAACTTTGACATTTGATGAATTGTTCAAATTCTGTGAAACAACCGGTCCTAAAAGAATCTTTCACCCTGGAACGTGCGGCAAGTATACTGTATATTATGTTTAATTAATAAATTGTGAAGTAACAGAAACTAATCAAATAAAATTTACTTGCGCACGCCAGGATTCAAAAGGTTTAAAGGTTTGCTCTATTTTTTTCCAGCAAAGAAATGTCGAATTGTTTTACATAGATTTCAATGGTATCTAATAAAATTGTTGAAAATAAGAGATAACTTTAAGTATTTGGATCAATAAATTAACGTAGATACTAAAACACCGATGAGTTGTAATACAAAAACTGATTAGCCTTTTGACGAGATAACAAAACAAATAAATTATACTTATTCGTAAAAAGCATTTACTTTGTGGCTTGCCATAATTACAATATAAACACGTACTTGTTTTAAACCATTTTATTTTAACAAATCTCCATAGGTTACAGAAATGCCCTCCCTTAATCAGGAACAATTATATCAGGTGTAGTAAATGTCTTGTACAGGTATGTGCTACTTTATTAATTTGTGTTTCAAATTATAAAATATAGGTCATTAGAGATTTATGAGTATTTCTCAAAATAAATGTACGTAACGAAAATGTAGTTACGAAATAGTGTTACGAAATAGTCATAAGACGTAACTAAATAGTAAACATAAGGCTTGTTTACACAATGGCAAATTTTATTTTACTTTTTTTATTATTTATTAAATTTAATTTGTTGTCGTCTTTTTTAAATGTAAGTAATTATCCTTTACTTTTTTATTTATTGTACATACTACAAACATACATAAACTCACGACCCAAATAGTTGTATTTTGTTATACCCGTTGTAAGGGGCTTAAAAAAAACAAGGGAGTACAAATATTTTTTTTTTAATCAAATTATCAGCTCCCAAATTTAAGTACCTAACACGATATTCAACAAATCTTAAGAAGTTAAAGAACAGGCACTGTTTAAACTATTAAAAATTTAATAACATACAATTATTTAGTTTGAATCACTATCCATTAGCGTTTTATAAATTTCTTCCTCATCTTTATAATAATTGAAATCTTTCCAAGACACATTTGGTTTCACAGTCAGTTTTTCAGTCTTTGGTTTATCACTCCGCTTTGGCGCATGAATATAGTCATTTAGTGATAGAGATTTAGAGATAAGGCCCTTACGAACCACTTTCTTTTTTGTATGGATATTTTCCAGTTTTTCGTTTTTAAGAATAGTCACTCCACATGGTTTATCTTTGATTTTGTGAGAATCTTCAATTTCATTTTCATTATTCATATTTTCAATATCAGTGTTATTTTCTATGGCATTATTATTTCCTATTATAACATCTCCGATGTTGTCATCAAAATTATTGAAATTAAATTCTGCTTCATTAAATGTTATTGCATCCGACAAATATTTATCAACTGTAATTATAACTTCGTCAGTTACTAAATCGTCGAAAAAAATTATTGGCATTGAATTTAAATCAGTGGTTAACCCTTCTATCATATGACTTTTTATTTCTTTACTTTGTTTTTCTGTGTCATCTGTTTGTATTATATCAATGGGATATTTTTGTTCTTCTATAACTTGTTGGTGTTTTACTGTTGTTTTTCCTTTTCCTTTTCCTTTATTTTTTATTTTTTCTTCATCGTGTTGTGTAGAATATGTTTCGTCTTCAGTTATTAATCCTTCTTCTTTGAGGCATTTTATTTCAGTATCATAGAAAGTACGGTTTGCAGATATAAGTTTTGATGAAGATGACATTGTTGCTTTTTCTTTTTCTGTGGGTTTTCGTTTCTTGCCTTTTTCCTTATTTGATGAGTCCTAAAAATTAAAAAAATAATCATTGAAGTGTATTTTATTAATAATCCCATTGATACTATTCGAAATTTCAGAATTCTAAGGGGTATTATTAGATTTTTACCTGCGTTTCCTTGTCTTTGATCCTAAAATGCGTTTTCTCTTTAATATCTAATCTCAAATCAACTTTCACTCCTATGTTTTTAAAACTCTCTCCGTCATCTGTTATCTTTAAATGACCTTCATTCTCAAATTCCATATCTATTAGATTTGAATCACTACGTAAAATTAAACTGATATCACTTTCGGTCGTAGTAGAACTATTTGTTCTTTTGAATCTTTTAGCTGGTGGGTATTGTTTTTTCAAGGCTTGACGTATGTAACTACATTGTGCTTTTGGTTCTGATAGGGTGTTGGATAGAAGTTCGTGTTCTTTTGTGTAGTAACAATTGCAACAGATATTTTTATTGCAATCAAAGCAGCTCAGCAATTTATATTTAATTGACGTGTTGCCATCCGTTGAAATTTGATGCAGCTTCATTGTACCTTTTATAGGAACAATGTTTTCAGGTATCATTTTGGTCATCTTTTGAATGTCGTTTTCATTTATATAAAACATTTTTACTTTGCTATTAACCATTAAATAGTCATATGCTTCTTTTGCGTTGGTTATATCATTGCCGTGTGAAATATGATTGTCAAGTTGTCGTTTCAATGCTCCACCAACCCCATCAGCTGGGCCTTTTCCATGAGAGGCTTCAAAGAAATTCCAAGTTGCATATTTAAATCCGTAATCTTTTATATTTTTTTGGAACAAAAAGAAATTATGTTTTTGGCGGTACTGAGTTGCAGGACTATCAGAAAAGATATGAATCTTTTTAATGTTAAAGTATTTGCATAGTTTCATTATTGGATCCAAATGAGCCCAGATTGCTCCAGGACCATGTTCATTATTTGGGGATATGGAGCATATGGATTTGGGATTCACATTTTTTCTGTAAAGTACGCAAGTGTGCAATGTGACCTGATTCCTGGATCCTCCGAAGTGTACAGCCTGAATTTCTTCCGACTGCTTGCATGAAAAGTTTTCTGAAAAATCACAAATCAATGCAGCTTCGTCTTCATCAAGGTTTTCAATACACTTTTTCCATGCTAGGTACTGATGCAAAACATTGAAGTAATGAGTTTTAAATTTTTGTACATCATCTTGAAATTCTTTAACTAATGTAATCACAGTTCCTTTCACTACTTGTTTTGAATACTTCTTTGTCTGCTTTTCTTCAGATTTCTTTATTCCAATTTTAGTATAGATATGTATTCCCATTTTCCATTGAAGCCACTGCACGGGACTATCTTCATTTATGGTCAAATCAATATCTGGTTTCTTATCTTTGCATTCAGAACACTCGGAGTACATGCATTTGAAACATTTGCTGCAAGTGACATTTTTCATAAGTTCATCAATGTCAGATGTTTGAAGCAAACCTAGCTTCTTCAACGATTTTGCTTTGAAAGATAAATTGCAATGCTTTATGCAAGCACAAGTATTCCTATCTTGAAGTCTTGGTTTCACAACGGAGAACGGTCGGAACCGATAAAAAGTTTGTATAGATGCTTTACCACCTTCTGTCCTGTATTTTCTGTAGAGCTTGTATATTGGTTCAATTAAATATCGCTTTTGTACTTTTTCTTTGTTTCTCGTTATGCACTCGTTTTTTCCCGCGCTAGATCTACTTACATCTTCTCTTTCAAAGAAATCTTTGATTTCTTTCTGGTATTTCTTTTTAATTTGGTTACTTGATTTCGTCATTCTAATTCTTCCTTTCAGCCCAAGAACATTAGAAATAGCTGTTTTTAATTTGTGTTTATTTACTATTTGGTTTGTAGCTACTTTTTTTAGTACTTTCTTTTCTCTGGGATCTGCTTTATTGAACTCTGTCTTTAAAGAATCTGTAATTGTATTTAGCAAAATTAGCTTTCTTTTCACCTTATCTTTTTCTGGCGTGGACACATTTGGTAAAGTTTCTTCTAAAAAACTATTTGATTTCGTTAATGGTGTATCGTCACACCGTGGAGTTTCAGTAGTTTCAATGGAAATAGCATCATTATTAGTTTTAGTTTGTTTATGCAATAATATTTTCAGAATGTTCACTTGCCTTTTCATCCGATTACAGCACTGTCTTAAATTCTTATTTCGACTTTTTAATCGAGTATTTTCTTCAGTCAGCTTTTGTAGTCTTTCCTTTAGGATTTTTTTATCATTTTTTCTATCTTCAAATGTATTATTGTCTTGTGTCATAGGATTAGCCATTTTCTTTCTTTCAGCTCTTTTATCATTGGCTTGTCTCCACTTTGCTCGTAGCTCTTCTTTTTCTTCTTCTGTAAGAATTTCTTTTTTCTTTTTGATATTTTCTTTAACTTTTGTTAAATGCTTAATTCGGATTTCCTCATATTTATTTGGCTTTTCCTTTTTCAGTCTTTCTCTGTAAGCTTTTTGCCTTTCGGCATTCGTTTTTGGGGGCATTCCTAAAAAAAAGTTATGCTGTAGTTATGGTTTTATCAGAGTAAATAAAAATAAATTTATATTTAAATAAGCTTTTATAAAAAACTTAAGGCACTTATAAATATTGTATAGAGCGCCTGTAGAACGGATAGTGTGTATGAGTGCCTAAAGCTTATTTAAAATAAAACCAGTATTGGACGGCTCAGCTTGATCTTCAAGTACTTGTCATTATGTATAATGCCATATAATCGCGATGATAAAACATACAAGTCCGACGAAACCTGCTCTGCCATTGACCATCAGGAATTTCCAGCGCATCCTATGTATTACAACCTACCTACTTTCCAGCGCCATCAACAGATCTGCTCTATGGTATAATAAATTTTATTTTTTTCCTATTATATCTAAATACATATGTATATTTGTGCATTGTGCATAATATATTACATTATTACCAAACTTAGATAAGACTTTCATAAAAATGCTAGACACACTAACAATATACTTACGTTTTCTTAATCACGTTGTAACTGTGTACACTCAGCTTTACATTGAACTTTTTCGTTACGTTACGAAATTCATAACAAACGTTACGAAATTGTAATAAGAATTTATGTTATAAAAAGTCAATGGTTTGATAAAATTTAAAAGTGTTAATATGTAAGCTTAGCAATGTTCGTTCCGCACATATTACAAAAAGATGAGTAGAAAAAGACTTACCGTTTTGTGAAAAAAGGCTATAATATTTCCTGTTACGAAATAGTGGTCCCACTAAAGAAACACGTTGTTACTGATTTTAACAATTAATGTTATGGCGGAGAAGTCAGACCAACAACTAATCAGAAAGAGGCTAGTGTTGCCCATGTTAAATTTTACAAATGGGTTCAAAAATTACGGTGGAAGTACTAATAAAACGTAACTAAAGAGTAGTTACTAAAAAGTAAATGACTATGTCTCATTTTGTTTTTTGTGCATAAATTATTAATTTATTATGAAACCCCATAGAAAATTACTTTGTACAGAAACTACATTTAATTAAGACCCTAAAACTTACAAAAAATCACAAATTATAACGTTATTATCGCATTTTATGAAGTATAAACAAATGAGGTGGGTAGGGTGGCAATTTTATTTTGTATGGAAGGTAAAAATCGATATTTTTTAAAAAATTAAAATATTTGCGAATTAATACGATTGTAATGTTTATTCTTCGATATGTTAAAGTGTAATATTTATTCTACAAAATGGTGCATATTTTTTTTGTATGATTAATTAAAAACATGTGTAATTTTTGAACTGTTTCTAGGCACACTTTATTTTTCCAAAATGTACACTTTTTTTGAGAAATACTCTTATAAGAAGTAGAAGTAGAATTTAGTAGAAGTTGCTCGGGTGTAGACCATGTTAACCGACATTTTTGCAAAAATTGTGTTTTCTTATGTTTTCTTTCGGTGGAGATCTGTTTTAACGGGCAATTTGAGATATGTAATCTATGGTATCCGACATACTGTTTCAAGTAAAGAATGGTAAGTGATGCAAGATGGCGGATGATCGACACATACCACGCTCTGTGTCGTCACAATTAATGGATGAAGTGATTGCAAACATTGTAAATTCTGTTGATTCTTTTGACATTGATGACAGTGTAGCAGATCCAACGTTCTCTGCCAAAAACATTATCCCAAACTTTTCAAGTAGTAAAGATATGACCACAATAAGATTTCGATGCATTTTTAACCTGTTTCTGGTAAAGCATTTTAAATGTTTTCAATTAACACGCATAGGCTACAACTTTGATTGATTTAAAATACTTTTAATGGTATCTACATGAACATGCCACTGTTTACCTGAAAATGATGTTATTTCATGGCACGTCATCTTATCAACCGATTACATTTTCTGTGATTCATATAACATAAAAACGACTCATTTTTTACGAATTATGTTATTTTTATGCATCCTAACATTCAAAATGCTACATCTCAAAACTTATTTTTGTCAGTTAACATGGTCTACACCCGAGCAGCTCAAGTAGTAATGCGAGTAAATTTACCTTGTTACTCTCTTCTAAACATATTATTACACTTCCTTCCGTTAACCTCTTAATTTCCCCTTCCCCTTTGTTGAACCCCCACTCCAACACCTAAATATGTAAGTAAGTATTTATATCTGTAAGTATTTATATCTGTAAGTATTTTGTAGCTTATGTTAGTTTTAAATTCTCCTGAGACAGGGTATCAGGAGAATTATTAGAATAAGGATTAATTAATTAGGATTGCAGGGTACTTTTTAAACCGGTAGAATTGTTTAAAAAAATTGCTTAAAACAAATGTTTGTGTTTATACTGTAAATAAATAGTATTCAATGATGTTAAGTGCGGCATTATTATTATTATTACATCACATTGAGTTAAATTACTGAAACTAGCTTGGTATATAGACAGGAATTATTTATGCAAATAATTTGTCTTCCTGAATTGAGATTGTATAAAAAGGGGCGGACAAGTGGGGCAGGCAATATAGACAATGACATTGAGAATAAATTTATTCTAACGAATTCCACACAAAACATCAGTATTTAATAATAATGATTACAAAGGGTAAATACTAATGTTTATCTTCATTCGTGTATTAGTAATGAGTAATGAGTGTAATTAAACGGGAAATTGTTGATCAAACATTAAATAACATTGATTTAGTCTATTTAAATTCAAACTTCAAGCACATATATTAAAGTGATAAAGCAGGAAGTTCCTACTTATTTCGATGTAGGCATTGCGATGATCATTTTTTTATTTGAGTACCGTATAAGAGTTTTGAATTCTCCCAACCTATGGCATCCCCAATTGGGGTATGTTGTGAGGATGAAGATAGTGGGGAGGGGAAGAAGATAAGGAAGAGGAAGGTGGGGAAATAAATTAATGAAATCAAATTTTGTGGATTCGAAGCTAAAGATCGTAATCTATTAACGACGGAGGCCGTCATGCAGATATTGAATACATTATGAACATAACCTAGAATAATTTATGATCTCATGCACAAAAGACTTGAAAAAACAATGCACTATTAAAAAAGTGTCTCATCGCAATGATGGAACCTAATATCATTTTGAGAATATGATATTAATGCGTAAATATAATCCGTATGCAGAACATCACTCCAAAATTCAAAATATGATAAAATATCTTTACTTCAAAGGTTGAGTGAAGAAAATATTTTTTCTATTTTTCCCGTTAAACTACAATTAAGCAGTTTATCAACAGGATGTACATATTCAATTGCAATGTTAATATGTATACATAATATTATTACTAATAATAAATATGCATAATATTATTGCTACTTATAAGATATTCAGATTATTATTATTATTTTAACACTAAATCTCTTTGTGTCAGTCTAAGATAACACTAAATTTATAATTGATGATTAGTATTAAGTATTTCTACTTATGAGCTATGTTTTCAGCGTATATTTAAATCTATTTGGATATTTTGAATTGTTTATATTACTTGGCAACATGCTGAACATTTTGGGAACGTTATATTGTAGGGTTCACTGTCCAAATTTATTGTTATATTTTGAAACAAGTATGCCTTCATTCTTCGTGGGCCTAATGATGTGTTCATGTTCCAATTTATTTTATATTCAGAGTCAGATATATGCTGAATCAATATTTTTTCCCATAATTATTATTGTCTGCACAGGCAAAATATTTAAGTTTCGATATAACAATGATATGTTGCGTCTCTATGATTTTTTTTTTAAACTAGTAATTTAAGCAAAAACTTTTGTTCTGATTGTAGGAAATTTAATTAGTTTTAGAAGAATGTCACCAAGCAGTTATTCCATATCGTAGAGTTTATTCTGCAAGTTCTGAAGGTGACTGAAACACTTACAGGTTTATATAATCTACCCACAATAGCTCTCAGTTTTTTTGCAAATACGTATTAATAATACGATACTAAAAATAATAATCTTACTTTACACTATACAACAGGAAATAGATTACAAAGTGTTGTGTCCTGGGGGGTAGCTAATTCCATGAAAAAAATTAGTAATAGACATTCCGCAAACAAATATCAACACCATTTTACGCGAAATTTACTATCAAACTGAAATATACTTATGAAATATATACTGAAATATACTATACTCAGTTTTGTAAAATTTTAAAATACAATTGTAAAAAAAAAACATCTCAGTGAAAATATATATATTTTTTTAAGTTCTGTACAAAATAAAGAGCTAGGTTCTATAAAATATCTAGCTAATGCTATTGGAGCCATCTTTCTTTCGGCGGCTCCTGTTATCTGAAGATCCCGCAAACGCCTATTCAAAGAGCCGAGGTCTGCCTGCCCCTGCATTAGGACTAAAGTGAATGTGCATCTTCTCTGAGCTTTTCGCTGACTATGAACACGAGGATAAGTAGAATAAGTGCGAATTACCTTCTTTGAGAATGGTATCGTAGATGCGGTAAGTGGCACCGCAGTCATCGATGGGCAGCAGCTGCGAGGGAGGCGCAGCGCCCAGTGAGCGCGAGCGCGTCCGGAAGTCTTCCAAGAGGTTGGAGTCCTTGTCACCGCAGCTGTTGCGCCGCCAGCTGCCAAGCTTCTGCCCAAAGTGGTGGATCAACTCCTGGATGGAGTGATGGTGGTGCGAGTGCTGGTGCCGCGCACGCCTCGTCTCCGTGTCCGTCTCATCGATGCTCTTCTGCTTTAGAAGTCGCTTGGCAAATGACTCCCGGTCGAAGCGGTCGTGGAGGAAGGATCCGCCGCTCAAGCGCGGGTTGCTGATTTCTCCGTAGCGGTCGCACTTGGAGTAGTTGTGCTCTTGTATGTCCTCCATGGGGCCAGACTCAGCGGAGTGCCAGGAGTCTCCTGACTCGGCGCGGGGAAGTGACTGTCTGCGCCCCCTACGCCCTCCAGTCAGGTGGTTCAGCAGACCCTCCTTACCCCCAGTAGTGCGTCGATTACACATTTTTACCCCTCAAAAGTCCAACGCTTGTAAAATCAGCCTGTTTCAACAGGCCTACCACTTGGGTTCACTTTTTCAACACATTTTACCAAAAATTATTGTCATATATTTTTATAAGCTCATGAATACGCCTTTTTCATAACACGATAGCGTTAATCATTTTGCACTGTCGACAAAATAAGATTATAAATAATCGTTTCGTAAGAATTTGGTGGTGTAAAATTTATAAGAATTTAAACGAGTTTGTTAGATTTAATCAAAATAGTTAACTTAACGTACTGATACGAATAGGTAAATAGTTATATTATTCTTCTTGTACAATGCAAATAAGATGGAGCACATCTTTTGTTGTGAATTAAAGTTAATAGGTAATGTATAATATTAGATAATGCTCCATTTGGCTGGTGCAAATTGTACTTGATGGAAGATTCAACTAGAAGATTACGCGTGTCGTGCTGTTATCAGTACCTAATGTTTACCGGAGGTAAATACAATCCCATTCGGCGTGTCTGCGCGGAGAGCGAGTACGTGCCGCGTTTTCTCCTAATTAGGTCTATGTCCATTTTAGGACCGTTGACTGGATGAGAAACTATTCTAACGATAGTACATAATAAAGAACACAGACATTGCTTATTAAATCACTGAAGGTAACTTAATTAATTCGATTAACTTACTATTACAGATAGACTCGCGTCATTGCAAAATCCCTGAAATGAAAGAGAGGTAGGTGCCAGCGACGTGCCGTGACTTTCAATTACGTGATTTTCCAAAACTAACAGTATTCAGTTGGTATTTTTATAACTTTGGTAATCCCCTTCCAGAAAGTAATATCCAGACAACTTTCTGGAGCAAAATTCGAAAATGATTTCCTTTCAATATTTCGGTAAATCGTTTATCATTTGTAAATCGTTTTGGAAAAGCAAAAAGAAGAAGAAATTCTTGCGACACCGCTGGTAGGCACCTACCTACCTTAAATTTCTACCTTTAATTTCATTCAAAATCTACATAGGTAACACGTTAGTATTTGGTATTGTATTTGTGTTTGTCACTTCCAAAAAGATAAGTAAAACTAACATGGAATATATCTTTGTTGGTGAATAATCGTCCAGCGTAGCTATGAGTTTAAGATATAAAGGTTAATTTTATTCAGTATCGTAGCAGCGTAAACCTGATCTGTAACCGGCTCTAAAATAGTTCCGTTATTATGAAATATAATGGTAATTAGTACCTATTATTATCGGAGCATTTGTGTCACGGGCGACAAGTTAGTAAACAAATTCATAGAACGGTCAAATAAAAATTCAATTATTAGCATAGGTCCGGCCATTAGGTACTTACCCGACCGATGGTATTGTAGTTATAAAGTTGTAAAGTACCCGACAGTTAATTTATTTGAAGGCTTTATTGAATGCATAAAAGTTTCCACGCAAATGAACATTGATCTCCACAAATTAAATATAACATAAAATTAGTTATTGGCGTTTTCGCATAAAACAAATTATTTATACTTAGTATAATATCAAAACAAAATATGTACAATGCCGAGGTACGACCAAACTGCACGGACTATACGGAGGGTGCTTACCAAAGAAAATGCTGTGTGGAGGTCATTTTTAAGCATAAGAAGGCGTGAACCTATCGTGAGAGAAATCAAAAATAAAAGCCAGCACATCATCTCACAGTCGAAAGGCGCGTGTTTGGTGTGTTTCTCGATTGTTTGACTGTGCAAAAGTGTCTAGAAACTTAGTGATATTTGTTTATTGGATCACCGTCCATTAAAATACCAGTAGAAAATACAAAGTATTCACATTTTACGCCTGTGTTTAAAAGATTTCATTCAATGCGGTAAGGGCATTTAGATGGAGAATCATTAAAACGAATTATCAGGTTTGACACAGAATGGCTCAATTCAATTTAATATGTGAAAATGAAGGAAAAAAAGTACCAAATAATTCCATTAAAGAGGATCATTTCGCACTTGAACTATACCCAATTAGAAGAAAATTGAATCGCGGCACGTGTATAAAGCTAGTCAAGACGATTTGCAACATTTGGTTCAATGTTTGTGCAAGCAATGTCATAGGAGACAAACATTCTCCAAACACATCGGTGTATTTTGCAAGTGCAAGTTGATAAGTATAACTGTAGTAGTATTAGTTTATTTGTTCTACAATTGGGTTATCTGATTATAAATTGAAGTGGAATTTATTTGTCAAACTTTAGATCGGAGATATTTTTAAAACCTTTTGTGTTTAAATTCATGACGTTTTGTATGAAAAATCTGTTTGAAGATAATAGAAAAAAAAACAAAAGTATAGAATGTTTGTTTGTTCCTGAAAAACGAAATAATAGTTACTGCACGTTGCAGGTGTTTAGCACTTAGTATTCTAGTACCTTCCATCCCATTGGTGATTGATTTAAATCTTGATGAACAAACAAAAGGCATATTTGCCGAATATAACAGCGGTTCGACGGTTGTGACTGTTTGAGGTAGTAGAGGGCATGTTCAGGGTGACCAAAAATTATGCAGCATTATCAGGAGAACAACACAATGCAAACCGCTAACTGCAAACTGGAATGCGAACGATAGTATTGGATATTTAAACATACAATGCGTTTGTAAAAATGTTAAAAATATAATTTAAAAAAATTTCACCCTGCTACAATTGGCCGATTTATAGCAGAGTGGTTCAAATCAACGTTCAATGGGCAAGCGAATGGGCTTTTTGCACGGTGCTTGTCTTCATCTAGTTTCCATAGATGACCGTCGACTTTTCAAATGGATGCAGGATGAAAAAATAAAGTGTTCAATTTTGGTACCGATTTTCGTTCATTTTAAGATGGCGGACTTTATTTCACATCAATTTGTCATATGTCATTGTTTAATTAACTATATGTATGTTGTGAAAGTGTTGTATGTTTATTTCGTGTTATATTAAAATACTGATAAAAATATGTTTATTACTGATTGAGAACGTGAATATCTCGTGTATTTTTGATGATTTGTTGACGGCAAAGGCAAATAACAGGCGCTTCCGTGTGTTCTATGGTAATAAAGTGTTACCACTTTTGACGATTTAGAACCATAGTAAATATTTGTGTTAAATTGTAAATTTGATAATAGTTCTCGTTTAAAGCAAAGATTTTGTCATACGGGTTCCGATGTAGTTTACAAATGGGGATTGGTATGAAAAAGAGCATCGTGTAACACGTCTATAAGTCCACCATCATTGCGCCAGCTACAATGTCAGCTCATGATTGGAGTACAGAGAATACAAACAGGGCCAGGTATTTTTTTGTAACTCGGGAACGTTTGTCTATCATTTTTAAATTATGCATTTTCTTACAACATTAAAATACTGTTCTTACAAAAGCTTACAAACCGACGGGTAATAACGTTTACCTTAAATGTTAATATGTTGTAAATAAGTATTAAAACACAAGCATTCCATAAACAAAATATCACGGTCACCCTACCGGGCATACTAGTATTTTGTGAACTTCAATTACGTACGTTCATTTTGCTGTAATTGTATATTAATCACACGTTCAGTTCACAAACTAATAGCTATTACAACGGCCATATTACATTTTTTTCATGGTTTCCTTGAAAAACGAGTTATTTGGTTAATTAAAAAATATTTTGACAAATGCAGCCCTACACGAGAAATCGGATAATACGTTTACAGTCTGGGAAGAATCTCATAGCGGAAGTGGAAATGAATATAGCTAATTGAGCATTCATTCACGGATAAGTTATTATTCCGAGTGCACAGCACGATTATTTAAACGTTTTAGACAGTCTTCGCGATATTTCCGTGCAACCTGCGCTCACCTGTTAAGTTATGTGAAACGATTATTAAAAAATATTTAAATTTCACCGCAAAAAGATAAGATAAAATTTATGTTAAAGTCATTCACGTAGCTTTAATATTGCTTGATGTGGGACAATAAAGTCAGGAGTTTGACACCGTCAGTGTAGAGCGAGAAAGATACAGTGGGTTGCCATATTAATAGGGACAGTTCCAATATTTCCTGATTTTTATGTTTACGTTATCTCTACTTCTAAATAACTTGGATATGATGGCCATTCCTTCGTTATTTTTGTTGCTGGTATCACCACTGATACTTTTAAGAAGTGGCAACACTCGCAAAGTGCCACATCCCTCGAAAATTTAAGGTTTTTTCCATGTGGCCAGCATTTTTGTGAAAATTCGTGATTGAAGTTCTGGTAAATAAATATTCATAATAATTATATTTAAGAGTTTTAACAGTTTATCTGTACAAAAATGTAAGTAATTATTAATTATCTATTTATTTTGTAATTTTTTTTTTCATATCTTATTTCAGTGAATAGTTTTTTTTCCATATTGAGTCCAATGTTCTGTTTTTTCAGTATGGCTAGGTCTTCAGACACGTCCCCAAGAAAATGTGTGGAAGTGAAGACACTATTATTGAACACTCAACATTCCCAAAGGGAAATAGCAACCATTACAGGTATTTTAAAGTCTGTGGTTAACGGGATAAATTAGAAAATCAATCAAAACCTGCCCCTTGAATTGAATCACAATGGGAAATGTGGCAGAAAACGAATCACTACACCTCGTACTGACCGCAAAATCAAAGACGTCTGTCTCAAAAAACCGCAAAAAGAGTGTGGCTCGTCTGACCTTGATGATCAACGAAGATGATATCGAAGTCTCCCAAAGGAGAGTCCAGAGGATATTGGCTCATTGGTCATCGGCCAGCTAAAAATCCTCGCCTCACAGTAGATATGAGGAAAAAACTACTGGAATGGGCCAACGCACACCAAAACATGACTATAGAGAACTGGAATATGGTAATTAACAATTTTGTGGTTATCAAACTTTAAAAAATTCCATTAGTTAAATTATGGCCTTTTTTTAGGTGTGCTTCTCTGACGAGTCCATATTCCAAATTTTGTTGTATAAATCATCGTTCGTCCGACGACGCCCAGGAGAGAAATTTCATCCGGACTGCCTTGTAGAGACGATCAAACACCCTACCAGTATCATGGTGTGGTCAGTCATCTCTTACAAAGGGATGGGGCGCCTCCACATCGTGCAAGGGACTATGAGGCAGGATCAGTACAGACAAATACTGGAAAATCGATTACTGCCTCAAGTCGGAGAATGGTTCCCTGGTGGCCAGGAATACGTCTTTCTGCACAATTCCGCACCTTTTCATAAAGCCAGGACTGTCACTGCACTCATGACTGAAAAAAATGTGCCGGTTTTACCTTTTCCGGGGAATTCCCCTAACTTGAACCCTATTGAAAACCTGTAGGAGCTCACCAAGAGGGAGATTGCCAAGGAGGTGGTCACAATAAAGCAGCAGCTCATCGAAACCCTCATCCGGGTGTGGCATCATTCTCCTGAACTAAAGATTACTGCAAAATTGTGCATTGATAGTATACCACGGCGTGTACAAGCTGTTATTGCGGCTAAAGGCGAAATTAGGAAATATTAACTTTTTGTTCAATAATGTTTAAAAATAATAAAAAAAAATAAAATAATCGCAGATTAAGAACAAATACGGTGTATATAATTTTCAAAATTCAATGTCCTTGTTAATAAATAATAATTACCGCACCAAAATTATAAACATCTTTGTTTTATGAACACAAAGTGTGAAAAACACATTTTCCATAGGTGTCCCTATTAATATGGCAACCCACTGTATATACAGGGTGTATCGGCACTAACCCGACAAACTTTAACCAGCTATTCCTTAGCACATTTGGAGTAAAAAATGTTATGTACACTTTGCTGTCCGGTAACATTTTTTTTCTTTTAAAAACAAAAAATAAATAAAATTTCCACACTCCGCTACTGCCCACAGTATAGGGGTAAAATAATTGGCAACGCCGCGCTACTGTCATCTCTTTCACACATATTCTGTCTCAAGTCCCGTGTGGTTCCCGCCACCCCGTCTCGTATCAGTGGTCAGTGCTGTTTTGGGAGTTCGCATGTCATCAAGTTTCTAGTTTCGTTTTTGTTTTGTTATCTAAGTTTTTACTGTTGAAATATGCCCCTCAATTATCCACCTGCCGAGCAAGCAGATATTGTTTTTGTTTATGGATTTTGCAATGGAAATTCACGAGCAGCCGTAAGGGAGTATCGCATGAGGTTTCCTGGAAGACGCGTCCCACACCATGCTACCTTTGTCCAGGTTTGTACCCTATCAATTGTTTATTGAAACTATTTACATTCATTGATAATGCCAAAAAGCGCTTTTGAAATTTAAACTGGGAACATTAAAAACATAACAAGGGGCCACCAACTTTAAAAATGTAAATTGTACTTTAGGTGATTTGTGTTCAGTGGTCACTAAACGGCGTTTTAAAAAGTTAATTAATTTTAATCTCTAATAAATGCATCATTCACTGCAATTGAATTCACTCCCTTTCTCACCATGGGATTATTTAAATTACTTGAATTCAATTTCACCCCTGTGAATCCAAGATATCAACCGTACCTAGTTAAGAAAATTATAATTTAAAACACTTTGTTATACATTTTACTATAAAAAAATGAAATAAATGAAGAGAAAACGTAAGTTTTCTGATATGTGCCTAAAATAAGTGTTCTTTAAAAATAAAATGAGTGAAAAAGCCCGCGATTGTTTATTTGACATTATTACTGAGCTGAATAATAAAAGCAGTTGTTATTTGTTGTTTTGTTTCAGATGTATCAACAATTGCGTGACTGTGGCATCGGACGGATTGAAGGCGCCGGCGGAGGACACAACATCGTTCCTGTGGCAGTTGAGGAGAGAATCCTGAACTTAATTACCGAAGACCCCACGCTGTCCGTGCGTCGGGTCGCTCTGATGATAGGACACAGGGAACACATGGCGGTATGGAGAGTTCTGAAGAAGCACGGGCTCAAACCTTTTCACTATAGGCGCTGCCAAGGCCTCATGGAGAATGACCACTTTTCCAGAGTCGTGTACTGCAGAAGAATGCTGCATAATGTCATAAGAGATGCAGACTTCATGAAAAACATATTGTTTACCGACGAAGCACAGTTCACTAAAACAGGAGTGCTAAATGTGCACAACTTGCACCATTGGGCTGAACAAAACCCCAAGCTTGTTCGGGAGTCGTCGAGCCAGGACAGATTTTCCATCAACATGTGGGCAGGAATCCTGGGAAATCAAATACTCGGTCCAATCGAGTTGCCTCCCAGACTAAATGGACCGATGTATTTGGAGTTCTTACAAGTGCAACTGGGCGAGATTCTGGAAGATGTGAACCTCGAATTACTACGGAGAATGTGGTTCCAGCACGATGGAGCCCCACCACACTATTCGATTGCCGTGCGGAACTACTTGGATGTCGAGTTTCCTGGTCGTTGGATAGGCCGTGGAAGTCCGGCCATTGCTTGGCCACCAAGATCACCCGACCTGACCCCCCTGGATTACTACCTGTGGGGGGCTCTCAAGGAAAAAGTGTATGCTAAGCCAATAGCCTCAAGAGAGCAACTGCTCGAACGAGTGATGGAAGCCGCTGCAGAAATTAAAGCAAATCCTGCAAACTTAAATAATCAAAATATAACAAGACTACACGCTTGCATCGAAAATAATGGTAGTCACTTCGAACAAATGCTCCAATAAAAAAATTAACATAAACTACATGTCCGCATTTTCATTTATTATTTATTGGTAAAATTCTCACAATGTCATTCATTTACACATCAATATTACCTACATATCAATATTTAATAAAATCTGTAGAAGAGTATGCCCGTCGGCATTCAACAAGTTTTTCGACAAGTGTGTCGAAAAGCGTCTTCTCTCTTTCCTACACACTAAATATTAATGGTTAAAAATGAGACGACTGATGCTTGTAAGCGCGCCAATACGTAAAAACAACGAAACTCGAATAAGAATTGCCAGGTGGGTTTTTTAATCGCTTTAATCTGACTTTAAACAATAATTAAACACGTAAAAATTATTTAATATAATATTACAGTACAGTACTTTGAACCTTCGCAATAAATTTATTTGATTTTAAGTTTAGTTTGTAGAACTCCATTTCAATTTAGAGATTTTTTTTATTTTAACAGTCTTATTAAAAAATTTATAAAAACAGTGTGTTTATAAACAAGTTCTGCTAGTTGTAATTATTATTACGCGTGACAGCTGTTTCACCTTCTGACGGCATTATCAAACTTTGGTAAAGCCACTTACAGACGACGTAAGTGATAACTTTCTTTTTTTATTATTCTGGCTTTATTGATTTCCGAGTAAATTGTCGTAAATTATTATTTGCTAATCCCAATATTATTTGCTAATGCTAATAATTAAGTGAAATTTTAAACAATGCAATAATAGGATTATTGCATTGTTAATTTCACTTAATGTCGTTGGTATTTCCAACTGATGACTCAGGGGTTTATTTCCCTGAATAATTAAGTATTTTGGGGTCTAATTATTATGCATTTCATTACATCCGATAATTTAAACAATTTTTATGTTGAATTGGGGTAAGTTTTATGGCTAAGGGAAGGAGTGGAAGGTGAGGAAGTACCTGGATATTCAGATCTGGTCACCAAATACGGCTAGTCATTTCAAGCAACGTTTAAATTCTAAACCTGGATATTCAGATCTGGTCACCAAATACGGCTAGTCATTTCAAGCAACGTTTAAATTCTGAACCTGGATATTCAGATCTGGTCACCAAATACGGCTAGTCATTTCAAGTAACGTTTAAATTCTAAACCTGGATATTCAGATCTGGTCACCAAATACGGCTAGTCATTTCAAGCAACGTTTAAATTCTGAACCTGGATATTCAGATCTGGTCACCAAATACGGCTAGTCATTTCAAGCAACGTTTAAATTCTAAACCTGGATATTCAGATCTGGTCACCAAATACGGCTAGTCATTTCAAGCAACGTTTAAATTCTGAACCTGGATATTCAGATCTGGTCACCAAATACGGCTAGTCATTTCAAGCAACGTTTAAATTCTAAACCTGGATATTCAGATCTGGTCACCAAATACGGCTAGTCATTTCAAGCAACGTTTAAATTCTGAACCTGGATATTCAGATCTGGTCACCAAATACGGCTAGTCATTTCAAGCAACGTTTAAATTCTGAATTAATTAATCAATTACGAAAAAGCGTGGGGTTAAGAATATTTTTTTTAAATTATAGTTGTAATTTATTGTCGATTTTTTAAAAAAATTGCGATATTTTAAATAAAATTTAATAATTATTGTTTAAATAAATTAGCAATCTGGCAGCATTCATTTGCAGGTGGTCAATCCAATGCAGTCATGACGTTTGTGTGAGTGCTTTCCTTTGTCTCAGTGTGTTGCGCAGCAGTTTTATATGAACCGTTTTTTGATTCATCGGGATTGTTTTTAAAACTATACATTCTTTGTACCTTCAAATTAGTGGAAATAAACTTAAGTGTGTCAAGCTGCTCGTTATATTCCGGTAATTCTGGAAGGCTTTTAACATAAGCAATAATATTCATAAATCACATTCCGCGAAGTTGTAAATAACTAAATTTATTAAAAAATATACGTTGTAGGATAGCCTAGCAAGTAACATTTTGACAGAGCACTTACGGTGATTTAAAAAACAACGGCGCTGTTCAAATAATCCAATTATTATTATTGATAAGTACCTAAGTGAGGAAAATTGTTTTTAAAAGTGCTCAGAATTATTGGACTTCGATTATAAATTCAGGAAATCTACTAATTAGTTTCTTAGTTTCAAAATTAGACTATTTAATACGTGAAACGCGTAAGAGGTGAAACCAAAGCATTCCAGAGGTGAAACAATTTAGATACAAAAATAAAACTGATGTGTACAATACAAGAAGACAATCAGTGATTCGCATACGAAAAATGTGAATAATCATTATTGTTAAATAAAATATTTCTTTTCTGGTACTGGATTATGTAATACGGGCTTCGTTCGCAGCAACACGCGAGAGTTGCGATGTTGCTTTCAAATTTTGACAAAGGATAAAACAGTGGTGACATGTGGTGAAAATATGTTTAATTAATTTTTTATTAAAAAAAAACGTTACCGGACAGCAAAGTGCACATAACATTTTTTACTCCAAATGTGCTAAGGAATAGCTGGTTAAAGTTTGTCGGGTTAGTGCCGATACACCCTGTATATATATATTTTTTTTTATAGTGAATACCTCACAAGAGTCCCAACTGCTCCCGTCTGGAGCCAGTGAGACTATGGCATCCCCAATTGGGGGATGTTGTGAGGCTGAAGGTAAGTGGGGAAAGGAAAGAGGAAGGTGGGGAAGTTTAGTTTATTTTTATTGTAGTAGTATAAAGGCCCATGTATTAGTTTTATTTCTCTCCCACATCCCAGCCCGCAACTAGAACGCACGCATCGTAATCTCCGTACCTACTCAGTTAAACAATAAACTAGAGTGACCTAAACTCGGAGTATCATTATTTTAACAATCCCATAACAATTATAATTATATACATATATTGGCAATGAAGAAGAGCCACGAATAGTCAAATAGAAACACGAATAACCAGTAAGAACTATGAAGAGCCAATAGGTGCGAGAAGAGTGAAAACGAGCCAAGGCGATCTAAGAAGAGTCAAGAAGAGATAAGAAGAGCCAAGAAGATACAAGGAACAGGAAGAGCCAAGAAAAACCAAGGAGAGGCAAGAAGAGGAAATACATAAAGCATACAACGCTCAATCAATTCCTTTATTCCTGCTCATCCTAAATTCCAATACTGTCTAGGTTGCCTGTATACCGATCGATTAAACTCCAACCTCCTTCTAATGCTGGTGGCTGGGTGGTACAATCGACCACCACCATACGAGCATGTGCCTAGAATGATGGTCAAAAAATCTTCAAGGATGTAATAAACAATGAACTGAATAAAGAAAAAAAAATCGTATTGAAATACATGGATCAAACAATAAGCCGTCATTCTTATTTTATTGACAGTTGAATGTATACTTCCAAACTCCACAGCAATTGACATTTTTAAAAATATTACGTGTCAACAGAGAAGCAGGAAACAGAGGACGGAATTGCATGCAAATTTATACAGGCTTCACGCTCTTGAGGCGTCACGCACAGTGAAAAAGCATTGGTAAAAAAAATTAGTGAAGCGCACGCCACATCTCCCGTAGGGAAAATGCTGACACTAGCGTGGCTCAGTTTTAATAGGTAAAGCGCAGCTAAAAAATATAATAAGTACTAAATACAAGGTATATTCCTAAACGAGTCACAAAGACGATGTATGATATGTGTAATTTCTGAACCAAAACAAATCTTCACTAACGAAAGTTTTGAAGTTAGGTCAGTGTTTAATAATTATATTACATACAAATATAATGTAATACATATATTTATTTTTATTTGTAAATGAAGGTTTTTCTGTTTATTTCTAAATATATATATATTTTTTAATAACTTAATGACAAATACTTCAAATTGTAATATTCAATTATTGAAGATAATATTAGGTATTCAAAATACGCGTTAAAAAATTTAAGATAATGTTATATATGACCGAATTAAAAAAGGACCGATTAGCGCAGTTACACCGTTACACAGTTGCACCGTCCCGGCATGACGAAGATCCTGGGTTCAAGTCCCAGACGCGCATGTTTTTTTTTCAGATTTTTCTGTTTCAAATTTTCAATGATTAAATATCTATTTGTATTTAGATTTTATTTTATAATAAATGGAATGGAATCGTGGAAGTGGAAACTAACCCATTTTCTGATACCCGACCGAGCTGGAACTTGGCAGATAGAAGCGTTGTCGTTGACAATGCATTTTATCAACTTTTGGTGACACTCTTGCACACAGAGCGCACACAATTTTATAAAGCTGTTTGACATTATATTTTAAAATTTACCAACGTATACGAAATAAATATCGGTACTATCCAATTTGGTGTGTTTATTTAGCGGTGTTGATTCCAGCCCCTGGGGAGGAAGTTCAAATTTTCTACTAGCCGGCCCAAGAGATCGAAAGAAAAATAAATATATATACAACTAACTATAAAACGGATAATCTCTACCTGAAACAACCATAACTCTCGACTGCCTGATGCGATGAAATGTTCAAAGCTTTTAGTGTAGATAACTCACTGCAGTCAATGCAATACATCCAGCTCGCAAAGTCTGTTCAATCATTAGCTTTGAAATTGCACAGTTATAAACAGTGTTCAGTTTCGGGCGAAGCGGGGAAGTAAATGGTAAATTTTGTAAATTGTAATCTGCTCATCTTTTTGTATAATATAAACTTAACTGAACCATCACTCCTGTACATGGCCATCTCAATACAGGCGTTTCAGAAGTTTCGTTTACTTTGCATTCAATATATCGACGAATTCAAGCTGTTCATTATGTAATACATCTAATCATTCTGAGATCCAAAGACAACATTTATTTTCAAATATTACATTACCAAAAAGCTATGACAGATTTTATACTCCTCAAATATAGACTTCAATTTGCTAAGTTTAATGGGTTTAATATCTGTGAATTGATTGGAATTATAGGGAGAATCCATTCCACAAAGCCGTGGTTTTATCCACGTCCATCAACTTCAAATGCCCTACTTCGGAGTCGTTGATACTTGATCCTTGTCAGGTTAATGTAGGCAGTAGCCCCGACGTGTCCGATCTATTTGTGCATCGTAGACTTGCTTCGCTAATCTCTCGTGTTGCATCCGCTCCATGGAACGAATTATGCGCAAAGTGACCAGATTTTTTTATTTATTTATTTATTATTGGATAATTTGTATAGCGCCGCTTTTGTGAGATATCACCTCAGGGGCGCTTTACAGTTGATGCAGGTATTACAGAAAATATAAATATTACAAAAATAGAGTGAAGTTAAGTTAAGTAAAATGAAGTAAAGGAACAGGTGACACGAAGATAGAAGATGGAGACTCTGCAGCAAGAATCCCAGGTGGTGAAGAAACTGGTCCAGCTGCTGCAGCGAAAGAGTCCACCGCGTCCACCAACAGTGCCAGCACGAGGTTCGTCATCCGTCCAGGTATGTGTCTGCTGCTAATAAAGCGCTGACACACTATCCTCTCACAGATACCAGACCTTGGCAGCACCGCTGTGACGTTCTACGAAGATAGAAGATGGAGACTCTGCAGCAAGAATCCTAAGTGGTGAAGGAACTGGACCAGCTGCTGCAGTAAGAGAGTCCACCGCGTCCAACAACAGCGTCCAGGTATGTATCTGCTGCTAATAAAGCGCTGACACCTCACATAGATAAGAGACCCTGGTAGCACCGCTGTGACGTTTGGCAAGTCCATCATTTATCTCCATGTAATCCTGTTCCTGGTAATTGTTGAAGTGGTGCATTCTGTCCGCAATAAAAAGCGACGGTTGGGTAATAACTTACTCTGGGCTTAGTAAAAAACTTGCCAGTGTCCAAGCTTGCCCAGTTTCCGAGAATTTTGTTGAAAACATCTGGAGTGCATTTACCGGTCGCCGTTCGTTTCGAAAGTCCAATATTTTTGAGCAAATTTCAGAATATTCACTTTAAAACACTGCACTCAAATCACATATTATAAAGTTCTAATAATTATTAAGTTTATTTTTATTTAAGTTCAAATGTTGATGGATTGATTTTAAAAATAATTTCAAAGGGATGTTGCCTCATTTCCCTTGAAAATACTAAAAAAACACAAAGCGGTTGGAGGAAGCATTAGGACGCGTCCTGCTGCCACGAAGGGCGCTACAAAACTTACAAGATTATCTAATAGTATCACTTATGCCGCGGGCGGGAATTAAACTTCATTTTTGGAATGTATGCCACGACGCGGAACCTTTCAAGGGTTATCCACTATCCATGCCCACACAGGGGTCTCAAGTCTCAATGCCACCGCATTGTCAATTTCTCCGAAGCCTACAAATCTTACTTCTTCGTTTTTGTGAAACTAAAGCAACAACGCGTGATTCGATCGAAGTGGTTTCAATTTTCAGTGTATTTTTTTTTTACTTATGTGCTTCATTATTGAAAACAGTAGCTCACAAAATAAAGGTAGATACCTAATTGCTACCAGAGAGGTTTCATATTGATTAAGCAAAATTGTGAAGAGTGGAATATTTTTTTAGGAAAATTTACTCTTACTAAGCCTAAAAAAATTACTTGATCAATTGAACGATAACTTGATAACCTCATTTGGCGGATGCAATAGTTTCACTGGCAGTTGGGACTCTTGAGCGGTATTCACGTAAAAAAATAAAATAAATAAAGTTTGCATATCTGGACAGACATTTCTTTGGTCCTACACGTGATTAATCTTATAAAGTAGGTCGACTGTTGCGTGTAATTTATCACAAGAAATTATTAATCAAATATACGATAAATGAATCATGTTTGTTCGTATGGTCGAACAAATATGATTCATTTACACTGTCAAAGTAATCTCTACATTAAGTGAGTTAATTTGTAATCGTGCTTGACTAAATTACTTTGAAATTAAATACAAAGGAAATTAAACGGACTTGTGTCAGTAGGTCAGAGAGCCTGGAGAAACAACCAGATAATCTAAGGGTTCTAAAGAAATATAATTGTGTTTTAAGAATGCCATTAACGGTTCCCAAAAGAAAGAAAAAATACAAACATTTTGACGACTGCGAAAAATGCCCACTCACTTGGACTGCGTAATTGCTTAGACTTGAGGATGATTCCAAAATTATGACCAATTACAAATGGTTTAGTTTGGGGCGTTTAGCTGAGTTCTGCATAATGAAGTTAATTCAAAATAAACTAAGGTATAAAAGCTAGTTGATGCTTCGTAAAAAGTGGAAAAATGATCGCGTTTTGTCCGTATGTGGAAGACATCGCATTGATTCTGATGGAAATGATTTGAGATTTTCAGTGCCAAAAGCATTATCGTGATTTTTGGGTTATTATGTCGTGTTAAGCTTCCTTCATCTTTGGCCACCGGTTCGGACAGCGTTCCAGCGTCCATCATCAGGGCAGATTGTATTGATTTCTCTTCTGTATACGTGTAGAAGGATTAAACCAATCAATATAATTAACAAGAAATAAACTTGCAATATGCAATTGAGGAAGTGATTCCACATGGCACAAGGTGAGTGAGCACACATACACGGTAAGACATGGATACTAACATCCACCAGAATGACGAACAGAATACTCTGTTATTTGGCAAAAACATGGAACAGACTTTGTTTTTCTACAAAAGAACTTCACGCCCGACAAATTAAACAAGAAACACGTTTAAGGGGAACGGCTGCGCGGTCTTTTTCATACAAAACTAATACATATTTGGATTTGAGGCCAAAATACGCAACCAAAAAACAATTATTTCGTAGTCAAAATGTGCTGTTTTTTTTGTTCTGATGGGTCATTAAAGAATTCAAATTTGAATGATTTTAGATGCAATTTTGACATTTTTTGGTGAGTTAATTATATTTTTTAAATAAGCTTACACACTTACTACCCACTGTGTCGATATAATGAAAAACAAAATATTCAAAAATTGTTGAGTTGAAATTTTAGTTTATATATTTTTTTCATCACATTTGCACAGTACATGGAGTTAAATTATTTTTCTAAATAATTACCATCAACTCACAAGTAGTTGCCTCTAAAATTATTAAAAATGGAATTCTTAAATGCCCTATATTTCATAATTTAAAACATAAATAAAGAAAGTAGCACATTTTGATTAAAAACAGGCCTCAAATAGAAATTTAACTTTTGTATAAAAAAAGCCACGTAGGCAGTTTAATAATGTTGAAGGTAGGAAGAAGGTAAGTTGTTATGTTTGGTAATAATAATATACCTAACAGAACATTAAAAAAACTGATTTGGAAAATAAAATTGGGTACTACAAAATAAACACTCGAGAAGTTTTATGTATGGTGATGTTTAGTGGAAGACATCAAAATAATTGATAGTAGTTACTTATGTTGATTAAAGTCAAATCGTCGCAAACAAGGCCGAATTATCGAAATAGACCGAAAAATATTTTTATTTAATATTCTGGTCAGAAAAACGTTCAGACAAACTACCTAATTAGGATTAGTTTGGGTCAAGTGCTTCTAGTATTAAAAAAAAAAAATAATTAAAATTATTTTTGTATTTTGAACTGATGAGATAGGTAAATATGACATTTAATTGTGATTAAACTGTAAAATAACGATATCTTATAAAACTGAAATATTTAGTTCTTTTGTCTTTATCTTCATTTCCTTTAGAGCGGAGTCGCCTAGACTGCCTGAAAAGAAAGCGCTCGATTTAGTAAAGGAGACAAAGGGGGACATGCATTTAACTTTTTTATTACTCATAAGTAATTAGATTTTATAAAACATATCCATATTTCGTTAAAATTATTATGTTAAAACTAATTGTAGATTAAAGCACATACTTGACGCTTCAATATCAATGCCGTAAATTTTCTGATTTTAAAATAAGGAAAATAGGATGATCGTAGTTACCCCGTCAATGAATCAGACTCAGCTTGACAATATTGGCCTCGAGAAAAATAACTTTACGCGCACGCTTTACGACTATTCGGTTGCGTTCACAAAATAAATTCTTTCGGTTCATTTTAAACTGGTTTTATAGAAAACGTTTCAAAGGTATTTATAATTAGTTTTAAGACAATGCCTTTACCTATTTTTGGCGCCGTAATTTCCTTTGGCCGTCCTTGTGTGCGTCGTAAATACTTGCGTATGGATTCGAGATTTAAAATTTAATTAATGATTTTGCTATATAATCTGCTTAAAAAATGGTCAAAGCACTTCGTGTTTTTACTGTCAGTAAAATCCTTTGGCAAAGTTGGAGCATCTTTGTTCCCTTATTGGTCAGTCTGTATTTCTTGTATTAATTTAATGACGGGACTAATAATAACTAATGACTTTCTTTTCACAACTTCCAATGACGATGCTCCAACGACAAATGCTGCAGAATGAGAGAGCTTAAAATAAAATTAGAACACGAAAAATAAAAGCAAACGTTAATAATAATTTGAAAAAGTGCCAGGTAAATTACGTAATGTAAGCAATTTTACTGCTTAAAACACATTATGTTCGTGTAAACATTGGCCAATGAAAATTGTATTGATCTTCTTAGCTTCTTAGCATATGAATTAATTGATGTTTATAACCGTTTTATCGTAAGGATATTTTTATTGAACGATTTGATTTCTTATTTTGTGTTTGTAACTTAACATAAAACTAAAATTTAATACAAGTGTTGGAGTGAAACCGAATTTTAATTAACTCCATCAGTGAAACGGAAATATTAATTAAAAATACTTTGTGAATTTGGTCAGTCATTTGAGGAAGGTTTTTAAGCTGAATAACGAAGGTGATATGCGTTCTTCTTCGATTCACGGTCCCACGCCCCTGCATAACCAAGTTGCTGTGGAGATAGGTGAACGATCAAAGAGATAAGGTTAAATAAATTAAAATTTCATTAATGCAAAAGCGAAAGCAACCAAAGTTCTATTGACAAATCTCCGGCAATAAGAACGGTTAGACACGTACGCAAATGGAGCAACTAATACTAACTGCTGAATCATTTGAGATAAGCATTGTTAAATATTGGGTATGCATATTGAATAACTTCCTGAGTTGTTGTGGTGACTGTTATGAATATACAAGAGAGTCATAGTTGGTCAATTGGGGTCACAATCAACAAACTTAAGACAGACTATTAGGATTACCGATACATGTAATGATGCACGTAGCAATGTAACAATTTATTTAATATTAATTATTGCATATATTAACAAATATTTTAATTGAACATAAAAACAGAAGAAGATACAAAGAAAAAAATACGGTCGCGACCAAGTCTATCCGCGAGTACCAATTGAGCTACCTCGTTTAATTCCTTAATTTTTTATCAATGAAAAAAAAAAAGATTGTGAATGCATTATTATTTTATTTTTATACTAACAAATAAATATTCTAGATCGATTTAAAATGGGGCATGGGACACGTCGTCAGTTGCCTATTCTACGTCATAATGGCGTTGTAGCCAGTTGAAACCGTTCGGAATGAACAGTATTAGATCGTTTTTAAAATCAATAAAGCCTTAGACATATTGCGCTATTTTATACGCGCATAAATTGGGCGTGGCATGTGCGTATTATATGTTGGACTGACGCCCTACGCTATAATGTTCCTCAGAAGGGGGGGTCAGATCAATTGGGGAACTGCCGCGGAATATAAGTTCTTTGTATGGGAGCTGTCACTTCGACAGATGACAGCCGCGTAATTACGGTGCTCTGTAAATTATTCTGACTCCTTATCCTGCCGTAGGTAGGAGAGGGGGTCGTATAATTTTCAAATATAGCTTGGCTAGCAGATCACAGCGCATATTGTCGCCACGCCCACACTTATAGCACATCACCTTTTAAGGTGACAGGTCTGTATTGGTTTGTATGGCGAGCAATATGGAGTTATTTAAAACGCTTTGAACTTAACGCATAATCTGTCACCCATTTAATAGCGAATGAAAATATTAAATGACGTATTTTTAGTACGATAATCGGAAGCATTTTTTTAATCTTCCGCACATTTTTAACGGTACCTACTTGTGAAAATACCCCATACTAGAAGTTCAGAGTTCTGTCGCGATCATATATATTTTTTTTCTGAGTCTTCCTTCCGTTTCATATTTTCGTATATCTATTGTCAATACGTCAATCCAAAATTTTAAATTTATTAAATTAATATGGGGTGCAACAGTTACTGTAATAAGGTTATGATTATTTAAAGTTCATGTCAGCAGAATTTAAAAAAAAATGCATGTATTCCATGAAGATTAATAAGCTGAGGTTTTATTTACCATTTCAAATCAATATATCATGTTGTATAAAGCGTTGGTGATTTCTGATATTTACCTGTTAACCATTGCAGTCTCTCTTTTAATGTTCATTGTTGGGGATTAATTATCCATAATTGAATAACTACGGGTAGTTAGATATATTTCCATATATAATCAAGGTTTTTTAGCCCTGACCTAAATGTTATAATTAATACCCTTGATAATGTTTCAAATGTACCAATCTAAAGATGCCCGTGGAAAGGAAAAACCGGTTCAGTCGAAAATAATAAAGTTAAAAGGGGAGTAAGTAGTTACCTAAGTAAGAAAATTATATCTAGTGTTACATATAATAATAATAATTTTTCAATTGAGAAGCAAAATTATTCTCTATGTGGGTATCTACGAAGTGTCTATTCAGATTTTCAAAAAATCAATACTTTTACCTCCTTAGTGTGTAATAAAAAATATAAATTTTCACAAAATGAAACATCTATATACTTCCATCACATAAAAGTGAAATAACTAGGTATGTAGGTATATAATGTAAAGGATCCATCATTATCTTATTTCAATGTATCTGAATAGGCCCCTAGTTACATAAAAAGAAATCTGTTTCCCTACCAAAACTTTTGCCTAGGTATTACTTTGGCATTTTTTGTATTGAAAAGCTATTTTTATAATTACTTTTAGGTATAAGTAGGAACGTGGTAAGATAATGCAAGCATTAATTATATTTTTATTTAAAACAATAATTATATTTTAGAACTAAAATGAAGTTTTTTTTTCCCAATATGATGTAATATATCTATATTTTTAAAATAAACATGGCTTTTCACAAATGAATAAAAAAAAATCGTTATTCATCGTGTCTAAAACAGTTAATTGAGTGTGCATTTAAAGATTACCGTAAAATATTGAATCCGATTGATTATTCATTTAAATCAGTGCCACGAAAATAAGAGTTTAGTAGATATTTGTCTCTGTGAACACTTCTCAAGTATGATCAAGGTTAACCACTGAAACTCATTTATTTATTCTTACAATAGGAGAGAACAGTGGCGCATAGTTTAATCGCCACATCAATGCATCGATTATTGTTGGAAATAATGACTAAACTATGATCTCTCACGTGATTGACATACGTACTTTAATGGGCAGAAACTTACAGAAATTGCAATCCGAGTAAGGTAATCTTCCAAGTGGATACATTGTACCAAAACCTTTTCATTTTGCCATGTGCGTCAAGATAAAAAGAAAAGTAAACTTGTTGTCTTCATTTAAATCAGCAACAAAATAAAATTATTTTTACATATGCCCATCAGTTTACATATATGTACGCCATATATATTACTAGTTTGGTCTTAAATCGAATACCGAAAATGGAATAAGTTGTAACAGTAATAAAATTCATAGATACACGAAAGAGCGATAACGTTAAAATATTGAATTCAATGAATTATCTTACAAAACGATACTAAATTAAAGGATATTACGAAATAGTAGATAAGTAAAAACATAGACATTCAATATAACTATATATCTTGACACCGTATTATGTGTGTTTTTGTCTGTATTATACCTACGCCAGGACAAAAAAACCTATCGGTTTAAGTCTTACCGTCTCATAATGAACAGAATATTAACTTTATTTTACAATCATTACCATTTAGTAACCTATGAATATTGAACCCAAAGAGATCAACCTTGAGCCACGCTCCGAGACTCAGAAGCCAATGAACAATGGTAAACCATGAACTGAGAAGGGGAATCTCTTTCACAGAGGTTTTGCAAATAGACTTTAAAATAACTATTTACCGCGACATAGAACAGCAAGTGTAAATTATTGATTTGTGAGCGGCAAGAGTTGTGCAAAAGCAAATAGATATAACTATTTGAATGTGTAACTAACTCATAATTAATAACTGTTTTTACAAGAGTATTATATCAAGATCACAGAATTATTTCGCAAATATGCAGAATGATTAATCAATTTAACAAGATGCGGATGCGCAACTCCGGATGTAGATATATTTGACTCAGTTAAATAAAATTATTTATGCAGGTACGAAGTTTCGATTTTGACTTGAGGTTACCTTCAATAAAAGATTATTTTACTTAAATAAATATTAAACGAAGGCATTTTCTGCGTTGAACAATCTCGAAAAGCCTGGGGGAGATATTATTTTTATTTATTACATTTCATTTCACTTTACATACAAATGTATTTTACTTCGTAAAACGAAGACATTTTTCTCAAAAATTCGATTAGTATACACATTTCAATGAAATATGATTTTAACATTTTTTATTTAAATAATATCATTGATTATTTAATTTAGAGCGGAACGACTAAGTTATTTTAACCGTGTATAACACAATGTCCTCCGTGGTTTCTGCCGTGAATTCTAATTTTCCAATCATGATTGGGATTATCTTGTAGAAAAACTTATTTTGCCGATGAAAAAAGAAAGAAAATACTGTTCTTGTAGAGAAAGAAACCAACGACGAAGATAATGATAATGATTGTTGATCGATACTGAACAATTCCACAGCCAAATTAGCGCCGGACCTAGAAAGTATGATATGGATAATAAAATAAGCTTTTATTGTTTGATGAACAGGAACGACGAAGGGTGTCTAAGTCTAAGAGAAGCAAAGCGAAAAGCACGGTTCTCTTTTTTATCAATACAAAAGAAAGTCCTTTGAAAGACCTTTGAAATGCAGAGTTCTTATATATATACATACAATAATAATAATATAATAAGCAATAATTGTTGACTGAAATATTAGAACATATTGAATTATTTGGCGGGTTGGGAATAAGCCGACTTAGCTTAGTGGTTCAGAGCACCTGCCCGGCAATCAGAAGGTGCGGGTTCGATTCCCGTCGGCGGCATTTATATTTGCTCGGGAGATATTTTCAATTTGTATGGATATTTCGGGCGAGTTGAAGGCGATTGCTTTTAATAATTTGTCAACATTATAATTGTTTATAATGTTAACAAATAACGAGTAAGCAAGTAGGTACATCGGTTCATATATTCAAAACAATATGTAAATAATGTATTCTTAAAATTCAATAACTACTGTGAGTCAGTAGGTTGATAGATTTGTTGGCACTTTGGAACCGAGATGATAAATGGCTATGTACAAAATTTCCTATCATGCGTGTAGGTAGTATGTACCAAAATGGTAATGTCGGTAAATATCATTATCCTACGAGTGAGTAAGTACACACATACGTATCTGCAAAATAATGTGTAAAAACGTTTTCTGATATTCAATAACGAATGTGAATTAGTGGGTTGATAGACACGTTGGAACTTTGGAACCGAGATGATAAATGACTGAGTACAAAATGTACTCCCATGCGTGTAGGTACTTGCTAACAATGTGTTTTTGTCAGTCAATTTTTAGTAAGCACATTATTATTTGGAAGAGTGTACAGTAGCTACGTAAATATCATATTACGTACCTACGCTCAGATGACACAAACAAACAAAACAAAAAACATCAATATCATCGGGAAAATATTAATATGTCATTATTAGGATGGTTTAGCGCAGAAAGAAAGGAAAAAATGTTAGGAAAATTAAAATATAAAATGCATATTTATTCGTCTCCCCCGACATAAAAACTCACCTTTCGTGATAATAAACCTAAATCTAACTGTTTGAATAAGAAATATTACTGAAATTATTAACATGTTATTTTACGTTATTGATATTATTGCTTACTAGCAACACTTAATTTTATATGGTGATATATCTTTGGTTATTTTTCTATGGATTTTATTGTCAACAACGTGTCGAAAATGGGGTATTGTATTTTGTTCTGCATCGAAAATTTTTAAGTCGTGTATTTCAGTTTATATTGCTTGCCCCAACCTAATTCTTTCGGATTCGGATTCCCCGGCCCAAAGTTAGTATAAAGATGTATAAAGATAACTAGTTTTATTGTCAGAAAGCGTTCAAAATGGCCAGTTAAATTGTTTGTGCGTCGAAGTTTTAAAGTCGTGTAATTCAGTTAATATTGCTTGCCGCGACGTAATTCTTCCAGATTCGGATTCCCCGGCCCAAAGTTAGTATAAAAATAACTAGTTTTATTTTTTAGGAATTTCGCCCATAAACCGAAGTTTACCCGAAAGAAATAAGCAGTTCAAAAGCACTTAAAAATTCCATTGGTGATGCAAAATTAATGTTAACTTCCTCATTTTTACTTTGTCCTTTTTTCGTGAAGATTTCCCGTCTCGATCAACTTAATTATACGAATCAAATTATGTACCATTAAAGGAAAAAATGAGCATTCGGAAAATAGAAATTATTTTAACGGTGACTTTTGTATAATATATACTAGCACATACCCGTCAATAATCACGGATTGTTATAATTGCAGGATATGTGAAGAAGAAAGTTTACTTAAAGAACACATCAGAACAAGTGCTGCAAAAAAATATTCACGAATATGTACTCATTTTTAAGTAAGTACTAATAACTTTATCGGTTCTCTGAATTCTTCACATTATCAGTTAAAAATTTTAAAAATGACACTTCAATTCAATTCAAATCCGAGTTCATTGAATCAGAGTTATAATCACTCAAAGAAAGACAAAATCCAAATCAGTATTTTTCATGATATATTTGAGAATACCACACAAGGTACAAAATACAAATACAATATAGTTATCACATTACACATATTACACATTTATATGAATTTCTTTTTTTTCGTAAATGACTCGACAATGCATTCTATCAACCAGTGGCAATCACGCATATCTACACATGCGGACATTTACACATGTCTCTGAAATTGTATGACATTACAGAAGTCATAAAATACAGTAAAAATATATGAAACTACCCAATCGGGATTTGGCCTAGTTGTTAGCGGGTTGACTCCAGTCCCTGGGGAGGAAGATTCAATCGTCAAACAAACCAAAAAAATAAAGCTTTAAAGACATTTTAAAAGTTCACATCAGTTAAAAACCAATCCCTGCGGAGAAAGGTTCAAACCTCCGACCAACTAAAATATATAAATGTATATATTTTTTAAATTACATGTTTTAATAAAAATAATCTTTGTTTTCACGGGCTGATTTTTTTGATGTTTTTGTTTGTAATATGAGCAAATGTATAAATAGTTAAGCACGTATATCGGATCTGAGAAATGGAATCAAATGCGATAGCCAAGCCAATAGAAACACGTTTCTGGTGACGTGACAGCGTGCTCTTGACGAAGGAAACAGGTTTGATAGCATGTGGTTCCGCATCTAGCCATATACCGCCCCAAAGCAGAATACACTCAACTGGCGTAAACCACCTGAAACGATTTGTAAATCATCTATCACTTCTTTGTTGTTTCGGCCCGTTGACAACTTCCGATAGAAATCCAAAAGTTTTCAATGATCATTAGATTCGTTGTCAGGTTTATATCTTTTAACTTATTCACGTCTACATGACGAGCATTTACAACGAACCATTGCACGCATATTAGATTTTGGTCCTGCTGCTGAAGGCGTTGCTTTAAGCTTTCTTTCACAAGAAGGATAGGTTACAACGTTACTATGAGCGGTGCGTCTTTATTGAATACAGTAAAGTACAGGTCGCACAATTACAATCGTGTTGACCAACACACACCTACTGATAATCGTATGTCTTGGTGCATATTTATATAATATATACTTCCTATAGTGATTTCCTAGCGAAACATCACTGAGAAACATCGTTTTATATTGATTACGCCTATCTATTTTAGCGAAATAGTGACAAGTGTGCATACCTATACTTTAATCGATTTTAAATATTCGAAAAGTTTAATACTGCCAGTACACGTTGGGCCACCGAATTTACAACTCGTACTTGTCCACTTGGCGTATATTGGCCGCGTCGCGTCGCGGTCGGCCCTCCAACCGGATTATTGTCGGCTTTTCGTGCACACATTAATGCCTGTGACAGACCACGCTATATTCTCGTGGCTTGGTCTATTTCAGCATATCGCTCGCCATACATTCCCATAGGTAGTGTATGGCGAGCGATATGCTAAAATAGGCCAAGCTATGATGCGTATAGCGCAATGTGTCGTCTGCCTAAAGGATCTTGATGCCAACCTGCGAACAGTATTCACATGTTGGCGTTGTCTCAACGTATATTTGGGGGACTTCAGAGTGTGTTATATATATATATTTTTTTTTTTTATAGTTAATACCTCACAAGAGTCCCAACTGCTCCCGTCTGGAGCCAGTGAGACTATGGCATCCCCAATTGGGGGATGTTGTGAGGCTGAAGGTAAGTGGGGAAGGGAAAGAGGAAGGTGGGGCAGTACCTGGCTATTCAGATCTAGTCACTAAACACGGCTAAAGCCATTTGGAGCAACGTTTCAATTCTGAATGGTGGTCTTACACCAGGGCGATACTGGTAGTATCTTCCACTCTGGAACGTGCCGCAAATATACTATATATTATTTTAATTAATTAATTGTGAAATAACACAAATCAATCAAATAAAATTTATTTGCGCACGCCGGGTTCGAACCCGCGACCTTCGGAATGGCAGTCCAATGCGTTACCACTGGACTATGCCGGCCGTCATTTATAGCCTTTAACTATTTCCTTCCCCTCCCCACTACCTTCAACCTCACAACATACCCGATTGGGGATGCCCAAGTCTTCTTGCGCGGCACTCCGATAATAGAAATAGAACTACCTATTCAAATAGAACTTTCTTCCAATTTAATAAGAATAACACATTTGAAACATGCTGTATGTAAGCAATGAATCTGTGTGACTACAGTGTTTTCATCAGCATTCGCTGCGATACCCAACACGATGCCTAGTTTTATAAATTAAATTCGTGTAAAGAAAAACACAGCGATGGTATTTCATTTTCCTCCACTTTATCTCCTCAAATAATAAAATGTCAATATTAGTGAAGTAGCCAATCTCTGTTGTTTGTCTCTTCATATATTATATCAGCTTTGTCTCTAAAAACAAACTGTCAAATAACTCGATCTATCTGGAAAAATTCCTTCGTGCTTCAAAATGTCGCTATTTCCCATTATCAGTTCTCTACGAATCCCCGGCAGTTCCTAAACCCACTCTTTAAAAAATAACACATTATTTCTCTTGAAATAAAACCGAAAAACCGAAATCCCTAAAATGTTTTGTAAATTTGATAAAGCACTTTAAAACTTTTTTTTATTGATGTCATCGTTATTTTTTTTATTTCGGTTGGGGGTCTGTCTGGCTGATTAACTCTGGTTCAATGAACTAGAATTTGCATTGAATTTAAGTGTAATTTTCAAAATTGGAGCTGATTTTTGCTGATTGGTCTTTCACCAGGACGACACTACATCCCTCTGAGGTATCTACCTACAACTTTAAAATTTAGCAAATAGGAATAGTATCAAATTTACTAATTTCGGTTGTCGGTGCGCAATTTTCCTTCGATTTCGGTTTCAAAAAGAATGCATACAACGAGACTGAGGAAATTATAGTTTACCAATTTCAATGTATACCTGAAATTCTATACATAAGTATAGGTTCACGTTATAAAAGTTGCAAAGTAATTGAATCGCGTCAAACGAAATATAGTGGCTTTATTTTTTACTGACTGTAGGTAAACAAATATGCAAATTTACAAAATAGAGAAGTTGTTGAACTTATCATATGGATAAAATCAAAGAAGATTTTTTTCAATAAAGGCATATTCTGTGGTTTCTTACTAAAACCCCTCATAAACAAGTTATATTGGACCACGCCACTCGAGAGCGGCTAATACAAACAAAACTTTAATAAAATAACATAAACAAAAACATTTTCAGGAAAACAACGACATAAGGCTGTTCCTACCCGGAGACATTGAACAAACTAAATACATGGTGTCTGGAATTTGTAGGGAAGATTCCAACACAATAAGCCAACTTCCCACTTCGGCCAAACCTCGATTTTTCTCCGTTTTTTCCGATTCTTGGCAGCTCTCAACCATCCAAAGCCGGCAGTTCTTTTTACGTCGTCACCCCGTCTCATCTGTGGACGACCACTATAAATTTGTCTCAATCATTCGATGATATTAAACATAAAACGGTAATTTGTTCGACGTGCTAAAAGATTGTGACGGGAATGTCGGTACCTTTGAAGAATTCATAATGTAATATTATCATTAGCCCTCATTATGAAGTTATAATAATTTCAGCACCCGAACACATTATATGTAAAAGTATTTTAAAAGGATTTTAAAATGAATTGTAGCAAAAGTTTTTGGTTATTTTCTGGCTATGAACCCTGGAGAGATAATACTTGACAAAGATGGTGGCATAAAATTTTGCTATTATTATCACCTTAGTAGTTGCTCCTTTCAGATTAGATAAATATAAGGGAGTTCTTGATTGTTGACCACTAAAGATAAAAGTGGAAAATCTTCGTTGTAAGCATATTGTTTCGCATAACACAATTATTCGCATGCATCACATAACTTTTATGCTGTTATGAAATTTACTAATTAAGCCACAAAGCTGCTGCGAGACACTTCATCGAAAATGTCCAGCATTAGAAGTGGGTTAGGAAAAATATACTGGAAGAGGGTGGAGCCTTTTGACGAGGAAAGGGGGAAAGAGGGCTACGTGACGTCTGGCACTGGCGGGGGCGCGGCTCACATGCAGCCCAGCTCGGGACAATCCCGATACCCCACAGTGTGGCCTTTTTAGGTCAGTGGACGAACTAGATTTATGGCCGATATTTAGGTTGCTTTTTAAACTCGGCTTGTGTGATACTGACAACCCAATGCGATTTGTAATAACAAAAGGTTAGTTTAGTTTTTTTTTAAAACCTTCATATTTGATGACCATCAAATCTACGGTCAGTGCCATTTTGAAATGATTAACATTTAATCGGTCCCCGTTATCGTGCACCCACTATCGCTTCGTTTAAACTTTCGAACAAATTGTGATCAGCTGACACGCACAACAACTTCATATTATGTTCTGCTTGACAGATCATCCAATTTGATCAACAGAATTGGCGATTAACGGGATTAATCGTTCAATTTTTTTTTAAATTTATAAGGCACAGATGGTCGATTTTATAGTCATCAAATTTGACGAAAGTTTGAAACAACCCAAACAGTTTACAGTTTGGGAGGCGGACATGTATACCGCCGCGCCGAGAACCATTCATCAGATAACCAACACCTCTGCTATTGGTGGCCCCAAGTGGTTCGCATTGTTTGGCGAATCAGGTGTGTGTCTTCATGGGATGAGGTTTGTCCAGGCCTTGGCTGCGGAGGCATTAGCTCACCAACTGTGTGGCAGAGCGATCGGGAGAGACCAGTAGAGGGAGACATTGAGACACAGAGTTAAAGAGAAAAAAAGGTTTGATTTTAATAGATTCCCCGAGATATTTCAATATTTTATGATACGAAAATTTTAATTTAAAGTGGATACAATCTGAAAGCGCTCACCAAGTTGCATTCAGAGAATTCAGACGGCCATACTATTGTTTCCAATAGATAACTGCGACCTTTGGCTAAAAATATAAACTCCGGTGCTTTCACATTGCATTTCTAATTGCAGTTTACGAGTTTGGACCCATTCGAAAAAATTGAGGGTCTTTCAATTTGAGAGGTTTACTGACATCTGTAAACGTTTATGCGTAGGTATAATTATAATATTACATTCATAGAGCGCAATTTAGTGATATTTCACCTAGCTTTACTATTCCTTTAATACTTAGCCGTTACTTTTCCCGTAAATAAAAAACACCAGTGTGAACAATGTAAACATACAAGTTTAGTAAATCACGATTTCTGGGAAGTGTGATAAAAATCTGTAGGTATCACGAAAGTAAAAAATTATAAATACATACCTACTAAAAAAAATTGCACGAATTAATTTATTTAGTAGTGTAATTGTTAAATCATCATGGTTAGAGAGGGTAAGGAATTAGTATCGAGTTAAGATAATAAAGATTTATTTTAAGGCGATGCACTACGTCGTGTAATATTTTTAATTGAGCCGCTATCAATAATAACCCTTAAATAGATGGCCATAAGGTTTAAATTCCCGCTTAACACCATCCGCCTGTTTTGATTTATGCAAGAAAAAAACATGGCCAAAAAGTGCCTTTTATTTTATTTTGTGGATGTTCAGGCATAAATATTTAATTTTTTTTCGATCATTTTATAGATAAATTTATTTGCCACATTATACAATAAAATCATAACCGAAAATGGGTTCGTAAGTAGGAGATTTTGAACTTTAAAGAGTTTTCATAGGCCTTATATATTATTTTTTCTGGGCTTATAAAAAGACTTACCTAAAAAATACTCGATTATTTCGAAGGCCAAGATGTATTCTACTCGCAGCATGTAATTAAAGCATCTGAAACATTTCTAGGCGACCAAATTTTCAAACCAAAAACACATGATTTTGCATTACTACTTATGGCATCGCATTAATTGTTTAATGTTAATTTGCTTACGCCCTCGCGTGTACTTTTTGCCAAAACATCGCAATACAAATATTATTATCACTGTTCGAAATTGCTCCAGGATTCCTGACAATAGTTTCTCATTTCACAGATTGTAAAATAAGGCGTCTAAATTGTTTGAAACATACAAAACGAGCGAGTCTGGTTAGTAAGAATTGCGTGAGGTTTGGTATCGAAATTCCGCGCGCCTAACCACCCTCCGGGGCAGCTTTGGGTTGAAGAGCTAAGGGCTGAGGGGTGGGGTAGGTAGGGCCTGTAGGGCAGGATAACGCATGCGCGTAGGTCCTTGCAAGCCCTACGCAATACTACACACCCACACCGCTAAAGGGATGGGAATATTTATACAGAACACCACACACAGTGTACTAGGCAGCTATATTTATATCGACACTCCTCGTTTTTGTTATCGCCCGCATATTCGGTATTTAGACCGTTTTACAACTCGCGCTCTCTGCTAGTGTTTGTATTTACTGGATTTAAACATTGTTCTAACAATGAACACGATGGCTGGCCGAGAGAGCGGTTCGATAACCCACAGCGAGGGCATGGGACTAATCATCGTGGATGATGAATGTGAAACATTATTTTGTAGTCGTTTCGTTTCACTTTCACTTACATATCTAAAGGAAACTAGCTACTTTGTTGAGTCGTTATTATTATTTGTAAGTATTGTACGTATATGTAAAATTTATGAATTAAAGGGGGATTCAATTAAATGTGTCATAAGTACGAAAATGCTGTACATTAAATACTGATAATTCGTTATCATCACACATAGTAAAACAACCAAACGCATTTAAAAACCAACTTCAAAATACGTTTTTTTGTTGAATAACTTATCAATAAAAACTTGATTATATTCACATTAAACAAGAAATGAGCATTCACCTCACATGAATGGATAACATTTCCAGTTAGAATATACCGACACTCACGTAATACAAAGTAAACACTGCTTTGTATGACAGGGAATAACGTTGGAATACTTCAAATCACAAGCAATAACTTTGTAATACTGTAAAACCACTAGCAATAACTTGGTAATACCGTAAAATCACTCGGAATTACTTTATTTTGAAACACACAACACACAAAAAAGCTGTGTTTTTACGTGATTTTGTGACACAAAACATTCAAACACGCAATGTTAAACGATGCACACAGCCGCGCCGGAGTAAACAAAAACACGTGTCTTTACGATTATTTAATATTGGTGACGAACCCACAACAACAACAGACTGAGTTGGAACGGATCAATCGGCAGGTGGCCCGGAGCGAAGCGGGTTCCGTGCGAACAGGCCAACGGGCGACTCGACAATGGCGCAACACAAGGAAAGAGCCGCCAACGCCGGGCGCGGGGACTGGGGCGCTATACGCTGTACTACGGCTCCTCTCTCTACTACACTACTACTAACTATTGACTCTCCCAAATCCCAAAAGCAGACAGTTAACCCTTTCAGCACCGAACTTTTGTTTCCCATCATAATAATAATAATATTTGGCTAATTTATGGTTCCATGACAAATCATCACACCGACAATTCAACACATCTTTGAAAAGTGATATAAAGTCATTATAACTATGAAAAAAAAACCTAACCTAACCTACTTAACCCAGTTAATAAAGTTTTTGTTTCATCACTTTCCATGACTTTATACAAATTTTTAAAGATGTGATGAATTATCATTATGATGATTTATCCGGTCACCATTTACAGTATCTGTCGCTGGAATAAAAATTGCAACCAAGCGATACGCAAAGTACGAGATATTTGTTAAAAAAAAATCAAGAGATCATTTTTTTCTTCGTGTTCCTCAGGAAGTACTCTGGTATTGAAAGAGTTAACGGCAACATGTTTTTTTTTTTAACATTTTTGTGAGTTCAAATGAGCGCTATTCTCAAAGTGTAAGCGGGATGACGAAAAAAGGATCATTGCATTCACTTGAATTTTGTAATTGTTTAATCTCGTATTCAACAACTTAACCCTATAGTCTTAGCGACATTCTCATAATAACTTGGTATGTATGAGAAACCTTTAAATATCGCTATTTATAAGGCTTCTCAAACCATCAGATAACATTGAAGCAATGAATATTGTTAGACAAGAAAAAAACATATATTTTTAAAAAATTGCTTTTTTATTTGGAGACTACTGTACAGGCCTGCGATTCTGGAATTAAACGATCAATCGTTTTCGTCTGCGCCGTCTTCGAGTGAAAAACTACTAGTCGTCGCGACTAACTTTTTCGAATGTTTCAATTTTACGTATTCTTGAGCGTCGAACGGTCGAAGTTGGTAGAAGAGATGATTATATTGGCACCCCTGTGAATATTGTCTATGTTTCTGATGTTTTTGGGATTTCTATGGTGTGACTGTCAAACAGACGACAGTTATTCGTTATTCAAAACAGAAATGGCTGCGGGACATATTACAAATTGCCAAAAGCAACTCTTAATTGAGCTTGTAAGCTCCGATAAAGACTTAGTAAGTGGGAATTTTTCACCCACTTTTACATTTGCGGAATCCGCGCGGTAAAACAAAAATTGACAGCTAGACTAAATTTTGACAGCCAATTCCATAGAAACGCCAACAACCTACCACTCGCTGCCCTGTTTCTACTGGTTACACCCAGTAGTTGTCGTGTGGAATGACTTTTGACGTTTGGCGTCGAAGTATGTACCTTCGACCAATTTCGGGAATTGCAACGACGACCAACGTACGTACTTTCGACGGCGATTACGAGCGCCCTCGATTCAGGAATAGAGCCCCAGAAAGCAGTAAATGAGGAAGAAAAGGCAAGAATTGAGATTGTTGAGAAGCAGGTTCCCGAACCTGGTATCTATTCGCATCTGGTCACAAAACAAACTAAACGCCATCTCAAAAAACATTATCGAAATTGCTATTCATTTTGTACCACTCGGCACAAATTATACGCACAGAATGGACAATTATACTTATTTAAACTAAAAACTAACCATCACACCGTCTCATCAGGCAGAGAGGTCGGACCGCCACACAACATATAACTGCAAAGCCTTGGCACACACTCTTTGCTTCATTCACATTCACACATCATCTCATACAATACATATATCTTCTGTTATTGTGACTCGGCCTGACTCAAGTATCTGTTTCACCTGAACTTTGCAGATCTTCCTCGGGCGTTCCCTACTTCTTCTACCATTCATATTCGCGTCATGTATTCTCGTTACAATAATTTCTTATGCCCAACATGCACAAACCAGCAAAGCGTCCCTTTCTTAATCTTACTCGTTACGCTTACATCAGCCTTGCATTTTTTTGCGAATCTCCACATTACACAATCATACATGGTTCTACCACACATACGCCTCAGGAATCACATCTCTACAGTATTCAGTCTACAATGTTATGTATGTACTTTTATACGTGGCCTTTCACATGTTTATATATTTTTAAGACAAATAACGTCTAAACGTGCACAACACATTAACAAAACTTTACTATGCAAGATGGAAAATAGTAGATAAGGAATAAAAATATAAATTTAATATTATACTATATTCTGAAACACGATTGTAAACACTGCTAAAGAGATAAGCTGATGAAATGCCGCGTTGGTTTGCCCGAACTAAGGTAAAAATTATCTCGCACTTTTAACATTTTCAAATAGAAAAACTCTTTCTTTCACAGTTAATCAATTGAATTGGCCTGTATGGAGACCATTTTATTTACATTGTTGGCGACATAAGTTAGTTTCAAATTATTATATTATTAACTAGCTGATCCCCGCCACGCGTTGATGTAGCTAAGGCTGTCTGTGCAGATAGCTTTTACGTTTTATATTTATTTTTAAAAGCAAAGTTTGTCCAACAGACGGCGCTGTTTTTACAATCAAGCATGTTTTTAAAAGTCACAGGTGACATCTGTATAATAAAGCTATATAAAAATACACGCGTATTTGAATGCAAAGTTGTGTCAAAATTTCAAAGCAATCAATGAAGAACTTTCGGAGATTTCTGATTTTGATCAAACGAACATTTAAACTTTTGTTTACATAGATTATTTGAAAAAAATATTATATTTTCAAATAGAACTACAATTTATTTTGTACAAAAATAATACTAAAAGTCGTGTCAGTGTAACGTGCCGCCATTCTACGCCAACGCGGGTCTGCTGCTGCTAGCGCGCTAGGTGTCTTCAATACTTACTAAAAACTTTTAAAAAACTGCCTACAACTGCCGGTATACCGCACCGGCCATAGACATATGAATATTAGTAGACCTGCCCTAAGTGATTAAAAGCGTATTATCCCCAATCCCCATACCGGTTCCATTGGAGCCGGCTGGGCTCGCGTATGGCCTCAAGTGAAATTTGAAAACGTGACGTCATCATTCTTGTGCGAACTATGGTCGAGGCATCATCGGTTCATTTTACGAAATAACACGGCAAAATGTTGACTTGTGATATGAAAACTTGTAAAAATAGATGTGAAAAAGAGAATAAACCCAATTGTCGTATTACATTCCATAAGTAAGCATTATTTTACTCTATTTTAAGCTTATTCACACCGTATTATATGGATCAGTTTTAGAAACATATACTATCACATCACAATGTAGCGATTCTCAAGTGTGCTCATCGTTGTTTACTGGGGTAAGTAAATTATGAAACATTTGTAAAAGTGTCTTAACTAAATACTCTGAAACTAACTACGACTCTGCAAACAGAAGAAATTTACTTTGCCGAATTTGGACTTCGCAAATTAGTTCATAACGTGGCGAGTAATTTGCGCTCCCATGTAAAAATGTCTATTCATTCAAAAGCAGATTTTACTTTTAAGAAGTAAATGGTGATATTATAATGCGAGATGCCTATTTACTGTCAGATTGATTTATTGACGAATCACAGTCAGCTTCACCCCCTTCGTTCTTCAACAGTTGATATTACCCCTCGCCATTATCTTCTCGTCTATTAATTCATATGTCTGTGGCACCGGCGCACGTAAGGACGGCTGAAGAAAGTACGGCGCCACAAATAGGTAAAAGCATTGTCTTCAAACTAATCAAAAATACATTTGAAACGTTATCTATTAACCAGTTCAAAATGAACAGCGAGAATTTATTTTGTGAACGCAACCATTTTTTCACTCGGCCAATATTGCAGTTGCACCTTATTCATTGACGGGGAACTAATTTCGTCCTATTTTCCCAATTTTAAAATCAGAAAATTTTCAACATGGATATTGAAGCATCAGGTATTTATTTCAATCTCATGTAATCATTTTAAGCTTAATGTGGATACAATATAGTTTTAAAAAAATTCCACCGAATTCCATGACATATTCTCACTTGTTCGAAAAAATATACGATGAGTAATATATGAAAGTTAAACGTATTATTGTTATTACTAGTTGAAAAATAACTTACAAGTTATATAAAAACTTTAAATATAGTGCCCTCCACTGCTTTGTTAAATCAAACGCATTCTTGTCAGGTAGTCTTAGCGACCCCGGTCTAAAGGTAATGAAGATTCAGAGGAAAAAACCACAATGTTAAAAAATTAACAGTTTTACAAGTTATAGTCATTTTTCACTTGAATCGTTACTATTATTTACCTATCTCACAAATCCAAAATACAGAAATAATTTAATATAAAATCTATATTTTAAATTAGAATACTACAATACCCCAACAAACCCTGATTAGATATATTTCTGAAAGATTTTCTTAGTTAAATCAAATAATCAAATAAAAATATTTTTGGCGTCGTAAATTAATAATTCGACCCAGTGTGCGGCGCTGCATACGACACAGCAATCGGCTAGAAGTTGCCGGAACTCGGTTAGTTGTAATAATAATAATAATATTTTGATGACTTGTACGGAGCCGTTTTTGTGCAAAATCACCTCTAGGGCGCTGTACAAATATATAATACATATCTTCAATGATCTATTTTATTACAATTTACTCGTCAAAATATTCGAAATTTATGTCTAACAGATCGTACTTCCGAGACGCGACGAGATAAGGTAATCAGAATACCCTTTTCGTGATTGAAAAATGCAAAAAAAATATTGTGAAACGCAGAAGTTAAATAATTCATATGTATTAAGAAGATTGTCTGTGGCGGTCAGCGGGCAGCCGAACACCGGGCGAGGGGCATTAATTTGATTTTTATGCAAAACTACAGTTTTATTCCGAGATTGATGAAAATTTACATATTTCCCTTTCAAAATTAGAGTAAGGTTAATGTCTAAGTCTGATTTAGAAAAACTCTGTGTAAGCACGGGTAACGCCGGGGACTTCAGCTAGCTAATACGTTTATATTTTATCCTCCTTACTAATAAAAGTATTTGTAATTTTATACCACTGATAAACAATTATTTACCATGCATTAATGGTTATTTATAGTTTAACAGTATGTAAGGCCCTGAGAACAAAATATTATTATTTTTGTAAGATATGTACAATGTCAACATTGTGATATGTAATTGTAGCAGTAATGAAATTGTCATCTACCTATGAGATAGGTATCGACCTACGTCGTAGTAGTACTTACATAATTTAACATTACTAAAGTAGGTACTTAATTATACTAACTCACCGAGGTTCAAGAATTAATGTTTTGACGTTTATTTAGGTGAAAATATGCAAAAAAATCATACATTTTGATAGAAAGAATAAATTTCACAATATTGGCTTACGTATAATATATCTAAATTACTACAAACGAAGCACATAAAGCAAAAATACACAGTCTAAGAAAAAGTTATCTACCTAATCTTCAACCCTAAAAAATTCCACAAGTACTTGAAAATAACTATAGGCATGAAAAGTACTTCCTTACATAAATTCTTCTAACTTACCTTAAAAGTTACCTTATGTTTATCATTGTTGGATTTTTTGTTATTTTTAATACTCATTCAAAAGAAGGCAGACGTTATATTCGTGTTTCCTTCTGTATCAGTTTGTATGTTGTACTTACTCTAGTCGCTCATCTAATTAACTAATTATAATTAGATTAACCCTTTATTGAGGCACGCTGACCACAGACAGCTCTTAGTAGATATTGCCTAAAGCCATTAACCATTACCTACAATAGTGGTGAGAACACTGAGAACGGTGGCCTTGGTAGGTAGCATCAAAAATCATTCCACTACAGAAAGGCGCAACAATACAATAATATAATATAACATCCTATATATAGTATGACATGTTTTAAATGGTAGAAAAAAGTGGTGGCGCTGCGACCGTTTAAAAGGTTTTAAATGTAGACACCAAGATAGCTCATGGGAAAATGAATGTGTGTTTAAAAAGAGCACAATGGCCTAAATGCATATTTTTTATTATAATTAAACCACTGCATGTTCAGAAATAAGTGGTACTTTCCGAAATGAGATGATTCTATTTCATACTTCAAGACATTTTATGTTAAAACTTATAACTACTTAAAGTTAAACGCGACGCTCGTTATAATCTACGTCCTCAAAGACGGCGATTGTTAATTGATTTTATTAGAATACGATTTTTGAAAGGTATTACTTTACTACAATATTAAGACAATTTATTGATTGCGCCCGTACGTACGCAATATGATTGGATTGAATCATCGTTGCAATATTGGCCTTTCTCGAAAGAGTTGAGTAAAGGAACAAAACTATTTATTCATATTCATATTGTGTATGTACGGGCGAAAAAAGAATTCGTCTTGATATTTTAAAGCATAACTTGCAAAACTTGTATTAAAGTGAAATAATTAAATTAGCGTCATATATGAAAGAGCAGATTATGAATTATTTTAAGTAAACTTTAAAAGGAACAGTTCCGCGGTCTGTTTCATACAAAACATTAATTTGTGTTCAATTTTCTATTTCCTTTATTTTTCAGGATTCAAGATATTTAATGAACTACCGACTGATGTCAAAGAAGTAAAAGCCTTGGTGCTTTTCGTGAGTTATGCGTAGATGCTATAAATAATAAGTTTAAGATGTAGTGTAAAGAGTGCCTAAAGTCATACAAATAAGTTGTTAGTAATTTTAACTAAATAAAAACATACAAAACTAAATAAAATAAGAAGGCGTTTTGGGTCAAAAATTTTAAATTCATTTTAGAGAAAATCGTGTTCCTACGTAAATTGCACATTCGTTAGTTAAATTTAATTTGTATTTTCAAAATGTATTTTTTTTATTCATAAAGAAGGTAGGGCAAATTATTTTTTTACTATAATTGCCAAAAGTACCTCTTTCTTTAGCCACAAATCCAAATAAAAGTTTTGTATGAAAAGAGCTGAGCAGCCGTTGCTCTTATTGATCAAGATCAACCTATAGAAAACCACTTCACTACAGCAAATGCTTCACCTACTGTACCTATTATATTATTTATTTGTTCCCGGTGCAAACAAAGCGCCAACGGAGATACAAAAAACGTTTAAAAATCATCGTTCGGGGAGGTCTTGAGAGCTATTTTTGTAAATAAACACGTCCCTAACACATCACCCTTTATAGCACATTCAAGATAGAAGCATGTTGCCCGTGTGCATTGGAACGGCGCAAAAGAATGCGTTGCCTCACAGAAAGCGACACATTCGAAATAGATTTGAAACTTGCAACTTTATAACATTTTAATGATGGGGATTGTAACGTATAAAAAGTAGTGTGTTTGTTAAAAGTAAGTATCTACATGTTAGGTTCTTGGCTCTTACTGTTCACGAAGGAATTTCGCATTGAAATTCCTGAAAACATGTTACGAAAAGCTATAAGTTTGCTGTATTTATGAAATACCCGCTTCTCCACACAATTTTAAAATATTTATATAAATAGAACATCTACCTTTCTTTTTCATGCGAAAGTTATTTTTTTTAGTCCAATATGATTGTATAATATTTTAAATAAATAAATTACATATTGTGAAACAACACATAGGGATTAGAACCTCCGGATTGTTGGTCAAGAGTCGAGAGCCTTACCTCTGGAAGGTCGTGTTTATAGTGCAGTACCGTATCTAAGTAGCACTATTAGTTACGTGCAAATGCGAATTTATATATTAATATTTGTCCAAATATAAAATGTATTAGTAGACTATAATTAACCTTCCAGCGGGCGCGCTGTCGTAAAATTTACGACAAACGCGCCTTATCGCTTCCCCCACTCTTGCGACTTAGTTGTAAGCATCGAGCTTCGAGCTATGCTAGAGTCAAATCAAATGTCAAACATTTACCGCATGATATAAATGCTTTTCTCAAAGTGAATTACGGTAGGGCAGTTGAACCGATAACAGAAGAAGAAAACGGAAGCATTCCAAAATGCGGTGTTTGTCGGTTATGTGCACTGGATAAGAAAAGATCCTCAGCATCAATGAAGTGTTGCCGTTGCCAGTCCTTTACATGCAAGAACCATTCTTCAGTTGAGGTGGTTTGTAACAATTGTAAGGATGAGAATATTGATTCTGACTAAACAGGTCGATAAAATATTTTGTTTAGAAATATTAACATGTTTAGAGTGTTGCTTCGTTTTTTTAAGAAAGTCAAAAATTTTATTTTTTAAGTACTGCCTATTATGATTTTTCATATCCTTAAAGAAATTCCCTAACGTTTGTATAAAGAAAACACCACTTACATGGAGAAAACTTGATGACTTAAAATTTACGACAAGCGCCCGCTCAAGGGAAATTTCTCAACGCGCCCGCTGGAAGGTTAAAAAACTTTTTTTAATAACTTACCAATATTTTTATCATTGTCTTGCAGGAATCAATGACTTCGGAGATTTTTCTACCTGAGGGAGTATGGTCACTACCCGTGGCTCTAACCCACTGAATTTGTCTTGGGTATGCTCGGATTGAACCATCTCCGGGTCAGAAGGGATGCGCAGTAATGTGCGCATTCCTACACATTTCTTCAGACTGATTTTTCGATGGTTCAAAAACTCGGATATGATGGATCATGAATTTATATCGACTGTGGTTTGGTGAAACCATTCAAGCCACAAAATGAAAACATTACAGAAGACGATAAAATGTTTTTTTCAAAATTCATGAAACTAATTAAAAATCTTGAAGTTCATACGAAAGTGGTTATTTATTTTCCGAAAAATTGATGATAAAGATTGCAATTCTATTGAGAAATATCCTATATATATTTGAGGGTTGAGTAATTTCGTCTAAGTTTTTTCGAAATAACCTAAAAAGAAGTACACTTGAAAGAAGGGTAAATGCAGTCCTCCATTAATGGAGGACTGCACACAGTTGTCGCTAACAAAAATTGTCCAATGAAGCGAAGCTAGCGGTCCACAATGGAGTGCTGGTACCTACCATGTTGTATGGCAGTGAGACATGTAACTGGCAGAGGAAGGATGAAAGTAGACTGAATGCTGTATAAATGAGATCTCTGAGGCGTATGTGCGTTAAAACCATATATGATCGTGTGAAAAATGTTAAGATGGACAAAGAATGCAAGGCTGATGTAAGCATAATTAGTAAAATTAAGAAAGGGACGCTTAGATGGTTTGAGCATGTAGAGAGAATGAGCGAAGAAAGGAGTGTATGGAGAATAAATGTCGCAAATGTGAAAGGTAGCAGGAGTCGGGTACGCCCGAGGAAAACATGGTACTGTCAAGTGAATCAGATACTTGAGTCGGGCCATGTCAAGAATCAGAATACTAGAAGAGTATGAATGTGAATGAGGCAAGGAGTGTGTGTCAATACCGAGTTGTTTGGCGGTCCATCCTCTCGGCCTACCCCTGCGGATAAACGGCGTGAGGTTAGTTAGTCAAATTTAGTTTTTAATAATAAAAATGCTTCAGTCTTAAAAATTAATACAAAAATTTACATTCCCAAAAAACGTGGCTTGAAGGTTTTATGTTAAATTTTATCTCTTCAGTTATTGTCTTCCGGCCTGCAGAACTATCTAGCCAGTAAGAAGAGCTATTAATTCACTTATATTAACAAGTTAATTAGCATCAAGAGCTTTGTTCGTATACAACCACCTTTTATAATGTCTACTTGTTTTTCATTTATTTTTCCCTCTCTTGTCTGTACATAAGAATACAAATTATTTACACTGTTTATTAATGTTTGTAAACCCACTATCTTTAAAAATAACTAAAATTGTAAAATGTTGGGGTCAATAATTGACACCTTAATTAATTCGCAATTATCGCTTCCTCAAACTGGATACTGAAAAACAGAAGACATCCTTGCTTCAACCACATTCATACACTGTGGATAAAGGTAAGGAACGTGTGCTAGGAACTTGCTGTGTGACGCTCGAATTATTTATGAATCTTTTATCTTGATAGATATCGTTTTCCACTTGCATAATATTTTGTTTTATGTGTAGGTAATATTTTAATTGATTTCATTAAATAGTAGTATTTTTTAATACTATCAAAAAAATTGTGAAAATTATTCAAGTTCAACGAATTTTCAATTTTCGGAATTGGATAAGTATTAAATCATATCAGATAAGAAATACCGTAGGTACCAACAATATTTCATTATAATTATCAATTTTGTTTACATTTTGACAACTAAATTTGAAAATGATTTTTAAAGATGTTCATTCGAATGCTAATTCTGATCGGTTCTAATTATTTTTAATAAGCAATACCAGAATACATATATTTTATAAATACTTTCAGCCTGACAAATCTTACAATTATACACGGAGAAAACTTACTGATATGAAATATTGTTAATTTATTAAAATTCTGATCAAATTATTTGTTTTCCTGTTTACAGATTGCACTGTAGGCCTATAACTAATAATTTGACAAATTATATGACAAACCATCAGTAAAGCACGAATATGTTATAAGAAAGTCGGAACACGTGTTCTTACAAATAATAATATTGTCGCATCTCATCGATTATATTTATTTGAACAATGAAACCTACGCGAACACGTTTTCAGATATATTATGAATGGCTAATATTTTATTAGGATATGGTATGCAGTCACATTTTTAACAGTTTCTTGATTTTTAAAAAGCCGTACTTATTTACACTGTGTAATATCGCCTGATTTTTCACGGGTTTGCGCAAGTATTCATTATCGTTATTATTTCGCAATCACTTATTTAAATTAAATTAGATACGGTATTTGTTTGATCAACTTAATTCTGTTGTGGAAATAATTTATTTTATGGCACAATTCAATTTATTGCATTAACTCGCTCCATTTACATTTTTCCACATCAAATACTTTAATTAATAATTCATAAGAATTGATACGTAGGAAGATAACAACAATAAATAATACTATCGACTGTGAACAAAACACGATCTGTTCTACTCTAAGGACGGGTTGCTTCACGAATCCGAACAATTCATCAAATTTCAAAGTTATGTGAAGGTTCTATTCGAGTTCTATCATTATATCAATATTGACTAGTTGCTTCGCAAAACTGAACTTTTTGATGAATTGTTCAAATTCCAAAAACAACTCGTCCTTGGATTTTAGTAATAAACAATTACCTATAATTGAAAACTATTTTAAGTATCTAGGTACAGGTATTCTGAATTAGTATTCATACTAAATATAATAAAGGTACTATTTATTATCAATGAAAGATTTATGAAATTAAAATTGTAAACTATTAACTTTGTGTTAATACATATAGGTGTGAGAAAAAAAATTTTGCCAAATTCTGTAAACCGGTTATAAACCTCAGTGTGGTAAATTTTAAAGGGGACCTAAATCACAACATTGGAAGAAGAATGTTATTTCAATCGGAACATTCATTAGATGTCTGTAATAAGTAATAAGAATAAGTAATTTAGTAATGAGACGAATGAGTAAGTAATGATAATGACCGTAATGAATTATGACAACAATGGATGCTTTCATCCGCGAAGCAATTAAAATAAATATATACGAGCAAATTAATTAAATAAATTAATGTGATTGTCCAGCTTCGTAAAGCACTCTTGAGGTGACATTTAAAAAAGAACATGGAAAAGGGCATGGAATTAATATAATTTTATACTGTACTACTTTGCTCAAACTCACTCATACAACGAAGCAAGTGTGTCCCTTTTTAGGTACAAACAAACATAACTTACATACTTACCATTTAAGGTAGGCAGAAGGGTAGAATAACACAAAACTCATGTTATGCACGGAGAAAAATTATCCTGTTAAAAAAGTGACACCGTCCAACTTCCTGATAAAATATTAGTCATTCAGAACACATCGAGAAGACATGTTTTTTTCTAATAGATATCATGATGGAATGCCACAATATCAGTATGTCAATATCAGTATTTGTATGGACACTGTTCCGCCGTCCTCATAAAACATCCGCTTTTGAGTGATACTTTATTAGAAACCTTTTGATAAATTAACAAAATTTCATATCAGTAAGTTTTCTCCGACTGTTACCATAATCTGACTGAAGAATTTGACTCAGTTTATCGTGCCATGTCTTGCTGGAGAGTTACCGACTTCTTCTTTATACATTTCCTTGCGCGTCATACAATCTCCTCATTTCTCGGTTCATCCGCTTTAGATGTTTCCTCCGATTCTCAGTATTGTTCATTACGCTTACATCGGCCTTGCATTCAACCTCCTCATTCGTTTCCCTTGTACGAGGTTATTTCCATCGCATTCCATTTGCTTTAGCCCATTCCAGCCAGTTGCATGCCTCACTGCCTTAGTCTAGATTCAGTTATTAGATAGGTTAGCTATAATGGATATTAAATAAAATAAGATAGTACACATTTCTGAAGAAAAAAACAGTGTCATAACATCGTGAAATACGAAGTCGCGAGAAAGGATGCAAGCAAGAAACCCATTAGCTAAAATGTATTTTTGAATATTAAATTTGTAGCAAAAAATGGGTAAACAATGTGCAGCGCACGTCATAAATACGCGTCGCCGCGACTATATTTTACGGGGAAAGGTGCGAGACGTAGACAGAAAACTTCACGAGGTGAGAAACCAAGATAAATATGATTTTACTCGCTAGAAGTTTACAGTATTACATGGAAATAATAAAAATCTTAAAAAATACATTTACTACCTAGAGGTAATTAAAGAGGTAAATTCTTGTAGACAGAAACTACATATTCCACGCCCTACGTAATCCCCATTATCAAAGCAATGTTAATTATCAATAAATTTAGTGAGGTAATTAAAGGGGTAAATTCATGAGAACAGAAACTATATATTCCACGCTCTACGTAATCCCCATTATCAAAACAATGTTACTTATCAATATATTTAGTACATAGAGGTAATTAAAAAGGTAAATTCAGGTAGACAGAAACTACCTATTCCACGCTCTACGTAATCCCCATTATCAACACAATGATAATTATCAATACAATACATCCCCATTATCAAAACAATTTCGACATCGAAGATTTTGTAAAAATTATGCAGGTGCTTCTCTTAGTACGTAATAATAATGATTGGATTATTTATATAGCGCCGTTTTCGTGAGAAAATCACCTCAAGGGCGCTTAACAACTTAATTTATGCATTGAACATTTAGACTTATAACTAATTACTTTTGAGCTGGCAACACGGTATCACAACCTCATACATAAGCTCACATTTTAACACAACCTCAAATAACACATCTGCCCTGATGATGGACACTGCAATGTTGTCCGAAACGTTGGCTAAAGAAGGAGGTAGCGCAACACGGCATAACACCCCAAAAACAAATAACAAAAATACTTTTGGCCGTGAAAATCTTAAATCATATTTAATTACTTTTGGTTTATAACTAAGTTTCATAGATAGAGAGAGACTTATAACTAGTGTCTACGTACCATCCATTTTTAGTGCAATTTTCAAATAGAATGTGAAAATTGTGTGAAATTGTTTGATGTTGAAATGTAAAGCCGGATTCAGGCGGAATTTAAAAAAAAGTATCTTACTAGCTAATGATAACCACTTGAAAGGACCGTCATTATTGCTACCGCAACAACCCTGATATCTTGTAGATAAGTGTATGTAAAGTTTTACAGTAAAGTGAACATACATATTTATTGAATTCCAATTGTCGGGAAATAACGTAGTTGTACCTAAATATCGCAGGCGTGTATAACTTTAGATTTTATTTGAGCGTATCTCTTATCTCTTATATATGGGGTGGACGCAGACCACAAAGATCAAGAATTTTCATAAACATTTAATTTCTTTCATGAGCAGAGCATTTCATCGACTCTCTCATTCTATGAATTTAAAGGTCTAATGTAAATTGGCCAAATAAGTTTTCCTTCAAATTTGTACATTATTATATGAAATTCATTATTAGATGTAATTTGTAAAATATTTTTTAAATTCCGTATAAGCACTAACAATGAATATCTAAATTTCTAGATCCCGTTTAAGTTGGGTTTTACATGTGAAAGATAAAGTGACAAAAAATATGTATAAATACATCTTTTATTGGCGTGGTTCATACCTACCTAATTGCGTGTGACAACCCACGACATATAGTTGCTGTGATTTTTGCAGGCGATGCACCACATCGTGTAAAATTAGAAATCGGGCCGATAACAATAACACTCCTTGTGCCGCCTAATTTAACCAGAAAAAACATCGCCTAAAATTGTGTTTTATTTTATTTTGCGAAGTTCAGGCATAAATATTTAAAAGTTTCCCGATCATTCCCTAAAAAAATTAATTTTCCATGTTATAGAATAAAACCATATCCGATAATTGATACGTAAGTAGACAGTTTTTATGATGCAACTCTATTTTTTCCTAAATTTTCAAAACAAAAACACATGATTTTGCATTACTGGGTAGTGCTTCGCCTTAAATGAAGACGATGGCAACGACACCAACCATATCAAGTTTAGTATGTACGAGTATGTTCGTAGTTCTACTTGCTGATTCTGGTCACAAATAGCATTTAGTTCAGGTTGAATCTTGTGATCATAAATGAAGATAGCAGCCAATAAAAATGTGCAGTAAAAAAATGAAGTCAACTTTGGTAGTTCTTATACCAAGTATGATACAGTTAAATATGACCGAAGGAGATAGGTTCCCATTAGCTAAGTTGGTAGAGCGGTGCCCCGGGAAAGTAAAGGGTCCTGGGTTCAAGTCCTAGATGTGACCGTATCTTTTTCTGTTTCAAATTTTCGTTTAGGAATCGCTAATATTGTCTTCGATAATTAAAAATTGAATGAATTCTGAAAATTTTCTGAAGCAAATTTGCTGAGAAATAATAAATATTTACAAAAGCGTTAACTACAATTTTTTCTTTCATTAATTGAAAAATTGAACAAAAACACATTAAGGGGGGGCTAGGGTTTTAATTTTTTTTTAAATAAATGCCTAATATTTTAAGAATATTGTCTTCAAATTTCAAGTTGATTGGAGCAAAATTGACGAAGTTACGAGTATTTTTATACCTGTCGGATTTTAATCCCTACCCGACCATACGTATAAGCCGAGCAGAGCAGGAAGCTGAGAGACAAACTAAAGAAGGCAGGAATCGTAGTAGACAGGAGCAAAAAGGTGCTTTAGACATCATGGATGATAGCAACATCCTTTATGGACCTGGCATTGATTTTTCAGTGTGAGGTAAGCCGATAAAATTTGCTTATAAACGTTTAATACCAGATTTTTTAGTGTTCAAAACTTTATAGCGTTTTTCCCACAACTCACGTTTTCAAAGTCGGTGACCGTCATAACTTCAAAACTACTGCACCGATCCTTTTGAAATTTTGAAAACTATTTCTGTACACAATTTACGACGTAACGCTGGAGAGTTTTTTTCAAATTTGTTAATGATTATTATTTTACAATAACAAATTAGCCGATTTTTTTCACTAAAAATAGCGTTTTTCCCTTCAAAGTGTTCCAAAAAAGTGAAAAATTAAAATTTCGAAAAACCCTCCCAAATATAAGAATTATTAAAAAAGAACAATAAAAGGCTGAATCTATTATATTGAGTAAGCTTGACAAATGTGTTACACGATTATAAGAGTTTTGTTTTGGTAGACTATTTTTAAGATTTTGATGATTTATTTTTTATTTTGCGTTTAGCCTCGTGGAGATGTTACCCAATTACTGAAAAAAAATCATTGTTCTTAAATTTTCACAATTTACTTATAAATTTTGGTTTGGTTTATTGAAGTTTATTGAAGAACAATAAATCAATAAGAGACTTAAAAACTCAAAAATCAAAGCAATAAATAAAAGCTAAGATGGGTTGTTTCACAGAATTTGAAAAATTTATTAGATTTCCATTTGATTTTCAAGTTCTGTGAAGGTTCTATCCAAGTTCTGTTTTTTATATCTTTATAGCCAGTTAATTCACATTGACTGAAATAATAACAGAACTTGAACAGAATTTTAAATTTGATTAATTGTTCACATTCTGTGAAACGACCGGTCCTAAGTTGTTGATCCTCTCCATTACTGTAATGAAATAACTTTAGAATACAATTAATTCCGAACAAAAAGCCATTTACAGATTTTGAACAGAATGGTGGGCATTTCTTCGAAACTATATATACAAATGTTACACATAAAACATTATATCACGCGGATTTAATTAATAAAATTATATAAACATTACATAGGATGTAGGTGTATGAATAAAACATTTATTTCAGCAGATTCATTTTCAGTTTCATGGGATGCTAATGAAGGCAGATATAAGCAGCTAATAAATACGAAAATTATACAAATTTATGTGCATATTAAAATAATTTAATAATTCACATTTCATTCGTCGATATTGGCAACGTATGTTTTAAGTACAATATGTAATAGCAGTATTGTCTGCTGGTATCTTTTTTTTTGGATGAGGCGTGTATCACTTTGTCGCGAAAACGATTTGATTTGTAAAACAATCTAATAAGCCGTACATAATCTTTATAATAACGCGTTTAATAAACTATGGTGTAAACTTAAGTAACAATGATGAATGTATGTACATGTACTTATTATGATTTTAATACATTTTGTCATAATATTTTTAACTATGTAATAATCTTTGTAACATCATCATATTTACAACTCTGCCATAATCTTAGTAACTACATCATAATCTTTGAAACTGTGTCATAATCTATGTAACTACGTCATAATCTTTATAACTATAACAATGACATAATCTATTAAACTGCGTTAAAATTTTTGTAACTACGACATAATATTTATAACTATATCATACAGGGTTTTCCAATAAGAGGTGTTATTTTGATATTCAATCGTAAAAGATCAATGGTTTCGTTGCTTGTGTGGCACATAACGAGGTCTCGTTGAAAGTAAACGTTGTCCAGATCAATACCATCCGATTCCGGCCATAAAAAATCATTAATCATCTCTCGATAGCGATCCATTCACCGTAACTGTTGCTCCAGCCTCATTTTCGAAAAAGTAAGGTCCAATGACTCCGCCGGAACATAGACCGTACCAAACAGTCACACGTTGAGGATAGAGAGGCTTTTCAACAATAACTCTTGGGTCAGATGCGACAATTTTGCTTGTTGACGAAGCAACCGAGGTGGAAATGGGCCTCATCACTCAAGATGATTTGCATTTGATTCACTCAAGTGAATTTTAATAATTTCAATGCGTTGTTGAAGCGTGTATCGTTACATTTGTATTAATGGCGTAGTTTCTATTTGTCAAATGTCAAAAAATGACAGCTTCAAAAGTACCGAAATAGCGAGCTATTCAAAATAACACCTCTTGTTGTAAAAACCCCGTATTTTTATAACAACAAAAAAAACTTTATCATTATGTCACAATCTTTATAACTATGTCATAATCTTTAAAACTAACCCTTTCAATTAAATACAAGTTATGATACGATAAGGTTATGAAGAATATAATAAATCTTCAAATTACTTATAGTCTAGGAACCCGACAACAAAAAGTGATACAAAATTAATGACATGAAAGACAGTCAAGACCATAAAAGCTGTAGAACATGTTAATTAGGCAGCTTGGCTGGCTCAGATGAACACACGAAAGTGAAACAGGAGATGTGTCACATTGTAGAACACAGGTCGTGATGGTTAGTAGAACACAGGTTGAACAGAAAATTTTGTAAATGGCGAATCAGATAATCCTCAATTGGGCTCTGTGTGGTCGACTTGATTGGAAAATTCAACGGGCCTTAAAACGAAGAGATTATTTTTCAAACAATGACGATTGATAAGTATAATTTGTTTTGTAGTAACACACGAGGAATATAATATGCAAATGGAAGTGGGCGTGTTCAATTATCATCATCATCTAACATACTAATTTCAGCTGTGTAATTCAGACAAGCGATAAAGTACCGACCTGTAATATAATTTTATAACAGAATATTACTTTCATTATAATTTTCATCATATTATTCTTCTGTGACAACTGTATTGGATCGTTTGGGGAGCGAGGTAAGCCACGCCCACATATATTTTCATATTATATCCCTCGTCTGTAACAGCCTTGATGATCACATATATAATACATTACCAGCATTGAATGAAAGATCGTAAAAGTTGTGATTATGAATACCTCGAACATCCATGATAACAATACATTAATTTAAAAATTTACATAATTTTACAGACTAACTTAGATCTACTTCATCAATGGTGTGAACAAAATGCTTTATTTTTGAACATTCGGAAACGTCAAGTAATACGATTTTCCAAAACCCATTATAATTTCTTACATGAATATACATCAAATAATATTAAATTAATACCAGTGTCAAAAATTCGTGACTTGGGTGTAATATTCCATGAAAACTTGACATTCATTACACACATTAACTATGTAATTAGGCTTTAAAGATGCTTGGCTTCCTTTGCAGAACTTCAACTGATTTTAAGCCCTTAGATTGTATGAGATTGTGCCCTCTATATTTCATTAGTCAGAAGTCAAATGGAATAAAATTCACCTATTCGGCCCCCTTTGTATAAAGTTCACTAACAATTTATAAAAAGTTCAGCACAAATTTCTTAGGTACGTAAATTTTAAAATCAGAAATCCAATTGAATACATTAATTATGTAAGTTTAATAAATCAATTGCATCTAATAACACTGTCTGACAGGAGAATTATGACAGTCCTGCCATCGTTGCCATTTTTAAATTCCATATGCCGAATAAACACAAGACAAAATGTAACATTCTTTTGCAATACATACACAACTAACTATTAGACACACTCACTAACCAATAGGATGCATGATCTGGGCAACAAGTTTTGGGGGTACTATTGATGTATTTATTGACTACATTTATAGAATTAAGCGTAATCTATGCCAGTACTTTGTTGAATCCTACAAATTATAGTAGCGTTGGTAATATAGTTTTATATTATGTAGTATTCTTCTAGTTTCTACAGGGTTTTCCAATAAGAGGTGTTATTTTGAATAGCCCGCTATTTCGGTAGATGTTACTTTTGAAGCTGTCATTTTTTGACATTTGACAAGTAGAACTACGCCATTAATAAAAATGGAACGATACACGCTTCAACAACGCATTGAAATTATTAAAATTCACTTGAATGAATCAAATGCAAATCATCTTGAGTGATGAGGCCCATTTCCACATCGGTGGCTTCGTCAACAAGCAAAATTGTCGCATCTGGGGCTCGGAAAAATCAAGAGTTATTGTTGAAAAGCCTCTCTATCCTCAACGTATGACTTTTTGGTGCGGTTTATGGTCCGGCGGAGTCATTGGACCTTACTTTTCGAAAATGAGGCTGGAGCAACAGTTACGGTGAATGGATTGCGCTATCGAAAGATGATTATTTTTTTATGGCCGGAATTGGATGGTATTGATCTGCACAACGTTTACTTTCAACAAGACGGCGCTACGTGCCACACAAGCAACAATACCATTGATATTTTACGATTGAATATCAAAATAACACCTCTTATTGGAAAACCCTGTATTTTATTTTATGTTATTGTTAATATTGTTTCATATTCAGTTTATCAGTTTACTGTTTTATCATGCTTTAAAAATGATGTATAATTTACGATAGCTCACTGGGTATTTTCTGTTCTAAAAATCTACATAAAAGCCGGGCTGGGCGTATAGCCAGATAAAATAAAATGACGTGCATTAATGCATAAAATAATTAACACATTGTACAAATAATGGTTCCGGCCGAAACTATTATGAAACGGCCAAACATAACAAATGATTATGTTTTACGTTTGTTTCTTAAAGACTTGATATGAACAAAAATGTAATTACTAGGAGAGTACAGAATAAAAAAGATTGGTAGAGATCTCATCCTAATCAACTTCTGTGAGGGTAATCATTTTGGAAAGTACGTGCTGAACGAAGGTAAAGAAAGTGAACGAAAAAATATGACAAGATGACTAAATTGAATCGGTGCCACTAATGTAACAGTATCACAGAAATTTGGTCGTTTCCAGTGATTTTTGAAGGGTACAAAGTTATACTTAATTAATTCATGTAATTATACCAATTACCAAAATAAGCAACGCAAACATTACAAATTAACAATCGAATTTTACAAAGTTTGTATTAAAATGTTAAAATTATTTTATTTTATGTTATTTACTATTATGGCCACTATTTAATTAAACATTGCTCATACAAAATAAGATAGTGAATATACGTATAGTAAATTGTATTTGAATTACTTCTTTAAGTTTCCTAACCTATTTTATCTTGAAAGGAGTTCGCGTTCTAGTTTGGAAAGAAAAATCGTTTTTGTATCATTATTCCCACACAAGAGGCACTGGGGAAAATAATTTCTCTCAGGGCCTATGTCATCTTTTGGGATTCTGTGTAGTTAGTCTTTTTTAAGGAAGAAGATAAAGTTCTGTGAAGGTAATGAGAGTAGGGTAGGAATCTAGGGATCAGTGTATCCCTCCCGCTGCGGTGCAAGGTGGCCAGGTGGTCGAGATGCCAGTTGGAGAGGTCAAAGGGCCTCCTCAAATCAGCCTCTCCCGATCTTGCACGCCAAGCAGTTGGTGTTAAATAACCAAACGTAAAGAACCACTTGGGGTGACCTATGGCAGAGGTGTTGGTTATGCAATAAATGGTTCCCGGGGCGGAGGTACCCGAACCCGCCTCCTAAATAAGCAGATTATCGGCAGTTTGCCGTTGCATACAGAAAAGTTCAGGACTCGAACACTTCTCCTTGGAAAAGGCTTCCGCTTATTATATAATATAAGATAATTTTAATCAATAATCTCTAAATAGTATAAAACATAATTTCTATCCGCGTCTATCTGTTTTGCGCTTGGTTCCTCGAATTTGATAGGGTTTTCATTATCATGTAGAGAATTTCTTGAAGGTAATATATATATATATATATATATATATATATATATATATATGCACATTATATTTATATAAAGTAGAGAAAAGTCGATGTTTTGTAATCAAGTCGTAAAAAAATATTTTCGGGCGCTTACATTGCTGGCGCTGGCTAAAACTCATGAGATACGTCAAAATAAAGAACTACAGAATTGTATATTATATATTAATTATATATCTTAAATCCCCAACCATTTAAGTCCCCGAGCAACGCCGTACACCTCAGCTAGTAATTAATAAGTGATGATTTCATATTTTTTGGTGTAAGCCTAAATGATTTTTGTTAGTTAAGGCAAGTAATATTTTGTATTGATATGGCTGAAGTCGTGAACTTTATCAAAACCTTGATCCTGTTTTGACTTCAAGACATTATCTCTATTGTTTTGTGCCCTATTTTTGTCAGAGCATATTTTATTGTCACATTTATGTTGTATTAACTTCGTATAGTACGTAATATGTTAATTGGACTTGATCCGTTAGTAAATAAATTTATAAAAATAAACAACATATATTTTTATGTCCCTTCTACAGACTACGATATTATCTCAAAAATAAAAAGGTGAAAATAACTGAACTTCTCTATGTGAATGCAGAGTAAAACATGAAGTTTGGGGAATTTAGGGGTTTAAAAAACTATGTAAGGAGGTAGGTACTCAAAATCTCTCATTATTAATGTACAGGTACGACATAAAACTAATCAGAGCCAGCAAAGGGAGGTGGGGGTGGCCCTCGAAATGTGTTGCTGGAGAAAAATGCTAGGCATCCACAATAAACTAGCAACTATCTGCCTATAATTTATCCTTGTACATAGAAACTTTTGACATTTTGCTTCTCAACGTGTACAGGGGAAGGCAGGAGAAGCAGAGGAAAATCACTGATGTTTCGAAGCAAGTTGGACTGATCAAATAATATCGCAGACGTCCGGAATGAAGATATTCACCAGAAATTGAGTCAGATTCATGCAGATTATAAATCTATATTGTGGTTTATTGCGTACAATAATCATTAGATCCTGGTTCATTATCGAGTCAACACTATTTTAATGTACCGACCTACATGTCCAGACAATGATTGTATACGTTATCACATTTAATGTGTTTACTCCACGTTGACCTGTGACAAAGTGTGATATTTACTAGTGTGGAGAGTAGGTATCTATTTGCGGTCGATTTCCACGTCGGTCTTATGATCGGTTGGAAATATTATATGAATTAACGTAATATTATTGTTATCGGTCTATATTTATCCACTATGTGTTGGTCGGCTAACAATTCAATAGCAAACAATAGAGATAAAAGTAAATAAATAAATTTGTAACCGGCGATCATTCACACAATTTTTCTTATAAAAATGATTAGTCAATAGTTAGATATATCTATTTAAATTTAGGGGAGTGTCCGCGCGCGGCCGCGTGGCGTACGTGCACCGGACGGGAGGCGAGGATTTGATTTTTATACAAATCTAGGGTTTCATTACGACACCTAATTATCCATCGACTATCTCATTCATACACGTATGTCTCTGTTATTCCTTTAGACACACGTTCATCACTCGAAAGAGGCGATTACTCATATGAGGAAATTGAACAAACTTTAAACCTATCTTCTGTAGAAAAACGTAGAAAAGACTCCGATCTAATTTGCATATTTAAAATAATCAACAGTATAACCGACTCACCTGAACTGTTACAACTCATTCAATTCAACATCCCATCACGTAGACTCCGAAATAATGAATTGTTGTTCCTCAATCACCACTCAACTAACTATGGGTACCATTCTTCTTTGTCCAGAATGTCGAGACTTGTAAACTCAAGTCAGAGCATTGAATTTTTTGGTGTAAGTCTAAATGACTTTCAAAAAGCGATACGTAATGTGTAATTTTTCACAACTTAATCGTTATTGATGCTCTGACTTGTAGTTATTTTCTCTATGTACTTAGAAAATAACTACTATTTCACATTGTCTTTGCCCTTCACATACATGTACTCTCCATTCGATGTCATCTATGTTTTCTTATTCGTGTCAATATTATGGTTTTAATGGACATATTGTCCGTAAATTAATAAATAAATAAATAAATCACAATTAGAGATTATCAAAACCGTTAGTAAATTACTCAAATGATGATTGTTAATTATTGTTTTGTAGCTTTTAACTATTGTGAGATAATTCTCTAAACACAATATAAAACTATAATCAAAGGCGTGCATTAGAAAAGGATAAAAACGAAAAAAAAATTTAAAAAACGCCACAAAATTATATAAATTATCTTCAGATTGCATGTATTCATGAATTTGCTAAGGAACGTGCATACGTGCGTTAATCAGTTCGTCACAACAATCAGCGGAAGACGACAATAAAGCGGTAAATATTCAATCCACAATTATTCACACCCGAACTTAAAACTGCGTACAGTCTACGTTTTGTCACTATTTACACGTTACTAATATTTATATAATATAATAAATAAAATCGCACTCGGACAAGAAACATAACTGGTACCTAGTGATTTTGTCCCTGCAGGCTATTTCCAAAATCAAACTGTAAATTATCGTAAGGCAAAAGTTCACATAAGATTTATTGCCAATCTGCAAAAGGTCCTAAACAAACAAATTATGTCGCCTTACGCGGCCTTAATTCAGATGTCAAATTAAAAAAAGGCAATATTTATGAATCATAGAATATTAAAATTAAAAAATATATATTTTACACATAAATATTTGTGACCGGATAAATCATCATAATGATAATTCATCACATCTTTAAAAAGTTAAATAAAGTCATAATGACTTTATATCACTTTTTAAAATTGTGTTGAATTGTCACTGTGTTGAGTTATCATGGAACCATTTTGGTTGCATTTCGATTGTAGATTTTAAGTACTTCTCTGCAACATTATTTCACGATGCTTAAGAGGAAGCTAAAAGCCAAAAATGTGTATATTCTTGGTACCTATACCTTATATTGTAGGTAATAGGCATTAAAATCGCTTGACAAACGGAGTCTAGAAACGTTAGATTTCAAGCACAAAACTGGTTTTTATTTATTTTGTAAATAATTTTATAAGAAAGCAAAAAATTTAATCAAGTGAAACTGTCACAGATAATCTTAGCACTATTATGCTGTATTTTTAAAAAGTTGTTTCCTTTAGGCATTCATACATTTCTATTGAAAAAATATTCTTTTTAGTAGTTTACATTTATATTTTTTATTGAGTAATTTATTTTTTTATTTGTGTTCTACTCAAGCGAAACGATAGGAAAACCTTCAATTTATCTTAAGCATGTTTTTCGGTATTCATAATGTACACCAATTCGTTATAAAGATTAATCAAAATAGTGATTTAGCATTAAGCTTCGCCTTAATGGTGACAAATGCGATGCGTAGATAATATTTAAAATTACATGAAACTGACATAAATAAATATTATTTACAGTTTATTCATTTTAATGCATTTCAGAATGTGACTAGGAAGTACAACAATTTGTATTCTATAGCGACGCACGCGTCGAAAATATCACGTGAGTAATAATATTATTGGTTGAAAAACGTTGAAGACAGCGGCGGAATAAAACTATGTTTACTGACATCTATTGATATTTTATGAAACTCTGAGTACTTTGATATTTTTTTTTTATTTCAAGTAACACCTTCTGATTCCCGTTAGAGGGAGTCGATGTCGATACATCTGAGATCTGGGCGCTTAACAAACAGATAATTTTATGTTTTACAATTATTACGGACGCCAACAATTACGGGAAAACGCTGGTTACAAAATATATGTATATATATATTTTTTAATCCTGCTTATACGTTGACAAGTACCGATGATTGTGCACAAAAAACTATTCGATATCTCGATATTAATAAGAAAAACACACTAATTATACAAATTTTACCGAGATACTCTGGTACTAGGTTTGAACGTAAGATCAATAACTTATATTCCACAATAATTCCAAAATAAAATATTCTACTGTCAAGATAGACAGTGTGTACACAGAGTATTATAGGTGATAAAATAAAACAAAGAACGGAAATCTGTATTAGACAAGGTAAGTTCCTGTATAAATTCGAATGCGGCGCGACAAACATTTATGATAATATAAGGTAATTCATTTCCATGTGAATATTTATGGTGGAATCACAACAGCATATTTATTACATACCTTCAATTTTATTTCATTATAAAAATCAATTTTATAATATATTTTATAATACCAAAAACGCAGTTAACGTAATGAAAAAAAAGTCTGAAATAAGGTTATCTTTCATCGTTTCCTGAATACAATTTTAAAACAAAGCACATTTAACGTTTTATAAAAAAACTTGCGTATAGTGGCGATAACAGATTTTTCCTACATTACAGAACACGAAATTCCTTGTTTTCTGTCAAACAGTCATGTTTAGAAGACGAGGAACTTTTGTAGTTTTCAGAATTCAATTGGCCAGTGAAGATTTTTTGTGTAAACAGAAAACTAAAAATATGCGCCTTAATGACTGAACAATAAATTATTGTAAGAATATCAAATTGGATAAAAACGATTAAAATAGCATGTGTGTGCATGCTTGTGAGTATGTTAGGGTGTGTGTGTGTGTGTGTGTGTGTGTGTGTGTGTGTGAGGGTGTGTGTATGTGTGTGTGTGTTAAGTTATTGTAGAGGCTAGTGCGTAAAAATGAGAACATAAAAATTGTCTGAATATAAAAGGATGATAGGTATGGACTAAGAGTCCAGTTCCACACGTGTATGTCACCAGAGTTGCGAGAGTGAAATTCTGCGTGTATTTTAGTTTACTGAGAGCAGACTACATAAAATTAAAATACAGATAAAATGCGAACCAAAATATTTATACTCTGGATAATCGATATTCACATAAATACATTTTGATTTGACAAGGCATTATAATTATTTTAACTTAAATATTATGCCTAACGATTGATGTATCTTTGTATTATTTTCATGGACAAGCGGGAAAATTTCCGGCTTCTTCGTGAAAATACATTCAAAAGTAGAACGTAAGTAAAGGATAACGCATTATTAGAGTACCAGTTATCCAGAAATGTTAAGTTATGAAGATTCGCTTTAAAATTGAAGAATTCCAGTAGTGCAACAAAACTTCAACAAAATCAACAATCAAGTGTATAAAATGGTTAATTAAAATGTGGAGTTTTTTTACAAAATTACTTTATAAATTCTCAACTGTATCTTTTATTCGGAAAAAAAACATCGTAAAGCCCCCTAATCTTTGGTTTAACATCATAAATCTCCAAAGATACGGAACAAAGTAAGATAAATGTAATCGTTTAACATATGTTATTATATGGTTATTTAGAACATAAAACTGTGGTAGAAAAGATAATTTAAACAAAAACTTGATTACTTTTTTATACAATGCGAATCATTTTTATTATTATATTAGCTATACGACAAAAAAAATGCGTCGTAATGTGTTTTTAAAAACGTTTTCGAATCTACCGTCTAATCTAATCTTCCGATTCTTAATCCAGTGCTTTTTTATGAAGGTAGGAGAGTATTTTCATTTCATAAATAACATTCAACAAAGACCATTTAAAACATGGAGGTGATATTAATCTGATTCATTGAAAAAAATAAGAAACACAAAATCGTATATGGTGTATTAAAAGAGAATCTTGGAATTTTAGGATTTACTAAAGGAAAGACTGTGATCAAAGAAAAAAGATAAAAGGTGGGATATAGCTATAAATTAATAAGGATAAGGGTATAACATATAAAGGAGTCGGTAGAGACAACCAAAAAAACACACAAAGGTCCAGGTGATGAGGTTCAAGGAATACGAGAATTCGGTGGGTGAGAAACACAAAAACGTAACATAAAGAAAAACTATTTTTGAGTTGAGTACGGAGAAATACTGTAATGTACCGCAGAGTATAATCGATTCTAACCGTAAAACAAATGCGTATCTCTCCAAATACTATGGCTGGTAAAATAATCTCAAAACGTATCTAAACTGCAACTGCCGAACTGAACCTCAACTTATGGGAAAGAAACGAAGCAACCGCAAATTGCGCGAAACGCCGCTTTCAGTTGATTCGTTCCTCTCCCGTGTTCGTGGTACGGTTCGCGTTTCGGTTCGCAAATGGATACGTACCCTTACGGCTCGCGTTTCTGCTCGCAAATGTATACGTAGCATAAGAGGGTCAATAGGGTTTTCACTATCGTTAAGAGAATTTCTTCCGGAAGGTTTATATATGTAATACGAGGATATTATAACTATTGAAAGTAGAGAAAAGTCGAGTAACGCCGGGTACATATCAGCTAGTTATAAAATAAAAATAACAGCACCAACATAAATAAAGACGCCAAGAGTAGAACTAAGAAAAACTAGTAACAAAAACTAACGTAATATTTCCAATAGTTAGATAATAATGCTTGAATAATTTCCATATCGCATTTTTTTACCTATTATTTCAAGGGCGTTTGGCAAACTATAAAAACACAAAATAATTAGCTGCTTGAATAATGTTTTACGTCGTAGAACAAGATAAGATGTGTCATGGATATTTAGAGGAAATTGAAAACTTCTTGACAAATTATTCAAATCATGTGAAGAGGCAAAACCTAAATCTAACACAACATTAAGAAGTTTACGTCGAAGAATCCTTTGGAATAGAACTTACAAGATGAGCCATGGCTGGGTGGCGATGTATTCAAATTGGACTCATTGATAATTTCCACTGTGGCAGATACTCTTAATATCGAAACGATGCACAATGGGGCCACGTAATGAAACATGTAAATATATTAAAAAAGCTATGAAAAAAAAAATATATATACATATATATACTAATTTCAAAGTTCATTAAATTCGCCATAATTCCTCAAAAGCCGAGATTATTTAGAACTAGTTATTTAGTTAGCCCCGTAAAATTCAACATTTTTAAATTTAAAAAAATATATAAAATCTGCCAAGAGTTCAGATCCAAATCTATATAGATTCGACATTTGGTGGTTTGTACTTTTATTACACTATAGTAGTTATAGGTAACCTAACGTGATATGGCATATATTTAAATGAAAACAAACATCTAATTTGAATGAAATAGTATATTTCATAATAAGATGTTTATGTATACTTATATATTTTGATAAGCCATTTTATAAGCCTAGACAAAATAAAGATTTTTTTTTAATACTTCGAAGCTCAAAAACTCCTACTTACGAATCACTTTTGTAAGTACGTAATTTTATAGTATAATGTTGCAAATTAAGTTTTTTAGAAACTAATCGGGGTACATTTGAACATTTGTGCCTGTAAACTGTGTTTTTTTTAAATATATAATATTTAGTCCTATTAAATCTAGAATTTCACCTTTTCTCTACTACAACTATGTATTACCTATACCTATACCTACCAGTACTACCTACGTACTTAAAATTTACATTCCCAACATTGCAAGGCTTTCAGTTTCCTAATGTGTATTGTTCTGATGATGACGGTTTTTGGGGAATCAATGCAATGTAAACATACCGGTTGCCATAATAATAATTACATGACATTTATATAGCGCAGTTTGGTGACATTTCACTTCAAGTGCGCTTAAAGTATGCTGAGTCTGTGTTACAGGTAGTTCAATAGAGCCTGTTCTAAGGAACTAGCAGCAGTGGAATACCCGTTCACAGTGTACCTTCGTTCATGAGAACGGGTCGTTTCTTCGACTCGTTTTTGTGAAACTGTTATACCTTCTTCATATATTCCGGGCCTCTTCAAAACCCGCATTAATAAACCCCTTCCTTAACCCGCCCCACAACCATGTCGATGCCAGTGCAGATACAGTAGTAAAAAAATTTAAAATTACCTTGTCTACTGTAAAATTTGATAAATTAAAGTTACGCATTCTACGAGTGCCGTCCTATAATCCTCAATAATTATTGTTTTTCTATTTTGGACAAATTTTACCAGTGTTGCGGTTATGTGCGTAACTGGGCGTTAACAGGTTTGACGGAGGCATTCTTTATATTGGTTGACAAGTCTCGTGAAGTCTTTTCAATTATTATATAATCCCTCATAAAACGCCAGGCCGCTCCCGATTTCGAATTAATGTTTGACTAGTGAATCGCCTTAATATGTTTTATTTATATTCAGAAACACTTTATTACTATGTTATAAACATACATTGTAAATATTGGTAAATAAATAAATTCAAAATTTTAAAAAAAATTCCACGGCTACACCAAAATTAAATACTTGCAACGCTATCCCTACACATACTTCAACACATCGGCACTGATGATAAACACTGCAATGCTATCTGAAGCGTTGACTAAAGAATGAGGAATCACATTGCGGCATAATAACCCAAAAAATATCACGATAAATTTGATTGGCTGTGAAATTTATTTCCTTTTTTAGAATGCAATGCAAAAAGGTTATTGTTGGTTTTCGGACTTTTACGAGGTATAACAAATTACATTAAAAAGGGGATAAAAAATATCATAAAGAATTTAAAAGCTACTCACTTGCTGCCATCTGTTGCTGGTGTTGAGAAATTGCCCTCTAGAAGAAAAAAAATCACACATGAATTAATTGATCCATGGTAACACTTCTAATAACTGCCAAAAAATCAAAGCTCTTCTTTTGGTACATTATGAAAACTTTTTTGGATAAACTCATTGAATTTGTTATAATATAGGGTTTTGCCTTAGTTTTTAACAGTCAAATTGATATAGTAATTAATAAATTGCCTTGATCTAGAAATTCAGTGACAGAAAACGCGTTGAAAATTTAATGACACTAGGTAGAGGGTCACAAACCAAAAAATGTAAATTAATATCGGGTAGCATTTAGGCATCACAAGAAACAGACAACAATCAAAGTAGCACACAGTAAGAGTGACCCGTTGAAAACTTGGATTAATTGTGTATATCGGTGAACGGTTCAATTCGAGTCAGTTGCGACATTTACCTAAGTGTTCACCGCTTCAATTGTGATATGAATTTTGCGCGTTGAAGCGAGATTGCTCATGTGATTTATAAATTATCAACATCGGGAAATAGTAACGGTGAATTTGACATCTGTTTACTGTATAAGTGATCTCTTGTGATTGGCCAACTCCACTGCCATCTTCCAAACTCGGGCCTTGCTTGCTTGTTTCGCTGTGACGGCGCTTGCGCATCTTGTTGTTTCTACCAAATCTACTGCGAGGGTGACCATGAGTTCCAGCAAAAAAACAAGTTCTCAACAACAAGATACTCTAAATACGTTTACAAGATCCAAAAACAAAATGAACACTGCCCCCAAAGACACTAGCCCAGAAGAAGATACTTTTACTAAATTAGCGTATTTCGTAGACACAAAGCTAGAGAAATTAAAAACCCAAATACTCGAAAACATTGAAAAAATATGGTCTGAATTTAAAAAAACTACCGAATTTATTATTCAAAAGTATGATGACATTATAATTCGCTTGGACTCCATGAATGAAGTTAAAGGAGAAGTCGAAAGCTTAAAAAACGATTTGACAAATAAAAGTAAAATTATTAAACATCTAGAAACCAGACTGGTTTGTTTAGAACAGTCGAACCTCGATAACTGTATTTAAATAACAGGAATTGAGGAAAAGACAGGTGAACATCCCAAAGTAACTGCTATAAAACTAACAAAAGTGCTAATATCCAAATAAGTACAGAGGACATTACATCAGCAATAAGACAATATGACAGAAGACGAGGTAATCCGAAAAAAATTCTCTTAAAAATTAGAAATCCAGAAACAAGATCAAAATTATTGGCAAACAAGAAGGTGATCTCAAACCGTGAGAAAATGATATTCCTAGGAGAATCGCTATCCCCTTATTTTAAGGAACTGCTAACTGCTAACCAAAATAAAGGGAAGAGAATTAAAATACAAATATATTTGGTTTAAAAATGGATCCATTCTAATGAAAGAAGATGAAGGAAAAAAAATCTGAGAAATACAACACGAAGATGACCTCAATAGAATATAGAAGTTGAATGGTAAAAGGCACCGACAATATTTAATGTATTAACCGTTTGAGTGCCAAAATTCATACAGTTGCCTGTAAAATGCCACCAAAAAACATTATTTTTTATGAAACTATATATTTTTTTAAAACCCGATAAATTCTTTGAATTTTCAAGGATTTCGATGATTTTTTCGGTGTTTTACTAAAGAATATTGATTTAGAATCACGCGGAGGAGGATCCCGAAGTCCAGGCGTTTCGAAAAAATGAGAATTTTACGTACAGAAGTACGCGCGAATCAGAACACGACTGACGCAATCGACGGAAATCGACGATCGGCAATCTTCGTTAAAACACGAATCGACGATTGGCACCCAAACGGTTAAAAATGGATATCGATTTAGGAAAAAAAAATGATTTGGATGACAATACAGAACCTAATTTAACAATTAAAGATTCAATCATTGAAGACAATATTAGCGATTTCTAAACGAAAATCTGAAACAGAAAAATCAGAAAAGGATACGGTCACATCTAGGACACGAACCCAGGACCCTTGTCTTTCCGGGACACCGCTCTACCACTGAGCTAATGGGACCCTATCCCCCTCGGTCACTTTTAACTATATCATACTTCGAATAAGAACTACCAACATTGTCTTCATTTTTTCACCGCACATTTTTATTGGCAACTATCTTTATGTATGATCGCAAGATTCAACCCGAACAAAATGCAATCTAGACAGCGTCTTTTTAGATAGACCTATCTTATTTTTTTATTTTTAATGTGCGACATCTATTGACTTTTCTGCAAGTCTAGAATAAATATTTATTTTTCGGAATAACTTTATTGAGTAAAACCTCAAATTGTAATATTTAATCATTGAAGACAATATTAGCTAATACAATATTAGCTAATATAATAGTAGCTAATACAATATTAGCTTATATTGTCTTCAATGATTAAATATTACAATTTGAGGTTTTACTCAATAAAGTTATTCCGAAAAATAAAAATTAAAGATTCATTTAATTGCAACCATTTTTTGAAAAATTCAAACTTTTCTTTACTTTGTTTGAACATTAGAAGTTTAAGTAAAAACTTTGATGAAACCATAACTATGCTTGATGGCATAGAACATCGTCCTGAGGTATTAGTTTTTACAGAAGCTTGGCTAAACAATTTGACCAATACACCTAGCATCCCCGGATATACAGTTAACAACACAAATAATAACTATTTGCAAAACGATGGTGTAGTTGCCTACGTGAAACAAAATGTTCAGGCGACTGTTGAGGAAATTGTTTTTCCTGGAGCAAACTGCTTAAGAATGCAGATATCGAATAATATATGTTTTTTACAGATCTCCGTCCCAGACTATATATATATATAATATATATGTTTTCTTTTTATATTAACTCCACACAGGAGGCCCTGAAGAAAATAATTTCCCTCAGGGCCTATGTCATCTTTGGGGATGCTGTGTGGAGGGTCTTTTTTTGGAGAGGAAGGAGTGAACATGGGTCTTCAAGAGTCCCATGTTGTAGGAGGGAGGAAACACAGAGGCCGGCAGTTCGTTCCATAGCCGAGCTGTTGAACTTAAGAACGAATCGTAGAAGCGACCCGTTCTCATGTGACAAATGTCAACTGTGTACAAATGTTGGGCGCGCGTTTGGCGTGTATCCCGACTACGCACCGGTGCCGAAGGGATCAATGACGCTAGTTCCTCAGAGCATCTTCCATTGTAATACCGATAGAACAAGGACAGCATACCTACCTGACGCCTGTGCTCTAAAGATTGCAGTCCGTTTGTTAAGATTGGGGAATCTATCAAACGGACCGCCCGTTTTTGCACAGAGTCAAGGGTTTTTTTCAGGTATTTAGGGGCTCCGGACCAGAGATGGCTGCCAAATTCGACAGTAGGGCGCACTTGCTATTTGTACAGTGTCAGCAGTTGTGTACTATTAAAGTATCTGCGGGCCCTGTACAGTGCGCCCAGCTTCTGAGAGGCCAGCTTTACTCTGGCTTCGATAGAGCCCCCATACCTGAGCTGGTCACTTATAGTTACACCAAGCATATCAATGGAAGGCCTGTTCGGAAGATTGCTTCCGTTGAAGGAGACTAGATTATCATTTAGATCCCTTTTAGACGTAATCAGACAGGATTGGGTCTTTGAAACATTAAATTCGACGAGATTATTTTTACCCCAGGAGGAAATACTCTCGAGATAACCGTCCATTCTCTGCTTCAAAGCCCTCCGAGCCGTTGGAGTTTGTGTGCCCTTTGGGGGCTTTTCAAACAAAAAGCTATCATGGACTGTACTGTCATCCGCGTAGCAATGAATTGGTGCACATGTCAAAAGGTCATTGATGTGCAACAAAAACAAAGTCGGAGACAGAACCGATCCCTGTGGGACGCCAGCATTTATAGAGTGTGAGGAAGAGGTGAAACCGTCAGCAACTGCCTGAATCGACCTATCCCTTAAAAAGTCAGCAATCCACGTACACAGGGATGCGGGAAGTCCGTAAGAAGGCAATTTGTTGACAAGTCCTCGGTGCCAGACCCGGTCAAAGGCCTTGGATATGTCTAGTGCGACCGTTTGGGTCTCACCGTGACGTTCCAGGCACCGCCCCCAAACATGCGACACATACGCGAGAAGATCACCGCACGAGCGGTTCCGCCGGAATCCGTATTGACGGTCGTTGATAATTTTGTTCTTCTCGAGGTATGTGAGCAGTTTGTCGTTGATCACACGTTCCATCACTTTGGACAGAACTGATGTGATCGCTATGGGGCGGTAGTTGGCCGGGTTGCAGCGGTCACCTTTCTTGGGAATAGGGTGAATGACCGTTTTTTTCCAACCAGAGGGCACAGTGCCACACTTCAGGGACATTTTGAAGAGCTTTGTCAAAACTGGAACTATTTCCGAAGCACACCTCTGCAATACCAGGTCAGGTATTCCATCAGGTCCACTAGCTTTGTTAACATCGAGCCCCCGTATAACGTGGAGTACATCCCGATGCCAGATCCTCAGCTTTTTCATATAGAAGCTGCAGTGAGGAACCGACAGCGGAACTGCACCTCCGTCATCGAGGGTCGAGTTTTCCGCAAACATTTTCCCTAATAAGTTAGCCTTTTCGGTGGCGGTGTTTGCTAGTGAGCCGTCAGGTCTGGTAAGAGGTGGCAAACTGGGTTTGCAAAAATTCCGACCTATTGAGCCTGCAAGGGACCAGAATGCTCTGCTGCCATGCGGGCAGACAGCCAGCTTTTTGCTGATCTGCAGGTCGTGTTCGAATTGACCTATTAATGATTCTCTTGCATTCCTTTGCCGATTTTTTGTATGCTGATCTGCTTTCGGGCGTTCGAGATGTGTTGTAGGCTCGGTAAGCCGCGTTTTTTCGTCTAACTGCTTCGGAGCATTGTCGACTGAACCACGGCTTTGAGCCCACACCAGTTTCTTTAGTAGTCGATTGTATGAAGCCATCCATCGCCGATTTGATGACTTCACCAATCTCCTGGGCACATCTTGAAGGGTCCGAAGTCCGAAAACAAACAGCTGAGATATAGATAGTTTCTTGAATTACTGAGTGTCCTGCTTGATTCTACATCTATACAAAATAAGGAAAACATTTTATGTGGGGATATAAATATTAATACACTGGATTTAAACGGTATAAAAACTCAAAAATACCTCTCACTTTTGGCTTTTCACGGCTTAGCCAATTATAATTTCACCTACAAGAGTTTCGTCTACTGTTTCAAGTTGCATCGATCACACTATGGTAAAATCCAAATTTGAACCACAGAGAGCTGTCTTCACTACTGACATAACAGATCATGATGCGGTATTTCTGAGATTTATGAGCTTTAGACTAAAGAAAATAGCAAAGGAAAACGAAAAAATCAAAACCGTCATAAATAACAATCTTTTGATGGCTAAATTAAAGGAAGAATCATGGCAGTCAGTCCTGTCATCGCAAGATGTTAATTCAGCTGATGAAAACTTCGTAAAATGTTTAAAAATGCATGTGGAAAGTTGCTCGTCGGTACAAAGTGTAAAACATAACATGAAATACTTAAAACCTTGGATAAATGATGGAATTATCAAATGCCTGAAAACCCGCGACAAACTGCACAACAAATGTCGAGGAGAGTTTAATAATATTCATCAGCTGGCTTATTATAAGAGATATAGAAACTGGTGTACAAATTTTATAAAATATACAGAGCTAGCGTATTACATAAGGAAAGTGGATAAAGTCAACGGTAATAACAAGCAACAGTGGAAGATTATAAAGGAAGCCGTATATATTCAAAAGGAGCAAGTGTACATAAAAAAATTATAAATCAATAACAAAATTATCTCATTGGAGGAGAATCCACATCTAATTACCAACCATGTTAATAACTTCTTCAGTGAAATTGGTCCTAGATATGCAAAAAACTTGTGCAGTGCTAATAAAACCAACGAAATGTATCTTGTTAGCAATTTTATACCTGGTACTCAAGTTACAGGAGATAGTTTTGAATTTAAGAAGTTACTAAAGTTATAAATGAATTAAAAATTTGGCGTATAAACAGCATGTTTATGAGTTAGCTTGTCCTATAACTCATATTGTTAATCTTAGTTTTAAGAATGGCATATTTCCTTCTCACTGTAAAAATGCCAAGATTATACCTCTTTTCAAAGGTGGAGATCACGAAAATTTTAATAAATACAGACCAATATCTTTGCTCAATACTCTCCCAAAAATAATAGAAAGACTGGCTAAGTCAAGATTAGTATCATTCTTAGAAAAATACAGAATACTCTCCGACAACCAATTTGGTTTCATAGAGAACAGAAGTACGAGTGATGCTGTATTAAAGGTATTGACCAAAGTTATAAACGCACTGGACTATGGCAACAAAGCTATAGCGGTATTTTTAGACTTATCAAAGGCCTTTGATACGGTTTCCCACGAGTTGCTTCTTAAGAAATTATTATCTTTAGGCATTAATAATACAGCTATGGGTTGGTTCAGATGTCTTAACTTAGTGATAGAACACAGCAAGTAGAAATAAATAAAATGTTAAACAATAGTAAATCTATCTCATTTGGAGTACCACAAGGTACTGTACTCGGGCCAATATTATTTCTTATTTATATAAACGATTTATGCAGTCTAAAAATTCCAGGTAACATTGTTAGTTTTGCAGATGAAACTTCCTTAATATTTGAGGGTAAAAATTGGAGTGAAACGTTTGAAAAATGTGATACAAGTTTAGGAGTAGTTAATAATTATCTGAGTAATACTATTTTAACTTTAAATACACAAAAAACCAAATACACCACTTTTAGCATTTCTTATAAAAGTCAGCCATCTACCTCTCATAACTTGACTATTCACAATTGTGTGCAAACGTGTAACTGCAACCCCTCGGAAAGTTTAGACAGCCTCAAATACCTGGGGGTAAAATTGATAAATTTTTGAGGTGGAATGATCATGTCGAAATGTTAGTAAATAAAATTAGGAGACTTATCTATATTTCTAAAGATCTCAGACATGTACTGGACAAAGAAAAATTAAAAACAGTGTATTTTGCTATAATTCAGTGTCTTCTTTCGTATAATATAGTGTGCTGGGGTTCCTGCCTGAAGACTGTATTAGAACCACTAAATATTGCCCAAAAACTGATTCTCAAAGTTATGTACAAGAAATAATTTACATATCCTACACAGTTACTTTATAAGGAATGTAATATCATGAATTTAAAACAACTATTTATCATACAAACGCTATGCAGATTTTTTAACAATATTAGTTCTGCGAAAAGAATGCAACAAATTCGTACAACAAGAATTGGCTCTGGTCTGAACTTTATGGCAATTCACCCTAAATCCTCATTTGGGCAAACTTCTATATAATAGCCTTCCAGATCACATTAAATCGTCAAATTCCTTGTGTACATTTAAAAAGAATGTTAAATTATTTCTGCCATCCGAGGATTTCCAACATATTCTGTCATCTTTGTCCTTTTAAATTGTGGCATAATATTTTGAATACGTTTATTTTTTCATCCTTTTCTTTTTATAATGTAAATTATTTTTTCTATCTTTTTTTCTTCTGTTTTTAAAAATAATAGTTTATTTTCATTTTTCTTGCAATTAAATATCATGGTATATCATGGTCACCCTACATGTTTACAACATTATACTGTAATGAATAGGCTGATAGGTACCATGTAGGTATCCAATTCGTAGAAACGTAAATGTAGCAATATTGTTATCTTAATATATAATCTTTGTGTTATTTTTGTAATTATTTTGTAAAATTATTAACCTCAACACAGACTTGTCCTAGTGAGGTTAAAAATTCTAACCTAAAACAATTATACAATGTAAAGAAACGATAAATAAATAAATTTACACTAACACCAACACATTTCTTCATTCTAAATATTGAACTCATTGAATTTGTTTTAATATAGGTTTTGGCCTTAGTTTTTAACAGTCAAATTGGTATAGTAATAAATTAATGAATTGCCTTGATCTAGAAATTCACTGACGGAAAACGCGTTGAAAATTTAATGACACTAGGTAGAGGGTCACAAACCAAAACGGTGACCGGATAAATCATCAAAATGATAATTCATCACATTTTTAAAAAGTTATATAAAGTCATGGAAAGTGATGAAACAAAAACTTTACTAACTGGGTTAAGTAGGTTAGGTTAATTTTTTTTCATCGTTTCTAATGAATTTATATCACTTTTTAAAGGTTTATTGAATTGTCACTGTGTTGAGTTATCATGGAACCAACCAAAACATGTAAATTAATATCGGGAAGCATTTACCCAAACACAAACACATTTCTTCATTCTGATTGTGTAGGATTCTTAACGGTGTTTTCCAGACAGTATGTAAATTAGGCATGGCGCTATCATAATCTATTTTTAAACCGCTGAATGGAGTAATCAATTTCACCGCTTCGAAAATCAGACAAGTAAAAGTCATATAAAGTATAATCTACGGTGAAATGAACTCGGAAACACAGCCCGCAAATTTTTGAAGCCCCAATAATCCTTCCATCGCCCACTTTGGGAATCACTGATGCAGATGATACAAATTCATAAAGCTGACTGAGTTAATAAAATATTCAAGAGATTATTTGAGGAAAACAACAATAAAAGATTCAAGGATCATAACTTGTATCATGTTTGGTGGCTCAATAAACCAGTGAAAGAAAAGTTATGATTAAATTCTAAGGTTATTTTTTTGTTTTGTTTATTCCAGATCTCGGGGAGGGTGGGACAATCCGACGATTTCCATATAAAACATACAATATAAATTAAAAACATTGTAAGATAATACAAAGAAAAGAAAAAAAATAACATTTACACAAAAATTTATAATAATACATACATCTATGGCATTAGGAATTCGCTCGATCGCTTGTAAATTATGAGTCCAGTTTCATGGAATGTTTTCAACATCTTGTTTATCACGAAATTATAAGATAGAAACAGAGTAGAAAAAGGTAGAAACCTATTTATCGACCTTGGATGCCTATTTTTATATTATATATTCATTGCGGTAGTTAGATAAAATGTTTTCTCTTTGAAATAATAATGTAATAAAACGGTATGATTATCCTAGCTGATAAGCCAACTACCTACGCTCAATCTGTACGATATACTTATCGCCATACCAGCATAACTATACAAACTATATAGTTATTAACGTTTTCAAAAATATACGTTTTTGACGCATTTAATTTACTAGTGCTCTTTATGTTACGACAGCAGAAAATTCAGGTTCAGAAATCCGATTTTTTGATTGTTTGTAATTTATTTATTTAACGCCCAGAGGCCTGTGTCAGAGAAACAAACATAAAAAAAAATAACAGCGATCAGATACGTTTACAAGAAGACAACAGAAGGTTGAAGAGTAGGGTTGTAATAAGTATTTAATATTATGAGATCCACAAAAAAATTATGTTATTACATTTGTTATGCTGAAACGTTAATTATATGAAATTTCATCGATAAAAAATAATCGCAAAGTAAGCTATTAAAAACATGTTATGTTATATTATTTAATATTTTATAGGCATGAAAAAATTCACAATGTATCTTTAAATGCAGCTAAAGCATTTTTTCGAGAAAGTTTTGCTCTATTTCAAACGGGTCGGGTTTTATTAAATATTTGCACCATTTCCGCTTAATTGTTCACAACATATTTTTTTAATATTAGCGCGCTCCTACTAAGATTCTTATTTACATATCTCCCTTTCAAACCATCTTTGAACGCTTATTACGGGGCCTTAAGTATTGGTTCCCATAGTGTGAAACCGCCGTATCGGGGAATTCTAAATGTAGTTGCGCTTGGGTTTGCTGCGGTAGAATAGAGTATTATGTCGTATTGATCCTGGGGGTGTAGATCCGTATAGATTTATAAGTTGCAGATGTTCGGAACAGTCAAATTTTAAATAAGAAAGTTAAATAATTTATTTCACGGGATAATAAATTAGGCTTTAAGGCGATGCACTACGAAGTAATTCAAAATCATGTTTTTGGTTTGAAAATTTGGTCGCCTAGAAATTTTTCAGATGCTTTAATTAAATACTGCGAGTAGAATACATCTTTGCTTTTGAAATAATCGAGTATTTTTATAAGCCCAGAAAAAAATGATGTATAAGGCCTATGAAAACTGCTTTAAAGTTCAAAATCTCCTACTTACGAACCCATTTTCGGTTATGATTTTATTGTATAATGTGGAAAATTAAGTAATTTATTAAATTATCGGAAAAAAAAAATATTTATGCCTGAACATCCACAAAATAAAATAAAAGGCACTTTTTGGCCATGTTTTTTTCTTGCATAAATCAAAACAGGCGGATGGTGTAAGGCGGGAATTTAAAGCTTATCGCCATCTACGTAAGGGGTGTTATTGATAGCGGCTCGATTTAAAATATTACACTACGTAGTGCATCGCCTCAATTTAAAACTTTCAGTAATCGAGTTTGTTTTATTCCAAAAATAAGAATGGATAAAAATGAAAAATCGGGAAATCGTTCTCCTCTTCTGTTTGAATTAGTCATCTCTACTTCAGTCACACATAAATCGTTTTTAGCCTCTATAGTGGATTCACGGGATATTTCGTCTGATCTTAATCTAATCCCCCACAGTAAGGTGTTGTTATAATTTAGATAATTCGCCATAATTATCGTGATAAGTTAGTTATTCAATACACGTGATTGTTGTATGTCTTATTATTATTGTAAACACGTAATCAAACCAACAGTTATTTAAACGGGGCACTTCCCTAATTACCTGAGATACCTACTACATATTATCTACGTCCTATTATACTTTCTTATCAAAGAGTGGCAGATGCTCTCAGTATCGCCCTGTGCGAGTCGCTCGTACAGTGCATTCAAATTAACACAATAATTAAATAATATTTATATTTCCATAAGTAGAATTTGCAATGATCTGAATAGCAGGTACTTCCCAACCTCTACCTCACCTCCTTCCCTTTACTACTGTATTCAGCCTCACAAAATATCCCTATTAGCGAGCTATAGGCTGCGGACAGTTAGTAGCTGTTGGGACTCTTGTGCAGTATTACACACTCACTAACCAATAGGATGCTTGATCTGGGTAACAATTTTGGGGCTCATAAACCCTACTAGGGTTGGTAATGTAGTTTTAGTGATGTTTTATTTGTAGTATTATTCTTATTTATATATTATTTTTTGTTACTGTTACATGTTTTATTAATATTGTTTCATTTTCCGTTTTTTGTTTCATGAACATATATGTTCTTAAAATCCACGTAAAAGCTCGGCTGGGCGTAAAACCAAGTAAAATAAATTAAAGTATTCAAGAGAAGGTTGTTAACAAGTAGAACCTCCTTTTAAATGAGCTATTTAATATCATCCGATTTCTATGAGTTAATAATGTTAGTACTTAGATTATTTTGAAGATATTCGGTTTGTGAAAATTTTGAAAAATGTTACAATTTCCAATTCCAAGGAAAAGTCATCTTTAGGATGGTTCCAACTAAATTGGATAAAAATGAAAGACTTGGCCTGCAATTGACTGAACCCTTTAAAAGTCTGAATCCAAACAAGCCTACAGATGAATTGATTTGTTTGAACAGAAAATACAGAAACAGCATTAAATATGACTAGTCGTTCAATATTATCAAAACAGCAAAGACGAAACTAAATGAACAGATAGAACAGAGGGCCGTGTCAGAAAATGGGGTATCGACCCAACTAGAAAAATTAAATGTAAATAATGATGAAAGATATTTTTGAAAGTACCTAGCACCTAAAAGCACTTAATTGGGTATTTAAAATAGTGTAAAAGCAAAAACGTTTTTACTTTTTCTTTTATAATTTGCGATAAAATTAATAATTTAATACGTAGCTACTTAATTATAATTTTCCTTTATAAAGGGTATTTCGTTTGGTGAATAACAAGATAATAAAATGGATAGTTATCGTGTTTCACTAAAATTAGTTTTGTGAAAGTTTCATTGCGTTTATTTGAGAAATCACGAATATACAACGATTACAAATTTATGAATACTAACATTAACCTGTTAACCGGGCGGGACGTATAAATACGTCCATGTAGGTGGTACAATTTTGAAGATAGACAATTTTTAAACATAAGTAAATAATATATACAAGAAACAAAAATAAAAAGAACAAGAACATAAATTAAAAAATACAGCGATTTGACTGGTTTACAAATATACAACATCCATTTAGGAATAGTATTGAAATAAATCTTTTAATGGATCCACAAAATTCGCAAAGTTAATATTAAATATATCGGCATCACCTAAGTATTGGTTTTCCATAGTGTGAAATCGTCATATCGGGGAGTTCGCCATGTAATTGCACTTATGTGTGTTGCAGTGGAATAGTGTATTTTGCCTTTGTATTTTTGAGTGTATTTTTGTATTTTTAATAGAAGTTATTCAAACAAAACCACTACAATTACACCAGACCTGGTAGACACAATAATTTTGCACTGGTAATAACCAAAACCTCCTAGATCACAGCAGGTTTTGATAGAATCCGCAACTTCCTAACACGAAGTAAAATGTCATGACCAAAACGCCACCTAAATTAACTATTTATGAAGTTAATAACACAGAAAGATAAATAATTAGTGTGTATAACGAAAATTTACCGACGAAGATAATTAAAAGTAATAAATTCCACAACTTTTAATTACTAAGTAAATGAATTGGTTGTAATATAATATGCAACTTCTCCCCGAATGTATGACTGAGTTCAAATTAATTGGTAAACGTGATTTAATGTTCAAATAATTCCTCTATCAACAGAAACACAATATGTGCTATACATTGCCAGTTGTGAGTTGTTCACCCAACACTTTAATTGGAAGGAGAGAGAGGTACACGTGCTTCGCATGAATTAAATTCCAGTATCTATATCCGGGGGAGAGATTTTCCCGCTGCAGAAAATAGATTTCCTGGATTCGTTTGGATTTTCGATTCAATGCCGACTCTAAATAACCGAAAATGAGAATTACCCCATCGCCACAATAATTACTTAAGTAACATAAAATAATAAGCTCAAAAAAAATATTTAATAATCTGCTTCGTAATTGATCACACGAAAATATACCTCCAGCCACTAAAAAAAACATTTATTTTTACACAAATAGAATTAGTTAAAAGATTATTTTTGCAACCTTCAAATAGATCTTTGAATCCATCGTAGGCGGTGGGTACTTCCTTAAAGCGATATAATAGCACGCACAAATAACACTGAAAACGAGAAAGGTGAACAAAAAAAACACTGAACGTAGGTATTACGAAATGAAAGAAATTCCGTTTTGATGGCTAACGAATGAAAGCTGGATATTCAGCCAACGTATAAAAGTTTAGTAGAAAATCCAGTGTTGTCTGCGACTCGCGTGAACGAGTTAAAATAGACGACAGATTATTTTTAAATTTCACAAGATCATTGAAGACGCTTCGAACACATCAAAACATTGATAGAGCGTGTGCGTGTTTCTTTTATTTTCTCAATCAGCCATCTTGAAATGAAATTGTTATTAATAATTATTTATTATTTTTGTAGGTCAAGGGCAGCATAACAGATTATTGAAAAATAAAAATTAACATATTTAGCGAACAGACAAAAATACCTCGAAATTTATTCGCACCTTTGTATTTACAAGGTCAACGCAATATGCAATCAATTTATTTAATTTAACACACTAAAATGTATCTGTTAAAGTAGGATTAAGATATCTACGTACCTGCTATTTATTGTTGGTAATTTTGTAAGATAACGAAGAAGTTAAATGCAAACATTGTATCCATTATAACTAGGGGTACGTAAATTTCGTTTTTACGAAATAGATGCGATAAAAGCGAAATCTGCATTTTATTTGCGATAAAAGCGAAATTTGAAAATTAAATACTTTCGCACCTTTTTACGTTACGTGCTTTCAAATGTTGATCAGACGCGCTAACAATTATTACATCTGTTCAAAACAGACAGAGACGGCTATTTTATGAACCGAAAATTCTATCGATCACAGCATGATGTTGAAGACATGCTCAAAAGAGCTTGGATAAATTGTTGGTACACATGGGGCCGAATCCAACAAATGAGTGCTACAAGCACATTGACAGATTATTTTGTCCATCGGAAGCAGAAAATTTGCCCTCTTCTTCTGTCAATTCAAATTCCATAGTGGAAAGCTTGGCAAAAATTCCGTTTTTCAAAAGTGTACCACAAGAAGAACTAATTGACGGGTACTCACATTTTCACAGACAATTACTTCGATTGGTCGGCCAAGAAGCTCCTGTGGATGTAATGCAAGTTTTAGTGTTGATAATTGCCCTGTCAATAGTGTTGATGCCGAGAGGTACTTTAGTATCTACAACATTGTCGTAACTGATCGCAGGCAAACAATGTAGAAATTACAGCAATGCTAGCCTTTAATTGAGTTTTTAACACCGTATTTCTTTTTTGCGAAATAAATGCGAAATTTTCTATTTTGGGTTTTTTTAAATGCGAAATCACGATTTTTTATTTGCGAAATTTACGTACCCCTAATTATAACCATCAACTTAATTTATACCTAAAGATGATATAATATGATGCAAATTTTTATTTTCTAATGCGAACAATTCTTTCTACCTCTTTTAACTCAGGTTTTTTATGAGGTCAGAACTCATTCGAAACACCTGCACCAACTATGAATTGACTGGTACGTTAAACCAGGGTTCGTTAAATCGGGAGAAAACTTATTCAACTGAACAGGACACCAGCAAGGAGGTGGAAATATAAATAAATTTATTGATAAGCCTTTGTTCATTTTCGGTATTAATTATTCGGCTTGATTGATAGCAAGATACGAGCAGTAAAAATGTTTTAATTTTCGTGATAGACAGAAATAAAATCTTGCTTAAGTTTTGTCGCGTTTACTCGAGAAATCACAAAACTACGATAAATTATTTGTGGCAGGGGTTTCTAATTTGTGGTTCGCGAACCAAGTCGATTTGCATATTTGGGGGTGGCAAAAGCAATATATGTTGTCTTGTGTTCATAATAAATATAATAACTTACTGCACTATTCAAATTCAGAAAAGGACGAAATGTTATTACCATTATAAGTACGAGCCTACTACTTTTTTTAAACTACCGAAGTTATTTTATCGTTTAATTTAATTTTTGTTTGTTAATAAATTGTAAATTACAGAAGTATCTAAATCTCTACTAAAAAAGTTCACAACCTTTAAAAACTAAAGTATTCTGCCTCTGGGTTATTCTTTTCTATTATATTATGTATTCTTTTCTATTTCATGTGTCATTTGTAAAAAAAGTTATGGAAGGTAACAATGGATCTATCGCCGGTATGCCTTCATGTTGTACGATGTAAATATAACGTGATGTATCTTCAGTTACACAATAAAGAAAATACTCTTCAAACTGCTAATAACCTTTGTTCTATTAACAGTTCAAGCAACGATCTTCGGAGATACTGTCAATACAAAGTGACATCCCTAACTGTGAGCATTGTCCATTGTTCAAGCACAATGTGCAAGTTTTCAGTTGCCAAGCCAAATTATTGTCGAAATAGATCGCAGGGAAAGCGGGGTCAGGCAGTTCAGAACATTCATGTTTAACCCCTGGGTCTAGAAGTCTATTATTATCAATAATATCTAATATCATGTTACATAAACTGTCAGATATAGATTACTTTTAAATATTTTTGAATATACAGATTCTTCTAATTGTAAAAGCATAGAAAGCTTAGTGTTTAGATTTAGTTCCTTAAACTATTTACATCACATGTCTGACCATTATTTTTTTTTTATGATATTCTCATTATACTTGTAATCACAATTTAATATTTGTGCTTTCATAGGTCTATTGTGTATCTACTTTATAATGTATTACATCTACATACTGTTATTATTTCCTATTTAATACAGATATTATCCTATGTACACTACATCACGTATCACTTTTATGTAAAAGCCTTTTTAGGCGTATGTCAGTTGACAATTGTACAGATATATCACAACGTTCGATTTTTTACGACAAAACGGCACTATTCTATTCATTCATTAATCATAATTCTTAACATTATCTTGATGTAAGCGAAGGATTAAAATATGCTTTAATTATCTTTTTGTTATCTTAGTCCGACTCGATAAGTAAATTCAAGTTATTTTGTCTTAATTAGTTGAATGTTAATATTCATAAATTCGTTGGGAAATACTTAAAATGGAACAAAACAAAGGGGGAATGAAAATGAAACACAAATCGTGTCAATATTGACGACAGACACGGGCCTGCGTTTTCTATTCGAATTTGAGAAATCGAAATAATTGGTCGCTAAGTGACCAACTTGCATTAATTCTCGTAGAAGCGTTAAAAGGTACGATATAATGGTTAGCAATCACCTGATGTTTTCCATCGTTGTTAACCCACGGAGTACTGAATTTCCATCTTCAAACCTTCTGCCATCCAACTTAGAATATTGGTCTTCCTCAAAACTCTAATATTTCCAGTTTTACAGATTCAGCGACCGACACATCGTTTTAGGTCATCAACCAATCTCACTCTTTTCTGTTGTTAACCCTTATTGAGCACCTTAAAGAGTTTTTTAGGAATAAATTAATAATTGGGTCTTTGAATACCGAATTAATTTATACCGAAAAATGGAATTTTTCCTTCATATATTCAAATTAATGAAAGTAAAGTAATCTCAATGACTTGTTTGCAGACTTCATAGAACAAAGGACATATTTATCAAAGAGCGATCGAAGCTTTGATTATTTATACTTATATATAATTAATATTTAAAATTGCTACCAACCTAACTAGATCCGACAGCGAGACAGGGTTGGGTGTTATATAATATAATATTATGTATTATTCCCATGTAACAATATTTTTCTTATATTAAGTAAATTGTGAAAAATTTGTGGAGAGTAAATTCATAACAACATTTAAGTTCGGCAATCATATCATAAAATCCATCGTATTAATACCTACTGGGCTCAGCTGATTTGTCAATTATTCACCGGTAAAGCTAAATTCTTATCGTATTAAAATATTATCTATGACAAGAATCAATTCAATATAAATAGAATCACAAAGAATTTATTGAAAAAAAAATAATTCCAAAACAAAGCATATTTTCTTTGTGTGTGAAATTATTGTCTTTGATTCATCTTGCTAATATATAATTCTTTTATGAGTTTCTTGTTATCATAATCAAATTTTAATGACGTGTGAGCGTTGCATAAAGAACGAGTGTGTGGAGATTGGGGAGTCTATCTCGACACAGGTTTATCCTAGTGAGACAGACATCGAAAAAAAAAACTGAAAAAAAACTTTATATTGATAATAAATAAAAAATAAAAAAGTCTTCCATCAAGTAGTGGCTCATTGATCCCACAAAAATATTGTGTAGTGTAGTGTTTATATTATAATATAAGTGTAGGTATTCTCATAAGTATTTAAACTAACTTTTAAAATGACTGCCTCAACACAGACCAGCAGCTAGCTGCTAGCCTAGTGAGGCAGATTTTGAGAAACCTCAACTTTATCTATTTGTTATGTATTCTATCTTTACATGTTTATAGTTAAATATCTAAAATAAAAATATTATTATATCCTGATCAAATGATGGTTCAGCTATGCAAGGATGGCACAAAATAGTTATGAAATTATATTTGTTCGCGCTTTTGAACCACGCATAATAAACATAGGTATTACTTGTTGCAAGAGAGATCGCACGCCGCTGAGTTCGAGCGAGCGCGCGTCCAGCGACCTGCTGCGGGGTTTGGGGACGGACCCAAAAGGCTCGTCCCCCTTCTTCCCGCCTTTGATCCAACGGAAGTAGGCTGCCATTTTCGAGGATCGCCCTATATGATATTCCCGCCAGACAAAACAACGGATAAACACGCACCAGCACTCTTATGACATTTGTAAACAGTAAAACACCGGTCCAAAACGACACACTAGAAGTGAATTGCACGACACATCTAGGGGAAGTGAATAAGCTTAACTTTTAAATGAAATTTTAGTTGCTCTTCGTGTAAATTATCACATTCAATAACTTTAAACGGCTTGTTTTAAATAACAGTTTTGTTTCATGGAATTGACATGTTGACACTGACGACAAGTGCCTTCATACTGTTCACACTGCCAACAAGTGAATTCTTACTTTAATCACCGACAACAAGTTATAACTTGCCGCTTTTCGCACTGACAACAATAAAATTTTCAACTTTTACATTGACAACAACTTGTGACCTCTCACTTTTATCAAGTGAATTTTCATACCGGCAAAAAGAGACTCCTCAATTTTCTCACTGACAACAATATATTTATTAGTGAGCACTGAGCATCGCCCGGCCAATCAATCAGCCCACCTCCCGATTCGCCCCACTTCGACCATTATGTCATCAATTGTGACTTTCCGCGGCGCAGCAGATCAGGTAGAGCCTACTGTAATTCACGTGCCGCAAGTACCTATTCCCGCTACTCTCCAAAACTCAGGTGGCGGAGAACATTCGGCGATAAGAGAACACGCGCGCGGGCCGGCACTACGGATACTAGCCACTAACCTAGTAGGCAGCGGAATGACACTGAGCACCGTGCGACTGAATTGGCGTGCGACCCGCGGTTATCACCAATACAACTTTTAAGCGGTATGCATAAATTAAATTCCACGGTAATTTGGAATGATGGGCTTGTTCGATAGGTATTTCTTGAGAGATTATTTATAAATTAGCGCGGTATTGTCAGAAGTGTTTGCACCATGTTGTGTAAGAAACGTAACCAAGGAAGTACCTACCTAAATTTGTTGCCTAGAACATTTTTGGTAAAAATTGAAAAATAAGGAACAAACATTAAGGTGTCTCATCATTTTGTATATTTAAAAGCTTCGTAGCCTATAGCTCATGATAGAAATCAACAAAAACAGACAGATAATAATGGTTGAGTTGAACTATAAATTCCAGGAAAATGTTGCGTAAAATTCACTACGCCATTGCCGTTTTTATTCATTTCGGGCATACATCCTGGTTTTCTGTTTTATTGATTATTTTAGGGAACGTTGAAGATAGGTCACGCGTCAAAAAAATCAAACACGAGGCTCAAAAAATTGAAAATACTACATGATCCACACAAAATGCCCAAAAAATCAAACGCGAGGCTCAAAAAATTGAAGATACCAGATGATCCACACAAAATGCCCAAAAAAACAAATAGGCCAGTGCAATTAGCGCCAAAAAGGGGGTCGCGATCGAAGTAATTCCGGTAGTCCCAATTTTTTATATGTTATATAAACTGATCCCCTGATGTAAAATCTGAGTTTCCGACCTTGGCGCACCCGTGCTCGCGCCGCCATTTTGAAAAAACTGGCCGAAATCGGGCCAAAATCTAGTTTTTCCCAAATATCTCATTTCCAATGCAAATTTCGGCTAAAGTATTTTTACAAGTATAATAGAACATAAAATAACCTACAACTTTTGTAAAAACAAATTTCTTCTATCTCTAATAGGTACCGAGGTAGAAAGTCGTAAAGGTGCGTATATTTTAGAAAAAAACAAGTTTTTTGCGCGACTAGGTTTGGTTTTTTATAAATACCTCGTTTCCAGTGGAATTTCATGAAAATTTTATTGATACCAATTATGTAGAACATAAAATTTCAAAAAAAGGTGTGCAGTTTTTATGTTTAAATAGTTTTTTTTACCGATATAAAGAATAAACAAATCTAGGTAGGTACGCACAGAAAATCTATCACGGTTTATTATCACGTTATTAGATTTTTGTTTGCATTTTTAAATACATACATCTATAAATTTACTAGAGGGCACTTCGGTATGGGTGGGGGCTACCCCCCCACCCTTCTACTCCTCCCCTCCGGTTCCCTTCAGTTGCCGCGTGTCACGTCTTGAGCCTGGAGCGGAGCTTCACAGGGTTCAGTACTTCGAAATGACTACACTAATTGAGCTGTATATTGAAGCGGAGCGTACTGGAAATTGGGAGCTTCATCTTGCAACTGTCCAAAAAAATGATACCTTTCTTTCACGCAGCCACTCACTTCAACTACGCCAAAAGTGCACATCTGTATCTTTAAGATATGTTGACATTGAAAGAGAAGATGGATTCAATCGAGTATGAAAGATTTACAAAAGAGGGCTACTTTACGATTCGACGGTCTCATAAATTTTGGTCAGGGATTTGGTCTGACATGACCATCGAACAAACTCTGATGAGATCGATGAAAAAATCTGGAGGTTTGACCCAAGGACGGGGAATCACAGACAGTTTCATCCTTCGTTGGACTGCTGGATTCGTTTATCTGCATAACATTTGTGAGGGTATCGAGTCTGTGGGATTGAATCAGGAACGTCAGAGCAACATGTAGAGATGAGGCCTACAAGAATTAAGAGGGGTGATCGAGACGTTCAAACTCTCATTGATTGGTTTGCTTCCCATGAACCATTTCCTAAAACAAACGTGATTATGTCTATTAGCAGTGGCGCAATCGGGGAGAGCAAAGTCACTTGTCACATGGCTGAAAAGATGGGGAAATTAGCTAATTTATCAACCAGAACTTTGGAAACCTACACTTAAAACGTAATGATGCGATAGTTTCTCTTGCGGTGGTGACCAGCAGTGTCAAAAATCAGGGTGTGACTATGGCAATAGATCCATTAATGCTATTCCATCGTATGTGTATTGCCAAAAAGTCTGAAAGTGAACTTAAAGAATATTTTCAATATGAACTCTCTCCTGTACCATTGTCTCTTTTCTCAGAGGAAGGTATGCGCAAAGGAACGAAGTCTATTTTTTATTCATCATTCAACCCTCTACCAAATAATACAGAACTGGGAAGCAGTAAAATACACGTAATTGATGGAGGATATTTACTGCACAAAGTTGTATGGGGTCGTGCTCAACCTTTTTCAGTAATTTTCCAGCAATATGTCAGATATGTACAAAATAATTATGGATCCAATGCAGTAGTGGTATTCGATGGATACCCAGATTCTATGGAAAAGAAAAACACTAAAGGGGTGGAGAGAGCACGGCGTGCCAGAGTTACAACTTCTGCTGAAATTTTGTTTTTTGAAAGCATGCACCCACAAGTGCCACAGGAAATGTTTCTGGGAAATGAGAATAACAAGTCTCATTGTATTTCCCTACTCAGAACCTCATTTGCACGATCCCACATAACGACAGTACAAGCTGAAGAGGATGCTGACGTTCTCATAGTGAACACAGCAAATTCGTTGTCATCTCAACATGATGTAGTCATAATCGTTGGTCAGGATATTGATCTGCTGGTACTCCTCACAGCTCTCTCACCTCCCAACGTATATTACCAAAAAGTTGGAAAAGGTAAATCACCTAACGCGTTGTACTCGAACAAATGTTTTAAACACATTGAAATAGTTGAAAACATTTTATTCCTTCATGCCATAAGTGGTTGCGATACAACTGGAGCTCCGTTCGGTCAAGGCAAACACAAATTTTGTAATATTCTTCTCAAGAACCACTCAGTGAATGAACTTGTTCGTGTATTTCAAGACCCAAAAGCAAAGACAGAAACAATCACTTTGGCTGCCGAACAACTATTTTCACTTTTTTATGGCGGCAACGAGAAATCAAATTTGGAAAATTTAAGGTACTTACATCATTTTTGTCAAAGGAGTAAAAAAAACAAATTCAATTTATCCAGGCTACCACCCACCAAAGATGCAGTCCAGCAACACGCTTCAAGAACATACATACTTGCAAGTGCAGACTTGGCTTGGTCACGATAAAGATCCGACTGAATGGGGGTGGAAAAGGGATGCCTTGCTAAACTTCATATCATGTTAATGCAAAAAAGGTTGCGTTGGAAAGTGCACCTGCAGAAAGTCGGGTTTGAAATGTTCCCTACTCTGCATTCATTGCAATGGCAACTCCTGCGAGAATGCTGTAGAAGCCTTCGTTGATGACGATGACGAGGAATATGATGACCCAGTCGCCACAAATTTGGGTGATAAGACAGATGAAGAAGCTATTCAGGGCCAGAAGTAAGAAACTATAGTCAAGGGCTCGTACTTCTGTCTAAACTGATCTACCATTAATTTTATTTTTTGTTATGCTGACAACTTAACTAATAAAGAAAAGAATGTCAATAAATGTTAATTTTACGAAAATACCAATTTTTAAAATCTTTTTATGTACCTTATCATCTTATTGTATTAATAATCTTAAATGTATGTTGTGATTACGTTGATAGGCATGTCAGACCAAGCTGCGAGCACAAATGTAGTGGCTTGGCCTATTTTAGTGGTCTTCCCATTGGGAATGTATGGCGACCGATATGCTGAAATAGTCTATCTACTATATTTATAGCTAGGTCTGACACAGGCATGACGATTGTTGTCAACGTATATGTTCTTAGAACAATAATTGTTAAAAAAAAATAAAATCAAGGAATGCCAAGTTTACAACACCTAACCTCTGTTTCAATTTTTGGCCTGGTTTTGGTGGATTAGAGTTTGGATACGTAATAGAGATAAAAAATATAAATTATATACCTATTTCTTTAACGAAATTTTATTTTCTACAAAATTATTATCATTAAATTTTTCACAAAATTGTACTGGAAACGAGGTATTTATAAAAAACCAAACCAAGTCGCGTAAAAAACTTGTTTTTTCTAAAATATACGCACCTTTACGACTTTCTACCTCGGTACCTATTAAAGATAGAAGAAATTTGTTTTAACAAAAGTTGTAGGTTATTTTATGTTCTATTATACTTGTAAAAATACGTTAGCCGAAATTTGCATTGGAAATGAGATATTTGGGAAAAACTAGATTTTGGCCCGATTTCGGCCGTTTTTTCAAAATGGCGGCGCTAGCACAGGTGCGCCAAGGTCGGAAACTCAGATTTTACATCAGGAGATCAGTTTATATAACATATAAAAAATTGGGACTACCGGAATTACTTCGATCGCGAATCGCTAATTGCACTGGCCTAAAACACGAGGCTGAAATAATTTCCTTTTTTTAACTTATACATCCTAAAACACACCGTGTTTTCTAATAAAACTACGAAGAAAATATGTATATAGTCCAGTAACCTTGTCGCCTTAAAGGAGAGGGGTTACTTGCGTCAGATTCGCTAGTTCTGATTTTTTTGTGAGTTGTTTATCATGTTGGCCCAACGAATAATTCATGTTTCCAAACGCAACATTGTCGAAATTCCAAAAAAATCTTGAATTTTCCATCTTTCTTCAGTTCTTGGCGATTTTAACCCTTAAGGACTAGTTTTAGACTATAAACATACATTTTCAAAGAATACTAAATTTCCTATAATTTGAGCTCAGAACCGTTTCTGTTGACCTATTAGTTTCCAAAATATAGCTATTATAAATTTATCAATTTTTTCGAACTCAGATTTTTTTTAAGGTCTGATGTACATGGTTGCTGGACTTAGTGATTCCGAAAGTATACTGGGGACATCTAGGGTGCTGGAAAGAGTGAAATACTCTTTGTATCCGATTTATGTAACAAGGATTTAACTGAAGATAAATATCTGAGAAAAGGCGGCGGCGAAAACCCCAAAAATATCATATAAAGGAAATTGCGAAGACAACCCAACACCCAAATCTACATATTTTGATGAAATAATAACCCATAAATGCCCACAGAAAACCCACGAATATAAAGGTGGAACCAAAGTCTGGATTACGTAATTTTTATTGAATAAATTTGCAAGGTAGAAAAAGGTTACTATTTTCCATGTAAAAAATTCAATCTCACATATATTATAGTGAGTACTGAGTAGGTAGGTACCCCTATCTGAACTAGTTTTGCAAAACAAATTTGTAAGTGCTTAGTTCTCGTAAAGATTAGTCACAGTGTATTTTAACACCCTTTTTGTATTTTGAGAATGTTTTATTATTTATTTTGTGCCAACAAGTTCTATAAAATTTATATACTTATCTCTGGCTGAATCCACTATCCGGTATGTAATTACATCTTGGAGACATTCTTGTAAAATTAATATAAGTTACTTCCAAATATTACAAAATTCCATTCCTAATTTTTAATCCATAAATATGCACAGAAGTAGTATTAAATGAATTTACAAGTCGCTGAACGTTTTACGTGTTACAGGAATATAATTGTATAATATTGTAAGTCAACATGTTATATTGTCTGATTCCTTGTATAGGGAAAGTTACCATTACCATAATACAAGATTCATTCAAAATGATTAATTGGTGGTTCCAAAACGTACTAATAAATACGGTGAAATAACCCTCAACTATATTGTACCCAAAATATTTAATAAACTTTTTTTTTTTTTTTTTTTTTTTTACAGTATTACCGCACAAGAGTCCCAACTGCTCCCGTCTGGAGCCAGTGAGACTATGGCATCCCCAATTGGGGTATGATGTGAGGCTGAGGGTATTGGGGAGGGGAGGGAGATGGGGAAGAGGAAGGTGGGGAAGTACCTGGCTATTCAGATCTGGTCACCAAACACGGCTAAAGCCATTTCAAGCAACGTTTCAATTCTGAATGGTGGTCTTACACCAGGGCGATACTGAGAGTATCTTCCACTCTGGAACGTGCCGCAAATATACTATATATTATTTTTAAATTAATTAATTGTGAAATAACACAAATTAATCAAATAAAATTTATTTGCGCACGCCGGGTTCGAACCCGCGACCTTCGGATCTGTAGTCAAAAGCGTATACCACTAGACCACGCCGGCCGTCAAACTGATGACAATTAAAAATATTACCATTTATATTGCTAAAGTCAAATATAATCCTAGAAAATGGCAACTAGATGCAGATGATTTATATTGATGTCCTACCGAAGCCCCTGTATTGCTGATTGGAATAATCACATTACGACTTAATTTTGTATCTGTGAAAGTATTGATGTAACATATACAGGGTTTTCCAATAAGAGGTGTTATTTTGATATTCAATCGTAAAAGATCAATGGTTTCGGTGCTTGTGTGGCACGTAGCGCCGTCTTGTTGAAAGTAAACGCTGTCCAGATCAACACCATCCAATTCCGGCCATAAAAAATCATTAATCATCTCTCGATAGCGCAATCCATTCACCGTAACTGTTGCTCCAGCCTCATTTTCGAAAAAGTAAGGTCCAATGACTTCACCGGACCATAAACCGCACCAAACAGTAACACGTTGAGGATAGAGAGGCTTTTCAACAATAACTCTTGGGTTTTCCGAGCCCCAGATGCGAATTTTGCTTGTTGACGAAGCCACCGAGGTGGAAATGGGCCTCATCACTCAAGATGATTTGCATTTGATTCACTCAAGTGAATTTTAATAATTTCAATGCGTTGTTGAAGCGTGTATCGTTCCATTGTTATTAATGGCATAGTTTCTACTTGTCAAATGTCAAAAAATGACCGCTTCAAAAGTAACATCAACCGAAATAGCAGGCTATTCAAAATAACACCTCTTATTGGAAAACCCTGTATATGTTATAGAATTCTTATATTGCTATTTATTTTTTACTATTCTGTTAATTTAATCGTTATTTTATCATCATCATTATTATACATATGTGCCGCTTGAAGAGTAGGTATGTATGAGACAATGTATAAATGTGAATGAGGCAAGGAGTGTGTGCCAAGACCGAGTTGTTTGGCGGTCCGTCTTCTGTGCACCCCTGCGGAAAATGGCGTGATGTTTAGTTAGTTTAAGCCGCTTGAAAATGTACCATGTAATAACATAAAATTTGTCAATATGGACCTGCTGACAAACTACAAAGAAGTTCAGGGTTTAATTGATAGTATAGAAAAAGTGGATACTTAAAGACAAAGATGGTGGCGTCTTGTCAAATTTTTCAACAGTTAGATGGAGTTTGTTTTCAAACTATTTTTTAGTTTATGATATCTCTTACATCATGGGGATATTGCTTACATCGAAGCTATAAAGTTTTTATTTATGGTTCTCAAGTTTTTTATTTTATAAATTCAATAATATTATTATATAATTTACAAAAAACCGGTTAATTTATAGACAAGTCAAGGTAAGTTAAAAAAAACGGACCGGAAATTGGTCAAATAAGCAGTAACAATAAGTCCACGTTCTTTGGGTGTGTATCGCTCCATTGCTCATTGTCAACTAATTCTCTATCTGTCTACAATATAAATATCAAAGCACAATGACATTTGACGCCATTTGGAAAAATTATGGCACATTCACTTTTTGACATTAATTTTGCCCCACTTGTATTTCGTTTGAATAGGTGATCGGTGTTAGAAGCGAGGTGGTGCTTTGAGGATCATTAGCGATTACCGGAAGTTAACATCGGAATTCCATCAAATATTTAATAATTAGTGTTATCTTCTTCTGCAATGATTGCACATTAATTGATTTTTTAGTTTGCCTCATTCCAATTATTTTTTATTTAAATTTTATAATATACTTTGTATACACTACGATTTAATCAAAAAAGATCGACATGTCTGAAATGGCTGGCTTTGAAACATGTCAATCCTTTTTGATTGAATAGTGTTTTTTAAAAATGTATTTAATTTAAAATTAAATGATGCCACAAAGTGATTTAGCAATGGTTACACATCTACCTGATGATGGAAACTGAAATGCTGTCCGAAACGTAGGCTAACACGGCATAAAACCCAAAAATAAATAAAATACTTTTGGCCGTCAAAATCTCAAATCACATCAAACTCAAAGTTATTTACGTCTTTTGAAAGCAAAGAAAGCCAACATGGCCCACAACAGTAGGCCAAGATCACTTTTCTGATTTAATAAATGCCACTTTTTCATTAAATGGGGCTATCAATTCTAAATATTGTGTTGTCGATCATGAGGCTTGCTGAACCTAACGAAAAAGACTTTACAGATTCAATATACCTATTTACTATCTTCAAATATCATCTAATCTACATAATTAATGGTCATACAGAAGGTTAAATTTTAAATCGCACCATCAGTAACGTAGGTACCTACACACTAACACGGAGAAAAATGAGTAAAGCTGATTCATTAAAAAGCTCTTCAAATTATTGGTATTCCTGTTAAAAACGGGACTGCAAGCCGCTTCCTGATAAATTTTTATGCGAATTCATAATAATATTGGAATACGTGTTCATCCACATGCGTTTGTCTTAATAATATATCATGACGTAATGCAAAAATGTTAGGATTTTTATGAACATATTTATGTTCGGACACCTTGACAAAACATTGGTATTTTACTTATAGTTTAACACTCGTTCATTAGTTAATGGCCTGCAATTCCGTTTTGTCCCTACCTAATTTATTTCAATTACTTATGTACAGTAAGTACCTACGCTTTCAATTAATCAAAAACCTGGAAATTCATTATTTTGACAGTATCTACACCAGAACCTATAATTATTGAGATACATTATATGCATTTTTATGATAAAATAATAGTGGAATTAAACTGTCATCAACATCGACATCAAAGAATCTGATTGATCACCTTTGAGAATTATAAATGGAAGATAGATAACAAAATGGGGGCCTCAGCACGGGTAAACAACCCAGTGAGGCCAACATTACTGAATTGAAATATGAAATATTGTTAAAAAAAATTTATCAACAATAAAAAAAAAAAACTTATCATTTAATCCTAAAAAGTCAAACCTCCGGGATGCACTGGTCATGAAATTTTACTCATGATACAGAGGTGGCCAAAACATTATGTAATATACTATTACACTCAACTTTTGTTTGCCATACCGAATAATAACCGCCAGTCAACTATGCCATCCCTGGTCTTGGTAAAGATATGGGAAATACGATCATAAAATACATGGGTAGGGAACCTTTTCGCCGTCGGGGGCCATTTGGGTGTTTGTAGGATCACCTTTACATCACACCTGACAAGAATTCTTTGAATAAAAAAAAATTTAAAATGAGTGTCAAAACGTCATGTTTACCAATGAATCTACTGCTAGAAATTTATAACTGCTCTACGAATGTGAGAATGGTTGCGATCAAAACACATTTGGTTGAAACTTAATAGTAATTCTTCATAACCAATTGAGTGATTTTATGTCAAGTTTGCATAAAACGCTTTGACCGATCGCTTGCCATTTGCCAAAATAATTTATAGAACCTAAAACTATGGGATAAACAATGATATCTAGGTGGATTCATTGGCTTTAAAAACCCGCAGTAAGCAGTTTCATATGTTTCCATATTAATATTGTGAGGAATGGTGTTAATTAAATAATATTGTAAATGTATATTATATGACACCAATCACTCGAGTGGATAAAGGCCCACAAGCTTAAGTAATTATTACCCACGGAACAAGCAAATGGCAAGCAAAACTTAAGAGTTTATTTTTTGTGCGAGTTCCCAACTTTAATTAAAACTGCACCCAGAACACGAAAATGGTTTCCTCTGATTTTTGCAGCACATAGTCTGAAATTAGAATTTTATAACTGCACTTCAAACACGATAATGGTTCTACGATAATGTTATCTTTACATTCCGAACAAAAAAGTGATTTTAATTTGAGAATGAACCTCGTGTCCAAGTCCCCAACTTTAATTAAAAACGAAAATGGTTTCCACCGGTTTTACAGCACATAGTCTGCAAGTAGAATTTTAAAACTGCACTTCAAACACAAGAACGGTTTTTTTTTCTGAAATGCGTCCGTAGTCATCTGCATTAATAATAATAATAATATTTGGTGAATTAATATAGTGCTGTTTTTATGCAAAATAAACGTCAAGGGCGCTCCGTACAAATATATTTATTAAATAATTAATACTAGAACTACTGACTTACATTCATACCCACAACAGTAAATCTATCTCCAAGCAAGCCCCCAGTTTAATTAACATTTCACCAGAGGATCCAGTGATGGTAGATCATTTGAAAAAAATGTGTGACTAATCTTTATTTGATATTGTGAAAAATGCCTATTATATTATAAACTATATCAATTTGTTATAGTATTTAGAGTCCGCGACTTATTATGTTAATATAGTAAATTGGAAATAAATACACAATCCATGTACTTATGGCAAATTATTTTTAAGATATTAAGTTCTAATGTAGTTGTGCACATCATTAAAGTAAATAAAATTAGAGTTTGATTCTATTTGACAATGATCTTTTACGTTTTTTGTTTTGTTTCATTCTTCATCTTCATTGTAAATCGATAAGAACATAAAGAATTATTCCAACCTTTCCCGAACTATCCAATTGAAAAACAACCATTGTTCCACACACTACAAGCGTGTAAAATGAAAAACTGACATATTTTTATGTCACCATCTCTGTAAAACATATAATATTCATCATATTGTCTCCCCCACGGTCATGACCTAAGCGTCCCTAAGCTTTCTTCGGTACCTAATTTTTACTTCGATGAAAAATAAAGTGCCATGTCGTTTATTCTATGGCGCGCATGGGACAGAAGATTCCAATTCATGAACATTCTTTAAATTGACCGAGCGAATCGTGTAGACTTGTGAATGAAAGCTTCTATTAGAGACAACAGATGTCACTACTCACCACTCGCCGCCGCCGCTGTTTCGCGTTACATTTTAAATAAATTAAGAATAAGGCCAGTTGTTTTGATGCGCATAATTGATTATTATTGTTGTCTTATAATTTTGGGGGGTCAAACACCAATTGACCTAGGGGAAGAACCGCCACTGCATTTCACCCTTATTTTCTTATTACATATTTAATTTCTTATTAGTAAAATAATAAGAAATTAATATAAAATTAAAAGGAATGTTGGATCATCTATTTATTTGTTACTAAACTGCTTTCTAATAAATAAATTATATACGTAAGGACTGTTAGCTATGTTATACCTCTCTCTCGGTTTCGTAATAATGTCATCTACATGTATGTAGAAGTGATACCGCAAACTTTAATTCCCTTGGGGCCGGTATTTCAGTACAAAAATTAGTGCTTTTTCGGGTTCAATGATTTTGGAGTTTTGATGTAATGGTCAAGTACCGGATACCAAGACTATTAAGCTTATCTCCATCGTCCCATATTGATATTAATTGGGATTTCCGTATGTCTTGCGTTTAACCAGTATTTCAGGAACAAAATCCGAAGTAATAGCCAGTTTTAAATAAGTGCTCAGCAGTTGCCGATTTGTCCGGATGGCCGAGTTTACACACACAAAAATGTTCTAAAATCCTTACATGGATAGTCCATTCTGTCTGTCAGTTTTGAATATGAACACATATACAAATAGGTATATGAATATACAAATATAGCTATGTTTGTTATTTGCTATAAGTGTTTGTTCCAACTGAAATTATAAGTATAATGAGAATAAGAAAATTTAAAACATAATCATAGTTAACACCCTTGGGGTGATTTTACTCAAAAACGGTGGTATAATTTGTATACATCCAAATATTATTATTATAACATATATGTACCCGTAAGTTAAAGTCACACATCACTTGAAAGGAGGTCACTAGGGTCCCCCATATATTTTTCCATTTTCAGTAACATTCAGATATTAGTTTTTATTTTATATTTATACCTACAGTTACAACTGGACATCGCCCAGCAGTCAGTCATTAAGGAATGCAAAAAGAAAAGAAATTTACAAATTCGAGCACAACTCAAATATGTATATTATTGTTGTCCTTTTCAGTAAATTGCACTTTATGTCAACATTTGAGGATATATATTGTTTTTTGGGGTGGAGGGAGAGAGGAGGAGAGTAATATCTTCAAAACCGAAAAAATATTTTTATAATATCTTAAAAAATAGTAATAGAATAAAAAAAATGTAAATTTAAATTGTTTTTCTAGGATTACTTAAATTGTAGAGCATGTGATGTTAAAAACAACTTATTAAAAAGATATCACACAAAACTCTTATTTTGTGGATGTGTAATACCCTCCTCTGGTTCAGAAGGGTTAATCTGTTATGAGGGTGCTATACCTAATTTTATAGTTGATTAACTAAAGTCCCAGGCATTGTCTGGGCTTTTTACGTAGGGTTTTTCGAAATTACATGAGATTTCGATAAACAGTGACAGTGACCGTCCTATTATTTTGAGGGTCAAGTGAATAATGTTGTAGATTTGTATAAAAATCCAACTGACAACATGACCCACCACACACATTATTCTTTATATAAATAGACTAGTGAAACTGGCGTTGCTCGGGGTGAGATGGAAAAAAATATTTTTAAAAATTATTGACAAAGTTTATTTTTTAAACTATTCAATTCACCTTCTTCTATCATTCACTTCCACGTTACATAATGCCATTGTACTCCTTTATTTGTTCGTCCGCTCTTTATATCCAAACAATCTATGTGTCCCTTTCTTAATCCTTATACATTTGGCTTACATCAGCCTTATACATATGCCTCATTTTACCATGGGTGTTAGTTTCACTTGAACTTGCCATTTTTCCAGGCGTTCCTGACTTCTTCTACCATTCACATCTGTCATACATTCTTCTTTCACCTCTTTCTCATATCATCACATACTTCTTATTTTACCATTATTAAATTTTTTATTTAAGCTTTGAGCTTCGAATTGTGAGCTTTTGGCTTTTAGTTTTAAGCTTTGAGCTTTCTTCTATGAACTTCGAGCTTTGATCTTCGAACTTCGAGCTTTTAAGTTTGTGCATTTTAACTTTGAGTGTAAAGCTTTGAAGACGCATCTTTGGCACTTTTTCAGTTTTGTCTAGTATGTTTTATCTCTCTCTCTAGTTTCAATCCTGGGATTGGTTTGCAGCATTTTTTTCATGTTTTGCTGGTTCTTGGGATGCCACTTGGACCTTTAATGTGGTAGTTTCCCGTTTCTTTCCACATCCTATGCCGTTGACCTCGAAGGTTCTTCCGCCTTTGGAGATTATTTACTTCTCCAGGACAAGAGAGTGCCCTAGACAACAGACGCCTGGTAGGGCGAAAGTTGGTGTTCAGCTTATTCCGGCCAACGCTCGGTCCCTGTCTATATTTGCCGACACGAGGTCGTTGCTCACATGCGTATGTTTTATATACACAGTAATTTTACTCTTTTTCTTGAACTTCAAGTGTGCAAATTTTTTATAAAAAATACTGCTTTAAGGGGGTGGGAAAAGGAGATGGGGTGGTTTTAGGAAATCTCTTGTAGACAGTGACTTTCCTCTCGTTTTAAAAGTCAAGCGTGCAAAATTTCATCAACCTTGGTGAAAACTGTAGATTTGTATAAAAAACAAATAAATGCCGCCCGCCCGCAACAGGTCCCAGACAATCTTCTTTATATTAATACATAAATCTCAGAATTTTAAGTGGTACTCTCAATTTTATCAATAACTAATTTTGAACAAAAATATTAATTTGAAATCACGGTTTGAATTTCACATTTCATCATAGCTTTGTTTATGATTTCATTAATATGAGAAACAAAATTAAAGTTATTGTGAAAAATTAAATCTAGATCTCTAACCTGGGATCAAGTGTTATTCCGTTAATACAATATTGAAACAGTGAGTTATTGTTATTTCTGAAAAATGCTATGGTTTGACATTGTTTATATTTAATCATAGTTTATTACAATCACGCTGCTCAACTTTTAAATACTTTTTATTTGAATGCAGTTTATTATATTCACGCCATACACCATTTCAAGATTATTTTGTAGGACATGGCAGTACATATATATTCAATATAATTTTGAATATTTTTTAAGATCGTCAGCGAATAGGAGAAAATGAACATCTCAAAATTATCTGATGTACTTCAAGTGGAAACCACAAATAGATCAGAGTGGTAATTTTGTGTCTTTACTATGAGTTTTCCCAGATTTAGATAGTTCGCTATCCAGCTCAATATATTACCACTTAATCTTTTGGTCAACTTACCTTTAGTATTATAGTATGTAAAACTTCATCAACTACCTTACTAAAGCAGTGTACTTTAATTGCATTAATTTTTAATATTTTATTAATACAACCATCAATTGTATGCTAATGCATAATTAAGTTAGTGGATCTACAGTTTTATAATGCCGTGTTGATACGGTTTAATGTTTTTTGAAGGGTAAACGGAATACACATTATTGTGTATGCATTTGTAGACGGCGTTAATTTGATAATTTAAAAAAAAAAAAATTATGTGAAACCACACAAGAGTCCCGAATCCTCCCAACCATCTGGAGCCAGTGAGACTAGGGCATCACCAATTGGGGTATGTTGTGAGGCTGAAGGTAGTGGAGAAGAGAAGGGAAGGAGATGGGAATGTGAAAAGTACCTGGCTATTCAGATTTGGTCACTAAACACGGCCAAAGCCATTTCAAGCAACGTTTAAGAATTGTTTGTTGTTGTTGAATAATTTGTTGTTACGGAATGAACAAATAGTATTGTACATATAAAAACACTTTTTTTCAGATACAATATTTTTTTGTATGCCTTCTTGAAAGTATTGATTTTTTATAAGTACAAAACTATTTATTAAAAATTTTATATTCCGTTTGCGAAAACAAACAATTTATCTTAATATTTTAAAGCATAACTTGCAAAAGGTGTTTTTTTTCGTAAAATAATTAAAGTAGCACCATCTATGAAAGCATTGATTATAAGTTATGTTCTGTTTGCCCTTAACTTGAGATCTGAATTCAGATATATATATTTGTATTTTTTTTTTTTAAAGCAAAGTTCCAGGGTTACCTGACAATTTTTGAAAATCTCCTACTACCACCTCACTAAGCAAAAAAATTTGCTTGTGTTGTGATGAAGGACTTAGCTAGCCGAGGAATTGAACACACTACGCCTGGGTGGGACCCAAACGGGATGCCAACTCAGCCACTGACCGTTGAATATGATTCAAAAAGTGTAATTATTGTATATACGATACTTATAGGTCTGTAATTAGTAATTAATAACATCAGAAGGATCCCCGTATTTCATAATTTATTAGGTGAGCTCTCTTATTTTTACTCCGTGTACAAATCATTGCAAGATGTGGTAAATCATGTGATCGTTCGTATGCGGCCGCCGAGAACCCGAGCCGGGCTATGGGATGCTCTTGAGAACCTCCCCCAGACCGTTACACCATTTTGACAAAAGGATTTTGTTATAAATAATAAATGAAATTCAGAAGGCGTCCGCTGAATGGCTGTCAAATTTCTGTGATTTTATATGGATTGTATATGCATGTCGTGTGTTGACTTTTAATTTCTGCAGAATTAATTTCTTAAAAATACATATTTCTGAAGTATACATGATTATTAATTCATTTAATGTATGTTTTAAGTTGTACACCATTGTTAAAACATAACTGTGAGATGTTTTGGCAATATGGTTATAAATATCATTCAATTAGAATTTACAAGATATTTTGCTGTGTAAAATAACTTGGTTTCAACTTAATTACTACTAGAAACAACTATTTATGTCGGAAAAATGGTAAAAGTTGAATTAAAGTTCAATTTTTTCTCAATCAAAGTTAAGTTTGAAAGTTAGGAAATACCTACGCATAAGTGGAATTCGGCAAATTTTCTAATAACTTATCGGGAATACATAAAGGGTTGCTGCATTATTAAATTACAACAACTTACATGATAATAATGTAAACCTAATAGGCGTTCACGAAGTATTTGTCTCGTTAGCGCGATACGGAATACAACTTATAAGAAAACTGTGGCAACGCATCAAAAACATTCGTTACAGTGTATGAATTTGAATAAAAACATATTGGATATAATAAAGTAACGCAAATAAAATCTTGTAGGAAAAACCTTATAATGTGGATTCCAAACAAAGAAGAGATAAAACCACATAAACAGGTTGTGGGCATATCTGTGTGCCCAAAGAAAATTCTCTTTTCTTTGCTTTTGTGGAAAATGATCAGTTTACGACATCAGTTTTCTCTTAAATCAGCATAGATCAAACTACTTGGAATCAGTGCGTTATTCCAAAGAATCCAAAATTGAGGCGATTAGCGCAGAAGTGGCGTAACGGTGAATTACACGATTTTTTGCTGTAACTTTTACATGAACCACCTTCAAGCGTTAAAACTTTTAAACATTATTATCTCAGATTAACATTTTTGTATGCTGACTACCACAATTGTTATTTCTTTTTTCAAGAGACTGAAAAAACAGAACTTCTTAAGGTTGAATACTTCTTATGAGGGAACATTATTTTAATGTGGGTTTTACTGTATAATGTTACAATTGGACATACCTGGCGTCGTTTGTCAGGTTCCGTCACGTTCGTAACTGGTTTACTCCGGAATATGTCCATAACCTTTGTCATTGTGCTCGGCCTGCGCGTTGAACTCACCGAAGTCACGGTATGGTAATACTGAAAAACGAAAGTATATGTCAAACATAATATTGTAACAAGGTCATCATAGTTAGTTTACTCCTACTTGTTTGCACTGAAAAGTGGATATATGTAAATACAATAACCAATGCATTTATTAAAATTCAAACCATCTGAGTACATATGTAAATAATCACTATATAAATGTAGATATAAAAAAAGAAGTATAACACCTGGTCTCCATCCAGACTTGTACATCCGGACACTCAAAAAAAAGGTCACTATCTGCAATTGGAAAGTCGCTTGAAATTATTTTTGTTTACTAAGTCCTAGCGCACACGGATGAATTTTGTTACAAACTGTTGCCGTGACAAAATTGACCCATATACAATATCAGGACTCGATCCAAAGTGGACGATACTCTTCGTATCGTCTTGGCAAAATGGCACCATTCACAATAATTATTAAAATGTTGCTTGTAATTGTTTTTGTACAGTAAGTAGATCCGAATGCAAAATAAATAATTATTGGAATGTCACTTGAAATAGGCCACTTGCATGCACTTTATAATGACTTGGAAAAAATCTTGTGGATAGATGTATCCATCAAGATTAAGATAATGTTACTAAAATAATTTGAAATCAAAATAGTTTTTTAAATAATAAAACAAATAAATCCGTTTTTTTTAGCTTGGTATGTCACCGTATAAAAATGTCCAGTCTACAATTTTCTTTATTAATTTTGATAAAATACCACTGAATTTTTTTAAATGCAGCGATACTGAGACCTCTGTTGAATTTTCACGATTTGAATTTTGGCAGATTGGCAGATGTTTTGTTTGAGTAGATTTGAATGACACAAACTTCCCACCTCCTTTTTCTCTTTAACTTCCTCTCTTCATATTTTGGTTTTGTAACATTAAATCCAGTTTTCGGACTGTTTGCTCTGTGTAAACTCAAAGTGATTAAAATAAGAACAAAAAGCACTAACACAAACAAGTCGATATGCAGAATGTACCTATATTTCGGTTCATGCTTCAAAAAGGGCCATTTTTTTTTTTTTTTTTTTTATGTGACACCTCACAAGAGTGTCCCTGCCTGTGCAGTGTACAGACAGGGAAACTATGTCACCACCCGGTTGGGCGACGTTGTGAGACGGAATAAGGTAGGGGCTGTAGGAAGGGATTTGTTAATGTGGGCCTTGAAGAGGCTCGGATTATAGGAGGGAGGAAAAACAAATGCCGGTAGCTCGTTCCACATACGAGCCGACTTACACAAAAACGAGTCGTAAAAACGGCCCGTTCTCATGAAGCCAACGTCAACCGTGAACGGGTGTTCAGTTCGTGTCTGTCGAGTTTCGCGCACGTGGATGCACTGGTGCATCAGGAATCAATGCTGCTAGCTCCTTGGAGCAGGCTCCATTGAAATACCTGTAGAACAGACACAGCATGCCTACATTGCGTCTATGCATTAGAGAAGGCAATCGGTCTGTTAACAACGGATTGTCGATCAGACGGATCGCTCTCCTTTGCACAGATTCAAGCAGGTTTATCAAGTATTTTGGGGCACCAGCCCAAAGGTGGGTCCCAAATTCAATAGTTGGGCGAACTTGAGACTTGTACAGGGTCAGCAGCTGGTCACTGTTGAAGAATCTCCTAGCCCTGTACAAGACGCCCAACTTTTTGGAGGCCTGATTTAGTTGGGCTTCTATGGATCCCCGATACTTGAGCTGGTCTGATATAGTAACTCCAAGCATTTCAATGGAGTCTTTATTGGGGAGAGTGCTCCCATCAAATTGCACCAGACAGTCATTGATCTCCCTCTTTGCCGAAATCAGACACGCTTGGGTTTTTGAGACGTTGAAACTGACCAAGTTGGCCTTACCCCAGGCACGAACCATCTCGAGGTGGTGGTAAATTTTTCCCTTCAAAAATTCCCGAGCTGTTCGGACATCATAGGTAGAAGGGGGCCTGTCAAAAAGATAACCCTCGTGAACGGTGCTGTCATCAGCGTAGCAGTGAATTGGTGCACATTCAACGAGATCGTTGATGTGCAATAAAAACAGCGTCGGAGACAGCACAGATCCTTGTGACACCCCCGCATTGATTTGGTGCGGTGAGGAAGAAGAGCCGTCAACCACGGTTTGAATTGTTCTTCCCCTCAGAAAGTCTGCAATCCAACTATGCAGGGTTGGGTGGATCCCATACGATGGTAACTTCCCGATAAGCGCCCGTTGCCAGACTCTGTCAAAGGCTTTGGAGATATCCAACCCAACGGTTTGAGTTTCACCAAAACGTTCCATGTACCGCCCCCAAATATGCGTCACATATCTGAGTAGATCGCCACACGATCGGTTTCGACGAAATCCATTTTTGTTGGGCCCGAGAACTTCAGCCATTGTTCATAATGAACATTGAAGTCCCCCAGGATTACAAACTCGGCCGATGGGTAACGGGGCAAGAGAATATCTACAGTGTCATTTAAGTATTTAAACAACTCAACAGTGTCTGATTCGGCAAGGTTTGGTGAGCGATATAGGCACGCATAAATTCTCATCATACCGGTGAGATCCACACATACCCATAACACTTCGTGTTTTGCGCTCTCGATATTTGCGAGACGAGCGCAGCTGATGTCAGCACGGCTGTAAAGGCAGACACCTCCTTTTGGCCTGAAAAGGCTTTCCAGATGATATCCTGGGCAGTTCAGATAGGAGGTATCTGGGGGCTTGGCAATCTGTGTTTCCGTAAGGAAGAGGAGATGGGGATTTTGTGAGAGAAGGTGGTGGTGGATGGGAGTTAGGTTGGAATGTTGCGAATGTTAGCGAAATTCACCTTCATCCTCGGTCCACACTGAGGACTCCTACTGTTCGCTGTCGCTGAGTTTATATTAATTTGTTGTGAGTTCATAGTTTTTAAGTTTGTTTTATTTGTTTGTGGGATTTAGGATGGGTTGGGAAGGATTAGGTTAAAAAGGTTGGGTGGGGAGTTGGAGAGTGGAGCAACTGGATACACCAAATGTAAGGTATGTTCTTCTGACTGCGGTTCTAGGCAATGGGCAGGAGAGTCCGGCTGTGGAGGTCGCCCAGTGCGCCCCAAACGCTAGATGCTGGGTCCAAGGTCAATGTCAGTTTTACAAATTTCACAAGGCCTATGTAGAATTTTCTCTTTTAGCTGGTTTTAATTTAAAAAAAGCGGTTTTCTAGAAATTGTCCCTTTTAGAAGCAAGTACCTTTAGATATATTACTTACATGAAAACGCAAGTGAAAAGATAGTAATAGGTAATATCTTCAACTAGGTAACTTTATTGGACATATCTACTTTTTGTGATTATGTTATGTATTTTAGTAATACATATTATTTATGCGATCGCAGTTATGACAAAAAATGTTTTAGAAACCCATCGACATATGTGTCGCAATGTTATAATTGCTATTTATTAAAAAAAAATACTGTTTTGTTACAAACAATTTTTTTTTAATTATCTTAAACAGACTTCCTTTTCAACAAATTTAATTAATTTTTATCTTCGTTGATAAGAAATATCGTAGATTGAGTATTAACGCAATAAAGATCATGGAATATTGTGCATTTGCATACTGCCACCAGACTAGGGCAATTACAGGCTTGACTTTGGTGTTGGAATAAATTTAAATAATACACATAGTTAAAGGTGATTCCAGAAAAAATGGTCAAGGGCTTGGTTACTTTGGAATTAATTAATGTAAATAATAAGCATTATTATTCTCAACTGTACCTATAGTTATGGCAAAGCGGCCTTGCATGCTCAAGTTCTCCACTTAAATCACCAAATTAAAATACTCACCTTCACGTCACTTCCGGCATGCGGATGGGCTGACCCATCTTTAGTAGTGGAGCCTGATTTGCCGGATCCAATATTCTGAAAGATAAAACCACAAAATATAACAGTTAAAACACATTTTCTCAATCAATACAATGTTAGAACAAACATTATATGGACTTGCATTGTATGTAATATTCTTTGACATAGAAAAATAAACTGAGTGATCATTAAGTATAAATATTTTTATCTAGATATTGCTATACGCGTGTCCGTAAAGTAGTAGTAGAAGCGGGAAACTGGCGAATAGACATCATAGAGAGATCCCAAAAAAACCTATTTTTTACGATCAGAGAATTTAGTTTTTTGTCAAACCGAAGGGTTTCCGCCCATTTTAAACTATATTTAACACCCAGCGACAATTTTTTAATTTCACTTAAAAAATTCCAACTCTATATTTAATCCGAAACGAAAGTTTATTTAAAAAAAGTTTTCTCAAACATGGTCACGCACCACTGTCGCTTGTTCATTTGATATTGAAAATGTTGGCAAATACTTTGATTTAGTTTAGCTAATCATTACATTATTTCTCCATGGATTATTGACACTTTTTATGAAACTATGAAAAACAATTAATGCACATGCAGGGATAAATAAATGATTACTGCTCGAAAGTGAAACAAGAAAATACATAAAAACATCCGAGGATCCATCTATGGTCGACTAAATAAACCTAAATGATAAATAATTATCATATAGTGAAGATCACAACCAATGATAAATAATTATCATATAGTAAAGATCACAACCAAAAGCACTGTTCTGTAAAACAGTTTTCTGTTGAATTGTTTTGATAACAAACTAAAAATTACAAAAAATATTTATAATAAGTGATTTATTTGTAGGTACACTTATGTATTTGGAAGACAATATTTAAAACCCATTTTTTTAAAACCTACTGAAAAACCATTAGATTCATTTTGATTATAACTAAATATATTTGAATTTAAATAAAATTCAGATTAATTGTGTATGAACTTGAGTGATTATTATTGGACATGGTCTTCATTTAAACTTACATTACATAATACAATCTATCCCATCAAGCGTCAAATTTTAATATGATGCATACTTTTTAATGAATAGATTAGTTTAAACTTCTTAGAATTTTTTATTAATTTAATTAAATTTAATAAAATATTTGAAGTTCCCCTAGATTGTATAGGATTGCTTTTGGGTGACAGATCTTTTGGCGGACGAAGCCAGTTTAACCCGTTGGGCAATTTTGGGAGATATTCTTCATAGATACCAAACAACCATATATTTTTTTGGCAGATATATCTGCTCACCTGACACGGTCTCATAAAAGTTACGCTATCTCATTTGAATTATGGTGAGAAATATGAAGAGAGAATAGAGCACTTTCAGTTTGCATTAAAAATATTACAATAAAAAAATGAAATTTTTTAAATAATTCTGTGAACAATTAGCCTTTGAAAAATATTTGTCTTGGTTTGCTAATTTAAAAAAAAAATTATACTAAATGCAAAAAGGGAAGTGACAATAAATTTTATAATACCTTTGTCTAATTAAACCATGGACCTAAAAAGCACTGGACCGTGCCAATCAAGAACAATTTGAAGCCGCAGAGTGAGGGGAAAAATGTAAAAACCTACTTAAATTTTTTAATGACGTCCCATTTCTTGTCTCAAAAAATTAGAAGCCGTTATAACTGCATTAACAACAAACAAATAAAATTATAATTCAGGGTTTTCCAATAAGAGGTGTTGTTTTGAATAGGCCGCTATTTCGGTAGATGTTACTTTTGAAGCTGTCATTTTTTTGACATTTGACAAGTAGAAACTACGCCATTAATAAAAATGGAACGATACACGCTTCAACAACGCATTGAAATTATTAAAATTCACTTGAGTGAATCAAATGCAAATCATCTTGAGTGAAGAAGCCCATTTCCACCTCGGTGGCTTCGTCAACAAGCAAAATTGTCGCATCTGGAGTTCGGAAAATCCAAGAGTTATTGTTGAAAAGCCTCTCTATCCTCAACGTTTGGTGCGGTTTATGGTCCGGCGGAGTCATTGGACCTTACTTTTTCGAAAATGAGGCTGGAGCAATAGTTACGGTGAATAGATTGCGCTATCGAGAGATGATTAATGATTTTTTATGGCCGGAATTGGATGGTATTGATCTGGACAACGTTTACTTTCAACAAGACGGCGCTACGTGCCACACAAGCAACGAAACCATTGATTTTTTACGATTGAATATCAAAAGAACACCTCTTATTGGAAAACCCTGTAGTTAATTAAGCTCCACTTAGCACACAAGTTATTTCAAAAGTTGGTTATACAAGATGGCTGCCAGGCAATTTCCTCCTCATTCTAGATTTGGCTTCAACGCCATTCATACAAAATCGCACTAATGCTCTTTCTAGGGCTTTTTTAGGTCCATCAATTAAACATGTACACATGATAAAAACCATCGGTAAACAACTTTATCTTTGTTTGCATTCAAAATTTTAATAAAAATAACTTAATACTAATATTTTAATACTAAAATCTGAAATAGTCTTTTATATTTTACGTATCTGCAGTAAGTACAGTATTCTATTTTGATATTCTTTCAAGAACTGTGAATTTATCTGGAATCAAATGTAATGTGAAAATATGTTACGCGGAATGTGTAATCCGGTAGTTCTCCAAGAGAAGTACATTGCAAAATGTCAGAGGCTTCAGGGATTAATAAATTACAATACAATTGATTATCTAAAGTGTTACCTGAACTGCAGCTTTAACTTGCTGCATGATGGAGAGCTGTTTCTTGACATCGGGAGATTTGGGATCCTTGGGCTCAATTTTGACTTTGGGTCGAAATGCTCCAAACAGCGCCGGCCGGCGACTCACTCCAGATGTTCCTGGAAAACAAGAATTAGAAAACATGGTTAATAAAATAGCAAAGTAACGAAAAAACAAAATAAAACGATTCAGTTAAACCCTTTGATTAGAGAAAACTTATTGTTGGACATCTGTATAATAACTGATGAGACGTTAATATTCAAATATGAATATTATGTTTTATTTAAACTAACAATACAGACAAGTATATAAGTTGAATAATGAATCCTATTTGTGTGGATATATATGATTGAATTAACACTTTGACATAAATGTCAATAATTTTCTCGTACACGAGATGTAGTTATTAACACACTTCAGCCGGGAAAGTAAGTTCTACCCGTTCGGTCGATAAATGCTTAACACCGGGAAAGGTAGTTCAACCTTTTGCGCCGGCCTCATTGCAAAGGCAGAAAAGACGGAATTATTTAATGTTTTATATGAATATTATATACCAATCTCTTTTTAAAGGTCCCGACTATATGTACATAATTTACGAATCGTAATGAAGTCTTCTTTTTATATTTATCTTTGTGTCTTTCGTTTACATTGGTATTTAAACAAAAGGATAGTATATTATTTGTTATTGTAATGATTCAATTCCTGGAATTAGGGCTTTTATGACCGTAAAACCCGATTCAAATCACTATCTCAGTTCCGCCCCACTCAACCCTATGTGCTATCGAGCGAGAGATGTCGGGCGTATATAAAGAAAGCAGGTATTAGCAAATACTGATAGGCAGACTGTAATACATATATTAGAAGGTTAATTGAGTTGTATTTAAAATAATATTCGATTTTCATTTAGTACTTTTATAAATAAAGTAATCATTTCTTTATAAAATATTTTTTACAAAAAAATTCGCACTGGATCTTTATTTTTGCCCGGAGACAGCGCCAGCACTTAAAATACCCACCAGAATGGTTATAAGATGCAAACTGTCTGGGAATACAAAACTATATTATGTATAGACAAAATGATTATCAAAAATGGTTCCCGGGGCGGCGGTACCCATACCCGCCTCTCAAATTGTATCTTATATGAACTTGCGCATGCTGGGATTCGAGGGCCTTACCCCTCACTTTGGATCAAAATGCTCACCGAACAGCGCCAAATGGAACATTTTTCGAGTAACTTATGTTATGCACCATGTTTCTTAAAAAGAATACAAAAATTCAGATTTCACTTTATTACACTAATTTGAAATATAATCCCTCGTCAAATGACTTATCATCTTGTGATCTCTGACAAATTTATATCTAAGCATGTTGATAAGTGTTTAAAAAAAAAGTTTTAACTCCATCATTTATCTTTTATGTTGCTAAATTCAAATGTGACTATGTGACCGTAAATAGGTACATTTCTAGATAAGTACATATGTACCATGATTAAACTGTGTTAAAGAAAAAATAATAATTTTGCATATATTTTAATATGTTTATTTCTATTTTCTTTAAAATATCCTTTTATCAATCAGTTTAATCTTTATTTTTAAATTTTTTATTATACCATAACATATCCTTTTCCCTTATGTTTTATAATTTGTTCTAAAAAATATAATTTTGTTATTCTTACATATCAAGTACGACTACCATAATATGGGCATGAGCCTAGTGTGGTAGTTGAGAAAATCACCAAAATTGTAATTTTTTCAAATTTATAAAAAAAAATTAAAAAGGGTAATTACAGTAAATTTAGGTTGAAATGCACCAGTAAAAAAATTATTAAATATCTAAAAAATAATTATAAGCTATAATTAGTCGCCTGAAATATAAATACAAATTGAAAATATCTCACGAGTAAAAATAAATGCTGCCAACGGGAATTGAACCCATGCCTTCTGATGTCCGGTCAGGTGCTCTGAAACCACTGAGCTATGTCTAATATTTCAGGTGACTAATTATTGCTTATAATTATTTGTTATCCTTTATGCTATGCATAAAACCTTGTCTTATAAATATTAGTTTATTATTAAAAAAATAATAATATTAAATGTCTGTTTAACCAATGTTTTAAAGCTTGAAGAAATGTGAAAAGTAAGACCGCCTTTCTCTTTCATCGTTTTCACACAACTGCTTTTACATTATTTAACAGCGCAGTAAACCATTTTTCTATCTTTTATTTACGTTTTACTAGGTGCTCAACACGTAAGCGAGGTATAACGGCCAAAGTCAGCCGTGTCACTAAAATATGTATCAGAAAAACCACAATTGGAGCACACACTCAAACTTCATATAACCCATCTCTATTGTCTATACTCTTAGGTACATATTACCCCTATCTTTTACATAAATTGTTTCCCATTTAATTATTAATATAATTTTACTGGAATTTTGCACTTTGCATGTTCCCTAATATTTTTATTTCTGAGATCCCATAAATGAAAATAAATCACACTCAAACCAATTAGGAATTGTAAACTACAGTCACATGACATTGGTAAATAAACAGTGGCAAATGGATACAATAAAGTCAAACATTACTTTTCACGCTTCAAGGTAAACGTGGTAAAGCTTAGTATACAAACAATGTCTGCAACATTTCCTTTAAAATCCTTCAAATACCTTGCTAATCCCTCATAATTTATTAAATAAATATGATTACCTTCTGGCTTGTATTATACAATGAACTTTACCATTTACCGCAAGTACTTTGTTCCATCGCTATCGAAGCTGTGATTTCATGCTTTAAAGATAATGTTGATGTTCATCATTGAATTGCAAAAAAAGGAGAAAGAGAAGACGAGCCTCTTTTATACAAATGCTAATTTTACCAATAAGGGTAAGAATACACAAAAAATTATTGTGAGAGGAAATAAAGCAATTCTGGTTTCTGTAATAGAGAAGAACAAAACAGATGGTAGTAAGTAGCTGAAAATGTAATAATTTTTTTTCACTTATTCTAGCTGAATAATTCAACTATTGCAATATGGATTGTTAATATAATAAATATAATAGTATAATTTATAATACATAAGAAAAAAAAATTTCATCAAAAAATCGGTAAAAAATTTGTTAACCTTCCAGCGGGCGCGTTGAGAAATTTACCTTGAGCGGGCGCTTGTCGTAAATTTTATGTCATCGAGTTTTCTCCATGTAAGTGTTGTTTTCTTACACAAATGTTAGGGATTTTTTTTAAGGATATGTAAAATGATAATAGGCAGTGATTATTTGACTTTCTTAAAAAAAAAAACGAAGCAACACTCTAAACATGTTAATATTTCAAAACAAAATATTTTATCGACCTATTTAGTCAGAATCAATATTCTCATCCTTTAATTGTTACAAACCACCTCAACTGAAGAATGGTTCTTGCATGTAATGGACTGGCAACGGCAACACTTCATTGATGCTGAGGATCTTTTCTTATCCAGTGCACATATCCGACAAACACGGCGTTTTGGAAAGCTTCTGTTTTCTTCTTCTGTTATCGGTTAAACTGCCCGACCGTAATTCACTTTGAGAAAAACATTTTTATCTTGCAGTAAATGTTTGACATTTGATTTGACTCTAGCATAGCTCGAAGCTCGATGCTGACGAATAAGTGGTAAGAGTGGGGGAAGCGATAAGGCGCGTCTGTCGTAAATTTTACGACAGCGCGCCCGCTGGAAGGTTAATATACAAGTAGCTCCGCATGCGTTGAAAACTTTTCGAATGGTGCGGTAGCTTACCAAGGTAGGTTAAGTAGTGAAATTAACATGGTATTTCTAATTTTAGGTATTATGTGCATTACGATTACGAAGAAAATTATTAAACAAAAAGGGAATAAATCTAAAACCATCAAAAACTGAATTGAAGAACTGACGGCAACATAAAATTTATGAAGAAAAGTTTCATCGGATGAGTTTGTGTAGTATTTACTCAGAGTAAACTCTTTCAAAGTGTCATTACCAACCTACCAATTTCCACTCACATTAATTGTGATGCCTTCTAATATAGTAAATTCCATTTACATTCCCTTTCATTACTCCCCTAGATTTTCCAGCCAGCACTCCCACATTGTTAATTCAATCATCAGGCTTTTAATAAAACTTGTTGCCGCTAATATAAATTTCATCACAATTTATTTTTATGCAATTTATTTCCCAATAGTGAACATAAGTAATAATCATCTTTTTTTTAAATTGAAGAATAAAGGGAAAATACCATGTATGGTCTGCTGGTAATAAGGCTGCTCCTCTTCAGATCCTCGTCTCTCGCGGGAACTACTCCGGGAACCGCCGGTGGATCGGGTTCCGGCACTAGCTATCTCTCGGTCTCTCTCTCGAAGCTCTCTTTCTGGAAACATTATTTGAAGTAATTAATATTATGCAACAAGTATTAATTTTTTTATATTCTGTTTTCAATAATATTCTGGTAAGAATCTATTCAATATTAATTTATGCTTGCGGTAAATCAATAAGTATTATGTGCATACATCAGCCGGCTGTTTCATCCCAAAGCTGTGCTTCTGTCAATTTAATATTTAGCCAAAATTTTATATTTTAGCGCTATGCTTTCAATTAAAAAAATTATTTTCAACCGTTTGGAATGACTAAAGTATGTTTTATAAGTTTTGGCTATATAAATTTAGCTAAACCACAACATTAGGATGAAAACAACTAGGCCATATTAAAATAGTATCAAATACCTTAGCATTAACATTGCATAATTTTTTGCTTATTGACGAAAATTGCTTTTATGAATTCATATTATTATTTCCATGGAACATTTTCAACAACGAGGGTTCCTTAGGAACTTCAAAGAAAAGCTATTATTGTTATCAGTTATCATTAAATTGAGCTGTTAAAATAACAATTAAGCTTGTGTTAATCATTTCAGGTTATTCAAATATTTGCAATTCTTTAAATAGACCACGGGTCATAGATACGGGCCAACGAAAAATTAAGCTAATAAAAAGTGACTATTCAAATGCGATCTAAATTATGAAGATACAAGTACAATTGAAGAATAGACAGATATATATATATATATATATATATATATATATATATATATATATATATATAGGAACCTAATTAATATTAAGAAAAGCTTAGCTGCCCATCTACAGCTGTGTGGAGAGAAAAATTTCAAATGAAACTGATGCAAACCGATGAACTGAAATTACAATCATCAATTATACACCAATTCTCTTACTATGAACAGAATTGGTTTATAACCTATTGGCATTGACATGTTTATGTAGTATTACTGTAAATAGTTGGAAAACATACCTGCGGACTTTTGTTTTGCAGCTTTATCCTTTTTGGAAGACTTTTCCTTGTCTTTGCTCGATGGTTTATCTTTTCCATGGCTGCCTGGTGTTTTTCCATCAGTAAAGTTTGATACCTCCTGAAAAAAAAAAAAAAACAAAATTATATAAAATAAAAAAAATAGTATCGATGAGGATGTGACGCCATTGTCCATCGAGCTCTTCAATTTACACACAGAAGATTTTAATTAATAGAGACCGGGCTAAGACATGTGATGGTATAAAAAATGCAACAACACTTCTTGTTATTGTTAATATGGCTGTTCGTCGTCCCGATTAAATAGGCATTATTAATAATAAACAAAGTCGACAGGACCGAGATCTCTATTATTATTAGCGTTGATCAAGAATTCACAAAACAAGGTTAGGACTTGCACGGCAGATTTGTTAGAACTACGTTATTACTTCGCCTTCCCAGATGGGCAGCAGAAGCTGATGTTTCCAATTCTGTGATTGGATGAACATCGAGAGTAGATGCATTTGACTAAATTCTATTTCTCCACTTCTACAATTGTATATTATAATAGTGTAAAAATATACACGTAAGAAAAGTAAATGGGGAGACATTGAACATGCACCAAAGTTTACATTAAAAAAACGTACTTAAAATATTTATCTTTTTAATCCTGTTTTATTATTTTAAGTAAAATTACATATGTACCAACTAAATAATAGAACAAATATTTTTTGGGAGATAAATACTATAGGTACATTTTTGTTTTTTTTTTCATTTTCGGGAAATCGACAGTTTACATTTAATCAGTTTGTACATAAGTATTATATAGTAAAATAAAACCAATTATTGATTTCCTCCTTGGACTTTACCTCTACTGAGACAGCATAATATGGAATAAGTAAATTGAATTTGTGAGAAAGGAATATGAATTTAAAAATTTATACAAAACAAAAGATCATATAAAATGAAAAATTTAGAATTCATATCGAGATCGAAATCATTCATTCACCAAAAAAAATCTAAATTCAAAAAGATATATTTAAAACGGTTCAATATTCAGCGGTAATAAAGTATTTTATTTAATTGTGTACATTTCATTTGTAATTCATACATATAAAATATATAATGTTTATTCATTGCCAAAACGACATAAAGTATAATGGCCATTGTATTTCCTGGTATTCCAATAATAGTAGTTACACCACACCCACTACAGTCCTGTTATTTTAATTCATTAGTAGGTACACATAATTTGAATGAGGATACATCGATTAATTAACAGAGGCCGACCATTTTAACTTATATTTTGAATAAAGAAATAATACCGAAAAAATACAATTCGTGTATAACTTTTTAAGATATAAAATAAATATTTTTTATGTAACAAGTCTCCCCCATGTGAGCTGAAAGGGGATCTGTACATGTAATTTTGTAATGAAGATGAGGCTATTGTTTCGATGTCTTTGTTTTAGCAAACAAAAAGAAGTGTCTAGCTACCAGGGGCACGGCGTAATATTTTCGAGAATTTAAAAAAATTTCAGAACAAAGTGGGTTGGTAACCTTACACACAATCATCGTTGTCGCCGGTATAATCTACCGCGGATGTACGGAGAAATTTATTAAGATTCTCTTCAAATTATTCGTAATCCGTTTAAAAACGGGATTGCAGGCCCTTAATGAATGAATTGATCTTGATAAACTTTTAGTAAAATACAATTTTTTTTTTTTTTTAAATTTATTGAAACATATAAACAAGATTTACAATTTTATAACAATATAAACACAAATATTTCAATCACTCTCCTAATAAAGCAGCTGCTTGTGTTTAGGAGAGGACAACAAAAATATTTTAACATTTATTTAAATTAAACAAAAAATATTAGTAATAAAACAAAAAATAACAATAAAAGTAATAAAAATATAGGTTAGTTAATAAATGATTCAAAGAATTTAAAAGGCAAAAACATATTTCTAAACAATAAGTAAAGTTATGAGGTGGTACAAATGTATTATCATGATGTCGGAACACGTATTCATAAAAATACTAACATTTTCGCGTTTTGTCGTAATATATTATCAAGATAAACGCAGGTGTATGAACACGTGTTCCTATATTATTAAGAATTAACTAAAAACAATTCTCATTTTTCTCCGTGTGGAATGACCTAACCGACTATACGAGACGATTAAACTCATGGAGGTTTCTTTCTGCCTTTATTCAGTTCCTAGGTTGTATAATGATATTGGCTTCCCCACCGTCCAACAGAGACATGGACTCTAAAAAAACATTCAAACATCTTCCACACTCACTATATAATGCAATACCCAGCAGTACCTCAATTTGTAATTCAATTTAAATTTTTAGCAAAATATTATTTTATACAAAAAGTTTTGATGAATAAAAAAGATTTGTGTTATAAAAAACACAGCAAAGATTTTTTAGAGAAAATTACGAAGCGTCTCTGCTACATCATTCTATGTGAGTAACTTACAACTATGTCACGTACGTAGACAAATTATGAAAATCACTATGGCAGAAAGCTCCACGAGCCGAACGATGACGCGATTACATTTCGTGCGTCAAAATAATGATATTACAAAAGCGCTACTTGGTTGAGTTTACAACTGAGTTGGAAAATTTGATTTGATCGATAAGCAATCGATCGTTCAATTCAATCTCTGCAATCAAAACTGAAAATCTTAAAGATTAGCGCCTCACTTACGCAAGTACAAAAGGTTAGTTAAAAATATGAATTCAAGTGTTTGGATTTAAAAATGAATAATTTTAGTGCTGTTTAACCGAGTGCAATAAAATAAAACCATTTGAGCATAGATATCATTTTATGTTATGTTTCATGTTATTGGCTAAATTACTTTACTGCTTCCGTGATTCCGTGAAAATACATAACACAGAATACAAAACCGTAGTAAGTACTAATATCAATGTACTAACATAAACTTTCTGATGTCCTAAATAACGAATTCGATGTTTGTAAATCCAATTTTTAGTATATAGGTAATATATTTCACAGCAGGTGTTAAAAAAAGGAAATCTTGTAGGCACTAAACAGTAAACATTAATCGCTTCGCTATTGATAATGTCTTTCTCGTGTGCCTTCTTTCACCATTCACTACTGTATACCACAATGTTACTGTTAAAAAACTACATTTCATCGACTTGACTATATTTCAAGTATTGCGAGCACAGATATACATAATCAGACTGAATATTTATATATTAAGAGCGCGCAGGAGCGCCGAGAAATTTTAACGATAGGTATTTGTAAAAATTATTTCTATTTCGTTCATCTCAGCGGGGACAGCAAAAGCGCTATCGGTGTATTGGTGAACCCCAATGCGTGTGTGTGCGTGGCTGCAGGTGTTGTAAGCACGAATCGTCGCGCCGCGCGCGATAGCGACTTCGCGTCATATTATCGCGATCAGTTCTTATTATTTCATTTACTGTTATTCATTTATTCCAAAAATTAAGTAGGTGCCTAGGTACATATTCGTAATAAAATAGCGAGGTCTACATTATTTAATATTGTATTGTACTTAACTTTATTATTATTATTACTTACTACAAATATGTACGTAGATACATTTATTTTGCCTACGTGGTTGAAGGGTAAGGCTCTCGACTTCGAGTCCGGAGGTCTCGGATTCAAATCACGGCGTGCGCAAGTAAATTGATTTTTAATTAATTTATGTTGTTTCACAATATTAAAAATAATATTCATTAAAAAGAATATTAATTAAATATAATATAAAATAATTGTCTGGAGAAATAATGATACACGCGGCGACTTAGTTACGGCCAAATCAGCTATCAGCTTACAGGGTTTTGTAATACTAGTCCAATTAAGTCGCCAATTGGGGAATCCACAGTCTCACTGGCTCCAGACGGGAGCAGTTCGGACTCTTGTGCGGTATTCACATAAAAAAGTCACGTCGCAACTCGCAACTAGAGCGCCTGCTGTTCGCTCATCACCTCAGTCACATCGCGACTTGTGCGTAGTTATATACATGTGACTGCCTGCTCCGAGCTCATTTTCTGCACACGCACAAGTAAATGAGACTTGTGGGTGCGTGTATACAGGTTGCTGCACACATAAAAAAGTCATGTCGCAACTCGCAACTAGAGCGCCTGCTGTTGACTCATCATCTCAGTCACATCGCAACTTGTGCGTAGGTATATACATGTGACTGCCTGCTCCGAGCTCATGCCATGGAAGCCCACATTATAGCAGAAGGGTTCTCGAGAAGCATGGAAATGCATGGATTGAAATTTAACAAACTAGTTGGTGATGGCGACTCCAGCATCATGAAAAAAATAATGCAACAAATGCCATATGGTCCTAACCTTATAGTACAAAAAATAGAGTGCAAAAATCACTTACTCCGCAATTTTTGCAACAAAATGAAAGCACTTGGAAAAAAAACCAACAACGCTAAAGGCTTTGTACCAGTTCATATAAGGAAAAAGGTTGAAGCAAACGTTTTACGCATGAGAAGAACTGTAGTTGGAGCAGTAAATTACAGGAAAGAGCAAGAAAACACAGTACAAAGTGATAAAATAAAAAAATTGAAAATGGACATAAAAAATACCGCAAATCATGTGTTTGGTGATCATAAAAATTGTGCATCGTACTATTGCAAGCCGGAGAGGTATACTGATGATCCAAATTTAGTAAGCGATCTTCGAGATTGTGGAATATGGACTGATATCCAACAATTCTTATTGTCTCTAATAGCAAATGCAAAAATTCTTATTATTGACGTGACAAATAACACTGTGAAGCAATTCAACAACGTTATCGCCAAATTTATAGGTGGAAAAAGGGTAAATTTTACTACAAGAGGATCTTACCAAGCAAGATGTTTTGGAGCAGTAGCTTCGTGGAATAGTGAATTGGCAACCCATTCAAGAATACAAAAGAAAATCCAAGGCCACAGTCCCGGCAAATACACGAAGCACTTTATAGAGAGAAAACGACGTTCGAAGGAGAATACACAAATGTGTTAAAAAAAAAACTAAAGTATAATGAAAATACGACAGAAAAAAGAAAAAAAGTTACAGGGCCCGATGAAAATTATGGTCAATTGGAATTAGAACCAGATATGCCACCTGAAATATTTGAAACGAAAAAAGAGGAATTTCTCAAAGAATTATCTTCAACGAATAAGGAAAAGCTCGAACGGAATACGGTAGGCCAAAGCAATAACAATCTGTGGGCAATTGAAAGACGTAAGCGGATAACGGCGTCTAACTTTGGAAAAATATATAAGCTTCGGCAAAAAACTTCAGTTACGGGAGTATTAAACTCTTTACTGTACTCACAATTCAAAGGAACTATGGCCACAAATTATGGAAAATAAAATGAAAGCCTAGCAATAGAGCAATTTTCAAAAAAAAACAAGTTTGCAGGTATCCGCTTGTGGGCTATTTATCGATAAAACCAAAAACTTTTTAGCGGCAAGTCCGGATGGCCTTATCGGTGAGGATTCTATAATTGCAATTAAATGCCCTTATAGTATAGCAAATATGTCACCAGAAGAGGGAATTGCACAAAAGATAATTGATTACTGTAAATTGGAAGACCATTCTTTAACATTAAAACGGAATCATAATTACTTCTACCAAGTACAAGGCCAGTTACATATTACTCGTCGTAATTATTGTTATTTTGTTGTGTGGAGTCCAAAAGGTTTGCTGTATGAAAAAATTGAGAGGGACGATGAAATCTGGCAAAAAATCGTTCCACTGTTAGAAAATTTCTACCACCAATGCCTTTTACCAGAAATAATTGACGGTCGCATACCAAGAAATTTACCGGCGAGGGAAAGGTCTGGACCATAAATTGTTTTAATTTCATTGTGTAGATGTTAAACAGTAATTTTTTTTACAATAAAGCGTTTAAAAACAAAAAATATTAGATCATTGAAGAAGATTGAAAATGTCAAGTGATGTAGGAGGTATTCCCAAAAGTGCATTTTTCTGTAATAATATAACGTATTAAAAAAGTTAAATAAAAATTAAACTAGTTATGTGTATGTACCTAATATGTAGCACAATAAACAATATGGTGCCTCTTATACATAGATTTCAATATTCATTTGTATTATATGATATTATAATAACATAATCGATTCAACAACATGTGGTAGATGCATGTACCACTGAACATACGCTGTACCAGCATTCCATCAAACGATCAGTGGTGTATGTACTTACCATCACACATTTTCTTGTAAAATATATATATTTATTTTTTTTAAATCTAGAACAATATATTTAGTCAAATATAAAAGGTTTTTTTGGTTCGGTAGTTGTATCTTAAAAAAAGTGTCCTATAAAGGGATAATATTATGTTGAGTACAACCTTCAAAAGTTATCAAAAAATATTTTAATTAATTTTTGTGTTCCATATCCAACTCGGCAATACGGAACGGAATCATCTCGGGGTCTGTCAGTAACAGGTGTTTTTTTTCAATTTTTTTCCATTAATTTATTTGACGTAAACAAATTAAATTTGTCACAATAACTTTAGTAAATAAGCTCGGTAAGTATTGGCACACTCAAGATAAGTCACCAAACAGAAAAATAATTTTTAAAAAACATCGATAACTCGGGACATGACAACACTAGTGGACTAGTGTATCGATATAATTATTGAGAATGTCACATCACTTCGTTGACTGTATACGTATTCAACAAAACCCTCTCCGCCCCCCCTCACCCCCGAATACTGAGAGAAAGGGACACATGCACCTCAGCCTGATAATACCTAAATAAAATTGTCAAAATCGAGGTTTTGTAGTCCTCATTTTTCTACTCCAAAACTGAACCGATTTCCAAGATTTTTTTTACCAAATGTATTGGAAGAAAACATTAAATGTCTGTACGTTTTGCTTTTTTTTAAATACATCGTCTTATTTGTATACTGAAGGTTTGTTGATGGCGTTAAAAAAAGGCTATTTTAACAATTTTTGAAGGGTTATAACTCCTATAAAAAGTAACTTATCAAAAAAATCAAAACGTACCGACACGCTTGCGGTCAATATTCATATTATGTAAAAAAATATTTTCTCTAGTGTCAAAATCCAGAGAGGGAAATGAGGAATACGTTTGTATGGAAAAAACACCACCCGGTTTCCTCTTAAGATGTTCCCGAACGTTCCAGACTATTTAGAACATTCCAGAATGTTCTGGAATGTTCGAGGCGAAACTTCCAGCTGTTATATCTTCCAAAGCACGCTCTTCGGGTAAAAACTGAAACCTTCTTCGTGGATGGGGGATAGAGGGCTACCACACATAACTCCATTGATAGTACCGGAACTCGTTTCTGAGTTTAAGCCGCACGCACATTGTACACTTACTTTCATAATACATATTGATTAAAATGAAAAAAATTGTCAGAGGAGACATATTTCTCGTTTCTTTAAAGAAGTTTTCATAACTCTAAGATAACTCTTATCATCGTACTAAATATTTTAAAACAATCGAAAAAATAGCTTTAATTAAATTTAAATCTCGTAAAATAATAATAATATGTGGGTTACTCACGAAGAGCAGTACATCAGTTTAGGTAGTGTATACTTATCATAACAATAAATGTAATTTGAATTCAATGTAGACTCCCATAGACACATTTAATGCAAAATAAATATACTTATTTGGTAAAATCGCAGGTAAAGGCGTGTAGAATGTAAACCGTATTCAACAACGGATTAAATTTTTAACGTAATATAAAGATAGACAGATAAAAAAAATAAGTCTGCAAGAGTCGAGCTCCGAAATTACAATTTTACAAGAGATCCTCGAATGCATGTATTTCAAAGAATTTAATAAACCAAACGTCGAAATTAAATCGGCTACGAACCATGACTTTAAACTAGAGACTTACACCTAACATAACGTTATTTTCCCAAAAATAAATATATTACCCACATATTCACATGTTATGAATATTGCCCGTGCTAGCAGTGGTAAAGTTAGTTGAAATGTAAGAAATTATTACACAAGAGTAGGTAATGAAGGAGAAAATAAATCTGTATGTAATCTCTTGGACTGATAAAAAATGGTAGACTTGATTGTCAAATGAATGTTAGCAACTCTTCCGATTTAAAGCAACCTGATAACTTTTACACGAATGAATTTCAATAATATGTGTACACCTACTTGGTACAGAAAGTTTTTTAGATCTACTCTGAAGCATTCTAACGGTAGAATTATTGCACGAATGTCATGATTTATTTTCACATTCTTAAAGTGGACAATATTTATGTTTATTAAAATTGACGTGCAATAAATTAAGTCCCATTAAATTATCAGCTTACTCAACATAAATTTTATTTTATTAGCTGTTGAGAAATTGTACGAGCAGAAATTTATCTTTTTTTAAATTGTTGTTTTGGATAGCACCAGTTAATTATTTCAATCATATACTTTAAATATAATATGAATAATTAAGGAATATCGGTTTTAAATATGTTCTTTGGAGACGAATAACATAAATTAAGTTTAAAGAAATAAGGGGGTATTACAAAATAAAATTTACACATTTTACGATGACGAATCCTTGATAAGGTTTTTATAACTGGACATGTGTCATGTAGGCTGACTCTTTATCTTCGTTTCTTAATGATCTCATTACGTCCTGTTTAGAGATACGAATAATTAACCCCATGTAGACACTGCACACTTTTTGCCCATTCGATAGAAAAGCAACTGGTCCATGTCCGACAAAAAAAAATCTGGTCTCGAGGCTTAGAATTAGCCACATTTCCACGTTGGTGGGATTTTCAAGCTATTCACAACATTATGAACTTATAATTTTTAAAAAAAATCTAATAATTTTAAAAACTTTCCGTATATTCAAATCCGAAAAATATCACTTGTCCTGTTTGTCAATGAACACTGTTGTCCTGTTTTGAACTAAAACAATAAATAGGCGTAAACAAGATAAAAGTATGTAAGTTCACAAGGACATCACTATTAAAAGTGTATTTATCTATATATGCACACTGACACAAAATTATAGCTATCGGGAACGCATGGAATTAAAAACAAAAATATTAGTAAAAACTCTAACAGGCCAACCATAAATATGTTTGTTGTTGATATTATAACCAAACCGCCGCTCACTAGTGACGTGATGTGATTAGGCTGGACGCAACGTCTAAGCGAGCAATTCGATTCGAAACCAATCTCAAAAGCTGACAGAGGATGACATCTAATTAAAAGGTTCGATTTTCGAGAACGATTTACAGCAGAGGGTTCGTTAGGGTGGGCCGTAGAAGTTTTTTTTTCGAATTTTGATTCGTCAGGGCTCTCAATATAGCTCTGCTAACTAAATTAGAGTTATATTATAACTATATTACCTACTGTGTTTTTTTAGTAACTGTATTGACATTCTCACGATTGCACCGTTCTATGTCTATGTCCATGCCCCTCCCTAACCTAACCCAACAACATTCCTCTTTTATTGTTTTTTCTCCGCTTGGTCGATCCCACTATAACTTTTTACTTAGTTTATTTTAGAGGGCGATGCGCAATGCGATCTTGAGCGAGTTGATACAATTTTGGATAACATTTAGTTATTGTATTAAGGGGGTATTACACCACACTCTTCATAGCTTGTCCACAGGATAAATTTTCGATTAACGATTTACGATTTATTTACTTATAAAGTCGGAGTCTATAATTCGGCACTTGAACCTACGAATAGTGGCAGAATATCCGTAAAGTTATCCGAGTTTTCTACATATTACAGTTTTTATTTATTGATATACGTTATACTATTGATAAGCTATCAAGAGGATGGTGGAATATCACCTAAGTCTGTTAAAAATGTATATTATACTAAATATACCAACTTTCCAAAGGACTTCAGGCTTTAACTATAACTTTAACTTCACTCGAAATAGAATTATTAAAGATTTTTCCTATGTTATTACTAATTCTATTCTTTAAAAATGTGTCATCCATAAGAGATGTAAAAATCACTGTAGATTCTAAATTCATAATTTGTGTACATATTAATGACATTAAGTATTAGCTCAGTTGGTAGAGCACTGTCCCGGAAAGACAAGGGTCCTGGGTTCGAGTCCCAGATGTGACCGTTTCCTTTTCTGATTTTTCTGTTTCAGATTTTCGTTTAGAAATCACTAATATTGTCTTCAATATTTAAAATAATGGGATTTATTCACAGAATATGTAGGCCTTTCAAAGACCTTTAATCAATTTTAAATATTTACATTGCCTTAATTAGAAGTAAGAAAGTAAGAAGAACTTTTATAAATTTTAAATTAAATATCCCTGTCGAAGACTTAAAATACAACTTCTTATTAAATACTCTAAAAATACATACATTAGAAGATAGACGTAAAATAAACGATTTAACGTTCTTATTCAAAATACTTAACTCTAAATTCGACTGTTGTGAACTCCTGAAACTTATAAACATACATACACCCACAGTAACAACACGACAAAATACAATATTCTACAGCAGCTCACATAAGCGTAACTACATTGCCCACTCTCCGATACAACGACTTCACACCATGGGAAATCATTACTTGGGTGATGTTGACATAGGTATTCAATACCAACTTGGCAAGTTTTGTGGATCATTTAAAACATTTATTTCAACAATACTTTGAAAGTATTTGTCAAATTAAAATTATACTACCAACCATGTAAAAGCCCTCTGGGCGTTAAATAAATAAATAAATAAATAAAACTTGAATATGGAAGCACTATTTGGAATCCACATTACTGTAAAAATGAAAAATTATAGAATCGGTTCAAAAAATGCTAAGACTGTTTTTTTCTGATCTTTTAAATGTGGTCTACATAACCATCTTAGATCATACGACGTACGTCTTGAATAATTAAAGATGAAAAAACTGAAGGTAACTGACTGATCTAATATGTTCACGCCATCTTGATGCTGCATTATGGCTTAGCAATATTGAAATAAATGCTCCCAAATCCCGTTGTTTAAGACGTCATAGCATGTTTCACCTGTATACATTAAAAAAATAATATCGCCTATTTTAGCCCTCTGACCCAAATATATCGACTATATAATAATATAGAGTGTGCTGAAGTAGACATTTTCGTCGATAATTTATATGGATTCAGAAAATATGTTCTGCTATAGATAAAAAAAATATGTTTATTTATGTCTATGGATTATATTATATATTACTTGCGTTTCTTACTCGTTTGTACTATTTGTCTTTCATATAATTTTATAATTTGCTATTTTTAATTGTTTAATTTTTTAATCTTTATTTATGTTTGAAAATGAATTTATACTATGGCTGAGTAGATTTTTGTAATTTTTTTGCCTATGTGTGCATCAACTGAGTTTTTATAACTGGATTGTTCTCACTTAAGTGAGATCGTCTGCAAAAACCCAGTATAAATAAATGAATAAACTTTAATATCACAAAAAAAGTATTATGATATAATACTAGCATAATATGTACGGCTCACCCTACTGTTCGTCGGAAAGGGTGGGCAACATGATTCTTATCCGCTTCGCTATAATATCTCTGCACGGCTGTGATAATTTTTTTCAATTTTCCTCTTCACGGATTATAGTATAATATTATCATGTCAATATTGTGTAGAAATAAATCGAAATGATGGAATTGGGTTTGGGGCCGTGATCCAAACACGTGACTTTTAAATTAATTTGTCATAATTGAATTTCGCAAATTCAAAAATTGAAAACTTTAAATAAATAAGTAAGCAATCTTGACTATAAAGCAGAAATCATACAAAGCATCAAAAACTCATAAACGCTGAAATCTGGCGTCATTGAAAATTCTACATATTTTGAAACCATTAGCTTTATATCCATCATGGGCTATGGAGCTTATATATGGAGCTTTAAATTATCATTCCAACTGTAAAAAAATACGACATTGCGCAATTTATTTTTAATTATCGGCATTATTGGTAGGTACCTGGTGAACCCGGGTAGTGAGGAGCAGAGGCGTACATTCCATTTAGGTACATAAGCACGGCCATCCTACCGTACTCACATAGAAAATATGTATAGTATCGAAATGTATAAAATTATTGCAAGAAAACAATCTACGCTTTCAAAAATACGCCCAAAGAAGGCACCAACACGATTGCAACAACGTGCGCCGCTCTATTATATATGGTGTCAAAGGCCATTGAGTGTTATTTACATTAAAAAAATACGTGTATGCGTATGCGCAATCGGGCATAATGGATGTTATTTTGTTTTATTGCCGAAAAAAGCCGTGCTTTTGGGTACAAATATTCCGCCACTACCAAATGTATCAATCTGTACCATCTGCTTGAGCCTATATTAATTAGTACAACTAACGAAACAATTTTTTTATTATTATTTTTTAATTTTTTTATTTAAAGAAAGCAAGACAAAAATATATATCACAGTAAATAATAAGATAAAATACAGAAAAAAAAACAGAAAAGTTCCAATAAACTACTTTTCAGTAGTTTGTCGATGGCAACTTTTCACATAAAAAATATTAAAAAAAGATAAAACTTATTTTACTTAATGACAATAAAAAATAAAAATTTGTTTTAAAATATAAAAACATATACACAACAGTGATAGTATCTACCAATAGTTTGTATTAGACTCTAATGCAAACTATTTCTTTCAGCGAGCCAATTTTTCAACATAATATATGTTTTTACATTTGTACATTTTTTTTATTTCAGCAGGTAACATATTTAAGCAACTATGTATCATGTAGTCCAGTGTTCTTTGTCCATATTTGTTTAAATGCTTAGGTACAATTAATCCATCATTTAACGTAAAACGAGTATTGTAAGTGTGGTCCAGTCTATTTATGTATATAGGGCTATACCACAGAATTGATCTTACTGAGAAGATTCTGATAAAGGTATGGAACATTATGCCTTTGTTCGTATAAACTTTTATTAGCTAATAATTTAACTAGTTAATTTTGAACTGATTGAACATGGTTTATATTTGTTTTACATGAAAGTCCCCAAGCTGTGATTCCATACCTTACAATAGATTCAGCTAGTGATAAATAAATTATTCTAAGTGTACGTATTGGAACATAGAATTTTAATTGATATAATCTATTAACAATAGATCTCAGACGTTCACAGACTTTATTTATTTGTAAGTCCCATTTGAAAAAACAATCAATAATAATACCTAAATAATTATGATCATTATCTAGCCTATGTTGACTTTGTTCATAATATTGTCTCTTTATTAAGGGGAAAAGATAAATTTCATATAAGCAGTAATTATTGGCTTTAAATATCGACAAAGAAAGCGTTTATTTAGCGGACCAGCAGCTTAGTCATTATTAGCGATAACTTGCACGAAGGAAGTTTATTTATTTTTTATTTATGGAGGTGGTTTTTCGTACTGCCTATCCTGATTAAAACCTCTATGCACGCCACTGGTAAGGAGTAACTACTAGTATTAATAAAGCAGTGAAAAACACATTCCATCGAGAAGTTAAGTAAAAAAAAATCCACATGTGCAAAAAAAAACTTTAATAGTACTAATAAATTATGTGTACCATAGACTAAATACATACATCAATGATGTGTACATAACAATACAGGTAACGTAATCTTATATAAACTATTGGTTATAGTATGCAACACATTGGCTTAGCACGACATCACATTGTTGATTTAGTTTGCCACGCTCTGAATAATTACCCGTCAGATCCGAACTTGCGATGGCGGTAGTGTGGTATGTCTGGGGAGAAGTCCCCAGATCTAGGGGAATTTTGAATTTCAAAGGGAGAAAAGTGAAAAGTAAGAAATTTGGAGGATTTAAGGATGAGGATTTTGTGTAACCATGCATTATGTTCAGTGACCCTCTGTGAATATAAATATAAAGAATGATGTTTATATGTTGGTTAGGAGATTTCCAATGGTTTCAGAAACTGATGTAACTTTCTGGCTATTGCCCGGTATATCAGTATGTTTTAGTTATGGTATTACTAGGCTTATCTTATCTAGGGCTCCTACCAGAGAGCAACTTCACGGACGTTAATCTCTCTCACAGCGAACATAAAATGGGCCAGTATATCAGTTGTATTTTAAGTTTGATTTGAGAGCCATTTACGTCTGTCAAGTTGTTCCCTGACAGGAACCACGACAAGATAGATAAGCCTAGTGAAACCATTACTAAAAATACAGTATTTATCACGACAAGGTATAAATATTACAAAATCAAAAGTTTTGTAGCAAGTTTTAACTACCATAAACAATATTTAAAACAGAATAAATAAACCCCCCCTCTCTCTTCGATAGTTGTTGCGCCTATCTTAACCCCATATTTTGCATGTTTTGCCTACTGTCAATGTTGAAGTACGGAATTTTCGAATGTGGGGAGTTTGTATGAAAACTGGGGAGATGTATTTTTTAGGCATACCACACTGGATGGCGGTGCGCGGAGTGTTCGGTGGGCAGGGCGGTGTGGAGAAATTTGGCGAGCTTCAACGACACAAAGGAGAGGCACCTAATACTTTCATCATAATAATGCCGCCTACGTACATAATTATCTAACCAAAATAATACCATCATGTTATGTATTATATTTTATGCAAACAGGACTTGTAGAAGTTAGTTTATTCCAAATATAGAAAAATCTATGCAGAGTTTGATAGCTAACTCTTGTCCAGGAAAAAATATTGATTCCTAAAATTTAACTGGTGGAAAACAATTTTCTTCTTTTTCGTATGGCGGGGATTATAATGAGATGTTTTGTTGTCACTGTAATTACCATAAAAGAGTCCCAACTGCTCCTAAATCTCCGGCAACAGGAGGATTATGACATTTCCGATAGGGTATTATCGATGTTTTTTTTATTCTAAAAAGAAATTACGATGAAGGCAGTTTTATTTTATGTTAGCGATTTAAATGTGCCATTTTATTTGCCGCCAAATACACGTGTTGGTGTTGTAAGTGAATATGCGTTGTTGACGTCACACCGGTCAACTTTGCGCGTCGGTGACAGCCATCTTACCAGCCAGTAGAGTTATCTACATCATAATAACACAGTAGACAGTTGGAAACATTACAGAATGTGCGGTCTTACATCGTTTTGTAAATCAATAATTATTAATGAAAATATTAAAATTAAACATTTTTAGTATGGTTATCAGAATCAGAAAACAAAGATAGAATTTCCGCACATTTTGAACGGTATTCATAGTTTGTGAAATTACGGGTGGGTAAGAAGATGGAGAAGAGGATTGGTAACTACCCACCTGGCTATTCAAACCTGGTCACTAAACACGGCTCTTTGTTATTTCAACCTACGTTTTTATTCTGAATGGTGACCTTTCAACAAGACAATACTTAACCCTTCAGACTATAAAATATTTTTACTCACAAGACCCAACGACACGGTGAAAATTCATAGAATATCGGAATGCTTCCGCGGTACTTTAAATGTCCTTTATATTTCTTATTTTTGAAGTTGTCGTAAAAATAAATACCATTTTAGAAACTAGACAAAATTAGCTTTAAGACGTTTGTATTTGACTCGAACGTCTATAATTTCGAAACAATTGTTAGTAATGTCCTTCCGAGGCTCGAATGGAATATGTTTGTGACTAGTAATGTCCTTCCGAGGCTCGAATGGAATATGTTTGTGAATAGTAATGTTCTTCCGAGGCTCGAATAGAATATGTGTATGAGTAGTAATGTTCTTCCGAGGCTCGAATGGAATATGTGTATGAGTAGTAATGTTCTTCCGAGGCTCGAATGGAATATGTTTGTGACTAGTAATGTTCTTCCGAGGCTTGAGGGGTTACGAGAATCTACCACACTAGCGATTTTGTAATGCTAAGGTTGATACCAGTCGATGGCATCGGGAGTTACATGCTTCAATGAAGATGTGCCGACATTGTGCATGTGACGAATGTACGTTCTTCGACAATATGTTCTGTAATTTGCGTGTGACCACATTCACACAATTTAGAATCGATTGCAGTATTTACATCGATCGGAAGTGAGGGAATGCTGTGTTAATTTTATCAGTATTTTAATAGAAGGTGTATTCGTCACTCGCCCCTTCCGTGCCGGTGCACAGTTAGCAAAAAGACACGTATCCTTTTATTTCGTTTCTATCATCTGCTGTTTGTGTTTTGTGTTTGGTCTATTCTCTCCGCTTACCCCTACGGGAAAAGACTTGTTGGAGAGTTAGTTAGTGCCAAATTTACAACTTTCAATCATTGGGAGAAAATTCTGTAAAAGACAGGATGACACTAAATACTATACATTATTAACAAAATTTACCGCGTTTATACACCGCCTTCACAGCGATCACCTCCGTTCTGTTATATTATAAGTCATAAGTAAACTTATTATTATTTATAAATATTTATGTACAAATTTAACTAGAATTTAACCTCGCAACTTTACTACAAACCATTTAAAATAACCCCGAACTAGGCCTGGTACACGTAAGCTAGTCTACATTAGCCAGTGTACAATAACCCCGAACTAGGCCGGGTACACGTAAGCAAGTCTACAATAGCCAGTGTACAATATTATGTAGTTTAAAAACAAGTTTGTTTTAATAAGAGATTACATTATTTCACAAATTTGTATATTTTTCGAGTCTTCACCATAAATAAATAAATATATATTTTTTAATTTCCGTTAGACATAGCTTCTTAAAAAAAGCACATCTATCGATGTGTCGTTCATTAGAATCATAATTCCTGTAAGCACTGAACAGAAAATCCCTAGAGGATACCAATGTGAAACTGACTGGCCAGTAAAAATCTGGAAAGAATTTCAATAATTTAAAGAATTTTTTTTAATCAATTTTACCAAAAGTAAGGGAAATCGACCTTAATTAGGCACACTAGTGACTAGACACAACACTTCTACGGGTTTATTTCTTCAGTGCTTCTAATGATATTCAGTGCCAGGACATCCATCCGACCGTGTAGCATTCCATCAAATCTTTTGGCGAACTGTTGTGATCCCACTTTTGACACTGATGTTGTTGATGTCGAGCTAAGTGAGATCTAGTTTTTAGCTCCTTCTTTAAATATCTCCTGATATTTGTTGGATGTGAAGAGGCTGCTTTTTGGGATGTGATACACAATAAGTAAGTACTTTAAAAGATGTAATCAAGTTTATTGAATTTACAACAGTTTACAATTGACAAGTTTCAAAGTTACAATGGTTATGGTATAACAGTGAAAAGGCGAATGACAATGATTTGTGAGTTTGTATGGCTTATATACTATTCAGTTTTATTACGTGTCACAATATCATTGAATATTTGTGGTGCAAATATAATAATATAATATTTTACTGGGATGTGGTTTTTATAGTCATATCCTTTAAGTAGCTTAACTGCGTAGTTATTTAATTAGATCATCATTGATAATACATATTACGCATTATTATAAGCTAGGTACATTAGTATGTTGGGGTACATAACACCTCCCCTCTAGAATGGAAACTATTAGTTTTTTAATCAAAAATAGTTGTAATTATATTCTTAAGGTCTACACCTTAATCTGCAGGTTGCCATCTGAATGATGAGTCTTTTATTTGCAAATTTACAGCTTTCTAATGCTGGTTTGTAATTTTTCTTTATGACATTTTCAGTTGTTCCTGTATAATTATCCTCAGTAATCATATTTACATTTTGAATATTAGCAGTTTTGTTTACATATTTGTTTTCATATTCTAAAATTTCAGTTACATTTTGTTTTTTATAAGCAATATTTTTCAAATAAGATAAATTGTCTGACATAACATTTGTATAATACATACTATTAATATTATGATTATATCTTTTTAGTTAAATAATTTTTTTTTTTTTATAAAGTAAGATAATTATTTTGATTAAAGTAGAATGATTAATTTCTATAAAGTAGAATGATTAATTTCTATAAAGTAGAATGATTAATTTCTATAAAGTAGAATGATTAATTTCTATAAAGTAGAATAATTAGTTTCTATAAAGTAGAATAATTAATTTCTATAAAGTAGAATAATTAATTTCTATAAAGTAGAATAATTAATTTCTATAAAGTAGAATAATTAATTTCTATAAATTAGAATAATTAATTTCTATAAAGTAGAATAATTAATTTCTATAAAGTAGAATAATTAATTTTTATAAACTTTTTACATAATGAATGAATTCATTTAATGTATTTCATATGTATTTCATATGTATTTCATATATCATATGAATTTTTATATTGTCAGTGGTTCCGGTTACCAAAGACTAAAATATTCCGAACAATACTCGAAGTTTCACATGAGTATAGTCTCAATACTTGGTTTTACATGTCGGTAAAATATTTAAAATGAATCAACTCTAGAGATTTTATAATGATTCACGATTGTTTTTATTTACAATCATAATACATACTCTTGTGGTATAGTACTTTTAAGGAATAAGAAGCCTTTTAATTTTCATCCTTTTTATAGATAGGATTATTTTTTCCATATCTTTAAATACAATAATTTTGTATTATTGCACAATAATATGTTTTACAATTTTTAACATATTTTATATTGATAAGCCTTTTGAATACTCTAAGGTATTTTATTATACATAATGGCTTTCAAAAATAGAAAAATACATACATCCAATAAACATGGTAAATTAGTACGTTTTACAATTTCTGTTAGTAATGTTTTTTATAATGTTTATCATTACATAAGATTGGTTATAATATTACGAGTGTACTTTTTAAACAGTGGTAGACTGAGAGTTTTATTTTATTTTTAATTTTTATTTAATTAAATTTTTATTTTAAATTTTCAATTTTAAATTTCATATTATTATTTTTATTTTTATTTTACGTGAAAGTATTTTCTCTCAAAACCATTGGTTTTGTAAGTCTTTCCGAAGCTATTGGTATATTTTCTTCAGAAGTACTTATGTCTACACTTTCTCTGTTATTTCTTAGACTGTTAAATGAAAGAGCTGGATGGGTCCTCGTAGTTCGAGTTGTATTACATTGATTGTATATTTTTAAACAAATTCCATCTTGACTACAGCAATTTCTTTTCGTCCTTTTATATATTCGGTAAGACATATAAGTCACGATTATTCCGATTAATAAGTACATTGTTGTACCAAAGTAACTCGAATATTTAACAATATGACTCTCATTCTTTATTTGATGGAGTTCTTTATCAAATTGCCCTAATTTATAGGTTGCTAATTTTAATTCATCTAAGTTTATATTAGTTATCGCGATAGGAGATAATTGTGGTAAAGTTTGATTATATTTTTTCTTGTTACAGCAGTCGTCCTGAATTATGTTAAGGTCGATCTGTGGTAAGGTAATGTTTGTGGTTACATCATTTTCTGCCGTGATTTGGTAGTATTTTGTATATGCTTTACATCCTTTGTCTAAGGTCAGTATTCCTGTTCCTAGTAATTCGTGTTCTGTGAACTGTTTGTCGGTACAATCAATAGTTAGTCTGGTTTTATTAGATTGTACATATACCCATCTGTTATTAGTGAGTTTATGCCAGATATTGATTTTTCCATAGATTGTTTTAGTTTGACAGTCGTTAGGTATTTTAGATAGACTGTTCGCTAAGATTTTTGATTCGCAAATAGCATTATCTTCGGTTGAGTAAACGTTTTCTTCTTTGCATATGTATTGCCGGTTGATAATCGGTTTACATTTATCTATGTTGTTAAATCTTATGTAGGTCAATTTTGATTTTGTTATTCCAACATAATTAAATTCATTTTGAATTAATGAAAATACTTCTGGATTTTTGGGGTTGTGTGGAATTGGTAGAGGTATAACCTTGTATAAAGTATACTCTTGTATCTGTGTTAACGGAATCGAGATAATGAATATAACTCGATTATTCATATAATATGAAGTCAATGTTGCGGTTTCTATTATAATGTGTATATTATTAAGTGTCAAGGGAGTTGGTAATTGTCTTCCCTGTGTTAGATACTTAATATTATCATTTAATTCTTTATATATCCGTGTAGGTGTTATTAACCCTGGATAAAGTATGTTGCTTTTGCTGAACATAATAGAGTTTATTATATTTTCCACTCTTAATTTTAAGTTCGCTGTCACATCTCGTAACAAATTTATTTGACTGATTAGAACAATGTTTGCATTTACTCTTTCATTGATTTCTTGAGCGTTCTTTAGGAAATCTTGTATTTTTGCTAGATTTCTGTTCAATAACAGTTCGTTTGTATTGAATTTATTAACAGTATCGTTGAAGTTAATAATAGTTGATTTCACTATTTGAGTTTGATCTATTAGTAGAGACGTTATATGGTTGTCGTCTTTAATAACTTTTGAGATCGCATCATCGTAGTATGTAGCATCTTCAGAGTCTAATGTTCCAAATAGGGTTTTAAATACATGTCCAATTCCATCAAACCATCCTCGTTTTACTCGTAATTTTTCTTCATTTGAATTCCGAATTAAGTGAGTTATTGCGTCTAGTTTTACTTCAATGTCGTTCAGTTCCGAATTTATAGATGCAAGGGATGTTTTGCAGTGATTTTCCAAATCATGTGATGTCATTTTTATACACTCAGTATTGGTTCTTTCATATACTTCCATGATTTTTATATGATGAGGTATCAATTTAGAAGTATCTTGGAATGTTACCAAGGTCCAATAGTCACTGTATATTTTTAATGTTCCTAATGTATCATATAATAATCCACTACCATTTTTAATTATATCGATATGGTTGCCTTGACTCGACGCTATGAGTAACGTGACAATCCATCTGAAAGAAATGAATTATTTATTTTTATAATATGGTTTTATCTCGTTCACGTGATATTTTATGAATTTATTATTTATTTTTAGGGTTACATTCACGGAAGAGTTTAATTTTGTTATTTCATAAGGTCCTTTAAAGGTTGAGGAGAGAGCTTTTCGTAATCTCAAATGTTGTTTGAGTAGTACGAGATCTCCTAATTTATATTGATGTTCATAAGCATGTGCATCATGACGTTCTTTCGAATTTTCTTTCGATTTTTCTATATGTTCTCTCGCAACTTGATGTGTTTGTGAGAGTTTGTACTTAAGGGTTGACAAATAGTCGTTGTACGTGGGGGTTTCATTTCTAATTGAATTATTGGGGATTACCGGTTTCTTCCCGAATACTAATTCGTAAGGGGTGAACTTCGTTGTAGAGTGAATATTTGAATTATAGCTAATCATTGCGAGATTTAAATATTTATCCCAATTGGTATGATCTTGATTCACATAATGTTTAAGGTAATCTTTCAAAGTTGCATGGCTCCTCTCTAGGGCTCCATTAGTCATAGGATGATAGGGTGTTGAAGTCCTATGTTTTGCATTTAATAATTTAGTCACTTGAGTAAAAAGTGATGACACAAAATTTTGTCCTTGATCTGTCAATATGGCTTTTGGTATACCAAAACATGAGACAAAAGTTATGAAGTTATTTGCTGTTTCTTCTGCAGTTGCATTTTTAATTGCATATGCTTGACTGAATTTGGTCAAGTCATCTTGAAATGTAAGTATGAATTTATTTCCATCTTTAGTTTCAGGTAACGGACCTACTACATCTAGAGCTAGCCTTTCAAAAGGTTCTCTGGAAGTTGACGTTATGATCATGGGTGCCGTATTATTTTTCCTGTAAGTCTTGTTCATTTGACATTGAGAACAATTCTTAATATAATCTTCAATAGATTTTTTCATGTTTTTCCAGGTGTATTGGTTCCTTATGCGATTATACATTTTGTGGAATCCTAAATGTCCTGCTAATGGTGAATCATGATTCTCAAAGAGTATTCTAGGGATATCATTGACTTCAGCATTTTTGATTTTATTCCTGTAGATATTAATTATTATATCTGATTTATGGAATATGTATGATAATATTTGTTTTAGCTTATCATAATTTATTTGGTTAAATGAATCATTAAAGTCCGATATTGAGAACTCTTTTATTTTCTTACTTATCAATTTGGTTTTCAAATTCTTTAAAGCGATAAATACATCCGGGTATGATGGTTTATCATAGTGGTTTACTTTTATAAATATATGGTAGTAAGTTTTAGTTTTTCCTTTTGTGGTTTCCGTCTGATAAAGTTCGTGATCGCTTATCTTGAATATTTCGGCTTCGTTAGATTGATAAACAATGTCGGTACAATACGGTACACAGTCATCGAGGTCAATTGATGTAGGATATGCAACGTGTTTATCGTTACTTTTTAATAAGTTATCGTCATACTCATTAATTATTACATCATCTAAAACTAATTCTTTGTGTTTTTCTAAAAAAGTTTTGTATGTCATATCTAATTTAGTTGAAAATGCGTTTACTGGTATACGTGATAGACAATCAGCGTTGGAATTTAATTTTCCTGGTTTATATTGAATTTCATATGAATATTCTTCTAGTTTCAATCTCCATCTAACTAGTTTTGAACCTGGATCTTTCGCATTAAATAACCAAGTCAATGGCTTGTGGTCAGTTATTATAGTGAATGTTCTTCCATAGATATAAGGTCGAAAGTGATTCACCGACCATACTATAGCTAGTAGTTCTTTTTCTGTTGTATTGTAATTTCCTTCGGCGGAATTAAGTGTTCTAGATGCGTAACAAATGGGTAAATCTTTTCCGATTTCTCCCTGGGAAAGTATTGCTCCGATTGCGTAGTTAGAGGCATCTGTTGTCAATACAAATGGTTTAGAAAAATCTGGGTACTGTAATATAGGTGCTGTTATCAATTTATTTTTTAAATTTTCAAACGCGTTTTGTTGATTTTCTGTCCAGTCAAAATTAATGTCTTTCTTTAAAAGTGATGTTAAAGGTTTAGAAATTTTAGCAAAGTCGTCAATAAATTTCCTATAGTATCCTACCAGTCCTAAGAATTGTTTAATTTCTTTGGGGTTTTTCGGTGCTGGAAATTGTGAGACTGCCTTGATTTTATCAGGGTTTGGACTAACTCCTTTATCAGTGATTATATGTCCAAGATAGGCAACTTCTTTTTTTAGAAATTCGCATTTATCTGGTTGAATTTTCAAGTTGTATTCTCTTAATTTTGAGAATATCGTTTTGAGTTTTTTATCATGATCTTCTAGAGAATTGGCATATATAACAATATCATCTAGATATACAAAGCAATTTACTCCTTGTAGGCCTGTTAATACAGTGTCCATAAGTCGCTGAAACGTTGCAGGACTATTTTTTAACCCAAAAGGCATTCTTTCATATTGATAGTGACCTGATGGGACAGTAAATGCTGTTTTATCACTGTCTTTTTCTTCCATCTTTATTTGAAAGAATCCGTTAGCTAGATCTAATACTGAAAAGTATTTCGATCTTCCTAGTTGATCTAATATTTCATTTATATTTGGCAAGGGGTATGCGTCACCCACTGTGACGTCATTCAATTTTCTGTAATCAATGACTATTCTCCACTTCTTTTCATTACTTGCGTCCAATTTTTTCGGGACCACCCATATAGGTGACGAATAAGGACTATTAGAAGGTTTAATTATCTTTTGTTTCAACATTTTATCAATTTGTCGGTTAACCTCTTGTTTATGTATTTCTGGATAACGATACGTTTTTGTAAATATTGGAACGTTATTTGTGGTGGTGATTTTATGTTTAATCGCGGTTGTTGCGGTTAAATCGTCGCCTTCCATAAAGAATATATCAGCATATTCTTCACATGTTTTAATTAGAATTTTTAATTCTTCATTATTTAGGTGATTCGTTCTGATAAGTTTTTTTACTGAATCTACACGTCCAAAGTTCGTATTTATTTGTTTAGTCATAGTATAAATAGATTGCGGTAGGTCGAATGGGGAAAGTGTAATTTCCAGCATATGAATCTTCACAGTTTTTTCCGTTGTATTTAATACCGATATCAATGCTCTTCCATCTTCGTCTACATTAGTGAGTGTATTAGAAATTTTCACTCCTTTAATTACTTCAAAGTCTAGCAAAATGCCTTCTTTGATATCTCTATTTTTAACTTTAACTTTGAGAAAAGTCTCTGATCTTGGTTGAAGCGTGTACAGAACAATTCTGTTATGCATGTCGATTATTATTTTATTTAAAAGAATTAATTGGTTTGTTTCATAATTTATCTTTGTTTTATTTTTAGTTAGGAAGTCGTTTCCTATTATCCCGTCATATTCTATGTTAATGTTAGATATAACGTGAAAAACGTGATTTAATTTTTCATGAAATTTAAGTTCAATAGTTCCATCTGTTTCACAAGTGGATTCAGTTTCTCCGATTCCTTGAATTTTTAGTTTATTATTTATGTTTATTTCGCGAATACTATTTTTATCGAGAATATCTCTTTTTATGAGCGATATTGCTGCGCCTGTGTCTATTAAGAGACTACATTTTTTATTATTATTACCAAAAGGTATTTTAACATATGGAAGATTTAATAGTCTTTCTCTGTTAATTTTTACAACACATATTTTATAGCACATATCATAACCATCTTGTACATTGGGTTTAGTAGAGTTAGTTACAATAGTTGATTTGGCATCGGCCATGTTCTCTATTCCAACGTCGCGATGCATGACGTGGATCCGTACGCGTTTAAATGATTGATTGCATGAGAAGTAGAGGGTGTTCCTCTTTTAAAGTTTATCCTTTTACTTGGATCTTTCAAAAAACAGTTATCTACCAGATGTCCTTTCTTTTTACAGAATGTACATTCAGGCAAGTTAAGATTTTTCTTTTTATCAAAATTTTTATTCCGTGGTACAAAGTTGTACACTTTATTTGGATTTTTATTGTTATTTTTTCGATAACAATTCTCACTTATGTGTCCATCCTTATTACAATGATAACAGTGTTTTAAATTTAATTTTTTAGTACTATTTAAAAGTGAGGTTAATCTTTCTTCTTCAAGCGCTATTTGAAATGCATCATTTAAATTATTAGGCATACGTGCCCTTAAATGTTCAGAAATTTTAGTATTTATTCCAATAATGAATGTTTGTAAAGCCAAGTCATTTGTACTGGCGTATCTTCCTTCCAATTCATTTCGATTTATAGTCGAGTGATTGATAGAAGTTTTTAATTTTTTTACACATGTTTCTATTCTGAACATATAAGTAGAAATATCTTCTCCATTTTTCTGTTTGCAATTTTGTAATTCAATTAGTAAATGCGTTTGACTTTTCGATTCTCCAAAATTAGTTTTTAAGAAATCTTTAAGTTGATCAAAATTTTCAATAACTTTATTAGAACATGCCGTTTGTGCCTTATCTGTTAATTGTGATAATATATAAAAGAGTAAAAGCTGTTTTTGGTTTTCATTGACCAATTGGATAGCTCTTTCACAATTTAGTAAGAATGGTGTTAGCTTATCCCTATTTCCATCAAATGGGGATATAAATTTCATTAATATTGCTAAACTTGCTTCCTTCCCCTTTACAGCGGAGTCGGCTTCCATTTGTTTACTTTGAAAAATTAGAGACAAGTTTTTCTTCTCTTTTTTCTTGTTTTTGATTCTAACAATTTAAGTTTTAAATATCACAATTATTTTGCTGTTGTAAAGATGTTTTCGTTCTTCTGATGTTGGATTTTTAAGCAGTTCGATTGAAGTATTCTAATCTGCGGACACCGTCTTTTCAATTTGTACTCGTCAATTTGTAAAATAGTAACTTACAGTTGTGTAGTTATCTGCATTCCGAGGAGTTGTCGTGGAGGGGTGATCAGTCTCTCCTAAGTAGCTCTCGTAACAGGTTCTTTTGCAGATTGGGTCTCGATGACTTCGATTCAAGGGCTGCAACGTGTAGCTGTGGTCCTCTTGAAAACGTCTGCTTCGATTTGAAGGTTATCTGGAGTCCCAGTAGAAAACGTGACTTCAGTTAGTTGTCTTCAGGTAATCGATGATTTTTGATATCACAATCCCACTTCTGACACCAATGTTGTGATCCCACTTTTGACACTGATGTTGTTGATGTCGAGCTAAGTGAGATCTAGTTTTTAGCTCCTTCTTTAAATATCTCCTGATATTTGTTGGATGTGAAGAGGCTGCTTTTTGGGATGTGATACACAATAAGTAAGTACTTTAAAAGATGTAATCAAGTTTATTGAATTTACAACAGTTTACAATTGACAAGTTTCAAAGTTACAATGGTTATGGTATAACAGTGAAAAGGCGAATGACAATGATTTGTGAGTTTGTATGGCTTATATACTATTCAGTTTTATTACGTGTCACAATATCATTGAATATTTGTGGTGCAAATATAATAATATAATATTTTACTGGGATGTGGTTTTTATAGTCATATCCTTTAAGTAGCTTAACTGCGTAGTTATTTAATTAGATCATCATTGATAATACATATTACGCATTATTATAAGCTAGGTACATTAGTATGTTGGGGTACATAACAGAACGCTGAGAAAATGTGAAATTTGGTAATACAAAAAATGCGAAAATATTGTCGTGATATTTGTTCGTGTAACGTAGAAAGTCTGATTATATAGTTCTCTTTCGTGGAATTACTAGGCTACATGAAGTTAGTAACAGATTCGCAGATGTGGCTGGTCTATTTGACTGCACGGAAGGTAGGTACAAGAAAGTTTTACTATCATATCTATTCAATCAATAGTTATAGTCTACTTATACTTGTATATTATATTTTGTATGTATTCCTACTTTTATATCCTTATAAAGCTATTAATTTTATACTTTCTGTCATCAGTTTACGATCAAATGGCATAATTATTACATTTTAATTATTTCTAGTATTTGCTCATGCTTGTACAGGGTTTTCCAATAAGAGGTGTTATTTTGATATTCAATCGTAAAAGATCAATGGTTTTGTTGCTTGTGTGGCACGTAGCGCCGTCTTGTTGAAAGTAAACGTTGTCCAGATCAATACCATCCAATTCCGGCCATAAAAAAACATTAATCATCTCTCGATAGTGCAATCCATTCACCGTAACTGTTGCTCGAGCCTCATTTTCGAAAAAGTAAGGTCGAATGACTCCGCCGGACCATAAACCGCACCAAACAGTCACACGTTGAGGATAGAGAGGCTTTTCAACGATAAGTATTGGGTTTTCCGAGCCCCAGATGCGACAATTTTGCTTGTTGACGAAGCCACCGAGGTGGAAATGGGCCTCATCACTCAAGATGATTTGCATTTGATTCACTCAAGTGAATTTTAATAATTTCAATGCGTTGTTGAAGCGTGTATCATTCCATTGTTATTAATGGCGTAGTTTCTACTTGTCAAATGTCAAATAATGACAGCTTCAAAAGTAACATCTACCGAAATAGCGGGCTATTCAAAATAACACCTCTTATTGGAAAATCCTGTATGTTATCTGCATATAAATTCGTAGAAAGTACAATTTTATAAACACGTCCTAGTGATGTCATTCTTAAAATATTTCCGGGAAAGTTTTCTCTCTGAAGTTAAATAAAACACTAAGCAATGCAAAAAAACTTCTTTGTGAATTAAAGGAATTAGTAAAACGAATCAATTCGCAAGGCTAGGGGAATCAGACAGAATCGATTCACTATTGTGAATAAATCTGTACATGTCTAATTCAGATGGCCAGTGTTTGAACACCACAAACATAAAACATTTCCTCTTTAGCCTTTAGTTTTAATTGTTTATTGGGTTGGTTGTATACTTTGGTTCACTGCACTGAACAGATACTACCTAGAAGTGTGTGATCTTATTATTACAACTATTACAGTGCGTACACACGCCAACTTGGGTGGCTGATCTCACGCATCGACTCCGCCGACTATAATAATAATAATAATAATTGGATAATTTGTAGAGCGCCGTTTTTGTGAAAAATCCCCTCAAGGGACTATACCATTCTTAAAGGTGCACCTACATAAAATATACAAAACATCCTTGAGAATAATTATTTTTTTTTATTATTGATAAAAACTGTTTTGAACTAACCGGCAACATTAACAGCAACATCAACATCAAAACATCTTCTCAGATATATTTTTTAAAAATTATTATTAGATTTGATTGTATGTATAACAATATTTTACAGGTGGGAATTTATACACGCTAAGCAACTGTAAATAGCTTGTCAGCAGCAGCTTGGTTCAACAATAATAACACCAACAACCTGTTTTAAAAATGTATATTAAGCCTGTGACAGACTACGCAATATTCTAGTGGCTTGGCATATTCCAGCATATGGGTCGCCATACATTGACATTGGGATTGTATGGCGAGAGATATGCTGAAATAGGCCAAGCCATGATGCGTATAGCGTAATCTTCCAGCCCCACTATTCAACCTTCCAACAACATTCTGGCCACCCGTTGGATAGGGAAGTTATAAATAACATGGGAGTAATTAGAATCTAGGGAAATCACGGGGTAATTTTGAATCTCATTTTAAACTTAATCGTTCTAATAAAATCAACGAGACCTTTTCCACAATGATACGGTCCTTGGAGTCAAGCCTAAAGGTTTCAGTAAACCCGCTAAAATTCCAAAAAAACCTTTTTTTAACCAACATTTGAAGATAATTTCGACTAATAATATATAGATAACTCTGAATGGAGTTTAAATGTTTAGTAACTCGTTTAGAATTTCAATTATATAAGTACGTCGTAAGTTGTTATTGTTGTTTTTATATCCTTCCACCTCCCCAGAGGCGTGCACTCCAAATAATATTTAAATTTAAAAAATTATAGTAACAATCAAACTACACTCAAAAATACAAGTCGCCTTACTACAACGTATCAAAAGCAGGAACTAAGTATGCAAAATGACACACATTGTCATATTTAAATGGTGACTGTATTCATAAAAAAGTTAGTGTGGTCTTAATTCGCATTCAGTGGATGACTCGTTTGTGTCGAAAAAAGTAGTGCCTTTCTATACAAATTAAAATATAGCCACCAATCAGCATCAGCATTTGGTACATCTGTGAATTATTAACGAAATAAAAATCAGATTATGTTGACTTTCTTTCGTGCAATTGTGCAGTTGATTTTTATATATATATATATAAATTTGCTTATAAATTTATATATATAACTTTGCTTGTAACATGCTGTAGTAGGTATTCTCAACCAACATCGGCTAAAACTAGTAGATTAGATTAGAATCCTGATTAAAACTCCGTGCACGCCACTGTACCTCCTATTCCCAAAGTACGAGGTACCATGATCACAATAGCTAAAAACGAAAAAGGAGATTCTGGACGATAAAGCGACATAACCAACAAATTTTTTTTAGAAAAGTACTTAAAAATTATCAAAATTTAAATAATATACATGTAAATGTATTGGAACGAAATAGGTTAAGTGCTTACTTCTGGGAAACTTCAGTGTTTACTTTGAATACTTACAACTTAAAACAATAATATCAAATTTCTACTGAAAATCCAATCTTGCTCTAGTTTTCTGTTAGTAAACAATACGCCCGTAACTATTGATAAATCGGACCATTAGTCGAACTATTTTGCCCGGTACTAACTACCACTCTCATCTCGCTACACGTATGGATAACCGCACGTATGTATGTACGTAATAAATATACGTAGTGTTATTCTATTAAACTCCAAACTTGTATTTACGAGAGAAATCTAAAAACACTTATATTGATACTGTGCCGTGTTTTTTTAGGTAGTTTTGTGAGGACGCGAAATTATAGTATGGACGCCGCTTAGCGTTTTTTTTCTACTGCCTACCTAGAACTACCTAGATTTCTAAAATAATTTTGTTTATTTGATTATCTGTCAGTATTTTTTTTTAATATAAGATACTAGTAGGTAGTTAGTTACTAAGCGGCTATGTCCATGTTTTTCAAGCCCTCAAAAACACAAATGTTAAATATATTGAAAAATATGTAACAAATATATTATAAAGTCAAATCGACATTTCAAAGTTCTACTTTGGATATAACTTTGGGAATATAGTTGCTTTACCTGGAAAATTCAGACGGAAAAAGATGTGCAAATATGACATAGCAGATTTTACGACATACGAAAAAATACAAGCATCAGTGCCGAATAGGCGAAATAATTTAAACCGTTGAAATATGTTTTTTAGATTGGCACATTAAAACATGTTTTCAGTATATCTTTGCATTTTCGTGTGAGTCTATGGATTCAGTAGTAATTTATGAAATGTATTTTACAATTGGATAAAATGAAAAACCAAACAAAAATAATCAAAAAGTAAATGGGTTTAGGTAGTGCAATTGGCAGAATATTACTACATATCCTCATCTATTTCATACCCATTTGAATATTATTAATATTGAATTAATAACTTATTTCCAATTAAACTAAATTACATGTATAATTGGCACTCCTTCCTATCTTGATTGAAAACTTGGGTGTAGCTACCTCCACGGTGTCATTCGCCTCTTCGAATCGGACGAATGTATCGACCAACTGACTATATCGATGGACGTATGTTTAGCTCGCGTTGTTCAAATGTGTGATCATCCAACACACTTAGCCGGAATAACTCGGGCAAATAATACCGCTTCCTCTTGGGCTTAGGTAGTCTCCACAAAGGGGTCATCGAAACACCCAGCACTCAGTCTTCCCACGTTGGTGAAAGAGATAATAGATAGTGATAATGTACACATACTATTATCCACAAGCGTCGAGGTTAGGTCAATGATGAACCTCAAGCGGTTGCAAAATTATATACTAATTTTCGTAAAGTCTGATTTATTTGAAGAAAATGCAATCCAGCAATAAGCCCACTTTTATACTGCTGCTTATAAATAAAATAAAACATAATTGTTGATAATTTATTTGGATTATCTTTAGTATCTAGCACGGTCGAATGTCGCTAACTTGTCACCAATCCCGAGCATGACTGCAGATCGCCAACAAACAAAAAAAGTTCACAATGACTAAGTGTTACGTTACATACGTTTTATACGTTAGAGATCTGCCGTCGTGCTCGGGAACGATGACAAGTTATCAATACTATTGATAAATCCTGTATCGATCGACCGTGCTGGAAACTCTGTTATATATTTCAATATAAATTGGTTTTGTATATACTTCAGGAATACTCGTAAAAAAATTACGACTTCATTTTTCAACATACTTGCATAATGTTGAATTTAAAGAATTCCATCAAAAAAATGTTATTCATTCAAATCACAATAACACTTATCATGAAAACGCGTCTATCAATTGTCGCGCCCAGTACGATGTAAATATCAAAACTAAACATTAAAAAACACCGAAACAAATCCTACGTAAAGTTTAAATATCCCCCTAACTGCAGCCATGTATAAGTGCAAATAATTTTTCACAAAAACTAAATAAAATATTTTCCAACAACCACAATTTAAACTCATGATGAAAGAGAAAGGGGCATTTTTTGCCCGTGGCTCTGTGTAAAAAAATTAAAAAAAAAAAAACAATAACACCGGTTGAGAAAAAGTATAGTTTCCAAAACAAAGTAGTGCAATATAATAATGCTTGTAACTGTTAATGGTCCCTCGCGAAAATGTCACTGTTTCAATTTAATATTCGGATATATCAATCAATCAATCAATCAATCAATCAATGTCTATAATATTCAGAACAGTTGGCATTATTTATATTTCGCTCTGGATATTCTGCACGTCAATGCTTACCGAACGGACTAATGGCAATATTATTGAATAAAGATTAGATACGTTTGAATTTTGAATAATTCAAAGGAAGTTTTGTAAGTATTACCAACTTGTTTACTTTCAACAATTCTCTCAGAAAATAAACTTTGATAGGGGAAATTTAGGGCTATCTTTAAATTATCAATATTACGTCAATTCTATAAGTATATTGATGATGGATTGGGAATATTAAGAGTATATTTTAAAATAATCATAATCTATTCTTTCATAAATGGGGCTAATAATAATTTTAGTAAAAACACTTTTTGCGAGTTACTCTTTAAAATATTAAGATAAATCATTTGTTTGCGCCAGTACATGCGCAATATGAATATGGATAAATAGCTTTGTCCGTATACAAACTCAATTATTAAAAGAAAGACAAAACAAACACAATATTGGATTGAGTCACCGATACAATACAGGATTATAAGCGCACATATTATTCGAGGTAACATTAGATATGTAAGAAAAGTAATTTAAAAAATATTTTACTCATAGTTGACGATTAGAAGACAACTGCAGGCTTCAGATGGGAACTAATTGCAAATACAAAATTGTTGTTAATTGATTAATTTAAATTGTAAAATACATCAACCCGTTGTACTTCAAATAATTTGTTATATGGTATAGCAGCTACTCCATAGAGCGTGATGTAAAATTATGAGGAAAAATAACGATATACGGTAAATAAAATCATGTAGTTATGTTGTAAAATATATATTTGTCATCATATCAGATTATTAATAAAAGAGAAATTTGCATATTCTAATCTTTATAATTTTTTAACGTGTGTTATTTTAGAAAGCATTCGCTCAAATGCAGATGTGGCTTGTTAGGACCTTAGATTATTACTCTAAGGTTAAGACACGTGTCACAGTACTCACTGGTTTCCCGTCTGCCACCTTTTACTGCCCTTTTCGAGCAGACCACACAGTCCCGCTTGAGACCTTTTCTTAAAATATGGAGTTTTCCATTAATCCTGGTCTCAGATGGAGTGAGAATATTTATTGCGCATTCAAATAAAATGAATGCTTAGTTATTGTTATGTGTGAAAAACACAACCAATCATAAGAGGGTACTGTATACAACTGAATAGAATCTTGTGTATACCTGTAAAAAGACCCTTTTATTTTTTAAACAATAAAATGTTGACCCTTTGTTTATGTCGCCGCTGCGGCGCCATCGGAGTTGTTAGAATGTTTCCTATGTCGCCGTGGCAGCGACAACGGATACAAAGTGTTAAAAAATATGTTGCCAAGATGAAACTGAGAAATTTTATTTCTACAGAATCAAAAAAATATATCTTTTATCAAATGTATTACGAACAAAAATAATTGTCTATTAAAATATAGTAATAGTTTATTACTGGTAGGTGCTTAAACGCAAAACATAGTTTCAATTTTGAAAACGTCACACTCGTACGTAAGTGAGCACAAGGAAATTGTATTAATACATTATCATAAAATGCAAATTTTCGCTCCGATAATACCAATAAGATCAGATAATACTTATATGTCTGAAGATGGGGAATAAGATGATAAGTTATAGACGTAAGCTTGAATTTTATTTTTTATTTTTTATAGTGAATACCTCACAAGAGTCCCAACTGCTCCCGTCTGGAGCCAGTGAGACTATGGCATCCCCAATTGGGGGATGTTGTGAGGCTGAAGGTAAGTGGGGAAGGGAAAGAGGAAGAATAACCCACATTATATATATTTTTATTGTTCGCCGCAGACATCGCGTCCCAAAATGGAATCAGTTTTACGAAATTAGTACCCTACGCAGAGCCCGTACAATTGTCACACTGTGATGCTATCCTCCAAAAGAGTGATGGATTTTGTAAGGAATTTGAGGAATAAAACCAGCATTTGTAGAAGAAGTGAAAGAATTTTTTAAATATATGAAAAAAAAAGGCATTTGTAGAAGAAGTGAAAATATTTTTTAAATATTTGAATATTGGGTAATTTATTTTTAAAACAAAAAAAACTTACATTCACGGTAGTACTTATCCGAAACAAGATTACTACTAAACTCAAATAAAATGTGGTAAATATGAGACGGCTATGTCGGAAGTGGCGTAACCTAGTAAATACCGTACTACACTGACCGCCTCAAATGTATAGTAATACTGTTGGTAATACTATACATGTATGTTTCCAAATAAATAAGTGATTAAAATAGAAAATAAAACATTTTTTAACTTATTTCCACTTGTTTATTTTACCAGTACCGGTTTCGTCCTATTATGGACATCTTCAGGCTGGCAATTGAAATTCTTTTGTTACAGAATTTATACAAAATTAGGTACACAATGTCAAGGTACGTACATTTTTCATTTATCATTTTTTACATTGTACATTTAAATTCTGTAACAAAAGAATTTCAATTGCCAGCCTGAAGATGTCCATAATAGGACGAAACCGGTACTGGTAAAATAAACAAGTGGAAATAAGTTAAAAAATGTTTTATTTTCTATTTTAATACTATATAATTCTACCACTTATGACAGTGTAATAAATAAACTCAAATAAGTGATTCTCTAAATGGTATATATATTAAATCGAAATCCTGTGCGTTTAGTTCTTCTAAACTTCGCCACAATTTTCGAAAGGGTTTTCACTTCTAATTTCTAATTTGAGTAGGTATTTCTTTCGCGAGGTTCATATATGTGTATATAATTCAAACATATAATATTTCTAGAAAGTTGAGAAAAGTCAAACAACAAAAAAGTCAGCTAGTTAATAATGTTACAATCAACTTTGAACAACAACAAGAAATTCTAAGGAAGGGTTGTTTCACAGAATTTGAACAATTAATAAAATTTTCAACGTTCATTTTCGGGTTCTGTAAAAGTCCTATTCAAGTTCTGTTATTATATCATAATAGGCCAGTTACTTGAACGAACTGAAATAACAACAGAACTTGAAAATCAACTTGAAATTTGAAGAATTGTTCAAATTCTCTGAAACAACCCGTCCTAATAAGAAAATCTCGGAATGTTGTGATGAAATGTAAAAATAATGAATTTTATGAAAATGGCCTTCATCTGCGGCAGTGGACTTAGATAAGAGAATAATGTATTGAGCGGTTTCTCAGAACAATCCGCTTGACGAGTATTTTTTTAATGTGAGTGATTTTTTTACGACCTCTGCGTAAAAACCTCTTCTCCGAATCCTGCTGATCGATTTTAAACTTGCAGTGCAACTACTGTAATAGGAATAAGTAATAATCTACATATATAATCCAATCTGTAAGCCCGAGCACGAGTTGAAAAGTAATAATAGCATCCCTCGCCCTAATTGGTATTAAGAAACGAAATGATGCAGAAGTGAGAAAGTATTCGAGATCGAAGACCTAGTCAATACGCTCGGAAATATGCAAAATAATTCGAAGGTTTGTCAAAAATACATAAATAAAATTAGTATAATAGGTTTTGAAACATATGTTGATATTTTTTTATTAAATAGAGGCGTAAACAATGTTTGTTATTTTATTTTATTAAGTGATATAAATAGTTTTATATATATAATATATATATTTAAATAATATATATATATATATATATATATATATATATATATAAAACTATTCATAACACCTAGCCATAAATAGTGTTTGGTGAGGGAATTCGTATTGTTAATTTGTATATTATGTTTTTTATTTATTTATTTTTTTATTATGGCGACTATTTAAATATTGTACATACAAAAAATGATGTTAAATATATGTATAGCAAATTGTATTTCTTAGTCATCCTCTCTAGGGTAACCTGTGCCGGGCGGACTAAAGTTCTATGTCGTGTTTGATTGAGTTCAATGTTTTGTTCAGAGTTTTTTCATTACTCTCTTTCAGCCAGATTTTTATTATTGATTTGTAATCATTAAAATTTTCTATTCGCTTTATATCAGTGGGAAGTATGTTGTGGAGTTTCGTCGCAAAATAAATATAATTTGTTTGCCCGAATGTGGTTTTATGACCTGGAATATTTTTTATGTCATTGTGATTTGACTTTGCTTGATGAATTCGCGGTATTGTAGAGGATTCAGTATTTTTGAATAGTTTCAATAATATATTTTTAGCTAAAATTTGTTGTACATTTGGCACATCAAAACTATTGAAAATTTCAATTGAAGGCGTTCTTATGGGTACTTTCACTATGGTCTTTATGATTCCTTTTTGAATTGTGTTCAGGTTATGTTTATACATAGATACAGCAGATCCCCATCATATAATTCCATATTCAATACGTGAATGACATAAGGCGTAATAGATTTTTTCATGTCCTTTTTATTTACCACATTTCTTAAATTCATTCATTCATTTAAAGAAATATATAAGTTTTGAAAGTTTTTTGTGATACCTTTGATATGTAGGTCACATCTAAGATTTTCGTCAATTACTATCCTGAGATATTTTATGCTTTCTAACTTTTTTATAGTTGGGCATTGACATTGAAAATTAAGTCTATGGCATTCGTGTTATTTTAGTTCGAGTAATTTTACTGGTTGGCCCCTTGAGTTAATTGAAAATTAACTTAATTTTTAGCCAATTTTGAAGTGTATTAAGCCCCTGTTTGAAAGCATAACTTCGTTTGTATCACATATTTTATGTTATATTGATAATTTTTTTTTTGACATATTTTTACGATTCTATTAATGTAGAGTAAATTCACAATTTTGTAGATTCTCTGCAACATTCAGCAAATATCCAAAACAACCAATTTGTGACTTTGTTACCTTGTTGTCTTTAACTAAGAGACCATAACGAAGCTTTCAGTGGCAGGGCCATAACAACACGAAAGAGGCAAGGCGAAAAATTTATGTGGTGCTATTTGAGTTAGAGGACTTGTGGATTCCATAATTTGACTACTTAGAGCCCCGCTGTAACTTCTATGTTATTGTTATAATAGGGTCATGCATGAAAAGAGGAACCCAGAGCGTTAAGCCTATACCGCCTATTTCCTACACTTCAACTGCAGGAGCCACGTGCTTCGGCGAACAGAACCTACCTACTACCTGCTAATTGATATCGACGCATAATAGTATTATGCCTCTCACACACAACGCAGCCCGCCTAATAATACCAATTAGCTCACTGGTAACTAAAGCACGTGATAATTTTCATAACGTGATAATAATTATTACAATTGTTAGCCGGAGCCGGTAGCGATGAAATAAGCCGCTCGGTCCCGATTCAAGAGCGACCGGCAACAAACGAACAAACGATGCTAAATAATAGTACTGAATTCGTCACATTTAACTATTCCGCAGCGCGGACCTCGTTGAGTCAATTTAATCCTACGCAACAAAGAGTCATCTTCATGTTGCAATGGCCGCATCTGCAGCACTTAGTATTATAGAATCACCGACCTCTCCATAACATTATTCACGTGGAATTATTTTTTTTTTTATGGTGAATACCTCACTAGAGTCCCAACTGCTCCCGTCTGGAGCCAGTGAGACTATGGCATCCCCAATTGGGGGATGTTGTGAGGCTGAAGGTAAGTGGGGAATGGAAAGAGGAAGGTGGGGAAGTACATGGCTATTCAGATCTAGTCACTAAACACGGCTAAAGCCATTTGGAGCAACGTTTCAATTCTGAATGGTGGTCTTACACCAGGGCGATACTGGTAGTATCTTCCACTCTGGAACGTGCCGCAAATATACTATATATTATTTTTAATTAATTAATTGTGAAATAACACAAACTAATCAAATAAAATTTATTTGCGCACGCCGGGTTCGAACCCGCGACCTTCGGAATGGCAGTCCAATGCTTTACCACTGGACTATGCCGGCCGTCGAATGTCACAGACGGTATCCATTGGATATCAGATGTACTACCATTTGCTACCGCCTAGCGAATAAGGAAATGAGTCTATTAAAAAAAATATATTATTAATGTCCACATTCAATATTAAATACCAGTATTTTGTAAAGTATCTTTTCATAGTTAAATTAATTCTCCAATTTTGAATTTTTTTATGCCCGCCAATACGACCATAATCCGAGCAGTAAAAGGTAGTAGGGCGCGTGAGGTCACCTGTGCTCTGCACGTCTACCGTGGGTAGTTCTGTTACTAATGTTAACCGTCTAAATAAATAAAAGGCATTTTTTTATCATAATCATAATTTCACACTAAATTTAATTTTTAAAGTTAGAATTTGTGATTCGCGCCAAAACATTCTTGGATGTTGGGGTTCACACGGTATTATCCTTATACCTACGTATCTCACAGGCAAAAACAATGCTGCAATTTGAGGTGTACTCGCCAACGGGGTTAAACCATCGCTCTTACGTAAATTTGAAATGAGTTTTTACTTATTCGCAGAACGATTTATTAATTCTGAAAAGAAAAAATATAGAATTATATACGTAGATTCAGAATTGGTTTTTCTTGGTCTACATGAAAATGTTTTTCAAAAGTCAAATTATTTTTTACACAACTTCCCTGTAGAGTATTGCATAATGTAGGAAGAACATTATGGCAATCCCGCTATTATTGAGAGTGGTATTTAGAGCCAAAAGATGGCATGAAATAGCTTTAAATAGCCCTGTCAATGTTTTACAAGGGCCACATTTCAAGATGTCGCGTACCTACATGTATTACTTAAACGACTTCTTAGTGGAAGCATAATGCTTGCCGAACCTACGACTGATGAGAACATTCCGAGTATTGTTTCATTAAATATTCAAACCCTGTCAATGTTTCACAAGGGCCACATTTCAAGATGTCACGTACCTACATGTATTAGTTGGAAGATTTCTAAGGGCGGTGGAAGCGTAATGCTAGCCGAACCTACGACTGATGAGAATGTTCCGAGTATTGTTTCATTAAATATTTATACCCTGTCAATATCTCACAAGGGCCGCGGCCGTCCCGCAATACATTTCCTCTAACGTAAATGCATATTATTCACAGGGTACGTGGGAAAACAAGAATTAGTTTTTCCAGATACAAATTACATTTAGACCACCATCGTAGCAGCAGCATGCACCGTAACTGCGTAATTGCATCAAACGAGAACCTTAACAGAGGTCGTGGATTTGAAACCAAACTTGGGCAAATAAAAGTAAATTATTATTTCGATATTTCCAGAGCTGTAGATTCTCTTTGGAATGTCCCGATGATCCACTTTCCACTACCTTCAACCTTACAACATTCCACTAATTGAGTATGTAATAGTTCCACTGTCTCCAGTTGGGAATCTTGAAAATGCTAACAATGAATAATGTCTACTATACATACGTAAAAGCACCTAAAAAGGGTATTAATAAATAAATTAAAATCAAATGATCACGAGCAATATACGTAAAAGCAAGGTCTTTGGCCTCTGAGAGGAAGCCTGCGGTAAAATCAGAAATGAATGTTTTGATATCAAATATCTTTTGGCGCGCCTAGGGGGGTTAAACTGACTCTTGAGTCGCAAGCTTGGCAAGACGGGACGACGCTTCATTCGGCCAGCATCGTGACTCGTTGGCTCTTTCCGCCCGGCCGCCAAAACTCTGTGCGGTTTATTTGCTACCATTCTCAATAATTTACAACGTATTTCTAAGTGTATATTTTAATAATTAATTATTGAAAGCAATATTAAGTACTCTCAAACGAAAGAAAGAAATATATTCATTCTAGACTTGTATAAAAGTCAATAGATGTCGCACATTAAAATAAAAATGGATATATTTATCCAATACACTATCTAGATTGCATTTAGTTCTGGTAGAATGTTGCAATCATTTATTTAACATAAGTTAATATATTCTAATTAGCTCAGTGGTTCAAGGAAGAGGTTCTGGGTTCAATTCCTGGATGCGACTGAATCTTTTTATATATTTGAATCTTTAATTTGAGAGTCATTAATATTGTTTACATGATTATATATTACAATTTGAGCTTTTACTCATTAAGTCATTCCACAACAAAAATAAAATAATCTTTTTATTATTAAAACTTCTTCTTTACTTTTATTTTAACTTACTTCAATAAAAAATAATTTTACATCTGACAGGCGTCCCGTAACGGCTATATTTACAATTTGTAGTGGGTAAACGGTAACTGTAAACAACACAACAACAGTCTTTGTCAGCTTACCTCCGAATCGTCGGCATCTTCCCTCTTAACCCAAATTCGTTCGGCTTCCTCTGGAATCTCGGCGGCCAGTATTGTGATGTCGGGCAGCTTGGAGCGCATCTCCACCAGCGAGGTGTCGAAGAAGTTGCGGTCTACGTGCAGGCGGGCTGTCGGGGGCGACAGGGGCACATTGGACACATTGGCAGGCGTCACGACGAACTTGCCCTTGATGGTCGAGATCGGGGCGGGCTCGATCTCCTCATCCTCCTCAAGGCATTCCGACAGCCGCCGCGGACTGAACACCAGCGAAGACCGCTTCTCCTCTTGCGTCCCGTTCTCCATTTCATTATCGAGGCGATTCATTTATCTATATTATTTCACCTATTGCTATTACTTTATTTGTTTTATTTTCGGGTATTCACAGGGCAAATGTCACATGGTGTATCGAATATTGAGACTGAAAGATTTTTATTTGTGTGACTGACTTATCTATCTTATTTCACCTATTGCTATTAATTAATTTGTTTTATTTTCGGGTATTCACAGGGCAAATGTCACATGGTGTATCGAATTTTGAGACTGAAAGATTTTTATTTGTGTGACTGACTTGTTAATAATATTTTCAAATATAAAAGTAGTAGTAAGTATTAAATTTATTCTATAGCTAAAAGCTGAGTTATAGACGTAAAACAAATAAGCGTGGCGTTCAAAACATTCTAAACCAACAATGTGTTATCCAATTCTTATCGATGTAACAGTAATTAGAATGTCGGTAAGCAGGTTCGTGGTGGTAATAATTTTAAGCGATAAAACTGAAATCTGTTACCAAGAACAAGACGATGCTCTGTTCTCACTGGGAATGAAGAAGCTCAAGGCGTCTTTTTCTTGTATTGGTATAATAATTGTAATATAATTGAATTCTTTGTACAGAGCCGTTTTCACGAAAAATCACCCCACGAGCGCTTATAAGGCGAGCTTCAACAATTCAGGACGGGTTGATTCACAGAATTTTAACAATTCATCAAAATTCAAAAGTTCTGGTTCTGTGAAAGTTCTATTCAAATTCTGTTATTATTTATGTAACCGGCTCAAGATTAAATAATAACAGAACTTGAATAAAACTTTCACAGTACTTGAATTTTAACTTTGAAATTTGATGAAAGGTTTAAAAATTCTGTGAAATATTCGTCCTAATTTATCAGCAATTTTATAGGTTCACATCAAATGCATCGTTTTAAAATCTATGCAAAATAATAATTTATTTGTTAAGAAAGACAAAAATATTTCACGAGATGAAGATTAGAAGTGTCCTTGAACACTAGTTATTGTAGGTATTATAATCTGGTTTCGTATTTTTTCTAGTTTTACTGATTTATTTTTAACTTCTCGTTTGAACTAGCGGCAGTACCGACTGTTTACTTTGAGAAGGGGTGGGGAACCTTTTGCGTCGGGAACCATTTGGATGTTTGTAGTATCACCCGCAGGCCGCATATAGATGTTCAGGCAAATCGAATTTTAACTCCACTCGGAACACAATAACGGTTCCCTTCGGAATGCGTCAGCAGATGAATCCGCAATTGGAATTTTATTGCTGCATTCGGAACACAAAGTGGTTTTAACTTAAGAGAGAATATATTTGCGATTCCCCAGATTTAATTAAGACTACATCCTGAACATGACAATGGTTTACCTCTATATTTTGCTCCGTAGTCTACAACCAGAATTTTATAACTGCCCTTGGAACCCGAGAATGGATTCTTTCGAAATGTGGCAGCAGATGCATCCGCAATTGGAATTTTATTACTGCATTCGGAACACAAAGTGGTTTTAAGTTAAGGGAAAATCTGTGTGCGAGTCCCCAGATTTAATTAAGACTACATCCAGAACAAGACATTGGTTTACTTCTGTATTTTGCAGCACTTAGTTTACATCTAGAAATGTATAACTGCACTTGGAAAGCAATAATAGATTCCTTCGAAATGTTTCTACAGATGAATCCGCAACTGAACACAATTCTGGTTTAACCTAAGAATTAATCTACACACAATTTTAAATTATAATTTTCTAACTTTCCTAACTTAGGGGCTATTTCATACACTCAATAAGCTGTTCTATAGCGCTAGTCATAGAATATCGCATATTTTATTTTGATTAGAAGTACGTTATTCTATGAGTACCTCTAATTAAAAACTTAAAAAATAGTGTGTGTAATAGCCCATTAGTGAACTCATATCCCGTTTCAATATTTTGATAACCTACAACAATGTACATATATAGAAAGAAAGTGTACATATCCATCTGCTATCAGCAAATGAATAAAAAAATGTAAATCACCCAAATTACATGATTTTGAATAAATGCATAAAGTACCTACGAACATCGATAAGATGAAATTTTCGTGTACTTTTATTCAGTTGGATAAATGAATAAAAATTATTATAATTTAACATAATGGCAAAATAAATTAAGTACCTAGATACCTTTTTCGTAGTGAGACTATTTAAATTTCTCTATGATTGGTATCTTTATTCTATGTTATGTGTTGTGTAGGTACGTCACAAAAAATAATAATGGTCTCTGCGCGCGAGTGAGTATGATAATAATCAAGTTTTAACATCAATCATTTTTATGCACAGTTCTACTCTATTATTTACGAGCATTAATATTATTAATTTGACAGACGAGATTATACATAGACTTAAAGCAAGCGTATGCTATGTATGGACGAACGGTCGGCCTAAATTATTGGTAGAAACTTTTATCTACAAAAATTTACTGACAAAATAAGATCTTTACGGGAAATCGATTGTGATCGGGGAATGGACGTGTTATCCGGCCACCGAGAGATTGCTCGCGGTGAAATCAGGTACTAAATATTTTTAAATAGAAAAAAAAGTTTCTGTATTAACAGCAGGTCACTTCTATCCTGTGGCGTAATTTAGGTTATTCGTTTGTCACCCATCAAAAAGTCGGAATAGAATATTATTTAATACTAAAATTTATATGAATCATCTTCTTATCAAAGGTTAGGCGATATCGATAAGATAAGAACAAATTTCTATCTCTAAGATAGAGGGGTACCTAACAACATGTTAAATATAATCACGAATTTTAAAGAAAAAAAAACTCAAGTTTTTTTTTATAATATTGCATAATACCTTGTATTATTTTTAGCAAAGAATTACATCGAAAAAAATGGAAAAGTGACGTGTAAGTATTTTTAAAACAGAAAATAATTTTTAGCTGATGTTGGAAAAAGGACACCTTTCCACCATAAAATTATAATTCTAAGAACCACATTTTAGGTTTTTTAAGTAAGTAAGCATAGTCATAATAGAAACCAATGCATAATTTAAAATTTTTGCCGATAATTGATTGATAGCGTTTATCGTAGAGATATATGGTTTTTTTAATCGCGTATTATGTTTTAATTGATTATTAGTGGTTTGTATTTAAAATTATATTGACCTTGATTATTTTACAGATTTTGTGAGATATTATGTACCTGACTCTACACGAAATAATATTTATCAAGCTTGAAATGCCTACCGAAATAAATACATACTGCCATAAATTCTGTGTAAACGGAAGCGACAATTTCGTACAATCAGTCGGCGTGCCCCATTACAAAACTATAGATATTATTTTTATTTATTTTGTTACTAAAAAATAATACTTAAAAGGAGATTGGCGCAAATACTTAATTCATTAGTGTTTCACTTATAATAATCAAGTAATTACATTATACAAAAGTTATTATTTTTCTTCCGATTTATATCAGCGTTGGTGAAACTCATAGCTGAAATACACACAGTGCAATATGCGTAACTCCTGGTATGGAAGGGTACAATGAAGCGGAACATAAAATATTCGTTTAACTTTTTTATAAATGTTAAAGTATTGCTTAACGCAAGGATTAAGACAAAATTAAAAGGTGAAAATTTTGAATTTATACTTTATACCTACATCATGTACAAACTTTTGCAATTGAAACTGATAAATAAATAAAATATATATATATTTTGAAAACAAAAGCTATCATAATAATTTATATCTTTCTTGAATCTCTAATAGTTATCTCATGCTCGGCTAACTATTTTGATGTGGCGATGTACTGAACAAAATACAATGCATATATCGAGCTGGTACTCAAATATCTGCCTGCACCGGTTGGAGCTTCGAAGTGACTATTTTTTGTGTCTACAAGAAATAGAAATTGAAATAATAACATAAAATTTTTGTATAAAAATCACTAATATATATTTAAAGAAAGAGAGTGAATCCCAGATGGAGTGATTAGCGTATTAGCGGCAACATAGCGAAGGCCAATTCAGGTACATATTATTATGACTGTATTTATGAAAATTTTCACAAATATTTGCTAGGTACTATTATTATTATCTAATTTATTCGTTTACTAATTTATTAAGTATCTAACCATCACGCCACGCGCCGTTTCTCAGGCCCCCTGCAAAGTCACCAAACGTAACGAACCCTGGGGTGACTTACGGCAGAGGTATTGGTTATCCAATAAATGGTTTCCAAATTGAAATGGCTATAGCTCTGTTTGGTGATCAGATCTGCATAGCCAGGTACTTCCTCACCTTACTCGTCACCATCTCCTTCCCCTCCCCAATATCTTCAGCCAAATATGTATAATTTGGATTACGACGATGTTCATTCAGCAAGTGGGGCTAGTTGTGTATCAGTTACCAGAATTTCGAAAATTTTACGCGAAGTTAAGACATTAAAAAAAAGTAGGAGAAAAATTCTACAAACACACGCGCGAATGTTGGCAAATGTTTTTGTAGGTGTTAGTTTTAGTACGGTAAAATTATATGTTTTTATCCCATTCTCTAATGCTGCGAATAAACCAGACAAAAATTCCGCGAGCAGAGCCGCGAATCATGGGAAAGGAGCGAAGCAACCGCTTACGGCGGTAAGGCTTGAGCTTTATATGTACATAAAACAATTTAATTAAATTAATATATTTTAACAATTCATTATTCTCGTTATTCGAAGGCATAATGTGTTAAAAGTGTTTTATTCAACAGTATTGAAAATAACGCCATCTATGGATGCGAATTATCTAACTATATTTTAAGTATTCCCGCAAAGGGGAATTACAAATCAAATATTATTAGCATACAGAGCGGATGAAAGAAGAAACAAGTATTAGGAAAATATATATAGTGAAAGTTAACGATAGAAGAAGTCGGGGAAGTTCGAGGAAGACACGGTACAGTCTTCGAATCAAATACGTGAGTCAGGTCATGTCAAGAGTCAGAATAACAGAAGAGAATGTATTAGACTATATTTTATATATATATATAAATATATGTATTTTTTAATGTGTGAGTACCTCACCAGAATCCCAACAGTTCCCAACCTTTTGGAATCAGTGAGACTATGGCATATATATGGTTGTGAAGCTAAAGGTAGTGGGAAGAATAGAGGGTATCTGGCTGTTCAGATCTGGTCACCAAGCACGACCAAAACAATTTCAAGAAAAGTTTCGATTCTGAATAGTGGTCTTTCACCATGGCGATACTGAGAGTATCTACTACTCTAAAACGTGCCACAGATATACTATACATTATTTTTATTTAAATTGGAAAATTTCTCAAGTGTATGGAAGATTGGAGTTGAATTCAGAGAGAAGATATTGAATGGAGGGGAGGCAATTTTAGATAAGGCTTGATAGAAGAGAGTATATTTGTTTAAAGAGGGACAGCCAAAAAATGTGTGATTTAAAGTTCCCACTTCTAGACCACAGAATGTATAATCTGAGGAGTCAAGCACATGAATTTTAAAAAGGTGAGAAGGAACAGAACAATGCCCTATCCTCATTCGAATGAAGGAGGAAAATATATTTTTTGGAGAAATAAGGGAATTGTTGAAATCTCGGTTTTGATGGGATAGTCCTTTGTATTGAGGCATAGCAGGCTCCCTGAGCTTCTATTTCTTAATCTTATTCAATACACTAACTGAATAGCAAAATAGTTTTAGTGAAAGCTGTGTAGAGGATGTATTGTGCACAGAAAACTGGACCAATACTAGAGTTAACTTAGGGGTACATTTTTTATCCTAAACTTATCTGAATTATAGTTAAAATAATCAATCTAAATCGGATTACAAACATTAAAATAAGTTTGCTGCGTTTGTATTTTTATGCTTAAAATTTGCATTCCGTTCCTATCCAAAAAATATTATAATAATGAAACAGCCTGAAAATTTCAACATATAAAATATTGTAATATGTTAAAATCAAATGTTTATCAAATGCAGATAGATTATATTATTTTTTTACAATATATTATATAATAAAATTCAAAAACATCAAACGCTGTCAGAAAATGTAAAATGGAAAAAGAGGAAGTATAAATACCTTCATATTAACCAAATAAGAAAAAAGCATTTAAGAATTTAATTTAATAGCCACCAATTAGTAACTTCCAAGTAAATGAATTCTGCTGTGACATTTCACATGCGTCAGTTAGCATTATGACAGTGAAGGCTTCGTTAATTTCCTTTTATCACCTTAAGCCACTATCCCTGAAAGCTTTCTGGGCACTGATAAAGTTGGAAGAAAGTAATTATTTTTAAACCTAAACTGTAAAAATAATTACGATGTATGTAATAATAATGTATTGATGAGAAAAGGGTTCACTAAGGGGATTTAGATTACGGGAAGAGTCTATTAAAGCTTTTGAAAACAAACGTAACCTTGATTTTTAATGAAAAGATATAAAATATCTTAATTAACGTTAATTAAAAAATTAAAGAAATTTATTTAAGATAATTAAAATATAATATAAATACCATTTTAGTAGGTAACATTTATTTTGGAAAATACATTATATAGATACAATGTAATATGTATAGTGAAATTGTAATATATAATATTACAAAACTATACTGAGATATTTATATAATTCAGAGAGGAATGGAAGCGAGATATAGAGATCCATTAATAGACAGTCTTAGATAATATGAGATATATCAGCGGTATAGAACCCAAACTCACAAACTCTAATGAAATTATAACATATAATATTAGGAGACTGTACTGAGATATTTATATAAATCAGAGAGCATTGGAAGCAAGATATAGAGATGCATTAATAGACAGTCGTAGATAATATGAGATATATCAGCGGTATAGAACCCAAACTCACAAACTCTAATGAAATTATAACGTATAATATTAGGAGACTGTACTGAGATATTTATATAAATCAGAGAGCATTGGAAGCAAGATATAGAGATGCATTAATAGACAGTCGTAGATAATATGAGATATATCAGCGGTATAGAATCAAAACTCACAAACTCTAATGAAAATGTAATATATAATATTACGAGACTGTACTGAGATATTTATATAAATCAGAGAGCATTGGAAGCAAGATATAGAGATCCATTAATACACAGTTGTTGATAATATGATATATATATCAGCAGTATAGAATCCAAACTCACAAACTCTAATGAAATTTTAACATATAATATTTGGAGACTGTACTGAGATATTTATATAAATCAGAGAGCATTGGAAGCAAGATATAGAGATCCATTAATACACAGTTGTTGATAATATGATATATATATCAGCAGTATAGAATCCAAACTCACAAACTCTAATGAAATTTTAACATATAATATTAGGAGACTGTACTGAGATATTTATATAAATCAGAGAGCATTGGAGGCAAGATATAGAGATTCATTAATACACAGTTGTTGATAATATGAGATATATCAGGGGTATAGAATCAAAACTCACAAACTCTAATGAAATTAAACATATAATATTACGAGACTGTACTGCGATATTTATATAAATCAGAGAGCATTGGAAGCAAGATATAGAGATCCATTAATACACAGTTATTGATAATATGAGATATATGAGGGGTGTAGAATCAAAACATACAAACTCCATCATAGACCAAAAATGAGACATAATAATGACGAAAACACAACGCCAGCTTGTCGGGTCATATTCTGAAAATTTGATAAGGAAACAGGGTTATTTCCTCAAGAAGGTTCTCATTAAAAAGGTCTTACTTTACAGTATGACAAAGAAAAAACAAATTTTGTTTTTTTCAACGGTAGACGTGCCTTCAAAGTTGGGCATAATAGGGCATTCAGGTAAGCTGTTTTTTAATAAAATTATTATTGTTAACATAAAACATGTACAAATATTTTAATAACTTTTAATAATTTATTATATATATTAGACTGAGTTTGTGAGCAATAAAATATAGGAAAATCGAAAAATAAATTAATTTCAACCGTTTGAAGGTGTATCGTCGATATTTCAACGATTTTCACTTCTTTAGTGCGCATTGAGAGTTCGGCAAATCGAAAAATCTGACAACGGGAACTGGTAACTGGTAAAATATTTTAAATAGTTCCTCATTCTCATGAGAAACTATTATAAGAAAAGGTCTTATCCTAGTACAGCATCCACATTATGCATTATTTTGTGGTTTTTTGTAGTGAGTCCAATTAGAATGAAAAAAATAAAATTTAGCATAGATAGAACTTATTTTACCAATTACTGAACATGAAAGCGACAGTGTGATGCTCCCACTTAATTAGGACATAAAAATATTGAGAACTGTCAAATTAATACTCTTACGGTTAGTTCGAACAAGTTAGCCTGTTAGATGCACTTCCAAAATAAATCAATAAATGCAAGTATTTTGAAAGTCAGCCAAATCTCAATGAAGAGAGATTCTATTTTATTTTTTAGTACAGATCTATTGAATATAAATCTAGTTTTGGAATTTCAAATGGAAATCTACCACAAATAAAAAGTGATCCTAACTGATTAAACTCCAGTATCCTTTCCATAGTCAGAGAATGTATTCCAAATCCTAACAACTTAGTGCCCGTTTGTATACCTGTCGCACCAGGACGGTGCTTCTGGCTGGAGTGTTACATAAGCATAAATACAAAAAGATCCTGATTGAAAAAATTAAATTATATTAAAGGATTTTGGTTGATGTTTCATTGCGTTCCTCACAAAATATTAGTGGGTAGGGACCGTTACTTGCCTGCTTGGTCGCCCATTTTAAAAACGCCTATTCATTCAGTCATAGAGTGAAAATCATTAGAAAAACGTGTTCAATTGTGCTTGTTTCATGGCAGGAAGTGAAGCACTTACAAGCACCGAAACCAAAATACTTATTTGAGTAGGTTTTTACAACAGTGCCAATTTCTGATACAGCTTTTGAAGTCTATATTTGTTTTCTTGAATACAGTTGTGTGTGAGACTATTATTAGAACTGGCCTCCATTTACTTCATTACTGAAAATTGCTGTGCATATAATAAACACAGAATCCCATCACTATTTTCATCGCTGACTTGTATTTGGCTGATGCTAAGAAAATTTGCATATTTCTAATGCTTAGATTTGCTGAAATGAGTTGCAACAAAATATTTGCTAGGAAAGTTGCCTCGTTATTCACAACTTTATTTTGTTTGTGTACAGCTATCAGTGACACGCATTATAAATGAGTATGTAGACCTATATCTAATTGAATTGTCGTCATTCACTAAAAATGTTCAGAGCAAAAAGACAACGGTATAATAAACTGAGCGGTGGGTAACTAAGAGAATAGATGATGTAAGTCAGTAGAAAAATAATCAATGAAATAATGTCGACATTAATATATCTGTACCCGCAATAAAATAGTTTGTATTTTAAGAATGCAATACCTTTGACTATACGGAAATTATAGTCACTTCTAAAACAAAAAATATCTTCAGTGACAGTTCATAGAACAGTAGTTATTGTGACCGAAATCAGTTAGAAGGAAAATCTTGAAGGTAACAAGCCAGTCACGAAAGTGTTTAATTTGTTTAGTTTTATAATAATACTAGAACATTTTATTCACTAACACTTTAATACACATGTATTTTGTTGACTTTTATGACACTTTTGTATAGGTTTCCTTTATAAATAAACCACTTAGAAACTCGGAACCAACACTCATACGTAAGAATTAAGTCACAAGATTCTAATTACGTGAACTTGAAAGTGTGTTAACACCAAACATTTGCCTCATTCGGGAAAATAAATCGTTTACATAAATAAAAACTTTTGACTTTTCTATTGCATATTGCAATAGGTAGACCCGGTGACTGTCACTTGATTAATTTTAAAATGCGTTTTGTTCCTAACCAGATAAAATTATTTTGGAAAGGGGGTACCTACATACCAAGCCGTCACGTGGTTTGTTCTAAATTATTTGTTGATCAATAATTTGTTTACGATTTTTTTTAAGAATTATAATGAAACTAATAAATCATCAATTTCATGTTGTGTTTTTCAATCATTTTAATTTCTTATCATCAATTTTTATTTGAAAAGTCGTTTCTTTATGTATTATTTATCTGAACTTATTCAACAATACGAGGTAAAATAATTATCATTCACGCCAATTGCGTAAGTACGGAATATCATTGGATCGAAGATAATCAAGATTTTTTTTGTCGTAAACCAAAAATCCACATTATTGTTCTTTATTTGTGCCTCTACTAAAATTTAACGATTTGAATATTTGGTAAGGTTTACGCCATCTCTCGGATATTGCTATAAATAATTTAACAGGACATTCAAAGCGGCTTTCATGGCCGGGGCATAAAGCAATAAAGCATATTGAAGCGGTGCACATTGACGGATTATGATGATTTTGCGCGGCGTTTAACCATTTTGTGATTCATTGTTGTTTTTAAGTGGTAAAATTAAATGATACTTTTTGTTGTTGTTGTTTGAAATGTTGTTAATGCTTTGAAATATTAAAAATATTAATGGATTGCATATTATTGATTATAATACTTCAAACGCAGATAATAAATAGATGAATTGTATTTAAAAAATGAAATTGAACAAAAATACATAATGTTATTTGTAGTTGCAACGTTATTTTATAAAAAATGTATTTGCGAAAACTCACTAAGCAATTAACATTAACTAACAATAATTGAAAGTTAAACTACATTAAAGATAAAAAACAAGAAAAAAGTTTTTAAAAAATTGTTTACTTTTAACTAAGACAAAAAGTTGTTCTTAATACAATTTTAAGGTGCTTACTTTTAAGAATTTTTTGCATGATTGAATAAATAATAAGGACCCACATAGACACATAGTCTTTAAAAAACGTCTTAAAATTTTACCCTAAAATTTTATGACGTTTTACATTAAATTTTACATTTTACCATTAAATTGCACGTGTAAAATAAACAGATTCTTAAAACCGAGTGATTACTGTATTCACAATAAGAACCCTGGCTAAGGCTATTGACTTGAGAATTCATTCTTTTAAAACCTACGCTGCGAACATGCGAAAGGTAATCGTTTGAGAATCCCTTTGACCCGCTTCTTTCAAATTACACAAAAAAATCAATGGTCTGAATTAATTACTTTCATACAATATGTATTCTACCCAAACACCAATACAAACGTTTTTTTAACGCCACCTTATAGAATAGAGGGTCAGGAAACGTCCGTTGGTGACAAATTCGCATTATGAATAGGAATCGAAAATGCGTTTGTTTTATGTGTTTCGAGTATAGAGAAAAAACTGAATACGTCATACCAAATAAATCATTGAATTAGTTTATTCTATTTATCAAGAAGCATAGTTTAAATCAAAGATAATAGAATATAAGGTTTAAATACTGTTTTAATACGAAACATTTTTTTTCAAATAACTGTTTTTTAATGCATAAAATTGATTTCAAAGTACGTAGGTAGATTTTAAATATTCTATTACATCTTTATTTTGATATATGTAAAAATATAAGTAGTGGATCCCCCGCAATGCTTTGTATTGCCAATGTCTTTTTCGGACTCTTCCGAGTTCTTCCACCATTCACTACTGTATAGCACAATATTACTGTTAAAAAACTACATTACATCGACTCCAATTCGACTCCGTATCTCATTACGGTGCAGAGATATTGCGTTAAGTATTCCTCGGGCATCCCCGACACTTTCTGTCATTTAAACATCTCTAAACACTCCTGGCACTAATAACAACAAACTTTGGAATTTTCTGAGTTATCGGTCGACTACTTTTCAAGTAGGCTGAAATATTTTTATTAATTTTATTTTTATTTTTTATTATGACTAGAAGCGAGTTAGAATTCAACTCAACCATTTGGAATGCATTTTATAATAAAAGACGTTGTCCTGTCACAGACCGCCTTCTTTGTAGGGAATTACAATTTGTGGTGTTATGTATTTTTTATGAGAAATCTATAAAAAAAAATGTTGAAAACAAAATATTACTTTTTAGGTCTCGATAACAGCGCCACCTATTGGGATTAAAACTATCCTATATTTCAAGCAGGAACCAACCATAGGCATTAAAAAAAATTCATTCAAATCGGTCGGGCGGTTTCGGAGATTAGCGTCTACGAACACAGTGACACTTTTTTTAAATATATATACATACGATTATAAATAGGATAGTCTAGGTTGAAATGTGTTCTATTACAAAATATATTTTTTATTCCTTGAACCACGATGAAAAACATTTGGCGATAGATTCATGAATGATTGAAAATTGATCTTTTAAGTAAGAAAAATAAATTTTAATAATTAAAATAAAATAACTTTGTTTGAATACCACTTTATTGTATATATTTATAACCAACCGGTTCCAGTTCAGCCCGAACCTTCATCGGGGTTAATAAAAATATATTTCTTTAATTTTAACTAAGTGAGAGAGAACATGCATTGATTTAAAAATATTCATGTCAAACATTTTTTGAGGTGGTTTTATGGCCACAGGGCACTTTGAAAATGTAGGAAACCATAAAATATTGAAATATCCCTTGTGCCCTATGACGAAAAGCAAAAAAAACAATACCTACTGCCAAAAATTTTTGTCCTTGACATTCATATCGGCCTCGCCGAAATCTTGGAATACGGTATCATTGTCAAAAACAAGAACACAGGTAAGAAAAAAAAATGATTCCATAACCAAATAGAACATTGACACAATAAAACAATTCAAAAAAATCAAAATGGCTACCGCAAAACCGTTACTTCCTCTAAAAACAAAAACGAAAAGTGATTTTAGCCATTGAAAATAATGACGGAAAAGACTCATCTAACTTAGTCTAACCTAACCTAGTAATCCTAGTTTTTTTCATCACTTTTTATGACTTTATATTACTTTTAAAAAGTGTTATGTTTTGTCAATGTTAGGTTTGTTCCGCGGTTACCAAAAAACACGGCTTGATGATTTTAGGATAATCGAATTAATCACATGACATATGTATATTTTTTTTCATTCTAGTAAATCAACAGATTATTTTTTTACTAACCAATCAACTAAATAACAATCACGCCGTTTTCCTATAGAGGTAGGCAGAGAGGATATATCAGGGTCTGAATCCACAGTCTACCACAGTCTACTATCATCTTTCGTCTGCCAGTTCTACACCTCACTGATATACATCAGGGCCTCACTCATCTTTCTATCTCAGTTCACTTTCATCCTTTCTCCGCTATTTCCATACCTCAGTGCCATGCATCTGGGCTTGAATGCTCTGTCTATCTCGGTCTACTTTCATCTCTAACACTCGTTCACAGTTGATGTTGGCTTCATGAGAACGGGCCGCTTCTTCGACTTGTTATTATGTGGAACGAGTTACCTGCACCGGTTTTTCCTCCTTCATATAATCCGGGCCTTTTCAAGACCCACATTAACAAATCCCTCCCTACATCCCCTATTATAACCCTGCTCACAACGCTGCCCAACCGGTGGCGACATAGCTACCCTGCTTTCACACTGTACAGTCAGGGCCGCTCTTGTGAGGTATCACATAATAAATAAAATAAATATACCTTTACTCTACCAGTTTCGAGCTTCTGCACTGTCTACTTCAATCTATTTTCATCCTTCGTCTGCTAGTTTCACTGCCATACATCACTGCCTCACTCCATTGTCTACCTCAGCCTACTTTCATCTTGCCTCTGCCAGTTCCATACCTCACTGCCGTACATCAGGGCCTCACTCCACTGTTTTCCTCAGTCTACTTGCGTCCTTCCTCTGATAGTTCCATGCCTCACTACCACACATTATTTTTTTATGATCAGTATACCTATTTCGATTATTGAAACAAGAATCTGTGGAGTCTAAAGCACAACTTAATAAAATTATGAAGAAAGTTAAGCTATGTTATAATGCAAATGTGCGAGAGAAATATTCCGGATAAAGCCACAAATATGTTTGTAAACTCGCTGTATCACGACTTGACCATTGCAATACATGCAAGTCTCCCTAAAATATACACTGACAGACTCCAAACAGTTTTCAATGCTGCAGTAAGGCTGATAACAACACTTGTCCTGGGAGAATCCAATTCAAACTATGCTGGATGGTATGTAAAGCTATACGTGGCGTGGCGCCACCTTACTTGCCGGTAATGTGTATTTCAAACTATGTTAATAATAGGCAAGCAACCCTAGCATTTTCAACAGCCATATATGTAGACACTCTGTAGACAATGTATATACGCAATCCCTATACAAATTTTGTAGACTGGAATTTTGCAGTAGCGAGCCCAACGGTTCCATGCTAACTAAGACAGTGACTATTCAACACACATTTAAAAGTGATATAAAAATAAATTTTTAACCTAACCGAACCTAACATAACCTAACCTACTTAACACAGTTAATAAAGTTTTTGTTTCATCACTTTCCATGATTTTATATAACTTTTTAAAGATGTGATGAATTATCATTTTGATGATTTATCCGGTCACCATTGTTTTCACCTCCCACTTTTTAATTATCAAATTGGTCATCTCTTTTAAGTCTAGTATATACTCTTTTGTAATATGTAATTTTCTGTCTCCTTCTGTCTTCCTATCTATATATAAGCGCTTATTCTTAATAATATTTGGATGATTTCTGTAGCGTCGTTTTTATGCAACATCACCTCAAGGGCGCTTAGTATTTAGTTTTCATTAATATCCTGATGAAGCTTGATCTAAGCGAAACCGGTTGATGTGGAAAATAATAAAGGTTGTAGGTTGACTTTGGACTACGAAAGTGTATAAAGATTGAGGAAGGCATTATCAATGTTATTCTTCATAAAATTTAGGAAAGGCCGTGTCGGAAGAAAGTCATAAGAAATTACCCTAGATATTATTACTATAGTTATACAGATAAATAAATATTTTATGATTTTTCTCTCTGCTGGTTTACCAGACTTATTTTTAAAAATCATGAAAAATGTCCGAAGTCACCTTATTCATCTGTAGCTTTTTAAAAGTATTATTAGCACAGCATGTTTTGCTGTATAGTAGAGGCTACTTGGATATATATGCATGCAGTAGCCTGATCTTGCGCCCCTGGGATTTATTCATTTACCTGATAAATGAATAAATCCCAGTGGCGTAAGTTAAGCTACCTGCCTAGATATTCAAGCAGCCTCAATTATAATAAATAAAGTGCGGGTGTAATATTGCGAAAACCGCAAAGTTTATTCGAGGGTAGCTTTATCTAACTAGTTTATGATCCTGCCACAGAGAGCCCTGTTGTAAACTGTCACGATAATGGGAGAGGTTGTGTAGAATCTCTCCTCTCTCAAGTATGCCTGTCTTCATCTCGCAAATTCATCTTGAGAAATGATACTTTCAAATATTCCTATCAAATGCTAATAATATTTTTCAATTGTTCAATAAGAATAAAGATTTCTAAAAGAGTCGGGCCATGTCGACTGTCAAAATAACAGATTGGTATGTATGAGACGATTTATTAATGTGAATGAAACAAGTAGTGTGTTTCAAGGCAGAGTTGTTTGGTCTCTCTTAACTGCCTACCTCTGTAGGGAAAAGGGGGTTAGTTAGTTAGTTACGCAAAGTATAAATATGGTAGAAATCAACTGGAAGAAAAACTAATACTAGGTTTAAAAGAGCTGCACTTGTTCAAACACCCCCGAATTCCACATTAAAGTATTTAGATTTTATCCAGTTAGCTTAGGAAGTCTCAAAATGGAACTCATTGCAGCAATTCAAATTGATTTTTTTTTTTTTGATTTATTCAAAGTGAACCCGATGTGGGCTACCCGATCTCGATCCATCCGGCTGCAAGCCGAGCGTCCTACTCACCTTTTAATCTACCTCCTAGAACTACTTCAATGGTTCTACAAAGTGCGGGACAATCTATTGCTACACGTGTAGCACACTAATAGGGGTCTTATATCATAATATTTCAACTTATTAAGCCAAAGTTCGAAAGGGAATATTATACGTATTAGTGCCTTATCCCGGGGGATCCTTTATACTTTAAATAATACTATTGTAATGATAAAATGTAACAAAGGAACAAGCACATCTAATTATATTACTGTGGTAAATCACATAGGTATGGTGTGTGTATTACATACACTTAGCAATCTCACCCCGTCACCGAAGTTAACCCAATGATAAGTCGTAGGCAGTCCTTTTCACTTTGCGTTTGAACTACTGACTAGAAGGATGAAGCCAAATTAATAAAGTTTAAAAAAAAAATTAGACTAGCCGTCGTATACCCGGTTTTCCTCAGGATTACGGATTGTTTGGGGTAATGTTTCGAGGTTGAGAATTTTAGTAAACTGGGTGCAATTTATAAGGTGGAAATATTTTTTTGTTGTGAATTAAAAATACATATTTTACAAATACCGTATCACAACAAAGCGGAGGTGATCGCGGCGTAAGTGGACGGAGGGAAAAAGTCTATTGTGGATCTTGGTGAGATAAACGTCATTAATTTTATCAATATTTTGTCAATTGTTACAGTGATGAAACAGTTTACAGATATTATATATTTTAAGGCATATTATTTATATTTTAACCTGTGATGTGTTTCCTTGTAATGTCTTGAATGTGGTATGTATATTTAATAATTACCGGGTGACGTATGTAGTGTATAGGTGTTTGTGTATGCAAGTGTATAAGTGATATTAGAGTTTAGACAAATATTATTGACGGTAAGAAGAACACCGTCATCCCATCATTTACAGATTTCCACCCCCTGACTTTTGGAAATGGTAAGTTTAACAACATTTTCTTTTTCGTATTTAAAATTTATTTTTAATTGATCACAAACCGAAATAAAAATAAATATAAAACACAAACACGGGAGAGATGCGAACATTGAAAGCACACGGATGGGCTTCAGAATTATTATTTGGTTCAGAACAATAAACACATGTTTTTATTTTAAAATACATATAAACTAACTGACCACTGCGTATTTTCCTCGCTGGGGTAGACAGAGAGGATAGACCGCAATACAACTCCTACAGCCTTTTCCGTTTGTGTGTGTTTCCACATGTAGGTATGCTTAAACAACATTGGTATTGGTGTGGCAAATACTTTTTAATGTGAAAGAGTGGGTTTAAAAAATCGTAAAATCAGTTTATGGAACATTAAGGGGAGGTAGGTTTGCGTACTCAGGGGTGTTATGTAGGATGGAGTTGCCAGGAACCTACTTGCAACATAACGAACTTAAATATCTGTCAAGCTAATCTTAAAAATCAACCGAAATACCCACCCTTTATCCTTACAACGGCAACCACCGCATAATTTTTTTTTTTATAGTGAATACCTCACAAGAGTCCCAACTGCTCCCGTCTGGAGCCAGTGAGACTATGGCATCCCCAATTGGGGGATGTTGTGAGGCTGAAGGTAAGTGGGGAAGGGAAAGAGGAAGGTGGGGAAGTACCTGGCTATTCAGATCTAGTCACTAAACACGGCTAAAGCCATTTGGAGCAACGTTTCAATTCTGAATGGTGGTCTTACACCAGGGCGATACTGGTAGTATCTTCCACTCTGGAACGTGCCGCAAATATACTATATATTATTTTAATTAATTAATTGTGAAATAACACAAATTAATTAAATAAAATTTATTTGCGCACGCCGGGTTCGAACCCGCGACCTTCGGAATGGCAGTCCAATGCGTTACCACTGGACTATGCCGGCCGTCTAATTATTACTCTCCAAATGAGATTTGTCTTACGAGCAATTATTCGCAGTTATTTATTTAGATTTTTTAATAAATGTTTCGTATTTTTAGATTTGCGCCTTATTTTTCAAATTCAAAAAAGTGTCACAGCGGCTTTTCAGTTAGTTACCCAAATATTCAAATAATCTCATAACTTTTAAATGCACCAATTGCATGGACACATTACAATGATGTCTATGTGTGTCAAACCATATACATATATTTTTCAAATTTCTTTATTAATCTTAAAGAAACAAATGAACTTATCAAATTTATAAACTTTTGTTTTTATCGTAAAATGATAAACGTGATTACACATTTTTTATGAGCAAATATGCTCGTGTTAAAAAGGCAGAATTTTTTTTTTAAAGAAATATTTCGGAAAGAGCTATCGCTTTTTTGTTGCTCTCTTGAACAAAAAAAGAAAATGTAATGGATAGTAGGCATGAAAGTTATAGATACGAAAGAGAAAATTTAAAATAAGAAGAGAAAAAGATGGTTTCTAATATTATTATTGAGAAATATTAAATTAATTTTACAAACTTCTTGTGAAATTACTATTGAAATATTTTGCTTTTTGTATAATTTTTTTTCAATCTCATATTAACCGGTAATTTTTTAAAACATTTTACTCAAGATTATTAACACTTTTGTCTATTGCTGTTAGACAAAGGTGTTAAGTTTTCATTGTTGAAAAAATCTTTGTGAATTTACAATAGGGTAATAATATTTTTTATAAAAAATAATTTGTAGTAAAGGGACATTAAATTTTTGAAATAATTTAATTATGGGGCAATCTTGTGGCATGTTTAAATTTATTTTTATTAACATTATTTGGATGATTTCTAATAGCAAGACAGATTTTTGGAAAGCACCACCCCATAATATAAAAAAACTAACTTAAAAGATTCCGGAAAATTATACTAAGAACCAATATTAACAATATATTTATTACTTTGCAAAGTTTCAGGTTTCACAATATTTATGAAAATATGATTGTTTTGACACCGACCAAGCCTTTGTAAGAGGTCTGGTATTGACATGTTTCATGTTGCGTAAGTACTTGAAATTAGAAATGCTGTCTAGGTTAATTTTCATGTAGGCTTTTATGCTATTGCACAGACAAACTTATTTTTCTGTTTTTATATTTAATTTTTTTTTATAAAAGCTAAGCTTTTACATATCAAAATAATATATTATGTATCTAATTTCAAATAAATAAAAACACAGGAATTGCAGAATGGCGTGTTTCGTGATTCAAAAGTCAGACACACTGGTCATAAATTTCAAATACAGAACTGTGTTTGATCATCATTATGAAATTTTCATTGTGATGAAATGTAATGGCAATATACGATTTCAGGCAGTGTAAGAGAGACAGAGCGCGTTAAAAATGGGCTAGAACCTAAAAGTAATATGTCAGTGGCGACGTCGGCTTCCATTCAAATCTACATGGAAGGCATTTTTAGTATGTATTGTCTATTCAGTGGTATTAGCCCTTATGTAATGCACTCGAAAAATGTTTTACATTATCTTCATTGCGTTTCGCGCTCGTACCACGATAATTCAGGTGCTGATATTTCAGGAAAAGCAGATTTTAAGTTTTTTTCTGGTCCAAAAAAATTAAGATAATTTTTATCAATTTAAAAATATTTTTTTTTATTTCAAATAAATTTTAAATTTATTTTTAAATAAAAATAGTATTCATTAGATTAGTGTTTTAAGGCCCCATAGTAAGTGTTCAAAGATGGTTTGAAAGGGAGATATGTAAATACGTATGTTAGAGGGAGCGCGCTAATATAAAAAACGACAATAATTAAGTCAAAATGGTGAAAATATTCAATAAAAACTCGACTTGTTTGAAATAGACCAAAACTCTCTCGACAAGTGCTTTAGTTGTATTTAAAGATATATTAAATTATTACATATTAAATAACAGAACGAAACGTGTAATTAATAATTTTCGGAGTTTATTTTGCGATTTTTTTCTATCATGGGAATTTTATATAATTCACGTTTCGGCAAATGTAGATATTATCTTCAAAAATTACTTATTTTTTTGGAACTTAAAAACTTAAAGAGTTAACTATAAACTTGTTATAAATCGGTAGAAATTGGGTATCCGGGGCTTAAGCTAAGCAAACATATTAATTAAGTTTTCGGCATTACAAATGTTTACATATTATCTTCAAAAATAACTTTTTTTGGAACTTAAAAACTTAAAGAGTTAACTAGAAACTTATTATAAATCGGTTGAAATTGGGTATCCGGGGCTTAAGCTAAGCAAAAATATTAATTAAGTTTTCGGCATTACAAATGTTTACATATTATCTTCAAAAATAACTTTTTTTGGAACTTAAAAACTTAAAGAGTTAACTAGAAACTTATTATAAATCGGTTGAAATTGGGTATCCGGGGCTTAAGCTAAGCAAAAATATTAATTAAGTTTTCGGCATTACAAATGTTTACATATTATCTTCAAAAATAACTTTTTTTGGAACTTAAAAACTTAAAGAGTTAACTAGAAACTTATTATAAATCGGTTGAAATTGGGTATGCAGGATTGCAGGGGCTAAAAATGTACATAATAATATTTGTTTTATTGCCAGCTATATAGCAAGCAATGGAACATACAAAAGAAGTAAAAAAAATATATATTCTAGTACGAGAAATAAAATAAAATTTAAAAATTGTATCCTGGATCCCAGATAGCTACTATGTTATAACTACCTACAGTGAATAGCAAAAATGAGCAATATAATAAAAGAAATCTAAAATAAATTAATTACAGTTAATATATTAGTTACTCTATTTTTTAATATTTACATTTTATACGGAATAAATAAATACATGAATAGAATTGAATTTATTCCCAAGCCTATGTAGCCTTTGGACTGGGGAATAAATGAAATAGCTTTTTCTCGATCAATTAGCAAAGAGCAACTCTGGAGGTCTCGTGTTACGATTTGAACACGGGATGTTGTCAGCTTTGTTAAGTCAGGTGTATCCATTGATCCATTAACTAATTTTTATACAAGTACCAAGTCGCTTATGGCTCTTTAGCAAGATAAGTCGTTTAAATAATCAAGCAATTTCTTTTAATTAACATAAATAATACCGGTTTGGATGGTTTGAAATTGATGAACCTTGAAACTTTATGTTAAATTCTCTCAATTTTTTATTTATTGTGCTTTGTGGTATGGGGACCAAGTTGTGGAATTGTACCTATTCTAAATCACTTAGGACAGGTTGTTTCACGGAATTTGAAAAATTCATCAAATTTCAATGTCCATTTTCAAGTTCCGTGAAGGATCTATTCATGTTCTATTATTATATCACTATTGACCAGTTGCTTCAGAAAACTGAAATAATAACAGAACTTGAAAATCAAGTTCAAAATTTTATGAACTATTCAAATTCTGTGAAACAACCCATCCTTATTGAGGCAGTGAAAAGAATCTTACAAGAGTAGCGCAATCTTTCACCGTTCATCAAATAAATCCCAAACATTTTGTAGCCTTATTTTTTGTTACAATATATTTGATCTTTTGCTGCAAACGGGTTTTATTGCGCAAAATCAGCTACAAACCCTACACCATTTAAAATGGTGTATGTTTGTTGAGTGAAATCAGCTACAAAGCCTGTACCGTTTCGGCCACGGTGACGACAGTAGTAATATAGCAGCTTATGTTTGTGCAACAAAGTCTGTACCATCAAATCAACCCCCAGAGGGTAATGTACCATGAAAGTCCACGTAACCGTGCGGGGAAACGGCCTGATGGTATCACAGTCCGTTACCATGATTGAAATAGTGAATGGACCTAAAAAGTTCTGGACATAGCATTAGTACGATTTTCTATTAGCATTGAAACCAAATCTATGGTGAGTGTAAATTGCCTGCTAGCCATCTTGTAATACTACTGTTTTAACTGATTTGTATGCAAAGTGAATAATGAACTGTTATTATTTTATTTTTGTTTTGTAAACGCAGTTATAACGTATATATAGAATTTGATGAGACAGGGAATGGAATACGTCATTATAAATTAAGTACGTTTGGGCATTTTTTGATCATGTAGGCTTGTAGCTCGACAAAACGTGGCGACTGAAACAGTATATGTTGTATACACTCGCTCTCCGGCTAGCCCAAAGCGGGCTGCGTTCGAAGAGTTCAAGAAGTAACATAATACACTTAGCCAGTATTCAGACTCAGGAAGAAAATAATATTATATACTTGTACTTGCGCGGACGTCGTGTGGACGAAGCCATCAATGTGTGGGACAAATATTAGTTTTTCATCGAATCAGATACCAATATCTTTGATATGAGTAATGTTTTTAGAGGAATATTGTTGATACTTCAATGAGATATAATAGGATTTTTTTCAAATGACGTAAAATCACATTTTCTATCAATATTTCAAAAAATTCATTGTAATTATACCACTTTTGTAAGAGTTCAAGACTAGATTGAACAATATTACTATGAGGTAATTGCTTTGATTACTGTAATCTCCTGATATCGGCAAACAAGAGTATTTTTGCTTCTTAAAATATTATTACAATACATTGATAAATATGACAAATAATACAGGTCCCAAGGGAGTGTCCTGTGGAAAACCACCGGAAGCCTCTAAATATTTTTAAATAAAATTATGGTCTTTGAATGATATAACTTCCCAGATTAGTGACGCTAGTTAGAATGATTCAAATATTTTGTAACATAGGTATTTGTCGATTATATGCAGTAGGTCTATAATTTAAGATATCCGTTTCTGTCACCCTTATTAATACATAGATATTGACTGTAAGAAACTATTTTCCTAATTATCAGGAAAAATTAAGGTTTACAGTGAATGTTAATTCTCAGTGATGGAATTGATAAAATGTATGTACACACTTTTAATGGAAAGAGTGGAAGTACACTCGTTATTTGTTTCAAAGTTATTTTGTTTCAAAAAAAAAATATTATTAATATCGGTTTCATACCCGTACACCCGAACGATAAAATCAATCGAATCCTTTCATTTTTGTGTCATCTTGAGTGTTATCAGCCTGTTTTTAAAATGCATTGTAGAAGTAAATCCAGCTTCCTTGCATATTTTCGACTACCATAATACGGACATGTGTCTAGTGTGGTAGTCGAAAAGCATGTAAAAAACCTGTATCCAAATATATTTTTATGAATAAAGAAAAAAAAAAAGTTCAGAGTTTCAGAGAATCTGAAAATAGTTTGCAGATTCACAATGGCCAACTGTTCTAATTTATTAATGCAGTTCATACAGAAATATTTGTCATTTTTTTATTTTGATCTAATGAAGTAATTTAATACAATCGCTAATATCGTTGTTAATGTAATAACCTCTCTGTATTATATATTTTATAAGAAATTTTCTTTTGAAAAAGAACTTCGTTTAGTTGTTTACTAAACAATTTGGAATTGTTATGAACATCTGGAAACATTATGGAAACATACAAATCGACCGCTTTATACATTATATCGTAAAATTTTGCAAGTAATAAGTAAATATTACCTACCACTTTATGCTATTTTTTTAATATTTACTAGTTATAATAATTTTATATGTATTTTGAATTATTATTTTAACGGTTTAATATAGACAAGTTCTGCTGTGTAATAATTGTTACGCGTGACATCTATGTCGCCTTCTTAAGGCATGACCAAACAGAATTGAGTCATGCGGCGTAATAATAACTACACCACAAGACTTGTTTAAAATAAACCGTTAAAAAGAGAATAGGTATTATTATTATTAAATATTTTTAAAAAACTTGAAAAAGGAGTTCGACAAATTAAATCATTTTTAATAACAATAAATTAATTTGCTTTACAACAAACCGTTCTTGTTCATTTCTCTACTAATGTTATCAATTTCTACCGATTTATAACATACTTCACTTTAACTCAAGTTTTAAGTTCCAAAATTTAAAAAAAAAAAATTTTAAGTAAATATCCATACATCTGTTATGGCGAAACCTTAATTATATGAAATTGCCTCGATAGAAAAAAATCGCAAAGTAGGCTCTGAAAATTATTAAAACCACGTTTTGTTCAGTTATTTAATATGTTATTGGTATAAAAAAATCATAGTGTATTTTTAAATGCAGCTAAAGCATTTGTCGAGAGGTTTTTGCTCTATTTCAAACGAGGCGTGTTTTATTAAATATTTTTACTTAATTATTATCGTTTTTTTTAATATTAGCGCGCTCCCTCGAAAATAACATTCGTATTTACATATCTCCCATTCAAACCACCTTTAAACGCTTACTACTAAAGCTATGTTCTGTATAGTACCCAATGTGGCATTATAAAGTTTTGCTTAATACTATCATGCTCAATAATAAACATTTCATATTTATTTTACTAACATCAACAATGTTATCCTCTACTACTTTCATAGTACCATAAGTACCTATCTTGTACTCTTATTATTATTTTTATTTATTGAACTACTATTACTTGAATATAACAAATCTCAACGATAACTAGTATTTTACCAGATTATACTGTCCGTACTCGGCCTAAAATGCTATGTAATATACAATCATTATTGTACTCTTCATCAGCTTACCTTAAACATTGTATACATGTAAAAGCTTTCATAGCGAGAAAAAATAAATAAATAATAGCTCGACTTAAATAGCAGTGACTGCGAAATACGTTTACTGAGCGATTGCACCGTCTGCTTTTTTAATAATGGAATAAATATTAGAAATTTGGAACGTAAATAAAATCATATGAATTGTCGCGCTAGCAAAAATATGCATCGTGTACGATTTCTTTGTAATTATGGCGAACTGCAGATGGGGCATAATGGTATTGTTATTACAAAGATCACGCGTTTGTGTTAGCAATTATTGGCCAAGTGTTTTCTTTAGTATATGTAACATGATGCAATTAATTGTTTACATGAGACATCGAGTTACTTATCGAGGCGATTTGAAAAATGGACGTGACTGCCATATCGAGTGATGCTTGTTGAGAGTTGTTGAAAGGGTTGGTTGCGGTACGGTTGTAACTATCACGGATTCAGATGCACGATACGCTGGTTTGAGGCGATCAATGCTTACAATGACTTCATTTCCTTTTATTAGGATGGTGTAAATCCGTTCATTTGACGACTTGGTGAGATCCGCTGTACAGTTATTGCAATGGGCTTTAGACAGTGTGATCCCTCAGAAAGACGGGTGTTGCAGTAGGAAGGTCCTTGAAGATAAATTGTCGTACTCGCCATTGCGGGTGCCTTCAACAGGCAAATATTCAAAGAAGTTCGTTGAACTATTTAATTCCCTGATAAAGTTGCCTGTGTCATTGTCGGTTGTTAATCCTGTCACGAGAAATTCCCCTGGCAAGCGGAGCGGCTCGCCGTACACTAGTTCGACAGAAGTAGTTGCGAGATCATCTCTCCAAGATGCTCTTATTCCCATTAAAACTGTGGGAAGTAGAATAGTCCTGTGTTGTCAATGGGAGTATCGATTGTTTCGACCCTGGAAAGGGCATCAGCGACGATATTGTCCTTCCCCTACGTGGCGAATGTCTGTGGTAAACTGATGTCGGAATTGCCTTGGTGAGCACTTGTCGGTCTTTTGTTGAAAGGGGAATATGGTGGACTTGTGGTCAGTAAAGATGGTAAACGTTCTGCCTTCCAACAATTTAATTTGACTGTGAGGTAGATTGACAAGAGTTATCTGTCATAAGTACCGTAATTCCGTTGGGCTGAGCAAAATTTTTTCGAAAAGAATCCAAGTGGCTCCCAGTTTGTTCCCAGAACTTTCAAATTAAGAAAGATCATTCACACGGTAAAGTCCTCCTTTTCCCACTCCTATTTTCCTTGTGATAAACACGACTGATTTATCTTATTTTCTCTTTAAAAATACAGTCCATTCGTCGAGTACCAATCGATCGGTACGCAACTGTTACATATTTATATTTCGTAAATTTTCTGGTAATGAATGAAAGACTTTTTCTATTTTATTTTTTCTACTTACTCGCAATCGTTTATCGTATCGTGCGAAGTCAATAGTAAAAAACACCCCTTTCCCAATTTTCAAAAAACAAAAAAAAAATAGAAAACCGGATGATTTGAAAATGTTATTAAATGAAGAAATGGTAAAAATAACTCACGGCCTGTTCATCGCCGAAGTCCCAGTTGTCCTGCTGCTGGTTTAGCGCGCCGTCCCCCAGCGCCGTGTCCTCGGGGATGACGGCAAAGCGCGACCTCGGCATGCATGGCGAGATGGTGTGGAACTGATCTGCGGAATAACCATGCTTATTATTCATAACTCCACATAACTCTTCCTTCTATATAAAAAGCGAAACTAAAGGTACCTACCTACTCCTTTCTTATAACCGACATATGCGACTAAGTTAGGCTCAAACATAAGTTGCAGCGGACCTCTCAGCGGCAGGACCGTATTACGTCACTCGGAACACCGACGTTGAGAGGCGGACAGTGACAATTTAACATAATTTAAAAATGATATGAATTTATTTAAATCGATAAAAAAATCAATTCAATATTATTATTTTTGAACACACACGCATTTTCTGAAATTCATAGTCGGTACTATACAATTGGGATTTGGCTTAGGTGTTATCGATGTTGACTCTAGTCCCTGGGGAGGAAAGTTGAATCCTCAGCCAAAACTATTTTTTTTTTCTTTGAAATTGTTTACTAGCCATCACAAGAGATGGGGCAACTAGGACGAAAATTGAAAATAGTTGCGTTATAGTAAAAAAACTTTGTTTTTACGGGTTGATTTTTTATATCATTATTTACTTAGGTCCCTTTGGAAAAATAATTTAAAATGTCTGTACAGTGTAAGTAAAGTGGAGCTATGTCGTCACCCGGTTGAGTTGATTCATTATTAATGAGAAAATAAAATAAGTTTTCAAATAATATTCCGAAACAGAACCCGTAACTGAATAACACGGCATAATATGAATTCTTTCCAAATCAGTCCCAATTGTGGAAATGACAGATAAATCCATTGGAGCGAGTTTTTGACATATTTTGCAATTTCGTAAAAACGTTTTGAGAGATCGCTTGTCATAATATGCCAAATCTATACAACCTAAAAATATGGGATTGATGGCGAAATCTGAAGGTGGATTGGTTGGCTTTAAACGGCAGAAAGCAGTCTCATATTAAAATTTGGAGGAAAGGATTTAATTCAATTATATGGTTTAAACATACAACATATTTTATATGCAATTAAAATAGTTCAAAGATTGATAATTAAGGATATTTTGAAAAAACCATCTGTATTTTCCACCGAAATTCTCTTTTCAATATTCAATGTACCCACAAAAGACAAAGTGTAAAAAAATATTCAATGCAACAATTTTTTAAGGAAAAGCAATTAAATAACTTACAATTCTTTATATCAGCAAGATATCCATACATAACTCCATATAGTTATAACTTACTTTAACAACCTTCCTTTAAATCTAAAAATTATCTCAAATATTCATGAATTTATGCTAAAATTGAAAAATTATCTTAGACCACTATAAGAGTCAAATCTGTTATAAATAATATTATTGATAAATCTTATTATTTACAATATTTTATTAATTACTTGTATGATTTTTCAACAATAACTCTTGAGTTTTCCGAGCACCAGATGCGACAATTTTGCTTGTTGACGAAGCCACCGAGGTGGAAATGGGCCTCATCACTCAAGATGATTTGCATTTGATTCACTCCAGTGAATTTTAATAATTTCAATGCGTTGTTGAAGCGTATATCGTTCCATTTTTATTAATGGCGTAGTTTCTACTTGTCAAATGTGAAAAAATGACCGCTTCAAAAGTAACATCTACCGAAATAGCGGGCTATTCAAAATAACACCTCTTATTGGAAAACCCTGTATATATAGCTTACACCAATACACCGTGTACATCAATCACTCCAGAGGTATATAATAAGATTTTTTGTTAAAAATATTATTTCATACTTAGGCACAGACTTTGAAAATGACACATAAATTTATAGCAAATACGAGTTTATTTAATTTGAGATACATGGACAGACACACAAGCTAATAAATTAATATTTTCGACTAAATGCTAAAACTGTTTTTACATTACTTTTCGACAAGCACGAACTTGTTTAGCCAAAGTAATAATTGAAAATCTTAAATATAAATAACTAGCAAAGTCCCGTGAATAATCACGGAATATTATAATTGTGGGATTGAAAATCGCATGTGAGATAAAAAGCACACATTTATGAAAAATCTCACTTAAAATACTTCTACAAATTTGACCTATTAATTTTAAATAAATGGTATAAATACACATTTCAAATATATATTAGATTTGAAATAATTTACTGGTAAAAAATATTATATTTAGGTCGCTTGCGTGTCAGTTCCAAATTTGAAAATGATACTTAATTTAAAAACAAATTCAAGTTACAAAACATTGCCAACAAGGCAAACGTGTTTCGTTGCATTAATTTGTTTGTAACGATGCACTCGCGAGAAAAACTCATTAATACCTAGTTTAAAATTATTTTTTGGTTACTTAAAATTTAAAAAAAATAAGAAAGAATCATTTGCGCTTACCAATTAAACGTCGGAAGCAAGACATGTTTCTTGGTGACACTCGGTACGTGGGTGACACACTGATACTGCACTGCGTGGAAACTATCGAGGAACTGATACAATCAGCCCCTATTTCTACCACAAGTTTTTCCCGAGCAAACGTCACTCCGCGCTCAAACAGGTGCGCCGTGCTTCAGAGCTCACGATAAACTCAAGAGATGCACTTTTATGCAATTCATCAAAGGAATGATAATGTATGAATCACACGCCGCTTGTTTTGATTCTGTCCACTCGGTGTTTTTTGTATTGTTATACGCTACATATTGCTGCAATTTTGCATAGATGTGGTGCTTGCTGCCAGTGCCACCCCCTCTTGTTTAATATTTAAATATACATTACCGATCCAATGAATTCAATGAACTTTACGAGGCGTCTGTTTATATTACTCTCGTGGAAAGTATATCTCTTTCGTTTAATTGAATCGGGCATTTATATAATCTGCCGTTATTCTGCAAAAATGAATTTAATAAAAATAATGAAAAACTTACATACTAATATTACGGCAATATTATATGTGCTTGAAGGTACGTAATCAGTTTAATTCTTTTGTAAATCAAATTGGAGAACTTTTGAAAGAAAAAGCTGAATTTTGAACTTGTTCCTTTGAATCAAAAATATTTAAACACAAATGTATACATCTGATAAAGTAAAGAAAATTGACGCTCCTTGGTATCTAGGCAGTTCTAATGTAAGGAAAATCAAATGTAGAGATGAACCTAAATAGGTAAGTTTAAAAATAACTATTATTTCATATTGGCATACTCAATGGCTTAAAAAAATATCTAAGAGGTTACACTGTTGTCCGCGTTGCTTTTAAGCCGGTCGTCCCACGGGTCGGATACAGCAAGAGCCTGCGCAGAAAATTTCCACGTTGAACTGCGTTGCAGACCGTTACCTTACAATAGCGAACTTAATTTTCTTCGCAGGGTCTTGCAGCATTCGGTTCTTGACCAGTGACCAATTCTCATGTTTTACATACAAATATACTCTCCTATGTAGGTACATGACACGTAGCCTTGAAGGATCTCACTCGCTCGACCGTGGCACGTCTTCATTAAAAGTTCCAAAAACTCTGATAACTCTTAACTGACCTTTTGAATTGTCGACCCATGTAAAAAACCGACAAAATACGCTAAGATGCAGCTCTAAGGATCAAGTAGTTAATAACCTGTGACGACAAATGGACAGTTAGGATGAGATGAAAAGGAGAAAAGAGTACCTAATAGATGAATACCAACTCACTCTGTAGGGGCTGATGGCGTCCCCTAGTGGCTGGGGCTGGCGGCGGAGCGCCCTCCGGAGCGTCCGCCGCGGTCACCCGGAAGCGTCCCCTTGCCTGCATACCGAGCCTGCAAAAACACCGAATCAACATTACTATCTGCCTCGTTACATAGCTCAGACTGATCTTTGATATACCTACACACATAAACGAACACTTGGTCACTACCCGGGTGAAGATTTAATTAGGGTCATCAGGAACGTCATTCCGGTTAGGTTAGGTTAGGTTAATACATAATTAATGTTATTAGTTTACTACTATAGTTTCATTTTAGATGCCGCTATTTGAGTTGCTTTTTAAGTTCGGCTTAAAAGATATTATTTACGATTGTCAAATTGCTATAAGTATAGGAATCCTAACAAAGCAATTCGGCTCATAACATTGCTGAGTATTCTTGAGTCGGCATTGAATCATCCTAAATAATATTAAAAATGCGAAAGTGTGTTTGTTTTTTATCCTTTTTTCAAGTCGCAATGAAGCAATCGATAGCCGAAGGACTGGAAAGTGACATAGGCTCCTTTTCATCTCGGAAAAACAATTCATTCCCATGGGAAAATTCTTTGTAAAGTAATTTCTCCCTAATTCCACGCGAGCGAAGCCGAGTGTAAAAGCTAGTATAAAATATAAATAAAAGTAGAAATGGTCAAAACAAAATAACTTTACTATTTAAATTTATACCTACATATAATTTTTTTGTGTGGGTTTCTTAAAAAACTAACCTATAAATTTAATCTAACTTAACTTATTTAACCTGTTTCACCTTTGTTTTTTCGTGACTTCTCATGGTTTTATTTCCCTTTTCAAATCTGTATTCATTTGTCATGTGTTGAGTTATCCGGTTACCCTAAAATAAACATGGTACTTGCCCACCTTCCTCTCCCCCTATCTCCTTCCTCTCCCCACTACCTTCTACATACCATAATTGGGGATGCCATAGCCTCTTGGCTCCAAACGGTTATCATTTCACACAAATTATACATTACCAAGGGTTAATTTTATATTGCCTTCACGATGTTACAGTCTTTAAGAAACTAGTCAGAAAATAATTTTTTTATGTATTAAAAGGTGCCTAAAGCGTTGTTGTTTAATTATATTGTAAATCGTGAAAGTTTGGACACATCGCTAAACTTTTAAAATTTTTATCTAGATTTCTGAAGACGAACCTCTATTCAAATTTGGGTGAACGGGATGCTGTGCTGCCGTCGGTTCCTCACTGCGATTTTTATACGAAAAAGTTGAGGATTGGGCATCGGTACTCCGGATCTTACAGGTAATCGATGTTAGTACAGCTAGCGGGCCTGACGGAATAACTGCCCTGATATTGTGAGGTGCGCTGCAGAAATATTACCAATTTAGACGAAGCTTTTCAAAAGGTCCCTGAAATCCTGCTCTGTACACTTTGGATGGAAAAAAGCGGCCATTCATCCTATTCCAAAGGATGGTAACCGCTCCAATCCGGTCAACTACTTCCCCATAGCGATCACATCTATTCTATCCAAGGTGATGGAACGTGTAATCAACGACAAACTGCTCGCATACCTCGAGAAGAACAAAATTATTAACGACCGTCAATACGGATTCAGGCGGAACCGCTCGTGCGGTGATCTTCTTGCATATGTGACGCATGTTTGGGGGCGGTGCCTGGAACGTTACGGTGAGACCCAAACTGGACATTTACAAGACTTTTGACCAGGTTTGGCATCGAGGAGTTGTCAACAAAACTGCCTTCTCACGGACTTCCCGCATCCTTAAGTGGAATGCCGACTTTTTGAGGGAAAGGTCGATTCAGATGGTCCCCGATGGTTTCACCTCTTCCTCACACTTAATAAACGCTGGCGTCCCGCAGGGATCGGTTCTGTCTTCGACTTTGTTTTTGTTGTTCAATGATCTGTTGCGCCGGTGAGATTATAGTCGAAGATAGCTTTTTATTTAACAAGCCCCAAAGGATACACAAACTCCAACAGCTCGGGGAGCTTTAAAGTGGAGAATGGATGGTTACTTTGAAACGGTTTCCTCTTGGGGAAAGAATAACCTAGTCGAATTTAATGTTTCAAAGACCCAATCATGTCTGATTTCGTCTAAAAGGCATCGAAATGACATCTAGTCTCTGTACAAATCTCAAGTGCGCCCCACTGGTGAATTTGGCTACCACTTATGGTCCGGAGCTCCAAAATGCCAGAAAAAAATCATTTACTCTGTGCAGAAACGGGGAATCGGTTTGATAGATTCCTCTATCTTAACATGCGGATTGTAATCTTTAGAGCACAGGCGTCAGGTAGGTATGCTGTCCTTGTTCTACCGATATTACAGTGGAAGATTCTCCGAGTTGTACACGGTTGACATTTATCACACGAGAACGGGTCGCTTCTACGACTCGTTATTGGGTTCTAAAGATCGGCTGTGGAACGATTTGCCGGCCTCTGTGTTTCCTCCCTCCTATAACGTGGGTCTTTTCAAGATACATGTGTACTCATTCCTCTCCTTAAAAAGACCCTCCACACAGCATCCCCAGAGATGACATGATCCCTAAGGGAAATAATTTTCCTCAGGGCCTTCTGTGTGGACCTAATGTAAAATGCGCCTCTATTTGAATCTCCATTCAATTTTTACGCCACTCAATACTTCATAACATTCCACAAAGAAACTAATCAATATAATAATCAATATGTTTGCAACCTGAAGTGGAGGACCCCAGACAAGTGAGGAACTTTTTATTTAAATTGTGGTAACTAACACCGCCACTTGTACATAAATAAATTTAATTTCCTGTCAATTTTCCAATGAATACTTATTTTTCGATCAAGTTTTTAACATGAACAGAGACAGATCTGTGGAGCATGGATAGAGTTTATAACGCTCTTAACAAGCAAATAAATGAAATCAATTATGAAATCTATTGTGACTATAATAGTGTGTTCGGGCCTTCACATCAATGTTCGAGTATTTATTAACGTACTTGCTAGTTAGGAGCGGCTCGGAGTCGTGTGGACGTAACCATTGCTGATGAAATTTAGCATCCGACAATCCAAAAAAAATCCAGTTTTACTAAATGTAAGTTATGTTGAAAATATATTCACAATATTTATATACATATATAAGTATATAAGTGTATTGTGTATATATTTAAATAAGTCTTTTTATATATTCTAGGGCCGCTAAGAGGTTAGGCTGGATAGTAGAAGACGAGCTAAGTATTTTTTTTAAACATGCAAAATGATTCTTCATAAGTTCGACCTGAAAATATACAGAAATAACTCAGATTATTTCAGACGTATCCCTCTTAGTTCTGAAATTATAACATGGATGACAAACTGTAGGTAAACAATTGAAACTAAAGAATAGATTTTGTTTGGGAACACGAAGTTCTCAGCTCCCGACGTTTTTTTTTCTATGCTACGCACATATATTATTCTGTATACACTTTAGGTAGATGATGTTACTTATAATCAATTTTGCCAAATGACCCATTTTATATGCGTAATTCATCAAATGTCTCATCAAAAAACATATCAGAACCTTTTTGGCGCATAAAAAGGAATTCAAAATCATAATTTCAACTGAATCGAAACAAGATATCTACGATATTTCCACCTGTCCACCGGAACCCGTAACAGAAAGCCCCGCGCCCCTTCGTTATAGGGGTTTACAACGTAATTAATTGCAAACGCCAATCACCTCGGACACGTGTTTCCAACAATTTATTTGCTCTAGATATATTCCTTTCAAGGGCATTGGAGTTATTCAATCATTTACAGCACAACACATTCCCAACGGGGTGGAAATAGATTGCACTGACCCGTGTTTCTTATTATACTACTATGTTACATAATGTAATAAATACAAAAGGAGTTGATGATTCTTAAAATATATTTTTCCCTCAATTTCTACTTAAGTAATTGTACTTTCCAATAATTTATGCTACAACGAATCCCATTCGGAAAAAAAGTACGTTCCTCTAACCCGCGTTTGGGTGGAATTTATTTAATTTTTCCGACTTTATGTCCGGGTTAAATCTTCCCCACAGGAAAAACTAAACCCTTCCACACACTTTTCCACAATTTATCATCTAGTCAACCTACATTTTGCAAGTGCATTATATAAGCATAGTAAATACAAAACAATACTAGAACAACACGTCAAATCACCAGAGATCAAATGGGAAAATGATTCACCGACTCCAGATATTTTCATATCAGAGGGTTCGGCTCGGTAGAACTTCTAACTGGACCTATTAATCCTACTGATCCCTCAGTATAAATATTTAAAAATACATAATATTTTATTTTTATTTCTCGCTAGAGCAATCCCGATGAGTTACAAAACCCATTTTAGAACGAGATGAACATAAATTACTTAGGTGGGAGTTAATAACAAGAAACAGTACATAAATGGAAAAATTGTAATTGTAAGTGTCACATTCAAAACAGTACACAGATAGAATAGGGAGGTTAAGTAGAACTAACTAATATAATATAACTAATAACTAATTAATTAGAATCCATAATACAACTTGCAATCAAGAAATGTGCTTCCTGTGCAACGAACTCGCTAATGTCAAAAATATAAAATATTTAGGAGTATCAATAGATATTAATCTTAATTGGAAATCTCATATTAATCAAACCACTTCTAAACTAAGATATCTAACCTACATATTTTATAGACTCAAGGAAATTTTCAACGCTGAAAAATTGAAAATGATCTACTTCTCCCTGGTGCAATCTGCAATCACTTATGGCATAATAGGATGGGGTGGTGCACCTGATACATTTATTAAGCCTCTACAAATAATTCAAAAGCACATAATTAAAGTCATATGTAACAAAAATAAAACATTTTCGACCGACCTATTATACAAGGAATCTAAATTATTTAACATTCGTAAATTATTTATATTACAAACTATGAAATATCTATTTAAAAACAAAAACAATTTCAAAATAAATGAAAACAGAATGAGCAAAAGAACAAATAATATATTTTACACCCCCCAAACCAATACTAAATTAATGCAGACGCATAGCAGTTTCATTTGTCCTCGTACATTTAACCTTCTACCACTACAAACTCAAATGATAAATAAAAAGATCGAATATATTAAAGAGGTAAAATTATGGCTGATTGACGCAGATATTGAAACGCTTTTACTATAAATTTATTTATCCTTTCTACAACTCACTTGCTGAAACTTTATAAACTATTGTACATAATGTTTCCTCTTTACTTTTTATAATAACTATAAACAAAAAAAAAACTTTTTCTACTAATGTATATTATACTTTAGGTACTTGAAATATAGTAATCGTTTTATATTACCCACACTCAGGCAGTCAGTGCCTTAGTGGGTTTTCATTTCTTTTGTAAACTATTTGGTATTATATATTATGTTATTTTATACTATCTATTAATATGTATAATATGTGTAAAGAAATGAAAATAAATAAAGTAAAAAAAAAAAAAAAAAAAACTGCCCTGCCCTGATGATGGAAACTGTAATGCTGTCCAAAACGTCGGCTAAAGAAAGAGGTAGCGCAACGTGGCAAAATACCCCAAAATAAATCACTATAATACTTTTGGCAGTGAAAATCTCATATCAAACATTACATGATTCTTCTGACCCAAATTTCCCTGTGTTTATGCTGCCTACCATAGAATTCGTCCAGGATCGGATACCTAGGTATAATACTGTGTTTCTCAACATGGGCCCTGAGTAAAATAATTTCTTTCAGGGTAGCGCTGGTACCAATAAACTGTGGGGGGAAAGGCGGTATGAGAATTTTCGAAGTGTTGCATGGCACAAATAAGGTTAAGGAACACTGTTCTAAATAAATGGTGCACGATTTATAGGTTTCGAGAAAATAGTTTTAAAAAATTTCCTGGTTTTCAAGAATTTGTATTCCCTATACAGGGTGTCCGGAAACTCGTAGTACAAGCGGGAAACTGGTGAATCTACATCACATTTGGAGTCGATTTTGTAGTATATTTTTTTTTGATTTGAGCTTTCGTTATCGAGTAAATCGAGTTAGAAGTTGATTTTTTTTTTTTTATAATCAAATTCTTATAAATTAGTACTGAAGATCAAAGTACCCAACTAATTAAAACTATTTTAAAGTAAAACAAATGAAGAAACTCGGATTTGAAGCATTATTTTGAAATCACCCTTCATTTAATCCGGTGTAATCATAAAATATTTCTGCTCTGCAGGGTCAAAACATCTGTTGTTCAACCCTAAACACCAGAAAAAACTTTAACCCTAAAATAGCCGAAAAATATTTTTTCTTGGTTTTTTTTTTTTTGTGAAAATGCTCAAATCAAAAAACTTTATGTTTATTTGGGTTCCCCATGTGGTGTAGATTCTTCAGTTTCCCGCTTGTACTACGAGTTTCCGGACACCGTGAAAAACGCGACTTGTATTACTCTGACTCGTGTTTCTAAATACTATTTAGTGAGTTAATGATGGAACAAACATAGAACAAGTAGAAAGGGAAACTACTATTTAGCTTTTGCGGACTCTAATCAGTGAAAATTACATAACTACCATCCTGGGAAGAAGTTCATTACTCTGACGCTTTGACCCGTTGTCTAACTACTGTGAGTTAATGATGTAACAAACATAGAACAGGTAGAAAAGGAATCTCCTATTTAGCTTTTGCTGAGTCCAATCATTGCAAATTACATAAAATACTTTCCAGGAAAGAAATGCACTACTCCAACCCTCTGACCCGTTTTCTAATTACTGTAACTGAATGATTTGAACAAACACAGAAAAGTTCAAGATTCCTTTTTTTTGCTATTATGATCTTCAAAAACAAGAGAGAAGTAAATACCTCTGTCCAATATTTTTACCGTTAAATATTTATATTTGTGAGGTATGTGCTTTTTGTGGGCTTTTTGTAGGCATTCGATGTGATGCGCCCAAGCACATCACATCGAATGCCTACCGAATAAGAACTAGGTCCCTGCAACCCGTATTTCTAATTACGAGTACTATTAATTAACGATGGAATGAACATTGGAAAGGTTGAGAAATATTTTTGCTTTTGTGGGATTTGATTAATTTCAATTAATAACAAATGCTTACCGGAGTGGAAGTGGGTTTCACTGACCCGTGTTTCTAATTATTGTGAGTTAATGGTGGAACAAACATGAATAGGTCGAGGATCAGATTGGTGTCGGGTAATGGGACGGAACACAGACAGCAATATGCGCGGGCGCCTGGAAGTCCGCGCTCGTCGTAAGAATGGAGCAATTAAAGTCCGGCGTCGCGACAATTCCTCTAAACTTATAGAATAGTCATAGTCTAATGTCATTTCTAATCAAGTTACTTATGCAAATACTTGTTCCCTATGCTAAAATACAAACTCTAAGTTATAAACAAGGCAGTCTAAGGACGATAAGTTTCACAGAATTTGAACCATTCATCAAATTTCTTAGTTGATTGGCACATTCTGTAAACGTTCTATTCAAGTTCTGTTATCATACAATTGTAGGCCAATGGCTTCACATAACCGGAATAATAACAGAACTTGAATAGAACCTTCACAGAACTTGAAAATCAACTTTTAAATTTTATGAATTGTTCAAATTCTGTGAAACAACCCATCCTTAGAGTTATGCTTGTTGTGTTTTAGTTTGTTACCGTTGAAACATTTTTTTTATGTGGTAGGTAATTAACATTATCTTCTCTCGAACAGCGTGCTTCGAAATCATTAAATCGTGAACGGCTTCTTCCATTGGAAATTTTTACAATTATTTTAATTTCTACAGAGGCAGGGGATACAGTAACGCAGGCGATACAGCCCCTATGGTCTATACTACGACCCTAAAAGAAGATATTCACATAGAGGAAATCGAAATTGCCCATATTAAACCGCCATCGGATCCAACACCTCCACCTCAACAGTAACCAGTTTCTAACTAAAAAGCAACTAATTAAAATTAATAAACAAGATCACATCCCCATTTTCCTGAAAAGGGATAGTGCAGGCGTTGTTCTTATACTGCGTATACATACTCGAGCTGAACTGCCGAACTGAACCTCAACCTATGGGAAAGGAACAAAGCAAATGCAAATGGAACGAAACGCCAATTGCAGTGTCTTCGTTACTTTCCTGTAATTCGTGGCTCGGTTCGCGTTTCGGTTCGCAAATGTATACGTACAATTGCTGAAGCAATTAAATGCAAGAAAATCGTAATAGGATGGCTTGCAATAGTTATAACTTGCGAAGTTGCATTATATTTTGAATGCTATGAGGCATTTCATCTTAATGAATGTTAAACAGAAGTACCTAATGATTTTATGTATATTTATAAACGTATTTAATTTCTAACAATTCAGACCTGTATTTAGTACTTTTTTTCATTGAATTGTGTATCTATAAGTCGAATCACGTATTTCCTTACAACGTTCTACCTAATTTATATGTTGGCACAATTATGTGATCGGAGCATTGATGTATTTAACGGCCCTCGCTACTAAATGTTTCTAGCGCGAATTCGAATATCTAACTCGCTGCACCTGGCAGCTGGCCGGTGCGTTCCATTCAATACAAGACACGCACAGAGCAAAACAAATTATTATTAATTAAAGATATTGTGATTATGAAAATTATGTTAAAATTTATTTTAGAATGTAATGCAATATTACAATAGCTTGATTCATGGAGGAGGTTCTCAGTAACAACATTTAATATAACTTTTTATTTGGATTTTTTTTTTGATAAATACAATTATAAAGAGTTACAAAAGGCTTCCCTTTGTTCCAGACTGGTTTCGCAGTGCGGCGGGGCACTGTTAATACTAAATTGTATAGTTTAATTTGAGGTCACGGGTTCAAAAGCCGGCGAGGACAAAACAAATTTAATTTAATTTATATAAGTATGTCATATTATAGAATTAAAATAAATTTTATATAGTTACATATAATGAATCTGTACCTCGTTCAAAAGTGGAAGATACGTTCAGTATCACCCTGGTGAGAGACCATAATTCAGGATTGAAAGTTGCTTGAGAACGGCGTAGATATGTTTAGTGACTAGATCTGAATAGCCTGGAACTTTCCAACCCCCCATCCTCCCTATCTCTAAAAATATAGACCACATACATAAGGAATATAAATGAAATTTCTTTTGAGGACACTTCAATGAAAATGTTATTGATCTTCTTAAAAATTCTTACATGTTTTGGTTTTAGCTGAAACCAATTTTACTTTACTTCTTTTCGGTATTATGCACTTTGAATTACTCAGGATTTATAATAGGCATGCAGCGATTATGTCCAGGATCAATTAATTCGGGTAGCATGCAAAAATTTTAAAAGCGATTCAGCTGTTCAACCATATTAGTCTGCCGAAATTCGTCATCCCGTAAAATTTTTTCGATTTTTATCCGAGTTCAGTCCATACAACAAACATACAAATAGCTTTTTTTGTTACATGTAATTGGCCCTGATCCTGGTAAAACCAATCGTGAGATGTATTTACCAGAATTTCTCCATTTTTGCTAACATAATTTTTTTGGATTTTACTGCTTCTTATATGAGCATGCTGCGTGCTGCGAAAGGACATTTAATTTCAATCACGGTGTATTCAGAAGAAATTCCATCTGGTGTCGCACCCATATACGGATACTCTTCATGTATGAAAAGACCACACTTTTCTATGGTAATGCTTTCTAGTTCTGCAAGCTCCTTCAGGACATTGTATTCATGTTTGACTTTGACTTTGGACAATACCCTCAACACTACATCACTTGTTCCTGTATTCTCTCTGAAACCAAACTGATTGCTAGAGAGTATATTATATGTTTCTAAGAATGATACCAATCTCGACATAGCTAATCTCTCTATTACTTTTGAAAGAGTATTGAGTAAGAATATAGGTCTGTAATTATTAACATCTAGACGATCTCCATATTTAAAAAGGGGAATTACTTACAATGAGAAGGGAACATCCCACTCTCGAAGCTAATACAGTGTTTTCCAATAAGAGGTGTTATTTTGAATAGCCCGCTATTTCGGTAGATGTTACTTTTGAAGCTGTCATTTTTTGACATTTGACAAGTAGAAACAACGCCATTAATAAAATGGAACGATACACGCTTCAACAACGCATTGAACTTATTAAAATTCACTTGAGTGAATCAAATGCAAATCATTTTGAGTGATGAGGCCCATTTCCACCTCGGTGGCTTGGTCAACAAGCAAAATCGTCGCATCTGAGGCTCGAAAAACCCAAGAGTTATTGTTAAAAAGCCTCTTTACACTCAACGTGTGACTGTTTGGTGCGGTTTATGGTCCGGCGGAGTCATTGGACCTTACTTTTTTGAAAATGAGGCTGGAGCAACAGAATGGACAACAGTGAATGGACTGCGCTACCGAAAAAAAATGAATGATGTTTTATGGCCGGAATCGGATGGTATTAATCTGGACAACGTTTACTTTCAACAAGACGGCGCTACGTGCCACACAAGCAACGAAACCATTGATATTTTACGATTAAATATCAAAATTTCACCTCTTATTGGAAAACTCCTGTATTTACAAGGTGAGATATGAGACAAGCTAATTCGGATACATGCATTTTATACACCATAACACTTAAAGAATCAATACCGCACGAGAAAGACATTTTTAAATCATTTATCACATTTGTGACTTCAGAAATGCTAGTTGGTTTAAAATAAAAATTGTCCCCTGTAACGTGAAGTTCAGATTTAAAATCATTCGCCAGACACATCTCAATAGTTTTATTGGCACTGCACAAATTACTAGCGAAGCTTGGACCAATGTCACTGAAGAAGTAATTTATATGATTAGTAATTATATTTGGACTCTCTTCTATTGAAGTAATAATACTATTAATTTTCAATTTTTTAAGGTAGTTTGTTTCTTTAGTTGTTTAGTGACTAGATCTGAATAGCCAGGAACTTTCCAACCCTCCTTTTCCCTATTTCTAAAAATGTGGACTACATACATTAGGAATATAAATGAAATTTCTTCTGAAGACACTTCAATGAAATAAAATGTTATTGATTTCTTCGAAACAATTCCTTTTTACATGTTTTGGTTTTAGCTGAAACCAATTTTACTTTGTTTCTTTTCGCTATTATGCACTTTTCTAAATACTCAGGATTTCTAATAGGCATGCAGCGATTATGTCGAGGATCAATTAATTCGGGTAGCATGCAAAAATTGTAAAAGCGTTTCTTGACATTATCAAGCTCGAAGTCATATTGGGTACGTAATTAGTGTCGCCAGTATCCCGTTTGCAAAAGTATGCCCGTTCCTTGCATAGTGAGTGGTCTCCAAATACATGTTTTGGACCATTCAATATATTCAAATAAAACTGTTTTATTTTTCCTAATTCATAGTCTTCCGGTACGTTATTGCACAACGTACAGCCGTTCTCAGGCGTAAAATACGGCTTGACACAATCTTCCTCAATGCTAAGGGATACTTCTAACAGTGATTTAAGTTTTTTGCAATAATTTCTAAGTGATTTCGGCATTCGATCTTTTCGACTGAAACATTTTTATACGATGTGCTTCTTTTATTTTATTGTAAGTGCTGGAATATTTTATATACTTTTATATTTTAAAAACATCAAATTGTTTATTACTATATTTATTAGAAACCCGAAAAAAAGTTAACAATAAATTAATTCTTAATAATATAAAATTGTTTATTACCTATAAACCCGAAAAAATGTTAACAATATATTAATTCTTAATAATATTAAATTGTTTATTACCTAGAAACCCAAAAAAATGTTAACAATAAATTGATTCTTAATAATACTATTTGACACTACACAGCTTCGACGGAAACGCACAGATGAAACATAAAAAAAGGCGACACACTATTATAGTCCCTACGCGCAACGCATAGAGTGGAATATTGTTGAAACGTCTCATGGAAGTGTAATAATTACGCGGAATTTCGAACTTTGAAAAAATATTGACACGACGGACCGTAGAAAGCGTGCATTCACGGCCACCTCATAGAGCCGAATGAGTAGGAGAATTCTTAGATGTTCATTATATAGTATTTAACGAAAATAAATTGTTAGTAAAAACATATATCTCGACAGAAAAATGTATTTACGATAGCCAAGCGTGGCTACATTATCGATATTTTGACGATTAATAACTTAGATTGTCGTTTGAATCTGACAATTCATGATTCTTCATACAACGATTGAGATCGCTAGTAAGGAAGGCCCTTAATCTATGAATCAGAGATTATTCCCTGAACGCGGTCAGTGGGGTGGGAAAAAATGACCCCACCTAAAAATAAGATTTTTTTCCTGAAATTTTTGATATTTTAGAGGTTTTCAGAAAATTATAAATTCAAATTCAATACCTTCGAACCATCGACCAGTGACATGTCTGGTTCTAAAAATTGGGTTATGAAAACATTTAATTAAAAAGAAAGTGTGTTATTTTGCATTCAAAAGATCGAATGAATCATTGCTTTTTACCTTTTTTTGGTCTGCAAAGATCAAATTTCTCTCGCAAAGATATTATGTTATGACGCGATGCGACGAGTTTGCATATAAAATCACAATCAAATTGGTGGGATGAATTATTCGACCAAATTTATAAGGCACGCCATATTTAAAGTTGTATACCAATAATTTGAACAATTACTTTTCAAAGGGTTAATAATTTATATCATTAGAGATTGGTGAATATTATTATTACACGTAAAAAGAAGAATTAAGTATATTTAGTAACGGAGATGATGGTTAAGAATGAAATGAATTTTAAAACTAATCAAGCCTCATGATGCTTGTTATTTTGTAAATATCTTAACATGTAAATAAATCTGAACTAAAGTTCCTAACAATATTAAACTTGTCACTAAGTAACAATACAGATAGGTAAGTAGATCTAGCTCAGACAGATAACGAAATCGTTAATAAAATTGCATAGATTACAATGTTTCTCAGCTGTAGACGGCAAGACTGGCAGACCCATACATGAATTGAAAAATCGATATCAATGTACGTAGTCGTGCCTTAAGAGCCAGCCTTCCGTGTAAAGAATTTCGATTTGGGTAACACCCACAAAATAAAGAATATTTAATTTAAAAAGAATCCGACAGAGGTGTCACTGTCTGAATTCGTATTAGGAGTAATTTTGGGATTATTTAATAATTAAAATTGTTCAAATACTCCGAAACAACCCGTCCTAAGTAAAGCACAAATAAAATAAATTGGCACCTGTCACCTGTCTCAGATATTGAAATTATGGCTGCATTTCTTGCACATAAAATCATGCTCAACACAACAATTCTTCCAGGGCGAAAGGAAGAATAAGATATTTATTTGTAATAGAATATATCTTAGAATTAAGTAAGTAGAAAAAAACTATCCACCCACCATTGAAAAAAAAGATACAATGTAAGCAAATAATAAGCAATTGCAGTTTATTATTTCATAGAAATTTTCACATAAACAAACCGAAAATTCTAGGAAACCATAATTGTAATAATAATAGTATTAGTATAGTAATAGTATAATTTATTATATTATCATAATGGAATTCCACACCGAATAATCGGTATCAAAAATAGAAATATGGAAATTTTCTTCATAACATTTCTCACTCAATATTTAGCACAGTGTTCCTAAACAACGGATGTTGTAGATTCATATCAGTTCTCAACTATGATTGTGTGAGCCCACCGCTTTGCCACCCTATTATAAGTTTAAAAATATATAATATATTAAAAATTGCTACGTTTATGTAAAAACGAATCTAGATCCTCAAGTGAGACACAGAAGAAAACCAACGGTAACTTTAAACAAAATCTCATTAATAGTTGGAATTATATGGTACAGGTACACAAGCTTCAATATTCTTTAAATTTAAAAGTAAACATAACAATTATTAAAAGTCACCAGGGAGGAGAATGTAACCAGGTTTGATGCCATAAAAAATCTATAGTTCACCAAGTGATCTAAGAAAGTCCTTACAAATGAAAACCTATTATTGGTCAATAATTGTACTAATAAAACCTAGCAATATAATATAATCCTTGTAAGGAAACATTCTTAAACGCAAAATTATCGCTATATAGTAAAGACCCAGGACCGTACAGAGAGAAAGAAAAGAAATAATACTAGTTTAAAATTAGTCAATTGGCATAACATGTTCAGAAACGGTTTTCGCCCGGTTTTCGCTAGCCGAGGGTAATTTATGCGTTTACGACATTTGATACAATTGTATTGTATGTGTTTTGAGTAGATATTGAGTTCAAAAAATTGATAATAACAGCTCACATCTCAACTGATTATTAAGAGAAACCTGCCCATTATTATCTAACAACACTTACTTTGTGTCATTCAATTTATCAATCCGTCAAATATCGATGATATAGATAAAGGTTAATGGACATAACTATGATTTGAGATTTTCACGGCCAAAAGTATTGTAGTGATTTATTTTGGGGGTATTATACTACCTCCTTCTTTAGCCCACGTTTCGGACAGCATTATAGTGTGCATCATCATTATGCTCTGTCCTGCCCCCATCTTCCCTTATGATGGACACTGTAATACTGTCATAAACGTTTGCTAAATAAGGAGGTAACGCAACACGGCGTATTACCTCAAAAGTAAATCACTATAAGAAAATGGACATAGTTTAATAACTGGGTTACTTTTAATGGATTTCTTCCCCTTCCGCCACATAATTTTCCCATAATTTGTAAATTGAAAACATATATTTACGAAACTTATAAATACTGACTAAATACTGACAGCCGTGTTATTGGATCCCGCCAAGTAAAACATATTTTATTTTACTGCCTCATTTCGATTAACAATACTTTTTTATTGTGGAAAATAATCAGCGAATTTTAACTACCCGACGCGACTTTTTTCATTAACCCCAAACAAGAAGCCCTGAGTAAATAATTTCTCTCAGAACTTATGTCATTTTGAGTATGCTGTGTGGAGGGTTTAAGGAGAGGAAGGATAAGATGTTTTGGAAAGGAAAATGTATGAGTGGTGGGTAGGAATCTGGGGGTCAGTATGACCAAGAGTGACGTATGAATCCATCCCTCCTACTGCGATGCGAGGCGATGGGTCGAGAGATGAAGACGTCAAAAAGTGTTTGCCTCAACCGGTCTCACACGATCTCACTGTCACGCGGTTGGATGGCTGATTCATTCGCCGCCAATACCTAGACAAACCTCACCCCATGAACGAGTGATTTCAGCGTAAGATTTTTTTTGATCCTTCGTAAATTATGGAACAAGTAAAGCGTCTTATCTTATTCTTTCACAGTTACGTGGATGTTTACAAACTCTATAGTCCATGATCTGAAAATGTTTACGATAATCTAGAAACCAAAATTCATCCTACTAGATTGTATTAGATTAGAACATTCCGTATGCTAATAGATAAATGAGATTCACTTTTTTGAAATAATTTTGTGTTCGGATAATAACAATCATATCAAATCAAGTATTTCATCGTCATGTTTTATAAATATTAATTTCTCAAAATTTCAAGATCTAAGGAAATATATACATGGATCCTATGTAGCAAGAATATTTACATTACTTTGGTTTGTAATGTTTTATTTAAAAATATATACACACATAATTTATTAAGAAATTGAAATTTGGTTACAATACGTAAGTATAACAGAACAGATAAGTATATTTGTAGTACGCTTAGCATAACTGTATAAAACAAATATTGAATTCAAATAATAAGACTTGGTACAGTAAATAAATAGAGCAACACGATTAAGTTTAATTGAAATTTTTGTTATTAAATTATGTTTGCTTCAGATATATTTAGGCACGATATTATCCTACTTTCTGAAACTAAGTTACAGCCATAATATATTATAATAAAACAAATAAAAAACTTTATTCCACTTAATTTTATTTTGACCGTAACCGGTTTCAGCTCGTCAAAGCCATCTTCAGACTGGTACACAAAATTCGTAATTTAATTAGCTTAATTAGCTTACTGGAATTACCAAATATTTAGAAATTCAACAATCTTAAACGACTTAGTAACAAATAAAATTGATTAAAACCCTATAAACTACCCCTCTCCCCCCTCCCCCATATGTTGTGTATATAAACCGTAGACTAAGAATTTTGTGTACCAGTCTGAAGATGGCTTTGACGAGCTGAAACCGGTTACGGTCAAAATAAAATTAAGTGGAATAAAGTTTTTTATTTGTTTTATTATAATATATTATAATGGAATTCCACCACGAATTATCGGTCTCAAAAATAGAAATATTAAAAAGTTACAGCCAAATATTCACTTAAATGAATTAGGTTTTACTTATCATATTTTGCATAGATTAGACTGAAGTATTTTGACAAGTGCTAAAAGCAGAGGTGGTGGGGTGTTAGCAAGAAAGATCGCAGAAAGATTGAATGAGACTATCAATATTTTACTTACGAAGGAGCTTTAAAATAATTATAAATTAATTAATAATTAGAGAGTGTATGAACTGTAATAAACCTATGTAATGGTTTTTAAATTTATTCATAATTAAACAAACCGTTTGATAAATATAATAAATAAAACATTGACAAATTATCCTTACAAAAATATTAGTATTCATAATATGTGTGCCCAACATATGACCCCAGTTAAACCCCTTTGTTTTGGGTTACAAATATAATATGTTTACGAAAATATCTGAAATCGCTTATTATTTTAGTGTACTTATTTTCATTTTTATTAGAAATTTAGTTGAAAAAGAATCACCATAACTCTATTTCTGTAAAATTATTGTAATTTAAAAATTGGTCGGTAATAAAACTAAACAAACATATTTTTGCATAATTGAAACACGGCTCTCTTCTGTCCTTGAAGTCCATCTTCAAGACAGAAGATCAGATAGTGCAAGGCTGTCTGAAACGTTGTCTCAACAATGAATAGTAAACGCAACTTAGCTTGTTTCCAAAAATGAACAGCACAATATACTATGGGCATTGAGAATTTGAAATCGCAATACCGTGCTTGATCTAGAGCATTAGTTCCAAAATAACAAAAGATTATCTGCTATTAAAAGTCATTAAAAATAATAATATGTATGATAGATAAATATACTGACCGTATAAATATGAACAACATCGATTAGTTAATGAATGAACGATACTGACCCGTTGATAAGCATTACTGACCCTGTTTATGGTAAGGGTTGGCGAGGCGTCGCCTCTCGCGCGCACGGCACCGTGTTCATCCGCAGCTGTGGGGGCTGCGAAACTTCAGTCACCACCACTGCGCCAACCACCTTTGCTGGAGATCGGCAACAACTGCCAACACAAAACAAATTACATTCTAGCTTTTTAAGATAAACACAAACAAAACAACGAGCACGATTACGAAGGGGATTCATCACCTTTGCTGAAAATCGGCAACAACTGCCAACGCAAAACAAATTACATTCTGACCACTCAACAACAACAAAACGAGCGCAATGGATTCATCCACCATTGCGCCAACCAATAAATCCTAAGTTATAGAGATATTTTAAAGGCCATGACGTGTTCAACTCGCAGTATTATATAAATCATCAAATTTTCAAACCAAAAACACATGATTTTGAATACTTTGCTATCACAAAAAAAGATTTGATTGTTCAATAGTAAAGGTTGATGAGTTGAGTACCTTCCTAAAATTAATTAAAAATTAATGTTATTACCAGTTCCTAATTATAACCATGAATGGTTTTACTAGTTCCTAAAATGAATAATGAATTTTATGACTAGTGCCTAAACATTACAATGAATGGTCTAAACGCCCAGAATCTCGAATGACGCAGAATCGCTATTCAAAAAAAAAAAATTTTTAGGAAGCTAGTCAATTTTTAAAAAACACCATCACAGATAAGTAATGACTTTCTGATTTAATAACTGTTCGTACCACCTACTGGGCAGCAATAATTACGTAAATTAGTAAAATGAAATCCTTGGTATCTTTCCGAGGAGACGAATTTATTATCAGATCTTTTGGCACAGTCCGTAATTTGCAACTTTGTTTAAGTAGCAAGTATCTAGAATATGATTTCCGTACAAGTAAACGACCAAAATAATGTATGATCTTCTCGTTCAACTGATATCCTCTATCTTAACTACCTAACTAACCATCACGCCGTTTCAACGCAGGGGTAGACAGAAAAGATAGACAGCCACGCAACTATTAATGGAACAATCATGTTACTATATTATCAAACAAAATAAGAAAGCTAGCCTACATCTTCAATACTCTAAGAAATATATTGTGCATAGTTACATTAAAAACTTTATATTATGGCTATTATTTATATACTGGTTCAAACAATGCTTTCATATAATGTTGTCTGTTGGGGTTCTTGTCACAAGACTACCGTAGAGCCTTTCAATGTTCCAAAATTAAATTTCCAAAAAAATGTAAGAGTTTTTTGTATTCGTCACAGTTATTATAAAGTGAAAGTAAAATGATGTCAATAAGGCAGTTGTACATAATACAGGCTCTCTTTAAATTTTTCGACAACGTTGATACTGCAAAAAAATCACAACAAGTGCGCAACACTAGATTGGGTTCTTCGTTAATGTATCAGCCGGTGAATAACAGAACATCTTTTGGACAAATAAGTTTTTCTTATAAAGCTCCGTTGCTTTATAATATGCTCGGTGAAAATATAAAAACTATAGGTTCGTTGAAACTATTCAAGAAAATGTTAAAAAATCTATACTGGCTGAGAGTGGTGATGTTTGTTAGATTGCCCATGTCGTAGCTTCTGTCTATCTATCTATGTATTTGCGATTCCGGTTCTCCAAGACGACAGCGAGAATCATTTGCTACTTAGCGATATCATCCTTACGCTAAGGACACCTTCACTACCTTCAGTTGCTTAGGGACCGCACGGCCTGTGAAATTGCTGCGATACATCACCGATACAACTGTTATGATGTACGTTTTATATTTATAAACGGATACGTAGATATGTAAGGAAAATTATCATTAAAATTCATTAAATATTATTTTAATATTTTCGTTCACAAAACTGTTTTTTTATCGATGAAAACCATTTCAAAACTGTGATTAAATTACAAAATAGAAACTGTTTAGTTTTTATGGAAAAAATCTTTTGGACATTTTCCGCTTTCAGTCTGGTAATTTATGTTTACATGTATAGGTATCCTTGTTTGATTTTATTATTTATTTTTTTAAAGAAAGACAAACATTCCCGGGTTACGATTAACCTGACAATATTTTAAAATCTCCTACTACCACCACAATAAGCGGAAAATATTGCTTGTGTTGTGATGGAACACTTGAACCAGCCGAGGAATTGAACACACTAAGCCTGGACGAGACACAAAAGCGATGTCAACTCGATATTTTCGATCGATATTTGTTCTGATGTCTCCCGTTATTTATTCTACTTAACCTCTATTTTTTTGTAATGTATTGTGAGTGAACTTAATGTATTTGATATTAAAATAACTACGTAACATTGTACCTATTACACGGAGAAAACATACTGATATAATATATTGCTAATTTAATAATAATGGGATGGTAAGCCAATAACGAATCAATTAATAGGTTTCCTGTTAAACGCGATGTTGGAACACATGTTTTTTAAAATCATTATATTTTCGCATTTCGTCAATACAAATATTTAGTGCAAATGCAGGTGCATCAACATGAGTTCAGATATATTAGGAATGTACTAAAATTTTAGAAGGAAACGGCCTGCAATCCCGTTTTTAACCGAATTTTATGAAATCAGCAATACTCATTTTCTCATGTATAAGATACATAAGTGAGAAGAATAGAATTAAAAAGAAGACTGCTCGGGCAAGAAATTAAAATATAAAACATTTGTTCAATTTGCAATGTTTTCTGTGTATTTCAAATGCGTTATATACATACTATTTTTTTCCGTACAAACAAATACTGTTTTAGAAACTAGTTAAATTATCTTGCCAGTGTATGTATTTGAATCAAACATTACTTTTCTAAATAATACATTTTAATATACTCGTAAAACGTGAAAAATGTTGTCCAAAACGCTAACGCAAAATTTTTTTATCATAGAAAAATTGAGAGATTTAGACATTTCGAAAAAACATTCGTTTTGTTTGGGAAATTTGTAAGAAAACTGTAACTTCACTTTTATCTCGTTCATATAATAAAAAAAATAATTTTTAAAGTTAAACCGATTGTTACAATAGCGGCGCGAAATAAAAATGATTCATTTTGACTATTTTAAGTATTTTATTACTGGAATCTAGTAAAAATATTGCAGGCAAATGGCAAAAATGGAAAGAATTATTGTTTTTATTTCTAACGTCAAAAAAATATGTATTTCCGAATGATAAAAAAAATACTCTTATAAAATATAGACGCCCGGTCACATATGATCCTTAAACACTGGAAAACAAAAAAGTGTAATCTGGGCCAGGTCTCTTCTAACCCTTTTTTTAGTCCGTTTTCTAAAACAATGTTTATTGCTATTTATAGATGTAATTATATAATAAAATCATTGAATAGAAAATATTTTGTGCTTTATTTCAACCTCCTCGAGACGTTTATTATTTACTACGCGAAAGTTTTCAAAGCTAACCGCACGTTCCGCTAAACTGTGACATAATAAAGCTCCTTGCTTATAATGTGACATGGATTTTTGAATTAAGCTCAAAGCTCTGTTCAATCAATGAAAGTAATAACATGGCTAAACCACAGGCAGTTTCTTAAGGAAACGGTTTCATGTTACTTTGATAATTTCGAAAAATCTCACCTTCATTTACAAAACCATTGATCTCAAATGGATACATTCAATTTAGTGTTCATCATTGTTCATGTTGATGAAAACTAAACAGAACTTAATCATCGTTGATGTTGATGAACACTAAATTGAACTTAATCATCGTTCATGTTGATGAACACTAAATTGAATGTATCCATTGTAGTTCTTCAACATGAACGATGATGATCATTCGATTTAGTGTTCATCTTCGTTCATGTTAATGAACACTAAATTGAACATATCCCTTTGAGTTCATTAACATGAACGATGATGAACATTCAATTTAGTGTTCATTATTGTTTATGTTTATGAGAAATAATAAAATTTGCGCTATCTTTCAATTTATAATTAATTATGACTTTTGTGTATTAATTAAATTATGAAAACTAATATATTTTTTATTCCTATTTATTTGGATTTAATAATAATCTTAAAAAATATTACGATGAAGTAAACTAAAAGAAATAGCAACCTTTATGTAACTGCAATTATATTGTTTCTTTAGATTGGACGTCAAACTTTAAGGCGACGCGAGACTCTAATAACGGGGTATCGCTCAAAGCTCACATTTTAAATAATTCAGACGAATTCGTATCGATAGCATATACATTTTTTTAGAGAGATTTCTACGGATGTAAGTTATTTATATTTAAGGCGATACACTACGTCGTTTAATATTTTAAATTGAGCCGCTATCAATAACAACCCTTACGTAGATGGCGATAAAGTTTAAATTCCCGCTTAACATCATCCGCCTGTTTTGATTTATGCAAGAAAAAAACATGGCCAAAAAGTGCCTTTTAATTTATTTTGTGGATGTTCAGGCATAAATATTAATTTTTTTTCTTTCATTTTATAAATAACTTAATTTGCCACATTATACAATAAAATCATAACCGAAAATGGGTTCGTAAGGATATTTTGAACTTTAAAGCAGTTTTCATAGGCCTTTATACTATTTTTTCTGGCCTTACAAAAAGACTTATCTAAAAAATACTCGATTATTTCAAAGGCCAAGATGTATTCTACTCGCAGTATTTAATTGAAGCATCTGAAACATTTCTAGGCGACCAAATTTTCAAACCAAAAACACATGATTTTGCATTACTACGTATGGCATCGCCTTAAGATTAATAAAAACAGTACCATTAAAATACTTTTGTAAAAAGTATTTTAACCATAAAATGAGATAGATAAGATAAAGATAATACCGGAAAGTTAAATATTCTAGACCTGCTAGGGTAAAGTCGACCACAGGTCCGTTCATTACACCGCGGTGTAATGAACGCACCGGGCCGCGCGCCGAATATTGTTTTTACACATCTAAATCATTTATTTCGCTAACATTCCCACTTTGTTTTAGAGATTTGCTAGGGCAAATTCAAACGTAGGTCTGTCCAATACGCCAGGGCCGCACGTCGTTCCTTTAGCACAACAACATTACCTAAATGGGGATGCTATTCGGGTTATACTGACTGCGAGCATTTTGGAATATCTAATTCTTGTGCTGAATTATGGAAATAAATAAAAATCATGATTGAATATTACCTACTACCTAATACTGATATCTGGTCGCCGTCACCCATAGATATTAAATGTATATATAATCAGCCTTAAGCATATATTCGACCGATTTATTTAGTTCTAGCGAGCATTTTAAGCGCTAATAAAGTTTGATAAGAAATTTTATTATAGTATTATTCAAAAATAATACTATAAAAATAATCTTACTTTTATTTTCACACAGCTGCCATTGTAACCATGTATCTGAAAAGATCGCGCAACATTTTGCTAAACTACGTAGCTAAATAATATCCTGATTTGTTTGAATTTGTGTTAGTCCTCAGTATTGATTTTTCTCTCGCTTTTTATAGTCTTATATATTCTGGCACCTAAATACGATCTTCAGAATGAAGCGTAGATCCCTCCCCGTCTAGGCTGAGTTTCATGGTGTCCTTGAGATTATAGACGGGGCAGTTTTAATATAATTGGACTACGACCTTGGAGGAAATATCCCATTTCGACCTTATTCTGACATTGCAATAATACATCTTAATTTGTACATACGTCTGACAATAATAAGTTTTACAGAAAACTACCAAAATAAATACCCTAAAGAAATTAATTACTCGGAGTGGATTGCAGAAAATTTTCATCACTGATAAGCTAACCCCACAAAATAAGCAGCTCCTGTGTTTGGCAAAGTCCACAAAAGGGATGCAAACGACTTACCATTACATTAACCACAGCAAAAAACCACAAAATGGAAGACATAGCAGACTTAATAGTTAACACAACACCAATTCCGTGTACATCTACTAATGATTCCGAAATAGTATGTCAACTGTTACTACCTAATTCTACCCTAAAGATACTCTCTATGAACATAAGAAGTATAAATAAAATTTTTGATGATACTTTAAAGAATTTCAAAAGATTTAAAAAAATACTCGTTTATACATTGTATCTTCACCTTCATATTATTTTAACACTTTTTATTATTTATTATTGTTTTTCACATTATATAATGTGTATGACTACCATAACACGGGCATTAGTCTAGTCTGGTAGTTGAAAATTGTAATGTTTAAAAATGTACATCTGATATTTAAATTGGGCCTGGTTCTATGTGAAATGCATCTACACTAGTTTTTATCCCAATACAAAGATTTAAAGATTGTCTAAATAATTTATTAATGACACGAGATAATTAATGAGTTCAAAGAATCCGCATGTAAAACAGTAACTTCATTTTTTGTCAGATTTTATCCTTTGTGAACGTTTAATGAAAGCTATTGGATCTATCGAAAAATATTTAAAATCGAGTGATAAATTCAATGGAGATGTAAATTGTATATACGTAACTGACGCGTTTAATTAGTGAAAATCTTTTAAATTAAGTATACACATTAAATTTTGGAACGGTACCTACAGGCTTCATCCTGCTAAGGACATCTTCAAGGTCTAACCAGTCAAATAGTAGCGGGAATGGAACGAAGTCATATGTTTATGTAATATACATCTATGCATGTGCATGTATGCAATACACATGTATGCATGCATATATGTGTATTTATGTATGTATGTGTATACATGGGTGTATGTATATATGTGCATATAAATAAATATTTTTTCCTTTTTCTTTAAATAACAATGTACAATAACCATTAAAAAAATATATATTTTAAATCCCATCTTACAATTTTATAAGAAAATTTAATCAATACACATAAATACATATACCATTTAATTATAACCACGTAAACACCTCAGCACAGGTTCTCCCAGTGAAGTGTTCACGAAACATATAACACTACCCACCACAGTGTCACCTACTCAAACCTACCTCACACCCAGCATAAAAAAAAATAAAAAAACACCATATTAACAACAGTTCTAAATTTATGTATTATATACAAATGGAAATATTTGGTAGACACTGTAATGTATGTATAGAAATAAATAAAAAAAAATTAGAAAAATCATTATACTGAATTGGGGTAGATTACCATTTTGACCGATTTTTACATAATAATACCATGTATAATTTATTTTTTTATTTCGTGAAAAGTACCAAAATTTATAAGACTTTGTTAAAATTTGATTTGTATAGGCGCCTACAAGCTATACCAGTTGAACGCAGTACCATTCCAAAGAAAAAAGGATGAACGTGCTTAAACAAAATTGTATTCTCGACAATTAGGTACAAAGCTTTTAAACCAAATAACGATTTTTAGCATTTTTCTGAATCGAGGACTTTAGTGAAATAAATATTATTTAAGTGTGTAATTCAGACTTCAGATTATGCCGATGTCAAAATAATACGGTAATAAAACGTTGCTTGTTCCCTGTAATCAAAGTCACGCCTTGAGAGAGATATTTGCCCCTAATGGCCACTTCGGAGTTGCTTTAGTTCACTGATAGTTCACTGCATTCAGAAAGCATTTCCTTCTGTATTTTTAGCAGTCGGAATGCGCAGTCAAAGTGAACGCTGAAATCATAAATAATTGATTTGAATTCGCTACGCGTCCCGGGAAATTGCAATTTAAGTCAAGATCAAGAAACTGCGATGTCCTTCCTGTTGATGGATAGGCGTGGGGAACCTTTTCGGGTTTTCGGAATCTTCGACATATTATTATATTACCTCATTTTACTAAGTAGCGATTTTAATTTATTTTTATATCACGCCTTACAAAGAACCCTTGAGTTGCGTCTATAGATTTATCCACAAATCAAAGTTTAAGTTGCATTCAAAACTCATGACTGGTTTAAACTTAAGATTAATTCTGCGTAAGAGTCCACGAGCTTAAATAATCGTTACATTCGGAACAAGAAAATGGTTTTCCAACTGGTTTTGGAATCCGCAACTGGAATTATAACACATCGCTCGGAAGATAAAACCACCTTTAAATGAAGATTGAATCTTTGTGCGAGTCCCCAGTAGTGTTTAAAAATACAAGACACAAAAATGGTTTTCTCCGATTTTTGCAGCATTATAGTCTGAAACTAGAATTTTATAATTGCCCTTCAATCGTGAGAACCGTTTCCTTCGAAATGCGTTAGCCGATGGATGCACAAGATGCCGATAGATCCATTCATCTTTACATTTTGAGTACAAAGCTGGTTTTAATTTAAGAGTGAATCCTTGTGCAAGTTGCCAACTTTAATTAAAACTGCACTTCAAACACGAGAATGTTTTCTTTCTAAAATACGTCTGCATATGAATATAACTACAACTGTAATTTTATCTGTAATCCATTCCCCTCATTAAATTAATAATTTCTTACGACACATTTAATTTCTTTTAAGTTAAAATAAAATAAAACTAAAAGAGGATGTTGGTTCGGTTATTTACTTTGGTCTAAGCTGCTTTCTAGTAACTTAGGTGCATATGTAAGTACCTGTCAGCTATGGGTTTCTGGTGCATACGTAAGTACCCGTAAGCTTTACCTTTCTCTTGGTTTTGTAATAGTGTAAAAATAAAAACCGTTCTCAAGTTCTGAAAGTATTTTTTTGATACTCTCGTGTTGTTGTCAGCTGGCCGCACCCTTGCTCTATACACTATTAGTTCTGCGAACCTTGCGTCCAAAAAAGTATGTTCCTAATTTACTCTCATTTAATAAATCAATACCAAAATTTCGTCGGAAATCATAAGATTTGTAAGTAGGTACCGACTTGAATACTTACCTGGTTAATTATAAAGTATGTTATATTTTAAGATACATTTTTTAAATATCAAATAAAGAATCATACGATTTGTCCAAATAAGAAACCTTACTATCTTAACGACAATTATGTTTTTCTAACCTTATTCAGGCAGTTAGGTACCATAAAATTGAAAAGCTCAATTAAGGCGATGCCATACGTAGTAATGCAAAATCATGTGTTTTAAGTTTGAAAATTTTGTCGCCTAGAAATGTTTCAGATGCTTTAATTAAATACTGCGAGTAGAATACATCTTAGCCTTTGAAATAATCGAGTATTTTTTAGATAAATCTTTTCATAAGCCCAGAAAAAATAATGTATAAGGTCTATGAAAACTGCTTTAAAGTTCAAAATCTCCTACTTACGAACCCATTTTCGGTTATAATTTTATTGTATAATGTGGCAAATTAAGTTATCTATAAAATGATTGAAAAAAATTTAATATTTATGCCTGAACATCCACAAAATAAAATAAAAGGCACTTTTTGGCCATGTTTTTTTCCTGCATAAATCAAAACAAGCGAATGGTGTTAAGCGAGAATTTAAACCTTATCGCCATCTACGTAAGGGTTGTTATTGATAGCGGCTCAATTTAAAATATTACACGACGTGGTGCATCGCCTTAAAGCTATCCACCTAGTCAAATTTTGCAAATGAAATAATGCTTGCTTGAATAATAAAGTGGATGCAGGAGCTTTTCGAAATCCGAAACTCAAAGTACACACTGTTTACGGACAGATGAATAATCAAACGTTCGAGTTAAGACAGGAATATGCTACGATCAGTTAAGAAGTGCGTTACCTTTTTGTTTATTTGTACATAGAAGTATCTTGACACTGAGATCTTAACTTCAAAGAACGAAATTTATATATTTTTCTGAGAAATAAACTACTGAATAGTGAGTTCTTTATGCTTCCAATTACAGACAATTCAACAGCTTTTTTTCCGTTTCCCTTCAGTACTTTCATCACATTTATTCAGTTTGCAATCTTTTCTTCGTATTTCAAATGCGCTGTATACATTTTATTTTTAAATTTTCCTTAAAAACAAAAACTGTTTTAAAAACCAGATTAAACTATCTTTCCGGTGTACACATCCAAAATAAATATTACTTTTTGTAAATAATAAAATTTTAATATCAAATGTGAAAATGTTGTCAAAAACGCTAACCACATTATTACTTAACTTTTTACTGCAATCATAGAAAAATTGAGAGAACTCGATATTTTGAAAACATATTCGTTTTGTTTGGGGAATTTGTAAGAAAACTGTACCTTCACTTTTACCTCTTCATATAATAAAAAAATAGGAAATATATTTTAAATTTAAACCGATTATTAAGTAAGCGGGGTGAAATACGAATTATTCATTTTGATTATTTTTAGGATTTCATTAATGAATTCCAGTTTAAATATTTGAATTAAACTGGAAAGAATTATTATTTCTATTTGTAACATCAAAAAAATTATGTATTTCCGCAAGATATAAAAAAAAAGATAAAAAAATAAAATATTGACGCCCGGTCATATATGACCCTCTAACGCTGGAGGGGTTAAAACATATTTGAAATATCTATATTAAGCGACTATTGTTGTATAATGTTGCTTTACTTTCTACTGGGTAACTGGGATCTTATAATATCACCATGTGGGATTAGTTTTTCGATTACTGAACTTAAATACTAAACTTTTTTCCATTATTTTTCAAGATTTTTCTTCTGTTATGTACTGTTATATCACTTTTATTATTTTTTACTAATATAATATTTGTTCCTGTGTACTAGGTAGGTTATACTTTTTTTTATAATAGTACATGTAGGTTTCTACTATTGTATGAAGATAGTTAGGTAGTTACTAACTACTTTCATTTATATTTTTTAATTATTACCAAAAGTCTCTTTCATTATTTAGCTAGTCCATTTTTTAACATTTTTGTTTTAATAGGAAATATTATTTCCTCGCCTTTTCACCATTATTATTTTTTTCCTACCAATTTAACTTTATTTTTACATGGGTATATATATTTTAACATAAACTCTGTTTTTATGTTAAAACTCCATGGGCATATACATATAAATATGCAAAAAAAATAATAATTATTAGATTATCAAAATGTTATCATGAAGCCGATTTCATTTTTTTAATGTACTCAATTCACTTTACTATTCTAGTCATTTTCCAAAGAGGGAAAAAAATTAAAACTTTAGGATTTGAAAAAAATTAAAACTTTAGGCCTTGTGCGGGAGACCTAAACATTTTTTTAAAAATCCAAAACTTTTTGTGGTAAGTTGTGGTACCTAGTAGCAACTTTTTCTCAACTTGGAATTTGAAAACAAACAAAAGTTAAAAATCGATACACCTTAATGTGCAAGTTATTCTATTACGCAATACAGGGTGCAGCAAAACAGACAGTGCAGTTTTGAAGGACTATTAAAAAAAACGGCGCAACTTGTAGAAATGGGATTTATTCAAGGTACATCGTGCCGTTTTATGCATCAAGTCCTGAAGATGACATCAGAAAGATGATGGCCCCAGCAGAAAGAAGTCGCAAATGCTTAAATCAAATGAGCTCGCGGGCCACCCCACGTCACCCTTCAGAACGACGAGGCGCTTAAGAAACATCTTTCGCAGTTTCGTCATTGAAACTCATCACCACCCCAAATTTGGAAATCGCACAGCACAAAGTCACTTTTGGGCAGTGAAGAGGTCTCTCGTGAAGTTACCTTGGGTTATTTTCAGCCCAGTAACGAAAATTTTGTTTATTCACTGCACTACAAAGATGGAAGGCCTGCTGGGTGGCGACGAAATAACGACCATTTTCAAGAAACGTGGGGACGTCGAAGCCCCGGTGTTGTTCTGACCAAATAATGGTAACGACTGAAAATGGTACGACCCTCCCACTACACGGGAGGTACTGGCCCATCAAAACTGCACTGTCTGTTTTGCTGCACCCTGGATTAAAATATGTTTTTTTGATTTCTCATTACTTACTTAACTCGTTAGCAGTTGTTCTGGCCCAATGATCAAGTTCATTATAATAATTGTTAAAAGCCTACACTATTCTGCTGTAACTTGACTGTAACCAACAACCGAGCAAAAAAGCTAATTCATATAATTCCAAGGAAAGTTCGTTTAAGCGGTTTCGCCTCCAGCCTTCGGTGGAGGTAATTAATAAAGTTTAATATTATCGTGCTAATGTAAATTTAATAACGTTTTGTACAGATTATAATGTGGCAGCGAAACGGTCTATAATACTCGTAGAATAATTTATGAAACTAGTACACCGAACGTCGTAGAATAATACGAGTATATCAGTGGTCTATCCAGCAGTGTGTAATGCGACTTTACCCAGACTTCGTGTGTCTCAAAATAAGTGCTGTCCCTGCTTCTCACGGCAACATGTTAATACTTAATACTCAACATGTTTAGGAGGTTTTTAATGGAATCCTTTTCTTCATGTATTTTATCCCAAGACAAGTCACTCACGATACGGCTTACCAATTCCTTCAAATCCTTAGAATTTTTCGTAAACCGAGCACTGTAAGATCCTACGCAAAAAAGTCCCACTGTGGACTGGGCTGCAAACCGTTAACTTATTTTAGTGAACTTTACTTTTCTGCGCAGGGACTTACAACATTCGGCCTATGTCAATTCCTTACCGTCCCGTGAGGGAACCTCCCAAGTAGAATTAAATGATTTATTACTAATGCACCTTTATAATAGCCGTACCTACATGTTGTTATTTCCAGATGTAGTTTTAAAGACCTTTAAAACAATAATTTGTAAATAATTTTGTGATTGTTACCCCAATGAACATGTTTGCACGGATAAAACGTACCGATATTAAATATTCTGATTTTTTTAATATGGTTTTTAACATAATTCATTTTCCTGTTAAAAATGGGACTGGAGGCCTATAACGGAAAAATTTAAAGATTTACTAACAAAGCATCAGTTAAAAGCGAATGTTTTATGAGGACGGCGGAACACGTGGTCATACAAATACTGATTCAATATCAGATGATGATCCTGCTAAAAATATATCAATATTGATACACTGATATTGTCGCATTCTGTCATGATATGTATTAGAAAAAGAATACATATTATCATTGTATTCTGAATAACTGATATTTTATCAGGAAGTTGGCATGTTGTCACTTTTTTAAAAGGATCGTTTTTCTCTGTGTGGAATTCACATTCCAGTAGGAGAAAACTTTTAGAACATTAAAACCCATAAACTAGACTGGTTAGAAGAAGCGGAGAAGATATTTATGTTTGCTCTTTGCATGATTTATGAGACTTAGACATCTGATACTCATAATAATATAAGGATATATATCGTCGCATTAATTCGTAGACTGCGTAACTCCAAATTTTTCGAAAATACGTTTTTAATGCCATCTGGTGTTAAAATTAGACCCGCATCGACTAGTAAAACTCGAAAATTTAAAAAAAATTAACCTTTTAGATAAACACAAATTAGGAAACTGCGTAAAATTATGGTGCCATTTTTACTCGCGAATACTTCGTAACTCCTTAATTCAGTATTGGCCGGTGAGCCGTGCACGCTTGTTGTGTTTTTGACTGAGGAAATTTATTTACGGTGTAATAGTTTTACCGTGAAATTAACTGAGATAAGTTGATTAATCAATTTTGAACATTTTATAACCTTAATTTTAATTGTGAAGTCACGAATAGTGTTTTGTATCTGTAGTCTAAACTGACGTCTTCTGCACCGTGTGACGCTCTGCCGTAGCTCTCTTGTTTTATGTGCCTCTGCGGTTTCGTAAATACCTAATAGGTCCTTGTTCTGTGATTATCTCTTCTTCAAGGTCACCATCTCTTTGCAAGTGGATCTCCTCCTGATGCATATCCGGATCCGGTTCTTCACTGTCCTCTTCAAACAAACCCAAAATATTTACGGTGGAACGTGCGGCAATTCCATCTCGTCTCTCCTCAGACACAGTCCGTTCTCTGTCAGGCATCTTCCGCGGGTCAAGCACATGTCTTGGTATGCCATCTACTTCGATGTTGTTGACTGAAGTAAGTCCTGTCACCCTTCCATGCACGATGTGCATCTCCCATCTACTGGTTTAACCGCAAGAAGATCGCCCACTTAGAGCTCAGTCAATACTTCCTCTTCTATATTCACTTGCGCAGAAGGGTGTCTCCACGAGTGTGAAGTGTGAACTATACTAGACAGCGCAATACCTCGATCATCCTGACTTTTTGCAGCCAAAGATTGTACCGAAACACTGCCTGCAGGGGATCGCTTCCACTTCTGGCTGCAGTTCTCTTTATTGTTTGATGATGTCGTTCAACTATACCGTTTCCAGCTGGTCGGTATGCCGCGCAAAATCTTTGACGAACATTCCATCTCTTACACTTATCTGTAACACTGTAGGAATAAAATGCAGTACCATTGTCCATGAGAACTACTTTGGGCGGGCCTCTTTCCCGAAACACTTCTTCCAAATGTCTGATAATCGAAGCTGCATTATCTGACTCGATTTCCCGCCACACGGCAAATCTACTTGGACCGCAATCGATAAATGTGAGTAAAAATTTCCTACCGAAATGAGTAACATCAACTGCCAAGCGACTCCAGGTTGTCACAACATTAAGATTACCCGCTTCATGGGATGATGGTGGAGGGTCAATTGTCCTGCATTGTACGCAGGAACGCACGCATCTATCGACGTCCTTTCTTCTCGCCTCGGGATCGACCAGCCGGGCAAGATGAAGCGTTCACTTTACTCCAAAGTGATGCTGAGCATGAAGAGTTTCTACGCTTAAAGTACATGTTTGCTCACCAGTTCCACTTTCAAGTCTCTCCCACCTATCTTCACACTCTGAGGAGTCTCTTTCACAACGTTTCCTGTCATGGCTACTCTTTGCCCGGGTCTTGCAAACCCTAGTAAGTACATCAGTTTTATTTCTTACAGGACAACAAGGGTGATCGACAATGTCAGATCAAATTCTTCTACAATCTCCTTCATCAACTTCAAGCGTCACTTAACGATCATCTCTGACACGACTACTCCCGGTCAGTGTAGATCTCACCCAGCACGAAACCGTCGCCGAATCTGTAATGATCTCCAGAGTTTGAAGATTTCACTTGAGAGTCAGATTTAATCCCTTAAGGAAGGAAAAGTACCAGCATTTACAAGACTTAAAACAGACATTAGAAAAGGATTACCACTCCTTTAACGATAACCTTCCGCATCATTAAAATCATTAAAATGCATCTAAATAGACTGCCTCGACATACACATACATTGTTGTGTTTTATTTTGTAAATGTAAAATTCCTATCTCCCAAATTTTCCGCTAGGTTGTTCATAAAACTGTTCGCAGAAAAGTATGTATCTTTTGTAAAATGCGTATCTCCATTCTCGGTTTTTACGTAAACTTCCTAACTCCGATTTGAAATAGAAAGCCTTAACTTACAAAAGTTCAATGATTGAAAATAAATTTCCAAATATATTATATGTTCGAAACATAAATAAAAAGAATAAGCCGTCTTTAATTTTTTTTCACTACGAGGTTTTTGTGCCTCCTGTAAAAGCCTGGTTATTCTATTGCTTCTCACACCACTGTCGAATTTCGTACGTCGTACTTCACCTACGCATCTTTGACACTTTGTGTGGGATAAGACTGTAGACTTTTTTCATAGAGGATTTTGGAACGCAAATCAAAAAAAGGAAATGCGTCAAATATACGTTTGAACGTACGCTTCACTCATAAGTAAGTAGTTTCTTTTATCTATACCTATAACATCAAACAAATACAAATAAACACAAATCCAAAGAAGTATTCAAGAATGGTTGTCAAGAAACAGGGAACAGTTATAAGCCTAAATACCACAAACAAGACAATGACAAGCCCGACCATCACTAGAAGTGTAGGTACAATTGGTTTTTTTAAGTGAAACATCGTTTGGCGAGCCTGGGATTATCCTTCATTCAACCAGCCTTGTGACTAATCGACTCTTTCCGCCCATTTCAATAAAATCATGGTTGGTATTATTACAAAACAATAAACAACAACTCCTTTGTAGGGATATTCATAAGCCCACTTAATTAAAAGTCACAATTGAGAACTCGGTACAAAAGTTTCAGGTGCAAAATACCAACCATTTGATCTTAAAAATCGACAAACGAAAATTTATATAGGAAGCCATATAAAATATAATTACTCGACATATTTTTTACAATATATTTTGAACTTTCTCTCACTCAGATCCCGAAATCACATTATTATTTGGACTCTACAACGTGACAAGTCGAAACCAATGAAAGCAAACTATTTATTTGTCGAACAGTTTTAAAACTACAAGAATTTTTTTATCTACCTGCGGCACTTGTGACAAAAAACACTGTTGTGCAAATAATAAACATTTGGCAAGCAAAATTACGATATATTATAAATATAATGTTTTGTCGTTTTGGACAACGCTAGTGCTAAAGCATCGTTAAAGCAGCATTAACTCGTAAACGAAGCGTGTTTAGAGTTATGCATTGTAAAAATAGCTTGGAAAAACTACCTCTATTAATTTAAACACTAGATTTAGGTGTTACAGATGTTTCGTATTTTACAGGCGAGAAGTTTTAAAGTTTTGTTGCAATTTAATTAAATTCCCAATGGCAGTGTTTAGTTGTCACTGTAACTCATCGATTTACACATATTTAATAATTTCATACAATGATTATAATTTAAATAATAAATATTTTTGCAATACGTGGGTCAATATTAACGATCCCACACCTTTCTCACTACATAATATACCTTTAAAGATATAGTTAGATAAAGATAAGAGAACTATTTGCTTGTTGTGAAAAATAATGTACAAATGATAAACTTATTATTCGTTTTTATTGTTTATAGAATAGATTGCGTTCGGAAGACTTGAATCGGTGCACGTTGCACACACAGTATGTAATGGTAAATGTGCAAAGTCAGTAATCCAGTAATCCGGCAGTTAATTTGTAGAGTCACTTGGGGTATCCGTACGCAATTTTACATTAGGATTTTTGTATTTAAAATCTTTGAATATAGTATTCAATTTTTTTTTTATAAAATTATTGATTATTAAGGTATCTCAAACGAACTAAAAAATCTCAAACGGTTCATAAGTCAAAAAGTATAATTAAAATTTCACATGCATGTAGATTGCGTACCCATGACCGTTAGGCGGGGTAAGCACACGCATGCCGCTGTTCGCACTCTGCTTCCAATCTGCTTTTGGGCGCAAAATGTCATCTTTACAATTTCGCGGAATATTGCACTTAAGAATTGAACATGAGATGAAATATGTATATGTTTAAAAATGTTTATGTAATGATGTAAGTGTGCGCACCCACTAAAATGCCTATGCTTACCCCCGCACACTTTCCCCAAGGAAATATGCGTATGCAGTTTAGTGTGTGCGCGCACTTACCTCATTTCATAAAAAAAAATTCAACTTAAAAAAAAATAGATAAATGGTAATCTGTAAGAGAATTGCCACTTTGAATTAAAACTAACACTATTTTACTAAGAATTGTCAAGGACTACACCGTTTTGACGCAATTGGTAACACAATAGCAACCAACGGTAAAAGAGTCGAAACAAATAAGAAAACCACAATAAACAATATTGTATGTATTTTCTGTAAAGGGCTCAAAGTACACACGAACGTATTCGATGCGACCTAAAGCACTACAAAATTGAGGAATAAGTGCAGGTGAAGCATGAACGAAGTTGTCGCAAATATCGCCGCGCACACTTCGCTTGCGGTTACCCCACGTGACTGGATCTTTTAAAGCTTATACGTTATATTATGTACATACATAGTTACGAATATAACCGTGACATTCTCTCACGTAACATACTATTATTTATATTTCTACCCCAAACAAAATACTAAACTAATTACTAGTAAACACAATGGTTTATAACGTGAACCAAAATGAAGTTTATTATTTACGCTTAGTAAAAACTGATTTGGTGTCGGTTATTTATTTATCTGCGGAGCTTAATACGACGGCGGCGACAAAGGGGTTAAAGGTTGAACAATTAAAATCCGAAACTTACCTTATGTAAGTACTTTGATTCTATTAATATGTACTTGTGACAGTAAGTCAAGTTTCAAAAATTTGTTTGTGTTTCGTGTTACGTGAGGTATTGATCATTTCACGCAGCCAACACACGAAAACATCGCAGTAAGTTTCACCAAGCATGGTGTGCTTTAATTGAAGATTTCGCACGTTACGTTCCAGCAATAAAAATTAGATACCTTTGTACTTAACCTCAAAACATGTTTAAACTATAACTTTTCAGGTATTTTAGTTACAAGCGTGTGACAGTAACGCTGTATTAACTTGTGCGTATATTATACACAACAAAATAAAATAAAATGTAACTGACAATCTTTAGCTTTAAAACATGATAATTTTAATTCAAAGCAAACAGGTTAGAAATGATTATTTTCATGAATATGAAAGAAAACTTTTCTCTGCATTTCTTTAAATAAAATGTTTTTTATTAAATTTAGTCCTGAACAGTAAAATAAATAATGGCTTATAATTTATAATAAATTACCTTTTCTGAATCGATACTCCATTAAAACCAAAATATTAAAGCTTCCGTAAAGCCACCTCACTATGCGACGTTTGTAAAATACTGAAATGGACTCGACCGAAAACGCCGGCCCTACCCCGAATGGCGGCGGAAATGCCCGAGCTCCGAAAAGCGCCGCGACGCCGCGCCCCCTACTGCGTGTGTCTGAGGACGCCAGCAATAACCGGTTACCCTGATTGATTGCAATCGGTATATTGATGTTGGTGTAACACAGCGTCATCGGCAAGCTGTCCGCCAACCAACCAACCAACTACTTTACTTTCAGAGACTTGTGGTTTATTATTTATATTTTTTATTCATTCTGGAACATAAATTGTACACTAATTGTTAGGTTATTATCTAAACTATTCGCAACAACAACAGAACAAGATGTAAACATTTATTTCCCAGTGTAGGTATACAAAATAACAATGGTTATAGATATAATATTATTGATATATTATTATTATATAATATTATTGATACCTCACATCAAACAAATCACAAATAAACTTCTCAAAACAATACACATTTTCCTAAACATAAGAAACATATATAAAATAAAACAATTGAAAACAATATATTTTGCACTTTGTCAATCAATAATAGAATATGGAATTATTGCTTGGGGAGGAGCAACAAACTCGGCTATCAATTACATAGAAACCGCACAGAAAACGATCTTAAAGGTAATACTAAAAAAACATAGACTGACTGATACAGACCAAATATTCAACAGCTGTGACGTACTAGATATACGCTAATTATACGTTAAAACACTACTAAACTACATTTTTGACAAAAAAAAATAAATTTCTACATACACAAAATAACACTAACAGACCAGTTAGACAAGCGTACAAAGAAAACATAAAAACTCCGACAGTAAATTCAAGCTTTGGACAAAGACACTACCAATACCATGCAATAAAAGCTTTCAACAGTTTAAAACTTGAAATTAAAATTGAGGAAAATAAAAATAAATTCACACACAAAATTACAAAATGGATTAAAGAACAAAAAAGACAATATTACCAAAATTTCATAGCATAAAATCCAAATAAAACCTTCACGTAACACACAAAACCAATATAAACACACAAGATTATTTTCAATGTAATATATATATATATTTTTTTTTTAAATTTTAAATATATTATTATGTATTTTTAATTTTAAATGTATAATTTTTCTCATTAAATGTATTATGTAGTTTATATTTCATATTATAAAATGAAGGCCTCAGCAAGGGCAAGCCACCCAGTGAGGCCTACATTACTGGAAAACCTGAATTGTTAAAAATATTGTACCTAATAAAATAAAATAAATAAATATGTATTTGGTTGTTATTTTTCAGAAATCTATTTACCTAATTCTCCGTTATTTCTCAATGTAATCTTCAATTTAATTCTCTTTTAAAATATATCTATTTGAATTTCGATGTTTTTCTGGCTTGAAAGAAAAGAATGAATGATTGAATGAAATGGAATATTAGAAGTTGAATTTTTCCCGACAACCGATCGACCTGAAACTTTTCAGGCTCGATGTCGATGGCAATGCATTATATCAACGTTTAGCGGCAATCACGCGTACACACGCGGACATGTACTCATTTCTCTGAAATTAGATGTATTTAAATAATCACAGCAGTTAATATACGAGATAAATCTCAATCCCATCTAATTGGGATTTTTTTCTAAGGTTTTAGCACCGTTAGCGGTGATTATTTGATACTTATTTTAATATGGAATTATTGCTTGGGGAGGAAGGTTCAATCCTCAATGAAATCAAAAGAAGATAATTCTTTAAAATTAGCTACTAGTAGACTCAAGAGATGTTGCAACTAGATCGAAAATAGATGTAATGTAGTAAAAAAAAACGTTGTTTTTTACGGGTTGATTTTTTTCCCATTGAATCTCTCATTGATTGTTCATTTAATTTTACTCCATTTATTATTGAAAATTATAAATAATTTTTACAACTATCATTTATAGCTTGTACTAAAAATCACGAGTGGTAACTTTTATTTCTGTCTGAATAATTTGTTTGTATTTTCTTGTGATGAACTTTGCCAGTAAGTTTCTTGTTTGCGGCGATTAATTCGCATTCGCATGCCGAAATCGACCACTCTACGTCAAGTTATGTGAACTATTAAACATCGGCACATGTACTAGTAAAGCCTTCTGGAAATATAGAGACTAGTCTAACTTGTGGGATCGGTGCAATTTGGTATAATATTTTTTTTTTTTTTTTTTTAATATGCAATAACTTATTTTTTCAGGAAATTACCGGAGCAGAGTGGGAAGGCTTGAGGACTGGAGACGAATGGCCAAGATCTGGAGCCGTTGGAGAACATTTTTGGAGGAAGCCAATTCCTATCCTGGGATTTAGCACCGTGATGACATTTTTTTCTTGTAAATTTATGTATAAACTCGTTGTGTTTTGGTGTAGGTACCTGCAAACCTACGTTGTGCATGATGTATAACAAAGCGCATCGAATTATTATCAGAGTGTTAGTGGTTTATGCATTGACGTAAGAAAGTGAGTATTTTCTATAAAACAGTGTATATCCGCAAGAAAAATGCTACACTTTGTCATAATATTTACAATGCAGATCTCCATTACTGAAGTTTGATTTCTCGCCCACTTTATTAGCCCGCACTATAGCCAATAACTACTTATCTCGGTTTAGTTTGGTAAAAGTATAATGCAGACCCTAGGTAGTTATTATGTATTTTAAATTTTCAGTTCTTCCACAAACTAAAGTTTTTTTGCCGAGTTTTAATTGTGATTATTTAAGGGGGGGCTAGGGTTTTAAATTATTTTTTTTTGCATTTTTTTTTTAATTTTTAAATAAATGCTTAATATGTTAAGAATATTGTGTTCAAATTTCAAGTTGTTTGGAGCAAAATTGACGAAGTTACGAGTATTTTTATACCTGTCGGATTTTAATCCCTACCCGACCATACGTATAAGCCGAGCAGAGCAGGAAGCTGAGAGACAAACTAAAGAAGGCAGGATTCGTCGTAGACAGGAGCAAAAAGGTGCTTTAGACATCATGGATGATAGCAACATCCTTTATGGACCTGGCATTGATGATTCAGTGTGAGGTAAGCCGATAAAATTTGCTTATAAACGTTTAATACCAGATTTTTAGTGTTCAAAACTTTATAGCGTTTTTCCCACAACTCACGTTTTCAAAGTCGGTGACCGTCATAACTTCAAAACTACTTCACCGAGCCTTTTGAAATTTTGAAAACTATTTCTATACATAATTTACAAGGTAACGCTGGAGAGTTTTTTTCAAATTTGTCAATAATTATTATTTTACAATAACAAATTAGCCGATTTTTTTCACTAAAAATAGCGTTTTTCCCTTCAAAGTGTTCCAAAAAAGTGAAAAATTAAAATTTCGAAAAACCCTCCCAGCGTTACCTGAGAAAAACTATTATCTAACGAATGAACTTTATTTTTTTGATTTCAGATGACCCAGCACCGAGTTATGAGGGGCACCGCCATTCTACTTTTTTTTGAGACACGTCCGAATAATTGCTGCCATTGCCGTGTTTTTTTATTAAAAAAAAAAAAAAAAAAAAAAAAATTCTCCGTGAAAATTTTATACAACATTCTTAAAATGTCATACTTTACTGTCCTATTAGATTTAATAAAGAAATTTTAAATGCGTTGCCACAAAAAATTCACAAAAAAATTCATTTTTTCGTACGAATTAACCCTAGCCCCCCCTTAAAGAAGTATTGAGATTCTTCCTCTTTGAATATCGCGTGGTGCTCTCATTCCCAAATATGGACGCAAAAAAAATTACAAATCCAAACCATCTTTTTGCTATGTAAATGCACGTTTAAGTATTTTAAGTACTTCTGATACTCTCTTCCACCTTACTTAAAAATAGAAAGGAAAAAAAAAGTATGAAGGTATTAAATTTAATTTTTTTAAATGTGTAAATATATTTTTTGTAATTCAACAATGAAGGAATTGCAACCATGATGATAAATTCAAAACCCGGAACAAAATAATGAATTCAGATGTGCGACACGTTTTGAGATTTTTACCAGAGAGATGGATGTTTAGAAATGTATCTTCAAAGTCGAGATAAACAGTACTGGTTACTATTAGATTTAATGGCACCTCTTTTCTTAGACTTTTTCCAAATAGAAAGTTCTGTCATCCAGTTGGAGAAGGTTTAAATAAACTATCCCTTGAAGTACATAATGCATAATGTGTTAATAATTGTTTAAAATTATATTAGCATTAGCTGCGAGGTTTATTAAATTATTATTGTAACTTCAGTATGAATGTAGCTACGCGAAGATTTTTAAGGAGTTATAAAAAATTTGGTAATAAAATATACAGTATTTTGCATATTTGTGTACCTATCTCACACGGGCCACCCAGGCCACCCTAAATATACGTCGCAAAGATTTGAATGAAATTAAATTCCGATAAACTGTAAGATATTATAACTTTTCCACCTTCAAATTTGTTAAAATCCGATTTACCTCGATTAAATGCTGGTAATAGCACAACTACAATTTTAAAAACCTAACTGAAAAAGTTACTGACCGTAGCCGACCTGGCGCGAGTAAAATTTCGGTGCCCGTTGTCAGAACCAGTACACGCCTAGGTAGAAGACAACTATAATCAATAATATTTGGATGATTTGTATTTTTTTGTAGCGCCACATCTATGAAAAATAATCTCAAGGGCGATGTGTAGGTAGATTAGGTATTAACAGCGCCTTGGCGACCTGGCAATTCGGCGCCTGGAGCGGACCGCTCCAATGCAACCGCATAGAGCCGGCCCTGATCATAAATACCGAACTTCTCACATTCTTTCGTGCTTGGTTTTAATATTTCGGATGACTTTTACTCAATCATATGCACAAACCGTCATTGTTTGATTTAATTTATGTAATGTCGTGAACAATATAAACTATAAATCTCAAGCAGATCATTGAGCACACTCAAAGCTTTTTTGTAAAACATTTTACCTAAATCTACACTACAACTATCCTTGATGGCTTTAAATTGTATGCACGTACATGTTTTCGCCTCTCACATGTAGGTAGACACCTACATTCTTCGGAATTTACATGAATAAACATTTAATCGTCCCTATTTTAACATCTCACCGACTTAAGGAACATTTGCATGGGTATCTAAGAATGTAAGCAAACTTAACAAATCCTCGCTGCCATTTAAAAGAAAGAAAAACATAATTTATATTCCAGGTGTGATTCCCCACCTAGACCTGAGTGCAAACCTCATCGCTGGATGGTGGACACTAACGCTGTACGAAACGTTGGCTAAATAAGAAGGAAGTGCAACACGGCATAATTATTCACAAATTTAATCATGAAAATTTATTTTGTCCAAAATTACTATTTTATTATTTCACTTATCAATATTGGTTGGTTATTGTATCAAATCAATAAAGTCACTTGAAAGCTATTTGGCAAACACTGGTACAATCGGATACGGACTACGCTGACGTAAATTATTTATATATAAACGACCTTACAAGTTAACTAGAGCGACTTTAAAACACGTGTACCTATTTGGTATATTTTTTACTTTTGCAATCGATCACATTTCCGATTACGGCACACAATTAGCAGCCTCCCGTCAGATAAAAATTGTGAGACAAAAGAAGACAAAACACTTGAACGTCTTACACATACATAAGGCATTGTTTGTTTTCCGTTCCTCTTTTTTTCTTATAACCTCTCGTCTTCTTCCCTGTTCTTTATTTTTCTTACCTCTCCTATCCTTTTCTTACCATTCCCCACATCGAGGACAAAATAACATTATTTTACTTTTTCTTTGGCGAAATCGATTTTATTTATTTATTTATAAATTCACACCCGGCTGGGCTTTTACATGTTATTTTTTTACAAAGAACACAACAAAATCAAAAAGAAAATAGAAGACATAATAAAAAAAAAACAATATCAAAACGAAATAAAGTGGAAACAAGACACTCCACCATGCAAGATGGAAAAATAGAACACTAGGAAAATTACAAAACTTTGGTAAGATAAACAGAGCTACTTAGTTTCTATAGTTAAATTATATTATATTTGATATTCTTGACTTGTTTATATTTGGTGAATGATGTGTTGAATAATATATCAACAAAATCTTTATAGTCACTACCCAAATTTTGTATACGGCGAACGGGGGTATAGAATTGAGATTCTGTGTTGGAGTTATCACAATAGAACGGTAGATAATGCCTCGATGTCGGTTTGCGAGGTACATATAAATAGTTCAGGGCTGTCAATTATTGAAATTATGATTTTATATAAACATTTTAGGTCATTAACTATTCTACGTTCAGATAATTTTAGTAAATTGAATTGACATAGTAGATAATCATAGTTGACGCATTCCCTTGTAATACCCATTCTGAAATTAATAAATCTTAAGATTTTTTTTCTTCTTTCTATCGTGAGTGAATGACTAGCGTAACTAGGTGACCACACTGTCAAGTTGTACTCAATTTGACTCCTAACCAATGACATATACAAATTTTTATAGGTTTGAATATTTTTAAATTGGCTGCAAATTCTTATAACAAAACCCAACATTTTCAAAGCTTTATTTGAAGTAATTTCAATATGGTTTATAATATTCAGTTTTTGGTCAAAGTTTACACCTAAATCATTCAACTCGGTTACAGCAGTTAGAACTACATCTTCGATGGAGTAATCATAAATAATTGGATTTTTTATTCTATGAAATCTCATAATTAGACATTTGTTTATATTTAGTTGTAGATAGTTCTCTTGGCACCAAACAAATACTTTAAACAAGTTAAAGTTACTTGACAATGTTTGACAGTCATTCATATTTATTATAGATTTGTATATTTTCATATCGTCCGCAAACTTTGAAACTTCGACATCGTTGAATATAGTGAGCACATCGTTCACAAATATCAAAAATAAAATTGGTCCCAAATGTGACCCTTGGGGGACACCGCTGGTAGCAGTAAATTGTATGTTACTTAAATAACTGTTAAACCACATGTATAAATACCCTGCTATTCCTAATTTATGAAGCTTTTTTAACAACAGATCGTGATTAACTTTGTCGAATGTTTTGCTGAAATCAGTATAGACTGAATCAACTTGAACTTCTTAGACATGGATTCGGATATATAGTTTTGGTAAATTAAAAGATTGGACAAAGTAGATTTTCCTGAAGTGAAACCATGTTGGTTAGGTAAAATTACTGGCTTGATAGAGTGAATGATTTTATTTATTAGAAGTTTCTCAAACAATTTTGGAATAGTTGATAAAAGACAGATCGGTCTATAATTGTTCACCTCATTTTTATCTCCTTTTTTAAATATCGGGGTGAGGAAGCTGTATTTCCATTTTTCAGGAAAGTGTCCTGTTTGTAATGACTGGTTGAAAAGAAAATGTAGTGGATATGCAAGAGTAGTGGCGCAATTTCTTAAGAAAACAGGTGGAATAATATCAGGACCTCCGCTCTTGCTTTGATCCAATTGTTTTAGCTGAGTTTAATCGAAAAATTGTGTACCTGAACAATTTTTTATGTAAGTGGTGTTTGGAGTAATCATACAGTTGCAGTGGGTAAAAAGTTGCAAACAAATAGGTTTTTGCAGTGTGCCAACATACAATCTGAAACAGAGATGGGTCGATCGATCATTTTACACGACCCAAAGTGATCGAGTTGAGAGTACCCGCTCTTTGATTGGGTACTTTTACAGATGTAAAAAGCCATTCAGTAGGGAAAGAGATCGAAGTGATCGGGTCGAGAGTAGGTACCCGCTCTTTGATTGCGTACTTTTACACATGGAAAAAGCCATTCAGCAGGGAAAAGAGATCGAAGCGCGTAAGCCGCCGTAAGTACCAGTGGTATGAAGTCAGTAAAGAGATCTTTGATAGGGTTCTCTTGTTTTAGGGCCGACCTCTGCAATCGGAGCAGTCCGCTCTGGGTGCCGACTTGCCAAGGCGCCCAGGAGTCAAGGAACCAAGGCGCTGATATTATCTAACACCTTACCCGCTGGAGTTATTGGGGGCATGTATATACATTTACTATATTATTTAATCAATACCATTCCTCAAAATATTAATATGAAAACATATGAAACTGATCATTGGGGTTTAAAGCCAATGAATCCACCAAATTTTTAGTTTTTTTATAATGACACAAGCGATCTCTCAAAACGTTTTTGTGGAATGGCAAAATATGCCAAAAATAACTTTATTTTTAAATTAACCCCATAAAAAGTAACTGTAGAAAAGTACAATGGCTGGGTAGTTCGCGATCGACCCAAGTCGGGTATAAACCGTAAATCTGGAGCAGTTCAAAGAAACTCTTGCCAGTAAATAAACTCACCTTTATAAAAACGTTAAAAAAGGTTAAGTAAATCACATCTAACGAGTGTGGTGCTTTGGAATGTTTATTTTTCTTCACTTTTCGGGGAATTCCTTCCCACGATATTCATAAAAATATTCATTTACCAGAATACACAAGGTGCTAATGTTTACTGTACTGTTGAGATCTGTTTTATGTTTTCAGAGTTACATAAAGAATATAAACATCTCCATGTTCGATAATAATAACACGACATTTAGGTTCTTATTAAATCAGATATTTGATTCATTTTATAGAAATCATATTATATTAAAATTAAAATTTAATAAAATATACTGAAAATGTTAAATGTCTTCCCCAGCACGGGAAAATATTATGAAATACAATTATGTTAAAAAATAAATAAATAAAAAAGGTACATATGTTATGAAAAATGTTTTTAAGTACAATTTTTTTTTATCAAAATAACTATTTTATTACAATAAAAAGATAATATTACCCCAAGAAGATCCGGTGAGAAATTCCAATGCTAAAATTTCACGCAATGAAAATGCTTCTTTCTACACTACTCTGAGAATGTTTTATTATTAGTGTTAATCCTGTTTAAAATGTTATAAACTCCATCCATGTTTCCAAGTGGTGAACAATTGGACCTAAACAAATGACATGTCCATCTAAAAATAAAATGATAGATTGAAAGATGTTAGCAATGCTACTAAGCGGCATAAAAATGTAAAATAGCAACTTACGATTTCAAAATGCAATGATTACACAATATTTAAACATTACATAATTATAAAATCCAATTTGTGAGTGTTAAAAATGATGAATATATATGATATTTACAGTAGAACCCCGTTAATTCTAACCCCGATAATTCGAAAAAACGCGTAATTAGAAATTTTCGCCAAAAAAATATCCACAGAAAATTTTTTTCATACAAAATGATTTTTAATTCGAAATTCGTTAATTCGTAATTCGAAATTTATTTTTGTCCGCACACGAAAATTTGTTTGCGTAAATAAATCATAAAATTTCGTAAATCTGAATCTAAAAGACAGCCATAACGGTAAAATGCCGAAAAGTGTATTTTTACGTGACATCGCCCTAATTAGTATTATTATTTTGTAAATCGGAATCGATTTACACTGGAATGGCGTATTTTTTCCAATTTATTCCGATTATCCGAGTTTGAAGGGCCGAGAAAATTCGTTTTACGCGGAAATATGCTGTAGTTTTATGAATTTACACCAAATATCTGAATTCAAGGGGTCGGCTGCGACGGAATTCGAACGCTAAATTTCAATTTACGCGGAAATACGACAGATTTTTACGAATATTCTTCAAATATCTGAATTTAATAGTCCAGCCGCGACGAAAATTCGATTTACACGGAAATATATCGTATTTTTACGAATTTATTATAAATATCTGAATTTAAAGGGTCGGCCGCGAAGGAAATCGGCCGCGAAATTACGATATACGCGTAAATATATCGCATTTTTACTAAATTTACTTCGAATATCTGAGTTAAAAGAGCCAGCGCTACGGAAATCGGGCACAAAATTTTCGATTTACGCGAAAATATTACGTATTTTTACGAAATTTATACAAATTCACAAATTTCACAAATCTTAAAATTTCACAAATCACAAACAGGTTCACAAATCTTAAAATATCTGAATTTAAAGGGTCGGCCGCGATGGAAATCGGCCGCGAAATTTCTATTTACGCATAAATATACCGCATTTTTACGAATTTATTGTGAATATATGAATTTGAAAGATCCGGCCCGACGGATATCGGCTCCGAAATTTCAATTTACGCGGAAAACATCGTATTTTTTACTAAATTTACTTCGAATATCTGCGTTAAAAGATCCGGCGCTACGGAAATCAGCCGCAAAATTTCTATTCACGCGGAAATTTGACGTATCTTTACTTCGAATATCTGAATTTAAAGGATCGGCCGCTACCGAAATCGGCCGCGAAATTTCGGTTTACGCGGAAATGTGTGGTATTTTTATGAATTTGCTTAGAATAACTGAACATGAAGGTCCGATCGCGACGGAAATCGGCTGCAAAAATTCGATTTAAACGGGAATAATTGGTATTAATAAGAGTTTACTCCAAAGAATTTGAAGGGGCAGCCGAGGAACTCGATTTTCGCGGTTTTTTTTTCATAAAATTTCGAATTACGTGGGAATTCGTCAAAACGAAATTTAATTTTTGATGTCCGCTGGATTTCGAATTAACAAGGTTCTACTGTATAACATAAATTTCAATTCTAGTTGTTTTTATTGTTGATAATCTGATGTCTTCTTTGTTTTATTTACATATTATATACCTACATACTTACAAATATTTGATATCAGTGCTGACATACTGCCATCGACGTAATAAGACCAGGACGCAGTAATTAGATACCAATTTGAAACCGCCGGGTGAGGGGAAATATGAATAGAAAATGCCAAAACCTACTTAATTATTTTAATAACATATCCCTTCCCTTGCCTCATCAAATACTCCAAAAAAATCATAGGCAGTTATAACTGCATTAACAACACAAAAATAAAATAATAATAGTTCATTATGCACCACTTTGCATGGGTACAAATCAATTCATAAGTTAATCATACAAGATAGCTATCAGGCAATTTAAGGCCATTCATAAAAAATTACACAAATGCTCTGTCCAGGGCTTATGTCCATGCATATCAGGTGGTCAATGCCTGTGTTGGAATGGCAATTAACTGAAGTGGTTATTGAGTAACAAAGTACCTAATGAAATTATAATAAAATAATATTTGTATTTTTCCAATCGATTTCCCAGGACAATTAGAAGTTCATTAAAAAAAACTCATGTATCTCTCTCTTTTTTTAATCAAATCTTCCTATTTTAACGTCAAATTCGTTAAATAAGAGTTGCAACTGCTACACAACTGTTGCGACTCGACTTTTGTCCATAAATGTCTTTACAACGGTGAGTGTACGCAAGTGTAACGTAGACACAAATGTAGCAACACTGAAACTCGGACACTATGGACGCTCATCTAGACACTCGAATAAGGTTAGCGTCTGGATGGCTCAGACACTATCATCTACATTCTTGAGCAAATGTCGAGTTTCCAGCGTCAAACTTATGGACATTTCAAAATTGACACAGCAAGATATTTCTTGATTAAATGGAGAATTCATTACTCGCAAGCTAAAAAAGTTTACCAGAAATTTTGGACAGAAAAATTTTTGCAAATTTCATTTCGCCAGAACTCTTATTAATAATATTTTGCTTCTTCAGAGAGCAGATTTCTGTTTTCAGTTAAAATATCGCTCTAATAAACATGGATATTAAGCAGTAATCGCCGAATTCATAATATGACATAGGTAATAATAATAATATATGAATCCTATAATTTCTATACCCGCTATATCCGATTTTTTGACAAAATGATCTGAGTATGACATCTTGTTCACATTTTTGCGAGCAACAAGAGGAGCCTAAAATTGAGTTTCAAAACCCTCCTTATCATGACCAAAAACCATGTTAAAACTGCGAGTGAGAAACCAAATCCGCTATATCATACAGAAAGTCACTATCAAAACCCGCTATATCGGATTCAACGAATCACAAGCAGTTATTTTGCCAAAATACAATATGGCCGCCGCTCTGACGCCACGCTCGTATGTCAAAATGATCTACGCGTGAGTTTATAAACCCGCCATGTCGCCTCAGTTGACTTTCAAAATCACGAAGTGAGTATCAAAATCCGCTATATCCATTTTATTTATCGAAATTACTTAATTATTGCTAGACATATATAGAAAAATAAATGCTTTTCGAAATTTTATTACTCCAATTCATTATATAGACGATTCATATATTCGACGGCCGGCATAGTCCAGTGGTAACGCATTGGACTGCCATTCCGAAGGTCGCGGGTTCGAACCCGGCGTGCGCAAATAAATTTTATTTGATTAATTTGTGTTATTTCACAATTAATTAATTAAAATAATATATAGTATATTTGCGGCACGTTCCAGAGTGGAAGATACTACCAGTATCGCCCTGGTGTAAGACCACCATTCAGAATTTAAACGTTGCTCCAAATGGCTTTAGCCGTATTTAGTGACTAGATCTGAAGAGCCAGGTACTTCCCCACCTTCATCTTTCCCTTCCCCACTTACCTTCAGCCTCACAACATCCCCCAATTGGGGATGCCATAGTCTCACTGGCTCCAGACGGGAGCAGTTGGGACTCTTGTGAGGTATTCACTAAAAAAAAATATATAAAAAAATTTAATGCATTTACTTATGTACGCTAGAGATGTGACAGTTTTTTGCGGTTTTCTCCAAATCAATGAAAGTTGATATAGCGGGTATAGAAATTACACGACTCATATATAGTTTCAAAGTTAGCAAAAAAGAATCGCAATGAGAAACACAATACTGGCTGAAAACAGATTGTGGTGTGGATAGGGAGAATTGTTTCATAGCTTTGATAGTAAATTAGGACAAGGAGTATTTTAAATGTCATCTATTTATTTTAATTAAGTGGTATCTGCAACAAGTAATAATATTTGGTAGTCATCATATATCAATTGCGAATTTGGGTAATCATAAAGCTCGTTCGGACGTTTGTTCTGTAAAGTAAAAAAAACACATTGTTAGATTGCATAATTACAAAAATGAATACTATACAGATTGTTATGAGACATACCTAACTTACTTTTCAGTGATTCCTGACCTTATTTGGAGTCAAATATGTAGATAGCATTTTGGTCTCTGGTGACTTTTTATATATTTTCACCAAAAAACATAAGAAATCGGAAGGTTAGGGCCAGTTAGTTAAGACAATTAGGGTCGGGGTGGGGGGTCGTCAGTTTCTCGGCTGAGTGACCGGTTTTTATAAAGGAAAGAATATTTGTTTTTGTGTTTGAAAAAAACCATAACAACATTTTTTTCCAGGAGCCCAAAATTTAATTAATATTTTTACTCCAAATAAGGTATGTCAGGTATGTCTCCTAAAGTCCTGTATAATATCTAGTGTATTTATTTTTTTGTGTGAATACCAAGAGTCCCACCTGCTCCCAACCATCTGGAGCCAGTGAGACTATGGCATCCAAAATCGGGTATGTTGTGAGGCTGTAGGTAGTGGGGAACGGGTGAGAGGAAGGTAGGGAAGTACCTAGGTAGTCATATCTGGTCACCAAACACGGCTAAAGCCATTTCAAGCAACATTTCTAATTTGAATGGTTGTTTTCACTAGGGCTATTCGGAGAATTTAAAGATACTGATTCCACTCTGGAACGTGCCGCAAAAGTTGTCGATAAATTATTTTTAATTAATTAATTGTGGTACACACGGGCATATATGTATGTCACAAACACATGTTTTATGTTTGTGGCAATACATTTTCACACATTAATTATGGAGTGCATTCGGGGGACACACAAATATAATATGTACTTACTTTCAGTTTTAAATGTAGATATACTAACTTAAATGTTTTTTTTTTGAAATGCAAAGTATAACACCATCACAACGAAAACTTCTGTGGAATATGGTTTCACTGTGTTCATTAGAAGTGTTTTATATTATGACTTGTATTATCTAGATGGAATGTGTTATTTATAATCTATATACCCATATGGATTAGTTAATAGAATTTTTCTGTTGCACTCTTAAACATTCAATCTGTTATTTCAGTGCAGACATTAAACGTGCATTATCCTTTCTTTACTCACGTTTTATAAAATTATTATTTCTTTAGACCTTGCCTGTAAATTAAACAAAAACAGGTATAAATAAAAAAAATATCCATGGTTGCCAGCAATGTATATTTCGGATAGCAGAATCTTGTCATAATATTTTTTATTGCTGGGAGTTTGCCGCCTTGGTTCCGACAAACACTCAGGCTATTTTGCTATCTCACACAATTCTTCTTGTTCCCTCAACAAGAATCATTATTCTTTATCGACACATTCTGGTATGATGTCACTAATGCGCAGTGTTATTTGTTCTTAAATAATTATTTTTAATTTTATTTTATTTTATTTAAAAGTACACAATGCATTGTTCTTAAGAGTTAATAAACTTATTTTGGGGTGTAATTTTGTACTACAATGCTGTCTAACATGTCGAGAGGTTAGCAAATGTATGTGGAAGTAAACAAAACCGCTTTCACGTCTCACCGACCCTTGTACCCTCACAATAGAAATATATGGAATGGAACTTTCGAATCACACATTCCTACTGCATCCGGTTTATGTTGATGATGAGAGGCCTTACATTAGCATCCACTAGCCGCTCAAGCTAGTGTTAACTGCTCAAGTCTCCACCGGTGAACCACTAGTAGTATAGCCATAAAGTCTGCTTAAATCGGTTTAGACTATTCAACAAGAATTATTAAGAATATGTACTAACTGACTGCTGCGCCATTTTCCCACTTGGTGAACCTGATGGCGGTGACATCTCGCTTGGCGGCGTCCAACCTGAGCTCTACTTTCAGGGACTTACGCAACACCTTGGCGGCGATGGTAGAATAGTTGATGTAACTGCAAATTCAATCAGGTTCATTATTATACTTTCCTGGTCCTGACGGTAATGAGTTAGTTGTTTTTTTTTAACTATCTAAATGACCTAAATAGATTCAATCTCATCAAGTGATGAGTTTAAACACTTTACGTCAGATTGTTATCTTTGACTAAAAATATTTCTAAACTTTTGTTAGTTACTCTAGGGATAGGTTTTCAAACATTGTGGCCAATTGTGTTATGGATTTGGAATGCAGTCTCAAGAAAACATGCATGAAACAGGTTTGGAATGCAGTCTCGAGCTCAAAGCATACAAAAGTTATATATATTATAAGTGGGAAACTACTATTACTAAGTACTATATTACAAGTGGGAAAGCAAGTTTTGCTACAATGTTCAAAAATGAGATTGATTACTTTATTCCTTCTTTATTTCTGGGGAAATAATTACTTATGTTATTTAAGTCATGTGATATTTTAATTTATTTGACTTTCTTTGGTTGTTTAATTCTAAAAGTCATAAGTTCTGTAATACATATCAACTGTAGATTATTGTTACCTACCAAATTTATTAAAAAAAAACCTAACCAATCACAGAGAATCGATACTGAGGTCTTGAGTGCTCAGAACACTAATTCATATATTTTTTTATAAAATTGTTACGTTTGTTAACCATCAGGTGTCACCCCTCTCTCCCAAGAAGATATTCGTCTTCTGTCAGAGCACAGGCTCCATTGTAATGTCCCAGGTACTCTCATGTTTTATAACGCTATGTGTGGCTAGTCATCGTAACGCTTCCGAGCATTAAAAAATAGTCATCTAGAGCGGTCAAACGGCATCCTAAAGAAAAGGAAAACTTTTGGTTTTAAAATTAATTTCTTACATTCGCTTTCCAATTTAGGGACAGTGTAACATCAAGAGATTACACAACCAACAATTTTGTATTATGTTATATGAGTAATAATATAATTACAAGTATTATCAACTTCTGAAATGCCAAAAGTACCCGTAGGAAACGAAAAATTTGTATCGTTGAGCACCGGCGTTTCAAATTTGACAACACATTCTGTTCCCTCAGCACCCCACAGAGTTATTAGGTCACGGGAGCTCGACGTTCCAATTAAGCATATACCCAGAATTGGATTATCTATGATATTTTGTTGTGTTCTTATTATTGTATTATTAAAAATACAGCATAGTATTTAAAAACAGCTTGCAATCTTATATACCTGACAATGAAAATAATGTTACATAATCAATGTTTTGTTTCAAGTTCTTGCCAAAGAATGTTGTAAACAGTATAAACCTTGGGTAAACTACAAATGGTTATTGTTTATTTTTTTAAACTGGGGAAGGCAATTAGTTTACTTTGAGGAATTTAAAAAATTCTTCATTGCATTCAGCATTCACAACATATAGATACCAATTGCATGCAAAAAGAATTATGAGCACAGTTAGGGGGTACATGTTTTAGTTCCTGGAATAGTTATTAGTGTAAAATATTTTAATTTGAAAAGGAAATTAAATTCGTGCAAGGAAAATAAAAGTTCAGAGAGAGGTTATCAAAATTACATAAGAATTAATGAAATTTAAATCGTTTTTGCCAATGAAACTGATTTCATTTAAAATATATTTGCACCAAATCGGAATAATGATAAAACGTATTTTATAACTTAAACTATTTTTAAATATTGCGAAAAAAAGATTTGTTGAATTAAATTGTGGCGTTTGCAGCTCACACGTGATATTTGATGAATGTGAAAAAACGGGTTATATATGAAAAATGTTCTCACGTTAATCCAGCTTGTCTCCACGCACTCATTGTGGAAAGTTTTAATTTAAATTTTTGGGAATAAATTAAATGTGATAAAAGTTGACAAAGTGACCGCCTCCTTGCGTAATCCAATAATGGTCTTGCCAGATCTTCCTAGTTGCTAAAATTAAAATATTGTTCGAAAAATTATTTACGTCGTCAGTGCTGCCAGCTTTTAATTCCCAATAATTAAAAAAAAAATTTTAGTGCGTTGTGAACATGGACCTAAGAAGCCATGGACAAAGCATTAGTGCGATTTTGTATGATTGGCATTGAAGCCAAATTTAAGTTGAGGGGAAATTGTCTGGCAGCCATCTTGTATGACTAACTTTTGAACTGATTTGTATGCAAAGTGGTATATTATGTACAATTTTTATTTCATCGTTGGATTGTTAATGCAATTAAAACGGCAAATGTTTTTTATGGGTATTTGATTAGACAGGGAATGGGATATGTCTTTAAATAAAAATTAAGTAGGTTTTGCCATTTTTCATACATTTCCCCCTCACCTCTGTCCGGCCCTTTTGGGTTCGCGGTAACGTTAATGATGGTAAATATATTTGCTTTCGATCTGTATTATACGGACTAGGTGCTAAGCTCGACATTCAAATTCCAATCAAGCCGAGGTATTTGATATATCCATGGTCCTAATAAGCCCTGGACAGAACATAGTGACTGAACGTTTTTACAAATCACTCGGACTTAGTAAAAATAAACTCATACGAGACATCGGACAATACAATTCCCCTTGCGATTTTATCTTTAGGTACACACACAGACTACTTAAAGATATCCTGATGGACCACGACTATACCTGATCTGACTCAGATCCAGATGCGGATGAATAAGTAACGAGCAGTAGATATTTCCCAATCTCCCGACTTCCTTCCAAAATATGTTATTTTTATATATCTATTAATATAATGTTTAATATTTGTTATGTAAATATGTTTATTATCTATCTTCCCATAAGATTATATCAATATAAAAACAGACACACACACCTACACACCTCAAAATGCAAAACATCTTATACCAACGTTACTAAAGGTCGCTTCTGTTTCAAGTTGGCCGCCGTTTCCTCGAGTATAGTTTTCTACGATTTGAAATATATCTCCACAGGCGAATGCGGAGGAATTCCCTTTAAAAAGGCGCATCTGAATTTCCGCCCCGATCCCAACATAACACAGACAGACATGTATGTAGTAAATAGCCACGGTCGGCTGCTGGTGATGCTGAAGCTGAAGACTATGATACATACATGCAATTTTAGTAGGGTTTTTAGGTAAAAAAAATTTCCCTGCCGAGAAAACATAAGGCTTTTAAGTCTATAATAGCCAGGTAACATTTTAAACACCCATATGAGGTAAGAATTGTGAGGCGCAATGACGCCATTCTATTTGTACAAAGAACATTATTTTAAATTCAGTAAATCTAAATGATTCACCACTCAATGGAATATAAGAATCTAGAATATGAAAAAAAAACAAAACAGAATATAGTTCGATTTTGTATGAATGGCACTGAAGCCATATCTAGAATGAGAGGAAATTGTCTGACAGCCATCTTGTATGACAAACATTTTAATGATTTGTATGCAAAGTAGTAGATAGTGAAGTATTATACTTTTATTTCTTACAATGCAGTTAAACAGCTTTTAAACGATTTTTTTTTGTTATTCGAAGATACAAGGAATGGAATAGGTAATTAAAATAATTAGGTAGATTTTGGCATTTTTCGTACATCTTTCCCCTCACCCAGTGGCTTCAAATTGTTCTCGACTACCTCCGTCTAGGGCTTTTTAAGTTTAGGTATATATCGGGCCGCAGAGCGGGTGTTCTAACTCTACTTAAGGGAAGTTAATAATTAATATTATTCATGTAAAAGATAAGGAGGAACGAGTACAAAAAAAAAAAGAAGTTACTTAGTTACAAAACACTCTTAAAAATTTATTTAAAACAAAAATGTATAAAGAAGGGTTAGTCTTAATCTAGGCGTAATACTAGTCGTAAATTATAGTTCTTATCTGGAGCCGCGGATCTCCACGTTCGCACTTATCACCGACACACACAAGCGGCAACTTGGGTTGGATCCGAAGGGCGGAAGTAGTTCAGCCTGGGCCAAGGCTCCGAAGGGCGGAGTCGGCAGGCAGCGACTCCTGAGAGGGCAGAGCGTCCTGGTAGGAAGATCCTCGGCGCCGCTCCAAGGGGGAGAACAGGAAGTTTCTCGGCGGAGGCGAGACGGTAACTCCTGCTAGGGCAGCTCCCTGGTCGGAAGCGCCTCAGCGCCGCTCCAAGGGGGGAGAGCAGAAAGTTTCTCGGCGGAGGCGAGACGGTAACTTCTGCTAGGGCAGTTTCCTGGTCGGCAGAGCCTCGGCGCCGCTCAAAGGGGGAGGGCGGGATGATGACTCCCAAGATGATGACTGTCAAGTGCGGAAATGTGAACTGTCGAGAACTAGGCGAGATCTTGACCACCGAGAGGGCAGCCTCCTGGGCGGAGGCGCCTCGGCGGCCGCCCAAAGGGGAGGCGAGATGATGACTGTCGGGTGCCAAAAAAAATCAACTGTTGGTTGCGGAATCTGTCTTCAGCTGTTGAGGCGAGATGAGAACTGCCGAGAGGGCAGCTTCCTCGGCGACCGCCCCAAGGGGCGGGCGAGATGATCACTCTCTGACTGGGTACTCTTGACTGTCTTGGTTGCGGAATGTGTTGAGCTGCGCAATCCGGCGACCATAGCGCACCTGTCGTGGGGTGCTGGAACTAAAGTGGTTCCGCTTTACACCAATTCGGTACGCTGTTTGAGTCCGTGGCGCTGGCATCGGCATTCTCACCGTAGTCGTTATTATTATTTTAAAAGATGCTAAAATGACATTTGTACAAAAGACCTTCGAACAATTACAATTTAGCCTAGCCTTGGGCGAAGGTTTTTTTTTATTGCCGGGTCGCTGGCTTAACGATACACCCATTTCGGATTACGACTTGATGAGGGTATAGAGCTAAATCTGCCGACTAATGGGTGTATTTCCAAGTTGGCTTTTTATTTTTTTATTGCGGGACCGGTGAAACTATTCAGTAAATACTTAAGGTCTAATAATTCGAACTGCCGCCTCCATCTGCGTGTAAAATCACAGAGACAAATGCTGGAGCACGTGTTCGCTTTGGTCTTTCTGTGAATTCAAGTCATGTATATACCTAGGGACATATCACGGGTATATCGACGGTTCCAGGGACAACAAAGTAACTGGGACAGGAATATCTACCATCTCTACTTCGACTTCAAATGCGCAAGTTGTTCATCTTTCTACCCGGTGGTTCTATGTTCGGCGTACGTCAGATTGTCAGATAGTTATTTCTAATTTCTACGGGAATCGCGACTTACCTTCTTCTATTGTGATTTGTTATATTTTATTTGTTGAACATTGTTGTTTCGCGATGGATTTTAATTTAATGAAGTACTTAGCCGATATCGTCGGATCATCGGAACCAGCATTCCGATTGCTGTTCTCGCTAATTATCGCGTATCCCATGGCGTGGATCTACCGATCGGTATTACATGACAAGAGTCCAACGGTGCAGAACACTTTCTTCGCCGTTTGTGGCTTTGGAATCGGTGTCTTCAACTTCGGAATCGACGTTTTCCACAGCGTATTGGCCGTGGTTTTCACTTACGTCACTTATAAGATCTTCGGTCCATCCAAAAGTACAGTCCTAATAAATTTCTTCTTCCACATCTCGTACCTTCTGGTCGGGTACTGGTTGACTGAGACCGGAGACTATGATATAAAATGGACGATGCCGCACTGCGTGTTGGTATTGCGTTTAATTGGATTATGCTTTGACGCTTGGGACGGTTCCCAAGACTTTGACAAGTTATCGAGCAGCAACAAGATCACAGCCCTGCGTGCCAAGCTAACGCCGCTGGAGATCGCTGCACACGTGTTCTTCCCCGCCAGCTATCTGGTGGGCCCGCAATTCTCCATGAACCGCCTGAAGAGCTTCGTGGAGGGCAAGCTGGAGAACGACGCCAAACCCACCTGCCTATCTGCCGGCCTCAAGAGGTTCGCCGTGGGGATGTGCTACATGCTGCTCTACCAACTCGGCACCTCCTACTTTCCCAATGACTACTTCCTGACAGACGCCTTTCAACAATCTTCATTTATACGCAAACATTTCATCTTGGGAATTTGGGGAAAGATATTTTTGTCTAAATATGTTTCTTGCTGGTTACTTACCGAAGGTATGTCATTTTTTAAATTTTGATAATGTAGCCATGCAACATATTAATTTTATGCAAGCATTCAAATAAGTTTTAATGAAGATAGATAAAAATAAAAATAAAATGCGAAAGTGTATGCAATTGTAGAAAACAAGTTTCAATACACTATTGTAGAATACAAGGCACAAAACACCAGCTGTATTACAACCTTCATTTTGACATTTATTCTAATCTACCTTACAAGAGTTGCCTGATGATTTGCTGTTTTAGTAGAGTTTCTATTGTCTTATAAATTAGTATTTATGAAAATTCTATTCATTGATTAGCATATCCATTTCGTTGATAATTAAAACCGTAGTAGTTCTATTAATGGTGCTTTTTAGACCTTATTATCATAATAAGTTTTGATTAATGCTGTTATAATTAATTGCAGGTGCTTGCATTACTTTTGGAATTGCATACAATGGATCCGGCGAAGACAAAATCGCTAAGTGGGACGGCTGCCGAAATATTGAGCTGGGTATATACGAGGGTGTCACCAAGTTTGGACACTACATTGAGAGTTTCAACTTGAATACTAATGCTTGGGTGGCGCAGTACGTCTACAAAAGGATGGCTTTCCTGGGAAACCGCCACGCCAGCCAAGCCATCACGTTGCTGTTCCTGGCCTTGTGGCACGGTCTGCACAGCGGCTACTACATGACTTTCTATTTAGAGTTTTCTATCATGTTCATGGAGAGGGAACTAGAAAGTATCTTGAATAAGAATGAAGCTTTCACCAAGTTCATGCAAAACAATGTAGTCAAAATAGTTTCATATGTAATTTTGAAACTTTACGTTACCGTATTCTTAGCCTTTTGCCTAATTCCATTCTCTCTCTTGAGCTTCGACAAGTGGTGGCCGGTATACAAATCTCTCTACTTCTCCGGATTCATCTTGTTCTTCCCGTGGCCTATTCTGTACAAGCCAATTGCTCGTGCTTTATTTAAGCCCACTAAACCCGTCACTGCATCTCGTTGAACTAAACTTTATTTCTTTTGAGGATGTGCAGAGTTTTCCTTTTGACCTAGTGGACTAAGCCATACAGCAATGCCAAAGTGGTCAAATTGAAATTTGAGGCTTTGTATTTCAAAATATACATAAAAATCTTATAATTTGTGTGATTTTTTAAGTAAATTTGCTTTTAAAGTAGTATGTGTACTATAAATTATAACGGTCTCTTTCTACCGTGACAGTTTCTTGCATTTTAGTTGAACTATGGAATTTGAGATAGTGGTTTCTGTCACTATTTTTAAGCCATTGATGATCAAATTATTTGTCATTCTATCAAGCCAATGTTATTTGAGGTTTGTTTTACATAAAGAATATTTCTTTATCAATTTACTGAATACAATGATAGAATGTAGGATTTAAAATAGGAGTCATGCATTTGATTATAAGGTTCCAATGTACACATTTAGCTGCCTTGTTAGTATGTATACTTAAGCATAATGAATGAAGATTTGACCTTTGCTCTATCATACCATCATAATCTCCCTGTGTTTCTATTACAGTACATAATATATCCACACACATTATAGTTGAGAATTACTTCATAGTATTGTGTGGTGAATGCTTTGCTAGTGATGCAACAATTAGAATTCTAGCACATCAAAACTGCAAGTTATACGGTTATATGGAATCGGTGATTGTCTGTACCATTATTTAAACTATTTAAAAGTCATTAACTTCTAAACTTTAATATTCTCATGCGGGATGTATTGTTTCTTCTCAAAGATCTATTTTAATGTTCTTGTGGAATGGCGCAAGAATCTAATAATGTATTTAAAAGTTTTTCAGTAAATTGAGTAACAAGATATAATTTGAACGAACCAGAATATTACAAAGTTCTTATTCATGATATTGCAACACTTAGGATGGGTTGTTACACAGAATTCAAACAATTTATCCAATTTAAACATTTATTCTCGGGTTCTGTTATTATATCATTATAGGCTAGTTGCTTGACAGAACTGAAATAATAACAGAACTTGAAAAAATCTTTCACTGAACTTAAAAATTAAATTTGAAGAATTATTAAAATCCTCTGAAACAACCCATCCTCAGCATTGTAATATTATTTACTGTCGATTATTGCAACGAAGTATGTTCTCTAATTATAAATCAATAACAGTACGAATGGTTGCATTACTAGTTACAACATAACTAGATTTTATACTGATAACTGAGGGAATGTAAGTAGTGTTTGATTACCAAATAAGATTTAAGAACTAGACTTTAGGGGGACTGATAAGTGATAATTATTCTTATCTTGCCAGAGGGACTAAAATTATTACCGCAGGGTTGGCTGGATTAGTAGAAAGTAGATTAGTAGAGCAAAATAGAACTATACATATTTGAAAGACGAATGGAGCACTGCTGAATCGAGTTGTAAGGATTAGTCACTTTTCTAACCTTATCATTTGACTGAACAATAACAGCACTTTTGACAACAATGATAACCCTTTTAATGACTGTCTTGGCTAGAAATAGTTACAGCTTTGAACTCTTCGCTAGATAATATTATGGACAGAGTTATGGCGTCGCATTGATTACTATTTCACCATCTCAATTAGTAGGTTTCTCCCACTTTTGACCAATTGTTATTGCATTTCATCTTGCCAAAATATTTAATCAACCTGTAATACATATTTTAAATTTTGTCTTCTTCTTTATTTTCAACAGTGAGCGTCTTTAGTACTAATTTTTATGCGAATGCCTTTTGCGATTTCTTCAATCTATGTTTCATGCTGGATTATTTATTCCTAATTTTGGTGGATATAGCCTTGTTTTTTATGTCTTTTTTTTCAGTACATTGCATTGGCTAAACTACTTTTTTTACAGTTTTTCATTTATATATCACCACCTTAATTAGTAAATGAACAAAATCCTCCTAGAAAACTTTACATGATAAACAAAAAAATGATTTTTTTAACTAGTTACAATTTGGAACTACTTTTTTGGATAAGTAAGTTAACCTGTTAACCGGGTAATTCCGTTTTGAATTACGCAGCATATAACGGGCGCGAACTCCTTCACTAGGACGTATCAGTACGTCACGCCCGGAGGACGTGATTTCAAATTATTATTTTTTTTCATTTATGCATTATAAAAAAGATAACATCTAATTAAAAAAATAGAAACTTGACAAACAATTATAAAGATTACAAAAAATATAAAAAAGATTATAATTACAGAACAATAAACAAAAGCACACAGATAAAAGAGGAACATTGAGTTTAAAAAATTAAAAACTTAATTTCCGTGTGTTATGCTCGGAAATATACGTCCCGCTCGTTGCAGGGCACAACATATATTTCAAGGACGTATTTATATGTCCTACCCGTACCCGATACTGTTTACGTTTGACATATTTATACGTCCCGCCCGGTTAACAGGTTAATATGTATTATAATGTTTTTGTTTCGTTTTGTTGTAACATAAAAGTTAGAGGTAGTACAATTTGTACTATAAATATGTTTTTATTATGAAGAATTCTAAGATTCATTGATCGAAATAAGAATTGCAAATAAATCGGAAGAATACCCTAAATTTAATATGTAAATAAAAATTTCTTATCTACATATTAATTTATTTCTGTGTTCATTTTATTTATTTACTTTATACGATTTTTAATTACCGTACACACAGACGATTTCATATTGATATATACATATTTTAAAAAAATGTCAATAGGTAGTATTCATATCTCAATTTGTAAAAAAATGGACTTACGTAAATTATTAATTAAAGTATTGTTTTGTAGGTTTAGCATCAGCAATATTCACAATAATAATAATAAATTCAAATTAATTTAGCACTGTGTGGTTTGCAAGGATTTACTATAAAAGTAAGGGCTAAGTAATCTAAACTGATAAACTAAAGTACACTCTCAACTTTCCGTCCTCATTGAAAATGTTCTAACATGCACAACCTTTAACCAAATTATAGATAAACCAATTTAATATAATATAGGCATTTCTTATCCAATGATATTCTAAAGTATTTGATTCCTTTATTGATATATAATATATGTTATTCTAATAGGCGTAAATCAAGTTTGCTAAGTAAACATCTCCTATGACGGGTTGCTTCAAAGAATTTGAACAATTCATCAAGTTGTACGAAAGTTCTGTTAATATTTCACCATGAGCCGGTTGTTTCACAGAACCTGTATAATAATAAAACTTGAAAAGGTCTTTCACATAACTTCATTATTATCTTTGATGAAACAACTTGTAGTAAGTAATCAACATTAAAAATAATTGCTTGTAAGAGTGAACATTTTGGTTTTGTATGATGAAATTAATTGGTTTGTAAAACGACTTAGGGATTTTTTAAAGCTACTTGAGATCAAACTAATTTTCGAGTTTTCATTTGGTTTCTAATATAATGATCCAAGAAGTTTTGTTACCTACCTCATGTCATAACAAAACCATCTGCCAGTAGCTTGCTTTTTTGCAGATAATTTTTGAATGACTTACTTCAAAAGAATCATTACTAAATTTGTTAATTTATCAAAAAAAAAAAATAATGTATTGTTAAATTTTTTTATTTCTTGTGCATATTTTTGATAGATTCTTTAATTAGAATTTATCTTCTTCTGATTATGTACCTACTATATATTATAAGCTAGTGATAAAATTTTCCTAATGTATTAATGGTGTGCAATAGCTGTTCCAAACTTATGAAACGAAATGCGATATTATACCATTCAAGCCTATTTAGTAATAGGTATTAAGTAATTAAAAGTAGGTACTCTCTTCGGTCATACGTTGTAACATACCAATAAAAGCTCTGTTTTGAACCAATATCAGATAATCCCTTTACAATTCAATTAATTCAAATTGGACAACATTTTTCATAAGCGAAAGAAATTTATGGAGCCAATACGAGCCTCCCTAACTTTAGCTCCCTAGCTTTAACTTTTACCACCTGGTTTTGAATATTGTACATAATACACACATATAAATAAACATAAATAGAAAAAATGCATTTACAAATTCTGTTTTTTTACTTTTGCATTCCGGCGATAATAAACTGGCTGTAATATATTATTATGAAATAATTAGAGAAGAAATAAAAAAAAATTTATATTAGCGAATTTATCAACGACATACCAGAATATAAAGTACCATAGTAGCGATAGGTCATGACTCTTTTTTATTAAGAGCGGGAGCCATGCTACCAACTCAATATTTTCGTATGGCTAAAAGAGTTGACTTAGTTAAGCAAAGGCTCAATTGAACAGTCAAAGAGGCTGAGATCGTACGAGCAATGAGAATACTGTGCTCGCCTGATACGGCTCCCCCGATATGGCTTCACCATTATGGCTCCCAGCATAAGCATTTGAATGATCGTACGACTCTTAGTACCGGTATGTCATCTCGTACCATGAGACAAATAAGATGCTAGGTAGTTAGTAGATGTAGGTACATATGTCCATGTCTCTGCGTATGTCTCATAATAACATTTAATACTAGGATAATTTTATTGTAGCTATTTTTCTAAAATATCTCCTGATAAAAAACAGTAACCGTTCAATTAAGCCTTGTTACTGTTTCCAGGGAGTCGTACGAATACTGCTTATCAAAAAGAGCTAGCTTGTTTGTGCAGCTCGTTCATGAATGACTCATTGCTACACGATAGACAACACTTAGAATGATTTGCATAGCTAGAAGTGAATTATAATTAGGTAATATTTACATCTTAAACTTAATTTATGATCTTTTCTTTAAAGATTTGTTACCTTAGACATATTGATATCTATAGACCACGCAATTCACTAAATATAACAAAACACCAAGATGAAATACCTGTCGCAATTGATCTATTATAGTATTATTATTCTAAATAAAACTTAGGACAAAACAAAATTACACAATTTTAAATGGGCAAATACCTCCATTTATATTCTCTAAATTATGATCATGATGTACCAGACTAGCTCATTTTCTCAACACCAGCATTAACGTAGAAATTGAATTATTTTAACTCTATGTAGAGCCATAAACCCTTCTTCCAGAGAATAGTGCTAATTTTAGTAGAAAACTTGATTACATGTCAATATTAGAAAGTTTACAATTTTATCTAAAATATGTTAAGCATTTTTCTTGTGTATTAAATTAGATTGAAGTGAACCGATTGTTTTAATAATATGTTCCCCATAGCCTTAAAATATTCACTCTTTCATTTGTCTCCCTCAAATGTTGTTTAGCGATTGTCGCGATATTAAAAATGGTTTGCTAGCGAAAATACGAAAATTGCTGCATCGTTTACTTAATACAATTTTTACTGTTGTTAAAGCCTAATGAATTTTATTTTGAACCATTGGTGGTCCATAATAATCTTAACCTTATCGCTCTTTAGCGTGATCTTTTAAAAGTTTGTAAGGACATGGTTAGGCAGCTTCCTTTAAATAACTAACTTTTATAAGAATGGGATAAGTTTACACATTATTTAGAAGCATGTGTAAAATCATAAAGCATTTACTCCACTTGAAGTGAAATGATATATTTCAAAACTGTAAAAAAATACAGTTACCAACTGATGTTAATGAATATAATTTTTTTCATATCATTTTAAGCGACAAGAATTAAAAGATTATTATTGTTATCATAAATTTTAAGTTAATCCATTTGCTTCGCCCAGGTAATGATTGCATATTGATAAATAATTAATGCAGATTAGCTTCTGACATGGGTTTATGTTAAGATTGTTAATGCAGTATGCCCATGCTATCATAATATTATTCATTTTTAAAAAACTAACTTTGCATTTTGAACAAACTGGCTTGTTAATATTAACTATTATTGACCAACAGCTCCCGTTGGTGCCCCTATTTGCTCGCTAATTAATTATGTGTGATTAAAGATGTTCATGTTAGTATAGAAACAGAATAACATAGATAAACTATTGTATAGACATGGCCAGAGAAAAATTCACAAATAAATCTTGAATGAAAGGTACAATTGAGTGAACCAAATAATGCTTAAAGGTGGGATTGTGCTTCAGTTGGTAAGTTCGTAGTAGAAGAGCGAGGATGAGAAGACGTATGTTGATGAAGAAGCCGGTTTATATTATGGCAGGAGAATTATTTGTATTCTATTCTCACAGACTTTTTATGTGGTAAAATTAGTTGAAAGATAAGCAGTTAATCAATACCATTCATCAAAATTAAAAAAAAAACGAAATTCTGTTAATTTTATTCAGTTAATTCATGAATTAGGGTCACAGATAGAAGGTCAATGTCCTTGTACATATTTCGGAAACGGTTAGTGATATCATAAGTTTACAATAATATTTCCTATCTACTGCGTATATTATTCTTGGATAATTTTTATCTATTTTTATATCTATGACACTTATGAGCATCGTAATTTTTTTTTAATGATTGCATGCTTATGGAATTTTAAAATAGAAAAATATGTGCTGCTATGTGTCATGTAAAGAAGTAAATAAAATGTGGGTAGACACCTACATTAAGTCTTTTCTCTTTAGGCACCAATCTCTAACAAGGGTGATTTCGACATGATTTCATCTTTAGAATGCGGAATAATACCTCCGTGGTGTGCCGAGAGTAAAATACCGCCAACAAAATGTATGTCAGATTACCATTTAGGAAATGCTGGTGCTCAATGGATTTAAATTAAATACTTTGACCCTTGAGAAGTTAAGTGTTCCATGACAAATCGGAAAACTTGGAAAGTATAAGCCAATGTGTATGTATATAGCTGATACTTCTTATAATATGACCTTTGTACTATTATTTTCATTACATACTGAACTGGCTGAAGTTTCCCGGGCTTTATGCTGCTCTAACGGGTGGAGAGGATCTTTTGAAAGGTCATTAGACAGTGACCTTCCTCTTGTTTTGAAGGTCAAGTGTGCAAAATTTCATCAATATCAGAATGAAACTGTAGATATATATAAACAAAGCCACAAATATTATTCTTTTTAGATTAGCTTTCAAAATACCCCTTCCCTTAGTTTAGTATGCTTAGTACCTAGCTAAACAAGTGGTACGAAATGCACACATATCAGCAGTTAGTTAAATCAGCAAAGCATCCTTATGCATCATAGTGTACAGATAGGTACCATTATATCAGCGGATTTTAAAAAAATTGAGAAAACAATATCACATATAATTAGAAATAAATATTACACTTACGTGCATAACTCACAATCGCAGCATGTTCAGTTGCTGTTACGATCATAAACCTAGTTCAGATTTGTTAATAAAATATATTTTTTATTGTTTTAAGCTTTACTCATTGTTATGCCCGGTTTTCAACACTCTTTTCCCAAAGAAATATAAAAAATACATACAATTGAATAAATGAGTGGAAAAAAGTAATTATCGGGCTAACACCATTATTTTCTGTTTTTAGCTTAAATTGTTAAATTTCTTAAATTTGTCTGTTCCCTTTTTTACCGCCTAAAAAAACTTATTTTAATCTGACATACATTGATGTCTCTTTAATAAAAATACAAGCGAAAAAAAAACCCAAATACCTTTTTTTCCTCACTTTTCATGACTGTTTATCCCTTTTCGAAAATGTTCTGATTTGTCTGTTTAACTATTTAACCCTCCTAATGCCTGGTGAAATTATACCACTTGTTATGCCTGGTAGGGTCTGTTGGACCCGGCGATACTTCATTGGTTTTTTGTTTGTACACATACTGCGTCTTTTTTTCCTTTTTAAATACATCTATTTGAATTCCGACATCCAATCGAGCTGAAACTCAGCAGATATACCCGATGTCGATGACCATGTCCCTGGGTGGAAGGTGAATCCTCAGTCAAACCAAAAAACAATGTATTTTTAAATATATATACAATAAAAAATAGATGTATTGTAGAATAATTTTTTTTTTAAGTAGTTTTTTTCTTTCTTTTTTGACCACTTTGTAATATAAAATAATATAATATAACACATAAAAATCACATTTAATCTATTTTCGAGTGCCGGATTAATTAGACACCTGGAGTCAAGGGTATTAACTGCTCAGCCACGGAGATTGCCCATACTGGATATTTTGCATTCCAGGGTGTACTTTTTATGCAAGTGGAAAGAGTCACAATGGCCAGCGCTAGCAAAGTTTTTAAAGTGGCACTCAACACAGCTTCTGCAGTGCCTAAAGTATGATGGCGCAATGTCGGTGTCTTTTTCGCCATTTGGCCTCATGGAGCAAAAAAATTAATTCCAGAATCATTTGATCTCATTTCACAGCAAAATTAAGTTTACAATGGAGTTAAAATATTATAAACTCCTGTATTTTTCTAGTTTAAGAGGTGACATTAGAAAAGTAATTCACACTAAGTAGGTACTAACTTAAATGCTGAATTGTGTCACCACTCTGTGAGGTTTTTTTTTTGTTTACAGAAAATAATCTTATATAAAAATTATTATGTAAAGCAGAGGAAAAATATTATAAAATGTTAATACACATTGCTAATGCATGAGCGAATATTATAAAAACGCCGATGTGTCTCGAATGTGCGACTCCACTATATTAGATGCTATTGTAATAAGCCCTATGCAACACACCCAAAAGACCAGTCCCAAACTATGTTAATCGCAATGCTATATGGGACAATTAACTTTTAATGCATTCCCTAAACTTGATAGACAGTATTCCTCAGTGTTAAAACCTTGGCTTCTTGAACATAAAACAAGCACAGATTGGAATATAGGAAAAAATATCTCACCCATCGCAGTTGGGGCGACAGTATGCCAGATTCTGCATTCAATTGAAATATAAATATTAAATTATATTACAATAATTTATTCCACAGTTGCGGTTATGTTGTACGTCAACCCTCCCTGTCTGAGGTATTATTTTACACTATACAGTGGAACCTCTCATAACGAATAATTCACATAACGAGCAAAACAGGTGATGAAAAAAATGCTCCCTTAACGAGCGATATTTCACATAACGAGTGATGCAGAATGGGCAAGTCCCATCTTCACGTCACTCACTTGTGAGCCCGGACTTCCGCGCCAGTCTCTGGTTAGCACTCGTTCCGCTAGCACGTTATGCTATGACACAGTTTTTCAAGACTTGTGTTCACTATTATTATATTATTTGTAATTTTTTTTTGTGCAAAGTTATCCATTCCAAAATGTCCCTAAAGAAAAGACCAAAAGAAGACAGCCACAAGAGAATAAAAGTAACTGTAGAAATAAAACGTAAAATCATTGAAAAGAGAGAACAAGGTATGAGCGTAGTTGATCTAGGGAGCACATTCAATCGGTCTACATCAACAAATCGCACTATCCTCAAGAACAAGGATAAAATTAAGAAGATAGATGCAACACCACACCGTTACTCCAGCCTATGGACCAGCAGGTTATTTATAACTTTAAAAAACTTTCCACTAAAATACTCTTCGAGCGTTGTTTTGAAGTGACTGAAGTGACAAGTCTCACTCTCAGAGAGTTTGGGAAAGATCACTCAAGATGATTGACAAGGCGTAGGAAGGGGTTACCAAGAGACCACCGAAGAGCTTACGAAGTTGCATTGTGGTTAACAGCAAGAAGTCATGTAGGGGAGTCCGTTAGTGGATGAGTAGGAAGTAGCAGAGCAACAACCTTCTGGCGCAATAAGAGAAATGCGGAAAGCATGAGAAACAGTTGCATCGTACATTGAGAAGCATCACCTTAATAAGAAGGTGGCTACGAGTTCTAAAAATTTATTTAATGATAATGCTGTATATGATAACATTTTCACCAAATTTTGAAGCGTCTTCAAAAACAAATGTCTCTAAACAGCTTTATATGATGGCACTAAGGCAACTGGGAACATCACATCAAACAAACTCAGCCGGGATAAATTGGGTGTGGCTTACTAGGCCAGAATGATTTCACCACTCAGCATGAGTAGACTGTTCCTTCATAAGCTATAAAGTGCTATTGTTATCATTAAATGATCAAATGCAGTATGAAATTTTGTAAAAACCATAAGGGAGAAAGTTAAAAACTAGGGATGGCATTACTTTCCTCGTGTTTTTTGTAATAAATAGCTTTTTAACACGTTTTTGACGCATTTGTCGTGGCAGCCTTCTTTGTACAGCAATGTTATGCGAGGGCTTTGAAAAGAGTTACTTTAGAAGTCACAATCGCTTAGCTCTGGCTTATCAGTTGTTGTAACATTGTTATTTGCAAATGTCGGTAGGTGATGTTGATCTCATTGTTTCTATTAATTCCGCTAGATGCCTCTCGCCACATTTACATAAATAAATCAAATAAAAATTAAAACGTATTTTATTATCTAATATATGTCACCTGGTATGAAAAATATTATTTTTCAAATTAGATATTCTTTTATTTCGTTTGCTGCACTTCACAACCAGTTCTATTCAAAGTATAAATTATATTCATGTTTTAATTAACGCCATCTATTGCTAATTTGAAGAACACTTGGCAAACGTGCCGCGATAAATGGGCGTGTGAATTTGAAATTCCTCCCTGCACCCCAGGCTTCTGTCCCCGAAGTCACAAAAATCTCTTAGGAAATGATTGTATTACTTCTTCCTCTCTCTTCCTTCCTCCGTAGTGATATTCAACACTAATATCTAAATATTGATAGAGCTCTAAATCCTACATCCATTGACGAGACACACTGTGCATGTGTACTCTAAGTATGAACAATTTATGTTTACTCATTATGTAAATTGGTGATATCAGTATTCTTTCAAATCAGTCAGGATTATCTCTTCAGTGCCTACATCGAGTGTCGTTCTGAGGAACGCTATGTCCAAAAATCGTCTCAATGCTTTTGTCAATTATGAGCATCGAAAAAAATTGATCATATTTGTCGTATTAAAACACTTTTGGTGTATAAGTACCTAATGATAGATACAAAATGATGACCGAGATCGATCATTTGCGCAGCCCTACTAAAAATATATAAACATAAATATCTTTCAGAATTATTAAAAAGTTAAAAGATAGCACACATAAAAACCAAAATACTTAAATTTAGTCACCTGATATCAATTAGTCATTTTTAGCAGACTTGCGAAACGTCTCTTGGAACTTAATTTGGAATTATTATACAAAAAACCCATTTTTTGCAGTTATGTATTCAGGGTTCCATGTTAAATCAACACAATGACAATTTAACACACTTTGAAAAAGTGATATAAAGTCATTAGAAACGATGAAAAAAAAAAAAAAAGTTAAACCTAACCTAACCTACATAACCCAGTTAATAAAGTTTTGGTTTCATCACTTTCCATGACTTTATATAACTTTTTAAAGATGTGATAAATTATCATTGTGATGATTTATCCGGTTACTCTATTCAGTATTAGTTTTTGCAGTATGGCGAAGATATTACATTTTACCATATTTTAAGTGAAATAAATGCAATGCTAGTAATTTCAGCTATAGGCCACCTCTGCATATGGTGTTTTTCGGTGTACATAATAATTATTGTATTCAAAGCAATAATTTTTTTTTTTGCAAGTTTGTTACAAAAACTTTTCCATTCAAAGATATTTTTCATTATACCTTTAAGGGGAGATGGGGAATATGTATTGAAATGGAGTCATTTTGAGTGAAAAGATTGATGCTTCTGAGAAATGATTTATTTTAAAAAGTTGACTAATGTTTGTTCAAAATACTTATGTTGCATTCCGAGCTGTAGAATGGTTTCCATTGGTACAATTACTCAATCTTCATTCTCAACTTTACATTTTTTTACTTTGTTAGTTTTATTAAGAGCGCATTCACATTCATAACAGGTTGGCATAATCCACGAGTAGAGTTCATGCCACTTTGTTAATGGACAAAGCGTTCCGCATTGTGGAATATCCAATACTTCACCTTGATATGTCATCCGTACCACAGACATATCCTGCGTGTTTAGATCTAAAAAAAATTAAAATAATAATTAAGCATGTGTTTTGTGTGCACATAACACCACAGTTCCGCACTGGCGACTAGACAATATTGGGAAAGGACTAGGGCGGAATACAAGGATATGGAAGGGAAAGAGTAGTAGGTATTGAAATGTGTCCGGTTATTCAAATCTAATAACTAGCAAAGGATTTGACTAGTTAAATCAATCACTACTAATCAAGAAGTTCTAATACAGGGTTTTCCAATAAGAGGTGTTATTTTGAATAGCCCGCTATTTCGGTAGATGTTACTTTTGAAGCTGTCATTTTTTGACATTTGACAAATAGAAACTACGACATTAATAAAAATGAAACGATACACGCTTCAACAACGCATTGAAATTATTAAAATTCACTTGAGTGAATCAAATGCAAATCATCTTGAGAGATGAGGCCCATTTCCACCTCGGTGGCTTCGTCAACAAGCAAAATTGTCGCATCTGGGGTTCGGAAAACCCAAGAGTTGGGTTAGGTTAGGTTAGGTTATTAAATAATTAATAATAAATTATAAGAGTTATTGTTGAAAAGCCTCTCTATTGTTACGGTGAATGGATTGCGCTATCGAGAGATGATTAATGATTTTTTTATGGCCGGAATTGGATGGTATTGATCTGGACAACGTTTACTTTCAACAAAACAATGAAACGCAATGAAACCATTGATCTTTTACGATTGAATATCAAAATAACACCTCTTATTGGAAAACCCTGTAGTTTTATAAATGGAAATACTCTGAAATGATTTCAGAGTTACATTACTGAAAGAAAACTACAAAATGGGAATGCAACACAAATACAGGATATTTCTCTCCTATACCGTGAATGATAAAAAATTATTACACTATGCACCGCTTTAATAATGAAGTAGACATTTTTAACGACGCTTAAACACTTTGGGGTGTAGAAAATGGGACTCGCATGCGCTGCCCGGCGGAGTGATACAGCAGTTTTGGTCGCGATACGATGCATGTTTATAAATCATAATTGATTTCTAATCTTCTTTTTTTTTTCTTTTAAACTATCCTTCTATATTTACAGATTAGCGGTATCTGCAATTATAAATTGACTATGTAAGTACTTGCATTCTGCTTTCTAACCCAGTATATAGAAATATTGGAGGGTCTAGAGTCATTAAAAAAAAAAATTACTTCGTTCAACAAAAAAATTAATCTTGACATGTTCGGTGAAGGGGGACAACGAATGTTTCCTTGTAACGCCGTTTGGAAAGTGGTGGGCCCACTCCAATGTCTAGTAATGAATGATGGGTGAAAAACCTCCCAGTCTTATGAAACTAATCTTACCACCATATTATAAAGATATGGATAAATTAAGTTACCAGGTAGCAGCTCGATCAGCAGGTGAGCAGCGTATGGAGGCAAGTGCATCTTAAACAGTCCAAATCCATTAAGCACATTTGCTATGGTTGAGTCATGTGCGCTGTATATTATAACCTTGTGCAGTGGATGACCTGATTCGGCGAACTTCAATGTCTGGTCAATCTCCTTTATAAGAGGGCCAGCCTTAAGGCGGGCCAGCAATGGGGTGTAGGTCTCTGTTAAAAAGCTGAAAGTAAGTTGAGAGATTTCTTATAATCAAAATGAGTATTATTCAGTTTTGAAAAACTTTTGTAAAAAAACAATTGGAAAAAAAAAAAAAAATTAAATAATTAAAAACAAATCTAACACTTTCAGTACATTGAAATAAAAAAGTAGGATAGATGTCATGAATGTAAAAATGTCACTTATATTTAATGTTACAAGGTGAATACAATTCATAATCTTTTCTAACAAATATTATTTTCTTATGGCCAAAAATGGCTACAACGCCTAATTTAACCTAACGCACAATAAAAAAAACTTAAACCCACATTTAGCAAGGTTAACAGTTTAATTTTCAATGCTAACAATGACAAGTAGCTATTTTGAACAAAAAAATAACTGCTTCTCAGTACATATGTCAATGATAATTTTCAAATAATCCATCCAGAAATCTGTACTTGAATCATGAGTCTTCTCTTAAAATTATGTTCAGTTGATTTGTTATCAAGAATCAAACTAAGAAAAAAATATTTTAAAACTGTAATACATACCTTTTCTTGGCAATATCTTCCAATATATCAGGATATAAGCCATTGGTCCAATCAGGCAAAGTTAAATTTTTCATGCTTTCTATTTTCAATGTGTCATATAAATAATTAACTTGTTCTATGGATGATACGTTTTTTCCAGTGAACAGCGTCAAATTCCTAAAAAAATTATTAGCCATTATTAATTTTGTAGCAATTGCCAGTTACAAATTCACATACTGCAGAAACTTAAAATATTTTTGAACGGAATGTTGACATTCAACGTAATTTTTTAAAAAGCCCATTTAATGCATTCTTATTACATATTTTATATATAAGACATTTTGCATTACCAATAAGACATTTAATTTTTAGAAACTGATGACAAACTTGAAATTTAAGCAGAACAATAGTGTGCAGCGGAATTAAATTGTTTGACATTCTTTTTTTCATTAGACGTAGTGATATTTAACTACAATTTTTTTTGTTCTAATAAATATAAAGATCTTCAACTTTTATAATTGTAATTAATAAAGTTCCCTGACTGAAAATCGTTGAGAAAGGTACACTTGTTGATTGTATAAGTATTTTTTAGATTATTTTATGATAAACTAATGTTTATCAAATAAAATATCATACAAATTGAAAATATCTCCCGAGTGAAAATAAATGCCGCCGACGGGGATTTCCGATTCGGGCGAGTAATTAATGCTTATGAAATTGTTTAGATTGACAAGCTTTCAGCTAAAAATATTTACAATGGATTTTAAACTTTGCTAAGAGAAGCATAAAAAAAATATGTATAAGAAGATTTACTTGTATAACTCTGCATATTCCAAATTCATACTTGTATAAATAGGACCTTTTATAAGTTGATCATATTCATAATCATATTTGTCACATCGAGCCTTCATGGCCAATACTTGGTCTGACAGCAGTGGAATGGAGTGGATTGGAATTGGTTTCCAAGCGAGTCCGGGTAGCCACTCTTCATTTGGTTTGACTGGATACATTCCTGTAAAATAAATACATCATGTATACATGAATCCTATAATTTCTATACCCGCTATATCCGATTTTTTGACAAAATGATCTGAGTATGACATCTTGTTCACATTTTTGCGAGCAACAAGAGGAGCCTAAAATTGAGTTTCAAAACCCTCCTTATCATGACCAAAAACCATGTTAAAACTGCGAGTGAGAAACCAAATCCGCTATATCATACAGAAAGTCACTATCAAAACCCGCTATATCAGATTCAACGAATCACAAGCAGTTATTTTGCCAAAATACAATATGGCCGCCGCTCTGACGCCACGCTCGTGTGTCAAAATGATCTACGCGTGAGTTTCTAAACCCGCCATGTCGCCTCAGTTGACTTTCAAAATCACGAAGTGAGTATCAAAATCCGCTATATCCATTTTATTTATCGAAATTACTTAATTATTGCTAGACATATATAGAAAAATAAATGCTTTTCGAAATTTTATTACTCCTATTCATTATATAAAAATTTTTAATGCATTTACTTATGTACGCTAGAGATGTGACAGTTTTTTGCGGTTTTCTCCAAATCAATGAAAGTTGATATAGCGGGTATAGAAATTACACGACTCACATGTAGTGGGGTGTTTTTAGAATGGCCAGGAAAACTTATAAACATATTTTATAGGAAGGATTAACCATTATTTCTGTAATACTATTTCAACAGCCGGTAAGAAATACATTAATTTAGGGTGTGTGACACTACCTAATGAAGGTAAATTTCATTAAAGGTCTTTTAAAAAGAATTGCTTTAATGTCATTTTTTGATCTTATATTTTAATATAAAATTGTAAATTATCAGTTGGATAGCCTTGATATATTTTTACATTTGTGAAGTAAACAAACGCAGAATACAAATCGACAAGACATGAATCGGTTTACCGGAAAAAAAATTAATTTCACAAGCAGTACCAAAGTTTATCATAAAAAAAAAATTACAGCAAAAGAAAATCGGGTGATTACTTTTGCCCCACCCTGTATTAATGTTGATTTACTTTCATGTTCCTACCATTAGATTAAGGCTATGAATTATTTTATTTATTTATTCATTTTCAGGAAATCGACAGTTTACATTTATTTAAGTTTGTACATAAGTATTAAATAGCCAAAATAAAACTAATTATGGATTTCCTCCACGTGACTTTACCTCTACTGAGAGAGCATAATTAATAAGGAATAAGTAAATTAAATTTGTAAGAAAGGAATATGAATTCAAAAATTTATACAAAATACAAGATTATATAAAAATTTTATAATTATACTACGGTTTAAGGCAACAATTCTGTTATAAATAAATTACACACTACTGGTAACACGCATGCAATGTAGGCTGATGTTTTTAAGATGCCTCTGTTGAAATATAAATTTGTACTGAGTAAAAAACATTTTGGCAGTACATATACATATTAGTGATATACATATTACATATAATCTTGTAATTTTTCCATTCTTTCCATTTTGTACTATGACTGTCAATAACTTTCAAATTGTAAATTCATTCAAATGTTTACACAAGAATTTAATTTTTATAACATTTTTATGTTATGTATAATTTTTTGGTTCCTTGGATCTTTGGCTTAATGGGTGTTTGTTTAGTTTTTATGGATAAATATGTGCAATATTTAAAAGAAGATTATATTTTTTCACAAGCTTGTCAATATGCAATTATCCAAATAATGTGCTTACTGACTATAAAGTATTACATATGACATTACTTGAGGAAAAATTATAAATTAGAATAATATAACATGTTGTGCAGTGCTAAACCAAATGCAATAATTTTGATGATTATAATAGATGCTGGAAATTTAAAATAAAACATAAGGGGGAAATAAAAATGGCCAAAATCACTGTTGCCAATTAATGTCAAACAATAATTTGCATTAGGTAAAATAATCGTCAACCAGAAAAAGGTCTCCTTAAGAGTGGGCTGTAAGGCAGAATGGTGATTTGCTGAAAAAAGGCTCTCTAAAACGGCTTAAGAGTGGGTTATAAGGCAGAATGGTTATTTGCTGGAAAAAGGCTCTGTAAAACGGCTTAATACTACCTTTCGTATATCATTTACTTCTTTATCATTGACTTCATATTTTTTGTTACCAAATAATGGACTATTATTTTTCAATCTGTATATTTTTTTTGTAATTGATGTAGGCATTCGACCATAAAAAATAAAAATATTGATACACCATACAACCCACTTTTAAAACTTCGATCTATGATTATCGCATTAATTAATACACACATCTGTAGAAGTACGGCTTCTTATTATCGTTATGATATCTGTGGATATTAACAATTAAATAAATACTTCATCTAGCTCCAAATTTCAACACATTTCGCAGTTTTTTACTTATTCCGGGAGAGAGGCTCCCATTGACGGTGGTGAAACTACACGCTCCGTGTTTGATGGCGTATATATTGTTAAAATGCCATCAAAATGTTTCATTAATGGGTCTAAAAGTAGAATACTGACTCACTTGAAGCATTGCAATAATCTAAGGAAGCTACAAAAACAGTGACTACTCACAAATTCTCTTTTTTCATGTAAATTTGTCGCATTGTATTTTGTTCAACTGTCATATTCTTTGAAACGCATAAAATACAACATTCAATGTGTGTGAGAATTCATTGTCTTTACGCGCTCTAACTAAGTTGTGAGAGTGAACGTTTTTTCATAAGGCGTGTTTGGTAATAAAACCAAAAATTACCATCTCACATCGAATCGTTGGTTTGATAAATTCTGCGTATAAACACGTAGCCATTCTCACGTTGTCAAATCAAAGATATTCTACGTATGTGTTGTGTTGTAAAGTTCCATATAATAATATTATTCTTCTCTTTGTAGATCAATACATGATTTATCCATGGCAACCGGAAAAAATATTCCAGTAACGAATTAATAAAAAAAGATTATTGTTTAGTTGTACTAAATAACACCGAATAATTTAACAAATATATAAATAAAAAAATAAACTTTCTTTTATTTCTCGAGGTCAATACTATTAATGATGTTATTAGTATGTATATTTCTATCAAATATAAAATTTTGAAATTTACAAAAAAAATTTTAAAATCCACCTTCGATTTTCTCGAAAACGAAATTGATTTAAAAAAACCCAAAATCCACTTTAAATGATAGGTAGATTCATTCACAAGTTATACCGTTTATACCAAGAATTTCAAAACACCGCGTAAAACAAACTTTCTTTGTATCGGAAAGCCAAAAGCCGTTCAAATCTAATTAGATTTGACAACAGCAAGTGAATGATGAAACATTTCTAAAAAATGTCAAAATAAATGCTTTACCAAAATAGTAGGTTCTGCAAATAAGTCATACCTTATTACTAAGTTGTTTGTTTTACTAATATTTCCGATTTCCGATTGCGTACGTTCATTTGCTGTGCGACGCACATTTGTCGTTGTATTTTCACAAGTTCATTAATGTACAATTACCGCCCTCTAGTGACAAAAAATGATGACATTTTGACAGTTTGAGAAAATTCGCTGGCATATAACAAGTGCTTAAACATATATTCTGTGACCTTTGATAAGAAATATTATCATTGTAGTGACATATTCATAAATTATAGTCAATGACTTCAACAAAGAATGTGCATAAGGTCAATCACAATAGGCAAATAATTAACCAAGGATTTTGAATTTTTCTGACACTTGTCACATGTTACTTGTTATGTTAAACTGATAATCAAATTTCAAAGTTATTATTCAAGTTCTGCAAAAGTTCTATTCAAATTCTATGAAAAAACTGGCCCACAACGGAATAATAACAGAACTTGAATAATAACTTAGAAATTTGATGAATGAGGTTGTCTCCTACAATGGAATAGAAAGTTATTTACAAAGGTGTTGTATTAATTAGAGGAAGCAGAAAACAGATTTTTTTAAATTTTCGGAAAATACCGAATTGTACTACTGAAGATATAAGCTGTCAGCTGGTGTTAACTGACCGACCGATAAGCGTACGTCACAGGTCATAAAATGACCGGCGCGGCCATAGATAACATAGGCGCAGCAGTATGCAGTACTGTCATTCGAATTGTGAATTGTACTGAATTGTGACCAGTTACGACACTAGTATAAGTTCACTTTGAAAGTTCATAACTTTGTCATTTTTGGAGATATCGAAAACTAATTGAAATGTTGCTATTAAGTCTTTAAATATAAAACATGTTCATCGAAATAAAAAAAATAAAAATTAGGAGACAATCTTATTGTTCATGTTCTGTGAAACAAATTGCCCTTTGGTAACTATATATTAAATCATAGGACAGAGTCAATACTCTCTATTTCTGATTATGAGATACTAATATAAATAGGGTGTAAAGGGCGTGGTGATATAAATGTTTGTTTTCTAATTACAAAATTTATACACCAATGTAAGCATAATCAACAGTATTGAGAAAGGGATGTTTATTTGGTTTGGAAACGTATTTAATTTAATGGACGAAGAAAGAAATGTCAATATAACTAACTAACCATCACGCCGTTTCTCCGCAGGGGGAGGCAAAGAGGACGGACCGCCAAACAACTCGGTCTTAGCACACACTCCTAGCCTCATTCACATTCATACATCGTCTCATACATGCTCTTCTATTATTCTGACTCTTGACATGGCCCCGACTCACGTATCTGATTCACTTGTTGTGCCATGTCTTCCTCGGGCGTCCTCAACTTCTTCTACCATTCACATTTGCGTCACATATACTCCTTTCTTCGTTCATTCGCTCTACACGCCCAAACCATCCAAGCGTCCCTTTCTTAATCTTACTCATTACGCTTACATCAGCCTTGCATTCTTTGCAGAAATCCACATTTCTCACATGATCATACATGGTTTTACCACATATACGCCATAGGGATATCATTTCTACAGCATTCAGTCTACTTTCATCCCTCCACTGCCAGTTATAATTTTTTACTCACTGCCATGCATCAGGGTAGGCACCAGAACTCCATTGTGGACTGATAGCTGCACTTCTTTGGCCATTTTTTGTTAGTTCCAACCACGCTCAGTTCTATTAATGGAGTTACCTACATTTACCCTTCTTTCAATATCTCTGTCAGCCTTCACATTGCTCGTAAACATACTTTCCAAATACACAAACTCATCCACCTGCTCCAAGTATTCATCATTCTTAACTATATTGCACACTGTTTTCATACTATCTCTTTCAAACACAGTGACTTTAGACTTACTTACATTCTACATACATACTTCATTCATTATATTAGAGACTGTAGATCTTCCATACTGTTAGCAATCAGCACCGCATCATCAGCATACAACAGGCAACATACTTTCAGATTACTCAAATTTACGTCCAAGTCCACCTCTTTTAATTCTTGCATCCATGTATAAATTGAATAACCATGGTGACATTATGCAGCCTTGCTTAACATCTTTTGTTGTATCAAACCACCCCGTAAAACCACCGTTCACAATAATACATGCAACGCTTCCCTCACACAGAGACACAATTGCCGGTATAAGATTTGTATTCACTCCATACATGGACAACACTTTCCATTTTTTTCCTGTAGATCTACAAAGGCACAGAAAAGTTTCTTTTTTTTTGCCAGAAACTTCTTAGTGAGTATACGCAATGAGAATATCTGTTCCATGCACCCCCTCCCACTCATAAAAGCACCTTACACATCCCATATTTTATCCATTGTTTCCATTCTAATCCTTTCAATCAAAATTCTACTACATATACAGCTTGCCAACTGAACTTACCAGGCTAATTAATAATAATAATATTTTATTCCAGAATGTGGGGAGGTTAGTGCAATCCCACACGTCCCATCTAGATATACATTTTTTTTTTTTGTATAATAGATATAATAAATTAACAAATAAGGACAACTATGCAGGGTGTGGTCTTGAGTGCGCTTGGGCCCAGCGCTCACTCAGGAGTGGCGCTTGGTGCTGGTAGGCTGCGGTCACCAACGTGTTGGCGGAGGCCATTAGCCGCATCCTGGCTCCAGTGACCCGGTGTCTCTTCAGGCCGGCAAATCCATTCAGTCCTAGTTCCGTGAACATTGTCGATGCGCTGCTGTATCTTCGGTATCCAAATATAATTCTACAGGCATCTTTATATTGAATTAGGAGTCGTTCCATCGAGCAAGTTCGGTAGTGACACCATGTCTCACACGTATACAGGCCAGTACAGAATGCGTTGAACAGTATTTTTTTAACGGTATTGCTGCATTTGCAAAATCTGCAGGCAATCATATTAGACACTATGCTTAGGCTTCTCCTTTGTCGTTCGATATCACCATCGTCCGATAGGTCTTCATTAACTCTATGCACGCGGCCGTATCAACTGTTGTTACGGCAAAAAGTCCATACTCACACGCGGCCGTATCAACAGTTGATACGGAAACTTTGAATGCCGATATTCCAGCGGTCTTTTGACATAAATTTATTTCCCGCTCGCTTGAACATTTGTAGAACTATCACGATGCTGACATCTACAAGAATTTCTCGAAAATAAATTTGTGTTTCATTTAAAAACATCGATAATCAAGTGAGCCTCTTCGCGCCTTCGAGTGCCATAGTTTACAATTTTGTCAACGGATGGCGTTAGTTCAATTTTGTTATTATTTTGTGACATAAAATTTACGTGTCCAGTTTTAGAAAAAGTTTTCATAACAAAAAATGATAAGTGCTCATGGTGTTCCACTTGTGTCTATCAACGCAGTGGCCTAATTACACACACGCCGAGCGAATGGCGGGACCACATTCAAAAGATACGGTACGTCTTTGTATGAAATTTTATGTTTTTGTTTTTATAAACATCCAAGAGTGTTGACACACGAGGATTTGTTATCATATTGTGGAGAATAATCTGTTCTGTCTATATAGTCCAATAAATCATGCCAGAATGCTATAATTTGACATTTAATTGCGTGCATAGGTATTTGAAAATATGTACCGCGTACGGGTATAGATAAAACGGAGCAAATTAACGCGTTCAAAAGGTTAATAATGTGCCCCAAGTATTTCACGTTCGAACATGTATTTATTTTTGCCTCGTTAAAGTATACGGGGAGCATCTTACTTGTATCTTGACTTTTTCCGTGGTGGAACGCAATCAATTCCGTCTTCTTTGGGTTGTACATCATATTATGCTGTTTTCCATATTCTTCACAAGTGTTTAGGAGTAATCTTAATCCCTTGATCGACGGAGCTAGGAGGATCATGTCGTCCGCGTAGCTTATATGATTCATACATATACTGTTAACACGACAGCCTGCTCTGATGTCCAGGCGACTTGACAACTCGTCCATGTATACATTAAATAGAATGGGGGACATACACCCTCCTTGCCTTACTCCTGACCGCAAATATATCGGCTGGGAGTATGTACTTGCCCACCGTAGAACATTTTCCTGCTGGGAGTGCCATCGGGATAGTGTGTTTATAAATAAGGTAGGTATATTCCTAGCTCTCAATTTATCCCATAATGTTTTATGACAGACCCTGTCGAAGGCTTTACTTAGGTCTAAGAAGCACCCGTATACGGTAGTTTTTCGTTTCTTGTAGAATTCTATTATTTGCTTTGCAGTATATATTGCCATATTAGTGGATAATCTACATTTAAATCCCATCTGGTTATCTTTAGACATTAGTTTATCATGTATCTCATTTTGCCCTATGATTCCTACATTCCATAGGTGACCCTTTACCTTTATATAACGGCATGGTCACAGCCCTTCTCTATTCTAGTAGCGTGTAACCCTCTTATTTCTCTTTTATTTCTTTCTCATTCATCAGCTATTTTCCAACTTTTGATTTTATCACTTTCATGCTTCCGTTTTCTGGACCACTCCGGGACCTTTTGACCTCCTTCCAAAATAGTTTAATGTTTTATTAGAAGTGATATGTCATTTTGAGTCCCTCTTCCTCTGTTAGATGTTTCTTTCGTTCTTTCATTCCAACTCTTACTCTTTTCTTGCATCCCTTATACACTTCTTTCACTCAATCCCTCTCTTCGCTAGAAGAACTACCAGCCACTATCAAACATAACCATTTTTTCTTCTTCTCTGAGATCAGTGTGTTAATCTCATCATCCCACCATGTATCACCTTTGTCAATATACCATAGGAAAAGCAATATCATTGAATGGTGTCGTTCGTTGGAAAACGGAGGTCACACATATATAGAAGACATGAGCTGATAACCTAAAAAGAATTGGCGGCTTCTGATGAGTGAGAACTATTAAAAATAGATCAAATGTAGACTTTTGATGGAGGTCTTTGTCGTAAGCTGAGCGCCTGAAGGACTATGAAGAAGTATATATACTTTCAGGTGGTCTATTGGGGTGATAATAATTACTGGATGGTGTCGTTCATTGGACAAACAGAGGTCGCAAAAAGAACTAGCGACTTCTGATGAGTGAGAGCTATTAAAAATAGATCAACTGTAGACTTTAGATGACTTCTCTGAAAAATAAAATTTAACCGCTCTCCGAATATTCAGAAAAGTATAATGATGCTGACCTTATATTGATTGACCTTTGTTGAAAATAAAATCATATTTCATAAGGAATATAGATGCATGTCAAGAGCGTACTATTTTGTAGGAGTTCAAAATCTACTTAGCCAGTGCTGCATTTACGAAAATTGCAGTTTTGTTATTTATATTTATATGATTCATCTTTTGTCTATCAGTCCAGTATCCTGACAGCAACATAAGGTATCTTTTTATCTTGTAGTTAAAAATAAAAAAATCTGTTCCTCATGTGGATATAGAAAAATTTGAACTAATTAACGTGGTATAAAGATTAAGATTAGCATTATAATGCAATAACTTATAAAAACCATAGAGTTTTAAAGAAAATGCCAGAAACAAGAAATATAAGAGTCAACCATTTATCATTACTGTATACTTTTACAACTTAATTAATCATACATATTTATCTAACATTGCAGACCAGTATCCTCATGTCCCATCCATTATGGTGAAAAATTTCGCTTCCAAAAAGTAACAAGGAAATATTTAAAAAAAAAAAAAAAAAAAACAGTAAAAACCCTTCACCCGCGTTTATGACACAGTTATTCATATTTATTGCAATCATAGAACATTTTTTCCCCATGAAACCAATTGCTTTTGACTCTCTCCAAGCCACATACTGTTTTCAATGTGTCTAGGTTTCAGTTAATCTTTTCACTTCATTGCCAATGTTTGTAAAATAACACATATGTACATGTTTGTATGTGGCATTCATTTCGGCCATCACTTATTTTGGTATGATTTGAGATTTTCATGGCCAAATGTAAAATTGTGATTTATTTTTGAGATATTATTCCTTATTGGGCCACCTAAAGCAGTTAGCTTTTCTATTCACTTCTCGATAAATTAAAATATTTATGTAGTCTAATAACTTTCAGAATGTCTACAACAACATGACAGCCAATCTTCGACCAACATCAACGTTAAAAGCAAAAATATATATTTGTGAGGAATGAAAGGGGGATTATATTTCTGAAAGCAGAACAAGTTTATAGATTCTATTTGCCTGCCTTTCCTAGCTCGCGATGATTGCTAGAACTGGTATCTATTTTACCCAATTGCCTCATTGCAGTTATAGCCTGGCCACGTCGGTTGCACCTGTTAGTAAATAATATTTGCTATTTGATACACTGTCCACAGGTTCGATAGGTAACATGCTGAACGGTCTAACAATATTGGGGAAAATGATGACACACGCTTCGCAAAAGATAATCTCCAGCTAGCCAAAAATGACCTTCATTCAATTAAATGTTTATACATGTGGTGTATATTGTTTAGAATGTTTAGTTTCTTTCATCTTAAACAAACTTTCATACAAAAATGTCAATATTTGATAACAATCTGTTATAAAAGATATTTGCCAACTTATTTAATTGTAGTGCTGATGTAGAAGATTAACACTAAGTTCTGTTGATCTCAATAAAATTAAACATCATTAAATTAATTACTAACATGTATTCTTTAAAAATGTGAATTTAATTTAATCATTAGCTTAAGTAATTCGATAATACTTGTAACAACATTGAACACAAGGTAATATTATGTTTAGTTGTCTGCTAGTTTTGAATTATTTTGGTGACACATGATTAAACAAAGCAGTGGCAGCCGCTAGATTAAAAAAAATGTAAAGTATTATTTAAAAGTATTCTTAAGTACTAATCATCTGAGAGTTTATATTTAGAATAAAGTAGAGTTTTTTTTTAAATAAATGGTTATGAAGAGAGAGAAAGACTTTCATTAATAATAGTTCTGATTCTCAAAATTTGATAACAGATGGTACTAAACATTATATAAGTACGTCACACAAACTGATGACATTTACATAGTAATTCAAATCAGCATGCAGTATGTGACAGCCGAAATTAACACATCACAATGGGGACATCTTAATAAGAATAATTATTTAAATAATAGCACTCAAATATTGATAAACAAAATTGGTTTGTTTAAGTGCAATACTATTTACACACCTGCTAGATTCGACAACGCTGACATGATAGTGCGATCAAAATCTGTCGATCTTACATACAGTTCATTGTGCCTAAAGTCATCGGATAGTAGATGCTGAAATCAAAGAAACAACATTATATTAGTATTAGCAGACAATAAGTGAGGTGCAATACGAATTTATATTAAACCCTAGTAAGGCCTCTAGACCCAATTCCAACATAGCTCGTTAAAATTTTTATTCACAGATTGCTGCATATTTATTGGCTGTTGTCAAAAAAAAAAATTTACTGATGTGGTACCTCCACATCAGGGCATGAAACTTCAATAAATAAAAAGTTTATTTTTGTTAAATCCAACCCGTAGAAAATACCATACTTGACATTTTTATTTTTGTCCTTAACTAACCCAATAGAGCTAATATCCAAAGGCAAAGTGAATGTATAAGGACGACACTGGAATTACAGTGCTTCGTACCGTGCATGGGCATGATTCTTAAACACTGCAAATGCAGGGCTCCAGTCTTAGGGATTATTCATCCGATTTTAAAAAAATCATCCCTTTCATCCGAAATAGCTGATAATTATCGACCAAGTATCTTATATTTCCAAAATATTGGAACTAGTAGTCATAAATCAAATGCCAAAGTACCTCAATGATCATAAGCTACTTTTGAAGAAACGATCGGTCTAGATTTCAATTGACAGATACTGTACTATATATTATACTCTCAAACATGATTAACGCAATTAACATGCTCTAGTTGAAATACTGATAGGAGTGTCGCTTTCGACATAGTAAATCATAAAATACTGAAACATAAACTGAAAAATAAATAAAGTATTAACATCTCTGTACTATCGTGGATAACCTATTATTGGTTGAGAGATAAAAAATTTTATATGGATTGCATAACCCAGAAGACAGCACTTAATTGATAATAGTTCATTAACAGTCTGTTTTTGTGTCTCCCAAAAAATTCTGGTAAATGTTCTTCTAGTCTTCAGATTGGACTATTGCAATAGTTTGTATGCTAGTTTGCATAATATATACTCTGAACAGACTGCAAGGGGTGTTCAACACAGCAGCTCATCTTATATGTGGTGCGACCAAATACTGTCATATCACGGAAAGAGTACATTCAATATTCAGTGTTAGTATCTATCTCTATTAATAAATAGAAGAGTGTATGTGACCTGAGGCGTGGATTTGATTTCTATTCAAATCTAAAGTTTTACTCTGAGGTTGACGAAATTTTGCACACTCGACCTTCAAAACAAGAGGAAAGCCACTGTCTATATGTGATTTGAAAAAAACCACTCTTATCTATTTTTAAATCAAACCAATTGGATGAACCCTCTCGAACGAATTCCATGAAATTTGGGTTCAGAGCTTTTAATATAATGAGTTCACATTCTTGGAATGACCTTCCACTTGGTTTGGTATCAGAAAGCAATTATGAAATCAAAAAAAAAAATCACTAAATGGAGCTATATAAAGTTAACCCTTATTATTTATATTAAAACTACAGATTTGAAACTGCGTCACTAAGTTATCATAAAAATTACAGTTTTTGGTATGTGATTTTTCAAAACAGCCTGTAGCCGCAAACATTAATTTAGTATGCTACTAAAACATTATTAGAGAGATAAAGTCGATGACAGAACTGTCAATAAGAACTAAACATCGAAATTAGCACTCCAATTTGCGAACTAAAGTAACATGTTTCATCAAAAAAAATATTATTTAATTATCTACTCCGTTCTTCTAATCCTGCTCAAACAATATATATATATTTAAAGTATTTCTTGTACATGTTTCGAGCGATAGATTACATTACCATATTAGTTAATTAATATCATTCCTCAAAATATTAATATGGAACATATGAACTGCTTACTGCGATTTAAAGCCAATGAATCCACCTAGATTGCGCCAATAATTCCCTTATTTGTAGGTTCTATAAATTTGGCATATTATGAAAAATGATCGCTCAAAACATATAATATGCCAAAAATCGAAAGTGTTTAAAATAAAACAAAAAAATCAGTTCAATCATCTCAGAATATACAACTAAAAATCGATATATACTTTCACTTTGGACTGTGGCCACTTTCAAAAAGCAATATTATATTAAATTTCAGATAATTTTTTTCAGCAGCATCACATAAATATTATAAATTTTTTTTAATCAACTACATTAAATTATTGCCAATTGTTTCAGCAGACAATGATTGATTAGTTGATAGTGCTGAATATTCACTAGAACACAAGACTGCAAATGATATATTATGCAGAATTTCTAGGTGACGCAAAACTGAAAGTACGAAATACTTATAATATATAAATAAATTATTAAACTTTATTTTTGTACAATGTCATCCTACTCACTCTTCGATTACCGTGTATCGGGTGTTTGCCTAGTTTTGTGGTCACAAGACCCTAAAATTAAAAATATTATTTGCAAAGAAAAGAGAAAAAAAACAATTTGAAGACATTACGCTCCTAAAAATGGTGAAATAATTTTGTATAAAAAAGTATGTTGAAGCAATACATGTAATATGTTATTGAATCTATCGCATAGAAAGTATTGAATATTCGCAAAATTTTCGCTCAATTTACGGCGAAGTATTTATCAATTATGAGAAATAGGTAGGTACAAGGAGAAAGGTGTATTCGGAAGAGGTATGTGGATATGAAAGAGAAAAAATATATTGAAAAAAACAGAGAGAGGATCATGGGACAGGGTTAAGGCCATTAATATGGATAGTAAAGTTATGAATGTTACATTAATTAATATATGAAGAAAGCGTACAAAATAAAACAATAACTATTTCTTTACAAGACGAAGATGTACATTAGCTGAAATTGAGTAAGAAAATCTGGTGTGAACACAGTCCAGTCGCTACAGACACATTTCTTTTAGATGATTGAATTTGCCAAATCTGGTTTACTGTATCCGAGTGCAATGCAATACTTATGCTTTGTTCATGTACTGATTGTGGATTCACTGCTTTGTTATTTTCCTCGTTCCTTATTATTGGATTTTACTTGTGGATTTTCCTTGTTCCTTATTGGGGCTAGAGACCTGAGCAACAGCTGCAAGTACAGCAAGCGAATGGAGCGTACCTGCGTAGGTATGAACTGAAATGTGAATTCTATTTCCTGTATGGAGAGGCAATATTTTAAGATTTTAATAAGTTTCTAAACTATTTTTAGGGTTTATGAGTAAAGACCTAGATATTAGGTACATTTGGTACTGGTATTAACCCTTTCAGCACTGCACTTTTGTTTTTCACATATAGACCACATGTTATTTTTGATAACATCTTGAATAATTAATTGAAAATTTTTGGCGTATATATATTTATTTTTGCTTACTAATTTATATTTTTTCTAATTTTCTTTATTACTTTTAGGCCTCAAAGGGTTATTTTTTATTAGCAAGGAAAAAAAACCTATCACACAAACAATTGTTTAATTAAAAAATATTAATTTGCAGTGCAACATGATCAAATAATAATGGATAATAATAAGAAAAATAGCCGAAATGGGATGTCATTATATTTATTTTATTGCAAACTAGCAGAAAAAAAAGACGCCATGAGGAATATCCTTCATACGCAAAATTCTAAGTAATTTTTCTATTTTTGTTACTGACTATTCGTGGTAGAATTCCATTATAGTGATATATTGAAACAATTTAAAACTTTTTTCTACTTATTTTATTTATTACATTTAAAAATAAGTGGAAAAAGTTTTAGATTGTTTCAATATATCATTATGAGGCGAATTGTTTCACAAAATTGAGAGATATTAATTTTTTTCTTGAAATTCTTCAGGAAGAACTCTGGTATTGAAAGGGTTAAGTACATTTGTGCTGACAATTTAAAAAAATAAATTGAACACAGTTATGAAGACTTATATGAAATGATGCACAAATACCAACATTTAAAAATGTATGCACAGATGTTAAGTGGTTTGTTATGTCTAGTAATGAAAAGCATTCACAAATGATGTGCTCTTAAGAAATAAAATAACGCCACCAGGTTTTTTTTGTCATCAATAGGTACCTAATAATATTACACGTATTATTTCTTTCGATATTCAAACAGTTTTATTAAAATTTCATATATAAAGGTTATTGGACAGCAGTCAGTATGTAAAAAGAAAACAAGCAAATTCAAAATTTTGTCAATTCGCAGCAAAATTATAAAAAACCAAATGAAGGAACATTAGCATTAAGGGGGAAATCGCTGGCAAGTCAAATCAAAAGTTTCAGTTTTTTAGGGTTTACTAGGACGAAAGGTATTTCAATTATTGGTTTTACCACAGATTTGACGGTTTGCATTTCAACATTGAGAAAATTAAATATAAACTACTTTAGCTGAAGCTATAAGTGAAATCACTATTTAGATTAATCTTTACTACGAATCGGTATAGGTTATCAATACCAAAAATATACTATGAATACATCGAAGCTCCTTCTATCGCTTGGCTTGATCAGATTTAAAATAAAATTGTTAATTACACCATGAAAAATATAAGTGTAAACTACTAAATAGATTTCTTTTTCATGAGTTTACTATGAACTTGTATAAGAATCAATTTTTAAAAAATACTACTTTATGGCTAAGTTTATTTGCTACAAATGGACTTGATTAACTTTTTTTCGTTACTATTTAAGCATTCAAGAAATAAATAAAAACCAAATTGGCGCTTACGTCAACCATTTTATGTCTGAAACATTGTATTGAATTCTAGTATTTCTTCAGAAGTCCGCAGAGAGCGGCAACGAACAGATGTCAGATCTGTGCCAGTTTTACTTTTTTAAGAAGTAAAACTTTTAACAGATTTTTCCGTGTTTACATAACTTTGGCTAGAAGCATTTTTAGTTCTCCAACCGTGAGTATTATTACGTGAGTAAGCTTGTGTTTTTTCTGATATTATTATTTTTCGTGACCAAAATATTATACCTTCTCAATACATCTATTTTAAATTCACTTTCGTTTTCTTGAAAGAATGTATCAAGAAAGTGGATTCTTGGAAATGGAAATTAACCCACTACCAGATCCAATCGAGCAGATAGACTCGTCGAAGATAATGCATTTTGGTGGCACATAAGTGGACATATACGCATTTATCTGAAATTGGATGACATTACAACAGTTAATATGCGCAATAAATGTCGGTCCCACCAAATTGGGATATTTTTATTTATTTTTTTTATTTTTTTTTTATTTTTTTTATTTATTTGCAAAAACAGTACAAAAACCAATACATTGCAAAAGCGGTAAACAAATTATTGAAGAAAATTTTATACATAAGTATACAGTTAAAACATATGCAAAAGCGGTAAACAAAATATGGAAAAAAAAATTATACATAAGTATACAGTTAAAACAAATACAATATTTCGCGCTTAAAGTCGTTGTAGGACATATGGAAAATATCCAAGTTAGCTGGAAGGGAGTTAATTAACCTAGTGAGTCTTCCCAGGGGCATCACCATTGGTAAGTTAGTTCTGGACCTGGGAAGAATTAAAAGCCTGTGTTGGCGGCCTCTCGTGAAATTATCCGGGACATAAAGTCCTATTTTTGACAGAATGTCTGGAATTGATACTAAACCATTCAGAAGCTTGTAAGCCATCATCAATAATGCGACGTCCCGTCTGGAACTAAGGCTGCAGATATTCAGCATTCCCGAGATAAATGCTGTTGGAAACAGCCATGGGTAAAAACCAAACTCTCTCATATAGAGGTATCGTAAAAATTTCTTTTGAATTTTCTCGACCATTATTAATATGGGTCAGTTGTTAGCGTGGTTGACTCCAGTCCCCGGGGAGGAAGGTTTAATCCCCGGTAAAACAGTTATTTTGTAATTAGGAATCTTGGAAGTGGAAATCAACCCACTACTCGACACCCAATCGAGCTGAAACTCGGCAGATAGAATCGTTGTCGATGATAATACATTTTAGTGGCAATACACACATGTGGACATATATGCATTTATTTGACATTGTATGACATTACAACAGTTAAATATAAGCAATAAATGTAGGTCCTTCCAAATTGGGATCTGGCTCAGTTGTTAGCGCAGTTGATTCCAGTCCCCGGGGAGGAAAGTTTAATCCTCAGTAAAACCATTTTTTAATCATTTTTATTAATAAAAACAGAAGTATTACAGCAAAAAAAAATTTTTTTGTTTTTCAGTTTGATTTTTGAAATCTCAAAATACTACTAATCGATTGTTTTATTCCTTATTTAGCTGAATTAATGATTTATGTCTCATGGAAAAAATGCTTTCCAATTTGTATTTATAATTACTAATAATTCGTTTTTTTAGCTCGATAATTTCTAATACTGAGATTTGTAAAGTGTCAGCTACACTACTCGCTTCGACGCTTCGACGAAGTCCTCGACGAAGTCCTCGACGAAGTTAGCCGAAGTTCGAAGTGCGTGCCCACACACTCGTGCAACTTCGCGAGTAACTCAGTCCAACTCAGTCTCTCGGACTCGAGTCCTTTGACTCGGGCGCATTTACCGACAACAATCGGAAGTCGGGCGAAGCGAAGCGAAGTTGCCCGAAGCGAAGTGAAGTTCGTGCCCACACTATCGTATTCAGTCAACTTCAATCAACTTCGCGAGTAGTGTAGCTGGGCTTTTACATTAAATTGTTTTTTTAAATTGCATTTGAAAAATGGTTTTTATAATGATTCTAATGGGCCGAGGCAGACGTTGTTCTGCCACAGACCGCCTTTATGAAGGGAAGTTAAATTTTGGGTTGTATGTATTTTTGAAAAAATATTTTTAGATCTCGACAACAGCGCCACATATCGGGTCTAAATTTATCCTTTATTTCAAGTTGGAACCAACCATACACTTTCATTGAAATCGGTTGAACTTTTTCTACCATTCAGATTCGCATCATATATTCTCTTTCAATCCTTTCTTCATTCATTCGCTCTAGATGCCCAAATTATTACGACATTAGGTATAAATTGAGTATGCTATGACCTCCTGTAATTAATAAAATCTTAGAATATCTTCGAACTTCAACTAATTAATGCAACCCTTATGAACCCTGAACAGAAATCCTTTGGATATATTTTTTTTTTAAATGGCTATAACCATTAATTAATACGGCCAAAGTTGTTGGTTGGTTGGGGTATTTAATAAAGTTAAGATATTTTCTCATTGAATGAGATACGGTGATAATAAGATACAATTCAAATGATCTATTTTATTTAAGTGAAAGGGGAAAATAAGCAACGGCGGGTGAGCTAATAAGACGACATAATCTTCGATGAAACATTACGTGAGAGTGACAAAATCCATACTATTCAGTAACACGCATTAAGAAACTATTTACAAAATAAAAAACTTTCATCCAATATCAAAAAACCATAATGGATACATTGATCTGATTTCAATCTTGGTTGTGTTATTCCTTTGCTAAAATTTGTTTATGTACTTATATCTAAACTTTCGTAAAAGGTATGTAGTAAAGATAATAATAAAAAAAGTTTATTTCGGAAGCTGAAATGTCAATTTTTTATCACCTTTTGATATACGTCATTCAGGATCAAACAATTTAAGGTCAAGACCTAACCGGGTCATGATTGGAGATACCATTTTTCTAATAATTGATAAAAATCAAACAAAAAATAATACAAATAAAGAAAATCAGAATGTATAGATATAAAATTGTTAATTTAAGCTAGTATCACATGTACATTTACAGCGCAGTGATTTACTCTTCAAATATGCAGGCTCGGCCTATTTCATCACACCGCTCGCCATACATTCCCGTTGGGAATTTAGATTACTCTATTATATAAATGCACTTCTAACGGGAAGCTTAGTTCTACCTTTTATGTGGGTCTTACTTAAATGGGTATAATGGCATTGTTATCCGATAATTCTATGTGAATATAGTAAATCCATATTTTAGTGAGGGTCCCAAATACAAATATCTCTGTGTGTAAACAATGGGAGTATACATAGTCTCCCATTTTACTATATTTTTGTATCTTGTGTTGAAGAATATTTAATCAAAAGGAACCTATACTAAAACTATAGGTTTAGGGTAATAAATCCTTGCACTTATGGCCCTCGAGATTCAGAAATCATTATTTTTTTTATGATTTGTGGGAAAGTGAAAACCAAATATTTTTAAATGTTATGAAATATGTCCATTATTAAACATAAAACATCACTAAATAGCCCTAAATTGACTTTAACTTTCAAAGACATAGCGGTTTAGAGCAAAATCCCTATTTTCAGCCAATTGATGTGTGTAACATATAATAATAATGAAATGGAGTGTACCATACAAGAGTACCTGAAATCAAAAGGTACCTAACTCCAAAAACGTAATATTCGGCAAGTGAGAAAACTTTAAAAACTTAGGCTTAAAATCGTTAGCATGACTCGAAATTAAAGCTGATTTTTAAGAAGACAACATTGGAATTAATTTTAATTTTCCATACAGAAATTACTGTAACGAACATAATAGGAAAATATAAATGTATCTAAAGCCAAGAACCTAATATTCAGGAAATGTGAGAAAAGTGTAGCATCATTAGCATATTTTTAAATGAAAGTTGATTTTTTAAACAAGCAATAACTTCAGAATTAATGATTTAAAAATAAAAATTAAATTATACTCTTTAAAATTACCACAGCGAACAAAGTTTGAATAAAAGTGGATATGGTGGTTAGTACCTTTTAATTTTCAGAATAGCATTAGTAGTAGGTATAAAATTACATACTACTTTTAATTTTTTCCAATAATTAATGATTTGAGGAGTTAAACTAAAGAAATCAATTATTTATTAATAAAGAACACAAGAATTTATTAACAAAGGAAGGACTGTTTTTTCATGATTATTTAAATATCATTAGAATGCATAAATTTGTTGAGCTGTTCAAACATCTAAAAAAAATAATAATGTAAAACCCAAATGAAAATAATTCATAAGATTTTAAGCCCAACCACTTAAAAGAATATATTTTATTATAAAAGTGTTTCAAAAATGTATGAAGACAAACAACATCTGAGAATAATTATAGGTCGATTTAAATACACATTTAAAATACCAAAAGGTGATGGGCTAGAAAATATTTCTTTTGATAATAAAAAAATATAACCAAAATCCATGTGATTTTTTTTTAATGCGTACCTTGAACCGTTCCCTGAGAGTCTTGCCCAATTCATATTGTTCCTGTTTGCCAAGATCGGTCAGCTGTCCGTATCCGATATCCCAAAGCGGTGAATCTTTATGGGGATCATTTGGATATGGACTGATGATGGTCCTGTCTCCATGGCGGAATATAACTACAGCAAATGTCACATTCGGGTCGGCGTTACTTTGTTGGAGAGTCAAACAAATGAACAAGGAAGCCAAAAGTATGAAGTTTGACATAGTAAAAATTAAGTTTGTAAGTTGCCGCTGAATTGTATCTGCTTTCTAATGCGGAAAATCAAATACAACCGAGAACCTATCCTGTGTACAGCTTATCGACAGCTATTAAACATGTCAACTGCATACAATCCCGCACTCGCACTCGGCTCTAATATTGAATATGACTAATGATTTAACTAACCGTCCTATTGTAAATCAAATAATTAAGACGTTTGTGGACGTTTGAATAGTATGCATAGAAAAGTTTGTTTTGTTTAAAGTCATAGATAATCTTTCTTTTTTCGTGTGCAGGGTTGTCATAAGTGACAAGAGTCTCGTGCAGTACCTGGACATAAACGATTTTATCAGGACATTTTAGGTTTTGCGGGACGGAGGGCTCGATACCAGTTCAGCTCAGACAACAAATCTCCTTAGCTCCTTTAGAGCTACATTTAGCTCTAAATTGAGGCCGTCAGCTAAATAAAAGTGGTTTAGCTTCTTAGCTCAGATAATCTAGCTCCTTTTTTATCAACGAAAAGTGACAATTTAAGAGTTATTTTGTTATGAACCGGTTATTTTGGTTCATATATTTCATTCAATTCATATATTTCTTCATATATTTTATTCAATATTTCGTTCATATATTTCATTCAATACTTACATAAAAGTGGTTTAGCTTCTTAGCTCAGATAATCTAGCTCCTTTTTTATCAACGAAAAGTGACAATTTAAGAGTTATTTTGTTATGAACCAGTTATTTTGGTATTGTAATTGTCGTTTTATGTCACCAACTTCTCCCCCCTCCCACCCCCCCCCCCAGGAGCGAAAATAATTTCTTTCTCTGGCCACCACTCTCATCGAGGATACTAGAAAATTTACATGGTTTTAGCTCCTTTTCGGATGACGTCTAGCTTTATTTTAAAAATCGAGTTGGCACCACTGCTCTATATCGATGACAGACCCGGAGTGAGTGATTTATTTATGGACCCAGACATCCCGAAGGCGGATGCATCCCCAGGTGTTTGTTGAATGAATTATTAATGTCGTTAAAAATAGCGTTTGCGGAGAAACAAGCTACTTTATTTCATAAAAAAAGTTATTGCCACGAGGGACACATATTATTTTTTAAATCATTGGGGATTTGAATATTGTTACTCCAGATTTTCCTTGTTACACTTAAGGTAATGTACTTAACTATTCAACTTCAACACCTTAAAATATCATAAATCCGCGGGAAAATTGAGCAGGTTAGAATTCAGTATCCGCCCAGCAAACTGCAATACCGCGTAAGGACAAAAATTTAGAGTAATAAAGAACTTTTTTTCCTATAATAATAAAGATTTTGACTCCTCAACTCTACGTGTTATACCCGTATATACTATACCTTGAACTACTAAACAAGATTCATTGAACACAAATTTAAAAAAATATATTTTGCTTCACAAGATAGTCATTAAGCCTTACACGAGAAAAAAACGTTTTTCGATACCCAGTGTGATTGCAGATGTCGAAGCTCTGAGAAGAAAAATAGAAAATTACGAAAAGTTTTACTTACTCTTCATGAGGTAAACTGTCGTAAAAATTGTGACATTCTGCTGAAATTATAGATTTTAGTTCCTTTTTTTCATTAACCCCACACAGGAGGCTTTGAGGAAAATAATTTCTCCCAGGGTCTATGTCATCTTTTGGTATGCTGTGTGGAGGGTATTTTTTGAGGAAAGGAAGGAAATTTCTGAAATGGTTGAACTTTGTTTCGGTAATTTTGTCGGAAAATATGCAACGGATTTAGATGTCCTGATAGTTGGCGAGACTTTTGCACGTCCAGGTAGAGTTGAATATTCTCCGTCAAATGCTAGGTCTGATATCCTATAATCTATAGTTCCGTTAGAATTTTATCTCTGAACCCTGAGATCTACAGTCACATTATCACTCACTAAACGGCCTGGTCTGATTAAATCATAAAGCAAAAATCACTTAGCGGAATAATCCTTTAAAAACGCGTGGTTCAAGTGGGCAGCTACATAAGGTTTTAGTTTAAATCAAAACGTATTGACCTGGCAGAAAGATCTCCGTTTGAAAGTTTTCTTTCGATTAATGAGTGCACCGAGTAACACTCCATTCGTGTGTAACCATTTAAAAAATAATAGAGTAATTGTGACATTTTTCTGCATTGCTGGTCTCAAAAGTACATTAAAAACAACGTAGTTCCTATTTTGTGCGGAGCAGCCATCTGTGAAAATAGTCACTGGTTTCTTGTAATTATCAAGTTACTTTGAAATATAATCGACGTAAAACGCAGCAGCTTTTATTTCAGATTTCATTTCATCGAACCAATAGCACATCATACGATTATTTCCTAGGTTATAAACCGCAAAATTGTGAACCACATATTTTGTCCTAAAATAAATGAGCTGACAGGTGGCGACATAGTTTTATAGCTCTCTTTTTGCCAACTTTTTATGTTTAGATTGTTCATCTTTAGCTGAAACTTTGAGATTTTTACGGTTGTAATGATCTATTTATTTTCCATTCTATAAGCACAGCACAAGACATACTCATCTTTCTTCGGTTTGAATACGGAAATATTTTCTTCATTTTGAACACTTTCCCGGAGGCGCCTGGCAAACTCTTTTTCTTTGGCGTCTTGCTCGTAAATGTATCTATATTGAAATATTATAAAAAAGTTAAATCGGTTTTAAAAAAGATGCATTAAAAAAAACTAACTTCTTTCTCGTTGAGCTGTATTAAACAAAACTTGCAGGAGCTTTAGTAGGAGTTTACTAATGTTTGATATTATCGCAGTAAGTAAACTGCCCACCAGCACGTAGTTTAATACCGCGCGAAATCTCAATTGTGCTACTCTGAGAACTTACGTGGTATTGCAAAAGTTTGTTACGTTGATTTGGAGTATCACCTATGATATAAATATATTAATCCTCCACGAAAAGACCCATGGGCAATTTACTACCTATGGTTAATCCGGCACTGCTATATGAATCACTCGTAATATTATAGAGATATATTATTTTACATCACAAAACTCATTAATTGGTAATTCTAAAACCATAAAAAATATTGTGACAAATAAATCATTTTTTTACGACGCATGAGAACATTATTTTCTCATACTAGAAAAATGGTAAACATTTTAAAAGTACATACAAAAACGACATTTTTTTCGTTTGTTTGCTGGCCAGTGCCGCAGCAATTCGTTTCATAGAACTAAAAACTAATTCAATAATATAGAAAAAAATCTACGTTCACACGTTCACACATATATACATTTAGTAATAGATCTATACTTTAATTCCAGTAAAGAGGATAAGTGACGAGAATCAGAAAATAAGGTTTCATTTACCAAAGTGAATAAGAAAACATTTTATTTAAAAATGATTAATGATTTTTCATCTACCCACCCATTTTATTAAAAATTGGCTGGCAATAATAATAATTTCCTGATTTGTAATTTGTAAATGGAGTTTTTATTGAAAAAATTAAATAGCTCTATGCATAAGTTTGTAATTATAAAAAAAATAATCCATAAATATAATTTTCGCCACAATCGTTCGTGAAAGGTTTCTGGCAGTTTCTGGGTAGGTCTCGGCGTATGGGAATAGACAATACGCCTGGCAGAAAATAATATTTTTAACGTCACCATAAAAAAGTTATTTACCTACAAACTTTTGTCATAAACATAGTCGTGAAAGCACCAATTTGTTTTCTAATTCTAGCTAGCGAAACTTTCTTCATTTTGATTTGTTGTTTATCACCGATTTCTCTGTTTCTGTAGATACTGTTGAAGGTATTTCAGATATTTGCTCCAAAATAAACGGCCATTAGCACAAGCAGCACAGTGAACAGGAACGTGTTCAAACGTGTTGTTGAAGCGTTCACCGACTTTGATGCAATAATAATTATTATCATTAGTCATCCCATCCCAGATGAGTTTTTCTAATGATGGCTCCAGCGGCGACGAGATGCCGAGTGGTGGCCACGTTAACGTGAAAGATGGTATGTATCCATTAGTTTATCTATATTGGGAATCAAATAAGTAATCATAATTATCGGTCACTGTCCACTTTTGCCATTTTCTACCAAATCACTTTTCTAAGTAACTTGACAGCGATGAGTCAACATTTGTCATTTAACTCGATGACATTATATCTAAAACAAATAATTCGGTTGATAGTCATTGGATTTTGAATTTGGGCAATATTTCAAAAAAACTTTTCTGATATGAACTGAAACTTGTTTATTTACCGAATTATTTGCATATGTCTATTATATTAGTATTAATTATATATATATTTTATAATATACCTATTTTGAATAGAACAGCTTCATTAGCGTCTTATTTATCTATGAAACATGCTTACCGTGGGAAAGGTGAGTTCATTGTTATTGTTTTAACAGTTATTATGTTGATTTCATTAGAATAATAATTTTTAGTCTGGTCTGTCTTTCCCTTTTATTATTACTGATTCTGGATGCCATATTATTCCATTATCATTGTCATCTTGTCTGATATTTTCCAGTGGGTCATTGTTCAAATATTGACTGCATTTTGGATTTATTTTAATGGATTAACTATTCATCAATGTTCAGCAACAAAAGAAAGGGGTACGTCGCTCGAAAACTACTTCGGGACCCTTTCTAACAGGGCCCAATAGCTTCAAGTGTGCGAGCCAACAAGATTGAATAAAAAAATATATTTTTCTCTCTTTACAGTGACTAAGGGGTGGCTTCTTCGCACGGACGAAGAATTGGCACACCGTTTACAGGATGAAGAGAGTAAGTTGTACTTAATCCAATTTTTTTTTTTTTTTTAAATTCTTTGAGTTGTGTGTTCTCTTGAACAATGAAATCACAACCATAATATATTTAAAATAAAACTATAACGGCAATAGATGTAAGAAACTACGGAGTACCTCAAGCCTCAAGGATCAATTCCAAGCCCTCTAATATTTTATGTTTCTACAAATATCACCCCTTCCCGTTCAGAATGAGGCAGACAAAAAAAATTGGTTCACATTCGAAACCTAATGAAACATGAAAGGAATAAATATTAATTTGCTTCACAACTTCTTTGACCACAAATCAATCAAGACCATAAACAATGCAACAAAGGTTGAAAAGTTTGCATATGTGGAAGCGTCGTGCACATGAAATTAGCATTAGCGGTGCGCACATAAGGGGCGCAGTCCATGCATGCTGTAATTTTTTTCAACCTTTGTTGTATTGCATGCTGTGTTGTTAATATCTGAACAAAATATAGGGTAACCTAACATAGCGCTGGATTTAAAATTCTCTCCATGTTTTTATTTTTAAAATTGGCAGCTCTAAAAATCTTATATTAGTAAATGTAGAACCCAACACGAAAGAATAAATAAACACAATAAAACTCACGATTGCTGAAACAGTTTGTGAACTTTGTGGAATTTTCTTTTGGAAATTTCTTTATATACAGACAGATAAATTTCAAAGCGGTCCAATTAAAACACGACTTTGCCACTCTCAAGTCAATTAATAATCAATATTTTGTTTCCAGTAACAAAGCATTTGTGTGGCAATCGTCATCGAAATGGTCAGATTCGAGAGGATTTCCCAGCTGCGGCAGCTGCCCAACGCCGTGTGGAAGACAAGGCACGTCGCAAGGCCCGCCTGCAGAAGCGACAGTATGTTGATAATTTTAATAATAAATTTGATATCTACTACATTGTAGTTTTGTTGTGGACTAATTTATCAAACCAGTTTTTTTAAATCAGCAATTTTGTGTTATAATATTATGTCAATAATTTAAAAGGCATAAGGCACCAAGCTTTATAAAAATAATTTATTATGTACAAAAGTACTTTTAGATAAAATTTATTACATTCTGTTTGTAAACATATTTTGACAACAAAGAATTGAGTTTTGAGAAGTTTTGTAAATTTGTGTTTTTTTTCTCTCACTTGTACCTTTACATACTGGCTTTGTGTTTTTTAAAATCAATTTACTTCTTATTAAATGTTTTTTCACATTAGTTGCTAATCCTAATGATTAATGGTATAGAATTTATTTTTTCAGTAAATACAAATGTTTCTTTGAAGTATACATTTTTGATCTATTTGATGACTATTTATTTTACTAACACACATTTATTCTTCTTTTCTTTTATCTGGCATGAGGATAGTAAAGTTGGTAAGCATGGGTTCTTTATTTTTCATGTTTTTATTTATTTTTTAATGTTTTCAATATTCATTTTTTTCCCATATTAAATCGCTTATTTTGAGATGTGTATTGACTACACAGCACCGGAGTTTTTTTTTTTAGCACAGTAAGGGAAAGGTTAATGAAGAAGAAAAGGTTGTCACAGAAAGCTGAAATTCTTTCCATTTTTACATCAATTTAATGGTGATTTCCCGATGATTTAGACCACGAACTGTCACTTGTCGTGAGTGAAGGCACTGATTAGTATTATTCGAAAACATGGATGTTTCTTATCAGTCATGATTTATTTTTTTATTGATACCACATTGCAGTAAAACTTTTTATATTGTTATATTTTATTACATTTAAATAGAGCACGACTAAGAAATTACATTAACTCTGCCTTTTAAATACAATATAATGGTTATCTATGATTTTTTATAAGAGGTAGAGTAAGTTAGCAACTTTATTTTTATTGATAGCGCTTTGATAGTAAAAACTCCAGTTTATGTGACATAAATGATAATTGGTTGGATGCAGTGGTCAAATATTTATTTATTTTAGGGAAATCAACAAACTACATGTCCTCAAATGTTCACTGTAGGTTCTAACCAAGGTACTAAAAAAACAATTATAGACTTACTCCTAAAATTACAATCTATCATTAATACATTAACCGTCTTAGTAATTAGATTCTTATACGCCAGTTTAATGTTGGTACAAATGCAAATATGAATACAAATGCCACGGTAATAAGTAAAAAAATTTACTGTTCATCATGTTTCCAGTCACACCAGGACGTGAATACTTCTGACTGACGTGGCACCGTATATAATAGAAACAAGAGAGCCACGAACCATTATTAGTATGAAACAGCATGTACAATGCGCGTTGCCAACATCATTTGACATGTTATACAAAATGTTATATATTATGCACTCGATTTAGTTGAAAACAAAAACTCTATTAAAAAAATGTTACAACACAAAATCAATAACAAATGTGCTGTAGATTCACCAGCTTCCTCCTTTTACTACGAGTTTCCCTACACGGTGTACATTTATTATGGTAACCAGATTAAATTGAATAGTGACAAAACAGAACACAATAAAATAATAGTTTTGTATCATATATATTTTTTTTTTCACCTTCATTACTTTAATTCAACTTTCTATTTTATCACGGTTCTGTTTCATCATTGAGCCATGTGTATTCACACTGCTTGAATGTACGTAGAGCGGAGGAGGATGCGCAGGTGGCGCGAGAGCTGCAGGCGTTGCAGCAGCTGGAGGCGCAGAAAGCCCACCGCTCCTCGCACCACGCCCCTCCATCACTGGCGGGCCACTTTCCTAGTCAGGTGATTTATTCTACTATTTTTTTTTTGAATTTTTTTACTTGCTGTACACTGCTATACGCTGCTGTGGCTCATTCTGTCTGTGCAGATAGAGAAATAATAGTGCGTGTTGCTTTTATGTCCAACAGATGGCGCTATTTAAAAAAAAAACAAAAGTTTGTCCAACAGATAGTGCTGTTTAAAAAAAAAGCATTACTTACCTGTCACAGGTGACAACTATATAATATCGATAAATAAAAACACGCATATTCGAATGTAACGTTGTGTCAAAAATTCAAAGCGATTTGGTGAAGAACTTTCAGAGATTTAAGATTTTAAACCAATGAACATTTTCATTTTTTTATTCATATAGATTTTTACATACAATATTTTTTTTTAATAAATCTATTTTTTTTCTCATTTTTAAAACTCTTTTTTTTTTAAAGATTTTCTAAAATATCATTTATTTCCTCCGGACTTGTCATGTTTGGGGGTGGAATAGTTATAAAATGATCAAAATTGATAATAAAAGACAATAATAATTAACTACTTACACAAATGAAAGAATATCTTTGTTTTAAACCACTTTATTACATTTATATACGTCAATGTAATAAAGTGGTATAAAACAAAGATATTCTTTCATTTGTGTAATAATGTCAAGCCACAAAGTGTTTGCTTCCTTCGATAATTAACTACTTTATAAAGCTTATCTACACTAGCACATCTTTTAAATCTTTTTCCATTACTTTGTTGTGTATAATAGGAATGCGAATGCCATTTCTTAAAAATAATTCATGTTGCATGAATTTAATGAAATTCTGATTTTTAATGCTCTAAAATAATTATATTTTTAATGATTTTCAGAGTGAGTAAATAATGTAATGAATGATTGAATGTTTATGTATTGGTAAAAGCGGCGTCATCCCATAACTTTTTTGCGATTTTGCAGTATGAAATTTTACTCCCTTTTCTTTCTTTTGTACAAGAACGTGTTCACTATTTCAAATCGGAATTACATAATATCATTGTGCTCTTTCAAAAGTTTTTTCCATGTGCCAAGTTCCATATCGAAATGAATACGATTTTCGATTATGAATATAACTACACACCTTCAATTCATTATTCTGAAAAATTGTAGAGAGATTCTAGGAAACTAGAATGTTACTGAAGTTGCTAATGTTTTACGTTTCTGACACATTTTGCCAATAGGAGCCACATTTGTGCATACTTTTCCAAGTTAATTAATTGTGGGACAAAAATTTAACCATTCAAAAACTAGGGCCTTTGAGGAACCTAAGAGAGCTGAGGCCACCCCCTGACCTCGCATGGCCTGAGTGCTTACGGGATCTATTCATATACCCATACAGAATCATTTCTTTGTGAATATTTGTTTGTTGTCTGGTTTTCCCAAATATTATATTCTGCTCTTTTGCCCTTGCTCTAATTTAAAATATGCGAATAGCTACATGTAATAATGCGAATCAGTGCCAAGCGACTCATGTTTTGTTAGTTTGCAGCAGGGGTGTAGAACCTTTTCGCCGTCGGGGGTCATATAGATATTTGCAGTATCACCCGCAGGCCGCACGTAGAATTTGGTGGCAGTAGGTGGGTGGTGGAGGGGCGTAAGTGGGGGGGGGTTGGGTCAGTAAAACCTTGAAATATTAAAATATTATAACCTCATTACACCAAGTACTGATTTTATTTTATTTTTATATCAGACCTGACAAGAATTCTTTGAATATTAAAATAGAAAATGAGCGTCCAAAAATCATGTTCAAAAATGAGTCTACTACTATTAATTTATAAACTGCACTTGGAATGCGAGAATGGTTTCCCTGGAGTTGCGAACTGGTTCAAAATTCGATCTGATTTAAACTTATTGGCAAAACAAAGCATCAGGTAATTTATAATATTAAAATTATGATAAATATTAACCAGAACATGAGAACTCTATTAAATAAGTATGATAACTATATCTCGGGTCGTGTGGCAATTATCGAAGATTAATTGCACTATTGGAAATTAAATGGAACATTTTAAGTACAAAATGACATTGGGTAATAACAATAATTTTCTAACCTATACATATTCAATAGTTTGAATGTGCAAAATTTATACGATTAATACGATGACCAGCGATTACTGTTAACTACACCGGAACCATGATGACCGCAAAATATGCCTCCATTCTGTCCCCTCAAGAATTGCTCCAATCCTTCCAGTTGAAAAGAGTTCCCTTGACCGCTGCCCGCTTGGTACTGAATCTTCCGCTGTCTGACAGTGGCGCTGCTGGCTGTTGATCCGCCATAGACGACAATGCCATAGACGATCCAGAGATAGAGTGTGGATAATTCACACTAAATGTAGCGGGGCGAAAGTGAACTGCTACGGAATTATTATTACTATTCGGAAGACAAAACTGCATTTAACTTAGTTTGTGCGAGTCCCCAGCTTTGATTAAAACTACACCCAGCCTATGAAAATGGCTTCCTCCGATTTTTGCAGCACACAATCTGCGTCTTGGATTTTATATCTGTACTTCAACCAGTGGCGGCTCGTGACTTTTGAGTGTGATATAGTGTTAAAGTTTGAAAAATTCGACATTATTGATGTTGAATGTCCAAAGTCCAAAATTATTTTTATATTTTTTCGAAATTTCATTTTTTTGTATGATAGCACCGCCGCACGGATTTCCGGAAAATCTTCATAGAAAAAACTGAATTTTCCAAAAAAAAACAATTTTTTTGGCCACAACTACATCAATAATGTCATTTTTTGGAAAATTAGCATTCTAATACACCCAAAAGTCACGACCGCCACTGACTTTAACACGAGAATGGTTTCCTTCTTAAATGCGTCTGGAGACGAATCTACAACTGTAGTTTTATCTACAAGCGAGTCCCCAATTTAAATAGAACCATACTCATAATTTCTTATTGGTAAAATGATAAGAAATTTAAATTAAATTAAAAAGGGATGTTGGATCGAATATTTAATTAAAAATAAACTGTCAGCTATTATGTATGTTTCTCTGGGTTTTGTAATAATGTCTTTAAAATGTATATGAAATGTTCTTGCGTTCTGAAAGTAATTATTTACACTCTTCTTTTTGTGGTCAGCAGCTCTCACCAAAAGTGCTCGGGGGCTGCAGGTTCCCCAACCCCTGGTTTACAAGATTTAATATTCTCTTTATCTCATGTTTCAGTTTCCCGAGAATATTAACATTACCAGTGCAAGTGCAAGTGCAAACAGTCACTCGAAGAGCACAAATACTTCAAGCCTCAATAGTGTGAATAGTTTTACAAAAGACTTTCTTATGGCCACAACATCATCATTGAATGACACCCCAAATAACAACGAGATGCATCTGTCCGATCAATCAGAAGTGAATGGGAATTTGTGTAAAATGATGAAAAATCAATCCCTCGGAGAAACGAGTGACTTTATGCTGGCAAGTGGATCAGGACATCAAATGTCAGATGAGGCAGCGGGATTCTCTACCACGTACTTAGAAGAATTGGAGGCTGCTTTGGGAGTTTCCAGGGAACAACTTCACCAGGAGCAAACTCGTCTTTTGCAAGAAGAAAGAGATGCCGTCAGTTGAGATAATTTCTCTCTAATTTTGCCTTTTTACCTTGTAATGTGTCTACAATTTGTCAAGGATTGGTCGAGTACACGTATGTATATAAGTGTGACTTGTTTCAGGAATTGGCCCGATTACTTGGCAGCAAGGGAAAAGAAGTTCAAATCGAGATAAGAGATGGGGAGCTAGCCCGGCTTTTACAGAACAGGGTAATGTACCAATGTAATATCAACATTAGCAACATTGCTAAGAGTTTATATTTTAACTTAAAGTGTTTTGTTTTCTAGGAATACGAGCGATTTCGCAAATTAAAGGAGAAACAAAAACTTCGTGCTTTAGAAAAGCAACGATTGAGGAATTCATGGGAGAGTTCACAATTAGATTCCTCCGCCGATGTTGCAGATTTGTACTGCCAACCATGTGATCTCATTCCCGGTAAGTTTTCCAACAATACCTAATAGTAATATGTATGTGTCATCCAATTCACAAAATTCTAATTACAAAATATAAGAACATTTAGATGACAATATTATGATGAAGGATAGTGACTCCTCTGGGAAGTGATTAGTAAGATACCCTATTTGAATGATTAGGTTTTTAAAATGCATATATCAACGCTGGAAAGGATAAATTGACATACTGCTAAATGGCGCTTTAGCCAAATAGGTGTATTGTTCCATATTATTATTATTTATTTTTTTCCAGCGGGTAATCGCCAGAAAGAAGGCGAGCCCATAATTTTAAACAATTATTGCACTCTGGGCGAGTTTCAAGAAGATCCGTACTATACAGAACCTTTCAACACTCGAGAAAGTTTCCCTGAACAAAATACGTCTTCGCAATCCGATCATATCAACAAATCTTTCCGCCCTCCTCCCGCACCGCCCCGACCCGCCGGAAGACCAAAGTAAGGCTGCATAGTGAAATTATGTTAAATGTACATATATATTAACATAAGAAGTGTATGTAATACATATTATGTGTAAGGAACACTAACTGCACATATTTCATAGCACAAATTTTGTTACATATTTGACTAAGCGTAGCAAAGACCTGTTTTGACTCTGTTTGCATTTCATCTGTCTGTAAATGTGTTCCTCGTTTCGTCAATCCTGTCAAGATGGTAGTCGTGTTTGATAGTACTTTATTATTCCACCAGAGCATATGAGCGTTGTGACTGATGAAAGCTGTCAAGTCGGAATAATCAACATTACTTGAAATCTACTGTTCGCAGAACTAGTGCTTTAACAGGAAAGTTTTTTTAAGAGTTTGGTAGTTCACTCTTCTTTTAGGCTAATTAATAATTTTGATATAATTGATTGAGCTTAGTGAAGTCCTGTTTCAACTGACCACTTTCCATTTCACCTGTCTGTAAATTTGTTTGTGTGTTCCCGGTCCGATCAATCTTGTCAAGGCGGTAGCCGTGTTTAACAGTACCCTTTTATTTATCCAGACTACAATTTATAGACTACCACCTGATGAAGGGAAAGAGTTGCCTGAAGTCTTAATAGAATTTTAATAGATTTTCATTTCTGGGTCCTACTGTGCAGGTTATATATGTGTTTGTATGTTGTGTTGTCAATTTTTTGCAGAATGGCGGAACCTGATATTCAAAACCACAATAATTCTTCCTCGGGTGAGTAATATAATTATTAGAGCTCTTTTTTCTGTGTTGAGATTTCATTCTTATATTGGTTATGGTTTATACTACAGCGAAACCCTCGTAGAAGCTTTTTTTTTACTAGGAATCCGAGAGTAAACTTCTTTTGTGGGAAACCTTGTGCCCAGGTTCCAAAGTATGTCTTTTTTTATTTATTATGAGGGTTCTACTGTATGTAATGCTGTATTACATACTCTTCCACACACATCCAACTGGCCCGCCGTTTTTAAGAAAATTTGTGAGAAAGGATTGAACGGAAAGGACGGGCTCGAAAAGATTGGGCTTGCCTTTCCTTAAGTCAAGCCTGTTACTACAAAATTTCCTTTACTGCAAAAATTAAGTCAAGAGATTCATGATGAATTTATTTTATTTTTTACAGCAATAGCTTTTCCCGAAGAAAATGTTTTTGTGAGAGTTCCCCCCAGCCCAGATGCTTTGAACGAAGAGGATGAATCAAAAAGGCATTCCAAAAAGGGTAAATCAAAGCATCATGACCGTCAAAAGGGCAATTCGCTGAAAAATAATTGTCGACAGCAGTAAACATAAAAGATTTACTTGCATAACCATGTGTAACTATTACTTAATGTGAAATATTGACTATGCAAATTCAAGGGAATTTATTAATGTGCAATCAAACTTCATGTGAACATGTTTAATTAGGGGTGTTAATACCTCCACAAACTGCTACATCTCCCCTACAATCTTCCTCGAATCAATGTTCCATGCCTCGATGCTAGCAAGTCCAAACTTTAATGCTCCTTTCATGTTGGCCAGCAGAGTACGGAAATGAGTTGAAGGTACTTGTGTATCATCTACGAGCATTTTCGTAACATTTTCGACATTTCTTGCCTTGGCTCGGAGGCTCACCGACCACCCCTGTATTTAATCATAATATCGACGGTCCCGAAGAACAATGTCGGATGTGCAAATTTGTAGTTTTGCAGTTTTGCAGTAGAGCTGTTTAATGTTTATGTATTTTTACATATATTTCTCCAATTAAATAAGTAGGGGTGCAAGATATCGAACAACACTATATTTCTTGATCTCAAAAACAGTAAAAATGCAGAAACAAAACTTAAACAGCTCTATTGCAAAACTACAAAATTACACATCATTGTTTTTCGGAACCGTCGATATATTCATTATGTATGTTGTAAAACTTCCATAATGTTAGATGAGGGAACATTCTGCATTATATCGATAGGGATGAGAGTGTTAGTAAAGCCCTGGCCCACTTATTCCTTGTCGTGCTCATCTTCACTAATTTCATTAAAGATGCCTTTTATTTTGTGATAAATACCCGTGCAGTTATTTGCTTTCTTGAGAGTATGTCTCCTCTATTACACTGTCCAATATTTCACTGGCAGAACCCATGACACAATTTATTTGTTTTAATAAAGTGATACCCGTATTCATAAGTATAAATATTTAGTTTCGTAAACTTGTAAGCAGATAAAAATAAGGTTTTATTATGTACAACATCAGAAATATTTTTCGTAATAGATCTTGGATAACTTTATTATTTTTGATTACAATTTTGTCCCGGTTTTGCCATAATATCGACGCTGGAAAGGATAAATGGCAAAAACCTCATTTATCAGAGCAGTACAACCCTTAAGCCTTTTTTTTATACTTTCCAGTGTCGGTATGTTTTGATGGGATACGAGAACAAGAAGTATTCATTTCCTTGGTGTAATTGATTCATTATTATTATTAAATACAGTTTCAAATTTGGAATGAATCGATTGCTTGTGGAGAAAAACCTATTTTTTTAAAATTATTATTTATGCATATAAGCTGATATGTACGGTTTTATTGTAACATCAGAAATATTTAATACTATGATGTTTTATTTAATGATTCACAGTAGATCTTGGAATAATTTTTTTTATTTTTTATCATTTTATTAAAATATAGTTTTCATAATCCGATTTTAGCTTAGTTTGTCTTTATGGAAGGACCCCTGTTTTACAATAATATACATATTTTTATAGTCTTCGAGAACAAGTTGTGTTAATTTCCTTATATTATTGAATGCATTATTATTATTAAATATCTACAATTTTCCATTTATAATCAGCCACAATGTTTTGATTGGCTTTTATGAAGTGCATGTTGTAAGCACAAAGATACACCTAATTTCCTATGTATTTTTATTTAATACAAGCGTTGCTGTGGATCAGTCTGTGTGTGCAGATAGAGAAATAATAGTGGGTGTTGCTTTTATGTCCAACAGATGGCGCGGTTTAAAAAAAAGCATGTTTGTCCAACAGATGAGGCTTTTTTTTTTTTAAATAAAACATGTTTTTACCTGTCATTTTAAACAAATTAACGTTTACATTTTTATTTATGTAGATTATTACAACTTTCAAGCAAAGTTTGCTACATTAAAGTCTCTAAGCAAAGGTCGCAAAAGTCCTGATATTGTTTTTAAAAGGTTTTATAATGGGGTACGTTCGACTTGAAAATAACAACATTTATTTAATGGATTTCTTCTGGATGAAAAGTTTTTTTAAAGTTATGGATGAAGTTAAGATAAGTGTTGATAGTGCTACACTCCGACTTAAATAAATATATTTAGTATTTGAAAATGTCTGACGATGTATTAGGAAACCATTACTTTCCTTTGTATTTTGATTTGCACTACATATTTTAAAATGATATTACATCTTTCAAGTGAAAGATTACTTGTGGAGAAAAAGGCTTATATTTTTAATGTTTTGTACGGTTTTATAAAACCAGATTATAATCTGGCAGGAAGAATATTACCAAGTTTTAATCATTCCTGATGAAACACCCAGTTTTGTATTTTTACATATTATTATTATTTATATTTGTTTAAATATTATAAGCAGGAAAAATATTAAACCATTCACCCAATGTGAATGTGAATTGTGAAAATACCTGCATTTATTAATTTATGATTTTACCCTTATTATTGTTACTGTACTGTACCTGTGCACCATTTTTGTTTTTAAGTTTTGTGTTAATTTACTTTTTGTTCATTATATACCAAAATGCTAGTAAAGCACATGAGAGTTTTAATATTAAAAGTTTATAAAGATAAACATTACCAGATTTTTTAAATAAACAATATTATAAACCATATTATATTCTATTACTTTCAAACCTTAAAAATATGTGAAATGAAACAATAACTTCATTTTTTTTTGTTGATAATAACCAGTTTCGCTTTAATCCCAATTTTCTTCAGGGTTATATGAAATCAGCATACAATATGTAGGCAGAAAATAAAATAGATAAGTGAGTAGTGAGACATAGATAGGTTATTTATATTATAAGGGTAAGACAATAATATAACAGAATAATGGCGGGTGAAAAAAAACATTAAAAAAAAAAATTACATTTTTTTGCCTGAAATAAAAAGAAGAGAACGTCAAAGGGCTTAGTGGAAAATTTTGTGGGTTTAGTGAGAAATGTACCTAATATAGGACTACTGGACAGATGTAATTGATTATTTAAAACAATGCGCCCTTGAGATGATATTTCACCAAAACGGCGCTATGCTATCCAATTATTACAGTAATAATTTTGAATGGCTTTCTTTATTTACAAGTCTTCAAAATAATTTCAGATGGTAAAATTTTGCCTCAATATATCTTCATAATACAAATTATAATAGCGCTTCGGACTTGTGGACCAGGGCCCCTATTTTCTAATGCAGATTCTTGACAAGTATTCTGGAATCCAGCCTTGGAAATTGGAACTCCCTCTAATGTATTGTCGATTGTTAGCGGAATTCACCAATTTTAAATCGGTAGTTCCGAATCAGAAAGCTCAAACTAATAGACGTACTGTTGGAAGTCTTAATGTAATTGATTAAAGGGTATGTATTACAATTTACACAATCACTACTGGTGAAATGTGTACCTAGGCTTTTCGTTAATTTTGGCATATTTTATTACCTCTGGATATGAACTTTCAGGTTGTCTGCCAGGTGCTTCTTCCGATGTAAAAGATAGCAGAACGCGTTTTTTTCATGATTAATTATTAGCCGTGAACTTTTCCATTAGTTTTAGTTAGGTGGCACGTTGGATATTAACTATGCAAAAATGTTTCCAGGATTCCTCCCAATTAGAGAGACTTCTTAACATATTTTCAAAGATGAAAAATTTGCAAGATGAAAATATTAACATTATAGTTGGAGATTTCAATATAAATGTTAAAGCAAATGCAGACATATACACAAAAAAACTGAAATCTATTATTCAAACTGGAGGTATGAAACAATTAGTTAAAGATTTCACACAAATTACTAATATCTCTGAAACATTGATTGATCTGGTAATCTCAAATAAATTTAACCTATGTATTAATGTATTAGATAAACCTAAAATTACTGACTATAATATGATTCAAATTCTAATAAATGACAGAGAAAACTAAAACTCCAGTAAAGAAACACAAGTAATAAAATTTAAAAATTACAAAAGATACAATAAAGAACTCTTCATTCAGACCTTAGAGACTATTGATTGGAATGAAATAAATCAAATGGAATATAACAAAAAATCTGACCAGATGATATTAAACATTAAAAAATCCATTGATGAAGTAGTTCCAGAACAGAAGATACGTAAAGGAAACAATAATAAATGGTTGACAAAAGAACTACGCACAATGCAGCACGATAGAGATACATTTTACAAGAGAGCACGCCTTACTAATAGTACTATGGATTGGATTAACTACAAAAAATTGAGAAATAAATACTCTAAAGACATAAAAAGAACGCATCATCATCATCATCATCACTTTTGGCTCTACAACCCCTGGTGGGTCTTGGCCTTCTCAAGAGTCTTCCTCCACTCATCTCGGTCCCGCGCCAGCTCTCTCCAGTTTCGAAGCTCCAAGGCAGACAAATCTTTGAGGACGTTGTCGCTCCATCTTAACCTTGGCCTTCCTTCTCCCTATCGGTCTTGAGCTCAGCAGGGACTTTGGTTCTTGATGCTCGGTCATTCTCTCCACATGACCTAGCCACCGAAGTCTTCCCAGTTTTATGAACTTTGTGACGTTTAGCTCCTTAAACAGCGTATAGAGCTCATTGTTATAACGTCTGCGCCAAAATCCATTTTCTAGAACCGGTCCGAAGATGCGCCTCAAAATTTTCCTTTCAAAAACATCCAGTGCTCGCTCATTCTTCTTAGTTAGAACAGAGTGGTATATTTATGGTTAGAACCCACGTCTCGGCTGCGTACGTAAGCACTGGTCTAATTAGTGTTTTGTACACTAATACCTTGGTGGTTCAGGAAAGCAGTCTGGATTTTATTTGTTTTTGTAGGCGGAAATAGCAGCGGTTTGCATTCACGATGCGCTTCTGGATCTCCTCTGTAGTGTTGTTATTGTTTGTTATCAGGGAGCCCAGGTATGTGAATCTTGGTACCGTTTCAAAATTTTGGCTTCCACATACGAGAGATGGGGTTTGTTGGGTACATCCTACGGCCATGTATTTGGGTCTTCTGCTGGTTTACTACAAGACCCATATTTTTGGCAGAACTTTCAAGATTTATGAAGGCGTCTTGTAAATCATCGGGATTTTTCGCAATTATGTCGATATCATCAGCGTAAGCCAATAGTTGCACAGAGTTGTCAAATATCGTTCCTCTTTTCTCAATGTCTGAGTCACGAATAACTTATTAATAAGGCTATGTTAAATAAGAGGCAGGCCAATCCATCTCCTTGTCTCACCCCGTAGAGCGCTTCAAATGGTTCGGACAGATCACTGCCAACCCTGACTCTACACGTTACTGGGGACATTGTCAGTTTCACCAGATTGATCAGCTTACGCGGTATTCCAAACTCACTCATTACATTATACAATGCGTTCCTATTAATACTGTCATACGCGGCCTTGAAGTCTACAAAGAGGTGATGAGTCTCGACATTGTATTCTAACGTTTTTTCTAAGATCTGTCTCAAGGAGAAAATTTGATCAATGCATGATTTGCCTGGCCTGAAGCCACATTGGTAGTTGCCAATAATTTCCTCGGACATTGGGAGCAATCTTTTGTACAAGATGTTAGACATAATTTTATAGCCGGTATTTAACAACGTTATTCCCCTATAATTACAGCACTCGAGTTGGTCGCCCTTCTTGTGTAGTGGACAAACAATTCCTAGTCTCCACTCTTCGGGCATCTCTTCTTCTGTCCATACTTTTTGAATTAGAAAAAAAAGAAAAAAAAAAAAAGAACGCATAATGAGTACATAAAAAATAAAATAAACTTGGAGAAGGGGATCCCAAAGAAATTTGGAAAAGCATAAAAGAATTAGTACATGGCGATAACAAAGACGACATAAAAATAGTAAACTTCCCAAAAGATATAAACGAAGAAAACATGGCTAATAGCTTTAATAAATATTTTATAGAAAGCATCACTCAAATTAACAAATTAATACCTAACATTGTTGTCAACCCCACAAATGATAATAAGGACTAAAACAAAGAATTATTGGTCTTCAGAAAAATAACGGCAGAATATTTATTTAACATTTTAAACAAATTTAAAATAGTTAATATATAATTAAAAAATAGTTCAGATGGATTGACTATTAGTTTAATAAAATATGCATTTCCAGTAATTGGATCTACTCTATTAAATATTATTAATCAGACAATTGAAGAGGGAAAATTTCCACAGTCATGGAAACTATCTACCATTATACCGGTCCCAAAGGTTAAAAATACCAGAAAATGTGAAGAATTTCGACCAATAAACACCTTACCGAAATATGAAGTGATAATAAAAGAACAAATATTGGTATACTTAGATGAACACAATATTTTATACCAAGAACAATCAGGATTCAGATTTAATAATTCTTGTGAAACATCGTTAAATGTAATCGTTAAATAATGGAAAGAAGGAACGAATAGTAATAAATTTATCTTAGCAATATTCATGGATTTTTAAAGGGCATTTGAAACGATAAATCGAGAAATATTGATAAGAAAGCTTAAAGAAATTGGTTTCTCAACTGTAGCCACTAAATTAATAAAATAATATGTGAAAGACCGAATACAGGTAACAAAAATTAATAATCAATTTTCAAAACCAATGGAAATTAAATTAAGAGTACCACAGGGATCAGTCCTTGGACCTCTATTGTTCATACTCTATATTAACGACATGGTGAAAATATTTTCAAAATGCAAAGTACGACTATTTGCCGATGATACACTAATATGTATAATTGGAGAAAACTATGAAGAACTAATAAATATTTTAAATAATGTATCAAGATGGCTAAAAATAAATAAGTGAAATTAAATACAAAAAAAAACAAAATTTATGGTAATTGGTTATAAGAAGACATCCAGTGAAAGCAAAATCAAAATTGGTGGTGAAATTATTGAAAATGATACCGATATAAAATACTTAGGAGTTATAATAGATTCCAAACTCAGCTTTAACAAACATGCTGAACATACCCAAAAGAAAATTGGAAAAAAGATATCTTTTTTGGGAAAAATTCGCCAAAAACTATCCGGAAAAACTGCAATTACCATTTATACATTATTGCTCCACATTTTAACTACTGCTCAACTATCCTTTTCCAGTGTAACGACCGAGAACCAAATAAACTTCAAATTCTCCAAAATAGGGCAATGAGAACAATACTCACACGAAATAGATATTCAAAAGTAAATAAAATGTTAAAGGAACTAAATTGGCTAACGGTGAAACAGATGTTGAACTTGAACACGATGATATTTGTACACAAAATAGTAAACAACCTGCTACCCAAATATTTTTCAAATAAAATTGTATACACCAAGGACATACACAAACATAAAACAAGGACGTGCAATGAAATCAGTCTACCAAAAAAGGACAAGGCGAATACTCAGAGTAGTATACTATATAAAGGGATGAAATACTATAATGCGCTGCCGGAAAACCTAAAGTCTGGCCCAATTGGAAAGTTCAAGATGTTGTGTAGGAGCCACATAAAGCAAGAAAAAATATAGTATATTTATATGTACAAAATTAATTAGTAATTTGTAAACTTAAATGTACAAATTACTAAAATAAAATTAATAAATAAAAAAAAAATAAAATAGAAATCTGGCAGAACGCTTTTTTTCTAGTCTTATTTGGTGTTAATTTGGTGTAGGCAGGGCCGGCCCCGAGCCAAAAGTCCACCCTTGAGGTGCTGGGTTAGGTATTAGATGCCTTGGTTCCTTGGCAACTCGGCGCCCGGAGCGAACTGCTCCAATTGCGCCTTCACAGAACCAGACCTGGGAGTAGGTGGCCTATCAGATATGATTTTCAAGGTCTTCGCTCGAACTTTATGTGTGAAACGACGCATAGATGTTCGTGAACTAGGGAATGTGTAGTGTGTGCCGAAACAGAGTTGTGTGGTGGTTTGTACTCTCCTACCTATCTCTGCGGGAAAACGGCGTGATGATTAGTTAATTTATCCTACATAGCGATAAGATCCTAGAATATCTAGAACCTAGATGTATTCAATCTGAGGTGATTTTAATTTGAATTCTAATCGATTTGATTGAATATCCAAAATCTTATTTGTTTTACTTAAGAGTATTATGTCGATTCATTTTGTTACTATCTTATATAAGAAATAGGTACCTACATATTACTACTCTTTTCTCCTTTCCGACTTCGAATTTCGTCGACGCAAACTCTTTTCCTCTTCGCCGAAGGGAAATACAAGGGAATAGCAGTTTAAACTTAATTAAAATATTTCTACTACTTATATATTTTTTTTACTTTCGTCATGTTTGGAAACGCAGTTTCAATAAAATTTAAACTCTGCCACGTTTTGCTGTAATGCCACGTAATAATTCAAATATTGCTAATAATTTTTACATAGTTCAAATTATTGATATTGAAAAGCTCTAGTCGCCATTTCCTAACAAAGTGTGCGACAACAACAAAAAATGGACTAATAGATTGGCGCTCGTTTTGAAACTGCTATTGTACCTATATACATAATATTTACCTACACTTACAGGACAATAACATGTAAACGTAACACCTTCGCATCAACAGCTCAACAATCGCTTGTGATAACAGGGAGCTACAGATTTGTAGTAATGATTTATTAATACTGCCAGCAAATATTTCATTCGAATGATTTTTTTATTGTTATATGGATCGAATGTTTATATTACAAATTTTTTATGTTATTATGATTAGCAGAGACCCAACTAGGTAACTCCTTTAAAGCTCTATAAATCCGCTCGTGGCGGACAAGCGAAGTATCCGAGACCATTTCAATTGCAAATCATTTTTATCAGCAAACAATTTCGGCTCTCTTTGTCGTCACTATTTGCATATCTAACGAGCGCCCCCCGGCGCACGGTGCGGTGGACTGAACTCCGCATCGAGATGTACGGAACATAAACCCCTGAAATACTTCCACAAATGCCTCAATTCTGCGTGTTACATCGGCTAACTGGGCCGGGCACCCATCTCGGGTAATAAACTCGTTTCGATGAGCCTAAAAAATCGAAACTCACTTACTGTGGTAGCCGACGAAATGTGATCACATTTTTTTCTTTGGACTAAATAATGGTAATGCAATGCATGCTTGATATATTCAAGAACAATTTCCATTGCGCCCCTACTAGATACCTGGAGGTTGAATTATCGATACCGTCGTGAAAATTTTAACTAATTCTTAGGCTCCTATCCGGCAGTCCTATCCTAATTTTTTTCATGAAGAACTTTGTAAGGTTTCTGGACACCCTTAAAACTTCTCCCATTTTATAGGATATGAATATTTGATTGGCAGATGGATTGTTTGAGCAAATACTATGTTTAGAAGGGAAAGCGGCAGGAAACACTTTTTATACAAACCGCTTAGACAAAATGTAATCTTGTTTTTGTTTTATATGCCCACAGTTTGATTATTTCTAGGTACAATAATATAAATATATTACCCACGCACATGCTTCGCCTTAGTGGGTTCCCATTATTTGTATTGATTTATACAATATTGAATTTAATTAATGTAAAAATTGGGAAAAATAAAGGAATTAAAAAAAAAAAAACGGAAATATTTAAACAGATACTCTCAACTTTTTTTTAAATTCGCATCCAGCCAAATCCATGTAGCGTCATTCACAAAACTGGGCTGGACTTCCACCAGAAGGGCTAATAAATAATTTGCTTTTCAATTTAAAAAAAATCATTTGAAATATTTGGGTAGGTAGTATCTATCTACCAGAGTACTAACCGTGGTAAGTGGCGGCTATTGTTCTTTTGTGTTTGTATTTGAGGATTAAGGTTGAACAAATTATTAATTGGAAAGGTTGTTCTTTGATGACTTTCGCACATAAAGATTGGATATTTTTTCTAAAAGAATTTAAACTTTTGAAAATTAGTAAAAAAATAAGATTTGAACCCGCCACCGCCGGATTCCTAGTCCGAAGCCTCACCCCTCGACCACGGAGACCGTCAACGATTTATGGGGAAAGTCTGTTTAATTTTTTAAGATTAACACCATTCTATTTGGGAGGTGGGTTATGGGTATCGCCACCGGGTTCCATTTATTGGACAACCGACACCTCTGTCATAGGTCACCCGAAGTGTTTCGCTACGTTTGGTGACTTAGCAGGGGTGCCTGGGTTTATCGGGTAAGGTGTGTTCAGATCTTGGCGGCGTGACGGGCCGGTTTAGGGAGACCATTTGACCTCTCCAGCTGATCTCTCTCGACCCATTGCCTTGCAAAGCAACGGGAGGGATGGATGCATTCGTTCGTCACCCCTGGAAACACTGACCCCTATATACCTACCCACCTCTCACATCCTTTTCCTTCCCATAACTTTCTCTCCTTCCTTTACTTACAAAGACCCTCCACATAGCATCCCCAAAGTTGTCATAGGCCCTGAGGGAAATTATTTTCCTCGTGGCTTTCTTGTGAGGAGTAAATTTGTAAATTTGAAAATAATGCCCTTCGGGGCCCGTCAGCTACAAGAGTAGGTAAGTTTGTATAGTTCTGTGCAAGGAGCTAGCTACAGTGCATGACACAGGTACCTAAAATGATACCCTTGTTTACACGAACCCCCATCCCCATGTTTACATGCGCGTCAACACAAACAACTGCCACTATCCCTTTGGGATGAACAAAGGATAAGGTAGAATTATCTAGCAAAATACCATTCGATGCAAAACGAAATCTTAGTGTTCTCACCAAGTATCCAAATCAATTGTGTCTTAGAGGTGTGAATACTACACACACTTGTTAATAATATATATCGATTAGTTGTAGTAAAAACTACTAGTACTAGAACTGTTGGCTTTTTTGCAGATAGGCCCTGCAGGCGATTTTTTTGAGCTCCGCCGACTTGAGTAAAGGTCCGTTAACTGAGTTGTGCCTCTTTGAACGTACAACAGGAATGAGAAAGTATGGATAAAATTACAAAATATCATTAAACAATGCTTTGTCCAATTGACCGATTGCGACGTGCAAAACATCCTCATTTGTCCATTTGAATAATTGTTTGTCCAATTGGATAATTTCGATGTTACGATGACTTACGACCCTTTCCGAAGTTTTTATGGTAAAATGTGGCAAATTAAGTTATTTCGAAAACGACCATAAAAAATAATATTTATGCCTGAACTTCGCAAAATAAAGTAACACTTTTTCGCGATGTTTTTTTCTCACATAAATCAAAACCGGCGGCTAGTGTTGAGCCGGAATTTAAACCTTATCGTCATCTAAATAGCTTCCTACGGATGTAAGTTATGTATATTTAAGATTAATAAAAACAGGACCCTACCATTAAATGTTTTATGTAAAACGAATTGAAAATTTTATAATAATTATAAAGAATTTTTTTTAGCACCAGGTTTTATTTTTCTAGACGATGAATTAGTAACTTCCCGAGGGATCCCTTTAGAAAAAAATTTGATTTTAGTAATACGTTCATCAGATATAATTCAAATAAACTATGAAAATACCAATTATGTAGGCCTGCTAGGGCAAAGTCGACCGTACGTCTGTCCGTTACGCCGGACCGCGCGCCGAATATTGTTTTTACACGACTTCATCACCTACTCCCACTTTATTTAGAGATTTGGTAGGGAAAATTCAACCGCAGGTCTGTCCAATACACCAGGGCCGGCGTAGAATAAAGACTTGTCGTTTCGTTAAGATTCGGGCTTTATTTTATTTATTAACGGACATCGTCCGAATTACAAAATAATAACACGAATAAAGTAAAATGAAAATTACAGGAGTAGACAAAGGTACATGAAAGCAAAGACATATGGTAGATATAATATAAGAAAATAAAGTGACAAGTCGAATCAAGTCAAGAATACGCCGTGGGTCAGGACCACAGGACACTTATAATATTCCGTCACTTGTTTAGCGACTGGCAAAAATCATTCAGACTTATCCCAAAAAAGTTAAGGTTTTGACTTGAGTTGACCAGTCTACACATTCTGGACAATGGTGAATAATATCCACAATTTGTCGAATGATGGTTGAGGAAGAGCAGTTCATTATTTCTGAGTCTGTGCGAGGGGATATTGAAGGGAATGAGTTGCAGTAGAGTAGGTGAATCAATAATACCATTTATAATTTTGAAGAAGCAAATGAGGTCATTTCTTTCCCGACGGACTTCCAAAGGAGAGAGGTTTAGAGTTAATTCAATTTCATCATATGATGAGTATTTGCCTTTTTCTAAACCTAGTCTCCTAGCAATCCCTCTTAAGAACCGATGTTGAACAGATTCAATGCGTCGAATGTGGACAGCATAAAAAGGAGATCAAGGGGTGTTGTCTTGTATAATGCTTCTATTTTCAATTTTCTATCTAGTTTCGCCATCTCTTGGGCCAACTAGTAGCCAATATCAAAGTTTTTTTTGTTTAACTGAGGATTGAATCTTCCTCCCCAGGGACGAGCTTTTAAACCGCTGCGAACTTAGAAAATAACTTTTAAAACTCAATAAAAAATAAATTTCCACCACTGTCACCACCCTTGTCAATAGAACACGTCATCATCGACAGCGAGTCGATGGCGGGAAATGGGTTAGTTTCCACTTCCAAGACTCCTCTTCGTTCATTCATCTATTCATTCAATCAAGAAAACAAAATTGAATTTCAAATAGATGTATAAAAAAATTGGTGAAAAATATTACAGCTCAATGAAATACTAAAATATCCATTGTTTAACATATCAATTACGATACTAGAAAAATCTTCCCCCGCCCCCTGTTCATTAGACACATTCGTCGGGAATAAAATTACTGGGACGCGGTATGAATACCAAATGAATCGCATTTCATACAATGTATGGCGCCCCTTGCGGCATTAGCATTCAGAGGGCGCTGCGGGCCTAGAAACTGTTGCAACATTATTGTTAGGTTAATTGGTGCACACCGTGAGATCGGCTGCCGATCTGTCGGCTGTGTTCAGTAACTTCTCTCCTCGGTACCTATCTAATATTTAATGGGGGGCTGTCCAAGCACCCAACTGACAATGCTTATTTACAGATCAATAATTGGACCCTTGAGTAATGAGTTTCAATTAACATTTTGTCTATGATTCCATTTATTAATTAGGTAGGTAACCAAAATTAAATACAATAAGGTACAAATTGGCGGTGTATATATATATCAATAATTATAATTAGTGATGAATTGTAATCAATCTATTGCAAGTACAAACTTTTACTAATCTAAAAAGTTGTAGTTGCTGTACTATGCTAGAATATATGTCATATTTGGGGATGGTGTGACAATGGTACACATTGAGGACACAAAATAGTATATCCAATTTTCGTGTGAGTGGAAAATGTTGCTTGTGCAATAATGAATGACTTAGCTAGCAGTAGTTTGATCTCGAGACGCCTGGGTGCAAACTCGATGCAATGTCCACTCGGCTACTAACATAATATATATATATTTTTTTCTATTTTTTTTTTATTTAACGCTCAGAGGGCTTTTACATGGTTGGTAGTATAATTTTAATTTGACAAATACTTTCAAACATAAAAAATAAGAATAAAATTACATTTGATAAAAGCTATGTGACAAGTTATACAAACACAAGAAACAAAAACAGAAAATTACAGCTATTTGTTGGTTTACATGATGTGTTTAGGAGTATTGTTGAAATAAATGTTTTAAATGATCCACAAAACTTGCCAAGTTGGTATTGAATATGTCAACATCACCCAAGTAATGATTTCCCATGGTGTGAAGTCGTTGTATCGGAGAGTGGGCAATGTAGTTACGCTTATGTGTGCTGCTGTAGAATATTGTATTTTGTCGTGTTGTTACTGTGGGTGTATGTATGTTTATAAGTTGCAGGAGTTCACAACAGTCGAATTTAGAGTTAAGTATTTTGAATAAGAACGTTAAATCGTTTATTTTACGTCTATCTTCTAATGTATGTATTTTTAGAGTATTTAATAAGAAATTGTATTTTAAGTCTTCGACAGGGATATTTAATTTAAAATTTATAAAACGTAGAAATTTTTTTTGTATTCGCTCAATGTTGTTAATGTGAATTGTATAAGATGGAGACCAAACTACTGAGTTATATTCAATTAGACTTCTTACTAGAGATACGTATAATAGTTTAATGGCTTGCAAAGAATTAAAGTTTTTAGTTGTTCTTAATACGAAGCCTAGTGTTTTCATACCTTTGTTCACAATTTGATGGATATGATTGGTGAAACTTAGTTTTTCGTCCAAAATAATTCAAAGATCTCTCATTTCCGTGACTCTTTCTAAAGCTATGTTATTGATGGAATATTCGAATAAAACAGGATTTTTGTTTCTGAAGAAAGTCAAGGTTTTGCACTTTACTACATTTAAAAATAAATTATTTTGAACGCACCAATCTCTAAACTTACTAATATTTGACTGTAGTTATAATAAAACAAATATGAAACTTTTTTCAGCTTTAATTTTATTGATCATAACCGGTTTCAGCTCGTTAAAGCCATCTTCAGACTGGTACAAATTATTCTTAGTCTACGGTAGAAATATAAATACTCACAAATTTCCGTTAAAGAAAGTAATAATGGATTTTCGTCTAAATATTGGTTTGCCCATCGATCTAGAAAAATTTTACCTGCGGCGCTTGTTCCGTGTGTTTCTGAATGTAATGATTTATACTCCACCCCATTCACACACACACCACCCACACCCTAGTTGGGGATACCATTGAAATATTTCGCCTGCAGCGCTTTTCCACGTATTTGTGAGAGTTGTAACAATTTTTCCACTCTCTTCGCTCTCGTTGGGGATGACATAGTTCCAAAGGCTCCGAGGCTCTAGAGGAATAAGAACTAATGTGCGGTATTCGCAATATTCTTTTCGAAGTCTTATTTTTATACTGATGTAAGTAATTTATACGTATTTTTTTTATTCGACTTTTCAAAATGCAAAAGAGTATTTCAATACGTAAATTGTGTAATACGATAATACTTAATTCAAAATGATAATATAATAATTTATAATTTTTTTCAATAAAATTTTTAAATACCTACTCATATTATATATATAAAATCACGACATTAGGTGGCAAAGCTTTGTCTTGCACGAGCACCTTCAATAAAATTATAGAACACTGTAGTTTGTTGTTTTCCTGATGGTTCAAGATCCCCCATGCTTAGTGTGCCCATGGGTGGCTTCACATCTTTGGACGGCCTTCACATCTTTAGACTGATAAATAACCCCGAGCAACGCCATGTACACTTTAGTCTGCATGTAAATATTTATAGTTTATCTTTACTTCTTCCATTTCATTCCCTATAAACTCTATAACATTTTTAAACTACCCCCCTCTAGCTCGGAAGCTGGTTACGCCTCTGCTTAAGTTACTTATTGAAAATTACGAAGAAATCCGAGTGGAAAATTTGCATTACTGTGGAAATTTAACAGAGAAAAAGCTGTGCAAAAATCGTTGGCCACCATCTCACCATAGTAAAAAAACAGATTTGCAGCTATAGTTACTGCACGGCTTCGTCATGTTTCAACGACAGCGACTCAAAAACTTATTCCTAATCTATATTTTAATCTTTGCTACACATTTAACACATTTTTGACAGCTAAGCAAATGTAAGCATATTTTAAAGAAGGAAATTATGTTATGAGGTAAAAAAAATTGCATTGATCTAGAAATTCAAGCCATAAAAGCCGCGCTAATTTCATAAGGTTAGGGTTTAGGTACCTACCTATCGCGAGTCTTAGGGTGACAAACGAACAGCTTTTACTGTTCATAGTTAAATTATAGGTATTCGAAATATTTTTCTTTTTAAATTGGGCATCGTTAAACAATCGACATAGGTAGGTTGTGATTTATGGGATACATCCTCGGCGTTGCGTGCCGGTTGCCTGTTACGGATGTTGTGTGTTGCAGCTTGTTCCTCGGGAGAAACGCAGGGTTCAGTGGCTACTGGTTTGACAGATCATTAAAAAATAATGCTCTGGTAGAGTCTCAAGGGAAATAGAGATATAATGAGATATACAAGGTGAGGCAAAAGTAATGACAATGTGCCACGCAGAGTCGATTTCGTGGTCATTTTCCTCATCATCCTACACCATTGGCTCAAACAAGTGTTCGGCTGAGCGTCTTGTGCAAAACTTTAAATAAACTTCCATGAAAACAGAGCCTAATTTTCTTAATTTCTAATAAAATGGCAGCCAATTCACATTTTCACATTACTTTTGCACCACCTGCGTTAAAACAACAGACCGAAAATTGGTCAAATGAGCAGTAACAATAATTCCGCGTGCTTCAGGTGTATATTGCTCTATTGCTGCCTTTAATTCTCTTTCTGTCTACAACATAAATGTGAAAGCTCAGTGACATTTGACGCCATATGCAAAAATTATTACATTACTTTTGCCCCAACTTGTATATAGCATCTCTCAATCTGTATCTACCTACTTGTGCGGTGCTACATAAAGATTTTCATACATATATTTTTGCCTGTAGGTACTATCACACAAGAAAAAGTTTTTAAAATTAATTTTTCTCATTTTAGTTGCACTGATTTTATTGATGATTGTTGCATTGACTTGAATTTGCAGACGGCTAATTAGATTAATCTTTACTAAGAATTGGTTTACATTATGAATATCATATGGTTTGGATAAATTGAAGCTTTTCCTGTCGTTTCGCTTAAGTAAAGAATTAAAATAAAATTATAAATTACTTTAAAAAAATATATAATCTACTAAAAAATGCATATTTTCATTAGAAATGTGTGAACGCAAATAAGAAACAATAAAAAAATACCCTATTATAGCCAAGATTTGCTGTGACAGTTTCCTCTGATTAACTTTTTCTTTCTTATAAAATTATTCACAAAATAAGTAAAAAATGAAATCGAGCGTTCATAGAAACTGTTTGGCAAGCGATTTTTATGCCTGTTAGATACCTCTATTCATGGCGATATAAGGCTTCAGACGGCTGGGAGCAGTTGGAACTCTTGTGCGGTATTAAGACGTTGCCCACTGATAAGAAATATAGATGTAAAAGCTAAACGTTAGAAGGTTTATATTATTAAGGTTAGGTAAACGTTTATTCTGATAATGGATAGTACCTATGCACATGACAAGGCTGTCTATAACGTTGGAGAAGAACACGGCTTAGCAAACACAAAAATAGCAATGTGTAAGAGTACCTTCTATTGGGCGTGAGAATGTTAACTAGTCAAGCATAAGTTACATTGAGGAAATGCAGATAGATGAAAATAAATGAATCTATTGGTGCAATAGTTGTCATAGTTATCATAATTCCCAGGGGGTGGCAGCCGCTCTATCCGATCACTCGGATGCACTTGATTCGCTTACACAGAGCTCAGTTTAAAGCATCTAAGCTGCTAAAAGGATAATAGTGGACGTACAATTGGCGTACCGCTGATAGCTCCGTTCTAACCTCTCCTTCTTTCCTAAACAGAAAGAGAGGTAACAACGGTTGTTAGAATAGCATACCACTGATAGCTCCATTGTAATCTCTCCCCTTTTCTCATACACGACGTGTCAAACAGAAAGAAGAAAGGTAGGTAACAACGAATGTGCAATAGGCGTGCCGCTGATAGCTCCGTTGTAACCTTTGCACATTTCTCATAAACGGCGCATGTAACAGAAAGAGAGGTGGCGAAGAGAGTCCCCAGGCAGGCGTGTGTGTGTTTTGTGTATGAGAGCACGGTGCGCGTCACGTGGCGGCCGCGCGCCGTGGATTAACTCGACGGAAAATGTGGCGATTGTCCACTCATTACGTCATTTGGCGCCCATTTCCGATCCACCGCACGCGGTGTGAACCATTTTTTTGCCTAAGAGCAAAACGTCCAGAATAGGCGTCGAGATGTGCAAACTTCAAATACGTGATAATGTTTATTTAAAACTATGATTGTCGCCGATCAAAGCAAGCAGTCTTCGAAAAAAAAAATTGAATTTTTAAACCCACTTTTCACAATTAATTTTTTTATGTGAGTGTTCTGCCTGGCTATGTCCGATATTTAACTTGATATTATATTGAACAAACAACATGGCATCTAGTGTCCTCTCTTCTACAGCTCAGGATAAAAATGATAATCTCAGCTAAAAATAGTTGCATTTCACGACATAATTCTTTATTTTTCGAGAGTTTTTTTGTGACACAGATTAGATTATTTACTAGTCTTCTGATGAAAATCGTATGGTTTACCGTGGAGAAATGTCGTTGATATTTCGAATAAACCAACTCGAACTTCCTGCTTTCTGGCAATATTTAGGTTAACATTTTGATGTATTTTAGGAAAAAAGGATTTTGAAACTCTTTTTTCTTGTTTGTCTTTATGCTTATGTAATTATTGTTTATTTTTTAGATTTACTTGTATTTAAACAAACTACTAGTATGATTCTGTCAATATGTATAAGTATATGGGACGTGTAAGATTGCACTAACCTCCCCACTCCCTGGAATATAAAGTTATCTGGTAGTATTATTATTTTAATGACTGTACATTTTAGGATTGTTGTAAACGGACGTGGCGCCCTCTGTTATTTTTAAAAATAAGTTTTAAACTGCGGCAGCGGGTTTTTATCTGTTGGACATTATTATTATTATTCTATGTTTGACAGAAAGATTATTGGCCAAACAATATTGTTTTGGAGAGAAAGATACATTTTAGATATTAATTTAAGGTTAGAATAATCGCAGTAAAAATACACTACTAAGCTAGTTTGAGGAAATACACGACGAATTAAATAGAGTGAAAGATTATCTCAGTATCACCCTAGTGAAAGACCACCACTGAGAACTGAAACGTTGCTTGAAATGTCTTTAGCAGTGTTTGGTAACCAGATCTGAATAGCCAGGTACTTCCCCAACTTCCTCGACCCCAACTCCCTTCCCCTTCCCACTACGTTCGGCCTCACAATATAATATCCTAATTGGGAACGCAATACTTGTTGGGAGCGGTTGGAACTCTTGTACGCTATTCACAAACAAAAAAACAGTGGAGTCACTGGAGTTATTATAACATTTTCATCAAAGGAACCGTGTATCGCACACCCACGATAATATTTTATATTACCCATTCAGTCGAGATTCGAGAGATTAATCCCACTGCACCTACCTACATCCGTACATAATACTTAAAATGGTAAGCTACGAGAAATCCAAAGCCATACCTTAAAAATATATAACTTTAATAATTTTCTTCGGACGCGGCGACTGAATCAACTTGGAAATAAATCGCCGGACCGTTCTCAAGTTATCCATACGTTTCGAGGCATTGTGATTAGGGCCAACAGTTTTGTATTTTGTACGTGGTGCGGGGACAAAACCGCACCGAAATCAATTGTCGCCCTGGGTGTCGAGGGCGCGCGTTATTTACAGCGCATTTTATACAATAAACCAGGGTCCGGTGGGCGAGCAAAGAACGCCGTGTCCGTGATTTATTAATCCAGTTTACCACTCATCCATAATCCCCGGCCGCAACTACTAGTGCACTAAGCTCCGATTGCTACTTTAGCTGGACAAAAACATTAGTAGAAAAAAATTCTTTCACACCATTTTTTTTAGTAACGGAAATTTATCAAGCTATCATGATTAATTATATTATCGATTCACCTACTTTACAACAAGACATCCCTTTCACTATACCCTCCCTATGGAGTCAGATATAATGAACTTCTCTTCGTCAATCAACACTCAACGAATTATGGACGCTATTCACCACTGCCCAGAATTTGTAAACTGATCAACTCAAGACATGAACTTAAATTTTTGTATATAAGTCTAAATGACTGAAAGGAAACTTTATAATTGTTAAGACTTAACTTGACTCAATAGCAAGGTATTAACTTGACTTAATTTTCCTACGTTTATTTCTGTATTTTGTTTTGGCTTAATTCATATAATCATCCTCTACTTATAATTACTGCTAATTAATCAATAAAAATAATAATTAATACATGCACTTTTCTTCCAATTTCAAATATTTTTTTGTAAGTTTTACCTAAGTTCGTTTTGTAAATAAAATAAATAAACTAAATATTACCCACGCCTATAAATATCCATAGATTAAATTAAAAACATAGAATAACGTAACCTACTAAAGCAATACGGAAAAAAAACTGCTCTCGCTCTATCAAACGGTATTTAGTTAGAATTAGAGTAAGTTTTTACATTACCTACTTTCTTAATAGAAGCATTCATGTTACATTATCTCATTTTCGCATAGTAAGCTAACCACACACGCAGTCCTTTGCAACCATAAACTAGAGAAAAAAATATAGATATCGTTAATCTTCTTTCTAATTTAATTTTGTAAATACGGTTTCGTTTGAATTTCATAAACACGGTTTCGTATTGGAAATTTAGGTCTTGATTAAGCAAATATTTGGATCATGAAACACGCCCACAAGGCACTTCTTGTGTTATTCTTTATTCTTTGTTCGCGACTGATGATGCCTTGATTATAAAATAGTAACCTACTAAACATAATTTGTTTATTGTGATATTTGACAATGACTGAAAATTAAGTTTGCGGTGAATTTCATTTCTGTTTTTTTTTTCAAATATGCATAATTGTTATGTTTGAAAACGATTCTATCAAGATATAATCATTTAATAAGTTTAATTTCTTTTCAATGAACCGTATTTTGGCCACATTATTTTGCGATTTGGACTTATGTGCGGTGCCCGGCCGGCGGAGGCAGTGGCGGGCACTTCAAACGCCCGCCCCGGGCTGTTTACCGAGACGGCGTAACTGAACACTCATTCCTCTCTGCATTTATCGCCTAGAACTCAGTGCTCCACTCGCTGATATAAATTCGGAGTATTAATCACTTTTATTTAATAATAATAATGTTTTTCAGATTCCGATTTGTAATGGATGCCATTGGGTAGATTTCACTCCGTAATGATTAATCAAGAAATACCTACTTTATCAAATTTAAATAAGGTATCGTCTAGTGCTATTCTATTGAAGTGGGAGTGATGATGTTTGGTACGTACCATATATTTGAAGCTATTGGCACCAACTAGGTTATGTACGTATCTACTTACCTAATCGAACGAGGATGAAACCGTAAATTGCTTCCAAAATGTTAAAGGTACTGACACACAAACCCATAAACAAGCATGCTCTTCAACTGTACACATTTGCTTGTACATGGCATGCTTGTTTTAAGAATACTATGAATGATTCCATGATAACTCAACTCACTTTTAAAAAGTGATGTAAAGTAATTAAAAGCAACGAAAAAACTAAATAGGTAATTAACATAAAAATAATAATAATAATTGGATAACTTATATAGGGCATTTGAGAAAAATCACCTTAAGGGCGCTATATAATTTACAAACAAATAGGTACAGAAAAACATACTTACATGGCTTGTTACTTGAGATAAACACACTTTATTAAAAGTTAACGACTTTGCACGCAGATGACACTATAGTAAAAACACTGGACATTGATTTTATATTTGCTATTTTACGCTCCCATACATTTATTAGAAGATTAGGGGTAAGAGTAGAGTTGACATAGGTTTTTATCTTTTAAAAGACTGGAGAATTTAGAACTCTTTAGGACTGGAGAATTTTAATTACATGACCCGCGAATTCAGCAGCATGCTCATCATCAGCAATGTCACCGATACATTTGCCACTAAGTAGCAATTTCTCAATGGTAGCATGATTTCGTGCTACTAATGTCAGTCGGTAGCTTATTGCTCATTTGAAATTAAAAAAAATAGATTTTCATTATCTTTTATTAAACAAAAAAACAAAAGTCTCAACTTTTTGGAGTCAGTGGAGTTAAAGAATCCCCAATTTAGGGAATTTTGTGAGGCAGAAGGATGTGGGGATGATAAAAAAATGGGAAATACCTGGTTGTGTTTACTAAATACGGCTTAATCTAAATCAAGCAAAGCTTTGATCATGAATGGTGAGCTTGCGCCAAGGTAATATTATTTAAAGGGCTAATGTTACTCGGATATACTTATCGTTTTGAGAAAATAGGTAGGTATCTACCTATTATCTAAGTATTTTGTTTCCAAAATACTGGTCTGGGAATTGGGACAATGTACCTATAAGTTTGGTAATTCCGTTGTTATATCAACAACAGAATTGCTCGTTACTACGATATAAGCTCAGGCCCATAAAATCAAGTGATATTACAATATTGCAGGATAGATAATTGCATGTTAGCTAAAAAACGCAGATCCTTGAAAAATCACGAAATTTGACTTTACTTGTCATGTTTATCCTATGGAATTTAAACAAATGAATATAATTTTTTTTACGTTACAGGTAGGTGTTTCATCGCTAGCCTGAATTCTTGACTCATCAGTTCCAATAAAAAAAATGACAATCAAAATAATTTTCTCTTAAAATGTTGAATTATAGGTAGGAACTTTATCGCATGTACAAGTTCGCAAAATCAGTTCCAATTTTGAAAATGGCACTTAAATTCTAAATAAATCCGAGTTTTTTGACCAGAGTTACAATCTTTCAGATTCGCAGACCCACAGCCAAAATTATATTTTTGATGATAACTAATACGAGTACAAAGCCTTACAGAAAGGAACTTTTAACAAAGGGGTAGGTATGTTCCTACGTAGGTAACTACCTTAATTCCACAATTCGAAATCAGATGTGCACAATGACATAACAATACATCTAAAATAATAATTACCTAATTTATCATAGGTTTGTAATGACTTAATTAAAAGTGGGTGAGTGCACGGGTAAAGGCCCTATTATTTCTTTCATTAAAATTTTCTGGAATCTGGAAGAATAATATCAATAGTAATATTTTTATGAGAATAATATTAGTTTTGCGTTTCAGTTTGGGAAAGATCCACCACTGACATGTCTCTTACCGGGGGCTGTGTGGCCGTGAGTAAATAATGCCACTGCTGAAAGGACCGTTCCAGAGGTTATCAAATCTCTACCTCTCTCCATCTTTCTATACCTCCCTCTTAATCTATTCTCTTTACCTACCTCACCTACTTTTCACCATTTTACACGCCTTATGTTGTATTAATACTTACTATATCTCTATTACATATACATATATCTCGAAAAACAGATTATTATTTATTTATTTAGAATGAATAGCACAAGAGATTGCCAGATTGCTTCTAACGAGAGATATGCACAGAATTGTAAATGTGTGAATATTTTTGTAATCGTTTTAAATCTTTAAACCTAACCTAACCTAACCCAACATTTTCATAGCCCTGTTAGCGATGGAATCTATATGTGATACAAACATTTATTTAGTCAATGGATACAAAAGATCAAAGTTTTTGGTCAAACGTGATGCCTAGGTCAAATATTACGACTACAGAGACTAAGTAAACATTGCACAATTAATAAATATGTATTATTGTAAGTTAATTTTGTAGAACCTCATAACTTGGAATTTGTTAATATTTTGACTGAAGTTTATTACCAGATCACAATTTGAAAAAGTTATTTTGGTTATCTTGCAAGATTAGGCAATAGTGTACAGCTTCATATCGTCAGCAAAGAGAAAACACTTTGATACTGTAAGTAATGTCATTGATGCGTAGGAAAAAATAATAAAGGTCCCAGGTAAGAACGTTGAGGGACACCGCTGGTAAAGCAGTACATTCATAAGACGTGATCTTAACAAAAAGTAGTCTATTAGATAAGTAACTAATCAACCATGCCAATGAATTGTTACTTTCCCTAATTTTCTGAACTTATTGATTAGTATTTTGTGACAGACCTTATCGCCTTATCGAATGCCTTGGAAAATAATTAGTGCAGACGGAGTCTACCTGTTTCTTATTGTCAATGCTGTGTTTATATTGTTTTCATATACTATTCATATACTATTGTGAGAGTAGATCTAGATGAGACAAATCCATGTTGGCCATTGGTAATGTGTTTGCATTTGCATCCCGTGTTGGCCATTGGTAATACATGTTTTATGTCAGAGGATATTTGCTAATAATGGTTTTTTCAAAGAGCTTAGGAATTCAAGACAAAAAACAAATAGATTTGTAATTGCATACATAATTTTTTTTTATCTGAACACATTAGATAACTTATTAGAAAAATCTCTCGTAAGGTGAGTTCCAGCGTAATAAAATTTTAAATTAAAATTTCACAGCTCTTGATGTCTGAAATTTCTAGGTGAGGTTATATCGTAAGTTATGAAGCTTTAAACCAATCTAAATAACAGTGACTAATTGACTGAAGTTGGTATGAGCACACGAGTCTTCTGTTTTTGTTGTTTTAAGTGAGGTTTAGTGAAATGCAAAGTAATATTACTCGATAGTAATCGGGACAAAAAAGGTCTCATTTGTTATGAAATAACTTGCAATTTTTGTTGCCAAATTGTTTTGTACTATTAATTTCGAGGGATATTTAGAAGAAAGTCTGGGAGAAAGAGATGGAAAGTCAGTGAGTAGGTAGAATGTGGCTATTCAGATGTCATCACTGCAAACCGTTCAATGAAATGAATAGCTAAAATAAAACTTGAATATAACCTACACAAATAAATGGCAAAAGTCAGTATGTATGTGCCCTGTAGAATTAAAAAAAAAAACTACAAGAACGATTTAGCAGAAAATTTCAAAGTTTGTGCTTATTAATGAATTCTTATCGGTTTGAATAGTAGAATAAAATAGAATAGAAGACTTAAGGCGATGCACTACGTAGTAATGCAAAATCATGTGTTTTTGGTTTGAAAATTTGGTCGCCTGGAAATTTTTCAGATGCTTTAATTAAATACTGCGAATAGAATGCATCTTGGCCTTTCAAATAATCGAGTGTTTTTTAGATAAGTCTTTTTATGATCCCAGAAAAAAATAATGTATAAGGCCTATGAAAACTGCTTTAAAGTTAAAAATCTCCTACTTACGAACCCATTTTCGGTTATGATTTTATTGTATAATGTGGAAAATTAAGTTATTTATAAAATAAAATAAAAGGCACTTTTTGGGGATGGCGTTAAGCGGGAATTTAAACCTTATCGCCATCTACGTAAGGGGTGTTATTGATAGCAGCACGATTTAAAAGATTACACGACGTAGTGCATCGCCTTAACGCATTATCTCTGCACCTCATCTCAGATACTGAGTCGAATTAAACTCTATATAATGTAATTTTTTAATGATAAAAACGAGGTATACAGGAGTGAATGGTGGAAAAAGCCTGAGATGCCCCAATAAGAATTAACCTATTATGTTTGCACTGGAATGAGAAATGAAGTTGAATTAAACTCAAAATACTGTTTTTTTTTAATAATAACAACATGGTATACAGTAGGGAAAGTCTTACAGAAGAAGTTTTCGGAAGCCCCATGAAGAACCTGCACCCAATTTTTAGGTTAGTTGTAAATCAAATCCTCAAAACTGTACTCCAAACCATTTATAACCCCGAGCAACGCTAGAATTATATAATTTTTTGTTCACACATAAAATAATTACAAAAAAGTTCTTATTTTTAGTAAAAAATATATAATAACACTATTTAGCAGACAGTTTTAAAGCGAGTTGGTCATATTTATCAATCTTTGAAATCAACTTTTTAAATAAACGTTTTCTTACAGGAAAAGAGGTTGTTTGGAGGATACCATTTCAGAATGGAAATGATTTTCTTTCGCTTTTGCATGTAGATATTTACTATTAAAAAAATATATTATACCAATTATACAGACAGGCCCGGCCATGAACGGCGCCTGGCGCTAGTAAAAAACCTCACGGGCGCTGTATTTATTGTCAGATATTATCAGCACTTTGTCTCCGGCCGGCCCTGAGTATAGAAATGTGATGGCACGTCCCCATAGAGTAACTAACCTTTACGCTGTTTCTCCGCAGGGGTAGGCAGATAACGTGAACCATCCAACAGCTCGGTCTTGGTACACAATCCTTGCTTAATTCAAGATCATATATCGTCTCGTACATACCCTTATGTCACGAATGACTTAAGTGTTTGGATTACTTGATTATGCGTCCCCGACTTCTTCTAACATTCGCGTTGTATATATTATTCTCCTTTTACTCCTTTTTTCGTTTATCCGATCCACTTTTCCGAACCACTTAAGCGTCCCTTAAGCGAGGAGGGGTAAAGGGAAAGGGGGGGTTGGAAAAACTTAATAAAGAGTTTTTTAAGACCTCTATTTACCACAACTCATTATTTACGTCACATTGATAAAAAATCAGGTAATTCCGGTAATTCCGTTAATGGAGGACTGAACGCCGTTGGCGCTAACAAAAAATTGTCCAAAAAAGCGAAGTTAGCAGTTCACAACGGAGTGCTGGTACCTACCTTGATGTATGGAAGTTAGGCATGGAACTGGCAAAGAAAGGATGAAAGTAGATTGAATGCTGTTGAAATGAGATCCCTGAGGCGTATGTGTGGTAAAACCATGTTTGATCGTGTGAGGAATGTGGAGATCCGCAAAGAGTGCAAGGCTGATGTAAGCGTAATGAGTAAGATTTAGAAAGGGACGCTTAGATGGTTTGGGCATGTAGAGCGAATGAGCGAAGATAGGAGTGTAAGGAGGATATATGATGCAAATGCGAATGGTAGCAGAAGTCGGGGACGCCCGAGGAAGACATGGCACGATCAAGTGAATCAGATACTCGAGTCGGGCCATGTCAAGAGTCAGAATAATAGAAGAGTATGTATGAGACGATGTATGAATGTGAATGAGGCAAGAAGTGTGTGCCAAGACCGAGTTGTTTGGCGGTCCGTCCTCTCTGCCTACCCCCTGCGGGGAAACGGCGTGATGGTTAGTTAGTTAGTTGATAAAAAAGAGACGGTACAAAAATGTTGTTATATTATATTTTCCTGAAATGTAATGTATTAGTACTATTTTCTTTTTTTCCTACGCAATACTGAGGCTCAGAGTGGGGGGAGGGGTTAAACCTCCAAAAATCCCCCCTTATATACGCATTTGCACCACGTACATCAGGTATCTCAAGTGATTATATTATGGGTATATGTTGTAGAATTGAACACACGCTTTTCCGCATTTTGTTATAAGTATACATTTTATATAAGCTATACTGTACTGCAATTTGACTGAGTTGGAAGAAAGGGATGGGTGTTGAGTGGGAAGTGGGAAGTGGGTAGCGGGTGGTGGGTGGTGAGTTGGTAAGTACCTACCGCGTCCCGGCTACTCTCTTTGGCCCTCAAGGCGTGCCTTCATTATGCACTTCAGTACCGGTGGGGATTAAAATGTGGAAATATGCGGGCTTAATTCGTCAAAGGAGCGACTGAAAACAATAAGTAGGTACATACCTACAGCCGTAGGCAATATTATGAGTTCCTACCTATGTAAGTTAGTGCATAATCAAACTTAATAATATCAGTTGTCCGTGCGTTAGTCCTGCGTGGAATGACCTTAAATTTGCTTTGTAAGAGAAGGGAATGATGCGTATTTTGATTGAATCTATAGAATTGACAATCGAGCTTTTTAAAATTCAGTATCATCGCAGTATGAGATTTAAAAAAAAATATAATGTTTTTTTTTTTTTCTTTTTTCATAACAATATATTTGAATACAGTATTTTACATACTTTTCGACTACCACACTAGACACATGTCCGTATTATGGTAGTCGAATTATAATTATATCGCGACTGTCCAGAATTACGAAAAGTAAAATCAATTGAATTGCCATTGCATTCACACACTTCATGTTTTTTCCGCAGACGTCAGAAATGCAATTAGAGAAATATCGACGGGTCGATGAATGTTCCACCAATCACACTTCAATGCAAATTATCAATTCAAGTTTGGAGAGTTATTCCTTTTTTTCGATTGATTGAAAAAAATCGTTCGCTATAGGGTTACGATTAGCTGTAGGTAAACTGTATTTTAAAATGCGTCGAAGATACAGATATATTTTTGTTGATTTTTATGAGAAAATTCGTGATTTATGAATAGTGATTTCACTCTTCACTTCACCCTTCAATTAAATATGCACATCATCAATATTCCAATAAAAATATATTACACTCGTAGTCGCACCTACCCACAATAATTATGGGCACCTTTCAAAAGCTTAGTTTTAGGTGCAGAAAATCAAACGCATTCAGCATTCCATCCCCCCATCCAGATAATGTAGTTGTTATAAAGGGATTTCGAGTCTGCAGAATTACAAGTCCGGATTATACAAGGGTGCCACGAAAGCGGAGGGATGTTCTTATTACGTCGTTCATTGCTTTGTGTTCGGTTCGATCATTGATATTTTACTAACTTGTTTTATTCCCCAAGCGATGCGGGGTACGCACTTGTTATAATAATATGACATGCTGTAATCGTTCGCTTCTAAATTGTGTCCCTTGACAGTTTACGTAGTACTGGGGAATGATTTAATATTTATTTGATAAAATGAGCATTTACTTGAAAGTAGTATTACACGATTCTTTTCGACTCATTAAAAGTTGAAACACTATTCGTCCACACTCCGCCATTATGTGTAGGTCGTACTTTTTGAACACAACTTGTTCATTTGATTTATTTATTCCATTTGAATGATTGATTAGTGTAGTGGAATCATGGAAGTGAAAATTAATCCACTTCTCATCATTGGTTCCAGCTGAAACTCAGCAGATAGATTTGCTGTCGATGACGATGTATTGGTATACGCACATCCAATTGAGAGTGATAGTCATTTTAGTCAGTACCTGGATAGGGTAGTTCAATTCTATGTCAATTAGTACTTTCAAATTCCGATTTTATGTCAGGGTTAAATCTTCCCCACAGGAAAAACTAAACCCTTCCACACACTTTTCCACAAATGATCATCTAGTCAATCAACATTATGCAAGTGCATTATATAAGCAAAATAAATACAAAACAATACAAGAACAATACGTCAACTCACAAGATATCATATAGGAAAATAAATCACCGACTCCAGATATTTTCATATCAGAGGGTTCGGCTCGGTAGAACTTCTAACAGGGCCTATAAATCCTACTGATCCCTCAGCATAAATATTTAAAAAATCTTTCGTTATCCTACATGTATTCAAAATGATCGACTTTTGCATCTTTATATATAAATTTTTTGATAGATCTAATACGCCTAATTTTTATTATTAATATTTGTATTAATACATCTATTAATACAAATATTTGTAGTATGGTAAAAAAACTTAATAACTTAATATTTACTCGTTTATTTATTCCCCCCCCCCCTTTACATTGATCTAAAAAACGTAAACGTTAATTTAACTGCTGTTGTAAGAAATAGTTAGGATTCTGGCGAATTCTCACAAAATTGTTTCGTCTTTTTTATATAGTTTTCATAATTATTAAGGTATTCCAACCAATATCATTCTTTTCAGGTAGCTCAAGTTATATAATGAGTTGTTACAAGTAATTTTCCAAATTCATGAAATAATAATTGGATAGTATATATGTCCACCATTTCGTAGTTTACAGCGTATAATACGAATTGAGAAATAGTAGAAACGCAAGGAGAAAATGGTAGGTACCTACGAATTAACTACAAATGAATAAAACAATGACAAATTGCACAAAGCCTACTTCGGTAATATGATTTCTGAATATGGTTTTGAAGAAATACATGATTTAAGAAATATCATCAGTATTTCTAGTTTCAGAGTAGTCCAGCCCTGATGAATGCAAGGTACACGAATGATGAATGTAATATACAAAAGTAGTTACACGTTAATCGTTCTAATGTTTCATCTGTGCGTTTTTATTTTTATTTTAACTAAATGTGTAAAATTGTTATTATGTCTTGTCAGGTCGTCATTAGTTCCCAGACAGGCGGATTGCCCAAGGAACTAAATAAACTTGAAAATGCCAAATGAATTATATGCAATAAAAACACAGTTTTCCACTCTACGGAAGCATATACTTAAACCATTTAGTTATTATTGGTACGATGCTCTTAGGACATTTTGCTTGTTTCTTTTGTTTTTTCTTGGACCAGGATATCCCTTCTGGTATGACTTCTTGTAATATGTGATTTAATTTTTTTTTATATTTAATATATTTCTTCCGCTAAATTTATTTATTACACTTTTTTAATATAGAAGCCTAGTAACCACCAACCAACTACCTACGAATTTATTAAATCTAGAAATTACACGCCAGAAATGTAATCCAGTTTGGTTCTAAGGATTTAAATTCATTCATTACATAGCTGTAGCGAAACGGGTGCATTTGTTCAAATAGAAATGTAGCCGAATTGTTGTATGTTAATATACTTACTCGTTTTCACAACTGTCGAGTTGAGTTTTCCTAATCTTGTTACCAGTTGCGAGTTGAGAGTCGCCCTACCCAACTTATTGCGGGGAGAATTTATTTACAGCGATTCGGATTGAGGGTAGGTTCGGCCGGGAGCTGCGGAGGAGTTTTGGGATAAACTACCAGAAGTGCCCGGGTGACTTTTGTCACGGCAACGGCTTAGTCACAGTTTTAAAATCTATAAACCAATCACTCAAGTCAAAGCTTTTGTCGTGGCAACAGTTTAGTCATTGTTTCAATAACTATAACAAATGATTTAAGTCATCATAATTTTAACATTACAATTTTCTAAAAATATCTTAATGACGATATTTTATCTTCATGACGATCATTTATTTTTTGGGTAGGACTTTAGAGGAATAAATCTTTTTTGTGACTTATTGTGATTATTTATTAGGAAGTAGTTGAAGTAGGGGACGCCCGAGGAATACACGGTACGATTAAGCGAACCAAATACTTTCTAGTTAGGTATATACGAGTATGTTACGGAAAATGTAATGATGCCAAGAACAACAGTAACAACACCAATATTTTTGTTAATGATAGAAGAACTTTGAGTTCCTTGGTTCAGGACTCACCAGGATCCTATTTAAACCTTGTTTCACGGAGGATATTATTAATCAGATAAGAATCATTCAGCATCGAACTTTGAAAATTATTTTGTAATGTTAAAGAAATAGTTATTTATTGTGATTGCCATTTAAGTAAGGTTCTGTAGATCAAAAACTGCGACGGGCTTATTTGGAAATAATGCCAGATGACAGGACGTGACAAGTTATAACTAAGGAGAAGAGAGCCAGAGGAAGACCGAGGAGGAGATGTATAGACTGCGTGGAGGATGATTAGGACGGAGGATGAAGGAAGAGATTCTTTGAAAGTTTTTGGGAAAAGAAAATGCGAGCATTATGTTGGTATTCACTCAATAAATGACACAAGTTACTCTACTCGTAGTTGCCTCCGATGCCAACTCTTCTTTCTTATTCGACACCTTTTGCCAAAAATGATCAATTTTTTAAGCAAGTTAAAAAAATAAAATAAAACATGTAATATAACAAAATAGTGTTTTGGTAGAAAGCAGTCAATCTATAGTTTGACATATTAATGAAATAAAGCAATAAGAACTGTGTACATTTCCATGACTTTATTAAATTTCGCTTAACACAAGCATCATCCGGGTACAAAATTTAACTGGGATAAAATGAGTTTAATTTTCTACTCTTATGATGCCCGTTTGGAGAAAAATTGGTCGGTCGTAATAAATTAAATATATTACAAAGTTATGATTGTTTTATTTCATTAATAAAATATTTCCAACTTTTATCATATTCGCTAGATATTTCTTAGGCATCAAGCGATAGAACAATTTTAATTAATAAAATCACCCCCTAAAATAAACATACCTACCTATTGGTGTTTATTAGCAATATTATTTCGGAAAACGTATTTAAAAGAGTCATTACGCACCGTCCCGCAGGGTGGTGCAAGAAAACAATTAACATTAACTGAAATAACCCAAATTAATACCAATCCCGTATGTGTGGTAAAACCATGTATGATCGTGTGAGGAATGTGGAGATCCGCAAAGAGTGCAAGGCTGATGTAAGCGTAATGAGTAAGATCAAGAAAGGGACGCTTAGATGGTTTGGGCATAGAGCGAATCAGCGAAGAAAGGAGTGTAAGGAGAATATACGATGCAAATGTGAATGGTAGCAGAAGTCGGGGACGCCCGAGGAAGACATGGCACGACCAAGTGAATCAGATACTTGAGTCGGGCCATGTCAAGAGTCAGAACAATAGAAGAGTATGTATGAGACGATGTATGAATGTGAATGAGGCAAGGAGTGTGTGCCAAGACCGAGTTGTTTGGCGGTCCGTTCTCTCTGCCTACCCCTGCGGGGAAACGGCGTGATGGTTAGTTAGTTAGTTAGTTAATACCAATCCTTCCTCATTGTGTCCCGAGTAATTTTCTTAATATCAATTAAAATAATCTACAGGTAGGTACTTATTGTATGTGTATTTTTACTACATTTACAACACTTAATATGATTTTAACTACATTTACCGCATTCAATGTGATTTTAAGTACCTTTACAATTTTCCTTTCAGTTAATTGACTACAACTACTAGACAACTACGTAAAGCTATTTCCATCAAATCGATCGCAATTTTCCGCATGGAAAAAACTTTTTATCGGAATTATAAACGCTTTGCCTATGTAAACAAAATTATTTTATTTAAATAGGGTCCCGCCTCCGGAGGACGTTGGACCAATGGCAGCAAAGCCAGGGATCTCCAGATATTTTCAACAGCCAATGGTAGAGGAGGTGCTCAGTGGGGTTAGGCCGCGCACGCTCAAAGCTCGTGACGAAAAAGCTCAGTTGTCGTAAAGATATCGAATCGCAGCACACGCGTATAGGGTCTGTGCTTGAAAAATTAAATAAACGGTCTGTTAAAAAGCTGTATGTATCATATATATATATATATATATATATATTATATAACTACGTCATACATATTCAATCCGCGAAAAATGTATTTTTAGTGTCGCATTTCTCGTTTCGTGTTTCACCGGTTTAAAATGTGAGTTATTATGGATGGTGATATTTTGTGATTTATGAAGTTTGCGAGAAAGGTGATAGACTTGTCAAAACATTGATGTTTTACTACTACTAAGGTTCTGCAAAGCCGCTAAGCTGTATCCTGTCAAAATTGAGATGAAGGTATGATTTAGAATCTACAGTTCTATTTAAAATAATGCATTTCTACTCCATTAGGTGTCCGCTAAATAAGCATTTAGTAGCTATAATAACAAATAATAAGGAAATAAGTGCAAATGTAGTGGAACCGTTTAAAATAAAACATGTTTAAAAATCTTTTATTTTCGCCTATAAGGTATTTTTTTTACTTGGAAAGTGTAGTTTACGAATTAATCTTTATGTAGGTATGTGTGTTATGCCGATATTTTACAAATAAAAATTTACCTTTCTTTAAATTCAATTGACAAAATAGGTACAAAGTAGGTATGTCTTTGTACCTATTTTGGTACAAAGCCATGCCCCTTTTGTCAGCGAACTTATGTTACTGAATTTTGACAAAAATCTATCAAAAATAGTAAATTTGGTAGTCGGTGCGTGAAGTGAAATTTTCCTACGTGAATTTATTCATATTTACTTCGAATGAACTCAAATTTTCTGATATTCTGAATCAGGTAAGTACCTACCTAGTCAGAGAGTTATTTTATTTTAATCAATTAATAATTCAATATTTTAAATTTTATTTTGTTTAGAATTCCTAATTTTTCAAGTTTGCTAACGGTGTTCATTCCTAAAGGTAATTTTTTGATCGAAGATTTGATTTGAATATAATGATACAGAGTCAAATATTTCATCTTTCAGCTTTGCAAATACTGTAATTATTATAATATCCCACGGGTGTTAATTTTCCACGAGTCTGCGGTAGTATAAGATCTGAAGAACTAAAAAATATACGGCTAAAAAATATGTTTTCATGCAGATCAACAAACGCTGATTAAATAAAAACAAACATATGTTTCTTTTTATTCAATTTTAAGTGGTTATTGTAATTAATTATAATTTAATTAATAAATCATATTTTAAATTTGAATGAAGCGGCAAAGTTTTCACATAAAATAATTTTGCATTATAAATCTTACACCGCTCCCTCACTAGTCGGTCGACCGCGTGGACAAGGGTTACCACAGGTGGTAAACTAATTATTTAAAAAAAGGTTATTTTGGTTTTAAATAATGTTTAAATTAGGATTTCTTGATTTTTGTTGACCAGAGTGTGATTGACCGTACTATTAACCGTCAAAACCGAGGTACGTATGACGTCAGGCGTACCCTGTCAGATTTCTATCATTTTGGCGCGCTTTGAAAAAATATTTTAACCGTGAAATCAGAATTGTAAAAAAGGATTTAAGTTAGAAGGTACTATAGTTTTTTAATTGAAATATATTTTATTAAAAATACATGAAAAACATCAACGCACGGACAGACTAAAGTCTTTCCGCGAAAAAATCTAAAAGTACATATTTCTATTTTAAATAGTTACCTAGTTAGTGGTAGGTATCTGGTGTACGTAGATTCAGCTAAGTATATACTTAAGAGTGGGATAATATCAAGGTAGCATCTTCTGTACAATTAATTTTGAAATTCCTAGCATCGTTTTTTGATCGTGAAAATATCCTAATAAAATGCTTAACATTATAATCCTTTCCTCATGACATGTTAGCAAACTAACTGCTCTTTATTGATATTGTCGATTCCTGTATAGGTAATTCCTACAGAATTTTCATTATAGATCTGGGACATAGTTTGATAATGTACTTAACAATGCTTTTCCCTAAATACCCAGTTAGGTAGATACATTATATTACACACTTGAAAGTTTTTTTGAACACAGCTGTACCTACTTATTTATGAAAAATATTTCACTTACTGTAGGTAGGTTATTTTACAATGAACAATATTAATTATTTTTTTTAGTCCCACCCAACTGCTCCCATCAAAGATATTAGAAGAACGAGATGTGCTATGCGCAGTTCGTACTGAGTGGAATTGTTTTGCCGAGTGTCGCCGGTTTTGTTCACCAATACTACTGCACATCTTCGCTTGCGCTAAGGTATCCGCACTAACATAGAACAGATTTCTGTGCGTACACGTCCCGATACCGTTCAAAGTACCCTAATTAGGTAGTACTCCGGCTACGGTCCGGCGGCCAACATAGCATATCTCGTTCTTCTAATATCTTTGGCTCCCATCCATCTGGAGCCAGTCAGACTGGTATCCCCAATTGGTTTGCTTTATGGCGTTGAAGGTATTGGCTGGGGGGGAGGAGGGGAGAGTAACGCGTGAAAGTATTTACCTGGTTATTCAGATCTGGTCACCTAATACGGCTAAAGCCATTTCAAGCAATGTTTCCATTCTGAATGGGGATCTTCTTTCACTAGGTTGACATTGAAAGCAAACCTCATTCTAAAACGTACCGCAAATATAATATATATTTTTAATGTATTGTGAAATAATATAAATTAATCAAATTCGCGGAATTATAGCGACTTCCGGAATCTTAGCCAAGGATTGTAACCTTTCAACCACTGAGGCCATCAAGGTAGTATAAGTCGGCCATAAAAGATAGTTGCCATAACTCATAATAATAATTAATAATAACGGCGTTCAAATTCTCATAAATTAATCGTAGCCGGTGTTATTGGAAAATGAATTACGTTGTGCGGTTGTAATACAAAGTACTCTGCGGAATGATTATTTTAACAATAAATACGCCATATTAATATATTATTCATGCCAGATTTTATATATTTTATAATTAGTTTAGGTACTGTAAAATGCACTTCAAGTGAAATAACACACAACCGTGCTGTACAAATATTATTAAAATTGTTTATTTTACAGTCAAACTTGGTTATAACGAGCACGAGAGGACCGACTAAAATTGCTCCTTATATTGGAAATACTATTTTTTTCATTCATATACCTACGTACGTACCTGCCTCTAATCTCTACTCTGAATATATTTTATTATTGTTTATTGTTTGACTATTATTTTTTGTTGTTGTATTAATGCCCCAAAGTAAAGTAAACGCAGAAAAATGAGTATTGATAATCTCTGTAAATTATTGATAATCCGGTTAAAAACAAGATTGCAGGCAGTTTCCTAATAAACTTTTAGTCCTAATACATCGTAAGACATGTTACCTGCATATTTGCCTTGATAATATATATATATATATATATAGACCAAATTCGGAAATATTACGATTTTTATGACAACATTTTTCAATATCGTGATAGTACCTACATTCGTATTTTACTGAAAGTTTATCAGGAAACCTATCAATTCATTCGTAAACGTTCTGCTTTCACTTTTTTAGCGGGTTAAATTACCAATACTAATTTTTTTCTCCGTATAACACCGTCAGAGTGTAGTTCTGTGTAAAAATATTTTGAGAACATTAGGTATTATTTATTTAGGTACCTTCCTACTAATAATGAGGAGAAGGTACCTACCGGCAAAATAAAATGCTACCTACACTTGTTAACTAAGTGTTATTTTTATTTTGGTACAATATTTTACATATCATAGTACAATCCAGTAATGTTGGCCTCACTGGGTGGCTTACCCGTGCCGAGGCCTGAGTAGATTAAACGTTTCTCAAATAGGATGGCGGAGTTTCTCTTTGCAAATAAAACGTTTTCCTTCCGTTTATCAGTTCAAATATCTTAATTTTAGCAATGACTTCTATAAATAATGTGTATTTTCACACGAATGTCTACGTTTCCATCTTTGCTTTATGATTTGAAGTTGCAAAGCTGACCTTCCTATCTACCAAGTTCTCCAAATACAATTTTTTTGAAATACCTACTCTAATGATTCTCCATCTGAAAGATATTTATAACTTCAATTGTTGTTTTATTCCATCATTGAAATATCTCTATTTAAATATAAGTATGTACCCTAGTATGTAGGTACCTACCTAATAATATAAATAAAAACAAATATCCAATAAAGTGAAGTAAAATCCGAAAGTAAGGTATACTCAGCAGTCCATTGTGAGATTTTTCAGCGCGACGGCCTGTAGTGGCGCGTGGTACCGCCGCTCCGAAGTGTACGTGTGGCAGAGCCTACTAAGTAGATGTAACAATAATTAAATAGTATGTAATAGTACTAACATGCAAAAAAGCACAAAATTTGTATCTAAAACAACAAACGGCTTGATGATAATAAAATTGATGATTTAAAAAAAGAACCTTCTCCTGATAAGAACAGTGGCGTGTAATGATTTATGAATAAAGTTAGGCTGTGTGTTGGTTTACAATTCAGGTAGGAATTGTTCTTTGATTATTTGAAAATAGTCGTTTAATTAAAAAATATTAATTTCGGATGTGACTTTGTTTGTAATTACGGTTCAATAAACTCTAAAACATTTGCTCTAAATTTAAGCAGCATTTTCAAAATTGGAGAATCGAGAGATTTGACGGCCTCCGTCGTCAAATTAATTAGTCGTATTTAAATAATATATAATATTGTTGCACGTTCCAGAGTGGAAGATACTGTCAGTATCGCCCCGGTGTCAAACCACCAATCAGAATTGAAACGTTGCTTGAAATGGTTTTGGCCGTGTATGGTGACCAGATCTGACTAGCCGGGTACTTCCTCACCTTTCTTTTTTCCATTTCCTTCTCCTCCCCACTACCTTCAGCCTCAAAAAATACCCCAATTGGGGATTCCACAGTCTCATTAGCTCGAGACGGTTGGGAGCAGTTGTGACTCTGGTGCGGTTTCACATAAAAAAAAACACTTTCTTAAATTAAAAGTGATCTGTCGGGAGTTGAGACTATCCCCATTGATGTAATACATTTAGACATACTGAATTGATAAGAAATTGGAACCAATTTTTACCTTCAATTAGTCTCAAAACGCCCAATTAGTCCAACGCTCTCCAAACTACGACGCCGAACGACCGGAAACTACTGACTTCGGTCCCCGCGCACAGCTACTCGCGTGATAGGGAGGATATTGAACACGTTTTGACCAGATCCATGCGATAGCGCCTCTCTGACAATTCCATGATTTTTCACCGGTCTTCGCTAGTTATGTTAATATAAAGTGTATATTTGTCAAAATAAAGAAACTATTTATAAACGTAGAACGTCTGTGGCATAAAAAAAATCGCAAATTTACGTGAAAAAGCATTTTGATCAAAATTTATTTTATATAATGGTCCGATTTTCTTGCAAAGCTTTTAGCCATTATGGACTGCAAACCACTTGATGTAAACCAGCATTTTAATTTTTCTATAACTTCTTTACCATAACCTGGACCTAGAAGGTAGACGGTATACCTACCAAATGAGTGGGAATTTCATCCATTTCCTATAATGAAATATAAATATTTAGATTCATTCCGAGTCCGCTGGGATATGACGACATGATACATTACTAATATTAATATCCAATTCTCTATCTTGATGGAGACAAATGCTGCACCGCGGGAGTCCGTTCCTAAGCCCGACAAAAGCGCTTTTGATACTCAAGCAGTAAAAAATATCCAGCATTTCAGTACATCATTTTGAAATGTCAAGCATTTCTCCATTCCTTTTTACTCAGTTGCTTTAATTTTGTTGGATATATCGGGAGGTAAGGATCCCGATTCACACCTTAAACGGCTCAAACCCAATACGCATTACTCCAAATGTCGATAAGGTGAAGAAAAAAAGGCAACATTCGAAATGCCGAAATATGTAGGTAGACGTGTGTGTATCTTGATTGCTGCGCTAGACAAGAGAAGTTGACTGATAGCTCACCCATTTTCCATTCCACACACCACCATTAACACATGTCATGATTTAGGTATGTGTAAGTTATGGAATTATATGAGTTTTCACTAGCAGTAGGTGACGCTTAGTAAATTAAACCAAATTTCAACCATTGGGTTTTAACTGGCGGTTTGTTCTTTCTTAATTTTCGAATATTCCTATTTGTAGACCATATAAAAAGTTGAAGTTACATCAACAGGATAGATAGGTGTATCGGAACAATATGCCCACTTTTCCAAGTATCCAGTTTATTTAAAAGTACGTATCTAGGAATCTGATTTTTAGAATTTATAATTTAATATGTTTTTGCGGGGAAATTTAACGATACAGAAACAAAAATCTGTTATTTAACCGCTGTACTTCTACTGGAAACATAAACAGCCAACGCAATGGAAGAAGATGGGGTGGATGTCCTTGAGGTCGGGTATAGCCAAGGATATTACGGAGTGGAAGATACTCTCAGTATCGCCCTGATCTAAGACCACCAGAATTGAAACGTTGCTTGAAATAGTATTAGTCGAGTTTGGTTATCAGCCAGGTACTTCTCCATTTTCCTCTTCCCCATCTTCTTTCCTTTCCCACTACCTTCAGCCTCATAACATACTCTCAGTAGCTTTAGACGGTTGGGAGCAGTTGAGACTCATGTGCGGTGTTAACATAAAAAAGGACCATGGACACTATTGGCAGTCAGTCACGTCAATGATTCTCAAAGAGCTTGGCTTAACCTAACCTAACCTAACCTGTAGAAAATCACACTACGGAAGAGCAGACAGCCTGATTAGACTTCACAAGCGTCTGGAACTTACTCGTAAATACAGAATGCAGAACAGGACCGCACACAAAGCCGTCGTGCGTACACGAAGAAAATTGAGAATTACTGATTTATTAAAATCCAGTTAGAAACAGGATTGCAGGCCGTTTCCTGTAAAACTTTTAGTATATGCGAAAATTTTAAAATTTTTATGAACATGTGTTCTAACATCCCAATAATACATAAGTAGTTTACTAAAAGTTTAACAGGAAACCTTTCAATTCATTCATTTTTCCGCCGTTTTTAACTGAGTTACTAATAAATTGAAGAGATTCTTAATAAATTAGCAATATTTTATATCAGTAAGTTTTCTCCGTGCTGATGATATATAAAAAGCGACAAGATAACTCGATGTGAGAATGTGGATAAGTTCAAACCACAGAGTCCACTGTTAAATAATGTCCACTTCACCAATTTCTCCGGGCGCCTCGAGGCTGCACGACGCCAAGTAAAGCCAAGTAAAAGTAAAAATATACAAATTTCAGCATTCCAATATAGCAACGATCCCTTTATAGAACTATAGAAAGGAAGACAATTGCGATGGGGGTAAGGATTATCACAAATTAGTAAACGGACTAATTTTCATATGTTTAGGCATTTATCTTATCTTATTGTGTCATGTGGCAGCCAGTTACCAGATAATAATTCAAAAACATATTTTAGAATGATGTGTCAAAGTGCATGACAAATCAATTACGTGTATTCACTCCCGTCACTCTGTCGTCCGATTTGTTCTGAGCGTTCCGTATGGAAGAAGATTTCCCTATTGACAAATGATATTCCGCGTTCGGCTATTCGCCCCACCAGGTGAAATATTATTATACTGACATATCTAAATTAAATATATATGTAAATGTATATTTCACGGGAAATCTGAGTTAGCCCCTCCGAGGCGTGAGATGAGCCCAATACTTGCAGTACGCCTGGACCACTGTTCGTGTTGTACTGTCGATTAATCTTGTGGGATTCCCACTTGGATAGGTACCTACTTCCTAAACAAGGTTCCAACTTCTATTTAACTCTGGTTGAACCATACCCAACCCACTTCGGTAGGTTAATTCGGAAGGTACCCACTCTTAGCTGCCTGCGAGGTGTGAGTGTAACATTGTATCCATATATTTATTATGGTAGTACCTACTTACGTACCCATGAACTTTGACCTATGTTAGACCTCCATGCCTTCTTTATAAACGAAATGGTGGAAGCACAACCAACACGAATAAACAATATTTTATACGTTTAAACAATATTAATTGACAGATTATACAAGAAAATCCAACTGGGAAAAATGTTACAGCCGTGACTTAGGTTTGACCTCCGGTTGTCGTTATTTATTTTATTTTTTGAGTTCAACGGAATTAAGTCTACTTGCAATCGAGGTAAATTTTGAAAATATTGCGATATTCAAATTTTTTGAACAATGTGTTCGTAAATACATTATTTCACATCACAGTTTATAATTATTGTCAAAATGTTAACCAATCGTGCCCTTTTCCACTTGTGCATGTACATAATAATAGTTTGTGTTCCGGCCGCAAAAAAATTATATCTATGTCAATCCTACACTAAGAACGCAAAGAGTCACCTAAGTTGAGAGCTATTAAAAAAACCGTTGTTGAAGGTGACACAAAAAGCCAACAATCGACTTTATTCCCCGACACCCGCGTCGCTTCGTATTATTTAATCTTTGATTTTAAGCCGAGAGCTTTAGCTATTGTTCTCTGTTTATCGGTCATCTTTCCACCACACAAAGCTATGTCAGTAGAGAGGGATAGGTAACTGTGGTTCAATTCACTATTAGCCATTATAAATATTATATTAATTGTCTAATTCTTATTTGATGTGACCATATGTAAAGCGATACAATTTATTTTTATGAAGATGATCTCTTCTTACGCTGTGTATGCATTTTCAAGCTCTCAAATTATGGGAACCAACCTCGAGCAGCGTTTTGCGCCGTTTGTGGTTAGTTCGTTCCTTTCCGACTATTCGTGGTTCGGCTCGCAAGTGTATACGCTGAATTAGATATTAGCAAGTGTTTTCAGTTTATGCGTAAACGCCACTGGAAACCCACCTGCTACATAGGTATATTAAAATGTTTGTTATATTGTTGTTCAGGAGAATGGATTGATTGTTTATCAAAATATAATATTATCTAGCGTTTTGGTCCAATTACTGTGAGGGTTACACCTCACACCGACTGCTAGTTTTTTTTGTGTTCAACTGCTTGACATTTATATGTTTTGTCGGCCTTTCTGTTCCACTCTCTCACAACATTGTTCTCTTCAAGACCCTGTTTCAATTCTTGCTTTCCTCAAAAATTCTCTCCATATATTGAACCCCACCACTTTTCCAAAACGTACCTACGTTTACCTCCTTTGCCGCACACGTTAAGACAATTTTTTAGTAAAAGGTGCTCAACGTACAGTACCCTCAAAGATGACAAGGACTTGAGACGAAATGGTTTACTCCAAGGCCTCCTATGTGGAGTTTGTAAGAAAATTTTGGATCTTGGAGGATAGCAGACCTTAACGAATGAACTAATAGGTTTCCTGAAAAACTTTTAATAAATTACAAATATGATTTTTTTTCGTGTAGGTACCTCCGCTATGCACACTTATACATGATTATCAGATTAAAAACATTAATTTATTTTGCTGTCTTTATGTTTTATGGTAAAAAAAATACATTTACGAAAGATCATACATGTCATGTATGATCAATACGATCGTTTCCTACATCGTAGCAAAGTACATATTATGTGCAGACTGGTATTGTGGGTTTCTTAATTTGGCAGCAAACCTACCTCGCAATAATATGCAGTCCTTCAGTTCCAATGGATTTGACCCATTGGACATGAGAGTTGACCTATCCGAAACTAATCACATCATGCTACATGCTACACTATCAAATCGCCAATGTTTCTATTTATTGCCTTGCACTTTTAGCGGACACTGCCTGGGGCGACAAACGACACAGTTGGCGTAATCAAAACCATAAAGATTATTAGATTGTTATAAAGCCTGTGCATAATTTGATTTATTTTAATATTGATTTGTATTATACCTACCCGGATCGCCGCCCTGAAAGTATGTCGTGTTAGCTGAATAAGGTTCCGTAATCTTCCGAGTAAGAGATTACCTGGCGCTTAAATTAGAATGAACAAAATATACAAATCTTTGAAGAAGGCTAATGGGAGCGGTATGATGACAATCTGCTTTAGAACCGCGTTTGTTATTTCTGTGTTGATACAAACCAGTACAGGAAATATTCAAGATAACGTGGGTTTTTTTACGAAACTTTTTTTAAATATTTGATATACGCCTAGCTAAAAGAGTTATACGCTATCTGGTCTGTGGTGTTGGGTAGATTAGAAAAAAAACGGATCGATGATATTAATATGCAAATTGGTCATTTCAGGATGATATAAATGTTGTCGGGGTATATGCCTTAAAGTATCAAAGAGTTTGTTAGTTGAGAATTCAGTTGGTTGATAAGTATTGTTATTTAGAGCCGCACGTGTTAAAGCTGCAAGCAGTAATGACACATCTCCAGTAAGGCCTAACTCCAACCCAAATTGAATAAAAGCGGAATGATTGCGGCGTATCATTTTTCTCGCGGCTCTGACGGCCACCAGTATTTACGTTCGTTTTAAATTATTACAAATTTATAATATAACATTTATAAAGTTGGAGTGTGTGATATCGGCTGGCTATGAATGCCCGGCTATAGAGCGGAGGCCACGGGTATCGCTAACATAAATCATATCGAAGTGACATGAACTCTTTTATTTACAACGCATATAAAAAATATTCGGTCATCCGAAAAATGTTTACACCTTGTGGCTAGTAGTAGAGGAGCCGCGGCGGGGCCTCTGTTCTCGACCGATGTTTATTCTTTGTATCTGAGTTCCTCGGGCTTACGGATTTTAACGGTTATCGTTATAATGCCATTATGCTCATACATACTTAAAATCACAAATATCACTTCTAAAGTAAATTATGGACTGCGCTTGATATATGGGAGTTAATGGTTAATAGGTGTCTCTTAGAATCTGGTAACTTATGAAGATATTGAAAAGGTTATAAATATTCAACGCTGGCTGAAGGCTGAGTCGGCGATATAAACACTTTGTCTTTATAAGAATGTGCGGTCGATTAGGAATTTAAATTTACGCAGCACCAATCATTTAGTAGGTGACTATTGTTGCTTAGCTAATTATTAATAATTGTTTAGGCATATTTACGAATATTTGAAAAATTATTTGTTCAAATAGGAAAAAATATTGAAAAAATATTTGAAAAATTATTGAAAAAATATTTGAAAAATTATTTGTTCAAATAGGAGTGTTAAGACAATATATTATATGAAGTGAAAATGAATTGTATAAAAAGTCGAGGAAACCGGAGATTTATATGGCACGATCAATTAAATCAAATATTTTAGTCGGTCATGTCAAAATTCAGAATAACAAACATTAAATATATTTTTTTTACTTGTTTATTTTAGATCTCGGGGAGGGTGGTGCAACCCCAAGAGATCCATATAAAGTAAAAATATTTTAAGATGGAAAAGAAAAATAATAAAATATATGCAAAGAATAATAAAGCTTAACTTTTAGACATCCATGACATCAGGAATAGGCTCCATCGCTATTAAATGGGACCTTTCCAGAAGTTTAGTGCTGCCAATACTCGTAGCTAGTCGCGTTCTGTAGCTGGTGATACGTTTTCTGATTAGGGCTCGAAATCCGGGAACGTGCCCTTCTTCGAACACCTCAGTGGCACTGCGCACTGCATTACCGGGACAATCCAAACAGCATTCGGTGCGCGTTTTTGTATTGAACTTCCATTATTTTTAAAGACCCTTTATTGTAGACGGTCCACAGTTGGTGCAGCATATGTTAAATAGTTGCATTTTTGTTTCTGGGCTACTCTTATTAAATCTTCGAAACATCATATTTGCCCCAATGCATAGTGATCTTCTCTGTCGCTCAATATCCGAATCATTACTGAGCTCCGCTGTTATGACCTGTATTAATTCTTGGCCTCGGATTTTTCTGTTATTCTAGAGATATGTCAAGATACACCACACAATAGTTGTGTGGCGGTCTATCCTCTTTGCCAAACCTCGCGGAAGACTATGTTAGTTAGTTAGTTAACAAATCCTACCCATAGGAATATCACAATAACGTTAGTTTGTTATGTTCACATAATAATACGATAACTTATAAAATAGTAAATTAGCATATGAAATAAATATCATACATATTTCACCAAAAACATTAATACACGGATAACTACCATATGTTTACAAGTGCACTTACCTTATTTAAAGTTGAAAGAAAAAAATCTGTCATTTCATATAAATAACTATTTCTTGCATACATAATCTAAAGTCCCTCCAGATATGTTTGAGAGAGAGCATAATGCGGTGGTAACTTTATAGCATTACCTACCAAACATATTTGCTTTTGTCTCAATTTTAATACCCAATAAACATGTAAGTATAATAATTTCCCGCAATGTGTAATAAATCTTTGGGTATAGTATTCATTTCCTTCTATTTAATTCCCATCATCGATTTACGATACACTTGCGGGCACTTCACGTGAGGCTGTTTTCTTTTGTCGGTTTGCCGGGCATGACGCCAACCAATGACGAGGCAATAATCATAATTTTTTACAAACAACTAGCGAAGGAAACAATGGATAAAGAATTCAACCTAAGCTCCAAGACCAAGCTTGAACTTTCGATAAAAGGGATGGTTTCTTCTGTAAGCGACTTGAATATGGTTCTAGGTATGGTGGTTTTTTTTTGCTAGGTGGTACAGGAAACGCCTAAGTCGTTCATTCAAAGGTCATCCCCTGTGGAGCTGTGTCCAAGACAATAATCAGTGTCAACCGCTGCTTTCTATGTTCAGCTTGAGATGTGTGTGCTATCGGTGATTGTTCTCGAGGATTTGACCGCCATGTCGGGCGATACCTACAAAATCAAAATAATATGTATGTCTGTCTTTAATCTATACACAGACTTAAGACAGATGTAAGATTATGACGAAATGAAATGAAAAAGTGAAGCAAACAATATATGTTCTGGATGGTTTTAAAAAAAGATACAATTGAAATTAGAGCTGATATGGCAATAGGTACATTTGAAAAATATATATCTGTCTATGTATTTTATGCCTTTGCATTGTAGTGAAAACTACAATGCACAGATATGATTTAAGATTTTCACGGCCAAAAGTATTTTTGCTATTTGTTTTTGGGGTGTTATGCCGAGTTGCGCTAAAAATAAAAAAAAACCAAAACAAAAAAAACGCCTTAAAACCAGCTCATAAAGTAGTGAGCTGGCAACAAGGTATCACACAGACGTACATAACCTTAGAGTAATAGTATATTATTACTCTAAGTACTTAACACACATTACACATCTGCCCTGACGATGGAATGTTGTCCGAAACGTTGGCTAAAGAAGGAGTTCAATAGGAGGAGGCGCAACACGGCATAACACCCCAAAAACAAATAACAAAAACACAATGCACGGGCATAAAATATCTATTTTATTTATTGTAGCTTATAGAAATGTGTACTTTAGTGTTATAATGAATATTGTAAAAGTTACCTGCTAAAAAGTGCTTTGACAGTTTAGCAGGTAACTGTAATGACGAATAAAAAAGATTATTATTAATATATATTTTTTAATTATTGCTACCTGGCTTCGAAGACATTATTATAATGTACCAATAAATGGATATTTAGGCTTGGCAATGACATTGCGAAATTCATGTCAAAGCTCACCACATTGGGCAGTTGTCATAGGTACCTACTTTAGAAAACTGTTCCAATATTGCTGCTAATTTAATTTAGGTGGAGATATAGAGTAGTCCTCAGGTAAATCACTATTTTTTATTTTTTTTTAAAGAAAGTTTTTCTCATTTATATAAATGACTTATGTAAACTATCTATTATTGATGACACTGCCCTAGTACTAAAAAGTAAGACATGGGAAGAAACATTTCACAGAGCGGATCTAACATTGCAAATTATTAAACAGTGGTTGGATGATAATCTACTCACCTTAAACATAACTAAAACGAAATATATAACGTTTAGTCTTAATATTCCGAGTCAGCCTTCAATCAATCATACACTAAAAATACATTCTTGTAGAGATAACTCTAGTTGTCTGTGCAATCCACTAGAACGAGTAGATTCCATTAAATATTTGGGTGTAATAATTGACAATAAACTACGATGGGAAGATCACGTAATAAATGTTACAAACCGTATACGGAAACTGGCATATATCTTCAGGTCATTACGAAATATTCTTAATAAAAATACACTAAAAACGGTATACTTTTCTTTATGCCAATCAATTATATCTTACGGTATAATAGTCTGGGGAGGATGCTCTAACACGATATTAGATCCATTAATTAAAGCTCAAAAATTGATAATGCGGACTATTTACAAAGTACACTATATTCACCCCACGAAGGACTTATTTAACGACTTCAAAGTACTCAACATAAAATCCTTATACGTCAAAAACATATCCTCCTACTATAAATTCAAACACACGAAAAAAAATATTTTTGAATCGACCCATAATACAAGATATTCCAACAAATCGAATTATACTATTCCCCCAATAAAAACCTCAATGGCACAAAGACAATTTAACTTTCTTGCTCCAAAAATATTCAATAATTTAACGTTAGAAATAAAATCAATAGCCAAATACGACAGTTTCAGGAAAGCGCTCGGGGATTTTTTGATGTGTGATTGTTATAGTGTTAGTAGCCTATTCCAAGTACTCAGATAGAGGTGTATATATTGTTTATATGCGTGAGGATGCGTCATATGGGTGTATGTATACATGTGCTGTTATATGTATATAGGTATGTCTGCTGCTATATACACATGTGTGCTTGCATGCACACATATTAAAAATTATATATATAATTATGTACATTTTTACAATCTAATGCTAATTTACTCCTTTCTCCTTTCTAATTTCTATCTTCTACTTTTTATTACAATTTTTCCAAAATTTTAGCTTCATCTATAGTTACTAATTTCATATGTTTACACTAGATTTCATATTTCATACAAATTAATTACACTCAATTGGTCACCATGAAACAGGCAGCCGCCTAGTATGGTGATTCATTATATCTACTTTATGTAAATTTCATAATAATGTAAAATGTATTAAATAAATAAATAAATAAATAAAAAGTCAAACATTCCCAGGTTACGAATAACCTGAAAATATTTGACAATCTTCTACTACCACCACAGTAAGCTGAAAATGTTGCTTGTGTTGGGATGGAGGACTGATGGAGTCAGCCGAGGAATCGAACACATTACGCCTGGGTGGGACCCAAACGCGACGTCAACTCGGCCACCGACCGGTCGGTGGAGATTGGTAATCGTTATAATTAGTAGGTACCAGTGGCAGTCTGTGACTTTTCAGTGATCTAGGGTGGTAAGATTGAAAAATACGACAGTATTGACGTCGTTGTAGCTGAAAACATATTTATATGTTTTTCAAAGTTTTTTTTTTTCAGTTTTAGGATTATTTCAGTTTTAGAGGAAGCCGTGCTTCACGAACTAAAATTTTGCAAAAAAAATATTAGAAATTATTATTTGCTCATTTACAACAACATTATAACTGTTGTATTATTAATGCGAATTGCCTTGTACAAAAAAATAGTACCTATTTTTCAATCTTACTACTGCAGTGCACTAAAAAGTCACCGACCGCCACTTTGTTATAATAATATCGCTAATAATATGTTTTTAGATATTATTTATATGTTTGTAATAACTGAATGTAATTGATATTATTTTAAATCGGTAAATAAATAATTACTTAATGTTATTTTTAAGACTTTGATCATTTTGTGTTTTAAAATTTAAAATAATATGTTGGTATATTTGAGGTACTTTTTATAATGGAATATACTCTTAGTACCATCCTGGTAGTAGACTTCAGACTTTTCCCCAATTAGCAACAACAACAAAAATAATGAAATATTGTCTGATAATATTGATAAAACTATATTAATTAAATATAAAAATATATAAATATAATTTCTTTGTTAAGAACCGACTAAAAACATTAAATCTGTTCATTAAATCAAATAATAAATTTTTCCCTTGTTTGTTTTCATTTGCCGTAAAAGCCTCAGTCCTCGACCTCGTCAACAAAAAGCCCGCCGTCGAAAATAAACTCGTTAAACATTTACGACTTATTTGACTTGAAGACTTATTTACTGTAATATTATGACGTTAATATGTAAAAAGGCTATCATACGGGGAGACATAATTTACATTGCGGTAATTAGACAGCGACCCTCGGGCCCGTCGGCGAGGGTTGACCTGGCCTGGCTCGTAAAGGGATGAAGAATGAGCCACCCGCACTAAAATCCTTAGCCATTGATATGGAAAACACAAGATGGCTTTTGAAAATAATGGATATGGGCTAGTTTGAAGCATTTCGTGCAGTGAAAAGTCACTAAAGAAAGACACTATTCGGGCCAAAAGTCACTTTTTTGTGATATAAGCAACATATTCTGATAAAAAATAATTTACTGTGTTAAAAATCATTTTTTGCACCGACGGACGATTTTGATTAAATGTTCACTTTTGGGTCAACAGTTTCTTATAGTGTCGAAAATCACTCTTAGTGTTTAAAAAAACGTACAGTGTCAAAACTCGTTTACAGTTTCCAAACTTATTACCAATACTGTTTCGATAGCCACTTACAGTGCTTGAATGTTCATCATAGTGTGTCATATGCAGTGCGATCAATCCCTTAATAACGCCACAGTCAGTTACATTGCCATAGTTTTTTTCAGTCAAATACGTTGTGAAAAGCCACTTTCAGTGTCAACATTCACTACCAGCGTCATAATTAGGTATCGGAAATTGTTAAAAGGTACTTATATAGTGTTAATAGTTACAGTAAAAAGCAAACTTGACACAGTATAAAATTTAACTTAGAGTGCCAATACCTAGTTTTAAGCAGCGCCGACAGGTAACTATTCCATTGAGGAACATATAGATATTGATTCAGCTTGCTTTAAAAGTTTTAGAGCGTACCTAATCCAATCTAGAGTACTTTTTATGAAGACCTAGAACACATAAAAATATAATCCCGTCATTATTTGATGTGAAGTATCACAAGTGGTCCGATACCGACAAGTTAATAGGTAAATTTTTCATGAGAATTTAATTAAAAAGATATTTTTTATATTGTGTATATTTATGAAGGGACTAGCAGTTAACATTACTTAAAATGCCTTACGGACATGGTTGTTGTTTTGTTTCCGGCCTTTTTAATCCTGGTTCTCAATATGTGTTTGTTGTTTGGCGTTTTCACCCCTTTCATGAGTTGTTTGCTTCTAGCTGTTTAAAATGGTGAGGTTTGCGCTAAGCCGTTATTAGAACATATTTAAACTGCGTTGAAATATAAATATTTTTTTACCTTATAATATCCTGTTGTTAAAAACTAAATCTCATATTCATGTTGCATGGTACCCTGTAATTGTAACCGCTACGTGGCAAACCGCTAACAAATAATTCAAAAGATTATATAGATGTCAGCAAAATCAGGAAACATAAAAAAATCACGGAACATAAGAAAGTAAACGTCTCTGTAAAACGGTGGATTGCTCTGCCAAAATTAATTCATTTCTCGTGTCCCGATCATTGATATTTAAAGTTTTTTCTCCCCGCTTCAGCATGCAAGTGTTTAATTAATTATGAACAATTAATTATTAACAATTAATTATTAACAATTAATTATCTACAATTAATTATAAAAAATTAATTATCTACAATTAATTATCTCCAATTAATTAAAAATAATTAATTTTAATAATTATGTTATAATCAGCATATTTCTGTTCTGTTGTGTACCTAATATAATTATACCACTACTGTTAATTTTCAGTGAGTCATTTACTTGAATTATTTATAATAAGAATCAATTAAGTACACTACCCCTAATATAGACAAAATAAAACTATGTTATCAAATATTACAGCGAGGCTTTCCATTTCAAGTAGATTAATTGTTTTTTAACGTAGATATCTTAAAATGAATAATATACTGTTTTTGAAAGCAGACGAAAGACTCTTTCGGATTTTGATTTTACAAACGGTGTGCAATTAAAAATATTAAAATTTTGAACGTATTTTTTTGTTTTAACTGTATTTTACAAAACTAAAAAATCAGAAAGATGTAAAGTTTTTATTCGCTTCACTTTTTTAGTGATATAATACAAAATTATGAAATAATTTGACAAACCTTGACCGGGTGAGCTTTTTTTTGTTTCATAGATTTTTTATTTTTTTTTATTTGGTACAATATTTTTTTTACATTTCAAAGTTTTCCAGTAATGTTGGCCTCACTGGGTGGCTTGCCCGTGCTGAGGCCTTCATTGTTTTAGATGTGTAAGTAATGCGTCTTTGGTAATCTTTTAAGATAAACCTTTTTTTTCTCAATCGGTTTATATTATATATCTGACCAAAGTAGGAAAGGGGATATAACTGATTATAGATACTGATTATGGATACTGATAATAGATATTGAAGTACGTGCCCCGATTGGTTACTATACCTTCTACTGTTGTCACATAAAATTACCTATATATATATTGTTTAATTTTAATTTTCTATGCATGTATATATTTTGTTTAATTTAAATTTTAAAAAAAGAAAGACAAACATTCCCGGGTTACGAATAACCTGACAATATTTGAAAATCTCTTACTACCACCACAGTAAGCTGAATGGTTGTGACGGAGGACTTAGCCAGCCGAGGAATTGAACACACTACGCTTGGGTGGGACCCAAACGCGATGTCTATCCGGCCACCAACCGGTCGTATATATCTATCGTTAACAATAATTTCCTAGACGGTTAAATAATTTAAACCAAAACATTTCTGTTTCATCTTTATCGATGTTCTACGAGTTCCATGATCATTGGATCACTAAAATATGTTTGGTTTAATGTCCTGACGGTGGTGGTTTTATTACCGTAACGTAGTCAAAACCAAACATAACCTTACTTAACACAGATAATATTTACACCACGAATAATTCATAACTCTTTTTTATGGGACACTTTAATTACTTTTTGACAGACAGTTTTTTCTATTATTTCGTTGGCCGAAAAGACTACTTCATGTAGTTAGGTACCTACCGACATACATAAAAGTGTACCTATTGTCAGCATTTGATTGTATTCTATTAAGTTGGTACCTACCAAATTATCATAAAATATCACCATTATAAGGAATCAATATCAGCTAATTGAAAATTTTCATATTTTCTTATGGCACTATTTTTGTGACCTCAAAGCAACAAAATGTAATTTCAACGTGTAATGAAAAAATCAAGTTCGTTTTCTTCAATGGTAATAGAATTTTCAACAGTCAAATTGATTTATTAAATCATTTATTTAAGGTAAAATGGCAGGGCATACCAAGGTTTTTGTGCATCTCATCATATTTCGTTTCTCATTAGTAATAATTCTTACAGCGCCCTACAAATATTGACTTTACGCGGTCATAAATATTCTACTAAATTATGTTATAGAATTGGGTTCTGAGAGGTTTTTTCGTTTTTGTTTCATATTAATTATTGCAATTTTAATGGATTCGCTTTGGCCCCGTGGTGCAGTGGGGAAAGATAGATGTTTTATCGAGTTGGTAAATTTTTTCTTTTCTTTAAAATTTTTATTTATTTATTTTATATTTTACATGATTAATTGCATGATAAAGAGAAAACAGTTTTAAATGTTTGAATAACATAAAAAAAAGAAAAAAATAATTAAATACACGATAGATATAGCTGTTGATTAATATATAAGCTAAGATGGAAAAGTGAAAAAAATAAAATAAACCAGTGTTTAAAAGCATATGGTATAAAATAACATAAAATATTACAACGGGAAAATATCATTCAAGTATCTCATTTAACAGAATTTGTACAATTCGTCAAATTTGAAAGTTGATTTTCAAGTTCTGTGAAGGTTCTATTCAAGTTTTGTTGTGATTTCAGTTTTGTGAAGCAACTGCACAGTAATGATATAATAATAGAACCTTCACAGGACTTGCGAATCAACTTTGAAATTTGATAAATTGTTCAAATTCCGTGAAACAACCCGTCTTAAATATTTGAGTTAAATTTGTTTCCAAGGTTTTGTATGAAGGTGAAAAGTCCCGGAAATATTGTTGAAGAATAATAAACTTTTGTAATTCGGTACTTTAAAGTTGATTAGGTGCAGGAGCTCACAACCGCTAGTTCGGAGTGAATAATTTAAACAAAAAATTGCCATTTATTTTTCTATAGGAATATATTTTATGTGTATTTAGTAAGAATGTATAGTTTATGTGTTGAATAAGTACGATTAGTTTGAAGTCAATCGTAAAAATGTGAACTCCACAATTTATATATTTTTGATACCACACTATTGAATTGAATTGTAATAAGTTGCGTACTTGCGACAAATACATGATTTTTATAACTCTCAAAGAATCTTTAATAGTTAATCCCATTTAATAGTAGTAAGGGTAGTTCAAAAATGAAGAAGGAGATATTCAAATATGGTCACTAAACACGGCAAAAGCCATTTTAAGAAACGATTCTATTGCTTCGACGAGAGCTTTGAACATGCCGCAATTTTTTTTTGTGAATTAACTTTACTTTAGTGGTTCATGTCAAACAATCGAAACGTTAGTCTTATTTTTAACATACACCCAATGATGATGAATCAACTTTTTAGACGGTCGAAAACGGACGTCCTCTAGATGTGATAATATAAAATATTAAAGGTTGATGTCTAAAATGTGTGTAGATTAGGTAGGTACCTACATATATTTTACATTTGTAAGAAGGTAGTTACTAACTTCCTAATTATTATCCCTCTTGATGGTCAAAAAGCGTAAAGCTACGCACAATAAACGATAATGTAAATACTCAAGAGGCAGAAGTGGAAGGTAGAAGGTTCTGGGCGTGGCCGATCGAGCCTCCTGATTTATAAGCCCCGCCGTCTGCGCCCGTCTGCTGGCAGATGCGATGGCCCTATCGATAGCACGCTTTATTGTGCTAACTAAATCTCCTCTCTCAACCGCACTGCACAATGTAAGATTGATTTCAGACTACACTGCTCTGGAATTGCGAATTTCATATTATAAAGGAAGTGGCATTGACCGAGGAGCGATACGATTAGCAGTAATTAAACTCACTCGAGAGCCGATGGTCGTTTAAGTAGAATAGATAATGGTATGGACTATGAATACAATTTTTTGGCTAATGAACAAGAAACAGAATGCGGCATCGCGTTTTAAAATATATTTTTTTGTCTGTTTTACAGAATTTTCGGCTCCATACTTTTTGGTAATTATAATTAGTAAGTACAGATCTGCGCTTGGAGGCAGCTTACCTTTGTGCCTTTTGATATTGGTAGTTATTAACCTAGACCCAACTAACTACCAATGTCAAAAGGTACAAAGGTAAGCTGCCTTCAAGCGCAGATCGGTAGTTACTAATTATAGTTACCAAAAAGTATGGAGCCGAAAATTCTGTAAAACAGACACTTCTATATAGTATATCTTATACTATACTATTTACTGTATAATTATCAAATAAATTGGAAAATTATTAATAATAATTGTTTTATTTTCTGTTACAACTTTTTCTTTTTAACTTATTTTGAAGGTTATAACCATCAATGTAATATATTACTAAAGATGAAGATAATAGAAAAATAAAACAGCACAAGAAACAGAAAAAAAAGATAACGGTAACAACTAGGAGTCAGGATCTCTTGTGTTATTAGTTGCAAGATCATATTGTTAATTCGGAATTTGAAATACGAGATCAAAAAATATGACGTTTAATAAATAGGTCCCAATGGTCAAGTTGGTTAAGACGCCTGTCTGGTAAGATAAGAGATCCTGGGTTCGATTCCTAGTTATCACCGTTATCTTTTTATTTAGTTTTGTCTTGTTGTGTTTCATGTTTCGTTTAGATAAAGTTGTTTTATTGATATGATGTTTACTGCACTATTAAAAAAAGATGTTGAAGATTTCATCGGTGCTCGTTCATACAGGAACTTTCAGAAGAATTTCCTTTATGGCTTTTTAATCAGTGATTTTAGGATATTGTCGTTTGCCCCATCCGATAATATCGTATTCTAACAGTGATTGTCCAATAGCCATGTAGATCTTGATTAAGGACGGGTTGTTTCACATAATTTGAACAATGCATCAAATTTCAAAGTTAATTTCAAGTTCTGTGAAGGATATATTCAAAATCTGTTATTATCATTTTTGGCCAGTAGTTTCACAAAACTGAAATAATAACCAAACTTGAATAGAACATTCACATAACATGAAGATCAACTTTGAAAATTGATGAATTATCCAAATTCTGTGAAACAACCTACCTTAAGTCTTTTTTAATGAGGACATCCCTAAAGTGAATAAAACCGGTTAAAAATTGTTACTCTAAGTTGCAGTGGTACGCTGGTGACTGGTGACTGTTTTCGTGATGGATGTTTGGATTTAAAAAAAAAATATTTAATTGTATTTCAATGGAAATTTTCTGATTCACCAGATTCCAGAAAATCTTTTAAATGTTTTAAACTTATAATATCAATTTGCGACACCAAAATTAGCACGTGCTTCTCGAGAAAAAAACAAAATAAATTGTCCGGACTCTCGGGTAGTCGAGACGTTTGAATCTTCCAGTCAGCTGCTCTGTCCGTTGTCTTCGATTTCCAAAGAATACATTCATCCTTGGTGATATCTAGCACGCTCATTTACCTGAGAATGGGTCACAACGGAATTGGTTTGTATTATGCTTTCTTAACTGACACTTAGGAGAAGAATGGCAGCAATCTCTTTCAAATAAGTTAAAAATTGTGTTTGTATTTTCCTATTTTGTGTACCTACTGTTTCCTTCTCCCATTGTGGCACTTTTGAACCGTCAGCAACCGTTATGTGTTCATGTTAAATGTTAACAGATATTTTACAGCGAGCCCACCGTTTTATACGCAATCACACCCCTAAGGTGTTTGATTGAAGTGGTTGGTTTTCAGGGCGTCACTGTTATTCTTTTTAAATAAATGAGGTTTTGATTAATTTAAAAAACAGATTTTGTAACAAGAACGATCATTACTTATTTGATAATCTCTGATCTGTTCGTAGGAGATATTAATTACAGTTAGCTTTTATGCTTATTAAAACTAGTTCGTATGAACATTTAGGTCATAAAAATGTAAATTCGTGTAATTAAATAATTCGGTTTCTTAGAAAAACTTAAGTTCTCTTGCAAAACTAATCCAACTACCTAATCACGCCATTTCTTCTGCAGAGGTAGGCAAAAATAATGTAACGCCATACAATTGTTATGGCACGCACCTTTTGTTTCATTCACAGTCATACCTCATTTTTTATAGTCTCCACAAAACAGTTATATACCAAAGACATAATATTGCAGAGGAGATTAAACAATTAGAACACAGTAAGTTACAGTAAATGAGAAACGGTAAAAATTATATAAAAAGTTAATAATAGTCACAGGACGCTTGGCAGATGTGAAACATAGAAGTTGAATTTTAATGAAGTAAGTATGTAAGTAAGCAATTCTTAAAAAAATATTGATATTAAATTATACACAAAGAAAAAAATCAGAAAATAAAAATTATTCATCATTTGGAATAGATCCATTGCCAATTTTAGGGAGAATAGAAGCAAATATACCGCACAGAGTTTAGGCGGCCGGGCGGAAAGACCCGAAGATGGAGTGTCGTTCCATGCAAGAGCGTAGTTCCGTCTTGCCACCCGATAGTCGGTTTTACCCCCCTAGGCGCGCCAAAAGATGTTTCATACAAACAAGTAGTTCATGGGTTCTCTTATGTTATGATAACTATTTGATTCACTTATCTGATGTTATCAGGGATTCTTGGGAAACATTAGTTTATTTTTAGGTAATACGAAATATTGCAATAAATTTCTTATATTTATAAAAAAAATAATAAACATATTTTAATATTGGCTAAGCCCCATAATCCTTCGAACCCCTACACCCAAGGAATGCAACACTGCCGGCTCAACGAAATCCCTTGTAAGTAGACCATTTATTATTCGAAAGTGAATAGGATTTCCAAAGTAGTGCCATTTGGAGTGGGCATTTAAATTGCCACCGCAATATCAGTATAATTTCAGTCAAGCCCCGCTTGACTCCCTAAGTCCTTTGTGAAGGCACAATGGACGGCCAATCCGGCCTGCGATGGAGTGCTGCCGTTTCTACTGCGTTTTTACACTGACACGACCACAAAGGACAAATCAAATAATGTCATACAAAACACCTTTGAAATAATGTCCAGGTATTAGTACTCCAATATTCGACTTGCAGATTGATATGATACTGCGTTTGATATCGGAGTGCATTACACCTTAATAAAGATGAAAATAGATTTTATGATTATCTACCTACCCACGTTTTGAGACCATACTATAATGTCGAACGTCCTTTCCAATATAGTTTGTGTAATCATTTGAAACAATTATAAATACACTCTAATTTAAATAGGGATATTCTTTTTAGAATACGACAAAGTTATAAAAGGATGACTGTATATTTTTTTAACTGGATGCTTTTAACAGGATTTACAATAATTTGAGAAACTCTTAATAAATTAGCGATACTCATTTTTCTCCATGCAGAACTTTGTTTTGCCATCACTTACATTCAAATTTATACGGAAGGTATTTCTAATGTTCTTCTTCATACTATTACAAACAAGAATATCTACAGCGGACATAGATCAGTAGCGCGCAGTCCAAAATAACTGATAACATGTGCGTACCCTAAGAAAAACGAAAAAAAGTGTCAAATATCTGAACAAAATGAAATTTTTCCATACATTTGATAAGGAACTTAAATAAAATCACTCTGCATGAATCACCATTTAATAAAAAAATATTAATTTATAATAACCTTTTATATACGAACATCAACGAAATAATTATAAATAAATAGAAATAGTTTGATACACTTATAAAATATTTTAAATATTTTTTTTTAAATAATTAATATTTTACTTTAAATAATTTTATTTAAAACAATATCTAATTAATCACAGCTCATTGTCATATTTTTTCCTTGAGATACTTATTTGCCTGTATTTAATATCTATTATTTATTTTAATTATGTGTTTATTCTGACGAAGAAACCATTGGTCTTGAAACATTATTTGTATGCACACATTTATTTTATTACATTTTTTAATTTAATTCAATTTGTTCCGGCATTTAAGTAAGTAGGCTGGAAGTTTCATTAAGTACTTTCCAACACCGGTGTTAATTTAATAATACTTGACGGCCTTTGGGCATAATGCGAAACGCATTCACGCGCAGTCACCATCCCCTTTGCGGACCAGTAGGCCCCAGAGGTTTGACATTGTGATATTTATTTTGTTATGATCCCCCGGCAAGCCATTGTGTCTACATTTACCGCAGCGGCCGGCATTGTGGCTGCGTGTTCTGCATTATACCAGACACATCCGAGTATATCTATTATTATTTATTAACTTTTGATGTATTACACATGGTCTCCGTCATTGTTTGTCCTCGACGGTTGATCGACGAGCAAATAGACCTGGGGTGGTGTGACATGGTTGTAACTTATAACATTTGAGATATTGATGTACAAACTATAAACTGTGGGGAGTGGAACGTACACCCTAAGTTCTAACATAGGTACCTATTACCAGTAGCGTGCATTGCTCTATGGATGTGTAAACGTGCATTGAATATTTGAAAATTGCCATTTGATTATCATCTTTTGCTGATATCTCTCGTAGGTATTTGTAGTTCCTGCCCAAATCCTGCGAATCTATTTTAAAATGTATTTTTGATTGTAATTTTTTGATTTGTTGACTGAGTATTGAACCTTCCTATCCAGGTACTGGAAACAAGAACTCTACCACCTAGGCAAATACTGATCGGTTAGGACCAACATTTATTTCACTCATTAACTGCTGTAATGTTATCCAATCTCAGAGAAATGCGTATATGTCCATGCGTGTGTACGTGATGACCAGCAAAGTTAATTAGAATGCAATGTCATCGACAACTTGTCTATCTGACAAGTTTCAGCTCGATCTAGAAGTGGGTTATTTTCCGATTCAAAGATTTGCATTCATTCATTCCCGAAAACAAAAGTGAAATTCTAATAGATGTAGGGTTTTCCAATAACAGGTGTTATTTTGATATTCAATCGTAAAAGATCAATGGTTTCGTTGCTTGTGTGGCACGTAACTCTGTCTTGTTGAAAGCAAACGTTGTCCAAATCAATACCATCCAATTCCGGCCAAAAAAAATCATTAATCATCTCTCGATAGCGCAGTCCATTCACCGTAACTGTTGCTCCAGCCTCATTTTCGAAAAAGTAAGGTCCAATGACTCCGCCGGACCACAAACCGCACCAAACAGTCACACGTTGAAGATAGAGAAGCTTTTCAACAATAACTCTTGGGTTTTCCAAACCCCATATGCGACAATTTTGCTTGTTGACGAAGCCACCGAGGTGGAAAAAATGGGCCTCATCACTCAAGATGATTTGCATTTGATTCACTCAAGTGATTTTTAATAATTTCAATGCGTTGTTGAAGCCTGTATCGTTCCATTTTTATCAATGGCGTAGTTTTTAGATGTCAAATGTTAAAAAATGACAGCTTCAAAAGTAACATCTACCGAAATAGCGGGCTATTTAAAATAACACCTCTTATTGAAAAACCCTGTATTTTTAAAAAAGTGGTTAGAAATGTTTAGTGTTAAAAAAATACAGTTTTGTTGGGGTAGGCCGTATGCCCAGCTTTTCAGCCTTTAAAAATCGAATACGCTGCGATTTCAACGCTGCTATTTAATTAGTAGCATTGAAATAGCTTGGTGTGACAAGGTATTCCTGTTATTCGCTAGGTGCAACTCAATTAGCAGCTTAAAAAATCACGCAATTCGATTAGAACGTGATTCATTTCTGATTTTGGCCGTCACTTCTAGTGGCCAGTCTTTGTCGTTATTCGGCGCTGTTGTCGCCTCGGTATCGAGTCTGTCGGCGATATCTCAAATAGTCGCACTCGCTGGTTGTTGTTGAACGTTTTTTGTTTGTTTCATGCATTTTTCGAGATGTACCTATGACGTTTCACTCGAAGTTTGTATTGTTTTGTTTTGTTTGACGTTTGCAGTTACACTAGCTCCGTGTGACTGTCTCCTAGCGGCCACGACAAGCGGAGATTACTCGCCGCGGCAAGATAGCAGCATTAAAACTTCGCCGTGTGATCGAGGCATTATTTACTGTACGCCACTGTCTGTCTGGGAGGCTGGGACGTAATAATCACCTACTAGAGTTAGGTACCTATAAGTTCACACACGATGAACGGTATCATAGCAACATTAAATTACAAACTTCATGGCAAAGCAATGGGAACTTCTGGGATCGTTTGCCGGTTCATTCGAGAAATCACTTTGAGTTGCGAAATCAGGAGATATATGCCAATTAATGGAATTTACAATAAATTTTTGAACGCTACCGATTAGAGTAATGTGATCGTATTATAACAATTGCATAATACTAGTTACAAAAAAAGCTTACTTAAAAAGCTATTACTCCATTTGGTAAATATTAAAACATATCACAAAATGTGATCAAATTCAATGGTTTTGTATTAGATGGCTGTGTTCATTTCAATACCATAATACCAATACCACATACTTTTAATCAACAAGATGAGAAAATTGTTTTGAGAAAGTTATTAATAACTAAATAACCAACATGACGTTACCCCGCAGGGGTAGTCGAATGGATGGACCGTCAAACAACTCAGTCTAGATACACCCTCCTTGCGTTATTCACATTCACACATCGTCTCAAATATACCCTTCTGTTATTCTGACTATTGACATGGCTCGACTCAAGTATTTGGTTCATTTTTTACGTTTCACGTTTTTTCTTGTTTCACGGCTTTACCACACATACGCCGCAGTGATCTCATTTCTACAGAATTCAGAATGGTATCTATCTAAGAGCGTCCGCGCTATAAATCATCAAACATGTCAGTTTGTCAACAGACAATGATGCAAACGTAGGGACAGAAATCCGAGTGGTTGATGCATTCTTTTTTACATTTTATAATATCTCCACGGCATCATGGCTCGGTATCAAAACGCATTGGCACCAACAAAGCTGTTAGATCAATCATTCTTTCTATGACACTCGTGATAGTTGGTACTTACATATAGTAGGTAAACCTAGGTAGGCAAAATATTATGTTCATAGATAATAATTAGAATCCTAATCGTAAATTTTGTATTCGATCAAAAAAATATCCCTGTTCATTCAAAAAGATAGGCTAGCTATATTTTTTTCACTGGCCAATAAATCTGTAAATTTGTTTTTTTCGTCCCGGTTCAATGTTTCCCGTTATGGTTCAATGAAGATTCTATTTTCATATTTATTTATTTGTGGTATTTTAAATAGGTAAATTTATCCATGACATAATACAATCGCTGTAAAAAAAACAATTTTAGAATAAATCAACCACGTATTTTAGTAATTTAGGTTTAAAGTTGTTTACGTTTTCTTCTAATTTTATTTATTCATTGCTCCCTGTGTTTATTTTCTGAAAAGGAGTCTTAAAACATTTTTTTACCTATTTCTGCTGCAGGTTTTTAATTTATTTTAGAATTCAGTGAATTCTTTTTTGCAAATTTTTTTGTTATTTATATTTTCTGAAAATGTGAAATTATTAGATATTAATTTATAACATACTTTGTAATACAATATTTGATATCATCCGTCGACGAGGGGTAAGGCTCTTGACTAGCAACCCACAGGTCGCAGGTTAAATTCATTAAGATTAAAAAAGAAAGAAAATGCTTGGTATTTAAGTACCTACGTAGTTTTCGGGTTTGAGAAAAACTAAATTTATTGAATGGGTGTTTTAGCTTTTATGAAGTAGAAAACTTAAAAAAAACCTGAATGAAAACTATTGTTTTAAACACAGAAAAAAAATAATTCACGAAAGTGATGGATGTACCTATTCTAAAAACTTTCTCTTTTTTGTATTTTTCACTACTAACTATGTCATAATTTCTTGACATTTTATTTTAGAAGAATTTTATATTGTAAGTTTTTAGTACGCTACCGGTTTCGTTGTAGTTTAAAAATGCTACTTTAATACAGATGTATGCGGTGACATTACAAAATAAAACTCTTCTACAACCAAATTTATTTCTTAATGGAAGCTTCCGGAATATTCCAACAAAGAAAAAAAATTTATGGTTACTGAGTGAAAATGGATAAAAAATCAAAAATGTCATATTTATTGAAATCAATGTACACCGAGTGGATATGTGACCTATTTCATCAATTCATCTAAAGACATCGTTTTTCCCACAGTTTGTCGGTGTGTCTTCATGCAACATTTAAATAGACTCGTTTTCGTCGTGTTTTCCGAATGTGATGTGAGCAGTGAATTGAGGTAGGAGGCGGAGCGGGGCGGCGATGGGCGGTCCCCGGAGGAGGGGCCAGCTCTGCCGGCAGGTGAGCGGGGCGTAGTGCGGCCCGGGAGCGGGCTGCGAGCTGCGAGCTACGACCTGCCAGTACCGCGACACCAAGGGAAAATATTACGTCAATTATTCATAAAAGATGGGACTGCTCTTATAAATCATTTTGGAGAGTGATAACTGAGACAGATGCAGCGGTTTGTGAAGGAAAGTCATATATACAGGGTTCCTCAAACATAATAAAATTCATGACCGAAAATGTCAATGATTAATATGATCCTTGTACCATTTCAATTTATTTCTGTAAATTGCTAATATTTCACAAATTCTGATGATAGGTACTCAATAACATTACAATTAGTGGGTAACACATTGTATTTAAACGGTTTAGGTCTACCCAACACTGGACACGGCAAATCTTTTCTTGTGTTTCATTTTTCGGTAAATAAGTGTGGCAGCATGGTGCGCGGGAGTATTTTGAGTTTCACGCGCTTTGATAATTAAAAATTGTCACTAGAAATAATTGCAAGAGCGTGAAACAATAGTCCAATACGCACGTGCCACCATAAATAATAAAACATAATAATAATAGCAAGGAGTTCTAGTAACATGTATAAAGAATTTTTTTTCCATTTTTAGGTTATCCGCGTCACCTGAAGATACCATCTCAGGACAAATAAATTACAGATTTTTTTCTCATTTGGTATATGATAAATAACGAAACATGCAGGGACGTCAAAAAATTACCACCTAATTAACAAAATATATATTTGTAATTGATATCTGGGCTTGGGACAATAAGTGATAGAATCTACAATCGTAGATAAATTTACTGTATGGAAGCCATTTTCTTGAAAGTCCCGATAAAGTACAAGATTTCATTTTGTACAATGGTACCTACAATCTAATATCTTACAATCTAATTTATAGAAATTTTCTTAAAATTTACACATCTTCAAGTTCAAGACACCACAAGGCAGAACATATGCTCTAGCACAGGAGAGAATGACATTAAGAATTGTGCTATTGACAAATTTTGTAAAACAGTAGTATTAAATTATTCTTTAAATAACTTTTTAAACTTTATGTTTACCTAACTTCCCAACTGTTATTGGGAAGTTAGGTAATGAATGTAAAAAAAAAAATCTTGTATTACCTGAAGTGGATAATTAATCTGTTTTGCCTAAATTAAAAATAATACTAGCAGTTCTGGGAACAGTACACCTTGTGTAATATTGAATATTCTGATTTTCCCACATGGCCACCAACTTGAACTAAAAAACAGAACACGATAACAAATTTACGGACAGACGAAATGCGAGTCGAGTTAAGACAGGACTTCGCTATATTTTATCAATATATGTTCATCAATAATCGAAGAAGCCTACAGATTTTCAACACAACACAATATTTGTGCTGAAAAACTGTAGGCTTTTTCAATTATTGATCAAATTAACTTGAAAATATTTTCAAAAACAATTAAATTAAAAACAAACTATTTTATGATAAGTAATCAAATTGAGGATTTTCTCAATAACATTTAGAACGTAAAAACCTTAATAACACTTACATTGTGGGTAGAAATGCATAACTCATACAATTTTGGTGATACTTTTCAATAACATCGAAAGTTAAGTTTACCTCATCACAATTTATCAATTTGTTTACCGCCATAAAATCCCAACCGCCAACGAAGCGATGGTAATTTTTCACATTATTATTAATTTTCACTTAATTTGATGTTAACACTTTGTATTTTAATTGAAATTAAAACAAATATGCCCAACCCACAAGTGACGGTTTTAGGGTCATAAAATATAAAAAAAGATATTAACGGAAACATTTACGTACATGTGTTGATAATATTGGAAGACATTACTTATACGGTATGTCACATTCATATCCCGCCATCCCACGTTCAAATAATACATAATATATTTCATCACTACCTACACATTTAAAAAAATATATTTATTGGTTTTAATATCAAACGTAAAAAATAAGATTTAGTTTATAACCTATTTTAACTTTGTACACGAATGTACCTATTTGTTCGATAGGTACATTCGTGTCGGAATAAAAAAAATTGTTGATGTCGGACACTGCCATAGTAATTTTATTTATTTATTTATTTATCATACGCCCATAAGAACTTTTACAAACATTTGATAATATGAACATAAAATTCAGTGAAAGAGTAATCAATATTAAAATTATACAGAACCCATACAAAAAAATGTTTTATATTAAACTTAATTGTTATTATTACTGAGGTATTTTATTATAGCCTTCTTTTACTATTTTCCGTGCAGTTAAACACATCTATAATTTCTGAGAAAACATTGCCAACTGCATGCAATCTAGGTACAAGTGAGTATCTAAATGACTCAGTCCTTATATTTTTATTGCAATTAAAAAGAGGTTTGGATCGACTAGTTCTTATAGGTATATGGAAGGTATATTTTCGCGAAAACAGCACTCATAATAGTCATAATAAAAAAGTTATGTAATATTATCGTTTTGAATTGTTCAATTCATTAATTCGTTAAATATTATAAATTTTCTTTGACGTAGTTACACTAGCAATGTACAACAATACCTCCAAAAACACGTTAACACCTGAGCATATGTTTTCTGTGAGGTGTTCACGAAATAAATATTTAACTATTCATTTATTTAGTTATAAAAGCTATCTCTTATCGCTATTACATATGAATAGTAAAAAATATAAAGTATTCATTAATTTAACTGAACTGCCTCAGTTACAAAATTTTGTGTTGTTGTTTATTGATAAATTGAAGATGTTCACTGACTCGGTATAATTATTTCCCTCTATTAGTATTTTGGGTAAAGAGGAATACATATGGTAGTTGGTATAAGAGTTTCTCCTTGAAATAAATCTCGATTTTTAGCATTACGTAGTGGAATCCGAAAGCTTATCAATGCAAGCAATTCTGGAATATCAAATGCATAATTTAGAAGGGAAAAGTGAAAATTCTTCTGTCTAATAAATTAATCATATTCATATCATTTTAAAGAGTGTTTTAGTTCAACAAAATTGCTGGAATATCCATTTTTAATTGAAATTTACCATCATTTACAGTGCACAACACTCTTATTTGAATAAAACATTATATATAATACTTCCGAGTTTATGTCCGGGTTAAATCTTCCCCATAGGAAAAACTAAACCCTTCCACACACTTTTCCACAAATGATCATCTAGTCAATCAACATTATGCAAGTGCATTATATAAACAAAATAAATACAAAACAATACAAGAACAACACGTCAACTCACCAGAGATCAAATGGGAAAATAATTCACCGACTCAAGATATTTTCATATCAGAGGGTTCGGCTCGGTAGAACTCCTAACAGGGCCTATAAATCCTACTGATCCCTCAACATAAATATTTAAAAATCTTTCGTTATCCTACATGTATTCAAAATGACCGACTTTTGCATCTTTATATATAAATTTTTTGATAGATCTAATACCCCAAAATTTTTAATGAGAGAGCTAGGTATAATGCCAGTAGCAATCATATGTACACAAAATATTATTATAATTGACTAAAAATCTGAATAAAACTGAAATCGTCATAAAAAACTCGTATTTAAGTTAGAATGTAAACTTTCATATATATATTTTTTAAATTCCCTTATTGGCGATCCGTTTTTAGCTAAGGAGTTAGAACCCGGGAACGGGCCCGTCTGCAAACATTTCGGTGGCACTACAGTACAAGGACAGCCCAACAATTATTGGGCACGATAAACTCTCAAACTTTTTACGAAATAATTTGGTGAATGTTTTTGCACACCGCAGGATATGATGAACATTCGATTAAATTATTCGTTACACTGTTCGTGCAAATCCTTGCACAGAACAATCCTTGCGTAGAGTCTATATCTTCCGCTCTTGACAGTTCTTGATAATTTGTTACTACACTCCGTAGTTAACTTGTTTGTTTATTATAAATATATGCAACCTATATTTTATATTATATCCTTATTTTAAATTCAATATTTTATATGTAATGTTACATAATCTAACAGTCTAAAAGCAATGTGAATAAACAAATAACCATATCTTCGCCCAAACCGCTGTACGCATGCAATAATATGCAAACAACCAATAAAAAAATTATCATAGTTATACAAACAGTAGTTTTAATTAATCTCTGCTAATAGGGTTGGACTCATGCAAAAAAGCATATAGAAAACAATAATTATTGTCATAATTATGCAGAGTACAACATATCTTATGATGTAAATGTTCGTCTATCTAACACTGATTTTAAACTAAGTAAGGGCTCTTGAACTCATAAGAATGTATACCGAACCATTTGATCAAAAACTATTATTATTACCATCGTCATACACAGGGCCGGCCCTGAGCCGCCTTTTTTATGCCCCTTATCAAGACCAGTTGACGCCTATGTAGGTCACTGTAATCAATAATATTTCTGATGAATAGTACTTTTGTGAAGCGTTATTTTGATGAAAAATAATCTCAAGGGCGTGGTTTTAGGGCTGTTAGTTGTTAGGAATTATCGGCACCTTTGTGCCTTGACAATTCGCGCCCGGAGCGGACTACTCCAATTGCGCCCTCATAGGGACGACCCTGGTCATACAGCTGATGTTCGTCTATGTACATACATATGTCTAGTTCAGAGGTTCTCAAAATTTTCTGCCCCGTAGGCATGCCGAATATTGAATTTTCCTAAAACTATTAACGTCCCACGTTATTCTTCCCTTGCATGCCCAACAACCGAGTGGCAGTATAAATGCCGCTTAAGTTCTTTGTTAGTGCTTATTCCGATCAGTTCTTCTTATCACATGATATTCGATTCTTCAACGTTCCATTTACATAGTCAAAATGTCCTCAAACTTACTTTTGAAGTCTGCCTGAAGTAAATTTAAATGTTTAATGTAGATCAAAACGACATTACTCTCGACGTTTTTCAAAAACTTGTTGGGGAACTAGGAAAATTCACGTCTTCCAATTTGCAATGTTTTCCTTCAGTATATTAATTCTAAAAACGAAAAGAAAAGGAAAGTAGACTCTATTTACGAGTATATACCCCGACAAACAATTTTACGATATACAAAAATACAAATATCGAATAAGTAATTTCTCAGCCTATTATTAGTATAACGTAAACTGTGTTATTTGTGTTATGTGTATTGTTTCTTTTACGGAACTCCTGAATGTTGATGAATTGATGTAAATGGGGGTCCGCTCGTATGTACCCATATTTGAATCTCGTGGACCCCCAATTTTTTTTTCTCGCTGACATGAACCCCCAGCCAGCCGATATTGACTACTTTTTACTTTGGGAACCTCTGATCTAGTGAACTCATGCTAGAATGTGCACAGACCCATAGGAAAAATAAAAATTTGCGTTCTCTTGTACGCCTTCTTATTTTTTATGTGACAATTATGATATTATTTCTTACCTATTGTAACTTGTACCTATTTTGCCTGCATTGCCTGTTGATCTGTGTTTAGACAGTTAAACTCATGCTAGAAAGTGTACACAATTTATAGATAAATAAAATAATTGTCATCATTATGCACAGTTGTTTGGCTGGTAGGTTCAGTTGGTTGGTTGGCTGAAGAGTGTCAGCGCTTGGACCTCCGAGGAGGTTCTGGGAGGTACGCCGCTCCTCCCGCTAGACTATCAATCACCACAGGTCGCAGATCACGCCACCAACACACCTCTACTTCACGTCTAATGATCTCACTCGCCTCTCACACATTCCCACACAGATAATATTTTTTACAGCCGCCACTCGTTTGTGTACCGCCGTTTAGGCCGACAGAGTTCGGGCTTTATAGCGGCCGCGCCAGGGGGGCGGTACAGGTGGCACCAGATACAGATATTACTCTCGTCAGTAATTGATATAAAGATATTTCAGAACTTTTATTTAAGGAATTTAAAATACGCAATATTACAAATATATGAATTTATATATATATATATATATATTAAAAATAACATCACAATTCAAAAACACAAAAAAAATCTGAAAAATACTTACAAAACTACAAATATATGTATGGGTATACCTAGGAATAAAATTCTTTAATAAATTATCAGTGAACATGAGAAACATTAATAATAACTTTTGGGGTAGAACTTAAAATTGTAATATAGTCGAATGCAGAAGTACGTAATTATAAGAATGAAATTTATTTTGAAAAGAAGGTACTTACGTTACTTTCATAAGTACACGGTCATTTCATAATTACTTCCATAAGTAGTAATTATGTGTCAAAAATAAATTAAACATATATTTTAGAACATCTCTTTATATTTGTCACTAAAATTCTCTCGGACAGTGAGTTTCAGCGTCATGGAATTTGTTCAATTTAATTAGTTTGAAATTCCTAAGCTAAAGTAGTATCTTCAGCTCACAAATTCATTTTATTAAAGTTATTGAAAGCCGTAGGGATTTTACACATTTAACATTGAGTTAAAATAGGAGTAGGTAGTAGGTAGAATAGTTTGTTAAACAACACAACAATTATAGTAGAAAAGAAACTAAAGTAATACATATCGGATAATACATGATATATTATTCAGAACGAATTATTTTTGTTTTGGTGCAGGACGAAGAGGTTTAGAATATAACACAGCGCCCTCGGGGTGATTTTTCACGAAAACTGCGCTATATACATTAGCTCAATATTATTGTTATAATTTATCGAAAAGGTTTGTATAGTTATTGGCAGTTCGATAAAAAAAAGCTAGTTGTAAGTCACATGAACAGTTAGTGTTTTGGTTGTCACAAAGATGGTCGAGTCAAGTAGATTTAAGAGGAACACTTATATTTATGGCACTTTACATTTGTGTGAGGACAATCTGTGATGTTATTCAGTAATTTTAAAAGTATAAGAATAACCTTAATCGTTTTCTGTACATAAAGTAGCGGTTTTACAGCATATATCAATTACATTTGACTCAACTTATAACCTATTATATTGAATATATCTAAAAAACCTCATTTGCAGTGGCGTAGCTAGGTAACCAAGGGCCCTGGGGCAAATTAAAAAATGGGGCCCCACTGCTATGTAAACTGATTAGGTATTATCAAATAAAAATATGAAATGTGGTTCCTCCAAACCCTCCGCTCTTATGTGTGTCATGCAAACATCATCCACGTTCACATGATCGGCGGCGGAGGTATCTCCAACTGCAATAATTGTCTAATCTTCTTCAGTAGGCTTCTCAACCAACACTGCAGTTACCACATTATTTGAGTCACTATCAATAGAAATATTTTGGCCAGATGTACTTGCAGAAGGCTGACTAAAAATCTTGTCAATTTTGGGCAATTTTTTTTTTACTATCTTCTCTTTCTTGGCGTTGTTTGCGTTTAAATGCACCACTGGGTTTCTTCTTTTTATCTATATTTTAATACGCTACAAGTGTCGTTGGGGAATGAGGCACATATAACTATCCGTCAAATTGACAACACTGCCAACCTACAGAAAGAATTTAGGGGAATTCCCTAGGCATAACTTTTGAATTTCTCTCAACTGAGTTGTCATGATTAAAGTGGAGTTGCAAGTTGCAACCTGTCATTTTTATTTTGAATTTGATAATTGGAGAAATTTCCAAAAGTTCAGTTCGATCGAGATTTCTGGTAAGGATTCGAGGGCCCCCTGAGCTTGAGGGCCCCGGGGCACTGCCCCGCGTAGCCCCTAGGTAGCTACGCCACTGCTCATTTGTACTTTCATCGAGAGGTGTTACGTTGTTAAGTTACAAGTAGGTACTTATAAATGGGAGATACCATATTTCACTTTTCTTCAAAGTTCTATTTTGTAACTGTTCTAAGTTGACATGGAACCTGCAATAATAAAGGTAGGTGAAGGTAAAAAAATACATTTTACTTCGATCGATGCATTTTGAAATATCCACGATAAAAGTGAAATGGTTGCATGTCCCAATTTCCCGTACGGACGGGAGTAATTCATCACGGCTTTGATTGCCAGCACCGATGCGAGCAGATCGATGGATCATCGAAACATTATTTATCATCCCTCGAGGAATCTCGAGTGGCATTGTGAAGACGAGAGTGTGCGCCTCGCGGTGTGCGTGCGCATACCGGCGGGGCCCCGCCGCACACTCGTGCGCGTGCACGCGGGCCGAGCTCAAACCAGTGACCGGACCACGGACCACTTTGACCTTTGCGATTTGTGAATGATGCATTCCTCTCAGTAGATATTGGGAATTTGTAACAATCTACATGCCGGGGTATTTTCTTATTCAGAATTCAGAGTGGTATGTTGTGAGACGTATTTGTGGTAAACCTTTGAGGTAGATATATCCTCATTGGGGCGATGCACTACGTCGTGTAATATTTTGAATCCAGCCGTTATCAATAACACACCTTACGTAGATGGCGATAAGGCTTAAATTCCCACTTAACACCATCCATCTGTTTTGATTTATGCAAGAAAAAAACATGTCCAAAAAGTGCCTTTTATTTTATTTTGTGGATGTTCAGGCAAAAAATTAAAATGTTTTTCGATCATTTTATAAATAACTTAATTTGCCACATTATACAATAAAACCATTCCCAAAATGGGTTCGTAAGTAGGAGATTTTGAACTTTAAAGCAGTTTTCATAGACCTTATACATTATTTTTTTCTGGGCTCATAAAAAAATTTATCTAAAAAATACTCGATCATTTCAAAGGCCAAGATGTATTCTACTCGCAGTATTTAATTAAAGCATCTGAAACATTTCTAGGCGACAAAATTTTCAAACCAAAAACACATGTTTTTGCATTACTACGTACTGCATCACCTTAAAGCCCCGTAGTAAGTGTTCAAAGATGTTTTGAAAGAGAAATATGTAAATATGAGAGAGTGCGCTAATGTTACAAAACGATAATAAGCGAAAATTTTGAAACATTTTTCATAAAACACGACACGTTTGAAATAGAGAAAAATCTCTCGACAGATGCTTTAGCTGCATTTAAAGATACACCTTGAATTTTTTCATGCTTACAACATATTAAATAACAGAATAAAAGTTTTTTAAATAATTTTCGGGGCTTACTTTGCTATTTTTTTTATCCAGTGAATTTTCTTATAATTAACGATTAGGCATAGCATATCTTAGTATGCGGGGGCATAAAGATTAAGAAAAGGAAGCTTAGATGCTTTGCGATGGTGTTGAGCGAATAAAAGGAGTGTAAGTAGAAAAAAACACGAATATTAGTTGTAGAAGTAGTTAGGGAAGTCCGAGGAAGAAATGACACAATCAAGTGAATAAAATGTAGTGAGTTCAATTCATCGGCTGGCAAAGTCCCATAACATGACAAAAGCAATATTTGCCGCTTACTACGATGGTAGTAGGTAAATTTCAAATATTGTCAGGTTATTCGTAACCCGTGAACGTTTTTTTTAAAACCTAGAGTTGGGACATGTCAAGAGATAGAAGAACGAAAGTGTTTGTAGGAGTACGTACCGAGTTAGAGTTTAGTGGCTGTTTATCTCATATGCCGGTTCTATGATAACTCAACACAGTGACAATTCAACACACTTTTAAAAAGTGATATAAAGTCATTAGAAACGATGAAATATTTTTTTAAACTAACCTAACCTAACCTAACCTACATAACCCAGTTAATAAAGTTTTTGTTTCATCACTTTCCATGACTTTATATAACTTTTTAAAGATGTGATGAATTATCATTGTGATGATTTATCCGGTTACCAAATTAATATACCTAGATGTATTTATTTTCTACAACAATAATCAATATTAGCAAACTAAAAAACTCCACCAGCTACCCGCTGATCAATAAGTCTAGATAAACAAGAATTTTGACCTACGCAATATTGCAAAATGATACCTATAATATTGTACCTATCCAACAAAACGGGTATTTATCAATACTAATGCATTATTGTCCAATAAATTAAGGAAAGTCACTGCATTCCAGCTGTAGTCAGAAGCAGAGGCTTTGGTATGTGCATTTGTGCATTGCACTGCTTGTCTTCAGTCTTCACAATGATATCTGTTGCCTGTGCACCAGTCATTGATGTACTCCACTCATTCTCGCCTGGTCATTGTTTGAGCTATGTATATTTCAGTACAAGACTCCCGCGCAAGCGCAAATGAGACGTGCGTATTTCGTTGTGCACAAAACTTTGTTGATACTACACTGGGACAGCATCGGGCTGAATCGAGACAACTCGGTCCACGAAACGGTGACATGAGCGGGACGATTACGCTCATTACGGAAAATCAAGTGTTGGAATAGTGCAGATATATAACTCATCCCGTGCAAAATCATTGCACGCGCGAAGCCCATGCATCCGGAAGAAATTTATTTAGGAATACTAATTTACACTGTTAGCGCTATAAAATTCACACATTGGCACTCGAAGTATACCGTGAATTTAAACAGTTTATTTTAAAAAATTATTATTTATTAGCAGTATTATTTATTCAATTATTTTACATATAAGCGTAAATATGGCAAAATAATATGAAGTACTTAAAATAAGCTCGATGAAATGCCAAGTACAGAAGAAATAAAGAAAATTGTATGGTTTAAAAGTATTTCTTCGATTCCAAATAACTTTTCACAGAGAATAACAAAAATTGACCAATTACCTTTTATTTTTCTTTCCAGCTAATACTCCCCTGCATTAAATATGTGCTTCAGTGTAATACATACTCGTACTTGAAAAATAATAAATAAATCGACGTCTTATTTTAGGAAACTATGATGAATATTTCTTAGGTACCAAAGTACCCATTTAACACATATAATAGATCGGTACACAGCAATTTAAAAAAAATATTCTTCCTTCTTATTCTTGCAAATCTCAGGATATTTAGCATTCCTCTTTCATACAAATATGGTTGTCAAACAATTAAGGAGCTTTTCAAAACGAGAAAATTTAATTTTTATGAACACGAGTTCCGACTTTCCCAATTCAATAATGAACGAATAATGTGACCAGAGTTTTAGTAAATTAGCAATATTTTAAATCAGTAGGTTTTCTCCGTGTGTCTTTGAAATAGCTAACTCAGATTTTCACCAAAGCAAAATATTACTTACCTGCATTATGTGTACTGGAAAATGATAAATTTTTATGCAATGTATTTTTATATAATGATAATTTTTATAAATAAGTATTTATGTAAACTGTTTATTTAGATGAAGATAGGTACCCACCTATCCATACCTACCTGTAGGTACCTATCTACATATATATATATAAAGATTTCTAATTATTTATTGAAAACTAGCTGTACCCCGCTACGTGTTGCTGTGAATCATTATGTCTGTGAAGATAGTGAAACAATAGCTAATGTTGCTTTTACGTCCAACAGATGGCACTGCTTAAGAAAACATCTTTTTACCTGTCACAGGTGACATCTATATGAGGTAGGTGAACCGGACAGCAGAAAAATGTTATAAAATTAAAATAATTGTTTATCTGCTCTTGCGCATCAGTCATCTTGATAATATTTAAATTCACCGTACACGTGCCATATTTCTATTTCATGGAAGAATTACTCGTACGACAAAATCGTGGGACCTTAGTAATTAATTAGGGAGAATAAGGAAAACAAGGTAAACAAACTGATAATATTTTATGTTTAGGTATAAGAATAGTTGCTCAACATTAAAACGTGCAGAATCTGTTGAATTTTAACCCAATAAATACGCAAACAACTGGCCCAATCAGTCAGTTGTCCGACGACTTTCGTGAAGTTGCGTTTCATTGCAAATCCTTCCTCAAGGTGCTCCCCAAGAGGTAATTCTAATACCTTGTGTCAAAATTTCAAAGTAATCGGTGAAGAATTTAAGATTTAGTATATTTTATTTATATGGATTATAATTTTATTGTTGAACTAAAACTTATATTAAAAGATATTTCACTTTCAGTTTTCTTTTTATTCAATTGAGTGCATTATAATGAATGAATGAATGCACAATAAGTGCATTTACAGAACAGTATAAAATCTGTGTGATTTTTCACATTAAAATCACCACGATTTTTTTTCTTTATCTGTATTTGTTAAAACGCTTTTCAATTACAAATTGTAGCTATTATTAGGTAATATGAAATAAACTAGGTAACTGATTCCAATTATAGTTCAAGGGAAAAATAAGAAAACTGAATAATATGTTAACCTTGCTGAATATTGTTTTCAGACGGAGCAGCGGTCGTGCGCGTCGTGCGGCGCGCCCATCGCGGACCGCTTCTTGCTCGAGGTGAGCGGGCGCGCGTGGCACGCCGCGTGCCTGCGCTGCTGCGTGTGCGCGCTGCGACTGGAGCAACAGCCCTCGTGCTTCATACGGGACCATCAGGTCTACTGCAAGCAGGACTACGCCAAGTGAGTACACGCTAGGCACGACTGGTGGCATACAAGTCGCATGGGATCGGTTCGCATCGTTATTCCAATTTTGATCGTTTTATCTCAACCCTGTATTGATTAATAAGTAGAAACTGCAAACGAATCGTTCTGATTCCGTGTGACTAGGCGTGCCCGTGAGGAGTTTATAAAGTTAATGTCTCACTGTTTTCACAATTTTCCACAAGTGAGTGACTATTAATGCGATAAAATGGACAAATTTGAATTTTTTACATGTATGTACTGTTTGAAAAATATTATCGGCGGTTAATAATCATTTTCAATCAAGCGAAGGTAACTCACTGTGAAGAAACAGGTGGATTCATGATGCAGAAGTAGGTGAAAGCAGGAGTCGGGTGCTTCCCAAGAAGTCACGGCGAGCTTAAGTGAATGAAAGAGTTGAGTAGGGTCATGTCAATAGTCACACTAATAGAAGAGATAGAATCTCAGATATAATATCTAAGATTGTGGATATGGATCAAGTAAGTAGTTAGTGCCAAATAGTAATATGCATTATACTAACTAGTCTTTTCTTGCGGGGAAATGGCGAGATGATTATTTTGTAAAGTAAACTCATCGAATATATATTGGGTATTTCAATTGTTTTGTTTCACAGAGAATTTTAAAGAAAATAATAAAAAAAAAACTTTGTATACACCAATAATTCATCAAAAGAATCGATCAAACGAATTCAATGGTTGAATCAAAACCAATGGTTTCTTCGTCAGGATAAACGTGTAATGAAAATTAACAAATTTAGGAATAGACATATACAGACGAATAAGTATTAAGACAAATGTTTTAACACCGTTTATTTTACCCAAACTAGATTCGTTTTCTGAACCTTCAAAAATGTTGCATAAATACATACTAATTAAAACAAGAATTAAAATAGGTGCATTGAGAGCTTGAGGTGCTTCAGTACTAAATAGTGTTGGTTGTTCAGTGTTCAGTCTGATATTAGGAACACCGATTATGGTTCAATGTAATTTCTAGCGAAAAAATATTTATTAATCCGAAAAAAGTGTATTAATATTTATACGCTGTGTATTTCGTCAGTTTTGCTTAGTCCGCTGCCTTATTTCCGCAAACTGCCCCCACCCCACACTTCCAGGACAGTCATCTGGAATAATCACGTAACTTCCATAACTCAGTTACCCGCTGTAATTCAATTGTATTCTGCAAAGCTACGTGCGTTAACAAAAATAATAATACTACCTATTCATAAAAAAATAATCATTTGAGCTAAAATAATGATTGCATACTATTTTTGTGTGTGTTTTTTTATTTATTTATTGTTTTTTTATTTATCTCTCAAAACTATATCCTAAAACCAAACCTCTTTTGAACAAATTTTCTCACAAATAAAAAATCTTTCTAAGCATCCCCTTACTTACCCTGCTTTTTCCTTATAACTTATTTAGAATGGATCTTAAATATAGAAGAACACCTTATTAGATAGCACCCAAAGGCGAAAGTAAGGGGGGGGGTTAGGAGGTTTAACCCCCCCCCCCCATCGGCCTCAGGAAAAGAAAGATAATAGTACTAACTGATTACATTTTTGGAAAAAATGACAATACAATATATATATTTTTAATAAAAACATACCCGGGTTACGAATAAACCTGACAATTTGTGCACCATCCCTCTTAAGAATAAATAAAAAGTTGTGGTAAAAATGAGTCCCAATTTAAAAAAAAACTGTTTATAACCCCCTATATTTAAGCTTACCCCCCCCCCCCTAGGATAAAACCCCCCTTCCACAATGTGAATGATAAAGCTACGCTCTTGATAGCACCTACCTCAATTTCGTCAATACATCTCAAGCATAATATATACACAACACACTGAAAACTAAAACGAGTTAATTTACCTATGATATATAATAGCATATTAGTTTTAATCTAATAGTTTAGATACAAATTAGGCTTCCTTACCAAGCCGATTATTTGTCAATAAATCAGCGGTTATCCGATATCAGAATAACGCATTTAAAATGGTGTCGGTGTTTAAGCGTTTATTAATACATAATTTTATTTTCGGGTCGATAAATTATTGATCGGGCGGGTAAGAAACAGCGTGCGCGGCGGGCCGGGCCGCCCCCTGCAGACGCTAGATGATGTGTCAATCTCACCAACGTTTATAATAAGTATTTGTTATGTTTGGTCAATACGTGGCCGATACAATCAATGGAAACCTTTATTAGACCGGCCAGGAATGCTAGTTGCTGCGCATAATGGCCACACTATGTGCCGGGTTCAAATAGAAGATACCATACTGGCACAACACCGTACCGATACTGCAGCGGGCTAGTACCTATAACTACAAAATACCACATACCTCGTGGTATGAACTGCCTAGTCAAGCGCGAACAATAGTTACATTCCTTCATAAAAATATTGCTAATAGAAATTCGTGAAATATTACTTATGATATATACTATATAATCACATATAGTGCATGTTTTACCGGAGAAAAATGAGCATTGCTAATTTATTATGAATCTCTTCAAATTATTATCGAATGATTTAATAGGTTTCCTGATAAACTTTCAGTAAAATAAGAATATATTATCATGATGCCGGAACACGTGTTCAAAAAAATCATAAAGTTTTCGCATATCGTCATTATATATATTAAAGAGGCAAATGCAGGTGCTTGAACACGTGTTCCGATATATTAGGAATTAACAAAAAATTATCAGGAAACGGCTTGCAATTCCGTTTTTAACCGGATCCCAAATATAAAGAGATTCTCAATAAATTAGCAATACTTATTTTTCTCCGTGCATGCAAATAATTTAGATATGTTATTATCTTTTTAATAAAAATAATTGGATATTTATTGACTATTCAAAAAAAATCTTCACCTCACAATGGGAGCTATGTTGCCACATAGTTGTGAGGCGGATTAAGGTATGGGCTGAAAGAAGGGATTTATAAATGCGGGTCTTGAAGAGGCCCGGATTACAGGAAGAAACTGTCTTTTACATAAACAAGTCGAAGAAGTGGCCCGTTCTCATGAAGCCATAATTTACCGTAAAAGGGTGTTCCTCTCGTGTACGTCAAGTTTCACGCACGTGCACCGGTGTACCGGGGATCAATACTGCTGGCTCCTTAGAGCGTGCTCCATTGAAATACCTGTAGAACAGAAGAAGCATGCATGCTTCTGCGCGTTAGAGAAGGCAATCGTTCTTTCAATCAATCTGTTCTTTGCACAGAATCAAGTAGGTTTATTAAATATTATGGGCCTCCAGCACCGAGGTGGTTTCCAAATTCTGTTGTTAAGTGTACTTGAGATTTGTATAGGGTTAGGTTAGGTTAGATTAGGTTAGCAGCTGGTCACTTTTGAAGAAACTGCTAGCCCTATATGAAAAATCACTTCTTGAGACTTGAGTTCTCAGAATTCTTACTGTATCATTCGTAAGCATGAATAAATCATTTTTTTAACGTAGCGTTCCTAAAACCTGTGTTAAAAAGTAAACGAATATTATACGTTTTTTTTGGGGAAACGTGTTTTATTCTACACGGGTAATCTAGCAACCGTTGATGACGTAAAGATACGTATTGGACTGACACTTTTATAAATAACATAGTTCTGATTGTCGCAATGTCGTTTTCACCATGGAGATTAATAATTCATACATAAACATATTTTATAGAACTCGGGAATTAAACTTTTTTTTAATACCGACCCAATAACTTTGTGCAGCATAGTCTTATTTTACTGGACGTGTTTTTTCACAGAATTTTTTATTTTCAAATTTTTGTATTGTTCTTTAAAGTATTGTCCCGTTAAACTACAGAAGCAGTTTGTCAACAGGATTTACGTGTTCAATTAAAATGTATATATGTGTACATAATTTTATTACTAACTATAAATTTACAGAATATTATTATTGGAACACATAATCTAAAAAGTTAAAACTTTAAACGTTAATTACGTTAAAATTGAATTTGTATGATGGTTCTTTATTATTATATACTTTGATAAAAACAGAACTTGAATAGAACTAACTTTGATTTTTCTTGAATTTTAAAATTTTGTGAAACATGAACTCTGAGGTGATTATTTCGCCAAAAACGGCGCTATTCCAATCATCAAAATATCTACCTATGGTTTTAAAAAAATGTTTTGTTATCATTTGTAATAATCTCAGGAAATATTTCTCCAAAGTAATAATCAATATTATTATGAACGTATAAAACAGAAACAAGTTTTTTTAAATGAAACGTATGCGCAGGTAGATGCATCAAAAATTGATATATCTATGTATATTTTATAATTAATGTAATATTATTTTTGATTTAGATCTTTCAATTCTTTTTTATGCGTATTTGATGTATTTTTAAAGAACATATTTTTTTAATGTAATTATGTCGGAACTATGCATTTATGGCATGTTTTACATTTTATAACGTAGAAATTTTTTTTTTTACATAACTATTTATGAGATATTTAATATTTTTTATTCTTGATTTATACACTTAATTTTGTATTTTCATGTATCTTTTCTGCAATTTTTATGTAATTCTAATACATTTTTAAATTATTTTGTTGTATTTGATAGCGTCTAACAGGTAATGTACACGCATTACAATATTTTATCTCAATAAATGCCCGGGTTGTCGGCAATTAATTGCCAGGTAAAATTGACTTTAGTTTTGTAATCATATTCAAAAACAAGTTTTGTGAGCAGACAATTCCGATTAATAACAATATTGACTTGTAAATTCCAAACATTCCTTTCCGTCAAAAGCTATCCTTTGGCGGATTTGGGCCCGTTTTTAAATCCATTCCGTTTACAAGAATAATCCAACTAATCATTATCAAGTTTGACTTTTAACCACCTGTCTCGATTTCATCGCTTTCACAATGGGTGCCCGAAAATTCACATAAACCGAATCCTACCGAATATTATTTTAGGTCACACGGAGAATTTTTATTGTTGGATTCAACGTGGAAAAAAATCTGCTCGTGAATGGCTTTGAAAAAGACGAGCTTTTTTATTGTCCTCCGTTTCATAGAGCCCTACGATGACAAGTGTAAAAATAATCATAGCTGCAGGTTGTAAAAATGTTACAACGATTCAGATAACCGATAAAATGCATCGATACGATGTCGTTTACTTTTTTACGACGTCAATTAATTTCACAGTACAATGCGTGATATATGAAGCCAATTGAGAAGTGTAGTAGGTGCTTACGTACATAAATAAGGCCAAGGCAGATTTTTGATTGATGATAAACAAAATGAAAAGAAAAAAGTACAAAAAGTACAAAAAATAATGATTTAATGTGAAATATTATATCTGACGTAAATAAACTTAATGTTTAGAAGGATGTGATGTTATAAGTGCGTTTAATTAACCTGTACCTAATATTTAAATGAAATTAAAAGAAACACATACTTTGACATAGATACAATAGTTACCTACAATACAACCAAAAAAACATGATTCTTCATTTATGCATATATATAAATATAGTTTGTTTTACTTAAAATCTCTGCACACAAAAGCTGTTCAAATTTCATAACGCCATCACTCACTCACCTTTTGAGATTCGAGATTGATATTACAAAGCTAGTTGAAAATAGTTGCTTCTTTACAGATAAACTTGTCAAATTTTATAACACTCGAGCTCACTGTTCGAGAGTTTTTAGTGGGTCACTCAAAGTTTCTGCTTTATTGTTAAGATTTAGGTTTCGAAAGCGGGTGTCAAGAACAGCGTGAAAACGTATCGTCAGTTCTAAAACTTTCGAGTCATTTATCATACATAAAAGTTTGTGAATCTCCTTCGATGCTACTCAAATACAACAAAGGTGCAGTCCGGACTTTAGACAGGAGATTATGATATATGGTTGCATGTCAGATGGAGTTACGACAATCAAAATAAATGACAAATGAAAACAAAGTGTTGCAAGTCACCGTCGGGTTTACCAACCCTTCGGCCACCTTCACGGAATGTCAAGTGCCTATTATGATATTTCCAATACGAATATTATATGCCTACCTAAAAATATTTTTATAGTTTTTCGAAATCCGACAAAGATGACGGCGTATTTTTAATTGGGGAAAAGTGAGGTCATTCAGATGAATTTGATGTTTGTAAAACCTCTCGCTCTCTGTCAGTCCTTTTTTGTTTTTGTTTTCAAGTTCATAATATTTTGTAAAATGTTTGTAAGTTCCTACTTTACACTCACGCATTACCCAAAGTGAATTGAATTAATTAAGGCTCCTTAAAAAAGAAGAAGAAGATGGTTTGTAAGGGATATATGTAAATACGAATATTAGAGGAAGCGCGATAACATAAGAAAAACGTTTACAATTGAAAATTTAATTTAATATTAATGTTTTTTAAAAATTCAGCCTTCGTATGTTTGCGCACGCAACATTCGAAAAGTAGTCGACCGATATCGCTCAAAATTTCAAAGTTTGTTCTTATTAGTCGGATCTCTGCACCGGAATGAGTTAGTAAATTAAATGCGATGTAATCATAGACATATGAATATTAGTAGACCTGCCCTAAGTGATTAAAAGCGTATTATCCCCACTCCCCATACCGGTTCCATTGGAGCCGGCTGTGCTCGCGTATGGCCTCAAGTGAAATTTGAAAACGTGACGTCATCATTCTTGTGCGAACTATGGTCGAGGCATCATCGGTTCATTTTACGAAATAACACGGCAAAATGTTGACTTGTACTATGAAAACTTGTAAAAATAGATGTGAAAAAGAGAATAAACCCAATTGTCGTATTACATTCCATATATAAGCATTATTTTACTTTATTTTAAGCATATTCACATCGTATAATATGAATCAGTTGTTACTATCACATCGAGAAACGTCTGGACGCGAAACACAAAGCTGGTTGGTTGCTGGGAAGTAAATTATGAACATTTATAAAAGTGTCTTAACTAAATACTTAAACGAAATATTCGACTCTGAAAATAGAACCGAATTTTTTTGCCGAATTTGGACTTCGCAAATTTGTTCATAACGTGGCGAGTAATTTGCGCTCCCATGTAAAAATGTCTATTCATTCAAAAGCAGATTTTACTTTTAAGAAGTAAATGGTGATATTATAATGCGAGATGCCTATTTACTGTCAGATTGATTTATTGACGAATCACAGTCAGCTTCACTCCCTTCGTTCTTCAACAGTTGATTTTACCCCTCGCCATTATCTTCTCGTCTATTAATTCCTATGTCTGTGGATGTAATGTAGTTTTTTTTAAAGTAATATTGTAGTGAATGGTGGAAGAAGTCGGAGACGCTCGAAAAAGACTTAAAGCAATATCTTAGCATTACGGGATCAACTATTATTTAATAAAGCATAATTAATTATTTGAAATAGAGCAAAACTTTTGACAAATGTCTAAATTAGCAATTAAAAACACTGTGAACTATAACAAGTTTAATAACAGATCAAAATGTATTTTTAAGAATTTTCCTATAATCACCGTTTCAGCTCTACAAATATATGGATATTATCTTCAAAAATACATATATTTTATTAAAAGCTTTAAAACTTATACTAAGTATTTAAGGTACATATTAGGTTATAAGTTAGTCTGAGCATTTCAACGGTCAGAATAACTGAAGAATATGTTGTCCTAGACCAAGGCTGCCCAACCTTTTTAACAGTTGGGCCAAATTGACGATTTTGAATCACTGGCGGGCCACTGAATACCTGACGGTTCCTATTTCCATGGGGGGGGGTTGTTAGAGAATTTCTATAAAACATGATTCCCCACAAAAAAATTCAATATGAGTGCTCCCCACAAAATATTTTAAATCCATGGGGGGGGGGGGTTGTTAGAGAATTTCTATAAAACGTAATTCCCCACAACGCAACGGACGCAAAAAATATTATATCAAAAACCGGTGTATTTTTGTTTAAAACGTAAGTTCAACAGGTTAGATTTTTTCGTCGCTGATTTTCGTTCTGAGTAGCCTAAATAGCGATTGTTTGTTTTACCGCGGGCCCGCGACACTTTTTCAAATTGGCGGGTTTTTTGAAAATGGTTCACGCGGGCCACTTATAATTCGTTCGCGGGCCACTTTGTGGCCCGCGGGCCTGGGGTTGGGCAGCCTTGTCCTAGACGAACGAATCAAAGTTCGTGTGCTTAGCCCTGCAGATAAACGGTTGATTACAAATATTTATAACATTGCTTATCAACCTACATTCTTTGCACTCACGCGTCTCCCACCCGCCTTTAAACACCCTTTTTACAGCTTGTTAACCGTTTGCACTCGTAGAGTTATTTAATTTGTATTTACTAAACATTACGAACGATAAAATTAATAATTTTTACATTGTAAAAGGACCATGCTACCTCCGCGTAATAGGAGCATATATTATCAAGTATCTGAGAAACTGGTTATTGCAAATAATCATAAATAAATTAAACTGAAAGTAGATTCTTAACCCCTTATCAATAACATTTTTTTCTCTACGATTGTTTATACCACAGGTTTCCAAACTTTTTTTGCCCCGTAGACCACTTGCCATTTTTTTTTCTGCCTGCCGAATATTGAATTTTCCTAAAACTATTAAGCCCCCGCACACCCAATTTCTAACGATTTATAGTAAGTATAAGATTTATAGAATGTTTTTAGTTAACTCTTTAAGTTAAAAAAATAAATATATGTTATTTTTAAAGATAATATATATAGTTGTTACGCCAAAAAGTTAATTACATGAAATTGTAAAGTAAACTCCGGAATTTTTTTAAAACACGTTTCGTTCTGGTATTTAATATCTTATAGGCATGAAAAAAATCACAATGTATCTTTAAAAGCAACTAAAGCATTTGTCGAGAGATTGTTGCACTATTTCAAACGAGTCGTGTTTTATTAAATATTTTCACAAAACATCAAATATTTTTTAAAATTATTATCGTTTTTTAATATTAGCGCGATCCCTCTAACATTCGTATTTACATATTTCCCTTTCAAACCTTCTGTGAATGCTTACTACAGGGCCTTAGCATCCTATGTGATAATCATTTATTTTTTTAGTAAGAAGATTCCCTTCCCTTGCCTGCCCAACAATCAGGTGGCGGTATAGTTCCTAGTATTACACCAAATGAAAATGAACCAGGATAAACAACGGGAATTTCTTTCTGTAACTGCTCCTTATGTTTGCTTATTTTATTTATTACCACTCGTACTAGCAAACAATACAATCTAGTGCTTATTCTGATCAGTTCTTCTTATCACAATATGATATCCGATTCTTCAACGTTCCATTTCCATAGTAATAATGTCCTCAAACATAGTTTTGAAGTCTGTGTGAAGTAGGTTAATTGTAGACGTTTTTCAAAAACAAGTTGGGGAACTAGGAAAATTTGCGGCTTCCAATGTGCAACGTTTTGCTTCAATATATTAGTTGTGACAAGAAAAGGAACGGAGACTCTATTTATATACCTCAATAAACATTTAACGAAATATAAAATTACAAATATCAAATAAGAAATTTGTTAGTCTATTATTAGTATTACGTAAACTGTGTTTTTTGTGTTAGATGTATTGTGTCATTTACGGAACTGCTGAATGTTGATGACTTGATTTAAATAAAGTTCCGCTCGTACGTACCCCCATTTGAATCTCTTGGACCCCCAAATTTTTTTCTCGCTGACACGGACCCTCAGCAAGCCGATATCGACACCGAGGGGTCCATATAGAACACTTTGGGAACCTCTGGTTTATATAGTTACAAAAACAATGGAATGTGTTTCTTATCATAGAATAATAATTCAGTATCACCTATTCAGTGTTGATGACTCAATCGTGGAAGAGTTAGCTAGCAGAGGGTTCAACAAGGGAGAGCTGTGTGGGAACCCGACGCGTTGAAACAAAACTATCGGTTACACAAAACTAACTTCCTTGAATTCGCCAAATTTGTTGCGTAAAAGGCCACGTCTGCTATACAGGGTGTCCGGAAACTCGTAGTACAAGCGGGAAACTGGTGAATCTACATCACATTTGGAGTCGATTTTGTAGTATATTTTTTTTATTTGAGCTTTCGTTATCGAGTAAATCGAGTTTGAAGTTGATTTTTTTTTTTTTTTTTAATCAAATTCTTATAAATTATTACTGAAGATCAAAGTACCCAACTAATTAAAACTATTTGAAAGTAAAACAAATGAAGAAACTCGGATTTGAAGCATTATTTTGAAATCACCCTTCATTTAACCCGGTGTAATCATAAAATGTTTCTGCTCTGCAGGGTTAAAACATCTGTTATTCAACCCTAAACACCAGAAAAAACTTTAACCCTAAAATAGCCGAAAAATATATTTTTTTGGTTTTTTTTTTTTTTTGAAAATGCTCAAATCAAAAAACTTTATGTTTTTTTGGGTTCCCCATGTGGTGTAGATTCTCCAGTTTCCCGCTTGTACTACGAGTTTCCGGACACCGTGTATATCTATATAACATTACTGGAAAACTTTGAAATGTAAAAAATAATGTACCGAATAAAAATAAAATAAAAATCTAATTTCACCGTTATTGTTAAAAATGTTTCTTTGCAATTGTAATAAATGTAATAATTTTATTATATAACCTAAATGTAATTTTGACAGAATATAAATGTAATTTCAATCGATAAAATATCAGCCTGCGTAAGTTTGTGCTCACAAAACTCGAAAATTAGTCGACCGATATCGCTGAAAATTTATAAATTTTTTATTCTTATTATTGCCATGAGTGTTTAGTGAGTGGTTTGAATGGTAGCAGAAGTCGGGGACACCAGAGGAATACTTAACGCAATATCTATACACCGGAAAGAAATACGTAAAGAGTCGTATTAAAGATTATATTAAATTATACCGGTCAGACAAGCGTACAAAGAAAACATAAAAACTCCGACGGTAAAAACTACCTTTGGACAAAGACACCATAAATACCACGCCATTAAAGCATTCAACAGTCTTCCACTTGAAACAAAAACTGAGGAAAATAAAAATAAATTCAAACACAAAATAAAAAAATGGATTAAAGAACAAAAATACAATATTACCAAAATTCTATGACATAAAATAATAAAACATATACACCCAACACAAAAAAAAAATAAAACACGCAACACGCACAAACACATAAATCATTATAAATGCCGATTTACATTCTCTTTTAATATTTTTCTTTTAGTGTGATAATTATATTTTAATTTTTAATCTTTATTTTTAGTTTAAATTTATCTTTATTTTAATGTTGTTTTTCTTTTTTTTAAATGTATAAATTCTTATATTATAAAATGGGGGCCTCAGCACGGGTAAACAACCCAGTGAGGCCAACATTACTGAATTAAAATATGAAATATTGTAAAATAATACATCAACAATAAAAAAAGTCGATATAATGTAGTATTTTAACAGTAACATTATGGTATACATTAGATTACAAAAAAACTGTTTATTGTAGTTATTTAATTTTTGACAAATACCTTAAATAAATGCAAATTTCAACGCTCCAATGGCCTGGAAGAAGCTTCAATTTGAATCCTGTCGAAAATCTGTGGTCGACAGTGAAGAAATAATTGAATGAATCCTATCGAAAATCTGTGGTCGATAGTGAAGAAATAATTGAATGAATCCTATCGAAAATCTGTGGTCGATAGTGAAGAAATAATTGAATGAATCCTATCGAAAATCTGTGATCGATATTGAAGAAATAATTGAATGAATCCTATCGAAAATCTGTGGTCGATAGTGAAGAAATAATTGAATGAATCCTATCGAAAATCTGTGGTCGATAGTGAAGAAATAATTGAATGAATCCTATCGAAAATCTGTGGTCGATAGTGAAGAAATAATTGAATGAATCCTATCGAAAATCTGTGGTCGATAGTGAAGAAATAATTGAATGAATCCTATCGAAAATCTGTGATCGATATTGAAGAAATAATTGAATGAATCCTATCGAAAATCTGTGGTCGATAGTGAAGAAATAATTGAATGAATCCTATCGAAAATCTGTGGTCGATAGTGAAGAAATAATTGAATGAATCCTATCGAAAATCTGTGGTCGATAGTGAAGAAATAATTGAATGAATCCTATCGAAAATCTGTGGTCGATAGCGAAGAAATAATTGAATGAATCCTATCGAAAATCTGTGTTCGATAGTGAAGAAATAATTGAATGAATCCTATCGAAAATCTGTGGTCGATAGTGAAAAAATAATTTACTGAACCCTATCGAGAATCTGTGGTCGATAGTGAAAAAATAATTGTATGAATCCTAACAAAAATCTGTGGTCGATAGTGAAGAAACAATTGAAGACAGCTAATACTCATCGAGGAACTCATTTAAATATGGCACCACAACCAAGAAATGAAAAAAAACAGCCGCAAAAATTTGGTGCGTAGCATGCCGACTAGGATAAAATTGTTTCTTAAGAACATCGGAATGTTCACCAAGATCTAGATATAGGCCATTCATATAATTAAATACGTCATTAAAGTTTGAAAACAAACAAACAAAATCATTTGAGTCTAACAATCATTCAGACATGTGTATTACCCAATAAATGAGGAAAAATCTCTCAATAATAACTAATTTACAAGAGTAATTTTGGTGAACGCATACGTTAAATTAAATCAGTAACGACCAGTTATTCAGTCCATTCATATAACTTTCGTATTCAGTCCACAAAATTTTCTATAGTTATTGAAGTGGCATCAAATTTAGAAAAATTTTTTTTGCAGGCGGTCAAAAGATAACTACTTTAAAAAAAATTGACGTATTTGCACTGTAATTACAATACATCCAGTAGCGACGCTCCTGATATGAGATATAGTAATACACAATTTTGATAAGTTTGTACATATTAAAATATTGCTCCGGTGCGCAGACACATATAAATCAGCTAATCCGATTACGTAGGAACTAGGAACCTACTTTGCGTAAGTCTTGCAACAATCTATTCCCCAGCACAGACGGTAGACACCGCGGGGCAAACACTCACTTATAAATAAACATAATTATAAAACAAAACCGTTATAAATGTTGTATAACATCACAATAACTTAGACATAACGACGAGGTTTTCATGGGACCACCTAAACACGAAATAATTTTTCAATAAAAGACATTAAAAGTGAGGCACTAAGGGCAGTGTTTGTTTTCTTTATTTTTATATGTAACTCCTTAATATATTAGGATTCTCCCAGACCCGCGGTGTGTTTGATATGTTAATGAGAGCCGTTTGACCCTTGAGTACTGTGGAGGGACAAAGCTGATTTATGTGATCGGGATGCGGCCCTGCTCTACCAGTTCCACATAACGCGATAAAGGTAAAGAATTAAATAAAGTTTACGTTTCTGATCCCAAGATGCTATTACTTTCGTGCCTGATGATACTGTTGTAATTATATCAAATCGTTTCTAAACCTTTCATCGTAGGTGTATCTTATTTTGAAATAATTCCGCAAATAACTTTTAACAAAAATAATACGAGGTAAATATGTGATTCCATATTGACATCAGCAACAGTTTGTTTAAATTAAATTTTTACGGGGGAAATGTTTTTCCTCGTCTAGGGGGGTAAAATCAATTCTCTTGCGTAGCAAGCGAGGCAAGACGGAACGACCGTCTTACACGGAACAACGCTACATTCGGCCAGCCTTGTCATCGGCTCTTTCCACCCGGCCGCCAAAACTCTGTGCGGTATATTTGCTCCTGTTCTCACTAAAATTAGCAATGGAAGGATGATTTTTAATTCATAATATATTTCACTATGAATATTTTGATAAAAATAAAAGAAATGATTTTTTATAAAAAATATAAAACCTTTTTTTTCTTTTTCACTTCCTCCAATAAAAATAAATTTCGATGTTTCACATCTGCCAGGCGTCCCTCGACGGCTATTATTTTTGATAGCTAATTTCAAAAGGAAATTTAATTCACTATCCACTTTCTTCTAATTTTAAAGATTTTAGCCATATGTATTTTGAACCATGTTTTTGTTTTTCATAATTGACAGTAATAACACTGTAACTTATTTAAATACCTGGATAGTATTTTGTCCACTCAACAATACGTAATTTTATCAGCACATAACAGACATGTTATATACAGGTTAGATATTAAATAAAAGGTTTGTTAAATAAATTCGACCGACAGTAATTTCTTCCACCGTTGTTCACCTGTTTCGTTCCTGGGCGAACGAAAATAAAGTGCCAGCGCTATTATCTCCCATCCGAGGTGGGCAGATAATAGCTTGACGGCAGATCGAAATACATGATTTATAAAACCCTTTAAATGGATAGCCTCTGAATACAGATTGCGGAATGACATTGTTTGATACGCACCACCAATGCCCTGAAAAATACTTCAATTATTCACCACGCGGGGCAGCCATATCTCCAAATTTGCCTACCCATAACAGGTTGTATGTTTATGTACATACACAAATTGGTAATTGTACCCACATGACAAGTTATCGGAATGTCTCCCTTAACTCAAATCAGTGAAGTCACTAATAACGTTGCCATATTCAGTGACTAAATTCGGGTAGCCATTCTCATCTCGGCTCAGGCAACGATTCCCCTCTTCAATCAGCTTCTATTCAGTACAGACGCCAGACCTCCCTCTGCTGCGTCCCTTGTGCTTGTACTTGTATGGAATCAACCTGATATACCACCGCCAATAATTATTATGGATTTAGTCAATGACTTTATCTGCAGTATGATCTTTTGGAAATATTATGTCAGCGGGCATTATTTAATTTGTCGATAAATAGTTTTGAAAGGTTGGTTTTATAATTTGTTGTAATAGTGATTGGAATTTCAAATAATTATGTCCTAACCGGTGCCAGTGGTACTTTTTATTTATAATGGTTTGAAAGTTGCTCCAATTGAATAGTTCTAAAAAAAGTTTCTAATTTTATTGGGAGATATCGTAGTTGTTTGGTACTTAGTCAGTAAAGCTCGGTAAATGTTCGGTTTTATTTACGTTATTGATGCTTAATTTTGTACAGTAATTACGGCAATTTAAGTTTCAATGTAATATCTCTCTACTCTGAATCTTGAATAAACAAAAACATGGCAGATACGGGATAAATTTTGTAGAATTTTCCAGGCTAGTTTAGAAATAAAATAAACCATACTATATTAATTAATTAATTTACTGTACAATTTGTATAGCGCCGCTTTTGTGAGATGGTATATTTTGAATCTACTATAGATGTCGTTAGTAACCAAACTCTTGTGGTAAATTATTATGTTTTGGTGTATCTAGTATTCAATAACGCGAACCATAAGGAACAAGCATGAATGCGTCATCCTGCTTAGTGGTCTGTGCAAATGAATTGGCTGTGGGTTCATTTCCAGAGTACCTAACGCAAAAGCTCATTAATGTTATTGTGATGTTAATTGTCAAGTTTGAAGACTTGCAAAAAGAACATTCTCGTCTCTTCAAAAGACATTCATCAGGAAGATTTATGAAAAAAATTCGAATTCGAAAGTGTTTTTCATTCGTTAGTCGAGATAATGATTGGTGATGAAAGAAAGAAGACTCTTTCTTCCAGTTCCCTTTTATGTATGTACATGTTGATCGATTGAAGTAAATTATTTGAAAGCCGATAACCACGTAATGGTTTATTCCTCACAGTTGAGTGAATCCTTAGTCAAAAATTACACCACAAACACAATGTAAAAAGGCGGCTTACCCTTAATTTGCAAGAATAAGGGTGAGCAATCAAGGCAGAGTTCCCTTCAGCCGTTTGTCTGAAACTGTATACTTGAAGACTTCGACTGGGTTTAAGTACGGCAGGGAAGGGGCTCTGGCAAAGTAACATTCTGTATCTGTAAGCAAGCGAGTCAGGGGGAGAGTCAGCGAGTCGGGCGAGTCAGGCGAGTCAGGCGAGTCGGCTTCCCCGCTCTAATCCTATTGCCATCCCTGAAGGACCGCCGGGCGGGACCTACCTCCGGATAACCTAATTGGCGCAATCGCACGCTCGCTTGTTCCCGATTCTCCCTTTCGGATTATGCCTTTTATTTTCCTCCCCTACGTGCGCCCAATGCCCAAACAGGGTGATGGCAAGATTCCAGATAAATCCACAAGATATTATAATTTTATTTATCGGGGGCGGTTGAGAAGTCCAAAGTTAAAAGGACTTCCGGATGTCACGTCGGAATATCAATATTCTAGTCTTATTTTACTAAGACCCCGTTTAATTTCAACACCGAATCATTCTGCGAGGTTCTAAGTGAAAATGCTAGTTATGAGATTATGAAATTTAACCCATTGAATAAGTCATACGATGTACGTACTCAAAACGAAGTTACTCAAAATTGGTTAAACTTGTATATTATAGTATGTTTGAAACGAAAATTTGAAACAGAAAAATAGAAGAAGATGCGATCGCACTTTTTTAAAAAGTTTTTATTCTAGATTAAAGAAAATTAAATTTTCACTTATTTAACTAGAAATAACTAATACATTACAGAACAATATTATTCACTTTCAGTGTTTTGTTGATTGAGCATAAATGTGAACAATTTTTTTTTTTTTAAATGAACTTATACTTTTTTCATTTTTAATTTTGTCTACAAGGCAATTATATATGTTGCCCCCCTCGTAACCAATGGATTGCTTGCCATAGTGAGTATGTATGGTATTTAAATGTATGTTATCGTGTTGCCGTGTAAAGTGTGTGTGTACTTGGGACGTTTTAATGAGTTCTGTATTTGTATGTATGAGTTTATTATTTATTTTGTATATAAGGAGACATGTATAGTATTCATATAATTTTCTTAATGTTAACAGTTTTGTTTCCGTGTATAATTTTTTGTGGATGTTCTAGGTTTGAAGTGAAATAGCTTTTTGATGACATTGTTTTTTGTTACTTGTAGTTCATTTATATATGTTTCATATGCGTTTCTCTAGATTTCAATCAAGTAGTTTAAATGTGAATGTACAAAGCTATAATACAGACCCTTTTAAATTTTATTTGTTAACAGACATGATAACCGGCTAAATACGCTAATGAGGGAGGTGATTTTATCTTTAATTTCTTGAATATGCTGTTTATCAATGCACAGCCCAAGTTAAATATTAAAAATTGATGTTTTACTCATTAAATTTCTCCAAAAATGAATATTGAATAGTTTAAAAATATTATATTGCATCTTAATCTCACTTGCAAATCGTAACTATTTTTTATTGATAACATCATTTGAAATCTTGAAATAAATTATTAATTAAATTTTGTTTTTTACTCGGGTAGAGTACCTTTCTCTATGGTGAGAAAACCTACAAATTAAATGAGCTTATAAAGATAACCTTTAAAATTTATTACAAACAAGCAGGATACGATTATTTTCACACAACATAATATAAAAAAAACGAGTAATGTTATCTAACATAATGGTACAAAAATCTAAATTAGATAAAGGTAGAAAAACGTACCATCACCAAGAAATATTAATTTTGCTGGAAGCAAACGGGCTCATAATTGTGTTGGTAAATATTATTAAATAATAATATATAGGTATACATGTTACATGTGCCTAACTGCGCTTGGTTAAAGAATTCCATTATTAGTTTGCGTGATTATTTAGGTTATTAAAATCCGCTCTGTGCTTCGTTATGACGTGTTAGTTAGCCGGTAATTTATCGGAGCATTTATGTTTCCTCTATACATTATTCAATCTCAGGTAGTAAATAAAATATTAATTGTCTGAGATACAGAAAGATCAAACATAACGATAGCTCGAGGGAATAAGCACCGCAGCTAAACGGCGCCAACGAATTCTGCGCTAGTGAAATAAAACACAATATATTAGTTTGTATTCGATTTTCATTTATACATAGACTAGCTGACGTGTACCCGGCATTGTTGGGGAATGTCATTGGAGATAGACATATACCTAGGCGGACTTTAGGAGATAGACATATACCTAGGCGGAATTTTCTGTAAACCTTTTTAAGATATAAAATTCCATTATATTCACACAATTATAACTAAATAAAAACAATCTCATAAGGTTTAGAAAGCTTTAGCGATGTAAGCTTCCGAATTTTTTTTACGACTCGATTGCCAAACATTGACTTTTCTAAACTTTCTATAAATATAATATGCATGGATTATAAATATAAACCTTTCGGAAGAAATTTTTAAATGATAGTGAAATCCTATAAAGATGTTAAAGAACTAAACGCACAAATAGTCTTTATTTTATACTGTTTATAAATTTCAGAAAAAGTCAGAAAGTTTTACAGAGTAGAATTTTATTGATTATCAAAGAATTTGACAGATTTTGTTAAACAGAGTTCTGATTACTGCACGCAATTTTGTTGTTGATGTAAAATTAGTTTTCTTTTAGACAGGGGAGGTTTGCTTAGGTATCACACATGGAAATTGGACAAGCCACTTAAAAATGTATGATTATTTATTGGTTCATTTTGCCCACCGACAGGGTTGTAATGATCGAAATTTCCTTCATTCAGAATAAATTAGTGTCAATCGATCGCACAAGAAAATATTGTTATTTAGTTGGAAATATCTGCACTAAATTCTTTAGTTTAAATAGATGAATAAAATCGGCTGGAAAGCAAATATTATAGATTTATTAAGTATATTTAAATGTCTATAAAAAACAAAATTTATTTTTCAAAAATATGTTGGATGGGATAGAGTTTATTTTTCAGTTTGTGTAAAGTCATTTTTGATTATTAAAATTGCTGTATTTGACACTTCAATTTTGTAGGTTCAGGACACTGAAATATAATTAGTTTGAGCCTTTTATTCAGCACAACCAACTGTTCTACAAAAAGTTCATCATGAAGTGCTCCATTAAAAGGGTTATTCTTTATTTGTCATCTTAATCTAACATTGTAATTTATTCGTTGGCGTACATTTTAATGACTCCGTATCGTTATAAATAAAATCCAATCGACATCCAAAACTAATTAAGTATTTGAATATGGCTTGCGGCCGACATGCATTCGTTCCAAGCGTTTTTCAATACTTATTAATACATTTGCCGGCAATACCACATCCACATACCACCACCCCGACATGAGCCTTGTCGTCAGATCGTTAAAATCACAACGATTTAATTAATATGTAAATCAATATTTGAGATATTATTTGTTGATGATTTAAATAACAATAAGGTATTGCTGTTATCCCTGGCACACAACGATAATTCAAAGAATGACCGAACTTAAATAATAAGAACTATTATATTTATATCTTTTTTCCCACAATCTCATTACTTTAACATAAAACAAATAATGTACGTAACGGGAACCCACTAAGGCGTACTACTCAGGTGTCGGTTATTACTAGAATAAAATAAGAACGTGTGTAATATGATAAATTATGGTTTTATCATTAACTATTGGACACCGCAATGCTTCGCTATTGCTAATGTCTTTCTCGGGCGTTTCCCACTTCTTCCACCATTTACTACTGTATACCACAATGTTACCGTTAAAAACTACATTAAATCGACTTTATCTCGTTTATCTCGTTCTGGTGCTTTCTTCACCACCTAGGATTCTTGCTGAATAATCTCCCTTTTCTATCTTCGTCGAACGTCACAGCGGTGCTGCCAAGGTCTGGTATCTATGTGAGGATATTGTGTCAGCGCTTTATTAACAGCAGACACATACCTGAACGGATGACGAACCCCGTGCTGACACTGTTGGTGGACGCGGTGGACTCTCTCGCTGCAGCAGCTGGTCCAGTTTCTTCACCAACTAGTATTCTTGCTGCAGAATCTTCGTGTCACCTGTTTCTGTTCTTCATTTTAATTAACTTAAATTCAATTTATTTTTGTAATATTTATATTTTTGTAATACCTGCATCAACTGTAAAGCGACCCTGAGGTGATATCTCACAAAAGCGGCGCTATATAAATTGTCCAATAAATTAATTAATTAATAGATATTCCGTTACGTTTTCCTCCAGCGCCGCCGACTACTTCTACCATTAAAACCACTATATAAACCATATTGAAACATAAATAACATTCAATATTCTTTTTGTATTTTTTTTAAATTAGTGTATTTTGCCTCAGTGCACTTGTAACAAATTTTTCCTTATTGCAGTCAATAGATTAGGTATCAATAACAAGTTTATTTTCGATGCTAATAGTAAAAACATAGATCACAAAGTGTTTAAGATAAAAATAAAATTGGAAAATTTTTTAAAATTAAAAAAATACTAATTACATATTTGAAAAAGGAGACTTTCTGTTTCAAATTTTCGTTTAAAAATCGCTAGTATTATCTCCAATATTCAAAGATATGTATTTAAAATCGAGTATAATTTTCGAACCAAAATAGTACGATAAATTCAGTCAGCTTAATTTTATATTGTTTTTAAGGTGAAGTTGAAAATGTCTAAATCTCGTAAGATATTTTATTTTTTGCGTATTAAACTTTACGCATATTTTGATTTACAATTTGGTATACTAAATAAATCGTTCGATCTGGTTTGGTGTTCAGGGGCTCGATTCTCGACGAAGTCATTCCACTCGAACAACGAGTAGTTCGACCTACTCGTTGTTCGAGTGAAATGACTTTATATTAGTTTATATTGTAGTTCGACCTACTCGTTGTTCGAGTGAAATGACTTTCGACGTTTGGCGTATGTAAGTATGTAACTTCGATGAGGCTCAAGAATAAGAGTGTCAACTAATATACGTACTTTCGACGGCGATTGCGATCAGTCTGGATTAGAGAATCGAAACCCCTGGGCAACGAAATCCAATCCTCTCTAAAATGATGGGTCATCAAGGTATTTCACAATTTTAAATTAGAATAAATGCATCGCAGATTATCTACATATTACTTGTGCTATATGGCAAAATGATTGTAGGTATGCGGTACAGTGAAGGATAGTGAAAACACCAAGATTCCTTATATTTTTTCTGGTTGCAAAGGTAAAGAGTTTAAATAGTAAATATGTATGTATACTTAAGTGGATGTCTTTTCCTGGTAAAGTAAAGGTGATGATTTCGAGTCGAATTTTGAGTTGGGTGAAATTGAGAAATCTTTGAAGGCATCAACGTATTATTAGTATGGTAAAGGGAAAAAGTGTGTTACAAATTTGTTCATTCCATCCTTAGATTCAGGCATGAATTATAACTATATTACCAGCGTGTAATAGTATGCCGATATATGAAAAGGAATAACTTGAGTTATATGTTAGAAATTTGATTTGAATTGAAGAGGTAAAATTTGTATGTAGAACGTAGTCAATAGCAGTGGCGGCTCGTGACTTTTGGGTGTACTAGAGTGCTAATATTTAAAAAAAATGGCATTTCTGATGTTGTTATAGCTGAAAACGATTTTTAATTTTTTTTCGAAAATCGATTTTTTGTATGAAGATTTTCAGGAAATTTCAGTATAGCCGTGCGCCGCACGGAATTCCTGAAAATCTTCATACAAAAAATCAATTTTTCGAAAAAAAATAAAAAATCGTTTTCAGCTAAAACAACATCAATAATGCCATTTTTTGTAATATTAGCACTCTAGTAACCCAAAAGTCACGAGCCGCCACTGGTCAATAGTCAGGGTCGAATGAAAGGATAACCGGACAACTCATGACAGTGACTGTTCAACAAACTGTAATAAAGTCGTGAAAAGTGTAGGTTACGTTAGGTTATGTTTAAATGCCAGTTTTTTGTTTTGTTTTCAACACTTTTAATGAATTATATCAATTTTCTAACGTGTGTTAAATTGCCAATGTCTTGAGTTGTCACGGAACTGAGTGAGAGAGAGCGAAACATTTTCATTCCCGCCCACTCCCAAAGGTGACTTTTGCGACGATGTGTCGGTTGAATTACAAAATATGATAACATTTTCGAGTTTAGTATTATTTCATTAACCATTTCAATAAAATCTCCGCTATCCTAGCGTAGTACTTACTGGTGTACACAGGAGAAACATGTTTTTGAATCTCTGTCGCGACAGACATTTATTTATTATTATCCGACTTCAAAGGCAGTAACGGATCTGTCGGGTGGTAATACTTATAAACAAACAAGTGCCACTGAAACGCCTCGCCGCCTTGATCGATTAATTAGGGTCCGCCATTAGCATATAACATGAAGGTTGCATTTGAGTGCGCGTCCGAGCCGTGCCGTTTCATTCATTATACACACGGAGAGCAGGAGGAATGTTAATTATTTAGTTCGGGCGGATGCGCCGTGTTTGCAGATATCTGGCCATTGCTGACTCCCGCTTATCGGGAGTTTTTCTACTTCTTTTTTCAGAAATCGACTGACTTTACTACAAGTACCAGGACACTGAGAGATAGAAGAACGTCTCAAGTTTCTGTTTCCCATCTGCTGACAATATTACTATAGTTACGCCTGTATTTATTGTCTGTAGTTATGAGTTTAAATTACATCAATGAATCAGTCAGTTCGTTTAGCACTAAATATATGTAATGAACATGCGACTGACGTCTTAAAGTATGAAAAAGATAGCCTTAGAGAAGAGAAAACAGGACTATATAAAATAGTGTAAACGGTTGTCGAGTGTCTCTTCTTGTTACTCGAGTAATGCATTGTGTTAATTACAAGATTTCGACAACCTTTTCCGCCATCCCATTTCAGAGCATAATTTATTAATCTTATAAGCAGATATTTAGACAGGTAAAATTGATATTCTTCCCCTCGCAGAGTGGAAAGTGATAACAGCGGGATTCTCAATCCAGAACGCCTATTCCTCACAAACCTCATGGTGGCATCTGCACGGCAGTGAGATCATAAAAATCTTCGACCCTTCATCATATAAGAGATATAAATATATAAAACTACATACATCTATAGTTTTTACTGCTTTATGCTGCAATACTTCACTATCTCATAATGCACTTCGAACCCTATAAATTTTATAATCTACTATAGTGCCCCCGCACAGGCTTTGCCTTTGTGGGATTTTTTGCTACGCACTACAATGTATTTTAATTTGTATAAATATTTCAAAGCTGTATCAAAACTTTCAATAATATATATTTTTTGCGTACTCAATTACAAATCACAACGCCCCCAAAAGGCGTGTTGTTACCATCATTGATGCCAGTGAGAGATTTGTTTACCTAAACTAACAGGAACCTACTGAACTTCATTACACAAAACATGTTTGTTCAATAGCACGTAGAATTAATTACTAGGTTCTTTCCACCTACGTTATTACTACAATGTTCGGAGTGTTTTAATTATAAAGTGGCAATAATCAGGGCACGGAGAATTCCCTTTGATCTTTAATGTTCTTGTGACGAGATTATTGTGAGCTTCTGGATTACTGGAATTTTATTACTTTCGTTCATATTAAGATGTGTTGTGATTTTCTATTGGTTATGTATTGAGGGCAAGTTATATATTGTCACCATGTTCTGTTTTATTTACATTGTTATTAGGTATAATGCGACCTTGCTTTTGTTGATAAATAAATGCGCTATGTAATACATGAAATGTTTCCTTTCACTGTAAGTGACTTTTTTGCAACAAATTATTAATTTACTATTCCAGACCATGACATGTTCACTAACAAAAATGATGTATGCGTTGAAGTAGTATCTTTATAAGTTAAGCATTTGGGCTTGTCTATTAAAAACGGGATAGCAAGACTTTTCCTACTGAAATTTTATAACATTATAATATATCGGAACACATGCTTATGCACCTGCGTTTGTCCTGAATATACACCGAGAAATCTTACTGACACAAGATAATGCTAATTTATTAAAGAATCTTTTGCGAAAATATTAGAATTTGGATGAATCATGTTCCGACATCGCCAAAACACATTCGCATTTTTACTGATAGTTTATTAGGAAACCTGTCAATTCTTTCGTTAAAGACCCGCAGTCCCATTTTTAACAGGAATATGAATATTTTTTTTAAATAAATTAGCAATATCTTATATCCCTACTTTGATTTACTTGTCGAATTCGGCTGAGCGATAAATTCGCTTAAAAATATAAATCGCCCTTGGTTTCAACTTAATAACAAGAAATAACTATTAATGTAACATTATTGGTTCCGTCTAAATAAAGCATGCACAACGTCCTGAGTCTAGTTCTCGCGAGCATCAATGAAAAATTATTATCCCTATTCCTGTGTCAACTGTGTGTTAAAGTATATGGTGTTTAGTTGCTAATGTAATAATAAAAAAATCTAGCGAAAAAAATAGCGAAGTATTGTAAAAATTCATCAATAATGTTTTGTTGGTATTTACGAGACTAATGCCCGCTTCCGTCCAGAAGTTTCGGCGCCAAGTGCTCCAAGTGCAGCAGGGGCATCTCCAGCTCGGACTGGGTGCGGCGGGCGCGTGCGCAGGTCTACCACTTGGCGTGCTTCGCGTGCGAGGCGTGCGGCCGCCAGCTGAGCACCGGGGAGCAGTTCGCGCTGCACGACGACCGCGTGCTGTGCAAGCCACATTACCTGGAGACCCTGGACGGGGGGAGTGTGTCTTCCGATGGTGAGCACCCATACCATATAACATAAAATATTTTATTTAGATTAAAATAATAATTAACTTTTACATTAAAACCAATACGCAGTTCTTAGAAACTAGTGGATCAAGCGGGAAACTTGTAAACCTTCATTGCAAAGAGAAATTAAAAACGCGACAATAATTGGAAATATTAAGAAAAACGCGACTCGTTTGAAGTATAGTGAAAAGATACACTGTGATCCAAATAAACAAATCACCAGTTTACCGTAAATTTACCAGTTTCCCGCTTGTACCATGAATTTTCTGACACCGTATATATTACATACATATCTACTTACGTATGTATAGATTTGTATGTACATATTTGTTTAAATTTGGATCAGCTGAACATTTGTAATTGGAAGTCTAAAATCAGTCTGCTAAACTCTCTTAATATTTTGATGACAAATTCACGGTTTAGCGAAATATCTGCGTTTGGATTGTGAGGTGCTGGTTCGAATGTTGGATCAGTAGAAATGAAGCTATTAAATATATTTAGCATATAAAAAAAGAGGTAAAATGATCACAAATCAAAACGTGATCACATCTCAAACTAGGCGGTAGCATTTGAATAAAAAAGAAGATTTTACGTTGCTGTAACTTTATTTCCATCGGCAAAGTCACTAAAATCATGTATTTTAAACGAAGAACACGAGAGGCATAATCTAATGGAGTTCATTTATAACATCGCACCTTTCCAATTGCAGCGTAAAATGATGTAAGTAGGTATTAGCAACACATTACAAAATGATAATTTTTCTAAAAGTGATTAATTTTCTGAAATTACGTTATCCTTGAAAATATACAATATCTCAAGTAACTTAATTTCGCCAAATGATTCGGTACCCCGACGTTATATTTTTTTAATTTTTTTTTTAATAAATAGTTAATACATATAAAAAAACAAGTCCTGCTAAGCCAATTAAATTGACTTGTCAACAGGTGCTTAAAGTTTAGTTACATATACATTTTTATAAGTTATAATTTACATCTTATATATACAGAATCAAAATTTTTTCATACATATTAAAGTAAATATTTTTTCCCGATAGCTAATTTTTCACCATATATTTAACCTTATTCATAGACTTACGTTGCTTTATAGTGTCAGGTAATAAATTAAATATCTTCGGTATGTTGTATTTAAACGTTCTCTGTCCGTATTTATTATTAAATTTCGGAACTATTAACCCGTCATTGCGCGTGAATCTAGTATTGTATTTATGTTCTCATTTTTCTTTATGCTGCTATATATGCTGAAATATGATTTTTTGCCATAGAATAACCTTAACAGGTAAAATTTTGGCACTCTGAAACAGCAACGGTGTATTATGTCTCTGTTTAAAAATATTAGGGACGACTAGTAATTTTACAATTGCGTTTTGTACAACTTGGACTTGTTTTAGATTGGTTATAGTAGTATTTCCCCATATGGTTAATCCATATCTTATAATAGATTCTGCCATTGACATATAAATTATTTTAAGTGTTTAAATTGATAGGAAAAAAATTTATGTGTACATTCTGCCAGCAATTGATCTGAGTCTTTTACAGGGTTTTTTAATATGTTTGTCCCATTCGAAAAAGCAATATACTGTAACACCAAGATAGACATATTCCGTAACTAATTCTAAGCTTTCACATTTACAATTAGTCGGGATATTTTTATGGATGCAATTAAAATTATGAGAAATAATATTAGGATTAAATTGAAATCTGGCATTAGGTGATTGATTGATTTTTTTAGCATTTATTAATAGTCCTGCATCATGTGACCATTTACAAAGTTGATTAAACTCAATTTGCATGAGTTTAATTGCAATTTTTAGATCTTTATGTGATATTACCAATGCCGTATAATCTGCGAATACAAAATATTTAACAAAAGAGAAAAGTTTTTTCATTATAGTTACATACATTATATATAGTATAGGTCCCAATATAAAACCTATGGAATCTAATATGTAAAGATGAACCAATATCTCAAAATGATCCAATTTCTGAAAAATCCAAATCTAAAAGTTATCTAACATCTGAAAATGATCCAATTTCTTACAATGATCCAATATCGTATAAGCTGTGTGCTAATGTGTTAAAACAACCCGCTGCAACAATCGATTGATGTGACAAAGTGTCCCACTCCAGACGGCTGCGAGGGCGAGGGCTACCACAAGAGCAAGGCGAAGCGCGTTCGCACCACCTTCACGGAGGAGCAGCTCCAGGTGCTGCAGGCCAACTTCCAACTGGACTCCAACCCTGACGGGCAAGACCTGGAGCGGATCGCGCAGGTCACGGGCCTCAGCAAGCGGGTCACGCAGGTCTGGTTCCAGAACTCCAGGGCGAGGCAGAAGAAGCATCAGCACACTGGAAAGACGAAGAGTAAGTAGACAAGATTCATAAAGGCTATTTATAAATCTAATGTTTAATTACAGAACTCAATGTCAACTCCATTACGACGCCATTGACAAAGGACAGAAGCGGGTTTCGATTTCCGTCGCATCGCAAATAAATATCTTCGGTGGTTTCTTGCGGTTTCGTGGAAAAACAGAACACTGCGGAAAAGTTAAGTGTGAAAAGTGAGGAATAAAAAAAATCATATCTTATTATTTTATTGTATTCTGTTTTAACTGATTACCGTTTCGGTCATTTGGGAGAAATGATGTTTTTTATGTTAAGTAAGTTTGCTGGTTGCAGCTCCTTTTTTATTTCGTTTTTGTTATATCTAAAACGATTTCAATTCTCAATTAGCATGGTGCCATAGACATCCAAATCAATAGGCTAGCCCACCAAGAAAAGAGGAACATACCTAGTTGCGCGGAGCGCGGAGGGGTTGTGATCGTCTCCTTTTCTGTAATTTTTCAACAAATGAATCTGACAGTATACAGGCAATTCGCATTTTAAAATCAAAATTTTAATAGTAAAATATCCTTACGAATTACTAGTCCTTTTTACAATGGCGCCAAAAATCGGTTAAACTAAAATTCGGCCTTGCTTCGAAAACTGAATATTGTGTTACACTATTTAGACACAAATACAAATGTGTTATAATTTACCCATCTCAGTCATTTTTTTGCATCGCTGCGCAACCCGTTTTGAAGGCGGTTCGGTTTTTTAACTAGTCTGCGATCCTGCGCAGACTAGTCCCACAATAGACTACGCTGTAAATCGTTGAATTACTTTGACGATTTTTTTTTGCGCAGGGTCTGGTTATTTCAATGTGTGCTCTTCGGCGTTCAACGTTCGTCTGATATTGTAGATTATTCAAAGCATTCTCGAACCCCTCTGGCGCCAACAATATGGTCACGTGGTGAGCCTCCAGCTCATCGAAATGATATGCGGATTACATGTTAGGGCAAGTACATCAATTTGGATGCGTACGCATGGTGCCCATTTAGGCCACAAATAACCTAGCAAAACAATTTAATTAATATTCTCAAGTTACATCTTCATTCAACTATCAATCACTTAATTCATATTTCTTCTCCCATACAAGTTAGCCTTCTTTGCCAGTTTTTCGTATTTCGAATAACAACTAGAAACGAATCACAATATTGCGATTAGTTATAACTAGACAAAGTTGTTTTATCTTACAGATGGCGTAGGATGTAAATATACATTTTTTTAACCATTGCTTGTACGTAGAAAATTGTTATTTTGCGCTTGTTTCATATTCACTATATACCTACTATGCGATATTATTAATTATATTTATGTAAATCTTATGATATCTACATCTTTTCCAGTTTTACGTAGGGTTCCAGTTATTTGAAATAAGTGATCAGTTATAATGTTAATAGGTACAATGCTTGTATTCTAAATAAATACATATCAACCCAATTTTCTTGATTATAACATTATGTTACCCAACCTTACCTGGTTTCAAAAGCAATTATTATAAATCAATGTAATGTGCTTCCAAACCAAATAAATAGTTGTAAATTAAAGTCAAAAGTTATCACATATCAGTAGAGAAAAGTTGTTTTTGTCTTTCGCTAAAAGTGGTTTAGGTCAATAACATGTCTCAATACATTTTTATCTACCCATATGTAATAATTTACGTTTAGTTGCGTGCGACATATTTAGTTCATTTAACTACCAACAATTTATAAACATAAATTACTACATGTACCACAACTTAGCAACAAACACAATATTTATGATACTGATTTGATGTATGAATTTTCTTGCGGCGATTATTTTTTAAATATGCTATACTGTTTTTAAGTGTCCATCCTTCTTAACAAATTTTTTGTCAAATGTATGTCCATATCTCAGTAGCACGCTCACCTTAATGTTGACTTTCTTCGCAAGCTCTGTAATGCCACAAACGCCTTGCCAGTAATAAAAATAAAATCCTAACGTTCCTGGTATTTCCAGTGATGGGACGAGACGGCGATCCTGCGGGCTTCGGGAGGCACATCAACCTTCACCTCACCTACTCTTTCCAGAACAAACAGCAATATGCACCAGTTGGTAAGTAAAATTTTCACCAGGATTCTTATGTATGTTTGTTTGATAAATAAAGCGCCACAGTGGAATATATTGATACTATTATCCAGGCATTTTTAAGATATACAATTCCGTAGTACATAATGTTGATGTATTTTATAAGGTTTAGCCAGCTTTAGCAATGCAAGCGTTCGAAAATATCTTTTTACGTCTTGATTACAAAACATCGACTTTTCTTTAGTTTCTATAAATATAATATGCATGTATTATATATATATAAACTTTCCGGAAGAAGTTTAGATGAACAAAGCGCTTAAACAGACAGACGCGGATAGCGACTTAATTTTATACTATTTAAAGATTAGAGATTTTCGCTGTGTATAGCTTGACATACGCATTGGTAATATATCATTGGGTAAATATATACTCACTACATAACTAGATGAGATATTATTGAGGAAGAAGAAAATATTAATAAATCTAAATGTAGGTACTTTTTTTATTGTACGACAGACAGGTAAGTCCAATTATGGTACAATTTTATTATAACTAACAATACATGTACATAATGAAACTGAACTTGTTCATTTTCCAGACAGGTACCAGGCCCTTTAGAAAAAAGGCTGACAGAGACATAGTTTTTCCATATAAAATTTTTTTCCGATATAAAATCACTATACACTCCCAAATTCGATTCACAGATATATGTCTTGACACAGACAAATAATAAGATAACAGTCTCAACTATCAAACAAACCCAGGATCTCCCAGACCGGGACAATGTCTTTAACCACTAGAACATTGAGATCTAATTATTATACATCATTTTTGTCGATCTCATATTTCTAAATCAGAATTAACAATATTATCTTGCAACAATTTTTGGCAGCTATCTCTTTAAACGTTTTCAAATTTTTAAAGACTAGGGATACCTATTGGCTTTTTCTAAAAGTATAAATGAATATTCAATTTTTATTGAGTCCGTTATCTTTTTTAATGTATTATGTTTCATGTTTCGTTAAGATTTATTAGTATTATCTTCGCCTTAAATGATACATTGGTGGGTAAAAAAAAAAAAATAAAGTACCAATAAAATTAGTTAAGATATTATTTGAAGATGAGAAGCTTAGGTAGTTATGTTGGATGCAGCGAAAGGTTGATAAAATGAATGATAGAATAAAATCGATGGCTAAATTCAAGAGATTGTAGCTCCATAAAGGTAGTATGCCTTCTGAAAAAGATTGGTACCTACCTATCTTATTAATTCCATGTTAATTTGGGAGGCGGGTATGGGTACCGCCGCCCCGGATACCATTTGTTGAATAACCAACACCCTTGCCATAGGTCACCCCAAAGTGGTTTTCTAAGTTTGGTAACTTAGCAGGGGTGCCCGGGTTCATGGGGTGGGGTTTGTCTAGGTCTTATAGGGAGAGAGACTGGTTGAAGGAAAACTTTTTGACCTCTCCAACTGGACTCTCTCGACCCCTCGCCTTGCACCGTAGTAGGAGTGATGGATTAATTCGTCCTCTACCTATTGAAACATTGACCCCCCGAATTCTTACCCACTCTTCGTACATTTTTCCTCCCCAGAACTTCAGGTCCTCCTATGAAGTTAATTTAAAAAAAAGTTTATTTATTTAAAATTCTTACATTCTTAATCCATAAAAAATAATATCTTTGTTGAAGACAGTAGATTAAAGATTAAGGAATTGAGGAGAACTAAGTATTTGATGCAGGTCATATCAAGGGGTCGGAGCACTAAAATAGTATGAATGTTGATGAAGCAAAGATTGTGTGACTACACAATAGCCTGTCCCTGTCACGAAGCGGCGTTGTTATTAATTATTATTATAATATTACAACTACGATGTACAGGATGTCCTGTGTAAAGTGCGCTAACTTAGGGAGATGATTTTACATGATAGTAGAAGTAAAAAAAATTTCTAAATTCCAACTTTTTTCCCATTCCAAAATATTTTTCAACCAATTAAATTAATTCTTCTACCTAAAAAAACCAACTTAAAACGTTAGGAATTCGACAAATTTTTTTTTTTAACTTTTACCCGCTGAAGTTAGCGCACTGTAACCCCGGACATACAGTTTTTTTTAAACTAGGTATTTACGGTGTTCTAATGTGTTGCCTTATTTGTTTAGATTCTTCAATGGATGAACTATCAGAAGACTCTTCAATACACTGCATGCAAAGCGAAGTCTAATGTTACACAGAATGCTACATAATGTTACATAATGGAACTATCAGAAGACTCGTCATACACTGCATTCAAAGTCTAATGTTACATCGAGGGCCACATAATATTACATAATGGATGAACTATCGGAAGACTCGTCAATACACTGCATTAAAAACGAAGTCTAATGTTACACCGAGTGCCACATGATGTTACATAATGGATGAACTATCAGAAGACTCGTCAATACACTGCATGAAAGAAGAAGTCTAATGTTAAAAAGAATGCTACATAATGTTACATAATGGAACTATCAAAAAATCGTCAATACACTTCCTGCAAATCGAAGTCTAATGTTACACAGAATGCTACATAATGGAACTATCAGAAGACTCGTAAATACACTTCATGCAAATCAAAGTCTAATGTTCCATCGAATGCTACATAATAATAAGATTAACTTGATTGAATGAGAACATTTACCCACGATAGTAACATAATAATCTTTAGTTTAGTTGGCGATTTCATTAATATTCCATTATGTAATGTAATTTACTTACAATGTACATTATCAATCATTCTTCTATTGTCTAGGATATTTATTTAAAGCACATTTTTTAGCTCATTGTGTACAGTAAACCTTTTTAAAATCTATGTCTCATGAATATGCACATTTTAATCTAAATAATAATAAGCCATGGTACTCTATAGCATTAGGTGTACATATAAACAGTATCCATATTTATTTAAAACATACATCATCCGTACGGTTCCATGATAACTCAACACAGTGACAATTCAACACACTTTTAAAAAGTGATATAAAGTCATTAGGAACGATGAAAAAAAAAAATTCTTAACCTAACCTAACCTACATAACCGATTTAATAAAGTTTTTGTTTCATCACTTTCCATGATTTTAAATAACTTTTTAAAGATGTGATGATTTATCCGGTGACCCATCCGTACATACTGAATTCAAATTGATAAAAAATATCTAGTGATAACTTAAAGTTAAGAAAATTACAAAACAAAGAAGTTTTCGAAAATCAGACCTTAACTTTATCCTATTAATCCCGCTTTTATGTGAAATTAATTGAAAGTGTTATTTTATAAAAAAACAATTGATATTTTTAAACTTTACTAGAGCTATGGCAGGCATAAAAAGTGTGTGATCCAAGCAATGGATTCCATACCCTCAAATTTAAGGCAAACGCTTTATAATGTGTTACAATTCTATTGATTTTTTTCTAAATTCTGCCAATATTTAAATAAATTGAAAACGTTGGAAGGTATTTGAATAAATAACAAAGGATTTATAAAAAGCATCAAAACAAATATTTTTAAATATAAAAAAAACATATTTATTGATTCAGTGGCCATTAACTATTCACACTTAGCCTGGGGTCGTAGCTTTTATCGGTCCGCCACTGAATCCGAATCAGTTATAAAGTTATAACATATCGTTAGTTACATACGATTTACTATGATAACCTTTGTAAATATCTGTTTTCATTCTATTGTTTATGGCTAAAATAAAATATTTATGACAAATCTGTAATATAACTATGATTAATGTAAAGAATTATATAACTGTATAGTTATACTAATTATAAAATGTTATCGCACACATTCATCCGTCTGAAATAGTCAAACGCGTTATGTAAATATTGAACGACTATTTGTTCGTAACCAGTAACAACTATATACGATCCATGTAATACAGCAAATAAAATGGACAAACGTTTTACATTTGAATTGTTAGGTGATTGGATTAATATTATTGTCTGTTATGTGGTTCTGCTGATGAGAGCTTCGTTGTAACGTTCCTTTTGGGTACATGTTGTATCATATATGAGAAAATATTACAACGGATCAGTGGCATACCATATTTGATACTGACAATGTACAGGAAGTTAGAGGGTACAAAAAAACTCCCAAGATAAGTGCCAAAACTTCTTCAAATTTAAATCGATGAACAATTCGTGGAGGATTAATATTGAGAATTATATCAAATGTTTTGTACCCATCCTACATAAATATGAACGAAAATGTACTATTATTTATTTAATTACATGTGTAAGTTAATTTATAATGAAAAGGAAATAATATCCTAAATTCTCATCTACTTTCTCTTCTATTCACTTAACTTCTAAAAAAATACATTGTGAACGTAAAGGTGCAATTCCACTGAGGCAATATTTAGGCTACAGACAGTCTTCCAATCGAAGGGACACAAATCGAAGGAGCAAGTATCTTTGCCGCATGCTACATGTTGATTATTGTTGCCGGGGCGCATGCATCAACTCTCGACACGTTCCAACGTATCCAACAATGTCGAAGAATATCATAATTCACCGGAGTCGTAGAATAATAAAATTAGTAGAGTAAATACAATAGAAACAAATTTCTTGTAAAAATCACTCTGAGTTTCTTGACCATCAACATATAATTCTCTTCTCCACCACCTTGAATCGCTAATCGCTTAGACGTTCAGACTGCTTATGTCGATATGCTATAAGCATGCTATTGCCATTAGCATAACGACATAAGCATACGGCAAACCACGTGCTTGTAGTCAAAATCCGCATGCGATATTGTTAAAATTTGTGGCACAAAGTCGCACACCCAGAAACTGGCATCACTAGGTAACATGTAGCATGCCTCTTGTCGTTCAGTTGCCTCATTAGAATTGCGCCAGAAATGAGCATCAAATTTCTTAAATGGTTAAAGTAAGTTCAAAAATTCTTGTATTGAAACAGTCATGTATACTTCTTCAACTGGCGTTCCTGGCGTTCTGGGTACCCACACCTTTAAATATGTGTATTTATTTATTTTTTCTAAAACATGTTTCAAGTTCTGCACGGAGAAAAATCAGTATGGCTGATTTATTAAAAATCTCTTCAAATTATTCATAATCCGGTTAAAAACGGTTTTACAGGCAGTTTCCTGATAAAATTTTTACCAATTCCTAATATTTCGGAACATGTGTTCATGCACTTGCATTGGCCTTGTTAATATATAATGCGAAAATATTATAATTTTTATGAACACGTGTTCCGACATCGTGATAAAAAATTCCTCATTAAGTTTAATATGAAACCTATCAATTCATTCTTTATGAGCCTGCAATCCCGTTTTTAACCGGATTACTAATAATTTTAAGAGATTCTTAATTAATTAACTCTATCAAACTATTTAATGTCCTTCCTCTTGCAATAAAAACCATTAAAAGAAACGGACTTCAAAAGATGTATTAAGACATGGATTATTGACACTGGATGGAAGAATATAGAAAAAATGTTGCACCTAAAAAAGATTAACGTTATGTTATGTTTTTTTCTGTATATTTTTCCACTTTATATTTTTCTTGTATAATGTTATGTTTTTCTTCTATTATTTCGCTTTATAATTTACCTCTTGTTATATGTATATTGACACGCTTCCAAAATAACTTACTAAAAAAACAAAATTATAATTCACACAAATAACCAAGTACAATGTGACCTTAAAACAGGGTACCCCGATAAGGTCATATTCTTTTCTACAGTTGTAAAAAATAATAGTAAAAAAAAAATGCAATACTCATTTTTCTCCGTGTAATATAATATTTCTGAAAAGAATCGACGTGTCTAAAGCTTCTAACGTACTAATAATTTAAGTTATAATATTTTATTTACTTAAATAATATTTATTAGTTTTTCAAGGAATATAAACATGCACTTTTTAGGTAACCTACTAACTGACATTCAAAGAACATCATTTTAACAATTTTTCCACAATAAAGATAGTGTAACTACAAATGAGTTGGTGAAGTACTGTGGATTTATATATAATATATGATATGATGGTTCGTTTAAGTGAGCCTATTAATGTTTAATTCTCATTATTTTTTTTCATTCCTCCAACTAAGAATGCTAGTAGGTATTAATGTACGTTACATTTCAATGTATTTTGAAATCTTGTAAATAAAATGATTATTGTTGTCTCGATATTTAAAAAGCAATACCTATTGTTAAAGCATTATAATACTGCGACTCGTAAATTATTTCACTTGTTTTATTGTTGTCGGTGTCATAAACCTTCATTAAAATAAGCACAAAAACGATACAAATTCATAAGTACCACTTTATATAATTCTGAATTATTGTGAGAAAAGTTCTCTACAATAAAATCGGGAAATTACAAAAAAATACACAACATGATGACTGATATTTTTCGTCATTATCGTAATGTAATTTTAGATTTAATTTAATAATACGTCTTTGGTTATGTCCAATGAATCTCCTTAAACAAAACGTAGGAAATAGTTTCAAATTGTTCGTGTTTATTTATAATCATTTCCCATGTTCAATATGTACGACGCGCTATGATATCGCCAATAAACGAATGTATAAAATAAATGTAATTCTCATTCCCCCTTAACTTTTCCCATAGTTTTATAATGATTGTATGTTTTATAATGGTCGCCATGAAAATGATGCCCCTCGTAGTGGTCAACGCATTTGGCTTTTAGTCGAAAGGTTACGGGTTCGATTTCCGTGCAAACATAAGCATGTAGGTATTTTCAAATTTGTAATATTAAAGTGTTGCCAGGTATGTTACTGGATCTTATGTACATACGGTAAACCTTCTAAAAACTGTCTTGCAATAAATCATTGAAGAAAATATACAGAATAAAAGAAAGAAAAAACTTATTTTACACCTCACAAGAGCGCCCCCGTCTGTACAGTGTAAAGGCTGGAGAGCTATGGCGCTACCCTGTTGGACAGCGTTGTGAGGCGGCTTAAGGTAGGGGCTGTAGGAATGGCTTTGTTAATTCGGGTCTTGAAGAGGCCCGGATTAAATGGTTGAGGAAAGACATGAAAAACACAATGCTGGTAGCTCGTTTCATATACGAGCAGTCTTACACAAAAACGAGTCGAAGAAGCGGCCCGTTGTCTTGAACAACTGATTAAATTATTTTGAATGTTAGTTTTGTTTTTTATTTATTTTAATTTTTAAGGGCAAGTATATTTCTTTTTATATCCTTGAAGACGATAATACTAATAACATGAAACAGAATAAGACACAGAAAAATTAAAAAAAAACGATAGCGGTCTCAACTCAGAATAGAACCCAGGATCTCTGTCTTACCGGGAAAACACCTCTAACCACTTGGTCATTGGGACCTAATTATTTTATGTCATTTTTGTTGATTTTTTTATTTTTTCTGTCTTGTTCTGTTTCATGTTTCGTCATTATCTCATCTTCTTCTTCAATGACATATTACATTGATGGGTTTCACCTTCAAAAGTTATTCCAATACAATTGAATGTGTTATTTTTACTCGGTAATAAAAGTAAAGTTTAAAAAATCTATTATACAACAAATGTATCGACCAAAAATATCTGTATTCTAAATCTGTCCTGCAATATGTTGATCACGTAAAAAGATATGTAATAGGTACCACATTATATGATATATACTTAGCACCGCAATTTAGGTAAGAAAACAAAACAAAATAAAGACGTTTTTTGTGGCCGATATTGAGGTTCTTAGCAGGATTTGATTTTTGACTGAGAGATAAATTATGAAGTCCGCTAGAAAGGGTGACAAGTCCAAGGGACTTATCTATAATATCTGGTCGTACCGCCAGAGTTTTATCGATGTCATGTAACCACGTTAATTTCTCCATGCTCTTTTGTTGCTCCATGTATTTTTGCTCAGGTATTCTAAGCAATTTGGATCGAAAAACCAAATCTATCTTTTCCTTCACCAATCGATATTCCTCACGCATCCCTCGGCCGCGCAAAATATTTACAACATTGCACAAAAGTAATTGATTTAATTTATACTGTCGTAATCAAATCGAGCCTCTGCCTCTCAATTTACGATAGCATCGCCGTATTAGGATTGCACCACCCAGTTTAACCCGGGAACTAACTGGTTTAGAGCTAACTCGATTTGCAGGGCACTGTTCAAAAATCACCCCCCAAATATTATTTATGCTATGTGAGTACTGCATGTAAAAGCGCTTAGAACACGAGAGTTTGAAAGAGATTTCTCTTTATTGAAACAAACCATCTACATACATATGGCATAGTTTGACTACAACACATTTTGTTTTTTGAAGTAACAAAGTTAGCAGCACCAACATAAATATACAGGTAAAATATTAATAAAATTAGTAGCAATTCCCTATTTTTATACAATTAATGTAGGAACTTGTATGTTTTATTTATGCGTACATTACAATTACGTAATAGACCTGCTGCTCGGAGGCAATAAAGCTGTGGCACACTCAAGTTGAGGGACTCAAAGTAGTCATAATCCAGAAACACAATGGTCGAATACAATAATATTGGAAAATATCGTATACCACAAAATAACCATTTCGACTTTTCGGGTATTTAGTTTGTATATAATATAAACTTTATGTGAGAGTCAACATAAAAATGTAAATTTATTCTTCGACAGCGTAATTTATCGTAACTCAATAATCTAATATTTTTTAACAGCGTGCACTATCGTATGTAATTTTACAATAGTTTACGCGGGACGGTGAATGTAAAAGATACAGCGTATATGATACGATATGATACAATATGCTACTATCATCTACGCGCAGCGAGCGCAAGTGTATCGCGGGTGTCATTTTATTTTAATATTTTACGAAATGCAATGTAGTAAGAATCATTTACGACGGATTACGTCATTTTTAAAATCGAATAATTATCTTAGGTAACCCTTACTATATTCTACGTTGGAAAATAGATCTTAAAATATATCGTATTTAACTATTACGATATTTTACAGCGGAGAAAAAGTGTGTAGTTTATTTTAGACTATTCCGAGCTATGATAGTTTGTAGCCTCAATTGAAAACAACAAAAAGATACGAGTAGGTTGATTCACGTTCATTAGATACGACATAATATCAACATTAGAGAACACCAATTTAATTTATTAAAAAAATCCTTACAGTATTTTTATACAAACATTTTTTGATATACTTATTATAAAGAAAGTATAAATTTTACGTCTTGGAAAAAATATCACAGAAAAAAAATAACTTTGGATACTTTTGATAATCGTCCAAATGACTATTTTATGTGGCGATGAAAGTTGAAAATAATTTAGTAAAAACTAAGAACAAACTAAAAACTAAACACACGATGTATTTAGCTGCCTAACATAATATATTATGCGAACATGGTCCATTACTGCATCCTGGTAGACTGCATTATGTGGCAGTAACAGAAGGTCCTTGCGTAATTTTTGTGGGTGCAGGGTGTCATTATTCCCTTAGATTTGCTTGGGAGGCACAGCGCGGGGTAGCACCCTAATAGAGTTTACCGCCCCTATTGTGCAATTGTAACAATAAAACGCCCCCTACCAGCAGGCGTGTAAGTAAATTTAAAACATGGATTGTTGGTATAAGTTCACACCTAAATACTACAAAGTACCTACATAAAATAAATACCTTCACCAATAAACATACATTTCATAGGACGTTAGGTATAATTATAGCATTCATTTTCAATAAAATTTCGTTACAAGTGATTGCAGATTTGTAACTTATTCTTATCGATTAATATTTGAAGGAATGAGAAAATAATTTGCAGGTATTTTTTTATTTATTTTGTGGATTCCTCACGCAGCTGCTTAGCTATCATGTTAAGTTTCAACAACATAACACATTTTGTGAAACTTTGTAGGTTTTTTGGAAATACGAAATAAATTAATGCAACAATTATTAGAAAGATACAAAAGTGGAGAAAAATAGAAAAAAATAATTCCCAGTGGAAACTCAGTAATAAAAAGGGTTTCCCCCATTAAACCTATCAGTTTTTTTAAACTAATTTCATCTATATTAGTTGCCTGCTTAGCAATATCGTTTGTTTTTCCAATAAAATGAACAAACTTAAACTACTGACATTTAAAACAGTGTTATTGTGAAAGAGCTCAGTAATAATGTTTCTGAATTGATTGCATCAAACACGCTGATAATCCAATTAAATCCCTTACGATACACAGCATCCTACCTCCCCCTCCGAGCTCTTTAGTAAATAAACACTACCTTACACGCAGTTTACATGTCAGCTGTAATAAACAAATGTCATAGTTACAATTCGACCCTTTGATAAGGTCATAACCACGAATCATCATAAATTGCTGAATCGAGTTTTGCTGCGTGAATGCTCTTCAGTAAAGCGAAATAATTATCTGCAGGTCAATCGAACAGGTGCTCCGCAGTAAACTATAATGATTTCGTTTTTAGATTAAAAGTATTGGGTAGATTTTTCCCCTACATAGTTTGTCATTGTATTGTATAGTTAGTTAAGTAAAAGAAAGGGCCTGAAAAGTGTAGAAAAAAGGACATGGTATTATGTTTGGCCACAACCCTATAATCCCAACATTATGTACCTTGATTTGATGGGCTTGTTCTAAATGTAATTAACGTGAAATTCGGGTGTACATTAATGAAAAATTATTATTTTTATCTTGTTACATATAAATAAATTGCTAAATAAAATATAAGTTAATGCCTTGGTATATTCATTAGAGTACAAATTGACTGCAATTCACTTTGTACTCTTCGGTCGATTTATATAATCCCTATTACACAAAATGAATTCATTTGGTGTAATAGGGATTTGTCAGGCCGAGTTCTTACCTTCTAGCCTATGCATTTTACCTTTTCCAGGGAACTTAGCAGCTAGAACTTATGTAATATTTGTTAAATTAAAGTGAAAACTTTCCGCTGTGATATGCAGAATGCAATTAAAAATATTGGTAAATTACAGTGTTAGCAAAATCAATATCTCAGGAAAATTTGATTTGTATGTAGGAATTGGGTAAGTAAATGTTATTGATTGATTTAATACTGCATAAAAATCACATGATTTTGAGATGTTGCAACATGAGATTGCGATGAGTCGTTAAGATTTAGGAACACGATTATAAAGGTTAGTTAAAATATTTTTCGTGGTACCTATACACATTACATATTATTGGACAATGGTCTGCCTATAATAGCGTATTTTAGTACACTTTCGACGTATTGCTCGGCAAACTGAACCTTAACTCAATCTTGGAGAAAATCAATGTAAAAGAAATACAACGTGGGCAGGAGATGCAGATAGGTCACCAGTGCGCTGGAGTGACTAAGTATCTCTGGCGTCCTGTACATCCCACGGTGTCCTTGGCTCCAAACTCCAAACGCAACGCAGGACCGCGAGAAGAGGAGGGGCCTTGTCCACCGTATAAATTGGAGTAGGGATCACGATCCTCAGTATTGTGGAACCGACTCAGAAGAAGATTTTTGCATATTTCTATTAGATCTGTATTGGTACCAAATACAACATGAAAACGTAGGTAGGTAAGTACCTACCGATTAATATTTATTTTTTATTTATTTATTATTATGTGCATCTATATAAAAAAGGTTAACATATATTTTTTTGGCTTTGTCTGTCTCACTAGGAAATCCTGTGTCGAGACAGACTAGTTTACAAATATTTTTTAATATTAAAATATAGTACATTTTTCAATAAAGCAAAAATATTTGAAAAGATTTTCAGGTTGGTACCCACCAACAGTGGTAACAATAATGAGATAGAGGATTATATTTGGGTGAGGTGACTAATTATTGTACGACCTTTTTCGATGATCCATTGTTTGATCAGGATTTTGATTTTGTTAATATTATTCGATTGTCTTGTTTTTTCAGGTAGGTTATTGTATATTTTAGACGGAATGTATTTGAATTTTTTTTGACCAAATGTTGCGTTTGTTTTAGGTGTTTTGTATGAGTTCTTTGGTTTTGTGCCTCGTGTTTACAATATTTTGGGTATTTTCACAAAATGTATGTTTTATATTTTTAAACAGATGAGTTAAGATAGTTTTTGTGTAAATTTGTCAAATATCTAATAAATGGAATTTGTAGAATATATCAGCAGTACTTGTTATTAAGGGAACTATTAGAATATCTTTCATGATTAATTTTTGTGCCTTCGATAATTAATGTACCTATAGCTGATAGTGTTGCATCTCCCCATGCGATTATTCCATACTCAATGATAGATTGACAAAGAAAGTAATAATTTTTTTTTCATAGATTTGGAGTCTAGTATGTTTCTAATGTTTTTGAAGAAATAAATATATTTATTTTTATTTTTCGGAATAACTTTATTGATTAAAACCTCAAATTGTAATATAGATGTCCCAGATGTGACCGTTTCCTTTTCTGATTTTTCTGTTTCAGATTTTCGTTTAGAAATCACTAATATTGTCTTCAATATTTAAAATAAATATATTTTCTAAGTTTATTCGTGTTAAGTAGGCAATGTATATTCCACTTAAGATATTGATAAAATGTAATACCAAGGTAATAAAACGTAAAACTCGATGTGTGACGGAAGGAAAATGGTGGGGGAGGAAGGATAGTGTTAGGAAGTACAGGGCTATTTAACGATTAAAATTTTTAAATTGAAGTTGTGTGATTATGAAAGGCCAAAAAATGTTTGTCACATGTGTAACCAATTTTAATTTTCTTAAAATTTATTTACAATTCACATTGTTTCCTTCCATATTTCAAAATGCATCTTCAAAGCAAACAAACAAAGTTCAACCTGTCCACCAAGCCGAAATGCCAGCGCATTTTTAAATCAAAAACACTGGCGTGTATCTTTTCTGTTGAGCCTGAACCCGTGACCCGCGGATCACAACTCCGACTCTTCAACTTCAAAGCACACCAATTACTTACAATAAGACTTATTATTTATTTGACGCATTTTTCATTTTAATTTAAAATTATTTTTTGCGCGCATTTCAACCTGTGTGGGCTCTTATTAAATAACGTACCACAAGAGAGCGGTGTTAATGAATGTTTATTTTATAATAAGCATAACGATTTCAAATACCTCTCTATGGATAAGTGGCTAGGTATAGGAATAGATAAGTTACACGTGGTGAGCTACTTGTTTCGAATTGTTTTGAACATTTGTTTTGAAAAGTCTTTGAATGTTCAAATTTCAATAAGTGATATTTTGCCTATTATATTTGTTTAATGATAATTAATATATATATAAATATGAAAAAAAATGTATTTATATAAAATACATAAAAAAAATATATATATACATAAAGGTAATTGTACAACGTGTATGCCGTTAAAACTCAGAAACAAGTCCCGGTACGATCAAGGCAATTTTATAGTATGGCAGCCCTCTATCCCCCATCCATGAAGTAGGTTCTCGGTTTTACCCAAAGGGCGTGATATTGTAGATATAAGGAGTGGAATATTCGTCCTTTAGAAATTTCTAGAACAATCCAGAACATTCGAGAGTATTTGAGAGCATTCCACAACATTCCAGAACATCCAGAAATATTCTGGAATGTTGTGGAATATTCTTGAATGTTATGGAATGTTCGGGAATAGTCTGGAACATCTCAGAACATCCCAGATCATAATGAACTAAAAACGGGATTACAGGCCGTTTCCTGATAAACTTTTAGTAAATTCGTGATCATGACAATACATTGGAATCTGTAAATACGAGTATTGAAAAGTAACTATCCGCGTCTGTCTGTTGTTGCGCTTAGTTCTTCTAAACTATGCAACGGAGTTTGATAGAGTTTTCACTATCATTTAGAGAATTTTTTCCGGAAGGATTATATATATAAAACATGGATATTATCATAGACATATGAATATTAGTAGACCTGCCCTAAGTGATTAAAAGTGTATTATCCCCACTCCCCATACCGGTTCCATTGGAGCCGGCTGTGCTCGCGTATGGCCTCAAGTGAAATTTGAAAACGTGACGTCATCATTCTTGTGCGAACTATGGTCGAGGCATCATCGGTTCATTTTACGAAATAACACGGCAAAATGTTGACTTATGCCATGAAAATTTGTAAAAATAGATGTGAAAAAGAGAAGAAACCCAATTGTCGTATTACATTCCATATATAAGCATTATTTTACTTTATTTTAAGCATATTCACATCGTATAATATGGATCAGTTGTAGAAACATAATATACTATCACATCGAGAAACGTCTGGACGCGAAACACAAAGCTGGTTGGTTGCTGGGAAGTAAATTATGAACATTTATAAAAGTGTCTTAACTAAATACTTAAACGAAATATTCGACTCTGAAAATAGAACCGAATTTTTTTGCCGAATTTGGACTTCGCAAATTTGTTCATAACGTGGCGAGTAATTTGCGCTCCCATGTAAAAATGTCTATTCATTCAAAAGCAGATTTTACTTTTAAGAAGTAAATGGTGATATTATAATGCGAGGTGCCTATTTACTGTCAGATTGATTTATTGACGAATCACAGTCAGCCTTACCCCCTTCGTTCTTCAACAGTTGATTTTACCCCTCGCCATTATCTTCTCGTCTATTAATTCCTATGTCTGTGGATATTATACTTTTATTGAAAGTAGAGTAAAGTAGAGCAACGCCAGGTACACGTTAGCTAGTCACCCAATAATATCACAATACAATACAAACCGAAAACAGTTAAATAAATTAAGAGATTTGTAGGGACGTAGCAAAATAAGCTTCATCTGAATAAAGTAACGAATGACAAATTGCACATAAATCAGTAATATTGTGATTTTTTAATATTGTGTTGATGAAATATATGATTCATTCAATTTCATAAGTTTTTCTAGTTAGAGTGTACTCCAGCCCTGATAAATGTGAATCTATATACAAAAGTAGTTTTGTATTATTCTTTCTAATTTATCAATCCATAATAACAATTTTTCAGTACCGTACATATTACATGCGTATTTTATTTAAATTTGCAAAAGTGTTTTTTTTTTTTTAATAATATTCATATTATATGCAAGGAAGCTTTTGACTGTCCAACTAGGAAGGTTTCCCGTTTTAGGAAAATTTTAAATTTAAAGTGTTATTATGTCTCATCAGGTCGATATTCTTAGCTAGGCACGCTGCCTGTTCTAAGGAACCAAATCCTCAAAATTCTCCGAATGAAATCCAAATCAGAAAACCTTTGAAAAGTTATGAAAATACTAGGTTATGTTAGTTTAGGATTTTTGATCACTATTGACTTTACACAACTTTTCAAACGTGTTCTGATTTATCCCTGGTCTGATTTGTCATGTAAACCCCCTTTCAACACTATGAGTAGTGAAAATTAAAATTATCTGACGCCAGGCGAAAGAAACACAATACGTTAACTTGAAATGCAATACATATTTTTTTATTTAAAAAATACATGGATTTTTAAATGGCATTGACAAGGTATTGATCCATTGAATTTCCATGCTAGGCAACTGCCTATTTAATGGTTGACGATATATTTTAGTTATTTTGAATAAAGAGTAAATAATAAAAGGAAAGTTTTTTGGCTTCACTAATTTCAAACTCTACACAACAGAATTTGAACAATTCATCAAATTTCAAAGTTGATTTTCAAGTTCTGTAAAGGTTCTATTATTATTATTCCAGTTTTGTAAAATAACTGGCAATATATTATATAATAAAAGAACTTGAACTTGTTCAAATTCTGTGAAACGTAGATACCTAAATACCAAACATTCTAATAATAGTTCTAAGTACTGAATGGTTTGCATCAATTATAATTAAGAAATGCGTATCCTCATTAGATACAGGTTTTTATTTTTATACCTACGTCTTATTGGCGCCTTTGCCCTAAATAGACTTTAATACCTATATTGATGATAATTGATTTACATGATGTTCAATATGACCCTAGTTTCATAAAATTCTTCATATGTTACATCACACGATGGATAGAAAATCATCAAAGGCGATGAAAATGAGATATTTGGGAAGCATAAACATTCACGGGATTATTTTCCCCTTCGAGTTCTCTGGGAAGGACAGATAGAGGGAAGGTAGTACGCAGGAAAAGAAGATGGCTCCGTAATTCAACGCCCCTGGGAGGGAAACACTGGAAAACTTTGGAAATCGGATGTTCAGTAACAGAGTCCGGACGTGCCGCGTCTACCGTCTAGCTCCGCCTTTTATACAGATTTTTTGTTAACTTTGTAGAAAATAAATCTTTCAGCAGTAAACATGTTTGCAAGTTACTAGCTGATGTTTCTGTATCTATTTTAATAATTCTCACGGAATAAGAAGCGAAGAATTTATAAAATTTGACAAACGGCTGAGTAGTTGGTTACTAAATTTGTTTTAACATTGGGCACAATTTTCCCAACTTTACAGAAGAGTCTTTTAATAAATTAGAGTAAGAATTGGATCTTGTATCTCCGAAACGAATTGTTATAATTTAATCAATTCACTTTAAAAAAAAATATATATATATATTATTCAGATAAAAGTAAGGTTAAAGCTATTAGTAGATAAAATTTACTCCCGACTAACCAAAAAGTTGAGAAAATCATACAACCTAAAATCTGTTCGCCGACGAAAAGTAGGTAGGTACCTATCTAGATAATCAGACAAAAAGTAAGTAGGTAACACGGAGAAAAATGAGTTTTGTTAATTTATTAACAATCTCTTCAAATTATTGGTAATCCGGTTAAAAACGCACGGAGAAATATTTATAACATTGAATATTGATAATTTATTAAAAATCTCTTAAAATTATTCGTAATCTGGTTAAAAACGGGATTGCAGGACCTTAACGAATGAATTAATAGGTTTCCCAATAAACTTAAAATATGAATGTATTATCACGATGTCGGAGCACGTGTTCATAAAAATTCTAATGTTCTTCATTGTATATTCAAATGCAGGTACATGAACACGTGTTCCGATATATGAGGAATTTACTTAAAGTTTATTAGGAAACGGCCTGCAATCCCATTTTTAAAAGGATTATCAATAATTTGAAGAGATTTTCAATAAATTAGCAATTCTACTCGTTTTTCTCCGTGCGGAATTGCAGGCCCTAACGAATAAATTAGCAAATATCCTGATAAACCTTTAGTAAATTACGAATATATTATCATGATGTAGGAATTTCTTCGTGATTATAACTATTCCTTCGATAGCAAATAATCTTACCGAATAGGTAAAAACTGCTTCACATGGGTAATTCTTTCATATTGTTACCTATAATAGTAATATGTAGTTTGACAAAATAGTTGAGTACTTAATTACTTTGCCCATTTCTTTGTCGTTCAGTGGTACTTTTTCCCAGTCAATATTCTAAATTAACACCGCATACTACAACACCAAAGGTTCGCATCCGATCCTAAGAAAATATTCTTGTAAGATTCTAATAGAAGTCGTTCGATATGAAAATTTAGATGATAAATTGAAAACATTTTTGAGGATGTGAGCAATTGTTCACCCCTATGCAAGTCTGTTCGAAACGTTCACAACAACATAATTATGGATATTATATAATATAATTCATGTTCGAATAAAGTGGGTTATAGCCTAATGATATTTTCTTCCAACCAAGCCATATTTTTATAGTAGGGCAGTAAAGGTATGGAAAGTATATAATGTTATGTAAGTGGAAATAGCAACGGGAAGCTTGTAGAAACTGAAAGTCCATATTTATTTATCCCTCAATTATTGTTTTGTTTATCTACCCACTGTAACTGTGTGATTGAATCTACATAAATTTATTTATAATAATAAATTACAAGCATTAATGACGAGCTAATACTGTTAAATATAATAAAAAATGATAAATTTACAACATAAATCAACAAATTATAAAAAATTAAAATAATTTCTTTTAGGTACCTACGGTAAATATCAAAAATCAACATAAAAGTGTGCAGATTATATAATATGTAAGTGTTCTCATACCGCGCTAATGACGTGATTTTTTTACAAATCGGCGTCATACAAATCATCCAAATATTATTATTATTTAAGTGAATTAAAAAAAAATAAAATTAAATAAATGAAAATACCTTCTTCAAAAATCAATAATTCACATTGCAGCATCATTTTAATTTAATGGATATAAATAACTTTGTGTACACCACTATTAATACATAATAAACTACATGTATTAAAACCAATGGTTTCTTCGTCAGGATAATGTCAAGTAATATCGAATAAAAATAATTAGCTTTTTTACATTAACTCCAGACTAATATTTTTTTCCCCTTTATCATCTTTGGGGATAAGGGTGGATAGTCTATTTGTGGAAAGGAAGGAGTGAACCTGGGTCTCGAAAAGATTCATGATGTAGGAGGGATGAAACACGTAGGCCGGCAAATCGTTCCACAGCCGAGCTGTTGAACGCAAGAACGAGTCATAGACTCGTTATCATGTGACAAATTTCAACTGTGTACAAATTTTGAGGGGTTCCTCAAAGCAAATTCTATTGAAATATCAGTAGAACAGGGGCAGCATTCTCATCCAACGCATGTGCTCTAAAGATTGCAATCCGTTTGTTAAATGAAAATGTCATTTAATTTATTTCCAAGTCTATGTAGAAATAGCCTTTGAATTGGGGAATGAATGAAAATTGTTTGTTTTCGACTAAAATAAAGAAAAACTCTGGAATTCTCGCGTAAGATAGTAATGTGCAAGTAGGTATTGTCGTTTTAGACATACTGTTTAAAGTGGTACTTATAATACACACTCTACATATCAAGTTCAACAGATGGACAAACTAAATAATAAATTGTGATTTTATGCCAACCTCACAATCTTATAGCAACAGTTTATACAAAAAATAAAATTGTTACTAGACAGTTTTACATTTCCAGGATATATTAACAGTTTCAGGTTTCAGAATACCTTCAGTCCTGCAGATCGCTTTTTTTATATTGTGTTTCTTCAGAATATAAACTCCGTTTTGTGTGGGATTTTAAATTCCGTTCACGCTCTGTTCAATCAATGCAAACGAAAATATACCTCAGATAATATAATTTGAAAATGCTCCGCTCGAGTCCGCCTTTCCCTCCCTTTATATAAAAGTTATCCGATCGACAAACATAAACTTTTGTCACTTATCAGGAATCTATATAAATAACTGAAATCCAAATGCGCGAATATCCAAGATCTAAGAGAAACCAAAAATATATTGTGTTTCACTTGATTTTTATTTATTTATATTGGAAGCAACAAAGTGAATTGTAAAAAAATAATTATTTCACTTCTAGATTACTTAACCCCACATCAAAAACAGAGCCCCTCCTTATTTTAAAACATTTTCTTACGATGTATTGCCAAATGCTGTAAAATAGTATTTTGATGCAACGTATATAACTTATTGTGTATCGGGTAGGCAGAGGGCAACCGAGAGGGCAGAGGAGACCGCTACAAAACACTCTCTCGACACATAACCTAGCTTAATCACATTCATTTATCGTCTCATAAATAGTTTTCTGTTCATCCGAGTCAAATATGTCTCCAACCTTTGAAGTTTCCAGAGCAAAAAAATACATTGAAAGACTATTGAATAAACGCTGAAAATTTAATATATACGCCAATATTTCAGATACCAGATTCTACCCTTTTTCCTCCATACCCCATCAGCCCCTCCCATCACCCCTTGCCCAGTCCCCCTCAGTCGGCTACCGGGTCTCTAATCAGGGCGCTTTCCCGCCCAAAGGGGATGAAATCCCCGTCGTTTTCGCTGACAGAATTTTACAGTCAATATATCCCTGGAGGTACCCTGTAGCTAGCAGATACTAGGTACTTACAGGGTGGTTTGATAATCACAATTCGAAGTTTCCTTTTTATGTTAATACCGCACAAGAGTCTCAACTGCTCTCAACAGTCTGATTGACTGATTGAATTAGGAAAAAAAATACAATGGTGATGGCATTTTTATATTATTTTTATGTTGACGAATAGACAAGAAAAAGACAAAATATAACGTTCTTCGTCAATACATACACAACCAACTATCAGACACACTCACTAAACAGTAGGATGCGTGTTCTGGGCAGCAAATTTGGCGATACTATTGATATATTTACTGACTCCATTTATAGAATTAAGCGTAGTATATACCAGCACATTGTTGAATCCTACAAATTATAGTAACGTCGATAATGAAGTTTTAGTGATTTGTCTAATATTTAGAATTGTTATAGGTTATATATTATTTATGTGGCTATAATATTTTTCGACTTTATATCCGGGTTAAATCTTCCCCACCGGAAAAAATACCTTTCATACACTTTTCCACAAATGATCATCTAGTCAATCCACATTATGCAAGTGCATTATATAAGCATTATAAATACAAAACAATACAAGAACAACACGTCAAATCACCAGAGATCAAATGGGAAAATAATTCACCGACTCCAGATATTTTCATATCAGAGGGTTCGGCTCGGTAGAACTTCCAACTGGACCTACAAATCCTACTGATCCCTCAATATAAATATTTAAAAAATCTTTCGCAATCCTACATGTATTTAAAATGACTGATTTTTGCATTTTTATATATAAATTCTTTGACAGATCTATTTCGCCTAAATTTTGAATGAGAGAGCTAGGTAGATGTCAGTAGCCGAAATAACAAATGGTAATATTTTTGTAGACTGAGAATGCCAAATTCTTTTAATTTAATTTTCTATGTTACTATTACATGTTTTACTAATATTGTTTCATATTCAGTTTAATGTTATTTCATACTTTAAAAACTTTGTGTATAATTTTCGATAGCTCACTAGGTAAATCTGTTCTTAAAATCCACGTAAAAGCCGGGTGGGCGTAAAACCAAATAAAATAACCGTTTGAAATTTACCATTTTGAATATGCCGCCGATGTGTTCGTTTTGATCGTGAGCATGATTTTTTACTTAGCGTTGGTCAACATTGGTGACAGCCGTCTTAACAGCCAGTAGGTAGAGTTTTCTACGTCATAATGACGTTGTCGCCAGTTGGAAAGGTTTCGGAATGGGTGCTTTTAGATCGTTTTCAAAATAAACTATTATTAACGAAAATATTAAAAACATTATGTTTGTTGAAGTGTGTTATCTAGTGGATGTAATTAAAGTATCTATAATTTCTCTCCGGGTGTATTTCGCGCCCATGTAATTTGGCAATGCGTAATTCTGGCAGCGTTATTGGTATCTATTAGAATTTCACGGCGGTGTAATTTCGTCATATGACCATTACCCATGTAAAATTGACCACCTATTATTTGATATATGTATTTATGTTAATTTTACCATTAGTTTATATTTTTGCAAACATTATACAAAAGCCCGGAGCCAGTGGGATTATTGCAAACCCTTATTGAGGAATCATGTCAAGGAGAAGGGTGCATGGGCGTTGGTAAGAAAACGGATGGACCTAGTTTTTCAAAATCGCTACAAGGTACGTTAATGGCAGTCATTGGACTATAAATATTAAAAGCAGGTTGCTACTTATCTCATTATCATAACAAGGTAGTTATTTTTATAGATTACTAGATACCTATCTAATAAGGCAGCTTCTTTCCTAAATAGGACATCGGGTGGGTACAATTAAATTGTGACAACGGCTATAACATGCTTACAAAATAAAATAAAAACACAATAATAGATAGGGCATGATTCCGACAGAAGGGATATTTATGGTCAATTAACATATCTTTCTTATAAATCAAACAATTATTTAGTAAAACAATCAAAGGAGATCTGGAGATATCCAGGGCAACCTACAGTCGAGGTGCGTCCCGGCCTTACAATACTAATTAACTTTTTATAAAAGGTTACCCGGACGTATCCATTAATTTATTGGCTAACAAGAAATATAATACGAGTGATATCGCCGAGGTAATTTATGCGCGTAAAAGTCGGGCCTCGCATTTCTCCTTTTAATTTGAATTTTAATTGAAAAATGGGACACACGGCATTGGCCCGAACAAATACACGAGTGTCGTTAATCAGCCTCTGGCCCTGCACCGGGTACCGAGGGGCGGGTCGCGCTACCGGCTACGGCGGCTACTGGCTCGCCAGCAAACGGTTCCGCGGCTGCTACTCGGCACTCATCTACCGCCCGACTGCTTCTCAGCAGTCTGCTTGTCTTACCTTACCTTCGGCTCCCGGCTGACCATGCTCCACTGCCGCATTGCCTGACTGCCTGACCACTCAGCTCCTGACAGTCCCAACTTCACCATACGGCCCACGCTACCCACGTGTCTCACGTGTCATGAGACATGCAACCAGAAATTTTCTTTGTCTTACTTTGATAGTCACAAACAATCGTTTTAATGGCTTATTAACCAAAATTAATATTTAAAGAATGGTATTTATTGGGCAGATAAATTTATGTTTATAGTTAGAAGCTTAGTAGCTTCACCTAATGGTTAGGTACTACCTTGCTTCACCGATTTATTCATTTTTAATTTGTAAAACGCATAAGAGTCAAGAGTCCCAAGTCCGTAGTGACCGAAGTCAATGGAGCTGCCACCCCAATAGGGGTATTTCATGAGGTTGAAGGGTATGAGGAGAAGTTGGGGAAGAGGAAGGTAGGGAAGTAGTGGCCTGGCTATTCAGATCTGGTTACCAAACGCCGCCAATGTCGTAAGTAATGTTTAGATTCTTAATGGTGGTCTTTCACAAGAGTGATTCTGTCGATATTGAATACTGTCGATATTTTTTTTTATTTTTTTTTTTTAATATTTTTATTTATTTTATAAAATACAGTATAATGTTTAAATTTACATAGTAAGAACATATTTCAATAAAAATTAACATGTTTACCTTTACAAGAGTCTAATACTCGTGTGTAAAGAATGTGTATTGAATACTATATCACTCCTAAAAAATTCTGCTTTCTGTTTCAGCTCAGTGTTCAGTTGGATACCCTTTGCGTCATATGATACGGCAAAAGATATTGTTTTAAGGATAAAGACATAAACAAATGGTTGATAAATATCGTGGTTGGAATGTCAAAGAGTGATTAATTGAGAAATATGAATGCCAAAGTAATTGGGAAAAAGGAAGACTTGGTTTGTTTATAAGCGCAACCCATTTCAGATTGTTTTACGATGAACAAAGAAAATTGAACGTATATATCAACACGTACGTTCATAGGAAAACAGAATTAGATTAGAGTTTTTTTTTTAAGATTGGCGGCTGGCGACAGAAATAACTAACTAACAAAATGTTGAAAAGTGAAGTAAACTTAAGTATTGAAATAGTTTCTATTTACATTTATATCGCTGTTAAAATAGTTTTTTATATTCAAATTCCACGCTCACGATTATACAGTTTCCAGAAGCATCACATAATCTGATAAAACCACATGTTTATTGCAAAAACGAAATATTTATACTGCTTTATATTTATGATTCTTTAAAGCACAATCCAATTTTAATCTTTACTGTTCATCACTTGGAAATCTATATCCAGACGTTTTCGAGGAGCATACAGGCACAATACAACATTGAGACGGTTTCATTACTTTTGTAAAAAAAACTTTCGCCATTGCATAAGAATAATGGCAGGCATGATATCCAACTACACCAGCGCCAAATGCTAATTGGAGCATTTCAGATTACCTGCAATTGTCCTTTCCAGGCGCCGACTTGCAATGGCGCCAAGGTGCCAAGTAACCTAACCTAACCTAACCTAACACCTAAGGATGCGTATAAACTAAACAAAACGGTGCGACACACCGCTTGTGGTTGCTTTTGTTCCTTTTAGTCCAGTCAGTGGGGGATAAAAAAGGGCTCCACCTTGCAAAAGGTTAGGTAGTAGCGATTTTCACATATGTTGTTAAGATTGGGACTCTAAAGAAAAAAAAAAGTTTTCGACCTTGGGGGGGTCGAGCTCGATCCGCCATCTTGGATTGAAGGTGCCAAAATTTGGTTTTTTCAAAATAATTATGTAGTGGTTGATTTAACAAACGAATTGCGGAAAACAAACTTAAAAACAACTAAATTACCTACATTTTTTGTAGAAAGTTTTTTTTTGTAAGTCTAATAGGTAACGAGTTACAGCGGTTGAAAGAAGAAAATTTTGACAAAAAATTGTAAAACTCCAGTTTTCTTGATAAATTTTGTACTAACATATTACACAATATCAATTTAACGTATTTCTACGTTACAATATACTTATATAGCATCATCCGTGTTGCTCGATGACGTTGATTTGTTATAGTGGGATCCTAGTCTACAGCTGACTTGGCAACACTGATTGAGTCCTGGTTACAGGACGTTGCCTGGATGCTCATGTCTGCAGATGTTCTTTTCGATGAAACAATGCCAGTTCAAGTTTCACAAGAACGATTTTTAGCCAATGAAAATAAAAAAGTCCGTCTGATTTCGATGCTTACAAAGCGATATTATACAGGATGATTTTACAGTTAAGCAGGCTGAAGAAGATGCTGATGAGTTGATTGTCAGTACTGCGATTTCCTTGTGTTCATCATATGACGCTGTTTTCATTATTGGCGAAGATGTTGGAACTAGGAGATCCTAGTTCTGCTGACAGCATATGTACCACCCAAAATTAGTATATATCTTCGCAAACCTGGGAGAGGCAAAACTTTTGAAAGACTGTATTCCGCGAATAGTGTGAAATACAAAGAGGCGGCTGAGAATATTCTGTTTCTTCATGCCTTTAGCGGCTGCGATACAACATCGTCCTTCTTCAACCAAGGAAAAACAAAATTTTGTTCGCTTGTGCAAAACGACACAAGACTCAATGCCATGATAGGAATCTTCAAACAACATGATGCAACACCAGAAGACATAGCAGTTGCAGGAACACGCTTCCTTGTTGCTTTGTACGGGGGTGACATGGATAAGGAAACCTTGGAAGAAGTCCGCTACAAACGTTTCGCAAAGTCGACAACAAAAAGCAAATTCAATCTTGCCTCTTTACCACCAACGAACGACGCTGCACGGTACCATGCATTTAGAACGAACCATCAAGTCCAAAAATGGTATGGAATCCAAAAAAATCCAGAAAACTGGGGCTGGAAACGTGACACCAACGGGCTTTTTCCATTAAGAATGACAAAGAAACCAGCACCCGAGACTTTATTAAAATTTATTTCATGCAATTGTAAAAAAGGATGCGGCGTTGCATGTAGCTGCAGGAAAGCTGGATTGAAGTGTTCTATTGTATGTGGGTGCTGTAATGGTCAAACATGCCGAAATTCGCCAGAGGTTCACATCGATGTCGAGGACGAAGAAGAAGAGATTTTGTCAATGGAAGCCCAGAATCTCAGTATCACAGGCAATGAGTTAGATGATGACATTGATGACGAAGACTGTTATTAAGTAACATAATTTATAGTAACATAATTCATAGTAATAATAATCTGTGAAGTAGACCTACTGGGGATACCACAATAAAAAAAATTCGACATGTTCTCTACCTCATGGTGGTGTGGAAATGAGTTAACAAAATTATTATAATTATGTAATGAATAACCCGAAAAATTTACAATGTTGGGAATTTCATCATTTTTTAGAAAAATATTCACATTTCCGCCACTGTAACTCGTTATCTATTAGACTTACAAAAAATAACTTTCTACAAAAAATGTAGGTAATTTAGTTGTCTTTAAGTTTGCCTTCAACAATTTGGTTGTAAAAACGACCACTTCACAATTATTTTGAAAAAAACAAATTTTGGCACCTTCAATCCAAGATGGCGGGTCGAGCTCGACCCTCCCAAGGTCGAAAACTTTTTTTTTTCCTTAGAGTCCCAATCTTAACAACATATATCAAAATCGCTACTACCTAACCTTTTGCAAGGTAAAACTCCCCATTGACTGGACTATTTCCCGCAATTCATGGTTTAGCTCGCTGAAATTTTGTATTTTTCTACCATTATAATACAGTGCCATTGAGGTTTTTACTAGCGTCAGGCGCCGTATGGCTCAGGGCCGGCCCTGTACCTACTCATTATTAGTTAGATAAAAATAATCCTCGTACGTTGTTAAGTTTTCAAAATGACCTTTCTGATTTTTTTGCTCTTGTAGGATGCTTCTTTCCTCTTTTGTTCACTCTTCACTCAGTTAAGTCTTGATATAACCTATTTATTGCTATTGCTGAAACTGAATACAGATAAACATTTCCGGGTTAGTAATGATTCGGTACCTGTTTGTTACTATTTGAATTACACTCGAATCCATAATTATAAGTTGAAAATATGTAATGTGTAATGACGGTGGATTTAGAGAGCTGATGACTGAACCCTCGATGTCTAGATGGAAAGTGGGAATCCGTCGCTGCTAAGCGGTCCGGGTGGAAATAACAACATTATAATGAAATACGCCATTGTGATACTTTACAGCAGTACTGCACATCCATTTTAATTAAGTTTTAGTCTTATTGAAGACAGTATTAGCGATTCCTAAACGAAAATTTGAAAAAGAAAGTCACATCTAGGACTCGAACGGTGACAGTATATTTTCTCAAATATTGTCTTCAATAATTAAATATTCCAATTTGAGGTTTAACTCATTAAGTTATACCAAAAAATAAAATAAGTATAGGCATAGGTTAGGAAGGTATCTACCCATGGGAGTCAGCAGGAGGGGGCAGAGAGGGGCAGCTGCCCCCCCCTAGACAAATTGGTGAACAAAAAATAAAATAAAAGAAAGACGTTTATAACTGGCGACAAATCTACTAATCTGAAATCTTTATGTCAAATGTAAAAAGTAACGGGTCGTCTTGGTCAGGGCCGGACTTCCGTCTAGATTCGAGAGGCCAGGCCTAGGGCCACAACCTGAGGGTGAGGCGCACCGGCCAGGCAATTTTTTTTTTTAAATTAACTCCCCCAGAAAGTTCCAATAGGAAATAACGTCCTAAAAAAATAACTTTTAATCTTTGGGGATACTATAAAACTGATACACTTTGAGGACATAGAAAAATAAGAAACCAAATTTTCCACAGGGCCCCAACGTCGGAGGGGGCCTGCTAGGTGTCAAAATGATACATATTGAGGACACAACTAACACGCCATAAACAAAAGCCCAGCTTTATTATGGTGGTACATCTAATGTATAAAAATAGGTGAAATAAGTATTACTATATTTTCTGTAAATTATGTAACATTATATTTTTTTAATAAACAATTACAAAAATAAATTTCACACCCAAACAATACTAAAATATCTCCGATTAAGAAAATACTACAGGATTGAAGGTTGTGAATGAAACAATTAATATTCCACTCCCCTCACCCACACCACATACCTACCTCAATTAGGGATATGATGGAAAAAAAATTACGTGAAACAAATTATCGGCGCCTTAAAAAGACCCTCCACACAGCACCCCCAAAAATGACCACCGTATTATCCGTATATACGTAGAAGGGGGCAAATATCAATAGGAATAACCCTACTTTCAGATACTTTTTCTACATTGCAGGAACTACCAACAAAAAAACACATAACAGGTGTTCTGCTAGTGCAACAATAATAACTGCATTTTGAAGAAATAACATTTTCCCAAAGAATTCTATATGTGAAAAAAAAAAGTGTTTAAATATATTATTTTACCTCGTACTTAAGGGATATTATAATAATTGTAGGATCTGTGAAACTGAAAGCATTTATAAAAAACATTTACCTCAGCCGATCTGTAAGACGATTTTAAATTTACCTGAAAATCGTTAGCACTTGCCGTTAGCAAACTTTACGAATACGATATCTATCAAAATATAAAAAAAAATTATTACGTATTTCATACATAGAATTGTTATTAAAATAATTTTGGTATGTACTTATTTTACTGTGTGTCTGAATCGTTCCGACAACCAGTTTCAATGTTGAAAATCAAACGAAAACCCAGTTCTAGAGATTATTGAACCAGAGTTACACAAAGAAACACCCCGTCTAATATTAGTATATGCCACTGAAATTATTATTTCTAATTACTTTTACTTTTTAAAATTGTTCCTTCCCCTCTTCTCTCGCCAAGGGATACATTTAATAATTCATTCCAATTCGTTATATTTATTGAGTGCCAAGAATAGACAAAACAGTTTTTTTAATACATTTTCCATCGTATAAAAAATTTAATAAAAGTGTAGTTACGTAAATAAGTAATAACACAAGTGACCCCGGATTTTTGATAAACAAAGTTCCTACGTACAGCGTCCCTGTCGCGGGCAATACTTTTTTTGTTTTAATGTACAGCTGCGCCATCTTACATTTCCGCCTTTTAACGGATTTTGCTCTGTTCTGTCGGTTATTCTGTTTTATTTGTTATTTGGGAGTTTTAAGTATATATTTATGTTATTTGATATTATTTCTTTCTTGTTGAGTTATAATGTCATTAAGTGCTAGTGCTGAAAATTTGACGGGTGATAATCAGGTATTCATTCATCATAATAATTAGATGTTTTCATATTATTGTTGGCAAACTTCAACAATAAATAATGTGTTGTTTTGAAAATATCCTTGCTCGAAGCCAAGCGTTTAATCTTAGCTTTACACATTCAATAGGTGGCTTATTAGTTAATACAAGTGAGCGATGCTGTGAATCACGTCATGCAGATGAATGAGTCACCTCGTATGTGTTAATATGATTGCCTTTTGGGGGAGTGTATTAATGATTGTATTGTTTGGGATGTTTAGAGTTGCGATGGAGGCTCAATGTGTTTAGAGCTCGCCCTAGAAGGAGAACGGCTGTGCAAGGCCGGCGACTGTCGCGCGGGAGTGGCCTTCTTCCAAGCAGCGATCCAGGCGGGCACGGACGACCTGCGGACCCTCAGTGCCATCTACAGCCAGCTAGGGAACGCTTTCTTCTACCTTGGGGACTACAACAAGGCTATGCAATATCATAAACACGATCTGACACTTGCCAGGTAAGTCAGCCATCAAATCAGACATCTGCACACGCTTTTCTCTATCTGACCTGGTTTCTAAACTACCAATTACCCTGTTGATTCATCCGTACTGCTTTGCATACTCATTATAATTCTAACTACCTTGATTAGAAATAATTCTGAAAAGACTGACCCCGCCCTGCAAAACTGTCAACTGAAGAATGTGCGTAAATGAATTGTTTTGGTAATACAAAACATTATTGTCAGACATAATATCACTGTCCTTGTGTTATTTTCGCTTATTATATTATTCCTCCAAATCCTGAACCGGGCCTACCTGGCTTCAATTTGTATACACTGGATAAATTAATTTAATAAATTGTCCGCCTTGAAAATAGACCTTCAAACTATGGTTCATCTGCTTTGCTTCCCTTATTATACATAGCCTACGTTGCATGAAAACATTTAATATATGTATACAAATTATGAAACAAAACGACTTAGATAGTGATTGAATTACACTTTCACACCAGTTTCAGTGATCTAGTTATGAATGAGGTATCCCCTAGCAAAACAAATTCTGTCCACTGATAATAATTATTACATGTTAGTACAGATTGAAAATTTTTAGATTAAACATAGATTGATGCGTTTCTCGAGAGTAGACTGTAGCCTAAGCCTCAAATTTGCCAGAACTGTCAAAATACATAGTCAACGGCTACGGTAAGAGCGCTAAGTAACAGACTTGATCCCTTGTCATGGGCTAGTCCCAAAACTTTGACTGAGATAGTTTATATGGGTCAAAAAAAAAATCTTCGGCATTTGATTACAGCAACCAAATTTGATGTTACTTCATGAGAGAGACAAGACTAAAAATACCTGTCACATAAAAAAAATATATTTTTCAATACCGATGATTATGTAAATTTTATTTGTATTTTTTAGAACAATGGGTGACAAATTAGGCGAGGCGAAATCGTCTGGCAATTTGGGCAACACACTCAAGGTGATGGGCAAGTTCAGCGAGGCCGTGGCATGCTGCAAGCGGCACCTGGAGATATCGCGCGAACTTGGAGACAGGCTGAGCGAGGGGCGCGCGCTGTACAACCTGGGCAATGTGTACCACGCTCAGGGCAAGCAGCTGGGCCGTGTGGGCCAGAACGACCCAGGCCATTTCCCGCAGGAGGTGCGTGACTGCCTCAACCAGGCTGTCTCTTATTACCAGTGAGTATTTCAATTATATTTAATGTTGCTTCCAATAACTGGCTTTTGTGCCTATGTGCCACCACTTCTTGATGATGGTGCTTCTTTTCTGTCTATTAATTGCCTTATTTCCAGCAATCCCTATCCCAGTAGGTTCGTTGTTATCCCCAAATTATTCATATGAATCTGGCCGAGTTGTAGTATTTCAAATAACTCTTGGTTCTGTGAACTGTTTTAATGACATTATCCATTATCGCCCTGGTGTAAGACCACCATTCAGAATTGAAACGTTGCTTGAAATGGCTTTAGCCGTGTTTGGTGACCAGATCTGAATAGCCAGGTACTTCCTCACCTTCCTCTTCCCCATCTCCCTCCCCTCCCCAATACCCTCAGCCTCACAACATACCCCAATTGGGGATGCCATAGTCTCACTGGCTCCAGACGGGAGCAGTTGGGACTCTTGTGCGGTAATACTGTAAAAAAAAAAAAAAAAAAATCCTCCCCAGTTGCATACATATAGATTAAGGAGGGCTCCTGTGTGTTCATAGATTTTCCTTGATTTTCGGTTATTGAGACTGTTTGGTTTCAGTGATACCCTATAATATTCTATCTAATGGTGGTTTTGTTAAAATGTGTTTAAAGTTATTGATATAACGGATAAAAGTAGTTCAACAGGAAATATTTGTTTAGTTCAATTAAAGAAAAAACTTAACCCGTAAGTCAGGTTACTATCCACCCAAGCCACACAGACAATTTGTTTTTTCTCCACATGTACATTGTGTGGGTGACCATTATAAGGTGAATAATTTCCTAGAATCAATTGACTGTCAGGTTTGATTCGCATTTCTCATAAGTAGGTATAAATTTGTGAATGATTTTCAATAAAAATGAAGGACACCAAATCACTGCAGTAGCCAGACAGATGAATCATCATTTTCTCTGGATCTTCACCGTTGTTATATTATTAGACATATATATTTCTTATTTTTCATTTTTCCAGAGACAACTTGGCTTTGATGAAAGAATTAGGTGATGAGCAGGCGTGCGGTCGGGCCTGCGGCAACTTGGGCAACACATGCTACCTGCTGGGTGACTTTGGCCGGGCCATCCAGTACCACACGGAGCGCCTGGAGATTGCGAACAAGTTTGTAGACAAGGCGGCCGAGCGACGAGCCAACAGCAACCTTGGCAACTCCCACATCTTCCTGGGGCAGTTTGAAAATGCAGCTGAGCATTACAAGTATGTTTTTTAAATATTATTTCTATTTGAGATTTTGATAAAATGATTTGCTAACAAACTTTTCGCTTATCTTCATTTAATTGTATAATGAAATACAAAAAAATTCTCGAGTTTTATTATATTTTCCAGCCAAATAAGCATTCTTCACAATAAAAATAAGTTAAAAATAGTCTTATGAGGCTTTCCTGTAAATAAATACGATATTATGACTTTTGAAAATGAATGTATGCACGAATAAACCGTGCTTCCACACTGTATGTTTTCGTTTTTATTTATTTATTTATTAACGGACATCGTCCAAATTACAAAATAATAACACGAATACAGTAAAATGAAAAATACAGGAGTAGACAAAGGTACATGAAAGCAAAGACATAAGGCAGATATAATATAAGAAAATAAAGTGACAAGTCAAACTCAAGTCAAGACTATGCCGTGGGTCAGGACCACAGGACACTTATAATATTCCGTCACTTGTTTAGCGACTGGCAAAAATCATTCAGACTTATCCCAAAAAAGTTAAAGTTTTGACTTGAGTTGACCAGTCTACACATTCTGGACAGTGGTGAATAATATCCATAATTTGTCGAATGATGGTTGAGGAAGAGCAGTTCATTATTTCTGAGTCTGTGCGAGGGGATATTGAAGGGAATGAGTTGCAGTAGAGTAGGTGAATCAATAATACCATTTAAAATTTTGTTTTTATAAATCTTTACAATTTCTAGACGGACCCTGGTGTTGGCTCAGGAGTTGGGTGACGTAGCGGTGGAGGCGCAGGCATGCTACTCGCTGGGCAACACTTACACGCTATTGCGCGAGTTTAACACGGCTGTGCAGTACCATAGTCGCCACCTGGCCGCAGCGCGCCAGCTCGGTGACCTAGTGGGCGAGGGCCGTGCCAGCTGGTCACTCGGAAATGCGCACGCTGCGCTCGGAAATCACGAACGCGCACTCTACTTTGCGCAGAAGCATTATCAAATCTCCAAACAGGTGCTTAACAGGTTGATTGCTATTCACGCGTTTGTGGGTGATGAGGGGAGTGTCCCGGGTGCCGATCATGCAATTACGCATGATGATACTTCTATTCGTCAGTATCTCTGGATTTTGCTGGACATATTGCTCTATTCGATTCGATTTCGACTTACAATGTTTCTTTTATCAAGTATTACGACTTGAAATTCGGTGACTGCTGGCATCTCAAAGGCCATAGTTAAGTTGCTCTGTATTGTGTCATATTTGTAAAATAATGATTCTCTTTCAAATTAGTGAAGAGTGTAAATAGTGAAGAACAAAATTCAAAAGGTGTAGAATTTTACCTAAAGAGGAACCGATTTTTGAGACAAAACTGAAATATGGACACAAATTGCCTTCTACCCGCATGTTGACTGTCTAACAAGCGAGTGGACTGACTGACATCTTGTTGGGACAACAGGTCTTCAGTGTGTCTATCTTTATTCAAGTGCCCAGTCTAGTTACCAAAATATAAAGTTCTGCATTTCAGCCACTGAATTTTTTCGTAGGCTGTGAATATACAAAACATTATATAATATACATTACTGCATTTTGAATTTAAACCTAACTGATTGGTGACCCTGTGTCGAAAAACAGAAGCTTAACGCTGTCACCCCTAAATTTATGAAGCTGAATAATTGTGATTGAAGATAACTCGGAAACTCTCTTCTCAACCCAGCGACCCGGCTGGTCTCTCAACCCATCGTCTTGCACCGCAGCGGGAGGGATGGATTCATACGTTTGTCACTCCTGGACACACTGGCTCATAGATTCCTACCCACCCCTCGTACCTTTTTCCTTCCCAGAACTTCCGCTCCTTCATTTCCTTGAAAAGACCCACCACACATCATCCCCAAAGATGACGTAGGCCCTGAGGGAAATTATTTTCTTCAGGGTCTTCTTTGAAGAAGGTGGGTACGGTTCGCTCACTGACTTGGTAACAACCTTTTCCATAGACTCCAGTGACCTACTTGCCTCCTATCTCAAAGGGTTCAGTCGATGGCCCATAGTCTATTTAGGTATTCCCTCTTTCAACTCTCATTCTAAGGGTGCGTGTCGGCAAAGATGTCTTGTTTTTACAAAACGGAAGTTTCATTATTTATTTATTAAAATTTTTTTTTTCAGTTGGGTGATTCGCTGGGACTTGCTACAGCCCAGCTAAATATATGCGACTTGAGGAAAGTGCTAGGACTTCCTCCTATCGACCCCAGCCAAGATGCTGAGGGTACGAATGATATGAGTGGAGTGAATTTGGGAGTTACGTGTGACCCCATCATGGCCATGCGCGTTAGAAGACAATCCATGGAACAACTCAGTTTACTCCAGGTAAATAAAAATGCATCTTTATAATCTGACTACTTAGCTTGCTCCGGTTTAATCTAGTTGAAAGCTAAATCCTAATGAAAGCTAATCCTAAGCTAAGTCCCGAGTCAATTAGGGTAGAGTTTGGAAAATTAAAGATTGTGCTTTGCTTTTGGGTACTGCAGGCAGCTTTGCCGAAGTGATTTTATTGTGAAGTGATCCAGTGTGGTTCTGGATTCCCAATGCAGCTATTAAATATCTTTCAATTCCTCACTTGTTTGCCATACTCTAATTGAATTAAACAATGCTCTAGTTCAGGGATGGTAACCTCAGGAGACAAATCCAAGTTTTAATAATATGAAAATGATCTTGCTTTTCAGCCTTCTTCTTTCTGTCCTCATTTCACATCTGTAAGAATAAGCCAAATTAAAATATGCTTTATGAATATGATCCTTACCATGTCTGTATCATTTTCAGCTCACACCAGATGCAAAGAACGCATCGCAAAATACGGAACATTCCAAGACAATGGCATCCAAGAAGTTGACCAAGATGCAGTCCGAGGACGCCGGCCCTGCAGAGTCATTCTTCGACCTGCTCTCCCGCTGCCAGTCAGAGCGCATGGACGACCAGCGAGCCACTCTAGCGCAAGTTGGTAAAGCCAATCAGGCCCGCAAGCACTCCAGTATGAAGCTCACCAAGTTGCAAAGGTCCGCCAGCAATGACACCAAACACAATGTCAGGTATGGATGATTACCGAATACTCGCTGAATATTGTTTTGGTCAAATTTATTTGGCAATTAAGGCGATGCATTGCAAAATAGAAAAAAACTCTTTTAGAGGGTCCCAAACTATTGGGGCACATTTTGGAAATGAAAAAATGAAAAGTTTTCAATCATGCCTGTGGTAATTGTTGTTATTTGCGATTTTTATCTGTTACCACTGCAGCGACAACCTGTTCGAATTGTGTTGTAGGCGTTTATATGACCGAAGTAAGGTCAATTTTATCTTATTATAGTGAAATTGATAAAATATTGTCAAAATTTGAAGTCCTTTCCTGAACAGGTAATCAATTTTATTGGGCGTGTCGAAGGCCTAGGAGTAAAAAGGTCTTGTGTAAGGTGGTGCCATCAATTTTCTTTCAAATCGATGTAAATCTCACACCTAGGGATTATCTGTTTGATGGTATGGGTATCGCAGCGCGAGTTGAGGCATACACAATATATTGCTAAATATTGTATTTAATAAATAATATGATTGATCTTTCTGTTATGTACAGTAGAACCTCGTTAATTCGAAATCCAGCGGACATCAAAAATCAAATTTCGAATTAACGAATTCCCACGTAATTCGAAATTTTATGAAAAAAAAAATACGCCGAAAATCGATTTTCTCGGCCGCCTCTTCAAATCCGGGTGGTATTTTAGTTGTAAATTCGTATTAATACCAATTATTTCTTTATTTTCGCGGTCGATTGCCGTAGCGGCCGGCCCTGTAAATTCAGATATTCGCTATAAATTCGTAAAAATGCTATATATTTACGCGTAAATCGAGATTTTGCTGCCGATTTCGGTCGCGGCCTACCCTTTAAATTGAGATATTCGTAAAAATACGATATATTTCCGCGTAAATCGAGATTTCGCGGTAATTTTCCGTCGCGGCCGGCCTTTTATTTCAAATATCTGAATTTGAATTCGTAAAAATACGATATATTTCCGCGTAAAACGAGGATTCACGGCCGTTTTCCGTCGCGGCCGGCTCTTCAAATTCAGATATTCGAAATAAATTCATAAAAATGTGATATATTTCTGCGTAAATCGAATTTTGTCGGCAGTTTTTCGTCGCGGCCGGCCTTTTAAGTTCAGATATTTGAAGTAAATTCGTAAAAATATGTCATATTTCGGCATGGATCGAAATTTTTCGGCCGATTTCCGTCGCGGCCGGCTCTTCAAATTCAGATATTCGCTATAAATTCGTAAAAATGCTATATATTTACGCGTAAATCGAGATTTTGCTGCCGATTTCGGTCGCGGCCTACCCTTTAAATTGAGATATTCGTAAAAATACGATATATTTCCGCGTAAATCGAGATTTCGCGGTAATTTTCTGTCGCGGCCGGCTCTTCAAATTCAGATATTCGAAATAAATTCGTAAAAATATGATATATTTCCGCGTAAATCGAATTTTGTCGGCAGTTTTTCGTCGCGGCCGGCCTTTTAAGTTCAGATATTTGAAGTAAATTCGTAAAAATATGTCATATTTCGGCATGGATCGAAATTTTTCGGCCGATTTCCGTCGCGCCGTATTTTTTCAACGCGGATATTCGAAGTAAAGTTAGTAAAAATACGATATATTTACGCGTAAATCGAAATTACGCGGCCGAGTTTCGTCGCAGCCGACCCTTTAAATGCAGATATTTGGCGTAAACTCGTAAAACTACGACATATATCCGCGTAAAATGTATTTTCTCGGCCCTTTAAACTCGGATATTCGAAATAAATTTGAAAAAATACGACATTCCAGTGTAAATCGATTCAGATTTACAAAATAATAATACTAATTAGGACGATGTATAACCACGTAAAAATACATTTTTCGGCGTTTTACCGCCACGGCTGACTTTTAGATTCAGATTTACGAAATATTATGATTTATTTTCGCAAAAATCAATTTTTTTCGAATTACATGAACAAATTTTCGTGCGCGGACAAAAATAAATTTCGAATTACGAATTAACGAATTTCGAATTAAAAAAAATTTTGTATGAAAAAATTTTTCAGCGGAAATTTTTTTTGCGAAAATTTCGAATTACGCGTTTTTTCGAATTATCGGGGTTCGAATTAACGGGGTTCTACTGTACATATATCGTTGTTTAACATTATGTAGTACTGTTATTTTATTTATTCTTATTTTGCATAATTAATTAATGTGTTACTGATATTTGTATGAATTATTATGGAGTTATTTCAAATGTAATATGTAATTAAAAGATTGTTATTTCTGAATAATAATGAAGCGAACAAAAACTGGGATTATTTCCCACACTAGAAATAATGAATAACTCACCGTTAGGATGGGTGGTTTCACAGAATTTGAACAATTCATCAAATTTAAACATTCATTTTCGGGTTCTGTGAAAGTCCTGTTCAAGTTCTGTTATTATATCATTATTGGCTAGTTGCTTGACAGAACTGAAATAATAACAGAAAATCTTTCACAGAACTTAAAAATTAATTTTTAAATTTGAAGAATTGTTGAAATTCTCTGAAACAACCCATCCTGAAAATTTTCAAATTTGATCAACATACACACTTGACAAGGACATCAGTCTATGCTTCCCTATGGCTAATGTCTTTCTCAGGCGTCTCCTACTTCTTCCACCATTCATTACTGTATACCACAATGTTACTGTTAGAAAGCTACATTATATCGACTATAATTTGACTATCATTCCGGTGCAGAGACATTGCGTTAAGTATTCCTCGGGGATCCCTGACTTCTACCATTGAAACCACTCTTTAGCACTCCTGGTACTAATAAGAACTAATTTTGAACATTTCAGCGATATCGCTTGACAACTTTTTTTTTGTCAATGTTTGCTAGCGCAATAGAAATTTTTCTATCTTAAGATTTTATAAGTTTTTCCTTACATTGTTTTAATTCTTTGTTAAAAATTAAATGTCTGATTTAATACATTTTCTTTCAATTTATGTGAAGTGTTTCATAGAAAGATTATCTTAAATTATTAGATAGTATTTTAAATTCAAACTTATTCTTTGTTTTAATCATTTTAATTTAATTAATCATGTGGCTGCACTCTTATAGTAAATTCTTAACTCAGTGCAATGAACGAAGCCAAAAATATAGACAATTAACCTTAAATGCAAGTCATGTTTTCCACTTTTTAATGGTTTCTAATGTCAATCTATGAATAATGTCTACACAATTATTTAACCTTTTTTATCAGAAAATTCTAAGTAATAACAGCGGTCACTAACATACTGTAAGAGATGAAAGCTTCATTAGAGCACCTCATCTATTAATTAGAAATATATAAAGTGTAAATATACAAATCTTCAGGCCAAACAGGATTTCCAGAGTAGGCAAAATGCGTAAAATAAATGTGCCTGAATACAAAGAGCGAATAATGAAGCGATTTTATAAAATATATTATCAATAATACTGCCTTGATACATATCCAGTTGCCTGCAGTTTGATTTTCTTTGTATTGCAGCACGAACAGTGAAGCCATGCTGGAGATGATATTGGATCTTCAATCGGAACGCATGGACTCCCAGAGGGCGTCACTGCATCCTACCAAGAAGAATCTCATACAGTCTGAACCACTGAACCAAACTAAACCGAAGACAGACAAGGACAAACCAGATGACGATTTTCTAGATATGCTGGCTAGAGTCCAAGTAAGTACTTTTATTTTATTAAATTCAAGTGCATATTTATATGAACATCTTGAGTTGTTGCATCAATACTGAGGATCGTAATCGTTCCAGAGTGGAAGATACTCTCAGTATCGCCCTGGTGTAAGACCACCATTTAGAATTGAAACGTTGCTTGAAATGGCTACAGCCGTGTTTGGTGAACAGATCTGAATAGCCATAGTCTCACTGACTCCAGGGGTTGAGAGCAGTTGAGACTCTTGTATTGTACTCAGCAAAAAAACAAATCTCCACTCCAATTGCCTTGCAATCACCATTACCACCACCAAAGTCCTGCGCTGAATGAAGAGCTACAAACGTTGATGTTCTGGACTTCTGTTATATTTGATCATTCCATCGGTGATCTTCCTTTGCTTCTCTTGCCTTCCACTATACCAGTGATTGAATTTTTCCAGTTTTGAGTTCTTAGTTGGTGAGCTCCGTGTCCAAAGTATCTTAGCGTGCGTTGTGTACAAACAGTTGACAGCCTGTTTAGGGTGCATAACAATTCTAGAATTGAGGGATTGGTGCTCCCGAATTTCCATGGTATCTTGAACATTCTTCCTCTGTCGATCTGTTTCCTTTCGCTGGCTCTTATGTCCCATGTTTCCACATCGTTTTAAAATATGTGGGCATAATACATTTATCCCATGTGAAGTAATATTGTCCCTCAGTGATTGTGTTAATTGAACATTTATTGTAGTTTGTAACTTCTGATTGTTCAATCAATATGTCCCTATCGTCCTCGTCTCTAGGAACTAGTATGTTCAGGATAATAATTTAATGATGTTGATATTCTCACCTGATTTGTCCTTTCATAACAATTTTTCATTTAAATACCCTTACCATCAATTATCCATATAATATTCTACTTGCTGATGACCATGTTTTTGTTTGTCAGGGCTCCCGGTTGGAAGAACAGCGCACCGAGCTGCCCGCCAATCGCCCCATCAACAGGTCGGCTTGCACGGTCCCTGACGAGGATTTTTTCTCTCTCGTCGTCCGCGTACAAGGAGGACGAATGGAAGACCAGAGAGCTACGGTAATTTTTTTTTGCAATAGTGACGTAAGAACAATATGAGCATGACTTTAGAACACTTTAGTGGTCTTATGGTTTATTCTTTTAAAAACTTCTGCTGGAATCAAATCTTTAGCGACACAATGGTCATCGTTTTCAACCTTACCATTATGACATCTAAAGTGAAGTATTAGACATTTGGCTGAACCTAATATTATTTCACAGTAAATTAACCCCTTGAATGCCAGCAAATCCATTTGTAATGAAATAATGTGTCTTAAAAATGATTCTACTTATAGTATTTCATCATTTGCAAACATATTTATTTTATTTGTGAAAAAGCACATTGCAAAATCCTAGTTCTGATTTTCAAAAGTCATATAACTGTATTTATTTACCGGAAAGCCTGGACTAGAGAAGAACGCTTAGCTGAAAAATATATTATAAAATATTTGTATTTCTTCATTGTATTATTTTTTTTTTATGCACGGCGTGCCATTTGTCATTTTAGCCTGGCATTACAAGGATTAACTTACCAATTACTCCCAAGTCAATAGACTGCAAATGGCATCAAAGTAAAACTTTTTAATGATTAATTTAAGTTTTGCATTTATTGTTAATAATTTTTTTTGTTTTTCATACTGAAATGCAATATACACACATGAAATAAAATTTACATACATGAAATAACAATCTAAAACAAAAACAACTGCGCTGAAGTCTCGATCTCTACTGAAAGTTTGTTAAAGTACGGTTTTCTAAGGTTTGACATAACATACAAATAGATCGCCTAAGTTAAGTTTGCTAATTAACTTAACTTTAGGTGGTTCTACCTTTTACACCAGTCCTTCTTGAATGGCTGTAAAGACATTTCTATATAAATATTGTTTATACCAATCTTTTTGTGAGAATCCCAACTATAAATGTGTATAAAAAATATTATACAATTCTCCCATTTTGTTATCTTCTTGTCTCTTGTGTGGAAGAATATTTAATCAAAAGAAAACTATACCAAACCTGTAGATGGGTAATAAATCCTTACACTTATGGCTCTGGAGATGCATAAGTCGTTCTTGTTTTGTAATGATTTGTGCCTAAGTGAGAACCAAATTTTTTGTTATCTAATAAAAGATGTACATTTTTACACATAAAACATCTCTAAATGGCCCAAAACTGACTTTAACTTCAGTCGGGTTGTGGTGACTACTAGTAAAAAAAAATCATTCAAATATATAATTTTCTCAAAGATGTAGAGGTTTATAGCAAAATCACTTGAACTTTTTTGAACTGGACCCTATTTTTGCCCGCTTGACGTGTGTTAAAATACGCTAGGCCGCATTCGAAATAGTGACGTTATGGGTTGGCCATGATTTCGGTCAAATAGCTAAAAGTACATATATTAGTTTTATTGATGCACTTACTGACAAAAATAGCATTAACTATTTGATGGATATTCATTGTATCAATAATGTCAAGCCAAACTGTTAAAATGCATCATGCAAACACTAAGTAAAGAAAATCCACTACATTCGTAGCAAGGTACGCTATTCTGAGCACTATGCGCATAAGCATTAAAGTTGTGTTTTCCATGTTGGATGCTCTGGCCAAATACCTAGGCGGGCGGGAGAGAATACGCAAGTGCGAAATTCGAATTCTTTGCAGCTTTTTGGATACTGGGTACAAGATAACATCCAAACTGCTGCTGCTATGTGTGTATGCGGTTCATGGATATTCAAGCATACAACGACTTGTTCCGAGGCCGTATGTTGTGTTTTCGTGTGTATTAAATGCAATGATGCTGAGACGCTGTTTCACGAAGATATTTGAGCATTGAAAATGTATAACATTTTCGATTGGCTCTGTGCGTCATATCGTAAATTTAAAGCTATTAAATGTAGAGTACGAGGGATGCTGTAAATCCAAAACAAGTATGTAAGCAGATGCACGTATGTTTGGTATCATCTGTATAATAATTTTATGTATCCGTTTTCTTACCTAACACTTGATGAAGGTCTCTCGGAGTTGTTTCCACTTATAGCTTGCTGAATGCCAATATGACATAATGTAACCACCTATTAGCATAGTGTAACATCCTGTCTAACCTGAGACCAGCTCTTTGGGACTCAGTTGCCGAATAGGGGAAAACATGGAGAGAACTGCTTGTTGAAACATACATAACAGTATACAGTAGAACTCCCTTAATTCGAACCCCGATAATATGAAAAACCACATAATTCGAAATATTCGCCAAAAAAATTGCCAGAATTTTTTTTTTATAAACAGTTTTTTAATTCGGAAATCGTTAATTCGTAATTCGAATTTTTTTTTATTTCTGCGCATAAAAATTTGTATGTAGGTACATGTAATTCAAAAATTCGATTTTTACGAAAATAAATCATAAGATTTCATAAATCTGAATTAATTTTGTACCAAATTTTTTAAATCTGCAGTGGCTTACTAAATACAGTAGAACTTCGTTAATCCGAAATCCACGGGACATCAAAAATCAAATTTCAAATTAACAAATTCCCACGAAATTCAAAATTTTATGAAAAAAAAAAAAAAATACGCCGAAAATCGATTTTCTCGGCCGCCTCTTCAAATCCGGGTGGTATTTTAGTTGTAAATTCGTATTAATACCAATTATTTCTTTATTTTCGCGGCCGATTACCGTAGCGGCGGGCCCTTTAAATTCAGATATTCGCGATAAATTGCTATATATTTATCGTAAATCGAAATTTCGCTGCCGATTTCGGTCGCGGCCTACCCTTTAAATTGAGATATTCGTAAAAATACGATATATTTCCGTGTAAATCGAGATTTCGCGGTAATTTTCCGTCGCGGCCGGCCCTTTATATCAAATATCTGAATTTAAATTCGTAAAAATGCGATATATTTCCGCGTAAAACGAGAATTCGCGGCCGTATTCCGTCGCGGCCGGCTCTAAATTCAGATATTCAAAATAAAAATTTTTTGTAAGGTTTTTTTATTATTAAATAAATAAAAAGTTGAACATCTTATTTGCATAATTTTTATTTACGTATACAATATATGTATAATTAAAAATTTGATTTGGTATGATAGTCCTTAAAGCATCCAACACACGTTTTTCAAGCAAGGTTAACGATACCAGAACCATTTAAAAAAATCACTATGACGCTGAACGCTAACAAAACTTAATTTGTAATTATCAAAGAAAAAGTTTACCGACGTATTATGCCAATGAATGCTTCATTATAACATTTTATAACTGTAGCCAATGCCAATCTTGCTAGCTAGATCTATTTATGACAAGTGAGGGTTTACAATCGAAATAAACAGCCTGTTGAGTCTTACAATGTGTGCTTAATTATCCATCTGAACGCAGTTTATTGGAGCTAATGATTATCATCAAGCTAGTGATAATATGATGAACAACTTAGTGATATTTTTCTTAGAAGCTTCTAACTAGTTGATGAGAGGTATAATGCATTTAGTGTTTTGGGGAAGAAATTGAGAAACATGAAAGCGGAATCGTTAAAACAATCATTGACTGTAAATTTTATCAATAAATGTAAAATACATTTTTTTTAATTACTCTATCTTTTAAACATATTACTGTCAAATATATTGATATGTAGTAAGTAGGCAGATACATAAGACTTTAAAAAAATCCTATTTCTGATATAACAAGTAATGGCTATAAGGTGCCAATTATGTCGGTCCCCTCATGGTCGTTATAACTAAGTTTGACTGAGCAAAAATTTGCACATCATTTAAAGAGTGAGAAATGTACTGACAATTCAACTCACCTACAAAAAGTGATATAAAGTCATGAAAAGTGATACAAAAACTAGGTTAAATAGGTTACATAGGTAACTATTAAACCTAGTTTTTAAATTAATTAAATTAAAAATTGTTCGATTTTCATTTTGATAAAATATCATGAAACCCATCCTAAGTAATTTCCAATCTTTTTCTTCCCATCTATTTCTTTTTGTCACTTCCTTCATTCGTCGGCATTACCTAAGTTATTGAGATCTAAATTCTTTTTATCTCATTTGTGTTTTAAAGCATCATTATTTCTCTTGTTCTAGGTTCCTCATCCTGATGCAAAACTGACCAAGCCTACCACGGCTGCCAAGAAGTAGAGACTCCCTGAGATATTGTTGGTGCTCAAACGGTTTGTACGGTTATAAAATTGTTGGCCTACTTTGCATCAAATGCTCCCTTATCAATTAAGTATTGTGTAATTGTTAAGTGGCGCACTATTGGCTTCCAATTTTACAATATTTGGATGGTAAACCCTAATTTTATAAAGATAATCATTTCTCTTCCCTAAAAAAAAGGAGTTTTAGAAATCTCTCGAAATAAGCATTGAATATTGTTATCTTTAATGACAGCTAATCTTTGTTCATCTTGGCTCCTTCCATTGATATCAAGAGGAAGTATTGCTCAAGTGCATGAGTTGGTATGTTCTGGTTTTTATTATTATCGATACTGACTGAGCTTGATATTTTAACATGTTATTATGATAGAGTAGTTCTTTATAGAGTTAAGTCAACTATATCCTTACAAATTAATTTAAGTTAGTTTTATTGGTTTGAAGGGAAAAGGAGCGTTGCTTTAATAATTATTATATTGGAAAAAGGAGCGCACAATTTAACATTCAAATACTTTTCAGTCCATAGACTTTAAATCATTATTACTTCCACTAGTTGGAGAAAAAGATTACATTATATATAATGCTGCCATACAATATTGCTCAAAAGGGAGATTTTTTTATTCCACTGATGGATGTAAAACTGCCATGATTTCAGTTAGGGAACTGACTATCCCTGTGTTTTCTTTTTTAGTGTGAAAATAAATCATACCTACAAATTATTATACTAAGTGCGCTGGTATTATTTATTAGAATGATTTGGATCTTATTTACAAAAGGAGATAATTTAAGTAAACATTTTCCTGAGGGGGAAATAAAAAAATAAAATTATAAGTAAAATGAAAATAGGGAACAATAATTTTAAATTTTAACACATTCACAAACACCATGACTATTGAGGTCATTTTTAGAGGATATGTAATATGACCCAACATCTATTGACATTTTTTTAGAGGAGATGTGAAGTGACACAACATACATAATGTTAACAAATCTCAACACCTAGTGAGGTTAAATATCCTAGCAATAAAATGTATAGAAACAATAAAACAGTGGCAGTTGGTGACTTTTGGGTGTACTAGAGTGCTAATGTTAAAATGGCATTACTGAAACATCCATTTTTTTGTGAAAAAGTCTTTTTTTTTTTTTAATTCGGTTTTTTATATGAATTTTCAGGATATCCGTACAGCGCTTGGCCAATCTGAATTTTCCTGAAAATATTCATACATAAAATTGAATTATCGAAAAATATATAAAAAAAATTTTTGGACTAAACAGCATCAATATGTCGATTTTTTTCAAACTTAGCCCTCTATCACACTCAAAAGTCACGAGCCGCCACTGAATATAAACATCTTTTAGTTGAGGACGCGATACGACACAAAAGACAAGGAAGTCAAGTTTTGTGTTGTAGTATTGTCTCTATGTGTCACAATGCCCACAAACTGCCACAAACTCTTCTATTCTTGTTAGCGTCATACCTTTTGTGTCATGCAACAACATACATAATGTGTCGTACAGCGACATATGCAACAGCATGTGTCGTATTATGAACCTCTATTTTCTGGCAATTGTCCGTCAATGGGTTAAGCGCATATTTAAAATTTATAAAATTATATTAGTGTCTATGCTTATTGCTCTGGCAATAGTGTCTATGCTTATTGCTCTGGCAATAGTGTCTATGCTTATTGCTCTGGCAATAGAAAATTTTCCATATTTGATAATTTTTATTTCAAAGCTGTTCTTCAAAAGTATATATTTTTCAATATGTTAATGTGACTTTTTTAATTCACATTCCCTCCCTGAGGGAAAAGTTTGTGTATGTGTGCTTAAACGTATGATTGGATTTTATAAGTTTTAAATGTCACAATATTTTCATTTTACTGTTCAAAATTTCTCAGCTTCAAAACTTATGTCATCCTTAGAATAATATGTATTGTTGAATGATTGAGGGTGAGAATCCTAACACCAAATACGGTTGACTATGGTTGAGGAGTTTACATGACAACCAGTTATGACTTTCAATATTGTGTTTTTATTTGTGAGAATATGTACTAAAGAGACTTTAATGTGCTAAAACAATGATATTAGATAGATAACAAATATTATTTGCTCTCAAAACAATGAATTTATTCTCTTATAAGAGGTTTTGATACATTTAGTTAAAATCAAAAATAAGGTTAGTGAACCAGGTGTTTGAATACATTTATTTAAAGGTTTCATCGAAAACGGCCATGACTAGAGATAGTATATTTATTATAAAGGCATATTTTTATCTGAATCACCACAATCATGAATTATTTATCCTTTTCCCTTCAGTATACACAGATAAGCTTTAATCACAAATAATTATTTTTTTCATGGCATTCGTAATGCCTTCTTGTAATTCGATTGTAAATAAACATATTATTCATTTTATAGGCATATTCAGCATTTGAGATTTCGTAAATATTCTCTTCCATAATGTTAAAGAATCCATCGTACAGTAACTTACTCCATAGATAATTCTCCACTTAGATAAGTGTGAGTGATGACAGTAAGTACATTAATGAATGAAGCTAGATTGATACTAATCGTCCATATTATTGTCCATACAAATAAGTAGATTGGATCTCATAATTGCAGTTTAGAATAATGATTATCTAGTTACATTATTCATCACGTACCGTGCGTGCAATGCCATAGTGTGATTTGGGGCGGAATCTGGACAAGTTAGGTTTCAGTGTTATTCATGGAGTGGGAGGTTTTATTACAAATTGTGATGGTGCACTATGTAAACAATATTGTTGCTTTTATATATTTATGTATTCCAATAATCAATATGGTTAGAAGTAGTGTGCCAAAGCCTAGAATTTAATGAATTAGTAATATGAACTACTTTTAAAAAACCCTAACCATTAATTTGATAAGTACATATAATAAAATATTGTTAACCTTACGATATGCATAGTTAACCAATGGTTCTAATATTTACTTGTGAATTGACGGTATCGTCATTTCGTGGAGTTATTATTTTCATGCCACTAATATTGAGACTCGAAATAAACTCTTTTAATTTAATACATGATAACATAAATGTAAATTATAATATATTATAGTAAATAATTAATATTTACCATTAAATGATTAATGTTTGGATTGGTAAAAGCAATCAAGCACAATTATGCACTAGGTTACACTTAATATGGATAATGTAATGTTCTAATCCATTACTTCTATATATTTATACTAATATTCCAATGAAATTTAATTGAATGATAGTGACGAAAAGTTGTTTTTTTTTTGTTTAAGCAATAAAATAAGGGTTTTATTAGAATCATGTTTTCAATTACTAACATTACACTTTACTGTTTCTGGTTTCGAAGGTAGTAGATGAGCTCATTGTGAATGACATTTGCCCAATCTACTGGTGCTGTTATTGTAATACAAGTTACTTATATTATTTTTTGTCTCAAACTGTTACAGCCTGTAAAAATGTTTTATCATATCGAATAAGACACTTTTTTAAGGCAGGTGTGGTTATCGTTATTGATGAAGCAACGTAAATATTGAATATTTTGTTAACAGTTATAATAAAATAATAAACTTATTATACAATGAAGTTGATTTTTATTAATTTTTTAAAACATGTTTTTATTTCTTGTAAAACTAAAGAATGAGTCTTTCGTGATTTATAAGGGCCTGATTGGTTGGCACGTTCAAGGTGGCACACTTTTAGTATTCCCTGAACAAAATAATCCGAAGGCGTTAACTGCTTGATTTTCTTGAGTGTCCCAACATTTTCCTGGTACCGTATTATTAAGAAAATAATTATTTAAGTTCAGCACGCTAACACAACCAATACTACAAATTAAAATTATTTATCTGCAAATTTTGATTTGGGTAGTTAAGAAAATGTTTCTAGTGACAAAAATCCAGTGAAAACATTTTCGAGCGTTTTACTAAAATTTCCAGAACTTCATATTAATATTTAGAATATCCTACATATTTATGTGTTTCATAACTTACTTTAAAGCTTTCTAAAAACTATGTCACTGGAAATCTTACAAATTCTCCCAACCACCCTGATAAAATTATCAGATAAATCTACGATTTCACGACCTCCGTGGTCGAGGGGTAAGGCTCTCAACTAGCAATCTGGAGGTCACGGGTTCAAATCCCTGCGAGTGCACGAAACTTTTATCTGATTGAAATGTCTTTAGCCGTGTTTGGTGACCAGATCTGAATTTATTTCCCACCTTCCTCTTCTCCCATTTTCTTCCCCTCCCCACTACCTTCATTCTCACAACATAACCCAATTGTGGATTCCATGGTCTCACAGGTTCCAGGCGGTTGTGACTCTTGTGTGGAATTCACTTAAAAAAAATTAAAAAACATACATGTATCATATCATAACGCCGTTCCGCAGGGGTAGGCATAGAGGACTGACCGCCAAACAAGTCTGTCTTTGCATACACTCCTTGCTTCATTCATATTCATACCTCGTCTCATGCATACTCTTCTGCTATTCAGACTCTTGACATGGCACGACTCAAGTTCTGGTTCAATTGAATGCGCCATGTCTTCCTCAGGCTTGCCTGACTTTTTTTACCATTCCCATTCGCGTCTTATTCTTCTTACACTCTTTTCTTTGTTCATTAGCACTATTTGTCGAAACCATCTCTTTCTAAATCTTACTCTTATTAAGCTTACATCAGCCTTGCATTTTTTTAGAATCTCCACATTTCTCACACGATCATACATGGTTTTACCACATATTATGCATCTCATTTCTACTGCTTTCAATCTACCTTCGTCCTTCCTCTGCCAGTTCCTTGCCTCACTGCCGTACATTAGGGTAGGTATCAGCACTCCATTGTGAACTGCTATCTTCGCTGCTTTGGACAATTTTTGTTAGTGCCAACCGCGTTCAGTCCTACATTAATGCAGTTTCTTACATTTACCGTTCTTTCAATATCTTCAGTCTCTAATCAGCATTTCCATTAGTAGTGGAATTTCTTGCGATGGACTACAAAGTGTATATTAATTTAAATTTTTTATGTGCCCTCCTTAGCAAGAAGCGGGACAATAAATCAAAACTATGCTGTTGAGTCTCTCTGGAATTTTTAACTTTAAATTTTGATGACATTGATGGGACTACATCATCACCAATTTACTTTATTTAGGGAGGGGAAGGAGAAGGGAAACAGGAAGAATGAGAAGTAACTGGCTATTCCGATCTGGTCACTTAACATGGTTCATACCATTTCAGGCAACCTTTGCAACAGGCAACAGATCAGATCATTATAAAACAACAAGCCCCAACTTCCGTTACTAATATTGATTCGAAGATCTAGGCAATCACATCGATGCGTACCAACACTACTAGGATGACAGCTCGTTTTGCTCGCTACGCGCTGATCAGTTCAGATCTAACAGAGCGGCAAGGAACACATTACGGAGGCGAAGACACCAGGGCAACGATGGCGGCTCATCGTATTTCGACTTGTGAAGAATAATCATATTATTTAGTTTTCTTTCTCATAATTTTTGGTTTGTCATGTTGTAGCATATTTAAATAATTACTTGTTTGTGATGTTTAAACAAAGTGGTCCCCTATAAATTCATTGATTATTCGACTAACTTAAATATAATATTGTTTAGACATTCGTTAAATAACTCTCAGAAATTATCTTTGAGTTCCTGACCACCCTTGGAGATTTAAATTAAATAAATATGGAGGACTTTTATAACTTCAAACTTTAAATTATAAAAATATATGTCGTTAACCAGAAGTTGATTTTCATTTACATTAAAATCATGTTTTTTGTGTCTTATTTACACTTTTTCTACCTCTTCTTATAATTATTAACTATTACATTTGGCTATTACTACTACTACTATATTTTTTTTATATTTTACACATTTAAATCTACATGGCATTTCTAGTGTTTATTATACATTCAGTGGTTGCGAAAAATTCTTCCTACCTTATATTATACCTACAGTACCTGATTCTACAAAATATCAATATATGCAGAGTGCGGCAAAACTGACAGTGCGGTTTTGATGGGGTAAAGGGCTAAAAGATTTATTTTATTTTATTCCGTACATCGTGCCGTTTTATGCATCAAGTCATGAAGATGACATCAGAAAGATGATGGCCCTAGCAGCGATACACCGGTGAAGGGGACTTCTGAAGTTTTCGGCCGCATTTTGGCACATCTCGACATTTTCCTTCAGATAGCCCCACAGGAAGAAGTCGCAAATTGCAGTAGGAACGCCCGCTGAGTGGCGACCCATCAAATCTGACCGAAGGCTGTTACTTTTGCTGGGACATAATTCTAATAATGCCCCCTTAAATGCCGATTTTCGGCCCGTCAGCGTTCGATCAAATTCTTGGTTGACCGTCGAACATAACGACCCCTTCAAATTTGACCAAAGGCTATTAACATTTGCTGTTATTTGACGTATTTCAAATTATTTACGTATAAGTAAATAATTTAAAAATTGCGCTGAATGTCGATTTGCCGACGTCGAATGACGTGAGACGGGAATTCAAACACCTGAGTTTAAGCGGGCCACAGACAGCTGCGTACGAAATCCACGGCCACGATTGACACAAAAGCTACGTGGCATGATACAGCGATGTGGTCACACATCGCTGTATCATGCTACGCCACTAAAAGCCGTCGTGGCTGCCGTGGACGCCACAAGCTTCGCTCGGCCGGTGCATCCGCTGCAGGACACGCATGTGCCTCTGACGTCACTTACCCACGCAGCCGTGCGTAACTTGCGCGTGGCCCGCTATGTGTGGATATGTGAGGCACCTCATAGTGATCGAAGCTAAGGCGGACCACAGACAATGTGTGACCACATCGCTGTATCAAGCCACGTAGTTTCATGCCCGCTTAAAGCGCCTGTCTTATTTTCGTTCTTCGCCGTACGATTTTGAAGTCTGTTTATTTTTTCTCCCTTTCCCGCCTCTTCTTAAATGAGCCTACAACATTCCTCTCATATTCCACTTAGATACGATGGCAACAATATAACGTTTTTGATATAAATACTTTAATATTTGAATAATCTTCTGACAATTCAATAATACTCTTCACGATTAGGAAATTAAACCCCGTTATACTTGTAAACTCGCTCGGTTATGATTAGCAACATGTACATAGTTATACCATGAACATCAACGAGTTAAGTATAAGTACCTACATATAATAGAGGTCCCTAATATTATGTTATTGAAAGATCACTATTACGCAACTTTGTATTGAACTTCATAAAATTAACGAGGATTCTATCTTTTAACTTTTATTCACGGAATTTTAATAAATAATAACATACCTATTTCAATCTGATGTAAGATTTACTCCAAAGAAAAAATAATAAAGGGGGTAGTACGTAGAATTTATATACATTCCTACCATATTTAATACATTTATTCTTGTAAATTTAATGCGTAGCCAACTTGTAAATTTCTTGCGTCCAACCTAGCGAACTTTATTGACTAGGGGTAAGTCAGAAAAATGCAGCGTTCACAGGAGGACGGTAGAATATTGTTTTGTCTCAGCTCCGGACCCACTGTCCTAGTGTGAACAGTTTGGAAGACAGGACAATGAACCAAGACATTGTCCCAGAGAGAGACGGGCAAGTTATCTCCGCAGGAGATATGGTAGTATCTTACCCCCATCAACGCGCCCGGCAGCGTTGTCCACGTGTTAAAGATAGAAGATGGAGATTCTGCAGCAAGAATCCTAGGTGGTGAAGAAACTGGACTAGCTGCTGCAGCGAAAGAGTCCACCGCGTCCTTCGAGAGTGTCAGCACAAGGTTCGTCATCCGTCCATGTATGTGTCTGCTGCTAATAAAGCGCTGAAAAAATATCTTCTCAAAGATATCAGACCTTGGCAGCACCGCTGTGACGTTCGACGAAGATAGAAGACTCTGCAGCAAGAATCCTAGGTGGTGAAGAAAGTGGACCAGCTGCTGCAGCGAGAGAGTCCACCTCGTCCACCAACAGTGCCAGCACGAGGTTCGTCATCCGTCCAGGTATGTGTCTGCTGCTAATAAAGCGCTGACACAATATCCTTACGTAGATAACATGGCGTAGATATGGCAGCACCGCTTTGACGTTCGGCGAGACTATAATTAATCTCCATATAATCCTATTCCTGGTGATTGTGTTAGTTAGTGGTGCGTTGAGCCCTCAATAAAAAGCGACGGTCGGTATAATAAATTACCCCTGGCTTAACGAAATACTTGCTAGGGCCTTCAAAGTTTCCGAGAATTCTGTTGAAAACATCTGGCGTACAGTTACCGATCCTCGTCCCAAGTTCATCGCAAGCGAATTTCGAATATTTTTTTGCAAAAATTTCGATTATTAAGTTTTAACACACTGCACTCAAATCACAGTTTATAAAGTTCTAATAAGTTGTTGTTAAGTTTATTTAAAATGTTGATTGATTGATTTTTAAAATAATTACAAAGGGATGTCGCCTCACTTCCCTTGAAAATAATAAAAAAAACACAAAGCGGTTGGATGACGCGTTCGGACGCGTCCGGCTGCCAAGGAGGGCGCTATACTAACTATGGTAGAATTGTTGTATTTTCCCATTGTCGTGCCATGCGCGGTCGAGTCTCTTCACTGAGCAGAGACTGGACAATATTGTATTGTCCTCGTGTGATCCCGGCATAATGGTACGCAGACTAAAGACTTGAGTTGATTACCGTGTTTTATTAACGATTGAGTACAATCATCACAAACTTCCCAACAGCTAGAGGAAATTCCTATCTGGCAGTGGCTTTCCTAGACTTTGCTTTTTCATTTGCGCGATTTTCCAAAAACAAGAGTTTTATAACAGTTATTTAACTTTTTGTATGTATGTAAATATTACAAATGTACATATTTTTAATATAATTTCGTCTGTGATGTAAGTATTGTTTGATTCCGAACCTAATAAATATTATTACCTATGTGGGTAATTCGATCACGGAAGCTTTCGTCACTGCATCTCTAAATCAAACACATCATTCCGAATATCCTGACAGTATCGTTAATAATTGTCTTTAGTAGATTTATTACCAATTTGAAGGAACGTGCACGTTGGACGTCCACACAAGCGCAATCTTCGTCAATTTTAAAACATTTCGCTTTTAAAAATAATAACTGAATAACACACCTAAAAATAAAGTTATAAAACAAATAAGGAAAAGATTCCGCAGGACAGAATAACAAAACTGTTTTTTGTTTATGTGAATACACAGCCCTACAGTCCCAACTGCTCCGAATCGTCTGGAGCCAGTGAGACTATGACATCCTCAATTGGGATGTGTTGTGAGGATAAAGGTAGTAGGGAAGGGAACGAGATGGGGAGATAAAGGTCAATTAAGTTGTTAATGACTCTGTGTAACAAAACCAGGTCTGACATAATTCTCCTGTCCAGAGTTATTAGATTAGTTATTAGATGCAATTGATTCATCAATCGGACATAATTAATGTTTTCAATTGGAATTCTTATCTTAAAATTGTATAATTCACAGCATGAGGAAACGTACTTTACTAATTTTAATCTGTAAATGTGAGACTTGCAAAAGTTGCATGACTCCGAGTGCAGAGGAAGAGCCCTTATTAGAATAAGAATGTGCGGGGCCTTGCACGCACGCTCGAACATGTCCGCTAACCACCCCGGAACGGAATGTTGCCTCCAGCTCCTGTTGCTTCCGACAAGAAGTGACGTTTTTTTACCACTGCCATAAACGTAAACTGGCAAGATACAATTGCCTATTATTGCTTATAGCCGAACATTGTTGTCTTACCCGGCAATGGTAAGGCGTCAGCCGTCAATATTGCCTTCTACCTACCGCAAGAGTACAAATTCACAAGACAAAAACGGGACATTTTCAACTCCACCAAATTTGTATAATCTTGGAAGCAAAATGTGAAGTGAAGTTCGAAATAACAGTTTTTGTAAGTGTCACAACAAAGGGACATGTATGGGCCGGTATCCTGATACCAGTTGATTTTTATGCACACTAAGTAAGTGATCCTTGCTAAAATTTAAGCATAATAATTCAGCCGCTTGCTAGCCGAACGATTAGTTACACATTACACATCTGTGAAATTTGACATTTAGGTAAATAATTGCATTATTTTGTCTCGCAAAAGTGTATGCTAATTGCCTATATTATCCACGAGAACTTCGATGATTCATCGAGCGATGAGGAATGTCGATGATATTAACTGCCTAAGGATAGTAAAATCCTTGTTTTGACTCGACCACTTTGCATTTCATAAGTCTGTGTCTTCCGTGTTTGATAGTACATTTTTATTTATTTTGCCACTGTTTGAAAGCTGTCATCAGCTGTATTAATCAACATTACGCTTAGTCTACTTTTTACAGAACTACTAGTTGATAAAGGATAGTACTCAATTTGAAACAGTTTGGCAAGTAAGTACCTACAAGAGGGACTTTGAAAGTTCCAATGTGAGAACGCAGATTGTTGTCAACAGATAGTTCATTATAATTTTATGAATGAGTGAATGAATTAATTTCCTCATCATTTCAATTGATTCTTCATTGCTGAGGATCGTGTACCCCTCTCCAATCTCCCTGGTGAACAAGGTTCCTCAACTCCTCGCGAGCTACTGACATCGACGTTCCGGACGTGGGTCTGGTGATACTTGATCGCTTCAACGCATCGGTGTCCTTCCTTTGCTTTCCGTCCAAACACCTTGCCAGTGACCAAAAGTTTCTTCAGGTTTAAGTTCTCAATTTGGCGAGCACCATGTCCAAATGGATTCGCTATAGGCAGTCAGTTGATAGCAATGATAGCATTTTGTGTATGCATAGCTCTTCCAGATTGGATATATTAGTGCATGCGCCTTGATGTCAACGGAATCTTGAGCATTTTTCTCCACTTTTGATACCACCACTTTTCGAGGGAGTCTATACACTTCAAACAAATGTCCAAATCCGCTCCGACAACTCTATTATTACAAATTTTAACTGAGCAATATATACAATGAGTGCAAGTGGCTAGTGTTATCAAATGGTGTGATCAGTGCGATGTCTAATTTTCGGTATTCTCATTATCCAGAAACAAATATTAGACCCTGTTTTTTCGCATTTTCTGAAAACGTATTGTCAACTTTTTTATACAAAGCGTTGTAAATTTATTATTGAATTACTTATATAAAGTTAATAAATTTGTAGGTACTATGAAGAACTGAGTCAGTAATTAATTTGCTTCCAAAGTGGGCTGAGACCAAAAATAAATAAAAAAAAACAACCATTTGGTTGTAATGGATGTGCAATTATTATTGCTTAAGAGCAAGTAGATATTTTAATTCATTAAAGTTCCTACATAAGTCTCTTAATTAAAAAATCTATATATTTATATATATATATACCATGGATATATGGGATCCAAACGCGATGTCAAGTCAGCCACCGACCGGTATATATTGGTGTTTGGATTCTATACAAGTGTAGTGTGTTTAATTCCTCGGCTGGCCAAGTCCTCCATCACAACGCAAGCAACATCTTACGCTTACTGTGGTGGTAATAAGAAATTTCAAATATTGTCAGGTTATTCGTAACCCGGGAACCCCGGGAAACCCGGGTCTTACTTTAAATTTAAAAAAAAATGTTTCTTTCTTTGTTCCCTATAGACTCAAAAAACTGCTGGACCAATTTCGCTGATAATCACTGTCACTGTTTTTAAAGAGTGGTTGGATTGTAGAAGAAGTCAGGACGCTCGAAAAAGGCTTAACGCATTATCTCTGCACTGGAATGAGATACGGAGTCGAATAAAAGTTGACATGTAGTATTTTTAAATAGTAACATTGTGGTATATGTTAGTGAATGGTGGAAGTCGGGCACGTCCAAGTGAAACGAAAAAATATAAAAGTAAATTTTTCAATTATTTGCTTCTTAAAATAGACCCAGTTTTCAAGTACGGGAGAATTCACAACCCCAGAAATTTACTCTAAGCCATTCATAACACGGGCAACACCAGATACACATTAGCTAGTAATAAGTAAATATCAAACTTTCTTTACACCATTCGATAAAAATTGTCGGGAGGTTTGAAAACCAATTGTTCGGTACAAAATGATTCTGCTATTATGATTACGAAAGGGTCTGAACACAGTGGGTCTGAAGTATCTTGGTAAATTTCGAGTCATTTTGACAGTGAACTTCGTAAGTTCGGAATATTCGTTTTACTAAAAAATATATTTCTTTGTTTGGTACTATGTATAAAAAAAGAAAATTTAAGTTTTATTATCTATTTAAATTTATTTTATTGATAAAATCAACAGATATAATATTTTATGAGGTATGGTAAAACACGTATAATAATTGAACAACCAAAGGGTTTTACTGATGTTTCTTAATTATTATTAGTGAATATAAAAGAAAAAATTGTTACAATAGCCTATGGGGGTGGGAGTGAGGTGAAGTGAACGGATCTAATAGTATATGTAGAGTAACTAATGTGTATTGAATGTAATGTAATTTTATCATTGATTTTAGGTTTAAAGATGTTTGAGAGTTATAAGTCAAATTCATAGTATGAAATATTGAAATGTATGAAGCGAGGTGGATTGATATATTTTGTTTTCAGTTAGTTGGTTTGTCTGATGGGCATTCTCAATTGAAGTCTTTTAAATAATTTAGGGCAATCTATCACAGAGGAGGCTATTTTTAATAAAAACAGTATTTCTGCAGAATTTCCACGACTTTTTTCGATGGGGACGATAACTCCGAATGTCAAGATATCTTAGAAAACTATTTTGGACTTTCTCAATCCTTTCTGTGTGCGATATTGACCTGGGATTTTAAACTTGGGAGGCGTAGAGCATTTACATAGTATTTACTTTTTTTAAATATTTGCAGGTTATGAGTACAAAGCCAAGTATGGAGGCTTTTGCAATCATGGATTCGATATGGCGGTGAAAAAGTAATCTCGGGTCTAACATTTCTCCCAAATCCTTGGCCTTCGTCATATTTATCAGTATTGTGCCGTTAACCCTTTCACACCCGCATTATTATTTCTACATATATAAAATATATAATGCTTGATAATACCTCATAAAATTATATGAAAATTTTTGGTTTAATTTTTTTTTTTAGAAATTATTCCGTCCATAAATTTCCGTCTCTACCAGTGTTAATTTGAATGAACATTGAAATTCATTTACAATATTCTGGCAAATGACTGTGAACAGTTTATCGTTGTTGTGGCGGGAATAAGGATTTCAACAGAGCGGGAAAAATAGACGCCACAGTAAAGATTACAAGCTATATGAAAACAAAAACACATGCTTTTCTAAATCGCTACCGTTACGGTAAAAAAATTCACAAAGTTCGTGTTAATTTGAATTAAAACTGGGGCTGAAAGGGTTAAGGGCATAATCAAAAGAAATTGTTTTTTATTCCAAAAATATATATTTGAAAATTGAGTTGTGTACAATGTTGATACTCTTACGAAACTGGATAACGGCAACAAAACGTATAATAAAAATAATTTAATTACTATCATTGTTTTATTCCAGGGCTCTATCGGTCTTTCAGACTTCCAACGCCAACCCCATTACTAAATGGCATATGAGTAAATATTTATGTTCTATTTCAAAGGGGCGATAGAGTATAGCATATTATTTTTACTGTTTCCCCGTCAATTAACCCGCTCCCAATCACGGCCGATGTGTACTGTGTACAGTACAGCGTGCATTGTTCAGTGTTTGATTTGTACACAGGTATCGGCAGATATCGGCAGGTATCGGCAGGTAATAGGTACGGTGTGAACTCCGACTTTGTTGGGCGGCGAGTGCAGTTTTATTGCCACGCGCAAGTAGATCAAGGTCGCGCTCCCCGGGCCCGAGCGCATGCGCGATGCACCGGTCGGGGGAGGAAATATACGTTTGGACGGCCGTCAAAACTAAGTACCATACTATTAAAATATTTACTTATTACAAGTCACGTGATAGGTTTTAAATTAATAATGATTACTTTTACAAGTTATGCGATATCTATTAAATTAATAATGATTACTTTTAAAGGTTACGTGAAATGTTTTAAATTAATAAAGATTAATTTTCAATTAATAATAATTATGATTAAAAGGTACGTGATATGTTTTAATGAATAATGATTACTTTTACAAATAAAGTAATAAGTTTTACGTGAATAATGATAACTTTTACAAAAAAAACGGTATATTCAGGTTACCAGAATATTCATTGGTTGTTGCCAACAAGAATTTAAAACTACCAAGATAGATACCAACTATTTGTATTATGTTGTCAGTAAGGAAAGCACAAATAAAAATATTGAATAAGTAGTACACATGTAGTAGTCAAGATGTATGTTGAATGTATACAATGCATGTATATCCAGGTAAGCCCGAAAGTTTAGATGAAACTCTCAGTCGGAATGACGCCCCGCGCAAGTGACGCCGGCGGGAGCCACCCGGGTGTGCACTATTTAGTGTTTGATATTTTGCATCTCCGGAAATAGCCTTCTAGGCGCGCTTTTCCGCGCTCGAGTCACAGTTAACCCGGCGAGTCCTGTCCGCCACCGCGCGTTCGAGCACCGCGACACCCGCCCGCCCGCCGACCGCACATCTGTCAGAAGCGCAAGTGACATAAACATAACCGTGCTCCCAACTGTGATACTGTGACTGATGATGCAGGAACCGGCTGAACAAACCGCAACGAACCCTCCATTTAGGTAACGAATTTCATCACTTTTCCGCCGAATTTTGTTTACACTACGCAAAATAACCTCAAAAATTATGGGGTAGGTAAGTGCCGCTTCTATTGACTTTTGGTACTGCGGCGATTTAAATTCACCTTTATGATCAGTGTTCAATTATTATGAGATTTATAATAATGACGTGAGATATGTCATAGGTAAAAGGCTTATTTGTATATGTTATAAAAATCAATATACCCGCGAAAACCGGTGTAAGTGGGTTACCAGTCAGCAGTATGAGAACTACTACACTTGTCAGCGGGAGGTAAACATTCATTATGACATCCCCAAAACATTGAACCGGCGACGAGGCGGAGGTGAACGACTGATATTACTTTAATATTAAATGGAACCGATATAAACCTGACAATTTCTTCAACTTGTGATTTGTTATGTTGTTTATTTTTAGATCACTTTAGGTACATGTATTTATAATTTATTGTAATTAACATGGCACGTATTTAAAATTATTATTTGCGCGTAAATCCTTTGGGAATATTATTTCCTTCACTCTTTTTTTTTGTCTGTAGATAAAGTAGAAAAAATATAAACTAACATACATATATAAATAAAACTTTTACATTACAAATGAGGCCACTTTGTACTTTCTGATTGTCGTACTAATTTTGAAGTCGTTTATCTCAATATAATAAGAAGATATTTTTCAGTGTTTTTTTATTTTTAACTTATTGTGTGACATTACTATTTGTGTTCACTATCTTAGGTTGTGTACGGACCTTAGAGCTTTCTCTCGGAGATATCGTTGGGAATTCTAAGGTCTCTGGGATTTCCACATCTTTTTGGTTCTCCAATTTTCCCCAATGAAGCAAAACAAGCATTCATATTATGTTATTTTATTAAACATCTGAGGTGTATAGGTACTTGTGCCATAATCACGTTAAACTTGCTAGTGTGAGTGCTTTATGGAGGCTTTAGAGAAAATAAATTATATTTCTTCTTTGTAACAAACTAACCCTCACGCCGCGTAGTTTCCGCGCAGGAGTAGGCAGAGAAGACTGACCGCCGTAACACTCCTCCACATTCACACAATGCATTATACATTATGCTCTTATTTTTTTTATTTTTTTATTATTTTTTTTTTTATGATATGATTAATATTTATTATTTTTCAATGTTCTCTCATAATAAGCATTGCTTGTGTGTATGGGATGAGGTATTATTTGTTTAGTTTCTTAGATTTTTATTTTATTTTTAAAATTTTTGTAAATTTATTTTATTCTGACTCTTGAGATGCCCGACACCAAACTAAATTATTTGGTTCAGATGATCTTTCCACGTTTTCCTCGGGCGTCCCCGACTTCGTCTACCATTCATTTTTACGTCATATATTTTCCTCGTACTACTTTCTTCGTTCATTCGCTCTATATGTCCAAACCGTCAAAGGATTTTGGAATCTAGGTATATAAAATTCTGAATTACACCTCTCCATGCATTCGGCCATCTGTATTTCTAGGTCAAACGAAAAAAACTTCCATGACGCTGAGCGTATGTTCCAAATACGAGTACAACATGATGAACTACCAGAATCTCTATTTGGAAATCTTAAATCTGCAAAAAATACTTGCATTTCAGTACGCAAGTAAGCTCCCTGACGTTGATAGCAACGTCGACATTAAATTAAGTGACTTCCAACGAAATTACTATCATCGCGTCCATGAAAATATCCCCCAATAACCCCCCAGCATAAAATCCGGAATAAACACATCATTTTTGTTATTTGCAAACAAGGTCCAATTAGGCAAAGATACCTAGTTTTACGAACCTATCAATGTGTATTACCTGTCGTTTGGTAATTATTGTTGTGATCATCGATTGATTTTCCTACAACTTCATTTTAAAGCAAGCCTAAAATAAATCTACTAAACAGGATTATCATTATTTTAATTCATACTTTTTTTACACGTGAACTTACCCAATAAAGGAAAATGGATTTTTTTAATGTTATTTTTTTTTTGTTTTACGCCCAGGCGGGCTTTTGCATGGATTTTAAGAACCTAGTGAAATATCGAAAATATATATACAAAAAAAATTAAATCATTATACAACAGTAAACTGATAAACTAAATATGAAACAATATTAGTAAAGCATGTAACAGTAACATAAAATAATAAAGAAACTGGAATAATATTACATGTAAAGATTCATATAACTATGCAGTCGGGAGCGACGCTGGTGTAGATTTGGTGGATAAAAAAATTATATTTTATCAAATATAATTATTACAGAGTTAAAGATAATACGATACGATTGTACCACCCAGCCAGGAGCACTCCTGTCCCGGTGCGACCGGTACACCAGGGGGCACTGATTTCTTAGGACTTGATCCGAGAAGTGGAAGGAAGTTGTAATTTAATTGACTGGTATGTAGGCAACCTAATAAGTCTATATTGGAAATAAGGGTGGGCAGGAATAAATAAATTGACTGAACGTTATTTTTTTCCTTCTTTATGTCTTCTTTTTTCTTGCCTCTTCTTACATTTTCTTGATTCTTTTTGGCTCTTCCTCCTGGACCATATTGTATATTCTTGGCTCTTATTGTCTCTTTTTGTTTCTTCTAGTTTCCCTTGGTTCTTCTCGCCTCTTCTGGGCTTACCTTGGGTCCTCTTGCATATTTTTGGATTTTCTCATCCCCGTTTGACTCGTCTTGTCTTTTCTTTCATATATTATTACCACCCCTTATTGTCTCTTCCAGACTCTTCTTTGCTCTGGTTGTCCTCTTCTTTGCTCTTATTGAAACTTCTCGTCTCTTCTTGTATTTTCTTGGCTTTTCTTGAATTTTCTTACTTATCACTGCCACTTTTCGTCTCTTCTAGTCTATTCTTCCTTATTCGACCCTTCTAGGCTCGACTTGTTTTTTCTTGTCTCTTAATGTCTCTTTTTATTTCCTCTAGTCTCTAGTAATGACCGTCTGAAAAATAAACAAATGTAATATAATATTTGGATTATGTAATAAAGTAAATTGAAAAGATCTCTTCCTAAGGCGCCAGTAGTGAAGAAAACCATATATCACAAGCGTTGAATTATGTTTGATCTGGGCAGCTGTATTATAAATCCAGTTCTCTCACTCTCACATCCGAAATGCACTAGATATTAAAATTCACCCAAGCCCGATCGTATTACACATTAATATTGACTCTTCACTTCACACTTTGCCCCACTTGAGTTGTCACGACGCGTCCTTGCTTTCAAACTGTGTGTTATGACTACTTCAAACAAAGAGATTTGATTACTTTTTAAAGCATTTGCCTTAAATCGAACATAACTTCTTTTCCGAGAGATATAATTCGCTAAATGCGGCAGATTTCCTTCGTTATTACGTGTATGTGTGGCAAATTTCAGACTTACGTCTTAGCTTTAGTAAAACAATAGCTCTTTGAAAAATAAGCAAAAAATTGTTACAGAGTTGAAGATACTCTCAGTATCGCTCTGGTGTAAGACCACCTTTCAAAATTGAAACGTTGCTTGAAATGGTTTTCACTCCTCCACCTTCCTCGTCCCCATCTCCTTCCCCTCCCGCGACCTTCAACCTCACAACATACCTCAATTAGGGATGTTATAGTCTCACTGGCTCCAGACAGTTGGGAGCAGCTGGGAGTTTTTTTAAATATATTTCATTGGTTCCTTAGTTTCTATTTAAACCACCTGCAGAGATAACAAGTATCTTATTAACTAGTTGGTGTCTACTAATATTTTTTATTTTTATTTTAATTTTTTATTTTTATTTTATTGATTTATTGTGAAAAACAGTATAATCCATTTACATTTCACAAATAACAGTTTATAAATTACAGTTTATAAGAAGTAAGTACATACATTTATTTGCATGGGTAAGTACATCAATACTATCTGATTAACCATATTTGTTAAATAGTATGCTTATTGCCGTCTTAAATTCTCTTTGGTTCAAATTGAAAATGTCAATCACAGAAGAAATGTGATTTAACAAAGTAGTTATTCTCCCCAAAGGCATGATCATTGGTAGGTTGGTCCTGCCCCTTGGAAAAATAAATAATCTGTGCTGTCTAGCTCTGATGAAATTATCAGGGACATAAAAAGAAATTCGTTCCAGAATATCTGGATTGCAAATGTGCCCGTTTAGCAGCTTGAGCGCCACTAACACCATTGCAATATTTCTCCTAACGTCTAGACGTTCTATCCCCAGCATTCCGGCAAGAAAATCAGAGGGATACAATAAAGGGTAATATCCGAACTCTCGCATGTAGAGGTATCGTAAATAAATATATTTACGATAAAAGTACTTTTAAATACAGAATAAAACATTTTTTAACTAAAAAGGATTACAAAACAATTATGCAGTGTAAAAATAATAATAAACTAAATTTAATATGATAACTAAAATGTACATCAGGATATAGGAAACAAATAACTATTTTTTCTTAAATTTGCGAAATGCTTTTTTTATGTTATTTCGGTGCTATTAAAAATATCTACTACTTCTGCATACTATTACTACCTAAGTTGTGCGGTATAAAGTAGTGTATAAACGAGTAAGTATTCTATTAGGAGCAAGAAATGAAATCAATAGCAGAAAAGTGTAGGGTTATCAATAAGGGAATTAATGATTTTAAAAATAATAATGACATCAGATACCAATATTCTGTAGTACTGCTTTATGTACGTATCTGCATTTAATATAACATATTTTGATTGTTTCATCTTTTTTGCCTTTATTAGACACACTTTATTACACAACTGATATACAACCATTAATTTATGGTAAATGATTATTTATCAGTTGTGTAAAATTTCAAATACATTTATTAGTAAACAGCTTTGTAACCCGGATTTTCCCAGAATTTAAATATGTTTTTCTTATTGAATAATAAAATTGTGAAATGAGAAAAAGAAAACATGGTATTTTTTAATTGGAAGTTAATTTAGGAGCTCAACAAGTAAATGATTCTGTGATCTCAAAATAGTCGCTTGACCTATAAACTCCAGACAGACTATAGTAGGGTAAGTTTCATGATACCAACAATAATGGTTGCTACTTCAGAAAATCACTTTTCTTGCTTTAAAGTTAATATTTACTTCTCAGAAATCAGACCACTTCTTAAACTAGAACCATAACAATAAAATATCATTACAGTTTTTTAAAACAATACAACAAAGAAGTGTATAGCACGAAAATCTAAAAAAGTTTTAGGATTTCATATCATTGACGGCCCCCGTAAGGATCTTGAATAGCGAGCCGAAGTTCGCGGGTTTAAATCATAAAATAAAAACATATATTTATATATAGTATACTTGCGGCACGTTCCATGTATTTTTCATGGGTGTATTTTTATCGGACGAGTTAGCAGAGTATTCTGCCTATTGTTAGTATTTATTTATGTTAATGGATAGTTGTTGACAGTTTATCGAGAGGATGGTAAAATACCCCCCTCATCATTTATTACAGACTGCAAGTAAGACTTGAAGTGGAAGGCTGGATTTGGAACTGACAGAGCTCATTGTGTAGATTCGTCAAATATTTAATGGCTGCTTCAGGTAAAGATAAGTTTCAACCGCATTCGGAACAGTATTGTCTACTTGTCGGCCTTCTGGAACAACCTAAATTATTCGCAGGTTTCATCCTAATTGTAACAAATATATTGTTATTCTAAGGTTTAAACCATGTTTTTGCTGTTTTTTTGTTATTTTTATATTGCCAACTTAATTAGGGTTGGTTCCATGATAACTCAATACAGTGACAATTCAACACACTTTTAAAAAGTGATATAAAGTCATTAGAAACGATGAATTTTTTTTTTAACTTAACCAGTTAATAAAGTTTTTGTTTCATTACATCCCATGACTTTATATAACTTTTTAAAGATGTGATGAATTATCACTGTGATGGTTTATCCGATCACTGATTCTTAAATAACGTGGCGAATTAAGTTCTTAAGAAAAATATAGAAAAACATTTTCATATTGTTTGTGCCTGAACATCACAAAATAAAATAAAATAGAGATTTTGGCGATATTTATTTTGCACGAATGAAAACAGGCTGTTTCCAACGAAATTGTTACTGCCAATTTCATCCTTACGCCATCTGTAAATAAAGTGTAATGAAGATAATAAACATTTTTGGGTTTTTGTCTTTCTTTCGATTTTTATGGCAGTGTGTATAGTTTGCTCTACAAAAGCTTGATCATCAAAACAAATCGCATAAACTTATGCATGCGTCGAAAAATGTTTACCTAAATGTAGGGTGAAATATGTGGTAAGGAAACAACGACTTAATTGCAATTTGCGGTTTTGTGAAACGCATATTTAATACGGCGCGTTTTAGTTTAAAGGACATTATTTAGCCACGGTAAATTGTCAATGGTTACTTCAATTTACGTCATTGGCGCGATTGACGATGGCTAAATGATTTGTTTACAAGCGATTAATATTTTTGACTTCCTATTTATGGGATAAAGGTGGTTAATAGGATGGATAATAAGATGGTAATGTTTGCAGTGGTTTTCAATTAATTCAACTGGTAGGTACTGGCTCAAGCACTGTGTATTATGGGAGACATGAGCGTCGGCAGGGAGGGGGGGGGGGTGCACCTGACCCCCCATAGAAAAATTGGTAAACAAAAAAAAATTAAAGAGAAAAATAACTTTTGCAACTGGCGCCAAAACTACAAAACGCCCCAACTTCGGGATGGGCGGTTCCGGCCAGGAATTTATAAATATATATTTGTTTTTTTTTTCTTTTATTTTATAGATTTTTAAACATTACAATTTTCAACTACCAGACTAGACTAATGCCCGTATTATGGTAGTCATACAAATTATACAATGTGAAAAAAAATAATAAAAAAGTTTTAAAATAATATAAAGGTGAAGATACAAAATATACTTTTTAAAATTAATTTTTTGAAATAGTTTGTGGAAGCCTTGGGAAATTCTTTAAGGAATTCTCGCCCCCTTTCAAATATGCAACGTTGAACACCATAGTAAAAAGGAATTTCTTATTAGTTGATTTTATATCGTTGCTCAATCGTTGTAATATTTTAGGGGCACAATTACATCGAAATATTATAAGGTGATAAGATTTCTTCCTCATGTCCCGGTACATGTTTACTGTAATGGTATGTCATTTGCATCCTTATTCGTATTATATGGGAGTCGTCGCTCTTTCTTAGTAAAATTTTTCCGTCCTTCGTCTATACATATTTGTATCCTAAAGCTTTTGTCGACTTTGTCAACCACAGGAGCTGTATATTTTGAGGGGTTAGCTTGTCATTGATGAAGACTTTCTGCATTGACTTGTTGAGTATTTAATTTCTTTAGAAGTGAGAATTTCTTTATTTATTTTTTTTAATGACCTTCTCCTTTGCTTCTTTTGATTTGTATTGGATATAAATAATTTGCTTGGCCGGATTGTTATAGTAGTTTATCAAAGAATTATTTTTAATGGGTCGCTGCAGTCTAGGGCCGACATCAGTAGTACAATGGGTTTTCGTACGTTATCATTTTTTTCACTTCGATTCTTTGTATTTCCATATAATTTGCATGCGCGCTTTGTTGGATTTAGAGATAGTTTCAGATTTTTAACCGCTTTTTGCAATTCATCAATTTTCGCCTCGTTTTTTGGTGGTCGTTTAGTTTTTTAATTTCTTTTTAAAAATCATTAATTTTGCTCGAACAACTAGGTCTTCTATGTCGTTTTTAATATTAAAAAATAGTATATTTATGCATTTTTAAATAAAATTTTGCAGTTGGAGATCAATTCTATCAGTCATTGTTTTAAATAATTGTTCTTTGAAGTTATCAATTTTTAATAATTGTTCTTTGAAGCTTTCAAAAACATTTTATTTTTTAAATATTAACTCCACACAGGAGGTCCCGATGGGAAATAAGTTTCTTAAGGCATAATTTTTGTCTATGCGGATGCTTTTAAAATGGTTTTTACACATTGTGGACAAAGAACTGGGAAAATAATATGTCAAATTTTCCCAAAGTCGGAGGGGATTGAAATAATGTTAGTGGCAACATAGCAGTTGGGAAATATTTTAGTCCCTAATTATATAGCCTAACTCTTCGAAATTATCTTGTTCCCACGTACGGAAGAACAACAATTAAATCTGTTTTTTTTATTTGTATTATTTTATCATTAAATAAAAATCGTGTGACCACATTGACAATTGACTCTCTATGTACCTATTATAACTTTGGAAAATATTAATTAGAAACAAAATCAGTGCTGCATAATTAGTAAGAATGTGTATGTAATACTTTTGAAATTTATGTACACTGAATGAACTATTGTACTAAATGTTAGAGATGACACGTTTTTTTTCAGAAATTGTGTTTTTAGGAATTCCAATTGAATTTTACGTTCTTATTAGGGGTTCAAATGTTACTGGAATGCGTCCCTTATTTTTTATATAACTAGCGGAGCAAATATTACTAGAAAGTGTGCCTTAATACGCTTGACTTTAAGTAGGGGTGTAAATGTTACTAGAAAGGGTACCTTATTACTTACTACATTTTCCAATAACCGGAGGTGAAAACGAATTCAAACGTCTGTCACTCCTGGACTCCCAGATTCCTACCAACCCCTAAAACCTTTATCCTTCCCAGAACATCCTCTCCTTCATTTCCCCAAAAATACACTCCACGCAGCATCCCCAGACGGTATAGGCCTTGACGAGAATGATTTTCCTCAGGGCCTCCTTTATGAAGCTAATCTAAAAAAACTTATTTTAACAAACCTAGAGCAAAAGTGGAGCCTTCGGTAGAATTAATCGGGATAGTTCTGAAACTTGCAGATGTGTTTATTAAAGCTTTTTGGCAGTCTCATTTCTCAAGATGGCGGCCTTTCCTCAAGGTCCTAAGATTTTTTTTTTCAAAATACCTACTTAACTAAGGTCTAAAGGATCTACCAAGTTTGAAAAATAATTGAATTAATTCCACCTCTGATGACTGGGCACCTCATTAGCCTTCTGGAGTGATGTAATTTTTATTGTTAAGTTCTCGATACACATTTCCGAAAATATATTTTTATTTCTGGTAATAATGTACGAATGCAACTGCATGATGAAATGTGATTACACTTACAGCGTTAATAATTAAATAAAATGGTTTCTAATCCATGATTTTTCAACAACTTAAAAACAGAGGATGGAAAAAAAACCTTGTACTTCATTAGCAGTGTTTTTCGATTGAACGATGACAAAATGAAAAATATATTTTCGATACGGAGAAAAATAAATACGACTTTTTTATCAATTTAATGGTAAAATTGTGAGTGCATGACCATTTCCTAGTGAAATATAAGTCATTCAGGATATATCTGAACACGTGTTCGCGCAGGTGGTCTTGTACGAATAAATGTAATGGATGAAATGCGAAATTATTATTACTTTTGAGAACTCATATTCCGACTAACTCAAAACATATTCGTGCTTTACTGACATTTTTTATGAAATTTGTCAAATCATTCGTTATAGACCACTGGTCTCGTTTTTAAAGGAAGACTAATAATTTGACCAAATTTTTAAAATAGTTTTCTCCATGTAGTTATTATAATAATCATAAATATAAAAGTGTTTATTCAAGTATGTCGGGAGGTTAGTGCAGTCCCACACATTCCATATAGAGATTCAAAAAAAAAAATATATATATATGATCAAAAACAAAAAAAAGAACAGAAAAGAAAACAGAATAAATTGAAAATAAGATAGAATAAAATGATAAAATTAATAGAATAATAGAAAGTTGAAGCCTGTAATGATCTGCCCTTTCTACTTCTTTCTACGATAATTTTTCATTAAAGTCCCATAGGTAACTTTTCCATAAGGCTTTGGTTATATATGTATCCGGGGTAGGAAGGTCCTCCCTGCCGTCTTTTCTTTATTACACACCCCTTCAAGTGTGTACATCCTAGTTTGTCTACGTGGCGTACGACCTTGAACGTACTCATTTCACGTGACGGTTCAGTATAAAAAGGCTTCACCGAACGTTGTGTTGGGTTTTTGTTTCTCGGTTTAGAAACCTAGTTATTTATGTTTTGTGTGGTATCCCTTGGTTCTTTTGAGATAGAGTGAGTTGAATCCATTACCGCTGTTTTTCAAAACCATTTCATAAACCTTATCTTCTAAGTCGCCTGCTCACCCCCCCCTAGCTACTCGATTCTACCTATCGTAGGGTAATGTGAATATAATAAAGTGTTAGATTTTATATATGTGATATACATACGATAAATTTATGGTGTTAGTTGTCGGCGCCATCCATGTATATATTTTGGGAGGGGAAGGAGAGGAAAGGAAATGAATTTTTTTCAAGTTAAGATTGGCTCCTCCGCTTACCAAACAAAACTGATGGATGATAATTTGAGCAAGGCGATCGATATCTGCGTGTCTGGATATCACAACCGGCCGGGTCTCCCCTTGTTCCAAATCGGCAACCTTCACGCCAGAATAAAGAAAACCAGGTCTCTTCACCAATTTCAGAATTGCCCCAATCTCAAACACCTCCAGGATAAACTACTTTACTGAGTGTAGAAGGGGAAAACCATAACATCCCTTTATCACGAATCTAGTCGCGAAAATGTGACACGTAAGGTCCTAAGTTACGTGCCACCTCTAGAAAACGTTGTAACTCCCACGTCGTCGGGGATTTACATCCCTTTCTAGGTCAATACACATATAACACACGACGATCTTGTCGACATTCTGCCTGCTTATTAACGATAGGTTGTGTGCCTACCCATTCAGCCAATTATCATGTGAGATATATGTAAGGTCTACTCGATATGCCAAATTTGGGATGAGGACTGTCTGTATTTTAATATTTGGTTCCAGTATTTATTTTATGAGGTTACTAGCATCCTCGTGTATTAGGTATGGGTAACTTCTACTGAATACCTATCCTCTCAGGTAAGGTATAAACGGATAATTGGTTTGATTTTTTGCATTTAATTTAAAGAGGCTGCCTACCTCTCGAAAGATACCTGTTGAGAAAAGTTGTTCGGTTGGTAGTTTTATTTCGGAGATTACCATCTCCCTCTTTCGACTTTAGATTTGTTTTTGTGCATCCCAATTCGTAACTTAGAAAGTCAAACAATAGATGAAAAGTATTAAATTAGAAGGTCAAATAACAGAAGAAAAGTTTTCATTTTGTTCCGTCTGGTTGCATCCGATCGCTTTCAATTTGGGACGGCATACGCTAGCAAAACTTCCCCTTTGACTGAATGTACTCCGCGCCTCTCGGCCTATATATGAAAAGGTCGTTGACTCGTCTCTCGCTCACAGCTGATTGACAATGCGTCTAGCGCATCCCTGTTAATGATAACATTATTTGGGCGGCAGGTGTCGTAAACTTAGTTCCGGTACCTCGGTTGTATCCGTCTTTTTAAAAAGGTCCTCTGAAATTTAATAAATAATATAAAAACTCACCCAGTTAGGCACCTCTCATTCTCAGCGTGAAGCTTACCTGGTTACACTATATAGCTAAATCACTTTAATTTTCGACCTCCTCCCTACGCTTATAAAAGGGTAATTAAATATTCCTGTAAATAAAATTGTACCTCCCTAATCTGTTAGGATTCGAACCCACAGTTAATAATCTATTTGATTCTCTGGTTTTCGGTCTCCGTGGATAGAATGCCATCTCGCCAAATCAATAACTTAGCCCGATTAAACACTTCCTGCCTTTAAGTACATTCACTCTATTTTAAAACGCAATCAATATTTTTATTATTTTCATGTTTTTAAGACAAGCAATCTAGTTCGAACTGTATACGAAATCACGTTTAAATCAACACAACTTTATAACACAATCGCGATTGCACAACACCTGGCGCCCCTGAGGTGGGTTTTTACAAAACGGCGCTCTACAAATTATCCAATTATTATTATTGTCATTATTATTAATTGTTTTCCCACTGAGTCGAATCACTTTCACTTCACACAAACACCGGATCAATAATCTTTCACTTTAATTCAATATTCCGCAATATTCTCTAATACCATTTGAATTCAATAATTAACTGCAATTTCAAACAACACTTCTGATTTGTATCCCTTTCTCGGGGCTGTCAATCCACCCAAGTTCCAAACTCGACTGTCCTCCGGTCTCTCCTTTCCCGTGGGAATCTGTTTACTCAAGGCCTGTCTGTCAATAAATCTTCCGTCGTTGTTTAAACAAAAAATTTTTAGAGCACGTTATTTTATTATTTATCGTTTATTTTTGTGGATGTCCAAAACATCACAGCCTCCCTTTAGTTCTAAGCCCAACGGGTAATCTCGCTTCCTCGTGTTAGTCGATGGGATTAGAAATAACTATAGGTAATTTACGTTTCTCGAATACCTCTGTATTTATTTTTTATTTTTATTTTTAAATTTTATTTTAATTCTTCCAAAATGTTGAGCGCCCCTGTTCTTCGTTTCTAACCTAGCATCTGTTTATTTTTTTGGTTCCCGTGATTATCGGCTTGTTCTACTGGTGAGTTTTTTTCCGCCCTCAGCTTTTCAAGTGTTTTTGTGTCTCTATGGGTAGAAATTCAATATGTCATGTCACACTTGTTTATTTTTAAACTCTGAGTTATTTGTTTAAACAGTGTTGTTTCACCTCAATACGTTATTTGTATTATGTTCGAGTGTTATTTATTTTCATGTTGATTTGTTTTTATTTTGTGTCCTCGGCGGTGATCCGATGGTTTTGTCTGTCTTTTATTATTTATGTCTTAAACATTCTCTGCCTTTTAGATCTGGAATAAACAATAATTGTTTACATTTATTCAAATATCAACGGTATAAAATATGCCATATACTTCACGATATCTGAATGCAATGTTTATTTTAGATTTGTCCCAGCTATCTTATTCTTGTGTTATAATTAATCCGATTTCGATGTTTGTTTATCCTTTGGCTTCGTTGTTTATGAACATTTTAGATGTTTTTTGTCGTCACAATGAATTCAATGTTTTCCGGGTCTGTCTGTTTATTCTATTTTGCCTTTGAAGTACGATGTCTCTGTTATCATTTTTGACGATAGGTACCATTTCTTTTGCTGTTAATGTGAATTAATAAGGTTTATGAAATCCATTTTTTTTTTTTCAACAACAGTAATGAATTCAAACCAGCTTGTATATCTATCTCTCCTGGTTTGCGGCATCAGATGTAATGATCTGCCCTTTCTACTTCTTTCTACGATAATTTTTCATTAAAGTCCCATAGGTAACTTTTCCATAAGGCTTTGGTTATATATGTATCCGGGGTAGGAAGGTCCTCCCTGCCGTCTTTTCTTTATTACACACCCCTTCAAGTGTGTACATCCTAGTTTGTCTACGTGGCGTACGACCTTGAACGTACTCATTTCACGTGACGGTTCAGTATAAAAAGGCTTCACCGAACGTTGTGTTGGGTTTTTGTTTCTCGGTTTAGAAACCTAGTTATTTATGTTTTGTGTGGTATCCCTTGGTTCTTTTGAGATAGAGTGAGTTGAATCCATTACCGCTGTTTTTCAAAACCATTTCATAAACCTTATCTTCTAAGTCGCCTGCTCACCCCCCCCTAGCTACTCGATTCTACCTATCGTAGGGTAATGTGAATATAATAAAGTGTTAGATTTTATATATGTGATATACATACGATAAATTTATGGTGTTAGTTGTCGGCGCCATCCATGTATATATTTTGGGAGGGGAAGGAGAGGAAAGGAAATGAATTTTTTTCAAGTTAAGATTGGCTCCTCCGCTTACCAAACAAAACTGATGGATGATAATTTGAGCAAGGCGATCGATATCTGCGTGTCTGGATATCACAACCGGCCGGGTCTCCCCTTGTTCCAAATCGGCAACCTTCACGCCAGAATAAAGAAAACCAGGTCTCTTCACCAATTTCAGAATTGCCCCAATCTCAAACACCTCCAGGATAAACTACTTTACTGAGTGTAGAAGGGGAAAACCATAACATCCCTTTATCACGAATCTAGTCGCGAAAATGTGACACGTAAGGTCCTAAGTTACGTGCCACCTCTAGAAAACGTTGTAACTCCCACGTCGTCGGGGATTTACATCCCTTTCTAGGTCAATACACATATAACACACGACGATCTTGTCGACATTCTGCCTGCTTATTAACGATAGGTTGTGTGCCTACCCATTCAGCCAATTATCATGTGAGATATATGTAAGGTCTACTCGATATGCCAAATTTGGGATGAGGACTGTCTGTATTTTAATATTTGGTTCCAGTATTTATTTTATGAGGTTACTAGCATCCTCGTGTATTAGGTATGGGTAACTTCTACTGAATACCTATCCTCTCAGGTAAGGTATAAACGGATAATTGGTTTGATTTTTTGCATTTAATTTAAAGAGGCTGCCTACCTCTCGAAAGATACCTGTTGAGAAAAGTTGTTCGGTTGGTAGTTTTATTTCGGAGATTACCATCTCCCTCTTTCGACTTTAGATTTGTTTTTGTGCATCCCAATTCGTAACTTAGAAAGTCAAACAATAGATGAAAAGTATTAAATTAGAAGGTCAAATAACAGAAGAAAAGTTTTCATTTTGTTCCGTCTGGTTGCATCCGATCGCTTTCAATTTGGGACGGCATACGCTAGCAAAACTTCCCCTTTGACTGAATGTACTCCGCGCCTCTCGGCCTATATATGAAAAGGTCGTTGACTCGTCTCTCGCTCACAGCTGATTGACAATGCGTCTAGCGCATCCCTGTTAATGATAACATTATTTGGGCGGCAGGTGTCGTAAACTTAGTTCCGGTACCTCGGTTGTATCCGTCTTTTTAAAAAGGTCCTCTGAAATTTAATAAATAATATAAAAACTCACCCAGTTAGGCACCTCTCATTCTCAGCGTGAAGCTTACCTGGTTACACTATATAGCTAAATCACTTTAATTTTCGACCTCCTCCCTACGCTTATAAAAGGGTAATTAAATATTCCTGTAAATAAAATTGTACCTCCCTAATCTGTTAGGATTCGAACCCACAGTTAATAATCTATTTGATTCTCTGGTTTTCGGTCTCCGTGGATAGAATGCCATCTCGCCAAATCAATAACTTAGCCCGATTAAACACTTCCTGCCTTTAAGTACATTCACTCTATTTTAAAACGCAATCAATATTTTTATTATTTTCATGTTTTTAAGACAAGCAATCTAGTTCGAACTGTATACGAAATCACGTTTAAATCAACACAACTTTATAACACAATCGCGATTGCACAACACCTGGCGCCCCTGAGGTGGGTTTTTACAAAACGGCGCTCTACAAATTATCCAATTATTATTATTGTCATTATTATTAATTGTTTTCCCACTGAGTCGAATCACTTTCACTTCACACAAACACCGGATCAATAATCTTTCACTTTAATTCAATATTCCGCAATATTCTCTAATACCATTTGAATTCAATAATTAACTGCAATTTCAAACAACACTTCTGATTTGTATCCCTTTCTCGGGGCTGTCAATCCACCCAAGTTCCAAACTCGACTGTCCTCCGGTCTCTCCTTTCCCGTGGGAATCTGTTTACTCAAGGCCTGTCTGTCAATAAATCTTCCGTCGTTGTTTAAACAAAAAATTTTTAGAGCACGTTATTTTATTATTTATCGTTTATTTTTGTGGATGTCCAAAACATCACAAGCCTTTAGGGAGCCGTGACTATATTAGGTGATAGTATTTTTCTCCAGTGTGCGTCAATGCTGGAGGATGGAATGAGGCGGGCTTCCATAGTGAGGATATTTCCAGAGTTTCTTATCCTTTCCCTCATTCCTACCACCCTGGATCTAATAAGGGCTGCATATCCGGGAACTCGCCCCTCCGTGAACATACGGGAAGCGCTGCAGTATCTGGGGAGACAAAACATTGTGCGGAAGGCGTTATTGTATTGGATCCGTAGTCTTTCTATTCCACTCTTTTTGTAGTTTGCCCATAGTTCGCACGTGTACAACGAAAATGAAACGCGTTTGAAATAGATAGCAAAAAATGGCAATGATATCCGTAGGGATCTCGAACATCTAATTTTAAACCGCATTTTTTTATAACGGTAACAAATGTACAACACATTTTGAGGGTTTTTAAAATGTTAAATTTTCTGTTCTTCAATAATTAATAGAAACATTATAATGCATTCCATATTATTATTTCAGAAGGCTGCGTTAACTGAATAATAAATTGCTTAGCAAATTAAAATAAAATGACACCGTAAAGCGAATTTGCCATTATTGAAGAAGTTTTTTATAAATGTTTAATTTAACTGATATATCCTATGCATAATTCAGAAAACACTAATTCTTAAAATCTCTAATCTCCAAATAGCATAAAACAAAGTCGCTATCCGCGTCTGTCTGTTTGTGCGCTTAGTTATTTTAAACTATTAAACGGATTTTGGTAGCGTTTTCACTATCATTTATAGAATTTCTTCCGGAAGGTTTATATATATATATATATATATATATAGTTTTCCAATAAGAGGTGTTATTTTTAATAGCCCGATGTTACTTTTGAAGCTGTCATTTTTTGACATTTGACAAGTAGAAACTACGCTATTAATAAAAATGGAACGATACAAGAGTTATTGTTGAAAAGCCTCTCTATCCTCAACGTGTGACTGTTTGGTGCGGTTTATGTTCCGGCGGCGTCATTGGACCTTACTTTTTCAAAAATGAGGCTGGAGCAACAGTTACGGTGAATGGATTGCGCTATCAAGAGATGATTAATGATTTTTTACGGCCGGAATTGGATGGTATTGATCTGGACAACGTTTACTTTCAACGAGACGGCGCTACGTGCCACACAAGCAACGAAACCATTGATCTTTTACGATTGAATATCAAAGTAACACCTCTTATTTGAAAACCCTATATGTAATATTACATGCATATTGTATTTCTAGAAAGCAGAGAAAAGTCGATGTTTTGTAATCAAGTATTAAAAAATATATTTTCAGGCGCTTACATTGCTAACACTGGCTAAACCTTACGAGATACCCATTTATAACTCCCTGAGCAACGCCGGGTACACGTAAGCTAGTATGTATATATATAAGGTACTACATACTTACCTGCCACTTACCACAGCTTAATAAAATAACCACTATTCAGAATCATAAAAATGCTTTTAATAGAATTTACTCAAGACTGGAGTTTCTATTGAGATGAGTACATCATATCATCCAATAAAGATGAATTATTATTTTTTAAATGCCTTTGGTTCTGTTTAGCGAGCAGACCTGCGAAACCAAACGCTGCCCAACCTTCATCTCCTTTCAGTTATTTGGGACACTTTTGCGGTATTCTGATTATTTTTCTAGCTCACCTCAGTTACGAAGTTGTCATCAGGCCATCTACATTAAGTTATTCATGTTATACATGAAATTAAAAAGGTTTCTTGTACTACCTTCCATAATATGGCGGTATTAAAGAAAATAATTAAATTCTAAAGTAAAATCAAAATTCTAAAATAGGAGAACTTTATTAATAAATAGGGAAAACATTGATTAATCAAAGGAAATTATAATTGTAAGATTTTAGAAGTGAAAGTATTTATAGCCCCAGGATCATAGCCTTTCAAAAACAAATGTTGTTATTTTTTTTTAATAAAGATAATAATATTTTATTGTTAACAAATTAGAGATACGATCAGAAATTTACCTTTCGAATGAACACCATTAGTAAACTCGAAAAATCACAAATTTCAAATATTAATGAATAATAACAATACAATAATTTTGAGGTTATAGGTAGGTACCTACATTCCCGATTTTCTGAACAATCAGTTCCAATTTTGAAGATTACATATAAATTCAAAGCAAATTTTACATCATGAAAAATACCACTTAGGAATATGTAACTATGAATTCACGCATAGACAACCGAAATAAGTATTTATGATTACAAACATGTTTTAACAAATAAAAACTATATTTCGTGTTAGCTTTAGTGGTTTAGAAGAATGCACAAAGTTCAATAGCAAATAGCTTCTCGTCTTTGTACTCGTAGTTTTATTTTAGACTTCTTTTTTCTCTACATTTTTTTATTTATTTTTTATTAACCAATATACATATAATACATAATTAACCAATATATATATTAGTGGTAACAATACCTCCCTAATTGAGAAATTCTCGTGTTTAGGGAGGGAGCACTATCAAATTGACAGTACTATACATACTTATCAGTTGTTACAATTTGGATGCATGAAGGACTACTTTTTTTATACATAATGAAAATAAAGGTGCAATTTTTTTTTCTTTCTACAAAATGATTTTTTTTTTATACATAATGAAAAATATAAGATGGCATTTGTTTTGTACATAATGGAAATATAGGTTGGCACATCGTAACACATACTTAAAAATTATTTAATAGTAAAATGTTTTTTGATTTTTTTTTTAAATTTCAAATAATTCCTCTCGGATTGTATTTCTATAGGGAGTTCGTTAAAGCGTTTTATTGCTGAGTATGTGTAATGATGTTGGGCTGTTGTAATATTAAGTTTAGGGATTATTATTTGTCCTAAGGTTCTCGGTCTGGTGCTAAATGACTTTATTGTTAGTTTGTCTTTATGGTTTGAAGTAATGCGTTTTTTGATAAATTTTATTTAGTGGTAATACTTTGAATTCATCGAATAATTTTTGTGTTGAATAGTCTAATTGTTTCTTTAGAATAATTTTGATGAGTCTTCTATGTACTATTTCAAGTGGGGTTAAGTTGGTTTTGTACGCTCCTCCCCATCCTATTATTCCGTATTGCATAACTGATTGGGCTAATGCATAGTAAACCTTTAGTAGCAAAGATTTATGTAATATATTTCTTAGTTTGAGGAATACGTAATAAAGCTTACGTATTCTATTTACAGTTTGCGCAATATGTTCTGTCCATTTAATATGTTGATCTATAATTATGCCTAAATATTTAATATTACTTTTTTTTAGATTTTTGAGCATTTAGGTGAATTGCAGTTGTCAGTATAATTATTACAAGAGTTATGGATAGTTATATTGGAATTTATTGTTGGGTGCATTTTGTCTGATAATGTGAAAGTCATGAAATAGGTTTTGTCAGAGTTTAAGGAGAGGTAGTTGTCATCTAACCATTGTTTTAAGTTGTTTATTTCTACGTTCGCAGTTTGATAGGCTTCTTCCCAAGTTTTTTTTCTATGATTATAACTGTGTCATCGGGGAAAGATATGATTTTTCAATTTTTTGGTACTGTAAGCATTTCATTCACGTAAATGATAAACAATATTGGGCCTAGAACTGTCCCAATATTGTGTCTGAACTTAATGCATTAAGTTCAGAAACAATGTTAAAGTAATTGATTTAAAACTGGTTTTGTAACAATCGGAAACAATAAATGGTGCATTTGAAAACAAATAGGGAAAATTATTAGGTCAGCCATTGAAATTCATTAAATATGGAGTCCACTCAATCGTCCGCTTTAAATTCACAAAGCCTCGTCAGTACTTGTGTTACATACCCCGCAAATATAACTGTAATATTCTGTGTGCTGTAGTGATTTATTATTGAACAATAGATAAAAGTAAACATAAATATTGTTGGTACATTCATACAGTATAGTAATTAGGAATGAAAAATAATCGGCAAATTCTCGAATAGTAGGTAACTATTGTAGATACGTATAGTATTTGGGAACAGTTGGGACACTTCTACCTTTTTAGAAGGATGACTTTCAAAATTAACCTCACTGCCTTTTCTACAGGTGAAATGTTTTAAAAGTCCTTCCCCTACCTACATATGGTACTCGGTAAAATAGATTGGAAAATATATTGTTTTAATAATACGTGTTGTTTGAATGGTTCTCAATTTAATGAATATGTAAATTAGTGCTTTTGCTCAAGATACCATTTTTTTTTCGTATTCGTTCTCTTTTGTTTGTCTGTTACTACGATAAATTCCAAATACTTTGTATTATTTTTGTCTGTTATGGGTTATGGGTAAACCTTGACAGAATTAAAAACTATAGTAATAATATTGTTCTTGTATAATAGTTGTTCAGGAATATACCCGTCTTTAAACTTAGGTTTATTATATGAGAATTGCGCAATTGGTTTGTAGATTACTTCTCGTGCGTTATCGTTGTTGCAGTTAGTTGTCATGTCCAGGGCTTGCTGATCCTCTTAAACCTATTACAGCATTTTCAACATCTTTGTCAGTTGCTGAAGCAAAGGAGCGGAAACCTTCCTCAAAAATATTCACATTCACAAAAATATTCAAACTAGCTATAGGTCAAAACATCCAAATAAAATCATTCAGGTTCCCTCACTCACCCACCTGCTAACTCGTATAAAAATATCAAGTGGTTACCTCAGCAACTCTTTGAGCAATTGGTGGGTTGCGAACCAGTTTCCACAAAGTAACTAACAAGATGCAAAAATTCTTCGTGCAAATTCCATTTGCAAAGTGTGTTTGGGTTTTTCCGGAAGAGGTATTACTTAAGTAACTAAATTAATTAAATGCTAGACCACTTGTTTGCTCTTCTACTCAACTGGCACTCTGTAAGTTTTCCCACACTTGACTTTTACTATTTTTTCACATTTTTAACGTCAACTAGAACTAAATATAAAATAAGTCACCACAAGCACTGAGACATGTTATCAGTTTGAACTTTGGTGACGAATTACATGTAGTTATGCTTATAATCAACATTATTACAACAAATCGGTACCTACGTACATGTAATATTTAATCGAAATGTATGTAGATGTGACACCGGTCGTCAACTCCAATCCTCTTAGAGCTGCTATTTCAGTATATTTTAAAATAATTTTCTGCGTTTAGTTTTGGTATAGTCGTCATTTATCGGATACTAAGAACTATTGAACCTACCCCGTCGTCTTTGTTAATATTAATTGGATTTTTGTGAATTTCAATTGCTTCCGTAATTAAGCGTGCTCTATGCGATTCGGGTATATTAGAGTTGGAAAACCTCGTGAGACGCCAACACTTTAGAAACTGGAATTCAAGTAAAAGTTTCTCATCCTTACTGACTTTTACGCTACTTTTTTAAGGCGTATTATAGAAACTAAATTCATTCAATTAGATGTTATTATGTTACTTGTTGTCGTTTATGGAAGATTAAACAACATATGCCGCTGAGCAAAAATTAGTCTACAACCCTACTAAATCTAAATTGCTAGTATTCGAGTCAGATGCAGTCCGTACAAAAGTATTACCCGTCAGCCTAGAATAACAGAAAAATTCGAGATTAAGTATTACAGGTCATAATAGCGGAGCTCAATAATGATTCGTATAGGGTAGACCCTGGCTATTCGGATCAGGTGAGTTATTCGGATCAAGCTAAGCAATATGGATATATCTCGGCTATTGTAACCAAATGAAAATGAAAGAATTTAGACATAGCTTCTCCATCTACCGGATGCCATAATAGTAAAATTACCGATATTACAGATTGCTTGGGTTGACTGCTAAAAATCGATATGTGTGAAGATCGTACAAGTTACGTCTCAAATAAATGCCTGATGTAATATTGTTCTCTGCGTTCTTAGTGTTTTTTCTGAAAAGGTAAGCTATTTAGTCATGTTCATATGTTATATAGTTATCAATCAAATGCACAGTAAACAGAATTAAAGCGCAATAAATTGCATTTTGTATGTTTTTCCAATTTATTTTGAGTAAATATCATATTGATAAATGTGAGGTTAAACGGACCGACGGTGGGGGGGCTATTTGGATCATATTTTAGTGCTTTTAAAATTCGATGCGTTGATTGTTTTATATTTTTATTTGAAACAGATGGTGCGCAATTATGTGAAAAAGACAACTAATCAATTATAGTCGAAAATTGCAATGGGTGAAGCCGTTAGGAAAGTAAAATCCGGTGAAATAGGATTACGCAGTGCTGCTTTGAGCTACGGAATCCCATACACGACATTGCAAGACATACGACTTCAATCACCGGGATCATCTCTAATCCAGGAGCAAGACCTGCAATAGATATTGAATCTGAAAAACAGTTTGCGGAAAGGTTGGTTTATTTATCTAAACGTGGATTCGGCATTACTCCAAAAATGGTCAGGAAATACGCTTTTGATTATTGTAATCGTCTTGGTAATCAAGCTTAACGAAGATTTAATTCAGATGTTGGAATGATAGGTCAAGATTGGTTTCATCGTTTTCTTACGCGTCATCCATAAGTCTCCATAAGAAAACCAGAAAGACTATCTCGAGCAAGGATTAACGGAATGGATCCAGACAAAATTTCAAATTTTTATGACATACTGGAAAAGGTAATAAGAGACTGTCAATTACAAGGAAGGCCAGAATGCATTTATAATATGGACGAAACCGGCATGCCCCTAAATAATCGTCCACCGCATATTATTGCTGAAAAGAGAAGTCGTGAAGTGGTATCAATGACAATTGTCGAGCGAGGTCAAAATATAACTGTTTTGGCTTATATGAATGCAGTTGGATCATTCATACCTCCATTTGTCCTGTATAAGGGTAAACGTAAGAAGGATGAATTAATGATTGAAATGCCACCAAAAACCGCTCAAAATTACAGTTCAAAGGAAAAGGTACCCCGGGACTTAAAGTTAAAAAATCTTCCATAACAGCTTCTTCATCGGCTAGTGCTTTAAGAAAGTGGTTTTGCATTTATTGTAATGAAGAGGATGTACAAACATCCTCCAAAGGAAGATTGGATTCAATGGTCTTATTGCCAAGAATGGTGCCACAAAAAAATTTACGACAAGAAAGTGTTTAATAAAGTTTTTATTTGTGCGGTGTGAAAGCCAATAAGAGTGTAATAAGTGTCATGATACTTTCATATAAATTATGGGTTCTAAAACATATTTTTGGTTTTTGTTTTTCTTTCATACTTAAAAACTATTTTTTCGGGTTTGATCCGAGTAGCCCCACCACTGATCCGAATCACCACATATATATGTGGTGATTCGGATCGGTGGAGAGGTCTACAGTAATAGTCATATGTTTTTTTAAAGTTACTTTATGTTATGATCATTAAAATTAAAACATATAAAAATGTCAAATGCTTCATATTAAATTTTTTTTGCCGAAAATGCATTAGTTTTAATTTTTTTCAAGAAAACATAAAAAATGATCCGAATAGCCTCGGTCTACCCTACTGAGCGACAAAGAAGATCACTGTGCATTACGGCAAATATGATCTCTTGAAGATTTAATACGTGTAGCTCAGAAGCAAAAATGGAACTATTTAACACATACTGTACCAGCTGTGGACCGTCTGCAGTAAAGGGTCTCTAAAAAGAATGGAAGTTCAATACAACAACGCGCACTGAGTGTTGTTTGGATAGTCCCGGTACTGCAGTGCGCAGTGCCACTGAGATATTCGAAGAAGGGCGCGTTCCCGGATTCCGAGCCCTAATCAGAAAACGAATCACCAGCTACAAAACGCGACTAGCTACGAGTGAAACGCTCTTGCTATGGAAACACTAGACTTCTGGCAAGGTCCCATTTACTAGCGATGGAGCCAATTCCTGATGTCATAGATGTCTAAAATTTTCTTGTTTTTTTGTATTCTAATTTGTATATACTTTATTATTTTTAGACATCTATGTATTATCTTACAATATTTTAATTTTATTTTTAAATTCTTATATGTTATATATGAAACTCATGGGCTTGCGCCAATTTCCCCGAAAACTGAAATTAAAAAATTCATATTACGGTATCTTTTTTTATTTTTTGACTGTTCATTAAACATTTCAAATATGCATAGCTCACGTTGGAAATGACCTTACGAACTGAAAATCGTTGTTACCTAGGGATTTCAAATAAAGCTGTGGGTACAGTTGGGGAGTTTTTGTTGTCACACAAACAAATTTAATCGTGACCGGTTAAATCATCACAATGATAATTCATCACATCTTTAAAAAGTTATATAAAGTCACGGAAAGTTATGAAACAAAAACTTTATTAACTGGGTTAAGTAGGTTAGGTTAGATGCTAATGACTTTATATCACTTTTTAAAAGTGTGTTGAATTGTCACTGTGTTGAGTTATCATGGAACCAATTTAACAGCTCACAGAAAATTTAATATATTTATTTATATGTACACACTAATTATACTCCTGCTTTTTAAAATTATTTTATCCAATTTTATTTTATCTATTTTTTTTTACTACTGGTTATATACATTCATGTAATTTAAAAGTCACATTGGGCGTATATAATAAGTAGGTACCTATGTGTATATATATATTTATGTTGAGATCACTACGATGATAATCATTGTTTTTATTTATATTAACTCCACACAGGAGGCCCTGAAGAAAATAATTTCCCTCAGGGCCTATGTCATCTTTGGGGATGCTGTGTGGAGGGAAAAACAGTTTAAAAATTGTGTTAAAACTGTTTAACATTGTGTTATTTTTATTCGCTTGTAAAATTATTAACCCTGATACGTGCTGAGCCTTGTGAGGTTAATAATTAAATTGTGAAACATTAAATTTGAATACGTGAATAAATATAATAATATAAATGTACTTTACGTAGATTTCTAATATCAACGTTTGTTTTTCTTAGTTTCAAGTACGAGCTGCCCTTTTCGCCAGAAGATGAGGAATATAAGTTTGGTAAGTAATTTGATAACTTTTACTACGAATTCATTTATAATTAACAATGTTTCATGTTAATCCACGAGTATAATTTGACCTTTATCTTAACATAAGCGTGTAAGTTTACATTATAGTCAAAACTTTGTATGGTCAACAGTAGAAGTCAAAGTCACAGTAAGATCACGAAATTGTTTCTCAACTCTTTCCCGAACCAAAGCACCCATCACAATTCTGTTTATGAACACAGTTTGAACTTAACTTAATAAATTTGTAAATAAAGTTTTAAAATCAAAGCTGAAAATGCAAGCATTTTTTCTTCCCATTTTCTGTCTTCTTTCTCACAACTAAAGTGTTGAAGTACTTCGGTAAAACTGTCTGAAAAAATGACTGTTTCCATGATAATATGGTGAGACTTATTTAATGCATTAGTTTATAGTTTTTTGAAAATTTACACCTTGTTCCAAAAATGAAGATTATTTCAGTGAGACCACTATACAGAATCTAAATGTTGCTTTGAAGGTCTTTGGCCTAGTTTAGCGACCAATTATGAAGAGGCAGGAAGTATCCAACACCCCTCTCAACCCTAATCCCCTTCAGCATCGTAACATTCACATTTTCTTATTAGTACTTACCTACATTGATTTCGTAAATTGTTTTTTTTATAAATTATATAATTCTTAAATTCTCTTAAGCTGTATACTCCTTATATTCTTTTATACATATATATTTTTTAATTTAAGTAAATACAGGATAATTTTTACTGGTGACCGGGTAAATCATCAATATGATAATTCATCACATTTTAAAAAAGTTATATAAAGTCATAAAAAGTGATGAAACAAAAACTTTCTTAACTGGGTTAAGTAGGTGAGGTTAGGTTAGGTTTAAATTTTTTTTCATCGTTTTTATGACTTTATAACACTTTTTAAATGTGTGTTGAATAGTCACTGTGTTGAGTTATCATGGAAGCATTTTTACTATACATGATATTCATTGAACATTTCAATTACCCAGTTAGTAGAGAAATTTCGGGGCTAACTAGGGAGCTAGTCTATTTACTAATTAAATACATAATATTTATGAATAGTTAAGGTGGTCGTAAATAGTAGTCATCGTTATTACAAGAAAAATACAGTATCTAAGTATTAAAATGACAAAAGTAAAAAAATAACAATACATAAATAAATTGCTACGGTGTATATCTAAAAATCAGCGATCATTTCTGTAAAAAAAGTAATGCCAGTTGTTTTTTAAATTTTAAATAGTTTTTTTCACTTTTTATTATATCGGGTAAATCGTAGAATAGTTTAGGGCCTAAGTATTCATAATGGTGTTTTGCACTTGTCATGTTACATCTAGGTACATATATATTCCCAGATGTTGTAGGTCTTAAGCTTCTCGTTGAGGACAGTTCAGATTCTTTAAAAACTTTTGAAATAGCACTATACTTTCTATATTTCTTTTCATCTCTTGTACATTTCATATTTCATGCTTGATATATTCTTTTAATGTACTTATATATATATATAATATATCATAATTCAATTGCAATAGTTTCACTAGTTCCTTGTAGTCGGGTTTCTTGTGCCGCATCACAGACCATAACCATTTTAAAACGAAACGTTTGCGAAGATTTCTAACGTACATTAATATTCCAGTTACTCAGGGGATTTCCTCTCCCGACGTTCTTCTCAGATATATTATTTTTATCGCAACTTTAATCACATTACTGTGCTGGCCTACTTTCGATGGGAATTATGAGATATTTATTGAGTTAGCCTTATTTTTCAGCGTCTCAGTTGCATCTTGAAATTTCTTTCAGAATTGTTTTGTTTTCAGACCCGTCGTATATTATGATTTACACCTATTATGGGGGGAAGGAAAGCATCTAAACCTACATACGTAGTCTACCTAAATAAAATTTAGAAGATTCCAACTGTGCTATATATATTTTTTTATTTATTTTAGCTTTGGATCTCGGTTAATATATCACGAGGAATGTATTAAAGGTGTGTGTCATAGATGTATCCACTTTAATTTAATTTGTTTACTCACGCTAAAAACACACCTAAAAACATTATGTTACTTATTCGCAAACACCGGCCTTTGAACCAGCGCCTCTGGACCCAGAGCCGATAACCACACGGACTACCCTGATTAGCTGGTTTTTATTAGGTACGTTATGTGTTATATTGTGACAGTATTTTAGACTAATATTTTGACCCCGATCAGGTTTCACTTGTTTGTCGCGTCGCGACGCGTCGTGGCTGTATTTATCTAAATTTACGTGGCGTATAGTGTAGCTTTCAACGAAAATTACAAAATATATTAATTATTTAAAATATACATCAATAATAGTATACATTTATATTATTATTTATACATTTATTTTATCATTTGTCCGAGTATACATTTAGGCACAATCAAGTTTTAAAAATAATTAACCCAAGTTTGGTAATTAAACATAACTTGATTGACTGCTGTAATATAGTACCATATTATGAATACGAACCAAATTCATTTTTCATTAATTAGAAAACGAATTTTATAAAATATATTATGATAAAACTATACTAACGGACCGAACGATTAGTCATAATAAACCCGATATAGTTTTACATGACAAAATTTAAAAAAAAACTTATATCATTGATGTCCCTATTCCAAATTCCTGTAATATTCAAAAATCTGTTAATGAAAAAATAAGAAAATACACAGATTAAGGAAATGAAATAAAAAGAATTTGGCATTCTCAGACTATAAAAATATTACCATTCGTTATTTCGGCTACTGGCATTATACCTAGCTCTCTCATTAAAAATTTAGGCGTATTAGATCTATCAAAAAATTTATACATAAAGATGCAAAAGTCGGTCATTTTGAATACATGTAGGATAACGAAAGATTTTTTAAATATTTTTGTTGAGGGATCAGTAGGATTTATAGGCCCTGTTAGGAGTTCTACCGAGCCGAAGCCTCTGATATGAAAATATCTGGAGTCGGTGAATTATTTTCCCATTTGATCTCTGGTGAGTTGACGTGTTGTTCTTGTATTGTTTTGTATTCATTTTGCTTAAATAATGCACTTGCGTATTGTTGATTGACTAGATGATCATTTGTGGAAAAGTGAGTGGAAGGGTTTAGTTTTTCCTATGGGGAAGATTTAATCCGGACATAAAATCGGAAGTAAAAAAAAAATAGCAATAACCTATACATAAATTATTTTTTTACCGAGATAGAGCTCTAAATTTATCCTCTATCAATTTTTATGATAGCTTAGAATTTTCTTGTATCTTTGTCACTTAGAAAGCAGTGAACACACATTTAGGTAAAGAGAATTGTTCAAAATCGAATAGAGTGTTCGTTTTGACTCAAAGTAAAACACATACCTATGGAGTTTGCTTTAGATTTTGTGTTTTGCTTGTGGTGAAAAAAACTAACTAACCTAACCAAATAATTCTACATTATCCAGTTACCGTTGTTTATACGTATTTAAGGTTTTATTTTCATTTAGTACTTTTTTATTATAAGTTAAAAGAAATATACATATTTCACTTTCTTTATTTTAAAATACACATAAATGCTTTTTTAACATTGTTGTTCACTACCTAACTTACAAAAGTAAAACGTACTTAGGTAAGTTACTTTCACTAATCTTAAGAGCATACATCTAGTTTATAACTAAAATATCTTAATTCTATTTAGTGTTTAAGCTATCGGGAAGGAGATTGTATGTGTGCACACCCTCATGGCCTATGTTACTTTTACCACTTTCATTATTTACTGAAATCGTGCACAGTTTATTATTTTGTCTTGTGTAGTGTATACGTTTTCATAAATGTTGAATTCGTGCGTATAAATCCATTTTGGATTTTGTGGATTTAATAGGCATATGTTATATTTGTATAACATAATTATAAGTGTGTTTCATGGTATACTCTTTTGGTAGGGGTATCTGGGTTAGAATAAAAAGTTATTTTATGACTTTAGTCTGTATTATTTGTAGGCAGTTTAAATAAGTTATGTATGTGTATTCAATATCAATTAGTTAACAGGCCATTAAAAAAACTAGTAAGGGAATTTTTGAAAAGATCAATAAAAATTTAATATAACTTGAATTAAAGACTAACTAAGAATGCATGTTAAGGACCCATAGTAAGCGTTCAAAGATGATTTTTCGAAGAAAACTTCTTCTAACTGCTTTTCACTTTGTGGTGGCATTATTTATTTTTTATTAAAACACAAATAACTTTGTTTACATCACTTTATTTCGATACAAAATCTCAACATGTTTCATGAACCAAGTTCACTTAATCAGGAGCACAAGTATACTAAAGTTATAATTAAAATTAGGTCTAGAAAGAAGAGGTAAAAGGAGCGGGAAGGAGTAAGAGATAGTAGAGGGGTAATTTTGAAATCCTAGAAATAAGAAAACACGTGAATATGAAAGCAGATATTATTAATAAACAAAAAAAAATTATAAACCCCTTTTAAATATTTTCCCAATTACCCGGTCTTTCCCGTCTAATGACATTTTAATTCCTACTTTGAATAACCCTCCCCCACTCTTACCCCTCCCCGCTCCTTCTACCTCTTCTTTCTAGACCTAATTTTAAGTATACTTGTGCTCCTGATGAAGTGAACTTGGTTCATGAAACATGTTGAGATTTTGTATCGAAATAAAGTGATGTAAACAAAGTTATTTGTGTTTTAATAAAAAATAAATAAAAAGTTCAAAGATGGTTTGAAAGGGAGGGTTCCATGATAACTCAACACAGTAACAATTCAACACACTTTAAAAAGTGATATAAAGTCATTAGAAACGATGAAAAACGACATTTAAACCTAACCTAACCTACTTAACCCAGTTAATAAAGTTCTTGTTTCATCACTTTCCATGACTTTATACACCTTTTTAAAGATGTGATGAATTATCATTGTGATGATTTAACCGGTCACCGAAAGGGAGATATTTAAATACGAATGTTGAGTAAGCGCGCTAATATTAAAATACGATAATAATTAAGCTAAAATGGTGAAAATATTTGATAAAACACGACTCGTTTGAAATATAGTAAAAATCTTTTACTATATTTCAAAATTTAGTCGCATTTAATGATACACTGTGAGTTTTTTCATGCCTATAACATATCAAATAATAGAACATAACATGTTTTTTTATAATCTTCGGAGCTTACTTTGCAATTTTTTTCTATCGAGGGTTTGTCATATAATTAACGTTTCTGCATAAAACATGTACAAATGTACTGTCTTCGAAAATAAGTTTTTTTTTAAACTTAAAAACTTAAAGAGTTGACGAGAGACGTGTTATGAATCGGTACAAATTGGGTATGCGGGGCTTAAGTGTACATAGTTTATATGTGTTTATAAATTAGGTAGTAATAAATTCATATTCTGGATACTTTTCGATACATTGTGAAGCCTTCGGACAAGTGCAATTTACAATGATTTGCACAGGTACATTTTTAATACATCATCAACATCGTCGTTAAAACATAAAAGTACTTAAAGAAACTCACCAACGAAAACAGATCTAGGTAGTTATTTGTTTAAAATGACACCATTCTCATTTATTTTGTATATTGAAGCATGAATTTACCGATAAAAACTTTTACAATCCAAACTGCTAAATCCCAGAACAGATTTCACGTTTAAAATATTTTGATTCTAATCAGGAAACCAACCTAACATGTTCTAATCATCGAAAAGTTTTGCAGTAATATTGTTTCAGAGATAATAAATTGTCTTTAAGATGTAGATAGATACTATTAATATTTTCGATTTAGTATCCGTGTTAAAATAGTAAATTTACATTCAATAAAGAAAAAAAACAACCCGTAAAAATAATTTTTAAATTTTTTTTGTCTGTTTTTATCAATAAATTTATTAAAAATTACATTATTTATTTTTTTGGTCTGACTGAGGATTGAACCTTCCTCCCCAGGGACTGACTCTTAACTGCCGCACGGAGAAAAATGGGTTTTGCTAATTCATCTAAAATCTCTTAAAATTATTGGTAATCCGGTTAAAAAAGAGATTGCAGGCCGTTTTCTGATAAAATTTTAACGTAGATAACTAACATATAGGAAGAAGTATTCATGCACCTGCATTTGCCTTAATAATATACAACGACGAAAGGCGAAAATATCAGAATTTTTATGTATTATCTCGATGTCGGAACTCGTGTAATGTATTCGTATTATACCAAAAGTGCATGAGGAAATCCATCAAATGATTAGTTAAGGTCTGGAATCCAGGTTTTAATCGGATTCCTAATAATTTTAATAGATTATCAATAAGTTAGCAATATTCTATACTAGTAATTTTTCTCCATGTGTAAATTTAAAAATATCTTTTATAACATAAAAACTTATAAAAAATTGGTTTAGCTGAGAATTGAACCTTTTTTCTCGGGGACTGAATGAGTAAACCGTGTGATTACTTAAATCAAACCGAATAAAAATCAAATCATGACCGCTCGGTGGCTAGTTAGAACTTATTTTCCCCAAAAAATTCATCCTGACGATTTGCGTAACATCGTTCATACTCTTATGTTATGTTCTATTACTTATCACTGTACTCCTGGACAACTTACTTATTACGATGTACACATGCAAAAGCCGTTAATAAATAAGTAAATCTGCTTCGTTGGTTAGAATCATATTTATCACATAGAAGTCAATTAGTTACTGTTAACGGTTTTCAATCTTTGTTACGTCGGGCGTACCACAAGGATCACAGCTTGGACCTTTGCTTTTCTTAATTTTTATTAACGACCTTACATTTAAACTCCGCTGCAACTTTTCTCTATATGCTGACGACCTCAAGTTAAATAAAGCAATTAAATCCATGGAAGATTGTGAACTCTTACAACAAGACCTTAACACTTTATCTGCTTGTTGACAACGAAATGGAACTGAATATAGCTAAGTGCAAAGTTATAAATTTCACTAAGAACACTTACAAAAGCCTATATTCATATAGCCTATGTGGTCGCAATCTGGAAACAGTTGAATCGATTAAAGATTTAGAAATTATATTCAACAACAAACTAACGTTCAACCAACACATTGTAAGTAAATCAAATAAATTACTTGATTTTATTGTAAGATCAACTAAACTGTTCATGAATTCTAATAGCCTAATAATTCTATTCAATTCGTTAATACGCCGTGTTCTTGAGTTTGGTCAACAGTCTGGAATCCACATTATATCACACATGTATCTAGACTTGAATCTATCCAAAGAAAATTTACACGGATTTTGTCTTATCGATCAGGTGTCTACCATCTACTAGACGGTTACGAACAAAGACTTACATATTTCAAATTAAAGAGTCTAGCTAAAAGACAAAACATAAATGACCTGCTTTACAAAATTGTGATTTTTTTTATATTAACTCCACACAGGAGGCCCTGAAGATAATAATTTCCCTCAGGGCCTATGTCATCTTTGGGGATGCTGTGTGGAGGGTCTTTTTGTGGAGAGGAAGGAGTGAACATGGGTCTTGAAGAGTCCCATGTTGTAGGAGGGAGGAAACACAGAGGCCGGCAGTTCGTTCCACAGCCAAGCTGTTGAACTTAAGAACGAATCGTAGAAGCGACCCGTTCTCATGTGACAAATGTCAACCCTGTACAAATGTTGGGCACGTGTTTGGCGTGTATCCCGACTACGCACCGGTGCCAAAGGGATCAATGACGCTAGTTCCTCAGAGCATTTTCCATTGTAATACCGATAGAACAAGAACAGCATACCTACCTGACGCCTGTGCTCTAAAGATTGCAGTCCGTTTGTTAAGATTGGGGAATCTATCAAACGGACCGCCCGTTTTTGCACAGAGTCAAGGGTTTTTTTCAGGTATTTAGGGGCTCCGGACCAGAGATGGCTGCCAAATTCGACAGTAGGGCGCACTTGCGATTTATACAGGGTCAGCAGTTGTGTACTATTAAAGTATCTGCGGGCCCTGTACAGTACGCCCAGCTTATGAGAGGCCAGCTTTACTCTGGCTTCGATGGAGCCCCCGTACCTGAGCTGGTCACTTATAGTTACACCAAGCATATCAATGGAAGGCCTGTTCGGAAGATTGCTTCCGTTGAAGGAGACTAGATTATCATTTAGATCCCTTTTAGACGTAATCAGACAGGATTGGGTCTTTGAAACATTAAATTCGACGAGATTATTTTTACCCCAAGAGGAAATACTCTCGAGATAACCGTCCATTCTCTGCTTCAAAGCCCTCCGAGCCATTGGAGTTAGTGTGCCCTTTGGGGGCTTGTCAAACAAAAAGCCATCATGAACTGTACTGTCATCCGCGTAGCAATGAATCGGTGCACATGTCAAAAGGTCATTGATGTGCAACAAAAACAAATTCGGAGACAGAACCGATCCCTGTGAGACGCCAGCATTTAAAGAGTGTGAGGAAGAGGTGAAACCGTCAGCAACTGCCTGAATCGACCTATCCCTTAAAAAGTCAGCAATCCACGTATACAGGGATGCGGAAAGTCCGTAAGAAGGCAATTTGTTGACAAGTCCTCGGTGCCAGACCCGGTCAAAGGCCTTGGATATGTCTAGTGCGACCGTTTGGGTCTCACCGTGACGTTCCAAGCACCGCCCCCAAACATGCCGACACATACGTGAGAAGATCACCGCACGAGCGGTTCCGCCGGAATCCGTATTGACGGTCGTTGATAATTTTGTTCTTCTCGAGGTATTTGAGCAGTTTGTCGTTGATCACACGTTCCATCACTTTGGACAGAACTGATGTGATCGCTATGGGGCGGTAGTTGGCCGGGTTGGAGCGGTCACCTTTCTTGAGAATAGGGTGAATGACCGCTTTTTTCCAACCAGAGGGCACAGTGCCACACTTCAGGGACATTTTGAAGAGCTTTGTCAAAACTGGAACTATTTCCGCAGCACACCTCTCTCTCACACCTCTCTTGCATTCCTTTGCCGATTTGTTGTATGCTGATCTGCTTTCGGGCGTTCGAGATGTGTTGTAGGCTCGGTAAGCCGCGTTTTTTCGTCGAAATGCTTCGGAGCATTGTCGACTGAACCACGGCTTTGAGCCCACACCAGTTTCTTTAGTACTCGATTGTATGTATGTATTGTAGTGTAACCGTGTGGCACAGTAGTTAAGAATAGGTCTAACAGATTGGAACGGTGCGTCTGGACATCAGGAACCCTTGTAGACTCCTGAACCAGTTGCTCTAATCCGTTGCAAATGGCAAAGGATTCCGCCTGTCGGCCAGCCGAGTCCGTTAGGCCTGAGAACTTCAATCATGGTTCGTTATGAACATTGAAGTCCCCCAGAACAATAAACTCGGCCGAAGGGTATCGGGGCAAGAGATCATCAATAGTATCTCTCAAATGTTTGTAGAGCTCGGAAGTGTCTGATTCGCTATGGTTCGGTGAGCGGTATAGACATGCGTAGAATCTTGCCGTACTGGCAAGATTGCAACACATTACGTCGAATCTGGAACAGACTCAATAGTCGTACACAGTTGACGTCAGCTCGACTATAGAGGCAGACTCCTCCTTTGAGTCGGAACTTGCTTGCAAGGGTAAAGCCCGGGCAGTCCAGATAGGAGGAGTCTGGCGGCTCGGCTATCTGAGTTTCGAATAGGAAAAGAAGGTTGGGACGTTGGGACAAAAGATGGTGATGAACAGAATTAAAATTAGTGTGCAGACCGCGAATGTTGGCAAAATTTACCAACAGTTTTGGCCCGCACAGGGGACGCCTGCTACTCTCCGCTGTAATGATGTTAAGTTTGTTTTTATGTATATTCATGATTTTAATTTTTTATTTTTTATTTAAGGGTATGAGGTGAAAGGAATGTCTGGAAAGGAAAGGTATGAGGGGTGGGTAGGAATCTGGGGTTCAGGCTGTCCAGGAGTGATGAGCGTTGGTTCCAGCCCACTGCGGTGATGGCGATAGGCTGGGAGAGTCCGGCTGGAGAGGGCATCCAATGCGCCCCAAACGCTGCTGCTGGGTCAATAATCAAGTAGATAGTAAAATAGTGCATCAAATCAAGTTAAACGCCAGGCCCAAATTCACTAGAAACCTTAACATATTTTCGAATGAATTTTTTACCAATAACACTTGTTATTTTAATCCTATATCTAGAATGTCTCGATCATACAACGATTTTGCTAAAACACATGCTTGCATAGATATTTTTGTAAATAATATAACTTGTTTCATAAGATATCTCCACGATTTCTGTACCTAAAAAAAATAATAATATTGTTTGTTGATTTTTGATGGTTTGATATTTTTTTATTATATACCTAATTTAAACATATTTTTAAAATTATTATATCTTGTAATTTTTAATCTTTGTAAAATAAAATACTGATATTGTTTTGATAGTGAATGTGCAAATGTGATTGCTGCAGACACATTAGTCTAGGTAAATTTATATTTGTATCTAAATTTATTTTATACCATACAAGAATGTACTTTAAAAGTCCTGTTTGTGTCTCAAATAAAAAAATAAAGCATTCTGTAAAATAACAATTAAATTAAAATAAATATATTTTTTTTTTTCAATATCAATCAGTCAAAACACGGATATTGGTTAAAATATTTGCCATATCTTTCACTTAAAACTCATAAGTGTGAAAATATACTATATTGGATAATTCTTTTTATGCCTACCATTCCCATGACTAATTTAAAATTAAAATTGTGGTAATTACACAATCACTATTAATGATTCTTAAATTTTGCCGATAAAATTTAACAGCTATAAAAGGAATTCTCCACAGCCCAAATCCTTGCCACATTCTCACCAAATTAACTTTAAAATTAATTAAATTTAACTTTAAATTAACCTTCGATCCAGAATTAAAGCAGTATTGTTTTACGTCAGTGGCGTAGCAAATTTTTCACTCTCTGGGTAAATTGCTATCCTACCCTGAAATCCTTCGAAATGAAAGTTAGTAAAAAAAAATATTTCAAGATAGGTAGGTACTTATGTACTTGTGTATGTACCATAGCATGTTACTCAATTGGCGGAGTCAAATATGATATTTCCAAAAATAAATTTTACATTACGAAAAAAATATACATAAATTATGCATTAAGGCTCCCTAGTAAGCATTCAAAAAGAAGACGAAGATTTTTTGAAAGGGGGATATACCTATAAATACGAATGACTCGTTTTAAATAGAACAAAATCTTTCAACAAATGTCCAAGTTGGATTTAAAGATACACTGATAATTTTTTCATACATATAGCATTTTAAATAACAGAACAAAATGTGGTTTTATTAATTTTCGGAGCATTCTTCGCGCTTTTTCTATTGAGGAAAATTAATATAATTACCGTTTCAGCTCTATAATAATAAATAAAAGTGTTTATTCCGGTATGCGGGGAGGTTAGTGCAGTCCCACACATTCCATATAGAGATACAAAAAAATATATTATCAAAAACAAAAAAATAGAACAGAAAAACAAAGAAAAAAACAGAAAAATCAAGAAAAAAAGAGAATAAATTGAAAATAAAATAGAATATAATTAATAGAATAATAACAATACTTTAGGGAGCCGTGACTATATTAGGCGCTAGTATTTTTCTCCAGTGTGCGTCAATTCTGGAGGATGGAGTGAGGCGGGCTTCCATCGTGAGGATATTTCCAGAGCTTCTTATCCTTTCCCTCATTCCTGCCACCCTGGGCTTAGTAAATGTATTAAAATTGCCGATTTAAATAATATTTTTGACATAATAATTTTAACTGAATGTTGGATCAAATCAAATTACACTCACACAAACATTACAGGATTTACAGTTTTCAATACACAAAATAATAAGACACAGTCAGATGGAGTAATTGTCTATGTAAAATCTGAGCTGGACCCGATTATATCTGAATTATTCATTGATAATGCCAACTGCCTTAAAATAAAAACCATCCAGACCACAATTCTTGCACTATACAGGTCACCTAAACACCAAAATATTTCATCCTTCCTTAAATCCTTAGACTTGGCCTTATTTAACTGTACACCAAATGAAGAGCTAATGGTGATCGGTGACATTAACATAGATTTACTTAAACCAAAAGCATCACAAATACTCGACTATAAAAATCTCATGACTCAACATGGGCTTATTTCTTATATTAATGCTCCTACTAGAGTAACTGATACTAGTAACTCATGTATTGATCACATATTTCTACGAACAAAAAAAAATGCAAAGGGAATTATGTATCAATCAACCATAACGGAGCATTTCTCAATACCAATTGGTCTTATGCATAATAAACCCACTACCGGTACGTCACGTAGTAATATAAAAAAGAAACACATTAATCTCGAGAAACTAACTTCTAAAATTATTTTAGAAAATTGGCTCTCCACTCTAAACTCCACAGACGTAGACATTGCTTTTAATACCTTCTCTGAAACTCTCTTGCAACATATTGAGGATGTCACTGAAGAATACCATGTGAATAATTCAAAAAATAAAAAACTGAAACCATGGATAACAGATGGCCTAATTTTTTGTATTAAAAAACGGGACAAGCTTCACAAAAACTTACTCAATAATCCAGACATTCAAGCCCAAATATTTTATAAAAAGTACAGAAATATATGTAATAATATCATTAAAACCACAAAAGAAAACTACTACAAAGAAAAACTGTCCAGAGTCGGTAATAATAACAAACAAATTTGGAATATCGTCAAAGAAATATCTAACACTGATCACCCAGTACAACCAATCAATAAATTAAACATCAACGGCCAAGACACCTCCCTAAATGACCATCCAGACACTGTGACCAATCACATAAATGAATACTTTTGCAATATCGGTAAAAATCTAGCATCAAAGATTTTAAATAAGACATCAACCGATGAAAATGCCCTTGCCGACATTATCAATCAATGTGCCAGTGAAACAGATAATATACTCACCTTAAACTCGACCAACTACGATGAAATTTCTCAAACTATTAGACAATTAAAGCCCTCTCATTCGTGCAATCATGACAAAATTTCCTCAACTATACTAAAAACAGTTGAACCCTTTATAATCCATCCATTAGTACATATCATTAACCTAAGTCTCACTAAAGGTGAATTCCCAAATAAACTCAAACTTGCCCTAGTTCAACCAATTTTTAAGTCCGGAAATCCTACTGACATAACAAACTACAGACCAATTTCTATATTATCATCACTATCAAAAATTATTGAAAAATAGTAAAAAAAAGACTTATCGACCATCTTACAAAATATAACATAATCTCGTCAAACCAGTATGGCTTTAGAGAAGGACTAAATACAGATTCAGCTATTTTAGAACTAACATTTTTTTTTTATTGAATAAATAGTTAATACATAATATCAAAAAACAAGTCCTGCTAAGCCGATTGAATTGGCTTGTCAACAGGTGCTTAAAGTTAGTTTCAAATACATTTTTTAAAGTTATAATTTACATCTTATATCTACAGAATTAACATTTTTTTCATACAATTTTTCATACATATTAAAATAAATATTTTTTTTCCGATAGCCAATTTTTCACCATATATTTAACCTTATTCATAGATTTACATTGCTTTATAGTGTCAGGTAATAAATTAAATATCTTCGGTATGTTGTATTCAAACGTTCTCTGTCCGTATTTATTATTAAATTTCGGAACTATTAACCCGTCATTGCGCGTGAATCTAGTACAGTATTTATGTTCTAATTTTTCTTTATGCTGCGGGGTAAATATATACTGAATTATGATTTTTTGCCATAGTATAGCCTTAACAGGTAAAATTTTGGCACTCTGAAACAGCAACGGTGTATTATGTCTCTGTTTAAAAATATTAGGGACGACTAGTAATTTTACAATTGCGTTTTGTACAACTTGGACTTGTTTCAGATTGGTTATACTAGTATTTCCCCATATGGTTAATCCATATCTTATAATAGATTCTGCCATTGACATATAAATTATTTTAAGTGTTTCAATTGATATGAAAAAATTTAATGTGTACATTCTGCCAGCAATTGATCTGAGTCTTTTACAGGTTTTTTTTAATATGTTTGTCCCATTTGAAAAAGCAATCTACTGTAACACCAAGATAGACATATTCTGTAACTAATTCTAAGCTTTCACATCACATCACATATAAACAAGCCTTAGACAAAGGTGATAAATGTTTGGCAGTATTTCTGGATTTAGCTAAGACATTTGATAAAGTATCTCATCCAATCCTTCTAGCCAAGCTCAAAAAAATCGGAATAAAGAATAAGGCATTTGATTGGTTCAAATCGTACCTCACAGACAGAAAGCAATGTGTTAAGCTACCATCGCATAAACCATCCCATTCAACTAGCATTAACTTTGGTGTGCCACAGGGCAGTGTACTCGGTCCCACACTTTTTCTCATTTATATCAATGACTTATGTAAACTATCTATTATTGATGGCAATATAATCACTTTCGCCGATGACACTGCCCTAGTACTAAAAAGTAAGACATGGGAAGAAACATTTCATAGAGCGGATCTAACATTGCAAATTATTAAACAGTGGTTGGATGATAATCTACTCACCTTAAACATAACTAAAACGAAATATATAACGTTTTTATTATTAATTTAATTTTTATTAATTTTTTTAAAAAGAAAGACAAACATTCCCAGGTTACGAATAACCCAACAATGTTTGAAAATCTCCTACTACCACCACAGAAAGCCGAAAATGTTGCTTGTGTTGTGATGGAGGACTTAGCCAGCCGAGGAATCGAACACGCGACGCTCGGGTGAGACCCAAGCGCTATGCCCACTCAACCACTGACCGGTCAATATTAAGGTTTAGTCTTAATATTCCGAGTCAGCCTTCAATCAATCATACACTAAAAATACATTCTTGTAGAGATAACTCTAGTTGCCTGTGCAATACACTAGAACGAGTAGATTCCATTAAATATTTGGGTGTAATAACTGACAATAAACTACGATGGGAAGATCACGTAATAAATGTTACAAACCGTATACGGAAACTGGCATATATCTTCAGGTCATTACGAAATATTCTAAATAAAAATACAATAAAAACGGTATACTTTTCTTTATGCCAATCAATTATATCTTACGGTATAGTAGTCTGGGGAGGATGCTCTAACACGACATTAGATCCATTAATTAAAGCTCAAAAATCGATAATGCGGACTATTTACAAAGTACACTATATTCACCCCACGAAGGACTTATTTAACGACTTCAAAGTACTCAACATAAAATCCTTATACGTCAAAAACATATCCCCCTACTATAAATTCAAACATACGAAAAAAAATATTTTTGAATCGACCCATAATACAAGATATTCCAACAAATCCAATTATACTATTCCCCCAATAAAAACCTCAATAGCACAAAGACAATTTAACTTTCTTGCTCCAAAAATATTCAATAATTTAACGTTAGAAATAAAATCAATAGCCAAATACGACAGTTTCAGGAAAGCGCTCGGGGATTTTTTGATGTGTGATTGTTATAGTGTTAGTAGCCTATTCCAAGTACTCAGATAGAGGTGTATATAATGTTTATATACGTGAGGATGCGTCATATGGGTGTATGTATACATGTGTTGTTATATGTATATTGGTATGTCTGCTGCTATATACACATGTGTGCTTGCATGCACACATATTAAAAATTATATATAGAATTATGTACTTTTTAATATTTCTATTTTTGAGACCGATAATTCGTGGTGGAATTCCATTATAATATATTATAATAAAACAAATAAAAAACATATAAAAACTTTACTTTACTTTATTAAGTGGAATAAAGTTTTTTATTTGTTTTATTATAATATATTAGAATTATGTACATTTTTACAATCTAATGCTAATTTACTTCTTTCTCCTTTCTAATTTCTATCTTCTACTTTTTATTACAATTTTTCCAAAATTTTAGCTTCATTTATAGTTACTAATTTCATATGTTTACACTAGATTTCATATTTTATACAAAGTAATTACACTCAATTGGTCACCATGAAACAGGCAGCCGCCTAGTATGGTGATTCATTATATCTACTTTATGTAAATTTCAAAATAATGTAACATGTATTAAATAAATAAAATAAAAATTAAAAATATTATCTTTAAAAACAACTTTTTTTAAAATTTTAGTGTTCAATTATGTTATAAATCGATAGAAATCCGGAGTGCAGGGGCTTCTAAGCACTAGGAAGTTAAGTGTTGTAGGTTTGAAAATTTGATGCTTTGAAATATTTTAGTATAACTCGTCTTTGAAATAAACTAGCACTTTTTGATTCAAGTCTTTTTATAAGCACAGAAAAAATATCAGGCATATAAAAACCGCTGTAAAGTTAAATCTCTTTTTTACGAACCTCTTTTCGGTTATAGTTTTATTGTATAAATTAATTTCTTTAGAAAATTACATTAAAACATTAAATATTTGTGCCTCTATAAATTAATACAGGCGGCTGGTGTAGAATTTGGACGAGAATTTAAACCTTAACGCCATCATATAATGAGTGTTATTGTTACCGGCCAGATTCCAATTGCTACACGACATAGTGCACGCCATGTTTTACTATTAATTTTTTTAGATAATACTGGTAAAACATGTAAATATTTGTGCCTGCATAAATCAATACAGGCGGCTGGTGTAGAATTTGGACGAGAATTTAAACCTTAAAGCCATCTATATAAGGAGTGTTATTGATACCGGTCAGATTCCAATTGTTACACGACGTAGTGCACGCCATGTTTTATGACTTTTAAATCATATTTCTTTCTGACGAATCATCCGGTATGTTAACAAACAAATACCACAAACATAACATTCCTACACAGAACAAGAGTTTTTAGATATGAGATCCCTGAGTGTAGAAAAAATTGTATGACCGTGTTAGGAAAATGAGATTAGAACATAATGATTAGCTGATAAAGTTGAATGACCAAGATTAAAAAAAGGAAACCTGTTTTTTTTATGTGACACCTAACAAGAGCATCTCCGTCTGTACAGCGTTGTGAGGCGGGTTAAGGTAGGGGCTGTAGGAAGGGCTTAATTAATGCGGGTCTTTAAGAGGCCCGGATTGCATGAAGGAGGAAAAACCGATGCCGGAAGCTCGTTCCACATACGAGCCGTCTTACAAAAAAACGAGTGACAAGTTCTCAGGAAGCCAACATCAACAGTGTTCCGCTCGTGTATGTCGAGTTTATCAATGTACACCGGGAATCAATGTTGCTAGCTCTATTAAAATACGTGTAGTACAGACTCATCATGCCCACCTTGCGTCTGCGCATTATAGATGGCAATCGCTCTGTTAACAATGAATTGTCAATACGACCGATCGCCCTCCTTTGCACAGAATCAAGTAGGTATTGTGGGGCTTCAGCCCAGAGTTGGCTTCCGAATTCAATTGCTGGGCGTACTTGAGATTTGTCTAGGATTGGCAGCTTGTCGCTATTGAAGAATCTGCTAGCCCTATACAAGACGCCCAGTTTCTTGGAAGCCAGATTTACTCGGGCTTCTAAACTTGATAAACTTCCTCCGAGCATTTGAATGGAGTCATTGGGGAGGGTGCTTCTATCAAATTGCGCCAGTCATTTGGAGCTGGTGAACGAAGAGAGGAGTTGTAAATATAATACGACGCAAAAGTGAATGGTAGAAGATGGTGGCGCGATCAAGTCAATCAAATTCTTGGGTCAGATCGTGTCAATAGAGAGAATAATAGGAGAGCATGTTTAAGACGATGTTTGAATGTGAATGAAGCAAGCAGTGTGCCGAGACAGAGTTGTATTGCGGTCCATTCTATCTGTCTGTCACTGCGGGGAAAATGAGATAGTTAATTTATTTATTTATTTAAACTGGGTTTTTACAGACGATCTCACTTACGTGAGAACAATCCAGTTATAAAAACTCAGTTAATTTACAAATAGGTACAACAATAACCAAAATCTACTCAGCCATAGGACACATTAATTTTCATATACCTAAATAAAGATTAAAATATAAATCAAATAAAAATAAAAATTCGGAATTAAAAATATATATGAAACACAAATATTACAGATAAGTAAGAGACGCAAGTAATACATAATAAAATCAGTGCAACATATTTTTTAACAATGGCAGCTATTTATTTTACTTTATTGCGTAAACACTTAAGATCTCCATACAATTTGAACATAACAGCTTTTCCGCAGTTTATCATAATAATTAAAATTATTAAATTAAGCATATTTTCTAGAGGTGTGTGTGTGGGGAGGGGAGTGGAGAGTAATATTTGAGGCTTAGAGTTAAAATTACTATGTAAAAATTTATGTAGCTAGATGCTTGTTTAATAATGGACACCAGGGAACTGACGGGGACAGTATTTAACCTCCGAATCCTAGGTAAGACCACGAAGCTATGGTCCTCTCGGCTACTAACTGGTATGTTCTAAATAGTTAAATAAAATACTTCCAGGAACTCCCGGATGTACCTGGTGAGGTCACCAGTCACCTATCTCAAAAAGCCTAATTTCTTTTTAAGTTTAGGCTTTAAAGATAGAACTTTTTTGTTGCGAAAGAAAATGAAATACTTATTGTACGTTCTTACAATTTTTGTAAATATTATTTTTCGATATGGTTGGATAATCATGAAGTGCACAAGAAAACCAGCATTTTCCTTACAAAAAGTTTCTCCCCGCAAAAAAACTTAATTCATGAAAAATCTTAGAAATACCCTGCGATTTGGGGAATTCTCCACAAATTGGCAACCTTTATGTGGAAATAGTAGACCATAGATATATTACTCACGTAGACTGGTTGTGATGAATTAGCAGATTCTGTCGTACCAACCAAACTTTGTGTTTTAATGTGAATGAGTTTTATTCGTTTGTTAAATTTCATTTTATAAATTCATATATTAAATTATATTACTATTCAGAGGCAGCGTTTGTTGATCTATATGAATATATTTTTTTTGCTATGGTATTTTTCAATATAGTTTCTTACTCTCGAAAGACGTGACGTGCAGTGAATTTGATTTCCGATTTACGTGACTTTCCAGAGCACAAACTAACGTTGTCGAAAAATAAGTTGTACGTGGGAAATATTCAGATTAGATTATCTCCAAACCACAACAGTGATTTCCCTAATTACAATTGGAAATATTTAGGGAAGGAAGTTTTAAAAAATAATTAGTTAATTGTTTTGACGTGTTCTACTATATATTTATATTTTTTTACATTAACTCCTCACAGGAGGCCTGAGGAAAATAATTTCCCTCAGGGCCTACGTTATCTCTGGAGATGCTATATGGAGGATATTTTTGAGGAGAGGAAGGAGTGAACATGGGTCTTGAAGAGACTCAGACGGTCCACGGCCGAGCTTTTGAACTAAAAAACGAGTCGTAAAAAGACTTGTTCTCATGTGACAAATATTAACAGTGTACAAAGGTTGGGCGCTCGTTTGGCGTGTTACCCAGTGCCGAAGGGATCAATGACGCTAGTTCCTCGGAGCATCTTCCACTGAAATACTGGTAGAACAAAAACTGATCACCTACCTGACCCCTTGTGCTCTAAAGGTTTCTATCCGTTTTTTTAAGAAAGGGGAATCTTTCAAACGGACCGCCCGTTTCTGCACAGAGTCAAGGATTTTTCAGGTACTTTGGGGCTCCAGACCAGAGGTGGCTGCAAAATTCAACAGCGGGGCGAGCTGGCGATGTGTACAAGGTCAGCAGTTGTCTACTATTAAAGTATCTGCGGGCCCTGTACAGTACACCTAGCTTCTGAGAAGCTAACTTGACTCTAGCTTCGACGGAGCCTCCGTGCCTGAGCTGGTTCCTTAGAGTTACACTAAGCATATCAATGTTGAGAAGATTGCTTCCGTTGAAGGAGATTAGATTGTCATTTCGGTCACTTTTAGATGGAATCAGAAATGATTGGCTCTTTGAAACATTGAATTCGACTAGGTTATTCTTACCCCAAGAGAAAACCCTCTCGAGGTAACCGTCCAACCCTTCTCTGCTTCAAAGTCCACCGAGATGTTTGTGTATCCTAGGGGCTTGTCAAACAAAAAGCTATCATGGACAGTACTGTCATCCGCAGCTCCGCTGGAATCCGTATTGACGGTCGTTAATAATTTTATTTATTGAATATCAACGGTATAAATCAAAGATATTAGTATAAATATACCATACACCATAATTCCTATCACAGAATAACAATTAATTAATTTTATCATTCTGGAGGTTTATGAGGTATGTCGTTGATCATACATTCCATCACCTTGGATAGAATGTATGTGATCGCTATGGAGTTAGGAAAAAAAAATTACATGTATTACAGAAAATACAGTAAATTTAAGTGATTACAATTTTTTGTCTTATTTACCGTACTAGGCTCATGCCCGTATTACGGTAGTCATAATGCTTTAATTTACAATACTAAGATGTACAGAAATAGCATGCTGTAAAACAAAAAGTAATTAAATAAAATATACAAAATTGCTTACTATTAAAATGTAGAAAAATAGCATTTGTAAAACAAAATATAACAGGTCGTGTAATAAAACATAAGAAATAAGAACAAGAAAAAAAAGAAATGAAAAAATAAGTCAAGATACATATTTAAATATATATAATACATAATTAAATATAAACTAATAATATTTACAATGTTTGCTGTTTTGGGTCAATGGGTGCTATTTTAGTTGTTCTATTTCCTTCTGGTCTCCAGTCTGGCAGGGTTTTCCTTGGAGCGTGGGCTGCTCATTCCCATTTTAATACTGCCGTTCATTTTAGGAGGGAAATGAAAACGTCTTTTTTACATTAGCTCCAAACAGGAGGCCCTATCTTAGAGGATAATGTATGGAGGGTCTTTTTGTAGAAAGGAAGGAGATAAAGTTCTGGGAAGGGAAAAGATATTAAGGGTGGGTAGGAATCTGGGGGTCAATCCATCCCTACCTCTACGGTGTAAGGCGATGGGTCGAGAAAGAGTCCGTGTGGAGAGGTCAAAAGGTCTCCCGCAACCAGTCTCTCCTGATCCGACCCGCCGTGCAGCAGGTCGGCAAAAGCATCCGCCGCCAAGACCTAGAGAACACTCAACCCATGAACCCGGGCACCCCTTCTAAGTCACCAAACGTAGCGAACCACTTGGAGTGACCTATGGGAGGGGTGGTGGTTATCCAATTGATAGTCCCCAGGGCGGCGTTACCCACGTCCACCTCCTAAATTGTGGTATTATTATTTAAATAAAATCGTAATAATCTGAAAATCTCTAGGAATACACCACTGTATAGTAGATATGGAAATAAGTTAACGCAAGTAATAAATATATCATAGTACCTTTTCATTTCCACTACTGCAATATAATTGATGAGATATGTTATTTCTTATTATGCCAATACTTTTCATTTCCCAAATACACGATGTCCGGAAATCCGTAGTAAAAGCGGGAAATTGGTGAATCTACAGTACATTGCACAATTTGTGGAATATATTTTTTTAAATGAGCTTTCGTTTTCGAGTAAATCGAATCCGAAGTTGCAATTTTTTAGGTTAAATTGTTAAAAAAAGTCTGTAGCCAGGGGGTTAATATCAGCTGTTTAGTGTGTCTTTAAATTCTTTGAGGAGCAGAACCGAACCAAAAGTTTTTTTTTAACCTTTTAGTTTGCGACGAAAATAATAAACTTGAAAAATCCAAATTCTCAAATCGATAAAAATATTTTTTTTTGGGTGTTTTTATAACTTTCGTATCTGCTGCAATGTGCACTGATTGAATTTTTTATTTTAATTCCGTACTAGAGTCCCAACTTCTCCTTGCTAACCGGAGCGTGACCCTACGACATCTCCAATCATTTGTGTATGTTGTGAGAGTGAAGGGTACGGTGATGGAAAGAAGATAAGAAGAGAAATGTTGGACTATCAAGTATTCATATCAAGTCACCAATTATGTCTAAAGCTTTACAGGGATTTATTTTTAGGGTATATGCAGTGTTGCGCTACCTCCTTATTTAACTGACCTTTCGGACAGCATTACAGTGCCCATCATCAAGGCAGATTTTTTTTTTGTAAGAAAGACAAACATTCCCGGGTTACGAATAACCTGACAATATTTGAAAATCTCCTACTACCACCACAGTAAGCTGAAAATGTTGCTTGTGTTGTGATGGAGGACTTAACCAGCCGAGGAATTGAACACACTACGCCCGAGTGGGACCCAAGCGCGATGTCAACTCGGCCACCGACAGGTCAATAAAACGTCTATAAAAGTTAATTCAAATTCACCAATCAATCGTTACCTAACCCATCTAATTGGTAATTAGATAACTGCCCTCACGATGCACACTGTCAAGCTATCCGAAATGTTGACTAAAGAAAGAGATAATACGGCGTAATACTCCAAAAATAAATTACGATAATAGGTGTGTGACGGGGAAGAGAATGGAAGAAGAGGTCGGGAATACCTCAGGACGACTGGCAATATCAAGTGATTCAACTTGAGTCGGGTCATGTCAAGAGTCAAAATAACAGCAGAGTATGTAGGCGACGACATATTAATGTTAAAGAAACAAGCCCACGTCTATATGGACAGCCAAAAGTACACAAAAATAATATGCCAGTAAGACCAGTAGTGTCATATAATTCAGCCCCTGCCTATAAATTAGCAAAATTTGGAAATAATATTATAAAAAATACTCTTAATTTTAAACCAAAATACGGAATAATAAATTCCCTACAACTTATAGACCTCATTAAAGACATCAAAGTTCCCAATAATGCTACCTTAGTTTCATTTGATGTTGTTAGTTTGTTCTCAAACATACCAACAAACGAATTAAAAATAATTATTAATAATTACATGGAAAAAATAAACATTAATTTAATAAAACGTAACGAAATAACAAGATTACTAAATACATGCATAGAACAAAATTTCTTTAGATTTAATAATAACTATTACATCCAATCTAGTGGGTTAGCTATGGGGAGCCCGATTTCACCGGTCTTAGCTGAATTCTTCATGGATTATATCGAAGAATCCATCGAAAAACTAAAATCGTTTAATAAAGTCGCCTTCTATCGTAGATATGTAGATGACATTCTGATTATCTGGACAGGAACAAACAGACAATTAGATATTTTTCTAAAAGAAATCAATAAAATTAACAAATCAATCCGGTTCACAATGGAAATGGGGGGTAATAAGATTAACTTTCTCGACATAGGTATCGAAATCATTAACAATAAATTAGAATTTTCAATTTATAGAAAATCTACATATAGTGATAATATCATACACAATACATCTAGACACCACATTTCACATAAATTATCAGTATTTTATTCACTCATTCACAGACTTTTACACGTGCCTTTGAATTATATAAATTATAATAATGAATTAAATATTATTAAAACTATCGCCAATAACAACGGATACAAAAGCGAAACTATTGATAGGCTAATAGAGAAAAAGGATAAAAAACTCACATTAACAATCATTTCACAAGGCCTTGAAAATAAAAATGAAAAAGATAGTAATAAACAATGGGTTAAAATCCCTTATATTGGTGAAATATCAACAAAAATATCTAGATTAACCAATAATGATAAATGCAAAACAGCTTTTTATAATGTAAACTCCCTAGGTAAAATTTTAATTAACAACAAAGATAAAAGAGAAAAACTCGAGAACTCGGGCGTTTACCAAGTGAACTGCGCTAACTGCCCAGCATATTACGTTGGTCAAACAGGGAGATCTTTCAAAACCCGTATTAAAGAACATTTTACAAATTGGGTAAATAATAAAGGCGAATTGTCAAATGTAGCATCACATTTATTAGAAAACAAACACTCGTTTGATAAAGACAGAGATGTTAAAGTCCTCCATACTTGCAATAAAGGCCACAAGCTTGATAGACTAGAATCTTTAGAAATTACTCGCTTAATTAATAAAATAGACCCTAACTTTGTAATGAATAAACAATTAGAATCATTTGCCAAGTCTCCGCTCTTGTATCCATTGTAATTTTCATAATAATTTCAACATTAAAATATGTAGTTAGGTTAGACCATCCCCACTTCAATGTAAACATGTACCCCTTCAATAAGTAACTTTGTAATTAATAAGCTATTAGTATCAGTTGCTAAGTCCCTACTTTCTTAATTTCTATAATAATTTCTCAAATGTAAACATGTATCTTTTCAAAAAGCAAATATAATCCCATCATAAATAATGATTTGACAATAAAATTAGGTCATTAATAATGCATATTACCTGTGAGGTTTTTTCCCTAATAAATATTGAAATGAGCTACAAACCCAAGGTAATTAGCTTACTGGAATTACCAAATATTTAGAAATTCCACAATCTTAAACGACTTAGTAACAAATAAAATTGATTAAAACCCTATAAACTACCCCTCTCCCCCCTCCCCCATATGTTGTGTATATAAACCGTAGACTAAGAATTTTGTGTACCAGTCTGAAGATGGCTTTGACGAGCTGAAACCGGTTACGGTCAAAATAAAATTGAGTGGAATAAAGTTTTTTATTTGTTTTATTATAATATATTAAACAAAGACTGTGTGCCGTGAAAGTTGTTTGGAGGTATTTCTTCTCTGCCTACCCCTGTGGGGAAATGGCGTGTTAATAATTTAAATTTTCCTATTTTTTATGTGAAAACCGCACCACAGACCCAACTGTTCCAAACCATCTGGAGCCAGTGAGACTATGGCCTCCCCGATTGGGGTATGTTGTTAGGCTTAAGAGAGATGAAGGAGATGGGGATAATGAAGGTGGGGAAGTATTTAACTATGCAGATCTGGTCACCAAATACAGCTAAAGCTATTTCAAGTGACGTTTCTATTCTGAATAGTTTATATCTTAGCTTATTTAGGTTTTTATCGAGTTTCACATCCAATGAATGCCAAAACTTTTAAAATAATATTTCGTGTGTTACTTGTCATCGGTTTTCTCATTTGTAAAAATACAACTTTGAATAGTCCAATTGAAAATAATATTTTGACAGCCGAGTGATAAAAATTTTTCGACTTTAGTTCATCTTTTTGCCATCTGCAAAGTTAACTACATTATACACACTAAGCTGACGTTTTTAAAATATTAACCGGGTGTATTACCTAGTCAGTAATTAAAAAATTTCCCTATAGAACCCAAAAATTATAATATGAATAAATTTGACATTCGTTACCTTTCTTTTTTTCTTTTCTTTTTGTTGAATAATGTTACATAAAATAATTTTATTCGTCAATTTTCATGACTGCATACAATATAGAGAGATGCTGCTAATATATTCATTGATTAAACATCAAACAACACATGCGAATGGAATTCAATAGAGATTTTATTTGATTCAAATAAAGTTATGTATGTGTGGGAACCCTTCATAAACAATGAATTCATAGTTTATTTCACTGCAACATATGAAGCATCGGGTAAAGGTTATAAAACTGATTAATTGAAGGTATAGGCAATATGAATATGATTCTGATTTAACGGTACATCGTAAGACGTTAATTTGTTCGTATTTTAAATCATGAAACTCTCCGACATTAAACTTTCTGTCTTTGTATCTAATGCTTACCTACCGTTACCAAAATGCCAACAACGGTTCACACGTACGAACGTGTTGTATCATTGTCTCAGCTGCTCTTAGATGGTTATGCAAGTATATCTTGGATGGAGTGATAAATAACAGGAGGATTAAAAACCAGGTTCTTGATCTGGAAAGGTTGCCATTGTGCAATCAACCCCAGCCGTGATATAATTTAGGTAATAATGGTAGTTGGGCAATAGTTTCGGCTGGTTGGTTGGTTGCTGGTCGGGCCGCTGTCGGCGTCGGTGGTTGGAAGGGTCTTCGCAAAACAGCTGTGTGAAGAGTGCGAGAGGATGATACAGTTCGCTGTACGTATGTATGTTGTCCACCATGTTTCTTGCGCGGGATGGTGGGATGGCGGGCGGGATGCGAGCGGGATGCGAGCGGGGTGGGGGGGAGGAGGTAGGTCACTGACTCGGCACCTGGTGGCAGTCAGTCGGCAGCCGCGCGCGGCGCAGGTGAGCGCAGTCAGTGTCCGGATCCCATGGGGTCCCGCCCCCGCCCCCGCCCCCCGCCCGATGGACGTGTTCGAGGAGACGGCGGCCCCCGCGCCCCCACGCCCCCCGCGCGCGCCAACCCCCGTGGTCTCCTTCGCCGCGGGAGCAGACTTCAACCTGTCCTTCTTCGACCCCGAGCCCGAGGAGCTACCCGCACAGCCCCCAGGTACTTCCGGGTTGCTCTCCTATCTGAGTGCGTTGGTGTCTCCCGCTTTTTCTACATGTGCATTGTCCGACCGTTTTGTGAGGATTACTTCTCCGCTTCCGGGTGTATAATTAGGACCGCCGGCTTCTTGTTTGACATTTTCCCGCTTCCAAACAAACTTGCGACGTGTACTTACACGAGTAATCTATAATTGAACCAGCGTGCTACAACTGACTGCTCTCTGGTTCCGCCATCAGTGAGATCGATCTATAATTTGAGTATGTGGCTTATCTCGCCCTCCGAATATCTTTCGGCGTGCCCACTGCCCAGCATGAACTCGTCATGTTACGGGTACGGGTGCGGGCTAAGGTCTCCATCCAGAATACTTTAATATGTTAAACGATCTATGAAATTTAGATCTCGATTCATATCGCAGCAACCGAGAAACCTCCGTCACTCTAAAACGCAAATTTTCTCACCACTGTCAGCTGAAATCTCGTATGCGCCCTGTTGCTATGAATTACTTCACGAAGACGTTTCTGAATCTAAGAATAATAATTATTTACCTCATCTTTAACATGACGTTTCCCAGTGATGTATATAATTCAAAGTATGTTTCAGTCTCTTCAAATGTTTAATTCAGAATTACGATGTTTATCGTGGTGTATTCTTTGTGTGTTGTACAAAAGTACCGGTTTGAAAACATGACGTTGTGTAACATCTCTCAACTCAGGAGTTTCGTCGCTTCATTACAAATACTTTATTATTATTATTATCACATAGCAGTGTTTCCCAGATAATTTTAAACATTATTTGACAAACTCATGTCATATTTTTATCATGATGCCATTTCCTCCAATATATCAAAATTTTGTAGGAAATTCAATATAGGAACATCTACAGAACAGTACCTAGTTAAGTTTTATTTTCATTAGCATCCGTACCGAATTACTTATGAAACGTATTAAATGGTGAGTAATTCGTATTTTATTAGAGGTTAGAATTAGTTATTTTCTGTAACGTATTGCACAATGAAGGTAAGTGAATACTCGCAAGTGACAAGTTTTCTGTTTTGTATCACTTACATTATCACTTTTGTATTACTTTGTATTTTGTGAAACATAACCTCCATCTAAATGTTCATTAATTTCGGATGAGGTTTTGTTAGCGAGTGGTTCCTGGGCAACGCTAGACTCGGCTAGTTCATATAAGAATACTAGGATTATTAGATATAGCATGGAATCAGTGCTCATGAGCGTACTAAGCTTGTATTGTTAACTCATACTAGAACCGGTCGCAGAAAACGGTCCCGGCTCTCGGAGTGTGTGTATACTCGTTTGTTTACTTTAGTCGTCGCTCTTGTACGGAAATACGAGCGATGGATGGTTCGAGTCTCAGCTAGAACGGAGAAGAGTTCAGCGTGTACAGTGATGTAATAACGATGATGATACGCCCGCCTGTGCGAATCGCCCGCAGCGGCCGGTTCAACGGCCCGGCCCGGTTCGTTCACCCCGGCCGGCTCTACGGAGCTGTCATACCAGATTCCTGCCTCTAAACACTTCACTTACCATGTACTGAAGCAAGCCAGGAACCCAGCAACTCGGCAAGCGAGCGAGTCAGCCAGCAAGGGCCCACTGGTGCTCGCGCTGGCTTGCCTACATTACATGCACGCTTCCTTTGAGAATTCTGGATTTCTTCACTTACAAAGACAATCGGGAACCCTGTTATTTACCTATCCACCACATTACATATCTTTTAAAGCTAGGCAAGTCACACCTCTCACGTCACGCTCTTTTTGATACAAAATATAAACATTTCTATTATTCAACTGAGCAAAACGGTGACCGGATAAATCATCAAAATGATAATTCATCACCTCTTTAAAAAGTTATATAAAGTCATGGAAAGTGATGAAAAAAAAAACTTTATTAACTGGATTAAGTAGGTTAGGTTAAAAAAAATTTCATCGTTTTTAATGACTTTATATCACCTTTTAAAAGTGTGTTGAATATTCACTGTGTTCAGTTAACATGGCAAAGCATTACGTTGTTTATTTATCTCGGCAACGAAACCAATATTCTAATACTATTTAAAGAATACATTAATTATTCTGCAACTTAATAATAATATAACATACCAATCGTTCAGAAACTTCAATTGTACATATAAGAAAAACCAATACGTCGCTTCCAATTTCACAGAGAACGCCATTCTGGGTCTGAATTGGTAAATATTTAAAACATTCAGTTGGAGTTAGGTGGCGCTTTGCGATGTATTCCTACCGCAGCCGTCTGCCTCTTAGTTCAAATAAAACAATTGAACAATAAATTATATTTTTCCAGAGAAATTATGTTATGTTTATGTACATTTGTCTGCTCCTGGCCTACTCGAACCAAAATAGATAAATAAATAATTATGTTATTATGTTTCCTAGGTAAATCGCGTTGTACGCTTTAGTGTCTATGGACCGATGCGAAGCGTTCAGTATCAATGCACCGTTGGAATCACTATTGCAAAATATCCACCATTGATAATTATTGCTGTATTGTATTGTGGATGTCTTTCTCATCCACAAGTCCGCATTTCCTCGTTGCATATAACTATAACATATACATCTTTAACTTGTGTAGTTTGTAATAATAAAAAATAGACAATGATGTGGTCTTTTACCGCTGCGTTTCGTTATGTGTGCCGTGATTTTGTTATATTAATGTGTTGAGATGGCAATTTACAGAGCGGTCGTTAGCTAGATTGTAGTTTACAAAATATTATGAAAGTGACAAATTAATTAAATTTCAGTTTGACAAAAAGCGTAGTGATAAATGCTAAGAAAAAAGCGTACATGTATATAGTATACATATATATACAAGTATATACACAATATTTAGGTGATACCTACTTCAATGCCAAATGCGATTATTTTTCTAATTAATTGCAACTTTTTTTATGTACAATACAATACTTATGTTATTATCGTTGTTCTTCTTTATGTTTTATTGTTGATACTGTGATAATAATAATACTGGATGTATTTTGTATTAAGTCGTAATACTAGAAGTCAGGATTTATTTCTGAGAAATTACTAAAAAAATTGGTCAGGAAATTCTGGGACTAACTACCAAATGTATTCTTCTTTGCCCAGAATACTAATGAAGGGAAACAATTATACCAAGTCAGTGGACGTCTTCAATTTATCTCTAAACAAACATAAAATGTTGTTAATGAAGCAATTCGGTTATGTACAATAAATTTTGTATATTTCTTAATACTCATATGTAAAAGCCTCGAAAAAGGGCGTTAATTAATAAATACATAAATAATGTTGTTATGAATTGTATACGTAATGAAACATTTTAGCAAAAAAATAAAGTTAGAAAATTAATTTAAAACATCTGAAACCAATGAACATTTTATGATCCTTAATCAATTAGTTCAATTGGTGATTTTAACTAGTTTGTCTTTCCTTTCACCACCACTTTGGACACGTATCAATTTTTATGGCAGTAAGAAAAAATAAATTAATCTTTGAAAACCATTTATTTCCGCACCCCTAATTTTAGCCGTCCCTTTCCTAGCACAGGATCAAAACTTGTGCTTAGGTTTGGTCATGGCCATGTTTTACGAGAATACAATGCTGATTAGTTTCACAAAATCAGATGAAATTCCTACCTAGTTAGTAATTTTTTCATGTTTCTAAGCGATTTCTACGGCGTATGCGATAGGAGATAAAGAATTGCAATTTTGTATTATTAGCTAAACAGCCTTTAAAGCGTATTTATCACCTACTAACCTCAATGTAGGTAAGTAACTTGTAGCTGGATGACTTTCATTCATCTCATTTTATCAGGATTCTTTATTATGTATGTAGGTATACATTCATCATCATTTCTGGATGAGCGCTGGAAACATTATGTAAAAAATGTGTACCTATTTATTTACTTGAATAAAGCTTTCCGATTGGCTATTACGTTGGGGCAGCGAATTTGTCTTCGCATTTGACATCAAATCGATAGGTCGGGTCTTTATTTGGGCGCAAAAATAAACAAACATGTTTAAAAAATATATATAAACGGTTAATTCTGTGCGAGAAAGTAGTAAATATTGGGTGTCATGAAATAATTACAACTTTTCTATTTGACTTGTTGTTCTAATGTAATTTTTTTAGAATGTCTTCGCTCCAATTAAAAATTACGTTATTAATTTTCGCTCATTATTTTTTTTCTTGTTTTAAGTAATGTGAGGAATAATTTGTATGCATATACATTATGGGATGTATAGGATGACATTAACCTCTTTATATTCCGGGATTAATAAGAAGAATACATTTTTGTTTAATCAAATAATAGCCCCATTTCTTTCCCACGCATAACTGATAGACAAAAAAAAAATGTAATCCCATTGTTCTCGTCCAGCCTTTATAGGTAATTCAATAAGATGAGGATGAATTTTAATTCAAAGTGTTGAAAATATGGTTTTGGAACGTTGCGCCCGGAATAAGCGCAATGTCGTTTTCCTCCATAAAAACATACAATCAAGCCTTGTTTCAGAAGGGGAAGCAAATATGACAATAGACATTGGGTTACACTCACAGCTACTTCTTCAACATCTACCAAAAATAACTGTACTATGTTTATACTCTCGCATATCTCACATGACTATTGGCACACGTTGAGTAGATTTAACTTAACTGTTCATTTCACTTCAACATCTACTAAAGAGAACTGAAGGTTTATATTTTCGAACATCTCACATGACTATTGGCACACTTTGAATAGATTTAACTTAACTGTTCATTTCGTTAAATATTTAAATATGCACACTCCTTCCATTCTTCTATAACGTTATAATGCACATCTCGGTACCTTCTGAGAGAGCACTATACTAGCTTAAAAATTAATCTGCTTCTACCACTGACCCAATTGTACAAAGTTTTAAACGTAAACAAAGCGTAAACAAAGCGTAAACAAAGTTTTGCGATCAATTTGACTTTTGTAATTGAAATGTATTTCCAAGAACTTTATAACAAAAGTACCGTTGTTGGCATTCTAATACAATACTTAGCACGTTTTGTTTCAAAGAATTTAAACAATTCATTAAATTTCTATTATTATATCATTATTGACTAGTTGCTTCACAAAATTGAAATAGTTACAGAACTTAAATAAAACCTTCACAGAACTTGAAAATTAACTTTGAAGTTTTTTGTATTGTTAAAATTGTGAGAAACAACCCGTCCATAATTTTTTTTATATTAAAATATTGACGTTTTACATTTATAATAATTTCTTAAAAATTTAATATATCATAATATCTACCCTTTCAAGTCTTCAATTATAGATTTTTTGTAACATTTGCAGCTGTATAATATTGCTATAAAGATTATGGAATATTTTTTTAAGATGCTTATGTAATAACAATATCTGCATTTACATATATCAATTTACCCCCTTGCTGTACCGAAAAGCATAAACAAAGTTGAAATACAAAAATAAACACATAATCATCGAGTTTGCTTGTCCCAGACGTTACACCCAGATTCAAAGTCTCTATAGTATAATCGAGGAATTTTTCTTTAATGGTGATGTTGAGATTTCCCGTATAATTGATACATTCATCGTATTACATCCATTTGAAAATCTGTGTTGCATTAAACTGGCGTAGTCATTAACACTCGATTTCATTGTATTGTAATATTATCAGTTAAAAGTAGTAAAATCATCCAAACATCACTTGATGCATCAGTGCAGCTAACTTGACGACATTTCGTATAATTACGAATGTTTTCACTTGGTTATTCCAATGTTACACTTAGCTACTACGTAAATTAAAACTGACGACTTATTTCCACCACAATATATTATAATATGAGTAATAAAGTACTGATTTTTAATACAGCACACTAATCTAAATCACCCATGTTTTTAGATATCAAACCAATATAATACCAACATCTAAAAAATTGAACCATAATGAAAATATAGTACTTAAAACATTTAGTTTTCATTGGTAAAATTGTAAGCAAAATTAAATATTATTACCATTTAAACCATATGGATATAGATCAGAACTTTTTTTTGTATATGCATATACAAAGGAAAGAATTTAAAGTCAGAAAACTAAATACATTATACTTCTATGATGCAAAATTACAAATTAACAAAAATATAATACAATAGGTAATATTCTAAATAAAAATGCACGTTTTAAAATAATAGATTACTCAGACAAACGTCAATACTCCCAACTCAGAAATGTAAAAAAAATTGAGCAATTCAACTATAAATATCTTGGAGTCATTTTGATGATGGTAAACATCCATATACGTAGAAATGTATAGATTTAATAACTAAATCTATTTGAACAGTCAAAATATTCAGTTCACGACCAAAATATGCGGTTAACGGTCAAAATATGCGGTTAATGGTGTAAATATGAGGGCAACGGCCAAAATGTGCAGTTAAGAGTCAAAATATGCGGTTAAAGATCACAATATACACGATTAACAGTCAAAATATGCGGTTAACAGCCAATATGTGCGGTTAAAGGTCAAAATACGCTGTTAACGGCAGAATGACAAACCTTGATGCAAATGTTTGCAATTAACAGTGATCCTGTAATACTTTACTAAACGGTGTAACAGCGATATTATCGGTATTTCCATAATATATGGTATTACATATATAAGGTATAACAGCTATTTGTATTACCATAGTCGTTTGAACCCCCGTCACATTTGATACTACCACAAATCAGCGTATTTTTTCTTTATTTTCGGTTCTAATTAAGACCTCTATTATTTAGGCTAGTGCCAATAGGTTACGATATCAATATTGTGGCGAGGGCTGGTTCCAGTGAAACAAAATTCTGGAATAAAAAACATGAATAATGAACAACAACCTGTGTATTCCAAGTGCTTTTAAAGCTTTCTTTGTTACAATTTCCTGTCCCCACCCCTTCAACCAATCGATATATTTACAATTCTTGATGCCATTGTCCCACTGGAAATGTGATATTCATATAAAATATCAATAATATGACAAGTGTACTGGATAAAGAATCTCTTCAAATGATTGGTAATTCGATTAAAAACGGAATTGCAGACCGTTTTCTTGAGAACTTATAGTAAATACCTAATATATTATGTTGTGAGGCTGATATACAGATTATAACATTTTTTTTTTTTTAATTTTACCACGAAAACGGCGCTATATAAATACTTATCATTATTATCTGGAAGAAGAGATTTATTTGTTGTCAGATCTTTTTTTAGTAACACGTCTGAGGATTTATCGATAGTGTCGATAACGTGTCATCTTTCCATAGCACGACTGCATTGCTAACGTACAAACAACAGTTCACTTCGAGATTAAGAACACTAAATTATAGTTGTTAACTGTTGTTTGTTCGTTGGCGATCTGCAGAGATGCTCGGGAACGATGACAAGTTAGCGACATTAAAGATGAAACCATTTTCTATCGACCGTGCTAGATACTTAAAGCGATGCACTACGTCGTGTAATATTTTAAATTTAGCCGCTATCAATAACAACCCTTACGTAGATGGCGATAAGGTTTAAATTCCTGCTTAACACTCTCAGCCTGTTTTGAATTTTGCAAGAAAAAAACATGGCCAAAAAGTGCTTTTTATTTTATTTTGTGCATGTTCAGGCATAAATATTTTTTTTTTTCAATCATTTTATCAATAACTTAATTTGCTTCATTATACAATAAAATCATAACCGAAAATGGGTTCGTAAGTAGGAGATTTTGAACTTTAAAGCAGTTTTCATAGGCCTTATACATTATTTTTTTCTGGACTTATAAAAAGAATTATCTAAGAAATACTCGATTGTTTCAAAGGCCAAGATGTATTCTACTCGTAGTATTTAATTGAAGCATCTGAAACATTTGTAGGCGACCAAATTTCAAAGAAAAAACACATGATTTTGCATTACTACGTACGGCATCGCCTTAAGTAGAAGCTTTAATATGATGTATTATTTTTCAATCGTTCAATGGGAGAGTAAATAAATGATTAGTACGTTTATTTCCAGAGGAATAGCAAAACACCTTTCCAAGCGCAGTGCCCCCTTTTCTAGGTAATCATACAAATGAGTTCTTATTATATAATAATATTATTACCGCCGAGCTATCGCGCCGTGGAGTCAGCTACTTTGGGAGGCATCGCATTTTTTTGCATTCACAACTGCTTTGCTTTTTGAATATGTTAAATGCCACAATCAAGAAAAAAATAAGTTACCTAACCTTTATAAAATTGACCACCTTAGCTTTTACACGGGAAAATGCTTACGTTGAAAGTTGAGCCACAATATAATTTATCAATTTTTTTTAAGTAGGTATTTTCTACTGTTTAGCAATGTGGCGATGGAATGATCAGTTTTTTTAAATCTAAATATCAATGTTTTTTTTTTTTTTTTGGTTATTGTCGAATGAAGACTTGGTCTTTTTAAAATTGTGCTATTCATTCCTGGCTAACGAAAACAAAGTGTAAACAAAAGCTTTACCGTTTTATTGCAACAATTCTCAACCAGTCATGTCGGAGCTAATTTTGGTCGATCCCAATAAATTAAGATAGTGAATTTTGAAAATAATTATTATCCACTTTTAAAATTTTCACTATTTATGAAAAAAATGTGTCCTGATCGTAGGATAAATTGGTAAAAATAAATTAACAGCAGAAATTCTTGTAGGAATCTCAAAAAATTGGGAACCATTGATTTACGAGTAATATTGATTTACCATTGATTTATCGTAAGCAGATATAACCATTTGGTTTACTAATACCAAAGCGATTATTAAAAAAAACTGTTTCGAGATTTTTGCCCAACAATCTTGCTCTATGAATCCTCCTTCCTACACAGTAGCGGCCAGTTAATAAGTGCTGCCGAGCGCCGAACAACCATAAAAACTTCCGACATGGTTTATTAAAATATGAAACTCCGTTCGGTTATAACATCTCACAAAGATCTCATACGATAGGTACCTTCTAAGTATGCGTAACTTGCATTACAACTGTGCCTATGTTCACAGCAGTTCGTTTTCGATAGCGATCCAGAATTTTGCTACTTTGTTTGGATAATCTGTGAACTCTCGAAAGTCTCGTACATACGATTCTTTCTCAATATTATATTGCTTTTACCACCAGATCGGAAGGAACAGTTTGTTCAGTAGTATATTAAACGGGAACGCGTATGTGTGATAATGCTGTTGATATTGTGTCTTCAATTTAACATTTACTTTTTTTCAGCCAATGTTCCCATCACAGCTCTCTTTGATACAAATTACAAAACGTTATTATGAGATGAGTGATTAGTTTTTGTTAAGCATTGTCTCGCATTAATGCGATGTCTGGGAAGAAGTCCTTAGGGTTTTTAATTTTAAAGAGAGAAAGGGAGTTTTTCAGAAAAGGGTACGAAATCTAGTAAATTTAAATTGTATAATCATACATTTTCTTCACTGGCTGTATATCTACAAAATGGTCTTTGCTAAACAAAAAGAGGGGAGAATAGAGCTTATTTTAAATAGGTATGAACTTATCTCTAAGGCACAAGTTCATTCCTTCCTTTCCCCAAATTCCCCCTCTCATATCATTTCTAACACTCAATCTTGTTTGTTCTCAGGGCCACCTTTACGTATGAATAAAACAGATTTTATCATTTTCGCTCTCTACTCCATCTCTTCAAAATTGTTTTGACAACAGGTTCACCTCTAAACTACCGGATTTATTCGGTCGCGGAATCGAAAAACATTGTCAAGTGTTCAATAATGATTAGTTAGTAAACTTTGTATTTCCATGAGTGTTTTTTTTCGCCAATGAGATGGTGAATGCTTTTTATCTATAACATCGCCATCCGTTACGCTCAAACGTCCGCTCTACACTCGGTTACGGCATTACGTATGTACCGCGCATCACAAACCACCCCGCATGACTAGGCGGCCGAGCACGAAACATACTCAGTGCACTTTGCAATATATTTCCAGAGAGCATTTACGCGGATCAAAGTCGCACTCTCGCTATAAGCGCAGGTGTTTATGTGCGATATTTTTCGACCCTTCTCTACTAACGACATTTGACTCGTGTACTTATTTAGGATAATAAAAGGAATAACGTAATTTTACGAGGTCGGGGGCTGTAGATCTAGGTACAAGCATTTCCTTGTGGAAAAGCGTGGAAAAATATTCTGAGGGACAAAATACATTTGTCGACAATTTGTACTTAATAACAGTTTATTTTATTATTGTTTCATGTCAAACCACTCTAAATAATAGTCACAGCTCAATTGTTACTCATTTAATAAACATTCTTGAGTCATTTTCCCTTGCTGATTGGATGTTTTCTTCAATTTCCTTAGGGCCAGTTATTTCACAGAACTTTGAGCAATTTAAATAAATTTAATTTTTAAGTTCTGTTATTATTTCATTATATGCCAGTTGTTTTATAGAACTTGAATTAACTATAGACTTTGGATTATAAATTACATATTATGAAAAAAAAAATTTTGGTAATTTTGTATTCGGTATCCTCAAATATACAAAAGTCTAAAAGTTTCAACTCTCTTTAAAGAGAGATAAATATGCACCCTGAATTAGCCGATTGTGAAATCAGGACAGTGTCAAGGCTATTTTGCGCTACTCAATGTTATTTTAGTATAATGTAGGAACCTACATTAAAGCATTGTGTTTTAAGATTCTCCCTTAGTACTGAAATCACTCTTTGACCGTCGCAGTGGCTGTCGCAACGCACCCTGTATTAGCTGAATGCGTCGCATCACCCGGAATGAGCAATTGATGTATGTGAAATCAGGTTATAGTGTCAAGTGCATTTTGCGCTAATCAAGGTCATTTTAGTACAATGTAGGGATCTACATAAAAGCCTTGTGCTTTAAGATTTTCCCTTAATACCAAAATCAATCTATGACCGCCTTAAAAATCTTATCGCAATGCACCCTGAATTAGCTGATTTATAATATATTAAAGCCTCGTGTTTTAAGATTCTGCCTTAGTACTGAAATCACTTTTTGACCGTCGCATTAAGTACCATTTAATGTGGCTCTCGCAACGCACCCTGTATTAGCTGAATGCGTCGCATCACCCGGAATGAGCAATTGAGTATGTGAAATCGGGTTAGTGCATTTTGCGCTAATCAAGGTCCTTTTAGTACAGTGTAGGTATCTACATAAAAGCTTTGTGTTTTAAGATTCTGCCTTAATACGGAATCAATCTTTGATCGCCTTAAAGTATCATTTAATGTGGCTGTCGCAATGCACCCTGAATTAGCTGATTGCGTCGCATCAGCCGGAATGAGCAGTTGAGCATGTGAAATCAGGTGAGTGAGCTGGTAATCAAGAGGATAGGCCTTGCAGTAAGTGGATTGTTTGGTATTGTTTCAGAGCAACAGCAGTATGCGGCGGCAGACAGTGCCAGCCCCTCCACTGGGAAGACATTCGTCGCGTGCAAAGTGTGCGGAGACAAGGCGTCAGGCTACCATTACGGAGTTACTTCGTGCGAGGGTTGCAAGGTAATTAAAATACTTATACTAAATACATATTTTAATTCTACCGCATATAATTATTATTTTATTCTATATTTGATAAGTAAGAACTGATATGATTATATACAGGGTGTATCGGCACGTACCCGACAAACTTTAACCTGCTATTCCTTGGCACATTTGGAGTAAAAAATGTTATGGGCACTTTGCTGTCTGGTAACATTTTTTTTTAATAAAAAATTTACTATTCATATTTTCACCACATGTCACCAATGTTTTATCCTTTGTCAATGTTTGAAAACCCGTCTGGCAATATTTTGTTCGAGTTTCGTTGAATAATGTACGTACGTACCTACGTTGGCGCGCTTTTACAATCACAACGAAATGGCACGGCACCATTCGTCTCATTTTTAACTATTATTATTTAGTGTGTACGAAAGAGCGAGGACAATTTTTGACACACTTGCTAATAACAGCTGTTGAACCCGAGAAACAATTCCAATGACAGTGACGGAGTGTGGATTTTTTATTTATTTTTGTTTTTAAAGGAAAAAAAATGCTACCGGACAGCAAAGCGCCCATAACATTTTTTACTCCAAATGTGCTAAGGAATAGCTGCTTAAAGTTTGTCGAGTACTTGCCGATACACCCTGTATAATGATGGATGATATTCCTTTTGCCCTTTCCAGTAAACCTCAGAAATTAGTTAACACCGTTTTTAACCGGTCATCGCCCATGTAACGAAATTGAGTGTGACTTAAATACTATAATACTATTGTAGCCAGTTCCAGAGGATTTTAATTAGTAGTGAGAATAGGAGCGGTGAAGTCGTACATAAATTTTATAATGCAGATCGATTATCAATTAGTTATCTGTTTTCTTAAGTTATAGAGTGTGATTGTTTGGGGTAAATAAAATAGTAGGTATGAGATTTAGTAGAAGGTAGTTTATACATCTTTGAGTGCAATCAATGAACGTGTGCTGGTTCATCATACCTAATATTCAACCTGTGGCACTTTTCATCTTCAGATCTTCAAATCTTCAGTTTTATTTCAAGGTTGGTGAAATTTTGCACACCTGATTTTCAAAACAAGAGAAAAGTCACTGTCTAAGTCTGATTCTGAAAAACTCTATGTTAAACCCGGGCAATGCCGGGAGCGTCAACAAATTAAAAAAATAATAATTATGGATTGAAGCACAATAAAAAATACAACTTTCAACTTTCAGTCGTTTTGTTAAGAAGTATATATTTTAGGGTTTTCGGAAAAGTGAGGTTACATCATGTTATGCCATAAAATTACAACAACGACAGATCGTGTAATTTTAATTTTACATTGTCAGACTTATTTACTACCCCGCTCGAGCGCACTACTAATATTGTAATTTGATAACTGTTAAGTTCCAACAAAGATCCTACTTTCACGCGCCGCATCTTACCTATTCCAAAAAGACTTGGTGTCATATCAATACATATATCATATTATTTAATTAATACCATTCCTCAAAATATTATGGGAGCAAGTGAAACTGCTTACCAATGAATCCACATAGATTTTACCGCCTATCCCATATTTTAATGTTGTATAAATTTGTGCATACTATGGCAAGCGTTCGCTCAAAACGTTTTTGAAAACTTGAAATATGCCAAAAAAAATCACTTATACTAAATTACTTATCAAATTTGTTTTAAACTCGTATTAGTTTTTAGAAGTTAATATTTTCCCGGAAATAGTTTTATTTCTCGAGCTAATTTCAAACACGATTAAGATTTCAGTTTTCAGTATCATATAAATAAATCTATTTGGTTTCACTTCTTTTTTTCGGGAATGAATGAATGGAATGCAAATCTCGGAATCGGGTATCAGTCCAAAATATACTATTTTATAGAAAAATAAGTATGCAAGTATGAATCATACATGAAATAATAATAAAAACTTAAAAGAACTAAAAAACACTATTTTATAGAAACATAAGAAAGAAGTATAGAAAAAAACAAATTTACTGATAAATAAAACTAAAAACAAATATATTAAAATTAATAAATAGTAAACTGAAAAATAAAGAAAAAGTATATGTATTTTTAAAAAGATACAAATAAAAATTTAAAATATTAAACATTGAGATTAAAATATAAACATAATTAATATAGATTGTTTAATGCATATAATTGTTTGTGTGCATGTTTATTTATCGTAGGTATTATCTATAAGACAACATGTTTATGTTCAACACTTAATTTTAATTTTCGTGATACGAGACAAGTTGGACAGAAGTTTTTATAATTTATTTTTTTATTGTGTTAGGAACTCATATAATCTTTAAAGAAATGTCGTCCCCTTTCAAATATCCATTGATGTACACGGGCAGTAAATATGGATATAGAATTACTTGACTTTAAGTCGGTACTCAATGCATTGTATATTTTAGGCGCGATGAACCAGAATTGCCGTTGAGCGAATGAGGTTTTAGTTTGAGGAACCACGCAACCCAGGTTTGATGAAAAGCGGGTGTGAGCTTGGTGTTGTGGAGCCACCAGTAGGTTATTTTTTCTTATGTAACAAATGCTTACCTTAGTAAATAGCTGTCACATTCACAATATTCCCACAAAGGTTTGCTTAAAAGACAATGACGGTGATAATGAAGTGTTAATTACAATTATGAATACTTACATGTAATTAACTTTTTTAGTAAAATAATAATAATACCTACGTATCCAAAACCAACAGTATGATTGATTTTTGTTATTTGATTTTGGGGTGTTATGCCGTGTTGCGCTAACTCCTTCTTTAGCCAACGTTTCGGACAGCATTGCATCTGCCCTGATGATGGACATAACACCCCAAAAACAAATAACAAAAATACTTTTGGCCGTGAAAATCTTAAATCATATTTTTTAGAACGATTGTTATTTTTCCGATGTATTTGAGATATATTCTGTTGCTATTTTCAATGTATATTAATTTTAAAATTTTAAAAATTGTGTAACTTTACCTACTATTTTTAAGAAATTATATTACACTCTTATTATTTTTAAGTATTGGTAAATAGACTGGTCCCCCAGTCAACCCGAGAACATTTCTCTAAAAACTGGGTAGTTAAATTAGTCAATTAAGATTGTTACGTAACATATTATTAATTTATATTTTGCTTTATAATTTCAATAAAATAAAATATGTGTGTTAAATGAAACTCTTTGTGCCTTTTCAACAATCGGCTTCGTGGTTGAGTGGTTACGATCCTTGTCTCGTGGGTTCAAATCCCAGTACATTTTGGTTATTTATTTAGGCACGTTCCAGCAAATTTTCAGCATTGCCTTGGTTGACCACCATTCACAATCGAAAAGCTTGTTTGAAAAGGCTTTGGCCGTATTCGGTGACTAGATCTGAATAGTCAGATACTTCCCCACTTTCCTCTTTCCCGTACAATACACCCCTATCTTATCTCGGTCGTATCTCGGCAAGCGCAAGTAACTTTTTTTATTAGATATTTGTGATCTTTCACAATTGGCAGATTGATATGCCTCAAATATATACATTTTTTATATTTGCGGCACGTTCCAGAGTGGATTATATTATTTATATTGCCTTGGTGTAAGACCACCATTCATAAATGAAAAGTGGCTTGAAATGCCTTAGTCTTAGTCCTCCCCAAGTTTCTCTTCCGTATCTCCTTCCCATCCCAACCAGTGGCGGCTCGTGACTTTTGAGTGTATTTTGTATTTAAACATTTAAAAAATGGCATTATTAATGTTAAATAATCATAATAATCTTCATATTACAAATCAAGCAAAAGCCATAATAAAAACCGGGTCCTCAACAAATAAAGCACTGAACATTCCGATAACACACACCACACACGGACAAAGACACTTTCAATACTACGCAACCAAACTTTTTAACAGTATGCCCATTACTTTGAAACAATTATTGACTACAAACATATCTACAAACTTTCTCAAAAAACATGTCGTAGCCTGGATAAAAAATCAAGATATTCACTTTATTCAAAAGATTATAATTCCAAACCAAACATAACCAAAATATAATAAGTAAAATTAAATATTATACACGTTCTTTAAGAATTATCCAAAATACATACACTCACATATAAATGTGTGTTTTCATGCTTCAATATATGTCTGTGAAAAAAAAATAGTAATAATAATAACTTTCTACCACAACACATAAATACCTGTCACCCTGAATCACAAACATGTTAACATATCAGCACAGGTTCTCCTAGTGAGGTGTTCACGTAACATACAATATCACCCACACACAGTTTTACCTACTTCAACCTATGTTCTTTATTTCTTATACCTTTTTTCTGTACTTTTTTCTCTGTACTACGATATAAACCACTGCAAACATTTGTAAAATGTGTATTCAAGAATAGAAATAAATAAATGTATATTAATCGGTGCAGTGCACTGCCAAACTGAAATTTGCTGAGAAAAAAAAATCTGTATTTAAACATCATCGAAAATGTCGAATTTGTCAAACTTTGCATTCTACCACACTCAAAAGCCACCAGCCGTCATTACTCCCCACTACATTCTGCTTCACAAAATACCCCAATTATTGGGGCTGCCATTTCACTCACTGGCTCCAGACAGTTGATACTATTGTGGAGTATTCACAAAAAAAGTAAAGCATTTATTGATCTCTCGGTTGGAAAAAAATACGGCAATATTTTGACACTTTGTCTTTCTCTTCTTTTGCTGGAGGAGAGTTATTAGTAGAGGTCAAATTGGATGCTAAGGTTGTTCAACCAGTCAATGACTTCCAGGGTAACTTGATTAAGTGTTAATTTGTGATAGCAACATGAAAAGTATAACTAGATATTACAGATATTAAAGCTGTGTAGATTTAATGAAAAGTCAGAGCTCAACGCCAGAGCAAATGCACCGCTACAGCAAGCTTTATGAAACCGCTTCATTTAAACGCATTCTCGGAAATCCTCTTTTCCCATCAGATGTTCTTCTATTTCTTAACGAGAAAATCCATAGATTTCTGGGAACCTTTGTGCGAATGTTATATCCCGAAGCTTAATCCTTTCATATTACGACCTTAACTCTACAACCAAACTACCCCAGCAATTAATATGCGCACATCGGCAAGCTTCACGTGTAGCGCTTTATACCAATGTACCTACTAATCCTACCTCAAAATTTAATCTTATGATCAATAGAGTCATTCGAATCTATGATTTCACACAAGATAGTCTAATTAAAAGTAGGTACCCAATTTGTTCTTTGGTGCTTAATATTGTACTACTATTTGTTTTAAATGTGATTAACGAGAAATGTTTTTATATAATTTTATCTTGAATATCCACATTCAAGCTCAGAATATAATCAAGATATATCCACAGTCAGAGGTATGATACCACAAAAATACATTAAAATAATACTTTTGGCCGTGTAAAACTCAAATTATAGCTTATATATGGTATATTTGCGGCACGTTGCAGAGTGGAAGATATATGTATCGCCTTGGTGTAAGACCACAGTTCAGGATTGAAATGCTGCTTGAAATGGCTTTGGCCGTGTTTGGTGACCAGATATGAATAGCCATATACTTCCCCACCTTCCTCTTCCCATGTTCTTCCCCTCCCAACAACCTCCAGCCTCACAACTGGCAATGCCATAGTCTCACTGATTACAGACGACTGGGAGCAGTTGGGACTCTCGTGCGGTTTTATAAAAATAACTTGCTTGATACTTGATTAAAAATGGCTGCAAATAAAAATATTGATTTTTGTCAAGTACTTTCTCACGCTGAACATAATCACTATACCAATTTGAAAAAACAATATCGCCAGTTTACATACGACGTTTTAACTCCCGTACTGGCCGATGGAAGTGATTTCCTGCTTACAAAAGAATTTCGCGTTTAGAAAAGTTTGTTTTAATTTTCCCCCCATTAAGGAAAAAATAGCTCAGACACACGGACACGCCCACAAGACACTTCTATCGGTTTGTCAATTCAGTGCTTTATCTTGGTACTTGTTGTTTTCTCTGGACGAATAGAACATGATTGGCATGGTGCATTTATTGATAATAAATAAAATTACCTACTGCCAAACGTACACAGATTTTTTTATTGGTTTATAAATATGCATTTGCATAAATTTTATTACCAAAGTAACGGAAACGTCACAAAAACTAGTTTTGTGCAATAATATAAGCAAATTCGTATTTTATGTTACGTCACTACTTTTAGGTGGGTTTTTTTGTATGAAATTGTAATTACATTAGTATTTCAAGTTGTGTAAGTATTGAGTGGCGGTTCTCTCTTGAGTGCATTTGTGAAATGAACTCCCTTAAAAATATAGAAAAGAAAACAAACTTGTGTTATAATTTTACCACCCTTTGAAAATGAATCCATGAGTAATGAATTCAGCGACTGTAAGACTTTCCATTCTAATGGTAAACCGTGAGATAATATAACTTATATTCTATTATGTGATATATCAGAGGAAACGCCTAATTTGTAGATTCCCATTAAAAATTCAACATTCAGCAGCATTTGTGGGATCCTCTGCTTCGGCTGCTCTTGCTCTTTGATACTGGTCTAATACGGGTGGGCCAGAAGTAATTACGTGGTTTTACGCTCATTTTTTCGTTAAGTTTTGGATACCATCAAGATGGTATCTTTAGATAAGCAAGATGGCAGCCTTCAGCGGCAATACACTGATGTATTTTATTTCTGAAGTTTTTGGCCTGCTTTTCTGTACATTTAGAAGGGTATAGATTATTCCGGTCTTCACCTATTTTAAAGTGTGGGGGCGATGTTTGAAAACTTTTTCTTTCAAATAACCGCACGTTCTTAAATCTGAGTAGCGCGCTGGTTATCCCACGTCACCTCTCATAGACACAAGTCGAGTAGGGAAAATTCGGCCATAGAAATTCGAGCTGTGTAGCTCCCCACATCCCCGTCTTATTGGAACCACAGATCTTCATGATTAGTTCTTCACTCAATTGTTGCAATTTGTTGCTGCCGCTGTAGGTCGCCAGGTATTAAAAACTTCATGAAAAAATGGGATTAAATAAAGATAATAATAATAAAAAATTAAGTCTAGTTTATTCGTTTTATTTTTATACCTCCTCAAAACCGGGTCATTGCTTCTGCCCCACCCTGTACTTATCTTGTTGAGATTGAATCCATTTATGGAATTGCGAGTTGCAACTGAAGTTATTCATTATTTGTCCGTTAGTAGTAGTAGTATTGATGTTGAATGTTTATATTAAGGTTGTTGGAGGGTGGTGGTTCCATTCAAGATTTCTATTTCATTCCACAAATGCTGTTGAACGTTGAATGGGAATGTTTAAATTAATCAATTCGTCTTGTATAGCAAGCAAAAGGAAAAAGGATTGAAGATTCCCCAACTAATTAATTAATTACTTTAATCTAATCATTTTCCTATGGTCACGTGGATTAATTTTTTTCGTCAACAAGTACATACTTTTTTTACTATTTATTTTAGCTTTCACCCATTAAGGGTAATCTTGGATATATAAATTTCAGAATTTGTCTTAAAAATAGTTTAATACTTAAACTACAGTTACATCGAATGATCAAACATGTTTATAAAAATACAGTAAATGATAGTAAACAAACATACGGATGATTCTAGAAGAGTCACTAACGTAAACAGTACAGGGCTGGTGTAGTAATAGTAGGTATCACAAAAAGGACTTTTATGATGATGACTTGGATGATTAATTTACAAATTACGAAGGAGAGAAAATACCGATGATAAAAATTTATTCAAATTAATTTTTGACACAATATACAAAATTATTAACTTTTCAATTAGATTAAATATCCCCATTACACGGTAGGTAGTTACATATCATAAATTTGTCTTTATATACCTACAGATGTGTGAGTGTCTGCACGTGTATGTGTGTATGTATTTATACAGGTTTTGTAGAGAACTTATTTCTGACATCAATCGGAAAAAAACTACACTTTTTGATGTTTATTTTTCAACCAAAAATATTTAAAAATGGGGATAAGCAGGATGACCAGTGAAGATTTTTTTTGTTATTGAAAAAAAAACATAACAAAGTCACTGGATTTAATTTTTTTATCAAAATAATATCAGGAATCATAGGTAGTTAATCAAGATCATCCCTTAACACCCTGTAAAGTGTTGATACCACACACGGGCAACAAAGAAATAAATTAAAGAATATGCATTTCATAAAAAATTGTACGATTAAAAACCTCCGTCTTGCCTGCGGCAAAAAAAAACATCAGGTGATGGATTATTACTACAGTTTGCAAAACAAAGAGGCATACATAGACTAGATACTAGAATATTATTACGGAGGACAGTGCAGATTACAGAGGATACTGCAATCTGCTCGACTAGCTAACATTATTTACGATTTTGAGAGGAACCAAAAAGATATCTTTTTAGGTGAATATTTGTATTTCATGAATAAGCAATTAGTTTGGACAGTCGAACAGGCACATAGCTACATACTTACGTGGTAGGAATGATCGCAATCGCTTCTCGACAGTTTGGTATTGTTACTGCCCACTGGAACTAAGAAGAGTCTCGAATAAAAATTTTCTCGTGCACAAAACTAGGCTGGAATATTTTAGCAATCCTTCTGCTGGTTTACATTTAAAGGTTATAATTTTTCTTTTCTGTTTTCAGGGATTTTTTCGGCGGAGCATTCAGAAACAGATAGAGTACAGGTGTTTGCGAGATGGGAAGTGCTTGGTCATTCGGCTGAACCGAAACCGATGCCAGTTTTGTAGGTTCAAAAAATGCTTGGCTGTCGGCATGAGTCGTGACTGTGAGTATATTTTATTTTCTATGTTTACACATGTACATTTAAAAACCCTATTGTTTTCTGACCTTTACATATGTTACTATACAAATCTTGAATAGTAGATTATAAAGGAATTTATATCCATACGTATCTCTCTATCAGTTCTCTTTGCAAGATATACAGGTAAAGTTACATTCCTGAAATCGAAGAAGCTAGACCAAAGGTCATTTATGTGTTAAATTTAGATTAGACGTGAAGCGAAAAAAATAGGTTCCGCTTTTTTTACCTCCAACAGACCTCCAACACTCCCAAAACTTTAACTAAAACTACCAAATCCGTTCTGCTTGCACCGCTTACCGCGTTCTAATAGTGAAACAAGTTGCTACAATATTATGTACAAATAATTTTTCAATGTTATTCTGACTCGCACCTGTTCAGTGTGTTAAATGTTTTAGAACCACTCTGATAAACTGCCATCAACAATTCTGAAAGAACTGTTCTCAATGAAACAGTCAGATAATAAATCGAATATATCATATTACTAGTTTTGAACAGTAGACCTCGCGTCCAGAAAGAGACGTTTATAGTATTTTCTTATTTAATAAATCAAAAACCAAAATCTCCATCGAAATCATGTGTAAGTAGGTACTTAAATACTTACCCACTTAATTAATATAAACCATATATTTGATTTTTGCAACTTTTTATTTGAAATACGGAATTATTCTATAATTTTACAAAGAAACATTACTATCTCGACGACAATTCTTATTTCAAACTTTCTTATACTTTCTACTTTCTGAAACTTATTTATACTGATGAGTTTAGGTGTGCTAGTATTTTCCCAAGCATGCCAAAATTAGTTTACGTGAATATGTCGCTAGGGAACCTGTACCGAGCTGTTCAAGGTACTTTAGCACCAAAGCTCCCATGCTTCATCTTGTATTGCACAATGTAGGTACAATGTACAATGCAATAGACTCTGTATCCGGTCAGCTGCCTTGTAGGTATGACCCGCAGTGGAATCCTAGAATTAGGTTTCCTTGTTACCTTGTACACAATGTACAACCCTATCAACTGCAATGTAACTAACTAACCATCACGCCGTTTCCTGGTAGGGGTGGGCACCGCCACACCACTCTGTTTCGGCACATACACCCCTTGATTCATTCACATTTATATATCGTCTCATACATGCTCTTCTGTCATTCTGACTCTTGACATGAACTGACTCAAGCACATATTACATTGTCAGTCTTCCATTCTTTCATTCGGACGTCCTCATTTTTAATCTTATCCATCTCTAATCTCTAACATCTGTTTTGGTCCTATGCAGCGGTGAGGTACGGCCGCGTGCCGAAGAGGTCCCGCGAGCGCGGACCGGAGGAGGGATGCTCGCGCGATGGGCCCGCCGGGCAGGAGGAAGCTGCCGAGTTGGCGCGCGCCGTGGCCGCTGCGCATCGGGCGCACTGCGCGCCGTTGCACGCCGAGCGCCGACCTGTTCCGCCCAACGAGCTGCTGCTGGTAAATATCTATTTCATAAATATAAGGACGCACTGGGCTCAAGTACGCAACGTATCCATGTCCACGTTTCCAGGACGACGTACACACTCGTCGTACGCACGCAACACAGATTTGTGACAGACCACTCTGTAAGCGTGCTTTATGTTAATCAAGTCTAAACAAGCAATAAATGAGAGTTAACGCAAATGCCTAAATACAACTTAACCTTAACCATCAAATTTCTAAAGCATCTATTTTTTATAGAAAATTTATGGCTTGTAAGTTGTTGTCCAGATGTCTTAATGCATTGCGTACGTGGGCTTGGTGTATCCTCACCTTATTCTCGTATCATATTATTTACTTGTATTAAAAATACAAGAAACTTTTAATTCATACCAATTGAACAAAAAATATAGCACCGCTTGTGAAAGGGGGGTCCATTCAAAGAATATTGTATATAATCTGGCAGTTAAAGAATATCTACAGGGCCTAGTTCCATGAGCGTTGTCTCAGTACGATATCTTTGCAATATTAATTAACTCATCTGTCAAGCATTGGTACAAAATAAATGCACATTTTGAATAGTTAATTAATAAAATAATTTTAGAAGCTACTATACCGCTTGTCTTAGTGATAAGAAGTTCCAATTTTGAAAATGAAAAGTTCATTGAATTTGAAAAATGTTCTGCATTACGCATGACACAATCAAAAGTGTTATGCATTATCCACGACACGTTTAAAAATGTTATGTATTATGCATGACATATTGAAAAATGTCAAGCATTGTGCATGACACATTTGAAAAATGTTATGCATTATCAGAGATGTGCTTTATTTCAAATAAATCCATTTCAAATGGAAATGCAAAATGCAAAATGGGTATTTTCCATTTTGCATTTTAAATGTTTTTTAAAAACCATTTTGCATTTTGCATTTTAAATGCTTTTCTCAATGCATTTTGCAACATTCTTCCTACTATCTCCACTCATCTTTTTTTCATAAGCCCCAAATATCAGTCGGTCCTCAACCTCGCTATGAGAGATAATTTACATTTGTCAAGTTGCTCCCTGGTAGGAGCCCTGGCAATGGAGTGATACCATTACAAAAAGTACTGAACATGGGGCCATGACGCTGTAATATTAAATTTTAGATAGCAGTTTCTACGTTTTTACGTTGGCAACATTAGTCCCGCGCAAATTTTTTGTGGTATCATAATCTGTAGTCGTGGTGTTTTTGGATTTACCATCAAGTAATATGTTTGTTCTACATTGATATCCATTATTAAATGACAAAAATGTTTAGAAATTCTATAATTATTTTATTGTTTGACCTGAGAAACCATTTTGCATTTTCAATGCATTTTGAAAATAGGTATTTTGCATTTTGCATTTGAAATGCTTTTCTAAAAACCATTTTGCATTTTGCATTTTCAAATGGAAAAATTTTGACCCATTTCCATTTTGCATTTCAAATGGTTTTGGGTACCCATTTTGCACATCTCTGTGCATTATGCATGACACGTTTAAAAATGTTATGTATTATGCATGACACATTTAAACATTAAATATTCAAACCTTTTACAATAGATTTAAAAATACTTATAGTTCCAGACTAATTGCGAAAATTTGATTTTTTTTGTTTTAACCCAACTGCTCAACTCAATTTAGAAATTACTTCTAGTGTTTGAATTGGGGAGTGGCGTTAATAAAGTTTATAAGGTATTTTAAAAAATACATTTATTCAAGTACATGAAAAGTAAGTAATAATAATAAACCTAGATGTTGAACGTAAATAACGTAAAATGATGTTAACTAATCTGTACTAAACAGAATAGAAATATAATAAACTTCGGTAAATGACATAATACAAATATCAACACAAAACAGAAATAAAAAATAACTTAACAAAATAATATAATACGAATATCATTAGAATAAGAAAGATAGTTAGGAACTTAATAATAAAAAAATAAACTTAAATAATAAAATAGTTATAAAAGGGATGAAAAGTATGAAAAGGGATGAGGTTTATAAGTATTTAGGATACCCACAATCAAATAGATTAGACCATAGTAGTATTAAAAATGATATTAGGATTAAATTTCAAACTAGGATCAGGAAAATTTTAAAATGCAATCTATCTGCTAAAAATTTAGTAAAAGCAATAAATACTTGGGCAATACCTCTATTAACGTACTCATTTGGCATAATTAAATGGTCTAATACAGATTTAGATAACTTAGAAAGATTAATTAGAACTACGCTAACAAAGTTTAATTGCCATCATCCAAATTCAGCTATAGAACGAGTTAATTTACCTAGAAATTTAGGAGGTAGAGGTATAGTCAAAATAACTTCTTTGAAACATAATCAAGTAGAAATGCTAAGAACTTTTTTCCATAGGAAAGCTCATAGCTCAGAAATGCACAAAATAATTTGCAAGGCAGATAGAAATATTACACCTTTAAATTTATACGATGAGAATGCCAACATTTTTATAAATCCCAACCAGGAATTATTAGATTCCTGGTCAAATAAAATTTTACACGCAAAACACTTCAATTATCTCAACCAAACGTATGTTGACAAAATTTCGTCAAACAAATGGTTGAGTATTGGAGAGTTGAGCGCAGAAATAGAAGGATTTATGCTTGCCATTCAGGATAGAGTCATTAATACTAAAAATTATAGAAAGCATATAATCAAAGATACAAATCAAATTGATGATTTGTGTAGAAAATGTTTGGCTTTTCCGGAAACTATTGAACATATTATATCGGGATGTTCTATATTAGCACCGTCCGAGTATACATTTAGGCACAATCAAGTTTTAAAAATAATTCACCAAAATTTGGTAATTAAACATAACTTGATTGACTGCCGTAATGTAGTACCATATTATGAATACGAACCAAATTCATTTTTAGAAAACGAATTTTATAAAATATATTATGATAAAACTATACTAACAGACCGAGCGATTAGTCATAATAGACCAGATATAGTTTTACATGACAAAATTAAAAAAAATAACTTATATCATTGATGTCGCTATTCCAAATTCCTGTAATATTCAAAAATCTGTTAGTGAAAAAATAAGAAAATACACAGATTTAGGAAATGAAATAAAAAGAATTTGGCATTCTCAGACTATAAAAATATTACCATTCGTTATTTCGGCTACTGGCATTATACCTAGCTCTCTAATTAAAAATTTAGGCGTATTAGATCTATCAAAAAAATTATATATAAAGATGCAAAAGTCGGTCATTTTGAATACATGTAGGATAACAAAAGATTTTTTAAATATTTATGTTGAGGGATCAGTAGGATTTATAGGCCCTGTTAGAAGTTCTACCGAGCCGAACCCTCTGATATGAAAATATCTGGAGACGGTGAATTATTTTCCCATTTGATCTCTGGTGATTTGACGTGTTGTTCTTGTATTGTTTTGTATTTATTTTGCTTATATAATGCACTTACATAATGTTGATTGACTAGATGATCATTTGTGGAAAAGTGAGTGGAAGGGTTAAGTTTTTCCTTTGGGGAAGACTTAACCCGGACAACTAAATCGGAAGTTTAAAAAAAAAAAAAAAACTTTAGAAGGCAGAATAAATAAAAATAAGAAATAAATGTGCTTAATTGGTAGTTAATAATAGAAGGTAGGTACCTACAGAGTTAGTTTTTAAATTGTTAAATTCCATAGACAGAGATGGCAATATTATAAGAAATGGGTAAATAACAAAATGTATACTAATAAACACAATCACATCCTCCCGCTTCACAATAGTTATATTTCGAAAGCTAATATAATAGTTTTAGACATTATGATTAAAAAATGTATATGGGTGTGTATAATAATACCAATATACATATATGTATAATGGGTTCATATAATCAAAATATGTTTTTGTAAAATTGGTTGAATGAAATTTAAACTTGTAATTACCGTTAGGTTTATCTAATAGTTATTTGATTTGTGATTTGAAAGCTTTGATAGTTCTTCAGTTTTGATTTTATAGAGAAGTGCATTAAAAAATGTATTCCTTGATAAGTATAATGGTGTTAACAAGCACTAGTTTTATATTTATGTATTTCTATGTTACCGTGCGATCTTGATCGGTTATTTGTTTTTGGTAGAAATGGTTTGTGAATTTGTAACATTGCATTCTTTTTGAAGATTTTTTTAAAACTAAGAACCCTAAAATAGTTAAAAAGCTGCGTGGTTTAAAATATCTACATTTTATCACGACGACTTTCAAAATTAACCTCTGAACTTTTCTGTAGGCGAAAGGTTAGTTTTTCATTATTTCATATTACTTACGGATGCACCATCAATTTGTAATTTGTGTATTTTATTATTTTGTCTGCAGGGTGCCAGTTCATCGTCTATCGCAACATCGTCCTCCGATGGGCTGGAGATGCAGCGTGTGTGGCTGTGGCAACAGCTGGCGGCGCGCGTCACTCCGAGTGTGCAGCGCGTCGTGGAGTTCGCCAAGCGCGTGCCCGGCTTCCCGGAGCTGAGCCAGGATGACCAGCTAATCCTCATCAAGGTATCACTGACGGGACGAGACGCCTATATAATCGTACTCTCTTAATTCGATCATTATATCATCTCTAATAAATACATACACTTTTTAATCCTTCTTCAAACTCATATTCTGTGACGCACTCACTTTTCTCAATGGTGTATAATCAATGGTCCTCAACACGGCATTTATAACGGGATTGCACTCAACAAGATCATAATTTTTTTATGTGAATACCGTACTAGAGTCCCAACTGGAGCCAGTGCATGGGATTGTGGCATCCCCAAGTGGGATATGTTATGTATATGAGTGTAGTGGGGATGCGTTTCAAATTGTCTATACAGGGTGTATCAGCATGTGCCCGCAGATTTTAACCAGCGTTTCTTTAGCTCATTTGGAGTAAAAAATCCACATGTCATTTTGTTGTGCGTTTCAACAACAATAAAAATTCTGTCATACATCGCCACTGATCACACAGACACACGTTGCAACGGATACCGTGTTACCCGCTCTGTCCCGTCTGTATGGGGATCTTCGAACGGGATAGATTGCGTATCGCGTGATGCACTTAGTTGTAACCAACATCTGGTGGAAGTTTTTTAAATTAGTTTTTAGTTGAAAAAATAACATTGGAAAACAATTTTTATTTAAAATATGTTCAGGGCTCAGGAATCGCTGGTTAAAATCTTTCGGGTATGTGTAATACACCCTGTATATTATTTTTAATCGATTAATTGTGAAATTATACAAATTATTTTTTTTTTAAATGACTTCTTGATATCTTGATGATGAAGATGCAGAATCAACATTAAAAAATATATATGTAGGTATATCTACGAAATAATTAGTACCTAAGTACATATCGATTTTAAGAAAGTATGTTGATTTAATTGAGACACAATTATATATGTGAATTTTTTTTAATCCTTGATATGGTTTTAGCTGTTCCTATAAACATATTATTAATAATTTAGAAACATAAGTCCAATGAAAGAGAAAGAAGATTTTTATTTACTAGATCAGATCAAGCTTTTTTGTGTAACCATTAACACTATGTTTTAGATATTATAATAATACTATGTATGTTTTTGGTTTTTAATATTGTTTTTTAATAATATTTAATATAGAAATGTAAAAAAAATAAAGCGATATTCTCATAATATATAATTTATTGTATTTAGTGTATATTTTCAGATAACAAAAAATTGGCTGCTTGCGAATGGCGATGGCGATTATACAAAATATTTTCCATTGTGATTTTTCACATATTTAATTTTCTTATTGTTTAAACAGAAATATGTATTTGGTTCAATTTTAAATGCGTATTAAAATTGCTTTAAAAAAAAAAATATATATATTTATGTATGTGTGTATATATATATAAATGTATATGTGTGTATTTATATATATTTGCGACTTTCTGCTATTTGATTTGTTATTCTGATTGTTGTATGTAGTAGTCTGACTGCTTAATAATAAGTTCAAATTGTGACTCTTAGGAAATATTTATCCCAATGGCAAAACTGATCCTATTAAATGTTTCTCAATTTGCAACTCTTACGGATTGGTCTAATCTATTAAAATAACTGTTTTTATTCAATGCTTTATAACTCTTGTGCAACTGTTGTAATTTAAGCATGATTTGATTTAATTGTTTTCATTGAGTTTCACCAACACCATCAATTGATCTGTCTTGTGTGCAAGTTAGCTAGCTTACAGATTTTTGTGTTTTGCTAATATTGCTTCTAAGTTACCTATACGAAAATTAAAAAAATAGTGGTCAATATCATTTTATAAACATTTTCACAGGGAAAACTCTTTCAGCAGCATTGCTTCTATGGCATTATAGTCAAATTTAAAAATAAAAATGTTGATGACTACGAAAATTAAGTGAACATAATTAATAAGATGATATACTACATACATGTGTATATAAATACTTAGGTAGGAACTTACATACACTTAGATTGTATCTTGCGTTTATTTAACTTGGAAACCAAAAACATATAATATTCAGACTATTTGGTACATACGGTGTGTTAAAGACACTGAACTTGTTATAACTGTTGTTAACTTTATATTTTAACCACTCTAGATATAGGGTGTTAAGAGACGTGCCTGACTTACTTTAACCAGTGATTTCTTTTGTGATTTGGAAAAGAAAAATTTGATGACATGGCGAAATTTGGAAAACAAATAGCAAAATTATCACAGGAGACCAAAATTTCATTTATATTTTTACTCCAAATAGAATCAGGAATCATTGGTTAAAGTAAGTCAATATGTCTCTTAATACAATGTTTTTTTACTATCGTTATTGCCATTATTGGTCACGTTAATAGGGCTTTTACACAACATAAGCATGCTCGGGATCATATCAACAATTGCAAGCGATTTAGTATAGTAAGTACAAATATTATATTCAAAGAGTAAGATACATAAAACAAAAAAAATGTTCACATCCTTTGAATGCATATTTACAACTTGTTATATTTGCGTCGCTATTAGCTCCCCCATTATATGATTGATTTTTTCAGATGGGATTTTTCGAAGTTTGGTTGACGAATGCAGCTCGTCTTGCTACGGAATCCACCCTTACGTTTGACGATGGAATATACATAACTCACCAACAGCTTGACATCATGTATGACGTAAGTAAAACAATATTAAAAACATTGAATATCTATTTGAACAAATGTTTGTAACTTTGAATACCATATGACTCCCATGCAGGGCTACCATCCATTCAGATACATTGGGACTGTCAGCATTATGGAGCCATCTATCTCGACAAAACCTGAAATTTCCTTGCAAAATCTATATGTAATGTTCTGATTTAAACCTGCAATGCACCAAACTGTTTTCTAATGAACGTTTTCCGCGACCTTGCTGATACGTTTCACTTAATATGGCACGTTTTTGTGTACCCCCGTGATCCAACAAGTCCTCACCCACTCATGGCAACCCTAGTTATATGTTTCAGCATAGAGGCAGGGTATTTACTTCCCCTCCCCAGCCCTCTTTTACAGTTCCGCACGAGATACTACATTTTCTTCTATTTTTTTCATACTAGCAGCAGTATGAAAGATAGTCTAGAGCCTCGATTAGGCTTCAGGTGTAGTCGTATTTTCTCTGAAGAAGTAATATCATAAAATATGATGTGAAAAATACGTTCAGTTTATATTATATTGGCATGTTTTAAATGGAGTTTTTATAATTATTACAATATTTATTCATATTTCTTATAGAATGGTTTTGCAACATCAGTGCTGCGGTTCACGTCCAATCTGAACGCCCTCTGCATGAATGAAACAGAACTTGGCCTGTTCTCAGCAGCGGTGCTAATAACAGCTGACCGATCCGGAGTTACAGACGTCAAGGCAATCCAGCAGCAACAAGACAAAATCATTGATGCCCTTAAAATACAGGTTAGAAAATTTAGGAATGCAGGTGATGTTGTTATATAAGGCACCTTGTTATTTTCAATTCAACAAGAATAGAATGAACTTGAACTTGCGTTGCAACTTAATGCAGTCCAACAAAAGCGAGACAATGATTGCCACTAACAGTTTTCCCGTCCATTGCAGGCTGCACACTCCAACCCGCTAGGCGGCAGCGCACTGGCCAGCAGCGTGGGCGCGCTCCTGGCAGACTTAAAGGCCATCGGCACCCGTCACGCTCTGCTGCTGGACTGGTTCCGCCTCAACTGGACTATGCTGCGTCTCCCGCCGCTCTTCGCAGAGATATTTGACATTCCAAAGAGTGACGAGGACTTGCAGTAAACGGTCGTGACTCAGTGCAATGTGACATTATTGTGATCGTCGTACCGGCTGGTAGTGACACTAGGCACGGTAGCTTTAACGGGAGTCTTATAGGGAAGCTATTGCGATTTTGATTATTCTTTGTTTTGTATTATATTAAGATGTCCCGTAGCTATTCTTATGAACCTTTCAATCATCTCTATAATATTTATTGATATTGATGTAGATCTTATAATATGCAGGGTGCTTTGCCAACTATCTGTTTTAGTGTTTAAGGCATTTATGTGTGTAGAATACAACGCTGAGCCTTGCAAACGGTTTGGGTGTTCTACTCTCTTTCGGGCGTTTGCCTTCTTACTGTGTTGTGCATTACACATATCATAAAATATTAGATGTCTATTTATATCCAAATATTATAAACCATAGTGTAAAGTAATAAACCCTACAAAACATATTTCAAGAAAAACTTTGCAGATGAGAGGATTTATCTTCATTGAATTTACCACCATCTACAATAAACTACATAATATTATATAAATTTGTGCAATTTATAATGTAGATCTCAATTTTCCCCTAGAGTACAAAATAATATTATCCCACCAAGAAATTGAGTTTTTCATGAATATTTTGCTCTCGAGTTGAGTTGTTGAGATAGAGACAGACTGTATTATTTAATTATTGTGTGAACTTAGAATCTATGTCAGAGTTTTTAAATATCATTAGTAAATTACCAAATTAGTAATTTTCATTTTCTCAGCGTAAACATAGTTTCAATAAAATATTGATTTATTATTACATTTTATTTAGATTATGTATTCTCATTCCAATGCCCACCCACAGTGGTGTTTGCATTCTTTGAAGCGTATTATTACAATATTTACTATCCGCCTGCTTTCAGTACCATCATCATTTAAATAGAACATCCTTTCCAATGATTATAACGAATTTAGAATTAGATTTTATGTTTTACTGATTTTAAATAGTAAATTTAATTAATTGAGAGCAAACATGTTCAATGATGTTATTGTAACCGATTATCATATATTAGCGTACAAAATTATATGTATTATGTTATTTAAGAAATTTATGGATTATAGAACAATCAATTATCACCCATTCCTGTTAACTTAACAACAGCATATAAAGACATATATAATAACTTTATCTATTCCTCCAAATTGACATAATATTATGAAAATAGAAAAAACGTGTTTAGTCGTTATTTCTTATTTACTATACAAAAAAATGCTCTTACAATAAAATGAGTGGAAAAATCATATCAAAGATGGCGCATCTCAAAAGCATCCAAGTGATATTTTTCTTATTAGTCCAGTCAGTGGGGAGTTTTACCTTGCAAAAGGTTAGGTAGTAGCGATTTTGATATATGTTGTTAAGATTGGGACTCTAAGGAAAAAAAAAAGTTTTCGACCTTGGGAGGGTCGAGCTCGACCCGCCATCTTGGATTGAAGGTGCCAAAATTTGTTTTTTTCAAAATAATTGTGAAGTGGTCGTTTTTACAACCAAATTGTTAAGAGCAAACTTAAAGACAACTAAATTACCTACATTTTTTGTGAAAAGTTTTTTTTTGTAAGTCTAATAGGTAACGAGTTACAGTGGCGGAAATGTGAATAATTTTCTAAAAAATGATGAAATTCCCAACTTTGTAATTTTTTCGGGTTATTCATTACATAATTATAATAATTTTGTAAACTCATTTCCACACCACCATGAGGTATAGAACGTGGCGCATTTTTTTATTGTGGTATCTCCAGTAGGTCTACTCCACAGATATACCAGCTATGGTAGATTTCGAAATTATGTTACATTACTATGAATTATGTTACTATAAATTATGTTACTTAATAACAGTCTTCGTCACCAATGTCATCATCTAACTCATTGCCTGTGATACTGAGATTCTGGGCTTTCATTGACAACATCTCTTCTTCTTCGTCCTCGACATCGATGTGAACCTCTAGCGAATTTCAGCATGTTTGACCATTACAGCACCCACATACAATAGAACACTTCAATCCAGCTTTCGTGCAGCTATATGCAACGCCGCTTCCTTTTTTACAATTGCATGAAATAAATTTTAATAAAGTCTCGGGTGCTGGTTTCTTTGTGATTCTTACTGGAACAAGCCCGTTGGTGTCACGTTTCCAGCCCCAGTTTCTGGATTTTTTTGGATTGCATACCATTTTTGGACTTGGTGGTACGTTCTAAATGCATGGTACCGTGCAGCGTCGTTCGTTGGTGGCAAAGAGGCAAGATTGATTTTGCTTTTTGTTGTCGACTTTGCGAAACGTTTGTAGCGGACTTCTTCCAAGGTTTCCTTATCCATGTCACCCCCGTACAAAGCAACAAGAAAGCGTGTTCTTGCAACTGCTATGTCTTCTGGTGTTGCATCATGTTGTTTGAAGATTCATATCATGGCATTGAGTCTTGTGTCGTTTTGCACAAGCGAACAAAATTTTGTTTTTCCTTGGTTGAAGAAGGACGATGTTGTATCGCAGCCGCTAAATGCCATGAAGAAACAGAATATTCTCAGCCGCCTCTTTGTATTTCACACTATTCGCGGAACAAAGTCTTTCAAAAGTTTTGCCTCTCCCGGGTTTGTGAAGATATATACTACTTTTGGGTGGTGCTAATGCTGTCAGCAGAACTAGGAGATCAACGTCTTCGCCAATAATGAAAACAGCGTCATATGATGAACACAAGGAAATCGCAGTATTGACAATCAACTCATCAGCATCTTCTTCAGCCTGCTTAACTGTAAAATCATCCTGTATAAATTGCTTTGTAAGCATCAAAATCAGACGGACTTTGTTATTTTCAGTGGCTAAAAATCGTTCTTGTGAAACTTGAACTGGCATTGTTTCATCGAAAAGAACATCTGCAGACATGAGCATCCAGGCAACGTCCTGTAACCAGGACTCAATCAGTGTTGCCAAGTCAGCTGTAGACTAGGATCCCACTATAACAAATCAACGTCATCGAGTACACGAATGATGCTATATAAGTATATTGTAACGTAGAAATACGTTAAAATGATATTGTGTAATATGTTCGTACAAAATTTATCAAGAAAACTGGACTTTTACAATTTTTTGTCAAAATTTTGTTCTTTCAACCGCTGTAACTCGTTATCTATTAGACTTACAAAAAAAAACTTTCCACAAAAAATGTAGGTAATTTAGTTGTCTTTAAGTTTTCTTTAAACAATTTGGTTGTAAAAACGACCACTTCACAATTATTTTGAAAAAACCAAATTTTGGCACCTTCAATCCAAGATGGCGGATCGAGCTCGACCCCCCCAAGGTCGAAAACTTTTTTTTTTCTTTAGAGTCCCAATCTTAACAACATATGTGAAAATCGCTACTACCTAACCTTTTGCAAGGTGGAGCCCTTTTTTATCCCCCACTGACTGGACTATATGTGCAATGTTTTCAAATTTCTTGTTTATTTGATTATCCATTAGATCTCGGTTTAATTTATCTCTTTAAAATATAAATGTTTCATTATAAATAATATCACTACCTTTGTTTATAAATAATATCATAAAAAAACATAATCTATTACTTTTTCATAGCATGAAACATTGGTTATGTTTTGCTATAAAATAAAACACTTCTTTCAATAGCTTTCATTTAAATTATATTCATATTTTATTTGCTATTCTAAATTTATATTATATGAGTTGTTTCCCATCTCTAGAACTTTCCAATGTAGATTTAGAATAAATGTAAACTAATGTTTAAAATATTAGTTAAACTTGACTGACTTTACACATAATAATTTGTTTTTATTCATCATCTTTTACTAAATATTTGCAATTGTATTTATGTTTAAGAAGCTTGAGAATTCTAATCCAAATATGTAATAATATGAACTTTTTCCATGCACATTCTAAAAGTGTTCATTTCAAAAAGATTTAATAGTTTAAAAGGCATTCCAAGTTTTGCGCCGTTGTTTGGTTTGGTTAAAAATTGCTATTTTGTGTATAACAACACCATCAGAAAAGCTTATGTTTCACAAAAAGAAAACAGTTGTTTCGAATCTTCTGATTCTAAGACAATCAAAAGAAAAACGCTTCTATGTAAACTAGTGAGTAATATTAGCGTTTTAAAGGAAGTGGCAATACAATTCGGGGAATCATTTGAATAATGTGACTTAATTTATGGGCTAAATGTATGTATATTTTGAAAAAGTAATGTATGAGAGAGCCTGTCATGGTAGGTTCTGCTCTGAGTGGGCTGATGGTGTGCGTGTGTGGTTTCGAGAAGGGACATATTGTAACTTCTCTGACTATGAGTGCGTAAGAGGTGCATGTAATCCTCCAACACAAGCGCGGTCAATACAAGTTGGGACCAACAAGTGTGGGGCTCCAGCCACTTGCCTAACCCTTGCGTGAAAAGCTTGGAAACCGCGTTTCGCGTGGACAGTTTTTAGGAACGCATTCAATTAAAGGCCTTCTCTTTTTTAAATCACTTTATTATGTTGAAGGTTCTTTCATAGATCTCTATTTTTTTTAATCTATGATTACGTAATTAATTTAAATTATAATATATATCCATACATATTATAATATACTTAGTACATAATAATCTATTTATACAAAATTATGTATGTTAATAATACAGTCAAGTTATTACTTCTTTCGAATACCTACCTGTTATAATATTTATTATATTAGATTTGAATATTTTATTGTTGAAGTTATTTAAGAGCACATATTATAATTAATAGTTATTTTCACAAAAATGCATTTATTATATAGAATATTGGACAATTTATTGTTTTTAAAATTTTAGATATTACATGTTAACAAAAAGACTATAGAAAGAATTTAGTGGGGAAGATTAAGTGTTTCTCTTTAGCACATGTTGGCTTGAAGCACAAAAGTATTCCCAAATAGTGTGACATTTATATTAGAATACATTAATATATTTATTGAATGTACTTCATTTTTTTAAGATCTTATTTAATTGGTAGTTTACAGCAGATTGTTACTTACGTAATCTATATAAATGGTATAAATAATTAATTTCTTTAGCCACTCTTATGCAAAACATTAACTACATAGATTATTATGCAAAAATACTGTTTCAATTATTAATACATGTCTTTATTTGTGTTTACGTCTTACTAAGTGGGCCGAATACTTACATAATAAACATAAAAGAGCCTTATGTAAAAATCAGTATCTCCAAATCTGTTACCTTACAGGAGTAAAAAGGGTTATGTGTGTACTCGCTTAATACATAATCCATAAATAAACTTCTAGGAAAAAATGTGATAAAATAAATTAAACAAACAAACTAAGTAACAGATTTGCAAATAACATAATATACATTAAAGTACATATTATTTAATATGTATTTTACTTAGGGCATATCAATATAAGATCACTGATTTTATTACACAACCTTACATGTAAGTAATAGCATACATAATTACATACTCATGTGAACATTTTGCAATTACTAAACTCATAATTTCCGGTATAAATAAATATATTTGTTGAACAAGAAGATAATACTCATTAATCTAAACGAAACATGATACCAAACAAGACAGAAAAATAAAAAGGTAAAAGGTAAAGGTAAACCTAATTATTTTATATAATTGTCGTCAAGTGGTTATAGGTGTGATCCCGGTAACACAGAGATCCCGGGTTCCATTTTAGTTGAGACCGTTTTTATTTTACTGTGTTTTGTTCTGTTTCATGTATCGTTTCGATTTATTAGTATTATCTTCTTCTTCAATGGTATATTACATTGATGGTTATAACCTGCAAAGTCACTAATAAAAGTTAAAAGTTATTCCAATAAAAAAAATATATTTGTGTTTAGAAACCAAATCTCCACCATTAAAAGTGATCCATTGCACTGCATTTTGATTGATTTGACTTTTTGTAGTGTGATTAATAGTGATAGAATTTCAATTTCAGTAATTGAAAATCAATAGTACTAGTTTAAATTCGGCCCATTATAATTTTTATTCAAATTAATATTGCCTAGCATCTACAATGAAACATAATACATATGTATAAATATAATTCACTACAAACTGCAAAACATTGTGTTTATAAAATATTCAATACATAGTATTTTCTATTCATCTGATTGTCCAACAATTTTTTATTATTATGGGGACAGAAGGAATGTTTCCCTTCATTGAAACAAGAATTCTTCTGCTATCTGGAACAAGTGAAATGAAAAAATGTTTGCTAAATTAAATGTACAGAATAAAATAAATTGACATGAATTATGGAACACAATTTTTTCTGTTTAAATTTTTTACTTTTTTATCCCTTTAGGCCTCTGGCATTGACCGTTACGTTTCGTAAAAATGTTGTCAGAAAATTTGTGTGTAATTCCGCTTCTCAATAAAATACAAATAAATGGGATATTTCTAAATATATCACAAAACTATAAAGTGTTTTTGAAAGGTGATGAAATACGCTTTAAAACATTATTATTAGAAATATACATATAATTTTTTTAATATTAAAATTTTGAATTTTTATCAAACATAAAAAAAAATTAAAAATGGTTCAGTTTTCATTTTTTCGTCTAAACGCCGAACTAAAATTACGGATAACAACAAAAAAACACACACATTTTATTAGACAAATGTATTTTAAACATTACTGCGACCTAACTTTTTTGTCATTTCACATAAAAATTAAATAAATTTGAATGATAATTTTTTCTTAAATTGCAGTCGGAACCTTTCATTTTGGTTTCATAGAGGTGTACATTCTAAATATTCTGTGGTTAACCTCTACATTTGAATATACAGCTTGATTTTTTTCTGTCTCCAACACCTTTTACTTCATATTTATAACTATGACAATTAGGAAGACACAACAATTTCAATGAGTCCATATGAGCTGTTCCGAAAGCGAACAAATTAACTCTACGGGTAATAGCTGTTTGTTCTCAAAACCGAACAAATTAGCCTGAAGAATTACTAAAGACTATTTTATTATCTAGTGTATGTAGGGACAACATTATGCCAATCAGAAATCTAAAACTTGTAATTATTTAAAGCTGTTAATTTTCAGATCATGTAATTAGTGAAGAAGTGTGGATAAAGATGTTACAAAATCAAAGTAATGAATAAATTAATTTCAAAGTTTTTTGTACAATTACATAGTATAATTGTCCAATAATTTGCCAAAGTGATATTTATAGGTCGTTCAATAAATAAGATATTTTAGAATTGGGTGAAATATTGGCATAAAACTCCTCCTTCTGTCAAACACAACAGTATTTGATGGATGAAATTATTAAAGAAATTATAATGTAACACACTCATGCTCTTGTGTTTTCAATTTTTACAGGTATGAGATTAAAAAAGTGCATTTGTGCATAATTTATCAACAGTTAATTATCAATTATTTCAATACCTACATTCTTAAAAGAAGTGGAACAAAACATATTTATTATAATCTTTAATTTTTTACAAGTTCTTCTTATTGTGTCAACAAATAAAAACAATAATTTATTTTCATTGGTTGGTGTTAAAAAGAGTGCATTTTTGAATATTTTATAAACACAATTTCACAGAAAATATTAATATTATTTATGTATAGACATCTCTTGATTGTTGAACCTCATTTTAATAAAACTGTGCTATTATGTAAACTTTATTATTACCTATTACTTTTACCGTCTGCTGCTCGGGTGGTAACATTTTCTTTTATTTATTTGGTACCTACCACCCGAGTTTCAACTATATTTTTAGAAATCTTTTTCTTGTTGAATAAATAAAGAACATGGTATCTTGCCTTCCTTTTTCATATATATAGAAGCTCTATAGCTCATGGTGGAAATTATGTTACTACCCTTAGGGGCAAAAATACTTATCTGTTTTAAATGATTGTGTGTCAATGGAAATAAGATTTTATGAGACAGAGTAATATATTATGAGTATTAAAATAATACAAGAGAATTTCAGGGGAACGTTACCATACTTTAGCTTTTCTCCAAAAATCTCAAAAACAGGATAGATACTTGTCTTTAACCTCTTCCAGTCTGGTCTCCCTGGTCAAGGAGTAAGACTCTCGACTAGTAATCTGGAGGTTGTGAGTTAAAATCCCGCTGAAGGCAAATATTTATAATTTGATTAATTCACTTAAAATAATATATAGTGTATTTGCAGCACGTTCTGGAGTGGGAGATACTCTCAGTATCACCATTCAGAATTGAAAGAAAGTCTGAAATAGCTTTAGCCGTGTTTGAATCTAAAAAATCAGATACATCCCCACCTTCCTCTTCCACATCGCCTTCCCCTCCCCATTCTTCACATATGTTTCTTAATCAACTCTCGCTATCTACAGAGAATCCAATTTGTCTTTTATCACTAAATTTTGATTTGATACAAAGTGTTATAAAATAATTCAGGTAGTTATTTCCCTAACCGCCGCACTTTTAGGCCCAGATTACGGAAATTACACTTTGTTTCAACAATTACTAAAATAAACAACTATGTATTTACATGTACCAAATAGGTTAATAGGGTTAATTAAGTAATTAGTAATTAATAGATTTAGTTATTAATAGATTTAAATGAAACTTTCGCATTACTCCTTTCAAAAACTTATAAAATGGCGGTAAAGGGATCATTTCAAAAAGTAAATTTTGAAGTTTGAAAAAAAAAGGAATAGTGTTGGTACCTAGCATCGTATTACCTACACCTTTCCTTTTGATCTCCTTTATGAATATTATTGTTGCCCATCAACCCAATTCCTACCTCTCCTTTGCCGACTTAGTGTGAAGTAAGTTGAGTTGAAAAAATCGTCCTGTCAACAACGTTTGACTACGGAGCCCTCTTTATCGACCGTGTCGAAACTTAAAAGCCATCGTGAGCTCGCGCATTTTGGTGAAATTTAGTGATATTGTGTATGAACCAGCGCAAAGGATAGAAAACGTGGAAGAATAGAAAAAGGTAAGTCGGCATATCCGAACTTTCAATTCCTATTGCATTCCGGTGCGACGGTGCTTTTCCGTCCCCAACAAATTATCTTTTACCATCTATCCTAACGCAAATCGATGTTTCTTGTAGTAATTAAGTTGAAAGGAAGTGTGATATCATAATCTGTGCTTATCACAGACATAGGAATTAATAGACGAGAAGATAATGGCGAGGGGTAAAATCAACTGTTGAAGAACGAAGGGGGTGAAGCTGACTGTGATTCGTCAATAAATCAATCTGACGGTAAATAGGCATCTCGCATTATAATATCACCATTTACTTCTTAAAAGTAAAATCTGCTTTTGAATGAATAGACATTTTTACATGGGACCGCAAATTACTCGCCACGTTATGAACAAATTTGCGAAGTCCAAATTCGGCAAAAAAATTCGGTTCTATTTTCAGAGTCGAATATTTCGTTTAAGTATTTAGTTAAGACACTTTTATAAATGTTCATAATTTACTTCCCAGCAACCAACCAGCTTTGTGTTTCGCGTCCAGACATGTTTCTACAACTGATCCATATTATACAATGTGAATATGCTTAAAATAAAGTAAAATAATGCTTATATATGGAATGTAATACGACAATTGGGTTTATTCTCTTTTTCACATCTATTTTTACAAGTTTTCATAGCATTAGGTCAACATTTTGCCGTGTTATTTCGTAAAATGAACCGATGATGCCTCGACCATAGTTCGCACAAGAATGATGACGTCACGTTTTCAAATTTCACTTGAGGCCATACGCGAGCACAGCCGGCTCCAATGGAACCGGTATGGGGAGTGGGGATAATACACTTTTAATCACTTAGGGCAGGTCTACTAATATTCATATGTCTATGGTGCTTATTAAAAGTGCGAAGGTTAGGAAAATATTTACCATCATTTGTGTAAAATAACCGTGTTCTGTAATTCAGGATATTTACCATAATTAGAATGGATCGTTATTATTGGATTGAAAAATGTTCTTTGTGTAAAAGAAAAACTAAATGTTTGAAAAAAAAAATAGCTAAGACAACCATTTTGGTAAACTTGTCGAATTATGCTACATGCAAAGGCTCTTTATAAAAAAAACTTGATTTCAACTTAAATATCGAATGTAGAGAACTATTTAAGTCGGGGGTTTATATAAACATGCACAAAATAGGTTTTTTGTTTAATTTATGCGTATTTAACCTTCAAACATAACTTTGATTGAGAAAAAAATTGAACTTTCATACATCTTTTACCATCTCCCATCACACAAATAGTTATTTCTTGTAATAATTAGGTTGAAACCAGGTGCTTTTAATTTTTTTTGCGAATTAAGCGTGCAGCTGAATTCGACACGATTAATACCATTTTTTACAGCACTTACAATGGTGGCAAAACCGATTTGTGTGTTCCAACATATGTACTCAGCTCTGCGGTGAAATCGGGTGATGGTTAGTTAAATAATTAGTCTGTTTTGTAAGGCTCTTCGTGCGTCTCCAGAGATATTGCCGTTTTTCGAGAGGTATATGTAACTGTTTTTTGCTGGTATAATATAACACAAGTAGCACAAACCACTGATCATATTTTAAACAATTATAAATAATAATAAGAATGATTACTCTATACTAAATAGTCTATAAACATAAGGTTGACAGTTGAATCATTGAATATCAATTTGTTAAATGTCACATTGACATTAACGTAGATCATAGACAAAGATAGAAACAAAATCGCAGATGTGCCATAGAGATTAGGGTACCTACTGAAACTATGAGAAAAACTTTTTTTTTCAAAAACAAAATATTTTGATTTGTAATGCTACGTATACAAACGCGGTTCGAACATAATATATAATAAACTATGTAAAAGAAACAAAAATTATTACATTAAAAGTTTCAAAATTTACGTAACAATGATAAACACACTTTTAAATTATTATTAGTAATTATTTATCTCACGAGAACCAACGTTTTTATAACTTGTTCTTTAGTTCACCAGTTTGGCTGTGAGAAAGATTTTCGTGTTACAACATAGTCCCTTCTACAACATGGGTACATCTTCAAGATCTATTTTCACAACCTCAACTTCTCAAAAAGCCCCCCGCACAGCATCCCCAAGATGACATAGGCCCTGAGTAATTTAATTTTCCTATTATTCCTCGGTGCCTCTTGTGTGGATTTAATGTTAAAAACTCAGGATTGGTCAAATATATATCTGACCAATCGATTCTTTCACAACAAACATTTACAAAAGCATAAGTATGTTTTTACCTGTCACAGCTGATATTTGTAAAATATAGGTAGGTATATAAAAACACACGCATATTCGAATGCAACGTCGTGTCAAAATTTCAAAGCCATCGTTGAAGGACTTTTGGAGATTAATGATATTGAACAAACGAACGCTTACATTTTTATTTATATATATATCACGCCTTCGGCCCAGATGCTCTGAAAGCGCGATCACCAAACTTTATATTTGACAAGGTTCCATGAGTCTGCCTATAGCTGATGATGTTGCTGATCTTGACTCTTGAAGAGTTGACTGCCTCAGACCAGAGTTTTCTTCCGTAGCTACTACTCCCGCTCAACTTTGAGGGATTAAATCGATTCACTTAATGTTTAGATTAAAATATATCGATCATGTAAATGTTTCGATCCTGCCCATCACTACCTTGATTGTCCGTTGAATTTTTCTCTACAAATCTCTGGTGCGTTTTGTCTATGAATTTTCAATCATTGACAATTCGCGGACTTCTCGTTTTGGTAAATTAATCGGAATCGACGGTGTGTTTGGATATTGATTTGTTAGTAATTAGTGCATTTCATCTGTCGACATGAGTTTTAATTTGTTGGACTCGATACTGAGTTCTATGAACGCCCCGCCGCCCAAGAGCGAGGAGCAGATAGGTAAGAAAGTTAACCATAATACCGCATCGTTTACCGGCCATGGTATAGCGAAATATTGTTACCTGCGTTTTCTTATGAAATTGTAGCGTGTAGATGCTTTGTATTGCGTAGTATTTTATCTTCTTGTACTGCATCGTTATCCTATGGATTGTTTGGAGAGTTTTTAGCAAAGCTATGCCCTTTTGCGTCTTGGAAATTTTCTCGTGTTACCAAACAAAATGTGTCAAAAACCGTAGCTAGATTATTCTTATGATTATTTAATTGTTTTACAGAACACAGGGGCCATGTCATGTGGCTTTAATGCTCTGTCTAACGCTCTAGTGAAATAAGCAAAGCAATGACACCAAGGTTGATACATTTTGTCAGCTTAGTGATTGATTATGTTTGTAATACTAATTGTATGATTCATTTCTTTTTGAGATAATGAGACCGAAAAATAATATTTTTATTGGTTGTTTTACGTTTCGCAGGTCAGCTCTCTCACGGTAGGGAGGGATGTAACATAGTTTTTGAGAGACTAAGAATTATGATTTGAAATGAAATAAAATTACAACAATAATACGGTCACCTGTTATAGGTACACCATTGGCAATCAAACATTGATATATTATAATTATTGTATTACAAATAGCTTTATTATTTATGATTTTTGGGAAAAATCACCTCAAGGACGCTAGTGTTACAAGCTTAATTTTGATCCCAGATACCCAACCCTCATACCCTTTTCCTTCTCAGAACTTCCTCCCCTTCCTTTTCTAAAAAGACCCTACATGCAGCATCCCCAAAGATGACATAGGCCCTGAGGGAAATTATTTTCAAACTCTACACTCTCAGTTATTGCTATAAGTAAACTTATGCAAATTATAAATGAGTGTAATTTTTGTATTGTTTTTGTAGATAAGAGCATTTTACTTCAATGTTTAAATAATTAAATGATAATAATATGTAATAGATATTGTAAATACATTTTTTTTTTTATATTGATAACATTGTGATGAATGATTTTTTTTTTGATAAACTCTTACTTTGTTCGGCAACACTAATTTTAAGCCGAAGACACTACCCTTGTAGTCGGACATCGCATGCGAATCAATTTTGTGGACTGTAATCAATATTTTTTGGTAACCTTTTAAGTTGACACAACTATTTGGGAAGCAGGTTAACATTTAGTTACAATTGGAAACTGACTTACCTCTGGACTTTTGGAACACGTCTTGTGGGAGCACATGTGTAATCTTTCCAGGTTCTTTTAGCATACTCAATATTAATACACTCCGAGGATCACTTAAAGGTGAATACTGCAAGACTTGTCTTAGTAGAGTAATGATAAAAACCAGCTAAAGGAAACACATAGGCGCCCTACAAATGCGGTGCAGGAGAACACCAGGCGCACCAAGTGTATACATTCTGAAAGGGCTACTAACTACCCATCACTTCCGGAGGGGTAGGCAGAGAAGATAGACTGCCATACAACTGTCTTGGCACAAACTCCATTTGGTTCATTTGGTCTTGCCAATGTCTTCTTTCGGGATCCAGACTACTTCTTTCCATTCACTGTTTCACATATCCAAAGCTCCTAAGTGTTTTTACTATATTATTTTATGTTGCTGTTACATATCTTACTAATATTGTTTCATATGCATTTTATCAGTTTCCTGTTATATCATGCTTCAAAATTTTTTTGTATAATTTTTGATGGCTGACTAGGTATATTCTATTCTTAAAATCCACGTAAAAGCCCGGCTGGGCGTAAAACCGAGTAAAATAATTTAATTGGAAAAGAAATTAATAACTCTAGATTGACAAAAGTTTTTATTTTTGAATAGTTGAAATGTTTTGCAGCTTTCTGTCGTTGACGTCCTTTTCATGTAGTTATTGTTTTTTTTTTAATTGATTTTGCAATGAGTTTATGAAATGTTTAAGGTTGGTGAATTTTTATTGTTTATTGTTGTTGTTATACGCCCATAGGGGCTTTTACATAGATTATAAATAAGTTTTACATAAGTTATCGAGTTAGAATTTATACTAAGAGTTATAAAAGTGAAGAATTTTAAAAAAATATACAAGTAGTTTTTGAAGAATATGGCGTAAAGAAACATTTTAAACAACATAATATTTAACAATAACAAAGAACAAAATATAATATAAAACATTACAATAACATATCTAATCGTTAAATCTATTACAATAATTTGTATGATTCCACAAAGTGTTGGTTTAATTTGAATTTAAGATTATAAAGGGAATCATGGAATATATCTATAATACCACCAAACTTGTTGCCCAAATCATGCATCCTATTGGTAAGTGAGTTTGACTGATAGTTGGTTTTATATGTGTCGCAAAAGAATGTTGTATTTTGTCTAGTATTTCTTGTCGGTACATAGAGTTTAATAGCAGCAACGATGGCAGGGCTGTCAATAAGGTTGTTCATGACTCTGTATAATAAAATTAGGTCTGAAATGGTTCTTCTGTCAGACAGCGTAATTAAATTAAGTCCATTCATCAAATTTACATAATTAATGTTTTCTATTGGAATTTTAAGCTTGAAATTTAAGTACCTAAGAAATTTGTGTTGAACCCGTTCTAATTTGTTAGAGTGTACTTTATAGAAAGGAGACCAAATAGGTGAATTATATTCCACTTGGCTTCTAACTAGTGAAATGTAGAGTGTTTTCATGCAATCCAATGACTTAAAATCAGTTAGGGTTCTACAAAGGAAGCCAAGAATCTTTAAAGCCTTATTAGTTATATCATCTATATGCGCTGTGAATGTTAAGTTTGATTCGAATATAACTCCCAAGTCACGAATTTGTGATACTGGTGTTAATTTAACATTATTTAAATTATATTCATGTAAGATATGAGAATGAGTTCTGGAAAATCGTATTACTTGACATTTCTCAATGTTCAAAAATAACATATTTTGTTCGCACCATTTAAAAAATTTATCTAAATTAGCTTGTAAAATTAGGCAATCATATATATTTCGTATTCTTTTAAACAATTTTAGATCATCTGCAAAAAGTAGGACTTGTACATCTTTAAATATGTTTACAATGTCATTAATGAATATTAAGAATAATATTGGGCCAAGGTGGGACCCTTGCGGGACACCACTTGTGGCCTCGAATACATAGGATTCTATAAAATTAATCCTGACACAAAGAACTCTATTACTGAGGTAACTAATAATCCATGTCAATAAACTACCTTTGATGCCTAACAGTCGGAGTTTGGATATAAGAATATGATGTCGAACCTTATCAAATGCTTTACTGAAATCGGTGTATATAGAATCCACTTGTTGTTTCAGACTGAGCGATTCAGATATGTAATTATTGTAGATAGTTAAATTACTTAAGGTAGATCGACCTCTGATAAAGCCATATTGGTTAGGAACAATAATATTGTTGATAGGTTTTACAATGGTATCTAATACTAATGACTCGAAAAGTTTGGGTAAAGCAGACATAATACAAATAGGTCTGTAGTTAGATATATCGCTTTTGTCGCCTTTTTTATGAATGGGCGTTAAATAACTCTTTTTCCACAGAGCCGGAAAACAGCCAGACGCTAAGGATTTGTTAAAAAGTTTATGTAAGGGATATATCAAACTATCAATGCAAGTTATTAAAAATATGGGAGGAATACCATCCGGTCCAGCAGATTTATTACTATCTAGTGCTTTTATGCTTCTTTCTATGGAATCTAATTTTATGAAACATTGACTTAGGTTTAATGACTCTTCCACTGACGTACTGGAGACTGCTTTGATGGGAATATCTTTGTCGTAGACACTTTTAAATGAGTCAGCAAAAAGATTAACTATACCCTCAATACTGTCGGCACATTTTTCTTTAAAGAACATGCTATTAGGATATCCACAGTTGTCTTTTCGTTGAGATTTAGTAAAATTCCAGAATTTTTTCACATTGTGATGATGTACCTCATTTTCAATTACGTTAACATAGTCACTATAGCACTTTATTGATAATTCTTTACATTGTTTTCGTAGTTTAGTAAATGCTATATAATCGTTAGAATTTCTGGTATGTTTATATTTTCTGTGGATACATTTTTTTTTATTAATTAAATTAGTTAGTTCCCTTGTAAACCATTTCGGATAATTAGATGATGTAAAGCTAACCTTGGGAACAAATTGTTCTATAGAGGTATTTAAAATCGAGTAAAAGTATTCTAATTGATCATTTATATTATTTTCCTCATCTAAAAAGGACCAATCTGTTTGGGCAAGGTACTCCGTAATATGATGGTATTCAGCTTTGGAAAAGTTATACGATGGGACACTTGTTTTTTTTGAAGATGTTAAAGGCCTATTTGTTATGATAATGTCCAACGGTGGGTGGTGTTGATCTAATGGTAATAATAATTCGTCGGATAGCTCAACCACTATTTTCGAATCACTTGAAAACACTAAATCCAACATTCGATTGTTAAAGTTGAAAATCTTGTTTGATTGAGTTAGTCCCAAAAATAAAGACATATCACGAATTTCACTACATTTAGCACACTGTAAATCGGCTTGGTTTGTAGCAGGTCCGTTGTCATCTTGGCTGGTCCAGTTAGGAAGGTTATAATCACCAGCAATAATGAATTTTGCTTTAGGATATTTGAATTTGAGTACTTCTATGTCCTCATTGTGATTTTTATACGTTTGCAAATCCGATGCAGGTGGGATATAGACACAGCCAATAATAATTTTTCCATTAGGTATATTGAGCAATACAAAAATTTGTTCAACACTTTTGTGTTTTACCGGTAATTTAGTAGATGATATATTCTTGGATACGCACAGCATCACACCTCCTCCGTTAGACTTTTTGCTCGTAATAGAATTTCGATCAGAACGATATGTGGTATATTGATGTAGGCCTAATTCTGACGAGCTGATATCAGCATTTAACCATGTTTCAGTTAAAAACAGAATATCGTGTGAGAAGATTGGGGAGTTAGTTTTAAGTTGGTGCAATTTTGTACGCATTCCCCGTACATTTTGATAATATCCTGTAAGTCTAGAAAATCTGTTCTGTTTGTTTTTTAGTTTTTTGCTTGGGTTTTGATGATTTTGGGAATTCCGTTGAAATGTTTGATTCGTAAATCGACTTCGCCCTTTTCTTTCCTCTCTTCTAATTCCTTCCAGAGGTCAGTTAAGTGATTTCTTTGTTGTAGTGTCCTGTCAGGTTTGATTATAATTCCATTGGACAGAGTAGTTTTGTTAAAGAGTATTAGTTTCGCCTGTTTGACTTCATCAAATTCTAATTTAATTGGCCTGGTTTTGTTTGGAATTTTACTTCCGAGCCTGTAAATTTTCACATCTTCTAGATTGAACTCGCTATTAATTTCACTAATAGCTGCTAATACCTTTTTTCCATCCTCCAAGACGCTCACTGTAGTTGAGTTCGAATTACACTCGGGGACGTTGAGTAAAATTATGTTCTTCGAGCGGGTCTTGCGTTCCTCTATCTCAGCGAGCACCTCACAAATTGGCGTTGTTTCCTGTGGTAATACTTTCTTTTCAATGATTTTTTCGAATGTCATAACTTTTCCTTCAAGAACTCCAACAGTTACTCCTAGGTCTTGCATAGTTCCAGATAGATTAGAAAGTTTACTGAGTATTTTTGCCATTTGGTCTTTTGTTATTTTTAAGACAGGATCGGTAATGGCATTGTGGATGCTATTAATCTCCTCCTTAGCTTTGTTTAGGAAAGCAATTGCTTCATTATTATTCATTTCGAAAGTTAAATTTAAATTTTTTTTTTTATAAGAAAATAATATGAGTGACAACCCTGCTCGCAATGTACAGGTAATTAACTCAAGTAGGTAGCGGGAGCGTCCACAAGTGTTATCCAGTAAGTGCGAGGGAGAGAATACCTTATCCTGTTACTTGTTAGAGCGAGACGTAGGGAACACTGTGCACAATTGATTATTAAACAAATTGATTTATAAATTTTATAATAATGGTGAATATTTACGATGATTTCGAAATGATTATTAATAGATAAACGTAGTGCACTAAATTATGTTGCAGTATACTGAAACTTGTTTAAAAACACTGTTTTTTTTTGTTCTATTTATAAGTTTCTAGTAAGACACAGAAAAAACTCGACAGCTGTCAGTGATATTTATTGTTGTATATTGTATAATTGTATAATTTTGACTCATTATCTGTTTGGAATTTCCCATACTAGTTATACTACCTACAACCTAACTAAGTCAAAAGAAAGAGAAACTAACCGGGTGACGTTAATCGGGTTTCGCGTCGGGGATTAAAGAGCTGGTTTTCGCGACCCGCTCATTACGTTTGTGGGTCATGTAAAACGATCGATTGACCCATCTCTAGTTCACTATGCTTTCTTCAGCTTCGCATTATTTGTGTATCTCCACATTTGTGAGCCAAACAAATATGGTTTTACACATATAGGCCTCAGGGATCTCACTTCTACACTATCTCGGCCTACTTTCATTTTACCTTTGTCAGTTCCATGCCTCGCTACCATACATCAGGGCTGGTATCAGCACTCGATTGTGGACTGCTAGCCTTGCTTCTTGTATAACTTTTTAAGAGCATTTAAAGCAGATGCACAATTGTACCTAAACTGGTGTTTTTATATTGAAAAGTTACAGTGGTTCATTTTTAATCCCTTGGTTATTATATTTATATACCTACACTGAATTTTTTGCTGTGTGATATTATTTTCTACTTTTTTTTGCTGAGACAAAATAACTTAATGCACTGCGAAAATATTCTCATGAAAAATAAACTGAGAAATATATTCCAGTAAGCATTTTTTTTAATGTTGTTTTTATTTTATTGTTTCTTTGCATTGTATCATTGTTTAAGCTGGAATTTTTAACCTCACTTGGACAAGCCTGTGTTGAAGCTAATAATTTTACAAAATAACACAAAGATTGTATATTGAAAGAACAATATTGTTGCATTAATGTGTCAACAAAATGGGTACCTACTTAAATAATTCCAGCCAATTCATTTTAATATAATGTAGTAAACATGTACGGTGATCATGTATTGATATTTGATTGTAAAATAACATAAAATCTATTAGTTTAAAAAGAACCAAGATGAAAAGAAAAAAGAATTGAATTATAAAAGGCCAAAGATGAAAAACTATACATATACAACATATTATGCCGTTTATTTAAAAAAGACACAGATGGAAAAAAATGTTGTTAATCCTCGGCTAGCACAAATAATTTAACATTCTGTTTAAAAGTACACAAGGAATTAGACGATTTAATGTCTTCTGGAAGGCTATTAAATCGATCTGGAGCCTGTTACATGTAATTTCTTTTACTAAATGAAGATTTAGTGTGATGCCACAAAGTTCATACCAGAGCCAATTCTTCTAGTAAGAATTTGCTGCGTTCTTTTTGTAATACTAATATTATTAAATAATCTGCAAAGCGTTTGTGTGATAAACAGCTGTTCCTTTAAAGTAACTATGTACGATGGACGCATGTACAGGTACGATGATTTAAATTAGCGTGTTTAGCAACAGCAAAAACTTTTTATTTTAATATTGCATAATGTCAGGTTTGTATTGTGTATTTATTACTGATGCTAATAATATGTGATTTTTTAATTATCATGTTTTGCTTTGTAATATTGGCGGGAGACAATTTTCCCGCTTCACTAATCTATCATTTATTTGTCATTCTAAAGTAGGTTTTCTTATTTGTTCATTACAGCTCAAAATAAATATGAGAAAAACGCTCAGCAAATGAAAAAGGACACCCTGACCAAGTTTCGCAAGAAGGTGGAACAGCAGACTGCAGACTTCATCCGTAAGGCCAATAGGCCATTCATCGAGTTCCCGCCCATGGACAGGATATACAGAAATATCATGTATGCTAAGTTTCCCACTACATTTACAGTATTTTTCTAGAATCCTTTCCTAGCGAAGAATATATCGAGTTCAATTCTCATATCAAGTACAGCCAAATCATTTTCAAGAGCTCACTTGTATTATCGCGAGTATGCATGGAAAATCTGCCTGCAGTCCTCTTTTACCCTGCACTAGTACTACTATAGAGTACACCACTACACAAGCAAGAATCTACATATTCTTATTTATCTGTATCAACTTACTCCCTTTTTAATATAAGTTATTCTCAGTGATTAACTCCGTACGGTAATCTTAGAGCTTATGGACTCTTTACACAATATAAATCTCATAATACATAATATGTTATGACACGTATTTCATGCGATTGTTTCTTAGTTTTAAACCTAATTCAATTAACACATTTATATTAAATGACTGTTTGAATATTGCCACATTGTTGCTTTTCTGTTAACATTAACAATATGTGAAAACACTACGTAAACATTAAAGATTATCAGTGCGGATGATGCAGTGCTTATGGCTGTTTAAGTGTGAAATTTTACTAAGCTCAAATTTATGCGTCGATGTTTAAATTCTTTCTCAGTTGTTTTAAATCCATTACCCGTGATAAACAAAAAAGAAAAATAAACTATGGATACATAGCTGATGGGGGAGGTTTAGCAACACAGCTAGGATTCAGATCTAGAATTAGTTTTAAGTCAACCTTTGGATTTATAATTCTTACGGCCGTATTATTGTTCTTGATTATTGGGGCTTTATGCCGTGTTGCACTTCTTCCTCCTTAACCCCTCCGACTTTTCGCGAACTTGAAGCTAAGATGTCTTTATCGAAATGTCAATTTCACGAAAACGTTGTGTTATTACCGCCTCACAATCAAAGCTCTATAAATGAAACATTACTGAACGGAGCCGAATAGTAAAAACTGTTTTAGAAAGGTTACAAAATAGGCTTTCAAATTGTTGTATCATAAATAAATATTAACATTTGTAAATATTTAAATTTAGAATGGAAACATGAAAAAATTGTAAAAATGACTCACCTGTAATGTTTTATGTAAAAACGATACTAAAATCACGGATAATGTAAAAAAAAAACACTTATTTCATCGTACAAATGTACAATAAACAATTCTGTCACTTCACTTTTTGACCATTTCATACAAAATATATTTTTAAAAAAACAATTAAACTTGCGAGGCGGGTCGGCACGTCAAACGGCTTTCTTGGCGTCGTTTTACGATTTGGCGGGTAAAATTTGCTTCCACTGAGTAGGTCTTTTTACGGGTTTCTATGGATAACTTTGAATAGAGATGTGAAGCTTCATTCAATACGAATATTCTACTTTTTGTTTTAGGGATGTCACTAGAAGAATAACGGAGTTATGACGATTTTTGTGGAAACACACGCGTTGACGTGTAAACACGCTTATTGTACTTGACTGCTATCGTTATTTTATCGTGTATATCTGCTTACGTTGCTGACCGGTTAAGCCAACATTTTAGACAGCCTCGCAGTGTCCATCATCTGGACAGATGTGTATACATATTATGGTGAAAATTGTATTTATTTTTGAAGAAGAGATACCTCGTCATATCGTCGCCCTACTTCTTACTTGTCCCTACGACCAATTAGCAAATATTTTACGGAAAGAGGTTTTCTTTTTTTATTTCAATGAAACATTATAATAGGTGTTTAAGATGAAGCTATTTTCGTAAAGGTAAAGGTCACATTAATAATTCATCGTGCTACCTATCTCACTGCCATGAAGCGTCCTTAAGTTTTCTTCGGTACCTAATTTTTACTTAGACGAAAGACATAGTGCCATCTCGTTTATTCTATGGCTATATTTTATTATAGAGACAGAAGATGCCAAAGTCGGGGACATTCTTTGAATTGACCCAACGGATTGTGTGGACTTGTGAATGAAAGCTTTTATTAGAGACAATAGATGTCAATTCTCGCCACTTGGCGCCGCCGCTCGCAGCTCTGCTATTTCGCAGTGCATTTCAAATAAATTAAGAATAAAACCAGTTGTTTTGATGCACATAATTTATTATTATTTTGTCTTATAATTTTGGTGGGTCAAACACCAATTGACCTATGGGAAGAACCGCCCCTGCCCAGAATACGTTCTTGCGTAGTCGATATCTTGTTCCGAAAACATATCACACACTGGGGTTAGACTAATGTCATCCATCACTTCAACCTTTTGTTGGATGAAAGCCAGAGCTTCGTTTATGACGAATCCGCAACTACGTAGATTTGCCATATTTATTCATCAGTTGTTTGTGTTTTCCATTTGGTTGTTTCGTTTATATCAATTATATTCAATTTAAAAATGCGTAAACAGAGCTTCCGTGCGCCACGTTGACGCGCACGACAATGATAAATATTTATTTAATTAGCTTACGATTTGAATAGCGTGTAAGACCTGTGACATCATGTTCACCCGTGAACACTAGGCTATCCCAACATTGCCCGACACGTATGTACCTACCTACCTAGTGTATTTTGTCTATTGAGATTTTTTCAAACAAAGACATTGTACGGAATATGTCATCGTGTAGGTATTCGGCAGTTTGTTTCAGAGTTGTTATTTTATCGACGGTCTTTTCTGTTGATTTATTTACTGGGCATTATAAAGATTAAAATGCAAAAAAAATTAGGTTTCGTAATTAAGCACGCAAATTCCGGCAACGAGTTGCGCCTGCATTCGAGTCCTGTCTCTTTACCAGCGAAATCAGGATAATTGACAGTTTGCCGTACAATATAAGAACAACATTAATAATTAGAATTGTCATTTTTATTTTCTATTGCCGGGTCTTTTTCTTTTGAATTACTTAACTGAATATTATTATCACTTATTTAGATTGAGAGTATTGTTTTTGTAAATACCTACTTCTTACACTTCAATTAATGATCGATTTTTAACCATTCTTTAACACAGGGAATACGTATTTGCTGATAGATGGACCACGTTTTCTGAGGCCAACTCAATTGCTGGCATATTTGAGTAATTTTTTACAGTTTTATGCGATCGAATATTGATTTTTCGTTTCCAATATTTACCTACCCGCTGACATCGGCATTTTCGCTTTCACTATCCAAATTTATCAGATTCAATTTTTATCTTGATAAAAATGTACATTTGCTTTTTTATCAGTGGTGGCTTGAGATTTTTATGTTTGCCATGACTGAAAAATATGAAAGTACAGATTGAACTATATAAAATCTTTTTAATTCATTTTACCTAATAATTTAAAAATACATAATGTTTTGATACAATACTACTAAAAAAAAACTTAATTTTGAAAATTGCCAAATTTGGATCCCATTTTTTTCCTGCTTAAGAAGTTTTATTTCTCCGATCCCTTGGAAAACTTCTTAAGCGAGTTTCACTGTATTCGGAATATATGATACAGATTATAAGGAGTCAGGTCAAGTAATTCTCATGGACGAGTTAGATCAAGATTCTTAGTGTTAGACTATATATAGAGTATCTATCAGGCATTAGCTTTCCATAATATTCTTATGCTTTCATTATACATATAGAGGAAATTTTTTTTTGCATAAAGGAACCTTTGCTTAACAAATATTGATTTATGATTTCAGTTACGATGTGGCCGATGTGGCTGGACTGATGGCTTGTTCCTTTGGAGAAGATGAAGTTGACCGATACACTGTTTTATACACAAAAGACGCTGGGCCCTCAGAAGATGAGAGGCATTGCAGAAATAACGGGGGACAATGGAATGCCCTCGTTGCTGCCGAGATGGAAACTGTTGTAAGGAAACATTTAACATTGTATCCACTCTTATATATTTGGAACACAAACTGTATTGCTTTGATAGTCGGCTAAAGCATTCACATTTTGTCTTATTACCTCGAGGTAATTTTTGTAATTTTTAATTTTTGTCGACAAAAACCCTGCCTCTTTGAATCCTCTGCCACAAGGTGCAATTTCAACTCTGCTATTTGAATAGTAACATTGAAATTGCTTTGTGACAAGCTATTCGCTATGAGTAATAACGAGTACTAGTACTACTAGCGGCTGGAAGAAGGTACAATCACTCGCTGCGGCAACATAACAACGTCGAAATGTTCCGTGTGACTGAGGTTTGAGAGTCTAGCGATGTCCTCTGGTTTAACAAGATAATTCTCCAGATATCACCGCCTTTTCCTATAAATGTGGTCCCACCAACTGATTCAGTGTTTCTTTTCTTCTTCACATTTACCACAACTATAAATTTATGCTTTCACTGCTAACAGTAGCACACATATCTACTGAAGTACTGTCCCACTGTCTCCCGCAATGTGAATCTGTTTACTGGAGTACAAGTCTTTCATTCTGCCTCTGGTTTCTGCCCGACTTCTACAGCTCAATTTAGTGTTTTAAAAATAAAACAAACTTATATTTCGCGAACCCCATTTATTTCAATACAGATAAAACGTGACATCACTGATGATAGCAATGTCTAACTAAATGTTTAGCATCTTGTCAGGATAATTTTTCTATTATTTTCTTGGCTTATGTGTAATTTTTGTTATGCCTTGATTATAAGTAGAGATTAGGTTTGGTCCCTCTCAATTGGAGTCTTGATTTTAAATGTGTTTAACCTGTTTAGCATCTTGTCAGGATGATTTTTCTATTATTTTCTTGGCGTATGTGTAACTTTGCGGCATGAATTTTCACATAATTTTGAATAAAATTACTAAGCACTGAGGGAGTTTTATAAAATTAATTACTAGTTACTATAATTCGTAATAAGCCCTTTCAGCTTTCTAGGTCAGATGTTAAATAGAACTTCATTACATTTTCATAATTTTTCTTAACTGTTCACTATGGACATTAATAATAATTTATTGCAGAGGCAAAGGAAGAAGCAAATAGAATTTGCAGCATCACTCTGCCCTGATTCTGAAACTGTCCCATGCCTGCCAACCGAATCCAGAAAAGAAGAAAGAAACCGAAAGAAGTTTAAACCCAACGGCACCCACTATGGAGAGAAATATAACAATCTGTCAATTGAGCCCCAGAAAACATGCACCAACGACACTTACGGAGAAGGTTTGCTATAATAATTATTTTATTATGATAAAAATTGGATTGTTTGTATTGCGTTGTTTTTTTGAAAAATCAACTCGAGGGCACTGAACAAATATTACTTCATAGGATTATCTTACTTCATTTTCCATTTTTTCATAAACTAAAGGATTAAAAGCATTTGGAGCTAAGTAAATGCTTCAACGCATTTTAAAAGACGTTAAACAGCTGATATTGTGACCTGTTAACGACTGATTTAATTTGTTTTTACTTAATAACTTCTGACTCAAAAATCAAAGATGGAAGATTGTTTCAAAAAGAGTTTATCTACCACAAAATTGACTGCAAATGTGATGTAGATTCACCAGTTCCCTGCATGTACTATGAGTTTCCGGACACTCGTACGTGAGTTTACCTAAGGTACTTAATCGGGGATAAAGGATAAACATTGAAAGCATCAAACTATTTACTGACCTCACTCCTATTCTAGAAAATAAATCCCACAAATTCTAGAAAAAAATGTGAAAAACTTTTCTTATGAAATCAAACAATTCAGTTCACTTGTCCAAAAACAAAAGACCATTCCCTAGCGTCGTCCGAATTGAAGTACAGTGCGGGAGGCGAATGTGTTGTTGCAAGCCATCCCAGAAATCTAGCAAACTACTACTACTACTCTAGCAAACTAAATCACGCCCTTTCTGCAAATGACAACTTTTTTCTTGCTGTTCTGGCTATAATACATGCTTTTCAATGATGTAATTATCTCACATGTCACTCAAAATCATAAAAAATCTTCTCCTCTCTTATTCCTTGTCTTGCCCTTTTAATTTATTGTGCAACAAATAATTTAATTAATAATTAATAAAATGATTTAATTCCAGTGCCTAGCCGCTTGAAAAGAGACCACCGCTCCATCGAGCAGACAATGATGGACATTAAAGCCAAACGCTCCAAGAACGCCCCCGCTTCCTCATCATACACATCAACCGATGACCACCACCAACACAGCGATTCTTCAATTTAACTACTATTACTTGTCTAAACTAATTTTTCTTTTGATATTTTAGTATCATCGGCGTTTTCATTATGCGCTGGTGGAAGTATTAATTTAATCTTTAATCCGTGTAACATGAAATCCTTTGTTTATTTTTTGTTATGATGTTCCTGTAAAATGAGCCGTTTATTTAATTTATTTATGTACAATCAAACAATCAATTTTTTTGTTATTTCATTTGAACCAAAATTTTGGGATTAACCAGAGTTAATAAGAAATAATGAATTTGACAATTTAAAAAATAAAATAAAATACCGTGTAGTCTCTATAATCTGAACAGTTAAAAACCGAGCTATTCTGTTGAACAAATGAAGAAACAGTTGATTTGAGAGTTTGACTGAGCATCAATCTTATTTCAATCCACACTGTGATATCTCTTTGATTGAAAGAGTAATCTGTATTTTTTAGTTAATTATTTAGCTGAATTATTATTACCAGTATATATGTATATTTCGAAGTATGTTTCAGGCGTGTACCGATAGTTTTTCTTTTTGTATGTTTTCCTCTTTCGGATTTTTACCAGAACAAAAGGTTTAAGGATTTTATGTGTTCGTCTCTCTTTTTTTTCTGAATTTTTTGGTTTTTCTGTATGTAATGTTATATTTGGATTGAAAAAGTTGTTTCCTGACACTTAAACCTAAGAGAATTAGAAAAAAAACTTTTCTGCTTTAAAATGATTAATCTTTCAGTTTTTGTTCTGGATAGTAACCGCAAAAATAAAAAAAGGTATGCCACTCCGAACTAATAATACCTTAAATTTTCTTTAAAAATTATGTTTCACTTGTTCACTGCTTCTTCAAATATTATTATGAAATATAAGGATACAATAAATACCTTTAACACAGACTGAAAAATATAATGCTGTTTTTGTTCACCATGCGTACCTTGTTCAGGTTGGTTATTTTGACATTTTTTGGAGGCCTAATTGGTAATGTCATCATCAATTTGTAATGTGTTGAATGAATCAACTGCTAGTGATGGTTGAAACCTGAAATGGATTGTCACTGCGGTTAAAATGCGAGATGGGTTATAGGGTTATATGGGTTACAGACCTTATGGTTATAGAAATTCCTCAAAATATTTTTACAATTTATATGATTTTTTAATTTTATTATTGAAGATAATAATTGGAAAAGAAAAATCAGAAAGAAAAAAAATACGGTTGCATCTAGGTCTTGAACCCAGGACCTTTGCCTAGCCTGGGCGCTGCTCTACCAACTGAGCTAATCTGACCATATTTCCTTCGGTGACCGAATAAATCATCAAAATGATAATTCATCACATCTTTAAAAAGTTATATAAAGTCATGGAAAGTGATGAAACAAAAACTTTATTAACTGGGTTAAGTAGGTTAGGTTAGGTTTAAATTATAATTTTTTTTCATCGTTTTTAATGACTTTATATCACTTTTTAAAGGTGTGTTGAATAGTCAATGTGTTGAGTTATCATGGAACCATTTCCTTCATACCCTGGGTTCAAGTCCTTGATGTGACCGTAAATTTTTCTTTTTCTGATATTTCTGTTTCAAATTTTCGTTTGAAAATCGCTAATATTATCTTCAATAATTAAATAGTCATGCATAGTTATAACGATCATGAGGGGACCTGCTAAATTTGCTCCTTATAGCCATTACTCGTTATATTCAAAATAGTTTTTTTAAAAGTCGTATGTACCTGCCTACCTGCCTCTATTATCAATACATATACATATTTGCAAAAGTGTACTTTTACATTTTTTTACTCATATTTTCCAAAATACTTTAGTATATTTTGAAAAAATTATAAGTAGGTATCACTTATTAAAAAAAGAATTTTTTTATTTATTATTATATTATTTAAAAATCACTTATTGAGAAATCTTTAAAACAATCCTTGAATTTAATATGTTTCGGACAGCTGTACAGGTTCATCATCAGGTTTATGTGTAAGATGTGATACTGTGTAGTGATGACGGGGCCAAGCTTAATACAGTGGAACCTCTCATAACAAGCTTAATTTGTTCCAGAAACATACTTGTTATGTGAAACAGCGAACCAATTTTTCCCATATAAATCAATGTAAAATATGATACATAATGCGTTCCATGCCAAAATATGCTCAATTTATTTATTATTTTTAATGTTTATTCAAATAAAATTACAAACATAAATTGTTATGGAGCGTAACAACCTGGAATGCAAAAAAACAATAAAAAATCGAAATAACTTGTTTATTATTTATGAATTTATGGCAAATAATTCATTCATTTTTACTAGAAATCTATTTAGAGACTTTTTTTTTTGCCGACGCTTCAAAAATTGGTGAAAATGTGACTCAGCATTGTCATTGAATACATTTGTAGATGCATAGCCACCTTCTTATTAGGGTGATCCTTCTCAATGTACGATGCAACAATTTCCCATGCTTTCAGTATTTCTCTTATTGCGCCAGAAGTTTTTTGCTCTACTACTTCTTCCTCCTCCACTAATAAACTTTCCTCCATAACTTCTTGCTGTGAAACACAGTTCAACTCCATAAGCTCTTCGGTGGTCAGCTCTTGACTGCTCTTCCACAAGCTCATCAATATTGTTGTTATCCACCGCCGGTTCCATGGTATTGGCCAAAGACATAATCTCGTTGACTCCATAGGTACTGTTTCAAACCCCTCAAAATCACATAATTCAAAATTTGAACTAATTGAGAATGTCTTACCAGCCATACTGAACAATTACTGGAACCATAATTGGCTCAGTGAACATGCTATTTTGGCAGCGAAAAATGTTGATGTTGATTAAATTAACTTCTAGATATAACAGTAGTAGCCAGGTGATCTGATGTCTTTAAATCAATCGACACTGTCGTTGATGAAAATGAAGCAGTAAATTATCAAACAAAATTTTTTAATTCACTATAAATGCCAGGAATGCCACCACACAATCTTCGATTGAATATTGGTTCGCCGATAATTCTGCTTCGTAATTTAAACTCACCCAGATTATACAACGTCACACGTTTGGTCATCAAATGGAAATGTTACTGAGGCAACCATTTTGAACGGAAACTTTAAGGGAGAAATCGTTCTGTTGCCACGTATCCCAATGATACCGTCGGAGACTACAATCCTATTCAGACTGCTTCAATTTCTGATTCGTTTGGCTTTCGCAATGGCAATCAACAAATCACAAACACAGACTATTTCCATATGTGGCCTGGACTAAAACCCATGTTTCTCCCATGGCCAATTCTACGTTGCATGTTCATGTGTGGGTAAACCATTGAATTTATTTATATTGGCAAAAGATGGATCAACAAAAATATTGTTCACCAAATTGCACTACATTAAATTTAAATTCATTACTTTAATTTAAAACAATAATTTTGTTAAGGACGAGTTGTTTCACAGAATTTGAACAATTCATCAAATTTCAAAGTCTATTTTCAAGTTCTGTAAAGGTTTTATCCAAGTTATGTTATTAATTCAGTTTTGTGAAGCAACTGACCAGTTATGATATAATAATAGAACATGAATAGAACCTTCACAGAATTTAAAAATCAACTTTGAAATTTGATGAATTGTTCAAATTCTGTGAAACAACCCATCCTTACACTTGAGAATCAATTGTTATTTACCTCATTTATAAAATTTAATTTTTATCCGTTATCACTTAAGAATTTTGATTTTATTTATTACTCGATTGAATATGAGATGATTAAAAAATGTATGTCGAAAGTTTTTTCTATGGACCGTATTCATACGGCAATCTGTCACACTATCAAAGACATGTACTTCAAGGCAGTTTGTACAGTATAGAACGGTGCCGGTCGAATTTTTACTTTATTTTATGTCTTTCACGGTGTTACAGATTACCGTATGAATACGATCCATAGAAAACATTTTCAATATACATTTTTTAGTACTCATTTGCAAATTGACGAGTCAGAAAACAAAGTCAGACATGTATTTAATTTCTAAGCATAAGTAGGCACCGCGCACCTTCAGACAATCAGATCGCAAATTAAATTGGTGACACCGTTTCCGAGTTGGCCGTACTCTCTTATTATTATGTCTAGCAATCAAAAGAGTACACCTGGTAGTTGATGCGCTCATATCAATTTCATTAGAGGGCACGGTCAACTGGAAAAATTAACAAATCATTATTCTGGATTCCCAAATAACTTCAGCAATGCATCGCACTTGGGCAAGAGCATTCTCTAGTTTATCAAGCTCTAATATGCTTTCTTTTATAATGAGGAACTCCGGAGAAAAATATTATGACTAGAAATATAATAAAATATAAATATTAGTTATATTGCGTACATATTGGTTATGATGGTTATTCATGCAGTAGGTATTGATAAATCGATTTTGAAAAATAATAAAAAAACAACATAATCTAAATGCCTATTTCGTCAACCCATCCCAATGTGACGCTAATGTGGATATATTCTCTACTAGGTATGTGACATCATCTGATCCAGTCTCCTATGATAAGGTTCCATTTTAATATGGCGAAAAAATTAATTTGGTTAAGAAAATGTTCTTTTAACTCTTTGCATGCGGCCGTATCAACTGTTGTTACAGCAAAAAGTCTATACTCACACGCGGCTGTATCAACAGTTGATACGGCAACTTTGACGGCCGATATTCCCGCTCTCTTTCGTCATAAATGTATTTCTTGCTCACTTTGACATTTGTAGAACTATCACGATGCTGACATCTACAAGAATTTTTCAAAAATAAAATTGTATTTCATAAAAAAAGATCGATAACCAAGTGCGCCTCTTCGCGCCTTTTAGTCCTTTAGTTTACATTTTTGTCAACGGATGGCGTTAGTACTAGTTTGTCATTCACAACTTTTCATAACTAAGAATGATAAGTGATCATGGTGTCCCACTTGTGTCTATAAACACAGTGGCCTAAGTACACACACACCGAGAGTGGTTTATTTATGACGCCGAGTGAATGGCGGGACCACATTCAAAAGATACGGTACGTCTTTGTATGAAATTTTATGTTTTTGTTTTTATAAACATCTAAGAGTGTTGACACAAGAGGATTTGTTTTCATATTGTGGAGAATAATCTGTTCTGTCTATATAGTCCAATAAATCATGCCAGAATGCTATAATTTGACATTTAATTGCATGCATAGGTATTTGAAAATATGTACCGCGTACGGGTATAGATAAAATGGAGCAAATTAACGCGTTCAAAAGGTTAAAGATACTAAAAATAAAAAGAAAAGGACGGTGAATATTAAAAAAAAATCCAAGATTGTTTACTTTAGTTCCTTATTATACAAAACTTAAGTATTATAAAGAAATTACTGAGTATTATTGTAGAAAGCAATCACTTTGTGGTTTGACATATTTAATAAAATAAAATACTTTTTGTTTTAAAACCACGATATTTATTAATTTAAGAACCGACCGGTTTCGCTTTACTTAAGCATCATCAGGGTACAAATTAATACTAAACAAGAAGTACATAATGTGTGTATTAATTTGTACCCTGATGATGCTTAAGTAAAGCGAAACCGGTCGGTTCTTAAATTAATAAATATCGTGGTTTTAAAACAAAAAGTATTTTATTTTATGAAATTACTGAGATTCATATGTACATACATAATATTGGGTTATAAGTTCAGTACTCGGTATGCTCAAAGCATAAACCTGTGGATTTGCAAGTTAATATAAATGTGTATGGTGGAAGCAGACACAGCACCGTGAGTAGAAGCAGCTCGGCCTTCTTCATCCGATAGTGACTAGTGTTTATTATATAGAGTTCAGTCACAGCCAAAGATATGTTTTTCTAATATCTTTTGTCACAGCTATCCCATCTTCAATCCTGTGACTTATTTATTTCTCACTCATGTGCTTTATTGTTGACTGTGTGTTGAACTTTTTCACATAAATGAATAAATTCATAATTCTAATAAGAAACGAAAGTGTTATTTTATTTATTTCAGCAATGCCATCCTCTCCAGTATGTTTTATTTAAGTTTATTTTACCATTAGTTTCCAATTTTTATTACCACCTTTTACACATTTGCTGTCAGTCTTGTTCTGTGAATATTAAGAGTGGTAACTATGCTTCCAGGCTTATACCGCAAAACTTTGGGGGATTGAAGAATATCCAACTTAATTTAATTAACTTAATTTTTCGTTTACCTCAAAGATTCCTTTGTACTTTAATTTAGTTTATATATTTATTGTCCTGAAGAAGGTTAGGAATAACCGAAATCGGTCGACGTATATAATAAAATAAAGTGGTTTAAAACCAAAAACTTTTTCATTTTGTGTATATATTATGAGTGTATATTTACCATATTATGTAATTAACATAATTCCTCATAATATTAATATGGAAAAATGTGAACACTGCTTACTGCGGTTTAAAGCCAATAAATCCACCTAGATTTCACCGTTTATCCCATGCCTTTAGGTTCTGTAAATTTGGCACACAAGCGATCGTTCAAGATGTTTTTGCAAACTTGCCATAGTATGCCAAAAATCGTTTGAGTTAATAAGAAATTTATATATTAATATTCTAAGTTTTGCGGTATGAACGTTGGACACGTGAAGTGTGAAAGTTTTCTGCATGTCAACTGATTTTCTTTCTTTATTCCCATAAGTCAGTTGAACTTGGTTTTGATGGTCCGATGTTCTGTAGGGAATTCATTTACACAGCGCCGGTGTAAACTGTGCGCCCTAAATAATCAAACATACTAATTTCGGTTATCTGTGATGTGCGTTAGTTACTCCTGGGCGAAATCTGGTTCAATGAATTCAGATTTGCTGCTTTGAATTTTGAAATGTCATTTTAAAAATTGGAACTGAATGTGTGCAGAATAGTTCAGACAAGCGAAAAAGTAGGTACCTGTCCATAAAACTAATTATTTTAATTGTCTTTTCAAAATTGGAATTATAATACCTGTGAAAAGTTTACGGTTTTTATTATTTATGTGCATAAAATATTTCAATTAACGAAAACCACTAAAAAGACGAATAGATAACTGCTGATGGGCTGAGCGAACACTATGACTGAAGTCAAATTCAGTTATTGTATCTTATCGTAATCTTAGATTATTATAATCTTAGATTTTTAAAGCAAGCCCAACAATTGAATTTGGGAGCCACTTCTGGGCTGGAGCCCCACAATACTTGATAAACCTACTTGATTTTGTGCAAAGGAGGGCAGCCATCTGATTGACAATCCAACAGACCGATTGCCATCTCTGATGCACAGACGCAATGTGGGCATGCTGAGTCTCTTCTACAGGTATTTTGATGGAGCATTGATCCCCAGTGCACCGGTGCATGTGCGTGAAACTCAACGTACACAAGATCGTTGGCTTCATTCAATGAACAATTTCTTCGACTCGTTACCCCCTATCTTAACCCAGCTCACAACGATGCACAACCGGGTGGTGACATAGCTCCCCTGCCTTTGCACTGTACAGTCAGGGGCGCTCTTGTGAGGTGTCAGATAAAAAAATATATATATCTTGAGTTTCAAGTGCTAGGTGTGATCGCTCCTGTCCCCACAGTTACCCTACCTTTTTTAATTCTATTATTGTATTTGTTCCTTGAACTGTAAATATAAATCATTACCTTTGTAATCATTACATTTATGACAAACTTGTAACGTTTTATTTTTATTTTTCTTGGATTTAATCCTCTTGTTTTGTTTTTTTCCCCATTGTTTTTGGCTTATTCTAGAATTTTGTTATTATTTGTGTGTTTTTTTTCTTCTTTTTACCTCAACAGGAAATATTGTAAGCATTTGGTTGCTATGCGAGGAGTGATCGTAGTGTTGATACCATCGCTCAATATATCAGTTTTTCTGCACTAATATTTTTCGTAATGTTACACAATATAATAAATATATCACATTATGGCTCTTACAATTTTCTTACTTTAAGTTTCCATACATTTGTTGGGGAACTATACAATTATTGCTGAATTGAACTCTATAAAATATCTTGCATTGTTATTCTCCCCAAAGAGGTGTTGGGGTAGACCCCGTCTGTGCATATCGACAGGCGAATGCACACTAGAGCGGTCTTCTCGTGACCTGCCTGCTCCAATGAGATGCGCTTCCGCGTCTCCTCCAGCAACCTGGTGACCACTTTTTCCTCAGGGTCCTCGGGAATTTCCCCTCTCCCCCACTTACATTTCGTCGAAGCACAATCAAGGTGCCGGCTAAAATACGCAGATCGTAAAACATCGCAAGCGATTGGGCCGATCACCAGGAGCCTTCTCATTGGGACTGCCCATCGGTTAGGAGAATATGTGCCTGCTATTTTTCTGTTCAATGAATTTTAAGCGTGTTGCGCTACCTCATTCTTTAGCCAACGTTTCGGATAGTGTTACAGTGTCCATCATCAGGGCAGAGGTGCAATCTTACACACAACAATCCCCTGCTTTATTACTTTAACCGCCACTATACTATACAATATATGTACGAGACAATATACCGTCCGTACAATAACTGTAGATACGAAGGTAGCTTGGTACACTTGTCAGCGTTTTCAGTCTTGGTAGATGTTGCAGAGTTTGTGGTGGAGTTTAAAGCCACGATCAGAGAGGAATTTATTTCCAGATCTGAGCTGACGAAAAGAATTTATTACTGGCAAAAACTGAATTTAATACTGAATAAAAACACTTGAAAATATTTCTTGATACTTGGAGACTTGGAGATGGTTTTTCAGGAGAGAGGATTCCCTTTCAGAGGTAGTTGTTGAACTGACTTTGTATGGAATTTGATTCTCTATTTATAGAACGTTTTCAAATCGAGCCCTCTCGGAGGAGTTCTATCCTCTTTAGTGAGGAGTAAAATGGTTAGGTATTTTTCCTCTCTGCAATTATCTTGTTGAGAGGAAAGTTATATTTTAATATGATACATTTAACCAAGTCAGTTCAATCTACCAAAACCATCTCCCCCAGTCTCGTTTATTTATTTTATAATAAATTATACTAATTTTCATATTGGGTTTGAAGTTAAATATCTTTGGTTTGAACATTTCCCAAAGAGTAACAAATATATTTAGGTATAATTTTTCATGTTATTATGTTAGCATATAATCATTTCTTGGTGTTGATATTTATTCCGTAGTTATATTTTGCATCATTTTTCCGTAAATTGAGTCTGATGATATCACAATTAGTCACATTTAAATTTGTAATCATTGTTTGATCAGAAATTCAATGGGACATGCTGAGCTGTGATTGGTTGAAGACGGCCTGCCATCATGGAATTCCATCCGGGGAGTAGTGGAGGGGGTTCCACGTAAATACTGAGTCGCTTCCCTAGCAGTGGTCATTTCGTGGGTTGGTGGCTCCGAGTGAGGTGGTGGATGGTTATTTTCAGATGTGTTTCAGGTTCTGCTATTATATTGGTATGTAATTATCTTGATTAATCACATATAGCACATCATTTGATTGAGTAATTATGATGTAAAGATTTCCAATTGTGTCGGCGACACGGTATCAAGCGGTTTCGGGGTTTGAGTGTTCTTGCGATTTTTGCATAAATATGAATTTTCTTGAAAAATTCTGGATGTCTGGATACGTATGATACAATATATCTAACATTAACCCTACACATGAGGCCCTGAGAAAAATAAATTCCCTGAGAGCCCATGTCATCTTTGGGAATGCTGTGTGGTGGGTTTTTTAAGGAAAGGAATGAGAGGAAATTCTGTTAAGGAAAAAGGTATAGGGGGTGGGTAGTAATCTTGAGATGTGTGTGCAGGAGTGACGGACGTATGAATCTATCCTTCCCACTGCGGCGTAAGGCGGTGGATCAAGAGAGACAGTTGAAGGGGTCAAAGGGTCTCCTCAAACCAGACTCCCCCGATCTGGCACACCACATAGCTGGTGGGCAGGCGCATCCTTAAGACACCTCACCCGATGAAACCCATAGGCACCCTTGCTAAGTCACCAAACGTAGCGAACCGCTTGGGGTGACCTATGGCAGAGGTGTTGGTTATCCAACGAATGGTGCCCGGTGTAGCAGTACCCAAACCCGCCATCCTGAAGATTTCCTTGTGGACAATGGGAGTGCAAAACCACCAATGGTGAAAGTTGCACAGGTATGAATGCCGGATGAATGTTGGCGCCAAAAGGCGCGCTGATTCCCGGTGCTCCAGGCGCCATTTGGGTCACGAGAGGAGTAATGTCCAGCTGTGCGTACTATTCAGTTATGTACAGTAACTTTGCAGTAACCTCTCCCTTTCTCGGATAAATTACCCGTGTAACAGAAAGAGAGGTTAAACTGGAGCGTTCAACAGAACGAAGTTTTTTTTTTCATTTTTCGATGTGTTGCAAAATCGATGCGTGACGTCTAGGGTGACATCTGGCGGCAACACTTCATACTCAAAGCTTTCATAAAACTACCAGAGATGGCCATAAATAGTAAATTTTCATAATATTAATACTGCGTTATTATTACGACATTCCTGACTCAACATTATTTGCTCTATAGTACGACGACGATTACACAGGGCCATAACATTATTATTTTTCAATAGGATTTTTGCAATGTAAAGAAGGTAAATAATCGGGTTGAAATGGAAAAATTAAATAAAAAATATTGTATTAAATAAGTTGTAACTTTTAATAATTATTTCAGTACACCTAAGCCTATTTGGCCAACTTCACATTATTTACAATAATTAACAGTACTTACGTCAGTGCTCATAATAACAACATTACCGTCGAACTTGTAGTGTAATTTTCATTGATTTATTAGTCATAATATAAATGAAGTAATGTGAAGACTAAGACTACCTATGTAAAGCGAAATATTAAATAGAATAATTACTATTATATCTACATAATACATTATTTAGCAGAAGAATCAACCAACCACAAAAAAATGCCGCATATACTATTACATGTGATGGTGTTTATCTGGGTCATATTCTTTACCAGATTCATTTTCTCCTTTCCGCAAATCTTTTGCCGCATTGAGTAACGATCGCACCAATTCTTGTTTATATTTTGTTCTTCTTTCATCTGAATATTTGCTACAGGTGGGTATTTCGTCTAAATCAGTTCCAAAGAATACATTCCCTTCTATACCACTACCACTTCTGACACTCTCCGGAATTTTTTCTTTAACATATGCTTTTGGGGAAATTTCTGTAATTTGGGAGTCTGAGGGACTACTCTTTGGAGAGTTGTGTTTTACTTTTGACGTTTTTCGTGTTTCTGTGATATTTTTAGATTTATTTTTGCTCTTCACCTTTCCATCTTTATCCAACACATCTTCATCGCTCTCCGTTTTGCTAATAGTAATAACTGGAATAACCGAAGTTATTGAGTCTTCTTGCTTATCAATAGACATGGACAAAGATCGACTTTTGCTGGGAAAACGTTCGCTGACAGATTTAAGTTCAAATGTTTCCTTATAATGTTTGTAATTCCGAGCTTGATCTTTTTGCCTTTTCAAGCCAGTTTTGTGCTTATCGTGATTATTGGGTATCGCAGAAGATTCACTGTTTATATCGGCGATACTTGGTTCAGGGAAACTGATGTGGAACTCTTTGATAGTGCTAATGGAATGAACCTTGGTGTCATGCCGATTAGTATTGTCTTCTTTCTTAGAGTTATGCTTCTCAGATTCTTTATATAATTTGTGGTTCCTTTTCGCTGGCACCTGTCGTGTGTCGCCTTGAACGTCTTCGTGGGATTGCTCATTTATGTTTCTATTTTTGTGTCGTAGTTTCTTTTTTGATTTTTCACTTTCCTCCGAGATCTGCGGTTCCGATTTAGCCGAAATGTTTTTTTTCTTGCGTGAAAATTGAATATCTTTAGCGATTAAAACATCCTCAGGTAATGATTCGTGGAATTCAGTGTCCGTTTCATCATCAGCGGGAGGAACGGCCAGTCCACTTTCATCATCCGATGTTCCTGAAGATTTCCGCAACGTCAATTTTACTATTTTTGAAAGTGCATCTAAAATCAGAAAAATGATTACGTGTTAAATCATTTAAATAATATTTTAAAACATTAGGTAAGATTTTTTTATAAAGAATCACAAAAAGATAGCATTCAAAAATGCGTTCAGAAAGTTAATATAATGTTGGTAGAATCTTTTTCTGATTTTTTTAGTCACATTTTTCGTTTGAGAGCTGTTAATATTATCTTCAATGGTTAACAAATTGAGTTCCTACGTCTCACCATCATTGTACAGATTCGACGTTATTATTTATACAACGAAAATCATATTGGTTCTCCTAATTATTAGTAAATCTGGGTAGGTACTATGTACGTTTAGGCTTAAAATATGTAATAAATGCTTAGACATCCAAATTGATTGACTTGCTCTTACATGAAATCTGGGTATTATTTCGACGAGCTTGAGAAACATATTAAAAAGCTAAATATTTTTAGCACCAGGAGGGTTAGAGAATGAATTGAATAAACTATAACACCTGTCGTACTCTGACCGCTGAAGAGCTCACACTAAAATAACCAGACCAGAAAAATATTGATTATAATATATGATATACTGATTGACTGGTCCGTCAATTTGAATGTCTATGAATAAATGTCTATTTTTTAAAATAATAATATCTAATCGGTTACTAGCCTTTCTTAATATTTTTTTCTTGATTCATCGTCGGCGATACGTCATCATTTTCATCGGATTTATTGGGCATAACGGGGAGAATCTTTTTCCACTTGGAAAATGGTGTATTTTCCAATTCGTTAGATCCACCTCTATTTCTCTTATCTGCAATTTGAAACATCTTTCTACGCTCTTCTGTCCGCTCTCTTCTTAGTTGAATCTGTAAATAAAACACACTTACAAAGAACTGAATAAAACTTATACGGGTGTTATTTCTAGAGTGCAAATAAGAAGACACTAGGAGACAATTAAAGAGGATATGTTTTCGGAGATAAAGCGAGATTTATGATTTTAAATACCGCGATGATCATGTTACAATTATGAGTTTCTTGTTGTTCTTCGTAAGAACCTTTGGCAAAATGCATGTCGAAATATATTTACAGCATGTCCACCATAATTAAATAATATGTGTGTGAAATAAGTGTTAAAAATACACAAGTACTTGCCTTCAAATCATTGTTTGCTTCTCTCAAAGCTCCAGTGAGTGAGAGAAGGTAATATATTATCAATATGAGCAAAACCAGTAATGGAATTACTATACCGGGAGATGCGATATAATCCAAAGCCCTGTGAAACTTTTCTGAAGGGAGAAGGTTGTGTAAGCTTTGAGTAAACAGGTGATAAATTCTCTGATAGTTGGAGAAGGGTCCACAGTGCCAGGAAGGTTCTACCCAAACTATCGCGTACCCAACTGGTAGAACACACAAGAAGAGCATGGTCAGGAGAAGCGCTAAATAGAAGTTGTTACTCCTCGAAGCTCGAAATACCACTTCGTGGGGAACGTTGCACGTCATGACTGCCCAAGAGCGCAAGTACATCAGGATGACCAACTTCACCAGGTTCAGCACCACCAGCCCCGGAGAGAAGAACATTCCCATCCACACCATGCCCTGGTTGTTGACGAGGTGGAGGATGTTCTCAGCTATCTTGAAGTCTCCATACTGAGGAAAGGTCTTCTCTAAATCCCAGCACCAGCATCTGTTCATGAACCGTACGAATACTGCACGAAAGAAGTCCACAAAAAGGGTTGCCAAAATTGTAAGAACCTAAAAAATATCAGAGATAACATTTTTTAGTTAAACAGGGAATATGGCTTTGATAATATAAAGTTACATAAGGATTAAAATGAATTCTTACAAGATCCATCATTGTCAATTTGACTAGTTCCTGACCAAACATTGTTTCCCAGCACAGACTTCGTAGCTTTTTTCTTATGGTTGTATTTAGTTCAGTTGAAGATGCTTTTACGAATTTGTATTTTTGTTCGATCAACGCACTGAAGACTGGCATAATGTCGCTGTCCATATAATCGTCCGATGATTTAGCCGATATAATTTTAGATTGTTCGGTTCCGAATGGATTTCCATAATCTGCCGATGGTAAAGTTATGCATTTTTTAATATAGCAAAGTTCATCGGTCGTCGGGACTTCAGTGGTGTATTGTGGGTCGGTACCACTAGAGGCTTCTAATTGGAATTCCGTTGTTTGACTGATCTGTCTGTTATTTTTTCTTAGTAGGTATTCACTACTTTCAGTTGAATCGGCCTGTGAAGAACTTCCAAGTTCTCCATCAAATATGGATGTGGCGTAACCGCGAGTGCTTGAAAGTTCGGAAAGATTTTTATTTCCATTCTGAAATGCAAAAGGGTCATCATCCAAAAAAAGGCTTTCGTAATCAGTGTCGCCTTCGTCGACGTAGTTAACATAATCCGTGTCATTGTCACCATAAGTATATGTTACATTATCGGACAAGGTAGTCATATTATAAATTGGAGACTGTGTATATTGATAAATGCTACTTTTAGAATTATTAAACATCTCAGTATTGTTCAAATCCTCAGTGCTGAATTCAAAAGAATCGTTTGTGGACTGAGTAAACGAATGAAATGTAGATAGTTCATCGAAGGGTGGGGTAGATGTAATATTTGTTATATTGGCGAAGATAATCGTCATGAGAGTTGTAGTGATATTTTTTAACGTGACTTTTTTTGTACTAGGACAAGCAACCACTTCATCAAAGCAATGTGTAATATTCTCAGGTTCGTAGAACTCCGTAACGTCCCAACGGACCGTTGTGACCGCTGAAGTAGAAGCATTCGTGATTACATCCGTTATTGGGTTAAATACATCCGAAGCCGTTGTAAAGATTGACAAAGACGGAACCAGCTTTGGTAAAATTGGTTTCAAATCACGTAGTTCCTTAGTCATGTCAGTTATTTTATCGAAGAGAGCAAATATCAGCGAGTACAGATTCAGAAGGTTGAGCAACATAATCCTGAAACCAAAAACTTGATTTAATGATACATTGCAACGTTGATAAAATGTAAGAACATACACCAAAGGTCCAAGAGGGAGATTGTGGAAGAGAAAAAGAGCTTTGTGGAAGAAGACTGGATCGGGTTGCTGCAATATGCAGTGAGAACATGTGAGAATACAAACTTGACATTTTCTTAGTGGTGAATACCAGATATATTGCTTTTGATATTCTGGGTGTCATTGGAACTTTTAAATAAAGACGTGCATCTTTTGGGAAACTGGTTGCACAAGCCATAGCATAATCGTAGGTATTATTTAAACCGATGACTTAGGATTCACTAAATAAAAATTTGGGTAATAATTACATTTCCTATTTTATTTGAGGTTTACATCGTCCTATTAATTACTTAGCACACTAAAACGCGATGTCACAAAATAAAGTGACAGCTTTTTTCTAAATACCAACGATCATGAATGGGGAAAATGCTTGTAACGTTTCCCATTTTAAAATGTGATTTGTTTTTGATTTATTAAACTGAAGGTCAACAGTAATAATTCATGATGGATGCGTGTTGTTGTACAAAAATAACTTGATGTGTGTCAAAGTGTTTACTAGAAGAGGAGCGATAGTCTGAAATTTCATAAAGCTTTTCGAAGAATGTAATAAATGTATGTTGAGTAACTCGATATATTATGATATTATTTACAAGGTTGCTCCTCCCTTATCCGATCTGCAAATGATGCGACGTCTTTAAGAAGTACTTGATTTTTAAGCTATGCTTGAAAAATATTAATTTATGTAAAGTTGCTATGATAGTAATCCTGATCATTTAATCCATTTGATAACATTCATGGGTATTCTGAAATACCAGCCAAGAGTTCAATAATATTTTTTAGTTGTAAGGGGGTGACAGATCAAACATCAAAGCTTTTTATCTAATTCCATATCACTCTCCATAAAATCCCTTACAGACCTGACAGATGATGTGTTATAAGTGTGGGCGTGGTGACGATGACGCGCCGTGATCTGCTAGCTACGAAATATTTGAAAATTATCCGACCCCCTCTCCTGCCGTTGGATGAGAGGGGTGAGATCAATTTACGTTTCCCCCGGATCACGCGGCATCATCATAAAAATAAATAATATTCCGCGGCAGTTCCCCAGTTGATCTGACCCTCACTCCTAAGGACGATCATAGCGTAGAGTGACACTTCAACTTATTATACGTATAGGCCAGGCCCAAATGACGTGTTATGCGTATAGTGTAATGTGTCTTAGATTTTAATGTTTGCGGACGAGATGTAAATATACAAAGCTATTAGAAATATTAATGACAAATATGAAAATGCAAGTAACATGTCTAATATAGAGATTTTATATAATTAATTTTTTATTACTCCATCAATGATATGGTGCTAACAACTGTGTCCGATGTAACTGATTCGGGTGTAAACTTTGATCAAAAACAAAATTTTACTAACCATATTGAAATCACTGCTTCTGAATATGTATTTATCATATGTAATTACACGAAGAATTAGTAAATTGTCATTTAAAAATGATTCAAACCGTGAGATACTCAAACGTCCTGTGATTGGTCTGCAGATTCTGACAGCACTTAAACTACTACCTCACTCGTTAGTCGGCCGCGTGGACAATTTTGTGCCAAATTGCGCTGCTCTTACTCACATACAGGTCACTATTGCGGTTTACAAATCATTTCAAAATAATTATTCTTTTGAAATTTATTCTTGCTAATTATTTAAATTGTGTTTTTTGTTTTTGTTTTCCGATGAGAGTGGGATTAACCTTAATTTTTACCGACAAAATCGAGACGTGACGTACGTAGTGTGTTTGACTCGTCAGATTTCGATCGTTTTGGCGGCCCTTCGAAAATTATTTTAAACTTGTAATCTGCATTTGTAAAAAATAAAACTGATGCTTAAGTTAGAAGATGAACATTCATAATAAACGTATTTAACAAATTGGAAATTCTTATTACAAGGTAAGTGCAAAATTTGTACTTACTTATAAGATTTCACAAGGTTTTGTGTTGATACATCTATAAATTAATCTTTAAAAAGGTAAGAATGCAAGCAAGGGGTAAAATATGGGATGTGCAAGGTGCTTTTATTAGTGGAAGGGGGTGCATGTACCAGATCTTCTCATTGCGTATGCTTTCTGAGAAGTTTCTGGCAAAAAACCAGCAACTTTTCCGTGCCTTTGTTATTTTTTACATAAGCTCCATACAGCCGACTACGAGGAAAAAAAATCCCTTCAGTGCCTATGTCATCTTTGGGGATGCTGTGTGGAGGATATTTTTAGGAAATGAAGGGGATGAAGTTCTGGAAGGAAAAGGTATGAGAAGTGGGTAGGAATTTGAGGGTCGGTGAGTCCAGGAGAAACGGCGTGATGGTTAGATAGTTAACTATTCAATTTGTTCTCATGATAAATCCCATTCTCGCGCTTATCGTATAATGATATTTTGACCTAAGGTAATTTTCTTCTACGTTACCCTTTTCCATCGAAGGTTGGCTATCATCATGGAACTTTTCACGCTGGTAGTTCAGGTTACCTGGCCAGTTGGATTCGCAGCTGCCGCCTCGGATGGTAGCTCTCCAGCAGGCCGAGCAGCTCGAAGAAGATGGGGAAGATGAAGGAGATGAGCGACATGACGATGGTGATCTCGTTCTGGCGCCACAGGTTGACCTCGGCCTGTGATCCACGCGATCTTCCAACCACCTCAACCACTGCGTACGCAGACACGCACAGCAGGAACATCGTACACGCGTTCACGAACACTCGCTTTATTATTATCTTCCAGCTGCAAAGGACAACATTAATATTATCCATTGATGTATTATATTTAGATGAGACCTGAAGCTAAAAAATAAGTTCCGCTTTTGACCTCCAACTCTCCCAGCGCTCTAACTAAAACTACCTATTCCGATCTACTTGCACCGCTTATCGCGTTCTAATAGTGGAACAAGTTTCGACGAGATATTAGTACGCAATAGCGCCTCTAATTGTAGCTCTATGGTGTTATCGGTGTTTTAGTGAAGACTTTATTTTATTTTATTTGTTTAAAATAAGACAAATACAAGACATTCCCAGGATAAGAATAACCCAAAGATTGATGAGAAAACTATTATAATCTACTCCCATCATTCAAAAATACAAATGCTTCGAAGTATTATAAACTACTCCCATCATTAAAAAATACAAATGTTGCTTGTGCAATGATGGTGGACTTAGTTGATGAAATCAGAATGGTAAAGTTTAAGAAAGGGACGATTAGATGGTTTGGGCATGCGGAGCGTATGATTAATTAATTTAAAGCAATATACCTATTTAGTTTTTACTTTCAGTACCGCCCGGTGAAAGAACAACATTCAGAATAGAAACGTTGCTTGAAATGGCTTTAGCCGTATTTGGTGACCAGATTTTAATATCTAAGTATTTTCCCACTTTACTTTTTTACATCTCCTTCCTCTTCCTACTACCCTCCATCTCAAAACATACCCCAATTGAGGATGCCACAGTCTCACTGGGTCCAGACGATTGTGAGCAGTTGGGAATCTTGAGAATGGCACGGCATGACCAAATGAAACAAATGATCAGTCAAGTCAGTAAAACAGAAGATTATATATGAATATATTATTGAAGCAAAGAGTTAGTTAGTATTAAGGGTGTTCTAGAGAAGCCTTTACTTTTATTTTATAAAAGCATGACGAACATCCCTGGTCACGAATACCCTAAAAACCTCCTCTACCAACATGTTCACTGAAGAAAATGTTGCTTGTGCAACGATGGAAGACGTAGCTGATAAGCTATCACAGGAGTTAAACCTTACAGTGAACGTCTGGAGGAAACCCGATATATTTTTTTACTCAATTACTAACCAGTTACTTAAACTCACACTAGAAAACTAACCCCCTCTCTCGTTACAAGATTTATTTATTTATTTAATAACAACGGTATAAATATACCATAAACAATAAATCAAATACAATGACACCAGAAAGTATAAAATGATCAGAAACTCTATAATGATATTAAAGTAAGAGATGCAGGTACACGCAAAACTTCTAAGTAGACTTTCTATGTTTAATTAATATTTATTGAAAATATATGATATTATACCCTTCTTGCAGTTAAATAGATCCGCCACATCTGCTTATCTATTACTAACTTCATGTAATTTAGGTATAAGTGAGTATTTTCAATGCTCAACCCTGGTATTGATACATTTAAACATTATTTTGGAACGAGTAGCTCGCGCAAGTACATGAAATTCATTGAGGTTAAGTAAATTAGGGCTGTCTATACTACCAATTACGATTTTGAACATAAATATTAAGTCGGAGAATTTTATTTATTTTAATTCTTTCATTAAATATTTATTTATTTATTCACATCTTGAAGGCTTTTACACGCAAACATTAATGTAGGTAAGTTGTTCAGGAGTACGATAATGTAGGTACATTAAATTTATATTTAGATAACGCAGTACACGTAAAAAAATCAAAATTATAAATCTTTCCTACTTTATTTATAGGTTTAAATAAATATAAATACAATACTGTTGTCGGAAACTTACTTTCTAAGGTCTCGTTTCTTTTCCGCTTCTTCCAGAAGTGCCTCCTTGAATCCTAACACAATGGAGGCTATTTTGTTGTGGGCTGTTTCAGAGTTGCCAATCATGTAATCCCAACCTGTGAATAGTTTCCACGAGAAAATGCATTCGTCTTCCTTTTCTGATAACTTTGACATTCGAGAATTCTCTGCCATCCTGAAATCACATGTCAACAGGTCAACCAGCCACCATATACCTTTCTCTGGGCAATCGGTCCATGTAAACCGGTGATTCACAACCTTTTTAAAAATTGCCATTGTGTTTGTTGGCGGGTAGCAGTGTAAGAAAACATAAAGAATGCTTGAAATTTCAGGCGAATGATTCAGTTATTTGGAACAGAACGAAATCATTTAAATATTTTTATAATGGCACCCGGAAATCTAAACGATTGGAATTACATAGGAGATATTTAAACTCACTTAGGTATACTAATAATAGACTTTTTTTGTGAAAAATCACCCCAAAGGCGCTCGACGTTACTTGTATGTTTTCAGAAACACAATTTGGTTGTATATCCCTAAAAAACGGAACCCCCTTAAAATATTAATCGTAATACGTACAATGAAAGCACCACAGATAGGTGAAAACCGAACTAATAAATGCTGTTCATTTTAACTTTCTTAATTGTTTGTCTCATTAATATTGTTGAAAAGTTAGGTTAGATTAGATTTGTTTGATATTTTATTTTAACCAAAGGGTCCGCACGCAACCAAAATATGCTCAAGGGCCACTGGTTGTGCAGAGTGCACCTCTGATTAAACATTGAAAACACTAGTGCTTGCCTATCGCCAGCACTTTCTTAATCAAACCCATAAAATAATTTTTGAAAAAATATTCGTACTCCTGAAAGGACTATTCGACTCTCAGACTCCAGAAAGTCCAGTCTAGTGAAATAAATTAAACGTTCAAAAAGTTCTACAGTTGGTTCTTTTTAAATACATGAATCGTTTCATGAATTACTGAATGTTTATCTTGGAAGTGGAAATTAACCCACTTCCTGACATCCGATCAAGCTGAAAATTGACAAACAGACTTTTTGTTGATGACAATGCATTTGGTGTCATTTACTTAATAATCAGCAGTTAATTCAGCAATTTAAGTTGTTAACGCGGTTGACTCCAGTCCTTGGGGAGAAAGGTTAATCCACAGACAAACATTTTAAACGAATACAGCATTAAAGAACAGTCCCTAGGAACTGATTAATCAAAAGCAATGTAGGTTTTTTACGGGTTGATTTTTCACTATATTAAAATGCTTATTTTATAATCTAGAATATTCTATTTGTCGAATAACAAGATGCGCAATCAATGCTTTGTTTTAACATTGGTCGCTACACCAATAATTCTAATAAATAATTTGAACACAAGTTTGGGGCTTTCTTTTATGCCGATTACCGACTACCCCTGACGTTTAAATCATAATGTGTAAAAAGTAAAGGGATAGTTATTCAATTTGAGATTATATCGAAATACGGCATCATTTATCAATTGTAGAGGTGCTTGAGGGATTCTTACTTTCTCAGAGTAGCGACGAAACTGTAAATGTAAACAGCGATTCCGGTCATCAAGTAAGCAAGCGGCAGGTGGTAGCCGCCCTTCTTGTCCGGTTTTCTGATATTGTAATAACCATAGAATATTGGCGAATACTTCAGTATTCCTTCGAATTCCCACAAAGTCCGTAAATTTGATGAGTTCTGCCTCTCTTCCGGCAACATCTCTTTTCTCTCTCCCGCGTCTAGGTCAGCTGTTAGTATCTGAATATAATGTGAATTGAGTACAATATTTAAGGCAAGAGTAGTCAAAACTTCATGCTTTATAAGAGAAAAAAGTCATTTTCACAAGGGAAGAGAGATGGCGAAATAAATATTAGAATAGTAGAATCTATTTAGGTACACACTTATTTAAAGAAGATTGTATTTGGGGGATTTTTTTATTTTTTATACAAATCTGAAGTTTTATTTTAATTGATGAATTTTTGCACACTAGACCTACAAAACAAATCACGAAATTTCGAAAAAACCAGTCCCATAAATTTTCTTCCCCCTTAAAGCACAATATTGATACTTCTTGATGAAATTTTGCACACTTGACATTCAAGATAAGAACAACATTACTGTCTACATATGTTTAAAAAAAAACTATACGTAAAGCCCGGGAAACGTAGGGGACTACAAGCTAGAAATTAATATTAATAAAATTTCACATTTATAAGTATTTTAAGGTACTTTCGCAATTAAAAAAAAAACAAATAAGGTTGACCACAAATCTAAACCTAACTAAGGAATAATTGTATTATCAAAGCAAAAAAAGTCTTAATTTTATAAAAAAAAATTCCATTGGACCGCTCTTGCGATCGTTGCCTTATTTTTACACGAGTTTTGTATCTTTCTAACCGCAATTAAAATAAACTTGAAAAAGAAGAATATAATGCTCATCAGAACACTGCTTTTTTGCTAATAATTTTACTGTGGAAAACACAAAATTTTCTTCCCAATGTGATATTATTGACGATTTTTGTTGCAATTGTCGTCAATTGGTTAAAAAAAAGTCACCACTCCTTTATTTTGTGAATACCGCACAAGAGTTAATGAGACAATCACAAGACCATCTGGAGCCAATGAGACAATGGCATCCCCAATTGGGATATGTTGAGAGGATGAAAGTAGTGGGGAGGGGAAGGAGATGGGGAAACGATGGTGGGGAAGTACCTGGCTATTCAGATCTGGTCACCGAACACGGCTAAAGCTATTTAAAGAACAGTTTTAATTCTGAATAGTGGTCTTACACCAGGGCTATACTGAGAGAATATTCATAATTTGATGAAAATAAAATAATATTTTTCTAGTTTTGATAAACAAATGTACACATTATGTAGTATTATATCATTAGTGTTATTTAAAAATAATCACCTCAGGAACTACCACGAACACAATCAGCACCACGGAGATGACAAAGTTGACCCAGAAGAGCCACCGGAGAAATGTGAAGTATGACGCAACGACTGAACCGAAATGCGACTCAATTTCCTTAATTCTCAACTCCCAGGGGATCATCCAATTCGAGAGATTGGCCGCTTCTCTTTTCATTCGCTGCAATCTCTGTTATTGCGCAAAAAATATTATTATTAATACAATGGGCTAGTTTATAGGAAATTCTAAAACCTACTGTATATTATTATTACGTTTTATTGAAATGTCTTGCCCGTTCTTTAGGAACCTTTTTTGTAAGAATCATGTCTATGAAATTATTTCATAGAGTCAGCAGTGACGTGACGAATTATCGTTACTTTGAATATTCTGAATTATTGAAATATCTATCATGATATTGGGATGCATTCATATAACTTTATATATTACTGTATAAAGTAGTTAACAATATTCTATGCCCAGTTGCTAAATAAGATTCAATCCAATGTACCTGCGCATTCAACACGCTCTTCTGTCCTGTTCAGTATCAATGCAAAACGAACTCTAAGCAGAATTCTTGCCTGAACAGACTATGCAATAATTACAATAGCGTGTTATCCATAGACATATGAATATTAGTAGACCTGCCCTAAGTGATTAAAAGCGTATTATCCCCACTCCCCATACCGGTTCCATTGGAGCCGGCTGGGCTCGCGTATGGCCTCAAGTGAAATTTGAAAACGTGACGTCATCATTCTTGTGCGAACTATGGTCGAGGCATCATCGGTTCATTTTACGAAATAACACGGCAAAATGTTGACTTGTACTATGAAAACTTGTAAAAATAGATGTGAAAAAGAGAATAAACCCAATTGTCGTATTACATTCCATATATAAGCATTATTTTACTTTATTTTAAGCATATTTACATCGTATAATATAGATCAGTTGTTACTATCACATCGAGAAACGTCTGGACGCGAAACACAATGCTGGTTGGTTGCTGGGAAGTAAATTATGAACATTTATAAAAGTGTCTTAACTAAATACTTAAACGAAATATTCGACTCTGAAAATGGAACCGAATTTTTTTGCCGAATTGGGACTTCGCAAATTTGTTCATAACGTGGCGAGTAATTTGCGCTCCCATGTAAAAATGTCTATTCATTCAAAAGCAGATTTTACTTTTAAGAAGTAAATGGTGATATTATAATGCGAGATGCCTATTTACTGTCAGATTGATTTATTGACGAATCACAGTCAGCCTTACTCCCTTCGTTCTTCAACAGTTGATTTTACCCCTCGCCATTATCTTCTCGTCTATTAATTCCTATGTCTGTGGTGTTATCCAAGGTGGATATTTTCAATTGCAAACTTACCAAATACAAGAGGTCTATAAAATAATATTTCTCTGATAGTTTGTGAATAATGTTATGTCTCTATTGTTTGTATTTTTATTATGATTTGATTTATATTTACAACCTGGCTATAAATGAATTGATAAATGTTTTGTTTTGTGATTTTTCGTTTTATATAATCTTTTGTTTTTTATAAATGTTTGAATTCATTTTCCTTTCTTACAAATTTAATTTATTTATTCCTTATTATGCTGTCTCAGTAGAGGTAAAGTCACAAGGAGGAAATACATAATGGGTTTTATTTTGGCTATGTAATACTTATGTGCAAAATAAATGTAAACTGTCGATTTCCCAAAAATTAATAAATAAATAAAATTAATACATAAATATATCGTTGGATTGTATGATCGTGAAAGTATAACTGCATGTACTTACTCTAGCCAGCAAAATGTTAAATCTAGCCAGTATGTCGCGAGTGCACTTGTTTTGGGCAAGCCTTTCTTGCAAAGCTCCCTCATGCCGTTTGATGTAAGCTTTTGCCTAAAAAACATAAAATGTGTAACAACATTCTGGTGAAAAAATAGGTTTATATCAAGAATCGGTATAGTTATGTGTGTGTATAGAAAAACAGGAGAAAATGGTTAATGTAAATTTTAAATCGACTCTTTAGTGAAAATGGCGTAATTTTTTAAAAAATTGATATAAAACAACATTTTTAATGAATTTATTGAAGACTGAATAATTAATTTAATTTATTAATGAATTGTTCGTGATAGATTTTTATAAAAATATTATTTAATGTTTAAATATTTAATTTAAGTATATCTCCTCTTGTATAGACATTAATTATTTGGTCATAGTTAATAATTTTATTAATGTTTTGAGTCAATTGTAAATTAAATGTAAATAATAAGATTTTGAAAAGCCTTCGTCGAGCTACTAAAAAATAGATTATCTTATAGTTTTTTGTACATATATTGTATTTATCTATGCGGAAAAATCACTGTTTTATTAGTTACACCACACTATATATTAGTTACACCACACTATAAATTACAAATATGCACATTGTACTGTTTTTTTTCCCGAACAAAGTAAAAAAAATGCCTCCCGGTAAAATCTACAAAAGTTCAACTATGATACTATATTTTACTAATATGTTACCTGGTTGACGAGACGCAGTTTCCGCCGCATACCCCAGGGTTGCTGCTTCACGGAGCCGAGCACCTCCTTGTGCAAGCGGATATTCTCATAGATCTGCTCCTGTGTCACGTCCTGCCCGTCCTCGATGGATATCGCTGTCCTGTCAAATAATGTAACGTTCTTCAAGAGCTGCGGACTAAGGTACAAGGGCATGGCCATTCTGATAAAAGATTTCACTAAAATAACTCATTAAAAAAATAAGATTCAAATCGTACTTTATACCTTTGTTCAGTATACTATACAAACTGGAGAAACAAATAAAACAATTAAAATGATTTAAATACATATTTGTTAATATTCAGCAATTACAAAATATGGTATTGTAACACTTCGCAAGATCGGCAACCGATCAAAAAATGAAACCATGAAGGTACAGCAAGTTTCTAAAAAACGCATAAAAAAACGCATAGCTAAGAAAACTCCTACCAATGACGAAACCGCAGACAAACGCAAATAAAAACACTAACAAAATGAAAACAGCTGAACACAAACATCAAACCAGAAGTAAGGGAAGAAATGACCTTTCCGTTCCAACAAGCAACCGAGCGGCTTATCAAAAACTTTTCTCATATCTCCTAAAATATACAACAAAATCCCTTCACAGCTGAAACTGTATGAATTGTCATCCTTCAGTCCAAAAATGACAAAATGGTAATTTGATCTAGGTAGGACTGATTCCGAAATATTACTAACAATCTAATCACGAACAACGCCTAATTTTATCTTCGGTTTTACAAACTAATTTTCTCTCAAATTTAAAATTTTACCCAATGTTTTATTTTTCTTATATTCGCGATTACCTTCTCAATTTGCTTGTCATATTATTCAACAAGATAGTGTTATTATTAAGTAATTGTATTACTATTACGTACATGGTAATGTTACTGTTATGTAATTGTAATTGTTCAGGTACACGTATGATAATTTGAAACCTGTTAAATTGACTGTCCTAAAACGGGAAACCTTTCTAGTTGGACAGTGAGAACCTTCCTTCCATATAATGTAAAGTAACTTTAAAAAAAATATATATATATTAACTCCACAGAGGCCCAGAAATGATTTATCTTAGATTCTACGTAATCTTTCGGAATACCGCGTGGAGGGTTATAAACAAAAACGAAAAGCTCAAACAAGCTTTTACTAAAAATGAAGAGGAGGCGTTTCCGAAAAAAAAGGATTTTTCTAAGAATTATTATTTTTAACTTAATAGTTAATATTATTAACCCGGATCGCTCGAGTATCTGATAACCGGATATGATATATTTATTTATTTATTTATTTATTTAAACGCCCATTGGGCTTTTACATACATTGTTATTAGTGTTATTACATTAACTATGTGACATTTAAAAGTTTACGTACATATATAAATAAAATAGTTATTATATCTGTAGTACATAAATGTTTTACAAATAATACAGAATACCACTATGGAGAACAGTTTTTTTTTTTTTTTACTTACTTAGAAAAATAAATGGATTGAAATTAATCAGCATTTATAGGGACTTAAAATCATATTCGAATTGTTATTTAAATTACAATATTAATTTGTAAAGTTAAAACATATATATTAAAGTTAAAAAGTCATAAAAGAAAAAAGTGAAAAAACAGAAGCTAAAAAATGGGTTTTTCACTATGGAGTAGATAAGTCATACATTTCAGCAAAGTGTTTATGTAAATTTCGTTTAAGCACTGCTACGGAATCTCTAAATATATCAACAACATCACCAAATTTATTACCAAAATTTTGTATTCGATTTAACGATATGTGCGCTTGATAATTAGATTTGAAATTGTCACAGAAAAAGGTGGAATTTTGTCTCGTATTTTTGGAAGGTACAAATAATTTTATTGTGGCAAGAATTTCAGGGCTGTCGATTCTATAATTAATAATTTTATTTAGTAGAACAAGGTCGGAGATAATTCGCCTATCTGACAGCGTAATCAAATTTAGTTGATGCATGAGTTGGATATAATTTATATTTTGGATTGGAATATTCAGTTTAAAGTCTATTATCTACTTCTCCCTGGTGCAATCTGCAATCACGTATGGCATAATAGGATGGGGTGGTTCACCTGATACATTTATTAAGCCTCTACAAATAATTCAAAAGCACATAATTAAAGTCATATATAACAAAAATAAAACATTTTCGACCAACCTATTATACAAGGAATCTAAATTATTTATATTACAAACTATGAAATATCTATTTAAAAACAAAAACAATTTCAAAATAAATGAAAACAGAATGAGCAAAAGAACAAATAATATATTTTACACCCCCCAAACCAATACTAAATTAATGCAGACGCATAGCAGTTTCATTGGTCCTCGTACATTTAACCTTCTACCACTACAAACTCAAATGATAAATAAAAAGATAGAATATATTAAAGAGATAAAATTATGGCTGATTGACGCAGATATTGAAACGCTTTTACTATAAATTTATTTATCCTTTCTACAACTCACTTGCTGAAACTTTATAAACTATTGTACATAATGTTTTCTCTTTACTTTTTATAATAACTATAAACAAAAAAAAAACTTTTTCTACTAATGTATATTATAATTTAGGTACTTGAAATATAGTAATCGTTTTATATTACCCACACTCAGGCAGTCAGTGCCTTAGTGGGTTTTCATTTCTTTTGTAAACTATTTGGTATTATATATTATGTTATTTTATACTATCTATTAATATGTATAATATGTGTAAAGAAATGAAAATAAATAAAGTAAAAAAAAAAAAAAAAAAGTTAATAAATCTTAAAAAATTGTGTTGTACCCTTTCAATATTGTTGGAATGTACTTTATAAAACGGGGACCAAATAGGCGAATTATACTCTACTTGACTTCTTACTAAAGATGTGTACAGTGTGTTCAAACATTCTAGTGACTTGAAGTCACATGCGGTTCTACATATAAAACCAAGCATTTTTAGGGCTTTATTTGTGATTTCATTTATATGCGGATTGAATGTTAACTGTTCATAAAATATAACACCCAAGTCCCTGATTTGAGTGACAGCTGTCAATTTTACATTATTAAGCGAATATTCATAAATTGTATGATTTCGTATTTTACAAAAACGAATGACCTGACATTTTTTAATATTAAGAAACAGAGAGTTGATGATGCACCAACGATATAGTTTATTTAAATTAAGTTGCAAAGTATAACAATCGTTTAGACTGCGTATTGTTTTATATATTTTCAAATCATCTGCGAAAAGAAGAACTTCTACATCTTTAAATATGCTAACAATATCATTAATAAATAACAAAAAAAGAATTGGTCCCAGGTGAGACCCCTGAGGGACCCCACTTGTGGCTTCGAAAATGTAAGATTCCACAGATTTTATTTTGACACATAGCTCTCTTTTACTAAGATAACTATCAATCCAACTTAACAGATTACCCTTGATACCCAACATACTTAATTTTTGTACAAGGATATGTCGCCTAACTTTGTCAAAAGCTTTGAAAAAATCAGTATATATTGAATCCACTTGATGCTTCAAGGCAAGAGAATCAGTTATGTAATTTTCGTATATGATCAAGTTACTTAGGGTGGATATGATATGATGTGAGTTGAAAATATTCGCATTAATCTCGAAAATTTGTGATAGGCCTTTTTTGTGTCCAAAAACAGGAATATTTGGTTAAGGAAGATATTTTTGTAAAAAAGTTTGATTTTGAGTACAACTTTCACTTTGATAATGAAAACTTCAAGACACTGCTTTGCAACCGAAGAGAGTTTAATTTGAAGAACTGGGGGATATAGGTTAAACAAGGCCATATCGGAAATTCAATATCGGAATTCACGTTACGACTGAAACAAACGACCACTATAATTGTATTTAAACGCCCTCAGATGCATAGAAATAATTGACAGGACAGGAATAAATTACGCAACGGAAATTTGGACAGTATTAATCCTTCCAATGAAACTTCTGGAAAGGTTTTGGTAAGTAGAAAGCAAAGATACAAATAAGGTAATGCAGATTTAAAAATAAAAAAGGCTTTTAAAATTCGAATTTATCTGTATTGTTTGTAGTTCTTTAACATTAAAGTAATGAAAAAAAAACAAATTAAAAATAATATCCAGTTTAAACATCATAAATGATATTCGGTGACAGTATTAGTTTAGTTTGGAAGTGCCTTAGGTTTGAAATAAAAAAAATATATGTTTAAATTGAACATTATTAAAAAACTAATACAAAATAATACAAAAAAAGTAAAAAAAATCAATATTTTCAAATACCTACTCACATAATTTTTTTGATCAATTCACCAACAAAGTAATTAAAGATGTACAAATAAACTAAACTAAACAGTTCCCTTACATTGTCATCGTATGTTTGTTTGTTGCTCCCTGGCGTTGCGCGTCGTATTGAAATCACGCCAATGCTACTGTTCAGGCTGAAGGAATTGGGTTGGCAATGGGCGGCCACACGTCGCGTTTATAAACACAAAAAATAAGAATGGTCAATGCTAATTAAATGAATTCTGCATCTACCCAGTGTATGGCTTCACCACCATTACTGGTCAGTACCTGCGTGCATTGTAATTAACTGCTTTTCATATTGAACTTTGCCATTATTTGTCGTGCTCTATATTTACCACCTATGCTCTTTATTAGCTATGGATTGACAAAAGTTTCTTCAGTAATATGATTATTTAGGAACTACAAAGGAATGTATAGTTCGCATTCAACTACAATACGTAAAATACGTATCTGTTTATTTCAAAAGGTTACATATATATATATATATATATATTTTTTTTTTTTTTAAAAAAGAAAGACAAACATTCCCGGGTTACGAATAACCCAACAATGTTTGAAAATCTCCTACTACCATCACAGAAAGCCGAAAATGTTGCTTGTGTTGTGATGGAGGACTTAGCCAGCCGAGGAATCGAACACGCGACGCTCGGGTGAGACCCAAGCGCTATGCCCACTCAACCACTGACCGGTCATATGTTTGACAAATCAATGTAAAACGATTGTCGTTATTTGTTAATATTTAAAGCCTGTTTTAGGTTTAGTTAGAGTAATTAACATATTTTCCCACTTTAATAGCATGAACTATCGTGCATTTATTTTACATTTAAATGCTCAACAGATCAGTTGCAGCCATCTTTACGTAATTCTTTAGTTCTTCCCTCCTATAACAAGAGTCTTTTAAAGACCCATCAGGTTTTATTTCGTTCTCCAATATATGTAAAATGAAAACAGTTAGGTAATACCTACTGGAAGAGCAATTTTTGATGTTTTTAATGTCAGTTTGACTTTGAAAAGAAATGAAGTGTAGCCAGAAAATTTAAAATACCTCGTTGTGTGTTGTGTGTCTGACTATGGAACTAATAACGGGGTCGGATTCAGGTCATAGGAAAGTGGGTGCAGATTAACCGATAAGATTTCATTAAGCTAATGGTCCGCCACGGCGAACGAAGGAAACGCTAGAATTATTTCGGCGTGTTATAAACTAGTGAATAGATTAGCGGACAAAGCTAACGTGAGATAAGGAACGTAATAAACTTGATTAAAACATATTAAAATGACAGCGAAATAAGGGATTTTATATGCGCGGCTAGGGAGTGGCGGAAACGGCTTATGATTCTCCCGCTATTGCCGTATTGTGGTCGACCGCCGACAGGTCAATGGCGGTGATAAGTTATGGCCTCATGGTAAAGTGCCCTGGGAAGCCCTTTGTTGTGCAGTAATAGAAAAACATCATTATTCCGGTGACCCTGGAGTGCTTTTTAGGGGCAATTAAAATATAATCACTTTCATTGTACACGTTTAATTAATTGATGATACGCTGAAAGTTATGAAGGATATTATGTTTCGCAAAGTTAACATTAATTACCGTTAAACATTGAATCTGTGCTCAAAATGACAAAGCACCTAATTTTTTACACAACAATTTTTTTTTTCAATATAGTCATCATAACTATATCTCTGTCGACATCGTGTTCACACAACTTCCTATAAAACCGTTCTCTCATGAACTCTGCTTCAATAATCTTTAAATATGTTATATTTTGCATTTATTGCACCGTGAAATGAAATGTTTGCATTCATTGCATTCCCTATTATGAAATAAAAAGAAGATCAAATATTACAAACATAATTTTTGTTCCAAAAACTGTGGAGCGGTATTTCGGGAAATACGTTTTGTAATAAGCAAAACTAATTAAAATAAATTCAATGCACAGCACCAGTATTTAAAAACATTAACATTTTCGAGAATATTTCATCGTTTTGGAATTACATGAGCTATAATTACTTTGAATTAAAACGTAAATATAACATACAAATAAAATTTATTAATCACAAAATTTCTAACTACTCTAAATATCAGTTTAAACAAAAGGTATTTCAGAAGAATGTGAATATAACAGACACTTGTTGAGCAGTTTAATACTGCAAAGCGACGCCGAAGTTCTATGTATTAACTACGTAAAGCTTCGACGACTTTTCTAGAAAAGTACTTAAGGCGATGCACTACATCGTGTAATATTTTAAATTGAGCCGCTATCAATAACAACCCTTACGTAGATGGCGATAAGGTTTAAATTCCCGCTTAACACCATCCGCTTATTTTGATTTATGCAAGAAAAAAACATGGCCAAAAAGTGCCTTTTATTTTATTTTGTGGATGTTCAGGCATAAATATTTTTTTTTCGATCATTTTATAGATAACTTAATTTGACACATTATACAATAAAATCATAACCGAAAATGGGTTTGTAAGTAGGAGATTTTGAATTTTAAATCAGTTTTCATAGGCCTTATACATTATTTTTTTCTGGGCTTATAAAAAGACTTATCTAAAAAACACTCGATTATTTCAAAGGCCAAGATGTATTCTACTTGCAGTATTTAATTAAATCATCTGAAACATTTCTAGGCGACCAAATTTTCAAACCAAAAACACATGATTTTGCATTGCTACGTATGGCATCGCCTTAATATTTCCTTCAAAAGCTAACAAAATGAATGACTAGAAATTATACAAAATAAAGATAGAAGGTTTAAATAGTATAAAGTGATATATTCCAACAGTTTGACACGAGGCACTTTGAATGGAATTGTAATGAAGGCGTATAAATTATTAACGGTTTTGTTCTGTAAATAGGAGTATTTTTTTCACGGAATGGTGACGATGACTAGTTGGAGTAGGGATGGGGTAGGGGAGGGAGGGAGAGGGGTGGGAGAACTAATAGTGAATCTTTTCAAAAACTCACATAGGAAAAGGTACCTGAATACATATTAATTTATCAGCAGAGCAAAACTGAGCCGCCGCGTCTTTGTTGGAACATGACGTACGGAGAAAATACTATTGTATAATACGTACGAGTATAAATTCTTCCCATCCGGTGACCTTCGAGTCTCAATAAAAATATTATTCCCCTTGTCGTTCACAAGCTTTGATATCTCCAGTCTGTTGAAAATTTACATAATATTGCGTTTAAAGTAGACCTTTCTGAAGATGTTGCATTGCAATGTTTTCCACTTCGTAATCTCAGCCAAATCAAATAAAGAAATACGCAGTTTTCAGAGAATTAACAGCATTATGAATCAGATGAACATAATAACCACCTTTCTAATAAACTTGCTCTTAGTAAGTCGATACCGTCGGTTGGAATTATTTTATTTTTTCCATTTCCCCCACATTATTGGTTGTTTATCAGTTGTGTAAAATTTTAAATATGTTTATTAGAAAAGCCCTAAGCAGCGAAACAAAGGAAAAGATCTGTACAAGAAAATAAAAAATAACATACGCAGTAGTAAATAATGTACCGCACGGCAGATTAAAGATATACAGATGAAATGGTTCAATTCAATTTATCCACATTATCATTCACAGTAAAATTGTGGTTCCTTAAAATCTTTTCGGTTAAAATCTTTACACATAAAAAGGTTCAATTTTTTTAATTCACACCATCCATATGGTGAAAATGTGCTCCCATTTTATAAATGAAAGAGTTATATTCATTTGGTCCACATCATCCACATGATGTGAATGTAATCCCGTCCTTATAAATGAAAAGGTTCAATTCATTTAATCCACATCACCCACATATGGTCCCATTTTTATAAATAAAAAGGTTATATTCATTTTGTCGACATCATCCACATAGTGTAACCCCGTCCTTATTAAAGAAAAGGTTCAATTAACTTTATCGACATCATTCACATACTGAGAATGTGGTCACATCTTTACACATAAAAAGGTTCAATTTTCTTAATCCACATAATCCACATGGTGTGAATGTGATCCCTTGAAAGGGTTCAATTCACTTTATCCACATCATCCACACAGTAAAGATGTGGTCCCATCTTTACAAATGAGAGGTTCAATTGACTTTATCCACATCATCCACAAAGCAAGAATGTGGTCCCATCCTTACTAATAATTAATCGATTTCATCTTTATCACAAATTTACACACTTTTTACGCATTGGTAAGACATAAAAAATATCTAGGTATGTATTTAAAAGAAGCTTCAGAATCAAAAAAACATGCTTACTATTTTGCTTTATGGCGGATTATTATTAACACCCGGTGCGGAGTAAAACATAGTAAAGAATGTTATTTAAAACAAAATACCAAAATTTTATTGCTTTAAGAAATTATAAAGCAATCCATATTTTAAAAACTTTAAAGGATTTAACGTTTATTGTTATTAATTACAGAAACAACATTAATAATATTCAGACAATAAAAAATAGAAAATCATACAGAAAAGAAAAAAAGTAAAATAAGCTTGCGACCAAAACATTCACACGATTATGCCACTGAACCCAGATTCCATGCTGTTATTTTAATAAACAACAGCTTTTTTGAACTCAACTAATATCGTTTTACTATATGAAAATGAAATACTTTGTATACTTTTTATACTTTAATCAATAATAATCGACATATTTCGTAATCAATATCTTCTTCGCCAGGATAGTGAAAATTAACAAGTTTAAAAAGAGGCAAGTGAGTATAGACAGATTAGTCATTATAAAAAAATATTTTAATGATAAGTGAATAATTAGTTATTATGATAACAGGTGAGTAATTAGTTATTATGATAAAAAGTGAGTAATTAATTATTATGATAAAAAGTGAATAATTATTTATTATGATAAAAAATACAATTATATAAAATAATTGGATTATCACGTTAAAGTTAATTATTACATTTATTATGTAAATAGAATTTTTTTATAAACTAACCCATTTATGTATAGTTTAAAAATATAAAATACAAATCAACATTAAATAATCAAGAAGTAACTAAGATGAATAAAAAAATAATTAAAATAATAAAAAAATAGAATTAAAATTATTACTATTATTTGGTATTAACGCGAAACTATTTGGTTATTAATGATATTTAATTAACTATTAAAACTTTTTCTAATTTCAAAATTATCTAAATGTATTCTCATGTAAATTTTTTAATTCTTTTTTTATCATATATTCAAGAATTATTGGTTTCCAAAATGTGGTTGGCAAATTTAGAATAATTACTATTTTTATTCGATAATCCACCAAATCTCGTAAGGTGCTGAAACAAAGTCCCTTCCTATAAATCATTTACGTGGTCGAGGCTCTCGACTAGCAAGCTGAAGGTCATGTGTTCAAATCCCGGCGTGCGCAAGTAAATTTTATTTGATAAATTTGTGTTATTTCACAAATTAATTATTTAAAATAACAACACAAGTTCCAGAGTAGAATAAATTCTCAGCATCGCCCTAGTGTAAGACCACCATTCGTTGAAATTGAAACGTTGCTTGAAACGGTTTCAATCCTGTTTTGTGACCAGATCTGAATAGCCAGGTACTTCCCCACCTTCATTTTCCCCATCACCTTCCTCTCTCCATTACATTCAGTGTTATAACATACTCCGATTGAGTATGCCATAGTCTCACTAGTAATTATTTTAACACCTGAGGTGTTCCATAACTTAAATATAAACATTTCTGAAGAACTAGAATTATTAAAAATGTCATTACCATTAAAAATTAATTCATGAACTAAATAGCATCTCTTAAATTTATTTTCGCATTGCAACCCATATTGATGATAGAAATATTAATTTTATAATTTTTATATTTGGTTATTTATAAATCTCAATTACTCTTTTGTGTTGATTTATACAAGTTTTCAATGTTCACAGAAATGTGTTAGTTGTTACTGTTTTATGATAATTTAATTAATTTAATATAATTTTATTTACTTTTTTTGTAATAATAAATTATTTATCAACTCTCATTTTATTTTTTTTTGTCTATTGGTTCTTATCTGTAAATCTATATTATTGTTAATTTTCATTATCCTGACGAATAAACCATTGGTTTCGAAACTTGTCGATACTTATTGATTAAAATACGTACAGAGTATTTAAAATGACACCACAAAGTAATTTTGCAACTATGGAAAAAAAAACACACTCTTTGCTTCATCTCATACAAATGCACTTCTATTATTCTTTCCCTTCACATGTCCAAACCGATTCACTTGGTCGTGCGACGTCGGGCGTCTCCAACTTATTCCACCATTCGCTTCACTTAATCTCCTAACATTTATTTCTCCACATACGTACAAATTACCTAAGCATCTCCGGTTTATCATCACTAACATTGTAGCGATTTATTTTGTGTGAATATTATTGAAATTGTTGTAGTAATGAACATCATTGAAACATTCGTCAAAAAAGGAATATACAATGAACATCATGAAAAAGGTAATCAGATAGAACAGACAGTGACCAAACTGATCGTGATAAAATAATAGATTAGTTTAGGTTAGGTTAGGTGCGGTTAGGTTAGGTTAAGTTAGGTTGCCAGAAAGTTTAAGTAAATACTGCCAGTATTTTAATTGAGTTGGGTGCATTTTTATATTCTGGGGTATTTGAGTTGAGTAAGATAATTCTGTTTTATGACTTATTTATGATAAAACATACTTTTCTTCAGTTTTCTGTTTTGTCATGGTAACCATAGCAAATATGTCAAAAATTGTTAGAAATAGTGCATAAGTATGAATAAAGGTTCGCCCTCACTCTCCAGAGCTGGTGGTGTAGGCCGAAGAGCGTCGGCGCGCTCCCCCGGGCCCCGCATCAGGGCTGAAGGGGGACGAAGCGCGCCGGCCGCGCCCCGCACCCCGCCGCGAGCGCCGCGTGCTCACGCGCCGCTGCATGATGGCGGACACGGAGGCCGAATAGTCTTCTTCCTCGGAGGCCTCGCCGTCTGCAACAAAAGTATTTTTGTATTACATAGTACCTATTGTGTTGTATTGTACTGTATTATGTTGTGTTTCCTCTTTCATGTAATCCGGGCTTCTTTAAGACCCGCATTAAGCAGCTACAGCCCCAACCTTAACTAACCTCACAATGCTGCCCAACTGGGTGGCGATGTAGTGGCCCTAAAGACATGGGCATTATTGTGAAGAGTAACATGAGAAATTTGTGAAATGTGTTATGTTGTATTTTGATGTGTTATGTTGTGTTGTGTTGTATTATGCTGTGTATTTTGTTGTCTTACATTATGTTATGTTGTTCTAATTGTTTTTTGTTGTATTATAATATATTTTGCTGTGTTGTTTTGTGTTGTATTACGTATTGTTGTATTTTTTTTTAAAATTATTGTTATTATTATTATTTTAGGTCTGCATGTATGCCCAAGTATATCTACGCACTGTCAATACTGGCATTGCCTCTTTGGTTTTTTTTTGTCATTTGACTTTTTCTTTGGTTAACTATATTTTTTGTTAATATTCATCAACTGGACGCGAGGTCTACTGTTCGCAAAACTACTAGTGGTTATATTCATCAACTTCATTGACTCATCCGGAGTTTAGGTTTCGAAAGTTCTTATGCAAATTGGAAAAATCAGTTTTCTTAAAGTCGGTGTAGTTCACACCTCTTAGGATTATCTGTTCAGAGACAATACCATTTTGCTGTCATTTTTGTTGTTTAGTAGATATAAATAATATTACCAAAAAATATTCATAGTCCTACTGATTTGCATTTACAAGGGTGCATTTTCTTCTTCAGGAAAAGATTTATTCAGAATTTTATTGAGTACTTAACGCAAACTTTACGCAATATTTACTTTAACAACTTACAGAGAAAAATACGGTGGATGCAAATTAAATGCAGCTTTTAATCTCCCGGAACTAACTAATTCGTTGGATAGGTAGTAGGAGCATGGTTTTGTAGGTAGGTAGCTACTTGAATATAACCTGCTAGTTACCTACTGGCAACGATTACTTAAGAAGAAATAAAAAAATTGGAATATCGACAAAAGATAGCCACGATAAAACATAACCATTTGTCAAATACCCTTGAATATTAATAATACCTCCAACTTCTGACGTTTCCCATACACTCTAATGGCAACCTGCTACACTAGCGCCTCCAAACGGCATGAGTTGTTTGCATTGGTTTTCTCTCATATATTTTAATGTATTTAATGTGAACATTTTCTGTTTTTTACGTTTACAAATTAGAGAAGTAAGAAAATTAAAAAAAAAATAGATATCCCACATACAACCTTACTGTTTTTTAGCCGATACATAAAAAAATATAAAAGCGGTTATTAAGTCTTTCTTTGGTGGTTTAGAAAGGTAATAACATACTTATATGATTGTGTGAAATTTTACAAAAAGATATCAATATATGTATTTAATGTAATGTATTAATATTATTATTAAAATATTTAAAATATTGGATAATTCAAAACATTAACAAAATTATGTTTATCCTCCTTCATACAATCCGGTCCTCTTCAAGACACGCATTAATAAATCTTTTTCTACAACCCCTACTTTAACCCACCTCAAGAGGCAGCCCAGCCGGGTGGTGGCATTGCTCCCCTGTTTTTACACTATACGGACAGGGGCGCTCTTGTGAGGTTTAACACAAAAAATACAAAAATGTGTTTTGAACAACAACATTGAAGGTGATTATAACATCAACTTGAAGACAGAATGCTATATGGAATTAGCTCAGCTTTGCTGAACCTTGAATTTTTGAAGTGAAACTTCTTTAGGCGCGTAATGAATTTTCGGGGACGGAGTAAAACCGAGTCAGGATCGACACGAAAATGCGGGTACCCCCACCACCGCTCACCGTTCACTGTCCCTCTCTCACCATATGCGCTTGTTGAGGTGGGGGAGCCGCTCACGAACGTTCTCTCCCGACACGGGACAACAATCGATGCAGTTTTTGCACGATTCATTAAGGATTTAAGTGCTCATGTATATATCTCGCACTTTAGTTACCATAACCCAATTATCACGACATTAGGAAATGATATTCATGAAATTGACAATGAAAATGGCACATGATTGGTAAATTGTCATTGTAATTTCTTTGTAATTTTTAATTGTAATATTGTTATTTATGTAATATTGTATACTTGTGAATAAATTGAAAATTTTTGGAACTATACATTAATCGAACGTCATTCATCTATAAGAAAATATTAGAAAAAGCAAATCCATGCTTCGTCGTTGAATTATTTAACCTCTAATTTTCAAACTAACCTAAGAGAGAAAATAGAGATGATGAAATGAAAATAGAGAGAGAGGAATACTAGAAGTTTCACTTCTGTCTTGCGTAGGCTTGACACACCCACTTTTTTATGATAATATTATCATGGCTTTATCTACGTTTTACGTAATCAAGAAAATTTTATTTGCTAGAATTTAACGATATCATTTCACCATCTATATATAACCTGTCAACGTTTTTTGGCATCTTGAAAAACGTCTTGTATTTTTTTTCTGTTTGTTCACTGAACTGTAAACTGAACCACGGAACCCACTTTTTTAAAGCATTTTAATGTATTTTTTTAATCATAATTGATCAAAATACAAATTAGAGAGCTCAAAACACTGCCATCAAATACAAAATAAATTCAATTGCGCCGTTGAAAGGAATGTCAAAGTCAATATCCTACACTAACTTCCTCTAGCGGCTAGATTTGTTGAAATTGCCACTATTTCACTTAAGTTGAACGAATTAATAATACGTATTATACGGTATTTGCCATTATTCATCTCTCCTGCTTGTTAAGTTCACATCGTTTCATTCAGTTCTTTTCATTCGGTTCTTTTTATTATCATCTTTCCAACAATTTAATAAGTTATATTTTTATTTTTATTTTTTATAGTGAATACCTCACAAGAGTGCCAACTGCTCCCGTCTGGAGCCAGTGAGACTATGGCATCCCCAATTGGGGGATGTTGTGAGGCTGAAGGTAAGTGGGGAAAGGAAAGAGGAAGGTGGGGAAGTACCTGGCTATTCAGATCTAGTCACTAAACACGGCTAAAGCCATTTGGAGCAACGTTTCAATTCTGAATGGTGGTCTTACACCAGGGCGATACTGGTAGTATCTTCCACTCTGGAACGTGCCACAAATATACTATATATTATTTTAATTAATTTAATTAATTAATTGTGAAATAACACAAATTAATCAAATAAAATTTATTTGCGCACGCCGGGTTCGAACCCGCGACCTTCGGAATGGCAGTCCAATGCGTTACCACTGGACTATGCCGGCCGTCCAGGATGAGATGATTGTCTTCAATAATTAAATATTACAATTTGATGTTTTACTCATTAAGTTATTCCAAAAAAATAAATATTCTTCCTAGACTTGCAGAAAAGTCAATAGATTACGCACATTAAAAAAAAAAAAGATATGTTTATCTAAAGACACTGTCTAGATTGCATTTAGTTCGAGATGAATCTTGCGATCATACATAAATTGCCAAGAAAAATGTGCGGTGAGAAAAATAAAGACAATGCTGGTAGTACTTATTCGGGTCCCATTAGCTCAGTTGGTAGAGCGGTGCCCAGGCAAAGTAAGTGTCCTGCGTTCGAGTTCTAGATGTGATGTTTCAGATTTTCGTTTGGGAATCGCCAATATTGTCTTCAATAATTAAATATTACAATTTGAGGTTTTAATCATTAAGTTTTTCCAAAAAAAAATATATAAACATTATTCATACTATAATAAACCACTACTATTAACATTTTCATACTATAATAAACCACTACTATAAACATTGCGCATACTATAATAAACCACTACTATTAACATTGTGCATACTATAATAAACCACTACTATTAACATTGCGCATACTATAATAAAACACTACTATAAACATTGCGCATACTATAATAAACCACTACTATTAACATTGTGCATACTATAATAAACCACTACTATTAACATTGCGCATACTTTAATAAATCACTTTTATTGACATTGTGCATACTATAATAAAACACTACTATTAACATTGTGCAAACTATAATAAAACACTACTATTAACATTGCGCATAATATACTAAAACACTAATATTAACATTGCGCATACTATAATAAACCACTGCTATGAATATTGTGCACACTATAATAAACTGCTACTGTTAAACTTCGGTGAGTCGTTTCATTTTAATACACATATCTATGATCTTAATAATGAACTCAATTCACAACAATCTATATGAATGTATGAATCGCCCAAGATTAACCTCAGTGTAAATATAAATAAACATATTTCTACAGTTTAAAAAAACACAATCCAGCAATCTGAATTTTTTCTTTGAGTTTCTTGGAGTAAGCACTTTCAAGCCGCCTGGTACCAGGACTTCGTTATTAAGTACATACAATATTAGAATTTGATTGCCACCTCCATATTGAATACTAATTCTACTAATGTTATGTGTAAAGACGACGAATACTTACATTTAATATGTACGTATTTTGACCGGTATTTTAATGGAGTCTGCTTTGTGTATGGTTGATATGAACGGTTCTTTTTAAAGATTCGTTCTTACAATAAACGGTACACACATGGGACAAGCAACCATAACGCGTTTTCCTTCCTCCTTTAATAATTTTTTTATCATTTTATAGTTTTCTATTAAAAATCTTTTTTCAGCCCCTTCCGTAATCTGTCTCACAATCTCACAAAACAGGAGGGCGATGTAGTTGCCGTAGTCATAAATGTTATGGAATTAATCGTTAGATGACAAACGTGACCATGCTGCGTGGCAGGCCGGATCGGGATAGGCCGTGAAAGAGACCTCTGATGTCTCCAGCCGAACTCTCTCAACCCATGGCTTTACCGCAATGGGAGGGATAGAAATAGGGACACCTTTTGCCTTTTCCCAGAATTTATTTTTCTTCCTTTCCTTAAAAGAACTCCCCTCAAAGCAGAGTAGAGAAAAAAAATTGATAGAAAAGGTAAGATGAAGACAGTAGGTGCCACAAAAGCTGGAACTAGTTATCTTCCGTTTATTGGACGATTTCTCGAGAGAACGTCTTAACCTACCCGTAATGACTTCGCTTGCCATGAAATAATTCAATTTTCCTATTGAAAAATCAACTTTTGTAATCGAACATCTTACGTAAATCAGTTCTACTGATGCCCAGTTTTATAGTGAAAGTTAACACAGTATTAGTTAACAGTCAGAATATTATATTGTGTGTGTGATGATAATCTCACAATGATATGGCGGAATCGTTAACACACCTTCCTGACCAATGAAAGATTCAATTTATTCTTAGTAGCTCTCTAGTCATTTTTATTTTCTGGATGCTCGTATAATTACTATCGTTTGAATGTTATTAAAATCTATAATTGAAAAATAAGTTAATATTTTCAAATCTAAAGGAAACATGAAACAGAACAGACAAATAAAAACATAACGGTCACAGCTAGGAATTGAACCCATGATCACTTGTCTCACAATGTCTTATATATTTCATTGATGGTTATAACCTTCAAAATAAGTTGAAAAGAAAAGGTAATTCTTAATTATTGAAATTATTTATCATATCAGAGACGAACGGGGTACAAAACGGAAGTTTATTTTGATTACCCGTCTGACAGTGTTTTCCCCCTGAGAAGTAACTACGCAAAGTTCAGTGAGCCATTGCCAGAGTCCGGGGTGTTTGTGCTCGGTTTTGTGTTTGTATTTGTTTTGTGTTGGTGTAGGTGGTCAATTAACACCAGGGTGAGAAGTTCAAGGGCGAGCTCAGTCTAGTTTCAATGAGATTGCAACAAAAATTGGCTATCATTTATTAATTAAATAAAAAGTCTGTTTTTTCTATTAAAAATTAATCAAACATTGTTTAAAAGAGTCAGTTTACATTTCCGACTGATATTTACTCAATAAAAATGTCTGAAGGTAATTTCAGATGGACAGGTACTTTGTGAATTCAATAACTTGAAGGCAGAATGGAAAGGCGTGATAAAACACGGTATTTCTTCCATTTGAAAAGATCTGAATTTCTCTAGAAATCCCGTGTATGCTGTACTTCATGCGTGAAAAGAATATTTCCATATGAAAAATTGAGTGGAATTCGTACCTATTTTATTTGTAAAACTCTTTAAATCAATACATACAATTTTTTATTATCATTATAATTTAATAACAAATAAAAAATATTTAGTAAATGCTAGGAATTTATGAAATCTTTGATTACTTTTTAGTGAATAATCATTTAACTTAGTTTTAACTGACACGTATCGTAAGCAATGCTTACTTTTCAAGGTTTACTTAAAGTTTAGCTTTTACTTCAGGTTTTAAGTAAACCCTGAAGTCGTAAGCATTGCTTAAGAAATATTTTGGTTATAAAGTGCTTAAAACTAAGTGTTGATTATTTTTAGTTAAAATGTTGCCACGAAATAAGTTTGCTATTTTTGATGGTGACCGGATAACTCATCAAAATGACAATTATCATGGAACAGGAGTTATCATGGAACCCTCTAATGATGTAAAATATTTTTTTCAACTAATCACAAAATAATGATAATCTTGGCATACATGAAACCATGCGCCACAAACAGAAAACTTTCTGTAAACTTAAACTGTAATTCACCTACAATACTGAAAACCATTAATAAAATCCTAAAAATAGTAAAAATGAATAATAAATATTTAGGGCGGGTTGTTTCGGAGAATTTGAACAATTCATCAAATTTCAACGTTCATTTCCAAGTTCTGTGAAAGTTTTTTTGAAGTTCTGTTTTTAGTTCAGTTCTGTCAAGCAATCAGCCTATAATGATATAATAACAGAACTTGAATAGGACTTTCACAGAACCTGAAAATGAGCGTTGAAATTTGATGAATTGTTCAATTTGACAAATTCTCCGAAACAACCCGCCCTTAGCGTCGCTTTCGTAACAATCGGCTTAACATTAAAGATTATTTTATTTTTTTATTATGTAAACGAGATAACAGTGGAGTTACAGTTGTCTTACAAATTCCCCAAACAAAACGAATGTGCTTTCGAAATATCGAGTTCTTTCAATATTTTTCGATTATTACTGAAGGGTTAAAAAGTTGAAAATGAAAAGTATTATTTACCTTAATTAAAACCGCAGCGGCATTTGCAAAGCGATCTTACCAATATTTCATTTCACTACTATCCGAAAAAACGTAACATGCCCACTAGGTAAGGTTAGTTTAAGTATTTCATTATCTTCTTTATATTATTTTTTTCTTAAAAAAAACACATTTTGTATTTCAGTAGAAATAATATTGCCTATATCAAAATACTGAACAGATATTGGTATCACCAGATCTGAATACTTTTCAGAGGTGCGTCTTCGTCAACATTAATTATTGTGTTTATTAAACAGTGACGCCATTAGCAACATCACCGTCATTATTGTGAGCTTTAAATTTATTATTTAAACTTTATTAAGGTCAAAAAGAGGGGTGTTGAATTACCCACAATCAGTTCTCCGTCTTACGCATGATGGGCTGGCAAGAATAATAGACTTCCGCAACCGATGAAGCTATTTAAATATCTGGTGTGTTATAAAAAATCTATAATAATTAATTAACTTATACTGCTGTTCCAACAGCGTGAAACATTGCTTCAATTGATATTAACCGTGTTTGGTGACTAGAAATGAATAAAAATGATCTTTCCTATCCTTATCTACCCCATCTTTTTTCCCTGTACACTGTTTTCAGCCTCACAACTTACTCAATTTATGAAAAATGGGTAACCGGACAAATCAAAACACTTTTTAAATGTGATGAAAAAAAATTGGTATCTAGGTTATGTTAGGTTAGGTTAGGTATTTAGGCTAGTTTGTTTTTCTTTATTTTTACTGGTTTTATATCATTTTATAAAAGTGTTCTAACTTCTGATGGAACCGAAAAATGAGTATCTACCTACTACTAATTTAAAGAGAATGTTTCTTCAAATGGATGTAAAAATTAAAATGTAGATACAAAAGCACACAATTATAAGAATGAAAATTTATAATATCTACATATAAATAATTGCTATCTCTTTATATCAATTATGCATCACACGTTTTTTATTAATAAATTTGTAATCAAATTACATGAAAATTTTTTTTAGATTCAGCCATAGATTATCGAAAGAGGCCTCTTCACTAACCGTAATTAATTGAAACAATTATTATTTTTTTTAAATTTTCAAATAATACAATTTTACTGTAAGACTTTTCGTGAGAAATAAATAAAATAAAAAGTTTTCTTCTCCATAAGAAGATATTTATTATATTTTTTATTTTATTGTGATATGAATAATAATAAGAATATAACCACATGCAACTGTTGCCTTTCGTCATTAATTAATTAATAATAATCGTAAAAATAATAATTAGTTTAAACGTTATTTGGTATTAATTCATTTTAGCTTATAAACCTCATTGCAATTTTTAATCATTGGCGAAGATAATATTTATAACTCTCGATGATAATATGAAACAGATATACACAGAAAATATATTAAGGTCGCAACTGGAACTCGAATACAGATCTTCTAGTCTTATTGGGACTAGAACTCTCTTCGTGGGAATTTACCAGAAGATATTTATTTGAGTGCAGCTAATATTATTACTTCAGCATGTCTTGCAGTCCGGTTGCCGTATCGCGTTTCATTTTCTTCTTGGGTGTTTGATTTTAAGAGTGCGGTAAACAGGTTTTAAATTCGTTAGCCATGTTAGTGTCACCAGATATTCTGTTGACTACAAGCGGTGATTATGGTTTTATTTAAAAATAAATGTACATTTAATATCTCCGTGACATGACGTATTATGAAATAGTTGCGTTCTCCTAGACCAATATGTGCTTATTTCTTTAAATTTCGTTTTTAAGCATGTATTACTGCTTTACGGTTAAATGTAAAAATGTAGTAAATGGCCTAGACCAGCAATCCTCAAACTTTTCCGTTGCTTGAATATTTTGTTCACATTTTTTGGATTTCTGTACTGGCCTATGTTATAAATATAACATAGTTAAATGTCAACTCAACTATCAAATTTTGATAGTTTAAATAATTTCAAACCTTTGAAATAAAAATTGTACAGAAACCAAACTTAAACCACAAAAAAATTAATAGCCTCGTCCAGACTTCAAGAAGTGTGTGACGCATACAAACAAGAGTGTTAAGCAGTATTCGAACGTTGTGAAAATGTTGGAATATTGACAACTTAATTATTTCCTAGCTGGTTAGGAATGTGCGTTGTGTGGACTCTCTGGATGATACTAATAAAAATTTCTTCTCGATATCTTGAATTCGAAGTTCCGTAAAATCTCTATACGAAAACCCTTTTATAATGGTTATTTTAGCTACCCGATATTTTTCACGGTGATCTACACCATTTCATGTACTTAATAATAAATATCACTCGTAAGAACTCCTTTAAATAGATTACTTTTAAAATGTCTATATTATAAATGCTAATTAGAAAAAGAAAATGAATAGGTTAATCTGTATGAACTCCCGACTCTTTCCGTATGTTATTGATCTTTACGTTATTTTATTATTTTTTTCATTTACATTTCATATCATTCTTATATTTGGTTGCATGTAATTATCACATTCTATACATTATTTTGTGATGCATTATTATTAAATAGATTGATTTAAAGATATATACGCACATTTTAATAATAATGTTAATTAGTGTTGCTTGGGAACTATATTAATACATAATTTAATTCAATTATTTTCATTTTATCCTTAACATTTTCCATATTTTTTTGAAAAAAAACAAAATTATAACATGGCTTACTTCAATGATTGATGCATCCATGTAAATATTAAATACGTCATAATATAGAACGGTTTGTTTGAAAAAAATACCAATGAATGGGGCAAACATGGTCCGTGGTGGTAGATTTTCTCTGTATCGCACTGACGAAAAACTATCATTCAGAATCGAAACGTGCGTTATTTGAAATTTTTCATAACTTCTCTCTGCACACTATTTCGCTTCCCCACTCTTCTTAACATACAATGTAATGAATGCAATAGTCCCAATGGCTCCGGACAATTGGAACTCTTTGCAGAATTCATCTAAAAAAATCATATAAATTATATTATTATTTTAGAGTTATTACCTGGGAATCGAACTTCCATCTTGGTAGCGGGCGGGGTGCCGGGAGTGAAGGGGTTCAGCCTCAAGGGAGCGACTTCACCGTCCGCCCAAGTCACGGACAGGCGGTCAATGGAAGGCTGCGGCGAGGAGGGGCCGAAGCCTTCATTCAAATCCTATTCGTGGACATAATGTTTATAAAATATCTCTCCAATTGTGATAAAAAAAAAGTTTTGGTTGAGAGAGAAAATACTTAAAAGTCTACGACTTTTAACGCTCCATCTAACATTGAAATGTTTCATAAAAATCAAAATATTGTTGTTTTTCTAATCAATTTTTATACAATCTCTTTTAACCATAACCTAATCAATATTATAAACAGAACAAAAAATAACAAAATATTGTAGATAATCAACAAAATTAGCAAATAATGTAGAATACACCCACAGTCTTAAAAAAATAATGGATTAAGAAATTTGTTAATAGAATTTGCCATAATGTGTAAAGTTAGTGATCAAGAAATAAGATTTGTTATTTAAAATATTCACCAAAGGCCTCAAGAATCTTCAATAACGCAAGAAAAAATTGAATTTATATAAAAAAATTAAAAATATTGGTCTAAACAAATATTTATCTGTATTTAGTCATAAATTTTAAATTTTATCAAATTGTGGACGAAAACTTAAAAAAAAACTGGAACCTTAAAAATAATTAACTTCTCTAATCCACATACGGAGATGAAAATTATTCCACGTCATTAAACATTGTTGAAGTAATAGTTTACACAAAACATGGTAGGTATTAAACTTCATGGTGTAGACACTGAATTCTTTGGAAAATGAAGGGAATATTGACGTTCTATTCAACGTTGTACCAGCCAGGGAGATCGTTTGAGAAGGATTGTGCAAGTTTGAGCTCTGAGTTGTTCCTTGCGTATCCTCTTTAGCTAAATCGCTTCCAAAATTTTCCCTAGAAACCATAGAACTAATCTTTCGTTTCAGGATGTTCAAGTTGTTTAAAGTTACAAAAAATTTTGAAAATGGAACATGACAGCATAATCGAAAATACAATTTCAAATTCTACAGCAGTCTTTAATAAAATGAAACAGCAAGATTAAATTTAGCAAACTGTGAAATCAGTCCGCATTTAACTGCACCGAATTTTTAGATAATCACGACTGTGGTTAGCGCGCCATTTTTTCGAAAACTTAGAAACATCAATCCAATGTCAATAATAAAAAAAAATTCCATGTTGGTTGATTAAAATTTTTCAAAAAATAATATAATATTTCGATAAAATATGATTCCATTAAACTCTAATGAAGCCGGAAGTAACTATACACCTATAAAATATCTTATTCAAACGAGTTGTATTATATTATAAGACAACGGGATTATTTAAAATAAAGTGAAAAAAATATATAAATATGCATGTATATTTTTATTGTTTGAATCTTTAACTCAGTTACATCTTTAAGATAATCAACAATGGAGAAAGAATAAATATAAAATAAAGTTCAGCCCTTGAATTTATTTATTTTAAATAAAAACAATTAAATATACTCGTTTAAGAATGTTCTTGAAAAGATTCGTCATAATCCAAAAACAAGGTGGTGCAATTCAATAATATTACACTGAGTTAATCATTGAGCTGAAGTTTGGCCTTAGAAGCATTGAATGGTAAACCTTATGAAGATGGCTTTACAACTCCGTTAGAAAGACAACGCTAAATGAACACGCGGTGTAATTAGAATTAACATACGCGCGTGCAAAGGAGGGCACTCTGGGAAATTAATATGGGATTGCTGCACCAAAGGACTTAACAATATACTCTGTCCAAAACATCGCATTGAACTGAGTCTGCAGAGAATACCCGACCGGAATATATGGTTATAATCTAATCAGAAGCTCAGCAATGATTCATTAATATTTAAAACAAATCCTTTGTAATTTGATTATTATTTTTAAAAGATTTCAAAAAATGCCATTCATTGATTAAATGTAAATGGCAAAATGCAGATACAACATTAATGCCATTTTATCGAAAATATGCACGGAACAAATTAAAAGTTATTTGCAAAGGGAGCAACTATATTCAAAGTACATGAACAGATTCAAATTGGTTGAAAAACGCACATACAAATTGGTTGCAATTTCAAATAATTAATGCAGTCCGAAAAGTAATCTCAGAAAGTTCATGCGCGTTATGGAACGATTATATAAGTACACTAGAAGCTAAAAACTTGAACAATACCATACTAAAAGGTAAAAAATAATATATTTAAAACAGTTATAATATAAATTATGAGTTTTTCTATTTTCTTTTCATTTCGAGATCAGATTATTGAGCAATAAGTAACTAATTATTCCCTCTGAAATTAAACTAAGTAAATAATGAATGCATATAATATTTTTTTATTTATATAGGTTATGTGTACAAATTCTAGATCAATAAGTGAAATCGTAAATTTCTATTTTCTGGAAAAAAGTTATGCTAAATTAACAAAAAAACACATTTTTTTAAGAATTTCAGATAAATTAATTAATCTTTACCTATGTTCGCTCAAAGATCACCACGAAACTCGATATTTTTACCTACAAATTTGATAAATCACAAATTTCCAAATCAAAATCACGTCGCACAATTGGGCAGAGATTTTCCTAAACCACGAACGTCGCGTTAAACTTTGGCCACTTTGCGGCGACACCTAACACCAACAGCCAACACCTGTAGCCCAGTGTCGAGTCAATGTCGAGCCGCCAGTCCACTGATATCGAATGTGGAGCGCGCAAGTTGGCGATAACCTAACACTTGAATAATCGCTTCTTTCCGTGCCCGAGGAATATTTGTCTTATTGATCAGAATGCCCACGCCATGCGCTATCCGCTATCTTCACCGCTCTCTCTACCTTTGTTCTAAGACACTCACCGAATTAACAGAGGCGTGGCGTACAAGCTTTCTCCCTTTTCTACTTCTGTTTTTAGAATTATGATGAATTCCTGATATGTATAAAATATAGTATAATTATGATTTATTAATCACTTTGGGTGTGCAATTCTTTGGAGGGTTTCAGGTATGTTTATTTTGTTCGATAGATTCTCCACATTCGTTACTGACTTACGTACATAGCATATTAATATACATAGCTTCAGAGCTGAAGACTCTTTCAATATCTCTTCGATGAGACATCACTCCAATTCCATCTCTCTGATTTCCAATCAGAAACTATAGATTGCTTGACTTTGTTCCAATAGCATATAATCCGTAAATGAAAAAAATAGGATCAGTCCGAGAAATTACATGTAACACGATCATAAATTTAAGTCGAAACAGATCAAGAATTGGCACAACAGAGTTGTATAAATAACATTCCATGTGCTGGACGTAAGGAGTCAGTTTCAAGAAAGAGTTGGGATTCCATTATCTCTGTCTACTATAATTAGGGGAGTTTGGTTTATGATAGTTAAAGCAAAAATCTTTTATCTGGTGATTACTTGAATACAAAACGAGTTTTACACAATGTTTAAATGTTAATGACAAGATTTTACCGGAATATATAAAAAAAGCTCGCAACATGAAAATCTAAATTTCGGAAAAACTATAAAATTATATGAAAAAGGCCATACCCTCAGAACGATACTGAATTCGAAGGTATTCATTTAAACGGTCAGTAAGTGTCTCTCCACCCCTGCAGTCTGCAGCCGCACGTAGCACGTCCAAGTAGGTTTGTCTCCCGCTAATAGGCACGCCAGCGCCTCAACTAACCCATCTGCCAATAAAGGGGAATGATGAAACGGATCGGAGTAGCCGATATTAATTATAAGATTATTGGGTTCAGCATAGATGGCTAAAAGGATTGGATGCCATCAGTAGCCATGTTGATATTGGTTACTAACCAACTCGATTATGTCAGAAAAGAACGGGTACATTTTTCGATTCAATCGAATGAGGATTATTGGGCATTGTTACGTCCCTTCACACCTTTAAAAAATTCAAGTGATTGAATCCTCAGATTGTACATTCTGTGGTCTAGTGGGAACATTAGATCACTTATTTGTTGTTGTCCCTCTCTAAACAAATATCCGCTCTGCTATCAAGTTTTATCTAAAATTGCCTCCCCCCATTCACTCACTCACTCATCTCACCTCCCAAGTCTGAATTCGACTCCAATCTTCCATTCACCTTTGAAATTTACCAATTTAAACAAAATTAATATTTAAATTCACCTTCCCTCTCCCCATAATTTGAAATGATGGTCTCGAACGACCTAGAAGAGTGAGAGCCCGAAACATATCAATAACAGCCCTTACGTAGATGGCGATAAGGTTTAAATTCCCGCTTAACACCATCCACCCGTTTTGATTTATGCAAGAAAAAAACATGGCCAATAAGTGCCTTTTATTTTGTGGATGCTTAGGCATAAATATTAAAAAAAAATCCTTTATGGTTTTTAGGAAAATAATGAAAGAATTCAAATCCAAAATATGAATTTGAATTTCCGACTTATTTGACTTCTCACCGATTCACAAATTCTTTGAAGCATAAATTTCAATTCAGTGGAGCTTTGGAAATACTTTTGTTACATGTTTGACTGAGCGTTTGCGAATTCCTATGATAACTCGATCGCTTTGCATTTCGTCAGTATGTAATTTTTTTGTGTTTTTCGTGTCAGGTTAATACTTTCAAAATGGTAGCCGTGTTGGAAGTACCTTTTTACTCCTCCAGAGTTCGCGAAAGCGTTACACTCTGTCAAATTGGAATAATCAACATTACGGGAGGTCTGCTGGTCTTAGTTTAATATTTTTAATGCCTGCTTTAATTAAATACTGTTTTAATTTATCATCATGTAAATTCTTTTTATTATACTCGTCGAGTTCAGTTAGCTAAACGAAAAATATGATGACTAATATTTTGGTTCCACAATCTAACTTAGTTTAAATCTTGTGCACTATTGCAACATATTATTCACTTTGCAATTTGTTACCACCCGTGCTTTCATAATAATTACAATATTTGTAGAATATATGACAAATTTTAATGTTTGTATGAATATTTGATTGAAAAAAACTTCGAGGAACGAACAAAGGTTGGAATAGCCGCACTTTAAAGGGCCATTCCACACAGATAAAGTATAAATGAATTCTATGGCTTGTGACAGGCGATGCGAAAACACAATGCATAACGTTAATTCACAATCAACTTACCGGGAGGAGATGGTGAAATCTGCATAGTGAGCATCATCTGTCAGCACTGGAACGTTTAGCGTGGTTTGTTAGCACTCGTTATTTAAAATTAAATTGCGATAAAATACGTAAGGTTATTATTTCGATAAAGAACCGGCGATGGTGTTTTGACAGGGTGAACGGTTTTTGTGCGACTGCTCGGCCCACGGCCTCCGTGGTTCCAGCTGACGTGTGCGAAATTTAAACTATACAGTTTAAATTCTGACGGTACGATTGGTTAGTACACGGCCTGTCAAAAGCAATCGGCGTTACGGAACAGATATACTTATTATATCTTCACGACACTCGTCATACAGGGAGGAATCCGGTAGTTCCACCTACTAGTAAGACATCCTTTGTTGAAAGACAATACACTTACTTGGGGCCAAAAATGTTTAACTTTATAGGTACCTGAAATCGAAAAGTGCACGCATTCTGCAAAAAATGGTTGAGACTTGGTTAAGCTTCTAGACTTAGGGAGAGGTCGAGAGCGAACATATGCTAACTTACAGATAAATAACAAATGTTAAGTACAATCATATAAATATTTGATATGTTTGGCCTCCAAACCCAAAAGTCCCACCACACTTCACAAAACCAAATAATTTGAACTATAAACATGTCTTAAATTTGTTGAAATAATAATTCTTACACATATATTATTGCACATCAACAGTGAAAAAAATTAGGATACTTACTTAACTTATCTCTTATATTGTAACTATGAAAGTAATTTTCCATAATGTTATGTAAAAAGTAATTTCTCCAATATCATGAATTTATTGTAATGTCACATACATTACCTACTTACTTAACACGAACTAAACAAGTAATAAGTCAAGGAGAATATTTGTGTTATTGTAAAAGTTGTATTTTTTTTACTTAAATAATCCTTTATTTATGATATTAGTGATAGATAAATCATAAACTACGCATCCTGAAAACATTTTTTTTAATGGATTGTAAAAGTTTTCTTACGTACGTACCGACGCTTATTTTATAAATATATACTTCAGTACTCCGGAAATGTTCTAAAACGTTTTATAGTGTTTATTTAGAGATTTTAATGAGTTTTTTAAATATTCATACATACTCATAATTCAAACTTTAAAAACTTGCAGGCATATTTTTTTAAAAAGAAAGACAAACATTCCTGGGTTACAAATAACCTGACAATATTTGGAAATCTCCTACTACCACCACAGTAAGCTGAAAATGTTGTTTGTGTTGTGATGGAGGACTTAGCCAGCCGAGGAATTGAACACACTACGCCCTTGTGGGACCCAAGCGCGATGTCAACTCGGCCACCAACCGGTGTTATGTTTAGATAAAAGTGATATTAGTAACGGTGAATAAAATGTCTTAGTTTTAAATTAAAATAGTTAAAGACCAGCGGAATCCCTGGCACGTCGACTATGTCGGTAGTCGAAGGGTGCGCCGGGCTTAGAGACAAATTACTCTGCCCGGATAGTAGACAAATGTAGAGAATGACAATCATACATATTGTAGTAGCGAGTGGAGTAGTTGATTACATTTATTTATCAGTGGCGAACTGGAATACATTTTTATTATTACCTATACAAATTTTTTTAGCACTAATATAAAATATTTACTTTACAAAATATTAAGAAAAAAAATATGGTACTTTATTATAATTTTTTTTTAATTTTTTTTTTTTTTAAATTTATTTTATTTTTATATTTATACAGAGTGGAAGATACTCTTAGTATCGCCTTGGTGTAAGACCACCATTCAGAATTGAAACATTGCTTGTAATGGATTAGGTCGTGTTTGGTGACCAGATCTGAATAGTTACTTCCCCAACATCCTCTCCCCCATCTCCTTCTCAATTGGGATGCCATAGTATCTTTGGCTTTAGACGGTTAGGAGAAGTTGGGACTCTGTGGTTTCACATAAAATAATGAAAACATTATGGTTGATTGTTGATAAAAATTTTCGGTATTTCGTTTACAATAGCATTTTATATTCTTAAGAATAAGTAGTACCTACCCATAATGTTATTTGATAAAGCAATCTTATCAAAATATGAAATATCTTCGTTTAGTAATATAAAAAAAATAATATTTTTCTGATGCAATAGCTTAAGAGCGGGTTGTTTCAAATATAATGTTTACAGATAAAGAACAATTCATCATATTTCAAAGTAAATTTTCATGTTCTATAAAGGCTCTATTCAAGTTCTGTTATTATTTAAGTTCTGTGAATTAACTGTCCCATAGTGATATAATGACAGAGTTTTAATAAGACTTTCACAAAACCTGAAAATTAACATGAAAATTTGATGATTTGTTCAAATTCTGCGAAACATCCTAATCATCCCATCCTAATCCGTACCCTTTAAAATAATATGGAGATTGTGGGGTCTTTCTCCGTTACTAAACCGAACTAATTTGATTAATCAATTCGAACTAATAGTATTTTGATTTCAAAATTATTTTACTAATTTTAAAACTTTATTTCAATTTTAAGAATTTTATTAAATTATTACTTTTTAGTGAATAACTTTATTTTTCATAGAAAGAGGAAAATCTACAGAGCTTGTAGTTCTTTTTATTAATAAGTAATCAAAGGCAACAGGAAAACTTTATTGTGAATATAAAATTCGAATGATTTATGTTTAGGTGTAAACATATCGAATATTTAGCGCCTAACCTGCCACGCGATACCGGCCATTAGTGATTTCTTCACACGCCATCCGGTTATACAAGGAATTAATTATTTATTCTTTGGAATTATGGTTTCACATTAGTGACCATAACTCCAAATTAATATATACCTATAGTAATTTAACAACTATCTTTAATTATTATAAATGCGTTTTGTTCTATCTCTACCGGTGTGAAGTGCATGCAAAAAAAAGTAAGTTTTATTTTGCTATGGTTTTCTTTAATGTTGTCTTCTGTCGTCATAAGCAAAAAGGCAGTTTTTTTTACAAAAACTATGTTTTGAAATACCTTCATGTTTATGAAGCTAGATAAATGCTTACTAATTTAAAACCTGCTACATTTAAAAAAAAAATTAACCAAATATTTTTATTCATAAAAACATGATATTTATCGTAGACATTTACATATATGTGTATTTATTAAATCACCACTCTCGGCAGCAGCATGTTTCATGGTGACCAATGGAACATAGTTATTTTGTATAAAGTTTAGTGTAAACACACAAATTAAATGTATAAATATTCATCAGCATATTCTTCGACCTTTCAAAAGCCTTCGACACAATACATCACTCTCATCTTTTTAAAAAACTAGAAAACATAGAATTACTGATAATGTATTGAGATTTTTTAAGTTATATGTAAAATAGGGTGACCAGATAAATCATTAAACGATAATTCATCACATCTTTAAAAAGTTATATAAAGTCATGGAAAGTGATGAAACAAAAACTTTATTAACTGGTATAAGTAGGTTAGGTTAGGTTAGGTCAAAAATTATTTTTTTTCGTCGTTTTTAATGACTTTATATCACTTTTTAAAAGTATGTTGAATAGTCACTGTCTTGAGTTAGCATGGAACCGTAAAATAGAAAGCAAACCAGCGTGTGTATTTATATTAAATTCGGGGTGCCTCAAGGACGTATTTTGGGTCCAATCTTTTTCTTAATTTACATTTATGAATGGTGGAAAAGTACATGGCTATTCAGAGCTGTTCACCAAACACGGCTAAAGCCATTTCAAGGAAGGATTAATTTCTGAATGGTGGTCTTGCACCAGGGCGATATTGAAAGTTTCTTCTACTATACTACGTATTATTTTCAATGAGTTATTTGTGAAATAACACCAATTAATGAAATAAAATTTATTTATTTAGAGACCTCCGTCTTGCTTGTCGACAGCCTTTCCCCACGACCACGTAGGCCGTCTTGGTCGATATAGCGTTAAAAAAGTGGTCTATTCTGGAGGATTAGTTGAACTGATCTTATAATTTGCCAGCCTGCGGTATCCAAAACAAAAGAAGGAACAATGAACGCTACTCGAGATCACGTACTTAAATTTACTATTTTGAATATTTGTAGTATATTTTTTAAAAATAAATATTTTGGTGTTGTTTAAAATGGGGAATCTTTGAATCATAGCCGAGGGAACAAATGCGTTCGATTCCTACCTAGGCGTCATGAGCTCAATCCAATGCAAGTTAATTCCTCCATTATTGTACAACCATATATTCATTTTTTTTTGCGTAATTTGCCTTCAATGTGTATCATTTTGTCACTGAGTCCGGACTTCTCTGACATTGAGACCCTATGAATGGAAACTGCACAAACATAAAGCACAGTTGCGCATGACAACAATATAATTATGTTTCAAGTAACCTTTAAATTTATTGTATATACCTAAATAATAATTGGATGTATTGTATAGCGCCGTTTTTTGATAAAATTATCTAAAAGGCAATTTAACTATTAGGTGAGTACTACGATTGCTTGGGTCGCAGGCCCGGGCCCGATGATTTCAAGCCCCCTTGCAGGCTGGGGAACCCGCGTGACCATAGGGTAAAGCAAAAATTGCAAGGGGCCCCAGAGTGGTCCAGCAGTCAGGAGTCCAGTCAGCAGATCGTTCGATCCGCCCCTGCGCATCAGCTGTTGTTCCTGATATTGATCAAGACTAATTCAAATGTTATTTAGTTGTTGTTTCATTATAGCTCAAGAATAAAGCTATGCTAATGTTTTTATGAACATAAATAAATATTAAGCATTACTTCTAATTTTTTACTTTCCGATTTTCCCTCGTAAGAGTACTTTGATTTCTTTAAATATATATTTTATGATTTCTAAAAATATTATGCTGTACAATATACCTAAATAGACTATCGTGTTTTATCTATAGTACGTTTTTAGTTTGTGTTTTCAGTGTGAATGTGTTAGAGCATTAAACACAAGAGTCCATTTATTTCTTAAATATTCGTCAATTGAAATGTATATTTTAACTATGGTCAAACATGAATTAAATTATGAAATTTACCGTTCACAGATTTTCATTGTCGCAGTAAGTAAAAGAGTGACAGAGAGAACAAAAGTCCAAAATGGACTTCCGTTGTTTATCTTTTAGGTACATTTAGGATGGGTTGTTTCGGAGAATTTGAACAATTCATCAAATTTCAACGTTCATTTTCTGGTTTTGTGAAAGTCCTATTCAAGTTCTGTTATTATATTATTGTAGGCTAGTTGCTTGACAAAACTGAAATAAAAACAGAACTTGAAAAAATCTTTCACAGAACTTGAAAATGAACGTTGAAATTTGATGAATTGTTTAAATTCTCCGAAACAACCCGTCCTTAATGTATAGAATGATATTAAAACAGAACATAAGCATTTGCTGTACAGAATTTTCCAAGATTATATATATGAATTTATATATATTATATGAATTTAATTAGGTACATGAAAAAATAAACAAAGAATATAATAATTCATAAGTAAGGCTTCAAACAAACTTTCTGGCTTCTCCCAGATGCAGAACAATATTTATGCTGTTTATGAAAAGTAAGTTTATCATCGAGAATCATAAGAAAAAACACAGTATAATACCTCATCCATGGAGCATTTTTTCTAACGAAACTTGATATACTGTCATATTGCTTAGTATAACGTATATTGTTTTTGTCTTTATTGCAAGGGACTTGGAATTTAAAAGAGAAAATTTCATCCTTTTGTTATTTTTATCAAATGGCTGTCTTTTTGCTTATGACGGTAGCAGTGATTTTTTTAGAAAACCCATTGTCAAAATAGAGTTATTTTTCATAAAAAGAGCAAAAAACCGACTTTAGATCTTCTTTGGTAATCTGGTCACTGGTTTGACTGGTTACCTCTACGGTATGATTATGTACGTAAACCAAAATTCATTAAATTAGCACGAAAAGTAAGAAAACTAATAAATACCCCACAAAGGTTATCTTTTTATTTTCATCATTCATAAAAAAATTTTCCGCGACAGTATTTTAATTTTGGTTCGTCAAGAAAAAATATTCTGTAATGCACAACATTTAAAGTTTAATAATTTGATGGGTGCTTTAGATATATTAAAGAAAAAAATATTTCGGATGCACCCAACCACCATGGGGCCTAAAAAAATAGTAGGAATTATTAGAAATATGTAGTATCGAGTATCACAAGCAAAAAAAGTATTGGATTATCCCCATGTCCCCTGCATATTTCAAAATCCCTACGGACTATTAAATCACAAACTAAAATATTTTCAAATGTTTCTGACTTTCACCCTTAAGAGGCGTTCTAGGTCATCAATAAATATATACATATATATTAAATTGTGAAACCGCACAAGAGTCCCAACACTCCCAAGTGCTCACTACCTGGAGCCAGTAAGACTATGGCATCCCTAATTAAGGTATGTTGTGAGGCTGAAAGGAGGCGAAGGAGATGAGAAAGAGGAAGATGGGAAGTACCTGGCTAATCAGATCTGGTCGCCAATCACGGCAAACGCCATTTCAAGCAACGTTTCAATTCTAAATGGTGGTCTTACACAAAGGCGATACTGAGAGTATCGTGCCGCATATATATGCGGCATATTATATAATATGTATATTTTTTTTAAATAAGTACTTTGTGAAATCAATCAAATAGAATTTACTTGCGCAGGGATTTGAACCCGCTACCTTCAGTTGTTAATCGAGAGCCTTTAGCTTGACTACGGAGGCCGACAAATATTCACGGGACGAGATGTGGGATAACCAATGGATTTAAAAATTATATTTAATACGACGTATTATGTATATTGTACTATAATATTGTATATTATCTTAAATTTAAAGCAGAAGGACGTGAATGTGAAAAGGTTTTTGCATTTCCAATGTGCAATATTTAGAATCCTTGATAATATCAATCTCACTGTAATCATCAAACATACTATTTTCGGTTATTTGTGATGTGAAATATTCCTGCGTTAAATTATCTCTTCTAATGAACTTTTAATTTTCAAAATTGGTGTTGATCGTGGGAACAATTCAGACAAGCGATAAAGTAGGTACCATGGCTAATTTAATATAATTAATTAATAATTCTGTATTCGAAATTTCAATTTCTTTTGTTTTTCTCTCCGATCGTCTTTAAAACGGGGCAAATTTATTTTTAAAATTATTTCAGCTTCACAAATCCAAAAATATCCAAAATAATCCAAATCAAATAATATAATAACATATACGTATTATGTAATAGTTATTAATGTGTGATTGTAAAAAAAAATTAAGACGATCGATTTTTTTATTCGGTGTTTGGTTAGTTGGAAATATGAAATAAATTTCAAAAAAAGGGGGGGGAGGGGGTACCAAAAACACATTTTTATGTTAATAGTAACCAACGACCAACATTTAGAACAGCACAAAAACATTGATTTATCGCACGTAGTTTTACATAGTGATTACGTGTAAGTTCATTTATAGTTTGCAGACTCGATCTGGTAACTAGCACGCTAAGATAGACAGTCGATAAGCTTTCAATTTGAAAAACTTTTTGGTAAATGTCGTTCTTTATGCAGAATAATTGGCTTCATGGAGGTAAACTAACTAAACTTTTAGAATTGAAATAAATCGTACGCACGATCCATATGCATAATTAATTAACTTATGAAGCGATTAATTGATAACTTTTCAATTGCAGGAATAAAAGTGTTAGTTATGATTGGTCTTGTGAGCTAATTAATTCCCATTTTAGTGTCAAAAATACGTGAACTGCCAATGTAAACGAGTGTTAAAGTTAAAATTTCAATTCGACATTGTCAATTTATTCGAATATCAACTTTTACGCGGCCGTCTGATTTTTAGAAATTTCAATTCATAGACAGATGCACCAGTGTTGCCACAGCATAACGATTTCCTTTTATATTTCATTTCAATAGTTTTTTGGGTATCGAGCACGCAACGTGCTCGTGATAATGGCATAAAATGATCGGTAATAATCGGATAGTGTTAAGTTATCAATTTGGTCCAGCTATGTTACGGTTACCATTTTAAAAACTGATTGTTGACAAATGTTCTTTCCTATATGAAAAAATGCAATGTTATTGGTAATCTGTAATGGGTGGATGGAAATACATTTTTTTGTTTTGCTCCCAGGATCGTTTGGGGTTCAGGATTTTTCTTTGTTATTATCGTTTATTAATAATTTTTACGACATCTCTCTAGCGTAATAAAAATTGTTTTCGGGTTTTCACCTTTGAAGATGATATAATAACAATCTATCTTCCTCTAAAATTATCTACATTCGCCAAATATTATAAATTTTTTTGAAAAAAACCCTCTTAAAGTGAAGGATCGAAAATGCTACATTTAGCAAATTATAGTTAGAAAAAAAAAACATCTAAAATATGTAAAAAATAAAATGACTTAGTCCATCCTCTCACGGGGCAACTGCAACTAAACAACTAAGGGTCGCAGACTTGTTGGCAATCGAGCTTCTCTTACGGCGCAACTGAAGTATACGATTTCACAAATTATCTAAGCTTGTTTAACCACACAAAGAAAAAGGAAACTTCAGCTTTCATCTGTCACTGTAATATTGCGTTAAAAAATATCCGCAGAATCAAGTGATGATGAAGTCACAATTATTTTATTTCTTTTCTTGCATAATCGTTAAGTCTATGGTCGTAAATACACCAAAATGTTTCAACCTTCTGAACAAATGTAATGTTTTCCTGCTCAGACAAATTGTAATCTGACAGCTCTTGAGACATGGAAAAATCGTTAATTTTTTAAAAATTAAAGAAACGCGCAAGTGATTTGCGAATGACTGGTTGCGTTGCCGTTGCACCCTGTGTGGACCGCCTTTGAAATACACTGAATAGCTAAAGTTGCCAACTGGTATTTTTTTTCAGTTGTCCCGTGAGGGAATGGATTTAAATTAAAAAACTAAAACAATTGAGAATTTATACCGCAAGACCTAAAAAGAATTTGTTGTTCCTGGAGTTACAGAAAACATGTAGTTATGCTACGCAACCAACGTCTGATAACTTTTTAAAATTTAACAGAACAGATTTTTATACATTCTTAGCAACCACTGACAAGGACTGAATTAAAAAATATATTTTGCGATAAAACGGAAGCGATTTGGGTAAATTACTTAAAATAACTTACCAGTCCAAGGAACTCTGGTTGATGACGAAACTCAACTGAACTGCCGGAACTTCTTCTCGGCTTAGTTATGTCAACCCTTAATATGCCACCAGGTCTAATATCTGCAACCTTAAAGTTATATATTTATTTTAATTTCAATAACTATTTTTTACGAAAAACAAATTGATTAATCAAGTAATATCGCAATAAAATAAAATAAAATGTATGATCTATAAAAAAGTAAGCTGAAAAAAATTGGTTTTTAGAATATAAGCATAACCAATAATGGCAATCACCTGGGAAGAGACTTTGTAGAACCAGAAGACATAGCCAAATGACAACCCAGGGGAACATTAACTCAAAGTTAAAGTAACCCGCTCCCTATTACAAGGGAGCGGGTTACTTTAACTAACAAATTAGATAAAATGAGAACTAGCACAATGAGCCTATGACCCAAGTGCTCACGAGATATGTACGTAAACAGTCTCCTTTTCATTAAAAATAGAGCGCAATGGAACAATATTGATAACCAAATAAAATAAGGATTTTCTGTTCCCTTTTTAACTATCCCGCATCCAAGTGGGGGAGTAGGTAGTACCCAAAATTAATATCCTCCTTATATTAGCTTAAATACTTGAAATAAAATTTTAGAATTTTGCGTATTCCTGCGAAAATACATAATTCACCATGAATAATTGACTGAATAATCGGGATATCTATAAATTAAAGGCCCATAAGACAGAAAAATCATGGGGTCATAGGAAAACCCACTTAGACGTTTCGTTTGGCATCTTGGCCTGTCAAGAGTTAACAATACTCCGCTTAAAGCCTATTCTGTCTATCAAACTATTTTGTATTAAGCTTATTTAATTTTATTAAAATAAATATTCAATTTTAACCCCACTACAAATCTTGGTTCGCTTTGATGAAATTGTGAAAAAAGGTTGCAGGTACATTAATTACAAAAATATTAACATGGCGATCAATTTATGCTTATTTATAGTCCCTGACATGTAAAGATCGCTAAAAATAAATAAATAATGTTGTACATGCTTTTGTAAAATTATAATTATTTGCGCATTGTAAAACATGATTATAATTCATTATAACATTCACAACCAGAGATGTAATAAAATTAAAATCGGCAGATGAATTATTTTACAAACTAATAAAAAATCATAGTAAATAAGTAGTTATATTAAAGTTTTCACGGCTTAAGAACAACATAAGTACTTCAAAACATGTCGTAAGATACTTAGACACCCTTAATATGCAAATTAACCCCATAAAGCCTTGAATATATTACCAACCGCCGAACACAAAACATCTTAATTAATGAGATATATACAGTGTTGACAATATTTACCTGTTTAGCACTTCCGCTCGGTTCCATAGCGCGGGAATCTAATTTGAAACTACTGAAATTCTAAGTAAAATATAAAAAAAAACATTAAAAATCAAAATTATAACTGATGGTGTTTGATTATAATTGAAAGTATTTAACACTGAGTCCAGTTATCGATCGAAGTCAACATCTTTCTATAAAAAAATGATGAAATGACTCGAGGGATGTTGGTTGTTGAAAAGTTCGATGGTGAATGGTGCGCGGTGACACAATTGCTTGCTCAGACTAATGGGTTCCAGGCAAAATATGTTTTCATAATCAACAGCTCATATCGTCAGCAAATAAATTAGGGCCGGTTTTGAATGCCACGACTCTGACAGCTAACGCCTGAAAAGTGAAATATAGTGAGCGTGAGTCGAAAAAATAATTAACATTAGTTACCAGAAGAAGGGTTCGAAGCGGATTCAATTAGAATGGTTTAAATTACCTTTTGTTTAAAAAGCAATTATTTAAATATGTTAATTCCGTAAGTGACTAACTATTTCTTCATATTGAAATGAGGAGCATGCCTACAAACATAAGTACATACATATCGTTAATGCCTAGTTCACACGAGGACGGGACAATATTGTATTGTCCTAGCTCCGGACCTATTTTCCTAGCGTAAACAAAACTTTCCATGACAGGACAACGGACCCAGACATTTTCTTAGAGATAAACAGGCAAGCTATCTCCACAAGACAGTGTCTTACCCATAGACATATGAATATTAGTAGACCTGCCCTAAGTGATTAAAAGCGTATTATCCCCACTCCCCATACCGGTTCCATTGGAGCCGGCTGTGCTCGCGTATGGCCTCAAGTGAAATTTGAAAACGTGACGTCATCATTCTTGTGCGAACTATGGTCGAGGCATCATCGGTTCATTTTACGAAATAACACGGCAAAATGTTGACTTGTACTATGAAAACTTGTAAAAATAGATGTGAAAAAGAGAATAAACCCAATTGTCGTATTACATTCCATATATACGCATTATTTTACTTTATTTTAAGCATATTCACATCGTATAATATGAATCAGTTGTTACTATCACATCGAGAAACGTCTGGACGCGAAACACAAAGCTGGTTGGTTGCTGGGAAGTAAATTATGAACATTTATAAAAGTGTCTTAACTAAATACTTAAACGAAATATTCGACTCTGAAAGTAGAACCGAATTTTTTTGCTGAATTTGGACTTCGCAAATTTGTTCATAACGTGGCGAGTAATTTGCGCTCCCATGTGAAAATGTATGTTCATTCAAAAGCAGGTTTTACTTTTAAGAAGTAAATGGTGATATTATAATGCGAGATGCCTATTTACTGTCAGATTGATTTATTGACGAATCACAGTCAGCCTTACTCCCTTCGTTCTTCAACAATTGATTTTACCCCTCGCCATTATCTTCTCGTCTATTAATTCTTATGTCTGTGGTCTTACCTCTATGGTACGGTAAAAAATAGGTGACGGTGCTTTGACACACCGAGCTTCCGTAACTTGATACTTTCGTAGTGTGCTGTCGTAAAATTTTCGTTCGCTGATTCTATTTCAGTAATAAGTTAATTTTTGTTTTGTAAAAACATGTTTTTACATTGTATTATTTTGATATTAAATCGTAAAAGATCAATGGTGTGGCACATAACGCCGTCTTGTTGAAAGTAAACGTTGTCCAGATCAATACCATCCAATTCCGGCCATTAAAAAATCATCAATCATCTCTCGATAATCTCGATAGCGCAATCCATTCACCGTAACTGTTGCTCCAGCCTCATTTTCGAAAAAGTAACGTTCAATGACTCTGCCGGACCATAAACCACACCAAACAGTCACACGTTGAGGATAGAGAGGCTTTTCAACAATAACTCTTGGGTTTTCCGAGCCTCAGATGCGACAATTTTGCTTGTTGACGAAGCCATCGAGGTGGAAATGGGCCTCATCACTCAAGATGATTTGCATTTGATTCACTCAAGTGAATTTTAATAATTTCAATGCGTTGTTGAAGCAAAAATAGTATCCAATCAATAACAAGACTTAATGTTTGAAAGAAATACGAAAAATTTCTTCAAGATTTTTATGTTTTTCGTAAATCTAAATAGTGTTTGTCACGCCAAAAATAAACGGTGTAATAATAATTCCGTATTATTTTCAGACGGCTACACTTTACGAAAAGCATGATCATTGATCTCATATAATTGTTTATTTTTATGCCAATCAAATGGGAATTATTGAAGCAAGGTATGAAATTTTTTTTTTACGCAAAATCATATTTTAGTGGCCGATGGGCACTTCCGGCACTCAAAAAGTTAAGAAAATATATATTTCTATAAGTGTATTGAAGTAGTATGCTTTATTTCTTTACAAGCATTGGTTTTAAATAATCTTGTTCCGAAGTAAATAAACCATTTCACTAATTGCGCCCTTTAGGTGATTTAATACAAATCATCGAAATAATATTAACGTTCTTCTAAGTAGGCACATCAAGAATGCTGATTAGTTTAATTTTGAATACATCTATTTGAATTACATTTTTATCTTCGGGAATGAACGAATACAAAACTTTGGAAGCGGAAATCAAACCTCTTCCGGATATTCGATTGAGCTGAAACGCGGCAGATAGATATGTTGTAAATGACAATTTAATTTACATGCATATACATATATGTATTTCATTGAAATGGGAATACATTACATCAGTTAATATACGAAATACATATCGGCCCTACCAGAAGGGTATTTGATGAGGTTGCTAGAGTGTTGCTAAATTAATAATTTGGGAGGCGGGTATAGGTACCGCCGCCCCAGGAATCATTTATTGGATATCCAACACCTCTGCTATAGGTCACCCGAAGTGATTTTCTAATTTTGGTGATTTAGCAGGGGTGCCCGGGTTCATCGGATGAGATATGTTCTTTCTGCGTGGCATGCCGGATCGGGAAAGGCAAGTTTGGGGAGACCCTTCGGCCTCGCCAACTAGTCTCTCTTGACCCATCGCTTTCATCACACTCTGATTCCTAGATTCCTACCCATCCCTCATACCATTTTCCTTCTCAGAACTTCCTCTACTTCCTTTCCTTAAAAAACTCTCCACACAGCATCCCTAAATCCCTAAATCGACGACGATTATTCTATATCGCCCGGAACGCACGTCTTTTTGTCGCGCTACAATTTTGTTTCTGTTTCCTATTATCAGCGCTTGATAATTAACCGAAATGGGTGACAGTAACGAAATTTTGATTGGGCTTCACCTACTAACGAAAACGATTGAAAGTTTGAGTGACAAAATGTTGTTTTTTGAAAGGGAACAGAATTCCCTTAAAAATTTACTGACAACGTATGTCGGTAGTGTTAAAATGTGTACATGTACATGCAGTGTCTCTTCGTCGAACGCCGCAGGTCCGATCCCCCCGGACCCGCGCGTCTTGCCCGCCGCGCCTGCCGCCGCCGCACTAGCGGTCACTACTTTACTACGCTCGTCCCCCTCCGCCCCGCACCTCTCAACGGGGCCCAGCGACGTACAGCCAAACAGAGCGGCTAGCCCACCACCTGCCACAACCCAAGCTGCCTTAGTCGGCCGCCCCAACGCTCGTAAGATTACCACGAGATCTGCTACAAAAAAGGGCAAATCGGAAGTAGACCCTCAACCTGCTATAACATATGCTTCAATGGCATCCTCTGTTCCAGATCCATCGGTTCCGATGTCCGGCCCATCTAAGCCGAAGAAGATGTCAACTCCCGTTGCCCAACCTACCGATACTGTAACATCGAAGACTGCAGAAACCGATACAGCAGAATCCGAATCGGAAACAGAAGCCTATACCTCCACTTCGGCTAACCCCAATTGGCGCCGAGTCACGCATAGGAAAAAAAGACGACCAGTACTTCATGGTACCGCGACTGAGCATAAAGGCCTCATAGCCGTTGAAAGGCGCAAGTATATTCATGCCTGGCAATTCGATGTCAACACTACGGTCGAGGATATTGTAAATTTCCTTCTCAATATAAACAAAGAAATTGTTTACGATGTTGTCAAATTGACAGCCAAAGCTGACTACGCCTCATTCCGGATTGGAGTCCCGGAATCGAAGCTTTCATTTTATATGGACCCGAACATATGGCCAAATCATGTTGCATTCAATGAGTGGTTTTTTCGGAGAAATGTTGCAACCAATGATAAAACGAAACACTCTAAGAGTGAGAAGTAATTCTAACCTCTCTATCTATTATCAAAACGTTCGAGGGCTAAATACGAAATTAGCAGTATTTAAAAACAACCTATTTGCTCGAGATAGCTTAGATTTAATAGCAATCACTGAATCGTGGCTGAAACCAAGTGTGCATAATTCAGAGCTATTTCCAGAAAATTATGTTGTCTTTCGTCGTGACCGCCTCACACGAGCGGGGGGTGTCGTCCTGGCTGTTCGTGCTGATTCTGTAACCCATGCTGAGAGGATTTCTTCAATGGACCTCCCCGACACTGAATCCCTGTGGGTGAAGCTATCCTTGAAATCTTCAACTGTTTTCGTATGTGTGATATATGTGCCACCTCGTTCTTCAACTTCGTTATACTACAACATGTTCGAAAAAATAGAAAGTAATTATAATCTTCTCAATGACAAAAATATCTTAATATTAGGTGATTTGAACCTCCCTTCCTGTAACTCCAATATTGTGAACATGTTTAACTATTTTAAATGTTTCTACGGTTTGCAAGAATATAACTTGATATGTAATGATTATAATAACACTCTGGACATAGTTTTTTGTAATGCCAAGGATCTTATAAAGTGTGTTGAGAAATGTCATGACCCTATTACAAACGAGGACAAGCACCACCCTGCTTTGTCTATAAGTATTAGTGAGACTCACTCAGGTGTTGCAAATTCATGTCTAAACCCAAGTTCAATAGAAGTTCCCTCCTATCATGGAGCTAGAACCATAAACGCATGGAGATTCAACAAAGGAAATTTCCACTTATTATATGAATTGCTTTCTGAATGCTCATGGCAACCGGTCTGCCAAAGTTCAACAGATATAAATGCATTATGTACAAATTTTTACAATTCAATTTACAATATATTCGACAAGTGTATACCCATTTACACACCTAGCACTACGGCACACAGAGTATATCCTAAGTGGTACACTGATAGTATTATTTCAAATATTAAAATTAAACATATTTTTCATAAGCGATGGAAAAAAACACGTCACAACTTGGACTATGCTAGTTTTTCAGCCTATCGCTCCATCGTAAAACATGAAATCAGTGAAGCTTTTAAAAATCATTTAACTTCAATGGAAGAAAAATTATCTATCGATCCCAAACAGTTTTGGAAGTACATTAAGGATCTAAAAAAATCCAACAACTCATTTAAGTCTATGATTCTTGACGGAGAGGAATTGACTACTGATGATAAAATCGCAAATAGTTTTGCGACCTTTTTTTCATCTGTTTACAAAAATGTCCAACCAACTCTCAATATTGACTCTACCCTTCACACTGTACAGATTGGGCCCTCATTCGACCTGGTCAGTATTTCAGAAAAAGATGTTAAGGACGCACTCTCAAATTTAAAGAAACCTCACTCCATCGGTCCTGACAATATTCCAACATTTATACTAAAGGGTTGTTCCGACCTTTTAATACCACCATTATGTCATCTCTTCAATGTTTGCCTAAAAAACGGGATTCTCCCAGACATCTGGAGATTAACTAAAATAACCCCTATCTACAAAAAGGGAGACAAACGCGATATCCGGAATTATCGACCAGTTGCCGTTCTATGTTCCATCATGAAAATATTCGAGAAAATTCTACATAAATTTATTTATTATTGGATAATTTGTATAGCGCCGCTTTTGTGAGATATCACCTCAGGGGCGCTTTACAGTTGATGCAGGTATTACAGAAAATATAAATATTACAAAAATAGAGTGAAGTTAAGTTAAGTAAAATGAAGTAAAGGAACAGGTGACACGAAGATAGAAGATGGAGACTCTGCAGCAAGAATCCCAGGTGGTGAAGAAACTGGTCCAGCTGCTGCAGCGAAAGAGTCCACCGCGTCCACCAACAGTGCCAGCACGAGGTTCGTCATCCGTCCAGGTATGTGTCTGCTGCTAATAAAGCGCTGACACACTATCCTTTCACAGATACCAGACCTTGGCAGCACCGCTGTGACGTTCTACGAGGATAGAAGATGGAGACTCTGCAGCAAGAATCCTAAGTGGTGAAGGAACTGGACCAGCTGCTGCAGTAAGAGAGTCCACCGCGTCCAACAACAGCTTCCAGGTATGTATCTGCTGCTAATAAAGCGCTGACACCTCACATAGATAAGAGACCCTGGTAGCACCGCTGTGACGTTTGGCAAGTCCATTATTTATCTCCATGTAATCCTGTTCCTGGTAATTGTTGAAGTGGTGCATTCTGTCCGCAATAAAAAGCGAAGGTTGGGTAATAACTTACCCTGGGCTTAGTAAAAAACTTGCCAGTGTCCAAGCTTGCCTAGTTTCCGAGAATTTTGTTGAAAACATCTGGAGTGCATTTACCGGTCGCCGTTCGTTTCGAAAGTCCAATATTTTTGAGCAAATTTCAGAATATTCACTTTAAAACACTGCACTCAAATCACATATTATAAAGTTCTAATAATTATTAAGTTTATTTTTATTTAAGTTCAAATGTTGATGGATTGATTTTAAAAATAATTTCAAAGGGATGTTGCCTCATTTCCCTTGAAAATACTAAAAAAAGACAAAGCGGTTGGAGGAAGCGTTAGGACGCGTCCTGCTGCCACGAAGGGCGCTACAATATATACTTAATCACGTTAATCCAATTCTTGATGACCGTCAATATGGTTTTAGACCCCAGATGTCAGTAACATCAAACCTCTTATGCATCTCAGATTTCTTATCACAAACTCTCGACAATCGGGGACAGGTGGATGTTGCTTATTTCGACCTGGAAAAAGCATTCGACAAGGTTGACATCGACATTCTTCTAAATAAGCTAGCTTCATTTGGTTTTTCCAAAAGACTACTCTGTTTTTTTGCTTCATATTTTCGAAATCGTAGACAGTTTGTTTATTATAAGGGTTCCAGTTCTTTGGAATTCACAGTTTTTTCTGGAGTTCCTCAGGGATCTATCCTTGGACCACTTCTGTTTCTGATTTTTATCAACGATATTGGTTCAGTCATCACACATTCGCTGTATTTACTATTTGCAGATGACTTGAAACTATATCGTTCAATAAAAAACCATCTTGACTGTATTCTCCTTCAACGTGATATCGACTGCGTCTCAAACTGGGCCAAAATAAATGGCTTAAACTTCAGTACACCCAAGTGCAATATCGTCTCGTATACAAGATCAAAGAAACCGCATGTATTTGAATATACAATCAATGAAATTATTCTCCAACACCTAAATCAAATCAAAGATCTAGGAGTTATTTACGACAGCAAACTAACCTTTCACCAACACATCGATGATTTAATAAGCAGAGGATACAGGCTTCTCGGCTTCGTAATTAGAAACTCATATCCGTTTCGTAACACAAAAACACTGACGTTATTATATAACACACTAGTCCTAAGTGTACTTGAATCAAACTCGATCATCTGGGCTCCACATGAATTAAGATACACTTTACGCATTGAAAGAGTCCATAAAATTTTTTTAAGGTTTTTATTCTCGCGGCTCTATGGACGATACCCTTGGCTTTACCCATCGATTTATATATTAGGCATGACCAATTACCACTCCCTAGAGACACGTAGAGGTATTGCTTTGCTTAAATATTTTTTCCAACTAATAAACGGTCACTTATCTAATAATGAGATACTGGCCCAATTAAATTTTTTTGTACCAGAGTCTCACTCTCGAGGACGTCATCACAATCTTCTATATAGTAGAGCAAGCCGCACTAATTTATTAATGAACTCACCTGTGGGGAGAGCTACGTGCTTTTTGAATGCGGTAGATAAGAAATTAGATTTATTTTTTGTGTCCTATAGCGCATTTGCGAGATTTTTGGCATTGCATATACACTGCATAGATGGTACAATTATAACGTCTTAGGCTTTATTACCTGTAATTGTTATAAATAAATGTACAAATTATATATAAATAAAAAAAATAAATAAATATGACAGGGTAATTATTTTCCTCAAGGCCTCCTGTGTGGAGTTAATGTAAAAAAAAACAACAAAAAGAGTCCTTTTTTTGGGTAGGAAGGTTCAGTCCGCAGTCAAACAAATTTAAAAATATAAATGTAATAATTTTAATTGCATTTTAAAATAGATTTATTAAAATAAAATAATATTTTGTTTTTTCATTACAAAGAATATTTCCTTTAAAAGCTTATAGAAGTAATTACTAACACACGATTTTTAATCAATCGGTTGGTAAACTTGAAAGGATACTCAAATGGCATCCAGTGGCTATTCCTTAAGAATTACGATAAAATCTTGTCATCTCTTGCTAACTATTAGTAATGACGTATTTATAACTAGCTGGTACTGGTTTCATTGATAAAATAGCTAGAGAAAAGTAGAATCTATGAACATTTTATCACACACATGTCACATCCAAATGCAGTTCTTAAAAAGTTTTGGAGGTTGCAGAAGTTTTAGTCATTAAAATACTAAAGTTAATTGAATGACAGGTAAAGCAAACTTTAGTTTAAAAACTAGGAACTGTGAGTGGGTAGTTAGTGTCGTCACGAAGCTTTTAAATAGCACCCTTCTGTTTGTCACAACCACCCACAGTTCACCATCCTCAGGTGCTCGGGAGGGATTTCACCCACTAATTGTACCTACTAAATTACTAAATGTGAAAGGGGTGAATCAAATCAAATTTAAAACATTCAATTTTAAATATATTAGTTTCAGAATTTAAGAAAATCATCTGTTTTTGGTTTGAAAATTTGGTCGCCTAGAAATGTTTCAGATGCTTTAATTAAATACTGCAAGTAGAATACATTTTGGCTTTTGAAATAATCGAGTATTTTTTAGATAAGTCTTTTTATAAGCCCAGAAAAAAATAATGTAAAGGCTTATGAAAACTGCTTTAAAGTTCAAAATCTCCTACTTACGAACCCATTTTCGGTTATGATTTTATTGTATAATGTGGGAAATTAAGTTATTTATAAAATGATCGAAAAAATTTTAATATTTAAGCCTGAACATCCACAAAATAACATAAAAGGCCCTTTTTGGCCATGTTTTTTTTCTTGCATAAATGAAAATAGGCGGATGGTGTTAAGCGGGAATTTAAACCTTATCGCCATTTACGTAAGGGTTGTTATTGATAGCGGCTCAATTTAAACTATTACATGACGTAGTGCATCGCCTTAAAGAATTTTTTACTTTCAGTGTGTGTTATAGTAATAATAGGTGGGTAGTTAGTGAAAAGCACTAGATTTTTTTTCAAACAGTGCTTCATATGTCCGCAAAGCTTCTTTCATTAAAATATAAAAGTCATAAAATTTTCGAAACAAACTAAAATATATATAGAAATTATGAGGGTAGAATATTTGTTCGGCGATAAACGACGGTTTAGACAAAATCTGTTAGTGTTATTAATATTGTGAAAAGTATTGTATAGTTCAGAACGACGAATTAATATTACTTGGGATGTGAATGTTGATTGAATGGACTGGCAAGAAAATGAAAAGTAGGACGGATTCACCAATCCTATAATAGGTATTACTAGTTAATAGTTTTTGTTCATATTGGCTGGATTCCTCATTGCATTAAGACGAGACTATACCCTAAAGTAATTTTAACGACGCAAGTAAAGAAGCCATGCACAGGAATATGCGATGTGTGGCCCTAGTGTATTGGACATAGGTTGAATTTGCGCTACCAAATCTGTAAAATAAAGTGAACATCTTAGCGACATAAGTGATGAAGACGTATAAAAACAATAAACAGCGCGCGGCCCGGCGTAATGGAGTTTGTCCTTCTTTCCGTGTGGTTTATTTTATATATTTCGATGAGATGAACGCACAACTAAAATATCAAATGTTTCTAGAGGGATCTCTCGGAAGTTACTAATTCATCCCCTAGAAAAATAAAGGCGAATTTCACTAATTTATATTTGAAAAACGTTTTATAAAAATTTCAAACCGTTTTACATAAAATATTTTGAAGGTATTTTCTTTAATAATCTTAAATACAAATAAGAATCATCCATAGGGATCGCTCTTAAAATATAAATATATATTTTCATAACTATTTCGTGGGAATTAATTAAAATGTGAGCTTCGAGCGAACCCCGTTATTATTGTATTTTGTCGCCTCAACATATGCCGACAGCAACAATAACATACTCTATTGTGACGGCCGCCAAATTATTCAAAAATATACAATGTTTTACAGCATTCGGGTATAACGAGGCCTGATTCAATACATTGCAGAGCTCGCCGATTTGTTCTTGTTTAATATTGTTGGAAGAGTTTATAAATGAGAGACTAACTAATACCCTGTCACGTGACGTACCTTCACGTAAATTCACACCGGATGAATATTATTTCAAATCTCTCATATTCAATGACAGTAATTTAGTTCAGATTTGAATTCCATGCCTTTTGATAGAAATTCTACTCTAATTATTATTATTAAAATAATTTAAATTGCGTCAGGGACGATAACAGTTCTAAGTGTTAGTAATTTTTTTTTTAAATATTAGCGATGCACTTTTTCGTCATTGAAATGTTTCGTGAAGAGTATTTTTTAGCACGTACATTTAAAATAATTGAATTACAGATTTAAAAAAACTTCATTTTGTTTCTATAATAATATCATCACGGGTAATTTTTTTGAGGATTTCTATGAATTATGAACGGAAAATAAATAATAATTTTCACATGAAAACATTAAAATGTATGAGAGAAAATCATGGCGCAAACTCATGCCGCTAGGAGGCGCTAGTGTAGCATGTTGCCAGTACGGGAAATGAAATTATTCGGGGTATTATTAATACTCTAGGGTATTTTTAGTAAGTTCAACCGTGGGAAGTATGATGTACGTGAGATGGAAAGGCTATTTAGGTAATTAAATGAAGGAAAATGCAGAAAACTCCGTTGATAGACGACTGAACGAAATTGGCTTTAGTAAAAAATGTTAAAAGAATCTAGCAGTTAACAATAGAGTGCGGATACCAACCCTGATGTATGGTAGTGAGGCATAGGAACTGGCAGAGAAAGCAAGGGCAAAAATAAACTATTTGTTGTAGAAATGAGATTCCTGAGGCCTGTGTATCGTAAAACGTTTAACCATGTTAAAATGGAAATCTGAATAATCTTGCGATGCTGATGTGCGCGTCGGATAAAAAAAAGAAAGTGGCTTTTGAGTGCTTTGTCCATGCAGAGCGGATTAACAAAGACATGAGTTTATTTGACGTTGGATCCAATCGTAGAAGTCGGGGAATCAAATAAATACTTGAGTCTGGTCATAATAAATCAAGAGTCACAATAACAGAAGAGTTCGTATGAGACAATGTATGAAGGTGTATAATCCTTGCACAAGATAGACTTGTGTTTCAATCTGTGTTCCTTTCGAGGAAACGGCATAATGGTTAGTTAGTTTTTTTTAAAATAAATCTGTTTTCAGTGATTTTGCTGAAGTCTGCTTTCGTATCCGAAATCTAACTGTTTGAACGGTTCATAAATCTTCCTTGTTTGTATTTTTTATTGACATTTTTATTTCTGTTAGTGAATCAATCTAAAAATAACACCCATCTTGACACATCGGATCCAGGGGTATAAATATGTGAAAAAGACGGGATGGGATTATGCCCGTGATGAAACAACATAACGAAAAAATTAACCGCTTTTCCTACTACTCCGTTCTCCTAAATAATAATTCCTAAATGATTATTATTATTTCCACCAAAAACAAAAACTGTAAAAACTGTGCCGAGTAAACGTCAGCTACAAGACTATAAAGATAACTCTTGCATGATTAATTCATCGATCTTTTATAAAGGGAAGATTATTATTCTAACCAATTCATTTTTGATTTCCACTGAAATGACTACATACGACAACAGTGAAGAACACAAGTATAACAAACTCAATATCCGCAGTTGTTTTTGAATTATGCTTTTTATACGTAAAATTAATAACAAAATAATCAAAAACCGTACAAAAGCAGTAGGCATTAGATTGTTAGATTCGATTTTGGATGGTTAATCAGCTGAGCGAACTTATAAAGATTTTAGTTTTGGTTGGTATCACAGACATAGGAATTAATAGACGAGAAGATAATGGCGAGGGGTAAAATCAACTGTTGAAGAACGAAGGGAGTGAAGCTGACTGTGATTCGTCAATAAATCAATCTGACAGTAAATAGGCATCTCGCATTATAATATCATCATTTACTTCTTAAAAGTAAAATCTGCTTTTGAATGAATAGAAATTTTTACATGGGAGCGCAAATTACTCGCCACGTTATGAACAAATTTGCGAAGTCCAAATTCGGCAAAAAAAATCGGTTCTATTTTCGAGTCGAATATTTCGTTTAAGTATTTAGTTAAGACACTTTTATAAATGTTCATAATTTACTTCCCAGCAACCAACCAGCTTTGTGTTTCGCGTCCAGACGTTTCTCTTTTTCACATCTATTTTTACAAGTTTTCATAGTACAAGTCAACATTTTGCCGTGTTATTTCGTAAAATGAACCGATGATGCCTCGACCATAGTTCGCACAAGAATGATGACGTCACGTTTTCAAATTTCACTTGAGGCCATACGCGAGCACAGCCGGCTCCAATGGAACCGGTATGGGGAGTGGGGATAATACGCTTTTAATAACTTAGGGTAGGTCTACTAATATTCATATGTCTATGATTTGTATTTATAAAAAAAATATATTTTAAATATACAAAAAAAAATGTTAACAGTGGTCAACATTTAATTATTATTAACACTAATAAGATCGGGAATTTCTGCTTAAAGTTTTTCAGGTACGTTCCTTAATACTCTGTATAAATTTTCAAATCTCGTTTTCATCGAAAGTACGTTTCAATAATATAAACCTGATGCGAATACCTGTTACGCGAACCATTATTATTATTATCATTAAATCAATAAATTTATAATTATAACAAGACTCAATCTGAGGTACTGCAGGTCTTGTAGTCTCTCACTCTCACATTTAATTAGTTGAATGGGTTAATTAATTACTTAAATAGTATGAGGGTATCGCCATCAAAAACTGTTTTTCAAGCCATGCACATAATGGTCTATTAAGTTAATGACAAATAGTAACACATTTTTTAATCACATTTCTTTACAGAAAATATGAGTTACAGCACGCGAATAAAGTAAATAATGCGGAGTACCTACTAACACACGGTATCACGAGACAAAATTTTTTCAGAACTATATGTGAAATACAGTTATTAGTTTTTAACAATTTTGGCTATGTAATGATTATTACTTGTGACAGCTACTTCGCCTTCCGAAGGCATTATCAAACTACAGAGTTTTCCAATAAGAGGTGTTATTTTAATATTCAATCGTAAAAGATCAATGGTTTCGTTGTTTGTGTGGCACGTAGTGCTGTTTTGTTAAAAATAAACGTTATCCAAATCAATACCAATTCCGGCCATAAAAAATCATTAATCATCTCTCGATAGCGATTCATTAACCGTAACTGTTGCTCCAGCCTCATTTCCGAAAAAGTAAGGTTCAATGACTCTGCCGGACCATAAACCGCACCAAACAGTCACACGTTGATGATAGAGAGTCTGTTTTAACAATAACTCTTGGGTTTTCCAAGCCCCAGATGCGACAATTTTGCTTGTTGACGAAGCCACCGAGGTGGAAATGGGCCTCATCACTCAAGATGATTTGCATTTGATTCACTCAAGTGAATTTTAATAATTTCAATGCGTTAGTGAAGCGTGTATCGTTCCATTTTTATTAACACGTAGTTTTTACTTGTCAAATGTCAAAAAATGACAGCTTCAAAAGTAACATCTACCGAAATAACGGGCTATTTAAAATAACACCTCTTATTGGAAAACCCTGTATATTGAAGTCACTTAGACACGATTTATTTATGTTACTACCTATTTAGAAATGAATATAAATTGATCTATCTGATTGTCTTCACCACGCCTTCGAAAGGCGAAACAGCTAATGCGGGTAATAAGAATGACACAGCAGAATGTTTTTACAAATAAACTGTTTTTTGTAAATTAGATAATCATAATGAATGTGTTTTTGTAAATGGAAAGTAAAATAAATTATTGACTCCGAGACGATATGTATATTATTTTCATAATACAACTGGTAATGGTAAAAATGGAAAAGACCAACTTACACGGGAACTGGCCTTTTATAACTTTCATTCGGTTGGTATATTCGTCAAAGACTATAATTCCTTAATCTTAGACCTACGTTTATTTAAAAAATAATATTGTTACATTTTAAAGGTTAAATTTCGTAATGATCTTATTTATTTAACTTTATTTTTTAGTTTTTAATCCATTAAAAGCCTTTGAAAATAATGCACTTCTTTAATGTAACTTAAATCAGTCCAGTAAATATAAAAAAATATATACAGGTGTATCAGAACGTACCTGACTAATTTTTACTATTATTTCCTGAGCTAATTTGGATTTAAAAAAGTCATTGAAATTTTGGTCTCCCATGAATTTTTATTGGTTTTTTTATAGACGATTGATTGAAAAAAAAATCACATGTCACACGGCCCCCAGCCCGACCTACTTTCTGGTTTTTAATGTTTATGTGTGAAATAAATATTTATCAACATTTTTAACCCCTAATAAACGCAGGAATCATTCGTCAATGTTTGTCGGATTCTTCCTGATAAAATCTGTATATTATGGTGATAGCAGTAATGAACCGGTGTATGCAATAAGTTGATAATAATGGAAAATAATTTAATGATAATTTGACTGCCTGTAGTTGGTGATAGGAAGGATCATTGTAGACATATACTATATATATATAAATATTTGTACGAAAATGACGCTTCATAAATCATCAAAATATTTTAATTATTGATCGTATGATATTAGAATTGTTATTTAATACAAGAAATAAATAATATTATTTACAGACAAAACAACAATTACGTGGTGTATTATGATATTTCGACATAATTGTTGTTTTTTAGGTATTTTTGAAACCCTCTACAACCATCACATAGGTTACAAAAACTGTAACGTTCGACTCTTTTTGTGAATGTAGGCACAGATACATAGTTTAAAGATACCATTGCATATGTATTGTTGTACTAGATGGATTTAAAAATAATAAAAACAATAAAATAAAATATTATTTTTAAATCCATCTAGTACAACAGTACAACAATACATTGCATATTTATTGTTGTACTAGATGGATTTAAAAATAATAAAAACAATAAAATAAAATATTATTTTTAAATCCATCTAGTACAACAGTACAACAATACATTGCATATTTATTGTTGTACTAGATGGATTTAAAAATAATAAAAACAATAAAATAAAATATTATTTTTAAATCCATCTAGTACAACAGTACAACAATACATTGCATATTTATTGTTGTACTAGATGGATTTAAAAATAATAAAAACAATAAAATAAAATATTATTTTTAAATCCATCTAGTACAACAGTACAACAATACATTGCATATGTATTGTTGTACTAGATGGATTTAAAAATAATAAAATTAAGTATAATTTTTAAATCCATCTAATACAACAGTACAGCAATACATTGCATATGTATTGTTGTACTAGATGGATTTAAAAATAATAAAAACAATAAAATGAAATATTATTTTTAAATCCATCTAGTACAACAGTACAACAATACATTGCATATTTATTGTTGTACTAGATGGATTTAAAAATAATAAAAACAGTAAAATAAAATATTATTTTTAAATCCATCTAGTACAACAGTACAACAATACATTGCATATGTATTGTTGTACTAGATGGATTTAAAAATAAAATATTATTTTTAAATCCATCTAATACAACAGTACAGCAATACATTGCATATGTATTGTTGTACTAGATGGATTTAAAAACAATAAAATAAAATATTATTTTTAAATCCATCTAGTACAACAGTACAACAATACATTGCATATTTATTGTTGTACTAGATGGATTTAAAAATAATAAAAACAGTAAAATAAAATATTATTTTTAAATCCATCTAGTACAATAGTACAACAATACATTGCATATTTATTGTTGTACTAGATGGATTTAGAAATAATAAAATAAAATATTATTTTTAAATCCATCTAGTACAACAGTAAAACAATACATTGCGTATGTATTGTTGTACTAGATGGATTTAAAAATAATAATATAAAATAATAATGTTAAGATTATTTTAAATACTTTCAGACATTGAAGAATGAAATAAAGAACACAAGAAGAACACCGGTCAGTGGCTGAATTGGCATCGCGTTTGGCTCCCACCCAGGCGTCATACGCTCAACTCCTCGACTGGCTCAAGTCCTCCATTACAACCCAAGCAACATTTTCCGCAGTAGGAGATTTTCAAATTTTGTCAGGTTATTCGTAACCCGGGAATGTTTGAAAAATAACTGTCGAATGGAATTGCGAGTTTAAATTTAAGCGGAATTTGATAAAATTCGCTACGCACTCATCCAGGAATTTGCGAGGTAAATGCGAATGCAATTTGTATTTCAAATTAATGTTGGGTGGGTGTTGATGCTATTGGTGTGTATAAATAAATTAAAACGTGATACTTTAAATCGATTTGCTTGAACTTATATGTATATATTTGTTTCTTTGTTTGTCTCCTATACTTATAAATTATATATACTCGTATATATATATATATATGTACATAAAAAAATATATTTATATATATATAATATACAAATGTATATATATATATATAATATACAAATGTAAATATATATATATATATATATATATATATATATATATATATATATATATATATATATATATATATATATATATATATATATATATATATATATATATATATATATTGTCCTCTTCCCGTATTATGTTGATCCAGTAAGAAGTTGTTAGACTAAGTTGATCCACCTTAAACACCATATAACTTGGCTATTATGGAATACATCTGAATGAATTGACAACAGTGGTACAATACTTATCAATGTTGCCAGTTTGCCAGAAAAACCATTTGATATACTGTTAGTAAAATTTTCAAAATTTGTATGGAAATCGGATGCATAATTTATGTTGATCTACCCAAATTGGCATACTTATGTTGATCTCATATATATTGATCTATTCCCATAGTATGTTGATCTACCCAAATTGGCATACTTATGTATGTTGATCTCATATATATTGATCTATTCCCGTAGTATGTTGATCCAGGTAAGAAGTTATTAGACAAAGTTGATCTGTGTCCCTATATATGGTTTTACTAAATGAACCAATCAAGGGGCAATCGGTGGACTGTTCATCACAAGGTTTTATGTGATTCCGTAATCTTTTGTGATATTGAACTCAAAGTATTAGTCTCTAGAGTCGAATATCGCATGAAATGACTGTGAAATGGTACTGTTTCAAATCAAAATGACGTGTGTTGCTTGAATTGTTTATAAGAAATGTATGCGTATTTAGATCGAAACGAAAATTTCGCAAAAACAAATCCATAAAAAAATCATAACTTAGCAGGGGTACACGGGTTCATAGGGTGAGGTTTGTCTAGGTCCTGGCGGCGGATGCGTTTTCCCATCTACTGCGTGGCGGGCCGGATCGAAATAAACTGGTTGAGGGATACCTTTCGACCATAAAAATCCAAAATGGCGGCAAAAGGAATAATGTTATGTAGGAAATTTTGAACCTGTATCTTTTACCATCTCTCCTGATTACGCTTCGTGACTTAGTAGGGGAGGCCGGGTTCTTGGTTATATTATAATGGGTAATTAATGGATGATTGGACGCGGTTGGAGCTAACTAAAAACTGTCCAAAGAAGCGAAGCTAGCAGTCCACAATGGAGTGCTGGTACCTACCCTAATATATGTTGCTTGAATTGTTTATAAGAAATGTATGCGTATTTAGATTGAAACGAAACTTTCGCAAAAATCAAATCCATAAAAAATACCTACTGCGTGGCGGGCCGGATCGAAAGAGACTGGTTGAGGGATACCTTTCGACCATCAAAATCCAAAATGGCAGCAAAAGGCATAATGTTATATGGGAAATTTTGAACTTGCATCTATTACCATCTCTCCTGATTACGCTTCGTGACTTAGTAGGGGTGGCCGGGTTCTTGGTTATAATGGGTAATTAATGGATGATTGGACGAGGTTGGAGCTAACAAAAAACTGTCCAAAGAAGCGAAGCTAGCAGTCCACAATGGAGTGCTGGTACCTACCCTAATATACGGAAGTGAGGCATGGAACTGGCAGAAGAAGGCTGAAAGTAGACTGAATACTGTAGAAATGAGATCCCTGAGGCATATGTACGGTAAAATCATGTATGACAAAATGTGCGTATGCTGTGTCTATTCTACAGATATTTTATTAGAGCCTGTTAAAAGGAGCTAGCAGCATTGATCCCCGGTGCACCGTGCACGTGCTTGATACTCGACGGACCGAGCGGAATACACGTTCACAGTTAAGTTAATGTTATCTATACATATATGAACGGGTCGTTTCTCCGACTCGTTTTATCGTAAGTCGGCTCGCATGTGGAACGAGCTATCAATATAATCCGGGCCTCTTTAAGACCCGCATTAATAAATTCATTCCTACAGCCCCTACCTTAACCCGCCTCATAACGCTGCCCAACCGGTTGGCGACATAGTTTCTATGTATTTAACGTGTAAAGACAGGGGCGCTCTAGTGAGAGGTGTCACATAAAAAAATCATACCACCGAATTTGAATATGGAGACTTACAAAAACTTCCGTCTGGAGCCAGTGAGACTATGGCATCCTCAAAGGAGACCTCAAAGGAGATGATGAGGAGGAAGGTGGGAGAGTACCTGGCTATTCAGATATAACCAAACACTAATTGTAAAATAGTGCAAATTAATTTTAATAAAATTTATTTGAACCCGCGACCTACGGATTGCTAGTCGAGAGCCACCTCAAGTAGTTTGATATGTTTGGTGACTTAGCAGGAGTGCCCGGGTTTATGGGGTGAGGTTTGTTCGGTTCTTGGCGGCGGATGCGCTTGCCTACCAAATGCGTGGTGGGCCGGATCGATTAATCCTCTTTCAACGCATCGCCTTGCAACGCAGTAGGAGAGTTGGAATCTTATGTTTATCACTCGAACACACTGACCCCCAGAATACTACCCACCCATCCATACCTATTTCCTTCCCAGAACTCACTGACCTTCCTTTCTTTCAAAATACCCCCAACACAGCATTCACAAAGATGACATAGGCCTTGAGGGTTACGATTTTCCTTAGGGCCTCCTGTGTGGAGACGATGTAAAAAAATACAAAAAATAAACAACTATCTCGCTAAAACGTTGGCGGTGACTAATGGTAGGTGTATTGGTTATCTAATATATTGGCTCCCGGGGCGGCGGTACACATAATTGTAATAATTCTCGAGGGCTCTGATGTACAGACATTATGGCTCCTGTTGATTGACGAACATATACTAAAACATCGTTGGTTGGAATCGGTGCTTGAAATGACTTTAGCCATGTTTAGTAAAAAACAAATTGGAATAAATTTTTCAGCAATTTCAATTTAAAATTTGAAAAATTAAATTCTCACCAATCTAATCACCGCAATTTTAATAGGCACATATTATGGATATCACGCTTTGTTTCAACTTAATCATTACAAGAAACTTACGTCGGGAGAGATGGTAAAAGATACATTAAAATAAAATTTTATTCAATCAATGTTCAAAATTTCTCTTATAAAATGACTTAGACAAATCTCACCCCATGAACCCGGGCACCCCTGCTAAGTCACGAAACGTAGTAAATGATGCATTAAAGTTACATTTTTGTTTAATCAAGTTCAAAAGATTTTGTTGATCTCATATATATTGATCTGTTCCCGTAGTATGTTGATCCAGGTAAGAAGTTATTAGACAAAGTTGATCTGTGTCCCTATATATGGTTTTGCTAAATGAACCAATCAAGGGGGCAATCGGTGGACTGTTCATCACAAGGTTTTATGTGATTCCGTAATCTTTTGTGATATTGAACTCAAAGTATTAGTCTCTAGAGTCGAATATCGCATGAAATGACTGTGAGATGGTACCGTTTCAAATCAAAATGACGTGTGTTTCTTGAATTGTTTATAAGAAATGTATGCGTATTTAGATTGAAACGAAAATTTCGCAAAAACAAATCCATAAAAAAATCATAACTTAGCAGGGGTACACGGGTTCATAGGGTGAGGTTTGTCTAAGTCCTGGCGGCGGATGCGTTTGCCCATCTACTGCGTGGCGGGCCGGATCGAAAGAAACTGGTTGAGGGATACCTTTCGACCATAAAAATCCAAAATGGCGGCAAAAGGAATAATGTTATGTAGAAAATTTTGAACTTGTATCTTTTACCATCTCTCCTGATTACGCTTCGTGACTTAGTAGGGGAGGCCGGGTTCTTGGTTATAATGGGTAATTAATGGACGATTGGACGCGGTTAGAGCTAACTAAAAACTGTCCAAAGAAGCGAAGCTAGCAGTCCACAATGTAGTGCTGGTACCTACCCTAATATATGGAAATGAGGCATGGAATTGGCAGAAGAAGGCTGAAAGTAGACAGAATACTGTAGAAATGAAATCCCTGAGGCATATGTGCAGTAAAATCATGTATGACGAAATGTGCGTATGCTGTGTCTATTCTACAGGTATTTTATAAGAGCCTGTTAAAAGAAGCTAGCAGCATTGATCCCCGGTGCACCGTGCACGTGCTTGATACTCGACGGACCGAGCGGAATACACGTTCACAGTTAAGTTGATGTTATCTATACATATATGAACGGGTCGTTTCTCCGACTCGTTTTATCGTAAGTCGGCTCGCATGGGGAACGAGCTATCAATATAATCCGGGCCTTTTAAGACCCGCATTAATAAATTCATTCCTACAGCCCCTACCTTAACCCGCCTCATAACGCTGCCCAACCGGTTGGCGACATAGTTTCTATGTATTTAACGTGTAAAGACAGGGGCGCTCTAGTGAGAGGTGTCACATAAAAAAATCATACCGCCGAATTTGAATATGGAGACTTACAAAAACTTCCGTCTGAAGCCAGTGAGACTATGGCATCCTCAAAGGAGACCTCAAAGGAGATGACGAGGAGGAAGGTGGGAGAGTACCTGGCTATTCAGATATAACCAAACACTAATTGTAAAATAGTGCAAATTAATTTTAATAAAATTTATTTGAACCCGCGACCTACGGATTGCTAGTCGAGAGCCACCTCAAGTAGTTTGATATGTTTGGTGACTTAGCAGGAGTGCCCGGGTTTATGGGGTGAGGTTTGTTCGGTTCTTGGCGGCGGATGCGCTTGCCTACCAAATGCGTGGTGGGCCGGATCGATTAATCCTCTTTCAACGCATCGCCTTGCAACGCAGTAGGAGAGTTGGAATCTTATGTTTATCACTCGAACACACTGACCCCCAGAATACTACCCACCCATCCATACCTATTTCCTTCCCAGAATTCACTGACCTTCCTTTCTTTCAAAATACCCCCAACACAGTATTCACAAAGATGACATGAGCCTTGAGGGTTACGATTTTCCTTAGGGCCTCCTGTGTGGAGACGATGTAAAGAAATACAAAAAATAAACAACTATCTCGCTAAAACGTTGGCGGTGACTAATGGTAGGTGTATTGGTTATCTAATATATTGGCTCCCGGGGCGGCGGTACACATAATTGTAATAATTCTCGAGGGCTCTGATGTACAGACATTATGGCTCCTGTCGATTGACGAACATATACTAAAACATCGTTGGTTGGAATCGGTGCTTGAAATGACTTTAGCCATGTTTAGTAAAAAACAAATTGGAATAAATTTTTCAGTAATTTCAATTTAAAATTTGAAAAATTAAATTCTCACCAATCTAATCACCGCAATTGTAATAGGCACATATTATGGCTATTACGCTTTGTTTCAACTTAATCATTACAAGAAACTTACGTCGGGAGAGATGGTAAAAGATACATTAAAATAAAATTTTATTCAATCAATGTTCTAAATTTCTCTTATAAAATGACTTAGACAAATCTCACCCCATGAACCCGGGCACCCCTGCTAAGTCACGAAACGTAGTAAATGATGCATTAAAATTACATTTTTGTTTAATCGAGTTCAAAAGATTTTTTAAGCATGGATTTGACGTTTTTGAAAGTTCCATTTCAATATAAATACGCGTGAGGCAGTCTATCCTCTTTAAGTACAGAGTCATTTTCATAGAATATGGATGTTCTAACGGAATCTAAAAAGTACCACAACGCGCGCGAAATTGGCGGTTACAAGTTACAACACATGCAAGCGGTCAAGTTTGTCAGAAATATATAGATCAACAAAATAAATCGTGTAAAATGTATATGCGACCGAAAAATGGGCGTGGCTTACAGCAAAATCTCGATGACACAAGTTGATCTGTAGGGATTTACATATGTATGCCAGCTTGGGTAGTGGATCAACATATCCGGGGTGGATCAACAAATGCAAACGGATCAACATATACCTGGCGTACCGTCGCGCGAGATCAACATAGTACGAGAGGGGATAAATATATATTTATATATATATATATATATATATTTATATATATATATATATTTATCCCCTCTCGTACTATGTTGATCTCGCGCGACGGTACGCCAGGTATATGTTGATCCGTTTGCATTTGTTGATCCACCCCGGATATGTTGATCCACTACCCAAGCTGGCATACATATGTAAATCCGTACAGATCAACTTGTGTCATCGAGATTTTGCTGTAAGCCACGCCCATTTTTCGGTCGCATATACATTTTACACGATTTATTTTGTTGATCTATATATTTCTGTCAAACTTGACGGCTTGCATGCGTTGTAAATTGAAAACCGCCGATTCCGCGCGCGTCGTGGTACTTTTTAGATTCTGTTAGAACATCCATATTCTATGAAAATGACTTTGTACTTAAAGAGGATAGACTGCCTCACGCGTATTTATATGGAAATGGAACTTTCGCAAACGTCAAATCCATGCTTAAAAAATCTTTTGAACTTGATTAAACAAAATGTAACTTTAATGCATCATTTACTACGTTTCGTGACTTAGCAGGGGTGCCCGGGTTCATGGGGTGAGATTTGTCTAAGTCATTTTATAAGAGAGATTTTGAACATTGATTGAATAAAATTTTATTTTAATGTATCTTTTACCATCTCTCCCGACGTAAGTTTCTTGTAATGATTAAGTTGAAACAAAGCGTAATATCCATAATATGTGCCTATTAAAATTGCGGTGATTAGATTGGTGAGAATTTAATTTTTCAAATTTTAAATTGAAATTGCTGAAAAATTTATTCCAATTTGTTTTTTACTAAACATGGCTAAAGTCATTTCAAGCACCGATTCCAACCAACGATGTTTTAGTATATGTTCGTCAATCAACAGGAGCCATAATGTCTGTAGGTACATCAGAGCCCTCGAGAATTATTACAATTATGTGTATCTATATATAATAATCTGGGGTATAATCTGGGGTTCAGTGTGTTCGAGTGATATACATAAGAATCTAAGTCTCCTACTGCGTTGCAAGGCGATGCGTTGAAAGAGGACTAATCGATCCGGCCCACCACGCAGTTATTAGGCAGGCGCATCCGCCGCCAAGCCCCTCACATACCTCACCCCATAAACTCGGGCACACCTGATAAGTCACCAAACATATCAAACAACTTGGGGAGACCTATGGCAGAAGTGTGGGTTATCAAATAAATGGTTCCCGGGGCGGCGGTACACATACCCTCCTCCCAAATTGTGATAAACTTCTACTTTCAAATGTAAAACATAATTTAAAACGTACCTAAATGACGGCCTCCGTTATCGAGGGGTAAGGCTATCGACTAGCAATCCGAAGGTCGCGGGCTCAAATAAATTTTACTAAAATTAATTTGTACTATTTTACAATTAGTGTTTGGTAACCAGATCTGAATAGCCAGGTACTTTCCCACCTTCCTCTACGTCATCTCCTTCGAGGTCCACAATACCTTCAGTCTCACAACAACCCCAATTGGGGATGCCATAGTCTCACTGGCTCCAGACGGGAGCAGTTGGGACTCTGGTGTGGTATTCAAAAAATTTTTTTTAAGATCCACACATCTTCGGATCTACCGGATCTGCCCTGATGATGGACACTGCAACGCTGTCCGAAACGTCGGCTAAAGAAGGAGTTAGCGCAACACGGCATAACACCCCAAAAACAAACAACAAAAATGCTTTTGGCCGTGAGAATCTAAAAACTTACCAGACCTAAACTTCGTTGTTAAGATAATGCAGCTGCGTGGCCGCCCGCGGATATATCCCGGCCGGCGTTCTTTTGTTATAACAACACCCTGATTAGAATACATTTAATTGTTTTGTCTTTGATTTTATAAATATTTTTAGTAAATTAAAAACGGCTATGGAATTCCACGTTTTGCCACCGCGTTTCCGTTTACTATTGATTACTTAACACGGCTAAATATTTCAAAACGACTTATTAACGATTCCAGAATGTACTTTATTTATTACTGTTTTAAAAAGGTATCTGTTTCTTTAGACAATTTTTTTTTTTATAAACTGCCTATAAACTACGTTTTATTACTTATCCACTGGAGCGATCTCTGTCATATTTTAGACCGGTCGGTGGCCGAGTTGACATCGCGTTTGGGTCCCACCCAGGCGCGGCGTAGTGTGTTCAATTCCTGGGCTGGCTAAGTCCTCCATCACAACACAAGCAACATTTTCAGCTGACTGTGGTGGTAGTAGGAGATTTTCAAATATTGCCAGGTTATTCAAAACCCGGGAATGTATGTCTTTCTTTTAAAAAAGTAGTTTATATTGTTTCCGTTTTAATGTTTTCGGGGGATAATTATACCAGTACAACTCAATTACTGTCAAACTTGTTGTGAAATCAGATATGAGCGCATCAGCAGAATGCTGCCTGCTCATTACATAATAATAATAATAATAATAATAATTGACCCCGTACTACAAATAAACCCAAGTTTTTTTTAAGTTTCTGTGAGTACAGCTCCCAAGTCTTGCTCAAGTGCATGTCCGTCCGTAACACTTAGTCAATGTACTTATTTGTTCGTTGTCCTCTTTCCTAATGTGAAGTTTATATTTTGATTTTAATTAATATATTTACACGTTGTTTGGGGTAAAGTTTTATCTCATTCATAAAAAAAACTTTTTCTTCTTCTGTTTTTATCGAGATTAAAGCAAACTATGATATTAAAATATATTTGTTTTTCTTTTTTTATTACATCAAGTAGTTACGGTTCGTGATTAAACAGATTTTCTTGAGGATATATAGTGTATTACGTTAAAAATAATTGAAATTTTGAAGAGTAAGTTTAAACTAATTATAAAAACTGCTTTTCGTCATCGAAGTTATTGAAATTGGACAACTATGTGCCTAAATTCTACATTTCAATCAACATTCCGTTAATGCTGCAATGACCCCGGGGTCGGGGTCATTGCAGCATTTCACTCAATTGGTTTATGAGTATATAGCTTAATTTATATGAGATTGAAAAAAAATCGTATACGAATTTGGTGGGCAGTTAAATTGTCTGACGTTGATTATAAGTATTTTTATCGTAAACTTTATATGCAAGACGTAGAAAATGTTAAAGTCAAATTGGTTCAATTGGCTTTGGTCTCCTCTACCGATGAAGCAAGTGATTTCATTGTATAATATTCATTGGGCCTCTGTGAAAAATTCTTCACATAAAATATAATCGAAAAAATTGATTAAATATAATTGCATTTGTAACCACCTTGTGGTGTTTTTTCACTGAAAGATGCCGACTTCCGGTCATATTGTTTAAATAATATTAAATGTGAGATAATTCTTTTAAATAAGAAGATTTAATTTTATTTAGAGAACTTTAAAATATAACGATTTCCGGTAAGATGTGACAATAATTTATACAGAATATTAATATTTAAAAAATAATGTTTATTCGATTTGAATGATTTATGCCAATCATTGGGACTTTCTTTTCAAGAGTTATGTGATTATAAAGTTTACGATTTTTTTTAAATCCTAATAAAAAGTGATAATCGATAAAAATTGGGTGAATTCATTGGTTATAACTTATAATATAGATCATTTTGTATGTCTCCATATTCAAATTCGGAGGTATGACTTTTTTATGTGACACATCTCACTAGAGCGCCCCTGTCTTTACACGTTAAATACAGAGAAACTATGTCGCCACCTAGTTGGGCAGCGTTATGGGGCGGGTTAAGGTAGGGTCTGTAGGAATGAATTTATTAATGCGGGTCTTAAAGAGGCCCGGATTATATGGAGGAGGAAAAACAGATGCCGATAGCTCGTTCCACATGCGAGCCGACTTACGATAAAACGAGTTGGAGAAACGACCCGTTCATATATAAACAGGCTCTAATAAAATACACCTAGAATAGACACAGCATACGCACATTTCGTCATACATGATTTTACCGCACATATGCCTCAGGGATCTCATTTCTACAGTATTCAGTCTACTTTCAGCCTTCTTCTGCCAGTTTCATGCTCATTTCCATATATTAGGGTAGGTACCAGCACTCCATTGTGGACTTGCCGGATCGAAAGAGACTGGTTAAGGGATACCTTTTGGCCATAAAAATCTAAAATGGCGGCAAAAGGAATAATGTTATATGGTATATTTTGAACTTCTTGCCACCTCTCCTGATTACGCTTCGTGACTTAGTAGGGGTGGCCGGGTTCTTGATTATAATGGGTAATTATTTAAAATGGGTAATCAATGGATGATTGAACGCGGTTAGAGATAGCAAAAAACTGTCCAAAGAAGCGAAACTCCACGATGGAGTGCTGGTACCTACCCTAATATATGGAAATGAGCATGAAACTGGCAGAAGAAGGCTGAAAGTAGACTGAATACTGTAGAAATGAGATCCCTGAGGCATATGTGCGGTAAAATCATGTATGACGAAATGTGCGTATGCTGTGTCTATTCTAGGGGTATTTTATTAGAGTCTGTTTATATATGAAACGACCCGTTCTCATAAAGACAACATCAACTTTATTGTGAACGTGCGTTCCGCTCGTGACCGCCGAGTATCACGCACGTGCACCGGGGATCAATGCTGCTAGCTCCTTTTAACAGGCTCTAATAAAATACCTGTAGAATAGATTTCGTCATACATGATTTTACCGCACATATGCCTCAATGATCTCATTTCTACAGTATTCTGTCTACTTTCAGCCTTCTTCTGCCAATTCCATGCCTCATTTCCATATATTAGGGTAGGTACCAGCACTCCATTGTGGACTGCTAGCTTCTCTTCTTTGGACAGTTTTTAGTTAGCTCCAACCGCGTCCAATCACCCATTAATTACCCATTATAACCAAGAACCCGGCCTACCCTACTAAGTCACGAAGCGTAATCAGGAGAGATGGTAAAAGATACAGGTTCAAAGTTTCCTACGTAACATTATTCCTTTTGCCGCCATTTTGGATTTTTATGGTCGAAAGGTATCCCTCAACCAGTTTCTTTTTCGATCCGGCCCGCCACGCAGTAGATGGGCAAACGCATCCGCCGCCAGGACTTAGACAAACCTCACCCTATGAACCCGTGTACCCCTGCTAAGTTATGATTTTTTTATGGATTTGTTTTTGCGAAATTTTCGTTTCAATCTAAATACGCATACATTTCTTATAAACAATTCAAGCAACACACGTCATTTTGATTTGAAACGGTACCATCTCACAGTCATTTCATGCGATATTCGACTCTAGAGACTAATACTTTGGGTTCAATATCACAAAAGATTACGGAATCACATAAAACCTTGTGATGAACAGTCCACCGATTGCCCCTTGATTGGTTCATTTAGTAAAACCATATATAGGGACACAGATCAACTTTGTCTAATAACTTCTTACCTGAATCAACATACTACGGGAATAGATCAATATATATGAGATCAACATAAGTATGCCAATTTGGGTAGATCAACATAAATTATGCATCCGATTTCCATACAAAATTTGAAAATTTTATTAACAGTATATCAAATGGTTTTTCTGGCAAACTGGCAACATTGATAATTATTGTACCACTGTTGTCAGTTCATACAGATGTATTCCATAATAGCCAAGTTATTTGGTGTTAAAGGTGGATCAACTTAGTCTAACAACTTCTTACTGGATCAACATACTACGGGAAGAGGACAATATATATATATATATATATATATATATATATATATATTTACATTTGTTTCTTTATTCGTCCCCTATAGACTGTCACGAAAATAATTCCTATTGTCGAAAATAATTATATTCCTGACTTTACCTGGCCAGTGAAGGAATTAATTCACGAGCTTGAATTTGACTGGCAACATTTTTTGGTATTTTGGACCGTTTCCGCAGAGGAACGTCACTTCTTGAATTCACGCCAGGAAAAGGAACGACGTGGATTTGATTATGTCACATAATCAAAGTGATTGACATGTTTTTTTTTAACTTTTGCGGGCAATTCTTTTTGTTAAGAATGATTATCCGCGTGCCATCGTGATATTTTGGTGTTTTCAAAATGTGAACTTTCTTTTCGTTTTAAAATGTTAAGTGTGCTGAGTGGCACCGGGAGTTGTTGCTTATCCCTTGCGAATCGAAAAACATCTGCCGCTGGAGATGATGAAGTACCTGTTGAATTATGAAACAAATGCACCCCAATACCAAGGAGTTATTTGAACCTTATTTGTGGGCCCCCTCGATGGAAAAGGCCTCGATGTGCCCCATCTACTAACACGTTGGTGGCTACCCTCGCCTTATTGAGCGAGCTCGCCTTTGAAGGAATCAGCTCCGCGGGATGCATGCTGTGGTTGGATTCAGAATCGTCACGTACGAGAGATCATGCTCCGCCCATACGAGTTGTTCCATGTACTTTCTACGTAGTTTATTAGATTAGCTCAATTTTACGTCGGGTCTACAGGTATTATGATTGCTTATTATTTATTTTGCAAATGCTGACTACTAATTTATAATTTATTTTGGTTAAATAAACATTATATGATTGCTCCTAGCCGACTTTTTTATTTCAGAACAAAAATGTAACCTTTCTTTTTCCCAATGACAGCACAAGCCTTGCCACACTTTAACCTGAGGGATCTCATTTGCCCCGGCAATAGTTTTTTACACAAAATTTAATACCCCGTGCCTTATATGTTATAAGAATCAAAACAACGAGACCGATTTCGTTGAAAATTTCAAAGTTTATTTTTACAAAAGTAAATTCTTTAGATTAATATTATTTCCACCTTAAAAATAACCATAAAACTTTACTCGTAATCATTAATAATTTCGAGCAACGCTGGTTACACGTCAGATTTGTTTAACCCCTTTAAGCGGTACTATTGATGGTAGCTGGTAATTTGCAATTTTGAGCAGTGAAAATATGAGGAAATCGCATTTAACACTCGGGAAATCAAACTATCAAAACATGAATACGTTAATAAGGTTATTTTAACATCGACTCCACATAGCTGCCCCTGAGGAATATACGTATAATTTTCAGGAATGCTGTATGAAGGGTCAAGCTTTGGTATATTTATTTATTTATTAACGCTATTTTTCGGGGCTTTTACATCTGAATATTAAGAAATATACATTATTTATTGTACATAACTGAATTGCTTCATTAACAACATTTTATATTTGTTTAAAGATAAACTGAAGATGTCCACTGACTTAGTATAATTGTTTCCGTCCATTAGCATTCTGGGCAAAGAGGAATACATATGGTAGTTAGTCCCAGAATTTCTGCATAGGATAATAACATATTGATAGACGCAGTATTTGAGAGAGATCCCTAGTTTATTGTTTATGTTGTTAGATTTTAATTTAACATTAATCAATAAATCAGTCCTGATCTGATTTAAATACTGACATACTTTTCACAGTCCTGATTTGATTCACTTTATTGGCCTGTGGTACGGTAAATCGTTCAACCGGTATAGTCAATTTATGGTTAATCTTACAACTGGTATCTATATAAATCTCCATTTATTTATTATAATTTTAAACATTGTTTATTAATATGTACGAGTATATATTACGTACATTTCGGATATATAAAACTCGTAAGTCAAACTCAGAAAATGGATATCTTGCATCTTCACCATAAAATGGATAATGTAAACGTAAATCAAATCAAGTGCTTGAAACATTTTGATAGTACAATTTAATTTAATAACTTTACAGTATGAATAAGGTATGCAGCATTTAGAATTCTAATGATTAAGCAGTTCATAAGTGTGATTAATATATTAAATGACGCATGCTCGTTCATATCAAACGTTTATGTTTTTTTGCAGACGAGCACAGTGAAAAAAATAGACTCAAAATAAGTAAGTTTACTTTAGTATCATAGTATACGTATTAGTTCAAGATGTGTTGAATGTATCATTCCATTACATTTAATCTAAAATATACATAATACCTAATAAAAGCGTGGGTATACTGCGCGCAGAAGGATGCAATATAGTGCGAGGCGTCCTTGAGCTATTTAACCTCGAGTTCAAATCAAAATAAGTTTACATTTCCCGGCTGTATTCTAAATTTTATAGAATAAATAATACTTTTTCTTATGGGTGTTTAAAGTGGTGAACGGAATACTCATCAAAATGACAATTCAACAAACAAATTAGGTTAAATTCGTAAGGTTTATATGTTACTTTTTTTCCACCCTTTTTAATAACTAAATCACCTTTTAAAGGTGTGCTAAATTGTCAATGTATTGAAATAACATTGAGCAGTTTAAAGTAAAGTTCTCAATAAGTCGTAGATTTCAAATGATTTGGTGTGAATATTATTTTCTCGAGTTATGGATTGAATTTTTCATCTGAATTGAACTTTTTAAAGTTAAGTAAAGTAATATTGAAAATGTTTTGATTGTAAATGAAGGTATCTAATCTAGGTTATTTTGAGATATAATTTTCGTATTGAAGGAGGCGCCATTTGATAATGTTGATTCGAGAAAAATTCAATACTTTTTCCATCATCGGTTATTGAATCCACAACTTATACAGAAGCTTACCCATTTAAAACATGGAGGTAGTTACTTGTTAAAAACAGTGGCGGCACGTGACTTTTGGGTGAGAATGCTAATATTATATAAATGTCATTATTGATGTCGTTGTAGCTGAAAACGATTTTTTATTTATTTCGAAAAATCGATTTTTTGTATGAATGTTTTCACGTGTTCTCACGGCCAAACTGAAATTTCATGAAAATCTTCATACAAAAAAACAAATTTTCGAAAAAAAAACGTTTTCAGCTACAGCTACATCAATAAAGCCATTTTTTGTATTATTATCACTCTAGAACACCTAAAAATCACGAGCCGTCACTGGTTAAAAGACCAGTTTTTATTTTAAACCGCAAAGTAATATTATAAATAAAAATGAAATAAGTTATATTTTAATTCCTGATATCCGATGCAAAGTTCACGTTGCAATTTATTTATATTATTTTTAGATGTCATATTTTGAAATGGCTGTCCATCCTTTTGTTTTCTTATAGTTTTCAGAGTAATATGCTAGTTATCAAAACTTATTTATCGAAAGACGTCGATAGGTACTTCTAATTTACTCTTGTCTTCCAGCTGTGGTACATCGTGTACCTACCTACATTATATTCATTATTACCGTTAAAAAGTAATGAAAGAAATATGAATACCTTATATTTTGGTTGTTTTGGTTCAGAGTAAGATTGTAGAGGGTTACCTATCCAAAATACTATTTTCCAATTCCAGAACGCAGAGGGCAGCTCCTGGCATATAGGCAATTTATACACCACCCATAGAGTAAAATAATTGGTTAGGTTTGGTTATATTATTTTTCTACACATAAATAAATTATAAGGTCAAGGTAGACAATTTCATTATACATTACTAGTTTATAATTTATTTAGACGAGCTACAGAATTTCACTAAACCTTTAAATTCAATCTAGTGATACTTTTTCATTGAATGTTTTAAAAAATATCACTATTCTAATTTAACACATTAAAAAAATAATTTAATAGGTAAGTACAGCGGTTATTCAATGGTTTTTAAACAAATTGAAGGAGTTTGAGAATATATTTTTTTTGGCTAACTTATTTTAACGCGTTTCATTTAAAAAATTGAAATTAATTTAAAAAATATTTTTTCTAAAATTCTTTAAAGACAAACATTCACGGATTACGAATAACGTGACAATGTTTGAATAACTACGTCCTATATTATTATACCCAGAAAATGTTGCTTGTGCAACGATGGAGGATTAAGCTAGCTGATAAATTGTATCCATGATACTTGCGTGACAACCTGATGCATTTGTCAAGCTACTAACCAATCAAAGCATTAAACTTATTTTTTAAATTAAACTACAGCTTCTGATTTTATTGAGTGAAATTGAAGAAGCGTTTTAGTATTTTTTTAAACCTTCGTGTATTTTCCTAATTTTGCGAGGGGTCAATCACAAAAATAAATACATTTTTGAGGTCACAGATACATATTTGTGGGTAAGCCTATTGGAAATCAATTTTACGTGTTATTATGAAGAAACCTTTCAGATATTCTAGCGACGCTCTCTTCAAGGAATTTAATGTACTAGACGTACGACAGTGTTATATAAAAAAAAATTGTTTTCCATGTTCATAAAAATAAAAACAAAATGAAAACAGCCGAACACAAACATCAAACCAGAAGTAAGGGAAAAATTACCTTTCCGTTCCAACAAGCAAAAGAGCGGCTTATCAAAAAATATTTTCAATTCTCGGTCCTAAAATATATAATAAAATTTCCTCTCAGCTGAAACTGTGTGAATTGTCATCCTTCGGTTCAAGAGTGACTAAATGGTTGTTGGATCTAGGCAGGACTGATTCCGAAATGTTACTAAAAATGTAATTTGATAATTATTTATCTCCAACGCCTCTATGTATCTTTTTAATGTATCTTTTTGTATATCTTTTATGAATTTTCGTTTTAACATAGTTATTTTATCTAGTCTTAAATATTGTATTCGTCTAAGATGTGATGTTTTGAATATCCACAAAAATAAACGATAAATAATAAAATAACGTGCTCTAAAAATTTTTTGTTTGGGCTAACAGATGGGATTTGTTGACAGGCGGGCTAGAAGTGCCATGTTCCCACGGGAAAGGAGGAGAGATCGATGAAACAGTCGAGTCTTGAATTCGGATACGTTGACAGCCCCGAGAGGTGAATGCAAGCCAGAAGTGATGTGTGAGTTTGCAATTGGTTAGTGAGTTCAGATGATGTTGGAAAGCTTTGTTGGTTTCTGAATTAAAGTGAAATATTATTGAACCGGTTTTTGTGTGAAGTGAAAGTGATTGGACTCAGTGAGAAAACAATTAATAATAATGACAATAATAATAATTGGATAATTTGTAGAGCGCCGTTTTGTAAAAACCCACCTCAGGGGCGCCAGGTGTTGTGCAATCGCGATTGTGTTATAAAGTTGTGTTGATTTAAACGTGATTTCGTATACAGTTCGAACTAGATTGCTTGTCTTAAAAACATGAAAATAATAAAAATAATGATTGCATTTTTAAAACAGAGTGAACTTATAAAGGCAGGGAGTGTTTAATCGGGCTAGGTTATTGATTTGGCGAGATGGCATTCTATCCACGGAGACCGAAAACCAGAGAATCAAATAAATTATTAACTGTGGGTTCGAATCCTGACAGATTAGGGAGGTACAATTTTATTTACAGGAATATTTAATTACCCTTTTATAAGCGTAGGGAGGAGGTCGAAAATTAAAGTGATTTAGCTATATAGTGTAACCAGGTAAGCTTCACGCTGAGAATGAGAGGTGACTAACTGGGTGAGTTTTTATATTATTTATTAAATTTCAGAGGACCTTTTTAAAAGACGGATACAACCGAGGTACAGGAACTAAGTTTACGACACCTGCCGCCCAAATAATGTTATCATTAACAGGGATGTGCTAGGCGAACCGTCAATCAGCTGTGAGCGAGAGACGAGTCAACGACCTTTTCATATATAGGACAAGACGCAGGTACAGTCAGTCAAAGGGGAAGTTTTGCTAGCGTATGACCGCCCAAATAGAAAGCGATCGGATGCAACCAGACAAAACAGAATGAAAACTTTTCTTCTGTTATTTGACTTTCTAATTTAATACTTTTCATCTATTGTTTGACTTTCTAAGTTACGAATTGGGATGCACAAAAACAAATCTAAAGCCGAAAGAGGGAGATGGTAATCTCCGAAATAAAACTACCAACCGAACAACTTTTCTCAACAGGTACCTTTCGAGAGGTAGGCAGCCTCTTTAAATTAAATGCAAAAATCAAACCAATTATCCGTTTATACCTACCTGAGAGGATAGGTATTTAGTAGGAGTTATCCATACCTAATACACGAGGATGCTAGTAACCTCATAAAATAATTACTAGAACCGAATATTAAAATACAGACAGTCCTCATCCTTAATTTGGCATTTCGAGTAGACCTTACATATATCTCACATGATAATTGGCTGAATGGGTAGGCACACAACCTATCGTTAAAAAGCAGGCTAAATGTCGACAAGATCGTCGTGTGTTATCTATGTATTGACCTAGAAAGGGATGTAAATCCCCGACGGCGTGGGAGTTACAATGTTTTCTAGAGGTGGCTCGTAACTTAGGACCTTACGTGTCACATTTTCGCGACTAGATTCGTGACAAGGGATGTCATGGCTTTCCCCTTCTACACTCAGTAAAGTAGGTTATCCTGGAGGTGTATGAGATTGGGGCAATTCTGAAATTGGTGATGAGACCTGGTTTTCTTTATTCTGGCGTGACGGTTGCCGATTTGGAACAAGGGGAGACCCGGCCGGTTGTGATATCCAGACACGCAGATATCGATCGCCTTGCTCAAATTATCATCCATCAGTTTTGTTTGGTAAGAGGAGGAGTCAATCTTAGCTTGAAAAAAATTCATTTCCTTTCCTCTCCTTCCTCTCCTAAAATATATACATGGATGGCGCCGACAACTAACACCATAAATTTATCGTATGTATATCACATATATAAAATCTAACACTTTATTATATTCACATTACCCTACGACAGGTAGAATCGAGTAGCTAGTGGGGGGGGGGGAGCAGGCGACTTAGAAGATAAGGTTTATAAAATGGTTTTAAAACACAGCGGTAATGGATTCAACTCACTCTATCTCAAAAGAACCAAGGGATACCACACATACATAGATAACTAGGTTTCTAAACCGAGAAACAAAAAACCAACACAACGTTCGGTGAAGCCTTTTTATACTGAACCGTCACGTGAAATGAGTACGTTCAAGGTCGTACGTCACGTAGACAAACTAGAATCAAAAGAGAGGAGCAAAGGCTCGTAGAGACGGCAGGGGAGGAATTTTCCATCCCTGCGAACACATATGCAAAGCCTTATGGAAAAGTTACCTATGGGACTTAAGGAAAATTATCGTAGAAAGAAGAGAAGGAAAAGTTTGAAGTAGAAAGGGTAGATCATTACATCTGATGCCGCAAACCAGGAGAGATAGATTTAAGAGCTGGCTTGAGTTCATTACTGTTGTTGAGAAAAAAATGGATTTCATAAACCTTATTAATTCACATTAACAGCAAAAGAAATGGTACCTATCGTCAAAAATGATAACAGAGACATCGTGCTTCAAAGGCAAAATAGAATAAACAGACAGACCCGGAAATCATTGAATTCATTGTGACGACAAAAAACATCTAAAATGTTCATAAACAACGAAGCCAAAGGATAAACAAACATCGAAATCGGATTAATTATAACACAAGAATAAGATAGCTGGGACAAATCTAAAATAAACATTGCATTCGGATATCGTGAAGTATATGGCATATTTTATACCGTTGATATTAGAATAACTGTAAACAATTATTGTTTATTCCAGATCTAAAAGGCAGAGAATGTTTAAGTCATAAATAAAAAGACGGAAAAAAACCATCGGATCACCGCCGAGGACACAAAATAAAAACAAATCAACATGAAAATAAATAACACTCGAACATAATACAAATAACGTATTGAGATGAAACAACACTGTTTAAACAAAACTCGGAGTTTAAAATTCGAAAATAAACAAGTGTGACATGACATATTGAATTTCTACCCATAGAGACACAAAAACACTTGAAAAAGCTGAGGGCGGAAAAAAACTCACCAGTAGAACAAGCCGATAATCACGGGAACCAAAAAATAAACAGATGCTAGGTTAGAAACGAAGAACAGGGGCGCTCAACATTTTGGAAGAATTAAAATAAAATTTAAAATAAAAATAAAAAATAAATACAGAGGTATTCGAGAAACGTAAATTACCTATAGTTATTTCTAATCCCATCGACTAACACGTGGAAGCGAGATTACCCGCTGGGCTTAGAACTAAAGGGAGGCTGTGATGTTTTGAATATCCACAAAAATAAACGATAAATAATAAAATAACGTGCTCTAAAAATTTTTTGTTTGGGCTAACAGATGGGATTTGTTGACAGGCGGGCTAGAAGTGCCATGTTCCCACGGGAAAGGAGGAGAGATCGATGAAACAGTCGAGTCTTGAATTCGGATACGTTGACAGCCCCGAGAGGTGAATGCAAGCCAGAAGTGATGTGTGAGTTTGCAATTGGTTAGTGAGTTCAGATGATGTTGGAAAGCTTTGTTGGTTTCTGAATTAAAGTGAAATATTATTGAACCGGTTTTTGTGTGAAGTGAAAGTGATTGGACTCAGTGAGAAAACAATTAATAATAATGACAATAATAATAATTGGATAATTTGTAGAGCGCCGTTTTGTAAAAACCCACCTCAGGGGCGCCAGGTGTTGTGCAATCGCGATTGTGTTATAAAGTTGTGTTGATTTAAACGTGATTTCGTATACAGTTCGAACTAGATTGCTTGTCTTAAAAACATGAAAATAATAAAAATAATGATTGCATTTTTAAAACAGAGTGAACTTATAAAGGCAGGGAGTGTTTAATCGGGCTAGGTTATTGATTTGGCGAGATGGCATTCTATCCACGGAGACCGAAAACCAGAGAATCAAATAAATTATTAACTGTGGGTTCGAATCCTGACAGATTAGGGAGGTACAATTTTATTTACAGGAATATTTAATTACCCTTTTATAAGCGTAGGGAGGAGGTCGAAAATTAAAGTGATTTAGCTATATAGTGTAACCAGGTAAGCTTCACGCTGAGAATGAGAGGTGACTAACTGGGTGAGTTTTTATATTATTTATTAAATTTCAGAGGACCTTTTTAAAAGACGGATACAACCGAGGTACAGGAACTAAGTTTACGACACCTGCCGCCCAAATAATGTTATCATTAACAGGGATGTGCTAGGCGAACCGTCAATCAGCTGTGAGCGAGAGACGAGTCAACGACCTTTTCATATATAGGACAAGACGCAGGTACAGTCAGTCAAAGGGGAAGTTTTGCTAGCGTATGACCGCCCAAATAGAAAGCGATCGGATGCAACCAGACAAAACAGAATGAAAACTTTTCTTCTGTTATTTGACTTTCTAATTTAATACTTTTCATCTATTGTTTGACTTTCTAAGTTACGAATTGGGATGCACAAAAACAAATCTAAAGCCGAAAGAGGGAGATGGTAATCTCCGAAATAAAACTACCAACCGAACAACTTTTCTCAACAGGTACCTTTCGAGAGGTAGGCAGCCTCTTTAAATTAAATGCAAAAATCAAACCAATTATCCGTTTATACCTACCTGAGAGGATAGGTATTCAGTAGGAGTTATCCATACCTAATACACGAGGATGCTAGTAACCTCATAAAATAATTACTAGAACCGAATATTAAAATACAGACAGTCCTCATCCTAAATTTGGCATTTCGAGTAGACCTTACATATATCTCACATGATAATTGGCTGAATGGGTAGGCACACAACCTATCGTTAAAAAGCAGGCTAAATGTCGACAAGATCGTCGTGTGTTATCTATGTATTGACCTAGAAAGGGATGTAAATCCCCGACGGCGTGGGAGTTACAATGTTTTCTAGAGGTGGCTCGTAACTTAGGACCTTACGTGTCACATTTTCGCGACTAGATTCGTGACAAGGGATGTCATGGCTTTCCCCTTCTACACTCAGTAAAGTAGGTTATCCTGGAGGTGTATGAGATTGGGGCAATTCTGAAATTGGTGATGAGACCTGGTTTTCTTTATTCTGGCGTGACGGTTGCCGATTTGGAACAAGGGGAGACCCGGCCGGTTGTGATATCCAGACACGCAGATATCGATCGCCTTGCTCAAATTATCATCCATCAGTTTTGTTTGGTAAGAGGAGGAGTCAATCTTAGCTTGAAAAAAATTCATTTCCTTTCCTCTCCTTCCCCTCCTAAAATATATACATGGATGGCGCCGACAACTAACACCATAAATTTATCGTATGTATATCACATATATAAAATCTAACACTTTATTATATTCACATTACCCTACGACAGGTAGAATCGAGTAGCTAGTGGGGGGGGGGGAGCAGGCGACTTAGAAGATAAGGTTTATAAAATGGTTTTAAAACACAGCGGTAATGGATTCAACTCACTCTATCTCAAAAGAACCAAGGGATACCACACATACATAGATAACTAGGTTTCTAAACCGAGAAACAAAAAACCAACACAACGTTCGGTGAAGCCTTTTTATACTGAACCGTCACGTGAAATGAGTACGTTCAAGGTCGTACGTCACGTAGACAAACTAGAATCAAAAGAGAGGAGCAAAGGCTCGTAGAGACGGCAGGGGAGGAATTTTCCATCCCTGCGAACACATATGCAAAGCCTTATGGAAAAGTTACCTATGAGACTTAAGGAAAATTATCGTAGAAAGAAGAGAAGGAAAAGTTTGAAGTAGAAAGGGTAGATCATTACAAAGATAACTTGAAATCTGTAAATGTGACTGTCCTAAAACGGGAATCCTTCCTAGTTGGACAGTCAAAAGCATAAAATGTAATCAATATTATAAAAAATATATCCATGATTTGCCTAATTAGCCATCTAAGGCTGATGCAAGCGTAGTCAATTAGATTAAAAAATTATTGATTAGACTGTCTGAACATGTAAAATGAATGAACAATATAAGATTGTAAGGAAAGTGTCATATGTATAGTCGGGGACACTCAAAGCATAAATTACACAATTTAGTGAATTAAATGCTTGAATCGGGTCATGTCAAAGATTAGAATAGCGGAAGAGCATGTATGAGACAATGTATGCATGTGGATGAAGCAAGTAGCGTGTGCCAATAAAAAAATGTGTCCATCCTCTCTGCTAAACTTTGAGGTTATCTGGAGAAAGTCTTAACGTTTTTTTAATACATCGGGCTAATTTTGGAAATATCATTTTTACTTCAGCGATTTTGTAATGTTTTTAAATAAAGTTTTTATGCGTAGGTGTATATAGGCCTACAATTTTTAGTTCAATTCCTTTAGGTAAATACCAAAAAAAAAATTAAATTTTTCAAATTTTATAATTTTTTAAATTTTTAAACATTAATTTTTTAACACCCGCCAAACTGCCAAAATATTTTGTCAGTATTTTCACTGGGAGATGATTTTATTTAACAGGTAATGATTTCTTTTATAATTCATACTTTTTAATATTCTAACTAACTTACTAACAAGCTGTTTTCTACAAGGCATATAGGATGGACCGCCATACTAATCTATTTTTCTCACACGCCTTCATTTTCATTCATTTATTATCTCGTACGTACTTTTGACTTTCTCGTACGTATAGTATGATTAACTTCATCACTAAAAACACACGAGAATATATATTATACCACTGAGCAGAATAGAAAATCTATAAAATGTGATATCGATTTGAAAAAAGGTTTCGTCAACTTGTATAAAACCTTGAAATATAAATATTAAATTGATTCTTTAACAGATCATTCAAAAATGATTTCGGATTTTTAATTTTATATTTATTCACTTCAGGCAACGTACATACTTCTATGGATTTTTCTCTTTAGTGCATTTCACCAAATGGTTTTTATAATACTTAAAATAACCCAGAATTATTTTACTCAGTGCCTCAATGTCAATCGTTTTGTCATTTGCGGCTGCAAGCTGCTGGATAGTTCGATCAGTTCCAGCTTGCTTAACATATAAATTAATGCAAATTTGATAGATTTACACGATTCGCATCAATTTCAGCGATGTGATTTTCGCGAATATATTACATTGGTTGAACAATTTATTTCCCATGGGGGAAAGTAGCTCCACGTTTGAAATTTTGATTTGGTAATAATGTCAGTGATATAATTTGTAGGTCTGTCAACAGTTCCCATCGTGAATAAAAACACAGTAATTGCCAAAGTTAAGTTGAAAAATGAGTTGTGTATGTGAAGTTTATTAGAATCGAATTTTATGTTTTACCATTTTTTTTTAATATCTCGTTTTTTTGTAGTAAAAAAAGATGAAATTGTGTTTGACGTTATGGCAATTTTACTTATCTTGATAGGTAAAGACGCAGTATTCCTGTTTATGTAAATAAATACACAGTTCCTGCGCTTAAATTACTGCGGGTGTACTTACATGAACGAACACACTATGATTTCATCGGTGTCCGGATAAATCATCACAATGATAATTCATCACATCTTTAAAAACTTACATAAAGTCATGGAAAGTGATAAAACAAAAACTTTAATAACTGGGTTAAGTAGGTTAGGTTAGGTTAGGTTAAGTTAGTTAGGTAAGGTTAAATTTTTTTTTCTTCGTTTCTAATCACTTTATATCACTTTTTAAAAGTTTGTTGAGTTATCATGGAACCGATTTCATCTACCAAATTGAAATACACACTGATACCGCATTATTTTTTACTCTACTGCTTAAATAATTGGTGTTTTAACGTATTATTACTAGATTTATCAGATTATAAGCACTTAAATCTCCAAAACAACCAGCATAAAAACCACTACAATAACCACAACCACAACCCCCACCACAACCGTTAAACAACCAAATTTTCACAGTAAACACCTCTAAAACCACCACCGCAACCATCGCTAGAACAAGCATCACCACAATCATTATCATAACCACCAAATTAATACCACTACGACAACCACCACAATAACCGCAACTACAAAAACCACTACCACAACCAACAAACAACTACCACCACAATAACTACCATAACAACCACCACAACAACGATCACAATAACCACCACCAAAATCGCTAAACATCTACCACCATAATATTCCCACAATAAACATCGCCAAAACCACAACCACAACAATAAATACCACAACCAACAAACAACTACAACCACAACAACTTCTATAACAACCACCACAACCACCACGCCAATGACCACAACCACAACAACCACCATAATCACTACTACAACCAACAAACAAATATCACCACTACAAGCAACACCACAACAACCACCACAATCACAACCAACAAACAACTATCACCACAACAACTACTATAAAAACCACCACCACAACCTCCACCACAACCTCCACCACAATCACCACTAAAACCACCACCAGCAAACTACTCCACCACTACCAAAAAAACCACCACAACCACGAAAAAACTACCACTACAATAACACCACCACACTACCACCACTACAACCACTACTACAACCATCACCACAACCACCTCCACCACCACCTCCACGACCACAATCAACTTCCACCTCAACAAACACCACCACAACCACTAATACAACCAGCACCACAACCATCGCAACAACCAAAACAAAAAACAAAACAATCACTACAAAAAAACACAACAACCACCACAACAATAAAATATGTAAAATATATTTGATGTTATGTACGTTGTAGATTAAATGTTCAAGATTGAAACGTTGCTTGAATTGACTTTAGACGTGTTTGGTGGCTAGATCTGAATAGTCAGGTACATCCATCTTATTCTCCTCCCCACTCCTTTCGCCTTACAACATTCGCAAAACAAGGATTCCAGTCTTTTTAGATGACAGTACTTGCGATACTTTTGACGTTTTCTATTTATACTGCTTTTTCACTTGCATATATGCACTGTCGTTGGTGAGTAAAAAACAGAAAAATGATAGATTTGAAACAGATATTATTATATTTTACAAACTTTTTAAAAGAGATTATACTGAACAAGTATTCACAAGTGTTTTGACAAAATATTAGTACCTTAGGCCAAGTATGAATATGCTAAAAGGTTAAATCAAAACTGAAAAATTTGACAACTGATTCTGGAGAATGATTCCCATGTTAATTATATCGTATTTTCTTACCACGGCAGCGTAGACATTGCGTCTAAAACAATCCGTTCTATTTTTCGATTAGTCAATATATCAAAACCAAAATTTCACCAGTAATAATATTTATAAGTAGGTCCTTAAATACCTACCTACCTATTTATGAACCATGAACTTTATGTAATATTTTTTAATATTTCAATTAAGGAATTATACGATTTGTCCAATGAAACGTCGCCATCTCAATAAAAAATAAATTTAAAACTATCTTCAGGCATAAAAGACACACAACTCATAGAAGGATATACGTTTGTGAGAACTCTGGCTGGATAAAGGGGTGGTATTCAACACCACCACCATCTCGACTTCGAACGAACACAAAAAAAATACAGACAAAATGTATGCCAAACGGTAGAATTTAAGACAGGACTTCACTACGATTAGCCTCAAATATACATTGAATATTTTAAAACCCATACAAGCTATACAGGCATAGAATAAATAAGAATAGAAGAAATGCGATGTTGGGGTGACACATATTTGTATTTGTATTCTGACATATCTTTAAATACAAATATGTCAGAATACTTACTTAATAATCAAATTAACTTATCAAATCAAAAAAATACACCCTATAGTCCTATTTTTAACTTATTTCCCGCAATCCATCCTAACCCATGATAGTATATATGTGTTGTAGCGTGATTCATTATTAATATTATCATATATCTAAATATTTTCCTTTAGTTAATGTAAAATACAACAAAAAATTCTTTTTTTTAATATCTCATAGATTACAGTTAACTGTTGTTTGTTCATTTACTTGGGATTATGATGTGTATTGATGTTTCCCCCCCAGTAATTGATTATTGTATTGTTGTCTCCCTCCCACTAATTGATTATCCATTTTACCTATGTCAAATATTTTGTCTCCCTCTAATTTTGTTCTTTCTCCCTCTGTCACTCTTATATATAAGCCATAACTCTGTCTTAGCATTTCGTTATTATTATATCCTGAAGAAGCTTGGTCGAAGTGAAACCGGTCGATATATGAAATAATAAATTCGTGGTTAAATACAAAGTGTTTGTGTTTTATTTTATAATATAATATCTAACCACAAAGTAATTGCTTCCTATGAAAAAAAAAAATAAATAAATAATTAAATCAATTTTATGTGATAATAGAGCGTTAGCGCATTATTATCCGAAGGTAACCTTGAAGGTAGTTACGGATGCCTCAACCAAAAGTTTAGGTTTATTAACATATGTTTATGAAAATAATTTACAGAGACCTATTTCTTTTGTTTCTCGTAAATTTTCAGAAGCGGAAAAGAAATATTGCTATTGTTTTCACATTTAAACATTTTTTTAGTACATTTATGGAAAGAAATTTATATAAGAAATTAATAAAGAACCTTAAATTTTAATTTTATTTGATTTTAATTTATTTATTTTCCTACTTTATGTCCGGGTTAAATCTTCCCTACAGGAAAAACTAAACCCTTCAATACACTTTTCCACAAATGATCATCTAGTCCTAGTCAATCCAAAATACAAAAAAATACGTCAACTAACCTGAGATCAAATGGGAAAATAATTCACCGACTTCATATCAGGGGGTTCGGCTCGGTAGAACTCCTAACTGGACCTATAAATCGTACTGATCCCTCAATATAAATATTTAAAAAATCTTTAGTATGTATTTAAAATGACTGATTTTTGCATTTTTATATATAAATTCTTTGACAGATCTAATACGCTTAAATTTTGAGTGAGAGAGCTAGGTATAATGCCAATAGCCGAAATAACAAATGGTAATATTTTTATAGTCTGAGAATGCAAAATTCTTTAAATCTCATTTCCTAAATCTGTTTTTTTTCTTATTTTTTCAGAAACAGATTTTTGAATATTACAGGAATTTAGAAAAGCGACATCAATGATATAACATATATTTTTTAATTTTGTCTGTAAGTATAGGTTTATCATAATCTATTTTATAAATTCATTTTCTAAAAATAAATTTGGTTCGTATTCATAATATGGTACTATATTACGGCAGTCAATTAAGTTATGTTTAATTTCAAAACTTTGGTAAATTTTTAAAAAAACTTGATTATACCTAAATGTATACTCGGACGGTGCTAATACAGAAAATTCCGATATAACATATTCTATAGTTTCCGGAAAAGCCAAACATTTTCTACATAAATCGTAAGTGTGATTTGTATCTTTGATTATATGCTTCCTATAATTTTTAGTATTAATGACACTATCCTGAATGTCAAGCATAAATCCTTCTATTTCTGCGCTCAACTCTCCAACCATTTGTTTGACGAAAGTTTATCAACATACGTTTAAATCGTCGTATAAATTTAAAGGTGTAATGTTTAAATTAATTATTATCTTTATTATAGTATAAATTACTCGCCTGAAATATCCATAAAAATTGAAAATGTCTTCCGCGTAAAAATAAATGCCGCTGACGAGAATTGAACCCGCACCTTCTAAAGTCCGGTCAGGTGCTCTGGACTACTGAGAAACATCGGCTTATTCCAACCAGCCAAATAATATGTACAAGTACTTCCATTAATAATTAATGATTATCTTTTGTGCTATACATAAAAAAACCTTATCTTATAAACATTAATTTATTAATAATATTATTGTTTTTGTTTGAACGTGGAACACGAAAGTCTCACATATGCCTTTATTTTAAGGGACACGTTTGCTTTACCCAGACAAACATAGACCCAGATAAACAAAGGGCACATATGAGCCTCATCTAGTATACTCCCACCATGTTATACGTTCATAACTTTTATAATTTTATTCTATTCTTATTTTTTTAAGTTCTACATTTTGAATGAAAAAATACATTATATATCCGATAAAATTATGCCTAACAATACATGAAAACAATTTAATGTTGATCTTAGATGTAAAATGCGTCCCGCAAGAAGCATTTTCCAATTTTGTACCAACATGCCCCGTTTCCTCCTAATAAAATAATCTTAATCTAACTATAATACGGTGAATTCTCATGTTACAATATTATGAAGATTCACTTAATTTCGGAAAGTTTCTACTAACACTGAGCATACACAATTTGAAAAATATGCACCCAGATAATAAATTGCTTTTGCAAAGGTGCATTATTTTCCTTTAAAATATCTTAATGTTGCCATTTAAACGTTCGTAGCGCCATCCATTTTTAACATATTTAAATGCCAGACTTTGGACATTTAATTGCACAATGTAAGAACATTAGCGTTACATTTTTAGTGATTCTATGCTTATTCTGATGCATTTTAGCTGATGTTAAAACAAAAATATTTGTTTTTTTGTAGATAATTTATTAACTAATAAATAGAGCAATTCGTAATAATTTCACCGGGTCAGCACTAGGGTTCCCGTGGCGGCAACATTGTTGGAAGTGTTTAGAAGTGAGGGGGGGGGGGGGAGTAGGCTTTATAAAGATATTTATAGTGCAACAGACCGCATTAGTGACTCTCCTGGGTCATACGGAACATAACAACACAACGTGGTAAGTTTCTACTAATTAATTAATATTAAGTTAATATAATTATTTCTCAACACCATGTATACACAGAAATGGATAACTACTTGTGTTTGTGATTGTATTATTAAATTTGAATTTTATTTGCTTGTTAGTTATTACATAATATACAGCTTACTATTTGGTCAGTATAATCAAAGAAACTAAGATTTATAAATGTAAAAAAACTTTGATCACAAAATTTTATTATTATTAATAGATTTATTTATTTCAATGATTATGTAATTCATTCTTGTTACAAAGACATATTATAATTTCATTAACTAATGATTTTTTCTTTTGTCTTCTTTCGCAGTAAACTCCTGTTCGCTAAAATGAGAAGGAGACACTCTTCCTCGAGGCCGACAGAAATGGCGGAGCAGCCGCAGGTGGAAGATCCTCCAGTCGAGCCCCAGTTAAAAAAGATGAGGAGATTCTGCGGTCCTACCGTGACGTTTGCTGAAGGAGTGAGGCCGTGGAACTTGGTGAAGCCTAGCGTGCTCAAGCCCAGCCTTCCGCCGGAACACCCACCCGTGCACGCCGAGCCCAAGCTGAGGGGCGGAAAGAGAACCCACTCAATGATAACACAAGAAGTTGGAATGTGGAACTCCGTATTGCAAAACATGCCAGGTCTGGCCAAACTACCTGGCTTGGTCCGCCTGCCCAGCTTTGCCCGCCTCAACGGCTTACTGGAGGAGCCCTTGGTCCCACCGCCGTCACCGGAACACCCGCCCGAGAATGAAGAGCCCAAGCTGAAGGGCAAAAAGAGAACCCACACAATGATGACTCAAGGAATTGAGATGTGGAACTTGGCTTTGCAAAACGTAGGCCTGGCCCGCCCGTCCGGCTTATGGAAGGATCCGCCCAAGCCACAGCCACCGCGCCCCTCCAACCCCACCCCGCCGGAACACATCAGGACTGCGCCGCTGCCCATCCGCCCCATCCCCCGTTGGCCTGAGGGCAGTTCCTAAAGTACTTCCTTCACCCCTGGTGCCAAAATGATTGATAATTTTCGATAATTATTTTCTATATTAATTATTTTTTAAATATGTACTACTTATATCATTATATAATAAAACTTTCTAAATAAATTTCCCTGTATTATTAGGAGTGCTGGTACCTACCCTGATGTATGGAAGTGAGGCACGCAACTGGCAAAGAAAGGATGAAAGTAGATTGAATGATGTTGAGATCCCTGAGGCGTATGTGTGGTAAAACCATGTATGATCGTATGAGTAATGTGGAGATTCGCAAAAAGTGCAAAGCTGAAGTAAGAGTAATGAGTAAGATTAAGAAAGGGACGCTTAGATGGTTTGGGCATATGGAGCGAATGAGCGAAGAAAAGAGTGTAAGGAGGATATATGATTCAAATGCGAATGGTAACATAAGTCAAGGACGCCCGAGGAAAACATGGCACGACCAAGTGAATCAAATACTCAAGTCGGGCCATGTCAAGAGTCAGAATAATAGAAGAGATGAGGCAAGAAGTGTGTGCCAAGACAGAGTTGTTTGACGGTCAGTCCTCTCTACCTACCCCTGCGGGGAAACGGCGTTATGGTTAGTTTGTTAGTTTAGTAAGTTATTTAGTTGTTCATTTATTTCTACTATGATAAGTACAATATTTTATAGTTCAAACTCTAGTCATTGATTCAAACCTAAATTTTAAATATATATTTGATAAATGATAGTTATTACGATTTCAAAAAGTAGATATTGCTTCAATACAAAATACAAGAGTTATAAACTTATTTTATAATATAATGGTGGTTTCATAACTTCAACATTCCAAAGTAGGTAAGTAATTGGGTTATTTTCCCAAATACTAGCATCGGTGCCTGTTTTCCTCCTTCTTATAATCCGGGCCTCTTCAAAACATTCATTATTAAACCCCTTTTTTTAGCCCCTACTTTAACTCACCTCACATCGCTGCCCAACTGGATAGGTTTTTCATTCATATTTCCTTGGGTTATTAATTAAGGCGAAGCTTAATGCCAAATCACTATCTTGATTAATCTTTATAACGAATTGGTGTACATTATGAATACCAAAAAATATGCATAAGATAAAAATAAATTACTCAATAAAAAATGTAAATGCAAACTACTAAAAAATATTTTTTTTCAATGTTCATATGTATGAACGCACAAAGGAAATAACTTTAAAAATACAGTATTATAGCTAAGATTTTCTGTGATAGTTTCACTTGATTAACTTTTTTTGCTTTCTTATAAAATTATTTACAAAATAAATAAAAACCAGTTTTTTGCTTGAAATCGAACGTTTCTAGACTCCGTTTGTTGAGCGATTTTAATGCCTATTACCTACGATATAAAGTATACCATGAATTTTAAAAAAATTGGATTGTGGCTTCCTCTTAAGTAATTTTTAAAATACCGCTCCTCATGATTCGACGTAAATATTGGTTGGTATACATACTTATTTCTTAGTTTCTTAGAAACTAAAAAATGACATTTATTTAACTTGCTTGCATTACAAAAATATTTGATAATCAATAAATCATAATAAATGTCGAGTTGACTGAATTTATATTTCTTAAGAAATTCCGGCTAATGAATAATAGTCTGTAAAATGCAAATTTGCGGATTTGTTTCCAACGACGTATTTCAAAGAATGCTTGTAGACACTTTTGAATGTTCAACAATATTATTAATTTGCTTATTATTATAAATAATAATGCGACGTTCTATCAATTTATTCGTCACATACATAATTGTATTTTGATATTAGAGAACAATGGACATTCATTTGGGGTCATATTCAGTGGGTTTCAAGTTCCTACCTAATCTTTCTTATCGAAGAAGTCTGTTCCAAAACTCTTCATAATAGAATAAGCTTTGTTATTATTAAGAGTTTTGGATATTTAATTACATTAGTTGCATAGCGGTTTCGTTTATCAAAACTTGATAATTATTATACAAACAAAATGTCTTCGCGATAGTGGATAGTAAAAAGTCGTAAACAGAAACTGGGTAAGGTAACTGAATATTTTGGAAATGTTAATCCATCACAGGTTTCTCAAAGAATGCTAGATTCATATTAGCGCAAAGAGAAAAATAAAGAATGGAATTTTTAGATGGTTTGGACACGTGGAGCGGATAAACAGAGAAATGATACAAAAATGTATGGTATAAGAAGTTGAAGACGCTAGATGCTTTCTAGCTGGCTTGATTATGGACGGTGAATGATTTGAGTTAAACTAGGAGCGAGTGCCAATTCAGAGTTTTCTCTCCCCCTTTTAAACAGTCCTAACTGCTCTGACACAGTTGGACTATTGCATTCTCTATTGGGGAATGTTTATTCAGTTTATTTATTAATTTTATGTTGACAAAACAATTCAAAATTCAAAAAAATATTTATTCCGCAAAAATACAGAGTACAAAGGGTATAGCTTATAGGTTACATCCTATTTCTTCCAGCTAACCCAACAAATACACATTATATTACATAACCCGACAATTACATGTTAACAAATGTATGTAAATAAAAACCAGAGGTATTTAATTTATGTAAGGTATTCATTTAAGGTGTAGTGAGATTTGTTTAAAAGAAATGTTTTTAGTGATGTTTTAAATTTAATTATGTCGGTTATATGTTTGATGACCTCAGTTTACAAATAGAAAATAAATATTGGCCGAAGAGAGTGGGGTGTGAAAGAAGATGGTGAAAAAGAGGATTATAAAGTACCTTGGCTAGCTAGATTTAGTCACTAAAAACAGCTAAAGCCTATTTAAAAACGTTTCGGTCCTGAATGGTGGTATTTCACTATGCCGACGGTGATAGCGTCTACCATTCTGGAATGTGCCACCAATACAACCTTTACCTATCTATTATTTGAAATAAATAAAATCTAAAACATACAATCATGAACTAAGTATCTTAATCAGACCTATTTAAATTATTTCTCATTGCAAGAATATGAATTAGAAGAAGCCTGAAGTAAATTTATGAACCCTCATGTCTTTCCTTTCCGAAAGAAGGTTTTTTATGTGTTTATTAGTATTTTATTGTTGGTAGGAGATTCGACTATATATTTTTTTCACAAAATGGTTGCACGTTTAACATTTTTCATTTTTTTTCTCCATTTATCACTTCATCTGAATAATAACAAAACGGTTTCGACCCAGATTAGAAAAAAAACAGTTTGCTTAATGTACAGGTACCTTAAAAACGTGAGGCTGAACAGGTGATATTTAATCAGTTAATTCAGGGTCATATGCAACTTCTTCTCGTCTCCAGTAAAATGGATTACAGTTAGTGAGGGATTTTCTCGTTCAGTTCTGGCTTCTTATTCCATTTAAGTTTTTGTTCCACTTTTCCTGATAACTACTTCTCAGTCACAAAAAATAAAAATAATAATAATATTTGTATGATTTTTATAGCGCCGTTTTTTGTGAAAAATCACCCTGAGGTTGCTGTCCTGTAAATGAACTGTATTATTGGATAAAAGTCTGTGAAAAAATGATGAAAATAATAAATAAAATATCCATTAAAAAATGCATTTAAAATATATTCAAATACCAACAGAACAAAATACCGAAAAATTAATGATTTATTATGGAGTGTCTCTTGGTGTAATTTTTTTATATCAACTCCACACAGGAGGCCCTGAAGAAAATAATTTCCTTCAGGGCCTATGTCATCTTTGGGGATGCTGTATGGAGGGTCTTTTTGTGGAGAGGAAGGAGTGAACATGGGTCTTGAAGAGCCCCATGTTGTAGGAGGGAGGAAACACAGAGGCCGGCAGTTCGTTCCACAGCCGAGCTGTTGAACTTAAGAACGAATCGTAGAAGCGACCCGTTCTCATGTGACAAATTTCAACCGTGTACAAATGTTGGGCGCGCGTTTGGCGTGTATCCCGACTATGCACCGGTGCCGAAGGGATCAATGACGCTAGTTCCTCAGAGCATCTTCCATTGTAATACCGATAGAACAAGGACAGCATACCTACCTGACGCCTGTGCTCTAAAGATTGCAGTCCGTTTGTTAAGATTGGGGAATCTATGAAACGGACCGCCCGTTTTTGCACAGAGTCAAGGGTTTTTTTCAGGTATTTAGGGGCTCCGGACCAGAGATGCTGCCAAATTCGACAATAGGGCGCACTTGCGATTTGTACAGGGTCAGCAGTTGTGTATTATTAAAGTATCTGCGGGCCCTGTACAGTACGACCAGCTTCTGAGAGGCCAACTTTACTCTGGCTTCGATGGAGCCCCCGTACCTGAGCTGGTCACTTATAGTTACACCAAGCATATCAATGGAAGGCCTGTTCGGAAGATTGCTTCCGTTGAAGGAGACTAGATTATCATTTGGATCCCTTTTAGACGTATCAGACAGGATTGGGTCTTTGAAACATTAAATTCGACGAGATTATTTTTACCCCAGGAGGAAATACTCTCGAGATAACCGTCCATTCTCTGCTTCAAAGCCCTCCGAGCCGTTGGAGTTTGTGTGCCCTTTGGGGGCTTGTCAAACAAAAAGCTATCATGAACTGTACTGTCATCCGCATAACAATGAATCGGTGCACATGTCAAAAGGTGATGTGCAACAAAAACAAAGTCGGAGACAGAACCGATCCCTGTGGGACGCCAGCATTTATGGAGTGTGAGGAAGAGGTGAAACCGTCGGCAACCGCCTGAATCGACCTATCCCTTAAAAAGTCAGCAATCCACGTACACAGGGATGCGGGAAATCCGTAAGAAGGCAATTTGTTGACAAGTCCTAGGTGCCAGACCCGGTCAAAGGCCTTGGATATGTCTAGTGCGACCGTTTGGGTCTCACCGTGACGTTCCAGGCACCGCCCCCAAACATGCGACACATACGCGAGAAGATCACCGCACGAGCGGTTCCGCCGGAACCCGTATTGACGGTCGTTGATAATTTTGTTATTCTCGAGGTATGTGAGCAGTTTGTCGTTGATCACACGTTCCATCACTTTGGACAGAACTGATTTGATCGCTATGGGGCGGTAGTTGGCCGGGTTGGAGCGGTCACCTTTCTTGGGAATAGGGTGAATGACCGCTTTTTTCCAACCAGAGGGCACAGTGCCAGACTTCAGGGACTAGTAGTAATAATATTTAGATGATTTGTATAGCGCTGTTTTTGTGCAAAACCACCTCAAGAATTATATATATACATGACACCTACACTGTTTTTTTATTAAATACACAATGAAAAAAATGGTAGATTTGGTATAAATCTTCATTCTACTTAGAGACTATTTCCCTATTCAAGTACGAGTATAAACTCCATCGGTCTTCTGAATGTAAAATATCTTCTTTGACAAGGGGTCACTGGTATTTACTAATTATTTCAACAGTGTATTCTTCTAAGCCAGTTAAAGGCGTGGTTTCATTAAAAACACACCTCCGTGCCAAAAAAACCTTTCATTAATTAATCCTGTAGCCAACAGTCACACTTATTGTTTTTGTCCACCTTGTCAGAAGTAATTTTTCATTAATTTCGTCTTATTGCGATTGCGCAGAGGATACTGCAAACAATAAATTCTTTGAATTTTCCGTTAATAATAATTAATATAACTAAGCGATAAAAAATACATCAAAAACCCAAATAGCGAGAGGAAATCTAATCCAAAATTTTCTTTGTCATAGTAGGTTGATTATAAATGAGTTTAACACATCGTTCCTGCCTTGGTTTGGCTCATATAGTTTTTTTTAAAGCAGTGTATATCAAAATGGCTCATTTATAAATGAAAACAGTGAGCAATTGAACGTAAAAACTGTTGTTAATTTTAATGAAGTGTGAATAATTATGGGCAAATAATTTAAATTATATTAAACTTGTACTTTAGTGTGGCTTGTTTTTAATTTCCTTATCGTGTAAAACGAATCCATTTTGGCACGGTGTGGTTTTATTAGGGTTTTAATTTAATTTCGTGGTATACTGTTTTAACCAAAAAAGTAACGAAAACTACAATATTTAAAGGGAATAAAAAAATAATATTTTATTTACAGATTTCAATCAGTTTTAGCAATTCCTAGTAAAATTTTCAGATGTATAACGAATCACTAATAAAATTTGCAATATGGAGGTTCTATACTAAAGGGGAAAAGAAAAAAACATCAGGCGTACGAAAATCTTCTATGCCGGACCATTCGAATCTACACTGATTTTGATAACACCCAACAACAACAATTTAAACAACACCCACAATTTTAAACTTCATGCATTTTTTTAAAAATGATTAAAAACCATGACGTGATCTATGTAACAGAATGCAATATAAATAGGATTATTATATGAAGAAATTATCAAATTACTTGAAAACTGCAAGTCGTCAATAATTAACTATTTTAATTTCGGGCACAGAAGGGTTAATTTTTTACTTAGGTGTATTAATCATATAAATAGCCGTTCGGCTGCTTAAATTACCTTTTATTGTATTTAACAAGCGGTTTATCAAATTGTGTTCACAATGGATATAAAATTAAATTTGAGGATTGGTTTGTATTTTCTTTCAATTGGTGAGCATAAAATAAAGGGATTTTTTTTTTCACGTTATTTTTTTCCAATACATAAAAGTATTTTCTCTTTAATCTCACTTTTCACCCTCTTAAAGATGTCAATAAATTAACAATAACAATATTATACAAAATCATTTCGTTTTGTTGGTTTTATTGTTCCTGACAGATAATCACAAAAAAACCCGCAGTGAAAATATCAACTTCTGCTAAAAGCCAATTTTGTTTTAATATCAGTTTAATTAAGCGTTTTTCATGTTGAATAATATTTTTAAAAAAGTTCGAACTCTGGTACAGACGACGAATTTATATTATTATTTCTATTTTCATACCTTTAACGAAAATCTTCTGATAAATTTATTACATCGTTATTAGTTTTATTACCAATTTCTTGCAAATTATTTTTTTTAAATAAAATTAATTTCTCAATAGATTTACATTTTGAGCATCCGCACAAAATTATTATTAATAATTTATTTATTTTTATTAATTTGTAAAATTAAATTTCTTGTTTAAACAAATTTTGTTCAATAGCGAGGGTTATTTAAAATCACAAAATATAAATAAATTTTAACATTTTCAAGTAACAGTAATAAAAAAAATAATACACTCATGATCAATCTAAGCACCAACTAGATTATCAATTATACACGATGTCCTGGGGTAAAGTGCACTAACTTTTCGGGGTGATTCTGCATGATTTTAGAAGTAGAAAAGTCAAATAAATTTTTGAAATTCCAACGTTTTAGGGTAAAAAAAGTTTGATTGTTTCCATGAGAAAATTAATATTCTTACGTGGAAAAACATTTTAGTATGGTAAAATAAAAAGTTGGAAGTTCAATTGCTCACTGTTTTCATTTATAAATGAGCCATATTGATATACACTGCTTTAAAAAAACTATATGAGCCAAACTAAGGCAGGAACGATGTGTTAAACTCATTTATAATTAACCTACTATGTCAAAGAAAATTCTGGATTAGATAAAGGAACGATGTGTTAAACTCATTTATAATTAACCTACTATGTCAAAGAAAATTCTGGATTTCGAAAAAGTTATTTTATCTTTTTTATTTCTACAATCACGTAGAATCGCCTTCCGAAGTTAGGGCACTTTGCCCCCGGACACCCTTATAAGTCAACCTTAGCAAAATTGTAGACAAAAATATTAATAATTGTTCTATAGTACATAGCGGAATCAGTTAAAATCTACGGAGTAAACAGTTTACGTACTTACTTTCAAGACTTATGTAATTAAATAAAATTGAGCAAATACAACTCCTTTACCCAAAGGTGATAGCAAGAAAAAAATAATTAATAACAGCAAATAATATGAAGGGTATTATTTAAATAAATATATTTTAATTTTTCATTATCCGTGTCACTTACTTTCCTTGCGTAACATCTCTAAATAGAATAATATAATGTCGCTATCCGTGTCTGTCGGTTGGTGCTCATAGTTCTTCTAAACCATGCAACGGATTTTGATAGGGTGACTATCATTTAGAGAATTTATTCCGGAAGGTTTTTGTATATAATTTTTTTATTTTTTTTTTAAGTCGTAAAAAAATACTTTCGGAAGCTTACATTGTTAACGCTGGCTAAACCTTATTAGATACCTTAAAATAATTTACTACCGAATTGTATATCTTTTAGAGGCCTATAAAAAAGTCGACAGTGGTATATGTCTATCTCCTAAATAAACGGGTACACGTTAGTTAGTGATCATTATGTTATGGTAAATGAGTACTCGAAAACTTAGTTATGGAAGACTGAAGAAGAAAAAAAGCTTTCTCGGAAAAATTTTAAATTTTTCTTTTTTTGTAGATACATGATTTTTTCTTAAATTAGCTGCATGTTTACAATAGAAGTTCAAGGTATTTAATTTTCCCAAAATGTAAAGTTATTTTATAATCACAACAAAACTAAAAACTAATAACAATACTCTCATTATTAAACATAAAAAGAAGAAAAAACCATTTAAGACTTTATTTTAGGCTCGTTAACTTCTGCGCTGCTTTGCAGAAGGGATTGTGGGGAGTCCTGCCGAGTCTGTGCCAGGGAATTAATCGCTGTGCTGAAGTGCTGCCCGGACATGGACGTTAGGGGTGGCTGGGAACTGGGCTATGAAGAGTACGGCTACGAACAATCCCACGGATTCTTTTTCCCACCCCCAATCCCCCCTCGGCATTGCTTCACTTGCGGGACGAGCTGTTCTCGCTTTTGCCGGGACCGTCCAAGATACAGATTGTGCTGCCGAGGAGAAATTAGGCCATAATACAAAAGACTGGACGAAAAAACGCAAAAAATGTGGAAAACTCGAAGAAACTTAGCAAATAATATAGACGACTGGAAGAAACTATGTAAATAATATGGATTACCGGAAGAAACTATGCAAATAATATGGAAGACTGGAAGACTTGGCAAATGGTAAATGGTTAAAGCATGAATTTATAAATGAACTAGCAGAAGTCCCCGGTGTTGCCCAGGGTTACGAATGGTTTGGGCTTTGAGGTTGTGAATTCTTGTGTAAACTGGTTGTAGTTTTAAGTTGGAAATAATAATATTGTTAATATTGATGAAGTTCATCTTGTTAGGTATTCGATTCTCTCCCATCAGCTAAACGATTGGTGCAATCCCAGTCTGCCATATTACATTGTAAAAATTTGTACCATTACATTTTTCACACCAAAAATATTTTTATAAAATATGGACGCCCGGTTATATATAATCCTAAAACGCTGGAGGGGTTGAATCACCACGAATAAAGGTAACGGACATAAAATTCGCTTTTCAGCGGAGTCTATAAAAAGTCGATTGATAAAGAAAAGCTTTAAAAGAAAGAAAAAAGTTCGTAAGAGGAAACCGTCACAAACGAAGAAAAAAACAAGAAATGCCAATTCCTAATTTTTAATCAATACAAAACTGTGATTCAACATGATTAGACATTCAAATGGGATGAAGATCTACAATATACCCATATATTTATCCCGATAAATGGAACATTTATGTCCAATTCAAATTTGTACATAAGGCAATTATAGTTATACTATTTATTGTCTGGTCACAAATAATCCTAGAAACAAAACAGTATTTTTGTTGTTGTTGTTGAGAGTGTAAATATATATATATATTTTTTTTTTGTTTTTTCTTATATTATTCATACCGTAATTGATAATTTTATCCACAGCATATATTTTGGTATTTTAATATATATCGATGATTCAATCCAATACTGTTTTTGTATGCCATTCTTGAAAGAATAGAATTTCTGCGCGGATAAAACTCTTTATTCATATTCATAATACGTATGTACGGGTGCAAACAAATAATTTGTCTTATAATTTTAAAGCATAAATTTGTGCCATGTACGAATTATGAATCGTGAATCAGATTACGAATTATTTCAAGATAATAATACTCTCAAATATGAAAGATATTTGCCGACACATTACAAGCATTTAGTTACATTTTCATAGAAAATTGAACAAAAGAGTTCAATGAGTGTATAGTTATATTACTTTTTATTATTAAAGAAAAAAGTACATATAAGTAATAAGGTTTACAGTTTACAATGACAATATACTACTCTTCCAGAGAAGCATTAGCTTGTGGTTGGAAATTATAATGTAACATTATAATAACGTAGAGTCACGTGGGGTAACCGTACGCGGAGTGTAAGTGTTCGCAGTGATGTTTCCGACAAGATTGTGCCTGTTAAGCGCCCGCGCGTTCCTTAATTCAGTAGCCTTCTGGATCGCGACGAAGCAGGACATGTGTACAGTGGATGCTGATTTGTCAATAAAAACTGGTAGGTAAATTACTTTTTTTCGTTCTTTTCTTAAATTTTTCATCTTTGTTACCGATGTGTGCTATTGTGTAACCAGCTGTGTCAGAGCGACGTGGTCTATGATAATTTTTAGTGAAATATTGTTAGTTAGACGGGTGCAAAGTGATAATTTTAATAAAGATAACCACTAATCTAATTTTTAAAGTTTATTGAATTTCGGTGTGATGGGGTAAGTGTGCTGGGGTAAGCGTTCGCAGTTGTACGAGTGCGAACACTTACCCCGATAGATAAAATTGATTTTATAGCATAATATTTCAACTCTCGTTATTTTTTTACAGTGAAATATGCCACGTGTGTACGTGAGAAAGCACCCGGAGAGGTCAGTTTGCACTCAAGAGCAAAAAGAAACTGCAAAAAGGCTTATGAAAGAGGGGAAGAGTCAGCGGGCTGCTGCAGATATTGTTGGGATCAGCGAAGCCACTCTGCGTAAACGCCTAAAACTAAAATTAATAGCAACTTCAATGGGGAGATATCGTCCGACATTTACACCAGATAAAGGGGTAGATTTTTAGATAAATAGATACTCAATTTATTGTGCAGATATCATTTTTTTGTGAAACTATTGATCTAATAATTATTCATTTATTTTCAGGCCGAAACCGTTGATTATTGTAAAAAAACTGACGAAATGTTCTACGGCCTGACTATGCAGACAATGAGAAAAATTATTTACTGAAATCAACAAGATCGAGAACAGATTTGAAAACATTACAAAAACGGCTGGCAAGAATTGGGTTTATGGATTTCTAACAAGTAACCCTGTTTTAGCTTTAGGACAGACTACTCCCACAAGTATTGCGAGAGCTATTGGGTTTAACGTTGTTCAAGTTCAGCGGTTTTACGCAAACTGAAAAATGCTTGCAAGTCCAAAATAATTATCTCCCTATAAAAAGAAAATTAAGTCCCTATAAAAAGAAAATTCGGCAGAAGCAGACAGATGCAGATGCAAAAATCGTCCGAAAACTAATGTTTAATAGCATGGAAATCGGACGACCACCTCTTTTCAAGAAAGTCACACCACAAAAAATCACCAAAAAGCGTAAAGCGGGAGATTTCAGCGTGCATAACTGTTTAAAGAGCGCACAAAAACAGGCTTCTAAGGACTATTTTTGCCCACAATGCAAGCAGAAATATCGAGATCCACCAACAGAAGATTGGATAGAATGTATTGTGTGTAAAGCATGGTGGCATGAGAACAGACTACGATAAGGGGCAATTTAAGTGTGATAATTGCAATGGGGGGTAACTCTTTGCGGTGCGAACACTTACCCTACGGTATGCGTATACTTACCCCGCACACGGGGTAAGTGTACGCAATCGACATGCATGTAAACTTTTTTATATAACTGTTTGATTTATGAACCATATGGGGTTTTTATGGTTGTTTAAGATGCCTTAATAATCGATCATATTAATAAACAAAAAAATTGATTAAAATACCTAAAGTTTTTTAATACAAAAATCCCAATGTAAAAATTGCGCACGGTTACCCCACGTGACTCTACAGAGTACAAAATAAGTAAGTAGATATTATGTAAGTATTTATAGAGCATTGTTCTGGAGCTCGGGTTCAGAGATTTCGTATCAGTGACAAAACGAAATCTAAAGAAATACTTTGCTGAAATGCACGAGTTTGTCACTATATAGTAAAAAAAATTTTTTTTAATTTCTCAAGATTTACGATAATTTTTACATTTCAATTCATAATTTATACACAGGCATTTCGTTGATAATTCTGGTAATTACTTTCAATCCAAGTTAATTGTAATTAATTTAATTATATTTCTTTATTTATATTTACTATAATTCTCTCCTCTTATAGAATTCTATACCTTTTTGTTTATCAGGTTTGCACTAAGCATGAATAATATATAACTGCTTGTATATTTCTTAGTATGGTTATTATGTTATTATTGTTCATACTTATAAACTTAATATTTTTGTATCATCTATGTAATATGTGTCTAAATAATAAATAAGCAAGATAGCAAATTCGTAAGTTTTTTTTTCAAAGTCCTGACTGCTCCTGGAACCAGAGAGATTATGGCATCTCAACTTGGGTATGTTGCGAGACTGAAGGTAGTGATAATACGACTGTACGTTGTTTTACCACACACATGCTTCAAGGGTCTTACAAAATTCCACAACCATGTCTCATTTAATTGTCTATTTTCGACAAGTTTTCATCATAATCCCGAATCTTTTCCATGATTAGGAATCAGTCAAATTATAGCAACTCCATATGCATTAGGGATATATAATGATGGCATATCATACATCTCGTAAGAGGTTATATTTACATAAACTACTATTTACAAATATCTACATAAATCGAACTCGCATTGCTATTTTACTATACCATTATTTTGATCATTATTATAAAAATGGAATTTTTGTGATATCTTATTTATGTTTTACAATACGGCTTCTTTAAGATATTTTCCACTGTACCCAAAGAACTTAAAAAAAAAAACAAATTAACCTTACAATGTAACTTGATCACAACGATTTTTTTTTATTATTCGTCTATTCTTTCGATTATTTTTTTACTAATGTATTTAAATATCTACTTTTTTCCTAACATGTAACCAAAAAAAATTGAAAATTGAACTTAACTGATTTATCTTTTATTCAACTTAAATGTAAAATTAATTCGCATGTACAACTGTTTCATAAATAAACTAAAATAAAAATAAAAAAGTAATGAGGCTGAAGGAAGTTGTAAAGGGGAAGAGATGCAAAGAGGAAGTTTGTGATGTACCTGTATACTCAGATCTTGTCAAGGTCAATGCCTTTAAATTAACTTAATTCGATTAGGAATTGTGGTCTTTCATGAGGGCGATATTAAGGATTATCTACAGCTAGAAAATAAATTAAAATAATGGAAATAGTTATACATTTTCCCCGGGAGTCGAACCCGCCGTTCGTCTAATTAGTAGTCGAAGATCTGAACTGCTCGGCAATGCAGGTCTTCTAGTGTGGTTTTTTTTTTAAATCCATGGGAAGATTATGTAACCACTTTTTGAAAAAATCAATGCTGCTTTAGAATGTCCTTGAATACCGTGGCAAATATTCATATTTAAATAATAATATTAATTTGCTAGATAATAAAATATGCGATAGCAAATTTCGTTTTGCATTCATACATTTTCAAGCTGCACTTTGATCAAACGGTGTTGAAATTGCTGACCCATCGTAATTAGATTGTTTTTCTAGAACAAAAATAATAATTTTATTGTCGATGTCATAATTTCGTCGATTCGGAGAAAACCGTAAAACTAGCACAGAGTATGTTTTTTAGCACACAGTTGTGTTGTTTAATAACATTTATGTTTTATGTGAGGGTAAATATAAATTATAGAATTCAAGGTTTATAATGCGTTAACAATGAATTCAGAATCTCCTTTTTTGTGGTTATTCTCTGGGAATTGTTTTAATATTTTTAATTGTAGAAACTGGATTCAAAGTGAGGTAATTGTTTTCTTGCAGTTTTCTTAAATAAAAGAAAAGTGTTTTCAAAATATTATTATTATTTAACCACATTCAATTGAATTATTAATAACCTATTTTAAAACCATCTCATACATTTATTTTCACATTCACATGTCCGTCACACCTGGAAACACCAATCTCCAGATTCCTACCCACCTCTTATACCTGTTTCCTTCGCAGGACTTCCTCTCCTTTATTTCCTTAAAAATACCATCCACATGGCATGCCCAATGATGACATACGCTATGTTGGATAGATTTTCCTCGGGGCCTCCTGTGTTTCTTCCAAGAAAAAAAAACACGTGTTAACTTTTTTGTTTGTTTTGTTATTTAGTCATCTTAGTTGCTGCTTCATTTTAATATATTTTTTTAAATTTTACTTTCTAAATGTTTTGTTATACAAATACGTTTTAAAAAAATATTTGAACTGATTAATCACAGTTTATTTTCATATTTTTGTCTGTAAATACTTATTTCTCTGTTTTTATAAGTATTAATTTTCACAATACATTGTGTCCTTATGAGGAAACTATTGGCTTTGAAACATGTTGAAACACATTGACATTTTTTTATTAAGTAGTGGGCCAAGCAAAGTTTGTTACCATCATTTAATCAAAATAGGTTTATGAACGAGAATAAATCAAGTAGCGTGAGCTAATACACAGTTGTGTGATACTCTAAGTTGACTTTTTTTATAAAATAGTTGTGTAAAAAAAGTTTGTTAACATCATTTTATTAAAACAATATTTATTCACGTATTGTTTTCTGTAGGTACCTATATTTAATAAGTTTATTTTACTGTTTTTTCTAAACAATTTTCCGTGGAACGTATGTAACAGTCCAAAATGGAGCATTCATTATATGAATGAGAATGAAGCGAGAAAAGGGAGCCAATACTGAGTTGTGTGAATCTCTAATTCAACATTTAAAAAACAGTGATGTAAACAAAGTTTGTTCCCATAATTTAATTAAAATTATATTGATTCATTTACTGTCTTCTGTGCCTATAATTTATAAGTTTATATAACTTTTTAATTATACGCGATTTGTACACAGTGGAGCGAAGAGTATATGATTGTGTATATAGCAAGTTTATGACCAAAACAGAGTTGTGTGACACCCTATCAAATCTGTTAAAATGGTGTAGTCATTAGACAATTGTTTGTATTTCCATAAACATTATTATCTTAGTGTGACAAATATTTTGACCTTCTAGTTGCGGTAAATATCGTGCGATGTAAATTTCTAAAGAGTCATTATAGAAATAAAGTATCCTTGAATCAGAATATAAGTGTAAAAGAGATCCAAAATTTTGTAATTAAAATCATCCTGTGTTAAAAAATAATCCCTTTTTATTGAAAATATCACAGGAGAAGAACTGATAAAATTCTCACAAATCTTTTTCTTTATTGGTCTAATTATATTTTAAGGTCAATCCATAGATGCAAATATCAACACTTAATCAATTTATAAATTATTACGGTTTTAACTTTAAAATAAGTATTCCAGCAATTTTGTTGAACTACAACACTCTTTTATCTGAAATTATTTTTTAGCTTAAATTATCATATAAAAGTCACTACGTTAAACTAGAAGTCGGTATTTATTTAATTACAGAAATACTTTGAATAACTACAATAGTATGTAATCTTCATAAAATACTAATTAGAGGGAATAATTACGTTAGTCAAAATTTTCAATTTATCACTAAATAAATATACAGTAAAATAAAAAAAAAAGTCAGAAAAGCTCTGTAATCATTACTTTTCATACGGAAAAGCCAATAAGAAGGGAGTAAATAAATTTATAAATAAAGTATTTGATTAATTTAAAACAGACGGTAGTTACAGTGATTGCAGTAGCGACTGTAACGTATAACTACGCCGCCAGGGGGATCCGGGAAATCGTATAAATGACGCTGCGCTATCAAACTCTCTTCACATTTGCTGGAGAGCGGGGATTGAATCACCAGACTTCACCACATCAAGCGTTTATGGTAAGTTTCAAAATAATTCAATTATCTTATTATTAATTAACTTTATAAAGTGTAATGTTAACTTTTAATAATTTTTATGACGACTTTTTTGAACATTCACTTGACAGTGCCATGTCTTTCTCGGGTGTCCCCGATTTCTTTTGCCGTTAACGTTGCGTATTGATCCCTTAATATATTTTATTAAATATCATTATACCTTTCAAGCTCCTTAATGTGCACCCAACGATATTAGAAAACAATCTACACATTTACTTAACATTGCTCTTGCATAGTACCTTGATTATTTGTCTTGTATTCGTGTTATTATACACAAATAATGAACACTTTTCTGCAACTAAACTCTCTATGATAATTTGTATTGTACCTGCTTATATCGTTTGTGTTCAGTTTCACTGTTTTTTTTTCCAGGGGTATTACTCGCTCTTGATGATCACTAGCGCCAGAATTCGCGAGGAAACAGACTGGATAAAGGAGCACACGAACAATCGTTTTGACATGATGTTCATGTTAGGAGAGATGGCCCAACAGCAGTTCCGGGGACGTGCCATCAGCGGGGGAGTTTCCACTCCAATCCTGGAGCAGCGCCCCGTAGGACACCCCCACACCGGGCCTCCCACCCCGCCGAGGGATCCCCGAACAACTCCACCCAGGGACCCCCAGCCTCCTATAATGGTCATCCGCTGACTAACTCCGATGTAACCCATCTTTCTACTTCTCACTCTCTCTTCAGCCTGTCTTAAAATCAGTGAATATTTTGTGAACCATTTGAGGAAATATTAGCAACTTACACTGACTAGATTTGTTTGCACTAAGCAATGCCAGCTAAATGCCACTGCCGAAAATTTACAATTAATTGTATTGTTCTAATTACCCGAATCTAGTCATAAATTTTCCGATCTACTCTTTCAATAAATTCGTCAGATTTAACCAGTATTATTCTCAGTGACGGCTCGTGACTTTTGGTGTACTAGACTGCTAATATTACAAAAAATTTCACTATTGATGTTTTGGTAGCTGAAAACAATTTTCATTTTTGTTCGAATTTTCAATTTTTGTATGAAGATTTTGGGGAAATTTCAGTTGGTTTCACGAAAATCTTCATACAAAAATCGAATACAGGAATAAAATTTTTAAAAAATGTTTTCAACTACAACAACACCAATAATGCCATTTTTGTAATATTAGCACTTTAGTACACATAAAAGTCACCAGCCGCCGCTCCTAATTGTAATAATTTTTATTGTAGCGTCCTTGAAATAGGGAAAATTTTGTGTAATTTACCGAATTATTTTAATTTTCGTTATTTGTTTTTGGGGTTTTATGTCGTGTTGCGTTAACTTCTTCTTTAGCCAACGTTTCGGACAACGTTACAGTGTCCATCATCAGGGCAGATGTGTGTCCGGATGATGGACACTGTAACGTTGTCCGAAACGTTGGCTAAAGAAGGAGTTAGCGCAACTCGGCATAACACCCCAAAAACAAATAACAAAAATAATTTTGGCTGTGAAAATCTTAAATAATATGAATTATATTAATTTCAATTTTAATTTTAATTTTAATTTTAATTTTAATTTTAATGTAAATTTTGATTTTAATTTTTAATATAAGTTATGTTGCTAATTACGTTTAAAGAGTTTAATTTAGTATTCAAAGTAAATTCATTGATTTGGACAAGTTACAAAGTCAATTTATGGTTTGTTGTTTAAAAGCAGTTTGGTTGATACCCACCAAAGTTTCGTTAATTTTTTAAAAAAATGTTTGTAAATTCATTCATTAACATTTTCAACATGTGACGCAGTATTTTGAAATATTAATAACCTATCTATAAAATTTCTCATTTATTGAATTATGTAAAGAAATCTAAGTCGTAGAAGATATTGTGTTATTTATTTTAATTGTCACCGATTATGTGCTGCTGTACAAAATAATTTGATGAATAAAGCTTACAAAAATATATCTAAGACTACTTTTTATTGACTTAACCTGAAATACATTATTATGAATACTGCGCTCTTCACTGAATTGAATTCTTAAATCTAGAGCCGTTTCTTACACACATTTCCTACACACATTTCTTTCACACTTTTAATACGAGAGATATTACAAAGAGGGGAAAATAAGTGTAGTATCGAATAGCAATACATTGTTTGCCATATTTGTAGATAAATATTTGATAAATTATCGAAAGTTTAGACTGTTAAGGAACAAAAATTCAGAAAATTCAGTTCAAATTTTGATCAATTCATATACAAAATTTTGAAGTAATTCGTTAAAAGGACACTACAACATCACTTCAGAATATTCTCTATCTACAAACTACTACTATGTGGAACCTGACTTAGTGGCTATGTAGGGCCAGCCCTGTTCAGGCACAATTGGAGCAGTCCGCTCAGGCTGCCGACTTGCCAAGGCGCCAGGGAGTCAAGCTGTTAATGCCTAACACACAATACTGCTCCCTTGAAATTTTTACTAGAGCCAGGCTCCGTTTGGCCCAGGGCTGGACCCGTAGCTAACACACCATTCGACTTAGACTCAGTTGTCTGTCATGTTAGAACCTATCACATTGACAAATGACATGACTGCCCTGCTGATGAACACTGTAGCGCTGTACTAAAATTTGACTTAAGGCAAAAAATGAATTACGCTAAGTACTGGTACATTTAGTTAGTGAGGATATTTCCCATTCAGGGGAACATTGCAGTTTGTAAATGGGATTTAACCCATTTTTTTTCTTTCGTATATGTAAGGAGGGAGTCATAGAGCAACATAAAAGTCTGCGAGATAATTTAGAGCTTCAGGCCAATGGCAAATAGATTCGTTTGCAATAGAATCTGCCGAAATTTTAATTTTAATTAGCATTTTCCATTCTTCTGGGTGGTATAACAAATAGTTCTTCTACTAGTGCATAGTGAGTACATAGTGCATGGTGCTCGCAAATATTATAATTGTAGCTGCCTGTGCCACCCCGCTGTTGGTTTGGTGGTTTTCAGAATGAACCACCATCTAAACTAAACGAACTCTGAATTGGCTGACTTCAGCATCATCAAAGGGAAACCTAGTAAAAGAAACCTTAAAACCTTATAGGTTTTCAGAAATCACTCCAGAGACATTAATATTTATATATATATATAATATACAGAGACAAAACATTAATATTTACAAACTTTAAAAAACAACATTAGTAGGAACCTTACTTTTAAGTCTGGTTTAAAACTTCCACTGATAATGTCAAACTTATGATATTTCTTGTTTTCATTCCATTTATTGTTTCTCTTTTTTTAACTTTATTTCATATTATTTATGTTCAATGTATACCTTAATTTTAAGTCTTATTCTTACCATGGTTTTGTGATAATTACTATAATTCAAACGAACAAACTTTGCCTTTGTATAATTTAAGGTTGCCAACAGTAATTTAAATCCACATCTGCCTTGATGATAGACACTGTAACGCTCTCCGAGAATTTGGCTAAAGAAGGACGAAGTACAGCACGGCATGGAAAAATATATCTTTTTGATTAAAATTATTGCTGAAATTTTAACCCTTTGTACTCCGTTGTCGCCGCCAAGGCGACATAGGAAAAAATTTAACAACTCCGATGGCGCCGCAGCGGCGACATAAACAATGGGTAAAAATTTTATTGTTTAAAAAATAAAAGGGTCCTTTTACAGGTATACACATCATTCTATTCAGTTGTATACGGTACCCACTTACGATTGGTAGTGCTTTCTGCTCTGTTTTTCATACATAACAATAACTACGCAATCATTTTATTTAAATATTTTTTACTTGGCAACAAATATTCTCACTCCATCAGAGAACAGGCTCAATGGAAAAATCCATATTTTATGAAAAGGTTCCAAACGGGACTGTATGGTCTGCTCGAAAAAGGCAGTAAAAGGTGGCAGACGGGAAACCAGTGAGTCCTGTTACACGAGTCCTAAAAAGCCACGTATGTATTTGGACGACTATTTTCTAAAATACCAAACGTTAAAAATTATAAAGATTTGAATATGCAAATTTTTCTTTTATTAACATAATGTGGGTTATGCCTAAATATTATGAAGAAAATTTTTTAGATTTATTGTAAAGTGTCCTTAATGTCATAGAAAGAAGTTGTTAAAAGGTTTATACTAAATATAAAAATGTAATTTTTTATAACCAAATAAAAAATAAAGAAATCTTTTAAGATAGTAAATATATATTTCCTAACATATACATTTTATATTATTTTATTTATTGCCTTACCAAAACAATTTTCTTGCTAATTTTCTAAAAATATCGTGATTTTTCCTCATATTACACTCTATGGCTCTATGGAATAGTTGATATACTATATAAAACATGATTTGGAGTGCAAAAGGTTAAAAGTCGAATACATTATTTTAGTGCAATGTTGATATAATGTATTTTAGTTTATACGATTGTGACAGCTGTTCTGGCGTTCAAGGTCATTATTAAATCATTGATTTACTTTCAATAATAATAATTAAACAAATCTTAGATGCGCCTAAAAAATGAAATTACGCAATCGACACATCTCTTATGTCATTTAAAAGTATAGAACGGTCGTTATAGGCGCTTAAGATATAAAATGTCATAAATAATATTGTAAAATTACTCGCCATTTTACCGCCAGATATTTTTTTGTATATTTGTTTAATGAAAAAATATTCTTATACAGTGTAATATACTTACTTAAAATTCCTTAAATTCTGTTATATTCCTTACCTATGTCTGTGTTCTTCTTTATGCTTTTATTGACTAGCAATGGGCCATTACTCTGTTTAATCACAGGATGAAAAAATATAAGAAAAAGGTTTGCGATGTTCCTTGATTTGACAAGGAATCCGTAATATCGTTACCCACGATGCCAACATGTCCAGGAATCCAAATCAAAATTAAGGTTTTTTCAGAGCTATGAATGGAGTCTATCAGCAATTAATTAAGGTATACAAAGTGATAATAAGGATGAAAAAAGGACTGGATTTAAGTTTTTGGAGGAAACTGAGAGTCAGAGAGAACAAGAGAATGTTCAAAATTATTTTTTATTAAATATTTGAGAGATTCAATTATTGCAATGCACTAGGCTGAAAATATTAAAAATTGGTATGAAATTGAATGAAATTTTCTGTCATTAGAATTGTTGCGGTTAATGTTAGTACCTATACCACAGTAAGAAGAGTCTGGAGCCATTAGTAAATAAATGTTGTATCTAGAAAATATTTGTATACCTTTTCAAAATATATATTTTTTAAATGGAGTTTATCAGAAAACTAAAATTGTTTTTTTTATTACATCAGGAATAAAGTCGTATTTTTTTATGTTAGCTCTCCAGCTCACGTAGAAGTCGACACTGCGGCACTTTCGCATTGTATCGTTTCATATCGCCACTTCATGTAGCAGCAGCTTCTGATTAATTGATAAACTTTTTTACCCTTTTAATTAATGTCTCTTCTTCTAGAGCCAACCTTTTCAACTCATCAACAAGCCTTTCTCAATTAATAGAATATTATTAAACATGTTCTACGAAATTATTAACTCAGAAAACTTTGCAAAGTTTAACATCGTTGGGCAAAATTTAATATACAATAATTAGGCAGCACAATGTTTGATCGAAAAACGCTTGTCTTCTTGATCAAGTCATTTCGAAATTCATTTTCAATTGTCGGTCTTTGCGAGATATTAAGGTTATTTCTAAAAATTTTAATAATTTTATTGTGATACGATTATATTTATGAGTTTTATTTTGAATGTTTGAACCCTAAAAATAAGTCGTTAACATCCAGGAACTACTGATATCCCAATTCAAATAGGTTTTGGGATTACGTTTTTACCAACTCTTAAATTTAAAAAAATGCATTTCAATTGGAAACCACGTGACATTTGTATTTTTTTCTAACCATGAGTGGAAAGGTGGAAGGATATATTTTTTAACAACAATTCAATAATTTTGTAGCATTATGTTTATGCTCAATTTTATTTAAACGTATGTAGGTTTGTACGTAAAATAAATGACGAATTTCTTAGAAAAAAAGGATTTTAATAATTTAATTTTTATTGTTATTAAAATCCTTTTTTATTAAATGGCGAATTTCTAAGAAAAAAAGGATTTTAATAATAATAAAAATTAAATTATTAAAATCCTTTTTTTCTAAGAAATTCGCCATTTATTTTAGGTACAAACTTACATACGTTTAAATAAAATTGAGCATAAACATAATGGCAAAAAATTATCGAATTGTACCATTATTGAATATCATATTTTGTATGTGCAATGTTAAAATAGTCTCTATAATAAAATGAAAATAAAAATAATAAAAATAAAAGTTAAAATAAAAATAATTTAATTTTTATTATTTTTACTTTTATTTTTATTATTTAAATTTTTATTTTTATTATAGAGACTATTTTAACACTGCACATACAAAATATGATATTCAATATATGTATAGTCAATTGTATTTCATAGTCCTTCTCACTAGGATGACCTGTGCTGAGGCGGACTAAAGTTATTCATTTCTCTTTTATTGGTTCCATCTCAATGCAATAAGGAGATTTCGCTTATTTTAAATAGTTGTGTATCAAAATATCAACTAAAATAAAAACAGAAACATAGGGGTTTAAAATAATAGTTTCAAAGTTGATTTTCAAAATGTTTTATTTAATTTCTGGTTTATACCTAAAGAAGTACTATCTTAGAATTATTTATAACATTAGATAAATAATGTGATAATCATTCAATATAGGTTCACAGAATGCAATTGCGTTAAATTTGAATGGGTTTCAATATCAAGTTAAACTATTGAAAATAACAGATAGTTGGAAAACACATGCATTGAACTAATTATTGTAAAACTAGTTTATTTTATCTTTGGGGAAAATAAACGCCTTAAATTATAACAAAAAAACCATAGATGAAAACTAATTGATATAATTATCATGGCCATTAAGATTTAACTAAACAAATCCAAACAAAAAATTAAGTCAGTCGTAAATCTTATAAAATAATAATTTTAGGAATTACTTAAAATTTGGTTTAATTAAAAATCTTAAAAATAAACACATTCAAATTATGGCTAACAGCAAAAATACATAAATAAAGAAACAAAAATTGTGAATATTCCCTGTCCTTTCATATGATAAAATGATAGAACAATAAAAAATCTCTAAATATAGATCTACAATTTAAAAATCTATATATAGATCTTCAATATATTTTTTTAACAAAATAACAGCATAATTACAGAGCAGAAAAAATATTTATCTATTCTAGTCCCAGCGAGAGTTTGTAAATGACACGTTCTAGTCTTTTCTGTCTCTTTCGTTTTTATACTAAATGTACGTGAAGGAAGAGGACGATTGTCGATGACTTATGCTCTCGCTTGGACTAGTTTACCATAATTTACATCGGTTTCTTATTTGGTCAAAATAATGAAGGGTTGTTATGTTTTCAATATAAAATAAATTACTTGGAAAACTATTGAGAACATTGTACACAAGGAATATTCTCATAAATTAATGCCAATATGTAAATTTAACCAAATTATTAAATTACACTTAGCAAAATACGAGATTAATTAATTGTAAATATAAATAAATATTAACATGATGCATACTTATCATTCCTTTGCAGAAAAGTTACAAAAATCTGATTTGTGTTTGTTCATCTAATTTAGCAAAAAAATGTTTATGTTCGTTTTTGACAAATTGATTAGAATTTCTCAAAAGCTTTACATTTTTCTCATAAATTCTTACAAAGAAAAAATCACTTTCCGATCCACAATAATTCACAATACATTGAAAAATATACATATTTCTTGTTCAGTGAAAACACATATTTTTACATTTAATTAGTGTTCCAACAAGTGAGTTGGATATATCTTATCCTTCCTTCTACCTTATTTATCCGCCATTTTTATAATACAAAAAATGAACGACTTAATTTATAATAACATAAATTGCTATCTAGTTTAATTTGTAGAACTTTTCAATTTTATTTTTTAGTTTTATGCATTCAATATCATTATTCAATTTATTGAAAATATTTTATTTATAAACAAGATCTGCTATGCAATTAGTATTAAGCGTGACAACTGTTTCGCCTTCAAAAGGAATTTTCACATTGTAGCTTAGTTAATAAACTATTTTAAATTATTATTGTAAATTGTAATTGCCACCCCTTGGAAAGTGTAGATTGTATCATGTATCTAGGTGTAAAGATTGATAAATTTTTAAGATGGAATTACCATATCGATATGTTAACAAAGAATATCAGGAGACTTACATTTATTTTTAAAGAACTGCGACACATATTGGACAAAGAGAAATTAAAAACGGTCTATTTTGCCTTAGTCCAATCTCGACTTTCTTATAACATAGTATGCTGGGGATCATGTCTAAAGTCCAATGTTGAACCACTAAATATTACTCAAAAATTGATCCTTAAAGTGATGTACAAAAAAAAAATTCTGTTATCCATCCAACCTACTTTTTAAGGAATGTAATGTTATGTGTATAAAACAGCTATATATCACTCAAATACTTTGTCGATTTTTTTTATCAATATTAAATTTGCTGAAAGAACATAACAAATGCTGACAACTAGAATTAGCTCTAAATTGAACTTTGTGGCGGTACAAACTAAAACTTCTTTTGGTCAAAGAAATTATTTATATCAGGCACCACTTATGTTTGATATTTTTCCAAATCATATTAAGTCTGCCAATTCCTTAGTTAAATTTAAAAAGTTAATTAAGGTTTTTGAATTGACAGACGATTGTCTTAATATTTTTTCATCTTTGTCCTTTCTTAAATAATAAGATTTTATATAAGTCCCATTTGCTAAAAACTGAATGTCACCCTATCTGTCTTTATTATCTACTTTGCTTCTTCTTTTGAATAATGATTAATGATTAGTTATGGTTCAAATATTGTTACAATATACTGTCAAATTACCCATCTGGTAACACATCTAATACTTATTTTTTCTTTAATTTTGAAAAATTTTGTGTTTTTATATAGAATTACTTTATGTCTGTGATTACTCTTATGTTTGCTTCACTCAAATGTAAATTTTTAACCTCGATACAGGCTTAGTCCTAGTGAGGTTGATGTATATGTAAAAAAAGTGTTTTAAGTATAGTGAGATGCAATAAATAAACATAAAAAATGTTATTGTTTATAAAAGGTAAACTTACGTTTACAAGATAAGGTTTTATGAAAAGCATACCTTATTTATTTAACCTTTATTTATTGAATTATTTGGCGGTTAAAAATAAGCCAGTGACGTGGCACAGTGATTCCGTGCACCTGACCGGCAATCAGAAAGCGCGGGTTCGATCCTCTTTAAGACATTTAAAATTTATATTTTGTTTCAGGATAATAATTATTTCTTATAATAATTTGATAAAAACAAATTGATTTATTGACATAATTATTGATTCCAAATAAAATTCGGAAATTATTAATGGTTATGACACAACGCAACTTGTTTATAAACAAATTGTTTTTTTATAAATTGAATAATAATTTTGTAGGTTAAAAAAAATTTATAAAAAATACAAATTTATGCTAATTTCGTACCGAGTGTACTTAAGCTATACTAAGACTAGGAATGTATTTTACGAGATGTTCGCTAATGCGTATTAAGCTGAAAATGGATTTTGCGATTAATTCCCATGAAAGGATTACAAAAATTATTCCAAAATATTAGAAATTATTTATTTTTTGAGTACTTGGAATTAAACAGAAATGTTTACAGCAAAACGCAAAGGGATTTAATATTATTAAAAAGTTACGTATGTCAAATTAGGAAAACAATATTTACAATTCTGAGAAAATATTTTTAACTGAATGACAAAACAAGTGAAATTGTAATGAGATAAAAAATATTTAGAAGAATTAGTCACATTTGTCATAAATACGTATTTTAATTCTTGCATTACATATAAAATAAGGCTATTAACACAATATCTAATTGAAAGGATAAATAAAATTATTTATTACATTTTAATATCTTCAGACACAATATTAAATCGCAATGTTAAGATTCTGTACTACCAAGGTGTTTCAAAATAAAGTTAAAATTACCATATGATTTAAAAAAAATATTATCGTCAAGATTGTAGGTATTTTATGATAAGTATTTTTTCAATCTCAATATGGTTTTCCAATCAGTGGCGGTTCGTGAATATTGTGTTTACTAGAGTGCTAATATTACAAAAAAGCATTATTGATGTTGTTGTAATCCGTGCGGCCAATTTGACTGAAATTTCCTGAAAATCTTTGTACCAAAAATCAAATATTAATAAAAAAAATAAAAATCATTCTCAGGTGCAACAACATCAATAATGCAATAATATAATAATTTTATGTAATATTGGCACTCTAGTACACATAAAAGTCACGAGCCGCCACTGTTTTCGTGGACTAAAAGATTATTGCTGTGATCGGGATTTGAACGCCGAGATCTTCTGATAACCAGGCGACTCCTCTAACCAACATGACGATACCCCGTATTTACAACGATTACTCTGTCGTACAAACTATATTACATAAATGTAAATCAATTATGTCCAGATTTATTCTGAAACACCTCAAGTACACGTTAATCTAGTTTATTGTAACATCATTTAATTCAACACCCTTCTTTAAAAAGCATTATTTTAAATAAAGACTTACGCAGAGCAAATCATCTAGAAAACAATTCTATTATTTAAGTCATGGTAAGTTTTTTAAAGATATCTGCAATTTTAGTAGTCAAATTTTTATAATCAAAGGGGGATCAATCGGAATAGTGCACGCTCTTACCTTTTAACATGTAAAGTATGGGTTTTTCGCTGCTGATCGTAGTGCAGTGAATGCTGGATTCTCGGCTGGGCAGTGATGATCCATGAATAATTGTTGTACCACAAAGATACAGCTTATTGTGATATATTGTCCAACACATTACCAGATTGGAACGACTTGGTGATGCATAATTACATGGTTTGTCGACTGTCCACTTCAATGAATGCGAATCTTTTTCAGGTTGATCTTGATTTGTTGACTCGGAATCGACTTCTTGGTGGGGGCCCGTCCGGATGAGGTTCCTGAAGGATCTTCTATGCCGGATGAAATAGCCTCAGCAAATCCGCTCTCGTCACGGCTGGTAGCTGCCAAGCCCGGGGTTAGACGAAACCACCTCGCTATTTTAGCTCGAGGTGACATCTATAAGTAGTTTCACCAGTGTAAAAATTACAAGTACTACTAGACTTATTGCAAATGCCCACAAAACAAAATCAGGGAAACACTGAAGGGAAACATGCCTAACATGTGGTCGATTAATATCTTGATCCATGTTGTAAAATGATTAAGTTTAAAATACTATATTGTAAACTTTGTGTTTTATGGCAAGATATTGTTTTAAACTTTGTTTTTGTATTCGTTTGCTTTTGAGTTGTACTTGTTGCACGTACTTTTGTGGCGAATGTTGCGAAGGCGGACCCGGGAGAGAGTGCGAGCTTCAACTGAATGCAATTGGGGTAGTCCTGCGCTTCCTCCCAGGCGGCTGCGCAGGGGGACTGGGGGGCTGGGGGGATAGGAGGCTGCGTGGGTGAAGGCGCGCGAGTGTTGGTGCGAGAATCCGTTCATCGCGTAAGAACTCTTCTCTACCGTCTAGACCTACTAGCATGTCTCTATGTGCTTGACGACTCACGTCTGCACACAGTTAAAGCTTTAACACTGGTGCAGTAAAAGCTGCTGTGATTTTGAAAACATATAAAAGTACCATCAGATCGTGCCGCTGAGGACTCATAGCACGACGCACCACGATCTGATTAATGGTAGATATTTTTTATTTTTTTAATAATTACTTTTTGTTGTTTTTAAACGCATAAAGATATTTATTTCCTTACATCGCTATTTACGCGATAAGTTTTTAAGAGAAATTTTTCCGCAACGAAATCTTAAAAAACCTTTTAGATCTTTGCAGAATCTTACTATCGATCATCTCATAGTTAATTTTGCAATTTTATACAGTCTTTGGATCCCTAAATAAAACAATATTGCAAAGAAAATCATTTAATAACGTAGAAGCTTTCTTCAGTTTGACATTTGTTAAAATCCGTATGTTCCTTGTAGAAAATATATACTATCTATCTAAGTAACATTACAGCAGGCTAGATAGAAGATTGAAAACAAAATTAAGTTCCGTTGTTATTATCGTTCTCAAATATATTTATGAGACGAATTTCCGATGGGAAAACTTTTCTCATAGCCGATGAAAAATTCTCATAGCAGATGAAAATGAAGCCCTATTTATGATTCTGAAACGTTAGGATGTTTGTTGGGATAATATAAACAACGTTTATAGTTTTTACTATTCCGAAAAGTATGATACGTTCATATATTAAAATAAAGTAGTTTAAAACAAGTGTATTTTTTATTTATATAGATATGTGCCAATTATGGAAAATCTAAAGAGCATTAACGTGATTTCGTAGAAACAACTTATTCTCCTTTTTTTAATTGGATCTGTCTATTTTTTTTTTAAATAAAAATTGTACTCCCTCAAATGTAACGCAAAAAAATCTTATATTTTAAGTTATTTTTTTTATGAAGCGTCATGTCGTAGGTTTTGTTCGTTAAATGCGTACAATTCCCATACAAAATGATGATTCGTATTCGCAAGAAGAAATGGCACAACGGAGTTAAGCATTATGTGAAGGTAATGCGATGTGAAATAATGCAAAATTACACAAAATTAGTTGGTTTAAAAATTTGATCGCTTGAAAATATTATAGACGCTTCAATTAAGTACTGCAAGTAGAACGCACCCTGGCATTGGAATTAATCGAGTATTTTTTGATAAGCATTTTTATAAGCCCAGATAAAAATAAACAATCAGACCATTGAGAATACTTCGAAGCTCAAAATCTGTGTAATGTGACAAATTAATTTTTTTACAAAATAATCAGAGGAAATTTTAAAATTTGTGCCAGAATTTCATAAAAGAAAATCAAACTTTTATTTTAGCGATGGTTTTTTTTATCGAATAAGTAACTAAAAACCTTATGCACCCACCGCGTTTTGCCGGCGAATATATATAATTATTTTTATCGTCCACATAATTATATCAAATATCTATAGAAGAGGTAGATATTAAAATATTATAATGAGTTTATATTATTAATTTATCATTAGATATTATGTAAAATGTGCTAAAAAAGTAATAAGTTCAATTTTTGCACCTTTGAAATATTTGTTGGTTAGAAACTGCATCGCACACTAGGAGCGCTGTGTTTTTAGGACTATTCACATTCATGGATTATCTCATATGTAATCTTATGGAAGTGTTTAGCGGCTTTGGAATTTCTAGCAATATTACTTGTAAATATGTGATAATTTAATAATAGGCACTGGGAAGATACTTCTCTAGATATAATGTAAGAAGGACTTATGGATCGAAATAGGTTTTTTTTAAATATTTGGTTTACTTATAGAATTTAATCCTATTAGTATTTAACTTTTCCTCTACTGTAAAAATGTATTACCTATACCTATACCTATACCTACTAATATTACCTAGGTACTACTAATTTTGACTTGACAACTTTGCAAGTCTTTCAGCTTCCTTTAAATTTGTATTGTTCCAATGATCGATCATTGCAGACGGTTTTTGGGGAATCATCCGATGTAAACAGACTGATTGCCATAAATAATGCACAGCCACAATGTAGGCATGCTGAGTCTGTTTTACATATATTTCAATGGAATCTGCTCGAAAAAACTAGCAGCAGTGAAATACCCGTTCACACAAAATTTCTTAAGAAAAGAACGTGTTAAATTTTAAAATTTCATTTAAAAAAACTTTTTTTGCCCAATGTAAAATTTGATGAATGGAAGTTATGCATTCTACGAACTAAGCCGTCCATGTAAGAGTTTAAATAATTATTAAAATTAATTAATTTTTTTGTATTTTACGCAAATTTTACCAGTGTGCGGTTATGGGCGTTAAAAGGTTTGACGAGGGCTTTCTTTTTATTGGTTGATAAGTCTCGACAAGTATTTTCAAGTATTTCATAATCCCTCATAAAACTATAGGCCTCTCCTGATTTCGAAAAAAAATTGATTATTGGATCGCCTTAATCGTTAAACAATGTTCAGTTTTGCGCATAATTTCATCACTCGAAACGGAATTAAATTTAACCCAAGTTGGTATTTTAATCGTACATTTGATTAAAAAAGCGCTAACACAACTACTTATTTCGATGATGAATTGGATTGAATAGACCCAAAGCCCATATAAAACAGGTAAAAAACCAAGTTGCGATAATATTTTCAGATGTAAAGAAAAAGGAGCTTTAAATAATAAATCAGATTTCATTGGTTCTCAAAGATCCACTTTTTATTGTTATAGTTACATAAATTAATATCATTATTTATACTACCTTCTAAATTTAATTAAATCAATGCAGAGAAAATCTAATTTTCTCCGTTAAATGTTAACATATTTTGATATGCCTATATATAATAAATATGTTTTTTCTTACAAACTAAGTAATCTATACTACATCAATTCAATATAATTTTAATAAATATACTTTTAAACATGGGAAGGGTATTTATTTTCAATTGACAAAAATTTCAAATTACAAATACCATATTAACAATGCTCTCGCTGTTTACTTAAATAATTAAATAAAACCTTTTAGATAGAAGTAAATAAAAAATAAATAAATAAATAGGGTAAAAACTTTTGAATTCATTTAAAATTAGATATAATAAATAAGTTTATTAATTAAATATAAATGTCTTTAGTATTTAACAACATATATCCTTCTATTTATTCTTAACCATTCCTTAAATATCCTGGCACAAAAATATCAGTACGCTTTGGAAATGTTTAAGACAAAATTTCCAAGTAGACAATCTTAATAATGTAACAACATTATACTCTCTTCTCATTTCAAACATCTTCAATACCGATAATAATTATTTTAAAAGTACTATCAGTAATTGGTAACACAGTTTATAACACATATCCAATGCATTAATTATAACTAAAACACAAATAAATTAGTGAAGTACACTTACCTATGGTGACAAAAAACACGATTTTAATTATATTTTGGTTGATATTAAAGAAATACGTGTAAATAAATGTTATATTTTATCTAATATCTGAAAGCATGGCCATTTTTCCGCAGTCATAGATAGATACCACGATAACTATACTGACATTATTATTTGATGGGGGCGGAAAGAAAATCTGTAACGTTCGTTTGACGTTCCAGGTTAAGAAGAGTGTCTTAGTACAATTAATCTCTCTGTAGATTTAAATATTTATAAAAGCCATGAATTATTCCATTCGAATTCAAGAACATTTTTGATATGAATGCAATACTGATATGATTTCGAAGAAAAAAAAAGTGATATGATTTGAAAATTCAAAGTAATAATTTTAAAATGTTAAATTATTTAATAAAATCTATTATGTATGTTTGTTTTTTATGGTTATATTTGTAAATAATATGTTTTTTCTTATAGTAGTAAACGAGTTATATTCGTAATAGGATGAAAAATGAATTAAATGAACATAATTAGGTATACACATAACATCACTGTTTATCTAATTATTAAATTACACTCTAAAAATACTTGAATCTACGTGGTTCAAAATAAATAATAACACTTGTCTAAGAAATAATTTCTGTATTTTATCGGTCATTAATTAGATAGGTATATTATTTTCAAGAAAAATTTACAAATAAAGTTATTTTAAAGTTAAACATTGATGGAAATGTCATCATGTCAAGAGTTGAATTGGTGAGTGATAATTTATAAATGGGATGAAATTCTTAAAAACAAATTAAATACGAGTACCCAACTCAATGAATAAAGAATAGGGAGGAAAAATAAATGTTTTAAATTGAATTTAAATCTTGTATAATTGTAATTATTACTTTCTATCCATCTTGAACATTGATACATCTAAAAGTATTGAATTTAATTTTTCGGTTGGCGGAACACTATTCTAACTTTCTGTTTTAACAAACTATTTAGAAACATAATATTATGTCTATCAGGTATAATTTTGACACTCATCGCTTGCATAGTAATGAAAACGTGTTAGGCATAGTATATTTATTTAAGGTATTGCCTTTAGGGGATGAAGCAGCGATTGAGCTGTAATTATAATTTATTTTTCAAATCGATCGGTGACTATTAATTAGAATTGTATATGTTCATGTTTGGCTTCATGTGACCAAGCGGTTTATGGAAAATTTTCTAAGGAATGGTTGTTGAATTTGAACAATTCATCACATTTCAACATTCATTTTCGGTTTCTGTGAAAGTCCTATTCAAGTTTTGTTATTATATCATTATTGGCTAGTTCCTTGACAGAACTAAAGTAATAACAGAACTTGAAAAAATCTTTCACAAAATATGAAAATTAACTGAAATTTGAAGAATTATTCAAATTCTATTAAACAACCCGTCCTTGAACAATTAATCAAATTTCACAGTTAATTTTCAATGACTGTGAAAGTTCTATTATTATTTCAATTCTTTGAATCAACTGGTCTATGTTGATATAATAACAAAACTTCAATATGACTGTCACAGAACTTGGAAATTAAGTTTTAAATTTTTGAATTGTTCAAATTCTCTGAAACAACCCGTCCCAAATCTTCCAATTTCCAACGTAATCATTCATAACCCCGTTTATATTTTATTACACTCTTTTTCTTAGTGGTCTGGACTCTATATTATGCTCTCCTCCTTAAAATATCAATATAACATCGGAAATAAGACCAGGAAGTCTATCACGAAATTCGAATTTTGAGTAGGTACCTAAAGAAAAGCGCCCTTGAGATGATAAGTTTGATTAAATTTTAAAAATATCACCGTATTCCGTTTTATCATGACAATTTTTCATGCGATGATTATCAAAAGAGTTAAATAATTTTCTTACAATCATCAATAAATACCTTAAATATTGATGATCATGAAAGAACTAGTATTGTTTACATAGAAGAAAAAAACACTGATTATATAATTATAGAAACATCCACTAAAACTAGACAAAGTGTAATGTGGTTAAATAGTTTATTATATTTATAGGATAAGTTTTTGTTTTTAATATTCATAAATCGTGCCTTCAGAAAAGCTGATATTCGTCATATTATACATATTGTGGCCAGGATAATTCTGAAACCATAAGGACATTGTTATTCCATATATTATGAACAACCTACATCTTCTCTGCTTAAAGAGAGTTAACATGTGGGTTTTCGGGTTATGCGTAACCCGAATGTGAATGATGGTTCTAGCAAGATGTTTATGCATATGACTTCTTGTTCGTTAATTGGAGTAGACTTTATTTTACGTTCACGGTAAACATGAACATCATTGACTGGTATTGAACGTAAGTGGAAACGTAAACATAATTATTTAAATTATTATATACCTTTTGTTACATTACGCAATTACAAGGAATGTATGAATAAAAAGTATGCATTCTTGAAGGGAAAATAATTGTAACCGTAATGGTAATATTATAATAAGGAATACTTATATGTAAACTTAATCAAAACAGCAAATAATGATTGAGGGAAACGTTATAAAGATAATTGTGTAGGATAGAATGCAATTAGGTTAATTTCGAAGGGATGTGTTTTACACGAATAATTCCGAGAAATTGTCGTAGCCGACTTGTTGAAGAAATTCCCTTATGGTCCTTGTGTTGAGATTCATCTTCTAGTCATGTTTCGTTGTTTCCCAGTCATTTAGTTGTGTGGCGGCCCCACTGGTCCCGAACCTGGGCCATGAGCACGTTGTTCTTGTTGGGCACGCGCTCGCTGGTCGTGCGCGTGATGATGGGCTGCGGGCTCTTCTTGGTCGGCACAACTATCCTTACCCGCCCTTCCTCATCCAGAGTGGTGATGGTGCCGATCTGAGACAGCGGCCTAATGAACTGGCATTCGTCTTCTTCTCGCGGGCTCATCAAAGGTTCTTGCTGAATGGCAGAGGTATTGAGGAAGGAATGCGAGTGCCTCAGGTCAGCAGAGAGCTGCCGGGGCATGTTGGGGGACTGTTGAGCGGAACTGGCGAATAGATGGTCGGAGGATGTTCCAATGGGATGTCGCTGCTGCAGAGGAGAACTTTGTCCCGTGTAAAGATTGATCCGGTTAAGCGCCTGTTGTTGAAGTTGAGAATTAACTGCCTGTTGCTGAAGCTGAGAATTAACTGCCTGCTGTTGCTGCAGTTGCGAATTTACCGATTGTTGCTGTAAGTGCTGATTTTGAGGGAGGTGTGGGCCGTTGGGAGATTGTTGATTCACGAGGTCGATCAAGAAATCCGTAAGATCATTTGCATTCTGTTGATCCAAATAAGCGGCTGCAGACGTGAGCGTTGTCATATTATTATACCGTCGTGCCAATGGAGAGGGAATAGGCTCCGGTTGGTGCAAAGAGTAGGTGAAGTTGTAGGGGCCTGGAAATCCTCCCGAGGAGTCGGTGGCGGCGCTGGCCAGAGAGGAGTTGTTGTTGTTCTCGTAGGCAGGGTCCCTGGGAGAGTGCGGCGAGCGCGGCACCAGCAGTGAGGACATGGAGTCCAGTAGGCTGCGGTTGTCCAGCACAAGGTTGGCCGGGGAGTGCAGGAGACGGGGCGTGCGCGCCTCGGCCTGGTTCTGCTTCTCCAGCACGTCCCTCAAACTCTGTGCCTACATTGCATAAGATACATACATTGAGACTATGACTATGTGCGCGGTGCACGCCAGTTATAGAAAACAAGATTTTTCTTGACATGACTTAATAAGAGAACTGTTAGAGTACAATATAATTCTTGTGGTTGACTGGATGTTTTTTCACCAAGAAATTGTAAGTTTGGGGCTAAGATGTTGTAAATATTGGATTTCTTAATTAAAACGAATTTATATACTCTTACCCCTTTGTTGACCTTCAGATTTAAGTTTTACGTACACAGGCATTCTAATAATTGAATATTGAATTAGGAAAATAATAATACATTACATGCATACTTATTAAATAACATACGTTAATACAAACAATCTAAAGACTAAAAGAAAGGGGACTTTAAAAGTATTATTTTTTATGATAAAGTCTCCCAAATAGTATACATCGAAAGCAAAAACATTTGAGGCCATTTGTTTCAGAGAATTCGAACAATTTACCAAACTTCAAAGTAAGTCTTCAAGTTCCGCGAAATAATCTAGTTCTGTTATTATTTCAGTTTTGTGAAAAACTGGCCAATAATGATATGACAGAACTTTAATGGAACTTTCAAAAAACTTTACAAACTATCTTTGAATTTGATGAATCGTTAAAATTCTGTGAAACAACTGGCCCTTACAAATAATAAATTAAATAAATATGCAAAACAAAGTAGCTACACAACATTAAACATTTTGAAAAATAATTAGTATCGAAGTTGGGTGCAAGACAAGAAAAATAATTAAGGCTTAAATACATTTGCAAAATGCTGATGCAAATTAAAACTGGGCAAAGCAACAAAGTAAACAGTTTGTGTTTGAATATTTATTTTGCACTTATTTTTTAGCTTTGTTTAATTTTCCTATATATTATTTTAGGTGTAAGTATATAATTAGTTATTAGATTTGTAATTTTTAACATAAACTGACCATTTACAATATTATGCCATAAACAACCCGACTTACAAAAAAGTAAAAAAATACATTTTTCACTGGAATATTTTTAATGGATTTCAAAGATTTAGGCTTAATTAATTATTTTGTTGAAATTTTTTACGAAGTTTTCATGATAAGTTATTTCAAGAAACGTTTAAAATAATTTGAAGAAAAAAATGGCTTTAAGATTTCTAAAGCAACACCATGTGCAATAATACATTGTTAGAAAGATATCGGGTGTGTGTGTTTTGTTACATGGCGTCTGTAACACCTATTGGTGATTGACATCGATACTGGTTGAGAAAAGGTTAATTATTTGCTCCATTATTATTAAATATCATAATATTTATTAGTAAATTTATTATATTATAGTTTTATTCACTTTGTCCTGTCGATATCTTGATGTTTTTCCACAATTTCTTAAAACATTCCAGTTCACACTCTGAAGCACTTTTTGAGACGGTGTCGAAAGAAGTAGATCGTGACGAATAGGTACTTATTTAACAGAACTCTAAAATAAAGCCAGAATCTAAAATATGCGACGCGGGGCCTTGGTGCATTGGACAGACCTGCAGTTAAATTTGCCCTATCACATATCTAAAATAAAGTGGGAATCTTAACGACACAAGTAATGTAGTCGTACAAAAACAATTATCAATGGACGGGTCTACGATCGAGTTTGCCCTAGCAGGCCTAGAAAATCGATCTTTGCGTGAGGTTTATTTTAATTATTTCTGATGAACGTGTTACTAAAATCTCTAATGTTTCTAGAGGGATCTCCAGGAACCTTCGAAAAGTTACAAATTCATCGTCTAGAAAGACAAAATCTGGTGCTTATAGCAAATTTCATAGTTGATAAAATTTTTTCCAAAACGTTTCCGATAAAATATTTTATTGGGAAGGCCTTGTTTTTATTAATCTTAAATATAAATAACTTACATCCGTAGGAATAACTCTAGAAAAAATTGAGATTTTAGTAATACGTTCATCAAAAATAATTAAAATGTGTGAGTCGAGCAAACCCCCGTTAATTGTCTTATGTCGCCTTAAGTAATACCGGACTTGTATTTCTAATAGAATTGATGTTCAAAATTAAATTTCTTGTTAGAAATATGATGTGATAGCGCAACTTTAAAAAAGAAAATATATATATCTTCATAATAAAATTTATTTAATCAGATTCTGATACACGGTATCTGCGACGGTTAAGTGACTTTTAACCTAGATAAATATTTACACAATATAGAAAAATAAAAACTGTTTTTTATTCTTTAATATACATTATGATAAATCCGATATTGAACTTTGTAAAACATAGCAGTTTTATTTTTATACCATCATGGCGTTTCGTATTTGACGCGAATATATAAGTCTATAAAATTGTTTGAATAATTGGTAGCACTCCAGAAAACCGCCAATGCTGTATTGCAGCTCTGAATCCATCCCAATCTAACTACATAACTTTGATGTCAAAGGATAAAAAATCCTAGTGGGAATCGTAACGCATATATCATCCACGATCATTTTTACAGATATTTTGTGTAACTTCTGATTCAATGAAGCCTCCGATAGATAACATGAGGCAAAAAGTTGGGAAGTACCATGGTAAACACTTATGAATTATATGGTCACTTAACACGGCTAAAGCTATTTAAAGCAATGTTACGATTGAGAGTTGTTGTATTTTACCAGGGGGATACTAAAAGCTACTGATTATGATAATGATACAACTCTGAACTTCGACTTCATATTTAGCGAGAAAATAATAATATTATTATTTGGATGATTTTTATAGCGCCGTTTTTTTGCAAAATCACCTCAACATTAACAAACTAATATTTTCTTTTTGTTTATTTAATACTAGCTGAATTTTCCGGCATTGCCCGCGCTTCACGCAGTGTTCAAAATTTCATTCATACAATGACCTTTCTTTTGTTTTGAAGTTCAAGTGTGCGAAATTTCATCAACCTCAGAGTGAAATCCAAGCCGTCCGCTCGCCACAAACAGAACTCTTTATGTAATAGAGAAGATTTTCCCAATCCTATCTTCAAGACATCGTTCCCTTATCGGATAACGTATACGTATTCAAGTTATTCATCCGTACATCATCGTTATCATCATCTTCATCGTACGAAAATGATGATAGCATAAATACTTTTTTTTCAAACATTTTGGTGCGTTCACGAACGATTCGAAAGAAAATACTGTGCAAGACTTCGATCATTTTTCATAAGTTGTTCTGTTCTGACCTCTTTTTAATTCTTCATAAAATTAAGCGGTTATAATAAAATTTGTAATGTTTACGTCACGGATATAAGAACGATTAATATTTAATGCGTGGTTAATACTTTATTACTGTCGTAGACAAAATTTTTTGGTGTGTGTATACTGCTAGATAAAAAGAGTTTTATTGTTTTTTTAACATAAATGTTTATTTATTCATCGGAATTATGGTTTTGGTTTCGTGTGTTTTTTATTTGTTGAAATATATTTTGTCATTCAATTTCTTGATGTGTTTGTTTAATGTGTAAGAAAAATCGAAGAAAGCAAACGTTGAAAAACAAAGCTTAAAACAATTAAAAAACCATGCAATCTAAAACATTCATTTAAAAACAACAATGCACATACTAAAATATTTTGTTAAAATTAATAGAATAATAAAAATCACTTTCATGAAGCTACTTAAAAAAAAAATTAAATAATTTAAAAACTACTGTGAAATTTACTCCAGAAAATTTGAATCCATGGAATCATGTCAAATAAAAAGATTATTTACGACTCAATTAAATTTAGCTATATTTAAAGTACATTACAAAGATTAGGTTGAAAATGTTTTTGGAAACTTTCCAAAGTGTAAACAATGGGAACATGTATATCGAATTCAGTAAAATATATCTTCATTAAAGCTTAAAGGTCCATTTATTAATTATTTGTCTTGGTGGAATTATTTTGAACTGGAACTGGTTTGATAAAGATAAAAAGTGAAAGTGAAAGAACAATACTTGCGATATGAAACTAAGCGTTATGCTATAGTTGTATTTCTTATCGCAAGAATATATTGTACTTTATGCGGTATCTGGATAAAACAGAAGAGCGACAAAACAGAAGAGCGACAAAAACAGAATACGGTTAGGTTAGGTTTGATTAGATATGTTTTGTTTCTTCATTTTTCTTAACTTTTTATCAATTTTCTATATTGTCACTGTTCTGTTTTGTCACTTTAGGCAGGTTTGAGTTTCACAATTGCTTAGTTGATGAAGTGTCTCACCTGAGGTAGGTTTGTAAGCTGGTGTCCCGAGAGGGAGTAGGGGAGACTGCCGGCGCCGCCCCTCTCCCTCTCCTGCAAGTGCGCGACCAGCATGCTAATATGGTCTATCAGTTCCTTGTTGTGCAATAACAGCTGGTGCGTTCGTGCCTGTTGACAACAATACATATTATTACAAAATCACTGTACATTCATTGATTAGAAACTATGCTCTAAATGGTTGGTGTCGAAAGTAAATAATAGCAGCTCAGTTTGTTGGAGCAAAATACTAAAGATATGTTACGAGTTTGTTGAGGGCATGGGCTGGGTATGTCATGCCTATGTCAAAGCCAAAGTCAAAAAGCTAAGTCAAGGCCTTTAGCGAGGCCTCCATGGTGTTGGATAAGCTGTCAATACGCACGACTTTTTTAATAATATGGTTCGCCATGCAAAATAACTGGCCAATTAATTAATGGAAGTGAAGTAACTAAGCTCTTATAGTTGAAAGAAATTGTATACATGATCCATGGATGATTGAAACGCGATTGATTGATCACAATAAATTGACAATGTCGAATTGAAATAATAAATTTCATGTAAATTGGCAGTCCGCATGTAGTTTTTGACACTAAAAATGGAATTAATTACCTAATGAGGTTTTTCTTCACAACTTGGTAAGGTAAATAAGTTTCATTTTTCAAGCCAGTCATTGGTCCGAACGGATTACTCGCCGTGTATATGAATTGTTTTCAATTTTCAAGAGCTCCGTTCGTCAATAAGCCAGTAATTATATTTGTATAATTTTCGTGAAATTTACCACTTCATTCGGTTCATTAATAAACCAGAAATTTTGCAAACAGAATGGCAGTATTAACGAAGTTGCGTATATCGTCCAGTCAAGCAAAATTTAATTGACAGTCCAGTCTATTATCGTTGACCGTGCTTACGAATATTGCTAGCTGACCATAACTCACGAATTAAGTCAGATCCAAGTAAGATCAATACAGTCAATCAACATTGTCTCTTTTTTACAATGTCTGATTCAGAGAGACCGAATTTTAAATTTAAGCGAAAAGTTGTCAGACTTTTGGATCACCTACGCCTACTTCACATGTCTTGTTTTTTTGTATATCGACTGTATTTTGGTAGGTAAAACCCTTAAAGCCGCATTTCTAAGGAATGTTTTTTTTCATTGGTTTTGTATAGAATAGTCTACAAAGTATAACACGTTAAAGTTATGTTTGCTAATTAAGGTTATTTTTAATATTGACAACTTAATTTATCCACACAAATTTTTAAAGGTAAATTCCTAAAAATCATCGAAAAATTACGCAACTCCCAAAATCTCTGATAATTATAATTTTTTTTTGAAAAACAGGTAACAACTTTCGCATAAACTTCTAAGCTTTTAATGAGATTTACGAATTGCTTTGCATTCGTTTCTATCGTATCCTGTATAATCTTGAAGGGTTGAAGGGTTTTACCAAACCATCATCGTTTTTAGGTGCGTTAATGTATGTAACATAAGGATTTTTGTGTGAGTACATTTTGAAATGTAACTTTAAATTACAAAAGGCTATAGCTTAGACCACCAAATAAAATGACTTAGAAATAAAAATTAGGTTTACCATGACCAATGATTTGCGAAATCGCTATTGGAACAGCGTCCTTCTTGCCTTGCTTTTGAAATGTAATTACCGAGTTTGTAACTCCTGAACGTCATATTCCGGTCAATGCATGCTCCTGTCATTTATATAGGTCTCAACTCCACGAAACAAAATTGCAATTTTTTTTTTAATAATTTAATGGGTTTTCCAATAAGAGGTGCTATTTTAAATATTAATTAATTGGATGGTATTGATCTGGACAACGTTTAATTTCAACAAGACGGCGCTACGTGCCACACAAGCAACTAAACCATTGATCTATTACGGGAAAAGTTTCCGGACCGTGATATCTCTCGAAGAGTTGATCACAATTGGCCACCGAGATCTTGTGATTTAACATCTTTTGACGTCTTCCTTTAGTGCCACGTGAAAAAGAAGGTCTGAGCCAACAGCCCAGCGTCAATTCAAGACCTCAAAGATAGAATTCGTGATGCTATCGAGGATATAAGGCAGCCACTTTGCGATTTGGTTATGGAAAATTTCATCAAAAAGATATGGTCCTGTAGGCGTGGTCGTGGTGATCATTTGACTGATGTTATTTTTCACTATTAACGTCATACCTTCCTCTTTATAATGAAATAAACATTCGATCATTTATATTAAAAAATGTGCATTTTTCTTTGAATATTAAAATAGCACCTCTTATTGGAAAACCCTGTAGTTTAGTAAAATACTAAATTAATGGATATTTTGAGTCTCACTTGTCTGCAAAGCATTACTTCTGACTCAGTGTAGCTACGACGCCCTTTGTCGTCTTTTTAGCCGGCTCACGTCAATATCTTAAGAGGATCAAGATTCGGTTGTACTAACTTTAGTGTCAAGTAGTTATGGTAAAGTCGTTGATAAGGTTTAAAATTAACGGAAAACAAGAAAGTGTCAGCCTATTATAATGTTCTGTACTGAATGTATTATACTAAATGAAGATTAAATCATCTCTTCGCGAAGTTATTTTATGGTCATAACGTTTTGACAAAATGTTTTTTTTTTATATTCTGACGTCGGTTTTAAATTTGGCCAACAATACGGAACTTTTTTTATTGTATGACAGCTTGGCAGCACTTGACTTGTCATTTTCAATATATTTGGAAGGTAAATTTATGGCAGCGATGAACCGAATTTTAAATTATTTGAATTTTCACAGACGACAGATACTTTCTCACAATATTTATGAGAACTTTAAAATGTTTTGGCTGCCGTTAATAAGCTACTTCCAGGTTGTTGTTTATTTTATATATAATCAAGAAAATAACATGTTTTTCACTAACCACCCTTTGAAGCTCTTTTGTATTTAATTTTATTTTAGCTTCAAAATTTTATTTCCACTGAAATTTGTTCACACATATTCAGAATATTCAGTAACATAATAATTAATATTCAAGTATTTAAAAAAATATATTAAAGAAATATAACAACGTGGAATTATTTTAATAATATCACTATTATATCTTTGATGGGCGGACATAACAGCATAACTGCATTTTTGACCATTTAACGATTTATATGAGAAAATGTGTCTTGTGTAAATCGTTAAATGGTCAAAAATGCAGTTATACTGTTATGTCCGCCCATCAAAGATATTGAATGTTCATTTTCTTTAAGATCTGAATTTAAATCAATTCGCTAAATTTTTAGTATTCAAAGGATGGTATTATACATAGTTCGTAAGAAGATATTGGCTATTAGACTTAAAAAGAGTTATCATGATAAAGAAAAAAATTTCGTTCTTCTTTTGAAAGTCCTCTTTTAACGGTGCGAGAAGATCAGAATCATGTAGAACTGTATTTAAATAATTTTTTTAGTAAGTTATAACTATTTTAAATTTAATCTAACTAACTGAACCAAGCCTAAGCTAACGTAATCGAACAAATATTATTTTATTATGTTCTGTTTAGTTGCAGTTCTCTTTTGTTTGGTTACCGAACTAAACACGAGTTGTCCTGTGCTGGGAAAGTCGATCAACTCGAGGACTACCGGTTGATGAAACTGTTCTCTTTATTTAAATTATTCACGTTATTTTTATTCCCTATTCATATTATTTTTCTATTATATTGATTCTAACTAGGCTTTGAAATTGTTCAAGAAACTGAACAACTTCAAATATGTTCATGTTATTATAGACTAATAAGTTATAATTTCTTAAGTGGAATCATCACATCAACAACCTTTCAAAAGGGGTAAGAAAAATGATTGATGTATTATTTGCATTACGCAAAATAATTAGACAACGAGATCTAAGAACAATGTATTTTGGGTTGAGTCGGTATTTCCCTGTTAAAATATGGTTATATTGTCTGGGAGCGTCAGAAAAAAACAATTTTAGATCAGCTTATGAAGTAAAACCCACAGGTACCCTGATGAAAAACATACATAAAAAAGGTTAATATCCACGCGCACAAAATCTTAAAAAACTATACCAAGAATATATATAAAGAAGTCACACGAGAAAGGATCGCATCGTCCTAAAGAGAATTACGGCAAACTATCAAAAGACATACATACATCTGGGACTAAAATAATTTAATAAAATCACTCCCGAATTAAAAAATTGAAACATGTAAAATTTCCTACATCAGTCCAATAATAATTAAATAGTTGATTGGCTTCGGAGAAGGGAGCCTGAAAAACCTTTAAATAATGACACTTAAAATTAAACGTAGTTACCTGCAAATGACACATTTAATAAAAACGTATTAGAAGTTTTAATAAAAATAATAATTTGCTTACAGCGTAGTTCATTTTGCATTTTTACGAGCATTTCTTACTAATATGGACCTGACAGAACACAAACCCTTGTTCACATTTAATGGAAACAAAATAAAATGTATTTTGCACTATATTATTTTTTTTTATTTAGGTTGAAAAGTCATATTAAGTCCATAAAAGCAGGTCTACACTGTAACTAAAACACACTTGTGCTATTGCATGAATTATTTATTTCATCAAAGTACAGAAATCATAATATTACTGATGTAAGTTTTTGTGCAATTTTTCAAAACAGGTATACCTAATTTTGTAGATAGGTACCTACCATTCTCTTCGTTCATTTCAACTGTTTTTCAATTCGTTTAGAACGCTTTATACTGTCTTATAGTATGTAATGAATAAATAAAATTTTGTCATTCAACCAATATTATCTTTACAAAGAAATTTCAACCAAGTTTTTATTTATTTGTAGTCCAACGAGTTTTCCAATTAACAACAAAAATAAAAAAAATATATGAAGGGGTAAAAAAAAGGATATCCTGTATCTTTGGAAGACCGAAATAATAATATACTCGCATATATAAATAATATAATAGTTGAACGTCTCGCCAGTAAGCGAACTCAAAGTGTAGATATATGAAAACCGCTACTTGATAAACATTCCTAGCCAAGTGATTAAAAGAGAAAACGACCTCACACACAAATAGATAAATTTACTTTTGTACACCGGGCGACAGGTGGAGCCAGCTTTGCAGCGGTTTTACAGTTTTACAAGATACTCCCGAAGCGTCGCATCGGTCATCGTTTTTGTTTTCGCGTAGTATTTTTTTTAATACAGATCAAAATAACAATTATTATTTGGAAATGTTCCACGCGGAACGGCAACAATTTTAATTAGGCATCACGTCGCGACACATCGCAACTCATCGCAAATCATCGCAACTCATCCCATCTCATCGCCGCGCCAATAAATGATGAAAAGGTAGCGCTGGTTTGGCGCCCGAAATAACACGGAGACGCCACGCGGCGCGCCTCGGGTCAGGTGAGTTGTTTGGGTCTGCGAAGTTTACATTGTTCAGATGTTCACTGTTTTTGGACTAGACTACATGCTTGTCCAGGGATGATGTTAACTAATTAGTGCGTGTTTTTTATGTGAGTACCGCACGAGTGTCCAATCTGCTCCCAACCGTCTGGATCCAGTGAGACTATATCATCCCCAATTGGGGTATATTTGAGGCTAAATAAGGTGGGAAAGTACCTGACTAATCAGATCTGGTCAAAAACGACTGCAGCCATTTTAAGTAACGTTTTGATCATGAAGAGTGGCAATTCACCAGGGCAATACTGAAAGTGTCTACTACTCCAGAACGTGCCGAATAAAATACACAAATTAATTGGGAAATAAAAATAATTAATCAAAAGATATATTATATATTACGGATATTTTCTTTTTTTTATTTATTTTTTCTTTTTTTTACTAACGAGGCTTCTGACTCACATAATGTTGTCATTTTTTGCCTCATCTGTTTTTAAAATTACAATATTAGATTATTGTAATTATAATTTATAAGTTCTTTAAAAGGTGCTTTTTGTCCAAGATTACACTTTCAAATATTTTCCAATTTACATGATCGAATAAATTTCATGATTCTTGATATGGCATAGAACTCTGTTGAGGCTATTAAATTCTGAACTTGATATTTTCTGTAAGCATAATTTGCATCCAGAAAGGTATGAGTACGTTACACGCTGTGGGTACCAATCCATCTCCACTCGTCTGACTACAAAAGGGTTCTAACCACCGAGCCATCGACCATCGACCACATAATTTGCATCCAGAAAGGTATGAGTACGTTACATGCTGTGGGTACTAATCCACCTCCACTCGTCTGACTACAAAGGGGTTCTAACCACCGGGCTATCGAACATCGATCACATGATTTGTGCCTTCAATTACCACATTTAATGTACAAATTATGTTATGTCTCAATGTTGTGAGGTCCAAATATTATTACGTAGGTAATATAATATTATTATACTAGTTTTTGAATAATTATTCACTCGATATAAAATGCAAAATTTTATGGCTAAATAAAATATACTTTCATATACTAGACTCCAATTGGTAAAAAGTTTATATTATTACTGAACGGACAGAATTAAAAATTGCAAAAAAACATTAAAATTACGACTCCACCCCACCCGATAGACTTCAGCACATTTTCTCGGTACTCGATAATAGGGGATGATGTAATACAGTAGAATTTAAAATGAAATAACCTGTAGTGAAATTTCAACCGTGCAGTATCCATTCACAGATTTAAATTCAAAATTGTTTTCTGATAAAACCCAAAAATAACATTATGTGTAAAATAATATGTCGAATTTGGGTTTTCAAGAAGAGTGCTTTGATGTGTATAGTTTTTTTTCCGGCTCCTTACCGGGAAGTGTTTTAAAAGTATTAAATTCTTTAAAAATTTTATCACTATTGATTCCATTGACTCGGACAATCAAAAATAGGACTTGCTCAATTGTTTTATAAAACTGATACTCGAAAGAATTTAAAAAAAAAAACATAAAAATGGACTTGCCCAAGTCCACAAAATTTACGCAAATAGTAATCCAGGGGAGGAACAGTGGAAACATGATTAAAGGAAACAGCTACTATAAGAAAAAGATAGCAGAATGTTACAGAGAAACATTATAGTGAAACAAAATTCACCAGAAAAATGATAAATATGTATACCCTGCAGACAACCTGTGGCAGGTTCATTTTGTTATTATTCAATATGTTTTTTTTATATAAAATAATAAATAAATAACTGGAAACCATATAATTATATTGAATTAGTATAACAGAAAAAAGGGGCTGAAATTCTTTTAATTGTTTTTTATAATGTCGATTTCACGTTATATATATGGATATAATAAAATGTTAATTTTGGTCAAATACAGAATTATATCATACAACCCGTATGACTTCATTTTGTTTAATGGGTGACGTCAAACTTTGAAATTAAAATGATTTGATCCGTTTCTAATTTTTTCACGTTCTTTTATGTTTTTTTTATTATTGTTCGGCTTGTCTGTACAAAATCATGGCATTTTGATATCAGAAATCACAGCGGTATTCTATATATTAGACTCAGATATAGATTAAAAAAATCTAGATATTTACTATTGATAGCTACTCATTAGAAGGGCTTTGCAAAATATCTGATAGAAGTTTTACTTTCCATTTAAAGAATTCATAATGTCTAATAAAGACCTTGTTCACCGTTACCTGTAATTATTTCCGAGATAATTTTTTTTCTAATGAGCGATATCCATTAGAAAAAAATATCGTTGTCGCATTTTATGCAAGGAGAGAAATCAATTTTTTCCCTTACGATAATTTAACAGGCCTTATTAATAAAACACCAATTTCAGAACGTTTTATCGATTTGTATTAATAATATATCACGAAGACATAATTAATTATCGATGTGATGTAAAAATATTAGGATTTTTATGAACACGTGTTCCGACATCATGATAACATATTCATAATTTAAGATTTTTAGAAAACCAGTTAATTCATTCGTAAGGCCTGCAGTCCCGTTTAAGCCGGAATTACCAATAATTTGAAGAGATTTGTAATAAATTAGCAATAGTCATTTTTTTCCGCGTGTTGTTACAATTCGTATTGTCGTCACAAGTCATGTTATTGCTAAATTTAATGTTGTTGATGCAATTCTTGTTATTGTTGCAATTCACAATGATGTTGTGATTAATGTTGGTGTAAAGATTAATGTTGTTGCAATTCTTATTGTTCTCGCGTGTCAAATCAAAGTGTTTTGTAGATCTTAAAATCTTTTTGCAAATAATGTTACTATTGCAATCCTTGATGCTGCAATTTTTGGTATTGCAAAACATCTTGTCATTGAAATTCGTGATGTTTTTTCCAACCCATTGCAATTTATGTCGTTCTTGCTATGATTTTATTACAATTCATGTCACTTGACATTAGCTCCAAACAAGCAGCCCCGGGGAAAACATTTCACCTTTGAGCCATCTTTTCGCAATCTTTGCGGTTGCCATGTGGAGGGTATTTTGAGGAAATAAAAAAGAGGAGGTTCTGGGAAGGAAAAGGGTATAAAGTTCAATGCGATAGGTCGAGAGAGTCTGGCTGGGGAGATGAAAGGGTCTCCCTCAACCAGCCTCCATCAATCCGGACCGCCACGCAGTTGGTAGGCAGACGCATCTGCTGCCAAGACAAATCTCTAACCCTGATCCCCGGCACCCCTGCCAAATCTTGGGTAAATAAAAGCACTGTTAGGGTGCACTTGTCCTACCTGCGCTTCCACTCTCGCCGCCTTCTCCACCACGAGCTGGTCATTGAGCATTGCTAGCTGCGCGGTGGCAGCCCTGGTCTGCTGGCGCTGCTGCTCCAAGCTCTGCTCGAGGAACTTCTCGCGGTGCTCTGTGGCCTGCGGGGTGGTCATGATGGAGCGGTCGGTGTATCCGGGCGTGGCCTCGCGACTCAGTACCTGCGCCTGGGCCTGTGCCTGAGCCTGGGCCTGGGCCTGGGCCTGGGCCTGGGCCTGGGCCTGGGCCTGGGCCTGGGGGAGAATTTATTAAAAATTATTTTGTTACAAAGAATTTATAAACATATATTCCCCCTTACTAATAAACTTATGAAGTTTTACATTACATTATGCATACATTAATGATAGTGTTACATATTTAAAAAAAAAGCAGTAACATGGTTTTTCGGAGTATCTATAGTTATTTGTGAATGGTTACCTTTAGGTATCTGTCATCTCAATTATTATATTGGTATAAATTAATATTTGTCACTGCGCAGTTTGTTGTGCTGGCCATCTGTGGAGAGGACTCAGAATGGCCTTAAACAGCTGAAGGTGACCAAGGCCACCGTACATGTGGCTCATCGAAGCAATTACTTCGCCATTAATATTATAATAAATAATTATCATTCTTGGAGTTTTTTTTATGTGCATATTTAGGAAACAGTTATACGTGTGAATTAATTTTGCATTTAAGATGTTGAGAATAAAATAAATCAGTTAAGTTCGTTGTACAATCTCTTTTAGGGTTAAAGATATGAAAAAGGAAGACACTTAAAGTTATAAGTGAAATAAAAAAAAACATATAAAGGATGGACGAACAATTTAAGTACATTTTAAGATTAATTTGATTTTAATAATTTTAAGGGTACAGTGGAAAACATAAATATCTCTTAGGGAATTGTAAGTTTTGCAGATACATCTGAGTAAAGAGTTTTGGGCGTATTTGAATTTGAATTGTTGTATGTAAAATAAGGTATTCAATCTGGTATTGCGTTTAGGGCAACGAAAAGTAATTGTCTTTTCTAATAGAACTGCTGAGCCAATAAGGCAGTTCGGAATCTTAACAGTACGTCAAATTTTTTAATTATATTAAAATCGTTAGCATTCCTTACTTTCTATAACATTTTAGCACCCAACGTGCTTAGCTTATCCTTAGTATAACATTTTGACACCCACCGTGGTTTCTTCACAATCCGTATAGCAGTAGTTTATCAGTTGCGTAAAATTTGAAACACTTTTATTGGTAAAGCCCATCTTCGGTAGGTTCTCCCTCTTCCTAAATTCATATTTTTTCCAAACTCTCGGTATCATTGAAGTCCTCCTCACTAGGAGATCCTGTGCTGAGGGGGACTATATATGTTAGCATACGTTTTCAGCGACTAAGATGATGTTTTTAATATATTAGCTAGTTCTTCTTCCGATATTTCCCTAAGCCAAGATTTGATGTTCGCTACTAGGTCAATTATAACGCATATTTAAGATGCAACTGCTCTATGAAAATGAGTTAAACTACCTTAGCTATCTAGTTATCATTTTAAGAGAAAACTCGAATTTTGTTATATGTATTTTTTTAACTATTTTATTTTCTTGTAGGTCCTTTTTTACAGGTTTTTTTAAAAAATACTTACTGTATATTTGTTGGTGTGCGAAAATGTGCAGTAATAAACCATTTACGGAGGACACTCGAGGGTCTAAAGTCGTTTATAAATGTTGCTTTCTTTTATAAAAATAGGATCTTTACATGTACGGCGAAGAATGTTTAAGAGATTTCTTGGATCGGCTTTGAAAAAGTGGTGGGACTCCTCTAATGCTGCCACTAATGAAGACAAGCTTAAATAGAAACCAGGGATGTCGAAGAAATCAAACTTTCGTCCTAGTTAAATTTAAAACCACCTCCGCCGCCGTCCATATAGTAAAAAATTACTAAAACGCTTGAAGAAAGATTGGAAATACAGTAACTAGAGCGAACACAAATGAATTGTGACTATCGGTTGTAGAAGCACAAGTCAGTTGTTTGACCGATCGTCACTACTGAAACCGTCATAACTCAACTATTAGTAATATTTTGATCTTTTTAATATGTGAACGGTCTCCGTTATCCGTCTATTCTTGGCCTCACAGCGATTTGTCGAATTTTATATTTGCATGTTTGTTCAGCCGTCATCAAAAATAACCGAAAGCCGAAAATCGGCGGTTAACGAGAATAATTCGAATACAAAATATGACGGTCGGAATCGGTTGAACAGAAATGGCCATATTTTGGAGAAAATGTCTATAGTTTTATGACTATAGAACCGCCGGTGCTGTAAGAAAGAAACATTACCTGTTGATTTATCCTATTGGTGGCGAGTGAAACGTCCACATCGAGGTGCGTAGGCCGCTGCAGCCGGTTCGCCCCGTGCGCAGACTTGGGCGGCGGCTCCAGCGTGAGCAGGTGCATCTGGTGGCCATCGTCCAGCTCCCCGTGGCCCTTGTCATAGCTCTTGAGGGGAATCGCCGCTTCTGAAGAGCAAGAAATGAACATGACGCGATCTAACAAGCACACTTTAATATTGCATACATGGTTCAAATATGTTTATAAAGAACTAAAAACTAAATGTCAAATAACAGATAAATGATAATTCGCCATTATGTGCACATATGAGCTGATTATTTTATCAAGATGGCCGTTTCTTAGGATTCGGCAGAACAACTTAAAATTATTCTAAAATCAGCCGTTTGTAATTTAAGCCGATAATCTTGCAAACAGTTGATGGGTGATAAAATATAAGAATTCGTTAGATAATTTTAGTTCACGAAAAGGCGGCCAGTGATTTTTTTCGTTCCATAAATTCGAAAAATATTTTTTTTGTAATAAAAATACCACAAGGAAGAATTTATTTAATGAATAATAAGAGGTTTGGTGGAAACAAAATTATATTCGTATTTAACTTAACCACTTAATGATGAGTAAGCCGCCCAGTATCTACTGTAAACAGTCACTAACCAATTTTACTACTACTTACTAATTATTATCTTTTTAATTCCTAAATATTCTCAAAGTTTATAAGCAATTCTTAAGGCGATGCACTACGTCGTGTAGTATTTTAAATTGAGCCGCTATCAATAACAATCCTTACGTAGATGGCGATAAGGTTTAAATTCCCGCTTAACACCATCCGCCTGTTTTGATTTATGCAAGAAAAAAATATGGCCAAAAAGAGCCTTTTATTTTATTTTGTAGATGTTCAGGCATAAATATTTTTTTTCGATCATTTTATAGATTACTTAATTTGACACATTATATAATAAAATCATATCCGAAAATGGGTTCGTAAGTAGGAAATTTTGAATTAAAGCAGTTTTCATAGGCCTATACATTATTTTCTTCTTGCCTTATAAAAAGACTTATATAAAAAATACTCGATTATTTCAAAGGTCAAGATGTATTCTACTCGCAGTATTTAATTAAAGCATCTGAAATATTTCTAAGCGACCAAATTTTCAAATCAAACACACATGATTTTGCATTACTACGTATGGCATCGCCTTGAGGCAAATCTTCACAAAAACAAAACTAACAATATTTGATTGAGTGAATTGTGAACGTAGTCAAACGAAATATTGAGGAAAAAAATCTTATTTCGTTCATCAAAAGTAGATATCTTGTGAGAAATTACTTTGAATGTGAACTAATTAAAAAAGAATGTGTATTAGTTTTTTAAGTGTGCAATTCGATTTTCCTCCTGTTTATTCAGTTTTCGTTTAGATAAATAGTTAATATTTATATTATTAACGACACGTAGGTAAACCGGAGAATTAAATCAGGTGACTTGTTTAAAAAAATATAAAATCAAAACCGGATATCGAAAGAGCATTACCTTTTCAGCAATAATTGTTAATTGATTATTATTTTTTTGGTAAACTAATGTTTTTAAGACAAGATTTTTTTATGCATAGCACAAAGGGTAACAATTATTTTACAAGCAATAATTATTCGCCTGAAACACTCATCCACATTGAAAAATCTCCTGATAAAAGATACATGACGCCAACGGGACTCGAACCCGTGTCCCTTCGATTTCCGGTCGACAGCTCTGACCACTGAGCTATGGCGGCTTATCTCTTAAACGCGAAATTATTCAATATATACTAGTGTTTCATTCAACAATTACTGCTTGTTACATTTTTCACCTGAAAACAACCAACTTTATTTTTATATGAGAAAGGCATTGTAAGTGCTAACTCTCTCACTAGATGGCGTCGAGACAAATTGTCTAGATTTTTAGGTGAAATACTTGAACTTGTCAAATATTAATTATTATTTTTTTGGTAAACTAATGTTTTTAAGACAAAATTTTTGATGATATTCTTTTGGGCTTTACAGAATTCGAAATAATTGGACATCTTTGAACCACAAATTACATTATGGCATGAACAAGAGACTCTTGTGTAATTATCTATGTGGAATGGAGTATAATGTGAAAATTATAGGATGTGTCTTCAAATTTATTGATTGTCTTTAAATTAACTACTTGGAACTAAATGTTGATTAATGCAAAATATTAATATTAAATGTTGATAAACGACATTTTACCGAGCAAAGAAATCAATTATTTGTACTTATCTACTGTGCAGTCTTTTAAATACCTTGGTGTCACATTAGATTATAAACTGTCTTTTCTTGAACACATTAATGGAATTACTTTGACTTCATTAATATAGTTACTTAAAAACTCTTTATTGTATGTTGGTTCGCCATAATTTAGAATATGCCGCCGTTATTTGGTCTCAATTCTGTGATGTTGGCATTAATCATATCGAACCGGTATTGCATCGCTTCTAAAGAGGACTTGCTTTGAGGTTAAGGCTAGAAAGAGGCGATTACTCATACGAATAATATGAAGTAAAATTAAACCTTCCTTCTTTAGAAGAACGTAGAAAAGTCTTTGATCTCGTCTGCCTTCTCAAAATTAAGAACAGTATGATTGACCTTACTACTTGACTCACCTACTTTGTTGCAACTCATCCCTTCCCGTAAACTCTAAAGAAAATAATGATTTTCCTCAATCAATTCTCCACAAAGTATGGATACAATTCGCCAATGTCCAGAATGGCCAGACTTGTCAACTCAAATAAGGATCTTGAAATTTTTTGTTAATTACTTTGCAATATTTTGTATTGATGTAGCAGAAGTCGTGAAATCCATTAAAACTTTGTTCTTGCCTTGTCTTCACATTATTTTGATTTTTTTCGTGCCCTATTTTCTTGTCAAGTTGTATTTTTTGTAATTATTCTACATTGTAACAAAATTGGCAATGGGTTTCGGTGGCTCAATTGGTTGTTGCGTCACTCACAAAAACGGGAGTCTTGTATGAATAATATGACTTAAATATTTACCTACGTGTTTATTTCATCACTTTGTGATTCAAATTTAAGCATCAACAGGGATTCTACTGTCAACATTTGGTGATACTCTAATAAACCAAAATGAAATATTATTAATTGGCTGCAAAAGCGTCTAAACTTCGTCTCCTTGAAGTGAGCTCACCGCTCATAATATACCAAGACTAGACTGCAATACACGGATGCACGAAATATGCAAGTTCGTTACTTAGTGACATATTTCATGACTGGCTGAAAGTTTTGTTTGCGAAGCATCGAAGTTTGAATTGAAACGGGATTGATGAAGCCTTAGACTGGCTCTCAGAACTAGACGATCCCCTCTCATCCCCCACCATACGATAGAAGTTTTGATTAAAAAGTGTAAAACGTGATATATAAATAAAATTACACAAAAGCGATATGACCTTTAAAAAATTTTACAAAAATTGAGAATTATTAAATAAAATATACTATTTTTATTTGAATTATTTTTATTGCCACAAAATTGTCACAACTATCCAGAGCCAGTGAGACTATGGCATCCCTACTTTGGGATATGTAATGAGGTTAGGGATGAAGAGAAGATGTTAAAGAGGACCTGGCTATTCAAATCTGGTCAAACACGACTAATTCCATTTCAAGTAACTTTTAGATTTATAATTACTATGTTTCACCGGAGCGAATAATTAATTAAATAACGTAATGTGAACTTTGACAGCACTCACTTAAAAAAACCAAAAGTCAGTTTAATTTTAACTACACATTTTCGGTATTGCTGACAAGAAACAAGCATTTAAACATTTGATCAATTTTTCTACACCGTTGTCTTAGTATGAAACTGAATACGCAAAAAATTCTACGTAATTGATTTGAAACATTTTACCAAACTTTACTAATACATTGATTTTATTAATTTGTTGGCATGTTTTCAGATACCTATTATAATAAACGTGTTCCTCTCAGGGTCCAATTTCCTCAACTAAGAATAAAACGTAATTACACAGAAAAAAATATCAAATTACAGTGCGTTATGAAAGCATCATACCATTTTACATCTCCCTTTGAGTATTACAGGCATTCATAAAAAACGACAACTGTTCATTACGCCGATGCTGGCGCATTCATAAAAAACGACAACTGTTCATTACGCCGATGCTGGAGCATTCGATAAAGCCACCAATTTGTCTGGCTGAAGAATGGAACTTGATAATTGAAAGTTAGATATCGTTCTGTTTATACATCAATAGGTGATTAACACATTCATTCAACAGTCTTTGAGAACACTTAAATTATTCAATCTACTGGTCATTATGTGCTTGTATGAATTCATTACAATATTATGACGAAATTCGGAAACCGAATTAATTGGATTTAATATTGATTAATTTTTGTACTACCTGGTTTGGCCCGAGTTTTAATCGATTTCACAAATTTTATTTTTTAAATCAAAGAAAAAAAATTAAACCGTAAAAACTGTTTTTTCCCTAAATAAATATTGAGTAGGACTGACATTTATTTCCTATTTTAACTGCTGATTTCAGATAAATGCGTAAGTGTCCGCTTGTGTATGCGTGATTGCCATCAAAATTGTTGATAGAATGCATTGTCATCGATAACGAGTTTATTGTTGAGTGCAAATGATGTAATTAAAAGGGAAACAAATGACATTCCGGCTTGGCTATTTTAAAAAACTTAATAATAAATAAAGTACCTACTTTAGGCAGTAATGCCTAAAGCAGTCAGGCAGAATGTGCATTTTAACTGATACCGTTGAGGGTTTTTAGTGAGAAAAATCAACTAATTCTCTTATATTATTGTTGATAATTTCAAAAAAACCGAGTAATGAACTTTATGGCACAAAGGAAGATATCAGTATCATTAAGCTAGATATTACCAACCACAGTCAAAAGTGTACTCAAATGACTTTAGATATGTTTAGCAACGAGTTGTGAAAATTAACAATTCAAACAAGAATTCCCTCCAAGTATGAGCAGTGGGACACGTGTAGTGTAATATAAAAATAACAGAAAAACAAACTCGAACAAAACTAAGAAATTGCAATAAATTTATGTGCTTCGTATCAGTAATTATGATTTTTGATCTGTTTATAAAGCCCGCTTTCCGCCAGCGACAAAAAAAACACGAAAATACTATTTTCTAACATTTTTTCATAACGCGTGTGGCGCTCGCCAGGAATAGCCCTAAGGTCGCACGGACCAAAGTATTACCGATGCTGTGTTACGAAATACGTCACGATTGTCACCTACGGGCTCCAGATGTTTGCCAACACCCATACCAGAATAATAACACGACACATATAATGTGATACATAATAACACACAACGAACTTACACATACAAGAAGCACCCTCACACTTGCGCTCGCGGTCCAATGTGAAAATGCCGTCATCTTGTATATGGAGTCGCCGAATAGGTTTACTGAAATAATTAGGTAGCCACTGTCCATTGTTTTTTTTGTTAAAATCAAATAATTTGTATTCATCAGGGATCTCAAACATAGACTGAATATTGAAAGCGTAAAAATATTTATTATTTATTAGTTCTAACAATCGTTTTTGGACTGAAGAAACTTTTAGTTCGTAATTGGAAGGTACGAATAATATTTCATGGCATTTTGCTTATTGTCCCGTGCAAAAGGTAGTAGTTTTTAATAACAACATTAAAATGGATTTTTGGGACTTTGATAGAGTCCGGCGATGTTTTTAGCAGAGCCGCTGAAAATATAATAATATTTTGAAAACATTGTTTGTCAAAATCTAATGGTCGTTGGTCACATGTATTTAAATTTACTTCCAAAAAGGATCAATTTAAAAAAAAAATAATATTTTTTATTTGGCTTTACTTCGTTCACGTAATGAAGTTTAAAACGATATTTTACCAACTTATAATTTGTTATAATACAGATAACGGGGCTTTCATAAGATATAAAAATGCGAATACGTATTTTATAAAGCAAATAATTTTATTTAATTAATAATATATATTATTAAATAAATGAATTATTAAATTTTTGATTAATTATTGAATTTACTATTAATTATAAAATTTACTATTAATTATAAAATTTACTATTAATTATAAAATTTACTATTAATTATTAAATTTATTATTTTTATAATTATTAAATTTATTATTAATTATTAAATTTACTAATAATTATATTAATTAAATTAATTCATTAACAATAATTATAATTAAGTTGACGACATGTTTCAATTATTAATCCCCCTTTAAGGAGATCTTTACCCTTTATATTTCAATAGGATATTATTATTACAGCGCCATTGATGTGATTTTTGACAATAACGGCAGTATAAAAACTTTAAAATATTGTTTTTTTTCAATTTTTAAAAGAAAGAAAAACATTTCTGGGTTACGAATAACCTGAAGATTTTTGAAAATCTTCTACTAACACCGCAGTAAATGAAAAATGATGCTGTATAGTAATGGAGGACTTAGCCATACGTGGAATTGAGCGCACGACGCCTGGTGGGACCCAAACGCAGTGCCAACTCAGCCACTGACCGGTCGATTTTTACTATCCATTCAACAGATCATGTTCCATGCTAGTGTGGAAACCAAAAACATATCCCAATTATTAGCTTCCCCTTCTTCCTCTCCCCTCCCTTTAGCCAAAGAATCGGATGGTACGTTTGAAATGTATTAATTAATAATATTATGTTATATTATATTATATTTATTTTTTACTAAACTATAACATAAAATAATTATGGAAAACTACGCAAAAGAACAATCCGGTTACCCCCTGCGATTACCAAATCGACCCGTTCGACTACTAGCCAAGTGTCCTACCCACCGATCTATGGACCTCCTTAATTATAATATGTACCGCAACGATTGTAACATTTTCGTTTCAAGTTCATGAAATGAATCGTGTGTTGGATTTTGATTTAAGACGAGACAATACCCTAAAATAAAGCCAGAATCTAAACGGCGTAAGTGAAGCAGCCGTGTACAGAAATATGCGACGTGAGACCCTAGTGTATTGGACAGGCCTGTGGTTGAATTTCCCCTTTTAAATCTTTAAAATAAAGTTGGAATCATTAGAAAATCGATCTATCTGTGGGATTTATTTGAATTATTTCTAAAAATGGAATTACTACAATCTCACATGTTTCTAGAGGAATTCCTCCGAAAGTTACTAATTCATTGTCTAAAAAAATAAAATCAGGTGTTTACCGCAAATTTTATAATTACATAACATATTTTAGTTAATCTTAAATATAAATAACTTAATCCGTACGAATCCCTCTAGAGACATTTGAGATTTAAATACGTTCATTAGAATTTATTAAAATATGATTGTTGAACAAGCCCCTGTTATTAGAGTCTTATGTCGCCTAAAGTGAATATATTAATAATAGTGAAGTAACGTAGACACCTGAAGTGGTAACCGTATAAAACAGTACAGTGAAAAAGTAGAACATAATAGATTAGGTTATATGAATTTATATTGGGTTAGATTAGATTAGGATAAGTTACGCTATATTTTTTCTTCAATGATTTATTTTGTCATATATTAATAATTATTAATAAATTTTAAAAACAAAATAAAATTAATTTATAACAATATAAACCAGAGTTTTTCTAGTTCGTTTGAAAATGTAACTGGTATAAAATTAATTTTATTTATTGAAACATATTTATTTGATATTAGCGCGTAATATCTGTATTCGCGATAACTCTGTATTGGCTTGCAGGATTGTTCCACGCAAATAGGTAACAGGTCAAATAATGACAAGTATCACACAATGCCGTGATTTTCTCCTTGACTCTATATTCCCGTTTTCATTTCTCCGAATCATACAGCTAACACTTCAAGTTACCCCTCGGATCCCTCCCTCCACATCCCACCTCCCGTCTCCTCCCCATAGATTCAGAAAGCACTTTACCAGAAACTAGAAACGGATAAGACTAGGGCAAGTGGGTAAAGGGAAATCTAAAAAGCAACTAAATACACCGGTAAATGTAGAATGTGGGTATATTGATACAAATTATTTTCGCAGGGAAATATTTAACTTTTGAATCTTTTCACGAATGAAAAAATATGTATTTTGATTTGAAAACCCCAACGACGCGACGCTTTTTTAAAGATCAACTAAGAAAATATTCTGTTCTGGTGTATACAGTACACTGTACACATACTCCTTGCTCTTTCGTATGTTTAAATAACTCAAGCATGCTCACTTATTATTACCACAGTGTTTTTATGACTGGCGCCAAGTCAGTATTAGATATACATCTATCCTTGTATTTACCTAAAGAATATTAAACAATGTTATTTCGGATTCTTCGAAAATATAATTATCACACCGAATTTGACAGGAATGTGAAAATAAACACCTGTTTGATAATGGACAGTTAAAACTGATAGTAATGTGTTCTCAATCGATTTTACAGACAAGTAGTGTAGGACCTTTCGAATTAGTTCCTTTAGAATTTAGCCAATTTCGGACACACGAACAATCCCACAATATACGAAGTTTGGTATGTGTGAGTTTACTTTTGGGGTTATTTTTTAAAATTTTGTGTAATTTTCCAATTAAAAGCTTTTTTTCTTGGTAGGTTTTAAGTTTTTGTGTAAAAAAACTGTAGTTGAATTATTTTCAATAAGGAAACCTTTTATTTATGATAAAAAATCAATTTAAACTGACTTTTTTTTATTAAAACATCTTTATAACCCTTTTCCACTATTTTATATACGACCGGACCGGTTTCACCGTCTAACGGGCTTCTTCATACTGGTACAGATTGCACTAAATCTATGGTATGTATCATAGCATGAATGTTAGGATTGGGCGTTATTGGCTTCAATGTATAGAGCCAATGAAGTATATTCTTAATATAAAGTATATTATACAATACAGATTTCGTTCAAACTGTACCAGTCTGAAGATAATGAAACCGGTCTGGTCTGAAAATTAAAAAGGTTTTTTTAGTCCATAAAAGTCTTACTATAATTAAATTATTGGCGTCACTTATGAAATACTCGTATAAACTTAAAACACATAACAATCACGTCCGGTCTATGAGTAATGGCCGAAGCAGACCGTAATAACAATTATTAGTACTCTCCTTCAACTCAATCCTTAAATACACAATGAATTATTTTGCAACTTTAAAAACAGAGATGTTTATTTTTGATTTCGTGGCAAACAGTAATATGCAAATCACTTTATATGAACAAGCCGGTTTCAGCAAGAAACATGTTTTGAACAGGCATATATGAGATTTCTCTACTCGAGGGAGTATGGCTACTACCCGTAGCTCTAACCTACCGACTTTCTTTTGGGTATGCTCGGAATGAACCTTCTACGTGTCAGATAGCCAGGATGTATAAAATGCTACACAATTCTTCAGATTGCTTCGAAACTCGCTTATCACAGAGAATATTGATTTCCATATTCCCGATGGTTATCTCCGTCACCAACAGTAGACTGTTCCATCTCACAGACTTCAGAACTAACTTTCCAATTGTCATGCCGATGGGTAAAGCAATTTTGCTGTTGAACAGAATCAATTCGGATATCGAAATTTCTAGCATCAGTGAAGCTGCCTTTGAAAGGCAAGCTCTGTTATTACTAGTAAAGTTGATATTCCTAACGTCTATATTTATGTTAGAATTTTCCTTAACAAATCTTTTAAAGAAGAATTAGAATGAGCAATTTTTTAGTGTTTTTAAAAATAATAAATAAATTTAATTGCATTTAACTGAATTGAAAAAATAAGGAAAAGCTTTTGACTGGTCGTTGTACTCATATATTGATGTGAATTTATATTTTTGTGAACTTAACAATGCTCTCTCATAAATGTTACCGAGCAGTTTAATATCTGAACAATTCAATACGGTTATTTTTGCAGTCCGTGGTGTTGTCATTGTAGATATTGGGGATTACAGAACAAAATAAATCCCTGTACTTGATTGACAACACTGTACCAAAATTAGCATTATCAAAAAGGAAAATACAAAAGATTAATTAAATTGGTGGTAACTTATTCTTAAAATGGAAGTATCGGGTGATATAAAGTGATACATATTTAAGCTTTCAAAGGGTTTTTTTATAATATGTATTGCTCTATGATATCACAAAACAAAAGGCTTTAAAATAAACCAATTTGAAATGTGTTCACAGCCAATTAACAGAAAAAAATTACCACCTGCTAAGTTAATTATATTACTTTTTGTTCTAGTGTATATTTAACTTTGTTTTATTTGATCAATGAACTCAATGAAAATTGAACACAATGATCGCAACTACTCGTAGGATTCAAACCCACATCATCTAATTTTAATCTACTACTCGGAATGTTACTTATAAAATTCTGTAATTTTTATCAATGGTAAAATAATATTTATAGTGTATGTTTTCATCTGAGGTGTAAATTTCGATTTTTCATAATAAAATATTACAATGAGGTTTATGTAAACTTCTATCGAATCCTAATCATTTTTATATTAGTTGGAAACGGTCGCATGATACTTTCCGTAAGCAATCTACTAAATTGTGTATTTGTTTAGAGAGCCTCACTTCAATGTCCTGATAGCGACCATCTGAATTATCTGTATCCCCGTGGCTTTGGCCCACAATGACGATTAAAATGACGCGAAAATCAATCACATTTAGTACAAAGATCAAAGGGTTACATTGTAGCGGGGTGATGTGGAAAAGCTGTGCGAATGATTGGCGATTGGCACGATTAAACTTGTGTGCTTTATCTAGCTATTGTTCATTGTCATGAAAAGTGAAACAACGCTGAAAAGCTTATTTTGAAGTTCAAGATTTAAAAAGGACCACACTACATGGCCATTGAAATATATAACAACCTTCCACGTAGCATCAAACAAATAACCGACACACTTAAATTTAAATCAACACTAAAAACATTTCTTTTAAACAAATGTCACTACACCTTGAATGAATACCTTACATGAATTAAATACCACTGTTTTTTTAAATTTTTTATTTACTGTTATTTATTTTTATTTATTTGTTAACATGTAATTGTTGGGTTATGTGATATAATGTGTATTTGTTGGGTTAGCTGGAAGAAATAGGATGTAACCTATAAGCTATACCCTTTGTACTCTTTTTGTGCAATTAATATTTTTTTGAATTTTGAATTTTGAATTCCATATTCTTACATATTATCCTTAATCCATTATAAAATATATAAAATGAAAATATTTAAAAAGCCGTTATGGATAGAAAAATCGCTTATACTGTACTGCTTTTTACCTCTTGTATCTTCATGTAAGCCTTACAAAATATTGACAGTAATAAGATAATAATAATATGCAATGAAATCAGTTTACCTACTTCAAAGAAGAATAGAATTTTTTTAAGAATAAAAATTGATCGTTAAGGAGACACAAGACTCTAAATGGCTCATCGGGTTTGCTTGAGGCTTACATTTCAACTAATTCCAACGAATATATGTTTATACATATATTGCGATCCATTCAGAATTTTAAAGTTATTTATATTTCATATCAATAAAAACGCTAACTTAATACTAAAATATTTTATGTAAAACGGTTTTAAAATTTTATAAAACGTTTTTCAACTATAAAATTAGCGGTAAGCACCATATGTTATTTTTCCAGACGATGAATTAGTAACTTCCCGAAGAATTCCGGTAGAAACATTCGAGATTTTAGTAACATTCATCAGAAATAATTAAAATATACCTCCAAGGAAAGATCAATTTTCTAGGCCTGCTAGGTCAAATTCGAGCGTAGATCCATCCTTTACGCCGGGCTGCCCACCGAATATTGTTTATACGTGACTTTATAATTCATGTCGTTAAGATAACCACTTCATTTTCAAAATTTTGCAAGAGAAAATTCACCGCAGGTCTGTCCAATATACCAGAGCCGCACATTGTACATTTTCGTGCATGGCTGCTTCAATTATATCGTTAAGATTCCTACTTTATTTTAGGGTATTGTCTCATCTCAAGTGATAACGTATGATTTCTAAATTTGCGAAATAAAGACCTCCAATATTTATTAACAGTATAGACCTCCAATATTTATTAACAGTATGTTTTAAAGTTATTATTATGTACGTATTTATATTATTATTTGAACTCTTTATGTGGAGTTTCCAAAAAAAAGAAAGAAAGTTTGTTAGTTATTGTCAAGGAACGCACATAATTTAGTAAGTTTTTTCATGAATGAGTTGCATTTAAAATCTCTCACCATCAATAATACCTGAAACATCTCACCTGAAGTATTCAAAGTTTGGATAAACCACAAAGGAACGTAGGTTTAAAGTCTAAACCAAAACTAAGCGCAACATTTAATCTCAGTAGAATGAAATTAGTCGTGCTCTTTGCTGAAACCGAAAATAAACATAAATCGGCTCATCAGTCATTGGCGTTATTTGACTTTTGAGTACGAGGCGAGTGGTGTAGCGCTAAAATGAAAATATCCCGTAAATAAATAACGCTAAATCGTGTGTTCGGAGTCGGTACCTGGCCGGTCTTTGTGACTGCTCTTGCGTCATTCGCGGAGCAGTTAATCACACGCATTCAGAAGGCATATCGCTTTATAGCCGTTAGCCGATGGTGATGGCGATGGAGTTGGCGATGACGATGGGCTATAAGTCCTGTCCGTCTGTCCGTGTCCTCTGCCATTTTATTTTCGTGATCGCCGTTTTGTTCAATATTTTTACTTGATCGATATCTTTGACACTTATTTAAACAAATCATTTTTATCCTCTTCCTATATTGTGCAAGTGAGTAGGAACTTCTTCGAAAAATCTAGTTGTTTTTAAGTCGTTGAGTTGTTGTCAATGAATAAAATCGTCAGTTAGTCTGTTGAATCGAGGTAAAAATGTGTATTGGTTCTATAATCGTTGTACCTAAAAGATTTTTAAAGTTTACTAGAGGCAATTTTTATAGTAATATTAATTGGAAAATTTGCTTAGCGCCACTTTTGTGAAAAATCGTCTCAATTGCGAGTGTAAAATTCTCAGAATCGTTTTGGAATGCACTTTTGAAATATTGTGCGGAATCACATTAAGAAAAGTGTATCTCTGAATCTCGAAGAGGCAATTTAAACATATTTGATTAACTTTTTGAAATATTTTCTCATTTCTTAAGTCCTCTAATGTAAGCAAAAAAAACAAGGAATTTACTTGCCATCATCTCACGTCTAATAAATATTATCTTGTCAAATCACAAAAGCAGTAGAATATGTCAATTTGTAAATTTTGTGGTGGCAGTGGCTTATTAGTACCTATTTACTTCATACCCACGCTGTATTTCAAATCAAATTCAAATACAACTTTAATTACTATTCAGAAATTGTGAAGCTATGTTACGGATACGATATGTCTCATTAGCAGGTGGGATACATTGCGTACATTTTCTCCCATCCATGTTAGTGGTAAAAATTTGACGGCCGGCATAGTCCAGTGGTAACGCATTGGACTGCCATTCCGAAAGTCGCGGGTTCGAACCCGGCGTGCGCAAATAAATTTTATTTGATTTATTTGTGTTATTTCACAATTAATTAATTAAAATAATATATAGTATATTTGCGGCACGTTCCAGAGTGGAAGATACTACCAGTATCGCCCTGGTGTAAGACCACCATTCAGAATTGAAACGTTGCTCCAAATGGCTTTAGCCGTGTTTAGTGACTAGATCTGAATAGCCAGGTACTTCCCCACCTTCCTCTTTCCCTTCCCCACGTACCTTCAGCCTCACAACATCCCCCAATCGGGGATGCCATAATCTCACTGGCTCCAGACGGGAGCAGTTGGGACTCTTGTGAGGTATTCAATATAAAAAAAAAATATTAAAAAAAAGTTTCCTTTTCATCTAGTACACGTGTAGAGTTTACAAACTTACTCCCTCGCTCCGAATGGAGAGGGGGTGGCTTCCTTTTAGAGAGATACCACCCAGCTCATTTAAATATCTTTAGCTCGCTTATAGCAGTCGATACAGTTGTAAGCAGGTTGGCAGCTGAGTTGGCAAAGGTTTCAGGTTACCATTCATTTGTTTTGAGTTGAATTCTTCCGCTAGCTAAGTCCTTCAACATTACTCAACAAATTATTAACTGTTATTCTATATTCATTTTCGTTATATCAATTCTCGAAATGAAGGTTCAAGAATACTCTATAAATAACCAATTTATCTTCTTAATTATTATATTTGTCATACATAAGTTGATCATTATTTTCCTCAATTTTACAAAACCTACCGTCTATCAAAATTATATGCATTCAAATTTTTAAATTAATTTTCTACTCACTGGAACATTGTTGACAACGTTTTCCAAGTTCAATTCCATATTGTAGATTATTCATTCTTATTACAAAATACAAGGATCATTTCTAGTGTATTCAGGATACGCTCGCACTTCCTGTGACAGATTCCACGGTGGACTGCTGTATTACTTTAATACTGCGTAATATATTATTACATTTACGACTATTTTTCTGGTGCAAAGCGAATGTTTCTATGTATTCCCGCATATAAATAAGAATATCCAAGGAATATCACAACAATATCTGCACCAGTACCGTTCCGTTCCAACAATAGCCGCCGCTGGGCCGGAATAAAACGGAGCGGGCTACGGACACGGGCGAGTATTGCGACACTAGCAACAATTCAGCCCGTTGAGCAACAATATTACAAAAGGAATAATATTATTATCGTGCCTAAATCTAGACCCGGACGTAGGTGCAATTACCCGCGCAGTTAAAGAGCTTGATTGCCCGGTTAGACCGAACGACGCCACGCTACATTTGGGGAACGATGTTTCTCCTAATAATTGAGTTTGTGATTCTGTAAACGTGTAATGAATACTTCAATAAATTAGAGCTCATTCGGGATACGAATTCTGCGAAGCATCCTTTTGCACCAGATTCATACGTAATATATTTCATTATAGGATACATAATATGTCTATTTGCAGTAAGTGTAGATCACAAAACCATAAAATCATTGCTTGCAGAAATGTATGTTTCATTTTGTATACCTTACTTCTTTTTTTTTGTAAGTTTTTTAATGGAATCATTTAGGTAGGTACCTACGTCTAACATATTATTGAATGTGTAAATTTCAGATATATAAAATTGTCAGTGGATCAGAATCAGTGGTACCAGTCATGACATCAATGTATTAATATATCCACTATCGAGAATAGTTCAGCAACTGAAATTGTAATATCGGTGTCCATCATGGCGCAATTCGATGACGTTAGCTCACGCTGTTATTTTTATGAAACGTACGAAAAGACAGTGAAAGATAATAAATACAAAGACATTTGAATGCCGTAAGTAAAAATAATACGTAGGTTATAGATAATATATTTAAATAGACACCATTTTTACAATACTGGTGTGAGATGAGAAATATGATAAAATATTGTTTGTGATTTTTTTGACAGCGTCACAGGACACCACAACATGGAATAATAACCCAAAAATAAATCATTGTAAAACTTGGCCGTGAAAATCTCAAATCGTATCGGATGTAAAAATATATTTTAATTTGTGGGTTAAGTGGAATATTTTCACAAAATGAAAATAATGACAATAATTCTTCTGATACTCTTGGAACATGGAACATAATGATCACACACCATGATCTTGGATACAGGATCCAGGGATAGGTACTTATCGAGTTTGAAACCTGACGTCGGCAGATAATACAAAAATATACAGTCGATATCAATTAAGTACAGAATTTAAGTTGAATATATGGAGAGTGCATATTGTATTTGCAACTCGTTCCAGTTTGAAAGATCCTCCAAGTTTAAAATTCGTAATCTTGTGATTTGGCAATAAAATTTACAAATAAAGAAAATTTAAAAAATTAACAGCCTTACTTAAAGCTGATTGGTTTATAATAATCCTGTCCTGAGGAAATTTAAGATAAAGCCGAAACTAGTTGACATGGTGTATAACTTTAACTTTTCATTTAATTATAATGCTAAGCCACACAGTGAACGCTTTTTTCGACAAATTAAAAATAATTATTTGAGACTCTCGCACTCTGGAAGAGTGAGGAATCATTATTGTGTGTTTAATTCGTCGCATAGGTAAATACTTACTAATTACTATAACACGCCGTCAAAACTCCAAGTTACAAGTAAATGATGCCAGTGCGTTAATTTCAATACGATTTGGGCGTATTTAGATCATGACGCGACGGAATTTAACTTTAGATAAGAGTTAAATAATGTGCACCGAAATAACTCTGATACCTATTTCTAAAATAATACGCTTCCCAGCACGCTGTTTGACATATTCTTAATGGACTCTGAGTGCAGACTTAGAGAGGAAATAAGCTTGAAAATTGAATGACTTACAAGGTCGACATTTGCCATGTTTTAATAAATATGCGAGATTATTAATAGAATATAACGGAGTGTTTTTACACACAAACGAAATCTACGTTTAAATACATATGTGATAACGCTTCATAAAAACGCCTTGTTGATGCTTTTCACTACAACAATAATACAGTCAGAAGATTTCTTATGAGGTGTCGAAGAATACGGTATTTGTTGAAATATTTCAAATGTTTGTTTGAGTACAGATCAGCGATCTCTAGAAATGCATAAAAAAATTCTAGTTTCAAGTAATGTAAAAATTGTAGAGATTTATCAATTAAAAATTATTTGGCAAATAAATAAATAAAGTTTTTACGCGTCGTATCATTTAATTTTTATTACAAAACAAAATATTGTTAAATTTATGCTCGTCAAAAGTGTACATATTATGATGAAATTATATTTTTGCTGCAGGACATTGGCACGACCAGTAGGTCAAGTACATGATCAGATGTTTTGAAGAAAATACATGAAAAGAGGATGGAGAAATAAAAGATTTACGCTTTGTTCTAACTCTGATTTATTTGAGACAAGTTAAAATAATGTTCGTAGAAAAGCGTTCCAACAATAGAAAAAGCTAATTAATCCACTACCGCGACTTCGACACTAGATGGGCCTGCCGCACACACTGACGTGTTCAGTGAAATATTCCTTGAAAATCGAACGTACCTATATATAAAATAAACATTCCTGCTTCCTTCTTGTATTATATTGAAAATAATTTTCTGTCGTGCGAATGTTTTTAAATGCCAAAATCTTCTAGACTCTAGACACTTCCGCGGCGCTCAAGGTTAAGCCCGAGACAGTTGGGTATGGAGGCTGAAATATGTTTTTCAATAAGTAAGAGAGATTTTGTGTAATTTCTATATTCATATATTGATGAAACGATCTATGTGGTTTTGCTAGTATTGGTTCCAGACTAGCAATGTGCAAAACATTTATTTTGAACAAAATTAGTACGCACGTGTATTCAAACAATTTTAAAATATTTATTTATCTCCACAATTAACTCGGCATACGCTGAATATTTCAATAACCAACCTATTATTGTATAGGTATTTAAACAATTTAAAAATATTTATTTATCCCCACAATTAACTCAGCGTACGCTGAACATTTCAACAACTAACCTATTATTGTATGGGTATTTAAACATATTTAAAATATTTTTCTATATCCACAATGAATTCGGCATTAGCTGAACATTTCAAGAACTAAATTTTTTTTTTCAATTTAGCATAAATTAAATAAGAGCGAGATAACCACTGATAAAAAATGCCATTTTTTTCGGTTGCTTACCATCACTTTATACAAAACCAATAATTTGATTTCCTTAAAATCCTTTGTTGCTATTTTTGCATCCAATTTAGGCTAGACTAATTTAGATTAAAAATGGCTGCTAGAGAAAAGCTTTTTGTTTGAAATATAAATGTTTATAATAGTTAGATATTTTGGTAAAATAATAATAGTAAATAATTATAATAATTTTTGGATGATTTGTATAGCGCCGTTTTTGTGCAAAATCACCTCTAGGGCGCTGTATATATTATTTTGGTGAATTTTACCACATTTTCAAAATTAAAAAAATGAAATTTTTGAAATATATTATTAATACCTGTTGAATATTGAAACAATTTTATGGTTATTCCAACAATACGGTTAGTACCTAAATTGCTCTCTCCCTTGTTTTTATCCCATTTCCTAAAGGTCTTACCATCGAAAAAAGAAGCAAGATGATTTGAAAAACAGAAGGTCAAAAGCAAGTTTCTTTTGGTTTATTGATGTTATTTTCATCGTTGTTGCATATTTGTCTCCACCACGTAGTTATTATCGGAAAACAGTTCGAAACCTTTTCTTTGCGAAAATGAATCCTCTAAAAATACATCCGATAAAGTTTTATTTAATTCAAATGTCGTCATTTTCGGGTTTGTCGTGGTCGTAGCGATGAGACAGGATGCCACCAAATCCTCGAGAATACATTATGTCAGACTGGCGCAAATATATTTAAGTGACTTTATTCAAGTACAGAATTAATTAAAGCATATGACTTCTCATGTTTACTTTCCGAGAATGTGTATTAATAAATGGTCAGGAGAGCAGGATAATAAAGCGGGGCCAACTAAACTCATAAACACTGTTCCTTGCGCGTTTCAAATAAACATTTGCTAAAGATATTATGCGTATTTCTGATTAATTTTATACCAAATTGTTATTTGAGAGCAACTACAAAACGGTATAATTGTTGATAAAACATGTAAGAGTGTATTTATTGAGCGAATTAGCAAGTGCATTTCAGTTTCTTAAATACTAAACGACTTTAATTGAATGGAATGTTATGAAATTGTGTGGTTGAGCGTAGTGCGAAATGGACCCAAACGGCTTTTCGAATGGGACTTGGGTGGATATAAACTAAAAAACATGATGAAATACAGACAAAAAATACATCTCTGTTCAAGAAAACAGAGATTTAAAAATAATGTTTGATCTAATGAATTACATGAAAGTTATAAATTGAGTATTGCAACATAACTAACATCAATGTTGTATAAAAGTTCTGCATTCACCTAACTTTCGATTGAATCTGGTATCATAATTGGATCTGGAGAAGAATCAATTTTATTAGAAATGTGCAATAAAATTATTTTGAAACTTTTTGTTCTGAAATTTTACTATGTCTATAAATGTAATAAATCATTTGATTAAAAGAGTTAATGTAGTAAAATGAATAATAAATAATTTAAATAAAACATAACAAAATACGTTAGAAATTTGGATGGAAACTTAACTTAAGTTAAGCTCAGAAACGAACATACTCGTCCCTCGAACATGCGTTTGAAAATAAATTCCATGGCAGTAAAAAGCGTAATTGCACACTTAGTTTTGTTGGCAGAAAACATGAGCCCGAGCGAAATTTCCATGGAACGTGACTGTAATCGCAGCTGCAAACGTCACATACGAAATTTACATCAATTTCACAAAATATATTTGACAGGAGCTCTTAACCAAGTGCTACGATCGCAGAAATGCTTGCCGTAAAGTGTGGAACTCGGAAACCGCGTGCTCTCTTGGTCCGTAAATAATAAGGCGCGGATATTATTCGTACAGTTATTTATTTGGACATTATCGAGAGCTTTATTCCAGTCGGAGCTATTTTAAAATCGACTCGCAAATAATGGCAAGTCGCTGCTGAGGAAGCAGTCTACGTGAAATCATTGAAATATTAATATTCCCAATTATCGATAGACCGAACATTTATTTTTTTTAATTTTTAGTGCCATCACCACGTTGCCAATAAATTACATTATCGACTCGTAAAACTTCATCATTCGCTGTGGGAGTCGGACCAACATAGCAATAACGTTGTAAATAATATATAAATCATTACATCTACTTCAAATACAATTAAAAGGGGGCTTACTTCACTTCAAAATCATAATATACTTAAATACCTTTAAAATCTTAATAAATTTCGCTTCTAATAACCATTTGCATCGCCGCAAATTGCCGTCTTAACATCTACTGAAAAAATACAAAAACAGTCGCAAATATTACATTAAATTTTCTTAAAATATACTCTCCTACCTATATACTCAAACACAGTTCATTAATTTGAATTTAACCAGAAACGATTGAAGTATTGATCGATTGTATCTAAGAATAAAGTATTGATTAAACATAAAACAATTCAGATTGATGAAATACAGTGAACGCGTTATTTTTACTTTGATACCACTTTTATCTCACTGCAAAAATATCACGGAGCCAAAGCGAGGCCTACCGACTATTCCTGTTATGAAATGATACAGTCAGAAACTAGCTTTGCTTTGAATCGGCCAATTTCAAGAAATCAATGAAATAATCATGTTTACATCATTTTACAACGTAAACCGATGCATATTACACATACCCACAAAAATTAGGATTGAAAATGAGAAAAAAACAGTACCTAATGCTTAAATTAAATAAAGACTGAAATAAAATAAACGCCCGTGTTGCCGGCATTGAAATTGAATTGAAAACAAAAATCTGCTTTGTTTTAACTGTGAAAAGCACGTTAAGCTCAATGGCTTTCTAAGCACGGAAAACTCATTAGAAAAATTAGTGAAGAAAATGAGTATGCACCAATTTAAAAACAACGACTTGGAAACTGTAGGCTGACTTCAACAACCACAATTCAATATGATTTATTATGTTGTTTGAACTTAGAACAATCCGCGTTGCCTGTGAACTTCGTTAGGCTGAAAATAATCCTAATCTTCCTCTCCTAATTCTAAACGATTATTTAGCAATTAAATCAAATTGTTTGTTTAAACTGCTCGAAAAAAGATATATTTATTCAATTATCCCTTTTAAAAGAAACAGACAGTAACTGTAAATACTAAATAATGAGACGTGGAATTTATTGGCGTAAATTTACGCCAACTCATTTAATTTTTTGTAAAGAGAGCTCCCAGCACATGACCTATTCGGTTCAACACTGTTTCTCTTACTTTATAAACAGATTGTAATCCAACGATTTACGATAAATGTGTCTGGCATAATTAGCGTGTTTTTTTATATAACAGATTGAGTAATGGCTGACTTGGACCAATTTGAACCAATCCTTATTTTAATGAGGATTTTATTTCTTTCGAACTTAAAATATACTGCATCATATTTCAGTATATTTCATTAAATCTATGATTATGTCTAAATATTGTGATGGCTATTAATAAATTGCATTCGTGTAGATAGATATCGCAGGCAAATCGCAATTATTGCATAGATTAAAGAGCAATTCGCTAAAAGGCGGAACAATCTCGCATTAAAGTAAAGTAAAGTTAGTATCACTACGGAAAATTGCCAGTGGTGAAGTTGGTAAAGTCAAGGAAATAGGAAGTGCATTCTCTGTAAGAGACAAAATATTTATTATCATTATCATATTTCAATATAAAGTTATGCAAATGGAAATGAAAGTCTAGTGCTCACAACATAGGCATACCTTTGACAGTTCCTTTGTATTATCTCCTTCTTTTTGTGTATAGCAGAAAAATAACTATAACCATTGAGTTTATGCATGAAATATATATACCGCTGAAAGTTCTCTTACAGCTTTTTTCCATAAACCACGCACTTTACAGAGGGAGAGATAGCAGTGAATCTCTCTGTGGCAGGATGCCACGACATAAATGCATTGTGTAAATTACAAGATACATATATTCATACCGCTGGAAGATCTGTCATAAACTCTCCTTTTTGCTCACGAACAACGTACGTAGCCCAAAGGGAATGTCTCAATGGATCTCTCAGCGGCAGGACTGTCATAATAATTTCATATCGCTTGTACCCAACGCAAACTTTCCCTGCTTCTCGTAAACAATGCACTTCACACAGAGAGAGGTTACAACAGCATGTTTATAGCGGAAGGACTGCCATAGTTAAATCGCATGTACAGGCACTGACCTTTTTTGATTGGCGGCCGGTCGCTAATTTCGCTGATCTTGTCCGAAATAGACAGCGCTGCCTGCTCGCTGATATCGCAGGCTGCCGAGCTGGAAGCAGCCTCGACCTGCGCGTCCGGAGACAGCTTATGGCATACTTCGAAGGCCTGCCCCACCGTCCTCACTATCCTCATTGCCTGACTCTGCAATAAAAAAACATAATTTTAATAAAATTAAAATTAAAATTAAATTTTAGAACTATCAATAAATTTATATATGAAAATGCAAAAATCAGTCATTTTAAATACATGTAGGATAACGAAAGATTTTTTAAATATTTATGTTGAGGGATCAGTAGGATTTATAGGCCCTGTTAGGAGTTCTACCGAGCCAAACCCTCTGATATGAAAATATCTGGAGTCGGTGAATTATTTTCCCATTTGATCTCTGGTGGGTTGACGTGTTGTTCTTGTATTGTTTTGTATTTATTTTGCTTACATAATGAACTTGCATAATGTTGATTGACTAGATGATAATTTGTGGAAAAGTGTGTCTGAGGGTTTAGTTTTTCCTATGGGAAGATTTAACCCGGAAATAAAATCGGAAATGATTATAAATAGGAATTATATTTTAGACGTAAACTTATAAGTTTTGTTGGTCTATTTGGACATTCAAATGTAAAGATAATGCGTCTTCCTCATGCATCCTGACTTCTTCTGCCATGTAAAACACTCTGTAAACGCTCTTGAAATTAAGAAGAACATACTTTCAAGTCGAAATTTTCAGCGAGATTAGATTAGTTTTTGAGTCTGTAAGTAGGTGAACGAACACACAAAAATTGCCATTCATAGGTATTGATAGATTGTTTATAGTTGTGATTAATGAAACGGTTCACCATAGTTGGATTTGATATATTTTTAATAGTAAAAAAATATTAATTAAAAAACTATTCAAATTTTATTTCAAATAGATAAAAAAAATTAAAAATACATAAAAAAATTCGACACAAAACCTAAAAATGTTTAAAAATTGATAATAAATACATTACAAGAAGTCACACAAGAAAATGTCTCCTGGTCCCAAGGAGTAATACGGCAAATTATCAAGAGACAATACAAATATTCTATTATATGTTTACTCTTTGCACAGTGATATTATTAATAATATAAGAAAAACATCAAGGGCATTTGGTTCCTTAGAAAACGCAATCTGCCTAGTTGGCTATTAATATCGACCTGACAATTGACAACACATACAGAATATAACTTGCAAGCATTTTAAATAGTTTCAGTTGCAAAATACATTAAAAATTGTGATTTTGCAAAAATCGCGTACTAAATTTTAGGTACTACCTATAAAACAAAATCAATATAGCAAAATAATTAAAAATAAATTAAATGAAAAGGTTATTTGTGTTCAAATTTACAAAACATGAATTAAAACATCAACCAGAGTCGAATCTAATCAAACACGAGAAAAGATTGCTTAGTACGTTTGATGGATATAGTATAATATAGAACTCACGGATTTCTACTATTTAAGTAATATAAATACGAAATATATAAGATTTTTTCAAACTTGCGCTGGTCCAAAGATCCGAACCCCCAGTAAAAGCATATCGAAGTTTTTTTTATCGACATGTTTGTTATTTGTTATCGTCCCCAGATCGCCATCGAACGTGGACTTGAACTGTTGTTTGATTGTTCAACAGTTCACGTGTTCGATGGCGATCTTCAGTCGTGCTCGGAAGTGTTATCAAATAATACTCGAGCGATATTGTCGGTTATGTGAAACCCCACAAGAGTCGCAACTGCTACCAACCGTCTGGATCCAGACAGACTATGGCATCCACAATTGGGGTATGTTGTCTGGCTATAGGTAATGGGGAAGGGAAGGAGATGGGGAGAGGAAGGTGGGGAAGAACCTGGCTATTCAGATAGGGTCAATTAAAGCAACGTTTCAATTCTAAATGGTGGTATTACACCAGGGCGATACTGAGAGTATCTTCCACTTTGGAACGTGCCGCAGATATACTATATATTATTTTAAATGAGTAAATTGTGAAATAACAAAAATTAATCAAATATAATTTTCTTGCGCACACCGGGATTCGAACCCGCGACCTCTGGCTTGCTAGTCGAGAGTCTTACCCCTCGACCATGGAAGCCATCAAAAAAACAAAAACTTAAAATTAGAATTAGAAACTGTGGGCGTTTGGTAGATTTTTTTGTTTTATTCGTGTCACCATTTTTTTTTCCTAATTTTGCCATAAACTATTCATTCTTTGAAAAGTAAAAAAAATAAGTTTTTAATTTTCTCTTATTTACTAAACAAAAATCGTAAATACCCACGTGCTTGATTAAAAACGATTTTAAGTTACATTTTATTATTTCAAATAAGGTATTATACAGTTTATTCAAAGAAACTTAAATATCTCAATGACGGTGACCGGATAAATCATCAAAATGATAATTCATCACATCTTTAAAAAGTTGTGTAAAGTCATGGAAAGTGATGAAACAAAAACTTTATTAACTGGTTAAGTAGGTTAGGTTAGGTTAGGTTTAAATTTTTTTTCGTAGTTTCTAATGACTTCATATCACTTTTTAAAGGTGTGTTTAATTGTCTATGTGTTGATTTATCATGGAACCCTCAATGACAATTCTTCAAACATTCCTTAGGGAGGTAGGTACCATAATAAAGAAAAAATAAACACGATGATTTCACATATAAAATAATCTGAACTGAATCTTTAAAATTAAGTCCATATTGAAACGGAACGTAAAAACAAATTTACAAACAGACGAAATGTATAATGGTCAAATAATTATAAGCAATAATTAGTCATCCGAAATACTAATACAAATTGAAAATATCTCCCGAGTAAAAATAAATGCCGCCAACGGGAATTGAACCCGTGCCTTCTGATGTCCGGTCAGATCATAGACATATGAATATTAATAGACCTGCCCTAAGTGATTAAAAGCGTATTATCCCCACTCCCCATACCGGTTCCATTTAGCCGGCTGGGCTCGCATATGGCCTCAAGTGAAATTTGAAAACGTGACGTCATCATTCTTGTGCGAACTATGGTCGAGGCATCATCGGTTCATTTTACGAAATAACAAGGCAAAATGTTGACTTGTGATATGAAAACTTGTAAAAATAGATGTGAAAAAGAGAATAAACCCAATTGTCGTATTACATTCCATAAGTAAGCATTATTTTACTTTATTTTAAGCTTATTCACACCGTATTATATGGATCAGTTTTAGAATCATATACTATCACATCACAATGTAGCGATTCTCAAGTGTGCTCATCGTTGTTTACTGGGGTAAGTAAATTATGAGACATTTGTAAAAGTGTCTTAACTAAATACTCTGAAACTAACTACGACTCTGAAAATAGAAGCTGCCTTACTTTGCCGAATTTGGACTTCGCAAATTAGTTCATAACGTGGCGAGTAATTTGCGCTCCCATGTAAAAATGTCTATTCATTCAAAAGCAGATTTTACTTTTAAGAACTAAATGGTGATATTATAATGCGAGATGCCTATTTACTGTCAGATTGATTTATTGACGAATCACAGTCAGCCTTACTCCCTTCGTTCTTCAACAGTTGATTTTACCCCTCGCCATTATCTTCTCGTCTATTAATTCCTATGTCTGTGGGTCAGATGCTATGTATCCACTGAGAAGCTTGTCTTATAAACGTTAAGTTTATCATTAAAAAATTATATAATGGTCAAATTGAAAAGGGACTTGGCTACGCTTAATCAAAACAACAAGCAGAAAGAAGTGACCTATGTAATTTTGTGTTTCTATAAATCTTATTTTATTTCGTATCAGGAACACGTTTCTCCATTTTCGGCTAAAGAAGAGTAATTTATTAAAATGTAAAAAACAGAGTAATAATGCACCATTTCACAGTTGTGAGAAAGTTGTGAAACTAGACATTGACAAAGTTAGTTCCTACATAAAAATTGTTCAGGTTTACACCGTGTTTTATTACAACACGCACTAACAATGTTAAAAATTAACAACGTTAAACCGTTATCGTAGCATTATTGAATTTGCTGCAGTCTACCAGAAATAAGTGCAGTTGTTGTTGTCGTATGTTCAGGATTTGGGGAACTCATTAATTCAAGATAAATTGTCGAGTAAACTAAACTTATAAAGTAGCGTATTTCCTCGAAATATGTTTATGTGGTAAATAATGTGTTGGCAATGGACCACGGAAACAATATGAAATATGGTAAGGACTTGTCGTATAACGAGGTATATACTTCAAATAATGTCCAGTTTGAACATTATTTGCAGTTCGGGAATTCTGCCATCGTTTTCTAGCCGAATTGTAGTGAGACCATCAACAAGTTATATATATATATACAGGGTGTATCGGCACTAACCCGACAAACTTTAACCAGCTATTCCTTAGCACATTTGGAGTAAAAAATGTTATGGGCACTTTGCTGTCCGGTAACATTTTTTTTTCAATTATAAACAAAAAAAATCAAATTTCCACACTACATCACTGTCATTGGCATTGCGTTTCGTGTTCAACAGCTGTTATAAGCAAGTATGACAAAAAGCGTCTTCGCTCTTTCGCACACACTAAATAATAATAGTTAAAAATGCGACGAATGGTGCCGTGCCATTTCGTTGTGATTGTAGAAGTGCGCCAATATGCGCCAAACGTGCATTATTCAACGGAATTCGAATAAAATATTTGCCAGATGGGTTTTCAAACTTTGACAAAGGATAAAACAGTGGTGACATGTGGTGAAAATATGAATGATAAATTTTTTATTAAAAAAAAACGTTACCGGACAGCAAAGTGCACATAAGATTTTTTACTCCAAATATGCTAAGGAATAGCTGGTTAAAGTTTGTCGGGTACGTGCCGATACACCCTGTATATATACATTATACATACACGAAATATCGTACATTGAAAATAAGTAGCTGTAATAGATAAATCCTTTTAATAATAATAATAATAACATGGCATTTATATAGCGCATGTTTAGTGTCATTTCACTTCAAGTGCGCTTAATTATATTTATTTAACTCGTATAAAAAACTGGTAATTCAGTATTAGTGGTTCTTAAAATTGTTCCTACAGTGTGCCTTACCCAATACAGATCTAATATTATAACACTAAATACACTGTTTATACAAAGTGATGACAAAACTTAGAATAACAATAACAGCAGGACAGGACAAAACACGAATATTAAAACTAAAATATAATATAAAACAGGAGGCAGTTTGTGCTCAGAAATGAGAATTTTCTTTATTTAAAAAGGTGCAATAAGGAGACAACCGAAACCAAATAATTACCGGAAGTTTTAGAATATGGCTTATTATAAAATATTGAAAAGAAGTTAAAATTTATAAATTGTAAGATTTTTTAAATAATTTTGGTTTTTAAAGCCCGTTTAAATTCAGCCAAATTCTGGAGATTAGTAAGAGCTTAGGGAAATCTATTCCAGATGAGGGTGCCTGTTACACTAAAAGAACGATCATAGTAAACAGCTCGATTGGACCTAGAAAGTTAGATTAGACGATTACTAACATCTAGATTTGCTGACCTTAGAGTAAGCTGTCTATTGCTTAACTTTTGTCGGATACATAGTTCCGATATATAGGCTGGCGCCATTCCTTGCAATGCGTCGTCTATAATATAATCTCTTGTCGTGAATAATGATAAAAAAATGTAATAGATAGATCAATAATTAATCCTATCTACGTACCCTCGATAAGAAAGATCATTTTGTAACTACTTGGTTATTTACTGTCATTAAAAACAATAACCTATGTGAAATATAATAATTTCAACACAAATCTGTATCAGTACACACTCATTCATACAAATTCACGCATCGTCTCATTTATTTTTCCCTTTTTTATTCCAGCTCTCGACATGACCAATTAAAAAGGGATTATTTACCGAAATAATGGTCCATATTATGAAGTACCAATGTATGAACAACATGGCACAACATTTTTGTATGGAAATTTAGCAAATGCGATGTTTTTTAAAATTTGCAAATGATGGGTTCATAGAAAATTTTAAAAATACATGTTTTTTATTAAATCCGCTGCTAGTTCATTAAAGCCAATTCTGGATGATGGTATTTAATCAGGGCGATACTGACAGTATCTTCCACTTTCTAACATGCTGAAAATACACTATGTATTATTTTAATGAATTAATTGTAAAATAAAACTAAATATTCAAATAACATTTAGTTACGCACACTGGCATTTGAGGGCGCAACGTTGAGAGCTTTACTCCTTAACAAAGAAGGCCGTCATTGGTTTATTGTCTTTAATAGTTTATAACTTATAGTTTTTTGTAACATTATTCACCTAAGCAAAATTATTTAAGTTTTATGTATCCTCATGGGGATCTTCTTATTAATAATATTTATGATCTGGTGTTATCGAAAATATATTGTAAATGATGACTTACATGGTCGAGAGTTTTAGGACGGGTTGTTTCAAAGAATTTGAACAATTCATCGATTTTCATAGTTGATTTTCAAGTTTTGTGAAGGTTCAAATCGAGTTGTTTCATCATTTCAGTTTTGTGAAACAACTGGTCAATAATTATACAATAACAGAACTTGAATAGAACCCTCACAGAAATGGAAAATCAACTGCAAAACAACCCGTCCAATCTCGGCTCTGAGCAAAAAAAAATGAGAGTAAAATAAAATTTACACAACACTATTATGTAGTATAATATTTAAAGCAAATTCGAGGGAGCAAGATATTTTTTTTTCGCCCTGGTGAAAGTCTATAATATCTTGTTATATGTATTTTTTTATATTTATGGTTAGCTATAAAAATTAAATAACATTTAACAAGATACTTTATGGACTTTCACCAGGGCGATTAAAAATATATTTCTCCCTCGAATTTGCCTCAAATATCATATTATGTAGTATAATATTTGAGGCAAATTCGAGGAAGCAAGATATTTTTTTATCGCCCTGGTGAAAGACCACCCTTCAATATCGAAACATTGAGTTAGTAACCAGATCCACACAGCCAGGTTTCTGGATATCTTGACCTTTCCCTTCACCATCTCCCCCTTCTCCATTATATTGAGTAAGACTACATAGTTATCATCAGAGATGTGCAAAATGGGTACCCAAAACCATTTGAAATGCAAAATGGAAATGGGTCAAAACTTTTCCATTTGAAAATGCAAAATGCAAAATGGTTTTTAGAAAAGCATTTCAAATGCAAAATGCAAAATACCTATTTTCAAAATGCATTGAAAATGCAAAATGGTTTCTCAGGTCAAACAATTAAAATAATTATAGAATTTTTAAACTGTTTTGTCATTTAATAATGGACATCAATGTAGAACAAACATATTACATGATGGTAAATCAAAAAATGCCACGACTACGGATTATGAAACACAAAAAATTTGCGCGGGACAAATGTTGCCAACGTAAAAACATAGAAGCTGCTATCTAACATTTTATTACAGCGTAATGCCCCCATGTTCAGTATTTGAATCAGTATTTTTTTGTAATGGTATCACTCAATTACCAGGGCTCCTACCAGGGAGCAACTTGACAAATGGAAATTATCTCTCATAGCGAGGTTGAGGACCGACTGATATTTGGGGCTTATGAAAAAAATATGAGTGAAGATAGTAGGAAGAATGTTGCAAAAAAGCATTTAAAATGGAAAATGCATTGAGAAAAGCATTTAAAATGCAAAATGCAAAATGGTTTTTAGAAAAGCATTTAAAATGCAAAATGGAAAATACCCATTTTGCATTTTGCATTTCCATTTGAAATGGATTTATTTGAAATAAAGTACATCTCTGGTTATCATGAAGGATGTCATAGTCCCACTGGCTCCGGGCAGTTGGATTTCCTGTTATTTATTTATTTTAAACTGCTGCTTTTGCCATTGCTACAATGTAACTAAATAATTGATCATTAAATTAAATAAAACGAAATTCCGTAAAATATCTTGTTTTATGTAATTTTTATATGTATAGCTAACTATCGCACCGTTAAGCAAAGAGGATGGACCCCAAACAACTCTATCTTGGTACACGCATTCATTCAAATTATACCCTTCTGTAATTCAGACTCTTCGCATGACCCATTGTATGGTTTGCTAGATCGTGCCATGTCTTCCTCGGGCTCACCCGACTTCTAAAGCAATACCAAATTCGCGTCGTATATTATTTTTCTTACACCCCTTTCTTCATTCATCTGCTCTACTTGCCCAAACCATCCTTTCTTAATTTTACTCATTTCGCATATATCAGCCAAGCATGTTTCCTAATTTCATATTTAAAATAATTTATCTCCAATTTAAAGAATTAAGTACTAAAGATAGCCAATATTTTGTTTGGGTTAAGATATTGCCTTTCCTAAACCTACCACCCCAAACATAGACTAAATTAGACTAGACACGGCATATTTATTTAAAAATAACCCCAACACAATTTTGGTTTGGTTCACGTGCACATTTATGAAAAGGCCCACGCACTGTGTCGCAATGCGAAATGGGCACTGTGCATTGCGTTTTACCTTTTGTTGGACTAGAGTAAGCTATTTTGCTTCTCAGCTATGCTGGGCAGGTTCATTTTTTCAATCACAAAAATAACCCAGTTCCAAATATTTAAATTTGAATTATGTCCATATTACAACACCTCTGACAACAAATTCTCCGTGGTTTCGCTTACGAGTTTGAACGCTTGTACAAGGAGTTTAAACAGAGTTGGGTTGTTAAGTTCATCTCCATATTTGTGACGAACGCTACGTGGCGTTATTTTTAAAATGAATTTAACTAGACAGGGCTAATCCAGTATAATACATCAATGACCCCAAAGGTATTGGCATATAAAAATACATTGAGAATCCTCCAGGCAATTTTTTATGAACACTGAGATTGTATATCTTTAACAAAAAATATATACGAAAGTGCATGCCCAAAATATTGTATTTACTTCAGGTACAGATTACAGATGGTAAAATATTGTATTTAAATCATGTACAGATTACACATAATACAATATATATTTTTTTATCACAAAATCTAAAGTTAACAAAATTTCAGTTTCATTTTTCACAATATAGGATGGAGGATGGAGATACAATATTTAACCTTAACTTACACTGTTTTCATGTACATAGTTTTGCATTAATTTTATACACAGTTTTACGACACATACGCCTCTGGAATCTCATTTACAAACTTATATTTCTGAAAAAGAGATAATAAGTAGAAATATTTAATTAAAGTTTATTGTTGTGCGCAAGTTAAAATAGTGAAGTTTTCATAAAATACAAACGGAGGAATGCATTCCTCATATTACTATGAATGTTTTGGTGTTTGTGTCGAGTCTTTTCGGAAAATTCCCGATAATTCCGAATGCACGTCTGCCGGCCGTGTTTCAGCTCTCACGTCATAAAACAAAAAATGAGTGCTGAAAAAAAAACCCGCAGCCGGGTCTGTAATAAATTTCATTTGAACATGTTGGCTTGTCAACAAATAATGATTTTTTCCATCCTGAATTTCGATGGATGGAAACGTATTTATCGGAGTGTAACGAGAAGTTTATCATTCATCAATGAAAAAAAATTCACTTACATATACTAATAACTAAACACAAAAAAAGGTTTTTCTTCCTTATTTATTATTAGGAAGTTTATATTTTTTAACACCTCTATTTACATCAAACATTATTCCGTATTTCTAAAATATATATTCGAGCATGATTGTTGCTTGAAAGAAATAAAAAACATTCAAATATTAACTAAGGACGGGTTGTTTCGGAGAATTTGAACAATTCATCAAATTTCAACGTTCATTTTCGGGTTCTGTGAAAGACTTATTCAAGTTCTGTTGTTATATCATTGTAGGCTAGTTGCTTGACAAAACTGAAATAAAAAGAGAACTTGAAAAAATCTTTCACAGAACTTGACAATGAACGTTGAAATTTGATGAATTGTTCAGATTTTCCGAAACAACCCGTCCTAAGTCTACTCGGATTCATTTATTTTGATTCTTACTATTTATCAATTACAAACTATGGAAAAAACATAGTGGATTATTTTTTTTATAGCTAGTAACTATTAAATTAAGTACTTTTTCCGATATTTCAAAGCTTCGTAGTTCACGATGAAAATTACTTGTAAATTTGAAGTGCATTGTTTGGAAGTTTGGTGTTTTAACTTTGCAGGGTTTCTATTTCATTGGAAAGATTACAAATAATATTATGTCTTAATTTTTTTTCCGATAAAAAGTACTCTTATTGGTAGGATTACAAATAATATTATGTCTTAATTTTTTTTCCGATAAAAAATACTCTTATAGAGTACAAGTACAATTATTTTAGATTTTAGGGTTATTATGCCGTGTTGCGCTTCCCTCCTTCTTTCAGTATTAGTATCTACTATTGTTTTGAGTATATGGTTATTAAGGTGGGCATGTAAAGCGGATGAATGGAGAAGTCGGGGATTCCTTAGGAAGGCATCAAGGACCAAGTAAATCAAATACATCAGGAGAGTAAAAAAAAGAGTAGTTTGAAGACGATTCATGGATGTAAACGAAAGAAGTAATGTGTGCCAATATAGAGTTATCTAGCGATACACCCGTCATGATTTCTTTGTTCAATTCGCATTGTGTTCCGTTTAAACAATAACAATAATAATTATAACGTTAAAAATAAAACAGGCTAGCGATATTCCATCTGTGGTTTGGCTATACCTAAGAGCAAATGAAGAAGCGGCACAAACCTCCAACTCGTCGTCCCCAGAAACAGGCAGAGACTGAATAGATGCCACTCCATCACTCTTGTCCTCGGAGACGTCACTCAGAGCGGCGAACATGTCGAGCTTAGCCTTCCTCAACGAAACTGCCGGGGATTTCTTCGTCTCGACTATCTCTGGCTCCCTGAACGACAGTTTCTTCCTCGGCCTCTCCAGTGAATCAGAGTTCACGTTTGCGCTCATCGATAAATTAGTAATCGCGCTACTATGAACTGGAAACACTAGCCGAGGAAAGAGGCATATACTTTCGATGGCAGGCTTTCTTCCCTCTTCCACGTGGGCTTTACTCGACGATTCATGATGATGGTTAAAGAATCCAAACCTTTGTGTAGAAGTTCCCGGAAAGCTGTTAGGACTCTCCAATTGTTCTATGGAGCCTCGCCTGTGGGGTGAGGATATCATCGACACCGGCCTAGAAGGCGCGATATCGATAGATATTTGTCTTTTAAACTTAGGCTTCGATCCATTATTGGACGTCTCTTTGTACTCTCCATTGATGTTGGGAGATTCAGGTCCCTCGCCTTTTGACTTTGACTTCGGTTTCCTGAAGTAGCTCAGAGTAGAAGCTCTGTTCCTCTGTTTCGCGTTGTCTGGAACTTTCTGAAGAATTTCAGGCGGTGCCCTGAACTTGGAACTGATTGATGACAGGCGATTCTTGGCGATACCGATCACGTCATTGGGCAGCTGCAGCAGAGTGTTGTCAGCCTTCCTACCGCAGCTGCTCTCCGCTCGGTTGGATTTTGACATTGCAAAATGTTAACATTTTATAACATCTGCATCAATAACAAAACTCTTCACGGCCACATGATTCCAAATGATTGTATAGTTTTAAATCGAACTTGACTTTTAATATTGTTTCACATAGCCAAATATATTTTTGCTTACATCCAACTCATGTTAATTGCAAAATAAGTTTATAGTGTCACATTTTTGTTTATAATTTTAATCAATGTTCTTTGTGTCATTCACTATATATGCAAGCAAAAAAAGAATTCAAACTTTGATCCAATAATAAAAATGTATTTTGTTCCAATAACAATGATCACGTAGGAGATAGTATTTATTCGCAATAATAATAATACGCTTCAAACTTTAAAGACAGAATAAAATGATATGCTTAAATATGCGATTATTACATTATTCCTATAAAACAAAGGAATACCAGTCATAATAGAACGTAAAACAGTTTACGCGTTTCTCGAAACTTGCGCAGAACGGAGAAAATTACAGTAGTTAGTCCGCGACCGCACAAACTCAAAGCAAGCACAAATGAGACTGAGCTGAAAACATCTGTACGCAACTGAAATAAGTCAAAAATGTTCCGTGGATTTCAGTCCCCCCTCCTCTCTGACAGATTTGGGCGGCCCGCGGCGCATCTTGAGATTTCGACGGCGGCAGAAAGAAGAAGCTTCGCCCATTGGGAGTGGGGGACCCGCCTTACATACACTTTGGACTTACTAGTCTAGCGATACTACTGGAATACAAAAGAGTTAATACTCGCACACCAGGCAGTCCGAAAGAGAACTTTCTTCAACAAGGAAGCTTTTTGTAAATTAAATTTACTGTGACTTATCCGGTCTAAAATCTAAATTTATATACCGCCATTTTTTACATTTTGCATGCTAATTATAATTATTTAATTAGGTTACCGCCACCCTGGGAATTCATCCATTTTTATGATAATCAATGACAAAACGCTGTTTCTCTTTGACGTTTGGCATCATTATGCATCATACTAAGAGCGCGTGTTTTTGTATGAAAGTTGATGATTTTTTTTCTCTTAAAGTTAAGAATAGATAACCTAAACGCAATTAAAAAAGAAATCATAAAGACCATACTGGAAGTACGCATCAGATCGCATTTGATTTTTTTTTTAATTTTCAATAGTTTTGATGTACCAAAGGTACAACAAATATACAATGGAAACTATTAAAAATACTGAATCCTTTACAATACAGCGTATTTAGCATGTAAAATCACAATGACGTAAAAAAATATTCGAGGTCATAAAACCACATTCGGAAAAAGAAATTACATTTATTTTGCAACATAAATCCACAACATCCTTCCCCCAGCAGAAGCGAATAGATAATTTGTATGATCAATAATAAAAATCTGGCTGAAAGAGATTAACACAAAGCCTCAGCACAGTCTAGTGAGGAGGACTAAGAAATACAATTTACTATACCTACATATATTCACTATAATATTTTGTATGTACAATGTTTAAATAGTCGATATAGTAAAACAAAAAAAAAATATTAGAACACACGATAATATTAGCTCACTTAAGAACCGGCGACCGCGAGTCAGTTCACCTGGGGAAACTGAATGAAGCGGACCTGTCTGTTATGAAATAATAAAATCAATGGAACTTTCAATATTTCGTAATTGAGTCCAATAAGAAAGCGCTATGTTTGATTTGCAATGAAGCCATAGCCGTTCTCAAAGAGTATAATGTTAAACGTCATTATGAAACGAAACATTTTCAAAAATACTCACAATATACGGGAAGTTTGCGGACAGAAAAATTTGAAGCTTTGAAGCGTGGATTAAAATCGCAGCAATCTTCGTTTACGAAACTCAATAATGAACAAGAGGCTGTAACTCGTGCCAGTTTTCGTGTGGCTCTTGAAATCGCAAAACGTGGAAAACCTTTCACCGATGGAGAAATGATCAAAGAATGTGTAATTGCAATAGCCGAAGAAATGTGCCCTGAAAAGGTAAATTTATATAAAACTCTCAGTTTGTCAGCAAATACTGTAGCGCGGAGGGTAGAAGACATCGCAGAAAATATATCATCTCAACTGTCTGACAAAAATGGACATCTTGAGTGGTATTCTCTGGCCTTGGATGAATCAACGGATGTGTCAGATACTGCTCAGGTGTTGATTTTTATTCGAGGAGTGGATAAAAGCTATGAAGTGTATGAAGAACTTCTTGATATTGATAGTATTCACGGCACAACTACTGGTGAAGATATTTTTAAGGGTGTTGAAAATGCCATTATTAAAAAGAATCTTCGATGGAAAAACTTGAAATCTATCACAACTGACGGAGGAAAAAACATGTGTGGTAAAAATAAAGGAGTAGTGGCTCTTGTGTCAAAGGCTGTAGAAAATGATGGTGGTTCAAAACCATTAGTCTTACATTGTGTCATTCATCAACAGTCTCTATGCGGAAAATGTTTGGATATGTCCGAAGTTCTAAAACCAGTCATATCAATTGTTAATTTCATCAGATCCACTGGGCTGAATCACCGAGAATTCCGCGAATTTATTAAAGAGATCGGAGAAAATGAGTTGCCATATCATACTGCCGTACGCTGGCTAAGTTGCGGACAAGTCCTTCAGCGCTTCTTTGAACTTCGATCAGTGATCGAAATTTTTTTGAATGAAAAGCATCGCCCTCTTACCGAATTGCAAAATAGCGAATGGCTGTGGAAGTTAGCATTCTATGTCGATTTGACAAAACATATGAACGAACTGAATTTGAGATTGCAAGGAGAAAATCAGCTTCTCCCAGATTTATATACTAATGTCAAATCGTTCCGGCAGAAAATAATGCTGTTTCAATCACAATTAAATAAAAAATGTTTCACACAATTTAAAACATGTGAAATATTTAGCCACACTACTGAGACTGAGTTTCCCGTCGATTTTGCAATCGGAGCTTTGAGTGCTTTGAAGATAAATTTTGATACTCGTTTCTCAGACCTTGATATCATTGCGAATCAAATCAAGATTTTTCAAAATCCTCTTGATATCGACATCGAAACCTTGACCCCGGAACTTCAAATGGAAATTATTGATTTACAATGCAGTGATATAATTAAGAACAAATTTCAAAACTCATCTTTGTTGGAATTTTACAAGAGTCTTCCGCTGGCACAATTTGATAATTTGCATAAATTTGCTCGTGGGCTATTTTCTGTTTTTGGTACTACTTACTTGTGTGAGAAAACATTCTCCAAAATGAAGTACACAAAGAATGTTTACAGATCTAAGTTAACCGATGAGCATCTTAAAGCTATTTTAATAATTGCTACCACTAAAATTGATCCACAACCACAAATTATCGTCAGTGGAAAATCACAATTACATAAATCCCATTAGTATTTTATATGTTTATGTGTTTATACTCGTATGTTATAATGTTTTTATATGTTTATAAAGAGTAAGATTCATTACACTTATTTGTTAGTTACTATGCTTTAGTAAGTCTTCTTTTTTTAAAATTTAATATAAAACATTACAGGTTACATTTTGACGAGCTAAAGAGGAGCTCTTGTGCCTGATAAGGGAGCCACGATTCTTACTTAGGTTACATTTTATAATATATTTTGTATAAAATATTTATTTTTTAATGTAAGTTGTTTTTGAAAAATTGTTTAATTTTATTTATTTGTTCTGATTGGTTGAAAATACAGCGCAATTCAGAAGGAAGGTTATTATAGTTTTTTATAACTTGGTAAATATAACGGTTGTGCATTTGTGTTGTTTTAAAATTTGGTGTAATAAATTGATTTCCATTTCTCATTAGTGTGTAAAATTCTTCATATTCTTTATTATTTTTTTCTTTACACATTTTAATAATAGAAGCTTGCTTAAATATGTCATCGACATTTGGTACTGGAAATAATTTAAATAGTGATTCTGTTGAGAAGGTAGATTTTTTTAAGGATTACTTTAATTATGGTTCTTTGTGAAACTTTTACTGAGTTTAGATTGTTTTTGTAAGAACCTCCCCAACCTAAAATTCCGTAGATAAACAAGGAGTGAACAAGCGTATTCTGCGTATTATACTTATCACTAAGCTTTGCCTAGCATGTAAATAAAACCAAGATACTATCATTCTGAGTTTTTTATCCACCTTATCACAATCACAATTAAAACAATAAGACCAGGGGGCGATTTTGCCACGTATCGTTTTGCGCGTATATTGCATCCAGAAGGAGCGTGAAACGCGCGATCATTTGGAACCATTCCTTGTCACAATTTTGCCGCTTCATTTCCCTTGATACGGGTACTCGCTCTGCAGTTCCCGCGTAAACTGGACGTAAGTCTGGCGAACTACACACGATTTGCGCCCGTATTTTTCGCGCGATACTTGTGGACGCAATGCATTGGTGCCCAGTACCTCGCCAATGAGCATATATATTCGCACGAAAAAAATCGCGGTGAATTCGCCCCTTCTGAGTAAGGTCTTAGCCATTAGTTGTCGCGGGCCTGATTGATGAAAATGGTCATAAGATGTCGCGGGCCAGATGGATGACACTGGCGGGCCGGACACGGCCCGCGGGCCGTAGTTTGGAGACCCCTGGTCTAAATGAAGGGCACTGCACTATACTGTACTGTACAGCTGTTCGAAACGTTATCTCAAAAGAGAAGAAAATATAACACATAAAAACAATCACTATTGGCAATTAAGCAATGAACCCATTTTAAGTGTTATTTTGTAGGTACTACATACGACATACTAGAAACTGTATAATATGAATAGGTGGTCAGTTAATTTTAACTTCATTAATTAAAGTTCCATTTTTCACACTTCTTTTGCCAACCACCACTATACCCACCAGGAAAACATTTATTTAATACATTACCAGAAGAAATCAGAAGCATTAATGATAAAAAACAATTATTGAACCATATAAAAAATATTTTAAGTAAATCATTATCAAAAAAACTACTACCCCTTGTTTCTTTTGAAAATCTCACAAATTATCCTACAATACTCTATTTATCCTCCATAATATTTTTTTCTTCTTTACAAATACAACAATTTTTATGGATTTAATATTTTATGTTATGGATAACCATAACATAAAATATATTAATTATTTCACCAAATAATGCATTATATTACACTCCTCTTCCATCCAAAAGCAAATGCTTTTAGTGGAAGAGTAGTATAGTTAGAAAACAGAAGCCATGTAAAACCTGAATTGTTATGTTATGTTCAAAAGTTTAATATAATATAAAAAAATACTTTTTACAAAACATTTTATTATTTAAAAAGGGATTTGCAGCAAGTAATTGGAGACAAATTATCTACCTACCCTTATTTAAAAATCTACAGGACGATTAAAAACGTGCAAATGTGCATTAAAATATAATTAGTTTATTATGAATATATTACATAATAAAAATTAAAGTTTTAAAAAAAGTTTCAAACAAAAAATTGTAATGTTTACCGTTTAATAATAGGCCAAGGGAGTTGACAGTATTAAGAAAAAGAATAGAACGCATTGTTTTTAATGAGTGCTATTGATTATTATTTGTAGGAAAGTGATACAATTAAAAATAATAATAATAATCAAAAAAGTTCGCAGGTGTAGGTAAAATAATTTATAAATAACTGTTACTTTGTGAAAACAAAGTTCCAATAAACAAATATTGCTGAGTATAAGAAAATCAGTATTTCGTTATTTTAATTAACGTAAAGAGTCAGAATAACAAAAGGGTACATATGGAATGTATGAGATGTATGAATGTAAATGAAGCAAGGAGTGTGTATAGTGACAGAATTATTTGATGGTGGGCCATCCTCACTGCCTGCCCCTGCCAAGAAAAGACATGATGGTTGGTTGAATAAAAATATCTTACCTTCGTCCAACATCGAATTATGATCAAATTGAAAGTAGTAGAAAACGGGGGGTGAATTTCTGTTGAGCCTCACCTGAATATCTACCGTACAAATTAACTCATACGTAAAAAATATGTGAACGATTTTTAGCAAAATAGCTAATAGCACTAGCATCATGTTGGATTTCACTTGTTTCTGAAGTTTTAAAAAGTTATCCGAAAGAAGTTTGTGAGGCTCTGTAATGTTCTTGATCTCTTGAGAGTAAATAAAATGTAAATTCACAGTTTATTGTTATCATCGAAACTCAATGCAACACAAGATATGGAATGTAACAATATTTCAACGAAAATACAAAATTAGCTCATCGTAATTTAGATTTATATATTTGTTTTAATTTAATTTAAAGTAATGACAATCAAGAATTAATGCATGAAACTTCTGTAGTCAATACTTTTACAGGAAACAAATAACGATTACGTAAGTGGTAACATAAATAGTGTAAAAAACGATAGACACGAGCATGGTCGTTACCAAAATGATGGTGAGAGCATCGTTAATTTTATCCAAAATATTCCAAATCATTTTGAAAGATTTTTAAAACGGTTTTATTAATGTCGATTGTTAGTATTTTTAAGCGATTTAGAAGTTTGTGAATTTTATTTTTAATACATGCGAGCGATGCACCGATGCAGTTTCAATGGCAACTGACTGGAGAAGTATTGCACCCGGGCTTATGTACGTTGATCCGCGGGGTGGCTGGTGCCTCGTGCGCTCGCTCACCACCCGCTCCGCCACCCGTTCCGCCACCCTCTCGGCCACCCTCTGCAACCGGTGAGAGTGGGTGTCCCTCAAACTACCTGGGATTTTGGCGCGTAGTTTTAACCCGTTAAATGAACATGTGAAACAGATTTTAACATTATACAAAATATAACTAATATCCGAAATTTTGTCTGAATGATTTCTGGTTTGGACATGGTTTGGGGAATGGCTTGGATATTGTCGAGCAAGTAGACCTAGATCAGAATTTCAGGAGAAGTAATTTGGCCTCTAAGTTGATATAATAGTAAGTCAAGACTAGAATGACTACCTTTAAATTGCCATTATTGACAAGATGAAAGTTTTCATCGACAGTATAGCTGATTAGTCGACCACCGATACCATCCCTGCAATCGGCAAAGACGTTTGACAATTGACATGGACTAAAATCTAAGAATAGTATATTGGGGCCTCCCGCTCTCTAAATAAAGTTATTACGTGTCGACAAACATCTGTTTACACATATTTAACACAGAGGTAAAATTACTGGCGTATTATAAATATAAATTACATATGATTTAGAACGGTGAACGGCAGTCGATTGCCATTTCATCCCTAACACATTTAACTCGGTAGTTTAGTGAGCCAGGGGCTTCCGAGGGTTAATATGTTGCACGGGTTGCACGAGTTCCAGGGGCTCAAGGTTATTTTGGTAGCTCGGTAGGTGGATGGAGGTTATTTGCTGCTGGGAAGGATGTGAGGAGAAGTTTTTGTGTGGAATGGGTAGGAATCACGAATCAATATTTATGATACGAGAAAATTCATCCTCTTATATTAAAACTTTCTGAATCATTTCGGAACTGAGCGATTTAGGGAAATGTAGGGATTTTATTATGAAATCGGGAGAAATAAAATTTTGGGCATACCATCACTGACTGGAAGTGAATGGTAGAAGAAGCCGAGGTCGCCCGAGGAAAAAAAGGACTAAAGACTAAAATAAAAGAGTAAGACTAAAATAAAGTCCGCATCTTAACGATGAAAGTGAAAAAGCCATGCACAAAAATATGCGATGCGCGGCCCAGGTGTATTGGATAAGCTACGGTTGAATTTTCTCTAACAAATCATTAAAATGTATATTTTCAATGATGTTCAAGTATTAATATTTGCAGACGACCTGAAATTATGCAAAGCAATCAGAAACATTAACGATTTTTTTTTTCCTTTTTTCCTTCCATTTCCTTCAGGTTCTTTATAATCTCTGAGCATGCTGTGTGGAGGAGAGAATTTAATATACCTACAAATTAGGTATCGTTGCTTAATCTGAGAAAGGTTATTTTAATTACTGGTTGTTATTGTCTAGCTTTGATTAAGCACCATATATATATTTCACAAAAATGGCACTACAAAAATAAACCGAATAGGAATTTCTGTAAAATTGTTTGACATTACAGCAGTTAATATACGAAATAAATGTCGGTCCTACCCGATCTACATGCATTTGGCAAGGTTGTTGGCGCGGTTCACTCCAATCCTTGGGAAGGAAGGTATAATCATAATTTTATAAAGATATGTAAAGTTGTGCCTATATTCGAAAAAAGGAGACAAACACAATGTAAAAATGTAAAATCTTATTTAATGGACATAAATAAATTGATATTATTACCATGTAACCCCCACCCTCCTTTGTCCCACCCCACCACACCCTCTGTAACGGACGTAGTTGACCACATTATTCAATTTTATAAAATTTGTTTTACTTTTATAAAATGTGCCTACCCCACGCCACTGGCGAAATCACCACTCCCCGCCACTGGTCATTTTGTCCAATTTTCGGCCCAGGCGAGGCGGCTTGAAAACTTTGACCCCGAATGGCATCGATACCGTACCGCCCGCTTACCTGCCGCGTGGATCGATGTCCAGCATTTTTTCTATGTAAAATTTACTAGGAAAAATCAATTTTTAAATATTGCAAATGTTTATATTTTCTTGTTCATCCCCTCGGCGGTAGTCAAATAAACACTATTTTCTATATACTACCGCTGAGGAGATATTAAAAAAGCTGTTTTTCACACATATGTACAACCAATTTTGAACAATATTTTATACCTTTTTTGCGTGTACAAAAATCCAGGAACCTCGTAGCATAGTGAATCTTATTTCTTTCTGAGCGCTATGTTACGGAGGACCTGGGAAAAATACCAACTTAACAATGTTTTACAAATTTGATCGCTTTGAGATCATATTTACACATTTATTTACAAACATTTCTTATTTTTTGTCGTATCTTGGCAAACATAAAATCTAGTTGTCAAGATACACATTCTTATAACTACTATGCATTTAAACTATGTAATTGTTATTCATGTAAGCGTTCAAAATCTTTTCTAACTCGCAAATTTAAGCGACTACTTTCGCCGGTACTGCCGGCAAAATGAATATGCGACATTTTGCCGGGGCCTATAAACTCATTGTTGGCGCGGGTACAATCCCCCACCACTTTTGGGCTCCCAGTCCAATATCGGGCGCGGGTCATGCTAATTGAATATAAGCAGCCACATAATTAAAAATAAATCAGTTCATCTTTACCACCGAAACCAAGCGTTTTATTATCTACAAGTGACTCCTGCCCAACATCTGCCTCACCTCGCCAAGTCTTCTGCTCCAAGATCTTCTGGTGTTACCTCTTCAAGACAAGCCGGCCCTCCTCTGGAAAACCGCCAACACCAGAAGCGAGCAGAGACGACAGCACACCCAGTGCCCAACATTCACCAAGCCTGGGTGCGGGAGGCAGATTTCATCAAATATACTATCATCATCATCATCGGCCGTAAAGGAGCATTCTCATCGGTTGAAGACACGGTTTGGACCCGGCGCCTAAATCTACAGTCTTGTGCGGACTCCCGTCCAGTACACCCTCTCTGAAACTCTGTCCTCGTCTAATATGATTTCTCTCGCTTTGTTTTAATATTATATTTTATACCTTATTAATGTTTGTACCTAGACTAGTTTTTTATAATGCTGTCTTATAAACCTTACAAAGCCGTTAAGGCGATGCACTACGTCGTGTAATATTTTAAATTGAGCCGCTATCAATAACAACCCTTACGCAAATGGCGATAAGTTTTAAATTCCTGCTTAACACCATCCGCCTGTTTTGATTTGTGCAAGAAAAAACCATGGCCAAAAAGTGCCTTTTATTTTATTTTGTGGATTTCAGGCATAAATATTTAATTTTTTTCTATCATTTTATAAATAACTTTATTTGCCACATTATACAATAAAATCATAACCGAAAATGGGTTCGTAAGTAGGAGATTTTGAACTTTAAAGCAGTTTTCATAGGCCTTTACATTATTTTTTCTGGGCTTATAAAAAGACTTGTATTGGTACGCCACTACTTCATTTGAACGGAATTCCAGAAGTTTCGATTTTTTTTCCAAACAAGATTCTTGGATGTTCTTTTATTATTTTTCATTTTTGTTTGGCAAATTCTACATAGTAACCAAATTGTTCTAGAATCTTCTTTAACTTATAAAAGCGGCAGCGTGAAGGAACTCACCAGTATTCCGTCTCCAAACCGCCAGCCAAGTTGACCTAAATATCGCCAGCATTTTATTGTGAATAATAAACGAGATTTTTATTTGAACACTTATATAACCACAGACTTAACTATAAAATACTCGATTATTTCAAAGGCCAAGATGTATTCTACTCACAGCATTTAATTAAAGCATCTGAAACATTTCTAGGCAACCAAATTTTCAAACCAAAAACACATGATTTTGCATTACTACGTATGGCATCGCCTTAAAAACAAAATAACTTTTCATTTGATTAAAGTGTCAAGCCACAAAGTAAACGCTTTCTTTGATAGTTATATACTATATTATATAAATAATTTTGTAAATTCATAAAACTTCTACTCTATAGTAAATATGTGTACGTTTCCCGTTTTGGTTCAATATGTAGTGTACAGAATCCAAAACTTAAAATGTGAAAATAAAAATCATTTTGTGTTATTTATTAGTCCTTTACCTGATTCAGACTTGGTGTAGCAAAAAAAATGGATTGGTGACGGCTTTGTATTCAAATTACAACAACACCTCGGTAACAAAATGAACGCTGTTCTTTGGTTTCGCTTACGAGTTTGAACGCTTGTACAAGAAGTTTAAACAGAGTAGGGTTATTAAGTTCATCTCCATATTTGTGACGTACGCTATGTTGTGTCATTTTTAAAATGAATTTAACTAGACAGGGCTAATCTAGTATAATACATCAATGGGTTCATTCACATGCGATTGAAATAATCCAAATTAGGTAAAATACAAATAAGGTATCGTTGCTTAATCTAAGAAAGGTTATTTTAATTACTGGTTGTTATTGTCTAGCTTTGATTAAGCACCATCAATATATTTCACAAAAATGGCACTACAAAAATAAACCGAATAGGAATTTCTCTAAAATCGTATGACATTACAGCAGTTAATATACGAAATAAATGTCGGTCCTACCCGATCGGCATGCATTTGGCAAGGTTGTTGGCGCGGTTCACTCCAATCCTTGGGAAGGAAGGTATAATCATAATTTTATAAAGATATGTAAAGTTGTGCCTATATTCGAAAAAAGGAGACAAACACAATGTAAAAATGTAAAATCTTATTTAATGGGCATAAATAAATTGATATTATCACCATGTAACCCCCACCCTCCTTTGTCCCACCCCACCACACCCTCTCTGAAACTCTGTCCTCGTCCAATATGATTTCTCTCGCTTTGTTTTAATATTATATTTTATACCTTTTTAATGTTTGTACCTAGACTAGTTTTTTATAATGCTGTCTTATAAACCTTACAAAGCCGTTTAGTCGATGCACTACGTCGTGTAATATTTTAAATTGAGCCGCTATCAATAACAACCCTTATTTGTGGATTTCAGGCATAAATATTTAATTTTTTTCGATCATTTTATAAATAACTTTATTTGCCACATTATACAATAAAATCATAACCGAAAATGGGTTCGTAAGAAGGAGATTTTGAACTTTAAAGCAGTTTTCATAGGTCTTTAGATTATTTTTTCTGGGCTTATTAAAAGACTTACCTATAAAATACTCTATTATTTCAAAGGCCAAGATGTATTCTACTCGCAGCATTTAATTGGTTCCTATTTTATCAAACTTAATTAATCAGTGTCTTAAAGGGGGAACTTTTCCAGATAGTTGCAAAATTGCTAAGGTAATACCAATTCACAAAGGTGGGTCCAAGACGCATACCTCAAATTACCGACCCATTTCTATCTTACCAATCTTATCCAAAATCTTTGAACGTGTAATCTACGATAGATTAAACAACTTTCTATCAAAAAAATCGTTCTTATATAAAAAACAATATGGCTTTAGGAAAAAATCAAACACACTTGCGGCAATAAATGACTTAATCAATAAACTTAGAAGCAGCATTGATGGTGGAAATTATATTTTATCTATACTAATTGACCTTCAAAAAGCCTTCGATACAGTAAGCCATGACATACTTCTACGCCATGCCACTACGCCATGACAACCAATCTGAATACCGCCACTACGCGCTCTACCAGGGCAAATGTGACGCAAGATGCAAATGAAAAAAATCTATCTGACAGTATTAAAAAAATGTTCAGAAAGGAGTTTGATTTAATGAAAACCTATTTTGAAAATAAATTAGAAGAGCAATCCAAAATCTATGAGAACAAAATGGATGAATTATTAGAAAAGAACTTGATTATCCTGAAACAGATGAAATTTTTTTCTGAAAAATATGAAGAACTAAATACAAAATGTGAGAAAATGATAAGTGAAAATAAATGTCTCTCCGAAAACATAAAAAATAAAAGCGACGACCTGAAAAATGACCTCAAAAAAATAACTTTAAATGAATCTTATGCTGAGAAAGTAAAAAAACATGAGCCTACGGTAATGATTAAACCGAAAAATAAACAAGAAAATGTCAAAACTACAATGGAAATTAAAAAAAATATTGATCCCATAAACTGCGGTGTGACGGGTGTAAGAAACGCAAAAGATGGTGGAATAATAGTTGAATGTAAAAAGCGTCGAATATAGACAAGATGTGTGAGGAGGTAAAGGGAAAATTAGGAGACAAATACGATATTAAAAAAATTACAGCGAAGAAACCAAGTATCAAAATTGTTGGAATATTACAGTGTGATGGACTCGCCCTGGGATAAATTTTTTTTATTGTTGATTTATTATGGTGGGAAAGAAATTTTCAGTAGGTCTCACGACATAGGAGATTACCAGATGTTGGACAACTGATTTTAAAACAAGTGTTTAGATTTATTAGGGTAGAGGAAAAAAAATAGGAACATGCACTGTATCGTCAGAGACCTCCGTGATGGTGGTTGATAATAGTAAGCCGAGCTAAAATGCTGGTGGACCAACACGCCACTGGACTGGGGGTAGTCAAGTTTCATCCTTTGAACAAAGAATTAGACATTTTACTGGAGAAGTAACAATTTATTGGTTTTGAAACGATTTAAAATTAATGTGACAGGTTCTAGGGCCATAATTGATGTGTTCCTTTAGTGCATTTCTGTCTTTTGAAAACAAAAAGCATTTAGAATTCAAAAGAACATAAATTAGAAATCGCATATGGTGATTTGGGGGGGGGTTGGTTTGAGAAGGGGGAGTCTGGATTTGAAAGCGCGGGGAGACGGTCGGGACAGTTAGCGTTGAAGATCGGAAGGAGGAAGTCGATAGTCGTGGTTAGAAAAAGCGGTTCAAGACAGTTAGCGTTGAAGAACGGAAGAAGAAAGTCGATAGTCGAGGGTGAAAAAAGCGGTTCAAGAGAGTCAGGTTTTGAAAACGTTGGGAGGCGGGAAATAAAGTCAAGGGGGTCAGAGTTTCGAGGTCTGAGAGACGGTCAGGAATAATCAGGATCGGTCAGCGTTTTAAGATAGTCGAGTTAGTAAAAACTAGGAAGCGCGTCAACAAGAATTAATCGTCGGGACGCGAACACGGCTAAAATCATTTAGTGTAGAAGGTGCGGTTTTCTAACAGCATGAGTTTTTCTGCATGTGACTGTGTTTGTTTTTTTATAATTATTTGGATTGTTGACACTAAGATGTATCGGTAAGTCTATTATAATCTAATTATTAACACTTATTTCCTTAATGTAAACCAAATAATCCAATTGTATTTTGAAGTAAGGGTATTTAACTTGAGCACTATAGGTACCCGTTAGCGAAGGAGGCCATAAATTACGAGACCTGGCCATTAAAAAAGGGACGAAGAACGGTTACCCTGAAACCGCTTTAGATCATCCAACAATAGACATTGTTTATGAGCTAGACAATTTTTTTTCTGCAATTTAAAATGATTTAATAATTCTCCAGTAATAATATTTAACGATTAGGTTATACGGAATTCATAAAATATATTTAATTAAATATAACTTATTCAAACATCACTCTTTTCATTCATTTTGAATCGGGATAACGCAGCGGGTTACAGCTAGCCGCCGGGAGAATTCATCTGTCTGGCATTCCTATTCTATGAAGTGAGATTTTCATTTTTCATAAGTTTGGCGGGGACGGAGTGTACGAATTTTCCGTAGGCTGTCCTATCTTACCAAAGCGACAAAAGCGAAGGGAACGAAATTTGTAATTTGGCTTGCCTAATAGGGACTTTTGTGTTAGCAAAGTCGATAACCCTGGATACCGAGATAACGTCTATTTTAGTATAGCAGCGCCGGCTTTTTCCCCTGCTATTGGTGTGGTTGAGTTATTCCCGTAAAAGCACCGGTTTCTGTCGAAGGTGTTGGCGGACCAGCCTTAGATAGTCACCCGGAATAGACCCCTGTTTCGAGTATTTTCAGCTGGTGAGAGGACGCTTTCACTGAGTTCAGATCGAAGGGAACGAAAATTGCTAATGGGCTTTCCTACTTGAGTTAGCTGGTAGACGAAGGAACAAAGCGGATAAGGGCTATGCTATTCTTGGCTGGCGTGTGAGGAGGATTTTCTCGCTGACAGAACGAAGGGATCGTGACGAATATGAAGTTGTTTCGGCGCTTTCTGACGTCCTTCCTGTCAAATTCAATAAGTACTTACCCCACTATAGGAGGAGAAGTCATCCAGAATTAGGTTGGAAATTGACTCCGACTGAAACCGTTTGAGCTGACGGAGATCGGATGATTTCAGATTCACGACCTGATGATTCCAGTATCCCTGATCCTTAGCGCCGGAAGTCGAGGATATCAATTTCTACCATTCTTTGATATTTGAAGCGAACGGAGGGTAACAAACGATAGAGCGAATGACCATGACTTTGAAGTGGGGTAAAATCTCCCGTCTAGGGAACATTCGTTATGTCGGATGGACGCCCTCATCCAAATTAAATATTGACATGACTATTTTGAGTGTGGACGAAAGACTTGAAGTATGTTCTGTATTGTACATATGATAAATATGTGTCATTACCTCTACTGGAACGAGAAGCTGTATAGACTGGAGCCAGGAGCTATTTGGAGTAGCGTGACTGCAGAGGCGAAGTCGAACAAACTGAAGCTGAATTCATCATTATCCTTACGAGCGTAAACCAGAGGGGTGTTCACGGGACTCCCGAACTCCTGACGTTGCTGATGCAAACCACTTCAGTATATGTTTATGTTTGAGGTTAGTAGAGTGGACTCCTAATTTTCGGCATGCTGGCGAAGCTCAACTGATCATCGATTTGGGGGAGGTTGACGCGACCTAAACCTCGCGCTACCCACGTGGCCCAAATGGTTCCTGACACCAGGCTATCGGTATAAGATGAATCTTCATCATTCATCATCAACATCAACATCAACAGCTACCACCAAGGACCCACATTCCACCTTCATCACCCTCCGGCAGGAGGCAAAACATGTCATTATCTCATCTGTCGCTGAGCGACATTCAATTCATTTCTGGAGGTGTTGGGATTGGACCATCAACTTGGCTGCTCTCGAGCTGGTCACGTTGATGGATGGGATTTGGACGGAGACCAATCGAAAGCAACACATGTTTTGTCTCTAGCTATTCCCGAAAATACCTACTCATAGAAATAACTCACAAAACTAACAATCCATAGTCAAATCATTAACTTAGAATTTTGTGCATCTTGAATTGAATTGTCTATAGCGAATTTCATGAAATTGTAATTAATTGTCTCATTATATTAGCACTTTATCAACTGCAGCAACCGGAAACGTTTGGGCGAGCAAACAAGGTAGGAAAAGGTAGTTAAAATCAGGGTAGTCGGTCATTGTCTTATTTTCAAACCATACAGAATGTAACACGCCTCATCTAAAAAGAACCAAAGTTACCACAACCAATTAAAAGGATCCTTCAATGAATTAATCCCTGTCGAAACAAAAAATTGACACAACGTGACATATTGATTCGTTAAGATTGAAGGGTTGATAAACCGCGAGAAGTTGAAAATCAAACGAGCAAAAGATTAATGCGTTAACAAGAACGTTTAGGGGAGACGGGGAAAACATTACAACAGAAGCAAGACAGAGAGGAAATCGAAACAAAAATAAAATCACAAAATGAAGACATATTCGAAAAAAGTTCAAATATTGAAGTAACTTACATAAAAGAGTTTAAAAATAAAAGAGACCAGATAAATTATACAGTATATGCGGAAGTCGACGGAAACACTTACATGAGAATAATAAAGGCCGAAAATATATATATAGGGTGGGACAGATACCGGGTGTACAATAACATAAATATAATGAGATGCTTTAAGTGCAATGGATATAACCACAAGGCAATAGAATGCAAAAATCAAAAATCATGCTCTAAATGTGCAAAACAACATGACATAAAAGAATGCACAGATGATGAGGATATTCAATGTATAAACTGCATAATGACAAATAAAAGATTGTGAATCAAACTTAATACAAATCATTCAGCTACAAGTAAGGAATGCCCAGTATATAAAAGAAAAGTTGAAATAGAAATGAAAAAAATCGATTTTTTAGGCTGAAGGAACAGATCTTATACCTAAACATACAAAGCCTTATATCACACCATGAAGAGCTCCAAATATTATTAGAGGAGAGAAAGCCACAAATGGTTATGTTAAGTGAAACACATGTCACAGAAGACATACAAGATAATGAAATCAATATTCCGCAGTACAATACTATAAGATGTAACTCATATAGCGGACATACGGGTGGAGTAATTCTATTAATCAAACAAAATATAAAATTTGAAATAATAACCAATGATCAACATGATAAAACAGCGTGGATGTTGGCGATAAAAGTAAAAAGTGGCTTAAAAAAAGGGGTCTACTGTATTGTATACCGTTCACCTAATTCGAGTATGAAGGATTTCTTAACGTACTTCGAAAAATGGTGTTCAGAGAACATCAAAGAAAGACAACCGAATATTATAGTAGGAGATTTCAATATAAACATGAATAAAAATGCAGACACTTATACAAAAAAACTTAAAAATATCATTGAGTTCAATGGGATGAAACAACTGGTAAAAGATCCCACTAGAGTGACTCTGACATCAAGTACATTAATTGATCTGGTGATAACAAATGTATTTGAACTACAGGTAAATCTTTTAGATTCACCCAGAATCACAGATCACTCCATAATTCAAATTATAGAGCAAAATAGAAATACGGAAAAACATTTTATAAAAATCAAAGTTTACAGGAACTATGCAAAATATGACGAAGAAGAACTTAGATTACAACTCAGAGCACAAAATTGGAATGGAATAATGGAATTAGATTTTGATATGAAGGTAGAAACACTCATAAAAAATATAAAATATTCAATTGATAAAATTGTACCAGAAAAACAAACTAAGAACCAATCAAAAAATAAATGGTACAACAATAAACTTAGAAGCATGCAAAAGGAAAGAGACAGATTGTATAAAATAGCAAAAATAACGAGGAGCTCGGACAACTGGGAAAACTTCAAAATCTATAGAAACAGGTATACCACTCAATTAAAAAGTGTAAAAAATAAATACTACAGAATTAAAATAGAGGAAGAAAGGGGAGATCAGAAGAAAATGTGGAAAACAATAAAATCGTTACTGAAAAATGAAAATAACAGTATTGCATATGAAGACATAATATTCCCCCCTGGAACAGATGGGTTAAATATAGCCAATAAATTCAACAATTATTTTATAAAAAGTATTGAAAATATTAACGAGAGTATTCCGAAATTGTTTATAATGTTCATGATGAAATTGAAGAAAGAAATATAGAATTGGAAATTAAAAAAATAACAAAGGAGGAATTAAAAGTAATTCTGAAACAAATGAAATCAAAACCCAGTCTTGATGGAATAACAATACAATTAATAATTCAATCATTACCAATCATTGAGAATTACTTACTAAATTTTATAAATGAATCTATCACCTTAGGAAAGTTCCCTCAATCATGGAAAATATCAAGAGTCATCCCAATACCGAAAATAAAAAATACAAAAAAATGTGAAGAATATAGACCAGTGAACACGCTCCCTAAGTATGAACAAATACTTGAACATATAATAGAAAAACAACTTTTTGATTTTATAGAAAAATGGAATATATTATGTGAAGAACAGTGTGGATTTAGAAATAACCAATCTTGTGAAATGGCTCTCAATCTAGTTCTGGAGGACTGGAAACAAGACTCAGATAAAAATAAATATGTGATAGCGGTTTTCCTGGACTTTCAGAGAGCTTTTGAAACGATAGATAGAGATATAATTATTAAAAAACTATCTAAAAATGGAATAAAAGGAAAGGCATTGAAATGGTTCAAGGATTATTTAAGTAATAGATATCAAACCACAAAAGTGGGTGAGACAATATCCGAACCAGTAAAGATTACATTGGGAGTACCACAAGGGTCGGTTCTCGGACCTATTCTTTTTATAATGTACATTAATGATATGGTGAAAGTATTGAAACATTGTAAAATAAGATTATTTGCAGACGACGCACTGATTTATATAACAGGAGAAGATTATGAACTCATAATGAACCATCTAAATGAAGACCTACTTAATATATCAATATGGCTGAAGAAAAATAAACTTAAATTGAATGTAAACAAAACAAAATTCATGAACATTGGAAAACGAGTAACGCAAACAAAAAAAGACATATTGATAGACGGTGATATATTGAAAGAAGTATTTGAAATGAAATATTTGGGGGTAATAATTGACTCCAAATTAACTTTTGCTCAAAATACAAAACAAATTATTAAAAAGATTGCCAAAAAAATCTCACTGTTGGGAAGAATAAGAAGATTCCTTAACACAGTTTCCAGTAAAAATGTGTACAACGCAATTATTGTACCTTACATAAATTACTGTAGCAGCATTCTATTCTTATCCAACGACGGTTTAATGAAACAAATGACAATTCTACAAAATAGAGCAATGAGAACCATATTGAAGAAAAATAGATACACAAAAATTAAGAGCATGTTGAAGGAGTTAAATATCTTGTCATTTAAACAAATTATTTACTTTAATACCATATTTTTAATCTACAAGATAATCAATGGCCATACGTCTAGTGAATTCCTGAGAAAAATTGATAAATTGCAGAACAAACACACACATGAGACAAGGAAAAGAAATGAATTGAGACTCCCCTTCAGGAAAAAACACAGAGTCAAAAGTCATTGATGTACGGAGCGTTGAAGATATTTGGAGAGCTACCAGAAGAAATAAAATCAGAAAAAAACATAAAAACATTTAAAATTAAATTAAGAAAATATGTGATTGATTCATTTTAAATGTGTTACCATAATTATATGTATATAAGGATTGTATTAGGACATAGATAACTATGTACCTACTTAAAATACCACAATAAACAATAAACAATACTTCTCAAGAAACTCGAGAAAATTGGTGTAGTTGGTCCTGCTCTTAATCTATTCAAATCATATCTTAGCAACAGAAAGCAATTCGTTAGCATCAATAATCAAAATAGCAACCACCTACCAATAAACTACGGAGTTCCGCAAGGATCCATACTAGGACCACTTCTGTTCCAAATTTATATAAATGATATCTCCCAATTAGATTTAAACGGTGATATTTTTTTATATGCAGATGATACTGCAATTTTCTACTGGGGTAAAGATTTAAACATCTTTCTAGAAAATACACAGAGTGACTTAGACAAAATTAACAGTTGGCTCCAATCAAATATATTAACAATGAATGTTAAAAAAAACAGGATACATGATTTTAAGCTCAACTCGTAAAATAATTCCACCTCATGTACCCTTAAAAATTGAAAATAACAACCTGCAAATCCTGATACAGGAGAAATATCTTGGGCTGTGCATTGATAAACACCTAACTTTTAAACAGCATATTCAAGATATTAAAGATAAAATCACCCCCTTAATTAGCGTATTCAGCCGAATATCATATCTGTTACCAAATAAAATTAAAAAAGGTCTATATTATAGCCTCGTACACTCACATTTAAACTACTTGGTTGAAATCTGGGGAAATACATGTGAAACATATATAAACGAACTACAGGTAACACAAAACAAAGTAATCAAAAAGCTATTTCACTTCAAACATAGAACATCAACACAAAAATTATATATTGAAACAAAACTATTAAAATTAAAAAAATTATATGAATATAATACATGTCTCCTTATTTACAAAATAAATAATAAACTCATACATACAAATACAGAACTCATTAAAACGTCCCAAGTACACACACACTTTACACGGCAACACGATAAAATACATTTAAACACCATATATACTCATTATGGCAAGCAATCCATTGGTTACGAGGGAAGCAACATATATAATTGCCTCAAAAAAAACACATGATTTTGCATTACTACGTATGGCATCGCCTTAAAAACAAAATAACTTTTCATTTGATTAAAGTGTCAAGCCACTAAGTAAACGCTTTCTTTGATAATTATTTACTATTTTATTTAAATAATTTTGTAAATTCATAAAACTTCTACTCAATAGTAAATATGTGTACGTTTCCCGTTTTGGTTCAATATGTAGTGTACAGAATCTAAAACTTAAAATGTGAAAATAAAAATCATTTTGTGTTATTTATTAGTCCTTTACCTGATTCAGACCTGGTGTAGCAAAAAAAATGGATTGGTGACGGCTTTGTATTCAAATTACAACAACACCTCGGTAACAAAATGAACGCTGTTCTTTGGTTTCGCTTACGAGTTTGAACGCTTGTACAAGAAGTTTAAACAGAGTAGGGTTATTAAGTTCATCTCCATATTTGTGACGTACGCTATGTTGTGTCATTTTTAAAATGAATTTAACTAGACAGGGCTAATCTAGTATAATACATCAATGGGTTCATTCACATGCGATTGAAATAATCCAAAATAATTTTTTAAGATATGTATATTTTAAAATGGGCATTCCTAGAGAATGCCTAAATTACGATAGCGTAGTTTTTTCATTAAATTTTATAAAATTATTTGATCGTAGAATCATTTCCGATTTAACCTGTTTGTATAAAATCATTAATTCAATGTTTGATACCCATGGTTTATTATATGTACCTAATCTCTTTTCATACTTTTGACGGCCGGCATTATCCAGTGGTAACGCATTGGACTGCCATTCCGAAGGTCGCGGGTTCGAACCCGGCGTGCGCAAATAAATTTTATTTGATTAATTTGTGTTATTTCACAATTAATTAATTAAAATAATATATAGTATATTTGCGGCACGTTCCAGAGTGGAAGATACTACCAGTATCGCCCTGGTGTAAGACCACCATTCAGAATTGAAACGTTGCTCCAAATGGCTTTAGCCGTGTTTAGTGACTAGATCTGAATAGCCAGGTACTTCCCCACCTTCCTCTTTCCCTTCCCCACTTACCTTCAGCCTCACAACATCCCCCAATTGGGGATGCCATAGTCTCACTGGCTCCAGACGGGAGCAGTTGGGACTCTTGTGAGGTATTCACTATAAAAAAAAAAAAAAATACTCCAAACAGGTCAGTTACAAGACAGTACCTACCATATTATTGTAGCAATTCTATATCAACGTCCCAATATTACACGTCTATGCGACGGACATCATTTTCAATATATAAGCATACCTTATTGAAGTTTTTTTCATCAAGTAGGGGAATATTTTGTTAAAGCTATTTAAATTGACAGTATTACAGTATTTTGTAGACTGAAAGAAAAAAAATATTTTGGATTTTTTATTTTTATATTTTGTATCTACATGCTGTAATTCAAAAATATTTTTTATTTATATATATGTGTTTTAAACAGTCATTTCCTGCACTATTTACGAATATAATTTCGTAAATATTGTTATACCTATGTATGTAAAAGCCTTAATAGGCGTAAAATAAATAAATAAAATACAGTGAGAATCTTAACGATGTAAGTGACAAAGTCGTGTAAAATAATATTTGGTGCGCGGCTGGGCCTACAGTCGAATTTGACCTAGCAGGCATAGAAAAGTGATTTTTCCGTAGAGTTTAATTTAATTATTTATGATGAACGTATTACTAAAACCTCAAATGTTTTTAGAGGAATCCCTTAAGAAGTAACCAATTCAGCGCCTAGAAAAATAAAATATGGTACTTATCGCTAATTTCATAATTGAAAAACATTTCACATAATTTTTAAATATGAAATTAATTAAAATGTGAGCCTCGAGTGAACTTTCGTTACTAGAGTATTGTGTCGCCTTAACAACCATATTATTTTCAACTCAAAGCCATACCCACAAAACATACAGGTACCTACACCAGAATTCACAACATCAAAACTTTACTCCGAATCATTCATAAACCTAGCAACGCCGAATGCACGTCAGCTAAAAAGCAAGCAGCATAAAAAAAACATATCATAAAAGTAATCATCTCAATATTATGAATAGCAATAATTCAATTTAGCCGAGGGTTGTATTTATCGCTGGTGAAGTGGAAATTTAAAAAAAACTTTTGTTAATGTCATAAAAAAGTAATCAGCTATTTCACTTCAAACCTAGAACATCCACAGTCAAATTATATATTATATATTTTCGCATTGGACTGCCATTCCGAAGGTCGCGGGTTCGAACCCGGCGTGCGCAAATAAATTTTATTTGATTGATTTGTGTTATTTCACAATTAATTAATTAAAATAATATATAGTATATTTGCGACACGTTCCAGAGTGGAAGATACTACCAGTATCGCCCTGGTGTAAGACCACCATTCAGAATCGTAACGTTGCTCCAAATGGCTTTAGCCGTGTTTAGTGACTAGATCTGAATAGCCAGGTACTTCCCCACCTTCCTCTTTCCCTTCCCCACTTACCTTCAGCCTCACAACATCCCCCAATTGGGGATGCCATAGTCTCACTGGCTCCAGACGGGAGCAGTTGGGACTCTTGTGAGGTATTCACTATAAAAAAAAATATATATATATATGGAAACAAAACTATTAACATTAAGAAAATTATATGAAAAAAATACATGTCTCCTTATATACAAAATAAATAATAAACTCATATATTCAAATACAGAACTCATTAAAACGTCCCAAGTACACACACACTTTACACGGTAACACGATAACATACATTTAAACGCCATATATACTCATTATGGCAAGCAATCCACTAGTTACGAGGGGAGCAGAATATATAATTGCTTTGTAAACAGAATCAAAAATGAAAAAAGTATAGGTACATTTAAAAAAAAAAATTGTTCACTTTTATGCTCAATCAACAAAACAATGAAAGTGAATAATATCGTTATTTAATGTATTTTTGTGTAATGTATTAGTTATTTCTAGTTAAATAAGTGAAAATGTGTTTTTTTTATCTAGAATAAGAACTTCAAAAAAAATGTCGGTCTTTCGGTAAGTTGACTGGCGATGAAAATTATAGAAAATGGTATCTAATAAGATTTTTATTTTGTTGTGACTTGTGATTATTGTTATAAAAACCAATCACATTCTAATGTGATTGGTTACTTACTGCCAGCAGTAACACTATTTTGTTTAGAGAAACTAAACTAAATACATTTGCAAAGTGTAGTAAGTATACTTTCAGTATAGCCCTGTTAAAAGACCGCCGTAAAAATTAAAAGAAAAATAGCCAAACACTTTTCGATCTTCCTCTCCCTCATACCCTTCCCCTTTCCACTTTTTTTAGCCTCACAACATACCACATTTGAATACTTTAGTTGCACTAGTTCCAGTCGGGAGAAGTTGCGCAGTATTCACACAAAAGAAAGAACAGAGTATATTCGAAGAAATATTATTTAAACAATTTAAAATAGCATTCATAGATTGAATTTAAAAACCGTTAGCTGATTACCAGCTGACGCATATCTGGCGTTCTCGGGTTGTTGATGGTTTAGAGAAAAGTTTTGAAATTGTGAAAACTGGGTGTATTTTTAAGGTGGAAATATTATTATTGGGAAGAATTAAAAATTTAATTTACTAAAGTATTCGATGCACTTGGTCGTGTCATGTCTTTCTCGAGCGTCTCCAACTTCCGCTACCATTCTCCTTGCACCCCATAGACATATGAATATTAGTAGACCTGCCCTAAGTGATTAAAAGCGTATTATCCCCACTCCCCATACCGGTTCCATTGGAGCCGGCTGTGCTCGCGTATGGCCTCAAGTGAAATTTGAAAACGTGACGTCATCATTCTTGTGCGAACTATGGTCGAGGCATCATCGGTTCATTTTACGAAATAACACGGCAAAATGTTGACTTGTACTATGAAAACTTGTAAAAATAGATGTGAAAAAGAGAATAAACCCAATTGTCGAATTACATTCCATATATAAGCATTATTTTACTTTATTTTAAGCATATTCACATCGTATAATATGAATCAGTTGTTACTATCACATCGAGAAACGTCTGGACGCGAAACACAAAGCTGGTTGGTTGCTGGGAAGTAAATTATGAACATTTATAAAAGTGTCTTAACTAAATACTTAAACGAAATATTCGACTCTGAAAATGAACCGAATTTTTTTGCCGAATTTGGACTTCGCAAATTTGTCCATAACGTGGCGAGTAATTTGCGCTCCCATGTAAAAATGTCTATTCATTCCAAAGCAGATTTTACTTTTAAGAAGTAAATGGTGATATTATAATGCGAGATGCCTATTTACTGTCAGATTGATTTATTGACGAATCACAGTCAGCTTCACTCCCTTCGTTCTTCAACAGTTGATTTTACCCCTCGCCATTATCTTCTCGTCTATTAATTCCTATGTCTGTGTTGCACCCCTTTTTCGTTTATCATTTCGTTCTCGACCTCTTCAGCCATTCACTTTCATCTCATACATTATCTTTAAACCTGTATCATTTTATCTCGCATTAGTATTTGATACACTTGGTTATGCCATATCTTCCTCGGTTGTCCCCGATTTCTCCTACCATTTACTTCCACGTCATAAATTCTCATTACTCGTTTTACCACAAATTACATCTTACGCTGGCGTCCCCGACATTTTTACCATTCTCTTCATGTTGTATCACGAAATCTACCTTGTTGCCTCTGCCATAGGTTACCCCAAGTGGTTCGCTACGTTTGGTGACTTAGCAGGGGTGGCCAGATTCATGGGGGTGAGATTTGTCTAGGTCTTGGCAGCGGATGTATCTGCCCACTTACTGCGTGACGGGCAGGATCGGAAGAGACTTGTTGAGGGAGACTTTTTGGTTTTAATTTAATTTGTCTCCGTATCTTCATCTCCAGTAGTTTTTGAGCCTATAGTCTATAGGGCAGACGTACGAACATTGCCTTTTATTTATGTAGTTTAGTATAAAATTCGTTCTGTGCGTTTGACACACTTACCATTATTGGTTATTTGAAAACGGTGTAACTAACTAGAGAGAGGATAGACCACCACAAAATTATATATATATGAACCCGCAATTAATAGATTACATTATATATTTTTTGAAACACAATTAATCAATTAAATTACATATTTTTTGAACACACAATTAATAGATTACATTACATATTTTTTGAATACACAATTAATAGATAACATGACATATTTTTTGAACACACCATTATTAGATTAAATTACATATTTTTTGAACAAATTATATTGATATTACATATTTATTCAAATATGTAATTACATTACATATATTTTCAAAACACAATTAGTAGATTACATTACCTATATATTTTTTGAACACACCATTAATAGAAGTCATTCCATATTTTTAGAACACACAATTAATATATTACATTACATATTTTTTGAACACATTATATTGATATTTCATATTTATTCAAATATGTAATTACATAAAATATTTTTTGAACACACAATTTAAAGATTACATTACATATTTTTTGAACACACGATTAAAAGATGACATTACATATTTCTCACAAAATTAATAGATTACTTTTCGTATTTCTGAACACACAATTAATAGATTACAATGCATATTTTTAGAACACACAATTAATAGATTACATTACATAATTTTTGAACAGATTATATTGATGATTTCATATCTATTCAAATATGTTACATATACATTACACATTTTTTGAACACACGATTAAAAGATGAAATTTCATATTTTTGGAACACACAATTAAAAGATTACATATTATATGTTTTGAACACATTATATTGATGTTACATATTTATTCAAGTATGTAATTATATTACATATTTTTAATACATTATATTAATATTTAATATTCATTCAAATATGTAATTACATTGTATATTTTTTGAACACACAATTAATAGATTACATTACATATTTTTGAACACACGATTAAAAAATGACATTACATATTTTTTGAACACACAATTAATAGATTAGATTACGTAATTTTTGTAGATCGTTTTCCGTCTGTCGTAAATGAATATTCCATATATTGTAGTAAATTAAAAATGTGGAACTATAAATATTTTTTCAAACTTCACAATCGTAATTAATATAATCGACTCAACTATGCACCGCGATTGACTGTTTGAGAACCGTTGGCTTATGTTTTGGTAATATAGCTCACTGGTACACGTGTACTTTATTTACGTTTCCAGTGTATTAGTGTTTCAACGATTAAGATATTTTAGGTTATATTTGGCATGTTCGTTAGATTTTCCGGTATGTTTGTAGTCGTTTTACTATGTCGAGTTTAGGGGATTGTATAAGTAAGCTGCATTTGTGATATACTTTTTGGTATCTCTTTTGGTATCCCTTTTTGGTATTTGGTATGTTCGCGAAAGTGTATTAATATGGTAGAGATATTATTTTGTTTCTGTATTTTTTTAAATTTACGTTTTTAACGTTTTTAATTTAATGTGTGTTTTTGAGATAGATTTACATCACATTGATAAATGAGATGTTGCAAATAATATTTTTGTTATTTCTAGAAGTACAATTCTCTTTCTTTTACAGTCTAGAATATACTTGGGTCCACTCAAGGGTCTAAAATAGGATTAGATCCTTGATTGGACACAGTTGTAGATATTAGTCTTATAGGAGAAAAGGCGTTCAGGTTCTAGTTATAGCAAGGTTCTAGCCATTTGGCTAATAATGACTAAGTAAATATTAAAAAAAAACCCTAAGAGGTTCTAGCTAATATTTCTTACAGGGGGTGTACGCATATAAGATAGGAAAGACGAAGCCTTCTAAGATTCTCAAAATAGTTGGTATAGAACAATAGATATTGGACAAGGAAATAATTCCTCCAAGACAAGTAATGTATAAGATAGGTCCACATGAGTTTTGAGATAAAAATATATATTTTTTACTTAAAATAATTATTCTTGTCTTGCTGATAACGACGTTTATCGTTGATGTTGTCCAACCTTCAGCAACAGAGCAACATAATATGGATGCAAAGAAGAAGTCGGTGGAGTCAGACTAGTTTGATGTGCCATGTGACACAAGAGTGAAGATTGGATCCAAAGCGGGATGTTGGAGGTCTTTAAAGAGACCCACTCAAACACTGATAACCGTGAAAATATTCTATTCTGCTTTTGATCCTATACCAATAGCAAAAGTTTTTATTTTTGTCCGACTACAAGCTCAGAAATTATTTACCCACCAAACTTCATTTAAACACATTATCACATCCTCCCAAGCCAGCACATAGGTGTAACTAAATTGTATTAGTGATATTTTGTCTTTTCGACCCAACATCAGAACTATTCATTAAGTTTTTTTTTATAGACCATTATCTAATAATAACACAGTCCAAAGTACTTAATACGAATTGAAACAGTAGAAATGAACGAAGATAATAGTAATTATCTAGCTACAAATTAGCTACACCTGAATAATGCAATGACAGATTGCACAAAAACAAACAAACTAACAAAACAAATAAAACTACATCAGTAATTATTATGATTTCTTAGCAAAGTTTTAACGAAATATATGGTTTATGCAATATCATAAGTTATTCTAGTTTCCAGTCCAAGTCCAGCCCTGATGAATATGAGGCTTTATAAAGAAGTAGTTTCATATAAATAATTCTAATTTTGAAATCCAAAGAAGTAACTTAAATATCATGTACACGTGTGTGTGTTTTATTTTATTGAAATGTGTTTAATTTTATATTAATTAAATGTGTACAAGTTATTGAGTACTGAATCGATTGGTACTCGACGAATGGACTGTAACTTTTTGTAACAATTGTGTTTACCACAAGGAAAAATAGGAGTAGGAAAGGAGGTCTTTCTTTACCTTATGAATGTTGTTGCTTCAATTGGAAGTTCTGATATTTGTTTTGAATGATCTATGGGCGCTATAGTTTATAGATGTAGGTACATCTAGTTTTGTTTCATCACACAAACGGTTTTTGTATCACCAATATTTATTGTTTCACAACATGGACGGTTTTTTGATTACTCTCGATAATATACAGTATTTATTGAATGTATGATGATTGGGGTTAATAATTAATACTGTTTTCCGATAATTACTACGACGTGGCGACAAATGTACAACAACATGCAACGACGAAAATAACTTCGATAATAACAAAAGACACTTGCTTTTAGCCTTCTATTTTTCAATTCTTCTTGCATCTTATTTCGAAAATGATACCTTAAGGAAATGCAATTATGGTAGTAAACGGTTGTTGGAATAACCATAAAAGTGTTTCAGTATTAAACACAAGTGTTATTATATCTTATCACTCAATATTAGTTCCTAGCTTTGCAGATTGCCTGTTCTAAGGAACATTGCAATTGTGTATTGATAGCAACTGGCGTTGGCGATTAGAACTCAAACTTAAATAGGATTCCATTGTTGGTTACACTCAAGTAATGAAACTGCAGAAATTTGAAAGTAAAAATAGTTCACATTTTAAATGTCCCTCATCTTGGTGTAGGGTTAAAATATGAATCAGAAAAAATTAAAATCATTTTCATACTAACTTTTGAGACCCCGAAAAAAAACGATAAAAACCGACGCCCTGTGTAGGCCCACCCTAATATGCAAGAATAACGAATTTTTTTTATAATAATTAAAATTGCAATGCATGAATGTGAATGAAGCGAGGAGTTTTTACCAATACCGAATTGTTTGCGGAACGTCCGAAATGCAGGATGGTTAGTTAGGTAGATTGTGATTCAATAAAATGGCGCAATACCAATTATCCAATTATTTTTAGAATTCATTCGTACGTAACTATTGAGAACCCTGTATTTCATTTAGAAAACAAAAATTGTGAAAGACCACTTAATGTACCTACAGGTGGAAAGATTTTAAAAAATATGTTACCGCGTATGAAGGTACAGATGTTGAATGTCAAGCAATTATTTCGTCTTTGAGAGGAGGAATGTATGGAACATATGGTAATTATGGTGACCTGATAAATCATCAAAATGATAATTCATCACATCTTTAAAAATTCATGGAAAGTGATGAAAAAAAAACTTTATTAACTGGGTCAAGTAGGTTAGGTTAGGTAAAAAAATTTTTTTCATCGATATTAATGACTTTATATCACTTTTTAAAAGTGTATTGAATAGTCACTGTGTTGAGTTGGCAAGGTATTTCTATGATTTAAATTATTTGAATGTCCCTAACTTTTTTACACCTTTAGTAGTCTACAAAGATAGCAGCCATTTCTAGATACATTTTGTTTTACCCACAACGTAGGTACCTAAGTTCCGATTCAATATAATTTTAGTAAAATAAAGTAAAGGGGTGAGCATTAAAATATTTTAATCTATTTGGGGAAATACCGGTGGGAAATAACTGTTGTGTTTTTAATGAAGTTTTATATTCGATACAAAAGACATTTATTTCAGAATCATGATCCTTGAGTCATGAAAAGGGAGTCATTTGTTAATAGTTATAAAAGGACAGAGAACTTGGAAATAAAAGTTGTTTTTTGTTTGAAAATGTTGCTTGTTCAATGATTGAGGACTTAGCCAGTGGATTGAACTCGCGACGCCTGGGTGGAAATCCGACACTTTATCCAATCGACTACAAGCTGGTGAAGTCGATATTTTTAAAGGTTTAAAACAAAACTAAAATATTGTTGGGAAACTGACTCTGTGAACAGTAGAAATCCAAATAAACCCTAGCTTATTGAGCAACAAGGCAAAATTTACAGGTTTCTCCCAGTTTTCTTTTCATTCTTTTGGACAGAGAAATATTAAATTCTATTCTACAACATTATACAAAGCTCTACTAAATCAAACAAAAAAAAACGGAAATGAATATATTTAAAATAAAAGTAAAAACATGGCTGAGAGAACAAAGAGATAATCAACACACAAACATTATTATAACATAAGACGGTGTAAACCAAATACAAAAGTTTAAAAAACTACAGGCCGCCTCAGAACAGGAAACCCTAGAGAGGAGGACAGTGAAAAATATAGTTTTTTTTTGCTGTATGCCTACATCATGTACAAACTTTGCCATTGAGACTAATAATTAAATACATTTTTTCAGCACCGTGTGTTTGTGATTGCACTACTTCATGTTCCACATCACATACCTACCTCAATTGGGGATACCATAAAAAAAATCACCTGCGGCGCTTTTCCTAAAATCATATATATTATCGTATTTTTATATCTATATAGGTAATCGACACATTTAAAATAAAGTTTTTTTTATTTGACCTTTCCAAATGCTGAAGAATATTTTCGTATGTTTTCAAAAGTGGCACCAAACTTAGTATACCTATGGTCCCCTTCACAATTAAAATCCCCCCCCTCCACCGCCTTTTAGACAAATTGCGCCCTGCTCCCCGAAATCAAAAAAAATCTACTTTTAAAGCTTGAGCTAAAACTATTTGTTTTAAAATACGTCTATTTGAACTTCAATTAAGTTTTATTGAAAGAATACACGAAAGAAATGTAATCTTAATCTTTGAAGTGAAAATTAAAACTTACTAAAATACATTCTTTATCAACTTTTTTTGGTGATCGCGAACACACACGCGGACATAAATGCATTTCTCTTAAATTATAAGAGATTACAGCAGTTAATATACGCAATAAATTTCGGTCCTACCCAATTGGGATTTGGCTCTGTTGTTGGAACGGTTGGACCCTTGAGAAAAAGGTTTAATCCTCAGTCAAACCAAGAAATAAAATTGCTATTTCTTTATTATATGAATAGACTTATAAAAGTTAAGTAAAGTTCTATTTTACGGGTTTATTTTTTAATAATAAATGTGACAAGTTTAGAGCCAAATACAGACGTAACGCGTCGTTTCAGTCAGGGCCGGACTGCCGTCTCGGCCCGAGAGACTCCGGCCTAGAGTTCTAATCTTGGGGTGCGGGCCCCGGTCAGGGACGTTCCATATATCAATCTCCTTTTAATCATTTATGAGAAAAAGAGGTGTCACTCAAAACGTTAAAAATTGATGCCTATCTGTACAGACAACTGTACATGTATTATATAAGTTGACATATTATTATATGTGTAGTATCTTTCTAAATCAAATTTTAAAATTAATTTTATTTCTCTAAACACAGAGAAGAAAAAACAATATTCATTATCTTACCACATAAAAAAAGGTTAAGTTGACGTTTTCATCTCAAAAGAGTCGAAGAACTGTTCGGCCGTCCAACCATCTAATCGTAAACTAGTGTCATTTGTTTAATCCCTTTCCTCATGTTTCCTTCAAATTGCAAGCAGTGCATGTCACCATACGGATGTGTCGCGGTCCTTCCTCTCTGCGTACCCCTGCGGATAACGGCGTGATGGTTGGTTAGGTAGTTATCCAAGACAATACTTCAACCAAAATAATTGCAACCTTGTTTGTAAATATTGTAAGAATGTCCTTCAAGCAAAAATAAAACCCTTGTTTTCATTCATGGAACTATTTATGATTTCTGTAACTATCCTAGGAACAATGTTTCATCATTACAAGTAATTATCACAAGATACAGATTTTTAGCTTATTAATGAAAGATATAATAAATTACGATGGGTGTTGCGATCACTCAATCAACAAAAAAAACCCTAACGTGTATCTTTGTCTTTATGTTCCTGCAATCTTTTAATTTCGCTTTGTAAACTTTTTCCTCGAATAATTTCTATAATAAATCCAGTCAGTAGCTGAGTTGGCATCGCGTTCGGGTCCCACCCAGGCGTCGCACGTTCGATTCCTCGGCTGGCTAAGTACTCCATCACAACACAAGCAATACTTTCCGCTTACTGTGGCGGTAGTAGGAGATTTAAAAAAAATATTTTTAGGCTATTCGTAATCCGGGAATGTTTGTCTTTCTAAAAAAAATTAGAAATATATGTAACAAGTACTATTATTAATATCACAAATTTTTTTTTCGTCTTTTGAGTGCTGCTTTAATGTAAGATTGTTTAATCTTTTTAGTAGTAATAGAAATGGTCAGTAAAATAGCAAATGTAAAATCAATGTGTTTTTACTGTAGTGTCCCCTGCCTGAAAGGTCGCAAAGTTTTTAATTAAAGTGTGTTTATTTGAAGTGACCACCCAGGTGAGTATGTTTTTCTGTATCTTTTTGTAAATAATTAGTATGTTTTCTGAAACTGTTTGTAAATAATAAAATTAGATAGTAACTAGGAATTCGCAATGAATTTTTCACAAAAACGGCGGCCAACAAATTTTCCAATTATTATATTGTTATTGTATAGTATTGTGTATATCTTCTTATTTTACATAATTAATGTTACAAAATAAATTCATCTACTTAGTTACAATTATTATCTGATTGCAGTAATGCTGCAATAGTTACAAAAAGCTTGAACATAAAAAACTTTAGTTTTATTCTTTTTCAAATCACAATGTACTTTTGACGTTCTGTATATGGTGTAAAGCTGTATCCACCCTCCGACTCCGTCATCTCCCCAATGCAGCATTCCACAAACACATGTGGCTTGTGCGGTGCACGACGGCGGATCCAGTGGCACGAACATCGAATTGCGAATTATATTTTACTATCCAATGAATGATTATTTTTGAATATTTCAGGCTTAATGCGAAAAATCGATTTTTTATCAATAAATTAATGCAAGCACACTAAAAACTATTTACTACAAATTAAGTATTTATAAAAAAAAACGTAATAATTTAAAAAAATCATAGAGTAACTCTTTGTTACAGGACGGCATGACGAAGGTGTTTTTAACACGGTACGGGAAAGGTTAATAAGTGCTGCCGAACGCCAAACAACAAACAACATTTCCGACATGGCTAATCACAATACGAAACTTGGTTCGGTCATAACATCTCACAAAGATCTCACACGATGGATACCTACTAAGAGTGCGAAACTTGCAATGTTTGTTTTCGATTGCCATCCAGAATTTTACTAACAGTCGAAATCGTGGATACACAATCACAATAATAGCGGACTCTATCGCGGACGACGATCTTGCCTTTACCACCACATCGGAAGGAACAATTTGTTCAGTAGAATATTAAACCGGAATGCGTATTCGTGATATTGTTGTCGATATTGTGTCTTCAATTTAACATCTACTTCTTTCAGCGAATGTTCCGCTCACAGCTCTCTTAGATAGAAGCATGGATACAAGTTACAAAATGTTATTATGAGATGAGTGATCAGTTGTCGTCAAGCATTGTCTCGCAGTGATGTTGTATGGAAGGAAGTCTCCAGATCTGGGGGTAGGAAGAAAGGGAGTTTTTCGGAAAACGATACGAAATCTATCCAATTTTGAGCAATGGTATAATCATACATTTTGTTCAATGGAAGACTTAACTAACAGTGGTTTGAATTTTCAATGCCCGGTTAGGAATTCTACGCATTTATCCACTCGGCTGTGGACAGTATGTTTTAAAGATTTCCGTTTTAAACAATAATAAACTATTTCCGTTTAAGAAAATACTAATGTTCGTCTTAATGTCGTTAGGTGTATAACAATTTATTTTTAAAACTTCCGACTTTATGTCCGGGTTAAATCTTCTCCACAGGAAAAACTAAACCCTTCCACACACTTTTCCACAAATGATCATCTAGTCAATCCACACAATGCAAGTGCATTATATAAGCATAATAAATACAAAATAATTCAAATACAACACATCAAATCACAAGAGATCAAATGGGAAAATAATTCAAATACAACACATCAAATCACCAGAGATCAAATGGGAAAATAATTCAAATACAACACATCAAATCACCAGAGATCAAATGGGAAAATAATTCAAATACAACACATCAAATCACCAGAGATCAAATGGGAAAATAATTCAAATACAACACATCAAATCACCAGAGATCAAATGGGAAAATAATTCAAATACAACACATCAAATCACCAGAGATCAAATGGGAAAATAATTCAAATACAACACATCAAATCACCAGAGATCAAATGGGAAATAATTCACGGAATCCAGATATTTTCATTTCAGAGGGTTCGGCTCGGGAAAACTTCTAATTAGACCTACAAATCCTACTGATCCCTCAATATAAATATTTTAACAAACATTTGACATGAAGATACTCTTGTTATTCGAGAAACCAATAAATAATATTAATACTTCACATTCTTTCGTACTATTACGGCTTTATTAACTCTAATATTTTTTCTGCTAACCGAAATTTAATTTTTCACGTATTTTGTTGATTCATGGCGTTATTTTCAATTCATTTCCGTGGTTGCCATTGTGAATATTTTTTGCTAAAACAACGTTTCGTAAATAATTGGCATACATCGCGCCGCAGTTTTGCAATTATTATAAATATTTCAAACATCATCGACTAATAACAAACGAAATGTAACGCTCACTGCCATCTATCGTCAAGATTATGATACGTTTTTCCGCATTAGCTAAGGTACTGCAAGATGCTATTATCCAAGTAAAGTTTTGCCAAATTTTCGAGTCTTCGCTAAAACACAAACGATCGACCCAGATGAACGAAATCGTGCTATGAAAAACCTCCGACAGGGGGTTGAAATACAAATGAGTTATTTTTTCCTAGGAATTAATAAAACTAAGTGCGAGAAACAAATTGAGGTGTTAAATCCGTATCACAATGCTCAAGAGAATATAATTACATATGTAAAATAAAGCAAATGTTTACAAAAAATTAAGAGTTATTAAAAAAATAGTTTTCTTACCTTTTTATTACTTTTAAAAACGTTGCACTTGAAAGAGTTATTAACGCCATCTCTGGCGATGTACGAGAAGATTTTTAAGTCGCTGCTGTCGTGCGATACGTAGAATATCCGGTAGATGGGGTGGTGCATTAACTCCACGGCGTCAGATTCGGCATCCCACTTCGTTTCTTTTTTCTGTGTGATTCGGCGGCAAACGGAACGGCATGAAACAAAAATAATACATATTAAATATGACATGTCGTGTAGAACGTATACCTGCCACAGTGGCTTATTTGAAACCAGATACTATGATTTATTGTTCTTCGGTCGATAATGATGATGGTCTATTTTGCAGTTTAAGAACAAAAAAATCCCAACAAACTTCGAAGTAGGGTTAATTCAGTTCATTGTAATGCAAGCCACAAACTTTTAAAAAGTTTTGTTCTGACATCTTCTATTTTAATCTGCTCTGGGTTTGTGTATCTGGATAAGCTGTCACTAACAAATGCTGATACCGATAAAAAAATAGAAAATTTAATTAATTATGTTGTTATTCTATTTTATCTTTTCAATCTACAACGAAAATCATTTTTGCACTAAAAGTAGATAGGATATTTTCAAGTTTTTTTTGTAATAAAGGTACATCATTAAGTCACTATTCGGAATGGTTTTTAATCTTTAAGATATTTTGCAAAGTGTTTCGGATGTAAAACATATACCGCCCTCGTATAAGTTGCCCTTCATTCTAAGAGGTGCCGTCTGCTTACTGTAATGCACTGTGCATGTGCCGCCCTACTGGGACGCATGGAAAAACGTATAAAACAACGTATATACATTATATACAACGTAGGAACGTCGTATACGACAGGGCGTCCATGTTTTATAAAAGTGTTTTTATCTTTTTTATATAATGCGGTAATATATATTTTTTTGACGTTAGAAAGAGAAATAATAATTCTTTCCAGTTTGCCTCAAACATATATTCCGGATGCCCTTAGTAAAATCCTCAAAATAACCAAAATTAAAATTTCATATTTTGCGGTTAAAATTTAAAAATTATTTTTATTATATGAACGAGATAAAAGTGAAGTTACAGTTTTCTTACAAATTCCCCAAACAAAATATCGAGTTCTCTCAATTTTTCTACGATTGGAGTAAAAAATAAGTAAAAATGTGGTTAGCGTTTTTGTCAACATTTTTCACATGTGATATTAAAATTTTATCATTTAGAAAAAGTAATGTTTATTTTAAATGCGTACAGCGGAAAGATAATTTTATCTTGTTTCTAAAACAGTTTTTGTTTTATGGAAATTAAAAAAAAGTACATAGCGCAATTAAAATACACAGAAAACATTCAGCGAACTGAACCAAACTGTTGAAAGTACTGAAGGGATCATCTACCATGAAGCAAATATATTCAGTTTTCCCTTAGCGTCACTTGCGGGGAGTAGGGTCCCCCACCACGCGCATTTTAGGAAATAATTTTATTCTGTTGAGCGTGACGTGTGTCGGGCTGCTACTTATGCTTCACGAGTTACGAGCAGATATGGGTGCTAGGTCCCCCAAGAGTCTACTAATGTAATATTTTATTCTTATTAAAGCGTAGCGAAAAAGACAGCAATAATGTTTGCACAAAGTGATAACTATATGATGAGTGGACATTGACATAAGTTACTCCTGTGGTTTTCCATGAAAATAAGGTTAGTTTGTCAGTTGATATTTTCAATAAACGTGGTGTAAATATTACGCGGGGCGTAAGGTCAGAACAGTGAAAAACTAAACTTATCACAGTGGCGTTTATTTAGTTAAAACGGTCTTAAAACAGGCTCAAGGCCGGCTTTACTACACCAACGTTGAACGGGCGTATAAGAATCTTAAATATAGTAATAGTAATAACATAAAATATGTTTTGCCATTTTGATAGTATAAAACCTTTCAACTGATGCACAACTTGCTGTAATTGTTCCCGCTGTGGCTTAATAATTTTGAAAAAACCGTTTCACTTTTCTCCAATCGAAATCCCAACAATACCACAAAAACTAATAATATTTTCTTCAGATACATTTTATATATAGATACGTGTCAAAGAAATTATATTAAAAAAAACGACAAAAAGGCTGTTTTTCTATCGTACCCAAATCCAAGTAATATGTTCTTCAGGAAGAAGTAAGCGCACGAAGAAGATTTGGATTAGGTTGTAGGTCGGTATATAACAGCTAGTTTACTGAGAGGATTTCAATGTATAATCTGCATTGTGGTAGATGAGTCTCTCCATATTTTAAATTTTTTTTTAAATGGGTTAGTCGAGGAAAATATTCGCTAAGATAATTTAAAATTGCATTATGAAAATTAAAGTCTATAGTTTAGGTTTAACGGTTGAAGTTGGAATTTTAAAGGTACCTAATAGTGACGGGACATTATCCATAAGTAAATACCTCGTTTTCTATAAACCGCTTGCTGCCGTACCCGCAGTAAAGGGCTCGGAAAAAGGGGTAGAGAGGTATATATTTTCATAACGTTCCTATCTGAAATACTGATTGTTGCTGTCGCTTTTCATAATACTTTGTATGTAAGTTACCTACCAGCATAATATATTTTACTTCTATTTATATTATTAACTGAAAAGTAACGCCATTGATAGAGTCAAAACTGCAACTTCCACCTTCAGACACGTTATGCCATCCGAATTATTGAATACGAAGGCAATATGGATTATTATTGAACATTATAATTTTTCCAAATCGTTCTAAATAAATGCATTATGATTATATTTCAACATTGTAAAACAATTATATCGGTTTATTTTTGGGGTATTATGCCGTATTGCGCTACCTCTTTATTTGGCCAACGTTTCGGACAGCATTACAGTGTCTATCATCAGAGCAAATGGCTAAAGTAGGAGGTAGTGAAACACGGCAAAATACCCTAAAAATAAAAATAAATAAAAATAAATAAATAGTTAAATCAAAATAAATTTGGAAAACTTATAAAGTACAATTCATTGGAAAACCTTTTGAAGCCTATTCACATCAATGTAAATTCATGGAAGAAGAAGATAATATTAAAAAATCTCAGTGAAACGTAAAACAGAAAATAAAAAAGTGGGAATTGAACCCAGATCCTCTGTCTCACCGGAATACGACTCTCCCAATTGATCTAATGAGACCTAGTTATATTTTGTCATTTGTAATGATCTCATGTTTCATTTAAAGTCCGTCGTCTTTATGTAGGTTTATGTATGTAGGTGTCATGGATATATTATTATCAGATTTTTATTTATTTGGGAAGACTATTTTACTTCTCTAGCTCACAATTTATAATGTGTTTGCGTGACTCTGTCTTTGATTTCAGGAACCATACATATTGCTAATTTCCACAAATATAAAAATAATTTGTCAAAGATTTTGAACCTTCCTTTTCTGTTAAAAAACAAATTTCCATTGTTGTATATCAAAGGAAGAGTTCTTGGAAACTTGAACCTCCCTTCCATTGCAGGATTTTATTACTGTTCATACACAAAGTACCCAACTTAGTAAATACTTTTCATATGTTGGTGTTCAAAGAAACAAACCGAACAATAATAATGTCTTACCTTTTTCTTTTTCTTTAATGTGACACGAACACCGTCAACCGAAATTTCCACGGTTACTTTCTTCTTCTTTATTCCCTTCGCTTTGAACTCGTACTGAAATTCAAAAAAACATCACAAATTAATTATTTCCATGTATTGTGAGCATAAAAGCATTACTTCATGTTAGGGTGGGTATGTTTTTAATTGTCAATTCCATGTGTATCTACCTACCTACTCTTTACATACTGTTTTGTGTAATTTGCTATAATTGGATCAAGTAAAATTTCGAAAGAGAAAATCAGATAAATATTCTTGCCGGGCTTTGGTTTAAAGAATCTTGCAAACATACATAATAAAGGAGCCAGTAAATATATGAGTTTAGAAAATGAAGATAACGTTAGTTGTTCTTAGTGGATGTATGATACATTTAAATTTGACCGATGGGGGGTAAGAGTTGGATTAGATTAGAGCAAAGCCCTGAAAAAGCTGAGGTCCTGGTTTTAATTCATAGATATTATTTAAATTTTTTGTTTAAGAGTCGTTTATGTTGTCTTCAGTGATTAAAAAATAACATTTTTGAGTGTTTCAACTTATTTCTGACTGGTTTTCAACTTGATATTCTTATTTTTTTATAGATTTAGAAAAAAAAATAAAACCACACAGTAGGCCATGGCACAGAGGTGGGATAAATTCTTTCTGGACCCATGTCAACTTTGGATATGCTATGTGGAGGGCTGTTTAAGGACAGGAAGGAGAGAACATGGGCCTTAAATATACCCATCTTGTAAGAGGAAGGACTAAAAGATGCCGGCTAATCATCTCACAACCGAACTATTGAAGACAAGAACAAGTCGTAGAAGCGACCCTTTCTCATGTGAGAAAAATGCCAACCGTATGAACATTTTTATTTCCCGACTATGCACTCAACTGTTGAAGGAATCAATGCCGCTAGTTCCTCGGAGTATCTTCAATAAACACACCTAGATTCACTGCACCGAAAGCCTTTTTATCATTTTATGCTCATGACTGCAAAAGTTTGAAGCAGATTGGCAATGGCAAAAGTTTATTTAATGATAATTATTTATCAAATATATTCCTACACAAAAACGCAAATATAAATAAGGAATAAAAGTTTTGGAAGAATCTAAAAATTATACACAAATTATTTTGAAAGGAAGCAACTGTATTATGAATTTAAACTAAACATTGTCATTTTTAGAGTGATTTTTTAAAGTGATTCGGGCATCAAATAAAGAAGAATTTATTTATTTATTAACGGACATCGTCCAAATAACAAAATAATAACACGAATACAGTAAAATGTAAAAGCCCTCTGGGCGTTAAATAAATGAATGAATGAATTACATAGATCTCATCTGTGACAGAAAAAAAAATTGAAAAATACAGGAATAGACAAAGGTATATGAAAGCATAAATAAGGCAGATATAATATAAAAAAATAAAGTGACAAGTCGAATCAAGTCAAGACTACGCCATGGGTCAGGACCACAGGACACTTAGGACGGGTTGTTTCGGAGAATCTGAACAATTCATCAAATTTCAACGTTCATTTTCAAGTTCTGTGAAAGATTTTTTCAAGTTCTGTTTTTATTTCAGTTTTGTCAAGCAACTAGCCTACAACGATATAAAAACAGAACTTGAATAAGTCTTTCACAGAACCCGAAAATGAACGTTGAAATTTGATGAATTGTTCAGATTCCCCGAAACAACCCGTCCTTATAATATTCCGTCACTTGTTTAGCGACCGGCAAAAATCATTCAGACTTATCCCAAAAAAGTTAAGGTTTTGACTTGAGTTGACTAGTCTACACGTTCTGGACAATGGTGAATAATATCAATAATTTGTCGAATGATGGTTAAGGAAGAGCAGTTCATTATTTCTGAGTCTGTGCGAAGGGATATTGAAGGGAATGAGTTTCAGTAGAGTAGGTGAATCAATAATACCATTTATAATTTTGAAGAAGCAAATGAGGTCATTTCTTTCCCGACGGACTTCCAAAGAAGAGAGGTTTAGAGTAAGTTCAATTTCATAATATGAGTATTTGCCTTTTTCTAATCCTAGCCTCCTAGTAATCCCTCTTAAGAACCGATGTTGAACAGATTCAATGCGTCGAATGTGGCAGCATAAAAAGGAAACCAGATAACACAAGCATATTCAAGATGGGGCGAACCAAGGAGCAGTAAAGAGTTCAAAGGTATTTACGTTTTTGAAGTCCGAAGTGATTCTAGTGATGAAACCAAGTAGTTTGAGGGATTTATTAACGATTGCAGTTATGTGATGCCGAAAAGAAAGTTTGCTATCAAGAGAGACACTGAGGTCTTTAATAGATGTAACAGTTGTTAAGCAATTATTATTAAGTTTGTATTCGAAGACAATCGGTTTTTTTGATTTATAGAAGGACATAATTTTGCATTTATCAACATTTAGTTTTAAACAATTAATTTTACACCAATCATAGAAAGAGTCGATATCCGATTGGAAAAGAAGGCAATCATCGTGATTTATCATTATTTTTAGAATCTTATTGTCGTCCGTAATTATAATTTAGTAAAAAAAAACATAACAATTAATTTCCTTATGCACATTTACGCATAATTCTTATTTAACACTTTCGTTATTTGTGTCCATATATTTTTGTTTGCATAATATGCGAGTACGTGTTTAAAATTTGTTGCAGAAATTCCCATAAGTAGAGTAGGACACCTAAATATAGAAGGCTTTTACAAGTCACGAAGAATATAAGTAACAATAAATGCAAAAAAGTTCACGAGGAACAAAGACAGTTTCGTCTTTTGTTCTGGGAGGGATTTGTAAAGAGCTTTTTCAATTCAAAACCGTATATATAAAAGGCAACGGTACCATCTGCCAAAATTAATTGAATTGTTTTTTCACTTAATTAAGAGATTCCACTGCGTCGAGTTATATTATAAAGTAAATATTCATGTTGCCAGTTGGAATCAATAATTAGCATTGGTACCAAAGATATTATATTCTATTATCTTTGATTGGTAGCGACTCGTAAGTCCGTATTCAAATAATTTGAGTTTAATCAATCATATTGGTTTTAACCTGTTTAAAGTGTTTTTATTTAATGTGTTGTTCTTTGACTATCTTTTTCATTAAAATAAATACATTAATATTGAAATCCCAATAACTTTCTGTGTTTTTAAAACAATAAATCATTATATGCGCTAACTAGTTCCAACACTACCAGTGCCTTCATCAGGAGACAGAATATAAAATGTAATTATAAAATCTCAATTTTATAAATAACAGCCTTATTTTAAATAAGAACATTATACATTTTATTTATGTTTGTTAATACCCGCGTTGTTTTGCCAATGATATGATAAAAGAGAAAAAAAACATTGTGGTATTTTCAGTTTTCTGTATATTTATATAAATTTTATTTAAATTGACTTAAATAAATACTGAAATCAATCTAAAAGTTAAAAAAAGCTAAATACATCCCTCCTCCGTATTTTCAGTTTCTTGTTTAAATAAATTGACTTACCTAAATAAATATTGAAATCAACATAAAAGTTAAAAAAGCTAAATACATCGTCCGTGTTTTCAGTTTCCTGTATAAATAAATTGACTTAAATAAATATTGAAATCAACATAAAAGCTAAATACATCCCTCTTCCTATATTATTGAGATATCGAAGTTATTTACGGCCACGGCATAAACTTCGAGAAACCAGACAAAACCTGTATTTTGTCTTATTTTTTTTCAGAAACCAATTTTCATTAAAATGTTTTCAATATCCTATTTCATTTTTACATTCTCCTCAATGTCCTTGTCCTTTTATCCTAATCACCCTTTAAAATTCTTACCCCTCTCTTATCATTTACTGTCATAACATTCTTCAAGTTGAGATGTCATAAGCTTACTGGTTCGGTCAACTAAACTAGGGAAATAATGATACACTATATATTTTGTCTGTTACCGTGATTTATTCATTGTATTAAAACATTTATCGTTTATCTCTAATAATTGAGAATCTTGAAAAGGGTTGAAAACACTTAATCATATCGAAATGCCACAGGCTTAGGCGTGCAAATATTGTCTAATAATGAAGAAATTTCTGAAAATACGCTCTACGCGAAATTTTGGAATGCCTCCTTAAAATGTGTATTCTACCGAATTATGTGAAATAAATTTTAATATTTTAAGTCATTTACTTCTGCGTTGGGATAGCGACAGTGGTTAGAAAGAGACCGCAAGGTAATCTGAACGGATTACGTGAAGTTAAACCGACCCTAAACAAAATAATGTTTTACGCAAAATATCCCATTACAAAAGATTACTGACAAAAGGAAAATCATTACCTAAGCTTTTGATGTCCATGTTATACGAATGTTATTTTTTCGTTTACCTAGCTAGGCAATTCTTTTGTTGAAATGTTGAAATCTAACCAAAACCTTCAGTAATTGAAATTAAAATAATTGTAAGATTATTAAGTAGCACAAATGGCTTAGTTGTCTTCTTATGCAAATAAGGGTTAGGTATATATGAATTCACCTTACAATACTTAAGCATATACTTGCTTCATTTATTATGATTATACGAATTTACCTTTGTGTATATATATTCGTATAAATCACGTAATGTAACGTTGAAAACATACCGTTTAGCAGGTTTAAATTTATTTAGAACAATGGTGAAAGGATTTTCACATATCATAAACAGATAGCAATTAAAATCATAATAAAACGGGCAGCTGCCATAACGCTTTTCTTTTTGTTTCTAGCCCGACAAGAATAAAAATATTACCTTTAATTTAAATTATCACAAATTAATAATTTTTCAAAATATCATTCCAGTTCTTCATGAAGGTGATCTCTATGAGTCTCTGAAGGATATTACTAGCCGCAAAATCATATTCTATTAGAGGCTCTGAAGGACAGATCTGACCAATATGGGCGTCCATACATTATAAAAGTAGTTTTTATCTCTTTTTCTATAAAGCGTATTTCTTCGACATTGGAAAGTTAAATAATTATTCTTCTCAGTTTGTCTAAAATATGTATACATGAAAAAAATTGTCAAAGTGTATGATTGTAAATTGGCGGGATTTTTTCGTTGAAAAGTTAAAAAATTATTCATATTTTTGTTAATGTACCAATGGCATAATAAGTGAAGTGACAATTTCCTTACTAAAAGGAATGTGTTTTCTAAATATTATTTTTTTCAAAATTATGCACGTTTTGAGTCAAAATGTTCCGTTAAGATTTTCAAGTTTGATATCAAAATTTAATTATTTAGAAATGTCAAGGTTTATTTCGAATATCAAAATTTCAAAGATAATTTTATCTTGTTTTAAAATGGTATTTATTTTTACGACAACTTAAATACTATGAAATATGTACCACATTTTAGATACCTCGGGAGGATCCAAAATTCCATGAAATTTCACTTTGTCGTTGGGACTTGAAGATAATAATATTTTAATACCTGAAGGTTAAAGTTGGTTGCAGTAATAAAATTAAGTTTGAGATCCCGACGCCATACTCAATTTTAAAAAGCGAAATACTTTAAAAAAAAAAATTAGGGCCAGTTGTTTCCGAGATTTTGTCAACAATTAATCAATTTTTTTGTAACGTTCTATTTAAGTTTTGTTACTATATCATCATAATTATTCGCATAAGTGAAATAGAACTTTCATATGACTTAAAAATTAACTTTGATATTTGATGAAATGTTCAATTTCTGTGAAATAACTGGCCTTTAGTAAATTAACAACAAATTTGTGTTGGGTGTATTTATCAATAAGCCAAAAATTAATGTAATGCATTGTTCGGGTAAGTTAAGGCAGTTGGTACACACTAAGGATATTCGTAGCAACTGAAATACGAAACCTCCTTAGAAAGTACGACTTGTCGTTTATTGTGATTAATATGGTCGCGGTCTTGTAATTCTGTGGGACTGGCCTTTTACTATTTATTCATTGGCTTTTACTTATTTGCATAATATTAGACTTGTTGACCTTTACTATAAAGGATTCGTTGTCTCGTACTATATCAACAACGTTTACAACATTCTCATATCACAGAGAGAATTTTAGATTACCTTTTACGTTCGTTATACCCTTTCTCACAATAGAGCTGGTAGAATTACTACCTAGTAATTTATTAAGACTAAATTTAATAAAAATCATTAACCATCACTTCAAATTATTATAAATAACTGAGGGCCTTAACAGTAAATGTGTTTTAAAATTTACGTAACTGATAAACAACCATTAATGTCGGGTAAATGATTGTTTATTAGTTGTGTAAAATTTAAAACACATTAGTATTGTTAAGCTTAAATAGAAAAATATTAAGTTAAATTATAATAAAAAAATGTCAAGCAGGTACCACACCCAAGTGATTATTTTTTCAGTAGTTGGTACATTATTTATAATATTTAATTCACGAAAAATTACAGTTAGCGGAACAGACTATCCTACCGCTCATTCCACAAAAGTTGATACAGTAAACTTTCTTCAAAATTATTGAATATTTTTAGGCCGCTTGGAGTGACCTTTATTTTGTAAACTTGCCAATATGAGTTTCGGCTTAGGATGGCTTCATCTAAATAGGGGCATTGCCGTATCCAAAAATTATTAAAACCATAAATCAGCAAAACATTTAGAATGTAGTCAACATTCTAGTTTTACGCAACTGTTTTCTAGGTGGCAACGTTTTTTCTACAGTGAGCTAATTTTACTGTGACTGATAACAATAAAATATCATGGCACTATTACTGCTTTAAGAAAGAAAGTAATTGGGCTTGAACACGTTACGCGTGGAAATATACATATTAGTATGCCAGGATAATATTTAATGTTTAGAATTCGATGAAAACATATTCGATGTGTTGTAATAATCCGTGATGAGAGACCGGCTGACAGTGACAGGGTTAGTGACGCGTCTGATCCTACGTTAATTCGACCTTCGACAGTATTTTCAAATGGCAATATATATTTTAAAGAATATTACGTTTTATATTTGTGAATTTGAACGCTAGCATGAAATTGTGAAAGATTAGAATATTAATTTATTTATTTATCAACTGCTCCCATCCGTCTGGGATCAGTGAGACTATGGCATCCCCAATTGGGATGTATTGTGAGGCTGAAGGTAGTGGGAAGTGGAAGGAGATAACTGGTCACCAAATAAATATATATATTATTTCAAATAAGTAAATTGTGATATAGACAAATGAATCAAATTTATTTGAACACCCCTGGATTTGACCCCCGACCTCCAGCTTTTTAGTTGAGAGCTTTAACCATCGACCACGGAGGCCGTCGAAATGTTTTCATAGAGGACGATAGCATTTATTACATACTTAGGTATAATGTACTGCTTTCTTGAAAACTTGATAAAAATTAAAGGATAAGGTAACGGTGAAAAGAGTGTGCCAACTTACCCGAATTCGGCGCATTGCGGCCACTATCTCCACTCTACTGGTTGGTCTGGGGACATCTAACGTGCCAATGTACTGAAAAGGAAAAAAAAACACATTATAATTAAACAACTTCTTTAAAAAACGCTATACAAAAAGCACGATTCAAATAATTCACCATGTATTCCGCAAGTAGGTGAGTCAATAATCAATGTTAGGCATGATAATATTCTTATTTTACTACATCATATGCATTATTGGCTATCATATGTATTATTTTATTAAAAGTTATTATTTCTTATCCATAAGTATCATAAAATCCGCTGAAAGCCCTGAAGTATTAAAGCCAAATTGCGATACTTGCCCAGCTATTCCAAGAAGAATTCATTTTGAAGGTAACAATAAACTCACAACTAATTACTCTATTATAATATTTTGCTAGATTATACATGTTAACACCACACTTTTTTAAGAAAAATTAATATTATGTTCAAATAAAATATTGTCTTTTATTATAATATTCTATAACTTAATATAATTTATTTTATATAATGAATTACTATCCGTTATCATAAACACTTCATACTTAGATTTATGTCAGGTGTTATACAAACATATTATTTATTCAACTATTACTAAATTAGTAGATTATTAGAGTTCGGCCGGCATAGTCCAGTGGTAACGCATTGGACTGCCATTCCGAAGGTCGCGGGTTCGAACCCGGCGTGCGCAAATAAATTTTATTTGATTAATTTGTGTTATTTCACAATTAATTAATTAAAAAAATATATAGTATATTTGCGGCACGTTCCAGAGTGGAAGATACTACCAGTATCGCCCTGGTGTAAGACCACCATTCAGAATTGAAACGTTGCTCCAAATGGCTTTAGCCGTGTTTAGTGACTAGATCTGAATAGCCAGGTACTTACCCACCTTCCTCTTTCCCTTCCCCACTTACCTTCAGCCTCACAACATCCCCCAATTGGGGATGCCATAGTCTCACTGGCTCCAGACGGGAGCAGTTGGGACTCTTGTGAGGTATTCACTATAAAAAATAAAAAAAGATATTTCTTTTAATTATGTATTGTCTCAGTGCACTTCTATTAACACTTGCAATAATATTTTTGTGTACGCATTACTTGTTCTGTAATTTATTGGTAATATTCTCATTTGTACCACTGTATGCTTATAATCCGATGTATCATTCTATTGTAAAAGCCATATTATGGCGTTTAAATAAATAAATAATGCATTTTTAAGGGAAAATTCGCTGTCCACAGGCGAGAACTAAAGTTTTTCGTGACAAATTTGATTATTTTCTACATAACTCTTATAATGTTTACTATGAAAACATATGCCTTCAAATAACTTCTAAATACGTAAAAGCCCACTTTTTCAGCATTGACCCCGGTTTCATGACACAATACAGGCCAACCTTATCCCCCATAAGAGAAAAAGTGACTTTATAATGAAATTATCGACGTAAGAATAATCTACTGAAGACATTTAGTAGCCAATTTCGTAGTACTTGATGAGGGCTAATGATCGCTTTAGAGGAAATTTCCGCAAATATTAACCCATTGGTCTAAATGTTCCTGCTAGCGGCGCTGAACGCTTCAGGCCACCAAATCGCATCGTCATTCCAAATATACGACTCCATCGGCATTTAATTTTCTTCTTCCTCTCACATCCAATTTTACGAAAGCCACAAAAATAGTAATGCCAAATTTCAAACGATAAAGACATCACCGCCGAGGGTGAAAGGTTCCGGGCGTTATAAATTATTTTATCGCCATGTGTTGGTTGTAATTCGGCAATTTACCATCGACTTGAAAACTTTCGAAACGCAAATTGGCGACTACAAGTCGTACGCGGAATTTACCGAATATTTCAGAGACTTTGGCGTGAATTGGAAAAGTTAGAAAATATTATATCGGCTGCGGTAAGCGATCGACGAAATTGAAAAGGGCCCTTGGGAGACTGATTGAGTAAGTGAAGGAGCATAAATATTAAATTCAAATTACCATAATTGAAATACTATCGGAAAATTGTGGCAAATTAAGTATTTACTTCTGCTGAATGAAGTGACTAAGTTTTTCCTATGAACCTGTCGATTATATATAATATACAGGTACCACCTCCCGGATTGAAACGAATTATTACACTTCCTATTGGCGGAAGGAAGTGGAAGGGGTTGGCTATTTATATCTAGTTGATTAAAAAGTTAAGAGCAATACAAAACTTTTTTTCTTTAATTTTGGAAAAAGATCATTTATGATTAGGTGAAAGTCCTCAGAGGTAGGTTTGACTTCTAATAAGTCAAAAACTCACACCTGTCATTTGGAAAAAGTGTTAATAACCCGGCTTACGCGAAATATTTCATTTTCTAACATGCCTTCCTACCTACTAATAATTAAGTTCCTTCAGAAAACGATGAAAATGAAAATTTAAATAAAGAGAAAATGTCTTTTTCAGATAGGTACAGATGTTTGAATTTTCTGAATAAAATGATTACATCAAAAATATCCTTTTATTTTTACCGTGGGAAAAAAAGACGCTTTCTTTCAAAATGTTTTTTTTTATTGTAAATAAATGCTTTGAAAGTAATTTCAGTAGGTACAGTGTATCAACGATATTTGCGCAGCTAGTACACGTATGCGCTTTAGGGATAAAATAAGATATTCAGCATACATGCCCTATGACTCTGTGGAACCACCACCCTCAAGGGAAATAACGAGACTCGTCCAGGACTGCAGGGAGAAGGGTAGGGAACTGATACTCGGAGCAGATGCTAACTCGCACCACACTGTGTGGGGGAGTACGGACATCAACAAACGAGGACAGGACCTCCTGGAATACCTGATGACAGTGAACCTTGAGATTCTTAATAGAGGTAGGGAACCCACCTTCGTTATAAGTAACAGACAGGAGGTGATAGACCTGACCCTAGGAACATTGAGAGTCTCAGGATGGAGAGTATCGGACGAACCATCCCTGTCGGACCACCGACACATAGAATTTAAACTAGAGGGAGAAACAAGCAAAACGGGGACCGATACATATAGGAACCCAAAAGCAACTGACTGGACTAGATACTCGGAGGAACTAAATATAGGAATGACAAGATTCCCAGCTAAATACGGCTGCCCCGAAGAAATTGAGGACGCAGTAGAAGTACTGAGGGACTCAATGATAAGGGCATACGAAAATAGCTGCCCTCTGAAGACAAGTACCAGGGACAAAACACCGTGGTGGAGCAGAAGACTGCAGGAGCTACGGAAAATAGTAAGGCAAGCTTTCAACAAGGCCAAAAAGTCAGGAAACTGGGATGCCCACAAGCAATACCAGAAAGAGTACAAGGTGGCAATCCAGAAAGCCAAAACATGCTCCTGGGAGAAATACTGTGGGGAGGTGGAAACCATCCCACAGACTGCAAGAATCCAAAAAATTCTTGCAAAAGACCCAGGGGCAGCAAAAGGCCCATTCAAAAAATCAGATGGAGGATTTACCAACAGTTGGGAGGAGGAGTTGGAGGTACTGCTGGGGAAACATTTTCCCGGCTACAAAAAGTTAGAAGCAGATGACACCGGTCCACCACCAGCCCGAGTTACACGGGAAGGTAAGGACTGGGACACTGCGGCTAAAATAGTTACTCCCTCCAGAGTTAAATGGGCAATCAGAGGGTTTGACCCTTTTAAAAGCGCAGGAGAGGATGGAATCTTTCCGGCACTTCTACAGAGGGGCCTAGATACAATCCTACTTCCGGTGACGAAGATCCTGAGGGCATGCTGTGCCCTCGGATACATCCCCATACCATGGCGGAAGACAAGGGTAGTGTTCATACCCAAACCGGGGAGAGCTGACTACGACCAACCAGGTGCATTCCGCCCAATTAGCCTCACCTCATTTCTTTTGAAGACAATGGAGAGGTTAATGGACAGGCACATAAGGGACGGGGCACTGAAAGAGAAGCCCCTCTACGAGTTACAATTTGCTTACCAAGAAGGTAAGTCAGTCGACGCGGCACTGCACAGGTTGGTGTACAAACTGGAGCAGGCACAAGCGACTGGGGAACTGGCGGTAGGGCTATTCCTGGATATAGAGGGAGCATTTAACTGCACCACTATTAAATCCATTGATGAAGCGGCAGAAAGACATGGACTCGACAAAACCACCAGAAGGTGGCTGAGGAACATGCTCTCAGGCCGGATACTTACGGTGACAAGGGGTGAGGTAAGCATCAAAGTGCTGGTGACACGAGGGTGTCCACAGGGAGGGGTCTTATCACCCTTGCTGTGGAGCCTGGTGGTGGACAACCTCATCCGGAAACTCAACAACAGGGGCCTATATACGCAAGGGTATGCGGATGACATTGCAACCATAATAAGGTGTTGGGATGCAGACACAACCCGAGGCCTTATACAGTCAACACTGGCAACAGTGGAAGAATGGTGTGAAGAAACAGGACTGTCAGTCAACCCAGACAAGACAGAACTAGTAATCTTTACGCGTAAAAGGAAACTAGAAGGATGGAGCAATCCAACCTTCTATGGAAAGGAATTTGAACCCTCTGACACGGTAAAGTACCTCGGAGTCATCATAGATGCCAAACTGAGCTGGAAAAACCAGGTGGAAACTGTAGGCAGAAAGGCCTGTGCTCTGATGTGGGCAACTAGGCGAATCTGCGGCAGAACGTGGGGTCTCAAACCTAAAATGATGCAATGGCTTTACACAGCCGTTGTAAAACCAAGGATCATGCACGCAGCCCTGGTCTGGTGGAGGAGAACAACACTGAAAACAGTGATGGTCACACTCAATCACATACAGGGACTTGCATGCAGAAGCATCACAGGAGCCATGAGAACCACTCCAATACTAGCCATGGGAGTGCTGCTGAACCTACCCCCACTAAACATAGAAATAGAGGGGGCGGCGATGGCTGCAGCCTACAGGTTACATTGCAATGGCCAATGGAGAGGAGAGTTGCCCAGAAACAGTCACACGGAGATAGGAATAAGACTGAGGGCAATTAGTCCGACAGCTGGGATGAAGCAGGACGGCAAGCAAGCCGAATACTTCTTCGGACAGCTGTTTAAAGTGACGTACCCCACAAGGGAGGAATGGGACTCGGTCCCAGGTCCAAACTCCAAACAGGAACTAATCTGGTTCACAGATGGGTCCAAGATGGAGGAAGGAACAGGGGCCGGGGTCTGTCTACAGGGATCTAAGAGGGAACTCAGTATACCTCTAGGAATGCACTGCACTGTGTTTCAAGCTGAGATGAAAGCCATCTTAGCCTGCGCACAGGAGAATATGAGTATCGGGTACAGAAATAAGAACATAAATATATGTTCAGATAGCCAGGCGGCCTTAATGGCACTGGAAAGTAACCGATGCGACTCCAGACTGGTGATGGAATGCAGGACTATCCTTATAGAACTGGCGACCATCAATAAAGTAACCCTGCTCTGGGTACCAGGACATAAAGGTATTGAGGGCAACGAGCGGGCTGACGAACTAGCAAGGAAAGGGGCGAAAGCACCACTTGCGGGATCCGAGCCGGCCGTAGGAGTAGCAGCTTGCCACACCAAACTACATATCAAGAGGTAGGTCAAATCCCAACACTGGAAGGAATGGAAGAAGGCACCCGGAATGAGGCAATCTAAAGTACTCATAAACGGACCGGACCCTAACCGAACCAGGCAACTACTCGATATGGACAGAAACTCACTGAGGGAACTGGTAGGACTATTAACGGGACACTGCCATCTCAGGAGACACATGCAACTGTTGGGAGTGGAAAACACCAACATCTGTAGGAAATGTGAAGAGGAGGAAGAGACTCCAATTCACCTATGGTGCCAATGTCCCGCTCTGCTGGGAATAAGGCTCAGATACCTGGGAAGACACAGTGTGGAACCAGAAGACATCGCCACATATCCAATGACAGCCCTGGTGAACTTCATTAAAGGGACCGGGTTACTGGCAAGGGAATGAGGTAAAATGGGAGATAGTACAATGGGCCTATGGCCTAAGTGCTCGCGGGGAACTTAAGTAAACCGCCTCCGACTTAAAAATAAAAAAAAAAAAAATAGGGATGAAAAACGTCAACTCTCTTTGGCTGCATTTCCTCTGAGAAAACAGCGAGATAAAAATAATCTTTGAGCATCTTTCAACAAAACTTCAATCTTACCAACGACGTAAAGAAGGCTTTATTGCATTTAAATATAAAGAAATATTCTTTGAAACGCCAAGACTTGTGATGAGTAAAGGGAGAAGGGGGAGATGATGAATAGAGATATTGTAAGAAAGTATATTTGCATCTGGTTTTTAATCAAATGTACATTCGGCCGTTTTAAGTAACGATTAGATGACTAGTAGATTACCACAAGAGTGATATTGAGAATTTGGTCCATTTTTATAATATATTGAAGGTAACACATTTAAAATTTAACGCGACCTCTTGGCATAGATCCAAAGCCCGAACACTTTTGTACAGAGCAGACAATAATAGGAAATAATAAATGACAGTAATAGGGTTACATTAGGTTTGGTTTAGAGGACGGCCATTACGTTATGGTAATAAAATGTTAATTTCATGGTCATGAATCGTTTGCATCGTATTGGCAATGCAAATTTCCATGACACGTATTACATTTCCGAGGTAAATACTAGATAATCAACATAAGACTTGCTTAAAAGCCACGAATACCGAACTGTAATACAGAAAAAAAAAACATATAAATTAGAATACATTGCAAAAATTAAATATGTATGTGGTTAACCAACGTTATTATTGTTTTATTTCATTATAGTCCATTTTAGTCCATTTTATTTCATTTTAGTCCAGTGGTAACGCATTGGACTGCCATTCAGAAGGTCGCGGGTTCAAACCCGGCGTGCGCAAATAAATTTTATTTGATTAATTTGTGTTATTTCACAATTAATTAATTAAAATAATATATAGTATATTTGCGGCACGTTCCAGAGTGGAAGATACTACCAGTATCGCCCTGGTGTAAGACCACCATTCAGAATTGAAACGTTGCTCCAAATGGCTTTAGCCGTGTTTAGTGACTAGATCTGAATAGCCAGGTACTTCCCCACCTTCCTCTTTCGCTTCCCCACTTACCTTCAGCCTCACAACATCCCCCAATTGGGGATGCCATAGTCTCACTGGCTCCAGACGGGAGCAGTTGGGACTCTTATGAGGTATTCACTATAAAAAAAATAAAAAAAAATTAATATGTCAAACCACGACTGATTTCTACCAAAATTAAAAAAATCTTGATTACTCGTCGGATCAGAACGATGTCTAAAAAACATTTTTTGTGATCTATTAAAAATATTCTGATGGAATTCCACGACGAATAATTAAAAAGTGCAAACACCATTTTTAGCTCCGTTTTACAGGATGGTTGGCGAATATTCAGCAATTACCCAAACCGTTGAACAATTTTTTGAGGTATTGGCGGTACTGCACTAGGACGATACTAAAAGTAACTTTATCTCTTAGCCGAAGCCACGGGCATATATAAAGTTTGGTCCTATCCACCAAGTGACAAGGGGACAAAAGTATTTGCCGATCGATTACCAGATTAAAGGTTGGGCCGAGACAGGATGATGGATGACTCGCAGCTTCTGTAATGATCATAGTGCTAGGTATTACAATTTAACTAAATTTCGCTTACGTTCTAGTCCGTCGGACGGATACACTTGGTCCATTAGGCAAACTGATCGGCTACGTCGACTTTTAGTCGATGATTAAATGCTTTTGTAACTGCGTTAATGACTCCCAAAACTGGAGAAAAGAAACGCATACTTACCTCCCCTCTCTTTTAGTTGAAGTTACAAATTAGGGAGAGATTTATTAGGGAAGAATTTAATTGTAATTAATTACTAGGGAACTGAAGGAAGGTATCGTGCAGGTACCTAACTAGGTCATGCATTGGTTTCTAAAATTATGCCCATTCACAAATTATTAACACGCTCTATTACTGAGTAAAGGTCTCCTCAAGTTGTTTCTCCTTCAGAAAGTAGAAAGTAGACAGTTCTTAAGTCAGGACTCCACTGTGATTTCTAGTCGCGCGATTAATCGCGGGGCGACCAAATATCTAGTGCGAGTTGTTTAGTATTTGGAACAATGAGTTTTATTTTTGCTACCGAAATCGCAGTGGAGTCCAGGTCTAAGGTCTGACCTCCAGTAGCTGTGATCATAAAAATCGCTGCCGCAGAAAATCTACACTGCGATAAATACATTGTTGAATTTAAACAGTTTTCGAATGGATGTCATTGAAATACTTTCATACTTTTGTGATCTCTCTTTTGCTTCGGGAACGAAATAAACGGCCCGGCGGAAGACTATTTATTGGGTTCATCCAATAAAAATCAAATAGTATAAAAATGTCTATTTTACGAGTTACTTGAAGGTTTATGTGAGCACCCTGCAAATATTTGCTAGTATTAGGCCTGGGCTCAACTGCGGGTTGTTTAGTCGCATGCGTGTGAATTTTATTTTTGCTTGCGACTGAATAATCGCGCGAGTTCAATCGCAGTGGAATTCGGGTCTAATTCGTACGTGGGAGTGCGAACTGAGAGATACTGAATCACGAAAATTATCCATCCGTCATCCATTCTTAGAGCGATGAGTCCTGCCCATCAGTCATTTCCTTTTTCTAGCTTATTCAACTGCTTTACCCTATCGCCTATCGATCATTTTTAGTACACGAAATCAATTGGATTGTCTTCTTTAGTTTGTTTTTTTTTACATATGTAACTTTAGAGAACTCTTCAGATGATCTCGAGCATACATATTTCCACCCCAATTTACGTTTCATACTGAATTTAAAAAAAATTCTATCTAATGTCTCTTTTTATAGGGTTCTAATTGATAATTCATATTCCGAAGCTAAAATAATAGGTACTGTATCATTTGCATTAATTCTTCACTTAGATTCTTTTTTAATTGCGTATTATTGTAAGAAATTGCTTGTTCTACGCGCAAGGACTATAAAAAAAGTTACCGGTAAAAAATATCATGCTGTTATAGTGAAAAAATTATTTTACAGAACCAAGAGTAAAAATAAACTTACTTTAATATGTATTATTAAAGACAGGTGTTTCACAAACGAGATTTTCATTGATATTAATTTATGATATTAAAACTCCTAAAAGTTAATAAATTTAACATGCCTTTATCAGAAATAATTACACGGATTAATATAATATGGCAGTGAAAACATGGTCAGCCCTAAATTACCTACGGAAGTAATTATTTAGTTTCGGTTTTTAATCTCGTGTTAACCGCTGCCAACAGGAATAATCAGATATTTATTACTTTGCAAAGTATGTGGGAAGTTCATCTGTAGGTTTTACGAAAAAAATGTCTATTAAGTGTTTAATATTTAGCAAGAGTGGTGTACTACCACACAATATTCATTTAAAATTTAAGGCCACATTGATAATTATCCTTTTATATTTTTTCTTGGTAAGTTTTTCAAAAAAGTGTACCTACATATTTCTTGCTTTGACAAATCTGTGGAAATAAATGTTTGATAAGTACTAGAAAACTAATAAATGTACGTTCCTTGTAATGCATTGGAAAATTCCCAACTACTCGTACTACCCAACGTTCCGCTTTTACAATTTGCTTCACTCCCACATCTTTCAGCATCAAAACCATATAATAAAGAATATCATAAGTGCCTTCCTTAAAAATTTTTAAATTAAACAATTCTTCCATTTTTCCCAATAGCATAGCGCTCCGTCGCCAATAAAAACACCAAATAATAATGTTGATGAATAGTGGAAAAATACTAAAGTTCATTTAAGTTTGATTGCATTTAAAACAAATATTTTTCACTCTGCCTTTGGGGTTTGACGTATTTTGAGAAACTTCAAATGATCTCCCGGCACATTGAAATTATCGGCATTTGAGGTGAAAACTCAAGATAAATAAGCGAATTGATGGCCAAATAGATCCATTATATTCAAGATAATATTTTACTACTAATGTTTAAATTAAATTATTAGACAACCCGGCATTGACACTGCAGCCTTGAAAATTTTCAATAAAGGAGTTTTGTATAATGTGAAACATCTTTTGGCGCGCCTAGCGGGGTAAAACTGATTCTAGCGTGGCAAGCGTGGCAAGACGGGACGATGCTCGGCTAGGCTCGTGACTCCTCAGCTATTTTCGCCCGGCTGCCAAAACTCTGTGCGATATATTTGCATCTATTCTCACTAAAAACGAAAGATGATGATGAATTTTTAATTTGTAATATATTTATTTGTTATATTTTAATTATAATCAAAAATTTGTTTTACTAAAAAAATTATATGACTTTTCTACGTCCATTTTCGCTTCCTTCAATAAAAATCAATATCGAAGAATCCCATCGGCCAGGCGTCTGTGACTATTTTTTTTGTATTACAGCAAAAATATTTAATTTTATTAATTTATTTTTAGAAACCACGATTTAATGTAATAAAAAGTTAAACTAATAAATATTATTATTTGAATACCTACTGACCCTACAATAATGCGAGGTATCACATAATGTTTTATTCAACTAAAAGTCGATAAGCCTCGTATAAAAATACATCTATAATTCAGGCGTTAGATTTCTATGTATAGGTTTCGATAATGTAAACAGTTCAATAACTACCTCTTGGCATACTTTGAACAGTCATCGTATAAAAATAACAAAAATTATCCTGGTTTTACTCTATTAAGTACATTTTATTCTCTTTCATAACTTTTTTTTCTGTCTTATTTCGTAATAATATTACAGCGTGTAACTGTTTCAATAAGATGTTTCAAATAAATCACAATTATTTTGAAAGAAAAAGTTATATTTTCGATTACGGTCAAAGCATTTCGGTAAGATATTTCAGCTGGGTCTTGGGATAAAAGTTTTAAAAAGAATATTGCCTTTAAAAGAAGCATTTTTCAAATGCGGAGCTTGAGATTGAAAAAAAGTTTCCAAAACGCATGCATAAACATCTTCTTTCAATCCGACCCGCTCGCCATCAAAGGCATGGAAGTAAGTACTTCCCTTTACTCAAAGTTTTTGAATTTCCCACCTTAATGGGCCAGCGTTCTCTGCAGTCGAGTGAAGACGTTTCGTAAATTATTGCGGCCGCTGCGATGATATCAATTTATTCTACGTAAACGGAATGGCCTAGGTCTAGTTATTACTTTAAAATACTCTTATATTCTTAGAAATGCATCGTTGAGATGAAGTACAATAAAACACAAACATCATCATATAATAACACATTAGATTAGATTTATTTCTACTCTCTATAAATATAATTTTCAAGTATCATATATATATATTAACCTTTCGGAAGGAAATCTCTAACTAATAGTGAAAACCCTACCGAAATCCGTAGCGTAGTTTAGAAGAACGAAGCACACAAACAGACACACGCGAATAGCGACTTTATTTTATACTATTTAGAGAAGTGGAAGTCAGGAGGAAACTTCTCGTACATTAATAAATACTGAAAATAAAACCATTATGCAGAAACAGCAAAAATTTAAAAAAAGTAGTAGCGTTCGAAAGCTTTTTTTGACTGATATTTCTAGTTCAACTATTTTCAATTTAAAATGTGAATTTAATCAAAAGCTGTGAATTTTACAAAAAAATCCATCTAACTTAAAAAAAATTAGACAAGTCGACATGTTTTTTTTCCTCTATATGTAATTCCATTGTTTAATTTGAAGCTTGACAGAAGCCGAGTAGAGGTTATGCTAATATGAGATAATATTGAATTTCCAATTTATGCATGAGCCCAAAATTTTACAAGGCATGAAAAACCAATGTTTTTCGACAAATTTACGACGGTTATCTGACATTTCGGAGCTTCGTTCCGTCTAGTTTTTATTTTAGTCTCGATTTTAGTTTTCCAACGTTTTTGAACGAACCCCTTTTATGTTTCCAATTCACTATAACCCCGTTTGATATGAACTAATCCCTTGTCATGTGCCTTCACCGGTTCTTTTCTCGCGACGAGTTCTGAAGTAATTTTTCTAACCAAAAAATAAAAACTTTCACAAAACAAGTGTATTTTTAGACATAATGCGGCCTCACTACATAGTACGTCAGGTCAGCATTACTCTACATATATATCATACGATATATACTATGTTCGTTAAATAATATCCTTGGGTTCCCGAAAGCCTATTTATAAGGAAACCTTTATAACATGTACGTGTACTGTATGATAGGACAATATTTTTTGATGAAATTACAACAAGCTGAAAGCGTTACACATTTTGCACATAGCGTAATGGGAGTTACTCACATAATATGTATATGAAAAGTTTTTTGTATTCATCACAGTTATTATATAGAGAAAGTAAAATGACGTCACTAAGACAGTTGTCATAATACAGGCTTTCTGTTAATTTTTCAACTACATTAAAACTGCCAAACTAGTGCGCAACACTAGATTGGCTTCTTTTTTTTTATTTTTTTTTTATATTAACTCCACACAGGAGGCTCTGAAGAAAATAATTTCCCTCAGGGCCTATGTCATCTTTGGGGATGCTGTGTGGAGGGTCTTTTTTTGGAGAGGAAGGAGTGAACATGGGTCTTGAAGAGTCTCATGTTGTAGGAGGGAGGAAACACAGAGGCCGGCAGTTCGTTCCATAGCCGAGCTGTTGAACTTAAGAACGAATCGTAGAAGCGACCCGTTCTCATGTGACAAATGTCAACCGTGTACAAATGTTGGGCGCGCGTTTGGCGTGTATCCCGACTACGCACCGGTACCGAAGGGATCAATGACGCTAGTTCCTCAGAGCATCTTCCATTGTAATACCGATAGAACAAGGACAGCATACCTACCTGACGCCTGTGCTCTAAAGATTGCAGTCCGTTTGTTAAGATTGGGGAATCTATCAAACGGACCGCCCGTTTTTGCACAGAGTCAAGGGTTTTTTTCAGGTATTTAGGGGCTCCGGACCAGAGATGGCTGCCAAATTCGACAGTAGGGCGCACTTGCGATTTGTACAGTGTCAGCAGTTGTGTACTATTAAAGTATCTGCGGGCCCTGTACAGTACGCCCAGCTTCTGAGAGGCCAGCTTTACTCTGGCTTCGATAGAGCCCCCATACCTGAGCTGGTCACTTATAGTTACACCAAGCATATCAATGGAAGGCCTGTTCGGAAGATTGCTTCCGTTGAAGGAGACTAGATGATCATTTAGATCCCTTTTAGACGTAATCAGACAGGATTGGGTCTTTGAAACATTAAATTCGACGAGATTATTTTTACCCCAGGAGGAAATACTCTCGAGATAACCGTCCATTCTCTGCTTCTAAGCCCTCCGAGCCGTTGGAGTTTGTGTGCCTTTTGGGGGCTTGTCAAACAAAAAGCTATCATGAACTGTACTGTCATCCGCGTAACAATGAATCGGTGCACATGTCAAAAGGTCATTGATGTGCAACAAAAACAAAGTCGGAGACAGAACCGATCCCTGTAGGACGCCAGCATTTATGGAGTGCGAGAAAGAGGTGAAACCGTCAGCAAACGCCTGAATCGACCTATCCCTTAAAAAGTCAGCAATCCACGTACACAGGGATGCGGGAAATCCGTAAGAATGCAATTTATTGACAAGTCCTCTGTGCCAGACCCGGTCAAAGGCCTTGGATATGTCTAGTGCGACCGTTTGGGTCTCACCGTGACGTTCCAGGCACCGTTCCCAAACATGCGTCACATACGCGAGAAGATCACCGCACGAGCGGTTCCGCCGGAATCCGTATTGACGGTCGTTGATAATTTTGTTCTTCTCGAGGTATGTGAGCAGTTTGTCGTTGATCACACGTTCCATCACTTTGGACAGAACTGATGTGATCGCTATGGGGCGGTAGTTGGCCGGGTTGGAGCGGTCACCTTTCTTGGGAATAGGGTGAATGACCGCTTTTTTCCAACCAGAGGGCACAGTGCCACACTAGAGGGACATTTTGAAGAGCTTTGTCAAAACTGGAACTATTTCCGCAGCACACCTCTGCAATACCAGGGCAGGTATTCCATCAGGTCCACTAGCTTTGTTAACATCGAGCCCCCGTATGACGTGGAGTACATCCCGATGCCGGATCCTCAGATTTTTCATATAGAAGCCGCAGTGAGGAACCGACGGCGGAACAGCACCTCCGTCGTCGAGGGTCGAGTTTTCCGCAAACATTTTTCCTAATAGGTTTGCCTTTTCGGTGGCGGTGTTTGCTAGTGAGCCGTCAGGTCTGGTAAGAGGTGGCAAACTGAATCTGGGGTTCAGGCTGTCCAGGAGTAATGAGCGTTTGGTTCCAGCCCACTCACTGCGGTGCTAGGCGATAGGCTGGGAGAGTCCGGCTGGAGAGGGCATCCAATGCGCCCCAAACGCTGCTGCTGGGTCCCCTCCGGTCACGAACCGGCACAACAGCAGTGGCGGGTTTTTTTCACTCGCTGATGGGGCAGCCCACCCTTAGTCGTGAGCCTGAGGGTCGGGCCCCTGTACTATCGAGCGGCCCGGACAGCGGTAACCGGTTGTAAAGGGTCTCCCTCAACCAGCATCTCCCAACCGGCCCGCCACGCAGAAGGTGGGCCGATGCACCCGCCACCAAGACCCGGGCAAACCTTAACCCATGAACCCGGGCACCCCTGCTAAGTCACCAAACGTAGCGAACCACTTAGGGTGACCTGTGGCAGAGGTGTTGGTCATCCAATAAATGATTCCCAGGGCGGCGGTACCCATTCCCGCCTACCAAATTGAAAAAAATGTATCAGCCGGTGAATACCAGAACATCCTTTGGATAAAGAAGTTTTTCTTATAAAGCTCCGTTGCTTTATAATATGCTCGATGAAAACATAAAAAACTATTGGTTCGTTGAAACTATTCAAGAAAATGGTAAAAAAATCCATACTGGCTGAGAGTAGTGATTTTGGATTGCCCATGTCTTAGCTTCTGTCATGAATCACCTTAGGACCCCTATATTGGACGTGTTCCATCAATGTATGTGTTAGATGATATACTTATTTGATTGAATATAATTGTAAAGCTGTTCATCTCGACACGGGAATTTCCTAGTGAGAAGAGCAGCGGAGGAAAAAAATGAAACAAAATAAAATGTACTCCTCTTGCCCAGAATACGAATGGAGATTAATCAAGTGGATTCTTCAGTGGACATATTCATATACAAATGTAAAAGATTATAGCTGGGGCAGTTCAGTTACGTACAAAGAATAATTTAAAAAAAAACTCTACCTATGTAATAAAATACCAGAACATTCTTTGGACAAAGGAGTTTTTCTTATACTGATCCGTTGCTTTATAATATACTCAGTGAAAATATAAAACTATAGTTTCGTTGAATCTATTCAAGAAAATGGTAAAAAATTTTATACTGGCTGAGAGTGGTGGTGTTTGTTAGATTTCCCATGTCGTAGCTTCTGTAATGAATCTCCTTAGGAGCCCCATATTCGATGTGACCTATGTGTATAAGTATTATGTGATTTACTTATTTGATTGAATTTAATTGTAAAGCTGTAGGCGGAGGAAAAAAAAAAGTTCGTGTTTAAAAAAAAACAAATACGTGCATTGTGTTCCCAGTAATAGTTTGTTTTAATGGATATACCGTTGTTCATACCATCTCTTCGTACGACAATGTTTGCCTAATTTCGGTGTTTCCATGAAGAATTATTATATTTACGTTCAGTAATAAGTCTTGGTTTTGTCTACGCTGATTACACAAAGACCGGTATAAGGGACCATAAATGAAAGGAGTTTATCTCCGGTCTATTGTAGTACACGAGGCTATTTAGATAATCCTATATTTTAAGATCATGGTAACTGTACATGATCAATTCAATATTCTCTAAGCACGAAAATTGTAATTAATTTTCTTTGTACACAGTTTTTTTTAAGCCATAAACCCTTTTTTATTGAAAACCCATAAATCCGCACAGCCGTAAATAACTCGTGTTGATTTTATAACTTGTTTTACTACCCCATTTTGTGCGGAGAACCAGTAAATAAATTAATACCAAAACATTGAATTCTAAATTTGCGATACATTGATTATCTTGTCTTGTCAAAAAGTTACAATTATATTTATGATTTTTAAACATTAAAAAAACATCAATATCTTAATGTAACTCATTTCAACGTTTCCCCGTAAGCACAAGCACGACGATAAAGGTTTTATTGAAAATTACGGAAATTTGTCATCGTATAACATCAGTAAACATGATTAATTAATAATTCGTCGTTTACTGTTACTAGTTTTTTGGCGATCTGTAGTCATGTTAGGGATTGATGGCAAATTACCGATTGTCGATAAATCTTTTATCGATGTGCACAGGAGTTTATAAAAAGAACTAAAACTTTTTTGTTTTCAATTTTTTGCTACGAAATTATATGTCAGTTCACTTGCAAGGTGAAATCGTCCAGTACTTAGAACTTTGCGGAGCGCTCAAGCGTAATGATCACTATTAAAACGACATGCGGAAAACTGAAGAAGGCTCCATTTAATTTAGTACTACGCTTTGCAGGATTTCCATTTTCAATGTAACGTCTTTACAGCTTAATAGGAAACCACAAAACTCGGTACTAACCAATAGTAAGCTTAGTTACTAATGCCATCGTTCTTAATATTGAATGGTAGTAAACCAGTTCACATCGTTTCGACGCAGGGGTAGGAAGAGAGGATGGACCACTACACTGTCTCGGTACGCATAACTTGCTTCACTCACATTCATAATACATAGTCTCATACATAATCTTTTTTCTGTTCTAATAATAAACAAATAACAAGTATCAACAATACACATCTAACTAATTTTCATAATGTAAACCTAATCAACATCAATAATAAGCAATTCACATTCACATCACTAACTAACGCTCACTACAGAGACATTCACCACTGGTAATATTTAAGTTCAGTAAATGGAGGCCTCGGGTAAGCAGCACTCAGTGAGATTATGATGTTTATACTTACTAAGATTATTTTTACTTTCATTTAGTTATCTCTATTTCCTAAAGCTATTTTCTTGCTATAAAACCTTCGTATTAATATATTGTCAAACGTGCTATTTCCTATTAGATATATTATTTTATTGCATACATTAACGTACAAAAACAAAAACAAAACTTATTAAAGAGTCACACCGCGGCGTTATTGATGGAAGAATTCTTTAAAATATTAAAATGTATCCTACTTTGAGACAATTAAATTATTGGCTTACACTTACTCGTTAGGTGATAAAATTGGTTGTATTGTGTTTGCTTTTAATTGTATTTCAAAAATTTGCGTGCATATTATTGTGTTGAATGAATTTTGGGTATATGGAATTTGTTGTGTTTTCTAGTATTGTGTTGATGTACGTCGTAGCGCATATTGAATTACATGCATAAAAAGTTTTTCTTATTTCGATGATGGGATTGATTTTAGGGAAATATTTGAGAGTTTCTGTAGATTATGTGTCCGTTATCGAATGTTTTCCAGGACAAAATAAGTGTGTTTCATAATGTTCTCTTTTGAATAACTTGAACTTCTAAACCGAATTAATTTTGTTTGGTAGCAAATCCCCAGATCACGGAGAGATTTCGGTATATATTAGAGAGTGGATCTTATCACGGTAGATCGATCTCAATAGAGAGACAGGAAGTGACTTGTGAAGTTTATATAAAAAAAATCGGTTATGGTTGTAATTCAAAGTAAAACATGTTAAAATTGGTCAAATTTTGAATCAATGAATAAGACCAAGACATTTTGTAACATCAGCAATGGTTATCACTAACACTTGTTGTTGTTGTTGTTTGCAAGTAACATGTTGAGTGTTTATTCATAGCCAATTTGCCAAGTAAGCTATATCCCCATCCATTTTCTTTTCATCTTTTTTTTGTGATAAAGCGTGAGTGAATCACCTGCGTCGATTGAAGTGCACCCTTTACCCCCCATTCAGCAATGTCATGTTACGAAATCAAGAATAGTAACGTTCCCATTCTGCTTGACACCTTTCCATCAAAAGTCTGTTAACGTCTGTTAGAGAAGAAGATACGCTAATAACTTTGGGAAGTGCCTACTATGCCCAGGTGTTTTCTTCAGGGATTCTATGATCAACCTTATAAAAACCTTCTTTAAATCGATGAATAAGGCTGAACATCACCCTCATTTTTATACTGTAAGAAAGATTATACGAATTCAGGCTGTTTTCTGAATCCATGCTGCTGAGATGTGAGTGAGTTGTTAGTTAAAAGTTATTTTGTGAGCCCGAGTAATAACTTTTTGAAATACTGAAATGATGGATGCAGGGCGATAGTTAGCCAGTTTTTTGCACATTATCTTTGTGGATTGGAACTATTTTGTTTTGTATTTAGTCGATCTGGAAAAATTCCATCATCTAAGTACTTTACAAGATTTTTTTTTCTCCATAAATTTACAATTTTTAATCAACATCGCAGGTTCAATCGCGTTTTTAATGATCTATAAAAGTACAGTGCTTTATTAATAACATGATAATGAATTAATTATCAGAATTAATCAGACCATCTTATTAGTACGTATATCCCATATAATAATGCATGAATACATGGTATTGTTATATCTAAAACATATTTTTTTAATTTAATACTTTCGTCAACGATTGCACGACATTATATAACAACATTGGTATTGCTTTTTTTGGTTTTTAGGCAATAAGGTTTCCCTGACTGAAGTTGTTATAAAAACATTAGTTAAAGTATTCCTGAGGTTACCCCAATAGTAAATTTATAATTTTGGAATGATGCTTCAAAACCGAACTTAAACCAAAGGGGGAAATGTCACACGTGAACATGATTGGCAGTTTAAATTTTAATTTTGGAGTCATGTAAAACATTTTCCCTATTAGTTAAGCTAATACAAAAGTAGCCGAGTGCATATTAAATATGTATATTGTTTGCATTTCAAGTCGATTCTTGTTTACAGCTGCAATAAATTGCAGCGTTGTTTTCCTTCTAGTTACAATATCAATATGCCAGGCTCGGCAGGGTAAACACCGGCCCAACCCATGCGTGGTTGCCGCGAGCCGCGGGTGATTAGAAAACGCTGTTTGTTCCAACACTTTGATATTAAAGTCAGCAAATAATACTATTTGCAACTTGCGGCGAGGGTTTAAGAGGGCAACGTTTACACTTCCCCATTATCACTGGTGTCCACGCCGCTCTGTCTACTCTGTAGAGTGTAAGCCGCTTTCAGGATTATGAACTCCATTTTGCAGCAAACGACCTTATAATTATAAGCCGGAGTAACTAATAGATGGCGCAGCTGGCCTTTACAATGTATAAGTAAGCTCATATCTCAGACGATTCTTTTCATAACGCTGCGTTCCTTTTGATGATAAGATTCTGTGCTATTTAGGAAGATAAATCTCATCGGTTAATCAACCTTGGTTATCTTTTGATGGATACATCAGCCGAAGGGGAGCCGGCATAATATACTAGAATATTAGTTCATTTGTTACATTTTAGGGAATGTGAAATTTTGTAGTACTATATAAACGAAGTGAGATTTTCGCGGCTGAGGTTTTGGGTTATTTATTATGCCGTCGTGCTGTGCAATGCATATGTAGTCCGGTATGATTTATTTGGGATATAAATCGCATCGCATTTTTAATTTGTGATGAGGGAAAATGTGCAACTTTTAGGTACATAATCTTTTTAAAATACTAATACAAATAACTGTTCATTTTATGTTTAAACTTATTGAAAGATGTTACACAATTATTAATTGCATAACTTATAATTATTGGTTTTAATCAAAATACTAGTCTATGTACACTTTACTGACAAAATAAATGAAAATATAGGAAGATGTTGGCTATCGAGGTAATCTTTAGAAGTCTGAAGTTCTAATCACGGCTTTGACTTGAACCTTTTTTTCACGTGACTTCTTAATCTTTATGAAGGCGATTATTTATTATTATTATTATTACACGCCCTAATGGGCTTTTACACACTACAAAGTTTAATAGTAGAGTATCACAGTTATTATAGATTCTACAAAATTAAAACAATAAAGGAAACATCATACAACGAAAAAAGAAAAAATATTAAATGTTACAACAAAAGCATATAATAAAATAAGATACATTAGTAAAAATGATAAGAAGTCTCACATAAATTGATATTCAAAATAAAAATAAAAATATATATATTGCGGAAATTATAGATGTCTATTTGTGTCTCGATCTATAAAAGAATTGAAATAAACAATATTTATATTGATTATTTTTAAGATGAAATATATCTCCCAGATCAGAGTATTTATTTCCGAGACTGTGAAGTCTTGAAATTGGGGAATTTTGATAAGACAGTGTCCTGGTGTTGTAAAAATAAAAGGGTAGTAAATTTCGGAAGATCTTTTGGGTATGTGGATGCTGATTAATTGGAGTAACTCAGGACAGTCAATTTATATATAGTTTCATGATTTAAATAACCGCCTCTTTTATTATATTGCTATTAAAAATGTATGCACTACGTCTTGATATTACTCCTATTCCATTTTTATGTTACTTCGTTGCAGTAAGCCGACTGCAAGGGGATTATAGTTCACTGCAAGTTCACTGCAAGTACAATGCAAGTTCAACGACGCGAGGTGGTGTACTGAAGAATAACAAAGAATTACGGTACTGTTTTTAACACTTTTTAGTTACTGGTATACTACATTTACTAAATAATCTGAAACAAAGGGCATTCTTATTAACATTGTAGATTAAACCATATTTGATTGTCGTAATACATATATACATAGCATAATAGATCATTGGAAAAAAATATTTGTGCAGCGCCCTAGAGATGATTTTTCCCTCAAACGGACCTACACAAATCATCCAAAAATGATTATTTAATGAATTATTTACGAAATTCTTTTTTAACTCAATCGTTTTGCATTTCATTTATCTATAAATTTATTTGTACGTTCTTCCGTTGATGGTGTTTGTAATTGGTTGCTTAAGTAGTTCATTAAAGATTATGTTTTCAAATGTGAAATCGTCTTGTTTGCTTGGACTTTCTTATTCGCATTAAAGTTCTAGCTACATGAAAAAAGTTTGAAAAATGAATTGTCATTCAGAAAATGAAATTTTTTTCCTTATTTGAAAATTAAAAATAAAATTACACAAATATATGGTTAATAATTAAGTAGGTAAAGAACAAATTTTATAACGGGGAAATTAAATTAGAGATATTTAGAGACATGTCTTTTGGACGCAAGGTCTACCTTTCACAGAACTACTAGAACTAAACACAGTTTCTGTCAAAAAATGCGTTAGAACCGCCATTATCGCAATAATCTACTCCCGTTTCTTCTTTTTTTTCATATTTCATGGAATTTTTTAAAAACATTTTCCGAGAGAGATTGCTGCCTGTCGTATCAATTACATTTTCAGCCTGTCTTTTCTCCATCAACAGTGTTAAATGTATTTAAAATTGTCAATAAATAATGATGTCAATCACTGAAATAAAATAAACAACATTCCTTATCCAATATCCTTAATTTTCCTTTACACGAGTTCACAGTTATCTTTAGGTAGATGCGTCCTCCTAAAAAACCTGTTAATATTATCCTTGACCATTTCCTAAACAAGTACTAATAAAAATACAAAAATCTCAAGGCTTATTCATTGATATAACAAGATTTCCAGAATTTTCAAACATTAGAATTCATTTTCTAACCGAGAAAAATGACTGGCGGTAACTTGTACACTTGATTAGTCTGAATAATTTAAGACTCCCTAGCTTCAATATAGTAGCTTTGAGTAAAGATTTTACTGGCCTCAGAAAAATAATTTCACTTCTATATTGAGCAACTAAAAGTATTTTTAGTATTAAAAACAGTTTAACTAATAGAGTACCGTTTGTTTCAGACGAAGATAAAGCATTTAAAGCTAATCAGCGTTGATCTAATAACAATACATTATTGTGCACATGTATACATTTCAATTCTCCTTTATTGAACATTACAGTGTTTAGTATAACGGATGACGGTAACGTACATAAAAGTATGTTAGATTGTGCTGAATATAAACTCATTACTTTAAACATATTTTTCTAATTTTACTTATTTTATTTCAAATTGTAAAATATTTGGTATGATTTGAGATTGATTTGATTGGTGCAATCGTCTTAACTTAAGCGATGTGTTATACAAAAATTACAGCTCTGTATCATTTCTGCTTAGATAATAACACTCTTCACCATAATCTATTCATCTGTCCTGGTGACGGTCACTGAAAAGCTATCCAAAATGTTGGCTACAGACGGAGGAAGTACAACACGGCATAGATCCTAAATATTAATCATGAACATAATTTCTCTGAAGCAGCCAAAACTCACTAACTCTGAACTCCAATGTCCTCAAATTTAGAAAGCACTAATTTATCGCTACCTATCTCGCTATGACAAGCTATTGTACTATTATTTTATAAGACAAGAGGTCATTTTGTTAAATTGTTTTTAAATTAGAAACCAATGAAAAATATGTTGTACAAAATTCGTGTTCGATTACATAATGTAATGTCTTAATCAATCATCCTGTCGCTGAGTTCTGTCGTTCAATTAATTTACTTTGCCATCTCACTGATGGGTACTTAATTACTTATTTATTTTTACTAATGGTCATAATCGTTCACTTCGCAAACCAAAATATTTTGATAGGTATGTACATAAAAGAAATAGTATTTTCTATTGCTCTATTTGCTTGTGTAGGTAATTATTATTTATTATTTTATTTATTAGATACAAATAATTACATACATATTAAGGAAGCTTTGGCTGTCCAACTAGGAAATTTTCCCGTTTTAGGACAGCCAAATTGCCTGGTTTAGTTAACATTTGTACACGCTGCTGTTATGAATTATATTTCCATACTTTACATTAATAGTTACGCTAGTAATATAGTCTATATACATATATATTTATCAAAGTAATCAAAATAAAAACTTTTTCAGACATATTTGTACACCCGAATATTAGTTTTTTTTTATGAAAACACCTGATAAATTTTATCAAGGTACATGTAATAATATGCAATTAAGGAACATTGTATCAGGGTACATGATAACATATTGGATTAATTCAATTTATAGTTACAATATAAGAAAAATATTAGGTGGGTTTCTTAATTTGATCGCTGTTACTGTGCTGTGTATTAATTTACATAATCAAGGTACATATAATATAATATACATAATCAAGAAACATATAAACAAGGTACATGAAAACATATTGTATAAACATTATCAATCACAAAAATTATCAATCGCATTGTATAAATCAGATGCATGGTAGGAATTTTTTATTTAACTGCCAATAACAATGAATAAATGTGAGTACAGAACATTTTTGTTTATCTGTTGGTCATCATAAGTTCGCTTTCGACTCTTCCCAAGTCTAGAAGCCAATAATAAACTAATTTACGCAGAATGCTTATGCTTTTCGATTTCCATAAATCGGGTAAGAGGTTGAATAATTTTGGACCAAGGTAATAGAATTGTCTTTGGGCAAAGGATGTCATAGTAGTAGGTGGAACAACTGGATTCCTCCTTGAATGTCTAGTGTCGTGATAATGATCAATGGAAGGGTAGTGGTGACGTTGTTTTTGAGTGTGTAATATAATTTTTTTTATGTATAGTTGCCTGACATCAAGAACTCGTATCTCTTTGAATAATACATCACTGGGGTACCTAAATGGTTTTTTTAGGATGACCCTTAGCAGTGATTTCTGTGCTTTTGCTAAGGGATCCAGTATTGTTTTGGTACATCCGCCCCATCCCAAAGATGCATATTCAAGTAATGAGTTACACAGAGCATAATATAAACATTTAAGATCTTTTATGCAGAGAATATTTCTAATGCCCAGGAAAAGATGAGTAAGTTTTCTGACTTTTGTGGAAATTGAGTCTATATGTAGGTCCCATCTCAGAAATTTGTCTATCATAATTCCTAGATATTTTATACTATCTACGCATTCTAGGGTGTTACAATTACAAGTAGTTAGGTTATTGCAGTGGTGTATAATAATGTTTTGTGTTTCTTTCGGTTGTCCCGCTTGAGTTGCACTGAAGCGGATGAATTTTGTTTTCTCCGTGTTGAGTGTGAGTAGATTATTATCAAGCCATTGTTTAACACTGTTTATACCAGCTTCTGCTTTACTGTGAACTTCATTCCAGTTTTTACCTTCAAATAACAAGACCGTATCGTCTGCAAAGGTAATAATGTGGTCGGCAAGGGAACTGTTACATAGCTCATTAATATATATATTAAACAAAATTGGCCCTAGAGTACTTCCCTGAGGTACACCAAATTTAATATTTGCTGAATCGCTTAGAGTATCATTAATGTTTACTCTTTGGCTTCTGTTTTCTAAATAACTAACCATCCACTTTAATAGTTGACCCTGTATTCCAACGCACTGTAGTTTTTTCAACAGAATTTTATGTGATATAGTGTCGAACGCTTTGGCTAGATCCAGGAATAGTGCAGTACATTTAATTCCTCCATCGATATTATTAGAGATGATTTTTGTCAGGTTAGCGATAGCGTTTTCTGTGCTTAAACCTGGTCGGAAGCCGTATTGTCTATTAGAAAGAATGTTATTATCTTCCAAATATGTGCTAAGGCGATTTTTTACAATTTTTTCAATAATTTTCGAGACCGAATTTAGCAAAGAAACTGGCCGGTAATTATGTACATGCGATTTGTCACCATTTTTGTGAAGCAATATAACTACTGAATGTTTTAAATGATTGGGGAATATTCCTGATTTAAAGCTTAGATTCGAAATGAACGCGATCGGTATTGCGACTGAGGATTTAATAAGTTTTAACAGATTTGATGAGACTTTATCAGGACCACAAGCATTTGATGACTTAAGATCGTCAATTATTTTCATGACTTCGTTTGTCGTTGTTTGTACATTGTCTATTTTATGACCGAAATTAGAGGTAGTAAACTTAGCGAGATCAATTTCAGTAGTATTAAGTTTGTAGTGGTACGCAACTACTTCATTCGAACGAAATTCTAGAAGTCTCGATTGTTCCAAACAAACTTCTTGGATGTTCTTTTATTTATTTGTTTGGAAAATTCTACATAGCAACCAAATTGTTCCAGAAGCTTCTTCACCTTTTAAAATCGACAGCATGAAGAAGTCAGTCAGTCATCAATCCGCCATCAGTTAACAAGGTGCTCAACGAGTGATCATCCGCGCACCTCATTTGCGCGAAGGACATTCTTCTCGGCTCTCATCATGGACTCCATCGGGACATCATCATAGCGCTTTGACCAGATCGCCGTTTCTGGCCAACGCTACGTGGATTACAGCGCCCTGGTTCCAGCGTCTCTGACCAGCGCTTCATCCACTCACCATGACCACCACGAGGACACGCAGCATCCTCACTGGTCTGCTCAACTCCCACTCAACCGCCTAACAAGGTCCACCGCACCTTCGGCATTCTCGTCAGCACTGGAGTACTGATTGACAAGATCGCCAGTGCCTGACAGTCAACGAGTCCGGTCACCAGCGCCCGGCGTCGACTCACAGACCCGCGCTTGACCTGCCATCACCGCCTGCATCCGGAGAATACTACATCTGTCCTACGTCCACTCTCATCACGGCTACCTGACTCATCAAATAAACACTCTGACCTTCACGACACGTCTTTCATTCCGTGCCTCCTCACCAGATCACCAAAGTGGTGACCCCGACGTGATTGTGTTACCCCGACTCACCGGTAACTCCGTCTCAAAATGGGTGATCGGTCGAGGCACCATGGAGCTGCGTGCACCAGACCATCTCCGCACAAGCGCGGATAATAGTGCTCACAATAGTTATTTTAGTATATCCTCAGCTTGTGTTGTGAACAGTGTTTGTAATTTATAATAATTTTGTTTTTCTAACCATTTTATTATTATTTTTTTTTACGTGAGAGAATATACAACAACTGTACAGTGGCCCTGAACCCAAGATAAATGCAACGATACCAGCACCAACCCTTCCTACTCCCATCAACAAGCAAGATCTGACTCAACTTTTCTTTCTATCGCGGCCCTCAACCATGCCGCTGGAAGGGGAGTACTGTAGTGGTACGCAACTACTTCATTCGAACGAAATTCTAGAAGTCTCGATTGTTCCAAACAAACTTCTTGGATGTTCTTTTATTTATTTGTTTGGAAAATTCTACATAGCAACCAAATTGTTCCAGAAGCTTCTTCACCTTTTAAAATCGACAGCATGAAGAAGTCAGTCAGTCATCAATCTACCATCAATTAACAAGGTGCTCAACAAGTGATAATCCGCGCACCTCACTTGCGCGAAGGACATTCTTCCCGGCTCTCATCATGGACTCCATCGGGACATCATCATAGCGCTTTGGCCCTGATCGCCGTTCCTGGCCAACGCTACATGGATTACAGCGCCCTGGTTCCAGCGTCTCCGACCAGCGCTTCATCCATGCACCATGACCACCACGAGGACACGTAGCATCCTCACTGGTCTACTCAACTCCCACTCAACCGCCTAACAAGGTCCATCGCACCTTCAGCATTCTCGTCAGCACTGGAGTACTGATTGCCAAGATCGCCAGTGCCTGACAAACAACGAGTCCGGTCACCAGCGCCCGGCGTCGACTCACAGACCCGCGCTTGACCAGCCATCACAGCCAGCATCCGGAAAATACAACATCAGTCCTACGCCCACTCTCATCACGGCCCTGACTCACAAAATAAACACTCTGACCTTCACAACATCTTTCATTCCGTGCCTCCTCACCAGATCACCAAAAGTTTATCAAGAATTTTTTCGCAAGAGTGACTCCCACTGAAGTGAAATAATTATTGGCAAAATTTGCCATAATTTTTGGGTCTGAACAGTTTATATTATTAATGTACAACGATTTAATTTCGGAAGATTTATTAATTTTTGTTTTAGATATATTACGAAAAGTTTCCCACAGACGTTTTGGCGTACAGTTATTTTCGTAAATAATTTTTTTATAATAATTTTCTTTGGTCGATTTAATTAAAATGTTTACATAAATTCCTATACTTTTTATAATGAGCTTGTACTAAAATATTTTCAGGACATCTTTTCGCCTTTTCGTGTAATTGATTCCTTCTGTGAATAGATTTGACAAGGCCAGGGGAGATCCAAGGTGTGAGTTTTACTTGATTATTTGTTATGTGTATGTGACTAGTGTGTTTAGATATATATGAATGTAATTTTGTGATAAATTCATTCATTGCTGAGTCAGTATCAATTTGGTCTAGAACGTTTTGCCAGTTTTCTGATCGCAAGTCTTCGACTAAGTTATTGTAATTTGTTCGAGGGACGTATTTAATTTTAGCATCAGTGGGAGGTTTGTTTTTAAGACAGAGAGATTGTGGTGTAGTGGTCTGAAATTGTAGTGTGAAAAACAAATGAGTTGATTAGGTTAACATTTTTAACATTGATATGGTCTAGGCAAGATTTACTCATGCCCTGTTCTCGAGTAGGGCTATTAATTGTCTGAATGAATCCATTTTCAGTAAGCAGGCATAAATAATCGTTATATTGACGATGGTATTCGGGAATAGTATTAATATTGAGATCGCCTATGATGATTTGACGTTCTATTTTTTTTGAACTATTGATGATTGCTTGAAGTGAGCTCAAAAAAGTGTCGATGTTTTGGAAAGCGGGTGATCTGTAGATTGCAAAGATACATAAGTTGTTGTTCAAAACAATTTTCAGACAGTTTGCTTGTGATAATAAAATTTCATCTACTTGTGCTTGTATTCCGTCTCTAATGTAAACAACGATTCCACTTGATTTATTTAAACTTATGTTAGTGTGATATTCAGAGTAATTTTGTATAATTTTGGAGGTGTATTCTTTATTTATCCAACATTCCGACAAAATTATAACATCGAATGAGTAATTAAATTGATCAAGAAATAATAAAAAATCATCGATTTTTGAAATGCTTCTGATATTCTGATGAATGATTTTTAGACTATATGAGCCCCAATTGTATTTGTTTAGATTATTTAGATCATAAATAACATTTGTGTTATAATTTATATCGGAATCATTATAATTATCATATGGTAAACGAAACATATTTAGTATATTTTAAATAAGTGTAGTATTGCGTAACATAGTTATTATATTTTAGATTAACGTGGTGCTGTGATAAACTTTCGCATAATATAAGTTTTAATACAATATCTAATTTAGTTTTATTGACACCTAAAATTACTATGAAGCTGGTGATAATACAAGTTCCTAGCAGGTAGTGGAAAGCAATAGACTTGATGAAGCGGGAACAACGAATAAATATAATAGTAAACAAGCGAGACGAAATATACCTCGAGAGCGAAATTGGTACAATTTTATCACAGTGTTGACAATTTTGATTCATCGGAAATGAGAATAGCATTTGATCCCGCCTCTTTTCTAATATATATGTTCCCTCCTTTAACCCACGCGAATCGAAACATACGTTCCTTGGCATATTGGCGTGTCTTAAACCAGAGCTGCTTTGATCGAAAGGTCAGTTGTTCGGAAACGTAGATAGGCGAGCGAGGACCGGCAATTCCAATGTTCAATGTGTTAAGTTTGTCTTCGGTATTTTGTTGATTTTTATTGTAATTTTTCACATCCGCTAGCAGCTGATCTCTAGCTAGATTCGTCTTTAATTTGATAACTATTTCTCTCGGATGATTCTGTTTATTATTTTTTTTAGCTGACCGATAGATAGAGTCGATATCTTTAGTTTGAATCGAGGATTTTGTAGTCTGGCAGATGTTGAACATTACGTCTTGTAAATTCTCCCCGTTGATTTCAGGAATGCCTCTTATTTCGGCATTATTTGCTTTGAGGGCACGCTCTTGAAATTCTAGACCATTCTCCAGGACCGTAATTCTGGCTTCCAAAACGGCGTTCTTCTTCGTGAGCTCATCATTCCGTTGCTCCATGTTACGAAATCTGGCAAGAAAGTCTCATACTGCGCACTTATGAATTGGATATTTTCTAGAATTTTATTATTTTGGTCCAAAATATCATTTTGTTTTTTTTCCAAATTAGTCGTTTTATAAATGACTAACTCTTGCAGTTCTTCTAGATTAGTTGATGGTTGGTAGGTGGGCGTTGAAGCTTTGTTGGTCACTTTTTTTGATGGTTCCAATGTTGCGGTATCACTGGTGGTCTCCGTTAAAATAGTAGCACTTGAGGCGGCTGAGCGAGTATCCTTTTTGCACTGCTTGCACTTCTGTTGGGCACGCCTTTCTTGAGTAAATCGACGGTATGTATTCTCATTTATGCCTCCACAGGCTAAATGATAGGTGCCTTTACACGTCGCACACACAAATATTGAATCGTCTGAAAGGACGGATTCTGGACATACTCTGCAGTGCATCTTGAATAATATATTTACTTCCCGCCTTATAACGACACTACGATGATAATCGAATTAGGTATATTGGTTGAACTTTATAAATTATAAAATAAAAATAAAATCGCTTTTATTTTATTATTCTGGATTTGGTAAGATTCGATCCTCTAGGATCATCAAATGTCTGCACCAAATTCAGGTGACGCCTTAGACCACTGAACCAACCAAGGCTTGCGGCGGACTGTGGTTTTAACGGCTTATAATATAACCGAGCACCTGTAAATTTAATAATTTACTGTTCTTTTCAATATTATCAGTTCACTTTTGTAATTTTATTATTTTTAAACACTATCACGGGACCAATAATTATGAACACTTTGATAATTAATTATATATCACCAACAGATTGAATTTCAAATTAAACTGGGAGATAATATGACAAATTCACTGTAAAATGACGCTGATCTGTCACCTCACTTCAATATTTGTTCTTTTTTAATCACTTAATTGAAGAATATTTCTTTGTTAATTAGATGTGACACTATAATCATCTGTGGTAAACACGGATAAAACTTAAACTTTGTTTTATAAGCGTTTTAAACTTTATATTTTAATTGTTTTGTTCGGAGCGATTGATTTGCGTGTACGTGTGATTTGTGTGATATAATATTACTTCCTACGTCAGTTCTTGCAATCTTGAGTAAGGTATCAGACAAAATAAAATAATATCCCCTCTTTTCAATACGTTACCCGTGTCAATTGCTCAAGACAATGAAAATTATTTTTATCTAATGTGAATGTCGAAATAATTCTTTGCAAAAAAAAATAATTATAGCCTCTCGAACGGTCATATCAGCAATCCAGAGATATTAGAAAAAAATGCCAGTTATATCCTAGAGAATTTTACAAGAGCGCGCATGCACAGATCTTTCATTTTTTCGAGATGCAGTGATAGTGCATAAATTAGTGCAGATTCATAGTGCAAAATACATTCAATGAAGTCCTCTTTAAAATGATTTGCCTGTACTTCTAGATCAAGGAGCGGTTCCATTTTAGCTTGTTCCTCACGGTATTGGCGAATTTGGCGATATTGGCGACACTGGCGACAAGTGTACGTGACCAGACCGGTAAGTGCTGAAATCACTGGGGCAACACAACGCAACGCCGACATTTGGGGGTACTAGCGGCGGTTGTGAAGAAGCGGCCACGTCATCAATACATTTCTAGTAAATCGGCCACTCACTCTATAATGACGACAGAATATCTTAATATTCGAGGATGCGTTACGCTCTACACAATTTTGAGAAATGATTGATGGCGGAACAAACAGAAAAACGAAAATAAATTGAGAAATATTATGATCCTACCTGAATATTGAGACCAAACAATCATTAAACTGTTTTATCTCATTTTTAAACTTTCACGAGGGTTATGATTCAAGTATTCAAGTATTCCAAGCTTGTAGGGGACGGGATTTTTTTTTTAATATTAACTCCACACAGGAAGCCCTGAAGAAAATAATTTCCCTCAGGGCCTATGTCATCTTTGGGGATGCTGTGTGGATAGTCTTTTTGTGGAGAGGAAGGAGTGAACATGGGTCTTGAAGAGTCCTATGTTGTAGGAGGGAGGAAACACAGAGGCCGGCAGTTTGTTCCACAGCCGAGCTGTTGAACTTAAGAACGAATCGTAGAAGCGACCCGTTCTCATGTGACAAATGTCAACCGTGTACAAATGTTGGGCGCGCGTTTGGCGTGTATCCCGACTACGCACCGTTAGGGATGATCATAAAAATATAAAACAGTTATCTTTAAGTATCTGAATCAAAATAAAACACCTGGATGGTGAGCTGTGACATTGTGAAATTTAGTAGTCCATTTTCAGATTGCAACGCCATTCAAATATGAACTAATCATAGAGTTTTGTAACATGAAGCAATTCATTCAACTGTAAAAAAATGATAAGACTTCAAATTGTTCCACATTTTTGTCAGGTGTTTAAAATTGAGAAAAAATAGAAGATAAGTCTTAATCTTTGCGTGGGCGATAGAAAAGGTATGTCCGCTTATGTTTCAATCATAGTTTGGAAATTAAATTTTAGCCATCAGAGCCGGATCTGGCGTTCCGGAAGTGGGAGAACAGTAATAAAAAAGAGGTAATATTAGTAATCCGAAAGGAATATTATAAAAATGCCAACATACGTTTAAGAGTTGAAAAACATCTTTATTTAGTCATTGGTATCACGCAAATAAATTGCAGTACTTTTATTTTTTCTAAAAATATTTGCTGGAAGTAATTGGTCTAACAAATCGTATTGAGTCGTCTTAGATAAACTATAATTGGATTATCGGACTCTTTTGATTCATCGTGACCTCCCAGTGTCAGTTCAAAAGATTTACAAAAATGTATGCACTTTGTATATGAATCAAAAATTTTGTTAAAATATATATATTTTTATATAATTTTTCGTTGTAGTCTACGAGTGCTCTACCATATCCACTATTTCAGAGGTCGGCAAACTTATTGGCCAGAGAGCCAAATATGTACATTACAACGATTCAAAAAAATTCTGAGAATCAAACCTGTTTTTTTTTTAATTTAGTAAACCTTTGTTATAATTTTAGACCTTCATTAAATTACGGGTACACTGAATAAAACGTGATTTCACCCTTTATAAAAATTTATCCGTTGATAGACAATTATATGAAAGAAAGGTACCTATCCATAAATTTAAATCATGTCAATGATTGACACACTTAATGCGATCAATGTGCTTGCATCTTCTTGGAAAATGTCAGTAAGTCAGGTTTTTATGTTGTTGTTTTTAATTTTAAGCATGATTCCAGGTTCTCATCAATTACACGACTTCTCGGTTTACTCTCGATTAAGTTCATGCTTGAAAAAGATTGTTCGCATGAAAATGTAGAATCAAAAAGGGAAAAAACAACAAACGAGTTTTTCAGCTGGTTGTAAGAGTCGGGAATACTATTCCAGACGTTGAAAATGATCATGTCTTCCTTTTCCAGGTCTTTCAAAACAGACCACTTGTGTTGTGAACTAAGGTCAACCTTGTTCTTCTCCAATATTTACAAATCAATATAAAGACGTTGAAATTTAGAGCTCCATATTTCCTTGTTTTTTTAAATCCTGCAATTGTATTTCAAAGTTAACAATGTCAATAAGAGATAGGATTTTTGACGAATGCTAAGGTCGCTCTGCGGTTTTTAAACTTCTGAAACCTGCTGAGAAATGCTTCCCTCATATTTAAAATTGTTGTTTTGAAATGGTGTTTGTTAATAGGGGAATTATTTCAAGAGTTTAAAACAGCAGAGCGACCTTAGCATTTATGCCAGAGCCGCACTCAAGGAGCCAAAGAGCCACATGCGGCTCCGGAGCCGACCACTGCACTATTTAATTGAATACGAATGTCAATGGTTCCTTATAAGACAAAGCTCTTTAAATTATTATTTAAAAATAATTATTTTTTGTCGCAACTACAGATCCATCCACAGAAACTGTAACTTTTCGTATTAAAATATCGTTTAATCTTTTTATTTTGTAACAGAAACTCATTGCATATGCGGTTGGGGCCGCCCAAAAAACTTTATTTGAATACGTTTCTCATGAATCAACAAATTTTTGGCAATTTATTTCAATGTAATATCAATATAATTCGACATTTTTTTATTTATTCCGTGCAAATGACGTCAACAATGATACACACAATTCGCGAACTAATTGAAGATGCCCATAGTTTGTCACAAAAAAAACTTTGCACTGACATTTTTCTGACATCTCCCTCTAATACCTGAAAATCTTATTGCGAAGAAGTGCTCTATCTCACCGGGGGCATGTCCCAAAAGCCCTTAAAAAATATTTTTTATGATACTAAGCGTGCGTCAGACATGACAGTGTTTACCTCCTTTATATATAATATATTTGTATAGAGAATAAAAGAATATCCTTTTCAGTTAAAAGACAAAACTGCAAAAACAGTTTAGCTTTAAACTCATGCTAGGTACATTTGGGCGCTACATGGCACTGGACCCGCTACAATTAGGGAAATAACAATGGCATCGACTCGCCAGAGCTAACCAATTTCATAAATATTCATATTCCAACAACATCAACACGGCAATCCCATTTGCTTCATTTACCTTATTACATATAGAACTAATTTTAGAAAAAAATCACCAATTCCACGTATATGTGCCCAATATAATACTAAATTTCAAAACATAGACATTTTTAGCAATACACTTCACAAATCTCTTGAACAACGCCGTGATATCAGAGACCTATTAATGCCCTATAAGATACTTCATAACCATATTGAGAGCCCATACTTACTACAAAATATTCATTTCAAATGTCAAAAAATAGTTACTCGATCTCTGGATACGTTCTATATTCCTAAAAGCAATACAAATTACCTTGAAAATGTATTTATAAGAAGAAGCTCTAGCACATTTAATAGATTATGCCCAAACATCGATGTGTTTTTAACACGAACCTAGTTAAATTCACAGCATCCGTAAAAAAGTGATACTGCATCTTATTTAACCAAAAAACTTAATATTTCATCGATTTTTTTTTTCATATTTCAATTGATTATTAAAATTTTGATAATTGATGTACTTTATCAGAATTGTTTGTACTAGGTATGTTGTCGTATATTTTTCTGTTATGGTTTTTTTGTCGTTATTTTATTGGTCAATGACATAACTACTCTGATCACTGTCATATATGCATGTATAAAGACTGTTTATAACGCTAATAAATAAAAAAATAAATAAAAATAAATATCGATAAGAAGTAACACGTACGATCGAAAATTAATACAATAGTTTGGAATCCTCATCCTAAATTCCTATTCCTCCCCTCCTCACCTATATATATTTATGCAATAAAACTCCATTTCTAATCAATTTTAATAAAGGAGACTTTTTTGGCTTGACTGTATTTAACATGTATATATTTATATTTTATGTATACGCTGTTTGTTTCTTACCTTTACCAATAAATAAATATTTAAATATAATTAATAATTTGGTAGTCTGTTAAATCTAATTTTTAATTATTGCAGCATACTTTTAAGGGGTCTTTGTCCGAATGACCTCCTTACAAGAGCCGCCACTAGTGGCTATTACCGGATACATATTCCTTGCCATCTACTGACTAGTACTAGTACTAGTACACCTGACAGCATTACCTACTTCATAAAAAAATTTGCAACTCAACTAGAAATCAAAAATTTCTAATCATCTACAGATTTTTAAAGTAAACGCCGATTCCTAGTACCTATATAAGGCTGTTATTTCCTTCTTCGTGTCATGTTGTGCACAGTCAAAAGTCAAAACCCCTCTCTCCCTCTGTTTCTAATAGTTCAGTTAATTTAACTTATGAAATGTAATCATTTTAAATCTTAAAATGTGTAGTAATTTTTTGATAAGTATTTAAGTAAACAAATTTTTAATACACCTGAAAAAGACTAATTTAGTTTAATAATTTACTATACACGCATAATAATATACATTCCATTTTATGATCATAAAATAAAATAATAATGATAATTCAAACTAATTTGAATAATGTTGGTACACCACTAGCATTATCATCCAATAGAATATTAATAAGAAATTATTTTCCAAATATTCAACCGAAATATAATGCTCTTGATTTCGCAATTTCATTGTTTGCCCCTATAACAATGCCAGTTAGACCAGTTCAATTTTGCTTGGTATCCCCATAAATGTTACAATAGCGGGTAGTCCAAGTGGCAGAGAAAATTCGATGAAAAGCGATATAATTGCAAATGCCGTCACGTATTGTAGCACTCGATAATTTAACTGAGAATCGTTTTTTGAATGGTGCTGTAAAATACAGAGTGACGCTCAAATGACTAAAAAACACAGAGCTCTTTAAAAAATAGTTCAAAGGGGTAATCTACATTAAAGTTCGAAATAAAAACAAAGAATGGTAATTTATTTTATTTGCTTTTACGCCCAGCCGGGCTCTTTCGTGGATTTTGAAAACAGAATATATCTAGTGATCTATCGAAAATTATACAAAAACATTTTAAAGCATGATATACTAATAACTGATAAACTGAATATAAAAAAATAATAGGAGAACATGTAACAGTAACATAAAATAATGTAGAAACTAGAACAATACTGCATATCAGATAAATCACTAAAACTACATTACCAACGCTACTTTAATTTGTATGATTCAACAAAGTTCTGGTAAAGATTACGCTTAATTCTATAAATGGAGTCTATACATATATCAATAGCACCCCCAAAATTGCAATTATTATATCAATATTGTTATTGCTTCCCCATTGATTGTTGGTTGTGTATGTATTGCAGAAGAATTTTACAGTGGCAAAGATGGCAGGACTGTTAATTAAGTTGTTAAAAACTCTGTGTAACACAATCCGGGGACCTAATCTGTATCTTTAGAAACTTTCCTGCCGCCGGTTTAGCCACGTCACAAACGCGTATTAACCCTTCCTTTATGGTGTTCAAAAATTCCTCGTACTCCGGTGCTATACACTCGGTAAATATTTATATATTGTAATAACTTAATGCAATACATAAATGTATTTCGGAGGAATACCTAAAATTTGAACTCTGTGTTTAGTATATTTTATTAATTAGAGACGATGTTCACTCAGTTGACATCACCGGCAAGGGAAGGTTAAACCACGAACTTACTGGTTTGTTAAACCGAAAGATACAGGTGTTATTAGATTCAATTTATCCATCAAACCGATATAATTAATGTATATTATCAAGTTTAATTTTGTTCGAATTTTTATATGAAAATCTCTTTCCCCTTCTTGTGTCATGTTTCGTAAACAAAGAGTGAAACTCAAAACATATTTTTAAAAATTTAACTGTTTAACAAGAATTAAGGAAGATACCATTAGCATTGCCTTTTAATTAAAATAATACTTGTTAAATAATTTGTCATTAAATTTATTTATTAATCTTAAGTTAGCTCACTTCTTCGTGTGTGCTAATAATTTTAGGAACGTATATAAAAATTAACATTATTAGTCAAACATTTTATAACTTAAAAAATATTAAATTTAAAAATATTTAATCATAAAAAAAATCAATATTGGCAGTAGGCATACTTTCTTAATTCCTTTTAAAAATAAATCATGTTTTTGATATCAGTAATTTCATTCGGGATTTTTTTGTAATGTTGAATGAACTGGTTCGTGTAAAATTGTTTTCTTCTTTGCATTTCTTGTCTCTTGTCCGTATATCTCGTGACTGTAATTTATTTTTCTTTTAATTTACTTAGTCGTAATCTCAATGTTTATTTGATGTTTAAAAGTTAATGCTTTCAACTATATAATGATTTACCTCACCGTCAAAAAATTCATCTTGATTAAAAAAAAATCTAAAATCACTATGCGGGGGGATTTAAAAATAAATCACATGTTGCAATCACTTTATGGGAAGATGTATATAATTATTTAACTAATAAAAGCAACAGAAATAGACACAAATATACCCAGACAAAAATATTACAATAAGCGGTGATTATTTAGTTGTCATTATAAAAAAATATTAGTTCAAATAAATAGAATTATAAAATTAAAACAACAGATTCAAATTATGTATCTTGTTTCGGAGAATTTGAACAATTCATCAAATTTCAACGTTCATTTTCCAGTTCTGTGAAAGATTTTTTCAAGTTCTGTTTTAATTTCAGTTTTGTCAAGCAACTAGCCTATAATGATATAATAACAGAACTTGAATTGGACTTTTACAGAACCCGGAAATGAACGTTGAAATTTGATGAATTGTTCAAATTCTCCGAAACAACCCAATTAATCATATTATCAAATCACCCGGCTTTTTTCAGTTTATACATTAAGTGCAACATAATTAGATACAAATTTACTCTCTGTGTCACCAGGAGGAAGTTAAATGATAAGAACAACTTGTTTGATTTGTATTTTGACCAAATAATCTAATATCGTATCACGCTAATTATAACCCCAATCATTCATTTCCCTTCGGATTGCATTAAACTCATAGAAACGACATAGCTCAGTGGTTCAAAGCACCTGACCGGACATCAGAAGGTATGGGTTTAATTCCCGTTGGCGGCATTTATTTTTACTCGGGAGATAATTTCAATTTGAACTGATATTTCACTTGACTAATTATTGCTTATAATTATTTAATATTCACATTGCCCACTCTCCAATTTTCCAGGGACACATCCATGCTATGCAAGATACTATTGAACAGCTGCAGAACCTTCGCATCTCTCCAACCAATTGCGAAATTAGATGACAGTGGTGTAAATAAAGACAGACTGGCCACAATCAACTTGTGTTATGATTTCACAAACTCACGAAAATGTTAATTTCACTAAATCATTGTATAAAGGTTGGTGTATTGTCAGATGGAGGCATTTAAAGAAAAAATCGTAGCGTTTGGAGGGTGAATTAAAAAAATAAATAGATCAACCAGTTGATTAAAAATATTACTTTGTGTCAATACAATTATTGACCCCAAATCGGATATAAGTCGTAATTGAAAGTTCTAAGGATCTATTTCGATGAAATAATTCATTAATCTTGGTCTTAAAAAAAAACTACAGAGGGGAGGAAACACAAAAGCCAGAAATCATTCCAAAACTCACCTGTTGAATTACTTTGTCAGAACAAGAACTAAAAACGACTGCTATCATGTGACAAAAGTAAACGGCACAAAAATGTTGGGCACGCGTTTATCGTGTCTTTTAACTGAAGAAATCAATGACGCCAGTTTTTCGGAGCACTTTCTATTTACATACTAGTAGAACAAGCACAATAACATTACAACGTCTATACCTAAAGACTGCAATTCGATCAGTTAATCTTATAAAAAATAAGAAAGTTATTTTTCATCAAAATTGTATTATTGTTGAAAGCGTCTGATCTGTTGTGAACTATAAAATATCACGTTACCGTTAATGGCTATCAAATATCATTATATTATCATAATATCGTCGACGAACAAATATATTACGCTTCGGGACGGAAATAAGTTTTCTAGATTTAATCTAGCCGTACGTAAACCCTTTCTGAAAAGGCAAAAGTCTTCCACGGCTAACACATTTATTCGCCAAACGTGTGATTTTTCTTGGAGAAATTTCTTGCCCCTTCTTCAGTTGTGTCACGTTCTAAAGATAAATGTGTGAAAAAAACATCTCGGCTATGTAGGTTTGTTACAACTACATACACAGAATAGTAGTATAATTTAATCCAATATTAAACGCGCACACAGACTGGGACAAAAATATTGCACAAGACTTTTTCTGTAGAAATATTTTGAAGAAGTATTACGACGTATTCGTAATGGATTTTTCGATAACGAATTAAAACAGTTTATAGAAAAAAATATGTAATCATTAAACGTGGATGAGCTTTGAGGAAATCTTAGATTGTAATAAAAAAGGGTTAACATATTGTACCTATTTTGAAATGCTATTACCAAGGTTCTTCAATCGAAATATAGCTTCCTAGCTCATTGGAAAATCGATTACTACTAATATGATTTTGTTTTACAACAATATAAAGTGAGCCGGCTTTTAATACACTATATGTATATCTTATTATTTACTGTAATGTCAGAATAGATAAACTATTATAATACGTTGAGCAAATCATGGTTATGGTCCATTTTCATTATCATTATCAGCTAGTTGTTCACACGGAGTGCTGCTACCTACCCTGCTGTATGGCAGTGAGGCATAGAAGTGACAGAGGAAGGATGAGTAGACTGAGTGCTGTAGGAATAAGATCCCTGAGACGTAAATGTTTTAAAAACGCTTAGGAGGTTTGGGCATCAAGTGAAAATAAACGAAGAAAGGAGTGCAGGAGAATATTTGATGCAAATGTGAATGGTAGAAGAAGTAGGGGATGCCCGAGGCGAATAAGTCATGGCACTATAAAGTAAATCAGATACTTGAATCGGGCCATGTCAAGAGTCAGAATAATAGACGAGTATGCTCGAGACGATGTATGCATGCGAATGAGGCAAGGAGTGTGTGCCAATAATGAGTTGTCTGGCGGTCCGCGGTGATACGGCGTGAAGGTTACTTGGATACTAGACGTTTAATTATTAGCCGTTTGAAGTTGAAAAATAATATGCATTTTTTTAATTTCAACTGTTTTACTTCGAAACTACCATTCAGCTTTTCAGGGGGTCACGAGATTTTTGAAATTATGAATGGAATAGATGTAACGTACTATTCCAGTACGGGCTCGTATTTTCCTCTTAGTAGTTATTGAGTTACGTCTGGATTTGACCTCTGAGCAACAGCGTTAGAACTGGGTAATGGTATTTTTAGAAGTGCGTCTCAGGCCAAACATTTTGATGAATTTATATTTTAACCAATGAAACCAATTTTTATCTATTACGTTCTATTATCAGTCACATGCCGTGACGGAACTGCGAGACTTTTTTTAAAGCGTTGTTCAATCCCAACTGTCCAAATCCAGTGGCTCTACGCCATGTGGTATGTGCGATATAATGTTGTTTTTATTTTAATATTACATGAAGTGAGAGGTAGAAGGGTCCGTAATACTACATGAAGTGAGAGGTAGGGGGTATGGGTACTTCCGCCCCGGGAACCAATAATTTTATAACCCTCTGCCATAGCTCACCCCTCACTGCGTTTGGTGACTGACGGGGTTCATGGGGTGAGCATTGCATAGGCCATGACAGCGGTACGTCGGTACGGATTTGGAGAGGCTGGGGGAGATCTTTTTACCTCTACAGCAGGACTCTCTGGATAGTACCACATTGGAAGGGATGAATTCAACGTCCGTCACTCCTGGACATATAGGTCCCCAGATTCCTACCCACCCCTTAAACCTTTTTCCTTCCCAGGTCTTCCTCTCCTTTAAAAAAACCCTCCACATAGCATCCCCAAAGATGACATTGAAATTGAAATTTTTTTTCTCAAGGCCTCTTGTGTAAAAGTATGTAAAAAAAGTTTAAGACGCCCAAACTTTTTTTTTGATTCAAAGATGGGTGGGGGAAGGTGGTTTAAAGAAATTATTTTCTAATTAATGCATGTCTTGTAATTTAATTAATTTAAAATTTTTATTTGTTAATTCTGTTTAACCCATATTAAAATTTGTGCAGTTTCATTGAAGTTCATTAAAATTTTGTTTTATATTCAAGCTGACCTACTTCGGCAAATGACCAAAAAAAAGATTTAGCGGAAAGCGGATATTAAAAAATGCCGGTTGTCATTTTAAACGCAAATTTATATACTCAGAATTTATTTTATCATCACAGCAATCAACGTAATATTTATATCTCAATAATAGATTATCATTGCGACAGTAAAAAATTGCTTATATTTTTTTATTAGAGTAATTTGTCATTTTAAGCACTGCGTTATTACAAAGGGATGAAAGGGACGATAAACGAATTTTAATTTTTTTAAAGTCGGATTTTATATTTGATGTGGAATTTTTTTTAAAAGAAGATGTTCCTGAATTTATGGCATGAAAAGTAATGGAGTGCGAGTTTCAACGTAATGAACGACAAAATATTTATCACGACAAGTATAATGGTTTAACACACAAAACATTAAAAATAAATACTTACCAACGTTTATGCCTTTCCGCAGATAGCAGCGATGTTCAGTGAAACAGCATTAACTTGGAAATCAAGAATCGATAGAACGAGAACTTAAAAAAGACACGTCGATTTGGTAGAAATTTGTCAACACACATTGTTACCAGATGATTAGATTGGCAACATATAAAATATAAAAAAGTAGAATCCTTCACTATCGCTCTGACAACGGATGGGGTATTTTTTACAACAGAAAGAATGTTATGATTTTTATAAAAATATATATCTCTATTAAAAAAATCAAAAGCATCCTAAAATTATGCTGTCTGGAAAAAGGCCCTGCTAATAGTAATAATATGGTGTGATACAGATTGTCTATTGAAGCGTAGTTGATAAACATCTCTGCAGGCAGCAATGAAATTCGACTGAATTTCTAAAAAAAATTGTTATTTCCAGAGTGAGAGGGGCCTTAACAATCATGGCTCCATGACAAAAAGTCCGCGAGTGTCCAGGATCGAAAGATGTTTTCCGATTAACAAATTCTCCAATATTAGGTAATGGTGGATTTATTTAACGAGTTGCGGATCCGTCGTCCATCAGTCCAGAAGTGGCCCAATGCCCTCGCCTTTCTAAAAATAATTTTCCTCATACGTGTCATTCAATCTAGAATCTTAATCATAAAGCAGGAATCAGTTTCACTAAAACTCAAATATGGAATCTTCATAAAAACCAAAAATGAATTAACTCAATCTGAAAAAAAAAACAATTTGTTTCTTCGCCATTTTCAATACATTTTTATAAAATGTAGGCCATAGTAATTGTACTACTGGAATCAAAACACATACAGCATTATTTGAATATTTCATTTAATAATATTATTAATAATCACAGAGAAGTTCTCTCCGAATCATCTATGAACATAAACAGAAACACCTCAGCAAAAGTAACCTGATCGAAGAAAGCGTTTGATTCTAACCACTGGCACATACTTCTTTGTATGAATTTGAGCAGTGAACTCCTATAAAATTTAAGAACATAAGATATATCTGAATTATAATTTAATCTAAAATCGGTGTTAAAAAATCTACTTGTCCGAATTATACTGCCCAAGAGCGAGCCCGAAATGAATCCTATTTGTTGCGTTATCAATGTCATCGACTATGGGACTTACTTTTCTAAGAAATAGTTATGTTAATACAAAATATGATAGTGGTGCCAGAGCAAAACGTCCAACCTTGACTATGTATTAGATGACAGTGCGCGCAGCATCCATGATATTTTTTAACACCAAATTTGTGGGTAACTTTATTTTGGAAGAATCAGCAATTTTTCTTTTGTGATTGTCGTGTTTTAAATAATTAAAAATAGGTTAATTACTGAAGATTTTAATTTTTTGTTTAAGAAAACAGTTTTTGTGTACATAAAGTATTTTTTGTTACCTATACAATATTGTTAAGCTTTAGTGATTTTATGAACAGCCGGATGGGGTATTTTTACAAGCTATGAATACCGTTAAAAATGTGTGGAAGATATAAAGATTATTTATCTGATCGTGATAAAAATGTGTGAGGGATATAAAGATTATTTATCTGATCGTGATAAAAATGTGTGGAAGATATAAAGATTATTTATCTGATCGTGATAAAAATGTGTGAGGGATATAAAGATTATTTATCTGATCGTGATAAAAATGTGTGGAAGATATAAAGATTATTTATCTGATCGTGATAAAAATGTGTGAGGGATATAAAGATTATTTATCTGATCGTGATAAAAATGTGTGGAAGATATAAAGATTATTTATCTGATTGTGATAAGCGTACTAAAAATATGATATCTATTTTTAAAATTCATAATTATTCATTTAAAAAACGATCTAAAACCGCACATTCCGAACTGGCTATATCATGACATAGAAATCACCAATGTCTGGTAAGACAGACGGCTGTCACAAACATCGCCCGGTGTGTAGCGAATATTCAATCGCTAAAAAAAAATTATTCACTATCATATTTTTTTTCGAGAATAATTTTTTTTTTATTGCATTCTGTTACTACCATGATTTGGATATCTTTAGATCTCGGGAAAAATAATATAAGAACGAAACAGGCAACATAAGTTACTTTATGCGGGATTTTTTTTTCTCTCTCTTTTAATCTCCGATTGAACTTCCAACGAGATAAACCACGAACCGTCACTGACTCTGACCATAGACTGTTTAATTAACATTAGTGGTTCTAGCTAGAAGCTCTCCGGATCCCTGCTCACGGCAGATTGATCCCCCCCCCGGGCTACACTGTCCACCACAGTCACCCCCGTCGCCGGCTAATAATTATGTGGAGTTTGGCACGCTGTCCCTTCATTAACTTCAAATAATTATTTACACCTTATGAGCAACGTTTAATTACGTACTTAATTAGTTTTCCGATTTGAGATTGGTTGTGATAAATTGATTAATACCTCGTTTCCGAAGACGTGTACCCTAAAGTAAAACTTAAATATAAGACATTTTTAATACGTTAATAGACGATTTTACAGCGGATATAGTAACTAAAGGAATCAACAAATATGTACATAGATATAAATACCAATTTTTTGGAATTTGGAATTTTTACCAATTTTTGACGGTGGGAAAATTAGAAACGATTTTTTATGACTTATTTGTTTTTTTCAAAAAATTGTTCATAAATATGAGAATTTTTTTCTTGATATTATACTGTTTCTGGTGCTTTCTCTTATCAAAGGTGGCTATTATTGTGCCATTCTTCACCCTGTAGACTGCAGTTTAAAACCCTGAATAATTCCCGGAAATGCACTAGTACCAGTAAATTTAAAAACAATTAAGTTTTTTTGTAGTTAATGCCGTAAAATAAATAAATCTAAACTAAGGCCAAGCGCATACGAACGACTTGTGTCGCAGTGATAGTTGGGTGACTATTTCAAAATCCATATAAATCAAAAAAAAGAAAAAAAAAGTCACCCAATTGTCGAATCGCCACGTGTGCGGTCTACCAAATAACTATCGACATAGTTTGTGAGGGTGACCGGATAAATCATCACAATGATAATTCATCATATCTTTAAAAAGTTATTTAAAGTCATGGAAAGTGATGAAACAAAAACTTTATTAAATGGGTTAAGTAGGTTAGGTTAGGTTAAAAAAAATTTTTTCATTGTTTCTAATGACTTTATATCACTTTTTAAAAGTGTGTTGAATTGTCACTGTGTTTAGTTATCATGGAACCGATTGTGAGATAGTCCCCAAGAAATTGTCGCCACGGCACAACCCACTCGTGTGCGTCGGGCTTGAATAATTGGAAATTGAAGACATTCGATATGCTATATACATACATCATTGTATGATACGTATCCAGACCTCCAGAATATTTCAAGAGAATTCATATTTACGCCAAAAAACACAAAAACACTTCAACCCTGAAACCGCTTGATACCGTGTCGCCGACACATTTGGAAATCTTTACATCAAAATAACTCAATCAAATGATGTATTATATGTGATTAATCAAGATAATTACATAGCAATATAATAGCAGAACCTGAAACACATCTGAAAATAATCATCCACTACCTCCCTCGGACACACCAACCCACGAAGTGACCACAGCTAGGAAGGCTACGCAGTATTTACGTGGGACCCCCTCCACTACTCCCCGGATGGAATTCCATGATGGCCGCCGTCTCCAACCAATCACAGCCCGGCATATCACCTTGAATTCCTTATCAAACACTGATAACAGATTCGAAGATGATTAATTGTGATATCATCAAACTGGATTTACGGGAAAATGATGCAAGATATAACTACGAAATAAATGTCAACATCAAGAAATGATTATATACTAATATAATAACATGAAAAATTATATCTAAATATATTTGTTACTCTTTGGGAAATGTTCAAACCAAAGATATTTAACTCCAAACCCAATATGAAAAATTGTATAATTATTTATAAAATAAATAAACGGGACTGGGGGAGATGGTTTTGGTAGATTGAACTGACTTGGTTAAAGGTATCATATTAAAATATAACTTTCCTCTCAACAAGATAATTGCAGAGAGGAAAAATACCTAACCACTTTACTCCTCACGAAAGAGGATAGAACGCCTCCGAGAGGGCTCGATTTGAAAACGTTCTATAAATAGAGAATCAAATCCCATACAAAGTCAGTTCAACAACTACCTCTGAAAGAGAATCCTCTCTCCTGAAGAAACCATCTCCAAGTCTCCAAAAGTCTCAAGAAATATTTTCAAGTGTTTTATTCAGTAGTAAATTCAGTTTTTGCCAGTATTAAATTCCTTTCGTCAGTTCAGATCTGGAATAAATTCCTCTCTGATCGTGGCATTAAACTCCACCACAAAGGCTCTACAACATCTACCAAGACTGAAAACGCCTAAAAGTGTACCCAGCTACCTTCGTATCTACAGTTATTGTACGGACAGTATTTTGTTTCGTACAATCATGATACATCCAGAACTCGATACATTAAAACGTACATAAAAACTTATAAGTACTAATTTAACCGAGCTTCAATCTATAATAATAGTTAGATAATTGATGGAATAATCTGTTTTGGCTATCAACTTCCTTGGCTGGCATATAGTTGAATTTGGAAAAATAATAACTGTTATTTTATATTTCTTAGAAAACACTCTGTGTTTAAACAACTATATTTTGCTCCGTGTGTTTTTACTAACCAGGCCAGAATAGCTTCCGCACTGCCGATTCGTTACAATGGCTTAGTTTTCTAGCAATATATACGTATAATTTTTGAATATTTCTCAAATTTACAAATATACGAAATTATCCGCATTGGTTGTAGGTATATTTGATGCAGCATAAAATTCCAAATGTTAGGTTTTTCATTTATTTAAGAATTCCAATCTATCCCAGCTATTAAGCTGCAATGTGAATACGAAATAAATTAGGAAGACAAAAATTGGTAAAAATTAAAAATAATTTTGTGCTCGCAATATATATTTCCATCATAAGCTTTAAAACTCAACGTGTGTTGTGAAACTGTAATAAAATCATATTTTTGTTCCATGTATTTTAAAATTATCCAAATATTTTTGGAATACTTTATATTGGCATTATCACTTTATTATAATTATGCATAATGTGCCCAAAACAGAAGTTTAATTTCCTTTCAACCATACATCATGGCATATTTCCATTGAATTACATTATACGTAATGCATATTATTATATTCGATGATCCGTAAATCCTTAGCGTAGGTACCCATTTAGTATATTCGTTGAAACAAGTTCACTGTAGCCTACTTAAGTAATAATTATGTTTGGTCGTTTGGGGTTATGATGGGAATTTAGGAATGAGGACGAAATGAATACGTTCATGATTTCATGTTGACAAATAATCAGAAAAGTAAGGTACTTCTCCACGTTCCTCTTGTCTACCTCTTTTCTTTCTGTTCCCCAATTATTTTCCTTCCCCAGAACTTTTAGCCTCACAAGACACCCCGATTGAGGATGCCAAAAATGGATGTTGGAAAAAGTTGGGACTCTTTTGCGATACGCACATCGTCAATATTCCTAAAGGTATGTGACTAAATGTGTTTTAAATAACTTAAAATTTTGTTTGTTAAAAAATTATGTTTCTTTAATGAACTTATTTTCTATGAAACCATTTTTGAAAATTTCAATAAAATCGTTGCTTTGTTAACTCTAAGTCTTCCTCAGAAGGAAGGTAGCTTAGAAGTTACAAATTAGAACGCCAGTAAAGTATTGGCTGAATTCTAAAGTAAAATTAGAATAATCCTCAATGAACGGTAAAAAGGTTACAGGTAATTTCATTAGTGTTCGCAATCCAAGAATCACACTGCCTAAGCCAGTTCGCATGGTGACCTCACAATATAAGGGTGTGTTAATTTTGAGAACCGCTAGGAAGTGAAAAGAAAACGCAGAAACACTTATATAAAGGCAGCAAGAAGTTAAACAGAGAGAAGAGATGTAAGATTAACACAAGGAAATACTCGGCTGATAGTATTTAGTATCTATCTGGTATCATAATGAATCTTAAATCTTTTCAGCAACAACAAAAATAAGCTTAAACTCTAAGATTTATAGTAGAGATCATAAAAAAATACGTTGGATAACTAATTACTAAAAAAGGAGTCAACAGCTGCCTTATATCAAACACATTCCCCGATTGCTAGTCAAAGTAACTTTTTGATTTTGCTCGGTGAATTCATGATTTGTAAATAATTGATGAAGACTGGACAATTTTAAGTAGGTTGGTTTGAATCCTAGAACTAATGGCAACTAAAAAGCTACATAACAAACAAACCTAACAATAACTAAATACAAATACAACAATAAATACGGAAAGCGAACCCTAGAATTTAACGTGCCCAAAATATTCAACATGTTGCCAAGTAATATAAACACTAAATTCCTAAATAGATTCAGATACATGCTGAAAACATGGCTCATAAGTAGAAATACTTTATACTATCATCACTATCAATAAAAGTTGTTATTTATTAGAATCTTGTAAATTTAATGTTATTTTAGATTATGTGTGCCAACAGTAATAATCTGAATATATTATAAGTATTAACAATATTATGTACATTTATACTTAGTAATAATATTATGTGTACATATTTACATTGTAATTGAACATGTACAACCTGTTGACAAATTGATTAGTAATTTAACAAGATAATTCTTTAAAGAACATCAAAAACTAAAACTAAAAGCCCTTTAAGCCATGCGACACGGAGATAATACATATATAGTGTTTGGTTGTTTAAAAACTTTCCATGTTTTGGAGCGCCGTACTAGATAGAGTTCGGAAAATCTTTGCCCAAACATTTTACAGTGCAATCAAAACCATTTATTTTTATATTTGAACTTAAGTTTTGTTTTCGGTAAATAAATGCATATCTTAGAAGCGGAAATTAACCCTCTTCCGACATCCTCACTGTCAACTCACTGACTCGCTCACTGAAACTCATTGTCGATGAAAATGCATCAATTTTTGTAGGCAACAACGTGCACGCACGCGGATTTACACGCATTTCTCAGAAATCTGATGAATTACAGCAGTTAATGCACAAAATAAATGTCGGTACCACCTGAACAACATTTGTCGATGTTGGTAGAGTTGTCGACTCCAGTTCCTGGTTCGGAAGATTCAATTCATTTTTTTATGTAAAATAGATAAATTATAGTATAACTTTTAAACTTTTATAGGTTGATTTTTTAATCAAAATTCCAGAGCACTAACTCCCACCGGTCAGAGCACTAAACCCCATCGAGCACAACATCATGTAGACCTTTTTAATCACAGCTCCAGAGCACTCACCCCCACCGATCACAATATCATGTAGACCTTTTTAATCATAGCTCCCGAGCACCCACCCCTACCGATCACAATATCATGTAGACCTTTTTAATCACAGCTCCAGAGCACTAACCCCTACCGATCACAATATTACGTAGACCATTTTACTCAAAGTTCCAAAGCGCTCACTCCCACTAATCGCAATATTACGTAGACCTTTTTAAACAAAGCTCCAGAGCGCTCACCCCCACCAATCGCAATATTACGTAGACCCTTTTAAACAAAGCTCCAGAGCGCTCATCCCCACCAATCGCAATATTACGTAGACTTTTTTAATCAAATCTCCAGAGCGCTCACCCCCACCGATCGCAATATTACGTAGGCCTTTTTATTCAAAGATCTTTTCTCTTTGAAAATATGAGGATGAAAATAATTTAAAAACCAGAATGACACATGTAAAGGGCTTTATACACAAAGAAAACAATAACACAAACTCACGTACGACCACGCTTGACATAATAATAATTACACCACAACTACAAACTCTTCTCTCAAAAAAGCCACGCTCTTTTCCAAACAATCCAACCCCGCCATTATAATCCCCCCAACTAATGTATGTCTTTCATTAGATTCACCTTAACAATGACTTATGTGGGAAGTTTATATTAGCGGAACACGCCAATAGTATTATCCAATTCTTGAGGACTAATAATAATAGAAAATACAATATTTCGGGACTTTCTTTTTGCTATTAAATATGTATAAGATTTGATATCCGGCTTCAAAAGGATTTTAAAACTATTTTTCTTTTTGGACTATTAAGACAAACGGCCTTTGTCATACAATACTTTTTTTTTTTTTTTTTTGAAGTCAAAATAAATAAATCGGCCGTTTGCAATTAAAATGTAAACAAAATGCTTTTTTAACGCTTTATATTTTTAATGTTATATGTCATTATATTTACATAGTAGATAGTAGTAAGAAATTTGTCTGGTTTTTTTATGTAATTATCATAATTATTTATATTATATTATAACGATTTTTATAAATAGAACATACCCGTACCAATTGATTGCTACAAATTTTAATTAAAAAAATTATAATATATTATTATTACATATTATCCAGTTTGTTCAAGTATTTTGGCTTAAAATACTAAATTAAAGTTAAGCCTAAAATACTGAAAAGGCTGCGCATCCGTTACTCTTAAAAAACATCGAATCAGAAAATTGGATCCTTCCATGACTTTTAACAGTTAAAACAATGGAATTGATGTTCAAAGCTTAAATTAATAAATGTAAATAGACTAAAGATAAAACGACAGAGTTCTGAGAAAGAATTTTCTCTTTGTGGTAAAGATAATAATATATGTACCAGTTTATACAACCTTTTTTACAATAGTAAAACAACTCTCATTGAAGTGGTCTAGACTTCAGAAGTTGGTAATTAATGCTTTACATGAGAAGAATGCCAGGCTTGATGAAAAAGTATTGATTAACGTTAAAAGGATATCTAAATTTTTTACAGCATGTGGAGTGGTTGATCGAAGAAAATAGTGCAGGGATATGCAATTTCAAGTAGCATAGAAAATATGTTACTTGAAATTGAATGGTTGAAAAAGTTGGGGACGCTCGGAAAAATACATGGCACGATTAGACGAATCAAATATATCAGGTCATGTCAAAAACAGTAGCGGTTGGTTCTAAGGAGCGTTGGAGCAACGCATTCCCAAAATTTCATTCAGTATAAAAATAATAATAATATCATCAAAAATTAAAGAAAATAAGACTAATAACAGTATTAAGTTAAATTCAACCGGCTCGAAATTTCGTTCTTTGTATCACGTGTCATAAGTCACTTGGTGTGAGCGAATTCCATATCGCTCATCGAGAAATGTCACCCGGGAGTATGAATTAGCTTTAAGCGCAGAGCGTGGATGTCGACCACATTATTGAAAATTCTCCGAAACATGAACGGCGCTCGCCAATACCTCTTAAATTCTTCGGTGAGATGGCGTCACTTAGTTTACTGTTCACATACCGATCATTCCAATAGGTAGGGATAGATTGGCAATATTTTTAGCGCACTACTATTTTTGTGAGTACAAGCCGCCAGTGGTCAAGAGTAAGCATAACTGAAGAGTATCTATTAGACTACATATAAAAGTAAATGAGACAAGCACTGCATCCAAAATAGATTGTGAGTGTGAGAGTGTATTATCTGTGCCTAGTGATCATCAGTTACATAGTTATTAATGTAATAATTTTAAAAAGTGGTAACCTTCCACAGCTATAGCATATCACATAAAAAAGGGAAAGTTACAAAAAATCAAGACATAAAAACGGCGGAGAGAATGTTGATTCCGAGAAAACTTCCCTAAGAATACAAAACACCGATAAAAATAACAATATTTATTCTCAGTGGAACATTCTGTGTACAAATTGATCATTAGGTTGTCCATAAAACGTTGGCCAAAATTCCCACTGCCTATAAATATAATAATATATTTTCACACCGGCAAAAACGAGAAGGGGGATACAACATCGTCATTATGAATATTTCAATCATTAATTTGGTAGCTGCCTTATCAAAAATGTTGAAAATATGAACAATTACCGGACTAATTAAATATCTAATAGAAATACACTTAGGTTAGTCTCGTAGTAATTTAAATGACATCTAATGATCACCAAATTTTTTTGTACGTTCTAGGTATAGTTCAACTCTTTATTAACTCGTGATCAGCTGACAGGGATTAACATGACGTTGTTCTGATGATCATGATTTGTAAAAAAACTCAAATGAGCCTTAACGGGTATTTTTTAAATAATGAATGTTTAAAAAAATCAAAATTGCGCTGATTGACTATTTTATGACAGTATTGCCTTCGTAAATCTTAGCGAAAAAGTATTAGTTTTAGTGTTATTATAGTTAGTACTCTTTAATTAATTTAATGTATATCTCTTTGTTATACAAGAAGACTCGCCAAGGGTGCATAATAAAAACGCCATAACGACCCCAAAGGCAGCAAGTATGAAAATTTAATATTTCATTAAAAACTATTATTAGCAGTTTTTATGGCTCACACTATGTAGAAAGAAACTGGCTACCTAATTTTCGTTAATAGACGCCACCGTTCATGGATTTTAATTGAATTGTGTCGTTTTTCAGCAAAAGGATTTAAGTCAGATACAAAGCTTTTGACTGACATAAGACCGCCTGATAAGCCTTTGAAAATAATTGCTATTAAAGTCCTACCTAATGAACGCAACACTCACCTATAAAATTTATAGATAACCATTTTTAACCTTCCCGTTTCCAAATTCAAAAGCTTCCTTCCGATCTCAAGATGACGCCAGCGTTCCCAAAATATTTGTGAGTTGTGGTTGTTTTTTTAAATTATTTTGTATGCATTTCTTTAGTATTTTTAAGTATTATTATTCGAGGGTTCGGAATACCTTGAAAATATTTGAAAAACCCAAATTTCTACCATCCTAAGCTGTGTGTGGCTTAATGTGGCTTGTATAATGATGAAAGAATTGATATCAGAGGAAATGAACTTATGAAGTCTGTAAGGGGGGAGAACTTCATAAATTTATTCACTGAGCGATTAACCGGTAAAAAAGAATTGATTGAAAATTCGTTATCTAGTTAAATATTTTGCTTCCTTTGAATTCATTCCTCATAGCTCTCTACGAAATTATTTGATACTTACACAGGAAAATGATTTTGTGATATGTAAAAAACGTACAATAATTAAAGAACTATATAAATATATATGTATACACTTTATTATATATATTACACATATTCTAGTAGCTCTGTGAACGGTAGACTTTGCGTAATGTTGATAACTCCGACTCGATTGCTTGCAACAGTCCGACGCTCACGCGCTCTGGTGAGATAAAAAAGGTACTATCAAACACGGCTACCATCTTGACAGGATTGACCGGACACGAAACACAAACAAATTAACAGATAGGCGAGATGCAATGTGGTCGAATAAAAACAAGACATCACCAAGCTCAGTCAATTATTTTTAGAACACCTAAATTTAACGCTGGTATTATGAAAGCTAAAGGAAATATTAAAAAAATAACGGGAAATAGGAAAGGTTAAGTGCTTTCAGCACGAGGTATATCTGTAAATGTTGGTAAATAAAAAATAATGAAAATGTTCCCAGTAGCCTCCCGGTTCAAAACAGTGTCAGTAAAACATATCAGCGAAACATGTTACACGTAAAGGAAATTACATCCAACACGATATATACGAAGCCTGTGACTCGGTAAAGGAAATTGAAAGAAAATAAGTGCATTTAAAAATCGATCTCTTCGACGACGAATGCAGATGACGCAGAAAATATCAGCAGCCATTACGGAATTGAAAAGTACTAGTTAAATAGTATTTTAATTATTTATTGTAATAATATTTTTTATAATGGGATAAATATATTCGGATTCAACGGAAACCAGAGACAGTTTCTTCTTATCGCACAATAAAATGGAAAAAACAATATTAAATTATAGTTTTTTTTTTTAATTTTGATCTTGATGTAAACTGAATCTGGCTGAAGAATTTATTTTTATCAAATCAAAAACATGGCAAAGATATATGCAAAGTAATTTATTTGAAAATAGTTTGGGTACCTAAAACATGAAGACAGAATATTTTTACTGTTTTACAGTCGTGAGGTGGTGAAACGGTTGGTGGATTGGCAATACATTTCGCGTATGCGACTACTTTGAATTAGAGCCGTGAGGTGGTGAGGAATTTGCGTATTGGTACCACATTACTACATTTCGTGTTTGCCACGTTTTGGTGGTAAATGGTGAGGTGGAGGGGGGAGGATGAGAATTTTGTATAATTATGTGAATACCTCGCAAGAGTCTCAACAGCTTCCAAGTGGTGGGGGGTTAAGGGAGAGTTGGGATGAGTGGTGATAGGGGTTGGAGAAGGGGGTGATGTGGAAAGTGGGCAGGGGAGGGGGGAGAAGGATGTTTAAAAAAATATATAATATTATGTGAGTCCCAACTAATCCCGAGGGGGGGGGAGGTATGCTTGATTTAGAGTTAGGATGAATGGGAAAGGGGGGCTGATGTTTGAGAGGGGTTTGGGGGAGAAGGAGGGGTGAAGGGAGCGTGGTGTAGGTCAGGGTTTTTTTTTTCATTATATGAAGTAGAACAGTTATTCACCATGAGGTCTTTGACGCTTAGAATTTAGATAAGTTTACTACGTTTATGTGGCTCAACAATTTATTTCAGTATTTGAATACCTTATACAAACTCATTCTAATGTAGTATCTTGACCAACACCAACAGCAGAAAAGGTTTTTTTAGACAACAAAGTTGATGAACTTTTAAATCAACTTCGCGATTTTCGCATGTGTGGTTCTTATAAATTACATTCCATAAATGGTAAATTTATCATTTCAAGCTTAATTAAATATGACACTGACCTTGAAAACTATGAAAGAATAGCAGTGAACATTTTAAAACGCCACAGCTCACTATGATTATTGTTGCTTTGTTCAACAGCCAAAAATTTTTTATTCTTCATTAGGAAATTAAGAAAATAACATTATTTCTATTTAATTACATTAATTACAACGTTCAAATAATACTCATTTTTTTAATATTCGAATGAACTCTTTTTGCGCGCGTTGCGGGAATGAGAATTTCCAGAGCAATAATAATTATTAATTATTACTATCGTAATACACAGGAAGCTTTCAAAGGCTTTAGAGGTTTCTTTCTCCCACAAAGCAGGTATTCAATCAACCGTAACCTTTTAGCACAGGAAATCGGTCAAGCTTTACGTGGTAATTAAAAAGTTGGAAACTTTCTTCGGCTAAGCTACTAATAACAGGTATGGCTAATTAGCTTCGAAGCTTTTTCAAGCAGCCAACTGATACGATTTAGAACAGCAAAGAAACTGTCAGATATTTTTACCTTTAATGGAATGTAATAAATTTTACCTGGCTAGATATTCTTAAAGGATTAGAAAAGTTTAGATTCTGGGACACGCGTTGGTTAGATAAAAGCACTCAACGACCTTTTTGGTCTTTGTGGAGTAATGGTGTAATATTGAGTGGTATATAAAATTCTTGGGTTTGATTTCCAGTGTAGAGCTTTATAAAAAATGTTTATTTAAACTCAGTTACTTACTGTACTTATAACATTATTTCTCTTCACTCGTTCAGACATTTAATCAATATATATTAAAAAAAGTAAGTGTACAATGACTCAGAAACAAGTCCCTGTACGATCAAGGGAGTTATATGGTTTGGTAGCTCTCTATCCACCATCCACGAAGAAGGTTCCTGTTTTTACCCGAAGGGCGTGCTTTTGAAGATACAAGGGCTGGAAATTTCGCCATCTAAATTTCAAGAACAATCCAGAACATTCGAGAGTATTTGAAAGCATTACAGAACATTCCAGAACATCCTGGAACATTTTGGAATGTAGCGGAATGTTCTAGATAGTATAAAATAAAGTTATTATTCTCGTCTGTCTATGTGCAACAGAGTTTGATAGGGTTTTCATTATCATTTAGAGATATATATTTCTCCGAAAGGTTTAAATATATACATATAATACATGCATATTATATTTATTGAAAGTAGAGAATGGTCAAGCAACGCCTGATACAAGTCAGCTAGTTTTTAATAAAAATAATATATTACAAACAACTTCAATATATTATTTACGTAAGATTAGCGTAAGATTAGCCTTTTACGTAAGATTAGCCTTTCAAGTTGTACAGAACAAAAAAATTATACAATTCATTTCGTATTTGAACCACACAAAATTACACGCATATTTGAACTACGAATCAGAGTTTGTCAAACAATGAGTCTGGCGTAATTTGCACATGTCATAAATGTCAGTCAACTTTATTCAGCAATATATTTTCCATCTTGTTTTATTTTAGTAGATTATTAAAATTCTTTTAACGGAATGTTCGTTCCACTATTTGCATTTATCAACTTGAGTGATATGGCTACTTAAAGAAATGTCTATTCCTTGAAAAAAATATTCTTAATGAAGAACTATTTCTTCTTCATTATTTTTTCAGGATATTCTGTTAGACAACGGGCTTATGACTTCAAATAATCTTGAAAAGTGGTACCACTTCACCACAGTAGACGGCACACTTATAAACTGACAGCGGTAAATGTAAGTAAGGAAACTAATAAGTATTCCCATAGGCATGAAGATGGCATTAAAACTGAAACTCCATTAAATAAATAATTAGAACGAAATATCTACTTTACATATAAAATGGGAAAATCCAACGCACCCCGAAGTAAGTTCCCGTGCTAATGAGACACATGTGAACATAAAAGCGTCCCCTCAACTTAAAGCAGATAGTCCCTTCCGACTCCAAAGTAATTAATTACACATCACTTTGAGCATTTGTTAGCAAATATTTATGAAGTTCCACTGTCAAGGACTTGGCAGCAAATTGCTGACCTTTTCGCCTTTGAAAAGCTCTCGAAGCGCCGCGGAGGCCGAGCCGCGTTGATTCGAGTCAATGTAATGACGGAACTATTAATTAGTCGACCTTTTTTATTTTGAACATACTATACATTTTACAATAATTATTATTTATGTAAAAACCACTAATGCAGTTAGGCAAAATAAATTATTATAATACAATTATGTTTAATGTGAAAGTAATGTTTAAGAGAAAAGTTTTTTATCCACAGCACACAGGATAACTTATTATTTTTTAGCAATAATTACTAGCCTTTAACACCTATATAAATTGAAAAAAATCTTCCGAGAAAAAATGCATGCCGCTGACAGGAATTGAACCCGCAGCCTTCAGATTGGCGATCAGCTGCCCTACCAATTGAGCTACGTTGCAAATCATTCAATATGTTCTGGTATTTTTCATTCAACAATTTCACTAGAAAACAACCAACTTTATTTTTGTAGGCAAGGCATAGATAATTCAAAATCTTTTACTAGATGGCGTCGAGATTATATCTTCATTTATTGGTGAAATATTTTGACTTGTCAAATATACATATTTTTAATGATAAACTAATGTTTAAGAGAAAAGGTTTTTTATGCATAGCACAAAAGATAACGTGTTATTTTCAAGCGATACTTATTAGCCTAAAAGGCTTACATAAATTGAAAAAATCTTCCTAGGATAAATCTTCTTGTCCAACGCACCATTTTTGGCGAAATTGAGTAAAGTATGCAGTTGTTCTCCGAAAGCATTTATTTATAATATGATACAGTGAAAAAAAATTTTTTTGTGTGTTTTCAAGACCAGTTTGTCTTAATTTCACCAAAATTAAATTAATATTCCAAACTTGTTTATTCAACTCTGTGTCTGACATTCAAATTAAAAACGTGTTTTCTGCGTAATTTTAAACATTTGGAACGAATTTTACTTAAAAATAATAATTTCATTACTTTAAATCACTTTTGCAAGCTTAGAATTTCATAGAATATGCGTTTTTCATAAAAAAACTTTGAAGTGATTAACGTTTTGGTCTGTTGGACAAAAACGTACTAGAGCAACGAATTATTGGTAGATCACCTGTTTCAGACTAATAATTATTGCTAAAAAATAATATTTTACAATACAATTCATTATTTTTCTAAAAATATTCATACACGTATATATATAAATTCATAAAAGCTTTGAAAGCGATATTCACATAAAATAATTCAAACTACAAACGAGCATTCCACAAGCAACTCATTTTTTAATATGTATGATATAACAGAATATTTAATATAACAGAAGTATGTTCACCAATTAATAAAGGATTGATCGTTGGATACAATTATTTATTCAGAGACAAATGAAAGTATTAGTGCATCAATCCATGGCAACAAATTAGGGTGCATTCATCACGGGCTTGTGAAAACATAATAACGCTCGTTAACGCGAAAAACCGCCCGGGCCAGCGGACGGACTGGTCTAGCTCGAGAATCCTTTTCACGGCAAGTTATGCCGGGGAAAATGTCTGTATAATATAGCTACCTACATTATACAATACAAATAGATACCAATCCTTTCTATCATTTATCCGGCTTTGTCTAGGAATTAACTAGGCAAGTGTAAGTACCTATTTTCCGAAACCTTTTTTGATATTGGTGAGTTTTTTCGATTTTCTTAACGCATCGATAATATGTCCAACAGTCTACAAAAAAATGTTTTGTAAACTAGTTTCGACGAATATCAAAATATTAGTAATTTAATAATTCAAAGATCTTATAGCTCATTGTTGAAATAATAATATATCGACACATATTTTTAAGAGGTTAGCCGTGAAATTTCATTATGCTAGACCTCACTTTTAAAGTTAATTTAATAGCTTACTCGCAGGATCTCACATGGTAGATAACTGGTGTAAAATATTGCAGCCATTAATTATGCGTTAAGAAAATAAAAATAATGCTGGTAGTTCTCCGCCGAAGACAGTTAAAAATAACGTAAGTTGATATGGTCGAATTGGCTCAGTGGTCAGAGCACTTCCCGGCAAAGGAGAGGTCCTGAGTTCAAATCCAAGATATGACTGAATTTTTTCTGTCCCTATGTTTCACATTTATCGTTGGAGTTTCGTTATTGTCTTAAATTTTTAGAAAAATATTATTTTTATTATTTGTGCCGCGCAAATTTCCCAGTTCATATTAAGTCCAGATAAGCGAACATAAATTTTCACGTTAAATAAACACGCCACACCGGTTAAAAAATGTAACAGAAAGATTACTGTTTATAAGTAAGCTTTCCTAATACAATATTAATAATAATTTAATTTATACTTCAAAATACATGACAACTTCAAAGGTACTAATCATTATTGCAGGGTTCCTTTGAAGCCTCTTGTTAATTTCGTTTCTCGTAGCACAGATTTGCTTTGATTCGCCATAGAGCAAGTAACCGAACGTAGAGCAAGCAAACGAACGTAAAGCAAGTAACCGAAAGTAGAGCAATCAACCAAACGTAGAGCAAATAACCAAACGTAGAGTAAATAAACGAACGCTCAAAGGTTTTTAAAGAAATAATAAACGAGTATTGAGAAATAAGTTAATTTTTATGACCCATTATTGTCATACAGCTGACCTATATATGTGTCGTTCAATACAAAAGTTATATCACAAACAAATCACATAAAATATTCCCATTCCTATTGACGTATATTAACCATCAATGACCTATAACCTTAAGTATTTGCACCTCTTACAAGAGTGGAAAATATACCTAGTGTCTACGTGAGAGATGAAAAAGGTAATTTTTAAAAACGGGTTCTATATTTCCACGTGATTTCGATTTTTGATATTGATAAAGTTAGAACGACAAATTCAGTCATTTTTCATCGTTTTCGAGCACGATTGCCAAAGAACAAACAAACTATTGTAATACCACCATTCAGGACTGAAAATTTGCTTGAAATGGCTTCAGCCGTGACTAGGTGTCCAGATATGAATAGCCAGGTAGTTTCCCACCTTCTTCTTCCTCATTTTCTTCCCCTAACCAGTCTTACCACTACCTTTAGCCTCATATCAAATCCAATTTGAGAGTCTCACTGGTCCAGACGGAGAGAAGAGTTGGGACTCTTGTGCGTTATTCACATAAAAAGAAAAATTACAATAGATACCTACTTATTTAATTTACAAAATCAGTGTTCATTATATTATGTTGTGTTTTACTGTGTTTCACATATTAGTGTCCCAAAAATAAATAAAACAAAACACTGCCATTTTTTTACAACACATGGGTTGGTATTTTTCAGTAGCTATAATTATGGGACAAATTATTTTCTTTAGTCAATAAATATTAAAATAATGTTAGATCTGTGGTTAGAACGATTTCCAAGTAGATTAAAATTAAAATTTTTGAATTAATTTACAATATATTTGTAGGTAGAAATTAATTATATTTACATAAAGTATTTTGAAATTATATTTTTCATATTATACTTGTTTTTGAGATTGGAGTCACCTGAACTCAGTTGTGATAAACAACCATTCAGAATTAGAAAGTCCCTTGAAATGGATTTTAATGTATCACTCAAATACCTTTCAACCAACGTCATTCCCCACTATTGAGGATGCCATTGCTTGCTCACATAGGGGAGTTAATTTCAACCTAACTTGTTTCATTGCTCTTTTTAGAGAAATTGTTGTTGAATAGTTTTTGGAAAATACGCACGTAACAATACGAAAGTTGAAGTTTTAGAGCTCATAGCAGATCTAACTTTGCATGCTGAATAGAAGAGCACACTCTGCTTCAGATATTGGATGAAAACAATATTGACAATCTACATATTATATTATTTTATATTGAAATTAAAATTTAAATTTTATAGGATGAAATATCTTTTTTAAATAAAATATCAATGGAATGAAATATCTTTTTTTAAATAAAATTTCCATTGGATGCAACGCTCAAATAATCAAAAGAGGGCTTTATGATAAAATTAATTTGTACAAGCTCTGCAACTGGCCATTGTTTTCATTTATCGCACGACCCGTAACTGAAATCCAGTGGGTTTTTTTCTGAAAATAAAGAACAATGAGTTCCACCGCTAGTTGAAATGCTGTGCAGATTCAAATATATTTCGCGACGATTTCTATTGGTTAAAATAGAAAATAGCGCCACCTATAGATTATCGAAATGATTGAGTTTTTTTCGAAACCAAATTTAAATAGAATGGTACTGAAATATCAAATACAGTAAATCGGATTATTTTTATTTGGTCTTGAAATGGTCTTGAATATAGATATTACTTCCAAAATAAAGTCCTGCAAACTCTTAAATGCAGACTTTAAAGATTAACAATGAAATAACAAAATAAATAAATTTGTGTTTTTTTTGCTAGGTTTATTATTTCGGTTATTCAATCAACAATTTGAAAGAAACGAAAAAATAACAGAAATAAAATGCTCCTAAATATAATTATTTTTGCTTCCTCTTAATAATATTATTTGGATGATTTGTATAGCGCCGTTTTTGTACAAAATCACATCAAGGGCGCTACGATGATTTTAGTGCGCTATTAAATTTTTTTACATAAAGAAATATAATTTTAAAACCTTCTTCCGATTCTTTGCGAGGGAATAAACAAAACTCATTTAATTCAATGCGAATGAACGAAAAGTAAAAAAAAACTTAATTTTGCTATTTAAAGAAGAGTGATACATAATGTAAGCAAATATAGTTTTAAGAATGTATTTGGATCGTTTGAAATGGAATGTAATTCCTCCTATTTTGAATGCCGAGAATGAATGTACGAGTATTAGGAGTTGAAGTGAATAATGGCGGATAGTTCTCACAAAAACTAGTATTTCATAAACATGAGAGAATTCATGTTGGCGATTGGGTATGAATGTGTAATGGGTGTATGTGTATGTTTATGAATGAAAGTTAATGCAACTGAGCGCCTTTCTCGTGAGTTCAACCCTTTATCATCTTCCAACTCAAGAACCGTCCTATTAATCATATAGATCCAAACAAACGCTTAGAATTCCAAGTTCTGCTACACAATGCATTATGCCCGTACACGACACTGATGAAGTTCCCGGAGTGATGAATGGAATATTGTTTGAGTTAGGAATACTTTTGTGTACACAAACATTTCTTGTAAAGAAGTTGTCAGGACCAAAAGTCACATTATCAGTTTCAGGTCCGATAAATCGGCGTTCATTAAAATATTATTTCCACAGTTTCGTATGATAATATATCCGAGAATATAGGTATATCCAGTTTCTATCTATTAATTTAAAGAAAAAAGTCTGTGTGTTTGTTGCGCGCGGCGTGATTTGATTTATATACAAACCTACACTTTTATTCCAAATATAAGACCAAGCGCACATGAGCCACTATTTCAAAATAATACAAATCCATCAAATGGTGTTCTAATATCAAGTCGAGACGTTTGCATATCTCCATATTACACCGCATCGACGCAACTAACCGACAGATTAGGACATGGTAGATTTACATATTTGAAGGAGAAGAACAGAAAGATGACCATCATTTTACACAAAAAACACGAGCGGCAACAGTTAGTTAGTTAGTTTTTAAAAACCAAAAAAAAAATCGCCCTAAATTCGCTTCACCGTGTGTATGGGAGAGCTCCATACATCGCAATGAATTTCAAAATAGTCGCCTAATTTTAGCCTCGACACATGTGCGACTGGCCTTAATAATTAACAATAAATAATCTAAAAGAAACAAAATTTTTGGATACATTATTTTGGAATAATAAATTAATGAAGCAGGTATTGTAATGGGTATTGAAAAAATAAATTTCAATGAAAAAGAAATATAATTAAATTCACTTTTTTTACTTTACTTAAAAGAGATTAGCTAGATGCCATTAAGTGGGTTTTCCATTTTATTAAAAACATAAACAAAGCTTCTCGTATTGCATTAAAAATTATACAAATTTTCCAAACGTGAGAGAGTGCCGAGTTTTGAATGAAACATTAATAGGAAATTGATTTTTTTAAGTACAAATTTAGCGCAGAGGTTTTCATATTAAAAATATTAGGTCGGATTCAGATTTTTAAAAAGATTTCCAGATTTAAAATATTTGCTTTCAGATGAAAATCGAAACCTTATTCTAAAAACATTTATTCCTTCTTCCCCCTTCAAATTTTAATTTATTTTGCTATTTACAACATTTATTGAAATCAGTTTAGAAGACTGTGTTGAATTATTCAGATAACATCAATTTTAATTACCTTCTCAAATTCTTGAAATCAAAATTTCGAAAGGAAAGGATGAAAGTTGAAATATTCCATCAAAATTTCTCTGATTTAGCGATTTTTTAAATTGAACACCAGAGTTTAATTCTGCTGGAATATAATATCAGTGCGAAATTTTACTAGGAATCAAAATGAGAGTTTTATTTTCTTACCTTATTATTCGATAATAATCTCGATTACCAAATGTCCTAAAAAAATGAAAGTTCTTTATTTAAAAAAAGAGCAGTGAGATTTCGTATAATAAAGTTATTCATGACTTCTCAGAAATTGTTTTTGATTCGATTCGATCAATTTTTGATTTGATGGAATCTGTACAAAAATATTTCAGAAAACCTTTAAACGATTTTTTTATTTGTTTGATTTTTCTTCTAATTTTTATAATAACCGTACAAAACGAAAAGAAGTTGGTATACAAACCGATCAAGATGTATGATGAGGATGAAGGAAAAAATATGAATGGAGTGTAATTATGTGTAAACATAATAAACGTCCCCTTTAGCGTTTTAGGGTCAGTATTTTTATCTTTTTATCTATCAAGCGGAAATACGTAATCTTTTTTATGTAAGAAAAAAATAACAATTCTTTTCAGTTCGTTTCAAATATTTATACTGGATGCCATTGTTAAAATCCTAAAAAAATCAAAAATAAATCATTTATATTTCAAGTCGCTATCGTAACAATCGGTTAAACTTTTAAAATTGTTTTCTTATAAATTTTAAAAGAAAACGAATGTATTTTAGAAATATCAAATTCTCTTAATTTTTATTGGATTGGGTTAAAAATGAAGTTGAATGTGGTTAGCGTTCTTGACAACATTTTTCACTTTTTTTTGTACAAAATTGTATTATTTAGAAAATTTAATGTTTATTTTAAATGCATACACCGGAAATATAATTCTAAAACAGTATTTGTTTTTACGGAAAATTAAGAAATAAGATGTAAATAGCGCATTTAAGATATAAAGAAAACATTGCAAACTGAACAAAAGTGATGAAAGGGTTAAAAAAAGTTTTAGTGTGTGCATAAAATATGTAGATCGTAAACACGTGTACCGTTCCAACACTGAAACTCATTTCCCAAAGCAATAGCAATGATGTATTTCATATCAAACTATATACACACTGAATTGTACGTGTCTAACATTTAAATAAACTTCCCATTCAAATTTCACTAATTCAAAACAAAACGGTAAGTATTGGTTTGCTATTTATTATTTCTTTCACAAAAACAACAACACTCCTAAATGAGGTTTTTTAAATGGGAAACCAGTATCTACAACAATCACAGTTTAGTACAACCTACTTCGGACAAAATTGATGGAAGTACCTACGTAACTTTTTATAGGAACGTACTGTTTTATAAATTTTTGTTTATCTTTGAAATACCTAACTAAACTGATTAATGTTATTTATCTAGTACAACAGAGAGAGTTTAATTTTTTTTTAAATTTTAAAACATTAAGTCCCAAAAATATTTTTCAAGCTGTAAAATCGCCATGAAATATTGGTTGGTTGGCCAAGTTGGTTTTCAATGATCGAATCAGAATGTGTTATAACTAGAAACCGAACCAATTTTTCGCTATAAAATATCTGAAACAGAAGTATGAGTAATATTATAGTATTAATACTACTATTTGTCGTAGCTGGCAACGTTCCACTATTTGTAAACCGATTGGCCTGTGGAACATTTCGGGTTAATATTGGCGAAACACAATATTATGTTCAGCTAAGTGATTGAAAAGCCTTTGTTGTGGTATTGGAAATGAAATTAGCTGAATTCGTCAGTCAAACCAACATGTTATTTAAAATTAACTAATTGCTCAACAAGGCGCTCTATTGTGTATTTCGATTGTAGCATTCTAAATACTCTTTCAATTTTGGCAACGTCAATTTTCAATGAATGTATCAAATTAAGTAGTAATCTAAATTGCTTGTAATGTTCATATTAGTGAATATTTTCCAAATATTAAAGCTGTTCATCTCTTTAGATAATGTGTATTCAAAGACAAAAAAATATTTATTGCACAAAAATACGGAGTACCAAAGGTAAAACTTATAATGTTACATCGTAGTTTATTGGTCTATTTCTTTGTGTTTTTTTAGATATAACATAATTTCAGATTAAGAACAATTCATTAGAACATCATCAAGTATTATAATATTTCTTAATTTCAAGGCTTAGTTTTAGATTTAAAACCATCCGCCACAAACTAACTAACTAACTAACCATCACGCCGTTTCCCCGCAGGGGTAGGCAGAGAGGACGGACCCCCAAACAACTCGGTCTTGGCATACACTCCTTGCCTCATTCACATTCACATACATACTCTTCGTCTCATACATACTCTTCTATTGTTCCGACTCTTGACATCCGCGACAAAACGGTCATATCTCCTATAGCTCTCGCACCAGAGCTTATGGATTAAATCCCTGTGAGGTTCAAATACAATTCAAATAAAATTTGTCAAAATATTGGATCCACCTTCAGAAATGAAAAGCCCCTACGACGCACGCGATGTTCTGCTAGTTCCACAAGTCACTTAAATACTATAGTCGAATTTCGTCGAACCGCTCTAATGTTTTGTTTTTTAGCTTTCTTCGCTTTCAATTATTACAGTTCATTGGATTCCAGAAAATAGCTAGCTAGAAAGTAACTAGAGTCGTTTGACGAACGAGTTTCGTACTTGGTAAAAATCAGAAACGATTGAGTACGAGGTCGAAACAAATTAACTACACATTTTTTTGCTATTGATTTGAACTTAAACAATTCATCAAGGAGTGTTAACAAGTTCAGAAAAAATTTCATTCTAACCGATGACAATAATTGCCATTTAAACCGAATTGGATTGCGAGATTGTGGAAAACATTCGCGGGGGATCTTTTCTTTATTTCACCCTTACATTCTATCTAAATCTATAGTAAAATAAATCTATTTACCCGATGTCTTGTTTTGTCTATGTTTTATTTTTTTATTCGATAAAAAAAATACTTTCTAAAAATTGGATGGTTGAGATAGAGCTACTTTTTACAACATTCGGATCATCAAAGTATTTCCCAATATCAAAGTCATATCAACTAAATCCTTCTCTGTAAAACTTTTCTTGTTGGGTCGTAATTTTGTTGTTTTATTATGCCTTGTTACGATCTCTTTCCTGACCCCGATGCACTAGGTGCCGTGGGGGCAGATAATAAATAATAAAGTTGCCTGGTAAGAATGTACAACAACTTGCTCTACTACGATACTAAAACTCTTGTCGGTTAAAGCAAACGATAAAACGATAGTAAACCTAGAATGAAAACAACGTTTGACATACAAGATATGTTATGGTTATATTATTTGCGGAATAATCCCAAGGTTGTATTGAAAACAAATAAAAGCAATCGTTTTATTAAGGCAAAGCTTAATGCCAAATCACTATTTTGATTAATCTTTCTAACGAATTGGTATACATTATGAAAACCAAACAAAATATGCTTTAGTTAAATTGAAGGTTTCTCTATCGCTTCGCTTGAGTAGAATACAAATAAAAAATAGATTACTCAATAAAAAATATAAATGCAAACTACTACAAAAAATTATATTTTTTCAATATAAATGTATGATCGCATAAAGGAAACAACTTTTAAAAAATAGAGTTTTATAGCTAAGATTATCTGTGACAGTTTCACTTGATTAACTTTTTTGCTATCTTATAAAATTATTTACAAAATAAGTAAAAACCAGTTTTTTTCTTGAAATCGAACGTTTCTAGACTCCATTTGTCAAGCAATTTTAATGCTTGTTACCTACAATATAAGATATACCAAGAATATACACATTTTTGGCTTGTAGCTTCCTCTTAACGAGGCGGTTGATGACACATTGGGTAGGATTCTAGACTGGCATTCGAACAGGTTATGTTATGTGGAGTTAAACTTCGTACATCAAAATTTATAAAAATTACCTTTTTGTATACAATGATGTATCAGAATTCATCAGCACGAAGAAACACATTAAAGATATATTGTGTTCTCATTAACCTCAATACGTCAAATAATATAACTATTTGAGGGTGGTTTGAAATATGTTGCAACTAAAATATTTAGATAAACTACCAGAATGTTCATACCGGGGACAACCCATTTAATGTGGCTGAGTGGTAACAATCCTTAGTTACGAATCGCGGATTCATATCCCGACGTTGCATCTTAATTTTATACATTTTTTAGGTTATTTCATAATTTTTTAAATAAAAAAATCTAATATATAATATAAAAAGAAACCCGTGTTTCCCTACCCGCCTAATTTTCTTCACAGCCAGCCATTGCCCCCGACTGGTGGTTATAATGGTAGATAGCCCTTGGTAAGAGTTTAGTAGGTGTGGCTGTTTACAAGACCTCCTTGATCACAAGGCATATTCATTCAAATCATCCTCCTGACTTGGAAGGGATTTAACGAAAAATTTCGTTTTTTTTTTTTTTTCAATTTATCTTATTTACTAAAATACTTAAAATGTTTTAGTTAATTTGAAAAAATTAATTTAATTAATTTTTTGGAGGTTCCCACACAAGTTAGGCTTAAATTTAAATTAAATTTCGCCAATAAACAATTAAGTAGATAATGTTAATTAAGTGTTAATCTCAAGTGACCTACCAGGTAAGTATTGTACTGTATATTTTCTCCATAAATAGTTAAGTAATAACATAGATCACTGTAGAAATGTATTATAAGTTTGTACAGCGCCCTTGAGGTGATTTTGCACAAAAACGGCGCTATACAAGTCATCCAATTATTATTATTATTATTATTATTACTATGCTGATTTGATTCAGTGTCCCGGCCTTGTGATCTAGATGGTTTTGCTGTGCGTCGGTAGAAGTGGGTGACGAATATGTGCTTTTATTATTGGAAGGCCGCTGAAAGAGACTGTGTCGGTGAGTCTGGTACTCGAATGCTCTAGAAAGTTCACGAAGGTTATTTTAAAGAAGGGTTTAAAAATTTTAGGTTTTGTACCAAGAGTGGCTAAAGATTTTACAAATATTAAAACTGCTTTACACATCACTAGTGAGCTTTTTAAATTATACACTAAAAATACCAAAAGAACAAATAAACTAAACGTATATACTAAGGTTATCTAATATATTAAATTTGAGTGACAGAAGAACTGTTTTCGATCTAGTATTTCTATTTAAAATCTTGCATAGTATAATTGACAGCCCTGAATTATTGGCGTTTATAAATTTGAATGTGCCAGCCAGAAACACAAGGTCAGTACTACCGTTTTATTGTAGTAATACTACGACCAGGGCGCAGTTCAATATACCACTACACAGAATTCAAAACTTGGGATATATGTATTCGCACATAGATGTATGTAATATGTCACTGATACAATATACACGTGAAATAATCAAATCATTTATACATGATACAAGTACTCACTAAAGAAGTTCTTTGATATATTTACCAAACTACATAGGCAAATTTATTAAACATATCTCTAACCATATCTTAGTAATGAAATGTATAATTCATAGAAGTATTATAAACCATCAAAATCTGTAGTATTATTTAGACATAAAAAAATAAAATTTCGTCATTACATATTAACTTAAATAAAATATTTATTTATTTATTTATTTAAACGCCCATTGGGCTTTTACATACATTGTTATTAGTGTTATTACATTAACTATGTGACATTTAAAAGTTTACGTACATATATAAATAAAATAGTTATTATATCTGTAGTACATAAATGTTTTACAAATAATACAGAATACCATTATGGAGAACAGTTTTTTTTTTTTTTTTACTTACTTAGAAAAATAAATGGATTGAAATTAATCAGCATTTATAGGGACTTAAAATCATATTCGAATTGTTATTTAAATTACAATATTAATTTGTAAAGTTAAAACATATATATTAAAGTTAAAAAGTCATAAAAAAAGAGTGAAAAAACAGAAGCTAAAAAATGGGTTTTTCACTATGGAGTGGATAAGTCATACATTTCAGCAAAGTGTTTATGTAGATTTCGTTTAAGCACTGCTACGGAATCTCTAAATATATCAACAACATTACCAAATTTATTACCAAAATTTTGTATTCGATTTAACTATATGTGCGCTTGATAATTAGATTTGAAATTGTCACAGAAAAAGGTGGAATTTTGTCTCGTATTTTTGGAAGGTACAAATAATTTTATTGTGGCAAGAATTTCAGGGCTGTCGATTCTATAATTAATAATTTTATTTAGTAGAACAAGGTCGGAGATAATTCGCCTATCTGACAGCGTAATCAAATTTAGTTGATGCATGAGTTGGATATAATTTATATTTTGGATTGGAATATTCAGTTTAAAGTTAATAAATCTTAAAAATTTGTGTTGTACCCTTTCAATGTTGTTGGAATGTACTTTATAAAACGGGGACCAAATAGGCGAATTATACTCTACTTGACTTCTTACTAAAGATGTGTACAGTGTGTTCAAACATTCTAGTGACTTGAAGTCACATGCGGTTCTACATATAAAACCAAGCATTTTTAGGGCTTTATTTGTGATTTCATTTATATGCGGATTGAATGTTAACTGTTCATCAAATATAACACCCAAGTCCCTGATTTGAGTGACAGCTGTCAATTTTACATTATTAAGCGAATATTCATAAATTGTATGATTTCGTATTTTACAAAAACGAATGACCTGACATTTTTTAATATTAAGAAACAGAGAGTTGATGATGCACCAACGATATAGTTTATTTAAATTAAGTTGCAAAGTATAACAATCGTCTAGACTGCGTATTGTTTTATATATTTTCAAATCATCTGCGAAAAGAAGAACTTCTACATCTTTAAATATGCTAACAATATCATTAATAAATAACAAAAAAAGAATTGGTCCCAGGTGAGACCCCTGAGGGACCCCACTTGTGGCTTCGAAAATGTAAGATTCCACAGATTTTATTTTGACACATAGCTCTCTTTTACTAAGATAACTATCAATCCAACTTAACAGATTACCCTTGATACCCAACATACTTAATTTTTGTACAAGGATATGTCGCCTAACTTTGTCAAAAGCTTTGGAAAAATCAGTATATATTGAATCCACTTGATGCTTCAAGGCAAGAGAATCAGTTATGTAATTTTCGTATATGATCAAGTTACTTAGGGTGGATTTACCTGTGATAAAGCCATGCTGGTTGGGTACAATAATATTATTAATTTATTTACATATTACATCTAGGACTAACGATTCAAATAGTTTGGGAATAGCGGACAATATACATATTGGTCTGTAGTTTGATACATCGCTTTTATCTCCCTTTTTATGAATAGGCGTAAGATAGCTTTTTTTCCACTGTTTTGGAAAACACCCTGACGACAAAGACTTATTAAATAGTAAAAATAATGGATAAGTCAAACTGCGAACACAAGATTTTAAATATATTGGAGGGAAACCATCCGGTCCAGCGGATTTATTAGTATCTAATGCTTTCATAGCCTTTTCTATAGCGTTTATTTCAATAAAACAATGGTTTAGGTTAAGTGATTCTTCAAGTGATATATCATTTGGGATTTCATTATCAGTAATATTATCATCATAAACACTTTTGAATAAATCTGCAAAAAGATTGACAATGCCTTCGGTATTATCCGCACAATTGTTATTCAGATACACAATATTTGGTAAACTACAATCATTTTTTCGCTGAGCATTAGAAAAGTTCCACAATTTTTTAACATTATCATGAACCTCCATTTCTATTAAACTAATATAATCATTACAACATTTTTTAGACAATTCTTTGCACTGCTTTCTTATGTTAGTAAACATTATATAATCATCGACGTTTCTAGATTGCTTATATATTCGGTGAGTTTGTTTTTTAGTATAAATCAATTCTTTTAATTCTTTTGAAAACCATGTAGGGTAAAGGGATGCAATAAAATTAACTTTTGGAACATGACGTTCTTTTGAAGTGTTTAGGATTGAATAAAATTGTTGGACTTGATTCACAATATTGTTTTCATCTTCTAGAAATGACCAGTCTATATGGTCAAGATAATCAATTATATTTGGGTAGTCAGCTTTTTTAAAATTGTACGATGAAGTTTTTAATTTCTGCAATTTTCTAGACTCATTTGTGATAATAATATCTAACGCCGGATGGTGTTGGTCTAAAGGTAACAACAATTCATCCGATTGTTCTACCACTGTCCTTAAGTCACTAGAAAATACTAGGTCAAGCATTCGGTTATAAGAATTATGCACTTTATTTAACTGTTTTAGTCCTAGGAAAAAAGACATATCAAGCATTTCCTTAGATTTGACACACTGCACTTCTGTTTCGTTAATAATCACTTCATTGTTCTTATCGAAAGACCAGTCAATTTTCGGAAGATTGTAGTCGCCTACAATTATAAATTTGGCTTTAGGATATTTATATTTTAGTGTTTCTACATCCTCGATGTGGTTCTTGTATATTTGCAGATCTGACATTGGTGGAATATAAGTACAAGCGATAATGATTTTTGTGGATGAAATATTTAGCATTACAAACATCTGTTCAACGCTTTTGTGTTTAACTGGCAATTTTTTAGATGAAATGTATTTTGATATGCACACCATTACACCTCCTCCTTTTGATTTGTTGCTTGTAATGGGGTCACGGTCAAGACGATAGATGTTGTATTTATTGAGACCTAATTCCGATGAATTGATGTCCTCATTTAACCATGTTTCTGTTAATAACAAAATAGCATGTGGGAATTTGGGAGAAGTTATTTTGAGATGTTGTAATTTGGTTCTCATTCCGCGAACATTTTGGTAGTACCCAAACAATTTTAGGTGCTGTTTAAGTTTTTTGGCACGTTTTTTATTATTTTTGGAACAGAGTTTATGTACTTAATTGTTATGTTTGTTTCCCCATCCGCTTTTCTCGTTTCAAACTCTTTCCAAACATCCGTCATTTGTTTCCTTTGCAGCTTCGTGAGATCTTGTTTAACTTTGATGCCATTTTTCAGTTTATATTTATTTATGATTATTTGCTTAGCTTGATATGAATCTTGGAGTTCTACTTTTATGGGTCTGATCTTGTCAGTTTTTCTTACGCCAAGCCGATATATTTTAGAAATATTTATCTGTAATGTATCATCGATAATTTTTAACGTTGAACATACTTTGTTGTTGTCATCAGATATCCTGTTGGTTTGATTCTCGTCTCTACTTTCAGGTACGTTCAGCAGAATTAGATTTATCGAACGTAAATTCCTTTCTGTTATCTCGGTAATTGCGTCACATATTTCCATTGAAGTAGATTGAGTAGTTCCAGTTATTGCAGGTTGGTTATTAATAATATTTTTGTATGCGGATAGTTCACCCTCCATAGTCCCCATCTTCACTGCCATCTGTCCCGCGACGCCCAGTAACTCGGTAGTTTTTGGCATTATTTTTGCAAGTTGTTCTTTATTGAACTTATTAGATGAGTCGGTAATTATTAAATGTATTTGGTTAATAATTTCCTGAGCCTTCGCCATACATTGATTAGCATCCATTTTTATTTTAGAGGTTCGTAATATTAAGTTAGGAAGTGAGTGATGACCCTGCACCCTGCACACTCAACTGCGTATCGCGTAGCGAGTTGCAAGTGATTAAAACCCTAATTGGACAGTTCCGAACTCCTGCAACTTTCCGAACTCCTGCAACTAGCTAATTCCCCGATACAGCGGTTTCGTACTATGCGAAACCAATACCGAACCAATACCGAAACAATAATTCATGTATGTATGTATATTTCTTTGTCATGTTAAATTGTACTGCCTTTATGTATATATGATGTCTCGTTATTTAAAAGCCCTCTGGGTTTAAAATAAGATAAATAAATAAATATGGTTCAAAACTGAGTGGCGCAGTAAGTCGGTGAGTCTAGAAGGTTCCGGATAATTCAAAAATGTTCTTGACAGTGGAATCACAGTAACGTGTGGCGGGGTACAGCAAGTACCTATATACATATGCGACATGTTCTAAGTGGCACGGGTACGTTTCATCATCGTCCTGGTGAAAGACCAATATTCAGAATCGAAACATTGCATGAAACAGTCGTGTTTAGTAACCAAATCTGAGTAGCCAGGAACTTCCTCACCTTCTCATTTTCCATCTTCTTCCTTTACCTACCATCTTCAGTCTCATAATATACCCCAGTTGGGGAGGCCGTAGTCTCACTGTAATTGGTATTCATGTGCCATACCAACTCACATAAAAAACTAAGCCTCTTAAAAAGCTTCAATTTGTTTTCGCCTCGGAGCGGACTATAAATTGAATATATTTTCACACCGCCCCGCTCCTATAAATTCCCTTTCAAGAGAGTGAAAACATTCATTCACGTAATAGTATGTCATTTCTCCTTATTGGCGGGAAAAGGTGCAAACGAATGACGCGGGGGGCGGAAAGGTCAAGAGTCGAAGTTCTTATACTACAACGCCCACTGGCCGTCTTCATATCGCAAGAAACCAACTGATTCCACTTTATTTTATTTAAAGCATCTGGAAACCAAAAATATTTTCAACGATATTATAAAGAAACTTATAAAATACTTCAAACAATAGCAATTTATTAACTTTGGTGTATTATTAACCAAACTGGTTTTCACCTGACCCTATTTCGGACAACTTTAGACTGACGATCTCGACGAATTATAATATCCCTAGCAGGATGAAATCGGTGCGAATGAATTGACTGTTTTCACCATTAAAATTTAACAGTAATTAAAATGTACATACAAAAATGCCAAAATATTATCGTGGAGAAGTATTATCGCGGTCAAAAAACACCAAAATATAGGCAATGTTACTGAAATTCAAAATTAAAAGCATATATGTATTTACAATTATTCTCTGAAGTTTCTTTATTTAAAAAAATATATGTATGGATGTAAAAATAGAGGCAGTATTTTGTACAAATGTGTTACTGTCATAATTTACTTTCACTATGCAATAACTGTGACGAATAAGAAAAACCGTTATTATGCATTATTTTTTAAAATAATTTTTGTGCAACTTTTACAATCTTGTGATAAGAAACCCAGCAGATATATTATATACGAAAGAATTAATTGAACTAGAGAAAAATATTCAGTTTTTGTATAACTATGTTCAATATCTTTCTTAGAGTCTTGAAGTTATGTGAGAAATGGAATATGATTGATCTATTTTAATTTGTGTCAATAGTTAAGCCAAGATATTTGATATTGTCTACTCTTCCGAAAGGTTAGCAATTACACTGATTCAATTATTATATTAATTTATGTACCCGAATATTATATCAATTTAATAATTAATTTTTTCACAATTTTTATTAATGTAAATACCGCACATGAGTTTCAACTGCTCCCAACCATCTGGAGCAATAAGATTATGGTATCCATAATTGGGGTGTTTTGTGAGGGTGAAGGTAGCGGGAGGGGGAGGAGATGGGGGAGAGGAAGGTGGAAAAATACTTGGCTATTCAGATCTGGTCACCAAACATGGCTAAAGCCATTACAGCAACGTTTCAATTCTGAATGGTGGTGTTAGACCGTGCCGATACTGAGAGTATCTTCCACTCTGGAACGTGCCGCAAATATACAATGTATTATTTTAAATGACTGTAAAGTGACACAAATTAATCAAATAAAATTTACTTGCGCACGCCGGGATTTGAACCCGTGACCTCCAGCTTGCTAGTCGAGAGAATTACCCTTAATGTAATGAACAACTGATTATTAAAACTCAAAATCATAGCCACTTATCGTTTTTAACCGACCATATTAATATGCATACATATTTTGAAATTCCGATTTCCCATATACGCGTTCTCACTATTTTTGTAATGTACCTACTGATTCTGTACAGAAAGAAAATCTCGCCCTGAAATTTATTGCGAAGAGTTTACCTCGACAAGAAATCTTGCAAATTTTAAAGATTTTTCTCAACCGGATACACACGTTAACCTTCCCATTAGCTCCTCCATTTGAGAATGTATTTATCTCACCAAGTTTCTCATATGAATTTTTGATTCCTGCAACACGTCTAAAATTGCTTTAACTTCGATTCTATTTCGTTTGTACTGGTTGCAAGATATATTTATTAATGGTTTAAAAACAACACTATAAATGAAAACATTTAATTCTAGAGAAATGCATTATTATGATTATAAAACTGGATACAAATTGAACGAAAGCACAAAAAAACAATTTAAACAATCCTGTCTACACAATATCTTGAATGTTTTTTTACTTCAAAATAATTTTGATTAATATGTATCTATATACAAAATTGTTATAAGTTTAAAGTAGAGTCAAATGTAGATTTTCAGAGTTATTGGTGTTTATTTAGGTATGGCAGTTTTCTGTAGACTATATAACAATGAATTTTACCTCTGAAATCAACCGTCTGACCGTAACTACATGAACCACATGTTCTGCGGAAAATGGCCAGAGCTACCAAAAATACTAAATACATGTAATTTACAAGCGGCGTGTACAATGTGTACATATGCTGCAGAAATGTAATCGTTCGAATGTTAGGCAAGTAATCGTTCGTCTTTCGTAGTACGGTTGGTTGCAAAAATCGCATATAAAATATTAAATACATGTAATTTACAAGCGTCGTGTACGTATGCTGCAGAAATTTAATCGTTCGAATGTTAGGTAAGTAATCGTTCGTCTTCCGTAGTGTTTGTTGGTTGCGAAAATCCCATATAAAATTGTGCAGAAAACGCCCACGGCATTCAAAACACTTATGAGTATTTCTCAAAACATATTTTGCAGAAAACAGCCAGTAAACTGGTCGATTTTACAAATCTGCTGAAGACGTAAATTATGATATTTTGTATAAAAGCGGCCTGGTAGGTTTTAGTAGAAAACAGAATTAACTTACTCCATCGGATGACATCACCATCTTATGTTTGCCAAAATTGTGGAATGGTTGGTTTTTGCATTACTACGTTCAATAATGCTAGTCATTTGTTATTGTATTAACAGCAGTGAAATGTAAAACAATTTACGATTTTTTTTATTAATTAGAAATAATAATGAATAAATGATGTAATTCAAAGTTAAACTCACCAAACACGAGAATTATTCAAGGAATCAATGGTCTGTGAGGTAAGTAACTACTGAATCCAATAACGATTGTTTCGTTGAATATTGAGGTTAGGTTTATCCTTGCCTATTCCATTATTCCGATACAAATGAATATTGATACGGGTAAAACAGGGGATGGCAAAAATAAAGGAAGTACTGGTAATATGGTCTCATCACTAAGCAGAGAAAATTCATTATTATTTATTTGATCACCAACCAACAGTTCCACTGCTAAAAATTTCTAGATGGTTCTATACTATGATGAGACGATGAATCTTTAAATTATTAATTATTGACCATTCTTTTCGACTACAATTTTAGTCGAAAAGAATTAAAATTGTAGTCGAAAAGAATGGTTAATAAATAAAAAATTCTGGATGGGTTTATACTATAATGAGACGATGAATCTTTTAATTATTATTTATTAACCATTCTTTTCGACTACAATTTTAGTCGAAAAGAATTAAAATTATAGTCGAAAAGAATATTTAATAAATAAAAATTTCTGGGTGGGTCTATACTATAATAAGACAATGAATCTTTAAATTAATATTTATTAACCATTCTTTTCGACTACAATTTTACCATAAAATGCAGTAATTCAAAGTTCTAAGCTTTGCTTTGAAGGAAACAGTTTTTTTTTTTAATTTCGTTTTTGATTTTCTTTGAATGAGTGAATGAAATGGAATCTTGAAAGTGGAAATTAATCCACTTTCTATCATCGAAACTAAGCAAATAGATCCGTTGTTAATAACAATGCGTTTTTTTTTCAACTTTCGGTGGCAGTATTACACACACACATGTGCAAAATACGCAATTTTTTTAATATTCGATGACATTGTATTTAAAAATCCACAGCAGTTAATGTACGAAATAAATGCCGGTACTCTCTGTTTCAGTTTAGCGGCTATTAGGGAGGAAATTTCAATCCTCGGTCAAACCAAAAAAAATATATTGTCTACCAGCCGGCCTAAGAAAATATGTATAATGAGACCATGAATATATACATAATATCGTGTGGCTGAAGAATGTAGACGGGGAAGAAGACTGACCGACGGGAAAAATATAATATTTCTTTGCAAACGCTAAAAGCCCATTATTATTTTGTTAAATAATTGATTAAAATAAAACAAGGTACAGATTACATGTGCAAAAGGAAAAAAATAGGCGAATCCCTACACACTTTTCATCAAAGATAATTTCACAAAATGAATTATATTCTAGGAACTTCTAAATCTACCGCAAGTACCGCAAGGTTCTTACTTTTAACATAAGTTTGTTTGTCTTTGATCTACGACGCATAGTGTTCATATACCAGTGGCGTGTTGAGATTTCTTTTTCGAATTACCCAATTATACAAGGCGAAAAAGACCGTTCCGACTTTCTAAGAAAAGATATTACTTTTTCCCGTCGGAGATTAGGTGCTCTTTAAAATTCCAGACATTTTTTTTCTCACAGAAATGTGTTATTTGACAAAAATCTTTGATGGTGAAATACAGAACGCAAGTTTTTAAATCTAAAAATTCACGAAAATCGGGAAATATTCAGGGCACGTTTCTGCCGCGTGTGTGTTTACCGTGATACTGGTTGTGACAGGTAGTATTCTGCTATAAGACTTCGGGAATCCATCAAGACATAAAGGTGGAAAACGGGAAGTGGCTGGTAAAACTTGTTCATCTCTCAAAATCTTGAAAGGCATAATTCTAGGAAGTCTGTTATTGGAAATGGGAGGTGAATCTTCATAATCTACAACGGAGGTTAATCTCAAATGGATGTGGTTTTATTATTAAAAAAGGATACAGTATGAAATGTTAAATATTTTTCTGATCATAATTTTAATTTTTTGGGAAATCGTGAAAAGGTATCCTATGTAGGTACATTTTCCGTAAAAAATATCAATCGGTGTTGTCAGGCATCATACAATTTTGGTTTCTCAGCATTAGCTATGGGACTTTAAAGTATGCAGTATCCATTTAATTACCATAAAGTTGATAAAAACGCCATGCTCTTAGACACATTTTATTAAATTAAAGTAATAAAGTCTTTTGACTAAAGTGAAACCGGGTGGTGAAATAATGTGTAAAACTCACCAATATCATCTCTTGTGCAGTGTGAAAATAGAAAATCGGTAGGTACCTGTAACAAAACAAAAAAATAACAATAAAAGAAATGTCTTATAAATAACATGTTCCGGAGTAAAATATTAGACGTTAAATATAAAAAGGTCTTGAATTAACACTTAATAAATATATATTTTCAGTTCATTTCCAACATATTATTATTCAGAAGGAGTTGGGGAAAAGGAAGGTGGGGAAGTACCTGGTAAATCAGAACTCATCACCAAACACGGCCAAAGCCATTTCAAATAACTTTTCAATTCTAAATAGTTGTATCTAAATTCTAATTCTAAATTCCACCAGGGCGATACTGAGAGTATCCACCATACTGGAAAATGCCGCAACTATGCTATGTATTATTTTAAATAAATAATAATACAATTTAATCAAATAAAATTGGGCTTGCTAGTCGAGAGCCTCACCCTTCGACAGCGGAAGCCGTCTCTTTAACAAAAAGATTCCAGATATTTGTTAGATTTTTTTTCCAATTTTAATGCTAATGGGAATGGAAATTTAATGAAATAAGTAATATGTTAATACTCGGGCTAATCCAGGTCGTAACCATCAGTTTAAGTATTAAAGTAGTGTTAAATCATATTATCCCGCTTTTCATTGATAGTTTAGTATGGTAGAGCACACTGGAACGGAAATTTGATCTTTTTGACAATCCCCTCCTAGGAGAAATTCCAATATTGGCTGTCCCCTTTGGTATAAAGGACAACCTTTCAATGGAGCATACAATACACATCTCCAGAGTATTGACTTGTATACATGGAAATCATAAAATCACCCCTGTTGTAGATTTTGTCACGATTTTGTAGCTTATTTCCACTCACAGTAATTAATAATGATTTGTGTCGTTTATTTCCACTCACAGTAATTAATAACGATTATGTTGCTTATTTCCACTCTCTGTAATTAATAACTATGTTGGTTATTTCCACTCACCGTAAAATAACGATTATGTTGCTTATTTCTACTCACAGCATTAATTAATAACGATTATGTTGCTTATTTCCTTGTCACAGTAATTAATAACTATGTTGATTATTTCCACTCACCGTAATTAATAACGATTATGTTGCTTATTTCCACTCACAGTAATTAATGACTCTGTTGATTATTTCCACTCACCGTAATTAATAATGATTAGGTTACTTATTTCCACTCACAGCATAAATTGATAGCGATTATGTCGCTTATTTCCTTGTCACAGTAATTAATAACAATTTTGGATTAATCGGTGAACTTAAAATGGTAAGACAATATTAATAAGTCAGTGGTAATTACCTATTATGTTGTGATAATCAAATGTGTTTATGGATACGGTTTGCACGTATCATTACTTATGACATAAATGAAATATTATATATAATTCTCAATATCTTTTAAATTATTATAGTAAAAAGTGAAAATAAAGTAATGCAATTTACAATTGCTGAAGTTTTTTTCGGTGGTTTATTTTCGTTACGATATATCATTCAATGTTTTTATATATGCATTTAAAAAAATAATCAGTTATTTCATCACCAGCAAATTAGTTGTCTATTAGATTTAAGGCAATATAATAATAATAACATGGCATTTACATAGCGCAGTTTATTGTCATTTCACTTCAAGTACGCTTTACTACAACAAACTTAAAAATGGTAATTTAGTATTAGTGGTCATATTCTTAAAATTATTCCTAGTGCACCTTACCCAATAGAGATATAATAATGTAACACAAAATAAACAGTTTATACAAAGCGATGAAAAAACAAAAAAATAACAATAACAGCAGGACTGGACAAAACAAGAACATTAAAACTAAAACATTATCAGAAATGAGAATCTTAATGCAAAATCTTTGTTTTTGGTTTGAATATTTTATCACTTAGAAATATTACGGATTCAGTAAAATAAAATACTGCCAGTAGAATACATCTTGGCCTTTGAAACAGTGGAGATTTTTTTATAATTATATTTATAAGCCCTCCAAAAATAAAGTATTAAGTCTGTAAAAACTGATTTAAAGTGCAAAATCTCCTACTTACGAACCCCTGTTCGTATATATACGTATTGTATAATGTGGCAAATGAAATAAAATGAAAAAAGGTTTTTTAAGATGTTTTTTTTTTTCATAAATCGTAACAGCTTACCAGCTAGAATACAAACCTTATCGTCATCTACATAAGGAGTGTTATTGACAGTATGAAAAATATTGTGCTTCTGAACGTCAACAGTGTTAAAAAATATTTTTTTTCTACATTTAAAAGTTATAATATAATAACGCCGTTTCCCCTCAGGGGTAGGATAGGATGATAGAGCGCCACTCTACTCTGTCTCGGCACGCACTTCTTGTTTCATTCACTTTCTTGTATCGTCTGATTATTCTGTTATTACTTTTTAAATCTTTTATTCCCGAAAGCCCTTCTGGGCGGAAGGAGAGAGGCTCCTCCGACTACCTCTCACCCCAGAAGATAGGTGGAAACTTGAGTGGCAAACGGCCAACGTGGGAAATGCCCATCTCATACAGGACCCCACCGAGAGACAGCCTGGGTTCTCACTGCCTCGCAAAACCTGGTCCGCCATCAATAGGTTAAGGTGCTCCCATAGCCGCTGTGCCCACATGATGCACAGATGGGGCCTTAAAGAGTCGGCGATGTGTGAATGTGGTGCGGTGCAGACTACCGAACATGTGGTCAACGAATGCCCGCTCCATTCATTCCCCGGCGGGATTGATGAGGTCCACATGGCGACGCCTGAGGCCCTAAAATGGCTCGCAGATCTAGATGTCCCCCTCTGACCCCCACCATACGAAAGAAGAAGAAGAAATCTTTTATTCAGCCTTAAAACGTACTAACGTACGTTGTAAAATTTTGGCTTGAAAACTTACATTATTATTTAATTTAATTCTTGTCGTTACTCGATTAAATTATTTGTCATATAAATATTTTCTTTACACTCCTTTCTTCTGTCGGCCGCTCTACATGACCAACCGATCTAAGCGTCGTTTCCAATCTCAACCACTACGCTTACATCAGACAAGCATTTGTAACACGGACATGCACAGTTTAATAAAACGTACGCTTTAGAGATCTCATTTCTACAGCATTCAGTCTACTATAATCCTGCGTCTGCTAAATAATATATCTTTACGGATAAATACGGTTAAAGTAAATAATCGGGAGGCACGGTGCTGGAAAAATGCCAAGGAAGGTGTAGTGAGCTCTTGCCGCCAGTTGACAGGCACACAACTTTACACATTGAAATAAATGTTTTCCAATCCGGCTGTAAGCTATTTGTACCTTAAACTACCCAAAAATAGCCTTTTTTCTATTTCTGTGTTTTAAACTTTAAGTTTTGAGGTTAATTTATCAGGCATCCAATAATAGGTGAGGATATCATTAAAAAAGTACAGAAATCAGAAATATTGGTTTTCAAAGCACACGGAGGAGTAAAGAGTATGGGAGACTTCTGTATCATTGAAATTGGAATGGGAGTCACGATCCTCAGCAAAAAGTCAACCACTATACAAGAAGTCTGGATGAAGGCCTCCCTATGCGTGCTTAATCATACTAGTCATTTTTTGTCACCAACCATAGAAACAGATTGGTTGGTAGAAACTGTCCCCAATATTATGCATTACTACGAAGTGAAATATGACGGTATTTTTAAATATTAGAAAAAAAAATTCATTCATGAATATATCATATAACTATATGTTTAAATCATTGCGATTTGGGAGGCAAGTACGGGTACCGCTGCCCCGGTAACCAAACCTCTACCATATGTCACCACGAGTGGTTGGCTACTTCGTTGGTGACTTAGCAGGGGTAACCAGATTCACGAGGTTTGTCCGGGATTTGCGACAGATGCCTCAGAATGGATTCATACGTCCGTCACTCTTGGACACCCTGACCCCCAGATTCCATCCCACCCCTCATAACTTTGTCATTCCCAGAACTCTCCCTCCTTTCCTAAAAAGACCCTCCACATAGCATCCCTAAAGATGACACAGACTCTGAGGGGAATTATTTTCCTCGCGGTCTCCTGTGTGGAGCTTATGTAAAAAAAATAAAAAAAATACCGGATACAAATATATACAGCTTGAAATGGTTAACATTGAACTGCGTTGGTTTTATTTAGTTTTAACTCGATTAAATAAAGCAGGGACCACTACCACAGTCTCACGGATAATTTTACTGTTTGATTAAAGATCAAAACCGTAAAATTAAGCTTATTTTGGTTTTCACTACCGTCATGGTGTTACATCTTATAAAAGAATTTGGCCTTCTCCATAAATGTTCTCAACCGCTCAGGTCCCTTGTCATTCTTACCAGGTAAGTATGGTATATTATGTGCCTGTACAAAAAAATCCATAACTCCGTCACTCTATCCAAATATTTCTTTTTTTTCATTTTTTTATACCGTAATTGTTACATTATCTAGCGATTCCGTTCATTCAATTTTGCTATTGACTTGCCTACCAGTGGACAATGGACAATATCAGCGGGAACATAACAAGTTAATCGGTTTAATTGTTGGCAGATGAATCATCTAAATGCGTTTAAGATTGGCGATTGATTGATTTTATTCATTAATTTAATTTATTTAACATATAATATATCCAGCTAACAATAAATCCACCCTAATATAATAGAACTTCCTTCTTCTTCTGGCGTTAGTAAGATTAAATTGTTAATTTTAATTTTAGTTGTAAGTTGCCAAATATGTAAATACTCGTGTATATGTCGTTAAGATAGTAGTTATAGGCCTTAGTCGTAAGTCACTAGATATAAGTCTTAGAGATAAGTCAGTAGTTCTAGTATTAAATATTTAAGAAATATATTTGTACAGCGCCCTTGAGGTGATTTCTCACGAAAACGGCGCTATATAAATTAGCCAAATATTATTATTATTATTAATATATTTGTACAGCGACCTTCGAGTGATTTCGAAAAAAAACGGCGCTATCTTCCAAATATTATCTGATAGTATTATTACGCTAGCGTCTGGACTGATTGGTCGAGTTCAAATCGTATGTTTCGGGTAAATCCCGAATAGGGGGTCTGCAGTCAAAATTCGACCTCTATGCCCCTCAATTTTTACCAACCGTAAGGTTCATTTCGGTTTGCAGGCGACCGGATCCAAAAAAATAAGACCAGATTTCAAACTGAAATAGGATCGCCTCACGTAATACGAGATTTCTTAAAAAACATCGTTTCTGCTCATATAATATAATATATAAAAGATAAAATATGTTTTAGAAAGTTCATAATCTATTGGATTAATTTTATTACAATGAAAATTATCTACAATTATGTGATTATGTTTGACGTTTATAAAAAATCATCAAAAAATCAGTTTCTTGAATATGGCCGATACGCAGGGCAGAGCTCACCTCTGGCGGTATAAAAACGAATCAAATGACTCGCGCGAATATTTAAATATGCAGCTAACAATGCACATGCAAAATTATTTGACCATTAACAAGCGTTTAATGAGAAGATTTCTTCTGGAAGCTTATCGAAGCTTAAAACACAAATAACTTTGTTTACATCACTTTATTATATACAACCCCTACATGTTTCATAAACAAAGTTCACCTCATCAGGAGTATACACTGAAGTTAAAAATTAAATATAGATTAGAATTGGAAAGAAGAAGTGGAAGGAGGGGGAAGGGGTAAGAGTGGGCGGAGTTTATCAGAATTAATAATTACCATATCATTAGACGGGAAAGACCAGTTGAGTGGGAAAATATTTAAAATAGGGTTTATAATTTTTTTTGCTTATAAATTATATCTGATTTTATATTGCCATGTTTTCTAATATCAAAATTATTTATTTGCAATGCTTTATATCCTGAGTGAAGTATTTTAAGACCTGAATTTTTATTGAAAGTGTGATCATTATTCAAAAGATGATTTGCAAACTCTTATTCACTATTTCCATTTAGAGCCCTGAGATGTTCTTTAGTTCTGATTTCAAAGTTTCCATTGGTTCTACCTTTGTAAAATAATATAATATAAGTTATTATTACTATTTGACTGCAGCCCTCCGACCTTTCCAATACGGTTTGGTATAAACTTAGTGACACTGAATGAAAAAAAAATTTAACCTAATGAAAAACATATTGTGATCCACTTTAGGACAAATACATAACGCACAATAATTGAAAATCTTTTAAGCTGTAGAAACCAAAACCGAAATAAAATGCCAAAGAATTACAGTAAACAAATACCTAAAATAATGGTAACCACACATAAACACATTCAAACCCAGAGTGATAAAACTAATATATCTACATGTTTAGGTATCTAAGACATAATCGAAATAAAAAATTACTTAGAATTACGTATTTGGCCTTATGCCAATTGATTACACAATATGGAATTATAAGATGGGGTGGAACTTAAAACAAATCGCAAACATTCACTTTACACTGCACACAAGTTAATAATAAAAACATCTTTTCCTTAATACAAAATATGCTAAATATTACTAATACGCAGTGGTGGCTCATGATTTTTGGGGTGTACTAGACTGCTAATATTACAAAAATGGCATTATTGATATTGTTGTAGCTGAAAACGAAATTTCCCTTTTTTGCATAAAGATTTTCAGGAAATCCGTGAGGCGCACGGCCAAATTACTTTTTTCTTTTAATCGTCAGAATTTATATAAATATATAAGATGTACCCTTTTTATAGTATAAAAATACTGCTAATGGATAACATATAATACCAATATATATTTTTTAGTAATGATGTTATACGTTTGATTTTAAATGTTTCGCACGCTAACTTGACAACGTTAAAGCTTAAACGTTTATTCTGACTTCACTTAATCCCATTGAAGTCATTCAAGTATCATCGAATTGAAACGCGGCTGTGAAGAGATTTCACTAACGAACCCTTGAACTCTCTTTAAGACCTTCCCGTTATGTGTGTACGAGGACGAGTGAGGTTCGATGAATATCCCGGAAATGTTCAATTGAAATTAAAGCTCTTTAACTAGAGACATTTCAAAAAACCTTGCTGAAATTAAATCTTAGAAGTATATCGTTGGTTCCAATTACTAAATAAAATACTCTAAAAGGTTGATTCGTTAATCTTTCCAGCGAGTTAGATTTTGAGTTTAAGTGAATTTAAATGACTAAACTAAGAAACCTTTACTTCACCAAAACTTCTGGGAACACTCAACTAATCTGCTAAGAACTTAGTTATTATCGTTGTAGCGCTAGGTGTATTTATCGTTATTAGCGTTATTCGCGTTATTTGCTTTATTTATCGTAAATCGGTTATTGGCTTTATTATAATATTTTTGCGTTATAACGTTATAGGCGTTATTTTATATAATTCTACAAAAAACGTGTTCACAACCTGTTTTACGTATTAACAAATCTTCGGATAGGCATATATATTTACGGTTATTTAAAAATATATATCTTTTTTCCTGTTTATTTAAATTTCTTGCATCAATTGTAAATCATTGTGGCCTAAATCACAAATCAATCTAGAAATGCGTATTCACTACTGTTTCCCTTTTACACTCCTTGCAACAACCTATTAATCAAAAACTTACAAGCATTTAATTTTTTTATTTTTTTTTTATTTTTTATTGTTGATACATTTTTTTTACAATATTTCATATTTCAATTTAGTAATGTTGGCCTCACTGGGTTGTTTACCCGTGCTGAGGCCCCCATTTTATAATTTAAGAATTTATACATTTAAAAAAAATAAAAGAAAAACAACATTAAAATAAAGATAAATTTAAAATAAAAAATAAAGATTAAAAATTAAAATATAATTATAACACTAAAAGAAAAATATCAAAAGAGAATGTAAATCGGCATTTATAATGATATATGTGTTTGTGCGTGTTGCGTGTTTTATATATTTTTTTTTGTGTTGCGTGTATATGTTTTATTCTTTTATGTTATAGTATTTTGGTAATATTGTCTTTTTGTTCTTTAATCCATTTTTTTATTTTGTGTTTGAATTTATTTTTATTTTCCTCAATTTTTGTTTCAAGTGGAAGACTGTTGAATGCTTTAATAGCGTGGTATTTATGGTGTCTTTGTCCAAAGGTAGTGTTTACCGTCGGAGTTTTTATGTTTTCTTTGTACGCTTGTCTGACCGGTCTATTAGTGATATTTTGTGTTTGTTGGGGTTTGTTTTTTTGGTCGAAAATGTAGTTTAGTAGTGTTTTAACATATAATTGGCGTATATCAAGTACGTCACAGCTTTTAAATATTTGGTCTGTGTCGGTTAGTTTATGTTTTTTGAGTATTACTTTTAATATCGTTTTCTGTGCGATTTCTATTTGAGCGATAGCTGCGTTTGTTGCTCCTCCCCAAGCAATTATTCCATATTCTATTATTGATTGGCATAGTGCATAATATATTGTTTTCAATTGTTTTATTTTATATATGTTTCTTATGTTTAGGAAAATGTGTATTGTTCTGAGGAGTCTATTTGTGATTTGTTTGATGTGATGTGTCCATCTAAGATTATGGTCAATTAGGATTCCTAGATACTTTATTTGTTCTGTTTTTTCTAGAGGGGGGCAATCGCAGATGTTGGTGTTTATGCATTCGTGTATTTTTATGGTGTTTGTATTGTTTTTTGGCTGTCCTGTGTTAGTTATGCTGTACGTTGTGAATTTTGTTTTCGATATGTTTAGTGTGAGTGTATTTGAGTCCAACCATTTTTTCACTTGCGTGATTCCTAGATTCGCTATGTTATAAACCTTATTCCAATCCTTAGATTTAAATAATAAAACTGTGTCGTCTGCGTAACTAATTATTTCTCCATCTATTTCCATGCTGCAAAGTTCATTTATGTAAATTATGAAAAGAACGGGCCCTAGTATGCTTCCTTGTGGAACTCCGTGTGTAATCGGCAGTGGTTTGCTAGTATAGTTATTAATTTTGACTTGTTGTGTTCTGTCGCTCATGTAGCTTTTTAATAGTTGTAGTTCTTTGTCTTTGATACCCATATTTTCTAATTTTTTAAAAAGTGTTTTGTGGCATATTGAATCAAAGGCTTTAGCCAAATCTAAATATATCGCTATGCATTTAAACCCTTGATCTAAGTTGCTATGTATATAATCTATTGTACTTGCTAAAGCTTCTTTTGTGCTTCTTTTTTCTCTAAATCCATATTGTTTGTCCGAGATTAATTTGTTTTCTTCCAGGTATTTTATTATTTGGTTTTTTAATAGTCTTTCGAAAATCTTTGGTAGAGAGTTTAACAAAGTAATTGGTCTATAGTTAGTTATTTCCATTTTATCTCCGGATTTATACATAGGGATTACCAGTCCTTTTTTAAGAGTATTAGGAAAGCAGGCATGTGTTATGCTAAGGTTGATTAGGTGTGTTATAGGTTTTAATATTTCATTTTTTATTATTTTAATGCAATCCGTTGTTATTTCATCTAATCCAGGAGCAATCTGGTTTTTTAATGTATTTATTATTTTGTTAATTTCCATTTCCGAACTTGTTTTTAATATAAATCTGTGTTGTGTTGGTTGGGTATCGATGTTTGATCTGTTTGTTTGTGTTAGTGTGTTTGTGTTGTGTTTTTTACGATTCGCTAAAACTTTCCCTATAGTTGCAAAAAAGTTATTTGCGTGGTTTGCCATCATTTCTATATTTGTTTTGGCATCTATTTTTTTCGAGTTAATATTTAGATGTTCGATAGTATTTTTTTGTTTGTATTTTTGTGTGTATGTAACTTCCTTTAATATTTTCCATATTTCCTTTGGGTAATTGTTTGCTTTTTTAAGTTTTTCTTTGTAGTACATCTCCTTAGCTACTCTAATAATTTTCGTGCATATGTTTCTATATCTTTTATAGTAATTAAGTTGTTCCATGTCATACGGTGTTTGTTTAATTTGTTTGTGAATTTTGTCTCGTTTACGAATACAGTTTAATATTCCTTGTGTTATCCATAGTTTAATTTTTTTTGCTTTGTGTGTAAGTTTTATATGTTTTATTGTAGTGTAATTATTTATTTCTTGCGTTAGCGTATTTGTAAATGTATTCCAGGCTTCCTCGACATTATCTATTTGATATAATGTATTCCAGTTTATTTTTTGGAGTTTTTCTTTTAAGTTTGAGTAGTCAATTATTTTTTTTGTAAATATTTTATGTTGTTTCGAAGTAGTGTTTTCGGTGTCTATTGCTATCATATTCATGTAGTGATCAGTGATTGTGCTTTCAAGTACTACTGTTTTGGTTTTTAGTTTTGTCTTGATCATTATATGGTCTATGCAGCTTTTAGTGTTTTGTGTGACCCGTGTTGGGACCTTTATTATTGGCTCCAGTCCGTGTTGTGCTAGTATTGCTAGGTATTCTATGTTTTGTGGGTGTCCGTTTTGTAGAATGTTTATATTAAGATCTCCTATGATGATGATATTTTTGTATTTGTTGAGATCATTTAATGTATTGTTAAGATCAGTTAAGAAATTTGTGATGTTGTTTTTGGATGGAGATCTGTACATAGCTAGGATACATGTTTCTTTTCTATATGTAATTTTTATGCAGTTGGAGTCGATTATGTTTATTTCTTGAATGGTTGTGTTATTTTTATCACTGACGTATATAACTATACCATCATTTTGGTTTTTGTGTATTTTTGTATGGTGTGTATTATAGTTTTTGATTGTTTTTGGTATGTAGTTGTCATTCAACCAGCATTCTGTCAGTACAATGACATCAAAATTATTTTCAAGCTGTTGGAGGTATATAAAAAATTCATCAAAATTTTTATTATCGATCTAATGTTTTGGTGTAATATATTGATTCTATGTTTTTCTTTTGTGAATTTGGTCCAGAGGTTAATATCATTTGTACTTTCACAGTAGTGTTGATTGTCCGAATCTATATATTCCATGTAATCTGCCATGTTGGTGTGTATTTGTGTAAGTATGTGATGTGAGGTTGTGTTAGATGTACAGTCGTGTTTATGTCAGTTTATTAGATATATCGTTTAGGTGTTTTATTTCCATAACCTTTGAGTCTTTGGATTTTCTGACGAGAATTTTTCCTGATTTTACCCAAACATATTTGTAGTCTTTTTCTTGGGCTCTTTTTCTGGTGTTCCAGTGCAGATTTTTGTAATATTGGGTTAATGCCGCATTAAGATAAACATATTTGGCTCCTTCTCCGTTGAATTTTTTTATCGGGTCATTGTGTTTGGATGCTAACATGGTTTGTGCTTTTGTGGTATCCTTAAAATTAATTGTTATTTTTGTTTGATCATTTGTTTTGTTTGTTGTGACTTTGTATGTATCCTCTGGGGACATCGTAACGCCTGCGAGTTCAGCGATCCGTGTAACAGCGTGGACTGGGGATATGTTGTCCTGTAATTTTAGGCCGTTTATCTCTATGGAGTTCAGCAGGGCTGCTTGTTCTATATCCGCCAGGTGGATTTCTACCGTAGATAATCTGATTTCTTTATCCGCTAGTTCCTCCTTGATTTTGTTGACGGTGTTTGGAATGTCCATGATTTGTTGAAGTTTTTGTAAAATGTCATCATATTTGTCATTGATGAAGTTCGTGAAGTTTTTTATTTCTTGCAGCTCTGTTTCAATTTTATTGAGCATTACTGTCTTCATTTCCTCGAATTTCGTATTGATGAATTCAAATATTGATTCACTGTCTATATTAATCATAGATTGATGTGTCGCCGACGGTGAGTCCATAGTGCTAGTTTGTGGTGAAGATGTGGTTTTCTTCGCGCTCGAGAATTTACTGCGAGATTTAGACATGTTGTGTTGTCCTTTTTTTTTTTTTAGGATTGCTCCTGTTGGTGGGCAAAAACAATGGCACTCTCTAGCGCCTAAAGGCAGGCAAAATCAATTACACCGGTTATGTATCTTGAGGGTTGCGCCTGTTGGTGGGCAAACACACTGGCACACTTTCTAGCGCCTATAGGCAGGCAAAACCAGTTACACAGGTTGTGTTTTGGTTTGAATCCGTGATGGTAGCTGATTGTGAAGCTGTTTTTAAAATCCAAGTGAGAGTTTTATATTCTGGGTTGAGTATTATTTATTAATTAATATTTATTATTAATTATTAATATGTATTAAAAAAAAAAGGTTTTTTTTTTTTTTTTTGTTCGCCGGTCTGAGGATTGAACTTGTATCGACAGAATAGCGCGGTGCTGACGTTTTAGACCACTGAGCTATGGAGCCTTGGGTGAGAGTTGTGGGATACGTTTAAATATACTTGTGTAAAGTTCATTTAGTAGGTACTTGTTTAAATTTTGTTTATGCTCTTGGGTAAAAACATGTATTTATTGTTGCACTTGTAGCGTTTTTAGCACTTTTTTATTTTGTTATTTCACTTTTTATCTTCACCGAAAAACTGTGAATTATTTACTGTTGTTCTCTTTGTTTTGTATAGCTTCTTGTCGAAATACAGTCTATATGATTTTAATTTTTAATGAGATTAAACTGTGCAATCTAGTAGGAAGTTTATTTTTTAATTTCAAAACACTATTTTGATACTTTCGGGTGTTACAGTTCAGGATGCACGCGATGATAGTGCGCGAAAAACTACACTGTATTTCATAAACTGAAGTGATCCACTTTACTTTTTACTACACTTTTGATTAGATTAATGTTGGAGCATTTAAATAATCGTCTGACGTTTATGATTGTTGTTGTTGTTATTATATTTATAATTATAAAGATTTATTGACGTAAACCGAGTCATTTTCCTTAACCAGAATACTCCTTAAACTTAAATTTACCATATCAAATAGTTATTTTTACTTAGCAAGCAAGCAAGTTAGCAAGCGGATAAAAATAAAATTGTAATTAAGTACATCACTCCTTACGAAAGGGACTTCTAAACCATGGTACTACTGTGTTTATACTGTGTGTGTGTATGTGTGAGGGTGAGGGTGTGTGTGTGTGTGTGTGTGTGTGTGTGTGTCAAGTAAATTGAAAAGCTTTGGGTGAACAAAGCATTCACTGCTTCGTCTAATCCCTAAAGGTCGACTTATTTTACAGAGATTAAGAAAAATCTAATTTGATCTTACAAACCCGTTGATTGCTTTGTTTGAAACACAAACCCTATTGTAGAATGGTTCAACAAAGCCAGAAGCTTTTTGTTACTCTAAAGCGAGGATCTTCTTCGACTGTTTCCACAAGCAATACCACAAACATTGCTACAAACATTAGCGCAAACATTTTTGTTTTCGTGTACATTTCATCTCCCCCCTTTGTTGAATAATTGGGGCACGGTGGGCGCGGCCATAGACATTTGGTAAGATGTCTGAGACGTGTGTGCTCCCAGTTTTTCGCGGCCAACAATCAAGATTGTTGTAGGATTTTGACGAGGAAGAAGTTTTAGCGATCGCAGAAATTATTGAACAAGAGAGGAAACACAGATTTCGGATTCGACCGTACCATCGACCTCGAAATTTTAATTTATATATAAAATATGAGAAAAAATAGTTGGTTTAGGTAATTTCTTCTACGTCTCGGAAACTGATTTCTAAGAATTATTTTTATATTCGGCCAGACATTAAAAGAAACCAAAGTGACGAAGTGACGTCACATTAAGATTTCTCGCAACTGGGGATGCATAGACAATCCTGATGTACCACTTGAGAATCTCTAAACAGAAATCTCTAAAAACTCTGTCAAAAATTGATCCGGAGGTTCGTTGGGCTCTCTACGAAAGACTTTATTTGAAGTTGAGTTTTATGATAGAAACAATCATCCATTACAATATTATTTACATTTCATTAAACTCATAACTCATAAATATTAAGCTCGCTCAGTGCACATAACCGCAAAAACTAGTACGATTTACGCTTCGTACAGATCGCACAGCGCGGTGGTTGTCAAAACATGAAAAATCACCCCCCTTGCCTTTCCCGTTTCGAATGCTCTGAGAATTTTTCCATCGGACACGGAAAATGTGGATGTAAACGCCCCATTTTAGAATGTTTGAGCCAATTTTTGAGAAAATGTTTGAAGTATCTAATGTTTGTGGAAGCGGTCGCATGATATGTCGCTTAACTCACGGAGACAGTTGGTTTAAATCAAAAGGTATTCAAAAGTGAGTAAAAGGAAACCGATTGGACGTTATAACCCCTTCGCTTTAAAAAAACAAAGACTTGTGTGAAAAATGTGACGTGTAACATTAATTTTTTTATATTATGACAATCGAGTCAAAGGCAAAATAATTAAAACTAACTGTAACTCTAAACAGAGTAAAATAGTTAAAACTCAACATTGTTTCAGAATAATCCTTTAGATATTTTAAACATGTCGATTGCTTTATATAAAATGTAGACTCCAGTATAACTCAGCCGGAAAAGTAACAACTAGTCTTAGTAAAAAGTACTCATTTTAGCTCAAAATGGAGCTACTTAGCTCAACTTAATATACTTATATTGAGCGTGATCAAAATGAGTTTTCACACAGTTGTTGATTATTTTATAATACTCGAACTAAGCTAAGCTAAGAAGTATCTATATGTATTTAGTAAAAGCTAAGAGTTATGTTACTTGAAATGGAATAGATCGGAGGTAAGAATAAATTAAACTTTGTTTACAGGGTTCCAATCAGTCCAATAGATAATAAACCAAAAAATCAAACAAATTGCGAGACTCATAAACAAGCCAATTAGTTAGAATCAACACGTTGAATTCAGAGTAATCCAGCTGGAACTTATAAGCCGTTCATTGCCTTGTTTGCAACATATGCCCTCGTGTGTACATATAAATTGAGACAATCAAAACTAAAATTCCCACACTAACTGTAACGCAAAATGAAGCTTATTAGATAAACTCAACATGAATTCTCAGTAATTCACACCAACAACTTCACTTCGGGTTAGTTACCGACTCATTCAGAATAAAGCTTGCCCCCCTTAACTGCCTAGTATGAAAGGGTTATTAGCAATTGGCCATTACATCCCTTTAAACATTAAACAAATTGAATACAGTTAAATGACGTTACTTGACGTTGAAACGTGGACCAATTAAGCGCCATTGGGTGAGAGGGTGAGTGGTGTAGAGATACTTTAGGATTTTTTTCATGTTAGACAGCAAATGGCACCGTTTCCAATTTTACCACAGGACATAATTATTAGAATTTCCTTAAAGGTAAACTTATGTTTAAAAGACAAGGTTTTTATGCAAATCACAAAGGACAACAAATTATTATAAGCAATATCTAATTAATATATAATATATACAATATCCAATTAGCCTAAAACACAAACAAAAATGGGGTTCAATTCCTGTCGGCGGCATTTTTTTTCTGAAGATTTTTTTCAATTTATATTTGTGTTTCAGGGAAATAATTATTGCTTATAATAATTTGTTATCCTTTGTGGTTTGCGTAAAAACCTAGTCTCGTAAACGTAAGTTTACCAATAATAAAAAATAAAAAAATATTGGGCAAGTCAAAATATTTCACCATTAAATGAATATGTAATATATCTCGACGCCACATAGTGAGAAATAAAGTTTTGACAATACCTTTCATACAAACAAAAAGTTAGTTGTTTTCAGGTGAAAATAATCAAAAAACAATACGCGGTTAAAATAAGCCGACGTGGCACAGTGGTTCCGTGCACCTGACCGGCAATTAGAAGGTGCAGGTTCAATTCCCGTCAGCGGCAATTTTTTGTTTCGGAAGATTTTTTCAATATACGAGGCATATCCAGAAAGTAAGTGTACTGAGGCTCTCACGACCGAATGAATTATATTTTCGATATGTTGGCTACATTTACGTGTAGCCTGACTCTTCCCCTCCACAACGAGACCTGTTCAAGGTCAGTACGTTGAGAAGTGTCAACGCGACAACACGTTTCGTGAAAAATGTCAATCCAATCTCCCGCCAAATGCGAAATACGCGGCGTCATCCGTTATCTCGTTTGGAAGGAAAAATCTCCGTTTGAGGTTTATAATGAGGTTAAACCTGGATATGGTGATAAAGCTATGAATTGTACGAATGTGTACAAGTGGTATCGCGAGTTTAAAAACGGTTCTCACCTCTTCACCTTCCACCAAAAAGTTCAAAACCACAATTTCAGCCAAGAAAATCGTGGCATCCGTGTTTTGGGACTGTCAAGGAATAATTTTAATTGAATATCTGCCTCAAGTGGAGACCATCAACTCTGCAAGATATTGTGAGACCCTAAAAAAATTGCGGAAGGCGATTCATAACAAGAGGAGAGGCATGCTGACAAAGGGAGTCAGCCTGCTGCACGACAATGCCAGGCCACACACGGCCAACGCCACGAAGAAACTGCTTGCTTCGTTTAAATGGGATATCCTGAACCACCTCGCGCATTCCCTTAACCTAGCACCTTCAGATTATTATCTCTTTACCTCCCTGAAGCTGTACATGGGTGGAAAAAGGTTTTTAACCGACGAGGAGGTAAAGGAGGAGGTGGAAAAGTGGACGAAGGTGTTGGCGGGAAACTACTTCGAGGAAGGCATCAAAAAGTTGATCCCCCGCTTCACCACCTGCATTGAGAGGAATGGCGACTATGTCGAAAAATAGTTTACATATGTACTACGGTAACCATGTAATTTTTTTGTTTCATTAAAAAGATTTGTAACCTACAAAAATTCAGTACACTTACTTTCTGGATACGCCTCGTATATTTGTGTTTCATGGTAATAAGTAATAAGTAATATTTATGATAATTAATTATTGTTTTATTTTAAACAAAATTTTACCGATAACATTTTAAAACAATCATGAAATTTTATAGAAAAAAATACGAAAAAAGCGGAGTAATATAAAATATATAAAATTGTTAAATTTAATGTGCAAGTAGAGGTCAATTTATTCTCATCGCACGTTGTGGATATATTATGTACTGATATTTCTGAGAGCTTATTTTTGTGAGAAAGAGTCACAAGATAATAATAATGATAACAATGATTAGTACACCGAGAGCTGGTGTTTTATGTGATGCAAATTGAATTTTTAAAAGTCGTGCTCACTAAATAAAGTAACGCCTGCGTATTTATTTATTTATTTTAATATCAACGGTATAAAATATACCATATACAATAAATTATAAACAGTGACATCAAAAAATATACACAACAGAACAGAAACTCTAGATGGATATAAAAAGTTAGAGATACAAGTACATGCAAAACTTATAGGTAGACTAGGTTAGATTAGTATTGATTGAAATATATGATAGTATAGATACCTACATGATATAATATATTACAATAGCTAAAATGTATGCATTTATTTTCAGGTTTTGGTTGAAAGTAGGTAAGTGCCAATCAAGCTGTTCTTATTATTGACCCAAGTTTCCTCAGTTGCCCCAGGCAGTTCATTTTATATACATATTTATTTGACTTTTTACATAAGTATGAGTAGAATTACATTTTATTGGTCATGATTTAAAAGATATAATATTAAAGCCTTTTTTAACCTAGTTTCTGTGCAGTTAAACAGACCCGCTACATCGGCGTACCTATTACTAATTTCATGTAATCTAGGTACAAGCGAGTGTTTGAAATGTTCAGTCTTAGAATTGTTACAATTAATCAGGGTATTAACAGTGCATTAAAAATGCATTCACAAAACTAAAATAAAAACTTATTTTTCTTTTGCTATATTTTGACTTTTCGACACATGTTACGTTGACAGACATTCAAAGTAATACTGTTTACTCCAAATTCACTTTCCTAATAGTAACTGAATGAATGTGTACATAATAAAACGTTCACTCTGGGCGCCGTGCGCCCCGGGGGCTAGAGCAACTGCACAGTAAAACTTTCCTATCAAGATTTCACGTTCAAGCCAAACTGTTACGCTTCTTTTGTGGACGCGACCCGTATTTCCACAAGACGTATAATATTTTCTTTAGAGCACATAGATAATTTTCTGGACATAATGCCACCCATTGTGGCGCGGCGCGTATCTCCGGCGGAGTAGTACAATATACGAAAAGCAGAGGATTTAAATTTTTATCTGGAAAGGGCGCAAGTTTTTATATTTTTTATTATGTTTTATGTGATTACCGCACAATTCCCAACTGCTAACAACCTCCATATTTTGTGTCTGTGGGAATTGTGGAGGGGAAAGAAGAGGAAAAGATGAGGAGGAGGGGAAATATCCGGTTTAAAAAACCATTTTGATTTTGAATGGTGATCTTTCATCTGTGTGATCTACCACTATCTGGAATCTGTAATGTGTCATGAATATATTACATTAGTTTGTATGAAATATGTAAAATAACACAGTGTATTTGAGCCCACAATCTCCGGATTGGTAGTTGAGGATCTTACCTCACGACCACGAAAACCGTCGAAAACGGCCGCCTTACAATATTTTTTAAATGCTGTTGTGATCCTGGTATTCTGAAGTTCGGCCAAATTACTTTAAGGCGTGCCTCTGTGTGAAGGAAAGCCAAGAGGTTTTCGTGATATCCATAATTACGATAATGTTTTGAGACCCAAGGCAGTGGGAAGTGGGAAGGAAGAAGATGGGAAGGGTGAAAGTAGGGAAACACCTAAGAAGAATTTTATTGAAACAAATGACAGAAACGTAACCTTGTAAATTATCATCATTAACGTTGCATTTTGTCTAGGTACATATTTCTCACAGCAAACTATTAATGAAAAAAGCACGAGGGATGTTGATGATTTTCCAATTATTTGTAAGCTAGTAGGGAACTTAGAGGTAATTTATCATAACCATAAGTGAGTTTAATTTATTATTACTAATTAATCAGTGGTTGATGACAAAAAATGGAGCATAGGAAAAAAGTGTTGAGAACCCCTGAAGAAGAGTATTGTTGGGTTGATCCAGTAACATTTCTGGTGGAAAAATTACACCCCAACAATAATGTGGTTCTTTTCTTCTTATCCGGCCGATCGAAAAAAGGGCAGCACGTGAATAGGAAGGTAAATCACTACATTTGGGTCAATAAATCAATTCAATTACTATCACCGACTTGGCATAAAAGACCTCGTCCAGCAAATAATCATTTTCAAATTAAATAATACGGCTTCTTAACAATAGCGTTCATTTAATTAAATAAGTACAAGTGGGGGGTAAAACCGACTCTTTCGAAACAAGCGTGGCAAGACGGCACGACGCTCTTCCATGGAAACGGAAACAAGGAACAACGCCTCATTCGACCAGAACTCCAAAACTCTAAGCGATATATTTGCTTTTATTCTCCCTAAAATTGGCAATAGATCTATTCTAAATTATGGCGAATTTTTAATTTGTAATAAATTTCTTTTTTCGTGGCTAATAATAATAAAATATATAAAAAAATATAAAAAATAATTTATTTATAATCAAAAATTTGAAGACTTGTTTACTTTCATTTTCACTTCATTCGAAAAAAATCGTTTCTGTGAGGTAATTATTGTACAAAAAATTTTTTTTCCGCCTATCCACAGCACTGATAATATTTTCGACACGGAACTCATAAAACGGAAGCGCCTATTCACCGAGAATTATTTTCCTCTGTATATTTAGGCCGTGTTTGAGTTTGTTACACAGAATCGAATATCAAATATTCAGCGGAGATGGAAAAAAGAAAGATCCCGGAATTTGACCGTGTTTTTCAAATCACTTGGGCTTGAAGTGATGAATGTCCCTAAGCTATTTGACAGGAAGAGCTGAGCTTCTTTAGAAACCCCGGATAAAATACACTTGTGATTCTGGCTTTTATTAGTTTTTTAGAATCCCAACCATTTTCCAACGTATATCCACTCAAAACCAATCACAGCCTTTTTTGAAAGCTTTTTTTCCAATTACAAGATCTCTTTTATATTGTTTTCTTTAGATATGTTGGAACTCGTTAACTTTACAGTTTGATGTTTAATCACATAAAATAAACAAGTTAAATCCCCTTTGGACCACTCAATTCGTTTGTTCAACCTATGTGTCAAACAGACGACGCGATTGTCAACTTTGTCAGTTACAGTTACTTTGAGGAATACATACAATACACCTCCTACTTTACATATTTAAGAAAATATACTACTACTTCAGATACAAAAAAAAACAACAGAAAAATGCGATCGCTCGAGTAGCATCACTAAAAATCAACGCAAAAAGAAAAAGACAAACATGGGAAAAATGGCTCATGAAACAAAAAAAAAAACAGTTTCATACGATGCTACTAAAATAATAAATATTTAGTTTTCACGGTTTTATTCGTTGCATCCTTTTAACTGCTCCAAAGGATTCAGAAGAGTTTCGTTTCTAGCACCTCTATCAGAGTAGAACTTGCTTGTAGTATCCTACAAGCAAGTTAAATCTTTATATAATTCACGTTCATTAGTCATGTGTGGCATTTTATTTACCTTTTTTTTGTTGGATTTTTTACTCACAAATAACTAAGCAATACTTTAGGGAATACATGCAGCACACATCCTATTTTACGTATTTAAAAAATATGCTACCACTTCAGATATCAAAAAAACTCGGCTCTCTATAGGGCCTGAGTAAAGTCTGCCTGAGACAATTCAACTTGGTTGGGTGGTTGGACGGTAAGGTTTTTTTTTTTTTTTCCTTTTTTTGGGTGTTCTCTGTTTTTTACTTTGTCTATTATTTATCAAGGTTTCTTTTAACTATTTGATTTTTTAATGAGCTATTGAGTTTAATTTTTTCATGTATGTTGGGATAGGTAAGGATTCATGTTATTTTTAGAGAGGTTAGTGGGTTAGTGGGATTATCTGACATGGGCTATCCATTACTCCAACATTTGTTTGACAGCATGAGGGAACCATGTAAAACCTCAGCCGGAGTAGTTTTGTGAATCTGAAAGAAAATTGTGGATGTTCTGTTAAGATTATAATTGCTTACCCTCTTAACAGAACCATTTGTAGGATAGGAAGTGTTCTTTAGCGCTCTTGGTTCGTGATTTCTTGCGTTAGCCATGTTTTAAATTGATCGGATAGCTATAGTGATTGTGTTTAATGTGATTTAAATTTATTTTTATGTCTTTTGATTATTATTTATTTTCTTCCTTAATTTTTGTAATGATGTTTTGCGAACTTAATGAAGATTTTTCGGAGAGGTATAATTTTTATGACATCAGAAATGTCAGTAAAGTTTATATCTCTTCTCTGGCATTCTTTGGTTATTTGCCATCTTTCCATCGTGAACATTGGGCAGTCTAGCAACAGATGTTTCACTGTTTGGTCCGATAGTTTGTCACACGGGCATGCGGGACTATCTTTCAGCTTGAATCTGTGAAGGTAGGATAGGTTTGCTCCGTGACCGGTAAGGATTTGTGTGAGTTCGAAAGTTGGAGTTGTCTTATTTCCAAAATCTTTGGCTTCTGTTATACTCCTGAAAAATAGCCGTGTTCCTTTACCTGTATCAGAGTTTTTATACCTTTGGTCCCATTCTTCGAGAATTGCCTCCTTTATTTTGAACTTTGCGTAGCTCAGTGGGAATTTTGAATAGAGTTTTTGTGTTTTGCTTTTTAATGCGGCGTCTTTTGCTAGCTCGTCTGCTCTTTCATTTCCATGGATTCCATTGTGCCCGCGTATCCATAAAAATTTACAGGTAGACCCTCTTTCTCTCAAGAGTTGAGCCGAGCATTGTATATTGAACACCATAGGGTTGGTAGGTGTCCCTGACTCTAGTGCGTGTGCAGCGCTTTGTGAGTCTGTTAAGACGTTAACTTTTTCCCAATGCTTTTGCTGTTTGTTGACCCACTCTAGTACTTTCATTATTGCGAAAAGCTCTGCTTGAAATACTGAGCAGTAATCTGCCAGGGGCAGTTTCTTTGCTGTGATTTCTCCGCTAGCATTGAACACTGTGTAGGCCGCACCCACTTTTCCTCCAGTTTTACTTCCATCTGTGTATATATCTATTTCGTTCTCTTCAAAGGAGTTTCTCTCGTATGTTCCTGGAAAGATGACATGTTCTCCAATTTGTCTACTAGGGTGAGGTAGATGAGTAACCTTTACGATTCCCTGGTACTTTTTATCGTCGGGTAGTAGATGCAAAGTTCTGTTCCTTTTTGTCTCACCGATAAGTCGGAGTTCTTTGAGTTTTAGGTCCAAAGGTGAGTCCCCCAATTGCCTGCACAGAAGTAAGGGACACAGTGCGGTAGGCTTTACATATTCTAATGCCGATGGCCCTTTGGACTCTATCTAGTTTTTTGCAAATAAAAAATAAAAAAAAATGGACGGTAAGGTTAGATAAAGTAAGGTAAGGTTAGGTAAGGTTAGGTAAGGTTAGATAAGGTTAGGTAAGGTTAGGTAAGGTTAGGTAAGATTACGTAAGGTTAGGCAAGGCTAGGTAAGGTTAGGTTAGTTAAGGTTCGGTAAGGTTAGGTAAGGTTAGGTAAGGTCAGGTAAGGTAAGGTAAGTTTAGGTAAGGTTAGGTAAGGTTAGGAAAGGTTAGGTAAGGTTATGTAAGGTTCGGTAAGGTTTTTCGACGCTCTCTCTCAAATTCGAATACTATTTTTTGGAAAGATCTTCTTTTTTAACTTATAACTATTCTGCCTTGGTTTTGTAGCCATTTTGGAATTTGGTTAAAGTTACAATTTGATGTTTAATCACATTAAATGAAGACGCATCATTACACTGACGCTATCAAACTGTTACAAATGATAATAACCAGACATCACGGCTCTTCCTTTCCCGAAAGATAAATGGATTTTCTTATAGTTTTCTTACATATTATGAATGTTATGTTGGAAAAGTATGACTATTAATCTTTCCAAACTCATTAATTTTCTCTTCATAAATTGACAGGTTTATTAAAATAACATTACCTACTGGATTTACATTTTTTCAGAACACGAATATTGTGACGTTGTTTTAAAAAATGTACAAATATTTTTTTTTCCATACTGTTTCTAAATTTATTTAATCATTTAATTATTAAGTTTGTAAAAATTAATATATCATTATAGATTTGTCTCAATCGTTATTATTGTACCGTTTATACAATGCATGCAATGCCAAAACCTTGTTAATGCGTTAAAGAGTACAAAAAAATAATATTTTGCGATCCACTCATTTGATTATTATTTATTTCTGTCCATGTGCCATGCAAAAACTATGAAATTTACACAGCTTTTTTCTTCTGCAAATTCTAGGTGATAAATTGTATAATCATTGTAATATACAATTACAATAGTTTGTTTCATATGATAATGGTATATAAGTTTTTTAAACTTAACATTGTCTTTTCACACATTTTCCATCTTAATATTTAATACTACTTCTTATACCGACAAAGTTAGTTAAGAAGCGTTCCTATTCAAACAAAATTAAAATAATATTAAGATATGTAGATAATATTATAATATAATTAGGGCAGTAAAGCTAGACCCGGCATTAACAAAATATAAAGTATGTTAGAACAGTTTTAAGCAATAACAAAACGGCTTAGAAAATAAATAACAAAGTTTTCGAAATCAGAATGTTCGACGAAAAGATCAGCTCGTAATACAACTGCTATTTCTTGGCTCTAATCTAATATAATTCGCTATTCTGGTTTAACACATTCTGTAACAAGTGTGATATGTCGGAGTCCCCGCAGCAAGTCTCTGGGGTCGCATCTATTAACTATATATTTCTCGTGATCTCCCACAGTATCTGCTAAGCCCAATCCCATCTCCACCACCGCCTCATTCAAGGAGACCTTTTCAATCAAATTGCAGGAAAAGAAATGGGTGGATTAGGCCTGATTGAAATCTATGATTGAAGTTACTCCTATAAAAACGTTCGCATACCCTTTATTGTATTTGATTAAATGAATTCCCGTTGGAATTCAAAGCGTAATACTGCTTTTAAAAATATACTACACTTGCATACTCTGGCACAACAAATATTATTAATAACTTGTGTGTAAAGGCAAACCGTTGCTCTTTGTATTGTTTGATGTTTAATACTGCTTGCCACTGCTAACTGTAATGAATCGAATGAGGCTTAATTATTATGCAAATGCATGATTGAAACAGCAATGGTTGATGAAGGCATTGTCAAAGGCTAGAATGTCAAACTTATGGTAGCGCTACCATACCAAAATTATAGCTTTGGGGCATTTTGAATTGTGCAGCGAGGGACTGCGTTTAGCTAAATAATAATTTACTATAATAATTGTTTGAAATAATAATGTTCTCATTTCAGACACTTCAATGCCTGAAGGCATGGGAGTTCATTATGTTAAATGATCACCGCTGAAGGCCATTATCAGCATTTACAAAATGTGTTTATTTTTATTTCTTCTATACACAATTTATTTACAGATATGAGAGAATTTTTACTGTCTTACTAGGAAGGATTCCCATTTTAGGACAAGGAAATTGACAAGACCAGTTGAAATTGATAATAGCTAATTAAAAAATAAGGTAAGAAAACATATTTTATGGTATGTCATTACTGATAATATGTTATCACACATTATTTTTGTATACTGACATCAAAGTATTTTAGTAAAGGTACACAGCCAAATCTATTTAAAAATTTAGATAGTTCTTAATGCTTTTTATAAAAAAGTAAAGATATAATTATTTGGCAAAGCTGTCTTAGTAAAAAAATCAATTTGCATGCTCGAATTGCCGAATAGCGCCATATAGTTTTCATGAGGTGAGCAGTGTCGGTATTCTATAAGTTGCGTTTGTGCAGTGATCTCTCATAAAAAAAGATAAGAAAATGAGATAAATTTTAATTATAATTTTACTACACTATAAATTACACATAAACATATACATCGAAAAACGTATATATCGAAAAATATTATGCACAATTTATGTTTCGATATTGCCTCCGGAAAAAAAAACGGAGTGTTACAATTTCGAGGGGTTTTACATATTTCTAATTTCTAGTTCGCAGAAACACTCAGTGCAGTTACTCAGTAGGAACGCCTTGAAAATGTAGGTACTTCAAAATTGCCAAGTTCCCATAGTCGAGAGCCTTTTTGCTCCCCTAAGAATTATAATTGGATATTTTTAAATAAAGTGTTAAAAACATATTTTTAAGGTGAACCACTTCTCTCTTTGCACTGATGGCGAAAATGATAGTAATAATAATAATTAGATAATTTTTATAGCGCGGTATTTGTGAAGAATCACCTCAAAAGCGCTGTGAAAATATTCGATGAGGATCGGATAGCGTTTTAACTGTTGCTTAGCTATCCACATATTTCGATTTAGACAAATAAACAAACATATAGATGTTAGATTGTTTTCTGATCATACTCTAAATAACTAAATTTGCCAATTTACCCAGTAAAACAAAATGTCGACGCATTCATGGGCGTGACTTCTAGCACAAGCACATAGACAAAGATTTTATGGCTGTGGTCGGTCTCTTGCCATTTAGTCGTTAAAAGTAATGAAAAAAGTAAACTTACCTAAACGTGATAACCTGTTTTTGTTTATCACTTTTTTATAACTTTATATAACATTTTAAAAGTGTTCTGTTTTGTCCGGTTACCGAAAAGATAAATCCATCTACAGCGATCCGTCAGCAAACTGTGCTCGGGAACGATGACAAGTTATCGATATCATCGATAAAACCTTTATCGACGACCGTGCTAGATCCCCTCGTACTGATGAATACATTGCTGTACCAACTTAAAGCTTAGCTAATGTGTTTTACCCGGAGGAGGTTATTTATTTGAAGAACAGAATATAGTTCTGCTAGTGCCTATGTCGTCTTTGTGAATCGCTCAGGAAGTGAAGACTGTAATTTCGTTAATCTAGAACACCTTAAAAAAGTTTCTATTCAAATATAGGTCGTTTTAGAGTATATTCTGATACCTTAATCATATTTTCAAAAGCTGACAAAGGCACTTCTAACATAACCCTTTAGAAATATTCTAAATAATGTATTTCATGATTTTAAAAACATCTTTGAAATCTACAAATCTTCCTAAATAATTTTTATAATTTCTTCTCCTTCCTTTCCTAAAAAGACCCTTCACACAGAATCCCCAAAGATGACATTGACCCTGAAGGGAGCTATTTTCCCTATCACCTCCAGTGTGGAACTAATTAAAAAGAAAATAAAAAGTAACGTGAGTAAGTTGGTAGTGTTCGTAACATCACAAAAGTTTTGAGTTTGACTATTACTAAAATACTGTTCAATGACCAAAATGAGATTAAATTGCATTCTTGAGCTTGTTAGGGCACGGAAACTAATAAAACGTCATTAATGCTTGTTGTCAGCGATCGCTCAGGCCATGCCCGCCCCAAGCATGGGGAACTTTAGCCATGGGTAATAAACACCAACACATTCATGAAAATAAGTTTTTTTGATTAAATGTATTATATTATATTTTAAATTATAAACTATGTTAGTACTTTAAAAATCAAGTTAATTTAATATAAAAATTGATCAAAATCCCAATAGCGTCAGTAACTAAAAGAGTTTATAAAAAAACAAACATAAAAGTTGATTTGAAAAAAATTTTAATGCCTGAAATATTTTTAAAGTACATAAATTCAATCCACGTGACGAGCATGTACAAATAATGTGTTCTTAGAGCGATGATATCTCACAGTCATTAAGTAATATAGAATACATAAAATAACAAAGTCGCTTCTTGCTCGAGGATTGAATTATTCTTTAGTAAATGTGCCTTAACTAAAGGCAAAATTTCCAAAAATGGTTTTTGGAATGACGTGTAAATAAATTTTATGGTCAATTATTGCTAGGTATTGAATAACATTAAGTGCAATACTCGTCGCAAGTCATATTAAAAAAAACAATTGTACAGTACCAACTTGAATATAAAATATTAATTTAACCGAAAAACATCACCGCGAATTAATACAAAAAATGTTATTTATAAGCAGACTAAAACCTTTGAGCTTTATATATTACTGAATAATGAAAAACAGGGGAAAAAACATTTGAGGCTTTGCATACAAAGAAAGGTAAGGAAGATGATGAAAAGTTTTTTGTGTATATCCTGATAGATAATCCTGTCTCTGTACAAACATTTTGAATAACTAAGTAAGATAAACCGTGGAGTCTGTGTGGCCGGTTTGTACTCTCTGTCTACCACTGCTGCGAAAGTGTTTCTTAGATGCGATATATTTTAATGTCGGTGCATGTAAAAGGCAAGTGAAAATATTCAATCGTTAAATTTGTACGTGGGAAGAGAGTTAGAGCGACATATTATTTTCAAAAAAGGAAACTAAATAAAGGTGTACGTATTATGTACGCTGGCAATATTGGAAGCCAATGCCATGCAGACATCCAATTTTACGTGATTCACAAGGGCGGGTAAAAAGGTGAAACGTATAAGGAAGTTCCAAACGATTTTCGAAATATTATTACGCTGGGTAGATTTAATATGGCATAGCGGTTTCAAACTGAAGACATATTTATTCTAAAGTTTACCCGTAGAGAAAGGAAAACTTACCCATTTAAAATTGAAATAAAACTACTAATGTTATTTATCATAATAATGGGATGCCTTACTAGTTTCTTTCTGAAATGACTTTTTTGCTTAATTTAGTTAATTTTAATTTTATTTTTAAAATTGTTGCTTTCGTGCAAAAGTTTTAAGGTATATGAATATGAAAAACCATGTTTATTCATTGACGTCAAACGGGATTTTATTTGCGTTATTTCAAATAGGTACCTGAAATGCCGTTAAAAATAGTCATCACGGGACGCCTGGCAGATGTGAAACATCGAAATAGATTTTTATTAAGGGGAGAGTAAATAAAAGTAAATTGTTATAGTAAAACAAATATTTTATTATTTTTAAAATATATTAAACATTAAATCATGAAAAAAAAATACACAATGCTGATCAGTTTTAAATTCGGTTGAACCGTTAACAAATCATTTGTTAGTAAAGAAATACCAATGATTACTAATATTAACGACTTTAGTGAAAAAATTGATTACTTTGGAGTTAAGAAAGTTATTTGAGATGAGCTCCACGACAACAAAACATCCCACACAGTTTACTCATTAAGAATAGACCGTTTCCAATTTTAGTGAGAATTGAATCAAATATACCGCACAGAGTTTTGGCGGCCGGGGGGAAAGAGCCGACGAGTCAGGAGACTGGCCGAATGAAACTTCGTTCCATGCAAACCCGTATAGCCAAGCCTGCTTGCTACGCAAGAGTCGATTGTACCCAAATATTATATTGATGTTACCCCCCTAGACGCGCCAAAAGATGTATCACATCAAAAACTTTCGATTGCCGTTAAAAGTCGTGAATTTACGTATAAGTAAAAAAAGATGATACAAGACGGTAAGTAGGTAGGTATATTGATCTGGCAATGGTATTTTGGTTCTGAAGACATCATTAGTCAAACGAAACACAAGAAAGACGATTGCTAAGTTCAAATTATCCACAAGTCATTATCCTCCACGTTATCTAGCGCTGGTTAACGCCGTATTATCTTTCATCCGGAAGTACAAAGGTGCACCGGGAGATAACGTCAAACCTGTATTGTTCCTTATCTAGAAGTACTTGTATATGTATTTTGTGTGCTGTAATATGTCGGGGAAGTCGTTTCAAATGAGAACTAATACTCCTTTACCTTTACAAACACATAACATATTATACAATATACACTATACAGGGTAGTCGTACCCGATAAAGTCAAAACAATGATGCCTGAGTTTATTTGCAGGAAACAATGTTGATGGCCTCCGGTGATTTTTTCTATCCTAAAAACATAAGAAATCAGTAGGTATTGGACAATTGAGATCGGGGCTGGGATCGGGAGGTTACTTGGCTGAATAATCAGTGACGACGTGTAAAAGATGTTATGTTGTGTGAATTAAATCAAAAAATCATCGAATAACAAAATGAGATCTAGGTATGATTTGTACTCCAAATAAATTCAGGAATCAATAAATTAAATCATAGATTTTTTGGTAAATTAGTTTCCGTAGCAATGTTTATACACGATGTAAGTATAAAACATATTATAATTATAAATTTTTCACACTCCTTCTCACTAGGGCTTACTGTTCTTAGGCGGCCTATGGTTTTTTAATGTTTTTGCATTTATTTTCGAATTGTATTTGCATTGTCTTCGTAATGTTTGCAAGATGATTATCACTTTGATCTCTCAATTACGATTTTACTTTATTTTTTTGTTTATCGGGTACCTACATCCTGATGCACCGTATACAGTGCACGGCATAAAACTTACTCGTTTTGAATATTTACAAAATACGCACAGATTAAAAAAAAAATTGTTTTATACGAACCGTCTCACAAATCGGAGATTACGAAGTCTTATGGATATATTTAAAAGGTTTTATTTTAAATTCTAAAATTGTTTCGCTGAAATTACCCACCAACACCTGTAAAGCGTTTTCGATTAGGAACATATCTATTGCTTTAAAAAAAATGCTTCAATAACAAGCGCCAAGCTGTAATAGTAAACTGAACTAGCATATATATCACCGCAAGAACTCTTATAAAATATATTGTTATTTAAAATTTATAATTTAAATAATTAAAGAAATGATAACGGAAGACTCTACTATGACACCACATTTGGGAACGTACGAATTTCGTTACGAGATTTTGCTGCACCCTATATAAACTCGTACATAGGTAAACATACTTCCAACATTCCACTGCCGACGGGTTCAGACAAATAGGGATTAATAAATCATGTCCGATTACGCGTGTTATAATAGGACCTTTGTAGTATTTTCAGAAACCGATTCTCTATATAAACAATCATCACTATAATTTCAGCTTTAATACATATCAACTGCTTTTGATTGCAAATTCTTTGTAGATTTTTGGTTATCATTGCAAAATACCAAAAATGTTTTCAATCAAAGGCAAGTATCTACCCACACATACACATTAAACTTTAAAAAGTTAATTAAATGGAGAGTTTTTTTTGCAATGTATATTTATTAATTAATTTTTATTTATTTTGCTACCGGTTTTGACACAATCGTCAACCGTGTCATTAACTAGCAATCTTAAAACTAACTTAAAAATTATACAAGTACATAATTTTACAATTGCTGGTTTATGACACGGTTGTGTCGAATACCGGTAGAAAAATAAATCAAAATCTAGTAACATATGTACATTTTAAAATAAAACTACCTAAAAACAAAAATGTCTAGAAACTGTTCCATAGTTAATGCCCAAGAAATAGAAAAAAAGGTTTTTACGAGTAATATTGTGGTGTGCTCGGAACCAGTTGGGGAATGAAACTGACGTACGTACGTAGTGGGGACAAGATATGGGGAAAGCAGGCTGGAAAGTACCTAGTTAACATCAGTGTCTTCCAGTATACTTTGATTTATTAAATCTACCGACTAATGATCTAATAGCGAAGGTGAAAAAAAATTAAATACATAAAAACTTGAATTGAATTTTTAAATATTAATTGTTGATTGAAAGTTCGCCTTAGTTTCCGAATCATTCATACTCCAATCTGTACTTACCTACAACTCTTTTAAACGTAACAACATATAATTCTGCAATATAATGTATCTTTCTGACGAAACAACATATAATCCTGCAATGTAATGTATCTTTCACAATACAATCTAAATTCAAGTATCAACAAAGAAAATAAACTAAAATTCTAAATTTCACCCACACAGTTCAGGCCGTGTCAAATATATCTGAATAACCTTTCGACTTCGACCTCAGGCGTCTCTGATATTATTACCACATCGCCGCGTTCATAAATAAGAATGAATCGAACTCATAATAAATAGATCCATAAATCCATTATTGATGACAATGTTTCAGAAACACATCTCGATTGTGATTTACTAATGGAACTATGGCTTTGATTAATTGGAAGATTAATATTATTTTCAATAGAATGAGACTAACCATTAATATATTTAATAGTATGTGATACAGAATTGGTTAGTATCCACAAAACAAAACACCGAATTTTTTTTCAATGCTGTCACTCGAACTTGCATAAACTTTTCAGTTAATGTTCACATTTATTGATTTATTTGAAAAGATTACAACTAGGTGTTCGTGGTAAATAATTATCAGATTACATTATTACTAGAGACGTTCGTTTCAATCATATACCAATATTGACAATGATTGACTTTGACAGCCTCCATGGTCGATGGGCGTGGTCTCCAAGGATGGATTGTTTTACAGAATTTGAACAATTCGTCAAATTTTGAAGTCAATATTCAAGTTCTGTGAAGGTTCTATTCTATTATATTGTTCAAATTCTGCGAAACCACAAGTCCTGAATTAAAATAAAATTATTAAATGAAAAAATACACTTTGTAATACACTACTTTTTTATTGAATTAATAACTGACAGCCAACCAGGTTACGCTTCTTTTCTCAAGCTTTTCAAGCCTATTATATCAATTTTTAAGTTGTTGTTATTAGTTTCAGGAGTGTTAAGAGATGTTTAAAAGGGAGAAGAAGTCAGAGAAGCCCGAGGAATACTTAACGCAATATCTCTGCATCATAATGAGGTACCGAGTCGAATTAAAGAAATGTATTATAGTTTTTTTTAAAGTTACATTGTGTGCATACGGTAGTAAATGGTGAAAGAAGTCGGAGACACAAGAAGACGATATTCGCAATAGCAAAGTATTGCCAGTTCCGCTAGTTCTCAATAGTTATTGAGAAACAAATGGGACACTGAACGAGATCGAACTAAACTAAATCGTTGCCCTGCAAATAAGACATCAGACAAATTAATGCTATAAATACAAATACGAAGTATAAATTCGTCCTTTGTAATAAATCTAAGCTAAATAACCAACACGATGTATCATATTGTCCAAATAAGCTAAAATTACAAAAAAATAAATACGGCAATCTGTGGATGAACATTGAACATACACGAATTTGTATCGAATAAATTCTTTTTAAACTCTTAGACTGCCGGGTATGAAATGACAATCTGATAATATTTTTGTAATCACTTATTTGTTTTTGAAAAATTATATTTTTGTTAATTGTAACGCCTCACTAGATAATGTTTTATATTTGTATTTTTTCAATTGTCTTATGTAGTTTCCCGGAGATAACTACTTGTGTTCAGAAAAAAGTTTTTCTCTCTAATGTTAAAAATGTGTAAAACGTAATGAAGACTTACCGAAATATTATTAAGATTTATTATATTATCCAATTAAAAAAGCGTAGTTTTTTATTTATATAAAATTTATTAAGTTATTTAAATAAATACAATACACGCTCTAAAAATACATTAGCAATAGCGAAGCATTTGGGATAGTTTAATATATAATGTCTCACCCCAAAGTATTTGTTTTATTCGTAAAAATAAAATAAAATTAATTCACATATCAAATTATGAAATGTTTCGTACATTGTTTACGTGGGCCCAATATGTCATTATCTTAAGTAATTTTCAATTTTTTACAAATTCACCACAAGAGTACATTCCTGCGCCACTGCAGCGAATCGACAGATGCTGACTTTTTATCAGCAGAAGATCTCAAGGATAAAATGAACAATTGCTTCTGACGCGATGGTTCGAACACTATCTAAATAGCATGGACAATTATGTATTAGTTAAATCAAGTAAAAATTATAATTTACTTGATTTAATTATATTAGCCTTTTGCCCGTTCCACTAAACATATTTTTAAAATTTTATTATTAATCCCTAACACATTATAAATTCTAATAATTTTATGTTTGTCAATCAAAAATGTAAAATCAATATTTTAGACTTGGGGTGAGACATTATACACATATAAAAAACAAGTGGGTCCTCGCAATGCTTCGTTATTGCTAATGACTTTCTCGAGCGAGTATTGTATTTTTTTAAATAACCCCATAAATTTGATTTTAATTAAAAAAAACGCATTTTTAGTTAGAGAATATAATAAATCTTAAAAACATTTTCGGATATCATAACGTTTTACATATTTTTAACCATAGAGAGAATTTTTTTTTCTCTGAACCCAAGTTGCTATCTCAGTGAAACTACATAAGATAGATATGTAAAAAATTACAAATATGAATAAATTGTTTTTATAACCCGTAATATTCACTTTGAATCTGAATCCAGCAAAGCTTCAGAGGTAGTAGTAGATACGTTTACTATGAATAGTAACCGACGCACCAAAGAAACGCTCAAAGAGCGTTTACAGAGAAAGAAGGGTCTAGCATCTCGCATTATGGAAATGACACCCTTTAAATTGTTTTTCTCCCTCTTGCTTGGGCGCCATTATGAGAGTAACGAGATTCAGATGGCGCAACTTGGTAATGGAGCACTACCTTAAGCGGCCATGCTCTTTCTTCCATTTGTGGACCGTGTGAAAAGTTAAGGAAGTCATAAATTACGTTAAGTATCGCGTTCAGCATATATTGATAACAATATTATTTGACAAATTCGTGAGCCTGGTAAAGATTACACGGGAAAAGAGCTAACAAGATTAAGGAACATATTATCTTAGAAGAAAGAAAAATAACGTATTTTGGTGCCCAAACCATGTAAGCGTCGCTTTCTCAATCACATCCTTTACGTTTACATTACTATACATGACTTCACCACATTTACGTCTCTCCTCTCATTTACGTCTAGGTCAGGGTTGGTCTCAGCCTTAATTTTTATTTGACTTTGCTACATATTTTCAAAATACACAAACTCTTTCACTTGCGTAAGTACACTTATTTAATAGTTGTTATATTTTAGTTTTAAGATTTTTTTTTTTTTATAGTGTATACCTCACAAGAGTCCCAACTGCTCCCGTCTGGAGCCAGTGAGACTATGGCATCCCCAATTGGGGGATGTTGTGAGGCTGAAGGTAAGTGGGGAAGGGAAAGAGGAAGGTGGGGAAGTACCTGGCTATTCAGATCTAGTCACTAAACACGGCTAAAGCCATTTACAAAAATTGAAAGATATGTTTTGTTATATGTTGTTGTGATAATCTTTCCATGTATCTTTAAAAAAAATCTATTATAATACACTAATATTTTATATGAGATTCATGATTTAGTTAAGCACAGTATTAAATGTAATATCCTTTATAGAGTTTTTATAATAAATGGTTATTTTGGTAATTTTTTTTAATACTTCCTTTTGTAGACAGAGAAATGAATAAAATATGTGTTTTCTGTGTTGAGCGATAATAATTTGCTATCGACCTTCTTTTTGATATCCTTTATGTCTTGCTTGGCTGCATTCTTAATATCGTTCTATGACAAGATAAAAAGATATAAGTTACACTTAACGGTAACACGGAGTGACTTTGTATACATATATCAGATTAATAAATAAACATAAATTATTGGATAACTTAATGAGTAAAAACTCAAAATATAACATTTAATTATTGAAGACAATATTACCGCTTCTGAAACAAAAATTTGAAAGAGAAAAAGATACGGTCACATCTAGGACTTGAACCGAGAACCCTCGTCTTGCCAGGGCACCGCTCTACCAACTGTGCTAATGAAACCCTATCTTCTTCGGTCATATTTAAATGTATCATCCTTCGAATAAGTACTACGAACTTTGTTTTCATTTTACCGTCGCACATTTTTATTGGCTGCTATCTCTTTGTATAATTGCAAGATTCAAATCAAACTAAATTTTGTTATTCAAATAAAATAAATATTCACGCTAGACTTGCTAAAAAGTCAAAAGATGTCGCACATTTAAAAAAAGGATATATTTGTATTAGGTTATTCCAATAAAATAAATATTTAATTTGTCCTTTTGGCTTCTTTGAGTTAAATTGTTTTGAGGCCAATTTGTAACATTTGCTAGTAACACCGATATCACTTAATTTATTAATTAGTTTTGCATTTGAAACACTGTCAAATGCCTCACGTAAATCTATGAAAATACCTAGTCATTTATTTCTTATCCAATGCATTATATACAGTTGAAGTAAGTTTTGTAATGTCATTCTGAGTTTCTTTTTAACTCCAAATTGGATAAGACTTAGTTTTTTTTTATTTCTTACAATATGAATGAGTTGCCTTTTGACTACCTTTCCAAAAATATTTGCAATATTTGATACAAAAGATATAGGCCGATAATTTGATGTTTCGTTAGAACTGCCAGATTTAAAATGTAAAAAAATCACATTATTTTTGATTTAATCAAACCAAATATCTCATTGCAGTGATGAGATAATGAGTAACAATGAATTAACGAATAAAAACACCTAAGTTTATGTATAAGATTATACAAGAGTTGGTCTTTCGCTATACCAATAAATGTTGTATGGAAAAAAAACACTGCTGTGAAAGCGTTGATTAAGCATTAATTGAAAATTACTGGAAAACCTCAGTTGCAATTACTTCTTCATTATTTTGGAAATGAACGCTTTAAAGTTATTTAACAAAACGTTAGAGGGTGCGACATAAAAAATTAACTGTATTATTCAATTTACGGAGATTAAAAGTGAATTTGCTCTTTTTGTTTATTTATCACTGTTTCTTTCCGCAGCAGTAAATTATAAAATACTAGATGCAAATAACACTATATTCATTGAGTTTCACACTCTGGGAAAGTTGGTGAACTAGACAAATACAACGAAAATTGCAGCGTCATTTATTTTTCAGCTTTTTTTCACACAAAACCTTCTTTTCAAGATTTATATTTTAGGTCGAATTTCTAGTTATACTTAAGATAATGAATCAAGGAGATGTTGCACGTGTAGAATATTTCCTTGAGATCTGTGAACCTGTGCCTCAGGAGGGAGGCAAATATGTGTCAGCAGCTGCAAAGTAAAATGGCCGAAGCGCTGCAATTGCGCGGGAACTATAATCATTACAAATTCTTTGTTTTGGTGCACTCATGGATAATTAAAAGTATGCTTACGTATGTACCAGAGCTCTAAGTAATGCACATATACTAATTATCTTCACTTCATCACAGCATCGGTAAAATAACTAAAAAAGTAGGTACACGTGCACGTTTTACATTCTACTCTATTGTTCGATATCGCATTACTCACGTCCGTCTTTGAAGATATTATGAACCACGTTTATGACCTATTTCTCTGCTGATAGAACTGTACCACCCGCATAAGTGGAATCTTTACGGATCCTTTTCTAGGCTTCCTCGCATATCTTCTAAATGCCATTTTGGAATGCAAATAATATGGCATTAATATTTTTACAACACAATTTCTATTGCAAGTAGTCACTGGGAATCATCCTGATTACGTGATATTATGGTTGTCTTGTACGTCGATTCGGTAAAATCAAAAACATTCACCGCCTTCGAAAAATGCATTACATATTAATTCAATACAATGTAGCATTATAATATATTGCATTGAAACAACATTTTGGATCACCCTTTACGCGGAATACAATTATTGATCATGCATACTTTACCCTTTGGAATGCAATTATTGGTCTTAGTAAATCGAGGCTTCCGAGAAAGCAAATCTCACAAGTAACAATTTGGTGTTTCAATAAATAGTTCGAGTTTGTGTTTACCGTGAGATGAATGAAAAGGTGTATTATAAGCTTTAACCTAATAATAGAAATCAAAGTTTGTTTGATAACATGTCAGTAATTTTGAATATTAATGCGCTATATCGTATCTAATCATGTGCTTTAAACGAACCATCACCTAATAAATTAGTTGCTGGTTGAGGGGGCTCGTGACTAAAATTGTTCGCAGTGCATTTAATTTCATCATACCTAGTTCATGATATAAGTATAGGAAATTAATGAATATGGACATTGTAATAATTAATTCACTTAACTAAGTTACATTTTATTTTGTATTTTCCGCAATAAATTGGGAGAATTAGAACAGCAAGACATCTATGTATTGTACTATAAGTAGTATATCTATTACAAGAAGTGACTTATTTTGGAACTACAGGGTTTTCTTTGTTACTGGGTATTATTTTGAATAGCCCGCTATTTCGGTAGATGTTACTATTGAAGCTATCATTTTTGACATTTGACAAGTAAAAACTACGTCAATAGTAAAAATGGAAAGATACACGCTTCAACAACGCATTTAAATTATTAAAATTCACTTGAGTGAATCAAATACAAAACATCTTGAGTGATGAGGCCCATTTTGACCTCGGTGGCTACGTCAACAAGCAAAATTGTCGCATCTAAGGCTCGGAAAACCCAAGAATTATTGTTGAAAAGCCTCTCTATCCTCAACGTGTGACTGTTTAGTGCGTTTTATGGTCCGGCAGAGTCATTGGACCTTACTTTTTTGAAAATGAGGCTGGAGCAACAGTTACGGTGAATGGATTGCGCTATTGAGAGATGATTAATATTTTTTTATGGCCGGAATTGGATGGTATTGATCTGGACAACGTTTAATTTTAACAAAACGGCGCTACGTGCCAAACAAGCAACGAAACCATTGATCTATTACGATTGAATATCAAAATAACACCTCTTATTGGAAAACCCTTATTTAAACTTGTAGTATAGCCATCTAAGTATAATATTGTATTAATAAAATAATTAGCAAGGTAACCCTATATTATTGGCTTTTCCTGCAAGCACAGGAATGACTAAATTTCACAGCAAGATCTGAAACATTCAGCCACTGTCTTTACCACCGACAAGTATGCATCACGTTTCAATTTATCAACAAAGCGTAGACTAATACCAATTAATATCTACTACGTTCTACAGTACAATTGCGAATTACATATCCATGACAGTATCCACCGAATCTCTGCTTGAAAAGAATTCTGGGCTTTCTTGCAAATTTTCCATTTTCTTGCGAATAAGCGGTTTGGTAACAAATAAACGGTTTTGAAGTATCATCGTTTATCAAGGGAATAAAATTGTATGCTTTGTACATTTTGGGAACCGAGCGATTTGTGTAAATGGAGTGGAAGGCATTACGAAAGCGTAATAGGGGGAAATAATTTAAGGCTGAAAGAAGTTTAATTGGTGAAATAAAGAAACGGATGCTTAGAAGGATAGGTCCGTGAGAGTTTTACTGAGATGGAATAATACATTGACTTACACAACGTGAGTCTAAAAATAGGCACCTAAATAGGAATCATGACAAGTTCAAGTCAAAATGCAAATACGGTACTGAGTCCCAAATACTCCCAACCGCCTGGAGATAGAGAGATTATGGCATGACCGATTAGAGTACGTTGTGAAGTACCTAGCTATTCAGATATGGTTTCCGAACATGGCTATAGCAATTTCAAGCAACATTTCATTTCATGATGACGGTCCAAATATAAACGTAAAGTGTAAACCTGTTTACATAAAGTAGAAAAACGACTGGATGACATCAGGATGTTTTCAGTGTCTAAAATTTTTGACTAAAATTTTTTAACTGGGATAGTTAACTTTTTTGACTAACTTTTTTGACCGGTCGGTGGCCGAGTTGACATCGCGCTTGGTTCTCACCCAAGCGTAGTGTGTTCAATTCCTCGACTGGCTTAGTCCTCCTTCACAACACAAGCAACATTTTCCGCTTACTGTGGTGGTAGTAGGAGATTTTCAAATATTGTCAAGTTATTCGTAACCCGGGAATGTTTCTCTTTCTTTTATTTAAAAAAACAAAAAAAAGATTTAAAAAATAATCTGTTTTAAAACCACTATCCAAACTTTCGTAACTACTTTCTTAACTTAATATACATATAGCTCACCTTATGGAGTAGTAGAATAATTAAAAATATATATTTTTTCTTACCGTTATAATTTTTATTATGCGTAGTTATTTTAATATCTGTATTTTTATCAATTGATAAGCTGTTTTAAGGCCTTTTCTCCGTTTTTGTATGCCTACTTTATCAGGGTTGCCTTCTGCCTTGGCTCTGCTTTGAGGGTCTTGTCTTGGTCTGGTCTTGTGTTTATTGCTACGGGAAACGGAAAATTGCAATAAGGCCGAGGCTATGCGAGTTTTCATTGAATTATTTTATGAAAATAAATTCATAAAGCAAGAGGAAGGTCTTTCTATATATACACGTTCAGTGCCGGCCGATGGCCTAAATTTGAGGGTTGCAATAAACCGAAGGTACCTACCTATTTATGAGGACGAAATCCCACTGTCCTTGATATGTGAAAATGGCGATTAGATGGTCCTTTACACTTAACTAGTATACAATTATACGTAGTTAAATTTGTACACCGGTGCAAGAAAACGAAGGTTCCTACGTATTTATGAGGACAAAATCACACTATCCTTGATATGTGAAAATACGGCGATTACATGGTCCTTTACACTTAACTAGTATACAATTATTCGGAGTTAAAAATTTGTGCACCGGTTATGTTTAGTGTTAAAGTCTTTAAAGGACGATACCAAATATGTAAATAGCATGAATGTGCGTTAAATAAATAAAATTATACTACAATATGGAGTTAGGTAGAGAGCTTTTAGTTTTTTTTTAGATTGAAAAATAGTCATTTTCAAATATGTGGTTGAGTTTCACGTTTGCAACACAGCACAAGCCGTCCCTGCTTACATTTCCTTCAATATACAATAAGTAAAACCAGGACTCTAGAAGGCCGACCGTAGCAAAGTGGGATGTATTGTAATTTCTCAATATTATGTTAGTATTTTTAAAAGCTTCGAAACTTGGTTTATCAATAAATTTGATCCGTCCTTAGAAAAAAGGTTTACATTGGGATGGCTAGGGATGCTTTTAATAAGATGAAGAAACCCTTATGTAACATTCAACTAAAGCGAAATTTAAGAAACAGAAAGATTTATTTTCTTAATGTTTTCTACGGAATGAAAGTTTTGCAACAAAACCGAGAATTGATAGGGAAAAATAACTCTTTTGACATGTAAATTTTAGGAGAATCCTAAAAAACCATGAAGTTTTAAGTTATTTCAACCTGGGTATCAAAATTTTTAATTATTTATGCGGGGAGCGGCCAAATATTGGGAAAGACGCGCCAAATAGAACAACGAATAAAACTACAAAATCTTGGTCGAATAAGAGAAGAAAGAAAGAAAAAAAATCGCTCAATCCTCTATACCTGCCCATCCTAAATTCGATGTATACCGATTCAATTCGGTCGATTAAACTTGTGATGTTTGGATACTCACATAAAATAAACGAGACAAACATACTCCAAAAATTTTTTTGTTTAGAATATGAGAAGATTTATGGACAGACAGGCCTGGAGTAAACAGATTCCCACGGGAAAGGAGAGACCGGAGCGACAGTCAGGTTTGGAACTTGAGTGCGTTGACAGCTCCATGAAATCTATACAAATGAGAAGTGTTGTGTGAAATTGCAGTGAATTAGTGGATTCAGATGGTGTTAATAGTATTGTGGAATTTTGAACTAAAGTGAAATATTATTGAACCGGTTTTGTGCGAAGTGAAAGTGGTTGGACTCAGTGAGAAAACAATTAATAATAATGACAATAATAATAATCGGATAATTTGTAGAGCGCCGTTTTGTAAAAACCCACCTCAGGGGCGCCAGGTGTTGTGCAATCGCGATTGTGTTATAAAGTTGTGTTGATTTAAACGTGATTTCGTATACAGTTCGAACTAGATTGCTTGTCTTAAAAACATGAAAATAATAAAAATATTGATTGCGTTTTAAAATAGAGTGAATGTACTTAAAGGCAGGAAGTGTTTAATCGGGCTAAGTTATTGATTTGGCGAGATGGCATTCTATCCACGGAGACCGAAAACCAGAGAATCAAATAGATTATTAACTGTGGGTTCGAATCCTAACAGATTAGGGAGGTACAATTTTATTTACAGGAATATTTAATTACCCTTTTATAAGCGTAGGGAGGAGGTCGAAAATTAAAGTGATTTAGCTATATAGTGTAACCAGGTAAGCTTCACGCTGAGAATGAGAGGTGCCTAACTGGGTGAGTTTTTCATATTATTTATTAAATTCCAGAGGACCCCCTTTAAAAGACGGATACAACTAAGTTTACGACACCTGCCGCCCAAATAATGTTATCATTAAAAGGAATACCCTAGACGGATTGTCAATCAGCTGTGAGTGAGAGACAGGCCAATGACTTTTCATATATAGGCCGAGAGGCGCGGAGTACAGTCAGTCAAAGGGGAAGTTTTGCTAGCGTATGCCGTCCCAAATTGAAAGCGTTCGGATGCAACCAGACGGAACAAAATGAAAACTTTTCTTCTGTTATTTGACTTTTCTAATTTAATACTTTTCATCTATTGTTTGACTTTCTAAGTTACGAATTGGGATGCACGAAAACAAATCTAAAGACGAAAGAGGGAGATGGTAATCTCCGAAATAAAACTACCAACCGAACAACTTTTCTCAACAGGTATCTTTCGAGAGGTAGGCAGCCTCTTTAAATTAAATGCAAAACATCAAACCAATTATCCGTTTATACCTTACCTGAGAGGATAGGTATTCAGTAGAAGTTACCCATACCTAATACACGAGGATGCTAGTAACCTCATAAAATAAATACTGGAACCAAATATTAAAATACAGACAGTCCTCATCCTAAATTTGGCATTTCGAGTAGACCTTACATATATCTCACATGATAATTGGCTGAATGGGTAGGCACACAACCTATCGTTAATAAGCAGGCAAAATGTCGACAAGATCGTCGTGTGTTACCTATGTATTGACCTAGAAAGGGATGTAAATCCCCGACGACGTGGGAGTTACAACGTTTTCTAGAGGTGGCACGTAACTTAGGACCTTACGTGTCACATTTTCGCGACTAGATTCGTGATAAAGGGATGTTATGGTTTTCCCCTTCTACACTCAGTAAAGTAGTTTATCCTGGAGGTGTTTGAGATTGGGGCAATTCTGAAATTGGTGAAGAGACCTGGTTTTCTTTATTCTGGCGTGAAGGTTGCCGATTTGGAACAAGGGGAGACCCGGCCGGTTGTGATATCCAGACACGCAGATATCGATTGCCTTGTTCGAACTATCATCCATCAGTTTTGTTTGGTAAGCGGAGGAGTCAATCTTAACTTGAAAAAAATTCATTTCCTTTCCTCTCCTTCCCCTCCCAAAATATATACATGGATGGCGCCGACAACTAACACCATAAATTTATCGTATGTATATCACATATATAAAATCTAACACTTTATTATATTCACATTACCCTACGATAGGTAGAATCGAGTAGCTAGGGGGGGGTGAGCAGGCGACTTAGAAGATAAGGTTTATGAAATGGTTTTGAAAAACAGCGGTAATGGATTCAACTCACTCTATCTCAAAAGAACCAAGGGATACCACACAAAACATAAATAACTAGGTTTCTAAACCGAGAAACAAAAACCCAACACAACGTTCGGTGAAGCCTTTTTATACTGAACCGTCACGTGAAATGAGTACGTTCAAGGTCGTACGTCACGTAGACAAACTAGGATGTACACACTTGAAGGGGTGTGTAATAAAGAAAAGACGGCAGGGAGGACCTTCCTACCCCGGATATATATATAACCAAAGCCTTATGGAAAAGTTACCTACGGGACTTAAGGAAAATGTATCGTAGAAAGAAGAGAAGGAAAAGTTTGAAGTAGAAAGGGCATATCATTACAAACTCCAACCTCCTTTCAATCCTAAGAGCACATGTTCCAAGTCTAACAAATCAGTACCTTCTTGTGTACCGGTATTACCGGGACAGTCACCGGCACAATCGTATTGTACCATAAGGAGAAGGTATATTTAGGTTAATTGGTAGACAAAATGCAAACTATGAAATATAAGACTCTGTTTCCGTAATTCCATTGCTTCGACTGAACAATGGCATCAACGAGGATTTTGGCTCTTTGCCCAGTAATTCACTAAAGTTTCTAACATGTGTCTCGGGTTAATATGTTTCCGAATGCAATTATTTCGGTATTTACAGTTTGTGCGTCTACTCAAAATACTTACTTACTCCAATTAACGGACATAATGACCGCTATTAACTCTTGGGAGTTTATTTAGATTTCTTAGAAACATAAAATAACATTTATCGTATAGGTTCCTACAAATGAAGTGATAATCACTCAAACATAGTATGGATACATGGTATGCAATAATGTTAACTTAGATGAGTGTGAATTTAGCTTTAAAAATGTGCACATGTCAATAATTATAAACTAGACATTCGTAAACTTAAATGTACAATGGCTAAAATAAAATTAATAAATAAATACACAACGTAAACAAAGTTATAATATTATGTTTAAATGTGAGTCCAACGCATGACTGAACGAGCCAAACTTTATATTTTGAAAGCAACACAATAAATCAATTTTGATGGTGAATTTCTCCCACTTGATCTAATTTCAGATACCACTATGCACTTATTATTAAATCGTGCATCTGTAAAATTTTAAAAACAGCAAAAATTCTAACTGTAATAATAGGGAAAGATTGAAAATTATTAACATTTCATCTAATTTTGTTATGACTAAAGAATTACATAATTGAATCATGTGAAGTGAACTTTTAATTCAAAATACTTTGCAGCTGTCGTCATGGCAAAAGTTGTCAATTAATTAACTCCCCTTCCGATATCGGTGAAACTTAATTTCAAACGGATCGGGCGTTAACTGACACAGCCTTTACCTTTTACCGGGCATGCTGAAAACTCTGGCGATATGATGCACAAAGTAACCTTTAAATACGAGAATAAACTAAAACCAGCAACCTCATTGTATTGAAAATTCTTGCCGTACGGTCGTCAGCGTCACTTTAAAATTTAAATTGCAAAATCACAGAGCTTATTAAAATTTCTGATTGACAGAGCGATTGTTGAGGTTGGGCGCATAAGTAAAATTTTAATTATTACGTCTGGAAATAATATCATATCGTTAATCAAGCAAATGCAATTAATGAAATCGCAGTATCTTGGTACTCCTCCAAGTAATGTTAGTTTTGTGCGTTTAACATATTATATAATATTATTGTGAGCAAGCACCAGAATTAGCAACTCGCAAGTCTCAAACTAATTTGAATCCACTCCATATGGAGGGGAATATTATTTCTAGACTTTGTTTGCTACACATTATCATAATTCAGCGAATAAGATTACTTTGTGAACGGTAACTTCCATTGGCATAGAGCGAACTAGATTAGACCCCTATTAAAAATGTTTATCTTTATGAGGATCATAATAAAGTTCATAATACGTGCTATGTGTTTTTTAAACGTACGTATTTTTACACGTTGAAACCTACCTTGGCGGTGACTGGCACTGTCTAGACATCAAAGCTGTTACTGGATCGTCTGGGCAATGAACCACACAAATAAACATCTACTAGCTCTAATTTGAATTTTCATGGTCAAAAGCATTTCCGTAATTTAATTTTGGGATATTATATCGTATTGTGCTTCTTCCTTCTTTAGCCAACGTTTCGGACAATGTCCATCATGTCCACCACGATGATGGACCCCGGAAACATTGGTTTAAGGAGGACGTGCACCACAACACCCCTAAAATAAACCCTTTCTACAGATGACCATTTTATCCCAAGTCCGATAAAATATGGTAATTTTATTTAACCGTAATATTAAGGTTGTGATAAAAAAAAATTCTTCACGTTTTTAGTTTTTAGGTGGTAAATTAAAATTTTTAAATAATGTTTACGCATTTAAACATTGTAAAATTTACTAACGATACATTTATTGCAATAATAATTTTTACAGGAGATTCACATGGAACTCGCGGTGTAACGACGGTGGGGAGTAGTCACTCGCGGGGTTAGGACGCTAGATACAAAATGAATTATGCCAGTCACGGTTAACAGCTATGACTCTAGCAGTAATACCAGTGGTATAAAATATTGTCAAGGAATTGTAATTCAAATTAAAGCAGTCCTTCTACAACATAAAATTATTAGTTCGTAAAAATTACAAAACTGTACTATTAAAATATATTTCATATTGCTGTGCATGGGGGTCCGAGTTGCATATATTACTCCAATGGTACTCTCAAATAATAGACTATTTGTAGTCTTAACTCTAAGTTTTTCCATTCCTATCGCTGAAACGAGATTCCCACATGTTTACTGTAATTCATTATTTTTATAGTAGGTACACAATACACACCGCTTGTGCGTAGTACATAGTTGGCGGCTTACTAATAAAATCACAAAGCAAATTAACAAGAAATTTATAAGTTTGGCATTAAATGACAAACTAATGCATTTGAATAAATGTGAAAGCGAGGCTACGTTAATGTGGTACACCCTATCTCCTTGGATGACTCTTGTTTCGACAGAGTATATGTAATACAATACATATATTTATAGATATTCCAGGCATGTGATTTCGTTTTCTGAAGGTAGGTAAGTTTAAATTTGGTTCTGGGCTCATAAGTTTCTAATCGTTATCTTGCAAAAATGAAACCGCTACGATGTTGTCCGTGGATTTTTATGAACTGAATTACATTTAAATTGCGATTTGAATTAAAATTCTGCAACATTAAATATTACTGCTGTACAGTTAAAAAATACATGGTTGATAACTAATCACGGCTTTTCTTCAAAATTATTAAGTGAAAGAAATTTATAAATTTACCTAACATTGAGAGATACTGCAAGAAAGTTCAAATTCAGAAATTTCTATTACAATGTAACAATATGTAGAATTAGTAAGAATCAAACGCTTTTACTCCATAATTTATAATAACATAATATGTCATTTAACATCTAGGAAATTTCTGGAAAATTTTTGCTAGTTTTTCTGGGAATAGAAAATTTTGTCTTCATATTCTGAGCAGACATACATTTTTTTAGCGAAAGTATTATTGATCATTTAACTCCGGTAAATAATGCTCAAAAATAATTTTATTGAATTCAAATCAATGTCCACACTACTGTGTGATCTTATTTTATTTTAGTTTGATAGAACGAAGAATTATCTAAATGGAATTTGTTTGGACTTGGCAACGTACATAAAATACATTTTCGGAAAACACATCTGACAAAGCGTAAACATGAATATTTCAGAACGTGTTGAAATATTCAAACAACTCTCGCAGCAATCAGGAAATTCAATCTGTGTGCTGTCCTTACAAAAGATAGCATAATTTTTAACATAACTCCCTGAACAGTCAGACGCTGCTTTTCTTATATTTCCATTTTACGTGAAAACTGTTCAAAATTAGTTAATTAACAAAACAATTTGTTTTCCTATAACAACGTACATTCAGCAACGAAAAAAAATAATCCTGTTAAAAAAGTGACAGCGTGTGAACTTCCTGATAAACTATTAGTCATTCAGAATATATCGAGATCACGTTTTCTTTTACATACATATCATGACGGAATGCTACAATTTATGTCAATATCAATATCAATATTTGTATGTAGACGTGTTCTGCCGTCCTCACAAAACATTTACTTTAGATTAATATTTTGTTGGGAACTCTTTCAATTCATAAGTTATAGGCCCACAGTCCAATTTTTAATAGGCAAACGAATAATTTTACCAGTTTTTTTAAAAATTCACAGTATTTAATTTTAGTAAGTTTGCTACGTGTAGCTCTACGCAAATACCGAGCAGTACCGCGCATAAAACTGAGGTTATTTTGGTTTAATATTTCATTGTTATAAAAACTGTTTTCCTATCATGATATCGTTTGATGAACTAGTTAATTTTCCATTTTCAGAAACCAACACCTGTTACAAGCTATATGAGATGGTCGGATTAAATAAAACAGAACAGATGTATGAGCTCTTCTCGGGAAGTGACGAAAACGAATAAAATGTACGAACTTAAGTTTTCCGGGAAAACAGTTGTCTGTCTACTCTACAAAAGCAGATGTTCATGATTAAGCCCTCCCCAAATAACATAAAAAGGGAATCATTTTTATTTACTTTAGTAAGCAAGGCCTTCTTAATATTATATTTAACATGCCCCAAAGGCTGTTTTCAAATACTGTCAGTTTCTAAAACATTAAACTAGGTTGAGTTTTACATGCTAATTTCTTGAACAATTTATTACTTAAATATATTGAAAAGTTACACTAGTCTTTACAAAATAATAATAAAAAAGTGAATTTGTGTTTTGCGGTTTTGTAAACGATCACACATAGAGTAGTTTTTTTTGCCTTCATGTGAAGGAATAAAACTGAGGAAAAGATGGCAAATGCTTTTTTTCTGCTAAAATAACTGAGGAAAAGATAGCAAATGCTTTTTTTCTGCTAATAACAAAATTCACGCATAACTTAGTACATTTAAAAACGTTTTAGATATTTCTAGGTATAACATAATATTAATAGGTAATTTTAATTTGAATTTCAGCAACCCAAGGGCATCTTATTAATATTATGCATATTATGCACGTTCATTGTTCATCATGACGTGAAAAGAACACGGAGAAAATGAGTATTGCTAATTTATTAAGAATCACTTCAAATTATTCGTTTTATTATTAATAGATTAAAAACGAATCAATTGATAGGTTTCCTATTGAACTTTAGTGAAAGAGGAATGTATAATTACGATGTCGGGACACGATTTCTTAAAAATAATAATATTTATGATTTTGTTATTTATGTATTTTCAAGGCAAATGAAGGTGCGTGAACACGTGCCCCAATATATTAAGATTTTATTAAAATATTTATCAGGAAATTGCCTGCAGTCCTGTTTTAACCTCATTACTAATAAGTGAAGAGTTTTTTTTTGTTATAAAGCAGCAATACTAATTTTTCTCCGTATAATGTTACTTTTTTTTGCAAATTAGGTAGGTACATTAAGCAGATAGGTACCAATATTACTTTACCACAACGAGTCCATTTAAAAAATGACAGCTAACAAAAATGAACAGTTACTTTAGAATGAGAATCTTACTGTAGGCAAAAAATCCCATTATAAAATTTTCACCTAACAATGAAACCACTTTAATGTAAAAATAAAAGGGAAATAAGTGTTTGAATTTCAAGGGGTACCTACTTATACAAACAGAAAATGCTATTTAGCTAGGGGAAAAGTAATAAACATTTTGGGGAACAAAAGGCTAGTCAAGATTCATTACAGCTGCGATAAGAAACTTTCCCCAGCTGAGGAATTGACAATGAACGATCGCAAGAAGGGAGAGGAAGAAGATAAAAGAAGTGAGGTAAGTTAAGTGAAAACAACTCCGCCTGTAATTCTTATTTTTCACATGCTTTCTGAGATTCCCTTTATTTTCTCTTTTGCCACCAACCGAAAAACAACGCCGTGATTCATCATACGCAACCATAATTCACGCGGCGAAGTTGTGTGATAAAAATGGACAAGATAGAGATATCCTCAATTTTTCCTTTGTGTTTTTTTGCTGACATGTTGATAGAATTATTACACTGAAACGTATCAGATTCGATTAATGTAATATTCAAAAAAATGGTAGTATGTTGTAAGAAAACAAAAATATATCTGAACCGCGAAAAAATGTTTTATGGCAGACTCTATATCACAATAGGATAAGCATTTTACTTCAGTCAACTAGTCGTGGGTTTATTTTAAAATGCGGAATTTATATATATATATATATATATATATATATATATATATATATATATATATATATATATATATAGGCTTAAAGAATGATTTTATTTATCGTACTTTTGTTCGTCAAAATGACATCTTAACAATGAATTGTTTCAAATATATATTTTTCAACATTAACCCCACCGCACCTCCCACACAGGAGGTTTTGAGGAAAATATTTTTTCTCAGGACCTTTGTCATCTTTTGGGATGATGTGCGTAGCGTCTTTAAAAAAAAAAGGTGATGAAGTTCTGGGAAGGTAAAAGGCATGAGGGTTGGGTAGGAATCTAGGGATGTAGGAATGTAGAGCAGTATAATTTTATATTCTTGTCATGCGCCTACTAGTTTATTGTCATGTGCTCCTAGTTTTCTGGCATGCGCTTACTAATTTGTTGTCATGCGTCGGTAAGTTTCGTCTCATGCGCCAACTTGTTTCGATACAGTAACAATATTTATAAACCTAGAATATTTTTTATAAATAAAACTTATTTTAAAATATTTAATTTTAATTTTTGTTATTAATAACGAATAATACATATTGATAGAAAAAGTAAGAACATCAGTAAGTGTACAGCAGACAGAGGGTTAATAAAAAAGCAGAGACAATTACAAAGTAAAAACAAAGCATATATACCAACTGTCCAAGGACGGAGTACAACAGTATATTATTACAAATGATCTGCATAAACGTGATAAGATGTTTAAATCCACTGCAAACGTTAATATTCATAAATGCTTCTTATTTATGAATTAATTAGTTGACCTTATATTTTATTAAATAATATTTAGTTAAGTAAGTATAGTACATATAAAACTTTATTTTGAGTCTTTTTTGGCAAATGGTGTCAAAGGAAGTAATTCCTGAAATAGATATCTAAACTCCCAGGATTTGACAAACTCAGTGAGCAATCTAATCGAAAACATGGATAAGCAAAACGGGGGTTCAGTGGCGTAGGATTAACTGTCAGGTAAACCTTTCTTTAACCCCATTGTTTAGCGCGGTACCTTTCAGTTTCAATTTATTAAGGATAACTTAAAAACCTCATTATAATATTCAATCATTGAAGAAGATTATATCAACAAATTTCAATGAGAATATATAGCAGACAAAGACACAGAAAATTCGGGCAAAACTTTACAATTATGGCAAATAAAAAAAAGATAGGGGCCAAAAAAAAGGAATATTTGAGGATATTTTAAAGTAATTCTTAAATTGAAATATGAGTTTTTATTACTATGATTCATTTTTTTTTTTAAATAGATGTAATTAAAAATCCACATATTTTGACTGGGGATTGAACCTTCTTCCCCAGGGACTGGAGTCAAACGCGCTAACAACAGAGCCAAATCTCGATTGGGTAGGACCGACATTATATTTAATGTAGTTACTGCATTGATTTCATACACTTTCATAGATATGCGTGAGTGTATGCGTCATTACCACAATCTTTGATAAAATGCATTGTCATCGACAACGAGTCTATGCAGCTATATCTTATGTCGGTAATTGGGTTAATTTCTGTTTCCAAGATTTGCGTTCATTCATTCCTGAAAACAAAACAAAATTCAAATAAATTAATTAAAAAAGGCCGAATTAAAAAAGGTCTGATTCGGTAGAGACGACAGTTCCGGTAAGACAAGAGGCTTAATACCATTTTAATTGAGTATTGTTAATATTATCTCCTCCGATAATCAAAAAGGTATTATATATTAGTAAAAGGGAAGCAATGCTGTTTACTTGTTACGAAGTTATGAAGCTACGTATATGTTCAAATTATATTTTTGTAGATAAAGTTTTAAAATTACCAAAACTTTAGTACGCCAATCGCTCATGATTGCTAGCGTAGAAAAAAGAAACAAGGGATATTCACCCATAGATGCAAGACTGCAAATTTAATCTACGCATAGCAACGCCCCAATTTTATTTCTACCTACACTGTTACATAAAGGTTAACAGGGTGTATGGTTCCTTTTACTTAATTTATATATATGGTTTCGGTATGTTGCACCTCTAATAACCTCATTTAACCATTGTGCATTAGTTAGATTGCCAATCCTGGATTTTTTGACAAACTTCGGTTGCCAAACCGCTCGGAACACAAAACCTGAGCAGTTGGAAATTAAGGCAGTATCATTCCTTGTTCAACAGCCCAAAGCAGTGGGCATTCCTCTTGACTGGTGACCGATGAGTCCGCTCGCTAATCTAGTCACTATTTTAAAACAGTAGACTTCATCCTGGGATGAACACACATCGCATAACTGGCTCCGCGACTTTGGTGTAGTTTGGTCTTATGTTACTTATACACGTACGAACCAAGGCGCGATCCAAGCCACGCACTATGGAAAAAGGAAAGAAGCAAGCGCAAGCGGCATTTCGCCCTGTCGCATATCATTTTTCTTATCTGTGGTGGACAGTAATAAGCAACGTTTGATTTCGGATAAGGAAAATAAGAAAAGATTCGATATAGGTACCTACTCACCAGTGGCGGGCGGTGACTTGTTTTAGTAATCGATACTGGACAATACGTAGGTACACATTCAAATATACATACTAGCCCATGAACAAGATGCAATTACTGACATAATGGTATATCAAATTAGCTCTGTAAATCCTTTACGCTCTGCAACATCAATTACAGATCCTAAATTAAATTGTGATTTTGAAGGATATTCAATATTTCAAATAATGTTCAAAAACAGTTTTTCAAGCCAAACAATGTTACAATGCCAAACAATGTTAAAATGAATCACACAAACAATAACTAAAAACAATCCACTGATTCGTAGCAGGTATGATATGCATTGTACATTATGTGTTATAAGCATTAAAATCGTGTTTTGCATGTTGGATACACCAGCTAAATGCGTATTTGGCCTTGTGAATGAGAATATATAAATTCAATTTTTTGCAGATTTTTGGATACTGGTTACAAGATAGCATCCTAGCTTTTGCTGCTATGTGTGTACGCGGTTCATAGATGTTCGAGCATACGATATGCTCCGTGGCCGTATCTTGTGTACGGTGAGTCTGAGACGTTTGTGTATTAGTATTTGTGCATTTACGAGCTGTGCGTTTACCTGAAAGATTTATAATATATTTCGATTCACTCCGTACGTCGTGTCAAAATTGCAGTATTACTGTTTACGCATAGAAGATATAAGTTCAAAGCTTTTTTAATCTAGAACAAAAGGGATTTTGTAAATCCAAGGCATGTATGAAGGGACCGCGCTTGCCTATCACCTTAAAAGTTATATACGGAATATTAGAATTTATTAAAATAATCAGGCCCAGCTTTTGTGGCACTGCACACGGTACAGCTAAATAAAATGTTAATTTGTTGCTCAACTATGAAGAGCTGTTCTACTGTCTTGGAGTCCCTAGAGGTTGCCAGAGGAACTTTACAACCTTACACAAGCCGCGTGGGTGAAAAAGTTGGCAGTTGTAGAACATGTTCCGTTTTCGCCTCGTGAACACTAGAACTAGAGGATAAACAGGTCGTGCACTCACTTGGAGTTTGAAAATATGTTGATTGCATAATATCAAGAAAAAACTAAAAATCATTATAATAAATATAGTTAAAATTTCTCTGGATTAAAAACTCGTGGACTAATAGTAAAGCGTTTTACCGTTCTTTCTTATATATTCGACTGATCTTTATTCTTATAAACTAACCTTAGATAATTTACAAAGCCTTTAATGCTTTCTTTTTTTCTCTTTATTCTTTCTCCATTTCGTAATGAATTGTTCATGAATGTATTACTCTCCCTTTTGATGTAGGTATGCCCTATCTTCTTTAGAGTACGAAAACCTTTGTTGATGATTAATAAGATCAGTGATAAGTGCTGAAGATAAAAAATTTATGAAAAAACAAGCGTTCGTATTCGAACTTACGAATCTCAAATCCATTTAAATATATTCATGAAAATCTAATCGGGACAACTCAACAAAAAGATGAATATATTAAAACATGGACAATGATATATTGATATAATGATAAAATTACTTTAAAGGTGACTTATCAGACTGTACATGCATGTCCTTGTAGATGTAGTCTGTGTAACAGTAAAGGCTAGGTTCTCTGGTATCCTGAAACAAGGGTTCGGCAGGTAGGAAATTAAAGGTAAACATGAAAGAGCTACGGGTTCACGAAAAAGATTTATGAAGGTGCTTTTCTCTTCAACCTGTATCTGTCTAATCCACAAAATGAATTAATTGGAACAGCTCTTTGCCGTGTAAAATGGGCTTATCTTCGATTTACAAAGTAGGCAAGTTTTTCTGTTCTGAAGCGGTGTCGTTCTGTTCTCTAGGAATGAGTTGATTTTTGTAAAGAGTAAAACAACTTCGCGGAATTGGATTTTTTCTGAATTTTCATTATTTCACTTGTTCTATTTTAAATGAGAATACCGCACAAAGGCATTCCGAATGTAAAAATATTTAAACGGTGAAAACATGGGCGGAACGGAAAAGTGGAGAGGAAGGATGGAATTTACCTGGTTTTTCAGATCTGGTAATAAGGGAGAGATAGAGAAATGGGTTGGGGAATCAAAAGGGGAAAGGAAGATGAAAAGTACCAGAGTATTCAAATCTAAGTAATACTAAATAAACAAAGCCACTTTTATTAATGTTTCCTCTGTAAAATTTCTATTTTTAATAATGACAATTCGTAATGGAATTCCACTATAATGACATAACTAAACAATTATATACTTTTTTTATTGACTGTTACCGATTTCAGCTTATTTAAATATCTTCAGAATGGCAGTATAGTGTAAATACCCACTCGGTCGAATAATAAAAACGTTTTAAATCACCCATAAATGTTTTAAGTCTCAGTATAAGTAACTAGGTATTAATTTGAGTTAGAAATCTCTATTCATAAGTCTTAGTTGTATGCCACTAGGTATTAATATTAGTACGAAGCCACTAGTAATAAACCTTAGTTATAAGTCTATATGGTTGGAAATTAGTTAAATTATAAATTTACTTGTTAAGGGCTCTTGAGTCGATTTTCTCACGAAAACGGTGCTATAGAAATGATCCAATCATTATCAAAACGTGCTAAGGAATATTGACTATAATGTGTGATGGTAGTAGTGTATCATGGTTAATAGAATTGCATATTTTTGATGATATTGACGAAAACTGATGATCTTTATGCTATTAGTATACAGAACTGGTTATTTGCTCAGGGAAGGAAATATTATAAAGAATGCCTTACATCTTAAAACTGTTCTTATTTTTTCATATTTCTCGAGTAAAAATTTTATCTCTAAATTAACTTTCAACAAAAACTTTACATAACGCTGATGCGATTATTCTTATTTTTTTTCTATTATCCCTAACATAATTTTTTATTTTCATTTGTATCCTACCTTTTTTTTATTTGTATCTTTAATTTTACAAGATTCAATCTACCTAATATTATATATTCAGAATTGGTTATTTATGAAGCGAAGGAACTATTTTAAAGAATGCCTGACATCATTGAATTAAGTTTATTTGCTTAGTTATTCTTTTTTTATTTAAATATTTTTTAAATTTCTTTTTAAAATAATTAATTAATTTATCATTATTTTCATCTTTTTCTTATTTTCAGTTAAAGTTTTACCTATTTTACAAATACATTACATTTCACAAAATAATATATTGACAAATGAGTCATGTATTGCATTTATATAATTATACATAAATTTCGACTACCATAATACGGACATGTGTCTAGTGTGGTAGTCGAAAAGCATGTAAAAAACTGTATTCAAATATATTTTATGAATGAAGAAAAAAAAATTTATCACAATCAACCAAAAAGTTAACCGCGAATCAGGAAAATGTTGTAAGACAAGGTCATGAGATTTTCAACATCTCCCGGCCGTGTAAGCTTTAAAAGATGTACAGACTTACTAAAAACGTGGTGTAAATATTACGCGGCGCGTAGGGTCAGAACAGTGAAAAATTTGACTTATTACTAGTTTGTTTGGTTAAGACGGTCTTAAACCAGACTCAAGGCCGGCATTACCATACTAACGGAGAACGGGCGTGTAAGAATCTAATTAGTGATACGGGTAGTGTTTTGGGTCCAGAATCCTGATTTTAGTAAAAGAATACGAAATGTTTTGGTAAAAGCTTATTTAAAACTAAATCAAAAGTTTATAATTATTAAATTTAATTAATCCACCCATAATGCAGATCAATCGTTACTTATTTAATGGAATACTTTTGTTTAACTTTCTGTTCAAATAACCCATACGTAAATATCGCTTGCTAGATGGTAATTAGTTCAAATGGAAGACTTGGTACATTTTATATTGATTCTGACAATGCAGTGAACAACTGAATCCCGCTCAACTTTAACGATTATGTTTCAACTCAACAAGACGAATAATTTAATGCACAATAAATTTTCTGGGGAACTCAAACTCAAAAGAACAATACTGTCTAAAAATTATAAATCTCACATTTCTTTAAAATCAATTGTTAAGCCCGTTTTATATTGAAATGAGGATATTTTTTGTAGTTGTTATTAAAACTGTGTTAACAGAAATAACTTTCTGTCATTTTAATGTTTTCATTTATATATGTGTCTATATTTAATTGTAATCAGTCAATTTATATTCCCTGACGAAGCTTGAGATTTGTTGACGCAACTTTGTTGACTGTTTTTCATTTGACGTGTAATTTCATAACTCTATTATTTATTGCTCTCAATAAACAGTTACTACTTATTATATTTTTTCACCTGTAAACAACCAACTTTATTTTTGTAGGAAAGGCTTTGTTATTGCTTAGGTACACGTTCATATTGAATTATTTGGCGGGTTGGAAATAAGCCGACAAAGCTCAGTGGTTCAGAGCACCTGACCGGACATCAAGAAGGTACGAGTTTAATTCACGTTGGCGGCATTTATTTTTACTCGGGAGATATTTTCAATTTGTATTTATATTTCAGGCGACTAATTATTGCTTATAATTATTTTTATCCTTTATGCTACGTATAAAACCTTGTCTTATAAATATTAGTTTATCATTAAAAATAATAAATACTATATCAAAATAAGTATGCTACCGCATGTTTTCTTGAAATAAAATAAAATAAATAAAAATGAAGTGAAACCAACAGCCCTTTTGATAAAAGCTCCTACTTTTGAATGGAAACTTGTTAAACTAGGACGTGCGGCGAAGTTACCAAAAGATCTAGGCAAAACAATAAAGTTGTATAATAAGGAGGGAAGCTCTGCTTGCTTCTATCATTTCAATTAGAAACTTGCTTCGGTAACTTCGGTTAAGATATTTGCCTGAGGCACATTTCAGGATTGTGGCAAAAGAGCAGTTTTAAAAATAATATACATATCGCTTAAGATAGCTATAAGTTCAATTGGACATATGTGGAGAGTTAATAAAACGGTTATGTAATTGAAATAAATATATTTATATACCTCCTCACTAATAAACGTGTTTTAAATTTTACACAATCGTTTAACAACCATTTACGAATAATTTATTGATGTTGTGTAATTAACAGTTGTGTGATATTTAAAAGACGTCTATTAGTAGGGCCCTTAGAATATTATCTTTATATTTAATTTTTATACTTTTTATTATTTGGTCTTTTAAGCTCTTTCCATGAACACCAATTAATAACAAATAAATATTTTACAAATACTTTAGTAATAGTTACTTACAAATAAGATATTTATGAATTTAAACAGATAGACTCGTTGGCGATGGAAATGGTTCTAATTACGCACACACACTCTGTACTATCTAATTGGGATTTGGCTTAGGTGTTAATGTTGTTGACTCCAGTCACTGGGCAGGAAGGTTCAATCATACTGGCAGCGCCACTGTTGTTTATACTTAAGCCACCGAGTTTTAACTGTTGTAGATTATTTATGATGCTGTGCGATGCATTCTGTATATTAATTTTTTCAACTTTCACTTATACTTAAAAATAATCACACAGGTTCGCTGTCGGTGGAAGCTTCAGCAAAAATAGTGATGAAAAATCAATCGAACTATGTTAGCTGGTTTGCCTATGCTGTGCGCAGATATTCTTGGTTAAAAAAGATATCCGTAAGACGCACAAATTTTCAACCAATTTAATGAAATTTAATAAGAACAATATTTTTTTAACTTTCACGTCACTTTGCGGATTTTTGTCAAAAAAGGGCGAATTTTATGATTTTCGCATTCATAAATCTAAAAATGGAGGTTTTACGAAACTATCGATGATTATATCAATCCTAAAAAAGTCGCTCCGGCATAATATACTTTTTGTTGTCAAGTCAATCAAGCCGTAAAAAACCATGTTTGTATATCATCATGCATCCATTTAAATACATCCATTAATACAAATAGACGTATGATGGTATTTTGTATAAAAATTGTTTTATTACGGCTTATTTATTTTTCATTATAAATCAAAGAATAACAACCCACAGTGAAAATATTATGAAAACTCACAGAGTTGTGCCATTCATACCACACTCCAAGATACAATAGTGCCTTACCTTAGTGAAATCCTGCAAATATTCATTACGCGGGCTTTGAGTTGAGAACGAACCCCCTGTAACGAGATAGCTAAAAATATGGGCGTAATATGTACCTGACATTCGACCTTTACTGCTACCAGCTTTCACCGGAGCCTCGCGATGGTGATTTGCAAGCTACTTTTCAACATTCGTAAAGTACTTCCTTCCCGCAGTTTTCACGATCCCAACAAAGGACGTATTTAGAATTACGAATATTCTTCTAAAATATCTCTGGAGAAAAATATTGAAAGATTAAAAAGCTATTCATCGTAGTAAAGAATAAAATAAATGGTCCAAACAAAGAAAATGAAAACAAGTTTCGAAGATGGTCTTTCAACGATTCAGGTTTTCAATCTAATAAAAAATGGTATGATTTGTATTATGGTGATTTGTTTTTGAGGTATTATGCCGTGTTGCGCTATCTCCTTCTTTAGCCAACGTTTCGGACAGCATTGCAGTGTCCATCATCAGGGCAGATGTGTAATTAATAATAATAGAAAATGTTTCAAAGTCGATAAACAAATAATTAGTCAAATGGCATGATTAACAAATTTGGAAGAACTGTATGATTTTAACTAATAATTCGGTGATCGTTAAATGAAAAATAAAGTAGATAACAACTACATCTCGGAGTGCAGCACATTATTTCGAGGGTAATCATTACAACCAGGAAACTCCGAAATCAGCTTTTTCAAGTTACAAACAAAACCACATATTTATTTAATCGCCCATGAATGCTACATACATGAAATACTTATTTTCGGCAAACGTGGGCGTAAACACGTGATATTATAAGTAAAGTCTTACTTGGACGAGGTATGGTTTTGGTTATTGTAAGTATGATTTTGAAAGGAACTCGAAAAAGCTCGGAGTCACCGACATCAGTGAGATATCACCGATCTCGGAGTCAGTCAACACATACAGCTTCTGAAAGTGTACACGAAAGACCTTCAAATACTAAAAGCGATATACACAAACTTACCTACTATATTATTTCATAAACAGTGTTCCATTAACCAGAGTGGTAGATTTTCTCTGTATCGCTATGGTGAAATAAAAACCATAGTTGCTTTTGCCGCTGTTGTTTATGGTACAGTTTCACTGGATCCGGAAAGACGGGAGCTTTTCAGACCATTTTACATATTTACAGTAATAATAGAAGCAAATTACTGCACAGAGTTTTGGTGGCCGGGCAGAAAGAGCCGACGAGTCACGAAACTGGCCATATTTCAATTTTTTAATCAGTAAAATGATTGTTATAATATGCGACTTCAATCTAAAATCGAGTAACAAAGGCACCGAAATGGATCTCATATATTTTATGAATCTTTTCCAAATGGAACAAAGCAACTCTATTACAAATGTGAAGGGGAGTACGTTGGACATTTTTATCAGCAACTTTAATTTAAAAGTTTGCAAATCCTTATACTTACTAGTTAAAGAAGACGCTTATAGAGATTTCGCCAAACAAAAACACAACCAATTGTCAAACACGAAACTTCTGGAATAATATTGATAATAGTGTTAGGCGAGGATGGAACTTCAAACATGGCGATTTTAACGCACTTTATTGCCATTTACAATCTCATGAGTGGCAACCCTTGAAGGACATAAATGATGTTAATTTAGCGACAAACTTTTTCTATTCCATAATTTATAAATATTTTGATATGTGCTTCAAAATTAAGCGCACTCCGAGGAATGGTAAAAAATATCCTAAATGGTTTAATAATCTAATGAGGTTGTTAGTGACATAAAACTCAAATTCAAACATTACAAAAAAATGGAAGAAAACTGGAATGGTGAGTGAACGGGAAATGTTTTGTCTACTTAGAACAAAAATAAAACGCGGCATTCGATTAGCACATGTGCAATATTAATTCTATTAAAAAAAAAATCAAATACGATCCCAAATCTTTCTGGAAGTATATCTCTCCCAGAAAAAGTGTACCATTAGTAATGCCACTCGGAAAAATGATTCTGCTACTTAATTACCTGTCCCATGATAAAGATATTTTCAAATTAAATATTCAACAGTTCAAAAACGCGATTATTACTTAATTAAATAAAATAAAATGTATATTTATTATTGGTTATGTATAACTGTAAATGTGCATTTAAAATAAAATAAATAAATGAAGTGTGGTTCTGTGGAAGAGCGTCGCGTCGCACAGTGGGCTGAAAATCGCCTTTCATAGACATAGAGACTTGAATTTTCAAGTGTATTTTTTTTGGCTAGAAATGGATTCTGCTGATCATTACTATGCTATAAAATGTCATACGACGCAATTGCGTGTACAAATGAAGGAGTTATAATTTTTTAAAGAAAAATTTGTATGGCGCTGACATTAAAAATGAGGCTATCTCTGGAATCATAAGGTTGGCCGTTCTATCCTTACACACAGATAATACTACTATTTATTTTTATTTATTTGACATACTTCATATTGTGGCGCAAGGTGCGATTTTTTTTTTTAAATCCTCAAAGTTGAAAAAAACCCCTTTTAATGTTGATTAGTAGTATTATCTGTGTGTAAGGATAGAACGGCCAACCTTATGATTCCAGAGATAGCCTCATTTTTAATGTCAGCGCCATACAAATTTTTCTTAAAAAAATTATAACTCTTTCATTTGTACACGCAATTGGTTCGTACGACATTTTATAGCATAGTAATGATCAGCAGAATCCATTTCTAGCCAAAAAAATACCCTTGAAAATTCAATTCTCTATGTCTATGAAAGGCGATTTTCAGCCCACTGTGCGTCGTCCCTACTTACTACGCTTGATATGTAAGAATCGGTTTTGCCCCTCCAAGACGCGCCACAAGATGGTTCACGGTAAAAAGTTTGGAATATAATAATTATGAATCTTATTAAAACATTTAAAAGAATTACCTGTTTTTAACATGTTTAATATTCAGCTAGCGTGATATCGCAATACATCACATAAAACATACTCTCAGTAAAGCCATAGACAAAATTAGGTAACATAGTTCAATTAGGTAACATCGCAATATTCATATTTCTTCGATTCTCTAATTATTCCTTTCCCCTGGCCAAATTCTACAATTTTTAGGTGCGGCATCAAATAAGCGTTACCGTTGAGGGCAAATTTTGTACCGTGGATAGGGTGAGAGCGAATATGTTAGGGGAATATGTTTCCGGTCGAACGAAACGGATGATGCTTAGAGGGTGCGTTTACTGTGACGCGATGCAGAGAATGCATAACTGTGCGGGCGCTTTTGTCGACTAGATGTTTAAATAGTTTAAATCGCTGGTCATATTTTAAGTATTGCCAAACCAAATGTTCTTCCATACGCATACAACAAAGTTAGTTAGTTATGCCACACAAGTAATCCACTGCACAGAAGCAAAGGGGCGCAAGCCCACACACAATTTGGCAATGAAAAGAAAGAGGTTGAAATAGGATACATAGAAATAAGAAATAAGAATCAGAACGAAACTAAAAAAGAGATTTTATTTAATATTTGGCATCTAATTCTTAAGAAATAGAAAAGTTCACGCGGGAACCAGTGTAGATATACCATATGTTTTTCTAGACAAGGTGTTATGCAAAAAACAAAGAATAACAAATTATTATAAGAAATAATTATTAGTCTGAAACAAATATATATAAAATGAAAAAATCTTCAGAAAAAAAATAAATGCCCCCGACAGGAATTGAACAAGCACCTTCTGATTCAGCACATTCTGTGCTACGTCGGATTATTTTTAACAGTCAAATAATTCAATAAATACTAGTACATATTTCATTCAACAATTATTTCTTTTTTTCACATGAAAACAGCCAACTTTATGTTTGTAGGACAGATATTGTAAAATTGGATTCTAAAATTGGATCTAAATTGGATATGTATATTTGAGGGAATCTGTGCAAATGACCATTTTCATAGTTCAAAAGCAAATATTTGAATTTGAAACGCATTGACGAACAAAACATCAATTATTCGGATACATTCATTCACATGGCGTCGGCCGACAGTGCTGAATAATAATGGGTAATCAAAATGTAAATCGTTTTCATGTAAATGTGATGAAATTGAGAAAATATTTAATTATTTTAATAACGGGGGTGTAACAGTCTCGCTCTATGCGGGCGTACTTTTAGCGGTTTTACGACTGGGGGCAGCATTTGGCCCGGCTTATTTGGAAGCAGCAGACTTCACTCACTCACTTCTCTCTTCATCTTATTCTGAATGGCATAAAACCTAATTTGATAAATGCAAAATACACAAAATATTTGAAAACATGAAAAATTTTACTACAATATTAAAGACAAATTTAGGTATTGTTAGTTACGTGAATTAGTAACATCACCAGTTCTAACAGACGGACAATGGCATCCCCTTAATATGGAGTATTTTGAGATTGAAGGAAGTAAGACGGGAAAGCAGTTTTGTGAAGAGGAAGTTTGGGACGTTGCTACTGTATTTAGATCTGGTCAAAAAGTAAATTCGGTTCAAGTAATTCATGGAAATGCGCAACGTTTCTCTTCGGAATGTTTGAATTTACCAGGACGACACATTTTCACATGTAGCAAAAACTTTGTCAATATGCAAAATTATAATAAATAACTTTATTTATAATACCACTTTATTGTATATATTTATATAAAACCAACCGGTTTTTTTCGTCAGGGTTATGTAAAAACATATTAAGTGAATAGGTAACGCTGTAACTCTGTTATTTATGTTAAATGTTTTTTATATAAACCCGGTGAAGGTTCCAGATGAACCGAAACTGGTTTTATATACTAAAAACATATACAATAAAGTGATAAAAAACAAAATTTTACATAATATATATTTGAAATATCTGTATAAAGCAATCATTCTGAGCCAGTGAGCTTTCCGCATTGCCACACGTTTGATTACACAAATACACTTAGTTAATGTCGTAATTAAACGACTGTATTAAACTAATATATACCAATTATACGTTTTCCATTCGGTTTCAGTTAGAGGTAAGCTTCGCCAGGTATGTTTCATTTGAATATTATTTTCCGTTTGGTAAGACATTGCAACATTTTCTCATGCCATGCATTCCAGAAATAACATGTAATCAAAAAAGAGGGAATATAAACATGTTACATTTTGTGATTCTCAGAAAAGCGCATATAGAAAGAGCTTATTAAAATGTCTACAAGACTGTCTTCGCTTTCGAAGAAATCCTTAGTCATCATAAAGATGTCCCCTCGTATAGGGTTCGGAGAAACTCATTTTAGTAGAAAATATTTAACTAAGACGATTTACCACAAATAAAATATTTAGTTTGTTTTTCACTCTGGTAAGAAAAACAAAAATCGTTAGTTTACAATTTTACGAGTTTTGTTTGGATTGCAGAATGAGCACGCGAGTTCATCCAATGTATGCCCAGTGTTAAGCCCGTTTTGTACACAGACGCCACTGAATTATTTATTTCACTAATTTATTCTTTGATTCGGGGGTTATAACATTTAAATAATTACCAGAGATTTTTACAAAATGGATCTACTTTATAAAATTGGCTCTACAGCTTGTCGTACGACAAGAAAAGGTTTTTGAAACTCAAATAATTCTTTAAGTTATAATAATAGAACAAAAAAATATTAATAGTAAACATAAAAGTGAAGAACGCTTTACAATAGATTTTTTCATTAAATTTTTTTTGGTGAAATTGCAAAAAATTCACCACCACGAAATTTTTCAGAATATTCAATACGGATTGTGGTCACTTTATGTATCCACATTTTTTTAGTCCAAGAACATGATAAAACTAACCCTTGCTGAAAAAATCAACGTTTTAAAGAACTATCTTTTTACGTGAAGTCACAAACCTCAAAAAATATTCTTCATGTATTACGGATTACGGTCAAATGTAGTAATATGGTCGAGTGTGGCGTAAAGTAAAAGTATCTACCCGTCCGTGCAGCCTAGAAGCGTCACTAGGCGTGACCATCCCTGTCGCTCGGGAAAGGTTCGCCAGGGTGGCCCTATAAAAGCACAGGTTGATGGTCCGCACTTCAAAGACAGAACGTGTGGAAAGATAATTGAAAAACTTCGTGATTGCGCCGGGAGGGACAAAGAAAATATGCTTTTTTTTTATTTACGCAAAATGAAAACAAGTTTGATAATTCCCAATATTATTGTTTTGCAATATTATTTTATATTACTTTACTACTCGGTTACCACCAAAGTTCAGATTTAATTAGAAAGGGCCTACGTCATTTTAGCGGGATGTACTGTGAAGGATTTTTTTTTACAAATAAAGGAGAGGAACTTCTTAGAAGGAAAAGGGTTTTAGGGGTGGGTGGGAATCTGGAGGTCTGTGTGTCCAGGAGTGACGGACGTATGAATCCATCTCTCCAGCTGGTGAACATACGCATCCGCCGAAAAGACCTAGATAAGGGCACCAAACGTAGCGAATCAATTGAAGTGATCTATGACAGAGGTGTAGTTATCCAATACACGGTAACGTTAATCTAGAAATTAAAGACAGATAAAACTGTGCACGACTTTTGAAAGAATTTTTTGTATCAGAAAACATGTACTTTCTCTCCTATATTTAGTTAATACAATGTTTAGATCAATGAAATACGAAGTAGAAGAATACCCAGAAAATAAAAAAATTACAGTTGCAACTGGGAACTGGGACTCGAAGTCACATCTTATAGCCTTACCGGCTCGAGTGTCTCTATTTGAGCTGTACTAAACCTAACCGTAACCTAATTAGAACGATCTCTCAAACCTGGATTGTACATTATATTTATTGTAATCTGGATTCATCTTATTTTCTGTGTATTTGTCTATTTCATATTTCATTGAGAGTTGTTAATATTAAACTCTTCATTGATTAAATATTACAATAAGGTAGGTATGTAATCTTCAACAAGTTAATCCTAATAAATTTTAAAAGTTGATAGTTTTGAAAGAAATGCGGCCGCTTGCAAAATACGGGAAAGCGTAAAAACTTAGTTAGAAAAACTAATTTACTATAGTAAGGGCCATAAGAGTAATGGTAATAATGTTTGGATAGTACCTCTACCTACAACCCGAAACTATGACGGTCATAATAACAGCCCTGTGTGTTTATAGTATTAATTTACCGCTATTTGTTTTACATAATATCCTAATATTACATACTATTATACTTACTGACCCAAACGTTAATAGCTACTAGATATGAGCCTAAATTTTGTTATATATAATTATGGCTACTAGATATGAGCCTAAATTGTGTTTATATATTTATGTTGATCATTGTTGGGGGCGCAGGAGTTCTTTACGCATTTGACTTTTGCTTAGTTGTCCAGCACAACGTGCTGCTAGAGTCGCAAGTGAGGATGACTGATTATGGTAGTTAATGATAATTATTATATTAATAATTTTTCCCCTTTTATTACTTTTTATGTTCATTTGTAATGTATAATGTCTGTTATGATGGCATTTAATTGCTACTTTTTAAAATATATTTTTATTCTAGATAAAAGAAAATTACATTTTTCACTTATTTAACCAGAAATAACATATATAACGCATAAATATATTACACGCCGATATTATTCAGTTTCATTGTTTTGTTGATTGAGCATAAAACTAAACAATTTTTTTTAAATGTACCTATACTTTTTTCATTTTTAATTTCGTCTGGGAGGCAATTATATATGTTGCTCCCCTCGTAACCAATGGATTGCTTGCCATTATGAGTATGTATGGTGTTTAAATGTATTTTATCGTGTTGCCGTGTAAAGTGTGTGTGTGTACTTGGGACGTTTTAATGAGTTCTGTATTTGTATGTATGAGTTTATTATTTATTTTGTAAATAAGGAGACATGTATTATATTCATATAATTTTGATATGGTTAGAGTTATTACATATATTTAGTTACCAAGAAAATCATTGGTTTATCTTTTTTTGTAGTAGTTAAGATATTTCTTATAAATAGTTTTAATTGGGTAGGTTTAAATTTTTGATTCTAATTAAGCTATTCCTTATGCTTTTTTATCCTGCTTGTGATGGTTCATCTAGAATTTATATGTATTTGGCTGTCGATCTCTCCTCTTTGGGGATGGTTAGACCCTTGCCCCTCCGTATGACTAAAAAATTTTCTATTTATTACGTTTTACCCCATCGAACTAGTATTCTTTTCTATTAACAAATTAGTATGTTTTTCTTAAATTAACCTTCACTGTTATCATAATAAGTATACTTTATCTCATCGCCCTTATACTAAGGGTCTAGAATAGTTATATTTGATGTAGTTTTATTTGCAAAAAACATATAGTCTTTGTGAGAGCGGTAGTCGAAAGCGGTAGTCCCCTAATAAAACAAATAAGTTAAAAAACACTTTTCGTCACATAAATCTGCGATACGATTGCATCACCACAACCAGGAGCATTCCTGAAATGGTGCAACTTGTACAGGGGTAATTGTTTATTCAAATTTGGAGCACGTGCTCTGAGGATGTGAAGGTCAATTATTTAAATACGACTAGTAATCTAACTGGCATATCTAGGTCGTATAGATAGGTAGTGTCGAGGAAAAAACTAAATAGGAAATTTTAATATTACCGACTTGCAGGAGATGCATTCGAAATTATTTTTAAGTTATTCTTAAAAAACATGCATTTGAAAGAAACTGTTGCGGCAGGCTATTATAACGTTCGAGCGCATCGCACCTGGAACCTTCTAGACTGACGGCGAAGGCGCACCGATTTACTTGGTATTTCCGGAATGTTACCGGATTCACAAAGCGCTTGCGTTCCTATATAAACGCAGCCACATCAGTTCAGTCTTAGAACTCAGTCTCAGCACTCACCTAGTACGAGCACCCATCAGCAACTGCGATGGGCGATGACCCGGCCCCTTTCAGAAAGATGACACGACAACATCTTTCATTAATCTCTCCCTACCATCACCCACAAAACAATATAAAAAATAAATACAGGAGATGGAAGACCTAGTGAAGGAAAACTCAGGAACTAAAGACTTCGAAACCTACGTGACAGGTGGTTTTTCCTGGCTGTCATGATGATATCCAATCTCCGATTGGAAAGGCACCATGATAATAAGAAGCCGGCCTCTGCACAGAATATCCTAACAAGACTGTATTAAGAATGGCATAAATATACTTGTTTTTAAGTAGGTAAATCAATAAAATTATATTTTAAAACAGACTTATTTTTCATCAGTCCACCGTTGGATAGTAAATCCTGATTAAGTTAGTCCTAAAACATTTTACTCTGCCTAACACTTGGTTCGCTGCTCTCCCGACAAAGTGCGGTAGCTTTAACCACTGGCGGTAAAATGGAGGTATCTTCATTCTGCTGGTAAAATGAGGACTGTATTAAGTTTCGATTCCCTTAACATCACTCTAAACCTAATCAAACCATCCATAAGTTATGGACAACCATAACCTATAACTCCGAGCAACATCGTTTGTACCACAGATAGAATATTATAAATTAGAACCTACAATATACACGTGCCGATCCTAAAAATCTCTATCACCCTGAAAAACATCCATTGTATTCACCTCCATTTCCCAGAAGCGGTAATAATAATCTTAAAATTCAGATAATCCGTGAACATGAGCCTGGCACCGGGAGAGACAAAAGGAAGATCAACAGTTGTTTGGCAGTTAGAATATGTTAAAAGTTGGAAGGCCATCGCGCTGAGAGGAGAAAATTCCATAAAGTGGGTGTTTAGACTTTCAAAGAATTACCCTACAGTTTAAACCTACAATTTCGAACTCCATGATTAAATGTTTTAACATAAATGTTTATTAATATTATTATGTTACACAGTAGGATATTTGTAGTGGTAGTACTCGTTACAGTAAAGCTAGTGTTTCAAAGTGAAGTTTTAAACATTAATTGATGAGAAGTTTGTATTTTTAGAAGAGCTTAGAAAACTTTGTTGATTTTGACCTTTTCAAAATCATAATCATTTAATTTTTTTTTTAATTCAATAAATTATACTTTTAAATGATATTTTTTTGGTTGAAAAATAACAATAAAAAACATGAACCTGTTTAGCATCCGATTTGTATTTTTTTACAATTACATGACTATTTTAAAAAGCTTGAAGAAAATAGATTTGTTGTAAAATAGTTTGGTTATTTTTTGTGAAACCCACATACATTTAATTATATTTAGCTTTAAAAATAAATAAAATGTTTCATCATTTCAGAGTTAGATGAATATTTCACAGGCACATACAGCACGATGAATGCTGACAAAGGTTGCTTTGACTAGGCCAATTCAGGCAGAAAAATCTGTAAATTCCATGGCTCAGAGCAAATCTATGGCATGTCACATTTAACAAATTTTACAGGAGAGCAGAAACAGTGATTCTGTGGGGGCACAGACCAAAATACATAAATATATAATCGTTTACATAATTTCCATCAATAATGGACTTGCCATGTTTCGCCACTATTTAGAATTTAAAGTTTTGACTCGGAATATGCCATAGAACCATAATACCTAAAATTCGAACTTGTCGTACGTTAGCTATGAGTCACAGATTTGATCATTTACTTGTCGCAATTTTTTAGAAAGAACCAACAAAAAAACAAACTCTCACCTTTAAATATTACAATTTACTCACGTGCCTATGTCAAAAGTTTCTATCTGCAATTCCGTATGTACTTTAGTTTTGCAAAGGCAGCAAACATTCTGCGAAGATAGATTCAGTTTGAGAAAATTCCGCCTGAGGTGGGATGACGTAAAATCGGTGACTCACCCTGTGGAAATATAAAGGAATGCGACCTCTTTGAAACATGCGAAACTGGTCATCTGTAAAATACCATAAATTATTAGGGATTCTAAGAACGGGGAGGCAATCAATTCTTACATTGCAGTCATTTTAAAGAGCCATTGACAACCAGTCGGTTTTACTTGAAAAAAGTCTCATGAATTGTTATACCCACCGCCGTGAACAGATTCCTGAAGAATTTCGGATAAAAATATTATTACGAATTCCCCTCAAACTGGTATTCACATATGTTAAAAATGCTTTACGACGAGATTCGTGAAAAATAAATTTTGTATATTATAGATAACATCGGCATGGTATACACACGGGAAAGATTAGATATTAATTTTGTTGGTACCTCCAGTTTAGGACAATACTGCCATGGTAAGTAAAAACACACTATAATCTTATGGAAGTAATTCTCTGGAATCAGGGGTCAAAGTCTTGCAGATTGGTTTACCCTTTTAGAATATTTATACTTGACCTGACGTACTGATTTAAAAAAAAACTTACAAACACTTGTTCTTTATTATCTGTTTTGATTTTTTTGTAAAATAAATAATATCTGTTAAAAATAAAATTTTCTGTTTAAGTAAATGAAAACGCAGTATAAAGAGAATACACCACAAGGGTATTAACTACTCTTAGCCAGTAAGACTGGGATCCCTGCCTTGGATGTTACTTTGAGAAGTACCTGACTACTCAGATATAGCTACTAAACATGTCTAAAGTCAATTCAAGCAACGTTTCAAACTTGTGTATTTAATCTACCAGCGAACATACCTAACAAAAAATACATTTTATATTATTTTATTTTGTGGTGGTTGTTGTGCTTTTTGTCGTGGTTGTTGTTTGGTGATTGTTGGTGGTGGTTGCGGTGGTGTTTATTGTGGTGATTGTTGTGGTGGTAGTAGTTTGTTAGTTGTGGAGATAGTTGTGGTAGTGGTTGTGGTGATGGTTGTGGTAGTGGTTGTGGCGGTGGTTGTGGCAGTAGTTATTGTGTTGATTGTTGTGGTGGTAGTTGTTTGTTATGTGTGGAGGTGGTTGTGGTGGTGGTTGTGGTAGTGGTGGTTGTAGTAATGGTTGTAGTGGTCGTAGTTGATTGGTGGTTTATTGGTAGTTGTTGTAGTGTTTGTTGTGGTGGTGGGTGTCGTGATGGTTGTTGTGGTGGTCGTAGTGGTGGTTATGGTGGTGGTTGTGGTGGTGGTTGTAGTAGTGGTTGTGGTGGTGGTTGTGGTGGTGGTTGTGGTGATGGTTGTGGTTGTGGTGGCAGTTGTTTGGCGATTGTGGTGGTGGTTATTGTAGTGGTTGTTGTGGTAGTTGTTTAGGAGGATTGGAGGTTGTAAGTTCAATAATCTAGCATTAATAATTAATTAATAATGTAAATAAGCACAAATGATTTAAGCCGTAAAATAAAAGATACTGCAGCATCAGTATGTATTTCGAAATGGTAGATGAAAACACAGTATATCGTACATGAAAGTATACACCCAGTAATTTCAGCGTAGGAACTGTATATTATTTACATAAACAGGAATACTGCGTATTTACCGACCAAGAGAGGTAAAATTGCGATCACATCAAACACAATTTCATATTTTTTTACAACAAAAAAACACATATATAAAAATAGAAATAAACTTAATCCTTTGGGTATTTTAGTGTTTTTTAGTACACGATACATCGATAGCACTACAGTACATGTGTTTACTTTACGGCACCAACAGATGGAGTTCAGTAAAAGTCGTTATATGTCCTATTCCATCTCATCTGCTTTGACAATAGTATTTCATTTTAGGATGTGTTGTGTACACTCTGAATCTATTGGGAATATTTCAAAATAAATCAACATCTTATTGATTATGTGGTTATTGAAAGTGTATAAGCATCCATATTATGCAAGGAGCATAGATTTATATCTTACGGTACAAATGTTTTGGCTTATAGACGGTGGTTCAGGTAACATGATACATTGAAAAATACTGGTGTACTGGGGAAAGGAATAAGGTGACACCAGCCAGACTTGTGGTTGGATATTTGAACAAACAGGAAAAACAGATTACCGATTGCAGTTACTTCAAGATTGGTGTAATAAAGCGTATGGCCATTGTTTTGAAGAAACTGTGAGTCGATAACATGAAATTAAAAAATTGCTGCCAGTTTCTGTTATATGATGAATACTTTAATACAATTGAATTCCAAAGATGCTTATTTGGGTGTTGAAGCTTTTTTAACATAGGGATAAACTTGATTGTAAAGTTTTACTTCCCTACAATGTAATTATTTGAACCCGTATTGTATCATATGATTAAAACATGGCGTATACACTTTGAATTTTGAAACCGACAAAGACGGGTGGTAAATGAAAATGTAAATCACTAACATAATATATATAGGACGCAACTCCACCTTAAATGCATATTTATATATATACGATAGCATACTCTTATGTATTTCCCTCAGAAAAACCTCCGTTAAGTATTCACACATATGCCCTAAGAGGAGTCTCAGACCATTCTGCAAAGTTTAAAAAAACATTGAACTAAGAATAGTGGCTTGTATAAACCAATTGAGAAAGCGTTTGTTACTACTAAAAATTTCAACCATATCAGTGTAGGAATGGATATTAGTCCAGCCACCATTAGATGTTAGCTTCTTATTTAAAAATACGCCTATGCGGTGTAATTATAAGTAGTATTACTGATAAAGTTTTTATTGGCGACCCAAAAAGAGAAAAGTTATTTGCTCAAGCAAAACTTTCCTTTTGACGATCATTAAAAGGTCTATTTATTTAACACCCTGTTAAGTCTCTATGTAATGTTTTTCACTTCGTTCTTGACAGATTACGAATTATGAACCACAAAAATAATTAATAATGGGGGCCATCTTGACAAAATAGAAATCATATTCATTTGCTCTCTGATCTTAATACACTCTTCAAATAAATTCAACAATTATGACATTTTTTCGTAAAAAGGAATTTCAAAAGCTGAATTTGAAAACATTTTTCTGAAATTCAGTAGAAACGGTAATTACTGAAAGAGAAATCCTTTCTTGGCTAAGCCGGATTGATTTAAAGCTTTTAAGCAATTCTTTTCCCGTACCAATTGAAGTAGACACAAACCAAGCCATTGTGCAATTTATAAAGAATAATGAAAAACTCCATCCCGCCGTTTATATTGTTATTTGTGCTATAGATTATTACCGAATATTTTGATTGAGGGTGTTAGCACAGGACAGCGAATTTTTTTTTTTGAAAGAAAGGGTACAGAAACAATTCAGTTGAGCTTAAAAGAAAAACATTTCAAAGAAGAAAATATATATTTCAGATGTCGATGAAGTTTTCATTGGAAACATAAGGAATTTGTTTTAACAGCTCGATATTTAAAGCATTGTTGATAGTGCTGGTGATTATTGTAGAAGAATAAGCCAATAATTATCGAAGGTTTCATTGAGGTAGAGTACGATGGAACTTTTTTGCCGTCACTCAATTTATATTATTACAACCTATTCGTGAATTTCTAACAGGAATTCGTGAGCAGTTATCTAATAGAGGCAATCTTAGAACACGATCAGTGAATAATATGGTATTCCATATAAGCGCATCGGAGATATGCGAGCTTGACTTTTTAGTATGTTTAAAGCGATTTTCAGGGTGGATTAACGGCGAAAATACTTTGTGAATGGTCAGAGGCAAAAAGGTCGTTTTTTTAAATTACAATTAAGAATTAATAATTCATCTGATTTTTTAAAGTTTTTCGAAGCACCCTCCACAGTAACTCCATTGAGATGCTTGGAGTAAGTATATTAGAACAGCTTAAGTATTGAGGCTCCAGGGAAACCCGAATGAATCTGGCTTCCAAGAAAATAAGCATTTTGTATATAGTGACCAGCTGATAACCCTATACAAATATAACGGTCAATTGAATTTGGGAGCCACCTCTAGGCTGGAGCCCCACAATACTTGCAAATATCCGTAGTTAATATACCGATTATCATCTCTACTGCGCAGAAGCAATGTGGGCATCTTGAGTCTGTTCTACAGTTAAAGAGCTAGTAACGCTGATCCCAGGTGCACGTAAGTGAAACTCGGCGGATAGGAGCGGATCACCTGTTCACAGTTGATGTTAGCTTCATGAGCTGTACAGACAGGGGCGCTTTTGTGAGGTGTCACATAAAACAAATGTTTAAAGCCTTGACTATAATTTATCAATCACACGATAGACTACTTGGGAGGCTAGGTAAAAACGGTGGATAATCAACGAAAGAAGAATGGTGTCATATTTTATATATTGTAGCAAAACATGGTGATTAGTAATTAATGTTCGCTTTCTCATAATGATTATCCAGATGAAACCAAACACTATTTATCTATCAGTAAACAAATAAATAACTCCATTCCACGGAATTTGATATTTATTGTAACACGAAAATAGGTGTTAAAGAAGTGTCGAATATGATGAATAGCTTAAAGAACAAGGCGCAATTTAATAAATGGTTATCCAGCATTATTAAACGACTCATTCAAAAAGTAATTTTTTTAAGTAATGTTTCGTTATTAAGTCAACTACTTAATAATATATTCATTTATTGTTATTTTGTTTCAAATCCAATCAAAAATACGTTATTATTATCTAAGTTCCGCAAGTATTTTAGTATTGTTATTGTAATTGGTGTTACTGCTTTCAAGGCCATTATCAAACTGTGGTTATGCCAGATTTATGATTTCTTTATTGATTTAATTCGATTTGCATTACCGTGTTTTTATTTGTATAATGTTTAAAGTCAATGTATCTAGAAGGAGATGAACTGCTCATGGTCTCACAGGGAGATATCCTAATAGAGGATATGAAACGACAAAGAAAGAAGAGTAATCAACATATGCAATCATTACATGGCCGGAATGCTTTAAAAGCGGTTCTACAACAGTAGCGAAGGTCTTTAAGACGTATTGCACTGCCCTGTATATTTCTGAACTGTGAACACAACACTCAGTAGCGCAATGGGACAAGCTAAAGGGTGTGCCCCAACAATGCGTACATGCAACTTATGCAACTACCAAGGTTCCGCAGTACGTCCACAATATTCACAGAAGGGAGGGTTCACCGACTAGCCTTCTGCTTCTGGGGCAGGATACGAAAATCAACAAACGTCTTCTTTGTGGCTGCTTCCAAGTGGCTCAGCTCTCCACTTAATGAGCAATGGATGCAGACGATGCGGCGATCTCTCAGATGGACGATCCAAGAATTTTAATTAAATGTGAATTTACTTATTTATATACATACCAATTTGTTTTTCTTTTTACTTTTTATTTCCAAATGTTCTCATTTATCTCTTTAATAAAACAGTTGTATACATATAACATATGGCAGACTGGTATTGCACTATCCTCTCTGTCCTGCTGAATTAAAAACGTAAATAAATAACATAAAATTTATTTTCTACATAAACAGGCATCAACTTCATAATAAAAAAACCACTGAAAACGTTGTAATTATTCATGATATCATTCATCTTTATTTAAACGCCTAGTTAAATATCGAATGAATCTAGAATTTTGTAAAACGTTTGTGTTTTTGTTTTCAATTACTTTTTACATCAACAATCTCCTTTGCGGAGCGTTAAGACCCTTTGCTCTGAGTCTGGAGGTCGAGGATTCAATGTCATCGAGGGCATATAAAGTAGATATTTATCTATTGAACGTAGCTATCACTTTGTGGCTATCCGTTGTAATAAATTGAAACAAAATAACTTTGATCAATCACTATATCCCTCGATAATAATGATTATATTATTAACAAACACAAAATATCGTCTTACAGCCTCATTTTATATACAATATGTTCCCATTTACCGTTCGTTCTATCAACAATGGTCTTGGGAGACAATAATTCTTACAAAGCTATTGACGTGTCCCACTAACTTTGATTTCCGACTTTATATCCGGGTTAAATCTTCTCCATAGGAAAAACTAAACCCTTCCACACACTTTTCCACAAATGATCATCTAGTCAATCAACATTATGCAAGTGCATTATACAAGCGAAATAAATACAAAACAATACAAGAACAACACGTAAACTCACCACAGATCAAATGTGTCCCACTGAATAAAAGTACCAACAGAAATTCTATAAAAATAGACAATTTTAGGTGGCATCTTGTGGTATAAATTAGACTTAAAATTTAAAAAAAAAAACAGATAGCTACAAAAGTTAATTTTTTCAGCATGGTACATAACAAACAACATATTTGCTAAATTAAATAATTTCAAATTATGTAATGAATCTTTATGCATTTCTTTACTTTTAACAAAATCACGACAGAAAACAACTGAGCGCAATGAACAACAATTTGAACTTTCTTGTTAGAACTGTTTTACTTTCTTGAGCGATGTGATCAAATTAACGATCTTCTCAAGAAACTTTCAGGTAAAAAGTAACGTGTACAAATACACAGTACATTGTGACATGCCCAAACAAAAAAAAATCGAAAATATGTATAAATAACCTGTGTCAGTAGTTTGCTCCAGATTATATCAGAGTTATTACAGCCTAATCACAAATTACATCAGCAGAAACCGCAGACATCGATCACGTTTTCCAACAAAATCACCTAAATCACAAGGCCGTAAACCTTGGTAAAATCTTGGTAAAATACTCTAAAATTGTTTGGGATCTTCCGAAAAAGAAAATTTATTTATTAAATTTAGTAACTTAGAACACAAGCTAAAAATTATTTTTTTATGCTTTTCATACAAGTTGAGGGGTAGAAAAGATTAAGCGTACCGGCCTTGTGATTTAGGTGATTTTGGTTGATATCCCGCAACACCGCAAACACACATCTCTCGTACATATTGCGCATCATTAATTGACTTGCGAATTATCTGTGTGGTAACGCAATTGTATATATATTAACGACTACGGGTTTAGAAATTAAGACAATAATACGTCATATACATATTTTAGGTGTATGTAACATAACTTGAGCGCAGATTTGCAAAAACATTTATTTCAAATTAACCCTTCAACTGCAAATCAGAAAAACGTACCAATGGATGACTATTTGTGTCCAACCAAAACTCTTAAAAAATTAACCTAGAGTAAGGAATTTAATGCAGTTTTTTTTTTGGGTTGACCTAAATATTTTCGTTGCTCAATTACTCTTCGATGTTGTTGATATATTTAGTAGATCAGTTTCAATATATAAGCATACCTTATTGAATTTTTTTTTCATAAAGTAGGGGAATATTTTGTTAAAGCTATTTAAATTGACTAACACATTAACAGTATTTTGTTGGCTGAAAGAAAAAATATATTTTTGGATTTTTTTTATATTTTGTACCTACTTACTGTGTGGTTTCCAATCAACAATCGTTTCCTGCCAAATTGTTAATTTATTTTTGTTAATCATAAAATCACTGGCATCCCCTCAGGCAAGGCCTCCTAGTAACTGTTTGTATAACAGATTATAAGTTATAAAGTTTTTGTATTAATAGTACAGTCCCAGGGCTATCTTATGAGAACCTGCAACGATTTTAGGAAAATTTTAGACAAATTTGTTTACACAAAACAATAGTACAAAGGTTTTAAAATGTTCAACAAACTCCCCTAAAGTTAAGGAAGCTAAAAGTCTTGCAGCTTTTCGTAGGTTATGTCTCAATGTTTTGAAGTCATAAGTGTGAAAATATAATTTTATTATAGTAGTTTTAGAAAAGACATACACTAGATACAAAATGTTATATTTTATAACTAAATGAAAATTCTCCCATTTTTTTAACTTTTATCAGAATTTGTATATTACAAACATGAGTTAAAATTAAGCACAGGGATATTAATAATAAATCATAGTCAGAAGTTTTAAAAGATTTCAATTAATTTAGTATTAACATCGTGGAAACAAATTATACCTTTCTTTTCTTTTGAATCCTGATGGATTGCATGAAAAATTGATAAATTCTATCTGCAAAATAAATCCTCTGAAATTTCTGCATGGTAAAATGACGTCATGGTTAGTAAATTACATAGTTTTTAGTGTATTGATGTCAGGGATTTTAGCTTTTCGTCAAAAACATCTATTGATTTCTAAGGACATTTATGCATTCATTTCATAATTATTTTTTGCATTAATAATACCAAACAATTTCAATATAAATCTATAAAGTGAGAAGGAGAAGATATGAATTTTAACAAATTAAGTAATCATTAAAGTATCGATTAAGTAATTATACACAACGGCTAATATGTTCTATGTTTGAAAAAGTCTCATGACAAAAACATGATTATAAATCATCATTTGTACATATAAAGTAGCTAAAAATTTACATTTGTGGCAAATAACGAATATATTTTCATCTTCACCCAATACATTTTAGAGAGGTCATTTTTTTAAATACAAATTATGTACAGTGTACATCTACTTATTTAAGACACTAATATCATACATACGTACAAATCATATATACACATCATACACGCACTAAAATCATACAAATTCATCCAACTAAGCTCTAACTTGAACAGAAATTGAAAGTATACAAATGTTTTCCATTTCTTACAATAAACGTGAACTGAATTCAATTATTCGAATGAACTAGCTTACCGAACACATGTTTTTGTAAATTGTAAAAGTACTCACGTACGCAGGACAAACATAAGTTCATCATACCTCACACACTGAAAGTTTGTTATATAAGGAATCAGTTTCGATTATGTAAGTTTATGTTATTAATTTTTGTCATATTTAATTTTTATAACAATAATTTAAAATAATGTTTTCTAACCAGCCAAAAAGGTAAATATAATATAAAAAATCGTAACGACGATTAATAATAATTGACAGTAATAAACACTACTTTGATAGACTCGTAGCTAGTCATTTTCATTTCCCCTTTGGCTTTGCATCAGCAGAGCGAAATTGAGTTAACTTCCTATTAGAGCTCGTGAAATATAATTTATGTTTTATCTCTGAAATACAGGGTTTTCCAATAAGAGGTGTTTTTTAAATAGCCCGCTTTTTCGGTAGATGTTACTTTTGAAGCTGTCATTTTTTGACATTTGACAAGTAGAAACTACGCCATTACTAAAAAATTAAACGATACAGGCTTCAACAACGCATTGAAATTATTAAAATTCACTTGAGTGAATCAAATGCAAATTGTTGCATCTGGGGCTCGTAAAACCCAAGAGTTATTGTTGAAAACCCTCTCTATCCTCAACGTATGACTGTTTGGTGCGGTTTATGGTCCGGCGGAGTCATTGGACCTTACTTTTTCATGAGGCTGGAGCAACAGTTACGGTGAATGGATTGCGCTATCGAGAGATGATTAATATTTTTTATGGCCGGAATTGGATGGTATTGATCTGGACAACATTTAATTTCAACAAGACGGCGCTACGTGCCACACAAGCAACTAAATCATTGATCTTTTACTATTGAATATCAAAATAACACCTCTTATTGGAAAACCCTGTATATTACAGTTTTGATCTTGAGCATTATTATAATAACTATTAACATCACCGTTAACAGTAATACTTTAAATATAGATTAATTCCTACAGTTTCTTCACATAAGTAACCGGTAATTCACAATCCTGGAGTTAAAACTAGTTTTGTGCTATTGTTATATTGTTGACTTTATTTTGTGCAGGCTTGTCAAATACAATCATAAGTTTTATTATCTTCGTATTTGGATTTATTTTTACTAACGCCCTTGAGGTGATTTTTTACGCGAACGGCGCTATATAAATTGGCCAAATATTATTAAGAAATTAACATGTGCTGGAGATAAGGATTCCTTTCAAGTATTCATACTATTTTTCTATATTACGTAATTTTAATTTTCTGTGAATTAGTTCATTTCAAATTTAGACACTGTATTTATTTTTTATTTTTAATAAGTAAGAACCTTCTTAGTGTTAATATATTTTATTATTTTAGAGAAAAAATATTTAGGAAGTAAGGTGTAGATAAAAGAATACGTGCACATTAGACATTATATTAATATAATTGAATCAATAGGTGATTAACACCTAAATTTTTAACACCTATTAACTTGATTATACACATGAGACGAGGAAAAGAAATTAATTGAGACTCCCCTTCAGGAAAAAAACACAGAGCCAAAAGTCATGATGTACGGAACGTTGAAGATATTTGGAGAGCTACCAGAAGAAATAAAATCAGAAGAAAACATAAAACATTTAAAATTAAATTACGAAAATATGTGATTGATTCATTTTAAATGTGTTACTATAATTATATGTATATGTATATAAGAATGGTATTAGGACATAGATAACTATGTACCTACTTAAAATACCGCAATAAACAATAATATTGAGAAACGCGTCATTCTGTTGATCCCATCCCTGTGTTAAATACCTACCTATATAAGTTATTGAGAAAATTTTTCAAAAACTAAGATGCGATTTTTTAACTATATTTTGCAATTTTTAAACAAAGTATAATCATTGTTAATCTCAGTTCTGGAAAACTAAACCTAAATACAAAGTATCACAGATGAAAATAATAATATGTTTCACTGTAGAATTGTCAAGGAATCGAAAGGGTAATATCTATTTATGTTTATGCAAATATAGTCTATTAATATTCATCGTCTGAATATAGTGACAAGACCGCGTAGCTGGTCGAGGAAGGAGTCATGGCTTTGCTAGTTACAGGAGGTCACTGAATTTCATAACTTATCAGATTTAAGGGCAAAGGTAGTATTATAATATTATGATATTTGATATTAAGTAGGTGGAATATGTTGCAGGTGAATCTCTCGAAGAGAATGTTGATCACTTTATATTTTATTTATATTATAAGTCCATAGTGACTTTTCCAAATATGTGATATGAATAGTAATTATGTAGAACAGTAATCATGAAGAACCCATGCAGAAGAATTATATTATGCTAACATTAATTATTTTTATTATTACGGTACGTTATTACATCCTTCTTGTAAATATATTCCGTGCATTTGAACACATCTACTGTTTCTGCGAAAGTATTGCCAACTACATACAATCTAGGTACAAACGAATATCTAAGTGACTCAGCCCTGATATGGTTGTTGCAATTAAAAATAATTATCGATTGAGTAGACTTAAAGTAGTACAATTTAAAGATTATGAGATAAAATTTCAAAATCGTCAGAATAAAATGAAAAGATTTTGCACAAAAAGGTTCGGGACTTGGCTGAATTAAAAGTTGGAGATAAAGTATTATTTTAAAAAAATGCGTCATGTTCATGGTTACCTGCCACTGTAGTAGAGGTTGTAAAAAGATGTCCTAGGTCAAACTTTATAGAAACTCCTGATGGTTCTAGGTACCGCAGGAATAGAAAGCACTTAAATTTAGACAGATCACTTCAGGAATCACCATTGCTGCATTCTGAAAATAGTTCATACAAGAAAGGTGAACCTTTTGGCAATGATTTCCTGAAGAAACGACAGGCAATGAGACAAGCAACCGTTCGGGCAGAACTGTTAAAAAACCTGATAGATATAATCCATCAGATTATAATTTATTATTCACTGTATTTCATTGTTATATTTGTTATTATGTTACTTGTATGTTGTTTTTGACTTATTCGTTTTTTACGAAAAGAAGGATGTTGGATATAGTAACACTGCCTACACATTATATTTGTCTATTATCTATGCCCAGATTGTCTTTGCTTCTGAACTTGTTCCTGTCAAACACTTGTTAAACGATTATCAGTAAGAATGGTTTATTTATTAAACTCAATACAATTATAATCGTATTCTTATTTCACCACAATATAACAGTTGGTATATGGAAGGCTGAGTAAATCAGGGCTGCCTATAATTCTATTAAAATTTTTAATAAATAATGCATAATTCGGAACAAAGTCTTCTATCTGAGAGTTATCTTGAGAGAATAAGTTTATGAATGTTTTGGATACTCAAAACCGAAAGATTGATTATCATAGTTTAGCGACCATATCTGAAGAGTCAGGTGTATTCTAACTTTCCGCATTCCTATCTCCTTTCCCTCCCCATTTTTTACAGCTAGTTTAGAAAAACACCAATCACCATAAGGCGATTACATAAATATAATCACGAAAAACTGTTAAACTCATTAATAAAACGAGTTAAAATCATTAATTAAATTCGGATATACATTTATTAACCTTCCAATTCTTCTTTAGCAGTCAAATTATTGCTTTATTCTATTCCGCGTGAAGTTTTGATAACATCCTATATGAATACAGGATAAAACCACATTGGGCATAAATATTCCGAATGGATATCCGACCAGCGTTCCGAGTATTCTGTAAATATTTAACCATCGGGCGTATCAAGGAATCCGCGGGCACATCAACGGTGATGAATTTTAATAGGCAACGGAGCGGGCAGGTACCCGCATCAATTTGAATAATGACACCGGCATTAGGTACTATTATAATAAGCAGAGATCATCGGCACAATCAACATTTATTGCATAATGCGGCGGGCATCGGCTGTAAAAAGACGAATGGTAATTCAAGGGTGTCCGAAAGATTTTCTTTAATGTGATGCATAACCGCAGAAGAGTCTAAAGTCAGCGGGAATAGGTATGACTTCACCAAATTGGAGTATGTTGCAAGGAAGGTTGTAAGGCTGAAGCAATTTTAGAATGAGTTAGGAAGGTTGGAAAGTAGGTACCTACCTATATATCGGGTCACTGAAATTAGCTCAGTTTAAACCGAGAATTAATTAAGTTTTAATGAAGAAAGTATCGTTACAATAAACATACAAATAATTCTAGGTCTCAAAATCAAATAACGTTGTCATTGGAAAAAACATAAAAATACTACAATATTGGTATGTTTTACTGGGTTCCATGACAACTCAGGATAGTGGAAAATCAACACAATTTCTAAAAAAAAACTGCCTTACAAACCTAACCTATTTAATTAAGTTTTTTTTCCAACACTTTTCATCACTTCATTTCCACTGTCCTGAGAGTCCCGATTAAAGTTTTCTTGCAGATACCGCTGTTTAATTTTAAGCCCTCGAATTTTGATATGTTTTTTTTTTAGTTTCAACTGCCGTGAGCCAGTGGTTCGTTCTTGTTTGGCGGAATAAATATTTTTTACCATGGCAAATAATAAGATGCTATATTCTTCAGCAAACCAATAATAATCATAGTTTGAAAAACAAAAATCTATTAGTTCTAATTTATGTTTGTTTTTTATGTGAAACCGTACAATAGTTAAAACTACTCCCAATGGTCGGGAGCTAGTGAGACTATGTCATCTTCAATTGGGGTAGGTTGTGAGGCTGAAAGTACCTGGCTGTTCCCATTTGGTCACAAAACATGGCCAAAGCCATTTCAAGCAACGTTTCAATTCTGAATGGTGGTCTTACTTTAAGGCTATACTGAGAGTATCTTCAACTCTGGAACGCGCTGCAAATATACTTTATAATTTTCTTAACAAGTAATTTGTGACATAAAACAAATTAATCAAATAAAATTTACTTTTGCATGCCGAGATTAAATCTTTGTTTCGATCTAAATTTTGTAGTTGAGAGCCTTAACTCTCGACCACCGAAGCCGTCAAGTAATTATATTAAGTGATAATATTAATAATTAATTAATGACGCAAAAAAGGATCTCATTAAACCCGAACTTTTCAGTGTTAAAACGCACCAAGAAGTATTTTAATTAAATATTTTGACTGTAAACAAAAAAGGCTAAGCCAGTTACTTGAATAAAGCGGAATGACTGTCGGAACACTTAGCAAGTCCCGAGGCATAAATCATCGCACCGATCGCGGTCGCCAACAACGGAGCGACAGACAAAAGCCGAGGGATCGCGGCTTGGGAGAAAACTTTGTAAGCGCTGGTGAAATGAATTTCTCACCCTTTCCCGAACGTTTGAGTAATTAAAAATTTTATACGGGCAGGGTTCAGAAATTGCACGAGAAAATAAAACACAAAATAAATTATAAACAAAAAACTCTTGCCGGCAGTTTCAACGCTCTTTTCCGTATTGAACATTGGAGGGGACCGCACCACTGGTGTGGGCTCAAAGCCGTGGTTCAGTCGACAATGCTCCGAAGCAGTTCGACGAAAAAACGCGGCTTACCGAGCCTACAACACATCTCGAACGCCCGAAGGCAGATCAGCATACAACAAATCGGCAAAGGAATGCAAGAGAATCATCAATAGGTCAAAATTCGAACACGACCTGCAGATCAGCAAAAAGCTGGCTGCCTGCCCGCATGGCAGCAGAGCATTCTGGTCGCTTGCGGGCTCAATAGGTCGAAATTTTTGCAAACCCAGTTTGCCACCTCTTACCAGACCTGATGGCTCACTAGCAAACACCGCCACCGAAAAGGCAAACCTTTTAGGGAAAATGTTTGCGGAAAACTCGACCCTCGACGACGGGGGTGCTGTTCCGCCGTCGGTTCCTCACTGCGGCTTCTATATGAAAAAGCTGAGGATCCGGCATCGGGATGTACTCCACGTCATACGGGGGCTCGATGTTAACAAAGCTAGTGGACCTGATGGAATACCTGCCCTGGTATTGCAGAGGTGTGCTGCGGAAATAGTTCCAGTTTTGACAAAGCTCTTCAAAATGTCCCTGAAGTGTGGCACTGTGCCCTCTGGTTGGAAAAAAGCGGTAATTCACCCTATTCCCAAGAAAGGTGACCGCTCCAACCCGGCCAACTACCGCCCCATAGCGATCACATCAGTTCTGTCCAAAGTGATGGAACGTGTGATCAACGACAAACTGCTCACATACCTCGAGAAGAACAAAATTATCAACGACCGTCAATACGGATTCCGGCGGAACCGCTCGTGCGGTGATCTTCTCGCGTATGTGACGCATGTTTGGGGGCGGTGCCTGGAACGTCACGGTGAGACCCAAACGGTCGCACTAGACATATCCAAGGCCTTTGACCGGGTCTGGCACCGAGGACTTGTCAACAAATTGCATTCTTACGGACTTCCCGCATCCCTGTGTACGTGGATTGCTGACTTTTTAAGGGATAGGTCGATTCAGGCGGTTGCTGACGGTTTCACCTCTTCCTCGCACTCCATAAATGCTGGCGTCCCACAGGGATCGGTTCTGTCTCCAACTTTGTTTTTGTTGCACATCAATGACCTTTTGACATGTGCACCGATTCATTGTTACGCGGATGACAGTACAGTTCATGATAGCTTTTTGTTTGACAAGCCCCCAAAGGGCACACAAACTCCAACGGCTCGGAGGGCTTTGAAGCAGAGAATGGACGGTTATCTCGAGAGTATTTCCTCCTGGGGTAAAAATAATCTCGTCGAATTTAATGTTTCAAAGACCCAATCCTGTCTGATTACGTCTAAAAGGGATCCAAATGATAATCTAGTCTCCTTCAACGGAAGCAATCTTCCGAACAGGCCTTCCATTGATATGCTTGGTGTAACTATAAGTGACCAGCTCAGGTACGGGGGCTCCATCGAAGCTAGAGTAAAGTTGGCCTCTCAGAAGCTGGGCGTACTGTACAGGGCCCGCAGATACTTTAATAGTACATAACTGCTCACCCTGTACAAATCGCAAGTGCGCCCTACTGTCGAATTTGGCAGCCATCTCTGGTCTGGAGCCCCAAAATACCTGAAAAAAACCCTTGACTCTGTGCAGAAACGGGCGGTCCGTTTGATAGATTCCCCAATCTTAAAAAACGGACTGCAATCTTTAGAGCACAGGCGTCAGGTAGGTATGCTGTCCTTGTTCTATCGGTATTACAATGGAAGATGCTCTGAAGAACTAGCGTCATTGATCCCTTCGGCACCGGTGCGTAGTCGGGATACACGCCAAACGCGCGCCCAACATTTGTACACAGTTGACACTTGTCACATGAGAACGGGTCGCTTCTACGATTCGTTCTTAAGTTCAACAGCTCGGCTTTGGAACGAACTGCCGGCCTCTGTGTTTCCTCCCTCCTACAACATGGGACTCTTCAAGACCCATGTTCACTCCTTCCTCTCCACAAAAAGACCCTCCACACAGCATCCCCAAAGATGACATAGGCCCTGAGGGAAATTATTTTCTTCAGGGCCTCCTGTGTGGAGTAAATATAAATTTTAAAAAAACTTTCCCGACGGGGCGCGCGGCGTTATAAAGAAACATATGGTTTCCTCCTTCACCGCGCATGTAAAGCATATGGAGTTGGGAAGCAGGGTGCAAGTACTTACATAGTTAATTTAATATTACATACAGTCTGAAAATAGAAGAGTAACGAGATATAATGTAAACATTTTAGATAATTTATTCGTTTTGAACATTCGAGGGGACCCCTCCACTTTCCCAACGGCGTTATAAGGACACATATTGTTTTTTCCTTAGCCGCACACGACAAAATTAACGAAGTTTTATTTTTTTTAACGACTCTAGACCCTCCAATGTCCCTGTATACGGGGCTAGCAAGAAATATACAAGTACTTACATAGTTAATTTAATATTACAGAAAACGTAGTCTGAACATAGAAGTGTATCAAGAGATAATGTAAACATATTAGATAATGTATTCGTAATTAACCATTTTTATTTTATTTTCATACTTTGATTTATTTATTGTGCATTTAATAGATTTGTAGTTGTGTTAAAATAGTAACTAGCCAAATAACTCCAGAGGTGTCGACAGATAATTTGATCTGTGGTTATGATTCAGATTCATACATACACTAATACCTGTCATTTACGATCCACTTGATCGTGCAATATCTTTAATTCCATGACGTCGGAGCTCACTCTTCAAAAGTTTAAAGTACACCAATATAAATCCAAAACGATTCGATGTATATCTGTCTGTATGCGCACCAAGTCTGAATGACGTTAAATTGTGTAAGTTCATAGAAAATAGTAAAAGGATTTCCTTTCCTCACCGGATATCATATGATGCACCCTACCTTCCCCTCTTGAAGGCTTACCTCGTTACTAAAGGGTATTAAATAAAATGACATTCGTTCCAAATTTAGCTCCGTTTCATTCTAGAACCTAGAGGAAATTAAATTGATGCCTAACCCCCTAATCCCTTAAATAATTTTCAAATTATTATAATAACTTAACTACCTACTTAAAGAGATACTATTATTAAAAAGCATTTTGGTTCAGATAGATAAATCTCGTATTTGTTATTTCGTAGATACACAATTTCGTCAATTTCGTCAATTTAGCTCCGTTTCATTCTAGAACCTAGAGGAAATTAAATTGATGCCTAACCCCCTAATCCCTTAAATAATTTTCAAATTATTATAATAACTTAACTACCTACTTAAAGAGATACTATTATTAAAAAGCATTTTGGTTCAGATAGATAAATCTCGTATTTGTTATTTCGTAGATACACAATTTCGTCAAATAGTGATACTTTACGAAATGATATGTTTCTGCACTATATTCTAAGGAAATTTGCGTTTTACCGTAATTTTATTTTTATGATTATGTCAAGCAGATAATTGCATAAAGAGTTTATGTGTTTTAGACGGAATTTTCAGAGATATAAAAACAAAATAATAAAATATGGAAAACAACACTTTAGTAAAAAATATGTTACAAAAAATTGAAAAGATAACATCGTTTCCCTGTCTAATTCGTGAGTCAAGCATAATTTCACATGGTACGATAATATTTTTTCGGATACTTGTTGTTTATATATAATAATAATAATAACTACTATTTTTATAAATTCCTTAACCGTTAAATAGCGAGATGATTTTAATTTTGTGGAGAATATAATTTCCAAGCCAAACAATCTCTGCAACTGTGACCACAAAAGTTCTCCAGATTTTACCCCTCCAAACTTTTTTCAAAATTATCCGAAATGACGTCTCTAAACCAACAAACCAAAGTCAATTGAACGACCAATAACATTATTTGAACAAATATTATGTACTGTAAATATTATTGAAAGAACTCCCATTGTGGCCGCGAGATACGGCCATGTGGCCTACATTATTGGGTATTTTATTTCCCCAGTATTGGCAAGATCAGAATTAATTTGAAGTCCAAGGTCGTGGTCAAGGAGTAAGGCTCTCGACTACCAATGCGGAGGCCGCGTGTTCAAATCCCGGTATACCAAGGGAAATTTTAATTTTTTATTTTGTGTTCCTAAATAATTAATTAATTAAAAATAATATACATAGTACATTCGCGGTAAGTTCCAGAGTGGAAGATACTCTCAGTATCGACTTTGTGAAAAACCACTATTCAGAATTGAAAAGTGACTTGAAATGATTTTAGCCGTGTTTAGTGACCAGATCTGAATATCCAGGTACTTCTTTACCTTTGCTTCCCCCTCTTCTTCTCCTGCCCACTTATTTTAGCCTCATAATATATTGTGGGTATACCCCAATTGGGGATGCCACAGTCTCACTGGCTCCAGACAGTAAGGCGCAGTTGGGACTCTTGTGGGGTATTCACAAAAAAAGCATTTATTTTTGTAAAGTTAATTTTTTTGTTGTATATCAAGAGCAGTAGTCTGGATTTGAAGTTTCAAAGATGCTTGAAGCCAGAGCTCAGGACAGGAAAAACTAAACCCTTCCACACACTTTTCCACAAATGATCATCTAGTCAATCAACATTATGCAAGTGCATTATATAAGCAAAATAAATACAAAACAATACAAGAACAACACGTCAACTCACCAGAGATCAAATGGGAAAATAATTCACCGACTCCAGATATTTTCATATCATATCATATGATTATAATTATTTATTATTAGTACTGAGATTTATTATGAATCATTTAACATTAAAGTTTGGTTACCCCGTTGTAAAATGTAAGGATAACTTCTGGTTTTGAAATCATATCTGTATGGTAAAGCTTACAAAAACTAAATTTTAGATTGTTGGTTGTGAATCTCGGAAAATCCCATTAAAATCTATTTAAACACCGCTTTGTGAAATATTTATTTGTCAAACGTATTTAAATGTTGATGGCAAGGTTTAGTTCGAATTACAAATATAGAGCTTCATTATTAAATGGCTACATAAATATCTACAAAAACATCTACCTATATAAAATAGAATAGTGTCCGTGGCGGTGCGGTTTTGTATTTAATACAAAACTACACTTTTATTCCAATATTGATGAAATTTTGCTAATTTGATCTTTAAAGTACTATAAATATGATGCATTTTTCCTTTTCCCACCCATAAAAGCTGAATATCCATACTTCTTGATGAAATTTTACACAAGAGGAAATAAGAGGCAAATTGAGTCATCGACTGTAATTCTGTAGAAATAATGATAAACAATGTAAGTAAGAAAATAATATACCTTTTACGCTGAATTTCAACATGATTCTACATTATTTTTTTGACTTTATCGAAAAATATTAATAACTTATTTATTTTCAATTTACTTTAAACACTTTTGTGAATGTATCAGAACCAGCAGAAATTTCCAGAATATGTTTTTCAAGTCAAAAACTCAATTACTATTGACAAGTCTGTGTATAGCCGGAGTAATGCCGGGAAGTTTTGCTAGTTAAAGGCAAAACAAAAAATTAAGTATTAATATAAAATACGTAGCTACATGGATTAGCAATCTACTTTTACGCTGTCCGAAACGTCGGCTAAAGAAGGAGTTAGCGCAACACGGCATAACACTCCAAAAACAAACAACAAAAATGCTTTTGGCCGTTAGAATCTAAAAACTTACCTACTTTTACTGGAGGTTTTGTAATCATCTTTTATTGGGGAAGATGGGTAAACAATCAATAATATTAATAATCCTACATACTTCTTTAACATTCAATAAAGTAAATCAGTGTCTTATAAATAAAATCGACACAGATTCAACTGTATCACAATAACTTTTACTGGGGATGATGGGTATACAATCAATAATATTAATAGTCTTACATACTTTTTGACATTCAATAAAGTAAGGCAGTGCCTTATAAATAAAATCGACACAGATTCAACTTTATAATAATAAATTTTATTGGGGAAGATGGGTAAACAATCAATAATATTAATAGTTCTACATACCAGTATTGTCGTGATATTAAAAGTGACAAGTAACGTTTGAATTTGTCTTGCGAATTTCAGTTAAAATAGTTATTTATAAGCATCATTTAAACAATTGGTTGTGTGAATCACATTATAAAAATCCCTCTAAACACTGTGAAATATAATTATACCATAATCGTAGTGATCCAAACGTATCAATCGGTTATTCACTAAATTCTATAAAATATTATCAGACATTACTGATTCCAGTGCGTGTGAGCGGTGCGACATCATAGTAGGTCACTATCACCCGTAAGTGCAAGCAGCGCAGAAACACTCCGGACGCAGTTGAGTGTGCAGGGTGCAGGGTCATCACTCACTTCCTAACTTAATATTACGAACCTCTAAAATAAAAATGGATGCTAATCAATGTATGGCGAAGGCTCAGGAAATTATTAACCAAATACATTTAATAATTACCGACTCATCTAATAAGTTCAATAAAGAACAACTTGCAAAAATAATGCCAAAAACTACCGAGTTACTGGGCGTCGCGGGACAGATGGCAGTGAAGATGGGGACTATGGAGGGTGAACTATCCGCATACAAAAATATTATTAATAACCAACCTGCAATAACTGGAACTACTCAATCTACTTCAATGGAAATGTGTGACGCAATTACCGAGATAACAGAAAGGAATTTACGTTCGAAAAATCTAATTCTGCTGAACGTACCTGAAAGTAGAGACGAGAATCAAACCAACAGGATATCTGATGACAACAACAAAGTATGTTCAACGTTAAAAATTATCGATGATACACTACAGATAAATATTTCTAAAATATATAGGCTTGGCGTAAGAAAAACTGACAAGATCAGGCCAATAAAAGTAGAACTCCAAGATTCATATCAAGCTAAGCAAATAATCATAAATAAATATAAACTGAAAAATGGCATCAAATTTAAACAAGATCTCACGGAGCTGCAAAGGAAACAAATGACGGATGTTTGGAAAGAGTTTGAGACGAGAAAAGCGGAAGGGGAAACAAACATAACAATTAAGTACATAAACTCTGTTCCAAAAATAATAAAAAACGTGCCAAAAAACTTAAACAGCACCTAAAATTGTTTGGGTACTACCAAAATGTCCGCGGAATGAGAACTAAATTACAACATCTTAAAATAACTTCTCCCACATTCCCACATGATATTTTGTTATTAACAGAAACATGGTTAAATGAGGACATCAATTCATCGGAATTAGGTCTCAATAAATACAACATCTATCGTCTTGACCGTGACCCCATTACAAGCAACAAATCAAAAGGAGGAGGTGTAATGGTGTGCATATCTAAAAACATTTCATCTAAAAAATTGCCAGTTAAACACAAAAGCGTTGAACAGATGTTTGTAATGCTAAATATTTCATCCACAAAAATCATTATCGCTTGTACTTATATTCCACCAATGTCAGATCTGCAAATATACAAGAACCACATCGAGGATGTAGAAACACTAAAATATAAATATCCTAAAGCCAAATTTATAACTGTAGGCGACTACAATCTTCCGAAAATCGACTGGTCTTTCGATAAGAACAATGAAGTGATTATTAACGAAACAGAAGTGCAGTGTGTCAAATCTAAGGAAATGCTTGATATGTCTTTTTTCCTAGGACTAAAACAGTTAAATAAAGTGCATAATTCTTATAACCGGATGCTTGACCTAGTATTTTCTAGTGACTTAAGTACAGTGGTAGAACAATCGGATGAATTGTTGTTACCTTTAGACCAACACCATCCCGCGTTAGATATTATTATCACAAATGAGTCTAGAAAATTGCAGAAATTAAAAACTTCATCGTACAATTTTAAAAAAGCTGACTACCCAAATATAAATGATTATCTTGACCATATAGACTGGTCATTTCTAGAAGATGAAAACAATATTGTGAATCAAGTCCAACAATTTTATTCAATCCTAAACACTTCAAAAGAACGTCATGTTCAAAAAGTTAATTTTATTGCATCCCTTTACCCTACATGGTTTTCAAAAGAATTAAAAGAATTGATTTATACTAAAAAACAAACTCACCGAATATATAAGCAATCTAGAAACGTCGATGATTATATAATGTTTACTAACATAAGAAAGCAGTGCAAAGAATTGTCTAAAAAATGTTATAATGATTATATTAGTTTAATAGAAATGGAGGTTCATGATAATGTTAAAAAATTGTGGAACTTTTCTAATGCTCAGCGTAAAAATGACGGTAGTTTACCAAATATTATGTATCTGAATAACAATTGTGCGAATAATACCGAAGGCATTGTCAATCTTTTTGCAGATTTATTCAAAAGTGTTTATGATGATAATATTACCGATAATGAAATCCCAAATGATATATCACTTGAAGAATCACTTAACCTAAACCATTGTTTTATTGAAATAAACGCTATAGAAAAGGCTATAAAAGCATTAGATACTAATAAATCCGCTGGACCGGATGGTTTCCCTCCAATATATTTAAAATCTTGTGTTCGCAGTTTGACTTATCCATTATTTTTACTATTTAATAAGTCTTTGTCGTCAGGGTGTTTTCCAAAACAGTGGAAAAAAAGCTATCTTACGCCTATTCATAAAAAGGGAGATAAAAGCGATGTATCAAACTACAGACCAATATGTATATTGTCCGCTATTCCCAAACTATTTGAATCGTTAGTCCTAGATGTAATATGTAAACAAATTAATAATATTATTGTACCCAACCAGCATGGCTTTATCACAGGTAAATCCACCCTAAGTAACTTGATCATATACGAAAATTACATAACTGATTCTCTTGCCTTGAAGCATCAAGTGGATTCAATATATACTGATTTTTCCAAAGCTTTTGACAAAGTTAGGCGACATATCCTTGTACAAAAATTAAGTATGTTGGGTATCAAGGGTAATCTGTTAAGTTGGATTGATAGTTATCTTAGTAAAAGAGAGCTATGTGTCAAAATAAAATCTGTGGAATCTTACATTTTCGAAGCCACAAGTGGGGTCCCTCAGGGGTCTCACCTGGGACCAATTCTTTTTTTGTTATTTATTAATGATATTGTTAGCATATTTAAAGATGTAGAAGTTCTTCTTTTCGCAGATGATTTGAAAATATATAAAACAATACGCAGTCTAGACGATTGTTATACTTTGCAACTTAATTTAAATAAACTATATCGTTGGTGCATCATCAACTCTCTGTTTCTTAATATTAAAAAATGTCAGGTCATTCGTTTTTGTAAAATACGAAATCATACAATTTATGAATATTCGCTTAATAATGTAAAATTGACAGCTGTCACTCAAATCAGGGACTTGGGTGTTATATTTGATGAACAGTTAACATTCAATCCGCATATAAATGAAATCACAAATAAAGCCCTAAAAATGCTTGGGTTTATATGTAGAACCGCATGTGACTTCAAGTCACTAGAATGTTTGAACACACTGTACACATCTTTAGTAAGAAGTCAAGTAGAGTATAATTCGCCTATTTGGTCCCCGTTTTATAAAGTACATTCCAACAATATTGAAAGGGTACAACACAAATTTTTAAGATTTATTAACTTTAAACTAAATATTCCAATCCAAAATATAAATTATATCCAACTCATGCATCAACTAAATTTGATTACGCTATCAGATAGGCGAATTATCTCCGACCTTGTTCTACTAAATAAAATTATTAATTATAGAATCGACAGCCCTGAAATTCTTGCCACAATAAAATTATTTGTACCTTCCAAAAATACGAGACAAAATTCCACCTTTTTCTGTAACAATTTCAAATCTAATTATCATGCGCACATATCGTTAAATCGAATACAAAATTTTGGTAATAAATTTGGTAATGTTGTTGATATATTTAGAGATTCCGTAGCAGTGCTCAAACGAAATCTACATAAACACTTTGCTGATATGTATGACTTCTCCACTCCATAGTAAAAAACCCATTTTTTAGCTTCTGTTTTTTCACTCTTTTCTTTTATGACTTCTTTTATGACTTTTTAAATTTAATATATATGTTTTAACTTTACAAATTAATATTGTAATTTAAATAACAATTCGAATATGATTTTAAGTCCCTATAAATGCTGATTAATTTCAATCCATTTATTTTTCTAAGTAAGTAAAAAAAGAAAAAAAAAAACTGTTCTCCATAATGGTATTCTGTATTATTTGTAAAACATTTATGTACTACAGATATAATAACTATTTTATTTATATATGTACGTAAACTTTTCAATGTCACATAGTTAATGAAATAACACTAATAACAATGTATGTAAAAGCCCAATGGGCGTTTAAATAAATAAATAAATAAATACTTCTTTAACATTCAAGAAAGTAAGGCAGTGTCTTATAAATAAAATCGACACAGATTCAGCTCTATCATAATAATTTTTCGCTTGTTCAAAAGAGAATGCGTCTCACACAAAAATAGTGTTAATTAAATAAAACACAACTTTAATCTACATTTGTTTAATTATTTGCTTTCAACGTGAAAACATCTAATGAACTGTTCGATTGTGTTAATTTTATTCCTGAAGTAAATTAATGATCACCCCCGAAAACAAAGGGATAACTAAATCAAATTCTTCGGTATCATTAGGATTCTCGGATAGATATAATAGGTTGCCTTTAACGTGCATAAATTTAGACAAAATTTGCTATCGATAAGATACTCTCTATTTGAAATTCATTATGAAGGGTAGGAAATAGATACAAACGATACAGAATGTAAAACAGATTAATTATAGGGAATATTGTAGTGAAAATGGTCCGTCACAAAACAAACTAAAAGTAACAAACTTTTCGGGCAAATTTTCAGTGTATACAAATAATAATTGTCGAGATTCTAGAGAATTATTAATTACTAAAACCTCAATGGAAAATTTTATTTATATAATATTCTCGTAATGCAATCTAACTACAATCAGTTTTACATAATATGTTCCACCCATTGATGTATTAGTCTATGGTTCCACCGAATCCGAGTAACTTAGTTCGAGTTTACCTAAAATTCATTCCGTCCGTTGGAATATGGCGAAGGTCAGCGGATATGAATTAATTAGCGGTCATTAGTTGCGAGTTGAAAGCTCCGGAAATTCAGACAATACCAATCAGGGCTTCAAGCCTTCTGATTGGTTATTTAACCTAGGCGAATAGGAACCCTTATTATAGGACATTATATTATTTATTAAAATAAATAAATTATTTTTCGTTGTTGCAAGTTGAGTTAATCCTGTTCTGCAGATATAAGTGAACTGATAATTATTTATATATATAATTATTTATATATATATATGATACTAGCGGCACTAAAGTATTAAACCCATGAAAAATCACGGGATAATCTGAATTATTGACAATTTTTAAAATGTCACTTAAAATAATCTTAGTTTTTTTTTACTTTCTCAGTTCCAATTATGAAAACTACAATTAAATAAAAAGGGCGGGTACTTTATCGCTTGTCATAATTCTGAAAATGACGCTTAAATTCTAAGCAAATCCGAGTTTATTGAACCAGAGTTACAATCATAGACACAACCGAAATTATTATTTTTGCTTCCTTGGTGTCATTAGGGTAGGTGGTATTTAGGGTAAAATATGCATTTATTATTTCGGTTCCAAACATTCGTAGTTTGTTTCTTACGAATCATTTATGCTGAGGTTATTTGTGTGAAAGAATTTGATTGAAAAACTATACTTACACTTGTTTCAGCGAGTTGAGTTCAATGTCTGGAATGATAAACACGAAAACATACACCTTCATTGTTGTTATTTGTTGTTGGGGTGTTATGCCGTGTTGCGCTAACTCCTTCTTTAGCCAACGTTTCGGACAACATTGCAATGTCCTTAATCAGGGCAGATGTGTTATATCAAAATATTCAAAAAATAATACATCTGCCCTGATGATGGACACTGCAATGTTATCCGAAACGTTGGCTAAAGAAGGAGTTAGCGCAACACGGCATAACACCCCAAAAACAAATAACAAAAATACTTTTGGCCGTGAAAATCTTAAATAATATTTATACACCTTCATTGTATCAAATGAAGTTAATGCAATATAATTATTGCAATGAAAAAGCAAGAAAATGATTATATAGATAAACAGCTTGGGCGTACCACTGAAAAGAAAAACTGATAAAAGTGAAGTATAATGTTGACGTGTCTATGTTATCTTATATTTCTTCTTGTTCATTACCATGTAACGAAAATTTTAGAGCAGCAAATCAAATTTATTAGCCTATCTGAGGCCTAGGAAATGAAATTTATGTAAATTGGCAACATGGATTTTCTTTCAAACTGAAATAGATCACACTTTTATGGATTGTTTCGTATGATTTTCCATTTAAAAAAACAGGTCATGAGTTATCAAAAGCAGTAATCACAGATTCCAGCTATTGTTCAATATTATATAATATTTGTTAAAGGGAATGCCAATTTTTTTGTACAATCTCCATTGAATAGTTCAATCGTGACGACAGCTTCGTGCCTTTCTGACACGAAGTAGTTATCCTTGAAACACAAAATGATGTATGATGGCGTACCAGTGCAGAACATCGAACTCAAATTAATAATTTATCAATATGAAAATAAAATTATTTTCAATGTTTAACAGGTGTCGAATGATACAAGTGGAATATGAATAAATTGAACTAGAAAATCTGTTTTAGTGATTTATTTTTGGGGTATTACGCCGTGTTGGGCTACCTCCGTCTTTGGCCAACGCTTCAGACAGCGTGTGGTTTGAAACGTTGGCTAAAGGAGATAGCGCAACACGGCATAATACCCGAAAAATAAATAACTATAATACTTTTGACTAACTGATTGATTATATAATACGATTGACTATGCCACTAACTAACTAACTAACCATCACGCCGTTTCCCCGCAGGGGTAGGCAAAGAGGACGGACCGCCAAACGACTCGGTCTTGGAACACACTCCTTGCCTCATTCACATTCATACATCGTCTCATACATACTCTTCTATTATTCTGACTCTTGACATGGCCCGACTCAAGTATCTGATTCACTTGGTCGTGCCATGTCTTCTTCGGGCGTCCCCGACTTCTACTACCATTCACATTTGCATTGTATATTCTTCTTATCTCCTTTCTCCGCTCATTCACTCTAAATGCCCAAACTATTTAATCGTTCCTTTCTTGATCTTACTCATTGCCTCATTGCCATGACTATGCCACAACCTTTGAAAATCCAAGTTGGCAAGCAAATAATTCGAATATCTTATTCACTTTCATAATATCTCTAAGGTACAATTCACTGCACTCAAAGCCATCAGATTTGGTAAGTTCCTTCTAAATTTAAACCAGCAAGCAACTTATAAAGTACCAACACCGTATTACGTTATGATATACTTATAATTTATAATTTTAAAAAAATGCTGGATTTTATTTTACATTTCTATGACTGTTATTAAGGCTTTATACGTTCTATTATTATAATATTATTAACAGGAATTATTTGGTCAAACTATGTAGAAAACTCTCCACTATCTTATTTGGAAGTCAACGTGTTAAATGCAATTGAAATTAAACTTTTATGGTTTCTAGAAACTAGTCAGGTAATTTATTCATTAATACAAGTCAAACCTTATTCCTTGCAGCGAAAATGACCGGTAGTTGTTCATTAAGTAAGAAGTTCTTTTTTTGTAATGGAGAACTCACCTGAAATAAAGAAAACAAAAAAATTAGGATACGGTAATGTAAAATGTAAAAGTATAATGTAAAGTATAAAATTCATTGGAGGGAAAAAAATGTGGTCTTAGTTCAGATATGTAATTTCACATTTTGCAATAAAGAGCGTAACTGTGTTAACTCTTAAACCCTACCACTCTGGGAATGTAATTATTCCTACCACGGGGTACTGAAGTACCCCGCGCAAAAAAAATTAGTAAAATAAAAGTCTTTGATATTTTTTTAAATATTATTTTTATTATGGCAAAGTAATAAGAAAAGACAGTAAAATTTATTAATAAAAACTAATAGACAATTTCGTCGTTACATGAAGGACAGATTTTGTATTGATGGTCAACACAAATATGGCGGCGACAAGTGTTACAGACAGATCGAGATTTTCTGTCCTTTGTGCGCGGACAAAAGCAGCAGCGCCAGGTTTGAGATCATCAGAGACCGGCCTATGATTTTCAATATGAATATTTAAGACTGCTCTTATAGTTTCTCTGATATCCCGGGGTAAACTTGGCTATTGTAATTTTGCTCTCATATGAGGCTTTATGAGTGCCATTGACAAAGTCTTAAGAAATTCACGCCGCTTGGTTATTTTCTCTTTATCAATGTTAGTTGACAGCTTGAATCAGACCCAAGAATTGGCACTAACGGCATTTAGCAACCCGTAGAAGAGACACATGGGCCACCTTTTGGTCTTCCTGGACGTCGAGTACTTCTTACAAAGTTGGTCGAATACATCCACCCCGAATTTGGTTTTATAATAGAAATGTATTATTTCTGGAAGGTACACTTCATTATCCTTGTCAGGGCTGTCATGCATGGTGGACAGCATGACTACAAATTTCTTCTTAGCTGACTTCAGAGGACAATACGACAAAAGTGTGAGAGGTCCGTCGTAGGCAACCATTGATGTGCATCTCTCTCGATTTTTAGTGTCCAAGAAAACAGGAGGAATTTCTCGTTTATTCTTCTTTACAGTTCCAACTAATGTTTTACGTTTTTCCAGTAACTTTTTGGCTGTGGGTATAGACGTTAACCAATTGTCACATGTCAGGTTTCTGTTAAGATGTTACCAGGTGGGTGCAACAAAATATTGCGGCGAGGCATTCTTGAGCGAGAAATCTTCATCAGTCCACTTATGTCGATTATTATGACATTTTCCGTACAGAACTTCCGTACGGAGATTCTAGCACACGAACCAAGCGCATATCTTCTTCATTTATACCATCCCCGTCATTGTCAGGCACTAAATACTCTTCATCTCCTTCCACACTATCTTGATCACCGTCTTTACGAGGTGCGACTTCAGAATGGTCCCGGAAATCCTCGATAACACCGTCGGGCTCATCTTCTGAATCTTCTCCTAGGTTTAGCTCTTCGTTATCAGATACCAACAAAGCAACTAAAATTTAACCCCCCCCCCCTCAAGACGTATCTGAAAACAATACAGACACCTCATAACACTGCATACACATTCACAACACATTATTAGTCCATGAATGTCTCGTTATTGGGCGCAGGCCCTCACTATCAACACTGTACTCTAACCATTATCACAAAGTAAAGTAAATCATAAATAATGTGTAAACTTACCAGAGAGATGTCGAAAAACAACTTCAGTAATTCAAGTATAACTGGAAGGAAGAACTAACACTATTCCTACCACGGGGTACTGGGGTACCCCGGAACACCTGTGGACGCGACTACACTTGCCGGGCGGTTACGGCTTCCTGACGTACTACGCGCCAATTATCGAGAGTAGATTAGCTAGAGCGATTTTTGCAACTGTGCGATATTGTTAAAATTTTTGATATTTTAAACACCAGGGGGGTACTCCAGTACCCCAGGTAGGGTTTAAGAGTTAATCTATCGCGTTATTGATCAAACAATGGAAAAACAACCTTATGTCTAACGTGATGGACATATTATAAAAGAACATTGATATTTGATCTGTTACTTATGTGATCAATTCCCGTCAGTGAATCAAACATCAACATGTGAATAATTATTGACTCATTGATCAGTTTTACCGCTGATAGTGCGGAATCGAACTCAATTCCTTGTATATAATACTATGCCATACTTTATCTAATTACACCTTTCGCTATACACGTTGAAACCTTTTAAAGGATTTGAAAGATAAACGGAAAAAAATTGGGATGGAAAAACTTTGGGATGTTATAAAATTCCAGTGTTTGTAAGCCACCAACTTCAAGTTGCCAAAAGTTTCATGTTGGTTTAATGGCACTTAAGGAGAAAACCACAAAGACGTATGCATAGTTAAGTTTTGAAGGAGTAACGTCACAGTTAAAACTTTAAAAAATGTATATTCAGATTGGACAGAGAAATATTTTGTATGTCACATATAAAACCCTATGTTTGGTTTTTTTTAACTTGGTATAGTCAAAACATAACATAGGTAAGGTCTTGTTAAAAATAATGTAATATATAAATAATATCGTTTTGTGTCATCATTAATGTGTGTCCTCGTCAAGGTTTACTTAAAACTAAACTAGTAGTTCTTTGAACGGTCGACTTTGCTTTATGTTGATTACTTCGATTTGATAGCTCGGAACTATAATGAGCTCTGGTGGGACAAAAAGGTACTAGCAAATACGGCTACCACCTTGACAGGATTGACTGGACACGGAAGACACAAAAAAATTGCAGTTGTCGAGTCAATACAGAACTACGCTCAGTTACAAATATCGTAGATAGTAATAGATGTATTAAAATGACTTGAAGATGGAAGATGTTTTGAGGGTCGAAAATAAGGGGGTTACAAAAGGAGACAAATTTAGCAAAATTGAAATATATAAATATATATATATATATATATATATATATATTTTATTTTTTTTTATTTTTTTTTTTTAAGAAAGACCAACATTCCCAGGTTACGAATAACCCAACAATGTTTGAAAATCTCCTACTACCACCACAGAAAGCCGAAAATTTTATTTATTTATTTATTTTTACATTTATTACATACAAGATATACAAATATAAAAGGAAGCTTTGACTGTCCAACTAGGAAGTTTCCCGTTTTAGGACAGTCAAAAATGTTGCTTGTGTTGTGATGGAGGACTTAGCCAGCCGAGGAATCGAACACGCGACGCTCGGGTGAGACCCAAGCGCTATGCCCACTCAACCACTGACCGGTCAAAGTTTATATATGTTGTAATGTGTTATTCCTAAATAGTATAATAAAATTGACCAAAATGATGAAGAAATAATGAACGCTCGGGTTTTTGAGTATCAATTAACCGTTGGCCTCTTTTAAAATAATATTTCGATATTCCAATAAAGGTACTTAAAGAGCGAACAAGGAAACAAAGCGAGCAGTTGTAAAAACACCCGCTTAAAAAAGTGAGATGTGCTCATAGCAATAAACATTTATAAATACTGATTAATACGAGATAATACCACAAAATAAAGTCGGAATCTTAACAACGAAAGTGAAGAAGCCATGGTGTGTTAGACAGATATATCGTTGAATATGCCCTAGCAAATCTTTAAAATAAAGTGGGCATCTTAACGACGTAAGTGATGAAGACTTGCACAAACAATATTCAGCGAGCGGCCTGGCGCAATGGATGAACATACCGTTGAATTTGCCTTAGCAGGCCTACAAATTATTTTCCTAGGGTATATTTTAATTATTTATGATCATCGTATTACTAAAATCTCAGAGGTTTCTGAAGGAATTCTAAAGGAAAAATATCTGGTACCTCTAATTTTAAAGTACAAAACTTTAATCACCATCCGCCTGTTTTGATTTATGCAAGAAAAAAACATGGCCAAAAAGTGCCTTTTATTTTATTTTGTGGATGTTCAGGCATAAATATTTATTTTTTTAACGATCATTTTATAAATAACTTAATTTGCCACATTATACAATAAAATCATAACCGAAAATGGGTTCGCAAGTAGGAGACTTTGAACTTTAAAGCAGTTTTCATAGGCCTTATACATTATTTGTTTCTGGGCTTATAAAAAGACTTATCTAAAAAATACTCCATTGTTTTAAAGGCCAAGATGTATTCTACTCGCAACATTTAATTAAAGCATCTGAAACATTTCTAGGCGACCAAATTTTCAAACCAAAAACACATGATTTTGCATTACTACTTATGGCATCGCCTAAATAGTAAGGTACTGTTTTTATTAATCTTAAATATACATAACTTATATCCGTAGGGATTGCACCACCAATATATACATATTATCGTTACAAATTCGTTGTAATTAATTAAAATATGATCCCCTAGCAAACCCTCGTTATTAGAATCTTGTGCCGCCTTTGTTGTGCTTAATTACTTGTTGTTAAAATGTAAAAGATGATTTAATTTTGAATATTTGAAAATATATTATTTAAATTATTGATTTCTTGGGTTGAATACACTTCCAAATACAAATAAGACAAATGTTCTTTTGTGAGACAAAACCAGGAAACACGATCGTGATCCGAATATCAAAACTTGAAGAAGAGGATCGCTTTATTCCATCTGTTTGAATAATTTTGGAATTTTGGTAAATAATTCCACCGGAATATAAATATTTTCATTTTCATATTTCCAAGGAGGGTGCCATCGCGTAGATCGAAAACTTTTCAATTAAAAAGTTTCAAAATAACGACATCAAAAAGTAAATCCGTGAGAGATATTGATACTATTTTCAACCTTTAACTTTCAGGGAACTGGAACTCTGGATGCAATATATTCAAGAACATAAATTATTATTATTTTGTTTGACACCGTAGAAACGAGAAAAAAATATTTGTATACTTACAAAATAGTTGATAATAGAAACAAAGAAGATATAGCATGGAAAAGGGACAATTACTGTCGACTAATGCCGAACTACAACCAAACAGCACGGACTATCAATAATTATATGTTTGGTATGTAGGAAGAAACAAAGATGCCACTGTACTGGACGGGAATCCGCACAAGACTGTAGATTTGGGCGCCGGTTCCAAACCGTGTCTTCAACCGATGACAATGCTGGTTTACGGCCGATGATGATGATAGTCTGATAAAATAAAATCTGCCTCCCGCACCCAGTGCTTGGTGAATGTTGGGTACTGGGTGTGCTTTCGTCTCTGCTCGCTCCTGGCGTTAGCGGTTTTCCAGAGTAGGGCCGGCTGATCTTGAGGAGGTAACGCCAGAAGGTTTGGAGCAGAAGACTTGGCGAGGTGAGGCAAATGGTGGGCAGAGTCACTTGTAGATAATGAAACGCTTGGTTTCGGTGGTAAAGATGAACTAATTTTTGTTTTTTGTGTGGCTGCTTATATGCAATAAGCATGACTCGCACCCGACATTGGGCTGTGAGTCAAAAAGTCGTGGGGGATTCTATCCGCGCCAGTACTGTGTTTATATGCCCCGGCAAAATGTCGCATATTCATTTTGCCGGTAGCATAGCCAAAGATAGTCGCTTAAATTTGCGAGTTTGAAAAGATTTTGAAGGCTTACATGAATAACGATTACATAGTTTAAATGCATAGTAGTTATAAGAATGTGTATATTGACAACTGGTAAATTTTTAGTTTGCCAAGATACGACAAAAATTAAAAAAAGTTTGTAAATAAAAGTGTAAAAATGATATTGAAGCGATCAAATTTGTAAAATATCGTTAAGCTAGTATTTCTCAGGTCCCCCGTAACATAGCGCTCAGAAAGAGATAAGATTCGCTGTGCTACGAGGTTCCTGGATTTTTGTACACGCAAAAAAAGGTAAAAATTATTGTACAAAAAATGGTTATACATATATGTGAAAAACAGCATTTTTAATCTCCTCAGTGGTAGCACATAGCAAATAGTGTTTATTTAACTACCGCCGAGGAGATGTACAAGTAAAATATAGACATTTGCAACATTTAAAAATTGATTTTTCCTAGTAAATTTGACATAGTAAAAAGTTGAACATCGATCCGCTCGGCAGAGATAGACGTGCGATGCGGTATCGATGCCGTTCGGAGACAAAGTTTTCAGGCCGCCTTGGCCGAAAATGGGATCAAAATGACCAGTGGCGTGGAGTGGTGATTTCGCCAGTGGCGTGGGGTAGGCACATTTTATAAATGTAACAAATATTTTTATGAAATTAAATAATGTGGCCAACAACGTCCGTTACAGCCACTGTGCGTAAATGAGATTATCAGTAGGATGTGTTAATGAAATTTGAGACACTTACCTCCGAACGCTTTCATATTAATAATGGTTCACGGCCCATCGCAGTTGTTTCTATTATCTATTGTCATAAAATTTATTATAAACAAGTATTTACTGCACACGGTCATGGCTAACGCCCGCTGCAATTCCTAAACGGATATTGAATTCGTATTAAGTAAAATGCACGTGAGCCCATTGGAACATTCTACCACGTTCCAGTGATATTTTTCTAAGAACAAAAAATTGATTTGAAGAACGATGAACTCATACCAATAAATTATTCGTATTCATTTGGGTTCCATTAAGAGTTTTTGGTCGTTCGAGACAAGGGTGTAAATAAAATGTTGTCGATAATTTATACGGATTCAGAAAAATGTCCTGCTATTGCAAATATGTAACAGTGATCGGGGTAATTATGTTATTTTTTACTAGTGTTCTTCTTTGTTTCTCCTGCTTCTATTTTGATCATGCGTCATGAGTGAGTTTTTGTAATTGTGTGTATTATGTACTCTTGAGTTTTTGTAACTGTATTTTTCACACGTAAGTAAGAACATGAACAAAACATAAATAAAAACACTGCTTTTGATTTACTGTCGCCTTGCTACAAAGGTCCCATCAACAATTCAAGAATGCCTAGAGTAGATTAATTAACATTATTACATTTTTTTGTTTCGAAAATATTTGCTGTCATTTAAATAGAAAGAGAATGTCGTTTTAGATTCATCATTATCATCTGTAAAGAACGAGAAAAGAAAGATATTTATTATTATTTTGAATTCGTTGAATGATTATTTGTGTTCATTAAAAAGAAGGATAAAACCAGGCATGTTTAAAATATACAAATTGACCATTTCCAGATATTGAGTTCAAACACTGTGTCAAAATGGAACATATTTATACAATTTCAGTTTTTCTCTGGAGATGCATCACCAGCAAATTGTAAAAATAGTTTACAGGTGGAAGGAAAAAATATTTTTCTTTAAAATTATTGATAAAACAGTTACCTATTTAGCATTCTACTTTATGTATTCAATCAATACCCACAAATTATGGATACCATTCACCAATGTCCAGAATGGCCAGACTTGTCAACTCAATTTGAATTTTTTGGTGTAAGTCAAAATGATTTTTGTCAGTCATTACGCAAGTAATATTTTGTATTGATATGGCTGAAGTCGTGAACGTGTTTTGTTCCCAATTTTTGTCATAGGATCTTTTCTTGTAACATTTCTCTTCGTCTAATATGTTAATTGGACTTGGTCCGTTAGTAAATAAATAAATAAATTAACAAGTTTGTGTATCTTTGTAGGTTTGATGTTGATTACTGGACATTAACAAAACCCTCTTTCAGTGCCCACTAGGATGTGAAGGGACTTTAAATTTTCAAACTTGTGAATTTCTAACAAGTGTCAAAACATAAGTTTTATACTCGCGGGAGTGAATGAAATATGTAGTCACGGTGGTGACGGCTTTTGTCACTTTTTCATATCATTTCTTTTTAAAGTTACTCTGGTACATAGTTGGCAGACTCAAAGTTTTTACACGAAAAAAAAACAATTTTAAAAATTCTGAATATGCTACAGGAAAAAGATACAATCGTTCTGTAATATCGTTCGACATTTTGGCAGCAAGATACCATCGAAAGCCATCATCATTATGAGGGTAAATGTACGTAGATGTAGCATCGAATATTTATCATGATAAGCTTGAGTGCCGTCTCGGTTGGAAGTTCTCAATATTCACGGGGCTGGTAATAATCTCGTTCACTGATGCGAAATCAATTTTGGCTTTGTGCGAACTGGATTAACCCGCCTGCATGACGATTGCGATGTCACTCGGAGGGGTGCATCCTTTGACAGCGTGGTTGAGGAAGGTTGGGAGGTGGGAGGTGGGCGATGGGCGATGGAGCGTTATCAAAGGGTTGTCCGGAAGAAGTGGAGCGAGCGATCGATGTTGGGACGATGATGAGACTCATCAACTTTAATAAGTTTCTAAAACGATTTATTTTAAGTATTTCATTTACATAATATGCATTCAATGGGTATCGGTATTTTACAAAAGTAATAATATGAAACATCGGCAGTGTGAATTAGAATCTATTAATGTAAAAGTTAGAACTCTAATAAAAAATGTTTCAATCAATTATTGTTGATAGACAGATACAATCCAAATACTTTATATATTTAAATAGCGGTAGAAAAATCGCAATTTGGTTGGTTCTCTGATTCATAATTATTACAAATTAAAAAATATATACTTATGAGTAAAGCCCATAACGTTAAGGAACACAAAATAACCACGAAGTAGACCGAGTGACGAACCAGGACAGTGTGTTATATAGCCTAAATATTCTTAAAATAGAAAATTTTTAAATACTGAAGACAATATTAGTGATTTCTAAACGAAAATCTGAAACAGAAAAATCAGAAAAGGATACGGTCACATCTGGGACTCGAACCCAGGACCCTTGTCTTTCCGGGACACTGCTCTACCTACACTGAATCTGAGTCCTAGATGTGACCGTATCCTTTTCTGATTTTTCTGTTTCACTTTTTCGTTTAGAAATCACTAATATTGTCTTCAGTATTTAAATATTACAATTTGAGGATTTACTCAAAGAAGTTATTCCGAAAAATAAAAATAGAATTTTTTTTACCTATTACGAACGTGTTGCGCGAAATATATTTTTTCTAACAAAATTAATTTTGCTATTTTCTGGAAAAGCTATTCGTGGAAGCTCTGATATAATTTCATTTTATCGGAATTTTCAGGAACGGATACGAGATGAAGTCACCGCTTGATGAAAAGCATTTCTGGGAAATGGATGTAACTCCTTCGGTAATATCAAACAGTTAATTATGTGACAGTTTGGTGTAAAATAAGTGGTTTCCAGAAAGTTAAGCACAAATCAATGCTTTCAACACAGCACTTATTTAAAGTTGACATAAATACACAGGTATACTAAACTTATCTTTAAAAAATGTATTACCGCGTAGAATTTTTATTGATTCTTAATTACCAAAATAAATTCCATGCTTATAATATATGCTACAAAATTCACAACATTCAACAGCATAAAAAGAAGGTAAAATTACATATTTTCAAATACGTACTTTACGTTAGTTAAAAGAAGCAACCTTGTGTGCAAGAGTAATTGCTCAATTTAACACTCAGCAAATTACGTCGTAAGCATTACCATAAAACGCTTTCAGAGTTATAAAGAAAGGGATGGTAAAAAGTAATGGATGCCAATTTTATGCATGAACTAGTGAAGGTGTGTTTTAATGAAATTAATATTTTATTTCTGTAATCTTAGAAACACTATATTAATTTTTTCACGTGTAGCAAACACTTCTGGATAGACATAATTATAATTATCGGAATAATATAAATTTTTAATACCACTTTATTGTATATATGTTTAATGTATAAAACTGACCGGTTTCGGTTCACCCTGAACCTTAATAAAGTGATATTAAAAACAAAATTATTTTATTAAAATTATTATACTATATTAATTATAGAGCACCGTCTGCTCTGTATTCATTCTAGACAATATGTAAAACTATCATTATACATGGTAGTCTTACTTTCAAGATTCAAAGGAAAAGCTTCTTTAAAAAAATCTAGGTAGGTATTTGGGTAGATTTAAGTGCGATATTTGATGAATATGAAAGCGTTATAGAATTGGGTTGTTTCCACCCTCAGGGTTGTAGAACTTTCTCCAACAAATATCACACTCTACGTTGTCCAATCATAATCACGAATATCAAATCAAAATGTTATCTGCGTAATGTAATAATCTCGAACCCATGATAAATATATAACCGATTTGGTCCATCCGCGCCGGACGAAAACAAAACGAAATTGAGTTAGAAAGACGGCACGAAGGGGTAGGGACAATCAGTTGGGACACAAAAGCGCAAATAATTCCTTGAATCGTCGGCATTAATATAAATCGGTGGCGACTCGGGTGCAAAGTCCGTAACTTCATTTTCACTTCGAAACCCTGAATTATTGTCCCAAAAGTTCACCGAATGAAAAGGTCGAAAGCAGAGCAGAAGTTAACATTTGGGTCGAAGCAAATTTTCGATTGATTTATCATTCCTGATGGAGGTTTTAAAATAATCACACCCAGAGGAATTGGATCCTAAAAAAACACTCTCTTTTTAATAACTCCCTTTTATAATTTAGAAAAAATAGTGTTTTATCGTTTTTGAATTCCATTGACTACTTCAAACCATTTCATTTGTAATGTGAACCAATGGATTTATTGCAAGTACTTTTGAAATACGAGCCATATTTGATCATCTTCCTCGAATTCATTGCTTTGAAGTGTTGAGAAAACAAATTTATCGCACAGTAAGATTATTTTCAAAATAACGAGAATACAAAATATTTGAGAACCACTTAATTATTAAGAAATGTTTTTTGTACATTCAAGTATTTGTGAAATTCTTTTAAATTATTTTATTTATTTGATGTTTTAACAAAAAATAAATCATTATTTTTAGCAGTATTGATTTTTTTCTTTGTCTCAAATGCTTCAACCATATAATAACACAAAGTGTGCTAATTTAGATTTTTTACGATAATTTACACTGCTAAAATATCCAACTATTCCTTACGAAAATATGTAACAACGATTGAGCTAATTATATTATTTATCACTCGTATCACTCTGTTTGTATTATGTAGGTATCATTTTGAAATTATAAGTATTATGCAGATATCCTTTCACTGAGTGTGCGTTTTTTTTGTTAATTTTACGAATTAGGTATTTACAACACTTAACTGAGTTTTTTGTAACTGGATTGTTCTCACATAACTGTGTAGTAACATTTGTAAAAACTAAGTAGGTATAAATACACAAAAAAACATCTTTCTCGATCTACAAAAATACAAACATTTTGATGAATCAAGATCTGATATCAAATATCACAGTAGGTAGAGTTGAATTACGAATTGTGTCGGCCAAATACTAACGAATTCTCTAAATCGGCATTGATTTTTTATTTTATTTCTCATGCGCTCTGGTGGAACACAAACGTACTACCAAATACGGCTACTAAATAGTTAGTCGCAATTCTTCACTCAATGTATAAATTTTGAAAATGACATTTAAACTCACAACAAATTCGAGTCCATTAAACAAGATTTCACCCAGGACTAACTAACGCACAGCACGGACAACAGAAATTAGTAAGTGTGATTTTAACAATACTTTGTGTTAACTCCATGATAAAGGTTGTTGTATTGTTTCTCCTAATAACATATTAATTTACAACTCTAAGTTAACGTTTGAAATAATTCTCGTGTTTCATTATTCCTAAAGAACGTGAAACTTTTACCTCAACGCAATGAGCAACAAACCATAATATACCTAACACACGCGTGTCGTACAATGAAACTAACATTCGACTCTTCATAAGTCTACGTCAGTAAATTCCTCATTGTGAAGAGGCTAAAAAAGAATCACAAATAATGATTTGCATTCTTCAAGATATTTAATTTGTCATACACAACCTTGAATTTTAACGTGCCTTTTTTATGTATTACGTGTCATCTGCAAATCAAGAAGAAACCAGCACTCGTAGGGTTTTAAGAAAATACTACCTAGTTTTATTGATACATTTTTTTTACATAAATTCCATACAGAAGTATCTAAATCATCTTTGAGAATGCCGTGTTGAGAGTCTTTTTGACGAGAGGAAGCATTGAAGTGTCTTGAAGATACCCATGTTGGAGTAAATACAGAGGACCGGGAAATGATTCTGCGCCGAACTCTTGAACTGATGAACGAGCTATAGAAAAGAGCAGTTCTCCTGAGATAAATCTACAAATAAAAATAATGGTTGCACAAATAACAATTGTAAAATTAAACAAAAAAAAAGAATTGTAAGATAATAAATAATATTTGTAAAATAAAAATTAAATTGCCTCTGAAAAGGCATAGGTTGGTTATCTTTGGTTTTCTTCCAGTAGAAGTTAGGCTCATTAGTATAAATAAAATAAAAATTCCGTGGCTTATTTTTAACGGACTTACAATTTCAATTTACAAAACACTTAAAACTACTTGATTCTCAATACAAGAAGGTGAAATATAAGAATGATACAAGGATTTTGACCTTCGAAGACAAAAATAATATAAAATTAAAGGAATCACTTTTACCTACATCTAAACAGTCAAAAATTTATAAAAACATGTGAACCTGTAGTAAATTTATGTTTACTTAATATCAATAATTGTTAGTTTTTAAAGAATGACCTTTGTTGTACAAGTTACGAGAGCGATAAATACGATATGGATAATATTAATTTAAAATAGGGTGACTTGGTCAACAGTGGATCACTTTATTTTGGAGGCATATAATTTCAACATCAGTTGAGGCATTGTAATGAAAACTTTCACAATGGTTCATTGTTTATCATTCTTGTAAATTGTAATAGTTTAAACTCCGCCATTAAATGGGAAGGAAAGTAATATGTACTTATTTGCGATGAGGGAAAATGATCCACTGTGGAACTTGGTGGTACACAGTGGATCAACCTATATTTAACAGTGAATCAAGGATGGGATTTCTTTTAAATAAAAAATTAATACTAGAAATAAATCAGTTTTTATTATTGAAAAAGAAGAACAAATCAAATAGCCCATGGCTAGATAAAAAATAACTGGATTTAAAAAAAAAAGAGAACGAAAACAATAATCTAAAGAAGCAAAATATTTTTTTTAAACTCTTGAAATAATTTTTGAGAATTTCTTCTCGTTCCTTAGAGAACACCATATTCACTTCATAGTAAGGAACAAATCACATATTTACTACATTGGGCAAATTATTTTGTTTTTTTTTTATACCGCTGTAACGCAGTAAAGGCAATTTTTCTATGGTTTGCCGCTCCACGGATGCTTGAGCCTTCTGAAATTAGCTTTAATGCCTCTTCTATTTCCGCCTGTGTATGTTTGCCTATTTTTCTTTCTTTCGTCCCTTTTCGAGGCATCCTATAAAACAAAAACAAAAAACAAACAATCAAGACAAATCAGGCATCAGTAGTACACAGTGGATCATGATCCACTGTGTAAGGTGATCCACTGATCCACTGTAGAACAAAACTCCATTTTTAACTAAACATATTATTCTGACTTTACCCTTTTGAATAAGACATATTTCTGGGTGTTAACACATGTTGTAATAACTACTGATAACAACTAAAATATGCAAAAATGTATCATGGAAAAAATAATGAAAAATAATCAGGATTTAGTGGTTCTTTTCCACATTAAATTGTACGTACAAGTATTTGGTCGCGTCATGTCAAAAGTCGTGGAGTTTACATGAGGCGAAGTATAAATGTGAAAGGAGCAAACATTGCGTGACAAGACCGAGCTATTTGGCGGTCTATCCTATTGGCTAACTCTTGCAGCAAAAGGCATGATGGTTAGTTAGTTAGCTGGTTAGCGAATATTTTTTTAATGTCATCCTACAGTGCATATCCGCGAGTTCCTGGTAGGCTAATCCAATACACCCCTTAACGTGTACACGTATGTAAACCGTAATGTAAACACACAGGTAGGTACTGAATGCATAGTTGCACTCGTACCATGACGGAGATGATGAATGGCACCGGCTTAAATCCTTTGTCACCAATCTCCGGAACTGTGTATGACATCACATCCAGGTGATGTGTTGGCTAAAGCCTGGAGGCTGTGAACTCACACGGTGATAGAAACTCCCGCTGCGCCACCGAGTGGCTCGTCACCGGATAACGTCATATGTATGTATAGGTTCCATGATAACTCAACACAGTGACAAATCAACAACTTTTAAAAAATGATATAAAGTCATTAGAAACAATGAAAAAAAAACCTAACCTAATCTAACCTAACCTAACCTACTTAACCCAGTTAATAAAGTTTTTGTTTCGTCATTTTCCATGACTTTAAATAACTTTTTAAAGTTGTAATGAATTATCAAGGTGATGATTTATCACCGTAAGTATTAAATATTATTTTTAATTTTAATACAAATAGACAAGTTGACAAATATGGAATAAATAAACACTGTTATTATATAGTTTCTCAGATTTATTGACAGTATAATAAAATTATTAACATTTAAAATTACGATTATCAAAATGTGAGCTGAAAATAATTGCGTGATATTAAAGACAGAAAAAAGTTGTGCAAGTTAATTGAAAGTTTTTTCGGCTTCTGAAAATAGATTTCTCTAGATAAATATTTTTTACATCATCTCATTGTACGACAAAGTTGTACCCACGTTTTGTGCTACGACGTACTTTTCGTGAGCACTTTATAAGAGTTATCGTAGATAATACATCGCCTGCCCGCTGCACACGAACTTCTTTACGAGATAAATAAAGCCAATTACCGCAGATAATAATATAATAGCCTAAACGGCAAAAGTAAATAAAAATGGATTTGTCATTTAATATATTTTGGCACCTTGTTTTTATACTATTTGTATGTTTTAACCAACTTTACAATGGCTCTATAGCTTCTGTAAAAAACGTTAAATATTACACAAATATACACCTTGGTGATATCAGTGGCAAAATCCGTGAACCTTCAGGTCTGAGCAATAATAAATGAGGAAATAAGTATTATTAAATACATCTGAATGAATGAATAAATAAATTAAAAATGGATGGAAATGGCATTTTGGAAGTGGAAATTAACCCACTTTCCGACTTCCGATCGTGCTGAAACTCGGTAGGTAGATTTGCTGCCGATGACAATGCATTGAATCAACTTTTGGTGGTACCCAGGCACATACCGACACGCCCACATATGCGTTTCTCTGAAAGTAGATGACATTATAAAAAATTACAGCAGTTAATATGCGAAACAAATCTCGGTATCACATAATAAGGATTTGGCTTAAGTGATAGCGCAGCTCACTAGATTAAGGAGAAAAATTAAATCTAGTTGTATAAAATTTCACATCAGTTAAGAGGGGAGAAAGGTTCAAACCTCGGTCAAACCAAATTTTTTATATATATAGATGTATATAAAAAAGATATATTAAAATAAAATAGTTTTTACGGATTGTTTTTGTTTTATTTGAATTGAAACGCATTTAACCTCAAATCATAAACAAAAGGTTTGTTGATGTGGTTTAAGCTATCAACCAGATATAAATAACCAGGTACTTCCTGATCTCCGTATTTCTCTTCTGCTCTTCCGCACAAATTTTATTCGGCTACAGTAAAAGCTAAGTTGGAGATTCCACAGTTGTAATAAGGGTTGTCTTCTATCTCACACAAACTGTAAAAGAGGGACCGCTGGTCTGTCCTGGAGTAGCCGCCACGTCCGTACTTGTAATTATGGGCATGGTTCTGGGTATGCGAATTCGCGGAAAGGGGAGATGGTCCGGGGTGTAACAGATTCAGAAAAGGTCCGGGGTTAAAAGCAGGCACAAAGCAAGCAGGGCGAAGAGTCAAAGAGTGGCAGGTCTCGAGTACTACCTACATATTTTGATGTTTCTGGGTTTCGTCATTGGATACGATCCCGTTAACCGGCGACACAAATATGCATGAGATGCCCATGAGATGAAAAAAAATAAAAACATGCATGTTAAAATGTGGGTAAAAACGATAATGTTCAGGAAATCGCTTGTATCTTTCTTAATTCGCTGTATTAACGCCTTATTACTAATTATATAAACTAGAGTCAGGCCTTTCCATTTGTACTTTGTTATATCTTCGGCCGCACTCGAAATATAATTCAAAATATAACAAATATTGTTAACTTTGCTTATTTCATTTAAAATATACGGTGGTAGAAGTACCGCTCTGCTTTGGTTCACGGGCGACCAATTCTGATGGGGGCGGTGGCCCGCGTGGCTCTTGGCGAAGTGAAGCGATACTGCAAGTAAAATTAAACCCCCCCCACTTCGTCATTTCACAATTCAAACTCGCATCGCTCATTGTGACTCTCATGTGTTCACATAAAAACGATTTTACTAAACAAACATTACACAACGTAAAATTTAGGCGATTTTGATGAGTAACTAAAGTTTGATTGTAGGCAAGAACTGTTGAAATTGGTAATGAAACTCAACACGTGGCTTGACGTTAAATAAGATGGTCAACAAATGACAGGATTCCCGAGAATCAACTGATTTTAGGTCAGACAAGAGACAAAGTTGACACTGGACATTCACTTGGTAAATCAAGAGTCAAAGAGAGAAAGTGAGTCATATAGTTTGTATACTTGTATCTTTATACATATACTGATGTACGCAATTAATTCAGGAATCGTTTTTTTAACCTGTATATATTTTTAACAAAACAACGTTTGTAACTCATTTTGATTATGATATTCCGTATTGTTTGTACATTACGTATTCAGTAGTTTTTCTTTTTTTTGTTACTCATTTAAACTACCGTTTTGGGAAAACGGACGCATTATCCAAATGAGGATGTGTCCGTAAAGCATAACATTACAAACTAGTACAACGTAGTCAATTTGTAAACTAAAATTCTCAATAAAATATGTAAAAAAAAACAAACTAAACTATTTTACTAAGTTGACTTGAGATCCAAAACAGTATGCTTATATATTTATATTCTCACAATTTGATCTTTATTCTGTAAAGTCGTAGAAATAATGACTTGTTATAAATAAAATCATAAAAAAACTTTACATCAGTCTTATCTTCAGAGCAATGAAAAATTCACGAAAAAAAGTATATCTTTTGAACTTTATACTACATTATTTCCATTTGATTGCAACAGAATTTTCCATTTTATTTTAAATACTAAAGTCATAATATGTACCTACATATCTATTATATTCAGTTTTCATGGGATTCACTTTAAATGGAAATCTTTGAAAAAAAACCTGAAACATATTCCTGATATTATTATACTATGCAATAGGTTTCTCGTCTAGACGGGAGATTTTCAGCGTCAAACACAGGACCGTGACTTTATTATTCTATTACAGTACGGTTTACATGAAAAAACGATATTACCCGACTAAAAAGTGATGAAGGTTATTTTGCATACGCGCACAAACCTGCTAATATTGGATTTTAATAAATAGCGTTTTCTATTTTTACTCTTAATTCTATGCAACGATAACCATATCATTAAAGTTCTTTGTTCGCGTTCAGTGTAATGTAAAATGCATCAAAAGTTAACAACATAAAAAATGGCAAGGTTTTTGAATGGAAATAAAATGAAAAATTACATTAACGAGAAAATTATATACAAATTTACGTAATAGAAAAAAGTGTACTATTAGAAAGATTTTTGTCAGTCGATGGCATTTTTAAAGGCAAAGTAATTTCTAGATCGAAAACACAGTGTGAATTTATGCTACAGAAAACTGTTTTTTTTGCGTTAAATCTTATACATTATTATTAATACAACTAATAATTTATTAGAAAAGAACGTAAATAATACATTATTCCCAATCAGTTTAATAAAAGTATTTTCGGAAAAGAAAAAAATTATCCAATTATTTTTACATAAAATGAGGATTTATGTAAAAGAAAGTTCAATGAAGAGTGTACATATATTTTAAAACAGACTAGACTAGTTGATTGAAAAATATTTTATAAAAACATTAAGAAAGATATACAGTAGTTATAGAGTTTCAAAGAAAGAATGTGTCGCTGGTTTATAAAGCTTCGGAGGAAATATCTTTTAAGAGCTCTTGTCAATATTTTTGTTGTTTGTTACTGAAAGTTTTATGTTACTAGATAATGCATTGTATTGTGTTTATTCAATATATTGTAAGGGGTTAATTACAAATTTAGTCGTGTGAGTAGTAGATGACGATAAGTATATTTTTTCTCGTGTTCTTATTTTGTCCTGGTGTATGTCGGAGTTAAAGGCTGGTTTGTGAGGATTGGTGAATTATTTATAGAATGGCAGTTGTAATGTTATATTTTTGCAGAACCGTAAAAAAAAGTATTTGTGTCCGTGAGTATAAATATAATATGTCTTTGATTACGTGTATCACATGGAAGATTATATATGGCTCTATTTTGGATAGCTTCTATTTCGGATATTTGTTTTTGAAAATTAATTATTGGTTTGGACTGAAATGTTTTTAAACGACTGATGAATGTAATTTAAAACAAAAAATACCAAATTATGTTAAAAATTTGTCATTTTATTTGTGCACATTTCAAAAGTTAATTGAGTGTCTCTCCAGAAATGTCAATTATAATAGTGCTGCACAAAAAAATGCGACAACCTAATTTGTTTTGCATCTAATTGACTTTATGGTAAATTCATAAACCATTTTGTATGGCTTTTGTGTAATAATTCAAGGCCACGAACATGTTTTCCAATAATGTAGTACGTCATTAGACTATGACTCGCTGGGGACGAGACATTCTAATATGTGGGTATAACAATTCTGCATTATATGTATTAGATTATTTCAGATGGAATTTATTTTGTTATTCGAATTATTGACGTTATTCGAAATGCTATTATGATATTTGAAATATCTTTTGGCGTGCTCAGTGGGGCAAAACCGATTCTTGCGTAGCAAGCTGGCCGAATGAAACGACGTCTCATTCGACCAGCATCTTGACTATTCGGCTTTGCCAAAACGCCAAAATGCTGTGCGGTATATTTGCTTATATTTTCACTAAAATGGCAATGGATCTATTCTAAATGATAACGAATTTTTAATGTGGTATTTTTCTTTGTGTTATTCTAATTGTAATTTTTTTTAACTATTTAAAAAAAATATATAGACTTCTTTACTATTATTACAGCCTTCTGCTGGGTGTCAATTTATCAACACAAAAAAATAAAGTGAGGGTTTCAGAATGTAACACACATTTTAAGCTTAATCTGAAGGTACAGATGAATATGATTTTTAATTCATTTGTTGACACTTTAGAAGATTTTTATATCTTTGTGAACAGCTTTTTGTCAGTGAAAATGGTGTAGTAGTGGAAAAACCTAATTCACATAAAAAACACCACAAAAGTGAAAAAATATCGTTTACATAGCAATTTAACATGCCAATAAGAATAAAAGACAGTGCAACATTACGAATACCTACTACTAGTGGCGGTACTGATTTTAAGAATACGGTACCCCCTCGTCCTCCTAATGGAGTTTTGATGACGAATATTTTCAACCAGGTTTTTACTGTACACATTACATCTCGGGTTTTCATATGACATCGCAAATAAAACGTATGACTGATGTTATATTATCGCACTAAAGATATACATTGTTTTTCCTCGATTCCAGGTATTTCCGGAAAAATTCTTTATTTTGGAATTATGTTGGTGAAAAAAACAAGATATTGAAGGCAATGTACTGATGTCAAAATATGATGGACGTGGGCTTAGTTCAATTTGTCAATGTTTCAACAACAAAAATATTTGTACCGATGTTTTATCACTTCTATGAGATGTGAGATGTAGTGAAGTAAGGAATTTAGGAACAATAATGGAAACTGGCATGTCTTTCCGCTGACACACAAATTCCATCTTTGATATGGCCTACGTAGGATTCATCGTGAGAGCGACGAAACCATTCAGAACATGTAAAACACAATACTATATAATACATGATTCATTAATAATAATACTCTGGATCAATTGTTTGGAATTCGCAATACGGATTAATATTGAAATATTTATTTATGTATTAATGAACGCCTTTTTTCTGGGCTTTTACATATGAATATTAAGAAATATACATTATTTATTATACATAACTGAATTGCTTCATTAACAACATTATATTTGAAGACTTAAGATAAATTGAAGATGTCCTCTGATGTTGGTATAATTGTTTCTTTCCATTAGTATTCTGGGCAAAGAGGAATACATATGGTAGTTAGTCCAAAAATTTTTGCACTGAAATAAATTCTGACTTCTATTATTACGTTGTGGAATCCGGAAGTTTATCAATTCTAGTAATTCTGGACTATCAACTAAATCATTTAGAATTTTATATAGAAATACCAAGTCGGTGAATATTCTTCTGTCTGACAATTTGAGCATATTCATATAATTTAACGGAGTGTTGTAGTTCAACATAATTGCTGCAATACCTATTTTAAAATTTATAAAACGTAAGAATTTGTTTTGTATTCTTTCAACAACTTGTACATGTTTATTATAATGTGTGTTCCAGATAGAAGAATTGTACTCATTTATTGTTTTGGTGTTTAATTCGTAGAACTCCATTTAATTTTTTTAAATAAATTATTAAGTTCTGTTATTTATGTTATTTTTACAGTTTTTTAATGTGACAGCTGTTTCGGCTATTGAGACCATTATCTAACTTTGTTTTTTTAACTAGCTTTTTCTAAACATTTTTTTACTAGCGTAAACTGTACTGGTTTATCCAACCAAATAAACAATCAATTCGTCAAAAAAATTATGCAACTTTGTGTTTATACTTTTTTTTAAATGAACAAAAATTATAATATTAACAATGTTTACGAGATCGTAAATATTGGTAGTATTATAATTGATATTGGATTTCGAAATCAATATTTAAAATAAAATTCTATCTTTATATATATTCCGTGTTAATAAACATTTGGTGTAGATTTAAAAAAAAATATGGTCTCCGTGGTTGAGGAAGCACAAACGTGTTCAAATCCCTCGGCAATTGAATTTTATTTGATTAATTTGTGTTGTTCGCAATATATTTTTAATTAATCAAATATTTCATTTTTATTAAAACAATACAAAATAGTATAATTGCAGCACGTTCGAGAGAGCGCGATACTTTCAGTATCGCGCAGGTGAAAGACCACTATTCGCTACCGAATGGCTTGAAATAATTTTAGACGTGTTTGGTGACCAGATTTGAATAGCCAGGTACTTCCCCACCTTCGTCTTTCCCATATCATTCCCCTCGTCGCTGTTAACTTCATAAAATACTCCGATGGGGATGCCAAACCCTTAATGGTTGTAGACGATTGGGAGCCGTTGGGACTCTTTTGCAGTACTCACAAATTTAAAGAAGATTTAATGGAACGTCAAATTGTAAACTAGGTGCAAATTCTTGATAAGATAAATACAATAGTCTTCTTTTCAAAACATTCTGAAACCTGTTACTCTGAATAAAACGCTGAAAAGACTTCCCTTCAAGTGTGCATAATGTAATTTGTACTTAGCAATGTTATTTAAATTAACATAATCTAGAAGTGTCCGCAACAGGAAACATACGCCTGATAAAAGGAATTCAATTTGATGTTGATCAAAATTTGTCGTGAACAAATTACTTTGTTCATCTGACTTTAGCTCGGTATCTGCAACGGAAGCCTTCACAACACGCCGGTATAATATCCCCGCTGTTCTCCCGGAGTGAGCGGCGGAAAGCTGAGATAGGAACGTAAATAAATTATTTTCTTTCACCCGCGAGATCTTTGCGTCATCCATTTTCTCCCACGCGATTCGATTCTGTCACTTTCGTCAGTAATACAAAGGGGTGCACTTTGCCCTGTTTGTTTTCTTACCAGTTTTTCAGAACGTTTTTCCGCCATGTTTTCCAACACTTTTACCATTTTCTTATCACGCTACCTGAGTTTGATAAACTGAATGAACTTTCCACAAGCGCTATATTTTTAATGTACGATAATAATATGACATTTACATCATCATTCACACGGTGTAGTGATGAAAGGTTAAAAATACAAACCCAAAAATACATAAACATAAAAATTCGGTGAGGCATTGTTGGAAATGCCTTAAATTCGAAACAAAATATTATAGAATTTTTATTACAAATTTATATATCATAAATTTGTAATAAAAATCAATATTTACGTTATGAATGTTTTAAAATTTCATTTATTATTTAAAAAATGTGTATTTTGGTTTAACTCAGGATTGAACCTTCCTATCCAGGAACTGGAGTTTACAACTCTACTAACCTCACCAAATTCAATCGGGTAGGACCGACATTTATCTCGTATAACTGCTGGAATGTCATCCGATTTAAGAAAAATATATATAGGCCAGCGTGTATGCACGTAATTGCCATGATTGTTTATAGAATGCATTGTCATCGACAACGAGTCTATCTGCAGAATTTCAGCTTGATCGGATGTTGGGAAGTGTTCCAAAATTTAGATTCATTCATTCACGAAAAACTAGTCAAGTTCGAATATTTGTTTTTAATGCCGGGATCACACGAAGTCAATACAGAAGACAATAAAATATTGTTCTGTCCCTGTTCCGTGAACATGCTCGACCGTGCAGGGCAAGACAACGGGACAATGTAAAAATTCTACCGTAGTTCGATCGCAGAACGCTGCGAAAATGTATACACGACGACGTGCGTTACGAACGACTTCGCGAACAATATTAAGTCTTTTATGCCTAGATGTATTTTATTTATTTACGCGAGATTTTTAAGGCAAAATACAATATCCGAGAGCCGAAATACGTACGCGTGAAACGACTGTCTATTGTCCTACTGCCTTGTCCAACCGGTAAGACAGTACTGCAAAGATAGCTTACTATTCCATCTGATACAATACCTTTGATTATTGTCCTATCCTCCGAACTACGTGAATTAGTTTGCTATCAATTATAAACAATTTCGCGAAGCTTTCTGTTTCATTTAAAAATAATTAAGGATAACTAAGTCTATACATTAAATTAGCCAATTAGATTCATATTCGTGTTAAACCGACGTTTCTTAGATAATAATTACAAAAAGGAAGTGTTTAAGGCGAAATATTGCGTTCTCATAAAGCTACCTACATTGAATCATACTAATTATGACGTGTAATTATAATCAGAATAAATTAAAGCAAGCTATAGGGTTATTAGAAGCGAATATAAAAAAAAAAGAAAAATGAAGAATACAAAAGCGAAGATAGGCCTTTAATTCAAGGTACAATATTGGTTAATATACCTTACTTTGTTTTATAATACGCCTTATTACGTCGACTGTAGACAACTTTTCTTTCAAAAGGTAAATTTAATTATGTTGGATAACTGGAGGACTGGAATGAGAGGAGTTATTACAGATTTGTGAGATGATGAGACGTGCCACGATTCGTCCATATTTTAAATCTGGCAGAACGTTTTCGGGTAAAAAATATTTTTTTTTAATATCGTTTTAAAAGTTTTTTGATTTGATCATAATATTAAAGAGCATATTGTTTTTGTCTTCATTTTATTTATGTCCTTTTTAAAGAATAAATATTGGAAAAGTTCAAATATTAGAATATGATTCTAATATCTTTGGAAATACCCGACTTGCACCCATAGATCATGGTTGTAATGACGTTGCGGACTGAAAATAAATGCTAGATGTTATGTTATATAACAAAAGTTGTAAAAGTGATGGCACCGCAGCTGATCGTTTGATAGTTTTGCGGTGCTTTAGTTATCGGATTTTCTGATGTATGCCTGTGACAGACCACGCTTTATTCTCGTGGATGGTTCTATTTCAGAATATGATGAAATATATGTAATAGAATATGATGTAATGTGTCTCCACCATGGTCAATATATTAATATTAAAACTAACATAATAATAAAATTTGCATAACGCAAAAGCGGAAACCGCTGTTTTGCCCCCAAATCATCTTTCAAAATATTTTTTAATTCAAATAAAATTCTTAAAAAAATAAAAGCAAATTAAAAGATTCTATGATATTTTGGCATTCCTGTATTTTCGACTTCAGCAATGAATGTGACAGATCGCCAATTTCAATCTAATTGAACTTACGAGAAAATCCAGAAATCCCTTTAAATATGTGGTCTATTTGCTACTATCAAACGCTTAGGGCTAAATTAATATGGTTCTACGACACACTTACCCAAATTCGAACAGCTCAAGTAAATATACACCCGAATCTCGGCATGAGGAAATGCTTAATTTGTATGCAAATTCTCCGTGGCGTTTCATTAGGGTGCCGAAGCAGACAGCATCTGAACTAGGCTCTTAACATTAGATGGAACGAAGGAACTTTCATTAGCGAAAACAATTCAAATCAAGACTATATTTAGGCTTTCTGACTTTAAAAACGTCCGGGCTTCCCCAGGGACCGAAAACGAGCCCCCATTCAATTAAATTTAGTACATCTGAAGATATGAATAAATTTACTGTGAGTGAGATGTCTACGGATTGAGACATAATTTCCAATTAGCTTTATACCCTGGGAAGCAAAAATACGGAAGATATTTTTTAGGTAATTGTCTATTCAGAGCGCATCTTACTAGGATAACAAAAAATAAAGGTCAAATAGGAGGATACGTTATTTAAATATATGTTTTTTTTATACTATTATTTAACTATTTCTGCCAAAGCCATTTTCTGACTGTTTTTTATTTATATTTATACTAGTTGAAGTCCGAGAACGTCCGGGTTTCCCCAGGGACTGAAAATAAGTCACCCATTCAATTAAATGTAGTACATCTAAAGATATGAATAAATTTATTGTGAGAGAGATGTCATAATATTATTCATAATACTGATTATACATAATATTTGTTTCACTAATGAATAAAATATCCACATTTGTTAAGCATTATGTATATGATGATGATACGACGCTAGTCATATGGAATGAAAAAATATCTATTGCAATAAAACCCATGCAGCACGATTTGCAAATCGAAATGGTCACTTGTTGCGGGCTTTATAATAAATTTAAAATTAGCTAAATTAATGCATATACTACCACCGCATGCCAAATATGTTATCACGCCTATGATAAACTCTTATATATTAGAGGGAAAACACAATTTTACACAGCCCTGTAAATGTGGAACCATTAAACTAGTACAAACGTATGAAATGGGATACTCACATAAGTAATATTTGCAAATATCTACGATCTATTGAGGGGTGAATATATATAAATGTACATTGTATATATTTTATAAATGTTTCTGCCAAAACGGTTTTCAAACTTTTGTTTTATTTATATGTATGCCAGTTGAAGATCACAGCTTTACGCAGTGTTATTGTAAACAGCTTATGTAGATAAGTGACCTTCCTGTTGTTTTGAAGATCAAGTGTGCAAAATTTCATCAACTTCTCAATAAAACTCGCCGCCCACAGCCATTTAAAAAATAAATAAAAAGTTTTTTTTATGAAACAGCTACCAAAATTATAAAAAAATATATAAACGCTCCAAGGACCTGATAATTACAATATTAAACTAATTTTATTTATTATACATATGACAATTATTAGGTACATATTATTCTTTCATTAAATAAATACACAAATAAAGTCGTACATTTGTTTATATTTGCACAAATAAATTGAAAAGTAAAGTTTTATTGACTTCACCAGAAGATTAGAGCATAACTTTTATTTCCCTGTGAAACTCTCGAAAGGTTAACGGAAATTTTCCGAACTTTTTGTGTTCGGTATTTCTGGAATGACCAAAGTATTTGATACTGCCTAATGTGTACCCGGCGTTACTCGGGGTATTGAATGATTCGGAGTACATTTTTGAGGTTGTGAATTCTAGTGTAGGTACTTGAAAATTGGGTGCATTTTTAAGTTGGAAATGATATAATTGTTTATAATTCAAAGGTTTTTTATTTGTTTCACTTGATCCTGTCATGTCTTGCTCGCAGTCCTCGACTTTTTCTACTATTCATACTTCCATTTAATTTTATCGCATATAAGTATTTGTCTTATCGTCTACCATTTACTTCTATGTCATACATTCTCCTCGTACCTCTTTTTTCTTTCTTCATTTGTCCCTTCCCCGACTTTGTCCAACATTTACTTCATGTAGCATCGTAAAATCCACTTTGTTACTGTTAAAAAAATTCATTATTACGAATTTAATTTTACTCTGTATCTCATTTCAGTGCAGAAATAATGCGTTAAGTCTTCTTTTTTTTTATTCGATTTTTTCTTCCATTCAAACCACTCCCTTAACATTATTACTGGTAAAAAAATTAATGTATTCATACTGGATTTTTAAAGACGAACTCACTAACGTGAGAACAATCAAGTTATAAAAACTCAGTTAAAGATAAGATACTAATAAGAACAAACTTTAAAATTTCCACCGAAACCGGTTATGTAGTTATTGATTCTATGGAACACACACTAGCACGTTAGCTTTTATGTATGTACATGGAGTTTTGAAATACACATTTAAACGTTTCATATAAATGTATTAATTCGTTTAACATGTTTGGATTCTTGATCTTCAATCATTTAATCATAAAATAGATTGTTAACTTTCAAAGCCATAGAAAATTCTGAAAACATATTTTTTTCATTAATTCGTACAGGAGGCCCTGAGGAAAATAACTCTCCCCAGGATCTACGTCGTCTCTGAAGATTCTGTGTGGGGGGGGATTTTGAGGATAGGAAGAAGTGAACATGGACCTAAGGCTTGAGGCACAAAACGCAGAGGCCGGCAAATCTTTCCATCGCCGAGATGTTGTGTAATTTTGTTTTTCATTAACTCCACACAGGAGGCCCTGAGGAAAATAATTCCCTCCAGGATCTACGTCGTCTCGGAGGATTCTGTGTGGGGAGGGGGGATTTTGAGGATAGGAAGAAGGTAACATGGGCCTAAATTCAATGGTGCGGCGCACTTTGTACAGGGTCAGCAGTTGTGTACTATTATAGTATCTGCGGGCCCTGTGCAGTATCGATGGGGCCTCCATATCTAAGCTAATCACTTAGAAATGCACCACTTCTTCCCCCCACTCACTAATCCATCACTAATCCCTGGTCACGTCTCTACACCCACTCAAAAACATAGTAATATATGTTTACACATTTTTAGCAATGTTATAATAGATGGTTTTCCAATAAGAGTTGTTATTTTGATATTCAATCGTAAAAGATCAATGGTTTCGTTGCTTGTGTGGCACGTAGCGCCGTCTTGTTGAAAGTAAACGTTATCCAAATCAATGCCATCTAATTTCGGCTATAAAGAATCATTAATCATCTCTCGATAGCGCAATCCATTCACCGTAACTGTTGCTCCAGCCTCATTTTCGAAAAAGTAAGGTTCAATGACTCCGCCGGACCATACACCACACCAAACAGTCACACGTTGAGGATAGAGACGCTTTTCAACAATAACTCTTGGGTTTTCCGAGCCCCAGATGCGACAATTTTGCTTGTTGACAAAGCCACCGAGGTGAAAATGGGCCTCATCACTCAAGATGATTTGCATTTGATTCACTCAAGTGAATTTTAATAATTTCAATGCGTTGTTGAAGCGTGTATCGTTCCATTTTTATAAATGGCGTAGTTTTTACTTGTCAAATGTTAAAAAATTACAGCTTCAAAAGTAATATCTACCGAAATAGCGGGCTATTCAAAATAACACCTCTTATTGGAAACCCTGTATATAAATGGTTGAAATTTACTGGAGTTAACCTCAAAAAATACAAACTGGAATCCAATTTTCAGAGCGTAATATAGCACACACCATTTCAACATCAATTCGATTCGTGTTAAAATAAAACGGCTCTCAATTCATCCTACTTGTCGTTAAAAATGGACTTTCCTGCCACGTGAGTGGGGACTCGTTTGTAATGCAATTTGACGCTAGCTAAGGGGGTGGTGAGACGGACGGGTGTGACGCCTTCCATATCAATTACAAGCGAAGCGACGCCGCTCTGGCGCCCATTCCGGCCACGTAGCGATGCGGCCCCGCGGCTTGTGGCACAGGGCCGGTGGACCATGCAAACCAGGAATTCGCTGATGTAGTCCTGCTGATGAAAGATCCGGCTTAACCATATGCTGTTACATGCATAGCTCATTAGATTATAATTCTTCTTTCGTATGGTGGGGGGTCAGATGGGAATATCAACATCTTCAGGAATCGCTCTGTGGAACTCATCAATCCCAATTCAATTTGGTAAGCAGGTTTGAGTACCGCCGCCCCGGGAACAATTTATCGGAAATCCAACACCTCTGCCATAGGTCACCCCAAGTGGTTCGCTAATTTTGGTGATTTAACAGTGTGACCGGGTTCATCAGGTGAGGTTTCATTCAGGACGCACCTGCCCACCAGCTGCTTCAGGTGCCAGATCGCGAGAGACTTTTTTTGAGGAGATCCCTGGATTCCTACCCACCCCTCATACTTTTCTCAGACCTTCCTCTCCTTGAAAATACTTTCTACCCAGCATCTCTCAAAATGACATAAGCCATGAGGAAAATTTTTCTCAGGACCTCCTGTGTGGGGTTAGTGTAGAAAAAAATCCCACCGGGGAATGAATTCAAGCAGTCCTCGACCACATATTTGGTGATCTACACCGCACCGCATTCATACATCGCTGACTCTTTAAGGACCCACCTATACATAAGTGTGGGCATAACGGCTGTGGGATGTCCTTGTGCTATCGATAGCGGACCAGAGTTTACCAGGCAGTGAATCCAGAATCCTGGTTCCAGGCTGTCTCTCATTGGGGTCATGCACGAGATGAACAAGTTTCCACCTATATTCTGTAGTTAGCGGTAATTGGAAGAAATTCTCTCCTTCCATCCAGATTGTTTTTTGGGACTTCAAGCAGCGTGCGGGGTGAGAACGTTTTTTGCATCGCCTTCTTGTATTTTCCTCGGTATTGCAATTTCTCATAAGTACGGAGAGCCAAGGGAAAGATGTAGATTTTAAAGTATCGCTGATAGATCGCATTGTGACATTAAGTTCTATGTTCAACTAATGGAAGCGAAAGCGTTTCTAGCCTATACATGAGCACAGGATTCAGCTTCTTGAATTCTTCGAATTCGAGTATATTGTAGGTATGCAAAACTTATTCCTCATCATGAATTGCAGAAAGAGGGAGAGATTACAACTAAACAAGGCTGTGCAATTGTGTCTTTGGCCGACCGCTGATGTGGTCCAGTCGCCCTCTTTTTATTATATATGTTGTTTATTTAGTAACTTTCCCTTTTTCTCACAAATGAAATAGGTATTACAGAAATAGAAGTTACAACTTACAGCTGTTAATAGTATAAGTATTGCTTTGTAACACCTTTGTAACTTATTCCTCTTCCTCATTATGTACAGCTGAGAACGAAACTAAAGCTATGCCACTGACAGATAGTACCCGATATAGGCAAAATGCTGATATGGTCCTTACACTGGCAACTATACTGTTACTTTACTTTCTGTTACACCGTGGATTCTGAAAATAAGGAGAGGTTGCGATAAAGCTTTAAGGTGTCTTACCTATAAGCCTGTTGTAACATCTTTCCTTTCTCAAGTAGAACGGATATAACAGAAAAGAGGTAAAGATGTGATAAAAATAGGTAAAATAGTAGGGTAGAAACTTTTTTCTCTTTTATAATCGAAATCTAAAATAACAAAAATAGGGTTATAATAGAGCCCTCGACAGCAAGAACCATGGGAGATTTGATCATGAATGCTTTAAAGCATAACCAGTTTATTGTAAATCCCTCCCGTTAGCGGACCAATTATACGTAATTTCAAAGGTAACAAAAGCTTCTGTCACCGATCGTGTTAAAATGAAGCATTTGCATTAATGTCATATGAATAATGCAAACGTTAAATGGAGTGCACTTTTAATGTTTGCTGTATTTGGGGAGAAAACCAACAAATCCAAATCGATAATCAGTGCCATTTTAATTTTTAGATATTTAATAATATGTGTAATCCCTCAAACTTAAAGTTGATCCCATTATGCTTACCGATTGAACATAATTTGATTACAAATTGAAACGAGCCCTGTTTTAGCATTTGGCGAGAAACATTTAAAGCTGTGACGCTTGACGACCGATCACAATTTGATTCAAAGCTGAAACGGGTTCATAATTGACATTTATCTGGAACCAATCAAACATTACGGTTATGCTGCAAAGCTAAAAGGGGGCGAAAATTTGCATTTAATGCCGTTCAAATATTAAAAAAAATCGTGACGATGATCCATTTGACCGCAAACCAACGGTATCCCAACTTTAATCATTGTATTAACTATTCTCAATGAAATGTGAAACAGTTGGCCGCAAATCAACGGTATTGAAACATCCCAACTTCAATCATTGGAGAATAAGATAATATTAACAAATTTCAATGAAATATGAAACATTTGGCCGCAAATCAACCGTACTGAAACATACCAACTTTAATCATTGGAGAATAAGATAATATTAACAAATCTCAATGAAATTATGATTATGATGATACCTATATATTATGTATCATAACTATCTCCTCATATTTTAAGTATTTTTAAATATTACTAGTACCAATTACGTTACACTAACAGCAAATTTAAAAAGTATATAAATTTAAGATGTATAAAAATGGCCGAGTATAACTAAAAAAACGTCTCATTATCTGAATTGGGAGAGTGTTGTTATGGTTAGATAGAGGATCTGGGTTCAATTCCCAGGACTGATATTTAAAAACAATAGTTTTTTTTCAGTTTCATACTTCATTAAAATGTTAATATTATCTTCTTCTTCTGTGATAAAATATTACACTAATGTGTCTTCATAAATGTTATTCCAATATGAATCTCCCAACTTTAGTTCATTATTCTAGGGCAGAAGATATGAAGTCCACCCCTGAAAGAAAACTACCCATAGCTTGTCGCAAGAAGTTAGCCAACTTGGCCGATAATTGAAATTATCATTATCGATGTTATACCATCACACCAACTACAATAACACGGCCAATATCACCAGACGGCGCGGTAGGCGCGTTTTCACTATTCACTGTAGAGCGTTCACGCTCGCTACGGTATGCCAGCGGCACACGGTGTCGTACATTCTCTGTCGTGTTATTAAATTCGTATGTTACATTTAATGTGATATGTGTACACTGTACCTACAAGGTTTCTATAATGCAAAGATTATTTTACTCTAAAATGGAAATTTGTAATTGAATACCTACAATGCATTGCCTAGCTTTTATTAAGCTATTTTCCAGCTAGATTGAAAAATTATCAGATTGTACATTGAAAAAAAAGATGACTTGGTGATGAACTCATTGCTTGCTTTGTTATTTACAATTGTTATTAACTTCTTTTTTCTATTATTTACTCTATTACACGTTCATAATCAGTGGCGGATCGAAACTTCTGGGTGTACTAGAGTGCTAATATTAAAATAAAATGGCATTATTGATGCTGTTGTAGCCGTAAACCTTTTTTATTTTATTTTACAAATTCGATTTTTTGTATGAAGATTTTCAGGAAATCCGTGCAGTTAAAATACAAAAAACTGAATTTTCAAAAAAAAAAATTAAAAAAGTTTTCGGTTACAATAACATCAATAAAGCAATTTAATTTAATTATTATCACTATTTTACTCCCAAAATTCACGAGCCCCCACTGCTCGTTTTGATCGCTTTGTTACTTGCACAACTCTCAAATGACATCTTTTCAACTTGAAACATACTTTACTTATTATGTACCTACCCATAAGCATTTACTGTGTACTTCTTCTTTAGCTCAGGTAAGTTGCGAATATTTTTTATACATGTTTTATTGCATTCAAATATTGTATTTCTTAAACAGGATATCATTTTCCTTTGTTATTTACAATGTATGTTCTTGTTCTATATACAATCCTTTGCTGTTTTATAGTAAGTGCTCTTTATTAAGTACGCAATTTTATTTTCATGTTATAGGATATTTCACTACAAATTATATTACGTAAAAGTTTAAAAGCAAATCAAATAAATAAATAATGGTTAGAATTTACATGTATTCTTCCAGCATTATTAAATAATACCCCTGTAAAATTACGGGATATTATGGTTGTAGGTTTTGGATACTCAAAGAATTTATAAAAAAAAAATGTTATTTATTGTTATTAAGTTTAATTTGTAGAATTCCATTTAATTTTTTTTATTTTTTATATATTCAATAATATTGTTATTGGGTTTATAAAAACAGTTTATTTTTAAACAAGTTCTGCTGTGTAATTATTATTACGCGTGACAGCTGTTTCGCCTTCTGAAGGCATTATCAAACTGTGGAAAAAAAAAAATTGCCTTCCGCATGAAAAAATTACGAAATTAATTTTGGAAATTACTTTATAGCTTGTCTGAATCAAAGTTTCAAAGACCAGTTTCAAGTTCAAAGAACAGTTTCAATTTTGAAAATCAAAGCAAATCCCAGTTCTAGAGTCAATTACTCATAGATAAACCGGATTCATACACAAAAACAAAGTCATATTACCGAAATTATCATTTTTACCAACTGTTGCAACATACGAAATGGCCTATCACAAGCCTTAATCTAAAATATTGCATTACAAAGGTTTTACTGATGGCACGTGTTCAATTTAATGTGTACCGACTGTGTGTGAAGAGCTCCTATGCGAGAAAGAGACCACTTTACAGACCGCTTCATGCCAGAAAGAATTATAAGTACATACTCCACCTAAACATCGTTTCGTCGTTTTATGTCGCTTGATATGTACAGCGAGAGCAGTTGTTTTCTGTCAGGCTTTGCAATTTTTTTTTCTATTCAGGTGTATAATATTTTTTTAAATTGTGTTTATTAGCCGAAGTATCTTGACTAAAAAAATACATGTAAAGGTTTAAATTATGTACGTATACAAATAAAAATCCACACAATAATATAAAAGAAAAAATAGTATAAATACATATAGGTATGTCGGAATAATCTGAATTACTAAATACATAATTCATTTGGTATTTGCAATAATTTTCTCATAATTTTTTTACTACATTTAACATTTTAAACATCACAGTCACTTTATAGAATTCTCAAACCTGCAACTTTTCATTAACCCTTGTCAAGTAATTTCAATCGTTTGATGATCATTTCTGATAATAAGTTTTGTCATGTTTAATTACTCCAGAAATTTATAATGTACCTGATTGAAACACAAATTATTGTTCTTATCGCGATAAAGTTCATGTGCTAATATGTATGTTACAATATTCAGGAATACCTTCAAAACACACTTTAACTAAAGTTAATAAGTGTGTCTTGTAATTTAGTTGGGCAATCTAACTTTGCACAAATATTCCACAAACTCAAATTCTATGTTCTGGGTGGTATAACAATTGAACATTCAGATAATCATCGTCGCTTCAACCAAAACCACCTCAACCCAGGCCAGGACACTAAATCAAGTTAGCTCGCTATTATGAGATGTCAAACTCTCACATTGCGGATCAAATAATTAATAATTATTATTAATGTAATATTATGTAAAGTATTGGTTTGATTCAGGTTTATTATTAATAAAATCTAAATAATAATAAACATATTTAGTAAACAGGATTTTTTTGTTAAAAGAAAATTCAGTAGATACACGTATAACTTGGATTATAAAATAGTTAAATTAGGTTTGGTGCATTAGTAAAAATGACGATCTGGAGGCCAATACCGCGTCCTCGAGTAAATAAATGATTTTAAAAAACAGGAGCAGCAGGTGTACGGATTTGAATGCCTTTCTATATCTGCAGTATTTCCGCTTTGCAATAAAATAAATAAATGGAATGAATCTGAACGTATCCAATAACTGAAAACTATTTTTTAAATGTGTTGAAATACACTTTGAAACTTTATTATTGGAAAAAAAAATAATAATAATAATAATGAATGTTTATTCCGGTATGTGGAGAGGTTAGTATAGTCCCACGCATTCCATATAGAGATACAAAAAAATATGATCAAAAACAAAAATTATAACAGGAAAACAAAGAAGAAAAAAAAACAAATGAATTGAACATAAAATAGAATAAAATGATAAAAATAATCTATGTACAGATTGAACAGTATTGGCGACATGCATCCTCCCTATCTGACGCCTCTCTTTACGAGGAAAGGTTCGGAAAAACCATCCTTCCATCTTACTAGGTTTTCCTGCTATCTGTGCCACGAGTCGAAGATATATATGATCAGCCTTCGATGATATGCCTCTTTCTCTGAGTTTAGCTCATAGCAGAGGGTGAGAAACCCTGTCGAAAGCCTTGCTCAGGTCTAAGAAATAAACACATGTTTTTGGAAATGTAAAAATTTTAATGCAAACATAAAAAGAAAATTAAAATGGTTCACATTACGTTTCTTTGTAACCAAAATTAATGATAAGGAAAAAATATATGTAATCACACTTATTTTAATAGACAAATGTTATGCAAACGATATCGTCACCACGCTTTAATGTTGTTTCGTATATAAATAATTATTAAAAAATTCACGCCTCATAAGTTTTTTTTTAAATTGTGGTCGCAACCTTTGATTTCATAAACGGGAACATTTTAATTCAACTGTAGTTAACTACTAGATTTGAATATAAAGCGTGGTGATTTTTTATTTCTAACATCGCTAAACCATATTTCTCACCACAACAGTAAGGGAGATAAAACGATTTTTGTGAGGTCGTATGAGTTGGTTCCAACGCGAACAAATTAGCTTGAAGGGCTAGAGGTGAACAAACAAACATAATATGGAATACGACGTAGGTATTATCAGTTAAATAGATGTATTTTTGAAATCTGTAGCTCATGATGGAAAGGTGGTTGACTAATGAAAAAAGTTGCGTTGTGTAAAAAAATGAAATCGAAGACACAAAATTACTTCCAGATTCTCCTAGCGTCATTTTAAAAGGACAGTAGTTTTTTAACCACTATGGGGTGTAGATTTTTTAAGCCTTGAAATGTATATAGGTATGTACATATATCAAAGAAAGTTATTCTCTTTAAAAAAGATAATACGCTGTGCTAAAGTCTTCACAGAAGGACTGGTATAATGGACAGTTACTCTTCATTTTACAGAATGACTGGAGGGGCTCCACCACTTTCCCAACGACGGTATAAGGAAACAGATTGTTTGCCTCCTTCATGACGCTACTTTATTTAATAAAACTAAGCTAAATTTAATTATTATGAACGATTCTAGGCTCTCCAGTGTTCCTTATTACAGAAAGACTGTAGAGATACGTGCGGTGAAAAAGTTTAGATTATTTTTTGAAGTGAAACTTCTTTACGCGCGTCATGCAATTTCGAGGACCGGAGTAAAACCGACTCATGACCGAAACGAAAATGCGGGTACCCCCACCACCGATTAAAGTTCATTTGATCTAGTCAAAGTTTTGAAGTAACATATAAATGCTTCTTAGCTCATCCCGACAACTGGCGTTGGTGGTGTAATGGTCAGCATAGTTGCCTTCCAAGCAGTTGATCCGAGTTCGATTCTCGGCCATCGCACATTATTTTTTTGTTTTTAACGCCTTTTTCATTCAATATCTTATTTTTTAGTAGGTCAGAACATTTTTTAAAAGAAAATAATATTGCAAAATAATAAAAACACTTATCTCACTGTGATAAAACATTACTCCGCTAGAGCGCGCTTTGCGTTATTGTGTTGGATTAAAATTATTATCTAATCCGTATATTATGATAATTGTATTACATTTATTTAATTAATTTATTTATTTTGATAATATGTAATAATTTACAGAAAAAAAAATTAAAACTATCTCCCTCTGATAAAATATCCGTTCGCTAGAGCGCACTACGCGATCTTGTGTGGGATTCTATTTCTGTACATTGTACATTATTTTTAAAAATATATTATATTTTGGGTGTGATGTAGGTAACATTATAAAACATAACAAGCTCTCATATTTTCAGAACCTACATAATATAATCAATTTATGCGGCTTTGCTTACAGTTGGTGCTCAGCGTGGTTGGCTTTCAATCAGTTAAGCGAGGTTCGATTCTCGGCTGTGGCATTTTTGAAGTGAAACCTTGTTGAGGTGGGGGAGCCGCTCACGAACGTTCTCTCTCTTCTCTTCTTTCCTCTCTCTCAGACACCAGCGAACTGCGCCACGCCAAGCATCAGCTGAAACTAGAAGTTTCACTTCTGTCTTGCGTAGGCTTGACACACCCACTTTTTTTTCTTTTGAATACCGCCGTATCACATATCTACCGAAAATATGCCAATTAAATATTCTGATTTGGTAAAAACGTCGCGTATGGTGTGTATGGTAATTTGGTCCATATCTCCATATGCTAAAACACAGAGGACCTGTTGGTGCAGCCCCGTTATGCAAATAGCACTAGACTTCCGTCGCCCACTTTCCGCATCACTCCTAGTCCACTGAAACTGGGTCCAAATAGATAGACTTTTGAATATGCTCTCGCTCTCGGGATGGGATTTACCTGACACCGACTTAAATACATTCAAAACTCTGTGACTAATGAAAGGGTTACATATAGATGAAATAATAAATTTTAAAAAATTAAATTGGATGTTGGGTTTTTTTTATTTATTAAACTTTAATTTATAAACACTTTATCAGAAAAACATAAGAAAAACAATTTATTGACGGGGTGACTGCGCTCATCCTATTTTCCCTGTTTTAAAATCAGAAAGTTTTCGAAATGGATATTGAAGAATCAGGTATTTGATCTAATATAATAGTTTTAACGTAAGATGGATATAATATATGTTTAATGATACCTATATATATATTTTTTTAGCTAGAGTTTAAAAAAAAGTTACACTAAGTCCCATGACATTTTCTCAGTTCAAAAACAAATCTTATAATTAATATAAAAACTTCAAATGTATGTAACCTTTTTTTAAATCGATCGCTTTCTTTTCTGGAAGTCTTGGCGACCCCGCTCTAAAGAAAATAAAGATAAGAGAAATAGGTAATTTCAAGTGGTTTGTTACGTTTGGTGATTTAGCAGGGGTGCCCGGGTTCATCCCTACCCACCACTCATACCATTCCCCAAAGATGACGTAGGCCCTGAGGGAAATTATTTTTCTCGGGGTCACTTATGTGGAGTTAATATAAAACAATTATCTTTAAATACGCACTCGGGTTAGGTTAGTTACCTGCCACCGACATTGGCTCTTTGACATGAAAACCTATTTGTCAATATAAAAAAGAGATTTTTAGTGAGCGGGTAGCCAAAGGTACAATTTCATTCAGAGATTGATGAAATTTTGCAAACTTGACCTTCAAAACTACAATAAGATCACTGTTTATAAGAGATTTGGATGAACAACCCACATCCCCTTTTCTCACCGTAAAAGTAGAATTTTGATACTTCTTTGATTAAATTTGACACACTTGACGTTCAAAATAACAGGTAGATTACTGTCTAGATCTGTTTTAGAAAAACTCTGCGAAAAGCTCGGGTGACGCTGGGGACTGGCTGTTGACTCTGTGACCCATGAAAGGGTAATAATAACATACATTTTGTAAATGGTGTCATGGAATTTTTAAATATCCTTTAGGAAGGAATAGAAAATTAAACTTTAAATTAAAATTATGTTACAGGCAAACGTGAGAAAATAAGAGATGCAAGACATTAAATAGAATATTGGGTTTTATAAAATATTAACCAGCAACCGACTCATTGATAGGACATTGGCTCGATGAGTAATGACAAAGGAATTATTTATTAAAGAATTGATAGTTGGAATGTAACAAAAAACAAATTTACATCAGCTGAAAATTGCATGAACATTACAGACAATTGCGTATTACTAACAGTTATGCGAAAAACTGGCCGGGCCATAACAAGGATTAAGGCGACATAAGACTAATGTAGAATCTCCTCCCGAAGTTAGCGCACTTTACCCCCGGACACCCGGTATAATATATTATCATGTTTAATGTTGTGGTCTGACATTTTACATTATAATATCTAATGAATGATTGTTTACTTTGATCCGGTAGGCTGAAAAACAATATTAAATTAATCAATCTGTTTATCCACACAATTTATTTTCAAGAGCTAAAACATACTGTTTATCCTAAAAAGAAATGTTTACCAAATATTTTTTCAATAATTTTAATAAACCTGTTTTATGTAAACATTTACATAACTTGTGCTCATAATTCAAGTCTTCAATCAGCGTGAGCACGGTAAGAAATGAATTCGAAAGCAGGAAAATCTTAATCTTAAGCAAGTCTGTAAATTCTATTTTCAGTACTCTAACTAACTAACTACCTACCTGATATAAAGAAACCAATCTGAGAAGATTCACCATTTTGCTTACCTGGGTTTCCACGGCATGAGATTTTGTAAGAAAAAACCCTTTCATTATTAACTTTTTTTGGCAATATTCGATTACCATCTTACCTAAGGGAACTTTTCTTATTCTGAGCAATCAGACTAGCAAAAAATATTCGTGTATTAATGAATTGCGGATATTATTTACTTTTTCGTTTTATTTGAAACTAGCTGACGCGTACCCGACTTTGCTCGGAGACTTTCTATATTTTCTATATGCATGTTTTATATATATAAACCTCCCGAAAAAAAATCTCTAAATAATGGTGAAAATTCTATCAAAATCCTTTCCTTGTTTAGACAAACTAAGCCATATAGCCACTTTGTTTTATACTACAGGGTTTTCGAATTAGAGGTGTTATTTTGATATCTAATGGTAAAAGATCAATGGTTGCTTGTGTGGCACGTAGCGCCATCTTGTTGAAAATAAACGTTGTCCAAATTAATACCATCCAATTCCGGCCATAAAAAATCATTAATCATCTCTCGATAGCGCAATCCATTCACCGTAACTGTTGCTCCAGCCTCATTTTCTAAAAAATAAGTTCCAATGACTCCGCCGGACCATAAGCTGCACCAAACAGTCACACGTTGAGAATAGAGAGGCTTTTTAACAATAACTCTTGGGTTTTTTGAGCCCCAGATGCAACAATTTTGCTTTTTGACGAAGCCACCGAAGTGGAAATGGGCCTTATCACTCAAGATGATTTGCATTTGATTCACTCAAGTGAATTTTAATAATTTCAATGCGTTGTTGAAGCGTGTATCGTTCAATCTGATAGTATTATTGTCCTAGCGTCTGGACGATGTAGGCCCTCTGATTGGTAAAATTCAAATTATGTGATTCGGATAAATTTTGCATTGGGGGTCTGCAGGCAAAAAATACCACTCTGCCCCGCAATTTTAAGCAACCGTAAGGTTCATTTCGGTTTGCAGGCGACCGGATAAAAAAAAAATAAGACATTAAAAATTAAGACACGATTTCATACTGAAATAGAATCGCCACATGTAATACGATATTTCTTCAAAAATATCGTTTCTGCTCATACAATTTTTGGATAATATCGAAGAAAATATGTTTTAGAAAGTTCATAATCCATTGGATTAATTACATTACAGTGAAAATTATCCACAATTACGTGATTACGTTTGACGTTTCACGAAAAAAGCACGCGTTAATTCAATATGGCCGATACACACCGCGGCAATAGGAGGCCGACAGAGCGCACCTCTGGCGGTGTAAGAACGAACCAAATGACTGGCGCGTATATTTAAATTTGCGAAATTACTTGAACATCAAGCGTTTTATAATAAGATTTCTTCTGAAATGTAATTTCAACTTTGCAATGGCATTTTTCATTATTATTTATAATTTATTTTTTTGCTTATTAATTATATCTGATTTTATATTGACATGTTTTCTAATTTCTAAAATTTCAAAATTATTTATTTGCGATGCTTTAATCCTGAGTGAAGTATTTTAATACCTGAATTTTTATCGAAAGTGTGATTCAAAAAATGATTTGCAAACTCAGATTCACTATTTCCATTTAGAACCCTGAGAAGTTTTTTAGTTCTGACTTCAAAGTTTCTATTGGTTCTACCTTTGTAAAAGAAATTACATTCATCCCAATTGAGTTTATAAACTCCTGAATGTTTTGTTTGATTTTCGCTAGCTTTATTATTAAGAATATATTTCTTCATTCTGTTATTAGTGTAAAACGCCGGTTGAATAGTACCAGGAATGTTTTTTATATATAATTTTAGAAGTATTGTTATTCACAAACAGAATTCTACGCCACTGTTTATTTATATCTTAAGAAATAGGGTAAAAATACCGTTTGAAGAGAATATGTTTAATTTTTTTATTTAGTATTTCAACTATCAATTTATTAGAATAACCGTTATTAAATGTTATTTGTCTTATGAATATATTGTTTTATGGTTATATGCAATTTTTTTCAGGTCTTAAAATACCTCACACAGGATATAAAGCATCACAAATAAATAATTTCGAAATATTAGAAATAAGAGCACATGTTTATAAAAGTAGATATTGTAATTCCTAATTCTTATAAACCCAGCCTACTCTTACCCCTCCCCCCTCCTACCACTTTTTTTTTCCAATTGTAATCTATATTTAATTTTTGACTTCGTTGTATACTTCGTTCATGAAACATGTATTGGTTGTATATAATAAAGAGAAGTTAAAAAAGTTATTTGTTTTTTAATAAAATAAAGTTTAATCGGATAACATTATTTTATCTATTTCCATTGTATATCAATGCATACGTACATAACAAAATGTAAACATTATATTTATTTATTAATTGGACAATTTGCATAGCGCCGCTTTTGTGAGATATCACCTCAGGGGCGCTATGTTGTAATAATCTACCTTTATATATAGATTTTTACTCTCCTGATGAAGTGTATATATAATCTAACTTTAAACTTTATTAGATACAGTAACAGTTTTAGGTAAATAATTACCACCAGTAGGAGTAAAATTCACACCTTTTAATTAAACCGACTGCTAATCTCATCGCACAATTACCCTCCTTTTATCCATAAACACGGGTACAATTAATCAATATGTAATAATCTATTATTTCAGTCAACTTTGTTATAACTATCTTTAATTGTTGTGACAAACTATACGATGTTGATTCAACTTATAGACATTGACGGTTGTAACACATATTTAAGCACTGCAAGTCTCCTATGAGCAAATTATATTAGGTACCATCACAGTTAATATCAGTTGTAGACATGTAGTCAATAATAGTGTTTCATTAGAAATAATCCATCACAAATACGTAAAATTTCATTTATTCAAACAGCTGTCATTCTTATTATACCTAAATTGAGCATGTTATTATTCATTAACTCCTTCCTGTTCCGTGTTTTACCAATATATACTCACCCTCTCTCTGTGAATGACCTAATATCTATCTATTAAATGTAACTGTTGTTAGTATCACTTAAACTGGGCGCAGCCCAACCAAGTGCCGCCCGCAGGGCCTAGCAGCAAAAACCCGTGGAGCGGGTTTTTAACTGCTAGTTTTTATTAATAGTGTAGTTTCTTCTTTATCAGATGTCGAAAAATGACAGCTTTAACAGTAACATCTACCGAAATAGCGGGCTATTCAAAATAACACCTCTTATTGGAAAACCCTGTATTTAGGGAAACGAAAATGTTTTCATTATTTCGTTGGATCTGTTAATATAATAGTTTGTCTCAGTAAAAATCTTTAACGGTTTGCTTTATTCTGTTTGATTCGTAAAATTTAAGTAAAAGTAATTATTTTCGAACGCAGAACGTCATTTCATGATAAGGTGCTGATCCTTGAAGTTTCCACTTAACGGTTAAAAATTGTAACCAAACCTTTTTTTCAGACATTCAAATTCCATTTAATTTACAGGTAATAAATTTTGTGTCAGGAGCAAATTCTTAATACAAATCTGAATTCTTTATTATAGTAATTCTGTGAATAGACCTCGCGTCCAAAAAAGTATGTTTGTAATGTTTTGGATATTTATTAATTCAAAACCAAAATTTCATCTGCAATGATTTGTGAGAATAAATACTTACTTATTAGATTAAATACCTGCCCCCTTCTTAATTATAAATCATTCGATATAGTATGTTAGGTACATTTAAAAATATATTATTTTAATGTATCTCATAAGGTTTAGAATTGATTACAAAACATCGACTTTCTCTACTTTCCATAAATATAATATGCACGTTTAATATCTATAAACCTTCCGGAAGAAATTTTCTAAATGATAGTGAAAACCCATGAAAATCCGAAAGTTTAGTTTTAGTTAGGAGAACTAAGCGCACAAATAGACAGACGCGAAAAGCGACTTTATTTTATACTATTAAGAGATTTCTTCAAAGATAATTCGTCACAATCATAGTGAAAATTATTTTTTCAAAATTTCTTCAGGTAGGTAGGTACCATGTTATTGAAAAAAAATTAGTAAGAAAGTCCAAATGTTCTTTACGACGATTTCACATTTAAAAAAATCTTCACTGAAACATTAACACGGACAACATCTTGAAACTGAAACGGAACGCACGAACAAATTAACAGACAGGCGAAATGTTAAAAGGTCGAGTTAAAACAAGACTTATCGATAGTAAGTTAATAATACATATAATGCCTAAATAGTAATAATTATCACCCTAAATAGCGACAAGCTAGTAAATAATACATGTAATAATAATATTACCCACATAATACCCACGGCGAACTGCAGTATGACTCAAGTGGTATTATAAGTGGTATTATTTACATGTAATACCACTTGAGGCGAACTGCAGTATGACTCAAGTGGTATTATTTACATGTAATACCACTTGAGGCGAACTGCAGTATGATTATTGGAATAATCTAATAGATGCATCGATTCTTATAAATGTAGCTTGTTTGGTGTGTTCTTATTTAAATCCAGAAATCTTTCGTAGGGTTTTTATGGTTAAATTACGAGAATTTCAAATAAATATTAACATTCTGGTAAATATTTTTTTTAAGTAACCGTAATAAAATAATATTTTCTTTTCTTATTAATAAAATAAATCTTTTTAGTTAATATTAATAATAAATTAAAATTAAAATCCGTTTAATAAAAACTAGTTTTATATTTTATGTCGGGAAAAGGAGCACTAAAAACTCAAGGCACGCTTAAAACGTTGTGATATGGATATAAACGGTATCTCTTGTAGATTTTTGTAAGTGATACGCGATTTACTGAAAGATTGCTGAATTATTAAGATATTCCATAGGGCAAGAGCTTTATCCTATTTCAATAGACATTTCAGATAAACATCGCCAAAACTCAATTTATATACGACACAGCTTTTAGCAGCGCGGTCAAATTACCAAACAAGACCAAGCCAGAGGTAGGAGGGTTAAGGTGGTAGTTATCCACTATGTAGGTATAGCACCCCTAGTTTCTTAGCTAAGATTCAGATGTGGCTAATCTTGAATTAGACTTGACTCCAATTGTACCGACCCTTACTTGGGCAACTAGATTCACAGCGTGGTATATCGTAAATAACATTATAATGTATGTAGGTACGGCTTCAGTAATTGGTTCTAGGTTCCGAACTAATTCAACTTAGCTAAGAACGAAATGTGTTCTCCATTGACCCACCGTAATGAATAATTCCAACCGAACTCAAATCTAATAAATTAAAACAATAGTTATTTACACCAAATTATTAAAATAAAAAATGTAAACAGTAAGTATAACAGAATGGTATGATTGACAGATTTGTGTTTTATAATGAATCAACGAGATTGTGTTCAGACAGAGTAATATCTATCCCCATTTCCTACCCGTGAGGAGAAATGGCAGGATGATCAGTTATTTTATTTTAAAAAGTTTTTTTCTCTTGTTTCAGAGTCAGTATAATAAAATTCTTAGACAAAAAAAACATTCATAGTCAGAAGTACACTGGAATATGCATCGCCTGTCTGGAATCCCAAATACACTTACTATGTCAATAATATAGAGCGCATACAAAATAAATTCATTAAGTACCTAGGTTATAAATACAACAATAATTATATCTGCACTCTCCAATCCCTGAAATCCAGGCGAACGGTAGCTGACATGACATTTCTCCATAAAATAATACACAACGAAATAGACTGCTCAGAACTTCTATCCCAAATAAATTTTAACACCCCATTTAAAAGAACTCGACACACCAACCTTTTTTACACAACTAGTAATAATACAAACGCTGCAGCCAATTCCCCTATTTCTCGTATCCTTCAAACATTCAACTCAATTCAAACAAGCACAAACACCGATATATTTTTTGATTCTCTCCCTCTATATAAGAAAAACTTTTTTAGCACACTGAATTCACCCACATAACACATACAACCACACACAGACACACATGCACACGTACACACACACAAACACTCACACACACCTCTCTCCTTCCCCAGCACACTAATTTAACTTAACTTAAAAATGTAACTTAACCGTAAAATGTATAATATACCTCATATGCATATATGTCAGCAACATGTCATTGGTACCAATTATTGTACTAACTTTTATAATTTTGTAACTATTGTCATCTATGTAATTATGTACTGTTTGTTTCTGCAATAAACAAAATAAATAAATAAATAAATTAGATATTTCAGAAAATCAAGAAATATATCTCTTACTAACCTTTTGTAACGTGTTTTATAAATGTTTATTATTTTGAAATTTAACAGTATAATAAACTACTTTAAGTGTAATTATTATGTATTATACGCTTATACTTATAAATTATAAGCGTTATGCAGATTTAAAGTCAAGAAAGTCAAAATGTTGCAACAAAAATACGATGTTATCAAAGTCATTAAATTTAAAAAAAAACATTTTACACACCTACTCTTCGTAACACGAACTCTTAACGTTTATTGTTACGTATGGTGTGAGAGTAAAAGTAAATAGTAAATTCCAATGATATGCTTACCCCGACGAACAATAAACGCTAGGCAGGGGCAGGGGCAGGGGCAGGGGTAGGTACCTGGCGAAGTCAAGAAAAGCCAAATGTTTAGAATACTCCGCCGAAGTGCCTATCCTGAATATTTGACGAGTGCGGAACGGCAGCTTGCTTGTCGGCGCGGTACTGCGGCTAAGTAAATAGCATTTCGGCAATCCAATCCGCATACATTATGAACACTTTGGCATTCCGTTCAGTTCAGTTCTTTGGGCCTTTAGATTTCGTTTCATCAAAGGTGGCGCGGCTTCCCAAATGAGCGAAAGGGAATCCCAGCGGAAATGGATTAAATCCATGGAGGCATAATTTAGAATCGGAAAGACGTGGCTGGTTAAGCCTTCAGTGCCCTAAAAGCTCTGTTATTTATCTCGATTGTGCTTATTTAGAGTTACCAGCCCCAGCGCATAATAATAATAATAATGTTTTATTCCAGGATGTGGGGAGGTTTGTGCAATCCCACACGTCCCATATATATATACATTTTTTTTTTTGTACAATAGATATAATAAATTATCAAATAAGGAAAACTATGCAGGGTGTGGTCTTGAGTGCGCTTGGGCCCAGCGCTCACTCAGGAGTGGCGCTTGGTGCTGGTAGGCTGCGGTCACCAACGTGTTGGCGGAGGCCATTAGCCGCATCCTGGCTCCAGTGACCCGGTGTCTCATCAGGCCAGCAAATCCATTCAGTCCTAGTTCCGTGAACATTGTCGATGCGCTGCTGTATCTTCGGTATCCAAATATTATTCTACAGGCGTCATTATATTGAATTAGGAGTCGTTCCATCGAGCAAGTTCGGTAGTGAAACCATGTCTCACACGTATACAGGCCAGTACAGAATGCGTTGAACAGTATTTTTTTAACGGTATTGCTGCCTTTGCAAAATCTGCGGGCAATCATGTTAGAAACTATGCTAAGGCTTCTCCTTTGTCGTTCGATATCGCCATCGTCCGATAGGTTTTCATTAATAATGTGCCCCAAGTATTTCACGTTCGAACATGTATTTATTTTTGCCTCGTTAAGGTATACGGGGAGCATATTACTTGTATCTTGACTTTTTCCGTGGTGGAACGCAATCAATTCCGTCTTCTTCGGGTTGTACATTATATTATGCTGTTTTCCATATTCTTCACAATTGTTTAGGAGTAATCTTAATCCCTTGATCGACGGAGCTAGGAGGATCATGTCGTCCGCGTAGCTTATATGATTCATACATATACTGTTAACACGAAAGCCCGTTCTGATGTCCAGGCGACTTGACAACTCGTCCATGTATACATTAAATAGAATGGGGGACATACACCCTCCTTGCCTTACTCCTGACCGCAAATATATCGGCTGGGAGTATGTACTTGCCCACCGTACAACATTTTCTTGCTGGGAGTGCCATCGGGATAGTATGTTTATAAATGAGGTAGGTATATTCCTAGCTTTCAATTTATCCCATAATGTTTTATGACAGACCCTATCGAAGGCTTTACTTAGATCTAAGAAGCACCCGTATACGGTAGTTTTTCGTTTCTTGTAGAATTCTATTATTTGCTTTGCAGTATATATTACCATATTAGTGGATAGTCTACATTTAAATCCCATCTGGTTATCTTTAGACATTAGTTTATCATTTATCTCATTTAATATTACCCTTTCAAATAATCTTGCAGTTATAGTTGCTAAAGATATTGGCCGGTAATTGCTGGAGTTAGTCATGTTAGGCTGTCCCGATTTCAGGATTGGAGTTATAATCGTTTTCATCATTGCACCCGGTATATGGTTGTGTTTAAGTATTGCGTTGAACAGTATGTGTAGTAGTTTGGGTATGTATCTACCTCCGTATTTTATGTGTTCAATACTTAAGTTATCATGTCCCGGAGACTTACCAGCCTTAGTGCCTGTTATGGCCTTCATTATACTGCTTTCAGAGAGGTAAACGTTTTGTCCATCAAATTCCATAATATCATGGACAGACGGTATTTCATTTCCAGAAATATCTGCAAAGGTTCTTCTAAAAGTATTAGCAATTTCCTCCGTGTTTGTAGACCCATCAATTTGGCTGGCGATTCGATTTTTTGGTTTGATCAGGTTATTGCTTTTCTTCCAGAACTGGGCAAACTGCTTCGTGTCAAGTGATTTTACGATATCATCCATTTTTGTTTGTTCAGAGGAGCATGGCAGTGTTTAAGAGCTATTTTGAACTCCTTCCTTTTTCGTTTTCTTTCATCCGCAATGGGACCATGTAATGGTCTCCCATTTTTAATCCACTCCATCAACGCCGATCTGGAATTTTCGTAGTGTTCCTTAACTTGTTGATTCCACCCAGCAATGTCACGATGTGTTTTTGGTTTGTTTTGATCGTTCTCCCGATGAAATACGGTATTGGCAGCCTTACTTAGAGCTTCAACGATGTCTGTGTATATATTTTCCATGCTTTTTATATGGTCACATCTGTCACATATAGAATCCGAATTACAAATGGATTTGGAGTGTCTTTGATAGATTACACTAAGTAATGCTTCTGCTACAGACGTATATTCACTGATTTTCTTATTATTATTCCTTCTCCATATTATGTTATTAGGCTGTTGTGGAATATTAAAAATAGTGCGCGAGCTTTGCATTGGACAATGTGAGCGTTGACACCCGCCCGGGAATGCAATGATATATTGTCATCGGGTTAAATATGCACAATATTATTTCGACGGTAATTAAGAGCTTTATTGTAAAAAAGATTATGTATTTTGAATATATAGTCTAGCTAGCTTGGATTATATAACCATGATGTGGTGTATAGCTCTGTGGGTAAGATGATTAGCTGGCAGTTGGGTAGGTTGAGTTCAATCCTCACAATATGACCTTTATGTTTTTCGACAACATTTAAGTCCTGAATTTTTTTTAAGTTTTATAGAAATTATTTATAAAAATTATTAATAAGTTTTGAACTTTTTTGAGGTATTTAAAAATATTTCATAAAAATCAAATTTTCAACGAAAAAATTCCGCAGATTGATTGAGCGCATGAATTGTCTATTTTAAGAACAACACAAAACTATTAGATTCAATGACACGTCATCAAAGTTTAGAACTGTTCAAGATGTAAAAAAATAATGAATAGTCTTATTTTTAAAACCATATAAACTCAATTAGTTCCACGTATTATTTAAATCCTTGTGTAAGTTTTCGAAAATTCAACCCCTGCGAGCAAATTTAAATTTTAATTTGATTACTGAAACTCTTGGAAAATCTTAATGTTTAGTTTTCCCCACGGTAGTTTATAAGATAAAGATCTGCCTAGATAAACCTTAATACGAATCAAGAAGGAGTGTTTGCTCAACGAGGAGTGACAACCCTCCAGTCTTTACACTCAGCCAATAATACAAGAAACTCCATCCGAATTAGTGAGACAATCGAGGCACATTGCCATTTGGGCAAAGATTGCGACACTATTGTCACAGCAAATAATTATATCACTCAAGGACTGTGTTTATACACACAATACATGCGTTCCTTCCGAGAACAATTATTAATATGAGAACTATAGCCCTCTGTACCCCGAAACAAACGTGCGCACCACAGCCCTGAGAGTCTAAATGACAATTATTATTTTTTGGTAAACTAATGTTTAAGACAAGATTTTTTATTTAATTGTTACCCTTTGTGCTATGCATAGTTATGCATTAGTTTACCAAAAAATAATAATTAATATTTAACAAGTTCTAGTATTTTCACCAAAAAATGTAGACAATTTGTCTCGACGCCATCTAGTGAGAGAGTTAGCACTTGCAATGCCTTTCTCATATAAAATAAAGTTGGTTGTTTCAGTTGAAAAAATGTAACAAGCAGTAATTGTTGAATGAAACACTAGTTTACATTGAATTATTTCGCGGATAAGAGATAAGCCGCCATAGCTCATTGGTCAGAGCTGTCGACCGGAAATCGAAAGGACACGGGTTCAAGTCATGTATCTTTTATCAGGAGATTTTTCAATGTGGATGAGTGTTTCAGGCTAATAATTATTGCTCATAAAATAATTAGTAAATGACAAGCTACATTATATAATATATTTTGAAATCAATCAATCTAAATAATCTTTACAGGGAACTGTTTCTACTCCATTCGTCCAGCAACTATGATCGAGGATTCCCCCTAAATACAACGGCATTAATGTTAACTAGCAGTTAAAAACCCGCTCCGCGGGTTTTTTTCTGCTAGGCCCTGCGGGCGGCTCTAGCTTAGGCTTCGCCCATTTTAAGTGATATTAACAACAGTTACATTTAATAGATAGATATTAGAACATTCACAGAGAGAGGGTGAGTATATATATTGTTAAAACACGGAAAGGTAGATTATTACAATATAGCGCCCCTGAGGTGATATCTCACAAAAGCGGCGCTATGCAAATTGTCCAATAAATAAATAAATATAATGTTTACATTTTATTGTGTATACACCGAAGTCAAAAATTAAATATAGATTGCAATTGGGAAAGAAGAAGTGGAAGGAGGGGGGAGGAGTAAGAGTAGGCTGGGTTTATAATAATTAGGAATTACAATATCGTTAGACGGGAAAGACCAGTTGAGTGGGAAAATATTTAAAAGAGAGTTTATAAAAAAATTCTTGTTAGTTATATCTGCTTTTATATTAATATGTTTCCTCATTTCTAAAATTTCAAAATTATTTATAGTGAAGTATTTTAAGACCTGAAAAAAACAAATAGCATATAACCATAAAACAATATATTCATAAGACAAATAGCATTTAATAACGGTTATTCTAATAAATTGATAGTTGAAATACTAAATAAAAAAATTAAACACATTCTCTTCAAACGGTCTTTCTAAAGATAGAAATAAACAATGGCGTAGAATTCTGTTTGTGGATAACGATACTTCTAAAATTATATATATATAAACAATCCTGGTACCATTCAACTGGCGTTTTACACTAATAACAATGAAGAAATATATTCTTAATAATAATGATAGCAAAATTCATACAAAAAAAACAGGAGTTTAAAAACTCAATTGAGATGATTGTAATTTCTTTTACAAAGGTAGAACCAATACAAACTTTGAAGTCAGAACTAAAGAATATCGCAGGGCTATAAATGGAAATAGTGAATCTGAGTTTGCAAATAATCTTTTAAATAATGATCACACTTTCGATAAAAATTCAGGTCTTAAAATACTTCACTCAGGATATAAAGCATCGCAAATAAATAATTTTGCAATTTTAGAAATTAGAAAACATGCCAATATAAAATCAGATATAATTAATAAGAAAAAAAAAATATAAAAAATAATGATAAATGCCATTACAAAGTGATAAGCTTCCAGAAGAAATCTTCTTATAAAACGCTTGTTAATGGTAAGTAGTCAAGTATTGTTAGCTGCATATTTAAATATTCGCGCCAGGCATTTGGTTCGTTTTTAAAACGCCAGAGGTGCGCTCTGTCGGCCATCTTGAAGAAACGCGTGAATTTTTATAAACGTCAAACATAATCACGTAACTGTGGAGAATTTTCATTGTAATGTAATTAATCCAATGGATTATGAACTTTCTAAAACATATTTTCTTCGATATTATCCAAAAATTATATGAGCAGAAACGATGCTTATGAAGAAATCTCGTATTATTATGAGGCGATCCTATTTTAGTATGGAATTGTGTCTTAATATTCAAGTTACCCGAAACAGACAATTTAAATTTGACCAATCAGAGGGCCTACACCGTCCAGACGCTGGGACAATAATACTATCAGATATTGTAAATAATAATAAATAATTAAAATGCAAAATAATTTATGGTTTCCAAAAATTATTTTTAAATTTTAAACTTAACATGTATTACCAAATGCGTAGAATTGAAAATTGTTTAATAAATTTCCATTAATTCCAAAACATATATAAGGTACATAACAAAGTTATTAGATAGACATTTACCTAAATACAAAATTATGAATAATAATTTCATAAACCTTAATCCCAGCATTGAGACAGTTAGGGCAAGAAGAACTTGAAGTATCCCTATTTGAGATAAAAACTTCTTATTCACGTTTCCACTCTGTATTCATAACAGCAAACAAAACATATTCAAGAAGATGAAAAAAAGCATCCCTCGGCGCATTATCGTATTAAAAAGTTGAGCGAGGAAACCCTTTGTACGAGAAAGTGGCCGAAAAAAATTTTCAATGGGACGATCCGGGAAAAGTGCCGAAGAAATATCTTCATGCCTTTGTTGAAATATATTTTTTGCGCTGAGTGTTTTCGATATATATCGGATGATGAATGATGACGCCTTGAGCCGCGGCGCAAAGCGGGTGTCAACAAAGCCTCCTAAGACTAGGAGGTTTTGGTGTCAACCGGAACAGCAACGCCGCATCAGTCGTATGACATATTTATTGCCATTCCTATGTTATCCAAACAAAATAAGAAGAATATTATTTTTTTCTTGCCAAAAAAATTTTTGGTCATTCAAAAGCAGTATTGATTTGTGCAATTTTTAGCACGTTAGCGTTTAAAGTTGCATACATTACGATTCTTGCAAATTTAAGATCTCTCTGTTAATATTTTCTTATTAACTCTTTAGGTTTTATTTATGACTTTTGATAATAATTATCATTATACGGTGATGAAGGAATTAACTCTATTATTATGAGACACATATTAATGGAGGGAGGAAACCCAAAAACCGATAAGCTTATTCAGCCGGTGAAAAAATAATCTTGAAAATGCTCCGTTCTCAAACAGAAAATGTCAGTAACACATAAACTATAAGCACGTATTCAGCGTGTCTCTCGGATATGTGCCAATTCCAAATTCCATGTTCCATGAAAATAGTAGTTCTAATGAGCACCATTCCATCGTAATAGCGATAGAATAAATGCTGCATCCTATCCCGGTATTCCTTTGTGGTATTCATCGAGACAGATAATCGAGGAAAATAATTTCCCCTGAGGGTCTATGTCAACTTTTGGGATGGTGTGTGGAAGGTTTTTTTAAGTAAAGGAAGGATAGGAAGTGCTGGGAAGGAAAAATGTATGAGGGGTTCGTAGGAATCTGGGGGTCAGTGTGTCCAAGAGTGATCCCGCAACCTTCAACCCTCCAACTTCGATGCAAGGCGATGGGTCGAGAGAGTTCGACTGATTTCGTCAAAAAGTATCTCATTGACCCCACCATAGGCAGATGCATCCGTCGTCAAGACCTGGACAATCTCACCCCATGCACCCGGACACCTCTGCTAAGTCACCTATGGGATAGGTATCGGTTATCCAATAATTGGTTTCTGGGCGGCGGTATCCATACCCACCTCCCAAAATGTAAACGTAATGGTTGTTTTTATTTTAGGATCTAGGATCTGGAGGATACCAAACTCAAAAGCAGTTTACACTTCCACTTATGCAGGATCAAAAGTGGTGAACTAGAAAACTATCTGTTAGCTTTGTACGGGATTTCCAGCTTCTGAGAGGGTAATCAAACTCATGCATCAATGCAACTTTGCCATTGGCTTTATATTAACTGTTCACTTAAGGTAGCGACGAATCAATTGGAGGTTAGTTGGAAAGATTGCTACGGTTAAAGGAGACTAGATTCTCATTTCAAAATCTACAGTCGTTACTTGAAACGATTCGTCAAACATACGGCGAGATCATTAAAACATTAATAATATAATAAAAAAAATGTAACATTTTTGAACCCTACTACGCGGTAGAGTACGTACAACCAAAAGTATATTAAAATCCTTTTTGACTATTGACTGATCACTCCTTATTTAGCACCTATATAACACCGAAATTGAGTTGAGTAATATTGTTTTTAAGTCACAATTAGTTACGCCTAAGTTAAAGTCATTACTTGCAAGCACTAGTAATAAGATCTTAATTATAAGTTCTAAGTTGGAGCCAATTTGTAAGATAAATTAAGTTCGGGTGTAATATTCTAGCCAGGAATTTGATTGAAGTTATTTTAATAACGATGTTAAGCATACTTGAAATGTTTTTCATAAAAAAAGATATGAACTCCATCATCATGAAACTTGCACATCTAATTTTCTGTAGATATCAAACCAATAATTGTTCAAGACTTCATAACCAATCTGCTAAGAAAGCTTTAAAATATTCTTACTGTCCAAAAGTAAGATGCCTACTCAAACATGGACAGTTAATAGCTTAGTTAAAAAATATAAAATGTTTCCAACGGTTCCATGCTAACTCAACACAGTGACTACTCAACACACATTTAAAAGGTGATATAAAGTCATTAAAAACGATGAAAAAATATTTTTTTAACCTTACCTAACCTAAACTAACGTAACCTATTTAACCCAGTTAATAAAGTCATCACTTTCCATGACTTTAAATAACTTTTTAAAGATGTGATGAATTATCAGTTTGATGATTTATCCGGTCGCCATTTCCAACTAGGTGTTGAGCGTTCAAATCCTCTCATAGCTAAGTCCTCCGGCACATATAATGATGACAGCATGATTTTTTCAATATTTTAAAGTTATCCGTAGGTCGAGAATAATTGTTTTTTTTTAAACTTAATAAAAAATCAACCCGTAAAAGAAATCCTTCCCTTCTGGGACTGGAGGCAACCGCGCTTACAACTGAGCCAAATCCAGATTGGGTAGGACCGAGAATTATTTCGTATATTTTGAATATCTTACTAGTAGTGCCAATATTATGTGTTTTTTTAATTATTAATAATACTATAATAATTAACAAATCTCTCCGAAAACATTTTCGGCAAGGATTCAAAACCGTTCACCATTTTTCAAGTAACTATGTGATATGATCATTGATCATGTTGACATTTTACGATAGCAGATTATGTTCTTACTTCATTTAAATGAATTGTTAATTTAACTACCACATTCATGCACTACGCTTTTAAGTAACAAACTTTATGTTGGAGAGTTGAATAAATCGAGTGTTTATTATTCATCGTCACATAAAGTTCTGTTGCCTTTGTAAATTTTATTTACAAAAATCTCGGTTTGCTTTTCCAGAAGTGAAGAATTCCATTCGTTTTGGTAATGCGCGGCGTAATATTACCAAGTACTTAATGTGAATTTCAAAAAATAAACTAAACAATTGATAGTGTGACGTATAATTAAATATCGTTCTCTCTCATGATAATGTGTGAAAGAAATATATATTTTTTTAATTTTCATCGTGAAATATGTAACTTTTATTCATTTTTCATTTTATACGTGAAGTATGTTTCTTTGAAAGATTCATTTAACTGAAAAAAGTAAGATGCCAAGTAATGCATTTTCTGTATATTTTAAATTTTAGAAGATTTCGAAGGAATACGAAGTTTGTAAATCTATACACTAAACATAAAAAAACTCATTTGGGAAGCTAAATTAGTATTCAAAAATAAAATATTTATTTTTATCGAATATACGCTACAAGTCCAAATTTTCACATAATTCGATTCGCATAATATTTGGAAATACCCGTAAATATTATATTATGTGTTTTTTTAATTATTAATAATACTATGTACCTAGATACACCAATTTACACTGTAATTCAACATGTACACCCTATTGACAAACCGCTTAGTTGTAGTTTAACGGGATGACACTTATAATACTAATATATACATATACCTATACCTATATATATATATACATATTAAATGCTGTAATTCCAACCGATTTCCGAAAAATGCATACAACTCCACGTGTCCATGCATAATTTAAATAGATAAAGTGCGACAACGAGTCTACCTGTAGAGTTTCAGCTCGATCGGATGTGGGGAAATAGGTTACTTTCCACTTCCAAGATTTGCATTCTTTCACTCACGAAAACAAAATCGAATTTCAAATAGATGTTATAAAGACATACTTTTATTTAAAAATTCTTACGTAAGCTGAGTCTGAGTGGTAAGGCAAATAGTAATGATGTAAAATGCATTGAAACGACAATCTGACCGCATATTGTTGGCATCTACTTAAACACTTACAAAAAATCACATCACCTAATTTTTGCTGTCGCTTTCTAAGCAAATATAACTTTTTCTACCAAACTTTATGCTAATTTTTGCTGTCGCTTTCTAAGCAAATATAACTTTTTCTTCCAAACTTTATGCTAATTTTTGGTGTCGCTTTCTAAGCAAATATAACTTTTTCTACCAAACTTTATGGAGAAATGCCGCCTTTCTGTTTAACAGTATTTAAGACAACAATTATTTTATAGTGAGTATGAGTCTTAACCAAGCCGAAGTTATTTTAAAATTATTTTAAATGAACGGTTCAAAATGTGTGAACAAAGTAAACTGAAATGTATAGCTAAAGCCTACGCCTATTTAAGCGCTTTAGATTCCCTTGGCGACTAACGACGTCTTTGACGAGGAGAAGGACGATTTCATAGTCAGCGATTACATCGGAGGAGCAATACACATAACACAGCGAGATACACGGACTTAAACGAAGGACCTCTTCTTTATTAATATTAACATTTGTCCTGATGCGTATATACAATATACATATACAATGTTTTCGCTACGTTTGCGGATATCTGTTACAATCTATATTATCTTATGTCATGATTTTGCATAATAATAAAAAAATTCAGAAATAGTATGAAGAAACTCGGGCAAAAGCTGGTAGTAAAACTTGTAGATATCATCATCAAACAATACTAATATCGATTGTCTGTGTGTGGTTGTTTGTTCCCGTGAAATCTGCCTCAATGAACTCAAATTTGCTTTGAATTCAAGAGTCGTCTTCAAAATTGTGTGTGAAGAATTCTGGCAATTGATAAAATACCTACCCATAACATAGTATTTCATTATTTAAAAAATTAGAACTGACTTGTAAAGAATAAGAATTTTCTATCCCGTGATTTTTCAGGGGTCTGCGCTAGTTATTAAATATGCTATCTCAGTGGTCTATGTGCGGGTTTTTGAACTGAATTTTGAAATTTGCTTTCAATTTAAAAGATAATTTAAAAATTGTAACCTAATTGTGATTGATCCAGAAAAACCTTAATATGCTATTAACAGAAAAGTATTATAATTGTCTTTTTCAAAGTGCTTATTATAATATCCCGTGATTTTTCAAGGGTGATTATCAATAATTAATAAAACTCACCAATCTCCTTTCCCGTGAATTGTGAAAATAGAGCATACCTGAAACAAATACAATTAATTGACGATAAGATTTAATATAATAAATAAATGATATACATACTAAAAGACACAATTGAAACAAGTTCTAAAATTTACTACTGTGAAAGAACCCTCAATAGATATTATCAAAGTGATTTATTGAAATTTGTGTACGGGATTGGAAAGAACCTAAACCTCATTTAAGTTCCACTTACAAAATTGCGATTTGTATCAATCGAAACGCGAAAGATAATCTAAGTATCAAAATTATTTTTCTCATATTCACTTTAATATATTCTAGTTTGCCGGATAAAAGTTTTCGTTTGAAAAGTGCTGTAAAAATTTCTAAATGCGAAAACCGCAAGGTTTTGGTAAGTTTTTGTTGAAAAGTTTTAAACGAACTGTCAGTGTAAAAAAAACTTTTTACACTGGCGCATTACCTAAGCGTTCCGGGTTCATTCCAGAACGTTGCCTGGCGTCTTATCGATGTTGTGGATTTATTAATTTGAGATACTCTCAGTATCGCTCATGTAAAAGACCACAATTCAGAATTGAATCTTAGCTTCAAATGGATTCAGCCGTGTTAGATGACCAGACCTAAATTGCAAAGTGCTTCCACACCTTCTTATCCCAATCTTCTTACCCTTTCCACTACTCTCAGCCTGACAACATACCTTTATTGAGAATGCCATAGTTTCACTAGCTCAAGTCAGTATGGAGCAGTTAAAAACAAACTTTAAATGCTGAAACAGCTGTCACAATAATAAAAAAACTAAAATATTTCTATAAAATTATGTTATACGAATAAAACAAAACAATAAAAATAAATTCATAAAATGATACTAAAGTGAAACAATTAGATAACACATTGAGTGATACTATAGTGAAACTATTAGATAAAACATCAAATGATACTAAAGTAAAACAATTAGATAACATTAAAATAGAAAATAAAACATTTTTTAACTTATTTCCACTTTTTTATTTTACCACTACCGGTTTCATCCTATTATGGACATCTTCAGGCTGGCAATTGAAATTCTTTTGTTACAGAATTTATACAAAATTAGGTACACAATGTCAAGGTAGGTACATATTATTGGGTTATTAAATTACAATGGTTCTTTAAGGTTAATATGTCATAAATAAGAAATAATAATATAACAATGGTCACTATAGCAGAATAATCGATAATTTAGTAAATAAAATAATGAATTTTCCTGCATACCACGCAGGACAATCCGGAAGAGAAGAATCAAACCGTACAAAAGAACACCTCCTTAGTTTAGCAATAAAATACCATACCTTGGGAAAGTATCAAATAAAGTTTCGAAATTGATAGACAGTGACAAGAAGTGTAAGACAGCTTTTTGTAGCGTGAATTCTTTGGGTAAGATATTAATAAACAATAAGGATAAGAGAGATAAATTGGAGAACTCTGGAATTTACCAAGTGAATTGCTCGAATTGCCCTGCATGTTACGTGGGACAGACAGGAAGAGCAGTATCGACCCGTATAAAGGAGCATTTCGCATGTTGGGTAAATCGAAAGGGAGATTTATCGAACGTAGCCTTGCATTTGCTAGAGAACCAACATACTTTTGACAAGGATAGAGATGTCAAGGTTCTTCACGTTTGTGAAAAGGGACAGAAATTAGACAAATTAGAATTACTAGAAATTAATCGCCTAACGAAGAAAATTGATCGTAAATATGTCATGAATAAACAGTTAGAACATGGTGCTCAGTCACCATTAATATATCCATTGTAATTAATTTTAATAATGTTACCTTAGACTCTGAGGTAAAATTTTATTCTAAGTAATTTGCGATGTATGTATTGATGATTATTGAACATTTTGTTATTCATGACTTATTTACCTTAAATAACAGTTATGTAATTTAATTATGTAATCTTCTGATCCTTTGTTACAAACGTTAAGAGTTTTGACATCTCTATATTGATAGAAATAATTTTCGTTTTCTGGTAGATGCAAAATTATGTTCAATAGATCATAATCCCCCCCCAACTTTATGATTTGCTAAACTAAGGAGGTGTTCTTTTGTACGGTTTGATTCTTCTCTTCCGGATTGTCCTGCGTGGTATGCAGGAAAATTCATTATTTTATTTACTAAATTATCGATTATTCTGCTATAGTGACCATTGTTATATTATTATTTCTTATTTATGACATATTAACCTTAAAGAACCATTGTAATTTAATAACCCAAACATATGTACCTACCTTGACATTGTGTACATAATTTTGTATAAATTCTGTAACAAAAGAATTTCAATTGCCAGCCTGAAGATGTCCATAATAGGATGAAACCGGTAGTGGTAAAATAAAAAAGTGGAAATAAGTTAAAAAATGTTTTATTTTCTATTTTAATAATATATAATTCCACCAAGTATAACAGTATAATAAATAAAGTCATAATTAGATAACACATTAAATGATACTAAAGTGAAACTACTAGATGATACATTAAATGATACTAAAGTGAAACTACTAGATAACGCATTAAATGATACTAAAGCGAAACAACTAGATAACCCAAATGAAAGTAAAGTGAAACCACTAGATACCGCATTAAATGATACTAAAATGAAACTACTAAATAACACATTAAATGATGCTAAAGTGAAACTACCTGATAACACTCAAAATGAAACTTCTACATAATAAATTCGGTTGTGTAAACAAGTCCCAGCGAGATCTCGTACGGACTGGTAGTATGTACTTGCCCACCGTACAACATTTCCCTGCTGGAAGTGCCATCTGGATAGTGTGTTTATATATATGGTAGGTATATTTCTAGCTTTCAATTTATCCTATAATGTTTTATGACAGACCCTGTCGAAGGCTATATTTAGGTCTAAGAAGCACCCGTATACGGTTATTTCTTGTAGAATTCAATTATTTTCTTTACAGTGTATATTGCCATATTAGTGGATAATCTACACTTAAAGCTCATCTGGTTATCTTTAGACATTAATTTATCATGTATCTCATTTAATATTACCCTTTCAAATAATCTTGCAGTTATAGTTGCTAAGGATATTGGCCGGTAATTGCTGGAGTTAGTCATGTCAGGCTGTCCCGATTTCAGGATTGGAGTTTAGATTTAAAAAAATATAATATTCGCATATTCAGTAAAAATGATTAATTTATGCCGCCGTTCTTAAAATAGTTGGTGGTGTAATGGTCAGTATCGATGCCTTTCTAGCAGTTGATCGGGGTTCGATTCTCTGATTTTTTTATTAAATCATTTTTTTTAAATGTGATTTTTCACGGGTCTACGTTAGTATATTGTATAAAATGCCTGGTAAAGCGCTGTGTTTTCATGTCATTATTTACATAATTTAATTTGGATAGAGTATGAAAATAATTTTTATATAGGGTTTATTAATTTTGTGGAATTTGAATATTTTAGTAATAATATTATTATAGGAATTTATTTTAGTGCATGAAGTCTAGCATTGATGGGTTAGTATTATTATTAAACAAATTGGGGTGTGAAATACCTTAGCCTATCATCCCACGGGTCGGTAAGCAATCTACATAAACTAAATGCTGCAAGACCCTGCGCAGAAAAATTCCACACTGAACTGCGCTGCAGACCGTTACCTTCCTAGCGAATTTAATTTTCTGCGCAGAGTCTTACGTCATTCGGTTTATGTTGATTGCTTACCGATCCGTGGAACAACGGCCTTAAACACATTTGTGGCGGGAAGTTAAATAATTTCAGAACTGAATTTTTCACACACTATTAGAAGATACCTTAATGATGAAGGACATTTTAAAAACCCTTTAAGAAAAAGGTCGAGTTATTTTAAAGTTTTAAGATTTTTCATTCCGGTAAGTATTTTTTTTCTACATCTTTTGGCGACAAAAAATTAAACAAACTAGGTATATAAAATGTTAAAAATAAATACAATTTGAAGTAAGGGTGAGTTTCCCACATCATACCTAGTAAAAAACAGCAATTTCAGCAGTCGTAAAATAACATTATCTTCTCATGAACAAACTTAGGAGGGTTGGTTCACAGTCATTTTTTCAGTTTTGTCTAGTCAATAATTATTACCAGAACTTAAATAGAACCTTCACAGAACTTGAAAATTATCTTTGAAATTTAATGAATTGTTCAAATTCTACCAAACCCATCCTTATACAATATACATGGCCAAACTGAAAATTCCTGAAATTTTCAGTAAAAAAAATCGAATTTACGAAAAAGAAAATATATCGTTTTCTGCTACAACAACATCAATAATGCCAGTTTTAGTAATGTTAGCACTCTAGAACACCAAAAAGTGACGGGCCGCCACTGATCTCCCGACGCGTTCATACTTTTGACCGCTGTGCATACTTGCTTAATTGCTTAGTGGCTTACTTGCTTTCTTGCTTACTTGCTTTCTTGCCAACTCAGCAGTGAAATTCACATTAAGTACTTGGTAATATTACGCCGCGCATTACCAAAACGAATGGAATTCTTCACTTCTGGAAAAGCAAACCGAGATTTTTGTAAATAAAATTTACAAAGGCAACAGACCTTTATGTGACGATGAATAATAAACACTCGATTTATTCAACTCTCCAACATTAAGTTTGTTACTTAAAAGCGTATTGCATGAATGTGGTAGTTAAATTAACAATTCATTTAAATGAAGTAAGAACATAATCTGTTATCGTAAAATGTTAACATGATCAATGATCATATCACATAGTTACTTGAAAAATGGTGAACGGTTTTGAATCCTTGCCGAAAATGTTTTCGGAGAGATTTGTTAATTATTTTAGGACGGCCAGTTTTATCTCGAGAAATTCCTCGAATACGCGGCTAAATTATCCCCACAAGAAGTGAGAATTCCGAAGATGAGTCGTAATCGCCCAGAGTCAAAATTACCCCGAGTCTAAACGAGTGCAAATTGGCTGAATTAACAGAATGACCAGGAAGCGCGATGGCGTCACCATTATCAGGATGAGAATTGATTCACTTCATGAAAAATTTAAGCCCGTGAACTTGGAATATTAATAAAGTGGAATTTCTGCGAGCATAAGTAGGTACTTAAGATTTCAGCCACTCTTAAGTCCTTAGGATTTGTATTTTTTTGGGTAAATTTGTTGTAAGATTCACTTCGATATTGATTTGATTTCGTTCATCCGCAGATAGAAAATAATCATTGTGTGGATTGAAACATTTCAAATAATAAAATTACTTATTTATTTTCAATTATTTTCATGATTTTTTTATGATTGAAATTCTTATGATTTGTATTTTATAGGAATAAATTGACTGTATTTTTCACTTCGATATAAATTTCGCTCATCCACAGATAGAAAAAATTATGTGGATTGACGTATTTAAGAACCAATTTTTAGCACTCTTTAGGTACTTATGATTTGTATTTTTGGGTAAGTTCGTCGTTAGTTTCACTTCACAGTATTACTTTCCTCGGGAATGTATTATTTTGTCCAAATTTTCATTTTGATATAAATTTCGCCACTGACAGAAATAAGTTAAAAGTAAGCATTATGTTAAGAATCATTTTAGGAATTCAGCTAAACTCTTCAGAATCTTAAGTTCTTAGGATTTGTATTTTTGGGTAAATTCGTATAAATTTCACTTCGAAATTGATTTTGCTCATCCACCAGATAGAAAAGTAGTATTATTTGGATTATATGGATTTGCTCATTCAAATCATGAATCATTATAAATCATTATCATGTCTATTGTTTTACGACATGAATCATAACGTCATTCGATGATAATTATGGTAGTGATTCATTCATATTATCATTACTTACATTACTTTGTAAATCATCACATTACCTTATGTATCTGTAGGATATTAACTATAAAATCGTCATTCTATGAGTGTAAGGAGGACGTTAACTCTTTATTAGTAATCATGAGCGCGAAAACGAGGTGTCAAAGAAGCTTTTCATTGTAAATTATTGGTATGATTCTGAGAACAATCGTGCAACATTAGGTTCTAGTAAAAATTCTTAATCGTTATTTGAATTTGGTTGCCACCTTTGCGCTAGGGGCCCTAACATGTCAAACTAATATGCTTTTACTTAGCAGTGCACCTGTAAGAAATTCGAAGGGCGAAACCGTTCAAAGATAATATCGGCAGTATGAATTCGAGTCGTTTTTGTCACGTAAAGAAATTCCGATGATTTTTTACTTGTTTTTCTGAGGGTTGAACCTTCCTATACATTAATTGGAGTCAACAACTCTACCAACAAAGCCAAATCCCAATTGGATAAGACCAATATTTATTTCGTTTATTAACTGCTGGAATATCTCCGAATTTCATAGAAATGCAAACATGTCCGCATGTGTGCGTGCTCACCACCAAAAGCTGAGAGAATGCATTATCATAGACTAGCTGTCTAGCTGTAGCGTTTCAGCTTGATTGGGATGTCGCGAAGGGTTAATTTCCACTTTAAAGATTTGCATTCGATTCCCGAAAACAAAAATGAAATTCAATTAGGTAGATGTATTTAAAAATAATTCGAGTATTTGAATATTTCCGAGAAAGAGTCCTGCTAGATATGTATATGTAGAGAAACAAAGCGATATTTTGTTATTCTTCTATTATTTAATCGGGAACCTGACTTACAGCAATAATAACATCCCTCACTGAAATGGCGTTATGCATGCTTGATGGCCATTACTGAATAGACATGAACTTCCCAACTCTTCTTCTCTTCCCCGCTCGCCTCTCACTTACCGCGAGCAGTTCACTCTCATATCGTCCTCAATTCGACTCAAGTCGCCTAATCAGTCAAGGTCTAGAATTATGAATCCCCTGGTTCTACACAACCTTGTGTAGTGTCAATTAAAAATAAATGTGAATGATGCTTACACTCAATTTACCTCTTTTTGTTTTCAAGAAACCTAGTGTATGAAAACGGAAAATGCAATGTTTTTTAAGAAATTTGTAACTATTAGCATTCTTACCAAGGGGAAGTAATACGCGAAGAGAATGTTTAAGAAACTTTAACCGAATGTTCGTCTAACTAAACTCATTACAGCAAGTTATTCAATTCTTCTGTATCTATTCAAACGTGTAAGTCGTACGATGTTACAAATTATAGTTCAGTAAAATTTACACATACTTATATCATATAGTGGCAGGAGTGAAAAAAGCTATATATAAAATTTACACATACTTATGTCATATAGTGGCAGGAGTGAAAAACGCTACATATAAAATTTACACATACTTATATCATATAGTGGCAGGAGTGAAAAACGCTACATATAAAATTTACACATACTTATATCATATAGTGGCAGGAGTGAAAAACGCTACATATAAAATTTACACATACTTATATCATATAGTGGCAGGAGTGAAAAACGCTACATATAAAATTTACACATACTTATATCATAAAGTGGCAGGAGTGAAAAACGCTACATATAAAATTTACACATACTTATATCATATAGTGGCAGGAGTGAAAAACGCTACATATAAAATTTACACATACTTATATCATATAGGGGCAGGAGTAAAAAAACGCTACATATAAAGATTCAGGGAACAAGAACGTGTAAAATCAAAATAGTGTTTTTCATTTAAATAAGAAAATTAAAAACGGTTTTGCATCAACATATTACGGATGAGAAAACAAATTCGTGGTACATGTAATAAGAATAAAAGGTAATCTGTAAAGTTTTACTATTTTGTGACGTGCGTGAAAACATAGTTTCTGAACTGTTGATTGTCAATGCAGTTGAGCCGCTCTGTTGATTGGCGCTTTTGGAGTTTTTGAGTTTTTTTTTAGTACAGAAAAGTGCATAGGATCTCCCGCGAGTTTAATTGCTAGGCACATATAAGATAACCTCTTTCAATATCCTCTCACTCTGAGCAAAGCCATTCTCCCCATAACATTGTTAATCTCAATGATATGGATCTATTATAAAAATAAAACTTTGTTTTTAATACTACTTTATGTATATTTTTAAACCTTAATCAGGGATAAAAACAAATATATTATTTTTGCTATTTGTTTTTGGGGTGTTATGCCGTGTTGCGCTAACTCCTTCTTAAGCCAACGTTTCGGACAGCATTGCAGTGTCCATCATCAGTGTCCATCATCAAAATAACACATCTGCCCTGATGATGGACACTGCAATGCTGTCCGAAACGTTGGCTAAAGAAGGAGTTAGCGCAACACGGCATAACACCCCAAAAACAAATAGCAAAAATACTTTTGGCCGTGAAAATCTTAAATCATTTTTAAATATATTATTTATTTTATTTTTTTAGTTTTTGAATAAATTTTTTGAATAATACCTCAAATTATAATATTTAATTATTGCGAAGACAATATAAGCGATTTATAAGCAAAAATCTGATAAAGAAAAATTAGAAAAGGATACGGTCACATCAACCTGCATATGTATATAACTTCATAATATACATTAGGCTCCCGGGATAAGTTCTACTACGTCGAAGGTTCAACGAAATAATAAGATCGTCTTCTAACATTCTAAGAGCTTCTAAAACTAAAAATCATACTAAAATATTTTGGCCACAATACTCAAGCACTAAATTATATATGCGCTGAGTTATATTTAGAAACAATGGTGCGTTTGCTTGAATGCTAAAAGTTTTAACATTTCGAGGGAAGGGTGTGTTTTTACTCCTCTTTTAGGTGATTCCAAAAAAAGAAGGTTGAAAATGAAATAATTCCTTTTGTTTAATGTAACCGGGCATTCTCTTTTTATGTTATGAACTTTTCCCCGCATCCCCTCGGCTCATCTCTTTAGCTCCGCCCTTTCTTAATCCTTTCATCTGCGTGGGTTTTATTTTCCTTTATGTCATTAAACCAAATTCCGCCGACTAAGCACACGTGGTAAAAACAAGGAATCCGGCGCAAAGGGGATGAATCCTAATAATAAGGAGTGTCTTTTATCCTAGACTACTCCTGTGAAACAAGATCCACTGGGAAAATAGCGTTATCGAGGCGAAGAGACAATTATAGACGGGGTAACAAACACCTAACATATTACAGAGCCTCGAACGCTCCCCAAGCGCTGGAGGTGGATAAACAAACCGCTCGTTATCTTGTTTTCCATGCACTAAACTCACTTCAACATTTTACGAAAATGTATACACAAAGTGGAGGAAAATTGCAACTATTCGCGATAAAACTCTGCAAGTGGATTTGAAACAATAGTCTTGAGACTTGGGCCTTGTGTAAGATGTATACAAGGGAATAAGTTACCAACAGTATGAGTGGACAAAAACCGAGTTGAAATATTCCTGCGTAATGTAATGTAATGCGTAAAAATTTTAATTTTGTAATTCTATATTTGAAATTTGAACATCTTTTGGTTTATTTACTGACATATCTAAATCTGTCAAAAATCTGGATCAATAACGATTTTTAAACTTTATACTAACCGTGTACTTTCGAAAGTCTTTAATTATTTAGTTGATAAGAAATAATAATTTGGCAAATATTTTATTAATACGTTTAATATCCCGTGATATTAACGGGTCTGCGATAGTATTTGTATAATATCCGCGTAAAATTGAAAATAATATCCGAATAATAAATATGTTAATGTAATTGAAGGAAACTACACCGCATTGAATTCTGCCAAGAAACTTTATTTAACAACGTTTGTATGCTGCTACGTATACTTAAGTCGGTTTAATTTTGCATACCTACAGTTTTAGATACAAATGGAAAATTATAATAGTTATGATTAAATATAGTAACATATGATATGAAGAGAGATTGGGCCCATTATGGACGGAAGCCGCTAAAGTTTCGCAGGTTATTGAGGCAGACATGCGTCCCAATAGAATAGAACGAGGAAAAAAAGATGTATAGAAAATTATGAACCAAAACAAATACTCTCTCAGTTCACTGGAAATGACTATATCTGATAGATTATTATATTTCTTTTGTACGGAAACTCCCGGATCTCTCTGAAGCCGAAATACGTTTCGAAGATTTTCTATTTCAAGCAAGTCTCACACTCTCCGGAAGTTTAATAATAAGTTCTTTGCCGGTTTATTTCGTTGCGAGGAAGGATATCCCGTGTTTGCCAGCGGAGATGAGAAGATTTATCCGTGGGAAGCTATCTGTACTAACTCGGTACCTCTGACTTCCTTGTTCCAGGGGCTCGGAGCAAAGCGTTGCATTCTGCTCGCATCATCGCTGATATAAGTCTTCTGTAATGCTTTATTGATCAATGGCATGTTGTTTTTAAGTTGCCGTATCTGTAGTCTTGAAAACTGATGATTTAAGTGGAAAGGCTACAGTGAAACTCATATCGAGACCTGTATATTTTATTTTATAGAACTTCTGGTCAATTACATTTTACTTCTTGCATAATTGTCAAATTTCTTTGTGGAATAAAAATACATTTCTAAAAAAACGATATATTTGAATATTTTTAACAACATTTTTAATGAAGGGTGAAGAAAGCGAATTTGAAATTGTTACAACTCATGGTTCGCGAGGTAAATAACAAAAAATATTTAAAGTGATTTATCTCAAAACTAAGTTTTTTGAGAAACAGCTTATTGCCAACAACGGGCAAATGTGATTCACGGTCAATGAATTTTTAATTTCAAAATATATTAAACTGATTGTTGGAACCAAGCGATAAAGCAAGTAGCAAAATAATTTTTTTAATTTAAAATGATATATTCTGTATTTGAAATGCATATTTCTTTTCACCAATTCCTGAATTGCTAATGATTTTTATATCTTAGACTGTGTTTATTAGAAAGATAAATTTTTGATCATTTCGTTTTTTCTGAATTCACTAACCAAATTTAAAAAGAGCGTCATTTCAATGATATAAACAGTTCAATGCGCATATATACACAGCCACATGCACTATTACACACACACGTGCAAACCTTTGCACTATACACATCACCGGGTAATTACTAAATATACAAACCACTTATAAGACATTTCAAAGAAACATATCACAGTTACCCAGTTAACCAACAGGTCTGTTAACTGTTTCATCAATGTAACCAATGTACTGTTTGTTTCAATAATATATATTTTTTTTTAAACATTAAAAAGTAATTGGATTATATGAAGTAAAAGTGAATGGCAGAAGAATTCACAGACGTTGGGGAACGATGGCATCATCAGAAGAGTATCAAATATCTTAAAACATAAACTCTTTCAGTAATTATTATTGACAACATTATTATTTTCACTTAATCCCGAGCAACGCCGGGTTCACGAAACTAGTATATTTTCAAAATACATTCAGATTCACTAATCCTACAATTATAATATCCCGTGGTTTTTCCGGGGTCTGTGCTAATAAATAAATTAAATACGTAATGCTGCACAAAATATTTGGTTTTTGTTTGACTACAAGAGATAATGCTTTTTATTGTACCTACCTTTGTATGTATAAATTCCCTGGATACAAAATCTAGAGAAACTTCGTATGCATAGGATTTATGCAGCTTTTCTCTAAAGGCCAGGGAGTTGGGGTGTAGAGCATTATGGTATTTGCAAACTCTACCCACGCTTTAAACTGTTATGTTTACGAACCAACAGGCTGCAAGTTAAATATGAAACATGTTTTTTGCTTCTCAAATACACACCTACATTACTTTACTTTACTAAACACTTTATCCTTGAGATAAAAAGTTCAATTTTCCATAAAATAATGGCAGCTTTTAGATTGTTATATTTTTATAGCGCAAGTTGACTGAAGATAGTAAGAAAATGATAAATGATAATGCTTGTTTCGTAAAAATGAGACATTGGCATGGAGATGTTTGTGAAAGATAGAAAGAGGAATGAAGGAGTTTTTTTTTAAAACGGTAGTTGAAAAGAAATCACTACTTACTTGAAACATAGTCTCGGGAAGATCTCAAGGGGGGTGGTGGCCTCGAGGGCAAGAGGAGGGCGGTGAAAGACTGCAAGGGGGCGGTGAAGGGCAGATATGGCGGATAATTTATAAAATATTTTTTTCTTAATAAATTTAATTATTGTTTTCTTACTAAATTTAATTACTGATCAGGTATTATTGATGGATTAATAGTATTTTTGTTATTTTTAGTACAACAAACTGTTATTATTTTTAATTTTAGAAAGTAACATCTCTGGGTAAAAAATACTTTCGGAATATTGAAAACCCATCCACTTCCATGATTATAAGTTAACAATTTGGCTTGTGCAATGATGGACGACTAAATTAGTAGAGAATATAACCCGTAACGGCCGAATGGGAATCATTAACTACAATGCTACCAACCAGTAGGTCTTGATATTTAAAAACACGTAGTTTTCGCTTTAAAATTTTTTCGCCGGTGACTTTACTTTCACACTTTTTTTATCAATACATTAGAAATATTTATTTATAAAATATTACAGTGACATCGCGTGATTTTTCAAGAAAACGGCGCTTTAAAAATTAGCCAAATATATATAAATATATTTTTTGGGAATTTTAGCTTTAATGGGTGCTTAACCCGTGCTGAGAAAATATCAAAATGTTAAAAATATGAAATGTGATATGAAAATATCTGGATTCGGTGAATTATTTTCCCATTTTATCTCTGGTGAGTTGACGTGATGTTCTTGTATTGTTTTGTATTTATTTTGCTTATATAATGCACTTGCATAATTTTCATTGACTAGATGATTATTTGTGGAAAAGTGTGTGGAAGGGTTTAGTTTTTCCTATGGGGAAGATTTAACCCGGACATGAAATAGGAAGTTATAAAAACAAATTTTTGATCCTGTTGTGTATAATATGTGTACTATATAGGCATATTTTTTATTATTTAAAGATAATATTTTTGAATATATAACCTTATAATGAATCGGATCGGCGTGGTAGATTCGGTGGGGAGGGGCGTTGAAGAATTACATATACATACTTCGAAAGTGGTCGGTAGGCAAGGTAAGGTTGAAAACTTCTGGCGTAGTGTGGAATATTGTTTAAAACACATTTTACAACATTTTAAAACCAGAGTTTTATTATTTAAAAGGAGTAAAATCATTTTTGTTTTCTTTTAATGAAATAAAAGAATCATCAATATACTTTTATGCGTGGCTTAATCGGGTTTATATTTTATTTACACTACTCACCGGAGAATAAGATATTTATCTACCACTTCCGTTCGTTAGCAAAGTGGGCATCGCATCTGGTTCCCACTCAGGCGTCGTGAATTTTTTTTTTGCCGGCTAAAATCTACATCACAGCACAAGCGACAATTTCCGCTAACCGTAGTCGTATTAGGAGATATTAAAATTATTGTCAGGTTATTCGTAACCCGGAAATATCTGTTTTTCTTTTTTCTGGTAGAACACAAGTTTTCAGAATGGAAACGTTGTTGTTTGAAACGGATTCAGCTATATTAAATAAACCCCAACCCAAAACCCAATAAACCCCAAGAAGAAAACCCCAACAACCCCCCATTGTCTTCCTTGCTTCACTTCTTTCAACCTCATCATATTCCAAGAATGGAGATACAATTCACCCCATCTCATGACCAATAGGTACATCAATATAGTACTGAAGCTATCATTGATATTGCTTCAACTTCATTATTAAATTGTATATACTGAACACAACACTCACAGCGTGTGTCCAAAGTTACGGCGAAACAATAAATATGCGTTTTGAAAAATTAAAAAAAAAACTCTCTCGTTTACTCGATTAAAAGAAGTTCATTCAAGAATCCAACGCACCGGCGTACGTCTAACTAACAGTTTAGAGAATAAAAGCAAAAAGGCGTCAAAGCTCATATCTGACGCGAGACGTGATACAAGGTGATCGTGCGGCGAGGTTTATAATACACACTCCCTCATTGTTCGTTGCAAGACCACGCCACTGTGTCAAACCAGGGGAATCCGAGCACTTAACTTGCGGGGCACGACAAAAATGTTTTTTTTTTGTTTTTATTTTCCTCCCCAAGTTGAACTTAAATGCTGCTCGGTTCTTTTCTAGTACGTGATTTGGCTGTGATAATCTCGCCTGAAATACACGAGAAGACGTTTCCTACATTTACTATTTGCTGCCTTCCGGATTTTGCGAACGACTGAAAAAAGGATCAACTTTCTCGTGACATTTGCTGTCATGCTCGTGAAAAACAAAATCAATAAATACATGTTTATATTATATTTACGTACTCGTGTAAAACAATATCAATACATACATATGTATATTATATTTATGTACTCGGATAAAACAAAATCGGAATACGTATTTTTGCACAAAACAACAAAATCGATATATTCGTACCCACAATCAATGTTGAGTATGTGTGCGTTTCGTCCATAAATATTATTCCTTTGTTTGTAGAAAACATGCTTTTGTCCATTTTTGCGTTGACGTCCATTCCCTTTAATGCTGTCACACTATCATTATTTTTTCACACTCAAATTTAATGACAGAGCCTGTGAAATGAAATGAATATTTTTTATGAGTGCGTCTTTATCGCTTTATTTCGGCAGAATAATTTAGTGGCATAGAAAATATAAAAGTTTTAAATCTGTAATGTTAAAAAAATATGTCGTTAACAAAAATGCAAACCTTCATGTTTGCGGTTTCCTGTTGGTTGGTTGAAGTTTTACGGGTTCGTTTGTGCGTGTTGTTTTGCAAAGACACCGATATTATAATCATCTTCTGCATAACTTGATCTCCACATAATACTAACATTTTTAAAACTAAGGACCAGTTGTTTCTCACAATTTGAATAATTCATCAAATTTCTAAGATGATTTTCAAAGCGTTCATGTTCTCTTTTCATGATTATGGGTCAGTTGCTGAACTGAATAATAACAGAACTTGAAAATTCACTTCGAAATTTGATGAATTGTTCAAATTCTGTGAAGCAACTTCAACTTCGCGTAATGATGATTAGGATTTTCGCGTAATGATATTACAATTTTTTAAATGTCGTTTTTTCATGTTCTTACAATTTTATTAATAAAGTTGACTGTTTCTAAATACGAGTATATCGATATTTTATTATTTCTATTTATAGTAAAAGAGTTCATTTACACATTTCACTAGGTATTTTGCACATAAGCGAAAGGATTTTTATTTCATTACAAATAATCCTTAAGGTGACGGTACTAGAGGACCTCCCCCTACTCCGACTTTATTTATGACAGCTCGCAATAGTCGCAACGCTTATGCGATGAGGCAAAATAATAAGGTACTATCAAACAGGGCTACGATCTTGATAGGATTAACCGGACACGGAACACACAAACAAGTTTACTGATAGACGTAATGCAAAGTGGTCGAGTCAGAATAGGACTTCACCACGTTTGCGAAATCAAAAAATTTTAATTTTATGTTTTATTGTTTTTACATAATACCAAAAATACAATACTTTATTTTACATTGATCCATTTTAAATAGGATATAAGAGCGTGTGGAGCGCGCATATACATTAATTTTAATCTTATTTACAAACTCTGGGTTTAAATATTATTGTTAACTAATTTTCAGAAATAATGCATTGATTTAATACCTTCGTACATCTGTGATTAATTTTAATATTTATGAAAAAAACAATCGGGACTGATTTCAGTCGGAAAATTTCTAATGCAACTGCGCAGAATAATGAGGGCAAATGGAGGTGGATAAAGAAAGGAAGATAGGAGAAAGTCGATGGAAAGTAGGAAGATGGGGATTAAAAAGAAGCGGCTTAATGTTCATACATATTATACGCTCAAGGGTTGTGAGGAGATGCTTTTAACATCGGTCAGTTGGGATTTGCTGCGTCATTATAAAAATGGGACTTTTAGCATCGTTTATAAAAACTAAGAATAGGATGAAATTTTTTATTAGGGGTTACCTTAATCGGATTTTAATTGAAGCTAATTGATGTATGTACTTATGTTATCTGAACTATTTTATTTTTTTATTATTTTGAATGGTGAAGTCGAGGGTCGGTATGATAAAGGATCGCATATTTTTTTGTAAATAGTTCATTTTTTGTACGTATCCAGGAAATAAAAAATAATTTAAAGTCCGTTGGGCAAACAAGCAAGAATAAGATTAATTAATTGCGAGCTTAAAGAGTAGAAATGCCCAACGCCATCTGTACAGGCGATTTCGAAGAAAAAAACAACTGATCCATTACATCGGAGAGAAAAGTGAATTACTTTGAAATACAAATTAATTTAAGTGAAATTTAATTTATGAATACAATAAAACACACACAATGACATCAAAAGTATAAAATGAACAGAAACTATACACTGAAAAGTAAGATATACAAGAATGCAGTTTTGTCGCTCCAATATCTACAGTGGCGACATCCTCGACAGCATAAGTAAGTGTGTCGATTTGTACAATGCATTGGTAATCATAACCGCATCGCAATTATATTAATGTTGAACTTAAAAAGGTACTATTATATATTATATTATAAAAAAAAACAAGACAAACATTTTTTGAATAAAACGAAGATACAATTGATTATTATGAACGAGTATAGACCCTCAAGTGTCCCTTAATACAGCGTTTGTTAGTATACGTAATATTTATACGCAATAACAAATATACAGAAGATAAATAAAGAACAAAAATAAAAATACAATTTGAAATTGAAAACTCTGAAATATATATATATATATAAATACGGACAGTCCACAAATATCTCAATCGATCATCCCTTGCATCCGCACACCGCAAATATAGAAACAATATTTTTGTTATTTTTTAGTGATAAAAATTAAATGTTTTGTTTCTAATCCAGAGTGGAAGATACTCATCGCCCGGGGGTTAGATCACCATTCAGAACTGATTCTTGCTTGAAATAGCTTTAGCCATGTTTGGTGATAGACAGGTACTTCCCTCCTTCATCTGTCTCACCTTCATCTGTCCCACCTCTTTCCCGTCTTCATTTACTTTAATCTAACAACATACCCTATCGGGAATTCCATAGTCTCACTGGCTCCAAAAAATAAAAAAAGGCAAAATGCTATTTTCGTATTAATATCTTACTCACGTTAAAGAATATATTATATTACATCATTTTCTCATACATTTTTGTTGAATGCGTAAAAATACAGGCTGTTGACGCATTGAAAACTTTAAACTTTTTTACAACGTCCGCGGTTAAATCTCCCGTCGGTTTTTCAGAAGCGGATTCACAGTCGCTGCCTGCTAGAAATAAATTGTTGCTTCGAAGCCATTTTCACTGCAGTTTTCACTTTGCAGTGCGCGAGAAGACTTTTGAATGTGAAAAACCAAGTAGCCGATGGAGGGTGGGAGAAGGAGGGGGTTACTGTTATTTAATCAGCATGTCTACGGAATCAGATACCAGAACAGAGTCATGCACTTTTGTAGAACTAGGAAGAACATCCAAAAATAATAACTCTAGTTTATTGAATAATCAGATAAAATTATCTTTTAGTGCTTTTTTAGACATGTTTCCAGTAAACCGCTCTGTTCTTCCCAGAAATCCCCTAATTACCCCATCCCCTTTGTTCAGCTCCCACTCCAACACCTAGAAATTTATATCGGTCAGTATTGTGTATTTTATGTTAGTTTTAATACTCTCCTGACGAAGGAAAGGTTCTTCCTAAACTATTTAAAAAAAAAATTAAATATTTTTTAAATTTATTTATTTATTTAATTCAAAAAACAGTTTTTACATAAAAAGCATACTCTGCACATCTCACTAGGGCATTCCTGTATCAAGATGTGCAGCTTTACAATAATATCATTTAAAAAAATACATATATGTAAATTTAAAATAATAACAACATTAAATTAAATTTAAACAAAAAAAGAAAAGTTTATGACACGGACGTTTCGAGACCGGTAGACAAAAATAAACAAAATTTTAGTAACAAATGTATGAAAAAAATAAAAACAAACAACAAAAAAGTCAACAAAAGAAGCATTATTAAGTAAGTTGGCAACAATAATATTCTTCTGTTAACTAAAGTACAAGGTACCTGTGCTGGCTTATCAGACACAAGCATAGGGTAACCATACTAACAATTACAACATGAATAATATGAATAATAGATTATAAGAAAAAATAAAAATAACTAAATAAAAAAAGGTAAATAATAACCGATAGGTAAGTAGATAATATTATAATAAAAAGTAAGTAAGTAAATATTTTAGCTAGACAATAATTAAAGTAAATATTAATACGATAATTAAGTAGATAATAATAATAATAAGTAACATAATAATAAATAACCAAAAGTTATTTTTAGAAGTAAATAAGTGCATGCGCAGTAAGTAAATAAGGATTGTATCGAAACAGAGCTTCCACAAGGAATTATGATATAAGCGACAACATGGGTGATCCAAAATCATCATTCTCAGCTAGTACGGAGATTTTGACCATTTTCTTGAATGAATTTAACGTACCTATAGTTTTTATATTTTCTCCAAGCATATTGTATAGCAACGGAGCTTTATATGAAAAACTCCTTTGTCCGAAGGATGTTCTGGTATACACCGGCTGATACATTAAAGAAGAACCCATTCTAGTGCTGCGCACTTGTTGAGATCTTTTAGCAGTAATAGTGTTGTTGAAAAATTTACAGAGAGCCTGTATTATGTACAACTGCCTTATTGTCATAATTTTGCTTTCACTATATAATAACTTTGATGGATACATAAAGTTTCTCTTATACATTATTTTTAAAATTAATTTTTGCGCAACATTCAAAGGCTCTAAGGTAGTCTTGTTACAAGAACCCCAACAGACAACATTATATGAAAGCATTGATTGAACTAGAGCATAATATACAGTTTTTAATGTAACTTTGTCCAATATGTTTCTTAGATTTTTGAAAATGTAGGCTAGCCTTCTTATTTTGTTTCTTAATGTAGTAATGTGATTGTTCCATTTTAAATTTTTATCAATAATTAAACCCAGGTATTTGATGTTGTCTACTCTTTCCAAAGATTGACAGTTACACTCCTGCACACAACAATGTATTTTTAATGAACTTTCCGTGTTGGTGACAGTGACTTTATATGTTAATGTTTAATTAGAGCTTGGATATTGTTCAAATCTTGGTGGTAGTAAACGATGAACAAAATAATATTTAATTAAACGCGTATTAATTATGTTACAACTTTTAGAGTGTTACAGCTCGTGTGAGAACAAACGTGTTTATTACATACTTGCGATTGTAACAATCATAAGTTTTTAATGAGTTATGGAAACTTCGAAATGTCGTTTCCAAGTTTAAATGACGTATTTACATATTCATTAAAAATCACCTTCAAATTTACATAGTTATTTAATCAATCTTTGAACTTACAGGGTTGCTTCTACCCTGGGAAAGTTATATTAAACTGTTGAAAATGGATGAAATGATTTTGAAAATTTTAATGAGCCCACGTAACTTCATTTCAATTCAAAATTATTTAAATTTCAATACCTCCGTATCACAATCATCCTTATTTAATAACTTAGAGTCTCAGCGCTTTTTCTTTTTTTATAAAAGAATTGAAAATATGGTGTAATTTTTTTGCAGGTAATTGGATATTTGTAAGCACTAAAGCAATGATGTAAAAGACATTACAAGCTGAAATAGTTGCGTTGGCTTAGAAAAGCTTCAAATAATAGATCTGATATTTCTTTTAGTTTCAATATAAAACAAATTTCTTTGTAAAGATAAATTTTTAAAAAGTTCCAGTCTACCAAAGCAATATACAGGAGCAAAAGTAATCACCCTATTGAAAAACGCTATAACTTTTGCAAATGGCACCAACTGTCGATTCAATTTTAACATTTGTAAAGTAAACAAACGCTGAAAACAAATCGACAAGACATAAATCGGTTTATTCCGTAAAAACGCGGAATAACAAGCTGAACCAAAGTTTATCATTAAAAAAAAATTACAGAAAAAGAACATCGGGTGGTTACTTTTGTCCCATCCTGTATATTAAATTCCGCTAGCCAGCCAATGCCAATTCGCATAAATACAAACAAATTGGAATGCGCAAAGAAGTATAATTTTCACCAAAAAGGGAAAAGACGTGTCGATGAGGAAAAAGAGAGTGCACGTTCCTACAGAACGGGAGGAAACGTCTTTCTTTTTAGCAGAACTGCGAGCGTATCTGTTATTCAAAAGGCCCCCTCGTTTCGCCCACCAAATTACTTTTCTTCGGCGGTTCATGCCTTCTCAAAGGGAGTACTAGTTGTTGCTTCTTCACATGCTTTATTATAGATTCGTTCGTACCGCCATACATAATATAATGTACATGTACAGTCCCCGGGGTGCCGGGTATAAAAAGATTCAACGCTGCAAAGTGGCTTCGTGATGAATTTTAATTTATGGTCCTTTCCGCGGGGAATAGATCGCCAATCTTGATCTCGTAAGCCCACTTGATTAGTTTTCCGGTAAGAATATCAATCAGCAAAACGTGTTCACCAGATTTTTATTTTATTTTTTTATTGTTGATACATTATTTTACAATATTTCATATTTTAATTCAGTAATGTTGGCCTCACTGGGTTGTTTACCCGTGCTGAGGCCCCCATTTTATAATATAAGAATTTATACATTAAAAAAAAGAAAAACAACATTAAAATAAAGATAAATTTAAGTGATGAATTAAAATAAAAAATTTATTTTAATTTTAATTTAAGATTACATGTAACATTCATTAAAAAAAACGTTCAATTTTACGGCAGCGTTGGTAAAAGCGTTATTCCCTAAAGGTCCCAGTTTGAGTCTTGTGTAGTTTTAATATTCATGTACTTGTATGATTGTCAATATTATATTCTACATACAATGCAAATACTTTACATTTACATATAGTACAAATACATTTACAAATACATTACATTGAAAAACACTGAAAAAACAATATTTGCAAGAAGGAAAAAACTGAAACAAATCAAGCCACGTTGGTCTCAGTTTATAACAGCACGTATTTTTTCTTATTGAATGTAAATGAAAATTATTCAAGTACTTCTAAGACTGTTATCTTTCTAATGTGGTCTACGTAGCCATCTTAGATCGAATTCTTCGACACATCTTGAATACCTCAAGTTTAATAAACCTACAATGAAAGTAGGCAATTGACTGATCTTATATGTTTGTATAAAATAATTGACGACCATCTTGATACTGCATTATGTCTGGGCATTATTAAAATAAATGCAATCCAGTAATTTTTCGGAAAATAAATATTCATTCTGGACTTGCAGAAAAGTCAACAGATGTCGCACATTAAAAAAAAAAAAAAGTTTCCTTTTCTGATTTTTCTGTTTCAGATTTTCGTTTAGAAATCACTAATATTGTCTTCAATATTTAAATATTACAATTTGAGGTTTTACTAAATAAAGTTATTCCGAAAAAAAAATTAAAAAAAAAAATTTAAAATAAATGTTCCCGATTCCCATTTTTTAAGACGCCACAGCTTATATCACCTGAATATATTTTTAAATAATATCTACTATCTTAGCCCTCTGACCCAAATCTGTCGAATATATAATATGTGATGAAGTAGACATTTTCATCGATAAAATATACGGATACAGAAAAAAATATTCTGCTGTAAAAAATATGTTGCCCTATTTATATAATATATTGCTTGCGTCTCTATCTGTGTATATTTGTGTCTTCTTTGTCTCTTGCCTTTCTTTGTACTATTTGTCATTTGAGTGAGCTTTTATATAATTTTTGTATTTTTATTTGTTTTATTATTTTATCTTCATTTAGATTTATGCAAAATTAATGTATCATACGTCTAAGTAGATTGTTGTAATTACTTGTAACTATTTGTGAATTAACTGTGTCTTTTATAACCGTGTTTGTATAATCATTAGTGAAAACTCAGTATAAATAAATATACATGGCGTCATTTTTTTTGTTGTTAAATTGAATATTTTAAGCTTTTGGCTCATGGTGAGAATAATAATGTGAGCTGAAGAAGTGATTTTTACTCAAAAATTCGAGAAATTACCCTTTGAGAGTTTTTTTTTACTTTATCAGCACGAAGATTATCTGCTTTAAAGTAAAAATGATTCCTACTATTTTTTTCTTTATCTAAATTTTGTATTTAATAAACAATATACAAACTCTTTCTGTGTCGTTTGAATCTTCTGATCATATTTTCAAAGGCGTTTACGTAAACAAGAGGCATGACAAGAAGTTTATTTAAACGCAATCTTTCAAAGGCAAAATTGTTTATCCAATTAAAATTAACTTGCCAAAGTTAAAGAACTCAGCGGCAGTAATTAAATTTTCTCAAAATTGTCGTTTAGTTGGCTCACTGCGGTTAAGTTAATTACAATTAAGTCAGCTTAAAGGTGAAAAGACACGAAATTAGAAGAAATAAAGTTTCTGGCAAAGTCCCAGGAGCTTGAATTCTGCTTGTAATTTGGCCAGTTCTGAGCGAGCGTTGATTATCTTGCAGAATTACACGAAAAACTGTACATAATGCAATTATTAACAAATTTCGTGTTGGTGAATAGTTTAAAAAAATTAAAATACCCTTTCATACACATGTTTTTATTGAACCTTTTTATATTACAATTTTGCATATTTTTATTTATTACGTTACGCATATACAGGGTTTTCCAATAAGAGGTGTTATTTTGATATTCAATCGTAGAAGATCAATGGTTTCGTTGCTTGTGTGGCACGTAGCGCCGTATTGTTGAACGTAAACGTTATCTAGATCAATACTATGTAATTCCAGCCATAAAAAATCATTAATTATCTCTCAATAGCGCAATTCATTCACCGTAACTGTGGCTCCAGCCTCATATTCGAAAAAGTAAGGTCAATGACTCCGCTGGACCATAAACCGCACCAAACAGTCACACATTGAGGCTAAAAAGGCTTTTCAACAATATCTCTTGGGTTTTCCGAGCCCCAGATGCGACAATTTTGCTTGTTGACGAAGCCACCGAGTTGGAAATGGGCCTCATCACTCAAGATGATTTGCATTTGATTCACTCAAGTGAATTTTAATAATTTCAATGCGTTGTTTATGCGTATATTTATTTATTTATTTACTTATTTAACGCCCAGAGGGCTTTTACATGTGGGTGGTACAAATTTAATGACAGTTTTGAAACATAAGAAAGAAAAGAAAGAAATAATAAAAATAAAATTACATAAGTATATGCGAGAAACAAAATTAAAAATATCAAGAACATAAATTATAAAATACAGCGATTTGACTGGTTTACAAAAATATAACTTCCATTTAGGAATAGTATTGAAATAGGTCTTTTACATAATCCACAAAATTCGCAAAGTTAATGTTAAATATATCGACATCACCTAAGTATTGGTTTCCCATAGTGTGAAACCATTGTATTGGGGAGTTCGCAATGTAATTTCGCTTATGTGTGTTGCAGTGGAATAGTGTATTTTGTCGTGTTGTTATTGTAGGTATTCGTAAGTTTATGAGTTGCAGAAGTTCGCAACAGTCGAATTTAGAGTTTAGAATCTTGAATAAAAAAGTTAAATCGTTTATTTTACGCCTGTCTTCCAATGTGTGTATTTTTAGAGTGTTTAATAAGAAATGATATTGTAAGTCTTCTAGTGGGATATTTAATTTAAAATTTATAAAACGCAGAAATTTTTTTTGTATTCGCTCAATGTTATTAATGTGAATTTTGTAAGAGGGAGACCAAACTACTGAGTTATATTCAATTATGCTTCTAACTAGAGATATGTATAACAGTTGGCTTGTATGGAGTTAAAGTTTTTAGTTGTTCTTAATACGAAGCCTAGTGTTTTCATGCCTTTGTTTACAATTTGGTGGATATGATTGGCGAAACTTAGTTTTTCATCCAAAATAATTCCGAGATCTCTCATTTCCGTGACTCTTTCTGAAGCTGTATTGTTAATGGAATATTCAAATAAAACAGGATTTTTATTTCTGCAGAAAGTCAGGGTTTTGCATTTGTCTACATTTAAAAACAGATTATTTTGTACGCACCAATCTTTAAACTTATTAATATTTGATTGTAGTATTTGGCAATGATATACATCAGTTATTTTTTTGTATAGCTTGATGTCATCAGCAAAGAGCAATACCTCGACATCGTCGAAGCAATTTGTTATATCGTTAATGAAAATGAGAAACAAAACGGGACCAAGGTGACTACCTTGTGGTAGGCCACTGGTCGCACAGAAAGCTTTCGATAGCAAAGATTTTATTTTAACAAATAGTTTACGATTAGTTAAATAGCTAGTAAACCATTTTAGCATGTTGTCTCTTACTCCTAGGGCAAATAGTTTTCGGGTTAGTAGTTTATGGGATACTTTGTCGAATGCTTTTGAAAAGTCTGTATATATGCAGTCGACTTGTTTATTTTTTGCAAAAGATTCTAATATAAAGTTTTGAAATATTGTTACGTTAGTTGCGGTTGATCTACCTTTGATAAAACCGTGTTGTTTTTGGTCGATTAGTTTTATTAATTTGGGATAGATTTCATCAAGGACCATTGATTCAAAAAGCTTAGAAAGTACTTACTGTATACAAATGGGGCAATAATTGGTTATGTCAGTGTCGTCTCCTTTTTTGAGGATAGGTGTAATGAAGCTCGATTTCCAGCGGCTTGGAAAATATCCAAGGAACAAGAGGCGGTTGAATAGTACTGTAAGCGGTTTAGATAATGCATTGGAGCATTTTTTAAGGAATATTGGTGGAATGTTGTCTGGGCCAGCAGATTTTTCAGTGTCTAAGGAAAGTAATTTCTGTTCGCAAGATTTTTGTGTGATATGGCAATTTGTTAAGTGTGTAGTATTACTAAATTTGTATTCGGGTATTTTATCATCGGGGGTTTCGTCATCGTATACGTTTTTGAAGAAATCTGAAAAAAGGTTTACAATGTCTTGTGTATTGTTTGCACTGATTCCATTCATTTGCATTATTGGTGGGTAATCCGTGTTTTCATTGTTTATTTTTTTTAGAAATTTCCAGAGATTTTTGGATTTAAAAACATTATTCTCGATGGTAGTTATGTACATTTTGTAGCAATGTTTAGAAAGATCTTTACATTTTTTCCTAGTTTCCCTAAAGTTTATATAATCAGCTATGGATTTGCTTTGTTTGAATTTTTTTTTATATCGTTCCATTTTGATAAATTGCGTAGTTTTTACTTGCCAAATGTAAAAATATTACAGCTTTAAAAGTAACATCTACCGAAATAGCGGGCTATTCAAAATAACACCTCTTATTGGAAAACCCTGTAGCTAAACGCATAATAGGAAGTACATAGCATTGTATAATAACTAGTAACAAATTATTGAGAATATTGAATAATAATAAAACTAATTAAATTCGTAATTAAAAAAAGTTTAAATTAATTAAAAGTGTGTGGAAGGGTTGTCTTTTTTCCTGTGGAGAAGATTTTAACCCGGACATAAAGTCGAAAAAATAAATTTTTTAAAATATGTGCTAGTATTATGTCCACTCTAGCGATTGGTCGTGTTTCTATGCATTTATCATGTTATTTAATTAATATCATTTCTCAAAATATTAGTACAAATCAAAATATAGAAAATAATCAAAATATGGAAACATATGAACTACTTAATACGGTTAAAAACCAATGAATCCATCTAGATTTTGTAATCTATCACATATTTGATTTTAGGTTCTCTAAATTTGGTACACTATACTAAGCGATCGAATCGTTTTCGAAAACTTGCTACCAAATTTTATATATGAATTAAATATCGACGAATTTCGTCACATGGAGAGAGTTCTAGCTGTGTATATCAGGTTTTATAAAGACTTTTTTAAGTTGTTCTTAAAAAAACTATTTTCAATTTGATAATATTATTTATAGTCAAATAATTGAAGAAAAAGTTAATTAGATCTTATATTTATCCACCCATAGTTGACAAAGTAAAGAAGTTGAGAAAAATGGATCTTTAAATAATCACACTTCAAATAAACATTGTATATTAAAGAACTAGGATCGGGGAACTATAAAATAATTTGTAACCTTTCTGACTTTTTATATAAATATGTAAGACTTCTAGAAATTTTAAAACTAGAGTAAAGAAGCACCTAAGGTGTTCGAATAATATTAATTATTCTAAATTTGCCAACCATATTTTGGATACAAATCGTAATTTTGATATAAATAAAGGGTTGAAAATTTTATACACAAATAAGTCAATAACAACTAAATTGACAGTCCTGCCATCGTTGTCACTATTCAATTCTATGTGCCGACTAAGAATATAAGACAAAATATAACATTCTTCTGCAATACATACACAACCAACTATCAGACACATTCACTAACCTATATGATGCATGATCTGGACAACAAGCTTGGGGGTACTATTGATATATTTATTAACTCCGTTTACAGAATCAAGCGTAATCTATAACAGCACTTTGTTTAATCAGCACTTTATTCGGCTTATATGTAGTATTGTGTCTATAATATTTTACGTTACTGTTACATGTTTTACTAATATTATTTAATATGATTTTTGATAGCTAACCAGATATATTCTGTTTTAAAATGTATGTAAAAGCCCGGTTGGGCAAATACAATGCCAATAAATTGGTTTTACATTGGAGGTTAGCCATATTATTACTTCTTGTATAAAATGTCTCTATTGAAAATTTCAGAAAGAAGAATAAGCACAGATTTAATACTGTTACAAAGAATACTACATTTTAAAATTGACTGTCCCGAAGTACTTAAATGTATCAATATCCATGTTCCCAAAAAATCATGCCGACTTTTCTTACCTTTTTACTTCAAAAACACCAGGACACTAGCTTACCAAAATTCTCCGATTCCGAGACTTCACGATCTCGGAAACAAATATTCTGATCTGGGTGATATATTTCATTAGAAAACTAATCAGTATAAATGTTGTATATTCTATCACTTTTATTCTTCTAGACACAAATAGACCTATGCACCCATATAACTTCTCCGCTTCTACTATATTGTTTTGTTGAATCTTTTAAATTCAATTATATGCGTGAGGATTCATTTTTGCCATTATGTTTACATTCTTCTTTATTGTATTAATTTTTAATTGTTTACTCTGATACAAAATACTTGTATTTTTTTTAAAGAAAAGCCCAATAGGTCATGTAATAAATAAATAAATAAATATTACGCCAAAAATCGCTCAGTGGTTGTCATATCAAGTCGATATTAAAAACTGGCTAGGCAGTTTGCCTGTCCTAAGAAACCAAATGCTGCACTTAGGCGTAATGTATTATTCTTAAATTATTGATAGAATTATTTTTTTCTTCTTAGAACCTCCTGTGTTCTTATTTTTTTCTTCTTAGAACCTCCTGTACAGTCACATAAAATGCCTTATTCAAAACAATGTTAGAACCTTTTATTTAAATCAAAGGATAAACAAGAGATGCAGATAAGTAGACTAAGTAGGTAGGTATTTTCATGATAGCATTCATACTATATTGAAAATTCAGTAAAGTATAATAAGAAGCCCGCATCTTTGGGGAGAGCTTTATGGGAAACCTTTTGTTCTTTTGCTGTACGCAATGAACCTAATGATGAAGAGGATTATTATTTTGTTAAAAACATATTTTGCGACACAATACAGAGTTATACTGATCGAGGTCATTGAGCTATGACTAACCTTGGTAAGCACGGTCTAGAGTAGAAGATAGTGTAAGAATTTAAACGTTCTTGAGATGTCTTTGGCCGTGTGTTTGGTGACCAGATGTGAATAGCCAGGTACTTCCGCACCTTTCTCTACCCCATCTCCATCCTCTCAAATTTCCAATTGGGGATGACATATTCTCACTGGCTCTAGACGGATGGGAGAGGTTGGGACTCTTGTGCTGTTTCAAAAAATCACTGGATTTTATAGTTGTGGGATTTTTGAATCGTCGTCAGTCATAAATAAAAATTATGAATTGTTTCATTTTTTTTTGTTAACAAATAATTAGAGAGACCTACCTTTGGAATGAACACCGTTAGTAAATTAAAATGATTATTAATGAATCAGATTTAGAAGAGTGTCAATTTTCAAAAGATCGTTTATACTGTCGAATATTTAAATAATACACATTTCAATTAAAGCATTATCTCTCAATAGTATAAAACAAAGTAGCTTACCCGCGTCTGCCTGTTTGTGCGCTTAGTTCTTCTAAACTACGGAACGGATTTTGATAGGATTTTCACTATCAATCAGAATATATTTTCCGGAAGGATTATGTACATAAAACATGCATATTATATTCATAGAAAGTAGATAAAGGTCGATGTTTTGTAATCAAGTCGTAAAAAATTTTTTTTTGGTCGCTTAACCTTATGAGATACATCCAAATAAAGTACGAGTAGGTACTACGAAATTGTATTTTTTAAAAAAGCTTACAGAAAAGTCCACAATGGCATATATTATCACCTAGTGATAACCCTCCATCAACCCCGGGTACTCGTACGCTAGTTAAATAATAAAATAATATTATTACCTAGTTCATCGGTCCCAATTTTGTAAATTTAAATTCATTGAACTTAATTAATTTTTAAATAATTCATCAGTAACAAAATTTAAATCACGCACGCACCCAAGTACCGACAACCTAAAATATATGAAACGGTTAATTATTGTAAATTGTATATATACATAGGTAGTTACTAGGGTACTGCTAATATAGTTGGTTAATAAAATCAACACCGCAAAACCTAAATACTGTTTACAAGCAAAACTTTTGCAATTTTGTTCAGAAAATAATCCCGAAATCTTTCTGTTTTCTTCTTCAAGTTAAATGTAAAAAACCGTTAACCCCTCAGGCTAATTTGTTCGCTTTGGGGAACAACTCGTATGGTCTCACAGAAAACACTGTGTCTCTATTTTAATGTCATGAAAGAGAAAACACCAAGTTTTATATTCAAATCTATAAGTTCACCACGGAAGAATTAAAATATACACCTCTTTGAGACCAAAAGTTTTGACCACAATTTTAGAAATATTTATGAAACTTTGTGTTTTTTTTACTAATTATTGTTATAGGAAACGATAACAATGGTAAGGTTAGCCATTTTTAAAACTTTTTATGTTTACATTCAAAAATTTTATCACCTTCAAACAGATTTTAGTTTTCGGATAAGTTCAGAAATATTCATATTAATTTGGATTTTATTACAAAGACCTTCTGACGAAATCTGCCAGAGGCCTGAGGGGTTGAAAACGTTTAGATTTCCCCGCTTTATATAGAAGAAAAGTAAAATATTTATTATGGATATGAAACTAGAGTCCGGCGAGCAAATGAAACAGAGATGAAGGAGTTGAAGTTTCGATTGCTTCTTCACACGATGAGTGTATTTTTTATTGAAAAAAAGGCTGTTAAAGGCAAGTGTGGGTGACGTCACGGGATATCAACCGGCTTTTGTCGGAATACGCGCTGACAGGAATATTAACAATATTATTGGACGAAAAATGGAATTTAAAAAACCTGCTTCCATTTCGGCAGAGTCAAAGATTCGCGTAGGCTCACGAAATAACGAATTCAATTTAAAGTTTGGAAAATATGAGTTTTGTCTTTGAATTTGCTTTATTTATTCTGTATTCATATTTTGAATTTATCATATTATTTTGAATTTGCGCAATAGTCTAGGCACATGCCCGTTTATGACAACAGAGCATGAAAACATAATTTATTTATTATTTATTAACGCCGATTATAGCGGCTTTTACAAAAAAATAACATTTGTTATACATATTAATACAGAATATACATAGATAAAAAAATATAAATATAAAATACATAAAAGAGAACAATAGAAATAGTTATTATAAATACAATACAACAATTGTTTATATATTAATATATATATATAAATATATAAACAATTCATATACAATAAATCCCGGATAAATTAATACTTTAAAACTATATTTGATTATAATCAATCTGAGAAGCGCTGACATACAGTTTTAATTAAATAGTGTTTGTATGAGGTTAAGCTAGTAATGTTTATAGATTCATCCAAAACATATTTATTACCAAGTACATGTAGGCGATTTATTATGGAATTGAGTTCAGCGTTAGATCCTGTATTGTTGCAATGATAGGGTAATTTGAAACGAACTGATCGACTAGGTACATGGAAACATATTAACGAAAGAAGTTCAGGGGAGTTCAACAGGTTGGTAACGATTTTAAATAAATAAAATAGGTCAAAACAAATTCTTCTTTCTTTTAATGTATCGAGTCCCAATAATTGTAACAGAGAGGGGTAATTAATGTTTTCGACGAATATTCCCAATTTAAAATTAATATAACGTAAAAATTTATGTTGGACTCGCTCAAGGGAATTCTCATGTACACTGTAGTAAGGACTCCAAATGGTGGTGTTAAATTCTAGTTGGCTTCTAACAAGTGAAGTTTAAAGTAATTTGACAGTTTTTAAATTTTTAAAATCCTTTGAAATCCGTAAGACAAATCCTAACATTTGCATTGCTTTACTGGTTATATTATTAATGTGTTTAATGAATGTTAATTTAGTGTCAAATGTTATACCAAGGTCTCGTATTTCATCCACAGATAATAAGGTGTGATTATTGAGAAAGTAGGTGAACAAAAATGGGTTTTTTTTTCTGTGGAATCTCATAAGTTGACATTTTTTTACATTAAGAGTTAATTTGTTTTTAAGACACCAATCGTAAAAGCTATTAATATTAGATTGAAGTGTTAGACAGTCCTCGATATTGTCAATAATTCTATATATCTTCATATCATCAGCGAACATTAGAATGAGAACACGGGTGAATATGTTTGTTACGTCGTTAATGAATAAATTAAAAAGTAAAGGACCAAGATGCGAACCCTGGGGTACGCCACTGGAAGCTTCGAACATGTAGGATAAGTGATCATTAATACAGACAGTTAACTGACGCCTAAGTAGGTAACTCTTAAACCAAGATAAAAGGTTTCCATTAATGCCGAGTTTCAAAAGTTTATTAATGAGGATTTTATGACAGACCTTATCAAACGCCTTACTGAAGTCGGTATATATAGAATCAACTTGTTGTTTGTTGGCAAGTGCATTGGAAATAAAATTTTCATATAATGTTAGGTTAGTCAAAGTTGATCTGCCGGAGATAAAGCCGTGTTGACAAGTTGCGATACAAGAGTTTACAAAGAAGCTGATTTTCTTAAGAATCAATTTCTCAAAAAGTTTAGGTATAGACGATTGAATACAGATAGGCCGATAATTTTCAACAAAGGATTTATCACCACTTTTAAATACAGGAGTTAGGTAGCTAAGTTTCCATATTTGTGGAAAGTGTCCTGTGGAGAGTGACTTGTTGAACAGTATATTAAGCGGAACAGATAAACTTTGGACACAATTCTTAAGTAAGATGGAAGGAATCTTATCAGGTCCCGAGCTCGTTTTGGGTTCAAGTGATTTAATACAGACTATAATGTCTTCAATATCAATGTGTATTTGCGATAAGTGTAAATTTATATCCGAATTGAAGTAAGGAATTAAGTCATCTGGAATATCAGCTTCATACACGTCCTTAAAGTAATCAGCAAACATGTTAACAATTTCATAAATTTTACTGGAGCTATTTTGTCTGTAACGTATATTACCAGAAATACCAGCATCATTGTTTTTCATTGATTTTGTGTATTTCCAAAAGTATTTTACATCATGAAGTATCGTGTTCTCAACCGAATTAATGTAATTTTTATAACTATTTATAAATTAAGAATTATTTCGATTAACTGCAGATCGGTCCGTAGCTCCGAAAAATTTATTCACGATCTCTGCGAATCATATGACATTATACTAGTCCAAGAAACATGGCTACTCCCAACCGAGATTGAATTTTTATCTAATATTCACCCGCATTTCAATAGCTTGGGCACCTCTGCCGTCAATATAGCTAACGGTCCCCTACTAGGTCGGCCGTACGGCGGAGTGGGAATAATTTACAAGCAAAACTTAAGGGTTACCACAATCCCGATGGACAATTGTCGTATGGCCGGAATCGAGGTGAGTCTAAATACTGAAAATTTAACCATCTTCACAATCTATATGCCGACTTGCTTAACTGACAACTTTGTGGAGTTTACCAACTGCCTGGCCTCCTTACAAACGATCATTGATGACAAAGATTATATCAATTCAATTATTATCGGAGACTTCAACGCTAATCCCGACTCACTCTTTGGAATAGAGCTAAAATCTTTTTGTCAAGAATTCGAATACATTTGTGCCGACACCGAAATTTTACCTGAGAATTCTTACACATACGTCAGTGACGCGCATAGTACTACCAGGTGGTTAGACCACTGTCTAGTTACAAAAAATATTTACAAACAAATTATCGATATGAAAATACATTACGATGTTGATTGGACTGACCACCGACCCCTCGAAATAACTTTAAATACGAATGGAATAGTAACATCGGAAGTATTTTCATCTATATTAAGGGATCCAGCATTATGGAATCCGAAAAATATACGTGATATCGGAATTTACAACTCATGTTCGCAAACTTATCTAGCTAAAATCAACCCAAAAAATACATCTCTTGAGGACGGTGGCAACCCCGAACGTGCCAAAATAAAACACCTCTACGGATGTATAGTACAAGCATTACGAGACAGTGCCACTAGTATATTTAGAAATACTACTACACCAAAATATAAGCAAGTTTGTGGATGGAATGAATTTGTCGCAGACAAATACGAAAAATCAAGACAAGCGATGCTCACCTGGATTGATAATGGGAGACCGCACAATGGTCCCATCGCCGAGGATAGAAGGACAAAGCGTGCCGCCTTCAAAACAGCTCTAAAACAATGCCAAAAGAATTCGACACAACTCCAGATGGATAAAATAGCAGCGGACTTAGATAATCGGGACTTCAAATCATTTTGGAACAAGTCTAATAAAATGTTGAACATGCGTTCCAAAGTTTCGTGCAACATAAACGGAGAAACAAATCCTGAAGTAATTGCCAATATTTTCAAAAAACATTTCGCGACTACTACGCCGACCATCTCCTCAAACGAAACGCATTTGAACGCCTATGATGATATTGACCCCATAGTCACTGCAAACATGGTGAAAACCGCCATTAAAAACATGAAATCCGGAACATCAGCAGGACATGACGGCTTAAGTATCGAACACGTCAAACATGCAGGGGTAGCGATTCTGAAACTACTGGCAACATTGTTTACCGATATCATAAAGAGTGGTTATCTACCCAAAGACATGACAAAGACAATCATAATACCGATAGTAAAATCTAAACTGACAGACATAACTTTACAGGAAAATTACAGACCGATATCCATCGCCACAGCGACCGCCAGAATATTTGAACGAGTTCTCTTAGACCAAGTCGGACCCCAATTGAAAACGAAAGACAATCAGATGGGTTTCAAAACAGAATGCTCCACGGACTCAGCCATATTCTGCGTAAAACGGACGCTGGAATACTACAGGAAAAGAAAAACAACAACTTACGCATGCTTTTTGGATCTTAGTAAGGCATTCGACAGAGTTTCCCACCCCCTACTATGGAAAAAACTAAAGGAAAGAGGGATACCATGGAAAGTGGTAAAAATTCTCGAATCATGGCATCGCCAACAGGAAAACCTTGTAAAGTGGAAAGATGGATTCTCAGAACCCTATTTCTTGAAAAGCGGGGTCAGACAGGGTGGATGTATGTCCCCAGTACTGTTCAACTTATACATGGACGAATTAACCCACAGGTTAAACAATGCTGGAGTGGGCTGCCACATCGGAGGTCTATGTGTTAACAATATGAGCTACGCAGATGATATGGTTCTGATGGCACCGTCAATACGGGGATTAAGAATTCTCCTGAAAATCTGTGAGGAATTTGCTCACGAAACCAACATGATCTATAATGCGAAAAAAACAGCACTGTTGGTCATAAAACACGGGGAAGGCCCAAAAAACATTCCCCCAGTCTTTTTGAATGGTGAGATTCTGAAAACAGTAGAAACCACAAAATATCTAGGACATATCATCAACAACAAGTTAACGGATGATGAAGATATTGACAGGCAGAGGCGTGTACTGAGCATAAAATGTAACATGCTCAGTAGAAGATTCCGGCTCTGTAGTCCACGAGTGAAAAGGACGCTCTTCTTAGCCTTTTGCACCACCCTGTACACATGCGAGCTCTGGGCTAATTTCAAGAAAAGAACAATGGAAAGGCTTCGGGTTCAATATAATAACGCTTACCGATTGATGTTCGGACTCCCCAGGCACTGCAGTGCCTCCTCGATGTTAACAGAAGGGCGAGTTCCAGGATTTACAGCTCTGTTAAGAACCAGGATTGCAGGACTGAGGGAAAGGATAAACCATTCCAGAAACACTATTATCATAGAATCGCGTCTGACTTCAGGATCGAGCATTGAAGACCATTGGAGAAAGATACTTGCTCCCACAATCTTAGATCCGTTGGATTCCCGTGCTTCTCTGCTTTAACTTAATTTCATTTTTAATTTTTTTAATCTCTTTTTATTTATTGTATTTATGTTACTCTATGTAAATATTATTTGTACTTATCTCATCTATGGGATGTGTGGGATTGCACTAACCTCCCCACATCCTGGAATAAAGAATTTATTATTATTATTATTATTATTATAACATCTTTTTGTCATTTTTTTGCAATCTCTTCTAATATTGTTGAATGCCGTATAGTTGGGAATTGTTCTGTGTTCTTTATATTTTTTATGTGTTTCTTTTTTAATAACAATTAACTGAATTAATTCTTTGCTGAACCATATCGGATACTTTCGTACTTTATGATAAATTAGAGGAATTGTGTCGGAAATGATACTATTCAGTTGAGAGTAAAATAGTTCTACGCTATAGTTGAGATCACCTTCCTTGAGAACAGACCAATTTACTTTGTTAAGTGCATGATTAATGTCCTGGTAATTAGCATTAATGAAATTACGACTACAATTTTTAATTAGAGGGTCACACTCTATTGTAATAGGTACTAGTATTGTAAGTGGAGGGTGGTGACTATCAATTGGGTCAAAGGATTCGGCTGACTCATAGACTTTTATACCCTCATCAGTAGAAAAAATTAAATTAAGTGTCCGATTACTACAATTCAGCACATTGTTACATTGAAATAGACCTAAATAGTTCGACATGTCTAAGATTTCTCTCTCGCACGCCGTTAATGGTAAGTAATCCAAATCATTAAATTTACAATTAGGTAGGTTATAATCACCGCAAATTATAATATTGTGATTAGGGTGGTTAGATTTGAGTAGCTCGACATCTTCACAGTGATTTTTTTACATTATTATATTAGAATTTGGTGGAATATATACACATCCGATGATAGTTTTTTTGGATTTATCGTTTAACATTACAAAAATTTGCTCAACATCATTGTTTTTGTTTTTTAATAATTTCGATGAAATTTTTTTATTTACTGCTATCAAGACGCCTCCTCCTCTTGATTTGGAGCTGGTGTTCCGATTTCGGTCAACTCGGTAGATACTGTGGTTAGGTAGACCGAGCTCCGCTGAGTATATCGATGGTTCCAGCCAGGTCTCAGAGAGTATGATGATGTCCTGTGTGATGGTGGGTGCATTAGTTCTAAAGTCACTGAGTTTAGTCCGAAGTCCCCTGACGTTCTGGTAGAAGATGTAACGTGGCGCGGTTATAAGTTTTTTGGTATATTTATTATAATTTTGGGTCTATTGTTGATATATTTGATAATTAAATTATTTTCTCCCTTGCTTTTTCGATCTTCCAGCTCCTTCCACAAGTTTTGTACTTCTTGCCGTTGAAGCATTGTTAAGTCGTTCTTGGTCTTGATAATTACATTTCCATACGGTATTCCTTTTTTCTGTAGAACAGTTCTGGCTTGAAATTTATCGGACAGTTCGACCTTGATGGGGCGTGTTTTATTAGTGTCCTTCTTACCCAATCGATACACTTTAATTAGCGAGGTATCTACATTATCAACATTGTTAAGAATATTCTTGACATTATTCAGATCTTCACTCATTGTTGCAGTTTGAGAATTACCCGAGCTTTCAGGAACATTGAACATTATTACATTTTTAGATCGCGATTTTTTCTCGTCCATTTCATTCAAAGTTTCGCAAATTCCTGTTAGTTGTTCCGTTTCGATGTTGGTAGTTGATAAATTTTTGGAATGATTAGGTGAAATGTTCCTGTAGGCATTCAATTCACCTTCAAGAAAACCAACTTTTGTGGAAACCAAACTAATATTGCCTAGTAGCACTGAGAGTTGAGGCGTTAATTTACCCATTTGTTCTTTAGTAAATTTATTAGTGGGATCCATGATGGTCGTATTTAAATCACGTATAATATTGTTTGCTAATGTGATGAATGCATATGTATCGCAGGAGTCCATGATAAAGTAGCTGGCGAGATAGGTTTAGCTGCCCTGACTTGTATCGGCGGGAAGGAGTGAGTACTTGCGCTGAGCGGCTAGTACGGACACGCACACAGTCACACTAGAGTAGTAAGTCGCGCTCGGTGGAATTAGGTACCTAATAGCGTACCTAATAATAATTTTAATAATAATAAAAGGTTGTCTGTCTGGGTCTTGGTTAATGAGCACATAAGCCGGTACTTTGATGCTGATAAGATATGATTGAAAGCTAAGGTAAGATAAGGTGAACATTGGTTAGGTAAGGTTGAAAGCTAAGGTGAGAATTTGGTAAGATACAATTGAAAGCTAAGGTGAGACATTGTTAAGACTAATTATAATAATAAAATTGACACTAAAATTGACTAATTATAATAATAAAGGAAAGAAATATATTGCATATTTAAATAGTGAGAAAACTGATGAAGTTTTTTCACATGATTATATCTAATCGGGAGAATGTTGTGACGATGAATTTATTGGAAAAGGGGAAGAGAAATGTCGGGAAGAACCCGGCTATAATGGTAGTGTTTCACCAGGGTGGTACAGAAAGTATCTACTATTCTGGAATGTGCTTATTTTACCGAAATACACTCCGGAATTTAAACCCGTGACCTGAGTTCAAATTCGAGAGCCTTACCCCTCGACTACGGAGGTCGTCAGTAGGATGATAAATAGTTATCATTTGCCCCATAGACTCCAAAACTAATGGACCGATTTCGACAAAAATTTTAAGTTCTTATTAGTAGCATGAGTGATCAGAGTCTAGTTTGAATGGTAGGAGAAGTCGAAGACGCCCATCAAATTCTTAAGTTATTATCTCTGCACTGAAATGAGATACAGAGTCGAATAAATTTCGATATAATGTGTTTATTCAATAATAATAATGTGGTATACAGTTGTGAGTGGCGGAAAAAATTCAGGACGCCCGAGGAAGATTTAACCCATTTCTCTGCACTAGTATGAGATACTTAGTCGAATGAAAGTCGATATAATGTAACTTTTTAACAAAAACAATAATGATTTCATGAGACTACATGAAATGAGTGGTAGAAAAAGTCTGGGACGTCCGAGGAAGACATAAATCAAATAATTATTTGTGGTAAAATGAGGCACAAGTGATGAACGAAGAAAAATGTGTAAGGAGAATGTATGACGTAGAAGACAATGGCAGAAGAATTCTAAGACACTTGAGGAAGACCTGGCACGTTCAAGTGAAACAATTTATCATGACAACAAAGTTTAAATTATTTCCACATTAAATATACGTCCAGTTTTCAGTTCCCCAGAATTACCCGACCTCAAAACTCTACTCCAAATCATTCATAACCGGGAGCAACGCTGGGTTCACTTCAGCTAGTACCTACATAATAAAATAAAAATCACAGAGGTAAGTTATAAGTTGAACGCGTATAATGATATAATATTAGTCAACGTTAGTTACATGCCATTTTATTATTACCATATTACAAATGAGGAGGTCCTCCAAAGAATCGAAGGAGGAAGGCACCTGCTCAGGACCTTGTCCGAAAGGCGTGCAAGATGGATCGGCCATGTTATACGACAAGAAGGCCTCTTGCATGTCATAATGGAGGGTATGACCGAGGGGTCCAAATCTCTAGGGGACGCCCACGCCGAGAGTACCTGGAGGACCTGCTGGTGGACGTGCGCTGCTCATCATATGCAGAAGTCAAAAGTGCCGAACAAAACAGGGAAGAATGGAAGAGGAGATTAGATGAAATTGCTGCAAACCAATCCCAGGATTGAAACCAGAGAGAGAGAGAGTTACATACAACATTCTCAGAATTAAAAAATTATAATCCCACTGGCTCTGAACAGTTCGGCGGTAGTAAAAAAATACATAAATAAATAACGACGCATGTATTAAAGCTATTTAAAATAATAAAAAAACTAACCTCTCTCATCCCACATAAAAAGTATTTAAAAGAAACCCTTTTTGTTTTATGGTCGAATCAATTGTGGTGGGCAACTGTATCCAGCCAACCCGGGGCAGAGGTCAGAAACATTATGCAACTCCTAGTTTTATATCACAGGCCGTTAAAGCTTATTTTAAGGCCATAGCCACAACGTAAATGTTATGTTTTATACCGCACACAATGCCAAACACACATTCTGTCGAAAACAACTCGTACATATCTACCCTATACAGCAACCAGTTCCTAAGTAAATTATGGAACGGTCTGTTTCGCAATATATACATACAGTAGGTGGCCATCATATTAGGACCAGTGGCCTTTTTTGCATTATCTAATTTGGATATATTTTCAAGGAAATATTATAATGACGACAATGCAATTGAAAGCTTTTCAATTTATCATACGGTCGGTGACTGAGTTGACATCGAGTTTGGGTCCCACCCAGGCATAGTGTGTTCAATTCCTCAGCTGGCTAAGTTCTCCGTCATAACATAAGCAACAAAAATCTCTTACTTTGGTGGTTGTAGGAGAAATTTCAAATATTGTCAGGTCATTCGTAACATATTAATATTTGCTGAAATTACCTTTGTTAGAAATCACGGCTTCAATACGCCGCCCGTGGAATGCTCGGTTTTCTTTTTTTAATCTGGCAACTCTGGGTCATGTTGCCATAGCCACGAAAAACATTTCTCTAAGATCTTGCTTGGTAGTTAAGACTTCTTTTACTATGTTTCGTTTATTTTAATAGAGTTTACATATTTTATATAAGAGTTTATTTACTCAATGCACTCATCATTTAAAAAAGACACGAAATAAATATGAATTAATCTACATGAAAATGAAACACTTTGTAAAAACCACTTTTTTATGTAATTTTGCAACTATTGAAGAATTAATTTATCTATTCATTTGTGAATTTAAACTGTTTATTTATTGTTTAGGATCATTTACAGACTATTAACATGAAAAAAAATCATTAGATAAGCGCTGCAAAAAACGTATATGTCAACAGTCCACTTAAAAATGTTCACATCATGCACAATTTAAGTGTCATTATACACTTTGTATTAACAAAAAATATAAAAAGCAAAACGTGAGCAAAGGTAAAAAAAAAGGAGAAAGAGATATCAAAAACAAAACATACAGATAAATGTATGATCTAAAAAACAAAAATAAAACAGAAAACAAATAGAGTAAATAAAAAAACAAACAAACATTCACAATCTATTGCTAATTTGTTTTTTAAAATTTGTTATTTTTAATGTGTGTTCCTAATGTGTTGGCCACCCACTGTACACGGATTTCGAGTTCCGGAACACATTTTATAAGCTCGAGTAGCATTTATTGTTATTTTCGTACGTTCTGTTCCGGTCCCAAACTGATTACAATTATAATTAATAACGCTTACAATTATAATTATAGCTTTACGTATACTTTTTCGTTTGCTTAAGTTAAATTGTTTTTAGTATGTACGGTGCCCATACATTTCCCACCTACAGTTAAAGAGGATAAAATCTCTGGAAGTAGGGAAGGGAATGAAGTGGGGAAGGAGGTGAGGAAGTTTAAATCTGGTCACCAAATACGGCTAGCGCCATTTTAAGAAAGGTTTCAATTCTGAACGGTGATCTTTCACCGGGGCAGTACTAAGAGTATCTGCCACTCTGGAACGTGCCGCAAATATACTGTGTAATATTTTATACTAATAATTTTCCAAATAACACTTAAAAATTGAATAAAAATTATTCACGGGTTCCGAATTTCCGCAGGCGCCGCTATCGAGTGAAAAACGATGTGGACGGAGAATGAATTTCAAGATGGTATATAAAAACACAGTAAGTTCCTTTTATATAAGAATAAAGACAGTAATTTTTGACGCATTTACAACGTTTTTTTTACAGAAACAGAAATACTACTTTTTTACCAACAGCGATGAAATTGCGATAACGTAAAAAACAATATAATTTTTATTTTAATGCATCTATTTGAATTTCACTTTTTTTCGTTAGTGTATTAATTAAAACTAGCAGTTAAAAACCCGCGGAGCGGGTTTTTAACTAGGCCCTTTTTTCTAGGCCCTGCGGGCGGCTCTTGGTTGGGCTTCGCCCATTTTAGGTGATGTTAACAACAGTTACATTTAATAGATAGATATTAGGACATTCACAGAGAGAGGGAGAGTATATATTGTTAAAACACGGAACAGGAAGGAGTTAATTAATAATAACATGCTAAATTTACGCATAATAAGAATGACAGTTGTTTGAATAAATGAAATTTTACGTATTTGTGATGGATTATTTCAAATTAAACACTATTATTGACTACATGTCTACAACTGATATTAGCTGTAATCTTAGGTACCTAATATAATTAGCTCATAGGAGACTTGCAGTGCTTAAATATGTGTTACAACCGTCAATGTCTACAAGTTGAATCAATATCGTTTAGTTTGTCACAATTAAAAATAGTTATAACAAAGTTGACTTAAATAATAGATTATTACATATTGATTAATTGTACCCGTGTTTATGAATAAAAGGAGGAGAATTGTGCGATGAGATTAGCAGTCGATTTAATTAAAAGGTGTTAATTTTACTCCAACTGGTGGTAATTCTTTACCTACAACTGTTACTGTATCTAATAAAGTTTAAAGTTAGATTATATATACAACATCATCAGGAGAGTAAAAAATCTATATATAAAGGTAGATTATTACAATATAGCGCCCCTGAGGTGATATCTCACGAAAGCGGCGCTATGCAAATTGTCCAAAAAATGAATAAATATAATGTTTACATTTTATTGTGTATACACCGAAGTCAAAAATTAAATATAGATTGCAATTGTGAAAGAAGAAGGGGAAGGAGGGGGGAGGGGTAAGAGTAGACTGGGTTTATAATAATTAGGAATTACAATATCGCTAGACGGGAAAGACCAGTTGAGTTGGAAAATATTTAAAAGAGAGTTTATAAAAAAATTCTTGTTAATTATATCTGCTTTTATAATAACATGTTTCCTCATTTCTAAAATTTGAAAATTTCTTATAGTGAAGTATTTAAAGACCTGAAAAAAATAAATAGCATATAACCATAAAACAATATATTCATAAGACAAATAGCATTTAATAACGGTTATTCTAATAAATTGATAGTTGAAATACTAAATAAAAAAATTAAACATATTCTCTTCAAACGGTCTTTCTAAAGATAGAAATAAACAATGGCGTAGAATTCTGTTTGTGGATAACGATACTTCTAAAATTATATATAAAAACAATCCTGGTACTATTCAACTGGCGTTTTACACTAATAACAATGAAGAAATATATTCTTAATAATAAAGCTAGCAAAATTCAAACAAAAAAATCAGGAGTTTAAAAACTCAATTGGGATGATTGTAATTTCTTTTATAAAGGTAGAATCAATAGAAACTTTGAAGTCAGAACTAAAGAATATCGCAGGGCTCTAAATGGAAATAGTGAATCTGAGTTTGCAAATCATCTTTTGAATAATGATCACACTTTCAATAAAAAAATCAGGTCTTAAAATACTTCACTCAGGATATAAAGCACCGCAAATAAATAATTTTGAAATTTTTGAAATTAGAAAACATGTCAATATAAAATCAGTTATAATTAATAAACAAAAAAAATATAAATAATAATGAAAAATGCCATTACAAAGTGATAAGCTTCCAGAAGAAATCTTCTTAGTAAATGCTTGTTAATCGTAAGTAGTCAAATATTGTGAGCTGCATAGTTAAATATTTGCGCCATTCATTTGGTTCGTTTTTAAACCGCCAGAGGTGCGCTCTGTCGGCCATCTATAGCCGTGCGTATCGGCCATTGAAGGGACGCGTGATTTTTTATAAACGTCAAACATAATCACGTAACTGTGGATAATTTTCACTGTAATGTAATTAATCCAATGGATTATGAACTTTCTAAAACATATTTTCTTCGATATTATCCAAAAATTATATGAGCAGAAACGATGCTTTTAAAGAAATCTCGTATTATTATGAGGCGATCCTATTTTAGTGTGAAATCGTGTCTTTATTTTCAAGTTAGCGGAATTTAACCGAAACGGACAATTTAAATTTGACCAATCAGAGGGCCTACATCGTCCAGACGCAAGAGTATTAATACTATCAGATGTTGGAAGTAGAAACCATTTTCCAACATCAGATCGAGTTTAAACTCGGCAGATAGACTCGTTGTCGATAAAATGCATTCTATCAACCTTTGGTGGCAATTCTAGAGATTTTTTCTGAAATTGCATGACATTACTGAAGTTAATATACGAAATAAATGTCGGTCCTACCCAATCGCGATTTGGCTCAGTTTTTAACGCGATTGACTCTAGTCTCTAAAACTATAATTATTTATGTTCATTTTAATCTCCATATATCATATGTACAATATTTTATATATATATATATATATGTATTATATTATATTATTCACATAAATATATATATATATATGTCAATCGCGCTAAAAACTGAGCCTCATAAGATATATATATTGTAATATATTCTTGATGAAGAAGCCTTTGAAACGTGTCGATTATTATTGATTTAAAGTAGCGTATACAAAGTATTTCCTTTTCATGTAATTAATAAATTAATTGTGAAACAAAACCAATCAATGAAATAAAAATTACTCTCGTTCGTCGGTTTTTTGAATAATTATTTATTTATTTTATTTAATACGGTTATTATACATTTCAAAACTGTTCTGTTTTATGTTTAAAAGGTTCTAATTTTTTTGCTTTAAATCCAGTCTTTACTCGAGATAAAAAATATGTAACACACTACTAATACAGCGTGTTAAGTTACTTTGGACAGTTAAATAAATATGTCAATATCCATAGCTCAGGACGGAATGATAATGCACTCCTAGGGGAGCTATTCAAGTAGACTCAAAATTTTTGCCAGAACTCATCAATTTAAAGTAGAGGAAAGTCTTCAGGCAAGGCCGGATACACGTCGTAATATATGAAAAATCAGCTTGTTTACGTTTATGCTCGCAAAACTCGAAAGTAGTCGACCGATATACTGAAAATTTCAAAGTTTCCATATTAGTACCAGGAGTGTTTAGAGAGTGGTTATAATTGTAGATGAAGTCGGGGATGCCGGAGGAATACTTAATTCATTATCTCTGCATCGAAATGAGATACAGAATCAAATTAAAGCATATGTAACGTAGTTTTTTTAACAGTAACATCTTCTTCTTCTTCCTAGCACTATCCCAACTCATTGCCTAGGTAGGCTGTTGGGGTCGGCTCTTCTCGTTCTCAGGTCATAGCTTCTTCGGTTCTGAGTGTCGCTGTTACATTACTAAATGTGGAAGACAATGGCAATAGCGAAGCATTGCGAGGTTCACTAATATTACATATTGAAAATTCTTTTGAAACATGGATGAAAATAATCAAATTTTCAATGGTTCTATAGAGGAAAAGTATATGTAAATACCTAATAGATTAAATTTATTTTATACATTTGTATAATGGTCCCTACAGATTGTAGTGATCTTTACATATGTGTAATTTTCGCTAAGGGCCTGATGAATTTCCTTTCAATTATTTGACTTGCGATCAAATGACATTATACGGTGGGGTTCGGCAGCACCTCAAAAGGGAGCGCATTTCAAACCCGGGTAAATTTTACGTCGTCAAGATATTTTTAGGGAGAAGGCTTTTATACACCAAAGATAAGAGCTTTTTAGTAGCATAACTTCAAACATCGACTAGCATCAAACACTGAAAAAGACTCGTAAAATACGTTCGAAATACTCCAAATCACTCGATGTAATTAATATAAGACGCGTTGCTATTTATTTTTGTTTCCCCTTGCAATACAGTGTTTTCAATTGTTTTTTAGAATCTGACATAAAAATAAATTATATCGCCAGTTTACAGAAGGTTAGAAAGATTTTGTGTTCAAATAAAAACAAATTGTTTTTCAAATGTGTCATTTCCGTATAAAGTAGCGAGTGGCACGTGGCCTATGAAAACAATTTAAATAAATACATATTTGTATCGTAGAAAAAAAAACATTTTTTAGAAGTAATCGACGTACGAATATAATATTTTCATAGCTTGTGAAAACATGCATTGAAAATGACAATAAATTCATATAATTTATGTAATTTTTCATATATGCATTTGACATAAGGTTAATCAAGTTTTCGTGTTCGTTTTAGAGCTTTTAATATTTTGGAAATCATTTACGTAATATTGTGATGACTTTACTATAGTGGAATAACCGCTTGTCTCTGTGACACTGCATAAAAGGATCTAGAGCAGGAGTGCTCGAACGGTCGATCGCCATCGACCGGTCGATCGCGAGTGCTTTTTGAGTCGATCTCGAGAAAAATTTCCCATTTTTCATGCTTTCTTTTTTATTATTTATTTATAGCTTTTAGCGGACTGAGTTACTGAACGGAGTGTTCTGGAACATTTGAGATATACATCTCATAGCCACAGCATCTGACACAAAATTCTGGTATTTTATATCTGAAGATAAATATCCGAATCTAAGGCAAATCGATCTTCAGTTGACGACAATGTTTGGGTCAACTTACTTGTGCGATTCTGCATTTTCTGAAATGAAGATAATTATGTCAAAATATCGCAATCGACTAACTGACGAACATATGTCATCGTGCTTGCGATTAGCACTCGGTAATTACGTGCCATCGTATGAAAAGTATGCTGAGGACATGCAGTGCCACGCTTCAACATCCAAAGTCATTATTTAGTTAAGTTTAGAAACTAGAACTAGTTTGTTTTTTGTAAGAACCAATAAACTTGCAATTTCGAATAAATATAAGTTTTTTATTGACTTTTTAGTGCAGACCTCCACCTACCTTGACTAAAAAAAATGCATATTGCGAACTAATTTCTGTCGTTCCTCCAAATTCTATGTGGATTCGTGGCCATGCAATTGTGCAACGTCCATATATATATACACTTATACCTGCGCCACGATACACCCTACCTACAAAGACGACAATCCTGCATCACACATACTTGCAGCCTCTCAGAGTCGATCGATCGGAATCTAATAATATTGAGGTTGATCGCCAGAAGTTCAAGTTTGAGCACCCCTGATCTAGAGTAATTCGAGTTAGAAGGGTAGAGGGGTGGAGCTCTCGATCTTTGTCTCTCGGCTCTCGAGATTGTGGATTCAAATCCCGGCGTGTGGTGCAAGTAAGTTTCAAGTTTCATTTGATTAATTTATGTTATTTCACAATTTATTCATTTATAACAGCACACATGTTGTACGTTCCCGAGTGGAACATACCATCAGTATCACCCTGCTGTAAGACCAGCATTCAGTATTAAAAAGTTGCTTGAAATGGCTTTAGCCGTGTTCGATGACCAGACCTAAATAGCCAGGTACTTTTCCACCTTCTTCTTCCATATCTCATTCTCCTCTCCACTACATTTAGCCTCACAACGCAAACTGTAATAATAATATTAATTTAATTTCCTATGGGGAAGATTTAACCCGGACAATAAAATCGGAAGATTAAAAAAAATAATAATAATATTTATACATTAGCAAGATACCAGAAAACTATTAAAATCTTAAAATTTAACACTAAGCTCATTCAAAATACCTATCTTTATCTAGGCATAATTTATTTTAATAACCTTCCATTAAATTTTAAAAATATCGAAAATATTCAGGAATTTCACCTGAAAAATTACCTTAAACTATTATAAGTCCAAAATACGTTCACTACTTACATCTAGAAGTAATATTGTTTAAATCTTGTGTTGTTTCTTATTAATTTATTTACCTTAATACTAACAGATATATATATATATATATATATATATAATTGAACTAGAATTCCCTCACCAAACACAAGAACATTGTCTCTTTATGGTGAGGAAAGGCTACTTTAATTTCTATTGTTTTATATCTTGTTTACATCCTGTATACTTATCTATGTAAAAAAATATTTTTTTCAAATATTAAATAAAAAAAATGTCATAGTCTCATTGGCTATTCACATAAGCCAAAAATTTGTTGAGCTTTTTCGTTAGTAAATTTAATTTGTTTATTCTCATTTCAGAATATCATATCGACACGAAAGTACTATTTGTTTACCAGTAGGTGCTCATCGGTACTTTTTTTTAAGCATAAATTTTATTATGTATTTCCATAAGCAACATAGCATTGAATATTAGAATAGAGAGACGAAGTTTACTTATGTGTGTCGACCATAATGGGCATTTCACACCGACGACTAGGCCCGAGGTGATGGCTCGTAAACCCCAGCCTTAGGGGGGGTAGGATGACGTCTCTGTTATCGAGCAATAAAGGTGAGCCTTAAAGAAAATCGTAAGGCGGAATGCCGCTTTTACGACCCCCAATGTCAATGTTTTCTTTTGTTTCTTTTGTCTTTCTCGAATACTTTCATATTAAACGGGGACTTGTTTTTTATTTTGATGTATTTTTAAATTGGGTAATGGCGTTCTATGAAGCTATATAAAAATGAATATTTTTTACATCCTATTTCAAGAAAAATAAATTTTTCTGGACTGATTTTATAAAAATTACATCATTATCACAGTATATATATATATATATATATATATATATATATATATATATATATATATAGAGAAATTTAATTGTACTTCATAGTTTATATATATTAGTTTAGTCATTTATATATATATATATATATATATATATATAAATGTTGTTAATGTATATATAGTGAGCCAACGGAACTATGTATATATATATATATATATATTTATCCCCTCTCGTACTATGTTGATCTCGCGCGACGGTACGCCAGGTATTTGTTGATCCGTTTGCATTTGTTGATCCACCCCGGATATGTTGATCCATTACCCAAGCTGGCATACATATGTAAATCCCTACAGATCAACTTGTGTCATCGAGATTTAGCTGTAAGCCACGCCCATTTTTCGGTCGCATATACATTTTACACGATTTATTTTGTTGATCTATATATTTCTGACAAACTTGACGGCTTGCATGCGTTGTAACTTAACCGTCAATTTCGCGCGCGTTGTCGTACTTTTTAGATCCTGTTAGTACATCCATATTCTATGAAAATGACTTTATACTTACAGAGGATAGACTGCCTCACGAGTATTTATATTGAAATGGAACTTTCGCAAACGTCAAATCCATGCTAAAAAAATCTTTTGAACTTGATTAAACAAAAATTGTAAATTTAATACATCATTTACTACGTTTCGTGACTTAGCAGGGGTGCTCGGGTTCATAGGGTGAGGTTTGTCTGGGTCATTTTAAAAGAGAAATTTTGAACTTTCATTGAATAAAATTTTATTTTAATGTATCTTTTACCATCTCTCCCGACGTAAGTTTCTTGTAATGATTAAGTTGAAACAAAGCGTAATATCCATAATATGTGCCTATTAAAATTGCGGCGATTAGATTGGTGAGAATTAAATTTTACAAATTTTAAATTATGATTGCTAAAAAATCTATTCTAATTTGTTTATTACTAAACATGGCTAAAGTCATTTCAAGCTACGATTCCAACCAACGATTTTTTAGTATATGTTCGTCAATCAACAAGAGCCATAATGTCTGTACATCAGAGCCCTCGAGAACTATTACAATTATGTGTACCGCCGCCCCGGGAACCATTTATTAGATAACCAACACCCCTACCATAGGTCACCGTCAACGTTTAGCGAGATTGTTTTTTATTTCTTATATTTTTTACAACATATCCACTCAGGAGGCCCTGAGGAAAATCGTAACCCTCAGGGCCTATGTCATCTTTGTGAATGCTGTGTTGGGGGAATTTTGAAGGAAAGGAAGGAGAGTGGGTTCTGGGAAGTAAATAGGTATGATGGGTGGGTAGTAATCTGGGGTTCAGTGTGATTGAGTGATATACATAAGAATCCAACTCTCCTACTGCGTTGCAAGGCGATGCGTTGAAAGAGGACTAATCGATCCGGCCCACCACGCAGTTATTAGGCAGGCGCATCCGCCGCCAAGCCCCTCACATACCTCACCCCATAAACTCGGGCACACCTGATAAGTCACCAAACATATCCAACAACTTGGGGAGACCTATGGCAGAAGTGTAGGTTATCCAATAAATGGTTCCCGGGGCGGCGGTGCACATACCCTCCTCCCAAATTGTAATAAACGTCTACTTTCAAATATAAAACATAATTTAAAACGTTCCTAAATGACGGCCTCCGTTATCGAGGGGTAAGGCTATCGACTAGCAATCCGAAGGTCGCGGGCTCAAATAAATTTTACTAAAATTAATTTGTACTATTTTACAATTAGTGTTTGGCAACCAGATCTGAAGAGCCAAGTACTCTCCCAACTTCCTCATCTCCTTCGAGGTTCACAATATCTTCAGTCTCACAAAAACCCCAATTGAGGATGCCATAGTCTCACTGGCTCCAGACGGGAGCAGTTAGGACTCTGGTGTGGTATTCAAAACTAAAAATCTACAGCTAATTTCGAGAAGTTGAATAAAGTGTTTTTAGCACGGCAAAATGGCAAAATTTCAATATTATTGTAACAATAGCAGACTAACATGTGACATTAATACATCAATGAATAACACTCATTTTACATGACCACCCAATGAGAAGCTGATTTTTTTCACAGTTTGTCTAGAACCGAACACCTGCATGTTATACTAATACCAGCTAGAGGAGAGCGTAAAACACTTCAATATTTTTTTATTTAAATATTGATAATTCTTCGATGCTTCATAATAATGTTTCATAAAAAAATACAAATCAAATCACACCACATCCAGACAAAGAAGCCGATATGTTTTTATACACAAAAAAGGTTTATTTGGATATTCTCTGTATTAAAACTAATTTCGTTAAAAAATAATACTTTATTGTGAATTTGATCAGACCTAAACTTCGTTGTTAAGATAATGCAGCTGCGTGGCCGCCCGCGCCGCGATATATCCATGTCGGCGTTTTTTTGTTATAACGACACCCTGATTAGAATACATTTAATTGTTTTGTCTTTGATTTTATAAATATTTTTAATAAATTAAAAACGGCTATGGAATTCCACGTTTTGCCACCGCGTTTCCGGATACTATTGATTACTTAACACGGCTAAATATTTCAAAACGACTTATTAACGATTCCAGAATGTACTTTATTTATTACTGTTTTAAAAATGTATCTGTTTCTTTAGACAATTTTTTTTTTATAAACTGCCTATAAACTACGTTTTATTACTTATCCACTGGAGCGATCTCTGTCATATTTTAGACCGGTCGGTGGCCGAGTTGACATCGCGTTTGGGTCCCACCCAGGCGCGGCGTAGTGTGTTCAATTCCTGGGCTGGCTAAGTCCTCCATCACAACACAAGCAACATTTTCAGCTGACTGTGGTGGTAGTAGGAGATTTTCAAATATTGCCAGGTTATTCGAAACCCGGGAATGTATGTCTTTCTTTTAAAAAAGTAGTTTATATTGTTTCCGTTTTAATGTTTTCGGGGGATAATTATACCAGTACAACTCAATTACTGTCAAACTTGTTGTAAAATCAGATATGAGCGCATCAGCAGAATGCTGCCTGCTCATTACATAATAATAATAATAATAATTGACCCCGTACTACAAATAAACCCAAGTTTTTTTAAAGTTTCTGTGAGTACAGCTCCCAAGTCTTGCTCAAGTGCATGTCCGTCCGTAACACTTAGTCAATGTAATTATTTGTTCGTTGTCCTCTTTCCTAATGTGAAGTTTATATTTTGATTTTAATTAATATATTTACACGTTGTTTGGGGTAAAGTTTTATCTCATTCATAAAAAAAAACTTTTTCTTCTTCTGTTTTTATCGAGATTAAAGCAAACTATGATATTAACATATATTTGTTTTTCTTTTTTTATTACATCAAGTAGTTACGGTTCGTGATTAAACAGATTTTCTTGAGGATATATAGTGTATTACGTTAAAAAAAAATGAAATTTTGAAGAGTAAGTTTAAACTAATCCTAACTAAATTAAACTAATACTAACCCCGGGGTCGGGGTCATTGCAGCATTTCACTCAATTGGTTTATGAGAATATAGCTTAATTTATATGAGATTGAAAAAAGATCATATACGAATTTGGTGGGCAGTTAAATTGTCTGACGTTGATTATAAGTATTTTTTTCGTAAACTTTATATGCAAGACGTAGAAAATGTTAAAGTCAAATTGGTTCAATTGGCTTTGGTCTCCTCTACCGATGAAGCAAGTGATTTCATTGTATTTCATTAATATTCATTGGGCCTCTGTGAAAAATTCTTCACATAAAATATAATCGAAAAAATTGATTAAATATAATTGCATTTGTAACCACCTTGTGGTGTTTTTTTAGTATATTCCACTGAAAGATGCCGACTTCCGGTCATATTGTTTAAATAATATTAAATGTGAGATAATTCTTTTAAATAAGAAGATTTAATTTTATTTAGAGAACTTTAAAATATAACGATTTCCGGTAAGATGTGACAATAATTTAAACAGAATATTAATATTTAAAAAATAATGTTTATTCGATTTGAATGATTTATGCCAATCATTGGGACTTTCTTTTCAAGAGTTATGTGATTATAAAGTTTACGATTTTTTTTAAATCCTAATAAAAAGTGATAATCGATAAAAATTGTGTGAATTCATTGGTTATAACTTATAATATAGATCATTTTGTATGTCTCCATATTCAAATTCGGAGGTATGACTTTTTTATGTGACACATCTCACTAGAGCGCCCCTGTCTTTACACGTTAAATACAGAGAAACTATGTCGCCACCCAGTTGGGCAGCGTTATGGGGCGGGTTAAGGTAGGGTCTGTAGGAATGAATTTATTAATGCGGGTCTTAAAGAGGCCCGGATTATATGGAGGAGGAAAAACAGATGCCGATAGCTCGTTCCACATGCGAGCCGACTTACGATAAAACGAGTTGGAGAAACGACCCGTTCATATATAAACAGGCTCTAATAAAATACCCCTAGAATAGACACAGCATACGCACATTTCGTCATACATGATTTTACCGCACATATGCCTCAGGGATCTCATTTCTACAGTATTCAGTCTACTTTCAGCCTTCTTCTGCCAGTTTCATGCTCACTTCCACATATTAGGGTAGGTACCAGCACTCCATTGTGGACTTGCCGGATCGAAAGAGACTGGTTGAGGGATACCTTTTGGCCATAAAAATCTAAAATGGCGGCAAAAGGAATAATGTTATATGGTATATTTTGAACTTCTTACCACCTCTCCTGATTACGCTTCGTGACTTAGTAGGGGTGGCCGGGTTCTTGATTATAATGGGTAATTATTTAAAATGGGTAATCAATGGATGATTGAACGCGGTTGGAGATAGCAAAAAACTGTCCAAAGAAGCTAGCAGTCCACAATGGAGTGCTGGTACCTACCCTAATATATGGAAGTGAGGCATGGCATCATATTCTGTCTACTTTCAGCCTTCTTCTGCCAATTCCATGCCTCATTTCCATATATTAGGGTAGGTACCAGCACTCCATTGTGGACTGCTAGCTTCGCTTCTTTGGACAGTTTTTAGTTAGCTCCAACCGCGTCCAACCATCCATTAATTACCCATTATAACCAAGAACCCGGCCTCCCCTACTAAGTCACGAAGCGTAATCAGGAGAGATGGTAAAAGATACAGGTTCAAAATTTCCTACATAACATTATTCCTTTTGCCGCCATTTTGGATTTTTGTGGTCGAAAGGTATCCCTCAACCAGTTTATTTCGATCCGGCCCGCCACGCAGTAGATGGGAAAACGCATCCGCCGCCAGGACCTAGACAAACCTCACCCTATGAACCCGTGTACCCCTGCTAAGTTATGATTTTTTTATGGATTTGTTTTTGCGAAATTTTCGTTTCGATCTAAATACGCATACATTTCTTATAAACAATTCAAGCAACACACGTCATTTTGATTTGAAACGGTACCATTTCACAGTCATTTCATGCGATATTCGACTCTAGAGACTAATACTTTGAGTTCAATATCACAAAAGATTACGGAACCACATAAAACCTTGTGATGAACAGTCCACCGATTGCCCCTTGATTGGTTCATTTAGTAAAACCATATATAGGGACACAGATCAACTTTGTCTAATAACTTCTTACCTGGATCAACATACTACGGGAATAGATCAATATATATGAGATCAACATAAGTATGCCAATTTGGGTAGATCAACATAAATTATGCATCCGATTTCCATACAAATTTTGAAAATTTTATTAACAGTATATCAAATGGTTTTTCTGGCAAACTGGCAACATTGATAATTATTGTACCACTGTTGTCAATTCATTCAGATGTATTCCATAATAGCCAAGTTATATGGTGTTAAAGGTGGATCAACTTAGTCTAACAACTTCTTACTGGATCAACATAATACGGGAAGAGGACAATATATATATATATATATATACGAGTATATATACAACATTTTTCTTTAAATATGATACCGCATTGCAGTTCCAACTTTTGTGAGCGAGCGGAAGTATGGCTTTCCCATTTGGGTAATATTTACAGTATAATGGAAGTTGGGAAAATACAAAGGGAAGAGAAAGGCTAGAAAATATATTTAAATTTAAATGTTGTCACAAAACACAGCTAAAGCCAATCCAAACAGTGCTGTGAATCAGATTGGTGTTTTCTCCCTAGAGCGCGATGAACTGACATTATCTCATCTTATTTAATATATTTCTTGCATGTTGTTTTCCTATTTTCTGAGTATGCAAATTTAATGATATTGCAGTTTTTTTTTTAATCCTACCAACTAAAAACCAAAATAGAAAGAAACCAAATACCTTACTGAAATATGCGCCCTTGAGGTGATTTTTCACAAAAACGGCGCTCTACAAATTATCCAATTATTATTATTATTATTATTATGAAACAACGAAAAAAGAAACGGGAACTATGTGTGCTGTATCTACAAAGTATTTTCAACTGTCAACAAGTATTCAACTTTGTGATTCCGAATGGATCCGAATAATGGAATTTCAAATAAGATCCTATCCACCAAAGTTTGTTTGGCATTCCGGTTCAGAGCACCGCCGGCAACTTGGTAGTTGGGAGTGTTACAAAGAATATATGAATCGAAAGAGTTTTTTACTTCGAGATCTTCACTGACGAAATATTTCAAACTTGAAATAAAAAGGAAGAATATAAAATATAACATTATTTCAACTAAATAGAATTATTCTCCTCGTTCATCAATAGCCAGTCATCGTTCAGACATCACCTTTAATAACAAAAATTAAAAATTCTCATCATGTATTATATTATATGTACATAGAAGTAGATAGGTAAAACACGACGATGCCAGTTCTATAAAGGATTTCATCATTAATTAAACTGTTAATAAGTAATAATACAACTTGCCATTTTTGAAAGCGTCATTTTGTTAAACATTAAATCGCCCAGGGAACGTTGGTAATGTCAAATTATATCTTAGTAGCGGAATAAAATTGACTATTCACTATTCACGTAGGTACCTAGATTATGCAAACGAAAACTGCCATTTACATGTTTACAGCTAAAACGGGCTGCGAAAGCGTTCAGAGCTTAAACTGGTAAGAAGATATTTGCATTCAAATCCCAAGAAATGATCATTATTTCAGTTGATATAAAATGAAAGCGATATAATTTCTAAATGTCGTTTTCATTAACAAACTGAACAAAGTTTGCGTTCGGTTGAACAGCTTTAAGGAATCAACAGATTGGTGATTTAGGCGGACATATTATTGTTTAAATAGGGTTCTCGATAAACCTTTATAAAATCGTATCCGATACTATCGGTGCATGACTGCACCAGTGCACACGTCTAAGACAGCCCATGCACGTAATACCCACCGATGGCTGGCCACTGCCCTCCGTGAATCATGTTTGCACGAGTGCTCTGTTCCCAGCGATCTTTCTCGGAAAGCAAGGCAAAGAAAGGGTGATCCTGTTTGCCGTTTGCTTCACCGCTTCGTTCAGTGGCCAAGCAACAAAGATGTCCCACGTAAAAAAAGTTGAACGGCGTTCAGATACTAGCGACAAAATCAATGAGATATACGAGTATCATCATTTTTTACAAAAAGGTTTTGCTCTTTGTTCTCATCTCACTGCAGATGTGTAATATTTACAAAGTGAAAATGTCTATTTCGATCATCCACTTGTACAGATGTTTGCCCTATATAATATTTTGTTTCCAACTCAATGTATTTATTTTTAGCCCTTTGAATGACGTGAACGTTACAGAGTTGTATATTCCTAACGAGAGCAGAAAGTGCATTTTCAATCAACATCACTCAGCTCGATTAGATCGATACTCGTACGTATCCTTTCGACTTGGAGGATTGCTTCTGGGTGTGTTTGCAATGGCATTGTATTTCCTTAGCACTGCTCTACACCAGGAGAATTAACGACCAATGAGGGAGTGAGAGGCCCTAGGAACTATAAGGAAGTAATGGCGGAAGGAACAATTGCCGTCAACGCTGTGCGTTCCGAGGGGATTAACCTCAGGTCATGTCTTAGAAAGAGAACAATAATGCATGTACCAGTGGTTTTTCTAGACTCTTCTGAACACAATTCATTGAATGGTTGAGATGAGTCAGTACTGCAGGTGAACTGAATTAATTTCTCCATTTATTAAGAAATACTTGGAATATAAACTGAATACTCTAACATATGAAGAAACCAATAACGATGATATGATAATTCACCCATATACACACTAAACACCTTAATTATAGGGGTACCTACATTTTATGTATTATATTATACACAATTATTTTAACATTTTTTTAATTAAGTTAACTAATATACCAACTTATTTACGAAGAAAGGGATTTAATATTTACTCTTATGAGAACAAACACACTAAACTCCTATACCGTGGTCCTCTCGTTAATAGCTCTGTTGCAATCTCTCTTTCTCTAATGTAATATTATGACATCTATGTGAAAAAATCAATAACTTACAATCGGCCTATCGTCGGTAGCCTACAAATATTAGGAGTAATGGTTAAAATTAGTTACGCATTTTTTTTTCACGCAATTAAATAATATTCATTCGGCAATACCAATTATTTAACTGAGGGCTGTCGGATGGCAGAAAATACATTTACTTAAATTCCTATCGCCAAATACTAGTAGGGCAGCTCGCATTTTTAACAGCCAATTCAATATAATTAATAACCATCCTGAGAGCAGTCAAACAACGTCTGACGTTCTGCCAATGATGGCTTTTTAATATTGTTACAGTTCGATTTTTCACATATGGCAAGCATCAATGGCTTCCATGGGGAGCTTATATTTAGCTTAATCCAGTCCCATCTAAATTATATACTTAAACGATTTACAATAATAATGAATATAATTATAAAAAAAAACTATTTAATTATAACCCAGATACTTTAACGAACAAAACTATAACAAGAAATGTACTTGAACTCGAACTTAATAATCATAAAATTGTACAAATATAACATAGGCCTATATACAAAATACAAAATGAACGTATTCACACAAAAACAATATTTTTGAAAAAACTTCACATGAGTACTATACAAGACAACTTAATAAATTGTACACTAAATACAGTAAATCTGAAAGTTGGAAGAAAAGCATAGGTCACGATGGTAAACGTATTTACACTTCATTCTCGATAGCCTCTCATCGAAGAATCGAATACATGCATTTAAAAAAAAACTGTTCAATGTTAAGGCGAAGCTTATTGCTAAATCGCTATTTTGATTAATCTTTATAATGAATTGATGTACATTATGAAAACCAAAAAATATGCTTAAATAAATTGAAGGTTTTTCTATCGTTTCGCTTGAGTAGAATACAAATAAAAAAATAAATTACCACATAAAAAATATAAATGGAAACTACTACAAAAAATATATTTTTTATATAAATGTATGAACGCGTAAGGAAACAACTTTAAAAAAATACAGTTTTATATCTAAGATTATCTGTGACAGTTTCAATTGATTAACTTTTTTGCTTTCTTATAAAATTATTTACAAAATAAGTAAAAACCATTTTTTGTTTGAAATCGAACGTTTCTAGACTCCGTTTGTCAAGCGAATTTAGTGTCTATTACCTACAATATAATGTATACCAAGAATATACACATTTTTGGCATGTAGCTTCCTCTTATGATAAATTATCAAAATTAAGTAGGTATGCACCTAGTTGATGATAATACCGGCTTTGCCCTAAATATAAATTAAGTAGGTATGCACCTAGTTGATGATAATACCGGCTTTGCCCTAAATATAAATTAAGTAGGTATGCACCTAGTTGATGATAATACCGGCTTTGCCCTAAATATAAATTAAGTAGGTATGCACCTAGTTGATGATAATACCGGCTTTGCCCTAAATATAAATTAAGTAGGTATGCACCTAGTTGATGATAATACCGGCTTTGCCCTAAATATAAATTGAAAAGCTTGTCATTTTGTAGCATTTTTTACATTATTTTCTTTTTCAAAACCCCATATATATTAAAAGCTTAAATTTATTGCATTAACCTGGATTATACAAACTGTAGGAGCACTGCATATTTTATGACAACAGAGCTCACCGTTGTATAGTTCTCTATTTTAGTAATCAAAATTTTTTGTCCTTCTTTTAAAGAGGACTAGTATTTTCTACTCGATTTTGCCGGAGTTACGAAACTTTTTTTCTAAATGAATAATAAAAAAACGTAGTAGGAACATTTTGACGTAAATATAATTTTTTACTATGCCTTTACTCTTGATGGAAATGACGTTGCAAATTTAAAACAATCTTAATATATCTATAAATTCCTGATTACATAAAATCAATGAAAAGCACATAACACACAAAAAGTTTTAGTATTTCATAAACAAGAGAAAATTTAGTTAAAAATAATACCTACATCTATTCAATTCAAATTAATTTGGATCACTTTCCTGGTTCTTGTATGATATACAATACCAATGAAAAATCATTGGAGAAGATGTGCGTATCTTTTGCTGGCAGGACGTTAGGCGTTAAACGAACATCGAGGAAATATACCAGTGGAGTATGACGTCACAACAATAAAACTGAATTATCAACCGATTGAACTCTGTTTGATCACTGCCTTAATAATAGAAGCTTTCCGCTCGTTAATAAGCCAGTAGGGTTTTAATTCGAATTTCCTTATTCCTAAGGGAGTATTTGTATTTCCTTTTTTTAATAATTTAAATCGTTTTTAATAATGTTATTATATGGTTATGACAGCTGTTCTGGCGTTTTCAAACTATAGGTTAAGCCACGTTGAGATGACTTATTTATATTTTAATTTTACTTACCCCAGCCCAATTTCAATTTTTATGATGTCTAAAATGATTTATTACCGGTAAAATCTATTTATTGAGAATTTCTTGTAAAGTATAAATAAATATAGTAAATATTTATGTAGCATATATTTTTAATAATAATTTATTTACCCGAACTTCTGTGATCCTGGTAGATTACAGCTTAGTGATTTTTCGCAGATTTTTTTTTTTTTGTATCAAACATAATTTTATTTGATTAAAAATTTATTTTATTAGTGCCTACCTACCTAGTACCTATCCAGTACCATCCTTGAAGGTACCTAGGCCTAATTTTATTTAAAAATTTGAAAAAAAATAGTTTCTACGCATTGTTAGTAGGTACCTAACTGCCGCAAAAATTCTGTTCTAATTATTTAATAGAGCAACATCGAACTTTTATAATTTTAGTTTCCGTGAATGGAACATGAAAAATCGTGCCAGGCTTCAGAGGATGGAAATAGTACTGAGGCCGTTTTCCATATACATTTTAATTTTTGTTCGGTAAAAAAAAACTTTCTTTGATAACTCACCGCTAGATGTCTGTGTTAAAAACTTAGCATTTGAATTATTTTTTTGTTAGAATGGCGTATTTTATTATTTTTCGATATGTCCAAAGTTTGAAACGTTATCGCGGAATAATTTGAAATGGAAAGTGGTTAATGTTACCCATTATTAAGCTTTTTTATCCTTCTAACCGCGCAATTTTCCAACAATTTTATAGGAAAGCTGTTTTTTAGAGCACTATCGTATTCCGTGAGGCATCGGTGAAAACGATTTTTTTGTTCGATACGACTTAAACAAAAGCTCGTGGGCGATTTATCTTGGCTGAAACTTGAATATTTCCGAAATGCAGGCGTGAAAAGTCGCTTTTTGCGTGCAAGCAAAATTGAGTTTAACCTAGAGCACAAATTATCCTCATGGTCGTCTATACGTAGGGGAAAGAGTTTACGTTTTTCCGAGACAGGATTTCCTTAAAAAATAGCAAATTAAGACAATTACTATATATATTATTATGTTCCATACACATAAAATGATTACTGTTCATACAAAAGGTTTTATTTTGTTTTGTTTAAAGGTACTAGTAATTTCAGTGCAAAACTAAAAGCTGACATTTTTAACTAGGCAACCAATCTTACATAGGAAACTAAACTTGTCTAACGCCTATACCTTTTTTTCAATATGTTTCCATTATTTTGAATTAAATATATTGCAAAAATTTATTTGAATTTTTAATTTTAACATTTGATCTTAGTTATTTATTCAGTTTTTTAATACAATTGATGGTTATTTCAACCAATTTAATTTTTATTATTGAGGTTATTTCAAATAATATAGAGGTTATTTCAAATAAATAAATGGTTGGTTCATTCAATTTAATAGTAATTTTGCTATTATAATAGTTATAATCATTCTGGGTAGTGCTGTATGAGTGTTAAATTCTTGCTAATTTTTCTCACCATGGATGCCAATGTAATTGATTCGTGAAATTTAAAAAGGGATTCAATTGTTTTTTAAAATTTGTATTCGAGATACAAAATTTACCAGATAGACACGGAGAAATCAAATTCACAAAAATTGACTCGCCCTAGTGTGCTTGAATTTGATATACCTATCTATAAATTTTACTCCTGTGGATAATCCAGGATAGAAACACTGGAAATATAATAAAGGAAGTAGCTATAATTTGAAGAGATCTGTGCATTACATTGCGTGAAATTAAATTTAACTAAATTTACCAACAAAATTATTATATTGTATTATGTTTTTTTTAAATTAAAGAAAAATGGTATTATTTGCCTAAAGGCAGTACAGAGTCATTTCTTTTTTGACATTAATAAAATTGTAGTAATTTCAATGTTTTATAATTAAAATAACAAATCAACAAAATATTTCAATCATTGTAATCGAATTTTCAAACAACTTAACGATTGATTCAATCAATTCATTATTTATTTAAAATAAGTTAATAGTTATTTCAACCAATTTACTGATGATTTCCTTACAATGCAACTCAAGGATGCTCTCAACAATACGAATCCAAAAAAGCAAGTTAGATGTTATAATGACGCAAGGTGGTGCCTTCGCCGCTTCTCACCTGCTCTGTGTCTCATTCTGAAAAATCTATCTGCATTCAATGTCCTCAGCCACGGAGTGAAAAGGAACATTTTACTGAGATAAATTTAGCAATCGACGTACCATATGGTCGGTTAATTTTATTGCGCGCCTGGACACTTTCTGATGAATTGAGAACGACTTGCATAACCGGTTGTGTGGAGAAGAACTGAAGTTCAGCGGCTTTGGAAGCCGTGGCCAATTGTGTTATTTTTGTTGTGTTTTTTTTAATATTTTGCATCTGGTAAATATTACATTAATTTTAATATTATCATTGATTTGTAATGTTTTATTACGTTGAATAATTTCCGTAATTCTGATTTAAAAATATCGTTTTTTAAAAGGTATCGAATCATTATAGTTGTTTGGTTTGATAAATCTCACAAAAAGGGCACTACATTATCAATTATACTATTGTTAGTCTACTAAAACGCAAAAAATCTGTTTGTTGGTCGGAGGGGGAAAACTCTTAAGCATTGAATTCTATCGTCCAGTTTTTTTAAAAATGTAATTAGTTAACACTTATTAATTTGACACTTAAGCATCTTCGTAATCTTAAAAAGACCTTTCTTCTATCCTGTTCACTTATTTAACGGTTTAATTTAACGTTATTTTTTACCTTAAATGGCATGGTTGGGCGCCAATGAGATAATAAGACAAGATGGACTCATCGACAGACACGTCCCAGCCGCTAACGACGAAGGCACAACGCAACAAAACACAATACCGCCAGCTGAGCACAGGCTACCCACACCCACAGCATAAATAGACAAATAGCATTTATGCATAATAAACCTACATGAATATATTAATTAAATAATATTTAGTTTCCTAACAAAATATTAAATAGTTGATAAATAAAATTTCGAGGAAACAACATTTTTTAGGTTTAAGTCCTCTATCTAAATCTGTTTCTAGTATTATTAATATTTTTAGAACAATAAAAATTTATTGTTTTTTAACCTAATCTCAGTGTTATTTTTTGTAAATTTTACATACCAAGACAACTCATTAACATGTATACCTCCATAAGATATTTCAACTAGTCAGCTAATAATAGCTAAGAGGAGTAAAGTTTACGTAATTGTCATAATTAAAAAACAAACAAAAAAGACATGTATGAAAAAATAATATATATGTAAAGAAAAATATAATTTTCTTTAATTCAAGGCAATGCCGAGCTTGTCTCTGTGGACTATCACTGGCTGGATGTGCGCCACAGTACCTACACAGTCGACTCGATATTCGTAATCTATGGTTTAAGACATAGTAAAAATAATCTATGGGTTGTGACAAGGCAGATTGATGGGAATAATTTCAATAATTGGTAATTGCTATCGTGATTGTGATTAAGGAATTGACATAACAATTAATAACATTAAATGTCGTTTCTTTCCTTACAGGTAATGTTTTGTTACTGAATGCTTTTCTTTATGTAAATCTTGTGAGATTAAAAAAATAAACCTCTACTTTCCTTACAGAGAAACTCAATTGTGTTTTAATTGACTGTGTCGTTCAAATCACAAGGAAAATATCATTATATATGTGTAATTCGAAATTACCAAACATTAAATATTACTGCTAAGTAAACTGAAAAATTGGGTTGTTCTTTTATTTGGAATTCACATTTAAAAAATATGGTTGCAGTCATTGCCAGTAAGCCAGCACTTCAATAACTTCAACTCAATGTCTCGGTACTTCATTATAGAAAAATAATTATTCCCTCATCGCGGTTTCATCGGTTCCTCTTCAAAATAATCAACTGATTTTGGTAAATTTTGCTGAGCAGGAAATGAAACTTTTTCATATGTACACTAATTTCATCAGTAACAATTTAATTGGAAAATATAATAAAGTTCATAAATTCGTAACCATACATTGGAAAAACCAATATTTTCCCTCGCTTGTTGCCTAGAAAGGGGATTATGTCCTTCGGCGAAAAAATCATTTTTTGTTACATTTATTTTGGTTCTGTGCATTTTATAATTGCATCAATGGTTATTTTTTTTGATTATTTTAATTTACCCAAAAGAACGAAGCCCCTCTGGTTATATATCAGGTAACTACTAAAATTCAATAACGCCCAAATTGTTATTCGAAAACTGCGTACTTCATCAGTTGTACAGACACTCTACACAACGCACATGAGTCGTTCCCAACTAGCACATACATAATTAAGCATTTAAAACAGGAAAATAAAGTATATGAAATCAATACAACTACCTATAATTGTCTATTCGGACCTTCCCATCAATGTTTAAGTGTTTATCAACTAAAATGAAGTTATCTGCGTTTCGCATTGCAAGATTTCCTCATCAAGATACCTACTGGCTTGAGAAGTTTGATTTACTTTTTAAAAGTTTTTATTCCAGTCCCACCTAAAAGATTCACTAAAGGCCGCTGCAAAGTATGTATAGCTTAGCGAAGAAGAGGGTCGTATACTTCTCGGGTTAAAATATTTGCTCAGGCATCATTTAATAATATTCTTGCAAGGTTTTTTTAGACCGACATCACTTTGTTTCAAACTTCAAAAACTCGATCATTTTCGCATTTTACGTTTTTTTGCTAACTTCAAGTTTCTACAGATGACATTTGAAATGTAATTGACCCGGTTTGTTTTAAATTGCATCAAAATCCGACCAATTCGATTACGAGTTCCGTATTTGCTTTGGTAAATCGAAATTTCGATTTAAAATACTCCTTTGATAGTGCTTCAAATGGGTATTACTGTTTTTTTTTTTAATTTTCATTGCGCGACCGATCGAAATTTGTCAAATCAACCAGATTGTTAACAAAGTCTGCGATCTCCATCTTACTACGATTGGAGTGTTTAAAAATCTGTCAACTCTTAATACTGCCGTATTGCGGCTGATATACAGAGTATGCATGCGAGTAACTTTTCTACTAACCCGTTCTTATCTCACCGTTTTATCTATTATGAATAAGACTGTTCTTCTTTATACTAAGATTATCGTTGATGATTATAATTTAAATGAATATTTTTTATTTAAGGTACAATTATGACATCATTTTCTTTGAAACATCACATACAGGGCGCTTACTAATGTGCCTGATATAAACTCGGTGGGGAAAAAACCGTAATATGTAGCTTTAGTTTTTTTTAAATACGGCTACTCATTTGAAATCTCTTTTGTTTTCGGTAATCGAATGCAAATCTTTAAAGTGGAAATTAACCTATCCCAATATCCAATCTAACTGAACTCGGCAGATAGGCTAGTTGTCTGTAACAATGTATTCTACCAACTGTTGATGGCCAACACATACATAGCAGTTAATTTACGCAATAAATCTCGGTATTATCCAGTTCCTGGGTAGGAATGCTTAAAGGTTAACAATGGCGCCATTGTTTATTTGAAGGCAAAAATATTTTCATTTGCGTGAAGATCGATGAATCTTTGAAAAAGATGTGAATTTAACTGGAAAAAGATTTCTGGAACTTTACAAGCGGGTTGTTAAACCAAAACTATATCAAAATATAAAAATAACTCTGTTTATCATTCTGGTAAGCCTTTAAATCTGAAATATATTTTTGGAGCCTTCGGAATGGAATTTTGGAAAGTAATCGTCACCATTAAAACCGATTTATTATTATGTTGTGTATCCGTGTTGAAAATTTCTGACAGCATTTAGGAGATAGCTTGATTTGTCGCTGTCTGTCGAAAAAAATATGATAAAGTTTCCAAGCCAAAATGTGATCGTTATATCAAAACATAGCTTCACGTAATATTATAACGTGGAGGATCGAAGCAGATTTTCCTGGGTAGACTAAGAGCCGGACCGTGGGAGGGAAGAGTTTGGAACGCCAAAAGCGCTTGTGTTTTTAAGGGAAGCCAACTTGAGAATAAGAGTTACATTATGACTAAACCCATGTCATATTTGCCGTCGCAAATCATTTTGTTTTTTTTAAACATATTTTGGACCGAAATGATTTTTACTTTAGTAAGTAATTTTATGAAAATAATAATTTAAATTAAAGAAAAATTGAATCGTACAATACGAAAATTTGTATTAGGAAAAAGTTATTCAAGCGTTATTCAATCTAAGGATTGAAATAAATAATCATATCCAAAAAATCTAAAATCAACTTATTTCTTATTCGAACGTTTAAAAAAATTGGTCACCCGGCGGCCATCTGGTCTAAAGACAGCCCTGGTTAAGTATTATCTAAAATCAGAAAAGCTGAAAAATTCACGGCTCCTGAAATATAGCCCGACCCTTCTGCCTCCAGCTAACCGGGTAATAATGTACACTTTACGCCAAACTCCTCTAAGTTAGCAATTCGTAAACATCGTCAAATCGAGGCGAAATTGCGTCATTAATATCAAAAATTGCATTAAATCGTAGTGTGTAGCTTAAATTTGAAACCTAAAGGTACCTGCTCCAGCGAGTCGACTCCGAAATGAGCAAATTAAATTAATATTCAAGAACTTTGAAATAAATTTGTGAATTTGAATGTGAAAACATTCCTCGTATTCCGTGACGGCTTCCATATTATATGAATAAAGAAAATTAGTGTGAAATTTTATATCACATTCCTTTTTTTTACTTCGCGAAAAACTCTACCTAATTTTCAGAGCTTAATTTGATATTCCTAAATTTCAATATTATTTACGAAGCCCTTGAAATAAAAGTTTCATTTCCCATCTGCGCTTGGAAAGGATATCTCATTCGGGGGATAAATTAATGGTTAATATATTGTTATCATTTTTTTCCACGTTTGCGAATGTGGGAACATTTTGGGAAATTCCGTTATTAAGGAATATTTGAAACTTGCTGGCGCCGGAGTCTTACTTTTCATTAGGGAAGTAACTCGTATTGAAAAGCACGCGTTATATTCGCTGGCAGGTGGTCCCCCGCTAATGTATTGTAATGAGCCGAGACAAAATAAAACACACAACAGGCCTATTATAAAGATCTCTTTTTGTTCTGATTCTGAAAACCGAAAATACGTTGTGGAAATTGTAGGGGAGGGTGCGGGTGTGCAAGAATAAGCGGTTAGTGAGTGTCCAGCGGCCGCTTCCATGATAATTAAACACAGTGACAATTCAACACACTTTTAAAAAGTAATATAAAGTCATTAGAAATGATGAAAAAAAAATTTTTTTCACCTAACCTAACCTAACCTACTTAACCCAGTTAATAAAGTTTTTGTTTCATCACTTTCATGACTTTATATAACTTTTAAAAAATGTGATGAATTATCATTGTGACGATTTATCCTGTCACCCCAGCGGCCACATATCTATATACTCACATGGTTACTCACTATATATAATACATTATTAGGTAAGGTTTAATGTCATTTTGATAGATCTGAAGACAGCACAATGTGGTCACAATCTTCAAGATATGCTCGTTTTATTTTTAATCATTACTTGCTAACATGGTTCCACTACATAAATCAGGATCTCTATCGAAAATTATATATTTAAAAATGTTTAAAAAACGCATTAATCATTTTCTGAAATCAAACGCAAATCTATCAGCTAACCAATGCGGCTTTAGAAATAAACTCGGTACTGATGACGAACCAACAGTATATATTCTAACCACGATGCAAAGAAAGAAAACTCTAAGAATTTTTCTAGACTTAAAGAAATGCTTTGACACCGTTAACCCTAGAACTCTTTTTAGGAAACTTATTAACATTGAAATCAAAGGTAACTGTCACATGTACTACAAAACTACCACATAATCTACAATAATGCACTAACATTGGAGAATGCTTGAGCAATTTGCATCTTGTAAAGCAAGGGATAGAACCTACAATAATCTCATAAAACCCCTTGAATTTGCCTAAAAAATCAAACATGAAGATTGTGTGTAATAAATCCAAAACTTATCCCTCCAAAAAATTGTTCAAGTGATAATTTGGACCAAAGACGAACCTATTGCATGCAATGTCTAAATTTATTTACTTTCTTACAATTTCACAAAAAAAATGGTAACCGTTCTAGCGAAATTGTGTATTTGCAGTACCCCATTGCTAAACTAGATTAGCCGAAAGGCATATTAATTTTATTGCCCCTAAAATGTACAACACACTTATTACAAATTTTGATGAGACTTTGTTACGACAAAACATTAATCTTTATAAAAAACACATCAAATAGATCTATTTTTCTTATAAGTCAACAGTCAGTTGTAGTATTACTCAGTGTTGTTTTTGATTGTACAAATAGCAAAATATTTAAATAATTTTATTTGAAAAAGAAATTCTCCTTTTTGAAAGACATTATGAGGTACCTTATTTTTATGTCTGGTTTAAAACTCCACTGATAATGTCAAATTTTACGTTATTTTTTGTTTTCATTTCATCTATTGTTTTTTTATAACTTAATTTTATGTTTTATTCTTATAATAGAATAATGATTAAGCGCCCCTGAGGTGATATCTCACAAAAGCGGCGCTTTACAAATTGTCCAAATATTATTATTATTAATAAGTACCATAATACCCACACACAGGCTTTGCTTTTGTGGGATTTTTTGGAATTTGTATAACTGTTCATTATGTATCAAAACTTGCAATAAAAAAGACATTCGGCTTTTCTTGTCAAATTTTCGGTTTATGTGTTGATCACTTTCCGTCGTATTTTTTTTAGAATACCTATCTAAATTTGTTTGTTTGAAGTAACTACCCGACATCTCCTAAGTTTTGTCACTGAATAGTTTTCGGTACTGTGTTCTTTGAAAATTTTGATAATAATATGAAAAAAAATCCGTTTTGCCTTATTTTGTGTACAATATGTACGTCAACGTGTCGATTTTCCATAGATTGGGATGGAAATGACGTCGTGAGTTGAAATAAGTTGTTTTCAATTTTTTTGCTAGATTTGATAACTGCGTTACGTGTTTTTTTAAACGATTTATGTATTCCGGTCTAATCAGGAATCACTTGGTGATTTAACTAAATTAATAAATTAACTTTTAAATATAGCTTTTCTGAGACAAGCATTGCCAAACGTGTTCTAATAATTCCAACTGAACACAATTCTACCACATGTTCCCCAGCGCAATAAGCATACGCGAATAGACTAATCTAACAATCTGCACTTCACAGAATCATCCTTAGAGCTTTCTCTTGCTAAGGTAAAGAGGAGATGCGATCCATTATTAACACCAGAGTCTAGCACTTGTAACATATGAGTACGCAGTTTAAAACTTAAATTGGGAATTCTGCCCTTTCCTCACGTCATAACTACGTCAGGATTTTCAATTGTAATGTTCCAGAGAGCATAAAACGTGAATTTCACACATGTTACAAATTTACTGAAATAACACACGATGTTTTATCAACAGTTTGGCAGTAAAAAGTTGAAGCTGTTGTAAAAATTTCGGACAAAATTTTTAATTACCATGGCAAAACCGATAAATTATAATATTGTATATTCCGATGTGATGTTATGCTTGGCTTGCGAATTCGATCCTCAAGTAAACGGAAAAGCTCATAAATGGCTTAATGTTTTTTTTTAAGTTAATTAATACCGCATAAAAGTCCGAATTGCTCCCAACCGACTGGAGCCAATGAGTCTATGGCATCCCCAATTGGGGTTGTTTTAACGCTGAAGGTAGTGAAGAGGGGAAGCGCTTTCCTATTCAGATCTGGTCACCAAGCACAGCTAAAGCCATTTCAAGCACAAGTTTAATTCTGAATAGTGTTCTTACATCAGGGCGATACTGAGAGTATCTCCCATTCTGAAACGTGCCGAAAGTATACTGCATTTTGGTTTAAATTGATAAATTGACAAATAATACAAATTCATTAAACTAAATATACTTTTTTGATTTGCACCCGTGATGTTCGAATTGCTAGTCGAGAGCCTTACCCCTCGACCAGAGACACACGCGTTTGTGCCTTGCACTACTTGTCTTTAGTCTTCACATTCAACTTACAACGACATCTGTGCCCCAGTCATCGATGTACGAAAGTTAGTTCCATTCGTAATTCCCGCCAGGACATTATTTGAGCTCTATTCTAGTACAAGACTCTCGCGCAAGTGAGTCATGTTTTAAGGTACGTATACATTTGAGAACTGAAACGCAAACCGTACCATGAATTACGCGAAAAAAACGAATCGACTACAAGCACAGTGCGGCTCGCGGATGTATAAGTAGCATGACCATACTACTGAAACAGCATCGAGCGGTATCGAGACAGCGTGACCTAGCCGAAACGGTGACAAAGGCGGGACAGATTACACTCTTAACACCAAATCTCGTGTTAGAGCAGTGCAGAAATATAACTCACCCCGTGCATTATCGAATTTTGGATCACCTTGATCATGCGTAATTCAGTTCGTCTGGAATGTATTCGCTTAGAAATACTAACGTCCAATGTTAGCGCTACGACATTCACACATTGAAACTAGAGCGCGATGTATTCAAACGGTATCTTTATATTTTCAACGATGAATTGCGTGTCATCTACTCTGGAGATGATTTTGAAAACGGTAACATAGCAGTATTATTTAATCAATCAGCCTACAAATATAACTTAGTAGATAGAATAAATTGGAGCAGATACACACAAGGTACATTTTAAAAGTGAAATGCACTGCTGGCAATTTTAGTCACGGGCCGCCTCTGCCCTCTACCAAGGAGGCAGTTGCGATATGAAACTATTTCACTTTTTTATCTAATAAACATATTTAAAAAAATAAAAAAATGTCATATCAACAACCTTCCTATCTCACCTGCAAAGCATTAAAAAACGATATGTTGTAATATAAAATTACGCTGCAAAATGATTTGAGGGAAGTGAGGGCTGATCCGTGTAATGTGGTTTGGAAAATATGCTTGATTTACTTTTTTATTGATTACATCCACTGAAATTACACTTATGGAGTGTTTAGGCAGTGTTTAAGAAAATAATCGTAATTTAAGAAAGGGTAATTATCTATAAACTAACTAACCATCACGCCGTTTCCCCGCAGGGGTAGGCAGAGAGGACGGACCGCCAAACAACTCGGTCTTGGCACACACTCCTTGCCTCATTAACATTCATACATCGTCTCATACATACTCTTCTATTGTTCTGACTCTTGACATGGCCCGACTCAAGTATCTGATTCACTTTGTCGTGCCATGTCTTCTTCGAGCGTCCCCGACTTCTGCTACCATTCACATTTGCATCGTATATTCTCATTACACTCCTTTCTTCGCTCATTCGCTCTACATGCCCAAAACATCTAAGCGTCCCTTTCTTAATCTTACTCATTACACTTACATCAGCCTTGCACTCTTTGTGGATCTCCACATTCCTGACACGATCATACATGGTTTTAACACACATACGCCTCAGGGATCTCATTTCAACAGCATTCAATCTACTTTCATCCTTTCTTTGCCAGTTCCATGCCTCACTTCCATACATCAGGGTAGGTACCAGCACTCCATTGTGGACTGCTAACTTCGCTGCGTTTAGTCCTCCATTAATGGAGTTACCTGCATTTACTCTTCTTTCAATATCTCTGTCAGACTTCCCATCTCACGTAAACATGCTTCCTAAATACACAAACTCATCCACCAGATCCAAATATTCCTCATTCACAGCTATATTGCACACTGTTTTCGTACTCTCTCTTTCAAACACCATTACTTTAGACTTACTTACATTTATCATTAACTCATTCTTCATGCATACTTCGTTCATCCTAGACACGAGAGACTGTAGATCATCCATACTGTTAGCAATCAGCACCGCATCATCAGCATACAAGAGGCTACTTTCAATTTACTCAAATTATCTCTAAATGTAATTTAATCCACGTGTAATTCCGTTTGTGTGTAATTCCATCTGTGTGTAATTCTTACTTTGTAATTTCTATACTTGAAATTTATGACTGCAATTTCGACACGTAAAACTTTTATAAAAATATGTTTGACAAACTGCACTAAATTTAGACATAATATCTATTTTTTATTGTTGGTTGTTTAAGTTTCCAAATAATATTTCGCGGTAAAATATTTCCAATCAGTAATTACTTATTTAACAACAGAGAATAATATATTTTTCTGACTAGTTGGAGTTCAGAAAAGCTCGAAAGGAATTGAATTTAAACTTTTCAACTAACATAATGTTTGCGCAAAATCGTTTAACGAATTGAAAAGTCAACAAAATAATATTATTCTCACAATTCATTATTAAAATGGTTTGTTTTAGCTTATTTTAATATTTCTTGTGTATGAATACCTAGATATCAGTGGGTTAGCTAATTTTTGTTTAGGTACCTTGTTCAATTATTCCGACAAGTGGAGGTTCACCAAATAAACAAAGGAGGGAATGAAAATAAATGGCCGTTTTAATGAAAATATTTAAGTAGCTCTAAAAGGCCTTTCTCAAGAAACATCTGCGTTGATATTAACCCTCGCCACCGCCTCCGGGTTGGGAGATAGAGAGAGAGAGGGAGAGAAAGAGAGGGAAAGAGAGAGATTGAATGACGTCATAACGTAGACGACATGAAGGATTTCACAAAAAAATAATCCGGCAATCCTGATTTTTTTGTAGTACGACCAAAGCTATTATATCATTTTTTATTGATGGCTTAGGTATACCTAGTGTTTGGTGTTACCAAGTGTATTTTATTGATGGCTTAGGTATACCTAGTGTTTTTTGTTACCAAGTGTATTTTATTGATGGCTTAGGTATACATAGTGTTTTGTGTTACCAAGTTTATTTTATTGATGGCTTAGGTATACCTAGTGTTTGGTGTTACTAAGTGTATTTTATTGATGGCTTAGGTATACCTAGTGTTTGGTGTTACCAAGTGTATTTTATTGATGGCTTAGGTATACCTAGTGTTTTTTGTTACCAAGTGTATTTTATTGATGGCTTAGGTATACATAGTGTTTTGTGTTACCAAGTTTATTTTATTGATGGCTTAGGTATACCTAGTGTTTGGTGTTACTAAGTGTATTTTATTGATGGCTTAGGTATACCTAGTGTTTGGTGTTACCAAGTGTATTTTATTGATGGCTTAGGTATACCTAGTGTTTTTTGTTACCAAGTGTATTTTATTGATGGCTTAGGTATACATAGTGTTTTGTGTTACCAAGTTTATTTTATTGATGTCTTAGGTATACCTAGTGTTTGGTGTTACTAAGTGTATTTTATTGATGGCTTAGGTATACCTAGTGTTTTGTGTTACCAAGTGTATTTTATTTAGCTCCATGCATGCGGCTATTGCAGATGATGAAGATAATAGCTTATCTACCCTAATAACGAATATTTTCGATTTACGATTTACGGTTTATTTATTTATTAAGTTGGAGTTTATAATTCGGTAATCGAACCTATGTATAGTGGCTATATATTGGATAAGTTGGCCGATTTTTTTAACCACTGCATGTATTTTATTTTTATTTTAATAATTTTCGTTATTAGGGTAGATAAGCTACTGGGAAGATGGTGAAAAAGCCCCTGAAAAGTGTAAATTTACTTAAAAGACGGTTTGGTAAGATAAATAATTTCGACGGGTTGGTAGGATAAAATGAAACCAATAATGCAATTTTGTTAGAATTTATGTATATTTGAATTAACTATTTTTTAATGAATTTTAATTACAAGAGTTTCTTTCGATTTCAATATTTTAAATATCAGATTAATGGGGACAAAATTCTTAAGAATGGTTTACACTTACATAAAACAAATTAATCAAACACATATATAATAATTACAACTTCTTTTGTACAAAATATAAACATGGAACTCTGCTAAAAAAATACACGCGTTCCGGTGCTGTGTAGTCAATACACATCTCAAAATAAGCGATTTAATATCGGAAAAATATGAATATTCATAGCTAATCGATTATGTTTATTATATTTTATATCGAAAGTGATAATAATTGTAATTTAATTGCTGAAAACATGAAAAAACCATCGGCAGATGCTAATTTCGTTGATCATTCTCTCTGTATTTGTATCCGACATCATGAGAAATACCACAAACGATAATTACGTTGCGTGCAGCGTGCAGATCCTGCAAGCAGCAACTGATCGCGGACGCGAGCGATCGCCGCGTCCAGACGCTGCACAGGACGCCGCGGCCAATCTGAGAACGCTTCGATGTGAACACGTTGCTACAAGTTCATACACAACATCTGATCGCCACCGTGCACGGGATCGCGGACGCGCTTTGAACGCGTAGGTTTGTTCAGGCCTTTACCAAACTTTAACAAAGGTCGATGCGTGTTTTTTGGTTGTATGGTTGTCATAAAAATTGTATATATATATAAAATAAAATATTGATTCGAATTTAAAACTTTTACATTAGTATTTATAGGTACACTAAACCAAAACATGCATATTCTCATATCCTTACCGAGCAACGCTGAAGCTCACGAGATCCCATTTTCCGAAATTTGCTTTTCCCTTCTAGTAGGTGAGTTATTTTACGCCTCCAGCGAGACGTGAAATCGCCCCTACCAACGCCAGCGCCGCGAAACAAACGACCATAGACAACCCCGGTATGTAAATACAAAACATTTCAATATAACCATTAAGACTTACTAATTCATTATGCCAAATGTTAACTTTACCGATGCGAGCATTTTGCGATAAAGGTACGGAGAAATGTTAGAAATTCGAGAGAATACCTGAATAGCAGTCATTTTCGGAATCTCCCATTGACAAATTCTTGAACACACATACCTGTAAACAAAGAGAACAAATTTAATTAGTAAATTTCAGAGCGGTGGGAACAAAGTGACATAAATATAGAAAAAGGAAAGTTATCGCAAAAGCCCACATAGTGTATTCGTAGACTCCCATTTCTTTTATACCTTCAACGTTACGAACTATTTTCTTCTCCTTTGTCATATTATTATAAATTACGTTAAAATATTTTTTCTAGACTCACTACTGCAATTATTATTGTTAACTTGTTTACTAATCTTCAATAATAGTTTAACATAATATAAAGGAGAAGAAATAAAGATAAATTTATGATTTATGAAAAATCAAATTATGATAATTGAAGCAAATAAAATAACAGAATCTTTTAAACGCTTTGGTAAATGTATTAATAAAATTCATCAATAATCTCAAGTATCAAGTAGAAAATATGTAATTTAAAAAAAAATCTCCAACGCTCTACGTTTTAAATTTTTCTAAACTATAACGTCAGAAAATTTGCAAATTTTACCGTTTGATATAATTATCAAAGCACAAATTTTCAGCTCGAATCGTCATTTTTACAGGGGCTTTAAGGTGTTTATAATGTTTCAGGTGTATCTCAACATTTTAATTTGTTTTAAATAGCCGTCTCGGGACGCCTGGCAGATGTGAAACATCGAAGTTTTTATATTTTTGATAATAAAAAAATATTTTATTATCGTTGACAATATACACAAAAAATGTATTAACATTTAGAATACATCCATTCCCAATTTAAATGAGAATAGAAGCAAATATACCTCATGTACATAGTTATGGCGGCCGGGCGGAAAGACCCTTTGCACGCTTGATACTCAACAGCCAGTTTTACCCTCCTAGGTACGCCAAAAGATTTATCTATAACATTAGTTTAACATTTGCCCAACAACGTTTTATTTTTTTAGGAAATCTATAAATGTAATGACGTTCAGCATGTATTCAGAGTCAAGCAGGTTGTTTTTATGATTGTTGTTTCTTCTCAGAATTACAATGTATTCTGTTACAATGCATTCTCGAAGTACACAACTTGCCATTCATTTAACATGTAACATTTTGTGTTTATGCATGTAGTGATTTCCTCTTTTTTGCTTCACTCAAATGTAAATGGTTAATCTCGATGAAGGAGAAGTAAATGTCTGTAGAAAATAAATGCATCACTTTATTATAAAATCTTTTATTTCCTGTGAACAGGGGAAGGCGGTAATTGAATAAAATGGCCGCAGGTTTGTGGCATCATTCGAGTAGTTACTGGATTAAAGCGGTACACAGCACCAGTATTAAAAGCAAGTTAAAACGAGAAATGTAAAAATAAATTGTGGAGATTGATTCGGAATTGAATTATCGTTGTTATTTCATTTATCGTTTTTCAGAAATCCCTGAAAAGAAAAGTAATGCAAATTTCATCGCATTGCTCGAATAAAATAAAAGTTGAGAGAGGACAAGTGTTCAATATCGAAATTTTACAAAGGGGTAGTAGGAAGGAAATTGGAAGAAAAACGTAAAAAAACTACTTATACTAAAATATTTTCACCCAGGAGGCTATTAACGATCCTTTAGGGATGCTGTGCTGAAGATCTTTGTAAGGATAGGATGTAATAAACATAATCTCGCAGAGTCCAAAGATATATAACGTAGGTAACAAATGTTATCTCAACTATTTCCGTAGCCGAGCAGCATAAGAACGAGACGCTAAAACAATATTTTATCAATCGTGTGTGAATTAATGTTGAGTATGTGTTTCACTCATCTCCCAACTTTGCACCAATACCGAGGTGGTCTTTTATTTTAATTGTATTTTTCAATTCAAAAAACATTTACTGCCCAAAAATACAGAGTACAAAGGTTAAAGCTTATAGGTTACATCCTATTTCTTCCAGCTACACCAATTCACAATCACATTATATTAGAAAACCTAACAATTACATGTTAACAAATATACGTAAATAAAAAATCAAAACAGAGGTATTTAATTTATGTAAGGTATTCATTTAAAGTGTAGTGACATTTGTTTAGCAGAAATATTTTTAGTGATGATTTAAATTTGGGTATGTCGGTTTTTTTTTATGCTACGTGGAAGGTTTTTATATACTTTAATGGCCATTTAGTGTGGTTTTTTTTTAAATGTAATTTTGTTTGCTTTTGGGATTGATAAGTTTTCTCTGAACCTTGTAGCGTGTTTATGTGTTGAGTTTTTTGTGGGAACTTTTCTGGAGGTGATCGAACTAACAGGCATAACTCCATTATATATATATATATATATATGTCCGTCACTATCAGAAGTTTGAGGTTTTTAAAAATTGGTCTATAGAATTCAGGTTATTAGAGTTTGTAATTTTGCATAGGCACCTCTTTTGGATGATAAAAACATCTTTGGCGGTTTACTGAGTTTCCCCAAAAAACTATTCCGTATTTTATCAATAAGTATACGTATCCATGTTCTTTAAAGTTTCTTCCCGTTTAACCCAAATTAAACAGTTTCTCAACAGGATGTATTTGTTCAATTACAATGTTAATATGTATAAATAATATTATTACGAATTATAAATAAACATGTTGTTGCTACTTCAGATCATTACTGTTGGCACACAGTTTAAAGTAACACTACATTTACATGCTAATAAATAACAACTATTGATTGATAGTGATGATAAGTATAAAGTATTTCTACTTATGAGCCATGTTTTCAGCATGTATCTGAATCTATTTGAAAATTAACATTTTTTTATGTTACTTAGCAATCCACCGTTTTAAGCACATTCCATTCAATTACCGATATAATAGACACAACATTGCCACCCGTAGTCTAGGATACAAAAACTGCTAACCCCCTCCCCCATACCAGATCTTCTAGACGGAATTATCGAGGTAGCGTTCTTCAGTCAATACTTATTTGTGGGTATTTAAGAGAACCGGACGGGTTGTCGGTATTCGAAGGGAGCGTTCTTCAGTCAATAATTCTTATTTATCGATTTTTGGAATCCGGACAGAATTTTCATATTCGTGAGGAGCGTTCTTCGGTCAATACTTATTTTTGATATTTGGATACCAGATGGAATGTTCGTACTCATGAAGAGCGTTTTTCAGTCAATACTTATTTTTTGATATTTGGATACCAGATGGAATGTTCGTACTCATGAGGAGCGTTCTTCAGTCCATACTTATTTTTCGATATTTGGAATCCAGACGGAATGTTCGTGTTCGACCTTAGAACGGGGTGCCCAGTAAGGCTAAATTTTTATTTTCTTTCAGTTTTGTATTATTTTAACTAATCTAAATAGTAGTTCTGTGAACAATAGACTTCGAATAACGTTGATTCCTATTTGACAGCCAGAATGTACCGTTAAACAAGCGTGACATTTCTTTGTCACTGGTAACACTACGCTCAGTCAATAAATAAAACGAAAATGTTATATCACAAAAAAACTTATTTTTAGATACTAAAGGGGTTCAGACGGAATGTTCTTCGGTCAATACCTTTTTTAAGGGATTTAAGGGATGTAGACGAAATGTATATCTACAGGTTTAATAGTTGTATACTTGTATGTAATGTTATAGGAAGATTTTTACCATCGACAATAATTACTATAGAAACGAGGGACAACATAAAATTTAATAAATTAATCTAAAAGGTTCCTGAATTCATTCATTCAAAATGTCGATTTCGGCGATTTATTTTTATTTCCTGGAAGTCGTCAACAGTTTTAAGCAGATTTAAATGGTGGAATGAACTAATTACCTCAAGGGCATGAGAATTTAAGCAGATTGAAATGGTGGAATGAACTAATTACCTCAAGGGCATGAGAATTTAAGCAGATTGAAATGGTGGAATGAACTAATTACCTCAAGGGCATGAGAATTTTCGGAAACGTTTGAGTTGAAAACAATCAAGACTTTTGGTAGTTGTTTTGCAGTGCTCAGATTTAACGACGTTTCTACACGATGTGCAGTTTTCTAGGTTCATGTTCTTAACGGATTCTTAATGGGAGAGTTCAAGATGAGTTAAATTTATTGATGCTTAATAATGATGTACATAAACTAAATCACGTTGGTAAATATAATAAATAATGTATATTTGAATCGAAACCATTCAAATGTAGAAATAGTCGGATACGAGCGCTGCGCATGGATGGATTGTTTCACAGAATTTGAACAATTCATCATATTTCAACGTTCATTTTCGGGTTTTGTAAAAGTCCTATTCAAGTTTTGTTATTATATCACTATAAGCTAGTTTCTTGACAGAACTGAAATAATAACAGAACTTTAAAAAATCTTTCACAGAACTTGAAAATTAACTTTGAATTTGAAGAATTGTTCAAATTTTCTGAAACAACCCGTCCTAAAAGTGATTTATGTGAAGTTTTACAGATCTAGTTTTTTTTTTAATTTTAAGAAAAGAATGTTTATTTTGAAATGAGCATTTCGAATATACAGTAAATTACAACAATTTAAAATGAAGTATTTTTTTTATTTCAAATGCTCTTACTGTCACATACTTATGACATTACTGTTCCATTACTATTTTCCACATGCTGGTATCATCAACACGGTAAAACCATGAAAGTTAACAAATTTGACAGGTTTACAGCGTGTGACTATTGTGTTCGTTTAAATTGGCCATCCTCCCAGGGGGCCGTTTTGTGTTCTTCCACTTTTGGTTCCGGCCTGAGGGGACCTTTATCGGGGAAATATAAAGCGAAAAAATCTTTCAACTCTAACTTTCAACTAACAGATAAATTATTATTTTAAAATAATGTTGTTCATAAATATATTTTCTCAGCACGATTTCATAAACTCTACTCCACTATAAAATCGCCGATTCATTCGCAGAAAACAAGAGACGTTTCTTGTATGGCGCGAAATAAAATGTAAAGCTATGGCATTGTTAGAGCAAGCCAACACGATGCGAGGATCGCTGCACGGGTGCGATAAAAGGATGCTTGGTAGGAATAAATTAGCCTGGTGAACAGTTTCTGTTCAGAGAAACAGGATACAAACTGATTTTCAAAACACGTGTATCGGGATTTTAAGATTCTAACAAGTGTAGAATAAGAGCGGAATAAGAGAAGAAAAATGAGGATAAGTTTGATCGAAATAGGATAAAGGTTTGACATAAGTAGAAAAATGTATAAAAAGATTCGAAAAATAGAAGACTACGATTAGGAGAAGAGTACAACAATATTAGAATAAGAGTAGAACGAGAGTAGAACAAGCGTATTTTAAACTCTGCTACTTGTAGTGACTCCAATCAGTTTGTCACCGTAATGACATCAAAAGTAAGGTATTTCAATTCAAAATAATTGCTACTGTTTACCGAACATCCTTTACTGTTTGTGCCTCCGGAGGCCTAATTAGAAATAATAATAATATAATCCCAACAGATGAATTACGCCATCATTGTATTACGTGATAGCCAAAAGCTTCGTTCATTAGCAAAAACTAGTGGTGCTGGTAGCTACGGCTACAAAACCGAACATTTTCATAATCGGTTGGAAACGACTTGTAGAAGGAACTTTAATGTGGATTGAAATGATAGCCCCAACGGTCAAAGGGGATATTTTAGTGTGGTGTGTATCAACTTTATACCTTATTTTTGTCCCATTTCTAAACAATTTCCATTCCGAAGTTTTCGTATAGAAATGTAAATTCCTTTAGAAGACTACATACGCGAATACAAATTTTAAGAACATTATGATTTCAAAAACCTTTCTTAGAAAACGAGGTTCCTACTTACCAAAACCTTAATGCATCAAGTTTTTTGCTTAAAAATCAAAATAAGCACTCCCCGTTACGGGCTAAAGATTATAACTACTTTCTATGAGACTTATAAAATGGCATCAATAGTACCTATCAGCATCTGGGAATTTACCAATAAAATCAACCTTTTGTTTTATTTTGAGACATTTCCGCAAGTTGTTGTATTTCTGATTAGTCCTCTCACTACAGACATCGTTATAATTTTTCAAATCGTGTATTTTACTCAAATAGAAAATTTCTTATAGCAACTCTTCGTAAGCAGACGTTCTTATGGACAGTAACTACATACATATTCAAAGACACGGTTTTAATAGCGCTACATTCATAGAAGGACGAAGTTGAAAACTTTCAACCAAAGTACATGTTCTCTACAATTTGAAATTAGGGATTTCATATTTTTCAGACTGCATTAGTCTTTGCAAAGGATGGTTGAATGAGAAAACGGTGAGAACGGGCGCGTTTGGAAACGAGACGATAAACGTTTAGTTGCTTTCTTTCTACCAGTGACTATTTTCCATTTCAAGGGTTTCCATAGAAAACTTTTGTTGTATTTCTTTATTTTCGAGATATTGACAGTTTATTTTATGTGTAGTATTAATTAAAAATAAAACCAATTATGAATTTCCTCCTTATAACTGTATCCCTAATAAAATTCCAATAAAACAATATTCATAATTATATAAATTCAAAATATTGGTCGTAATAAATTTATAGGGAAATGTTCTAAAAATCAAGAAAAAAGCGTTAATGTCATTTTATTGAATAGTGAACCAAATTTTACAATTTACATTTAACTGTAAACAAACACCATCCCTAAAATACTCTGTGTGAAAATTGCAAAAATTACAGAAAATGTTTATTAATTATTTTGACCTTTTATTTTTTACAATATTCTTAATAATGGGAATTAAACAGCTGTCTTGGAATACTTTATCGGGAGCTCTAGTATTTGATTTGTGAGTACATATTTGGTTTGCATCATTTTTCAGCAGCAAAAAATCCAAAAAGTATTCCTTCAAGTTCGACACACCGATTCTTATCGTTGCCTTGATTTGGAAATATTAAAGCTGATACCAATAAATATATGATAGGGTGCGTAACGAGGTAATCAGAATGGACCTCCCTCGTCCCATTGTGCCCGATACCGATCACGGTCCAAGTTATAAGAACATTATTTTTAATAAGTTGCAAAACAAACTGTGTACTGATAGACTCCGTGGTTAAGCTGTTAAATTGATTGGTTTAACAAATTAATTACATCGAAGTGGTTTGCATTGTCAGTGTTCTATAAACATAACTATGGAATTGAACCTGAGCGCTATGAATGCAGGTTTGCTGGTTTCAAACTCGACAAACTAATACAAAGCTGTTGTCGCGTACTAGTCTACTATTTGGCTTGGAGTTTGCGTGTTAGATCCCCAATGATCTAAAGTTTTAATGAGTAACCTGATCGGAATACCTTCACCTATCAACTCCTTCCCTACTACCTTAAACCGCACAACATTTAAAAAAGTGTGGAATATTATTTATAAGTGCATATTTTATAAACCCAATATAACAGCCGATGGGACTTTTCATGTATTTTTTTTAGTTTTCTTATTGTTAACAGTTTTGCTGTCGCCTATATTTTTGTATGGATGTCTTAAACTTAAAAAGCTTTTGAATACCGTGTTTTATAAAACATGTAATTAATTTATGTATCTCTCGTATAAGATGATTTGGGCATGTAGAGTGAATGTCCGAAGAAGGGAGTGTAAGGAAAATATATGACGTGAATTTGAATGGTAGCAGAAGTCGGGGACGCCCGAGGAAGTACTGGGTGCTGGGAAACGGCGTGATGGTTAGTTATGTTTCTATGCATTTCTTCACATTTCAATTATGTAGTTTATATGTGATTGTCGTAGTCTACAATAAAATCATTTTTGAATTGTTCCGTATCAGATATGAAATTCTGCTAATTCACTGAAGAGAAAAAACAAACGACAAAATAATTCGTGAAAATACGATTTTGTCACAAGTTTCCCTGTTGGGGTCGCTGGTGACAAAAGCGGAACAGGTAATGAAAAATACATAGTTTAGTCATAACATTATAACCACCGAGAAGTATTATGTTTTGTCATTAAATGTAATGAAATAGAATCACTTAAAAATTATAAAACAATATTTATAAGACCCAACTCAGTAAACATAAAGCCGGTTGTTCGTTTGTCGTTTCAAACGAACAATCTACTCTTTGTGGAGTGAAATAATACAAGATTCAATTGCTTTCAAATAATAGACATTATCGAAGAGAATAATAATTGTTTTAAAGGTTGAATTGGTAACCTGTTTCAAAGTTTTCGTTGTATTGAAAAATAAAATGTTATAATTGTGTCAACTTGTCACAATCCTATTACCTTTTTTGAAATGAAAAACACGAATTAACACAAAATAATCATTACAGTGGTTCCCGGTGCCGATTTTTCACTTTTAATCTTCACGAAATGCTTTTTTCTTTTTTATAGCAGGTAGATAGGTACCTAAGCAACACCCCCTAACGCATGGCCACGTTTGGGCCTGATTTATATGAGCCTGGCAATTTAGACACCGTTTTATTTTTAAATTTAATATTTTATTACGTAATGTAATAAAATGAAAAAGCCTGAATAGAGCAAGAATTAATAATATAATAATTTTTAAAAATGTCCATGACCCATTAATCGAGTTAAAAACGACAAGACTAAGCTCAGACATGAAATATTTAAAATTATAATTGTAGTACAGACAAGCGTCTAAAAGAGCTAGATTCTTGAACAATAAGCTCATGTGTTATGAATTGCTTTTCGGTCCGTATTTTCTAAGCCAGTCATTTTTATTTTCATGATGAGATACGGAGCTTTTGATGGTCTTAAAATAAAACAAGAATAAATATCTAAAACCAAGAAAATATCTAAAAAGGTTGGACACGGACTTAAAGGTAATTGTTTTTTATACCATCATCAAGATTGAATGCCGCAAACCAAATCATTAAAATCGTGCTTTAATAATTTTAAAAAAGGTCCCAGCAATTCTGCGACGGTTCACAAAAATAATTATTTGTAATAAAAAATCCATTAACCAATTAATATTTTTTCAAATGCCGACTTCATTTGAATATTTCGACGGTAGATGAAGCGGATTTTTCATTTTCGCGGCGTTTTGAAATAACAATTTACAAAGGAATTCTTGATTCACCGGCCTTGGGAATCTTGTTACTCTGATTATAGTCTGCTCCGCTTGTTACGAAGAATAAATCCATCACTCTCGAATAGGCCTCATTAGGCCTCTTAAATTCTAACTCATTCTGAGAAAAAACATCTATTGATTAATATTTAGTAATAATAGTCAAAAACCCATTATTAAAGATTGGGAGAATCCCATTTTTTTTTAATTTCCACATCCCTGAAAGTTATTCAATAATCATGTAAGTATCTTAAGTGCGTGTCCTTGTCCCCGAAGTAAGCTAAATTTGTCCTTATTTCTGGTGAAATTGGTCAAAACCTTTCCAAACATCAAATTTCTTTCTGAAACAATCAATCTCATTGATATGTCTGGAACCTAGAAGATGAAAGGTCTTATAACATAGAATAATGAATTTATTCATGTAAACTCGCGACATTTTTAAATACATCTTTTTGCATTTCCATTTCGATTTCTCGAATGAACGAATAAATAGATGAATTGAAATCTTGGAAGTAAAAATGCACACACATCCCGACATCCTATAGAACTAAAATTCGGCAGATAATAATAATAAATAATAATACTTGGATGACTTGTATAGCGCCGTTTTTGTGCAAAAACACCTCAAGGGCGCTGTATAGACTCGATGTCATTCTGGTGGCACATACTCACGTATCTGAAATTGGATGACACTATTAAAATTAACAGCAGTTAACATACTTAATAAATCTCGGTACCTACTATCCAACTAGGATTTGTCTGAAGTGATAACGTTGTTCACTAATTTTAGTCAGACCCTGGGGACGACGGTTCAATCCTCAATAAAACCAAAAAAAACATCTTGTTTCATTAATACTGTAGTAAAAAACATTGTTTTTTACAGGTTGATTTTTTCTTCAATACACACTTCTTGTAATATTTGAATATCGATCGAACAATACGGCGGTTGGTAGTGTAATGCTGTCCTGTGTAATGTGCGGTAGCGCGACACGGAATAATACCCCAAAATATATAACTATAATACTTTTGGCCAGGAAAATATCAAATCATATCCAATTTGGCATTTTGTGGTTTTTATTTAGTTTCCAGCCGATATTTCGAAACCGCAATTCCTACATGGCATTGAGAGTTCAACATTTAAATAATATAATGTAAATAATGCACAATCCAGAATGGAAGATATTCTCAGTATCGCCTCTGTTAGACCACCTTTCAGAATTTAAACGTTGCTTGAAATGGTTTTGGCGGTGTTTGGTGACTAGATCTGAATAGGCAGGTACTTACCCACCATAATCACCCTGCACCACTACATTCATGCTAACATAGACTTGCCATAGACTCACGGGCTCCAGATGGTTGAGAGCAGTTGTGAAACTTGAGTAGGAAGATTGGAGTGATTATTTGTTTTGACAAATTCCCTTTAAGTGGCGAATCATTTCGAATATTTTGAATTAATTAATACATATTTACTTGAGAGGTTAATAACAAGAAAGCTCAACAATATCTTCTGTAAAACTTCTTATCAACAATGTGAAAGAAAGGAGATCACAACGGAGCTATTAGTGGCACGAAAATAAGGGATACCTACAAAACGTTTGTAACCACTAAATGATTTTGAACACATGTTTGAATTATTCTCAACAAACACAAGAAATTAAACAAATGTGGAATTACGGGACAACATTTCCATTATCTTTTCATGTAAAAAGATATACATATTGAACCAATACGAGTATATAGCGTAGTTTAATTAATTTCAAATTGCCGTTGAGCTCCAATTATTTTTAGTACTATTCTGTTGGTATTTTCAAAATTGGTTTTCCAGCGAAGTTTGTCTGAAACCTTTTTAATAAAGGAAATTATTTTTTTGCGTCGTCCCATAAGATAAACTATACTAACAAAGTTATGGGAATACCGCACAAACATCACCAATCGGGTTAAATTAGGTAGTGGAGAGGGGAAGGAGATAAAGAAGAATGTGGAGGTGTTCCAGGCTATTCAAATCTAGTCACCAACCACGGCTAAAGCCAATTCAAACAACGTTTTAATTCCGATTTTTTTTACATTTACCCCACACAGTAATTTCCCTCCAGGTCCTATGTGATCTTTGGGGATGCGGTATGGTTATTAGACAATTATAAAAAGTTAATTAAGTGTTAATCTCAAGTGAACTACCAGGTAAGTATTGTAAATAGTTAAGTAATAACATAGATCACTGTAGAAATGTATTATAAGTTTGTACAACGCCCTTGAGGTGTTTTTGCACAAAAACGGCGCTATACAAGTCATCCAAGTATTATTATTATTATTTTATTGTTATGGAGGTTTTTTTAAGGAAAGGCAGGAGAGGAAGTTTTGGTAAGAAAAAGGTATGAAAGATGGGTAGAAATCTAGGAATCGGTGTGTTCAGGAGTGACGGGCGTATGATCTATCCTTCCCGCTGCAGTGCAAGGCGATAGGTCAAGAGAGATCAGTTGGAGAGGTCTCCCCAAACCAAGCTCCCCCAACCCGGCACGCCACGCAGCTGGTGGGTGGGTAGGCGCATCCTGAACACACCTCACCCGATGAACCCGCGCACCCCTGCCAATCACCAAACGTAGCGCTCCACTCGGGGTGGCCTGTGGCAGGGGTGTCGTAGCCCGGGGCGGTGGTACCTAAACCATTGTGGATGGTGGTGTGTCAAAAAGGTAATAAAGAGAGTACATTTAATATACCTACTACATTTTATCTATTATCTAGCTACTAGTTAAAAGTCTTAGATGTAAATCACTAGAAATTTATCTTAGTTATAAGCCACTAGTTATAAGTCACTAGCTATAAAGCTTAATTATAAGCCACAATTAATAAGTTATAAGTCTAAGTGAAAGAAATATATTAAATGCATAAATTAAGTAGTTAAGCGCCCTTCAGAAAACGGCGAAAGTTTCTTTTGATTTTCAAGTTCTTGTATTATTTCAGTTTTATTAAATAACTATCCAATAATGATAAAATAACATAACTTTAATAGAACCTTCACAGAACTTGAAAATCATGGCATATCATCATCGCCACGCCCACACTTATAACACATCATTTGTCAGATGTGACAGGTCTGTATGGGATTGGTCTTATAAAATAATGCTTTGATGCGTACAGCGGAATGTGTCAGCTTCTTATTCTGACTGCTTCATTGCTTCTCTGTAAGCGCCATAAAAATTTGAATGTGCCCCACCCTCCCCTCTAACTTAGAAGCTAGCGACGCCCCTGGTAGGTACCTAATACTTTCTTGTAAATTTGCAAAAGAGATTATATTAAGACTCTGGGTCTTAACACTACAGGTTTAACATTTCAGCCTAATGTAAGTATTCGTAAATTATTACAAAGTTTTACAAAGATTTTGAATTTCGCTATTTAACTTGAACTACACAATATCAATGTCAGAATAACAATGTTTCTTATTATTATGTTAGTAGTTACAACCCAGCTTCGACCGAGTTTCAACACAAATTTAAATATATGGAAGTAACAACATGGCTTTGGGTTTTATTATTTTAAAATTTTAACAAAGCTTTATTTCGCGTTATGTAAATTATACGGCCAGTTTTGTTGACCAAGAAACCTCGAAAAAAAAATGACGTTAATTCATCTATATTTATGTACAATTTTTTGCACTTTTGAATAAGTGTTCATATTACGCGTTTATATATTCATTAACCGTAATTATGCTTATGTGGCAAAACCAACGGATGTTACTTTTTCTGAAATCTCTAGTGATGGTGAGCCATGTTTTCTGCCACTATTTCAATAAAATATGCGTCTTTGATCCGTTCGGCACCGGTACTTAGTCGCGGTACACGACAAACGCGTTTTTGTACGCGATATACTTTGGCACATAAAAACGAGTGATTTCGAATTCAACAGCTCGGCTGTGGAACTATTTTCAGCCGTGTTTCTTCCCTCCTACAACATGGGTCTTTTCAAGACACATGTTCGCTCTTCCTCTCCTCAAAAAAGCCATCCATACGGCATCCCCTAAACCTGATGGTCCTTATTATTTTTATCGGGGTCACCCGTGTGGATGAAACTCAACTTGCAAAAAACATATTTTTTCTACCTCATCAGTAGATTTTGATCTTTTTTTATTAATAGACTAGCTGTACGCATTGCTGAGGCTCAGTCTTTCTTTGCAGATAGAGAAACAATAGTGCGTATTGTTTTCACGTCCAACAGATGGCGCTGTTTTATAAAAATGCATGTTTGTCCAACAGATTGCGATGTTTGGTGACACGTGACATCTAATAGAGCTATATAAAAACACACGCATATTCGAATGCAACATTATTTATTTATTTATTAATTTACAATACATTTCAACAGTGATCTATGTTATTACTAACTATTTATGGAGGTAATATACAGTACAATACTTACCTGGTAGGTCACTTGAGATTAACACTTAATTAACATTATCTAATTGTTTATTAGCGAAATTTAGATACAGGATTTAGGAAATAATTGGATAATTGAATATAACTGGACTTTTTCTCAGGAATGGTATATTTAATTTAAGGGTATGACAGCTTACAAAGGTAAGTTTTTAGTTTAGTCCTTAATTCTGTTGGACTTGTCATAGATCTTAGTTCCGGAGGGAGTTTATTCCAAGCCTTCGGCCCAGATACTCCGAAAGCGCGATCACCAAACTTAGTATTTGGCTTGCGCATAGGTTCTATCAGTCTGCCTACAGCTGCTGATGTTGCTGATCTAACACCCGTATTCAGAGTCGATCCTTTAGTTCAAGAAACCTTCCTTTCCTTTAAAAAACACCGTTTTATATTCAGAGACACGCCTAAAGTCGGTGTGACGTCACTTAGTAAGGAAGCTACCTTTCTCAAGATTTCAAAAAATTTTGTATTCAGAGACGTCACTATGGAAGTCTCTACGACACTGCGCACGCGCATACTTGCTTACTTTGACTTTTAGCTGTCAAAACTCGAGGTTGGTGGGTAGGGTACCTTTGCCTTGCTAAGTCGGTGATTTGTTCCCAGTTGTTGCGGTTGTTGCTGTTGAAAACATAAAACAATGGAGATGCAGATTATGGAAATGGAGATCATGGAAATGGATAACGAGTTTTTGGATTACATCGTTGATCCATACAATACACGTGACGACGTTGGCACGGACAATATGGGCAGCGTGCGGCGTTATTTACGCGATTTTGAAAATCCCGTGGAGTTTTACAGTGACCGGCAATTTAAGGATCGTTATCGGTTGGAGAAAACAACTGTAATGCATATATTAATTCCTCTATTATTTCCGAATTACGCTTTAGTTAATAATAGAGGCTTGCCCATACCTCCTGTTATTCAGGTAGCTATCGCGCTGCGATTCTACGCTACTGGTAATTATCAGGTAAATGCGTCTTTTTTACTAGATATCTATTGTCAAATTATGTTCTACTTTTGTGAAACGAAAATATTACATTTTGTGATGCTGAAACTTGTTATTTACATTATGTCTGTACTGATTTGAAATCGACAAAGAATGAAAGAATGCATATATTATTTAATGAAAACATGATGTCAACCTAAAATTAACCAGATGCCCTTAGATGTACAAAATATCTAGATGGAGTGTTCATCTTGTATTATTTTCAATGTTCATTAACTACCTACATATTTTTATATGATTCCAGATTGTTGCGGGAGATCTACACAAACTGAGCCAACCAACCTCCAGCAGAGTAGTGCAAAAGATTTCCTCCAGATTGGCGCAACGGATAACTGAATTTATTCATTTTCCTCAACGGCCCCAGGACTACGCTGAAAATCGGAAACTCTTCTATTCAAGAGCCCAATTTCCAGGAGTCGTCGGATGTATTGACTGTACACACATTGCCATCAAGAGCCCAAGCCGAACAATAGGGGAATCTTTTCGCAACAGGAAAGGATGGTTCTCCTTGAATGTGCAAGCTGTGTCAGGTCCACGTTTGGAATTTTTGGACATAGTTGCCAGGTGGCCTGGTTCTACCCACGATTCCAGGATATTTCAAAACAGCGCGTGCCGCCTAAAGTTTGAGGAGAAAAGGATTACAGGCATTCTTCTCGGGGACAGCGGATATGGCCAGACAAATTATATGTTCACACCAGTATTAAATCCTGCAAATGAAGGGCAAGAAAAATATAATAAGGCGCAAATTTCCACACGGAATGTAGTCGAAAGATTATTTGGTGTATGGAAGAGGAGATTTCCTTGTCTGAGGAGGAAATTAGAAAATAAACTAAGTAATACTACAAACATTATCGTTGCGTGTGCCATTTTGCATAATTTATGTATATCGTCAAACGACCAGCATTTTGGGCGGTTTGAGGGTATAAATATACCTGTCAATTCGGTGGTGCAGTCTGCTTCAGGCAGAACGATAAGAGATGCATTTATCCAAAGACATTTTACGTGATGTGTAATGAACTGTGAAAGGACACCATATATGTAATGAATAGTGACGTCAGTAATTGTGCCGTGTAATGAACTGTGAAAGGACACCATATCTAATGTATAATAATTGTGCTGTGTAATTAACTGTGAAAGGACACCATATATAATGTATAGTAATTGTGCTGTGTATTGAACTGTGAAAGGACACCATATCTAATGTTATGACTAATGAAGTCATATTTTTTAATGCATAGTAATTGTGCTGTGTAATGTCATGCTGTGAAAGGACACCTTATCTAATGTAATGAGTAGTGAAGTCATATTTTTTATAATATGTTATAATTATGCTGTGTATTGAATTATGAAAGAGCACAAGGGTTTATCTTAAATATATACCTATGTATGTATTAATAATGTCCATTATCAAAAAAATTGAAACAGAATGGAAAATAAATAAAACATTTATTGGAGATTAATATATTTTTTATTCATATTTATTTATTGGCGAGCTCTTTTTCCAATTCTGCCTTCGCTCTTCTTATTTGTAGTTCTATAAGTTCGTTCTGCAGACGAGCTCCTTTCGACTGCTCCCGAGCAGTCTCGATCTGCTCCCGGGCAATCTGCTGGGCAGTCTCCCTCTGCTCCCGGGCAGTCTCGATCTGCTCCCGGGCAATCTCCTGGGCAGTCTCCCTCTGCTTCCGGGCAGTCTCCTTCTGCTCCCGGGCAGTCTCTCTCTGCTCCCGGGCAGTCTCCATCCTTACTACGTGCATTTCTTCATCGTACTTTGTTAGATTGGTGCTTCTGAGGCAACGCACTTGGCCCTCGTCCCGAACCACCTGCCCACTAGATGGTATCAAGTCTGAAACAACACAAAATTACAAGCTGATTAGTGAAACAACACAAAATTGCAAGCTGATTAGTCATCAATGTAAATAACAGGTTTATTTGTGTAAATAACACTCTGTGCCCCATGACATAGTGCACAGTCGGGAAACACGCCAAACACGCGCCCAACATATTTATTTATTTACACAGTAAAGTAAGTAAGTGTAAAGTAAATATAAAGTGCAAACTATAAATTACAAGTAAAAATTAAAATTTAAAGTAAGAAAAAAAACAGTAAAAATGTAGAAATATAAATTATCTCTAAAAGGTACCCACAAAGATTTAAATATAAAAAGTAAGAAATCCTGGATTATGTCATCCGATTTGATAAATTTTTCAAGTACCTATGATTTCTAGTACATTAAATAGTTTTGGAGTGCAGTACTGGTAGGCATATTATGTTTACATGATGTATTATCGTGGTACCTACTAGCAAACAAATTAAGTTTAATGCATCTCTTGTATGAGGCCAGATTACCGACGAAGTGATCGATATTAGCATATTCATTGCATGTACACGGATGACATTTGTCATCAACAGCTCGGCTGTGGAACGATTTGCTGGCCTCTGTTTTTCCTCCCTCCTACAACATTGGTCTCTTCAAGACCCATTTTCACTCCTTCCTCAAAAACATTCCCCACACAGCATCTTCAACAGGGCCCCTCTTTCTTTATGGTGGAAAACGAGAGGTTAAAGTAAAGCTCTCCGAACTCCGAGCATTATTTGAACCTTTGTACGAAAATGCAAGTAATCACAGCAAATAGAGAGGTAAATATAGTCACCTTTCTTGGCTATAATGCGACGTGTCTTCGTCTTGAGCTGGGGCGTTGAACTTTCCTCCGGTGTTTTTGTTATATCTGAAAATTAAAAACACTTTTGCAATATTTCTATCTCGAAAATTATTTAAGATTTAGCATGACAACTGATAAAATTATGTAATAAGTTCCTACAGAGAAATGCGAACACTACCATCTAACAACAAATCACATTTTGAATTGATAAGAATCAATTATATTATCAAAAATTGACTTACCAAACACCGGCACTTCCGTCGACTGGTCAGTCCATGGCATGCTGAATAAAGCAGACGTGCTGGTGCTGGGCACAGCGGTATCTGAAACTTAAACAATACTTTATAAGAAATAAGGTCAAAGTTAAATAAACAAGTAGCCAAAATATTTCACATAACTTTCTTAAACTAACCGCGATCGCTGTCGTTGCTAAAGCTCAGTTCAACGTTGGTGGCCAAGTCCAGCACGCTGTCAACGGGATGATGCTCATCAGAGACAGTTGGCGACAGCCTGCCCCCTCCCGTCTTCATCCTGCTCCTCTTTTCCTCGCAGAGCTCCATCTTCCTTTTTGACTTAATGTTGTCCCAGCATTTCTTAAGCTGCGCTTGGGTCCGCTAAGAAGGAATTCAATAATACAGTATTATAATAGTATTACGGAATCGGAACAATAGAAGAGTATGTATATGAATGAAAAAAGAGTATCCCTGTGGGGAAACGGCGTGATGGCTAGTTAGTATTTCAATTACAAAAGATACAAACCTTTTGATTGCCGGCGATTGAGTTGAAATCATCTGTCAACTTGGCCCACGCATTTTTCTTCTCGCCAAGTTGCAGATGATTAGTCGAAATGCTGGCAACGGCAGGATATGTGTTTATTAAATCTAATAAACATTGCCTTTCACTCGGCGTGATTATAATACGAGAATTCATTGTTTAAAAAGGAAACTTTCGAGACACTCAACTGAAGATGTAACAGAGACTTTTGACAGGCCGATGTTATTTACTTATTTACGACAGACGCTTGAACTAAATCCATAGACAACAGCATAGATAAACACACAGATTGTCCCAAAACGGGGCATGTTGTTTCCGTAGAAGCAGGACATCGACAAGTTTCGGATGACGTCACACCTTTCTTTCGGCGTAGACAAAAGGTCTCTACCTGAGGAAAGGAAGCTCAAAGTGTGGACTCTGTATAGAAGCGTTAAAGGTAAGGACGGTTCTTACCTTTGCTTAGGTAAGGCTGACACTTGACTTAGACAACTTTAAGGATCGACTCTGAATACGGGTGTAAGAGTTGACTGCCTCAGACCAGTGTTTTCCGGGACGCATAGTTCAGAGATGTAGGATGGGGCCATTCCATTGATGGATTTAAACACCATCCAGCACAGTTTGTACTGGATTATTTCAGGGCACTTGAGCCAGTGAAGGTTACGAACTTGTTCTGAAATGTGTGTATATTTTGAAACCCGGTTATGAAAAAGATCATAAAATAATAATAATTGAAGAACTTTAGGCTTAAGATTTGGAACAAACAAACATTAACATTTTTTACTTATTTATATTCACTGAGGATTGAACCTTCTTCGCAAGCGACTGGCTCTTAAATGTTGTGAACTTTTAAAATTAATGTATTTTTAAATGGTTTTTCTATGGATTGAACCATACTCTCAAAAGACTGACTAAAATGAGCGAACCGCATAATTCTAATTTGATGGTACCGAGATTTATTCCGTACATCAATCTTTATATATTATTTAATGTCATCATATTTATAAAGAATTGGTCGTGGGTATGCGTGGATGCCACCAAAATTTGATAAAATGCATTGTCATCTGCAACGAATCTATCTGCCGAGATCCAGCTCGATCGGGAAGTGGGTTTATTTTCACTTACAAGATTCCTCTAAATTCATTAATTTATTTATTCAAAAAAAAAAATCGATATTCAAATAGATGTATTAAAAAGTTGCTTTATAAGAGTGTAGGTATGTTTGTACAGATAAGCATAAATTTATTTTATATGTGGGTAGGTACCTACTTACTTATGTGGAGTTAACACAAACATAATCTTTTTAACTTCAACTATATTTTTTTGTTTTGGCTTTTGCTTAAGATTTTTAAATATATTACTTTTATGATGTAATACACGGTTTTCCAATAAGAGGTGTTATTTTGAATAGCCTTACTATTTCGGTAGATTTTACTTTTGAAGCTGTCATTTTTTGACATTTGACAAGTAGAAACTACGCCATTAATAAAAATGGAACGATACACGCTTCAACAATGCATTGAAATCAGTAAATTCACTTGAGTGAATCAAATGCAAATCATCTTGAGTGATGAGGCCCATTTCCATCTCGGTGGCTTCATCAACAAACAAAATTGTCGCATCTGGGGCTCGGAAAACCCAAGAGTTATTATAGTTGTTAGATATATTGTTGAAAAGCTTCTCTATCCTCAACGTGTGACTGTTTGGTGCGGTTTATGGTCCGGCGGAGTCATTGGAGCTTACTTTTTCGAAAATGAGGCTGGAGCAACAGTTACGGTGAATGGATTGCGCTATCGAGAGATGATTAATGATTTTTTATGGCCGGAATTGGATGGTATTGATCTGAATAACGTTTACTTTCAACAAGACGGCGCTACGTGCCACACAAGTAATGAAACCATTGATCTTTTACGATTGAAAATCAAAATAACACCTCTTATTAGAAAACCCTGTAGAATTGACGATATAGAATTCTTAATGATTAACAAAAATTAATTGAGTTTAATATAAGTATTTTTGTTAATGTATAGTTTTTTTCTTTTTCCTGCGAATGCGAATATTCAAACCTTCTGAAAGCCCAATCCATTGACAGAAAAGGTAACCGGATAAAACAGATCAGTAACAACAGAACGTGATAAAATAATATGTAAGGTTAGGTTTGGTTAGTTTTTTTTAACACTTTTTATAAAGTATTATGTTTTGTCATGGAGCCTGGACTTCCCGAACTATGCGAAGAATCTAATAAACTAGTCATCACCGTGTATTCATGACCAACAAGAAAAAACAAGAATACACGGTGATGACTAAAATTTAATAAACTAGTCATAACAAGAATACACGGTGATGAGTTTATTAGATTCTAGTCATCACCGTGTATTTATGACCAATAAGAGATTATAAACAACGTCAATCATCATCAATGATTACTACTTCACCAGTCGATCAATTAAACTCTAATTGCAATAACCGACAACTATTCGAGGATGTAAACTCTATTTGGATTGACCATTTGGGGTTGACCGGTCCGTATTCACAGCCGGTTCGCGGCTTCGTCGAACCGGACCGGACCGTTCCGGTTGGTTCACCTTCGCCGCAGGACGGAAAGTATCCCCTCCTAGCAATCCGTCACCAGCCGGGCTGGGGCCCCGGGCAACCACTGTACATAACCATCACTCTTTAGTTAAACCTAAAGGGTTCGTGAAATCACTAGTAACCCTTGAACATCTGAAAGTGGTCATGTTTTTTGGTTGATTTCGGAATATCGCAATAAAGCGCACTTGAAGTGAAATAACACAAAACTGCGCTATATACATGTAATGTTATATTAGGTAAATATATGAAGAAGAAGTTAGTGGTGGAAGAAGCCGGAAACGCCTAAGGAAGATGTGGAAATGATTTTTATGATTTTCGGTAAGAGATTTCTTACAAATAAACTGAAGAGGTACTCAGTTTTGTAAGAATTTGAGATGAAATTTAATTGTAAAAAGAATAGCCTGGTAGGTGTCAAACATCGAAATTTATTTTTATCAAAGGAAGTTAAAATGAAAGTAAACAGGTCTTCATATTATTGATGAGAAAACAATTATTTTTTTAATATACGAATGTAAAAATTTATAGTATAAAAAAACTAATAAACGGTGTTAATCTAACGACGTCAGGAAATATGGTTTTGAATATTATCTGGAAAGTTCATAATATAAATAATAAATAGGTACTTACATATAACGCAGCATCACGTTCATTGGTGATACATAGTACCTATTTATAGTTTTATATTATGGACTGATGAGGTAGTGGACGAAATCTTAAATTACAATAATAGACTAGCGGACCCAGGAAAAATCACAAATAGTCTGTCCCGACAAATCAGTTTCAATTTTAAAATGGCAATTAAAATAACTTTCCGTTAAAAATATTACATTAAGGACGGGTTGTTTCGGAGAATTTGAACAATTCATCAAATTTCAACGTTCATTTTCAAGTTCTGTGAAAGATTTTTTAAAGTTCTGTTTTAATTGCAGTTTTGTCAAGCAACTAGCCTATAATGATATAATAACAGAACTTGAATAAGACTTTCACAGAACCCGGAAATGAACGTTGAAATTTGATGAATTGTTCAAATTCTCCGAAACAACCCGTCCTTAGTAGGTACATTATCGCATGTCTGAATTATTCAAAAAAGTACTTCCAATTTGGAAAATGACATTTAAATTCAATGCGAAAGATCTAGCTATCTTGAATCGGAGTTATAGACAGATGGAGTAACAACCAAAATTAGTGCTGTTTTAATAATTATCAATAGTAAAAATAGTAAAAAATAGTAGATAGAACCTAGGAAAAAATATTCGTACAGCGGCCAAAGGAGTGATTTTTCACAAAAAACGGAGTATAAAAATTATCCAAAAATTACTATTATAAAAAATTATAACTTACTGATATTAAATATGAATATCTGGTTAAGTCATTCATTTTCCTGTAAAAAATAAAACTGCAGGCCTATAACGAATGAAAAGAGAAATGAATTTGAAAGAGTTCCTAACAAAGTATCATTCAAAAACAATTTTTTTGTGAGGACGTCGGAGCACGATACATATTGCATCATTCCACCGTGATATGTATAAGGAAATGAACACGTATTCTCGATGTATTATGAATGACTAATATTTTATCAGGAAGTACGCATGTTGTCACTTTTTTAACAGGATCATTTGTCTCTGGGTGTATTACGTAAAAACTTGTTCTATTTTGTACAATGAAAGGAGACCCTTTCAAGAATGACCTTTTGAACAATTGTTGCCAAAGGGGATTACAGATATATCACGCAACGCTGCGTGGCCGGGTAGGCGTCCGCCATCCATTCATAATTCCTAGATATTTATATTATTAAATTAGTTCTCAGAAGTGTAATAATGAAAGCGGAAATCGTTGTTTCTATTTTTGAACGTACACTTTGAACCAAATGTTTCACGGAAATTAGAAAAGTTTATTTTATTATTTAACATTATTATTGTAATAAACAATCATTGAATAACATGATTCGGATAGGGAATTTTTGAAGCAATGAATGGTCAATATAATATGTAGTGTTATAGCAACTCGGCAAAGAAATAAAATAATTGCAAATTCTCTGAAATAAACTAATAAATTATTATTGAAATAATTTAATGAGTAAAACCTCAAATTTCAATATTTAATCATTGAGCCCCGGGTTCAATTTCTAGATTAGCTAAAATTAATTAATGAATTGTCTTCAATGATTTAATAAAATATAATTATTATAAATTATGCATAAAAAATAATTCTGTAAACGACTTGAATCAATTGTTAATAGATTATATACATAAAAATTCAAATCTTATAAAGCTTGGAGACTTTCAAAAACAAATATCAGTCAAGTTCAATCATAATAATAAAATGCTATGAGCTCTGCGGATTTTCGTACGTTTCGTTAAATTTTTAAACATTTATTTAAAGTTCCATTAAAACTAAAAGCAATCTTTAAAAATATATATTTATAATGGTTCCATGATAACTCAACACAGTGACAATTTAACACACAAATAAAAAGTGATATAAAGTCATTAGAAACGATGAAAAAATTTTTTAAACCTAACCTACATCACCCAGTTAATATTTTTTGTTTCATCACTTTCCATGACTTTATATAACTTTTTAAAGATGTGATGAACTATCATTTTGATGATTTATCCGGTCACCATTTATAATAACAAATGAATTACTAATTTTAAATTTTTAAAAAATGTATTTTTATTTTTATTTTATTTTTTATTTACCAACCAATACATAATTAACCAATATATATATAATATATAATATTAGTGGTAACAATACCTCCCTAATTGAGAAATTATCGTGTTTAGGGAGGGAGCACTATCAAATTGACAGCACTATACATACTTATCGGGGTTCGAATAATTGGTGGGGTCGCAGTGGCACACTCTCTGCTGGAAGGAAGGTGCCTATAAAATACTGCGTAACGCCACGTTGCATACCATCAGCAACACTACCAATAAGTCCGACTCTCTAGCGTCCACGAGTGGTCATCAGAAAAACCCCGCGAAACCTGGGCAATGTGATGACCACCGTTATAACATCACAGCAGATAGAGAGAGGGCAAATGGCGAAATTCCGGCGCCATAAAACGGGAACCAGCCAGTTAAGGGAAGGAAAACCCCAACAGAAAACCCTGGTCCTCCAGGTTGGGGGTTGGGCATAGGGCTAACAACTCCACCCCATAAAAAACATATTGTTACGACACCTCAAGACAAGCCTCGGAAAACATCGGAACGGAATGAGAATAACAGACCCGGCAAACGAAAAAAGGCACACGATCTAAAAATTTGCACTTGGAATGTTCTAACGCTATATCAACCTGGCGCCCTTCAGACACTAATAGATCAACTAAATGCATATAAAGCAGACATCACGGCTCTACAGGAAATTAGATGGCAGGGAAATGGGATCTTTGAAAAAGGAGACTACTGCATGTATTACAGCTGTCACGAAAAGCACCACATAAAGGGGACAGGTTTCTTGGTAAGCAAACGAGCTAAGCACCTCGTCATGGACTTTAAGGCACTCAGCCCTCAAATGGCGTATCTCAGAGTAAAGGGAAGATTTTTCAATCTGAGCATACTGAATGTCCATGCACCCACAGAGGACAAACCCACCGATATAAAGGAAGATTTCTAAGACAAGCTGGAGAAAGCCTTTGATGAATGCCCACCGCGTGACATTAAAATCATAATAGGGGACATGAACGCGCAAGTTGGTAGGGAACCCCACTTCACACCAACAATAGGAAAACACAGTCTCCACCTACACTCAAACGAGAATGGAGAACACCTGATAAACTTTGCAGCATCTCACGATATGGTCATAGGTGGTACGTTATTTCCACACAAAAATATACACAAAGCCACGTGGAAACACCCAAATGGCAGAACAAAAAACCAAATAGACCATGTACTTATTAGTGCTAGACATAAATCCAATCTACTAGATGTCCGCACTTATAAGGGAGCTAAAGTTGACTCTGACCATTTTCTCGTTGCAAGTCGACTGCGGTTTAAAATATCAAATGCTGGTAAAACAACAAGGTCTAAAATCACAAAATTTAATACCAACAAACTACAAGACCCCGCGACAAAAATGGAGTTTCGAACTACACTCAACAGGATAGCGCAGTGTGACATAAATGATATCAACTCACAATGGACGGCTTGCAAAAACCTTTTAACAACAGCTGCTCTCGAAACCTTGGGTAAAGAAACCCCTGTCAGAAGAAACCATTGGTTTGACTCAGACTGCGCAGAAGTAACGAAAAAGAAAATGAACTCTACCAAAAAACGTTACAACAAGACTGCACAAGATGACTTATGGACACCTATATGGAAACAAGGAAGAGAGAAAAGAAGTTGCACAGGAAAAAGAAACGTGAATATTTAAAAAAAAAAAGTTAGGGAGGCTGAAGCACTCAGGCTTAAGAATGAGAGTAGGCTTTTCCACAAAAAAGTAAATAACATGAGAGCTGAGTTTAAGCCAAAAATAAATATATACAAGGACGAGAACGGAGTGATACTGAGTGAAAAGCCTGACATCCTGAGGAGATGGGTGAGACACTTTGATACGGTTCTCAATAACAACTCGGCAGAGGTGGAGCACAACACGGTGGAGAGCATGGGAGATGACTCGTACAATGACAATACTGAACCCCCTTCGCTGGAGGAAGTGAAGCAGGCAATAACACAGCTGAAAAACAAAAAATCCCCCGGGTCAGATGAGCTGGTGGCTGAATTATTTAAAGTAGCAGGTGGAGAGCTTACTCAATACCTGCATAACCTGATTCAAAAAGTATAGACAGAAGAAGAGATGCCCGAAGAGTGGAGACTAGGAATTGTTTGTCCACTACACAAGAAGGGCGACCAACTCGAGTGCTGTAATTATAGGGGAATAACGTTGTTAAATACCGGCTATAAAATTATGTCTAACATCTTGTACAAAAGATTGCTCCCAATGTCCGAGGAAATTATTGGCAACTACCAATGTGGCTTCAGGCCAGGCAAATCATGCATTGATCAAATTTTCTCCTTGAGATAGATTTTGAGAAAGGAAAATTTTGAGGCGCATCTTCGGACCGGTTCTAGAAAATGGATTTTGGCGCAGACGTTATAACAATGAGCTCTATACTCTGTTTAAGGAGCTAAACGTCACAAAGTTCATAAAACTGGGAAGACTTCGGTGGCTAGGTCATGTGGAGAGAATAACCAAGCATCAAGAACCAAAGTCCCTGCTGAGCTCAAGACCGATAGGGAGAAGGAGCCTGGGAAGGCCAAGGTTAAGATGGAGCGACAACGTCCTCAAAGATTTGTCTGCCTTGGAGCTTCGAAACTGGAGAGAGCTGGCGCGGGACCGAGATGAGTGGAGGAAGACTCTTGAGGAGGCCAAGACCCACCAAGGGTTGTAGAGTAGCCTGGAGCACGGATGTATGAAAAAAAAAAATTTATGATTCAGAGTTCTAAGAGGGGGGGATTTGTGCCTTATGTTAAAATAAAAATACGTGGTATTTTTCATTTCATTTAATTAAGATCTTCTGCCTCCGCAGTGACCCCAAAAATTGAAAATTAGGGTAAAAAAGTTAAAAGTTTATAAGGCGATACATTATGATTAATTTAGTGGTAAGTAGGTGTTAAATGATAAACAATATATATTAAGATGTTTATTAAGGCATCGCTCTAAAAAAAAAAAATTGAAACACAATTATACATTTATTATTTAGGTTTAAAATCCTTTTTTAGTTTAAAATTCAGGTATTTTGTTCCGCGATTCCAGCCTGGCATCACCTAGCCGCGACTTTCTTGTACACTGAGAAATGGAAGCTTCTGTCGTAGTCTTTACAGCTCTTGAAATTTGAAACAAACTTGAAAAATTATACATTTATTATTGAGGTTTAAAATCCTTTTTAGTTTCAAATTTAGGCATTATGTTCCGCGATTCCAGCTTAGCATTTATGGCACCTAGTCGCGACTTTCTTGTGCACTGAGAAATGGAAGCTTCTGTCGTATTCTTTACAGCTCTTTCAACAGCTTGAGTATGGCAGGAAAGCCTTATAAACAATAGTTCGCTTTCGCCACCAGATTCCACGATATTCTGAATTTCCTGGTCCGATAAGTTTTTCAAAATCGGTGGTTCGGTTAAGTTTTCCTGCCAATTTATTAAATCAATATATGTAGAAGCATTGAAATCTATCAATGGCACTTGAAACATTCTAGGTGTTGGAGGTTGAGCAGTACTGCGTGCCTTTAGTATGCGGCGGGCTGCCAGCTCTCTAACATGTTTTTTTATCATCTGTTATCATCGCAAGTAGAATCCCTTCAGGATGCGCAAAGTAGCCGTTTCTTTGGATAACAGGATCTATAATTTTTTTTAGAGTTTCTGGCAGGTATCTGGAGGCCTTAATGATATTGAACAGATGACGCGTGCCATCTTTGCATGATGGTTTATTTTTAATTGAGAACCAAGACGGTGCGTAAACTTTGACCACAAAAGTAGCCAGAGTTTTCAAATTTTCAGATCCTTCTTCAGTAGATACATACAAACGTAGTATTCGGTTAGCACGCGTGATTCAACGGGCATGTGATAGTTTTCCTGGAGATTTATTGCCTAGGTCTTCTGGAAATTCACCTGAAATTACCGCCGAGACAATTTTATGCAAGTACTGTTGGTCTGAACTCAGATCTTTGGCCTTTTCTGGTAGCATTTGACCTTCGATGCGTTCAAATTTTTTAACAGGCAGCTTTTCACAGGTTTCCAGTGATTTTCCTAGTGGACCAATATAAGATTTAGGTCCCGAAGTACACCCATCGAGATGAAGAAACAGATGTCTCAAAGGCAGTTCGTTCATGTGAAGCAAACAAATTATCCACTGAAGTTGTTTTTGTAGCTTTTTCTCAAGCAGTCTTATAATTCCAGCATACTTTCCAGTATTTACATTCGTACCATCGCAACCAATTGCCATAATTCTATCTTGGGAAACTTCTTTATGTAACAGAAACCCTGTTATCGCGGTTTCTATTCTTTTTGCTGTTCCAACATCAGGTACCACGTATCCCATGTAAATGGATCCCGGCTCTTGAATTAGTGAGATATGTTCCTCCACAACCACAGTCCTGTAGCATTTACCGCCTTTTTTAACAATATTCAAAGTTTTGTCCTTTTTCCCGTCAAAGTATAAGGCCAAGAGCTCTGTAATTGTTGCATTTTCCGTTATTTTTTCTCTAGTTTTAGTTCTCTCTCTTCGTAACTTGTGCCGATCAATGACCTCAACATCAGACCCAATGTCGAACAAAAAAGATGATGCTATTGCTGCTGCTGCTCTGTCAGACACTCCATACCTATCACATGTCTTCGATTACGTAGGAAAATTAAGCGTCGATTTTTTTATTTTCTTTTTAATAACGCCTTTGATCATGGAGCAATCAGATTTTTCTGTCTCTGATGATGTCGCTGAAGAAATACTAGCATTTAAATCAGCTAACGTTGAAGTGCTTAAGGATGTGTTTCGGCGATTCTCTCGTTCATGGTTCCTTTTTAGAGTTTTTTGCATGTTCTTTGTAGCAGTTACGTCGATTCCGCTGATTACCATTATCCGAGACGTTCTTTGATCGGTCAAAAAAGTTTGAACGTTCAGATCGTTTAGGAACCTTTTTATCCTTAGGACAGATAAATTGAGCGAATTCTTTGCACTTGCATGCTGAAATATCAAAAAGTATCTTAATTCTTTGCTGAAAACTATTTAACTCGTCCGGGGAGAGCCTCTTGATAGATTTGAGTAGATTTTTGCACTTTAGATGATATGCTTTCAACATTTGAATGATCCTTGTTCGCGTCACTGTAGGAATAGATGCCGTTTGTCATATATTTTCAATTCTCGACGTTACTATCTCTGCTATCTCGCCAAAAATTGGTTCTTTTGCAGTTTCTAATTCCAATTTCAGTTGATGTCTCGTCCACTCATAGTATTTCACTACATCTTCATAAGTAGGTAGAACGTTTTCTTTCATCTCACAAACATCACCTAATAGAGGACATTTGAATACACTCCGAGTTCTTTGCATGGTTGCAACGAAAGATTATCGAACGTATTTTTAACGATAAACGAGCGTGCGACTGATCTGAGCCACGAACGATGGAACGATAGAGCACTGACGACGCGCGACTCGAGACGCTACAAGTGCAAGCAAGCTCAGTATCACCTCCCGCGCTTCCTCTCTCCCCTTATTTAAATTATAAAACACAAATTCGAACTTCTTTTTATTTTGTGTCAAATCTATATTATTCCAAGTAAACTTTCTTGATAAAAATAGGTAGGTATGTTTATTCAAAAATATCGTACATAAACATTACTTCAAATTAGAGTGTAAAACCGATTATTTTCATAAATTCGATGCCGTTGCGGAGGCAGTTACTCTAAACCAAATGGTATAATATTTTACATGGCTTAAATTAAACCTAAAAGGTACCAAATTTTGACTCTTACGTTACCGTCCAGTGAAAAAAAAGATTTCACTCCACTCTATTGTAGAGCCAAAAGTGATGATGATGATACATACTTATCAGTTGTTACAATTTGGATGCTTGAAGGACTACTTTTTTTATACATAATGAAAATATGAATTGAATTTTTTTTTTCTTTTGTACATAATGAAATTTTTATTATACATAATGAAAAATATTAGATGGCATTTGTTTTGTACATAATAGAAATATAGGTTGGCACATCGTAACACATAGAAATTATTTAATAAATGTTATTACGCACATTTCAATTTTGTTTTAATAACCTAATGATTAAAACCTTAAATTGTAATATTTAATTATTGAAGACCATTTTAGCGATTTCTAATCGAAAATTTAAAACAGAAAAATCAGAAAAAGATGCGGTCATATATAAGACCTGAGCTAAGGACCCTTGCCTTGCCGGGGCACCGCTCCACCAACTGAGCTAATGGGACCCCATATCGTTTGGTCATATTTAACTATGTCATACTTTGAATAAGAACTACTAACATTGTCTTCATTTTCTCACCCCACATTTTTATTGGCTGCTATCTTTGTGATCGCATGATTCAATTCGAACTAAATGTACTGTCAGATAAATAAATTATATTTTATTGACCTTTTCTGCAAGTCGATGAACACCTTATTTTTAGAAATAACTTAATGAGTAAAACCTCAGTAACTTGCCATTAAAATATAAACAGTACCTTGCCATAAAAGTATTTTTTGATAAACGTTATCGAAAGTTTTATAAAATGTTTTTCAACTATAAAATTAGCGGTAAGTAACCTCCCGAGGGAACTCTCTAGAAACATGAGATTTTAGTAATACGTTCATCGGAAATAATTCAAATAAACCTACGGAAAGATCAATTTTCGACCGTAGGTCCGTCTACCGGGACACGCGTAGAATATGGTTATTCCACGACTTCATCACTTATATCGTTAAGATTTCCACTTGATTTAAAAGATTTGCTAGGGAAAATTCAACCGTAGGTCTTTATTTTTATTTTATTTTTTTTATTTAAACAGATTATTTACATATATAAGAATAAACTAAATAATAAAGATAAAATCCAATAACAGATTTTCACTTAAAATAATAATAATAATAAAGAATATTAAAAAAAAAACTAAGGGTTCTGTACCCGTGGCCTGAGAGATTTACAAAAAAAAAATATTGTAAATAATAAATAAAAAATAATAACAGATCTAGGAACACAAATAAATTAAAATTTAAAGTTAACTGATATACTAATAACCAGCTAAATTTCAAAAATTTAAATTTAACTGATATACTAATAACCAGCTAAAATTCAAAACATAATGTAATGTAAAATTTCAACACAGCAGCAATCAATAAAAGTACTACACAATAGCAATAATAACAATATAATAAATGTATACCTACAACTAAATTGAACACATGAGTATAAATTGGAAGGTAAGTAACTGGAAAGGATTCAAAGCAACAACATGATAACTTCCAGTAGAATATTTAAAATTATTTAATGTTAATTATTACATATCTTTTAAAGGTTCCTATTACTTGTGAATATGTCCATATCATTAAAATTCTTATTAAATATACTACAGGCTCTGAATATAAACGCATTTTGTCTGATATTAGTAGAACATTTATGGAGATGAAAAAGTGATTTTTCTCTAGTTCTAACGCTCGGGACTCTAAAATTAATTTCAGACAGAAGGGGAGAACAATCAATAAAGCCATTGATAATTTTATGGAGATATATTATATCCGCGGAGTCTCTTCTAGTTTTTAATGGCTTAGGTCCATAAAGGTCCATCGAGCTGTTTACGTCAAGGTTTGAATTTAATTTGAAATTTAAATGATGGACAAATTTTCTTTGGATGGCTTCAATGCGATTTATGTAAATATTATATTGAGGATTCCATATGGGAAAAGCGAATTCAAGATGACTGCGAACATAAGAAAAATACAATATTTTAAGTGTTATGATATTATTAAATTCTTTTCCAATACGGAAAAGAATCCTAGCATTCTAAGGGCTTTCTTAACAATCATATCAATATGAGCCTCAAATGTAAGTTTACTGTCAAGTATAACACCTAGATCACGAATTTGTGTAACTTTTTTGAGTAGTTGGCCAGCTATATGATAATTATGGTCATATTTTATTTTATTTCTAGTGAAGGTAATTACATAACATTTAGAAGTGTTCATGTTGAGACGATTGCGGATACAATAATCATTAAGCCTATACAGATCTTCTTGTAGTTTAAAGCAGTCAATTATAGAATTAATAGGCAGGAATATTTTCATATCATCAGCGAAAAGTTGAACATTTGCATAATTAAAGCATTTTATAATGTCGTTGATGAAAATTGTAAACAGTAACTGAGTAAGTCTTGTCGCATATTTCTGTATATGGCTTCTCCAATTACATCGTTAAGATTCCGACGTTTCGTATAGTCTCGTATCATCTTAATAACAGTGTTAACTGGACTCGCGAAGTTTAAAATACATGAATAACTGACCACTACACCTGTATATTCGTTAACAACATAGACAAAACAAGTACCAACCCCAACAAATTTGACAAAAAAAAACAAGAAAAAAAATATTTAAATATGGAAACTTTAGAAACAAATCTTAAGATGGAAACCTGGGCATCAATAATTGAATCGGAAAATCCAAATACTTGTGCGGAAAATTTCGAAACTGTTTTCATAAATCACATATACCTTTCTACACAAATACTTATTTCTAAAACAAAATCTAAACACAGATTAATAAAACCATGGATAACCCATGGATTAGAGATTTCAATCAGAAATAAGGAAAAATACTATCACCTGTCTAAAAAATTCCCTAACGACAAAAAAATCGCTACTTTCTTCAAGAAATATCGAAACAAACTTACGCTTTTAATTAGACTGACTAAAGAAAAGTATTTTCGTGATAAATCAAAAACTGCTGGTCAAGACAGCAAAGAGTTCTGGAAAATTATCAAAACAATAACCAACAAAAGCACAAAACAAAAATTTCCAAAAGAAATTACTCATCAAGGAATCAATACTGACACAGAAAAAAACCCAAAACTTTGTGGTGATATCTTTAACGATTATTTTGTTAATGTCGGCGCTAATCTTGCTAGTAATATTATCCTAGACAAAAAACAAACTCAACAACCAGAGCTAAACCCAACTTTTGAAGAAGGTTTCCACACATTTGCTTCAGTAACTGATAAAGAAGTTGAAAACGCTATAATAAGTCTACGAGGATCAGCGAGCCCTGGCTACGACAACATAACTGTAAAAACATTAAAAACTGTACGTGAGATAATCAGCAAACCAATTGCTCATATAATAAATGTTAGTCTGAAGAAGGGCATATTCCCGAACATCTATAAGAAGACTATTGTGACCCCTGTTTTTAAAAAGGGGGTGATGAAAAAAACACTTTTAACTACCGTCCCATAGCACTCACATCAAATATAGCAAAAATCTATGAAAAAATTGTTAAAAAACAACTCAAAAAACTACATAAAAGATAAGAAGATAATGAGCGCAAACCAGTTCGGATTTAGAGACAATCTCAGCACACAGGATGCGATTGCTAAATTGACATCAACAATAATGCAAAAATTAGATAATGGAGAAAAGTGTCTTGGAATCTTCATTGATCTCCGCAAAGCATTTGATAGCATATCACACTCAAAACTCACTGAGAAACTAAAACAAATTGTATTGGACGGAATAGAACTATCATGGTTCCAAAGTTACCTAAAAGAGAGATTCCAATATGTCAAAATCAATAATACCCTTAGTGAACCCAAAACCTCATCTTTTGGCATACCGCAAGGAACTGTCATCGGTCCAATCCTTTTTATTATATATGTAAATCAAATGTTCACTCTTCCCATTGTTGGAGATATCATATCTTACGCAGACGACACTGTAGTTATCACAAAAGGAAAATCATGGGAGGAAACAATGAGGATAGCCAATATCAATATAAACATACTCAAAACATGGTTCGACCTAAATTGTCTCTCACTAAATACCGAGAAAACATATTTCATCCCATTCTCTTTGCAGGAAAAAAATTTTGAAAACAATATTACCATTAAAATCCATTCATCACGATGTGAAAATAAAAAAGAATGCGGTAATGTAAATTGTTTACCAATAACATGCAAAAATAGTATAAAGTATCTGGGTATCATAGTAGATAGACACTTAAAATGGAACGAACAAGTCCAAAATACGGTAACCAGAGTAAGAAAACTTATTTACTTATTCATTAGATTGAGAAACATCCTTTCATATAATATGATTAAAATTATATATTTTTCTCTTGCCCAATCCATATTACAATATGGTATAATCGGTTGGGGAGGGACTTTCAAAACTAATCTTTCACCTGTAGAAAAGGTTCAGAGGTTAATTTTGAAAGTCATCCTAAGAAAACCATCGATATTTCTAACCACGGAGTTGTTTGACTCGTTTAGGGTTCTTAGCTTAAACAAATTTTTTTAAAAAGAATGCACTGTTACAAATTCATAAAGACCATTTCAATTCAACAATTTCTACAAAAATAAGTAACCGATCTAGATCACGTGGTAACTTAGAAATTCCTAAATGTAATACTAGTGCTGGTCAACACCATTATACTTATCAAGGTATAAAATTGTTTAATGCCCTTCCGGATAAAATTAAAACTGAAAAAAATTACAAAACTTTCAAATCACAAATCAAACAACTTTTAGATAAACCCAACGGTAATCACAAGTTTTAATTTCATTGGATACATTTTTCAAATAATTGTTTATATGAACTCATTTGTAATTTTTATTAATTAAATTTTCCTAAATTAACGTTATGAATTTAGGAAAATTGATTAATGATTAATAAAAAAATATATATATAAACAAAATTTAATATTTAAAAAAAAAATACATATCCTCTAAAGTTATATTATCCGCTTCCTAATATGTGCTAATATGCGTTTATTGTTGTTGCGTTTTATTAAGTACCCATTTCATACAAGATTGCCAGCTCGGTCTTTGAACAATTTACTACCAGTACTGTACCTACCTACTATTATTTCGTACCTAATAAGTAAATTTTTATTTTTATATCTTATTTTTTCTAAGTTTAATAACTATTATATTATTTAAGTTATATTTTTTATTTTTTAGTTTGTAATTAAATTTCTTATTTTCTTAATTATATAGTGTTATCAAATTTATCATCTAGTTTTATAGCTATTTGTTAATTTTTAGCTACATCAACTAGTGAAATTTTACAACCTATAAACCATAATGATACACAATACTCCCCAACTCAAACACGAGAAATAATTTCTCAATTGAGTTGGGCAATTTTTTGTTAAAAATTTCTAATTTTTTCGCAATCAGCCTCGAAATATCTACATTTGTAAATTATTGTAATTTGTTTATATATTCAATAAAAAAAATTAAAAAAAATAAATATACATAAAAACAAACTTAACATCATTACAGCGGCGAGTAGCAGGCGTCCCCGGTGCGGGCCAAAACTGTTGGTAAATTTTGCCAACATTCGCAGCCTGCACACAAATTTAAATTCTGTTCATCACCATCTTTTATCCCAACGTCCCAACCTTCTTTTCCTATCCGAAACTCAGATAGCCGAGCCGCCAGACTCCTCCTATCTGGACTGCCCGGGCTTTACCCTTGCAAGAAAGTTCCGACTCAAAGGAGGAGTCTGCCTCTATAGTCGAGCTGACGTCAACTGTGTACGACTATTGAGTCTGGAAAACTCCAGATTCGACGTAATGTGGGTGCGCGTCAATCTTGCCAGTACGGTAAGATTCTACGCATGTCTATACCGCTCACCGAACCATAGCGAATCAGACACTTCTGAGCTCTTCAAACATTTGAGAGATACTATTGATGATCTCTTGCCCCGCTACCCTTCGGCCGAGTTTATTATTCTGGGGGACTTCAATGTTCATAACGAACCATGGTTGAAGTTCTCAAGCCCAACGGACTACTCGGCTGGCCGACAGGCGGAATCCTTTGCCATTTGCTACGGATTAGAGCAACTGGTTCAGGAGCCTACAAGGGTTCCTGATGTCCAGACTCACCGCTCCAATCTGTTAGACCTATTCTTAACTACTGTGCCACACGTTTATAAGATTGACGTCACAGCACCTCTGGGATCATCTGACCACTGCCTAGTGACGACATCAATCCCCGTTAGCCTCAGACCAACCAATGAGAGGCTGAGGAGAAAAGTGTGGCACTATAGGTCAGCAGATTGGTTCGGTATGCGGGCCCATTTCAACGCTTTTCCGTGGTCAGCTGTTTGTTTTCGGATTTCGGACCCTTCAAGATGTGCCCAGGAGATTGGTGAAGTCATCAAATCGGCGATGGATGGCTTCATACAATCGACTACTAAAGAAACTGGTGTGGGTTCAAAGCCGTGGCTCAGTCAACAATGCTCCGAAGCAGTTCGACGAAAAAACGCGGCTTACCGAGCCTACAACACATCTCGAACGCCCGAAAGCAGATCAGCATACAACAAATTGGCAAACGAATGCAAAAGAATCAATAATAGGTCAAAATTCGAACACGACCTACAAAAAAAAATAGCAAAAAGCTGGCTGCCTGCCCGCATGGCAGCAGAGCATTCTGGTCCCTTGCGGGCTCAATAGGTCGGAATTTTCGCAAACCCAGTTTGCCACCTCTTACCAGACCTGACGGCTCACTAGCAAACACCGCCACCGAAAAGGCTAACTTATTAGGGAAAATGTTTGCGGAAAACTCGACCCTCGATGACGGAGGTGCTGTTCCGCCGTCGGTTCCTCACTGCGGCTTCTATATGAAAAAGCTGAGGATCCGGCATCGGGATGTACTGCACGTTATACGGGGGCTCGATGTTAACAAAGCTAGTGGACCTGATGGAATACCTGCCCTGGTATTGCAGAGGTGTGCTGCGGAAATAGTTCCAGTTTTGACAAAGCTCTTCAAAATGTCCCTGAAGTGTGGCACTGTGCCCTCTGGTTGGAAAAAAGCGGTCATTCACCCTATTCCCAAGAAAGGTGACCGCTCCAACCCAGCCAACTACCGCCCCATAGCGATCACATCAGTTTTGTCCAAAGTGATGGAACGTGTGGTCAACGACAAACTGCTCAATTACCTCGAGAAGAACAAAATTATCAATGACCGTCAATACGGATTCCGGCGGAACCACTCGTGCGGTGATCTTCTCGCGTATGTGTCGCATGTTTGGGGGCGGTGCCTGGAACGTCACGGTGAGACCCAAACGGTCGCACTAGACATATCCAAGGCCTTTGACCGGGTTTGGCACCGAGGACTTGTCAACAAATTGCCTTCTTACGGACTTCTCGCATCCCTATGTACGTGGATTGCTGACTTTTTAAGGGATAGGTCGATTCAGGCAGTTGCTGACGGTTTCACCTCATCCTCACACTCTATAAATGCTGGCGTCCCATAGGGATTGGTTCTGTCTCCGACTTTGTTTTTGTTGCACATCAATAACCTTTTGACATGTGCACCGATTCATTGTTACGCGGATGACAGTATAGTTCATGATGGCTTTTTGTTTGACAAGCCCCCAAAGAGCACACAAACTCCAACCGCTCGGAGGGCTTTGAAGCAGAGAATGGACGGTTATCTCGAGAGTATTTCCTCCTGGGGTAAAAATAATCTCGTCGAATTTAATGTTTCAAAGACTTAATCCTGTCTGATTACGTCTAAAAAGGATCTAAATGATAATCTAGTCTCCTTCAACGGAAGCAATCTTCCGAACAGGCCTTCCATTGATATGCTTGGTGTAACTATAAGTGACCAGCTCAGTTATGGGGGCTCCATCGAAGCCAGAGTAAAGCTGGCCTCTCAGAAGCTGAGCGTACTGTACAGGGCCCGCAGATACTTTAATAGTACACAACTGCTGACCCTGTACAAATCGCAAATGCGCCTTACTGTCGAATTTGGCAGCCATCTCTGGTCCGGAGCCCCTAAATACCTGAAAAAAACCCTTGACTCTGTGCAGAAACGGGCGGTCCGTTTGATAGATTCACCAATCTTAACAAACGGACTGCAATCTTTAGAGCACAGACATCAGGTAGGTATGCTGTCCTTGTTCTATCGGTATTACAATGGAAGATGCTCTGAGGAACTAGCGTCATTGATCCCTCCGGCACCGGTGCGTAGTCAGAATACACGCCAAACGCGCGCCCAACATTTGTACACGGTTGACATTTGTCACATGAGAACGGGTCGCTTCTACGATTCGTTCTTAAGTTCAACAGCTCGGCTGTGGAACGAACTGCCGGCCTCTGTGTTTCCTCCCTCCTACAACATGGGACTCTTCAAGACCCATGTTCACTCCTTCCTCTCCACAAAAAAACCCTCCACACAGCATCCCCAAAGATGACATAAGCCCTGAGGGAAATTATTTTCTTCAGGGCCTCCTGTGTGGAGTTAATATAAAAAAAAAAATAATAAAAAATAAATGTGAGTACCACACAAGAATCCCAACTGCTCCCGACCGTCTGAAATTACTGAGGCTATGATATATCAATGAGGTACGTTGTGAGGTTGAAGGTAGTGGGGAGGGGGACGAGAAGGATAAGAAGAAGGTGTGGAGGAATCTGCCTATTTAGATCTGGACAAAAAAACACGGCAAAAGTCATCTCAAGCAACGTTTCGATCCTGAACATACCAAAAACGACCGGTCATAATTGATATATATTATATATAAAAAATAAAATAAATATATTATATTTATTTTATTTTTTATTTTTTTATTATTATTTTTTTTTATATATTCAATAATATTGTTATTGGGTTTATAAAAACAGTTTATTTTTAAACAAGTTCTGCTGTGTAATTATTATTACGCGTGACAGCTGTTTCGCCCTCTGAAGGCATTATCAAACTGTCATTAATGCCTTCAGAGGGCGAAACAGCTGTCACGCGTAATAATAATTAAACAGCAGAACTTTTTAAAAAATAAACTGTTTTTATAAACCCAATAACAATATTATTGAATATATAAAAAATAAAAAAATAAAATGGAGTTCTACAAATTAAACTTAATAACAATAAATAAAATGATGTTTTTTGTTGTAATTATTTTTGTTTCATTCATTATTATGTTAATTTGGTCGCTTTAACTAAAATTTATTAGTACTTAATCTCACATCTCTATTTCGAAATTCTTAGATACAATTTAGTCATTACAAACTCAAATCTACCTACACGTCAAAAACGTCCTTTAAAAAAAGATTGATGTACTCACGAACGATACTTTTAGATATTTCCCTGGAAAACAGAAGAACCGAAAATAAAACTGCTTAAAACTCTTAAAATAATATATATTAAAAAAAAATGTTACTACATCTCTAGAGTCGAAGATACTCATCGTCATGGTGAAAGACCATCATTCAAAACAGAAAATTGCTTGAAAAGGCTTTAGGAGTGTTTTTAATGTCACACATCACAAAAGCGCCCCTGTCTGTACGTTGTAAAGACAGAGGAACTCTGTCGCCACCTAGTTGGGTAGCGTTGTGAGATGAGTTAACGTAAGTTCTGTAGCAATGGATTTGTTAGTTCGGGTCTTGAAGAGGCCCGGATTATGCGAACCATGGTCAGATCTGAATACCCAAGGACCCAGCAACAGGTATACAGATATTTAGAGAAAATAGGTACATACACGCCTTGCTTGAACTTCGAAGCGTTTCTTTCCCTAGAAACCCCCCGTAGAGACCCCATTTCTCCTTCACCCCAATCTCAACACTTTGCTGACTGCTGTAGGAATGTACACCTATTGGAAAAGCTTTCTAGATTTGTATCCATAAAATTTATATTATTGAAATGGAAAACTATTTTCCAGTCTAACGATCAATTCGATTTAGCCAATATGTTTTATCGCACCTTATTGAATTCTTGTATGCATGTTCAACTCAACAAAGCCTTCGAAGGATGGGAAAATATTGCATTGAAATTGTATTTTGCGTTTCTTGCGATCCTGAACGCGATTCCCTGGGAGAATTGGAATAAATAAATAACTTAAATTGGATTAACAGCGCGACGCTATTGTAGCGTTCGAGGGGAAGTCGTTTGGAAATCTGACCAAAGCGTTGAATTGTGAAGCGACCCAACTCAGGACCTACCATATGTCAACCTTTTACTAATATCTCCGGAGTACAACAACAACCCTTTGGTTATTTAATTCGGGAGCAGGCTACTTTTGACGCGATTCAAACATAACGTAGACAAGATAATATATAACTCTACTTTGATCCCTATCTAAACCATACTTTTCCTCATAATATCTTCTAAACTTCTGAAATAATTTCCTTCATTTCCCTTCCTATGATTAATTGAACACGAATTAATTTCCTTCATTTCATTTCATTTAATTGAACATGAATTAGTTTGCTATGATTAATTGAACAAGAAAAATTTCAGTGACTGTTGTGTATATTTAAAGTTTTTTTATTATGCATCACTATCAGTTAACAATTACTTCGTGGGTATTTCTAAATTGTAAAAGCCCGAAAATTAGACCACAATTTATTTTTTTAACATCGAAATTGTCTATTTTGCGAATGAGAATCACAGAAATCACTGAGTTGGTGACCAAATAAAAATTGTTTTGGAATTTAATTAAAGTAGGAAAGTACTTAATAATATGTGAATATTTTATAATTGTTTATTTCTAAGTGATAAAGGTCGTAAAACGATGTTCATCAGAATATTCTAAATGTATTATCGTAATTATTAACACAATTGACATCTGTAAACAGTAATAGATACAGTGCTGGGCAATCTCCTACAAATATTACAACTGTCGCCTATCTTTTCATAAATTATAAGCTTAAGCTTTTCGTATTTTAATCGCTAAAACTATTCTCTTTGAAGCTAATGTGCTACCCACATTATGGGCCAGCTTTATGAATATCTGTCCGCCCACAATTAACCCACGTGTGCTTTCTTTAACCCCCACTGTATGGGTTAAAAGATACTGTACCCACCTTATATTCATATGTATAAAGTTATCGGATTTAGTCAATTTGAGATTATATTTATAACATTTTTCAAATTAAAAAAATTTCGTTTTATTCGTAGATATATACAATTTTACTTATTCGACAACTTTTTATAATAATTAATTTTTTAAATGGTCGTGTCCAAGATTTACATCTACATCCGCGTCCTGGTTAAAATGTTAGTTTTTAATTTATATAGTTTTTTAGTAAAAACTTTTTTTAATAAAAATAAAACACTTTATTATGATTTTTTTGGGGTATTATGCCGTGTTGCCCTACCTCCTTCTTAAGTCAACGTTTCGGACAGCATAGCAGTGTCTATCATCAGGGCAGATGTCATTACACATTAAACTGGTTATTGATCTCAGGCGTCTTAAACCACTCGACCATTGGGACCTGTTTATTAAGCGTCATATTTTTTGAGTGCATCTTTCAAATTTAAAATTAACAATATTTTTATGGATATGTTATCCGAGAAGCTATCTAGGTTACAAACCAATTTCATTTGAAACTTTGTTTCCATTTAAAAGGGTAGATGACAAAAATATGCGAAAAATTTGTTACAATTTTTTTATTTTTTAAATTTTTATTTAAACTTATAAACAAGGTTACAATTTTAAAACAATATAAACACCAATATTTCAATCACTCTCCTAATAAAGCAGCTGCTTGTGTTTAATGATGAAATGATATTGTTAGTTTAGTTTCATGTTTCATTACATATATTAGTATGTCTTTTTCTTCAATCGTGCATTTTTTATTCGCATCTGATAGTATTAATTTCCCAGCGTCTGGACGATGTAGGCCCTGTGATTGGTCAAATTCAAATTGTGTTTAAATAAGACATTAAAAATTAAGACACGATTTCATACTGAAATAGAATCGCCACATGTAATACGATATTTCTTGAAAAATATCGTTTCTGCTCATAATATTTTTGGATAATATCGAAGGAAATACGTCTTAGAAAGTTCATAATCCATTGGATTAATTACATTACAGTGAAAATTATCCACAATTACGTGATTACGTTTGACGTTTGACGAAAAAAGCACGCGTTAATTCAATATGGCCGATACCCGATACGCACCGCGGCAATAGGTGGCCGACAGAGCGCACCTCTGGCGGTGTAATAACGAACCAAATGACTGGCGCGTATATTTAAATATGCAAAATTAATTGAACATCAAGCGTTTAATAATAAGATTTCTTCTGGAAGTTTATTTCAACTTTGCAATGGCATTTTTCATTATTATTTATAATTTTTTTTGCTTATTAATTATATCTGATTTTATATTTACATGTTTTCTAATTTCTAAAATTTCAAAATTATTTATTTGCGATGCTTTAATCCTGAGTGAAGTATTTTAAGACCTGAATTTTTATCGAAAGTGTGATTCAAAAGATTATTTGCAAACTCAGATTTACTATTTCCATTTAGAACCCTGAGATGTTTTTTAGTTCTGACTTCAAAGTTTCTATTGGTTCTACCTTTGTAAAATAAATTACAATCCAGCCTAATTGAGTTTATAAACTTCTGATTTTTTGTTTTATTTTCGCCATCTTTATTATTAAGAATATATTTATTCATTCTGTTATTAGTGTAAAACGATTGAATAGTACCTGGAATGTTTTATATATAATTTTAGAAGTATCGTTATCCATGAACAGAATTCTACGCCATTGTTTATTTATATCTTAAGAAATGGGGTAAAAATACCGTTTGAAGAGAATATGTTTAATTTTTTTATTTAGTATTTCAACTATCAATTTATTAGAATAACCGTTATTAAATGTTATTTGTCTTATGAATATATTGTTTTATTGTTATATGCAATTTTGTTTTTCAGGTCTTAAAATACTTCACACACGATATAAAGCATCACAAATAAATAATTTCGAAATTTTAGAAATAAGAGAACATGTTTATAAAAGTAAATGTAATTAACAAGATTTTTTTTTTTCTAAACTCTCTTTTAAATATTTTCCCACTTAACTGGTCTTTCATATTGTAATTCCTAATTCTTACAAACCCAACCTACTCTTACCCCTCCCCCCTCCTACCACTTATTTTTTCCAATTGTAATCTATATTTAATTTTTGACTTCGGTGAATACTTCGTTCATGAAACATGTATTGGTTGTAATTAAGTGAAGTTAAAAAGTTATTTTTTTTTTAATAAAATAAAATTTAATCGGATAACATTATTTTATCTATTTCCATTGTATATCAATGCATACGTACATTATAAAATGTAAACATTATATTTATTTATTAATTGAACAATTTGCATAGCGCCGCTTTTGTGAGATATAACCTCAGGGGCGCTATATTGTAATAATCTACCTTTATATATAGATTTTTACTCTCCTGATGAAGGTGTATATATAATCTAACTTTATTAGATACAGTAACAGTTTTAGGTAAAGAATTACCACCAGTTGGAGTAAAATTCACACCTTTTAATTAAACCGACTGCTAATCACATCGCACAATTACCCTCCTTATATCCATAAACACGGGTACAATTAATCAATATGTAATAATCTATTATTTCAGTCAACTTTGTTATAACTATCTTTAATTGTTGTGACAAACTATACGATATTGATTCAACTTATAGACATTGATGGTTGTAACACATATTTAAGCACTGCAAGTCTCCTATGAGCAAATTATATTAGGTACCATAACAGTTAATATCAGTTGTAGACATGTAGTCAATAATAGTGTTTCATTTGAAATAATCCATCACAAATACGTAAAATTTCATTTATTCAAACAACTGTCATTCTTATTATGCCTAAATTGAGCATGTTATTATTCATTAACTCCTTCCTGTTCCGTGTTTTAACAATATATACTCACCCTCTCTCTGTGAATGACCTAATATCTATCTATTAAATGTCTATTAAATGTCTATTAAATGACCTAATATCTATCTATTAATGTTAGTATCACTTAAACTGGGCGCAGCCCAACCAAGTGCCGCCCGCAGGGACTAACAGCAAAAACTTTTAAAAGGGTTTTTAACTGCTAGTTCTTTTTAATTCTTCAACTAAGACTCATGGGCGTGCTTGGGTTTTTTTTTCCGGAAAATTAAAATAACATAAGCTAGGAAATCTTCAGCCGTCGTGCCATTTATGCCGTTATGCCATTACAAATGGCATAAAACAAATGTATGACCTCAACATGGCGACGAGGGAGTGCAATAAAATATTAAGTTTACCATAATTCAGTATCGTTCTGGTGAAATACCACTTAGGAATAAAACTTTGCTTGAAATGGATATGTTTGACACATGAAAAGTACTTAGCAAATTCCAAGCTCATAGTCTTCTTTCTAGTATCCCAATCTTCATACAATTATCCAAATAGTTAATATCTAGCCTTAAGGAGAAACATGTTCAAACACAAAAACAACAACAATTTTTTTTGTTCTGAAAATCTGAAATCTTAAAAAAAGGTCACGCCAAGCCCCTGCTGAAATACTCCTTGTCGGGGCCCGGGCCTTGTTAGCAGGTGGTTGTGGAACTTGAACTTTTTATGCTCCCCAGATTATTTGCTCGCCAATTTATTTTACAGACCCTTGTCGGAATGGGACTCAATTTCCACACGAAGCGGTCTGGGTATGAGTATGCTTTCATAAAAGGTTGATTCAACAACAATGTCGGAATTAGGCATAAGTAGACGATTTTCTTCTTCTTTGGCTTTAAGCTCTTAAAACTTTGATTCGATTATTAGCCATTTTTCTGGAATATTAAAGGTTTATGCATAAATTGATAGCGTTTTTTTGTGTAAAATAACAGTTCTCCAGGAAATATGGCTTTATGTGTCTTTTAATGCCATAGTGCTGATTTATAATTCATCAGGCTAATTTTTATTTAAATAAAACGGCTAAAACAGAAGAAAGAAATAAATTTCTTACAAATCCTTTATTTTAAATTGAACTGACAAGCAAATTGTCAAAACGTCATTATACAATCAAAATAATGCGGAGGATTAACTTATTTTAAAAAGTGCACATTGAATTAAATAAAATCACCCCGAACTTTTTCGTAAATGTAAAAACTGACTTATAAATTGTTGATAACGTTAAAATGCACTATTTTTACAATTTATTTTTATAAATGTTCTGGCATACATTTAAATAAGCTAAGATGAAGGCATAAGAATACTTTATTAAACATAAGTTAAGTCAGAAATAGATAATTACAGACCTGTAGCTGTGTTGTCAGCACCCGCAAAACTTTTAGAAACCATAATTTATTCACAGATATATAACCAAACAAAACACGCACTCACCGAAAATCAGCACGGATTTCGTCCCACACTGTCACCTTCAACGAATCTTATGAATCTCATTACCTATATTAATAATTCATTTGAAAATTTTGTACCTGTTGATGTGATTTATACAGACTTCGAGAAAGCATTTGATAAAGTCGACCATGATATTTTATTAAAAAAATTAAGTGACATCGGATTCTCTCAGAATTTCCTCGCTTTTGTGGCTAGCTACTTACGCAATCGTCGTCAGTATGTCAGTTACGGACACCATATCTCTCACGAATACAAAACTAACTCCGGGATTCCCCAGGGATCGAATCTAGGACCCCTTCTCTTTCTCTTATTCATCAATGACATTGGCAACACTATAAACCACTCAAAATATCTCCTTTTTGCTGACGATATAAAACTTTTCAAAGCAATCAAAAGTTACATCGATTCCATTCTTCTGCAGAACGATCTCGATTCTCTTGTCAAATGGTCGGAACTGAACAACTTACCCTTCAGTATTCAGAAATGCAGTGTCGTTAAATTTACAAGGTCCAAAGATACATTCCTGTTCCCCTACCACATTAATAAACATGAATTAACACGTAAAAATGAGATTCGAGACCTTGGCGTAATTTTTTAAGCAAATCTCTCTTTCAAATCCCATATATCTGATATTGTCTCCCGTGCCAACAAAATGCTTGGATTTGTTCTTCGTAATTCAAGATCATTTACCAACGGAATCGCAATCCGAAGAACGTATGAAGCACTTGTTCGCAGTATCTTGGAATATAGCTCCATTATTTGGGCCCCTTCTGAGTAAAACCATATTCTCGAAATAGAAAAAGTACAAAAGAGATTCATGCGTTACCTATATATGAGGGAATATATGTACTACCCTTTCCTGTATCCATCCTTATTCTTAGCAGAAATGCTCGATCTTAATACATTAGAAGCCCGCCGAAAAATATTTTTAGGAAAACATTTTTTTAAGATAATCTCTGGAACTATACATAATCCACCTATTTTGAAAGAGATTAACTTATATGTCCCAGACAAGTATACTCGTGGAAGGTCCCATACCCTTTTTTATGCTCCAAAAGCGAGGACTTCTGCCTATCAGAACGCCCCAGTCAACAGAGCGACTGAACTGCTCAACGAGTCTGCATTGACCATCGACATTTTTAACGTAACCTACAGGCAGTTTAGCAATTATCTTTTGACGTATGTCACAAAGTAGTGAAACTGACCTTTTTATGTGTTTTGCTATACTTTTTGTCTAATTTGTAATCTTCTCCATAATGTATTGGTGAATAACCGTTTTACGGAGAACATGAAAAAAAAAATAATAATAATAATAATAAAAATGTTGGAAAAATCCGAAAAACGGTCAACACGAAATCTTAATGCCTTAAACACGGGAATGAATCGAAAAATAAATATGTTTTTATATTGAGACCTTAGCAAGTAAAATAATTTACATAAAAATTATGCATATTCCTACGTCAAAGAGCTGACCTGAAGTAATGAAATTGATTTAAACTGCATTTAAAATGTGTTTATTAAATTTAGATCGTTAATATACAAAAGTCTAAGAAAAATGAGGAACTAGTCAGCTTGATTATATATCTGAAATACAGGATTTTCCAATAAGAGGTGTTATTTTGAATAGCCCGCTATTTCGGTAGATGTTACTTTTCAAGCTGTCATTTTATAACATTTGACAAAAAGAAACTACGCCATTAATAAAAATGGAACGATACACGTTTCAACAACGCATTGAAATTATTAAAATTCACTTGAGTGATTCACATGCAAATCATCTTGAGTGATGAGGCCAATTTCCACCTCGGTGGCTTCGTCAACAAGCAAAATTGTCGCATCTGAGGCTCGGAAAACCCAAGAGTTATTGTAGAAAAGCCTCTCTATTCTCAACGTGTAACTGTTTGGTGCAGTTTATGGTCCGGCGAAGTCATTGGACCTTACTTTTTCGAAAATAAGGCTGGACCAACAGTTACGGTGAATGGATTGCGCTATCGAGAGATGATTAATGATTTTTTATGGCCGGAATTGGATGGTATTGATCTGGACAACGTTTGCTTTCAACAAAACGGCGCTACGTGCCACACAAGCAACGAAACCATTGATCTTTTAAGATTGAATATCAAAATAACACCTCTTATTGAAAAACCCTGTATTTTACTAGGCTGAATCTTCCTGATAATTTCTATTACATACTCTCTCTTTGACAATAAAGAAGTATGGTTCTATACAACAAAAACATGTTAATTTCTATAAGGACATTGCCTTTCTTTAATGGGCTCCGCACCCAATACTTTATTACAGTATCTCCCAATGTACTTTACTAGAATCAATTCTAAGCCCATAGTTAATTCAAAGTCCATGATTTCCAATTTGAATTCACCTTAAGCGGTGCGTACATATATAATTATTCGTGACAGTAATAATACTGCCAATCAGAGATTACTGTGTTCTCTTTTCCGAGTACGTAGGAAATCTATAAGGAATGTGTACTTTTATATATCTGTAAAGAAAATAGTAGAAAATCAAAAATTGTATTATTAGCAACCAGTTGAATAGTTTTTAACTATGTTAAGACTTGTATAAATCCACCTCTGATCGATACGTTTTCGGAAATAAAATAAACATCTCATACTTGGTACAAAATAAAGCCATTTCTACTTTCTGAAAATGACTTCATTCGCTTATCCGGTGCCAAGGGATCGTTCCAAAGTAAAATACAGCAAAGTGGGGGGAAAGGTTAGGAAGGAAAAGATTGGATACGTGAAAACGTACTTTTGTGGTCCCTCTAGTGGAATTCAGTGCGTAAGAAGAGATCTTCAATTCAGCGCACAAAACATGTGAAAGTATTCCAACTAAATTGTCAAACTTTTGTTTCGAGAATATCAAAATTTTGTCTCGTACAGTTTTTGAAACAATTCGGAACGATTTAAAAGTTTGACCGTTTCTAGATGTGAGCACAGAGAAGTGCCCTCACCTTTAGGACTTTAGGAAAAATATCTCCAAAGTCACAGTTTGATTTTTATTTTTTCGATTAAGTTTTAAGCTTGGAGCTTGAAACTCGAAGCTTTGAGCTTAAACTCGGAGTTTCAAGGCTAAAGCATTGCGCTTTAAGCTCGGAGTTTTAAAATTTCAGCTCGAAGCTTTGAGCTTTTATCTCTGGGCTTTAAACTCGGAGTTTTAAGCTTTAAGCGCATAACTTCAAGGCTGAAGCTTTGAGCTTTAAGGCTGAAGCTTTGTGCTTTAATCTTGAAACTTTAAACTCAAAGTTTTAAGTTCGGAGATTTAAGCTTGAAGCTTTAAGCCTCAGGCTTTGACCTTTAAGCTTGGAGCTTTAAGCCTGACGCATTGAGCTTTAAGCTTGAAGCATTGAGCTTTAAGCAGTGGTTTCTCGTAATTTTTAGGGGTACTAAAATTCTAATATAACAAAAAATGGCACTATTGGTGTTGTTGTAGCCGAAAACTTATAAATATTTTTTTTTTATTCGATTTTATTGTATGAAGAAGACAAACTGAAATTTCCTGAAAATCTTCATACGAATAATCGAATTTTCGAAAAAAAATAAATATCGTTTTGGACTAAACAACATCAAATATATTGTTTTTTTTTCAAACTTTTAGCATTCTAGCACACTCAAAAGTCACGAGCCGCCACTGGCCTTAAGCTTGGAACTTTAAGTTCACAGCTTTAAGCTAAAAGCTCCGAGCTTAAAACTAATGCTTTAAGTATAAAGCTCTGAGTTTTAAGCTCGAAGCTTTCGCTACAAGAACTTCAATGTCCATAGGAATAAAATTTGAAAACATACATAAAACCAACCACATTATCGCGAATTTTCGTGCATTTTAACTGAACGCATCACAAAATAATAGTTTTTCGTAACCCAATTGATAATTATAATTGTAAACCCTTTACACAACTCTTACCGCATCTGATTACGGTTAACTCGACCCAGAATAACTTATTTTAGAAAGCTGACGGTTATTAGTTTTAAGGCTGTTGGTAAAAAGGGGAGCGTCAATGATTTCTACAAGAAATAATCAATGCCGTGTACGGCTTCACAGAGATTTTAAACACAACAACTCTTAGTCAAAAGGTTAACACATGGTTTTGTATAAAAACACAAATAAGAGAAACATAGAAGATTTTTACCATTGTTGACTCAACTTTGATATGTGAATTCAAAGTGAGAAGGTCACAGGTAAAAGGGGTATACACTTAATAGCGTTCGTTAAATACAATAAACGGGAGCGTGGGATATTTCGACTTATTGACGCAACACTGTCATCTGTGGAGAAGAATCGAAAAGTCGCGTCGCGTCGTTAAGCGCAGATACAAAAAATGTGGGTAGCTTCACAGGAGTGGCATTCCTGTAGACGTGTAGACAAAGGCGAGTCGGTGGTTGGGGCAGATGGACAAGACAATGGCAGGGCTGGCGCTGCAGGGAGTCTGCCGTTATTCCGTGCCTCGCATGTACCACCAAATTGAGGTTTAACTGGATTCTTCAGTGTATTGTGACAATTTAAAACAATTTGGATGGACTTCTTGGGTTGCTTCCTTCCCGTTACCTTATAAAAACTGAAGGTATTTCGTCATAGAGAAGGTAAGGAACGAAATTTATATTTACTTGAAACGAGGTTCTATTTTAAAGCATTCCTTTTGTTTTTGCAGTGAGTTTGTGAATCCCACCACATTTATAAGACCGAAAGGTTTTTACAATAAGCCTTAAAACATAGTAAAATATGATTTATACCACAGACATAGGAATTAATAGACGAGAAGATAATGGCGAGGGGTAAAATCAACTGTTGAAGAACGAAGGGAGTAAGGCTGACTGTGATTCGTCAATAAATCAATCTGACAGTAAATAGGCATCTCGCATTATAATATCACCATTTAGTTCTTAAAAGTAAAATCTGCTTTTGAATGAATAGACATTTTTACATGGGAGCGCAAATTACTCGCCACGTTATGAACTAATTTGCGAAGTCCAAATTCGGCAAAGTAAATTTCTTCTGTTTGCAGAGTCGTAGTTAGTTTCAGAGTATTTAGTTAAGACACTTTTACAAATGTTTCATAATTTACTTACCCCAGTAAACAACGATGAGCACACTTGAGAATCGCTACATTGTGATGTGATAGTATATGTTTCTAATACTGATCCATATAATACGGTGTGAATAAGCTTAAAATAAAGTAAAATAATACTTACTTATGGAATGTAATACGACAATTGGGTTTATTCTCTTTTTCACATCTATTTTTACAAGTTTTCATATCACAAGTCAACATTTTGCCGTGTTATTTCGTAAAATGAACCGATGATGCCTCGACCATAGTTCGCACAAGAATGATGACGTCACGTTTTCAAATTTCACTTGAGGCCATACGCGAGCCCAGCCGGCTCCAATGGAACCGGTATGGGGAGTGGGGATAATACGCTTTTAATCACTTAGGGCAGGTCTACTAATATTCATATGTCTATGATTTATACTGAAAAACTTGAATTTTCACATTGGGCGTCAGCCATAAAGGATATTTCGAAATATCATGAACTCCAATAGAAAAAGCTCATGATCTCGGTTCCGCGCTACTCGCCATTAATAAAGATATATTTACACAAAGAGGAAGGAACGATAAATAACTTTTAGGATGGTAACCCTGATTAATCATCGCGCAGGTCAATGCACCCTGGCAGAAGGGACCGACTGCTCAGCGAGAGGAGCGGGGAGCCTTCGCCTGGGTCTACCTGCCGGAGATCCTTCTTTCCTTTCCTCATGGCGGAGTGGCCAACCTTGCGGTGCCGGAAATACTTTACATTTGACCATATCCACAATTATCGAATCATATATCTAAAAAAACGAAGTAGATTCCACAAGCGATAATAAAACGTATTTGGTATCTTATAAACATACATGCATCAATCATCCTTGTTTAGGTACATGACTCTAATATCACAGCATAAAAGTGTAAATTTTCGAGACTACCCGAACGACTCTTACGATTTTTTTTCAAATAGCTTCTCGGAATGAATTTTGAGAAAATTAGTGATGGTAAACTTTTCGGCGCAATGGCATGTATTATGACATATATATTTTTATCGCCTGTAAAATGAGTATATATACAATATACTTACTTTTAAAACATTATATATTTATTTATTATCCCTCTTTGAGGCTGTCTTTGTTTAAAACAAGAGTCTGGGAGCTTTTTAATACCGAATAATACGTATAGATGTGTTAGTGTCTAAATATTTATATTTCAGTGGCTAAAGTAAATGCCTTAAATATGAGGAGATCTTTATTTGTATGTAAAGTTGAATTTACTGTTGTTTTATTATCTAAAAGCCAAGCAAAGTTCACAATAAGTCTGTGGTATATCTAAAAGACTTAATTGACCATAAATAAAACAGGTTCTGGAACCCCTAAAATACAGGTACCTACTTATAAAAAGTAAGCCACATGCACGACATCTGCTTTACCCTGGTGGAAATCGTTTTAACCGAAATCTGACCAACAAAATTTAAGATTCCTGCGAGTCCTTTATCCTTGCTAAATTCGTTTCTATGTTTTTTATAATCCTCCCAGCGCCATCGGGTCCATCGCAGGGGTATCCGTGGTATGGGGTTGGAAGGGTACCACCGGATGGGTAAAGAGTACCACAGGTGTTTCTTCTGCAATGTACCATTGTTTTAGCTGTGTTTGGGTTTGGCTTTAGCTGTGTTTGTGTTTTGTTAAGCCTGTTGTTGAGCTGCTGTTAACGAAGGGTTCAGAATTGGAATGACAGTATAAAGCTCTTGCGCACCAATTTAAATCTCTGATATTAGAACCAGTGAAAGTCAAGTGAAAGGGAACTAGATATATGGATAAATACAAAAAGATAACTTAAATATGGAATGTAGGTAACTGGTAATAAAACATACTTAGGCTCAAAGTTATTGTGTTTATACATCCAAACACAAGTCAAACATTGACAAAAGATAATTATATGATCATTTAATAATGAATATAATATGTTATATAATTATATAATTATATAACATATTATTATAATAATTATATAATCATTTATGATTATATAAATTAAATTATATAATTATATAACTTTTTTCCATAGGAAAGCTCATAGCTCAGAAATGCACAAAATAATTTGCAAGGCAGATAGAAATATTACACCTCTAAATTTATACGATGAGAATGCCAACATTTTTATAAATCCCAATCAGGAATTATTAGATTCCTGGTCAAATAAAATTTTACACGCAAAACACTTCAATTATCTCAACCAAACGTATGTTGACAAATTTTCGTCAAACAAATGGTTGAGTATTGGAGAGTTGAGCGCAGAAATAGAAGGATTAATGCTTGCCATTCAGGATAGAGTCATTAATACTAAAAATTATAGAAAGCATATAATCAAAGATACAAATCAAATAAATGATTTTTGAAGAAAATGTTTGGCTTTTCCGGAAACTATGGAACATATTATATCGGGATGTTCTATATTAGCACCGTCCGAGTATACATTTAGGCACAATCAAGTTTTAAAAATAATTCACCAAAATTTGGTTACTAAACATAACTTGATTGACTGCCGTAATATAGTACCATATTATGAATACGCACCAAATTCATTTTTAGAAAACGAATTTTATAAAATATATTATGATAAAACTATACTAACAGACCGAACGATTAGTCATAACAGATCCGATATAGTTTTACATGACAAAATTAAAAAAATAACTTATATCATTGATGTCGCTATTCCATTTCCTGTAACATTAAAAAATCTGTTAATGAAAAAATAAGAAAATACACAGATTTAGGAAATGAAATAAAAAGAATTTGGCATTCTCAGACTATAAAAATATTACCATTCGTTATTTCGGCTACTGGCATTATACCAGCTAGGTATAATTTCTCATCATTAAAAATTTAGGCGTATTAGATCTATCAAAAAAATTATATATAAAGATGCAAAAGTCGGTCATTTTGAATAAATGTAGGATAACGAAAGATTTTTTAAATTTTTATTTTGAGGGATAGGCCCTGTTAGAAGTTCTACCGAGCCGAACCCTCTGATATGAAAATATCTGGAGTCGGTGAATTGTTTTGTCCCATTTGATCTCTGGTGAGTTGACGTTTTGTTGTTCTTGTATTGTTTTGTATTTATTTTACTTATATAATGCACTTGCATAGTGTTGATTGACTAGCTGATCATTTGTGGAAAAGTGAGTGGAAGGGTTTAGTTTTTCCTATGGGGAAGATTTAACCCGGACAACAAAATCGGAAGCATAAAAATAATAAATTACTACAATACCTCATATCATAACTGAAGGGTTGTTCATAATGATAAAATAAATCTATTTTTACGGTTACATTCATTTATTTAGGTTTTAATCTTAGTTTTAAGGTCACGTTTTGACAAATCAACTTAGATTTTTTATCAACATGTAAACGGAAAAATTTGGAATCGTCTATGTAGAGTTCTTTTGTCTAGATATGGTTTGAAATGTTGGTACAGTTCAACTATCGTGTCTCGAGTCAAATCAGATAACTCAATTGGATGAGTTAACTGAAAGAATAGCGGCTTTTGTCTTACCTCGTATGAGATAACTGGGCCTTAGAAATCCGATTGAATCGTTTCCGTATTCACCTTATTGATTCTTGAATCATATTTGTATAATTATCGGTTCAGGCTATTTAACTGTGACAAGAAGGAAGTAGTTTAATTATCACATATTTAAATGTCAGTTATCTAAAAATGTTTCAAAAGCAATAAAAAAGTAGAACGCTAAATATGTAGCTCAAATTTCGATTTGTATTCCCAACGCAACTCATCGGGGACAAATAGCCATTGAAGCGTGCTCGAAGGATCCAACAGGACCTTTTCGAATTACTTACGTTTGAAAAGATCGCTTTTAAAGTAAATAATTATTTTAAACAGCAACACGACCGCAAAAGGCTTCACACGACCTCAAAAGCTCGTGGTGTTCTAGTTTAGTTTGCTATAAAATATCAAACCGAATGGTATATGTACAAAAACGTCTAAATTGGCGTAGATACATTTAAATGTCAGCATATCGATAGGTAAATTCCAAACCGTAACAAAATCAGCAAAATTGACTTTTATCAAAATTCCACTGACAGTATCGTGTTACCAGTTTCGAGCGGTGTCGGTTTTGGGAGTAGTCGTGATTTTACAAAAATTTGTTAAAGAAAAACAGCTTTTATCGGACAAAATAAGCTTTAACCCTGCATTTTCATAAAATAAGAGATTTGAAATTTTTTTGATAAAAGTACCAAACTGCAAGCCGCAACGTTAACCTGCAAATCATTTTTTTGTCTCCTCAATCATCAACATGCTTTTGTAAAAAAATAGTTTTTTTTATATATTATTGTAATAATGATAAATAAATAAAAATAAAAGGTAGTTTTAAGATGATAAATTTTTAAGAATTTATAACACGTTTTTATTAATACTTGTTATAATTTGCATTCGTCGTTATTTCGGAAGTATGGGTAATAGTGGTTGTCACATAGGTGACATCGGAAGTAGTAGAATAAAATAATTGGTTTGGAAATATGGTCACACTGAAAAGCAAAATAATACCGAATCCAGGTCAACAATATAAATTTCTTCCATCCATACCTATAAAAAGGTGTTTTTTTATTGATAATAAAAAAAATATTCAAAAACATTTTTATACTATTTGCTAAAACCCATCGCAAAACGTTGAATTAATTTTTCATTAGAAGCCATTCGTATCCACATATTTATTCTAAATGAAATTCTTTTCAAGCACTCAATATGTTGCAAAGGAAATCTGAAACCCTCTTAAAGCAAACAATCGATTTATTTGTATTTGTTTATCGAAATAAACTTCAGGCAGGCGAGCTAAGGATAGGAAATAGGCAAATCATTTCCAGAATAAAGGCTGCCAAAAACACGAGAAACAAGCCGTGTTTACTGTGGTTTAAAAGCTTCAAATTTTATTTATTCATTACTTCTGCGCGCAAACAGATTTCAAAGAGTATTTTGGATGGAAAAAAACGGAATTCAATCATTCGGGGGAGGAATGAAACCGCTCCCTACGCCTTGTATCAAACCTAACACTATATTGAAACTCCAAACTCCACCATTTTTCATTGCCACCCTTTTGGAAGGCTTCCTCGCCACTCTTATTGGTAAACAACCCCGAAAACGAAATAGAAAAGTTTCCCGTATTTGTTTTGGGCTACGAAAGTAAGTTCAATCGCTGAATTTATAAACGCTGCATAATGGAGGCTGGCGCACAGAGGGAGTTATGCGGTCGCTGTTCGGTTAATACTTTGCCATGGGAACTGGAAAATACCGCCAATTATTAGCTGCCGGACTCACTGTTCATCTTCTTAAATAACAATCAGACGCACGAATATCGCATATTTGATGATTTTATGCAGTATCTTCTTTTTACAATTAAGTGCATGGATTTTATTTAATTTTTATTCAATAATGTCACTCAAAATACCTATGTGCCTAACCTGACATTCAAAAATCTTCTATCATCGGCTACGAAGTCGGAGTTCAGTATCACCCTGGTGAAAGACCACCATTCGTATTCGAAATATTGCTCTAATGATCAGGAATTTCTACTTTTCTCTTACCCATATCCTTCCCCTCCCCACTAACTTCAACCTCGCAACATACCCCAATTGGGTATACCATTGTCAATGGGACCTACTCATAAAAAAAAATATAAATACTCGGAAAACGTTTTACTTTTTTGAACCCTCTAGCCGTTTCGCTGACGCATTTCGGGATGTAGCCTGAAGGAAAGAGATAGCCATCCATCGATAGAGAGTCTCTCTCTAACTGTGAAAAGTCGAGAATGCTTATAGGATACAATATTAGAATAATTAGAAGAACGACGTCATATAAAACACGTGCTCGTTCTGGTACACTAATTGCCAGGTGTTCGACGTCCTTTGTGAGCGTATTTATCCAACGGTCATACTAATAGAGCCAGTCGCATTGTTGGAGGCTGGTTAATCTTCCTGAATGCTCTTATCCTTGCAGATCCTTTTTATGGTTAACTTCTTATTCATAATGACCTCTTATGGTATCCTGATTGGTAATTATAGCAAGATTACAGTACAGATCTAATTGGGTATTTTCCTATAAGTGCAATTAGTCCCAGGTGCTGAGTTTTGCCTACTGTACTACATATGACGATATAAAGCAAAAACCAATAATTTTAATTTTTTTTCAATTAAATAATTTTTTCCGAAATAACATATTTATGTTATTTAACTGTGGTATTTGGTAACGATAGTATCTCTTTTTGATGAAAAGTTTGGAGGCTGGAGTAAATGTAAGAGGAAGTCGAAATATCTAATCAGTAATTATACCAAAAGCCACTTCAAGCATCGTACTATTGTTACAGTATGCTCTTTAAAATACGCCACAAAAATATGTGTGTACCTAGAGCACAAATAAAAATGAGATCAAACCGAGGAGTTTACAATTTTGCCACGGAGATCTTCAACATCGCGTCGGCATTCGATGTTCAACATTTAAGAATACGTTCAAAGGAAATATGTAATTCTACGGCTTATAAATCTTATTAAAGACTTATATATTTACTTTACAGTGATGTTTTTCAGTTCTTCTCGGTTTTTTATTACTCGAATTCATTTCCTTTCCTGCGACCGGATGCAATTTTCTGGTGCCGAAACGAAAGGACAAAATATATATTTTAGACATGTTTTACGGGGTGACCGGATAAATCATCACAATGATAATTCATCATATCTTTAAAAAGTTATATAAGTCATGGAAAGTGATGAAACAAAAACTTTATTCAAATTCAAATTCAAAAAATATTTACTGCACAAAAAGAGTACAAAGGGTATAGCTTATAGGTTACATCCTATTTCTTCCAGCTAACCCAACAAATACACATTATATTACATAATTACATGTTAACAAATAAATTTAAAAAAACAGAGGTATTTAATTCATGTAAGGTATTCATTTAAGGTGTAGTGACATTTGTTTAAAAGAAATGTTTTTGATGTTGATTTAAATTTATGTATGTCGGTTATTTGTTTGATGCTACGTGGAAGGTTGTTATATACTTTAATGGCCAAGTAGTGTGGTCGTTTTTGAAAAATAGTTTTGTTTGCTTTTTTTATTATTATCTGGGTTAAGTAGGTTAGGTTAGGTTAGGTTAGGTTTAAATTTTTTTTATGGTTCCTAATGACTTTATATCACTTTTTAAAAGTGTGTTGAATCATCACTGTGTTGAGTTATAATGGAATCGTTTTACAGACCTCCGTGCATCCTTTTTTAGGATACTTTACCACACCTGTTTAAATGGTTTACTTCAAAGTTTAGGTAGAAGTTGTGTTTCTTTAAATAAGTGGGAAATGCTTTCAGCGTAACCATTTTCGTATTTTTATTGAAATGTCCGCACAAGTCCCAAAAGTGCCCTGGGCGAGTCGGCCCATGGAAATTCCAATAATGGGGAATGTTGTGTGACTAAAAACTTTAGAAGAAAATAAGAGGTCTCCCATCCAAGAGCAGATTTCCACAAATATTCGTGAATATTTAGCAACTTCGCTACACCCGCCATGGTGTTAACCCGCCTTGCATAGGAGAATCGACCAGTCTGAGTCTTTCCATGCGCACGGTGTATTGCTCTCCATTTCTTAAACGGCGCAATAATACTCACGTTTGAGAATTTCCTAAACCAACTGAGAATAATTAATTACGGGTTTTCTTTAGAATAGGTAAATAAAAAATGAAATTCCGGAGATATTGAGCCAATCTCAATGAAAAAAAATTTTCTTACTCGCATAAAAAGATTTCAGTACTTTGATGGATGAGTGAAAGCTTCTTCACCTCTGGACTCTAAATCATTATTGAATAAAAATAGTTTCCAAAACGTATTTTCTTAAGTCCGCATTAAAAATCTAACTCTATACCATTGATTTACAGGTTTTCGGGTCCAGCTATCGTTTTTTTAATGTCCACACCGCACAAGAGCCCCAACTGCTCCCATCCTTCTGGAGCCGGTGAGACTACGACATCCCCAATTGTGGTTTTTTGTGATCCTGAAGATAGTAGGGAGGGAAAAGAGATGGGTAAGATGAATATGGGGGAATACCTGGCTATTCAGATCTGGTCACCAAACACGGCTAAAGCTATTTAAAGCAATATTTCAATACTGAAAAGTGGTCTTGCACCACGGCGATGCTGGGACTATCTTCCACTATGTAACGTGCAACAAGTAAACTACATATTACTTTAAGTGAATAAGTTGTGAAAAAACCAAAATCGATAAAATGAAATTCACTTGCGCCTGCCGGGATTTGAACTCGTCACTTTTGAATTGCTAGTCGTGAGCCTTACCACTTGACCATGGACGCCGTCAAAACCATCATGAAATTTATCACTTAAATAGTTGCTGTTGTCTAGAATAACACATTTCAATTAAGCCTCAAGTGGTAATGATACAAATATATAATTCATACACACAATATATCTATAAAAAAAGCTTTTTTTTCAAATTCCATGCGCAAGAAAAAGACTCAATTCTCTGAATAAAATAGCAACCGTAAAGATAAATTGTTTTCTCAGTATTATTTGCCGCAGAGAGAACAGTTATATTCGATTTCCTTGTCGTCGTTTAGATATATGTATTTTTGGCACCCATCGGCCGAACGATTGGATTCTATATATAAACGAGGCAAAATGGGAACTGAGATTTGAACAAAATAATTCCACGTTCGAGTTCTCTCACGGCACACACGGTATATTTATATTAAAAGATATTTTGGAATATTTTATAAGAATTGAAGGTACATAAAGCATGTTTATAGCTATTATTCAATTTTAAAAGACCTCTTAAATGATAATACACTCAAAAATAATGTTAATGTTAATGTTAGTTTATGTTTCTACATATGTAAATATATATGTCATTAAGATAGAAGTAATAAGCCTTAGTCGTAAGTCACTAGATATGAGTCTTAGATGTAAGTCACTAGTCTTAAGTCAGTAGTTCTAGTATTAAATATTTAATAAATTTATTTGTACAGCGCCCTTGAGGTGATTTTTCACGAAAACTGCGCTATTAAATTAGTCAAATATTTTCATTATTATTGTCAATGATTAATTTATAGTGAACGAACCTATGATATAACTTCAATACGATTAAATCTGACTGTAATATCATCCTCTATGTACCCATTTGTCTATAAGCGGAAGGTCACACAACACAACAATCACAGTTCTGGCTCTTTGCTTCGAGATATCTTAATAATTCCTGCGCATTTGGTGATTTTGTTCATATTCCGGGAGATACATTATGACTACCGCCATTTACTTTGTTGGTTTTACTATTCAATAGTCTGGTATTCAAATCAGTTTGATTTACGTCGACTGTAGAGTTATACAATTTTGCAACAGGTTTTAATAAAATTTGAGGACTCCTAGATTTTTATACAATAATTGCATGCGCAAAACGAAATTTTCATGTAAATACCAATATTACAACCTACAAACATAGATAAATAGCTGAATCAAGTCCTAAAGAAATGGATCATTATGAAAAATCTGGGTATCCATAAAAGACAGAAAAACTTATCTCTTGGAGTGGGCAAAAATTATTTATTTTAACAATGAACGCGTCTCTTCGTGAGTTGGCTGTTTGCATACAGAGAAATATGGCTGATTTCAGCATTATTTTACAGTGTGCCAGATTCCAACAGTTTCCAAGCGTGCTCTAATTTTCACAGTGTGGCCTTTATTTATCAGCGTGTACACATTTTAACAGAGCAGATACCGATTATTTCAAAGGATTCCCACATTTTTACAGCACGCCATTTTTACACACCGTGTGTCGGCATTCTCTTAGCGTGAAGCGAGCCGTCACAATGGACCAGCCGGGGGCGGGGGAGTGTGACAAATGTGTCCATGGGAAGGAAAACATATCGAGTGAATCGAGGGTACTATTTACTCGTGCACCGGTTCAAACTGTCCTAAAAGTCTCACAGTCCACAGAGTACCGATGGTGGTGCCGATTTATTACAGCAAACAACAACAATTATTGCCCCGCTGCGATTTCATACCGGACAGTGTAATTTTCATTTTTCAAAATTTTTGAAATTTCTGCAACTGATGGAAACCCTTTGTACAGTTTAAATATCGGAAGTAAGTTTGAAGTTTCTGTATCTATTTAGGTTGCGTTTTATACATTTTTAACTGACTGTCAATTCAGAATTACAGAATATGAGTATTCATTTTACTTTTTTTGAAGAGTGATAAATTGTGAACAGTTGATACAATGTTAGTTTGCAGAGGGAAAAAACAGTGTTTTTTAAGAAAAAAAATAATTGTCAGGCAATTTGTTTGAACGTCTTAAAAAGCATTCAGAAATTGGAATCTCTTTTTCCTGAAGTGGCAAATGATTATTGAATAGTGGAACTCTACTGTAATGTGTTCATTTATTTTCACCCGAAGTTTATCGGCAAGGCAACTAATCACTTAATGGGAATGGCAGCGCGGCAACATACCATTTTTCATACAAAATTTTAATTTCGATTTGAAGCCAAAATACTTATACAAAAACTGAAAAAAAAATTTTCAATCAAATGGTATACTAAATATCGAGTACGGATAGGTACTACGTTATTTATTTGTGTTTGATATCATAAACTGTGGCAGCTTTGGCAATTATTTTGAGTTTATGATAAGTATTTTAAAAAAAAAATTTCCTTACCTTCTTTGTAAATATAATTTAAAATAAAAATAAATAATTATTATTAAAAAAAACCTTTTTGATGGGCTTGAATTAAACTTTTAAATTACCAATTGGAATATAAATTTGCAAAATAAATAATAGTAAATTAATAATTAATAATAGTAAAATAATAATAATAAATAAGTTGACCCGGAATATGCCTTTTTTACGATGTCTTAATTTTATATTTCATTGTATTATTCTTGTAGGTTGGGTTAGGTTAGGCAAAAATATATTTTTAATAATTGGGCAACGCCTCTGACCACTCGGCCAGTGTGATATAATAATTATACGTCATTTTGGTTTATCCTTTCAAAAAAGTTATCACTCGGCAAATTTCCTTTCATATTAAATATCACATCGAATTGGTGTCAATCCAATGCAATACAAATCCTTAAATAAATATTTTAAAAACATAGGTACTCGTATGTGCAGTGAGACGATACTACTAAAGTTCCTTGAAAGATAAAATACAACACATATACAACAATAATCCAATTCATTTATTGGCACCTTCAGTCAATTGTTTTTTTTTTTTTAAAAGAAAGACAAATATTCCCGGGTTAGGAATAACCTGACAATATTTGAAAATCTCCTACTACCACCACAGTAAGCTGAAAATGTTGCTTGAGTTGTGATGGAGATCTTAGCCAGCCGAGGAATTGAACACACTACGCCTGAGTGGGATCCAAGCGCGATGTCAACTCGGCCACCGACCGGTCAAACTACCTGTGTAGTACGTACCTGGATATATATATAACATATGCAGATCGTACAGCCATGGATTAACTAAGGACGATAATGTATTTATAGATACTTATAATTGATAGAGAAGGTCCTCCGTTGAGATTCTCAATGCAACATTTTCGTGTTAGTGACTAGTCCAGGTATGAGAGCTTCATCAGAATTAAGTTATCCTCTCAGAAGTTGGGCGTTCTGTAGAGAGCCCGCGTATCGAAAACAAAATAATACACGTCTTACTGTTGAATTAGGTATCCAACTCAATAGTTAAGCGCACTTAATATCTGGTCTGGCGTCCCCAGATACCTGAAAAAAATTACTTCTGTGCGAAAACGGTAAATTCGTCTTATATTTCAATTCGATATATTCGATAGATTAGATAATATCTGCAAAAGAAAAATTTGTTCGATAGAAAATCGTACTTACAACATCAGAACCACGGTAAACTACAAATACCAAACTAAGTTTTATGTAAATTGAAAAAAAACATGTCATAGTATACTAAGACATGCGTAAATTTCTCACAAAGTTATTCATGGTTTATGTAAGGGAAGGATTCATTTGAGCAAATAATTATTATCTTGACAATAATAATAATACAATATGGATTATATCAACTAGATAATTGGGTCTGAGAGAACTTGGTATAATTTTGGTTTAATGGACCGATTCCCTTAATTCTGGAAATGTTAACACATGATTGGTGATGTATATTGGGTAAATAACGAAGGTTTCCTAAACCACTGATACGTTCACTGCGCAATATTATAATATGCAACATCTTTGAATAATCAAATTTTAGCGATGAATGCAGTGATGATCAGTTAATATAATACAGTTATTAATTACATAATATAATATAATATAAGTATTTGATGTACCCCATAAATAAGCAGGGCTTGTGTGTATGGGGGGTGTTGTTGTATTGGTTTAAATTTGATATGATTCAGTTCAAGTGTTCAGAATACTTTTTAAGCTGCCTTTTGAATTCTTTTATATTTGCATTCATGTTTCTAATTTTTTCTGGTAATGAGTTAAAAAATTTAACTCCAAGATATTGAATTTCGTTTTATAGCGCCCTAGTGCCCTGTGCGTCCAGAATATTCAGACCTGTAGGTAGGTTATGATGCATTTTGCATTGACGAGCGTTCCCGAATATTCCAGTAGCACCGCTGCAAAGTTTTAAGTGAGTAAATAGTAATTATTAAACAAAATAAACTTGCTCTACCTACTGTTTGAATATAAGGAAAAATAAATTTATAGAAATAAAACAGTTAAAATGTATTTTTGGGTAGAAATTTTAATTTTTATACGTACATCGATCTTTTGTGATATAAACTTGTGCCAATCCAAATGCTTTTTTAATATTTTTTTTTTACTATATATTTCATCATATTATCATATTATCAAAGCACAGGTATTGACAATATAAGAATGTTTGATTTAAAAAGAAATATAAAAACTCTTGGGCCAATAATTACTCATTTAATCAATACGATAATAAAGCAAGCAAAAATTCCACAAGAATTTAAATGTAGCATTACTAGACCAATATTTAAAGGTGGAAAACACATTGAACTGGGAAATTATAGGCCTATTAGTATACTACCTGCGTTAGAAAAAATTCTCGAAAAATTTTTATCAAATAAATTAAATAATTACATTGAAAAATTCGCTATCATAGATCCAAATCAATATGGCTTTCAAAGAAAAAAAAATACTGAAAAATTACTGCAAGATTTTTCCAATTACATAAATAATCAATTAAATAATAAATTACATGTTATTGTGTTATTTATCGATAACTCTAAAGCTTTTGACACAATTAACTCTAAAAAACTGCTAGAAACCTTAGAAAAAATTGGAATAAGAGGAAATGTGTTAAATTTATTTAAAGATTATCTTAGAAATAGAAAAATATGTACCAAAATAAATAATACTTTTAGTAAAACAAAGAATGTATCTGCAGGAGTTCCACAAGGTTCCATATTGGGACCTACACTATATATAATTTATGTAACTATAATGAAAAAACTTTTCTCTTTTGTTAAACATTTTGTATTTGCAGATGATACGGCATTGGTCATATCACATAAAGATCTAAAAATTGCAATTGAACTCATGCAAATTGACTTTAATCAACTTTGTAAATGGTCACATGATGCAGGACTATTAATAAATGCTAAAAAAACCAAAGTTATGCATATAAGATCACCTAATGCCAGATTTCAATTTAATCCTAATATTATTTCTCATAGTTTTAATTGCATCCATAAAAATATCCCGACTAATTGTAAATGTGAAAGCTTAGAATTAGTTACAGAATATGTCTATCTTGGTGTTACAGTAGATTGCTTTTTCAAATGGGACAAACATATTAAAAAAACCTGTAAAAGACTCAGATCAATTGCTGGCAGAATGTACACATTAAATTTTTTCCTATCAATTGAAACACTTAAAATAATTTATATGTCAATGGCAGAATCTATTATTAGATATGGATTAACCATATGGGGAAATACTAGTATAACCAATCTGAAACAAGTCCAAGTTGTACAAAACGCAATTGTAAAATTACTAGTCGTCCCTAATATTTTTAAACAGAGACATAATACACCGTTGCTGTTTCAGAGTGCCAAAATTTTACCTGTTAAGGCTATACTATGGCAAAAAATCATAATTCAGTATATATTTACCCCGCAGCATAAAGAAAAATTAGAACATAAATACAGTACTAGATTCACGCGCAATGACGGGTTAATAGTTCCGAAATTTAATAATAAATACGGACAGAGAACGTTTGAATACAACATACCGAAGATATTTAATTTATTACCTGACACTATAAAGCAATGTAAATCTATGAATAAGGTTAAATATATGGTGAAAAATTGGCTATCGGAAAAAAAATATTTATTTTAATATGTATGAAATATTGTATGAAAAAATTGTTAATTCTGTAGATGTAAAGATGTAAAGTAAATTATAACTTTAAAAAATGTATTTGAAACTAACTTTAAGCACCTGTTGACAAGCCAATTCAATCGGCTTAGCAGGACTTGTTTTTTGATATTATGTATTAACTATTTATTCAATTAAAAAAAAAAAATAAAAAAAAATAGATAAAAACATATATTTTCATTAGTCACTAATAATTTCTAATGTTGCCTTCAAATACATTAAAAAATTAACACTTTAATTATCTTCTAGTTTATAATATAAAACCCAAATAAATAAAGTAGCAAATATCCAATTAAGATATTTGCTGTACATTTGGATTATTTTTTTTTTTCTTTTTTGTTGGTTACTTTGGTCCCAAATCCAAATTTAAGTTTTGTATGATAAGGACCGTGCAGGCGTTCCCCTAAAAGAAAAATCTATCGCCTGTAAGGTACGGGAACGTTATAGCTTATTTGTACATATTTACCTTTCGTAATTTTTGATTTATTCAAAGGTTTAATTATATAACGTTTCAAACTCATGATTAATTTTGAAAAAAGTAATAAATGTGCAAATGAGTTGGAGTTCATTGAAAATTCATATTTAATCTAGATTTGAAAAGTCGTACGCCAAGTTTGATTAATGTGAATCTCAAACATAAAAGAAAGTGAAAGCTTATAAAAGTTTATTATTCCAACTAAAAGTATTTTCATGTTCCTAGCGTGGATGATTCTGACGGAAAATTAATTTTCCCAACAGATGGAATTAATGAAGGAAACAATTGAAGGCCCAGATCAGGGGTCGGCAAGTTATTTCGAGTGGGGTCCGGATACCGATACAAAAATTCGGTCCAGTTGGTTCCAGCGAAAACAAAGAAAAAACTGACATTCACCATAGGTCGGGGATTCCCAAACATTTTCAGCCCCGTTATCCTAAATGGCCCCTTAGATTTTGGCTGAACCCCGGTTCCGTCCCATATTTTAGATTTTGTTATATTTAATTTTTACAAATTTTTTTTTATTTTAGTTTTTCTTAATTTTCTTAAATGAGATCAAAAAACGTGTCTTTGAGATATAACTTAATTAATAATAATAATCAATCCAGGACATTGAAGGGGACAATTGAAATTGAATCGTAGGCGAAAAACTTTTCAATCATTCTGAAATATACGAAACATATATATGTATATCGCAACGATGAAACTAGAAAACGCAGTTGTTTTAACATTCTGATTATAAAAGTATATTTCATGTGGGTTTGGCGAAACCGGAAAGCGCCGCAGACGAACAATGTCAAAATTAATACTAAATACTATATAATATTAAAAATACGTCCAGCTCCTGTGAAATCATCGCATAATCAACAACTTTAGCCGCTAGAGGGAGCTAATGTAGGACGATGACTTTGACATTCTTTTCAATGGCAGAAAATTGAGTTTATTTAGTATTTGGTAATTGTTTTGTGCTTTCTACGTTTGTATTTTGATATAAAAATAAGATAAATGTTTAAAAAACTGGATTCGTTGTTCAGTTTACAAACCAACAGTAAAAACACTCCCAAGACGTTTTTCCAGAAGCAACGAAACAACGTTGACAGGTTGTAATAATTGGTGAAATGATTTCGTTAAATCCTAGTCGTTTCTTCGCTTTTAATTCTTTTCTCCCAAATATATATTTTTTTCGCTTCAATTGCTTTACATCAATAAAAATTAATGTCATGATTAGTTTCTTAGAACAGGCACAGCTTAGTTCGAAACTAATGTTGACTAGGCCCTAATGTATTCTCACCTTATTGCAGCTTTTCCTTAAGTATATTGTAAATATCAAATGTACAATAATAAATAAATAACAAGCTGAATTTAAAAAAAGGTGACTCATTAAAACCATTAAAGACTGAGGGATAAATATCAAAAGATTTTCGTAAAACAGAACGGTAACATTAATATTTGATCATATCACCCAGAAATTCAGTCGATGGCTATTTATTAACCACCAAGAAGTGTAATCTGTATCTACCGTTTTGAAATAAACGTCGCAAACAGCCATTGAAATTGATTATCTGTTCGAGAAAATTCAGGTTTTTTTTTTCAAAACTTAATTCGGACCGCGGTCCGCCTGTTGCATAACACCGAACATGATAAAAAAAACTTTTAATACAGTTGTTTCCAAAGTTTGAAACAAGATTTTCGAAGTTTACATGCGAACTTTGAAAGTTAAATGAAATTTCATTGTCCAATGTCGCGTTAAACTCGTCGGGATGCTCAGACAAATCCGATTGCTTCGGTTGTTTGTCTCTACGCTTTGAGGAGCCTTGGACACTAAGGAAGGGACACCTTTATTGTATTTATAAACAACTTTTCTTTACGTAAATCATTTGTGAAGAGGGTGGAATTAAAAACTCAATTAAGCACGTTTACAAAAAGATTTAGTGACAGATAAATCTTAAAATATAATGTGTATAAATTTCATCGATGTAATTACGGAGAGAGGGTCACAAGACTTAAGTCACAAGTCATTTGCCTCGAATCGGGAGGTGGTCCATCGGAGAGTCCCACTGTCCAAAGCCAAAGGAAATATGGCGCCTCCGGTTGGGAAAGTTATATTTTGGAAGTAACTGGGGTAAGGGCATGAACGGAGTAAAATTATTGAAAAGAACATGCCCTTACAAGTTGTGCCAGATAGATGAAGTAATTTGGAGCAACCTTTCAAGATTAAATGGTAGTCTAGAACTAAAAGTATTTACCATATTTTAATAATAATACGCAAATATACATTTTTTCCGTATACTTCGTAATAGTGACCTCTGTTACCAAAGAGCTATTCCCGCTTTGTTGCGAAACTCGCCGAGCTCCTGAAGGTTTTTTCCTGTTCAAATTTAGTATTATTCATTCAAGATGTCAGCATTCTCGTTCAGTTGTTAAATTTTTATTGACAATGAAATTTTATCGAGTTCGCGTAATATATCATTTTATGTACATCCATTACTTACATAATGTAGGTAGGTTTTTATTCGATAACCTCCCTAGCTTTGTGGTCCATGCATATTATTTTAAGTCAAATATCCCTGCTTCGATTCGCGCTCAGCTAAACATTCGTTTTCATATGACCAGGCGCTGCCAGTTCCGAGAGAACTTACAAAACAGTATTAATAATAATAGAGTACCAATCAGATCTCTTAATATTTAGAAACCCAATGTATGTACGGAAAAATTTTACATTAAATATTAAAAAAAAAATAATGATGCTTCACAATACAAAGAAAAGATTTCGGGAATAAGATAATAATATGTATTTATTAAAGTAAAAGGTTGTAGGCAAACAATTTCATAAAGCGCCGTTTCATAAAATAAACACCTGAAGCGTGCTTTAAAAAGTTTACGTTCAATAAATTAGCTGTTTATATTCTTAAGAGCCTTTTAAAATTCAAGGATTATTTTTTTGTTCTTATCGCACTGAAATATACTTTCTTACGCAGCGAATAAAGAGACATAATGTTTATTAGTTCAAATTTTATACTTTTTTTAGCAAAATTTATCATCTATCTTACAAAAACGTGTAAGGTTTTTTGAGAGCAGCTGTGTACATTATTTGAGTTCATTGACATTAATTGCGTCTACTAAAAAAGTACTAACACAAAAAATAATAAAAACTGGTCCTAAGAAACAAACTGATATAAAGGACATTAAATAAAATCTTCCCCGGGATGATTATTAAATTTGGGTTCAATATTAAATTATTTTATTCGTAGAAACCAAGCTGCAAAAATATTTACTGAAAATAATCTGGCATATATAAAAATCCCGATGAATGAATAAAACATAAATAAATATCATGAGAAAGCAAGATTTGCGAGTTCTATCATCACATATTATTTCTTTAATGTTTTATAACCGCCTTTGTTAAAAGTTTGCTGGAACTTGCCGGAACACACTTTAGATTCGGCGAGGTTATATTTTGTTGAAATATTATTCAGGAAGAATAAAAACAATATTTTATATTTGTCCTTGGAAAATGATTACGCCCGTAAAAATTTAGGAATCTGTGGGTAGGTCCATATATGTTAGTACCTAGCATTGTTATGCCTTATACCTTTCCTTTTGATTTCCGTGGTGAATATTTCATCCTGTCAACACCTAAACTGTGTCTGATTACGAACCCCCCCCCCCGTCTTGTTCGACCGTGCCAAAACTGTAAATCTATCATGAGCTCTCGAGTTTGTGGTAGTAAAAAGTGAATTATATTCGAACCAGCGCGATTTAAAAAAGCGGAAGAAGAACAAAAATGGTAAGTCGGCATTCCGGAATTCCAATCCTCTTCCATCCGCTGTGCGACGGTATCTAGGTTTGGTGAGGTTTCATTTTATTGAAATATTATTCAGGAAGAATAAAAACAATATTTAGTTTTTGTCCATGGAAAATGTGTACGCCCGTAAGAATATGTGAATCTGTTGATAGGTTCATATACGATCCAAATAAACAAAGGGAACCTGGGTAAAACATTTGCAAACATTTTCGAAACCTTCTATATTTGCTTTCACGATGAACTAATTATCCTTAATTTCTCATTATTATCAGAAAAAAACTATTATAAAATAGTTCCCTTTTCTGCTTCATCCTACAAATGAGTTGAAATCTGATTCATTTGCTATTTATTTATTTAAGTTTTAATCCAGCAGGACTGGGAGGATAGTGCAATCCCAGTCTGCCATATTACATGAAATAAAACAGGGAAACAATAAAATAAAGTAAAAAAAAAAAAAAAATGGAATTAAAAAAAAAAACAAAGAGAAAAAATATATTAGGCAGGTACCTAAATATAAAATTAAAATATAAATCAAAAATAAAATAGTCATATAGATAGGTAATACAATAAAAACAATTAGATTAAGTTTAATTAAACCGTCCATCAGGGAGGTCGCCGCATCATCTGCATCCATCGCTCATTGAGTGGCTAACTGAGCCACTCGGATGCAGCCACAACGATGATGTTGGTTGACTTCCGAGTCCTACCCCAGAAGCTGGCTAGTCGGTGGCGAAGTAAGGCGGGGAATGAGTGCACCCTCCCTTCAGTTAACATTGTGGAGGCACTGCAGAACCTCGGTAGTTGCATGAGCTGCCTGTATGCATTATTGTAGCACACCCTCAGCTTGTCCCATTGCGCTGCTGGGTATTGTGTCCACAGCTCAGATGTGTCACCACAGTGCAGTGTAGAATGCCTTGAAAAGTAATTTTCTGACATCATCGCTACAGTGGTAGAACCGCCTTGAGAGCATTCCGGCCCGTATATTGATTGCTCTTCTTTGTCGTTCCATGTCGTCTATATCCTTCATATCTTCGGTTAGGATATGTCCCAGATATTTAACCTGCGAGGCTACAAGTAGTTCTTTTCTGTCTAACCAGATTGGAGGAATATTTATTGGCTCCTTGTTGTATTTAAAAACCATGATTACTGACTTTTTTGCATTGTACAGCAGGTTATGTGAGATTGCATACTCTTCGCATATTTGAACGAGTCGTCTCATCGCTTTAATCGAAGGCGCCAACAGCACCATGTCATCCGCGTAATTAATGTTGTTACTGCCTTGACCGCAGATATGACAACCAATTTGTGTATAATTCAGTTCTTGTAAGAGGTCATTAATGTACACATTAAATAGAATAGGAGACATATTACCCCCTTGCCTGACTCCGCTTTTTAGGAATAAAGGTCTTGAAGAAGCTCCTGCCCATTGAACGTAATTTTTTGCTGTCCGTACCAAATAGCCAACATATTAACCACTGCTGCTGGCACATCTCGTTTTATGGGTTTTTCCAATAATAATTTATGAGAAACACGGTCAAAGGCCTTGCTTAGGTCGAGAAAGCATCCATAAACGGTGGTTTTTCTTTTTTTGTAGTATTCTATTGTTTGTTTAACTCCATAGATGGCCATATCGGTTGATGAGGCGCTTTTGAAGCTGAATTGGTTATCTAGGGTAAATAGCTTGTCTTTTACTAGCGTGAATAGATTTTTTTCAAATAGTCTTGAGATCATTGTCGCTAGGGAAATAGGTCGGTAGTTTCCTAGTATCGATGCATCCAGTTGGTTGGATTTTAAGATCGGTATGATATCAGCTCGACTCATGTCCATAGGCATATGTGTGTATCGTAAGAGGCTTGAGTACAGGGCGGCTAGAATAGTATGGAGATGATTTCCTGCGTACCTTATGTGCTCGATACCAATACCGTCGTATCCTGGACTTTTACCGAAGGCGGTTTGCTTAATCGCGCATTCGATCATTTCAAGAGTAATGTTCATGATAAGGTCATCATTTGCCGCAGGCAAACATGTCATCATATATGGTTTCATGCTATCTCCTTGATCCGCACTTAAAGAAAAAAAGTCTCTAAATTTGTTAGCAATGTTTTCATCCCCCGTGATGTTGTTGACACTTAGTGGAGCTTTGCTCTTGGCTTTCAGCACAATTGAAGTTTTTTTCCAAAACTTTTTGAAGTCTTTGTTGTGCATAGCCGTAGCTATGCTATCCATTCTTGCTTGATTTTCCGAGTGCTGACATTTTCGGAGAGCAATTTTAAAAGATTTCTTACTAGTTTTTCTTTCGTCTGCAATACGACCTTCCGTAGGCTTTCCGGCTTGGACCCAGCAAAGGAATGCATGCCTTAAATGACGATACAGAGTTGATACTTGATCATTCCACCCTGGAACAATGTCATACTTTTTTTTGGGTCCTTTATTTTTGAATGCTTTTATGGCGGAGTTTCTCAGTATTTTCACGATAGTGTCGTCGAGAGAATCTAGTTCCATTTTGTGAACTCTGTTATCACAGTTAAATCTTTGACATCTTATGGCATCTGGAGGTTTTATTTAAGGCAATGATTTTTCCGCACAGGCGTTGTAAGTTTTTACATCATTTTCGGACTTTGCCGCCCATTTTCCAAAATCTCTTGGTAGATTTTGTCTGTTAGATATAATAGGCATTAGATCCACATCTATTTCGACATTTAGTGGAAGATGATCTGACCATGTCGCATTGGCTGTGATGTTCACATTCTTCACTGCACTGCTCAACCCCTGTGTCATAATAAAGTGATCAAGCCATCTGGTGGTTCCATGGGCATCGCTTACGTAAGTGAAAGTATCAGAGCTTAGATGCACCATATCAGTGTATGTATAGTTATTCTAAGTAAAAAATTGTGCAAGTTCACGTCCAAAGAGAGATCTCGGATCTGCATTAAAATCTCCTATAATAATTGAGTTGGAACTGTTTTGTTCCTCAATAATGGCGTTTATTTTTCCAAAACAGTTTGAGAATTCCGGTAAGTTTTCGGCTGAATTGGTTGGCATATAAACTGTTACTATAAGGAGAGTTCCATTGGCTGACTCTATTTCAATAGCCGCGATTCGAGGTTTTCTACAATCAATAAGAGTAGTTTTAATTGTATTGCGCCATAAGACACCAACGCCTTCGTAGGGGCGGCCAATGAATGGACCGTCAGAGAGGTTAACAGCGGATGTCCCATGACTGGAGAATTCCGGGTGTATTGACGACAGATATCCTAAGTCTGTAGGTAACAGCCAGGTTTCCTGCAATACAATGACGTCATTACAAGTACATAATTCTATGCACAAAGGGATTTCAGAAACACTTTCAAGAAATTCAACATTAATAATATAATATTAAAGAGATTCTTTTTCATTTTTCTAAAAGGTTTTATCTTTTTTCATTTAATTTCTTATTTTACTCGTTATTATCTCTAATGGAGGTTGTCGTAAAGTCAATAGCTATCCGTCTGCCACAGTTATTCCGATATTTTTTCAAAAGGATAAAATGGTGCCTATTAGACCTCCTAGTGTGGTCAAGATTCAGTATTTGTTTGCTCGAACCAACCCTGTATTCGACAAATACAAATACTTTTTGGTGGAAATAATGTTCTACACATGTAAGAGTATTCATCAAGTATTATTCGCAGGTGGCCTTCGATATTTCCTTGGGATGTAATGGCATTTTTCAATTGCGATTCATCAAATATTCACATGAGAAACGAGGGTGTTTTTATTCATGAAATTAGAGGAAAAGGTCGTGGTGACTATCCAGTGGCAACGATAAATGGTAACCAGAATTCACTTAAGTCATTACCTGCATGAATATTATAACGTCCGGATTGCTTTTTTCACATTTATTCCTTACTACAATTACTAAGGGAATTCACACCGAATTTAATAAACCATCTTATAATAATCCCATTAAAAAACCGAGTCACCTGCCTCATGACCCGATAATGGTATTATTTTTATTACAACTAAGAAATTATGATAAATCTCTGGCCACGTTTTAGTACTAGCTGCATAAATACATTTTAATACCATTCTACCAATTTATACGACATTGATGTACTAGGGAAATATATCGACAGTTAATATTTTTGGTAACTATTGAAAATAAAATAAAATATAAGAAAATGGTCAACAGTTATATTGAAATACATATAACTATTATAAATAAATAAAACCGGAGTTTTTTTTTCATGAAAGGGGAATTTTTATCACACAAAACTAAAATTGACGAAAAAATACTGTAAAAAAAAAGCTTACTCGTATTTTTTCCTGAAATTTTTAATATTTAAGTTCATGGAACGACTCTATTTACTAGTCAGTTTAAAACAGAAAACCAAACTAAAAAATGCTCCTCCCCACTCCCACTCAAGAAGCCTACATTAACTCGACTACTGTTCTGTACTGGCACCCCCAACAGACTTTATTATTATCTTTACTAAAGGTTTTAGTTTCTTCAGTTTATAAAACCATGTCGTAATGAGCTCTCCACTAATACACTCCCAGCAAACTAAGATGAAAACTTATGATAAAACTTTTCTCAGGAGGAGGTAGTTAAAACAACTCTAATCTTTGCAAAAGTCTAAATTATAGCTTTCAACCGTCTCACATTACTGTAATTAGCAGTAACCAAACAAACAAGCGCATTAAAGACTAGGGATTGAAACTCCCACTTCATGAAAATCACCTGAACATCTGTCTACATAACTGCCGCTGTGTACTCCGCTGTAACCACGCTTTCTGTCACATGCGTCGTACGTCAGAAAGAGAGACATGTTATCCCTAAACATATATAGGTAACTTTGGTAGGTAGATGTGTGACACGTGCAGTTGCTCTGTTCTGCTCTTAAGTCAGACAAATTACTCTTTAGCTTTACAAATTGCCAAAACCATACGCTGGAAGCAAAGGGCCCATTATTCGGGATTAAGTACATGTTTGAAAACCGCCGGTATTCATCTTTTTGCAGACGCGTTCGCATCTGTAACTAACGATATTAGCCATATTTTTCTGATACGGTAGGTAATAAGTCTTTACTTGAATACACAGTGTTACGCGCTAAAACCGTGAAATTGACGAAAATCTGTAGAATTTTACCGTATATAAAGTTTCCCAGTATAAGATTGAAACGCGTGGTATACATGAAAAATGTATTTTCTGATTAATTGCTTTAATTCGGATAAAGTGTGTTTTATTAGGGTGATCATAATGATTAGATACAAACCCGGTGCGATTTGTCCCGACATGGTAACTGGTCGCTGGGGAGGAATTGTAGCTGGTATCTGAGGATCGCGTGGGGTGGTATGAGTACTCCATCCACCCTCACCCCCCCGGATCGTCAGCGATCATTTAATATTAGCAGCAACGAAATACCGTTCAAAATAATTGACGTCCCAGATGGCAATTAGTCAGAATATCAAAATTATAAAGTTGAAATTTATCAAGGCGCGTAACTTGATATTGGAGGACGACTGTACAGGAAAATACATTATTAGGTATTATCCAAAATAAATGGGTTTGTTGGATATTCGTTTTAAGGACATTGCTGTCTACAAACAGTGTCTCACAACTGTATCATGAAATTTCATGCGACTATTCATGAAAATTTAAGTATATTTTTTGGATTTGTTACTGAAGTCCTGGGAAGATCCAAAATGTACAAAACACGCTTTATTACGGAAGCAATTTAACAAAAATTAAGCTACTAGTTCTTGATATCCGCTAATTGACGGCTATATTAAAACTAAACGCAGAAAACTATTTTAAATTATATTGCTTTACCGGATCTTAGAGGATTGGAGCTGGCAACATGGTATCGCATCACGTCACTTATCGCCCTGATGATCGACACCTAAACTATACCTAAAAATAAATCACTGTAACATTAAAATACTCTGTCATAGTTTCAAGAATGCACATATGCGCATGAATCACCGTGAATATTGTTTTGTTTTAAAGCTGTGAGAATGTGTTAGAATAATAATTAGTATCGTGCCTTAAAATTACTGAAATCCACTTAAAATTACAAAGATTAATCTACCGTGAGAAATCGGAAATTAGCATAACAAAGAGTATCGGCGCCCGGTGTGTTCCGCAATTGGTGTGCGAGTCGGGGGCAAAGCCAGTGGGACAGTGGAGAACAGGGGAAGCTAATAAATTATGAACTGCCACGTAAATAGCCCATCCGATGCTCCGTGAATTTAACATTATACCTACTTGTACTTCAGACGTCACGGTGCCGTATTTTCATAAGCGAGACCCTTATCAGGAGCTTGGAAGGAGGCCCGCAAGAAGTGGGACGACCTTATCCATTGTTCGGTCTTCAGTGTTCAGTTTTCAGTGTGCATTATACAGTGGTGACCTCCTCCAGGTCCGCGGATATAAATATACCGCGTTATTGTGGGTCCATACTTTTACATCTAGTGATAAAACGTGTTAAAACTTTTATCGAATATTATAATAATACATATGTCACATGTAGACACACATATATTTTCCCTTTTACGTACAAGTTTGAAAACTGTGGTAGTTTTTCGTAAATATACATCTTACTCACCTTTAACGCCCTCCTATATCCGCGTTCTATTATTGCACCACACCACAGATAAATATTATTGATGACTTCACAACAATTGTCACCATACCGGAAACTTTTTGTAACAATAATGATGATCTTCATTGAAATATTCTACACAATAAAAATTGAAAGTACAACACAATAATAATTACAATAAGGATAAAACAGTGAGAAAATTAGTAATTACTTTCGTAAATGAAAATAAATAACTTTTAATACACCACTGTTAAGATGGGATAACACTCTCAAATATAGCCAGAATCTTAACAGCGTAAGTGAAGTAGCCGTGCACAAAAAATATACGATGCGCGGCCCTGGTGTATTGGTCAGACATGCGGTTGAATTTGCTCTATCAAATCTCTAAAATAAAGTGGGAATCTTAACCACGTAATGATGAAGTGGCGTAAAAATAATATTCGCGCGGCTTGACGTAATGGACGCAGCTACGGTCAACTTTGCCCTGGCAGGCCTGGAAAAACGAACTTTTCGTGTATTTTAATTATTTCTTATGAACGTATTACTAATATCTCTATAATATTTTAATGGTGAGGTCCTGTTTTTTATGAATCTTTAATATAAATAACTTACATCCGTTGGGATCCCTCTAGCAATACTATAGAGATATTAGTAATACGTTCATCAGAAATAATTAAAATGTGAGCGTCGAGCAAACCCATGTAATCAGAGTCTTATGTCGCCACACATTTTATCTACTTGCAGAATAGGCAGCCTGTAAGCTTGAAGGTGTTTCGTGTTTACTATCGAGAGATGATTATTGATTTTTTATGGCCGGAATTGGATGATATTGATCTGGACAACTTTTACTTTCAACGAGACGACGCTACGTGCCACACAAGCAACGAAACCATTGATCTTTTACGATTGAATATCAAAATAACACCTCTTATTGGAAAACCCTGTATAATTCAACGATTTTTAAATACATCTTTTTGAATTTCAGTTTTGTTTTCGTGAATTAACCCACTAATACATATTTATTTTTTATATATAATTTAATAAAAATAGATGTATTGTTAATTTAAGCATAATTTTTTATTTCTTAGCCTTTTAATAAAATAATTCGTAAAATATCAATTTCTTCACGTATTAATATTATGCTCTTCACAAAATTTAAATGATATTGGAAGTAATCCGACATTAATGATGTTTATAGCGATTTAATAATCTACTAAGAATTTGACAAAATCGATCAAGTCAGTCAGTCAGTCAGTCAAGAACTCAAATTATAGCGGTCATCCTGTTATTATCAAAAAAATAAGTAGTTGGTTAAAGTTAGGAAGTATCAGTCACAATAATTGAGAACAGACAATTTTATTTTATCTGTTCGAATGTTGTTAAAAGTTATTTTTAATCTCTTGGATATAAAAAGAATTTTATCTGTCGTGGGTCGCGTCTTATTTAAGACTAAAGCAGAATATCGGGATACAGAGAAAAGTAGATAAATCACTTTTAGGATATAGATCATAAAATGTGATAAATTGCTCCCATTTTTCATTTCACTGTATTGATTTACAGCGAATTTATAATAAAATGCTTTGAATATATTTTTGATGTAAAATTATTGTAAAGACGCTAATATATTATAGAGGATAGTTCGAAGAGGACAGAATAAAAAACACCAACTTACATAACATATATATTACGATTTAAGGCTTTTTATATACCACTTTGAAAACCCGGCTTCGTTTAAGATTTCGAAATCTTAAACAAAGATTTTAAACTTAAATTTCGATCTTAAACTTAAATTTTTCGAAAATCGAAAAATGGGTAGGTATGTCATAAAAAGCTTAGTGGAAATTGTTGAGTTTTTTTTTACTCACGTTGAAATAACAATACGGAGATTTAAAAATTCCAGACAAATAAACAGTGATATTTTCATGGCGACAGAGCTTACCATTGGGAGGTGTCGGTGCTACAATCTTCGGATAAAAGACGGATTATCCTATTTATAAGTAACCAGCTTTTTTTTAGTTTTTTATCCAGTAGGACTAGGGGACTAGTTTTATCCCTGTCTGCCATATTACTTGAGATATGAACAATTATTATATTCAGAGAGAAAAAAATAAATTATTTAAAGGATCTTTTTTCAAAGAAATCATCTGCATTCGCATTTGCGCACATAGAGTGAGGCAGCAACAATTCGCAACAGTTCTAAGGTTTGCATTAGAACAAAAACCCTTTTAAACTAATCGTCAAAAAACAAACCAGAGTTCACAAATTGAATTTGTAATAACATTCTTACCTGTTCCATGACTACCCGTGATTTTATTTGAGTTTGAAAACATCTGATAAGTAAATAAATCAATATTGACAACGATCAAAGTAGAGGAAAGTTTTTGTACCACAGTTTTATTCGCTATTTGATTCAAATAGTTATTTTTCTGGATTGTTTTAAAACTTCAAATGCTTCCATTCTCTATTAGCTGACTTCCTGAAGTTCTGCCGCAAAGTTGAAAATATGTTGCTTTTTAATCGCAAATTCCTTGACCCGTGAAATGAAATGCAGAATAAATGAAACACTAATTGATCCATTACTTACTTATATTATTCATATTTAAGGTAGGTTTTATTTAAACACTTAAAAATATTCTATAAGTTTTTTAAATTATGAGATAATAAGTCGAAGAAATTTTATTGACATTACTTATCAATAATATAATATATGAATAAGTGATGTGTTATGACAACCCTATTGGAATGGTGAAATTAGAAAAAAAATTAAGAAGACACAATTAAGGCAAATATTAACATAGCAGAGTCGCAAATCTACTATGTCTTCTTCTTCTTTCTTTGAACAACTCTTGACACTTTTCATTTGAAGGTTCAAAGTATATAAATATATAAATATATCTATATTCGTAATTCATAAGAAATTGCTTATAAATATTATGAAACGTAAAAATTTATTTTTAATCTTTAAAGTGCTCGTCAATAAAAAAATATTAAGACGTGATTAATTTCAAATTAAAAATGGTAACAAAGATAAATTTTAAATCTTCGCCTAGTATTTACATATGTAGCTAATTAAGGGCACTCAACTTCGCATCCCCATCGTTGAAGATAACTTAAACTGACAGTGAATGTTCTGAAACCTCTTTAGATTTAGTACGAGACGGAACCCTTTAGAGTTGAGTAGATGTGGGTCACTGACGTTCATAACCGATTTGGTATAAATATTGAGTGCCCGGAAAGAACGATAGACGTTGAACGTTCAGGGAAATGATTTATTCCGATTCCAAGTTTTATGTTACACATTTCATAAAGTTTTTTATCTTCCCTCACTATTCATTACAATAAATAAGACCTTTCGTTAAATCTTTAGTTAAATTTACTTTTAAAAAAATGTAAGTGTTCTGAAAGAGTTATATAAAAACACGAGTGTAATTTTAAAGAAGCTTTATAATTTCTTATCAATTTGGTTAACTTATTCAACAAGTTATTACAACTTGAACTGTAGTTTAGAGTCGTAATTCAAACCTATGTCTATATAAGATAATTTGGAAGTAGAAATCGGAGAAGTCGTGTTGTGTATTTTACAAAAGGAGTAAATATTTTACTTAGCCAACAAACTCTCGCCCATGAAGAAAAAGTGATAAAGTTTCGCGGTTATTTTCACCTTGTAAAAGTTTCCGCCGTCGCTAACAGTGCAAAAGCTTTTAAAGAAGTATACACTAATACCGGCCTTAAAGCATAAACTTTGGATTCTAAAACGACAGTAAAATCTCGTAGCTTTGTTCCGTAAACACGACTTCTTCAAGGAAATACACAAGTTATTCGTTTCGTCACCATTAAGATTATTATCGTTAACCAATTATCGTAGAAACGTGATTTAAAAACAGATGATCGTCTTTCAGATCAATAAGAGACATTGGTTTCGGGGATTTCAAATCGAATATATTTTGCAACTAAGTTTTCTATTGTATTCTCAATTAGATGGGCATTGAGTGGCTTTGTACTAGTCAAAATATATTCATAGAAGTTCACAGGTTGAAGTTTGGTAAGGAAAATTATAGAATATGAATAATTCATTAAGCACAACACAATTACTATTCTGTTTATGTCAAACTTTAATACCGAGCCCGAGTCAATCGAACGAATTAATATTATGCATTTACCAATTATATTGGGCTTCGCGGGCAATTATTCAGACCGTGATGTGATGATCTTACAAATAATGTCAACTTTCGACAAATAATCAAATACTATTACAAACATCGTCAGTTTAATAATTTTATTAATAACTGTTTCCAAATGATATTTTTGTTCTACTGTTGCGGGGTGGTTGCAAAATTAAAGAAAAGCCCTTAAAAGTGTTAGGAACTAATCGCTAATTTGAAGCTTTGTTACAATATATAATTATGTTGATAAACTTTTAGCGAGATCGGAGAACCTTCAAGCATCGGAAGGATAAAGATTTACGGATATATTACGCGAATCATTGGCATTCCATTTATCAGAATTTGAAGCAGTCATCGTTTGGCAGTAACTCCGCGATATAATTGCCTCGGTTTGCGTTATTATGTAGCTACTTCAAAATGAAAAGGCAAAATGGATTCATGAATTCAAAATAAATTCACGAGGAATAAAAAAAAAAAATCATATTATGTTCATAACAATAGTTTAATATTAACATTTTACGTTTTACTTTTCGTCTATAAATAATCTCAGTTAAGTAGGAATATATATTTTTAATAGAAACAATCGATACGATAGTCCCTATTTGTAAACTCGTGTGTTTTGTTTGGTAAATCGTTCCCTTGGACAAGAAAAGCTTATATCTACCATTAATATGATAATATAGTAATATAATGAGGATCTAAGTTTAAATCTCGAAAAAAAAACTTTATTATACATGAAATTTATGAAAAAGTGAATTTGCAGACCTATTTTAATTGAATTATCTTTATGTTTAAGAACATTCGTAGCAAAAAAAACATATGGCATTTAGCCAAACAATAAAACAACAAAAAATATAACCTTAATGCTACGTAAATCTGATTTTCTTCATCTTTTTTTTTGCTAAATCCGTATTTTTTTCATAAAATGGTTTAATTAAGGAGGTAAAATTCCGCTGATAAAATTAAAAATTTACTGGAAATCATTATTACTGTGAACTTACCTATAATTTGGGTATTAAAAACTTTGTGCAAAACAGTCAATGTTGGCCAAAATGTCAAATATAACTTTGTTGTCCCAAGGACACGAAACAATGACAATATTGACTTGAACTCTTACATTTTTAGAGCTTTAGGACTTAGTTCTTTTTTTGTGTTAATTTTTTTACAATGATATTATATAACATTTACGTAGATAAGATTTTTGTTATTCCATATCAAGTGTGCTTTATTATAATATAACTTAAACATCAAAATATTTTATTTTTTAAAGAGTTTTATTTTACAAAGCAAGTAAACAATACACCCCACTTACTTTTTTTATAATTCATTACCGGTTTCGTATCATTTACTAGCGATTTTTTTTAATATACTATATTTTTCTCATTATTCCTATGCTCATGTATATATTTTCTTTCACTGTTCTTATTAATAAATTGTAAAGTTAAAAAACTTAAACAGAACATAAAACGTAATACCTTCATGTTGACTGATATATACTTATATATTCCGGCCCTTTCAAAAAATTATTTTCATAAAATAATTAAACTACTTTAAAATTATGCAAATTCAGAAATAATTAGATGGTGTTAGATGGAGGTAGTGGAGGGGGAAGATTTGGAGGGGGAGAGTCGGAGGAGTGGAGATAAGAAAACATGGTTAGCAAGGGTGATTTACAGGGTGCTATTATTTTATTAAATAAATTCATTTTTCATTTATTTCCAAAATTTCTGATTATTACTATGTTTAAACGTAGTTTATGCTTCGTGTTCACTTACGCTAGTTTTAGAATTTCTAGTTGTCATTCTCATACAGAAAACTACTATGCATCACATATATTTTATTAATTTAGTTTTGTTAGAATTTGTTAGAATCGGTAAAAAAAAATTATTAATAAAAAATAAAACGAGAAGTATACCTCGTTGTACCTATTTGTAAATTAACTGAGTTTTTATAACTGGATTGTTCTCACGTAAGTGAGATTGTCTGTAAAAACCCAGTATAAATAAATAAATAATATAAATAAAATAATGTATGTTATCAAATTTTTCACCATTTGAATATTAAATGAGCATAAAAACGTATATTTAACCAATTTAAAAAAATATTCCATGTATTTGTAAAAATATCAGACTCAATACATGGTTAGGTAAGGTTAGGTTTGGTTAGATGTTAACATTATTTGCTGTTCTATTCTTTTTCTACTTATTTACTACGATTAGCTGCTCAACTGACTATATTTATTTGCGGGCAGAAAACATTGTCGAGGTGACGATAACCTCAACATTATTCTGACTATTCAAATGATAGCCAAATATAAATACACTTTTCTATAATCGCTTACCCCCTGTGATAAAAAGGCAATTTCAATAAAATTGAGATTTTACTGCAGGCCATGTAATATTTTAAATCTATTTTCCTCCACTAGCTATAAATAGCGAATCATCTTGCACAGCCAAGGGTACAAAATATAAACATTTCAGTTTATAGTGCCTATTATGAATAACGAATAACCGAACCCGATGTAAATATTTCCCTTGTAGTTGCCTCGTTCATAAAAGCCAATCTCAGTTCCGCTTATAATGGGATAATATGATTTTGTAGCCTGTCATTAATATTACAGAGGGCTCTTTACAGAAGCAAGTCTTGAGAATAATAAGATCCCTGCACAGAAAATGGCAGAGTAGCCAATTAATTTCATATCAAAGCAATTATAATTCCATTAACAGCCTGGATTTAGGATTTTAATTCGATATCATAAAAATGCGTAAATAAGCCTTTAAGAACGAGGATTCGCCTTAATATTTCAATTACTTGGCAAAAACAAATAGCCTTTACTTTTAATTGTGTCTACATCTTAATAAAAGATTATCTTCTTAAACATTGTACTTAAGTTTTCAAGCTTACTATATGTTCATATAATTTTATATCTTTAACGATTAGAGTTATGATGCAAGTTCTTTAATATATGTAATAATCATATTAAAATACATATGTAACAATTAACATTGATCATATGAAATAATTATTACATCTTACAGTTCTTGCTTAATATGATTCTTGAAACCTTCGAGGCCAATGTTGAAAATGTCAGCAGACCTAGAGTTATAATTTAGCAGCATCATACATCTTGTCATGCTATGCTGGACAAGCACGTCCGTTCTGCCATGCGGAATACATAACAAGTCATGGTGTCGACCCTGGCGGTTGATCGGAATAAATAATTTACATATAGAGTTCCAGGAGCTATGAAATGGGATGTCATGTGATATATTTTTTAGAAGAAGCAATTACTTAGTGATAAGGCAATATATTTTTTAAATTAAATTAGTATTTAACCAAGAACTTTATTTTCTTATACATCGAGCGGTTTTGCTTAAACCAAGCTTCATCTAAACTATATACTAAAAACGTAATTATCTTTTAAATAATAATTATTATATTTAATATTATATTCTTATGAAGCTTGGTTTAAGCGAAATCAGTCGATGTATAAAATAATAAACTTAAATACTAACGGACTAAAAAACGTGTAATTATTACGCGATGTCTAAGGTCAAGGCTCAAGGCCGGCTTTACCACACCAACGATGATCGAGAGTATAAGAATCTAATTAGTATGACGGTAAGTGTTTATTTTTTCAAATTGTATATTTAATTATTTTAAATGCTGTTATCGTAAGGGCTCATACCATTGTTATGCGAAAAGATTAAGATATCGGTCTTAGTTTAGAATATTATCGGTAGATATCAAAATAAAAGCGAATAAAATTTAAAAAAAAAGTTTATTTTTTAAATCATCATTCAGAACGGTTGGCAATTTGCTTCCTTGCGTGAATACAATACGCGTAATCTGTGAAAAAACATCCGTGAATTTTCACAGTTTTTTGTGTGAAGAATCAATTATCAATTTTACTCCAAATTCTTGTAATGCATACTACTTTTGGTCGAATAAATTGTAGGTACATTGCAACAAGATTGTACAACACTCTTCCATAGAACATAAACTAATTTGACACTCAAACAAATTTGAAAAGAACATTATAATTTGGATCAAAATTAATAATAGTAATTTCAAAGTCAAAAGTAATTTACCGGTGCGCTCACCCAAATTCTAAATTATTGATCTAACAAAAACAATGAGCGATTATATTATAATATAAAAGCAGGTAATTAACTTTTAAAATGAGTAGGTAACTCATCACAATCTAGCCTAGTGAGGCAGGTTATGAGAAACCTCAACTTTGTCTATTTGTTACATACTACCCATTGTTTTTTATATTACTATTTTCTGTTATTAATGTATTTACTACCTAATTTATAAACAAATTTACACTATGGATACTTAATATGTATTCTTAGTTAAAGTTGAAAATGTATTAAATCTTATTATTATTACATCAATTATTTCTTGTGTGAAGAAAATTGGCTGCGACATGAAAACATAGAAATCGATACAAAAAGTTTAACTAGTAAATGTTTGTAACTTCAAGGCACGACTGATGTCGATCAAAGTGCTTTATAAACATATCGACAGTGAAAACAAATCCTTCAAACAATAACTTGTTTGAAGGATAAAACAACAATCTGCGCGTTTCTGTGTGATTATAGATTGAAATAAATGTATTAAATTATGCACCGCCAGTTCATACGGCCACACTAATGAGAACGTACATTTGTAGTATCATTCAACACATTGCAACTTTACAGCATTAGTTAGTTTGCCTGGTGGTCAGAAGCGGGTATAAATCACATCTGAATCGGTTCCTTACACATTGAACATTTACTATTATAAGAACAAGTTTCCTGAAATATCTTTAGTGGCTCGAACAACGCCCCGAAATGCGAACTTCCGAGCAGAATGGAGATTTACTAGCCAATATTTACACATCAACGATTTATATTTACTCTTCCACATTTATTATTTGCGTATTACTTTTATTTATGATTTGACTAATAATAATATGGCAATTTGGTAAATGGTTTTGTACAATGTATGTGACACACCAATCGCCATAGGCAGCATTCAACATTTTACATTTACATTGTATTATTATTATTTTACAGATTATTGTCGCAATTTATTATATACCTTCGCTTGAAATATTATCAGCTCTGTTTACTCCAAATGAATAAAATAACTCCATGTACTTATACCACCTACTACCTACTTATTAATGGAAATGGAATAATATTATTTTTATTCATAAATTAATGTTCAATGTTAATAAATAATATTCTTATATTTATTTACATTTACTATGTATCTAATTTAATAACAGCTATTGTAGTCTATTTTCATTATCTATACTTTTGTTATCATGCTTTATACATTTTGTTTATTTCTTACTTTGTAAATAAAAACATTCTTTCTTTTCTTTACCCAATATAATATATTGTAATGGCACTACTACCCAAATCAAACACGAAAAACGTTTTTCTCTATTGAATTGGGTAGTTACGTTAAAAAGAAAACAATTTGTATTGTAATTAGTTTTTTTTAGTGTAACATATTTATGTTTTTATATAAAAGAAATATATTTTTAAGTGAAAAAAAATAAAAATAAATTTCTGAAGTAATTCTTTACTGACTAACTAATCAGGGGTAGGCAGAGACAAAACAACTCTGTCTTGATACACACTCCTTGCCTCATTCACATTCATACATCATATTATTCTGACTCTTAACATGGTCCTCAAGTATCTGATTCACTTCATTTTGCTATGTCTTCTTCCTCTTTGCGTAATATATTCCCCTTACACTTCTTCGTTCATTTGCTCTATATGTCCCAACCATCTAAGCGTTCCTTTCAATCTTACCAATAAACTCGGTCTTGATACACGGAGAAAAATGAGTAATACTTATTTATTAAAATGTCTTCAAATTATTTGTAATCCTGTTGAAACGGGACTGCAAGCCACTTTATGATAAGGTGTTCGTAAATTTATAATAATATCGGAAAATGTGTTCATCCACCTGTTTTTGTCTTAATAATATATCATGACAAAATGCAAAAATATTATGCTATGTATGAACACGTGTTCAGAACATCGTGACAAAACATTGGTATTTTACTGAAAATTTATTAGGATACCTATAAATTCATTCGTTAATGGCCTAAAACCTTATTTTCAATATCAATATAAATAATTTTAAGAGATTCTTAGTGAGACATTTTTTATCAGGGAGTTTTCTGCATTAATTACACATGACTTGTCTCATTCACATTCATATATCGTCTAATACATACTCTTCTGTTATTCTGACTCTTGACATGGCACGACTCATGATCTGGTTCACTTGATCGTGCCATGTCTTCTTCGGGCCTCCCGGACTTCTTCTATAATTCACTTTTCCTAAATAAAGTTATTTTAAGTAATTCATGTATTATAATAAACCACAATAGTTTGAATATACTCACACCGAGAATGTCGAGTATTCTAAAGACATTACATACGTGTATTTATGTAGATATAAGTTAATGAACAAATATGGAGAATGTATGACAAAACGTTTAATAAAGTTACAATTGAATGCTATGAGATTAATGGCATTCAATTAAATAGATTAACATAGTACGAATTAAGATTATTTTACGAAAACATTGTTTGAGTATTGATACTATTAATATTAGCAATTATTTTATAACGCAAGGGACCTATTTACTGATAGTTTTGTTGAGTCTAAATAAAAATATATTAAGTAAGGTTTATACAACAGATGTAATTACCATTTAATGAAAAGGACTAGGGTTATTCTTCAGAAAATACATATTTATTTCATATTTTTCGTAAAAAAGTGTTAAATTATTTTTGTATTTATTTTGCAAAGTTATTGGGTTTTCGATCTTATAAATTTTTCATCAAAAGGTTTAAATTTAAAAAAATAATGAATTTTCCACAGAATTTTTGATAGACTGAACATTAAGAATTAAATATTCACATCAAGGTTTATAAGAAGGTGATAGACTTTCATTAAAATATATAATACAAATCGATTAAAATATATAATACAAATTGCTAACGATGAACAAAACTTCCAGTAAATATGAAAACAGAACCTAGCATTTTAATGATAAAAATTGTTCCATGTGAATATCACGCAATACTGCATTTTATTACCAAAATCATCGCAGTGATTTTGGCTTGTAATGGACACCATTCTCAATTTACATTTTAATAAAGTTTCGCGTGATAATATAATGTGGTTCAATTTTTCAAATTCATGTATTTTGTTAGTTTATACCTATTTAGTTTTTGATTTTAATTTTTTTGGATTTTTTCACACAAAGGTTATTTGTTTATATAGCATTCGTTCAATTGGGTTTCTACTGTTCCAGGAATAGCATAAACATTACGTTCCTTTAGATATCGTAAGTTTTTATTCCAGAAAATCTAATTGTACTTATCCGATAAGTTCACAAAAAATTAAAAATTAATGCTAACTTCACGGTCAGTGTTATTAGTTCTTAGGTAGGCGTTATACTTGTACACCTGTTTTACTGCCCAGTTTCACCTGAGTTTCAATGGTATTTTTTCTAATTGAACAATATAAAAAAATAAACCTACACATAAAGAAACAAACGGTTTCTTTAACAAATGGATTAATCCTGAGTTCAGGGCAATGATGGAAAAATGTTGAAATCTTAAAACAGTTTCGTTGACGAAAGAAAAAAAGGAAAAAATCATTTCGCCAGACTCACCGTTTGCATGATTTTCAGTCAGGTACACTCAAACAGATATTATGCTACTTTATATGTGAATTAAAACAAAGAACCTTACAAAAGTATGGTTCCATTCCTAAAAAAATAATAAAAACTAATCAATGTTAATCTCAACATGCGTGGAAATAAATTTGCAATCAAAACACATTTGGAAAACAAATAATAAGTTCTAAAAAACGCGATGAAATTTTGTTTACGTGTTCGTGAATTATAATATTTCTAAATTAATAAGTAGAGTTCTGTTTGGCATTTGTGACTATTGAGCCATTATTGATTTAGCGTCGTGTATTTGTGTGGTATATATATTATATAGCCGTGAGACGAGCGCCCAGTTCTAATTCGGGAACGGTCGGTTTCCGTTTCATTGAAGCTTTTTCTCGGGCCCTAGCGGCCTCAGTGCGAACCGCACTCAGTGTTTGGATGTTGGAGGGCCTTGGTACGTATTCACACCCACAATCACGATGTTGATGAAAAAAAAAGATTTATTTGTCTATTTTTAATTTTCACAAAGTAAGAATAATTTATTTTCAATAAAACGGTTAACATAAACCTAACCTAATTGAAGATTTTAATCCGACTTTTTCTTTCGTCAAACTGAGTTAGAAACACCTCATCCTTTGTGTGGTAAGCAGAGAAAAACGCCGAGTACTATTTGGACGGGTTAGAGAGATGGGATCATCGCTGGGAGAAGTGTGTAGAGTTACAAGGAGACTATGTAGAAAAATAAATAAAAAAATTATTGTTTTATTGTTAGGTCGGAAACTTTTCAGACCACCCTCTATTTAATCATTACATATCCAATTCGGCCGCATATAGAAATTAAACCCAGCACCCCAATCTTGACTACTACTACCAACATTATCTTCATTTTCTAAAACAGCTGCCGAAAATGTATGTTAATTATGTACGACAGCGACGTACACTTTCTACCTAACTATAAATGTCATCTGTATTGTACGGAAAAAACCTCTGCTGAAATAAAATGTGTGTAGTGTGTACCAATGTATTAAGTGTTTGATGGTGTGTATTGTGCTCAGCCAAAATCGGGAGTTTATAGTTCGGACTATACATTTCTTGGGTATAGACCTGTGTGACCACACATGCACGGTGGACAGTTTTGAATATTATGAATGACGATTTTTCTTACAAAAAAAAACAATTGTTGAAAATTTTATTTTATTTTCAAAATTAAACGTTCAATACAAAAAAAAACTGAAAAATTCCCTTCAAAATATCTTTAGGACATATCTTTCCGAATAACAAACATCAGATTTTTTGTTTTAACTCTACCGCGTTTTAAGTTTACCGTGTCTTTGACCGGATTATAATTCATATCCCCCTACAGCCTCAATAACTACCAACTAGAAGATATCATAGTCCCACTTTTGAATGAAATTTGGACAAGAATATCAAGAAAATATTCACAAAAGTATCTTCTGCGTTATTAATGGATTTTTTTCAGGTTAATTTAGGAATTGAGAAATAATATATATATATATATATATAAGTTAAGTTGTATATATATATCCATGAAAAAACGTTAAACAAATATGTTTCCGCCAACATCCAAGCAGCTTTTTAGGGTTCCGTGGCTAATAAAATTCAGGAACCGCTAGTTTCAACTGAATCCGTATTTAGTTTGAACAGTCTTTTTTAGATTTTTTTTCGGATACTTTTTAATAGCATGGCCCAAAAAAGTTTGTAAAAACTGGTCTAGACTGAAGTGTATTTCAAATTACGTTTACTCAGAACTGGAGATCTAAAACAATTTCTGCAACAAGATTCAAGAAATTAACTACAAAAACCCTGATGCACTTTTAAGATATTTTCGTTTGGCTGGGTGAGTTTAAAGCTGGTGAAGAAAATATTCATACTAGCATTTTGGTCTGCTAATTGTGAGGTTGGTAGTTAGTTACGCAAACTTAAATTATTATAACACCCGCATTTCAGTTGTAACCTTGTTCTTTGGTTTTTTCAAATTCTTCTGACTTCTAGGCCATCATTTCAAATTATGAAAAGATGGAAGGTGAATTTGTGTGTTAATTTTATTCTGTTATTTGAATACGTCTAAATTCACGCAATTCAGAATCCTGTGGGCTCAATTTATCCATCAGATTTGCACAACGGCTGTCTGTGACTGCACCGTATGAGGTTTAGTGAGGTCCGTGTTCTCCAAGAGACAGAGAATCCTGGCAGTTTAATAATGGGTTCCACAACATGTTGCTTGTTTTTCACGTCCGAAGTCTGTCACTTAGTTTGCCACTACTCTACAGGAGAGTCTCGTGAGACGGCCATTGATATTCACGGCCTTTTTCTAATGAATTCTCATTAATCATTCATTTTATAATACTTTCAAACCTATAATCGGGTTTCTTAACGTTATTTGTATTATTGTCCTTACAAAAACATGAAGTGATGTAAAATGATGAATAATTTACTAACATGTGTTTGTCATCAAATATTCTACTTGCTTCCACGGCATGTAATCTAACGATTTTATTGTTTCTCGCATTAATACATCGACATGATTTTCTAAGGTCTCGATTATGGATTCATTACCTACAATTATCTCTCACGAATCGACGTAATATGGACGGCCTATGGATGACATTGAAAATAGAAACACCTGTTACGTTCTTCAACCAGTTCGGTGAGTAAGAACTTGCGGCCTATGGACGTGAAAACCAGACCACAGAATAAAACTGCATTTTAGAACATCGCCAAGATTAGAAGCGAGAAACTATCAGTACAGGGATAAGTCAATCAAGTTCTTTAGATCGTTGCATAAACGACAAGAAAATATATCGGCAAATAGTATTATGTGTCATGTAATAACGTTTTGTAGCGTCGTTATTATGTTAGTAACTTCTACAATAGACTTGTCCGGAGATTACAAGTATGAAAAAGTTCATGACATGAATAACTTTGATAAAAGGTGGGCTGATATCGAGAAGTACGGAGAGATTTTTTTAGACAATAATCCAAAAAAAAGTTAACATTAGTAATTTTTTTAATAACTTTGTACCAAGTTTTAAATAAATTATGAAATTTTATTGTTGACAGCAACATTATTTATAAAAATATTTGAATTTGCTTTTTTATGACCCAATGAAGATTAGTTGACAATATGAAAATAACCAGGGTATATCAGTATTTATTAGGTAAAAGATGATACCTAGTGCTGAAATTCCGGGTGAATAAAATATCTAAAAGATAAAACCATCTAAGCTGATGTTCGTAAACTTTTATTAACACTCCCGTTGATAAAAGCCAAATATTAAATAATATCTAGCAATAACCATTTGTTCTATGTACAAGACATATTGTTTTTTTATTACAAGAGAACTATTTGTGTTCCACGTTAACCGTTCACCAAATGTTGTGGAGGACATTTTTCAATCAACAAATAATAATATTAAAACAATTTTAAAATAAAAATATAAAAGCAATTTCAATACAACAAAATTTAATTTTAGAAGCAATAAATATAATTTAGGAGGATTGTAACCAGTTCCATAAAAATGTACTGTGCAAGTAGAGATGTTTCAAATTTTATGAGAAGTACATTGAAAAACTTAATTGCCTGGATCCTGTAGTGTTCTTTCCTTAAAGATACTCGTATGTTTGTTTTAGATATTTGTAGTATGTACATGTCTTGTTCTAGTATGGCCTGTGTTTTGTAAGGTGTTTTTTTATAGTTATTGTGAAGGATTACGTTAACTCCACACAAGACGCCCTGATAAAAGCTGAGCTGTTGAACTCAAGAACGTGTCGTAAAAGCAACCCGTTCTCAGGTAACAAATGCCAGTCGTGTATATATGATTTACAGCGATGCCATAGGGGTCAATGACGCTAGTTCCTCGGAGCATCTTCCATTGTAATACCGGTAGAACAAGTCAGTATACCTACCTGACGCCTGTGCTCTAAAGATTGCAACCCGCCTGTTAAGATAGGGGAATCTATCACACGGACCGCCCGTTTCTGCACAGTCAAGGGTTTTTTCAGGTATGTTGGGGCTCCGCACAAGAGGTGGCTGCCAAATTCACGGGTGCACAAGCCGATGTGCCCTATATTCTATGATTAAAATATTGTATTGTCAGCTCTGGGAATTTTTTAAATATGTTTAAACAAACAACCACCTACATCCTACGGGGACAAGATTCATCAACAGTTCACCGTACAAATCTCATAAAGCGCGCGATTAGCCAATTGAGTCTCGTTATATATCATTTGCGTAATCGACGTAATAAACCAACTTCCCCTTTGCGCTAACATGTCCCAATGAAAGTGGACAATTCCAAGACGACTTGCATCCTCCCAATTTGCGCGCATATGCGTTGGGCTTGGCGTGATGACACCAACTTTGTATAGATCCATTTAGACACATATAAAGTTGATGACACATATCATGGCATCTAGTTCGATCACCATGCCGGCATGCGCTCAGTAAGACTTTAAAATTAAGTAAACATTAACATGCCGCGGAGCACCATCAATATAATATCTTTGTTTGTATAAATTTTTGGAGGTTTTAACTAGCTTGAGATAAACTGTACCATTTTCTGAGCAATGGAGTTTTTTTTTTTGTTTACGAGTATTTTAACCCTGCCTTAAAATACACGGATACTTTACGATCCAGTTGAATGAAACATCATAGAAATTTGAGCTAAATAAATGTACATAATAATTATTATACAATATTTTATTTTAAAATGCCATCATTTATGACCTTTATACTTATATTTGTATAAATAAAAGTATAAAGGTCATAAATTATATATGTATTATACTTTGATTTGCTTTACCATTTCATGTATTATTATTCAAATTCAATATTAATTACAGCGTTGTTGGTATTTTGCCATTACTTATTAGTTTTTTTTTCTATAGATACAACACACATTATTTTTCTCCTATTTTTAAACATTTGTTTTATAATACATATAAGTATATTATATATTTACTTTTAATATACCCTACGAGTAAATTATTTTCCTGTTTTCAGTCTTACTTGTTGGCAACAAACATAAATAATTTTATGCCTATACGAATTTACAATGTACATACTTACTTTATATTTGAAACTTTGCTTTATTTACAATAATAGGTATTATTATTTGGATTTCATGTTAGTCTTAGTATTAACATTTAATTTTTATATTTTTTTTGTATATAGTTATGCTATTATCCATGTATTACATACATAAAATGTCCATTACCTCTGTAAAAGCCCGATAGGGCGTTAATGAATAGTAAATAAATAATACTACCTTTTTTTCTGTAACAATTTAAAAACAAATTATCAGGTTCATATATCTATAAATCGACTGCATAATTTTGGTAATAGATTTGGAAATGTTGTAGATATGTTTAAAGATTCCGTATTAGTGATGAAAATCTTCATAATTACTTTTCTGAATTGTACGAGTTTACCGCTCTGTAGAGTATATATATCATTTCCCGTTTCTTTATTTTTATTTATTCCTTAACTATTTTTTAAATATTTTTATATTTTTTTATAATTGACACTATTTAATTAAATTAGTTAATCTTATTTCTTATTTTAAAGAAGTGAGTTGTCTATATTATTTCTAATGTACTAAACGAACTAGTTAGTGAGTTAATCGCTTTGGTATACTGACCAGTGGTACAGTTTTCCCCGGTCTCCCCTAAGTTTGATTTCTGTATCTGTTTGAAAGAAATAAAATTAGATAAAGTCTAGAAACTCACTAAATCTTGTACAGCGCTCTTGAGGTGATTTTTCACAAAAACGGCGCGATACAAATAACTAATTACTATTATTATTAAAGCGCTCTTTGATTTCCCACGAAAACGACAATATAGAAACAATTCAATAATTATTAAATGTACATAATGAATTTGATAATGTTTCCAGATAATAGCCAGACTCTTAAAAATTACGTTTTGTATTATTTGGAAAATTTCGCCTAAACCCAATAATATGCCAACCAATAATACACGAGTGATTAATTATAAAATATTCTGTTTTTGATGTTATTACTCGCCTTTATTTAAATGAATGCAACCATTATGCATTATGAACACGACCGGGACCCTCGACAAACAGAGCCTTGTGGAACAGAATAGAGTGAATCCCACTGCGAGGACCTTCATTCCCTTTGAGCAATTGCTTTGCTTACTGAAAAGGTTGGTCTAAATTTTTTGTTTACAATTTACAAGTATAATACGAATAAGTACGTAACACGTTTTTCCCTTTAGTAAAATGTTTATGTTGATTTAATTGAGCCATAAAAATGCATTCGTGTTATTTTCCGTTATGTTTTTTTTGTTGTTTTGTAAAAGTCCCAACGCGCCAAAGCCAGTGAACGTACGGATAGCAAATATAACAATATTATGAATGCAGTGGCTCCTCGTAACTTTCGGGTGTGTTTAATGTTTTAATATTTAAAAAATTGCATTATTGATGTCGTTGTAGCCGAAAACGTTTTTTTTTACGATAATTGGGTTTTATGTATGAAGATTTTCAGGAAATCAGTTCAGTGCACTGCCAAAATTTTCTTCCAAAAATATTTTTTTCGAAAAACAAAATTCTGTCTGTGTTAAATTTCATCAATAATTTTGAATTTTTCTAACTTAGCATTCTATCACACTCAAAGGTCACGAGCTACCACTGATTACGAGATTTACGGGAATGAGGGAAAGGGTAGGTTTAAAAGGTGCCTAGTTCTTTAGATCTAGTCTCTAAGCATATCTAAAGTCATTTCAAGCAACTTATTGATTCAGAACGGTAGTACTGTGATGAAATTGTGCTCTAGAACATTTACCATATTAACTAATTAATTAATAACACTACTCAAAATATTAATATGGAAACAGATGAACTGTTTACTGCGATTTAAAACCAATAAATCCACCTAAATTTCGCCTTTTATCCCATATTTTTAAGTTCTATAAAGTTGGCACATTATGACAAGCGATCACTCAAAAGTTTTGGCAAACTTTTCATAATATGCCAAACAATGGGTCGATTGGCGTCCATTTTTTAACCGTGACCTCAGAGTGGTACATTTTATACATCATACATTTTGATATATTATTCCAACCGTTGAGCTTATCTGTTAACTAAAACCGTTTATCATGAAATATCATCAGATTATTAATCAACGATGAATATTAAATTCTTAGACCTTGCCCTCATGAATATTTCACACAGAAGGGTTATAAAATACATGAAAAGACGATCTAAACTACAATTTTACGACCACCGAAAATCCTTTTCAGATACGAGTACATGTTATGCATTCAAGTAAGACGAGAATAATCGAACATATATGAAAACTTGAGCGATAGACCTTACAAAATAATATGTAAATCGAAACCTGTCTAGAGTACCTATGTCTATAACAATAAGTCTAGGACGAATTACCAAAGAGACGTAGTTGCAACTGTAATGTCCGAGACTACAGAGATTTGACAAACAAGAGGGAACATAATTAATTTTAAAAGAAATTTTTTAAGGCGATTTACTGGGAAGAGTTCATTGTTCATCACATCAATGACCTCCATGGCATATTATTCTAAAAGATCAGCAAAATGATAAAAAAAATTGATATATTTATGTATACATTATAACTATACATGTATATATATTTTTCTCTGGTAATCATCATATATTATATACGGCTTATTGCTGGTATAATTTTTTTTACGAATAACGGGTGGCTCTCTATGTAGGTACTATATACGCTTGAAAAATATTGTTTTCTTCTCGTAGTATTAACTTCTCCTAGCAACAAGCACATTATCTCACTGTCTTGTATTGGCTAGTACGACAATGGTTCGTTCAATACGGTGTGAATATGTTAAAATATATATTCTAACATTGAAATTCAAATGTCACGAACGAGAAGTTAACAAAACGTTATTTGACTATATACTATAATGAATATATATATATTTATTTAAGTTAAATATTTAAAAAGTTACGCTAAAGATTCACAAAACATCTTTCAGAAAAGTGTGTATACTTCGTTCAATAGTATAACGCTATTATATACGCTCGGTATCATTCTGGTTGTCATATTTCTCCATAAGTTACATCAAGTATTCCGTTAAAAACATTCCCATAGAAATACTACCTTTGATTAGATGAAATAAAAAGTATGATTGGATTGGTATAAACTAAATATAAAATTTTGTGAAAGCCAAATAAACTTGATTCATTTCGTCCACAAAGCCTTCAACTGTAAGAAATTGTTTTTTTTAGTTTAGTTTGATGCATAATAACGGTCACCTATTCTAGACATTCAAAAACCGAATACATACCATAATAATAGTTTATGTTGCAGTCATTGTACGCAAGTCTGACGATGACACTGCCAAATAATGTTAATGTTTTATTCAAATTGTCAAATGACTCATAGAAAAATTACTCCACACGAGCCTCGAATATGAATGAACTTCAGACACCAAAGGTCTTCATTCTGGTACAGGGCAATGTGAGGAATACAGTAGATTGTTAATATTCATGGAATAAGAGTTTGTTGAGACTGACTGGTTTCAAAGTAGTGTTTCAACGTATCGTATCTTCAAAGTTTTTGACCGGGAGTGAGTAATACATAAAACAAAATTTTATTCTTGGTTTATTCTTAGAGGAAGACATCCAAAATCTGCATCTTACAGCTGAAGACCATCGAATTCTTGATTACAAGAAAAAGACGTGAAGAAATGGATTCTTCCCAGGAGTGGAGCTACCAGTCCGGGGGGCCGGGAGTCGGAGGGGAACTAGCTGTCCAAAAATGGCTTATTTAGGGGAGAAGATGGAAAAAAGTCATTTTGATCAAAAGAAAGTCGGTAAGATAGAGCCACGGGTAGTAGCCATACGCCCTTTTATATCTCTCATGAGATAAATGTCAGAAATTACTTCTGATCACTGGTTGAAATCCCATAATTGATGCTTTGAGAACAAATTAATATTTCATGACACTTATCAAGTCGGTGAATATAGAAGGGCAGCGTCTAGGTGGCCGCGGTGATATCGCGGGTCAATGTATCTCATCAGAGTAGAATATTTTACAGGATCATGGCATTTTTGTTATTTTTTTATTGTTCTTTAAAGTATTAAAGAACTACAACTAAACAGTTTTTCAACAGGGTGTACATGTTCAATTACAATGTACAGAGTCAGATATTTGCTGAATCAATATTATGTCCCATACTAAATTTCTGCACAGGCAAGATATTTAAGTTTCGATACAACAATAAAATGGAATTAATATATTTGTACAGCAGGATGCCACGATGCATGAAATATTATTAACATATTTTAATTTATAATTAACTAGCTTTATTATTCGATCATGCTCGAGTTTAAACACTCGATATTCTTATGGAACAATTTGTTATTTAAGAAAAAGAAAAAAACATGCGCCAAGTGAATACTTAGTTCCATGGAACTATGAAGCACGATAGTGGAAATGATATTGTAACCTGAAATAGATGCGTTGACCTAAAAAATCCATACAAAAATGGACGTGATAAATAAAAATCTAGTTGAGTATTTTATATGCTTGTTATAAAATTTTTCCTTAAAATAAATAAATAGTTTTATGCCAATCAGTTGACAATCAATGAATATTGAATAAAACATTCTTATCCCTATTTGTCATTATTTGTATACGGAAACAGGGCGACAATGCCCGTTTACGTATGCATACCTTCTAAACAGGATATCTGCGATGTGGTCACGTAGCTCAGATATAGGCAATGAGGCACAAGCAGCCAGTTGCCAGTACTGCTAGTCACTAGCAGCTACAGAGCACTCCTGATTACCGAGCAACGACAAATGGTAGCAGAGGTGGTTACAAAGCGCACAAGTCGACTTTCAAGCTACAATACGATATCGTGACAATGCGCATTTATTCAGTTACATAATAATGGTTTACATTATTTTATACTATCCAATTTGTTTGCTTTATATTTAACCCCTCAGGCCTCTACGTATATTTCCACTTTGCAATAAAATCAAAATTAATGGAATTTTCTGAACGTAAACAAAAACTAGAACCAGTTCTTAAAAGGTGATGAAGTACGCTTTAAATTTTGTTATTAGAAATAAATATTTAATTTATTTATATAATTTGAAACTGAACTAAAATTACTGATAGCCAAAAATACACATGTTTTTTGGTTTGTACTATACGCGTTCCTTTACTATTCATCCGATTGCGCAGAAAATATCCAAGTTTGATGTTATTAGTGCCAGAAGTGTTCAGAGAGTGGTTTGAATAGTAAAATAAGTCTGTGAAGTCTCACCGAAAGTCATACCGAAATCTCGTGTATGAGTTGGCTTAGTAGGGAAAAAATGATAGACCGTAGAAAATGATAGAAAAATCGTCTGGTAAGGCAATGATTTTGAATTAAGAGTTTTTAAATAACTACAAATAATACAAAATTTTCACAAAAGAGAGGCAAAATTTTATTTCACGGTTGTAGTTTTATATTATTATTTTTTTTTTTTTTTGTGATGAATACTGCATATCTACAAAATAACACTTTTAACACAGGACTAGTTATAAAATACAGGGTACAAAAATTTATCAAAAAATAAAAAGAAATATTTCAAAAATCAGTGAAAACAAAAATCCCACAAAGGCGACGATTTATAATATTTTAAACATATTTCTATGATTTAATATTTTAAAAAAAATATTAAGTATTACACAAAGTCTTAGTTTTCGTGATTATATAAGAATGGAGGGAGACAAAATTTAGATAAAAGAAGAAATAATGTTAAATTCTGTCTAGGAGCAAATTATGTATCACTGATGATAACTGTTAAGACTTACAAAAAAAACATATCTATTTCAGTAAATTTTAGCTTAGATATGATGTTTTTTTTATTATGTTTTGACACAACAGTTTGTTCAAATGTTGCTAGTAGTGAATTGTATATTTTAGGGGCAGTAAAATGTATATGTCGTTGAGCTATTCTGTTTTTGCTTGTACACAAGTGCCATGTTTTTGGCTAAAACGGTTAGTTTTTTTTGTGAAATTATTTGAACGCGTGTAAATTAATTGAATAATAAATTTGTTGAACTTCTTTACGGTTTCAAGAAAAAAATTAGTTTACAAGTATTATATTGCATAGATTTGTACTATATTATCATCGCTATACTACTAACTATGACCAGAACAAATATTAGGCGGCGTTGAACCGTAACATCTGATTATTTAGCTTCCAAACAATTCAAATAAAATAATTATAGTTTAAAATTACCAACGTTTATAATAATTTTAGTTGTTTGTCAGTGAAAGCACTTAACGCGTAGTAATAAAACATTTTGATAACTGCTATTTCAATGGGATGCTTCAGTCCCCTACGCTTTGCCGTCAAATTGACCGGAACATTTGAAGTGGAGTTACGATAGTTTACAATTATTTTTATTGCGCATAAACGTAAAACTCGCTGTCAAAAGGTAAAGCACTGACGTTTGTTATAAATAATAAGTGTTTAAGTCAGAGAACAATCTAGTATAAAATTAGTTATGGCAAAACCCCGCAACGTACCTACGCACTTCATTTGTAAAAAGACTTAAAATAATCCCAACGAGGGAATAAACATAAATAATGTTAAACTTTTAAGCGGAGTTCTACAGTATGGTTTTTTGTTGTTTCCGCAATAAAAGAAGGATCAGCTTTTATTCCTAATGATTAAATCATTTTAATCTCAGGAATTCGGGCGTATAACATATTTTACTTTCTTTGTGGTCCAGGGGTAGACTTCTCCGTCTATTGTGAGAGCGAGCTTTGATGATATCTTGAACAATCTCCACGAAGCAAGAATACAAACAACAAAACATACTTTCAGATTGAGACACATTTTTCTCAACTTATGGATAGCAATCTGAAATGGAATCCTTATATCACTTAATCACGCAAAAACTAAAAAAAAACCTTTAAATACTCGGGTAAATTTTTTTTTATTGTCGTGGGATTTCTGTTAAGGGAGTTAATGGTATCCGGCACAAATAATAGCCCGACGATGACAAAGATTAAATGGTTGAATTGTTTCAGTTTAGCCTCTGCTTGAAATATTATAAGCTCGTCTGGAGGCTCGTCTTTCAGAGATATTGTTTTTGGTGGGTACCTACCTACCTACTACAAATATGCCGTTATATCAGGACTGAGTCATTTAGATACTCTCTTGTATCTAGATTACATATAGTTGGCAATAGTTTTGCAGAAATTAGAGATGTATTCATTTGCATGAAATATAGTTACAAGAAGGCTATAGTAACATACCTCAAAAATATGTATAAATAAGCTAAGCCCAATACTTATTTTTATATAACTAGTAGCAAATTGTTATTTCTTGATTACTGTTGCACTAAACTATTATGTATATCAAATGTTTATAAAATCCCGTATAGGCGTGAAATATAGGTATAAATAAATAACGCGAAGTTGGAAAATAAAACTCTATTATAAATTTAAGTAACGAGTCAAGCATCACAATCCTCAATTTTATTAAAAGATATGTGCATTATTTCGTCTAATGTGACCTAATGGCGTGAGTCTGCGACACAATAGCTATTATGTTGAATATGTAAAAACGAATAATATAGAATTGTGATTTCATATTTCATTTAAGATTCCGAGTTTTGAAAATTTGAATTGGAAGTAACGGTAATAACATACTGTGACTATCTCACAAAATTACGTTCCTGAAATCGTTTTCTCGAGTAACGACATTTTCACGGCCACACATCAAAATTTGCTTGCCAAAATATCAGACTAAAAATGTCAAATATCATCTTCTCTAATATATAAAGTTGATTGTCTGTTTGTGGCGGACGGGCGGCGTGGATGTGATTTGTATACACATGTAAACATTTATTTCGAGGTTAATTAAAATATGCATAATAGATATTAAAAACTGTATACTAGTACATAGGTTCATAGTATATACCTTGAAATTTGGTCGCTGAGCTTGTAAGATATTTACACAAAGGCACAACGTATTTAGCAAAAGATGCCGAGATAATTCCACTTTAAATACGATGTAACAAAAACATCGTCATATTTTGATTAAATTTCCGAAGCCCATCGAAAGACGAATAATTGATGTAGATTGATCAGCATCTCTCCAGATCATATTTCAGCGCTGATCTTAAGGTTTCGTTCGCATTTAGATAAATTTATTCATTAATTCAAGTCGTTCCATTTCACTCCAACGCAACGAGTTGAGATATTAATTTTAATTATTTTGGTGGCTTTTCCTGCTATTTTAATTATCGCATTTCTAAAGACTAAAAATATTTTATTCAAAATCGTTGATTTATTTAGAATTTAATTACTTCATAAAGAATGCGTTTGATAAACTTAGCAAAATTTGTCTAAAACAAATATCTTTATTTTTAGATATTTCCTAGTGTCTGCGTTTACCGCAAGATTTCCTATTTCACCTGTTTATTGCAATATTTTCAAAAGAGAGGCTTTATTTGTGTAACTTTTCAAAGCTTGACATACTTAGCTTCGCAGGCGGTCGGAAGAATAACTTATGTTCAAAATTAAACATGGTTTGATCGCAACGTTCTACTTAAAATTATGTTAAAAAAGCAGATGCATCCATGAAATGTATCACAATATGTAATTTTTTTAATGTAATTACTAAAACACGAACAACGAGGATTGAGATTTTCAGGAAACCATACTAAATACAGTCATTGACGATAGCATATTTTTTTATTGAAAGATATGAAACGGTTTTAATTTAATCTCAATAATCAGAATCATAATAAATGAGCCCGAACCCTTTAAAAATAAAAATAGATTTAATGAAGATAAATCCTACCTATATTGAATATTCTTTATCGAGTCTTGGATCTTAATGTTATAAAGAAGGAGTTTTAAAACCGCTCCAGTTTATTCATGCAACAGTTTATAAAACGATTTCATTAAAAACCCGATGGACGCCAGCAGACGGCAGTTGGTGCTTTTTGCGAAGTAAATTCACACCTTCAGAGCACCCCCAGTGTAGTCGGGCCCGTGCAAAATCGGATTCCATTAGTTTGAACTGTCTTTAGTACAATGCAGGGAAACTGTCACCTCCATATTAATGGGCGTCCCGGCGTATCTACTTCATAAATAGATGGGGATACTTAGTAGTCCGGACGTCTTAAGTGACCCTTGTAATGTGCTGCAAATTTCCATATCAGAGATCGTCACATTTTAACAATATTAGTCATAAAATATTAGTCATTCTGAATATATCGAGAACACGTGTTCTTTTCGTAATAAATAACATGACGGAATGCGACAATATCAGTATGTCAATATCAATATCAGTATTTGTATGAACACGTGTTCCGCTTTCCTCATAAAACATTTGCTTTCAACTGATACTTTGAGCTCTGTCTTTTCATTTGTTAAAGGCCTGCAGTCTCATTTTTAACAGGAAAACCATAAATTTATCCAATTTTTCAATAAATAACAACAACAAAAAATTATCATTAAGTTGTCTCTGTGCAGTCTGATGAAATATACTTATATATTTATTTAATGAATTTCTTACTCATTGCAATTATTTTGAACTCCTTAATTCTCTTCCATCGTGAGAAATTGAGATTTAAAATACCAATTTACACCGGAAAAAAATAAAACAATATTAATTTCTGTTTTTCCAAATATTTTCAATTATTTAATAAGAAATAGATATTTAAATCACGCGCAAAATAATGTAGTAGTATTATTACTCAGGTAGTCAACTTTTCAAAAGCTATTTTTTTACCTTTCAATGAAAGAAAAACAATAATAATTTGAAATGGATCAAGTAACGCCTTAACTTGGGTTCCGAGAACTGAGTGGTGTGTAGTGAAGAAAAAGGTTCCGAATTCTCCCCGGTCGAAGATAACTAAAAGCTCTTAGCAAGATAGAATGCCGGGGTACTTGAGTGATAATTAACTCAATAAAGTCAAGGTGGGTTGGATGGGTAGGAAATGATTTACCAAATGTCATTACCTTTCGTGCCGTTCTACAACAACTTAAAGAGACATTTAATTATTTCCCCCGATAATCCGAGTGGCAAACAATAAAACGGCAAATTGAACTGACTCTAAGTTGTAATAATGTAAACATAATTTAAATATAAATTAACTGTATACAAGTTTGAAAAAAATTTAAACATTTCGTAATGATATTTTGTAGATTCATTTAAGACTCTATTGGAAGACCTTATTGGAAAATAAATACCTGTACCTAGAAACGTCGTGATCTAAATAGGGAGAAAGGATTTTTAAATGCGTATATTTCAATTTCGATGTTGTTTTGTTGGTTGAATAAATGAATAAAATAGAATGTTGGAAGTGGAAATTAGCCCACTTCCCGGCACTCCATCGAGCTGTCGATGAAAATCGGGTGGCACTCAAGCAGGCGCACGCGCGCACCCGCGACTTTTTTCTCAAATTGGAAGCAGTTAATATATCAAATAAATATTATTTGCTATCTAATCAGCATTTGGCTTATTTTTTTAAGTTTCAGAATACATTTTAAAAGTTCGCTGCCGTTTAAGTGTCTGTCCCTGGGGAGGAAGGTTCAATCTTCTGTCAAAACCAAACAACAACAAAAAAATCTTTGAATTTGGCTACTAGCCGACCTAAGAAATAGCAAAAGTAGGGCGAAAAATAAAAATATATATGATTGAAGAAATCAAATACTTCGTGGATTGGCATTATCCAAAAGAAAAAAAGTTTTTTTGATTTTAAACCACTTTATCTGAATTACACAATACACACACATCGACCGGTTTCGGTTGATCTCAACCTTCATCGGGACAATAAACATCTGAACAGTAGTTCTGATGAAGGTTATTAAAACCTCCCTCCTTTTCTTTTTACTTATAAGAATATATTAATACCGTCTTAGAAAGAGAGATAAGATAAGTTTCACAAACGCTGCACCAGCCGCGGGGATGAAGAACAGGGTAAACTGTACAAGTGTTGAACATCCCTCCCAAACTGGCTCAAAGAGAAGAGAGAAGGCGGACTTCTTTGTTCATTCATGTAGATGAACAAAATAAAGTGGCGAGTCTTCGACTGAATCGCTTTGAAGATGTAACAGGCGTGGACCTTTGGGTTTCCCTTCTTAAACATGACAGCCAGAACGGTAATGCAACTTCCGTCTTCATTTTAGGGTAGGTACATTATTTTATTCACTGAGGGAAATAGACCGGCAATAGGGTGGGCCGTCAAAGATTTTTTTCTAGTTTGGATACATCAGGGGTCTCGTTGAGTGTACGAATACTGAAAATGATCAAGATGTTTGAAAAAATGGTTTGAACCCGCAACCTCGTGGTCGTAAACGGTTATAAGACAAAATAGAAAGAAGTAACGTAATAGTAAACTAAAGAAATAATAATAATAATAAATACTTTGGTAAAATGGCAAATGTATATTTTAATCTATTTAATTAAATATAATTGTGAAAATTACAAAAGTAATTTAAAAAGCATAAACTCAAAGGATGTGATAACAATATTCGTTTATATTGGAACACGTACACAATACGCGATTCACAAAAAATAAACGGATGAAAATGCCCATGTATTTAAATATATATAGCCTGAGACCGTTTAATAATACGCACCATTTATATTCAACAAGTTGCTGTATGATTTGAACAAAATGTTTCTCTTTGCCAAAAGCGACTATTGCACTGACTTATATTTCTTTTTCTGCGAAGTTTTTCTTCAAATGTTTGTAATTATTTTAGTTTCCATATTTTTTCTTTCAATTTTTTAATTTGTTTCCAAATTATTTAGTTCTATATAATTTTTAACTAATATCTCTCATATTCCTGCTTATAAATTACCAGTAAAAATGTTATAGTTTTGAAGGAATATTTTTTTGGTTAATATAATCTTAGTACGTAATTAAGTAGACATATTATTGTCTGAAGCAGGAAGAACTCAAGATCGGTGAATTCAGCCGGCATGAAATATGCACATCTTTCAAGTTCAGGTTGGCGAAACAGAGATTGCTTTGAAAAGCCCTATTGAAAAAATGTTAATCTTATGTAAAATAAATTAGGTATTTTTTTTTAAATTTATAGTGTCCGGGATTGGTGACTTAATTGTAAATAATGCAATTCTTTGTTCCTTCCCACGTTCCACTTTATGAAGCAATCTGATTCCTACAGTTATTCCCTGGCGATTGTGGTAGCATGAAATCAGATTGGCATACTGCAGATAGCTCCATTATAACTTCTCCCCTATCTCGCAAACTACGCGTGCAATAGAAAGAGATGTAACAACGTTGTTCTTACCAGCGCGGCGGGACCATAAGCGCTCGGTCTGCCTCCTCATACGCCTTAAGCCCCTGTAATTAAAATTGCACTAGAGAGCGGGGCCCACTCTTTGTAGTCTGCTAATAGTATGAATGAACGTATTTTTGATATTATATTATGACAAAACATTGATTTGGATGGCTATATAGAAACTTAAAAATATGTTTACTAATCTTTTTCTATAATGAATTAATAGTACACTAGATTTAATAATAACGCAGAATTACCCTACATTACATGATTACGAATGATTTCCAAATATGTTATTTCAAAATATGTTACCGACAGTGTTAAATAACGGACAAAGTAACAAAGTCTTGTGGGGAGAATTTGTTACATTTTAAGAACAGTAACAAGGTGGGTGGCTCCTTCTAATTGATTTGTATTTTTGGTTTCGGTGTGTGGCACCTCCAGTATTTACTCAATTAACAATTGTGCATTGGTTAGATTGCCAACGCTGAAATATTTTTGACACACTTCGGTTGCCACACTTGCGCTCTAAAGAACACTTCAGAAATTCAAAAATCAAACAGTGGATTCCTTGATCGACAGATCAAGGGAGCATTGGGCCATCTTTGGACTACCGGACGACGGAACCGCTCGCACTCGTTAAATATCGCCACCATTACCTGATATTGGAGACCGAATTCTTGGAGAATTCGGTAATCGGAAAACATTTTCCTATTCTGGACACTCGCGGACTTTTTGTCATCGAGCCATGATTGACAAGGCTACTCTTACTCTGGAAGATACACTATTTTTTGGAAATTCAGCCAAGTTTCATTGCTGCCTGCCAAGCTGTTCATCAACTTCATCTTCATCTTCAGCGGTATCACACTATATTATTAATCTTAGCAAGCCCGTTTGTCAGATAGTTTAATTTTAGGATGCCTTAATTTTTTTCAATATATAATTTTTTTTTTAAATCACAACATTATTTCTGTTGAAAAAAAAACCCCACGCGTTTAGAGCAGTAGTGAAGGATTCTACATTTCATTATATTTTATTTGTTGCCAATCTAATTCCGTGGTAACAAATTCTCACACAATATGTTTTTAGGCATATCAGCGCCAAATGCCCATTTACCACGTGAAATACATTTTAACCACGATTTTTCTGGCTTTGACCAAAAATATAAATCATACAATGCATTACATACACGACTTAATTTTGTCGGTAAGGGTCCTAAATTTTTTGGCGGGAACGATTTGCCGTTCCTCTCCTCTAAAAGACTCTTCACACAGCATCCCCAGAGATGACGTAAGCCTTAAGGGAAATTATTTATTTTCTTAATACTTTTATCACATATTTTTCTCCTTTTTCTCTATTTCCGGTTTTATGCATACGTCATTTTTTTGAAATTGTAAAACAAAGGTATGAATTAATGATATATTACAAAGCAATTATTTCAACTATACAATGGTATAATTTGTTTGATTCGCTTTAACTTTATTGATTCTATAAGTTTTATCAACAACTAAATTACATTACATACATAGTAACATTTGTTTAGTTATCAGTTCGCTTTTGTTATACAAATCTCCTCATATTATCACTATTATTTTTTTTTATTATTTATTTCATATTTAATTGACTATTATTGATTATCATCATTGAAGGTCACTGGTTCAAATGCGCAAGAAAATTTTCTTAAATTAATTTGTGTTATTTAACTTATGTGATACCTCACAAGAGCGCCGCTGTCAATAATCATATGAAAAGTTGTATGAAAATTTCTTGTGAAAAAAATACTAGACTGTAAGCTTTTAAGTCATAATAAATAAAATTCTCACTGGAATTTTAGGCAAAACGCTCACTGGTTTGAAAACTGCTCCCATTTAAATTTATTTTGTAAGTATTTCATAGAAATTAAACACATATAATTTGAAGATTTTTGTCACTAACTATAGCTAATTTACAGATACATATTTTGTAGTATTCCTTGAGTTAGCAGATCACTAAGTGTGTCGTGTGTTTACTTCATATTGACCAAAAGTGTTTATGAATCTATTCCTTAATCTTTCGGTTTATGTACCATAACGTCAATGGCTGCCTTCAATTTCATTGTTCCTTTTGTATTATCCATCATACCACGTTATTACCATATTTTAGGCCCACAACTCATCGTTCAATCAAAAGTGGCGAGTTATAAATATAAGCGAGATTATGTTGAGTAGGATAGGTATGGAAATTTAATTTAGTTTTCTTTAAAACTTAAAATACTAATTTCAAGTCTCAAAATAATGGACATTCTATAAATATCATTGGGAAGCCGCAGAAATATATATCATTTGACCAATTCCACGAGCCCTGTATAAGTAGCAGAACAGAAATTCTAATATACCTACTTGCACGCATTTTTTTTTTTTTAAAAAACCTTTATATATATTACAATTAATATGATAGATATCCACGTATTGTGTGGATTATTTTAATTTACAGCTTAAAATATTAAGCTGCCGTTAAGATATAGTGCCGATCAAAGAAAATATAAAAACGTAAAAGTATCAAAATGCATATAAACAATGCCAACCATAATATATGTAATAAGCTATAAAGGGTAACCACATTTAAAACAATGCAATCATTTTTATGTTCTCATCTAATAAATAGTTTTTTTTTTCATAGATTTGTAGTGGTACGCCACTACTTGACTCGAAGTTTCTATTTCTATTCTAGAAGTTTCCAATCAAGCTGCTTGGATTTTTTTTTTTAATATTTGTTTCTGTAGCAATTGGAATGTTCGAGAATGTTTTATTTTCCACCTAGATAAGCGGCAACGTGAACAAAATGGTCAGTACAGTACCAGCAACCGCGACATCGAGATCGAATTATTTTGCCTACGTGACGCGCTTCGGAACATTCTCGAACCTTCCTTTCGTAAATCATTTTGTTTTATTTTCTACGTTTATTTATTGTTTTCGGATGTATTATTAAAAACCGCTTCAGCCACATTTCGTAGTTATTTATTAATAAAAATAATACCGAACATAACTACAGATTAATGATTTTTTCTTCATTTTATTCACAAATATTTATATTTTAATCAAATACGATTTAATGATATTTTACAAGAAATCGCAAATAAATATAAAATTTCACAATTCATTTGCCTTCTGTGGGTATTGTCATAGTCAAAATAATGATTGTTAGGCAAACACGCCCACACTTAAGCCCCCGCATACCCGATTTCTACCGATTCACTTTTTCTCAAAATTTTTCTCATTGACACTTTTTTGAGTTGAGCTTTTAAGTTCCAATTAAAAATTGTAATATTTGAAGATAATATCTATACATTTGTTATGCCGAAATGTTAATTATATGAAATTACTTCGATAAAAAAAAATCATAAAATTCCGAAAATTATTTAATACACGTTTTGTTCTGTTTTTTAATATGTTATAGGCATTAAAAAAATCACAGTGTTTATTTAAATGCAATTAAAGCATTTTTGGTCTATTTCAAACGAGTCGTGTTTTATTAAATATTTTCACCTTGATCGCTTAATTATTATCTTATTTAAACATTAGCGCGCTCCCTCTTCAAGCCATCTTTGAACGCGTACTACGGGGCCTTAATAAATTATATCCACCTGAATGTATTACGTTAGGCAGTATTAAGTTCTGCTAGTTATGTGTTTAATATTATTGTAATAGAATTTTTCCGTGTACAAATCGCTTGTTAAAATATGATTAGGTTCGGTTTGAACACCGAAACATCCGACACTAAAAACTAACACATCGTTATAAAAACTTTAATAAATTAGATTAACTAAACACAATAATAATTTAATATATATATATATATATTTTTTTTTAAAGCTATATTTTTCTTTTTACTTTTTTAAAATAGTATGTATATTTATATATATGTAAAAAATATTTTGATTATATTCGTAGTCCTCATCACTAGGAGATCCTGTGTTGAGGGGGACTAAGTTTTGGAAGTTTTCAGCGACTTCTATGATTCGACTTCATGTTTTGGGTAAGGATTTCCATAAACTTCTACGACGATGTTTTAAGTATGCTAGTAAGTTCTTTATGCGGTAGTTCCTTAAACCAAGATTTAATGTCCTTAATGTAGTTATTTTTTGTTTGAATTGTTTGATACTAAGTGGGAGTTTGTTATATTTACTGCTAAAAATTCAGAGCTTCTTTGTCCAAAGGTAGAGTTACACTTTGGTATATTTAGTATCTCTGTTTGTTTGGCTCTGGTTTTATGAGTATGTGAGGTGTTTGCCTGTAAATCATTTTTGAGGTGATGTACCAGAATGTTTTTGGCATAGATTTTCTGTATATTTAGAACTTCAAATTGTTTAAAAAATTTTGTTGTTGACGTCCTTATGGGAACTTTTATTATGCTCTTTATGATCAATTCTGAGTTACCTTCAGTTGTTTAACGTGTTTTGATTATTATTCCATATTCCGTGGCATTTAGAGTGGCATAAACCATAGTATACTCTCTTTAAATCCCTAGTTGACAAAATGTTTCGTAATTTTCTTAAGAAGTAGATGAATTTTGTTAGCTTTTTTGAGGTTCGGTCAATGTGTGAATCCCAGTGTAGTTTATCGTAAATTTCGATGTCGATATATTTAATGCTTATGGTTTGGTGTTATATGCGGGCAGGAACATTGAGAAAAATTGTTTTACATTCATGTAATTTTAGTGTATGTTCATTCATTGGTTCTCGTCTTTCTTTTTTGGAGAAAGTTAGATATTTGGTTTTATTAACATTTAATGTAAGGGAGTTAGCTTTAAGCCAGTTTTTAAGAACAGCTAGGCCATGTTCAGCCTCCTTATAGGTTATTGTCCAATCTTGTTCGTGGAATATAACAACAGTGTCATCTGCAAAGCTCATTATGTTTCAATTGATAGGAAGATTCATAAGGTCATTTAAAAAAATAATAAATTATCATTTAATAAATTAATATTTTATTAAATAATCATTTAATAAAACCGTTTATTATTGAATAAATATAATTTTAAAAAAATATATGTATGTATATAAATTAGAAATAGTATAGGTCCTAATACGCTTCCCCGGGCACCGTACTTAATTGGTAGGATTGTGCTTCTTCTTTTACCAATTTGTACAAATTTTTTTCTTCCAGTAAAGTAACTTCTAAGTAGGTTTAGAGTTGTTTCGGTTGTTCCATTTTTTTTTAGTTTTAAATATAGTATTTCATGGTCAAGCTTTTTGAAGATCAATGAAAACCATAAATTTTTCTTGCCTTCATCCATATTTCTAATGATTGTATTTGTTACATTAGCTATAGCGTCACCAGTACTCAGGTTTTCTCTAAAACCATACTACGTAAATAATAATATTTTACTAGAATCCAAAAATGTAAGTACTTGTTTTTTATTAGTTTTTCCAATATTTTCGGTAGTGTAGTTAAAATACTAATTGGTCGATAGTTTGATATATCATTTTTAGGACCATTTTTATATATTGGTATGAAAGTAGCAATTTTAAGAAAAGCGGGAAAAATACCTTTTGATATTGACAGATTTATAAGGTACGTCAGTGGATGGATTATTTCATTTTGAAGATATTTAACTGATTTGCGTGATATTAGTTCATTTCCCGATGACGTATTTCTATTAAGGGAGGCTATAATATTTCTTATTTCATCACTTTTTATGTTGACTATAAAGAGGCTGTTTTCTTGATTTACATCGTCAATCCTCAAGGTTTGTTCGACAGCAATTGAATTTTGTTTAATTTTATTTCCTAATATAGTTTCCAAAAATAGTTGTTTATAAAGTCAAGAAGCTTGTCCGGATGTTCTGTAAAAGATGTGGGAATCTCATCAATGTTTAACTCTTTAATGTTTTTGTCGTTATGCGAAGCTTTAGCATTAGTAATTTGATTTATGATCTGCCAGAGTTTACGGAAATCATTATAACATTAATCAATTTTGTTTTTAAAGAATGTTTCTTTAGCATAGCGTTTTACATTTTTACATGTATTACGTTATTTTTTGTAGAATTGAAGTGTATGGACATCAAAAGGGTTGTTTTTTACTTTTCTTTGCAGTTCGTCTCTTTTTCTGATTAAGTTTATAATATTCTGACTAATCCAAGGTTTAAGGTGTAAATTTTAATTGTATACCTTTTTTCTATGGTTTTGATGTTCGATAGAATAATGTGCTGTATAATTTCTAGAAAATAACTCCAAGCAGTATCAGTATCATATTTTTCCAGAAGGCTTGTCCAGTCATTCATTGTTAACTCCAATTTGACGTTTTCCCAATTTGTTTCAGTCTTCGTTATGAGTGATTTCTTTTTTTGGTTTACATATGTATTTTTTTGTAATAGATGGAATTATTGTATAAGAGTCTGTCAGTGTGATAGTACAAATAATGGCTTGTTTTTTTTTATCAATGCAAGTTTTTTTTTCATTATACACAAGTGTAGGTTCATCAATTAGGCTTTTATATCCATGGTATGATAGTGTCTGTATAAAATCATATTTTTTTGGGTGACCATTTTCGAGGATATCAATATTTACATCACCGATAATAAATACATCTTTGGTGTTTTTTAGTAAACTTAGTTGAAAATATAAGGAGTTAAGAAATGGCTTCAGATTTTGTAGAAGGTGATCTATAAATTGCAAGTATTGTTGTATCATTACCGATTGATATCCTTAGACAGTTTGCATTATTGATACAGATCTCTCTGACATCAGCTTCTATATCTTCTCCATCATTGACACCATCATTTTTTTGTATTGTTCATTATTGAAGAGTAAGGGATATATTTACCAATTTTTATGGGGTAGTATTTATCAGTTAACCAACATTCAGTAAGAATAATAATATCCCAGTTTTAATTTAAACTTTTTATCAATATTTGTAGTTCGTCAAAGTTTTTATTGACACTTCTAATATTTTTATGCATTATGTTGAAATTATTACTCGTGGATGATATGCTTGGTATGTTTGTTGTTATTGTGTAATCCATTTTCGCAATCTTAATTATCAAGTGGATTTACTTTTTTCTATTTACTAAATTATTTCCACCGTTTCATCAATTTAGATAATGTTATCATGTTGTTTTTTACGTACCATTTTTGAGTACAATATTAAAAGTATGTTGGTATGCAGAGGTGTTATTATTTTTAAGAGCGCACATTTTAATCTAAATTGGTTAGAAATATGTAGGTTTGAACACCCGCCAGCAGTCCCCTCTTACCCCTCAGTAGTCCAACGATCCAGTACATCACTACACAAGCGAGAATCAATTTAAAATGATTCTACTGTAGGTATCTTAAATTTTCATTCAAATTGTAAAATTTATTATTAAAAAAAAAAAACGAAAAAAGATAAGAAAGTTTTTTTATTGCAAACAATAACAAGAGGAAAACATTTACTTTCCAGTTCTCTGAATAATAACCTCTGCGACAGCATTCAGCATTAAGTAATGAGAACGTTTCAGTTAACGTGTAATTATTATTTCTTGTAAAGCAAACCTTTCACAGTAATCATTATTTATTTCGTTTTCCAGATTTCTGAGAAATTTCGCGTTTTTCTCCAATCTTTTTGGTTACATTCGGTTGGATTGAAGCAAGATTAATTGTATTTTAATGTTATCTTTAAAAGTTTGGCCGTGCAAAAAGTAAGAGTTAATTAACCAACCAAATTTTGACTAAACTAAAGCTTTTATTTAATCTCCGTTGTGTGAAATAAGCCTGGTGTGTAGCAAAGTTCTGTGTTACTACTATAAAACATAATAATAGTTTCAACTGATCTAACTGAAAAAAACATTCACAAATCACTTTCTTAAACAAGACCACAAGTTTCTTGAGATATTGAGTCCTCGCGTCCATAAAATTATGTTTCTACATTTTTCTTGTTTAATAAATCGAAACCAATATTTCCTTTGAAACCATAAGTTTTGTAAGTAGGTACTTTAATACCTATCTACTTCATTTTAAACCGTTTGCAGTAAAAAACATATATTTCAAACAAGGAAGTATAAAAATCGAAAAACTATTTTTACTTTCTTTGTGCAGGTACCATCATTATAAATAAACACGACGATTTCACATTCGGAGAAGAACCTTTGAACCGGATGAAATACAAAACGGTAGAGTTTAAACAGAACTCTGTTACGCGCAGTCAATATCAAGACCCTTTTACGAATATAATATTTACGTTTCTAGTTGAAAATAGTTACATTCACCTAAAAATTATAAATGGAAAAAGCTGTGCAAATTTCAACAAAGTTCAGTGTCGGTACGTAATTTCCAATGATCCCTAAGGGTAAGGCTCTGGACTAGCAATCCGAAGGTCGCGGGTACAAATACTGGCTTGCGCAAACATTTTTTATGGTTAATTAGTATTATTTCACAATTTATTCATTTAAAATAATATATACCATTTGTTCGGTACGTTTCAGAGTGGAAAGTACTCTCAATATGGCCCTGGTGTAAGACCATCATTCAGAATTGAAACGTTGCTTGATATGGCCTTAGCCGTGTTTGTAAACCACATCTGAATAGCAAGGTACTTTCTGCCTTCGTCTTCCGCTTTTCCTTCCATTTCCAATATACCCCAATTCGGCATGCCATAGTCTCACTAGCTCCAGACGGGAGCAGTTGGAACTCTCGTGCGGTATTCACATAAAAAAGCCACCGACCGATGAAACTCAACCGACTCTTGATTAAATGATAATGTGGAAACGCCAACGTAACATGTTCTCTTTTGTCTCTGTCTTAAATCCTAACAATTCCTCTACATCCTAAATATAGGTAATTTATATCTATACATTAGTGGAAAAAAAACTTAAGAAAAGAAGTGGCGAAAATTAAATTTTAAATAAAATTGGAATACTTTGTGAACAAATTTAGCATTTAGAAAATTCAACTCCCTCAGATTTGTTTCGTTTCCATTTAATTTTGCCAAAGTTGGCAAAAGCTCCCTCGCTTTCTTATATTTAAGATATTCCCACTTTTAAAACAAATTAAAAGTTTGGTACCCAATTACACAACTTACGCAATTTCAGTCGGGCCACTGCATTAAGTTCCTCAAATAGAGAGGGAAATAAAAACCTGTTGAGACACGAACATATATTTTAGTAATTCAACATGTTTCATGGAAAGGCTTTTGTTTACGTTGCGTAAACCAGGATTTTAAGATATGAATAACCAAATGTATTTTGTGTAATATTGTAATTGGTAAAATAGCAAACGGGAGATCCTATTCCCTATTTCATGAAACCTTTGATTCGTTTTTGCGTGTTTTTCTGTTCGATATCAATATTGTCTATCGGAAAAGATTTTCACATTTGATTACTCTAGAACGCTAAGTTACTGAGTCATTAATAAGAAATGCAAATAGATTTCTATTACGTAGTTGAATATTTTTATTTACACTTTTTAAACGCTAATGGGGCTTTTATATTGGGTACATTGAAATGTTTAAATTTTGTATAAAAGAGTTATAAAAAAATATTTGCAAAAAAATGCAAACATTACAGTGGTTTATAAATCGGATTAATTTTTTTAAATTATTTTAAACTGAAATTATCAGAAAATTATTACAAAATTATCATCTTGTAAATAAAAAATTGTTGTAAACATTGAATGTGCAACAAAAATGTCGATTTCATTGATATATTGATTTGCAAAACTATGTAGGCTATGAACAGGCGAGTTTGCTACATAATTTCTTTGTGAATGGTTACATTGAAATAGGTCACTATGCCTAGTCTAGAGTAGGCACTCTTAAATTGATCAGATTCAGAAGTTTGCAACAGTCGAACTTGTAACAAGCTCAAATGCATGTATTTTAAAGGTATTTAATAAAAATTAGTTAAATTTTTGAAGGGATCTTTTAACGTGAAATTAATAAATCTTAAAATTTTTATTGGTACATACGTACGATATTTCATGAAGTGGTTTATGTGCCCTAAACGGATATGTTATCGTGTTGGTACGGAATTTAAAGACGAATTATTTTTTTAATAATACTACGTTGGTAGGAACAAATACATGTCTTTCAAAACTATGATAATAAGATCTCTTCCACGTGACAGACGTCAGTAAATTGATCTGAAACTTGACATAGAAAAAATTTGAGTGAAGATATCTGATAATAAACAACACCTGGTTACGTTCGGGAAGGAAGTAACACGGTATAATACTAAGAGCTTATGGGAAACCTCTCTGCATCATTAGTTATTGTTATTAGTTTATTAGTTACTAGTTATGCGTAATTAGTTTTTAACTCGATCTCAAACCTATTACAAGCAAGGCGTAGGACTAGATAAACAACTCGAACAACTTTCAGTAAACTTTAAATTCGAAACCATAATTCTACCCATATTTAACAACTTATTAAGGTTGTTGATAATTTATCAGTGATCATAATTTATTGTTGTTGTGATTTCGTGGGGGGATAGCGAAAGACATTGATGAAATATATACCTATTCATTGTTCAGATTGTTATTCTGTTTATGTTTAAGCTTGCATGGTAAAGGATATTTGTATTATGGCGTGGCTTTGAGCATAATCTCCAAAGTTAGACAATGAGACACTTGTTTGTATTTTTAATTTGCTAGTAGAAGTGTCTATACGGTTTTTTTTATATTATATTCAATAAATCCGTGTTTTTAACTTGTGACGTCCGTTTATAAAATGACTTTTAACTTGTGACGTTTCTTTATAAAATGACCTGATTTGTTTTACCTAATTTTTTTAACTGGGTCAGCCTTTTAAAGGTGTCGTTCAGGAATTTAAACCGTACGGTGAAATTAATATTCAACATGATATTTAACCAACACAGGCTTGTCCTAATGAAATTAAAAATATTAACGTAAAAAAGATGCTAACTAACTAACTAACTAACCATCACGCCGTTTCCCCGCAGGGGTAGGCAGAGAGGACGGACCGCCAAACAACTCGGTCTTGGCACACACTCCTTGCCTCATTCACATTCATACATCGTCTCATACATACTCTTCTATTATTCTGACTCTTGACATGGCCCGACTCGAGTATCTGATTCACTTGATCGTGCCATGTCTTCCTCGGGCGTCCCCGACTTCTGCTACCATTCACATTTGCATCATATATCCTCCTTACACTCCTATCTTCGCTCATTCGCTCTAAAAGCCTAAACCATCTAAGCGTCCCTTTCTTAATCTTACTCATTACGCTTACATCAGCCTTGCACTCTTTGCGGATCTCCACATTCCTCACACGATCAAACATGGTTTTACCACACATACGCCTCAGGGATCTCATTTCAACAGCATTTAATCTACTTTCATCCTTTCTTTGCCAGTTCCATGCCTCACTTCCATACATCAAGGTAGGTACCAGCACTCCGTTGTGGACTGCTAACTTCGCTTCTTTGGACAATTTTTTGTTAGCGCCTACGGCGTCTAGTCCTCCATTAACGGAATTACCTGCATTTACCCTTCTTTCGATATCTCTGTCAGCCTTCCCATCTCTCGTAAACATACTTCCTAAATACACAAACTCATCCACCTGCTCCAAGTATTCCCCATTCACAATTATATCTGTTAAAAAGATGCAATGTAAGGAAATAATGATTCCACTTTACGCACACTGGTTTAACGAAATTGAAAACAAATATTTAATTAGTTCATTTATTTCCATCATCTAGAATCCTACCCAAAGATATTAGAAGAACGAGATGTGCTATGAGCAGTTCATACTGTGTGGAATTGTTTTGCCCAGTGTCGCCGGTTTTGTTCACCAATACTACTGCACACCTTCGCTTACGCTAAGGTACCCGCACTAATACATAGAACAGATTTCTGTGCGTACAAAGTACCCTAATTAGGTAGTACTCCGCCTACGGTCCGGCGGCCAACATAGCATATCTCGTTCTTCTAATATCTTTGATCCTACCCTTGTAAGTTTGTTAAATTCGTGTCAGAAATATATGTATTTTTTTAATCTTTAGAAGTTACAAATAATAATAGCTGTTTCAGATTTTGGTTACGCGTGTTGATGGTAAGTCTGTGGCTTCTTATAACTGAATAACACGTCAACAAGGCTTTAAAATACAGATCAGTACTCTGTGTTTCTCTGATAAGTAGGTATTTAAAATATAATGTATTTGCGGTTAACAGAAAAATAAAACATTAATAAGTTGATAAAGTTTAACTGAACCGAAAAAGAAATGATCACGCAAGTGGCTCGTTTTAAAAACACTAAGTGCAATAATGATTCAATGAGCGACGAGGTGGTGTACGGGGAATGTTGCGTTATCGCCCCGTTTGAGCCGGCAATTGGGCATGTGGTTTGTGTTTTACGTTTAACTACTGAGACGCTCGTTCCCGCAGTCAAAACGCCAATGTTCATCATCGTTCCGCAATACGACTGCTGCGTCATTGATCCCTTCGGTTTCTGTGCAGTCGGGAGTCACGAGCCAAACCGCTCAGCTGTGGAACTGAACTGACTCACATCTTGTGTTTTACTCTTTCTCCTCTCTTTTGATTTTCTTTTTTAAATAAGAAAACGGAAGGCTCTACATACGTACATTTAATTAACAGTATAAAACTTTAAAGTACAATTTTATATTTTTTCTAAGGTTGGGTTACATCAAAACCTCCTAGATCACAAGGCCGGGACACTGAATCAAGTCGGTCTCCCAACTTGTACAGATCCTAAATAAAAGTTGTTTTTTTTTTTTAATTTATTCTTACTTCTTAAAACATTTAATAATATTTTAAGTAGTTTAAAGAAAAACAAAAAAAATCAAGAGGTTCTTATATAAATTATGAGGCCGATTGATTCAGTGTCAGTGTTACATATCTTTTTTTGTTACGTTTATCGTGACCTTCGTCCTAATCTTTTAACACGCTTAAGTTTAAAAACTAATAACATGTTTTGAGAGCAATTATTACAAAAGAGAATGAAGCCGACGGTAACGTACCTAAATATTATTTTTATTCAAAATAGTAACATCCGCAAACATTATAGCATGACCGTTTGCCATTCAAAGGTGACGGAATTTAAAGCACCATTATTTATATTAACGGCATAATATGTGTGAGGTGTCGTGATGATAAAGATGCTCACAGTTAACGCATGTTAAATATAGACACCAATTTCCCAGTAAACTACTCATTAATCTTAATTAAAGTACATCAATCGAACCGTCGATCACTTGTTAAACGCGGAGAATGAACTCCATAAAATCAACATTACTAATTAGTTACGTTGAAACATCAAGACGTAATTAGAAGTAACTAGATCCAATGAAAGCGTCGTTATAAATTAAAAGCTCTAGACAGAAGGTAATCACTTTGTCGATTTAGAAGATCCTATTAAAATCCTTGCTTCAAATTCGTACATTTAACGACATTGGTCATTAACCCTGCAGTTTATATCTACATAGATTTATAGCTGCTAGAATTTAACATCCACATTAAAGTTATTTTTGAACGGTAACTCGCGCTTTGGGACCTCTTCATAAAATAAGGCTATGCTATTTTATTTAGACGTTAACTCTTTTAACATTCTGAGTTAACTGTTTTTTGTTCCGATTCAATGTCTCCCCCTTCGCCTGTAGTAATTTATATTTTGAACGGGTAGTTGAATTGAAAACATTGCTTACCCATAGGAAATAAAATTTGAATTAGTAATAAAATTTAGTAAAATTGAAATTGTTAGATTTTTTTAACGTAAATTATCGCGGTGGCATAAGGTTAAAGAATCTCAATTTCCTACGAGTCAATGGGATTTTGTTTTGTTATGGTTAAATGAAACGGGTAGGAGAAGGAGATAGAGTAGATGAAGGTTTGAAAATACATGGCTTTCTGATGAAGTCAAAATGGTTCCATAATAAATGAACACATCGACAATTCAACACACTTTTTAAAAGTGATATAAAGTCATTCGAAACGATGAAAAAAAAATTAAACCTAACCTAATCTACTCAACCCAGTTAATAAAGTTTTTATTTCAAAACTTTCCATGACTTTTTAAAGATGTGATGAATTATAATTTTGATGATTTATCCGGTCACCAGTCAAAACATATAAATAGTCATTGAAAGAAACATTAAGATATGAATCGTGGATTTCACTGCAAAAAATTACATTTTTATTTATTTGATTCCATATGAACATTTGTGCCGTCGGGATGCGATACCGCACCTTCTGGGCCAAGGGACAAATATTTCATCACTCTGCCACGGAGGTCGTCACAACGACAGAAAATTACGATTATAGTTAGGAGTTATTGAAAGGTTTTCAATTTGTAATTACTAAAAATCAGAAAAAAATACTTAAATATAAAATTTTTTGGTTATTATTATGAACTCGGCGGTACAGATCATCTGAAATTAAATCATATCAATTTGAATTGAGGATGATTTTGTATTATTTTACAACATGTTTGAAATTAAAATCATCACTAAAAAGTTCCTTTAAAAAGTCACTACACCACGAATACTTTACATTAATTAAGTACCTTTGTTTTTATTTGTGTATTTAAATACTGTAATATTATAATGTGTACTCAACTTCTTGTGAATCGGGTTAGCTATAAGAAATGGGATGTACCAAAGAAGCTACACCCTTTGTACTTTCTGTATAGTTGTACAATAATTTGAATTAAATCATTTTTAACGAAAGAGTTCTTGAAAGTGTTGTTATTTTAATGGCAGGAAGATAAATGTAATTAATTCCGGGACTTCTTCCGGTCTCCAAGATGAAGAATTTGTACTTATTATCTTATTGCAAAATGGTTTATGACTGTGGAATGTCAGTCGGGCAATCTGGTGCCCGGTGACCGGTGCCCTGTGACTGGTGCTTTTTTCGGAATGCGAATTAATCTTGTTTATCTGCCGTCTGAGTGACGGACGAGGGGTGCTAGAAATAAGGAGTTAGAACGAGCGCGGGGAACTGCACTGACTACACGCTCTGTCAAATCACAAATGTCTGAGACATTAATTCCCAATTTATTTATATTTATTTTCTTTACATCACAAAGAAAATTATAACATATTTATTTCAAGTCGATACTATTTAAAGTCTTGTTAAGTACCAAGATTTTTGAGAAACGAAATTTGTAGAAGAAAAAGTGATTTAAAATTTTATTTAATAATGAAATACCTGTATTTCAGTGAATAGTGGAATAAAGGTGAGGGAAGGGGGGGAGAAAGGCGGGAGGAGTCCCACCCCCAAATCAGCCCACCTACTACCCACACCTAATAAAATCTAATATTTCTGTTATTACATAATTTTCAAGTTAGTTTTAAGATTGCTAGAAACCGGTAGCAAAATTTTAGTAACAAATTAACATTGAAAAATAAAAACGAAAAAAAATGTCTAGAATTTTTACATAGTTAATGCCCAAGAAATACAAATAATTAGCGCCATTGCTCTCTTTAACACAGGTTCACAACTGGGAGATATGTCAATCGCGAGAGTAAACCATACATTTATCCAAAATCATTGTATAATTTTAGAGATATATGTTAGTTTAAATTTCTTCTCCTGACTTTAACGGGCTATAATGTGTCCCTCTATTTATGTTTAAAACCTGTGTTATTTCGTGTTAAAGCACTACCTGTATCGATAAAATGTTTAAAACCTATGTTATTTTGTGTTAAAGCACTACCTTTATCAATACAATGAATTAAGCTATCAAATATTCCACCACTTAGGAAATAGACACAATTTATAACCTACGGTCATTGCCACTGAGACGTTAATGAGTAATTGGGCGGGATTGACTACTGTAAAACAAAAAGTATTTGTACTGCATTAGTAGTTACCTATCTATCTTATAAAAGTATGATTTTTTTTTTAAATAATCCAATATTCGAGCTGCTTTACTAGAAACAGTTCCAAGTCAATAACTTTTGAATTATAAAGATCCAATTTTGTCGGTTCATTAACTTTATTTCTCGATACAATTCTGCTTTATCTCATTAGACAAGGTAGTCTTGCGAAGCTCGTCGTATTATGAAAAGTTCCGAGAATTGCCCAAACGATGGACGAAGCAGGTGAAGTAGATCAGTGGAACCACTCAGCATGAGGCACTAGTCCTGGAGAGTGACACTCAATTTTCAGAATTATATACCATTCGTAGAAATAGTTTAATCCAGTATATTTGTACAGTTTGATATTATTAGAACATCCAAATAATTTTCCTAAGCTAATCTAGTCACAGCGTTCAAATATTTGAACCATCTCGGCCTTATTTACTTTTAAATTTTCAGAAATACCTAACTTCGATCTCAAGACAACCCGCCTTGTATACAAGTCTGTTGTAACTCAGCATTTAAATTATCGTTTTATTCTTACGTAACAAATCTCAAAATAATTAACTTCAGATTATACAAAATAGGGGGATGAGTACGATTTTGAATTGCAGTATTTTTACTAGACCTAATATTATGTTACGAAATTTAAGTATGATGAAAAGTAAGGCGAAGCTTAATGCTAAATCACTATTTTGACTAATTTTTATAACGAATTAGAGTACATTATGAATTCCAAAAATACGCTTTAGATAAATTGATGGTTTTCCTATCGTTTCACTTGAGTAGAATACAAATGAAATAAAAAATTACTCAATAAAAAATATAAATGTAAACTACAAAAAAAATGTTCGCAATAGAAATGTATGAACGCGTAAAGGAAACAAATTTTAAAAAAGGCTGTATTATAGCAAAGATTATTTGTGACAGTTTCACTTGATTAACTTTTTGCTTTCTTATAAAATTATTTACAAAATAATAAAAACCAGTTTTGTGCTTCAAATTGAACGTTTCTAGACTGCGTTTGTCAAGCGATTTTAATGCCAATTACCTACAATATAAGGTATACCAAGAATATACACATTTTTAGCTTATAGATTCCTCTTAAACAAGATATAATATAATACGTAAACAATGAAATACAAGTTTAAAAATAACACGCTCCCTAATTAACTAATATTATGGACCATGAATATGTTCACAATTATCTAACGAGAAGTTGCCGAGATTTTAGGCTTTCCAAAACTATACTGACGTGCACACAAAATAGCTTGATTTTTTAAAAGAGAAAAACTTTATAGTAACCTACCAAAAAACCGCAAAGGAACCCACAAGTGGAAGGAACACATTCGTGGAACATGTGCTTTAAATGTTAAAAAATATATGTTTTTTTACGAAGGCTCTTATCAATATTTAACTATCACATCTAACTACCGAATCTAAACAAAACACGAAAAATAACAAGACAGCGGTAGTAATAAAAAGGTAGCGATCGCAACTGTCACTGTATTACCAGGACAAATTATATCCTGGGTTCGATTCCCTTCTGCGACCGTTACCTTTTTTAGTCTTATTCTGTTTCATGTTTTGTTTACTTTGATTAGAGTATTATTTACTTCTTCCTAAAACCTTAAAATTTTATTCAATTTATAAAAATGAATTATTAATGTCTGTGCCTAAGTGCAAAATATACCAAATATGTTACGTACGCAAATAATATCTACGGAACTTACAGCGGAGTTCATGAAAATTCTCAAAAGCATTCTTAATCTATCAAATTTGACGTGAACTCAGATTGGAATTGACTCAGTCGCGCGAAACTGTCGATCAATTTATAGAACCTACCATAAATGAACGACAACAGGAACTGGGAACCCCTTTCCATCCATTTAATATCGTTAAAGAATTATTATGTCAAAGTAGACGTCAATCGGGAGGAAATAAGCGTGAAGATAAACGATAAACAACTGTAAAATATCGAGAGAAATAGCTAACACCGATTTTGCGTTGGAATAATAAAAAAAGAGGAAACAAAGTTCTAAAATATAAAAATAAAAGAAATAAAGTGTCATGTTCAATCAAATTAAACAATTTCCTCGGTGTTGCGTGGTCTAGACCTCTGCGTGATGTTCATGGTCAGTTACGTAGAGTTTCGTTGACCCCACCATTGCAAGCGGCAAATCCATGCTATTGAAAATCACCATAGAGCATAAACTTTGGTATATACGTATACATATTATTATAATGTATTGGTATGACGCGTTTGCTTTCGTTCAATAGGAACCGGCGCGCAAGGTCATTAGTGTTCACGCATTTCATCTGCCTGTCGCGTGTCGATTGTCGATGTCGGTGGGAGGCTCATTTGAATGGCATTTCGCGTGTGTCAGAGTCAGAACTGAGGTCCGATATTCGGCGGCCCCCATGGCCGTGGCCAAAAGACTTGAACCTGACCGGAGTTTGAATAGGTAATACATAATTTATCATAAGGATGTATGTTTCAACCAGAGATGTGCTTTATTTCAAATAAATCCATTTAAAATGGAAATGCAAAATGGGTATTTTCCATTTTGCATTTTAAATGCTTTTATCAATGCATTTTCCATTTTAAATGCTTTTTTGCAACATTCTTCCTACTATCTCCACTCATCTGTTTTTCATAAGCCCCAAATATCAGTCGGTCCTCAACCTCGCTATGAGAGATAATTTACATTTGTCAAGTTGCTCCCTGGTAGGAGCCCTGGCAATTGAGTGATACCATTATAAAAAATACTGAACATTGGGCCATGACGCTGTAATATTAAATGTTAGATAGCAGTTTCTATGTTTTTACGTTGGCAACATTAGTCCCGCGCAAATTTTTTGTGGTTTCATAATCTGTAGTCGTGGTGTTTTTGGATTTACCATCATGTAATATGTTTGTTCTACATTGATGTCCATTATTAAATGACAAAATTGTTTAAATATTCTATAATTATTCTAATTGTTTGACCTGAGAAACCATTTTGCATTTTCAATGCATTTTGAAAAAAGGTATTTTGCATTTTGCATTTGAAATGCCTTACTAAAACCATTTTGCATTTTCAAATGGAAAAGTTTTGACCCATTTCCATTTTTTTATTTATTTATTTATTTATTTAACGCCCAGAGGGCTTTTACATGGTTGGTAGTATAATTTTAATTTGACAAATACTTTCAAACATAAAAAATAAGAATAAAATTACATTTGATAAAAGCTATGCAACAAGTCATACAAACACAAGAAACAAAAACAGAAAATTACAGCTATTTTTTGCATTTCAAATGGTTTTGTGTACCCATTTTGCACATCTCTGGTTTCAACGAATACAGATAATACGCGAACCTGCGACTAAACTATTAATTCAAATTAGTGAACATTAATAAGCTGTAAGTGACGTCCATTTCGAAGGTATTTCGCTTGAAGTAAGTTAGTCTTAATGGTTTTATGTGTATGTATGTCGGCTTTCACCTTAAAACAACAAGTGTCTATTGAAATCTGCCCTGGGAGACACGCCTAGCGTGCCCAACGCTTGTACAAAGTTAACAATTGGCATAAGAAAACGGCTCGTTTTTTGCGACATATTTTTGTGGTCCAAAACTAGGCGGTTGGAAAAGTATCCTGCTTTTGTTTAATTCCATTCTATATCAGGTTCACTCCTTATTATCTGTAAAAAGACTCGCCACACAGCATTACACAGATGGCCTAGGGCCTAGGACCTAAACGAAACCTTATATAAATAGGAGATGTAGGTATTGCACTTATTGAAGATAATATCATAGCTAATTTTCCACTACTTTTTGTTTATGGTTTTTGGTTTTGTATGGTGGAACGCGTTTCCACCATACAAAACCAAAAGCCATAAACAAAACCAAAACTTATTTTACTAATGTAATATTAATATATCAAAATTTAAAAATATCTACCTGTATAAAACGTTTACCCACCTCTACGCGGTCTTACGATGTATCGAACTACACAAATGATTGTTTAAAGTCCGGCACGTTTAAAACTTGATCCCGTGAATAAATGTATATTTTCCGAATGGTCTTGGCGTTACTAGATGGTACTTTCTTACTTCGCTTCGATTAAAGGAATTTCGCATCGGTCGGGATCGTTCAAGTAATCTTGATTTAAAAAAAGATTAATTATCCCCCGTTGTTTACGGCTCATTAAGCAACCGAGCCTAAACCTTCTCTGCGATTTATTGACCTCATCTCAATCTCCCTCGATTTGTTTTCGCGGCTATTATTTGTCCTCTTCCGCTCATTTTTTTGAGTGACCGCTGAATGGTTTTAAATATTCAAAAAATAATCATTACTAGGCTTTTGCATACTACAATAACACCGCTGGCTTTAGGTAACGAGTGACGACTCCAGTGTATTCAATTCTTCGAGAACCGTGATTCCCAGCTATGACGCAAGCTAGCAAATGATTGCTTTTTGCGAGGCATGGATTATGGTTTTCACATATTTTTTGCGGACACGAACGGCCAGAATCAATGTCCGACACTTGATTGAATCCACTTTAGGTGTGGTTGGAATCGTTAGCAATTTTTCCGGGCTTCTCCTACATTCCTACATATGGCTTTCTTCCTTTACGTTCAACTTAAGACTGTTCGCTCTTCGCTCACTTTCATTACCCGTAAAATAGAACTATAAAAGGAAAAGCGTGTTTAGTCGACAAGGTTTGCTTTTTATAGTTTTGGAACGTGGATAGGTACCTTTATTTTCTTTCTGGCGCCTTGACTGATTAGGAGTAAACTAGCACTCAATACTGACAGGCTCAGTTTTTCACGGGTTTTTACTGCTTATCACACACGGGTAATTTAAAAGTCAGAACAAATGTTGATCGAAACCAATTGTGACAGTTTTGAAAAACGCTCAGTTAGGAGATATTAAAACACAACGGTGCGGGGAAACACTTACGTTATTTTTCATAATATTAGTAGAAATTATCTCGCTCAAATACATTTTAACTGGTTTTAATACATATAATACTCCAGCCAATTGAAGTGTAAGTTTATATCCAGTTAACTAATAGCATCCACTGATGAAATTAAATATCAAAGTTACGATATTATGTTTTGTATTATTACAGTATTATTGTTAGCTTTATAATTCCTTGACTTGTTTAGCTTTCTGATTCCTGGTAATACCTTAGCACATTTGAACAATAATTCGATGGTGGTATTCCTTTTTTCACTAACGGAGTGATAACAAATAAATACATTTTGATAGAATTAAGTGTACAGCAGACAGAGGGTTAACATTAAGGTAATTACATAGTAATAAGAAAGTATATGTATCAACCGTCCAATGACGGTGTACAACAATCTGTTATATCAAATAATCTGCGTAAGAGTACATATATAATATATGTTTCAATCTGTTAATTCATTTTTTTTCACTTGTAGCAAACTTTTTGTGGGTTTATATAATTATAATAATTAAAATAAAATAACTTTGTTTGAATACCACTTCAATCTAATGAAGGTTCGGGTTGAACTGTAACCGGTTGGTTAGAAATATATATAATAAGGTGGTATTCAAACAAAGTCATCGTATTTTAATTATTTTGTTAATTAATACCTCCATAATTGAGAATAACTCGTGTTTAGGGAGGGATTATTACTTTAAGTTTTATAAATTACACTGTTTAGTGACTGTTGTTAGGTATAGAAAAAATATAATTTAAATACATCTATAATGTAGAACCTCTAAAGCTAAAAACAAAATCTTACGTGTTATACATTTTGTTGATCCGAATATTTTTGTACGCTAAATTTCGTGTTAGTATTATATATTTACACCATCGTTCGCAATTTTCGATATTAAACAAAAACAAGTTATTGGGATGAAATCAAAAAGTGGTGATCAAAAACATGGTTGACGTTCGCACTCCTGTTCGGCACGCTTTCGTACTCAAGTTCCTTTTATTTACATTTGCTTTTATAAGAAAAACATGTGTGACGTTTGCACTCCCGTTCGGCACGCGTTCGAACTCGAAATTCCTTTTATTTACCTTTGATTTTATAAGAAAAACATGGGTGACGTTTGCACTCCCGTTCGGCACGCGTTCGAACTCGAAATTCCTTTTATTTACCTTTGATTTTATAAGAAAAACATGGGTGACGTTTGCACTCCCGTTCGGTACGCATTCGAATTCGAAGTTCATTTAATTTACATTTGATTTTATAAGAAAAACATGGTTGACGTTTGTGCTCTCGACGGCACGCTTTCGAACTCGAAGTTCCTTTTTTTACGTTTGATTTTATAAAAAAAACATTAATTATTTGCGTCGCCAGAATATATTCGCAAAAAGCAATCATCGAGTTCTTTGAGTAAAAGCGAGAGTACTTCAGCACAAGTAAGGAAGATCACAGGTTAGGAGAAATACGTAAAAAACAAATCATGAACCCAGCTCCTTTCTACTTGCCACCAACATGAATTAATGCAATTAATGATCAACTGGCGCATATTTACCTACGAATTTACATTAAATATATTTCAAAATCATTTTAAACATCTTTTACACTAAGAGCATTGGTCTTTGTTTAAAAAAGAAGTAGAATGGTGGTTTTTGGCCTAAAGAAGGCTTTTGATTATTTTTTCATAAAATAATATCAAAATTAGTAAATCTCTTCGGTTTCGGAAAATTTTACTGTATGTAGATATTTTAAAATATGTAATATTCTTTCGTGGTATCATGTCACTAACTACCCGCCACTGTTATGTTCTTATGATACAAGAACCTTACAAATAAAAAAATTGTATGTATTAAGGATTCCACCAAAAACCAGATGTTTTATTAAATTATGTACAGGCATGCTCTGTTAGCACTCCGTTTTCTAAACCTTTCTCTTTACTCCCACTAATAATTTCATGAACGCCGTAATAAAAAAGCTGTAATCTTATATTTTTTCCCCAAGTGTCAAAGGAAAACTCGCATCCTTTGCCGAATTTTTTTCTATGTTTATTTCTAATTAATGAAGTTTTTTATTTCGTAGAGCTAATTAATAAAATCATGAAGCAAAAGATTACTTCATTTTATATAATACACTTACCTTCATATTTATAAAATAATCAATTGGAATAACACAAATAAGGTAATACAAAATAATGCAATTCTTTAGGCACACCATGCAAATTTAAACATAATATGAATTTCGCACCAAAGACACAATACGCTTATCATTAGCTGAAATAAATTTTAAAATATCCATTACATTTGTATACTGAAAAGAAAAGGTTGCATCAGAAAATTAATTTGTTGGAGATTCAAGGTAGTTTAAATGTGCGAATTACTTCTAAAGAACATAATTATAAACTGTACACTTTCTAAAGCGCGCATATACAGTGATAAATTACATATATATTTTTTTAAATTTATTATATTGATGTCAAGCGCATTAATTTCAAGAAAGGTTCGGGATAAGCAGGAGGTAACATTTTTTTCTCGCAAACGTTATCTTTTATAATACTCAAACCTGCAAAGATAATCGACGCAAATAGTGTTCAATTACTTAAATGCACGAGGGGAGAAGCTATTACATTTAGCAAATTGATAGCAATCATGCAGGCTAGTTAAAAATTGATTATTCTGAGAGACGCAATTGATATGACTCGGCATACTCTGTCCTATATTGGCCATCGGAACACTAGGTTATTTTATATGCTGAAAAGATGACATTATCGCTAAACAAACAATATAAACATATAGACAAAGTAAATCGCACATGTGTTTTAAGTATAAAATACGTACATTGTACATTACAAATAAAATGCGTAACAAAATAACGTGTTTTAATGAATAATTATTAATAATATATGCACGAGCAGGTATAATATGCGACAATCAATCGAAATAAAGATGTACATAAATTTATTAGGTCGCGTAATCCTTTATAAATATAGGAAAATAACGTTACGCAGGGAAGGGGGGTTGTTTACAATATGCATCGTGCGAATTACAAGAACATATAGTTAGATCATGTTACATGTGCCGGCGCCGTACAAATTATCCAATTATATATTTATTGATAATTTATTATTATACACATATATATGTTGGTATCTACCCATTAACAGGAACACAATGGAATATATTTACACAGTGCTATATATATATTTTTATGTGAGTATACCGCTATATCCGTATACCGCTCAACTGTCGGAGCCAGTGAGACTATAGCATCCCTAATTGAGGTATGTGGTGAGGCTGGAGGTAGTAGGAGGGAAAAGAGATGGGGAAGAGGAAGGTGGGGAAGTACCTGACAATTCCCAACATTAAAAAAACTATATGAATATTTTACATGTCTCCTTATATACAAAATAAATAATAAACTCAAACATAAAAATACAGGATTCATTAAAACGTCCTAAGTACACACATACTTTAAACGGCAACACGATAACATACATTTAAACACCGTATATACTCTGTTATCTAAAAAGTGTATTTATTTTAGTTATTTCTAGTTAAATAAATGAAAATGTAATTTTCTTTTATTTTGAACAAAAACCTTAGTGGCGATCTTGTAAGATGACACATTAAAAAAATATGTTCAAAATACATAGCCATTTCAAGCAATTCTGAATGGTAGTCTTACACCAGGGTGATACTGGGAGTATCTTTCATGCTGGAACATGCCGCAAATATACTTTATATTATTTTAAATGAATAAGTTGTCAATAACAATAATTAAAAAAATAAAATTTATTTGCTCACGTCGGGATTTGAACCCTCCGTATTGCTAGTCAAGAGCTTTACCACTCGACATATTTGTAAGATATATATTCATTAATTTGTAAGTAATATATTTGTAAGAAATACAACATTATATATATTTATATTAAACGCCATACAAAATAATATTATCATGTAGAGATGAAAAAAAAATTGATTGCAATTGTTACAACTATGAATAATAGTGGATTATAAAGGGTTGCTGTAATGGTAGGATGTAATGATAGATGATCCATCCGATCCTCTGTGACACACCACTCTCATTAATTTCATTGATTGTTTCGCCTCTAGGCTATTATACCGCTGTAATCTGCCCATTGTGATGTTCTGCATTCGACGCAAATTCAAAGGGACCGGAATATGTTTTTTTTTCAAACCGCTTATTCAGCCGTTGGTTGCGCGAATGTACCTGCCTAAACAAATTTACTTATTTTACCGTATTTCCTACACCAATTGTGGTTTATTTGTACCTGAATATTTAAATATTACGTTGACATAATTTACCTACCCACCTCACGATGTACCAATAAAAATAATTTGATTGTTATTTCCAGCTGAAAATTGCACGGTGCTGTGAAGGAAATAAATGTTATATTCATATTGTATATACACAATGTTTTTTCCAACATAAAACTGAAAGCTTTGGAATAGCAGAAAGTGTAATCCCTGGGACTTTTCAAGAGTGTAGGTGACAAAAACCGTACATACGATATGGGTATCAAACTACGCGTCTCAACCTACACAACCCGAATGGCTCGGTTAAAAAAATATCAGTAAGCTCCTTGGAACCTTTTTTTCTCCAAATATTATTATTTTTTTTAATTTTGTAGACCCACACTCCTCGCTTCATCTACATTCAAACATCAAATCGCTTAGCACTTTTACCCATTATTTGCCTGCAACGGTCAAAAAGCTAGTTGGAACTTAAAATAAGGAAATCATTCGCGTGGAGCACTTTTGTCGCTCAATATCCCTCTATTTTCATAATTGTTTTATCATAACACTTTTATCTACCTATTCTGGTATAGTTCGTCAATATAACGTAGGTTGGCAATTTGGGAAGAATATGTTTCTATTGATTTTCGTGAAGTTCATAGAGTGTACTCAATCTAAATTATCTAACTGTATTAATTGCTATAAGCAAGAGACACGGCTCTCCCAGGCCTAGTTTCCACAGCGACATATTGCATAATTGAGAGTATTTATTCATCAATTCACTTATAAATTATGATTCTGCGAACGAAGCGTTTAATTAAAATAATGAAACGAACTCAACCTTGTAGGTTCATTGAAAGGTACGGAGGCTATATAATATGTAATTTAGAAGCAACATTGAAGGAATATGGGCTCACCTTTGCTTGGAATGTGATTCCATGTTGGAACGCCTCCTCCGGGTGCAAGGGTACTCTGGTGTCGAAGTCGTCATTCTGCACCAGGTTGTACTGCTTTTTCGACGGCATCTTTTCGCCGCTGTTGGAGTTGCGTAACTTAAAACTAAATTTAAAGCGCTCACTCAGACTCTGCGACATTTAGGCGATTATTATTCGGCACTTTCACACTGTCAAAATTAAATCTTCTCTCCGTTTACTTAGCACGATTGAAAATACAATATTTTACAACACTGGAAGGAGTTTTAATAGTCAGAACCCTCTGCGCGATGACAGGCAATTGACGAACTTCAGCGGATGAGTGTTGTAGCTGATAGTTGAAAGCTGGAGCGAGTGGCGGTAGCGAGGGGACTCTGCACTCATTGCGGATTTTTTTAGGTCGGACAGATATACCTATTGACGCTACGACTACGAGTAGATGCTGGCGGTATACCTGTAACAATGGAAATCCTCATTAGTCAATCAATTGTGAATAGTTTTTTAAAATATTTTATACGTGGACCTGGCCTAATCGTCGTGGTTGGTCAAAGAAGTTGTTTATTTTCTTGAATAAGTAAAATATGGAAAAACGCTTAAAAAAATCGAAATAAAGTCGTTAAATATAATATATTTGTTTTAAATCGTGCAATTCAATCTTTGCACGGATCCCCGTTCGAGCTTCAAAACTGCTGAAATTCGATCACTTTGACTGCTTCATAATGTTTTCTTCAGTAAAATTAGCTTCATTAAAATTGGAATTAATTGAACACGTTGACTCCGGTGGTCAAAATAAAATAATGCTACGGTTATGGGTACAGATAGATCTACCTAAACAAATTAATGTAAATGCTTTTCTTACAATGTTGAAATACATCTATTTTAATTTGACTTTTTTTCGTTAGTGGATTAAATGTAAATCTTGGAAGTGTAAATTAATTTATTGAGCTGAAACTGGGCAGAGAGACTCGTTGTCGATGACAATGCATTCAACTTTTGGTGGCAATACACACGCGGACAAATATGCATTTTTCTGAAATTCGATGATATTAAAATAGTATATAAGAAATAAATTTAGGTCCTACCCAATTTGGGATTTGGTTCAATTGTTAGCGCAGTTGACTCCATTCCATGGAGAGGTTGGTTCAATTCTCAGTCAAGCCAAAAAAATAAATAAAATTAATTTAAATACGTTTATTAATAAAAATTAAACTAGTGAATTATTTTCCCATTTGATCTCTGGTGAGTTGACGTGTTGTTCTTGTATTGTTTTGTATTTACTTTGCTTACATAATTCATTTGCATAATGTTGATTCACTAGATGATCATTTGTGGAAAAGTGTGGAAGGGTTTAGTTTTTCCTATGAGGAAGATTTAACCCGGACATACAATCGGAAAAAAAAATAAGTAAAAAGTAAAAAAGATTTATTTTTACAAGTTGATTTTTAATCATATTTTAAATATCATCTTGTGTAATTCCTCATTTAGCCCACACGTTTGCTGTAGGGAATTGTTCAGTTACCGCCTTAAATACATATCACAAGTATTTTTGTAAAGACTGGACTCCTACCATCGGAGTCCAAATGTTTATTATTAAAAAAAATTGTTACGTTAATTAAAGCATTTAATTTAATTTTATTCTTTTAATTTTTCTGTGGATATATAGATTTCCCAATTGTACTTACACCCTTGGCATTTTTGTGCAGTTTTTTTTTTATAAAAGGTAGTAGTGCTTTACCAATAAATACAGAAATATAGAAATGTATAAATATAGAAATGTCAAATTGCCTTATTTTACAGCGGGTTTGTCTTATACCTCTTAGTTTGTCGCGGCCGGTGTGAGTGGTTGCATATTCTTATCTCTGGCAAGCTGCAAATCCACGCTATTTGAGAGAAGCCTGCTTTGAATGTCTAATGGGTACCCGCTAAAAGATACAGGAGTTCTCAATTACCAGAGATTCAACTACAGAAATAATATGATAGCTTTAACGGTCAGCTGAAGTCAACAATGAACAACGAGGCTAAGTCTACACTCTTTGTACAGTGTACTCTGAGTCCAGTGTTCTGTATTCAGTATGCTCCGTCATCATATCACGTTTTTACAATATTTTATATCTCAAACTTTTCAGATTAACGACCCACTTTTGAATGACTAGTTTTCCTGTTCCACCTGACTGTGAGTTTTGGGTTATTTTTGATTTGGTGCTGTATCGTTTTTCATTAGAAAAGAGAAAACACCCCTAAGCAAACATAACAGTCCACTAAGGCCAAAATTAATCCCAACAAACCCTAATCACACTAATGTATGATGTGCAAGCCTTATTGTTTCCCCTTTCGCCTCAATTATTTTGGTTTTACCGTGTGTTCTGAAAACATCGACGGCTGAATGCATTTTCGTATAGGGATAACTAATTGCTTACATTGATGCAGCCTAGAACGGTTTTTATGAATTGGAAAATTGATGCGGTATTCGCGTTCACGTGATTATTTACACAAAAAATTACTCTGAATTAAAGTGAAAGTGTTTTTTTATTTATTTTTAAATTAGCTCACTAATATACCTGATGAACTTCACAAGCCGCCTTTTATCTCTTGAATGAAAAGACCCACATTATGAGGTCAAACATTGTGTACTTGGTATCTAATAATCAATACTTAATACATATAAATAAAAAAAAACAGCTTATTTCTTTGAACCATCCTGGGTTCCTTGGTAGGTGGGTACTTTTCTCTTAATTTTCCTCTTAGTTGCTTTTGCTCTTTCGTAAAATTTAGAAAACGTTGGTAACCTCGAAATGAAAATACCCAATTTATCAGTTCAAACATTCTATACATAGGTATCTAATAAGCAATACTTTACACGTCGAACTAATAAAAACAACGTATTTCTTTGAACCATCCTGGGTCCCTTGATAGGTGGGTACTTTTCTCTTAATGTTCCAACTGCTTTTTTTTCCTTCGTAAAATTGAGAAAATGTTAGTAAGTTCGAAGTAAAAATACCCACATTATCAGTTCAAACATTGTGTACATAGGTATCTAATAAGCAATACTTTACACATCCTGGGTCCCTTGATGGGTAGGTACTTTTCTCTTACTGTTCCAACTGCTTTTTGTTCTTTCGTAAAATTGAGAAAAGGTGGGTTACCTCGAAACAAAAATGATCACCATTTAAAATTCCACTGCGACCCGTGTATTGGGAACCTTTGATAATGATATTCGATTCAAAACAATTCGTAGAATAGTAATTTGTCATGTTGTCTAATGAAGAAATGCCCGTTAGCAGTGACGAATTAACGCGATCATTTCTGTGATTTCTGACGTAATGGAGACATCGGAATGAGTAATTTCATCTTATTGGCGAGCCCGTCGGGGATAAGATAAGCCGTGCATTTTGCTGAGCTTGGAATACATCTGTTTGAAAAATGTTGACAATTTGCGTATGCACTGGAAATTGGAGTCATCATAGTAAAGTGAGGTCACCTTATAACTTTCACTCGGTATTCACAACTATCTGGGAGTGCAGCCACAGAAACTGCGTAGGAAACTGGTTTCAAGCGGCTACCTACATAAGATTACGGCTAAAAGCCAGTTGTAAAATTACAAAATAAGCCTTCTAGAAATGCAGTCAAGTATAGGTGCATGAGTGCAAGACTGCTGCGGGTATAGATCCGTTTAATGCGCCGGTGTACGTGTGACCGGGAGATGAGGGAAACACTATAATATTACATCAATATGTATGGAGATCGGACGTGAGTTGAATTATGATGGGAAACATTTGAAGAAACTGCAGAAATATCGGCAGAAGCGCGGAAAGGATGTACATTATAAATAATGCAAATATATAATGCGAGAACACATTAAATGAATGTCCTTACGTCGTACTGTAACAAGCGAGCAAATTTTCATTTAGTAAATTTTCTAATGAATTGTGTGTCTTTGAAAGTATCAACGAACGTTGTAACGTGGCAAAATTCCTCTACACGGGCGGTTGAAATTACAACATTCAAACTCGGAAATGTATGATGATTCTTAGGTAGTTGTACCTGAATGTAAGTAGTCATTGTTCATGTTTAAATATTTTCAAAAGACAAATCTTTTTAAATGCGAAGTAATCTTAAGCTATCGCCTAAATTAGATATATTACGAGACAGTATAGTACAACATTTGCACCTTTTTCACCTGTATTATTTAAGGCGGATGGTTAATTGTGAGGTTTTATTATAATACCATATAAACAAAAATAGAATCAGCGCACTGCAACAAGAGATGCAGTAAAATTACCTTAGAATACATCCAAGACCGTCGCGTCGTATTGACTGCTTGCCATATTTAGGTATAGATTAATAAACCTCTCGTGCCAGAAAACAAAGCTCACACCAAAGAACGTGCAGTCCACAAACATACGTTGCCTGAAGTCGAAAGAAATTAACACCTATTATTGTATCAATGTACATACTTTAAGATATTAAGTAAATATTTGAGTTACTCAAAGAGTTTTCCTGCACAAACTCAAATAATATACAGATATACGAGTATATTTATAAATGCTTTCGAGAGAAATTATAGCAAACTAGTAAGTACGCAAGAGGTTTCATTCCTTCTTCCTTTTCCCATTTTCACAATACAATACCTGTTGTTAAATTTTTTTTATTAGTTATTATACAATTTTTAAAAGCTTGTTTATATACACAAAATCATTACCGACATCCCGAATTAAATATGGGATGTCGTGTGCTTTATTCAAAGATTTGATTAAAATTTTAAACGTCGAAAAAATAAGGAACACACGTGTTTTGCTGCAACACTATATCGCTTAAAAGATTGCTGTTTTCACATATCTGCATACCTACCTATACATCAAATTATCCTCGCATTCGAGCCGCGTCTTGAAGACATATCAAGAACTTCACCACTGGCCAACGAAGGCCAACATTAAAATATCTCACAATCTCATCATCATCTTGCCTAGTCTAGGCATAATACCACACCGCATCGCATTACTCACTAATTCTACTACCTAACCCCAAACAGGCTCTGGCGGCGAGCTTGTAAAAAACCGAAAATCGAATCTCACATCGGAATGTGATGTTATATTAAAATTACAATGTTTAGATATCTTTTCAACGGGCTTTTTATAATATTTAGAATTAAACTTTTCAGTTCATTGAAATAAAAACTTTATTGATAATGGATGGGAATAAAAAATGAACCCGTAAAAAACACATATTTCATAGATATCTACACTTTTACACACAAAATCCGCTAATATACTGACTACTGACCTGTAAAACGACAAAATTCATTCGATATGACATCACACCTGACACACCATAGATTTCGTGTGATTTGGTGGTTTTTTTTATTATTTTAACATTTTAACGAAAAACGAATTGTAAAGAGACGTGGTCGCTACACGTTTTTATGGTGGACCATAGAGACCCCTCTTAGGGTAGTGCTTAATTTTTACCTTCAGGTACGTAAAAAATAGTCGTTAATAAGCAAAATAAGTTTTCTTTTTACTTTTAGTGTAGATATCAAATAAGTTCTATCGTTAATAAAAAAATAAAAAATATTATCGTGCATACAATATGTTTCTTAATACCAATGTACGTCGGTGAAATGTATACATTCCAGGATTACGAGTGTCATATCTCTAAGCTAACAGTGACGACCCACATCCAGTATATTTCGACAATACAAGATGATAACATTGAAATATTCCAAAATATAGCATAATATCTAGGTATGGTACACTCCAGTTGGTTAGTTGGATCGACCACGGTAACCTTGAGCCGGCTGGCGGCACCTACTCTCGACGCGGAGAACAGCCGAAACCGGTTTTGGTTCTTGATAGAAAAAATCTTTTATTTTCGATCCTTCACGATGACGGCTGAATTTCTCTCTGTGCTCCGTCATTTTTGTTTGACAATCGAACTTATGTATTCTGTATTTCAACGCGTGTAATTAACTGGAATTCGTAGGAGATTTTTTTTGTGCTGTTAGTTATTTGTAAATGGATACAATATTGTTGGTTATAAGATCCAAACCACTTGTACTACTGACACTAGGAAGCTACGATTTTTCTACAACTGTCACTCATAAACAGCAACATCGACAGAGTTTTGAAAATGTGATTACAAATTTACAGTAATCACGATTATTATAATAACTAACCACTACACTATTGGGTTCACTTAGTGGATTTAAATTTTGGTCAGAAACTGCAAAGATAACGTGAGTAATGGGCATTAACAGAAACGATATTTTTTTTCATTCAAAGCAAAAAATTGCGACAGCCAAATTAAGGTTCTTATGAGATAATTAAACGGTCATAATTACAGTAAGATAACTCGTTTTTATTAACTGTTTTTCTTACTTTTCTTTAAATGATATTTATTTTGGATAAGATATACAGGGTGTATCGGCACTAACCCGACAAACTTTAACCAGCTATTCCTTAGCACATTTGGAGTAAAAAATGTTATGGGCACTTTGCTGTCCGGTAGCATTTTTTTTCAATTAAAAACAAAAAAAATTAAAATTTCCACACTACATTGTCATTGGCATTGCATTTCGTGTTCAACAGCTGTTATAAGCAAGTATGTCAAAAAGCGTCTTCGCTCTTTCGCACACATTAAATAATAATAGTTAAAAATGAGACGAATGGTGCCTTGCCATTTCGTTGTGATTGTAAGTGTGCGCCAATATAGGTACACACGTGCATTATTCAACGGAATTCGAATAAAATATTTGCCAGATGGGTTTTCAAACTTTGACAAAGGATAAAACAGTGGTGACATGTGGTGAAAATATGAATAATAAATTTTTTATTAAAAAAAACGTTACCGGACAGCAAAGTGCACATAAGATTTTTTAATCCAAATATGCTAAGGAATAGCTGGTTAAAGTTTGTCGGGTACGTGCCGATACACCCTGTATATACTGGTTTTCGAAAAACGTTTTAAAGTGAATTTGGCCAAAACTATTGGTTATTATAATATTGTGTACGTTTCCTAACACAAGTTCAATTTTCTGTAAAATAGTTTATTCATGCAGGTATTTAAATCAAAAATAATAATAAACACATGGACTTTGTGGACTGGATGGATAGTCAAACAGATGCAAGAGGCAGCCGATTAGTTTACCATTGTATTAGATATTATAATTGTGGGATTTGTGAAGCTGTAAGTATTAATTTAAAAAATATTTGCTTTAAACCTGCAAAATTACAGATAAAATACCCAGACACACTATCGAAATTATTAATGTTTATTTCGACTCAAAAATATTAATTATTAATTGATCTTAAATCTGACAAAAGTCACGGCACGCCCACTCTTCTGAGATAATAGTTACTTAGTTTGTGTACGTTATACAGGTATCTAGTTTTATTATGGGATAAAGATTCCACCTCGCTGTAGGAGGTGGGACCGACCTACAAGATTACGAATAACACGTCGTGATCAATTCTCAGTACGCGGGGATGGAATGGGTCCCATGATTGCTCTGAAACCTGTATATCCATATTTAAGGTTTCGAACTAATAAAACCTACCTTATTGAAGTTTTGTGGCTTCGGCGGGTAAAATTAAACGCGATTATCGTAGGCAGATAGGTAGCGGCGAATTATTACAATGCCAAAATAACTCCCCACTATTTGTGTGAATCCATCTTTTAGGAACATACATACATAATATTATACTTTAATTATTCTTCACTTCATAATCTTTCGCAATGACGACCTCCCAGGAAAAGCTTTATCACCTTGAACCTAGACCGAACGGTCACTCGTTAAAAATTGTATGCATTTTCGCATGCAAATTCTGCCTGAAATGGTTTTGGCTAGGACAGGACAGGATTTGAAAATTAAGATTTCACTTTCCCTGTTCTTACCCTTTCCAACCTCAGTTTATACTCTAGATAGAACCAAGGTGTGAGTATTTTCAAATACGCGTGTTGTAGTATGTGGGTACTTACCGCCAACGGTTGTTAGGTAATTATCATTATTTAAAAAGCTTCTCATTTGTGTAGGTTGGTACAGCCCTACATGTAAAAATGAATAAAAAAAGAATTGGTTATGGGATTTTTAAGGGTTAACCCCGTACCTATGTAACCCATTTCGCCTGCCCTTACTCATAGAGAGGACTGACCCTTGGACGACGTAAAAATTAAGTATCTTCGCCAGCGATGCGAAAGCGGTGGCCAGCGAGTGCTATCATAAAAAAATATCCTTAATCATTTTCTAAGGCGAAAACAGTCTTAAGGTCGAAACACATTATTAAAACCCGACGCGACCCGATGAAACGCGATGCGTGTTGAGTCGAATCAAATGTATTGTTTTCTTATGACAAGAAACACACTATGAACATCCGACGCGACGCCATGTCGGATGTTCATAGTGTGTTTCTGGTCATAAGAAAACAATACATTTGATTCGACTCAACACGCATCGCGTTTCATCGGGTCGCGTCGGGTTTTAATAATGTGTTTCCACCTTTATGGTAAATCATTGCATGGCTTAGAAATCTTGAAAAATGAGTGTGCTATCTTGAATAACTATTTTGTCTATCCGTATTTAATGTCTTTTTAAAAGGTATTTTGTCGATTGTACACTTCGGCTGTCACGTATTTACATTTTAGCTGTCATTTCTTTTGATTGATCAACATTCACTTTGATTTACGTTGTTTTCACATCGCTCTGTGTTGATTTTCGAACAACAAAATATCTTAATTTATTTTGAGAGCAAAAACTGTGTAAATGAGCAAATCCTTGAAATGTTAAGTGACAGTTGTGTAAATCAGGGATATCGTGAGGAATAAAAAAAATTGTGGCAGTATGAAAGTTTTCTTTTAACATCAAAATGTCTGTAAATTGTTGGGTTATTTGATTTGTGAGTACCTACAACCTACATATAAGGCATTAGAGGATTTTACTTTTATAGCGCCATTTTGTGTTAAAACCACCTCAAGAGCGCTCAACAACGGGCCAAGACAGAACGAAATGTGAACAGCAATAAATCTATTTTCTTATTGAATAAATGAAAAATATGTAATAAACAGTACCTACGGCGTCTTGTCAACTTTTCGTTGAATATTTTATTAAGCTCATGAGGAAAATGAAACTGAAAATTGTAGCTTTGCAATAGAAATTCAAAAAAAGATCTGTGCAAATTTTAAGAATTTCTGTTACATAATATCCATAAAAAATTTAATTGAATAAATTAATCAACTCTTATTAGCCATCGCCTGGTCAGTCGCTTCATTAATACAAACATTCGACCCGATCCCTTTGAATCACTAGATTTATCAAGTATTAATACTTATATTAATATTAATTCACCAACACAAGATGTCTTAAATAACTTAAAAAACGTAACTCCTAAAAAACTTTCCAACTACTGACAGTACGCTATCTTTTATATGTAGCTTCTCGTCGTGTAATCTTGTAAGATACTTAAGTTTATGTCAACCAGTGACCAACGACGACTTAAAACACAGATTAATTTGTTTATTTTTTTTTTACTTTTTCTATTCAATGACTCTCCTACTAACTGGCATCTAGTATGAAACTATTTGGAGAATTCGACTGTTGTTAATTCTATTGGTAACAGGACGAATCAACGTAATGACAATTCAACGTACTTTTAAATAGTGATATAAAAGCATTAAAAATGATAAAACAAAAATAGGATACATAGGTTACGTAGTTAAGGTTGATCTGTTAGTTTTTTTTTCATTACCTTTAATGACTTTTTATCACTTTTTTAAATTGTGTTTTTTGTCGTTGTGTTGAGTATAATGGAACCCAAAATAGTTTTATTTTATTAGTTCCGAACATTATTGTATTTGATAGCTTTTCGACCAACTGACAAAGAGTATTCGTCATTTTCACATAGCACAAACAATGTTTTTGACTACAAACAAGGTTTTTCAACGAAAATCTACTGACTTTCCACAACTTGCAACATAGAATACCAAAATAGTTTTAGTTCCAAACGTAATTGTATTCGATAGCTTTCTGACTAACTGGTAATAAGTATTCGACATTTTCACATAGCATGAACAATATTTTTGACTAGAGTAAAGTTTTGAATATTACTTACGAGCTGCCACAACTTAGATTTTAATGGTTTTTCGATATTTTATGTTGCAAGCTTTATTGAATTTGATAGTTTTCTTAACCGACACCTAATGTGATTGTATTTAGAGAATTCATCATTAATTCCACCGCATAAACCAAGCCATTAATTTGGTTAAACACAGCTAATAGTAGCAGATGTGTTGCGGTAGATAATATTAATTTATTATCTAAACGCGTAACAACTGTTCCAAAGTTGGTAGAAAACGCCGTAATATATTACTATCCCAATAGCGTCTAATCGTATCCATTTTCGTAAACCAGAGTACGTCATTTTTCAACGAAATGTTGACATTTTTTAAAATTTTTGTTTTGTGTGTAATACAAAGAAAAAGAATTTCGCTTGTAAGAATCTAAAGCTCTGTCAGAATCTCTTCGTCTTCTCCATAAACGACGCGTGCATCAAAATATAATATCTTAAGAAAGAAAGTACTTATTTCTGGCTATAGAAAACAATCAAAAACCTAACTTGCTTTTTTTCTGTCTTGCTGTCATTCTGTTTTGTTGTCGTTTATAAAAAAGCTAGACTGTGAGCTAGCTTCGATGTGACTTCTCCCGTTTACGTGAAAAGTTGCAACGTAGCTCCCTATCAGAGGCAGGACCATTTAATGGAATCTAATATATCGTGTTATTATATTGTATGTTCACATCTTACCTCATAACCAGAAGTAAAATTTTTGCTACCCAGCATGCATTCGTCGGTTTAGAGAAAGGGGGACAGGTAACTCTCAGTGGCAGGACCAAATGCAAGCTATGTTATTTTATTTGTTCTCATCTTACCTCATAACCAGAAGTAAAGTGCTAGCTTGCTTGCCACCCAAGATAGATTGTGGGAGAGATACACAGACACGTGCTTTGAGTGCCTAGGGGACCAGAACCGAAAGGGGCACGCAGTATCTACCTACCTACCTAACTACTAAACTTGCCTCACAATGGCGCTCGCCCACGCGGGTCTCGGGTCCTGCCGCTGAGAGTCCCGCTTCAACCTCTCTTTCTGTTACATGCATCGTTAATTAGAAGAGAGGAGAGGTTTCAACGGAGATAACAAAAGTATGCTTCTAATAGCGCACAATCGCACGGCCCCCGGTACTTTTACATATGTTTATATACCTTTGATGTTTAAGAGAAGATTCAATAGGTTTATAATGTATGGTCTTTCGTATGAGAGCTCCGTTGTAACCTCTTTTTTTAATTCGCATGCATGGTTTTTGAAGCAAACGGATTAGTTGCAATCAATTACGATAAATAACCTACCTACTTTACAAAAACCGTTTATTTATTTATCAATATAAAGTTTTTTTACATAAATTTTTCGACATCTGTCTCACTAGGGTACACCTGTGTCGAGACAGACGTATTCAGGTGCTTAAAGATTACTTACAAAGAGGCTATTATAAAATTATTGAATCTATTATTTTATTTTGTATATGAATTGTTGTTACTGTTTACGTGTAATTTGGTTTACATATGTTTGTGATAGTGGGACGCCCAATACTTATTATCCATTTCTTTATTTCATGTTTGAATTTGGTCATTGACTGTGTTCGTCTAATAGTGGCTGGTAGTATATTGTATAGTTTGCAAGCTATGTATTTAAAATGTCTTTGCCCAAAGGTGGTTTTAACAAAAGGAGTTTGGAGAAGTTCTTTGTTTTTGGCTCGGGTATTGTGTATCGTTTGAGTGGGTTTGTATAGTGTTTTGCTGTTTTAGTGTAAATTATTCAAGATGGATCTTGCAAAGAGCTGTTTTATGTCCATAACGTTGATAGTATTGAAGATAGTATCAGTGCTGGTAGAAAGAGTAAGTTAGAGAATTATTTATAATTAAAGGAATTTTTATTCAATAAAAATAAATAAAATATCACCTACAGTATAATTATTTAATACTTCTGATTGACAGAGAGCTCGTATAAACGCATTTTCGTGTTTTCAGTTCAAAAAACCATTGTTTATTTTTTCGATTATGCAGAGTCACCCACTGAAGCTTTTTGTTTTTTGGTTTTTTGAAACTCGATATATATATCGAGTTTTAAGGTAAGTAATTATTGGTCTTTCGGCTCTTTTGGGTATTAAAAGTTAAGTTCGTGTAATCATATTACACTAGGTAGGCTTTTCTCGTGTACCTCGGTGCTGCCAGCCAAAGGTCGGACTCGAACCCCAGCATCGACAGTTGAAATAGGTTCGGATAAGGTACGCACCTAGGTACCTCCACTTCTCAAGGTACTCAGTGGACACTTTCTAAATCATCAGGGTGTAAATAATCTTTTACTTTAAAATACTTATTTTTAATACGTAAACAGAAAGTATATTCCTCTTGAAATGCTATGGCTTATATTTGCCTGAAAATTACAGCTTTTGTTTTAGACTTATTCAAGATACCACACTGCAGTAGACTTTCTAGCACAGCATAGCATGACATTAGGAATTAAATTGAATTAAATTTCTTAAATAGTTGATATTGCTCTTATAATCTTGTGCTCTAAATGAATGATTTATCTGTCGTTTATTAAATTAAATTAAAAAAAAAAAAATTGTACCAGCGTAAATTGAAAAATACATTTTTTTTTTTTCGTTGATAAAATAAAGAGGTTACTGTACTGACCCCTTACCGAGAGTTACATTATTATTGAGTTATAGGGAACTTTTAATAAAGAAAATGTGCTAACAACTTCCCAACGCATGGTAAACTCAAGTTCATCGCACAACTGAGCAATTTTAATGTTTCTTTGTTCTCCAGTAACCCGAGCTTAAAAGCATATTTTACTCTAAGTTTAAGGACTGTTTTCCTCTTACTCCTTGCGCTCTCTGCTTTGGAAAGGTTTAGTCTCGCAGCGTTTCCTCGCTTACCTTATCATGTTTAATTTTCAAATGTAATTCCGAGAGTTGAAAAATTAAATTTAAATAACCTTAACATTATTTTTGTTTACATTCGCTTCTTTTATATACCTATTCTTATGTATCCATTCAAGTTCCTACTTAATGACACTAGTTTGTGAGCGCATGTAATTATACATTCCAACTAAATATTACGACCTTTGTAAATTTATAAAATACATCTAAGTATAATTTCTGTGAAAACTCTCTCTTCACCCGACAAAAAATGATATTTAAAAATAATAAAATTCAATAATTTTATTATACTTCAAGGGTAACACGTTAATTTTGTACTCACCCAAAATATAACACGGAGCCGCCGATGAAAAGTGAAATTGTTTATATTGGAAACTAATCGAAGGCCATTAAACTTATTTTAGTAAAGCACAAAATGATAAACGGGAAACTTTTCGGGAACCACACACGATCCTTAGAGTTTCAATGATTGCCACAAACTTCACACCAACAAAATTGATATTCAATACATTCATCGATGTTATCCAACACAGTCGGATCTCTGGATCGGAACAGAGTCCATGGAGTGATCAAACTAAGTTATCGTTAAACAAGCGACAAACTTATGACAAAACCAAGATGCGTTTCGCGCGGTGTATTAGTGCACGAGAGCCATGTGTCGGATAAAGGATTATAAAAGTTATTTATAAGTTTAGTGTAAAATACTGCGCGCGGACTCTTGTGAGGTTGGGAAGCGACGTAACTTTACCACAAACACAACCAGCCGGCAGAACTTGCCGGCAGGCAATGAGGCAATGTCGAATACTCCTAACTCGGTTCGCGCGAGGCCAGCACGCTACCAGTAGTTGCTTTTTCTTTACACACAAGCCAAAAGCTCCGTGAGGAACCTCGTTTCTTCAATCGCGCAACCGCAATGAACTTTTGCTTTTGTAGAATTTTAGTAGAGCCGCGTTTCAATTTACTGAAAACTCTCAAACCAACTTGAGAAATATCTTTCGTGCTTGCTTTTATAAGAATATTTATGTATAGCTATTATTTTTCTGTATAGACATAATACAAAAATAATAACTTTAATAAAAATAAAAAATAATAAGTGCTATTGTTTTTTGGTCTCGGTTTAAAAAAAACACAGGAACTTTTTTTACCAATAATTCTAACATTTAGCTTAGTGCTTAGTTTTAATAAACTGATCAAGAAAATATACTTTTTTTATGGAAAAAACTATTGAAGCTTGAATCTTCCTTGAATGTTACTTCGGGAAGTCATTAAGAGGAAACTACAAACCAAAAGTGTGTATATTCTTGGTTTACTTTAGTAGGTAATAGGCATTAAAATCGCTTGACAAACGGAGTAGAAAGCAAGAAACGTTCGATTTCAAGCACAAAACTGGTTTTTATTTATTTTGTAAATAATTTTATAAGAAAGCAAAAATGTTAATCAAGTGAAACTGTCACATATAATCTTAGCTATAATACTGTATTTTTAAAAGTTGTTTCCTTTACGCGTTCATACATTTCTAGTGAAAAAATATTTTTTTTAGTAGTTTAAATTTATATTTTTTATTTAGTAATTTATAATTTTATTTGTATTCTACTCAAGCGAAACGATAGGAAAACCTTCAATTTATCTAAAAAATATTTTTTGGCATTCACAATGTACAAACCTTCAATTTATCTAAAACACATTTTTTTGCATTCACAATGTACACCAATTCGTTATAAAGATTAATCAAATAGTGATTTAGCATTAAGATTCGCCTTAAACGTGTGTACTTACAAAACTTTAGCTAATTATAATTTGTGAGATAAAACACGTCATTACAGTTGGTATCAAAATCGCAGTTAGTCAATTATTTTGTGGGATTTTAGAAGGAAGTATTTAGTTATTATGGAAGTTATTTTTTATAATTGCTTGTGTGGATTGATTAATTATAATATGACGATATCCGATAATTCAATATACCAAAAATCCTTGCCTGCTTTAATAACGTTTTTGCGAAAGCGTAATAAAAATTGCCGACGCACGAAATAAATCACGAAAAACTCGTTGATCAATTCATAAAATGTTGTATTTTGCAAATATTTAAATACTTGGGTGCCAATTAGACTAAGTGAGTACTTTTGGAATACCACCTACTGGAGTGTGTCGTGTTTATTTTTTATTATTTTTTTATGTGGTTTAACGTTCGACACTTCATTTTATTTCGCTTGGCAGCCGTTCAACTGAAAAACATTAAATACTTTTTTCAGATACAATGAAAAAATTGTTCGTTTATATTTATTTTTAAATATCTTTTCTTTTTTATATTGAATTAACATTTTTCCCGTGAAAGTTCATCAAAAAAATTAACATAAAATAATATCAAAAGAATGAAGCTTCTATTTTATGTTCATACTAGCGCAGACCCGTGAAAAATCGCGGGATATTATAAAATAATAATTAAAGACGATCAAAAAATTACCTTAAATTAACTTTTTTTTTAGTTTTACTATAAAACATTGATATTATTATAATTTTAAAAATAACAGAAAAGGCAGATTATCTGCAGGTTCTACAACAAGGCGGTTTGTCTGCGGGTTCTACCATTTTTTTTTGTTTTTTTAATAATCATTTTTAATGATAAATTTAATTTCACGACAATGTCTATGCACTGGTCTCTTCTTCTAATTGGGGCTGCTTCCTTTATCATGTTTCCAATATTCCTCCCCTGACAATTTGAGTAAATTTTGTAGATAGGTATCTCAAAAACTCTACGGCGTTTGTCCTTAAAAAACTATACTTGTTTACTCAAACAAAAAAATTAAAAACCCCCACTTTTTCCACATTTATAAATTTTGTTAATAGTAGCATTAATCAACACATCCTATTCTTGTCTTATTCAATTTCTGTTTTTTTTTTTTTTTTTTTTTGTCCAGTTACTTAAAAGATCTTAAATAATAACAGAACTTGAAAATAACTTTCACAGAACGTGAAATTAACTTTGAAATTTGAAGAATTGTTCGAATTCTCTGAAACAGCCCGTCCTTACTTCTGTCAAAAGTGTAAAGAAAAGAATAACATATTTCAAATACAGAATTATTATTATTTTATACAAATTAAACAAAATTACTTTGTTTGAACCACTATATTTTCTATATCAAATCCGACCGGTTTCGAAAAATCTGGGGCGAATTACATACATAGCATTAAAAAATAATGGATGTACATATTAACAAAGTTGTGAACTGGGGGTTATTATTAATAATTTTATATGTGGTTATTATGTTTTTATTATGATTATTAATTATTAAAATACAATAATATTGGTATCTACTCATCCCCTGTCTGACACTTTCTCAGTTCCACTTTTGGAAATTTAAAGTTCGTTGAACTTGATTAATTTTAGGCATTAGGCAGGAATCCGTAGGAATATTTCACATCACGCATACATGCACCGACAACCGAAATTCGTGTTTTAATAATAAAATTTTCAAATCGCCTACTTCCGATGGACGCAAAAGAGATATCATGTTAAAAATAAATGATTAAATCTAATTCGAAATAATATTTGAAATATTTCGAAACTAAATTAAATAATTAAATTAAATCAAATGATGTTTCAGTAGAATTTTTTTCACGTACATGGGCATAAGACGTACCTATAGGTAGGTTTGTGGGTACAAGTGAGTTAGGTACGTATGAATCCATCTCTCCCGCTGTGGTCCCCAAGTCAATGGGTCGAGAGAGTCTGGCTGGAGAGGTCAAATAAACAACAACTTGAATGATACTTTATATAGGTATACTACATGTGTAACTAAATTCTAATTTTCCGACACCCGCTAACTAATTTGGTACCTACTTTGATATTTTCTAACTACTGTGTAGATTCCGAAGGGCCCAAAAACTCCCTTTACTAGGAGCCAATGGATGCTGTCATAGAGGCATACATTTTCGACATTTCCGCTTTTTGGTAGTGTCGATAGTGTTAATACCTCCCTAATTGATTTCAAGTGTTCATAAAAATTGAAAGTGATTTGTAAATATTTTTTTTGTATTATTTATTTACTTCTATTTGGTGATTTCAACCGGTTCACAGACAGACTTTTAATAATCCATTCAGCATTGATGTTTTTTAAGGATCAGTTAGGATATCTTAGTAGATGAAAGCACCTATTTAGTTTTTGTTTTTATATCTGGAAACTCAAACACCATGTGTTTTTATATAACTATATTTTATAGATGTCACATCTGACATGTAAAAATATAATATTTTTTTAACGCGCGATTGTTTCTCTATCCGCACAGACCGACTGAGCGACATCAACACCAAGCAGGGAACAGCTAGTCTTTAATAAATACATTTTTTAATAAATATTGACCCTGTCAGATCTGAATTAAAACTGGCTGTGATAAAATGAATTTAATTCTTGAACTGTTTGAAAATTATGAAAGTAAAAATTAAATTTTGACCGGTCAGTGGTTTAGTGGGCATAGCGCTTGGGTCTCACCCGAGCGTCGCGTGTTCGATTCCTCGGCTGGCTAAGTCCTCCATCACAACACAAGCAACATTTTCGGCTTTCTGTGGTGGTAGTAGGAGATTTTCAAACATTGTTGGGTTATTCGTAACCTGGGAATGTTTGTCTTTCTTTTAAAAAAAAAAAAAATTTAAAACACATTGCTGAAATATTTGTTTTCAATACTATGTTATGTTATTGCCACATATATTTGAAATAACATTAGGTCTCTAAAGTATTTTTTCATTTAAATTTACAAATCTTACAATTTACATATGGAATAAGGAAGTCTATGATTGTACACAGAATTACTTAAAAAGCTAAATTTCTTACCGTTTGAACTGCCAATGTACTATACACTAAACTATATACTAAATTAATTTACTCCACAATGAGAGAAGAAATAAAGCACCCTTCTTTATTCTACGGTAAATTATGTTTTGTTTACTTTGTACTTTTGTGAACTTTGGCGGTCCGTGACTTTCAGTGGCTAGAGTGGTAAATTAAATAGGATTGAAAAATACCACAGTGGTTTTTTTCTTGCTCAAAACATTTTTTTATTCTAAATTTCATTTTTTTGTATGAGGATGCTGCGTTTCCACAAACTGAGAGAGTATTGAAAATCTTCAAACCAATAAATTTAATTTAAAAAAAATTCGTGATGGTAGAAGCAAAAAAAATAAATTGCTTTTTTGAATATTTTTCCATAGAAGAATATTGTTTTCTCCATACAAACCACTCACTTTTTTACCTTAAAACGTTGACATTTGGAAAAAATTGATATGTTTTTCTTGTACTATCACGAGTGGAGTCACTTCCCGAGGTTTGTGCACTTTATCCCTGGACACCATGTATTTTCACCTACAACAACATCAATAATGTCGTATTTTTCAATCTTTCTACATAAACTCATTGAAAAGTCACGTATTTCCGTGGTGTATGCATAAAAAACCCACGTGGTATACAACAGCTGTCATCTAGAAAGAAAATATAGGTGTAATGGAGAGCACTCCTTCTTCTCAAGCGACAGATCTTGATACATATTTTGGCATATTTACGTAAAACTTAATTAATATTATAATTCTGTGAACGATCATAAAATTCCTTATTCTGTATGGTAAGTGTATGATTTGTAATTTTAAATGAAAAAATCTCATAGAGACCTAATGTTACTTCAAATAAATGTGGCAATAACTTTAAAGTATTAAAAAAAATGTTGCAGCGTTTTTGTTCAAATATTTCCATAATTTGCAAATAGTTCAGGAATCAAATTCATTTTATCACAGCCAATTTTAATTCAGATCTGACAGGGTCAATATTTATTCAAAAACGTATTTATTGAAGACTAGCTGTACCCTGCCACGTGTTGCTGTCGCTCAGTCTGTCTGTGCGGATAGAGAAACAATAACGCGTTTTGCTTTTAAGGTCCAACAGATGGCACTGTTTAAAAAAATATATAGGTATTACCTGTTAGATGTGACATCTATATAATATAGGTATATAAAAACAAAACCGTATTTGAATGCGAAATTGTGTCAAAATTGAAAAGCAATCAGTGAAGAACTTTTGGAGATTTAAGATTTTGAACGAAAGAATATTTTCATTTTTTTTTTATATTTATATCTATCAGTTTTCAATAACTAATTTCGAAAGTAGAATACTCAAATTTACTGTCCGTTTAAAAAAATATTTTATTTGACGCCCTTGTTTTGTTATTTAGAGACAGTATGTTTGTCACTGTATAGAATAATTAAATAGGATAACAAATCAAGTAATATTCGATTAGTTAAGCACAAGCTGAAACTAACAAAACAAAAAGTATTATTTTTTTTCTATTTCCGTTTGATAAAAAAAGTACGCAAATGGCTTATTTTAACGACTTGGTAATCAGCTATTTTTTTAAATGAATAACTAACCACAATAGTGAGAACACTGGCCGACAGGGCTTAGGTCTGGTATTTCAGTAATCTTTAGTAATGGTATTCGTCTTATCATGTCAGGGTTTCTAGCATAGACCAACTTAACGGACGTAAATATCTCTCTTAGCGGCAGGCGTTGAACAATAACTGATATTCCGACCCTTTACTCATGGCTAGGAACAAGTAAAACGTTAACATAATTTACATAATAACTCACATATCTAATATGAACTAATAAGTGTTTAATTAAAAAAAAAATTGTTACTTAATTTATTTTTTTAGTACATATTTAAGTAGGTACTTAGATAGAAAAAATATATAATACCGTTGATAATATTATGTTAAATTTTATTTTTTATCTTTCAAAATGCTATCTTATACTTAAGAGAGATAAGAATCTACAGTTACTTTTTATTTCAAGTTTAAAAATGTTATTTATGTTCCTAATAACTTGATCTTCATTATTGTTCTTATTTAAATTTAAATTTACGAATCTTTTGCGCGGTTTTATTTCGATTACTTTATAAAAATGACTAGCCATTTAATAAATAAAGATTCGAAATTTTAAAATTGGAAATTCATATGTCATACGGCATATATTCTGGTCTAGTAATGTGTAATTTCTATCACCTAAGAAATTCTAAAAATATAGTACTCTAGGTTTCATTTGTCTTATACTGATTTATAAATGTGAAAATTTTAACTATACAATTGTAAATATTCTCCAAAATGCCCTGGAAAGAATCTCAGACCTGCGATGTCCCGAAAGAAACCATTCATCTGTTCTCAATGCAATTTCTAATGTTATTCAAATTGACCCTGGTAATAAATTACATCTTTGCGATTATTTCAAGGATAAAGAAACCATCCTGACTCTTCGAATGCAATTAACAATGTTCTCAAAATTAGTTTTGATAGCATCGCCATTCCATTGTAAGAATATTATGTACTAAATACACAATTTGGCTGTCCTGAAACGGGAATCCTTCCCAGTTAGGCAGACAAAGGTTCATTTTGTTTTGAATCGTTTGTAATTTATATATATATATATATAAAATTAAATAAATAAAATAAAAAAATTACTCTTCAGAATAGGTGACATACAACTTAAATAAAATTAGCAAATACCTGTTTTCAACTGATCCTAAAAGCAAAACGTTTTAATCTACATATCTACTGATTTGAAAGAAAACTGAAGTCGCCAATTTACAGAGACCTTTCGATAACTATATTTCGATAAAATTAAAAACAATATTAATAACTCGTGGATAAAAGATAAAAGCAATAATTACAAGTTACGCATATTCGTTATTATAAGTTATGTACAAAAATATGTCACCTTGCATGCGAAATTTATAATTTTGATTCCCCTTAAAATATGAAGAATTGTATTACCTCCCACTTACGTTTTGTAAATTCTCCCAGTCCCAAAATGAGTTTTACAACTCATCGGAATTTCTATGTAGCAAGAAATAAATAATAAAAAGTTACGAAGTGCGTTTAAGAGGCGCCTTACAAATGGATTAGAGGCAATCTGTGTAGCTTACAAGCTGAAAATTAATATTTTGGAATCCTCATAATTTTGATTATTATTTATTTTTATACCGATGAACGTACTTTTTAGGTTTTTACTTCGAAATGTTTAGTAAAATTATAGTAAAAGTTGCTAATAGAAACGCTTTTCTTCTTTTTTATAACATTACTGAACTGTTTGAAGATGTCCACTGACTCGGCATAAAGATTACCATTGGTATTTGGAGCAATGAGGAGTACCTTCATATTATTGTAGTTAGTCCAAGAATTTATGCACTGAAATAAATCCCGACAAAAGCTGGACTATTAAATGCTTCATTTACAATAAATGTTGAATAGATTGCGGAATAATCTTTTTCAGTCGCCAAATAAACGCCTAGAAAATTGAATCTAGACAATCTGCGTAGATTGCGGAAGTATATTTTTAAGGTGCCAAACAAGCTTCTTTCGAATGGATTTTAACTGCATAGCTTTGACTTATAGATTGCGGAATAATATAATTTTTGGATGATTTTTAAAGGGCCGTGATATGTAGAAAATTGCTTGGTACTTGCACAATTTTTTTCCAAGACCATATGATCCTGCTAACCATAAATATGTACATAAATGACAGCGAACTTAGCACGTGCTTCGAGATGACCATCGCGAGTGCCAAGATTTAGACAATTGGTATTACATTTTAAATATGAATATTTATATACAGAAAAATTCTTGTTGGTGTTAACTATTATTATTTTTTTATAAACCTAATATGGTCAATAACTATTTCACTTGCCAAAACTGCATCAACTACTCTATACTATATTATTGCTGAATATGTTGGAATAATAATATATTTGATCGTCAACGTGAACTTCGGCAACCTCTGATCAAACTTAAGCCCCCTACAGACCATTCAATTTGGTCGGTTCAACCATTGCCCTGTTGCGTACAGATTTCATTAGTTACTGTTCTGGGAACACACGCAGCATGCCTATTACTTTATTTAAAAATATGCGGTCACTCTTATATCATCGTTAACTATTAACACGAATTGAAAAAGACAAACATGGGAACAGTGGCTCGTGGAACAAAAAAAATCAAGTCACATGATGCTAGTAAAAGAATAAAAAGTTACGTTTTACGGTGTTATTCATTGCACCCTTTTCAATACATTTTTTCATCGGTTCAAAAATGAATGCGGATCAGAGTGGAAGATTGAGTGGACTCTCAGTAGGTATCGTCCTTCATTTAAACAACCATTCAGAATTGAAAGTTTGCTTGTAATAGATTTGGCCGTGCTTGGTGACAAGATCTGAATAGCCAGTTACTTCCCTACGTTCCTCAACTACCTTAAGATTCTTATTTTTTTATTAATTTATAGAGCGGAGACGGTTTACATATAGTTTCTATGAGCACTTTGACCACACAGGCCCATTATGCTATATCCTATTTTTCCTCATTTCTTTAACAGTCACCTGGTCCCTTTAAAAAGTTCACCAGTATCTTCTTCTGGTTCCACGATGTGTCTTCTCAAGTCTCATCTCTCCTCTCTAACCCCCCTTGGTTCTCTGAAAGCCCCACGAAGGAAGAGAGGCTCATCTCTCCTCTCCACTCCTCCTTAGTTACTTTCAGCTTCACAACATACCCCAATTGGGGATTCCATAGTCATTGGGACTCTTGTGTGGTTTCACGTTTAAAAAAATTACCTAAACGGATGGCCAATGAATATGTTCCGAAATACCCACAAGAAAATTAAATTCCTCATAAAATCCCCACTAGTTCCTTTACCTCAAAAATAAAACAAATAAGGTTGAAATTAGCATTTATTTTTTATTATCTAGTGTGGTTCAGGTTTTAAAATTCAATGTGGTTGGGTAATCAAGTAATGGCCAGAATCCCCGTTTCTCCCCCACAAAAATGATCCCTCCGCAAAAAACCCTATTCTTGAAAATCTTAGAAATTCACGGCTATTCGGGGAATTCTTCACTAATTGGCAACCCTGGCATGGATGTTGTAGACGTAGACTATGTTTATATTACTCACGTAGACTGGTTGTGATAAACCAGCATATTCAGTCGTACCAACCAATTTTTGGTTTAATGTTGTTGTTTTATTCATTTTTAATTGACGATTTATAAATTCTAAGTATAATAATAATAAGAGAAACGCACATATTAGACAACTACAAACCTATTTTCTTGGTCTCAAACCTCTCAAAAATATTTGAGAAATGTATCAAAAATAGAATAATGTATTACCTAGAACAAAACAAAATTCTGTCCCAAAATCAATATGGCTTCAGAACAAAACTAAGCACTGAAGATGCAATATTCGATCTGACTAAAAAATTATACACATTTGTTGATCAAAATAAAAAGAGTTATATTAGCTATATTCCTAGACTTAAGAAAAGCTTTTGATACGGTAAATCACAATCTACTTATTAAAAAAATTAATCAAATAGGTTTAAAAAATGATACACTAAAAATTCTTACTAGCTTTCTCAAAGACAGAAAACAAAAAACAAAAATAGGGGATTTTTATAGTACTGAAAGAGGAATAAAAAATGGAGTACCACAGGGAACTGTGCTTGGCCCAATTCTCTTTCTAATATACATAAACGATTTATGTGATGTTATAATCCCTTGTAAAATTGTATCTTACGCAGATGATACAGTAATAATAGTGAATGGAAAATCCTGGCCTGAAACTTTTTTGAAGGCAACAAAATGTATTACATATGTCTCATCATGGCTAAAAAGTAATAGACTCTTCTTAAACTATAATAAAACATTTTACCTAACCTTTTCTAAAAATAGTAAAAATAAACCCCCTAATAACCTTAAAATTCGAATACATAACGTTAACTGTAATCAAGAAATATGCTCATCTTGCTTTGAACTCGGAAAAGTTGAAATGATTAAATATTTAGGTATTGTTATTGATACAAAATTAAATTGGCAGTCACAAATTAATAATACCGTCTGTAAATTAAGATATCTTACATACACATTTTACAGACTAAAAGAAGTGCTCAATGTTGAAAAACTGAAAATTATTTATTTTTCTTTGGTGAAATCTTCACTCATATACGGAATAATAGGATGGGGCAGTGCGCTTAATGCACATATCAAACCTTTACAAATAATTCAAAATTATACCATCAAAGTTATGTATAGTCGGAAAAGAACATTTTCAACGGATGAGTTATACAAAGAATCTAAACTATTCTGTCTCCGTAAACTATTTATTTTGCAAACTATGAAATACATCTTTAAAAACAAAAATAAATTCGAAATAAATGAAAACAGAACCAACATTAGAAATAATAATGTATTTTATACTCCCCAAACGAACACAAAACAAATGCAAACACACTGCAGTTTCATTGGACCTCGTACTTTCAATCTTTTACCGAAAAATATTCAAGTGATAACTAAACTTCCTCAATATTTAAAAGAATTAAAATTATGGCTTTTCGATACAGCAGTTGAAACTTTTTTTATTTAATTTGTATCAATTTATGTTTCTCATAAAATATTCACCATAAATTACATATATTACAATAAACACTTATAACTTCACTTTACACTATTATAAACACTTTTTATACAAAACGCTTATACAAAATGAAATCTTGTTTTTATTTTATATGCCCACAATTTGTTTATTTCTAGGTACAATAAAATAATAACTCAAATATATTACCCACGCACAGGCTGCGCCTTAGTGGGTTCCCATTATTCTTATTGATTTATATAATATTGTATGTAATTAATGTAAAAATTGGGAAAAATAAAGGAATTAAAAAAAAAAATAATAATAATAATAACATGTAAAACGTACAAATTCCGAATCAGCGTTTGTTGATCTATATGAATATATTTTTATAAACCATAATGTTTTTAACTGGTGTTCCTTAGTGGCATATAAAAAAGAAATTGATATTTGTAAATAACAAATTCGATAAAAGCCGAACCATGGCAAAGTTCTCAGTCAAACCAAAATAAATAAGTTTCTATAGCTCGACTATATAAATTAATTTAAAATATTTAAAAGAACAGTGACTTTTCTATTTTAGAAAAAAAAAATCAAATGCTTGCCTTACCAAAGTAACTGCCGAACACGCCTAATAATTTAATAAAATAATGTACTGTATTTAATATTCTACCATGGATTTAATTTATATTGCAGCCCTCGGACTAAATAAATATTATAAGCCATGATGCACATAACCCCAAATATCTAAATATTATGTATCTATAATGGTTGATGGTGTAGTAAACATGGGTAAGTGGTGCACTTCAAGAGTCGCATCTAGGCTTGATGTTTTTATAAATGGTTTCTTTACTGCATTTTATAAAAATGTTATTGTGTTGCTTTTAACCGACGATCTGAAACTCTTCAAACTTACAAACCTTTAGAAAATTGAATTCAACTTCCAAAGCTTTAGAAAATTGTATATTCGTATAAACGATTGTTTGTAAACTCAACAAACTTTATTTAAACAGTAGTAATTGCCACATAATAAGATTTTTCAGAATAAGCATTACTATCAATAAAGATTAAATTAATGTAAAAAAACACGAAATGTACTGGGAAATACAATTTTAATCGGCTCAGTTGCAACACATTCAAAATTTACTCTGAAAAGTTTCAACATTGACCTGATGCTTTTTGGTTTTGAAGAAATTGGGTACGTCCGAGGAAGACTTGACACCATCTGTTGACGCAACTATTAATCTTCCTTTAACATTGTCCTTGCATTTTCCCATCCCATTTTACCTACAAGTACCTACCATTATCTGACTATACCAACGTGTTTGTGTGACATTTTACAGCAATAAAAGTGACTGTCAAAGTAGTTTATTGATGGAGCCTGTTTGATAAACATCTATTTATGATCAGTGCTGTTATTAATATCAACTCAGGGTAGAAGGTCTGTGCAGTGAACATATTCGGTTCCCTTAGTGTGTTTCGTATCCAACCTGGATGTTATGGAAGCTTGTGTGTGAAATAAATCATATCTCCTGTGAGTGAAACCAACCATCATCATCTTTGAAGAACATCAAATGGGTACGTCGGATTCCTTCCTTACTCCATGTTCACCATCTCCAACCATAGTTGTATCAACTTCAAAGTTCACAGTTAATATTTTACAGTCCACTCTTGATTCGCCTATTGCTATCACACCATGGATTGAATCAAATTCTCATGTGTGATAAAATTATGCGTATGTCATGAACGACGAAAAGGGGTGTAAGGAGAATGAATTAGGTGGGATTGAATGGTAGTATAAGTCGAGAACGCCTGAGGAAAACGTGGCACGACCAAGTGAAACAAGTTCTTATGTATGGTAAAATGAGGGGTATGTAATGTGAGTATGAGGCGTATGTAAGTGAAATGGATAAGAAAATGACACTCAGATAGTTTGGGCATGCAGAGGTGATGAACCAAGAAAGGGGTGTAGTGAGATTACATGATGTGGAATTGAATAGTAGAAGAAGTCGGAGAAGAACAAGGATGACGTGGAACGATCAAGTGAATCAAATACTTGATATCATTTCGGGATTCACAATAACGGAACATAACGGAAGTGTACCTTTAAGAGTTGTATTGTTTTTTTCTTTAATAGTTAGTATTATTTTTATACATATTTTGCATCATTATATAATTTTTTTTATCTAATCTGGTGCTTTTATTTAGAAAAGTAGGTTTCTTTAACAAAACTGCACTGACAGTGATATCAAAATATACAAAGAAGTTTTTTTTAAATATACGGAGACATGAATGACAATTTTTAAAATTACATAAGCACGTAAGTAATAAAATAAGTGTTCATAAACACTATTTATATGCATGATCAATATAAATCTTACGTGCATAGTATTATTCAATCGGTGCACGAGATATAATTAAAGATGGATATGAAGGAAGCCAAGAAAGTGTGCCAAGACAGAGTTGTTTCGACAATTTGACAAGTTTCGGTCATTCAATTAGTTAGTTTTTGTTAAAGGCAATGATGTATGTGCTTCTTTTTGTTTACCTACTTGCACGATTGGTATATTCCATGTATTTGTCTTTTATTTCAGTTAATCAATCTAAAATATTACCTTTAATATGAAGAAATGAATTATGATGCCAATCTTAAAACTTCCAAAAGCTGGGGGAGAAAAAACTGTGAAAGGTGCGACGTGTTTTAATTATTTCTGATGAACGTATTTCTAAAATATCAAATGTCTCTAGAGGGATCCCTCGAGAAGTTACTAATTCAGCTTCTAGAAAAATAAAATCTGCTGCTAATTTTATAGTTATAATTAAATTTTATAGTGTAATATGATATAAAATAACAAAGGCGGTAATAAAAAAATCGGAAACACTTATTACATTGAAGTAAGGTTATGTAAATTATGTTTTATTCTTTAAAACAAGTAAAACAAACAAGTTCGTTGTTATCGAAACAAGTTAAAGTTGTACAAAACGCAATTGTAAAATTACTAGTCGTCCCTAATATTTTAAAACAGAGACATAATACACCGTTGCTGTTTCAGAGTGCCAAAATTTTACCTGTTAAGGCTATTCTATGGCAAAAAATCATAATTCAGTATATATTTACCCCGCAACATAAAGAAAAATTAGAACATAAATACAGTACTAGATTCACGCGCAATGACGGGTTAATAGTTCCGAAATTTAATAATAAATACGGACAGAGAACGTTTGAATACAACATACCAAAGATATTTAATTTATTACCTGATACTATAAAGCAATGTAAGTCTATGAATAAGGTTAAATATATGGTGAAAAATTGGCTATCGGAAAAAAAATTACTTTGATATGTATGAAAAAATTGTTGATTCTGTAGATATAAGATGTAAATTATAACTTATAAAAATGTATATGTAACTAAACTTTAAGCACCTGTTGACAAGCCATTCAATTGGCTTAGCAGGACTTGTTTGTTGATATGTATGAACTATTTATTCAATAAAAATAAAAAAAAATATATATGGATGTGGAATTTGTATAATTTCGTATTTTTGTTATTTTATCCATATCTTAATGTTTGTTTGTGAAATGTTTTTTTTTTTTTTTTTTGTATTTAAGAACAATTTATTATTTACTAAGAACATTTCACCATTAAAAAGCATGTATGTTCTCTTCTTTGGTTCGAAGTCAAGTTGAATACAATAATTCTTCTATCTGGTCCCTCCACTTTAAAATTCGAAAAATTTCTAAGACAGTATTTCTTATATTTAATTTCTGTAGAAATCTACAGTACAAAAATACACGATTTCGAAAACCAACCCCATCCCCTTTTCCCACCCCTTAAAATAGTGTTTCGAAACTTTTTGATGAAATTTTGCACACTTGACTTTCAAAATACTCGCAAGAGGAAAATTACTGTATATATATGATTTCGAAAAACTTAGCATAAAAACTGGGAAACCCATAGTATTTCAGCTGTATATTTTCTATCAATCTATATTTAAAGGGTGACCGGATAAATCATCACAATGATAATTCATCACATCTTTAAAAAGTTATATAAAGTCATGGAAAGTAATGAAACAACAACTTTATTAACTGGGTTAAGTAGGTTAGGTTAGGTTAGGTTAGGTTAGGTTGAAAAAAAATCATTATTTCTAATGACTTTATATCACGTTTTAAAAGTGTGTTTAACTGTCACTGTGTTGAGTTATCATGGAACCAAGAAATTGTGCGGGAAACCGTGCGACTTAAGATAGCTAACTATAAACTTGGTCTACCAATCGAAACCCTAAATTACCATCACTTCATTAAATAATTAATATTAGTAAATAATCAAAGAAGAAAAAATCTGACTCGATTTTATTTGTAAAATAAAATAGTTAATGGTAGGTATTATAGACAGCCCTGATTTATTCAGACTAAAAATTGCCTTACACACCTTAATACACCAACCAGAACTGCTCAATCCAAAATTAGGACGGAGTCATTTAGATACTTGTACAAAGATAGCATAGATTGCAGTTGGTAATCCTTGCGCAGAAGTTATTACAGATGTTTTCTACTGCACGAGTGGAGATTGTATTGGTTATAGAGTGGCCTCATAGTACCTACTGTTATATTTTCGCTGATTACGATTTATTGTGGGTTGGGCCAAATTTATCACCCATTGGTTCTGTTTCAAAAAGCTAACCATTTACTTCAGCAGTAGAGTAGCTATAACATTCACACGGGGGGTGGTTCGACCCTAAGGTGAGGGGTTCAATCCTAACAACTAAATTATTATATACTAATTAGCCCATACATAATAAATAAATAATACTATTGTCATGTGGTCAACGAATGCCCGATCTATTCATTCTCCGTCAGGATTGATGAGGTTCACATGGCGACGCCTGAGGCCCTAGGCTGGCTCGCAGACCTAGATGTACCCCTCTGAACCCCCCCATCATACGAAAGAAGAAGAAGAATGATATTGTCATTATTCACTTATAAGCCATAATATTTTTTCTTTATTTGCACGGCCACGTCAGTAATAATGGAGTTTTCAATATATATTACTATATGTTATTAAATATACTACATTTAAATTCACATGTTTTATAGAATGCACTGGTCGAGTCATTAGTTTTTTATAATAATATAATAAGTGCCATGTAAAAGCAGTGTAGATATTTTATTTTCTAGTACTATAATTACGGAAACATTGATTTTAAAAATGGATTACAATTTTTAAAAAACATGTATTTACAATGATATCATCATCAATCAGTTTAATGTGGTTTTACTTACTCCATTGATGTTTAGAGAATACATATTATATTATATTATAAAATAGATTAGTAGTGATTTTTTACATGTAAAAATAATCCAAACTATGAAATAAACACATTGGAACTAGGATTTGCAAATCCTGCACCCTTTTCTACGCATCCCGCAGGATTTGTGGGATTTTTATTAAGGGGTGTTAAACTGAAATCAATGCAAAGATATGTCATAATTTATAAAGATTTATTGCGTTATTATATATATTAGTTGCGCTACCTCCTTCTTTAGCCAAAGTTTTGGACAATTCTAATGTCATAAATATGTTTTATTATTTGGTGTCAATCCTCTTTGGTACCAGTAATGTTATAAAAATCTTTTGCAAAGGTACATAAAAAGTAATTTAATATGACTTTGTTAAAAAAAAATAAGATCGTATTAACATACACTATGGAGATTCCTGTCACCCGTGAACGGGCATCAAATTAGTGCGCGCGTTTTCTCTGAAAGCAGTGTGACGACCTCACCATGCACTATAATATAAGCACGCAATCCCATACAAAGTGGAAAACCTCAATCTGTTAGTCATTTGCAGTTGAAGGATATCAGATAACAGTTGTGTAATATAATCGTATTTCATAATGGAATACAAAAATATACTACTTCTGGTCGGATTAGTATTCTTCAGATTTGATAATGGGTAAAATAAAAAAATTCTCAAAAATGCCTATTATTATATCAACGTTGCAACAATTACTTTATTTTACTCTTTTTAAATGCCATATATTTATTTTACTTGAAAAATCACTGAAATTCCTTATAATATTAGCAAGTGAACTGTGGAAGATGAAATATGTTATTATATTTTCTAAATATTTTTTGCCCACTGTGTAGGTGTAGCGCAACACCAGTACAAGTAACAGTTAACCAGGGTGTGATCGAGGGGAGAACAATGACTACCAAATCAGGGTTCCAGTTCGACAGCTACCAAGGAATTCCTTATGCTAAGCCTCCGCTTGGAGATTTACGTTTTCGGGTAAGTCTATAGTTCTTTTCTGCTACTTTTTTTAAATACTCGTATATTAAGTTTATCAAAAAAAGTTATGTTACATCACTTTCAAAAAATGTGTTACAATGAAATAATAATTTCATGTATTGTAATATAATTTATAAGATACGTATATCTGCATGTTAACAATACGTGGTTCTTTCAATTAAAATAAGAACAGGATATATATTTAATTCATAGTTTTTAGCCAATTAACGTCTTACTAATTAGATTCTTACACGCCCGTTCAACGTCGGCGTGGTAAAGCCGGCATTGAGCATGGTTTAAGACCGTTTTAAGCAAAAAACGCCAAGGTGATAAACCTTACGTGGTAATATTAACACCACGTATTTTTAGTAAGGTTTATAGTGTGCACCATTTCCACACTCGCCCAATCTCAATTCTCTTTCTTGATTAAATTATAAAACATTCTTTAAATAGGCCTATACCAACCTCATCAAGATATAATATAGGCATACACATAGTTTCTAATGGTTCCACGATAACTCAATACAATGACTATTCGACACATCTTTAAAATTTTATTTCATGACTCTGTATCACTTTTTAAATGTGTTTTGAATTGTTAAAATTGTTTGAATTTTGAAAATTATCTGGTCACCGTTTCTAATATTCTTGTTGCACTTTTTACTGTATCGGTTGTATTACAATAATTAAAAATATTATAGAAAATTATCTATTTGGAATCCGAGTGCTTCGATATTTCTAAGATAATTTCATATGCAACTTTTATTCAAGGATCCTCTACCGGCTGACAATTGGAATGGTGTTCTAGATGCAACTAAACCCGGAAGTATGTGCGCTCAATTTGAGGCTATGTTTACTCATCAGGTGTATGGATCTGAAGATTGCCTCTTTCTTAATGTATATGTGCCCAAAACTGATATCAAACCTTTGGTTGTAATGGTGTTGATTCACGGAGGAGGTTTTGCTATTGGAGATGGAAGTACCATGCTCTTCGGCCCAGATCGCTTGATCACAAAGAGTGTTATTCTGGTATCAATGAATTACAGGCTCGGAGCTTTAGGATTTCTGTCTCTAGGTACAGAGGATATACCTGGCAATGCTGGACTTAAAGACCAAACACTTGCTTTAAAATGGGTCCAGAATAATATTCACCATTTTGGTGGAGATCCTGATAAGGTCACAATTTTTGGAGAAAGCGCAGGGGGAGCTTCTGTTCAGTACCACATGTTGTCTCCAATGTCTAAAGGATTATTTAGTAGAGCCATCATGCAATCAGGATCGTCTAATAATCCGTGGGCTCTGCAAAAACATCCACTACGTGTAGCTCACGAATTAACTGAGATTTTGGGAAAAGGAACAGATATTAAGGATATTGGGGATTTCTTGAGAACAATAACAACAAGAGAATTAGTATTTGGATCTGCAACACCACCTCTCATTAGTAAAAATCCACTCTTGTTTGTTCCGTCAGTTGAAAATGATATTCCTGGAACTGATGCATTTATTAATCGCTCTCCTGAAGACATTATGAACTCTGGTGATTTTCACAAGGTTCCTTCAATGTCAGGCCTAACTATGGAGGAAGGTTGGATTTTCAGAAGCAAACTTTTTAGTTTCAATAAAATTAATGAAGCATTAAGAGAAAGCCGTGTTTCCGATTTAAGCCAATTTGTGCCAGATGAACTTAAAACTAAATATGGAGAATCGACTGATAAAATAGAATCCAAACTCTTGAACCATTATTTCCCGGCAACGGAAACCGTATCGGATGGCATAACACATTTGCTTTCGGACTTTTTCTTTGTGAAAGATATTTTATCATCAGCGAGGCAGCTTGCAAAGCATTCTCCCCCCACATTCTTTTATAGATTCTCTTATGCCGGTTCGAAAAATCTCCTACATTTTTTGGCTCCTGAATTAAATTACTCTGGCACAGCTCATGCTGATGAGATGGCCTACTTATTCTGTCCTGGTTTTATGGCAATCTGCGTCATTCCTCTAACTCCATCAGATGAATTGGTCTCAGATAGGATGGTACAGATGTGGACCAATTTCGCTAAATTTGGGTAATTATCGATCTTTCCAAGAACCATATAAAAATAACTAACTAACATTAAGCTGTTTCCCTGGGGGATAGGCAGATAGGTTGGACCGCCATGAAATTCTTTCTTGGCCCAATCTCAATTTCTTAATTCACATTCATGCATTGTGTCATTTACTCTTCTGTTATTCTGACTCTTGACATAACTTAACTCAAATATTTTATTCACTTTGTCATGCCTTGAATTACACCATTTCCTCTTCATATATTTTCCTGGCACTTTCTCCGTTCATCCGCTTTGTACGCTTAAACCACCTAGGCATCCCTTCCTTAATCTTGTTTATGACGTTTACATCAGCCTTGCATTATTTCCGGATATCATACATGGTTTTATCACAGGTTTAGGTATCTTTTTTCTACACCACTTGCATCCTTCCTCTGCCAGTTCCACATCTCACTGCTGTAAATCAGGGTTGGTATCAGCACTCCATTGTGGGCTACTTTTTTCGCTTCTTTGGATGACTAAGTATAAAATAAGGAATTAGTGGAAAGTGTTGGAACTTTTTATCAATTTTGTTTTGTGATATCTACTGAATATTGAGTATTAGAGACATAATATATATTGAATCACCGGCAGCATGTTATTTTCACAGATAACTTGACAAATCTTAATATTTTTTTAGGAATCCAACACCAACAGCAACATCCACAATCCCAATAATTTGGGAGCCTGCTTCACCAACTAACCTTGTAACCCTGGACATCGATCAAGACCTCAAACTCATTCCAAATCCTTTTGTGGAAAGAGTAAAAATTTGGGGCGAACTATCAACCATGTAAAATATTGACATTTTATTATGGAGCAGCATGGCTTAGATTTTCTATCTATTGGTTCATCAGAGCTAGATTTATACCATAATTAATTGCGCTGGCACTATCGCATCACACCGTACCCAAAATATATTTTTTTGCGGAATAAATTATTTATAAAAAATGTTACATCGTCGCATTTTATTTACGGCCATATTCTATTAAACGAAAAATTACAAGTGTATGAGGCAGAGAAATAAAAATTTAAAAAATTATTATTGGGTAAAAATTAAAATATATATTTTTTTATAAATAATAATAATTTTAGACACGAGAATAATATTAAGTTAACAAGTATTATGTACAAACTTATTTTCAAAATTAATATGCAAAGCATTATTTGTGACTTTATCCATTTTGAATTAATATCTCTGTTCATGTTTGAATTTTGGAAGATGATATTTTGCAGTTAAACAAATTTTTGAAAAATTTGATAACACGGTACTTCATTGAATTTTTTAAAGTTATAATATTGGCTTAGAAAAAATATTCTTGTAAAATTAACAAACGCCAATTCGGAATATATGTACAGTGTGTAACAGAACGTACCTGAAGGATTTTAACCACCGATTCCTAGGCATATTTGGAGTAAAAACGTAGATGTCATTTTGCTATCTGTTTTCTAAACTGACACATTGATAGGGTTTACTTTAGAGTGGAATATTTTAAAATATGTCCCTAGATTTCACAATTCTCAGTACTAGATTCTCCACAATATGTTTTCGAATCCACGGGGGGAGGAGTGGCTAATCAACTGGTATCAAATGTGCAAGTTCCACTCTCGCATGCAAGAGTGTAGTATGCAAGCATACAACCCTGCAGGTTGAAATCGACCCCTGGAGCTCGAAATAGACCACTTTGGGAATGACTGACCTAGCGGATCATGTGATATTTATTTATTCACGCCATAAAAGCTTTTACATGTATACAATGTAGTAAGCTGATTAGGAGGACAATAATGAGTGTATATTACATAGCATAACAGGCCGAGTATGGACAATATAAGCAGGTACAATACGAGTTGTCGTTGAGAGATGTTGTACATTCATGTAATAGTTGTTCAATAAATAAAAATAAGAAAATAGACAGATTTAGGAAATGAGATAAAAAGAATAGTGGTACTCTCAGACTATAAAAATATTACCATTTGTTATTTCGGCTACTGGCCTTATACCTAGCTCTCTCATTAAAAATTTAGGCGTATTAGATCTATCAAAAAATATTATATTTAAAAATGCAAAAATCAGTCATTTTAAATACATGTAGGATAACAAAAGATTTTTTTAATATTTAGGTTGGGGGATCAGTAGGATTTATAGGCCCTGTTGGGAGTTCTACCGAGCCGAACTCTTTGATATGAAAATATCTGGAGTCGGTGAATTATTTTCCCATTTGATCTCTGGTGAGTTGACATGTTGTTCTTGTATTGTCTTGTATTTATTTTGCTTATATAATGCACTTGCATAATGCTGATTGACTAGATGATTTCGATGTGTGGAAAAGTGTGTGGAAGGTTTTAGTTTTTCCTATGGTAAAGATTTAATCCGGACACAAAATTGGAAAAAAAAATAGGTACTATGAAAGTAGTAGCGGAACAATATTTTAACAATGTTGATGTTAGTAAGATAAAAATGAAATGTTTATTGTTGAGCATGTTAGTTTTTAGCAAACCTTTATAATGCCAGATTGGGTATTATACAGAACATAGCTTTACATAAGTATAGGCATAAGCAATAACGGTTTGTTGTAAAGCAAATGTGTAATCAACAAACATTTATTACGCCCGATTGGGTGTTTTATGCAACATATGCACTACATATCTATCCAGCAGCACCGTACATACGAGATGGAGCTTGTGTCATGTGATACATTGTGACGTTGGCAGTGAGATCAGTGATAATTTTTGAAGTGAAACTTCTTTACGCGCGTCATGCAATTTCGAGGACCGGAGTAAAACCGACTCATGACCGAAACGAAAATGCGGGTACCCCCACCACCGATTAAAGTTCATTTGATCTAGTCAAAGTTTTGAAGTAACATATAAATGCTTCTTAGCTCATCCCGACAACTGGCGTTGGTGGTGTAATGGTCAGCATAGTTGCCTTCCAAGCAGTTGATCCGAGTTCGATTCTCGGCCATCGCACATTATTTTTTTGTTTTTAACGCCTTTTTCATTCAATATCTTATTTTTTAGTAGGTCAGAACATTTTTTAAAAGAAAATAATATTGCAAAATAATAAAAACACTTATCTCACTGTGATAAAACATTACTCCGCTAGAGCGCGCTTTGCGTTATTGTGTTGGATTAAAATTATTATCTAATCCGTATATTATGATAATTGTATTACATTTATTTAATTAATTTATTTATTTTGATAATATGTAATAATTTACAGAAAAAAAAATTAAAACTATCTCCCTCTGATAAAATATCCGTTCGCTAGAGCGCACTACGCGATCTTGTGTGGGATTCTATTTCTGTACATTGTACATTATTTTTAAAAATATATTATATTTTGGGTGTGATGTAGGTAACATTATAAAACATAACAAGCTCTCATATTTTCAGAACCTACATAATATAATCAATTTATGCGGCTTTGCTTACAGTTGGTGCTCAGCGTGGTTGGCTTTCAATCAGTTAAGCGAGGTTCGATTCTCGGCTGTGGCATTTTTGAAGTGAAACCTTGTTGAGGTGGGGGAGCCGCTCACGAACGTTCTCTCTCTTCTCTTCTTTCCTCTCTCTCAGACACCAGCGAACTGCGCCACGCCAAGCATCAGCTGAAACTAGAAGTTTCACTTCTGTCTTGCGTAGGCTTGACACACCCACTTTTTTTTTTTTATATTCAGGTTCCTTTTTTAGTTTTGAAACTTAATCTGGGCGACTTTAAACTCTATAATTATTGTTGCTAACTATACATTTAAAAAAATATTAATGATGAATTTTTTCATTATTATTTTAGGAAAAAAGCATGATTTCGTGATCATAAATAGTGTCAAGAATTTTACACGCTGATTGTCAGTATATAATCTATTGATGGTATTTTATGATTTTACGATGAAACTAGGCCATCCATTTTATTTAAATGACATTAATGAAAATAAAATAATTACTTTGTTTATAACCAAAAAAATTGAATTTATTTAATTTGCTACGACCGACTGGTATCACAAGAATCTTCAGGGTACAAAATTAAACTTTTACTTATATTTTCATTAATATGTCAAACCATAAAGTGACTGATTTCTACCAAGATATAAATATCACTACGTAATTTCATGTTTTAAATTTCAGTAATATACATCGCCGTCTGAACAAGGGACTAATTCATGAAATAAAATACCTAAAAATATATTTGGAACCATTTATTAAGATATACCTATAGACACATAAACAAACCTATTGGAATATTGACTGGGTAGGACGTTTATGAAGGTCAGAGTGTTTATTTTGTGAGTCAGGGCCGTGATGAGAGTGGGCGTAGGACTGATGTTGTATTCTCCGGATGCTGGCTGTGATGGCTGGTCAAGCGCGGGTCTGTGAGTCGACGCCGGGCGCTGGTGACCGGACTCGTTGTCTGTCAGGCACTGGCGATCTTGGCAATCAGTACTCCAGTCCATGAGCAGAGCCGGGAAGAATGTCCTTCGCGCAGGTGAGGTGCGCGGATTATCACTCGTTGAGCACCTTGTTAACTGATGGCAGATTGACGACTGACTGATTAGATTCTTCATACTGTCGCTTTTTAAAAGGTGAAGAAGCTTCTGGAACAATTTGGTTGCTATGTAGAATTTTCCAAACAAATAAATAAAAGAACATCCAAGAAGCTTGTTTGGAAAAATCGAGACTTCTAGAATTTCGTTCGAATGGAGTAGTGGCGTACCACTACACTTGTTTTGTCTGTCTAGTAAATGATTAGAGTTGATCTTATCTTCTCCAACAACATATTCAGTATGTTTCAATCTTTTCAAAAACCTATCATACAAAACATTCTTACACACAGTGTATTAAGAGTAAATACAGTAATTCTAATTCCATTAATGAGAAAAAGCTGAGTTTTTTATGCGTCGGCATGCTTAGATGAGCGTTACGTTATCAGTCAGGAATCACCAATTTTAGCATTATTATCTCCAAAAATTATGTGACAGTGCTAACTAATATGCGAACTATATGCTTGATATACGTTTTAGTGACTGAAAGTTGTACATTGAATATATCAAGATAGGCTCATCTGAGTGCCTTAATGATGCGATGCGTCCTCAATGGATTTGAGGAAAGGAAAAGTTAAGTTGATTAATAACTGAGGTTTTTCTTCTTCTTTCTGTTTGCACATTTTTTCTTACACTTAACTGTCGTGAACGCTCACACTTTAAGCTGATGGAAAACCTCTCATACAGAAAGAAAATATAGAATACTGAATGTTTAAATTCCTTAAAAGTTATTAAATATTTACTATAGATATAATCTGATATATAGATATAATTATAAATTTTGGCAAAATACAAAAATTTTTTAAGGAACATTGAACGTGTCATCATAGAATATTGTTTTACAGAAAACGAGAAAAATATACTAATGTGAGTAATACAGCGTGTGATGTTTTTCTCTTTTTGCCATTCTTTTTATTTGTTTAAAACAATATAGAATTTTCTTCTCTCTTGGCTATGACCGATATTTATATTTACCTAAGGCTTTGCATATGTGTTCGTAGGGATGGAAAATTCCTCCCCTACGTCACATAAGCCTCCATGAACATTGGACCCTTATTTTCTTTGATAACTACAGAAAGCTACTTAAAGCTCTCTTGTACTGTATATCTTTATAGACATATGTACTTAACTAATTAATACGTTATTTACGACCTTGAACGTAAATATTTTCGTATTTATATTGTAATTAAATTCCAACAAACGTTGTGTAATTTTTTGGTTTATGTTATAGGACTTTAATTACCTTCATTTTTGTGGTAACCCTTTTGATTCTGATCAGGGTGTTGAGCTTCAAAATTGAATTGCTCTCTCCATTGCAAATCTAAACTGGTTTCTCTAAATGAGCTAACTTTCCCTTTGTAACTATTTTGATTCCCTGCATCCTAACGAATTCGTAGTTAAACGCTAGTAAACGATATTATATATGTGACAGGTAATTTAGTTTGAACTGTTTACGAAATCACGTTTAAATTAACACAATTTTATAATATAATCGCGATCGCACAACACTTAGCGCCCTTGAGGTGATTTTTCACAAAACGGCGCTCTATCCAATTATTGTTATTATTATTATTTCTATCCTCACTGAGTCCAACCACTTTCACTTCACCGGTTCAATAATATTTCACTTTAATTTAATATTTAACAATAATTTTTAACACCATCTGAATTCACTAACTAAGCGTAATTTCACACATCACCACTGATTTTAATTGATTTCTCGGAGCTCTCTCCATATCCAAATTCAAACCCCGACTGTCCTCGTCCTGCTACCCAATCTCTCTCCCTTCCCGTGGGAACGTGTTTATTTTAAAGCACTTCAATCAATTCTCTCAACTCACGTCTAAAAGAGTTCATATTATAATCAAACACGCTGCAAAGGTCTACAATTCCGTGTTAAGAATTCATAACTCTGTTTGAAGGGCCTGCCTGTCATATTTTATGTTGTTAATCTAAACAAAAAAAATTTTGGAGTACGTTCGTCTCGTTTATATTATGTAAGTGTTCAAACCATCACAAGCGTGACCATTAGTACATTATTTGAAACTGTTTACACAGTTTAAAAAATTTCATACTGTCTAGGAAGGCAAGCAAATATAATGTGTACCCATTAAAGAGCATAACTTTCTGTCATAGTCAAAAAATGCACATCACTAATCTATTGGCACCTAATTCCATTGATTTGTGATTTATAATATTTTTCGTTTAGGTATGTAATATTGTAACATTTTCATTAAAAATTATCTTTTAAAATGTATAATATATCATTTACCTAATCTTAAAAACAACATGAAAGATTATTAAATTTTAAAAAAAGTGGGTGTGTCAAGCCTACGCAAGACAGAAGTGAAACTTCTAGTATTCCTCTCTCTCTATTTTCATTTCATCAAAAATTAAATGAATTAATTAAATGAACTACAACTATAAATGTAAATGTAAACGCAACACAAAACGCGAACACAACTTATCACAGCGGGAGCACGCTGCTAACTGATTCACTGGCCGTGGTGGGCGTGGCCGCGCAAGTGCGCTACCGGCCGACCTGCTAAACCGAACTCGTATCTCGCTCGTAACTCAAAGCAAAACGTTCGTGAGCGGCTCCCCCACCTCAACAAGCGCATATGGTGAGAGAGGGACAGTGAACGGTGAGCGGTGGTGGGGGTACCCGCATTTTCGTGTCGATCCTGACTCGGTTTTACTCCGTCCCCGAAAATCCATTACGCGCCTAAAGAAGTTTCACTTCAAAATAAGTTTATTTTACATAATTTCCAGATCCTAAATATATTAAAAAATTTAGCATTACATTGTTTGGTTTTTATTACATTTCAAAATGACTTGTTACTCTGATAAACATTTCTTAATTTAACAAAGAAGAGTTTGCTTCAATAATGATTTGACATTTTGTTTATATCTCATTAATATTTTACTTAATTCTAATATAACAATTTTTTCAAATTTACTATTTTTTAATAAATGCATTTTATGTCTATGAGGAGGATAGGAGAGGGAGAAATGTGAAAGAATGAGATGGAGATGGAGAATAGAAAGAATTCGGTCATGAGAAGTGATTTTTTTCATTATGGTAGGTAGATATTTAAAATAAGCAATTTTATAATAATACTCATTCTGTGTTTGTAAAATATTTGTTCGAAAGAATATTTTATAAATTTTATTAATTACCTTCCTATATAATCGAATCCATATATTTTTTAAATAATTTTAACATTTACACTATAGCACATATCTTTTTTTTTATTGTTGATACATTATTTTACAATATTTCATATTCTAATTCAGTAATGTTGGCCTCACTGGGTTGTTTACCCGTGCTGAGGCCCCCATTTTATAATATAAGAATTTATACATTTAAAAAAAGAAAAACAACACTAAAATAAAGTTAAATTTAAACTAAAAATAAAGATTAAAAATTAAAATATAATTATCACACTAAAAGAAAAATATTAAAAGAGAATTTAAATCGGCATTTATAATGATTTATGTGTTTGTGCGTGTTGCGTGTTTTATATATTTTTTGTGTTGCGTGTAGGTATATGTTTTATTCTTTTATGTTATAGAATTTTGGTAATATTGCCTTTTTGTTCTTTAATCCATTTTTTTTATTTTGTGTTTGAATTTATTTTTATTTTCCTCAATTTTTGTTTCAAGTGGAAGACTGTTGAATGCTTTAATAGCGTGGTATTTATGGTGTCTTTGTCCAAAGGTAGTGTTTACCGTCGGAGTTTTTATGTTTTCTTTGTACGCTTATCTGACCGGTCTATTTATGTACATATATATTATGAAAATCACAAGTAAAACATTTCGATCTTTAGTTTGAAAGTGCACGGCAACACGATGCAAATAAAACTGAATTGTCATTTTGCAGTTAACTGCAGGGAAGTCAAGGGCATTTCTAAAAATCCTAAATTGCACACAAATCAACAACTATTATTCTGAGAGCAATAGATGTGGTGACAATTTTTCTTGAAGAGAAAGTAGGTAGCTAGGAAGAAAGACAGAAAATGAAACGATTTGCTGTGCCTACATCCGATGAACAAAAAAATGAGGAAGTATTCTTTACATTATATTATAAAGAACGCCGAGAAGATGGACTAAATTTTTCAAATTGAAGAATGGTTCAATATGAGTATATAAAGAGCTCGTAAGGCTTTGAAGCAGAAAATGGATTGTTACCTCGAGAGGATTTCATCTCGGGTTAAGACCCAATCACGTCAGATTACGTCTGAAAGAGATCGAAATAACAATTTAGATATTTCAATGGAAGCAATCTTCCCAACATGCCTTGAAGCTGGGCGTACTGTACCAACAGGGCCCGCAGATACTTTAATAGTACACAACTGCTAACCTTGTACAAATCGTGCGCCCCACGATTGAACTTATCAGCCGTGATAAGTTCAATCGTGGATTCAACTCCTCTTGTCTGGAGACCCAAAATATCTGAAAAGTCAATTTGATGGATTGATCAAAAAACGTATTGCAATATTTAGAGCACAGGCGTCGGGTGGGAATGATATCCTTGTTCTACCGGTATTTGAATGGAAGATGTTCCGTGGAACTAGTGTCATTAATCCCTTCGGAACCGGTGCAAAATCGGGAAATACGACAAACGCGCACCTAACATTTACATACAGTTGACATTTGTCACTGAGAACGGGTCGTTTCAACCACTTGTTCTTGAGTTCAATAGCTCGGCTGTGGAATGATTTTTCGGCCTCTGTGTTCATCCCTCTTACAATATGGTATCCTCAAGACCCAGGTTCATTCCTTCATTTCCAAAAAAGACCCTCCACAAAACATACCCAATGATGATATACCTATGTGTTAGTGTCAAAATTTGTTTCAGTTCTTGCCTAATATTACTTGAAACCTTCAAGATTTAGCAGCACCTCTCTATCAAGCTATGCTTGGCCAGCAAGACCGTCCCGCCATGTGGAATACGTAGCAAGTTGTGGTGTCTACTCTGGCTAATTTATAGCATTTCAGGAGGTATGGGTAGAGATGGCAAAATTTCGCTCACTAAAAACGCGAAAAAATATTTATGTTTCGAAAATAGGGAATTTATAAGTTTTCTTTGCGTTTCAAGGCATTTGAAAGTGTTTCCAGTGATTTCTATTTCGCGAATTAACGCGAAAAACGTGATTTTGGCCGTATTTCAGCTAAATTATACTATTTAGCGAAATAGGCGCGAATTTCAGAAAATACCGGGTATTAAAATAATATGTGAGAATTTCAAAAAAACGATATTTACATTACGATTTTTTATAATTTTATTACTATTTTATGTGTAAATATTTAATATTTTTGTACTGTAGGCTAAAATTGCTTTAAGACATTACACAAATTGTGCGAAATAAATTACGCCTATTGATGTTAATCGCAATCTGCATTTGTTGTGTTTTTGTTTGACCCGTACTTAGAGTTTCCTTCCTTATTAATTTAATATTAAAATTAATTATTTATAATCTTTCTTGCAAATGAAGGTTAAACATATATTTTACCAAAAATACTTAAAATATGCGCTAAAAACATTCAGGAAAAACATTTTTTTCTATTTTGCTACAAAACGCTAAATTATGCCTCAAAATGCTAAATTTCCAATCGTTAATGCTAAAAAATCTGAAAATTAATGCAAAATTTTGCCATCTCTAGGTATGGGGTGTCAATAATAATTATATTCTCCTGGTGGTTACACATCATTGGCCCAAAATGTAAATGTGAATAAAATTGCTTTCCTAGCCGCAATTAAGAACTTAAACCAATGAAATCTTTTGGACTAGATTTTATAAATAAAATTATTCTGAAAGGATGTGCTGAGCCATTAATGTTACCTCTCTTACATATCTTTAATATTTCACTCAACAAGAACTCTATTTTACAATTTAATATCGACGGCATAGTAGAGTGGAGTAATCGAAATAAACTTTACTTTAACAGAAAAAAGTGTACGATTATATGCTTTACAAGGGCAAAGCATACGCTGAACTTTAACTATAAAATGTCTGGCACCTTTTAAAACATTTTCTTTAACGAAGGATTTAGGACAATCACTTTTAACACGCGCCTGCCTGACTTTTCGTTCTCATATTCGATTCGGTGTGCAACACTGCCATGCGAATGCTTAGTTTTGTAAACTAGAATGCAAATTTTTTTTCTAATACGGCAGTCATAAAAATGCTTTATTGTACTCTCATTCGTAGCACTGTCGAGAGTGGCTTGCTAATTTGGGGACCCGAAGATGTCATACATTCAGATGTCACAAAAAATCCAAAATTTTGGGTTCTATCCCTTGTTATCCTTGTCTGACTTTCTTGCTGGAATGTTAGGACTAGATCGTCTAGACGTTAGGAGAAAAATTGCAATGCTTGTACAATGTAATAGCACACAAGCGCTTAACGGACACATTTGCAATCCTGATGTTCTGGAGCGTATTACGTTTTAGGTTCCAGATAACTTCACCAGAGCTAGGCAGCACAGGCTTTTTATTTTTTCAAGAAGCAGGACCAACATACCAATGCTCGTGCCTCTGGGGAGAATGAATACGCTTTACCAACTAAAACCAACTTCCTTCAGAGATAGGCAAGTTTCAGTCAAACCTCAGTGAATTCAAGAATAGAAAGTTGTTATAATGATTTATTTTAACACCAACAATATGGTGTACGTGTACAGTAGTGAAAGGGAGAAAAGGTCAGGGATGTCCAAGGAAGACTTGGCACGGATCAAGTGAAACAAATACTTTTCAATTCTTCACCATAATATTATGTATTTCCACCTTAACTAAACATCCGTTTTTCAGGTTCGCTAGAACTTTATTCCAAACCATTCATAACGCTGAACAACACCGGGTACATGTCAGCTAATAAATATAATTTTTGGTATATCCTTCTATGCAGTGTAGGTTTTTATATACCACTACAAACCACTGTTATCCACTGTTGAATTTGGCAGCCACCTCTGGTCTGGAGCCCAAACACACTTGAAAAATACCCTTGACACATTGCATAAACGGGCAGTCCGTTTGATAGTCCCCTGTCTTCTCAATGAATTGCATTCTTTGTAGCACAGCGTAAATGCTGTACTTGTTCTACCGGCATTTCAATGGAAGATGCTTCGAGAAACTAGTATTATAAATCCCTTCGGCACCGGTGCACAGTCGGAAAACTAGAGAAACGCGCGTCCAACATTTATACTTGGTTGGCATTATGTATCTTACGAGAATGGGTCATTTCTAGATAATGTTCTTGAGTTCAACAGTTCGACTGTAGAAAGATTTTTGTGTTTCCTCCCTCCTCCAACTTGGGTCTCTTCAAGACCCATTTTCACAATCTTACCTTCTCAAAAAGACCCTCCGCTCTGCATCTCCAAAGATGACATAGGCCCTGAGGAATTTATTTTCCTCTGGGCCTCCTGTGTGGAGTTGATGTTAAAAAAATACTTTATCGATGTCGAAATTTGACTTATTTCAGTATAATTATGTTGTGTTCTAAACAAATTGTATTATTTCATTCAGCTGTGATGAAAAGAGTTTAGGCTATTTTGGTATGGGGAGGGGAAGGAAATGGGGAATAAGAAGGTGGGTAAGTACCTGGTCACCAAATACGGCTAAGGCCATTTCAAGCAATGCTTCGATTCCGAATGGTGGTCTTTAACGACTTTCACAAAGGCGATGCTGAGAGTATCTACCACCATGTGGGACTCTTAATATAAATAAAATTATTCTCAATACTTTCCCTGTCATATCATTGTCATGCTAGTTTACTAAATGAGACTTTCAGTTTGAAAATGTTAATGTCTTCAAAGGAAATAAATAACCTCGATCATAACTGCAAATATTTCTGGGATTTTCCCCTTTTATTCCGAACATTGATTTTAATATAATAATTAGTATAATATTACCAAAGCATTATAAATAAATCATTTCAAATGCATTCTATTACTCGTGTTGGAGTAAATTCAAATCTCCCGGTGGAAAATAGGCTTCTATCAATGTCACAATTTTCGAGCCAATCACCACTCTACCCCCTCGGTGAGCTAACCTTGTTAAATACATTTTCCACGAACCTTGGGTGAAGCCGTGCAAACCCGATTTAAACTTGTTCCATTTCAAATTAAAGAGAATTCTATTTCATACGAACTTAAATCACATTCGCATAGCTTCGCCTATCAGTGTAGTGTCACGATCAGCTGTGGTTGCGGCGCCATTTTGTACCGAACTGCGCAGGCGCAGATATGCAACGGTACAGACAAAATATCCTACTGTCGGTGCTGGCCCGTGTCTGTGCCGGTACGCTACGATGTGAAGTGAACGTCTTCGTACACAATGTATGAAACTAACTAAGCCATGTCTGGTACGCTACGTGTCTGGCACGTTACATACCGGTAGATGTGAATAGACCTTAATGCGTAACTACCATTTATGTAATTTAAAAATAAAAATAAATGAAGACAGGTAATTTTTTTTATTTATGTTCAGAACATTTATTTCTGTATTTATTTTCTATCATAAAATAGTCGTAATTTAAGGCTTTGAATTTAAAAATCGAGTTAGGAAGTTTACTTAATTTTGCAAATGGCGCCATGGACATTTGACTAATTTGTGTTAAAAAACGAAGTGGATTTTTTTACGAATTTATGAGTTTTATTATTCGAAGTGGGACTAATTTTAACAACAAATGGCATTAAAATCTTATTTTGAAGAGAAACGGACGTTACGCAGTCTTCGAATTGAGCCGACATTATGTAATATGTATGTATCAACACCATTTATTATTTAATACATGGACACTGTTTGATCTGGGTGTTGGAGTGATGGTGTTATAATTGATGAATCTTACATAAATGGCTTTACAGCTGTTGTAAGGATCATTGATGAATACAAAATAATGAAACAAAAACTGTAAGTGGTTAAGAACAAAATTTTGTAAAAAAAAATACAAAATTTACATTTTTACAAAAATTATAAAAAATGGTTCACATAAAGACAAACATAAATTGCACCTAACCAACTTTGTATTAACTAACTGCGAAATTCAATCATTATTGTTACAAAAAAAAATCAGTCTCTTGGTTTCAAACATAAATATATTTATTATGTAAATGAAAAAAGTAACGAAAAGAAAATAATGACTTTGCAGGCCAGGATGGTGGTGAATACTTAAATAAGTACGAGTAGCTTTTTCACTAAACATACAACAATATAATATAAGACTTAGATGTAATACAATAATGCCAAAAACTTACCTATTTATAAATACATACATAGTTCAACAAACCAAATAATCATGTGTGGCTAATACCACTAAGGAAATGTGCTTATGAACTAAAACGTGTATATGTATCTCCTTTATTTTAAAGGTTAGGATCTTTGTTTGTGGTCAAGCTTGTTTGTTTTGTGGATGTCTTAATAATAGTATGTATTTCGAAAGATATGGTAGCTGCTTTCAAAATATAGCTCGCCATACATTCCCATTGGTATTATATGGAGAGCGAAACTCTGAAATAGGCCAAGCCATGATGCGCATAGTGTAATGTGTCGCCTACCTTAAGCATGTTTTTTTGACAACTATTGCAAAAGCAGATTTTATGGCGCAATCTCTCTTTTCTTATAGAAATAAAGGTTGATGATTCTTTTTCTCATAGTATGTTGCCGATAGATGAAGATTAGATTTATTTCTCAAAAGTGAGGGTTAGGCCACTCTTGTGCTAGAGTCCTCAAATGATTGATCCGCCAGAATGTAAATATTTTTTCAGATAAAACCTTCTCTAACCGATGTTGTGTGGCTTTTAGCATGCACATTTTTTTTTTAATATTGCCTGTTTAATTTTTTAATACCATGATAGGAATGTGATAATGGTATAACTACCACTATCAACGAACATACAAAATAATAGCTTGCATAATTTCTTACTCCCACGACCACCTACATTTTTTTTATATTCAAGAGCTCAATTTCCTTTCCAATACAAATTCAAATTAATTTTGACACTTTTTGTGATAGCGTGGTTAAACTTTGTAACTGTTGTAAATTAAGGAAGCTAGTTTTTTAGCTAGGCATTTTTCCATGCCTACATATTTCGGGAATAAGCCTAGACTTAACCTAAGCTAAGTTTAAAAATGGCCAGTGAAAGGCTTGGAGTCTGTAAGCAAGCATAAATTGGCATAGCCACTAATAAGACATTCTTACTTAAACATTTATAGCAGATTATTTGGAATAAATTTAACAAATAAATGTAAATTGCACATAGGAATAGCATAGCTGTGTACTTACACTAAATGCAAATATGAATTATAAGTCTCGTGTTACAATAATTGATCATTGGTTGACAAGCAGATGGTCATGATAAAGATAATTTTATGAATTTAGGAAGAGTTCATTATCAAAAGGTATCTTTTATTTAAAAATTCGTGAATTTTATGAACTGATTTTTGTATTTAATCTTTTCAAAAAACTAAATCTCTGCCCGCGACCAATAATACACATATAGTATATAATATAAAGCATTAAAAAAGTAATAATTATCATAATATTTGAGAACATATCAGTGGTTTTTGTTGGTATACATTTTTTACTTTTGTTGTAATAAAAAAATTTATGTTCTATTTATCATTTTAGTTTCTGGTTTTCAATTCGATCAGAACAACGTTGTAAAATAAATACCACTATTTAAAAATAATTAATTTGTTAAAATAAATTAATGCAAAAAAAAAAAATTGAATTGTGGCACAGAGAGAAATCGACTGAATATAACATACTCACTTATTCAAGGACCAAGTCCATGTCTACTCTTTAGTGTGTAACATATATAATATATAGTTTAATATTAGAATGGAATGTAATACATCAATCACATTAAGCTCGATGGGACTAAAACTACAGAGCAATACAATTCAACCCTCATTTTAGATAACCAAAATATTACTCAAATATGTACATAAATCGCAAGGAGTAAGGGAACATGGTTCTATAATACTTAAATCATTCACAAATCTGAATATAAGAGATAGATTGAAAGATTAAGATCTGATTTAAAATCAAATTTTAACTATTTAAGAAAAAAAAAACTATAAAATTAAGGCGGTAAGCGGTCAAGTGGTTTAATTCACAAAACACCAAAAACAAGCCAGAAATTTAAGAGATTTGTAAATTCAAGTAATATTAAATAATAAAAAGGCTATAGAGTTTAAAAAAAATAATAAATAAATTTATCTTACAAAAATATCATTTTTTTAACACTTATTTGGACTTTGTTTTGGCCTGCGCTACTACCACCTCAATTATTATCATTATCAATTTTAACAAAATTGATGAAGGAAAAAATACTGGTACAATATATAAGTAGAGGTTCTTGTGGGATTACATTGTTATCGAAATAATCATTATTTACATGAACATAAAAAGATGGCAGTAAAAGTAATTTATGCATCATCAGCGCTGATTAAATTAGGAATTGATAAAAATCAATATGGATTATTGAAAATGAAACGATTTGTTCGTAATTGCCACAGATTGCATTTAGCATTGGTACATTTCAATATAAATTATTTGAAATTAAGTGGCACATACATTACTAACACTGAGATGAGGCATTTCAACATAAATTATCAAAAAATAAGTATGTCACTGATGAAATTAGGCATTGGTAAATTACAATTGAAATGTGCATTATTTCCACTGTCATAATCGGGGATCATTACATTTTCAAGTGACTGAATTGAACTGAACGAAACATTTTTAACATAAGTCAAAAGATGTATAGATTACTGCCTTAAAAAGTAATGGGCAATGGTACATTTTCAAATAATTTATTTGAAATAAAAGTCTTAATTGTTATATTACCAATAATATAATAATAATAGTAATGGTAATAGTGGGCAAATCTTTCATTTTTAATCTCTTTAGTTGTAAAAAAAGTGGTTAATGTAAGTTTTCAGATGGAAATATTGCCCTGGATAGTAATGGGCAATGTTGGGTAAATATCAAATAACCGAAAAGCCATAGTCCAGCTGTAGGTTGCGGGCGATGTTGAGAATGGACACAAAGTGTGTGGACACAGGCGGAGTGAGGCGGATACGCATCAGCCGCTCTCCCTGCGTCAGGCCTTCGGGAGTCTGCTCGTCGTGCACATACACCTCCATGCGCGACTTCCACAGGTTGGCAGTCTGGAAAGAAGACAAACAAACTACATGGTTAGTTGAGTCAAATTACTTCAAAACCTGAATTACCTACCTGAAGAGGTACTTACTTCAAATAGGATGGAATTGTTATAGAAGAAATGATAGAATGTCAGTTTAATGTTAGTGATTCTTGAAGAGCTTTTACACTTTCAGGAATAGAGGGACTTGCACTGATTCATGGTGTTGACATTACTTAAATCTAGTGATTTAAACAAATCTCAAATTGGTTTACCCGACTTTACGTAATTAACCGCCCTACCTTTGGGTTATTATTCAAAATGTAGGTAAAAAAACATCGAGTTTTTTTTCATTAGATTTCGCAATAACAATACTTGTTTTCAATATACCACACAATATTTTCACACAAAAGACTCATTTTTGACCCTTTTTACATCCTTTTATAAGTCAGAGGTTCTCAACATAAGATGTCACCGAATATTTTTTGGAATAATATTCTATTGAATATTTTATCAAATGTATTTTGTATTGAATGTAATATATCAATCAAAATAATCTCGATACATTCTGCAAATGAGGTAGCCAGCGATTGATGGTGTTCAAAATGAAAATAACACCTTTTCTTAGGCCATTTTTTCACTACACTTTCAAAGTGAACTACTGATTATGGAGAGTTTTATGATTTATGACGTTTTACCAATTCCTTCTTCATACGAACCAATCACAAAAAGAGTGGAAGTTTACTGATAGCCATGGACCTCACTGTCACAAGGATATTTATTCATAATAAAACCATACATTTTAGTACTCTTTATTTATTTTATTACACTAAAATAATTTTTTTATGTGATAAATTTTGAAACAAGGGATGCAGAGCCCCACATCACAGCCAGGACAGTAGTACCTTGTCTCCTTCCTCACTTTTTTCCCACTTTCATTTAGTTTTGAGCAGCAAACAGCTCAACGTCTTGCAGCATTCAGTTTGCCTGCGGTAGAGGAATTACATCAATAAAATGTCTTTCAGTTAGACGTAAGGGGTTTGGGTTGCTTGATGGTCTTCCCCCTTTGGATGAAAAATCTGCTGTATGGTAGTTTTCCAAATATTGAAAAATTACCTTTTCTCTAGAGTTATTTGAAACACCACCCTTTTTTTTGTATAACACAAATGCGTTCCAGAGTGCTTGCTCCAGAAAATGGAAAAATATTTTTTTGTAATATTTTCTCCCCTGTTTTCTGGTGACAGGGCGAATCGCCAAATGCTGGTCAACCCGATCTACTCCACCCATCGTAAAATTATATTCGTTTGCTACAGTTGGGCGTTGCTTGCCCGATTCAGTTTGCATCATCGTGCAGCTATGGACAGTGGAGAGAAAAAACACATCTTTTTTATCTCTCCACCTCATCACCATGATTTTCCCCTTTTTGTAGGCTTTGGTGTATCCACGAGCAACCTTCTTAGGAAAAACAATATTTTTGGGTACCCCTTTTCGTCTGAATTTTAGTGTTCCATATGTGTCCGTTTTTTTGTAACTAATAACTCCGCTAATTCTGGTGACGAGTAAAATTGTCTGTTGTCAGGCAGCACCCCTTATTGAGCAATGGTCTCATTAGTGACATAACCACTTGGGAGGAGACTGGAAGATGTTTGTAGCTCTGGTCAAAAAGGGTATTTTTTCCTGTATAAATAATTGTGGACCATATATATCCTGAGGTGGACTCACACAACATATATCGTCGCTGTGAAATCAAACCGGCATATATGCAAAAATGGAGATTTTGAGTTATTGGTGTCAAAAAATTTCTTTTTTTCCCTTCTATTTTTATGTCGAACCGGCATGTCGTATAGTTGAATAAAAATCTGTCAGATGGCGTTGGGCCGGTATGCATTTACGCGTGAATCGCCATTTTTTTTAGCAGAAGACAGACCTATTCCGCAATACGCCAGTTGCTTCAAAACTTTCAAGGGGGAAATGCGTCCATCATGTAAGTAAAACTGGATTATCTCACAATAGTACATTTTTATTACTACCAAATATGACTTATTGTATGACTTATTGGCAGATAATCCGGTTTGCACTTAACAAAAGCGTTTATAGCAGCCTCAACTAAAACAAACCGGCATATATGCCAAAATGTCTGACCCGGGTAAAATTTCTCCCGGTTAAAAAAATAAATTATAATAGGCAAATTTAAAAAAAAAACTTTAGCAAACTGAAAGATGCGAAACTGCGGTGAGGAATACGAGTCTAAAACCCGTGGAAGAGTGAACCAACGAAGCATGAAGCCTCCTTGCCACAACTGTAAACGCAAGTGTTCCTAGTCATTACTACAGATCTCAAAGTTCTCGGGAGTATATCGATGGTGGAAAATCTATCGCCGATCACAGAGATTATCTAATATAACAGAAAGAAAGGAGTCAAACCTTGCAGGAATCAGCTACTACCAGTACAGAGGTTTTTTCAAGTCATACAAACTTTCACACTGAAGAAAGATCAGTGTGATGTTTGTCTCATTTACGACGGCAACTTTTACTTCAAAACCTCCTACGGATCACATGCCTGGGAGGAGGCGAAGAAAAGGAATAAACGGGGCAATGGGAGCGTGAATCCTGTTCTGATGCACGCTTATTCCAAGAGACTATTGATGAGAAGAAGAAAAATGGTATCCTAAAGTTAGTTACCGCCGGGATAATACCGTCAATTCAGATTTCCATAAACGATTGGGAAACTTTGAAGTTACCAGCAAAGGAAAGAGCAGTATTATGTTAATTGTTTATAAAAAAAATTGTGAAGCAATAAATTATTTTTTCATTGACAACATTGTCTTTTTTTATACCTTAAACAGGTTCCAAAAGAAGAAGCCACTGTGACACAAATGCAAATATTACACTGATTTTAAAGCCATACTGGCATATCTGCATTTTACTCTTAATTTAAGCAATTTTCGATTTATTTGCAACTACTACTTCAATAAGCAGTATTCGTCTAAATTTTATTCATTCATAAGGTGGCATTGAGGTGAACCAAACGGACGTAAAAAGGAAAATATCATATGCGAAATCTTTAAAGCGCTCTGGTGAAAAACAAGCATTTTGCAGATATGCCGGTTTGATTTCACAGCGACGATATGTCTTGATGCCAAATCTCGATCTTTTGAGTGGCATGTACTGTATCCATCCTAGACGTCCTTTGTATTGTGTTTTTTTTTTTTTTTTGGGGAATACATTTTGCATTTATTTTTCTTTTTTTTTATATTTTATTGAATAAATAGTTAATACATATCAACAAACAAGTCCTGCTAAGCCAATTGAATTGGCTTGTCAACAGGTGCTTAAAGTTTACTTTCATATACATTTTTATAAGTTATAATTTACATCTTATATCTATAGAATCAAAGTAAATATTTTTTTTCCGATAGCCAATTTTTCACCATATATTTAACCTTATTCATAGATTTAAATTGCTTTATAGTGTCAGGTAATAAATTAAATATCTTCAGTATGTTGTATTCAAACGTTCTTTGTCCGTATTTATTATTAAATTTCGGAACTATTAACCCGTCATTGAGCGTGAATCTAGTACTGTACTTATGTTCTAATTTTTCTTTATGCTGCGGGGTAAATATATATTGAATTATGATTTTTTGCCATAGAATAGCCTTAACAGGTAAAATTTTGGCACTCTGAAACAGTAACGGTGTATTATGTCTCTGTTTAAAAATATTAGGGACGACTAGTAATTTTACAATCGCGTTTTGTACAACTTGGACTTGTTTCAGATTGGTTATACTAGTATTTCCCCATATGGTTAATCCATATCTTATAATAGATTCTGCCATTGACATATAAATTATTTTAAGTGTTTCAATTGATAGGAAAAAATTTAATGTGTACATTCTGCCAGCAATTGATCCGAGTCTTTTACAGGTTTTTTTAATATGTTTGTCCCATTTGAAAAAGCAATCTACTGTAACACCAAGATAGACATATTCTGTAACTAATTCTAAGCTTTCACATTTACAATTAGTCGGGATATTTTTATGGATGCAATTAAAATTATGAGAAATAATATTAGGATTAAATTTAAATCTGGCATTAGGTGATCTTATATGTATAACTTTGGTTTTTTTAGCATTTATTAATAGTTCTGCATCATGTGACCATTTACAAAGTTGATTAAAGTCAATTTGCATGAGTTCAATTGCAATTTTTAGATCTTTATGTGATATGACCAATGCCGTATCATCTGCAAATACAAAATGTTTAACAAAAGAGAAAAGTTTTTTCATTATAGTTACATAAATAATTATATATAGTGTAGGTCCCAATATGGAACCTTGTGGAACTCCTGCAGATACATTCTTTGTTTTACTAAAAGTATTATTTATTTTGGTACATATTTTTCTATTTCTAAGATAATCTTTAAATAAATTTAACACATTTCCTCTTATTCCAATTTTTTCTAAGGTTTCTAGCAGTTTTTTAGAGTTAATTGTGTCAAAAGCTTTAGAGTTATCGATAAATAACACAATAACATGTAATTTATTATTTAATTGATTATTTATGTAATTGGAAAAATCTTGCAGTAATTTTTCAGTATTTTTTTTTCTTTGAAAGCCATATTGATTTGGATCTATGATAGCGAATTTTTCAATGTAATTATTTAATTTATTTGATAAAAATTTTTCGAGAATTTTTTCTAATGCAGGTAGTATACTAATAGGCCTATAATTTCACAGTTCAATGTGTTTTCCACCTTTAAATATTGGTCTAGTAATGCTACATTTAAATTCTTGTGGAATTTTTGCTTGCTTTATTATCGTATTGATTAAATGAGTAATTATTGGCCCAAGAGTTTTTATATTTCTTTTTAAATCAAACATTCTTATATTGTCAATACCTGTGCTTCAACATCAAACTTTCGTCTATGGTCACATTTTTCTCGGGGATATATCCTTGTTGAAATTTTTTTTGCAAATATTGATACACAGGCCATATTTTGTTCAGTTTAGGATTGGGGTGGGTCGATTCGTTGTATTCAGCATTATTGCTAAAATGCAAAAATTTCTTTAGCAATAAAAACCGCCTGTATGAAAGGGTGCGTGCAAAAAATGGAGTCACAAATATCGGACTTTTAGACCAGTACATCTTTTCTTCTGGTTTCTTCACCAAACTTTGCACTAAAATGATTGCAAAAAATATTCTCATTTCGTTGATTGTTGTTGGATACCACGAACTTACAAGGCTTGTCGGAGAATGTGGAGTAGAATTAATAAATTGCTCAGCAAATATATTGGTTTGATCCACTATCAGTTGCATCAGTTCATCATCAAAAAAGTAGTTGAAGAATTCATATTCATGTTTACAATTATTGACTGCTTCAGGAAAGCCAGATGTCGATGAAAATTCAAATGGTGGTTGCAAAACATCTCTTTCAGAATCTATATCCACCCACTCCTGAGCACTTGTTGGAACGTCTTCTACTTCGCTTTCATGTTCATCTTGTGATGTTGAAAAATCCTCACTTATAGTGGTCTCACTTCCGGAGGAGCTAATATTTTCATATTCACTCTCACTTGACATATTGGAACACAAAAAATCAGTTTTTTATAAAACACAAAGTAAATAAACGGTATAAAAAAGACATACATTCACACAAAGTTCACTAAAAAACATGTAACGTAATAATATTGTCATAAAAACTGCGCCACTTGCATGGAGAACCACTGACTAGCGACGTGACTTGTATGGGAGTGACGAAAATACACCCATTTGCTTCGGCTGACTTCGAAATACTAAACGGGATGACGCAGGAACAAACTTGACGTGCACGAACGTATCACAAACGTTTTGTGGGTTTCGGTAAAGTTTTGTTTGTACCTGAGCGTACGAGATACGGCTTGTTGCGTTCGGGTGATACTTTGACGGCCGTATTACGTACGTTCGTATGTATAGGGCGGTTAAGTTAAAAAAAATGCAACTGGGAATAACAATACCCCTTTATTGATACTATGTTATAATCTCCCCGAGGGCTGCAATTTCTTGGTATTAACTCCTGTTTACTCCTGGGAATTAATTTTGAATATCAATAGTTAAATAAAAGTTGATGTTGAAATAATTCAAACCTGTGCTTCGGCTCGGTCATGCATTGGCAGAAAGCCGATGTTTAGTACTTCTCCTTCGTGCACAACTCTGCAGCCACCGACTTCCCACACATACAGGATCCTGTCCAGATCAACATCTACAATCACCAACCACTGAAAACATCAAAGAAAATTTAAATACTGGTTTATGCCGGACTAATGTATTATTACATCAAAATAACAATGAACTAAAAAGCAAAATGGTTTTCCCAGAGAATGGTTTTTGGGGGTGGGAGTGCTGAGCCAAGTTAGTTAGGAAAAGTTTGATTAGATAATGTGGTACCTGGGTGGTGAGAACTAGTCCCACGACGGAGTCATTGTCAGTGGCGAAGCCTTGGCAGGTGAACAGTAGCTTGTCGGGCCCCTTTCCCATGCGGAGCCGCCAGGCTTGGCTCTCCGCCTCCACATCCTCCAGCAAATGCCTCAGGGGCATATCAAAGGGCTGGAATACCAAATCGTTCAATAAGACAAGTTAGATTATCTAAGCAAAATGGTCAGACATGAAAATTTACTGTCCCGCCATATATACATATATATATATATGTACACACATATATATATATATATTCACATACATACCTCAATGAATAAATGAATACCTGAATGATACCTTTCAATATTCCTGTTAAACAAAAAATAGTAGTAATAACAAAAATAAATTATGATAATATAGTACCTTGGGCTGTGGAGCCCAGCCAACCTGTCCCAGCAGTCCCTGGGAAGTGAAGGCTAGCAGGTCTGCAGTGGCGCTGATAGGCATGGTCAGTGCAGCCAGCAGCACCCGGCCCAGCATGGTGGGCCCGGAGATGGGCCCGCTCACAAGTCCGGTTGCCCCACCCATGATGCTGCGGGCTAGGCCCCTGAGGCCGCGGTACAGACCCTCAGGCAGCCCGGGTGGCAGGGAGCGGCGTGCCTCTTCATTGAGCCGGACGTGCTCCTCGTCCAGTGACAGGCGGTCTAGATTTCGGGCCACCGAGCCCATCATCATGCCCACTGATTCTACCGTACCTGCAATATTACACAGATTATTATTGCAAAAAAAAAAATTGTATTTTCAGTAAAACAGTTTGAACTTCGCCCATGACAAGAGTTGACAATATTCCTGAAAGAAAAAATGCCAAACGGGCCTTAAGTTCAGCGCCAGAGCAGATTGGTTCGAACGCAACGGAGTCGGCCACCGACCCGCCACGGCCTGCCGCCCGAGCGGCCCGATGAACACCCAGTCGCGTTCGAGCTACACAAAAAGGCCGACTTTTCCAAGTTCCCTTTTAGGACCGCGATCGACCATTTGGATGTAGATCGCTGCAAAGTGTAATTCGAAGCGTAAAATTAATTTACACAGACTAAATTCAGTGTCCTCGTACAAAATCAATTTGTGCAAAGTCTGTGTACAAATTGCAATAGACAAAACTCAGTGACATAACACTCCATAGCATTAAGACTATGTATTTGTAACATATATACACTCTGTATCTTTAAGGATTGAACAAATATTATATGTGAACTATACAGTTGTAAAACCACTTGAGCGATTGGTGTCATATATATTTACACTTTTCTTTGATACCATATTATTTAATTAATCCCATTCCTCAAAATATTAATATGGAAACATATAAAACTCCTTACTGCAGTTTAAAGCCAATGAATACACCTCTAGTCCAGTCAGTGGGGGATAAAAAAGGGCTCCACCTTGCAAAAGGTTGGGTAGTAGCGATATTCACATATGTTGTTAAGATTGGGACTCTAAAGAAAAAAAAAAGTTTTCGACCTTGGGGGGGTCGAGCTCGACCCGCCATCTTGGATTGAAGGTGCCAAAATTTGGTTTTTTCAAAATAATTATGAAGTGGTTGATTTCACAACAAAATTGTTGAAGGCAAACTTAAAGATAACTAAATTACCTACATTTTTTGTAGAAAGTTTTTTTTGTAAGTCTAATAGGTAACGAGATACAGCGGTTGAAAGAAGAAAATTTTGACAAAAAATTGTAAAACTCCAGTTTTCTTGATAAATTTTGTACGAACATATTACACAATATCATTTTAACGTATTTCTACGTTACAATATACTTATATTGCATCATCCATGTGCTCGATGACATTGATTTATTATAGTGGGATCCTAGTCCTGGGATTGAGTCCTGGTTACAGGACATTGCCTGGATGCTCATGTCTGCAGATGTTCTTTTCGATGAAATAATGCCAGTTCAAGTTTCACAAGAACGATTTTTAGCCAATGAAAATAACAAAGTCCGTCTGATTTCGATGCTTACAAAGCAATTTATACAGGATGATTTTACAGTTAAGCAGGCTGAAGAAGATGCTGATGAGTTGATTGTCAATACTGCGATTTCCTTGTGTTCATCATATGACGCTGTTTTCATTATTGGCGAAGACGTTGATCTCCTAGTTCTGCTGACAGCATTAGCATCACCCAAAAGTAGTATATATCTTCGCAAACCCGGGAGAGGCAAAATTTTTGAAAGACTGTATTCCGAGAATATTCTGTTTCTTCATGCCTTTAGCGGCTGCGATACAACATCGTCCTTCTTCAACCAAGGAAAAACAAAATTTTGTTCGCTTGTGCAAAACGACACAAGACTCAATGCCATGATAGGAATCTTCAAACAACATGATACAACACCAGAAGACATAGCAGTTGTAGGAACACGCTTTCTTGTTGCTTTGTACGGGGGTGACATGGATAAGGAAACCTTGGAAGAAGTCCGCTACAAACGTTTCGCAAAGTCGACAGCAAAAAGCAAATTCAATCTTGCCTCTTTGCCACCAACGAACGACGCTGCACGGTACCATGCATTTAGAACGTACCATCAAGTCCAAAAATGGTATGGAATCCAAAAAAATCCAGGAAACTGGAGCTGGAAACGTGACACCAACGGGCTTGTTTCAGTAAGAATGACAAAGAAACCACCACCCGAGACTTTTTTAAAATTTATTTCATGCAATTGTAAAAAAGGATGCGGCTTTGCATGAAGCTGCAGGAAAGCTGGATTGAAGTGTTCTATTGTATGTGGGTGCTGTAATGGTCAAACATGCCGAAATTCGCCAGAGGTTCACATCGATGTCGAGGACGAAGAAGAAGAAGAGATTTTGTCAATGGAAGCCCAGAATCTCAGTATCACAGGCAATGAGTTAGATGATGACATTGATGACGAAGACTGTTATTAAGTAACATAATTTATAGTAACATAATTCATAGTAATGTAATATAATTTCGAAATCTACCATCGCTGGTATATCTGTGGAGTAGACCTACTGGGGATACCACAATAAAAAAATGCGCCATGTTCTCGACCTCATTGTGGTGTGGAAATGAGTTACCAAAATTATTATGTAATGAATAACCCGAAAAAATTACAAAGTTGGGAATTTCATCATTTTTTAGAAAAATATTCACATTTCCGCCACTGAAACTCGTTACCTATTAGACTTAAAAAAAAAAACTTTCTACAAAAAATGTAGGTAATTTAGTTGTCTTTAAGTTTGCTTTCAACAATTTGGTTGTAAAAACGACCACTTCACAATTATTTTGAAAAAAACAAATTTTGGCAACTTCAATCCAAGATGGCGGGTCGAGCTCGACCCTCCCAAGGTCGAAAACTTTTTTTTTTCCTTAGAGTCCCAATCTCAACAACATATATCAAAATCGCTACTACCTAACCTTTTTCAAGGTAAAACTCCCCACTGACTGGACTACTCATAGACATATGAATATTAGTAGACCTGCCCTAAGTGATAAAAGCGTATTATTCCCCACTCCCCATGCCGGTTCCATTGGAGCCGGCAGGGCTCGCGTATGGCCTCCCGTAAATCTAGAAAATGTGACGTCATCATTCTTGTGCGAACTAGCGTCGAGCTATGATCGAGCTTCATCGGTTCATTTTACGAAATAACACGGCAAAATGGTGGCTTGTGCTATGAAAACTTGTAAAAATAGATGTGAAAAAGAGAATAAACCCAATTGTCGTATTACATTCCATATGTAAGCATTATTTTACTTTATTTTAAGCTTATTCACATCGTATAATATGGATCAGTTGTAGAAACATATACTATCACATCGAGATACATCTGGAAGTTAAACACAAAGCCGTTTGCATAAGAATCAGGGATGTGGCTTCGCCTTTTGCGCTTTGATAAAATACATAATCGTATCATTTGGAACGTCTATTTTTTCATCTGTTATATCTTGTTGGAACTCCGTCGTATTAATAAAGGATAATAAACCAATCATTTTTAAATTTATTCCACTTTAATGGCGTTATTACTAAACGACTTTTGAATTTTACACAACTCATAAACAACACTTAATATAGGATAAATGGTTATCAGTTGTGAAATATTGGTATGTGTGGAAGTAAAATGTAGATACAGTGAGCATGTTTGGAATGAAAAATGTATGTGTCATTTTGCAGTCCGATGATATTTTTTATCTATTAAAATTAAAAATATTATATTTTTCTATCGCACGTCGCCACCGATCATATATTATATTTGGATCATTCTATCACACGTCGCAACGGACCACGTGTTAGGTACGCGCGTTATTTCGCATGTACGGTACTGCTGGAACGAGAAGGAGTGCATATCACGTAATCCGCTAGGTTATACCGAGTGGCGATGTGTGTTTGAAAAACATGTTTTTGTTTTTAATTGAAAACGTGTCATCGGACGGCAAAATGATGTCCAAATTTTTACTCTAAATACTCTTAGGAATTGCTGGTAAACGCTGTGTGTAGATATATAACTTCATTTGTTTTTTTAGTTGTTTTCCTTTTCTATTATCTTCTTAAAAGTGAAATGATATATATTTTCTTAAAGATTTCATTATATTATTAATAGGAACAGAGCGGTTGTGACAACCCTCCAACATTGCTCGAATGTAGCGATTCTCAAGTGTGCTCATCGTTGTTTACTGGGAAGTAAATTATGAAACATTTATAAAAGTGTCTTAACTAAATACGGAAACCAAATATTCGACTCTGAAAATAGAAGAAATTTACTTTGCCGAATTTGGACTTCGCAAATTTGTTCATAACGTGGCGAGTAATTTGCGCTCCCATGTAAAAATGTCTATTCATTCAAAAGCAGATTTTACTTTTAAGAACTAAATGGTGATATTATAATGCGAGATGCCTGCATACTGTCAGATTGATTTATTGACGAATCACAGTCAACTTTCCCCTCTGCGTCCCGCAAGTGTTGGTTTAACCCCTCTTAAGTTCTCGTCTATTAATATTCATATGTCATATGTCATATTCATATACACCTACATTTTACCTTCCATCCCATATTTTTAGGTTCTATAAATTTGACACATTGTGGCAAGCGATCGCTCAAAACGTTTTTGCAAACCTGGCATATTATGCCAAAAATCGCTCAAGTGGATAAAACTACCATAACTAAGCCCAATTGATACCTCCCCCAATATACATGCTAATTAATCTAGGTGTTTGAAGAAAACAATGTGATGATCAACTAGTTGATGCAATCCCTGGTTTATTACACATACCTAGTGATATCCACTTGAATGCAATTGCAAGGGTTTCATAAAACATTTAAGAGAAATGAACACCACTAACCGTGAGTTAAGTTTCTTAGTAAAGTGGCAGATCCTGATGTGACTCCAACCAGCAGTCCCCACGGGCCGTTGCCAATGAGCCCACGACATGGTTCCTCTACAAGTGCTCGTAAGCCTGCTCCAACACGCCGAGCCAAACCACCAGGGCAACCCAGGATCTCCAGAGAGCCAACCACCCAGCCTGAAAACAACAAAATATCATACAATTTATGTATAAGCTATGCAAATGTTTCTGTACTTTTAGGTGTTACATCCATGAGAATATACAAATCCTACAGGGGTTGAACATAACAATACAACCGAGAGTGTATAACCAAAAATGTATGAAAATAACATACTTATTACTATGCTATTGTTTCCATAAGTCCATTTAAAATTAACATAATTTGATAATAAATCATATAATGTAAGAAAATAATTACCAGCGCGATATATGGCTTCTGAGAGGTAATGCATAGTAAGAGCGTGTCCTAGTCGGAAACTGGTTGTCATAAAGTTTTGGCGTAAAAAAGACGACAACTCCAATGGGCTATGGTCCAATGCTATGTAAACATGAATCTGTAAATAATAAAACACAATAATTAATAATGATTTATTCACCCAAAATTAACAGTGACAATGCAAACATTTATAAACTACGCTTGAAAATAGATATAAAAATAACCAAGAGCTTTAAAGTTAATTGAGTATGCAACCATTGTAGGATTCTGTAGGTCCCAAAGCTGATGGGCTGATCGTGTAGGAAGAATGCCATATGACAGAACAACGAAAATCATGACCAAATGGGTGCACGGTGGGAGCGACCTAGAGGCAGACCGAAGAAGAGGTAGACTCTCTGGACTAGAGGAAAATGAGAAGGGATAGGAGCCGATAAATAACACTTTTAGAGGAGACCAAGTATCATCTTGCTATTTTAAATGGAGGGTACAATCAATTGTTATGCATAAGAACAAGTTAAATATTAGGCACAAAGTATGTATATTATTATACAGAAAGAACTTACATTTGAGTGGAGGCTGAGCAATAAATGCAATGGTTTGATTGAAAGACTGCCGGAAAACCAGATAGGATAAGCCATTGCGTCCATTTCAGCCATTATTGCTTGGGTCACATTGACAGTGATGCTTGGATGGATGGCATGTAAAGACCCTGGTACATTACACTTATGCGGGTTGGTCACGGGTCCAAACTCCGACAAGTAATTAATCAATACAGATAAGTACTTGTCCTCTAGGTACAGAGACATGGGTCCTGTAGTTACATTTAAATTGGTAAAAGCTGAAAATACAAAATAATTTTTATTACATGCAATGGAAACAACAGCTTTCATTACTCGCAGGGTATCACAATACATTTTTGAAATGTTTAAATATTTATAAAGCCACACTTACCCCATTCTATTTTGTCAGTGCCATTCGCTGGCCAAATATCTAATCCCAAATTGCAAGCCAGAATAAACACATCATCATCGGTGGGTTCCTCACTGTTGTCGTTCACTGGTTGCGATGAACCAATCATCATTACAGGGAAATCGAATTTTTTTGTGTAGAACATGGCATTGTCCATTTGTATTCTTCGTGTAGTTAGTTTTATTTCAGATTTCTGAAAAAAGCCCGAAGACATCAATCTAGTGAGGTTTATTTATGCGCTAGAGGGAGCTAGCGTAGCATGTTGACTTTGACATTCTTTTCAATGGCGGAAAATTGAATTTATTTAATGTTTGGTGGGGATGTTTTGCGGTTTCTAATTTGTATTTTGATCAATTTTGATTTAAATATATATTATGTTTCACCTCACAAGAGTACCCCTGTCTGTACAGTGTAAAGGCAGGGGAGCTATGTCGCTACCCGATTGGGCAGTTTTGTGAGACGGGTTAAGGTAGGGACTGTAGGAAAGGATTTATTAATGCGGGTCTTGAAGAGGCCTGGATTATATGAAGGAGGAAAAACAGAATTTTGTATTTGTTTTGAATTATTGAATATATTAAATATATTGATATATAATGTTTATAAATTACAATTTTTTTTATACATTCATATTGATATCTTTTTGTAAAATTTCTCACAATTATTGAATATTTTATTACCTTTCTAAACGCTGGCTGCTAGATGCACTAGTGTAGCTATTATTTCTGACCTTGTTCTAATAGTATAGTAAAATTATTAATTACTGTATTGACAAAAAAAATTATATGTACTTACTAGAAATACGAGACAGTGCTATTGTTTTCTATGAAAATTTTTAAACAAATTATCAGGCTCAAACACCTATAAATCGACTGCATAATTTTGGTAACAGATTTGGGAATGTTGTCGACATATTTAAAGATTCCGTATTATTTTAAAGAAGTGAGTTGTCTATATTATTTCAAATATACTAAACTTAAATGTGATGTAACTTTATTTATTTTGGTGACCGGATAACTCATCAAAATGACAATTCAACACACCTATGTGTTATAAAGATACGAAAAGTGATTAAAAAACAAACTAGGTTAAATAGGTTACGTATGTTTTTGTTTCATCACTTTTAATGACTTAATATCACCTTTTAAAGGTGTGTTGAATTGTCTTTTTGAGGAGTTATCATGGAACTGTTTTACCCATTTTATCATTGTTCTTTAGAAAAATGTTAAAAATAGTTTGGACTAAGAATTTTAGTTGTATCTGATAATGAGGAAGTAAACCGCATGAATATTCAATCATATTACGTACCCTATTATCGTAGTGATCCACTTGCGTTTTTATTTCTGTGTCATAGAAAGATATTGAGGCGATATCTCCAGACGGACTTAGTTGCAGAGTTTCACCACATTTGGTAATGAGGACCAAATTTATTTTCCCCAGTGACAATAAGGCCGAGGACTCTTTTAAAAATTCCACGAGGAAGGGGGGTACTTTTGATGGAATATCCACGCCATCTGCAAATGAAAGTGCAACAATACAATCTGAAAAAAATTATTATATTATATTATATATTAAGACAAGATTTTTTATGCATAGCACAAGGGTAACAATTATTTTACAAGCAATAATTATTCGTTTACCAAAAAAATAATAATTAATATTTGACAAGTTCTAGTATTTCACCTAAAAATGTAGACAATTTGTCTCGACGCCATCTAGTGAGAGAGTTAGCACTTACAATGCCTTTCTCATATAAAATAAAGTTGGTTGTTTTCAGGTGAAAAAATGTAACAAGCAGTAATTGTTGAATGAAACACTAGTATATATTGAATTATTTCGCGGATAAGAGATAAGCCGCCATAGCTCAGTGGTCAGAGCTGTCGACCGGAAATCGAAGGGACACGGGTTCGAGTCCCGTTGGCGTCATGTATCTTTTATCAGGAGATTTTTCAATGTGGATGAGTGTTTCAGGCGAATAATTATTGCTTGTAAAATAATTGTTACCCTTTGTGCTATGCATAAAAAATCTTGTCTTAAACATTAGTTTACCAAAAAAATAATTATTATTATTTGATAAAAGAATTCTATTGAAAACTCCAAAACTTAGTGAGCATTTATTTTTCAAGTTTTTAAATGATAAAAAAAAAAAATCATTATTTACATACGTCAAACACTACCCACATGTCATCATCGGGGCACACATCATAATTTTTTTTATTTTGTTTTATTAATATTAATTTCTTAGAAAGCTTTTACTAATATAATTTAGATTTATAATTATTTTTATACTAAGTGCCCTGATGATGACTTAGATAGTGTTTGAAACTAGTTAGTGTGTGTGTTTAAATAATTTGTTTTTTGTCAATTAAAAAACATGAAAAAGTGGTGTATCCAAAGTTATTGAATTTTCAATATTATTCAGTGGCTATTTCTGTATAACCTGTTGAAAATATCAAAGTCTACTAGGGCCCGGTATGTCAGTTGCTTTTAAGCTTGGCTTGGTTGTTATATGGAGCCTAGCATACAATCCATATGTACCAGGAGATATCATCGATATTACATATTTTGTCTATGATTTTAATAGATGTACATGATTACATTATTTTATTAGCATACCAAACTGCATCATTGCGATGTTTCAAAATGTCATCGACCGTAGTTAATTTTTATGCCGGTTTAATTTACTAGTTGGTTTCTGATAGTACCCCACTTTAATCAACACATTGCTATATGCGAGGATACTAAGGATGGGTTCTATTTAAGTTCTGTTATTGTATCATTTAAGACCAGTTGCTTAACAGAACTGAAATAATAACAGAACTTGAAAAAATCTTTCACAGAACATGAAAATTAACTTTGAAATTTGAGGAATTGTTCAAATTCTCTGAAACAATCCGTCCTAATTGTAATTAGTATGTATCTGCACCATAGACTAAATATCTGCAAATTATTCGTGAAATTAGAATGAACTAAGCGTTGAAAACAAACTGTTCTCACATAGAAAATTTTTAAATCTTTTTAAAACTAACCAGACTATTTTAGATTAAGTATCATCCTTTACCAATTAATATCATCGACATTCCTCTTTGCTCGATGAATCATCAAAGTCCATACTGATAAAAGTAGGCAATTTACCTCAATTTCAGTGAGGCAAAAGCATGCGATTATTTACATTAACGTCAAATTTAAAGTTTGTCGGCGTCTAAAAAAGTACTGATTTGCGACAATTGATATACCGGTCTTGAGAGGGTTAAGTAAGTAGTTACATTAGACAAATGGATATTACCTGGAATAAGGGGATTCCTTTGAGGGCAGGAGTTAAGACCTAAAGTGTTCAATTTAGCATTTTTTACATATTCGGCATCTAAAAAAAAATAAAAAATTTATTACAGTAAAAAAATATCATAATCATTATTTATAATGAAAATACAATTACTAAAATTAAGTTACATGGGATAACTAAAATTAGAAAGGGTAATCAAATTAATATTATTGAGGCCTTGGGTGACAAACCAGCTTTATCAGAATTTTAAAAGCATTGGCTTAATAATCCAATCATGTAATCGTGTAATCCAATCAAGCTTTATCAGAATTTTAGAAGCATTGGCTTAGTAATCCAATCATGTAATCGTGTAATCCAATCAAGCTTTATCAGAATTTTAGAAGCATCGGCTTAATAATCCAATCATGTAATCATGTAATCCGATCAAGCTTTATCAGAATTTTAGAAGCATTGGCTTAGTAATCCAATCATGTAATCGTGTAATCCAATCAAGCTTTATCAGAATTTTAGAAGCATCGGCTTAATAATCCAATCATGTAATCGTGTAATCCGATCAAGCTTTATCAGAATTTTAGAAGCATTGGCTTAGTAATCCAATCATGTAATCGTGTAATCCGATCAAGCTTTATCAGAATTTTAGGAGCATTGGCTTAATAATCCAATCATATAATCGTATAATCTGATCAAGCTTTATCAAAATTTTAGAAGCATTGGCTTAATAATCCAATCAAGTCTCAATTCAACTTATTCTTAATTTGTATTATTATACTTAACATAAAATTGACCACTACAACACGGGCATGTGCCTAGTGTGGTGGCCAAAAATTTACCCTTTTACTGTAATGTATAAACTTTACTGAATAAAGAACATAAAAAAAAAAAAAAAAAAATTGGTTAATTTGTTCACTATATCTCTATTAATTATCCAATTAGAAATAGATTTTTTAATAATTCCACTGTTTTATTATAAATTTTCTGAAAGTTATTTAATGTTCATGAGAACGTACCCATCTGGCCGGTGACTTCGTACATTTTCCTGATATCTTCTTCATTCTGAAATTCAATATACAAATTAATTAATAATATGTAGTTGTCTTTTTTATTAGTATTAAAAATTTGTTTAATTTTTAGTACGTTATCTATTTATTTATTTCAGGTAATTTAATTTGTTTTTAATAATATTATTAAAAATGTGACCTTACTAGAATACTCCATTCTAAGGTCACATTTTTTAAGTGGGTTTATTAATTACAATGAATATTTACTAAAGCAACACAATAATGTCGAAGTTCAAGTTTAGATATGAAGTAGAAAGGGCTTATAAAATGTTTAAAATTAAAAAAAATAATATGATATGTAAAATTAGCAAAGTAATATGAAATTAGTTTAGGAAAGTTGGCACTTAATGCTGAGTATGTACTTGTGACACGAAGTTTACTGATTTATGTAATATAATTTAGGCACACGTGATACATAAAATACAAAATTTTGCTGTTCATGAGGTAATTCTTGCGTAACGTTGATTACTCCGATTTCACAGCTCGTAACGCTCATACTAACTCTGGTGGAGTGAAAAGGTATTATCCAACACAGCTGCCATCTTGACAGGATTGACCAGACACGGAACACACAAACAAATTTACAGACGGATGCAATGCAAAGCACAATGCAAGTTAAAACAGAACTTCGCTACGCTCAGTTAATTAAATGTAAATCCAAAACTTACACATATTCCACGAGAAGTGTTTTCATCGAGGCGAGCCCTTATCTCTTTAGCCGATATGTCCAGCTGAAAACAAAAGACAATAATATAAAATTGGCATTTATTATGCATAATAATATTAATTAAGAGTTTAGAGAGGGCCAATTCCATTGGAAGGGCCTAGCAGGTTCATGGTACCTCCAATTTTAAAGAATGTTGAAAAAGGGTAGATTAAAGGAAGAAATTGGTGACTAAATAAAACTAATGTCATTTGAAGCAACATCACCATTCTGAAAGGGTGTTTAGAGAAAAGCAGATGCCCAAACAAAAGTTGTGTTATGCACGTACCTGGGTAACGTCTTCAATAGTGACTACTGTTGAATGAGGGTGATTTTCCACCCTGACCTTGATGCCTTTCGTAAATCCTGGCAGATTGACTAACTGATCTATGCTGTCACAGTCCACCTTCACAGGACTGGACCATTTGAGCAGATCCTCGTCTGCAAATCATTATTATGTTTTAATAAATATATAATAAATAAAATATATATACGTACTGAACTATGTACATCCTAATGCCATTCAATCATGAATCTCAATAATCTTTGAAGTTGTTGTTGTCTGATAATTTTAAAACAATTATTATTATTAATAAAAAATACTTTTTGTCTATTCCAAACATGTTTCAAACACTTTGTCATACAATATAAGTGAAAAAAATTAGAATGCAAATTAGTTAATACCATCCATTCCATTATGATTGAGAAAAAAGAATTGGATAATAATGATAAAAGCTATAAATATTGATTAATTGGAGTGTTACACTTACTGCCACTGTAGTGGGCGAATAAGACTTGAGATGTTGGTTCTCTGGCAGAGTAAGCAGATTCTGAACTAATGTCGGGAAAGTGTAGGGAATGTGTAGGCATGGAGTAGTACTTCTTTTCCCCCGACTTCACTTGACACACCCAGTCACTGTATTCACACTCTTGAATAACCTGCAAGTTATTACATCGTTAAAGCAGATGACATCGCCACAACTTCGAAAGCAGTTATTTAAATTTTTACTCCTATACATATGGACTATAATGTTAAATAAAATTTCAAAGTAAATTCACATCTTTCACCACAATGGATATTTCTTAATATTCTCATGTAAAAGCCCCGAAAAAGAGTGTTAATAAATAAATAAATAAACGTTTGTTCTAAATTAATTATAATTGCCAAATTGGCAACGGTTAACGTACTGTGGTTATAATCGTTAAAAAAAAAAAGTGGGTGTGTCAAGCCTACGCAAGACAGAAGTGAAACTTCTTTTGTTAAACCGTATGAACCACAATCAATTACGTATTTCACTCGTATTACACTCACGACGCAGTATACTAACCAAGCAGCTGATGCTTGGCGTGGCGCAGTTCGCTGGTGTCTGAGAGAGAGGAAAGAAGAGAAGAGAGAGAACGTTCGTGAGCGGCTCCCCCACCTCAACAAGCGCATATGGTGAGAGAGGGACAGTGAACGGTGAGCGGTGGTGGGGGTACCCGCATTTTCGTGTCGATCCTGACTCGGTTTTACTCCGTCCCCGAATTACGCGCCTAAAGAAGTTTCACTTCAATATAATATATTTTTAAAAATAATGTACAATGTACAGAAATAGAATCCCACACAAGATCGCGTAGTGCGCTCTAGCGAACGGATATTTTATCAGAGGGAGATAGTTTTAATTTTTTTTTCTGTAAATTATTACATATTATCAAAATAAATAAATTAATTAAATAAATGTAATACAATTATCATAATATACGGATTAGATAATAATTTTAATCCAACACAATAACGCAAAGCGCGCTCTAGCGGAGTAATGTTTTATCACAGTGAGATAAGTGTTTTTATTATTTTGCAATATTATTTTCTTTTAAAAAATGTTCTGACCTACTAAAAAATAAGATATTGAATGAAAAAGGCGTTAAAAACAAAAAAATAATGTGCGATGGCCGAGAATCGAACTCGGATCAACTGCTTGGAAGGCAACTATGCTGACCATTACACCACCAACGCCAGTTGTCGGGATGAGCTAAGAAGCATTTATATGTTACTTCAAAACTTTGAAAATTATTACATATTATCAAAATAAATAAATTAATTAAATAAATGTAATACAATTATCATAATATACGGATTAGATAATAATTTTAATCCAACACAATAACGCAAAGCGCGCTCTAGCGGAGTAATGTTTTATCACAGTGAGATAAGTGTTTTTATTATTTTGCAATATTATTTTCTTTTAAAAAATGTTCTGACCTACTAAAAAATAAGATATTGAATGAAAAAGGCGTTAAAAACAAAAAAATAATGTGCGATGGCCGAGAATCGAACTCGGATCAACTGCTTGGAAGGCAACTATGCTGACCATTACACCACCAACGCCAGTTGTCGGGATGAGCTAAGAAGCATTTATATGTTACTTCAAAACTTTGACTAGATCAAATGAACTTTAATCGGTGGTGGGGGTACCCGCATTTTCGTTTCGATCGTGACTCGGTTTTACTCCGTCCCCGAAAATTCATTACGCGCCTAAAGAAGTTTCACTTCAAAAATGAAGTACAGGGTTTTCCAATAGGAGGTGTTATTTTGAATAGCCCGCTATTTCGGTAGATGTTACATTTGAAGCTGTCATTTTTTGACATTTGACAAGTAGAAACTATGCCATTAATAAAAATGGAACGATACACGCTTTAACAACGCATTGAAATTATTAAAATTCACTTGAGTGAATCAAATGCAAATCATCTTGAGTGATGAGGCCCATTTCCACCTCGGTGGCTTCGTCAACAAACGAAATCGTCGCATCTGGGGCTCGTAAAACCCAAGAGTTATTGTTGAAAAGCCTCTCTATCCTCAACATGTGACTGTTTGGTGCGGTTTATGGTCTGGCGGAGTCATTGGACCTTACTTTTTCGAAAATGAGGCTGGAGCAGCAGTTACGGTGAATGGATTGCGCTATCGAGAGATGATTAATGATTTTTTATGGCCGGAATTGGATGGTATTGATCTGGACAGCGTTTACTTTCAACAAGACGGCGCTACGTGCCACACAAGCACAGAAACCATTGATCTTTTATGATTGAATATCAAAATAACACCTCTTATTGGAAAACCCTGTACATACTAATGTGCGGGTAGTGCAGTGCATATAGGCTGAAATGCCTACTCTAAGAAAAATGAACCATAAAAAGAAGAAAACAAATATAACCAAGACGAATCTCTGATCAAAATGTATATTTTCATAAATATGTGATTATTTTTTGTCACAATTGTTTCTACATTGATAATTTTTCGATTCTATTTGACAAACATTTAATTGTAACCTGATTTATGGCAATACATTTGACTAAATAATTTTTTTTTAGGGATAACGTGCGGGATGCTTCCAATGAAGGCTTTGAAATAGTAAGATTGCACTGCTAGTAATTTTTACCCAGAGAAATAATGTTAGTTTTGAAATTAGGGACATTGTGTTCTCCTCCACTAAAGATTTTACTCTTTTAGAAAATTGATTTTTTTTAGTTTCCAACACTACGATTAGATTTGGTTTAACTTGGTGGAAGAAAAAATTAAAACAAATCTCTAACTGAAGAAATCTAATACCTAGTATCTTGAATTAACAATTACGAATACATTATGTATTGCACATCTACTTAACACGCTGTCAATTACATCATAATTTAAATATTTTGAAAACTTGTGAGTTAGAATATAAAAAAAATTATCAAAAAACCACACCCAGCCTCTTTTGTCAAAGAGCTGTGCTGCCTAATGTGACTTTAAGAATGGATGTGTTGTAGAAATAAATAATAAAAAATATGTACCTTTTTGACATAATCATTTGTTGTGGGTGAAAGCAAATTCGTTTGGATGGCTTGTCCCACAGCGATAGGCACATCTGACAAATTTTGTATCACCAGTTGAGGTGCAATATCTCTATGGACGGCAATATAAGTTTGATCTTTTTCTCGGGTGCATGTCACCACTATTGGAACCTAAAATTTTATCAATATAATAATGTATTTAAATACATACCCACATTCTGATAATAAAATATAACCAAACAACATATGGCAATTCTTACCGATACATCTTCAATTGTGAAAGACAAACTTCTGCGATTAGCATATTTATCCACCCTAAGAGGACAGGTTAAGGACAATTGACTCATGGAAGATCCCAAACAGATGAAGAAAGCATAATCCTTCTCTGTAAGTATCTCACCATCCTTTGATGTAACAACTTCTTGCTCAACAGGCAAACAGAATTGTGTGATGGGAATTCCCAGCGGACTGTAAAATGAATGTTTTATTATTAAAAAATGTACAATAATTTAATTTAATCTTAAATATTACAAACTAAAACAATGTGTGTAAATTCCACCTATTATTACCTACATGTTATTTGTTAATTAAGGTTGCAGGAAAGTACAGACTGATATTTAATACATAGTTGATTATATAAAAATGTTTGTTTGTGGGCTATAGACTCGAAAACTACTGGACCGATTTCACTGAAAATATCAAAGTTTGTTCTTATTATTGCCAGGAGTGTTTAGAGAGTGGTTTGAATGATATAATAAGTCAGGGACGCCCGTGGAAGACTTTGCTTTATCTCTGAACTGGAATGAGATACGGAGTTGAATAAAAGTCGATATATTGTATTTTTTTAATAATAACTATACAGTAGCGAATGGTAGAAAAAGACAGGGACGCCCGAGAAAGACTTAGCGCATTATCTCTTCACTGGAATGAGACACAGAGTCGAATTAAAGTCGACATAATGTAGTTTTTTAATAGTAACACTGTCGATACACAAAGCGAATTGTAGAAAAAGTCAGCGACGCCCCTGAAAGACGTGAATCAAATAATTATTTGTCGTAAAATGTCATCGTCAAATTTTTAGCATCAGTGAGTCTAAAAAAAAACGATTGTACGACGTATTGTTTTCCCTTTAAAGTTGATGTTTCTTTAAAACGAACTGTCAAATTTGCCACTTGAATAAATTTATAGACTATACGCCAAGCTTTAATAGTTTGGTAAAAAACCAAAAAGTACCCACTATGTAGTTCTAATATTACAAACAAATCGTAACTCCTATAATCAGGGGTAAGATGGCGTAGATATTATGCGTAGGAAACAATCCTGCCATAAGGTGTACAAAAAAATTATTTCTGTTGATATTGGTGGTTCTAGTAGTATTACATACTTCCCTGTGAAGATAATATTATTAAATTGTACATACCAGTCTTCGTTTTTTAACAAAATGTACGAGCCTAGGCCGCTAGATGGATATTGTACTTTTGATGAGTTTTCCACCATTATTGCAATTGGCATTGCCTAAAATTAAAATAAGTCAGTTAAAATCAACAATTTTACTACTCCGTGAATAAGAAAAAAAAACTTTTTTACTATTCCTTGCTTTAGAAGAAAACAAACTTCAGCTTTATTAACAGAAATGTAATTCTTACAATTAAATCCAGGGCTGTCTGATTTACAATCACATAGTTGCTTGAAAAGCGGAAAACATTGACGTTATTCCTTATTTCATGTGCCATGCTCAGTATGGTGACCTGAAAAATAATAGAGAACCAATTTTTTATTTTTTTATTTATTTAATATTTGTATGTTTTTTACAATAAAAATACAATTTATACAAATTATACAGTGTTATAAAGGTAAATAATAATAGCTTTTCCTCACCATAAAGAGACGAGGCTCTTGTGTTTGGTGAGTGAATCCTAGCTCAATTATATGGAATCATGTAAGTAAGTAAATAATATATTTGCAAAACCAAAGGGATAAGTAAGAAATAGGCAAGATTTATCAATAATACAGTTTCAAGATTTGAAGGAAATAATAATAAGATTAAGATATGGACTTTTATAGTAGTTTTAGGTAATTTTTTAATTTTATTTTAAATTCCTGAATATCTTCAATATTTTTTATATATAATGGAAGGATGTTAAAATATGTTATACCTAGATAGAGATAGGTATTTTGTGTGTGCTTTGTATTAAGTTTTGATGAATTGAATTGTAAGTTATTTAACTGTATTTCTTTATAAATTTGTAAAATTGAATATTTTTTATATATATATTGTCTATTGTGGGTACATTGAATATTGAAAAGAGAATCTCAGTAGAAAATTTGGATGGTTTTTTCAATATTACTTTAATTATCAATCTTTGAACTATTTTAAGTGGATTTAATATATTGTTATAAGTTCCTCCCCAGCCAATAATACCATATTGTAATGTAGATTGTACAATTGCATAGTACACTCTTTTTAGGTTTTCTAGTCTAAGAATATTTCTAAGTCTTATAAATATATAAATACATTTTCTAATTCTTTTGACAAGTTCACAAATTTGTTTTTCCATTTAAAATGTTGATCTATATATATACCAAGATATTTAATTTCAGAAGTTAGACTAAGTATAGAACATTCTTGATTGCAATTAGTTCTGTTACAGATAAGTTGATGTATTATAATTTTTAATTCTGGTATTAATTTAAATTTGTTGATAGAGAATGGGAAACATTTTGTTTTTTCAGTATTTAATGAGAGGAGGTTTTTATCGAACCAATTTCTCAGTATATTAATATCAGTATTTGCTAAGTTTATTAACATTATTCCAATCAGTACCTTCAATTATTATGACAGTGTCATCAGCATAAGATATTATTTTTCCATTTAATCCTTGATTGAATATGTCATTTACATAAATGATAAACAGTAACGGTCCCAGGACTGTACCTTGAGGTATGCCGAAGTGACTTGTTTTTTGTGACTAAGTACATCGTTGATTTTTACGACTTGAGGGCGTTTGAAAAGGTAGCTTTTTATCCATTCACATGTCATAGCTGTACCACTTAATCCAATGTTTCTTAATTTACTTATAAGTTTTTTCGTGTGATATGCTATCAAAAGCTTTTTTAAGATCTATGAAAATTCCAATGCATTTTAATGATTTATCTAATGAATTATGAACAAGACTAGTTAATTTTGCAATTGCATCCTGAGTGCTTCTACCTTCCATAAAACCGAACTGATTTTCATTAATTAATTTATTACATTTTACAAATTGGTTTATCCTTTTTTTAACTATCTTTTCAAAAATTTTTGCTATGTTCGAGATTACTGATATGGGTCGGTAATTGCTAACTTCTTCTGGGTTACCAGATTTAAATATTGGAGTAATGGTAGTTTGTTTGTAGATTGATGGAAACACTCCGCTTTGGAAACTTACATTTATTATGTGTTTTAACAGTTTAGAAATTGCATTGCCGGGGCAGAACCTCCTTGCATACCGTTTATAATTGATATTATTTCGTTCTCTGTGGTGACTTGGAATGTTGCTATATTATTGTCAGTATCAATACTACAGTCTGGAAATGTTATATTTGGGTCAGTATGAATGAGATTGGCAAGATTTTCCCCTACAATAAATCAACGGAATATATAATTTTAGTACTTAAACATATTACCATGTTTTTTAGAGTTTTTAAGGGAACTTGGATATTGACTTACATTAACCCCACACAGGAGGAACTGAGGAAAATAATTTCCCTCAGGGCCCATGTCATCTTTGGGGATCGTGTGTGGAGAGTCTTTTTAAGAAAAGGAAGAAAAGGAAGTTCTGGAAAGGAAAAAGGTATGGGTAGGTAGGGGTGGGTAATAATCTACGCGTCAATATGTCCAGGAGTGACAGACTTATGAATACATCCCTCCCGCTACAGTGCAAGACCAGCTGCAGAGGTCAAAGGGTCTCCCCAAACTAGCCTCTCTCGTTCCGGCCCCCGATCTGGCCCGCCATGCAGCTGGCAGGTGGTACATCTGCCGCCAATATCTGAACACACCTCACCCTATGAACCCGGGAACCCTTGATAAGTCACTAAACGTAGCAAACAACTTGGGGTGACCTATGGCAGAGGTGTTGTTTATCCAATAAATGGCTCCTGGGGCGGCGGTACCCATACCCGCCTCTCAAATTAATGACCACTATGACCGAGTTGTAGTTCATCAGATTGGTAAATGATCATAGCAAAATTTATTTGAAAATAATAATAATATTAATTGAAACTCACAGTTTTGGTGCTTGGAATTACAAGTGATTTCACCATATTGATGACAACACTGCTCCCATCATATTCTTCACTATGTTCAGTCTTAATACTGAGGGGCGGAGAGATTTGTACGGTGTTGTCATAGATGGTGACTCCAAAGTAGAACACTGGCTAAAAGAAAAGATAAACATTATTAAAAATTGATTAACGCAAGATGTTTGACTGCAATATTGTTTTTGGTATCATTACGACACTAATATGTACAATGTTCATCAAGTAAGCATAGGGACCATACCATTAAAAATAAATAAATCCTCCTATAGCCGTTGCATCCAATCTTTCTCTGGCAGCGGCAGTAAAACATGACACATAAAACGAAGTGGTATTTGGCCTCTTGATACTGATTGACGTAAATTAAAACCATTGTATCAATTATTCTCATTCGTTAATAAGCAGGTAGCGTTCTGCTCATGCGTTCATATTTAATTTCATAACAAGTCAATGTTAATTTAAATTTAAATAATTTAAATTTAAATTTTAAAAACAAGTCAATCTTTTCTTTTCTCCAAATGAGAATCCAATGGAGCTTTAAATTGATTTAGATTTTGTAGCAACAATGACAAGTTGTGGGAGTTTGTTCCATACCTCTCCTACTCTATTCATTTGCAAGGAAATGATTCCTAGGATTGGATGCAAAAATCCCTCCCAACCTCATCTGTACCAATTTTAAAGAACACCGGTTATAAACTCTACAATTTGAAGATGGCTGCTGAAATTTGGCATTTTGACTTCTATTGACTAGATTCGAGATTACCTCCAACCTAACCTCACCTTTACCAATTTTGAACCAAATCAAGAATATTCGGATAACACCAAAGAGGAAAATCATTTCCAACATAGAACATGCTTCCTACATACTATAATATTTTAGAAAACTTATCAATAATTCTCTTTGATCAGATAACATTTGACTCACAGTGAGATTTGGCATCGGTGGGGTGGCTACTGCCATATGCTCCAGAGAGCACATCTCCTGATGATCCTCGCCCATGAGCGACAGGCATAGGCCAGAACAGTTGCAGAACAAGGTCCAGGGGGAGATTTCCACCACTACAGAGTCTACCGATGGGATGTCATAGTTCAGCCTTACCTGAAACAAATACATTAATAAATCATTCTTAAGCATAATACTAAAGTACAACTTCAGTTTTACATTTCCCCTATTTCACATTTTCCTGCTTTTCATACCAAAAGGTATGTATAGGTATATAAACATATGTAATTTTTTTTTCACACTTACAATAACTTCTTCGGGATACCTATGGTGAAGAGGAATCCATTTATAGTCTCCATCTTCCAAAGTAGTGTATGGCCATTTGTCTCCCTCACCTTGCCTGAAATAAATTGTTGTATATTTAAAATTTATTGTTTAACTTAAGACAAGATAAACTATCTAAGATATGGATAAGCAAATCTTAAAGATCTTCATTAGTAAACAAATTATGATTCTTCTTACCATTCTCTAATATTTGCAGTAGTAGTTGCCAAGTCCAGATTATTTGAATGCTGCTGCTTTAGAAGTTGCTCTTTGTTGCAGAAAATAGTAAAATGCTTTGTGCTTAATTGCTTGGCATCTTCCCTAAAATAAAAAATATGTTAAAGTAAAGCCACAACATTACTACAATAAAGATATAGATAATAAATTATTTGTTACCAAGATAATGATATTCAACCTCTTCATCTAAAGAATATGGAAAAAGAGAATATCCAGACAACTTCTAGACTAAAGTGGAGCACAGATCCTGCGCCAATTAAGAAATAGTATGCAGGAAGTAAATGCTCAATCCCTTTTAAGAAAACAGAAGAGAACCGAAAATTATTCAGACAAGGGCAGTGCGCCCCGAGATACAAAGGGAGGTTGGAGTCAAAACCAGGAAGACAAAACGTCAAAATGAAAAGCCGATGAACCAAAACGAGGCTGATGATCAAACAATTCAATTTGATTTATCACAAGATAACATTACTGAAGAACATGATTTTCAGAAAAAGCTGGAGGGTCAGCTAACGGAGATTGACAAAAGAAAGACAAAAAATTCAGTCCAGTTTGTCTTCTTTTCTTATCTTCCAAGAGGAAGAAGCTGGACATTCAGTAAACAGAAGTTGAACAAAACGTACAGTCTAGCTCATCACAATGTACATTTGAACATAGGTCAATAAATAAGAAAATTAAAATTCATCTGAAGGCAGAGTCCAAATCATTGAAAATAGACATCTAACCTGAAGATTCAGAAATCTCAATTGAATGTATACAAAATAATTCCACTACCAGGTCAACAAATATGATCTACGGTTGGTGAAAGGCAAAGTCTTAGTATGGGTCTTTTTGGAGAATTTGAACAATTCTTCAAATTTCAAAGTTAATAATCAAGTTCTGTGAAAGATTTTTTTCAACTTCTGTTATTATTTCAGTTCTGTCAAGCAACTAGCCTATAATTATATAATAACAGAAGTTGAATAGGACTTTCACAGAACCCGAAAATGAACGATGAAATTTGATGAATTGTTCAAATTCTGTGAAACAACCCATCCTAAGGGCGAGTTGTTTCGGAAAAACTGAACAATTATTCAGATTCCCGAGTTCTATTCGAATGTAAGAAAATCTTCACGTCGATTTTATTCAAATACAAATTGGGTTGTTTCAACTCCGAAAAAGCTTCCGTTATATTTGAATAATCCGTTCCAGTGTTCCCCGCCGAATCGGACAATTATTGCAGAGAATTCGATAGGAATTCATTTTTAGGCCGCAACACTCACAAGTTGTCTATGGAAGGCGGGCAAAGGTCCGTCTTCTGTCAGATTTCGTTGCTCGTATGTTGTGCGTAATATTTTTTTACAAAATAAATAAAACAGTGAGTATAGTTTTTATTGGTATTCAGTTAATTACGTATTTAGTAAAGTTAATATGGTAAAATGCAATCGTATTACTGATTTATTCTATCTTGTTCCAGTATGGGAAGTTCTTCCTAAACATAACATAAAAGCCACAGAAGAAAATGGTGCTCAAATGACACCAGAATCATGGAAACAGATATGAAATCAATATAATGCCCAGGGAAACTATAGTTAAATCAAACTATATGACTGTCAAACATTTAAACACTGTTTATGTAGTTAAAACTTTGTGCCAGGTTGGTTACAATTGATATATACTTGATATTTCTAATGCTTTATTGAATTTCCCTAACGTTATTAATAATTAACGCCCTATGAATAACTTTACAGAGAGCACCCTCAGTTTCTTGTTATTATCTGACATAATTCTTAATTTTGTGTTTTTTTTATCATGTACCATATATATTATATTATTAATACTTGTTTTAGAGTCATCGCAGTCCAAGAGATAAAAAATACATATGTACTGAAGGAATGCAACTGAGTTTATGATGTTATGACAAGTCTGTGTTTTGGATGGTGGCTGTTCCTATGCAGAAACCAAATTATCTCCATGTGTCCATATCAAATCTCAAATTAAATGTTCAAGGGAAATGAACAAAACGGTTTTCGTCAGCAAGAACCGTATTATTATGTACTGTTAATTTGATATTAGTGGTATATTATTTTGATATTCACTCTCAATGTATTATGGCAAATATACATTGCACCGTCTACCCACATACAACTACATATATATATATATAAAACATATTGTACCGATGTTACTTATAATTTACAACGTGGAAGTTTTTCCCCTAAAAATAAATAAGCATTTGAAATTATACAACATGGATTCGTTTTATTTCTTATTTAAAAAAGTTGTAATATTGAGAACAATAGGCTTTTTATTATAATATATTTATTTTATTTTTTATTGATACATCAGAATAACTTTTTTATAAAGTATGATTTGGTAATGTGAGCCTCACTGGGTACGCAACCCGTGCTGAGGCCCTCATTTCATTTAATAATATTATGTATTTGTAAATTTTATACAGCCATGACTAGTGGTAATGAAGCTTTGATATTGCTTCTCAACACATATTTTATATCTGAAATTAAAGAAATTTGTTTTTAACTGTCTTCTAAAAATTTTAATGCCAGTTACAGGTTTATGCTAATTATGCAACATCCCAAACTATGAAACATTCATACGTGAGGGTAACTAGTCTGTTCAAAGGCCAGACAGGTACGTTTGTCCCTCACGCAGATATCAGCTTAGTATGACGGTGCCAGTCCGTTCATTGCTTTATTCTTTATTTATAAAGTGAACTCTTTCTGTGACTCAAATCCAGTGTAGGAAATCATGTAGAAAGGTAGGGTATATAATGAACATCCTGTGGACACTATAATATGTATTCAAATATTTATTAGGCAGACTAGCCCACAAATGTTTTATCATAATATCGTTGGAAGACATTTTATGGATTGTTGTTATAGTATAAAACCATCCCGCCGTTCCGCGGGGGCAGGCAGAGAGGACAGACTTCCAAACAAGTCGGTCTTGGCACAGACTCCTTGCCTCATTCATACTTATACATTGTCTCGTACATACTTTTCTGTTATTCCGGCTCTTGACATTCGCCGACTCAAGTATTTGTCTCACTTGATCGAAAATGTCAATCACATGAAGAATGTTTGTTAAAATATCAATTTTTTCAGTCGGCAATAGTTTCTGATACATTGGTAGACAAGAGAAACAAACTTGCACCTTATGAATGTTTTTACCAGTTTTTTTATCATTTTCAATCACTGAAACCAACGATATAAAAGCGAATTTCGACAATATTATGTGTAGAAAAGGTATCTAAACTTCTACCCACAAAACCGTTAACTTCATAAATTTTAATCGTTAGGTTTTATTTGTGTTATTTGCCAAAATAATCGGGTCGTTATCACCATTAATCGGTACATTGTAGTGCATACAATATGTCAGATCGCAATTGTGACGTTTGCGCATGCGTCATTCTTTAACAAAATGGCGGATCGCGTTAACCGGCCGATTTCGGGTGATCACATTTTCATGAATATTTCATTGAATTTTCTCTTGACGGAAGACGAAACAACCCAATTTATGGAAAATTGAGTCGATTGACGTTGTGATGACTTTCTCACACGTGATTTTTTCTGAAACAACTCGCCCTTAATCATTTAAAATTGATGTGGAACCCAAAGATTTAGAAACCATTCCTTTGGTAATCAATAAAGATAGAGCAGCCCTTGAGCTGTCTAATATGTATGATCTTGCTGACAGAGACAACAGTCCTAGCCAAACCCCAAGACAGGAGAAACATCCAACTACCAACATCAGTCCTCTAACTGTACTTAGTACGTCTTTCACACAACAGGTTCTTGTGGAAGATGATATGAAGAATATAAAATGTGTTTGAGGAGAACTACTAAATTTAGTACATAGTAGTAGTACTACCAACTCGGCCCAAAACAGTTGTAGGCTGTGAAGTTAATAATTACATACAGTGAATTTTAAATAATTACATTATGTATTTCTTTAGTGTTGTAACAAAAGGTGTTCTTTACCCGCCAGAGAATGTTATTACATGCTCTACTTCTGTGGACCCAGCAATATTCAATACTTGTGTCGATCCTTTACCAAGTACGCAAGATTCAATGATGCATTTAGTATGAGGAGATTTGACAGAAAACTGCAAAATAAAGATAATTGGATTTTTTACAATAAAGTCCACATCGGTCGAATAACTTTCAACAATGGTACCGGAATAATAATTAGATATTAACATCTAGATAAACATAATAATTACCTCAATAGGCATGGGGAAGTGTGATCTTATGGAATAGATAGGGGAGACAGTAACCAATATCTGCCCACTTTCAGGATCAACAGTCACGCGACACCATACCGATATATCATCAGCTTTATTCACCATAGGAACTGAAAGAGATTTAAATTAAAGGATTTCCAAATATTAATGCAATAATAATAATGAATGTAGTTTGGACAGCGCTATGTGACGGTTACATTTTCACAGCAACCTCCATGGTTGAGTGCTTACGGTGGTCAATTCTCAGCATACACAAGTACATTTTATTTAACGCCAACATTTACATGACGCCAACGGGACGTCCCGTTGGCGTCATGTATCTTTTATCAGGAGATTTTTCAGTGTGGATGAGTGTTTCAGGCTAATAATTACTGCTTGTAAAATAATTGTTACCCTTTGTGCTATACATAAAAAATCTTTTCTTAAACATTAGTTTACCAAAAAAATAATTATTATATTTTTTTTGATTAATTTGCGTTAGTGCAAATTCATTCATTTAAAATAATATACAGGGTGAAACAACTCGAAAGATTATACAGTGATTCCTGAAAGGGCCTCTAGACTACTGTCAAATAAATATATTCACATCAAAAGAACAATAAAAAGGTGTTTTGAAAGAAATAATGACCTTTGAAATACTTTGAAAACTCTAATATTTTCATTTGTGTGACACAGTTTTATGTAAATGAATTTTGACATTAGTAGACAATTATTTAGTAAGCCATCAGAAATGCTACATTCATGAAATAAAAAGTAGAATCGATAGTTTTATTAGCGCAAGATATTATGATTTTGTCCTCTAAACAGTTTTCAAAGCATATTGGTTAAAATTGCATCGCAAAACACTGGTATTCTGTCTCAAGAGCACGATCGGCAAGGTCAGTCAGAAATGAAAAGTTCACTGGAGCATGAATGGCATACCACTCGTTAATAAATAATTTCCTAGGTTTTACAAGGAATCATTTTAACCCATCCCATAAGAAGTAATTTTGACTGCAACTGAATTAATTTTTGTGCAAACTTATCCTAAATTTATTTCCATAACTTATTTATTTAATATTTTATATTGTGTTGACAATGAAAAAATCTGGGTACTTAAGTAAAAAAATCAATGTCATTTATGAGGGTTCTATAAAATAGTCTTGATTTACTTAGGGGTATTAATTATGACTGTCTGCAGGGAAAGCCTCGTTAGATAGCGGCTTAGAGGGAATGGGTTAAATGGTTGGCTAACCAAAGTGAACTTATTGTACATGTATACGAACTGTACAACTCCAATGGGTAGTTAGGGCAACTGAAAATAGAATATTATAACACCTGGAAAGAATATGTACATACCTTTGACGAGCCAAGGTACATTACTTTTGCTGCACTGTTTCAGAGGAATATCTCCAGTCCAACCAGCATTGGAATGCGCCACATGCATCCTATAAAATGAAATTTTCAAGTTGAACAAAATATATTTTATTTGAAAAGTGACAAGAAAGAGCATTAAAGAAGAACACCATAGAAATAACCCGGCAGAAACTTAGTATGTATACTTAATCAAACTTACTGAATGATGTACAATTATAGATAAATATTTAAAATAATCAATTATAATTAAATAAATATTCATTTATAATTAAATATTTAATTTTGTTATATTTCGAATTTGTTTTTGTTAAAACTATGTAAAAATCGATATTATATTTTAATTTTTATTGTTTCTCTGAGTAACTAATCTTCACTGTATTGTTTACTATTATATAACTTTAAAATTGAAAAAAGTCCTCCACAACACAGGTGAACTCCTAGCGTGGAGGACAATATACTATACTTTTATAATACTAATTTATTCAAGAATAAATAAAATAAAATAGAAACCCCTTGAAACATGTAATTATATGATACAACATGAATAAAATGGACTGCAATTATTCAAATCTTACCTAAAAACAGCATCACAAGTATCGTCTAGGAAGAGCGAGGCCAGTTGAGTGTTCCCTTTAACAATGAATATTGGGCTCACTCTAATTAAACCACCAGGTGTTTTTTGATGCAGCTGTAATCAAATTAATTTATTAACATTGGTTGAAATTAGGGTTATTCATGATTTTTTTGTACTAAGCTTCCACCATTCTTTTCATTTCTTTTAGGTTTTCTGTTCACACCTTTGAGGCATTCTTAGACAACGATTCAGAGTTAAAGGTCAGCATTCAAAAATACACAATTTTTAGTCAGCTAAAGTAAAAATAAATAATATGATTTAAGATTTTCACGGCCAAAAGTATTTTTGTTATTTGTTTTTGGGGTATTATGCCGTGTTGCGCTAACTCCTTCTTTAGCCAACGTTTCGGACAGCATTGCAGTGTCCATCATCAGGGCAGAGGTATTAATATACAAATAACACATCTGTCCTTGGCTAAAGAAGGAGTTAGCGCAACACGGCATAATACCCCAAAAACAAATAACAAAAAAAAAATAAAAAAAAAAATAAAAAAAAATAAAAATAAATAAATACTAAGAAAGTATGAATAAAAATGTATAAGATTTCTAATGACAAAATTTCTTAGACTGTAAACTCGGTTTTTGACTATACTTTCATATTTAAAAAAAAAATTTAACTCTGCCACTTCCACGAGTTATCACACAAAAATGGCGTGCTGTAGTTCACCAATATTTGACAATTGTTCATATGCAGGATACGACTAATCTAAGACAAAAATATTTGAAACTACTACTGCCATCTATCCGTCATTTCGGGAACTTATCAATCAGCCCTCGTATGTAATGAGAGTTAACCTCTCAGACATAGAATTTTATTTATTATGTGTCCCTTTGAGAACTGTCAGAACGTGATAATTTTTGTGTTATTTACGAGTTTTACTAAAATCTTCATAACTCACGTTTTGGGAAACGTAGCCTCATTCTAAAAAATGTTTTGGAAACATTATGAAATCCACTATCGCATTGTGTTGTTATACGTTTGGGGATCAGGTGGTGAAGGCACGAAATAAAAGGCGTGTCGTGAAGGTCACTGTGTTTATTGGTGAGTCAGTTTGAGCCGTGACGAGGAGATGATGTAGGACAAATGTAGAATATTCCGGTTGCTGCGATGATGTGCTGGTCAGGCGCGGGTCAGTGAGTCGACGCCGGGCGCTGGTGACTGGGACTCGATGACTGTCAGGCACTGGCGATCTGGGGAATCAATACTCCAGTGCTGACGGAGGCCGAAGGTGCGGCGGACCTTGTAGGCGGTTGAACGGGAGCGGCGTAGACCAGTGAGGATGCTGCGTGTCCTCGTGGTGGTCATGGTGGCGTGGAAGAAGAGCTGGTCAGAGACGCTGGAACCAGGGCGCTTGTAATCCGAGTAGCGCTTGCCAGGAACGGCGATCTGGACAAGGCGCTATGATGATGTCCCGATAGAGTCCATGATGGTACGGGCGAAGCCGGGTACGTTGTCCTTCGCGCTAGTAAGAGGAGCGCGGGTGATCACTCGTTGATTTAACTGACGGCTGATAGATGACTGACTGACTGACTCGCTGCGTCGGGCATATTTATACTACACGGCCGACGGCAGCAGTAGGTAGATGGATGGCAACTAAATCCTAGGCACTCGCACAGACTGTGTGTTTCAGAAACCTTCGACAGCGCGGCAATTATGCATAGGCGGTAGACTCGAACCTTCTGGCGAGTTCTCGTAATGTGAAAGACGGACTTGCGATTTTATTGTCGTCGATAGACAAGTAGGTGCTTGAAGTACGTAGGTTGCTCTGTTTTGATTTCGACTGCGAGTACGTACCTAAGTAGGTCGAGCGGTTTATTATTAATTATTCAATGGATTATTCTCGACTCCACATACGTAAATATTTGCATTTCTAAATATACATTTTATGAAAACGTCAAAAATATGTAAAAATCGCTTACCATTATTTCAAAGCCTTGAAAAATGTACTTTTTTCTGAGTAGCATAAAGGAATAACACTTTATATATTGAAGAAATATATTTAAAAAGTATTAGTCACCTCAAAATATTAACCGTCCAAACTAAAATATTTTTAATAAATTATTTAGAAACGCAATAAATTATTTACGAACATCTTGACAGTTTCAATCGGCTTAGATAATGCACCTCTACGTTCCATAGATATTCTTGAAGACAGACGCGTAGCGTTATTCATTATCGATACTCTGTTTTTTAAATCATGGCAATCCGTATACTAGTGATGGAAATAAATCATTTTTTTGTAAAATCTCGCGCGTTTACGTGAAAAGACGTTCTAATGTCTTGACCGCTATTATCATATTTACGTCTTTTGACGTTCTAATGTTCTGAGTGGTTAAGTATGAATAAATTCATTATAAAAACATTAGTATTAGATAAAATATTTATAGGGTACCTTGATTTCGAGGTTGTGTTGAATGAGGTTGAACACAGTCAGGCGTCCCATAAAGGTAGCAATGCGGTGGAAAGGACTTGTAGCCTCCACTGACACAAATACAGAGAGCACCACCGGGTTAGCATCACTGATACACTTGGCAATTTCCAAACCTGGTTCATCTATCTGAAAACCTAAAGAAAAACAGAATAATAACATAAGCATTGGGGAGAGTTTACACTTCTTTCAATATCCAGGGGTGCAGAGGAACGGAATGTCGCACTCAACACTCAGTGACTACCCGTGGTCAACTTAGCAACTCATTTCAGCCTCAAATTAAATTTATTACCTTTTTCCGATCTCCAGTTGCCCTCCTGTATTGTAACAGACAGGCGTTGGGGGAATTTTTTAGCATGGTGCCAAGCATAGAGAGTGGCGGACAGCGGCTGTATCAATATCTCTTGCTTAGAGCCTTCCTGCCTCAGCAGAAGTGCAACACTTGTATCATTCCTCAACATATACTTGTGATACATCGTCTGAGGGGTGAATGAGCTAGAGCATTCTTCACAGTGATTAGGATCGGGTGTATCGTCGCTCTGAAAGAATTTAGAGGGTTATATGTTGTTTGGAAACAACTATAACAAAATCATTTATGGTGGTATCTTTTATCAAACTCACTAATGGCAGCCCATGTACCCCACATAAGTAATAAATTACTCTCGTCAATGTGATTATGATAATACTTGTGCATGCATATTATATTGTACTGGCACAGACCATTATAAAATCATTAGTGATAAAGTGGACTAGACATGGGCAGATTCATTCACAATAATGAATCAATTCAGTCTTATTCACCTGGTCAAGTGAACTAATTCATTTAATTCATTCATTTAATTCATTCATTTAATTCCTTGATTCAACACTTTATTTTGGTATTGTACCTAGAATGCTCACATTTAGGAACCACAAATAAAGCAATAATGAAGAATTTTTTCGCATTCAAATAAATGTGTTCTTTTTGAAAAAAACATTTTAAATAAACACACAAATATATCAAATATAGGGATTTATTTTGTACATTGCAGAAGTACATTTACAACTTTACTTAGAAAACCTGTATTTGTAAGCTTTACACTTTATAGCACAGAGTTCTTAAAGCGAGGAGAGCTTCGGAGTAACTTTAGTAAAAAAAATATGTCATACCACAAAATAAACATGTTACAGATTTTTCAATAAATATGTTATTTTACAAACAAAAATATTAAGTAACTTTACAAGTCACTAATAAAATCGTGATGTATATACGTAAACAATAACCACCAACAAATATTACTAATACTGAAAATAAAAATACTTAAACCATTTTAAAATGCAAAAAACATAAAAACAAAAATTATATACCAGAAAGGCAAGTGTCTATACTAAATAATATCAATACAAAATAGGATGAAGCCATCGGATTTAAAAATGTTTATAAAATCTTGCTGCCTTTATATTAGACAGAGGAGAAAAGTAAAAAAGTATTATACTAACGCTATCACTTGTATAAAGGTACATAAAAAACATACTTGTAAGAACAATAACGTACATCATTTTGTTTCTAAGCGTATTGCATAATTTTCGCACGTGGAAGGGAGAAAAATACAGAAGATACTTTCGCTTTTTTACTAGGATTCAGATTCAGAAGTAGAAAGTTTTCACCTAACTAGGTACTAAATCGAAGGTTTAGCCATGCGGGGACTAACGATCAACCGATTGACAGCTGGCATAGTACAATGAATTAGGAACTTCTGACTAGTAAGTGTTTTGTGTCTTACTGTGACATTAATGACTTGTGTTCTGCAGACGGTGCGGACGGACCTATAACTAGTAAGGAAAGGGACTCGATATCTTCAACGAATAGAGAATTGGGAACTCTGTCTTGAGTCTCTCTGTGTCACTGTGTCTCTGTTCTGTTTCACTTATTCCCTGAGACTGGGATTGAGCGCTTGTCCGGACAGACTCGGTACATAGGACATAGGATTTGTGTCTACGAATAAATTCATTAATTCCTTGACTGGGGACTCGATAACAAGAGTCTTTTGGATTACGGCGCGGGACGCGGGATACTAGATACGTGATTTAGTGCGACAGGACACAGTACATATAAACTCCGCGGCGCGCCGCCACAGTACCGTAATAATATTTAATTAGATTTCTATGAAACACTATAATATTTAAATCATTTAAAGTGCACATCATTATTAATTATTACCTTATTATCATGAATAAATTTAACCGTAAAATATATAGAAAAAAATGCTAACGATAAATAAGGAATGAAGATTCAATTCCTTTTGAAAATGAGAATCAGATTGAGTGTGTTAATTTTGCCCACCTCTAATGTGGACCTCACTGGATGCTTTAGCCATGCTGAGGCCCACATTACAGGCTGCAGATGGGTGAGAGTGGCCATAAAAATTGGAGAAATGTTGAAGCAAAATTGAGAGGAGGCTTATTTCCAAAGCTAAACGTTAAAAGCCTGATCAATAAGAAAAGCAAATTCCATGTAGGTAAATGAATAAAATGTTCACTCCTGTAAAAAATAGTCAGGGTTCATTATCTTCAATTTAAATGTGTTATCCCAAGAGAGAAAACAATAATGTACCTGATTAACGGCAATGGCCAGTGTTTTCAATGCATCTGGACTGAGTCGCACCATTAGTTCTCCCACTCTAGCCTTCACTCCAGATTTGGTTGTATCACTCTTGTGTGATAAATGTGGGATATATCCCCCCCACCAATTTTCCACCCGAATGCCAGTGCTCAACACAGCTCTATAGAGACTGAGGTCTTTGCTGTCCAACGTGTCCAATCTGGGGAAATAATTCAACCAATTAAAAAAAAAGTTACATTAAACTTGCCCTGAATACGTAAATTGTATTAGGACACAACTGTGTAACTATTTAAAAACTACAAATAAATAAATTTTGATTTTAAACCATCCAAATATACTTACGATATGTTAGAATCAATTCTGAAGATTCCGACATTTTTTTTCCACAAACTAGCTTGTATTCTAGTAAAGTAATAAGTAAGTTTCAGGGAAGAATGTGTTGGTGGAAGATTACCATCCAGCAGGAATCTCTTATCCCTGTCTTCAAACTCTTGGTTGGCTGAAGCTCTTTTTCTATAAGTAAAACATTGCTTTAATAACCAGCTATTACTAAAACATTAGGAAATGAATGTATTACAGATTACAAAAATGTATTCACATTTAATTTTTAATTAATTAATCACTTACAGCTTTTCTGAATTGTTATACATGTTCACTTCTGCATTTTCTATTTTTATGAGGAACTGCACACGTGGTAACATGTCCGGGGAAGTGTAAGAATCAATCCTCAGCATATGAACTAGCTCTTGGACAGTATATCCAATAATGTCAAACTCGGGATATGCTAATGGAGTTCCCCGCTGGAAAAAATTTAATAAATAATAACAGGAATGGTTATTAGTCATTGACATCAGAAGAGGTAGATTTGCCCAACATGAAATCTGCGTATCATTTCGACGAGCAGGAGGCAAACCATGTGACAATCATTTTAGAACCAGGAGAGTTCCAGCATATCTTGAATAAACAACTACATCATTCGTACATTGAATAAACAACTACATCATTCGTTGTGGAGTTAATATAAAAATTTAAAAAATTGACCGCCGGCGAGCGAACATCAAAATAACGAGACCTTCCACAGAAAAGTAAAGTTTGCTAAAGTAAGGTGACGGCTCGCAGCGCAACCCATTAATTTGAGACTTTTCTGCACAGGGTCTGAGTGCGCATTTATAACCGAGCCATCGGGTTGTGTAGCAATATAAAATAACAAATGTTTATACACTTTAATAAAATACACAGATCATTGTTTCTTTTGCTTTCGTAATGTTATGTATTCTTCTGTGGTATAATATATTATATGTTCCTTAATTTAAATATTTATTTATTTATTCACGGTAAAATAATTGTACACTTAGGACAGGTTGTTTCGGAGAATTTGAACAATTCATCAAATTTCAACGTTCATTTCCGGGTTCTGTGAAAGTCCTATTCAAGTTCTGTTATTATATCATTACAGGCTAGTTGCTTGACAAAACTGAAATTAAAACAGAACTTGAAAAAATCTTTCACAGAACTGGAAAATGAACGTTGAAATTTGATGAATTGTTCAAATTCTCCGAAACAACCCGTCCTTAAAGAAATATAACTTTTTTCAAAAGCCTATTCAAAAATATGTATCTATTTATTCTTCCATAAAATTATGGCTAAGCACTTAAAGGTGTTTATGTATTATTTTTATTAAGCTATATGTGAGATAATTCACATAAATTAAATATGTTTAAGGGGTTGCGAACTATGGCATCCCCACTCCCAGCTATGTTGTACAACTGGAGGTAGAGATGACAAATACCTGGCTAAGCAGATCTGGTCACTAAACACGACTAAAAGCCATTTCAATCAACCAGGGCGATACTGAGAGTATCTACTACACCTTGGTGCAAATAATAATTGACCTGCTATTTATTATTTTGCATATAAAATAAGTGTTAAACAATTAAAATTAAGAGATGATTGTATTATTTTTATTATATGAGCTTTTGTGTGACAACACTTTTATTATTTTTTTGTGAAGTAAATTATAATTCATTTATAAAAGTGTCTAACTATGACAAAACATTCGATTTTGGAAACAAATGGAACTTTTTTGCGGGATTTGGAAGTTTGAACAACATTTATTACTGTTGCTAGCAAGTCGCGCGCTAATGAAATTCGTAAGCAGATTTTATTTTCCATGTTTTAATATTCAGGTTAGAAGTTGCATCAAACTGTTGGATTCATTTATTAATAATAATATCTTTATTTAATAAATTTGCAACTATAAACATGTAAATAGATAGAATACATAACAATCAGATAAAGTTAAGGATTCTCATAAACTGCCTCACTAGGCTAGCGGCTAGCCTGTGTTGAGGCAGTCATTTTAATGGTTAGTTCAAATACTTGTGAGTATACATATACATACTTGTTATAATATAAACACTCAATATTTTTATTGTATTAATAGTTTCGAATTTGGGTGAGGGCACTGGTAAAGGCCCTATTATTACTGACAACAGCATCTGTAAACTCACCGGGTATAAACGAGGGGGGCAGAGATATTTGTTTCTATCGAATAAACGGGGTTTGGGGGCACTTTCTCGAAATCTGGTTTGTTCTTCAGCTGGGGTGTACATCACCATTCGCCATGCCGTGGACATAACAGTGTCTAGAAATAATGTTATAATAATTAAAATGTGTACATAAATATGAAGAATAACGAAATACACTGTGTATTTATGATCGATAGAAATTGATTGTACATACATAATATTATTGATAAATAAAAACTTACTTTGGTCATAGTAAGCGATGTTTTCGTTAACTAATTTACCGTCCACTAATTTGAACTTATAGTAAGTTATGAAATCGTTGTACAGCTCAGAATAGTACTCCAGTGAACATAGTATATCATCTTTGCATTTTTCATCCAACTGGAACAAGGATTTAAAAACATGATGAAAACTAGTAGAATAATAGTGTGAGCAATCTCAAATATAACAACATAACTACATATAGTCCAGTCAGTGGGGGATAAAAAAGGGCTCCACCTTGCAAAAGGTTAGGTAGTAGCGATTTTCACATATGTTATTAAGATTGGGACTCTAAAGAAAAAAAAAAGTTTTCGACCTTGGGGGGTCGAGCTCGACCCGCCATCTTGGATTGAAGGTGCCAAAATTTGTTTTTTTCAAAATAATTATGAAGTGGTTGATTTTACAACCAAATTGTTGAAAGCAAACTTAAAGACAACTAAATTACCTACATTTTTTGTAGAAAAGTTTTTTTGTTTGTAAGTCTAATAAGTTACGAGTTACAGCGGTTGAAAGAAGAAAATTTTGACAAAAAATTGTAAAACTCCAGTTTTCTTGATAAATTTTGTAGGAACATATTACACAATATCATTTTAACGTATTTTTACGTTACAATATACTTATATAGCATCATCCGTGTGCTCGATGACGTTGATTTGTTATAGTGGGATCCTAGTCTAAAGCTTCCTTAAATTCGAACTCGCCCCATTTCCTTTGTCGCTTTTCACTGAAGAAGGAATGCGCAAAGGTACGAAATCATCATTTTATGGTGTTTTCGAACAACTTCCAACTTGAAGGTAGCAAAATTAATGTTGTGGATGGAGGATATCTTTTACATAAAGTTGTATGGAATCGGAATGATTATTTTGGGTCAATTTGCGAGAAGTACGTTCACTATGTAAGAAATCACTATGGATCACATGCAGTCATTGTTTTCGATGGATATCCGCTTGATGATGGTGAAAAAAATACGAAAACCGCAGAAAGACTTCGCCGATCGAAGAAGCACATGTCTGCAGATGTTCTTTTCGATGAAATAATGCCAGTTCAAGTTTCACAAGAACGATTTTTAGCCAATGAAAATAACAAAGTCCGTCTGATTTCGATGCTTACAAAGCAATTTATACAGGATGATTTTACAGTTAAGCAGGCTAAAGAAGATGCTGATGAGTTGATTGTCAATACTGCGATTTCCTTGTGTTCATCATATGACGCTGTTTTCATTATTGGCGAAGACGTTGATCTCCTAGTTCTGCTGACAGCATTAGCACCACCCAAAAGTAGTATATATCTTCGCAAACCCGGGAGAGGCAAAACTTTTGAAAGACTGTATTCCGCGAATAGTGTGAAATACAAAGAGGCGGCTCAGAATATTCTGTTTCTTCATGCCTTTAGCGGCTGCGATACAACATCGTCCTTCTTCAACCAAGGAAAAACAAAATTTTGTTTGCTTGTGCAAAACGCCACAAGACTCAATGCCATGATAGGAATCTTCAAACAACATGATGCAACACCAGAAGACATAGCAGTTGCAGGAACACGCTTTCTTGTTGCTTTGTACGGGAGTGACATGGATAAGGAAACCTTGGAAGAAGTCCACTACAAACGTTTGGCAAAGTCGACAACAAAAAGCAAATTCAATCTTGCCTCTTTGCCACCAACGAACGACGCAGCACGGTACCATGCATTTAGAACGTACCATCAAGTCCAAAAATGGTATGGAATCCGAAAAAATCAGAAAACTGGTGCTGGAAACGTGACACCAACGGGCTTGTTCCAGTAAGAATGACAAAGAAACCACCACCCGAGACTTTTTTAAAATTTATTTCATGCAATTGTAAAAAAGGATGCGGCTTTGCATGAAGCTGCAGGAAAGCTGGATTGAAGTGTTCTATTGTATGTGGGTGCTGTAATGGTCAAACATGCCGAAATTCGCCAGAGGTTCACATCGATGTCGAGGACGAAGAAGAAGAAGAGATTTTGTCAATGGAAGCCCAGAATCTCAGTATCACAGGCAATGAGTTAGATGATGACATTGATGACGAAGACTGTTATTAAGTAACATAATTTATAGTAACATAATTCATAGTAATGTAATATAATTTCGAAATCTACCATCGCTGGTATATCTGTGGAGTAGACCTACTGGGGATACCACAATAAAAAAATGCGCCATGTTCTCGACCTCATTGTGGTGTGGAAATGAGTTACCAAAATTATTATGTAATGAATAACCCGAAAAAATTACAAAGTTGGGAATTTCATCATTTTTTAGAAAAATATTCACATTTCCGCCACTGAAACTCGTTACCTATTAGACTTACAAAAAAAAACTTTCTACAAAAAATGTAGGTAATTTAGTTGTCTTTAAGTTTGCCTTCAACAATTTGGTTGTAAAAACGACCACTTCACAATTATTTTGAAAAAAACAAATTTTGGCAACTTCAATCCAAGATGGCGGGTCGAGCTCGACCCTCCCAAGGTGAAAACTTTTTTTTTTTCCTTAGAGTCCCAATCTTAACAACATATATCAAAATCGCTACTACCTAACCTTTTGCAAGGTAAAACTCCCCACTGACTGGACTAATATTGTTATCTCTGAGATCCACGCCTTCTGGAGGTTGTTCGAAAACAGCGTACAACGATGATTTCGTGCACATGAAAAATAATATATGTATTCCTTCTTCTGAGTAAAGTGACGGAGGATATGGGAGAAGCTTGAATTTAAGGTAATCCTTCATCTTGTCAGAATTCTACATTATCTGAAACAGCATTAGTGGATTGATAGAAATCTTACCATCGAGTGTTTCATTTAACTGCTACATTTCAATCAATATGTATTTTTTTCTACTCTTTTATACAATATCATACATAATATTGATGAAATTCATAAATAAATTAATACATATCCATATTTATACACCCTCTGCACAGCTTAAGCGCCATTTGTTTGCGATATTGAAATATACGTGGATTAGACATACTAAGGATACCATGGTTAAAAAAGCACTCTACCTAATGTTGGTGTGGAAATGAGTTCACTAAATTATCATTATTATGTAATGAATTTCCAGAAATAACAAAATAAAATTACAAATATGGGGATTTAAACAATTTAAAAGTTCATCTTTCCGCTGCTGTTACTCATTATAATTACACTTAGAATATTATAAATGTCATCTTAAATATGAGAAATTTTATCTTCTTTTTGTTTGTGCTTAAAAAAAAAATTGTCGTAAAATTAACGGTTGAGGAATTATTAAAAAAAAAAATGTTTTGGCACTTTCATACAAAATGGCGACCTTAACGGAGGTCATCCAAGGTCGAAAACTTAAATTTTTTTTCAGTGTTATTATTATTCAGGTTACCATTACATTATAAAATCAAAATATGTAAACCGTCTCCGCTCTGTAATAAAATTTTAAAAATATCAGACACACATAAGTAAAACGATTTGCATAAGATCATAAACATACCTCAATTATATCTTCAGTACTTATTTGGGTAATTGTACGAGGACATGGGTAACACAACACAAAGTAGCGGTCTTTTAACAAAACTTGATATGGGTCAAGTTGACATCCTGTGTTCAGTGGACTTTCTATATATGTGAAGGCACCAGCTCTGTAAAATTAAACACATTATGTTAAGAGAATCCGTTTGTGAGATTAGTAGTTCTTTAAGATTGCAATAGAATGTCCGATAACAGGATACCGAAATTCATGACAATATGAAAAGGCCCAGAAGCAAACTAAAGAAGGGTGAAATGGCTACTGTGTGAAGGAAGATTGTAAGAGGATGAGAAAGCAAGAGGACTGGAGTCGACTTGTTATGGATTAGAAATGTTGGAAAACGTTTTTGAAAGGGGCCAAATCCCACTCTTGCGCCATGATGATACCCTCAATTCATGCCATATGATGCAGGTGAAGAGCAGAGTGTGGCAAACAACAATAAAATTGAAAAAGTTAACAAATATATTGTAGCAAATATATAACAAATATATACAAATTAAGTATCAATTTTTTCATTAGATAAATTAAAAGGTTACCTCAGATCATCTTTGTAGTGTTGCTCGTACGGAGAGGGAGAACTTCTTCCAAAATAAATTGATTCATCAGGATCAACCTCTACAGAACAGTCATTATTTTCCCCTAGGAATGTGGTTGAAATACCCTGAAATAGAGAATCAATTTAAATTTAGGACGGGTTGTTTCGGAGAATTTGAACAATTCATCAAATTTCAACGTTCATTTTCAAGTACTGTGAAAGATTTTTTCAAGTTCTGTTTTATTTAAGTTTTGTCAAGCAACTAGCCTATAATGATATAATAACAGAACTTGAATTGGACTTTCACAGAACCCGAAAATGAACGTTGAAATTTGATGAATTGTTCAAATTCTCCGAAACAACCCGTCCTTACAATATTTTATGAAGCTTTTGTTGAAATATGCAAACGATTACAATTATACGCATATATCAATATGCAAAAATTTCTGATGGAAGCAGATATAAAATTTTAAATCCTTACTGTAAAGATATCCCTCCAGAATGTAACAATGTCCATCAATGCACTCATTTGCTTCAATCCAAACTGACACACTAGTGGATCTGTCTCAAATAAACATTGTATTGATGGCATATTTCCAGGGCGCTCGCCTATTCTCCAAATCTCACGCGATGCTGTCATATCAAAGCTGTAAGAGCAAACATATATTTATGTAAGTCAAAATTATTTTAGGCTATACAGTTGACCTACGGTAATCCGACAAATGGTCTGCAAGGTGATGTTGGATAATCGAATTTGTCGGACAGAGTACTGCCACTGACCCTGTAGTCCGGTTTTTTTGTGAAAGGGTTGTAATCTGACAAATTACATACTTATAAAAAAATTTAAGATCAAATCTATATGTACTACATAATACACGACATGGGGCTTTCTTTGGCTTTTTCTATGACTTTCGAAGTAACACTGATTTGAGGAGCCGTACCGGGAGTGGTGACAATTTCTGGCCATCTGGTGCAGTTTCGTGGAAGAAACATCGCAGTGATACATTTATTCTATGTTGTTAGTTCTTCTTCGGACGGATGACCAGGAGCATTATCAAGAAGCAGTGACGCTTTTTAAGGTAGATTATGATCTTTCAACTTCTGGTACGATGCATTCACCAAACCACTTTTTGAAAGGTTTGTTGTCATCCACGCGCTTTTTTGTCCATAATAGTGTATAGGTAAATCAATGTTTTTGAATGCTCGTGGATTCTTTGATTTTCCAATGACCACCGTCTTTAGCCTGTGCATACCCGAAGCATTATAGTATATATAAGTTGGTGGTTTTCCAGAGTAGGGCCGGCTGATCTTGAGGAGGTAACGCCAGAAGGTTTGGAGCAGAAGACTTGGCGAGGTGAGGCAGATGGTGGGCAGGAGTCACTTGTAGATAATAAAACGCTTGGTTTCGGTGGTAAAGATGAACTAATTTTTATTTTTTGTGTGGCTGCTTATATGCAATAAGCTTGACTCGCACCCGACATTGGGCTGTGAGTCAAAAAGTGGTGGGGGATTCTATCCGCGCCAGTAATGTGTTTATATGCCCCGGCAAAATGTCGCATATTCATTTTGCCGGTAGCATAGCCGACGGTAGACGCTTGAATTTGCGAGTTTGAAAAGATTTTGAAGGCTTACATGAATAACAATTACATAGTTTAAATGCATAGTAGTTATAAGAATGTGTATCTTGACAGCTAGATTTTTAGTTTGCCAAGATACGACAAAAAATAAGAAAAGTTTGTAAATAAAAGTGTAAAAATGATCTTGAAGCGATCAAATTTGTAAAATATCGTTAAGTTCGCATTTTTCCCAGGTCCCCCGTAACATAGCGCTCAGAAAGAGATAAGATTCACTATGCTACGAGGTTCCTGGATTTTTGTACACGCAAAAAAGGTAAAAATTATTGTAAAAAAATGGTTATACATATATGTGAAAAACAGCTTTTTTAATATCTCCTCAGTGGTAGCACATAGCAAATAGTGTTTATTTAACTACCGCTGAGGAGATGTACAAGTAAAATATATTATAGACATTTGCAACATTTTTAAATTAATTTTTCCTATTAAATTTTACATAGTAAAATGTTGAACATCAATCCGCTCGGCATAGATAGACGCGCGATGCGGTATCGACGCCGTTTGGAGACAAAATTTTCAGGCCACCTTGGCCGAAAATTGGAACAAAATGACCAGTGGCGGGGAGTGGTGATTTCGCCAGTGGCGTGGGGTGGGGTAGGCACATTTTATAAATGTAAAACATATTTTTATGAAATTAAATAATGTGGCCAAATACGTCCGTTACACTCACCTTATGTCCAGGTACAGATTTCTCATTATGTGAAACATACGTTTTGCTAGGTTTTTACAGGCCAAAAAGGCCCTGACTCATCTGCATTGTATACCTGTGAATTTTGACTCACCATCTAATCATCACAACAATTATTTTACCGACTTACTAATTCTTCTTAGAGATTAGTCGCACCTTGAGTTTATTTCTTTTAATTGACTACTGAGTCTCATGCTAATATTTGTAATTATACAATAAATTACATTTCAAAAATATTAATCTTTTATTTAAGATTACCATACATTTTTTCTTACATTTAATAGCTTAAAATTCATCATTGGTACAACGTGGTTTTGTTGTCATCATTGTTATAAATAATTGCATCATAAATGCTTTTATGCTTCATTTGACGCCTCAACGTGGTTTAAAATGTTACATATGGCTAACTTATATTTATTTACATTTTTTAAATGTTACAAGTTTTTCTCCTGTTACAGTCATTAAACATATTCCATTACGACTTTGGAAGCGTTCCAACCATCCCTTGCTAGCTACAAAGTTGTCTTTTTTGTTGTATAAACACTTTGTTTTTATGGCCAATATGGGCCCAGAAATAGGCATATGCCTGTTTCTTTCCTGAAGAAACCACATGTACAAAGCTTCTACAACCTTAGGATTGTAAGTCATGGTGCCGTGAACAAGTTACAATATGTTTAAGCATACATTGAAGAAGATTTTCCGTAATAAATGTGTTTTGTATGTACTGTATTCTAAACATTTATTGATTTTGAAGTACTTACCCGATGGACCACGGGTTCACCACCATTGAACGGTCATTGTTCTCTTGGGCCACAGATAAAATTATGGAACTGACTAATCCAAGCATTGTCACTTTGTCCATCCTGGGTTTGTTCTCAACTGTATTTACGAAAGAAGTAAAACATAGCAACACTTCGGCGACTGATTCGTCAAGTGTTTTAATTGAAATAATAGTTTGATCAACTGTTATTTCAACCACAGCAATTGTTCCTAAAACAAAAAAAGATATTTTATTTTTGGAATAACTTAATTAGTAAAACTGCAAATTGTAATATTCAATTATTGAAGACAATATTAGCAATTCCTAAACGAAAATATTGAAACAGAAAAATTAGAAAAAGACATGGTCACATCTAGGACTTGAACTATTAATCCTATCCCCTTCATTTTCTCACTGCATATTTTTATTGGTTGCTATCTTTATGTTAGGTTTATTTACAAGGCAAGGCAAGTGCCCCGGCAAGGCAAGGGTCCTGGGTTCAAGTCCTAGATGTGACCATATTGTTTTCTGATTTTTCTGTTTCAAAATTTTCGTTTAGGAATGGCTAATATTGTTTTCAATAATTAAAAGAGATAAATACTTTTATAATATGTTTTCTTTATTAATAATTTTTAACTTACCAAACCATTTACAGAGAGGGTTTAGCTGCTCAACTTCCTCAATTGTTGCATTAGGGTCCAGCGATTGATACATTTCGTTGGATGTATCATCTGGTGTTTCAAATGTTTCCACAGTTATAGATGGATGATTTGTTACAGACATCAACTAAAAGTTGTTACAAGGATTAGTATGTATTAACAGTTATTTAAAGCGTGTGTGAAATTTGGTTCCATGATAACTCAACAAAGTGACAATTCAACACATCTTTAAAAAGTGATATAAAGTCATTAGAAACATGAAAAAAACAAATTAAACCTAACCTAACCTACATAACCCAGTTAATAAATGTTTTGTTTTATCACTTTCCATGACTTTATATAACTTTTTAAAGATGTGATGAATTATCATTTTAATGATTTATCCGGTCACCGTGAAATTTTGATATACATACATATGTACTTACTATTCTGTGAACTTCGAGTAGCTTGTTAACTCGGTTGTTGGTAACTGTATATTTGATAGGGCAGTCCAGATTTATTTTGAGTGTGCTTAGCGTTCGAGAACCTGTAACATTTACTTGCTATGAAACCATTATGTATGTAATAACTTATCAATATCAAAATTATCATAATGAGAATAAAATTCGCCAAAAAATTATTTAACATATGAAATAATGTTTTTTGGGAGCCTCATGTAGACTTTCGGACGGTTCTTAGGTATGTTAGGCAGACAGATGTTTTGGCAGGATAATACCAGGGATAAATAAATAATGCTAGTAAACTTACAAGAGGCTTCTGAAAATACATTCTCGAAAAAAAAAATATTTTGTTTTGGTCTTACAGGAAAAATACTTAGCAGTAAATAGTGCCGGTGGAACACCAGTGAAGATATTGGGTAAGCCGGGTCGGGTCTCCATGACGTGATACTGAAAATCTGATGGTTCCGGTAATCTTGGCAAAGGAGTGTCTGCGCCCAATACAACGTTGGCCGAGTATATGGACGACTGGAAAATGAACATTACATATTGATTACAGATATGTACTTTCATATAAGAATAACGAATGTAATGCACAGGATATTCTTTAAAAATTGCACTTTTACTTAATACAAATACTATCACTCACACTTCTTTATTTATACATTTCATATATAAAACATGGTTAATAAAATAAGTAATTAAGCGGTGTTATGATTTGAGTTTTAATTTAAAAGACTTTATATTACAAATTTCATGATAATATTTGGGGTACATAAGAAAACAGGTACCTGAATGTGATTTATGCTGTTGTGGTTTGAAATCGCAATATTTGGCTGATGTACAACTGCATAAACTAGTCCGTTGGTTAGAATCACATTTTTAGCTTGGTTCTTGGCAGAACTCTGTAATAGAAAAGGAAATAAGAAATAAAAACAAATGTATCTACACATGTACTTGTAATATTGTATGTGTTACATAACTTGCTTTGATGTTTGTTAATTGCCAGAAATGGGGAAATATTTCATCAATGTAAAACATATTCTTACCTTAATCTTATCTTTGTTTGCCGACTGCATTCTGATGTCATCATACAGAATGAAAGATATTTTCCCCATTGTAATGCAAGCATCATAATACTGGATGAAGGCTTTTCTGTAAAAATAATATATTTGAACACATAGGAGTTCATTTCGTTGTTGCGCTGGTAATAATCTGTTAAATGACACTTTTTCCAAAACATTATATGCAATGTGTTATTTTCCTTTTCTACTATTCCTTACAAAAAATTCCTTTTCTCTGTTTCCCAAACGTCATGTAGAGTCAATTTAAAAAAAAAAAATAATCAATAGAGAAAACGACATTCAGTTTGCATTTTTACAAAAACACATTTCGTTTTTAACTTTCACAGCTGTTTTCCAAACATCATGTAGATTTATTATTGTCAAGATGGCGCACAGCTTTACACACAGCTTTTTACACAAAACTTTATTATTGTCAGTATGGCGCCATGATATTATTTGGATGCATTAATAGAAATTGGTAAGGGTGGAAAAAGTCGCCATTTGTAAAGCAACTTCATACGGCTACACTTTGTATTTAGTTTTTTTTTTGCGTAATATTAATTGATTTACTGAATTATTGATGGATTTTAAAGTATCAGAAAATTCATCAATATTCCAGCGAATTAATTAATATTACAGCGTGTTAAAATCCAATAGCATCGTAAAAACAAATCATTTAGATAATGATGAATTCTAAAAATATTATTGGCCGTGTGAAACATTCTAAATGCACAGTGACGTGAACAAACGCGCAGGTCGAATTTTACAAGTGTGTTGGAATAACTGTTAAAGAACATTACTGTGTCATAACTTTGCGTATTTATAGATAGAGTTTTGTTAAACCAATTATTTTCTAGCCTTGTTAGACAATTGCAAAGATGTAAGTGGGTCGATATGCTCCTTTCTCGATCTATTACCTAGGCTTTACATGGAAATTTACTTTTGTAGAGGCCAAAAATTAAACAGCGTATTAAATTAAATATTTATTCAATTATTTAAAGCAACAGATATCATGACGATAAAAAGACAAGGCAATTCCACAGATGTGTGTAATAGTGGTCTTACACCAGGTAGATACTTAAAGTATATACAGGACTACTAACGGGACACTGAAATCTCAGGAGACACATGCAGATATTGGGAGTAGAAAACACCAATTCACCTATGGTGCCAATGTCCTGCCCTGGTGGGAACTAGGTTCAGATACCTGGGGAGACGTACAGTAGAACCAGAAGACATAGCCACATACCCAATGACAACCCTGGTGAACTCTATTAAAGGGACCGGATTGTTGTTAAAGGAATGAGGTAAAATGGGAGATAACACAATGGGCCTATGGCCCAAGTGCTCACGGGAACTATGTGTAAACCGTCTCCGCTTTAAAAAAAAAAAAAATTAAATAAAAAATAAAGTATCTACGAATCTGGAACCTGCTGCAATATGCAGATTTGGTCTCCAATCACGGATAAAGCCACTTCAAGCAACATTTTGATATTGAATGGTGGTCTTTCACCGGGGCAATACTGAAAGTATCTACCAATTTGGAACATGCTGCAATATTCTGGTCTCCAAGTACGTTTAAAGCCACTTAAAGCAAATGTTTTGATCCTGAATGGTGGTCTTTCACCCGGGCGATAATGAAAGTATCTACCAATCTGTAACTTGTTCCGAGTATACTGTCTCTATATTATTATATAAGCGTCTGTGATCGAGGGGTACAGCTCTTGGCTAGCAATCCGGAGGTCGCGGGTTCAAATCCCGACGTACATAAGTAAATTTTGTTATTTACAATTTAAACATTCAAAATAATATATAGAGTGGAAGATACTCTCAGTATCGCCCTGGTGTAAAACCACCAAAATATTACCCTTAACAGATATTATCGGATGATGACGATATGACATTTGTCATATAAATGTAAAGTAGGTAGATATCCATCAATGTTTTTATACACGTTGTGTGCTTAAGATAACAAAAATGACCCGAAAACGATAACTCTAAAAATGAGATTATTGTGTTATTATTGTGTATTTATACCATCAGTATTAAAAATAATAATTTGGTTTGGTAAAACCAACCCATCAATGATCCCTAATCACCTAATTGAGTATTATGTCAATCTATCAACAAAAATTGAGAAATAGATTATAAGAAATTACAAAAAATCTTAAAGCAGACAACCTGTTTGTGTGTCCCATTAAAAACTTTTCAATGACCATGTTCACTCCTTCCTGTCTTCAAAAATACCCTCCACACCTCAAAGATGATGTAAATTATTTTCCATAGTTGGAGAAAGTAACAACAACAAAAAAACTCTGGTCACATGAATGATAAAGTACTCTACCCAAGAATGTCAGGATAATATAAATCTACTAACCTCGCTGGTGCCTCAACAGGCTCTAGAGGGGTGGCCTGCCTTGTTATGGGGGAAGCAGTTCGGTCGCTTGCAATCCCGGTGTCACTTAGCGAATTAGTCCTAGTATTCCATACTGTTGGGTTACTGCTGCATGTTGCCAAGGTAGTTAGGCTGTCTACACTAATCCCACTTTCGTCTATAAATTGAATAATTATTGATATCTTATTGTGATATTTTTGTTGGCGTTGGGCAACTTCATAAGATTACGTTTTTAACAAATCGTGAAACTAGAATGTCAGATGTATGTACATATTATTTTTTTAATTTCCAAATTTAATTTTTTGTGTGAAATAAAACAGTCATGCAAAAATACATATTTAGGAACTTCAACATGAATCGCAACCTCCTGACTCAAAGCCAAATCTGAAGGAAATTACGTCTATGGAAGTGGTCCAATGTGTGTGAAGTTAGAGTTGAAGAAGTAAAAATTGGGTATGATTTAAGATTTTCACGGCCAAACGTATTATAGTGATTTGTTTTTGGGGTATTATGCCGTGTTGCGCTACCTCCTTCGTCATTCCAATTCCAATTACACATCTGCCCTGATGATGGACACTGCAATGCTGTCCGAAACGTTGGCTAAAGAAGGAGGTAGCGCAACACGGCATAATACCCCAAAAACAAATCACTATAAGTAAAAGTTTTTACATAGTTGGTACCTACCTTTGGAATTATATTGTTTGATGTATTCGTAGTATGGACACCCATGGGTTTCACACAATACTTTCTCAATAACATCTTCAATCTCTTTTCTGAAAACAAAAGTAGGTTATTTAAATATGTGGTAATTTAATATTATTTTGAATACGCCAGGATCATAAGCCCTGAGGGAAATTTCCCCCTGTGAGGAGTTAATGTTAACAAAAACAACAGCTTAATAAATTGTTTTAAATACATGCCTATCAACTCATTAAGACTTACCTGAATTCCATTTCCTCTTTTATTGTTTGTGACAACACTGAAAACTCTTTATAAAGTGATGTTAACAACTTCAATTGAGATGTAGATATGTGAATACTAATGTCGTTTAATATGTTCATGTCAACAGCTGGGCCGGTAACAAAAGTTGTTCTATAAAACATTGCCGGGGCCAGTACAATTACGATGTCAATACTGAAAACAAAATATTTTGGAAATTCAGAAGAATATTAAATTAACATTTCCACTACCGCTACATAATATTATTATTTTTAAAAGTTTGTTTTTTATGATATGCAAAACATTGTAAGCGACAACAAATGTCTCAATTAACAAATGCATCGCTAAATGGCTGGCAAAACGACATAACCGCCATTGCGTCACCATTCAGGCAAAGTCACCAACACACATGCACATGTTTTGAGATTTCTGAATTCGAATGTTAAAAAAATAATTTTAATTGAATGCTTCAAATTTTTTTCTTCTAAGCGGGTAGATGAAACATTTGAATTTCCGCCACGTAAACTTTAAAACCTTATTTTTAAGTTTATGTAACATATTTTAGCTTTCAAATTTGCAGTTTCTAAAAATGTGTGTTGTGGTTTGGTGACTTTTGCTAGAAAGACGTCAATGTATCCCCCAAGCAGTGCAAATTTAATGATTTTTGTAACGTAAGGTGGATGATTTCAATAAAATTAACATTCACTATAAAGTATGGTACACCCATCAGATTCATTGAAAAACTCAAGTTGTTTTTACTGCCTTGTGCTAAGCATATCCGGCAACGACGGCGACTCTATTATCGCTATGGAAGAATTGAGTCAAAACTCAAGGCAGTTGTTTTGCTGTAAATCATATATGATACAATAGTAATTTATGACAATTTTAGCAATCCTCACAATGTTTTGCCAAAAAAAAAATTAGAATTGTAATAAACGATAAAGTACATATATGGGGGCATAGAATTCATTTTGGGCATGATATTTTGGTATTCTGAAATGCTAGCCGTTTACGAATCTCGAAAAACTACTTAATACATTCTCTTAAATAATAAAAAGGTAAATTAAATTGATAACATACGGATCTATCAGCCGTGTTAGATAGTCAGGATCGAGTCCGTCAAACTCATCATCCATGTTATTCCAATCCAGAGCGGGGTTTTCCCGCTTGGGTAGTTCATATGCATCCTAAAAAAATTATTATTGTGTTAATAAAACACAAATATTTATGTAGTTCAGAGTGAAGTCAAATACATTTCAGTTGGGTATTCAATTGATCAATACATTAAAGTTTACCTTCCTGAATGTGAGTTTGAGTTCCTCCCAATTGCTACTGCAGAGGTGTAGACCTCTGATGGTGATTTGAGCTTGTCTGTCTTCTAGTGGTCCGCCTGGCATTCCCAGCCATCCGTCTCTAGCTGCAGTCTCATACAATTCACGCCTCTCAATGTATCTGAAAAAACCAAATTCTAAAATAAATCTTTATACATGAATTTTGTATTACATTTTGTGAAGATTTTTTTAAACAATTCAATTAATTTATTTGTTTTCTTATGCTTTATCACAATCTGATATTATGCATTTTAAATGATTATTCACCTCGATATGGGATTCTCTGCTGTGGGCGCCAATACAGTGGACACAATCTGTAGGAAAATAATAATAGGTTCTTAATAATTTCATGATATTACAGTGAAACTCTCTGAAGCAGTTTTCCAAGGTCTGGACAAAAAAGAACCTTTTACGTGGGATCAAAATTTGGTAATTTTTTTCTATTACTGTAAACATAGTTATTAGTATTATGAATTTTTAAATTTCATAGGTAGAATGAATTAAAAATATTTATTGTTTCTGGCTACAACAACATAATACTTTGGAATTTTTCCAATCATAGCATACACAAAAATCTGGCGGGCACCGCCACTAGTTTTAGTTTAAGATGGATTCATCGCCAAACTTTAAAAACTTCTTGGGCGGGCGGCAGTTTTAGTTAAAACTTCTTACGTGGGAAAAAATCGATTTTTTTGAATTTCAAGAGGCCGAAAACAAAACTTCTTAAGTGGGAACTTAGTAGCAAGTTACACTGTATACCTGAATAACTGCAGTATCCTGGCAAGTGCTGTCTTCCAAATTATCTCTGTCTCCTGGGAACATGATTCTCAGCTGATGGCTTTCAAAGTACAATAAAGGGACATTTTGAACATTCCAGTACTCGGGGCTAGAATCAAAAATGAAAGCATTACATATTTACATTAACTGTAAGTCTAGTAATATGTACTGACTTTGCAAACTAAATTGAATTCACAGACCTTTAATTATTATTACTATGTTTTCATTACTGTGATAATTTTGAAATATTACAAATATGGTTTGGTGTTTACAAAGAAATGCAATCAATATTATTTAATCTTACTTGGCCATTGTTGGTTTTGTGTTTCGGTCCACAGTAGGCAAGGCATCACAATAAAGAGGTGTATACGCCGGAGTAAGGGCGGTGAGGAAAGGCTGAAGACACGGGCCACTGACGACTACATCCAAGCAGCCCAGGCTTAACTCAGCTTCGCACACGTACTTGTCCTTCGGGCACTGCAGAAACAGATAATAATTATACATATTTATAGTCGTCGGCCTAATTTTTAAAGGGAAATCAGTTTTGGAAAACAACCCCTCCGCCCCTTAAGGGTTCACATACCATTTTTTTTAAAGAAAATCGAGTCGCTGTAGAAGCTGACACATGCAAGAAATATTTCTCAAGTTCCGAATTGTAGAATTTTTTTTATTTTTCTATACATTTATCATTATTCAAATTATTTATTATTAAAAGAGCATACGCTTTCGTGAATTTAAAAGGTGGACACATGACTGATGTCATTTCCACCAAAAATATTTTTAAAAGACATCTTTGAAAAAGTATATTGTTTTTTGTTATTTAATTTGTTTTTGTGTAAAATTTCCTACTAATTATCTTGAAATACCCTAATATATTTACCATCTCCGGCCAATAAGGAGAGAGAACCGCAATAGCCAATCAGAAGGCGATAATGTTTAGGCTGTTGTCTCGGGAACCATTCATTGGATGACAAACACCACTGCAACTGGTGGTTCGCTACCCGTTTATTATAAAATATGATGTGTTTTTGTGACATTTCGCTTCAATAATTATATACAATGATGACGACAATCCTAATCTACATATACACACCATTAACTTCAATCATTCATATGTACTTAATTATTTAAAAAAAAGCTCGGATAAAAGTGCGGGATCTGATTTAATTCATTCCATCCATATTTTATATTAAGTGTCGGAACCAATTGGCCTATCCTCCCTCCTTGCTATTTAAAATGTCATTTGAGGAAAGCAACTTCCCCGACGTTTGGAAACAAGCACTCATTACGCCTATCTACAAAAGCGGGGACAAAAATAATGTTACCAATTGCAGGCCCATCTCTAAACTCCCGATTGTCAGCAAGGTCATGGAAAACATAGTTCATGATCAACTTTTTCCAGCTGTTCAAACAAAAAAATCAACACAGCTTTTTCAGAAAACGGTCAGTCGAGACCAACCTGCTGGAATACACAGATTTTATTTTAAATTGTATGGGTAGTAAAAATCAAATAAACTCAATCTACACTGATTTTTCAAAAGCCTTTGATAAAATTAATATCAAACTGCTTATGAAGAAGCTGTTAAAAGTCGGGATTAATGGGGACCTTCATATTACAAACAGAAGTCAAGCAGTTAGAGCTAAGGGGTTCTCTTCACGTTTCTATAATATACCATCAGGAATTCCACAAGGATCACATCTTGGACCTTTATTGTTTATTTTGTATATCAATGATATATGGACGTGTTTTAAAAACTCAAAATTCCAAATTTTTGCAGATGACACTAAAATAGATGTATAAATGACACTTAAAATCGCAAGAGGATATTAATAGACTTGGATTAAATTGTGCAAACAACCAAATGTTCCTTCCTGGAAAAATGTAACACAATATCTTTCACTAAAAGCTTTAACCCTCTTATATTTCCGTACAAAATCTATGATGCAAAACTAAAAAGATGTAGTGAAGTAAGGGACTTAGGTAGATTATTGGACTCAGGAATGTCTTTCTGATCACATATAATTTTCATCTCTGACAGGGCCTACAAAATTCTAGGATTAATCATAAGAGTGACGAAACCATTCTATGTCTCTTTCGTTTGCTCAATATTAGAATTTGAATCAGTAATATGGAATCCCCAATATAAAGTTAATATTGAAAGGTTAGAAGGAATTCAAAAAAAAATATTCTGAAACACATAGGACGGGTTGTTTCCGAGAATTTGAACAATTCTTCAAATTTCAAAGTTAATTTTCAAGTTCTGTGAAAGTCCTATTCAAGTTCTGTTATTATATCATTATAGGCTAGTTAATGGGAAATTTCCCGTCTAAAAAGCGTGGCAAGCGAAATTTGACATTCTTTGTGCAAGTCAGTATTAAGGAAATCAGAACTAAGTGTTAAATCCAAGTAAGAAGGGTTTAAGTCAGTGTATTGTCCCAATCTTACTAATGGATGTCGAATCTGGATGTAAAATGAGAGAAACCTGTGGCAACAGAAAAATTTCACAGGGGGTGAATATAATATATAATAATAACTTATAAAATAGGAATAAAATAATTCAATAAAACTTACAATAAGGGCTTTAGTTGATTTTTCTACTCCATCGTCCCAACGGCTGTATACACTTTGGCATCTTTACAACAACAAAAAACAATCATTAATATGACAATATTACACACTGGGCCTTACTAATGTGTTAAATTTTATATATCTTTTTTTATGTGAATACCGCACAAGAGTCCCAAATGCTCCTAACGACAGGAGCCAGTAAGACTATGGCATCTCTAATTGGGGTATGTTATGATGCTTTAGGTATTGAGGAAGGAAAGAAGAAGGGGAGAGGAAGGTGGGGAGTACCTGGCTATTCAGATCTGGTCACCAAACACAGCTAAATCCATTTCAAGCAACTTTTCAATTCTGAATGGTGGTCTTACACCAGGGCGATACTGAGAGTATCTTCCACTCCGGAACTTATTTCAAGTATACTCTATATTATTTTAAACTAATAAATTTTGAAATAACACAAATTCATAAAATTAATTTTACTTGTTCGTGCTGGGATTTGAACCCGTGAACTTTGGATTGATAGTCGAGAGCCTTACCCCTCGACCACGGAGGCTGATAAACAACCAATAATGTATGGTAAATGGTTGTTTATTAGTTGTGTAAAATTTAAAGCACTAAGGGGGTAGATATTTAAATATAATAAGTGTGATTATTTACCTTGCCAGGGTAAGGGTCATATAGAGGAACCCATTGTCCTCCTTGGACCTCTTGATTCCTCTTGTATCGACAATTTCAATATCTTTTTCTCTTTCTTGGATGACAATTCCAAGAAACTTGCCCAATTTCCATCGACCAAGAGGATCTTCCCTAAAATATTAAAAAAATATCATTAAAACGCCATAATATGTAAACTACATATTAATTTATTTAAAGATTTGCGATCTGAAGCAAAAAATCAGCTAAAGAACAAAAAAGATTCGGGACAAGTTGTTTCACAGAATTTAAACAATTAATCAAATTTCAACGATAATTTTCAAGTTCTGTGAGAAGTCCTATTCAAGTTCTGTTATTACATCATTATGGGCCAGTTCCTTCACAGAACTGAAATAATATCTGAACATGAATAGAACTTTTACAGAACTTGAAAATTATTGTTAAAATTTGATGAATTGTTCAAATTCTGTGAAACAACCCATACTAACAAGGAAGGTTTGTAAAATAAGTAATGCGACCATCCTGCTAAACAGGTTGTGCACCACTGGTCTAAAGGAACTGAACAAAAAGAGGGTCATCGTGAAAAATATTTTATAAAATATATTAAGATTTTCGTAACTACGGAACCAGTGTTCAAGGTATAGAAGTACTCTTCCAGAAGGACCGGAAGAAATTTGTCATGGTTTGGTCAACATTCTCCAAGAATCGAACACACCTAGGAAGAAGAACAAAAATACATAATTATTATCGATGAAAGGGTACCTTATGTAGTGATGGATGGTTCCTGTCACAATCTTCGATTTTAATTTGAAGTATTCTGGGTGCACGTCGATACTTGTTGTTACGTCTTCAGCATCAAATACGAGCTTGAGATCCCGCAATTTAAGTTCCTCCGATTCCATTATTGTGCCGTCTTCAGTACACAGTACTGTCTGTTCATGTTCCTCTTCATGGGTTGAAGCATAAAGTTTGAGGGTTATCTTGGACACGGTTACCTGAAGCCATTTTGTTAACACTATTTCATCATTATTGGCAGCTGTAAAATAAAAGACTTAAAACATTCAATATGTTTTTTGACAAAAAAACTGCTTATTATTGTGTAATTTTTCATGCGTAACCATATTTACCTTTCACACTTTCAGAATTATCTGTGACTCCACTGTCACAACTAGGCAGTTCACTGTAATAAAATAAGAGTGTATTTAGTAGAATTCAAGCTAAGTAAAAACAGAAAAAAAATGTGTAATACATAATACATTAAAAGGTAAGCTTGCCTCCCAAGCATACTTGTGTAGCTTGTGATACGAAAGATAAATTATCTCGCCGTGAGACAGACGTTTAGGATTACTCAGCCAGAAACTAGTTATAAATTTATTAGAGTAAAGGATAGTCATGACATCTCGAGAACTTACTTGCTGCGTGAAGATGAACTTCTATTAAGTTTTGCTGAATTCAACACAGGACGTTTCCCTTTGATTAATTTCCCGTTTGGGGATATCATGTTCATATATTGGATATTTTCCACAATTGCACTGCTTAGCTCTTGAACTCCGTGACCAATTGCAATTATGGTACATATCTAAAAAAATATATTATATATCATTTATTCAATATTATTAATTTAAAAAAGAATTCGTTTTTATTATAAAATCATACTTGTTTTCGGTTGAGTGATATTCGCAAATTTCCAGTGTCTGTATGCAGGAACACATTCAGGGAAGCAATACCAGATGGAGGTCGAATTGGCACCTGGAACAAATAAAATTATTTAAAATCACATCGCTACCCTGAGAGTTATTCTATAAAGAAGGGGTAATAGGTACTTACTTTGACTTTCTTTGGCGAGGTTTTGCTGGGCAACTTCCCAGGGGGTTTCCCGGGAGGGCTATCATCGGGTTTATCAGTTGGCTTATCAGGCGGAGTAGATGCTTTCGCTTTGCTGTGGAAAAATATATTCACGTTTCTGTATAGGTAAGAAAAAAATAGAGAAAATATTAAATTGTCTGTCCTTATAAATAATAAAAGTAAAATACTTTTTTTTCTTGTCTTTCTTCTTTTGAGATTTAGTTCTGGGTTCTTCTAAGGGTGGCTAAAAAAAATAAAAATAATTATGTTTTTACATAAGAATTTCAAAATCATAGAATTTTTAAAGATGTAAGGGTATTATTGTATTCACTTCTGTATATCAACAATTTGAAACTTACTTCAGGCCCATCTTGGAATGATACTGTTCGGGAAGGATTATGCAAACTGGCACTTATGTCCTTTTTCTTCATTATGAGGCTCAGTATGACCATGGTGGAGGTAGGCTTCAGAACCCATTCGTGAGCATATTTACCCAAGTGATTTCTAGAGAGAGTGTGCACACTGTAATCCTTGGCTTGCAGACTCCATGGATAAGACCGTGATCCTGTGAAAACCTTTTTATTAAATAATTGCACCATTTTTGTTAATACGCAAGTTCAAGAGTTCAATATGTAAATCCTACCTGTGGTCCAGATACTTTCTGGTATAGCAGTTGGAAACCCATGTACGGTATAAGCCAGAATTTGGTTTCGTAAAAGCGTACTTTTGAAAAAGATATTTGGAATGCTGCAAAAAAAAACACTCAGCCACTGATTATTTGGTTTATAATTTATCTGCATCTACGGTGTCCTGCGATTCTGAGCGAGAAAGTATTCGAGCTTTTTAAGTTTTTCCGGTTAGAATAGTTTTTATAAAAAATGTATTTTGCCTTGTACACAGTTAAAAAAAATATTCAATGGCATCATCAACCGATTTTATGTTATTTATTTATAAATATTTCCAGTTAAAGTAGGAGAATATTTGTTTGCACAGGTTAATATTTACGTGTTTAAAATTAAACATGTAAATACATTAAATTTAATACATTGAATTCTATTCAATGGTAAAGATCGCGGAGTTTGATGGTTACATTCGCTGGTAGATGGCACTGCTGCTGCTGGTGGGCGCAAGGAGCGAAGAAGGCCTCGTCGCATGTTTCGGCGACTGCATTTTGTTCTAGGACGCTCACGAGTAACCGCTACATATACTATAGATACCTAGTATACCTATTCTAGGACTAAAGGCTTTTCACTTCGGCTGATGTCGCATATATTTGTGTTGCTTAACAGAAGATCGAGCATATTGTCGAAACAATTTTTTATAACATTTCGTTGTTTGAGACCAATGGAGTTTAAAAAATGTGAATGTTCCAGTAAAATCTCTTCAGATCTCTTAGTTAAAATTGCCCATTATTATTATATTTCTCTTCTTTAATGTTTTAGGACGTAATTTAACGTTTTTCTTTGAAACGTAAGTGTGTTCTTAATTGCAATACACACGCCGCCTACTCGAGAATTGTCTGTCATGCCTGTATACAGTATAGCACTTGTCAAACAATTATGAGTCATAGACAGAAGGGCTCAATCATGTAAGTTTTTAGATTCTCACGGCCAAAAGCATTTTTGTTGTTTGTTTTTGGGGTGTTATGCCGTGTTGCGCTAACTCCTTCTTTAGCCGACGTTTCGGACAGCGTTGCAGTGTCCATCATCAGGGCAGAAACGTCGGCTAAAGAAGGAGTTAGCGCAACACGGCATAACACTCCAAAAACAAACAACAAAAAAAGGGCTCAATCATGTTTCCGTTAAGCAAAACCCGGGAATTTTGTAACGATAAATTGTTCGTAAATTTGTCTGTCTTACTGTTAAGACTGCAAATATTTTGATGTACTATTTATAGCATCGCCATTTTAACGCTATTTATTTGATGTGTGAATGTATTTGAATTTCACTACCGCTATTTAAGTCGGCCAAATGCCTGTTGTGGGGACTTCTAGGAACCAGGGAGGAGTGGAGAGGAGAGACGACGCCCTCTTCCCTCGTAGGGCCTTTAGGGAACGAAGGGAGAGTAGAGAGGAGAGATGAGACCTGGCAAGACAGATTGTGAAACCAGAAGATATATTTACGTTTCATATTTTCATATTTAATGACAACCCTTATGAACTTTATCAAAGGGACCGGGTTCCTGTTAAAGGAATGAGGTAAAATGGGAGGTAGCACAATAGACCTATGGCCTAAGTGCTCACGGGAAAACACGGGAACTGTCTCCGCTCTATAATATTAGTTAATAGTATTGTAGTGTCTTTTTTCATATAGGTAATTATTTTCGTTATGCATTTCCGCGGCTTACAGGCTTGTACCTTCCACTTGTCTTGGTTTTTGGGCGAGGTGTCTCTTCTTTCAGTTATCTTCCTCGACTGGTATGATTGGTTCGAAGTTGTTTTTGGGGGCAGGCGTGTCGCTGATTAGGTTGAATTGGTTCCCAGTTGGCGGATGCAGGAGTCTGGCTGGTTGGGTACCCCTTAGTGCGGTATGCACAGCCACTTTCAAGTGCTACTATCATGGCTGATAGTTTAGCAATGGTATTGTTTTGGGTAACCATAATTTAGAATGCTCACATAGAAACCACAGTTATGTTTATTGCAATTTTCTAAATTGGACAAAATTGGTATGGGAAGAATTCAGTTCATTTTCAAGAGTTCATTGTTCACTAATCTGTGCTAGTGTATTGTTATATTACAAATGTTCAGTTTATTTTGATTGGTGTAGTTATTGTAATTTATAAATAAATATATTCACAATAAGTAAGAACTAGTTTTCGTTTGTTATGTTAATAAAGTATGATTTTATGCATCGGCGAATGAATATTGATAGTAGGTAGGTAACTACATACTTTTTTCACCCATTTCTGATATAATGAGTAATGTCTATAAGGAGCAAATTTAGTCAGTCCCCGTTAGTCCCAGTGCTCGTTATAATCAAGTTTGACTACATTTTAACCAACTAATGATCAAGGCATGCTGCTGATAGCTTTGTTATAACTTCTTCTTTCTTGTAAATGATCTACATAACAGAACATGAGATTATAACAGAGCTGTCCAGTGGCAGAACCATAATTCTGTAATACTCACTTTAGGACCAAGATGCTTTCCATCCCGGAGTAGGTGTCTCGACCCACACCTCGGACCATGGCCTCCTCAACAGTTTGGCAATTGATGGCAGATAGAGATCTCGTCGGCAAGAATACTGACACATTTTCGAAGTTGAAATAAACCGGGATGTGTCCGTATGCAAAGATTTTGCAAACCAGATAATCACCCCAGGAATCACTTTCATACTCTTTCTTTTCCTGAATAGAGATAAAGGATATATTTACAATGAACTCACAATATTGCGGTAAGTTTTATATTGTGTCTTTACTGATGGATGCAAAATTAAATTAAACCTTTAGAACTTACTGGAAACAATACTGTAAATTAATAATGTAAGGTTTTTATTGTTGAGAAAAAAAGCAGAATTAAATTTATCACTTACGACAGCTGGAATTGGATTTGTCACATCTCGAGAAGAAGATGGAGCACTACTTGCGGCGTGGACATAGTCCTTCTCTCGATCGGAATGTGATTGCGGACTAGACTGTTTGTGAAATGAGCCTTTACTACTTGACTTTCCGAATTTCTGGAACATATTGAACAGAAAGTTAGTCGACTTAAAAAAATATATATCATACCGTAATGTGGCAATTAAAAAAAAAAAATTATTTACCACCAATTCTTCCAGAGATCTTTTAGGTGTTTTTTCCATGGGGGCTGGAAAGGAATCTGAAAAATAATTATTCTATTACCACAGGTTTGGAAAGTTTGACAATTTTTCAAAAATGTTATGATAGACTCCCAAGAAAAAACTTACTGCTTTCCTATAAGCACCTTCTGATTGACATATTACTAGCACACAAATAACATGACAGCGCTAACAATACATAAGCCATATTTTTCATTATTGAACTCGCCCAGAATATCCAAGACGGTAGTCATAGCCAAAGTTCCTTTATTCAATATTTTGTTGTAAAAAGCAAGTATACATATTCAGATTTATGTACCTTCTGGCGAGTAAACAAATTCATCCAGATTTTCAGGAGAATATCGGTAGGACAGCCATTCGCAAAATAAGGGATCCAAAACAAAGGTGAATGGATCCACTGCAGTACACAGGAAAGGGTGGAAAAGAGTTCCATCCGACATCTGCAGGACACCTCTGAAGAATGGTAGACTGAAAAATGTATCAAGATTAGTCAACAAATGAATGATACAAAAAAATCAAATGTACTACAAATGTGCCTAATTTACATAGACTTTGGTTATTAATTGTAAATCCCCTTTTCCGGCACATAAATATGTTTTAATCACTCTTTTTTTTTCATATTGTGATTTTTTTTTAATGGTCTTATTTTTATTTATTTTTTATTTTGTTTATTGCAGAAACAAACAGTACATAATTACATAGATGACAATAGTTACAAGATTATAAAAGTTAGTACAATAATTGGTACCAATGACATGTCGCTGACATATATGCATATGAGGTATATTATACATTTTACGGTCAAGTTACATTTTTAAGTTAAGTTAAATTAGTGTGCTGGGGAAGGAGAGAGGTGTGTGTGAGTGTTTGTGTGTGTGTGTACGTGTGCATGTGTGTCTGTGTGTGGTTGAATGTGTTATGTGGGCGAATTCAGTGTGCTAAAAAAGTTTTTCTTAAATAGAGGGAGAGAATCAAAAAAATATATCGGTATTTGTGCTTGTTTGAATTGAGTTGAATGTTTGAAGGATGCGAGAAATAGGGGAATTGGCTGCAGCGTTTGTATTATTACTAGTTGTGTAAAAAAGGTTGGTGTGTCGAGTTCTTTTAGATGGGGTGTTAAAATTTATTTGGGATAGAAGTTCTGAGCAGTCTATTTCGTTGTGTATTATTTTATGGAGAAATGTCATGTCAGCTACCGTTCGCCTGGATTTCAGGGATTGGAGAGTGCAGATATAATTATTGTTGTATTTATAACCTAGGTACTTAATGAATTTATTTTGTATGCGCTCTATATTATTGACATAGTAAGTGTATTTGGGATTCCAGACAGGCGATGCATATTCCAGTGTACTTCTGACTAGTGAGGAATAAAGCATTACTAGCGTACGTGGATTTTTAAATAATTTACTCAGACGCAGTACGAAACCTAACATTTTGTAAGATCTGGTAGTGATTGAAGAAATGTGCGTATTAAATATAAGTTTACTGTCTACGTAGACTCCAAGGTCCTTACATTCGCTTTTTGAGATCACGGGTTCATCGCGGAGTGAATAGGGAAAGTTAATTATATGCTTGTTTCTGGTGAAGGACATGGTGTGGCATTTTGAAACATTGAGGTCCAAATAATTAGCTGTGCAATAGTTGCAGAGCCTGTCTAAGTCACTTTGCAACCTAATCCAAAATTAAGGGTTTGAAAAATACATTACATTGAAAATATTTTACTGTACATAAGAAGGATAAAAACCTTTCATTTTCTGGAACGACTTCTGGATTATTATCTGAATGATAGTCAGCATTGTTTCCAGGATTATTGTCTGGATTATTTTCTAAATTATTCTCTGGATTACTATCTGGATTATTTTCAGAATTATTTGCTGGATGTTCTGAGGCGGAAAAAACCCACACAGTTTGTGCGTCATCATACGGAGGAGCTAAAATCAGGTAAAATTAATTAGAATCATGCAAGATATATTTAATCGCAAAACTCAACAATCAACATCACAGCACCCAGACTTGGCGAGAATCAAACTTACAACCTCCAGACTTAAAATAAAATGCGCATACCACTATCCTATGGAGGTTGTATCTAAGTCAAATCCATTTAAATAAAGTGTAATCATAAAAGGCTTTGAAATGAGAATATGCCTAAGTTCATCATTTATCCAGTTTCTACTCTATCATCACCTTGCTAGAAAAGTATTTGAAATTTGGAACAATGGCAAGAAAATAGTGCAAAAATGAGTGAATTTGTTTTGAAAACAAAAGAAGTATTGGGACTACCTTGGAAGCAAGTTGTTTGTTTTTTTCGTGTACATAATCTCGATGAAAAGTAAAAAGAAGAATGTTGACTATCTTGGAAGTACATAATATCGTTTTAAGTACTTATTCGTTTTGTTGTGGCGATAATTACCTTGTGGTATCGCGGTGGAATTCACTACATTGTGATTGTGTTGTGTGCTCCTTCACAGAGGTACAGCGGTAAGTGATTATTCGTCATGTTTTCCTTCCTTTCATACCTTGTTCATTCGTACACATACTGTCATCCAATTCCAGCAAACACCAATTCATTTCATCTCATTTAAAATTATTTACAGTCCACTTTCATGTTCATCTGAAGATGTACTTCTTAAGCAGTTTCAGATGCAACAATAATCGTATTATTAATTTTCAATTTGGGAGGCGGGTATAGGTACCGCCGCCCCGGGAACCATTTATTGGATAACCTACACATCTGCCATAGGTCACCCTAAGTAGTATGTTACGTTTGATGATTTAGCAGGGATGCTCGGTTTGATAGAGTGAGATGTGAGGGAAAATATTAATCTCCCGTGTAGTGTTAATGTTAAAAAAAAAAACATCAGTACTATTAATTCAAATATTACGAGCTGCCTAGTATTTTCAAAATGATTGATCAGGCAGGGACAAATGATGATGAGGACATTGTTAATTTTCAAAAAAGTGAAGGTGGATTCACCTATTTATAAACCATGCACAATCCTTTTTTACTAGGTGCTCCTCAAAGCCCCTGTTAGAAATATTAGTATAAATTAAAATAAAATGCTTCCATACCTTGTGGTAATTTTATTGCGAATGCTTTGATACTGTTTATGTCGAGATGGTGTGTTTCTAAATCGGTCAAGTAGACGCTTCTAAGTAGAACGCCTTCAAAATTTACCTCTAAATGTACCATCTCTGAAAACAAAAAGAAGCCTATAAAAAAAATTCAACAATTCTACAAAGTTGATAAATTAACTTGCAAAAACTAAATTCGCCCAGTCGCTGCTGATAATTATCATAGTACAGTAAAATCCACATATATATATATATATATACGAGGGTGGTCTGAAAAGTTTCCGACCTCAACGCAAAGATGGCGGTACTCGTCAATAAGAACTAGTGAATGTAGCTGTGCATCTTTTGACAGTTACTCACCAAAGTTTCGGCCATTTTGGACACGCAGTTTTTAGTTGACAGTCGCTTGAGTGAGTCAATGTGTGTGTTTTTGTGAAAATGGAAAAAATTGAGTATCGAGCTGTTATTAAATTTTTGTTTTTGAAAGGCAACACGCGGACGCAAATCAAAGATGAGTTGGACTCTGTGTGTGAGGACTCTGAACCATCATTTACCACAGTGAAATTTTGGGAAGCTGAATTTAAACGTGGCCGTAAGAGCTTGGGAGACGATAAACGTTTGGGACGTCCAAAAACTGCAACTACTGACGATAATTTTGCTAAACTTCACCAAATAGTGTTAGACGACCGCCGAATTAAAGTGAGAGAGATAGCAGAGGTTATGAAAATGTCCAAAGAACGTGTCTGTCACATACTAAATCAAGATTTAGACATAAGAAAACTGTCCGCGCATTGGATGCCGCGTTTGCTCACGTTAGACCAAAAACGTCTTCGAATGAACATTTCCAACGCTCTGTTGGCACAGTTGAGGCGCAATAAATCCGAGTTTTGGCGCCGATTAATTACTATAGATGAAACTAGGATACACCATTATATGCCCAAAACAAAAATACAGTCAAAACAGTGGACCTGCAACGGGGGAACCTACAAAAAAAGCAAAAACTGTTTTGTCGGCTGGGAAAGTGATGGCGACTGTTTTTTGGGATAGTCATGGAGTTATCTTAATTGATTATTTTCAAAAAGAAAAAGTATTACAGGGGCATACAACGCATCATTACTTGACAAGCTGAAGACAGAAATTGTGGAAAAACGGCCACATTTGCAGAAAAAGAAAATCCTGTTTCACCAAGACAATGCGCCGTCTCACACCTCAGCGGTTGCCATGGCAAAAATCCACAAATTACAGTTTGAACTGCTTGACCATCCGCCTTACTCACCAGATCCAAGCGGCTTATTTTTGTTCCCTAATCTAAAAACTGCGCTCGGAGGACAGAGATTTTCGTCAAATGAGGAGGCAATCACCTTTGTGAACAATTATTTTGCAGAGAAAAACGCCGAGTACTATTTTTACGGGTTAGAGAGATGGGAGCATCGCTGGGAGAAGTATGTAGAGTTACAAGGAGACTATGTAGAAAAATAAACAAAAAACTTTTAAAATTCTTTTTCATTGTTTGGTCGGAAACTTTTCAGACCACCCTCGATTCATCGTAAGATTCGCAAATAAGAAGTTTTCGTGCTTAAGAAGTTGTTTTCAGACCCTTTGAAAACTGGAATTAAAAAATGATTATCCTGTACAATAAAGTTTAAGAGAGTTTCACTGTAAACATAATTTAATTTCATGCTTATATATGTTACACCCTCTCCTTCTGTTCATTCGCAATGAAGCAACGTCCACAATACGTAAGTGACATATAACTGTTAATTATCCCGCAGCCAAGTGGGGGAGTAGGTAGTACCCAAAACTACTATCCTCGTTATATTAGCTTAAATACTTGACATATCATTTTAGTATTTTACATATTTTTGCGCAAATTCATAAGTTACCATTAATAATTGGGATTTCTATAGTTTAAAAGCCCATAAAACAGAAAAATGCATGGGGTCATTGGAAGACCTACTTGGTTACAGACGTTTTGTTTGGCATACCTGTCAAGATTTAATAAACATACCATTTTCAGTATCCTCTATGAGCGTAGTACCACACAGAGGAGCGAGATTCCTCTTCTTGCTGACCACACTCCGGAGGATGTGATAAAGGGTTAATAATTTAGGCATGGAAGCACATACAGTCATCGTATCTGAAAATTGAACATACATACAAAATGAATCAAATTATAGTTTAGCACTTGATACATACTTCAAAATGATTATGAGAAATTAATGTTACTACAAAAAAATATTATTACAATAACATACCTATGGTGAGCATAAAGTCATCATATATGATGGACAAGTCATTATCCCAATATTCTGGCAGAATCAGTTGTTTCATCGTAAGATGAAAGGAACAGTCGGTAATTATTGGAGAAAATAACTCAGTGATTTCGTCATTCTTTTTTGGATCTTTCATCTACAACACACAACAAAATCATTTAATAAAATCCTGAAGTGTGTTGATTATTACAAGGAAAATAGGAAATTTGTTAAAAACACTACATATTCTAAGTAAAATAAATTTGGTATTTATAAACAATAAATAAATGCAATTTACTGTACTCTTTAATTTATTAATTTAATTACTCATTATAAAGTCAAAATTAACTAACTTTGACGCCATTTCGTTGTCCATTGACATGTGAGCATTCTGTAAGTTAATCGACGAGTCTAAAAAATGGAAATTGAGGCCAAATTTCTGATGTTTCTTAATATAATCTAATAACATACCATCTTTCTCTTCTTCTCTTTTTCCTCTTTCCCCTCATCTTTTTTCTCGTCATCCTCAGGTTTCTCCTTTTTCTCTTTTTTGGTGCCTTCTCTATAAAGCGAGCACTCGAGGTTATAGACCTTAATGTTGTAGTCTGTATGGCACGCTTCGAACATGGAATTAGGAGGATCCGGTAGCTGGCAAGCTATGTATGTGAGTCTTGAAATATTAAAATATGTTCAATCAACTAAATATTATAGAGATCCTGCCTCGGGTGATATGTGATTTTTAAATTTGGGTATGTAAAGGTTAATAAAAATAAAAAAGTTGAAAGTATCAAACCTATTTGGATACATGGGCTTCACAATGGTCACCTCCATATCTTCAGCTTCAAAAACAACACGGGGAACTTTCTTACGATTTTTGCAGCATTCTTGATAATTGGATGGCACAGTTGTTTCAGGTTTCTGAAACAAGTGAAAAAATAAAAACTATAAAAAAAATTCTTTCAAGGATTCACTTTTTATTACTGACTAAATTTCCAAAAAACATTTTTACTAAAGCTCATATTACTTTAAAATATTAATTACTTTAAGTTTTGTTGTTTATAATATAATATAGAATAAAAAACATTTCTGTAAATATACACTTTTTTATGTTATTTGCTAAATTTAGGTGACCATTCCATGCTGATTTTTTGGTCCTCTGTCCTGGTTAGTTATTGTCCCAAACCAGTACACTAAAAAATACAAAGGTCTAATAATAATTGTTAATCGTCATAAATCTATTTACAAAAATTGCAATTCGCATTTTTCAGAAAGCAGAAAACTCGCTATATTAAATCAGTTATCGTGGAATAAGACTCGGTTAAAACATATAAACCAGTGGCGGTCCGTGATTTTCCAGTAAGCCAGAGTTGTAATATTAAAAAAATACAACATTTTTGACGATGTTATAGCTGAAAACATTTTTTTTTTTTTTCTATTAAGATTTTAGGATTCTTTCAGTTTGGAGATGTGCAGCGCCTATTTTTTTTTTTCAGCTATGACATCATTAATATCTTATTTTTCAATCTTATTTCTCTAGCTTGCTGAAAAATCACAGACCGCCACTGATAAAAACATCATAAAACCATAGAAAATATTTGGACAGTTTTTAAGCCTATATTACAGAATAAAAAATAAACATTAAGTAAATACATTTTTTTTAACAAAAATGTAACAGGTTTTTTTCTATATTAGTTAAGACCAGAAACTCTTGGAAATTGGAGTTAACCCATTCCTTCCGAGTCGCCACAATTTAGGGCGGCTATCTTAGAATAATTTAAGCCTCTCGACAAAATGTTTATTTTTACTCAAAGTGTAGTATGCATTTCCATCTTAAGTAATTGTTTAATTTTAAAAATTAATTTAATTTTTCTCATATTAAAAAATAAAATTGTATTAAATGTATAGCGGCAAGCTACTTCTAGTAAGTTCTAGAACATCAATACATGCAACGCACATCGCATTTGGAACCTATGACATGAGCTATGAAAGTGTGCCGCATCTACCTCCACACGACTGCCGAAATGTTCTCGAACGAGTGTTTCCTATATAAGCGCGCCTCCATGTGGTATCAAGTCAGTCTTAAGCACCAAACTTAAGCTCCAAGATGGAGGAAGGAACAGGGGCCGGGGTCTGTCTACAGGGATCTAAGAGGGAACTCAGTATACCTCTAGGAATGCACTGCACTGTGTTTCAAGCTGAGATGAAAGCCATCTTAGCCTGCGCACAGGAGAATATGAGTATCGGGTACAGAAATAAGAACATAAACATATGTTCGGATAGCCAGGCGGCCTTAATGGCACTGGAAAGTAACCGATGCGACTCCAGACTGGTGATGGAATGCAGGACTATCCTTATAGAACTGGCGACCATCAATAAAGTAACCCTGCTCTGGGTACCAGGACATAAAGGTATTGAGGGCAACGAGCGGGCTGACGAACTAGCAAGGAAAGGGGCGAAAGCACCACTTGTGGGATCTGAGCCGGCCGTAGGAGTAGCAGCTTGCCACACCAAACTACATATCAAGAGGTGGGTCAAATCCCAACACTGGAAGGAATGGAAGAAGGCACCCGGAATGAGGCAATCTAAAGTACTCATAAACGGACCGGACCCTAACCGAACCAGGCAACTACTCGATATGGACAGAAACTCACTGAGGGAACTGGTAGCACTATTAACGGGACACTGCCATCTCAGGAGACACATGCAACTGTTGGGAGTGGAAAACACTAACATCTGTAGGAAATGTGAAGAGGAGGAAGAGACTCCAATTCACCTATGGTGCCAATGTCCCGCTCTGCTGGGAATAAGGCTCAGATACCTGGGAAGACACAGTGTGGAACCAGAAGACATCGCCACATATCCAATGACAGCCCTGGTGAACTTCATAAAAGGGACCGGGTTACTGGCAAGGGAATGAGGTAAAATGGGAGATAGTACAATGGGCCTATGGCCTAAGTGCTCGCGGGGAACGTAAGTAAACCGCCTCCGACTATAAAAAAAAAAAAAAAAAAAAAAAAAAAAAAAAAAAAAAAAAAAAAAGCACCAAACGGGTCAATCCCAGGCAAGCGCCCGTCGCTAACTGAGCCGGGCGGCTGCTCCGCCGGACCCCGCGCTCGCGGGCTGTGCACCACCTCCTACAACCATCACTGATGCTACTCTCACGGACAGATTGAAAGTACATATTATGTACTGATCAAATCTATGGGAGCATAGTCGAACATAGCGATACTGATGCGGCATGCACCGGTAGAGCCGCATTTGCGTACACGTTGCTGTGGTTGGTTTATAAGTTTTATTTGTAATTATTTTTTTTAAATGGAGGGTATTGAAGTTTTTATTGAGGAAGATGTTGAGTTTTTAATAATTTTGGTGTCACAATAATCACTAATTAAGTGCAAAATGACCTAAAAAAACATTAAATTTGGTGAGTGAAATTGCAAATAATTTTTCGCAAGAGATAGTTTCATTATAAAATATTAGTTTAATTAGGTTAAATAGGAGATAGACAAGACATGTAAGTTGGTGATCATGTTATGACTAGATTCCGCCGGCGATAGTGTCGTGGACTGTCACGGTCCTCAAAAAAGTGACTAGTGCATCTACAACGCAACTGATGCTGTGGGAACTCAACCTTAATTTATTTTTTTTAATATGTTGTAAATATGTCATGATAAAGTTAATAAAAATATTTTTTCCCATACAATTAAAAACCTTATAAGAGAGTTTTGCTGTATTACAAAACTTATAAAATAAAAAAAAATAGCTAAATAATTCTTATCAGAGCTTCTTCCACTAAAAGTGCAAACAAATCAAAACTATGGGATTCACAACTCGCATCACACAGCATCTCAGGACCAGCTATGCTAAAAATATTCTTCGCACATCCAAAAAGACCCCACCATGAGATATTGTCAAATTCGCAATCCATGGACGAGTCTAGCTGCATTCTGACAGGGTTTTTTTAACTGACAAAATTCTACATGGATTGTGAATTATAAAATATCATAGTTTAGGATTCATAAATATGTAGAACATATTTTAGGATTCATAAATATGTAGAACATTGACAGCAATATGGTAAAGATATATATTTTTTTTAATTTCTTTTGAAAAGTGTTCCAAATGGTTCATATGTTCATCTTCAAAGATGAAATACCATTTGGAACAAAGCATATTCATATAAGTACATACAACCCATTGCCATATCAGTACTAAATTATTACACAGTCGATTCCACTTAATTGAGACACAAATAATAAACAATAGGTAAAAAAAAAACAAAAAATCAAGAACAAACAATTAAGATGGTATAATAATAATAATGGTAATGCAAAATGTCTTCTACATACACGGCAGTGCACTGTGAACTGAACAACCTTACTCGAAGTCTACCGAATTACTGCCGAATGAATGCGGCGCATCTCCCCCCCCTGCAATTCTCTGATGTAGTAGTACTGTATTAATATTATCAAATACAAACCCTTCGTCCAGCTACATTTTGGTTGGTATTTTCCGGTGGAGGATTTTGCAGGTGGCTCCAAGACGCCACACTGAGTTTCTGTTTCTCCATGTATATCCGAATCTTAGTCTGTGGTATGAAGCAAATCATAGCATCAAAATCATCAGTTTTGGTTGGTGGTAACTCATGTTTTAGGAGCACTGAAAAATTGAAGAAAATTATTTTTTGGTGAAAACTTATAAATTAAAGTAATGAATGAAGGTAAATGGCAAAGGGGTATGTATTAAAAATATTTAAACAAGGTAAAATTACTTTCAGTGATACTTCAATGAGGTTTAAAAAAAATTGTACATAAATATATGTTTCATGGTGTAAAATAATTGGGTTCAGAATATTAAGAATCGGTTGATAAGAAAATCAGTGCACTTACATGGTTTGACCTTAAAATATGGCGCATAGTCGTATGTCTCAGTCGCTTTTGTAATTACTGAAATTCTATGCATTAAGCCAGCACATAGCAAATAATTCATGGGGCCGAATACTATATTCATGGAAGCACTCTCATTGAGATTACTAAAAACAAAAACAAAACTATTTTGATTCATGCAAAAAGTGACATTCCGATTTTATTCTAATGCAGTTCAAATAAATACACAGAAGAAAATTTTAAGCATAAAATTAAATAAATTAGCAGTATCAGTGGTGGCTCGTGACTTTTTAGTGTTCCAAGGATGCTAAAATTGAAAAATTACATTGTATTGCAGTTGCAGCGAAAAATGATTCATATATTTTTTCAAAAGTATTATTTTTTTGTAAAAAGATTTTTCAGCAATGAGGGGCAATACTGAAAAAATCCTGAAAATCTCAATATAAAAAGCATTCAAAGAAATATATATACAGGGTGTCCGGAAACTCGTAGTACAAGCGGGAAACTGGTGAATCTACATCACATTTGGAGTCGATTTTGTAGTATATTTTTTTTTTATTTGAGCTTTCGTTATCGAGTAAATCGAGTTTGAAGTTGATTTTTTTTTTTTTTTTTTTTTTTTTTTTTAATCAAATTCTTATAAATTATTACTGAAGATCAAAGTACCCAACTAATTAAAACTATTTGAAAGTAAAACAAATGAAGAAACTCGGATTTGAAGCATTATTTTGAAATCACCCTTCATTTAACCCGGTGTAATCATAAAATATTTCTGCTCTGCAGGGTTAAAACATCTGTTATTCAACCCTAAACACCAGAAAAAACTTTAACCCTAAAATAGCCGAAAAATATATTTTTTTTGGTTTTTTTTTTTTTTTTTGAAAATGCTCAAATCAAAAAACTTTATGTTTTTTTGGGTTCCCCATGTGGTGTAGATTCTCCAGTTTCCCGCTTGTACTACGAGTTTCCGGACACCGTGTATATACATTTTCAGCTATAACAAAATCAATCACATCGTATTTTTCAAACTTAGCACTCAGGCACACAAAATATTCACACTTCTGCAGGGCAGAAGATAATGCTTTTTTATCAACAACAATCATATATAGGTGAAGCAGTGTGTTTTAAAATCACTTAGTTATGTTTTTGTTGTGACCATAATATAAGATAACTTAAATGTGCCCTTGCAGATAAAATAACCCATGTCAATACATATACTAACCGACATTGTGAAATTGTCAATATATATTACACATTAAGTCACAGGAAGCTTTGGGATAATATCATTTTGGTCTTACTGACGCTTTATAAAACAAATAAATTACAAAAATATAAGATTTATTTAAGCACTTTTATAATATGTAATATACAAGGTGTTTGGATAATTTTCCTCCATATTATAATATATACATATATTATTTTTCGTTGGGCAGTATAGATAATGGAAATGGCATACTGCAATAACCAAAATCTTTGCTCACACACTAGTGATCGACACAATCGAGATAACATTAATTCTTTTTTTAGAACAAACAAACGCCTATAGTATTTTAAAAATGCAAACAGAGATACATCTTTCATTTCGTTTCTGAATTAGAAGCTCCCATTATGCCCATCACAAGCTTATACTATCAATAGCTGTTGTAGCAGATATGTGACAAAATTCTTCTCTACCTCTAGAATTATCAACAACAACAAAAAAGCTGCTAAATTAGTACCTGTACTCGAGGTCGGCACTCAATTCGACACTGTGGTCATGGTCTTCTGGTAAGTCGATTGTGTAAAGGTAGCAGAATGATATGGTCGGGCAAACGGCACTCATCTCTTCATCACTCATTGTCTCCACGATACTGGAGTCATCTTCTTCCACGGGCCAGAGAGCCGTGGCGCTGGGCACAATGGGCTCACCACCCTCATTGTTCTCACTATTCTCATCGGGATCAGAGTACTCAACAATCTCTACCGAAGATATGTATTTTATTTTGCAGTCCTCCTGAAAATGTTCAAAAATTAGGTGAGGGAAAACGGTAAAATGAGCAACTTGAAAGATTTCTTGTTTGATTTGTATCATGAACACTAAAGATGGATTGTTTCACAGAATTTAAACAAGTCATCAAATTTCAAAGTCTATTTTCAAGTTCTGTGAAGGTTCTATTCATGTTGTTATTATATAATTACTGGCCACAAAACTGAAATAATTACAGAACTTAAATAGAACCTTCACAGAACTTGAAAATCATACTTATAATTTGATGAATTGTTCAAACAACCCCTTCTAATACTATTATACAACATACATTCACATAAAATTGAAAGAATAGAGCAAAAATTTTTTTTACATATTCCAAACGATAATATAAATCATAGCAATTAAATGCAATTACTAAGGATGCGTTGTTTCATAGAATTTGAACAATTCATCAAATTTAAACATTCTTTTACGGGTACTGTGAAAGTCCTATTCAAGTTCTGTTATTATATCATTATAGGCTAGTTGCTGTTGCATTGGAGTAGAAATTCAATAACATATGTTTTTCACTATTACCTATTATTACCTAATTTTATGTACAATGTAACAATGTTATAAGTTAAACAATAAAAAAATAAAAAATAACAGAAATTGAAAAAAATCTTTCACAGAACTTAAAAATTGACTTTGAGATTTGAAGAATTGTTCAAATTCTTTGAAACAACCCGTCCTTAAAGTACCGAAATTGTCACTGCGAAGAAAAATGTGTGAAATTTCATTATATATCCTTAAAGGACATTTAGACAACCCCGACCAGGTGTGTATGATTTATTATTGCGTACCCAATAAATACAACAGTACACTCCATGCTCCATTTCATGTGTATAGTTGCTTCTCGCACTAATTTTATGTAAAACTCTTGTTTTTAGATATTACATTATGTGGGGAATGATAATTGCTGTGTCGACATATTTAATATTTAATAACAGTTACCCCAAACTTTCTTTCTCTGTTTTAGTATTAAAATTTGTCAGAGTTGCTTGGATGTTTATAGTATACTCATGCCCAACAACACGGGGGGAGCCAAAGCTATAAAATTCTAGACCAATTCCTATCACTTTTGTTACATGTGCACAGCATAAGCGGGTGATACCCGGGGAGCACCCTGAGAGCCTCTCTTCACATTTCAAGTGTTTGTGAGTAATAATAATTGAGAAATTTACCGCAGAGTTTTGGCACAAGGCAGGATTGTGAAGGCTCACGTTGAATCCACTCAGACCGACGCGCATACAGAAACGCTGTGAGCGAATGGAGGACTCATAAAGCATAGATGTCATTTCAATGAAGAATAGTTCGTGCTTTGTATTATCTCTGTTGTTGCCAACAATCGATCTACTCTCTCCATTTTCAATCACCTAAAAAAATACATTTTTAAGTAGGTACTGACAATATAATTCAATTATTATGGTAACTAAAAGCTTGGATCATTTATTATCGTTACCTTAATTAGTAATTTAAAAAAGTCCATTCTTCACAAATTAAGAATTGAATACCACCTTTTAGCTTTTTTTTTTAATAAAAATCAATACAAAAACCTCTCAACTGTATGATAGCATAATAAGTTTAAAAAATCGTAACAAGCACAAGAAAAATAATAATAAATAAATAAAATTAATTCATAGAAAAGGGTTTTAAAATTGTTATTCGTTTGAAAAAATATTTATCTTAGGGTAGCGTAGTTGCACTTTCGATTGATTTGCGATTTATTACTTTAATAGTCTATTGAATCTTAGAATTCTTCAAACTTTAAATAAAAACAGTAAAGTAATGGAGATCAGAGGGGGAGTGGAGAGTACCTTATTATAACACTTCAACATACTCTTGAAAAGTAATATAAAGTCGCGAAGAGTGATGAAAAAAAAAACCTTATGAAATAGGCGACGTTGGGTTTATAAGCCCTTTTTTCATCACTTATAATGACTTTTCAAAAGCATTTTAAATTCATGGAACCCTAGTTATTGCACAGAACTCTCGTTTGGGGGATGCGTATTACCCCCTCCGGTGAGGAAGGGTTATATAGACAAATAAAAAATATCAAATTTAAAGCTCAAAATTACAAGGTAAAATAAAATAATTTAATTTTTCATTGGATTTTGTTTGTTTACAAATAAACTGTCAATCTCGAATAAATCAAGCATAAATCTACAAAAATGTTCAAAAAGTTTTCAAAAAAGGAGATAAAAGTCAAATAGATAATTATAGACACATTTATACCTGAACTTTTGTAAAATATTATATTTAGTAAAATCATGCACCGAAATGTAATTTTACCAATTAATGTTAACTTATGTTTTACAAGATTAGTGAAAATAACTAGGGAATGAAAACTTAACCTGCAATAGTCACTCAAGCTACTAATAAAGATCCATTAGCTGTGCCTTAGCTACACCTTACAGAAGCTTTCTGGGTAATACTGGAGGGATAGAATCTAATAAAGGATAAAACCTGAATTAAAATCTTGTGTTTTGAGAAACTAACACACCTAAGGAACTGCCGGGCAACTGGCAAAAAAAGGTAACCTATTGGGAATCTCGCACAAAATAGCTCTCGGAGTCGAACTACTATGACTACTTTTCTCCAAAATTCTTTGCAAGATGTGATAAAACGGAAACTATACTGTTGAACCAAGTAACATTGATTAACTCGGAACATTGGTCCTTCCAAAAAGGGAGGGCTGTTTTCAAGAAGCCTGAGTGGTTGTAATTGTGTTACAGCTCAGCCATTATGACCTTCTCAACAATGCAAAAGTTTGAAATATTTTTTTAAAGAACTTACCTCGAACGTTACATTTATTTTATCGAAGTTGATTCCAAAGAGCAGAACCGGCTCTGCCTTCTGCTCAGCGGGTTCTGCGTCATCGTCAACATAATACACTATTGGCATCATGAAAGAGAGGGCCCAACCAGTCCAAGAATCTTCGTGTGGTGTTCCTAGGGTAGAAAGTCACATTACATGTCGGTACCAGACGTGGACGTGATCACTTGTAAGCGCGCATGCCGCTCTCATTAACCAGAGCCAGTCAGATAGCCTCGTAGCAGTCCCTATGCCAGTATCTCACTCATTCCAGTCTATGCCAAATCCAAATGAGGAGGATAGGTACACTAAGGACATAGGATAATAATCCCTAGCCAAGGGTAAAGAACATGCCATTAAGTTACCAAAAAGAATGAATAAAAAAAAAATTCGAAATACAGAGATTGAAAAAAAAGTTTTTTGGGTTCTCTGTGAGATAGATTCAACAGTTTCCCGCTTGTACTACGGGTTTCCAGACACCGTTTAAGTATATGTGTTTTCATTTTTATGTCATTACCACACAAGAGTTCCAACTACATATGTGGGACTATAGCATCCCTATTTGGGATATGTGTGAGGCTAAAGGAAATAGGTAGGAATAGACATGGAAAAGAGTAAGGATTGGAATTGGAAGGACCTGAATATTCAGATCTGCTTAAACAAACATAATTAAGATATTTCAAGCAAGAATTCGTTTTGTTCATAGACATATGAATATTAGTAGACCTGCCCTAAGTGATTAAAAGCGTATTATCCCCACTCCCCATACCGGTTCCATTGGAGCCGGCTGTGCTCGCGTATGGCCTCAAGTGAAATTTGAAAACGTGACGTCATCATTCTTGTGCGAACTATGGTCGAGGCATCATCGGTTCATTTTACGAAATAACACGGCAAAATGTTGACTTGTACAATGAAAACTTGTAAAAATAGATGTGAAAAAGAGAATAAACCCAATTGTCGTATTACATTCCATATATAAGCATTATTTTACTTTATTTTAAGCATATTCACATCGTATAATATGAATCAGTTGTTACTATCACATCGAGAAACGTCTGGACGCGAAACACAAAGCTGGTTGGTTGCTGGGAAGTAAATTATGAACATTTATAAAAGTGTCTTAACTAAATACTTAAACGAAATATTCGACTCTGAAAATGGAACCGAATTTTTTTGCCGAATTTGGACCTCGCAAATTTGTTCATAACGTGGCGAGTAATTTGCGCTCCCATGTAAAAATGTCTATTCATTCAAAAGCAGATTTTACTTTTAAGAAGTAAATGGTGATATTATAATGCGAGATGCCTATTTACTGTCAGATTGATTTATTGACGAATCACAGTCAGCTTCACTCCCTTCGTTCTTCAACAGTTGATTTTACCCCTCGCCATTATCTTCTCGTCTATTAATTCCTATGTCTGTGGTTTTGTTGAAGGTTGATACTGCAAGTACCATGCTCAAATTGAAATTTCACATGAAAGTTTAATAACACTACCTGCGTTTGGTTGAATATCTTGGTTTGATTTTGATGATTTGGATGCGCCAGCAGTGTGCTGGTTGGCAGAGATGTCAGTCTTTGAAGATAACTTCAGTTGTTTCTTCTTCAGAGCCCAGAACAGGTTGGCTATGCGCATCAGCATTGGGATCTGCTGGCTTGATATTACAATGTCCAGCCTGAAAACATTAAAAGTTATTAATAAATAATCATCATGAGACATTCTCTACAACTGCTGGATGGAGGTTTCGTTAAATTGTGACAGTTAAATGGCAGAAAATCATAAGCATTCATGGCAAATTTTAGGAAATTGTCATTTTTATCTTTTCAATACATAATATCATATAAGTTATTGCAAATATTATCCAGAAAAGAATTAAATATTACAACTTACGACCGCCTTCCATTTAGTTATAATTTACCCGTTACTGCGCTGAATCTTACGCCTTGCAATACTCCCGATCCTCTGTTTCATTTGAAGATGCAGCAGTATCCAGCTAATGGTGAAACGTTTTTTCCGCTGATCTCCATTGTTGCGTACATAAAGATAGACTGCATGCATTATTCTACTTTATGCATTAAACTTCACACCTTATGACTGTAGACAAAGTGCTTGGGACTGTGGACGAAACTTAATAACATTCAAAGCAGTGGACAATGAAGTGAAAGTGAGCTGAAGAAGGAGATGACCGATGACATGGGAAGACACTGAATTTTGTGATTCCAACCCTGGTTTATAAAAATTTAAACAAAACATTATAGCAAAGGGTATATATATATAGTTAGACCATTTGAAAGATTAATTAAGATAAAGGGGCTTTCAACAAAACAAAGCACCATCTCAAAAAAGGTTTGGTTACTTGATGTTTCTGAAATAAAAAAATATGGCACGGTGGAAAGAAACTGTTTGGTGTGATGGAAAGAATGAAAAAAATTTAAAATAAATAAGCCTATTGCAGAAATGACAAGTTTGAAACACATTGCCATGTGAGTCACAAAATGACTCACGCCCTACAAGGCAAAAATATACTAGAGCATTATAAACTTATGTATATTGTATATTAATGATTTAAACAGAAATAAACTCTTATTTTGTATGATTTGCTTTTATTAACTGATAAGAAGTACATTTGTTATACACTCGCTTTGCAATGTCACAGAAGAGAAGAGGAGTACATATATTCTACCTACAACAAGGTCAAGTTAGAGTTACTACAAAAAGGCGGGAAATTTAAATCCATCACTCCCTCTAAATTCGAGCCTTATAATATTAAAAAAAAAAAACAAAAATAACTGGATATTAATTACCCTTTGAAACAAGATATTATACAACTTTCAAAATATTCTTACATAATATTATTTGTAGAGTTTTTAATTGTGCATTCCAAGTTTAGATCTTAAAAATTGAAATTTATCCTTTGGCAATGCTTTGGTAAATATATCTGCATATTGATTATCACTACTTACAAATTTTAGATCAATAATTTTTTGATAATATTTTTCTTTAACAAAGTGGTACTTAATGTCGATATGTTTACAGCGTTTATGGAAGTTTACATTTTTGATAACACTGATCGCACTTTGACTGTCTAAATATAAGCACATTGTATCTTGTTTATATTCCTCAATATCACATAACAACTGTTTTATCCACATAGCTTATTTGGTTGCAGCACAGGCTGCCATAAATTCTGCTTCTGTTGTTGACAGGGCAACTGTTTGTTGTCTTTGGCTAGACCATGTTACAGCTGCTCCATTTTTGATGAAAACATAGCCCGTGATTGAACGTCTTGTATCAGGATCATTGGCATAGTCAGCATCACTATAACCAGTCACTACTGGTGGCTGTGATGTGGATGAGTAATACAGTCCGTACTCTTTTGTATCTTTCAGATATTTGAAGATTTTCATCACGGCATTCCAGTGTGTTTTATTGTAACAATTTAAAAATCGACTCACTAGGCTCACTGCATACATAATTTCAGGTCGACTCACTATAGCTAGGTGCATGAGGGAACCCACAGCTTCTCTGTAAGGAATGTTCTTTTCTGGGTCTCCATCTCCTTTTTGTAACTTTACATGAGGGTCCACAGGAACACTGTTAGGGTTGGCATCAGTCATGTTAAACTTGTGCAATATCTGTTCCACATATTTAGTTTGATGTATGAATATACCATTGCTGAGTATCTCAATTTGCATGCCTACAAAGTTACTCACTGAATTCACTATTTTTACATCAAATACAGTTTTTAAGTCATTAGTTATTTCTTTTAGTACTGATTCATCTTTAGAAAATAACAAGCCGTCATCAACATACAGGCAAAGGTAGCATTTCTTATTGTTGATTTGACCAAAATAAACACATTGATCAGCTTTGCTGTTGACGAAACCAAATTTCTTTAAAATCGAGTCAAACTTCTTATTCCAGCAACGGGGAGATTGCTTCAAGCCATACAGAGACTTGTTGAGCTTACATACCATATTGCCTTCACTAGGCAGACCTTCAGGTGGAGTCATTAATATAGTCTCTTCAAGCTCACCGTATAAGAATGCGGTTTTGATGTCAAGTTGGATGATTTTAAGGTTATACTGGACAGCCATGGATAATAATAAACGTATCGAAACATACCTTACAGTTGGTGCAAAGGTTTCGGTGTAGTCGATACCTGCTGTTTGTGCAAATCCTTTTGCACAAAGTCGTGCCTTGAACCGTGGACCCGTTGACTCCTCCTTTATTCGGAACACCCATTTGCATCCTATCACTTTGGCATTTGGAGGTTTTTCTATCAATATCCAGGTTTCATTCTTCTTATGTGCATCTAGTTCTTCATCAATTGATTTTATCCATTTTTCTTTATTTTCTGAACTAATTGCTTCTTCATATGTTTCCGGAACATCAGGAATAAATGAACATAGGTAAGTACTTTCTTCAGGCAAGTTTTTGTTTTTGTTTCTAGGTCTCAACTTCACACTACTTACTTCAGGTGATTCAATACTGGTGTCTGGTATGTATTCACTGTCAGAAGTGGATTTGTTTTCTTTTACAGATTCATTTGAACTTTCTGAGGCACAATCTTCATCTTTTGAACTTTCCTCTTCTGTTTCAATTTTATTCATGGATAATTCTAAAGGAACAAAGTCTCTTTTCACAGAAGATTCAAGAAATGTAGCATCTCTACTTTTTATTACTTTTCTGGAATTCGGCAGTATGAATCTATAACCTTTTGTGTGGTCACAGTATCCGATGAAGATCATCTTTTGTGCTTTTGGATCCCATTTCTTGCGCTTTTCTTTAGGCAGGTGAACTATTGCCTCACATCCAAATATACGCATATGATTCAAATTTGGTTTCAGGCCAAACCATTTTTCCACGGGAGTTTTGAACAAGAAGGATCTTGTTGGAGAACGATTGATGATATAAGCGGCAGTGTGTATTGCATTAGCCCAATATAACTTTGGCAGTTCAGCATTGAGAAGCATACACTTTGCTCTTTCCACCAGTGTTCTATTCATGCCTTCCGCTCTACCATTCTGTTCAGGTGTGTACGGTGTGGTTGTCTGGTGTATGATTCCAGCACTTTTCAGGAAATCGGAAAAATTTTTGTTATCATATTCTAGGCCATTGTCTGTCCGAAGAATCGTTATATGAGTATTCAGTTGATTCTCAACTTCTTGTTTAAATTCTTTAAATTTTCCAAGAGCTTCAGATTTGTTGTGGAGAAAGTATACAAAAATTTTCTTTGAGTAGTCATCGAGAAAAGTTATAAAGTATCTTGCACCACCAAGATATTGGGTTTCCATTGGCCCACATATGTCAGAGTGAATCAATTCTAGGGGTTTGCTAACCTTTGATCCTTCACTTTTAAAAGGTAATCGTGTCTGTTTACCTTCCTTGGAGGTTATACATGTCAGATTTTCTGTTTTGTTTAGAAAAGTTACATGTTTAGTATTTTCAGCCATTTTCATTAAACTGTGAAAATTCAGATGCCCCATTCTTTGGTGCCACAGGTAAGCATCTTGTTCTTCAACATTAGTCATGTGAGCATGCCCTCCAGGCATGTTCAGCCGGTACATGTTGTTAACAATACTTGCAGTTGCTACTATTTGATGCTTGCTGTTCAAGATGACACAGCCGGAGTTATCAAATTTTACTTGGCCACCATTTCACCATTTTCGAATAATTTGACTCACAGATAGCAGGTTAGTTGCTAGTCCATGGATATTTGTAAACAGAATCTTATTTTCTTGGCCTTTGTCATTATAAACATCTAAACTCACTTCTCCCGAGCTTTGCACAGATAACACTTTATTGTCTGCAACTCTAATGTTCTTTATTACAGGAGTTGATTCCTTTTGAAAGAGATTCTTGTTCTTCGTCATATGAGCTGAGGCGCCTGAGTCTATGTACCAGGCGTCATAATAATTAGACGATGCGATAAACACAGCAGCATAGGATGAGGTAGGTTTCTGTACCTTGTTTTTGGGTTTTGATTTACATTCAGGGCTCTTGTGGCCATATTTGTTACAGGAATAACATCTCGGACCCTTGGTTTGTTTCTTGTCATTGTTATGAAACCTTTTATTTACTGCGAAGGCTGTTGTGTTGTTTTCATAATTTCTCACATCTTGCAATAATTTTGCTTTAACAGAATCTGCAGTTATCTTCGTGCCAGAGCTTTCAATTGCTATAATCATTGGCTGATATGAGTCGGGCAGACCGGAGAGCAGCAAAGTCCCGAGCCACTCATCGTCCACTTTGAAGCCAATATTGCGGAGCTTGTGAGCTGTCGACATTATTTTGCTCACATATTCTTCAGTACTTTTACATGCACTGAGCGAGGTATTACACAAATCACGCAGAAGACCAACCCGGCGTGTCAACCCAGAATCATCAAATGCCGCTGCCAATTTATCCCATACTCCTTTTGCCGTACTTTCTTCTTCTATGTGTATATAATTAATAGGATCGACAAGAAGAATAATTTTTGTTTTTGCTTTTGTGTCTTTTTTCGTATCAATCACTGTGAATGTGTCAGCTGTTTTAATACAATCCTACAATTCTTCGTGTTATAGGTAGGTTTTCACTGCGAATTGCCATGTCGCATAGTTTTCACAGCCGGTTAACTTTTCGATTATGCCAATGAACTGTTTGTTGCCATTTTTATGTATGAAAACACAGAGTTCAAACACGAAAACACTTTGGAATATGATTCGAGAAAGTCACTATTTTGTTTTTGGAGTAGAGGTTATGTTTTCACTGCGGAGGTTATGTTTTACTAATAGTCCTTTTTTCACTGCTAGTTTATTAGAAAAAACTTTCACTGAATGCCTCTGGGTTATCTGGGCCCATAACCTAATGATTTAAACAGAAATAAACTCTTATTTCGTATGATTTGCTTTTATTAACTGATAAGAAGTACATTTGTTATACACTCGCTTTGCAATGTCACAGAAGAGAAGAGGAGTACATATATTCTACCTACAACAAGGTCAAGTTAGAGTTACTACAAAAGGGTGGGAAATTTAAATCCATCAATGTAATTATAGCTTGTGTCTGTTTGGTGCGATGAAAGATTAAAAGTAAATTGAATATATTATTGCCTATAACAGAGATGACATGTTTGTGCAACATTGCCATGTGAGTCACAAAATGACACAAGCCCTACAAGGCAAAATATAAGAGAGCATTACTAATGTATGAATATTGTACATATTTGTAAATATAGCTTGTGTATGTTTGATGCGATGAAAATATTGAAAGAAGTTTCAATATATTATTGCCTATAACAGAGATGACGAGTTTGAGAAAAATTGCCATGTGAGTCACAAAATGACACACACCCTACAAGGCAAAAATATACGAATGTATGGATAGCATATATATTTGTAAATATAGTTTGTGTCTGTTTGTTGAGATGAAAAGATTGAATGTAAATTCAATATATTATTGCCTATAACAGAGATGACAAGTTTGAGCAACATTGCCATGTGAGTCACAAAATGACTCACGCCCTACAAGGCAAAAATATACTAGAGCATTACAAACTTACGTATATTGTATATATTTGTAATTATAGCAGCTTGTGTCTGTTTGGTGTGATGAAAGATTAAAAGTAAATTGAATATATTATTGCCTATAACAGAGATGACATGTTTGTGCAACATTACCACGTGAGTCACAAAATGACACACGCCCTACAAGTCAAAATATACTAGAGCATTACTAATGTATGAATATTGTACATATTTGTAAATATAGCTTGTGTATGTTTGATGCGATGAAAATATTGAAAGAAGTTTCAATATATTATTGTCTATAACAGAGATGACAAGTTCAAACAACATTGCCACGTGAGTCACAAAATGACTCACACCCTACAAGGCAAAAATATACTAATGTATTTATAACGTATAGTTTTGTAAATATAGCTTGTGTCTGTTTGGTGCGATGAAAAGATTGTAAGTAAATTCAATATATTATTGCCTATAACAGAGTTGACAAGTGTGAACAACATTGCCACGTGAGTCACAAAATGACACACGCCCTACAAGGCAAAAATATACTAGAGCATTACTAACGTAGGTATATTGTATATATTTGTAAATATAGCTTGTATTTGTTTGATGGGATGAAAAGATTTTAAGTAAATTCAATATATTATATTGCCTGTAACAGGGATGACAAGTTTGAACAACATTGTGACGTGAGTCACAAAATGACACATGACCTACAAGGCAAAAATATACTAGAGCATTACTAACGTATGTATATTGTATATATTTGTGATTATAGCTTGTGTTTGGTGCGATGAAAGATTAAAAGTAAATTCAATATATTATTGCCTATAACAGAGATGACTAGTTCAAACAACATTACCACGTGAGTCACAAAATAACTCACGCCCTACAAGGCAAAAATATACTAATGTATGGATAACGTATATATTTGTAAATATAGTTTTGTTTGTTTGGTGCGATGAAAAGATTGAAAGTAAATTCAACATATTATTGCCTATAACAGAGATGACAAGTTTGAGCAACATTTCCACGTAAGTCACAAAATGACACAAACCCTTCAAGGCAAAAATATACTAATATATGAATAACGTATATATTTATAAGTTGTATAGCTTGTGTCTGTTTGGTGCGATAGGTAAATTCAATATATTATTGCCTATAACAGAGATGACAAGTTTGAGAAAAATTGCCATGTGAGTCACAAAATGACTCACACCCTACAAGGCAAAAATTTACTAATGTATGGATAATGTATATATTTGTAAATATAGCTTGTGTCTGTTTGATGCGATGAAAAGATTGTAAGTAAATTCAATATATTATTGCCTATAACAGAGTTGACAAGTGTGAACAACATTGCCACGTGAGTCACAAAATGACACACACCCTACAAGGCAAAATTTACTAATGTATGGATAACGTATATATTTGTAAATATAGCTTATGTCTGTTTGGTGCGATGAAAAGATTGTAAGTAAATTCAATATATTATTGCCTATAACAGAGTTGACAAGTGTGAACAACATTGCCACGTGAGTTACAAAATGACACACGCCCTACAAGGCAAAAATATACTAGAGCATTACTAACGTATGTATATTGTATACATTTGTAAATATAGCTTGTATTTGTTTGATGCGATGAAAAGATTGAAAGTAAATTCAATATATTATTGCCTATAACAGAGATGACATGTTTGTGCAACATTGCCACGTGAGTCACAAAATGACACACACCCTTCAAGGCAAAAATATACCAATGTATGGATAATGTATATATTTATAAGTTGTATAGCTTGTGTCTGTTTGGTGCGATAGGTAAATTCAATATATTATTGCCTATAACAGAGATGACGAGTTTGAGAAAAATTGCCATGTGAGTCACAAAATGACACACACCCTACAAGGCAAAAATATACTAAAGCATTACTAACCTATGGATATTGTATTTACGTATTTGTAAATATAGCTTGTGTCTGTTTGGTGCGATGAAAAGATTGAAAGTAAAAACAATATATTATTGCCTATAACAGAGATGACAAGTTTGAACACCATTGACACGTGAGTCACAAAGCAACACACACCCTATAAGGCAAAATATAGTAATGTACTAGAAGGCAAAAACTTACTAAAACATTACTAACATATGGATATATGTATATGATTGAAAAATAAACTTGATCTTGTGCAACGGAAAGAATGAAACTGACTCCTATATATTTAGTATATTTCTGCAAGGCTGAAATTAAGCAAAATACAATTCTCGAGACAATGATACAAATAATGAAATTACAACACAATAGCAATGCACACGACAGATCAACATATGATTATTTTATACTTACTGAGGACTGTTAATGGAACAGCGAATGTATTTCGGATTGGGGTTCGTCAGGTTATAATAAGCTCGATCCATTCTGAAAAATAAAGCACCAATTAAACACAAACTAAAACAAGGTTTAAAAAGTAATTGCACAAACAACAAGAAACTTCAAGTAACAGCTGATAATGTCAGTTAACATAAAATGGCAAAAAAAGAACAGTAGAACCCCGTTAATTCGAACCCTGATAATTCGAAAAAACGCGTAATTCGAAATTTTCGCCAAAAAAATTTCCGCAGAAATTTTGTTTCATTCAAAATGATTTTTTAATTCGAAATTCCTTAATTCGTAATTTGAAATTTATTTTTGTCCACACACGAAAATTTGTTCGTGTAATTCGAAAAAAATTGATTTTTGCGAAAATAAATAATAATATTTCGTAAATCTGAATCTAAAAGTCAGCCGTGGCGGTAAAACACCGAAAAATCTATTTTTACGTGGTTATACATCGTCCTAATTAAAATTATTATTTTGTAAATCTGAATCGATTTATTTATATAATTTGTACATTTATTTATAACAATTACAGGTAATATAGCCTAAGACGCAGAGATGTGCAAAATGGGTATCAAAAACCATTTGAAATGCAAAATGGAAATGGGTCAAAAATTTTCCATTTGAAAATGCAAAATGCTAAATGGTTTTTAGAAAAGCATTTCAAATGCAAAATGCAAAATACCTATTTTCAAAATGCATTGAAAATGCAAAATGGTTTCTCAGGTCAACAATTAAAATAATTATTTATTTATTTATTACACGCCCTAGTGGGCTTTTCTTTAAAAAAAATATAAGCATTTTGTATCAGAGTAAACACTTAAAAATTAATACAATAAAGAAGAATGTAAACATAATGGCAAAAATAAATCCTCACGCATATAATTGAATTTAAAAGATTCAACAAAACAAAATAGTAGAAGCGGAGAAGTTATATGGGTACATAGGTCTATTTGTGTCTAGAAGAATAAAAGTGATAGAATATACAACATTTATACTGATTAGTTTTCAAATGAAATATATCACCCAGATCAGAATATTTGTTTCCGAGATTGTGAAGTCTCGGAATCGGAGAATTTTGGTAAGCTAGTGTCCTGGTGTTATTGAAGTAAAAAGGTAAGAAATGTCGGCATGATTTTTTGGGAACATGGATATTGATACATTGAAGTAATTCGGGACAGTCAATTTTAAAATGTAGTATTCTTTGTAACAGTATTAAATCTGTGCTTATTCTTCTTTCCGAAAGTTTCAATAGAGACATTTTATTCAAGAGGTAATTGTAATTTATGTTTTGTAAAGGAATATGCAATTTATAATTTATAAACTTTAGAAACTTCCGTTGAATCTTTTCATTGTTATCTGAATGAATATTAAAAAATGGAGACCATAACGTAGAGTTATACTCAAGTTGGCATCTGACAAGGGTTTTATATAACATAATAAATGTTCCTAAATTATTGAAATCTTTTGCAGCTCTCAAAACAAAGCCAAGAGTCTTTAGGGCCTTGTTGATAATATTATTAATATGACATACAAAGGTGAGTTTACTGTCGAACATAATGCCTAGATCAATAATTTTATTAACACAAATTAAATTTTCATCATTTAATGAATATTAAAAAAATAGGATTACTTATTTATATAATTATAGAATTTTTAAACAATTTTGTCATTTAATAATGGAAATCAATGTAGAAAAAACATATTACATGATGGTAAATCCAAAAACACCACGACTACAGATTATGAAACCACAAAAAAATTGCGCGGGACTAACGTTGCCAACGTAAAAACATAGAAACTGCTATCCAACATTTAATATTACAGCGTCATGGCCCCATGTTCAGTATTTGAATCAGTATTTTTTGTAATGGTATCACTCAATTGCCAGGGCTCCTACCAGGGAGCAACGTGACAAATGTAAATTATCTCTCATAGCGAGGTTGAGGACCGACTGATATTTGGGGCTTATGAAAAAAAATGATAGTAGGAAGAATGTTGCAAAAAGCATTTAAAATGCAAAATGCAAAATGGTTTTTAGAAAAGCATTTAAAATGCAAAATGGAAAATACCCATTTTCAAAATGCATTGAAAATGCAAAATGGTTTCTCAGGTCAACAATTAAAATAATTATTTATTTATTTATTACACGCCCTAGTGGGCTTTTCTTTAAAAAAAATATAAGCATTTTGTATCAGAGTAAACACTTAAAAATTAATACAATAAAGAAGAATGTAAACATAATGGCAAAAATAAATCCTCACGCATATAATTGAATTTAAAAGATTCAACAAAACAAAATAGTAGAAGCGGAGAAGTTATATGGGTACATAGGTCTATTTGTGTCTAGAAGAATAAAAGTGATAGAATATACAACATTTATACTGATTAGTTTTCAAATGAAATATATCACCCAGATCAGAATATTTGTTTCCGAGATTGTGAAGTCTCGGAATCGGAGAATTTTGGTAAGCTAGTGTCCTGGTGTTATTGAAGTAAAAAGGTAAGAAATGTCGGCATGATTTTTTGGGAACATGGATATTGATACATTGAAGTAATTCGGGACAGTCAATTTTAAAATGTAGTATTCTTTGTAACAGTATTAAATCTGTGCTTATTCTTCTTTCCGAAAGTTTCAATAGAGACATTTTATTCAAGAGGTAATTGTAATTTATGTTTTGTAAAGGAATATGCAATTTATAATTTATAAACTTTAGAAACTTCCGTTGAATCTTTTCATTGTTATCTGAATGAATATTAAAAAATGGAGACCATAACGTAGAGTTATACTCAAGTTGGCATCTGACAAGGGTTTTATATAACATAATAAATGTTCCTAAATTATTGAAATCTTTTGCAGCTCTCAAAACAAAGCCAAGAGTCTTTAGGGCCTTGTTGATAATATTATTAATATGACATACAAAGGTGAGTTTACTGTCGAACATAATGCCTAGATCAATAATTTTATTAACACAAATTAAATTTTCATCATTTAATGAATATTAAAAAAATAGGATTACTTATTTATATAATTATAGAATTTTTAAACAATTTTGTCATTTAATAATGGAAATCAATGTAGAAAAAACATATTACATGATGGTAAATCCAAAAACACCACGACTACAGATTATGAAACCACAAAAAAATTGCGCGGGACTAACGTTGCCAACGTAAAAACATAGAAACTGCTATCCAACATTTAATATTACAGCGTCATGGCCCCATGTTCAGTATTTGAATCAGTATTTTTTGTAATGGTATCACTCAATTGCCAGGGCTCCTACCAGGGAGCAACGTGACAAATGTAAATTATCTCTCATAGCGAGGTTGAGGACCGACTGATATTTGGGGCTTATGAAAAAAAATGATAGTAGGAAGAATGTTGCAAAAAGCATTTAAAATGCAAAATGCAAAATGGTTTTTAGAAAAGCATTTAAAATGCAAAATGGAAAATACCCATTTTGCATTTCCATTTGAAATGGATTTATTTGAAATAAAGCACATCTCTGCTAAGACGTTATAATTGTACCATTTATGCAGTGTATATGCAATGCCAAAAATCTCGCAAATGCGCTATAGGACACAAAAAATAAATCTATTTTTTTTATCTACCGCATTCAAAAAGCACGTAGTTCTCCCCACAGGTGAGTTCATTAATAAATAAGTGCGGCTTGCTCTACTATATAGAAGATTGTGATGACGTCCTCGAGAGTGAGACTCTGGTACAAAAAAATTTATTTGGGCCAGTATCTCATTATTAGATAAGTAACCGTTTATTAGTTGAAAAAAATATTTAAGCAAAGCAATTCCTCTACGTGTCTCTAGGGAGTGGTAATTGGTCATGCCTAATATATAAATCGATGGGTAAAGCCAAGGATAACGTCCATAGAGCCGCGAGAATAAAAACCTTAAAAAAAATTTATGGACTCTTTCAATGCGTAAAGTGTATGTTAATTCATGTGGAGCCCAGATGATCGAGTTTGATTCAAGTAAACTTAGGACTAGTGTGTTATATAATAACGTCAGTGTTTTTGTGTTACGAAACGGATATGAGTTTCTAATTACGAAGCCAAGAAGCCTGTATGCTCTACTTATTAAATCATCGATGTGTTGGTGAAAAGTTAGTTTGCTGTCGTAAATAACTCCTAGATCTTTGATTTGGTTTAGGTGTTGGAGAATAATTTCATTGATTGTATATTCAAATACATGCGGTTTCTTTGATCTTGTATACGAGACGATATTGCACTTGGGTGTACTGAAGTTCAAGCCATTTATTTTGGCCCAGTTTGAGACGCAGTCAATGTCACTTTGAAGGAGAATACATTCAATATGGTTTTTTATTGAGCGATATAGTTTCAAGTCATCTGCAAATAGTAAATACAGCGAATGTGTGATGACTGAACCAATATCGTTAATAATAATCAGAAACAGAAGTGGTCCAAGGATAGACCCCTGGGGAACTCCAGAAAAAACTATGAATTCAAAAGAACTGGAACCCTTATAATAAACAAACTGTCTACGATTTCGAAAATATGAAGCAAAAAATCAGAGTAGTCTTTTGGAAAAACCAAATGAAGCCAAGCTTATTTAGAAGAATGTCGATGTCAACCTTGTCGAATGCTTTTTCCAGGTCGAAATAAGCAACATCCACCTGTCCCCGATTGTCGAGAGTTTGTGATAAGAAATCTGAGATGCATAAGAGGTTTGATGTTACTGACATCTGGGGTCTAAAACCATATTGACGGTCATCAAGAATTGGATTAACCTGATTAAGTATATATTTATGTAGAATTTTCTCAAATATTTTCATGATGGAACATAGAACGGCAACTGGTCGATAATTCCGGATATCGCGTTTGTCTCCCTTCTTGTAGATAGGGGTTATTTTAGTTAATCTCCAGATGTCTGGGAGAATCCCGTTTTTTAGGCATACATTGAAGAGATGACATAATGGTGGTATTAAAAGGTCGGAACAACCCTTTAGTATAAATGTTGGAATATTGTCAGGACCGATGGAGTGAGGTTTCTTTAAATTTGAGAGTGCCTCCTTAAGGCGAAATAGGTAGACTTGACCTGAAACTTGGCATTTTTGAGGCCAGTTTTAGACGTATGGACACTTTTCTAATGAAAAACACAAATTGATTTCGAAAGATCGTTATTTTATCTATTAAAGTAAGATGTTAAATTTTGAAAAATTATATTATTTTCATACCATAATAAAGTGTTACCGTTGGACGATGAGCAGATTTGTTGCATTTTCAAAGGCGAAGTTGTATTATACAACAAATATTTCAAATCATATAATAATTCAGTATAAACAATCACAAATTATCTATCATATGTATGTATAAGAATTTTGTTTTTATTTCAAATAAAATTACTAATAAATAAATCCGAGGACGCGTTTTGTGACGAAAATCCCTCAATTTGACTATTTATTTATGACCTTACAAATTGGTATAGTTGAGATTTTTTTACAAAAATAATTTACTATGATATTATTGAAACATTAAAAATAGTTTATGACCAAGAAATATATTCTTAAAGTAAATAATAGTAATTAATTTCGATTCGCGTTTATTGTTTGTTCGTTGTTTCTGATTACCTCGGCGCAAGCCGAAATTTTATCATTCCCCGCTGCGACAGGGCGGCGAGCGGACGTCTATTCCACGCCAGTCTACTTGATAACATTTTAACGAAATTCCTCGTTTAAAAATGGTGAGAAACATACTATCGGACAAAATTTTTATAAGAAAACAAAAATTTCATCATCAAAAACGTACATGGGAGAAATATTTGCAGAAAAAAAAAGGGTTAATCATATTTAATTATCCTTGTACATTGTACGTACTCTATATGCTACAGGGTCGTTCAAACGAATCAGTTAGAATACGCATTTATTTTTTATAAAATTTAGCGATAATTTTGTGTTGTTTAATTTTCAGGGAAAATAATCACCTACCGACGAATGATTGCGATTCTGAAGCAAATATTGTCTCTAAAATTCCGTCGGTATGTGTAATTTACATTAATATTATTATTATTTTATTATGTAAATAGGTAATACCTACAATATATTGTGAATCATGGATATTATGGTGACTGAAACCGTCAATATCGGGGTATTTATAAACTAGCAATTATTCCCGGCGTTACGCGAGTTACACGCACAAAACCATACCCTTGTATACATGGTGTCGGGAAACGCGTAGTATATTACTGTGACCGATTCAACTCTAATTACCGCGGTAATTATAAACAAGCATTTACTACCCGGTGTTGCGCGATTTACGCGCATGCAACATTACCACGTGTACACGGTGTCGGGAAACTCGTAGTGAAATTACGGTGACTGAAACCGTGAATATCGCGGTAATTATAAAATATCAATAATTCCCGGCATTACGCGAGTTACACGCACAAAACCATACCCTTGTATACCAGCGCCCTTGAGGTGATTTTGCACAAAAACGGCGCTATACAAGTCATCCAATTATTATTATTATTATTATTATGGTTTCGGGAAATGCATGGTATATTACGGTGACCGATTCAACTGTAATTACCGCGATAATCATAAACCATAATTTACTACCCGGCGTTGCGCGAGCAACACGTATGCAACAGTACCTTGTACACACGGTGTCGGGTAACTCGTGGTAAAATGTTTCCAGTCATGGATTCAACGTTGGGATAAGTATATCTCTAGTCAAGCACAGTACTTCGAAGGAGATTAATTCCATTTCCATGTAAACTTATTTGTAATAAAATTTTCTTAGTTACACATTAAGCTGTACAATTTCTGTTTCGAAATCTTCCTCATATAAATATATTTAACTGGCTACAAAAGAGCAGGAAATGCCGCATTTTAGTCTATGCGTATATGATTCCCGTCAAAATAACGGTTTTGATTCGTGATGTGCGATTCAAATCATGTTTTTGTTAATAATTTATATTCTATTGTCCAATTCCCTATTACATTGGTATAATTCAACATATTTAGTATTTTTAGTGTTACTTTTTGTCAGTTTCATAATGTCATATTGTGAATTGAGCTTCTTGTTTTAGAAGAAAAAAACGAGGTTATTTTGATATACTTACTTTAGTATTAGAAATAAAACTTACTGGTAATACCTATCTTACAAACGGATAAATATGTAAGACGAGAGATTTTTTACAATCAAACTTAATGTTAATTAATCACTTTTGTAAAACCTATGTAAAATAAAATTTAAAAAAAAACAAGTGAATAAAAATAATTGAAAATTAAAAAAAAAATGTTTATTCAATTTTTTTATTATTTTAATATAGATCATAGTTACATTAATACATACATATTTTGCAAAATATAATATTTAGGTACATAATTGGTCATGTATATCAGAAAAGAGGAGCACTTGTAATATAAATAAAATAAAATAAAAATAAAATATTTTAAATATTACTCTTGTAAAATACCTACCTATTTTGTACCTACTATGTCAACGCACTGCATTTGTATTTATTTATGTTTACGCACTCCGACGTATAATTTACAAATATGTATGTAACTACTTATTAGGAAGAAAGCTACAACCGAAAATTCAAACACAATAATTGTTATTTCATCGGAACCATGCTGTAGGTTTCGACCGCCGCGCGGAGTTACGACTGGCAGTGGAATGAATATGGTATTTCTGTCTCGTTCTAAAAAACTTCCGATCGCGAGACTGTCTTTTGACGAAATTCGAATTCTCGGTCGCTGGTTAATACGCCTTAACATCTTTTTCTGAAATACTGACCAGGTCGAATGAGTGCCCAATCTGTACAGTGTGAAGGGTAGAGTCAATATTGAGAGTTGGTTGGACATTTTTGTAAACAGATGAAAAAAAGGTCGCAAAACTATTAGCGATTTTATCATCAGTAGTCAATTCCTCTCCGTCAAGAATCATAGACTTAAATGAGTTGTTGGATTTTTTAAGATCCTTAATGTACTTCCAAAACTGTTTGGGATCGATAGACAATTTTTCTTCCATTGAAGTTAAATGATTTTTAAAAGCTTCACTGATTTCACGTTTTACGATGGAGCGATAGGCTGAAAAACTAGCATAGTCCAAGTTGTGATGAGTTTTTTTCCATTGCTTATGAAAAATATGTTTAATTTTAATATTTGAAATAATACTATTGGTGTACCACTTAGGATATACTCTGTGTGCCGTAGTGCGAGGTGTGGAAATGGGTATACACTTGTCGAATATATTGTAAATTGAATTGTAAAAATTTGTACATAATGCATTCATGTCTGTTGAACTTTGGCAGACCGGTTGCCATGAGCATTCAGAAAGCAATTCATATAATAAGTGGAAATTTCCTTTGTTGAATCTCCAGGCGTTTATGGTTCTAGCTCCATGATAGGAGGGAACTTCTATTGGACTTAGGTTTAGACATGAACTTGAACCACCTGAGTGAGCCTCACTAATACTTATAGACAAAGCAGGGTGGTGCTTGTCCTCGTTTGTAATAGGGTCATGACATTTCTCAACACACTTTACAAGATCCTTGGCATTACATAAAACTATATCCAGAGTGTTATTATAATCATTACATATCAAGTTATATTCTTGCAAACCGTAAAAAATTTAAAATAATTATACAAGTTCACAATATTGGAGTTACAGGAAGGGAGGTTCAAATCACCTAATATTAAGATATTTTTGTCATTGAGAAATGTTATGAAAATAACATACGATTTTCACTCTAAGTAAGAACCTGTCAAATCTGTGATTTATCTTGTCTATTGTTTATGCTCTGGCAACTTAGAACTTGAACAGGAAGTGAAAAGAAATTCAAGATGGCTTGACTTCCCGGCCGGTCACAGGAGAGACAGGCTGTCCGGTCGGGGGGTCAATTATTATTTCTGGAGGTCTGAGGCTCTAATCGAAAGTTATTTCATGGATTTGCGATTAATACCGAAATGTTCAGTTGGTGCTTCGAGATTAGAAGTCTAGTCATATTTCCCGCGAGTGGAATTCGCCCCGGGTGGCGTGAATAATGAAAACGTTTTTACCATGTGTGGCCGTGGGGGTAATCATAGTTTATCCAAGCGATCGGTGATTATTTCTGCCGATAAACTGTTTTTGCCGTGTGCATTTTGATTCAGAGCATTATTAAGTTCCACCTTGCCTCGTGGAAGGGCAACTTACGGATTAACCGTCTACTCAGGGCTGGACCACACTGGGCCGTAGGCCAGCCACATTCTGATGCCGTCTACTCCTCTTGGCTGGACCACACTGGGCCGTAGGCCAGCCACATTCTGATGCCGTCTACTCCTACTGGCTGGACCACACTGGGCCGTCGGCCAGCCACATTCTGATGCCGTCTACTCCTACTGGCTGGACCACACTGGGCCGTCGGCCAGCCACATCCTGATGCTGCCGTCCTCTAGCTACATGGCTGATTCATCTACTCCGCCATTCGCGGCACTCAGTGTTCGTTCCTCATAACTAAATACGTTCTTATTATTTTAGACAGGGTAGATAGATTCTACGTTCTGGTCGATGGGGGTAAGTTTTCACCTTTTTTGTATTTCTCTGTGAAATTTATCAAATATAATTTGTTACGGCCAGTCCAAAGTTTATCCAGATTACTTTCATTCTACAACCTTGCAACTTCCTTTCGAACGTCATGCATCTATTATATAATTTTCCCCGCCCTGTATGTAAATTAATACATAACATGGCGCATCAACGTGGTTGGTTCGTATTTGTTCTTATTATTTGATTTTGAGTCGAAGTTGCAAGCATTTTAGTAATCATGTGTATTTGTTTTGTTTCGACGTGTCTCACATAAAACATAACCTATAAATGTTATTAGGTACATAAATGTCAGTCAACAGTGCGAGCTTATCAAAGTGCCATCAGTGCAACCAACATAAATAACGATTTGTACGCATTATTATAATTTATTTTTATTTTACGGGCAATATTATTTTATTTTACGGGCAACACAATACTATGTGTCAACTTGACAGCTAGGAATGTCAAGCGTAAACAAACATCGCGATTTCGACAACAACTGTCAAAATAATAATACACTTTGAAAGTTTCGATAATTATGTTATGCAACCAATACTATACAGTGCTTATAAGTGCATTTAATTATATATTTGCCTCGCGGGAGTACAATATATTCATAGCTATCGTCATTAGCTAATTTATAATCATTTTGTATTCAATACTTGCGGTTTCATAAGTAAACTTCAAAATGTCGACAATAATAGACAACAACAATGAGAAAAGGAGATGTGTCATACTGAAACACATTCCTCAGGGAACAATATTTATTGTTATTTTTTGTAAATTATGGGGGCATCTACAATCGGAATGTAGGAAGAAGAGTCACAACAACTCTAAACCTAGGGTTGCTTCTTTAAAAATATGGAGATTAAAAAAAAAAAAAAGGAAAAAAAAACTAAATGTGAGTCGCTCTGTTCACGCGCCTTCCTTTGCGCAGAGGAAGTGCGAGTGGCAGAATTGGCTCCGTTTGGTTAGACAGTTCTGAGGTGGAGGTACCGCCGCCGAAGAAAAACAGAAAATTTAATTTTACTCCAATAGATTACTCGAGTATAATTTCTCATTAAAATAATAAGTTAAAACTTTGTAGATTATAAAATATTCATATTTTTAAGTTTGTCCTTCACGGAAAATAAATTTTACTCCAGTTGGTTACTCGAGTATAATTTCTCATTAGAATAATAAGTTAAAATTTTGTAGATTATAAAATATACATATTTTTAAGTTTGTCCTTCACGGAAAATTAATTTTACTCCAGTTGATTACTCGAGTATAATTTCTCATTAAAATAATAAGTTAAAATTTGGTAGATTATAAAATATATATACAAATGTGAGATGCTTCGAAACACAAATACATACATATTTCTGGTCACGATCAGTTCAACTTAGCTCATATTTATTTTTAAGTTTATTTTTATGTCAACTTGGATTATACGACGATATGAACCCGCATATCCTCTTGTATTCTAAGCTTAATATCATATGAACTGTGTTCATATACCTTTATATTGTATTACTTTAAGTAAAAACATATGGAATTATTCGCCCAGTATTTCAAGATGTTCCGAGTTTAAATATATTGTGCTTGCATAGGTCTCATTGCCCATTTGTCTATGTAAGTATCTTTACTATTACAAAAAATTCTTGTTAAGTTTCTATAAACAAGTTACTACTGAACTAATATTAATAAATTTATATAATATTAAAACTTCATCATTTGAAAAATGTAAATCAATCCTAAAAATAAATTAGTGATTGATTGGTTCCTGTGAGAACCTCGGTAATTAGTTACACTAATACTACAATTTACAAATTGAACCCTCGGGGACAAAAGACGAATACTTAATTGATTGGCACCATTTTTAACGATGGTTGTAGACTATTTATAGCACCATTTATTTACGATGGTCGCTAACAATTCTATTGGCACCATTTTTAACGATGGTTGTTTACTAAATAATGTGGCATCATTTTGCGATGATTGTAAGACTATTCATAACACCATTCATTTACAATGGTTGGTTATATCCTGTATTTCATATACCAATGGTAAAATAAACTTATATATTGTTTTCTATTGTATAACTGTCAGAAAAACTAAACCCACGAGACCAGTTTAGGGAGTTAGATAGGAATACTCTTCTATAGAGGAACTCTTCTTTTCCAAAATTGATTTAGAATCAGTGATAAAGTGCAGATGGTACACCATCTACGAGTGTAGCCTACTTTGGCTTATTTAAAAAAGTGAATCTGAACAGTGATGCTTTGTGCATATTTAATGTTTTGATGTATATTGATGTCATGCTTTAGTGATAATATTTGTATACTAATTTTAAGTTCTATTCTGTTATAGATGCTACGTCTACGGTAGTCCCAGACGAGAGTCAGAATACATCACCCAGCGTCGTACATGCTGCGGGTGATTACGGGCCCCGTCCACGTATCTTCTTACTGCTAATTGTGTACAATTTAAGTTCTTTATTTCTAAGTTCTGATTTTGTTATATCTAATACTCTGAACTTCAATTGGATGCGCCGCAGACTCATCCATCATGTCTTACGCATGATGGGCGCGACTGATTTTGTGACACACCCATTTGCAAGCATACTATTACTTTTAGTACATTTCTGCAAAATAACTCATTTTTTTTAATGTTATTATATCATGTATGTTTTAGGAACCCATCAGACCAAGTTAGGGTATCTCTTAGCTCAGGCTTTTATTTTGTTCTCCTTGTGTTTGAGGGCAAACACGTTGGGGGCGACCGGGGTAATGTTATGAAAATAACATACGATTTTCACTCTAAGTAAGAACCTGTCAAATCTGTGATTTATCTTGTCTATTGTTTATGCTCTGGCAACTTAGAACTTGAACAGGAAGTGAAAAGAAATTCAAGATGGCTTGACTTCCCGGCCGGTCACAGGAGAGACAGGCTGTCCGGTCGGGGGGTCAATTATTATTTCTGGAGGTCTGAGGCTCTAATCGAAAGTTATTTCATGGATTTGCGATTAATACCGAAATGTTCAGTTGGTGCTTCGAGATTAGAAGTCTAGTCATATTTCCCGCGAGTGGAATTCGCCCCGGGTGGCGTGAATAATGAAAACGTTTTTACCATGTGTGGCCGTGGGGGTAATCATAGTTTATCCAAGCGATCGGTGATTATTTCTGCCGATAAACTGTTTTCGCCGTGTGCATTTTGATTCAGAGCATTATTAAGTTCCACCTTGCCTCGTGGAAGGGCAACTTACGGATTAACCGTCTACTCAGGGCTGGACCACACTGGGCCGTAGGCCAGCCACATTCTGATGCCGTCTACTCCTCTTGGCTGGACCACACTGGGCCGTAGGCCAGCCACATTCTGATGCCGTCTACTCCTACTGGCTGGACCACACTGGGCCGTCGGCCAGCCACATTCTGATGCCGTCTACTCCTACTGGCTGGACCACACTGGGCCGTCGGCCAGCCACATCCTGATGCTGCCGTCCTCTAGCTACATGGCTGATTCATCTACTCCGCCATTCGCGGCACTCAGTGTTCGTTCCTCATAACTAAATACGTTCTTATTATTTTAGACAGGGTAGATAGATTCTACGTTCTGGTCGATGGGGGTAAGTTTTCACCTTTTTTGTATTTCTCTGTGAAATTTATCAAATATAATTTGTTACGGCCAGTCCAAAGTTTATCCAGATTACTTTCATTCTACAACCTTGCAACTTCCTTTCGAACATCATGTAGATGGGATATATTTTTCCCCGCCCTGAATGGAGAATTATGCTCTACCGTCGGTAGGTCGGTTTGGCGAGCTCTTTTCCAGTTCAACCACTGGAAGGGACTCTGGCGCGTTGGCCTTCAAAGACCAACAAAGTCAAACTTGGCCACCCACTATTCAATCATATTAACAGTCAATAATGTACTTAGAAAAACCACACACAATAACAGCCTATTAACACATCTATGGGCTAAGTAAGTATCGTAACATTGTGTCGAATACATATTCATAACAGAAGATTATAATTACTTTCTATTTTTTCGAACATGTTGTAGTATAACGAAGTTGAAGAACGCGGTGGCACATATATCACACATACAAAAACAGTTGAAGATTTCAAGGATAGCTTCACCCACGGGGATTCAGTGTCGGGGATGTCCATTGAAGAAATTCTCTCAGCATGGGTTACAGAATCAGCACGAACAGCCAGGACGACACCTCCCGGGCGTGTGAGGTGGTCTTCTGATTTTCTGTGATTTTCTGGAAATAGCTCTGAATTATGCACACTTGGTTTCAGCCACGATTCAGTGATTGCTATTAAATCTAAGTTATCTCGAGCAAATAGGTTGTTTTTAAATACTGCCAATTTCGTATTTAACCCTCGAACATTTTGATAATAGATAGAGAGGTAAGAATTATTTCTCACTCTTAGAGTGTTTCGTTTCATCATTGGTTGCAACATTTCTCCGAAAAAACCACTCATTGAATGCAACATGATTTGGCCATATGTTCGGGTCCATATAAAACGAAAGCTTCGATTCCGGGACTCCGATCCGGAAAGAGGCGTAGTCAGCTTTGGCTGTCAACTTGACAACATCGTAAACAATTTCTTTGTTTATGTTGAGAAGGAATTTTACAATATCCTCAACCGTAGTGTTGACATCGAATTGCCAGGCATGAATATACTTGCGCCTTTCAACGGCTATGAGGCCTTTATGCTCAGTCGCGGTACCATGAAGTACTGGTCGTCTTTTTTTCCTATGCGTAACTCGGCGCCAATGGGGTTAGCTGAAGTGGAGGTATAGGCTTCTGTTTCAGATTCGGATTCTGCTGTATCGGTTTCTGCAGTCTTCGATGTTACAGTATCGGTAGGTTGGGCAACGGGAGTTGACATCTTCTTCGGTTTAAATGGGCCGGACAGCGGCCTCTTCCCCTTGTCGATGGTCCCAGAAACTTGAGTTGTTTCGCCTTCCTTTGCACTAGCTGTTGCGCGGGTAGACATTCGACCTTTGTTTACGGTAACTTTCTGCTCTGTGCGAGCGGCCGTATGACGTATTTTTTTAAATTTATTTCGAATATCCGAGTTTGAAGGGCCGAGAAAATACGTTTTACACGGATATATGTCGTAGTTTTACGAATTTACACCAAATATCTGAACTTAAAGGGTCGGCCGCGACAAAAAGCCGCGAAATCTCGATTTACGCGTAAATATATTGTATTTTTAGGAATTTATTTCGAATATCTGAATTTAAAGGGCAAGACCGCTAAGGTAATCGGCCGCGAAAATAAAGAAATAATTGGTATTAATACGAATTTACTCCTAAAATACCACCCGGATTTGAAGTGGCGGCCAAAAAATCGATTATCGGCGTATTTATTATTAAATTATCGAAGGAAGCAAACACTTTGTGGCTTGACATTAATTAAAAATAATAAGTATTTATTATTTTTTTTTCATAAAATTTCGTATTACGTGGGAAATCGTTAATTCGAAATTTGATTTTTGATGTCCCGTGGATTTCGAATTAACGAGGTTCTACTGTAATAAGTTTGGTACCTTATTTCCGTTTCGCATCGGTAGAGCAGCGGCTTCATAAAGTTGTCTATTCTGCCTGACGAGTTCCTCTTGTCCAGACAAATAGTAAGATCACTGAGTTTAATCTTCTTCCTCACATGAAGGTCCTCCACTGTCATATCTGAAAGAGATTAATTTAAAAGTAAATCACTGTGACACTCGAAATTATTTTAATGACATTCATTATGCGCACCATCAAACTTTTTTTCCATTTGGGTTACATTCTGGTATCTGAAAAGTAATCAACGCATACACAAGCAGTACTCATTGTTTAAAAAAAATATTAACAATATTATCATCAACATCAGTGCTATAGTCCATGGAGACTCCAATGTCTTTACTCCGAAGGACTCCTGATGTCTCCTTAACCTATTTTTCGGTGCCGTTGCCAATAGACACAATCAAAAAAGCATTTCTCTGAGCTATTCCGAGGAAACTACTTATGGTAGATTACACACTATAAAAAAACATTTTCTGGTAAGACGGCACAATTTACAAAAACAGAACTGCTCGGGTGTATACCATGTTAACTGACAAACACAGGTTTTGGATATAGCATTTTGAATATTTGGATGCATAAAAATAACATAATTCATAACAACTTATGGCTTATTTTTTATTAAACTTTTATTGTAAGGCAATAGCACTTATTACAATGTTATACTTATACTTATGTTCAATTATATGATTACAAACAAAATAATTGAACTCGAAAAATGGAAAAAAAAATGTTACCATCCTTTACATCAGGAGTGGGGAATCTTTTCGCCATCAGGCGCCATTTGGAGGTTTGTAGTATCACCCGTGGGGGTCCACACTTAAATTTTGGTGGCGGGGGGAGGGGTAAAAATCCTCCATATATTTTTATAAACTTATAAGTACCGATTTTATTTAATTTTTAGATCACACCTGACAAGAATTCTTCAAATAAAAATATGGAAAATGCGTGACCAAACGCCATATTCACAAACGAGTCGAGAAATTTAAAAGAAAGGTTTCCTTTGAGTTGCGTCTACAGATGAGTCTGCATATCGAGTTTTGAGTTGGTTTAACTTTCTGCATAAGAGTCATCGAGCTTAAAAAATCGTTGCTCGTGGAACAAGTTACCAAACAGTTTTCCTCGGAATTTTGCAGCATATGGTGTGAAACTAGAATTCCACTGGAAAATGCGAACGATTTCCTTCTAAATGCGTCAGCAGACGATTCACTGGAATTTTAACACATCATTCGGAAGACTTAATTTAAGTTTGAATCTTTGTGCGAGTCACCAGCTCTGATTAAAATTACAACCAGCACATAGTCTGCAACTAGAATTTCAAAACTGAGAATCATGAGAATCGTTTCCTTTTTTAATGCGCCTGCAGATGAAACCACAACTGTAATTTTATCTGTAAGCGAATCCGCAGTGTATTTAGAAGAAACCTCGCTTTCTGAAAGTAATTTATTTAATACTCTTTTTTTGTGGTTAGTAGACCGCACTGAAAGTGCTCACAGGCCGCACTGAAAGTGCTCGCAGGCCGTACTGAAAGTTCTCGCAGGCCGCACCAAAAAGCCTCGCGGGCAGCAGGTTCTCCACCCCTGCTATACATCAACATAAGAACCAACTTATGGTATATAAAAATGGTATACAAACAGTTTTAATACAACAAACAGTTACAAACAGTTTTAACAGCGTTTCGTCACAACGGGTCATGGCCTTTCACGTACAGCGTTGCGGACGGGCGTTTTATTTCTTCGCAATGGAGTTTCGGGTGTTCTTTGCCGCCATTTCGTAGCCATTGCGCGGAAATTATTTCTTTCTTATGGTTTACTACGGGTACGGCAGTTAAGTATGTGTTGTGGGAGCTGTTTTAAATTCTCAAACTAATTGTGCCATCATTTCGCATGGGTTTATTGCAGACATATTTAGACAGTTTTTTTCAAAGTCGACCAAACTATTGCAACCATTTCGGAACTTAAACGGTTACGAAAAACTGTTTCAAAATATTTTACTCACTTTAATAGCAGCTGATCCACATGTATTGTCTGTTACTTCTGACAGATTCCTGCTGTCTCCTTACAGTTCCTTATACCCAATAATAAGGTGCTCTCCACACTTTCTAGCAACATTATCTAACTTTTAAACGGCAGCTGATGCACGTGATAAATTTTTAATTAAAATTTTTTGCGGAATGGAATTTTTATGGATACATCCAACGGTTCTTAACCTGGGCTTAAAACTTGATTAATTCTTTGTTCATTTGACATACATATTATGTAGAAGATTCATTCTGATTGAATTTAATGTCTTTCTAAAGGCCTCACACTGTTCTGTGTTTGCGCATACTAGTCGCTGTCATGTGGACGCAAACTGTTTGCCCATGCAAGACTTTGTGTGAAGACGGACCTTTAGTTTTAAGTTTTTAGATTGTTAAATACAAGTTTTCCAACAAAAATCATAATTTTCCTGGAAAACTTTAAAAATTTAATTTTTAAAATGCAATGAGAATTTTCTTTTATTGAAAATTACCTTGCATAAAACTCAGAATTTCATAAAACAATATTCAATTCCGTAAGTCTAAACTTAAATTTTAGGGCGCTCTCTATGAAAAAATAATATGAACCTATTAATTATTTTTGTGAATTCACCATACGTCTTGCAAGTTTTTTCTTGTTTTGGTGCATTTAAATGCGCATATTTAAATTTTTTTTTTTTGCATTTTTTCCGCTCTTTACTGATAAAGTGACCTAAATAAATGAATAAGTTACTGGTGTTACACATAATATAAAAAATGACTCACCAGAAAAAGATGGCTCCCATTTGCCATTGACACTGTCCATAGAGAGGTGTTTGATGTTGACTGATAGGACAATATCTTCCTCGACATATTTCAGGATCAGGTTATTGCAGCGGAATGAAATATTGTTGACCACGCGGTTGACCAATGACTGGACATATGTGGCGGGAGCCTCCAGTACTTCCCTATGAATTAAAGTCAGGAAAAGGGTACAGTAATGTTTAAAAAACAAATTCCTTTTTACATGTAGCAAAAATATGTGGTTGCGAGGGATAATTGATAATTTTCTGAACTAGAAAGGAAAACAACAATAACTTACTTTTTTATTTGTCTGTCGACACGTGGTCTTGGCTCCGAGGAGGGCTCGGTCTTCAAAGTCAGGACACATTCTGTAACAAAAGTGATATTGTTTACATAAAAACCCAAAAATAAAATAGAAACATAATTTTTTAAATACATTAATTTAGTATTTGAAAATTACCGATGGTATTGATGGTGACCATAATTGGTTCCGACATAATCTTCATCCATGGTACTTGAATGATGAGCTCGTGGATGGTACCGGATGAAAGATGAAAGGGCAGATTTAGCTCTTCTTGGATGATGTCCGTCCGCAGCTCCAAGTTGTGGAGGGCCAAAGCACCTTCCCATAGTGACAGCTGTAACAAAAAAATCAGCAATCAACAGGAGTATTTTCAGATTGCCGCTATGCGACAAGGCACCACCGTGGTTTGGGAGGAACTTGGGCATTTCTATCAGTACACAAACCTTAACACAGGAACACTTAAGAGATATTCTTGAATAAAGACAAAATACCCATCGTGAATCTTATTCAGCCTTTCCAGAAATCTTTAATGAAATGTTCATTTAGCTGAATTGCTAACGCTATTAGAAAAAAATGGATCTTTGCTGATATCAAACAAAATTGCAACACTAGCTGGAAGAATCATTTGTAATCCATGTATCTCAGGGCATAGCTTAGGCAAATAAGTGCATAGCGAATAAACACGGGTTCCCGGTGTGGTAAAAATACATTATGAATGGCTTTAGTTATGTTTGTTTGGATTAGACACTAATAATAAACCAATATCAAAGTCATTGCCGGCAACCCATGCTTTTAGAAATAAATTATTTACATAACATACAGATGATTTCAATATCCGTGATAAAGAGTAAAAATATTAGATAATTCACAAGCTTTGTCTTCCCCATCTCCTTTCCCTACCATCTTCTTTCATAAACAGCATTTCCCAAATTGCCGTGCCATTATGGTATGATTTATATGCACAACATTGTCTTCTTATGGTTATGGTTATGATATGATTTATATGCACAATATTGTTTGTATTCTTATGGTTACCAATGTATCGATAATCTTTTATTTTATATAAATTTTAGTTTTTTTTTCCCCTTTATTTTTGTTATTTCTGTTGTATTATTTTGTTCTATTATTTTATACAATTCTTTTATTTTATATAATTATAACTTCACATTTCTCATAAATTTAATTATTTCTTCTAATGCTGTCTTACGTAAAGTCACAAGGAGGAAATCCGTAATTGGTTTTATTTTGGCTATTTTACTTATGTACAATCTGTAAAAATGTAAACTGTTGATTTCCCAAAAATGAATAAATAAATAAATGAATAAATAAATAAATAAATAATCCTCTTGGACCCGGACAGTTTGGACTCTTGTACATGAACATATAAAGTGACACATGGTTATATGTACTTATAGATACTTTTTTTAAATGCTTATCTCTAAATATTTTGGTATCAAGAAATTTAAAAACCTTCAAGCCATAAAAGTTAAAGGCAGCTTAGCTTTTATGACCACAACATCAGATTATGATTAAAACACTACCTAAATTACACTAAATTTACCGCTGCCTGTGACCATTTATGGAACAAGCAACAACCCTACCTCAGGTCTCCCACGACATGAGAATTAGAATCCGATGGATCCACTCAGCTACTAACAGTTAATATAAAGGCAAAAAAAAAATTAAAAAATTATCGTCTGCATATGTTGAAGTCTTTTGGAAGAACACTTTCATAATACATACTTTTTCGTCTACAGATTGTATTATAGGTTCTTCAATCTAGTTCTGGAGGACTGGAAACAAGACTTAGATAAAAATAAATATGTGATCGCGGTTTTCCTGGACTTTCAGAGAGCTTTTGAAACGATAGATAGATATAATTATTAAAAAACTATCTAAAATGGAATAAAAGGAAAGGCATTGAAATGGTTCAAGGATTATTTAAGTAATAGATATCAAACCACAAAAGTGGGTGAGACAATATCCGAACCAGTAAAGATTACATTGGGAGTACCACAAGGGTCGGTTCTCGGACCTATTCTTTTTATAATGTACATTAATGATATGGTAAAAGTATTGAAACATTGAAAAATTAAGATTATTTGCAGACGACGCACAGATATATATAACAGGAGAAGATTATGAACTCATAATGAACCACATAAATGAAGACCTACATAATATATCAATATGGCTGAAGAAAAATAAACTTAAATTGAATGTAAACAAAACAAAAAAAGACATATTGATAGACGGTGAAGTATTGAAAGAAGTATTCGAAATGAAATATTTGGGGGTATTAATTGACTCCAAATTAACTTTTGCTCAGAACAAAACAAATTATTAAAAATATTGCCAAAAAAATCTCACTGTTGGGAAGAATAAGAAGATTCCTTAACACAGTTTCCAGTAAAAATGTGTACAACGCAATTATTGTACCACACATAAATTACTGTAGCAGCATTCTATTCTTATCCAACTACGGTTTAATGAAACAAATGACAATTCTACAAAATAGAGCAATGAGAACCATATTGAAGAAAAATAGATACACAAAAATTAAGAACATGTTGAAGGAGTTAAATATCTTGTCATTTAAACAAATTATTTACTTTAATACCATATTTTTAATCTACAAGATAATCAATGGCCATACGTCTAGTGAATTCCTAAGAAAAATTGATAAATTACAGAACAAACACACACATGAGACGAGGAAAAGAAATGAATTGAGACTCCCCTTCAGGAAAAAAACACAGAGTCAAAAGTCATTGATGTACAGAGCGTTGAATATATTTGGAGAGCTACCAGAAGAAATAAAATCAGAAGAAAACATAAAAACATTTAAAATTAAATTACGAAAATATGTGATTGATTCATTTTAAATGTGTTACTATAATTATATGTTTATAAGGATTGTATTAGGACATAGATAACTATGTACCTACTTAAAATACCGCAATAAACAATAAACAGGTAGGAGGAATTTTACTTCAATTTCGGATTAACTATCATCAAATTGTGTCCTAATAATCCAGTGCAACCAGAAATAATGAGTTTCTCTGCAATCCGATGGTCCTCATACGCGGAGCATAGGAACTCACACACGGCTGACCATCAGCTTTGCACTACAGCTCTTCATCCATTAACCTACTTGTATTACTGTACACAACTAACATATATGTGGTACTATTTCCAGCCTAAAGAAAATTTACCAAGTGGACTTCCTATCAGCAGTGCATTAGCCTGTCCTGACCCGTAGAATGTAAACCGTGCAAAACATCTGTAGAATATAAAAAAGACGTCCTGTCGACCTCATGGAGCATTGCCCTTTTATTAAAATTATAGTGATAACAGGTGGATTGTGCACTCTCCAACCTAAGGGTCCAATCCAATGAAGAATTAGATCACTTCTCTAATACTGTTGTTCCAAGACATTCGATTCCTAGATCTTCCTTATCAGATGTACTGCTCCTGCCTGAACATTAGGTGGGTATCTTTCTTCATCGCAACACTCAGGGTGAATAGACAACTATGATGATGGAAGTTTTCTTTTTGGCAGTCCTGCCGAGAATTAGAGGAGCGATCCGACCAGCCGCGAGACTGAAGCTAGATGAAATCCGGTCAATAAGAGTAAAAGTGTTAACGAAAAGATGACCGTGGAGGCCAGGAGCAATCACACCTGGCAATCACACCTGAAGTTTATCGACTCTAATCTTAGGCCATCTCTAAACCCAGATCCTTGTAAATTTCTTCAGGCATTCGAGATTCTCTTTGTTCGAAACAAGATCAGCATTCCAAGCTGGCCTCGTGATAGTTTTCAGACCTTCCAACATTTTGTCTCATGCGTCTGTCAAAATCTCGCAGTGCCACAGAAAGTTTTCAGCTGATTGGTTGTTGTCACCATACGCACAGATTGGATGGGGAGACAGGGTCAGGCTGTGCAATCTTCCCCTGAATTCTCCATGACCTAATAGCATCTGTGTTAGGTGATGATCCAAATTGATAAAAGCCTCTTCCATTCTGGCTTTAACTGACGGGAAGAAGGAGAAGGTCGACCTATCCCAAAGTTTTTACCATTCACTCAGAGTTCGTTCGCGCATCTCTTTTAACAGTTGAGGGAGAGATACGGCCCCACCAAGTGTTAAATCAACACCCAGGTGGACAGCTGGCCTTTCAATTATTAACTTTTTTGGTCAGCGCCTCCCTTATTTCCATATCAATGGGCAAAATGCCAGCAACAGCCAATTCTGTATGCAACAAAGAGTGCCACCAAAGGAGTTCGCTGGCTCTGCTTAAGTGCAGAGTCGATTAACACATTATCCAGACGGTGCTTCCACACAGAGACTGCGTAAGAAAATTGCGACACGTATACCACCCTATACAGGAGATGAAGTGCCGGAGAACGCAATCCGAACTCTGCAGTTGAGTCTTTTCAATTTCAAAAACAGAGCCTGGACATTGCTGGACACACTCTTAACATGCACCAGAAAAGACGAATAGCGATCCAAGATAATACCTAGATATCTAGCATTTCCATAAAACGAATGTTTGAGTCTCCCATTTTATTGGAAGGATTTCTTCCTCTATCAAGAAGCACTTCAACTGTGAAGTTAGGTAAAGGGCCCGCACATACCACAACTACGACCCTGTACAAATCGCAACCATTCAATTCGGAAGGCACCTCTAGTCTGGAGCTCCAAGGTACTTGAGAAAAAACCTCGTCTCTGTGCAAAAATAGGCGGTCCGTTTGATATATTTCCTTATCGGAATAAACAGATTGCAATCTTTAGAGCAGTGTCGTCACGTGGAAATGATATCCTAGTTATTCCGGTATTTCAATGGAAGAAACTCCGAGGAACTAGCGTCATTGATGCCTTGGGCACCAGTGCATAGACGGAAAACACGCCAACCTAGCGCCTAACATTTGTACACAGTTGACATTTGTCACAAGGGTCGTTTCTACGACCGTCCCCAAGGATGACATGGGCCCTAAGAAAAATTATTTTCCTCAAGGCCTCTTGTGTGGAGTTAATGTAAAAATAAAAAAGAAGCAAAGCATTCCAAAGCAATATTCTGCAAGGATTTTAGCCTGACTCTGCTTCTTGTTTGCCTACAATAAAAAATTATTGGATATTCGTATTCTTACTAATTTACATTTTCTTCTTCTATCCTTGAGATGACTCAAAATTTTACGGAGTAATCAATGTAAATGATAATTCTCCACTTATCTTAATAGCTTACAGAGAAAAACAAGGTGAATGCAAAATCTTCTGGAAAGAATTGGCACTTTACATAAATGCGTTAAAATTTAATGGTTTTGAAATGAAATACAGGGCATATGGACTTTTCGAATGTTTGCAGTGAGACTTTTAAGCTTAGTTTTGATTTTGTATTCAACTTAGTTTTTGATGCACATAAATAAATAAATTTTTCACCACTTTTGAAATCCCCATCCTGCTACCTGAATTCTAATCAAGCAATTGGAAATCAGGTTTTGAAAAGTTGTCGTATTTAATATCTACAAACATCCCCTTAAAGTGTGGTCAGAAGTACGTCCGGCACACCATCAACTGCCGGTGTACATGGGAGATTTCAACAGCCACCACTTTCTATGTGGCTACTCGACGACCAAGTAGACTAGTAAGACTCTCTGATAAAGTTGGGGAGCAAATCACTGGTTGTGCAGGATTTATGATTTATTGAGTTTTTATGCATCAAAACACAAAGATGAGTTGACTAATATGGATCGCAAAGGAATGAAGGGAGAAGTGAGGGGTGGAGCCACAGGTATCTTAGGGATTCGGCAGTCAAGATCGATACCTAAGTGGTTGTGGTTAGCTAACTGCTTGACAACAGCTGCCTGTTTTGATTTATGCAAAAAAACATTGCCAAAAAACATAATTTATTTTATTTTAATTTGTATCAGACACAAATATATTAAAATGTGTTCCAATCAATTTATAAATTTTCATTAGTTCTTGGAATACGAAATTAACAGCCTTGTAAAAACGAAACAATAGAATTTTTATCTTAATTCTTTATAATAAATACATATTATTACTAGTTAAATCGAGTCAGCAATTGCCTATGTTTGTAACACAGTCGAACACAAAACCAAGGGAGACTCAAAGAAACGCTGCGTCATGTTTGTTTTGTACTTGCATGTATATTAGCACCTCGTTTATATAGCATGTACAACCATAATTTGATTATAGATTCACGGCCAAGGAGTTTGAATGTTTTGAGAAACTCCACACCCGCCAATTTGTGTTTTCATCGATATTACTTTCATTGTTCATCAGGCAAATGTCGTGATGTGTTGTTTTTATGACAGCCTCGTCCTTGATTGAATCAAAAACTATAGGTGTCCACCACCAGCAGGGCCTTCTAGGCCCATTGGAGTTTTCCAAGCCTTCCCTCTCCAAGGCTGGCAGAAAACATTTACCCAAAACCCTTTCACTTTTACCAGGCAAAAAATAACAACAAAAAGGATATATGCTATTGTTTTCTTAATTCTTGGGAAAAAACACATCAAACAAATTAAAAAATTAATTTGTATTTATTTTATTTATATTCTTGTGTTTTAACCTACCTTTAATTAACATATTCTGAGGATATTGAAAAAATTATTTATAAAAACAAAATTCTCTTCTGTTCAACGTGTTTTATGTTTTACAATGATCTAATTTTATAAAAGTTGCTCTCAATGTGTGGCATATGGAAAATATTAACTTTTTATAAGACATTAACATTTTGATAAAAAAACAATCATTTTGTAGAAAATAAAAAGTGAAAGATAAATCTTTCGAGATTTACTTTTTCATTCCCTGTAAGGAATGCATGCAATTTCATTATCATTCGGAAAAAAGGATGTTCCTGTCATTTTCCACCACAGTGAAAAAGTTTTTGAATAACTTTTTTATCAATTTCAAAATATGATACATCCCTTTGCAAAAAAATAGTCCAATCTTGAAAATCCCACGGTTAAAAGTTATTTCCAGCCGGAAAAACAGAAAATTTTTGTGAAAATGAAATCTATAATTTATAAATGCATCTGCTAAAAATGAGTGCATCTGCAGCAACGCCATGAGCGGCTAGACGAACGCCATATTGGAAAAATGATTTCACGAGTACCCTTTGAAAACATCTAACTATTGAAAAATTGCACTTGTAACAAAAAGATAGCAAATTTGAAAATAACAAATTTGCCTTCATCTATTAATAAGCTACGGCAAATGTGTTCAGGGTGCAGGTTCAACATTTACATGAGACGAAGTCTTCACTGTTCAAGCTTTAATTTTAAATTATTATTCTGGAGGCAAAACGCCGGTAGACTGTAATGTTGACAAACCAATCTTTCAGAGTGTCAAAAGTAAGCAAATAGAACCCTCACAAGACAATGGCCTACAAGTACATATTCCGAGTAGAAACTTATAGGAAAATAAAAGAAATTAAAGACTTACAGATTGCGCGTGAGACTGGAAGTTTTTAATATACTTGTCAACGTGAGACAAGATAATAGGGGTGACGTATGCGTCCGCTCTTTTAAACATATTGGAGGCACTTTACATTACGTTTAACAATTAAGAGAAATAACTTCGCGAAAATGTTTTATCGCGAGCAAGAGAGCAAAAGAACACACTACCACTTCACCATGTTGTTTAGTTACTAGTTCCCTCGATTAATTTCAAAATCTCTCCCGAAAACGAACTTTCCTACGCAGGAGATCATCTTGATAGAAAAACTTTGACAATCATCTACACCGGAAAATACTGAAAGCATAGACAAAGACGATCTTTTCAAAACATAGATAAAAATCTTCAATAGATGCGCATCCGACTACTAGTTTTTCTTTATCGAGTATTTGAGTAGGAACTAGAAACCGTAAATATAAATTCTAATATTTTCTCGGAAATTAAATTAAGCGTTGGTTTTATATTATGTATTTGAAAATAATATGTACTTTTTTTTATTTTCCTTTTATTAACTTTAGACAAGTAAGGTTTTTCAAAGCACATTAGAGTTGTAAAAACGACCATTTCCCATGCGAAAATATAAAGCGTTCATGTGTAATTTTTGACCACGCGTTGGGGTTTTCCTGGATAAACACCGATACCAACAAAATCAATGGTAATGTCACTGTTCATCGTGAGTCTTTAGAAGCTCTTCCCATTGAAATAACCTTGGAACAATCACAAAGAAACATTAATCAATTAATCAATATAAATACTAAAACTCAAAACAAAAATTAATAAATCGCTCTGAAAATTTTAAGAGAGAGGTCTAATAATGTCAATATTCAGTTCGTTTGTATCACATCCATTAATTTTTTTCGTAAAGTTTTAGGCTAGCTTTAGACTTGTAAGTTTTTTCGTAAATTTACGACTTCTAGCCAATGGGCATATTGGATTTTCAAAATGCAATATGCCCATAGCTAGCCTTATAACTTATAATAAAATAACATAAAAGATGAACCCTCACAATTGAGCTAACTGTTTGTGTATTCTTATATTATCATTATTTGTTTATACATTCAGTTTACATTTTCATTTTACAGTTTTGTGAAATTTAAAATTGATTGTTATTTCTTTTTCGGAATCTTTCTGGTAATTAATTAAAAACTTTTCGGCCAGATATTTATAATTGAATTGCCTCATTGTTTTTTTTACTTTTTGGAGGTGGGAAAATTGATGTTAATATAAGATTTTTTTTTTGAATGGCAGAAATTTCGTACAAACATCAATAAATTTTTTTAACTTTTTTTTTTTTAAAAGAAAGACAAACATTCCCGGGTTACGAATAACCCAACAATGTTTGAAAATCTCCTACTACCACCACAGAAAGCCGAAAATGTTGCTTGTGTTGTGATGGAGGACTTAGCCAGCCGAGGAATCGAACACGCGACGCTCGGGTGAGACCCAAGCGCTATGCCCACTCAACCACTGACCGGTCATACATTTTTAAGTTGGGAGAATTGATTTTTGATTTCTGTTATTTTAAAATGGTGCAATTTTTTTATATCCTTATAAATTTGTAATGTTGCATGGTAGAAGTAAAATGCATTTTGTTTTTCTAATTTTAATCTTAAAACCCAAGTTTTGATAAATACAGATATGGTTTAAGAAGAATTGTTTTAAATGTAAATTTTTGTGCTTTTAAAAGCGGTTGTGTGTATTTTTATAAATTCCATCTCATCCTACAATGCTGTTATATTTTATTGATTGGCAGAATAGAAGGCAAAGCATGTCATTCTAAGTAAATTTTTATTTGGGATATGTCTAAAGATGTTACCTTACTCTGTCTTTGAGTGTGTTTATGTGTGGAAACCATTTTAGGCATTGGCCTACAGTAACTCCTAGGTATTTTATGTGTGAAAAAAATTTTAGACATTGGCCTACAGTAATTCTTAGGTATTTTATTTTGACTTTACTTTAGGTACTTCACAACCTTCCCTTTCCCATCTCCATTCCTTTGTCCTTACAAAATATCCCAATAATAATTGGGGATACCTTAGTCCATAAATCAACTACTTATCTAAGAAAGATTATCTATACACTATGTTTTTTTTAATCTAAAAATCTAACATAGCATTGAAGTTAAACTACATCATGAAAAAAAATCAGTGCATTTTTGGCATTTTGAATCCAGTTCCAATTCTGGAACCAGAGCTCAAAACGACACAAAATCGCATAAATTATTTTGAGAATTGAAAATTAATCTGAGATCGCAATGGCAGATTGCAAAATCAATTATGCATATTTTATTGTCAGGTTAACCAAGAAGCGCATGCGTGTGAAATGCACGACGGTAATCGATTTCAACCTGCAACCACTATTTTTTCTGTTTTACAACTCTTTTATTTTTAATTTTGTAAACAGTGTACTCCCATATCCTCTTTGTAAGTTTGCATGCTAAAGAACCACTGATTTCAAAGACTTCGTATATGGAACTTCCATTTTCATCATCTACCTACTCTTACAACATACAATATCTTACAAATTAATAGGGTGCTACGGTGGTATTTAAAAAAAAATATGAAACCGCATTAGAGTCCCAACTGCTCCCAACCGACTGGAGCCAGTGAGACTATGGCATCCTCAATTGGGATGTTGTGAGGATGAAAGTAGTTTAGAGAGGAAGGAGATGGGGAAGAGGACGATGATAAAGTACCTGGCTATTCAGATCACTAAACACGGCGAAAGCTATTTCAAGCAACGTTTCAATTCTAAATGGTGATCTTACATCTTACACCTTGATACTGACAGTATCTTTCATTCTGGAAATTCTCACACAGGCATAATTAACAAACCAAATAAATGTTTACAAGTGTTTGTATTCTTGGGGTACGTTAGCTGTAGGGTTTTTTCCAACTCCCGGTGTCGGTAGAACTATGACATCCCCAAAATTGGTTTATTGTAATAGGAATTGGAAGATGGAGAAGAGGAGGTTCGGGATGTACCTTACGTTGAGATATGGTCACCAAATACGGCTAAAGTCATTTCAAGCAACATTTCAATTATGAAAGGTGGTCTTCACCGACAAATTACTATTTATTTTAATTACAAGAGTACTTTTAATTTTTAAATATTATATCAATGTGATTTGTGTTATCTTTTTTAACTAAATAATAATGAATGACCAATAATTTCGTCATCAGTATACAAGGTGTACTTAAATTTAAATTGACATACATGTGATACAAGTATAGACATGAACACACCTGTAAAAATAACTCGTAGTAGGGGAGTAGAGGAAAGGGATAACTAATTAGGGATATATGAGAAAACCAATTTAAGAGGTGGCTTTTATGGAAAAAGCCTTCGCATTACGTAGTCCATGATTCTTTCGGACGGTGTCTCATATAATTACTCAACTAATCTTGATATATGCTTAAATTAATGTTTTTTTATTTATATTTAATTTTATCACCGAAAAATAAAATTGTTTTTTTTTTTTTTAAGTAGGAGTTTTTGTAGTAGGTACCCGAACAAATATTTTTCTCGGCTGTCAACATTATTTTTCAGTTTTGCGGTGTAAGCACTGAGCGGCGCAGTGCTGCTGTTGATCGTTTGAAGAACTATAAAATCGACGTCGAAAATGTCAGGCAGCTATGCCAAGTGCTCTAAACGGGTCGTCGCCGTATTAAGTTTTCGAATGTAGGGTACGTAAATTGTGCATTCGCAATCACGTTTGTTTAATTAATGGTATTAGAAATAAGTTCACCTTTGTGTCAAATGTTGTAACTACTTTCCCGTACCGCGGGCTGGTCGGCCGGAATGAAGCCCGTCTATGATCGGCTGACTTGCATTCCTCATATGTTTTCAAACAAGCCGAGATTCATTGTTGATTTACTATTCGCCGCGCTGTGTTTAGGAAATAAATGATTCGAAGTGTTAAAAGTTAGTAGTTCCTCAATCGAATTAGCGATGGGTGCTCAACAGGGAAAGGAAAGAGGTGTCACGAGTGGAGCATCTATTCGGAACAACAGAAGCAAGCCGAGGGTACCGAAAGACCCCCGGATATTGGGATCCAATATATTCACAGAGCACAGTGGTATGTCATCTAATTTCTTTATTTCAAATTCTCAACAAATCTTTATTGGGCGATATCTTCTTCAATTCTTTTGGCTTTTTGCAAACTAATGTCATTTTTTTAATTTCTGATGTTTTCATTATTACCTTGTATTGGGGGCAGTCTTCTTGGAAACGTATTTCAGGTTATGTTTTATTAATGTATTTTAAAACTACTAATTAATGGAATGATTTTGGACAGTAAGAATGTGATACTTTTTGTTTAATCTCACTCAATGTAGGTACTTTCGTATTTGAAGATTACTTTATTTCATCGGTACACTTTTTCACTGACGTTCTAAAAGTAAATAAAAACATCTATTGTTGACGTTTTCTTTGAACATAATCAGCAAATAATTTATATTATTTCAAAGTTTTTTTTTGTGAATAAATGTTACATCTGGGCTGGATCCTGACTAGTTTCTTGTTGACAAATTTAAACTATTTTGTGCGACTCTTATCAGAGCACCTGATTATTGCTGATATTGATCTTTATTATTGCCATTATTAAATGTCTAAAAGCAATTACTCAAAGCTTAATAAAGTCAGTGAAAGCCACGATAAACATTATATGTATCTTATAGTTTACTCCATGAGGAGCTGTCACCCATTTCTATGCATGCATGTACTTATATTTCTATCCGCTGTCCCCATAACATCAATTTACAGGAATTGACATTTCATACAATGCTTTCACTGATTCTATTTTAATACAAATAAAGTTACACTCTTCTTTAATCGCTTTTGTTGGTTTTTAATTCTACAGGCAACAGAATATTATGATTTCAGCTGATCTCTGACTGTTGTCTCAAACTAGTAACCCTGGCTGTCACATTTCATCAACGGATTGTCTAGATTTCTCTTTCAACTGGTGATTCTCAGTTGGTTGTGAAAAAAATCAATCTCAGTCTACCTTTAGTCTTCCTCTTAGATACCTTTGTTTGTTATATTCTTGGCTTTCATTTGTCCAGCCTGGCCCCTGATTGGTTCACCCATAGAATCAAGATATATGACCTGTACCCTGTTTATGACAAGATGATGTATATTATATTATCTAAGCACTTTTTACTACTTTCTTCATCTTATTAACATTGGAAGGAACAAAACCTCATCCCAGTTGATCAATGTCCAATTTATACTAGATTTTTAATATTCTAATGTACTCTTTCAAGACCAAACCTCTTGAAAATTTAAAATTACTACCTTCTCACCTTATAAAAATCAAAGTGCTTACATTCCTCTGTTTGTGCATATTTTAACTTAACTATGTGAACTTTAGGTCACATACTTTTTAGTAGTCTTACTCTTTCTTAACTTAATCAAGAAAATTAGTTTAGTTGTCAAAGACAATACAAAAATCGGTCCTGTATTATTACATTTCTAATGTAGCTCGTGAAGGAAAGTTGCCTCATCTCAAAATATGTCGAATTTCATCATACATATTTTGCATTTGAATGAAACAAAATGGTGCAAGACGCTTTTAGATATTGCCCAGGTGAAAGTACACCATTCAGAAATGCAATATTGCTTGAAATGGTTTAAGCTATTTTATACGACCTGTTCTGAATAGCTGGATCCTCTCAAATTTATATAATATCTCTATCCTTTCTCTTTTCATCCCCAAAGATCTTTTCGCCACACAATATTCTCCAATAGTGGTGGTGCCATAGTCTCTCTATCCCGAGGAACGTAAGACACATCGAAAAGAAACATACATAAGAAAAAGTCATATGTTTTATTACATACTACCCTTGTTACCCGGTTCCGCGCGATATTTGCATTGATTTTTTTACAGTTGGACAAAGTTGTACAATTTTCCTGTCGGTAGATCACAGTACGCGAGTTTTTTTTATTAATTGTGACAAATTTTCTGCTTAATAATTTTTCCGACTAAAACTTAATTTTGGATTTTAGATACCCGACCAAACTGAATAATTATTTTTTTAAATCAAAAGGTATAGCAAATGTCTAGTATGGATGTGAAGCTATTTTATTTATTTGTGTTTTAAATTAGGCCATTGAAGAATCCGATTTGTCATAATTTAAATGCAACTTCTGCAATTTTTTGTGAGTACCTATCTTGCATCTAATGGTTTTAAATCTCACCGAGTAAAGCATAATTAACACAATAACACACTTAACTTCGTTGACACAGTGGCCTGAATCATTAGTCCTTCGACTTACAAAACACTTAGAAGTGCCCGACTGCCAATTAGGTTGTGACTTGATTAGAGGGTAGCTTTTGAAGCCGCCCTCCGTTAATAAATTAGTTATTCAGAGCTAGCGGACAGACTATGATTTTTGTCATCGTGATTAAATGCCCTATTTCTCCGGGACACCACGGTGGCCCAACCAGCTAGGCTAGGACATCTACCAAATGCATAGCGCTCTGTGGAGAGTCCGATCGGTGTCGCCCGACGCGTGCCAACACTGCCAATCAGCGAATTCGAAGCCATGAAGCACGTGTCACATCTACCACTATACGTCTTCCATCAATCATCCCCTGGATTATGACCAATAGTTTAGTAATCCTGTATTTGTTGCACCTCGTGACAGAGATATTTTCGTTTTCTTCTTCCATAATATAATTATTTCACATTTTTGGGCGTTCGACGAAGAATTTATAAATGATCGCTATAATTTTTCTTCCAACCATTTGTTCCACAGAATTTGAACAATTCATCTAATTTCAATGTTAAAATTTTAAGTTCTGTTAAAGTTCTCTTATTATTTAACCATGGGCTGTTCATTCACATTAATAATAATAATAATAATATTTGACCTCGCTAACATCTGAGCACAATCCCGATAGGTTAGGACTGCCATTTATTTCGTATTTTAACTCCTGTAATGCCATCCACTTTCAGAGAAATGTGTCCTGTTAGGGGATCTTGGAGGGAAAACGCGGTTAATTTCGCCATATTTGATTATAATGTAATATTTTAGATTGATTCACAAAAAATGTAACATAAAACACAAAACTCAGTTGAGATATGAATCAGTGAAAACTTAAAAATAATAATATCTACTAGATTATTACGCCCTTTATGCGCAGGGGTAGACGGAGATGATAAACCGAAACACAACTATATCACACAATCCTTGCTTCAATCTCATACACGATCCCGAGTTCTACTATTCAATCCAATCTAAGCGTCCTTTTCTTAATCGTATCCGTTACGCTGACGTCAGCCTTGCAAGAAATTTCCGAATCTGCACATTTTTAACACGGTCATTCATGGTTTCGTGGTTTTACCACACATGCGTCCCAGGGATCTCATTCCTACAGCATTCAGTCTACTCTCATCCTTTTATTCCTCACTGCTACACTTCAGATTTGGTATCAGCACTCCGTTGTGGACTGCTAGCTTCGCTCCTTTGGATATTTTTTTATTAGTGCCAACCACGTTCGATCCTACATTCAATATCCTTACCATCCTTTCCAACTATCGCAAACATACTTCCCAAATACGTAAATTCTTCCACTTGTCTACTTAGTTCAATATTCCAGTGTTGTATTAAATGTTGTATTGATGCTGTTATTTTTAGTATTTGTGCTTAGACCGACGGTTTCTAAAATAGGGCATAATTTTGTACTGGAAATGTACTCCACATAAGCTCGATGGAGTTTCTGCTGGCTATGGCTGGGGATTTGTCCTTGCCCTTTAAAAGTCACCAAAACGTTCAAGTAGATAATAATGTCTTACTAGGTAGGTACATCATTGTAGATATCTTCTACTCCAATACTTTTACGTACCCAAATAATTTTGAATCGTTGACGAATATAATGTAAACCACTCTCAATAAAAAAATATTAATCAGACGAAGAAAATAAACAAAAAGTTACTATTTTTATTTTTTAGTGAATACCGCGCCAGACCCCCAACTGCTCCTCATTGTTGGGATCCAGTGGTACTATGGAATCCTCAATTGGGTACTTTGTGACGTTGAAGGAAGTGGAGCAGTCTGACTTTTCAGATCTGGTCACCAAACACGGCTAAAGCTATTTCAAGTTACTTTTCGATACTGAACGGTGGTCCTTCACCAGGACGCTAACGGGATTATACACCACACTAAGAATCTGTTTTGTCGGTTACAATACTTTCTCTGAGATTTTGGTTACAAGTAACAATTTTTAGTATCCACTAGCTCGACACTTTTTGTGTATTTAAAATATTGATGCCTTTTCGACCACTTATTTATTAAAAACATATATGTATTTTGAACCTTCGTCTGCGTTACATACTCGTAAGCAATGAATATTAAAAGTTATTTGTTATTTCTCTGGTGTGATTCATAAGCATTTCAAAAAATTTAATTTTTCTTCTGCTGTTTGGTTTTGGGCTTGTGGAAAGCGTAATTATACTAAAATATCTGAAGACTATCTCATTGTAACAGATCTTGCAATGTTTCTTTACTTAAATCGGTTTCTTCTTGAACTTCAATTCGTGCTTAACCTTTCAGTAATATCCTATTTTTTATAAGCTACTTTGTTTAGAATCGAATGTAAACCCACCATGGGCTCTTACTGACTGCATTTTATCGCTTGAAGAGAAAAAATAATCCATTTCATTTTCTTGTGTTTCACAATTTCCAACAGAAATTAAAGCCACTTTCTATACCAATAAAAACCTAGGCAAACTTTTGCTCAATTCAAAGGATAAATTAAATTATTTAAGCCATTCTGGCATCTAGAAGCTTAAATGCAATGATTGCCCAGAATTTTACATATGTAAAATTGCAAGAAATGTTCAAACGAGGGTGGTGGAACACTTGAGATGCCTAAATAGTTTTCAGAATTCGCAACACAACGAAAACAGTTAGGTTTATGTTTGAACAATGTAGAATGTAGCTCTGTAGATGAAGCTCTGTAGATGTAGCTCTGGAAATTAAAAAAAATCCTTAAAAATAAATTAAGCCAATTTAGTAAATAAACAATTACACTTGTCAAATAGCCCCATTTTAAACATATTCCCTTTCGCTTCACCTTCTTTGACCCCTACCTCTCCCTGGTTGGTTTTATGTACAAATTACAGGAACGCTAAGAAACTAATTCAAAAGGAAGGAAAATATGGTTATCTGATGGAAATTAATGTTCCAGAATGCCAATCTACTTAGTTACACTAAATTAAGAACTGAATTTTCATTTATCCGCCAAACGAGTGTGTAGAACAGGACATTTAGGAAGTTTTATGGAGGTCATCAAATGTTCATTATTCTTTTTTTAAATATAATTAGAATAAAATAACTTTGTTTTGAATAATACTTTATTCTATATTATATTGTACCTATAATAAAAAAAATGAAAATGACGCCCCCCCTGACCTCGAAACATGTACTTTGATGACCTCTTTAAAACCTCCTAAATGTCATATTTCTAAACATGCGTTTGGCAGATAAATGAATATTCAGTTCTTGATGTAACTAAGTAGATTGGCTATCTGGAATATTGATTTCCATCAGATAACCATATTATCCCTCCTTTTAAATTCGTTTCTTTTGTTTTTCGGCTTACGCAAAGTGTGCCTAATTCTAGTACCTTTTATAGTATCTTTTAACAATAATACTTGGACAATTTATATGTATATCGCCATTTTTGTAAAAAATCACCTCAAGGGCAAGGTTATTTATTTATAAAAAATATATTTTGAATTCATGTTTAAAAAAAACAACTGTAAGATACGGTGTCAATTTCTGCCTTCCATTATTTGATTTTTTTCTTCTTTTGCGTTAACCCTAAATAGTGTTTCCGTTATACCTATTTGTATTTTTAAAAGAAATTTTAATTTCCGCGATGAATAATAGGTTTTTTTAAATTTTTTATATGGTTTGTCTAAAAATTAAAAAATATTTCCTCAAACATAACAACTACCTACGCCTTCTATGTTGCTAATTGTCTCTTTAATTTTCTACGCTACTTAGCCTGTATCTATCGGCTGTGCTGATTAGTCCACCAATTAACAGTTCGGGAAGACTGAGCAACAGTTGCAGCCACCGGTATAGTATAAATAATACTCGCTCTCTTCTAATGTGTTTCATCCGGAATCCACTTATTTTATGGACACCTGGTGGCGGCCATTAAACTAGGGAATGTAATTCACTCGGTTGAATAAATAAAAACGACTGAGTAAAATTGTAGAAATTACTCTTTATCTGTTCCGTAGCAGGCTATTTTGAACGTGTTCTATGTGGAATCATTAAACTATGTTTTGGGAAAGAAATTTTATTTATTTACGTTCACGCCCCTTTATTGTGTTCAGAAAATTATTCCTAAGTAGCATTCTTTCATCCTCCATTCCTCACTCACCAAAATATTTTGTTGAATATTAAGTCCCCGCATACCTAATTTCTACTGAATTATAAGAAGTTTCTCATTATCTCTTTAAGTTATAAAGTTTCAGAAAAATATTTTATTTTTCAAGATAATATGTATACATTTTTTCTGCCGAAACGTTAATTATATTAAATTCCCTCGATAGAAAAAAATCGCAAAGTTAGCTCCAATAATTAGTAAAATGTATAATATACCTCATATGTATATATGTCAGCGACATGTCATTGGTACCAATTATTGTACTAACTTTTATAACTTTGTAACTATTGTCATCTATGTAATTATGTACTGTTTGTTTCTGCAATAAACAAAAATAAATAAATAAATAAAAACACGATTTGTTCTGTTATTTAATATGTTATAGGAATAGAAAAATTCACAGTGCATCTTTAAATGCAACTGAACCATTTGTGGGTCGATTTTTGCTCTATTTCAAACGAGTCGTGTTTTATTAAAAATTTCACCATTTTCGCTTAATTATTATCGGTTTTTTTAATATTAGAGCGCTCCTTCTAACTCGTATTTACATTATTTCACGATTATTTTCACTCGGCTCTCTGATAACTGTTCGAATTTAAAATTGAGTAGTCGATACTAAATTATGCAGGCCAAAACCACTGGTTAGGCAATTAATTCTAATGTTTTTTGCACTTAATTAATAATAACGGGCTTTTTCTGAAATGTCGGAAAGTTTGTGCAATCCCATACATCCCATAAAACATATACAATAATAATACAATACTATCACAATAATATTACGATTATGTACAGTAATTAGAACAACATTTTTTTAAAAAGACGTTTAGTATTATATTGACGGGGCCAACAACTTTCTCCAGTGTGCTGCGATGCTTGGGTCTGGACTCTGGCTGGATTCCACGATGAGGACACTTTTGGAGTTGTTTGTCCTCTCCATTAAACCTGCTACCCGGACTCTTAAGAGGGCTGCACAACCTGATACTCGCCCTTTCGTGAGCATGTTAGAAGCTCTGCAGTATCTGGGAAGGCCAAACATTATGCGGTAGGAGTTGTTTTGGTGCACGCGTAGCCATTCCATTATTCGTAAAGTTGGTCCAAAATTTAATTAGAGTAATCGCCAAACGCTACAACTTTACAGCCCTTTTACCGCCCTTGTCAATATTACAGCTCTAATAAATAATAAACTGTAAAAAACCCTGTAATGTTTTTTAGCTAAAGTTTTGCCTGTAGAACTTACATCGAATAAAAAAAATATAGTACAGGGTTTTCCAATAAGAGGTGTTATTTTGATATTCAATCGTAAAAGATCAATGGTTTCGTTGCTTGTGTGGCACGTAACGCCGTCTTGTTGAAAGTAAACGTTATCCAGATCAATACCATCCAATTCCGGCCATAAAAAATAATTTATCATCTCTCGATAGCGCAATCCATTCACCGTAACTGTTGCTCCAGCCTCATTTTCGAAAAAGTAAGGTCCAATGACTCCGCCGGACCATAAACCGCATCAAACAGTCACACGTTGAGGATAGAGAGGCTTTTCAACAATAACTCTTGGGTTTTCCGAGCCCCAGATGCGACAATTTTGCTTGTTGACGAAGCCACCGAGGTGGAAATGGGCCTCATCACTCAAGATGATTTGCATTTGATTCACTCAAGTGAATTTTAATAATTTCAATGCGTTGTTGAACCGTGTATCGTTCCATTTTTATTAATGGCGTAGTTTCTACTTATCAAATGTCATAAAATGACAGCTTCAAAGTAACATCTACCGAAATAGCGGGCTATTCAAAATAACACCTCTTATTGGAAAACCCTGTATTTAAATTGGATAAAATAACTCCGATTGAATTTTTCTACGTTAATTTTTATGGCAATCACAACAAATATTATTTTTAAGTTATAAGGCAACCGAAATGGTACGACCAGAGTTAACGTTTTGCGAGTTTGATAAAGAAAATAAAAACATACATTTCTGGTAGGGTAGCACTGGCAGCCACCTTTCATTGGCATCCCGTGTGCGTGGCACGCGTTACACGCCCCATACGCGCTGCAAAACTGCTCGTCTTAATCGTACAAACCTGGAAGTCGTTCAGGTTTTCCCTGCAACTGTTAATCACACATCGCGACAAATCAACTTCTTCTTACGCCCGGTGTGTCAACTCTCCGTAAAAAATAGCGCGATATTAATTTATAAATGTTTCTCACACAGCGGCTGTAATTTTTTTCTTAGGTTCATCTAACTTACCAACCAACGTCACGAAACGGCAACTGGATCGCCCATGTGTAATTTGTAATCTTTGTATTCATTTATATGCACTGAGCGGTAATCGAATCTGCAAGCTTATCATGAGTGGCAATATATTTACAGCGTAAAGAGGGTGACAGATTCCGCTATAATTTCAGAGCGTTTTATATAACACAATATTGCTTGCCATACAATACCATACAGACCTATCACACCTAAACAGATGATGGCGCTGTGGTCTGCTAGCCAAGCTATATTTGAAAATTATGCGACCCACCCTCTCTCCTACCTACGGCAGGAGAAGTGGTCAGGTCAATTTACGGAGCGCCGTAATTACGCGATTGTCTTCTGTCAAGGTGACAGATCCGATACAAATAAATGATATTCCGCGGCAGTCTTCCGATTGATCTGACCCCCCCTCTCCTGGGAAAGATTATAGCTTAGTGTGTCAGACCAACATATAATACCTACATGCCACGCCCAATTTATGCGCGCATAAAATAGCGTAATGTGTCTAAGGCTTAAACCACATGAAGATATTATACTAGGTATAAAAAGCTAGGGCATTAGAAACACATTTTTTGAAATCCTAAGAAAATGTTTTGGTTGACCTGCATGAGTTGTTATTTTTTTGAGGTCCATTAATTCCCTTTCGCTTTCGGGAAAATATTTCTTAAAAACTATCATTTTCTTACTTGACAAATCAATCCGTGTTATCTCCAACCCCTCGTTTGTGAAAATAAAGGTTGAAGTAAATGAAGAATTGCTATTTTGAGCTCTTGTAGAAAGTGTGATAAGTGATAAGTTATAATTGTAGAAATGTGTAACAAGCTATTGAACGTAGCTATGCAGAAACCAGCCAGTCCACATTTTTTCGAATAACTCATCAAAATGACAATCCAACACACCCTTAAAAGTGATATAAAGTCATGAAAAGTTATGACACTAAAACTATAAGATATTGTTGTCATCATAAGATAAGATATAACTTATAAGATATTGTTTTCATCTTAAGATAAGATATAAATTTATTTAACCTAGTTACGACTGAATTAGATCAATTCTATGTTCTTTTGGTTACATGAAAACTCAATACGATGAAAATTCAACACGCCTTTAAAAACATCATGGCGGAGTCAATAAAAACGATGAAAAGACTTATCTATAAACCTAACCTACGTAACTTATTTAACCTAGTTTTTGTGTCATAACTTTTCATGACTTTATATCACTTTTAAAAGTGTGTTGAATTGTCATTTTGATATATTATCCTGTCAACGTTCTACTTTAATCAGCCTGAGTGCTTTCATACAAGAAACATAGTAATCGCCTTCCGAAATATTTGTTGATTCGAAAAATCATTTTAAAATGTGCAGAAAACGCCCAAGGCACTCGAAACGCTTCTAATGTGGCTATTTACCAAAAAAAATTAGCAGAAAACAGCCAGGGTCAACTTTCAACAAAATACCTAACAATCTAAAAATGACATTTACCTAATCAGCTGAAAACGTTCACGGCGCTTGTATTAATTGTAATTAAATAAATTTAGGACGGTTTGTTCCACAGAATTTGAACAATTCATCAAATTTCAAAGTTAAAATTCAAGTTATATTCAAATTCTGTTATTATTTCATCATGGGTCGGTTTTTTCACAGTGCATGGATAGCAACAGAACTTGAATAGGACTTTCACAGAAATTAGCTTGAATATTAGCTTTGAAATATGATTTTGTGAAATTTGTTGCGGTAAATGCTGTCAAGATGGTAACCGTGTCGAATAGTATCTTTTTACTCCGCTTGATTTCGCACGAGCGCTAGGAGCTGTCAAATCGGAATGCAAACATTACGCAAGGTCTTCTGTTCACAAAACAACTCGTTATTTATCCAGCTAAATTTACATGAAAAGTTAATCGGAAACAATATTTTTTACCTCTCCCGTTGCTAAGAGTAGGTAGATCTCCGGTATGAAATCTGTTTACGGTTGTTATTTCAGTAAAGTGTGTCGTCTGCCTTCATAATTCTAGTTTCCACTTTATTTCATTTTGACATTGTTTTTGTTTAAGAGGTTGTATTTTATTATGTCTTCTATTTTATTTTTGATTTTACTTTGATTTTGTTGTTGTTATTTAGATGTTCTTTGTAAAAAAAAAAAATAACTTAAAAAATAAAGCCCAGTCGGGCGTGAATTTAGAAATAAGTAAATAATATTATACGACTATTTTCTATATTATTGAACCTGTATTTGTCCTGCATAAACAACAAACAACAAATGAAGGACAGAAAGGGTCCTTCGGTGGAGATTTGTAGAAGTCATTCGTGTGTGTTTGTGAATTATTTTCTCCCTTCGTCCGCAGAAAGCGTTAGTCGCTGGTCGCTGGCAGCTGGCAGTCCGCCTATTCGGAGTGAGGAAGTGTATTGAGCGCTCGCCGGGTTGCGAAATGACAGCAGTATTGCATAAATATCCCCTGCACGTCTCCACCGAACGACACTACCTGTGCTTCATTTGTTTACGCTCAAAAAATAAAGGTTGGATACTTTTCGAACACACCTTGTGTAACAACAATCTCAATTTAAAAATAATCAGCAACTTTAGTATTATTTTATTGATTCGAGTAGAGTTTTATCATACTAGTCTAGACTAATGCAATAGTAGAAATTTATTTTAAACATCTCATTAATGCGCTTATCAATAAAGAGCCATCTTTTGCGTGGCATCAAAAACAATTTAAATCAGTACCTATCAGTGACGCCATATCACAAAAATAATACGTGTTTCAGGTGTAAATAAAAAATTGTTTCGATGGATTAAAAAAAACATGTTTTTCGTGAGCTTAGAATTTAAATATGTAAGAAAATTATCTATAATGTTTTATATGTTTTTTTATTTTTAAAATACACGTTTTTTAAATAGACATTTCATCATTTTTATGGTTCCATGATAACTCAACACAGTGACAATTCAACACACTTTCAAAAAGTGATATAAAGTCATTGGAAACGATGAATAAATTTTTTTTAAACCTAACCTAACCTACTTAACCCAGTTAATAAAGTTTTTGTTTCATTACTTTCCATGACTTTATATAACTTTTTAAAGATGTGATGAGTTATCCGGTCACCCATTTTTATATATTGAATCACCATACTAGGCAATTGCCTGTTTCATGGTGACCAATATACATTACACTATTTTTTAATTACAATTGAACAATGCTATACCGATCAATTGGTTTAAAATGTTCCTTTGAAAAATAGGAAATAATAAAGTTTCTGAAAAAAATAACACCACATAAATACAATCATTAAAAAGTATTTATTTTATTTTTAACCGTGTAAAGTTTAATATTTAGACATCCATTTAAAATTTATTCTAATATTAAATTATAAATAACTTAAAACATATATAATAAGAGAAGAAATTCTGTCTTACAATAGTATCTTTCTCGATGTACATATAATTGGTAATCAGTAAAAAAACTTGTCTTGTTCGACATGGTTTTTTAGAAAAACCGTGGAAGTATGAATGATTCAAAACACCCTGAAAACACGGTAAAAATCATGCATCTGGCAACACTGGGTAGTACGATGGCTGTAGTTGAGGAAACTAATCTGGAAATTGTTTTGATCATGCAACACGGTCTGGCAACAAATTAATTAAGCTATTTTATAAGATGATGCATTTGTACAAGGACAAATCATTCAATGGATATTGCAGTTCGACGAAAGTATGAGGCGTTAATAAATCTTTCTAGTATGTACGTATATAAAGTTGATAGTTTGTGGCGGGCGGCGTGGATTTGATCTGTATATAAATGTACAGTTTTATTCCGAGGTTAATGAAAATTTGCACCCATTTGAACTTCAAATAAGAGGGAGGCACTGTCTAGATGAGATCTCAAAATACACCCCCCCCCCCAAAACAGTATTTTGATACTTTTTGGTGAAATTTCACACCATTGACGTCCAAAATAAGAGGAACATTACTGTACTTCTGATTTCGATAAAATTTTCATAGAGCCCGGGCAACGCCAAGGATTTCAGCTATATTTTAATATATCTTTATGTATAAATTTCTCCATGGCTATAAATGTATTGTTTTGTAAATTCTTCGTTTTATATAATCTTTTGTTTTGCATAAATTTTTTTATTCATATTCCTTTCTCACAAATTTAAATAACTTATTCCATATTGTGCTGTCTCAGTTAAAGTCACAAGGAGGAATTCCATAATTGGTTTTATTTTACTATATAATATTTATGTACAAACTGATTAAATGTAAACTGTCGATTTCCCGAAAATGAATAAATGAAGAAGTGTCCCAGTGTGTTTTTTTTATAATACAAAACTACAGTTTTATTCATTATATCGATGATTTTTTTCAAATCCATCATTGTCTACATGATATTTCAAAAAACCACCCCATCCCCTTTTACCACCCCTTAAAGCAGAATGTTGGTTAAAGCAGGATGCTGCTCGGTGAATTTTTAAATATTTGACGTTCAAAATTAGATAAAAAATTTGGTGTACTTCTGATTTCGAAAAATTCTGCATGAAGCCCGGGAAACGCTGGGGACTTCAGCCATGTACCTATCTATCTAGGCGTATAAAGAAGAGTGGTCTGGTGTGGCTTTGTTTTTCATGCTAATACACATTTTTTTCCGCGATTGATGAAACTTTGCGCACTTTGCTTTGATCATTAAAAGCAAGAGGAACGCCACTGTCTAAGTCTGTTTTTGAAAAACTTCGTAAAGCTCGAGCAGTGCCCGGGAGTTCAGCTATTTAATAGGAAATATTCGATCTTTTTCAATATTCGTTGATATTTTGGAGCGCTTGCGAATCACTCTGAGATGTCAGGAGGACTTTGAATATACGTATTGTCTTATTTTTATTACTGATATTGTCCTGTTTCCTTCCATACACTTGTTACCTTCCATACACAAGCAAATGCTTTCAATGGAAGAGTAGTAAAAAAACCCAAGATCTAAAATGAATTATGTACCATGTAAACTTATTATTAAAAATAAAAAATAATTCCAAAAAAAAAAAAAAAAATTGTTTGATTCTAGTAGTTGTGACTTTATCCGTCAATTCTACGTTGGTTGAAGGTCGATTGTTTGGTTATAGAACGGCGCGTCAGTACCTACTAGCATACGCTGGTCCCTTCCCTATGACCTTTCTATTTCATTTCCTGCCATAGTTAGCATCTGCAACAGTACGGAGTTTACAACAATTAACCACAACCAGCAGTATCAGAATTGACGAAAACCATATCTGCTATAAAAATCAATTAAATATATTTGTTGAACATTCGTTGATACAAGCGAAGGATATTTTCAGTATCAATATAAGGTATTTCATAATATATGATAAGGTAATAATGTAGTTCGATATCAGTTTGGCGTGTTTGATATTGTTTTATTTATTAATCTACAGTTACCTCACATTTACAAACATAAATATACATTTAATAACAGTTATTGACATAACATGTAGTTTGCTTTGCGGTCATAAAATTTAGCTCCTTCGACATAATATATCTTATCCATGTTTATGATTTATCTTGCGCAAATATTATTCGCATTACTTTATTTTGCAGTATTATGAGAAGTACGATGAACCTAACCATATTTTTGAGATTTAAACTATTTAAAGAGAATCGTTTGATAATTGTACCTTTTTATCTTCTTCTTACATAACTCAATACTTACTTACCTCTCTACCAATCTGCATGATGATAACATGAATTGGGGGCATTCCACTTCCGACTATCCTTAGAATTTTTTCACTCATTGTGAATGTGTTTTGATGGATATATGTTTGAACAATAATTTTGTTCTATGAGCATTGAGCATCAGCCCGATTCCCTCCCAATCACCGGCAGTAAAGTGCGTTATCGCCGCACATGACTCGGTGCATAGCATGACTGATAAAGCGACATCACTCATCCGTACTTCAAATAGCTCCCGTCGAATGTGATAATTAAGCAAGCAAGTCTCCTCCGTCCTCTATCCGAATCCCTTATCACAATGAATACTGACGCACAGTAATGCCATCGCTACACAGTGGGCTGAAAATCGCCTTTCATAGACATAGAGACTTGAATTTTCAAGGATATTTTTTTTGGCTAGAAATGGATTCTGCTGATCATTACTATGCTATAAAATGTCGTACGAAGCAATTGCGTGTACAAATGAGGGAGTTATAATTTTTTTAAGAAAAATTTGTATGGCGCTGACATTAAAAATGAGGCTATCTCTGGAATCATAAGGTTGGCTGTTCTATCATTACACACAGATAATACTACTATTTATTTGTATTTTTTGACATACTTCATATTGTGGCGCAAGGTGCGATTTTTTTTTTTAAATCCTAAAGTTGAAAAAAAATCTTTTTTATTGTTGATGATTCATTTTAATGCTTAAATGCTTTACATGTGAGTATGCTTTGTCTAGTTTACAATATTTTATTTACACTGCAAGCCAAAACACTGTGCACAGTGGGCTGAAAATCGCCTTTCATAGACATAGAGACTTGAATTTTCAAGTGTATTTTTTTGGCTAGAAATGGATTCTGCTGATCATTAATATGCTATAAAATTTTGTATGAAGCAATTGCGTGTAAGGGAGTGAAGGAGTCATCATTTATTTATTTATTTATTTATTTACGGACAAATAGTCCATTAACAACATATTAATTACACGAATAAGTTTTATAAACAGAGATGACAGTGAAAGGAGAGCATATATAAATGAGGAGCGAAGACAATAACAATGACAATAATAATATAAAAGTAAGAATGGGAGATAATAATAAGTCAAAGCATTTTTAAAGAAAATTTTTTATGGAACTGACATTAAAAATGAGGCTATATCTGGAATCATAAGGTTGACCATTATATCCTTACACACAAATATACTACTATTTATTTTTATTTTTTTGACATACTTTGTATTGTGGCGAAACTTGTGATTTTTTTTTTTTAAATCCTCAAAGTTGAAAAAAAAAACTTTTTTATGTTGAAGATTCATTTTAATGCTTAAATGCTTTACATATGAGTATGCTTTGTCTAGTTTACAATATTTTATTTACACTGCAAGCCTAAAAGCATTTAAGCATTAACATCAATCATCAACATTAAAAGGGGTTTTTTTCAACTTTGAGGATTTAAAAAAAAAATCGCACCTTGCGCCACAATATGAAGTATGTCAAAAAAATACAAATAAATATTAGTATTATCTGTGTGTAAGGATAGAACGGCCAACCTTATGATTCCAGAGATAGCCTCATTTTTAATGTCAGAGCCATACAAATTTTTCTTAAAAAAATTATAACTCCTTCATTTGTACACGCAATTGCTTCGTACGACATTTTATAGCATAGTAATGATCAGCAGAATCCATTTCTAGCCAAAAAAATACCCTTGAAAATTCAAGTCTCTATGTCTATGAAAGGCGATTTTCAGCCCACTGTGCGCCACCGTATTCGAAGACTGCTCATGTATCCAAGGCGACCGCCGCCGTGGGCTTCTTGATTATTCCGACCTAACCGGACGCAACATCTTGAATTGTTATTGATTTGAATATTACTTATTTTCATAGTATAGTTTCTGCGTTGTAAGTACAGTGTGACAATATGTCATTAGATATTAAGCTTTCAGGCAGTTTCATCAACCAGTTTTTTTCCGCCAGCCATTTGAAGTCCACGGTCGATTTATCGTTCCTGTTTTGCCAACACATGGTGTTGCTTTTGATGGTTTTGTTTTCGTAATGTTATATAGTGGAGTCTCGATGTACCATGGTATTTCTATGACTGCATCCGAAATGTAGAAACTGGCTGGTGAACATACTGATAATCAAACAATATAATTACAGATGTTTGTAAGTAACATTAAAAATTATTCTAGGGTAGAATTAATTTATCGTTCACTCTGGCGAAATTATAAAGGTTTCCATGCATACTTATAATCAAACAATATAATTCCAGATGTTTGTACGTAACATTAAAAAATTCAAATTTACGTATTCTTATATTTTCACTACATTATTATAATGTATGCCTCCTACCTTACAATGGCGATTTTTCACGGGTCTGCGTTAGTAGTATTATGATATTATGAAAAACTGCTCATAGTATATATACACAATACAGGTGTTACTATATCAGTATATTTTTGATGATGGTGTTATTTTCCACTTTAATTCCAATAGAGACGAGTCTGAATTATCTATTAAAAGATTTTTTTTGATATGACTTATTTTTATATTAATTTAAACTATGGAGAGCATCAGAAACACCGACATAATATTAAATTGTTAATATTGTATTTGTAAGTTGGTGCCAATATTGTGAAAATGATAGGTAGTCGGGAATACTGCAGATTGCTGCAGACTGCCACAGATTGTATTTTGAGGGGAATCTTTTAAATGCATACATTTTTTATTTGTTAGTGGATATAGTTTATATACCAAATTGATAGTAGAATATAATATATTAAAATCCATATTTAGAGTATTTTAATTATAAATGCGTTATATTTGGTATTCTGAGTGTCATTGGAAAACTTCAATAAGCAGCCTTCAATTTCGTGCAGCCGAATTGCTACGAAATGTTGATAAGTAAAACAAATATGTTGGTACTTTATGTCTCACACTTCGTAGGTGGGTGGTCTTGTATTATAAATTTTCAACAGTCATAGTCAGAATAATAAAATAAATTATGGTAATGACATCTCCACCCTACATTCTCCCGCTGAGTAATGGAAGGGAAGCGGTGATGGCTAGGCCTGTTGAAACCTGCGCAGACTTCACCGTGACAGTTTCAGGTAACTCGTCCTTCGCTGACGCAAGTGCCTTATTTGTGTGATGATAAACAATTCTCCGTTTTTACTCTTGTATAACATAAATCTGGACCCGCACGAATAATTCCACTTAACGCACCTTTTTTCAAATCAAATTACATGACGTCGAATAGGCGATCGAGTTTTCTAATGATACCCATCGAAACTTAAAATAATGCCAGTCGTAAGGGCGGTGTGCGTGATGTGAAACTATTGACAGCACGAAAGCTCTGGAACACACTTAGGGCGTGCACTCACTTTAACAACTAATCCGCTATTTCCCCGCAGTGACAGGTTGAGAATCTATAAATCGGTAGAGTATATCAGTCTTGGAATACACTCCTATTTTCTTTCACATTCATAGGTACATTGTCGCATACATACCTTTCGATTTCAACTAATTTTGATCCTTTGATTGTGCTTGTCTTACTGGAACGTATCCGACTTCTTCCTTTCTCTTGCCAATGGCAAAATTACTCGGTATTTTCCTGATACATTTAGTTGCACATCATGTAAAGCAGGGTTTCTCAACAGTGTACCATGCCCCACTTCAAATCATCTATAGTTTTAATGCCCACCCCAAAAAAAATATTTACACTTAACGGGTAAAGCGCCGCAGTTGAATTTTTTTCTTAGTTCAGAATAAAAAATCTTTTTTAATTTAAAATTTATTTACTACGTAATAATATTCTAACCTTTAATTTTGATAAAGGCGTTTTAATGAAGAAATTCTGTTCTTAATGTTTATATTATTACCCCTTACTCGTACTAATGGTCGTGTTTGATATTTTGTGCAGCTATCCATTTACTCTACATTAAGGGTTGGTTATCAGTTGTCTAGGGTTTTAAACACGTTTATTAGTAAGGCCCAAATTCATAATTTATAATATTTGCCTTTTATTCAGATATTTTTTTTAAATATTAAATTAGTATTTTTATTCAAAATTATTATAATGTGTTGGTCACCATGAAACAGGCAGTTGCCTAGTATGTTGATTCAATGTATTAAAATTATTAAATGTGCATTAAAAAAAACATTTTATTTTAAATAAAAAAAATATTTGCGCACTGTTCCCCAAAATACTTAAATTGACACCCGGTGGAGCGCGCGCCCCATGTTGAGAAACACTGATGTAAAGTAAAGGGCCTCAAAACACAACTCATCTGGCATGCATCATCGGCCATATCGGCCTGAAGTCATAAACATCCGCGGATACAGATGATACCGCTATTACTCTTCTCGTTTTAGACCTTTTAGTATATAGTTTTGCATTCTGGGACTAATTTTAGAGCCGAGGAACCTTCTCCCGGGTCTTCTGCAACGTTCGGTGATCTATTCGACTGTGGGTGGAGCGATCTGTGTCATATTCGATTGCAGTCATACCACAAAGACATTCTCATTTTTTGCGAATCAGCTGACAACGATTTGTTCTGAGTTATTTCAATGAATGATTTTTGTAACATTTGTTGTTTAATTAATTTTATTTATTATATAAATTAAGAGTACGTACTAAATCAAAAGTAATCAAAATTTATTATCGACACTCTGTACCTACTATTCAAAATTTATAAAATAGTACTGAATCTTACCATTTTTTTACATTAGAAGAAATGGGACTAACTGCGAAAATGAAAAACAAGATACATACAATACGAATTTCAATTCATTTGAATAGGCACTAGGTTTAGATTCTGAATAATAGACCTGAATATTTTAATGAGGTTTTCCAAAGTGTAGCTTATTATTGATTTACGCCCTTGAATTTTACAAAAAAATAATAGCTGGCCTGGCAGATGTGAAACAGGAAAGGAATTATAAATTAAAGTAAGCATCAGTCTTTATATTTTTGATCAATTATTTATTATCAATTTATGATCTATGATCAATTATTTTATTATTATTAAATATATACAAAGCAATAAATTACAAACTAAAAATTTAGAATAGATCTATTGCCAATTTTAGTAAGAATACAATCAAATATACCGCACAGAGTTTTGGCGGCCGGGCGGAAAGAGCCGACGAGTCACGAAGCTGGCCGAATGTCATTCCGTGCAAGTGCGACGTCCCATTTCCGTGCAAGAACGTCGTTCCGTCTTGCCTCGCTTGCTACGCAAGTGTCGGTTTTACCCCTCTAGGCGCGCCAAAAGAAATTTCACATCAAAAGCAATACATTAGTGAAATAAAATGAACATCAAAATAATATTTTCACTCCCAGCTACATTGCATGCGATGTGCAATGTAACATTATACACATTAGCATAATAGTGAACAATAGAATATAAAAAAAAGAGAGGAACAAAATTAATCAACATAATTGTTTTATTTGAATTCGAGATACAAAATTTACCAAACTGATAGGTACTCGGAGAAATTCAAAAATTCATAACAATGGAATAAAAAATCATTAAATTTGTAGATATCTCATAAGTGTGTTTGAAAATGAGATATCTACAAAATTTTCCCAACTCATAATCAAGGGAGGAATAGTGGGAACATGATGAAGGATGCAGCTTCAATCAGAAGAAGAAACCAGTGCCGTACAGATATTGTTAATGTGTATAAATCCATTTTGTATTTTGTAGATCAAAAGGCATATTTTTTTTTATATTAACTCTACACAGGAGGCCCTGAAGAAAATAATTTCCCTCAGGGCCTATGTCATCTTTGGGGATGCTGTGTGGAGGGTCTTTTTGTGGAGAGGAAGGAGTGAACATGGGTCTTGAAGAGTCCCATGTTGTAGGAGGGAGGAAACACAGAGGCCGGCAGTTCGTTCCACAGCCGAGCTGTTGAACTTAAGAACAAATAATAATAATAATAATTGGATAATTTGTAGAGCGCCGTTTTTGTGAAAAATCACCTCAAGGGCGCTGTACAATTTATTTCCTAGGATCTACATTTGTTATTTAGAAAAGATACCAAAACATACTTACCTGGCAAGTCACTTCCGACAAACACACTTATAATAAAAAGTTTTATGCTTATAAAAGATAAAACTGCACGCAGAGAACACTACATCAAAAAACACTGGTCATCGCATGATCTTAAGTCTGCTATAGCTTTTTATTTTAATTTAACTGTCTTAAAAAGCCTACAAATTGTTAGTTGTTATCATTTCTATTTATTTATTTTTAATTATTATTTTTATTCATTTTTTTTATTTTTATTTTTAGTATTTTTACATTTTGTTAATTTAAATTGCCGTCGACTGTGAAAGTGGAGGTTTCTGAAATTATGGATACGACTGTCTGAAAAGGTGAGTTTTAAGTTTAGACCTAAATTCTGTCTAGTCTGTGATCATTCTCAAATCATGTGGCAGTCCATTCCAGGCTTTAGGTCCTGACACGGCGAAAGCACGCTCACCGAACTTATTATCTGGTGTGCGCTTTGGTTCCTTCAACCTTCCGATAGCTGATGACGTTGCTGACCTAAGGGTTGACTGTTGGGAATTGGAATCTTCTGGAATACACAATTCTGATAAGTAAGCCGGAGCCATTCTGTTAAGTGACTTAAATACCATCCAGCATACCTTGAACTGGATTCTTTCAGGACATTTGAGCCAGTGCAGATTTTTGAGATGCTCTGAAATGTGGGAGTATTTAGATACTCCGGTGATAAGCCTTGCCGCGGCGTTAAAAACGGATTGTAATTTGTTGATTTGACATTTGGGGAGACTTGCATATATTCCGTTGCAATAATCTAGACGTGAAACAACATAGGAATTTATTAACAATTTAGTCGCCTCTGTTGGCAGGTTTCTCCGCACTGCTTTAATTTGCCTTTATTGAAAGAACCCCGTGCTTACAGTTCTGTTCACCTGAGTTTTAAGGGAAAAATTAGCGTCCAGATTGACACCCAGTAATTTGATGCACGTTTTCGGAGTGATGTCACTTCCTGAAATGGTTATTGGGGAGTTTTCAATGTTATGCTGACGTCTGTTTGTAGCAGTCCACAGAAACTCAGTCTTTGTGGGATTCAGTTTCAATCTATTTGAGGTCATCCAGCGAGTAATTGCTTCTATACACTCAGTTATACGAATTTTTAGACTGTTTATTTCTTCTGGTAAGCAGTAAAAATAAACTTGCTGATCATCAGCATAGCAGTGAGATAGAAGGCCAAATGATTCGATTATTTTAGCGACATCATTTGTAAAGAGGATGAAGAGTAGTGGGCCCAGAACGGACCCTTGGGGTACTCCAGATGAAAGGGTTGCATAATTTGATTGGTTTTTTCCCACTTTTACGGCTTGTAAACGGTTGGCTAGGTACGATGTCAGCCAGGTCTTAACATCACAGTTTAAACCAAATGATTCATCTAATCGTTTAATAAGAAAGTCATGGTCAATCGTGTCAAATGCAGCACTCATGTCCAAGACTGAAAGAAGTGCCAGTTTACCCGACTCAATGGCAGTAGTTATGTCCGACAAAACACGTAGTAACCCGGTTTCTGTGGAGTGGAACCGTCTATATGCAGATTGGTATTTAGTTAATAATTTATTTGAATTTTAGTGACATATGACCTGTGAGGCAGCGATTTTTTCTAATATTTTTGATATAAAAGGCAGATTTGAAACGGGTCGGTAATTTGAAAGATCTTCAGCGTCCAGTTGCGGTTTTTTTTAATAATGGAGTTATGATAGCTGATTTAAGGGATTTAGGAAAGTCACCCGTGCTAAGACTTATTGAAAAGATGAACTAAAAAGGGAGCAATTTCATTGCAACACTTTTTCAGTAGCCACGTTGGAATAGGGTCGAGCGAACACTGCTTGTTCGGTGAAGTAAGAATTAATTTCCTTACTTCTTCGAGGGATGTAGGTTTGAAGGCAGAAAGGTTTTCTCTATTGCATTTAGTAAAATACGGTGGTGGAGCGTAGGTTGTTAGGGCTCGTATTGACTCAATTTTGTCAAGAAAAAACTTGGAGAAGATTTCCGGAGCTATGTCGATTGTATTTGGTGCATGGACATCAGCAATGACTGTCTTAACCGAGTTCCAAAGACTACGTGGATTTTGACGCTCTGAAGTGATCCTATTTGTCCAATATTCAGACCTTTTTGAACGGATTAAGATCATGTACTCTTTTTGAGCCTGTATCTAATCGTTCCGTGATGTAACCCCCGAGTGTCTGTAGGATCTCTCCAATTTACGCGTCAATCTCTTCTGGCTCCGACATTCTTCGTCAAACCAGGCATCAGATTTTCGTAGACGCCGAGTTTTTGTAGAAATTGGAGCATATGTATTTAAAAGGGTTGAAAGGATGGTGTTATAATCTGCTGCTAGTTTGGTTGGCGACTCTGTTTCCCATGCGCTATGTGTAAGCGACCCGTTCTCATGTGACAAATGTCAACTGTGTATAAATGTTGGGCGCGCGTTTGGCGTGTATCCCGACTACGCACCGGTGCCGAAGGGATCAATGACGCTAGTTCCTCAGAGCATCTTCCATTGTAATACCGATAGAACAAGGACAGCACACCTACCTGACGCCTGTGCTCTAAAGATTGCAGTCCGTTTGTTAAGATTGGGGAATCTATCAAACGGACCGCCCGTTTTTGCACAGAGTCAAGGGTTTTTTTTAGGTACTTAGGGGCTCCGGACCAGAGATGGCTGCCAAATTCGACAGTAGGGCGCACTTGCGATTTGTACAGGGTCAGCAGTTGTGTACTATTAAAGTATCTGCGGGCCCTGTACAGTACGCCCAGCTTCTGAGAGGCCAGCTTTACTCTGGCTTCGATGGAGCCCCCATACCTGAGCTGGTCACTTATAGTTACACCAAGCATATCAATGGAAGGCCTGTTCGGAAAATTGCTTCCGTTGAAGGAGACTAGATTATCATTTAGATCCCTTTTAGACGTAATCAGACAGGATTGGGTCTTTGAAACATTAAATTCGACGATATTATTTTTACCCCAGGAGAAAATACTCTCGAGATAACCGTCCATTCTCTGCTTCAAAGCCCTCCGAGCCGTTGGAGTTTGTGTGCCCTTTGGGGGCTTGTCAAACAAAAAGCTATCATGAACTGTACTGTCATCCGCGTAACAATGAATCGGTGCACATGTCAAAAGGTCATTGATGTGCAACAAAAACAAAGTCGGAGACAGAACCGATCCCTGTGGGACGCCAGCATTTATGGAGTGCGAGAAAGAGGTGAAACCGTCAGCAACCGCCTGAATCGACCTATCCCTTAAAAAGTCAGCAATCCACGTACACAGGGATGCGGGAAGTCCGTAAGAAGGCAATTTGTTGACAAGTCCTCGGTGCCAGACCCGGTCAAAGGCCTTGGATATGTCTAGTGCGACCGTTTGGGTCTCACCGTGACGTTCCAGGCACCGCCCCCAAACATGCGTCACATAGGCGAGAAGATCACCGCACGAGCGGTTCCGCCGGAATCCGTATTGACGGTCGTTGATAATTTTGTTCTTCTCGAGGTATGTGAGCAGTTTGTCGTTGATCACACGTTCCATCACTTTGGGCAGAACTGATGTGATCGCTATGGGGCGGTAGTTGGCCGGGTTGGAGCGGTCACCTTTCTTGGGAATAGGGTGAATGACCGCTTTTTTCCAACCAGAGGGCACAGTGCCACACTTCAGGGACATTTTGAAGAGCTTTGTCAAAACTGGAACTATTTCCGCAGCACACCTCTGCAATACCAGGGCAGGTATTCCATCAGGTCCACTAGCTTTGTTAACATCGAGCCCCCGTATAACGTGGAGTACATCCCGATGCCGGATCCTCACCTAGTTCATATAGAAGCCGCAGTGAGGAACCGACGGCGGAACAGCACCTCCGTCGTCGAGGGTCGAGTTTTCCGCAAACATTTTCCCTAATTAGGTTAATAGAAAATCATACGAATACAGCATATGCTGTATGCGCATGATTTTCTATTTTTCAATAAGTTCATTTCTTGGTATAGTTTTTTCGTGGGGGTATCTGGATTTTTTTTTTTTTAATAAATTTATTCAGTACTATTTGTAGATCGTTTAAGTATGTAATAGTTTAGGTGAGCTTAAGATCATGTAACCGGTTTAAAAAAATGGTAGTATATTTTTAACTAGCCAGTTGTTTAATGTAGTATGATCCATTCGAGATTGTTCTAATAAAATTTCTAAGTTTTTGCCAAAGTAAAATATTGCAGTGTTATTAGAAGATTTCAAAAAATAAAATTCCAACAATATGTTGTTATGTTTATTAAATTAATTAAAAATGGTAGAAAAATCTACACCAAACCCGTCTTGTGGCAGCACAGCGTGGCTACTTTTCTGTTATTATTAAAATTCTAGTAATGTCAATGTTTTGTAATAAAAATAATAAATAAATAGGTACCCACAGCAAATAAAATGTAAATAGAAAATACAATACAAATTCTTTAGTATATCATATAATAATAATCCTAACAATGATTTTTGCTCAGGTATAAACCAGTAACTGAATCTCTGCGTTCTCCAATGACCTTGGGTGATAAGAACAATTTACTAAACCGCACGTATCTGAAAAAAGTGGGTGTGTCAAGCCTACGCAAGACAGAAGTGAAACTTCTAGTATTCCTCTCTCTCTATTTTCATTTCATCATCTCTATTTTCTCTCTTAGGTTAGTTTGAAAATTAGAGGTTAAATAATTCAACGACGAAGCATGGATTTGCTTTTTCTAATATTTTCTTATAGATGAATGACGTTCGATTAATGTATAGTTCCAAAAATTTTCAATTTATTCACAAGTATACAATATTACATAAATAACAATATTACAATTAAAAATTACAAAGAAATTACAATGACAATTTACCAATCATGTGCCATTTTCATTGTCAATTTCATGAATATCATTTCCTAATGTCGTGATAATTGGGTTATGGTAACTAAAGTGCGAGATATATACATGAGCACTTAAATCCTTAATGAATCGTGCAAAAACTGCATCGATTGTTGTCCCGTGTCGGGAGAGAACGTTCGTGAGCGGCTCCCCCACCTCAACAAGCGCATATGGTGAGAGAGGGACAGTGAACGGTGAGCGGTGGTGGGGGTACCCGCATTTTCGTGTCGATCCTGACTCGGTTTTACTCCGTCCCCGAAAATCCATTACGCGCCTAAAGAAGTTTCACTTCAATAACTTTAACACGATTAACCTGTCGTTCAATGTATATTTAATTTTATTTATTCAACAAATCCGCATTGCAAGTTGTTACGAATAAAACACTGGTAACTGATTAAAACAGTGTTTAACCTGAATTAGTATTTATATAGATACATTGTTATTTTCCCCATTGAGTCTACAGGTTATCAGTTGTTAACCCTAAAGTGGCCACAAGTTGTGCACCTTCCGTTTGTATTGCCTTGGGGGGGAGTTCGAGATAAATGATTCATAAACGAAAGCGATTCCCATTGATGAGTCACTACTGCTTATCACAAAATAAAGTTTTGAACAAACATACAATGACTTATTATTTTTGACAATTATGGATCAATTTATAAATTTGATGGTTAGTTACAGGAAATGCCTCAATGATCAGCGTAATTTACAGTCGTCAGATTTTAGCTTCCCGCAGGACCAACGCTTAGCGTTGCGGGAGGCGCTCCAGTCAGTCGCATACCAACTAATACGAGCAGTATTTTTGTCTGTCCCACTGAAAAACTCTCCAAGAGAACATCAATGGTATGAAATATGTAATTAACGTTCTGTTGCGATATTCTAGGTCAATAGAGCTATTTTCAGCTCACAATGTCCCGTCTTTTGATGTTTCAACTGAATAATGTTTATTTTAAGAAAAACTAATATTATAAACATACATGTAAAGTAAAAAATCGTTATGTAGGAAGGTACATAATTTTTTTTTGTACGAACATCTATCGAACTCGAATATTTGTAGTTTTTCTCATTAATTGAACAGTTTAATTTAAGGAGTATTTCACCATCCTCTCGATAACTATCCATTATAATAAATACATACCCTCAATAGGCAGAATATCGGCTAACTTATCCGATATATAGAGTCACTATTCGTAGGTTCTAGTACTGAAAATAAATAATAAACAAATCGATAAACTAAATGTTCTTTTTTGGATAGTGCTTTTAACAGCTTCTCGGAGGATGGTAAAATACCCCCTTAATTTAATTTCTATTGTGTGGCGGTAATTGTTTCCCCGTGTTCAGTTTTTTCGCGATGTGCTTACAGAGCATCCAAATTTACCATATGATGAAAACCGTTGAATAAAACACGGACGAAGCCGGGTATCTTAATCTTAACTAAAATAACTCTTGAGACAATAATGCAGTCAAAGCTGTATGCAGTTCTGCGGTAGCTATTCGGGGTAGGTGTAACATACATACATTACAATTAATTAAAGGTACTTGTAACTTGAATTAATATATTACACAGCCGTCACATCCGGCGAACGGAGGCGCGATATATCCGGCGGGTTTGACAAAAGCAGCTTTCGCCTCTACTCCTTTAGAATGAGTTCCGATGAAGGCAGTATTTGGCATTTGTGCACCTTGACGTAGTTAACTTTGCAGACGGCTGAAAGAGGAACTAAACTTCGGCTATCAAATATTTTCATTTGGTCTTCAAAATTTTTTTTGTTTATTATTTACTAGCGCGAACCCGTAAGCCGAAATATTGTCTTTCAAAATAAGAAATTCTCCTATCGAATGTTAATGAACTTGAAAAATTACGACATCAATTCAATGATATTATAAATATACACATTCATAGAATGATGCAGCGTTTATGTAAAGGTTTGCCATTCAAATAATATGTAAATGAACCTCTAAAGTTATATTGTGATTTATTTTTGGGGTATTATGCCGTGTTAATACGTGAAAATCTCAAATCATATCGGGCCGCTAAAGTATTTATTTATTGGCTACATAAGTACGCTTTACACATATTTTTGATTCATTAACATATTATTTGAATGGCAAACCTTTGCATAAACGGTTTGCCATTTATGTAAAGGTTTGCCATTCAAATAATATGTAAATGAACCTCTAAAGTTATATAGTGTCTTATTTTTGGGGTCTTAATACGTGAAAATCTCAAATCATATCGGGCCGCTAAAGTATTTATTTATTAGCTACATAAGTACGCTTTACACATATTTTTGATTGTGGTCGTATCACCAGGATTATCCTGTGTCGAGGCAGGATAGTTAACAAATAATTTATTTAAAAAATAGGTACATTTTATGTGTGTTTGTCCATTGGACCTAGTTCAACTCGCATTATCTCAATAACGTAAGTAATGTATCATAATTATATTAATTCATCTAAGCATCTGTCAAGCCTTTAAAAAAGGCTTATATTTGAGTCACATATTTGGAATAAAGTTTTATTAATTTATAAAATAATTTTGGTACCTACTTTAATCGATTGTCAGTTGATATGATAAGTAGTTGAATTTTGAAAATTAAAAGTTTGTTGGACTTGAATAATGTTACGCATATATCACATTACTTACCCACGCACAAACAAACGAAATAAGTATTTTTAATAGTGATACAAATTAATGTGAAACCCATGAAACGTGTTGCACGAAGAATTATTCTAAAGTTTTAAACCATCATCTATAATTATCGGAGTTGCTGCCCTTTGAAGTTTTGTTGTCAGCTTCGCGGATAATATTTTTTCATGAAAAGTTTTATTTTTTGTGCTTTTGATTGGTCACTGTATTGTGCGATGAACAATGAATCTCTGGGTCCACGGGTATTTTTTGACTGGTATCCCCAACATCTTAGCCACCAACTGCAAATGTATGTGTGTCAATCTGTAGTTGGCACCAGAGAGCTGCTGCTTGTCGGGTGCCATTATAAACACTGACCGATTTCTCAAATAACTGTGATTAAAAGAATAATCGATGCCCGTAATGACCGCAGCCAGCAAGTAAATGACCTAAATAACAAACTTGTTGAATGGTATTTTAAACTTGTCGACTTTTTCAATGTAAACAGTTCACGTTATTTCGTTACGACATCAATTTATTTCGTTGTGCCTATCTAATCACATTATTTGATTTTTATCGCAAACTAGTGATATCCCCGCAATATTATTCAAATTCAAAAAAATATTTATTGCACAAAAAGAGTACAAAGGGTATAGCTAGAGATGGAAAAAATTTCGTTTTAACTAAAAACGCGAAAAAATATTTATGTTTCGAAAATAGGGCATTTATAAGTTTTCTTTGCGTTTCAAGGCATTTGAAAGTGTTTCCAGTGATTTATATTTCGCGAATTAACGCGAAAAACGTGATTTTGGCCGTATTTCAGCAAAATTATTGTATTTAGCGAAATAGGCGCGAATTTCCCGAAAATACCGGGTATTAAAATAATATGTGAGAATTTCAAAAAATCGATATTTACATTACGATTTTTTATAATTTTGTTACTATTTTATATGTAAATATTTAATATTTTTGTACTGTAGGCTAAAATTGCTTTTTGACATTACACAAATTGTGCGAAATAAATTACGCCTATTGATGTTAATCGCAATCTGCATTTGTTGTGTTTTTGTTCGACCCGTACTTAGAGTTTCCTTCCTTATTAATTTAATATTAAAATTAATTATTTATAATCTCTCACATGGAAATACTTGCAAATGAAGGTAAACATATATTTTACCAAAAATACTTAAAATATGCGCTAAAAACATTCAGGAAATACATTTTTTTCTATATTGCTGCAAAACGCTAAATTATGCCACAAAATGCTATAAAACTCTAAATTTCCAATTTTTAATGCTAAAAAATCTGAAAATTAATGCTAAATTTTGCCATCTCTAGGTATAGCTTATAGGTTACATCCTATTTCTTCCAGCTAACCCAACAAATACACATTATATTACATAACCCCACAATTACATGTTAACAAATGTATGTAAATAATAAATAAAAACAGAGGCATTTAATTTATGTAAGGTATTCATTTAAGGTGTAGTGACATTCGTTTAAAATAAATGTTTTTATTGTTGATTTAAATTTAAGTATGTCGGTTATTTGTTTGATGCTACGTGGAAGGTTGTTATATACTTTAATGGCCATGTAGTGTGGTCCTTTTTGAAATATAGTTTTTTTTGCTTTTGGGATTAATAAGTTTTCTGTTTTTTGTTTTCTTAGCTGTTGCTAATGTCGTTCTCGGGCATCTACGACTTCTTCCACCATTCACTACTGTATGTAACGACATTAATTCTTAGCTGTTGCTAATGTCGTTCTCGGGCATCTACGACTTCTTCCACCATTCACTACTGTATGTAACGACATTAATTCTTAGCTGTTGCTAATGTCGTTCTCGGGCATCTACGACTTCTTCCACCATTCACTACTGTATGTAACGACATTAATTCTTAGCTGTTGCTAATGTCGTTCTCGGGCATCTACGACTTCTTCCACCATTCACTACTGTATGTAACGACATTAATTCTTAGCTGTTGCTAATGTCGTTCTCGGGCATCTACGACTTCTTCCACCATTCACTACTGTATGTAACGACATTAATTCTTAGCTGTTGCTAATGTCGTTCTCGGGCATCTACGACTTCTTCCACCATTCACTACTGTATGTAACGACATTAATTCTTAGCTGTTGCTAATGTCGTTCTCGGGCATCTACGACTTCTTCCACCATTCACTACTGTATGTAACGACATTAATTCTTAGCTGTTGCTAATGTCGTTCTCGGGCATCTACGACTTCTTCCACCATTCACTACTGTATGTAACGACATTAATTCTTAGCTGTTGCTAATGTCGTTCTCGGGCATCTACGACTTCTTCCACCATTCACTACTGTATGTAACGACATTAATTCTTAGCTGTTGCTAATGTCGTTCTCGGGCATCTACGACTTCTTCCACCATTCACTACTGTATGTAACGACATTAATTCTTAGCTGTTGCTAATGTCGTTCTCGGGCATCTACGACTTCTTCCACCATTCACTACTGTATGTAACGACATTAATTCTACTCCGTATCTCATTCCGGTGCAGATATATTATTTAAGTATTCCTCGGGCATCCCCGACTTTTTATACCATTCAAACCACTCTCTAAACACTCCTGGTACTAATAAGAACAAACTTTGAAATTTTTAGTGATATCGGTCCACCACTTTTCGAGTTCTGCAAGCACAAACATACGTAGGATGAATTTTTATAAATTAAGATTAACATGTCTTCGCTGAAGAATGAACCGAAAAAAAGGAAAAATAAAAATATGACGTCATGTTTTTATTTTAATGGATATTTCAAAGCTCCATAGCTCATGATGGAAATGACGTAGCGTACTAAATGTGGTTGAAGTTTTCTTTCTTTACAGTTAATATCACCTTAGTATAAAGATAAAATATGTGAAATTAACATAAAAAAACATTAACTTCATTCTTCGGTATAAGTTAAATATATTCCGTTTAAATAAATACCTGGTTATATTATATACTCAAATATAATGACGAAAAATCAACAGTAAAATCATGATGATTTTCTGCAATTATTTATTAGATTATATTGGTGGTAAGTATTGTTGGATTTGCGAATATTTTGTAATACACACAAAAGATTGAAATACCTACTGTAAACTGCATTATTGTGCCACGTATACCATATGCTATTAATATGATATACGTATTAATATGCTGTCGGCCTACGAGAAAGTTTGACAAATTTGATTAAAAAATGTTGGTAGTTCATTTTGTATTCGTCCCAAATTTAAAAAAAATCAAGTTTTTTCCATCTCAGTGAAACATTAGTGATACTGACGAATTCTGCCCTGTAACTAATGAGTGACTTCTATGAGATTTTTGTCAAAGGTTTTTCTAAGGACAATCAGAAGGAGAGTCGGAATAATCTTGGTACAAACCTCTCAACCGCCACGTGTTCCACTCTTGTAGAATTTTTTTTTTATTATTTATGAATCAGATGCGTAACGGAAATTGCTGTAGACTTCATAAAAAAACTGCACATTCTCTAGAATGAAACTGTACTATCGTTAGTCGTTTCTGTATTATCATTTTCTGTCTCTGAGGTGTTGAGACATAATTGGGTATTCGGAGCAGTTAACAGAAAAAATACTGTTGGTTAAGTGGTAACCTCAAATTTAACTGATATTGAGTAGATTCATATCCAACGTTTTAATGCATTCTATTTAACAATTAGGTACTACAGGGTTTTCCAATAATAGGTGTTATTTTGATATTCAATCGTAAAAGATCAATGGTTTCGTTGCTTGTGTGGCACGTAGCGCCGTCTTGTTGAAAGTAAACCTTGTCCAGATCAATCCCATCCAATTCCGGCCATAAAAAAACATTAATCATCTCTCGATAGCGCAATCCATTCACCGTAACTGTTGCTCCAGCCTCATTTTAGAAAAAAGTAAGGTCCAATGACTCCGCCGGGACATAAACCGCATCAAACAGTCACACGTTGAGGATAGAAAGGCTTTTCAATAATATATCTAACAACTACAATAACTCTTGGGTTTTCCGAGCCCCAGATGCGACAATTTTGCTTGTTGACGAAACCACCGAGGTGGAAATGGGCCTCATCACTCAAGATGATTTGCATTTAATTCACTCAAGTGAATTTTAATAATTTCAATGCGTTGTTGAAGCGTGTCGTTCCATTTTTATTAATGGCGTAGTTTCTACTTTTCAAATGTCAAAAAATGACAGCTTCAAAAGTAACATCTACCGAAATAGCGGGCTATTCAAAATAACACCTCTTATTGGAAAACACTGTATATCAGTCAAGTCTGGAGCAACTTGAAGCCTCGGATGTAAAAAAATGCGATAATATCATAGACATATGAATATTAGTAGACCTGCCCTAAGTGATTAAAAGCGTATTATCCCCACTCCCCATACCGGTTCCATTGAGCCGGCTGGGCTCGCATATGGCCTCAAGTGAAATTTGAAAACGTGACGTCATCATTCTTGTGCGAACTATGGTCGAGGCATCATCGGTTCATTTTACGAAATAAAACGGCAAAATGTTGACTTGTGATATGAAAACTTGTAAAAATAGATGTGAAAAAGAGAATAAACCCAATTGTCGTATTACATTCCATAAGTAAGCATTATTTTACTTTATTTTAAGCTTATTCACACCGTATTATATGGATCAGTTTTAGAAACATATACTATCACATCTCAATGTAGCGATTCTCAAGTGTGCTCATCGTTGTTTACTGGGGTAAGTAAATTATGAGACATTTGTAAAAGTGTCTTAACTAAATACTCTGAAACTAACTACGACTCTGAAAATAGAAGCTGCCTTACTTTGCCGAATTTGGACTTCGCAAATTAGTTCATAACGTGGCGAGTAATTTGCGCTCCCATGTAGAAATGTCTATTCATTCAAAAGCAGATTTTACTTTTAAGAACTAAATGGTGATATTATAATGCGAGATGCCTATTTACTGTCAGATTAATTTATTGACGAATCACAGTCAGCCTTACTCCCTTCGTTCTTCAACAGTTGATTTTACCCCTCGCCATTAGCTTATCGTCTATTAATTCCTATGTCTGTGGATAATATTGATAACGAAGATACTTCACTATCAAATGTGGGTTATGTTTTGAATGCCTAAAATTAAATACTTTATTTGCACGAAATTATTATACTTACCAAGAAAGAATTTTTCAATCGACTACCGGAAGAATATGGAAGCATTAATGTCAAAATACAAACATTGAACACTGTTAAAAATATTTAAAAAAAAAACAATCTTATCAAAATAACTGTATTAACATGAATTGATCATAAAAAAACCTAGATCTCATTTAATTTCCACAAGTGACAATTTCCGCACCAAATTATACTTAGCATTATTACAAATAACACAATTTTACATAATGTTATAACTGCGAGTATTTCACTACTTACGAGTATATAACGTTTACATGCAATATAATATTTTTTTTACTTTCTCACTTCTACGCACTTACTACGCATAATACATGTACTTATAAAATTACTTATAAATAACTATAATAATGTATTATTTTTTAATGATAAACTAATGTTTATAAGACAAGGTTTTATGCATAGCATAAAGGATAACAAATTATTATAAGCAATAATTATTCGCCTGAAATATCAATACAAATTGAAAATAAAATTGGGTTCAATTCCCGTTGGCGGCATTTATTTTTAATCGGGAGATATTTCAATTTGTATTAATATTTCAGGCGATTGATTATTGCTTATAATTATTTGTTACTATAATGTAATGTAAACTCTTCTTCCAACCACAAGCTAAGGCTCCAATAGAAGAGTCTTATTAAAATCTCGCAATTTGTAGAAATTTAATGTAAATACTATTTTTTATGTACTTACGTTAAAGCTCTAATAAAATTATCTCAAATTTTTAATAAATATATTTATCAAATGAAGCAAGGCTTCGTTTTTTTAATCAAAAGTACCCATAATCTTTGCGTTTTCAAGTTATGCGCGAATCAAGTATATTAATAATCAAAATATGAGATACGGTCATATGATTATATTGCTGTATTACCTATCATGACTAGGCTGTATGCTAATTTATAATTCGGAACTGATACAGGGTGGGGCAAAAGTAATCACCCTATTTGAAATTTAGCAAATGGCGCCAAATGTCAATTCGATTATGACATTTGTGATGTAAACAAACGCAGAATACAAATCGACATGACATGAATCGGTTTACTCCGCAAGAACGCGGAATAACAAGCAGTACCAAAGTTTATCAAAGAACATCGGGTGATTACTTTTGCCCCACCCTGTATTTTTCTGTTGGAAGGCAAGTAATTAGTTATTAAGCCCATTGTTGGTATTGAAACCATGTGCATCCCAAACCAGGGGAAGGATTGAGTGGAGTTAGATTGAATAGGTGTGCCTAGGAATTATGCCCAGCCGACAATAGGAGGAGGGCACAGTGGAGAAGATTAAACGACAGTCTGATCAGGCTCAGCGGCTTCTATCCCAGGATCTATTGGGCATGTGGATGAATATTCCGCCAGCAGAGCTGTGGTTTCCTTAAACCCATAAAAAGATGCGATGTTAGAGCACACCTATCGGATTATGTGGGATATACAAGATTTACGCTGACTTAAATCGTGTCCGGAACTCATTAATAAGATATAATACTCGCGATTTAATATATTTGTATATCCTGGCTAGAACACCCTAAAAATTAGTGCAACAATTGTATCGAAAAATGTTCGAAACATCCGGATACGGAGATCGCAATTACCGATGAAAACACACAGTTAAATACAAACTATACTTCCCTGTATTTAGTTAAGACGACACAATATCCTACAATAATGTCGGAATCTTAGACGTAAACGAAGAAGACGTTTACAAATATACGCGACGCACGGCTATTTTAATGGTAGGGTACTGTTTTGATTAATCTTAAATATAAATAAATAACTTCCATGGGTATCGATCTGAAAAAAATTTGTTCGGAATTGTTCAGAATTAATTAAAATGTGTGGCTCAACCAAACCCCCGTTATTAGAGTCTTGTGTTGCCTTAAGGGTTTAGTGGATATGAATAATTGTGATGGTCTAGTTATTAGCTTATTATTGTAATAAACCATGACCAAAATTGGAAATGACTTATAGAAAGGTTCGTAAAACATTGTTATTCCTTTCCTCAAGGGAAATGTGATGTAATTTTCCGAGCTATCAGCCAGAATACCACCTCTGCGCCAAAACACACGCCATCGTCACAATAATAATATTATTGTTCCCTTTCGAAATGTCGCATATTCCGACTTTATCAATGTGCGCCGCAATGTTATTGTTAAGATGGCTCACTCACAATGCTTTTGAAATATAATTAACTTGCCTAATTAATAAATTCGAAGGAATTGTTTAAAAGAGTTTAATAAATATAATTATTAATAAAAAAGTAATTTTTGTAAAAGTTCCTAGAGTTATTTCGGCGGTGACGCGATAATATCGGGATACTGCTGAAACCACGTACCGCTTGCCTGTATGCTAATATAACAGGGATATAGAGAGAATAAATCATACAAATAATAAAACAGGGAATAGTAGTTTTTTATACCTGTATAAGTGCTACTTTTGTACTGGATTCAACTGCAATGGACAATTATTCTATAACTATTTCACAGGCTGCACAGAATGTAATGTGTATTGTTCCGCGGGCGTTTACAATGGTGTGGCCAAACTTTTAAGTCATACTATTTGAATCATTGTTGTTGGTTGAAATTACTTCTTTTATTCACAAAAAATGTTTATGCTACCAAAATTTACCAAGTAAAAAATATTATTTATGAATTACACTATTTTTTAGATTTAATTAATGCATTTTCTAAAAGACTTAGGTATTGTTTAAATTGTTTTGATCAATAAAAGCCTCCAAGTTAAGATACCGATGTTTGAGGGATCTATCGACCGTTCGGAACTACCATTCCTCTCTCCAGACGCCTTCCCGTTCCGCCATTTGTGAAAAAATTTCACTCATTTTGGTTTTTTGTTTGTATTTTAATTTATAGCACCTATTAATACTAAGCCCACTGGCTTATGTGAAATAAAAGCGTTATAAATACACGAATGTCAATGATATGAAAATAATTATGGAAATTAATTGTAATAAGACTATGTGGATCGTGTGAACCAATGAAAGTATTCGCCGTGGGTATAAATTATACTTCGCTACGAAGTTAGCGGTTGCACGGCAAAGTCAGCCAACCTATTTATAATACACCTCGACTTGGCTGACAAGATTTTGATTCACGATTTTAGCCTGGAAGGTTAAGCTAAGTGACATAATGGCTCAAAATAAATAAATAAAAACTAAATGTTAGTAAGACAAAATACATTAATATAGGGAAAAAATACACGCAAGTATACAAAGGTTTATATCATAAAAAAGGTGACGGAAAATAAATATCTATAGATTCAAGGGTGAATTTCTCAAAAAGTGCAGAGAAAAATATAATTTCTTGACAGAATCAGAAACTTATTTGTCTTTGTCGTTTTTTATGTTTTATTTGTTATACATTTGGAAATTATTTAAAAATATGCTTAAATATAGTAAATTGTCGTAAGTAAGTAAATAGAGAATGTGGCTCAGTTGTCATCGCGTTTGGGTCCCACCCAGGCATAGTTTGTTCAATTCCTCGGCTGGCTAAGTTCTCCATCACAACACAAACAACATTTTCCGCTTACTGTAGTGGTAGTAGGAGATTTTAAAATATTGCTGACTGAAAAAAAAATAAAAAGAAACATGTCAGATAAAATAAAACACAATTATATCACCACACTTTAATAACTTTTTAAGGAGGTACTCTTCTTTCCAGCAATGAAGAGAAACTTAAAATACTGCAACATAAATACTCGAGCACAACAGTATACACTCGGATAAGATATGTTAAATAAGCTGATGACGGTGAAGCAAATTATGTGTTCGAATGTATTAATTTTTATGCATACAATTAGTACAGGTATTATGTCTAGGGAACTGAAACGAAAAATAAATAACAATCATGAGTTACGGATACGGGCTGAGAAATGCAAACAAATTAGATTTGCAACAAGGAAAATCAAGCACCCAGAAATATCCTATGTACCATAACGTTCAGATATATATAATAAAGTTCCGAAAGAATGTACTTACTGCTATCGTCATTTCGGGTAACATTGGACGGTATTTTTTAATATATTTTTATTTTTGGAAAGGTAAGTTGCAACTATTTTGTCTTTTAGGTGTTCTTATCGAATCCTTTAAATAAATTGGAGCAGAATATATTTAAAAATACAGAAAAACATGACGGAAACTCTATTTTTATGGGTGGTCCAATGTTAAATTGTCATTTGGGTTACTGACATTCTTATTTTGTAGTACTAAAATCCTTGATTATATACTAAATAATTTTTCTGGGTAACATTGGAAAGTTAATTTTTATACAAATGCCTATTCTGATTGAAAATATCATAAAATAAATGACTTGCTGTCTATCACCCAGACTTACCATCTGCTTAAGTTAGGGTAGGTACCTGCTACGAAAATTGAAAGAGCTGACGTTTTTTATTTTATTTTTGGTTAAAAATGAGTCATTGAAGGTTATACTAAAATAATTTTAAATTATGTTAAAAAAAACTAGCACACATTGAGAAAAAAATCAATTCCCCACTCTATACATACAAAAATCACCTTCAATTAAATATGCTGCTTCATCCTTGTACACTCTCCCAGCATCAAGACCTATTTTACATGTAATCCATATAGGAGGTAGTGAATAAAATAATTAGGGCCTATGTCATCTTTGGGAGTGTGTAGAGTGTACTTTTGAGGAAAATAATCGAGTCGTAGAACTACCCATTCTCATGCGACAAATATCAACTATGAACTAATGTTGTACGCGCGTTTGATGTGTTTTGCACCGGAGCTGAAGGGATCAATGAAGCTAGTAGTAACCTCGGAGCATCTTTCATTTACATGCCTGTAGAATCAGGACTGCGTTCCCACCTAACGCCAAAGTTCTAAAGCATGAATTCCCAACCGAAGTTCTTTCCGTTGGTTCGCCGCGAGGACCGAAATAGTAAAATAAAATAATGTGTCAATTTAATTATATATAATATCATGGTAGTGGATCACTTGATTCGTATTGAATTAAAGTCACCATTCGCACTAGTTTCACCAGAACGTACTGTAGAATACGTGTCCAAAGTTACCCTAAATTAGTTTTATCATACCCTATTCACGATAATGCAAGATTTTGCTTATTATTTGAGACAATTGGGTGATATTTTTGTTGGTAAGCCAAGGGTGAAGTATAAAATACTAGTTTTGAAGATAACTTACCTTGTTGGCGTGATAACACGAAATGCACAATTGAACACTACCTCCAAATTCAAAGCACCGCTTTGGCCATTGTTATGATTTTTCTAAAATAGTTCAATAATAATGAGATTTTTCTAAAATAGACAGTTCAATAATAATGGCTAGTTATATTCACAATTGAAAATAGAAATATTAGTTGTGGTAATAAATATTAGTTGTACATTAATATCCATAATGTTACCATTTTACCTAACCAGCAGCAAATAAATAAAATACACCTACTCAGGTTTTGTCCAATCGTATTGAAAATATGTTCATCCTACGTCCTACATACGTCTTAAAATTAAATCCACAAAGTGGGAATATTTAAACCCCCGCATACACACTTTCTAAAGATTTGTGATAAGTTTCTTGCTAACGCTTTTAAAAGTTTTTAAGTTCCGAAAAAAATATATGTTGTTTTTGAAGATAATATATTTACATTTGTTATGCCGAAACGTTATTTACGTGAAATTCTCTCGATATAAAAAAAAACGCAAAGTAAGCTCCAAAAATTATTAAAAAGACGTTTTGTTCTGTTATTCAATATGTTAAAGGCGTGAAAAAATTCACATTGTATATTTAAATACAACTAAAGCATTTATCGAGAAGTTTTTGCACTATTTCAAACGAGTCGTGTTTTAATTAAATATTTTCAACGTCGTTTTTTTAATATTAGCGTGCTCTCTCTAACATTCGTATTTACACATCTCCCTTTCAAACCATGTGATGATATAATTGTGACAAATAAATTGCCCCCTTTTTGAAATTTAGTTTTTTCACTGAGAAAATTTTTCTAAATGAGATTGTATCTGAAATAATAAAAATATATTTTGATTATATTTAAAGAGTTAATAACGATTGTATAATTAATTTCTCGATATCTCCAGAAATAAAATTACGAATTTTCAAAGTAAACTTCGGTGTTTCGCGACGTCACACGAGACAAAATTCAGTACAAATAATAAATAATTCGAATTGTAGTGATGTGGCAGCGATGCATTACTGCTGCGTAATTCGTGTCATCGTAATCGCCGTCACATCACACGCTTTTGGCCAGCCGCAAATATCAATATTTTGACAATTTTATCTTCGATAGGTATTATTCCGTATTCTCTAAAAAAATTAAAAGTTCTGTCTTCAGAGTGCTTCAATAATTTTATACATTTATAACATGAAATTTCGTTGTAGGAGACAACCTCATTGGTTATTCTCGCTTAGATGAAAATTCTCGCTTCGGGATTATTCCCCCAAAATAATTTACTCAGAAATTTATCCATCCCTACTGACACAATCATTGGATGTTGAGAAATATATTTGTCAAATATGTAAAATTATCAGGAAACGATGATGTGAGCTAACTTAAGATTTATAATATAAATGGGGCTTGCATTCATTCGGTAAGAATATAAAACTTAATTTTTGTCCTAAATTTTTTTTCAATAATTGCTCGATAAATTCTAGTAACGTGACTACTGAGTAGTCAAAAAGTGATATTTACTGATGATTAGCGTTAATAAGGTGCATGCGTGCATTTCACTAAATTCCACTGGTCGAAACCACATTAATTTTCCACCTCGGTTGGTCTTTATTGTATGGCTGACAGACTGCCTGGGAAAGTAAAAGCCTACTTGCCTAGTCACCTCCGTTATTCTCGGCATTTTTTTTCAATATTACCTCCACGTAAATCTTTATTATGTTTGGCGATGCTATTTCGAGAGCCTCTCCTTGGAAACTTCTTGTAAATCTTATTTTTTTGAGAAACCCGTGTCTCGTTTGTGGGTAGGAGGCATAAAAGAGGTTAAGTCATTCCACAGTCAAACCTTTGAACACGAAGAAAACGTAAAAACCGCCAATTGTAAGTTAACAAGTGGAAAAACTCAATCTTCGGCATGCTTTTGGTTTTTCTCCCGGTGCTGAAAATCACTGACGCTAGTTCATCGGAGCATCTTTTATTGTTACTACTGCAAGTACCTTCGATCATAGAAAATGGACTAGAAATGACAAAATAATTCTGTGATGCAATTCGATTCGCTTGTTTTTGTTGCAATCAAGACTACCCCTTGTACTGCAATCACAACGCACGTACAACGTATATGAATGAAGGCAAACCGTATTTCCGTCGTCTGTATTGGTTAAAATGCCAAGGTAATTTATTGGATTCGCTGGACATGCGGACGTCTCCTACCCCCACTTCCCACCCACTGACCCACCCCGTGGTACACCACTATTTGGACCCGGATTCCGGTAGGCACTTAGTTCCGACATCACAGCCACTGACAGGGATGTATCTAATGTAGTGCGTGGATTGTATTGCTCAATAACTGCTCGGACCTTTCCCGGCAAATATCCGGACATTTCCCCGTAACTATTCGGACCTTTCCCGGCAATTATCCGGACCTATCCCAGAAATTTCCCTTGATCCCCTTGATAGGTAGTAGAACACGTATTGCGCGGTTTAATTGTTTTGTTTCTGCTCCATGTTGCCGTTTTGTTCGATTCGTTCACTGAGCTACAATAGAAGCACTCACGTTTAGATTAACCGCAATACAAACCAAAAGGCAGACGTTTATGGTTATATACCTTTATACTTGTACTTACATTGTGACTTCAATATTTTTCCGGTGTGTCCCCATACTGTCGGGTGGTCAAGTAGTGACCATCTTTAATTGAACCAAATTATGTACACAATACAACTCAGTAGTTGGTCTCCCTCTTACAAAATTCACGTTAATAACATTGAGCGATTACAAAAAAAATTTCTACGTTTTATAAAATTTAAATTAAATATCCCACTAGAAGACTTACAATATCATTGGAAGACATGCGTACCTGTTCAGATCATATTTCAAGCAAACTTCTTCAAGAGAAACTTCCAAGCGCGAAGCAATGACATCGATGTTTAACTGCGTTTTAAGATCAAAACTAGAATACGCATCTGCTTTTTGGGCCACATGCCAGCAACAATTACAGCAATTACAGGTCCCTTACAGCAACAGCGATAAAATAACAAACCACATTATTTTATTTTTAACCCATACCTCTGGAACGCTATAAATTGTTCGTACCGAACACTTATCGCCAGGTAGAACTGCTATATATTCCACATGGCGAACGATTGTGTTGGTCCAGCATAGCATGACAAAGGTGCTACATTATATATTTAGATCTCTCGACATTTAAAAAAAACATTAATTATAAAGATTTTAAAATGTTCAATGAGCTCCCTTTAAATGTTAAGGAAGCTAAAAGTCTTTGTGGGTTATGCCTCAATGTTGTGAAATCCAAATTTTAGTACGTAGGTAACAGAATATTATTATAGTAGTTTAAGAATATATATATATAAAATTTTAAATATAAATATATTTTAAGTTATGTAAATTATTATTTACTTATTGGTTTAGATTTAATAAATTAGTGATACTATGGAATTTTGAAATATCTAAAGGGTTTTCCAATAAGAGGTGTTATTTTGAATAGCCCGCTATTTCGGTAGATGTTACTTTTGAAGCTGTAATTTTTGGCATTTGACAAGTAGAAACTACACCATTAATAAAAATGGAACGATACACGCTTCAACAACATTGAAATTATTAAAATTCACTATAAAAATGGTGAAAATTTGGCAGAGACGGTTCGTAAAACTCGAACATTTTTGGGTCGTCGTGAAGCACCTTGTCGGACCGCAATACAGAAATTGGTGGTAAAATTCGAGATGAATAAAACCCGTGCACGTCGCTCAAGAACAGCCGAGAATATTGCTGCTGTAGCCGAAAGTGTTGAAGAAAACCCAGGTTTGTCCATTCCTCGTCGTTCTTTGGAATTAGGCATTCCACAAACGTCATTACACCGTATTTTGCATAAAGATTTGTGTCTTAAGGCTTATAAAGTTCAGTTAACACAAGAACTCAAGGCGGCCGATCATCAACATCGTCGTGTCTTTGCTGATTGGGTCCTTGAAATGCGTGAAAATGATCCGGAATTCCATCGAAAAATCATCAGAGTGATGAGGCCCATTTCCACCTCGGTGGCTTCGTCAACAAACGAAATTGTCGCATCTGGGGCTCGGAAAACCCAAGAGTTATTGTTGAAAAGCCTCTCTATCCTCAACGTGTGACTGTTTGGTGAGGTTTATGGTCCGGCGGAGTCATTGGACCTTACTTTTTCGAAAATGAGGCTGGAGCAACAGTTACGGTGAATGGATTGCGCTATTGAAAGATGATTGATGATTTTTTTTAGCCGGAATTGGATGGTATTGATCTGGACATCGTTTACTTTCAACAAGACGGCGCTATGTGCCACACAAGCAACGAAACCATTGATCTTTTACGGGAAAAGTTTCCGGACCGTGTTATCCTCGAAGAGGTGATCACAATTGGCCACCGAGATCTTGTGATTTAACGCCTTGCGACTACTTCCTTTGGGGCCACGTGAAAGAGAAGGTCTACGCCAACAGCCCAGCGTCGATTCAAGACCTCAAAGATGGAATTCGTGAGGCTATCGAGGACATAAGGCAGCCACTTTGGGATTTGGTTATGGAAAATTTCTCACTATTAACGGCATACCTTCCTCTTTATAATGAAATAAACATTCGATCATTTATATTAAAAAATTGCATTTTTCTTTGAATATCAAAATAACACCTCTTATTGGAAAACCCTATTTTTATCTGTCAACCAAAAATATAAGACACTACATCATTGGTTCCGTGCATAAAGGTATTTGCATTGTTTAGTAATAAAAAGTTTGTGAGACGTGAGACTTTATTTGGGGAGATCCGGGTTGTTACTACTAGTGGCTATTATACGTTACTAACATGACCAATCTCACAGTTAGTACCTTTTGACATCTATATATAAACCGAAGCCTAAGTAGAATGACAGAGGAAAACAGACATCAGAAGCCTCATAACTCGTTGCGTGTCACGCTGGTGTCAAAAGTATCATTTTACACGATATTACGTTTTTCTCAGGTACCTGTAGGTACCCCAGAAGCATGCACACATTAAAATTAAGTCTTTCTGAAATACCGACTTCGAACTGATCAGTGATCACCATTTTATTTTTGACATTTCCGTCTAATTCTCAGTAAAATCCAGGCCTTCCGTCAGATTTCCGTCGGGCTTTTGTTATAACTTTTCCTACTATGAATTCAAATGACCGGTTTGACCGGTCATTTGAGCTCAGTGGCTGAGTAGTAATCGCGTCAGGGTCCCATCCAGGCGTAGTGTGTTCAATTCCTCGGCTTGCTAAGTCCTCCATCACGACACTTTCGATTTCTGTGATGGTAGTGGGAGATTTTCACATATGGTCAGGTTATTCGTAACCTGGGAATGTTTGTCTTTCTTTTAAAAAAATGTGTATATTATTTCTCCAAGTCATACCTACTAAACAAACATAATTAAATAACAGTTAATTAACAGTTAATTCATTAACTAACAGTAATTATGTTAACAGACGGGTTGATTCACAGAATTCGAACAATTCATTGAATATTTAGTTCTGTGAAAGTTCTGATATCAAATTCTGAAAAACAACCCATCTAGTTGTCATCATTTGACATACGATTAGCCATTTAAAAAAAAAATGAATGATCCCTTTCATCCCGGCGATTCTCAGGACGGGTTTTTTCACAGAATTTGAACAATTCATCTAATTTCAAAGTTAATTTTCAAATTCTGTGAAGGTTCTATTCAAGTTCTGTTATTATATCATTATTGGCCAGTTGTCGTCAATCTGCCTCCGCTATGCTCTCCGGTCTGCCCAAAGATGCCAGATGTCTTGAGTTCATTTTCGTATAGCGCTTTAATGACTCTTTTCTATATGGGTCGGCATACATAAGCAATCCCTGCTAATCGACTGACTGTCACGCCTCAGGGTATGAAGAGTCAATGGGTCAAAAATGTATACATTTTATCTTATCACACAATTACTTCGCGAGGATGGGTTGGGAAGATGGAATGTCACACTACTCGCCTGGTGCATATTTCTTTCTTCATCAACGTCATGTCCTCTTGCCATAATACATTCTCCGTCCATCCGTTCAAACCATGAAAAAGTTCCTTTTTAAATAATTTTTATTACACTTATTTGGCCTTTGCATTATTTCCGAATCCCCTCGTTCCTAATTCAGGCACCGTTTTACGGCGAAGCAATACCAAGTGCAAAAAATCATGTTTTTTTACATTAACCCCACATAAGAGGCCCTGAAGAGAATAATTTCCCTTCTTTTGGGATTCTACGTTGAGGGTCTTTTTAAGGAAAGGAAGGAGAGGAAGTTCTGGGAAGGTAAAAGGTATGAGGGGTGGGTAGGAATCTAGGGATCAATGTATACAGGAGTGATGGATATATTTCTCCCACTGCAGTGCAAGGCGACGGGTCGAGATAGCAGTTGTCAATGGGTCTCCCCATACCAGTCTCTCCCGATCTGGCACGCCACGGAGCTGGTGGGCAGGAGCATCCCGAACACACCTCACCCGATGATCCCGGCCACCCCTGCTATATCACCAAACGTAGCAAACCACTTAGGGTGGCCTGTGGCAGAGGTGTCGGTTATCCAATAATAAATCCACGTATATGCAATTGGCAGTTTCAAAAATAGAGACATTTTAAAATATTCGCATTCGCCCAACTGTCGCCGCGACAAAAGTCGCTCGTGTGTGCCTGGACTTGAACACGATTCATCGCTACTTCTTACGTCTCGGTTGTATTGGTTTACTTTTTCTGAAAGGAAATCAACGCTGAGAGCAGATTACTAACTTGGCCATACAAAATTAATATCTCATTAAGTCGAGCGTTTTACGATTTCTAAGAACAAGTATGTATCGTGTTTTACTTAACCCTTCAGATTCGAAGATTCTTTCACCAACGTTTACTGAAACTCAGTGGAAAATTAGATTTCTCGAGGCTTTAATTAGGTACCTAGGTTACAATTATTTTTTATGTCGTAATACTAGGAATCTACATAATGTGATGTGCTGAATTTTTTTAATATTAACTCCACACAGGAGGCCCTGAAGAAAATAATTTCCCTCAGGGCTTATGTCATCTTTGGGAATGCTGTGTGGAGGGTCTTTTTGTGGAGAGGAAGGAGTGAACATGGGTCTTGAAGAGTCCCATGTTGTAGGAGGGAATAAACACAGAGGCCGGCAGTTCGTTCCACAGCCGAGCTTTTGAACTTAAGAACGGATCGTAGAAGCGACCCGTTCTCATGTGACAAGTGTCAACTGTGTACAAATGTTGGGCGCGCGTTTGGCGGGTATCCCGACTACGCACCGGTGCCGAAGGGATCAATGACGCTAGTTCCTCAGAGCATCTTCCATTGTAATACCGATAGAACAAGGACAACATACTTACCTGACGCCTGTGCTCTAAAGATTGCAGTCCGTTTGTTAAGATTGGGGAATCTATCAAACGGACCGCCCGTTTTTGCACAGAGTCTAGGGTTTTTTTCAGGTATTTAGGGGCTCCGGACCAGAGATGGCTGCCAAATTCGACAGTAGGGCGCACTTGCGATTTGTACAGGGTCAGCAGTTGTGTATTATTAAAGTATCTGCGGGCCCTGTACAGTACGCCCAGCTTCTGAGAGGCCAACTTTACTCTGGCTTCGATGGAGCCCCCGTACCTGAGCTGGTCACTTATGGTTATACCAAGCATATCAATGGAAGGCCTGTTCGGAAGATTGCTTCCGTTGAAGGAGACTAGATTATCATTTGGATCCCTTTTAGACGTAATCAGACAGGATTGGGTCTTTGAAACATTAAATTCGACGAGATTATTTTTACCCCAGGAGGAAATACTCTCGAGATAACCGTCCATTCTCTGCTTCAAAGCCCTCCGAGCCGTTGGAGTTTGTGTGCCCTTTGGGGGCTTGTCAAACAAAAAGCTATCATGAACTGTACTGTCATCCGCGTAACAATGAATCGGTGCACATGTCAAAAGGTCATTGATGTGCAACAAAAACAAAGTCGGAGACAGAACCGATCCCTGTGGGACGCCAGCATTTATGGAGTGCGAGGAAGAGGTGAAACCGTCAGCAACCGCCTGAATCGACCTATCCCTTAAAAAGTCAGCAATCCACGTACACAGGGATGCGGGAAGTCCGTAAGAATGCAATTTGTTGACAAGTCCTCGGTGCCAGACCCGGTCAAAGGCCTTGGATATATCTAGTGCGACCGTTTGGGTCTCACCGTGACGTTCCAGGCACCGCCCCCAAACATGCGTCACATACGCGAGAAGATCACCGCACGAGCGGTTCCGCCGGAATCCGTATTGACGGTCGTTGATAATTTTGTTCTTCTCGAGGTATGTGAGCAGTTTGTCGTTGATCACACGTTCCATCACTTTGGACAGAACTGATGTGATCGCTATGGGGCGGTAGTTGGCCGGGTTGGAGCGGTCACCTTTCTTGGGAATAGGGTGAATGACCGCTTTAAATTAATTAGAGATGTAAATCATAATATACTCGTTATCGCTCTATGGAAACGACGCTTGAAATGGTTCTATCCGTTTTTAGTTACTACAACTAATGAGCGTAATGAGAAACCATACTTCCACTGGCAGGCAGTCTCCTACCCTGTTGGCATCTTTAGCCTCACACAATTCCCCAAAACATGAGAAACCATAGTTCCACTGGCAGGCAGTATCCTTCCCTGTTCGCTTCCTTAGCCTCACACCATTCTCCAAAACATGAGAAACCTCAGTTTTTTTTCACTGGCATGCAGTCTCCTTCCCTGTTCGCTTCTTTAGCGTCACACCATTCCATAAAACAGGAGAAATCATAGTTCCACTGGCAGGCAGTCTCCTTCCCTGTTCGCTTCTTTAGCGTCACACCATTCCTCAAAACATGAGAAATCATAGTTCCACAGGCAGGCAGTCTCCTTCCCTGTTCGCTTCTTTAGCGTCACACCATTCCATAAAACAGGAGAAATCATAGTTCCACTGGCAGGCAGTCTCCTTCCCTGTTCGCTTCTTTAGCGTCAAACCATTCCATAAAACAGGAGAAATCATAGTTCCACTGGCAGGCAGTCTCCTTCCCTGTTCGCTTCTTTAGCGTCACACCATTCCTCAAAACATGAGAAATCATAGTTCCACTGGCAGGCAGTCTCCTTCCCTGTACGCTTCTTTAGCCTCACACCATTCCACAAAATATGAGATGTTATAGTTCTACAAGAAAGCCGTTGGAATTATTCAAAAATCTATTTCAATCCTCGGTTTTTAGATACAAAATTAACCTAATATTCACAAGTGCACACACATTTAGCCATGACTCAACGCCACCAATAAACTCGGTCAACTAAACCCACCCCTTTCAACAATGTTCCCTAATCACTCGTACCGTAAATGTGTAAATAAGAATAATAATATTTAATTATAATATATATCTAGTTATAGTATGCGACATACGGTTGTTGCGTACAAATGTGTCCTGGCGGATATTAAATGCGGGGGCCCTATTATTATTGAGGTCGCGATGAGAAAGGGTTAAACATGTGCTCGGCGATCAGTGTCTCTCAAACCGGGGATTTTTTAATGAAATTTCATGCTCATATGGATGCATGATGATATATATTTTTAGATGTAATTAGTAAATAAATAAAAAAAAACATTTTAGGGGAACAGTAATGTAATTAATAAAGTTGAACAATAAAAATATATGTAGGTACTTTAAATACATACCTTTTGCAATCTTACATAAATTATACGTAACTTTTGTGTTTTTTTCAGACTTAAGTCCTGTCTTTCCCTACCGGATAAATAAACGTTTTTTTTTTAAAATTAAATAGTAATATTATTGAAAATATAAATATAGAAAATAAAAACTTAAAATTGAAATGGTGTTTTACAAATCAAATGTAATAAACTAAACTGGAATTTTTAATTAATGAAAAAAAAAATTTTTGCTACCCTGGATAACAAACATCCTATGATGCCCCTGAGACATTTTGACGTGAGAGGAAAATTGTATCCCTAAAATACTTATATACCTATATTTTTATTTTCTTATACAATGAACATTTTCATTCTTTACCCTCTCAGGCTCTCTTATCCATTTGTATATAGTCCGTGTCTTCTCCCTCTTTCACCCATTTAGTATTTCAAATATCATGTAATTTAATTTGTTTTTTTTTTTTTTTAATTTTTTTTATTATATCGTTGTTCTGCTCCGGAGGAAACACGTTCGTGTCCGATTATAATTCGGATTTAATCTCAAGCAATGTTTATACAAATATGTTTAAATATTTTTCTAAACACGGGTATGTATAATATGCAAAATTATTTTTAAAAAAAAGTTCGCTGCGAAAAAACTGTATTAGATGGATTTTACTTAATACGAATAGGTTTTGGTACAACTTTGCATTACCAATCCGAATAAAAGATACATTGTTAGATCGTAACATCTACCTATATATACTACGTAACATTGTGGGGCTATATAGACAATAGTTGACAGTTAGAAAAAATGATTTGTCTTACTTATTCTCGCATTAATAGTTGAATTAAAAATTGTAGTACAAAAAGTGGTTGGTAAATATAAAAATGTGAAGACTACATAGACAAAAGTTGACAGTAAGAAAAAGTGGTTTGTCTTACTTATTCTTGCATTAATAGTTGAATTAAAAATGTTATACAAAAAGTGGTCGGTATATATTGCAATAAAGGTGAGCCTGTGACAGACCAAGCTATATTTTAGTGGCTTGGCTTATTTCAGTATATATGCTGAAATAGCCTAAGCCATTGTGAGTATAGCGTAAAGCATCGTCTACCTTATGGCAAAAACGTCACATGCTTTCTAAATTATTTATATCTAAATCTCGTAGAAAGAGTTTGTTTCTGTTTTTTATTAATTGTTTGGTATCGTTTACGCGCGGTAGTAATGGCATAACGAAGACATATTTGTTTGTTGGATGAAGCATTTACAAAAAAACCACAACTACATACATAACTGCACCCGCTTCTAGTAAATTCTTAAAGATCATGCCATTCAAATCGACGCTTGAGAAAGGGTATAGTTCGACGAACCTTCAAAAATGTATTTAGGCGTGATTATGAATCATTGGTGTGTACAAAATTGTGTTTTATTTTACAAAATAGTGATAATTATTGATATCGTGTCCGTTGTTTTTGTGACGTTCTTTGATATTCTTTGACGAATGACTTGGTATAGAGAGCAACTATTATTTTCATGTAATGTTTCTTTAAAAATGAAGCGTTCTCACGTTCTCACTCACTAACAGAATTTGAATAGGACTTTCACAGAACCCGTAAATGAACGTTGAAATTTGATGAATTGTTCAAATTCTCCGAAACAACCCGTCCTTACCTTGTTCTGAAAATATCACTAGAGCGGTGATGATCAACCTTTTTAGCCGGGGTCATGTTATTCATTTTCAATTTGTTCGCGGGCCAGAGAGGGTAGAATACATGCAGTTTGACGTGGTTAACTTTGCAGTCAACAGTGTCCCAACGCCAACCTAATTTCTAAAGGGTGCTTTTGATAAAATAACAATCATAGAAAATGTGTTACATCTCCAAGGCCAAAATATTAAATAAATAATAAATATTTAAGTACAAAAAATATACCTAGTCAAACCAATGAATAGGTACTGTTGATTTTATCGTTCAGAAAGACAAACAAAATTTTGAAGAAAGACTTTTTTATATCATTGAAGAAGAATATAATACCAATGAATCTAAATGAAACAAAACAAGACACAGAAAAATACAAAGATAACGTTCACAACTAGGAATCGAACCCAGGATCTCTTGTCTCACCGGGACATGCGTCTTAAACCACTCGACCATTGGGACCTATTTTTAAGTTTATAAATCCTTAAGTTTTTCGCTAAAGCCTTGTGCAAAACAGATCAGAAGCATTTTATTTTTGTTTTCGCTTTTTTTATATTTTGACTTAGCGAAGTGGGCCACACGAAAAGGCCGCATGAGGTCCGCAAGCCGCGGGTTGCTCATCACTGCACGAGAATATAAAAAATATAATTCTTGCCGCCTTGGTGACTCTTTGCGACTTCAAAATGACCTTTGACCCGATGCTACAGTTCCATAAACAGCCTTATTTCCCACATAGTGCTGAATTCCTTCAAATTATTTACGATTTTTTTTATTTTTAAGAAAGACAAAACACCCTGACAATTTTGAAAATCTCCTATCATCACCACAGTAAGCGGAAATTATTGCTTGTCCTGTTGTTATTTGTTGTTAATTATTGATTATCCGCCGCCGCCGCCGCAACCTAGAGAAACCTCATCCCATAAACCCGGGCACCCCTGCTAGGTAACCGAAAGGTAATCTATGGCAGAGGTGTTGGTTTTCCAATAAATAGTTCCCGGGGCGGCGGTTATCACACGCCTCCCAAATAGTATAAAGTCTTACTTGCTCCCGGGCTCCGGGTAGTGGAGTTCTTACCTGCTAATTTACTATGCATAAAGAAAATACAGGTGCTTTTAGTATTAATAATTTGTTTAGTATCTTCCTTCGTCGTGGTTAGTTACTGCTTTGAAACCTTTTAGTGTTCTTAACTTTAGTGAGGCCCCATATCCCCAGGAACACCATTCAAGTATTATTACCACAACCCTATGAAAAAATATAATACATACATTTATGACTGCTAACATAAAGTAAAAGAAAAACGTTACGAGACTGAAGTTTCTTCATGGTACAGTATTAATTTTAGTAATAGTACGTTTTAGGAAAGTACCTATATATATTATCAAACTCCTTTTAAAAGTTGTGTGGCGAAACTTTAATACTCTACCCACAGTTTGTAGTTATTCGCTCCTCGCTTGTACGATAGAAAATTGCTTTTAACAGGTTTCGTATAGAAAACCAATTGGTGTAAAATAATGTGTTTAATTTGAAGAGATTGCTGTCTGGGTATTCGAAAAACTTTTATATTAAATTTTAATTTCGACGACTTTCTAATTCGGCTAGCCAACTCTAAAGCTTGTCTATTTATAATTTTAGGCATTACGAACAATTATATAAAACATTTTTTTTACAAACTTCTTATTATAAAAATGACTACATACCATCTATACACGTACAAACCATCACATACTAGAGCAGACCCGTGAAAAATCATATAGCCGAGACAGCTGAATTCTTGACCAAGCAGTAACAAATTTTAAAATGTTAATTGAATAATTTTCTGTTAAAATATTATATTACAGGTAGGTACTTATCACTTATCTGAATTCTTCACACAATTTTAAAAATGAGACTTAAATTCAAAGCAAATCCGAGTTCATTGAACCATAGTTACACACAACCAAAATTCGTAACGAGTATATAGGTCGACCGGATTCGGTTGCACTCAACTTTCTTCGGGACAATAGAAATATATTTTTTATATTTCCAGTTTATATTTATATTTACGATTTCATCACTTTAAATTTCCATTGTGCTGAAAAGAGGGTTGAGTGCAACCGAAACCAATTGACCTATATAAATCAATAAAGTGGTTTAAAGCAAAGTATTTTTTTAAAAATTATCTGAATCAAGCCACAAAAGTTCTTAGAAAATTAAAAAAAAATAGTCGTCGGTTTGTTTGGTTTCAGTGATTTTTGGAATTATTGTTGATTTGGTTGTTATTTACTTTACTTTTAAATCGTATTGGAGATGTTTCAAAGCAATTTTATGTAAATTGTGACTGTGATCTATCGAGGGGTTCGAAGGAGTACAACCATAATTCACATGCCGTCTAGCCGTTTACCACGTTTCATGCTGTGCGTGTGAGGGCGTCCCGTTGATCTATAATAATTGGCCGGTAGCTACTTTATACGTCCTTCCCCTTGTCGAAAGACTTGGTTTGACTGAATTGATGAATGATTGTGCATAATTCACTCACCGGACAGAGTACGCGTACGAACCATATTTGTGCTCCCGCGAACACGAATCCTACAACAAATACACGGCAGAAGGGATGTAGAGTACAGCTAGAACGGTCTGGTCTGGATCAATAAAGAGGTTTGCTCGTTGCAACAGGTCCATTTCCACACATTACCATTACGAAGCGACTTCGTATGTGTAGTGTGTACAAATATATTGCAATTCAATCGTACCCGACACCGTTCCGCTATCCCCCCTTGCCTCTTACCAACCCTCTTAGGGACCACCCTTCGCAGGGGAAAGTAGTTATGCGACTAATGGAGTGGTACGAGATTTATGAAGCATTTCATTTTACATGGAACCCACACAATCTACTATCACAGACATGCATTTTTAAAACAAAGTACATTCAATCTTTCGCACGGGTTTCGGAAATTCTCCAACTCTTTTCTTATTGGCATTTTTTAAAGTGCGGCTGAGCTTACCAGTCGGAACACGTCCGGGAGTTGGAGCTAGAGCTCGGAGTAAAGCGTAGCAGGTAAGGCTGTAAGCTGTAGGATTAGCTAAGGATGCGTCATAAGTTAATTTAATCGTAATAAATGCGCCCTCGACAGTCTGTTGCACAATTACATATTTCATGAATATGCACCAATCATATACTTTAAAGATATCACAAAAAGTCTTCATTTTCGCATTATCATTTTTTGTGAAAACGTTATTAGTTATTAGTTATTACTAAACAAAAATGTAAATATACCTTAACAAATGCCTACTTGTCACTAAGAGATGAATAATAATAATAATAATAATAATAATTGGATAATTTTTATAGCGCCGTTTTTGTGAAAAATCACCTCAAGGGCGCTGCAACTATTTTAAGGATCTTTTTTCTTTTGAGGTTATTATTTTATTTTAGTTAATTAATGTACACAACGGACAGGGGTTAACATAAAAAAAAAATATAAAGGAATAACAAATAATACATACCAACCGTCCAGTAACGATGTACAACAATATGTGAACATATATTAATAAGTTAGTATGTTAAAAATACAAGAGACGAAATTTTGTTAAGTTGTGTTGAAAAGGGGAGGTAATCGCTAAATATGTTTGGAATCTTGCCACTTCTGTGGATATTATACAATAAGTTTGTGAAACGGTTAAGTTATTGGTTCTCTGGAAAGGAATATGGAAAGTTTCGATAGTTTAGTAGTAGTTTCTTAGTAGACGGTAATTGATATAGATTTTGATTGAAATCTAATTCATGATAATGTATTTTTCATTTCCATTTCCAATAATACCTTATCCATAATACATTTTTTATCTATTCATATCATAATGTTATTTTCTGTTAGCTATTAGAAATAGACATTAGCACCCTATTGCACGTGTTGGTTTTTTAATACATTTTGAATTGATTTCATGTTCCGTGTTCAATTCACAATTGATCCATGTAGCAGCCTCTCGGAAAAAGACCTTATCAAAACACCTACACAATATGTGACATGTATTTATGCGGGTACCTAATATACCACGCAATGGCGGGGAGTAACCGCTGAGCCAGACACTGCTGTACACTTTCAATAGACGAATAAACATGTACTGCTCTCAATAACGATATTCAGTCTGACTCTTGAAATTCAATTTCCTCTAACCTTTCTTCCGGCCCCGATAAAATGTATTCTCTTCCTTCTGCTTGCAGTCAATGCATCGGTGTTTATCTCGACAAAGAGATTTTCTTATTTTCTGCTGTAGATAACGTGGGAATTTTGCGGTTTTTATTCCTTTTTCCGTTTTTGTTTTGCGAACTTATTCCGTCGCGGCAGCATGTATTGCTATAATAGGTCAATTTATTGAATAAATCTCAGTCTTCCGGTTTGCTCTGTTCACAATTATATTTTATGGACCAAAGTTAACAATAAGCTATAGATAACGGTATCGTGGCAGATATTATTCACTATTTAGACGTGTGCAAATACATTAAACGTTAGTTTGTTGTGAAGAGAGGATAACAACTGGTAAATGCGAATGTTGGCATATAAATGCTGACTCATTAACATTTAAAAAAAAGAATCACTGCCGACGGAAGCCGATCATTACGAGCTTATTTATAGATTGGCAATGCGAAGCCGTACCCCCGCAGAGGTCGGGGGGAGGACTAAGGTCCTTGGTTGCGAAACGTTGTTCGTTTCTTTAAATTTTAAAAATCCCACTGCCAGACTTCGACCGCTTTGACAAATGAATTTCCCGTTTTCATCTGTTTTTAAGTACTATCCGTCTTACTAATTAGATTCATACACGCCCGTTCAAAGTTGGTGTGGTAAAGCTGGCTTCGAGCCTGGTTTAAGATAGTTTTAACCAAACAAACGCCATGGTAATAAGTCAAGTTTTCATTGTTCTGACCTTACGCGCCGCGTAACATTTACATCGCGTTTTTTTAGCAAGGCTGTATGTATTTTGATGGTGACAGTACAACAGCAGATGGTTCGCAATTATATTTTATTTTATCCCGGTGCTATTTTGTCCTCGTGCTTATTGAACGTACCTACTACTACGTTATGAATTATGATTCATGAATGAGTATTTTTATATTTATGATGAGAGCCATTGTTGAATTTTATTATTATACAAACTTCAGTTGGCATACCGAGTGCTCACCGGAGGCTATCCTTCGGCGGGCCGCTAGAAGCTAAAACCACGGGAATTCGCAGCTGAAATCTAGTGACAATGACCGACTGAACATTATTGAAATGTTCGTATTGCTATTATAATATTATTTACCTGTATTTCAATTATTTTAATCACCTACCTACCTCTATATAATTATTAATAATTAACCTGGGTAGTAAAAATACTATCCTATACAAAACTTTAAATTATGTTTGAGGCCAAAACATCCAAAGATTTTCAATATAAGGACCTTAGAATATAATAAAATATAATCCTTTATATATTTTTTTATGTCTTATATTTTATGGCAAACCTTCATATTTTCAATATTAAGGTTTATGGCAAATATTAAGGTTTATGGTTTATGGTAAACCTTAATATTTTCAATATTTCAATATATTCAAAATATTAAGGTTTGTCATAAAATTCTTGTTAGCAAACTGGCGAAAATTGGCATAACCGGTAACGTACTATCCTGGTTTAAGAATTATCTGTCTAATCGAGAGCTTACTGTCAGCATTAAAGGTCAACTGTCCTACAATTTTACAGCTACAAGCGGCGTGCCCCAGGGATCACATCTAGGACCCATTATTTTCAACATATTTATAAATGACGTTACAAATGTATTTAAACGTGTCTTTATTTTGATGTTCGCAGATGATATGAAAATTTATTTATTTGTACCTATATTTTGTTAGCTCGGATATTTTTTTATATAACCTATATTGATCATATAAGATTTAAGATCTGCAAAATTTAAAAAAAAAATTATAAATAAATAAAGTTGTAGATACATTATTATCTGTAAAAGCCCTATGGGCGTTTAAATAAATAAATATTTTTTTAATCAGACGTTATATCAATATCTAGCCGTCCTAAGGCCTAGTAGTTTCGCAGAAATTCAAATGTAACCTTGTCATCAAATGGCCACACACCGCCATTTTTTTTGACAGTTAAATGTTAAATGCCGATTTTTTTGACAATTAAATGACGATTCTCGGTCCATTTCAGCTTTCGAACAAATTGTGATCAGCATAATAGGACAACTATCGTGTTCTTAAGCTTATCAGTTTGTTACAATATAATAAAAAATCGATGTTTAACCTCTCAAATACAAAAAACAAACAAAATGGCGCTGAATGGCTATTTGATGACAAAGGTATATTTTAATTTCTGTGAAACAACTGGGCCAAAGTCTTTTCTTTCTTTTTAAAGTCAAACAGATATTCCTGTAATATTATCATTTATAATTTCTGTAAGGAAACTCCTTAAGGCGATGCCATACGTAGTAATGCAAAATCATGTGTTTTTAGTTTGAAAATTTGGTCGCCTAGAAATGTTTCAGATGCTTTAATTAAATACTGCGAGTAGAATACATCTTGGCCTTCGAAATAATCGAGTATTTTTTAGATAAGTCTTTTTATAAGCCCAGCAAAAAAATAATGTATAAGGCCTATGAAAACTGCTTTAAAGTTCAAAATCTCCTACTTACGAACCCATTTTCGGTTTTGATTTTATTGTATAATGTGGCAAATTAAGTTATTTATAAAATGATCGAAAAACAATTTAATATTTATGCCTGAACATCCACAAAATAAAATAAAAGGCACTTTTTGGCCAATTTTTTTTTCTTGCATAAATCAAAACAGGCGGATGGTGTTAAGCGGGAATTTAAACCTTATCGCCATCTACGTAAGGGTTGTTATTGATAGCGGCTCAATTTATAATATTACACGACGTAGTGCATCGCCTTAAGTATTATAAGTTAGTTAATCTGATTTCATTTAATATTTCAGCAATCAGTTCTGACCGTTGTATTTCCAAGGAATACTTTTGATTCAAACAGTTATTTAATAAGTTATCATGGTCTTCTACCATCTCTTATGCTGCGTATACTTTTGCGAACCGAAACGCGAGCCGAGCCTCGAATTATGGGAAAGGAACGAAGCAACAGGAAATGGCGCGAATCGCCGCTTGCGGCTGCTTCGTTCCATTCCCATAATTCGAGGTTGCGCTCGCGTTTGCAAATATATACCCAGCATTAGATTCTGAATTTATAAGTCATTTTAATTTATTCTATACATATTGATCTTTTTTGAGTTGCATTCTGCCAATAAGTCTAGTTGATTCTTACAATCCCTTTGTAAGACACTTACTCAGTTATTAACCTCTGTGAGAAGCCATCCTTGGAGATAGAGGTCCAATTCCGACTTCCACGACCATATCTTCCAATCCCAAGAGGTTATCTGCTATTTACTTTTATTCTTTAGTGTTTGTGTCCATTACTGTTATGATCTTACATCTGAGAGATCCGTTGGAACCTCTCGTTATGTTTTATGAGAAATAGAGTCGCAACAGCGTGGTGGTGTTATAAGTATTCTGTTGATAGCTCCTCTGCAGGCTTTCTCTATTCCCAGAAAAAGAGGTTACAGCGGACTCTCAGCGGCAGGATGATAATTACGGAAATAGATGTTGATTGCGGTTTTTGTGATAGTGATCCTGACGGTATACCTATACTTTGAGTATCTCCCCGGTGAGAGACCACCATTCAGGATCGAAACGTTGCTTAAAATTGTTTTAACCTTCTCACTATTTGTTGAGTTTCTGATTGCTCCGCGCTGCACGGAGAGCCAAGGATACCGATATTCCCGGACGCCTGTAATATTTGAGGACTTGGTGATCTTCCTCCGTTTTCACTTTGCCAGTGCCAGTTGCCATGAGTTTCTTCAGCCCCAACAGACAGTGTTTGATTTTTTACGGTGTTTGTCTGTTGTTGTTGCAGAGGCCCTGCTGCAGAGCCGTCCGCTGCCGCACATCCCGGCGGCGGTGCCAAGCGCGGCCGGCGAGCCTGCCGAGGGCCCGGCGCCCGCGCCGCTGGTCGCGCCCCCCGCGCCCACGCTCCCCAGCGGCTCGCTGGACTCGGCTAACCGCTGGACCAGTAAGGAGAACCTGCTTGCGCACCATGACGATGACGATCCCCAGCTGTTCGTCGCGCTCTACGACTTCCAGGCCGGCGGGGACAACCAGCTCAGCCTAAAGAAAGGTTAGTTTTTTAAATATTTTTTTTTCCATGATTTTCTTTGACTTTTGATCAATTTTCTTCCTTCCCGTGTTCTCCTTTGATGGCGGGTTTTATTAAGTGTTCAGTGTGCATATATTATCATTCTTATTTCCATCTTCCATTTTTCTCGCTATGAGCTTCCGTTATACAGGGTGTCCGGGGGTAAAGTGCACTAATTTCGAGCGGAGTAAAAAAAAAATAGCTTTTCCGAAATTCCATGTTTTAGGGGCACTTTTCAGGTAAAAATGCAAAATTAGTCCGCCGTATGGAATTGGCTTTATTATTTTGCGCTGCTGCTAAATCTACCGTCCCGCGCCATCCGCTGCTGTTCCGTCAATGTTTACTTGCCGTGCTTCATGTCAATGACTTTTATTTTACTTGCAAAGGATCTGATAATTTAATGTATCTATACTCTTATCTCCTATTCATGGACACTCTGGTTTGAGAAATTTTCTATTATCTACGGGTATTGTGATTTCAGTACATTTAAATAAATGTCAGTGTCCACCATCAAAGAAGTGCTCGAGCCGCCACTGCATTACAGTAATCCATTGAAGACATGCCGCATCTTAAATTTAAAACAATATAAGTCTAATAGAATTATTAACATAAAAATATAACATGTCACCGGTACGTCCAGCTCCCTCCGCAGTTTAAAGAAAATTACCTTATTAGAGTCATACATCAAGACATTTCAATCCTTCCAATGCATATCCATTTAAGTCCTGCCTCATCAGATGTCTAAACAATATGAGCCCATTAAAGCCAATCACAAGCGTCAAGCACAATCGTTCATGAACCGCATCCTTCTTGACAGCCAGTGAGTGAAAGGTGGTCATGACTGATGAAAGATTGTGTGATTTAATAGTGGCATTCTGCATTGTGTGTCGACGATTAGACATGACATTGTTTTCTTTTCTCTGTTTGGTCACGCCATATTTTTCATAGACCAGCCAGTCGTCTTGTTGACACGGGGCTGGGAGTCAAAGAGGCGATCAGAGAAACTGTGAAGCTGTCTACTACACTTTCGTACTCAGGCCTCTTGGGGCAGTCTCGGCAAGAGTCCACAGCAGGCATGTTAAATCAGCTGTAGCCGAATAAATATATCAATAAATAATAAATAGCCATCTTCTTGCTGATTCTGCTAGGATAGGGTTTTTTTAAAAACTGTGCAAACTAATTTAAAGACTGATGAATTTCCGAACGGTCGAGTTAAAACAGGACTTCACTAGGCTCAGTCAATAAGGGAATTGTTTTGTGTGTAACTCAAAAAGCTGATTTTGGAATTACATAGCTGTAGTAATTACCCCGCAGTATGTACTTTACGCAAATTAAATTATATGTAATTTTCGTATAGTAAATAACATGCTACGCTCGAACCCTCAACCACTTGCAACTTGAAAAGATGAAGGATATTGTAGGAGGGAAATAAAAACAGAATTCCTCACTTTTCAGTACTTGCTGTAATCTTCCATTTGCAGAGAAATGCACAGATCATTCCTCTTCAAACTGTGTTCAAATATCCTGCCTTACATTGTAAATTTCCAACTTTTCCCATGCAAATATTTCCCTTCAATTTCAGCGTATGAAATTATTTTCTATTTGGAGGCATCCTTCATTCAATGTTTACCGTAGAGACTTTAGTATCGTCTGTGCAAACAGTCTCCCATTCCCAATGGAGAAATCTCAAATATCACGCTGTTCCCGTAAACTTTCTGTTGTTTTATGCGCCAACTGCAGTCAGTCCTCCATCAATACAGTTACCTGCGTTTACCCTTCGGCTCATAGCGCACTAGCGACCTGTGTGCGCGGAAACGACGCGCGGCCTGGCCGCAGGGATTGCGATTTGCAACGCGGCCAAAACCGCGGCTACGATCGTCAGTTGCATATACAGCGCGCTTCAAAATGGACGTTGAGGAAATAGCAGTGCTTTTGTATCTTATAAGTAAGAAGCGGAAAAAGAAAAGGAAAAAAATATTGGGTTCATCCCTTGCTACGTGAAAGGCGAACAAAGGGATTATTTCATACTTATTTCACCGACCTTCAGCAATATGATGACAAGTTCTTTAATTATTTGCGGATGAGCAAGTCTTCGTTTGAAGAACTGTTAAGAAAATTAAGTCCATCAATCATAGGCACTGTAACTAAATTTCGCCCCTGCATTTCTGCCAAGGAAAAACTTGTTGTAACTTTAAGTTAAGCCTATGCCTATCTACTTTTATTCAAATTATTTCTTTATCTCAGTGTCTGTTTTATGAAAAAAGATGCAGGTAGATAAGTGAAACAAGTAGGTACATAAAAGTATTTAAGTACTGTATTATCATAATCAAAGGTGCAGTTGTTCAATAATTATTAAAAAACGTTTCAATTATTTCTGAATCTTGCGAGGCCTGAGAGTAGTCTGATTCGGGAGATTGAATCCAATGGCGGCGGCAGTTCACTGGGACGTGACAGAGAAGGGCGGCAGCTCATTGTGGCAAGTGGTCCATTATCCGATTGCTTAGTAAAATATCCCTGTTGATATTCCTGATGATTGGTATAACTGCTTCGAGGGTAAGTAGGTTGGCTGTGCCTGGTCATAGGTTCATAGTGGCTTGGATCATATCTTCCACTTTGAGCTCGGTGGATTATTAATAATTTCCATCTTGCTTGTCAGCTTCGCTTCAGCGTCAGATTCCTTCATAACTATATACGGGAGCGAGATGGGTACAAATTCGAAGACACGTTGTATATTCCCCCGACTATTGAAGGAATACCTCCCTGCCAGCCTTCAAGAGGAAATAGAACATCTTCACAAAACAGAGATCAATTTGCAGACTACTTCGTGGGTGAAGGACAACTCCCGTAGCAAAATCGAGTAGCTCTGAGAACACAATAAAATAAACATTACTTACCGAGTTCGTTTTTTTCTGTTATTGTTAGTTTTTCATTACCAAATATTTCTATGATCTCTTCCCACATCATCCTTTTTAAGTCTCGGTTGGCGTAGTCTTCACAGGACATGTCCCACAACGCCCTCCTTGTCTCAATCTCGGTTATAAATCTTTCCGTGTCGAAAGACATCGCGATGATCACAAATCACGCTGTAGTTCCACAATACGTGCGGCCGCCGCGGCTAGTGCGCGCACTCTGGTGATTTAACTACAACGCGATAGATCTCAGTGGCCGCAGCGGCCAGCGACTGAACACGGGCCGCAAATGCGTCGCTTAGATCTTGCTGGCCGCTGCGGCTTGGTGTGGCCGCTGGCCGCTGCTCTAAAGGTGCGCGTGCTCTATGGCGATTTCATATTAATTTATCTATCTCGATGGCCGCCGCGACCTGGCCGCTGCGGCCTAGCCGCTAGTGCGCTGTTAGCCTTCTTTCAATATCTCTGTCAGCCTTCCTATCTCTCGTAAACGTACTACCTAAATACACAAACTCATCCACCTGCTTCAAGTATTCCTCATTCATAACTATTACACACTGTTTTCGTAGTCTCTCTTTCCAACACCACGACTTTAGACTTACTTACATTCATTATTACCTCATTCTTCATACATACTTCGTTCATCCTAGACACGAGAGATTGTAGATCTTCTATACTGTTAGCAATCAGCACCGCTTCATCCGCATACAGCAGGCAACATACTTTCAGATTACTTAAATTCATGCCCAATCCCACATCTTTCAATTCTTGCATACAATTATCCATATATAGATTGAATCACCACGGTGAAATTACGCAGCCTTATTATCATCAAAAATACTGATTTCGGTTTTGTGTCTGTCCGTGTAACTCTGATTTAATGAACTCAGATATGCTTTGAGTTTAAGTGTCATTTTCAAAATTGGAACTGACTGTGAAGAATTCAGACAAGCGATAAAGTACCTACCTAACTGAATGCAATGTTGTGATTTAATGCTGATTTATACTACATTTTATATGACGCTTATTGCTGATTATACTAAAAATGGTTGTTTTCTATCGTTCTCTGATATGTAACTTCCTTTTTGGATTAAAATAGAAAAAATTATGAAATGATTTGATATATTATAGAAAACCCCTTTTCATTTTTGGTAATTAATTATTAAATAAGCAATGTGCGTATTATTACTTCCTTATAGTAAATAAATCAGTAATATAGTAAATGAGTTTTTTTATCTATAATCGCAATGTTATACATTATAAAAAAGTCAGGTGAAGATAATTTTCTTTGAATTTTTAAAATGACAGCATAAATAAACTAGTTTCATTCTTTAAATTGTTCCTCCTGAAAATAAAAGTAGAAGTCATTTTATAAAATTTATTTTCACAGCAAAGATAAGATTACTTTAGTCATTTAGTCAATCTTTGATTAGATTAGTACTTTTGTGTTCAATCTCTGGCAAATTTACTGGAATGAATTATCATTTCACATTTTCTCGCAGATAAAGTCTGATTAGATTTGATTGGTTTAGGTTATTACTTTAATGGGAGTTTATGTAACCACCCTTTAAAAATGAAATTTTTAAACCCTTGAATCACCAATAAAAGTAACAATTTGAGATCTCTTTGAATTGCTGTTCACTTGTACAGTGTGTAACAGCACGTACCCAAAAGATTTTAACCAGCAATTCATTAACATATTTGGAGTAAAAAACATTAGTAATAGTGTTATGTTCGATGATATAGTTTTGAAATAAAAAAAATAAAAAATTCTATCACACATCGCCACGCGCGACTGGATCACGTGATACGCGCACTTTCTCTGATCTCTCTCTCATAACGCGCTAGGCTTAACCCAACTACTCGTTGCGACGCGTGATGGAGAAATATTTTTTTTTTAAATAGAAAAATTACGTCTACATTTTTAACTTCTAATGTGCTCAGGAATTGCTGGTTAAAATCCTTGGGATACTTTTTATAGATTTATATCTACTAAAAGTTTCTTCCAAAAGAGCTCATGTTAAAGTAATTCAATTTTTTGGGTTATTTACTCAATTTGAACACCCAAACTTAACAACCTTCCTTTCCGCTTCCCCTTCTCCATTTTCATCTGCCTCACATCATTCCCCATCTATTTAGGAGGTGTAATTTATTTGTACCAAGTATTAAATCGATTCTTTCACTTGATGAAATGAAACAATGTTTGTCTTTGTCAAGCTCCATTGTTTGTATTTTATTATCTTTTTTTTTTATTTATTCACATTTAAACCCGCTAAACTACTTATGTAGTTTGTCAGCAGGGACATAGAGACAACATTTATACATTCATAAGATACAATTTGAACGGTACATAATTACATAAATTGGTTATATTGCAGAAAAGTTTAAATAGCAGCATAAAAGCCTTATATAATAAGCAAGTAAAAATAAATGTATGAACAAATTAGTATTATCAACATAAAACATAAAAGCCTTATAAAATAAGCAAGTAAAAATAAATGTATGAACAAATTAGTATTATCAACAAGTACATCAATAGTTTCATAAATAGAGGTAGGTAGTCAGGTATTACAAAATAATTGTTTTTCCATTTTCTAAGAATATGAATTCCATTTCAGGGGCATCAGTATAGATCATTATTATCCAATAACCATTTCCTTAGATTATATTTAACATTAGCAGTATACATGTTATTATTTTTAATTGTCATTGGTAATAAGTTAAACATTTTGGGTACTATATAGTTTAAAGTTCTTTCACCATATTTATTAGTACATTTCGGAACTACCAGTCCTTCATTTTGAGTGAATCTTGTGTTATGTTTATGGCAAACTCTTTCCCTATACAATGAATCAGACAATATAACATGTTGACTTACAATATTATAAAACAATAATCCTCTGACAGGCAAAATATTCAGAGACTTGTATATTAATTTAATGTTACTTCTGTGTTGATTGTCATATTTATGGATTAACAATTTTATAATGGAGTTTTGTAATGTTTGTATATAGCTTACATTAGTTTTACAAGAATGTCCCCAAGAAGTAATTCCATAACGTATAGTGGATTCAGCCAGAGATAAGTAGATTAACTTTAAAGTACTTATAGGCACGAAATATTTTATTTTATAAATCCTACCCACAATAGCTCGTAGACGTTTACAAACATTAGCAATTTGTACATCCCATTTCATGTAGCAGTCAATAGTAACACCCAAATATACATAACTTTTGACAAAATCAATGGTTTCACATGAACAGGGCTGTGCAACATTTTTATGTATGCAGTCAAATGTGTGTGTATATAATGAAGGAATTACATTACATCTGGCGTGTGGAGATCTGATGTGCATAATTTTAGTTTTTTTGGCGTTTATAAAGAGGCCTGCATCATGCGACCATTTCAGTAGGGCAATAAAATCATGTTGCATAAGGTTCATTGCAGTAACCAGATCTTCGTGCGATATTACGAGCGCCGTATCGTCTGCATATACAAAATGTTTAACAAATGAAAACAATTTTCTCATAATTGAGACATAAATAATATAAAGGGTTGGCCCTAGAATTGACCCCTGTGCAACACCTGTTGAGATATATTTTCTTTTACTAAATTTTTTAAGAATTTTTACTCTTATTTGTCGATCAGTTAGTAAATTTTTTAATAAAACTAGCAGCTTTCCTCTAATTCCTATTGCCTCCAGTGTTTCTAATAGTTTATTTGTATCAATGGTATCAAATGCCTTAGAGTTATCTATGAATAAAACCAAAACTTGTTTTTTTAGATTTAATTCATAATTTATGTGATTTGAAAATTCCTGAAGCAGCATTTCCGTACTTTTTTTCTTTTGAAATCCATATTGGTTGGGATCCAACAAAGAGAAAGATTCTAGATATTTATTAAGTTTTATGGAAATGTATTTTTCAAGTATTTTTTCTAGTGCTGGCAATATGCTTATTGGCCTATAATTTTGAATATCTGTATGTTTGCCCCCTTTGTAAATTGGCCTAATGATGCTACTTTTTAGTTCATCTGGTATTACTGAACAATACTCCATGGTTTGATGCTGAACTTGATACACTTATTAAAAAACGAAATAGTATATTTAAACTTTGGAAACAAAATCAAGAAAGTATTCCTTTGACAATAGAAAAAAATAAAGCTCGTAATACTGTCACCAACTATAGAAGATACATTAAATCTAAATATTATACGAAATTGATTAATGAAAACATTAATAAGCCACAACGAACATGGAAAACAATCAATTCCATTCTATCAAATAGCTCGCGAAACCCGACAATAGCTTGTAAATCTCTATTCATAAATGACAAAGAAGTAAAGGGACCAAAAGAGATTGCAACTGCATTTAACACATTTTTTCTCTCAGTTGGGAAAAGTTTAGCATCAGTCATAAAAACCTCAAAAACTGATGTAAATACGATCTACACGGAACCTCAAGAAAAACAATCTTTTAACATGATCAGGACAAATAAAAAGGAAATCTTACGGATCATATCTAACCTTAAGTCTAAAGCAGCAGCTGGTTCCGATGGTGTAACCTCTCTCCTTCTCAAAAACTGCAAGGGGGAACTGGTGGATGACCTCGTTTACTTAATAAATCTCTCTCTATCAAAGGGTATATTTCCAGATAAACTAAAAATTGCAAAAATTATTCCTGTATATAAAGATGAATGTAAAAAAAATGTCCAAAATTATCGTCCAATCTCTATACTTCCAGCTATCTCTAAAATTTTTGAATGTGTCATTAAAGAAAGACTATTGAAATATCTCGAACACAACAAAATTCTCACGTCAAAACAATGTGGTTTCAGACGACGATCTAACACTAAATGTGCAGCCTTCGATTTTATATCAAATCTGCAGAAACATATAGATGACGGTGATTTTACGGCGGCAATATTTATTGATCTAAAGAAGGCGTTTGACACGGTGGATCATAACGTATTGATCGAAAAACTGAAGCATTTGGGTATTGTTGGTACACCTCTGGAGCTTTTCCGATCTTATTTATCAAATCGCTTTTCGGCAGTAGAATTTGGAGGAGAAATGAGTGAATTAGGTAAAATAACATGTGGAGTACCACAGGGATCAATTCTTGGACCGTTGCTATTCCTAATCTACGTGAATGACATAACAAAGTGGGGTATTAAAGGAACTATACAACTGTATGCTGACGATACGGTAATTTTTTACAATAAACTCATCCTAGCGGAGCTTGAAACGGAGATGAATGCTGATATTTCCCATCTCACAAACTGGTTGAGAATAAACAAACTAACTCTTAACGTAAAAAAAACCCATTATATACTTTTCGGTAACAAGAAAAATTTCAGCCTCGATATTAAAATTGGAGACAACTGCCTCGAAAAGAAAATGAATACAAAATATTTGGGTCTGATCGTAGATTCCCAACTCTCGTGGGATCTCCATATAAATCATATAAAAGAGAAAATTACCCCTATAACTGGTGTACTATATAGGCTTCAAGGATTACTACCCATTCCTTTACTAACTTCAGTATACTATGCCATGGTACATTCACACCTTTCCTATCTCTGCTGTATCTGGGGTTTTGCCTCAAAGAAATTGATAGCTGACCTGCAGGTGGTTCAAAACCGAGCTCTCAGAAATGTGTTTGAACTTCCATGGGACACTCATGTTAGGGACATCTATTCAGTTTCTGGTATCCTTCCAATTACAATCCTTCCTAAATATGAAATCACAAGCACCATCCTACAAATTACCCAAAAATCAACTCACACCAACATCAAGCCACTTTACAATCAAGACATCCACAACCACAATACTCGAAATAACAATAAAATCCGCATTCCTCAAACACACACTACAAAATATGGGTTAAAATCACTGAACTATATTGCCTATACACTATATAATTCGCTTCCAGATATGTACAAACACATCCACCATAATAAAAAATTGCAAAGCAATGCTTTAAAAGAATATTTTTTAACTACATTTAAAAATGAAAATATGTAACTGTGTTGTCATTTCTTGTTGTATCTTATCCATTTTTTTTTTCTTTCTGTACTTGTTTTCTTTTGTTGTTTGTTCTACTTAACGTGTCATTATTTTAATTTTTAATTTTTATGCTGTATTGAATGTGAAACTTATATTTGATATCAAAATACCGTTGTAAAATTGTTCCTACTACCTCCTACATATGAATTGTAAGTTCCTCCTGTCCTAAAATGAGTTCTGTTACTCATCGGGATTGCTCTAGCAAGAAATAAACACAATAAAAAAAAAAAAAAAAAAAATTACTGCTTGCGATAAAATTAAATTGATAAAGTGTGTTATAACAGGCCCTAAAATATTAATATGTGTCTTTCATTGTAACAATAATCGCAGTGACAGCAGTTCGTGTTTACACTTTGCTCTTGCAAAAAAACTAAAAAAAACCTCCGAATTCGTGTGCAAACAGTATTTATATGGAAAATTTAAGTGCCAAAAAAGTTTATTTGATAAAACAGTAATAAAATAATACTATTCTAGCGGATTCTAAACATTTTTATCGAAAGTTTTTAAAACAACCTAAGATTGTGTGTTTGTTCTCATTGAAATGTCCATCCCACCGATGCCTGATGAATGCTGCCATCGGCGTAAAAAAAGAATGCTAGATAAGATGGTTTAAACTGTGATGTTAAGACCTGGCTGACATCGTACCTGGCCGACATCGTACCTGGCCAACCGTTTACAAGCCGTAAAAGTAGGAAAAAACCAATCAAATTATGCAACCCTTTCATCTGGAGTACCCCAAGGGTCCGTTCTGGGCCCACTACTCTTCATCCTCTTCACAAATGATGTCGCTAAAATAATAGAATCATTCGGCCTTCTATCTCACTGCTACGCTGATGACCAGCAAGTTTATTTTTACTGCTTACCAGAAGAAATAAACAGTCTAAAAATTCGTATAACTGAGTGTATAGAAGCAATTACTCGCTGGATGACCTCAAATAGATTGAAACTGAATCCCACAAAGACTGAGTTTCTGTGGACTGCTACAAGCAGACGTCAGCATAACATTGAAAACTCCCCAATAACCATTTCCGGAAGTGACATCACTCCAAAAACGTGCATCAAATTACTGGGTGTCAATCTGGATGCTAATTTTTCCCTTAAAACTCAGGTGAACAGAACTGTAAGCACGGGGTTCTTTCAATTAAGGCAAATTAAAGCAGTGCGGAGAAACCTGCCAACAGAGGCGACTAAATTGCTAGTCAATTCCTATGTTGTTTCACGTCTAGATTATTGCAACGGAATATATGCAAGTCTCCCTAAATGTCAAATCAACAAATTACAATCCGTTTTCAACGCCGCGGCAAGGCTTATCACCGGAGTATCTAAATACTCCCACATTTCAGAGCATCTCAAAAATCTGCACTGGCTCAAATGTCCTGAAAGAATCCAGTTCAAGGTATGCTGGATGGTATTTAAGTCACTTAACGGAATGGCTCCGGCTTATTTATCAGAATTGTGTATTCCAGAAGATTCCAACTCCCGACAGTCAACCCTTAGGTCAGCAACGTCATCAGCTATCGGAAGGTTGAAGGAACCAAAGCGCACACCAGATACTAAGTTCGGTGAGCGTGCTTTTGCCGTGTCAGGACCTAAAGCCTGGAATGGACTGCCACATGATTTGAGAATGATCGCAGACTCGACAGAATTTAGGTCTAAACTTAAAACGCACCTTTTCAGACAGTCGTATCCATAATTTCAGAAACCTCCACTTTCACAGTTGACGGCAATTTACATTTAAATTAACAAAATGTAAAAAATACTAAAAATAAAATCAAATAAATAAAAATAATAATTAAAAATAAATAAATAAAAATGATAACAACTAACAATTTGTAGGCTTTTAGGACAGTTAAAATACATTTAAATTAAAATAAAAACTATAGCAGACTTAAGATCATGCGACGACCAGTGTTTTTTGATATAGTGTCCTCTGCGTGCAGTTCTATCTTTTATAAACATAAACTTTTTAATATAAGTGTGTTTGTTGGAAGTGACTTGCCAGGTAAGTATGTTTTGGTATCATTTCTAAATAACAAATGTAGATCCTAGGAAATAAATTGTACAGCGCCCTTGAGGTGATTTTTCACAAAAACGGCGCTCTACAAATTATCCAATTATTATTATTATTATTATTATGACGTCCCCATCACAAAAAAAGGCCTCGGGAATGATTTCTCCAGTGGTTGAAGATGAGGAATCTGACGGAGCATCGGACTATTCCGACGTGTCTGAAAATGAGAGTGAAATCCCAGTGTCCTCAGTCCAGATACTGAACGACACTGAAGCAAGTCTAAGAGCACTCCAAGATGTCCTTGCTGAAAAGCAGTCAAGAGTCTCAAAGGATCAACAACTGCGGATAAGCGCATATGTATCCGCTGTATTCAGATCAGTTTCACAGCTGTTATTGGAACGAGAGGGCTTCAAAGCTGATCTGGCAACAGTCAATGCCAAATTAATAGTGGCAAAGGGAGAGATCGCGATTGAAAAAGCAGAAAACCAACACAGGTTAGAAAAAATATTGCAGTTGGAGTCAGATCTAGGACCAGTGATGCGTAGAGTAGCCGATGCCACGGAAGCAAGCCTATCGTTTGCCGATATTGTGAAAAATGGCCCACAGAAGATGATACCATCAATCAACCGCTCAGGACTTAACGTTGGGACCCCCAAACCTGCTGTATGCATCTTCCCAAAGCTGGATTCTACAAAAGATAGCGACGATACGAAACAGCTACTAAAAGATACATTACGACCATCAGAACTTGGAATCCGTGTGACGGGCATTAGGAGTATCAGAAACAAAGGTGTTGTAATCCATACTGCAACACAAGAAGATCAGGATAAAATACTGAAAACCCCATGTCTAGCAAACTCGGACACTCTAAGCGCTCGATTACCAACAAAACGGCTTCCAAGGGTGATTTTCTTCAATGTTCCTCGTGACCTAACGGACGAGTGCTTCCTAAAAAATGCCTTAGCAGGAGCCCAGGACAAAGCAGGCCTAGATTTCGCAGTAAAAAGTTGCAAGCTAAGTCACCTTGCTGGCGCTCGAACTGGATCAACTTGCCACCGGGTCTTCGAGGTTCCTGCCCACATTCGTCACGTGCTGGTGGAGCAGGGGAAAGTCTTTGTGGACTGGAATGTGTGCCGTGTTCGTGACTTCATTGGACTTACAGTGTGCTCCAAGTGCCAAATGATCGGACATTCCTTCAAGTTTTGCAAGGACCAGCAAAGATGTGGACACTGCGCAGGCGAAGGTCACGCCCAGATAAACTGCCCAAAAGCCGCCGCCGAGCCTGTCTGCGCCACCTGTACAAGATTTGGGAAGCCCGCTGCACATCCGACTGGAGACAAGGACTCCTGCCCGGCCTACAAGGCTGCCCTTGCCAAGGACTTTGCAACTATTGATTATGGCGTCTAATTACATTGAAGAAGATGACGAGGTAGATTACGAAAATACTCATAATTTCTGTGATTGGCTAAAGTTTCATAGCAACTACAATATGGAAAATATTAATATTGTTCAGTTGAATGTTAGATCGATTTATAAATACTGGGATACTTTGAATGTCTACTTAAATACTTGTTGGAAGCATATTCATGTGTTAATGTTATGTGAAACGGCTATAACACCGAATCTTGTCTGTCTGTATAATATTCCTGGATTTAATTGTTACAACTATTGCCGAATTAAAAAATCTGGAGGAGGTATATTGCTATATGTTCGAAATGAATTCACATTTCAACAGAAAACAAGAGAAACAAATCATTTTGAATGTGTGCTTGGCTCTATGACACTTCCAAACAAGAGTATTTTAAACATCATAGCAATATACCGCCCCCCCAACTCTAGCCAACCACAATTTCTTAATGAAATATCTGCCATTCTGCATACTATAAGCCCCAAAGAAAATGTTTTACTTATAGGAGATATTAATCTAGACTTGTTAAATTGTCAAAACCCTATTATTATGGCATATGAAAATATAATGTCGGATAATTATTTAATCAAATGTATTTGTGACGTAACTAGAGAAGCAGTTTTAGCAGGAAAAGTTACTCGTACTTGTTTAGACCACATATTTGTCCGATTTAACAGTGGATGTAAACAAAGCGATTCTCTTTCCTCATGTGTATGTAATAATATTACTATAGCGGATCACTTTTTAACTGCAGTTAATATTAAATATAGTGCAAGGAAAGAAGCCCCAGAACACGGGGAAAGAATTTCGTTTTTATCGCAAAACAAAATCGACAAAAACATTCATAATTTTAAGTGGCACTCCTTGCTTGAGGAACAAGATTGCAATATACTATATAGTAAAATTAAAAACAACTTTAAGAATTTGTATGAACAGAGTAAAATCGTTATGAATTATAAACCCAAAAAAAGACCTCTGTCAATAAAACCTTGGATAACTTCTAATATCTTAGAAAACATTAAAAAAAAAGATTCATTGTACAGAAGCTGGAAGAATTTTCCTAGCAATCAATTCTTTGAATTGGAATATAAAACTTTCAGAAATAAGGTGACAAAAGAAATTATTAAATGTAAGTCTACCTTTTTTAACAATAAATTTAAAAATTATTTTGGAAATACAAAAAAAACTTGGGATGAAATAAATAAATTATTAGGACGCAAGTCCAAAAGTAGTTGTGACGAAATAATCTCGAAATATATGTTAAATACGAATAATGAAGAAACCGTAGCAGATAAGTTTGTTGAATATTTTACCAATAGTGTTAGCTCTATGATACATAAATGTGATTATTTAGCATCGACCGTCAGGCCGAATGAAGTGCAACATAGTATGTACCTACCCAGAGCTACCTGCCAAGAAATCAATATTATTGTTAGCAAATTAAACAATTCAAAGTCACCGGGGATTGACAACATTCGAATGTTTGACATTAAGACACATATTAATATTTTAGGGCCTGTTATAACACACTTTATCAATTTAATTTTATCGCAAGCAGTAATACCAGATGAACTAAAAAGTAGCATCATTAGGCCAATTTACAAAGGGGGCAAACATACAGATATTCAAAATTATAGGCCAATAAGCATATTGCCAGCCCTAGAAAAAATACTTGAAAAATACATTTCCATAAAACTTAATAAATATCTAGAATCTTTCTCTTTGTTGGATCCCAACCAATATGGATTTCAAAAGAAAAAAAGTACGGAAATGCTGCTTCAGGAATTTTCAAATCACATAAATTATGAATTAAATCTAAAAAAACAAGTTTTGGTTTTATTCATAGATAACTCTAAGGCATTTGATACCATTGATACAAATAAACTATTAGAAACACTGGAGGCAATAGGAATTAGAGGAAAGCTGCTAGTTTTATTAAAAAATTTACTAACTGATCGACAAATAAGAGTAAAAATTCTTAAAAAATTTAGTAAAAGAAAATATATCTCAACAGGTGTTGCACAGGGGTCAATTCTAGGGCCAACCCTTTATATTATTTATGTCTCAATTATGAGAAAATTGTTTTCATTTGTTAAACATTTTGTATATGCAGACGATACGGCGCTCGTAATATCGCACAAAGATCTGGTTACTGCAATGAACCTTATGCAACATGATTTTATTGCCCTACTGAAATGGTCGCATGATGCAGGCCTCTTTATAAACGCCAAAAAAACTAAAATTATGCACATCAGATCTCCACACGCCAGATGTAATGTAATTCCTTCATTATATACACACACATTTGACTGCATACATAAAAATGTTGCACAGCCCTGTTCATGTGAAACCATTGATTTTGTCAAAAGTTATGTATATTTGGGTGTTACTATTGACTGCTACATGAAATGGGATGTACAAATTGCTAATGTTTGTAAACGTCTACGAGCTATTGTGGGTAGGATTTATAAAATAAAATATTTCGTGCCTATAAGTACTTTAAAGGTAATCTACTTATCTCTGGCTGAATCCACTATACGTTATGGAATTACTTCTTGGGGACATTCTTGTAAAACTAATATAAGCTATATACAAACATTACAAAACTCCATTATAAAATTGTTAATCCATAAATATGACAATCAACACAGAAGTAACATTAAATTAATATACAAGTCTCTGAATATTTTACCTGTCAGAGGATTATTGTTTTATAATATTGTAAGTCAACATGTTATATTGTCTGATTCATTGTATAGGGAAAGAGTTTGCCATAAACATAACACAAGATTCACTCAAAATGAAGGACTGGTAGTTCCGAAATGTACTAATAAATATGGTGAAAGAACTTTAAACTATATAGTACCCAAAATGTTTAACTTATTACCAATGACAATTAAAAATAATAACATGTATACTGCTAATGTTAAATATAATCTAAGGAAATGGTTATTGGATAATAATGATCTATACTGATGCCCCTGAAATGGAATTCATATTCTTAGAAAATGGAAAAACAATTATTTTGTAATACCTGACTACCTACCTCTATTTATGAAACTATTGATGTACTTGTTGATAATACTAATTTGTTCATACATTTATTTTTACTTGCTTATTTTATAAGGCTTTTATGTTTTATGTTGATAATACTAATTTGTTCATACATTTATTTTTACTTGCTTATTATATAAGGCTTTTATGCTGCTATTTAAACTTTTCTGCAATGTAACCAATTTATGTAATTATGTACCGTTCAAATTGTATCTTATGAGTGTATAAATGTTGTCTCTATGTCCCTGCTGACAAACTACACAAGTAGTTTAGCGGGTTTAAATGTGAATAAATATAAAAAAAAAAAAAAAAAAATGTCAAACATTCGAATGTTGTCAATCCCCGGTGACTTTGAATTGTTTAATTTGCTAACAATAATATTGATTTCTTGGCAGGTAGCTCTGGGTAGGTACATACTATGTTGCACTTCATTCGGCCTGACGGTCGATGCTAAATAATCACATTTATGTATCATAGAGCTAACACTATTGGTAAAATATTCAACAAACTTATCTGCTACGGTTTCTTCATTATTCGTATTTAACATATATTTCGAGATTATTTCGTCACAACTACTTTTGGACTTGCGTCCTAATAATTTATTTATTTCATCCCAAGTTTTTTTTGTATTTCCAAAATAATTTTTAAATTTATTGTTAAAAAAGGTAGACTTACATTTAATAATTTCTTTTGTCACCTTATTTCTGAAAGTTTTATATTCCAATTCAAAGAATTGATTGCTAGGAAAATTCTTCCAGCTTCTGTACAATGAATCTTTTTTTTTAATGTTTTCTAAGATATTAGAAGTTATCCAAGGTTTTATTGACAGAGGTCTTTTTTTGGGTTTATAATTCATAACGATTTTACTCTGTTCATACAAATTCTTAAAGTTGTTTTTAATTTTACTATATAGTATATTGCAATCTTGTTCCTCAAGCAAGGAGTGCCACTTAAAATTATGAATGTTTTTGTCGATTTTGTTTTGCGATAAAAACGAAATTCTTTCCCCGTGTTCTGGGGCTTCTTTCCTTGCACTATATTTAATATTAACTGCAGTTAAAAAGTGATCCGCTATAGTAATATTATTACATACACATGAGGAAAGAGAATCGCTTTGTTTACATCCACTGTTAAATCGGACAAATATGTGGTCTAAACAAGTACGAGTAACTTTTCCTGCTAAAACTGCTTCTCTAGTTACGTCACAAATACATTTGATTAAATAATTATCCGACATTATATTTTCATATGCCATAATAATAGGGTTTTGACAATTTAACAAGTCTAGATTAATATCTCCTATAAGTAAAACATTTTCTTTGGGGCTTATAGTATGCAGAATGGCAGATATTTCATTAAGAAATTGTGGTTGGCTAGAGTTGGGGGGGCGGTATATTGCTATGATGTTTAAAATACTCTTGTTTGGAAGTGTCATAGAGCCAAGCACACATTCAAAATGATTTGTTTCTATTGTTTTCTGTTGAAATGTGAATTCATTTCGAACATATAGCAATATACCTCCTCCAGATTTTTTAGTTCGGCAATAGTTGTAACAATTAAATCCAGGAATATTATACAGACAGACAAGATTCGGTGTTATAGCCGTTTCACATAACATTAACACATGAATATGCTTCCAACAAGTATTTAAGTAGACATTCAAAGTATCCCAGTATTTATAAATCGATCTAACATTCAACTGAACAATATTAATATTTTCCATATTGTAGTTGCTATGAAACTTTAGCCAATCACAGAAATTATGAGTATTTTCGTAATCTACCTCGTCATCTTCTTCAATGTAATTAGACGCCATAATCAATAGTTGCAAAGTCCTTGGCAAGGGCAGCCTTGTAGGCCGGGCAGGAGTCCTTGTCTCCAGTCGGATGTGCAGCGGGCTTCCCAAATCTTGTACAGGTGGCGCAGACAGGCTCGGCGGCGGCTTTTGGGCAGTTTATCCGGGCGTGACCTTCGCCTGCGCAGTGTCCACATCTTTGCTGGTCCTTGCAAAACTTGAAGGAATGTCCGATCATTTGGCACTTGGAGCACACTGTAAGTCCAATGAAGTCACGAACACGGCACACATTCCAGTCCACAAAGACTTTCCCCTGCTCCACCAGCACGTGACGAATGTGGGCAGGAACCTCGAAGACCCGGTGGCAAGTTGATCCAGTTCGAGCGCCAGCAAGGTGACTTAGCTTGCAACTTTTTACTGCGTAATCTAGGCCTGCTTTGTCCTGGGCTCCTGCTAAGGCATTTTTTAGGAAGCACTCGTCCGTTAGGTCACGAGGAACGTTGAAGAAAATCACCCTTGGAAGCCGTTTTGTTGGTAATCGAGCGCTTAGAGTGTCCGAGTTTGCTAGACATGGGGTTTTCAGTATTTTATCCAGATCTTCTTGTGTTGCAGTATGGATTACAACGCCTTTGTTTCTGATTCTCCTAATACCCGTCACACGGATTCCAAGTTCTGATGGTCGTAATGTATCTTTTAGTAGCTGTTTCGTATCGTCGCTATCTTTTGTAGAATCCAGCTTTGGGAAGATGCATACAGCAGGTTTGGGGGTCCCAACGTTAAGTCCTGAGCGGTTGATTGATGGTATCATCTTCTGTGGGCCATTTTTCACAATATCGGCAAACGATAGGCTTGCTTCCGTGGCATCGGCTACTCTACGCATCACTGGTCCTAGATCTGACTCCAACTGCAATATTTTTTCTAACCTGTGTTGGTTTTCTGCTTTTTCAATCGCGATCTCTCCCTTTGCCACTATTAATTTGGCATTGACTGTTGCCAGATCAGCTTTGAAGCCCTCTCGTTCCAATAACAGCTGTGAAACTGATCTGAATACAGCGGATACATATGCGCTTATCCGCAGTTGTTGATCCTTTGAGACTCTTGACTGCTTTTCAGCAAGGACATCTTGGAGTGCTCTTAGACTTGCTTCAGTGTCGTTCAGTATCTGTACTGAGGACACTGGGATTTCACTATCATTTTCAGACACGTCGGAATAGTCCGATGCTCCGTCAGATTCCTCATCTTCAACCACTGGAGAAATCATTCCCGAGGCCTTTTTTTGTGATGGGGACGTCATCTTATCCAGCATTCTTTTTTTACGCCGATGGCAGCATTCATCAGGCATCGGTGGGATGGACATTTCAATGAGAACAAACACACAATCTTAGGTTGTTTTAAAACTTTCGATAAAAATGTTTAGAATCCGCTAGAATAGTATTATTTTATTACTGTTTTATCAAATAAACTTTTTTGGCACTTAAATTTTCCATATAAATACTGTTTGCACACGAATTCGGAGGTTTTTTTTAGTTTTTTTGCAAGAGCAAAGTGTAAACACGAACTGCTGTCACTGCGATTATTGTTACATGATATATGTATATCAGAAAAGCTGAATGTATTGTCCGTTATAAGAGATTTTTTTACAACAATAGAATGTGTAATGCATAATAGTTTTCTTGATCATAACAATAAGGTTTATTATCCTTGCAATCTTAATCAGTCTTACCATTTTGCAGTTTTTTTTGCAAGTCACACTATTATTACATATTTTTTGATTAACTAAACAATGTTTTTATTTAAAGTAATGTAATGCACATGTGTACTTCATGCTCTTTCATAAATAGACATTGGATTATATTAAGCACTAACAAAATGCAAAAGTAGTGTAGTCAACCAATAACCTCTCAACCAAATAAGATATTTACAACTAATTTAACAAATATTATTCAACTGTTACTTGAACCTCCTTCATAGTACTCCACTTTTATCTCAACCCGATGTTTTTGAAGTTTTCACCACTTTTGCCATGACCGCCTCAATAAGGAATTCAATTTTTTTTGTAACCATTTTGACCTTGAGTATTGAACTTAAATACTTGTAGTTGGATATCTATGGTGTTAAAGGACGTACTTGAATACTTTAACCTTTGATATTTGGAGTAAAAAATGTAAATGAAATTTTGTTCTCTGGTGGCATTTTCGATGTTTTTTTTAAAACAAAAATCAAAAAAATCATTAGGAATTGGATGGCTAGGGTCGATGTGAGGGGTTGGGTGGTTATTTGGCTGAATGATGACTTTTTGAAAATTGGATTTGGAATTAAAAAAAAAAAAATAAAACATTAAAAAGTCACCGGAGACCCAAATTTCTTTACATTTTTACTCCAAACATTGTCAGGAACCACTGGTTAATGTAAGTCGAGTATATACCTTAACAATCTGTATAATACATGCGTTTCAAAGATTTTTTTCATCATTCATAAGATACAAATAAAAACAGATATTGAATATTTTCTTAGCCTGTCACTAGAAGGTCCCGTACTGAGGACACATTGTCACTATTTTTATTGCATTGTACCAAAGGAAAATAGAACCATTGCCGCACTCGATCTAAAATCAGAAGAAAAAGTAAAACTTAACTAAACATAAGTAATAAAATTATGTACCTATGTAGAAATTTTAACTCCGAGAAAAATATGTAGCAAATATGTATTACCTTAGCTTAATGATTTTCACTAAATTTATCGTGTCTCCTGTACTATTGGTAGTACGCATCAGTAGCATCTTTAAATGATTTAGGAAATTTTTTTGAGCAATTACTGTCCTACCACGCTACCGACCTTGGATTAAGTACCTCACATTGTCCATTTAAAAAAATAATAATATGGAAGAAAGCAGTATTCCTTGAATGGAGTAATTCTGCAGATATTGCATTATCAATATCAGAAGTAGTATACAACCTAACATCCTGGTTGCAAAGTGTAAACACACCTTGTAAATTCCTTGACATGGAAGACCCTTGCCACTTTATAGGATCTATCCGTGGCCGTTTGATGAGGTTCCAATTAATAAATACATGTTTTAAATAATGATTTGTTTGACTCCCTCAGGCGAGCAAGTGCGCATCCTGAGCTACAACAAGAGCGGCGAGTGGTGCGAAGCACACTCCTCCGCTGGCCAGATGGGCTGGGTGCCCTCCAACTATGTGACGCCCGTCAACTCGCTGGAGAAGCACTCCTGGTACCACGGCCCCATCTCCCGTAATGCCGCCGAGTACCTGCTCAGCTCGGGCATCAACGGCAGCTTCCTGGTAAACAAACTCCTTTTGAAGACATGGCACGATCAAGAGAATCACATACTTGAGTCGGGTCATGTCAAGAGTCAGAATAACAGAAGAGTATTTTTGAGACGATGTATGAATGTGACTGAAGCAAGGAGTGTGTGCCGAGAGAGTTATGTGAGAGTCTATCCTCTCTGCCTACCCCCCAGTGGGAAAAAAACTGATTGGTTAGTTAGTTACTTCACAGAAACATAAAAGATTAATGTTAACTTTAAAGCATAAAATCTGTGTGTATGAAACCGTAAATACTTTCCAATGGCGACTTTCATTACAACTTTTTCTGTGAATTTTGTTGGTTAATGCAGCTGTTTTGAGCTCTCAACGTAATTTCCAAATGATCAATAGAGCTTTAAAATATTTATTTAACTGACAAAGACCGAAAGCTATTCGTACAATGCTGAAAGAGATATTCCAGAAAATGACAATTTTCATAAATTAGAAAACTCACTAGGAATAATACATTATAACTTATTATTTTGTAATAATCTCACCCGAATTTATTTAATTTTAGATATTAAAAGCATAAATGTATATATTTAAAAAGGCATTACCAAATGGCTATTTTTTATAGTACAACCTTTTCACTAAGCGTAACTTTTTCTGTTAAGGAAGTAAGTCAGTATGTACCGACTGGGGGTATCAAAGTTAACCTGCCTGATTGCCAGCCGAGTGTTGCACCCACCGGTATATCTAAGACCTCATTGGATCAAGAGTTGAAGACATTTTTCTGTCCATAATCATTCTCCACCATTTACAGAAATAAAATGTGCCATTTTCTACAGTCAGAAACTAACAATTTAATAAAATTGATTTCAGGTACGAGAGTCTGAATCCAGTCCCGGCCAGCGCAGTATCTCTCTCCGCTATGAGGGCCGCGTTTATCACTACCGCATCAACGAGGACTCTGAGGGCAAGTGCTTTGTGACAGCTGAGAGCAAGTTCGGCACACTCGCCGAACTGGTGCACCACCACTCTCAGCTCGGCGACGGTCTCATCACACAGCTGCTGTACCCAGCACCCAAGCACAACAAGCCCACGGTCTTCCCGCTCAGCCCCGAACCCGACGAGTGGGAGATAGACAGGACAGACATTGTGATGCGACACAAGCTCGGCGGCGGGCAGTATGGAGACGTGTATGAAGCAGTGTGGAAACGCTACAATATGACAGTGAGTTCACGTTAAAGCAGTAGAGAGTCCGTTCATACCCAGCAGGGTTTTATTGATGAAATATCCTAACTCTATTGTTATTTCTAACCCATTCTTTCCTTTCATTGCCATTTCTTATTAAATGATTGATCCGTTTGTTTTCTCAAGAACATTCTTGTCACTGCTTTACACATCAACTTAAAAATATAAGCTGTGGGGCTTACCACAGACTAATGATGTGGGTATGACCTATCGAGAGAGAAAATAGAAAAAGAGGCCGTTAGTTTACCTTAATTAACTTTCTGTAAAACCTTTTTAGATCGTTCATTGTGTAATATAACTTCATGAAAAGGGATAAAGCGAAATGCAAACTGTAACACTTTTCATCATGATTTCAACCACACTTTCATATGTAAATATGAAACAACTACATTCAACATTGGTTGTCTTTTCAGTTGTCGAGTAACATTGTTGCTTTGTCTATTTTTTATTTCTTTAATCTTTAATCTTTATTAATTCCATTACATGGGTGATATATTGTGCCTGTCTCAAAAGGAACTCCTGTGTTTAGAGCAAAAACAATAAAATAAATAAATTATCAAGTCAAATATATTGATAAATTCTTTACTTATAATTCCAGGTTGCCGTCAAGACCCTTAAAGAGGACACCATGGCGCTGAAGGACTTCCTGGAGGAGGCGGCCATCATGAAGGAGATGAAGCACCCGAACCTCGTGCAGCTGCTGGGTGTGTGCACGCGCGAGCCCCCCTTCTACATCATCACCGAGTTCATGAGCAAGGGCAACCTGCTGGACTACTTGCGCAATGGCAACCGTGAGCACATCACTGCCGTCGTGCTCATGTACATGGCCACGCAAATCGCCAGCGGGATGAGCTATCTCGAAAGTAGAAGTTTCATCCACAGGTTTGTTAACATTGCTACTTTAATTTTAAATAATAATTTATTATAATACCCCGTCGCTAACGACTCAGGCATAATTTTGAATGGCCATCCAATACTGACCTTTTTGTGACATTTTTGTTTTTCTTGTTATTTTATTTGTTCATTAAGTTCGAGGCATTGAAGGCTTTTTAACCAACTGCGAATAAATATTCAAAATATTCCCTGCAAGGATTGTTGGTGGCTGTTATTCATCCTAGTCCAAAATTGTATATTCACTGTTTATTTGTCCTTGGTTATGTCAATTTAAGTAGCTTTGCTAAAAAGAAGATGACATTCCAAACAAATACATTGTTCTTTCCAAATTTTAACTTAGAAACTATGGACATATTCTGGTCCTTCATAATTACTTTCTTTTGTATTTTGAAAGCACAATTTACAATGCTTTATGTTCACAAGATTTGAGTTCTATCTGTGAATATACTTTGAGTACTCCCAATTAACCATGAATTTTTTATTTGACATCATGCACTCATAGGTTGTTCAATTATTGCAGTCTTCAATTTAAATCAATTTGATTTGAAGTGACAGCCAAATTATGTTTCTACTACATTCATCAGAGCTTTTATTCATTGCAGTTTTCAATATGTTTGCCAATCCAATTTTACTCAAGCAAAATGTCTTTATTGTGCATCATTTCACATCTGCACATCTCTAAAATGGGTGGACAATATTGTGTTATTTTTTTAAGATAAAATAATTAAACCAAATTTATTAAAACTTACCTTTAATATAAAGGTTGCGACTGATTTGTAACATTTACTTGTATGTATCATTTGTGGTAACCCTTTCTGCCTTATATATTTATATTTAATGCCTATTGGAATGCTCTGCTATTTAATACTCCAAGTCTTTATTTCACTGCACTTTCTGATATCCTCACTGACTTGTAAAGTAAAATTCATGGGGGTTTGTGAAAACAAAGCCAAGATAATAGTAGAGCATGCGGCTCTCTCTGCGAGCGGTTTATTTCACTGTATTTTTCTTTTGTAATGTTTGAATTGTCTGCTTTTATATTACAATTGATTGTTACAAGTTAGATGTTGCCTTAATTCATTCAGCATTTTTAAAAGTAATAATTTTCACCCATGAATGTTTGTAATGCAATGTAGAAGTTTTTTAAAATGTTAGATTTCACAACTCCACTGGCGATTCAATACATTTTGTAACCCAAATAGTCTTATTATTTTCAATATGTGTAAACTTTAAGCTTTTATTTATTCTTTTCTGAATATTTTGATAGTGATCTTTAAAAATATTACAATCAGTCTTTTTTTACAAGTCTACCTGTGTTTCAATAAACCATTTGTCTGCTTAGTCTATTCAGTAAAGTCAACACAGCCTTAGTTTATATAAGTTACTTGCCATATAAAATAAACATAAGCTTATTTTAGTTTGTTTTCACAGTATTTTGTCATCTCAATGAATGGCAAACAAGGTTCCATGCGACCTTTGATAATCCTAATTGCATTGAAACCTTTTAACTGATTAATTGAGCTAATGGGTGTTGACTTTACTACATCTTGTGCATTTTTTGTATTATGCGATAATTTGTTCAAATACATTATAAGCGATAAAATGCACTGTAATAATAATAAGAGTTCATTCCAGAATGTATGCAGGGGTAATGCAATGCAATGCATTCTGTATTTTAAAATAACAGACAAATAATAATAATAAGAATATATATAGGCAATTCGGAATAGAAGTGAAAAATATGTGCAAGCAGCCGTTTATGGAGGATATTTGAACATCTCCCGTCTCCAGAGAGCCATCAGTGGGGACTCCATCCACGCAACCATGGCAGAGACGATAGTGTTATTTGATTTCCACAACTTTCCCATGTGGTGGCGGAGAAGCGCTCTGAAAGAGTGCACTCGTCCCTCCAGGAACATTTCCGTAGCATTGCAGTATCTCGGTATACGAACAGTTAGCAGTAAGCGTTACAGTAAGCGACTTTTAGCTTGTGCCATTGAGATGCAGTGTAATCTACCCACAGTTCTGACGTGTACAGTGAAGTGCAGAATGCGTTGAAAGGAAACAACCTTAATGACTCAATATCTAAGCTCATCCTTATATTGTAATTCTATAGTTGGTTGCGTTCTGCATAGTTACAGGCAAATTAAGGTTTGTTTATCTACTTTCTAACTGTAGTACATAATCTGCTTCAACAGAATCATACATTTTATGACTTTGTTGAAAAAAGTATTCAGATATATTTTGACATAAGTTTTGGTCTATGATAGTTTTACCGCCAAACTTTTAAAACCTCTCAAATGGGATATAGAAATCTATACATCAACTTCTGGATTTGGCATGTCATACAAATTTGCAAGACGAATATGGCCCGAGTAGGCCCAGTTTAATTTTCACAACTCCCCATCGAATTACGATTGTTCCCTCACTTCGATAGACTAGTATGCCTTGCTCCAAAAATAACAATTTTAAAATTATGTGAGTTAATTACAGTCAGAGTGCAAAGTTAACCCTGCAAAGTTAATCGCATGATGTAATTTGGGCCGCCAATAGGAATCCAGAAAGGCACCCGTCACCACACGTCAGAAGTTTGAGGTTTAAAATTAAGTACCCAACTATGTAAAACTCTGTCACCGCTCCATGTGCAAAGCCATTGTTGAGCGTGAAGTTTGTGGCAAAACTACTGCTGTAACTTGAATATGTTCACATAAATTAATATATCCGTTTACAACTAATCAAATTTGTTATCAAAAAGTCTCATAATTGCTGCCCATATGGTTACCTAATAAAAACCCAAGCAATGCACGTCTACTGCTCTGGCGCCACTAGTATTAGAACAGGAAGTGACATAGTGGCTGACATTCATAATGCACAAATAGGATTCATAGTCCGGACTCGCTATTGGGAAATATTATTTGGACGGGTTGATTTTTAATCACGCTCTGTTTAAAGTTTGTAATGCAGGTTTATCTTTTTTTTATGGATTATATTTTGAGTTCACTGCACTAACGCACTTTAGGGAATGGGCTCAGGTACCAACCCTTATTTGTGTGCCAGTGTTGAATACAGAAGCGAATTGGTTAATGATGTGATTAATTTTAAAGAACTTAGGAAGGAAATATTTTATTTTATAAATTCTACAATTGCTTGCATGGGCTATTGCTTCCTGAAATAGTCCATGTTGCAGTTTATATTTTGGTTTTATATTATTACAGATATATTTTGGTATAATACCAACTTTTACCATTAATCTTGAGACAATCTGATCTTAAGGTTAAACGCAACGCTCGTTGTATTCTACGTGTTCACAGATGGCGTTAATTAATTAATTTTGTTTAATACGCTTTTGCAAGGTATTGCTTTACAGTATTAAGACAAATTATTTGTTTGCGCCCTCATATACGCAATATGAATATAAATAAATAGTTTTGTCCATATAAAAACTCAATTCTATCGAGAAAGGCATACAAATACAATATTGGATTGAATCGTCGGTAAAATATTGTATTTGTGTGCCTTTCTCGAAAGAATTAAGTCTTTAAACGAACAAAACTATTGATTCATATTCATATTGCGTATATACGGGCGCAAACAAATGATTTGTCTTAATATTGTAAAGCAATACCTTGCAAAAGCGTATTTAAACAAAATTAATTAATTAACGCCATCTGTGAACACGTAGAATACAATGAGCGTTGCGTTTAACCTTAAGTGTTACAAATTACATATCTAAATCTTTGTTACCTGTTGATAAACATAAGTTTAATAATTAATAAAAATAATAGATATGGGTATTGAACACAGTTTGTTATATTTCCCATCAAGCATATCACAATGATTGCTAAAATTGTAGTTTGTGATTAAAACCCATTTCTATAGCAAAAAAATGAAACTTGGCAAACTTGACATTATGTAACATTTTACCTGTATAAACTAATATGTACATGGTTACATTTCATTGTTTTTTACAACATTACAACATTTTTTAAATACATTCATTCTTCAGGCTTTCAGGTACATACATTACATTTTTATCCCATTAAGCAGATCTGGGACTCATATTCTCATATGCGGCAATCTAATTCTATTTACATTTCTGGTTTCATAATTATGTATATTTTTACTAAAAAATATTTCATCCCTAAAGTATTTTGCATTTGGTTATTCATAATTTTATGTATAAAAAATGACACATTATACAGCTGTCTCTTTTTTATCAGAATCCAATTTAGTTCTTCTGTCATTTGATTAATTCTGTTTTGTTTGACATTTAAGCTCATTAATTTTTATGTTCATAAAATCACATTTGAACAATATATTTTTGCAATAATATCATTGATTTACTATCCATAAATCAATGGTATGTTTGCAACTATGTTTTCAGGTTGAAATACCCATGAAAGTGTACAAAAAAAAATTGAATTGAATACAAAAAATTATATGAATAATTATGTAGATATACAAGAACTTTGTCAGTTGGAAATCTACAGGACATAAAAACCTAATTACAAATTAACCAAATTCCACATAATTCTAAATTTATATAAAAATAAAATTAGACCAAATGTCAAGTTTCTCGGCTGATTCAGGTAGGTATTCAAAGTAAAATCGTAATAATACGACTTGTTCCTGTGTAAATGAATATTTAGTGGCCGATTAAAAATTCTGATTGAAAAAACAGTAATTTTTAATCAGTTAACATTTTTCAGAAAATATTATTTTGCATCTGGAACATTGCACACAGAACCTTTTTAATCTTCCATATTTTCATAAATTGTTATACCTCTCACTTTTCTTTACGTATAAAGTAAGGGGCACACTTTTAATTTATTTTGGCAGTTTTAACTTTTTTTATACAGATTTATGTGCGTAGCATTTGATGCACAAATTATGATGAATCAAGCATGCTCAAAAGTCACTAGCTGCCACTATTGATTAGTGGACTTCTTGCGAGAACTTTTAAATGGTTATTTTGTTAAACTCTTAATTTATTGATTTTCTGCCAGGTTTTTCATTTCGTCGCAAAATGTCAATGATGTAAGAGATCTTCAAAAATGTTTTGAAATATGAATTTTTTGTTACATACCAAATGTAATTGATGCAAGTCCATGGCTCACCTTTTGCGAGAACTTTTAAAACATGTTAGGTTTTCTTTGGAAACAGGGATCTGGCGGCACGTAACTGTCTGGTGGGAGAGAATCATCTGGTCAAGGTGGCAGACTTTGGGCTGGCGCGACTGATGCGTGATGACACGTACACTGCACATGCCGGTGCCAAGTTCCCCATTAAGTGGACGGCGCCTGAGGGTCTGGCCTACAACAAGTTCTCCACCAAGTCCGACGTGTGGGCCTTCGGCATCCTGCTGTGGGAAATTGCCACGTATGGCATGTCACCGTACCCCGGGGTCGACCTGACTGACGTCTACCATATGTTGGAAAAGGTAAATAAACAATTCAGTTAGATTATAAAATATATTATTGTTATTCCAGCGAGATTGTGTAATCAGTACAATAACCTCTGAAAAGTTTCTCCTTTTGGGCGACTCTATGTACTGTCCTGCCAAGTGTAAGTTTATGTAATCCATTTAAACAAGTACACGTGCAAAGACAGCCATTTCTTGTTCATGATTCCATTCATGCTAAGTGATGCTCAAAAGCATGGAGTTGGTGCACTTGTTGAGACATTGAGGCAAATGTTTTCTACATTCTAGATTTGATGCATATAACTATAACTAGATGTTTGGCTTAGTGGGAGTTTTATTTACTTGCAATTATCTATATTTGAAGTTTGCAAATGCTAATGGAAAGGAAACAGAATCTGCAAATCTGCCCCAAATTGAATGTAAAAAGGTTTAATGAGATTGTGGCTTAATGTTTAGGGCTACCGAATGGAGTGTCCCCCAGGCTGTCCACCCGCAGTACACGAGCTGATGCGTGGCTGTTGGCAGTGGAGCGCCCAAGACCGGCCCTCCTTCCAGCAAATCCACCATGCTCTGGAACACATGTTTCAGGACAACTCCATCACTGAAGGTATGTTGACCTGCATTATTAACTACTGCGTTTTTTTGATTATTTATTATTGCGCCACAGACCTTGCGATCTTTTCATCTTGCTGTGCGAACATTATTGTATTTTTCAATTGAGAATTATTTTGGAATGTGTATTGGACATTACCTATGTAACAATCTTGACGGCTCTCTTGTTAAGGTTAAATGTTTCATGAAAAGTGTATACGTGTACTAAGGCATGTTACACATTGGCCTCCTCTTATCTTTGCAGAGGTAGAGAAGACCTTGCAGGAAGGAGGCACCCCACCGGGCAGTGAGCCTCAGCCAACGGGGCCAATGTCCACCTTTTCTAGTCGAGCACGCGGCGCGGGAGACCGGGCCACTGCGCCCGCCACGCCTCCACCTGTTCAAATGAGGAGACCAATAAACAGAAGGGGAAAACAAGCTCCCACTCCACCAAAGAGAACAAGGTACTGTCTCACTTTATTTACCATTTGCGACACTCACAAATGAATTGCAATTATGATTTATGTTTGTAGTTCTTGATTTTGGAGCCATATGTTTGTAAATATATGAAGTGTATTTTTAATTACAAGGGAAACAAGAATCAGATATTTTTACAGCTCTCGGGAAAATTGGAGATTATTCTGGAATATCTCGAAAACAAATGTTAAAGACTATTTACACAAAATTTGAAAGATTTGAATCTATCGAACAAAAACATAAATCGTTATAAAAAAGGACTCATGTTATATGTCAAATATTAGGTAAGGTGGGTTTGCCTTCTAAAACGATTTTAATGCTGCCAGTCTGGTGGATTGTCAACATTAATATCAAGATTATTCTTTAGGAATTAATGTTATTTAGGGCGCCTTTGTGCCTATTATTATAAATTCTCAGGTTGCAGGCCTGTATTAAAAATAATTTGTCATTGAAGAACTGGGATGCAAATAAAAGAAAGTTAAAAATAAGACGATTAAAATAATTATGATAACAGAACATAAAGTTTATAACTTAAGATCTATTTTACAAATGGCATTGTGCTAAATCTAATTAAAATTATAGCAGGATAAGAAGATAGTTTACAATGAGGGCAAGTGGTAAGAATTGGAGAGATTTTACACTTTAGTGACATTGTAGAGGTGTGACATGTAATAGCATGGCATTGGTGGTGGTCGAGGCGATGCATCCTGATGGGGATGTGTCATCAAGAACAAAAACCTGAAAGTGATCAGCCTCGGGTGTTAGCTCGCGGCCAGGGAATGCGAGTCACCAAAACCCCAGGTGGCATGGTGTTGTGGTCGGCTCTTGTGGCTCTGGTCAGCAAATCAGGATAGCCGCTGCTCTCCCACGTGGCTGATGCTCCCCGGTAGGTCGAGGATCAACCTCTCTTGCCCATCAATAAAATCCAAAGAGGTGGGTTAAGTTCTCGTTAGCTTCTAGTAGCTTTTGTTGCTGTCGCAAGTCCCAAATTCTCCAACCTTGAGGTGCTCAAAACTACAATATTTCCAACATAGCGGCCCATAATTAGGTACTAAAGTATAAAGGGAACGACTCACAGATTGTAAAATAATTCCTTATTAATTATTAACGAATTACATTTCATAACAGCGTTGTAAGCATATGTTGACAGTTACTCGCTCGAAAAGATGTCAAAATGTAACAAAAAAACTCATTTTGTTGAGAATTAATGTTTTCTCATTATTTTTTGCTTTCAGTTTACTTTCATCATGCAGTTCATTTCGTGAATCGCAGTATACTTCTGAAGACAATCACAACATGCCTAGTGCCGTAATTGAGGATCATATCAATGGTAAGTCAGCATTCATAACTTTACACCCAAATTCAGGTGTCCTTTTAATAGTCCTACTAGGCTACTCAGTGAATTTTGATTATCTGGCTCGTTTGGTATTTGGACTGTATATGAGTCCTTTAAATGTCTCAATCTGGGTGTTTTTGAACATTTAAAATATTGACTTTATAATATAGAGTTTAATTTGGCAGGCACCTAGGGGTACCCTTGTATCCGGATTAGGTCCACCAGGCGTTCCTGCCCCTTTGCTCGCTAGCCCATAAGCCCACCCGTCTCTTGATATCTGTTTGGGTTATTCTGTTAATGTTAGCGAGTTCTTCCAACATGGTCATGCATTATGTTAGGTGTTTCAAGTTGCATTGGTTACTTTTTAGAGACATTAGAGTTACCTGACTATAGCTTTTGTAAAATTAGTTCATTAGCTGACATGGGTTTATTATCACTTATACTAGCTCAACTTGTACATGTATTGAGACTTATTTCCGGTGTTATTGTAAATGAAGTATCATTATTCTCACACATAACTTATTTCCTGGGTAATTTTAAAATAATTTTTTTTATTTTCCGTTCTTAGTTAACTCAATTTGTAAATTAAAAGTTGTAAATTGCGATTTAAAGTCACTGAAACCACCTAGATTTCACCATTTATCCCATTACATTCTATAAATTCTGCACATTATGACAAGCGATTGCTCAAAACATTTTTGCAAACTTTGCATGATTGCCAAAAATCGTTTGAGTTAATATAATAAAATCCCTTTTCATTTGAAACTGTGTAGTCCTTTGGTCCAAAAATATAATAATTTATAAGTACTTTTATCTTATATTAAAAAAATATATGGATATATTATATTTATATTTTACACATAACATTGAATCACTGAAGTAAGAATCGTGGCTCCCTTATCAGGCACAAGAGCTCCTCTTTTCTGATAAGGTATACATGACCAATTATGTACCTAAATATAATATTTTGCAAAAAAATTTATGTATTAATGTAACTATGATCTATATTAAAATAATAAAAAAAAAAATCTTGGCTTTTATTTCATTTCTCGTCTATTGATATTTTGTACCAAGTAATGAAATTTTTAAAATATGTAACAAATCTTAATTATGCACATCACAGTGCCCTTGAGGGGATTTACGTTTAGAACAGCACTATGCTAATCAGCCAATATTATTGTTATGATTAGTTTCTTGGAACAGCCTACTTAAGAAACTAATATTGACTGGGGCACATATATGTCATATATTATGGTTATACATATTGATGTTTACATTTGGCTTTATTATGTGCATTTTTTCATGTATCAAATGTGTTCAGTAAAAAAACCTCAATCAATAAATGTGAAGTGAAGTCAAACGATTAGAAATGTTCCATTGCCTGTTGCAAAGATGAATCATCGTGCATTTTTATACAACAGGGAGCAAATGGGCCCAGTGTGGAAAGGCTGCGTCTTCTGATGGTTCGTTACCTGAGCAGACACCGGACACTGACACTGAGTCCATTGGAGGGGCAGACGGGGTTGTGAAGCCGGTCAAGCGTAGGGCCCGCACTTACCCGCCAAAGGATATCACGCAAAAGGTATTAATTATTTAATAACTAGCGCTATTGATCAATAACAATTTAACCAACGGTGCAACATTGGTCCCTTCACAATTGACATTTGAGACTGTGGTTCACTTCTTCCATTCCTTACCCTCTGACCAACTGTACGGTATTCCTAAAGGTGAATGGGCCCTCAGGGCTGCGTTGAATTAATATAAAAAAGTAAAATTGGTGAAACCACACAAAGGCTGTAAGAATTATTGAGATCAACTGCCAAATTTGAGCAACTGAGCATTTCTACAAGTAACATTAATAAATGTAATAATACAGTTACCTTCGTACTTAGGTTATTATCTATAGACAATACATCCACAATTTCTAGGTCTTGGAATGTTTGCATTAAATTATTTAGTTGTTTCCTTATGCTGCGTATAGATATGAGAAAAAAAGCGCGAGCCAAGCGTAAGCCAAATGCTATGAGGTCGATAAGTGTCCCAGTATCAATTGATTTCCTTACTTCCAGCAATAATTTTTCTTTTTTTAAAGCATACTCGAGCAACGAACCTGCTTGATATTTAAAGGCAAGAGCATATCTAATGGGTGACCATCCTTTGTTTGCAAACGTATCACAATTTTTTTTCTCCCATGTGTCCCACTCCGATTCCACTGTAAGTTTCATTAGCATGCAGCTGTACCACTCTACGCCGGCGTATTCCAAAAAATGTTTTAAAATTTCAATTTTCTTTTTGTCTTCGTTGATTTGGAAGCGTTCACATTCTTTGTTAAAATCTTCAATCCACTGGTTTGCATTTGAGCTTCTGCCAGTGAATTTACCAATCATAAAATCCTTTCTAATTTTCCGTAAATTTTGAGTTTCAGATTTTGTTTGTTTACCTTCAAGCAATTTCTCCAACAGTTTTTCCAGCGTTTGACTTGATCCAATAGGTAAAGACTCAGCATTATTTGTGTTTTCCGTAATTTCTTCTAGGTAAATATCATTAAACTGTAAGTTTTGTTCTGTATCTAAATATATTTTTGACATATCATCCGTCAAGGTTATCCATATTTTCCTTGTTTGATGTCTTTTACTTAATGTTTTTTTTACCTTAGCATAGTTTGGAGTGTTTGTAATTTCTTGGTGTAGATTTGTAGGTTGGGATTCGAGTGGTATTCCAAAAATCCGACCATCAGGTGTAGCGATTGAGGTTATGCATATGAAGTTTGATTTTCCATCTGCCGTTGGTCTCACAGCAAAATCAAACCTCAATTTTTCCATATTTCGTTAAATAGTTGCAGTAAATGTTGTTTTATAATAGTTTTTTTATAATCTAAAACTATAATTTGAAATCAAAGGCGTAATTGCGTTTCTCTGTAAAAACAAAAGATTTATTAACAATACGTATTTACAACTCTTAAACATCACATTATCTGTTAACAAAAGATTCACTCACCTGTAAAAACAAAAGAAACAACATTTAAAGCCCTTATTTCAGGTTTCTTAATAATGTGAGATATTATATTCAGGTGTATTCGGTGTATTTAATGAAATAATGATGACCCTTTTACTTTTATATCTCGCTTTAATTCGCAAATGTCAAAGCTGTCGGCAGTGACATCTAGCGGGCCACCAACTAACTTGTCGGTAACGCGGCAAATTCAAACTTAAAGAAAGCACTCCTAAGTGGTTTTCTTTACATATATATACAACTCAAGAGTAAGGTATAACTTTGTAACTTATTAAAACAGATCTGTTTCAGCCGAAGAGAACTTTGTGTTTTGGTTTATTAAAATAGTGTAAATATGCACTTATCACCGGCGGTTGTAAAACTAGGATGTTTATCTACTTTTTTGTTTTGTTTTTCAATACATTTACAAAAGTGTGATAATTTATAAAGATTAATACAAAATACAGTCATTTTCATTATTTGAACTCTTCAATTGTTTGTATACAAAAAATAATTGCACTCATGATGTGGTTGATTATTTTACAGATTGTACCACAAGTTGCTGCATTGGAAGTACAAAATGTGAAGAGGGCCATTAATAGATACGGTACCCTACCAAAGGGGGCCCGCATCGGAGCCTACTTGGAGTCTCTGCGGCGAGAAGGAGAGGATGGAGAGGGGGAGCTGGATGGAGAGGGTCCAGCGCGGGCCCCAGCGCCACCGCACATGATCCGTAGCAACTCTTCGGGGGGAGTACGCTCCTTCACCCGTACCACTCCTAAGGAGAGGCCTACCCTAGCTGACCTGGAGTTCCCCCCACCCCCTCCCGAGCAGCCGCCCTCTCCGCTGGCCTGCTCCCCCCTCCCACCCCCGCCGCCCCCCGAGGAAGACCTGCCCCCGGTCAACTACAAGATGCTAGAGCTCAAGCTAGTCACGGAGATCAAGGAGAGCTCCGACCGCAAGGGTCGCCACCAACACTCCCCCCCTCCGGCTGCGCACCACATCTCCATCGGCGATCCTGTAGCCCGCCTAGTCTCCGAACTCTCACAAAGTTTGAATTTAGAATGCGCCAGAGTTGACAATCATAAGATAGTTGAAGAACATGAATCATCTGACATTACTCCAATATCGTGTCTTGATTCTAAATTTATAAACAAAACAGAATTAGGAAATACTTCCAAAATTGAAAACACTAAAAATACCTACAAATCTCAACTAAAAAAAGTAGAGACTCAAAAGAAACCTTTGGGTGCTAAATCTGAGAGAGAGAGTACAGGATCAATCGTTGATTTCAAATCGAGACTGCGAAAAGTGGATACTTCAAATGGTGCAGTAGCCAAATTGGATAAAGAAGTAGACACCCCATCCGATGATAAGAGCAATGAAGTTTTAAAACCTCTCATTTCCAAAGAGCAGAAAGATATTTTAGACACCTCAGATTCTAAGAAAAGTGATACAGAACTAAATGCAGCATTGATTACAAAAGTGGAAGAAGATGATGATAAACGGCGCAGCACAGGAAGTATCAGTAGTTTGAAGAAGCTGTGGGAGCCAAAGGAAGCGGAAAGTGCCCCTCAACCCAGTCCTAAACTGTGTAATAAAAATAAAAAGCGAATGGATGAAAAGAATTCAGAACCACCAAAGTCTGATATAGTTAATAAAGAACAAAAATCTGAAAATGGTTCCATCTCTAACATCATGAGTCGCAGTCTAAACGCTAATAACAAGTCTGCTGAGAGAAGACAGTGGGTCTCGGTGAGCGAGGAGAAGCCCATAGTGCCCGCCAAACCAGCGGTGAAGGGCGGCAAGCCAGGATCGGCCATCTACGCCACACCGGTGGGCGGCGGGCCGGAGGGCATTGCGGAGCTGGCGCGGGGCTTGGAGGCGGCCCTGCGTGCGGGTGGCCCGGGGCACTGGGCCCGCCTGGCAGAGGGACTCGGCGCGCTGGGGGCTGCCTGCGTGGCCCACTGCGCGGAGGGCGCCCCTCCCCAGCGCCTGTTCTCCCTGCGGGCGCTTGCCCCGCGCCTGGAGGAGCTGCAGCGGGGGGCGCGCGCCCTGGCCCGGCCCCGCCCCCTTGCTGCTGCGCCCGATCCCATCCTTCATGCCCAGGATGTCTCGGCCGCTCTCAAGGATGCCATTACCACTGTTGCACGCTAGGTTCTGCTAGTTAACGGTTATCTTCCATATATACGCAACACAAAGCTGGAATGATTATGACATTATGAAACTTCCAAGGTTTACATCCTGATAAATATGTAATTATTTTTCAGTTTGTGGTAAATCTATTACTTAACCTAGATGTCTTCATAAAATTGTACATAAATCTACAAATGAAATTAATGACTCCCGGTACAGGAATAAAGAAAGTCACAATTACGAGAGAGGGACTGAAATAAAAGTGAATAGGTATAAAAGCATATTATAAGTTATATTTATGAAGTTCTTTGAAATATGAAAGAAGAGCAGGATGGTGTGCTTTAAAAAGAAATACAAATTCAATATTGATTAATATTTATCATAAAACAAAGCGCATTGTGACTTAAAATATTGAATGTTTAAAAAAATAAATTTGACATTAATTTGTTTACTTGAATGGCTGAGAGAGGTCTTTGAACAGAAAGTATTGGTAAAAAGTATATATGTACTCTGTAAAATACTGATGTGAAAATATTTACAGTATTTAATTTTCTTTTTTGGGATTGTTGCCTACAGTGACTGTACCTTCATTATATTTGAATTGTAAGTTACTACTTATTTATAACTCATTTTCATAAATTTGGAACCATTTTTTTGTGAAACTTTTGAATTGCAAACTCTATAATGTGGGACATACAGACTAACTCTAATACAACATTTCTGTAAATTAAATCCGAACACAATCTACATTGTGTACCCCCTGTTTTAGTCTGTAGAGTTGTAGAATTTGACTATTGGACTTTTGTTAGACTCTTCACCTAATTGTAACATTAGAACTATGAACATACGCATGCAGTGTGCTTTAACCCTTTTATCAATGTGGCCATTAATAGCGGGTCGACCGATCAAATATAATTAGTAATTTGTCAAAATGTGATGTAAACCGGAGAGATCCACGCAAGAAATGAATTTCATAGAATTAAGATGAGACTAACATAAGTGTAATTATTTTAATACAACGTGTGAAAGGTTGGTTCACGATTTTGTACTTTACTTTAAATCATAGAATGGTGTGAACAATATTTACAAGTATTTAATGAAATCCCTCATATATGAATAACATCTCTTAAACAACATTTGGTAAAAATGCTTAATGTGATAAAACAACTACATACTGTGAACACATTTCCCCTGCTTTAGTACGTAGATTTATTGCTCTCTTATTTTGTTATTTATCCTTTGAATTCTGAGAATGTTGTGGAATAGATGAAATAGTTGGATGTCTGTGGCTAGGGCGGCTGTGCGGTGTAACTTAGTGTCTGCTGTGACTACCAACTACATATTAATATGTCTTATTTTAGCTCTCTTACCCCCATAATACACCTACTATCTGTTGTGGAATAGATGAAATAGTTGGATGTCTGTGGCTGGGGCGGGTGTGCAGTGTAACTTTGTGTCTGCTGTGACCACCAACTACGTAATGACATGTCTTATTCTAGCTCTCTTTCCTGCATCATACGCCTACTATCAATCCCTCATACTCATTCACATATGTATTATAACATCTTAGGTATGTATTATAGCCACCATATTTGGTGAGATTATAAATTATTATTATATTAGTATTTGTGCATTTTTTTCAATTCTAAACAGTTTCCTATACTTATTAATTTAACTTGAATATTGTACATTTAAATAATATTATTATTGATGATTTATTCTTATATTTTCTTACGGCTAGCTATTGGTATCACCAAATTAACTTTAGGTTTATTCTTGGAAGATGTTCTTAAACTTAAATCTTACTGTTGATTGAGTACATTCCTCTTGGTTCAAGCTACCTTTCAACAAGATTTTGTCTAATAATGAAATAACACAATAATATTAATTATTATATACCAAAAACTATATTAGAAAGAGGAAAATCAGGTAAGTTTTTCCAGGTGTTGTATTTCTCTTTATTAAGGCTGTTGAGATGTGGTGTACATAATTTTACCTTTCCCTTACAATATCCTGGATATGCTTCCCAATACATTAACATAAAAATACATACATGTAATATTTCCCTTAAAAGTGTTGCAACAAATAGTGCTTCAGGCCAAATATATGTGTATCTCTTATGTAAATTCAAGTTTTTCTGAGCTAAATTTTCTAATTACTGGATGAAATACAACTAAAGTTACTGTAAATATTTCCTGACATAATAGACCTTTCATTAATTAGCAAATAATTATGCTTACTTATATATATTCATCATGATAAAACATAAGTTCACTATCCAGTTTATCTCACCTCTCAGAATAAAATTACATTCAAAGGTTGTTGTTTTGGTTTTTAATTCATGCATTTTCAAATTATGATATTATCATACACACCAATATGAATAAATATATAAGTATTTCTGGCCAAATTAAATTGAATTTACAAATATGTATACGTATTATCTTTTTACTGTAAGATCTCTATTTTCAAGTTATCATTTTGGGGACTTTTGCTTAAGTAATTCAAGTGGACCACAGAACATTCATAATACTTAATGATAAATCTATGTATTTTGAGATTTATTCTTTTTTCAATTATTTTTACTTTTAGTATTGAGGCTTCATTCATTAACCATTTCTATTCTACCGATCTTCCAAATTATTTAAATTTTCTTTCTTACTCTAGAAAGAAATACAAAAATTGGTAAGTAGATTTGTATTGGTACAGGACAAATGTCTGCTGTGTAATGCAAATTTATTACCATATTGTATTTGCAGATTCTCTTACATATTGTTTGGTTAATGTATTAGTCTAAATAGTAAAAAGTCTAAACTTAATATTTCATTGTGGTTATTATGTAATTGCTAAATATTCCGAATATGCTGTGATAAATATTTGATTTGCAGGGGGCATTTCGCTCAGTGGTATAATAATTATAATTCTTCTTTCCCTTTTTCAATATTCGGAGAAAAACATAATGTTATATGGACTTGTATTGATAAAGCCATGTCTGCCGCTGGTGTGGACAATTAATTCTAGAGTGGTCGTGGTCATCAATCTTTATGAAATGAATTTGTATCCTTCACTTAATTAAGACGATACTGATTTATGCTAGTCTTTGTATGTTTAAACCTAGTATGTAAGATGATATTAAAGACACTCTGTAACAAAATGATAGTGCATATCTATATTTTGAAATTTTCTGAAATGCAATATGAATTTACTTTTTCTATATTATTCTAAACGTTCATCTCTTTTGGATATTTAAAATGAAATCTTATCCATCGAAGCAACCGTAATCATAATGTTGTAGCGCTAGATATTAAATTCTTGTAAAGAAAAACAGTAAAACAATGTTTTTTTAATGTTTTTCAAAGGAATGTTAAAAAGATTTGTAAAACTGAGGAAAATGTAAAAGGTAGGAAAATTTGATTATCAAGTACCTACTCAATTTTCGAAATAAAACTATTACTCTAAAACTCCATCACTTTGAAAACCACAAAACCTAAAAACCATTTTTTTTTCTCATTATTTTGTGCTGAAAAAGCGAGGTCCCCCTTCTTCTCCATACATTTCAAAAATTTTCACAGTGGAAATAATGAACCGGTTTTATGCACATTTAAAAAACTTACTCATTTTAATACTCACGAAATGAAAATGGTGTTGAAATTCTCACAACCTCTGAAACCAGTTTCGTAACTTCATCTGGATAAAACTTTTTATGACAAAGTTAATATCCCCTACAAAATGTCAGAAAATTGATAATTGATTTATGAAAAATAATATGACCTTATTCCCGCAGAAATCAAAACTATAAAACTATGACATTGTTTAAATAGTCCTGCGAAAAATGAGATTGCAGCTCTCGCCAATATGCCTGGCCTGTCAAATTCCAAAGAACCAATAGTAATACATATTTCAGAAGAATCGCCATTTTTAAGCAAAATATGACATTTCTTCAATATTTATATAAATTGACATCATTGCGTTTACCGGCCACCGGACTGTCAGAGTACGATTTACATAGTAAGTACTTCAAAATACAATATTTTCCTCTTCAACTGTTAGGCTGCGTTCAAATTTATGAGTGATTTCACCTCCACGCTGCACATTTTTTCATCTCGTCTGGCTGAAAAATGATACTTTTTCAAATTGTAATTAAATATATATCACTTGATCATTCTTTGTGTAAACCTTACTCAAATAACGCATCTATAACTTAACTAATCACTAAAAAGATGGCCGAGGGGTTAGGCTCTTGACCAGCAATCCGAAGGTCGAAAAGTTCAAATCCTGGCGTGCGCAAGTAATTTTTGTGTGATGAATTTGTGTTAATTCACAATTTATTAATTGAAAATAATATGTAGTATACTTGCAGCACGTTCCAGAGTGGAAGATACTCTCAGTATCGCCCTGGTGTAAGACTACAATTCAGAATCGAAACATTGCTACAAATGGCTTTAGCCGTGTTTAGTGATCTGAGTAGCCAGGTACTCTCCCATCTTCCTCTTTTTTTCCTTATCCTTCCCCTCCCCACTACTTCCAGTCTCACAATATACCTCCATCGGGGAAGCCATAGTCTCACTGGCTCCAGACCGTTTGGGAGCAGTTGGGTCTCTTGTGCATTATTCACATAAAAAAATCATAAATAACTCAAAATAATTGTTTTGGGGCAACAAAATGAAATATTACCGAACAAATAAAATGTTACTGAATATCTACGCCGGCCGGGCCGTACCGAAGGATATGTTTGTGAAGTTATTTAACAAACGTGATGCATCTTAAACAAGAGGTATCATAACATACACTGGACGCAAATCTCTAATGAGAAATTATTTTTTAGGTCACAGCTCTAATGCATTTTTATATTGATAATTTTTTTTTTTAAATATATTTTTATTCCAGCCAAATGTAATTCCTAAATTCACAATTGCTAAAAGACCCTCGCAAAATCTGCCTAAAATGAAAAGCGGCGCATGGTTCTGCTGATATCACACTAAACGTCTATTGCGCCTGCACGCCGAACAAAAAACCGTTTTTACCGATGCTGCAAATTTGAAACGAGTTGAATGGTAAACCGTGTGTCGGACAGTTTAAATCCTTAACCAAGATAAACAAATAAATTTATTGAACATATTTTTTGATATGTCGCTACATATATGAATGTGGAATTTTTACAAAGGAATTTTAGTTCTGCATAATACTTGTATGCAATACAGCAATAATTCAAACCAAGAAATGAATTAAGACGCTTCCGCAGGCAAGCGCGATGAAATGACTCCAGATGCTTCCCGCTACCTGAGGGTTAATCGATTTCTTTTAAACATCTTTTACTGTGTTTGAATAGTCAAGCAATAGTTGAATTGAATAATCGTAAATTGAAATTGAATGCTCTCAATTTGGGGAAAATGTGTTACCCCGCTTCGGTGTGCAAGGATTGAAACTGTTTTTTTGTAACCTAGGTATGACATTATATTCTTTAGCCATAGACATTTTAATGAATCGCCGAATTATATCTTGTAGCTAGATTGCTGATCTCTGGTGCAGTGATGTGATAAAATTCCTTTAGATCTAAGGAAAAATATACAATGTGGAATTTTTTCATATATATCTGAGGAATTTTTTTTCTCCCTTTTTTAATCTGCGATTGAACTCCTAATAGGTGTGGCCACGAATCACTACTGTAAAATCTGGGTAGAAAATTAAAAAAATCTTTCATTGTATGGAATAAATTAGGACTTGCTTTTTGGCGTAAAAGGTGGGAAAACTTGAAGTAGGGGTAACTTAAAACCGAAGTTTTACTGTACATAGACGCAATATTTATGAAAATTACTTAATTAAGTTTGTTTTAATATTTTGTGTTCCCTTTGAGAACACTATGGATTTTAATATTACTATAATTTAGTGCAAATTTTCAATGTATTTTAAATGAAAAGAAAATATTCAAAATATGGAGTGAACGGGGGTAGATATACTGCAATAATTATTGGCATTTAGGCATTCTCTTTAGTCTAGAAATATTTTTCATGTATTTTTATAGTAAACACAGCTTAACATAAATGTCCTTTATTGCCTGTCTATCCTCGGACTACATTTATAGCCCTTGTGTATCCATTACTAAGATATTCTATGCTGATTTTGTATGCAAGTATTCGGTTGGAAATAGTGACATGCGTACACGTAGGGCGCATTCATCGGTCTCTGACTGTAAGTCTACGCGATGACATGTAGACCGATGGTGCCTGAGTAAAGTCTGGAAACAATGCCTCATTTAGCTTAGCATCCCGATATTTCTATAAATTATTAGGAAGGTCCCAAAGACGGGAGCGAAGATGCACCTCAGTAATAACCCGCTCTTTTACAATATTAATTTTATAAGACTGTGTTCAAAACGCCCATCAGATCACGCAATTGTAAGCGTTTCAGTTGACCGATGACACAGCACTCACAAACTGGATCAATGGATGCAGTGCGTAGCGTCTCGTGCGTGGCTGCGTTGCATTTCAGCTCTTCATACATTCATCTACATTTACCGTATGCGACTGATGTACGATTGGCACTATTTCCAGCCTTATGTATTATTATTATTACAAAAATCTTAGGTAGAATTCATATTAAATACCAAACAGTTGCTATAATCTATGTGGAAGACTGTTTGAATTATTATATAGAATATTATCCAATATTTTTTTCTTTTTGATGTACTGTAAAAAATATTTATTTGACTTAATACAGTCGATTTAACTACATTTCCGTTATAAAATGCTGAAGGATACTAAATTTGAGTGTTGTTAACTTTGAAATATGTAATGTTAAAAAAGAAAATGGCCTAAAGCCCTCAAGTAATTTATTTTAATTACATATTTATTTTGGCACTGCAGTGCGAACAAGGTCACTACAGGTGAAATAAAATACACCATTAGTTTTTTGTTTAATAAATATGTGCTTGAAGCTGGAACACACCCTACATAATTTTGCGAGTATAATTATGAAATATACTTTTTGAGAAAATGGCCTAAATTCCTGAAACACAATACACTCAGTGTCCCCTAAGGGGAGGGTGGAGAGGATAGAGACCCAGATATAATATTTCAGCTACATATATAGTATACTCATATGAAAGTACTATGCAGTTGTGTAAAAATTTCATACTACGACTTTCAACTCTTCACCAACCAATTTCAATATTTATTTATCTAATGTTACAGTTTACAAATAGAAATTATTATGGATATTTTTTGTTTTGTTTAGATTCTAAAAAGAATTCAGCCATATTAAAATAAAAATTGACTGTGTTGGAAAATTTTAACAATATTATTTGTTAACTCTTTGCACGCGGCCGTATCAACTGTTGTTACGGCAAAAAGTCTATACTCACACGCGGCTGTATCAACAGTTGATACGGCAACTTTGACGGCCGATATTCCCGCTCTCTTTCGTCATAAATGTATTTCTTGCTCACTTGGACATTTGTAGAACTATCACGATGCTGATATCTACAAGAATTTCTCAAAAATAAAATTTTATTTCATAAAAAAAGATCGATAACCAAGTGCGCCTCTTCGCGCCTTTTAGTCCTCTAGTTTACATTTTTGTCAACGGATGGCGTTAGTACTAGTTTGTCATTCACAACTTTTCATAACTAAGAATGATAAGTGATCATGGTGTCCCACTTGTGTCTATAAACACAGTGGCCTAAGTACACAGACACCGAAAGTGGTTTATTTATGACGCCGAGTGAATGGCGGGACCACATTCAAAAGATACGGTACGTCTTTGTATGAAATTTTATGTTTTTGTTTTTATAAACATCTAAAAGTGTTGACACACGAGGATTTGTTTTCATATTGTGGAGAATAATCTGTTCTGTCTATATAGTCCAATAAATCATGCCAGAATGCTATAATTTGACATTTAATTGCATGCATAGGTATTTGAAAATATGTACCGCGTACGGGTATAGATAAAACGGAGCATATTAACGCGTTCAAAAGGTTAATCTCAAATAATATCCATTAGTAAATTCCAAAGATTTAACAACATGCATTTAATCCATTTTAACGGGAACATAAAATACGAAATAAAATGTTTCTTACTCTGAATTATTGTGTTTTTATTAGCATTATTATGCTTGTTGATCCTTCCCAATTATTTTAGTTTCCAAAAATCAGATGCAGGAAAAAGCCAATATTTACCATAGAATGATGTCATTTTATACATTTTTTCATGTGCTTTTTAAGTTTCTGGAAACCAGTGGAGAGAAAATATCTTATAAACTAAGTAACTAACTAACCATCACGCCGTTTCCCGCAGGGGTAGGCAGAGAGGACGGACCGCCAAACTACTCAGTCATGGCACCCACTCCTTGCCTCATTCACATTCATACATTCTCTTCTATTATTCTGACACATGGCCCGACTCGAGTATCTGATTCACTTGACCATGCCATGTCTTCCTCGGGCGTCCCCGACTTCTGCTACCATTCGCATTTGCATCATATATCCTCCTTACACTCCTTTCTTCGCTCATTCGCTCTATATGCCCAAACCATCTAAGTGTCCCTTTCTTAATCTTACTCATTACGCTTACATCAGCCTTGCACTGTTTGCAGATCTTCACATTCCTCACACAATCACACATGCTTTTAATTTCAACATTTCAACAGTATTCAATCTACTTTTATCCATTCTTTGCCAGTTCCATACATCAGGGAAGGTACCAGCACTCCATTGTGGACTGCTAACTTCGCTTATTTGGACAATTTTTTGTTAGCGCCAACTGCGTTCAGTCCTCCATTAATGGAGTTATCTTATAGTATTTATATTATATGTATGTTTGAACCTTAAGGTATCTGAATTATATTTATTTACCATCATTATGTTAAAATTTGCATGTTTTGGCAAATTCTTTTTTTGTTTTTGTTTTTGTATGTTATATAATTTTATAGAAATGTGTTCCCGTATCTATCAGATGTTGTAATGTGATAGAAAATAGAATTGAAATTGTACACTTTAAGTATCGTCTGACTTGACGTGGTGAATAGGTTATTAAGGAAAGCCCATTATAGTGAAAAAATAAATTCTTTATTCAGACTTGTGAGCATTGGAAACAAGAAATACAATTTTTTCGTATGTAATTAGTTCTGCCTACAGATGTTTTTGCAACATTCATATGAAATGTTTTAAAAATAATGGACCAAAATATCAAAATGAAGATAATGCTGCCAGCATCAAACACAAAATATAACATAAATTTTGGTACCTTTCCACATTGTAAGTTTCATTACTCTCAAAGCCTCTTCATTACCATTCGGCGATAATTTGTAGGGTACAGAAAGTAATGAAATTCTGTTAATTTTTTTTTAATTACTCACATAATAACTATATTCCGAATCTATAAGATTCAATCAAAAATTGTTTAACCAAATATAGTTTATTAAACTTCCAGCGGGCGCGCTGTCGTAAAATTTACGACAAACGCGCCTTATCGCTTCCCCCACTCTTGCGACTTAGTTGTAAGCATCGAGCTTCGAGCTATGCTAGAGTCAAATCAAATGTCAAACATTTACCGCAAGATATAAATGCTTTTCTCAAAGTGAATTACGGTAGGGCAGTTGAACCGATAACAGAAGAATAAAACAGAAGCTTTCCAAAATGCGGTGTTTGTCGGTTATGTGCACTGGATAAGAAAAGATCCTCACCATCAATGAAGTGTTGCCGTTGCCAGTCCTTTACATGCAAGAACCATTCTTCAGTTGAGGTGGTTTGCAGACGCGGCCCGTGACTGTAATTACCAGCAGTGCATTTCACTTTTAAAATTTACCTAGTCTGTAATTTAGGTGGAGCAAATTAATGAATGGGAACACCTACTGCAATTCATTCTATCTTCTAAGTTATATTTGTAAAATAATTGATTAAATAATACAAAATTATCTTGAAAATAAAGGACACTCAACTCATCGTTGAAAATATAGCGAAACCGTTTGATTTCACCGCGAACGAGTTCCAATCTGTTAATGTTGTTGCGTTAACATTGAACATTAGTATTTCTAAGCGAATCCATTCCAAACGCATTGGATTACGCATGATCAAAGTGATGCAAAATTCACTCGCCGTCAAAGCACTGCGATAATGCACGGATGGGTTATGTATCTGCACTGCTCTAACACGTAATTTGACGTTAAGAGTGTAATCTGTCTCGCTCATGTCACCGTTTCGGCTACTTCGGGCTGACTCGATACCGCCCGACGCTGTTTTAGTAGTATGGTAAAAGTTGGTTCTGTGCATATCGGGGTATGCACGACTGCTTGCTCTTGCGCGGGATTTTTTTACTAGAAGATAGCTCAAATAATGACCTGACGGGAATTACGAATTTCTTACATCGATCACTGGGGTACAGATGTCGTTGTAATTTGTATGTGGAGATTGAAGACAAGCAGTGCAATGCACAAATGCAGTGCGTACTTCTGGACGGGCAGTTCCTACCCGATTAAGATAAACATTGGTCAACATTCTACAATTGGCACTACTGTTTCGAGCTATGAGTGCGGAGAGCACTTCGTCGAGCTCAGTTGCTTGCTGGACTCGGTAGCCTACGGTGTGTTCGTCCGACGCTGGAACAATGAGGGTCTACTGTGCAAACTACGAAAGGTCTTTTTCACTTATAACTTTTTAACAATGTACTTATAATTTAAATTGGGATTACTCATTTTAACTTCTTGCGTAGTTATTTTATAACTCGCTGGCGCCCGCTCAGACATTCCTTACAAGATTTTAAGTGTTTTAAATTTATTAATGTCACATGTTCGTTAGTCAAAAATTTTATCAAGATGGCGTTAAATTCACGTACATTCTTGACACGCCCTGAGATAAGTTATTTGATAGAGTCTCATGTTTATTTTATTTGATTAATTATTTTAATAATTGTTTTAATAAATTAGCGTCTGTTGATATGTAAAATATTCTATTATTTAATCATCCTTATCAGTTCTCATCACTACCTACCTACATTGAGTTGGTGCGTGTGCGTAGATGACTAGATAATTGTATTCGGTAATTTACCAATTAATGTCACAATCGAAAGATCCATCATTAATTTATACAATGAATCTCTTCATCACCCACCCATTGGCAATAATGTTACAAATGGCAGCCCTTGTGGGTGAACCTAAGTTTGACTAAATAATAAATACAGTGTTTTTTTTCTTTCATTGTTTTAATCTTGTATTGGGATGTCTGATTTTTTTTTTTCATAATTTTCTTGTATAATCCCTTGAAAAAGACCTTTCGTTTTGCATGGTAGATGTTCGGGTGTTGTTCGAAATACATCGTGTCACTGAGATTTTATTAATTCTTCATATTACGCAGCTTTGCAATCTGGCACAACTCATGACGTTTTCGTCTTATTATCGTGTTCGTTAGTACGCTGACGTCACACTTATTTTATATTTTTTGTTTTGCGGCGATTGTGGTTGTTGTATTGTTGCTTGCATGTTCTAATGATTTTTTTCTACCTACCCTGTTAGTTAGGTATGACGGATTCGACCATTTTAACAAGAAGTCGTGCGTTAATCATGTCTAAACCAGAGGATGGCACTACTTCGGCAAATTCGGCGGTCGCGTCTAACACAGTTCCGGTTCACAAATGGAACTTAACCTTCGACGGTACTGGGAACGTACATAATTTCATTGAACGGGTCAACGATTTGTCTATATCTCGGAACGTAAGTACAGCTTCTCTTTTTTCATCTGCGGTGGAACTTTTTACAGGTCATGCTTTAGACTGGTTTAGAGTCAACCGTTCTTCTTTTAAGTCATGGACGGATATTGTAATTGCTCTAAAGGAAGAATTTGAGCTACTGGACCATGAAAGACGTTTAGTTGCTCAGATCAGAGCCACGTACCAGCAACAAAAAGAGAACCTGGGTTCATTCATAACACGTGTCTTGACTTTAAACAATCAATTGTCGTCGAAATTACCAGATGACGAAATTCTGGAAATATTGCAATGTAATATGTTACCGAGATACATACAAAAATTATCGCTCTCTGTCATCTCGGACATTAATTGTCTGAAAAAATTGGGAAAGATGATTGAACTAGCAGACAGTCGGTCTGATTCCAGACCTTCCCCGCCAAATGCAAATACTGTTAATTATAATAATGTTTCTCATTCCTCCTCAAATAATGCATTTAGCAGAGGGAATAACAGAATGTCTCAGAATAATCCCAATTTCAGGAATCATCGTCAATCTTTTGAGTTCAGTAAACGTAGCCCGTCAAATATGAGTTCTAGGGAGGTGAGATGTTTCCGCTGTGGCCGTCCTGGGGTGAAGGCGCCTTCATGCAACTGCCGGCAGGCAAAAAACTAGATGTCCTGGGGGTCCTGTCTGCGGGCGGCAAGTCGACACCGTTCGCTGACATCACCGCCAGGCATCGGCTTGCTGTGCTGTCGGAAACCAGAACTTTCTTCAAGAACCTTTGGACTTCGAAGGTGGTGAGTGCGGCTAAAAGGGATGGCCGTCCACACATCATTTTCCAGGTTCTGGGTTCCAACTTTTCTGGCCTTCTTGACTCTGGTTCGCATATCTCAATTATTGGTAATAATTTTCATCGTCAATTTTTAAATCTAGGGTTAAATCTTTCTGTTCTTAAGAAAAAATTTTCACTCACTTCTGCTACGGGTCATACTGTGGAGTGCGTTCACAAAATTGCGGTTCCGGTGGTTCTTGGTAACGTTAAGAAAATTTTTAATTTTGTGGTTATGCCAGATATAAAATCTAACATCATCCTCGGTTGCGACTTTTGGAAAGTTTTTAACATTTGTCCCAAGTTAACTAAATTAATGACTAATGACTCTGACAATAGTTGCGTGTCTGAGGTAAGAGGACTGGATAGCTTTGAGAACTTAGATTCATCTCAACAATCAATCTTAAATAACGTTATACTGGAGTTTAAAGCCTTTTCTGGTAATCGTTTGGGTAGAACGTCTCTTGAAAAACATGTCATTGACACGGGTGATTGTCAACCTATTAAGCAACGTGTTTATCCGATATCTCCTCATTTATTGCCGGAAGCTCACAGAGAACTTGACAGACTATTAAATCTGGGAGTAGTAGAACCCAGCAATAGCTCGTGGAATAATCCTATTGTTTTAGTGCCTAAGAAAAATGGTTCTTTTAGACTTTGCTTGGATAGTAGAAAACTCAACGCGGTCTCGCGGCGGGACGCTTATAGTCTACCGTTGATATCTGATATCTTAAATAGTCTCGGAGGAGCACGTTATCTATCAACTTTAGACCTTAACGATGCTTTTTTTCAAATCCCGTTAGAGGAAGATTCTAAAGAGAAAACCGCATTTACTATCCCTAAACGAGGCCTATTCCACTTTGTAACAATGCCTTTTGGTCTTCATGGTGCAAGTTCTCGGATGATGAGGCTAATGGACAAGGTCTTGGGTCCGGAGTTCGATGGGAAGGTCTTTTGTTATCTAGATGACATAATTATCATTAGCTCTACCTTTGGAAAACACATTGATCTTTTAAGACGGGTTAAACAAAAGTTACAAGCCGCGGGTTTGACTATTAACGTAGAGAAGTCAGTCTTTTGTCGTGATTCCCTTAAATACCTAGGTTTCGTGATTGATAGGGATGGTTTGAGAACTGACCCGGGAAAAGTAAAAGCAATCGTTGACTTCCCCATTCCAACGTCGCAAAAGAGCTTGCGTAGGTTTATCGGTATACTTTCTTGGTACAAAAGGTTCATTTTAAATTTTTCCTTAATTGCAGCACCTTTGCATAATTTAACCAAAAGGAGTTTGCTGGTAAAAAATTTGTATGGAATGAACAGGCTGATGCTGCCTTTACTAAATTAAAGAATATTCTGGTCAAGGCTCCTGTTCTTGCTTGTCCCGACTTTAGTAAACCCTTTACAATTAGTTGCGATGCATCGAACACCGGTTTGGGGGCGGTCCTTTCTCAATCTGACGTTAATGGTATAGAACACCCTATTTCCTTTATTTCCAGATCACTATCTGCACAGGAGAAAAATCACTCCACAACCGAGAAGGAGTTAAATGCTATGATCTTTGCACTAGAGAAATTTAGGGGTTATATTGAAGGTTCGCCTATTCCTGTCAAGGTGATCACTGATCACTATAGTCTAAAATGGCTTACAAACTTAAAGTCTCCGTCGGGTAGATTAGCGCGGTGGGCGGTTAGACTTCAGCAGTTCAATTTTGAAATAATTCATAGAAGCGGTAAAGACAACATTGTTCCGGACGCACTGTCTCGTGACCCTTTACATGTTGACTTGATTAATCAGTCCTTTTCCACTTCCGACCGTTGGTACTTAAGTTTGAAAGAAAAAATTTTGGCTAATCCGGAAAAATTTCCAGCGTTTAAAGTTTGCAATGGTGTCATCTTCAAACACATTCAGAGCATGGAGGCTCTACACAGGTCTTATGACTGGAAGGAAGTTCTCCCAAAAGAGTGTAGGAAAAACGTCATCGTTCAAAATCACGTTCCGCCTTCTTGTGCACATTTTGGCATCTTAAAAACGTTAAACAGGATTAAACTTAAATATTACTGGCCAAAAATGGCAGCTGATGTGAAGTCTTTTGTAAGTAAATGTCATACTTGTTTAGGTTATAAAAGTTCTAACTTACTGCCTCCTGGGTTGATGGGTGACCCGAAACTGGTGCAAAGGCCGTGGCAAATGATTGCAACAGATCTTTTAGGTCCTTACCCTAATTCTTACAAAAAGGGTTATACTTACCTTTTAGTGGTTTCTGATTTCTTTACCAAGTATACTAGACTTTTTCCACTTAGGAAAGCAACGGGTAGTGTTATTGCGGAAATTTTGGAAAATGATATCTTTTATAAATTCGGTGTTCCAGATACGATTGTTTTGGATAATGGCCCACAATATATATCGCGTGACATGAAAACGCTGGCCAATAAATTTCATATCCGTCACTTGTTTTATAATTGCAGATATCACCCGCAGAATAACCCTGTTGAGCGTGTAAACAAGGTGTTGGTAGCAGCCCTGGGTTCTTTTGTGGGATCTGATCACAGATCCTGGGCGTGCCATCTACCTGAAATTGAACTGGCTATAAACACGGCTGTTCATGAAGTCACAGGCTATACTCCGTTCTTCCTTAATTTTGGTAGAGAGATTGTAATTTCGGGAAATGACTACAAAGGTGTAGACTTTAACGCGGAAGACATTAGATTCTCTAAACGCGATTCATGGGCATCTGATTTACATGAATTAAATGACATTTTCTCCCAAGTTCGCACGTCCTTAAGACAATCATACGAACGTAATAAGGTTCAATATAATCTGCGTCGTAGGGACGTTCAATATGAGGTTGGGGACATTGTCTGGAGAAGGTCCTTTGCTTTGTCAGACGCTGGTAGATACTTTTCAGCAAAATTAGCCCCCAAATTTATACGTAGTAAAATTATTTGCAAGATATCGCCGGTTGCTTATCAATTAGCGGATATGACAGGGAAACCCGTGGGAACTTTTCATGTTAAGGATATAATCAAGTTAGAAGAAGCTAACTGATCTCGGGGTGGGTTAATTGATGAACCATATTTTTCTTATGTTGTAATCGTTATACTTTTATTTGAGTATTAATCCCTTTTCTCTTGTTATATATTAGGTTATTGCTTGCCTTGCCCTCAGGTTTGCAATTTTTCTTGTGTTCTCTCATTGTGAGGACATGACTAGTATTTTTGTGTCTTCACATTGAGTGTATTTTTGTATAAGTTTTGTTTTGTCCTTGTGTACATGTGTAGTATGTGTTTTGGGGTGTAATTTGTCCATTCCGATTCAACGCGGGGGATTGACGTTTTTAATCTCACGCATTGAATCCACATTTTTTGGATTTAAGTGCAATCATATTGTATTGAACATTTTGTAATCTCACGATTTGAATCCATTGTAGTATTTTATGCGTTATCCTAGGGCAGTGGAATTCACAATCTCAGTTGGCCACTGTTTTGTGCTATTTTTCTGTTCGAGGGATCTTTTAATAGCTGATTTTACTTTGTGAGATGATAATAATTGTTCTTTAATGAATTAAGTACGCGATGGCGACTTGTTTTGAGGTACGGTTTGTCCTTTCTAGAGGGACATACCGTATTTCAATTATGGCATATACGAAGCTGTATTTCGGTTTAACAGTTCTGTACCGAGTTTGGTCCTCGTGTCATTTTAATTGTGTGCATGGTTGTTCTTTAGTACTTTAGTTTGCCTTGGTGTTGGTTGACTATTTTAATGCAATAATTTAGAAAATACTTCATGCAGTTTTCCGCGATAGCCTCAGATGCTCACAACATTCTATTTTTCTCTGGTTTTAGGAAACCATTGGCATGGTGTTTTCTTTGATTTAGTCATTGCTTAATACACTTTTCAAATATTTTTTAAAAAATTTTATGTCATAATAATTAATTTAATAATTTATTTAATATTTATTTTGAAATTTAGTGAGTTTTCACTCGCTCAGGTTATTTGAGATTTACAGAATCATATTTTTTTCAACTTTTAAAAATTGCATCCTTTCATGAAGTTTTTTTTTACTTTTATTTGCTCTTAATGTCCTTGGCTTGAATTATTATTAAAATGATATTGGTTCATATTATATAGAATGTAAATGAGTAATTTTTTAACATTTTTTTTAACAAATACTATGCGTTTTCACATGCAATTGGTGTGGCTTCTCTCTGAGCTCAAGACAAGTCGCATCAATTTCATTTGGATTTAGCTGTATTTTTGTCAATATTGGGTCATCAATATTAATTTGGTTCTGTTTGAGCCAGTCACTTTTATCTTATTATGAATTTGGGTTTGTTTCTGGGATAACTTTATAATTTTTCATCTCTGCTCGCAGAGGGCAGTAACTTCATTGTGGGTTTAGACTTTATTATTTTCATTTTATAGTGGGTTTTTTTTTTAGCTTCATATTTAACTTTTGTTGGGCGCTCAGCTTTCACTTTTAGCTAGACTCGTTTTATAAAATTTTTTTAATAAATTTTGTTAGTCTTTACTACAGTTTATCTTTTCATTTGTTATTCTATTCAAGTTTTTGTTTACACTTCAGTAGTTGTTAAATTCCTTGCTCAGTAATCCATTTTGTCAAGCATAGCATACCTTTCTTTTCACTTGCCTCAAGGAAGTCAGTCGCCTTCATCACTCTTCGGTTCTTCACGTCAAGATAACTCAAGATAATACAAAACTTCAAGATTTACAAACTTTTATCAATTCTTCGAGGAAGCAATTTTGTTCAAGATCGAGTCTTCAGGGAAGCAACATTCTTCTACGGGAAGAGTTTAATAGGATACTACCTGGCCGTTCACTGCTATCAGAAAGAGGGTGCAGCTTCTCAAGATTGCATTTGTTGTCAACATTGGAGAATGGTGATACAATTATCGGGGCTCATTATCTTCACCAAGCAAGTTCAATCTTCTTCACTGATGTCAGAAGAGGGTCATTCAGATATTCCATCAGCGAGAATTCTTCCTTCTACTTCCTGGGTGTTGGCGCTTCAATCCTTGCTCAGCGAGCACATCACGGACTTCTACAGAACGTGCTGGAATCTTCTTCTAAGGCATTATCTGCATTTTGTGACTCTTTACCACTTATTGGACTTGGATTTGGAAGCATGAGGAGAAAATCAAAAAAATTATCGTGCCGAAAATTTTTTTCCTTTGGAAGGGGGGTAATGTAGCAGTGCGTACTTCTGGACGGGCAGTTCCTACCCGATTAAGATAAACATTGGTCAACATTCTACTATTGGCACTACTGTTTCGAGCTATGAGTGCGGAGAGCACTTCGTCGAGCTCAGTTGCTTGCTGGACTCGGTAGCCTACGGTGTGTTCGTCCGACGCTGGAACAATGAGGGTCTACTGTGCAAACTACGAAAGGTCTTTTTCACTTATAACTTTCTAACAATGTACTTATAATTTAAATTGGGATTACTCATTTTAACTTCTTGCGTTGTTATTTTATAACTCGCTGGCGCCCGCTCAGACATTCCTTACAAGATTTTAAGTGTTTTAAATTTATTAATGTCACATGTTCGTTAGTCAAAAATTTTATCAAGATGGCGTTAAATTCACGTACATTCTTGACACGCCCTGAGATAAGTTATTTGATAGTCTCATGTTTATTTTATTTGATTAATTATTTTAATAATTGTTTTAATAAATTAGCGTCTGTTGATATGTAAAATATTCTATTATTTAATCATCCTTATCAGTTCTCATCACTACCTACCTACATTGAGTTGGTGCGTGTGCGTAGATGACTAGATAATTGTATTCGGTAATTTACCAATTAATGTCACAATCGAAAGATCCATCATTAATTTATACAATGAATCTCTTCATCACCCACCCATTGGCAATAATGTTACAACCTATATAACCTAGTTTTTGTTTTATCACTTTTGATGACTTTAAATCGCTAATCACTAGGTGTGTTGCATAGTCCGGTTACCAAAAATCAAATATCAGACAATTGGCATTCTGTCGTTACCGCCGTCTAGCTTGCTTGAGCTGACAATTTTACTCCCAGAACCAGAGGTGATTCTAGCAACTGTCGCATGTGTTTCTGTTAATTTCGTTCTGCCACGTTTTTGCTCGAATAAGCTCACAAAATGCAGTCTTCTAGCAGGCTTAAAAACATGATACCTTAACATTAAACTGAAAAATTGAATTTTACAGAAATAACGGTTTGTTTGTTTTTATGAAACAAGAGTTTTCATTTTGAGCAAAAATTGTAATTATGCACAATTCGCCGCTTTTACTTTCACTTGCCCGGTTTTTGGGGTGGCGGATTAGTAGCAACAAATAGTAGAAGTACCTAAGTAAATAACATGTGTACGTATATTGAAGTTTTGAATACAATGGGTACCTATTAAAGACAACAATATTAAATAAACATGCAAGAGGTGACATTACTGAATTTTTTGATTCTGTTTATTTTTTTATCTAAAATGCGTTCTTTATTATCACTTCCATTGTTTTGCAAATGTTTATAACATCAATGAAGGGGAAAAAGACCACCTTTATCCTTTAACTTTAAAAATCCATGATGACTAGTTATTTAATTTGCAATCAATGCACCGACACAAATATCACATTTTAATTTCCCACATATAAAACGAACAACAAAGCCAGCTATGTATGCTATCACTTGAGAACTAAATTGTGAAGTATCTCATACAAGAATATCAACTCGTAAAACAATGCCCGTTCGTAGAGTAATTGTATTTCATCATCACAGTTATTTAAGAGATTTGTTCTTTCAGTAGAAAAAATATGTTTTTCAACTGCGGACCAGCAACAACCCTTTGTACTCCAAATTATTTTTTACATGGTATACCTAATTACTAACTAATTTAATTGATTAGTTAAATTTTGAACCCTGAAGATGCTTCTACCAAGCGAAACCGGTCGGAATTAATAAAATTTACAATAATTCGTGGTTTTTAAACAAAGTGTTTTATTTTTATTTAATAATATGTCAAACCACAAAGTGACTGCTTTTTACCAAAAATAGCATAAAGATTACCTTCAACGTATTGAAAGTCACAATTGTTTAGATCTGTACAAAATTTTAGAGAATCTGTGACACTGTTTCTAAACAATTTAAGAAGCAACATAACTTTCATTATTGATTTAGAAAAAAATGTGACCATGTCTAATTTTGCTGGCCAAATGAAGGTGTTCCTTTTCTTGAAGCGTATTTAAAATTAGTAAATGGTACTACTTAATAGACCTGTCTTGACAATCTTTGAAGACTCCAATTGGTTCTCCGATCAATTTATTTTTAAATTAGGAATTCTTGCGGGCAACATTAATTATGATATTTTTCCCTGAAGTAGTCTCGCTGATAAATTATCATTTACCTAGTAGACCAACTCGACTCATATAACCATATTGTAACAATATTGCCACTAATGTAGAACAAAATTCTTTAATATATCGCATGCGTAGATTAGGAAATGAATACTTTGATATAAATACCAAATAATTGTTTATATGAACTCATTTGTAATTTGTATTGCTTAAATTTTCCTAAATTCACGTTATGAATTTAGGAAAATTGATTAATGATTAATAAAAAATATATATATATATAAACAAAATTTAATATTTAAAAAAAATACATATCCTCTAAAGTTATATTATGCGCTTCCTAATATGCGTTTATTGTTGTTGCATATTATTAAGTACCCATTTCATACAAGATTGCCAGTAGTCCAGTCAGTGGGGGATAAAAAAGGGCTCCACCTTGCAAAAGGTTAGGTAGTAGCGATTTTCACATATGTTGTTAAGATTGGGACTCTCAAGAAAAAAAAAAGTTTTCGACCTTGGGGGGATCGAGCTCGACCCGCCATCTTGGATTGAAGGTGCCAAAATTTGGTTTTTTCAAAATAATTATGAATTGGTTGATTTTAAAACCAAATTGTTGAAGACAAACTTAAAGACAACTAAATTACCTACATTTTTTGTAGAAAGTTTTTTTTTGTAAGTTTAATAGGTAACGAGTTACAGCGGTTGAAAGATGAAAATTTTGACAAAAAATTGTAAAACTCCAGTTTTCTTGATAAATTTTGTACGAAAATATTACACAATATCATTTTAACGTGTTTCTACGTTACAATATACTTATATAGCATCATCCATGTGCTCGATAACGTTGATTTGTTATAGTGGGATCCTAATCTACAGCTGACTTGGCAACACTGATTGAACACTTGAAGTCTGCTCATCTATATTTACAAGACATGCTAGATTTGAAATGAAAAATGGATCCTATTGAATACCAAAAATTTACGACGGAAGGCTATTTCGCGATTAGGCGCTCGGACAAATTTTGGTCAGGGATATGGTCTGACATGACTATCGAACAAAATTTGATGCGGATGATGCATAGCTGTGGAGGTCTTACTCGTGGCCTTGGAATTAGTGACAGCGTACTCGCCCTGTGGACTTTAGGAATGATATCTTTGCATAACGTTTGTGACGCCATTGAGGAATATAGTAACGTTAATCTAGATACATCTGAGCAACATGTCGATGTGAGAACTTCCCGTATCACTCGAGACGATCAAGACTTGAAAAAGCTGTTGGATTGGTTTTCTCAGCATTGTCCCTTCCCCGAAATCAATTCACTTCTTTCTATCAGTACTGGAATTGTCGGGGATGAAAAGATTAATTGTCATTTATCCAGAGAAATAGGTACCGAGAGGATGTCGAACATGGGTTACCACGTCTGAAAATTTTGAATCTATAAAATTTAAACGTAAGGACAAAGTTATTCCATTAGTAACAGTCAACAGAAGCATCAAGGTCGGCGAAACAACTATTTCGATCAACCCGCTAATGTTGTTCCAGAGAATGTATATTGTGAAGAAATCCGACGAAGAATTGAAGGATTTCCTTAAATTCGAACTCGCCTCATTTCCTGTGTCGCTTTTCACTGAAGAAGGAATGCGCAAAGGTACGAAATCATCATTTTATGGTGTTTTCGAACAACTTCCAGAAGGCGTGCAACTTGAAAGTAGCAAAATTAATGTTGTGGATGGAGGATATCTTTTACATAAAGTTGTATGGAATCGGAATGATTATTTTGGGTCAATTTGCGAGAAGTACGTTCACTATGTAAGAAATCACTATGGATCACATGCAGTCATTGTTTTCGATGGATATCCGCTTGATGATGGTGAAAAAAATACGAAAACCGCAGAAAAACTTCGCCGATCGAAGAAGCACATGTCTGCAGATGTTCTTTTCGATGAAACAATGCCAGTTCAAGTTTCACAAGAACCATTTTTAGCCAATGAAAATAACAAAGTCCGTCTGATTTCGATGCTTACAAAGCAATTTATACAGGATGATTTTACAGTTAAGCAGGCTGAAGAAGATGCTGATGAGTTGATTGTCAATACTGCGATTTCCTTGTGTTCATAATATGACGCTGTTTTCATTATTGGCGAAGACGTTGATCTCCTAGTTCTGCTGACAGCATTAGCACCACCCAAAAGTAGTATATATCTTCGCAAACCCGGGAGAGGCAAAACTTTTGAAAGACTGTATTCCGCGAATAGTGTGAAATACAAAGAGGCGGCTCAGAATATTCTGTTTCTTCATGCCTTTAGCGGCTGCGATATAACATCGTCCTTCTTCAACCAAGGAAAACCAAATTTTGTTCGCTTGTGCAAAACGACACAAGACTCAATGCCATGATAGGAATCTTCAAACAACATGATGCAACACCAGAAGACATAGCAGTTGCAGGAACACGCTTTCTTGTTGCTTTGTACGGGGGTGACATGGATAAGGAAACCTTGGAAGAAGTCCGCTACAAACGTTTCGCAAAGTCGACAACAAAAAGCAAATTCAATCTTGCCTCTTTGCCACCAACGAATGACGCTGCACGGTACCATGCATTTAGAACGTACCATCAAGTCCAAAAATGGTATGGAATCCAAAAAAATCCAGAAAACTGGGGCTGGAAACGTGACACCAACGGGCTTGTTCCAGTAAGAATGATAAAGAAACCAGCACCCGAGACTTTATTAAAATTTATTTCATGCAATTGTAAAAAAGGATGCGGCGTTGCATGTAGCTGCAGGAAAGCTGGATTAAAGTGTTCTATTGTATGTGGGTGCTGTAATGGTGAAACATGCCGAAATTCGCCAGAGGTTCACATCGATGTCGAGGACGAAGAAGAAGAGATTTTGTCAATGGAAGCCCAGAATCTCAGTATCACAGGCAATGAGTTAGATGATGACATTGATGACGAAGACTGTTATTAAGTAACATAATTTATAGTAACTGTGAAGGGCCGCAATATTCCCTACGGGGGGTCCATCGTAAAAAGGGTGCCTTGGAACAAATCGGCGTTAGCTCAGGTGGTAGAAATTGAGTTCCGTGTCATCAGGGGTTAGGTCAGCCAATTGGACTTTTACACGAGGGACTAAAGGCCAAACAACCACTCCATATTCGTCAAAGGAAACGCAAAGATGGGATATGAAAGTATATTCACAAAGCACATTTACATAACAGATACACAACTGAAAAGAGTCATAAACATCCTAAACATTTCTAGCTTTTCGTAGGAACAATCTCTCTCGGTATTTTAGGTTCTGGCTGGCAAGCTTTGTTTTTTGTTTTTTTTTTTTTTTTTTATAGTTAATACCTCACAAGAGTCCCAACTGCTCCCGTCTGGAGCCAGTGAGACTATGGCATCCCCAATTGGGGGATGTTGTGAGGCTGAAGGTAAGTGGGGAAGGGAAAGAGGAAGGTGGGGAAGTACCTGGCTATTCAGATCTAGTCACTAAACACGGCTAAAGCCATTTGGAGCAACGTTTCAATTCTGAATGGTGGTCTTACACCAGGGCGATACTGGTAGTATCTTCCACTCTGGAACGTGCCGCAAATATACTATATATTATTTTAATTAATTAATTGTGAAATAACACAAATCAATCAAATAAAATTTATTTGCGCACGCCGGGTTCGAACCCGCGACCTTCGGAATGGCAGTCCAATGCGTTACCACTAGACTATGCCGGCCGTCAAAAGTCGTGAGTAGGTGAGCATGATTCAACATAAAAGGCACATAAAGGGAAATGATAGTTATCAGCTTACATGGGTTTTGCAGGAAGGATCTCGTACTTGTTGAACCACAACTGGCGGTTATCGGCTGTACTGTACGCGCCATGGCGCGCACAGTTCTCCATCGTGAATTGGCACAAAATAGATACAGGTTTTATAAAGTACTTGTGCAAAATAGTCGTTAATTTAGGCGCGATTATGGTAGCGTCTGTGTTGGTGGCAACGCTCACGTGTTGACAAGGCCGAGGTCAGATGGCGAGAGGGGGCCGTTGGAGAATCTGCCCGCGTGTAGAGCGCTGGGCAGTGCTACCAACCTCGCCGTGCACGCATGCGCACAGCGAACAATGGTTACAACTGCAGCTACTAATTTGAATTCGCGGGAGTTTTGAACGTGTCAATTCGTTACGTGACACATCCCCGCCCGCCCGAGAAAAAGCGACGTGGCAATGAAGCAATAGGCTTAAAGAATCCTCTTTTACTTAAAACATGCCACGGGCTTCTCAGAGAGATGGCTTGCGAGAGAGAGAGATTGAGAGAGATTGACTGGGTGTGCTAGCTAATTGATGACAAACATAGAACACATAGTGACAAGACAAGACAAAGTAATATGACATGACAAGACAAGACAAAGCATAGTAACATAGTACATGACATTATGGAAAAAAAAATGACTCTAAGTTTATCATTGGTCCGGGAAGCTAAGATTTGCGCAGCGTAGTTTGTTTGTTTGCGTAGTGGTCGGAGTTTGCTTTGCACTTGTTATTTTCACTAACACATGACCCGTTGAGATTACACTCAAATGAACACTAGGGTCTGAGAAAAGAACACGGAGTGGAACTTTGTTGTTGCGGAGGGGATCTACTATCACAGAGGTCAAAAATAGGTGCTTCAGGTTTGTAGAAATGCCAGAGTGGATCCATGCTGGCAGTAAGCAAGGTTGTATTGGTTATTAAAGCGTGCAGGGCTGCGAATAACATGGGTTGGTGCCAAGTGGAGATCGGTGGTGAGTATGCACAAACGGCATTTGGTGAGTCTGCGCGAACGGCATTTGGTGAGTCTGCACGAACGGCATTTGGTGAGTCTGCGCGAACGGCATTTGGTGAGTCTGCACGAACGGCATTTGGTGAGTCTGTACGAACGGCATTTGGTGAGTCTGCACGAACGGCGACTGGTTGGTCTGCGTGTTTTAGTATTTGCAGGACAATGCTTGTGTCAGTGCTTGATGGAGCGAAAGACAACAGTTGATTGGCAGGAACGGACAACTAACCTGGAGCTGACATGCTCGGGGGTTGTTGTTTGGAAAGTGTCATTATATTGTGAGACAACTTTGTTCGCAACTGCACAAACGGCTCACACTTAATTGAGTTGGGTGTGGTCGGGTGCTTTTTGTATGACGAGGCTGAAGAGAGGGGACCTCCGTGACGGTAGTGAAGGCGGCAATGAAGAGGGTTCAGCTGGTGGTGAGGGAGGCTGCTGGGCTTCTTTTTAGTCCAGGGGTAAATTATTATTAGAACAAAATTCTTGAAGTTTACCTGCCTGGTAGACCAATGATGAAAAAATGGTTGGAGAGAAACAAATGTGCCTTGGGGAGAAGAAAGAGATTTGCTTGCCAGAAACCAGAGAAAGAGAAAGATAGAGATGTTCCTAACTAATTGAGATTTTACAAATGTGAAAAAATATGTTTTCGTATCAAGAGGTGACTCTGTATAGTCCATTCAGTGCAATAGTGCTGAATACAAATCCCCTGATACAAGAACATGTTTGTGCGATGAGACAGAAAATAACTTCCTTGAAAACAATTGACCTTTCATGGTCAATGTTATCGCTAAAGCGGTAACAACGTAAGGCTTTCAAAGAAGAGAACATAGTGAATATATTTCATTGAAGGGTGAAGGGATGATGGAAGAAGGGGTGAGAAAAAAAAGATTCGTGGATGAGGTTTGTCCTATTTGACAGACGATAAGCCAATGCTTATCGTACTATTTCCAAATCCGCGAATAATTTTCTACAATATGTACATGGTGAAAGTGATGACGAAAGAAACGGTTGAGTGTAGAAATCTGCTGAAAACAGGCTAGAGTCCAGATTCGATCTTCAGGAGAGGGCGAAATATATTTGACAGCAGGTTTCCTGACTCATTACATTTACAAGAAAGTGTGATGAAACATAACATACAACATAATACAGTTCTAGTCTTTCGTGTGTATTGGATGAAAGACTAGGGGTCGTTTTAATCTTCTACAAGTTTGTGAGGAAATGACAGACCCTTGCTCAAATTTCACAAACCTGGGAGTTTTCTTATTCGTTTCCCAGTCGACGAGTTAGGTGTTTTTGTGTCATGTCCCGATTGACCTCCTACGACACGATACCTCATAATCAAAAGTGAAGCCGATGATTAGTCCATGGTCAATGGATAGTAGATAGTTCTTGGGTTTAGTTACAAGAAGTCTACAGGCATCAGTTCAACCAAAATTTGCTGAATGCACAGCTTCAATGTTATTTTTTAAAATTTCTCTTTCAAGGGGGAAATTTCCTGCTGTTTGGCAAGTTTAACAAAGGTGTCAAATGTTTTAAAAATGACAAGACATATCCGGGTAAAATGATCTACGTCAGGTAGTTCAAGTATAAACAGGTGGCAATCTTATTTAAGAAAAACCAATTGATATTATATCGTTCACACGAATCACGGTAAGTATTATGACGTCTTCACGTATCATGTAAAAATTTGAACGATTTGAAAAAGGACGAGCCCAGTATTGAAAGGGTGTAAGACAGTAGGTATTTATATCAAAATATTGAGATAAATTACCTATTCGCTGCATTGGCGAAAAAATAAGTGATTATGACGAACTTCTCGTATAGCATTGGATTTTATAACGTTCGCACGTATCATGGTGGATTTTATAACGATCTCTCGTATCATGGTTGAAAGACAAATTTACGTTCAAGTTGATAAAGAAGTTTCCATTTCAATACATACGGCATGTACACAAAATACACAATAAACATATACGGTGATGTCGATAGTTATTGGTACCAGCATAATACAAAAGTAACATGACAAGCAGATACAATTGTACAAGACATGTGATGTGATAGTAGTAATTACTTACACAGCGCACAAATATAGCGAAAGAGACCTATTGGTTTTACTTACTCTTTGCTTACAATATACTGTGATGAGACAACCATAAGTTGAGTTTACACGGTTTGTGATGACACAAGCATAAGTTGAGTTTACACGATGTGTGATGACACAAACTTATGCTGAGTTTACACGGAAGGTTGGCAATAATACAAGACATATGTCAACAAGGATGTTTTATGTAAGACAAAAAAAAAATTGTGAATATAGCAAAAGAGACCTATTTGGTTTTACTTACTCTTTGCTTACAATAGAAAGGTTTGTAGTGGTTTATTTAAGACCTGATTGGGTTTTACCTACTTAAAATGACCACACAAAATGAGCAAGGAAACACACCTGGTGTTACCACAATTGCCACAAACACGAATGTTGTGAACTATACATGTTATATTTTTGCTATTTGTTTTTGGGGTATTGTGCCGTGTTGCGCTAACTCCTTCTTTAGCCAACGTTTCGGACAGCATTGCAGTGTCCATCATCAGGGCAGATGTGTTATTTGAGGTTGTGTTAAAAAGTGTGAGCTTATGTATGAGGTTGTGATACCGTGTTGCCAGCTCCAACCCTCTGAGCTAACATTAACGTATCATTTTTATTTATTTTTTTTATTTATTTAAAGTGGTTTTCTTCGTTTAGCTCTGGTGTATCCGTCAATTACCGGATACCAAGAACTATTAAGCTTAGCTCCATCGTCTCTATTAATGTTTACGGGATTTTTATGAATTTCAATGGCTTCCGTAATCAGCCGTGCTCTATAAGTTTTCGGTCTCCCCAGGATTTCAGGAACAAATCCAAAGTAATGCCCGGTGTCAATCAAATGCTCGGCAATTGCCGATTTGTCAGGGTGGCCGAGTTTACAAGCTCTGAAGTGTTCTGAAATCCTTTTGGAGATAGTCCGCTCTGTCTGGCCTACATAGACCTTGTCACATCCGGAACAGCTGAGTTTATACACTCCATCTGTTTCCAGAGGAAACTTAGTCTTTGCAGACCTCAGTAAGTCCTGTATCTTTGTTGTTGTTCCGAAGACAGTCTTGATATTTTCCTTTCTCAAAAGCCTGGCAATTTTGTCTGTCACATTGTGCACATAAGGCAGGAAGGCACAGCCTTTCGACTCTTGTTCAACTCTGACTTCGTTTGGTGCAGATTTGGCTCTTATGATTTGCCTTGTCTGACTTGCTGGGTAGCCGTTACGCTCCAGTGCATCGGTCAGCTTCGTAAGTTCCGCTCCGATTGTATGTTCTTCGCATATTCTGGTCGCTCGGGTCACCAATGTATGGATAAGTCCTCTCTTCTGCGCTGGGTGGTGGTGCGAATCAGCGTGTAAGTACCGATTCGTATGGGTTGGTTTCCTATATACAGTATGCCCTAGGCTACCATCGTGTTTCCGCATCACCTCCACATCTAGAAAGGGCAGGATTTTATCTTCGTTTTCCAGTTCCATTGTGAATTTAATTTTGCCGTGGAGAGAATTAAGATGGTCCAGGAATTCGTTTAGTTTCTCCGTTCCATGGGGCCAAATGGCGAAGACATCGTCGACGTAGCGCCACCATACTTTAGGGACAGCCGAAGCTGTGTCGAGTGCCACTTCTTCAAACTTCTCCATAAAAAAGTTGGCTAGTACTGGCGATAACGGACTGCCCATCGCAACTCCCTCCAATTGCTCAAATAGTTCACCCTGAAACGCAAAGTATCCCGTTTTGAGGCAGTGTTCAAAAAGTTTGCAAATGTCTTCCTCATATATCTCCCTGAGCATTGTCATGGAGTCTTCTAGAGGCACATTTGTGAAAAGTGACACGACGTCAAAGCTGACCAGAATATCTCCTTCCTCAGTCTTAACTTTCTTGAGCTTACTTATCAGATCTGTTGAATCCTTAATCCACGATTCAGTTTTACCAGTTTGCATCTGCAGTAATCTCGAGAGGTATTGTGAAAGTTTGTATGTAGGAGCGCCAATAGCGCTGACAATCGGTCTCATTGGGATTTCCTTTTTATGTATTTTTGGGAGACCGTACAGGGCAGGAGTTCTAGAGGCTTTTACAAAAAGCTTAGACCAATCCTCTTTCCTGATGCTAGAAGCTTTCACTAGTTCCCTTGTCTTTATGTCAATCTTGTTGGTGGGGTTGTTTTTAATCTTCTTATAGGTGCCTGAATCGCACAAGAGGTCTTCCATCTTCTTTGTGTAGTCTGCCGTATTAATCACGACAGTGGCATTTCCTTTATCGGCTGGTAGAACCAAGATTTCCTCATTGGCGCGTAATTCTTTTAGGGCCGTAAACTCTCCTTTCGTGATATTGGGGCGGGGTATTTCAGCCCTTTTCAAAATATGGCAAGTCTCTTGCCGGATGTCCTCTGCTTGCACCTCTGACATTTTGTGTACTTTCATCATTGTATGTAGTGCAGTCTCTACACCACATACGATGGATTCCACAGGTATCTTTTTGGGGGCCACTGCAAAATTCATCCCCTTTGCCAGTACAGAAGTTGCGTCTGGGCTCAACGCAAGGGTCGAAATGTTGATGACAACTTTATTTTGATCGAGTTGTTTTCGATCACCTTTTTTGTCTCGGTTGAGCCTTTCAAACTTTTGTTTCTGTCTCGCATCTGTTGACTGCTTATATCTTACTGCTTGTTGGTAAGTCATGTTGTCAACTTTTTTCCAGTCTTCTTCGGTAAGGGTTGCACTTAGGTGCAGATGTAGAGCGAAAAGGTCCCGAGATACTCCATCCAGCTCGCCTCGCACATTGTGGATCCTCTCCCTTAATAGTGCAGCCTCCGCTCTTTGGAATACTCTATCTGCTTTCCGGGATGTGATGTGTCTTTTTATTTGGATGTGTACTGGTACAATCGATTCTTCTTTACACCTCTTGAGAAAAGCAAGGCTGCCCAAAAAATGGTTTCTTTTCTTTCTCAGATTCTCCAATCGTCGTACCAGTGTGTGAACTTCCTCCCCATAGAGGTTCGTCAAATATGATTTAAGATTTTCACGGCCAAAAGTATTTTTGCTATTTGTTTTTGGGGTATTGTGCCGTGTTGCGCTAACTCCTTCTTTAGCCAACGTTTCGGACAGCATTGCAGTGTCCATCATCAGGGCAGATGTGTTATTTGAGGTTGTGTTAAAAAGTGTGAGCTTATGTATGAGGTTGTGATACCGTGTTGCCAGCTCCAACCCTCTGAGCTAACATTAACGTATCATTTTTATTTATTTTTTTTATTTATTTAAAGTGGTTTTCTTCGTTTAGCTCTGGTGTATCCGTCAATTACCGGATACCAAGAACTATTAAGCTTAGCTCCATCGTCTCTATTAATGTTTACGGGATTTTTATGAATTTCAATGGCTTCCGTAATCAGCCGTGCTCTATAAGTTTTCGGTCTCCCCAGGATTTCAGGAACAAATCCAAAGTAATGCCCGGTGTCAATCAAATGCTCGGCAATTGCCGATTTGTCAGGGTGGCCGAGTTTACAAGCTCTGAAGTGTTCTGAAATCCTTTTGGAGATAGTCCGCTCTGTCTGGCCTACATAGACCTTGTCACATCCGGAACAGCTGAGTTTATACACTCCATCTGTTTCCAGAGGAAACTTAGTCTTTGCAGACCTCAGTAAGTCCTGTATCTTTGTTGTTGTTCCGAAGACAGTCTTGATATTTTCCTTTCTCAAAAGCCTGGCAATTTTGTCTGTCACATTGTGCACATAAGGCAGGAAGGCACAGCCTTTCGACTCTTGTTCAACTCTGACTTCGTTTGGTGCAGATTTGGCTCTTATGATTTGCCTTGTCTGACTTGCTGGGTAGCCGTTACGCTCCAGTGCATCGGTCAGCTTCGTAAGTTCCGCTCCGATTGTATGTTCTTCGCATATTCTGGTCGCTCGGGTCACCAATGTATGGATAAGTCCTCTCTTCTGCGCTGGGTGGTGGTGCGAATCAGCGTGTAAGTACCGATTCGTATGGGTTGGTTTCCTATATACAGTATGCCCTAGGCTACCATCGTGTTTCCGCATCACCTCCACATCTAGAAAGGGCAGGATTTTATCTTCGTTTTCCAGTTCCATTGTGAATTTAATTTTGCCGTGGAGAGAATTAAGATGGTCCAGGAATTCGTTTAGTTTCTCCGTTCCATGGGGCCAAATGGCGAAGACATCGTCGACGTAGCGCCACCATACTTTAGGGACAGCCGAAGCTGTGTCGAGTGCCACTTCTTCAAACTTCTCCATAAAAAAGTTGGCTAGTACTGGCGATAACGGACTGCCCATCGCAACTCCCTCCAATTGCTCAAATAGTTCACCCTGAAACGCAAAGTATCCCGTTTTGAGGCAGTGTTCAAAAAGTTTGCAAATGTCTTCCTCATATATCTCCCTGAGCATTGTCATGGAGTCTTCTAGAGGCACATTTGTGAAAAGTGACACGACGTCAAAGCTGACCAGAATATCTCCTTCCTCAGTCTTAACTTTCTTGAGCTTACTTATCAGATCTGTTGAATCCTTAATCCACGATTCAGTTTTACCAGTTTGCATCTGCAGTAATCTCGAGAGGTATTGTGAAAGTTTGTATGTAGGAGCGCCAATAGCGCTGACAATCGGTCTCATTGGGATTTCCTTTTTATGTATTTTTGGGAGACCGTACAGGGCAGGAGTTCTAGCAACCCCACCAACAAGATTGACATAAAGACAAGGGAACTAGTGAAAGCTTCTAGCATCAGGAAAGAGGATTGGTCTAAGCTTTTTGTAAAAGCCTCTAGAACTCCTTAGAACTATTTTTGGGAGACCGTACAGGGCAGGAGTTCTAGAGGCTTTTACAAAAAGCTTAGACCAATCCTCTTTCCTGATGCTAGAAGCTTTCACTAGTTCCCTTGTCTTTATGTCAATCTTGTTGGTGGGGTTGTTTTTAATCTTCTTATAGGTGCCTGAATCGCACAAGAGGTCTTCCATCTTCTTTGTGTAGTCTGCCGTATTAATCACGACAGTGGCATTTCCTTTATCGGCTGGTAGAACCAAGATTTCCTCATTGGCGCGTAATTCTTTTAGGGCCGTAAACTCTCCTTTCGTGATATTGGGGCGGGGTATTTCATTACCTAACCTAACCTACAGGGCAGGAGTTCTAGCAACCCCACCAACAAGATTGACATAAAGACAAGGGAACTAGTGAAAGCTTCTAGCATCAGGAAAGAGGATTGGTCTAAGCTTTTTGTAAAAGCCTCTAGAACTCCTGCCCTGTACGGTCTCCCAAAAATACATAAAAAGGAAATCCCAATGAGACCGATTGTCAGCGCTATTGGCGCTCCTACATACAAACTTTCACAATACCTCTCGAGATTACTGCAGATGCAAACTGGTAAAACTGAATCGTGGATTAAGGATTCAACAGATCTGATAAGTAAGCTCAAGAAAGTTAAGACTGAGGAAGGAGATATTCTGGTCAGCTTTGACGTCGTGTCACTTTTCACAAATGTGCCTCTAGAAGACTCCATGACAATGCTCAGGGAGATATATGAGGAAGACATTTGCAAACTTTTTGAACACTGCCTCAAAACGGGATACTTTGCGTTTCAGGGTGAACTATTTGAGCAATTGGAGGGAGTTGCGATGGGCAGTCCGTTATCGCCAGTACTAGCCAACTTTTTTATGGAGAAGTTTGAAGAAGTGGCACTCGACACAGCTTCGGCTGTCCCTAAAGTATGGTGGCGCTACGTCGACGATGTCTTCGCCATTTGGCCCCATGGAACGGAGAAACTAAACGAATTCCTGGACCATCTTAATTCTCTCCACGGCAAAATTAAATTCACAATGGAACTGGAAAACGAAGATAAAATCCTGCCCTTTCTAGATGTGGAGGTGATGCGGAAACACGATGGTAGCCTAGGGCATACTGTATATAGGAAACCAACCCATACGAATCGGTACTTACACGCTGATTCGCACCACCACCCAGCGCAGAAGAGAGGACTTATCCATACATTGGTGACCCGAGCGACCAGAATATGCGAAGAACATACAATCGGAGCGGAACTTACGAAGCTGACCGATGCACTGGAGCGTAACGGCTACCCAGCAAGTCAGACAAGGCAAATCATAAGAGCCAAATCTGCACCAAACGAAGTCAGAGTTGAACAAGAGTCGAAAGGCTGTGCCTTCCTGCCTTATGTGCACAATGTGACAGACAAAATTGCCAGGCTTTTGAGAAAGGAAAATATCAAGACTGTCTTCGGAACAACAACAAAGATACAGGACTTACTGAGGTCTGCAAAGACTAAGTTTCCTCTGGAAACAGATGGAGTGTATAAACTCAGCTGTTCCGGATGTGACAAGGTCTATGTAGGCCAGACAGAGCGGACTATCTCCAAAAGGATTTCAGAACACTTCAGAGCTTGTAAACTCGGCCACCCTGACAAATCGGCAATTGCCGAGCATTTGATTGACACCGGGCATTACTTTGGATTTGTTCCTGAAATCCTGGGGAGACCGAAAACTTATAGAGCACGGCTGATTACGGAAGCCATTGAAATTCATAAAAATCCCGTAAACATTAATAGAGACGATGGAGCTAAGCTTAATAGTTCTTGGTATCCGGTAATTGACGGATACACCAGAGCTAAACGAAGAAAACCACTTTAAATAAATAAAAAAAATAAATAAAAATGATACGTTAATGTTAGCTCAGAGGGTTGGAGCTGGCAACACGGTATCACAACCTCATACATAAGCTCACACTTTTTAACACAACCTCAAATAACACATCTGCCCTGATGATGGACACTGCAATGCTGTCCGAAACGTTGGCTAAAGAAGGAGTTAGCGCAACACGGCACAATACCCCAAAAACAAATAGCAAAAATACTTTTGGCCGTGAAAATTTTAAATCATATTATACATGTTATACATTTTTATATACAAAAGGGGGCACCTTGAGACACAGGGTAACTTAATATGAGTGACCTGGCTTGGTGTATTTTAACAAGGCAAATTAATGTCATTCAAGACAAAATAAAGTGCGACAATATAACAGGTTTAGGTCAGTAAGTTGAGATCCTATGATTTTACATACTCAATGTGACCGAAAGGTGTTATGCATGGTACAATGTTATTGATGAGGAAGACAAATTTCAATTTGTTTTTCTTTACAACAACTATTTTCAGAAATGACGTGTCAATATCAAATTCTGAAAAAGACAAGAGCAAATGGGATAGTTGAGCGCCATTCAATTTAAACTGAAAAAACTTTAACATGGTAATTGTAACTTATATTTGTTACACCTGTGTAACTTGAATCAAATGACGATACCTAACTGGAATTACACACGCATTATGATTACAAATTACAGGGGTAGAACATTCACCTCGATTGGGTGTATGTTGCAAAGGGTCATTGTTTTATGTACGATGAAACCCATTAGAACAAATATGAAGGACAATTGCAAGAACGTGAGCAAAAAACAATATAAAATGATATGACAAGAGAACTTGGTGTGTTGGGAACAGGGAATGGAGAACATTTTTGAGCATCGCGCGTACCAAAAAATACAAACCGACATTGAGGAGGTGTCTCTTTTCTGAAATGATCAGTTTCAAAAAAGGTGTATACATGAGAAAAGGTGAAATGTGAGAAAAATAATAGGAACAAAAGTTTATATACAATGAAATAGTGTACCGAGGTCAAGGTTACAATTGACACTTATTGTACCTTGTCGTGTAAGATTTACTTACGACAAACCATAATGGATGATTAATTTATGAAAATCAAGAACATTATGGTCAAAAGGGCTAATGATTTCAACAAAAAACGAATAACACTTTGGTAGACGGCTTGTGAGATCAATAGTAAAAGTCATAAATAGTTGTTTATGCAAAGTTTGTAGTGTATGACAGTGGTTGTTTCTGCCAATGAGGTACAAACGTAGGGACAGGAGTGATGGTTTCTATTGTTTCCATTTTTCCAGCCTTGACAATGTCCTTTATGTGGTAGTTGCCTATGTGCTTACCAGAAATGTCGGACAGGGTGTACACCAAATCTGAGATTTTTCTCAGTACTTTAGCCTTGATAAAGCGGGGTGCCAATTTGGCAGAGAAGTACATGGCACCTTGTGACAATGTGTTATTTCTTCTCCAGACAATATCTTCTTTATTAAAAGTGACATGTTTCCTGCGTAAGTTGTATCTGTCCGCACTTTTTTGGTGGGCCAGTAATAAAGCGTCTGTTACTTCGCTGTAGATAGCAGAGAGTTCTTCTAAACGGTGGGCATATGTTTCTACAGGGTCTTCAGATGAGGGGACCGATGATGGAAAATCAATATTCCGATGTAGAGAGCCGTGAACAATTTGTTCCATGTCGTGTTTGAGGAAGAATGGGGTGTAACCGGTTGTAAGATTTACCGTGTTGTTCATAGCTGCTTGAATTTTTTCCAAGTTTTTACACCAAGTGCGTTGGTCTTTATCAACTAGGATAGCCAGGGCAGTATTGATGTTTTGGTTATAACGCTCTACAGTGTTGTTCTGTGGTGTGTAGAGAGTGTTATAAAAAATGTCCTTAATGCCGTATTTGGACAGGAACTCCTTAAATTCAGTTGCGATGAACTGTTTTCCGTTATCCGCAATAATTGTACGGGGGGTTCCGTAAGGTATAAATATGTGTTTTTCCAAAAGGCTTACGACTGCAGATGCGGTGGCTCTTTTTAAAGGAAAAATCCAACAATATTTGGTGAAAATGTCCACTACACTGAGTATATGCATGTGTCCGGCATAACTTCTGGGGAAAGATCCAATAAGATCCATTGACAGAGATTGCAGTGGTCTATCGGCGCGTTTGGGTTTACCCATAAGACCAGCAGGGGGTGCGGTGCTGTGTTTATAAGCTTTGCAAGTGTCGCATTTAGAAATATAATTTCGCACTTGTTTGAAAAGACCGGGCCAATAATATTTCAAGGATATTTTCTTATATTTTTTTTTTATTTATTTAATATTTGTATGTTTTTTACAATAAATATACAATTTATACATATTATACAGTGTTATAAAGGTAAATAATAATAGCTTTTCCTCACCATAAAGAGACGTGGCTCTTGTGTTTGGTGAGTGAATCCTAGCTCAATTATATGGAATCATGTAAGTAAGTAAATAAAAAATTTGCAAAACCAAAGGGATAAGTAAGAAATAGGCAAGATTTATCAATAATACAGTTTCAAGATTTGAAGGAAATAATAATAAGAGTAAGATATGGACTTTTATAGTAGTTTTAGGTAATTATTTAATTTTATTTTAAATTCCTGAATATCTTCGATATTTTTTAGATATAATGGAAGGATGTTAAAATATGTTATACCTAGATAGAGATAGGTATTTTGTGTGTGCTTTGTATTGAGTTTTGGGATTTTGATAGTTTTTTGATATCTTGCTGATGAATTGAATTGTAAGTTATTTAACTGTATTTCTTTATAAATTTGTAGAATTGAATATTTTTTATAAATATTGTCTATTGTGGGTACATTGAATATTGAAAAGAGAATCTCAGTAGAAAATTTGGATGGTTTTTTCAATATTACTTTAATTATCAATCTTTGAACTACTTTAAGTGGATTTAATATATTGTTATAAGTTCCTCCCCAGCCAATAATACCATATTGTAATATAGATTGTACAATTGCATAGTACACTCTTTTTAGGTTATCTAGTCTAAGAATATTTCTAAGTCTTATAAATATATAAATACATTTTCTAATTCTTTTGACAAGTTCGCAAATTTGTTTTTTCCATTTAAAATGTTGATCTATATATATACCAAGATATTTAATTTCAGAAGTTAGACTAAGTATAGAACATTCTTGATTGCAATTAGTTCTGTTACATTTAAGTTGATGTATTATAATTTTTAATTGTGGTATTAATTTAAATTTGTTGATAGAGAATGGGATACATTTTGTTTTTTCAGTATTTAATGAGAGGAGGTTTTTATCGAACCAATTTTTCAGTATATTAATATCAGTATTTGCTAAGTTATTAACATTATTCCAATCAGTACCTTCAATTATTATGACAGTGTCATCAGCATAAGATATTATTTTTCCATTTAATCTTTGATTGAATATGTCATTTACATAAATGATAAACAGTAACGGTCCCAGGACTGTACCTTGAGGTATGCCGAAGTGACTTGTTTCTTGTTGACTAAGTACATCGTTGATTTTTACGACTTGAGGGCGTTTGAAAAGGTAGCTTTTTATCCATTCTATAGCTGTACCACTTAATCCAATGTTTCTTAATTTACTTATAAGTTTGTCGTGTGATATGCTATCAAAAGCTTTTTTAGATCTATGAAAATTCCAATGCATTTTAATGATTTATCTAATGAATTATGAACAAGACTAGTTAATTTTGCAATTGCATCCTGAGTGCTTCTACCTTCCATAAAACCGAACTGATTTTCATTGATTAATTTATTACATTTTACAAATTGGTTTATCCTTTTTTTAACTATCTTTTCAAAATTTTTTGCTATGTTCGAGATTACTGATATGGGTCGGTAATTGCTAACTTCTTCTGGGTTACCAGATTTAAATATTGGAGTAATGGTAGTTTGTTTGTAGATTGATGGAAACACTCCGCTTTGGAAACTTACATTTATTATGTGTTTTAACGGTGTAGAAATTTGATTTTTAATATTTTTTAAAATATTAACTGTTATTCCATCAAAACCCGGGGCAGAACCTCCTTGCATACCGTTTATAATTGATATTATTTCGTTCTCTGTGGTGACTTGGAATGTTGCTATATTACTGTCAGTATCAATACTACAGTCTGGAAATGTTATATTTGGGTCAGTATGAATGAGATTGGCAAGATTTTCCCCTACGTTCGCAAAGAAGGTGTTAAATATGTTTGCAGCTTTTGAGGGATTTTCTTTACAACATGTTTTCATGTTGTCATGAAATATAGTGGTGATGTCGTTATTCTTGTTTTTTTTCTTGTCAATTATTTCATTTATAACTGTCCACACTCTTTTACTATCATTTTCAGCCTGATTCAACTTTTGTTTATAGTACTTTTGTTTTGTATTTTTTATAATGTATGAAAGTTTGTTTTTATATGCTTTAAAATGATTTAGTAAATTTTTATTATTTGGTTGTTGAGTAGTTAATTTGTAAAGAGCTTGCTTATGTCGTACAGATACTACTAAACCATGAGTAATCCATGGTTTTATAGGTTTCAAGTTCGACACTTTGGATTTGGTTATTATATTATTATTTGTCGAGTCATTTATGCATTTAGATATTTTTTCTTCAAACATTTTACAAAATATATTGACATCATTACATTCTAATAACTTATTACAATTTTCTGATTCTAATTGGTGTTTTAATGTATCCATATTAAGTACTTTTTTTGAGTAATTATTTTGTTTAAATAATGGCAAAGTTGGATGGCTTAATTTATAGTTAAAAATACATGAATAATGATCAGTGATACTTGTATGAATGACAGCTGATTTTATATTTTGGATATCAGGAATATTTGTAAAAATGTGATCTAAGCATGAGGGGCGTTGACCTTTAACATTTCTAGTATAAGAATTTATGCACGATAAATAATTGAGTTCTGCTAACATATTTAGATATGTGTCTTTATCTTTACTAGAATAGTCGTTTGCAATATTTAAATTCATATCTCCAACAATAATAGTATTTTTATTTCTAAAATTTAACAGAATATTTTTTAATTCATCTATAAATTGAGGTATTATCGATGTGTGCGTACGATAAATAGCAATAATGTTATAATATTTATTTACGTCTTTAAATTCTATATTTAATATGTTAACATTACTAACATTAATTATTTCTTTAATATTGAGAACATTATACTGGTTAGAAATAAATAATCCGATACCTGAGTTTTTGTTTATTTTGTTTATTGTCGCATGGTATGTGTAGCCTGGAATAGTGTAATTGATTTCGCCTGCAGAGTGTGTCTCTGTTAACACAATCAGGCCCGGGAAAAAATTTAATTCTTTTAATGTTATAACTAATTCATCCATGTTTCGTTCTAAACTTCTAATATTTACATGAAATAGAGTAAATCCTTTTTCAGAGCAAATTAAGTTAAAATCTTTCATAGATTGACATAAATTTTCTTCAATATACATTTTTTTATCTAATGCGTTACATAAAAAATCATTCATTTTTAAGTTTTAGATAAGAGTTTAAAGAAATGAAATTTACCGTATTATTCATAGTCGATGCGCTCTCTAGCTAGTTGAAGCATTTTTTGCCGATAGAGACATTTCATGCTATCAACTCTGTGTTCTGTAGAATAATTCATATTAAATCTTTTGTTTTGAACACAGCAATTGTTGCATGTTGGAGGTTGTTCTTTATTTTCACATTTAGACAGAATGTGCTCCTTTGTGCAATGAGGGCAAATGGGGGGCTGCGTTCTGGCGAGACATCTTTGCGCTGTGTGGCCGAACTTAAGGCAGTGGTAACATTGAGTAAGCGGGTTACAGTCTTCTATGTATACTCTTTGGAATTTGATGTTTATTTTGTTTTTTTCTAGTAGTGTTTTTCTTAATTTACCGGTTGTTTCAATAATGTAGTTAGTGGTGTCGTTTTCTTTTCCTTCATTGTATTTGTTTTTTAGTTCCTTGATAAGCTTGATGTTGTTTTTGTCTTCCAGGGTTAATCCTTCATTTTGTTGTACAATCCCATCTATAATTTCCTCTTCAGTCAATTGGCATTGCAGCCTTTTCAACATTAAACACGGTTTCTTTTTTTTTATTTCTTCGGCCAATATTTCTTTTCCAATTACCTTATTAATTTCTTCGGTTAACTTTTCTGCATCTTCTTTTTTTTGACATGAGATCAGTAATTTTTGCTCTCCGATTTTTTTTACTCCATTTACTCCAACTTTTATTTTAGTTAAATTAATGTTTTTTTGAATTTTTATTTTTATATCTTCGGCCTTCAAGGTGTTTTTAGATGTAATTATGATGGCGTGCTTCTGTTCTGGGATGTGTGCACCTGTATTCACGAAGTTTTTATTGTCACCTAATACATTTGCATATGTCCTTTTGTTATTATTATGAATTTCTTCTAGTTTCTGTGCGTAGTGATGATTGTTTTTAATATTAGTTTCTTGTAATTCTATAATCTTTTTTTGTAGGTTTATCAGTTCATGTTGAATTTTTTCTTCCAGTGATATAATGTTTTGTTCTAGTGTTAATTTTATTTTTGAGTCCTTCACTGAAGTGATCTTGTTTATTAAATCTTTAATGTTTTTAATAATTTCTTGAGTTTCCATATTGGATGGAATGTATCGCCCAGGTGGGCGAGTTATTAATGTAAACTATATTACTTGATTTACTTGTCACAAAATTACGCGACTGTACTCCTTCGATGTGGAGCGAGTAATGATATGTCTTGAAGGTTCCGGGGTGTATGGATTCCGGGGCACTGTGGTTGTTGAATATTATTTGTTCTCTCTCTTCAGGAGGAACAACCAGTTTCCAAGCATGGTCTTCGAGGATAGACAAAGGAGTGTTATGTTTGCACATAGCTTGCAAGAGCTAACTGCGCAGTTATGTATGTCCACACAATTGCAGGAAACGAACCACGCACTGATGGCGTGTTAGATCACCAATACATACACGTACATCCGCGACACGGGTCACGCGAGCTATCAACCAATCGGATATCGTAGAATACCCCTTCCACTTGCGCCCGAAGCAGGTCAAGTACTTGCGGCTAGCTGCCCACGCTTCAGTTCCCTGGGAGACACGTAGAAAGCAACATGCTGTGTTAGTTCCGAGTTAACTTTTGCCGCCAAATCGGTGTCGCCGTAAATATGGACCGGCGGATTTGTTTCACCTTGCGTGCCGCCTCTCCAGTACCAGTTCTCCACTTCAAAGGGATCCCCAGAACCACCAGGACCATTACATTATACAGTTGGGTCATGTCTCCATCTGCCTGAGGTCCACCAGCCCCATTACGTTATACAGTTGGGTCATGTCTCCTCCGTCCGGGCCACATGCTGTCTACGGCCCAGACACCTCTGCTCACCACAGCCGGGTCGTGAAGAACCCCTTGGCGAACCGACCCGTGCTCCAGCTCTTCCTCGCCTGTTGATGCTGGCCGCCCTTCCTACCGTCCACGCCAGGCTGAGACCAGTGAACTCGTAGACCCCTGCCTCAGTCCTGGGCGTCTGCCACTCCAGCCTGTTTGTGTGGAGCCCCTTGGCCCTCCAACCAGTGCCCCCGCCCTGCTCCATCGTCTCTGCGTCTCCAGCCGCCGCCCTGGCGCCCCTTTTGCCGTCCAGCGTGGTGTGCCCTCGTGGCCGCCCTTCTGCATCCGTCCTGCATCAGCCCTGCATCAGCCCTGGCGCCCCCTTGGTCTTCCAGCGCGGTGTACCCTCGTTGCGGCCCTCTGCTCCTGCATCCGCCCAGCATCAGCCTAGGCATCTCGCTTATGGCATCAGCACCATCGTTCACCGCATCCGCCGTAACTTACACGTAAGCTAATAATGTACTTGTGTCCTTCAGAGCCTATAGATTCAATAGATTGCCTAGTAACAAGTTAGGCCTTAAAAAGCTATGTACCTTTTGTAGATCTGTCTGTTAACCTGTTTAATATGTACAATAAACACTCACATCCAAAGACTTGTTTCATTGGGAGACTGACTATAATCCACACCCTGAATGATGGGAGTATCAAGCTCTGCCGCCTGCCTTGTGCGGCGATGACTATTTGTGTAACTCACCTATAGTATATTGCATGGCTATAAAGGCTAATGTAACAGGAGGTTTGCAATTACGGTACAATTGTCCTTCTTTTATGATGAAATTGGGGAACTGTTGAGGAGAGTTAATGCAACCGTTGAATATCTTTAGATACCAGGTGTCCTTAGTAGAAGAGATGGGGGCAGTTGGTTCGGTGTTTAGGAGAGCAAGCTCGATTCTTGAGAGTGCGTCAGGTACAATGTTGTCGGCGCCTTTGCGGTGTATGACATCGAAAGTGTATTGAGACAAACGTGATGACCAACGAGCGAGTCTACCGGATGGATTGTTCAAGGAGATTAGCCATTTTAGGCTACTGTGGTCAGTAATTACAGTGAATTTGCTACCGTCTATGTATCCTCGAAAGTGGTGAATAGAATCCATTACTGCCAGTAATTCTTTTTCCGTTATTCCGTAGTTCTTTTCGTGTTTGTTTAAGCTTCGGGAAAAGTAAGCTACAGGGTGTTCGCCATCGGAAAATTCCTGAGTTAGTACTCCGCCGATTCCGACATTAGAAGCGTCCGTATGGAGCGTGAAAGGAAGTGTAAAATCAGGACAGTTCAGCACGGGTGCTGTTTGTAGAGCAGATTTCAAAGTGATGAAGGCTTTTTCGGTTTCAGGGGACCATAGGAAATTACTGATGCCTTTGCGTGTACCAGTGATTTTGTTGAGGGGTGCTGCAATGTTGGAGAAGTCTTTGATGAACTTTCTATAATAACCGGCAAGTCCTAGAAAACCTTTGACTTCTTTGGCGTTTTTGGGTCTGGGGAAATTTGCCATGGCTTCGACTTTAGCTGGGTCCGTTCTCAGACCTTTTTCGTCGACAATAAAGCCTAAATAACGCAAGCGGGACTTGCAGAATTCTGATTTCTTCAAATTGATGGTGAGACCGGCGAGCTTGAGTTGTTGGAAGACTTTTTCCAGCATTTCAATGTGTTTTTCGAAAGTGTCAGTTATGATGATGAGGTCGTCTAGGTCAGTGTTCCGCAAACTTTTTATGTTCACGGTACACCTAACTAATCAAGAAATTTTAACGGTACACCAAAGAAAAAAAACAAGGTAAATTTTGGATAGGATTGGCTAGGCTCATTACTTATGACTCCGGCGGACCATAAACCGCTCCAAACAGTCACACGTTGAAGATAAAGAGGCTTTTCAACAATAACTCTTAACAAAGTTATTGTTTAATTTTAAATTATAATGGCACATCACAAAGTAACCGCTTCATATGAAGAAATAACTCTTGGGTTTTTTAAGCCCCAGATGCGACAATTTTGCTTGTTGACCAAGCCACCGAGGTGGAAATGGGCCCCATCACTCAAGATGATTTGCATTTGATTCACTCAAGTGAATTTTAATAAATTCAATGCGTTGTTGAAGCGTGTATCGTTCCATTTTTATCAATGGCGTAGTTTCTACTTGTCAAACGTTCAAAAATTTTCCAATTTTTCAGCTCGTAAATCCGAGAAAGCACTTTTCCGCGAGAAAGCCATCGTACTTCTGTATGAAACAGAAGTGACTGATGATCTGCTCCCATTTCCTGACACAGTGCATTAAACAGACGAGAGTTCAGCGGTCGCGACTTGATGTAATTGACAATTTTGACGACTTCTTGTAAGACAGACAACGATTTATCAGGCAGAGACTTCGTCATCAGTGCCTCTCTGTGTAAAAAGCAATGTAAATTTTTAATATTAGGATTTTTTTCAGAAGCCCTGGTTATAAATCCCTTAATTTTTCCTGTCATAGCTGCTGCTCCGTCTGTGAAAATGCTTAAGCAGTTGCGCCATTCCAAATTATGTTCACTGAAGTACTGGTTTGTTACTCTGAATATTTCTTCTCTGGTGGTATAACCAGGTAGTGGCAGACAAAATAAAAACTCCTCTTGTATTTCATATCCATCCGTGTACCTCACATTTGTGATGAGATGCGCGTGACCACTGATATCAGTAGACTCGTCGACTTGTAGCGCGAAAACTCCACTTAGCCTTAATTTTTCAATTAACGTTGATTGAATGTCGGTGGATATTTCATTAATGCGACGTGAGATCGTATCTGCTGACGCAGGTATTTTTTAGATTTCCTTAGCGGCTTCTTGGCTAATCATAATTTTGACAATTTCTTTGCAGACAGGTAAAATTATATTTTCAGCGAGAGAATGAGGTTTCTTTGATTTAACCAGCATATTAGCGATCACGTAGCTTGCTTTTTGCGCTTTGCTTGATGTATTGAAAGACGAACTCATGAGAGTTACCTGTTTCTTAGACTGGTCTTTCATACGTTGAAAGAAGGCTTTATCTTTGTGAGCCACCGATGGGTGTTTAGTTGTTAAATGTCGTGAAAGTTTACTGGGCACCATTGAATTTTTAGCCAAAGTTTCTCCACAACCAAGACATTTTGGGATTGGGCACGATTCATCACCGCAATATATAAAGCCATAACGCACATAGCTCTCATCGTATTTCCGATCAAAAAGCTTAGGTTTTTTCTTTGTTGACTCTGCTTCTTCTTGGGAATCATTAGTTTCACTTGACAAACTTGCGGTACGTTTAACGAATTTATCCATTATATACACGTAATATGGGATATTTTTTTGCAATTAAAAAAAATAATTAAGTTCGCGACGACACAACCAAACACTTGCATTAACGAATGACTACTAAACAAGCGGGCGCAACGTCACCGTCGTAATTCGTAATGTTATGTTGTCACGCGCATACACCCCGATAGCTCGTGCGCAATCACGTAATAATGTAGCAATAGCACCCCACTTATGTAGTGTAGTACACGTGATAATGTAGCGTAGCGGCGTAGCACACGGCCACTTCGCAGCGATCGAGTCCCACCCACGCCACCTCCAGCCGCCGCGCCGCACAGAAAAGTAAAGACCGATTTACAGAGCACTTTGTGAGAAGTGACGCGGGACTCGCGGCACACTTACAAATGGCCACGGCACACCAGTGTGCCGCGGAGCACACTTTGCGGAACACTGGTCTAGGTAAAAAAATAAGTTGTTATCCGATTCTGTGCCGAATAGTTTGTCCATTAACCTTTGTAGTTCGGCAGGGCTGTTTTTGAGGCCGAATGGTAACCTTTTAAAGTGGAACATACCTCTACCTGGTATGACGAATGCAGTTTTTTCACAAGATGTAGCGTCTAATGGTATTTGCCAAAAAGCTTTGCTTAGATCAATTGAAGATATAAACTTGGCGTTTCGTAGTTTATCGAGGATGGCGTGAACAAATGGAAGTGGATAGGCGTCAGCCTCAGTGCAAGCATTAAGTCTTCTACTGTCGATGCAGAATCGTGCAGAGCCGTCCTTTTTTGATACAAGTAGAGTTGGGTTGGTCCAGGCGCTTCTGCTAGGAACTACCACGCCTAAACTCAACATTTCGTCTAACTCTTTTTCCAATTGTTTAAGTTTCTGGGGAGCTAGGTTATAATACCTTTGTTTGATGGGTGGCCCAGTGGTTTTGATGTGGTGTTTGACCAGGTAAGTTAGTCCTAAACCGCATTTTTCGAAAGATATTGATTCGAATTTGCTGATCATTCCTTTTAATTGTTGTGATTGAGCAGAACTTAGATTTTCGTAAGGTATTACTGTACGAATCTCACTAACTTGAGTGGAGTGAGAGGTGTTGTTGCAAGTGTTAAATACCTGGGGGGCGACATTAAAGGCCTTCCAGAAGTCTACACCGAGGATGAAGTTCTGGGTTATCGAAGGAATCACTAAGAAGTTGATCGTGATTGTTTTGTTTCCGCAACTGACAGGTAGTGCTAGAGAACCTGTGACAGTTTGTGCTGTGTTGTCTGCGGTTGTAACGTGTGTAGAATGCATTTTGATTCTAAATCCGCAATTGACGAAAGGTATGTGTGCATTATTGCCGAGGCAACTAATAGATGCGCCACTATCCATAAGTCCCGAAAAGGTGACATTATTGACGGAGAATTGAGCGTAGGGTCTTCCGTCTTGAGCTTCTTTGCAACTAACCGTAGAAAGATGTAAGGCCTGGTTGAAGTATTTTACGTGTCGCAACCACTCTATCCATTCCTTAGGCCTTGGAGTGAAATGGATTCCCGAGAGGTTGGGTATTAGTTTTTTTGTTTCTTGTTTACCCAATTTGGAGGGGGTTTCGAAAAGTCTGGAGGAGGTTTGACAACTTTATTGGGAGCGTGTAATCTCTCGTGATTGTGTCTTGATTTTTTGAAAATTTCTCGTAGATTGTCACGAGGTGGAGAGCGGTTTTGGGAAGAATGCCTCTTAGGTGCTCTGGTGTCCCGGGGTTCTTGGAGATTAGCTTGCTTAAAACAAGTAGTTTGAGAATGACCGGTTTTCTTGCAGAATGAGCAGATTTTTCTTTCATTATATTCCGGTTTGATACCAGAGGATCTGCTTGGTTTGGTGATTTCGTTTGCATCGTTAGAGTCTTTTCTTCTGTTTTGGTATGTTTCCAATAGAAGGCAAACGTCGTTAAGTTGGTTTATGCTGAGGATTTTTTGTGATGTAATGATGTTCTCATATTTATGGAGGAGACCATCAATTATAACCGGCAAAAGTTCGTCGTCCGAAACAGGTGAAGAGAGCCTGGCGTTTGTGAATTCAGCTCTTTGTATGTAGTTGGCAACTGATTCATTCGAAAGTTGCTTGATTGCAAACAGCGATAGTTTTATTTTGTGCTGTGCTTCCTTTTTTCCAAAATTGTTGATGAGGGCTGATTTTAGTTTGGGCCAAGAATCTGCCCTTTTTTGTGTAATTTGTGCCACGAGAGTAATTCGGGTGCAATGAGATCGATAAAGTTGCGATGCAGGATCTCTATGGGAATTCCTCTGACTTGGGCAGTTTCTTCTATTCTGTCAATAAAATTTTCCACATCGGAGCGACCGTTGAACTTAATTTTCCAGGATGTTAGGTCGTAACTTTTATTTTGTGGAATGACCGGTGCTGGTATGTTTTTAGACTCGGGTGGTACTGGTGTAATTATTTTTGCTTCCAAAGGTTCGGGGCAATTGAAACGTAAATTCCTGATGTATTTCTTGTTGAAGTACAAGGCGTAATTTATGAGCGACTTCTTTGATTTGTTAGTTGGCGACAGGTCCCTTTTACGAAGAGCTTGGAGTAATATTTCTCTTTTTGATTGGAAAATGTTGGTGATTACACCAAATGTAATTCCTGTAGGTGCAGTGGGTGAATCCATTTTGAAGGTTTGCTTGAAGTTTGAAAAGAAAGAAGACGATTGTGTTCCGGAATTTTTGAAGTGTTTTGAATTTTTGAAAATTTGGCCAGGACTTTGCTTTGTAAAACTGTGTTTTTTAGTTTCACTAGTCACTTTCACTTGTTGAGGGAAAAAATTGGCCAGGACTTTGCTTTGTAAAACTGTGTTTTTTAGTTTCACTAGTCACTTTCACTTGTTGAGAAAAAAAATTGGCCAGGACTTACTGATTTGAAATTGAGAATTTTGAAGAAAAGGAATGAATTTAATTTCACTTTTTCACGTCACTTGCTGTAAGGTTAACACTTGTCGAAGGCACTGTTGGAAGGTTAACACTTGTCGAAGGCACTGTTTTTTATTTTTATTTTTTATTTTAAATACATAAACGGCTATACTGCCTTTTATAAATAAACATATAATAGAGTACAAAGTAAGAAAAATAATATTATTACATTATAGTAGTTTTAAACTTAAAAATAACATACAATTATTTTGTGTATCAGAACAAAAATAACAAAAAAAGAACAATGAGAAATATCATCATTTCATTTCAACATGTCCATATTGCGTATATAAAATTACAATATGGAAAAATAATTTTTGAGTGCATGTTTATATTGCGCTAATTTTAAGAAATAAATGTCGCCGATGTTGGCATGTTCATTTCCCAAAATGTGTAATCGACTGATTGGTGAGTAATAATGTGATAATGTATGTGTGTTATTATAGTAGAACGGTAGAGTCAGTCTATTGTTAGGGCGACCAGGGCAATGAAATCGTATTAGTTCTATTAAATCAGGGGTATCCAGGACCGAGTGAATTATTTTATATAATATTAATAGATCACAGATTTTTCTGCGATCTGATAAATTTACGAGATTAGTCCAGTTCAATAACAAATTATAGTCCAAGGATTCTCTTGGAATACCTAATTTAAAATTAATATACCTAAGGTATCTATGCTGGACTTTTTCAATAGCTTGAATATGGATATTGTAATGTGGAGCCCAAATCGTAGAGTTATATTCCAAATGCTTCTCACTAGCGTTATGTATAAAATGCGAATAGTATCAATGTTACAAAATTGTTTGGTTATTCTAATAATAAATCCTAAAATCTTCATTGATCTATTAATAATATTAGTTATATGGCTAATAAATGTAAGTTTTGAGTTGAAAATAATACCTAGATCATTTATTGTTTCTACTGAGTTTAATATAATTTTGTCAAGATTGTATTCATAAATTGTCGGTTTCTTTATTTTATAAAATCTTATTATTTGACATTTACTAATGTTAAGTGCCAGTTTATTGCATATATACCAATTAAACAAGTTGTTTAAATTTTTTTGTAAAATTATGCAATCAGAAATATTTTTAATTTTTTTATATAATTTTAAATCATCAGCAAATAACAGGATATCAACATCGGAAAAAACGTCTACAATGTCATTAATAAATAAAATAAACAGAATTGGTCCTAAATGGGAGCCCTGTGGCACACCACTAGTGGCAGAAAAGGCATCCGATATTACGTCATTTAACTTTACAAAAAGTTGCCTATTTGTTAAATAACTCTCTACCCATTTAAGAAAGTTCCCGGTTATACCCATACTCCTTAATTTATTTATCAATATTTTATGACAAACTTTATCGAACGCCTTGCTGAAGTCAGTATATATCGAATCTACTTGACATTTATCTGCAAAGGCATCTGCTATAAAGTTTTCATATATTAGTAGATTTGTCAGAGTTGATCTATTCTTCATGAAACCGTGTTGAAACCTTGTTATAATCCCATTTAATTTAAAACTAATTTTATCCAAAATAATTTTTTCAAATAATTTTGGAATAGTTGACTGTATACACACAGGTCTATAGTTGCGTATATCGCATTTGTCACCTTTTTTAAATATGGGTGTGATGTAACTATTTTTCCATGCAATTGGAAAATATCCCGATGACAATGACATAATAAAAATTAAATAGAGGGGATACGACAAGGCATGTATACAGTGTTTCAATAGAATTGGTGGTATTTTGTCAGGACCCGAACTTTTTTTAATATCTAATTTGTTAATATGGGTTTTAATTTCATTTATATCTATGTGAATGTTAGAAATTTGTAAATTGATGTTGGATGAAAAAAAAGGAATTTCACTATTATCAATTGTGTTGTCATATACATCTTTAAAAAATGAAGCAAATAAATTAACAATAGTTTCTGCATTATTTCCATTTATGCCGTTATAATACATGCTAGCAGGTATATCTATTTCATTTCTTTTTAATGACTTTGAGTACTTCCATAAAGTGTTGATGTCGTTATTTGCAATAGAATTTTCCACTTTATTTAAGTATTCTTTGTAACAATTTTTAGAAAGATCGTGACATTGGCGTCTTAATTGAATTGAATTGAATATAATCTTTAATTGATTTAGAACTTTTGTACTTTTTTTGTATTTTCTTCTTCAATAGAGTCAAGTCAATTAAATCTTTATTGAACCACTGAGGGAAAACATTATTTTTACATTTAATGTAAGGCACATTTTTTTCTATGATATTGTGAATTATTTTATAGAATATGTTGATATTTTCGTTAATATTTTCTTGTTTTAAAAAAGTCCAATCAGTAGCATTTAAGCATTCATTAATATGATTAAAATCAGCTTTATTAAAATTGTGAAGTGATTTTTTGCACTGTAGATTTGGTATTTTATTTAGTGATATGCTAATATTTAATGGAGGATGATAGTTATCTACAGGTAATATTATTTCACTTGATTTTACTACAGTTACTGAAGTATCACTTGAAAATACCAAGTCCAGTATTTTGTTATTACAATTTTCAATTTTATTTAATTGTGTTATATTTATAAAATTTGACATGCTTATAACTTCTTTGTTTAAAGTTGACAAGCTAGCGTTTTCTATACCTGTCAATTCCATAAAGTTTTGATTTCAAATGATGTTCGGAAGATTAAAATCGCCAGTTATAATTATTTTTAGTTTGGATATTTTAATTGTAAAATTTCAATATCTTCAAAATGCTTAGTATAAATACTAATATCCGATTTAGGCGGAATGTACACATTACCCAATAAAATTCTGTTTTTACCTGTATTAATCATAACAAATAATTGCTCTATTTCAACGTTTTTTGTATTTAACTGTCTGGAGACAATATTTTTCGCTACTGCAATCAGAACTCCACCACCTCTTCTTTTATTGTTTTCAATGTCATCGTTTGTAGATTGATTTCTATCCCGGCGGAAAACGTTGTATCTTGACATTCCTAGTTCTGCAGTGTGAATATCCGGATGTAAACAAGTTTCTGCGAAAATCAACACATCAAATATTGAAGTAGTTATTTCTAGTCTGAGAGTGTCCAGTTTAGTTCGAATTCCTCTGACGTTTTGATAATATAAGTAACAGTGATTTAGTTTATTGTGTAGTTTTTTGGTGTATGCTGTGGAACGATTTTCGGAATAGAATGAACATATTTTATCGTGAGATTTGTTTCACCGCTATTTTTCCGTTGTTCTAATTCTATTATCAGATTCTTCATGTGATTTCGTTGAGTTATTGTCAAGTCCGGTTTTATCTTTATTCCATCGGTAATTTTAAATTTATTCCGAAGAATGTATTTTACTTGGAAAGAATCTTCAAATTCCACTTTAATTGGTCTGATGACTCCAGGTTTTTTAGCACTAAGTCTGTATATTTTTAGATTTTGTGTTGGTATGTCATCAATTTTTTTGATAGTGGATATTATTATTTTTGAGTCATTTGTCAAATTTTCTTCTTGAGACAACTCACTTTCCGGTACGTTTAGAAAGATTGCATTTTTCGATTTTTCCTTCCTTTCTTCCAATTCCATTATGGTTTCACAAAGGTCTGAAATTTTTTGAGTTGGTTGATTTTGAGACAAGTTTTTGTAAACGGCGAGTTCACCTTCCAACTTCGCCATTATAGCCGCCATATGAGAAATTGAAGCCATGATGTTGTTGGACTCCGGTATTATTTTTGCAATCTGCTCTTTGTTAAATTTATTATTAGGGTTCATCATGACAGTTGTTAATTTGTCAACTGCTTCCTTTGCAATTGTGACGAAATTAATGGATTCCATATTCATTTAGATATCTGAAACTTTTCGTTAATATTTTTGAACCGCACAGTGCAACACCCCTGATTTATATTGGAATAGGTACTGCACAGGTAAGGTTTAATATAGGTACCTGCCGCAGAGTTCACACTGTATTATTGGCACATTTATGATTAATTTCGCCTTTTGCTTTAAGCAATATTCAAGAATGTAATTTTAATAATAAAATTGATATTCCACACTGTAATAGGTAGTATGTTTACGTAATTTTAAATAGCACTTTCTTTAACATATACTGGTAACTGTTTTAAGCCACTATTATCAGTATAAACACTATTTAATAATATTATTATGAAGAGGTTAAGGGATACGTGTACTCACTTTGACAGTTGTTATTGTTGGAAGGTTAACACTTGTATTTGCACACTAGAGGAAAAAACAGTTGTACCTATAATTTATTAGGAATAAATGTGTAATTAGTGTTGAGACAAACCCGTGTTTTTATTTAAACTCGTTGAAGGAAGGTGATTTGTCTGTTGGTAATGTTCACTTTGCGAGAGACATTACGATTTTGAAGTGAGCTTGGAAAAGAAAAATAAACAAACACGAATTCGTGATGTTTATACTTGCTGAGAAACAAAAACAACTCTGTTGTGTTCGTTTGTGGTTGTCGTGTGTGTTTTCGTGACGCGGCAAAGTGTGAACACGAAGGACCACCATTTTGTAAAGCGAGTTTGCGAGCGCGCCAAAAAAAACGGTTTGTGGACATTTGCTGAGAAGGAAATCACATGTTGTTACAAGAATAAAGTACATGAAGAGAATTTCAATTGACGAACATGAGGTAGTCTGTTGTTGGCTTGAAGGGATGACAAAAAAAAAATTGCCCCATGTTAGGCGACAGTGTGAAGGGCCGCAATATTCCCTACGGGGGGTCCATCGTAAAAAGGGTGCCTTGGAACAAATCGGCGTTAGCTCAGGTGGTAGAAATTGAGTTCCGTGTCATCAGGGGTTAGGTCAGCCAATTGGGATTTTACACGAGGGACTAAAGGCCAAACAACCACTCCATATTCGTCAAAGGAAACGCAAAGATGGGATATGAAAGTATATTCACAAAGCACATTTACATAACAGATACACAACTGAAAAGAGTCATAAACATCCTAAACATTTCTAGCTTTTCGTAGGAACAATCTCTCTTGGTATTTTAGGTTCTGGCTGGCAAGCTTTGTAGGTGAGCATGATTCAACATAAAAGGCACATAAAGGGAAATGATAGTTATCTTTGAACCACAACTGGCGGTTATCGGCTGTACTGTACGCGCCATGGCGCGCACAGTTCTCCATCGTGAATTGGCACAAAATAGATACAGGTTTTATAAAGTACTTGTGCAAAATAGTCGTTAATTTAGGCGCGCTCACGTGTTGACAAGGCCGAGGTCAGATGGCGAGAGGGGGCCGTTGGAGAATCTGCCCGCGTGTAGAGCGCTGGGCAGTGCTACCAACCTCGCTGTGCACGCATGCGCACAGCGAACAATGGTTACAACTGCAGCTACTAATTTGAATTCGCGGGAGTTTTGAACGTGTCAATTCGTTACGTGACATAACATAATTCATAGTATTGTAACATAATTTCGAAATCTACCATCGCTGGTATATTTGTGAGTAGACCTACTGGGGATACCACAATAAAAAATGCGCCATGTTCTCTACCTCATGGTGGTGTGGAAATGAGTTAACAAAATTATTGTAATATGTAATGAATAACCCGAAAAAATTACAAAGTTTGGAATTTCATCATTTTTTAGAAAAATATTCACATTTCCGCCACTGTAACTCGTTACCTATTAGACTTACAAAAAAAAACTTTCTACAAAAAATGTAGGTAATTTAGTTGTCTTTAAGTTTGCCTTCAACAATTTGGTTGTAAAAACGACCACTTCACAATTATTTTGAAAACAACAAATTTTGGCACCTTCAATCCAAGATGGCGGGTCGAGCTCGACCCTCCCAAGGTCGAAAACTTTTTTTTTTCCTTAGAGTCCCAATCTTAACAACATATATCAAAATCGCTACTACCTAACCTTTTGCAAGGTAAAACTCCCCACTGACTGGACTACAGCTCGGTCTTTGAACAATTTACAACCAGTACTGTTCTATTATTTCGTACCTAATAAGTACATTTTTATTTTTATATCTTATTTTTTCTAAGTTTAATAACTATTATATTATTTAAGTTATATTTTTTAGTTTGTAATTAAATTTCTTATTTTCAATTCTTTTAATTATATAGTGTTATCAAATTTATCATCTAGTTTTATAGCTATTTGTTAATTTTTAGCTACATCAACTAGTGAAATTTTACAACCTATAAACCATAATGACTCACAACACTCCCCAACTCAAACACGAGAAATAATTTCTCAATTGAGTTGGGCAGTTTTTGTTAAAAATTTCTAATTTTTTCGTAATCAGCCTCGAAATATCTACATTTGTAAATTATTGTAATGTGTTTGTATATTCAATAAATATATATATATATATATATATATATATATATATATATATATATATATATATATATATCGATGATGAAGGAAGTCTGTTATCATATAAAAGATGAATAAAAATATTTTTTTATCAAGAATCAAAAGATAAGTAATGAAGCATACATTATTGTTTACACTATCGTTACTTTGATAATTTATAATCATTTATGTCTGGCAAAGTTGACAAAAGTCATTATTAACAATATATTTTTCTTTTTTCTTACTTGTACTTGTTTTTTTATAATTAACTTAACTGTATATTTAACCTTACACTTTATACCGTAAATTATACTTTATACTTCACACATTATACTTAACTTTATATTTAACCTTTACACTTTATACCGTATATTATACTTTTGACTTTATGCTGTATACTTTATACCTTGTACTTTTTAACTATAATTTTGTATTTATGTAATGGCATATGTATTTTGCGTTTGTATTTAAATAAATAAATTGGGTTATGTTGTGAGGCTAAATGGGGTACTCAATGGGGTATTCGATACTCCAATCAAAGTTTATGGGTAAACACAATCACAGGTTTTGTAAAAGGATTATGAAAATAAAAATATTGCCCTTTTTTCTACCATTATCAGCGACCACAGCAATCAATCAACAAAAATAATACATTTAAAAAAAATTTGTATGATGAAATATCGATATTCGGTATTACGAAATAGCGTCCCATTGCTACACCGGCCGTGATCAGTGTTGCCGACTCAGCTCGTTTGGAGCCAGATTTAACTCTAAATTGAGGCCGTCAGCTCCAAATGAGGGGAATAGCTTCTCAGCTCGTTTTTCAGATATTTTTTTAAGGGAAAAACGCAAACATCTAGGGAAATTCTGAAAACGTTAGTTAATTGATAGGGATTATTTTCGTAGCCACCGCCCTCCCATGGATTTAAAAAAATAGCTCTTTTTCAGCTCCTTTTCGGGAGACAGCTGGCAATATTTAGAAAATCGAGTTGGCAACATGGACAACTAATATGGTGCAGGATTTGTTTATTTATGGGTGCGGGGCAGTGCGGGGTCATGGCGGGGTCTTACGCCGATAAAAACTTTGAAAAGTCATTTAAATATTGATATCGTATTCTAATTTTGTACTTACTGGTGAAATGGTATTCCATTTGTTTTGAAGTTCACTTGGCGTGTCGCATATTTACAAAGTTGCACTGAACAAGGCGGCATTTTGAATAAAACGAGGACGAACACGAACTGAATTAAACTAACGATTTTTTTATTAAAATCACGCTCAATTGACCGTGATCCGCCGACGGTCGAGCATATCTTGTCATATATTTTTTTTTTATTAGTAAAAAAAGATACACGAATTACATTATTGGGATTATTCTGCGCAGGGCCTTCGGTTTTTATCAATTTCGTACCATTACCGAGGCAGTGGGACGACGGGCTAAGTGTTTAAGGCCCCGTAGTAAGCGTTCAAATATGGTTTGAAAGGGAGACATGTAAATAGGAATGTTAGAGGGAGCGCGCTTATAATAAAAAACCATAACAATTAAGCCAAAATGGTGAAAATATTTAATAAAACACAACTATTTTGAAATAGAACAAAAATCTCTTGACAAATGCTTTAGTTTAATTTAAATATATACTGTGATTTTTTTCATGCTTATTACATGTTAAATTACAGAACAAAACGTATTTTCAATAATTTTCGATTTTTTTCCATACAGGGAATTTCATATAATTAAAGTTTCGGCATAACAAATGTATAGATATTATCTTTATAAATATATTTTTTGGAAGTTAAAAACTAAAAGAGTTAACGAGAAAGTTGTCATAAATCTGTAGAAATTGGGTATGCGGGGGCTTAATTCAGATTTTCTAAAATATATGTATTTACCTGTGCCATATGTTATAGAAAATATACCTTTTTTCTTCCGATGACATAGGCCCTGAGGGAAATTATTTTCTTCAGGGCCTCCTGTGTGTAGTTAATATAAAAATAAAAAATAACTTCGTTTTTGAAAAATAGTTTTCACGGTGCGAATTGTCAATGCATTTTAGTTCAACAATTAAATTTTTATTATTTGCTTTTGAACAATTTTTCATTGTTATAATTAATTACTAGTTTGGAATTTATTCAAAGTATAAATCAGTTAAGTTTCTGTTACACTTCTGCCTAAATGCCGTTCGGTGAGTGTGACTGTTTAAAATACTTGTACAATGATGTACACAGTGAAGAAAATAGTGATGCCGCGGATGGTGCTACAAATTCATGGACAGTCATTATTTCTGTAGTGGCCATATTGCTTCTGTTCGTGGTTTATAGCCAGTGGCGGATTAACCCTAAGGCAAAGTAGGCACGTGCCTAGGGGCGCCAGTTACAAAGGGGCGCCGGCGGGCGCCCCTAGAATAAAAAAAAATATATATATATAAACTTAATTTTGTAAGTAAGTATGCACCTGCTTACACAATATAAAAGATTATTTACTTCTGTAGAGATGCAGAGCTTCCAAAGCATACTCGCCTTCTTGATTATTCCTCCATGCCTCCATCGCATGATTTTTTAATAGAAGACCGCTCGCTCGTGGATTCGTTCGCGGGCGTTGCTAGATTGCAGGGCAAAGGGCGCAGCGGGGGCAGGGGCTAAGCGGCCGGCACCGGACTTCCGAACGGATGACGGGGTGACAGTCACACTCATCACTTTCAGCTTGGATGTCGCCGGTTACGCGCGCTTCTTTTGATTACGTACTCGCAGCGGTATTTGTGTGAATTAATTAGTACATTGCGTTTTAGTTCATTACCCAAATAATGAGTGAATTGAAGAAGAAACCTAGTGGTGCAGCTTATAAAAGGAAGGCTAAGGAAAAAGAATAGTAATTCCTATATTTTTTTTACATTAACCCAACACAAGAGGCTCTGAGGAAAATAATTTCCCTCAGGGCCTCTGTCATTTTTGAAGATGCTGTGTGGAGGGTCTTTTTGAGGAGAGGAAGGAGTGAACGTGGGTCTTGAAGAGACCCATGTTGTAGGAAGGAGGAAACACAGAGCCCGGCAAATCGTTCCACAGCCGAGCTGTTGAACACAATAACGAGTCGTAGAAGCAACCCGTTTGACATTTGTCACATGACAAATGTCAACCGTGTACATAATATGTTGGGCGCGCGTTTGGTGTGTTTCCCGACTATGCACCGGTGCCGAGGGGATCAATGATGCTAGTTCCTTGGAGCATCTTCCATTGAAATACCGGTTAATAAATATTTTCCGTGTTTGATGTTTTTTCTTTAGAGAATTCTGAATTTTAGTAAAAACGTCCGTAGTTGTTATGGCGGTGTGTTTTCTTGCAAGTTTCAAATCATCAGGAATATCAAATAAATGTTCATCGGGTGACTCGATTGAAGTTATGCAGTTCACACCGGTTTTTCCACCCAATGCTGCGAACACTGTAAATGTGAATCGTAACTTTTCCATTTTTCTTCACTAAAAATATCGTTTTATAAGACAAATAAAACAATGCGTTGCTCTGAAGTACAAAGAAACGACATTTAAAGTTTATTTGTCGTCCTTTTTTATATTAAAAAATTACATTATTTTTATTAGTCACTCAGTCAGCCACATAGCGAGTACACAATGCTGTTCATAAATAAATGCTGTTTAAGTGTAACCAAGACAACACATAAGTGACATTTGAAAAGTGCATAAAATAAAATTCGTAATTTAAACACAAAGTGATCCTAGGCATTTCTAGGTAGGTACTTATTAGTGAGTACTTATTCCTTTACATAAATAATTGATCATTTAATTTTTTTATGTTTTATTAATTATCCCTATTAATATTATAACTACGAAAGTGTATATGTGTGTGTTTGTATAGGTATATGTTACTTCTTCATGCAAAAAAACTACTGAACCGATTGTGATGAAACTTGGTATGTAAAAAAAAGATAACTGGCAGTGTTGCCAACGAGGGCGATATATCGCCATTTAGGCTACTCAGAACGAGAATCGGCGCTGAAAAAATCTAAAAGGCGACTGGTCGGGCTAATTCAGAGTCAAGTTAAAAACATAATTTTCACGTAAAAACATCAATTTTAAACAATTCTCTAGCCACCCCCCCCCCCCATGAATTTTTTTTTTCGGGACAAATTTTATTTTCTTGAAATTCTCTAGCCACCCCCCCCCCCTCCCACGAAATTTTTATTTTCACGTAAAACCCACCTAACTACAAATTCGGCTACTTTAGGTACTTGTTAAAATTTATAATATGTGGTCGCTAGAGGGGCGCCGATGAGGTGCTTGCCTAGGGCGCTCTCAACAGTTAATCCGCCTATGTTTATAGCACAGTGGTTTCTACCGCCTCCGACAGAATAGAAAGACATGCACATTTAAATAACCCCATACCTAACCAGAGGAGACGTCCGAGGACTGCAAGAAGACGGCTTGAACCGGAAGAAGACGATGAATAACTAAGTTATAATGATCTTGAATCTATTAAATTAATGCAAACCGATCGGTACCTATTAGAACTGAAATTATTAATGGCCTTTTTCAGAAAAACACATTGAATTCATTTATTTGTATCCTCAATAAATAAATACCTACTACTTGGAAAAAAAAAATGAGATTAAAAGAATTTGGCATTCTCAGACTATAAAAATATTACCGTTCGTTATTTCGGCTACTGGCATTATACCTAACTCTCTCATTAAAAATTTAGACGTATTAGATCTATCAAAAAAATTATATATAAAGATGCAAAAGTCAGTCATTTTGAATACATGTAGGATAACGAAAGATTTTTTAAATATTTATGTTGAGGGATCAGTAGGATTTATAGGCCCTGTTAGAAGTTCTACCGAGCCGAACCCTCTGATATGAAAATATCTGGAGTCGGTGAATTTTTTTTTCCCATTTGATCTTTGGTGAGTTGACGTGTTGTTGTTCTTGTATTGTTTTGTATTTATTTTACTTATATAATGCACTTGCATAGTGTTGATTGACTAGCTGATCATTTGTGGAAAAGTGAGTGGAAGGGTTTAGTTTTTCCTATGGGGAAGATTTAACCCGGACAACAAAATCGGAAGCATTAAAAAAAAATAATAAATAAAAACACAACATAATGTTTGCCTAAAGCGTCTCGTGTTTGAGGTATTGTTTGTAGAAATTAGCGGAAACCCCGCTGAGGAACTAGCGTCATTGATCCTTTCTTCTACCATCTTCCATTCTATTTTGTCAAACTTCAAATGAACGTACAAAAATTAAATAAGATTGCTTTTCACAAAAGAATCGAATTTTTGAAGTGAAACTTCTTTACGCGCGTCATGCAATTTCGAGGACCGGAGTAAAACCGACTCATGACCGAAACGAAAATGCGGGTACCCCCACCACCGATTAAAGTTCATTTGATCTAGTCAAAGTTTTGAAGTAACATATAAATGCTTCTTAGCTCATCTCGACAACTGGCGTTGGTGGTGTAATGGTCAGCATAGTTGCCTTCCAAGCAGTTGATCCGAGTTCGATTCTCGGCCATCGCACATTATTTTTTTGTTTTTAACGCCTTTTTCATTCAATATCTTATTTTTTAGTAGGTCAGAACATTTTTTAAAAGAAAATAATATTGCAAAATAATAAAAACACTTATCTCACTGTGATAAAACATTACTCCGCTAGAGCGCGCTTTGCGTTATTGTGTTGGATTAAAATTATTATCTAATCCGTATATTATGATAATTGTATTACATTTATTTAATTAATTTATTTATTTTGATAATATGTAATAATTTACAGAAAAAAAAATTAAAACTATCTCCCTCTGATAAAATATCCGTTCGCTAGAGCGCACTACGCGATCTTGTGTGGGATTCTATTTCTGTACATTGTACATTATTTTTAAAAATATATTATATTTTGGGTGTGATGTAGGTAACATTATAAAACATAACAAGCTCTCATATTTTCAGAACCTACATAATATAATCAATTTATGCGGCTTTGCTTACAGTTGGTGCTCAGCGTGGTTGGCTTTCAATCAGTTAAGCGAGGTTCGATTCTCGGCTGTGGCATTTTTGAAGTGAAACCTTGTTGAGGTGGGGGAGCCGCTCACGAACGTTCTCTCTCTTCTCTTCTTTCCTCTCTCTCAGACACCAGCGAACTGCGCCACGCCAAGCATCAGCTGAAACTAGAAGTTTCACTTCTGTCTTGCGTAGGCTTGACACACCCACTTTTTTTACTATTCATCATGTCTCACAGTTAATTGAATTTGAATTTAAATATTATCATAAAATACTAACCCGGTGTGAATACTCACTCAAAACTCTCACGAAAAAAGCTTCGTTAGCCTCAGGTAGATAATCTCCACCCTTCACTGTATTTCCTATGTCTACATATCCATGCATCTGTGTACCATAACACTCCAAACGCTGCCAAGTAGCCATCTCATCCATTACCAAATTGCATTCACAAAATAATTGAGTTTTTTTAATTATTCATCATGTCTCACAGTTAATTGAATTTGCATTTAAAGATTATCATAAAACATTAACCCCGTATGAATATTCACTCTCACGAAAAAAGTATTTTGTAGATATTTCTCTTTGTGAAAACGCTCCCCAATTATCACTAATCACCACACCGTTTCTCCGGGGGAACAGGCAAAGAGGATAGTCCGCCTTACAAATCTGTCTTGCATCTCAATCCTTGCTTCATTCGCATTAGTGTGTCATGTCTTGCATACTTTTCTGTTATTATGATTCCTGACACCATTTGATTCATGTATTCGATTTACTTTTTCGTACCATGTTTTCCTCGGGCGTCCGGACTCCGGACCAACATCCATTGCACGTCATGTATCCTCGTGAAAGTTTTGTGGATTATTAGTGTAATAAGCTTATAATTGTGTTGACTATTGATAATGCAATTCAGATGCCAGCGCCAGCGGTGTGGTAAATCAATCATTTTATTAATTTGGCATACCTACCGGTAATATTAATAAGCTATAAGAATATAATGCCACCGAGGTGATATTCATTATTAAACGGCGCATATATAAAATGTCCATTAATAATAATAAACTTTACATTATTTTATATCATACATTTGGATGATGTAACGAATGTGCGTCTAACGTCTTAAGGTACGGATACACTGGACAACCTTGCACGCTCATTGTTTTTTTTCCCTTTCATGATGTCTCTCTCTTATAATGCTGCATGTACATTTGCGAACTGAAACGCGCGCCGTGCCTCGAATTATGGGAAAGGAACGAAGCATCTGGCGCGGAACGCTTCTTGCGGTTGCATGGTTCCTTTCCCATAATTCGAGGCTCGGCTCGCGTTTGAGTTCGCAAATGCATATGCAGTATTATTAGAGAGAGACATCATGAAAGGGAAAAAAACAATGAGCATGCAAGGTTGTCCAGTGTCTCCGTTGTAACCTGTCATTCTAAATATTATATTGGTTGAATTATAGCAATTTGACTACTATTCCACCACCCAATATCACAGTGAATCATCGCCATTTTACAAAAGGCATATCACAGTGAATGATTAATATAAAATGCCATTATACAAAAGGCATATCACAGTGATTCATTAATATAAAATGCCATTATACAAAAGGCGTATTATTGACAAATATTTTCAGAGCTCGGACACAAACAAATGCGCCCAGGTGAAATAATGTAATTCTTAAAATGCGTTCGTCAGACAGTAGGTAATTTCCCAATCCCCACGGGTACAAGTTCTAAACGACCACCAGCGAAATAATCTCAATCGGAAAATGTTCATTTGTCGCCGCTTAACGTTATGAAACCTCTCAGAGAAAATCTTGCGAGAAGATTGAATTGCAACCGGAGTCTTCCCTTGGGCCGGGAATAATAAATATATAAGGAGACCAGAAAGACAAAAATAACAGTTGTGCAATATTTGTTATGTTTTTTACATATTTCTTTTGTAGCTTTTGAGAATAGCAACAGGGAAGTTACAAAAAATAAATGTCTGAATATATTTTTCGTATATAAAGTTATTCCATGCATCTACATAGCTCATCTCTTCGATGGGTCACCCTTAGTGAATTATTTCTTATTTAGTGCTTTTTTATTTATTTCAGAACTTTTCGATCAATTGAATAGGGAATAACAGATTTTTCTTTAGTCATTGTTTCGATCCTTCTTAGACTAGATTTTATTTTATGAACATTCAATCGAAAAGATCAAAACAAACGCTATATCAAGGAAGCCATTTTATTTTCTGAATATTCAATCGAAAAGATCAAAACAATCGCTATATCAAGGAAACCATTTTATTTTCTGAACATTCAATCAAAAAGATCATAACAAAAGTATTAAGGAAACTATTTCTATGATATTTGCTGAAGTTCCCGGCATTGCCCGGGCTTTGCGCAAGTTTTTAGAAATCAGATGTAGACAGAGACCTTTCTCTTGTTTTGAAGGTCAGGTGTTCAAAATTTCTTTAATCTCTTAATAAAAAAGTAGATTTGTATAAAATTCAAATCCTCACCGACCGCCTGGTGTTTTGGCTCGACTACTTTGTATTGCAAATGTCTATAAATTATTTTTTTGTTGTCCGTGTCCGGTCAATATTGTCAAGATGGTAGCCGTGTTTGATAGTACCTTTTTATTGCGCCAGAGCGCGTGAGCGCTGCGGCTGTTAGGAGCTGTCAAGTCGGAGTAATTAACATTACGCGGAAGTCTATTGTTCTCAAAACTATTAGTAAAAATATATTTTATCTCTCTTTCACTGTATCAGTTTTCTTATAAGCAAGGATACGTAAAGGAAATGTCTGTCATCCTCCCATGATCGTATTGTCTCGTAATACCTTTCCTCAAAGTCTAGAATCAGAGATCATTTTCTCCACATCCGCTTACGAGTGGAATGTGCTTTAAAGCTGGTATCAGCCCCATTTCTCCTGCTTTCTTTATTTCTTTCGTTTTCTCATCTCGTTCTCTGCCTTCGCCGTGACCCGCGACATGCGAAAGCTTTGGATCCTTACGAGCTTAAGGGATTTATTTATTCGCTGCGAAAGCTACCGCGAGCCATAAATCTCAAATAAATGTTTTTCATGTTGTTTAATTGAAATATTTTAAGCGTCTTCCAACGTTCCAACACAAATTCTATTCCTTATGTCACGATTCAATATAATAATTAACATATGTATGTACAGTACATATAATATTATGTACAACGTTGGAAAAGAAATTTCACTGTAGATGAAATGACAGTAAATTATAGCAAAAACAAAAAATTGATAAAAGTTAAGTTAACCAAAAAAATAATAAATTACATCGTACTTACATTAAAATATACTATTTAGGTAAATATTATTTTGCTACTTATATTTCAATGCATTATGAGTAGGGGTACGTAAATTTCGCAAATAAAAAATCGTGATTTCGCATTTAAAAAAACTCAAAATAGAAAATTTCGCATTTATTTCGCAAAAAAAATACAGTGTTAAAAACTCAATTAAAGGCTAGCATTGTTGTAATTTCTAAATTTGATTGTTTGCCTGCGATCAGTTACGACAATGTTGTATATACTAAAGTACCTCTCGGCATCAACACTATTGACAGGGCAATTGAATAGCTGCTTTTGCAAATCCAGGGTAGCAAGATTTTGATGTAACTAAAACTTGCATTAGATCCACAGGAGCTTCTTGGCCGACCAATCGAAGTAATTGTCTGTGAAAATGAGAGTACCCGTCAATTAGTTCTTCTTGTGGTACACTTTTTAAAAACGGAATTTTTGCGAAGCTTTCCACTATGGAATTGACAGAAGAAGAGGGCACATTTGCTGCTTCCGATGGACAAAATAATCTGCCAATGTGCTTGTAGCACTCATTTGTTGGATTCGGCCCCCCATGTGTACCAACAATTTATCATTTGAGCTGCTGTCTTCAACATCATGCTGTGATCGATAGAATTTTCGGTTGAAAAAATATTCATTGTTTTTTCGCCAAAAGAACCTTCACATTGAGAGGACTTCAAATCTTCTAATTTACTACACAAAATGTGTGCAAACGAATAGTTTGAACCTTCTAAATTGTCAATTAGTTTCATAATTTTCGGACAGAATTCTAATATGAATGTAAGTTGAACTTGAATTTTACTGGTTAGAATGTCATTTTCAAAACATTCTTTAAGGGAAATAGTGCTAGAATTGTCGTTTTCGTATTCATTAAGAAAATCGATAATTTGATGCATATACTCATTCACATAAATCACAGATTTAAACCAAGAATTCCACCTGGTTACAACAGGCGTAGGGTAAAGTTTTGGAGTTAATTGTGGAGCATGCTGTCGTAGAAAGTTTAAATAGGAACTTTTCATTTTTCTGGAATGCAAAAAGGCTGACTTTGTCCTGGCCACAATAGATTTCAGTTCCTTAAATTCTTTTATAAAAATGTCACCCACAAGATTCACTTCGTGCGCCCAGCATTGAAAGTGCAGTGCATGGTCACCCGGTAGTATTTTTAGCAAGTTGAAACATGCACCCATGTACCTTGCAGAGTCAGACACTAAACCATGTACTTGAGAGTATTGAATTTCGTATTCTTTCAAAGTATCAATTATTGCTTGAGAACAAGTGGAAGCATTGACAGTGTCTAAAAAATTTACACTTGCTAAAAAACAAGACTGCTGTGGTTCTGAAGAGACAGTTTTAAGTAAAACTGCAAAGACACATCTGCCTTGTTTGTCAGAAGTTTCGTCGGCCACCACAACTACAGGCTGATCCTTTAGTTTTTGTTTCACTTCATCTTTCTCCGAAACACCGCACTATGGTACGTACTTACGTCTCAAATTATCTCCAGAAGGCAGGTTACCCGAGCCAGGCACATATTTTTCCATGTAACTGCGAACAGCTGGATGATCTAGTTCATTCAACGGAATGTTTGCTTTCAAACACAGTTTTACAGTGCCAAGCACAAATTCCTCTTTTTCCGTTTTGGCACGCTTTTGCACTTCAAAAGCACCAACTATTGTGGATTGCCTTTTTATTCCAGAGGACCCTGGTTGAGGATGAGGATCAGATTTCTTTCTTAAATGAATAACAGAAGTCGTATGCTTCTTCAAAGTATATAACTTCTCTCCTTCCAAATGCACGTTGCAGTATTTGCACGGTACGATGTTAGTACCGCTTAAATACAAGCCATCCTCTTTGAACTTTTTTACTCGTTCAGATAATTCTACATTCAAGTGGCCCATATTGACGTTAGTAACACAACTATACGATACGCGCATGAGCGAGTGACTGATTGAAAGATGAAGACAAGAGATGGACGGACGCCAACATACACTACTTCTTAGCTAAGCAGCTAACCTGAACTCGAATTTTTAGGCGCAATTGCTCGCGCCTACCAAAACATGATCCTGCAATCTGCACTACTTCTTAGCTAAGAAGCAAACCAGAACTCGAATTTTTAGGCGCAATTGCTCGCGCCTACCTAAACATGATCCTGCAATCTGCACTACTTCTTAGCTAAGAAGCAAACCAGAACTCGAATTTTTAGGCGCAATTGCTCGCGCCTACCAAAACATGATCCTGCAATCTGCACTACTTCTTAGCTAAGAAGCAAACCAGAACTCGAATTTTTAGGCGCAATTGCTCGCGCCTACCAAAACATGATCCTGCAATCTGCACTACTTCTTAGCTAAGAAGCAAACCAGAACTCGAATTTTTAGGCGCAATTGCTCGCGCCTACCAAAACATGATCCTGCAATCTGCACTACTTCTTAGCTAAGAAGCAAACCAGAACTCGAATTTTTAGGCGCAATTGCTCGCGCCTACCAAAACATGATCCTGCAATCTGCACTACTTCTTAGCTAAGCAGCTAACCTGAACTCGAATTTTTAGGCGCAATTGCTCGCGCCTACCAAAACATGATCCTGCAATCTGCACTACTTCTTAGCTAAGAAGCAAACCAGAACTCGAATTTTTAGGCGCAATTGCTCGCGCCTACCTAAACATGATCCTGCAATCTGCACTACTTCTTAGCTAAGAAGCAAACCAGAACTCGAATTTTTAGGCGCAATTGCTCGCGCCTACCAAAACATGATCCTGCAATCTGCACTACTTCTTAGCTAAGAAGCAAACCAGAACTCGAATTTTTAGGCGCAATTGCTCGCGCCTACCAAAACATGATCCTGCAATCTGCACTACTTCTTAGCTAAGAAGCAAACCAGAACTCGAATTTTTAGGCGCAATTGCTCGCGCCTACCAAAACATGATCCTGCAATCTGCACTACTTCTTAGCTAAGAAGCAAACCAGAACTCGAATTTTTAGGCGCAATTGCTCGCGCCTACCAAAACATGATCCTGCAATCTGCACTACTTCTTAGCTAAGAAGCAAACCAGAACTCGAATTTTTAGGCGCAATTGCTCGCGCCTACCAAAACATGATCCTGCAATCTGCACTACTTCTTAGCTAAGAAGCAAACCAGAACTCGAATTTTTAGGCGCAATTGCTCGCGCCTACCAAAACATGATCCTGCAATCTGCACTACTTCTTAGCTAAGAAGCAAACCAGAACTCGAATTTTTAGGCGCAATTGCTCGCGCCTACCAAAACATGATCCTGCAATCTGCACTACTTCTTAGCTAAGAAGCAAACCAGAACTCGAATTTTTAGGCGCAATTGCTCGCGCCTACCAAAACATGATCCTGCAATCTGCACTACTTCTTAGCTAAGAAGCAAACCAGAACTCGAATTTTTAGGCGCAATTGCTCGCGCCTACCTAAACATGATCCTGCAATCTGCACTACTTCTTAGCTAAGAAGCAAACCAGAACTCGAATTTTTAGGCGCAATTGCTCGCGCCTACCAAAACATGATCCTGCAATCTGCACTACTTCTTAGCTAAGAAGCAAACCAGAACTCGAATTTTTAGGCGCAATTGCTCGCGCCTACCAAAACATGATCCTGCAATCTGCACTACTTCTTAGCTAAGAAGCAAACCAGAACTCGAATTTTTAGGCGCAATTGCTCGCGCCTACCAAAACATGATCCTGCAATCTGCACTACTTCTTAGCTAAGAAGCAAACCAGAACTCGAATTTTTAGGCGCAATTGCTCGCGCCTACCAAAACATGATCCTGCAATCTGCACTACTTCTTAGCTAAGAAGCAAACCAGAACTCGAATTTTTAGGCGCAATTGCTCGCGCCTACCAAAACATGATCCTGCAATCTGCACTACTTCTTAGCTAAGAAGCAAACCAGAACTCGAATTTTTAGGCGCAATTGCTCGCGCCTACCAAAACATGATCCTGCAATCTGCACTACTTCTTAGCTAAGAAGCAAACCAGAACTCGAATTTTTAGGCGCAATTGCTCGCGCCTACCAAAACATGATCCTGCAATCTGCACTACTTCTTAGCTAAGAAGCAAACCAGAACTCGAATTTTTAGGCGCAATTGCTCGCGCCTACCAAAACACGATCCCGCAATACGCTCGCTCCTCATCTACGCAACAACTTTTGCCGTCTCTGTCTGTTTTGAACAGAGTTGTAATAATTGTTAGTGCGTCTGATCAACATTTGAAAGCACATAACGTATAAAGGTGTGAATGTATTTAATTTTCAAATTTCGCTTTTATCGCAAATAAAATGCAGATTTCGCTTTTATAGCATCTATTTCGTAAAAACGAAATTTACGTACCCCTAATTATGAGTATTTTTTTTTGAAAATTTTCAGTTTTACGCAATATAAAATATCTGCATATTCTTGAATTCAACAGATCGAATGTAGATTGTGGAAAGACCTGCCGTCTTTTTTAAAAAAAAATTTGTTATCGTGTTTAAATTGTAGAACTCCATTTTATTTATAAGTTTTCCATAATATATTATTATAGGATTTATAAAAACATGTTTCTTTACAAACAAGTTCTGCTGTGTAATTATTATTTCACGTGACTGCTGTTTCGCCTTCTGCACACATTATCAAACTGACATTCCATCATACGTGTTTCTTCCTTCTGCCACATGGATTTCTTTTGACCAAGACTCCTTCCAATATTCAAATAGATCCTTAACAAGGCATCCCCATCATAGACGAAAGATCATAGGGAAATCATTTTTTTCAGGACCCCAGTGTGGAGTAAATGTTAAAATATAATAATTTAGTGATGAAATGGCACTTACAAATAAATAAAGTCTGGGAACGTCTGAGATCTGAGATAGATTATATCAATTAAAATTCTATGTTCCTATACGTACACTTAGAATAATTTATTTATCACTAGCTGAATCTATTATAAGGTGTGGAATCACAGCTTGGGGACTTTCATGTAAAACAAATATAAACCATGTTCAATCAGTTCAAAATTCACTAGTTAAATTATTAGCTCATAAAAGTTTATACGAACAAAGGCATAATGTTCCATACCTTTATCAGAATCTTAAAATTTTCTCAGTAAGATCAATTCTGTGGTATAGCCCTATATACATAAATAGACTGGACCACACTTACAATACTCGTTTTACGATAAATGAAGGACTAATTGTACCTAAGCATTTAAACAAATATGGACAAAGAACACTGGACTACATAATACCTTGATGCTTAAATATGTTACCTGCTGAAATAAAAAAATGTACAAATGTAAAAACAAATATTATGTTGAACAATTGGCTCGCTGAAAGAAATAGTTTGTATAAGAGGCTAATACAAACTATTGGTAGATACTATCACTGTTGTGTATATGTTTTTATATTTTTAAAAGAAATTATTATTTTTTATTGTTATCACTGTTGTCATTAAGTAAAATAAGTTTCGCCATCGACAAACTACTGAAAAGTAGTTTATTGGAACTTTTCTGTTTTTTTTTTCTGTATTTTATTTTATTATTTACTGTAATATATATTTTTGTCTTGCTTTCTTTATAAATAAAAAAATGAACAAAATAAAATCACTAGATAAGTAACATATATTTTTTTAATGCTTTATTATACAGAGTAGCAATTTCATAATATATGACGTTTTCTCTGAAAAAACTTTAATAATAATAATATTTTTCTCGTACATTCAAGTAATCCCTCCTTCAAGTAATAGGGTTTAAGTTTTAATTACCCACCTAAGTTTGCGAAACGAACCGGAGGTGGTGTTCAGATATAACTCTCTAGAAATATATAGTGTATGTAGGAGTTATTAGATGAACACTTTCGGATTAACTTACATTCATAACACAAATAGCTCCCGGCGATGATACATTATTATATGAACAGCCATGACAATTCCAAAACACTTTATACGGAAACCGTATATGTTGTTATGATGCAGGGCTAGACTCCTTTTGTTTTAATATTTTATTCATTAATTTATTCTGCATCATCACATTTATCCTCGCCGATTCTCTAACCTAGTTAGGAACTGGGCGATTGTCGCTGGTATTGGTTTTGGTAAAATTTCGAATCATAATTTAAAATTTAAAATCTGTACCGGGCGGAAACAGAAAAACAAAAGACTTCTTGGCTGGACAGTGAACGCGTGGGTTCGTAGACTGTACAGACGATGGTCGCAGTGCTTTTCGTTTTTGAATAATTAATTGTACGGAATGTAATTCCTTATTTTTTGTCGCCGATGAGTGCGATCTTGCTTACGGGCACGGCGGTAAACGTTTTTGTGACCGTAAAATAACCATTCCCGAAGTGGGTAATAGTGATCTCGCTGGACGAAAGTTGTTACGGACGGACCACGCGACCGCCGTATACGATTGAACGGGAATCCGTAAAGTAACGGTCAATCCTGTGTAGGATTGGATCATACGCGATTTATATTTTGTGCCATGCATGGCTGTCAATCGGGAACTTCGTTCTTTTTGATTTCTGGAGTTTGAATCCCGACATCGCACGTGTTCGACGGGCCGAGAAAGAGCCCTATGTATGGGTTGCAGCATCCCCAGGAACGGCTACGCGCTTATAGATAGCTGGAGTTCATGGATGTGGACAGGAGGAGTATATCCACCTTTCCAGAAGACGGATCACGCTTCTACGGAGTTACGTCCGCCGCCGAATGGGTGTGCGGGACGTTCCGTCGCTTCTCCCATAGTTTAGATACAGATAGCTAAAAACTGGTCGGTCTTTGGGGTAAGTCAAAATTATATAATTATGTTAACCTGTTGAGCTAGGGCTCATCAGCAAGATGTCCAAAAGGTTTCTAATACATGTAATATCTATCCATGCACCGCCTTTTATTTATGTACATTGAGATACCATCCTAAAACAAAAGAAACTATCATGATGCTGACACGCGACCTTGGTTGCGAACTTTCACACCTGAGATTATTGAGTATAAACATTCTAGATGATTAATTCTAACCTAGATTGGCGCGTTCTACCGAACAAAGTTTATACAATTATTATTATTTGTACCCTGGGTCAAACCCTACTTAACAATGTACACATTTAAATGCCTTATTATTAGAATGAAATATAAAAATTAGAGTTCATAGAAAAAAAAACGGAGGAGTTGTCCAAGTATGGAGCGTCCACGTCACTAAACTTCTTAAGGCGAAGCTTAATGCTAAATCACTATTTTGATTAATCTTTATAACAAATTGGTGTACATTATGAATACCAAAAAATATTTTTTAGATAATATGAAGGTTTTTCTGTCGTTTCGCTTGAGTAGAATACAAATTTGCTTTCTTATAAAATTATTTACAAAATAATGAAAACCAGTTTTGTGCTTAAAATCGAACGTTTCTAGATTTTTTGTTCTATAAAATTGCATTTATCAACATTAAGTTTCATGCAGTTTATTTTGCACCAATCATTAAATTAATCAATATCATGTTGAAATAGTATACAGTCAAGGTAGGATTTAATTATCTTAAGAATGTTATTATCATCATAAAAAAGCCGGAAGCGTGTGTGAGAGAGAACTTTAGTGATATCGTTAGTAAAAATTTTAAAGAAAAGCGGACCTTGTCGGATCTTTCTCAGTTCATATGTCAATTAAAAGAAATTCTCCGCGAATCTCTGGACTTGTTTACAGTTTTGCTTAGCGATATTAATTTGGTTATGTCTAAAACACATCGATCCCAACTAAAGGATGAATAAGTAAATATGCTAACTGAGATGTATTTTGAATCGTGTATTAATAATTTTACTCGTGTTGGCAATGTTCAAAAACCTTCCTGTATTGACCGCATGTGGGTAAATATTAATAATTCAATGAGATTTCAGTCTATTGTTCATAAAACCAGCATAGCAGACCACTACGTATGTATATTATATTATAACGCAATAACGCAAACTAACCAAATAAAAGATAGAAAATATACTAAACTAGTGTTAAATAAAGATCTTCCTATAGAAAAACAAATGTAAGGAAACTTGGGCTTGTGTACTAAAGACTTGTGATATTTTAGAAAGCTCTCGACTTTTTGAGGAAATTTTATCAAAACACTTACAGACATCTACCGTCTACAAGTTACAGAAGTTAGTGCCTAAGTGCAATTCTCATTCTCGAGATACAGGATATAAATCTTTTGGATTTTTTCATGCCGTGGAACCAAGGTTTACTTGGAATATGATTTTGTATTCCAGCATAAAAAGCACCAGTTCGGGTTTTCGTATTGGTTCAATTTTCTTCCCAGGAGCGGATCATGTTGGATTTAAGAATTGGGATGACGTCAGAGATAGGAATTCTAAAATCTAAAGGATTAGAGCCAGAAATTGTTCCAAGTTTAGCTAGAGAATCGGTTTTCTCGTTACCCTCAATTCCTAAATGGCCAGGGACCCAAACCAATATTGTCTCGAAATTTAATTCATTTAAAGATTTAAGGTTGTTTCTGATATTATAAATAATATAGTCTTCTGGTTTATGGATATTTGAGGAAATTTTCAACACTGCGCTTAGTGAGTCAGTGCACAGTAAGGCTCGTCAAATATTGAAAAGCTGGATTTGGCTCAAAGCTTGTTCAATTGCGAAGCATTCTGCAGTAAATATGGAAATTTCTTTAGGCAATTTATAAGACAAATCTAAATCGAATTCGGGAATGTGTACCGCAGCTCCACAATCTTTGTTATCAGACTTAGAACCATCTGTGTAAATGAGAGAAAATTCTGGAAACTTAGAAGATGTAATGTTTTTAAATTTTTCCTCAACATTTTGATTAGATGAGGTTAAAATATCAGTTCGGAAGTCTGAAGTTATAACGTTGGGGATATAATTGATAGAATCAAATGGGATGGTGAAAATAGGAAGGATAGGATCTTTTTGTAGATTTTGGAGGGAAGAAGACAGAGATTTGAATGAAAGAAAACTTTTTAGAAGGAGAGGAAGTCGATTTATATCTGTCGATCTTTTTTCGTTATTTAAGTAATTGAACAAATAATCAAGGCTTTGTTCTAAAGGGTGACGCGATATAGAAAAAGATTAAAAAATATATTTATCAGCTAGGAATTGTCTCCTTAAAATTAAGGGGGGATCAACACATTCTACCTGGAGAGAATTAATTGGAGAAGATTTCATCGCTCCAATAATTATTCTGAGCGCTTTGGACTGAATTCTTTCAAGTTTTTTGTCCAAATATTTAGGAAGAGGATGAAAAAGAAATGTTCCATAATCCAAATGGCTTCGCACTAGAGCACCATACATTAATTTAAGAGTAGTAGGATGAGATCCCCACCACACTCTGGAAACAGCTCGCATAATATTTAGCCCCTTTTCACACTTAGCCGAAATGTTCTGAATATGCGGGAGCCAGGAAAGTTTATGATCCAAAAGTAGTCCAAGAAATTTAATTTGCTTAACGATTTGAAGAGGGACATTATCAAAGCAGACAGAAAAGGGGGGTATTTTTCTTTTGCGCGTAAAAGCTACTACTTTGGTTTTAGACGTAGCTAAATTCATCCCATTTGTCAACAACCAAACTTTAATATTATGTAAAGCCAAATTCAATTCCTTCGCAGCGCGCGATAGATTTTTGTGTGATAAATATATAAGGAAATCATCAGCAAAATAAAGTCGCTATGCTTTATTTTTAATATCGGTTGTTTCGTTGATCTGAAGCGCAAATTTTTCAGCCAATAACAGTTTTTTAATCAGTGTTTCTAATATATTGTGAATACGTCTTTTAACAGTATTTGCAGACAATGAAAAATAGACAATATTATGAAAAATATTTTGTCATTATGTATTAATTTTTTTATTTTTTTTATTGTTTAACTTATAACATTGTTACATTGTACATAAAATTAGGTAATAATAGGTAATAGTGAAAAACATATGTTTTTGAATTTCTACTCCAATGACGAGTTCTAGCTCTTGAGCTTGGCGTAGCAGTTATTTCACAATTATTTATGTTTATATCAGTAATTAACATAAATATCTTATGCCTTTGTAAATGTAATTATTGTGCATTTGTTGAGTTGAAAATAGAGGAATTTGGATGTTAAAATTATGCCCTAAGGATGAGTTAAATTTAAGTTTTTTTATTACAGTTTTTTATATATTGTAATATTGCATCTTTTTTATAGAGGTCTTCAATTTTTGGTACTTCGAAAATTTTGAACAATGATGCTGAAGAGAATGTTGGTTGTTTTTTCAAAATTACTTTAATAATTAGTTTTTGTACCACTTTTACAGAGCTTAAAATTTTTTCATATGCACCTCCCCGCCTAATGATTCCATACTGAATTAATGATTGGACTAGTGCGTAATAGACTTTTTTCAGGTTGTTTAGCTTGAGAACATTTCTTAATCGAATGAATAAATAGATACATATTGAAATATACATATAAATACATAATGAAATATTGTAAAATGTCAAATACATTGAATTTGACCGCGGCACACCTGTGTCCGGCTCACGGCACACCAGTGTGCCACGGCACACCAGTGTGCCACGGCACACCGGTTGCGGAGCACTGTTCTAGACGGTCCACTGTGCAGCGTTACTGTGTACGATGGTACAGTAGCGGGGAATTAGATAAGTAGCCCTGCCACTTGACTGCAATAGCGCGCCGCCAATGATTTAATGTTAATGTACTGTTTTTTTATCTGCGAAATATTGAGTCAATTTTATGGTAGATATTAATATCTACACAATTTTCTTCAGGGAAAATGGAAAAGAATTAACAAACAATCGATTAAAAAATTAATTACTCTAAAAGAACTAGTGAAATGGTTGTACCTACATTATTAATACGAATATGGTATAGGAACGTGGGTCCAATTAAACTCTCCTATTTTTTTCCATTATTGTGACCTTTTTTTTCAGCTGACGATCTTTACAAGGGATGGATTTTTTTTAAAGCTGAAGCATTTAATCGAAAAGTGGACCAACGACCGAGCTGGGAGAGTTGCAGTGACGTCCCGTTACCTTCAGTTCTTCGACCACAGAGCATCACCATCATCAAGCTGCTGCCAAAAGACCATTTAAAGGTTTCTTTCAATTGCATTATCATTTTATCATTGGGTTCGAAGATTGTGAAATAGTTTGTTTTTATTTTAATGTAAGCTATGGAATTTAATATACTTAGCCCTTAGTGTAGCAAGAGTCGAAAGCTACAAAATCAATGGTTTTTAAATAAATCGATTTGAATTTCACTTTGGTTTTCGGGAATGAATTAATGCAAATCTTAGAAGCGGTAATTAACCCACTTCCCAACATCCGATCTAGCTTAGGTAGATAGACTCGTTGTCGATTACATTTTATTATTTCAGATTTTCAACACACGCGTACGTACATGTGCGCATTTCTCTGAAATCGATCGACATTACAACTGTAAATAGGCGAAATAAATGTCGGTCTTACCCGACCGGCATTTGGCGAGATTGGTAGAGTTGTCGACTAAAGTTTCTGCATAAGACGGTTCAATACTCAGTAAAACCAAAAAAAAAACACATCAAAAAGACATCTAATAGTGGGTTTTCCAATAAGAGGTGTTATTTTGATATTCAATCGTAAAAGATCAATGGTTTCGTTGCTTGCGTGGCACGTAGCGCCGTCTTGTTGAAAGTAAACGTTGTCCAGGTCAATACCATCCAATTCTGGCCATAAAAAAATCATTGATCATCTCTCGATAGCGCAATCCATTCACCGTAACTGTTGCTCCAGCCTCATTTTCGAAAAAGTAAGGTCCAATGACAACAACACAATTTGACAACAACACAATCGACAACAACAATTGACAACAACACAATTTGACAACAACACAATAATAAACGTCAGACGACTATTTGAATGCTCCAACATTAATTTAATCAAAAGTGTAGTAAAAAAGTTAAGTGGATCACTCCAGTTTGTGAAATACAGTGTAGTTTTTTGCGCACTATCATCGCGTGATCTTAGATCCTCAACTGTAACACCAGGAAGTATCATAATAGTGTTTTGAAATTAAAACAAAAAACTGCCTACTAGATTTCACAGTTAACTCATTAAAAATTAAAGTTATAAAGACTGCATTTCGATAAGAAGCAAAAACAAAACAAAGAGAACAATAGTGACAATTGACAATTTACGTATGAAAAAAAAATAAAAAACCTAAAAAAATTTCTCAAAACTAATAAGTGTACCGGAAAAATACGAGTTATTACATATAAGTATTGTATTATTGTATCTACTTACCTAAGAAAATGAAAATAATAACAGCAAAACAAAACTGTAATTCTAACCTCCAACCAATTTTCGAGAATCTTCACTTTGTTAAAGAAAAAGTGACATTTGACAAAAAATTTTGAAAAAAAAGGTGATGCCACTCGATAAAATATATTACCGTGAACTTGATAATTCTAAAACGGCATGCATTAAGTATACACCAAAGAGTTAAAGGTGGTTTGAACGGTATGTTGCAGTTTTGCAACAGTATGCATTTAAGGGTTAAAAGAAAAACTCCAAAAAATAGACTGGAATACAATATACCAAATAGATAATGTCGAGAAAGCCTGGAATACATTTACAAATACGTTAATGCAAGAAATAAATGATTACACGACAGTAAAACATGTAAAACTTACACACAAAGCAAAAAAAATTAACTATGGATAACACAAGGAATATTAAACTGTATTCGTAAACGAGACAAAATTCACAAACAAATTAAACAAACACCGTATGACATGGAACAACTTAATTACTATAAAAGATATAGAAACATATGCACGAAAATTATTAGAGTAGCTAAGGAGTTGTACTACAGAGAAAAACTTAAAAAAAAAACAATTACCCAAAGGAAATATGGAGAATATTAAAGGAAGTTACATACACACAAAAATACAAACAAAAAAATACTATCGAACATCTAAATATTAACTCGAAAAAAATAGATGCCAAAACAAATATAGAAATTATGGCAAACCACGTCAATAACTTTTTTGCAACTATAGGGAAAGTTTTAGCGAATCGTAAAAAACACAGCTCAAACACACTAACACAAAAAAACAGATCAAACATCGATACTCAATCAACACAACATAGATTTATATTAAAAACAACTTCGGAAATGGAAATTAACAAAATAATAAATACATTAAAAAACCGGATTGCTCCTGGATTAGATGAGATAACAACGGATTGCATTAAAATAATAAAAAATGAAATATTAAAACCTATAACACACCTAATCAACCTTAGCATAACACATGCCTGCTTTCCTAATAATCTAAAAGGACTGGTAATCCCTATTTATAAATCCGGAGATAAAATGGAAATAACTAACTATAGACCACTTTGTTAAACTCACTATCAAAGATTTTCGAAAGACTATTAAAAAACCAAATAATAAAATACCTGGAAGAAAACAAATTAATCTCGGTAAAAACAATATGGATTTAGAGAAAAAAGAAGCACAAAAGAAGCTTTGACAAGTACAATAGATTATATACATAGCAACTTAGATCAAGGGTTTAAATGCACAGCGATTTATCTAGATTTGGCTAAAGCCTTTGATTCAATCTGCCACAAAACACTTTTTAAAAAATTAAAAAATATGGGTATCAAAGACAAAGAACTCCAACTATTGAAAAGTTACATGAGCGACAGAACACAGCAAATCAAAATTAATAACTATACTAGCAAACCACTGCCGATTACACACGAAGTTCCACAAGGAAGCATACTAGGGCCCGTTCTTTTCACAATTTACATAAATGAACTTTGCAACATGGAAATAGATGGAGAAATAATTAGTTACGCAGACGACACAGTTTTACTATTTAAATCTAAGGATTGGAATAAGGTATATAACATAGCGAATCTAGGAATCACGCAGGTGAAAAAATGGTCTGACTCAAATACACTTACACTAAACATATCGAAAACAAAATTCACAACGTACAGCATAACTAACACAGGACAGCCAAAAAACAATACAAACACCATGAAAATACACGAATGCATAAACACCAACATCTGCGATTGCCCCCCTCTGGAAAAAACAGAACAAATAAAGTATCTAGGAATCGTAATTGACCATAATTTTAGATGGACACATCACATCAAACAAATCACAAATAGGCTCCTCAGAACAATACACATTTTCCTAAATATAAGAAACATATATAAAATAAAACAATTGAAAACAGTATATTTTGCACTATGCCAATCAATAATAGAATATGGAATAATTGCTTGGGGAGGAGCAACAAACGCAGCTATCACTCAAATAGAAATCGCACAGAAAACGATATTAAAGGTAATACTCAAAAAACATAAACTAACCGACACAGACCAAATATTTAAAACCTGTGACGTACTTGATATACGCCAATTATATGTTAAAACACTACTAAACTACATTTTCGACCCAAAAAACAAATCCCAACAAACACAAAATATCACTAATAGACCGGTCAGACAAGCGTACAAAGAAAACATAAAAACTCCGACGGTAAACACTACCTTTGGACAAAGACACCATAAATACCACGCTATTAAAGCATTCAACAGTCTTCCACTTGAAACAAAAATTGAGGAAAATAAAAATAAATTCAAACACAAAATAAAAAAATATGGATTAAAGAACAAAAACACAATAATACCAAAATTCTATATCATAAAAGAATAAAACATATACACGCAACACAAAAAAATATATAAAACACGCAACACGCACAAACACATAAATCATTATAAATGCCGATTTACATTCTCTTTTAATATTTTTCTTTTAGTGTGATAATTATATTTTAATTTTTAATCTTTATTTTTAGTTTAAATTTATCTTTATTTTAATGTTGTTTTTCTTTTTTTTTAAATGTATAAATTCTTATATTATAAAATGGGGGCCTCAGCACGGGTAAACAACCCAGTGAGGCCAACATTACTGAATTAGAATATGAAATATTGTAAAATAATGTATCAACAATAATAAAAAAAAATTGACTCCGCCGTACCATAAACTGCACCAAACAGTCACACGTTGAAGATAGAGAGGCTTTTCAACAATAACTCTTGGGTTTTCCGAGCCCCAGATGCGACAATTTTGCCTGTTGACGAAGCCACCCAGGTGGAAATGGGCCTCATCACTCAAGATGATTTGCATTTGATTCACTCAAGTGAATTTGAATAATTTCCATTTTTATTAATTGCGTAGTTTCTACTCGTCAAATGTCAAAAAATAACAGCTTCAAAAGTAACATCTACCGAAATAACGGGCTATTCAAAATAACACCTCTTATTGGAAAACCCTGTATACGTATTATGGTAAAAATCTTTAGTTTTTTACGGGTTGATTTTATTATAGAAATTTGTAACCATTTTAATTTTATTTTAAATACACCTCCCCTTACTAAACGGGAGTGTGTGGTGCTGAAAAGTACCTACGCTATCTTAAGGCTTGTTTGAATTAGTAAAAAGAACAGTAACAATATTTATGCCCATTTTTTGGTAATAGAACGATAAAAATACTTAATATGTATAATAGACTGTTTCGCCTTTTGTCGGAATACCCTATAAATATGATCCTTGCAGTCTCCGTACAACAATTCCTCTCCCCATTTGAAATTGTGTAAGAACCTTATGATATTATAGATTGGTATAGATAATATTTCCAAGAGAAGAAAAAAATACAACTACTTATGAATAGATGACAATTACAATAACATAAGAGAAAATAAAGGTCACCGAACTGGTACGCTCGGAAGCAAGTTTCGGCATAATTCGAATATTACGAAAATTTTTTCATAGGATTCCAAATAAATTTTTGGGTGTTAAAACATACACCATTGAAAAGTCACAATTCAGCCCTGCGTTACATTAGAACCAAGAGGGTTCACCGTAGCATTTAAGACATCTAGAGGCATGAGGCCAATAAAGGTTAAAATAGAAAGGACGGAACCAAGAAAAAAGATAGACAAAATATTGACATAAGTTTAGTGCTATGGACAAATCCATAAAAAATGCTGAAAAGATTTTAAAATAATACATCAATTCATCTAAAGTTGTTCGAGTTTGCCTGTCAAAGTTTTAATGGGAAAATATCACACACTAAATTTCAAATTTTTCCCAAATGAGAAAACATAATTACACTATGACTAGTAGGAAGGATATCACAAATTTTCAAAGTATTTTCTGGGACTGGTTAGATTTCAAAGGCTAGATAGCAGTACAACTATCAACCCTGTGGGAGGTATCTCTTCCCGCTCTTTGCAGTAAAGTTTACCTGGAAATGCCCAAGGATCGGTTTTACACTTTAGCTGAAACAACGCGCGACGCAGAGTGCAGAAACGGGATATGGCAAGTGGAGCATAACTATCGGTACAATAAGGATTTCCAATCCGTTTTTTTAAAATATATTTTCATTAATAATGGTATTCTAACTTAAAGAAGAGAATATTAGTTATTATAGTTAGTTTTAATAGTTAAAGTAATATTCAAAGTTTTAATTTTTCAGTGCCCGCTAAAACGCTCGTGACGTCACAAAAAGTTTACTGTTTGTATCAACAGGGTCAACTCAGTACTAAACTGAGATGGACTCACAATATAATCGTTGTATTTCGATTTGCATTATGGTGAGAAATATTATTTAAGCAGTGTTAGAAAGAGATAACACCACGCTTTGTATTTGCATCTAAAAACTTACCATACACTTCTAATTAATTGTAATATATTCCAACAATTCATCTACCGTAAAATTTTACAAGATTTGTCAATATTTTTGGTTTTTGTTAAAAAATACTTACAGAACTTAATAATTATATTATTAAATTTGATTTTGATTAAATTTGAAAAAAAAATTAAATGGAGTTCTACGAATTAAACACAAAAACAATAAATAAGATTTGTCATAGTTATGAATTTTTAAATTATTGTTTTATATGAAACGAAAAATGTGAAGTGATAATAACCTTCCTAATACGTCTTTGTAATAATATGTATTTAAGATTCATATAAAGTGGTATTTCTATAGTTTTTGGGCACAAAGCCGTGGTTTGACCATCGCTGTGCTGAAGCTGTCAGACTAAAAAAAACGCTTATAATGCATTCCGAAAAATTGGTTCCGTGTATAAACTTCCGGAATACCGAAAACGAGCAAAGGATTTCAAGAGAACTCTAAATAGAGCTAAGAGCGATCAAAGAATTTCCAAAAAGCTGGTACGCTGTCCTACCGATAGCCGTTCTTTCTGGACGCTCGCTGGTTCAATTGGGAGAAAATTCTGCAAAACCGCTTTTCCCCCTCTGACCAAGCCCGATAGCTGGCTGGCTATCTCGGCCCGCGAGAGAGCTGAGTAATTAGGCAAAATTAAGTCAAGTCTCCCCCTTACATTCCGCACTACGATTTCCAAATTAAGGAATCAAAGATCCAGAACAAGGAGATTCTCCGGGTCTTGAACGAGTTGAAAATCGATAAAGCCAGCAGGTCAGACGGAATACCTGCCCTGGTTCTTAAGATGTGTTCTGCAGAATTGACCACGGCGCTCTCGAAATTATTTGAATTCTCACTCAAACGTGGGAAGGTATCAGATCTATGGAAAAGGGCGTCCGTCCACTATGTAATCCCTAAGAAGGGGACCGCCCCGATCCATCCAAATCCGCGCCACAGACATTCTCTCAAAGGTTTTGGAAAGGGTGGTTAATAACAGGTTACCTCGAGAATAATGACATCCTAAGCGATCGGTAATATGGATTTCGTCGAAACCGATCGTGTAGGGATCTGCTTGGGTATGTAACGCATATTTGGGGGCGGTACTTATAAAGTTTTGGATAAAATCAAACCGTCGCGCGGGTTGTATATCTCGAAAGCCTTTGATAGGGTCTAGCACCGGGCGCTTGTTGGAAAGTTAATATCGTATGGGATTCATCCAACCTTGCATAGTTGGAAGAACAAAAGGAAGAACAATTCAAACCGTAGATAACGGCTCTTCTTCCTCTCCGCACCAAATCAATGCGATGGTGCCACAAGGATCTACGCTGTCGCCGACGCTGTTTTTGTTGCACAACAACGATATCGTTGAATGTGCACCAATTCAATGCTACGCCGACAACAGCACTGTTCACGAGGGTTATCTTTATGATAAGCCCCCTTCTTTGAAGAAATTTTGAAACAAAAAGTTTACTACCACCTCGAGAAGGTTGATGCCTGGGGTAAATCCAACCTCTTCAGTTTCAATGTCCCAAAAACCCAAGCTAGTCTGATTTCGGCAAAGAAGGAGATCAATGACTGTCTGATGCACAGAATGTCTATGGTCTAATGCAATTTGATGGAAACACTCTCCCCAATAAAGACTCCATTGAAATGCTTGGAGTAAGTATATCAGATCGGCTAAAGTGTCGGGGCTCTAAAGCCCGAGAAATCTGGCTTCCACGAAACTAGACGTCTTGTATAGGGCTAGCAGATTCTTCAATAGTAACCAGCTGCAACCCTATACAAATCTCAAGTACGCCTAACAATTGAATTATGGAGCCCCAAAATACTTGATAAATCTACTTGATTCCGTGCAAAGGAGGGAAGTCCGTCTGATTGACAATCCATTGTTAACAGATAATTTTTCTAATTAATTTTAGTCTTTCTGCATGCAGAGCTTATATTATTATTATTTTTTTAAATTCTTCTGTCTTATAATATTATTATTTACCTTAAGGGTAAATTATTTGCTTGTCTCCTGTTTTACTGGTTTGTATCAAACGTGAATAATTGTGATTTGTTTTATTAACAATATTATTTGGATTTGATGTTAATCATAGGATCACTATATGTATTAATGTTTATATTGTTATATGTGTACTACACATGTATATGAATGTTACCGAAATTAGCATGGATGAGATAGAAATATCTATTAAGTGTATGAAGAATGGTAAGGCTGTCGGTTTCAACAATATTGCTGCTGAATATTTTAAAGGAGGTAGCCGTATAATTCTCACATGGTTGTGCAATCTTTTTAACCAATGTTTAAAGGAAGGTTACACGCCTTTAGATTGGAGAAGGGCAGTGATCATGCCATTATACAAAGGTAAAGGGTCACGTATGGAATGTGGGAATCATAGGGCTATTAGCCTGCTAAGTTCAGTTGGCAAGCTGTATGGTAGAATTTTGATTGAAAGGGTAAGAAAGGAAACAAAGGATAAAATATGGGATGTGCAAGGTGCTTTTATGAGTGGAAGGGGGTGCATGGACCAGATATTCTCATTGCGTATGCTTACCGAGAAGATTCTGGCAAAAAACCAGAAACTTTTCTGTGCCTTTGTAGATCTACAAAAAGCATACGACCGAGTCGACAGGAAAAAGCTATGGAAAAAGTTGTCCAAGTATGGAGTGAATGCGAATCTGACTCAGGCAATTGCGTCTTTATATGAGGGAAGCGTTGCATGTGTTAGGGTGAACGGTGGTTTGACGGGGTGGTTTGATATCACAAAAGGTGTTAAACAAGGCTGCGTAATGTCACCGTGGTTATTCAATCTATACATGGATAATTGTATGCAAGAATTGAAAGAGGTGGGATTGGGCGCGAATTTGAGTAATCTGAAAGTATGTTGCCTGTTATATGCTGATGATGCGGTGCTGATTGCTAATAGTATGGATGATCTGCAGTCTCTCGTGTCTAGGATGAACGAAGTATGTGTGAAGAATGAGTTAATGATGAATGTAAGTAAGTCTAAAGTAATGGTGTTTGAAAGAGAAAGTACGAAAACAGTGTGCAATATAGCTGTGAATGAGGAATACTTGGAGCAGGTGAATGAATTTGTGTATTTAGGGAGCATGTTTACGAGAGATGGGAAAGCTGACAGAGATATTGAAAGAAGAGTAAATGCAGGTAACTCCATTAATGGAGGACTGAACGCAGTTGGCGCTAACAAAAATTTGTCCAAAGAAACGAAGTTAGCAGTCCACAATGGAGTGCTGGTACCTACCCTGATGTATGGAAGTGAGGCATGGAACTGGCAAAGAAAGGATGAAAGTAGATTGAATGCTGTTGAAATGAGATCCCTGAGGCGTATGTGTGGTAAAACCATGTATGATCGTGTGAGGAATGTGTATATCCGCAAAGAGTCCAAGGCTGATGTAAGCGTAATGAGTAAGATCAAGAAAGGGACGCTTAGATGGTTTGGGCATGTAGAGCGAATGAGCGAAGAAAGGAGTGTAAGGAGAATATACGATGCAAATGTGAATGGTAGCAGAAGTCGGGCACGCCCGAGGAAGACATGGCACGACCAAGTGAATCAGATACTTGAGTCGGGCCATGTCAAGAGTCAGAACAATAGAAGAGTATGTATGAGACGATGTATGAATGTGAATGAGGCAAGGAGTGTGTGCCAAGACCGAGTTGTTTGGTGGTCCGTCCTCTCTGCCTACCCGTGCGGGGAAACGGCGTGATGGTTAGTTAGTTAGATAATAATTAAACAGCAAAATTTGTTTATTAATAAACTTTTCTTTAAAAATTAGATAATAATATTATTGAATAGGTACATAAAACAAACACTTAAAATGTTATTAATTAGTCCACAATACGTTATTTTCTCTGCGGGTAATGTCTGTCTATGTAATTTAATCCGGACACCGATAAATAGACACAAAGCGCGGGCAAATCCGGGTGGGGAAAGAGTCGCACAATATGCGAGCACGCCTACTTTATATGAATCCAAATCATAAGTAAATTTCGCTGGTAAAATGGAATTTATTTAAAATTTTATCCAAAATTAATAAACTATTTTATCTATAAAGCGAGTGTTAAAGTGTTTGCGATTATGCGGGTGTATGTAAAATCTACTGAAGAGAGTAACCTATGGACTTGTGGGCTTATCTGGTATGTCCGAAGTAAGGTCAATTATTAATTCCCTTACTTTGGATGCAGATGCAACTTTTTTGATTTTTCAAAAAATCTTTCTTGAAAATAATAAAAATAACAATTACAAATCCGTTTCCTAAAATTGATATCAGGCAAAAAAAATGCAATTATGTGAAGGCGATTATAAAAAATGTTCTCTTTGTGTAATGTGCTCTCTATATATAGTAGGGTAGATTACCAACTAACGCTAGATGAATTCTGGAACACAGAATACAAAAACCTGTAAACCATAACTACCCTACTAGGCATAGAGAAGCACAAATGTTTATTATTAAAATATCGCAAAATGTATACGGAGATAGAACAAAAAGACATAAAATTCCGGAATTATTTAACGCATTACCTTAAGATATTAAAAATGAGACATCTTATTCAAAAATCAAAACGAAAATTAGATCGTTCTACCTCCGTCAAACCAATAATATTGAGGATAAATACGTAGATCTGTGAAAACCAAATAATATCAAAAACAAATAATATTGTAAAAAATACCTAGAACTGTTAACCATTGTTAAAAATAAAACAATTACTATCGTACATTATTAGCATTATAATAATTAGTAAGTATTTTTATATTAGATAATATATAGTATTAAGTAAATATTATGTATTATAAATATATATAAAGAACACAATTTTAAACTTTTTTCCACTTGTTTTTATTTGTAAGTATTGTTATTAAAATCATTAATAACAATACTTATTTGGGAAATATCATATTTCACGAAAAAACCCCTCATAATTCAAACCAAACTACTATGTTAACCCCTCCCCTCAATGTAATTTGCCTATGTATATAAACCCTAGTTTAAGACAAAATGATGGCCCTAACAGGCTGAAACCGGTCACGGTCAAATAAAAACAAGTGGAAAAAAGTTTAAAATTGTGTTCTTTATATATATTTATAATGGAATTCCACCACGAAATAACAGTTTCAAATATTAAAATAATATTATGTATTACGCATAAAGATATCAAGTTGAGATTAAATATATTATTATAAGCAAATAAATAGGAAAAGTGAGAGATTTCTTACAATTAAACTGATTGATCAGTTTTGTAGGATTTAAGTAAGATAAAATATTGTACAAATAAAAAAACTGAATAAACACATAAAAAAAAAAAAATTTCGTCAGCCTATCTGGGCCCTGGGAGTCGAAAGGTGTAATGCAAATCGACACAATATGCTAGGAAAACACTGCAGAGTTTTTCATGTGATTTTAATTTATTCTGGTCTATTTTTAAACGTCTATACAATATTGCAATAGGGACCCTTGAGCGGTATTTATATTAAAAAAATCTATTTTAGAATCCGTTCACAAAATTTCGAAGCTTATTTCCTGAGTTTACGCAATCTGTCTCTACACTCGAGAGCTATTATCTCGGATGTTTTGTAACGTTGGAAGCTGATTCAAATTGATTCAGAGACCATTTTCACGATTTCCCGATAAGGCAACTTTACTATCTATCTTTCGTAGATACGAGCCGATGTAAATGAATATTGAGGTGTTAGCCAGCCGGGAGTTTCTCTCCTGAATGCCAAATATGAAGACAGTAATTGTTTTCTAAACTTTTAGGCTCCTTGCAAGTAGAACTATTAAAATCAGGGTCAATCAAATGTGCATCAGGGGCCCACAGAATTCAAGAGTTTATTATAACTTAATTCTTTGTTAATTTTTCAACCTCTGTCACAACCTCTTCCCAAAACATATAAAAAACAATAATAGCTAAGATTATAATATTAATATTTAAAAAGTGATTAAACCTAGGAAAAACTATTTATTTTTCTTTTTGGAAGGATTGAAAAATCGTATGTGTTTAATTTTTTTTCTCACAAAATATCAACAAAAACTCTTTAACGGTTAGCACTGGCAAGATGAAAAGTCCACATTTTTTCTATTTGGAATGCATTACGAGCTATGGGTCTTTGATATATTTGTTTATTGTTATTATTATTTTTAATCACAATCTAAATAAAAGACAAACAAAATTGAACCATGGGTGTATTATTAGGTCATTGAATAATAAACTTTTTAAGATACATTTATCTTTTTATTTATGTGTTACATCAATTATAAGTATTGTGTAATAATATAAGTTCTTTTTACATATATTCACAGTCCTCCTCACTAATTCATTATATATATATATATATATATATATATATATATATATATATTTATCCCCTCTCGTACTATGTTGATCTCGCGCGACGGTACGCCAGGTATATGTTGATCCGTTTGCATTTGTTGATCCACCCCGGATATGTTGATCCACTACCCAAGCTGGCATACATATGTAAATCCCTACAGATCAACTTGTGTCATCGAGATTTTGCTGTAAGCCACGCCCATTTTTCGGTCGCATATACATTTTACACGATTTATTTTGTTGATCTATATATTTCTGACAAACTTGACCGCTTGCATGTGTTGTAACTTGTAACCGCCAATTTCGCGCGCGTTGTGGTACTTTTTAGATTCCGTTAGAACATCCATATTCTATGAAAATGACTCTGTACTTAAAGAGGATAGACTGCCTCACGCGTATTTATATTGAAATGGAACTTTCAAAAACGTCAAATCCATGCTTAAAAAATCTTTTGAACTTGATTAAACAAAAATGTAATTTTAATGCATCATTTTCTACGTTTCGTGACTTAGCAGGGGTGCCCGGGTTCATGGGGTGAGATTTGTCTAAGTCATTTTATAAGAGAAATTAGAACATTGATTGAATAAAATTTTATTTTAATGTATCTTTTACCATCTCTCCCGACGTAAGTTTCTTGTAATGATTAAGTTGAAACAAAGCGTAATATCCATAATATGTGCCTATTAAAATTGCGGTGATTAGATTGGTGAGAATTTAATTTTTCAAATTTTAAATTGAAATTGCTGAAAAATTTATTCCAATTTGTTTTTTACTAAACATGGCTAAAGTCATTTCAAGCACCGATTCCAACCAACGATGTTTTAGTATATGTTCGTCAATCAACAGGAGCCATAATGTCTGTACATCAGAGCCCTCGAGAATTATTACAATTATGTGTACCGCCGCCCCGGGAGCCAATATATTAGATAACCAATACACCTACCATTAGTCACCGCCAACGTTTTAGCGAGATAGTTGTTTATTTTTTGTATTTTTTTACATCGTCTCCACACAGGAGGCCCTAAGGAAAATCGTAACCCTCAAGGCCTATGTCATCTTTGTGAATGCTGTGTTGGGGGTATTTTGAAAGAAAGGAAGGTCAGTGAGTTCTGGGAAGGAAATAGGAATGGATGGGTGGGTAGTATTCTGGAGGTCAGTGTGTTCGAGTGATAAACATAAGATTCCAACTCTCCTACTGCGTTGCAAGGCGATGCGTTGAAAGAGGATTAATCGATCCGGCCCACCACGCATTTGGTAGGCAAGCGCATCCGCCGCCAAGAACCGAACAAACCTCACCCCATAAACCCGGGCACTCCTGCTAAGTCACCAAACATATCAAACTACTTGAGGTGGCTCTCGACTAGCAATCCGTAGGTCGCGGGTTCAAATAAATTTTATTAAAATTAATTTGCACTATTTTACAATTAGTGTTTGGTTATATCTGAATAGCCAGGTACTCTCCCACCTTCCTCCTCGTCATCTCCTTTGAGGTCACCTTTGAGGATGCCATAGTCTCACTGGCTCCAGACGGAAGTTTTTGTAAGTCTCCATATTCAAATTCGGCGGTACTTAATTTTTTTATGTGACACCTCTCACTAGAGCGCCCCTGTCTTTACACGTTAAATACATAGAAACTATGTCGCCAACCGGTTGGGCAGCTTTATGAGGCGGGTTAAGGTAGGGGCCGTAGGAATGAATTTATTAATGCTGGTCTTAAAGAGGCGCTAATTATATAGACGAGGAAAAACAGATGCTGATAGCTCGTCCCACATGCGAGCCGACTTACGATAAAACGAGTCGGAGAAACGACCCGTTCATATATGTATAGATAACATCAACTTAACTGTGAACGTGTATTCCGCTCGGTCCGTCGAGTATCAAGCACGTGCACGGTGCACCGGGGATCAATGCTGCTAGCTCCTTTTAACAGGCTCTAATAAAATATCTGTAGAATAGACACAGCATACGCACATTTCGTCATACATGATTTTATCGCACATATGCCTCAGGGATCTCATTTCTACAGTATTCTGTCTACTTTCAGCCTTCTTCTGCCAATTCCATGCCTCATTTCTATATATTAGGGTAGGTACCAGCACTCCATTGTGGACTGCTAGCTTCGCTTCTTTGGACAGTTTTTAGTTAGCTCCAACCGCGTCCAATCATCCATTAATTACCCATTATAACCAAGAACCCGGCCTCCCCTACTAAGTCACGAAGCGTAATCAGGAGAGATGGTAAAAGATACAAGTTCAAAATTTTCTACATAACATTATTCCTTTTGCCGCCATTTTGGATTTTTATGGTCGAAAGGTATCCCTCAACCAGTTTCTTTCGATCCGGCCCGCCACGCAGTAGATGGGCAAACGCATCCGCCGCCAGGACTTAGACAAACCTCACCCTATGAAACCGTGTACCCCTGCTAAGTTATGATTTTTTTATGGATTTGTTTTTGCGAAATTTTCGTTTCAATCTAAATACGCATACATTTCTTATAAACAATTCAAGAAACACACGTCATTTTGATTTGAAACGGTACCATCTCACAGTCATTTCATGCGATATTCGACTCTAGAGACTAATACTTTGAGTTCAATATCACAAAAGATTACGGAATCACATAAAACCTTGTGATGAACAGTCCACCGATTGCCCCCTTGATTGGTTCATTTAGTAAAACCATATATAGGGACACAGATCAACTTTGTCTAATAACTTCTTACCTGGATCAACATACTACGGGAATAGATCAATATATATGAGATCAACAAAATCTTTTGAACTTAATTAAACAAAAATGTAACTTTAATGCATCATTTACAACGTTTCGTGACTTAGCAGGGGTGCCCGGGTTCATGGGGTGAGATTTGTCTTAGTCATTTTATAAGAGAAATTTTGAACATTGATTGAATAAAATTTTATTTTAATGTATCTTTTACCATCTCTCCCGACGTAAGTTTCTTGTAATGATTAAGTTGAAACAAAGCGTAATATCCATAATATGTGCCTATTAAAATTGCGGTGATTAGATTGGTGAGAATTTAATTTTTCAAATTTTAAATTGAAATTGCTGAAAAATTTATTCCAATTTGTTTTTTACTAAACATGGCTAAAGTCATTTCAAGCACCGATTCCAACCAACGATGTTTTAGTATATGTTCGTCAATCAACAGGAGCCATAATGTCTGTACATCAGAGCCCTCGAGAATTATTACAATTATGTTTACCGCCGCCCCGGGAGCCAATATATTAGATAACCAATACACCTACCATTAGTCACCGCCAACGTTTTAGCGAGATAGTTGTTTATTTTTTGTATTTTTTTACATCGTCTCCACACAGGAGGCCCTAAGGAAAATCGTAACCCTCAAGGCCTATGTCATCTTTGTGAATGCTGTGTTGGGGGTATTTTGAAAGAAAGGAAGGTCAGTGAGTTCTGGGAAGGAAATAGGAATGGATGGGTGGGTAGTATTCTAGGGGTCAGTGTGTTCGAGTGATAAACATAAGATTCCAACTCTCCTACTGCGTTGCAAGGCGATGCGTTGAAAGAGGATTAATCGATCCGGCCCACCACGCATTTGGTAGGCAAGCGCATCCGCCGCCAAGAACCGAACAAACCTCACCCCATAAACCCGGGCACTCCTGCTAAGTCACCAAACATATCAAACTACTTGAGGTGGCTCTCGACTAGCAATCCGTAGGTCGCGGGTTCAAATAAATTTTATTAAAATTAATTTGCACTATTTTACAATTAGTGTTTGGTTATATCTGAATAGCCAGGTACTCTCCCACCTTCCTCCTCGTCATCTACTTTGAGGTCTCCTTTGAGGATGCCATAGTCTCACTGGCTCCAGACGGAAGTTTTTGTAAGTCTCCATATTCAAATTCGGCGGTATGATTTTTTTATGTGACACCTCTCACTAGAGCGCCCCTGTCTTTACACGTTAAATACATAGAAACTATGTCGCCAACCGGTTGGGCAGCGTTATGAGGCGGGTTAAGGTAGGGGCTGTAGGAATGAATTTATTAATGCGGGTCTTAAAGAGGCCCGGATTATATTGATAGCTCGTTCCACATGCGAGCCGACTTACGATAAAACGAGTCGGAGAAACGACCCGTTCATATATGTATAGATAACATCAACTTAACTGTGAACGTGTATTCCGCTCGGTCCGTCGAGTATCAAGCACGTGCACGGTGCACCGGGGATCAATGCTGCTAGCTCCTTTTAACAGGCTCTAATAAAATATCTGTAGAATAGACACAGCATACGCACATTTTGTCATACATGATTTTACCGTACATATGCCACAGGGATCTCATTTCTACCGTATTCAGTCTACTTTCAGCCTTCTTCTGCCAGTTCCATTCCTCACTTCCGTATATTAGGGTAGGTACCAGCACTCCATTGTGGACTGCTAGCTTCGCTTCTTTGGACAGTTTTTAGTTAGCTCCAACCGCGTCCAATCATCCATTAATTACCCATTATAACCAAGAACCCGGCCTCCCCTACTAAGTCACGAAGCGTAATCAGGAGAGATGGTAAAAGATACAGGTTCAAAATTTCCTATATAACGTTATTCCTTTTGCCGCCATTTTGGATTTTTATGGTCGAAAGGTATCCCTCAACCAGTTTCTTTCGATCCGGCCCGCCACGCAGTAGATGGGCAAACGCATCCGCCGCCAGGACCTAGACAAACCTCACCCTATGAACCCGTGTACCCCTGCTAAGTTATGATTTTTTTATGGATTTGTTTTTGCGAAATTTTCGTTTCGATCTAAATACGCATACATTTCTTATAAACAATTCAAGCAACATACGTCATTTTGATTTGAAACAGTACCATTTCACAGTCATTTCATGCGATATTCGACTCTAGAGACTAATACTTTGAGTTCAATATCACAAAAGATTACGGAATCACATAAAACCTTGTGATGAACAGTCCACCGATTGCCCCTTGATTGGTTCATTTAGTAAAACCATATATAGGGACACAGATCAACTTTGTCTAATAACTTCTTACCTGGATCAACATACTACGGGAATAGATCAATATATATGAGATCAACATACATAAGTATGCCAATTTGGGTAGATCAACATACTACGGGAATAGATCAATATATATGAGATCAACATAAGTATGCCAATTTGGGTAGATCAACATAAATTATGCATCCGATTTCCATACAAATTTTGAAAATTTTACTAACAGTATATCAAATGTTTTTTCTGGCAAACTGGCAACATTGATAAGTATTGTACCACTGTTGTCAATTCATTCAGATGTATTCCATAATAGCCAAGTTATATGGTGTTTAAGGTGGATCAACTTAGCCTAACAACTTCTTACTGGATCAACATAATACGGGAAGAGGACAATATATATATATATATATATATATATATATATATATATATATTGTCCTCTTCCCGTATTATGTTGATCCAGTAAGAAGTTGTTAGACTAAGTTGATCCACCTTTAACACCACATAACTTGGCTATTATGGAATACATCTGAATGAATTGACAACAGTGGTACAATAATTATCAATGTTGCCAGTTTGCCAGAAAAACCATTTGATATACTGTTAATAAATTTTTCAAAATTTGTATGGAAATCGGATGCATAATTTATGTTGATCTACCCAAATTGGCATACTTATGTTGATCTCATATATATTGATCTATTCCCGTAGTATGTTGATCCAGGTAAGAAGTTATTAGACAAAGTTGATCTGTGTCCCTATATATGGTTTTACTAAATGAACCAATCAAGGGGCAATCGGTGGACTGTTCATAACAAGGTTTTATGTGATTCCGTAATCTTTTGTGATATTGAACTCAAAGTATCAGTCTCTAGAGTCGAATATCGCATGAAATGACTGTGAAATGGTACCGTTTCAAATCAAAATGACGTGTGTTGCTTGAATTGTTTATAAGAAATGTATGCGTATTTAGATCGAAACGAAAATTTCGCAAAAACAAATCCATAAAAAAATCATAACTTAGCAGGGGTACACGGGTTCATAGGGTGAGGTTTGTCTAGGTCCTGGCGGCGGATGCGTTTTCCCATCTACTGCGTGGCGGGCCGGATCGAAATAAACTGGTTGAGGGATACCTTTCGACCATAAAAATCCAAAATGGCGGCAAAAGGAATAATGTTATGTAGGAAATTTTGAACCTGTATCTTTTACCATCTCTCCTGATTACGCTTCGTGACTTAGTAGGGGAGGCCGGGTTCTTGGTTATAATGGGTAATTAATGGATGATTGGACGCGGTTGGAGCTAACTAAATACTGTTTAAAGAAGCGAAGCTAGCAGTCCACAATGGAGTGCTGGTACCTACCCTAATATATGGAAATGAGGCATGGAATTGGCAGAAGAAGGCTGAAAGTAGACAGAATACTGTAGAAATGAGATCCCTGAGGCATATGTGCGGTAAAATCATGTATGAAGAAATGTGGGTATGCTGTATCTATTCTACAGGTATTTTATTAGAGCCTGTTAAAAGGAGAAGCAGCATTGATCCCTGGTGCACCGTGCACGTGATTGATACCCTACGGACACAAGCGGAACACAGGTTCACAGTAAAGTTGATGTTATCTATATATGAATGGGTCGTTTCTCCGTCTCGTTTTACCGTAAGTCGGCTCGCATGTGGAACGAGCTATCAGCATCTGTTTTTCCTCCTCCATATAATTCGCGCCTCTTTAAGACCAGCATTAATAAATTCATTCCTACAGCCCCTACCTTAACCCGCCTCATAACGCTGCCCAACAATGATTATTTTGTATGTCTTTATATTCAAATTCGCAAATATGATTTTTTTATGTGACACCTATCACAAGAGCGCCCCTGTCTTTACACTCTAAATTCTGAGAAACTATGTCGCCACCCAGTTGGGCAGCGTTATAAGGCGGGTTAAGGTAGGGGCTGTAGGGATGAATTTATTAATGCGGATCTGAAAGAGGCGCGAATTATATGGAGGAGTAAAAACAGATGCTGATAGCTCGTTCCACATGCGAGCCGACTTACGGTAAAAAGGGTCGGAGAAACGACCCGTTCATATATAGATAACATCAACTTTACTGTGAACCTGTGTTCCGCTCGTGTCCGCCAAGTATCAAGCAGGTGCACGGTATTATATGGAGGAAAAAACACACACACGAGCGGACTTACGCAAAAACGAGTTAGAAAAACGACCCGTTCTCATAAAGACAACATCAACTTTATTGTGAACGTGCGTTCCGCTCGTGACCGTCGAGTATAACGCACGTGCACCGGGGATCAATGCTGCTAGCTCCTTTTAACAGGCTCTAATAAAATACCTGTAGAATAGATTTCGTCATACATGATTTTGCCGCACATATGCCTCAGGGATCTCATTTTTACAGTATTCAGTGTACTTTCAGCCTTCTTCTGCCAGTTCCATGCCTCACTTCCATATATTAGGGTAGGTACCAGCACTCCGTTGTGGAGTTTTGCTTCTTTGGACAGTTTTTTGCTATCTCCAACCGCGTTCAATCATCCATTGATTACCCATTTTAAATAATTACCCATTATAATCAAGAACCCGGCCACCCCTACTAAGTCACGAAGCGTAATCTGGAGAGGTGGTAAGAAGTTCAAAATATACCATATAACATTATTGCTTTTGCCGCCATTTTAGATTTTTATGGCCAAAAGGTATCCCTCAACCAGTCTCTTTCGATCCGGCAAGTCCACAATGGAGTGCTGGTACCTACCCTAATATATGGAAGTGAGGCATGGAACTGGCAGAAGAAGGCTGAAAGTACACTGAATACTGTAAAAATGAGATCCCTGAGGCATATGTGCGGTAAAATCATGTATGACGAAATGTGCGTATGCTGTGTCTATTCTAGGGGTATTTTATTAGAGCCTGTTAAAAGGAGCTAGCAGCATTGATCCCCGGTGCACCGTGCACGTGCTTGATACTCGACGGACACGAGCGGAACACACGTTCACAGTAATGTTGATGTTATCTATATATGAACGGGTCGTTTCTCCAACTCGTTTTATCGTAAGTCGGCTCGCATGTGGAACGAGCTATCGGCATCTGTTTTTCCTCCTCCATATAATCCGGGCCTCTTTAAGACCCGCATTAATAAATTCATTCCTACAGACCCTACCTTAACCCGCCCCATAACGCTGCCCAATTGGGTGGCGACATAGTTTCTCTGTATTTAACGTGTAAAGACAGGGGCGCTCTAGTGAGATGTGTCACATAAAAAAGTCATACCTCCGAATTTGAATATGGAGACATACAAAATGATCTATATTATAAGTTATAACCAATGAATTCACCTAATTTTTATCGATTATCACTTTTTATTAGGATTTTAAAAAAATCGTAAACTTTATAATAGCATAACTCTTGAAAAGAAAGTCCCGATGATTGGCATAAATCATTCAAATCGAATAAACATTATTTTTTTAAATATTAATATTCTGTATAAATTATTGTCACATCTTACCGGAAATCGTTATATTTTAAAGTTCTCTAAATAAAATTAAATCTTCTTATTTAAAAGAATTATCTCACATTTATTATTTTAAAACAACATGACCGGAAGTCGGCATCTTTGAGTGAAATCAAATAATGCAAAAACTAAAAAAACACCACAAGGTGGTTACAAATGCAATTATATTTAATAAATTTTTTCGATTATATTTTATGTGAAGAATTTTTCACAGAGGCCCAATGAATATTATACAATGAAATCACTTGCTTCATCGGTAGAGGAGACCAAAGCCAATTGAACCAATTTGACTTTAACATTTTCTACGTCTTGCATATAAAGTTTACGATAAAAATACTTATAATCAACGTCAGACAATTTAACTGCCCACCAAATTCGTATATGATTTTTTTTCAATCTCATATAAATTAAGCTATATACTCATAAACCAATTGACCCCGACCCCGGGGTCATTGCGGCATTAACGGAATGTTGATTGAAATGTAGAATTTAGGCACATAGTTCATCCAGTCCAATTTCAATAACTTCGATGACGAAAAGCAGTTTTTATAATTAGTTTAAACTTACTCTTCAAAATTTCAATTATTTTTAACGTAATACACTATATATCCTCAAGAAAATCTGTTTAATCACGAACCGTAACTACTTGATGTAATAAAAAAAGAAAAACAAATATATGTTAATATCATAGTTTGCTTGCTCGATAAAAACAGAAGAAGAAAAAGTTTTTTTTTTATGAATGAGATAAAACTTTACCCCAAACAACGTGAAAATATATTAATTAAAATCAAAATATAAACTTCACATTAGGAAAGAGGACAACGAACAAATAAGTACATTGACTAAGTGTTACGGACGGACATGCACTTGAGCAAGACTTGGGAGCTGTACTCACAGAAACTTAAAAAAAACTTGGGTTTATTTGTAGTACGGGGTCAATTATTATTATTATTATTATGTAATGAGCAGGCAGCATTCTGCTGATGCGCTCATATCTGATTTCACAACAAGTTTGACAGTAATTGAGTTGTACTGGTATAATTATCCCCCGAAAACATTAAAACGGAAACAATATAAACTACTTTTTTAAAAGAAAGACATACATTCCCGGGTTTCGAATAACCTGGCAATATTTGAAAATCTCCTACTACCACCACAGTCAGCTGAAAATGTTGCTTGTGTTGTGATGGAGGACTTAGCCAGCCCAGGAATTGAGCACACTACGCCGCGCCTGGGTGGGACCCAAACGTGATGTCAACTCGGCCACCGACCGGTCTAAAATATGACAGAGATCGCTCCAGTGGATAAGTAATAAAACGTAGTTTATAGGCAGTTTATAAAAAAAAAATTGTCTAAAGAAACAGATACATTTTTAAAACAGTAATAAATAAAGTACATTCTGGAATCATTAATAAGTCGTTTTGAAATATTTAGCCGTGTTAAGTAATCAATAGTATCCGGAAACGCGGTGGCAAAACGTGGAATTCCATAGCCTTTTTAATTTATTAAAAATATTTATAAAATCAAAGACAAAACAATTAAATGTATTCTAATCAGGGTGTTCTTATAACAAAAGAACGCCGGCCGGGATATATCGCGGCCGGCCACGCAGCTGCATTATCTTAACAACGAAGTTTAGGTCTGATCAAATTCACAATAGAGTATTATTTTTTAACGCAATTAGTTTTCATACAGAGAATATCCAAATAAACGTTTTTAGTGTATAAAAACATATCGGCTTTTTTGTCTGGATTTGGTGTGATTTGATTTGTATTTTTTTATGAAACATTATTATGAAGCATCGAGGAATTATCAATATTTGAATAAATAAAATATTGAAGTGTTTTACGCTCTCCTCTAGCTGGTATTAGTATAACATGCACGTGTTCATTTCTATACAAACTGTGAAAAAAATCAGCTTCTCATTGGGTGGTCATGTAAAATGAATGTTATTCATTGATGTATTTGTCTAATAATATTAGTCTACAATAATAATATTATTGCTATTGTTACAATAATATTGCAATTTTGCCATTTTGCCGTGCTAAAAACACTTTATTCAACTTCTCGAAATTAGCTGTAGATTTGTAGTTTTGAATACCGCACCAGAGTCCCAACTGCTCCCGTCTGGAGCCAGTAAGACTATGGCATCCCCAATTGGGGTTGTTGTGAGACTGAAGGTATTGTGGACCACGAAGGAGATGACGTAGAGGAAGGTGGGAAAGTACCTGGCTATTCAGATCTGGTTACCAAACACTAATTGTAAAATAGTACAAATTAATTTTAGTAAAATTTATTTGAGCCCGCGACCTTCGGATTGCTAGTCGAGAGCCTTACCCCTCGATAACGGAGGCCGAGATTTAGGTACGTTTTAAATTATGTTTTGCATTTGAAAGTAGACGTTTATTACAATTTGGGAGGAGGGTATGTGTACCGCCGCCCCGGGAACCATTTATTGGATAACCCACACTTCTGCCATGGGTCACCCCAAGTTGTTGGATATGTTTGGTGAGGTGTGTTGGGAGCTTGGCGGCGGATGCGCCTGCCTAATAATTGCGATTAGTCCTCTTCCAACGAATGGCCTTGCAACGCAGTAGGAGAGTTAGATTCTTATGTATATCACTCGAACACACTGAACCCCAGATTACTACCCACCCATCAAACTTATTTACTTCCCAGAACTCACTCTCCTTCCTTTCCTTCAAAATTCCCCCAACACAGCATTCACAAAGATGACATAGGCCCTGAGGGTTACGATTTTCCTCAGGGCCTCCTGTGTGATGTATATGATGTAAAAATATACAAGAGATAAACAACAATCTCGCTAAACGTTGGCGGTGACCTATGGTAGGGTTATTGGTTATCTAATAAATGGTTCCAGGGCGGCGGTACACATAATTGTAATAATTCTCAAGGGCTCTGATGTACAGACATTATGGCTCCTGTTGATTGACGAACATATACTAAAACATCGTTGGTTGGAATCGTAGCTTGAAATGACTTTAGTCATGTTTAGTAATAAACAAATTAGAATAAATTTTTAGCAATCATAATTTAAAATTTGAAAAATTTAATTCTCACCAATCTAATCGCCGCAATTTTAATAGACACATATTATGGATATTACGCTTTGTTTCAACTTAATCATTACAAGAAACTTACGTCGGGAGAGATGGTAAAAGATACATTAAAATAAAATTTTATTCCATCAAAGTTTAAAATTTCTCTTATAAAATGACCCAGACAAACCTCACCCCATGAACCCGGGCACCCCTGCTAAGTCACGAAACGTAGTAAATGATGTATTAAATTTTCAATTTTTGTTTAATCAAGTTCAAAAGATTTTTTTAGCATGGATTTGACGTTTGCGAAAGTTCCATTTCAATGTAAGTACTCGTGAGGCAGTCTATCCTCTGTAAGTATAAAGTCATTTTCATAGAATATGGATGTACTAACAGGATCTAAAAAGTACGACAACGCGCGCGAAATTGGCGGTTAAGTTACAACGCATGCAAGCCGTCAAGTTTGTCAGAAATATATAGATCAACAAAATAAATCGTGTAAAATGTATATGCGACCGAAAAATGGGCGTGGCTTACAACTAAATCTCGATGACACAAGTTGATCTATAGGGATTTACATATGTATGCCAGCTTGGGTAATGGATCAACATATCCGAGGTGGATCAACAAATGCAAACGGATCAACATATACCTGGCGTACCGTCGCGCGAGATCAACATAGTACGAGAGGGGATAAATATATATATATATATATATATATATATATATATATATATATATATATATATATATATATTTATATCGGACAACACTTATTGGAACATCTTTGAGTAAACCACCTTTCTTGATCATCCTTTCACATGTGATATATAACGCTATAAATTACGTGGCAACATGTTTTTTTGTGAAATAAATTTAAAATGTGGTCAGCTATTATATATACAGCTATTTTATGCATATGCTCACAAAATTTTCATCATTAAATCATGAACGCATGTTGATCTTTTTTATGAAAGCACTTACTTGATATGCAATGTTGCCAAATCTTTTGTCCTTCTGTCGAGCTTCTGTTTGGACGGACTTGAACAGATTTATTTGTTGGTTGAATATTCGAAAATACGTAATGCATTGGAACGTTTGGCGCGAATATTTAAAATTGCGGGTTTATTTAAAAGTAAAGTTATACAATCAAAACTTATTTATATTACGTTTACAGTTGAATTAATTATTTTAAAATTAGTTTTGTAGAACAGGCTTTTATAAGATATTCTATCTTTTTAATAGCATTAATTTATTATTTGAAAATGTAGATTGATTTACAATTAAAATACCAAAGTTCAATAATATTAGTATTGTGTTTACAGTATTATTGGAAGTATATTTTATAAAATCTGATTTATTTGAGTTGTTTTCTTTCCTTTTATTATAAAATACCTATTATATGATTTTCAGAAAACGATTTTTGTACACAATATTTGTGCTGGTGTATAATAATAACTATTAATACATATTTTGTATTAATAGTTCTTCATTTTTGTTAATTTTATAACCTTAAATATAAAAGTTACAAATCAATGTACACCATAATATGTATGTATAGTTGTAATGTGTAAACTTTCCTAAATAAAGATATTATTATTTTTTTTTAGTGGAATAAATCTTTGATTTTTTTTTTACATTTACTCCACACAAGAGGCCCTGAGGATAATAATTTCCCTCAGGGCCTATGTCATCTTTGAAGATGCTGTGTGGAGGGTCTTTTTGAGGAGAGGAAGGAGTGAACATGTGTCTTGAAGAGACCCATGTCATATGAGGGAGGAAACACAGAGGCCGGAAATTTGATCCAGAGCCGAGCCGTTGAACACCGAAACGAGTCGTAGAAACGACCCGTTCTCATGCGACTAATGTTAACCGTGTACATATGTTGGGCATGCATTTGGCGTGTTTCCCGACTATGCTCCGGTGCTGAAGGGATTAATGATGCTAGTTCCTCGGAGCATCTTCCATAGAAATACCGGTAGAACAAGCATATGCTCTAAAAATTGCAATCCGTTTGTTAAGATGGGAGAATCTATCAAACAGACCGCCCGTTTCTGCACAGAGTCGAGGGTTTTTTCAGGTATTTTCGGGCTTCACACCATAGGTGGCTGCCAAATCCAACCGTGGGGCGCCCTTGTGATTTGTACAGGGTTAGCAGTTGTGTACTATTCAAGTATTTGCGGGCCCTGTACAGTACGCCCTCATTAACCTCAATTAATTGAAATATTCAGAACTGTTTTATAGTGAATTGTTTTATAGTGAATACCTCACAAGAGTCCCAACTGCTCCCGTCTAGAGCCAGTGAGAATATGGCATCCCCAATTGGGGGATGTTGTGTGGCTGAGGGTAAGTGGGGAAGGGAAAGAGGAAGGTGGGGAAGTACCTGGCTATTCAGATCTAGTCACTAAACACGGCTAAACCCATTTGGAGCAACGTTTCAATTCTGAATGGTGGTCTTACACCAGGGCGATACTGGTAGTATCTTCCACTCTGGAACGTGCCGCAAATATACTATATATTATTTTAATTAATTAATTGTGAAATAACACAAATTAATCAAATAAAATTTATTTGCGCACGCCGGGTTCGAACCCGCGACCTTCGAACTAGTTATGTTACTGAGCCATTTTTTTGTTTGTTTAACAATAGCTCCACACAGGAAGCCCTGAGGAAAATATTTTCCCTCAGGCCTATGTCATCTTTGAAGATGCTGTGTGGAGGGTATTTTAAAGGAAGGGAAGGAGAGGAAGGATAAGGGGTGGGTGGGTGGGGTCTGTGGGTCCAGGAGTGACGGACGTATGAATCCATCCCTCCCACTGCGGTGCAAGACGATGTTCCCAAAGAGTTCTGCCTGAAAGGTTTCCCTCAACCTGTCTCTCCGGCCTTCCACGTAGCTGGAGGACACATCCACCGCCAAGACCCGAGCAAACCTCACCCCATGAACCCGGGCACAGTCACCAAACCACTTGGGGTGACCTATGGCAGAGGTGTAGTTATCCAATAAATGGTTCCCGGGGTGGCAGTACCAAATTGTAAATAGATTAGAAGATACTTTCCTGAATGGTCGCCATTCCCCATGGGGTTACCAGTCACGTCTTCCACTCTGGAATGTACCCGGCAGTAGCTGTAGTATAATCTACCATAGCCACATATTGCACAAGTCTTGTGTTTTAATAAAATTTTGCACAAATTCATTGTTTGGTAAAATAAAAACAAATTTGAAAAAATTCACATTTTAATTTATTTATTTTCAGACATTTTTAAAAACTTTCATTAGGAAATTCAACAGAACTAAAACAAACTTTAAAACTAATTAAGTAATGATTTTTACATAATTGCAGTTTAAAAAATATACAATACGTTATACAAAACTGCCATTATCAGAGTTTAACAAAATATATAATAGCAAAATCGATTGAAATAAAACATACTTAAAAAATAATTAATTAATGATTTTTACATAATTTCAGTTTAAAATAATATGGAAAACGTCATACCAAACTGACATTATCAGAGTTTAACAAAATAGAGAAATAAATCACACTTAAAAAAAAATTGCATTCATTTTCAACTAATTAATTTTCCTTATTTAGTAAAATCCTTATTTAACAACATCCCCATTAAAGAATGCCTTAAAATAATTGAAAATATCCTAGAACAATCTAATGTCAACCCAATAATAAGAAAAGAGTTATTCCAGCTCATAAAATTTGCATACAAACAAATTATTTTCTTTTTAATGATACATATTTTGAGCAATTGGACGGACTTCCCATGGGATCCCCTTTAAGCCCACTTCTAGCGGAGATATTTATGGATCATATTGAAAATATTATTCTAAAGTCTCCCTTAGCTAAATATATAATATACTATGTCAGATATGTAGACGATATCTTAATATGTTGGAAAGGCACCAACCGTCAATTAGATATCTTTATTAATTGGGCCAACACTGTTAATAATAAAATCTGCTTCACAGTCGAACATGAGATCAAAGGTAAAATATTTTTTTTAGATCTAACAATTGGAAAGAATAATAATAAACATACTTTTGAAATATTTAGAAAACCAACTTTTACAGACACTACAATAAATGCAAATTCAACTCATCCTTCAGAACAGCCAGAAAATGCAAATTCAACTCATCCTTTAGAAACAGAGGTAATTATCTTTAAAATGTACAAAAAGTACGTTACCTGAGAAAAATCCACATGATCGTGTTAGAGTACTAAAATCATCTTCTATATTATTATGCCCAGACAATTCTGAAATTTCAGAATCTCTAAGAAACTCAAATATTTCATGTATTTAAAAATGAAAATATTGCAAAAATAGCAATGTCTGACCCATTAATATGTTCATATGGGTCTTTATTATTAAGTAATCACACGGAACACCATTTGAATACACATATAACATCGAAGATGAGGGATTTAGCCAAGGTGTATATAGTTATTAAAGAACAGAAACCTTCAATTTCAACCTTTGATTTAGCGTTTGACCCTGTGCATTTTGATGTTTTTATTAAAGCCGTACAAATAAATAGTGGTTACGATGAAATTACAGGTTCTGTAAAAATTCCTAGCATGTCTCAACGACTTTGTACGGCTATAAAAGATTGTACAAAGTCGTTGAGACATGCTAGGATTTTTTACAGAACCTGTAATTTCATCGTAACCACTATTTATTTGTACGGCTTTAATAAAAACATCAAAATGCACAGGGTCAAACGCTAAATCAAAGGTTGAAATTGAAGGTATGTTCGTTACCAGTTTAGTACAATATGGACATGAGTTTTTACGGTCATGCACTCGTGCTCATTTACTAGTAGAAATAGTGCTTCGAGTTGTAGTCGATGACACTTCGATTGCCTCCTGCTTCTCTAAATGATGTTGCTCATCATCGGCGTTGGAAATTTTCATATCTAAAAAGTAACAATACATTATTTAGCTTTCTTTAAACTTAATTAGTAAAACCTCAAATTATAAGAAAGCAGTCATTGTTGAATGAAACACTAGTATATATTGAATTATTTCGCGGATAAGCGATAAGCCGCCATAGCTCAGTGGTCAGAGCTGTCGACCGGAAATCGAGGGGACACGGGTTCGAGTCCCGTTGGCGTTATGTAAATCTCAATTATTTGTACCTATATTTTGTTAACTCGGATATTTTCTTATATTATTTTGTATAACATATATTTATCATATAAGATATAAGATCTGTATAATTAAAAAAATATATAAATAAATAAAGATGTACATTATTATCTGTAAAAGCCCTATGGGCGTTTAAATAAATAAATAAATAAATAAAGTATCTTTTATCAGGAGATTTTTCAATGTGGATGAGTGTTTCAGGCGAATAATTATTGCTTTTAAAATAATTATAATTAAATTAAATTATTTAATTAAATGAAGACAATATTAGCATCACTCAATCTAAAATCTGAAACAGAAAAGATACGGTCACATCTGGGACTCGCACCGGACCTTCGGCTTTCTGGGCCGCACCTCTGACCATATAATAATCAAATTATATGTTACGTATTGATTGTTTCAAGAGTATTAAACATGTTTTCTGTAGATACCTGATTCTATCGAAGAAGTAACGTTGTTCGGTTTGTATAGTGAATCATCATCTTCGGACGTCGGCGGACTCCTTTCTAACATTACTTCAGTTTTGGTTTCTAAAATAAAGCATAATATATTATATATTTATCCAATAATAATATCTCAATGTAGTAAGTAAGTCATGTGCACAAATATGAAACCTAACCTAATATAATGACAAAACAACAGACTAATTAAGCATTTGCAACGGAATATTTAATTAGCAGCATTTCTGATATTACCTATAACAATTTACTATAAGCTAAGGTAGCTCTGTAATATTTCAGATTATTATCAGTGAATATTACCTGAATCTGAGGAAGTTTCATGGTTAATTTCTTCGCCCAGTATGCTCTGCATATTGCTGATGATTAAACTTTGTCCTTTGGAAATTAGCGAAAAGGGTGAAGACGAGATCATGTCGTCAGTACTGTTTATTGATGTACGTAAATCACTGGTTCTTGGAACATCTATAAAATATCAAGAACAAACACATTGAAACATACATATATGTACCTGCAGTTTTCTGTTTTTGCAAATTTTATTTCCACAAAGGAATTTGTTTAATTTGAATATGAACAAATTAATGGGTGATTATCCGACGTGTAAAACTTCGTTTTAACTTAATTATTTTAAGAAACAACTGTTTGAAAACAAAACATGCTTTTAAATGCATATTTTAGTATAGGAATATGGCTTTAGTTTGATTTGACATTTTTACCACAAGTTGTTAGGTTAGCTTTTTTGAATTTTGTTAATACATAATATATATCTATTATTCAAAATAATTTTACTGCTTGGGTTCTCAAAAAAGAAAGAAAAAAATCATGACCTATATAATAAAATACGGTAATTATTCTGTACTCATTTGATAAGCATAGATTAAAATTGTTAATATTATATTTATTATATTAATTCTATATTTTACAATTTAGGTTATTACCTATTTAGAAATATGTAATAGCTTACCGTATTTAAAATCCATTTCGCAAAGCTGAAAGATTTTATTAAATCTCCTTCGTAATAAAGCTAATAAAACGCAAAAACAAATCAACCTGTCAACTGATTCGTGATATACGAACATTGAATAACGGTAATATTTAATATTATCTGTTAGCCAGTTACAAGTCATTAAGTGTTTCAGAAAACTAACCTGAAGCTAGCTTCAAATGGACCAATACAAACAAACCAGCCTTGTGCTAGCAAACAACATCATTCGATAATGGGCTCTAAATAATATAACTTTAGAGGTTAATTTTGCATACAATTCTTGAGCCTTATAGTTCCTTTCGAATATTGTTTAGACCAATACGCAATGTCGTACGATAATAAGCTCTAAATAATATTACTTTAGAGGCTATTTTTGCATACAATTGTTAAAACATTTAATTACTTTAGAAAATTATTTGTACACCTGCGTTTGACACAAATAACGATGGCAACGTCGCTTTTTGAGATCAATGAAGTTAGTTTAACATACGATAGAAATAATTAACAAAGTCAGGTTGAATATCTGAGATAAAATCGCATATAGGAGCATATCTAATGCTCACGAAAATCGCACTTGTCACATCAAATTGAGTTGAAAATGCCACTGATCTCGTCTCGCCGAGACGATTAAAATGGCATTTAAATCTCAATTTGTCGATGATCAAGTAAGTGCTCAATGATCAAGTAAGTCGAAATGATCCAATAGTTCCGGTTATTTGCAGACGCTAAGATGTACAAAGTGCCGTATCATAAACCTATATATATATATATATATATATATATACTGTACAACTTTCAATTGGGAGTCAAAGAAAAACATTCCCAATTTACGAAAAACAATAGACCCGGACCATGATTGACCATGATTCAACAGTCGTTCGATATTCATACACCCGGTGTCCAGTTTTCCTCAGTCGCAGAACACTGCACGTTGGTTCACGCTCGTTCTGTCTCCACTGTCATTTTTCAGATTTACATCCTCTTGGATCATTTTTGACCCATTTATATCTTAATATAATTGTTTTCCCTCTAAAAGGGACAATAAAACTAACATTATCTTCAATAAAATATATATATTAAAAATATTATGTAAAGTTCATTGCAGTATGCCTGCAACATGCAAAAATTGTTTTTAACTTTTAAAAACATAGACTGACTGATACAGACCAAATATTCAACAGCTGTGACGTACTAGATATACGCCAATTATACGTTAAAACACTACTAAACTACATTTTTGACAAAAAAAATAAATTTCAACATACACAAAATAACACTCACAGACCAGTTAGACTAGCGTAAAAAGAAAACATAAAAAATCCGACAGTAAATTTAAGCTTTGGACAAAGACACTACCAATACCAAGCTATAAAAGCTTTCAAGAGTGTTAAATTTGAAATTAAAATTGAGGAAAGTAAAAATAATTTCACACACAAAATTACAAAATGGATTAAAGAACAAAAAAGACAATATTACCAAAATGTCATAGCATAAAATAAAAACAAAACCTACACGTAACACGCAAAACCAATATAAACACACATCACTCACAAACACACGAGATTATAATATGATTTAAGTTAGCTAAAAGGGTTGGAGCTGGCAACACGGTATCACAACCTCATACATAAGCTCACATCTTAACACAACCTCAAATAACACATCTGCCCTGATGATGGACACTGCAATGCTGTCCGAAACGTTGGCTAAAGAAGGAGTTAGCGCAACACGGCATAACACCCCAAAAACAAAAAACGAAAACACGAGATTATTTTCAATGTATTATTTTTTAATTTAAAATATATTATTATGTTTTTTTAATTTTAAATGTATTATGTAGATTATATTTACATATTATAAAATGAAGGCCTCAGCACGAGCAAGCCACCCAGTGAGGCCTACATTACTGGAAAACTTAAAATGTAAATAATATTGTACCAAATAAAATAAATAGAGTTTGGGCTCGTGTTCAAAAAATGTTATTTTAATATAATTGTAATTTTTAATATGTATGATTGTTATTTTTCTCTACTTAAAACACTTTTGTGATTTCGTGTTTCGACATGGCTTAATTTTGGTTAAGAGAAGTTAAATTGAGCTTAAAAGATTTTATTCTAAAAAAAGAATTAATCAACGAGTCCATATCAATAAAAGTGTATATTCTTCTACACCTGTATTTTATTATGCAAATAACCTGTAAAAGACAATGTGAATATATATTTAAATACAAATAAAAAATATCCAATACAACTTTTACATTACTTAATAGAATTCGGGTCCAATTAGACCCATGTATATCTAGTTGAAAATATGTGTCCCAGTTTTTTTATTTATTTATTTAATATTTGTATGTTTTTTACAGTAAATATACAATTTATACATATTATATAGTGTTATAAAGGTAAATAATAATAGCTTTTCCTCACCACAAAGAGACGAGGCTCTTGTTAGGTCGTATTGTCTTATTATTATTATTCTTATCTTATTATTCCTGGTACTGCAGTGCGACTGAGATGTTTGTAGAAGGGCGTGCTCCCGGATTCCGAGCACTAATGAAAAAACGGATCACCAGCTTTCGAACACGACTAGCCGCGAGCGAAAACGGTCTTGTGATGGCAGCACTGCACTTCTGGCAGGGACCTATTTACAAGCGATGGAGCCAAATCCTGATGTCATAGATAAAAAAAATATATATATAATATTTTTTCTTTAAAAAAAAAAAAAAAATCTTTAATCTCATTATGTTTTTTTGTATTATTATTATGGTCTTTTGTTTTCGTTTATTGTGTATGTATTATCTTACAATATTTTTTTTATATTTACTTTATATATATTCTATGTATAATATGGAGCTCGTGGGATTGCACCGCCCTCCCCGAGATCTGGAATAAAAATTAAAAAAAAAATATATCGTCTTATTATCGTATTCATAATCTAGTTGAGTCTTAATTCCTCCTACTATAATAATTATTAGTAGTAAATGTTGTTTGATGGTGGGACCTAGCAACTACACTGTACCAGCATGCACTATGCATATGTCGACGACCTAACTAAGAATTTGATTCAATTGATCATACCACATACCACCTCTTTCCGGGACGACCCAGGTTTATGTGACTAACGAGATTTCCATGTATTTACGGTTCAGCTCAAAATCTCTATCGGTTGATTAAGAACATAACATAAAACTATCAAAAGAGCACTTACTATCAATAATAGTATTACAATGCAAGAAAACCTAATAAGCGTACACAATTTACTCACCGTGCGCCTAATCAATTACATTAAAGTGGGGGTGTCTGTGTGGGGTAAACAATTAAGTCGATTACCCGATGTGCCGCGCTCGCACAAATAGATCGATTGAGATCTTCTATTACATTACACATTTGTATATTATACATAACCTAATTGAAATTCACGGATGAAACTGAGAATTTGTTCAAATACTTCGAAAATATTTTATTCTAATTATTTATGTGAAAACCCCACATGAGCCCCAACTGTCCGGAATCAGTGTGTCTATGGCATCTTCAATTGTGAGGCTGAAGATAGTGGATACGGAAACGAGATGAGTAGGATGAGGTGGGGAAGAAGCTGGCTATTCAGATGTGGTCACCAAACACGGCTGAAGCTATTCCTGTCGGTGTTTGGATTCTTAGGGGTGGTCTTTCACCAGGATGATACCATAAGTATCAACTAATCTGAACTCGCGATCACTGAATTCTTAGTTGAGGAATCTAACCTTCAAAATATGTTTACTATTTGTAAATAGAACATACTAAACCTAATCCGATCAGGCTTGTAAAAGTCGCCTGATTAGCGCTCGCTCGCTGACCTACGCGCTTAACCTACATCTATCTATAGATTTAAACAAGGAAGGGTATCTATGTAATAGTGTTTTTTTTTCATACAAATCAACAGTTTCCGCGATCAATGAAATTTTAAATACTTGTTCTCAATAAAATCAAGAGAAAGAAACTACATCAATAAAAAAGAAAGGTCACTGTCTACACAAGTTTTCGAAACACCATCCCCACTATTTTTCTCCACCCCTTAAAGCATTTTTTGAGGCATCTTGATAAAATTTTGCACAGAAAAAGAAAATTACAGTCTACATGAGATGTTGTAAAACCACCTCTATGCCCTATTCTCACCCCTTGAGAATAAGCTCGGGCGAGGCAAGGATTTCAGCTACTCTACAATCTACATATTTATGAGGTTATGTTATTACGTTAAGTTTTACCAGAAAAAAAAAATTAAACTGAAAAACAATTGTTATTAGTATCTACCATTGAAATTAAAATCGCAAGAAGTGCGAGGACCTAGATTCACACCCTAGATCCCAGATAAGTTAAATAAATTGTTTAATTTTTTTTTATATTTGAAAATTTTTGCTAAATTTTTCGACAAGTAAAGAAAAAGTTGAGAATACGGAAATGTCCCAACACATCAGTTTATCTTTTTAGTGAGATCTACGAAAAAAATCAACCCCTAAAGAACAATGTTTTTTTACTATAATAAATATATTTTGAAATTTGGTTTGACTGACAATTGAATCTTCTTTCACAGTAACTAGAGTCGAGAATTTAACCAACCTCGCCAAATGCCGATCGGGTAGGACCATTAATTTAGTATTAACTGGTGTAAAACGTGTATATGATTGTCATCAAAAGTTGACAGAATGCGTTGTCATTGACAACCTGTCTACCCTTCGGGTTTCATCTCGATCGTATACCAGAAAGTCGGATAATTTCCGTTTCCAACGACGACAAAAGTGAAATTCAAATAAATATATTTAAAAATAAGAAATAATATTGTGAACATTTTAAAATGTCGGTTTACTTTTAGGCTTCATTGAATAGAATTGAAATAACAATGTAATTAAATAAACACTAAGCGACAATAAACTTCTGTTGTGAATATTCGCCAGTGTTTAATTCAGAACTTCAAGTGTTAAATTGCATTCGTTAAATTACTTGTAGTTTTAATGGCGTAATTTTCTGACAAACGATACAGGGTGTTAAAGTGGTATTTAATATGATATCGATATTTAAGAAAAAGATTAAATATATGTAGAGTTAAGACTGAAAGTGGAAAAAAAAACTTGGTCATAAGGGTATACCTACACATGTACAAGCTCCTTCCGGATAGCCTTAAAATAAAAAAAATCGAGTAAATACACAAAAAATCTGTCTCCAATTTTTATCGAAAATGAGTCAAGTACTGAAATGTACCACAGATTACATGATGTTCTCCTAAACCTACTTTCCCTAAATCCTTCTTGCAATGTGTTTATGTGCACAGATATTGTATCTCCCTATCAATTACAATTATCTTTATGCTAAACGAAAGTCTATGCCGAAATATTGTATTTACTTAATGTAGATACTGTAATATGTAACTAAAAATTTGTTATTATAATTAAAAATCACAAGTTACAATTACAATTTTACAAACTAAATTCTATCAATATTACCTTTTACGGAGTAACAATATTTTAACTAAACCATCGATGGAGAATAATTTTAGGATAAGTTATTATCATGTATCATCGTTGAATTATGTAAAATTATTATTGTTAAAAATATTAATTTACTATACAGATGGCTTTGAATTATCTAGTTAGTTAGAAAGCAAAATATTAATATATTTTTTATAATAAATAAATAATATTATTGTAGAAAGCAATCACTTTGTGGTTTGACATATTTAATAAAATAAAATACTTTTTTGTTTTAAAACCACGATATTTATTAATTTAAGAACCGACCGGTTTCGCTTTACTTAAGCATCATCAGGGTACAAATTAATACTAAACAAGATGTACATAATGTGATAACAACAGATCAAAAATTACTTCTCACAGGTGACATCTATATAATATAGGTATTTAAAAACACATAGGTATTCGAATGCAACGCCGTGTCAAAATTTCAAAGCAATCTGTGAAGAGCTTTCGAAGACTTTATATTGATATTTATTTTTTTATCACAAAAAATGTTTCTGTCAATTTAAAATATTACATACTTGTTCTAATGTGCGGAAGTGGCCGAAAGGAGCTGATCCTTCATGAGGATTCGTGTTGACTTTTTACGTCTTGCGGCCGTCACTGTCTATAAATACACGGTTTTCGGTAACTCAAAATACATGCGGGTTACTAGGAAATATTTAAAAAAAAAAATTTATATGTATTTTTTTTTAAATTGAAATTTAATAATATAATTATAGAGTTCTGCAAGTATTATAGGAAATTTATATTGCATTTGGAGTCGTTTTTGTGCAAAAATTTTTGTAATTTGATTTTTCGTTTTCGAGTAAATCGACTGGCTATGGGGTTGATATCAACTGTTAAATGTATTTTGAAAAGTGTCAAAGCCTAGAACCAACTATACTTTTTTATTTCTGGTTTTCGAAAACAATGGAAGAAGGTAAAAAAAATACAAAATCTCAGATCGATTTTTATTTTTGAGTTCCCTGTAAGACGTAGATTCACCAGTTTCTATGAGTGTACTACGAGTTTCCGGACACCATGCACTATCGATATTACTGAATGTTATTCATCATCACTCAAACTTCGGATAATAAATAGAGTTTTGTTAGTGGGTAGAAGTTAGTAGTAGTGAAGGAGATGATTTTTCACATAAACGGTCCTTTAGAAATTAAGTAATTATTATGAAAATTATTACGAGGGTACCTACTTCACCTTACTACAAACACGCACACCCACTTGCGTATTTTAGAAAAAAAAAATTATAAGTATATGTTGAAAACGATGGTATGGAATTCAAAACACCCTCACAGGTGTCAAAATTATGACTAAATTTCCATGAATTTGATATATTTTTAACTGCCAACCTTTGCGCAATTTTCGAAAATATAATTTTACGAAAGAGAAAAAATTTAAGCGTTCGAAGATTGGAAAACTCACTCGAAGAGAATAATAACATTGTTTTAAATAAATTTAATTATTTTTTTCCAAAGGGGTTCAATACTCTGGGGTGAGACATTACATATTAAATGAAGAAATAAAAACCACTTTGTAATGTATCACTTTTATTGAATATTTATAAATAAAAGACAAACCAGGCTTTACTTATCATAAGCTTCATCAGGGCTTATATAAACTAATCATAATGACATACAGACATAAGAAAATAACACAGTGAGAGAAAGAGATAAAAATAGAAAAGAAGAAGACCTCTCATTGGTGACAGAAAGTGATGTAACTAAGCAACAGGCGTGGAAGTGTGTTCTTTCATTTAATATAGAATGAATGAACATAAAAAATGCGTGTAATATTTAAATAATATGACATGCATTGAACATTAAATTATACCCTTCGAAAATTTTTTTGAGATGAATAGGAGGAAATAATGTTTTGGCCACATTTGGGATCGTCTGTCATCTGCTAACCGGGATAAAGGTAATATAAACTATGTTTACCATCATTGCAAGCCATGCAATGACTAAATAAAACATTGTAAAATAATGTGAAAATTAAAAGATTGAAAGCTTTTAGAAAATCTACATTTTACGAGTAAGTACCCAAATATAACGATTGTTTAGAAGACCTATTTTTTTAATATGACATGTAATATTATTATTACATTAAGTACCGACACAAAATTACATTGTTGTGTAAGTACCGTCCTTTTACCGTCCCACTCTTTTCGAGACTTTATCATGTATTACAATGTCTAATAATATTCGGCTTCCTTTGTCTCTCTTGCTCATTTAGGGTTCTAGTTCATTCATCTTTCCCCTTCCTTCTTTGTCAAGAATAGAATAACCACTGCGAGTATTATCCGGCAACGTTACGTTGATAAAACGAATACAACGGTCGCCATCCTCGAATTTTTTTTACATTTTTTAATAACTATCGTGGAATTAAGTACTAGTAAAAAGTTTAAGTGTTAGGGTGAAAGAAGGACGGAAACAGAGGCCGCGGGCGGCGCAGGATTTTCGTACAGATACGAATCTTGCGGTAAAATTTGCGGGTCTTGCGCATCGTTTCGGATGAATTAGATACATTTTTAAAGTGTGAATGTTTGTTGTGAGCCAGAAATGAGTCCATGGCGAATGGCCGCGCTTATCGTATGGATGTAGCTCGTTGCTCGTAGCTCGTAGCCTGTAGCCCGTAGCCCGTAGCCCGTAACCCGTAGCGCGTAGCATGTCGTTGCGGCACGGCAGATAGCGGACAGCGGATAGCGGCAGGCCTACGTCAGAGAGCTGCTTGCACACTACTCGGCTCGCGGCTGGCGGATCGTGGCTCATGGCTCGGTGCTCGGTTGCTCAGTATTGATTAGTCACCCGGGGGGGACGCGCGTGTCGGCTTCTTTAGGAATCAGCACCTACAACAGCAACATATGGTTCGGAGAGCTGCCTAAGAGCAGACCTGCCCACAGGACGCCTCTCGCTGCTGTACGGTTACTAGTTTCAGCGAAACGTCAGTTTATAGAATGGCGCGTATTATTCGAGTGTCGTTTATTTTTATTGGAGCTTTGCTGATCGCACTGTTTGATGATTTGGAGAGCTACCAAATAGGTATTTATATTTTTTATTCTTACAATATTTTTGAAATAAAATCATTAGTAAACTCAAAAAAACATATAACAACAAAATATATTACTAATTCACGTTGAGAAACGAACCTGAAAAATACAATCTCTAAAATATGTCTAAAATATATTTATTTTTTAAACTATTTATTAAAAATATATATTGATAGAATGCTTATGGCGTGTGTATATTTATGATATATTGTAGGCTACATATTGATGTATCCATTCACTGTGCCTAAAAGCGAATGTTTATAATTTGACAAGCAGCATATTGCGGTAGGTACGTTTGACGGGCGTAAGACACACACCTGTCGATGGTTGCTAAATTATTAAAACTAGTGTCAACATGTGCGCCTCCGATAGATTACAGCACTTTGTCCTTTCCACGAAAATATTAATCATGAATATTATTCTACCTAAATGTATCTAAAATGAACAATATTTAAAAGTAATAATGTACCTACTCACGTAATTATTTACACAAAAAACTCCATTTCAACATCCGTGACTTCCAATTTAAATATGTACTTATAAAATTCAAATAGGTACCATTCAAAGATTAGATAGCGTCGTTGGTTCTTTCGGCACAAGTACATAGTCGAGAAATACTTCAAACGCGCCCCCAACATTTGTATACGGTTGACATTTGTCATAAGTGATCGAGTCAATTCTACGACTCGTTCTTTAATTCAACAGATCGGCTATGGCATTCCGAACAAATTTTCGACCTCTGTGTTTCCTACCTACTACAACATTGGTCTCTTCATGTTCACTCCATCTTCTCCTAAAAAAACTCCTTCAAGCATCCCCAAATATGACATAGGCCCTGGGGAAATCATATTCCTCAGAGCCTCCTATGTGGAGTTATAGTAAGAAAACAAAATAAAATGATATTAACTTGAAAAAATTCCTACATTAGTATTATTATTTGTAATAGTGTTTTAAGCAACTTGAACAACCCGTTTGTGCAAATCTAGCATTTTAGCGCAATGTGTACCTAAATAACAACAACAGATTACATAAATAAGTACAAAACCCAAGAAATAACAACAAACACGTACAATAGAAAAACTAGATCTCATGGTCAAAAGCTTATCCAACAAATAACTACTAATACAACTTTTGGGCAAAAAAGCTTCTTATATCATAGTATTAAACTCTACAATAAAACACCACTCTCACTCAAAAACCTTAACATTGTAACATTTAAATCTCAAATAAAAAGCTGGATACTTAATATAGGGAGATCTGAAATAGAAAATATACTGATATCAAACACAGACTAAAACCGAATATACTTATTTTAAAATTACTTAAAAAAGAAAAAAAAAATACTATATGATATATGTTTATAATTAAATTCATATGTTACTATGTTGTAATATTAATTTATTATAATTAAATTATTATATGTAGATGACATCCTCAGCACGGGAGATCCCAGTGAGGATATCATTATTATATTATTAAGAAAGAAGACAATAAATCATTATTATTAATATTATTCACCTCTGTGAGATAAGAATAATCCATTATACATGTACGACAGATTTTTTTTCACAAAACAACATCAGAAGAATAAAGTGAGTGCACACATATTATTATTTGGTATTTGGTAAATCGTTTCTGTAATATATATATATTTTTTTTTAAAAGAAAGACAAACATTCCCAGGTTAGGAATAACCCAACAATATTTGAAAATCTCCTACTACCACCACAGAAAGCCGAAAATGTTGCTTGTGTTGTGATGGAGGACTTAGCCAGCCGAGGAATCGAACACGCGACGCTCGGGTGAGACACAAGCGCTATGCCCACTCAACCACTGACCACAATGATATATTAAATTTTACCAGCCTCAGAATAGACATGTTTAATGGTGGTAACGTACATTAAATGTTAAAAATAAAATAATAAACGCCTAGTTCACTAAATTTTTTTTTTTAAATATATATAAACTTGAGACTTGAGTCAAAATAACAGAAGAGTATCAATGTATTAGACCGATGAATGTGAATCTATATTTCAGAGTGTGCGTGAGTGCTACCCAAAGCTAACATAATGCATTGTCATCGACAGAGAGTCTATCTGCCCAGTTAGTTCGCTCAGATGTCAGGAATATGTCATTCATTCATTCAAGAAAACATATTCGAAATTCAAATAGATGTATTTAAAATGTGACAATTACTCCCACCACTAAGTTTTTAACGAAAATACCCTTTTTCCCAAAATAACATCTAAAGAATTGGTATTTTCTTAGGTATTCGTGGCTAAATTTTAAGCAATAGCTTGATTTTATTTTATTCGTAATATTAATGAAACACGTTTTATTGGTCGGAAAAAGATGTACACGTTTATTTTGAAGTTAAAATTATGGCACCATAATATATAAATACCTCAGTTATTTTGAGAATATTTGTATTTTAACCAAAACAGTCTTGTTGGATGTCCGCAAATAGATGTTTCGCAAATTTACAATAAAAAACATTGCCCAATAAATTGATGAAACTGGCGGGAATTTTAGAGTAGGTATAATAATTGTTGTCACAATTTCAAAGTTATTCTTATAAAAGGGAACGTTTTTTCTCAATACTTTACAAGGAATCTTATTTTCAGAGAAATCCAACAAAAAAATAGAAAATTCTTCCGAAAGAACCTCTAGCATTGTGAGATTTGCGCAATTGTGACTCCAATTAGTGTATCAATGATTTTTTAAGGTAATTCTCATCATATCTTAAAAAAAATACGAATTTTCAAGGACTTTTTTAAAACCGTAGATTTTTGTCCACAAAATTGATACTACGCCATCGGCAACTAATTTTAAGGTAAAGAAAACTTATATTTTATTTATGTGTATCGATTAATACATTCGGTTTATGAGGCCATTTAATTTTCACGACTAACGATTTTTAATACAAAACATTTGAACACCAAATCTTTATCCATTTTATCCCATTATTTTAAAGCACGTCTTCGCACTGTGTCAATTTATTTATCGGGAGGATTTGTTTCATATAAAACGGTTCTAATTAAGCAATATTAACATTGTAAGAATATTAAATATTAATTTCAGCCTTTGTTCTGTACCAAAGTCTCTGTGGGTTTAAATAACTGACAGAATAACTTTCATTATAACTTTTTTTAAACAAGTTATTTTCCCAGTCTCTTAGTAAATTTATAATGTGATTACTGTTCTAACAAGCTCAATAATGTCGTTAACTTCGTTCAAGAAAAGACAAAGATTTTAACAAAAGCTCTTTAATAAGCCGAGCGGACCATTTCCATGTAAAATGCTAAAGCAAGTTAATGCCAATCTCTTCACTGAAACCGGATTTTATTTCAAATCAACACTTGTTTCCAAGTATTTATAGAAATAATCTTTTTGAGATTTGACTATCCAAAACCTTCTTGACACCGTAAGTCGCAGTAGGACCCTACCTACCTTATTGTAGTGTGAAACTTTATTTTATAATTGGCCTTTTATCTGTGTCTTATAGTAACCAATGATTTTTTAGTTCCTTTCTCTAGTAAACTCTTCTTCTGTAACATTGTGTCACTCTGTATGAAGGACTTTTTCCAAATTAGATCATGATTAATGTTGATTTTGTGGTCCATAATATGGAAATAATTAGACCAGTGCTTGTAACCTAGACGGAGAAAAACCGAGTCTTGTCCTCGCTATAAATTAACCGGCCTTTTTTAATAAAACATCAACTTAAGAAAGTTTTATCGATTTGCCCTGATAATATTTTTGCGAAATCATGATATTATCCTGATTTTATGTACCTGTGTTTTGTACTTACTAGTTCTGAATAACCAGGTACTTCAACCTACTTTCTAATCTTTTTTTCATGTATCTTTCACTTCTCCACTCTATTCATCCTAAAAAAATACTCCTACAGATAAGGGTAGCAAAGCGAATCTCTGATGTCTGATTCAATTTCGACAAATATAACACACAGAATTCAAATACACAGGCCTTGAATAACCTCTGACAAAACGGTTCTGGAATGCTGATGAACGCGAGATATATTCATTATTCTAAGGAAAATTACAAAAAAACTATCCTCACATAATCTTCTACTTCATTAAAACGATGAAACCTATAATTTAACCTCATTTTAAATTCAAAAGGCTCGTTTGAATAAAACAAACAAATAAATAAGTCTCCATCTCAACCACCAACATTTGCGTCGAAATGATTATGGAATGGAAAAGAATAGAAAAATTCTATTACCAATGCACTGCACTTATTGAAGCAATTTGTCGCGTAAATAAAAACTATTAATGAAAATGGTCGGGCATGAGCATTTTCTATAGCAAATAATACGCTTGTCGTTGTGTAAATGTTGATTTTTAATGGAGACCTTATTTTTTAGATTTGTAAAAAGATAGATTAACCTATATTTATGAAGTATATATATTATACTGTAAAGCAAAAAATCTGTTTTGTATAGCAACAAAAACTCCTGAACCGATTGAAGTCTTAGTTGTTTCATACAATTCATCAAATTTCAAAATAAGTTTTCAACTTCTGTGAAAGTTCTGTTATTATTTCAATTATACGAAACTACTGGTAATGATATAATAACAGAACTTGAAATTAACCTTTACAGAACTTGAAACAAAATTTGAAAATCTGTGAAACAACCCTTCCTTTATTTTTAAAATAATGCAACTAGTTTTGAGCTTTTAAAAACTGAAACTAGTGAGCCGGGCAGACGTTGTCTTACCACAGACCGCAGTCTATTAAGGAAAGTTAAAATGTGTGGTTGTATGTATTTTGGGATGATAAAGCTGGAAGAAAATAAAACAAAATTAGTTGAAAAAATTAAAACAAATTTTTGATTACGACAATAGCGCCACCTATCGGTTCTAAATAATAAAATATCGGGATTATTCGGAGATTAGCATGTAAAAATACGGTGACCCGTGATATTAAGATTAAACTAAATTAATTAGTGCAAAAACGAAAAACAATCATTTTATTTTATCCCTCGTGACAGCAAAAGGTTGAATTTCTAGGGGAAGTGAGTATTTTAGTATGAGTATTGTAAGCATCAAAGTGGAATTAATATTGCTGACTTATATTACTGGAAAGACATGACAAAACAAATTTCAGAAATTGACAAAGAAAATACTTAATTTAAAAACATTCTATGATGTTAACGCGTTATCGTAAATACTATAAATAAAATTAAAAAAAACACTTTTCTCCGAGATTGCAAACTTTGGCCCGTCGGTCACCGAAGGTAGGAGGAACGCAAGTAAAGGCAGGAGGAACACATCAACGATTCAGCATTTTCACGAAAGCGCAACAAAAGCGAGATTCTTGCGGGCGAGGCAAGAGAAAGGTAGACTTGTTGCACTCTTTGCGGCGTTGTAGGGTTTACTTGCAGCACCGCGACATATCCTCATGTACCTACTCCTCTTATCAAGCCGTTCAGCCGGCGGAAATTGCGGCCATTTGATGGGAACGGCTGAGTGGGCTTCGTTTTATTGCGGAATATTTTGGCACTACGTACCACAATAACACCACGTCGCTCGGATTGCTCGTCATCTTGATTGGATTCCATTCAATTGTTCGAGTTCCGATTCCACGGAAATGCTAACGTTCAAAATTACTAGGTGTCTCGCCGCCGTGCAAGGGTGTTGGCATTTCATGGGGAGGCTGTATTTATTTAGGCGTTTGCTTGCTTTTACACCAATATTAAAGATGAAGAATTTACTGTGATAGAGAAGGTTTCTAGAATTTAGGCATTAACACTGATACGCTAATAAAGAGAGATGTTTTTACTAATAAATTTTACTAACCAACATTATGATTCTTTACTCCAGCTTTAGTAGATACGTAATATTACGTGGGTTCTTAATTAGGGCATTGCAAAAATACCCACATACATCAAATTTTATTTTATACACATATTGTGCAATAACTATAAAATTTATAACACTGAGATAAAGAAAAAATAATATAAGATTTTCCTCACCATAAAGCCACAGGCCTCTTGTGTTTGGTGAGGGTTTTAAAATATTATATAGTGGCTTTATTTAATTGAATTCTTAAAATAAGGAAACTTTGTTTTTAAAAAAAAGACAAATATTCCCAGATGCCGGGTAATTTTTGATTTCCTCCTATAACCATATTTACAAGGGTAAAATGTTACTTGTATGCACAGGAGTGAGGAGAAACATTACCTAAATGAAATCCACAAAAACCGGACTATATACTTTTGACCACAAAATTATTATACTGAATCAAACTACAGCAATGATGTATATTTTTAGATTATTAGTCAATTCTTTTTCATAAGAATACTGTCAAAAAGAATCAAAAATAATCTAAAAATGTTTACAATCTCATGTTAATTTACAATTATGGAGGATTTGACTTCCCTCATTTCAAAATATTATTTCCACAACTCGGCCACCACAATTTGTTAATTATATTTTCACATGTATTATGAACCTCATTGTCGAGAGAATTGTAGCACTCTGGTGACACGCTTGCTAGCGTCCGAAAACTGAATTTAAAACTTAACTTTATTTTAAATTGTTTAGTTTTGCTATAAATAGGTACGTTGCGCGTTGAGGCGACAAAAATACTCTTTTAACGGGGATTTGCTCGCGGCTCGCATTTTAATTCATTCGGACGAATTCGTAACGATAATATAAATATTTTTTAGAGCGATCCCTACGAATGTAAGTTATTTATATTCAAGATTAATAAAATAGTATCTTAATATTGAAAAATTTTAAGTAAAACGATTTGAAAGTGTTATAAAACGTTTTTCAACTATAAAATTAGCGGTAATCAGCGGATTTTATTTTTCTAGACGATGAATTAGTAGATAATTAGGGATTCCTCTAGAAAAATTTGAGTAATACGTTTATCAGAAATAATTAAAATAAACCCCACGGAAAGATCAATTGTTAAGGCCTTCTAGGGCAAAAGATCCGTCCATTTCTCCGTTCTAATAATATTTTTATTTTTATATAGAATATTATTTTTATACGACTTCATCACTTACGCCGTTAAAATTCCCACATTATTTTAGATATTTGCTTGGCAAAATTCAACCGCAGGTCTATCCATTACATTAGGGCCTCGCGTCACATATTTTTGTGTGTAGCTATTTTCGACACTATTTTAAAATTCGAATTATCTGAAAATTTTTAACCGCTAAAGAATTTATATCCGCCTCTCAATATTCCCCAAATATAGAAGCCCGCTAACTCAGAACATTTGGGAATGGTTGTTTAATGAGAAGAAAATATGTTTTACTTGGCAGATCTATGAATAAAATGGACACTGCCAACACTAATATTTTGCGTAATTACCTATCCTTGAATTTCATTTAAAAATTATAAAACTAAGCTTTCACGATAAAAATCCTATTAAAAATTGAATGTTGAAACATAAAAGGACCATTGGTTTTGTCCGATCTAAAGGAGGTAATTAAAACTGTTGGAAAATTAGATCTCAGTTTTTTTGCAACAGCCCCTTCATTTATCCCATTTACTCATAGGTACCTCAACAAAAATTAGATTATTTGTTTGCTTTGAAGCGTTAACTTTCATAAATATCGGCATAGAATTATTGAACTTCGTGTTTGGTTATTTCGTGTATTAAGATATACATAGTTATCATTGATTCAGCATTCACTTAGGAGAATGTCATGGTCTGAGTCCGGCTCTGTGATAACTATCATCAATTCATTAAATTTTCGGTTTATACTTTAAAGATTATGTGTATGTGTATATATAAAGATTATGTGTTATATTCGTCGAACTTCGAGAGCACTGGTTGCTTCTGTGCATGGAATTATTAACACATCGTTTAGCTGATCAGCTATTTCTACAATGTAAGAATATATCAATGGTTTTTAAAGTTACTAAAATGATTCCAATATAATAGACTTATACTGACGCTTACAATAATAAAATATATTTATATATTTATTCTTCTTATGCGTTAAAATAGTGTATTTTAGGTTAGAGTTATCTAATTGTATTTTTAACACTAATTTTAAAAAGTAAAATATATTTACATAAGTATCCAGCTAAAGTCCAGCCAGGCTTAACACAGAGTTTTCTAAAACATAGTAGACCAGGCGTGGTCCGTCCATACGTGCAATGGATGTTCAGCATCCCTTGCATTTTAGAGTAAAAAGATTTGGACTTCTAGCCGTAAACAGAAATACTGTAATTAAAATATTAAAAATTTCTATAAATATTATTATTATAAGACATCGTGTATATTATCGTCCCGTTTCCGTAAACACACAACGAACGGCACGATACAAACAGTGCAGGCCAGTCTAAATACACATACATTCTCAAATACTGTGAAACGCGTAAAACACACTGTGGTGTGGAAGCGATCTGTAAAGCGTATCCACGAATGCTAGAACGTACGTTCTTTCTGCGCATGCGCACTGAGACCCGCAAGCCAATATCTTCGTCAACTTTATACGATATTAATGATAGCATCCAATCTGAAAAAACCGTCTTTAATGCTCATACGCATAATGCACAAAATCCTGTACTAATCCATTCGATTGAATGCGCGCTTGGGTCTCGGCCATTTGCGGAAAAAAAAACTTATTCTGGATACTGGAAATATTGAGTTATGGAGCTTAATGGATGTATGAAAATAATTTTAGACGGTAACTAATGTTATCTTGGTTGTGGGCTAGCGTCTAGATGTGCATATTTGATGTCAAGTACTACCTACGTAGTAAGTACGAGTATAAACATTTGATGTCCAGCATCCCTTCTACAAAAAGTCACCGATCGCCACTGACGTAGACAAGGACCTTACTCTTGTTTTGATCGTCAAGTTTTGGAGAATTTTATCAGTCTCAGAATAAAACGGTAGATTTGTATATAAATCAAATAAACACCACCCGCCCGGGTTCTCCCCGGAGTCCGCCCTAATTCCGCTCGAAGTCCGCCCGGTTTCTGCCCTTCACAGATAATCTTATTCATATAAATAGATTGATGTTTATAGTTCAGCGTATTTCATTTAGGAGTTATTGGGTGAGGGAGATAGGAAGTGTTAAATTTTGTCATTAATAAAAGTACGACAGGCGTCCCCCCCGGATGCAGCCGAATTTTAAAGTATTACCTTCCGTGCAAGAAATTGTTACTGTAGTGGATTTTTAAATTAATGGGTAATCGGGGCCATCCTTTTTAGAGAGAAAAGAAAACTAAATAACTTTTGAGCAATCTTACCTCAGGTCGTGTACCCATGAGTAGGTAACTTGTGGTAATGGTACCTACTGAAACAAATTTGCAATCAGCAAACAAAAATGTATATTGTGGAAAGTTACAAAAAACATGTAAAAGAAACAACCCACAACCGATCCTGAAAAAGGCTCTACCAGAGCTTAATTTACTAACACAAAACATCAAACGGGATAGATACTTCTGGTTTCTTCTCGAATGATACATGAGTGGTGCGACAGTCATTATTCCGGGCTTTGACGAATGATCTTGGCGATTCTCGATCCAAGATTGTTACCGATGTTGTTGGCATCCTTGTTGGTTACCGCTGCGGCGCGCTGCAACTATACGTCGTTGTTCTTCGGATGTTGAAAACCAGGTTTATAAATCGGTTTTGGAACTTTTTTCTATAACAATTTGTTCCAATTGGTCCCAAATTAATTCAATTTGAGCTTCGATGTCCGAGTTGAAAAAAAAAATTATTTGTGACAATGTGACCATGATTAACGTGCATTATAATTTGTAGTGTGTCTTTTACCTTATTTAATGTGTGTACTTAGTACTTATGCGTGTATTTAAATCTAGATTTATTAATATTGCCTATTTAAATATTTTAATTTATCTTTTGTATAAAATATCTATTTTAATCATCCAGTTTTATTTTATTTACATAGTATGTCACGGGGTAAAGTGCACAAACTTCAGGAGGTGATTCTACATGATGGTTTTAGAAGAAAAAAAAAGAAAAATTAGTACTTCGAAACTCAATTGTTTTTTCCCATATAAAAATATTGATCCACAGAAGAATATTATTTTCCATGTAAACAATTCAACTTTTTACCTGAAAACTTCTTTGACAGTTTCAACCTTAAAAACACAAATTCTGAACACGCATGTGGTTTTCATGTCGATGTTGTTAACCATTAAATTGGATATATACCTTTGATTTTATTTTATAATCAAAAATAAAAAGCACCCATCTGGCAGATGAATAAAATTCCCTTGAGAACCGCATACACTGCCCTACTTTCACCCGCCTTCCAAAAACTCTATTCTAAAACAATACTCCTTTATATTCATAAATATTAAACACAAGAAGTTACAACTAACACGTATATTAGAAACTTGAGAAATCAGGGTCAAAAATATATCTAACAAGCAACTACAAATACAATATTTGGCAAAAAAGCTTCATGTACTATGTTATCTACAGCAAAATTCCACTCTCGCTCAATAATAACAAACATTTATATCATAACATTTAAATCTCAAATAAAAAGCTGGATACAAACAAACATAGGGAGATCAGAAATAAATAAACAAAACATACTCACACCAAATACATAGTGAAACCGCAACTACTCAACTCACTATAAACGCCATGTAATATATTTATAATTATTTCAGTCAACACTTTTTATAATATGTAGGTACATGAAATCCTCAGCACAGGAGATCACAGAGAGGATATCATTATTTGTTACAAAAAAATGTTATTATTATTATTATTACAAAAAAAATGTTTTCCTTCAGGGTGGTGACTTATAGAAGCAACAAATGTTGATGATAATACAATACTCAAGCTTTCGAATAACTGTAAAAACTTTTCGAATTAACAGATTCGGTGATTGTCTACATTTCTACGCTAATAACAACAGGTGCCTACCTGAACAAAACCACCAACTGTTTATCAGTAACGTTTCGCAAGGATATCTTAGCCCTACGCGTATACAGGTACGCCAATAACCTCATGTATGTATTATAGTTCGCATCAATTTTACGACCCGCTCTTGTAGGTTGCCACGCGTATAATAATACACATATAAAAGTTTCGTAGATATAAAATAAAAAGGGAAAAACAAAACGGTTGAAGCCGGATACTTAAACATGTTTAAAATAAAAATATATCGTTAGGCCTTTAGACCACTAAGGCCATATAATAATATATAAACATAATTAGTTGGGTAGGGACAACGCACATAAATACAATGTTCGAAAATGCTAGGTAGGTACCTACTTACATTCTTTGATAACAGTCAGTAACCTGGCTAAGGTCCTGCCACTAAGAGCTCCGTTACATCGTCTTCTTCTGTTGCACGCGTCGTTTACGAGAAAGAGGGAGAGGGCACAACCAACGCTATCGGCGGTATGAGTACGAGTCGTATCAGAATTAGTGTAGTGTTAGAGAGCCACTCGTTTGCAGCTGGCGATAATAAATTACTTGCGGTTTAGTTTAGTAAGTATACATAAGTACCTATCTATATTATTACGATATACATATTTTTATTTCCACCTTTATTACAACAGTAGCTGACGTGTACCCGGATTTGCTCGGGGTTATGCATGGCTTGGAGTGAAGTTTTAACGTTGTGAATTATAGTAAACTAGGTGAAATTTTGAGGTGGTGTATTATTGTTAAGAATTAAAAAATAAGTTTCTTTATTAACGTTATTAGGTAAATATATATTGTTAAATAAACACATAAAACACAATGGTCATACGAACCGTGCATGCAAGCTCGTGGATAAATCTTCAATATGGTTTTTTTTATATGATTACCGCACGAGAACCTGCTCCCAACCGTCGGGAGCCAGTGAGACAAATTGGGGTATATTGTGAAGTTGAATGTGGTAAGGAGGGGATAGGGATGAGATGGGGAAGAGGAAGGTAGGGGAGTACCTGGCTATTCAGACCTGGTCACCAAAAACAGCTAAAGCCATTTTAAGCAACTTTTCAATTCTGAATGGTTGTCCTACACCAAGGTGATATTGAGAGTATCTTCGACTCTGGAACGTGCCGTAAGTAAACTATATATTATTTTAAACGAATAAATATACGCTTATTTAAAAATAAAATCTAACTTACTCAGTTCCTTTTCTCCGCAGGGGCCGGCAGAGAGAATATACCGAAACACAACTCTATCCTTGCTTCGTTCACATCCAAGCATCGTCTCATACATTCTCATCTGTTATTGTAACTATTATGACTACCTGAAGCAATTTAAAACAACATTTCGATTCTAAATCAGGACTTATTCCTCTCTTCTTCAATTAAAAATATTATATTCTTTTGAAAAAAGAAACATAAGATCAAGTTAGTGTCCGTGACTTTAGGTTCGAGACGGTCGTCAACACAAGCAACTGCTGTAGTAACTGCTAGTACGGCTGCTGATCGGTTACACAGTTCTATTTCCATCGCGGATATGAACAGCTAATGTTCTTATCAATACAAGTCTTTTTCAAGTGGGATGATGATAGTAAAATATTTATGTCATGATTGAATAAAAAAAATACATTGCCTAATCCTTTGAGAGGTGATATTATTGTACTACAGGAGAAAAACATAAAAGAGTTCGACAAATAAAAGTTGAAAAAAAGCAAGCGCTGCAATCAATGTAAATGAAGACATCAAGATGGTTGAAAGGTTTTTAAAAGAACTGTAGTTTATTGTTGCCTTCGGAAATGATAAGTGATTTCGGAAAGATAATTTAAAAAAAAAATATTTATATAACTACCTATATGTAGTTCGTATTAGAAATAATTGTCTAACACAAACTATTTCTTTCAGCAAGCCAAGTCATCAACATATGGCAACATGGACATACACAAACATGAAACAAAGCAAATACACAAATGTACAAAGGAATATTATATTACAATGTGCTGCCAGAAAACATGAAGTCTCCACCAATTGATAGATTCAAGCTGGATTGCAAGAGCCATTTTAATCAAAAGAAATTGCAATAGGTAGTAAAATTGTAATGTATTGTATTATAAAATAGCCATTTGTATATACTTTTTTTAATTAAAAGGGGTAAATTTTACCCGGAGTAATGGAACGTTTGACTAATCATCAATTCATCTCTTCAGTTGTAAAAATATCTTAAATATTGTAGATTGTATTCGAGCAGATTGAGTCCATTCTGCAGATAAGAAAGATAAAATGTAATTGTAAATTCATTTGATAAACGTAACGATTTATTAATTAGGATCTACTCCATGTTTTTCTTGTCACACAAGGAAAAAAAATGGGCGTGTTTAAATATCTTCGTGTGGACGAGGCGACGTAAAAGTGTGGTTAAGAAAAACGATTAGATAAGGAAAGCCTTAGACATTAAGAAATCCGTGTATAACAAATAAATAAATAATAATCACAAAAATCCCTCGTTAAGTCCTGTTTTTAATAAAATGTTCTCATCATCTAAACCTGTCTATCTCTTAATCCTGGTGAAGGAACGGCGCTTCCGAAGTTCATAATGATTAACCATATTTTTTTAATAACGTAAGGTAATATTATATATTTAATCCTGATGAAGGAACGGCGCTTCCGAAGTTCATAATGTATTAACCATATTTTTTAATAACTTAAAGTTGATATTATATATTTAATCCTGATGAAAGTACGTCGGTTGCGAAGAAGCAATTATTTTATTGTATTTTTTTTTCAATATTTGGATTATAGGTGCATTTTTTTAAATATTTACAATTTGAAAATAAAATGTTGAAATTTTGTAAAATAAAATTTTCATTTCTGCGGAATCACATAAAACGCGTATTTTAAAACGGAAGGTACATTCTAACGTGTTATTTCGCTTGACTTCCGACAGATGGCTTGACATTTGGCAGATAAAACGGAATATTTTTATATGATTTTATTTTCTAATTTTGCCTAAAGTGCACGTCTCTTCCTCGTAGTTTTTTTAATTTATTTATCATCTAACAAATAGTTGTTTTGACTTTTGACCTTTATTTAAAACTATATAAACTATAATTTAACTATGCTGCTTTCACAGTGTCAAAAAAATGTTCACGTCATGTACAATTCTCATTAAATTATTAACATGCTTTAAATTCTTAGTTTATAAAAGTTAATACGAGCAAAGACATAATATTCCATATTTTTTATCAGGATCTCAAAATTCTTCAAGTTATAGCAATTCTGTGGTACAAAATAAAAAGTACAAATAAAAAAATAAAAACTTTCTTTGAAATTTCAATGCTTTAACGTAGATTTCAGGTACAAAATTTGAATTCAATATGTATGGAGAAAATAATATTAACATTACATGGAAAAACAACGGAATTTAAAAAAGTTGTTTATCTTTTTGCTTGAGTTAGACAGATATGTCTAATTCAAACTATTTATATCTGTTTTTTGTATTTCTTTGGCATTCACTATGTAACAATTACTAGACATTTTTTGTTTTTAATGAGTTTTTATTATTCACAATGTACATTTAATTACAACGTTAATAACGTACAGCTAATTTTATAAAAAAAAAAAATTATACGTAACAAATGTACATTGTGAATAATAAAAACTCATTAAAAACAAAAAATATTTATATCTGCATTGATTTTCTACTTTCTTTATAGTTAAATCTATATATAGGTTGTTAAATTTTTTTTTAATTAATCTTTCCGAAAACACCTCTCATTTTCGAAAACAACAATAAACTACAGTTCTTCTAAAAACCTTTCAACCATCTTGGTGTCTTCATTTGATTGCACGATGGCAGAGCTTGCGTTTTTTCAACTTTTATTTGTCGAACTCTTTTATGTTTTTCCCCTGTAGTACAATAATATCACCTCTCAAAGGATTAGGCAATATATTTTTTATTCAATCATGACATACATATTTTACTATCATCATCCCACTTGACAAAGACAAAGTCGAATTTTTACCCGATTTAAACGGCAGATTTCTTCGTCACAGAAAATGACGAAAATATTTTAGAGAAATAAGACACTAATAAAAAATCAACACCCAGCAATCAATTGAAATAGTACAGCCATAAGTGCTACATTAAGTGATGGGCATTGCAGTTGACGGCGAATAAGAAAAAAGTTTATACGAGTACAGAAAGTAAAAGCAAGTGACCTACTTTTCTCCTTGCGTGTGATTATTTTTAATCAATTTTTCAGAATTTATGGGGCAAACAAACCGTTGGAAGATCACGGCATGTCTGATTGTTGCCGCGATAGATTACTGACTTGGCACAGTCGATCGAAGTTCTGCGTAAGTGACAATGCAATTGATAGAGGAATTTTGTGTTACAGTAAATTAGGTCACCAACGACATACTTGGCACAATATATTTTATATTGTTTTTTTTAATCAATATTTCTTGAATGAATATGGTAAACGTACCAAAGCTTGGTTTCTGCGCCAGTCTGCATTCTTTATTTGAAAATCATGCATTTTAGAATATCACAGAGGGTCTGAAGTTTTCCGCGATAGCTTAGTGGGTTGGATCACTCGGCGTTCAATGTCAATCACTGCCATTTTCACTTTTCCTGTGTGTTCAAGATTGTTACAAATTAATACTTATACGCTTCCTTGTATCAAATATCGCCAACTGGTTGGACATAGTTGAGAGACGGGTTAAGGAAGAGGTGTATAAGGGGATTTATTAATGTATTTCATGACGAGGCCCTGATTGAAATATAAAAAATGTGTACCATTTCAAGATGACGAAAAAACTCGTTTTCATGCCGCCGATATCAACAGTTTTCCAACCTTCTGAAGATTGAAAATTATTGAAAATATTTGAAAATTAAATATTTGTAATAAAAGATTGGTGTTGTCTTTTGTCCGATCCAGATCCCTCAAAAATATGGTTTCTTTCCTTCACTTTAATTATTAATTTTATGTAAAACGAATACAAGTTAAGCGTACCATAATGTGGTAGTGTGGTAGGTACTTAAACGATCATTCATCAACATTAATATTCATTAGTTTTATCTTGGACGCTGCTTTTCATCGCCTATAGACCTGTAGAACGCTTTCATTGTTGCATTTCACTTCAACAGTAATTTTGAAATATTTGCCCACAAAATTTTGGATTAAGTAAGCAATTTTTATAGACAGAAACCAACCTCTGGTCCGTTTGCCATAGTAGTGTTTTAATGTAGTATGTCTAATATACGTGTAAGTTGTTATTTCTTGTGTGTTGTATTTATGAATGTAAAGGAAGAGATATTTTTTAGAATATAGTTTTTTTAATTGACATGATGTTGAGATTTTGAAGATTTTGTCAGGGATTTACAGAATAATTTTCATTATGGCGTTTTGGGTCATAATTAGAATATTGTCATTTGCACCACCAACTGTATTCTAACAGTTATTGGCAGAGGGTTGCGTAGATTTCGTTTATTTATTTTATTAAATATGGATATTTCTGACGGTTTTGAAAAAAAATATTATTTGAATTTTGTATTATAGAAACAAACCGTTCATCGGTTACAGTGATGAAACATTTTACAGATATTAAATATTCGAAGGTGGGTACCTACGTAAGTTTCGTTGTAACGTCTTATATAGGTATGCATCTAGTATTATTGGGTGAAATTTGTAGTGTATCGGTTTGTGCGTATGTTTGAGTGTTTGGGTGCATATTTTATTTATTTATTACTAAATGAAATAACATTTCAAAATTATAACAGTTGGCAAAATATTTTTTTCCTAATTATTCTACTACTCCATAAGCAATACTCAAATTAACATAATTCAATATTCAAATTTAGTACAAACGTGATTCAATATACACAATTTTAGAGAGTTAAATTTTGAAAAAAAATGCTGTATGGTATACATAGATTAAGTAAATGTGTATTAATGGTACAATGGGTACAATATATCGTTATCCAATTTCAGAGAGCTAATTTGTATTTTCAACTGTTCATAGTTAAGTTTCGGTTACATTAATATTGTTTTTGGATAAATATTTTGTACCATCTCTCACCTAAATACAACTATTGTTCTGAGCCGCGGTCGTCAGAACAATGCTAAGAAGCATAGGCTATTAAGAGGAAGCTATACGCCAAACACGTGTATATTCTTAGTATGCTTTATATCGTCACGAATATAGGTAATATGCATTAAAATTGCTTGACAAACGGAGTCTAGAAACGTTCGATTTCAAGCACAAAAGTGGTTTTTATTTATTTTGTAAACCATTTTATAAGAAATCAAAAAAGTAAACCAAGGGAAACAATCAAAAATAATTTTAGCTATAATATTTTATTTTAATTTTATTCGTTCATACGAAATTGAAGAAAAAAAATGCTTTTAGTAGTGTACATTTATATTGTTTATTGAGTAATTCAAATTTTTATTCGTATTCTACTCAAGGTAAAAGATAGGAAAATATTAAATTTATCTAAATCATATTTTTTTGTATTCACAATGTAAACCTATGCTATACATACTCGTATTAATCGAATATAGTGATTTAGAATTCTACTTCGCCTTGTCATTTGTTTTTCAATCTATTGCTTAAAAAATATTATTGCTAAATTTAAAAAAAAACAGAGTTGAAGATATTTTTATTGGTACTAACCCTAGTTTTGACCTTCACATTCTTTATACACTATGTAAGAAAAACACCGTTTAGCGAATATGAAGTGTTTTTTTCTTTCGTAAAGATGGTCTGTAATAAAAAAAATAGCATATTTATAAAATTTACAGAAATTATATTTGAAATATATACTTATAAAAAGAGATATAAGTATAATTTTCTGTTAAAAATATATATTATAGGTAGGGATTTTATGGACTAGAAAATTACCAAAAAAAATCATGCAACAGAAATCTGGAAAAAAATTGCATAATAGGTAGGTAATTTATCGATTTATTATTATTTTTTACATCAGGTCCAATTTTAAAAATGACGATTAAATTCATAGCAACCCGACTTTTAGGGTTCAATAAACTAAAATTACAGACAGACACACAACAATATTTTGACGATTGATGATGATTAAAAACTAATGTATTTCACAGGTATATTCTTTTCGGAAGTCTAACATTAAGTACAAAGGAAGCAATGGAACTGTTTGAGCTCTGTGAATCGAATGAATAAATTAAATGATAATGTTGATAAACGACTAAAACAAACTAGTGACAAAATAGGGTAAAGTAAACAATGAAATAGTATACATAGTTATTTGTTTGTTATTTTCTTTAATCGACTGTTTTGTCGCTGGTCTCTGTTCAGGGTAATATAATCTAGAATAAGGGCTCCAGTAATAGCTGCGGTGTATAATATAATGGTAATAACTGAGTGCGCCGTAAATGCATTAAGCGACTTGTTGCATAGTAGGCTGCTGCTCTTGACACGAGTGGCTGTCGCCTCCTCCAGACATTTCATTATTCCAACCCCTGCGATGACATTATTATTCAAACAGCCATTTAATTCCTTCATTCTTATTATGTGAACGTGATCGAGCTTATTCATGTAATTTTGTAAATAGCTGTTATGCTGGATGCTTTTGTGATGTGAATTGTGTTTGACTTAAATGGAGGAGGATTTGTTTTGTTAGTGTTGAGGTTATGAGGTTACTTAGTTTTTTTAATACATCTATTTGAATTTCACTTTTATTTTCGGAAATATTGGAAGTGGATATTAACACACTACCCGATATCCAATCGAGCTGAATATATATATATACATATATATATATATATATATATATATATATATATATATATATATATATATATATATATATATATATATATATATATATATATATATATATATCTTTCTATGAATTTTCACATACACGGTCATTTATCAATTGAATAAATTTTTCACCCTGCTTTTAGTAAGGCTGTAAAAATAACTAAACCTTGATTTACTCATGCTGTGAACATATTAATCTGAGTGTTAATATCTATGCACATCCCGATAACAATTTCATTAATTTAATAATTGTTAACATTCTGTAAATGTTTCGAACAATAAATAAATAAATACAGGGTTTTCCAATAAGAGGTGTTATTTTGAATAGCCCGCTATTTCGGTAGATGTTACTTTTAAAGCTGTCATTTTTGACATTTGACAAGTAGAAACTACGTCATCAATAAAAATGGAACGATACATGCTTCAACAACGCATTGAAATTACTAAAATTCACTTGAGTGAATCAAATGCAAATCATCTTGAGTGATGAGGCCCATTTCCACCTCGGTGGCTTCGTCAACAAGCAAATTGTCGCATCTGGGGCTCGGAAAACCCAAGAGTTATTGTTGAAAAGCCTCTCTATTCTCAACATGTGACTGTTTGGTGCAGTTTATAGTCCGGCGGAGTCATTGGACCTTACTTTTTCGAAAATGAGGCCGGAGCAACAGTTACGGTGAATGGATTGCGCTATCGAGAGATGATTCATGATTTTTTATAGCCGGAATTGGATGATATTGATTTGGATAACATATATATATATATATATATATATGCAGTACGTGGCCATAACCTACCTGGTACCAGTAGGTATTGGCCATGTACAGAGGGTCAAGGATTAGTTCGGTTTGATTTGCGTCTTGAAGTTCAAATTCCGATCACGGCAAAATCCTTCTGGTATGATTTTATAATAAATGATACGTTCTTCGCAACCTCTCCCTCTTTCTCATAAATCATTCATGTAACAGACAGAAGTTAAGTACATCGAGAATTCTCATCGGCAGGGTGAACGAATAATTTATCAATAATAACAGGACAATTTTGAAGACTCGGTATGCTATCAATGTATTAAATGCCAAAATGGGAGAATGCGTGAAAGTATAAGAGAAATAGACAAATTTACATGATCGCAACGAAATTCGGGAAGTTAGCACACAATGACAATGAACGCAGTTGTTTTTAGTCGTGCTTTAGGAAATATAAAATATTTTATATTACTTTTTAGTATTATTATTGTTATATTCCAGTTACCTTAATTGAATAGAATTTTTACAAACTGTGAAAACCGTTAAACATATTTTGATGATTTAAAGCTTTTTTTAAAATATTTTCATAAACAATTATTTATTTCAAAAACGGTCTAAAACCGCATATGTATTTCGAAACGGTTCCAACTGGCTACAACGTCATTATGAAATAGAAACCTTCAATTTCTGGTAAAACGGCTGTCACTAACGTTGACCGATGTGACGTCAATCCACCAATAAAATTGAACATGTTGTTTGGCAGCATATCGAAAATTTATTCGTCAACATAAAAATACTTTCACCATCGAAATGTTTCCTTAATTTTTTTCGTGAATAAAAAAAAAACAGTGAAAATTCCCCGTCTTGTTCCGTGGGGTTCGGTCAAATCGTGACTTGGCATAGGTAATACAGGCATAGTTGGTTGATGATCTGGCGTGTAGGTAGCACAGATCATCCAGGGAATATTATATTTCCCTATGAAAATGAATTTGTGGATTAATAAATTATCTCTGCAGGGAGAAAAACAATTCAAACCCAGTCACCAAAATACAAATGAACAGAAAAACTCACCCAAAACAATGGCATTCACAATTAGGTCTTCTATTTTTGTCATCAGATTCGGTTTCAGGCAGCAATCAGCAATCACTTTGCATTTGCACTAGATAAGGTTATAACCAGCTCACAAGAGAGAAGAATTATTAATGTCTAAGATGAATCAGCACATTGATTTAATAACACACAGCCGATATTTGTAACATCTTATTGTGACAAAAAATCTGTTTTAGTAATTTTTGTCTTAAATAGACCTCTTTTGACGAAATATCACAGATGAATCTACTGAACAGATGTAAAAGGTGGCCGCAATTTGCTTATCATTCACCTGCAGAGAAAATACTATCCGAAATTGACAAGAGATGTCTCTTTTTGTCCATTCTATATCTTAAAAATCAATTAATTAATTTATGTTTATATATTAAAAATAATTTTAAATTAAGTTTTAAATCTAATGCTTCTCCATACTCCCCGCCTTGGAAGTTCTCAGAACTTGCAAAGAAGTAAGAGAACAACGCACAAATAAATAAACGTCAAATCATTTCAAGTGACTCTATTCACATATAATATCCAAGAATTACGTCGGAAGGTCACCAAAAAAAAAAAGCTTTCAACAGAACGAAAAGTATAAACTTAATAAAGTTCAACTGACAAGAGTACAATTAACTGTAACGGAATATCATGGCATAGTCGGAGATAATTTGAACTACCAAAAAAAATAACAAAAAATAAAAACAAAAAATAGAAGTAAGCAAATTATTGAGTCGGAAGGGGATATAACTTGATAACCGGTCGTTTGAAGAACCCAAATCGTGTCTTCACCGTCGCAACGCGAACAATTTTGTCCAATCCGGGATGGACCTCAGTGATTACACCCAAAGGCCAGTTCAACGGAGGGGAATCTTCCTGTCCCACTAGAACGACAGTTCCGATCTCAATCGGATGATCAGGGGTAGCCCACTTCTGCCTGACTTGCAAAGTGTGCAGATACTCCACACGCCATTTTTTCCAGAAAGACTGAACCATACTATCCAATAATCGTTTGCGCTGAGCGAAATTAATTTTACTGCCCGTCGGGATAGATGCAGGTAAGTATTGTAATGGTGTAGTCATTAAAAAATGCGCAGGTGTTATGATTTCCGGATCAGGGTCGGAAGATACGGCTGTGAGCGGGCGAGAGTTCATTATGCACTCTATTTGCACCAACACAGTCTGAAGCTCCTCATAAGTGAGAAGCTGAGTTCCGATCACTCGGTATAAGTGAGTTTTCATGCTTTTCACGTTAGACTCCCACATACCTCCGAAATGGGGTGCGCGGGGTGGAATCATTTTCCACTCGATACGACGCTTGGCGAGTTCTCGTTTTAACGCGGGCTCATATTCCGATTCAACTAAAAACTTGTAAAGGTCATCCAATTGTGCCTTTGCACCCACGAAATTGGTACCATTATCCGAATACAAGCACGACACAGGGCCACGCCGTGAAATAAAACGGCTGAAAGCAGCCAGGAAAGCATTTGAAGTTAAGTCAGAGACCAACTCAATATGAATAGCCTTAGTCACAAGACATACAAACAGACAAATATATGCCTTCTGCGAATGTTGTCCTCTCCGACGAGCAAGCGTAATACGTAGAGGACCCGCGTAATCAACACCGGTATGAACGAAGGCTTTTGCTTCCGTAATACGATATGAAGGTAAATCTGCCATCTTTGGGGTAGGATGTGATGGATTTGAGCGGAAGCAGCAGTTGCATTTCCGCACCCGTGCCCTAATAACCGTCCTAGCATCCAATATCCAATAGCGCTGACGTAATATAGACATAAGAAGTCCTGGACCGGTATGACAGTTCATGACATGAAAGTGATCTATGATGAGATTTACAACACAGTCATGTTTAGGTAGTAATATCGGATGTTTAACCTCAAAAGGTAAGTCCGATTTAGAAAGGCGTCCCCTGATACGTAACAAATTGTCCTCATCAAGAAATAAAGACAAACCCTGAAACCTTTTGGAGTGGAATTTGCCTTTCTGAAGTGCAGCAATATCATTTGAAAAATGAGCATTTTGCACGGAACGAAGTACAGCCTTTTCAGCATTCACAAGATTATTGACAATTCCAGAGGAAGGTGATATCTTTTTTATGAATCGGAGAATATAAACGACACTCCTTAGTAGTTTATCCCAAGTGGATATACGCTGGGCCAGTTCACCCAGAACCGATTGTTCACCCAGAACCATTGCAGTGAGCACATTAACTTTGTGTTCAGGCATTTCACCGGTATTGGTGGGGCGAAAAGGTTTTACTGGCCATTCCAAAGGTGGGTGGCGAATCCATGATGGGCCGTTCCACCATAAATCATGTGAAACGAGTTGAGAGGGTAGCATGCCACGAGAAAGGCAATCGCTCGGGTTTTCAATACCGGCGACATGGTAAAAATTTTCCGGAGACAAATTTTCCTGGCACTGAGCTACACGATTGCTAACAAACACCGACCAACGATGCGGTGAGGAATGTATCCAGGAGAGCGCAATGGTAGAATCTGAAAACGCGTATGTTCCTGCAATAGAAAGACGCGCACGATAACTATCTTGAACCGTCCGTATCAACTTTGACATCAAAACTGCGGCACAAAGCTCCAAACGAGCGAGAGTTGTCACTCTCGTGGGAGAAACCTTTGATTTTGCACACAATAACCTCACTGAAATATTTCCAGAGAGATCAGTGGTGTGCAAATAAATCACGCAGCCATAACCATTCATGCTCGCATCGCAGAAGGCGACAACGAGCGCTGTACTGTCCTTTAAGACGCCAACATGGCGGGGGATTTTTACTGTCGAAATTAAAGGAAATTCCTGTGTGAGAGCCGAAAACCTTTGAATAACGCTCTCAGGGGGTATATCATCCCAACCAATGTTACACAGCCATAGCTCCTTAATAAGTAATTTCGCATACAGAATGACAGGGGCGACCAAGCCGAGAACATCGAACAAGCGGGCTACTATGGAGAGTATGTTCCGCTTCGTGCACTTCTCCTGAACATAAGAAGACGTAAAGAAGAAGCTGTCATCAGCTGGTTCCCACGAAAGGCCTAACACCTTAGCGGCATTGTTAGAACCAACAGTAAAGTCCACTGGGCTTCGGTGAGAATCTGGAAGATTCTCAAGTACCACTGAAGAATTACTAGTCCATTTTACCAAATCAAAGGCACCGGGCTTAAACAACGAGATCAATTCTCGCGACAGACGTACGGCACTGGGTTCATCTACAATAGAATATACCAGGTCGTCCATATACAACTTAGACTCTGCCACATTGGCAGCGTCCGGAAAATGTTGTCTCATATCCTGGGCCAACTGTCGAACAGTGCGCATTGCCAAGTATGGACTAGCTGTTAGTCCGAAAGGGACCCGATTGAATTGAAAGGTTTGTATGGGATCGTTGTCCGCGAACCGAAATAGAATTTTCAAATATTTGCGATGCTTGCTTGGAACCTCAATCTGCAAATACATCTGCTTTATGTCTGCAGTAATAGCAATGGGAAAAAGACGAAAGTCTAACAGAAGCAAAAACAGATCGGCTTGCAAATTCGGACCAGTATAAATCACGTCATTTAATGACAATCCTGTATGTGTCTTAGCGCTCGCGTCAAGTACAATCCGAGGCATAGGTTTATCCGGGCGAGTGACAGCGTGATGCGGAATGTAATATCCGTCATCGGTAATATCCGACCTTGAAACTTTTGCTAAATAACCGTTTTCAATGTACTCATGAATAACTTTATTATAATTCTCCCGCAAAGCCGGTGAATGTTTAAATTTTCGCTCCAAAGCCATAAATCGGCGCTGAGCAGTAGCAAGGGAATTACCCAATTGCTTCGGGTCTTTACAGAAAGGTAAAGCAACAGAATACCTTCCGTCGACGGTGCGAGAAATGGATGATATAAATAAATTCTCACATTCCGTCTCTTCCGGACTTAGAAATTGCATGTTGGGTATTTCCTCTAACAGCCAAAATTTTTGTACTAAGTCATTAAGCGCAAGTGCCGAAAATGACGTACTTGTATTAAGCACATTACTAGGGTAGTCACCCATTAACACAAAACCGAAAGTAGTCGCTAATGCCGGAGGTTCGCCGTTACCAGATTCAACCCTGTTCCCTAAATAAATATATGGGAACAGTTGTGCACCTAATACTATATCCACGCATCCAGGAATATTCCACGTTAAGTCAGCGAGAGGTATACCCTTTAAGTAACTCATATCACCCTTGGTTATATAGTGATTAGGTAGCTGATCTGTAATACTGTCAATGACAAGCGCATAAATATTATATTTATTATTCGGGTACACGCGGGACTCAATGTCCAAATAAACGTAACCCAAAATTGGTTTGGATGCTGAACTGATTCCTTTTACAAAGGAATTGTTTAAAGGAATTATTGGTAAGTTGAGGATCTTGCAACAATCAACAGTAATTAAATTGTTCTGTGAACCGTTATCCATTAAGCACCGAACAATAACTTTATTTCCATTTTTACTCTTTGCGAATACTTGCGCGGTTGATAATAGAATCGTATTATGTGTCGCTTTCACAGAAAGGGAACATGAGTTATTTATGTTTAGCGGAGGTTCTTCTAATTGTGTATCACAATTTTCAGATGTCCCTGTAGATGTTCGCGACGTGTGTGCGTGGGTACTTGATGGAGTTTTAGCATTGTTATCAGCACTGCCAAAATGCAACAAAGTGTGATGACGTTTTTTACAAAACTCACAAGTTAAAACCGATTTACACGCGTTTATTGTATGCCCTCCACTAAGGCAATTTACGCAAGCATGTTTTGACTTTATAAATTCAAAACGCGCCTGTGAGGAGCTCATATTTTTAAATTTAACGCAATCTTTAATTGTATGATTAGTTTTATTACAAACAAGACAACAATTGGTGCGCGAAGCCGTAAACCGAGGTACATTCTCGTTGCTAGCAAGGAACGATTTAAAATTTTTATTAGAACGAAATGACGACGTAGTGGACAGTTTTTTACCGGCTTCATTTGAATTGCCTAAACGTTCTAAAATCTTAACCTGATCTTGAACAAACGAGACTAAATCGTCATATGTCGGAATCTCTTTATTTCTGACTGACAGCTCGAAAATCTGTGCGATTTGAAAATCAATTTTTCTAAATGCACAATGAAATAATATAAAATCAGTTAAATTTTCAATCTCTAATTGTTTTAACGCTGCTACTGATGCAGAAAAATTTTCAATAAAAAAGTCAAGACTGCCAGATGTATTTGTACAATTTTTTGCATCAAGAATATTATTTAAATAATGTGTGCCTAGTGCACGTTTATTTTGAAATTTGTTTACCAAAGCATTCCAGATTATATTGTATGTGTCACCTCCAGGTACAATGCCTGAAGTAACCTTTAAAGCGCCGTGTGTCAATTTACCAATTAAATATTGAACACGCTGGGCGTCGGTTAATTGTCTATTATTATGTACATTAGATTTGAAAGCTTGGTAGAAAGTAGGCCAATTTCCCATTTTACCATCAAATGATGGTAATTCCAAAGGTGGCAATTTAATAATACAATGATCCCGCGAATCGTTGCGTGACGCGTTTTGAAGGTTAAATCGACTTCGTTTGACCTTCAAATAAATATCATCAAATGCATTTAATTGTTGGAAATCCGGTTTAAATGAGTCGTCCAAAGTCAACTGACGGTCGTTAAGTTTATCAATAACAGTTTCAAACTGAACTCTCAAGTCTTCAATCATATCCGACCTTGTCATGAAATCTTCATTTTTTCTTGACTCGAAGGTATTTAAATTATTTGATAAATTATACAATTCATTCATCCGCAAAAAAAGATTTTCCTTTTTTGCCGTCAAAAGAGTCAACGTTCTATCCTGAATATCTCCAGAAACTTCTTCAGCAATTCTCGGCATTTTTAATGAGATGACAAAATATTCTTAACCAAAAAAGTATACAATAATGTTGTAAGTATTGTAAATTAGAATTCTCCAAAAATTACGACAATTCCAATATATTATATGTTTCGAATCTACCAAAGAATACGTAAAAAAACGAAACTAAATTCACTATACCTAAATAATATTAAGTAATTTGACTTTAATGAAATTTACCAAAAAAAATACGCAAATTTCTAATGCTAGAAAAATTATTTATGTATGCTAGAAATTGGTACTGATAGGTACTTCTTAAATCACCAAAAAAATTACGTGAATAGAACATCCATTTATCATGTTTCCAAATCTAAATCACTAAATATTAATTAATTTTCGCTAGCAATATATCCGGCTCGAAGGACCAAAATTATGGTTGATGATCTGGCGTGTAGGTAGCACAGATCATCCAGGGAATATTATATTTCCCTATGAAAATGAATTTGTGGATTAATAAATTATCTCTGCAGGGAGAAAAACAATTCAAACCCAGTCACCAAAATACAAATGAACAGAAAAACTCACCCAAAACAATGGCATTCACAATTAGGTCTTCTATTTTTGTCATCAGATTCGGTTTCAGGCAGCAATCAGCAATCACTTTGCATTTGCACTAGATAAGGTTATAACCAGCTCACAAGAGAGAAGAATTATTAATGTCTAAGATGAATCAGCACATTGATTTAATAACACACAGCCGATATTTGTAACATCTTATTGTGACAAAAAATCTGTTTTAGTAATTTTTGTCTTAAATAGACCTCTTTTGACGAAATATCACAGATGAATCTACTGAACAGATGTAAAAGGTGGCCGCAATTTGCTTATCATTCACCTGCAGAGAAAATACTATCCGAAATTGACAAGAGATGTCTCTTTTTGTCCATTCTATATCTTAAAAATCAATTAATTAATTTATGTTTATATATTATATATTATATATTTCGAAATCGAATGTTTTATGAAATTATACGATACGTGTAAAAAATCCAAATGTTTAAATTTAATTTTTAAATTTATTATATTTTGTTCCCAGAAGTTGAGTTTTCATTAAAATGGCGTATTAAATATTACGTCGAACAATCCTCCTTCCCCGCCTTTTACGCCCTATTCCTTCTAAAGATCGCATCGTTACGCATCGGACGCGGATACCCACGCGTACCTCATACCTCTATTTAAATCTTCGCCCAGACAGGTTACAACAACGTACAGTAGGTACACACACCCCAACTAGCAAATAATAACTAAGCCGTCAAAAGGGAAAATAAAGTGTATGAAATCTTTTGCTACTAAAATAATATTATATTCGGACATTTTCATTGGTGTGCAACTATGCTTGATACTATCCTATAATCTATCAAGCATGTACACTAATGTTTGTTTTACAATATGCTTTTATCAGTTATTTTATGACACTACATATGTATGCTTACTTTCCCTATTGGCTACTTTCGACAGGAAAACACATACTCAAAATAATGTACTCTCTCTCTTTTTTTTAACTTCCGATTTAGTTGTCCGGGTTAAATCTTCCCCAAAGGAAAAACTTAACCCTTCCACTCACTTTTCCACAAATGATCATCTAGTCAATCAACATTATGTAAGTGCATTATATAAGCAAAATAAATACAAAACAATACAAGAACAACACGTCAACTCACCAGAGATCAAATGGGAAAATAATTCACCGACTCCAGATATTTTCATATCAGAGGGTTCGGCTCGGTAGAACTTCTAACAGGGCCTATAAATCCTACTGATCCCTCGACATAAATATTTAAAAAATCTTTTGTTATCCTACATGCATTCAAAATGACCGACTTTTGCATCTTTATATATAATTTTTTTGATAGATCTAATACGCCTAAATTTTTAATTAGAGAGCTAGGTATAATGCCAATAGCCGAAATAACGAATGGTAATATTTTTATAGTCTGAGAATGCCAAATTATAAAATATTATTATTATTATCTAGATCGACTGTTTTTTATTTTTGTTTTATGAGTCATAACACCACCATGATATTGTACACGAGATATAAATTATTCTTCTTTAATCTATCAAGAATATACATTAATGTTTGTATTATAGTATGCTTTTTTCCGTTATTTTATAATTTGTATTCTTACTTACCCAATTGGCTACTTTCGAAAAGAAAACACATACTCAATATAGTGTACTCGCTCTCTACTTATCATTATTGTTATTATATAGATCGATTGTTTTTTTATTTTTGTTTTATGAGTCATAATACCACATAATGAGATATATTATCACACACTTACTTTCACATATTTTTGGTTCCTTGGAACGGGCAATTTGCCTAGTTAGGAACCAATAATTTCGACCTGATAAGGTACAATAATCTATAATCAATAAAAATATTTTAATAATATCTTGTATTATATTGCACTGGGTGTATATCTAAAGGAATAAATAAATAAATAAAATAAATACTTGTTCGCACTTGTCTGGATATGTAGATAAGTCCGCCTTAGCCGTTATAATAGCCCCGCAGTTTGCAGTAGGTTGTGAGGTTGAAGATTAATAATTAAAAACGTCAACAAGTTGATCCACATTCCTAATAGAAATATCTCAATACAATGGTTTCCACTTAAAATACTAAATAAATATCATGGAAATGTATTCTAAAGTACTACTTTAATTGACTGAGCTAAGTTCCGTTTTAACTCGACCGTTTTGAATTTCATTTGTCTGTGATTTTTTTTAACGTTCCGTCTTCGTTTCAAGATTGTGGCGTTACTTTTTTCAAATGTTAAATCGTCATAATAATTCGGACTTTCTAATCCAATTTTTTAGTTTTATGATATACATTTCTTATTCCTATTTTCTAATATCATGTCTGAAGAAAGTTTGAAAACGAAAGACGTATTTTATTATGTTGTTTATTTTCTTGATACATTAATAATATGTATTTTCAAACATCATATGATAATTTGGGCTTCACTGGGTACTTTGCCCCCGTGCTGAGTCCCCGATTTACAATTTAATTAAATTCCATAAAAAGACAAATTGAAATAAAACTGAGATGAAATGTGCACTTTCTGCCATGTGCTCTATTCGAAATATCATTTGGAAAATTTAATGCTCTTAATTTTGCGCGAAGACACAAAAAATTTTTCAAATGAAAATGTTCTGCGCTTCGCGACTTCTGCCTTTGAAATTTCAGAAAAAGTAAGGTTAATTTTTTGTTGTTGTTATTAATACCGGTTTATGAGTAATAAACAGGGTGTCCGGGGGTAAAGTGCCCAAACGAACTACTTTTATCGAAATTTCAACGTTGAAAGGCAGCTTTCAGGGTCATAAGTTAAATTGTGTATGCAGAAAATAATATTCTTTCATGGAAAAGAAAAACAACCATTTTTTAATTTTTTTTACTTCGATTCGAATTTCCTTCGATACATAATTCACAATCCTTTTTTAAATCACGGTAATCAATAGTCTATTGTATTACTACGACAAATTCTTATATTTATGTTTTAAGAGAGTCGATGGAGTACTATAATATTAATAGTTACAAACTATGTTTTATCATGATCAAAAACTAGGTGAAGTTCTGAAGGTGAAGATATTTGTTATTTTCCAATTGCAGGAACACTTTGTAAAATCCTTCACACTCCAGTCGAATTTCCCAGTTTTTTTATGTTACAGATGGACGTAGATGGCATCGTAAGTATCGATCATATAGGTTTTAGTGTTATCGGTATTATCTGACAGATGGGTAACCGACGTTTTGATCAAACGATCGTAAGCAAAAAGATCGCATTCAGAATATCGTGTGTAAAACAATCGTAATCATATGACCGTATTTTTTTGATCATACATTAAAAAATATGTTGAATAATCGATATTATGAGATGAGATTATTGACTATTTACTTGGAATAGTTCACATCATTGCTTACTGAACAACTCCAATCTTTTTTTATTGAAAAAATTAAAAAGATGGTTATATACTGTACGTGCACAATTTTATTTACTTGTATTATCTACATATACATAGTTATTGTTAAATGTTACATAGATTTGCGTAATATAAACTCTGCAAAACCGGCATTTAATATGATAACGACAAGTATTAAAATTTATTGTTCGGTATGCAGTGTATTGTAAGAAAATAAATGATAACACGTAAATTATATCAATTACGGGGGGCCACAAGATTTTGAGAATCAGAAAGATTTTGAGAGTATAATACAAGGTGAAAAATGATCCTGTTAAAAAAGTGATAGCACGACAATTTCCCGTTAAAATATTAGTTATTCAGAAAATATGGAAAACCCGTGTTCATTTCCTAATAAATGTCATCACGGAGTGTGACAATGTCAGTATATCAATACAAATATTTGTAAGAACGCGTGTTCCGCGGTCCTCACAAAATATTCGCTTTATACTTTGTTAGGAACTCTGTCGATTCATTCATCAAACGCATGTAGTCCCATTTTTGACAGAAAAACGATTAATTTGACCAGATTTATAATACATATTAGTAGTTTTTTGAGTTTTTTATTATGATCAAATTTAATAATATAATTATTAAGTTCTGCAAGTATATTTTGGTTTTTGTTATTGTTACAGCTGTTTCGACTTTCAAGACCATTTTCAAACTGTCGTTTTAGCCACGTTTAGACGACTTATTTATATGATTATATTTTACCCCCTCCCAATTTAAAATGATTTATTACCGGTTAAACACTGTAACAATAACAAAAACCAAAAATACTTGCAGAACTTAATAATTTTACTATTAAATTTGATTTTAATTAAATTTTAAAAAAATGGAGTTCTACGAATTAAACACAAAAACAATAAAAAATTACTATGAGTTTTAATCCGAATTTTTCGGTAATGGATTCTTGAAAAATAATAATACATTTATATACAGTTATTTTTATACAGGGTGTATAAGGACATACCCAGCGATTACTGAAAAAATGTACACGTCATTTTGCTGTCCGGTGACAAGAATCGGACATGACCCATATAACGTTTTTCTACAAAGTATGGCCTTCGAAAGGCCTTTGAAAGATGGGCATTGTACCGTGGCGAAATTGGATAATACGTTTTGAAATGATTTTCTTGTTACCATTTCATGTTATAGTACCTATCTACGAATATTTTTATACTTTATGAAACAAATTGTATAATGTTTATCAACATGCAATGAAAAAATATCTTTTTTGTCTTTTGTTTAATTTGGTTCCAAGTTTCACGTAAACCAAACATTAATTATCTGATTTCACGGTATCATAATTATATTTTAAAAGTATTGGAAATTCGTAAGTAAGTCGTAAGTCACTATATTTAAGTCTTAGATGTAATTCACTATTTTTAATTTAGAATTTATGAGACGTAGTCGTTAGTCACTAGAAATAAGTCTGATTTCTACGAAAGATTTTTCACGAAAACGGCGCTGTAAAAATTAGCCAATTATTATTATTTTTAAGACGGCAGCATATAAAATAAACAAAAAAAATTGTAGACATATCAACGGTAATATAGTCCGTTACGTTATTTCCAATTCTAGCCATTTTAGGAATCCTGTAATTTGGAGAGGTAGAAGTTTTCAAACATATTTCGATTGGCAGCGTCGTTATTTGGAGGTATTAATTGAGAGTGGAAAAATTGAACATCCAATGAAGCACCAGGAGTTCTTGTAAATGTGGAAAATCTTCTAAACCTTGCTCTTTTGGCAACTTTTATTTTGTTATGACCATTGTGGCGTTTGCAATTCAAATTACCATTCGTAAATTCATTCATTCATATATTACTCATCATTAATTTATTATCTTAACTATAAATTGGAATCGGCTAATACTCTTGGAAGCTTAACAAATGTTGCCAAGAAAAGCGCGCAGCTTTCTTCTCTGGATTTTCTCAGATCGCAAAATCAGTTTCAAGGTTAGCTTATAAATTGAACTTTTATGAAGAACACGAGAGTGCATATCGTTGACGGCAATCCATCACCTCGTACGTAACAACAGCGCGTAAGTCGTCCTGCAATGCCATTCGACGGCGGTGACAAACATGCATCGATCTGATTAAAATAGGACTTTTTTAGTGTCCTACAACGTAAATAGTATCTCAATTGCCTTAAATTTGGATAAAATCATCGCCCATCTCAGTTATTGCCGCTTAGTCAACAGTCATTGCGGCAACAAATTAATTCTCTAATTGCGACGGTTGTGTTGAAAATTTTGAAGTTTCATAATATAAAAATTTACTATATATATTTATAGATTAAGTAATGATATTTTGCAAACATTGTTTTGTACACTTGGTAGACGTTATTATTAATCTTATTGACTTACGCGTTGATACACTTCGTTGCGTTTCGTTCCATTGTATTGGAAAACGTGATATGCGCGCTGATTAATTATTTTTGATTTTGTGATGGAATTACTACTAATGAAGGTGAATCTAATATAATAAACCTCCCAATAAGTTATACGACGTTCTTAAGCTAAAGTACGAATTATTTTTCAATTTTGCAGAAACAAAACATTTTTATACGATTTAATCAGAACACGCAAAACTGTTAATAACTTAGGCGTATTACAATACACACCAGATGAAATTATACGCTTTGATACAATCTTGAAGACGATTTCGCCAAATTGTTACGACGACCGAAATTGTCAAATAATATGAATTATAATAAAATATTCGTAAACTCAAAGACTAAGGAATCGAAGAAAACATTTACAGGAACTTAAAATGTGTAATATCGCAAGATTTTCATAGTTATTACGATTCTTTACTGTATCAATGACTTTAATTTTGTTATATTTTATACTTCATTATTATAATGAGAGGTACCCTACTATATACATCTTTCTATTTTATTTAAATATCAATAAAATATTGATGCATTTAATTTTTAAATTCTCTGTTTCGTCGATTTTTTTTTATTTCTTACGTAGGTACCTACTGTTTTATTTATCTTCATACTTTTAATGTGACGTGTAAAATCTTAAATTTGTTAAAAAATATTATTAATTTGTTTTTGAAATAAATACCACCTTTTCCACAAAATTCACGTCATTTCATACTATAATGATATTATCTACCTATCTACCTACAAGTAGAGGAAAGGAAGCATATTCGGAATACCATTTACATTTTAGGGTGCAGAAAATAAGATAAAAATGTTTTTACGAATAAAAGTCGATTTAAATGTTAAGAAACTAATAGTTTATTAGGAAACGAGAACAGAAATTAAAAAAAAATATATTACAGTGCTTTTAAAAAATAAAAAATTAAAGAATGAGAAAAAATGCGTTTTTTTAAAAGTGCATGTAATTCGGAATAGTATATTCCAAATTATATTCACTTTTAATATTTCAGAATATAATAGTGTCTTGTTAATTATTTGCAATAATCACATACATACTCTTTTGTTTCGCATCCGGCACATTCATTGTGTACCCAGAGGTTGCACATTAGGCACTTGACCCAAAGTTCTCCCCTTACATCCTGACTGAAAGGACCATTGCAGAAAAAGCACACTGCGTCTTCATCGTTTGGTTTATTAGTTCCAGGAGGGATGACTATATCAGAAGAGGAACTGTCATCAATTACTTCCGATGCAGAAGAATCCGAGTCAGTAGCAATATCTGTCGTTTTTTTCTTTTTGGAATTTTTTGTACCCTTGGGCTTGTTCTTGGCAGTCCTCTTTTCCTGTTCATCTATTAGTTGCTTCTTGTATGGAGAACTTGATATAACGGTTGAAACCGCTGATTTACGCCCTCTATTGGATGTTTTTTTCCAAGTTTGCGGAATCGGGGAAACATCAAATGGGGTAATGATAGTGCGATTGGGTCTTCCACGCGAAGTCGACGGCTGGGGTTCAATCGCGACCAAGGAAGGACTTTGTTCTTCGGGTGAACTTTCCATTAAAGCTAATGAACGTGCTTCAACTTCCATCATGGGTGTTGTTGACGCTTCTGCACAATGCTGGACTTCAGACTCTTCAATTTCTGCAGCAAAAAAGTCAGCATCGCTAAAAATATGCCGGTTGAAGGGATAGATTCCACTAACTTTGAATCCATTTGCTGCAATCTCTCCGGTTTGGCATTTGCGATAAGCATTTCCAAATAACTCCGTTATGTCATATACTGACAAAGCTCGTGCGTTATTACGTAGCCACATACAAATTTCTTCGCTATAATAGGCCTTCAGAGGACTCATGAATGACCTGTCGAGGGGCTGAATTTTGTGTGTGCAGTGAGGAGGGAGTGATATTATGGAGACGTGATTCGCTCTAGCCAAATCTACAATCTCCAAGTTTTTGTATGGCTATAATGACCATCCAAGATTAACAAAACCGGAGAGCTCTCGCTTGGTTTAGTTTTCTCCATGAAATGTAAAAACCATTGGGTAAATAGGTGAGTTTGTATCCACCCAGATGGATGACATACTCCAACAGATCCAGCCGGGGCTCCTTTCATGAGCTGTAGATTCATATTTTTGCGGGGGAAAATTATCATTGGAGGCACATATATGCCTGATGCGCTCATACAAACCACAATAGTTATAAGAGACCCTCGTTCAGCCGAAGTTAGTGCACCGATTTGTTTTTTACCACGGCGTCCAATGATTTTCGGGATTTTACTTTGAACGATAGATAGTCCTGATTCATCTACGTTGAATATACGGTCGGCGGGGTAGTTTTTTTCTGAATACACATTTTCTAGTATGTCGTAAAATGTGTCCAATTTTTCTTTGGTAAAACCGATGGCTCTTGCAAACGAGGTTCCTGTAGGTTTTCTCATAGATAACACATTTTTGTGTCTATTTAGGAAGCCTTTCAACCAGTATCTGCCAGCAATTCACGATTTAAAAGGAGTTGGATGATTATTTTTAACAGCCACTTGATAAGACAATCGTCGGATATCCATTTGTGTTAGACCATAGAATTTTTTTCCATTACAAGGGCGTAGTCTACCAATTGTTTTTCGAACTCTGCACTAAAAACTGGTTTTCGGCCAATTTTCTTTGAGGTTAAAGTCAAAGGGTCCGCATCTTTTTCAGATACGAGTCGAAACAAAGTAGTACGTGGGACTTTAAAGTGTTTAGCTGCCATCAAATATCCCATTTTTTTATTGCGAACAGCACTAATGGCTTCACACACATCATTCGAATCCCACTTCTTCCTTTTCTGGTACAAATTTGGTGACGACATCTCTGTAAAATTAAATAAAAGTACTTTAAAAAATGAATATAATTTGGAATACTATTCCGATTTTGCATCACATTCCGTATTCCGCATTAGCAACATATAACCTAAAAGATCTTTCTTATATCACATGTCAACGTATTAAAAAATGCAAAAACGAAAGCCATACTATAAAAATATAACTCTTTCTGAAGTGATTTCATTTGTAATGTTATAAAATAGTTTGGAATATGGGGTGATTATATTGGATTAAAAACTCACCGAAAAAGTTTTGATAGGAGCAACTTCACAAAACACGTCAGCATTCATCCGCAGACACAGGAGAACTATTATACCGGCCAAAATCAAGGCTCACAGCCATAAATGAACCTACACCTAGATCGTCATCTTCGTGCTTTTAGTACTGAACATATTTCGTCCGACGGATTTTTTTGGAACTAAGAGAAAAAGAAAGAGAAGAGAATATGTTGTCACGACGTCACAAACCATCGACCAAAGATAGAGGAAAGTAAAAAAAAAAAACGGTACTACCATAGACAATATAAATACGGTCCCCATTTATTAGCCTAAAATATTATTTAAAAATGAAAAACTCGTAATTGCATGAATTATTTTATTACTCAAACACAGATAACACAAAAAGGGACATACAAGCTTGTGTAAACACAAAACACATTTTAAATGACAATAAAATGTTAACACACCAAAACAGAATATTAGAATATTATTTCCTTTAGAGAAAAATAAAACAGTTGTATATAGAAGCGTATGAAGGTATACGCTTCTACGTCCATTTTGGCAGCAATGGGCCCGCTGCTGAGTTCAGGGAAGACATTAGCTTCTGAAATAAATAAACATCACATCATCACATTACTCAAACAAAACATAAAATATTATATCTGTAATTCAGTTGCTGGGTTTGAAGAAATAATAATTCTATTGAATGAATATCTTTATCATAATAACGACTCAAATCAACGTCTATTCTTTCATTCTATCTCTCTAATAATAAATAAAGTTAATGATAAGTTACATTAGAAACATTAAACAAACAGAGGGAGATTCGCACCTGCATTTTGGTTAACATCCCGGGTCCCTTGTGCACCAGGTAAATCCCGATATATTCCGATATCTGGAAGATTAAGGGTCGGCAAAGCATCTTTTTTCAACGAGCCACAAGTCGTTTTTAATTTTTTTGCAAAATGCGAACTTTGCAAAAAAACTATTTTCACTTTTCACAAATATTTACGTCGGCGAAGAACCATAAACATGTGGTGTTTTGACTTTTGTTACCACAGATATCCCATTTTATACAACTCAGTTCTTCTATGGCGTTCAAAGTGTTCCTATTGGATATTGGCATTTTAAATATTGCTATGACGTCACCAAAGCACCACCATTCTAGGACCAAAATTTAGGTCGGAGTCGACCCCCCCTGCTCACAGCTTCGACTTTCAATAGTTATAATTATTACCGATAGATTCCGCCACCCGAACCGAAGATAAGACGGTATTCCGAATTACCAACAGTATTCCAAATACGCTTCCTTTCCTCTATAAATCTCGGCGTAAGTCAAAACATTTTCCGTTTTTTACTGAACGTCTCCGCTTAAGTCACTTATTATTTTATTTACGGTTGGAAACATTTATGCATTTAAATTAAAATTAAAATAAAATTCTAAAATTCAGAGGCTATACAGACTAGGTAATAAATATAGTTCAATCGATGTTTACCGCCACCACATAATGATAAAACTAAAAAAACAATATATTACAATATTTGTAACTGATCCACAAAATGTATTTTTTATTACATGCACACAATTATACATGTATATAATTTTTTGATAAAACTCCAAATCGGACGTAATATTTAATATAAGTTTATCATTATATAAGAAATATTTGAATGATGTTTTTATGTAGTTTATATTATTATTTATACTTCTTATTACAAATTACGTATTACAAATCTGTTCCATTAATTTATACTATTTTCATGCCATCTGCTCTTTTAAAACTTGCTTATTTATTTTTACCCTTTTCTTGTAATATGTAGGTACATCTAAATGGAAAATTTTATCTACCACGTAATATGTTTAGTTTGTTGTTGTTGTTTTAAAAATAAAATAAAACCTTCTGTTGGCACTGTATTATGCATTAAAATATGAATCAAGTAAAAGCCCATCAAGGCATTTAAATAAATATATAATTAAAAGGCAAAATAAAATGATTTACCGCAAAAAACGGATTTTTATCTCTCGTGAAAAGTGGCCAAATATGATTTACGCGGTGATGGATTGCCGTCGACGATATTGTTGTATTCTAAATTTGTAAATGTTCACTAAGAAAGATGGTTTGATTTTGGTAACCTGTTTTTATAATAAAAAATAGTGTATCCACCTGTGGCTTCTACAGCTTAATGATTTAGAGCCGTAGTCCGGTTAGCGGAAAGTCCGGCGAGCAAATCCCTCATAACGTCACACAATCAGGTGAGGAAAAAGCCTCCTGGGCTTTAAACACCACGGCTACGGGAGCTTATGCGAGGTGTCACGTAAATAAATTTAAAAAAAATCGCCCTGGAGGTAACCATTTTTCCCGTGTGATTTTAACTGGCAGATATTTTAGTGAGATTTATAAATTTTACAATTTTCAAGAAAATAATGTTTGCATGTCTGAAAAATTGAGATAATTACGTAATACATATTCTTTTTAAACATGATAATTTACTAAACACATTTTCATAACATGTAAATTTAAAAAAATTATATATTTCAAAGCCGTAATTATGCGTACCAAAGGCATGAATATTCAACTTTTTGTTTATTAAGCTTTCAGACAATTATATATTTTCTGTCGATGTTATGTTTTTTAAAAGTTTCTGGCCCACTTTAAAACAGGTCACCTTCAACATAGTTGAACTATAATACGCATGTAATAATAAGTAAGTACTCAAATGTATAAATATTTAATATTTGAATTTTCTATGTATTTTATCCTTGTCTTTAATTTAGACGTTTTATGGTGGACATTAATGTGTTCTGTATTTGGAAAAATAAAATTTTCACCTAAAGTGGTGTTCCAAACGTTAGAAAAAATACATTTCAACCAAGGAATTAAAAGTGAGCAAGTCTGTCAATTTTTACTTGAACTGCCTTAGGGTCTTCTATACATAGTTGAAAAGTTATCAACCACTTATCGGATATCATGTATATACCTATATAAGCGGGTTGCCGGAAAGAAATGAAATAACAACTATTGAAATACTCTTTAATTTTATTTACAAGTTGAATAACGTAATTATTATCATTCGATCCAATTAATATAACATGAGGTAAGCGGTATTAACCTGTGGTCAGCCGCAATTGATTGCAGTTAATCTTTGGCAGCCCGAACCAGTGGGCAACCGAACACCCGTTGGAACTACTAAGCTTAAAATTAAATCGACTTACATTCGGTACATCGGTCAAATGGTTCAAAAGTCAGCGTTTTGTACCAATCCGTACTGAATCGTATCGTCATTATTCAAAATTTGAGTCAAAATTTAAAATGACTTTAATAGCAAAATGCAATTTAATAGCTTGATTGATGACGCTTCTTTTCATACTTTTTTTTACATACACAATATGGAATAGTGCCTGCTAGTACAGCCGTTTCATGCAGATTATCAATCCCACTTCAATGGAAAAACAACCTCTTCGCCGGCAGTGGCGGCTCGTGACTTTTGGGTGTACTAGAGTGCCAATATTACAAAAAATGGCATTATTGCTGTTGTTGTAGTTGAAAACCTATTTTTTTTTTGAAAATTCGATTTTTTTAGGAATATTTTAAGAAAATTTGTGCGGCTCATTGCCAAACTGAAATTTCTTGAAAATCTTCATACAAAAATTATTGAAAAAAAATCGATTTCAGCTGCGACAACACAAATAATGCCTTTTTTGTTATACTAGCACTCTAGTACGCCCAAAAGTCACTAGCCACCAACGCTCTTCGGTAGGTACCCAACTTCACGGAAATTAAATTACTTATAATATTTTTAAATGAATATAACCCCCAACCCAAATTGTACTTTCTGTACTTGATCAAAAAGTAGGAATATTTTCAACTTAATATGTTTAATGTCCTCCACGCTAGATGTTCACCTATGTTGTGATAAATACATAAAAAATATTCAAAAATATAATAAAAACATTCACTCAAATAAATATTCTCTTCTCCAGAGAAAGTATATAATATGTCCTACACGTTAGTAGTTCACATGTGTTGTGGATGATTAATCTTTAAATCATTTATTTTTTAATTGTCCCTCTCTAAAAAAAATCCCCTTCATTCAACATTCCATCTGTATGAACTCGATTCCAATTTAAGATATAAGTAGTAATGAAATTTTCTCCTGTATTAACTTGACTATTTGGCAGTTCATCCGTCTGTAAAATTTATTTACTATGTTACGGTTCCGGTTCAAGATGGTGGCATGTTAGATACTACCATTTTTGCCCACCAGGTTTCGAATGTTTGTGTTTCCTACCACGACGTGTCAAATATGAATCATCAAAATTAAGGGCCTGAAGAAGGTTTGAAAAAAGAATTGCCTTTGTGATGATGACATTTCTCTGGACAAAATGTATAATTTATTATCAGGACTTTAAAAAAATGTTATGTAAAAATTTCCATTTCTCCTATATTGAAAAATAGCTACACGAAAGAGAACAAATTATTATTTAAATGAGACATCTTACCTAATCCAACCTAACCAAATCTAATTTAACTTAACGAACCTAACCCAACCTAATCTAACGGAACTTTACCTTATCGAACACGTCCGTATACGTGTGTTTTTTTTATACAATTACTAAAGAGAAAAAAATGTCGAAAATAATGAGAACATATTTTGTAAGAGGATTTATCAAAGATAACATAAATTAATTTTCGCAAGATATTGTTTAAATAAGCGCCTTATATTTTCCCAGACTTATCATCTTACCGTGTAATATGACTCCCAAACTCTGACGTTTAAAGCTGTTTCATGTGGGTACCTACTCAAATAAACACTACAAAATTCGGTATCTAACGTCCTTGGTTTTATTCATTTATTTATGTACACCATAACCACAAGAGCGATGTGTACCATGATATTTAATTAACATCATTCCACAAAATATTAACTTATGAACATTACATACTGGTTTAAAGCCAATCATCATCCCATATTTTTAGGTTCTATAAATTTGAAAAAGTATAGCAAGCGATCGCTCAAGACGTTATTGCAAACTTGGTATAATATGCCAAAAATAATGTAAGACTTCTCATAAAGTAAATGTTAATTACACGAGTGTTATATCCAGCTTACGAAGCCTTTGGGCTGAGGAACGAAAGAAAAGGGCTTTTTTCGATGAATTAACAAATAAGAACTTGGATATTCAATAGAAACTTTGCCGATTGTTAAATAACAAAAGATTTCAGGATACTGAAAAATTATCAGGTAAACCGATATTCGAGAACTTATCTTACTTAAATAATTGTGAACCCCCTAATCTGGTATATATAAAATATGTGTCTTGCTAAGTTATTACACATTCATTTATTTTTTTGAAGGCAAACATTCCCGGGTTGCAAATAACCTGATAAATTAAAAAATCTACCATATAAAATGGAAAATGTTGTTTTTGTGTTGATGGAATAGAACCTAGACGCGATGCCAACTGAGCCGCTGAAAAAACATATTATACTCACAACTCTTGACAATTCTTGCTACATTCATTCAATACGTACCTGGGTACTTTTCTGTTGACTCGACGCTGTATGAACTCTTGACACCAGTCGACTCTGTTTCACTAGATTATTTTACATTTTCATGGGTTGGCCCTGACATTTTCTCCCATTCTCGCGTCGCATCCAAGCGTCGAAGGTACATTTCCTTACATTGTTAATAATGTTTACATCAGCTTGATTATGTCGGATCTCGTCATAAAATGAATATTTTAAATTCAATATAGATTTTACCAAGAGGGAAATAATTTTTCGTACAAGAATGCCGAGTGAGATTCTGTGATTTTGGCTCTTCATGCAGCTCGGAACCGTTAAGAGTGTGGGAGTCTTTTCCATGTCCACCATGACAATTGGAGTGAGTGTCATGAAACACTATAAATATACAATAAATACATAATCATAAATTCGTACAGTTCAATTTTCGTCTGATCATTCGTAAACTAAATATCAAATTGTCGCTGTTTGGTTTTGAGGTGAGAATAATATGCTTAGTTCCTACCGGGATATCATTTATCCGGTTCGTACCCATCCCTAACCATAACTATTTTTGATGGTTTAGAAAGGTAATAAAATACCTAATATAATTTCTAAATAATTTTACAAAAAAAAAAATAAAAATTTGATAATATCAATGTATATAAATAATTCTTCAATATGTTTAAATATTTGATAATTCAAAACACATAAAATTCTGTTTTTCTTCCTTCATGTAATTCGGATCCGCTTTAATAAATACTTTCCTACAACCCCTACCTTAACCCGCCTCACAATGCTACCCAACCGTGTGGTGACTAGCTCCCCTGCCTTTACATTGTAAGATCACTGTACAGACAGGATCCCGAAAAAAGGCCAATCAATTTTTTGGGAGTATGACCGCTGCACTTTCTGCTGCAATTTCTAGTTCAATATCAAATATCAGCTCGTGAAAGAGAGATTGAAACATGAACAATGCTGTTAGGTTTTATTCTTAGCGCATCGATTCCTTTTAGCGCCTTTATTTTCTTATTGCTAGCTAGTATAGATTAAGTAAACTTATATTACTGATACTATATTATACAATTATCATTTTAAAGCCTTCATTCGAAGTTCAACACATAGTCTTTCTTTCTCAGCATGTTTAGCTCTACGGATAACTGAGAATTCCATGTTAGAGTCCGTTCATGTATTGCGAATATATTAATTAAAATAATTAATATTGTGAATACGTTAATGTACTGAAGAGTGATCATTTATTGAAAGAAAACTAATGCTGCCATTTTACATAAAACCTTTCAACTCCGAGGCCACAGACAGTTAAAGCAGATTGGTCAACTATGTTCAAGATTGATATTTGAAATGAAATCAAAAATGCTAATTGGTTGTCTAGAGATGTGGAATATTCCTATTTAATAAACTAAAATTTATTCACACATATTTGACATAAAATAATTAGGTCTCAATTGCCGAATGGTTAGAGGCGTTGTCCCGGTAAGACAGATCCTCGGGTCGTTTCCCAATTGAGACTGTTACCCTTTTTTTCTGTGACTTGTTTTGTTTCATAATTTTTAGATTTCAGATTTATTAGTATTATCTTCTTCTTCAATGAAATATTACATACATTTTTCATCGATAAAAATGTTGATTTTTAGGTTTTTTTGAATTTATAATTATTTTAAGTTGAGAACTATTCCGGGAATCATTTAAATTCCCTCGTTGAAAGTAACCTCTTCTTAATTCGTACTTCAATCAAAAATTATAAAAATAGTTACTTTTTCGTGGCTTTTAAAATCAAATTGACAAAGCATACATACATAAGTAATGAAAATTCGAAGAAAAAACAATTAATTACTGAAGTATTTTTTAAATCCTTCAGCAATCTCTCTAATGGCCACCATTCAAAATTGAAACAAAATTGTTAATTTGAAAGGCAGAAGATTGACCAGATTATCGCTGAATGATTGAGATTTTTTTGATAAAATTCTTAAATTCAAAAATTGTTAGCATTTCTATGGTGAGTATTGTGGCAGTGAATAGGTACGTGAGTATCTTAACATCTAGTGTGGCATTTCGGTACCTTCGGTTTTTTTAATATTTTAAATTTGATTGCGCACTTCTGAAGGTTTATTTTTTTTAATCTGTTTTTATTATCATTTCGCAATCAATATATTATAAAAATATTTGTACAATGTGCGTGCCGCTCAACTCAAAAACGAGTCCCGGTACGATGAAGATATTTATATGGTGTGGTAGCTCTCTATCCCCCATCCATTAAGAAGGTTCCCGTTTTTACCTGAAAGGCGTGTTTTTAAGATATAAGGGCTTTATATTTCACCCTCTAGAAATATCTAGAACAGTCCTGTACATTCTAGTGCATTCCACAATATCCCAGAACATCACGGAACATTCTGGAATGTTCTTTAATAGTCTGTAACGTTCGGAAACATCCAGGAACATCCCAGATCATAAAGAACTAAAAAAGTAGTACAAGCCGTTTCCTGATAAACTTTTAGTAAATTCTTAATCGTGACAATATATTGGTATCTCTAATCTCTACATAGTATAAAACAATGTCACTATAGTTAGAGTCAAAGTCACAAAGTCACTAGTTTTACTTAGTTCTTCTAAACTAGGCAACGGGGTTATAGGGTTTTAACCAACATTTAGAGAATCTCTTCCGGAAGGTTTATATATATAATATATGGATATTATATTTGTTGAATATAGAGAAAAGTCGAACAACGCCGGCTACACGTCAGCTAGTTATTTTATAAACGAAGTTAAACATGTATTTGTTTCAAAAACACCTACAATATTTTTGTAGATGTGAAGTGTATAGGGGATAATTAACATTAGTTCAAATTAATATGAGTTTTTGCAACAATGGAACCACAGTTGACTGCAGAACAATGACTGATACAATTCAACTGTTGTTGAAAAACAGAGTTTTCGCAGCCCGATTTCTCGAGGTATTGTTGACGACATTTCAATGGAAATACGTTGAATGGCGGTGTGTTACATACATGTTATTTTCCGCGACATAATTAATTTGCTCGCAAACAAAATGTTTTACGCAATTAAGTAATTTGGTAGCTACTTTGTACCCTGGTTATATGTTATACAATTCTATTAAGAGCGCTTTTTTCGTACATATGTTAATGTTGGATTTGGAGCAAAAAAAAACTCATCCAAACTGAATTTTTTCTTTTATCGGGTATAGAAAAAACATCTAGTACGCTTCAGAAGCGTTTCTTTATTATTTACATTATAAAATATAATTCTTCAACTTTGTCTATTATCGATAATGGTATTTTTTCTACTCTACTGCATAGCGTCATTACAGACAACGGTCATAACAGTCATAACAGTAGTAACACGAAAATTACTGTCATAAGAGTCATAATATTCATAACACAACAATTATAGTATAATTATAGCGAAATTATTTATTCGAGACATCATTTGATTATTCGATTATGTACATCACTAGTTCGAAACGTTGCGGTTTCGGACGGTTGCCTCCCGCCCAAACCCTTTACATCGAGGACGCTCTTGTTACCCTGCTCTGCCTCCATTCTGATTATTATCATTTTCGCCACATATGTCACTCTATCGAAGCGAGAATCAAGTTAGCCTAGAAGCTGGGCGTACTATACAGGGCCCGCAAATAGTTTAACATTACACAATTACTGTTCTGTACAAATTCCAAGTGCGCCCACTGTTAAATTTGGCTGCCAATGGTTTGGAGCCCCAAAATACTTGAAAAAAAACCCTTGACTCTTCATAAACCGGCGGTCCGTGTGATAGATTTTCTTATCAAACGAATTGAAATCTTTAGAGTACATGCCTTCATTGTTCTACTGGTATTTCAATAAAAGATTTTCACGTCGACAACCTTTCAACGTAGGAAAAAAATGATATTTTAGATCGGCTTGTAAAGGCCCAGGAATCCATAAGTATTTATTATTATTCATAAATAATCGAGAGATGTTTTTCAGAACCTCATAAAACACGTAGGTACACAAAAATCTTTAAAATATTTAATAAAAACGTTACAATAATTAACACCAGAAAAGATCTCGTGGTCCCGAGGAGCTTACTGCAAAGTATTAAAACACAATACATATTTATTTAGAACAAAAGATATATATTAAAATTCCCCCCGAAATAAACGTTAAAACCTGCCAAACGTCATTCACCCATCATATAATAAACAAACGGATAATTGATTTCGGTAGAGGCGTAGAGGGGAGTATTTAAAATTATTTAATAATGTTAATTTAACCTAAATAATGTTAGTATAATTTAATTTTTATACACACATAAAAAATGTGTTAATATGACTTAATTTTTATAGGCACACACATTTAAAGGAATTTGGAAAAAAACAATAATAACAGAATAATTTATAGACAAAGCACAACTAGAGCATTTTGTTTCTTAGAAAAGGCAATCTGCATAGATTAGAACTAATTTTCACATTCACATCGCGGTAGATTTCGAAGGATATACAAATAATAATCATTTTTTATATTTTATTTAACGCAATACAATATTATCCGTTTTAATGACTGACTAAACTAAATACTAAACACACATACCGATGCATTTGTAAGTACTACTATCAACATTATTTTTTGTAAATAGTAATTTTAATATACTCATAATATACCTACCTGCCTTGAAATTACATCTTATTAAATAATATGTTACTTATCAAATATCATGACCCAGAATGGATGTCACCGCAAGCCACTGATATGTTTAAAGTATCTACATACATTTGCTATTGTATGTTTGAAACTGCAAAATAATTCATATTCACGCACTTTTCGTATGAATGCCGACATTAATTTTAGTGAAATTTTACCTCAATTCTATTTCACATAAATTTTGCATGCAGTTTTGGTATCAACACATTTCGCTGTTAATAAATTGATTTACCTTAAAAGCTTCTCATAAATATGCACGGCACACCGTCAGTTTGAAATTCTAGTATTATTGTTGTGAAAATTTTATCATTTTAGTGCGAAAATTAATAATCCATACATTTTTATCAGTATCTACCCTCAGTGGCACAATGGCACTGTAGTGTTAGGTACTAAAAAAGCTACGTTAAGACGAGACAATATATAATAAGTAAAGCAGCCATGCACAAAAATATGCGATGCGCGGCTATGGTTTATTAGACAGACCTGCGGTTTAATTTTCCGTATCAAATATCTAAATTAAAGTGGGAATCTTAAAGACATAAGTGATAATGTCGTGTAAAAACAATACTTAACGCGCCGCTCGGCGTAATGTACTGACCTACCGTCGACTTAGGCCCTAACAGGCCTAGAAAATCTATTTTTCCGTAGCGTTTATTTTAATTTCTTCTGCTGAACGTATTACTAAAATAGCAAATATTTCTAGAGGGATCCCTTGGGAACTTACTAATTCATCTTCTAGAAAAATAAAATCTGTTAAATAGTAAGTTTTATAAAATTTTCAAGCCGTTTTACTTAAAATATTTGAATGGTAAGGTTTATTTTTATTAGTCTTAAATATAAATAACTTACATCCCTGGGGATCCCTATAGAACCATTTGAGATTTTCGGAATACGAAATAATTGAAATGCGAGCGTCGAGCAAACCCTCGTTATTAGAGTCTTATGTAGCCTTAAACATAATTTATTGATTGCCACGAGTGGCTCTTTTTACCTACTTACTATTCACGCACTTTTTCTGACAACGCCAACCCCATTTTCAGTGATTGGAAAGGAGTTTGGATAGGAAAGTGATGAAGTACCTGGCTATTGAGATCTAGTCAAAAGCCATTTCAGATTCAGATTCTGAATGTCTGTCTTTCACCGGGGCGATACTTAGAACATCTTTCACCGTGGAACGTGTCGCAAATATAATATGTAGGTACCTATTATTTTGACCTGTTAATTGAGAAATAAGACAAAATAATAAAATTACATTTATTTGCACAAGCTGGGACCTCTGCGTTGAACTCACGACTTCTGCATTCGTAATCGAGTATTTTAATTTTTAGACCACATAGACCATTAAAATAAATGTAGTAGATATACTAACATATTGTATTTTAAAGCGGCGACATTACGCTTCTATATTAAAATTATTAGCTGTGTAACGGACGTACTGCTCCGTGATCGGGCGCGGTCGCCCCATATTAAAATCTTTTATTTGCCTTAACTTTGCATGTCCTTAAATTAAATAAACTGGAGTAAATGTATGTAAAATTAAACTATAAACCCTAAATTATGTAAAAATGAAAATGTCAATATATGAAAAGATAAATTGTGTAACCCTCTGTTTGTAAGAATGTAATGTTAAAACAATAAATGAAACGTCGGAGCTTGGCTAGGAGACACGGGCAGAGAAGTATACCGAGAGAGCTGGTGGATTAATAGCATTTAATTCGGGCGCGGTTATGAGAATCGTGCTTATACGAGAGGGAACGTTCGGCCGCGACCCGAAGCAAAGGGCCGTGCGCCGTCATAGCGTGCGAGGTGGTTTGCCGCCCGAACGTTCCACAAGCGATTCTGAGGACCGTGCCTGAACAAGAGAGACCGTGGTCACGTTCGACCACAGGGCCCGAAATTACCGGCCGAGAGGCGGTAGCTAGCCCGGCGGCGGGCCGCGGGCGCGTCACAAAACACGGGCCTCGATTCCAGGAATCAAAGAGAAAGCAAGCCCGTGTGAGCGTCGCTCGGCCAGCGAAGGCCGCCGGGGTCCTATAAAACGGGCAACAGTCCCTTGAAAAGTTAGATATCCAGCAACCACCACCAGCTCTACACTTCTCTCTGCTCAGCCTTCTACCTCGCTCCGACTTCTGACTCTACTCGCCTTCTCTTCTTCTTCTGACCCTCGCCTCACCCCGGACCTCTCTCTCTACAACAAGACCCGGACTCTACGACAAGGACCAGAATCAGCATCGGACCAGCTACAACGGCTTCAGAGACGGCCCCGTTCTACCCCTCCACGCCACTGAAGGAAGACATCTCACGCCTCCACGGATTGGGATCACCGCCCTGTTTACAGTCTTGTGTGTCACACATTACGTCTGACACAAGCTGGTTTATACTTTTCTTTGGATATACTATTTTATAAACGCAGGGAATCCTTATCGAATCCATAACAAGTGAACAGATGATCCCGCGCTCAAAATTTTTTTCTCTATGTATATCTTAATTATCAAATCGAAGCCGACAATTCCTCTGAAATCATAACATTTCTAACTAGGTACTAAAATATATACCTACTTAATTATAAACAATGTATTGTTTGTAACATTATTTATTTAAAATAAGGAATTACACACGTTATCCAAGGAAAAATCGAATAAGAAAGTTCAAATAAGCACGACAATATCACATCTGAAAATAGAATCTTTACCGATTTATTAAAACGGCCACCATCTTGAACCGGAAAAGGAATGTACAGAAAAAATACCGATAGACGAAATGCAATATGTAATGTTTTTCAAATATTTTATTTTTTATTATTTTAAATTTTTGGAAAATATCGAACATGATGTAAGTATAAAAAATGAAATAAGTATAAATTTATGTTTGTGCTGTCTCCAGTTTAAAAATTTTTTTTATTTAGTTTCTAGTTGTCTTCATAATGTTTTCAAATGGATTATCTCTCTGTTTTCTCAGCCATATTTTTACTTTTGTTATAAATATAATAATTTCTGTTATTTTTTTGTTCGATTGCAGAGTATACTTGTATAGTTTCGTAGCATGAAATTTAATATTTCTCTGGCCGAATGATGTATTCGATTGGAAGTAACCAGTATATTTTAGCTAATTGTCCCGGTTTAGTATTTTTTTTTTTAGTGGAGTGTTCATATATATGTTTTTTTTATAAAAATAAAACAGTTAAAACGAAACATCACTAATCTCAGTCACTTAATTTGATTTTTTTACGTATTTTTACAGTTAAATAACGGACGTGAAAGCTTTTAGCTACACTCCATTTTTAATGTTATTGGTATTCGAATAACATTTCAAACTCCACTCTGTTTTTCACCACTGCAAAGCCTTTCAAAGCACCGAGTATATTTTGTAAGTTTTATTTATTTCTGAGTAAGGTTCAAACCTACCATGTTTATGAAAGAACTATTTAAACTGATTTCTTCAAAACTATAAAACCAATCTCGAGTATTTGTTCACATCGTTCCACCCTTTTTCTTTTATTTTTCACGTTTATAAAAAGCACCGCCCGCACCCGTGCAGCGACGAAAAAGTATCAGTTTATGTTCTTTAACCAATATATGGATAGTAACATAGAATGCAGTTTTAAATATTGTTTGTAGACTTGTAGTACATTTTTGTACATTTTTTGTACATTTTTGTACTCAAGCGCCCTTGAGATGATTTTTCACGAAAACAGCGCTGTATAAATTAGCCAAATATTATAAATATTATTGAATGTGTATTTAATGTTTTGTTACATGACAGAAAAAAAGTCGAACTGAAAATATATGCATTTTCCTAGAAGTTCTAGACGAAGTTGTTAGAGTTCACCGTTCGAGATTTTGCTTTTTCAGTCAAATAAATAATCTGCTTTCTATATACACACTGTAACGGTATGTAACCATGTGGACAAAATTTTAATCTGCTACCTCTTGTTCCATACAATTTGCACAAAAATACTAAGCACCTGTGGAGGTCGGTAACTTTTTGTAGAAGGGATGCTGGACATCAAAAATTTTTAATTTTTTTTTTTTTTATAGTGAATACCTCACAAGAGTCCCAACTGCTCCCGTCTGGAGCCAGTGAGACTATGGCATCCCCAATTGGGGGATGTTGTGAGGCTGAAGGTAAGTGGGGAAGGGAAAGAGGAAGGTGATGAAGTACCTGGCTATTCAGATCTAGTCACTAAACACGGCTAAAGCCATTTGGAGCAACGTTTCAATTCTGAATGGTGGTCTTACACCAGGGCGATACTGGTAGTATCTTTCACTCTGGAACGTGCCGCAAATATATACTATATATTATTTTAATTAATTAATTAATTAATCAAATAAAATTTATATGGAATGGCAGTCCAATGCGTTACCACTGGACTATGCCGGCCGTCGTTTGTACTTGTACATACTACGTACTTGATATCAAATATGCACATCTAGACGCTAGCCCACGAACAAGATTCAATTAGGTACCGTCTAAAATTATCTCCATAACTCAATATTTCCAGTATCCAGAATATGTTTTGTTTTCCGCAAATGGCTGAGACACAAAACTTTTTCTCATCAATAATAATAATAATAACTAGCAGTTAAAAACACGCTCCGCGGGTTTTTTGCTACCAGGCCCTGCGGGCGGAACTTGGTTGGGCTTCGACCAGTTTAGGTGATACTAACAACAGTTACATTTAATAGATAGATATTAGGTCGTTCACAGAGAGAGGGTGAGTATATATTGTTAAAACACGGAACAGGAAGGAGTTATGAATAATAACATGCTCAATTTAGGCATAATAAGAATGACAGTTGTTTGAATAAATGAAATGTTATGTATAATAAAAACACATAAATTTGAATTATGATGAGCCACAAAGTGAATGCTTTTTACAATTACGAAATGTTATGTATTTGTGATGGATTATTTCAAATGAAACACTATTATTGACTACATGTCTACAACTGATATTAACTGTTATGGTACCTAATATAATTTGCTCATAGGAGACTTGCAGTGCTTAAATATGTGTTAAACCGTCAATGTCTATAAGTTGAATCAATATCGTATAGTTTGTCACAACAATCAAAGATAGTTATAAAAAAGTTGACTGAAATAATAGATTTCCCAGATTAATTGGTCAGTACTATTTTTAAAATCTGATATTAATGACGCTGTATTTAAATTTAATGAATGCGTCTCACGCGCTATAGATTTGTTTGTTCCTAAGGGATGTTACTATCAACCCAAGTTTCCAAATTGGTTTAGCTCAAAACTCAAACAGTTAATAATTGAAAAAAAGAAAACTCATAAGCTATTTAAAGACACTGGCAACTTAAACTTGTATCGAAAATTTTCTCATTTAAGGGAACTGTCCAAAATCGAATCAGCCAAATGCTATAAATCTTATGTAGAAGTTACTGAGTCAAAATTACTGCAAAACCCTAAACAATTTTGGCAATTTGTTGCGCAAAAGCGTACTGATAATGATCTTCCTTCTAGTATGCACTATAATGAAACTCATGCTACTAACGGTCTTGACATCGCCAACCTTTTTGCTAAACACTTCTCCTCTGTATATTCTGGTGCCTCATGCAACATCCCTCCACTCAACTATGACTACAACATTGACTTGAATGATTGCCAAATCTCACTTGTAGAGGTTCTTTAAGTAAACTTTCTAACAAAAAAAGTACCGGACCTGATGGCATTCCAGAAATCTTGCTAAAAGAATGTAAATATTCATTATCTAACCCAATTTGTATGTTGTACAACTTATCACTCTCATCTGGAACATTTGCTGATTCATGGAAAATTTCATATATTCGACCCATGTTTAAGTCCGGGAACAAGTCAAACATTGAAAATTACAGACCAATATCAATTATATCTTGTATTCCAAAAATATTTGAGTCGATAATTACAAAGAAAATCACTCCTATATTCAAAAATGTTCTGATTGATGAACAGCATGGATTTAGATCGGCGAAATCTACAACAACTAATTTATTGTCCTTTACAAATACCATTGTTAAAGCCTTGGAAGACAACACTCAGGTTGACGTACTCTATACTGATTTCTCCAAAGCCTTTGATAAAGTAAATCACTCGATTCTCATGGCCAAACTTTATGCTATAGGCATTAGAAACCCGTTGTTATCATTCTTTCGCTCTTACTTGAGCGATAGAAAACAAAGGGTTAAAATAAACAACTTTGAATCCTTTAACATTGACGTAACGTCCGGCGTTCCCCAAGGAGCTCATTTGGCCCCGCTTCTCTTCAACCTTTTTATTAACGATATCACCAAAGTTTTTTCTCATACACGCTTCTGGCTTTTTGCGGATGATAATAAGATTCTTCAGATAATTAAATCCTACCTTGACTGCTTACATTTTCAACGTGATATTGACTCGTTTAATAATTGGTGCAAAATAAACTGCATGGAACTTAATGTTGATAAATGTAAAATTTTGTCCTTTTATAGAACCAAAAAACCTATTCAGTTTGATTATAAATTAAACAATGTTTGTTTATCTACTGTAACATCTATCAAGGATCTTGGGGTCACTCTAGACTGCAAACTTTCTTTCCGTGAGCACATTAACAACATTGTTAACAAATCACTTAAACTACTTGGCTTCGTTCATAGAATAACCTCTGACTTTAAACATATAAGTACCCTTAAAACTCTTTACTGCTCGTTAGTTCGCCCTCACCTTGAATACGCTAGTGTTATTTGGTCTCCTTTCTATGCTGTCCACATCTGTCACATAGAATCCGTACAACATCGCTTCCTACGAGGAATCGCTTGGAGGTTGGGTCTTGAAAGAGGAGAGTACTCATATGATTAAGTTGAACAAACTTTAAACATTTCTTCTTTGGAGAAACGTAGAAGGGACACTGATCTGATTTGCATATTCAAGATTATCAATGGTATTACAGACTCACCTGCTTTGTTGCAACTTATCCAATTCAACATCCCTTCCCGTAGACTCCGAAATAATGAATTGCTGTTCGTCAATCAACATTCTACCAATTATGGATACCATTCTCCTTTGTCCAGAATGTCGAGACTTGTCAACTCACTGTCAAGTCAAAGCATTGAATTTTGTGGTATATGCCTAAATGACTTTCGACAGTCAATACGCAATGTCTAATTTCTAATGCCCTTTGAACCATCTTCATGCTTTGACTTATTATTATCTCCCATTCTTACTTTTATATTATTATTGTCATTGTTATTGTCTTCGCTCCTCATTTATATATGCTCTCCTTTCACTGTCATCTCTGTTTATAAAACTTATTCGTGTAATTAATATGTTGTTAATGGACTATTTGTCCGTAAATAAATAAATAAATAAAATAAATAAATTATTACATATTGATTAATTGTACCCGTGTTTATGGATAAAAGGAGGGTAATTGTGCGATGAGATTAGCAGTCGGTTTAATTAAAAGGTGTTTATTTTACTCCAACTGGTGGTAATTCTTTACCTAAAACTGTTACTGTAACTAATAAAGTTTAAAGTTAGATTATATATACACCTTCATCAGGAGAGTAAAAATCTATATATAAAGGTAGATTATTACAACATAGCGCCCCTGAGGTGATATCTCACAAAAGCGGCGCTATGCAAATTTTCCAATAAATAAATAAATATAATGTTTACATTTTATTGTGTATACACCGAAGTCAAAAATTAAATATAGATTGCAATTGGAAAGAAGAAGTGGAAGGAGGGGGGAGGGGTAAGAGTAGGCTGGGTTTATAAGAATTAGGAATTACAATATCGTTAGACGGGAAAGACCAGTTAAGTGAAAAAATATTTAAAAGAGAGTTATAAAAAAATTCTTGTAAATTATATCTGCTTTTATACTAACATGTTTCCTAATTTCTAAAATTTCAAAATTATATATTGTGAAGTATTTTAAGACCTGAAAAAAACAAATAGCACATAACCATAAAACAGTATATTCATAAGACAAATAGCATTTAACAACGGTTATTCTAATAAATTGATAGTTGAAATACCAAATAAAAAAATTAAACATATTCTCTTCAGACGGTATTTCTAAAGATAAAAATAAACAATGGCGTAGAATTCTGTTTGTGGATAACGATACTTCTAAAATTATATATAAAACATTCCTGGTACTATTCAACCGGCGTTTTACACTAATAATAAAATGAAGAAATATATTCTTAATAATAAAGATGGCGAAAATCAAACAAAAAAAAATCAGGAGTTTAAAAACTCAATTGGGATGATTGTAATTTCTTTTACAAAGGTAGAACCAATAGAAACTTTGAAGTCAGAACTAAACAATATCTCAGGGCTCTAAATGGAAATAGTGAATCTGAGTTTGCAAATCATCTTTTGAATAATGATAACACTTTCGATAAAAATTCAGGTCTTAAAATACTTCACTCATGATATAAAGCATTACAAATAAATAACTTTGAAATTTTAGAAATTAGAAAACATGTCAATATAAAATCAGATATAATTAATAAGCAAAAAAAATATAAATAATAATGAAAAATGCCATTACAAAGTGATAAGCTTCCAGAAGAAATCTTCGTATTAAACGCTTGTTAATGGTCAAGTAGTCAAGTATTGTGAGCTGCATATTTTAATATTCGCGCCAGTCATTTGGTTCGTTTTTATACCGCCAGAGGTGCGCTCTGTCGACCATCTATAGCCGTGCGTATCGGCCATATTGAAGGAACGCGTGATTTCTTATAAACGTCAAACATAATCACGTAACTGTGGATAATTTTCATTGTAATGTTAATTAATCCAATGGATTATGAACTTTCTAAAACATATTTTCTTTGATATTATCCAAAAATTATGTGAGCAGAAACGATGCTTTTGAAGAAATCTCGTATTATTATGAGGCTATCCTATTTCAGTATGAAATCGGGTCTTAGCTTTCAAGTAAGCGGAATTTATCCGAAACATACTAATTGAATTCGACCAATCAGAGGGCCCAGACCGTCCAGATGCTAGGATAATAATATTATAGATAACATGGCATTTATATAGCGCAGTTTAGTGTCATTTCACTTCAAGTACGCTTAACTATAACAAACTTAAAAATGGTAATTCAGTATTAGTGTTTCTTAAAATTATTCCTATAGTGTACCTTAACCAATACAGATCTATGTGTATTTAGACTGGCGCGCGCTGTTTGTATCGTGTCGTTAGTTGTGCGTACTACACAGACACGGGACGATAACATGCACGATGTCTTATATTTAGAACGTGAGGGGCATCAGAACAAAGCTAAAGGAGTTCAGAGTAAATGCTACATCTTTCTCAAACGATGTCATCATACTCACTCAAACATGGCTAACATCATCAATCTTCTCAGCGGAGCTAGGACTACATAGTCACCATGTCCACCGAGCAGACCGGAGTCAGAATACCAGCTCCAATACAAGAGGAGGAGGTGTCCTGATAGCGGTCCGCAAAAATATTACTTCGAAAGTACTCAAAATCAAAAATACTGATGTGGAACAATTGTTCGTATTGTTAAGTGGTGATTTCATGAAAACTATTATTGGAACTGTTTATACTCCTCCTAATGCCAACTTAGTAATCTATAAAAAAACACTGTGAAGATGTTGAGTTAGTAAAAACCAAATCATCAAATAATTATTTGCGGTGATTATAATTTACCTAATTGCAATTTCAACGTTTTAGACAGTTATTTTAATTCAATACCAGCAACCGCCTGCGAACGAGTAATTCTAGATATGTCTTTACTTTTTAATTTAACCCAATATGTACGTAATATTAATAATCGTGTTCTTGATCTAGTTTTGTCAAATGAGAGCAACGTAATTATAAATGAATCATTAGAGTCTATTCTTCCGATAGACAACCACCATCCCCCACTAGCAATACTTATCCCTTGTACTAAAGAAGGCAATCAAAATAATTCAACTCCTACGTATAACTTTTAAAATGCGAACTATCGGGACATAAATAATCGTCTCCACAAGGAAGATTGGTCATTTCTTAAAGAAGGCGATATTAATCAAAATATTGAATCATTTTATTATTTGCTGGATAAAATTATTTCAGATATCATCCCACTCATTCATTTTAAAGAATCTAAATATCCGAGATGGTTCAATAAAGAACTTGTTCAATTAACTGCCCTTAAAAAAGTTTTACATAAGAAATATAAAGAAGACAGGTCTTTATCAAATTATATTGAATTTAAAAACGTTAGAAAAGATTGTAAAATCTTATCATAAATGTGCTACAATTCTTTTATTAATAATGTTGAAACTTCAATAAATCATAATGTAAAGAATTTTTGGAACTATGCAAAATCAATGAAAAATAACAACTTTGGTATACCAGCCAACTTGGAATATGCAGGTAAAAAGGCCAAAGACACTCAAAGTATTGCTGACCTTTTTGCTGATTTTTTTTAAAAGCGTTTATGAATGTGAGACACCAGTTTCTGCTAGTACAGTATAAAATTTTACTACTGATCATAATCTTAATTTATCTTTTATCCACATAGAATATAATGATATATTGACTGAACTAAAATTACTAGATCAAAACAAAAATTGTGGACCAGATAAAATACCTATTGTATTTTTGAATAATTGTGCTACCAATCTGGCGTATCCTTTATATTTGCTGTTTAATCAGTCTTTACGAATAGGATGTTTTCCTACTAAATGGAAATTCAGCTTCCTTACGCCTATTTTTAAAAAAGGCGATAAACACGAGGTGATTAATTACAGACCGGTGGGCCTTTTATCAACAATTCCTAAAGTTTTTGAAAAAAATTTCTTAAAAAAGTTATTTTCCGATTAAATCACGTCATTTCACCTAAAAAACATGGTTTCTCTACTGGAAAATCTACACTTACTAACTTGTTAACCTATCAAAACTATATATCTTATTCCATGTCTAGTAAATGTCAAGTTGACTCTATTTATACCGATTTTAGCAAGGCGTTTGATAAAGTCAATCATGAGTTATTGGTAAATAAACTCCATAAATTCGGTATAGGAGATTCACTATATAAGTGGTTATATAGTGAACCTCCTATACCGAAGTTACTTTTTTTTTATTTTTTTATTTTTTTTTATTTATTATAAATTTTTAAAGATTCAAGTTTTATGCAGTCCCACAAAGCTGTCACACATGACGGCTTGTCTGTAGGTTCTACAAATAATATATATAAACATTTTTAATTTGACTAAAAGATTACTGGCTGTTAAAATTGACGGTACATTTTCGTCCAAATTCACTGCTACGAGTGGTGTTCCCCAGGGGTCACACTTAGGTCCAATCCTGTTTTTATTATTTGTCAATGATGTATTGTATATTTTCAATGATGTTCATGTGTTAATGTTTGCAGACGACCTGAAATTATTCAAAGCAATCAGAAACATTAACGATTGCCATATATTATCAAATAACTTGTCAAGATTAATTATATGGTTTCGTGATAACCGCTTGCAACTTAACATAAGCAAATGCCAAATTATGAGGTTTCATCGAATAAAGAATCCAATATTTTTTGATTATTCCATTAACAATATGTCGTTAGTATCTGTCTCGGAAATTAATGACTTAGGCATTTGGTTTGACACGAAACTTAACTTTATCAAGCATATTGAAATAATAACCAATAAAGCTTTTAAAATGTTGTGATTTATTTTAAGGGTATCTAGTGATTTCAAAAATGTAAATACTGTAAAAACATTATATATGTCACTAGTAAGGAGTCATGTAGAATACAATTCCACGGTTTGGTCCCAAATTATGAGGTTCATTCAAATGCGATTGAAAGAATCCAAAATAAATTTTTAAGATATGTAAATTTTAAAATGGGCATCCCTAGAGAAAACCTAAATTACGATAACGTACTTTGTTCATTAAATTTAATAAAATTGATTAAAAGATCGTAGAATTATTTCCGATTTAACCTGTTTGTATAAAATTATTAATTCAATGTTTGATACCCCTGATTTATTATATGTAATCTCTTTTCATACTCCAAGCAGGTCGGTTACAAGACAGTACCTACCATATTATTGTAGCAATTCTATTTCAACGTCCCAATATCACACTCCTATGCGACGGATTCAACAGCTAGGAAACAAATACTACGATGTTGTTGATATATTTAGTACATCAATTTCAATATATAAGCATACCCTATTGAAGTTTTTTTCATCAGTAGTGGAATATTTTAATAAAGGTATTTAATTTGATTTGACTAACACATAATAATTTTGTAAACTGAAAATAAAAAAATATTTTGGATTTTTTATGTTTTGTGCCCACATGCTGTGTAGATCAAGTTCAGTGATATTTTGACTTTATAGTTATTTTTCTGCAATTGTTTTAAATAGTCGCCTGCACTATTTTCATGTATAAAATCGTAAATATTTTATATATATGTATATGTATGTAAAAACCGTAATGGGCGTGAAATAAATAAATCAATTAATAATATTTGTATTATTTATTATATCACATTAAGGTCGCTGAAGAAATATTAAAATATTTAAATTGCAGTATTGCTGTTTACGGCTAGAATTCCAAATCTTTTTACTCTAAAATGCAAGGGATGCGGAACATCCACGGCTTTTATGGACGAACCGCGCCTGAAAATTTTTTCTAGGAATAATATTTATCCGAACACCAGTTGTCAGTTACAGGTCTTGCTCGAATGGTGAAGCGAGAGGAAATTTTTAACATGAAAAACACAAAACATTAACGCATTTTATGTAATAACGTTCTCTGTAATCGTGAAATGTTTACATTAATATTGGAAATATTTTAAAAGAAACATTATATTATTTTGGTTTGAAATACAAATTTAAGAAATTAATTTATTATCCAAATAAATTTATACCGCGTGGTAGATAATCACAACTAACTTCTCATAATATTTGTTATCTGTCTAACACAACTGACCTTAATTTACTTATCCAACATAAAAATCCTAACCTTATGTAAATTAACTTTTGTATCTGAAAATTAAGATTTTTCGGCGTTTTTTTAATTATTTTATTTAATAAAACTTTCAAACTATTTACCTACTATGGGTGCGTACGATTTGGTAAGCGCAGATATTTACATTAATTCTTGATTAAAGAGAATTTAGATACGTAATTAGGCTACAATATTTATCTTCGCTAGGAATTGATTGAGTGCTGTAAGTTATTCAGAAGGATTAGGCATAGCACAATAAAATTATGGAGTTAGTAAATACAAATAATTTTCGCGAAAAATCATCTCATGGCGCTGTACAAATATATTCTTAAATAATTAGTAGTAAAACTACTGACTTAAAACTAGTGACTTACATTTAAGACTTATATCTAGTGACTTACGACTGAAGCATATAAATACTGTCTTACGACTAAGGCCAATAACTGATATCTAAATGACAGATATATTTACATATGTAGAAACTAACAACTAACATTTACAATCTAATTTAACTAGCGGCAGAAGAAGAAGGAAGTTCTATAATATTAGGGTGTTTTTATAATTAATTTTAATTATGAGTAGAAAAGTATACCTATTGTGAAATAATATTCGGAACTTAGCTTACAATCGGTTTTTTTATTATTTAAACGCAAACAGAGATTTTCTTCATTACAGGTAGATATTTTTGAGAAATTGTGATGAGCACAATTGAATTACAACAGAGTTAACAAAATACAGGAAAAAATAAAAATTTAAGTAATATGCTCGTATTAATAAAAATGTATAAAATTTTTGTTAACACTATTTCATTTACTAGGTAGAAATAGTTCGAGGCTTTTGATATCATAAAGGTCACGCTTTACGCAGTACGTTTAATTAGGATTCTAATTAGGGAATATATACAAACAATAATACCATTTGTAACGATTCTATGTTTTAATTGTTCTTGATATACCTAAATACTAAATACTTACTCAATTGTTATCATTAATTATTTGCCATGGTCTAACATTTCCATTGAGTTTATTTTATTTATAAAATTCTAAAAAATACAGACTCTTCATGAGAATGTCAAAAGTTTAACATTTTTTTATAAATTTCATTTAAAAAAAATTGTGGGTACCTGTTATTTAACGTGTTTATATTATGCTGCGTATACATTTCAGAGCTGAAACGCAAGCCGAGCCTCGGAATTATGGGAAAGGAATGGAGGAATCGCAAGCGGCGTTTCGCGCCATTTGCTGTTGTTTTGTTAGACTACATTTAGAAGAAAAAAATGCTGCTTGAATAGCTAAAGACTAAGTACGACACGAAAGAACCTGAAAATAAATGCGAAAATCTAGAACCCATCTAGATATCTGGAAAAAAACCTCGGCTCTACAGCACGGACAGTACGTTTGACATATTCCCCAACCATCCTACTTATCTTATAATTAAGTAAAGAATTTCATATTAACAGGATTATTAAGATTACTTTGCAGCCATTTAGGGGATGGAAATACAACATATTTGAAAATGCTCCAGTTTACTGTTTTAAAAAATATGTGTTAATCACCATAAATATACAAATTAATTAAAATGCTGTAAATAAATTTAAAAATAAATCATTTTCGTTGACCATTTATATTTTCTGAATTTGTTATTTCTCATGGTTAAAATTGTAATGTATCTAAAAAGCTGTATCATGTGTAAAAAAAGATTTCTGGATGTTTTAAAAATATAAAACAATAAATAAATAAATCACTAAATTGACGCCGTGTTTTTTCCTTGCGTGCTTTGCAAACGGATATTGTATTTCTCACCCACACGACACAAGCTTTCCTCAACTGAGAGAGCACCATATAATGTATGAAGTCGACATTTTTCAGTGTGATGGGTTTAGTTACCTATCATAATATGCATGAACTATACATAATACGCATGAACTGTTCCATTCTTGTTCGTGTTTTGTAGCGATCATTAACATCAGAAGAGAGTGACGATTCATCAAGCAATTGGTATATTCGGTACGTTGTTCATACATATGGTCTGGTACCTACGTTTAGTAACTTACTGAAAAGAAAATAGTGAAAATAAGCACATATAGAATAATTCTGTATGTAATAAAGGTAATAAATCCAATTCCTTTATTTTTCGTTACTAACGGGGGCTATTCCAAGGTTATTCCTCATTATGGATTGCACAAACATTAAATAGACAGTAGTTCTGTGAACAGTAGACCTCGCGTCCAAAAATTATGTTTCTAATTTTCTCTTATTTAATAAAGCAAAAGCAAAATTTGCCCTGAAATCATAAAATTCGTAAGTAGGTAAATACAAATTTTAATATTTTATGTACCATATTTTTTATTTCTTTTTTCAGGAACCGTCCTGAAAAACGTTTGAAAAAAATTAGGTACCAAAATATTGAAAAAATGCGAATAAGGAAGTCTAATAAATAAACGCTACGATTTCATATTTGAAAAAGAATCTTTACTGAATTATTAAAACGACCGCTATCTTAAAACGGAAACGGAACGTACAAACGAATTTACAGACAGGCGAAATGCAAAACGGTCTAGTTAAAACAGAAGTTCGCTACGCTCAGTCATTATTAAATTTTGAAAATATACCCATTCCAAAAAACAATAAGCAGAAAGATAGTAATCTACCGCATAAAACATTTAGTAAGGTGATTAAGTGTAATTGCACTTTGGGAGTCATAAAAGTCCACTCACTAGTTGGAAATAGCTAATCGATAATCAATAGCCCATTGATGCACTCGATAAAAATGTCCCATAACAAAATACAATTTGTATTCTTCGCGCCTTTATGGATATTTGAGATATTTTCTATCACGCTGTTGGTTTGTTTAGTTTTTATTAATATGGGTCGATTTGCGTAATCTTTTATCGAATGACGTATTATGGTTGCAATGTTTCTCCTTTGTCAACTTTTAGAGATAGAGATGTTGATATAATTAGGAAATATTATCAAAGACCATAGGAATATACTTGCTTAGTTTCACTAACTTCTTTTCAGTAATTAACTAAACGTAGATGCTAGATGTAGGAACAACGTTCCGAATATACCAATTGCTTGATGAATCGTCACTCTCTTCTGACGTCAATTGTCGTCACAGAACTCGAAACAAGAACGGAAGATTATATAGTTCTCTGACATTCGAGAAAAGCTTGTGTCATCTAGGTAAGAATTACAATACCCATTTGCGAAACACGCATGGGATTGGTGTCGAGAATAATTCGTGCTGGTCAATTTAGTGGTTTGTTTATTTATTGTTTTATTTTTTTACAATACCCGTTTACAAAAGACGCAAGGGATGGGTGCCAAGAATAAGGCGTGCTAGTCAATTTAGTTACTATTATATCGAAATGTTTGAAATGTATATTGTATTGTAACATCCAGAAGTCTTTTACACACGATACAGCTTTTTCAAGAGATTACAATTTTAAGCAGGAGAAAAGAAAATAAAACGCGTAATAAATACAGAAATCAGAAAATATATATGCCCAACAATAATGTTTTATTTTGGTTATTTATTTACAGCATATTAATTCAAATGTTTATTGCGAATAATACATTTTAAATTTCAATGTTTTCGCCGTCATTTTTTTAAACAGTGTAATAGAATATTCAAATACTAATTCATTATTAAATAATAAATCTTTCGTCTAGGTATGTATTTTACACTGGCATCCCCATAATGGCTGCAAAGTAATCTTTGTCAAGATGTTACTATGAAATTCTTTACTTTATTATTACAAGTTAATATTAGGTACGTATGTACGACACAATGTGACCAAAAAAACCGTATATTAGTGAAAGTTTGGAGTAGAAGTAGCCTGCAGTCCCACCGCAGCCGAGTCATTTCTGTTTCCGGCCTTCCATGATAAAGGAAAGAGGGAATAGGTATTATACAAAAGAACGGCGAATACTCATACCCACTTGAGGCATTCTGTAATCGTAGTTTACGTACTAGGATAAGATGCTCTGATCTACCAATATAAATAATTTTACTGTTGAATTGAACAACCATTAATAAGTTAAAATAATAATAATGATTGGATTATTTGTATAGCGCCCTTTTCATGAGAAAATCGCCTCAAGGGCGCTTAACAACTTAATTTATGCATTTAATTTTTTTCCTATCATTTAGACTTATAACTTATTATTATTGGCTTATAACTAAGTTCCATAGCTAGTGACATAACTAGTGGCTTATAACTAAGATTAATTTCGAGTGATTTACAACTAAGACTTTTAACTAATGACTTAAAACTATACATATTTGTATGACCGAGTGGGTATTTACACAATACCGGTATAATACCACTTACAACTACGGCTTAAACTAGAGATTTACGACTAACATATATATTTAAGTTTATAATTATATATTGCTATGATTTCTGGCCGTGGTGTCAGTGGTAAGGTATAAAATATTACAAAAATAGTTTACGCATAATAAATGGTTATTAAATTACAGTGGGTAGTCAAGGAGAAGTATTTTTTTATAACGTTTTCTTACCCCTGTCATACATTATCTATTCACGTATGAGTAATCAGCAAAGATATCACTGAATAGTGACAATATTTTACCAATTAAATCTCCACCGGGTTACTAAGTATTAACTTTACGATATTTTTGACATAATTTAGAAATAATTTTAACCCATGTTTCTAAATTATTTAAAAAACTATCGTCAAGTCAATACTTACTAACTTGGCGTCTTGAAATTAACGCACCTTTTCTACCCAAAATTTATAGGACAATCTAACTATTTTCAGCTCGGAACAAAATTTCCATCTTCGGCTATGAGAACTGAAATATTCATAACTGTCAATAACTAGGGCGAGACGTCATTTTATAGCCAATATAATTAGTTTTTACCTTACCCTAACCCAACCTAATCTAACGCGATTTTTAAATTAAACATAAATAATTTCGCAGTTAGAAGATTAACGAATCATTTGTGATGTTTTTATTTTTTATATAGTTTTTAAACAAAATTGGTTATTTTCATTTAATTTAAAAGGACACAACAAAATTAATATCCATTATTGAAGAAATTTTTTTTCATTATATTATTTTATTATCATCAAAAGCTTTTCTATCTCTACTTTTACTAATTCTATCATATTCTGAAACGGTTTTGAGCCCTACGTAAAGTAGTTTATCTACTTAGTAAAACTTAAGCTTTACGGTTTACAGGAACAGACTTACAAGTTTTGTTTGTAGTCATATGATAAATTAGCAGGAAGGAGTATTATTTATTATTTTAGTTTATTATTTTAAATGCGCAAAACTTTTCTTCCTTATTTATGTCAAAACAAAAAAAAATCACAGATGTTCGCTTCTTCAAAGTCCAGAAAGAGTGTTGTCACATCCCTTTTTAACATTTTACAAATGCGTCATATTAATAGATGTCACATACATAATATATAGATACACACTTTACAATGCTTTCGACTAAAACGTTTTATATTTAATTGATTGGTAGCGCGGTAGGTTGAAAGATAAGTTATTATTATAGTCCAGTCAAGATGTACATCCGTGCTTGCAAAAGGTCCAGTCATTCTGAATTTGTTTATGTTGTTAGGACCTAAACCAGTATTAAAAAAAAAAATTTGCAACTTCGAAAGTGCTGTGCGAGCGGCGGTGGCTTCGTGGCTCTATATGGGGGTGACATCGCGAGGGATACTTTGGATTTCCTGAGGTATAAGACGTTTGTCACTTCAACAAACATAAACCTCGCCCGTTTGCCACCGACGGAAGATGCTGCAGGCCACCATGCAGCAAGGTGCTACCTCCAAGTGCAGAAGTGGCGGGGAGTCAACTTGAATCCCACTGAATGGGGGTGGAAGCTGTCTTCTCAAGGACTCACCCCCATCCCCACCACGATGGATCCCGCACCTACTGCCCTTTTGCGAAAAATTTCATGTAAATGCAAGAAAGGATACTCTGGGAGCTACTCGTGTAGAAAGGCTGGGCTCCACTGCTCAGTTCTCTGTCAGTCATGCGGCGGCAAATTTTGCATTAACGTCCCGGATGTGGAGCTGAAATGCTCGGACAATGAAGATGACCCGACTTCAGACTGGGCGCCTCTCCCAGCTAAGATAAAAAGAAAGACATGATTTGGCAACCAAGACACAATACCCACATGATTTATATTAGTTTTATTTTTTGTGTACATGTAATTTGTCCTTATAGTAGGTACCATGATGTTGGTACAAGCATTTTAGTATGTAGGTATATAAAATAATGTTTGAAGATGACGTAATTCCCGATAGATGTAATATCTTTTCTTTTTTTCATCAAAAATGTGTTAACTGTTTGATAAATAAAACCATAAAAAGACGTGAGAACAGTTTATTTGCATTTCACCCAAAATTCACTTATGACTGTTTTTGGTTATCTGCCATTTTTGAGAGAACCGTTAAGTCTACAGATATTAATTTAGTTTCAAATGAAAGCTAATTAAATTTACAACAACTTTATTTCAAACAATATTTGACGTGGGATGCGTATTTTAGAAATTATTTTACAAAATAAGTGACCATTTCGAAAAAATTTCACTTTTCGGAAAAAATTGCCTATTTTTTAAGAACTGTATCTTGAAAACCAATGGCTTTATATAGCTTGCTTTGGTATTAAATTATAGAAAATTTAGTCTACTTCAAAAGTATGTATACGGACTACACCGGTCAGACCCTTTCTTTACTGAGATATTGAGCAAAAACTGAAAAAAATCCGAAAATTTCCTGGTTTTTTAGGTCCACCGCCGCTCGCACAGCACTTTCGAAGTTGCAAATTTTTTTTTAATACTGGTTTAGGTCCTAACAACATATAAAAAATCAGAATGACTGGACCTTTTGCAAGCACAACCCCCTTTTCATGTTTAACTTGACTGGACTATTAGTGTTTGTAAGTTTTATAGCTTTTTAAAATATGAGTGTAAAGAGGAGCTATTCAGTTTGATGAATAAAAAACAATTAAACCCATATTGAATAATGTTTTGATGACGTTAACAATAGCTTTCACTGTAAGAAATGTTTAAATCCTTAAGCTAATTTGTTCGCTTTTTGGAACAGCTCACGTGGTCTAATAGAAAGCGTTGTGTTACCATTCATGGTTAGAAATATGATCTAAACGGTGTTAGAAAGAGAAAATACCACGCTTTATATTCAAATCAACTACAGAAAAATTAAAATGTACCCTTCCATGAAACCAAAGGTACTGACGGCAATTTGAGAAAAATTTATGTACCTTCGTGATTTCTTTATTAATTATTATTTATATAAAATGAAAATAGACGAGCTGTAATTACAAATTTTATTTTTATTTTTTTTAATATTTGTCATTTTAGTCATAAGGAGAGCTATTTTTAAAACTTTAACTAAAAGTTTATGTAAACTTTAACTAAAAGTTTACATAAAAAAAATTAATAATTTAAAAATATATGTTTATTTCTGATGTATAAATTAAAAAAAAAAAAACAATTTTAACTTTTTGGATGAGTTTAGAATTATTCAATTTATTTTGTTTTATTACAAAGCGCAAATACCCCGACTGTCTGACAGAACCAGAGAACTGAAGGGTTAATATCTTCCTATATTTAGTTCTGAGAAGACTACGGAACCGCATAAACCGCAATATTTCACACCTAATGCACGTCATATCTTATAACGGTACAGAATTACAAATCTTTATATACTATTATAAGTAAGAGTATAAACTATGTATGCAGTTGGCGTTATTTCTTTTTTACAAAAAATATCACTGTTTTATTTCTATTTATAGCGACATAAATACTGGCAGAACATATAACAACGGTGACTTCGTGACTTGTGGCATGCCCAAATTGCAAATGATACTTGATAATTTATAATAATGTTGCCATTAATTTAAAGTCCTCAAGTCTTAACACATTACTAATTACAATTACAATAACAATTAATACATGATAAAACACGGAGAACATCATCACGTTATGCGTATGAAGGCACTCAGTGCTCCCTAGGCAAGCTTGTGCTGAGGAATTAATTTTACCAATTTGTTTGTGTACTAAAATGAATTATGTTACGATTGCTAATTATTTCGGTGTGGAAATAATATTATTATTATTGTGTATTAAGATGTTTGCTATGAGTTTGTATTTGGATGGTGCATAATGTTGAATTGAAGGATAACAGTGGCATTTGTTGAATCGCAGGCGTTCCGGCCATGGAAGAAGAGATGGACGGAAGGGAAGACGGCAGCGAGGACGCCAGCCCCGCCATGGCCCGCCGCATCATGCTGCAGATGCGCAAGTTCGAGTCTCAAGGTCGCCAGTACCCCACCGTCCACATGCCGAGCCTGCGCAAGCTCTACACAGAGTACAAGAGACAGGCCGACAAGGACTATGACTACCAGCCCATGGGAGAGCCCATCCGCCCCTACGATGTGCCTTCCGATCCCGAGTTCACCTATCGCCTGGAGAATGAGCAGTGGGACCCGAAGAGCCCGACGCAGAGGTCCCCGTTCGCGCTGCCGCCGCCCGACCAGCACTACTACCGCCCTGGCTCTGGGACGCGCAAGCTCAAACCTGGTCAGTCTGGCTGAATCCTTTACACAGTCGGGGTAGTCTTCGTGCTCTTCCTCTTGCTTCTTTAACCAATGCTTTGCGGTGTCACTGAAGGAGGAAGGGCGACAAGTTGTTTTTTTGCCCAGTAAGTCAAACAGCGAGCGTTTTACTGTTGGCCGTGAGAATTTAAAATATCATCGACTGTGGTTTGGTAAAACCCTTCAAGCCGCTAAATGACAACTTTTCAGGAGACGACAAAAACTAATATTTTCCAACCCGTAAAATTAATTCAAAATCTTGAAGGTTACATTAAAGTGGTAAAAGATTTGAGGATTGAGTAATTTCATCCACGGTTTTGTAAAGATGACCTCAAAAAAATTCACCTAAATTTAGTTTTAGTTTTATAAAAAAATGTCATAAACAGGAAAAATAGCCCTCACATGTTGTACTTTGAAGATTATTCTATGTGGCTTGAAGGGTTTTACCAAAACACAGTCGATATCTGACGGCGACCGGTTCTTGGTTGGAGTTTAGGATCACACCGGTCCATTTTGCAAGATAGGACTCAGATTTTGTTGCACCGTTTCTGCGATATTTTAACCTAAAGACAAGTAAAAGTAGGTATTATTAACTGTAACATAATGACTTGTTAGTGTACCAATATATTTAGTTATTGGTCGATTTTCAACCCTGTTGGTAGTTCCTTTCATAACCTAACCTCACCCAACAATCAAAACCAATCTCACCTTTCTTATTATACACTCACTTTGTCTCACCTTTATTAAATAAATTATGGTTGAAAATCGATGCGTTCATTTTAAATTGACTTTAATCATTTAAAATAATATTGACAACTTGTAATGAAATTATAAAAATAGAATATTTTTCGAGTCTCAATTGCGACCATTCATTTTGTATTTTCGGAATTTATTCTATTTTTATATTTTCATTGAAAGTTATTAATATTACTTCGAATGATTAAGGACGGGTTGTTTTGGAGAATTTGAACAATTCATCAAATTTCAACGTTCATTTCTGGGTTCTGTGAAAGTCCTGTTCAAGTTCTGTTATTATATCATTATAAGCTAATTGCTTGACAAAACTGAAATTAAAACAGAACTTGAAAGAATCTTTGACAGAACTGGAAAATGAACGTTGAAATTTGATGAATTGTTCAAATTCTCCGAAACAACCCGTCCTTAATGTTACAACGAAATTTTTACTTCAACAAGTTATGGCTAGAAAATAAAATTAATTTCTTAACAGCAGTGGCACTGAAATAGAATTCACACAATACACTGATTGCACCTGAACTCAATTAGGTACTGCGAGTCAATTTGAAGTTTTGTTTATTTTAGCCACAAAGGATTTTTCACTCAACACAAAATCGAATAAAAGCGATAAAAAATAAACTGTATTGAAAAATGCGTCCATCAATAACTTGTTGATTGTTTCTTGTGTAGCGATGAAAGAGTAATTTTATACTGCGATTGTTTTAATTTTAATTTGTGCTGTTCAAAGCAGCTATGGTATTTTTTTACGGAAACAGCGATTGTTCTAATATAATTATTTTGAAATTACTTTATTAAAAGTATTATACTCATTGTTTGTTATTTTAATCATATGTAAATACGTGATAAATAATTAGAACATTTATGATAAGATTAGAGAACTTGAAACCTCAACATTAGTAGGAATATTATTATGTATAATTTTAGGTTATGTTAGTTTTTTGATAGTACCTTTTCACTTGTAAAGGAAATAATTATGCTTATATAATTCAAAACGTTTGTTTTTATTTAACCATTTGGGTAATTTATTGTGACACTAATTTCTGAGAATCCAATGGACTACCTTGTACAATAATCTTGTGGAATTGACTGAATTTTTCGCAACAAATACCATTTTATCATCACAAAAAAATTTAAACCTTTTAGCCTCTAAAAGTTCCAACCTTTTTAGCTCATTTTAAATTTGTTTGGAGTTCATTAAAAGTGCTTTAAAATAAACATTACCTTGGATTTTTTGCAAATTGTTTTTTGGAAACATTAATCCGTCCCCGTTTTTTGCGGGGTAACCACAAATTTCACATTTCTCAGTGACATTTTTTTAAATCATTTGAAAGGTTTCCCATAAACGTTGATTCTCGACCAATTTAAGCTTTGACCCAAATTGTAATCAGCTGACAAGTATAACAACACGACTGTTATGTTTATCTCTCATCACAATTTGATCAAAAAGCGATATGGGATAAAGTTCGGCGTTGAACGGAAACATTCAAGTGTCCAAATATTCAAAATAGCACTTATGACATCGTCATAAGCCACAAAATGTCAAACAACCTGGACTAGTCCTCTATCATCGCATTACCAACCTTTTTGGCGTTTAATAGATATTGTAAAGTCTGCCTTTTTAAAAAGATAATAGAATAGAATGTCAACAATACTGCCGTGTTATGTAAAAGCTCAGTGTTTTCCTTTAGACTCTAAAGAAAGACAGTGTGTTTTGTTTGATTTTGCTCGGACGGAATCAAGTCCCTTGAATAGAATTAAGTCCCTCAAATAGAAACAAATCTTGAACTAATCTCGCTGCTTATAGAACTGAAGCGAGGTTCGGGCCTGGAGCTGGGCCCGCGAATGCAGCCGGGGCTGGCGGATGAACTGGACTTCGACTTCGAGGACTCCTTCTCGGAGCCGCGCCAGCCACGACAGAACCCCAACCTCGCCGCCAACAAGCTCAACAAGCTGATGAACTCCAACGACCTTAACAATCAGTTAGAGAACCTGGAGAGCGGCGAGCCTATTCCTCAACGGTAAGTCACAAATATTCTCAGTAACTACTTACATCGGGTCCATGATGAAACAAACAAATAAGATTAAAATTAACAATCGACAAACCTAGGTATTCTAACCTTACTTAAACCAATAGAACCTAACCTATTATTACATATTTATATTGTTCTCTTGTTTGTCACTGTTCTGTTTTATCCGTTTACAACGTATTTAACCTAAATCTATGTCATTTTTAGGGATTCTGTGTGAAGTTTTCTGTTGAGAAAATTAGGGAGTGAACCTCGTTCTTGGTAAAAATTATGTTGTAGGAGAGAGGAATCGGAATCGAGAGAGACCGGCAAGTCATTCGGCATCCAAATTGTCGAACACAAGAATAAGTCGTTGAAGCGACCCTTTCACACGTGTTGAATATCAATCGTCTACAAATATATAGGTGCGCGTTTGGCGAGTTTCCTGGCTGTGCACCGAGCCTAAGGAATCAATGACGCAAGTTAAAGTTCACAATTTCTAAAGAGCAAAAGGTCTAATCGACTCGGTAAAAGTTATGCTTTGCGACCCAATATAAAAACTCTCGTCAATACCTGTATGTGAAGTGTGAAATTTTCCATATTGCGCGAAGGACAAAGGCCCTGCAGTGGGGTGTGGCATGTCACACGCGACAAGAAGCGTAATGATACATGTTTCAATACTCCGTATCACATACTTTCTATTACCCAACTATCAAAATGTCACAAGTTTTGTGACACAGTAGCAAACAAGTGGTCATCTCATAATGTGAGAATTTGTGCGTCGATAATGATTAATTTATTTTAATACAGACGGCACAGCATCTGCCATTAATATAAATACAGGGGTAAAAGGTATAAAACTATTAATTATGGAATAACTAAAAAAAACTATAAGTACAAAAGTATTAAACTATATACATATGAAAGTAGGTATAAAGAGTTATAAAAAATGAATGTATGCTATGCTATTGTTTCAATTTGCAATTCAATATACCTACCTGTTACTGATTTGTGTCAAGAAGCAGACATTAATTTCTTACTTCAATATTTGGCATTGACACAGTTGACATTGTTTCGACCCGCCCTACAAATTAATAAGTAATTAACTCTCTTGAAAGAATTCAAGAAAATTATTATTTATGAATGCTATGCTTTTTTTCAATTTGCAATTGATGACGAGATTACTTACGGACTGAATTTCGTGAAAATTGCTAACGCTGGCTTAACCTTACGAGATATATCAAAATAATGTAAAAAGGCATACATAAAAGTCTCCGATGGTATAAGTCTCCAGATATACTTGTCGTCGGATATACTTCAGCTAGTCTCAAAAAAATAACAAAGCCGCTATCCGCGTCTGTCTGTTTGTGCGCATAGTTCTTCTAAACTACGGAACGGATTTTCGGATTGATAGGTTTTTCACTATTATTTTGAAAATTTCTTCCGGAAGGTTTATATTTATACTATATGCATATATACAAACCTAAAAGTTGATCAAAGTCACCGACCAACGCCGGGTACACGTCAGCTAGTATATAATATTAGAAACAATGGGCTCGCGACAATAATAGTATGGGGTAGAAAATCAATTAATGAATAATATCATTTTTTGATAATTTGGCTTTATGTAGGTAAGCAGTAATATTGTAATTTTACAAACTAGATCCGATGCTCTATGTTCAACCTCTTTCAATATTGATTAGTTTCTAGCTTCTGCTCGAATCTTATTTTGTGCTAGAGGATCCTTTTTTAGAGTTTGAAACCGTAAGTTTTTAGGTAGGTATTAAAAATCATGAGGAACGCCGCAGGAAATTACTGCCTGATAAATATAGTTAATTTTATTATTTTCAAGCCCTTAAATAGAATCTAGTTCCTTGAATATAACAAGTCCCTTAAATAGAATCAATTTCATTTAATAGAATCAAGTACCTCGGACGGAATCAAGTCCCTCGAAGAGAAACAAGTCTTGAACTAATCTCGATGCTCACAGAACTGAAGTATATATAGAACTGCGAGTGAAGCGTCTTTTTGGGAAGAGGAAGGAATGTCCAGAGCCGAGATGTTGAACTCAATAACAAAAATGTCTACATTGTACAGATGTAGGGCGCGCGTTTTGCGTTTTCCCCGACTACGCACCGGTGCCGAAAAGACTAATGATGCTAGTTCATCGGAGCATCTTCCATTGAAATGCCGGTAGAATAAGGGCAGCATTCCCACCTGACGCCTGTGTTCTAAAGATTGCAATCCGTTTGTTAAGAAAGGGGTATCTATGAAACGGACCTTTCGTTCCTGGATTCTTCACAGAGTCGAGGATTTTTTTTTTAAATATTGTGGCTCCGAACCGGACGTTAATATTATTGTGACCCATTGACAAATCCATTGATATTTTATGATTATAAAATCTCTACGTAAATATGCATTAGCGAAACAAATACATTAAAGCGTATTGAATTATTTTTCCAAATTGTTTTTTTTTATAAAGAAGATCTTATGTATCATGATGTGATGTCTTTAAATTGTAAGAAAAATGTATATTTTTAGCAAAGATACTTTCCCGAATCTACTCACTTTATAGTAGACGTTATTTCAGGACATAGATCCGAAAGAAAACCGATCGTTTCGCTAACTCAATCAAGACTTATTTACAATCAAGGCCGCTATTTCCGTAAAAGAGAATTCGTGGACCTGAAAGCATCTAAAGACGTTTGTTTTTGTTAATTAATCCTTACGTGGTAAAAATATATTTTACCACTATTATTTATGTCATACACACCTTAAATATATATTTATAAAGTATGAAATGTAACCATTCCTGGCCACATTGGTCCTTTGTCCGGCACGAACGTGTAACGAGCTCGCGCCATGAATATAGATCAGTTGCAATTCTGTTCCCGTCGGTTCCCGCAATTCCATTAACCCATATAGGTACCGAACAGTTAATGCACAGTTAATATTTGCAAGTATGGTTCATTGGTAAAAGCCTATAAGGCAGAAATCGTTTCCCTGAATCATTTTCCCAAATGAAGATGAAAGAAAAAAATATTTGGTTTTTTTATTCAATCAACCAAGAAGATACCACCAACAATTCTTTCTTCCTCTATTGTTAAGTAACTTTGTAACACGACATTTTTATGCCCATTGTAATGTAGGTTAGAAAATAATATTTTATTTATTTATTTAAATTATACGCCCATGCGGGCTTTTACGAACATGTGACTTACATGGTAAATTTAGTGGAACAGTGATCATGAAGTAAAATTTGCCAAGAACCCCTGTAGAAGAAAAGTAGTATACCAACCTTAATTATTATTATTGAGGTATCTTATTTTAGCCTTCTTGTAACTATATTCCGTGCAGTTGAACACATCTACAATGTCTGCACAAGTATTGCCAACTGCACACAATCTAGGTACAAGCAATTTTCTAAATTATTAAGTCCTGATTTTGTTGTAGCAATTAAAAAGAATTTTCTATCAATTAGTTCTATTTAGTATGTTGAATTTGATTATGCTCTGTAAAGCAGGGCTATCTATAATTCCATTGATATATTTTTTAAATAAAATTCAAGTACTGTAATTTGTAATTTCTATAGATAAACCGAGTTTACAGTTATTATATCTTAAAAATTTATGCTGATTTTCTTCAATGGAAATAAAGGCCTATTGTTTTAACTTCTCTTTGTTATATTTTGTTTATCGTACAAAAATTCGGTTATTGTTTTATATATTAAGTGGGTTGAGGTTGCTCCGTCTTGTTTTAATAGGAACTCAATTTTCGATGTACATTTTATCAAAATTGAATAGTAAATAAAATAAAAAATTACGAGCAGTATGGTGTCTTGTTATTGTGTTGTGATAGTTAAATGAATACTTTAAAGCTCTATCCAATGGTGGAAATTGCGTCGTGTGCTGATAACCGTCGGATTGACCTGTGCATTCCATAAAGAAACGGCTATAATTACAACTTTCATAACACTCACCGTTCGAGTTTGGTTTTTGTGTTTCCTAGGCAAAATATTGCTATAATACTACTACTACTAATACTACTACTACTAATACTACTACTACCATTACCACTACTACTACGGCTACTACTACTACTACTACTCAGAATTAATTACTTCTAGTTATAATCGGATGGCATCTTTGACTGAGTTTTGACTTTGGTTTTTATGAGCAATAATTATAAGTACCCATACAAATTGAAAAAAATGTCTTAAGTGAAAATACTCGTAAATAGGTTTAATTCCCGTCGGCGCCATTTACTTTTGCTCGGGAGGCATTTTCACTAATTTTATGGATATTTCAGAGAAATAATTATTGCTTATAATAATTTGTTATCTTTTGGGCTATAAATTTAAAAAAAAAAGAAAACATTGGTTTATCATTAAAAATAATAATCTCTGACTGGGGTGGAGAATCAGAGGTCGTCCACTGATAATATGGGCTGACGATTTGAAAAGAACTACAGGTATTCATGGGCCAAAGATCGGAAAATCTGGACAAAAATCGAAGGAGGTCTGTGTAAAAAGAAAATGCTAGAAGGCTTACGAAAAATAAAAAAAATAAAAACTATTCAAGCAAGTGTAAAACCACATCAGTTTGAGATGTGGCATTATTGTTGGGTGTTTCGAACACGTTATTGCTGGGTATTTCAAACACTTCAAAATCAAACTCGAAACGGCAGTGAAGTTGTGGGCGCGCAATATGTAAATGTTTCAATACACGTCATTATGTTTTATAGTGTTAAAGAAGCAGTCAAAAGGCTAGTGACCAATATGGCATTTGTTTACCCAGTGTTCACTTTTTGCGGCAAAGGCATGGTGCGTGCCTCGCATAGCAATGAGACTTTAAATAATGGATCAATCTTCCTTACAGGACTACGATTGACTCTTGGTTGATTTTTTCAAGTTAATTACGTGTATTTGTTTGTTTTTGAAACTCAATGATCATGAGTGAAATATTTTATAAATACTCTTCATAAATCATACAACTATAATATCACGTACTCGTTCTCAGGTCTGCGCTAGTTCAATATAAACCAGAAGGCAGATTATATTCAGCAATAAGAACATTCTGAAAGATAAAAATAAAACCGAAACCAAACAATTACCGGAGGCTTGTGAAAATATGGCTTATTATTATTATAATTTAAAAAGAAGTTACAGATACAGTTACAAACTGAATGCTGTAAAAATGAGATACCTAAGGCGTATGTGTGCTAAAACCATGTATGATCGTGTGAGAAATGTGGAGAACCGCAAAAAATGCAAAGCTGATATAAGCGTAATGAGTAATATTAAGAAATAAACGCTCAGATGCTTCGGACAATACAGAGAGAATGAACTAAGAAAGGAGTGTAAGGATAATATATGACCCAAATGTGAATGGTAAAATAAGAATGGGACGCCCAAGAAACAAATGGCACGATGGAGTGAATGAAATACTTGAGTCGGGCCGTGTCAAGAATCAGAATAATAGATGAGTATGTATGAGACGACGTATGAATGTGAATGAGGCAAGGAGTGTGTGCCAAGACCGAGTTGTTTACCCCTGCGGGGAAACTGTATTATGGTGTTTGTGAACAGTGAGATTATTAAAATAATTTTGATTTAAGACGGGTGTTACACGCACAGTCTGGCATCATTCCATAATCTATAGAATGACGTCAAACTGATCTTTATTGACTGATTGACTGGATTAATAGATCGGCTTGGAATTATGGTCTAAACTGATGCCAGGATCAGCGTAAACTCATCTAAAGTCATTTTAAAATCAGCACGATTCTGGATAGTAAGATCTGAGGGAAATTTCAAAATGAGTAGGCCAGCTATAGAGAGAGCGATCTTAGCGGCAACCTAAAAAATATGTATCCAAGTATTAAAAAAAAAAATTGACCAAAAAAAAACCTAATAGTAAGTATCTCTGTAGCACAAAACCAAACAGAAAAAAGCCATTCATTGCGGAATATGTTTATTGAAATATTTATTAATATTTATTTCCGTTTCGGTTATAAGGTGCCTCTTATCCTGCCACTCTTATTGCTTATAATTTAAAGAACTCCGTATTATTTATAACATTTTATGAAAAATAATGAATTTTACAAAAATATTTTTAAAAATTCTGATTTTTGTGTGAATACCGCACAAGAGTTCTAATTAGTCAAATTGGGAGGCTGAAGGAAAGAAGGGGAAGGAGGTAGGGAAGAGGAATATTTTGAAGTACCTGTCTAGAGTGGGTTAGACTTTCAATACCGCCCTGATAATACTTGACTGGTCACAAAGGAATGGCAACAAATTGTTACCACTGGTAACCAATGCTTTAGCCGTATTTGGTGACCAGATATTAAGATAGTAAGGTACCTCCCCGCCATCCGATTCCCATCTCCTTCCCCTCCCCACTACCTTCAGCTTCCCAATTTATCGAGGAGGTCATAGTCCCATTGGTTCCAGACGGTTAGGAGCAGTTGGACTCTCACACGGAACCCACATATGTAAAAAAATAGATCTGGTCGTCAAATACGACTAAAACCAATATATTAGTTGATTATGAACGGTGTTCGTTTACGGGCGTAGAACTAAAGAGTATTTATTATTCTGTTAGTGTTTTTATTGTATTTACTATTTTACTTTTCTGTTTACTATATCTGCAACCGTGCTTACTACTATTGTTGGACAGGAGGCTTTGAGGAAAATAATTTTCCTCAGGGCCTATATCATCTTTGGGGAAGCTATGTGGAGGGTATTTTCGAATAGATGAAGCAGTAAACACTGGTCTTGAAGAGACCCATGCTGTAGGGGGGGAGGAATCATAGAGGCCCGCAAATCGTTCCACTGCCAAGCTGTTGAACTCAAGAACGAGTCGTAGAAACGACCCGTTCTCATATGACAAATGTCAAGTGAGTACAAATGTTAAAGACAATAAACATCTAAATATGCTCAACAACATAAAAAAATCACAATACAAGGTGTAAAATTAGCAGATAGTGAATAAAATCATTAATCATTTATATGATATCAGATTCTGAAACATGACTTGAAACACCACTTAAGGGATCATCCGATATAAATATTTTGTCGTGCCCGAAGTAGGGTCTAATTTATCTTACATCGGGTGAAATTGATCAAACATTTTCGAATACCGAAATTCTTTCTGGAACAGACAATCAATTTAATTGGCCAGTCTGGGGCCTAGTAGTTAAAATTTCTAATACCAATTGGCCACATCAGTTTTCTTTCAATCGTAGTGGGTGTGTCTCTGTTCGTTGTACGGTGAATTTTGTCTAATTTCGGATGAAGTTTCTTGAAATAATCGAAATTCTTTCTTTTCTGATGTGGTTTACCAACTGCTCGGAGCCAGTTTTCTCTACTATTACTATGGTATCCCCGTTATGAGCATTTTTCACTCGCTCGTACTGTATCTTCCTTGGTTGTCCCCGACATCTTCTAACATTCACTTATACGTCATACATTCTCCTTACGACCCTTTCTTCGTTCGTCATGCCTCATTTTACCACAAATAATTATTGAATTCGGTCCGGTAGTTTTTGAGTCTTTGGGACACATATATACGAACATTGTATTTTCCTTATATAGATTGAAATTTGAATTAACATCATAATATAAATCATTTTTATTCAATTTACTAGCGTAAACCTAATGCGTATTTAACAGCGCTGCCAATCGTCAATCAATTTCACTAGTTCGTCTGGGAAAAAAATACTGAAATTTCAAATGACTGTAGATCACGCTTTAATAGAATTTTTGTTCATTGATAAGCGAAATGATTGTGCAATATCCCTATGTACGTACACTATAAAGGGTCGAAGTGACCCGAAGTGTTTTCTCGAATTCCCGTTGGACCTATATTACCTATAGACATATATGTAGTTACTCATGTCTATGAATGAGCCCATATTCAACAGTTCCAAAATAGTTACTATCCGAGATCAAATGCAGCTCTTGCATGCTGAGTAATGGTCCTGACTGTGTGTACCACAGAAGAAACAAAACAATAGAAGTGTATTCTGGGCATGTCCGCGTCCCCGAAGTAAGCTTATATTTTCCTCAGTTATGGTGAAAAATAATATTTTCAGATGTCCCAAATGCTCCCGTCTGTCCAAATCCAGTAGGACTGTGGCATTCTCAATTGAGGCTGAAAAGAGTAATAAGTAAATGAAGGAGATGGTTAAGAGAAAGGTTGGGAAGTACCTACCTGGATATTCAGATCTGGTCACCAAGCAAGGCTGAAGCCATTTCAAGCAATACTACTTTTCCTGAACGAAGTCCACTGATGCAATACTGCACCGAGAAAAATTACTGATATAAAATATTGCTAATCTATTAAGAATCTCTTTTCGAAATTGATTGAAGGCCTATAACGAATGAGTTGATAGGTTTCATAATAAACTTTCAGAATAACACAAATGTGTTACCGCGATGTTGGAACACGTTCTCATATAAAATGATTATATTTTCGCATTTCGTCATTTTATATTATCAGGAAAAACGCAGGTACACAAACACGTATTACGTCCATGAATGTCAAAAAGTTTATTATGAAATGGCATGCAATCCCAGTTCAATAGGATTTTAATAAATCAGCAATACTATTTTTCCTCCGTGTGGTGCATCACCATGGCGATACTGACGGTATCTACCACGCTGGTATAGATTACACTTCTAGGAATTATCTATTCATTACTATGTTTGTACTAAGTGCATTTTTTTTAATTATACTAGGATGAACATGATAGCAGTAATGCTATAAATATATTGGCGATAAATTGATTAAAATCATTCCCAACAATATAACGCGGGCCACAGACAGCTGCGCACGGCTACATTTCAAACGTGTCGTGGATTTAGCTTCGTTCACTATGAGCTACCATTCAAATCCACACATATAGCGGGCCACGCGCACCGTACTCACGGCTGCGTGGGTATGTGACGTCCAGGCACGCCACCTACGGCAGGCACGTTTCTCCACCGCTCCCGCCATGACTGCTGAGATGCCACTGGGCGTTTTCGTGGCGTAGCTCAGCTAGCAATGTGTAACCACATCACTTTATAAAGCCAAGTAGTTTTCATGTCAATCGTGGCCGTGGACTTCGTGCGCAGCTGTCTGTGGCCCGTTTAAGGCTAATACGAGTAGGTACTGTATTTAGTATACTGAACTGAGTTTCCGCTGGAAATTAAGTTGCCCCGAGTTAAATCAAAACCACCGAAACCCAGGCCGGGGTACTGAATCAAACCGACCACTTATTTGGTGCATGGAAAATTTACAAGATGAAAATATTAACATTATAGTTCCAAATTTCAATATAAATGTTAAAGCAAGTGCAGACACAAAAAAAACTGAAATCTATTATTCAAACTGCAGGGATGAAACAATTGGTTAAAGATTTCACACGAATTACTTAATCTCAAATAAATTCAACTTACATGTTAATGTATCAGATAAACCTAAAATTACCGACCATTATATGATTAAAATTCTAACAAATGACAGAGAAAATTACAACTCCGGTAAAGAAACACAAGTAATAACATTTAAAAATCACAAAAGATACAATAAAGAACTCTTCATTCAGACCTTAGAAACTATTAATTGGAATGAAATAAATCAAATAAAATATAACAAAAAAGCTGACCGAATGAAATTAAACACTAAAAAATCCATTTATGAAGTAGTTCCAGAACCGAAGATACGTAACTGAAACAATAATAAACGGTACATAAAAGAACTACCCACAATGCACTAATGCAGCACGATAGAGATACATTTTACAAAAGAGCACGCCTTACTAATAGTACTATGTATTGGAATTACTTTAAAAAGCCAGAAACAAATACTCTAAAGACATAAAAAGAACACATAATGAGTACATATAAAATAAAATAAACTCAGAAGAAGGAGATCCCAAAAAACTTTGGAAAAGCATAAAAGAATTAGTACATGGTGACAACAAAGACGACATAAAAATAGTAAACTTCCCAAAATCTATAAACGAAGAAAACATGACTAATAGCTTTGGTAAATATTTTATAGAAAGCATCACTCAAATTAACAAATTAATACCTAACCTTGTTGTCAACCCCACAAATGATAATAACAACTCAAACAAAGAATTTTTGGTCTTCTGAAAAATAAGTGCAGAATATTTATTTAAGATTTAAAAAAAATTAAATCAAAAAATATTTCAGATGGATTAACTATTAGTTTGATAAAATATGCTTTTCCAGTAATTGGATCTACTCTATTAAATATTATTAATCAGACAATTGAAGAGGGAAAATTTCCACAGTCATGGAAACTATCTACTATTATACCGGTCCCAAAGATTAAAAATACCAGAAAATGTGAAGAATTTCGACCAATACACCTTACCGAAATATAAACAGATACGTGAAGTGATAATAAAATACATGAAGATGATACATACACAGTAAACGAAAACAAAAGACAATAATAATAATATTACAAAAAACATAATGAGACTAAAGTTTTTTAAAAAGGAAAAATATATTTGAATATATAATTTTTTTATCTATGACATCTGGATTTGGCTCCATCGCTTGTAAATAGGTCCCTGCCAGAAGTGCAGTGCTGCGATCACAAGACCGTTTTCGCTCGTGGCTAGTCGCGTTCGAAAGCTGGTGATCCGTTTTTTCATTAGTGCTCGGAATCCGGGAGTACGTCCTTCTACAAACATCTCAGTGGCACTGCAGTACCAGGACAGCCCAAAAAGTATTCGGTAGGAATTGTTGTACTGTACTTCCATTCTTTTTAGAGACGCTTTGTTGAAGTTGGTCCACAGCTCCGATTTATATAGGCTCATGCAGTATGTGTTAAAAAGTTGCCTTTCTGCTTTTGGTCTACACTTGTTAAATCGTCGAGAAAGCATAATAAAAGAACAAATTTTGCAATTCTTAGATGAACACAATTTTTTTATTTTTTATATTAACTCCACACAGGAGGCCCTGAAGAAAATAATTTCCCTCAGGGCCTATGTCATCTTTGGGGATGCTGTGTGGAGGGTCTTTTTATGGAGAGGAAGGAGTTAACATGGGTCTTGAAGAGTCTCATATTGTAGGAGGGAGGAAACACAGGCCGGCAGTTCGTTCCATAGCCGAGCTGTTGAACTTAAGAACGAATCGTAGAAGCGACCCGTTCTCATGTGACAAATGTCAACCGTGTACAAATGTTGGGCGCGCGTTTGGCGTGTATCCCGACTACGCACCGGTGCCGAAGGGATCAATGACGCTATTTCCTCAGAGCATCTTCCATTGTAATACCGATAGAACAAGGACAGCATACCTACCTGACGCCTGTGCTCTAAAGATTGCAGTCCGTTTGTTAAGATTGGGGAATCTATCAAACGGACCGCCCGTTTTTGCACAGAGTCAAGGGTTTTTTTCAGGTACTTAGGGGCTCCGCACCAGAGATGGCTGCCAAATTCGACAGTAGGGCGCACTTGCGATTTGTACAGGGTCAGCAGTTGTGTACTATTAAAGTATCTGCGGGCCCTGTACAGTACGCCCAGCTTCTGAGAGGCCAGCTTTACTCTGGCTTCGATGGAGCCCCCATACCTGAGCTGGTCACTTATAGTTACACCAAGCATATCAATGGAAGGCCTGTTCGGAAAATTGCTTCCGTTGAAGGAGACTAGATTATCATTTAGATCCCTTTTAGACGTAATCAGACAGGATTGGGTCTTTGAAACATTAAATTCGACGAGATTATTTTTACCCCAGGAGAAAATACTCTCGAGATAACCGTCCATTCTCTGCTTCAAAGCCCTCCGAGCCGTTGGAGTTTGTGTGCCCTTTGGGGGCTTGTCAAACAAAAAGCTATCATGAACTGTACTGTCATCCGCGTAACAATGAATCGGTGCACATGTCAAAAGGTCATTGATGTGCAACAAAAACAAAGTCGGAGACAGAACCAATCCCTGTAGGACGCCAGCATTCATAGAGTGTGAGGATGAGGTGAAACCGTCAGCAACTGCTTGAATCGACCTATCCCTTAAAAAGTCAGCAATCCACGTACACAGGGATGCGGGAAGTCCGTAAGAAGGCAATTTGTTGACAAGTACTCGGTGCCAGACCCGGTCAAAGGCCTTGGATATGTCTAGTGCGACCGTTTGGGTCTCACCGTGACGTTCCAGGCACCGCCCCCAAACATGCAACACATACGCGAGAAGATCACCGCACGAGCGGTTCCGCCGGAATCCGTATTGACGGTCGTTGATAATTTTGTTTTTCTCGAGGTATGTGAGCAGTTTGTCGTTGATCACACGTTCCATCACTTTGGACAGAACTGATGTGATCGTTATGGGGCGGTAGTTGGCCGGGTTGGAGCGGTCACCTTTCTTGGGAATAGGGTGAATGACCGCTTTTTTCCAACCAGAGGGCACAGTGCCACACTTCAGGGACATTTTGAAGAGCTTTGTCAAAACTGGAACTATTTCCGCAGCACACCTCTGCAATACCAGGGTAGGTATTCCATCAGGTCCACTAGCTTTGTTAACATCGAGCCCCCGTATAACGTGGAGTACATCCCGATGCCGGATCCTCAGCTTTTTCATATAGAAGCCGCAGTGAGAAACCGACGGCGGAACAGCACCTCCGTCATCGAGGGTCGAGTTTTCCGCAAACGTTTTCCCTAATAAGTTAGCCTTTTCGGTGGCGGTGTTTGCTAGTGAGCCGTCAGGTCTGGTAAGAGGTGGCAAACTGGGTTTGCAAAAATTCCGAACTATTGAGCCCGCAAGGGACCAGAATGCTCTGCTGCCATGCGGGCAGGCAGCCAGCTTTTTGCTGATCTCCATGTCGTGTTCGAATTTTGACCTATTAATGATTCTCTTGCATTCCTTTGCCGATTTGTTGTATGCTGAACTGCTTTCGGGCGTTCGAGATGTGTTGTAGGCTCGGTGAGCCGCGTTTTTTCGTCGAACTGCTTCGGAGCATTGTCGACTGAACCACGGCTTTGAGCCCACATCAGTTTCTTTAGTAGTCGATTGTATGAAGCCATCCATCGCCGATTTGATGACTTCACCAATCTCCTGGGCACATATTGAAGGGTCCGAAGTCCGAAAACAAACAGCTGACCACGGAAAGGCGTTGAAATGGGCCCGCATACCGAACCAATCTGCTGACCTATAGTGCCACACTTTTCTCCTCAGCCTCTCATTGGTTGGTCTGAGGCTAACGGGGATTGATGTCGTCACGAGTCTGGACATCAGGAACCCTTGTAGGCTCCTGAACCAGTTGCTCTAATCCGTAGCAAATGGCAAAGGATTCCGCCTGTCGGCCAGCCGAGTCCGTTGGGCCTGAGAACTTCAACCATGGTTCGTTATGAACATTGAAGTCCCCCAGAACAATAAACTCGGCCGAAGGGTAGCGGGGCAAGAGATCATCAATAGTATCTCTCAAATGTTTGAAGAGCTCGGAAGTGTCTGATTCGCTATGGTTCGGTGAGCGGTATAGACATGCGTAGAATCTTGCCGTATTGGCAAGATTGACACGCACCCATATTACGTCGAATCTGGAGTTTTCCAGACTCAATAGTCGTACACAGTTGACGTCAGCTCGACTATAGAGGCAGACTCCTCCTTTGAGTCGGAACTTGCTTGCAAGGGTAAAGCCCGGGCAGTCCAGATAGGAGGAGTCTGGCGGCTCGGCTATCTGAGTTTCGGATAGGAAAAGAAGGTTGGGACGTTGGGACAAAAGATGGTGATGAACAGAATTTAAATTAGTGTGCAGACCGCAAATTTTGGCAAAATTTACCAACAGTTTTGGCCCGCACCGGGGACGCCTGCTACTCGCCGCTCTAATGATGTTAAGTTTGTTTTTATGTATATTCATAATTTTAATTTTTTTAAGGGTATGAGGTGAAAGGAAGGTCTGGAATGGAAAGGTATGAGGGGTGGGTAGGAATCTGGGGTTCAGGCTGTCCAGGAGTGATGAGCGTTTGGTTCCAGCCCACCTTCTGCGGTGCTAGGCGATAGGCTGGGAGAGTCCGGCTGGAGAGGGCATCCAATGCGCCCCAAACGCTGCTGCTGGGTCCCCTCCGGTCACGAACCGGCACAACAGCAGTGGCAGGGTTTTTTCACTCGCTGATGGGGCAGCCCACCCTTAGTCGTGAGCCTGAGAATCGGGCCCCTGTACTATCGAGCGGCCCGGACAGCGGTAACCGGTTGTAAAGGGTCTCCCTCAACCAGCATCTCCCAACCGGCCCGCCACGCAGAAGGTGGGCCGACGCACCCGCCACCAAGACTTGGGCAAACCTTAACCCATGAACCCGGGCACCCCTGCTAAGTCACCAAACGTAGCGAACTACTTGGGGTGACCTGTGGCAGAGGTGTTGGTCATCCAATAAATGGTTCCCTGGGCGGCGGTACCCATTCCCGCCTACCAAATTGAGAAATATTTTATACCAAGAGCAATCGGGATTCAGATCTAATAATTCTTGTGAAACAGCGTTAAATGTAATCGTTGAAGAATGGAAAGAAGGAATGAATAGTAATAAATTTATCTTACAATATTCTTGTATTTTCAAAGGGCATTCGAAACTATAGATCGAGAAATATTGATAAGAAAGCTTAAAGAAATTGGTTTCTCAACTGTAGCCATTAAATTAATAAGAGAGTATTTGAAAGACCGAATGCAGGTAACAAAAATTAATAATACATTTTCAAAACCAGTGGAAAATAAATTAGGAGTACCACAGGATCAGTCATTGGACCTCTATTGTTCATACTCTATAATAATGACATGGTGAAAATATTTTCAAAATGCAAAGTACGACTATTTGCCGATGATACACATACACTCGTATATATAATTGGAGATAACTTTGAAGAACTAATACAAATTTTAAATAATGCACTAGGTAATGTATCAAGATAGCTAAAAATAAATTAAATACAAATAAAAGTAATTGGATTTAAGAAGACATCCAGTGAAAGCAAAATTAAAATTGATGGTGTATTTATTGAAAATGTATACGATATAAAATACCCAAAAGAAAATTGGAAAAAATATATATCTATTTTGGGAAGAATTCGCCAAAAACTTTCCGGAAAAACTACTGCTCGACCATCCTTTTCCTGTGTAACGATCGAGAACAAAATAAATTCTCTAAAATAGGGCAATGAGAACAATACATAGACGAAATAGATATTCAGAGTAAATAAAATATTAAAAGAATTAAATTGGCTAACGGTGACACAGGTACTGAACTTGAACATGATGATATTTGTACATGAAATCGTAAACAACCTGTTACCCAAATATTTCTCAAATAAAATTGTATACGACAAGGACATACACAAACATAAAACAAGGACGTGCAATGAAATCAGACTACCAAAAAAGGACAAGGCGAATACTCGTACTCAGAATAGTATAATAGCATAAAGGGATGAAGTCATTGGAAGAAATACTATAATGCGCTGCCAGAAAACTTAAAGTCTGCACCAATTGGAAGGTTCAAGAGGTTGTGTAGAGCCACATCAAGCAGGAGAAAATATACCATATATGCATGTAACAATTAATTAGTAATTTGTAACCTTAAATGTACAAATTACTAAAATAAAATTAATAAATAATTTCTATAAGGTCCTCCTTTATAATGTAGGGCTATTGTGCGGTTTTCACATTGTGAAAACTTAATTGAAACATTTAAAAATTTAAAAAGGTAGAATAGCTTATAACACATAGGATATTTTTATAATAAGAGGCCGATTTGATTAAGGTTCCTGGCCTGGGTAGAGGTGGTTTTGGTTAAATGTGTCAACTCAACGCCACCCGTTGAACCCACCGCCCCCAGCGCCGCAATCAGAAGACCAATTCGCTACTTTTTGCAGCCAAACTTTTCTAGGTCTGAGTTGTTACCACGATCTACAAAACGTTGAAGCGGTGCGCTTTTCTGTAGATTGGGTTTTGTAGCTTTATTGTTAAAGCATAAAGTTGCACTATATTTGCCATAATTGTACGAGATTAGACAATAAAGTAATTTACTCGTAAATTTGGACTATTTACTTATGTACGTACATTATAAATACCATAAGAGTTTTCGCGGGTTTTTAGTAGAACAGCAGTCGTCAGCAATGCACCGCTCAGATGTTTAAAAAAATGCGTTCTCTGTTTGAAAATGATTTTTATAACGAAAAAATGGCCCATTAACGTTGGCATTTGACATTTGTCACATGAGAACGGGTCGTTCCTATGAATCGTTCTTGATTTCAACAGCTCGGCTGTGGAAAGGTTTTTATTTATTTTATTTATTTAAGGAACATGAAGAGTCTTAATATTAATATAATATACAGAAGAGGATGAAAAATAGTCCAATTATAAGTGTTCCCAGATAGGTTGATTTAATAATATGAAACTACATTATAAATGTGAACTAAAATTTAAAAAGCAGAAATATTAAATTATATAATTTAACTGTTTACAACAATATATTATGTGTTTATAACTCTGCCGGATAGAGTGGGAAACGGGTTTTGTGGTTGTGGGGGGGGGTAGGGAGGAGACGATTGGGGGATGTTGCCGCACATGTGAATTGAAAATAACTGATAAAATACATAAGGTACAATCAATTTAATCATCATGAATGTGATGCAATGAACTTCTGTAACGATAGTAACTAATGTGTAACAGTGAATATGTCTGCATTTATTTACAACAGTTCTAGATCCTATTCATAAATTCATTTTGATTGGAGTTGGTGTTGCATTTGTCAATATGGAAAAGGGTTTTCTGTCCGCTATATCGAAGCGGTGCGTGGAAATTTATTTTATTAACCTATTCCGGGCAGTCAAATTTTAAGTTAATAATTTTCTACAGGATCATCTAATTATCGACCAGCCTCCTGTTGAGTAGCTTCGTGGTTCGAAAATGTTTCTCGATTTCGTCGTAAGAATACGTTGAATGATTAATGACGACGATTAGAGATTTGTAGCATCAGAGTGACCTGCAAAGAATTCTTTAACCGAATTCTATAATACAGGGAATAATTAGTCCTAGGCTATATTTTCGAACATCTGAATAATGAAAACCTTAGAAATAAGTCTATAGTTATCTGCTTTACACTTATTCCAGATTTATGAATGGGTTGATGTGTGCTCTTTTCTTTGAGCGATATATTGAACAATGTTGACAGCGGAAGTAACATTGAGAAACACCTAAGTTTTAAACAGCATATTCAAGATATTAAAGATAAAATCACCCTCTTAATTAGCGTATTTAGCCGGATATCATATTTGTTACTAAATAAAATTAAAAAGGTCTATATTATAGGCTCGTAAATTCACATTTAAACTACCTGATTGAAATCTGGGGAAATGCATATGAAACATATATACCTAAATGAACTACAGGTAACACAAAACAAATCAAAAAGCTGTTTCACTTTAAACCTAGAAGATTCACAAAAAAATTATATATGGAAACAAAACATTAAGAAAATTATATTAATATAATTTGACCGGTCGGTGGCCGAGTTGACATCGCGTTTGGGTCCCACACAGGCGTAGTGTGTTCTATTCCTCGGCTGGCTAAGTCCTCCATCACAACACAAGCAACATTTTCAGCTTACTGTGGTGGTAGTAGGAGATTTTCAAATATTGTCAGGTTAGTCGTATCCTGGGAATGTTTGACTTTCTTTTGAAAAAAAAAATGTACATGTCTCTATATGGTTTATCTGTTTTCACTGTTGATTGAAGCCTTTCATCACAAGGGCTATTAGAGTTCTGCTGGCTGCATTTAGGATTTCTTCGATATGCTTTTTACAATTTAGTCAGGTCAAGGGTTATTCGGAGATATTTAATGCTTTTTTGCCAAGGGATGTTTTCAACGAATAAATGGATGTTGGTTTAGCGCGTCTACGTGAGAAAACACAGGCAGCGCTTTTGGAGGGGTTGATTCTAATTCGCAATGGTTTGAAGAAAGTCTCTAGTTCTGTACGGGAAAGGAACGAAGCAACTGCAAATTGCGCGAAACGCCGCTCGTTCCTTTCCCGTAATTTGTGGCTCGGTTCGCAAATATATGCGTACCATTAAGGTATCCATAGATTTTTATGTACCTTGGGAATAGCTCCATTATAGATATAATATTTGAAGTGGGCAGTGGACTATATAATATTTACTAAACTATAACTAATAGTTTCGAAAGCAGATAAAATATTTCTAGCAGTTTTTTTTTATTAAACTTGTCGAATTCTGATGCACTCTTAGTACGCAAAAATATATAAATTGCACTTAGTTTCAACTTAATTTCTAGAAGAAAGGTTAGAAAATACCCATAAATTATTAAAATAACCCAAACCAAACCCTTAAAACCTATTTTGTGCTGTTTACTTAAATCCCCTACTTAAATAGTTGTCTCCATTAGATATTTAAGTTTAAATCAAGTGTTGTTTTTTTAAAGGGTCTTTGCGTGTGGCAGAATTTCGACAAGTTTATCTTTGTTTTTTTTTTTAATATAAATTAATTAATTAACTAATGCCTACATATTTAATAATTTATTGTATAAATATATTTGATTGGTCAAATGGATGGATTCCAGGAATGCGCCGTTCAAGGTCACGTCCGAGCGCGACATCCCCACGTCCCTGGGTCCGACGTCCCCGCGGCACCAGCTCGTTCTGCAGCAATCCATCCACCGCAACCCCGCGCTGGACCAGGCCATGAGCATCTATATCTACGCCATGATCGCCGGCATCATGGCCGCCGCCACTGTCACCGTCGCCGCCTTCGCTTTTGGCTGGTACACGTAAGTTCTACGAAGTGAATACTGACTACTGAGATTAAATTAACTAACTAACCGCGTAAAGCACAACTCTTTATTTGCGTATTCCTATTGCTGTATTATCATTCATCTAGAGCAAGGCTGCCCAACCTTTTTAACAGTTGGGCCAAATTGACGATTTTGAATCACTGGCGGGCCACTGAATACCTGACGGTTCCTATTTCCATGGGGGGGGGGGGGTTGTTAGAGAATTTCTATTCCTCACAAAAAAAAATCAAAATGAGTGCTCCCCACCAAATATTTGAAATCCATGGGGGGGGGGGGTTGTTACGGAACTTCGCTGAGAAAAAATTCCGCGCACCCAAAAACATCATATGTGATTCCCCACAACAATTTTTCTCGAATTCCATGGGGGGGGGATGGCTACAAGATTCCATTTCGGACGCAAAAGATGCTATATCAAAACCGGTGTATTTTTGTTTAAAAAGTAAGTTCAACAGGTTAGATTTTTTCGTCGCTGATTCTCGGTCTGAGTAGACCAAATAGCGATAAATCGCCTTCGTTGGCAACACTGGTGACCGCGCGCAAGCGGCATTGTTTGTTTTACAGCAGGCCCGCGACACTTTTTCAAATTGGCGGATTGGCGGGTTTTTTGAAAATGGTTCACGCGGGCCACTTATAATTCGTTCGCGGGCCACATTATGGCCCGCGGGCCTGGGGTTGGGCAGCCTTGATCTAGAGCAATGATACTTAACCTTTTTCTTCTGCGGGCCACATTCATATGTTTGTAAAGCTACGCGGGCCGCAACACTATACTGGTCAGTGTTGCCTATGGATCTTGGCCTAATGTCGCAAACATTAAGTAGCCTAATGTAGCCGAATTTCAGTTGCAGTAATTCTGCCAACATATTCCCCACAAATATTCTACGTGAGCTTGATTCCCCCTTCTATTATTCGAAATCCATGGGAGGGGGGGGGGTAGTTAGAGAATTTCTGTAAAACATAATTCCCCACAAAAAGAATTCAAAATGAGTGCTCCCCACAAAATATTTGAAATCCATGGGGAGGGTTGTTACAGAACTTCTCTGAAAAAAAAATCCACCCAGCCAAAAACATCGTATGTAATTCCCCACAACAATTTTTCGATATCCATGGGGGGGGGGTAGCTACGGAATTCCATTTCAATTTTAGATTTTTTCGATTTTTAGATTTTTTCGCTGGCAACACTGATACTGGTATGACAAAAAATATCATGAAACCCACCACCCCCGTTTTCTTGGCAATACTGTGAATGTGACGCATTTAACTTTGGAGCTGTCAAAAATGTATGTGTTGCCACGTGCGAAATTATTTGCGCGCATATTTATTTTGTCTGTCATATCTTTGTTTTTTGGAGATAGATGTAGCGTATTCAGTAGCAACACTCTTATACCAGATCTGATGTTGACACGACAACGACTATCCTCTTCGGTTTCAATGTCTGTACGTCAAAGTCGCAATTAATCCCAAATTAACGTGATATAGAATGCCAGATTTTGTAAAACATGTTCCTGATATTAAATGTATTGAGGGCCGCACAAAATAGCATGGCGGGCCGCATGCGGCCCGCGGGCCGCAGGTTGAGTATGTCTGATCTAGAGGTAGGGGCTTTTGATTATACTAAATCAACGACGGTAATGTTGAAACCCGAAAAACTCTGGCTTGGAACACAATCCTAGCTTCATTAATCTCGATTTAAAATGGATTAAATAATTTTTAATAATGCAACATATTTATCAGCTTCTTTAGTGCTGCAGTATTTAGATGTTGCGGGGAATTCGGTAGAACTGTGTACAACTACCTTTTCCCAGTCAATATGACAACACTTCGCTGGAGAAGTCGTCCTTTCGGCTGATGTGATTTTTTTGGTGACTGTTGTTTTGTGTGCTCGTCGTTTTTGAGGTGGATGATTTTCGCAACATGAGTTCGGTTTCTTCTGGGTTCCCCCTCACACCACGTGTCTACAAGGAGTCTTTTTATATCATTAAATTTACCCCTCTAGAGCCAAGGCGAGCCCTCCTAAGAGTTCAATAGGAAAACCCACTCTAAATTAATGTTTATGTGTGGTGAACACTAGCTTTCATTGCTCTATGACCAAATGCAGACTCTGTGTAGTTTTCAACTTTGGGTATGACTATTGTGGTTCCATGCTAACTCACACAGTGACTATTCAACACACTTTTAAAAAGTGATATAAAGTCATTAAAAACGATGAAAAAAATTTTTTTTTCAACTTAACCTAACCTAACCTACTTAACCCAGTTAATAAAGTTTTTGTTTCATCACTTTCCATGACTTTATATAACTTTTTAAAGATGTGATGAATTATCATTTTGATGATTTATCCGGTCACCGAATATTGTGCATTGATTATTTTACCAAATTCACCGAAGAATATTATTTGGCTCCTCATTATTAATTTGTTAAAAATATTCGTTTTTCCTAGTGTGGGCACAGCTTTTCAGCCCTTATGGACTGCACACCTCTGGTGGTAAACCCATCTAGTGTTTTGTTTTTCCTAGTGTGGGCACAGCTTTTCAGCCCTTATGGACTGCTCCGATCTTGTGGTGAACCCAGCTCGTGTTTTATTTTTCCTAGTGTGGGCACAGCTTTTCAGCCCTTATGGACTGCACACCTGTGGTGGTAAACCCATCTAGTGTTTTGTTTTTCCTAGTGTGGGCACAGCTTTTCAGCCCTTATGGACTGCACCCCTCTGGTGGTAAACCCATCTAGTGTTTTGTTTTTCCTAGTGTGGGCACAGCTTTTCAGCCCTTATGGACTGCACACCTCTGGTGGTAAACCCATCTAGTGTTTTGTTTTTCCTAGTGTGGGCACAGCTTTTCAGCCCTTATGGACTGCACCCCTCTGGTGGTAAACCCATCTAGTGTTTTGTTTTTCCTAGTGTGGGCACAGCTTTTCAGCCCTTATGGACTGCACACCTCTGGTGGTAAACCCATCTAGTGTTTTGTTTTTCCTAGTGTGGGCACAGCTTTTCAGCCCTTATGGACTGCACACCTCTGGTGGTAAACCCATCTAGTGTTTTGTTTTTCCTAGTGTGGGCACAGCTTTTCAGCCCTTATGGACTGCTCCGATCTTGTGGTGAACCCAGCTCGTGTTTTGTTTTTCTTAGGGTGGGCACAGCTTTTCAGCCCTTATGGACTGCACCCATCTGGTGGTGAATCCAGCTCGTGTTTTTTTTTTTTGAATTTCTAGACTAATCATATGTTTGAACACGGCAGCATGCAGAAAAAAATGAAGGCCGCAGCTGATGCAGAGTATCCTGCCTATGGAGTGACGGGACCCAACCCTCAAGGAAGTCCATCCGGAGACCGGCGCCTCGCTCACTCTGCCCAGCTTTATCACTACCAGCATCAGAAACAGCAGATAATCGCCATGGAAAAGTAATGCACATGACCATTTTAATATTAAGATATTTTTTCCTATTCACCAAGCAAAACTTGGGTTATTAAGGGAGTTAGTCTGTTTCTCGCTGTGAATATCGAACCTGATTTATCCTACTGCTAGTCGAGTGTCCTACCCACCAGGTTGTCAACCACTTTATCCAAAGTCGCCATTACCGAAGTGTGCTGTGACGAAATGCTTCTCAGGATGTAATAATGTTCTAAAAGAATAATAATAATAATCTTTACAGCCTGTGAGTCGACTATGCCGCATTGCATAAACTATAAAAATGCCTACCAATTGGTGGTAGCCAAATATATACATATATATTGGTAATAATGCCAATTCTTCCAATTGCTGAGATACTGGAGCTCTACAAAAATGTTTCTGAAGAGACAAGTGCACTCGTTCATAGCTGTAGCTCAAGGAAAGCCTGTGACGTAGACCACTGCAATCCAATAATGATCTCAATTTAATTGGTGCTTTAATGTCGTCATACTTGTTGGATACATATTTGTTTACATATTTTTTGTTGTTGTCACTTATATTTTGTATTGTTCTCAAATAATAATTACATTTGACCAGACTAAATGGTTTATTTGTGTATTGTAGCCGAACTGGAGTAACCGAACGTAATGGATCCGTTTCTGATGCAGAATCGGAAGATGAGAATGAAGAAGGAGACTACACTGTCTACGAATGTCCTGGGTTTGCTACCGTAAGTATAAGAATAACTTTTTATAATAAAACTTCTGTTAACTTCTACTTATTCTTCCATTATAAATAAGAAAGATTGGGTGTCACCGGATGGTACTCTGGAAGATAAGTCAATCCTGTATGTACATAATATGTATATCTTTGTTAGTTTGTAATATTTTTTTCCACAATAGATATTTAAGTTATTATAAGACACACAAAAAATGTGTATTTTTTAAAAATTCATTTGTTTGTACAGCATTATACAATTTATTTTTGTTGACAGCTAGTTTACTTTTTAAAACTCAATTTTATTTTCTAGTTTTCTTTTGTGGACGTTATTATTAAACATATAAAAAAAAAAGAGTTTTTTTTTAAAAACTAATTACTTCACCCAAAATTGATTGCAATCTATATAGTTTCTTGGATAAATATATCAATTTTTATTTTTAATAAATTCGAGTAGAATCTTACAATCACTTATAAAGAGAGCAGCCCAGCAATATGCATTAAGAAAATAAATGTAATATTGGTAGTTCTTAGTCGAAGTATGATACGGTTAAATATGATCGAAGAGAATAGGTTTGGATTAGTTTAGTGGTTATAGCAAAGCCTCGGCAAGGTTGAGGTCCTAATTTCGATTCTTAGATACAACCAAATCTTTTTCTCATATTTCTGTTTCACATTTTTCGTTTGTGAGTTGTTAATATTTTCTTTAATGATTCAGTAATAATATACAGAAGAACTTGTTTATAAATAAACTTTTTTTGTAAATTGAATAACATTATTGAATACATAAAATAAAAACTTCAAATTACACAACATGTTTAATAAATATATTACGGGAGTCACCAAATTCCGTATTTCTCTCTACCAACACTATCCAGCTAAATCCATATATTAGTGTTCCAGTAACTAAATATGTGAACTAGCTTGCCTACACTTCAGGTACCTTTTTATTCTGTAATTGGACTTCAAATACAGCATCCATGACAGAGTTATGTTAATTTTCAGACTGGTGAGCTGGAGGTGAAGAATCCGCTTTTCCTAGATGAGCCCACCCCGGCAACTCCGGCCGCTAAAGTCGACAAGTAAAGAAATCGTCCGCTCAACAGTAAATTTCTTTACTCCACCCAAAAACACCGAAATGGTGACGACATGGCTACAACTTCGAGCATTTAGCTGTCAATTTGTCAGCACCACAGAACAAGATACCACGAAAATGAACATAACTATGCATTGAAACATTCCTTTTCTTTTTTTGTTTGTGTTTTGTTTATAAAGCTATTGTTCGTTGAAGAAATTATGATACTTTGTAATAAAAACATGATGAATTCCTATAATGAAATTGTAAAATTAATAATGATTGCATAACTTCAAGAACGTAAGACATATATTATAAGAAACAGCATGTTAGCGTTATAGTATCTGAAGAATTATTTCCGTTACATAAATTATCTATGCTATTTATCAACCTGTTAATTAAGTAGCATATAAAACAAATCAGAAAGGGAAAAGCGTGAGGAGTGGAGACCTGCTGGTGATGGGTCGAGCCTATTCGGAGTGATGACTGCGTCGTCAAGTCACACTGTAGACAGAGAGGCTTTGGGCCGGGGCCAGGCAATTATATGACAATTATATATTTGTCACTCAATTAAACATAAAGTCTGTAAATTAAGACTTTGTAAAAATATAAGGTAAATACATAATGAAGAAAGCTAAATCCGATAAATGTCACAGCAGAATTAAACCTTACTTTTAACCAGTGGCGACTCGTAACTTTTGGGGTACTAGAGTGCTAATATTACAAAAAATGGTATTATTGATGTCACTGTAGACGAAAACGTCTTTTTTCGAAAATTCTGTTTTATTGTATGACGATCTTCAGGAAATCCGTGCGGCGCACAGCCAAACTGAAATTTCCTTAAAATCTTCATTCAAAAAATCGAATTTTCGAGAAAAAAAAAATCGTTTTGGACTAAACAACATCAATAATGTCGAATTTTTCATTTCTATCGCACTCAAAAGTCACGAGCCGCCATTGCTTTTAACTAGTAAAAAACATTGCAAAGTTAATATAATGTAGAATCACGCCCGATCAGACATTATAACTATTAAGTTTCTTTATATATTTTATTATATTAATTTATTTTAAGTTAAGTTTTCCGATGCAAGCGAATTAGGATTACACATTATAATCTTACATTTAGTCATATTTTAAAAGTGTTGAACACAATAGATTATAAGTAAATTCACTTCAGCGATGCTTTAGATGTCTTTAATTAAGAAATTAAATATTTAACCATACTATTTGCAATGTCTCGGCGGAATCACTTCTTTCCATTAGTCGATGAAATGATTTAGCATAGTAAAACTACCGTCTACTTAATATTATGGAAGAAACTCAAATTGTTTCAAACTAAGTCAAATGTATGAATGGTATGGTATTTATAACTAAGAAAACTAATTACACAACCAATTGACTACTCTTAAGGAATGCGCATCTAAAATGTATGTACATATTTCAATTTGTACAAATTATACTGCAAAAATGATATATATACATATTTTATTTCCTTCATTCCAAATTCAAACCACTGCCCTGATTTTGTATTTCCCAAAATATTATCTACTTCTCCCAACATTTAAGACCATAAGTCATTAAAATCGCAGAGTCCTTATCCATATTGGAAAAAATATTTCATTTCCTGTGTGAAGAAAAATAAAGACATCTAAATATGTCATACAACAGAACGCACAACATTCAGTAATCATCACTGGGAATCACCTAAAGTATCTATTTTTAATAAAATATTAATGTACCTATTACCCTTCTCTCTATTTGGCTTTTTTGTCCAAAACCACTTTAAGTATACGGTAACCTATACTAATTTCTTACATAATTTGTAACAATGTATTTTAAGAGGGTAACCAAAGATCAAAAATGGAGTAGTTAGATAAATTTATATAAAATGAGAAAATATTTTTATATATTTATTATATTGAATAGATCACCAAAATGAATTGGGTCGTAGTGAAAACACCTTTGGTTCAGACATCAATAAATTCTCCAATGTGCTGAGATATTTTGGTTAACATGAAATTGACTAATTTTGCGTAAGCGTAGATTCCTAAATATATATATTTATGTTCCAAATGCAGGGAATATTATGAAACTGCATTTGCATACGGTATCGATAATGGGGTTTGCCTAAGATTGTGGTGAGATATAAGTGGTTAAACGACCAAAGAAGCAAGGATTATTTAAAAATAATATTTTCTCATATATTTATAATTATGTCAAACTTAGATGTACAATAATTTATACTCCGGCCACTGAAAGTTTATGTGCGCTGAAATAAGGAACTACTGTTTATTTAATATCCACTAAAAGAGAAACAGTTTCTTTCAAAATAATGTAGTTCCTAATTTCACCGTTGTTGGTGGAATATATATTATATCATACATAATAAGTAATGTAATACTATTCTTGTGGAATTCAATTTTTCTCTTGTCTCATGATAAATATAATAATAATAATTCAGTAATCCTTTTGACCTCCAAAACCAACTTATCGCACTCGTGCTTTTGCCGTATCTTTGTGCTAGAGGCAAGAGGATATTTCATTATAACTGTAAAGTAGGTACTTAATACGCTGTAGTAAAAATATAACATGTTATTAAAGTAGTGAAAGTAGTAACTATGTGTTTTACTCATTCCCATACTCCCCGCACTAAATGTTAACCTTTTAAAAGCATTCTTTTTCATTTAGTAATGTAATCAATAAAATTTGTCAGTTTTCTTACAGTACTTGAACCTAGCATTCCGCTTCGTATTGTAGAGATAGAAATGTATTTACTAGAAATAATAAAAGCGACAGTTGATTGGTTTGTCCAGTAGTTAAGCGGCCTGGCAGAAATTGGGTTTTGCCTACACACGGTAGGTTTCACCAGTAGGTTTATGTGAAAGAATTCAAAACTAAAAAGTCTAAAAACGGTTAAAAAACAAGTATTTTGGCACATCTACTCAACGATTTTTGGTCTGCGGAAGAAGGAACTTGAGTGAAAAATATTATGGTTCAAAAATTATTTATTCATATAGATCAACTATCACTGATTCTGAATATATCAGTTAATATATATAATTAATAAATCGTCAGAGATTTAAATGTCCTGTAATTAGTTGGCAGGTTCTGGCAGAACTTACACCGCTACCTCACGGGTCGGTCGACCGCGTTCATTATGAATAAGGACAACTTTGTGCAAAGTTAGGCTGCATAGACTCGCACAGAGACCCCCATTGCAGTATACAAATTATTTCAAAAGAATTAATGTTTTTATAATAAAATATTTAATTTGAGATTTATTGATTTCGTACCGACCCGAGTGGGATTGAACGTACTGAATTGATAAAACGAGGTATTAATGACGTTGCTCGTACCTCGCCAGACTTCGATCATTTTGGTGGGCTTTGAAAAGAAGAAAAAGTTTGAAAATAATTATAACTATGAAATCAATATTTATAAAACATAAAAATAAAATAGAGGAATTCATTTAATTCATACTTTTACTATTCAAAAACTCAAACCGCTCTTTCTAAATAAATACCCAAAGATGACCCATAGCTTATCGGTGACTCAGGTAAGTGATTTAAACTTTTATTCACTGACCGTAAAACTGTAAGGATGGGTTGTTTAACAAAATTTGAACAATTCAACAAATTTCTTGTTCTGTTATTTCAGCGTTTTTGGCCAGTTGTCTCCCACAACTGAAATAACAAATAAAACTTGAATAGAACCTTTACAGAACTTGAAAATTAACTTTTAAATTCGATGAATTATTCAAATTCCGAGAAAAAACCATTTTTTTTATTTTTTATTGAATATACAAACACATTACAATAATTTACAAATGTAGATATTTCGAGGCTGATTGCGAAAAAATTAGAAATTTTTAACAAAAAATTGCCCAACTCAATTGAGAAATTATTTCTCGTGTTTGAGTTGGGGAGTGTTGTGAGACATTATGGTTTATATGTTGTAAAATTTCACTAGTTGATGTAGCTAAAAATTAACAAATAGCTATAAAACTAGATGATAAATTTGATAACACTATATAATTAAGAAAATAAGAAATTTAATTACAAACTAAAAAATAAAAAAATATAACTTAAATAATATAATAGTTATTAAACTTAGAAAAAATAAGATATAAAAATAAAAATGTACTTATTAGGTACGAAATAATAGTAGGTAGGTACAGTACTGGTAGTAAATTGTTCAAAGACCGAGCTGGCAATCTTGTATGAAATGGGTACTTAATAAAATGCAACAACAATAAACGCATATTAGCACATATTAGGAAGCGGATAATATAACTTTAGAGGATATGTATTTTTTTTTTAAATATTAAATTTTGTTTATTTATATATTTTTTTTTTTTTATTAATCATTAATCAATTTTCCTAAATTCATAACGTGAATTTAATAAAATTTAATCAATAAAAAAAAATTACAAATGAGTTCATATAAACAATTATTTGAAAAATGTATCCAATGAAATTAAAACTTGTGATTACCGTTGGGTTTATCTAAAAGTTGTTTGATTTGTGATTTGAAAGTTTTGTAATTTTTTTCAGTTTTAATTTTATCCGGAAGGGCATTAAACAATTTTATACCATGATAAGTATAATGGTGTTGACCAGCACTAGTTTTACATTTAGGAATTTCTAAGTTACCACGTGATCTAGATCGGTTACTTATTTTTGTAGAAATTGTTGAATTGAAATGGTCTTTATGAATTTGTAATAGTGCATTCTTTCGAATGAATTCTTTAAAAATTTTGTTTAAGCTAAGAACCCTAAACGAGTCAAACAGCTCCGTGGTTGGAAATATCGATTGTTTTCTTAGGATGACTTTCAAAATTAACCTCTGAACCTTTTCTACAGGTGAAAGTTTAGTTTTGAAAGTCCCTCCCCAACCGATTATACCATATTGTAATATGGATTGGGCAAGAGAAAAATATATAATTTTAATCATATTATATGAAAGGATGTTTCTCAATCTAATGAGTAAATAAGTTTTCTTACTCTGGTTGCCGTATTTTGGACTTGTTCGTTCCATTTTAAGTGTCTATCTACTATGATACCCAGATACTTTATACTATTTTTGCATGTTATTGGTAAACAATTTACATTCCCGCATTATTTTTTATTTTCACATTGTGATGAATGGATTTTAATGGTAATATTGTTATCAAATTTTTTTTCCTGCAAAGAGAATGGGATGAAATATGTTTTCTCCGTATTTAGTGAGAGACAATTTAGGTCGAACCATGTTTTGACTATGTTTATATTGATATTGGCTATCCTCATTGTTTCCTCCCATGATTTTCCTTTTGTGATAACTACAGTGTCGTATGGGTAAGATATGATATCTCCAACAATGGGAAGAGTGAAAATTTGATTTACATATATAATAAAAAGGATTGGACCGATGACAGTTCCTTGCGGTATGCCAAAAGATGAGGTTTTGGGTTCACTAAGGGTATTATTGATTTTGACATATTGGAATCTCTCTTTTAGGTAACTTTGGAACCATGATAGTACTATTCCGTCCAATCCAATTTGTTTTAGTTTCTCAGTGAGTTTTGAGTATGATATGCTATCAAATGCTTTGCGGAGATCAATGAAGATTCCAAGACACTTTTCTCCATTATCTAATTTTTGCATTATTGTTGATGTCAATTTAGCAATCGCATCCTGTGTGCTGAGATTGTCCCTAAATCCGAACTGGTTTGGGCTCATTATCTTCTTATCTTTTATGTAGTTGTTGAGTTGTTTTTTAACAATTTTTTCATAGATTTTTGCTATATTTGATGTGAGTGCTATGGGACGGTAGTTAGAAGTGTTTTTTTCGTCACCAGTTTTAAAAACAGGGGTCACAATAGTCTTCTTATAGTTGTTCGGGAATATATGCCCTTCTTCAGACTAACATTTATTATATGAGCAATTGGTTTGCTGATTATCTCACGTACAGTTTTTAATGTTTTTACAGTTATGTTGTCGTAGCCAGGGCTCGCTGATCCTCGTAGACTTATTATAGCGTTTTCAACTTCTTTATCAGTTACTGAAGCAAATGTGTGGAAACCTTCTTCAAAAGTTGGGTTTAGCTCTGGTTGTTGAGTTTGTTTTTTGTCTAGGATAATATTACTAGCAAGATTAGCGCCGACATTAACAAAATAATCGTTAAAGATATCACCACAAAGTTTTGGGTTTTTTTCTGTGTCAGTATTGATTCCTTGATGAGTAACTTCTTTTGGAAATTTTTGTTTTGTGCTTTTGTTGGTTATTGTTTTGATAATTTTCCAGAACTCTTTGCTGTCTTGACCAGCATTTTTTAATTTATCACGAAAATACTTTTCTTTAGTCAGTCTAATTAAAAGCGTAAGTTTTTTTCTATATTTCTTGAAGAAAGTAGCCATTTTTTCGTCGTTAGGGAATTTTTTAGACTGTTGATAGTATTTTTCCTAATTTCTGATTGAAATCACTAATCCATGGGTTATCCATGGTTTTATTAATCAGCGTTTAGATTTTGTTTTAGAAATAAGTATTTGTGTAGAAAGGTTTATGTGATTTAGGAAAACAGTTTCGAAATTCTCTGCACAAGTATTTGGATTTTCCGATTCAATTATTGATGTCCAGGTTTCCATTTTAAGGTTTGTTTCTAAAGTTTTCATATTTAAATATTTTTTTCTTGTTTTTTTTTGTCAGTTTTGTTGGGGTTGGTACTTTTTTTGTCTATGTTGTTAACGAATATACAGGTGTAGTGGTCAGTTATTCTGGTTTTCCATAATATGGACATGTTTTTTTCAGTGTTATTTGAGTTGCACCATATGTGATCGATACAGGAATGGATTTGTCCGCTGATATTTCGTGTTGCATTATTTATATATGATTTATAGTTTAGCGAAGTCATTACATTTATATAATCATCTTTCGTTTTGTTTTGTACCCAGTGTCCGATATTAATGTTAATGTCACCAACAATAATATTAAAGGTAGTTTTTTGACTCGGTAATAATTTTTCGATTTCTATAATGAAATTTGTGGGATTCGATCCGTGCGTCCGGTAGATGGCAATAATATGGTACATAATGTCGTTCACTTTTACACTCAGTTGTAAACAGTTTGCTAATTGCATTTTAATTTCTGTGACAGTGACATTGTTATATTTATTTAGAATGAACACTGCTATACCACTGGTTTTATTAATATAGGTAGTTGACGAAAAGTATGTGTAATTTGGAATACTGTACAGTGTGTCAGCGTTATTTATATTTAAGTGCGCTTCTGTTAAAACAATGAGGTCCGGTAATGTTTCAAGAAGGTTTAGTGTTACTACAAACTCATCTAGGTTTTTTTTTAAACTTCGGATGTTTTGATGCAGAACAATGAAAGCACTTGGGACTTTTTTTAGCAGATCTCTACAATGTTGTGAATCTTCGCAAATGTGCTGTGAAACATCTGTTAATTTGTCAATTTCCTCGCCTAGAAAATCATCCATCACTTATTCATAATCGATTCTCTGTTGAGCTATGATAACCATTCGTTTTTGGTAAGTACATTTTCGCTATTCGCACTGTGTTCAGTATTGTTTTTTGTTCCGAATAAATTGTTGTTTTTGTCGCAGTTGTAGCATTTGACTATATCTTTGGTTTTTTCGCATTCACTAAATTTGTGGTTTTTTGCACAGTGTATGCATCTAGGCTTATTCATTTTGTTCAGGCATTTTAGTGATGTATGTCCGAAACCAAGGCAGTGGTAACATTGCATTAAGGGATTGCAATCTTCTATGTGCGCTCGGACAAAACCAATATTGACCCTTTGTTTATCAAGTAATATCTTTCGGATTTGGCCTGTTGTTTCTATTATTACATTGCGCAGTTGGTCACTTTACTTGTTTTTTAATATTTTAGTTACTTTAATTGAATACATACATACATCTACTTATTTTGTTTAGGACGGGTTGTTTCACAGAGTTTGAACAATTCATCAAATTTCAAAGTTGTTTTTCAAGTTCTGTAAAGTTTTTATTCATGTTCTATTATTACATCATTATTGGCCAGTTGCTTCACAAAACCGAAATAATAACAGAACTTGGATAGAACCTTCCATGTGAGTTCCCCTACATGAAATCAATGGCTCTCGGAGGCGGACCCTATTTCTGGATCACTAGTGCATTATTTTACTGCATTGTGTAGTAGCTGAGCGGACGGAGATCCACTTGTGGCCGGCCACGTCACACTGGAATGATGAGTTGCATAAAGACAACCAGTGCTAGTGAAATACGAAAATATTAATGGGTAATGTTTAAATTTAAGTAACTTTAAGGCTTAGGTATAAAATACATACATTTGTTTAGTTATTATTTGAGTGATATTATATTGTGTGGATGTATGGAAGCATTTATTCCCCTTATCCCCTCTACTTTTTTAGGGCACAACCTCCCCTGCCTCATTGCACGTACCGCCACTGCATCTGCTCTGTTTTGTGCAAAAGTTCTAGAACAACTACTTTATATGGTGACCGGATAACTCATTAAAATGACAATTCAACGCACCTATAAAAAGTGTTATAAAGTTATGAAAAGTGATAAAACAAAAACTAGGTTAAATAGGTTACATATGTAACCTATTTCACCCAGTTTTTGTTTCATTAATTTTAATGACTTTATATCACCTTTCTATCAACCAAGATGTGTTGAATTGTCATTTTGAGGAGTTATCATGGAACCATAGCCAGTTGGTTTCAATACAGAAATGATTATGTATTTACTGTATTGAATATGAATAATATTCGCATGTAGGTATTATATTGTAACTGGTGATGCATTTTTTTTTCAATAGAGTTGGAAGTTGAAGGAATAAAGTTATTATTTTCAATGACTAGTTATTTAGTTTCTCAACTCTCTTTTAATTTTTTTTTTATATATATTGATTCTCTAGAGCATTAATTCAACAAAATCAAAACAAAATTTCAAGAATGGAGAAAAAGCAGACATGTTTTTAATATTAATTTATTTTTTAATCTTCTATCTTTTCTACACTTCCTTTCAATTTCTTTTCTTTTTTATATATTTTTGATTCTCTGGCGCATTAATTTCACCAAATCATAAGTAAGATTTCACGGAATGGTTGAAAAGCTTACATGTTTCTATTTTTTTAATATTTATATATACATATACTTTTTTTCTTTTTTGCATATTTTTTAATTACCTATTTTTAGTTTTTTTTGCTTATTTTTATTCTCTATTTTCTTTCAATCTCCTTTCTTTCTTTTATCTATTTTTGATTCTCTAGCTTATTAATTTCATCTAAATAAAAAGTAAAATTTCAATTTGATAAACTCACATGTCAATAATTTTTTACTATATTGCTATTTTTGAATTATCATTTTTGAATATTCTTTTAGTCTATTCTCTACGTTTATATTATTTAAAATATATAGTTAGCAACTTCTTGTATCAACCAAGAAAAGTTTTCAAATTATTTATAAAGTAAAAGTCAATACACTAGACAAAACAAGAATCGCATTTATTAAATCTGCCTATTTCTGACTGTCCTAAAACAGGTTAATGTCCTAGTTGGACAGCCAAAGATCACTGTAATATGTAATGTTTTTTAAAAATTAATAAATAAAATTTCGTTGCAGCACTAGTTCACACTCGTATTATTCTAGTCTTGTCATGGCCCGAAACTATTATTTGATTCACTTGATTGTTGCCATGTCTTACTTGGGCATCCCCAAATTCTACCAATTTCATTTTGTGTCATATTCCTTTCATTCCTTTATTCAGTCATCTACTAGAATGAAAATATTGATATGAAGATGAATGTATATAGTTCATTTAAAGAAAGTGATTAAAACGAGATAATAAAGCGTTTTTTTTTTAAATAATATTTATTTCTTTATAAAAGTTTTATTATTTAAACTATTTATATAAGAGACTAAAACATAATTAAGTAAATTTTAAAAAAATATATGTAAATAAAGATATATAATGATTAATTTATTTATGAATAAATACAATTTTTACAAGTTAGTCCTTATGTTTGGTTTGTTTTCATTTTTTAAAGATAATTTGTCCTGCATCTTGTTAACAAAATACAAAATAAAAAGATCATTTTCAGAATAATGCTTACAATAATATGTTGACCCAATGTGATTTCAGCCTCTGTGTCGGTCAATTCGCCTTGCTTTCATCTCTTCGGCTAGCAGTATTTTCCCAAAAATAATCCAAATTTCATGACAATGTTATGACAATATTCTTGAGATGGATTCAATAAAATATCAGGGAATCGTTTCTGAAATTTAAAAAGAAAAATAAAAATTAACATATTTTACAGTACTTAAATTGATGTCAATTCCAATTATCGATTTGTAAAAATTTATGTTTTAAATGAATCTTCTGCAAATTGTCCGGTTCAAGGTTTCTAGGATATACAAGGTTCACCGTACAGCACTTTTCAAGAAAAAAAATGCATTGGGCTCGTGACGTAGTCCTGAAACTAGAGATGGTTGGTACCCGAAATAGGTTTCTAACTGTGGATCTAGTAACCGGTTCTTTATCCACTCACTTTTGGAACAGATTCTTCAAAAAGAAAACTGACTATGGTTATTCTGAGAAAAATTGAATGTTGGGAATTTTGTAATATTTTCATTATTTAAATAAATACTCCACAAAGAACCGGTTCCAAAAATAACAGGTTCCTCGGGAGAAATAATGTCTACGGTTCCAGTGACAGCAAGGGAACCAGTTCCATGAAACTGAGAAATTTCCCTAGATCTAGGGGAGAGAAAAAAATTTTAAAAGAAAAAGCTCAATATCCAGGAAAATTCTAAAATGCGGAATATGTAAAGTCAAAATTCTGGGAAATTATAAATATTCTGGAGAAGTTATTACTTAAAAGTTTTTACTCACTTCATTCATAGCATTTGGAAAAGCTTGTGATTGCAGACAGAATCCACCATGCCGTTTGTATCTGGCCCCATTCTTTCCCTTTATTGCTGGTGAAATCTCTGTTTGACCAACTCCCTAAGAATGGTATAATTATTAAATCAGTTATATTTTCATCATTAAGTTTAGAACATAACAACAGTTTTCACCACAATGCTAAGATGATTTCAATAATATAATAAGACAAACAACGTTTAATTGACGGCCTCATTGGCCGAGGGGTAAGGTTCTCGACTAGCAAGCCAGAGGTTGCGGATTCAAATCCAAGCATGCGCAAGTAAATTTTATTTGATTAATTTGTGTTATTTCACAATTTATTCATTTAAAAAAAAAAAAGTAGTATATATCCAGCATGTTCCAGAGTGGAAGAAACTCTCAGTATCGCCCTGGTGTAAGACGAACATTCAGAAATGAAACGTTGCTTGAAATGGCTTTGGCCGTGTTTGGTGACCAGATCTGAATAGCCAGGCATTTCCCCTCCTTCCTCTTCCCATCTCCTTCCCCTCCCCACTACCTCAAAAGTACGATTCCGAGTTCAGCGGAAGACTGCAAAAGACCTCAGAATTGTACCTCTGATATTTTGGAATTCATAATATCTACATTCCTGATTAATTTGAAGACAGCATAGATTATTTTATCTTTCTGCCTGTATTATATGTTATTGTATTATATGCTGTTGTACTTTCCGTCAAAATAAATAAATTATTGTTTTACTAAGAAGTTAAGTTTGTATCCATTATTTATGTTATTTGTTTACATTAGTCGTTTATATAATATTATAAATATATATATTATAAAAAATAAAACTCTTCTAAAACGAAATATGATGTTAATAGTTACCTCACGAATACAATCAGAATCTGGTAGAAGATTAGCCGTGTTGAACTGCAAACCGGGTTGGTCACTGTATACTTCTAACACCCTTCCAGACTTAGGGTGAAGAACTCTATGAATCATTAAGAAACAACTGCATAGTATAATAAATTTATATTTAGGTATAACTTCGTTATCAAAACTCATTGTTGCAAATGTGCGGTCACACAGTGGTCACCTTCGTGGTCGCCCGTATTGTGTAGTTTCCATTCGATTAAGAGTTTATCATTGGTCACCGAGGATGACTGGTCGCCGGATTTTTTTGGCCAGCGGCAAACCGCTGGTCTTGACGACCAAGTGCGTAAGCATCTGGAGATCGTAGCCGGCAACTATCGCCTAGTGCGCAAGAGCCCTACACACCTTCCCCAAAGCTGACATGGGTCCCGAAGAAAACCATGGGACTCCTGGATAGGGTTAATATTTTACTATTAACAACTACTAGTGTAAATGGCTAAATAATGTAATGTTATTTTGATAACTGCATATTAAATAGTTATTACCGTGATGTGAAAGTGAGTCCTTGTTCAGAGCCCTTGGTGATGCAAAAATTGGAATCATATGCATTCCCAGGAATCTTAGCCAGGACGTCTGAGAGCAGCTTCGGTATTCTGAAGTCGTACAAGGTTCCTCCAACTGGCATTATTTCACCTGTGGGCCACCATTTTTATAAATACACTAGTTGTACCCCTCCACACTTTGCTGTGGCTCAGTCTGTTTGTGCAGGTAGAGAAACAATAACACAAGTTGCTTTTACGTCCAACAGATGACACTGTTTTTTAAAAAAAGCTTGTTTTTACCTGTCACAGGTCACATCTATATAAAATAACACAGGTCACATCTATATAAAATATCACAGGTCACATCTATATTCGAATACAACATTGTGTCATAATTTCAAAGCAATCGGAGAAGAATTTTCAGAGAACTAAGATTTTGAACAAAAGAACATTTACATTTTTATTTATATAGATGAGATGTATTGGTACTAAATATTACTTTTAAACAATTTAGTATAGTCCTATGTCCAATGTCCCATTGTATATATATATACATGGGCACCGGCAGAGGGGGGGCAGGGGGGGCAGCCACCCTCCCTAGACAAATTGGTGATAAAACAAAATAAATTAACTAGGAAAAAGGCATTTACAACTGGCGCCAAAATCAAAAAATCTTTTAATTTGAATGTAACGCAATGCATTGTCTCAGTCATAGTTGACCTTCGCCTAGGTCTCAGAGGCTATGGCCTAGGGCTCCTCCAATTTTGGGCTAGGGGCCCCGGCTAGGATCCGATTTTTATTTTATTTTTTAACATTAACTCCAATGTGGCTTGAGTAATGATGAAGAACTTAGTTAGCAGTGGTCAGAACTCACAACGCCTGAGTGGGAAGCCGACGCATTTGTCTACTCGGCTACTAACCGGTTAAGCTGATATGTTTTAAGGGTTTCCGTTTTAAAGAATACTAAATTATTCCATGATACCATAGATACCATGGAAAAGAATTCATCTGCAACGCTATTCCGTGTCTTTGTAAGTGTTGTAATTAATTTTCCACTCCCTCTGCTCTTGTCACTTACTTCAGTTGGGGATGCCATAGTTCTACAGGCTCCGAAATTATTGAGGAATAGAAACTAATGTGTGGTATTCGCAATTCTATTAGAAGTATATTTTTTATACATATCTATGTAGGTAAACTACGAAGAAAAAAAAGTTCCAAATTCAAAGAGATGGATTGAGAGAGATCAGAGATAGTTTGAGACAAGATTATTTTTATTATGTAATTGCATTTTTTCTCCAAAGTCTAGTCTAATGGCTTAGGAATGTCAAAAAAACAATCTAGGAAAAAAATAGTTGTTTCAAAGTACATGGTTTCTACCTGTTGTTATGTTTTCATCAGTTACCGGGGTATACTTGTCTGCGTTGATAGTAAAAATGTGGTTGTACATGGCGCTTGGGCCAGCATGCTTTAAGAAAAGAAAACAGTACATTACAAGTCAGAATCAAACCAAAAGAGAAATTCCATGTTGTGCATGCATTAAAACTTACATGACCTGCCAGATTGAAATATATGCTATTTGAAATGTTAACTGGAGTCGGTTTCGTTGTAGTGGATCGAATTTTAATTTTAACAGTGTTGTCTGCTGTGACCTCATAAGTTATCTGAGTCAACAAACTTCCCGGGTAACCCTCTTCTCCATCGGGAGATAAATAACTAAGGGTCACCTTCTTGCCATCGACACTCCAATCCCAAATAACTTTATCGAACCCATGATTACCACCATTACTATGGTGGCCAGATCCACTATTCTGACTCAGCTTGATAATTTCACTTTCGACTGAATAGCAACTGTCTTGAATAACATTTACCACACGGCCAATCGTTGAGCCAAAGTAATGTTTGGCGTTATTAACGTAATGGTCAATCTTCTCGAATCCTAACACGACATCAACAACGTCCCCGTGCCTATCTGGGACTTGTACGCAAGTGATGGTGGCTCCATACGTGATCAATTGCAAGGTCATTTTATTTTTGGTAATCCAGGTGAATCTCTTAGTGGGGATTATCTCGGTTAGAGAAGCATGACTAAAACTAAAAGAATCTTCTATCAGCTGCACATCGTCTGGTGGAGGCGGGGGGGTGATAACTTCCACAACTTCAGACACTGATTCTTCACCTTCTTCCCCACTTTCATCTCCCAAATCAATATTTTCACTCATTTTAAATTTGTCTGACTTTTATAAATAATTATATACCTATGCTTGAATTTATGATATATTTATTTTTACGGGAATTTTAATATTTTTACATTTTATGGTGATTAAAAAAATTATGACATTTTAAATAATAAATGAATGGTGTTGTCATAGCAATACACCAGTCTAAAAAATCTTTGCATCTTTTAAACTTGAGTGCAGTTAGTACAATGACTAAAGAAAATAACTATCATTCCTTACTCAATGAGTTAGTACTACCATATTCCATCCACTATTAATTTATAGGTTATTTGTTACCAGTATCAACGGAAAATTTAAACTGATACCTACTGTTTTATAGCTCTGATTTTTGCTCCAGACTTTTTCATATTTTTATTTTTTATTTTTATTAGGTACAATATTTTTTACAATTCAAGTTTTCCAGTAATGTAGGCCACACTGGGTGGCTTGCCCGTGCTGAGGCCTTCATTCGTAATGTAGGCCTCACTGGGTGGCTTGCCCGTGCTGAGGCCTTCATTCGTTTGTATTTTTATTTCTTCCTTCATTGTATTCGCATTGTTCCAGTAGTTGATATATTGAAAAACTACCAAATTTAAAATTCATCCAGTTGGTAAATTCATACATGGTAATCCAACGAAAGCCAATTTTCATTTTACGTAATTGAAAAATAGAATGCAGTATTTTCCATTTTCCCAAATGCAAATAGTTTGTTTTTATAGTAATTAAGGTGTTGACATTAATATTATTAATATCAAGTAAATTATAACAAAATAAAAATTATTTGTTATGACAGATGACAGTTGACAGGTTGGCCACCTTCGAGGAAGAATAGTACCTATTCCTTATGAAATTATGTTTTTTAGTACTGGTATCACTCTGCGAGGTTTGGCATGGACCTAAAAAGCAACGTCGAGAATAATTTGATTGATTGGAGAGGGAGAAGATGTATAAAAAAATTCAAAAACAGCTTAATTTTTTTAATGATATATCCCAATCAAATATTTATAAATTCGCAGGCCGTTATAACTGCATTAACAACACAAAAATAAAATTATGTTTCTTTATGTACCACTTTGCATACAAATTGTTTAAAAAAATTGTCATAAAAGATGGCTGCCAGGCAATTCCCGCTCACCCTAGATTTGGCTTCAATGCCATTCGTACAAAATCATACTAATGCTCTGTCCAGAGCTTTTTAGGTCCATGTTAATATTTCCCAAGAGTAACTGACAGTCGACTTTTGGAATCAATCAATTTTTCCAAAATATGTTAGTACTGTAGTGGTACGCCACTACTCGAGTCGAATGGTGACGGGTACTACTTAGTACACAGTACCAAGGGCTGAGGTGCTACGGTACCTAGGCCGTCGTAGAATCTACTGGACACTTCGGCTGTTGCCTAGAGGTACCCCCATTTGAATCTCGTGGACCACCAAATTTTTTTCTCGCTGACATAAACTCCCAGCAAGTCAATATCGACCCCTGGGGGTCCATACAGACCACTTTGGGAACCTCTGGATTACAGTGATCATTTTAGTAAAGCGTCTGCTAGTTTTGACAAGGGGTCGGCCCGAGAGTGGTTAATGGCTGGCCCTGATAAAAATATTTGTTGGCACACTTTTTTAGGTTAAGGTTGTGAAAGTAATGATGATTCTCTGAAATGTATCTTAGGGTGTCGTAAGTATTCGAAAGAAAATTATGCATAGGTTTTAAAAACACCTTTTACCTTAATTAATTAAAAATTTGGTAATTATAGCATTAATATGCTTTTACTGCCAAAGGTATGTACAAATAAAAATCATGATGATTCATTCTTATGAGAAGTATTTAATAAATATTTTACAGAAGAAGGCTGTTAGCTTGCCCCACTTGTCATTTTTTAAACTTCACTTGTTAATGGCTGTCTTTACTTCTCAGTTAACCGCCTACAAAAGATACAATTGTGCATTTTTCGTGTCCAATCAAAAACCCATGTTTTCTCGTTTCCATGGCGACTGCATCACAACAAGTTGTCAAAACAAGCGATTTTGATATTGTTCAATTTGTAACAGAAAACATGTAAAAGTTTGCCGTGTTTGCAAATGTTTAAGTTATTGTTGAAAGATATTTAAGAGCGAATATGATTTTATTACCCGCCGGCCTAATTATGTACAAGTAGTTGGTACCCTTAATGTCACTGTTAAATCAACCATCCCTGTCACAACCAATCCAAATAAATACCCAAATAAATTAATCGATTACTTCACATTACAATCGATTACTAATATATAATAAATTGTTAAGTATGCGCGTAATACGGAATTGGATGCTAAAAATTCAAGAAGCAGTGAGTGATGAATATTCTTCGTAAGTCTTAAAATATTTTTTCAATGTATTTTTTTCTCTTTGTTTCCTATTTTCTCATTATCCTATTTTTTATCACTATATTTTGTACATTTTTTTTTTGTCATTTTTTCCAACAGGTTTTCTTGGTGAATTCTAAAAGATGCATTAAAGTTCCATTTTTTCTCAAAGTTAAGTTGGAAGGTTAGGATATATACATAAATAATTAAAACATATTTTGTGTATATAGTATACTGAAACCCCCAACATAAATAGTTGTCTCCATAAGATATTTTCAAATCAATTGTTATTTTTTTAAAGAGCAGTTTGCATGCAGCGGAATTTGACAAGTTTATCAGTTTATTTTTCTGAGAAAATTAAAATAACCTATTCCCTAACTTTAACAACATATGTTTTTTGTATTTTTTAGTGTGTGTTGGTGCACATGTATACATTTTCAACTGTGATATCCTTGCGAAAAGACACTGAAGAACAGTTTTTTTTTATTCATTTGCCAGTCGAATAACGTTTTATTGAGTACCATAATATATTAAAACTCGCAATTCCATGAGAAAGGACGCGTTGGCGTTCAATGGAATAATGTGGATGCGCTATTTTGCATTCCACTGGTTAATGCATATAGATTTTTTATATATTTGTATGTTAATAGCCTACATAGCACGTGCTACAGTCCAGATGGAAGTCAGTTGATAGTAGCGGCAGATGAAAACATAATGGTCTACAACCCAAACGATGGCATCCTGATAAAACTTTTGCGGGGGCACAAGGATAAGATCTACTCCGTGGCTTATTCCAAAGATGGCAAGAAGTTCGCTTCTGGGGGTCAAGATAAGACAGTCATCATCTGGAACTCTGAGCTGGAAGGCATTTTAAAGTACTCGTAAGTACATAATGCTATCTATTTATTTTGAGTAACTGAAGCCAACTTTTTGCTTTGGACAACTGTAGATACTTCTTATCTTCGTAAGCTTTCAGGAGTCCACTTTTAGATATAGGCCTCCCTTAAATGTCTCCAGTTTTGCCAATTCTTGGCTCCTCTCACTCATTTGATGCTGGCTCTTTACTTTCATCTGTGAGTAACCTCTACTTATCTTTCCCAAGATAGGACTCTATCTGGTGGCATTGGAAATTCAATGGTCATCCATGCTACTTGCAACAACTATTTATTTTTTAATGTTTTTTTTTACAATTATTATTAAGGCGATGCACTACTTCGTGTAATATTTTAAATCGAGCCGTTATCAATAACACCCCTTACATAGATGGCGATAAGGTTTAAATTCCCGCTTAACACCATCCGCCTGTTTTGATTTATGCAAGAAAAAAACATGGCCAAAAAGTGCCTTTTATTTTATTTTGTGGATGTTCAGGCATAAATATTTAATTTTTTTCTGATCATTTTATAAATAACTTAATTTGCCACATTATACAATAAAATGATAACCGAAAATGGGTTCGTAAGAAGAAGATTTTGAACTTTAAAACAGTTTTCATAGGCCTTATACATTATTTTTATACCTTTATCTAAAAAATACTCGATTATTTCAAAGGCCAAGGTGTATTCTACTCGCAGTATTTAATTAAAGCATCTGAAACATTTCCAGGCGACCAAATTTTCAAACCAAAAACACATGATTTTGCATTACTACGTAGTGCATTGCTTTAAAAGATCCTTTTATTTGTTTACAGCCATAATGATCCGATACAGTGTTTAGCATACAATCCAGTGACGGATCAGCTCGCCTCTTGCTCCATATCTGACTTTGCTTTTTGGTCATCTGATGTGAAGGCAGTTCAGAAGCACAAATTGGGTTTCTCAGGGCGAATATCTTCATGCTGTTGGTCTCCAGATGGACAACTCTTGGCGATTGGTACTTCAACTGGATTTGTGTCAATACGAAACAAGGTTTGTAATTATGTATTACAATTTATGCGTTACAACTATATTGAACATAGAAATATGACAAGGCATTGATGTTACAACTCCGTCGCTTAAGTAAAACGTCCTAGCGACATTTATAGAGGCGTATGAAACACATGATATGTTGTGGAAAACAACTCACAAAGACTACAAAAATACGCTTAAGATAAATCGGACTGTGTCCAATATTGCTTGGCTTATTACTGCTAGAGACAGAGTCACCGAAAATTCGCCGGTCGCTTAAAAACTTAGAGCTACAGCTATTTTTTCTCTTGGCGTGATAGAAGCTCTCATGGCTGCATAACAATTTGTTTTTATATCTAACAATTTGTTGAAATTCTCATTGGTCATCCTAAAATAATTTTTATAGTCGTGTGGATCAGTCAGCAAAATTATGTACATCAATTAAATTAAAATGTGAGCATTTATCCTTTTTGACAAGCCAGTCCATCACCTATCGTTTACCCACCCAGTGCCAAAGTGATAGCATCACAGGCTTTTGTTTTCAGATCCATTACATTAAAAGCATCTTGTGCGGGATTCTCGCATCATTACTGACAATACTGACATCAATATACTGATATCGTGGAATGGCATACAAATACTGACGGCCGCTATCAGTATACTGATCATTAAATCAGCAGGATAATATGAGTTACATGTTTAAATCTTAAATTTTTTAGTTGGGCGAGGAAAAGGTTCGCATCAGCAGAATTGGGAATCCCGTCTGGGCTGTGTACTGGATGGATAATTACCTTCTGGTCGGAGACTGGAGTGAGACTCTGTCCTTTTACAATGCCTCTGGGCAACAAGTGATGAGAGAGCGACCTCTTGGTAAGCCTGAAGATTGTTACTTGTATTCACTTTCTTACAGGTATATAGCATATTCATTTATTGTATTATGTTATATGGAGAATATTTTTACAGAACTAGACTATTTTAATCTCTTCTCTTTTAACAATATGTAGTATGTATTTTAAAACCCTTTGAGTAATACATTATTTAGTGATAATTTGAACACTGAACACTGAATTTTTTTTTTATATTTCTCTCTTTTATGCATGTTCATTAACTAAACATAAAGTAATCTAAAAGATTCAGTGGCAGTTCGTGCAATGAGGCAGGGGAGGCTGTGCCTCTCTACAAAAGTAGAGGACAAAAGGGGAAAAAGATACAAGTAATAATATTTAATATTTGGCTAATTTATATAGTGCCGTTTTCGTGAGAAATCACCTCAAGGGCGCTGTATCGAAACATCCAAAATATAATATAACTTTAGCCTTAAAGTTACTTTAATTTAAATATTACCCAATAATATTTTTGCATTTCACGAGGACTGGTTGTCTTTATGTAACTCGTCAAACCAGTGTGACGTGGCCGGCCACACATGGAATTCCGCTCGCCCAGCTACTACACAACGTCAGTACAATGATACGCTAGTGCGACGGAGATAGGGCCCGCCTCCGAGAGTCGCTGATTTTACATGGGAGGAAAGGGGTGGGGAAATCACATGGAACCAAAAGCTGATGTGATAGCGCATTGTTTAGTTTGAGGCACGCCTCAAACAACCAACACTTCCAAAGTAGGACCAATCATTTACAATTAGCTTTAATAACAAAGATTTGTTTCGTTTTGTGATGTACGCTGCAGTACCTACGGAGTAAAATTATTGTTTAGATGAATTTAGTTTTGTGTTTGTGTCTAGTAATTAAATTGATCGTGTTTGTACATTATTATTTTTGTTTGATGTAGGTAGTAGTTAGCATTATTTTTTGTTTTTGTTTTAGGTATAGTTAGGTGAAGGTAAACATGTACATAATATTTTTAAAAATTCAACCCCAAAAACTGCAACTAAAGGAAATATACTCTGCCGACTTCACGGAACAATTTTTTTATTTATATGTTTATTGTGAACAACAGAAAAATCCGATTACATTTTACAAAATTTACAAATAATAACAGTACATTTATTACATCAGTTGATGAATAAAATTGCTCACCAAAAAATGTCCAAAATATGCCCATGTGTTTCATCACTTTAAGGGCCTTCCTTACTAGCGATCTCAATCGTTGTATGGAGAATCATGAATTGTCAGATTCAAACGACAATCTAAGTTATTAATCGTCAAAATATCGATAATGTAGCCACGCTAGGCTATCATAAATACATTTTTCTGTCGAGATATATGTTTTTACTAACAATTTATTTTCGTTAAATACTATATAATGAACATCGAAGAATTCTCCTACTCAGGGGGGTATAACTCCGAGAAAAAAGTGGGTCAGAAAAAAAAGACACGGTAATCTCTATGGGTGACTTGTGACGTATATTTTCCACATTCCAGTACGAACTTCATGCATGTTTATAGGCCGCTGTCACGAGCTTCATGCATGTTTATAGGCCGCTGTCATTGGCCGATTTTAGGCTAGCCAATGGGTTGGCTCCGAATGAGAATTATATTGTCTATGGTTACGCCTTTTTTATAGTTTCTATCCTAGTCGATGGTGAGTATGTGTAGTAGTGACGTATATTTTTCAGTTACAGACTTTTATCTATGGCAAACATTAGGACCCGTGGGCTCAGTACTAAAAACCCGAAGATATTAATCTAGTGAGTGGTTCATTTATGCTCCTACTCATTCGGCTCTATGAGGTGGCCGTGAATGCACGCTTCCTACGGTCCGTCGTTTCAATCTTTTTTCAAAGTTCGAAATTCCGCGTAATTATTACACTTCCATGTGACGTTTCAACAATATTCCACTCTATGCGTTGCGCGTAGGGACTATAATAGTGTGTCGCCTTTTTTATGTTTCATCTGTGCGTTTCCGTCGAAGCTGTGTAGTGTCAAATAGTATTATTAAGAATAATTTATTGTTAACATTTTTTTGGGTTTCTAGGTAATAAACAATTTGATATTATTAAGAATTAATATATTTTTAACATTTTTTCGGGTTTCTAGGTAATAAACAATTTGATATTATTAAGAATTAATTTATTGTTAACTTTTTTTCGGGTTTCTAATAAATAAAGTAATAAACAATTTGATGTTTTTAAAATATAAAAGTATATAAAATATTCCAGCACTTACAATAAAATAAAAGAAACACATCGTTTAAAAATGTTTCAGTCGAAAAGATCGAATGCCGAAATCACTTACTTCGAAATTATTGCAAAAAACTTAGATCACTGTCAGAAGATACAAAATATCCCTTAGCACTGAGGAAGATTGTGTCAAGCCGTATTTTACGCCTGAGAACGGCTGTACGTTGTGCAATAACGTACCGGAAGGCTATGAATTGTAGTCAAGAGGAAAAATAAAACAGTTTTATTTGGATATATTGAATGGTCCAAAACATGTATTTGGAGACCACTCACTATGCAAGGAACGGGCATATTTTTGCAAACGGGATACTGGCGACACTAATTACGTACCCAATATGACTTCGAGCTTGAAAATGTCCAGAATCATGCAGCACGTTCGACTTTTGGCATCTAATGCTCGAAGTTTAATACATGATGTAGACATCAAAAATGTGGAGTGTTATTATAATGATGTGGCTAAATTTGTTGGCGGAAAGAGTATCAACTATTTTCTAAAACGGTCCTACAATGGAAGGTGCGCTGCAGCAGTAGTGGCGTTCAACACCAATCGTCCACACTATTCTTTGCATAAATTTGCAACTGGTAATAGTCCCGGAAAACTCATAAAGAAATTAGAATCAAAGATGATTTTTTTAAAAGGTTTTTTACCATAGCCAAAGATAGGCAAGCAATTAAAAGGGCGACAGTACTTCAAGCATCTAGTGGAAAGTGGATCGAGATGCGCCGCAATATGATTACGGCATCGTGGTTTGGAAAAGTGTGCAAACGGCGGCAAAATATCAGTTGCGCTCCATTAGTCAAATATTCCTTCAATTCGACACGGACAAAAACATGAATACAATGTCCTGAAGGAGCTTGCAGGACTAAAAAGCATTACCATAGAAAAGTGTGGTCTTTTCATAGATGAAGAGTATCCGTATATGGGTGCGACCCCAGATGGAATTTCTTCTGAAGATACCGTGATTAAAATTAAATATCCTTTCGCAGCATGCTCATATATGAAGCAGTATAATTAAAAAAATTACCTTTTGGAAACTTAATAAAAATGGAGGAATGCTAGTAAATACATCTCACGACTGGTTTTACCAGGTTCAGGGCCAATTTCATGGAACAAAAAAGATATTTGTATGTTTGTTGTATGGATTGAACTCGGAATAAAAATCGAAAAATTTTACGGGATGACGAATTTTGGCAGACTAATATGGTTAAACAGCTGAAACGCTTTTACAATTTTTGCATGCTACCCGAATTAATTGATCCTCGACATAATCGCTGCATGCCTATTAGAAACCCTGAGTATTTAGAAAAGTGCATAATACCGAAAAGAAGTAAAGTAAAATTGGTTTCAGCTAAAACCAAAACATGTAAGAAGGAATTGTTAAGAAGAAATCAATAACATTTTATTTCATTGAAGTGTCTTCAAAAGAAATTTTATTTATATTTCTAATGTATGTAGTCCACATATTTAGAGACAGGGAAGAGGGGGTTGGAAAGTTCCTGGCTATTCAGTATTCAGATCTAGTCACTAAACATATCTACACCGTTCTCAAGCAACTTTCAATTCTGAATTATGGTCTCTCACCAGGGTGATACTGAACGTATCTTCCACTTTGGAACGAGGTACAGATTCATTATATGTACGTATATAAAAAATGATTTTAAAATATGATATACTCATATAAATTAAATTAAATTTGTTTTGAATCCGTGACCTCAAATCAAACTAGACAATTTAGTATTAACAGTGCCCGGCTGCACTGCGAAACCAGGCTGGAACAAAGGCCAAGCTTTTTGTCACTCTTTATGTATTACTATATGTCCCTTTGTATGGGTACACTGTTACACATAGTAATACATCTCATCTATGTATGTATCAAAAAAGTTCCAAATAAAAAGTTATATTAAATGTTGTTACTGAGAACCTCCTCCATGAATCAAGCTATCGTTATATTGCATTACATTCTAAAATATATTTTAACATAATTTTCATAATCACAATATCTTTAATTAATAATAAATTGTTTTGCTCTGTGCGTGTTGATGTTGAATGGAACGCACCTGCCAGCTGCTGGTGCAGCGAGTTCGATATTCGAATTCGAGCTAGAAACATTTAATAGCGAGGGCCGTTAAATGACTCTATATTACTTTTTAAGGGTGTGTTGAATTTTCATTTTGATGAAATACATGGAACCTATATTGCTCTGTAAACTCCAGATGTTATTGTAAAATTACATAAAATTATTGTAATTTCAGGTTTGCTACCAACCACCATAAGCGCTTTGGGGGACAATATTTTAGTTGCCGGGACTGGTGGCTGGGTCATTTTAACTTCAGAGGGCGTGCCTGTCTACAACGAACAAAGCAAATGGATTTGGTCCATTCAAGGAAACCCTACCAATCATTCTATTGTAAGTATTTTTTTTTTAAATTAAGTACTTACTTTTATTTTTGTCATACCTAGAGATGGCAAAATTTCGTTTTAACTAAAAACGCGAAAAAATATTTATGTTTCGAAAATAGGGAATTTATAAGTTTTCTTTGCGTTTCAAGGCATTTGAAAGTGTTTCCAGTGATTTCTATTTCGCGAATTAACGCGAAAAACGTGATTTTGGCCGTATTTCAGCTAAATTATTCTATTTATCGAAATAGGTGCGAATTTCCCGAAAATACCGGGTATTAAAATAATATGTGAGAATTTCCAAAAAACGATATTTACATTACAATTTTTTATAATTTTATTACTATTTTATGTGTGAATATTTAATATTTTTGTACTGTAGGCTAAAATTGCTTTTTGACATTACACAAATTGTGCGAAATAAATTACGCCTATTGATGTTAATCGCAATCTGCATTTGTTGTGTTTTTGTTTGACCCGTACTTAGAGTTTCCTTCCTTATTAATTTAATATTAAAATTAATTATTTATAATCTTTCACATGGAAATATTTGCAAATGAAGGTTAAACATATATTTTACCAAAAATACTTAAAATATGCGCTAAAAACATTCAGGAAATACATTTTTTTCTATTTTGCTACAAAACGCTAAATTATGCCTTAAAATGCTAAATTTCCAATCGTTAATGCTAAAAAATCTGAAAATTAATGCTAAATTTTGCCATCTCTAGTCATACTCATCATTGATTGCGATCGAACTTTAAAAAGTTTTTCTTTACCATTCCTGATCCACCATTCTTAAAGGCTTTGATTGTTTTGTTCTTAAAACTGTATTTTTTTCAGTCCCTCGGAAGTCAAGATGGTAATTTGTGTTGCTATGCCATTGTTTACAATACAGTTCATGGCCTCTATCGAGAGAAATATGCATATAGAGAAAATATGACGGATGTCATAATTCAGGACCTAACTTCAGATGCCAAAGTTAGAATTAAGTGTCATGACCGGGTGCAGAAGATTGCAATTCACAAGAATAGACTTGCGGTATTCATTTTATTTATTTTCTATCTAGTAGTTAATGCATGGTGCCATGAAACCCACTGTTATTAATAATTCTTCATATTGATTCATCCTTGAATTGGTTTCTAATTAATTATGATATTTACTTAAACAGTTTTCCTTGGAATTGGAAAGCCGAAATCTTTTGCCGATTAGTCAAATCCATGAACCATTCCCCCCAGCGCATCAGTTCCTAAAACGAGTTCCATCATAAACTACGGAGCTTTAACTACAACCATATTTTTCTGTCAGATAATAAGAAAAGGCGCTTTATTGTTTGCTTCAAATTTATCTACAATAAGAAAACAGTGATTTTATTTCAAACAAATAGTGATGAAACTCGGCGAAGCTCTCAGCTTTACTTATAAACTTTTAATGTTTTTTGTTAAAAACAATCAGGTCCAGTTACCAGAGAGGATTGTAATATACGAACAACGATCAAATGAAGGGATGCTTTACAAGGTCAAGGAAAAGATTCCCCTTAAGGCGGAGTGCTCCCTACTGGTGGTCACTAGCAGTGCCCTGCTAATGTGCCAGGACACCAAGCTGCAGATGATTGGCTATAACAGCCCCACCAGCTGGCGGGTCCCTGCCTCCATTCGATACGTCAAAGTGGCATTCATTGCTAAAAAAGAGGTCCTATTGCTGGGTTTATCTAATGGACAGGTTATTATTATTTTTTTTATTGGTTATTATGTTTATTATTAATTTTTTTACACCTCTCTTTCTGAGCTAGATGGTGTCTTGGTGCCGCATTATTATCACCTCTCGAAGTGTTTTAATGCCATTTGCTGCCTTTACTTACTCACTGTTACCGTTACCCCCACATGAGTCTACACAGTTGGCATCTCTTTTGTAATGATTTTGGGGTTAACTACCCTTATTTCACTCTTTTCCATGGTACATTCTCAATCCTGGACTAACATGTTGCCTAGTAACTAATAAGCCAGTTGTTACAAAACTCACCTCACCATTCCATAATGATTTGGAAGAATGAATTTGAGTTATTTCGTAAACCACGGTCCCGCAAAATACCTTCTCATGTTATCATCAACTGTTGCAGAATATCAATAAAACAATAATGAATTGATTTATTTTTTCTTTTAGATTTGGAAAGTTTTCGTAGATATCCCATCTGCGGAACTCTTCATAAGTATAACCAGTGCAGTCAGATGCTTTGATCTGAGTGCAACTAAATTATTGATCGCTATCGTGGATGAAAATTCAGTTTGCGGAGTTTATGACATTTCAACCGGCCATCACATATTTTCGGTGAGTAATAATAAAAAAATACTTATTATTTATTACCATTGATTTTAGTGACGTATATTTAGTTACATCATGTCGATTTTGTGGTATGAATTTCAATCATTTTCTAGGGGGTTAATATTAGCAGTTTAATGTCTTTAAATGCCCGGCTCCAAAATTTTTTTAATGCATTAATCTTCCTTTTTTTTTACAAGTGGAGATAATGATATCCTCACTGGGCTATTCTGTGCTGATAATTCATTTACAACCTGAAATTTGATTTATTATGTGAATAATATAAAGTTACTGAAAGAATTTTAAACATATTGTGTAGTGTTTTTTTTTTTGTGCGGATGAGTGGTTTCTGTTTGAGGGTTTATTTGGTGTCAGTAGGTTTTCTATATCTAATCTCCCTGTGTTTTGTATCCAGCTTTTTATTTGTGTTTTAAATGTTATAATATATTGTGATTTTTTAATGAGAGTGGGATTTTGTTGTAGAGTTTAGTACCTTAGTATAAGAAGCTTTTTTGTCAAAAAAAACTATTTTGGACAAAAAAATTTAAATAAATGGTGTGCTATTACTTTTCAGGTGGAAAATGTGTCATCGGTGTCGTACCACATTTCATGCGAAAATCTGCTGTCGCTCTCTGGTGGCGGCACTTTGTCCATTAAAGCCAGTGAGTTCCCCGAGTTCCTGCAATCCCAGGCAGGCTCCGTAGTCGGCTTCCACACAGGAAGAGTGTTTTGTCTTCAATCTAATGCCATGCAAGCTATCTGCATTCCACTGTCCCATTCCATTCATCAATACATACGAAACAATCTCTTTAAGTGAGTCTCTTTCTACAAATTATGTATGTCATTTACCTACCAAGCATCTAAAGTTATATTGTATGTGTAAGTTCAACAATAATTTTAAAATATGTACTTGTTGTTGGCGCTTTCAGTTGAATAGCCCAAGCTGCATTCAAATTTTGAAACTGACTAATAGACTTGCTTGTACTTTGTTAAAGTCAATATTGCGAATGAACCATTTTCAATATTGACTTAGTTTTTGTCCCTCCTGAACATTTTTAAGAATGGTTGTTCCGCTGTATTGGACTTCACTTTCCTTGTGATATTAATTTTTAATGTGTTTTTTATCTTGTTTTAGAGAGGCTTATGAAATTGCTTGCTTAGGCATCACAATGTCAGAATGGGAACAATTAGGATTTGCTGCTCTTGAAAAACTTTCTTTAGACGTGGCTAAAAAGGCTTTTCAGAGAAGTGAGAATATCCTGTACCTTCAACTCATCGATTCCCTAAAGGTTTATAAAATGCTTTTATTCCACTTAAAATCTTCAAATTTCTGACAGTAGAAATCGCCTTTTTTCAATTCAACTCTTTCAGGTCCCCAGGAACAAAAAGTAATGTATATAGAAAATATTTTCTATGTTAAAAATGGTAGAACCTGCAGACAAGCTGCCTTGTCGCAGCATAGCGTGACTACTTTTTTTGTTATTTTTAAAATTCTAATTATGTCAATGTTTGTATAATAAATAAATAAAAAAATCATTTCTCTCAATATAATTCTGGGGAAATTACAAAATATCTCGTTCGCTGTAATAATCACAAAATTCAAAGTAAGCAAATTTGCAGAAACGAGTTTTGAATATTTTTAGTTATTGTAATAATATTAAGAAGCAATACATACTGACATTTACTTTTAGTAGTTCAGGTATGTCATCGTACTATTAAAAAGGAAAGTGGAAATTGTTAGTTTTGACAAAATATATGTTTTAAAAATATTTTTTTAAGTTTGATTTATTTTTTACAACAAAACCGTAGATTATGTACTGTTTTTTTTAATTAATATCTAAGCACATTTTCTGGTAAGACAGCAGTGGCGGTTCTTCCCTTAGGTCAATTGGTGTTTGACCCCCCAAAATTATAAGACAACAATAATAAATATAATAATCAATTATGTGCATCAAAACATTTAAAATGTAACGCGAAACAGCGGCGGCGGCGAGTGACTAGCAGTGACATCTGTTGTCTCTAATAGAAGCTTTCATTCACAAGTCCACACGATTCGCTGGGTCAATTTAAAGAATGTCCAATTTGGCATCTTCTGTCCCTACGCGCGCCATAGAATAAACGAGATGGCACTATATTTTTCGTCGAAGTAAAAATTAGCTTCCGAAGAAAGTTTAGGGACGCTTAGGTCATGACCGTGGGGGAGACAACACGGTGAATATTATATGTTTTACAGAGATGGTGACATAAACAAATGTCGTTTTTTCATTTTACACGCTTGTAGTGTGTGGAACAATGGTTGTTTTTCAATTGCATAGTTCGGGAAAGGATTAGAATAATTATTTATGTTGTTATCGATTTAGAATGAAACAAAACAAAAAACGTAAAAAATCATTGTCAAATAGAATCAAACACTGATTTTATTTATTTTAATGTTGTGGACAACTACATTAAAACTTAATATCTTAAAAATAATTTGCCGTAAGTACATGGATTGTGTATTTATTTCCAATTTATTATATTAACATAATATTTATTTAGAGTCCGCGACTCTAAAACTCTATAACAAATTGATATAGTTAATAATATATGGGCATTTTTCACAATATCAAATAAAGATTAGTCACACATTTTTTTCAAATGACCTACCACGACTGAATCCCTAGAGCCGCCTCTGTAAGACAGTACAATTTACAAAAACATAATTATCCAAAAAAATAAGTTATTACGAAAATAAAATCAGCTGGTGCACGGCTAAAATTTAGCATCGGCTATCAGGGAGAAGCATTGTATAAGCTCGCTATATATATATAGCGAGCTTATACAATGCTTCTCCCTATTAAATAAGCTGCTTGTTTCTTACAAATAAATAAATAGGTATTATTAATGTACCTAATAGTTTTCATTCTTATGGATATTGCACTTTGCACAATTGATTACACAAGTACATTTTGTACTATCTTTGTTATTCAATTTAAAGTTGCAATAGGATGATTGACTTTCGTTCGGGACAAACCAATTTGTAAGATATGTAATTTAAATTATCGAAGAAAGCAAACACTTTGTGGCTTGACATTATACAAAATGAAAAACTTTTTTGTGTTTTAAACCACTTTATTTTATTATATATGTCGACCGGTTTCGGTTGTTCCCAACCTTTTTCAGGACAATGAATATATAAACTAAATATATAGTACAGAGAAATCTTATGATGTAAACACAAAAATGAAAGAGATAGCATTTTAGAAAAGGGGTGGGGGACGTCAGAGACAGGTAGCTAGAGGGGTAAGGGAAGGTTGGGGGTTAGATAGGGAGAAAGGGAACAACTTTAAAATTGGACTGGTGGTTAGTTCTAACTGTTTACGAACACTGCTATTCCATCAATTGGGGCTAATTTTAGTTCTTATAGGATGAGGATAAATTAGATTTTGACTAAATGAATATTTTTTATTTGTATTTACTGGGAGCAAATGATAATTGCTATAACATTATTTTTAAGATTGAAAATTCTTTAAAATCATTGAAATGCACTGACTTTAACAAATCATTTATATTTTCAGGAAACGTTGAGTTTAGGTAATGAGTCACTTGCCCTGGCTGAAATATGTGCATTCCGTGGAAGATACGAACAAGCTGCCCGGATATATGTCTCCCAATCCCAGCATGGGCAAGCCCTCACTCTGTACACGGATCTCCGCAGCTTCAGCAAGGCCCAGGTCAATATTGTATATTTTACTCCTTGAAACCTAATGTTAATTTAAATGAAAGCTACATTACTTTGAAACTAAGAATGGTTTTTATTTTTTTTCTTTGAAAATCTCAATGCTGTTTCCAAAGAGCAGATTACAATAATCCGGTATCACTGTGGAAGTAAGAAGTTATAGAACGGTAATAGAATTCGGTTCCATGATATTTCATCAAAATGACAATTAAACATACCTTTAAAAAGTGAGTCATTAAAAGTGATGAAACAAAAACTAGGTTAAATAATTACCTATGTAACCTATTTAAACTAGATTATGTTTCACTTTTCATGACTTTATATCACTTTTTGTAGGTGTGTTGAACTGTCATTTTTATGAAATACCCAGTCACCATAGAATTCATATTCCATTCTAGAAAATGATCCATATTTTTAATTTAACTGATAGCTCCGCCCTCAACTACCTATTGTCATGGTAATGGAGTAAGTGGGTATCGGGCCGATTTCGGGGATTTGTATTAGATGAATTTTGGCTGCATTGTAATTTTTTCTTGACAAATACATTTAAATAATATTTATTATACAGGCTCAGAAGTTCATTCTTAAAAATATTCATAAACTTAACTTATTTTAATTTTTTTTAAAAACACACCTTTAATATGTTAAAGTGGCTTAATATACGAGACATACGAGAAGTCGCTCATTAGTAACCATAAAGATATGTAGTGGTATCTTAATTGTATTTTGTTAAAATAATACAATAATTATCCTGGTTAATGTATATTTCTTTGTTTTTTAAATATGATTTTACTCTCCATAGTTTGAGTTAATGGCTTGTGATTATGGGAAGAGCATTTACATAAAAAGTGGTAGGTTATAAAAAATTAAATAATATTTTATGATATAAACTATAAAATAATATTATAATAGTTATAATAAAAATAATAATATTAATAAAATATATAAACGAATCTATACTTTATTTACAAAAATGATACTTAATTACAATCATACTTACAAAACTGATAAAGATGGAGTCTCACCAAGCATTTAGAGATAAAATAGGTGAAAGAAGGTTAATTTTTTTTTAAAACTTGTATATAATTAATATGAGATTTATATATGACATTTCACAATTGGAAAAAATGAATTGAAGATGAATTGCGGGTGAAAGACGTCTGTACAAGTTTTTCAATCATTCGGACTTTGACCCCAAGTATGATTTAAGCTGCTTACTACACTTTCCATACAGATTGCCATTCCATTGCTTCTTACTTCCATGTATATCACGGTATGGAGGAATACTAAATGATATTATTTAATGAACTATGTGCACTTTCAGGAGTTTGTAGGTACCGGAGACAGTATTGCTTTGGTCAGGAAGAAAGCCGAATGGGCTTCCCATATCAATGAACCGAGAGTGGCTGCCGAAATGTTCCTGGCCGCCGGTGATGTTCAGAAGGCTACTGAGATAATGGCGCAGCATGGATGGGTTGATATGTATGACGATGTTCTTAATATTACCATTAACTCACAATTAATAAAATGTTTGTAGTTACATAAATGTGCATCTTGTTTTTACAGGTTGATTGAGACAGGTCGCAGTACAGACAAGGGGGCGGCTGAGTCCTTACGACACATCACGGAGGCCTTGAGGAATTTGGGTGAACTTGAGGCGGCTGCAGAAATATACCAACGACTTGGAGACCAAAACTCTGTTATTCTGATGGCAGTAGAGTCGGGCAACTGGGATCGGGCCTTCCAGCTGGTACAAACTTCGCCTGAATTCAGGAAACATGTGTACATACCGTACGCCCAACTGATGGCCAAGGAAAACCGCTTTATTGAAGCCCAAAAAGGTCAGCATGGTAACAATTGTCTATATATATTTTTGCTTTATATTTATAGAGCGGATACGGTTTACATGTAGTTCCCGTGAGCACTTAGGCCATAGGCCTATTGTGCTATTACTTGACAAACAAATTATACTTTCTGTTAACTTGTTTGACTTTTAGGATATTGATTCGTATGTAGCTTCCTTCTTCTTCAGGGCAGACGCACATGGGGATCTGTCCCGATGAGGTACTCAGAAACGCTGTTCATGTCTTGGCTGGAGGAATTTAACCCGATTCAATACGCTAAAAGTCAAAAAACCCAATACTATTGACCGTGAAAACTTAAATTGTATCTTTTCAATTTTTAAATATTCACCTAATTTTATGCTTTCCTTGTAACTTTCAGCATTTTATTTGGGTGGTGAAACTGAATCATCTGAACGAGTGTTGAAAATTCTAATAGCTAATGCGATTGTGGAAGAGCGATTTAGCGATGCTGGTTATTTGTATTGGCTCCTCGCATCTCAGTGCTTGGAAATTGCGAATGCGGCGGAAGATGAGAGGTGTGTGTATTAAAATGTACCATTGTTTACATGTATTCAATTTCTAATGAATACTTTAACAGTCTGCTTGTAATTTGTTGATTTCAGATTGTTTAAAGCTGCCCTGAATAACTACCATGAGAATGATCGTCTAGCCATGATTTATCATGCTTTTGACTGTGTCCACCAATCTGTTTATGAACATTTTTCGCTTTGTCAGCCCGAAACTCTATTCAATGCAGCAAAAATCGCACTCTCTCTTGTGGAAATGGGAACAGACACTCCGAAAGGAATATCATTATTGTATCCTTTTACAATTTTGGAGAAAACATTAATAATTTGATGTTAATATTGTCATATTTAGTTTTTAACTTGTATATAAAATTTACATATATTTTTTTAAGTTTATAATCTCTGTACGTATCTGCAAATTTATGCACGCAACTTACTAATACTCTATTGCTCAACCTTATTATTCAATTATTAGCCTTAACTCAATAATAGCTGCATATACTTATGTCTCGCCAAGCAAGGTCGGAGTCTTGGAGCTAATAAGCTTGCTCGACAAATGCTGGATAAAATACAAGTGTTAAAAGTTTTGCCAAGGTTCCAAGTGAGTCTATTTGAAGTTATTTAGGTATAGGTCACGCAGGTAGAGTTGACCCAAACATCACAAACTTGAATTGTCTATTGGTGCACATGTATTTACTTCCGATACTTGATGTTCTTTGCCAAATATCACTGTGAAACACTCTTTGTCTAGTTTATGCTTGGCTATTGTGTATTGTTTTAGCGAGAAAAAGACTATGAATGAGTACATTCTAAAATATAATATACAAAAAGTTTTCCTAAGTTGTCTTTTTATTATTGAAACAATTGCCTACATATTTTCCATTCTCAGTGGAATTTTCGTTTTTGGAAGTCGAATAACAAATTTGGAATGTGCTGTATGCAACTAATGCATCTGTGTAAGTACTGTGTTCGATTCAACCCAGGTTGTTGTACATATAATAATTATAAACTAGCTCAGCAAGAATTTTACTGCTAGGACCTGTGGGCGGCTTTTGGTTTGGTGCCCAATTTAAGTGTTGGTGACCATTTATAGGGATTCGCCCTTTTACCAATTGTCATTAGAACACAAAAGGTATATATGTATAAATGATATTTTGCGAATTATATTATTAATTAATTTGAAAATTTTAAAATATCTAAATGTCATTACCTTAATTCTAACAGTACTCAGAGAAATTTGTCAACTTGGGAGAAACTTAGACTAACTTACAGGAGAATGAAAACACTATTCAATACGATTGAAACTATTCTTAATAAAATATGCTATTAGAATTAAAGTTGACTAAAGAAGGAGGAAGTACAATGAGGCATGTCATTACCTTAATTCTAAAAGTATGTAACTAACTTTTTTTGCGAAAATAAGATTATGATTGAACAGTTTATTCCCTCTTCCATAAAGTTGACAAATTGTACTAACATCCTGTTATAATTAAGGTATTTATTTGTAGTGTAGATTTCTCTCGATTTCGACAGTTAGTAGACGGAAGCTAGAGTTACATTTGCGAGCAACGCCATTTGCGAAGGCGGCCGTGAACTAATTTTTAACACAGAATGTCAAAAAGAACATAGTGAGGATATCGTATCAGAGTACTGTATTAGATTATAGATGGCACGACTTCCATTAGCATATAGACCGAAAGTTTATGGTAGACATATACTCAGATGCACATACAAGTGCATATCCCCATAATATCTCGAGATAAATTCAAAGTGTAATTGAGGACTCAAATAAATTGTCAATATGTAATTGTCTGTAAATAATTATCTATGTTCCCCAGGAGAGTGTAGAGGTGCTAACACTAGTGTCCTGGGCTGGTCCCTACTCTGATGGGGGTTCGCTCGCCCCACTCTGCTACCGCTGCTCACACCGACTGCCACTGCTCGCCACCAGATGTCAGCACTGCCAGCATGCTGCCTTCCATTCACACCTCACCTTCGGTATTTATTTTCTTTTTTAAACATAGCTTTAACGATTGTAATGGTTTAAAAATGAATTATCTAAGTAGCAAGTGAGATTGGAACTCTGACTGAAAATCAAGTTTGTGTCCTAGGTACCAGGCTGTAAATTATTCTAAAATTCATTTCTTAATTTTTATTTGATAAATTCTTCTTACATTCTCTTTGAACATACATCAATGCGGTGGTGGCATCCATATCATTCAGCAACCTGAGTTTGTGCCTCACAACCAGTGGCGGTTCTTCCCTTAGGTCAATTGGTGTTTGACCCCCCAAAATTATAAGACAACAATAATAATCAATTATGTGCATCAAAACAACTGGTCTAATTCTTATTTTATTTAAAATGTAACGCGAAACAGCGGCGGCGGCGAGTGACTACCAGTGACATCTGTTGTCTCTAATAGAAGCTTTCATTCACAAGTCCACACGATTGGCCGGGTCAATTTAAAGAATGTCCTCTTTGGCATCTTCTGTCCCTATGCGCGCCATAGAATAAACGAGATGGCACTATATTTTTCGTCGAAGTAAAAATTAGGTACCGAAGAAAACTTAGGGACGTTTAGGTCATGACCGTGGGGGTGACAACACGATGAATATTATATGTTTTACAGAGATGGTGACATAAACAAATGTCGGTTTTTCATTTACACGCTTGTAGTGTGTGGAACGATGGTTGTTTTTCAATTGGATAGTTCGAGAAACGTTTGGAATAATTATTTATGTTATTATCGATTTAGAATGAAGCTGTAGAATGAAACAAAACAAAAAAAAGTAAAAGATCATTGTCAAATAGAATCAAACTCTTATTTTATTTACTTTAATGTTGTGCACAACTACATTAAAACTAAACATCTTAAAAATAATTTGCCGTAAGTAGGTACATGGATTGTGTATTTATTTCAATGGAAATATTATAACAAATTGATATAGATAATAATATATGGGCACACATTTTTTTCAAATGACCTACCACGACTGGATCCTTAGAGCCGCCTCTGCTCACAACACCTTGTGAATGTTTTTGCGGATGACGGTAAAAATTCTAGTAGAAGAAAGGAAGAATAACACAAGTAGAATTACTTATAAAGTTGATGTATCTAACCATAGAAAAAGTATGCAAACATGTTTGCAATATTTGAAATAATTGTATATTTATGATTGCAACAAAGAATAACATGGAAATCAAAACAAATAAAAAAATATATATATGATCTTGCAATGAAAATATTGTTGAAAATAGTAAATAATTCCTGTTTTAATTATTAAACAAAATAATAAACAAATAATTGCTTGGGAATAAGCATCCCTCTAGCACAACAACACTAAGGACGGGTTGTTTCGGAGAATTTGAACAATTCATCAAATTTCAGCGTTCATTTTCGGGTTCTTTGAAAGTCATATTCAAGTTCTGTTATTATATCATTATATGCTAGTTGCGTGACAGAACTGAAATAAAAACAGAACTAAAAAAAATCTTTCACGGAACTTGTAAATGAACTTTGTAATTTGATGAATTGTTCAAATTCTTCGAAACAACCCGTCCTAAAATACTGAACAATGCCATGAAATATGAAGAGGGAAGCAGGGTCAAGTCCGGAAACGTCCTTGTGTCTTTGCATGCCTAAAAAATGTAATATTTGTTTGTAGAATCCCTACCCCTTGTCGCCTTCAAGCCGGAAGATGGAATATCGATAGACGAAGCGTTGCAGTTGATTGAATCCAATTCTTCATCCCTATTGGCATATGAAACAGATGACATGAAAGGAAATGCAGATGTTTTTCAAGTCAACTCTATGGTCGACATGGAAGATTCTTTTGCAAAAAAAGCATATGAGGTTTGAATAATTATATAAATTCTTGGGATGTAAGTAGTATGATATAAACAATAATTTTCCTTACGACCAAGAATAAAATCATAATTAAGCATTAATAAAGGTTAAATCAGAAATTACATAGGAAATATCAGAAATTTGTTCCTCCTTCTTGAACAAACATTTCAGACTGTCTTGCAGTGTCGGTCATAAAAAACTTTGGCCTCATAAAATTGATGAAGCTTTATCAGCCAGGAAATTCTATGTCTACTATTTTTAGCACATTTGTCATTTTCAGTTTTAAAGATTTGAAATGTACAATGAACTATCAAAAAATAAGGTAAGACCCTATACTATTTGTTAACCTTTCCTTTCCCATGCAGCCAACTGAATTTATATGGTCTCTAATAATTATTAAAATACTTTGTAAATATAACCGGCGGAGAGACCGGTTGAGAGAAACCATTTGACCTACCAGATTCCTAGCCACCCCTCATACCTTTTTCCTTTCCAGAACTTCCTCTCTCCTTCCTTTCCTTAAAAAGACTCGCTACACAGCATCCTCAAAGATGAAATAAGCTCCGAGGGAAATTATTTCTTTTGTGTAAAAAAATAAATGTTTTGTCTAGAAATCAGCCAAAAGTTTGCCAATATACCTACGTGTGCACGCATTTCTTTCTGGCAGAGTGGTGCAGTAGTGGACAACAGGGGTGTGGAGTTTCTGCTCACTGTATCTGACTGTATCACGAAACGCATCGCTCAGTTGCAGGCGGTCAGCTAACACTGGTGTACATATTATTTGTATTATGCGTGACTGATGTTTTTCTTCCTTTTCAGTAAATATGTATATACAATATTTTATATGCATATTCACATACATTTGTATTTCCAATATTGTTACGTGCAATGATTACTATAAATAATAACTGTTAACTCATGTTTATAAGACTTAATATCACGAAACTTATGTACACTGAGTGTACAGCACTGAAGCATGCAGAATTTTTTTTCACAGTATGGGAAGGTGAAGGGTTAAATATTTTTCAACTATCCAACAAAATGATAAATTTCTGAAATGGGCGTAATAATCTAATGCAAACTTATCGTATTAAAATCCCGAGCGAAGCCGGTTAGTAAAGATAGTTATTCCATAACATTGTACTGCATTAAATTTATCCGAATATTAAAAATGATTCTGTTATTGTCACGCTTCCAGGAGGACGTAGGTGGTCTGGTAGTGTGCAGTCGTGAAGAGCTGCAAGCCATGTCTCCCGCCAGCATAGTAGTTGTACAGCCACCCTCGCCGCTCCCTGCCATGCTCTACAGGAATGTGATGCCAGACCTTCAAGTGCAGGCCTGCTCCCATTGTTACAAGGTATTCTATTAAAAAATTTACAACAGAGAATACTGTACAATGGTGACCGGGTATATCATCGAAATGACAATTCAACACACCTACAAAAAGTGGTGGAAAGTGATGAAACAAACAAAAACTAGGTTTAATAGTTACATATGTAACCTATTTAACCTAATTTTTGTTATCACTTTTAATGACTCTATATTACTTTTTAAAGGTGTATTGAATTTTCATTTTGATAAAATATCAAGGAACCATCTTACCAGATAATCCGTCTTACTTATAAATATTCCCTAATACGCTGCTGCAGCGCTGGTGTAGCTATACGGTGAGGAGGGCCGTATACTGCTCAGGTTAAAATATTTACTCATAATAATATTGATGCAAATTTTTTTCAAAAATTCAGTGTTTTCCTAGACAGTCGGTTCCGACTCTCAAGGAAGACACTGTGTTTTTTCTTACCGTGGCAGAATCTCTATTTATTTCTCCATCATTTTATGGTTTTATTACACATTTTCATAAAGCTAAATAAGTGTCCTTCAAAATTAATCTAAATAAATGTAACGTATGTTGCACAAGTGAATAGAAGAAGAAGTCGGGACATTGCACGATGGAGTGAATCAAATACTAATGTCTGGTCATCTCATTAGTCCAAATAGTAGAAGAGTATGATGATATGATTATTTATATTTTGAATAAATCATGGAGTGTAAGCCGAGATAATATTCTTTAGCTTTCCATCTTTTCAAACCAAAATCAATACAATCGGTGTGCTTGAACATCAAAATGTTGCGTTTTCTAATATCTTTTTGTTTTTAGCTCTTTTACATCGACGACATGGAAATGCAGCACATAACCAAAGGATTCTGTGCCTTTTGTCGCTCGGCCATATCAGAGGGGGGACTGAACAACAACGATCTTATTCTGTCTCCAAAACGCACGCCGAGATCTGCCGAACAATCCTTATCTTTATAAGGCGACACTACTTCGTCACGAATTCAAGTGATACAATTATTAAAAGTGATGGTTTTTAAACAGTACTTATACGAAATATATACACAAAATATTAATTTTAAGCATTCCATAATTGTAATAATTAACATGTAATGATTTAAATCAATTGTGAAATGAAAATCATTAAGACCTATATATTTGACTTGAAAACAATGTGGACATAAAATTATTTTCATCTATTGATATTTCTAAAAAGTTTATATGTTAGTGTTTGTAAAGAAAATAAATATTATATATTCTTATCGAGAAATATCGTTAATTTATTTTCTGTATCTATTCTCACTATGCTCTTGCTTACTAATTGAATGAGTAAGGCTGTCGTCCCACTCGTCGGAAAGGAATCGACATAAACCGAGTGCTGCAAGGTAAAGGGAAAAGTTGAAGCGTGAAGCATGCAGTATTATTAGTATTGTATACGTCAGATGTCAATTAATGATTATTTAGCTTGTAGCCCAGTATACTGTATTGCAGATTTTTGTTTTCTCATCTGTCAAATTGACTTACGGGTACTAGAGACAGAGTCCATGCTTTGTAGGTACTTATTCAATCTCTTTCTTTAAATAAAATTACTGTATAGTCAGCAAAACTAATAATTTTGCACCTCGTTCCTAGGTTACAGATATCATTGATTATTTGATTAGAAATAACACGTACACAGTACACTTCCTTGCGGTATTCCATGATTGATTAGAAGGTTAGATTAGGATTGCTTTTTTTCTTATTAATTTGGACGCTCTGTGTACCCTCCATCATGTAACTTTTTAGTAAGTTTATAGTTGTATTTGACATACCAATTTTTCAAAGGTTTTACAAAAGGATTTTGTGATCTATTAGATCAAAAGCCTTATGTAAGTCTATGAAGTCTATGCCAATGTTTTTCTCCACTGTTTAAACTTTTTGTGATCATATCTGTAATAGTTTCTATGGCGTCATCAGTACTTAAGTTCTCCCTAAAACCATACTGTATTTTCGATAATATTTTATCATCTTCTAAGTAGGATAAGAGTTGTTTTTTTAGTATTCTCTCCAATATTTTTGAAAATGTATTGAGTAGGCTTATTGGTAGATAATAAATTATTATAAGCAATAATTAGTCGCCTGCATATCTACTGAGTAAAAATAAATGCCTCCGATCGTGATGTCCAGTCAGACGCTCAGGACCACTGAGCCACGTCGGCTTATTTCCAACCCGCCAAATAATTCAACATGTACTAGTATCAACAATTACTGCTTATTATATTTTTTCCACCTGTAAACAACCAACTTTATTTTTGTAGGAAAGGGTTTGTTAGTGCTAAATTTCCCACTAGATGGCGTCGAGACAGATTATATGTACATTTGATGGTGAAATATCATATCATATCATAGTTTATCATTTAAAAAAATATATATATATTGGTAGATAGTTGTTTATATCATTTGTACATCCTTGTTTAAATGTAGGTATAACAATAGCTTTTTTGAGAGCTGTGGGGATCAGTTATAGACAGATTGACTAGGTATGATAGAGGTACGATAAGTACAGATATATTTTATAGCATTCATTGTGATTAAGTCCTGCGAAGATACATTTGATTTTAGAGAATAAATTGTGTTTTTGATTTCATCAGTTGTGATTCATTTAAACTAATATGATACACTGATACTTATATGATACAATGATAATTTAATACTTTCATATGAAAGTTCTCAGTCCAACCAATATCAAAGCTGAGCTAGATTCTACTTTAGGGGAGTCTGCTCCTTCATTTACAACAATAAAATATTGGGTGGCAGAGTTACAAGGCCGTAGGGGCTGCCAAGACGAACATCGCAGTAGTCAACTAAATGAGGTGACCGCACCAAAAATATTGAAGAAAATCCACAAAATGGTATTGGATGATCTTCGACTGAAAGTGCGCAAGCTAGCAGACATGGAAGGTAGACATTTCAAAAAGTGCTCTACATCGTATAGTGAAATTTGAACTTGAGAAAGCTGTGCGTGCCGCGTTTGCTCACAATAGAACACAAACAGTGTCTTGAGGATGTTTTAATTGACTGTTTGGCGACGTTTTGCTGCAATAAAGCTGAGTTTTTGCGTCGATTCATAACTATGGATGAAACATGGGTCCATTACTTCTCACCTGAGTCGAAAGAAGAGTCAAAACAATGGACTGAAAGAGGAGAATCGGCTCCAAACAAAGCGAAGACAGCTTCATCTGCTGGCAAGGTCATGCCTCAGATTTTTGGGATAATTTTTATTGATTATCTTCAAAAAGAATAAAAAATCAACGGCGAGTATTATGCGAACTTATTGCACCGTTTAAGTGATGAAATCAAGAAAAAACAGCCGCATTTTGCGAAAAAGTTCAATCAATAAGTTAAAGTTCGAATTGCTTCCTAACGCACCCTTTTGCCAGATTGAAAAAATGGCTTGGTGGTAGAAGATTTGCCAACAATGAAGAGGTGCAGATAGTTTTTCCCAATTTTTTGCGTTTTCTTCGTTAGGTCGGGTACTTCTAGGACAACCCTTGTTGTAAAATAAGAAAAAACGTTGGTATTGGCATATTATTTTTGAATATGATATTTTAGCATTCTAGGAGCATTTTTTAATGTTCAAAACCATTGATGTATTATACTTTTAGTCAATGGATAAATCCCATAAAATAAAGTATGTTATTACCTCGCCGACTTGCAAGTTATTTTTATATTCACTTTAAGACATATTAGCATCTTTACAAAAAACTTCATTCCATGAACCCGGACACTCCTGCCAAGTTCCCGAACGTGGCGAACCACTTGGGAATGACCTATGGCAGAGGTGTCGGGGCGGCGGTACCCATTTCCAATTCCCAAATGGATGCAGTATTTAAGTATTCCATAAGTTTCGCATAGGAATCAAAGTCAAGCATTTGTTTTCCTGAAGATTCTGGGCAGTAGGTACTAGCTTCCTATAAAAATAACAAGCTCAAATTTTCGGGTGACTTGCCGGTGCGGTGACGACATGTGCGGAGCATAATTAAACCGAGTTCATTATTTCAGTAAACAATGAATAATAATACTCAATAATTATTATTACTAATCCCCGTCGGATGGCAAGAACTGCGATGTGCACGTGCAGTCGAGGGCAGTGATCCTTCAACTGTGATGACGGAAAATATAAGAATAAAGCACCCGGCCACTTTATTGTGCTATAAGTACTGTGGTTTTATCACAATGTTGGTAAATACATGCACCAATGAAAAAATAAAGTTTGTAACTGTGCTAGACTTTTACCACATTTCTTATCCTCCCTTACACCAGTCGTCAAACAATGTTCCCTAGTATTGGGGATCTCATGGAATTACTGGCCCTAGTTAGAAAGATCCACATATAACATAAGTCTGGTTCTAGACATTATACATCGCTGGGTGGATTTGGATACCTACACGGAAACTAGAGTACAGAGGTATTACGGGGAAAGCCTTTCCGCAGGTATTAAATGTTTTTGCTGTCGGCCCCTTAAAACTGATGGAAGTAAAATAAAAATTTTGATTAAATAAAATTCATTTTTAGTACCCGCCCACTAAAAATCTCTTGTTTAGAGTGTTACTTTAAAAAATAATAATTTATTCCGTTTCATACATTTTCACCATTTGCCCGCGCGGTATGGGATGGGTATGGGTAGCGATAAACCCAATTACGGTTATCATCCAAAACTCTTTCAAAACAATTAAATCTAAATAAACAAACATCACACATATTGTTGGTCAGCGAAATTTTAGGAATAAAAACATTATTATTAAGAGCGGATTTTCGGCAACCTGCTACAGGAACTTACAAGTTCTACAAATGATAATGTGAATTTGAACACAAATCAACGATAAACGCCATTGATGTATTATAAAATGCATTAGGTACTATTTTAAATACGAATGGTATTTCTTAAAGAAGTCACCGTTTGGCTTTAAAAAAAAAGGCGTAGATGCAAATATTTTATTTCGTGCCTCTTTAAACTACAGCTTTCCACTATTTTTCACTAGTCGCCAATTAAATTAAAGCACTCGTTATAATAGCGATCCTCCAATTTCAAATTATAACTAACCTATAACTCATATTGTTAATCTTAGGTTTAAGAATGACATATTTCCTTCTCACTGTAAAAATGCCAAGATTATACTTCTTTTCAAAGGTGGAGATCATGAAAATTTTAATAATTGCCGACCGATATCTTTGCTCAATACTCTCTCAAAAATAATAGGAAGACTGGCTAAGTCAAGATAAGTCTTAGTATCATTCTTAAAAACATACAAAATACTCTCCGACAACCAATTCGGTTTCAGTGAGAATAGGGTTACGAGTGATACTGTATTAAAGGTATTGACCAAAGTTATAAACGCACTGGACTATGGCAACAAAGCTATAGCGATATTGTTGGACTTATCAAAGGAATTTGATACGGTTTCCCACGAGTTGCTTCTTAAGAAATTATAATCTTTGGGAATTAATAATAGAGCGATGGGTTGGTATAGATCTTACCTTAGTGATGGAACACAGCAAGTATAAATAAATATAAATCAATATTATTTGGAGTCCCACAAGGTAGTGTGCTCGGGCAAATCTTATTTCTGATTTATATAAACGATTTAGGCAGTCTAAAAATTCCAGGTTACATTATTAGTTTTGCAGATGACACTGCCTTAATATTTTTAAGGGTAAAATATAGGAGTGAAACTTTAAAAAAATGTGAAACAGGTTTAATAGTATATTATTGTAGAAAGCAATCACTTTGTGGTTTGACATATTTAATAAAATAAAATACTTTTTTGTTTTAAAACCACGATATTTATTAATTTAAGAACCGACCGGTTTCGCTTTACTTAAGCATCATCAGGGTACAAATTAATACTAAACAAGAAGTACATAATGTGTGTATATATATAACAAAATATAGAGGGAGACAACATGATACAAATATAATAGTGATGCTTATAGTGATGCTTAAGTAAAGCGAAACCGGTCGGTTCTTAAATTAATAAATATCGTGGTTTTAAAACAAAAAAGGTTTAATAGTAGTTAATAATTATCTGAGTAATAATATTCTAACTTTAAATACAAAAAAAAACTCACATTTGGTATTTCTTATAAAAGTCAGCCATCTACGTCTCATAATTTGATTATTCACAATTGTGCAAACGTGTAACAAAACGTGTAACCCCTTGGAAAGTGTAGACAGCGTCAAATACCTGGGGGTAAAAATTGCAAATTTTTTGAGGTGGAATGATCATGTCGAAATGTTGGTAAATAAAATTAGGAGACTTATCTATATTTTTAAAGATCTCAGACATGTACTAGTAAAGGAAAAATTAGAAAACATTTTATTTTGCTATAATTCAGTGTCTACTTTCGTATAATATAGTGTGCTGGGGTTCATGCCTGAAGACTATAATAGAACCACTTAATATTGTCCAAAAACTGATTCTCAAAGTTATGTACAAGAAAAAAAATTATATCCTACAGTTACTTTATAAATAATGTAATATCATGAATTTAAAACAACTGTTTATCACACAAACGCTTTGCAGATGTTTTAACAATATTAGTTCTGCGAAAAGAACGCAGCAAATTCTTATTACAAGAATTGGCTCTGGTTTGAACTTTATGGCAATTACACCCTAATTCCTCCTTTGGGCAAAGACATTATTTGTACCAGGCTTTACTCCTATTTAATAGCCTTCCAGATTACATTAAGTCGTCTAATTCCCTGTGTACATTTAAAAATAATATTAAATTATTTATGCAATCCGAGGATTTCCAACATATTCTTTCGCCTGTGTCCTTTTAATTTGTAGCATAATATTTTGTATGTGTATATTTTTTCATCCTTTCCTTTTTATAATGTAATTTTTTCTCTTTCTTTCGTCTCTTCTTTTTAAAATAATAGTTTATTATATTTTTTGTAATTAAATATTAATGTATTAATTATACTGTAATGAATTTGGCTGGAATCAGATTAATAACGATTCGTAGAAACGTTAATGTAACAATATTGTTAATCTTTGCTTTTTTTATTTTGTAAAATTCTTAACCTCAACAAAGGCTTGCCCTAGTGAGGTTAAAAATTCTAACTCAAAAGAAAGATACATTATAATGTGAACCAATTCTTCAACTTCTTGTCTTTTGTTCTTTTGTGTGGAAGATTATTTGTTCGAAATTGTATATAAACCCGTAGAACGGGTAACACATCCTTCTACTTGTCGCACCGGAGATGCAGATTTTTTTCGTCATTTCAAAACAAACAAATCATTATTTATTCAAATATGAAAAAAATTTAAAAATTCTTAGTAAAATAAAACATCGCTAAATGGCAAATAACTGACTTTAACTTAGACAGTTTATGGAGTCGCATTACAAAAGTAGGTTTAATTTTCACATAATATTTTGTTAAATTGAGTGCAATTGAAAAATCTCCATAAACATTTGTATTGTTTTCAAATATATAACTGTTTAAAAACAAAATCCATTTCCTCGAATTGGACCCTGGTGCTTGAAGTCTGTTATTATACATTATTTATATTATGCGTTAATAATGCTCTTGTTATTTTCAATGATTATGCCCATAAGTATATATCCAAAAAATAAAAAAATACAGCTTTAAAAAAAACTGTGTAATTATATTAATCAGTAATCCCTAAAGTTGGGGAATTATGGGCTGTTGAAAGCCAGAGCTTTAACGACTGCTGTTGACAAAAAACTCCGATAGTATGCGTCCACCAGTTAAAAAGGGTTTTAGCATGCGTACGGCAGGAACAATGCAAGGAGAACCTGCCGGGCGCTTCCTACCTTTTACAGGTTGGTAGTTCACGGCTACTCTATTATTTTACAATCCCTTGCCTCGCGCAGACGACACAAACAATCTGCATGATAAGAGTTGCTTGAATATTATTATGAAAAGGGTAAGAACAAAAATAATTTTGTCTTTCATATTCCTCTTGAGGGATGCACCGCGGCATGGAACATTCGGAATCAGGCGAAATCACGCAGTCCTTGTATATGGCGATACGGTTGAAATTCCCGTTTAGCCGCCTGTTTTAATTTAAGCAAGAAAACATCGTCAAAAAGCATGTTTTATTTTATTTTGTGAAGTTCATGCACAAATATGTCCCTACCTAAATGTTTTTTTTAATTATTTTCTAAACAACTTAAATTTTCACATTTACAATAAAACAATATTAGAAAAGGGGTTCGTAAGTGTAGAAGATTTTGAAAACTTTTAAAGCAGTTTTTACAAGATATTAAACCTTTTTTTTCAGGGTTTATAAAAAGACTTCAAGGCTAAGGCCAAGATATGTTCTACTTGCAGTATTTAACTAAAGCTTCTATAATATTTGGAAGCGGTCAAATTTTCAAACTAAAAACACATGATTTTGCGTTATTTATGGCCAAACGGTGGTTACTTTCCAAACAGCTTATAAAAGTCTTTAAGAACTCTAAATACTTTTTGCTCCACAGTTTGACGACTTCATGAAAAGTAGGTCCGTAGATTCAGTGAATTTTCTCCTTCGATTATTATTATTGTTAGTTGTTACCAGTTGTTACAAAGATCGGGTCAGTGATAGATAGTTTATTTATGTCGGGTCAGTAGGACCAGCAATAACGCTTTGAATTATTTTCTTCTGTTATTATTGATTAAGTTTTAGGAAAACAAACTTTACCCTCATAATATCACTGTGGTTCTTCACATAAACATAACAATTCAACATACTTTTGTAAAAAATATTTCTTTGTTAAAAGCAATATACCTACATTACAACTTGTGATTTAATTCTCAAGATGTCGCCTAGATTAAGGGGTGAGTTCCATACAATAACATTAATAATAATATAATAATGGTGTTTCTATGAATACTAATTTGTAGTTTCTGGTCCACCATCGGAAAATGTGTTTGATGAAGTTTTCATAGTAAAAATGATGCAGGTGAGCTTTATTTGAATTTATCAAAACTAAATAGAACCAACACTAACTAGTTTTCAACTCATCTATCATGCATTGTCATCGACAACGAGTCTATCTGTAGAGTTTCAGCGCAATCGGATAGCGGGAAGATGGTTAATTTCCACTCTCAAGATTTGTATTAATGCATTCATTCATTCACGAAAAGAAAAGTGAAATTTAAATAGATGTATTTATAAATGAAATTTGGTTGCATATTTCGCCATACATCCCGACGTAAATATGTTTTTTTTGTAGTAATTAGTATATCCATAATTCTATTAAAAGTGCAGCGATTACGGCCGGCAAAAGAATTGTTGGTCGGGATCGCTGGCCACGCTTAATAGGATTTTAAAACCGATTTACCTTAAGACTATAATACTGCATTTGGGAAAATTTTAATTATAGCATTTTCATTTTTATTTAAGTGTAATGAAAATTCAGGACATATTCAGGATGACAGCCAAAATATTTTCAGTTGATGACATATTCTTATGTTGGTATTCCTGATACCACACGAGTAGCTAGAGTTACCATTTACTCTATGCAAATTAGGTAGGTACTATTTTGGCCGAACTCTGAAAATAAAATAAATAGGCATGTTTTACAAAAATTATGAAAATAAATTATTTAAAAAAAGGTTAAGTTATGTTATGTTATTTTATTTTATGTTATGTTATGTTATGTGAGGTTAGGTTAAGTTTCATGTTTTACAAACATTATGAGAATAACTTATTTAAAAAAAGGTTAAGTTATGTTATGTTATTTTATTTTATGTTATGTTATGTTAGGTTAGGTTAGGTTAGGTTAAGTTTCATGTTTTACAAAAATTATGAAAATAAATTATTTAAAAAAAGGTTCAGTCATGTTATGTTATTTTATTTTATGTTATGTTAAGTTAGGTTAAGTTTCATGTTTTATAAAAATTATGAAAATAAAATATTTAAAAAAAGGTAAGGTTACGTTAGGTTATGTTATGTTATGTTATGTTATGTTATGTTATGTTATGTTATGTTATGTTATGTTATGTTATGTTATGTTATGTTAGGTTAGGTTATGTTAGGTCAGGTTAGGATAGGTTAAATCAAATAATAATAATAATACTTAAATTTAATTTAATTTTAATTTCTACTTTATTCCAAATTCCTGTAATATTCAAAAATCTGTTAAAAAAATAAGAAAATACACAGATTTAGGAAATGAAATAAAAAGAATTTGGCATTCTCAGACTATAAAAATATTACCATTCGTTATTTCGGCTACTGGCATTATACCTAACTCTCTCATTAAAAATTTAGGCGTATTAGATCTATCAAAAAATTTATATATAAAGATGCAAAAGTCGGTCATTTTGAATACATGTAGGATAACAAAAGATTTTTTAAATATTTATGTTGAGGGATCAGTAGGATTTATAGGCCCTGTTAGAAGTTCTACCGAGCCGAACCCCCCTCTGATATGAAAATATCTGGAGTCGGTGAATTATTTTCCCATTTGATCTCTGGTGAGTTGATGTGTTGTTCTTGTATTGTTTTGTATTTATTTTGCTTATATAATGCACTTACATAGTGTTGATTGACTAGATCAGGGGTCTCCAAACTACGGCCCGCGGGCCGTATCCGGCCCGCCAGTGTCTTCCATCCGGCCCGCGACATCTTATGACCAGTGTCATCAAGGACCCGCGACAGCTAATGGCTAAGACCTTGCTCAGAAGGGGCGAAACTCCGCGAATTTTTTCGTGGGAATAAATAAATATGCTCGTTGGCGAGGTACTTGGCACCAATACATTGCGTCCACAAGCATCGCGCGAATATATCGAGAGGATTTTTTTGAAAAATCTTATTTGATTCGCAATGATAACAAGTTCTGAGAAACGAATATCAAAAATTATCTTCAAAGCTACGTTATCTAAAGCTATATTTTCATCCCTGAAAATTCTATTGTCTACCCCCCCCCCCCCCCCCCTCCCTAGGACAGAAAATATGGGTGTCTAGAAATTAAAACGGTTTTGGCCCTCTGAACTCACTGGAGTAGTCAATGTGGCCCTCCGGCTGAAATGTTTGGAGACCCCTGGACTAGATGATCATTTGTGGAAAAGTGTGTGGAAGGGTTAAGTTTTTCCTTTGGGGAAGATTTAACCCGGACAACAAAATCGGAAGTTTAAAAAAAATGTTTTTAGGTAGGCACTATTTTTCCGGAATATTAAATTACATATTTTTTTTAATTAACGTTATTTATTTTATCCAGAATTTTCATTACACATAAATAAAAATTAATAATTTCCCAAGTGCTGTCAGTTTCCGTTTATAGTAATTAAGGTGAATTAAGAGGTTACATTTCTATTAAGCGTATATTAACTCAATTGTTTTATAGGAGAAATTTTGAACTTTGGTTGAATAAAAATGGAATTTTAACGCATCTTTTACCATATCTCTCGACTAAATAGATTTTTCAACTAGTAATTAAGTTGAAACGAATTGATAATCCGGGACTATTAAAAGTGCGGCGTTTAGATGAATATTTACCCAATGCTTTTATTTCTTATAAATCTCACCTTTTTGACAAAGCCCCGACTTATCAATACTTTCCGATAACATTGAAAAGATTCAACATAAGTTCCTGAAGTATATAAACTATAAATTGCATATTCCTGTAGAAAACATTGATTATAACTACTTACTAGATAAATTGTCCATATTGAAACTTTCAGAAAGAAGAATAAACACAGATTAATAATATTATTTAAAATACTTCATTACAAAATTGACTGTCCTGAGTTACTCCAATTAATCAGCATCCACATACCCAAAAGATCTTGCTGAAATTTACTACCCTTTTATTTTTACAACACCAGGACACTGTCTTATCAAAATTCCCCAATTCCAAGACTTCACAGTCTCGGAAATAAATACTCTGATCTGGGAGATATATTTCATCTTAAAAATAATCAATATAAATATTGTTTATTTCAATTCTTTTATAGATCGAGACACAAATAGACATCTATAATTTCCGCAATATATATATTTTTATTTTTATTTTGAATATCTATTTATGTGAGACTTCTTATCATTTTTACTAATGTATCTTATTTTATTATATGCTTTTGTTGTAACATTTAATATTTTTTCTTCTTTCGTTGTATTATGTTTCCTTTATTGTTTTAATTTTGTAGAATTTATAATAACTGTGATACTCTACTATTAAACTTTGTAGTGTGTAAAAGCCCATTAGGGCGTGTAATAATAAATAATAATACAAATAATAATTATGACTGAAACAGTAGATTTTCTACTAATTAAACTACTTAGAAATAAATAACATAAAAATGCTCCCCTAAACTACATTGTACTTTGAAATTTTACAACTTACAATACAATACAATATTTGATATTTTTCAGTCAAACGTGGTCAAGTTTCTACAGACCCAGTGGCAAAGAAGAAAAGGAAGACTGAGCAAATATCGAATGTAAGTAATCCACTGGAGCTTATGTATATATATCAAACTAATCTGGGGTATGACTCAACTTTACCGAGAATATGCCGTAATTTTAACGAGACATATAACAGTCATTCCATTGATTTGACAATGTAATCATTGGCCACCTTCAAATCAAATGTTAACAAGACTCAAAGATCCCTATCGTTTTGTTCTAAAAACTAATACTGTTACTGTCGTAAAATGTATATGTAAGTCTATGTATGAATGTAATGCATATGTGAGTGTGTATATGTATGTGTGTATGAGTTTGTATGCACCTTTATTCGAGGACCTTCACAGGCCTTTAGACCCAGAATCCGAGGACTCACACGAATCCGAGGACGTCCTCGGATTCAAAATGCGAAAAACTGAATATGTACCTATAATCTATGCGTTCTGATTGGTCAACTGTCGAAATTTTGGGCCGATCGGAGAGAGTCCTCATTTTCGTGGCGAAAAATATTGTGTTTAATTTGGCTAGTGTTTCATTAGTACGGATGTGTGACCACCAGGGCGGCGCCGCTAATGCTGGAAATCACACACTGACCCTAAACCGAGGACTCTCTCAAAGTCCTCGGTTTCGTGTTAAAAGGTGCCGATTGCCGGAATGTGAACACCAGGAGGCGCTGCAAGCTCGAGTGTCAAGAAATCTCACCTACGCCCTAAACCGAGGACCCGTCGTTCGAAATTCCTACGTGCATGTGTATATAATAAGTATTGCACTATTAAGATTGTGCCGACAAGGAATTCAGTTTTTGACTGTTGAAACAAAATTCAATATTGCGTTTATTTCGTATTGTGAACTATGTTCTGTAATACTGTTTAATTCGATGTACGGTATTGTAATATTTAATAAGTAATTAGGACACCTGATCAAGTATTTGATTAATCCGCGTCATATATTCTTCTTTCACTCCATTCTTCGTTAATCCGCTCTATGACCCTATTACCTACACCTCACAAAAACGCCTCTGTCTGAATTAAGGAAAAGGGAAGGATATCGCCACCTGGATGGGTGATGTTATCATAATAATAATAATAATAATTATAATAATTAGATAATTTGTAGAGCGCCGTTTTTGTGAAAAATCATCTCAAGGGCGCTAAGGGCTATCAAGCGGGTTAAGGAGGAGCTGTAGGAAGGGTTTTATTAATGCGGATCTTGAAGAGTCGGAAAAAATTACCAAACGCAGAGTAACATTATCATCAAATAAAACATAATCGTTAAAAAAAAATTTATGGTTTTTTAGGTAGTCTGACAAAAAAATTAAGACAACAAAGTCGTTTATAATTAAAATTATTGAACCAATATAATAATGATTTAAAACAAATATATGCCAAGAATATTCTTATACATCATTTTAAACACAGAAAATCTCCCAATGAAACTCGGATACATGACACAAGAGCCTCAAAAAGGATATACGAGATGTTCCAAAATTCAAGACAAGTTTTGGCCAAAGAAACCACATATATCTGGCAACCAAACTCTACAACATCCTTCATCAGTGATAGTGATAAGTGATACATTGTATTATAAGTATGCAGTGGTACACAGAAGGGCAAAATTATTTTAAGTATTAAGGACAAAATAAGAATGTGAGTACTTAGAAATATTATCGCTGAAATGATACAGTTGTTATTAGAAGTACACTGAGATAATGTTGAAAGAAAATAAAAAAGAACTATGTACTTTTGTTATTTTGATTGATTAATATAAGACATAATATAAAACAAAGTATGTATGTATGGAAAATCTAGTATTTAAATACAGGATACAATTATTAAAAAAAGAAAAAATATGAAGTACTCATAAGGTAAAGAATGTTATAATAATATAGAATATTTTATGTAATTCCTTGGGCCTCGACAGTATTTTGTGAGAGGTTTAAAATATTGCCGTTTTGTAATAAAATCCCAATAATAGAATATTTCTAAATATATCCGAAAACTAATAACCGTTTTGGAAAGGTTATGAAATGTCCTTTCAAATTTTATAATTCAAAATAAATATTTAATTTTTAAAATATAAGTATTTTGCATGCCAGCATAAGGAAGTTTTAAAAATGACTCATCTTACGATTTTTGTAACTAAAATTACTGATAATGAAAAAAAACGCATTCATATTGTGATAGACTAATGTATTATAAACGATATTGTCATCTCAGTTTTTGTCGTGCAATATAAAAAAATAATCAATATAAAATGCTCAAAGTACATAATTATTTTGCGTTAAATTTTTAGATTTTTTTATAAAGCGTGATTTTTTCTCTTTTTAACACCGTTAAGATCATATCCTAACCATGAACCATGAAAGTAAGGGAGATACAACGATTTCTATGAGACATGAGATTAAAAATGTGTAAAAAAGGTGACTTGTTTTTAAGTAGAATAGATCAAAATTATTAACATCAAGTATATCTATTCATACATTCGCATGTTTATAATTGAGTATTGAGATTATTATGAACTTTAAAATTATATTTGTTTGAAATGTTTAATCAGGTATTGTTAAATTAAGGCTATCAGTTGTAATAATAATTTTGGATTAAAAATCATAATTTTGGAAAATCATAATTTTGAATAAATTATAACATAAAAAAGTAAGTGTGTGCTCACAATTTCTGCGTTATAAACCAATAAAACAGAATAAATAATAATTTTATTTACTCGTCAGGTATATAACATTATAATAGAGATTAAAAAAAATAAAATATGACGTGTTGTACCTATTAAAAACCAAGGATAGAAATAAAACTACATCCAAAGATGTATACGTTATGTGAGGTAATCTACATAACTAGGTACCTACAAATAAAAACATAATAATATTTTTTTTTTTAAATCAATATTTTTTGGCAGGAGGTTCATTATCATCAATATTTAATGCAATTTTGTGAATACGTTTTATCTTGATCAATTAAGACTTGGCTGGTCGTCCTGATTGAATCCTTCCTGTAGCCGCATGATAGACCCTTTCTTTGCGGCGAGCGATCGATATAGGTTGTACATTAATTTTTCGAGATCTTTGCCGGCTATTTTTTTTCCACAATATATATATATATATATTTTTATAATTTTTATATATTATAATTTTTATAAAGCAAATTTTCCTAAAATTTCTGATTTCTTAAATTCAACAGACTGGTCTTTTCTGGAAAACACAGATATTAACAATAATGTCAATACATTTTATTCTATTCTTAATGATGCCATTGCAAATTTTGTGCCCATTCGACATAATAAAATTTCTCATTTTCCAAACTGGTTTAGCCCCGAATTGATCACATTAACATATAAAAAGAAAATTGCTCATATAAATTACAAGCGATCCAGAATGTCAAGTGATTACAATAAATTTCAATTGTTAAGAAAGGAGTGTTGTAAAATCTCAAAATTGTGCTATAAAAATTATATTGATAAAATTGAAAATGACATTCGTGTAAACATAAAACATTTTTGGAATTACACTAATTCTCAAAAAAATAATAACTTGGGTATTCCTCCTTGTATGAACTTCAATGGGAAAATTGGTTGTAATGATGAAAACATTGTAAACTTATTCGCCGATTATTTTAAGTCTGTATATGAAGAGGATATACCTAGCAACGAAATTCCCCAATTCTCATCAAATCTTAGTCTGGATATATCTGAAATACGCATAGAAATTAATGATATCAAAAAGCATGTAAATTTGTTAGATGTTAGAAAAAATGCTGGACCTGATAATATTCCACCGGTGTTAATTAAGGAATGTTTAAACGGCCTAACTGTTCCTCTTTTCCTAATTTTTAATCAGTCTCTAGAAACAGGTTGTTTCCCTGATACATGGAAACACAGTTTTCTTACCCCTATTTTTAAAAAAGGGGACAAAACAGACATTACAAATTATAGACCGATATGTATCCAATCAGCGATACCCAAACTTTTTGAAAAAATTGTACTCTCTAAGATAACTTCCAACATACAAAAAATTATAACTTCCTACCAACATGGCTTTTGTTCAAATAAATCTACTTTAACTAATTTACTAATATACGAAAACTTCATATCCAATTCTTTAGCAAACAGATGCCAGGTTGACTCAATATACACTGATTTTAGCAAGGCCTTTGATAAGGTGTGTCACAAAATATTAATTAATAAATTAGCCACACTTGGAGTTTATGGTAGTTTATTAAATTGGTTTATTAGTTATTTGTCCAATAGAAGTCTTAGTGTGAAAATAAATGGCACAAATTCATACACATTTATAGCCACAAGTGGAGTGCCACAAGGCTCTCATTTAGGGCCCATTTTGTTTATTATATTAATAAATGACATTGTTGATATATTTACTAACATAAAAGTATTACTTTTTGCTGATGATTTGAAACTTTATAAAGAGATTAAAAACATAAATGATTGCATTATATTACAAACTAATTTGAGAAATCTTTCTGAATGGTGCTCTATCAACAAACTTGCATTGAACATAAAGAAATGTCAGTTCATTAATTTTTACAGAAAAAATAATCCAATATTTTTTCAATATACATTAAATGATAAAAACTTAAATTGCGTCAGTGAAATTATTGACCTAGGTATATTGTTCGATAGCAAACTAACTTTTGTGTATCATATTAATAACATTATCAATAAGGCTCTTAAGACTCTTGGATTTGTTTTGAGAATTTCAAAAGACTTCAATAATTTAGGCACATTTATCATGTTGTACAAAACCCTTGTTAGATGCCAACTAGAGTATAACTCTACATTATGGTCTCCCTTTTACAATATTCATTCCGATAATATTGAAAAGATTCAACATAAGTTCTTGAAGTATATAAACTATAAATTGCATATTCCTGTAGAAAACATTGATTATAACTACTTACTAGATAAATTGTCCTTATTAAAACTTTCTGAAAGAAGAATAAACACAGATTTAATAGTACTACATAAAATACTTCATTACAAAATTGACTGTCCTGAGTTACTCCAATTAATCAGCATCCACATACCCAAAAGATCTTGCCGAAATTTACTACCCTTTTATTTTTACAACACAAGGACACTGTCTTATCAAAATTCCCCAATTCCAAGACTTCACAGTCTCGGAAATAAATACTCTGATCTGGGAGATATATTTCATCTTAAAAATAATCAATATAAATATTGTTTATTTCAATTCTTTTATAGATCGAGACACAAATAGACATCTATAATTTCCGCAATATATATATTTTTATTTTTATTTTGAATATCTATTTATGTGAGACTTCTTATCATTTTTACTAATGTATCTTATTTTATTATATGCTTTTGTTGTAACATTTAATATTTTTTTCTTTTTTCGTTGTATTATGTTTCCTTTATTGTTTTAATTTTGTAGAATCTATAATAACTGTGATACTCTACTATTAAACTTTGTGGTGTGTAAAAGCCCATTAGGGCGTGTAATAATAATAATAAATAATATATATTTTTTTTATAGTAATCCGCACAAGAGTCCCAACTGCTCCCGTCTGGAGCCAGTGAGACTATGGTATCCCCAATTGGAGTATGTTGTGAGGCTGAGGGTATTGGGGAGGGGAGGGAGATGGGGAAAAGGAAGGTGGGGAAGTACCTGGCTATTCAGATCTGGTCACCAAACACGGCTAAAGCCATTTCAAGCAACGTTTCAATTCTGAATGGTGGTCTTACACCAGGGCGATACTGAGAGTATCTTCCACTCTGGAACGTGCCGCAAATATACTATATATTATTTAAATTAATTAATTGTGAAATAACACAAATTAATCAAATAAAATTTATTTGCGCACGCCGGGTTCGAACCCGCGACCTTCGGATCTGTAGTCAAAAGCGTATACCACTAGACCACGCCGGCATAAATGATAGTTTATTCAAATTAAGCTTTGACAAATCACATCCAAACTTGGTGAGAATTTTTGTATGTTGAGCATTTGAATTCCTTTCCAAGATATTAGTAATTCTTTGCCACTGGGCTTGAATATTTCAGGCTAAAAGCAGTATTATATATCAAATCATCGTATTAATATTTTAATAATTTACACAAAATTTATTGCATTCATTTGTCTTGTTTTCTTACAATTACAAAAGCCCACTAGGGCGTTAATAAATAATAAATACCTAATAAAAAAGGTTCCTAGATTATGCGTTTTATTGCCCATCCTTAATACATAACAATTTACACATACAAAAAAAGTCTCGAAACAAACATGGATCCGTAGTGCTCAATTAATGCGCATAGTAATTTTAAACGATTGGACAACGCATGCCTCGTATTGAACACGGATTTGGAAAAAGAAATGGCGTTACAAACCCGTATTCAGTAGGAGGACGCGTGCCTCGTATTGAACACGGGTTTGGAAGGAGAATGGCGTTACAAACCCGTGCGGGTTTCGAGGCAGTAGGTACTGCCTCCTATTGAACACGGAAAAGGAAATACGCCACCGGGCGCGCGGGTGGAGGGGTGCATTGCCTGTCGGGTGTCAGCCGTAATGATCTCTTACCAAATTCATATATTTAGATAGGCAATTCAATTTTATTTTGAACCTTTTTTTAAGTTTTCTGCAAATTTATATTTTAAATAAAATATTTAGCAATACGATGAGGCGTATACTTTTGTTGCCTGTTCACCGAACGAGCGAACGTTAGGACGAGCTGCGACGCTTCCAAGATACGTTTGAGAAATTCGTTCCACACTATTTCGAGGACCCAAGACCTCAAAAAACTATAGACCACTAAATCGAGGACCTTCCGAGATCCGTGTATTTTACGTATGTGTAATCCTGAATACGTGGACAGGCCTCGGATATGGGAAGTCCTCAGTTACCGGCTGTGTATTCCGGTTTTTTGAGGACCGTTTTCTAAGTGCTTACCGGGTGTATGATGAAACCGAATAGACAGCAATGATCACGATTAACTTGAGTATACGTATAAGTGTAGAATACATGTCTACTTTATATAATATAACAGGACCTCGAATTCGGGTAGCCAGTTGAAGTCCTCGAAATCGGGATTGGACAAACAAGGGTGTATGTATGTGTGTATACATGTATGCATGTAGGTGCATTCATGTACATTATTCTTTACTTACAGTGTTCTTGTTGTAATATACTGTGAAGCATATTATCCAATAGGGCATCAATGTTGTGTTTGTCTGTAATTAGTGATAGTATCAACCATGTTAAATGTAATTGTATTTGCTTTGATATAAATCACTGTTGAATAACCTAAAAAAAAAAAAATATATATATTTAATCAATTTCAGCCTTGAGCGCTAGCGAATTTTTAAGTGCATGGTTTGGTAATTTCCCTACCTCTTTCAAAAATATATATCTCCAAATTTTAATATGTAGACATAAAGTGCTTATAGTGCTAGAGAGCCATTGAATGCACCTACAATTGATCGTTCATCGCATATTGTTGAAACACGTTTTGCTGTTCGCAACTGACGATGTTTATTCAAACACTAAAGGTTTTACATTATCATATCTAGATGGCGTTAGTACTCTACAGTAGTACTATATATTAATTTTGATACAGATATTGACACATATTTTTAATTAAATTTATAAAGCATTAATTCTGCTTATTATTTACTTTAAAATTGCCTTTGTGCTTGTGGTACCTACTTGGAGCAATAATAATAATAATAATAATAATAATTGGATAATTTGTATAGCGCCGTTTTTGTGAAAAATCACCTCAAGGGCGCTGTACAATTTATTTCCTAGGATCTACATTTGTTATTTAGACCAACTGTGCCAGCACGAGGTTCGTCATCCGTTCAGGCATGTGTCTGCCGCCAATATAGCGCTGACATGTGTCTGCTGCCAATAAAGAACGCTGACACAACATCCTCACATAGACAACAAACCTTGGCAGCACCGCTGTGACGCTCGACGAAGACAGAAGATGGAGACTCTGCTGCAAGAGTCCTAGGTAGCGAAGGAACTGTACCAGCTGCTGCAGGGAGAGAGACTACCCCGTCCACCAACTGTGCCAGCACGAGGCTCGTCATCCGTTCAGGCATGTGTCCGCCGCTAATATAGCGCTGACATGTGTCTGCTGCCAATAAAGAGCGCCGACACAATATCCTCACATAGATAACAGACCTTGGCAGCACCGCTGTGCAAAATCACCTCATCCTAGTTTACCTTAGTCTCTCCAGTCACCTCCCAGCCTTTCATGCCACCTAGTGCATCCTCTCGACCCTTTCAGACTCCTTCCTGGCTCCAATACATTCTTTCTATTGTCGTGATCCGACGATTTCACACCTCTGTCTCAGACCCTTAGGGCTCGCTTATCGCAGGCTATCATAAGCAAAATCTTGAACCAAAGTCAAAGTGAAGTTTATGAGTGTCATCTGTAACAAAATACATAAACAAAAACAGAAAATAAAAACAAAGACAAAAACTTTAAACAAAATATGGCTTATCTGTCCTCCATGCAGACATCCTCGGTTGAAAAGGTCCCGTAAATCCCAACACCACTTGACACTTGAGTCAGGTATAAAATCTTCGACTGCATTGTACAAGATAAAGGTCTTACATCTAAATAGGAACATAATATTTAAGGAACTTGAGATCATTCTTGTGAAAGTTTTTGCTGGAAAACTATTTCTAATAAAAATTACTTTGTACTCCAGTGTGTACTCATGTTTTCCAATAATTTTCCCAATGAAATGATGTGTCGTGTTAGTTATTTTATATTGAACCATTATCCAGTCATCTAAGTAGTATTTGAATGGCGCCTCCTTATCCTCTTTGTTGGTTTCCTCGTCAATGTCCATGTGTGGGAGTTCCACAGTTTTGGGGGACTGCTGTTTTGATTCATCGAAATCAGGATATTCTACTCTTAGGGATCGGATGAACTTCTCGAACTCACATTGATCGAAAGGATTGAATTCTTGCGTACTATTTTTATAAAGGGAATAATGCTGATAGTCGAACGGGACGTTTGAGAGTATTTTCACTTTACATTTCTTTTCTATAGTTTTAGCAGGCTCTGGCGTTGAAGCAATAGTATCGTCCAAAAACATGGAGCCGTCGAATTCGCTCAATAGCATATTGTCATCAATATTATTGAAAATAGTAGGCGAGTCAATTTGTAGGCTTAAGTTTTCAATATTCATGTCAACTGTGACATCTATACAGGCTTCGTCATTTTCTACATTCAGTACTCCCAGATGTTTGCTGTGCTTACATAACAGATTGCTGTGTTGGCAACTGAAACAGCTGAGGCTTCTTAAAACAACACTGTATGGCAACGACGGAGACCAAATCACCTGATGTACTTTGATTGTTCCTTTAAATCCGGGAAGTTTTTCTGGAAATTTATTCCGATATATTTCGTCTTCTGCAATGACAGTCAATTCAACGTTTTGAACATTTTGACGGACAACTTCAGCAAACTCTTCAAAGGAACCGATGTCTCCGCCAAATTTCACGTAGTTGTCTGCAGATCTCTTCACAACCGCTCCGATGCCATCTGGGGCCCCCTTACCATGTCCCGCCTCTTGGTAGTTCCATGTGACCCTCTCGATATTAGGAACTTGATCTATTAACTTCGTTATCATATAGAAAATGTAGCGGTTCCTATATTGACTAGATGGCGAATCAGATAAGAAGTGAATCGTTGCAAGCGATGGAACCAAATCCTGCGCCATATTCAGAACAGGTACTAGATGTGCCCATATAGCTGAAGCATCATGATTGAGGCACCGACTCATTGTGCAAAATGATTTGGTTGAAGGAAGACCCGTCTGGCTGTCTACATAGTAAAGTACTCCTGTATGAAGAGAGACTTGTCCTCGGCTGCCACCAAAATGAAAGGACTGAATTTCTTCATGGTATTTCAACCAATAGTTCTCGCTAAAATCAACATGTATGAGAACCTCCGTGTCTGTCAGATTATCTTTCAATTCTCTGATAGCGGAGTACTGCATTACGATGTTTCGTGTGTGTTTTAAGAAAACATCCATGGTGGCATCTAACTTTTCGATTATTTTACGAGGGTTGTCCTCGAGCTTCTTTTTAGTTGTTAATTAAATATTATGCTTTCTGTATGTTGTCTGGCACTGCTATAAATTTTAATTCTAACAATATGTTAACGCATGATCAATGATTTGTAAGAAAAAATATTCCAATTATTTTGGTTCATGGAATGTCAAATCGCCCATGAGCTCATGGGCGTATGCAAATTGGCCAAAATGAGGCCAATAAGGTCCAGTGGATATTATTAATAATAATATTATACATTTTATTTAACCTGCTCCATCAGTATTCTGGCTTTCAACTACATATTTAAAAGAGCTCACTCAAACGGTGCCAGTTTTGCTGGTTCACAGAGGCTCCGAACCTAATAGTTATATAGGTTACCAAGATTCGGTAGTCGGAAAAGTGTTGAGATTGCACCATCGACCAAGTATTATGTGTGTGTGAACCAATTAACACCTAAACCAAACATATTAGTTCAAGAAAATATTTATCTAAAAGAAATAGCATTATCTGACAGTCGAAAGATCGGATGAAGCAATTCTTTTTACATGGAGCAAATTCGTTTTCCAGCAAGTTCCATGAGCGTTGTGAAAATCATTTTTCAAGACGAATTTTCGGCAGGGGTTCTCGCATACGTTATCATTAACAATTATTTAATCAGCTACATAAATAATAGTGATTTATTACTTACATTTCTTTCATAACTTAAATTGCAACAACCCTTTGGTCACAACATGAACGATTTTCGCTGGTTTCGCTTATGTTTTTAGAAGCTTAAACAACGAGTTTACATTTAGTTGGGTTGTTAAGTTCATCTATATATCTCGTATTGCGATACCTTCCTGGCATGCTATTGGCCGATAAAATTAACAAATTACAACAAGTTTTATATTGTAGGGAACTTGCACTTATATCTAGGCTTTCGAAGCGAGGTGAAGTTGAATGATGGGTTGCACATATTACTCTACAAAAATATAACCGATTGCAAAATACTTAAAATTGATTCTGTCATTTTTTTTTCAGAGGAAACGAACACTAAGAAATTACGAAAATGTACAAAAACAGGAAGTTTTCCCGGAAAAAAGTATCAAAGTTGATCCAAAATCGAAATCTCTTTCAAATAACAAAATGAAGAAAAATATTTCCCCCGCTGTTACATATTCGAAAAATTCACAAAAAGTTGTTACCACACCAACTATTCAGAATACGTTTCAAAAGATTTTTCACAAACAGGTCTCTAAAGATTCAAGAAATAAGAAAATGTTTCAATGTGGGTTTTGCAGAAATTGCATTTTACCTGAGTGTGGAAAATGTATATTGTGCTACCAAATTAAAGAAAAAATAAGAAAAACAAAGGATTGCATTCACAAAACCTGTCTCAACATTATTAAGAACCTTGTTGCAGAGATTTCTGAATCCAAGAAAGCTCGTGTCATTTCAGTGTCGCTTGCTTTGACAACAGTGGGCAAACGGACTTACTATTCAGATATGTTAATTGGGAAAATTGATGTAAAAATCGGAGATTTTGTTTTAACTCGAGGAGAAGACAGTAAATATCCAGAGGTTCTAAAAGTTCAGAGTATTTGGTGTAACAATGATGTACGAACATTCTACTTCCACGCTCAAACATTTTATAGATCCTGTGATACAATCTTGGGAGACATTGGAAATCCCAATGAACTCTTTCTTACGAGATCTTGTTTTCTGAGTGTGCGTGCAACACTTATTGTCGGAGTTATCAATGTAAAAAGAAAAACAATCTTCCGGGCAAATAATGATAACAATGAAGATACCTTGTTTTACAGTAAGATGTATTGTACGGATGAAGCCACATTTGAAGACATTCCAGAATATTTATTATCCAAGAATAATTTCTTAAGCCTGAGGCAATGTCCTTCTTGCGAATACAGATTAAAGATTTACAATAATTCTTTGCCCAGATTTATCAACAAGGATGGCGATGCACAATTCAAACGTAATGGAATTGTATATAAGAAAGGTTTGGCTGTGTTTTTAAAGCCTGACACTTTTAAAATGTTCAATTTTTTTGAATCGCAACAAAAAAGTTGTAAGGAAGCTAGATTAGAAGATACAGATATTGATTGCACAGAGTTATATCGCAAGAAATATGACATAGAAGGCCCAAGTGAACACAGTCAACTTCCATATTGTGTTGGGTATATTGAAAACATTAATTTCACAGGAGATCCGTGTGACCATTTTGTAAGTCCATATGATATCAACGTAACGGTAACAAAATTATACAGGCCAGAAAATATTAAAAGTATCAATATTCAGGTACAAAGTTTCGATACTAATTTGCTATACTGGTCGTGTGAAAAACAAGAAATTAGTATTATGTGCATAGTTAGGCCATGCGAGTTATACTATTTACACAATATTCCAAAAAATATCACATTAGATGAGTGGTCATCTCAAAATATGGACAGATTTTATTTTATTCACAGAAATGAAAAAGAATTTGTATCAATGCCTTCTTATGCCAAGCTAATTGGTTTGGAGAATCCCACCTCCAGTGCAGAAGAAGAAGGATCAAAGGGCTACAAGTGCAAAGGCAAAATCACCAGGGTAGTAGAACCGATGAAGAGCATGGATATTTTTTCTGGGTGTGGTGGCCTCTCTGAAGGGCTACACCAATCTAAAGTTGCTGTCTGCAATTGGGCTATAGAGAATGTGTCCTCAGCAGCCCATGCGTTCCAACTGAACAACAGAAAGTGTTCCGTTTTCCAAGAGGACTGTAATAGTATACTGCACAAGCTTCTTAACGGCCAGGAAGATGGTGATGGAGGAGGCACTCTACCAGAGCCAGGAGAGGTGGAGCTTCTGTGTGCTGGTCCTCCCTGCCAAGGATTCTCTGCCTTAAACAGGTTCACCAAGAGATCATTCTCCGTGTTCAAGAGCTCTCAAGTGGCAACTGCACTCTCTTTTTGTGACTATTATCGCCCCAAATATTTTCTATTAGAAAATGTCAGAAATTTTGCCACTTATGAAGGTGGTATGGTTTTGAAACTGACCTTGTTTGCTCTCCTTCAGATGGGCTATCAATGTCGATTTGGAATTCTGCAAGCTGGGAATTTCGGAGTACCACAAACTCGGCGACGCCTGTTTATTTTGGCGGCAACTCCTGGATTGGACCTCCCCGACTTTCCGAAACCTACTCACGTCTTCAACTCCACTTCGCTATCCATCACCTTAGGAAACGTCAGATTTAGTCACAGAGAATGGGACAATTCAGCTCCTAGAAGAAACACCACAATATACGACGCGTTGAGTGACTTGCCTTTTATTAGAAATGATCGGTTCAGCCCACCTCATGTTTTTGATATCCCTCCTTCAAAACAAATTCATAAGTATACTGATTTTCAAAGAAAGATAAGAAACAATGTGAAATACTTGTACGATCACGATTGTAAGACGATGCCCCCGCTGGTATTTGAGAGAATTATTAGAATCCCCCAAATTGGTGGATCTGACTGGAGAAATTTACCAAATGTGGAGATAACTCTGCCAGATGGCACGCATATTCCCGTAAGTATACTAAATTCCCCTTATTAAGTACTTGATAAAAAACCAAAGTAATCTCTACAATGATACCAAACTGATTTAATTCCAGAAACTTAAATACACACATACATTAGCAAGCGGACTTAAGAGAGGTGTGTGTCCGTGCGCTGAGGGTAGGCCGTGTGACGCAACTTTCAGACAGAAGAAGACTCTTATTCAGTGGGGAAGTGTACACACCGCCGACCGCCACAACCACTGGGCAGGAACCTATGGTAAACAAACCTCCACTGACTTATTCAATCAGTCAGCTAACAACTTGCATTTAACTGCAATTGGATTTACAAAAGTAATGTAAACATAATGCAACCAAAAACAGAAAAGTAAGTAATATTATGTCATTTAATTTACAGGTCGTTTGGATTGGAATGGTGTTTTCAGCACTACTATTTCAGATCCTGAACCCTCTGGAACTCAAGGGAGAGTGCTACATCCCAGTCAGAATCGAGTGGTGTCCGTACGGGAGTGTGCGAGAAGTCAAGGTTTTCCAGACCGATTCCGATTTGCTGGAAGTCTTCAGAATAAATACTCGCAGGTACAATCTATTCCCGTGTTCCCAACTCCAATTTTGTTTAGCCTACCTTTCATTTTACCTTTCCATCACTAATTTACATCTAATTTGACTGGATTTCATATTTTAAAATATATTTTAGGTAATGCTTGCACACAGATAATCAGAATTTGAAATTAGAAATAATAAACATAAATAATTTAATGAAAATAAAATACATTGTATACCACTATTTAATCAAAATAACCAACAATGATAAATGCAATTAGGCTTAAAAGGTGACTACTATTGCCCTCTATGGTATAAATCTTAAGTTATTAGGTTTGGAGTAGACTGACCTGCTGTCGTGCCTGTTACCAAATCTATCTATATAAATAAAAAAATCTCATGTCACAGTGTTTGTGGTCGCACTCCTCCGAAACGACTCAACCGATTTTTATGAATTTTTTTATGTATAATTGTTTGGTATGAGAATAGGTTTTAAAGTATATTTCATACCGTTAGGTGAATAGGGTGTCCCTATCCGGAATTTTTTTTCTGTTTTTTTTTACAAAAAATATTTTTTTATTATTTGGTACCAAAAAATATCTATAAACTCAAATTTTCACCCTCCTACCCCACCCTACCATTTTTTAATCGAGATTTCAGTATTTATGTATGAAAACATTTAACCGTCGTTCATATTTCAAAGAGAACGAAATTATTTACGTTGTTGAATAACAGATGGCACTGCGTTCGCCTCATTGAATATTCATTCACACATGCGCAAGTCATTCACGAGAAGCGTCGCGACAGTTTGACATTTCATTTGGCATTTGTTATGTATCACAATGTAGTGCGTGCATAATTTTGTACGATTTATTATTTATCTATTTGTGTGCGTGTATTACAGTGAACAATGCTAGCAAGACGCAAGGGGGCCCATTTGGGCCGTCGAACGAATAAAGCAACAAACCTCCGAAATAGTAGAGCAAAAAGAACAGACATTCAAATCCACCAAGATACCGAGAATGTGCGTGTGAGCATGTCGCAATTGCGTAAATCTCAATCTCAAGAGGCACGAGCTGAACGAAATCAATTTTTTTTTTTTTTTAATAAATATTGGCACACCATGTTTTTCACATGGACAATTATAATTGGCATGTTCTCGCGTGGGTAAACCATCGAGCTTATTTGTTTCAGCTAACGACGGACTGACAAAAAATATTGTATACTCAATTGTTCTTCGAAATCAATATTGATTTTCTTTATTTCATTTTCCAACTTAAGGATAAAAAATATATTGATTTTTTTCACTTTTCATTTAATTTTTAAAAGATCGAACAATGAATCTGTCCGTTACATTAATGAAACACATTGAATTGAGAAAATGAACGGTTGGTGTTTTTTTGTTTTTATCGGCGGTCATCGTCTTCAGTGCTCCATTCATCTTTCTGCCATAGATCCCATCCCCACATACAATACATTAGTTATTTTTTATTTAACAATCGAAATATTCACTAAATAATTTATATTGCAGAACAACGTTTGCCGGGTCAGCAAGTACCCTATAATATTAATAATAAGTTAGGACTACTCCAGCAAAATATTTGCAATATCAACAATTCAGGTTGCTAGAGGTGCTATTGTAGCGTATTGACGTTAACATTCCTTTCAATGGCGTTGTTTTGCGGTTCCTAATTTATATTTTGATCAATATTGTCAAAAATATAAAAATGTCCCAAAATTTAATTATCTTACTAAATTATAAAATTTAATTACTTAAGAGTTATTTTATAAAATTTTAAATTAGTAAGTTCTGCGTGTGCAGTTTACGGATGCAATAAATTCAAACATCAAAAACTCTTGAAGTCATTTTTCAGGATGCCAAAAAATTTTAACATGTTAGTTTTATTGTGGGAATTAAATTGAATTAATAATAAATATTTAATTACAATAAATAATAAATACCCTGTAATATATTAACACACTTCGGTAGGGAAAGGTATTTCTACCCGTTCGGTCGATTGTTGCTCTTAAGCAACAACTGTCCTTAGACAGGAAGGGTATTTTTAGCTTGTTCACCGGCCTCATTTCAATGGCAGAAAAGATGGAATTATTCAATGTTTTTAAATGAATATTACAAACCAATCACTTTGTAAAAGTCCCAACTATATGTACATAATTATCAAATCGTAATGCAAGTCTTTTTTAAAATTTATTTTCGTGCCTTTCGTTTACATCAGTATTTCAACAAAAGGATAGTACATATATTATTTATTAGTGAAATAATTCAATTCCTGGAATTAGGTTTTTTATGACCGTGAAACCTGATTCGAATCTCTTTCTCCATTCTGCACCCACTCAACTCCTATGTGCAAGCAAGCGAGAGATGTCGGGCGTATTTAAAGAAAGCAGGTGTGAGCAAATACCGATAGGCGGACCGTAATAAACATATAATTGAGTTGCATTTCAAATAATATTCGATATTCGTTTAGTACTTTTATAGCTTGGGTACGCTGAGATACTATGTAGAAATTTTTATTAAAATATTTTAATTATTTTCGAAGATATAGCAGCGATTTAAAACAAATTAAAGAAATTCGCATGGGACTTTTATTTCCGCTCGGACTCAGCATAACGCCAGAGCAAAAAATACCCGGCCGAAATGTGCTAATTATTTCTTATTAAAGCTTGCATAAATAGAATTAATGATAATAATTGTTATATTCATCTATTAAGTATTTTATTACCTTAATAGTAATTTTATCTAGTTTCTAAAATGGTAATTGTGCTTACGACACCTTCAAAATAAAGAAATTTATAGAACATTTAGGACGGGTGATTTCACAGAATTTGAACAATTCATCAAAATTCAAAATTGATTTTCAAATATGATTTTGAAATAACTGACCAATAATGATATAATAACAGAACTTGAAAATTAGCTTTGAAATTTCATGAATTGTTCTTACAACACCTTGGAAAAATTCCGGAATTCAATGAGAAGTTATTTTTATTTCAAGTTTATACAACAGATAAACTAGATAAGCAATGTATTTATCTTTCCATGAACTATTTCACGTCAGTTTCAATTAGTAAGGTTTTACGACAAGGTCGTTTATCAATTGAATAAAATTTTCTCTACGTTTCTTAGTAAGGCTGTTAACGTATATGTATGATATATACTGACGAAGAAACCATTGGTTTCGAAACATGACGATTATTTTGATTAAATAGTGGTGTACACAAAATATTTTACTTTCATTAAATTAAAAAGACGCCATAAAGTGAATTTGAGATTATTAAAGACATAAATAATTATTTACAGGTTGGAAACGCTGTGCCCCCTCCGCTAGCTGCTGCAATTGGGAAAGAAATAAATAAGTCATACTTGAGGGCCACACCGACATAGCAATGCTAGGAGAGCTGCTGCTGCAGAGAAAGAGAGAGAGTGCTTATTCACTTAGCACAGTCCTTTTTACTCAATGTTCTTGAAATTTAACAAATCACAGATATCAACATGGCGGAATCGTAGAAAGTCTGATTACGACTATCGCAGAGAAAGGTTCAGATTGAGGAGTTACTATGTGTATGTGTTAACAAGGGATTAAAATAAATCATGTTTAATAATTTTTTGTTTTATTTATTTAAACTAAATTATTGATAAATATGTATTTACAAATCAATAATTGGGACAAAGACAAACATGTTTGCCTCAAATAGTAATTATTACATACCCAGAGTATTTCACAAAAATAATTTTATAGAGAACATCATACACCTAGTACGAGGGTCTTAAAAACTTTCCTATCCACAAAGTATTTCGATTTATAATTAGGGTTTATTTTAAACCACATATTTTTGTTTATTGGCACATTTCTATAGCTCTCATACACAGGTGTTCATTTAGATTTATGTTTGTGTAGTCATACAAACTGTTAGTTCAAATAAATAAGTCACAATATGTAAAGTTATGTAGAAAGAAAGTGTTATTTTCACCTTTTAATTTATTGAAACGTCATGTTTAAATTGTGACAGTAACTTGTACGCTTACTTTACTTAAATAATTATAATAGTTGTTGTCAATTTACCAATACAATAATATTATATTGGATTGAGAAAGAGAAGTAATAATATTATGTATGTAGGTATACTAGGATAACTATATTAAAAATTTTACTCAGAAAGAAGTCTGGTTTTTTAATTGAATAAAAAAGTTTGCTTAATATTCTTTTTCTAAATAAAAAAAAATTATAGTGTATAAAAAAACCACATAAACCTAGACATAAGATAATTTGTTGAATTCCAATTCTGAAAACACTACACGCCTAACTACAGATAAATGGTATCTTATTAAATCAATATGGAAAATGTCATCAATGGACAAAGTATAATTTACATAAAGTGGAGATAGGAAAAATTAGGTACAAATCAATGTGGAGAATTAGTTATCTAATCATAAGATATAACTTCTGTTCACAATTGATAATCGCAAACAACATTGAAAAAAAAAATATCTGATTGATGCACATAAACATCGTAAGGAAATTTCAAGACGTGGTAACCTTTCATGCATGACTATATTTTGTAAAAATAAAATTATCAAGATAAAAAGTGTTATTAGTGTCCAGAGAGGAAGCTAACAGTTAATACTGTCTTCGTTGATAGAATGAGAACAGTTGAGATAATATTCATTTATAGAATGAGAATAGTTGAAATATTCCTCATTTACAAAATGGTTCCGGGCCGTCTGGCGGTCAGTCGTCTTCTACCGGCCAGGAGCGAGGACAGTCCTCTTGGAGCCTCGGTGGCGGTTTCCTCGCTGGCAACAACAGTCTCTTGGTTTTCCTCTGAGGAGTTGGAGCCGTTTCCACCTTCGGTCGCTTCTGTGTCCGCAGCATCGGATGCTTCAGTCAGAGGCTGGCTCTCGGTGGAGGATACTTCGGCCTGGAATTAAAAATCACAAAATCTAGTTAAATTTAACCCTTTACAACCAGCTTTATACGAGCGTGAGTTTGTTATTGAAAAAGTCCGGACAGAAAATAAATATGCTTTTGGGAACGGAACCGGTGTTTCTGTAGGGTACCTTCACGCGTACGTGTTTCAAGCAGTGAGTCGCCAAACCATACGGGATTATAACTAAGAGCTTTACTAGTATGGCCCATACCAATTCGGAAATTTGTTGCCAGTAGCAAAGGGATAAAGACTGATTTCTCTGCCACATAGCAGTCACAACTTATTGTCCATATTTAAGTGTCACTCGATCACTAGAAATAAAAATAAAATCTTCTATTCATACAAATTGAACAAACAACCATTACAATCTAAACTAACTAACCGCAGGGGTAGGCAGAGAGGATGGACCGCCAAACAACTCAGTCTTGACACACACTCCTTGCCTCATTCACATTCATACATACTCCTCTATTATTCTGACTCTTGACATGGCCCGACTTAAGTATCTGATCCACTTGATCGTGCCATGTCTTCCTCGGGCATCCCCGACTTCTGCTGCCATTCACAAATCTACATCTATGTGTATCTGGGTGTTTACTTAGACAGCAAATTCATATTTTATAAGCACATTGAACAAATTACATTAAAATCCTACAAGATGCTTGGTTTCCTACTTAGAATAAGAAAAGTGCCAAGACTCGAAAAATATCATTTTGTTCATTAGTCAGAAGTCCACTGGGGTGCGCGAATCCACAATTACAACAAAAATATAAATAAAATGTTAACTTTACAAAAAAGACGTACATTGTCAGATCTATTGTTTCTACATAATTTGCTAAATAGTATAATATATAGTCCCGAATTGCTTTCCGTCATTGGTTTAAAAGTTCCAATGAGGTGTAACAGGCACACAACAGTTTTTCATGTAGAAGCCAACAACACTAATGCAGCAAATAACTCGACAATTAATCACGCAATCATATATACCCACTACGAAAATTTACTACGCTTCATGATTCTTTTGCTCATACAAAATTAGCTAATATTTTTTTAATTAAAAAAAGGTGATATAATTTAATTTAAAATTAAATGAAAGTTATGTATACATTTTGATTAACACAACTATTTAATTTGTCCAGGTCGTAGGAGAAAACAATCGAAGTAAAGGATTATCATAGGCAACCAGTTTTTCACAAATAGACAACTATTCCCTCTTCAGAAGGAGAATATTTGATCTTGGTAAACTGACTGTTATGACAGTCAGAGGACTCAAGGTATCTTATATATCGTCGACGGCAATCCATCACCGCGTAAATCATATTTAGCCACTTTTCAGAGAGAGACAAAAAACTGGTGATGATTTTACCTAAACGAAAGACCATTGAGATGCGCAGTGATTCTATTTTCAATGTAAGACTATTCTCTTAATTATTAAATGCTCTATTAATCCAACAGACATATGTTTATTACCGCCGTCAAATGACTTTGCAGGATGACTTACGCGGTGATGTTAGATATGCTGTGATGGATTGCCGTTGATGATATATATAATACATACATGTATATATAATTTCGTATAAAGGATAGGTTTGTGAAGAAGGGTTGTGGCTCACCTCAGGTTGCAGCTGACGTCTGCGAGCGAGCAGAGGGCTGGGCCGACGGACTGCAGGGGCGGGAGTGGCCTTGGGCTTGGCGGCCGCCACCTGGAGACGAGGACGTCCCCTCAGCCTTGTCAGTGGGTTGTTGGCTGCCGTACTTTCTCCAGGCTATGAAAACAATATGTTTTTATAACATAATCAATCTCGTGAAGAGGGTGAAGAAACTGCAATTCACCAATAGTGCAAATCTCTTGACGAGAAGAATGCTCAAATACCTGAAAGCCATGAGACGTAGCCGAATATCCTATGAAAACCTAGTTGATTTTTTTTAAACAGAAACCTAGGTACTGTCAAGGAAATCTGGTCTATCATAAGTTGGCCTACCAGCCCTCCAAAGGATAATGGTGACATTTGGGATCCTTGTATGTAGAGCTTGGCAAACTAAAGAATGCGCCTGGCTCTAGATGTACTGTGCAGCTTTACTTAAGTTATTTGGTAATCCAGAATAGAGATTTTCTCTGGTCTCTTGGCGCATTACAACAAAGTTCCCGTGGGACAAGCTGAGAGATGCATGCTCAAGTTTTATTAATTCTGCCAGGACTTAAGAAAAGGAGATGATTTAAATTAGCGCAAGCAATTCGACTTCGTTAGAGGTATTAGTGATTTATCATTTTGCTTAAAAATAAAGTTGCATATTTCAGGCATTTTCATTGCTCAGTTTGCATACTTTGGTCTTTATTTTACATAAACTTTACCTTTACGAACCAACATTTCAGATAGCTTTGCAATGTCCATCATCTTGGTAGACGTATAGAGTTAAGAGAAAGGATTGTTTATTTGTATTAAACCTCATCAACCTTTTTTATGCCGTAGCTCACCACAGCAAGTCAAACAACATCTCTATTGACCGTGATAATCTTTAATTACATCTGACTTTACTTCTGTCTATAAAGATTTCCAGTATCTTAAAATGAAAGGTAGGTAGTATTCACCTGTTGAGTGGTGACATCCCCTTGTTCTGCGCTGGACGCGGGTTCGGGGGCCTCTGGGGCGGCATCAGCAGGGGCGCTGGCCGCTTCCGTGGTGCTGCTGCTGGCTGCAGATGCTCCGATACGTCCTCCGATGGCTAGGCGTGCCCCTGGACGGGGACGGGCTCCACCAATCAGACGGCCACGACTGCAAAGAGGACAAGTTTAACATAATTGTGTTGAAGAAATAAACTTATCTTAGCAAAAAATTAAAGATAATGAACTTTCCACAACTGAAACATCGGTCTTGATGAATGAATAATTTCAAGGAAAAGGCTGTGTGCATGATGATGGAAAAACTTGTCATTTCGGATCAATTTCTTTGGGTTTACGCTACTCTTCGCTGACCACCTCATGTCTACAAATTGAAATAGAAACACGCTAGGATATCATAGATATTGAATTTGTTGGAAGTCAAGCGAGCGGCATCACATCTTAAATTTGAACCAGAAATTATCCACTATTTTCATGTAGAATGGTATTTCAAAAGTAAATTCCTTTTTAAAAAATTCTTTAACTTATTTATATCATATTACATCACGGAGATATAAAGACGCAAGAGGGGAAAAGACTAAGGACGGGTTGTTTCGGAGAATTTGAACAATTCGTCAAATTTCAACGATCATTTTCAAGTTTTGTGAAAGATCTTTTCAAGTTCTGTTTTTATTTCAGTTCTGTCAAGCAACTAGCCTATAATGATATAGAACTTGAATAGGACTTTCACAGAACTCAAAAATGAACGTTGAAATTTGATGAATTGTTTAAATTTCCAGAACAACCCGTCCTAAGCAATTATTGTAATAGTTTTTTTCTTACACAAGTAGACATCAGTAATACATATTAGAAGTCCCATGCTGATTGAGTTGAAATAAACGTAACGGGAAAATAACACTTTGCCTAAAGCTTTGCGTAAATATAATCCAATCCAAAGAGTTTAGCTGTTGAAAGAGTCGGAGAAAATGTTGTTGCTCCTTATCCTGTTGTATTTTCAAAACTTAACACAACATGCCTTTATTTGCAGTACAATATAAATTTGCGCAAATCAATTTTAGAATCAGCTAATTCGCTTTCCAACACATCAGGACTAAATTCGCCATGTAGAATATGTGCTTAGTCATAAACAAATTGAAAATAGTAATTCAATCCAAACACAGAAGTTGCACAAACTGATCGCAAAACCAACACCTTACAATCTTGTTCATAAACAAACAATTATTTACAAAGGTTTGACAAAAATTTACCAGATCCAATACATAAATGCCAAGTCAATAACATATTTATGCACTATTGAAAACCTGCGTCAAACATAACTTTGGTTAATCTAACCATTTTATCTATGAATAAAACAATTTACAAGAATTTTTTAATCTCATGCAATAATTAATACAACAGTTATTGTTAGATCTTTCAGTTCCGCATGTCCTCACTCCCTTTTAGTTTTGTGTTTTGTGACCTAAATCTGAATTGAATTCTTGAATCAAAAGACAACAAGGATACATTTACGCAAATAAGCCATAATAATATATCCTTACCCTAAGAGAGATCGCACAGTGGTGGAGGAAGGTTCAGCGGAGGCAGCGGCTTCAGGGGCAGAGTCAGATTCTTTGTCTCCGGCGGGGGCAGCCGTGGTGCTGGCTGCTCCGGGTAGGGGACGGCGTCCTCTCAGCTTGCTCAGGGTAGGTCTTGGGCGCACTCTGGAAAGGAAACCAATAATTATTGTTAAATCTCAAACATTAAATATTCACTAATTATTATACATAATATTTATCATGTTCTTGAAAAGAAACTTAAATATTCCCGAGTTGAGAATAGCCTGATTTAGCCCATAGAGGAATCGAACCCACGACGCTTGGGTGAGAACCCAATGCATTGTCAACTCAGTCACTAACCGGTTGTTACTGGTCCATCATTACCAAGATATCAACTGTTTCCACACGTCATTAATTAATAAATATTTTAATCCATTTATTTTACAAAGTTCTAACTTCATTTTGACCTTTTTGCAATATCCATTTTGTTTGTATCTGGCAGTTGGTCCTTGTTACGAAGCGCAGTGCAATTCTTCATTTGTTGGATAGAATTTCTGACTTTGAAGCTCAATCTTGTGTAAAGTATTTTACAGGAAAATATTTGAATGAAATGTGTCCCTATCTTGGAATGACAATGGGGAAATGTGGTTAGAACCTTATGCAATGAATTATTACACATTTAGGAATGTTCTTAAATGGTAAGGACGGGTTGTTTCGGAGAATTTGAACAATTCATCAAATTTCAACGTTCATTTCCGGGTTCTGTGAAAGTCCTATTCAAGTTCTGTTATTATATCATTATAGGCTAGTTGCTTGACAAAACTGAAATAAAAACAGAACTTGAAAAAATATTTCACAGAGCTTGAAAATGAACTTTTAAATTTGATGAATTGTTCAAATTCTCCGAAACAACCCGTCCTAAGTATACATCCTATTTAAATAATTTTCTTTACAACTAAAATACTTTGAGAAATCGTCTTTAGATACTTTGACACCTGATGTCTTAGAACAAGGTAAAGTGAATTTAGAACCGTGTCCAACCAAAGAGACGAAATCCAGGAATCTAATCTAGTCTAGCAAATTTGTAGGTAGCTTGATATAAAGTTATAGATACAATTGTTGGTGTCAAAAATGATGAGATTCTTACCTAGATTCAGTGGTGGAGGCAGCTTCATCAGATGGGGCTGAGGTGGTGGATGGGGGGCGGGTGCGACCGCTAAACCTGTTGCGGGACGCAGATGGCTGCAAACAGAGGCAAACATATTATTTAAAGGGAAACTGTCACTTGACTTGTCACTATCAATGCACTGCATAATATAAATTGTATCATTTCTTATGTGTTTACTGTTTTTTAATAAAGATTATAGATCAATAGTTTTCCCAAATAAATTATATCATAAGATAACATAGAGGTGTTACAATAATTAGAGGCTAAGTTATAAAGAATTCCCTTCGAAGTGCGTTCCATTATTGCAATAAAATTGCATTTTGCAGCTATGCAATACACAGCACGTCAACCGCGGTCGATGGTCGTAGGTCAACTAATAGGGTGGATTAGAAAAATAATACAATAAGACAGTGGAACCATTTTTATCGCTCAGTGTTTCACCTAATTATACACATCTATGTATGTAAGATAACAACGTTTTCGGCATAGAGATACCATCAATGGTTTTCGGTTAGTATTTTGAAAGCCTTTTTTTAGAATAAAACCATTGCTTTTATTTTAGGCACAGTTAACAAAATACACAGTATTACCATGTTATTTAAATGTAACTCAAAATAATTAACTAACCATCATGCGGTTTCTCTTGAGGGGTAGGCATAGAGGATGGACCGCCATACAACTGTCTTAGCACACTTTCCTTGCTTCATTCACATTAATATGCATATTCGTTCATTATTCAGACTCTTGATGACTCAAAATGTCAGATATCATTCACTTTAGACATGATAATACATTTGCGATTGGAACATTTTTAATTCTTGTAAAAGGTTACATTTATGTGTACATATGTACACAACCAATGACATTGTTAATAAATTTTTTATCATTCTAGCAGGTTTCACATATTCACCTAATATTATTAAAGTATTTTTTCTTCATTTTCGTGCTTCTGTCATAAATAAAAACATAAACAATAGGCGGCTATCTGACTTTTATATAATATATGACATCACTGGCTGGTAAAAAATAAGAGTAAAAGTTCTTACTCCAAAACATATTTCAGGGGAGAGTTGTTATAACTTTTTTCTTTGCAATAAAATAATTGCAATTATCAGCTTCAATGATTTTTTTATTTTTATTGAATATATAAACACATAACAATAATTTACAAATGTAGATATTTCGAGGCTGATGGCGAAAAAATTAGAAATTTTTAACAAAAAATTGCCCAACTCAATTGAGAAATTATTTCTCGTGTTTGAGTTGGGGAGTGTTGTGAGTCATTATGGTTTATAGGTTGTAAAATTTCACTTGTTGATGTAGCTAAAAATTAACAAATAGCTATAAAACTAGATGATAAATTTGATAACACTATATAATTAAGAAAATAAGAAATTTAATTACAAACTAAAAAATAAAAAATATAACTTAAATAATATAATAGTTAATAAACTTAAGAAAAAATAAGATATAAAAATAAAAATGTGCTTATTAGGTACGAAATAATAGTAGGTAGGTACAGTACTGGTAGTAAATTGTTCAAAGACCGAGCTGGCAATCTTGTATGAAATGGGTACTTAATAAAATGCAACAACAATAAACGCATATTAGCACATATTAGGAAGCGGATAATATAACTTATAATTAATTTTTTTTTATAATTTAATATAATTTTTTTTAAATATTAAATTTTGTTTATATATATATTTTTTTATTAATCATTAATCAATTTTCCTAAATTCATAACGTGAATTTAGGAAAATTTAATTAATTAAAATTACAAATGAGTTCATATAAACAATTATTTGAAAAATGTATCCAATGAAATTAAAACTTGTGATTACCGTTGGGTTTATCTAAAAGTTGTTTGATTTGTGATTTGAAAGTTTTGTAATTTTTTTCAATTTTAATTTTATCCGGAAGGGCATTAAACAATTTTATACCTTGATAATTATAATGGTGTTGACCAGCACTAGTATTACATTTAGGAATTTCTAAGTTACCACGTGATCTAGATCGGTTACTTATTTTTGTAGAAATTGTTGAATTGAAATGGTCTTTATGAATTTGTAACATTGCATTCTTTTTAAAAATTTTGTTTAAGCTAAGAACCCTAAACGAGTCAAACAGTTCCGTGGTTGGAAATATCGATGGTTTTCTTATGATACAATACAAGTTTTGTTCTAAATGAGATGGCTGTTTGACCAACCGTAATTTAACTACTCTTTGGATACGCACACACCTAGCCGAATGAATAGGCTCGTTGCACATTAGCAACGAACACAATAAGTTATTTTCACAAACAATGAATACTGTTAAAAATTTGGCGAAGTTTATTTTTATGATTCATCATTGTACTTAAAATGTGTAATTTCATTCATACTTATTGATTTAAAAATCGATCATTCCGGAACGGTTCAAACTGGCTACAACGTCATTGTGACATAGAAAACGCAAATGTCTAGTTAGTCGGCTCTCATTTACGTCGCCCGCACGACATCAAATATCAAAGCCGCCGCTGAATTCACAAATAAAAACGTACATGTCGTTTTGGCGGCAAATCGAAAACGACACATTTTAAATCGTTGTAGAAAATGTATCTGTCAACATAATAATAAAATACTGAAAATACCCTTTTCAAGTAATCGAAAGGGGAATTAATAGCTCGATTTGTAAAACTCTCTTCGGGATTTTTCTGAAATATGTCAAATAATCACCTCCTGAAGTTTCACAATTCCTCACTGAAACACGGCGTATAGTATTTGTTCTTGAACCGAAATCGATATCCACTTTGGTAAACTAAAAATGTGTTTACAAAATACACACCAGACCGGACTTATCTTCTGCTGAGTGAAGGATTGATAGGTGTAGGTTTGTTGTCAACACTAATTATATATTATGTTGCGGAGTTTATTCTCTCCAATTATCCACCATCGCCGTGAATTTCTAACAAACAATTCCATATACGAGTAAATGAATTCCATTGCGTCCATTACCCATCTGCATTATAAAACTGGTTTATGAAAGTTCAATATAATAATATATGTTTTTATTCTACGTAATAAATTATGTGCGCCATTCTTATTCTGCGGTTCTCAAATATTGCAGAAATACAAATAATTTCATTATTAAAAAATCGCAAGAAACTAAGGGCCAGTTGTTTCATAAAATTTGAACAATTCATCAAATTTCAAAGTTACTTTTCAAGTTTTGTAAAGATTAGGTATATACAAATTCTGTTATTACATCATCGTGAACGGTTGGCGTTGGTTGCTTGAATAGCCAGGTACTTCTCAACCTTCATCCACCCATCTCCATCCCCTCCCATTAGCTTCTGTTAGCAATAAAATAGTTGGGATCAGTTGGGAGTTGGAACTCTCATTCCCTGATTTGAAATAGGTACCATTAAAAAAGAGTAACTCGTATAAAAAACAAAAAATTAAAAATCAGGTAAGTTGGGGTAAATGCGTCCTATGGGGAATTATGTCAATCAAGGTACTTCATTATCCTTAAAATAATGGTAAAAAGTTCTATCTTTCATACAACAGAAGATGTAACAATTTTATTTACTTATTTTAAAGATTGAAAGAAAAAGCTCGATAAGCTATAATTGCCCCATAGGTCGCATTTACCCCTGCTGATTGTAAGTCATGTTAATTAATTGAAGACGTGATTAAAAAAGTGTGACATCTTGCAATTCAACTCTAATAACTAATATAGCCAATCAATAGACTTTATTAGAATGGCGGTTGGACTATGATAAAACTGCCTTTCAATGTGCTGCATAACTTAATGAATAATATTGTGCTAATGAAATGGAATATTACATTTAATTAAATTTGCATTTTTCGCAACATGGCCTCTGCACTTTGTACCCATGACCCACTCGTCGAACTTTTTTAAACAACACAAAAAATCTAACCAACTGCATGCACAATAATTGTGCTTTCAGTTGGATAGATTTTTGAATTATTCAGCTTATTGCGTTTGCGTAGCAACGGCCCATTTAACACGATTCCTCGTTGAATGGGCCATTTGTGAAAACTTCTCACAATATTATAAATGTTATGATTATATTAAAAGTGTATCTATCCTCTTTTCAAATATTTCATCAGAATCGGCCGATTAAAATCGTTATTATTATGTATTTGTACATGTTAATGTATTATATTACCCAAGTCATCATTAAAGTATTTTGACCTTTTAACACATCGTCAATACAATCGTCGCTATCACATAATCACATAGTGCAGAATGATTTTTAAACATATATATTATGCAATTGGGGCTTCTCTAATGTGGATATTGTGCTTACAAGTACTTAGTGGAAACATATGATTTCAGTTCATCTTTTGGCCGACTGTATAGATTGGTTATATTATTTTAAAGTGAAGTAATATTTACCTTGGAACTTTGTACCGGGGCTGCTTCTTCTTTGGTGATCTTCTCCTCATCAGCTGGGCCGCTGGTGGTGCTGGATGTTTTGCCTCTTCCGAACGAAGGTCTTCCAAAGCGTCCTGATACCACATACTCATTATTAATCAATAATCAAAACAATACACGCAGACACCTTAGATCTAGCATCGCTTCACGCTTTACGCCCAACCCTGCCGTAGGAAATACACAGATTCCCGAAGGCGTGGGTATCGAATGAAAAATAACAATAATTGTGAAATAAATCTTTAGTCCCACAGTCGCATTTCTAAATTGGGAATCAATTTCGCAAACTAGGAGCCCACGTAGCAAATTAGTACACAAATTTGCAATTGCTAATTACCAAATTACCAACATAGTTACGAAATCGCACATTATATTGTCATGCATGCATATATTATTCGCTTTAAAGCGTTACATTTTCACAAATATCAAATGATAATTGGAAAAATAAAACTTATTTTAATGAAAACGTAATGTGTTTTTACGTCATCAAATTTATTCTTGGCGACGTCTTATGCGATCACCGCACTCGAGATGTGTGCTTCTCGCGCACAGGCAACGGCGGCGGATGCTTTCTACGGTGAAAGCAATGCAATGTTGTGAAAGTGCTCCTCGCCCAGATATTCGTTGATCAAACCGGGACCTAACCTTTGGGAGAACCGCCATTCAGCCAGTTCAGCCTCGTCGTAGGCTGCTCCTTCTGCACCGGGACAAAAGGCTAAAGCCTCTCGGCTCTTGGCTCGCGGTACCGCGGAGCGATGCCCCATCGATAATAAGCGTTATTTCTACACGTGGTTAGAGCAGGGCTGACCTTTCGGTATCTAGGCGCATCCTTATCGAATGTCTTGCAACATATTTAGCAACTTGTTTTGCTCAATTGCCAGTAAATCAAATAAAAACGACTTTCTTTTACTTCTGGGCTTAAAGTGGAATAATACTGGCCCCAACCACGTCCCCGCAACAGTTTTAATAATATCACCAGAAAAAATAAGTATGGATCAAATACTAAATGCAGAGTTTTTGGGTCCGCGTTTTTAAGTTCTTCGAGGTGCCTCAGTGAACACTGTACAGGGCGGACCGACGTTTCAGCTATGCCAATTTATGCCTATTCATGCCAATTTATACCAGTGTCCGTTCTATCCTCCCTAAATATAACACCTTTTACACGTGACCCCAGAAATGTTAATCATCTCCGCGTTGCTTGTGAAGATATGAAAAACTAAAGATCTCACGTGTAAACATATTATATTATTTTCAACTTCATCATAAGAGGATTATTATGCAGCCACCAAACGTCATAGCAGAGTGTGGACCGTTATTATTTAACATTCAGAAAGTGAAATTTCACAATTATCCGCGGGCCGTGATGTCTTCAATACACACAGCTAAAAGCTTGTTGGCATGTGTAAAGTGTATCTTATATTCGGACAGTTTTTACAATCAACACTAAAAATGTGAAGTGAAATTGATAATGAAGATACAATAATTTCATCGTTTTCTGAGGGAAGGCTGAATAATTCGAGATTATGAAGTTTTTTGCACACTAGAGAATGTACCCAGGCTTACCGGTTTATCAATCCGGCAAGTCAGAACTAAACTGGTTGGCAGGTTTACATATATAATACATAGGTAATATGTTTTGTGAATTTGATTTTTGCTGTAGTGGTTTTTCTAAGTGTAGATCATATAGGATTGGTACGTATTGTATAACGTGCGAGGAGTTCACATAATCGGTGGTAGAAAGACAGGTATCTTCAATCTCAGAATAATGCAGCGAAACGTTCCAAAAGTGCAAGTGATTGCGTCATAATCTGTTGTTGATTCATCTCGATCGTAAATTATACAATTATGTATGCTTAGTGTCACGAGAGTCGAGAATGAACAAAAATTGTGAAATTCCGAGGCGCCTCCGAGTCGCTCGCTTGAATGGTTCTTCACTTTTACATAGCTTTATGTGCTACAATTACTTTATATCACGAATTGTATCATGTTGTCGCACAAGAAACATGCTGTTTCATTTAATAACCATTACTAAACTTCTGAGCGAGATACCATCCGTGTAAAAGATGCACACAATAAAACGGTTGAAACAATAATTATTACCTAAAATTAACAAAATTAATTAGCATTACGCAAATATCTGCAGCGAAACACAAGACAATGCAAAATATAAGAATACTGCAATACAAGATTATACTCTCTTGAAGAAACGCATATTGGGGTTAGTAATGAATTATAATTTATTTATAACGCAACACAAATATTGGGTTGGGATTGGAGGAATGATTAGTATGATTGTATTGATTGCAAGACATAGCAGGTGGTGTTTGTAGTGAGGCTCACCTCTGGGCTTAGTTCCGGAGGCTGCGGGAGCCTCAGTAGTGGGGGCGGCAGTGCTGGCGCCGAGGCGGGACTTGGCGCCCCCGCGGACCTTGTAACGAGGGGCCTTGGTGGAGATCGTGGGTGCGGGTGTGGTGGTTGTCGTGGTGGTCGTGGTGGTGGTGGCCTCCGTGGTAGTGGTGGTCGTGGTGGTGACGTCCTCTGTGGTGGTCAGCAGCTCGGTGGTGCTCACGTCGTCGCTCTCCGTGCTGGACTCTTCATCCTCCGAAGCGGTGGTGATCTCGTTCTTCAGATTCTCCCCAGCGAGAATGGCGTACAGCTCCAGTGCCACCTTATCCATGGCGGCCATGGTGGTGAACTCGGTGGTCTCCCTGTCTAGGTTGACGGTGACGGCTTCTGAGGCGGCCTCATCGGCCAGATTCTGTGCCTTGCTACCGGAGGAAATGCTCTTTCCCTTCTCAGGCGCTTGCCTCTCCTCAGCGATATTTTGCTCCTCTGCGGCTTGCTCGTTCCTTATCCTCGAGCTTGCAGCCTCGGTTGGCTTCGCGGACTTCTCACTGTCTTCTACGCTGTTGACTTTAGATCTAATTTCTTTGTATTGGGAGACTGGAACGTCGCTAGCATGAGTGTTGAAGCTCGCAGAGTCAACTAACTCTAAGCTTGGTCTCCTGGAAGTATAAAAGTGGATTTAATATTTTTGAAAAAAATAACGAAAACAACGAAATAACATATATGTTTACAAAAAATAAAAAAAATATTTGAAAAACTCGACACCGAATATCCATAATTAGGATTGCTAAAGGAACATAAATTTTGTTAATGTTAGTTATCTTTGGAAAAAAATATTTGCTATATAATTATGTAGCTTTAATTATATGGAAATAGTAGGAATTAACTGGGTTGAGAGAGGAATAGGTATTTTCTGTCAAAAATGTTTCAAACTAATAACTTCCGACAGTTCAATACAATGTACAATCTGAACCCTTCAAAGCCATGCACGTTAATATAAAGCATCACCTGCACACCTCTGCGTGACACGTCAAGATGACCTAATTTTCGAAAGAATTTCCAAGTAGGAACCACATACTTTCGTGTATATTTACGTTTTACCTGTTCTTGAGAGAAATAAATATAAATCGATTTTTGCGCAACTTTTGGATGATTTTATTTTTATGTGGTTATCCCGCTGAACAGGAAAGCCACATTTAATACCAGAGAAGCTTTAAACGTCGATTTACGTGTATTTATGATTATAATCTGACGTTATACGTAACATGAATAATACACACTCAATCGGCCCAGACTTGAAAGGGTGCGCCGAATTCGTTAACACTACTATATTTTACTTTTAACGTAACTTATAGCACCTATTTCCACTTTCCCAGAATGATAGAAAGTTTCCTAAATATGTCCTATTTTTAAGAGCGCCTTCAAAAAGTCAACATAAAATTATAGACCAGTTGTCATACTTTCAGCTCCTGTTGAAATATTTAAAAAATATATATTATTAATTCATTATGCCCCAATAGAAGCGAATAAAATGGTTTCGGAAGAGGAAGATCCACGGAAATCAATCTGCTGCTATTCACTGGCTATGTTGCTAGATCCTTATTCAGTGGATACTAAGTAGACTTTTCATACCGTGAATCACGAAAATACCTTTCTCACAAAACACGCCCAAATGGGGTTCTCCCTTCATGTGCTAAGGTTTTAAACAATTTTTCACACACGGAATCTTTAAATTCGATTAGTTTCTTTTCTGGAGTTCTCCAAGGGTCATTCCCGGGACCTCTTCTATTTTCTGTTTTCATTAATAAAATTTCTGAAGTCATCCGATTTCTTGCTTACTCCTTTTCACTGACGAACTCAAATTATTTCTACAATATAAAAAATATTTTTCCTGACTTTCACCAGAGCATTTTGTCTCATTTACCACAGGTACATAATCTCAAACGAGTTTCAAATTTAAAGGATCTTTCAATTGCGTAAGAAATGAAGCTGACATTCGTGTTCATATCGAAGGGATGTGCCAGTCAGCTTTAAAAAGGGTTCGTGTTTGTTCTCTGAACCGTAAGATCTTTGTCGGGATTCTCGGAGAATTTTATACCTCTCCTTGGACCGCAGTAGACTAAAAGAGCGGCTCGGCTATCTGGAATCCTCGTGAGGTGGGGTGATCCCTACTGTTAGAGAAATGTTATGGTTCAGAAAAAGTTTCTGAGATTTCTCTACAAAGTTTGTGACCCCACTCCCTGTGCGGTTACAAACTTTTTTCTGGGTATGCTCGGACTTCAATTCTTGCAGAAGAGAGGGATACGCCGTCAACAACTTATTCAGACTTCTGCGAGTCTATAATATCTAAAACTCATCTATTTCTCTTTGTTCCTGATGACTATCTTAGAAAGTTTCATCATAGATTATTTTATCTTCCTGCCTGTAAGACCAACCTGCTAATGGTTCTCTCTGTGGGAAGGATCATATTGCTCCCGAGCCAAATCTCTTCTGATATATTTCTATAATATATTGCGTCAGTGAGGAAAGATTTAAAGAAGAAACGATTGAAAGAATCTTTCCTCGCTGCCTGTAATTTGCAATTCTTTTATTTTTGCAAATATAACCTGCACTTAAATTTTTACATGTATTAAATATTTATAAATTAGTAATATCCAAGAAATAATATTAAAAAATGTACTTATCACATTTAATACATCTCGTCCAGATGATATTATTAAGTTATGCAAATAAATTCCACTGAGTTAAGAGGTCAAAGAGCGTAATATGATGGGGAAATACGCGAGTGAAATGTCAGCTATTATGACATTTTGTCTCCAAACGACGGGATGTTTGAAGATACCAATGTTTCAGCATCAATTTTTAAAATAAAATACTAATTGCATTACCTACCCTATTATATATTTAATATAGGCGAATATTCTATACTGTAGAGTTAGGTATTGTTAGTAAGGATGTGCAATGTGCGGTGTAGGAAGGTCTCAGGTCTCAGTCGAGTTAGGGTAAGTTGTAGGATAGGTTTGTTTGTATTCCTTGAATTGTCAATGAGATAGGTACCTGACATTCGCCCTCGGTCTGTTTTTGGTCTGGCCGATACTTTCTTCCGCATGGTTATCGGAAGAGTGTCCCCTAGACTTGTGTCTCGAGGGCTTATCAGCGATTTCACCGTCAATCTTATCGTGCACGCTTGGAGTGGTGTTACTTCTGGATCTAGGAGGGAATCGTGTATTAGCAGGAAGTCTGAAAGATTACGTTAATACGGCGTGAATACCTCCGTCCTAGAAACGTGCCCCATTCGTCGAACAGGCACCATGTTTACTAATGTTCATCCAAATAAAGCTTTATCATAATGTGATTTATTAAAAGATTATCAAGTTAGTAGTAAATAGGTTGAGCGTTACCTTTCATCTCCGGAGTCGTTCTCGTTGAGGGTAGTGGTAGGAGCCAAGTTCCTTCCGCGATAACGAGAGCGGGTAGATCCTGGAAGAACTTCGTTGTTTTCTGGAGCAGCGGTTGTTGTTGTCGTGGTTGTGGCTGAGCCTCGCTCAATTGAGTTGTAGCGATTTTTATTGCGGTTGCTCGACGAGGTGATTTGGTTTTCACCGTCTTTTTGAGGTCCATCATGAGAGTTTGATACTTTAGTGGTGACTTCGGATGACTTTGCCTCTGCCTTTGCCATCTCGGGATCTTCTTGGTCATCATCAGAATAATAGTAAACGTATTCGTATTCGTAGTCTTTTCCGTTTGGTCCCTTCTTGATCTTAATCTTGGAGTTGGTTGCTTCGGAGCCTGCTACATCCAGTGGAAGATTGGAGTCAGCCGACACAGCCAGCAGGCCGGTGTTGATGGAGTCAGCTGAGTCGGAGCCAAGGTTGACTGGCAGAACATCGAACGTTCTCGGGGTAGATGGAGCTCCAGTGGTGAACACTGGTTTCTGACTGGTAACTTCGAGCTTCTCAACGAGTTTACCCGATTGTGACATAGGCTCCAATTCTACGTCCATCTGGGCATTCACTTCCGAGTTTGATGATAGTTCAGAAATTTTGATGTTTTCAATTTTGGAAAGCGGGAGGTCTATTTCAATTTCTGTTGGTTTCAAAGGCAGGGAGGACGCTTTCTTTTTTAATTCCTTCTTGATAGCCCTCTTGTCTTCCTCGATTTCAATAATACCTTCACCGCTTTCTCTTTTCACATTAGAACTGGAGAATGAGAGCCCAGACTTCATAGCATCAATCACAGGGCTGTATTCTGGTTTGGACTTGAGTTTGCTGTATTTGTCTGTCCTTTCTTCGATATCCCGGCTGACATAATGAGTGGGAAGTTTTTCAGGGATTTTGTGAGCAGTCTCAAATTTGAGTTGCCTGCTCTCCACGGGATTAGCTTGTCTCACTGGGTGAGGTTGTCTGCCTGATAATAAGACGTACTCTTCGCCACTTCTGGGCTCGGTGATCAGTTCTACCTCGGCCCTGCAAGCCGCCAACAAACACACTCCAGAGAACCTGCAACCAAAATACACACAATTATAAATCATTATTGTGCCGATTTTTTCGTCAACAAAAGACTATATCTTGTAAGATTACAAGCAATCTGATAATTCACAGATACACAAATAAAATAAGCATGTATAGGTATAGGTGACATGGTAAGTATTATTTATGAAATCGAAATAATTTTTAATAAAAACGTAATAAACTGTTTGACTAAAACTTTCTTTTCAGAATGGTGATAGGTAAATAACTGCCTGTAAATAGATGCCTTCCTGGACAACAAGCAAATATTAAGAATTTATTGTAAATAGTATAAATAAATATCATCCATTTCTGAAATATAATACATATATAAAGTAGATCATAATACAAAAACTCCTTATTCGGTATAAATATTAATTTTGGAAGACACGCAGACTATCGTATATGGCCATCATAGGTTAGTAGAACTTGGATATCTAGGGCTCAAATGACGTAATATGTTATCGAACGAAACAGAGCAGTATCTAACTACTGGTAACGCATAGCATTCAGAAACACTGAAAAGTTGATTAGATTGTGTTATATACAATATACCTGCTCATATTCGGAATAAATGCATTTCCTTGTCCTTTCTCACATGTGTGATCACATAACCTTCGCGACCAAAGACACAGAGATCAAAGCGTTTTGGAAATGGACACTTTAACGTCTTATTATTTGAATGAAACAAATATATTATTTAAAATTAGGCGCTTCTTCCAATTAAATGAAAATAATTTTAAAAAAATTAACCACTATTTTAATTGAAATTATCTACTTACACGTTTCAGAACCAATGGTTCCTTCATCAGGATACAAAGTGAAAATGAAGACGTATAAGAATAGACCAATAAGCAAAGACAAAATTATAACAATAAGCGGGGGGAGAAGGTAAATAATTTATTATTTTTAAAATCTATTTTTACACGTCTTAATTTTTGGTATGTATCATGATGAAGAAACCATTGGTTCTGAAACATGTTTATAATTTTTGATTAAAATATTATTAATTTAAATCAATAATTTTAATTAGGTAGCTAATATAATTATAATTATAGATAAGCTAATTATTGAATTTCGCAGACACCCGGAAGTTCAACAGAACACACTACGTTTAAGTAAATCTATTAAAACAAACATTAATTTGACCAAAATGTAATTGGCCATAATGTAATACAGGCAGTAGTTATTTGGCAGAACCCAAGGCCGGCGGAAAAGTAATTGAAAGGCCACGGGCAACTTATTTTGAAATAGAAAATAAAAATTCTTCTTGACCGTGATGGAAACGTATTACAGATACTGATAATAATATAATATGTTTTGTTTAACGTACGGTGTAAATCACCCGTACGTGGTATTCAACATAGTATTTAGATTGAACCAACCTAGATCTGTAAATTCCAATAAGAATTCGTTGTTTTTTGATACTACTTCATATTTTTCCATGGATAAATATGAAGTAGTTTGTAACTTGAAATAATACCGCATTCCGACAGCTATTTTCCGTATATAAAGTGCAGTGAAAAAATATCTTCAAAAATGAATATACTAATCTAAAGCAAATTGTTTCGTATGAGTATCGGAATTCCGAGGAATACATACGGATACGATATACACATGTATCAATTTCCTAGTTATTATTAATTGGTAGGTAAAATAATGTAGGTTCCTACCTACTGGTAACATCGAACAAACATGTGAGGTCGATATATACCACTTTAGGAATGACTGGTCTCGATGTTAGGAGAACAATTGCAATGGTGCAATTTGCAATTCTGATGTTCTGAAAGTATTGCGTGTCATCTCCCCGATAACTTCACCGGAGTTAGGCAGTACAGGCATTTTATTTTTCCAAGAGGCAGGAACAACCTACAAATGATTAAGCCTCTGGGCGAACAACTAGGCTATTAAACCACCTTTCTTCTGAGATAGACATTTTTCAGTGAAACCTCAATGACTTCAAGATTTGAATAGCTAATTTTTTAACACGAGTCTACGTAGCAACTGATATAATTAATGTATTTAATTTATTAATGAACTAGTATGAATATTATTAATTTTAAATGTTATTGGAATTATTGTTTTTCAAAATGTACAAGTAATTAATTATACAGTAAAATTATGTCTGATTTTGAAGCTCTTCGTCTAAATATTGCGAAATTGCACTAAATACAAAAATTAGGTAGCCTCAATATCGTCGCCAAATCATGACAGAAAATACCTTCAGCTCCTTTGATGGGAGACAAGGTAGAGGAAGATGCCATACGTCATGACTTTGAAACTTGGGTGACTTTAAAAAGAAATGAAATTACTCTAACTTGCATTCCAGGACGCAGTCTGCAGGGTGAAGATTGTCTTTGAAAGCCGACTTTGAATTTGAGTGGACACCATAGGAAATCAATTTGTTTAAACATCCTTAGTTTAATTCTCTCGAAGAAGACTACGAGAACATAATTATGCAGTGTTAGCAGACATCACGCAGCTTTCGTATTACTCGTTGGGGGTACATTTCGTGCCATGTAGGTGAGTCATGAAAGAAATTTCAACTTAAAATTCTTGGGGGTATTTCACATTAAAAAACAAACGTATACATTTGATCACATTTTCTAAGATGTCAACAATTGTTACGTGCTCTGAATTCACTCAAAGCCGGTAGGTATTTTACCGTACGAAGTTTAATTATGAACGAAAGAATAACATATATGTGTATGTAATTGTGGATACATTCAAAAGTTATTTACTATATCTCCATTTGTACATATTAATAACTCGTCTCATATAATCATTCAGACCTTTGACATTAACTTGATGCATGTATTTAACATTGTACGGAAGATAACTTCATTTAAACAACTATTTATTTTAGTGAAATACTAAAACTGTTACCAAATAAATATATTTTTGTCCATATTAAGCAGATACTATGTGACACAATAATTTAAAATAAATAAACTTACAATGTTTTTTTTAATAAAAAATGTTTTTTTAATTTTGTTACGTTAATTTTAAATATGAGGATTACTTTATGAGCAGATTCGACCGAGGGTAATGAAATGACGGTTATTAAGTAATTGTAATAATTGGGCGAGGCTTGTTTATTGCCTCAAATATTTATTACACAAAGAAATTGCTGTCTGGAAATATTTTCTCAAAATACGACATCAAAGTACATAGTTAAGTCAGGTTAGGTACTTGGTTACAAATAAAGCCTTCGATTGCGGTTTTAAAACAAAAGAAAAATGATAGATTACTCCAAATGAAATATTACCTAAATTTCCCCACTTTTTAAGATTACTAAATAGAACAAGCATTAAAACGGCTCCGTGTTTTCTAACCTCAGCTTTAGGCCGGCAATAGTTTATAGGTCTAGCAGAGGTGAATTAATTTACTAACTAGGAAACTAGTTCATAACTATGTTGGCTGGTAGAGTGGAAAGCTTCACCATTCTGCCTCGTCACACAACACACTCCTTGTATCATTGCTCGACTGTGTCGAGTCTTCAAAGGATGTTTTATACAATTGACTGCTTATTTTATTGCGTTTACGCCCTCATTCATATATTCTCATAACCTTCCTATCTCCGTTCATCCCTCTAGACTGGAGATGTCCAAACCATCTTAGCGACCTTTCTGTAAGTGTGCTGTGTGTAACGCTAATATCTCGAATCTATCCTCATTTCAACGACGCTCAGTTTATTCTCGTGTTATCTTAACAGTTCCATGTCCGACTATTCACTTCAATTTCATATCAGAATTGGTAAAGATATCAAAATGACAGCTCCTTTGTCCCTCCCTCTTTCTCCTAAACGACAAAAAACTATGCACGTAACAACAAGAAAGGCTACAAAGAAGCTCTCAGCTGCATAGGACATTGAACTCCATGGTGGGCTGTTAGCAGTGTTAGCCTTTAATGCCAGTTACACTTAATATTAGATTTATTCCACTGCCAGGCAAATCGGAAACGATAAACCATCTTAAATCTAAATAATGCATTTTGCGTCGAGGGTAATCGTGACAGATTTTCTCGAAGCGACAATAACAGTGAAAATCAGAGACTTTTTGCTCTTTGGTTGAACGACCCGAGTATTCTCCGCCAAATAAAGGTTTGTTCAATGTTTGGCCGCAAAAAAACATCCGCAAACTTATTCGAGGCCACAGAAAGTAAAATGTTACAACATTTTATATTTCTAAAGATTTACCCGAATAGCCCGATGGCAACAATGAAGCGATGGATCTCAGTACTCGTGATGAAATTTCAGCAATGCCTATAAAATCACATAAACTGTTGCATGTAAGAAGAGGAAGGTCACTAGTCATTTCATAATGTGAATTATGCCACTGTTCGATTGGGTTCAAGTAAGATATTACAGGCGGGAAACTTTTTAATTTTTATTAAAACGATTTTACATTTAAACTTTTTTCAATGTTTCTTTTAACTATAGGGTTAAAAAAACTTTCAAAACCGGGTCTACGCTTCGACGCAATTTAAAATGCATAAATTAGCTGGTATTAACCCCCTAGCGACCAATTTTTTTTTCAAATTTTCTTTAAAAAATTCCAACTACTATATACTATAATTATTATTTTGCGCTCTGAAAGCACCTCTCTTAAACATGCAGTTTATTATTGATGCTGAACCACTTATTTGGTTCTCTCAAAATGAAAGGAGCTTATTTTATATCACATTTAGATATATTTCATTCGAGCGAATGTTAAAGAAGTTCGAGCGATAAACAAGAAAACTCGACAAGATGTGTTCGTGTTTATAAAGGTGGCGTAGAGGAAGTTAATTCTGCAATCATTAAACAAGGAAATCTGTTCGGCTGATTAATCTCATAATATATTTCGTCGTAAAAGCGTCGATCCATTAAATCTGACATTAAATAATACATTTATTTAAGGTAATAGTATTTGTTAGTACTTGACGGATACATCAAAACAAAACGCCGAAAACCATATTAATCTATTTCATTATTATAAAGAAATCACGGCCCTTAGAGGATTAACGCGCGCAACACGGGTATCGCTTCTACGTAATAAACACACACTTCACCACAATCCGCACATCTGATGATGGACACCGTCACATTGGCTATAGAAGCAGGCATAATAGACCAAAAATTATTTATGAAAATATAGAGGTTTTTTCAAAGATTCAAAATGCATAGTAGAAGATTATTTTTGGATAATATCAGTAACTTGGCCACTTTAAGAGTAGAGGAAAACGAAAAAGGAAAGGAAGTGTGATAGAAGGGTTCATTATAACATACGATTATAATATGTAAATCCATGTGAACCACTGCATAGCTATAATATATTTACTTATGCAAACTACATCCGTATTTTTCTGCCACTATTCACGAGTTTCCAAAAAACAAAAGAAAAAAAATGTATACGATAAAATCTGTGAGTTCTTTGGTCGCACAATGCACAATAAAATTGTGTATACTATTTGCATTTTATTCATGCCGAAGCCTTGAAGATCACGGCAGTTATTTAAGTAACTGCGGGGATAACGAGTTCATTGAATTGCATGAGCGTAAAATAATAAATTGTTGTGTAAAGTTACAATTAAAATAGCCAAGGATGAAATAGCTCGGCGTGTGAACAATTCTGTGCTGACACTTGAGAATATGCCACTAAGTGGAACACCATTCCCTCTGATATTATACTTGGTACACACTTATTTGAAATGCATTAAAACCGTTATAAATATTAGTAATAACCGTTACACAGTTAAAGGATCTTCGTGAAAAGTATTATAATATCATTTATTACTGTTCTAATATATTGTATTTGTAGACGATTGAATTTTACGTATACATTTAATAAATAATATTAATAACTTCGTTTTAACACCGCAAAATTAAATCATTGTTAATATTATAAGCTTCCACTTAACAGCTAATGGCAATAAGTGTGATCGTAACCGATCAAATCTGAAGTTGACAATTTACCTAATCCTAGTCTAAAGACTCCAAAGTTGCAGAGAGCCCTACGATAATGATTGTCTGTTGAAGATAGAAAATTATTTAATACTTTTGTACTTTTACTTCTTTAGTTTTTTTGCACTATACTTATCTGGAATGGCATATGTTATGCCGTATGTATTAAAATAAATAAATTTCAGTGTACACAGCCCTGTTGAAGCTTGCTTACATACAACTGAAACCTTGTAAGAATTAAAAGTAACAATAAATATATATTCCTGTTGCTTATATTGTTGCTTATATTTTTGTTGATTTTTCGTTGATTTTTGTTGATATTCTGTTTCTATAATTAAATGTAATTTTCTTATTGTACAATATTTTGTAGTATTTTACAGTATTTTTTAAAATTTTCTTTTTCCATTTTTGTAACTATACATATTATTATCTATATATATATATATATATATATATATATAAGCACATAGACTAGCTCCCCAGTTTGACCCGGGAATATTTCTCTACAAATTGGGTAAACAAAAAAAGTGATGTCTGATATGAAATGTAATATATATTTATCTCTTGTGAATATATTTTTTTTCTAAATAAATAAAATATAAAAATAAAAATTCTGCTTTTTGTATGTGGCACCTTATAGTATACTACGTGAAGGAATGCTGTCATGATTTTTAAGGAACCTCTAAAAAAACACACATTTTCCCAATAATTACCGATTGTCAAACAACAATTCAAATAAAATACCAAACTTTTCCGCTCCATGCATTAAGCTCGATAAATAATAATCTGTGACGCACCTTTTTTTTCTAGAGATAGGAAATAAATCAAGGCAAACAGAAAAGTCAAGACCAGCCGTCGATCCTGAGCAAGCAAAGCCGACCACACCTCATTGACTGAGACATTTCCCAAGAACCGAACGGTATTAGGCCCGGTCGGTATTATGCCGCGGTACGGTACGGATTGGTAACACCGTTCACCTTCGTAAGTCTGCGTCGACCGCCGCACTAGGAAAAGGTAAGTGGTTTATATTGAAATACACACGATGTACTTATATTCATTATTCTGCTACGATTAATATTCTTGAGCCACGTTTTAATGGATTCATTGTAAAATGGTTCTTTTACTGAGAAACTAATATATTTTTTTAGACAACGGTAAAATAGACAAGTGGTATCGATGCATTGAAATGGGTATTAATAATAATGGACTGATTTGAAAAAAGATATTATGTACATTATCTTCTACCAAAACTGTATAAAACGTATTATTATTCTCGTAGCAGCATTCAAACCTAAAATAACGAACAAATTAAATGATTGGTGAGTACTTCGATACCATTTATGACGATAAAGTATGTTAGTAGTGACTACCTACCTACCAACGTAAAAAGATAAGGAAAATCTATCTTGAAACTAAGAACTGATTCGAAACTTTAATTCCGATTTAAGTAAGTACCATAATCCTTGATGGTAAGCTAGGTATTCCACGAAATATCACTTATCTTTATAAAATGTGCAAAATGGGTTGTTTATTACTTTGAAAAGTTAATTCTCAAATTAAATTAAATTTATTTGACTAGTTTTATACATACGATATAATATCTTCTATGTATATTTCATAGTGACACATAAATACATAGATGAACTACCAGGAGTTAGAGATGTCTCAGGCTGGCACGATCGCGTAAATGTCAAATACTTTAGTTAGGTCACATCTAGGGTCGTAAAAGGAGATGAGCAAATATTAGAAGTTATAGGTATATTGTATATTATTTTGAACGATGCTAAAAGGGTGTGTCAATAACAAAGGAGTGTGACATTCCATTATTCTTTTCTTTTCAGTTCGAATTTAAACAAAACAATAAAATTAATGGCATTCGTTAAGACCAATCTAAGGAATAATCCCATGTCATTATGATGTGATCCATTAACGCGATTGATTAGTTTAATTGAGTATAAAGTTGACAATATTTGACAAAGTCCGGCGTAACATAATTCAATTAACTGGAGTGATTGTGAAATGTGGCATTGTGATACAGCGCCACAAGACGTGAATAGACTCTCCTACACGTACGCTTCGGAACGAGCGTTCCGCGCGCCGCTACAGCGTTTCCTATTGTGGGATTTTTCAGGCAGCCTGAAGCGACGGCGCGCGGACCGCTCGTTCCAAAGCGTACGCGTAATGCCCACTAATAAGTACTGAATAATTTGAGCTCCTACAAGCACAAGGTGACCAGCGGCGGAGAAAGATGCACAGCACGGAGACACGTTCTCTGCGAGGTCAAATTATTTACAGTGGCTGATTTGAATACATTTTTTACAAATTGCATACAAAAAAAGTAAAACAGTAGTTTAAAACAGAGTTAATTAGAATTTATAACCACATACTACTGGCGGCGTTCATTTCAATGTCAATCGCACGATATTGAACTACGTTAACTAAAGCATAGTTTATACTATACTAGAAGATTTACACATTAGTTTACCTGTACGTTGGCTTGCATTCCATAAAGGCTAAAAAACTGTGCGTAACCTGAAACAACAAAGTTTTTTTCTTTGCAAACGTATGGCTGTTACACCTGAAAGCATCGAAGTTATTTATATAGGTAACAAACTATTTATAAAAATGTATTTACACAATTTACTCCTGCGTATCTAGCATGGTCGATCGATAAAAGTTCAGTCTATAATGTCGGTAACTTTTCATCGTTCTAGAGCTTGACTGCAGATCGCCAACGAATAAACAACAGTTCACAAAGACTAAGTGTTCTTAATTTATTCGTTGTGAACTGTTGTTTGTACGTTAGCGACAGGAACGATGACAAGTTATCGACATTATTGATAAATCCTTATCCTAACCTAGTCAGAGAGCAAAGCACGCCACTGGTAAGCATATTACCATCAATATGCATATTTACACCATTAAAAGCAATGCATGAATTATATATTTTTGTTTTGATATATAAAAAAAAACAGGAAGTATTGTACTACATTATGCATTTTTAATAACCTTCCATATGACGCTTTACATATATTATACCGGGAATAATGTAAACGTTTTTATGAATACTTATATTTTTACGAGGAAACATTTGTCTATTGCTGTAACGTGAAAATATTATACGCGTATGTAAATCATTGAAAAACGGTGCTAGTTATAACGTACCTACTTATTACAAACCGCTAGTATTTGAAAAAAGTTTTTCTATAAAGTAATTATACTACTTTTATCAATATACTTGACGTGACCTTATTATGACAGGGATCTAACCGCTGATAGAAACAAATAATTTTTATTGCGTTTAATAAAATACTTTCTCTCGTATCAGTTTGGTATCTCTGTACAAAATCATTTTGACCTATATTTACTTGTCTATATGACAAGTTTTAAATCGCATGGAGAGATAAAAATAAAAATTATTCATATTTATTTATACACCTTTTGAAACTTTTACGTAAAATTTCATGGTACATGAAATCATAAATATATATGTATACATATGAGAATATCTGTTTTCAATAAGAAATAATAAGGTATACGTAATTATTATGTAAGTAGGTAATTATAATATATGTGCCTAAGTTCCTGTATGAATACATACATGGCTGCGGTGTTGTCAACTGAATTAAAAGAACAATGTAAAATATTTTTTTTTTTTAATGACGTAGGAATACACTAGTAAATACTAGTAAAATGATAGGTTTATAGTCAGAGATCATTAATAATTTCAACTTTGTACTTCAATATCTAATACCGTTTTTAAAATAACCAAAGTATAATATAATTTGTTGCCAAGGCTTTGAAGTATCTGTTTGGACGAGTAAAAGTCGATAAGAAAGAGTTCTTCAGGAAATAATATACTTCTTGACAATATTCCTCTATTAGATTATTTTTTATTTAAATTTTATTTTTTAAAAATTATTATCATGTTCAATCTTTCCGGAGAGTATAACTAATTTATATGTATTTAAAAATTTCTGAAATTTATGTTGTGCCCTCTCGCTTTTATCTGTGTATTTTTTACTGTAGATTTATAATTCTATGAGTGTGTATGTGATTTCTAACAAATGTGGTAAAGAGAATTTATAATAAACGTATTGCTTTGACAGGTCCCAATGGTCGAGTGGTTTAAGACGCCTGTCCCGGGGAGGCAAGGGATCCTGGGTTCGATTCCCAGTTACTTCTTTTGTTATCTTTTTATTTTTTCTGTGTTTTGTTTTATTTTCATCTTTCGTTCAGATTTGTTACTATTATCTTCTTCTTCAATGATGTATTGCTTTGAATTCACGAGTTATTCTTAATTTAAAACTGTAATTACTCTTTGGACGAGTTGTTTCACAAAAAATGTACAAACCATCAAATTTCAAAGTTCTGTTTTTGTGAAACAACTTTGAAATTTGATGCATTATTCAAATTTTGTTAAACAACCCGACCTTAATATCTCTCAAATAGGTAATTTTGAGCATTTGTAGCCATGTCATGGTAGGCCTGCATCAAGTGTAAGTACACCAGCCAAAACAAACGCGCCAAAGCATGTAACCAACACTTCAGATTCGGCATGCATAGCTTATAACATTTTTTTGTAATTATATTGAGTCGATGTTACCAGCATAACAGTTTAGCAAGGCAAGCCATTTACGTAACAAGTGCCTAATGTCCTAATGCCAAATGAAAACTATTCACCTTGCGATTAAGAAGATTTTAATTTATTTTAATAGATCCTAAAATAACAATTTCCGTGACATTTTGATTTGAGTCGCTCTTTCTTTTCTCGAAAGGCAGTCAATGAACAAAATACTTATTGAACCACAACAATGGGCATTGATTGAAGCAACGGATATCATCACAGCTGCTTTACACGCGTGGCGTGACATCCATCCGTCTAATCTCTAATCCGTCGCTTGAAGTTCGGCGTGAAAATTGTAATTTGAAGTTACAAGAATTGTTTGTTCTTGGGCATTGTTTTGACAATTTTATACAAGGCTTAGTGCACTAATGAAAGTAATGAGAAACCCCATCAAAAATGGTTTTGAAAATTCCGAAAGATGGCAGGTAAGCACCTATTTCGAAATTTAAGAATGATTACAAAATGTATTGAGATCACGAGTCATATCGGCTGAAATATGATAATGTCATAACTGGCTGTACCTAATCAAGCATTTTAACTCCAAGTAAATATCGTAACCATTGTCAATTACGTACAAAAATTTGGCCCACGCCTTTTTTACAACAATACAATGCATGTCGCAACAATCTTGCAATCTCGTTGTTATTGGAGTAACGCCGTATTGTAATTCTTAAAAATAACCATACGTTAAGTCGAAGAAAGAGCTAATTTAATTCAGTAATAAAGTGCTGAGAATTGAAGCCGTCATCGCGGCGCGGCGTGAGAATAGTGTTTTTCGGCGGTGCCCATAGCCCGTAGCCCCTAGTACGTATAGCGTAGTACAGTCCATAGCGCTCAACGTCTTGCTCAACGCGCATTTCATTACAAGTTGCATTGAAACACAAACCCAACAACTGCATCAAAAAACATTCCTTCGGCATTCCTATCGAAACACGCAAAGCATGTTTCAAATATTAGGAAGCTGACCCATTTACGGCCACAATGCAGATATAACAACAAACTGGCTAGACGAGAATAATGCCCTCGAGTTTAAGTGGCTTTTCGTAGACGTACTTGAATATCGTACGGGCATGATCGTCACTTTCACGATCGGAGTCGTTTGCGATCAGGAATTGAAACACGAAATTTATGGTGAACTGTTTCTTTCATTCTCTTTTATTTCAAACATAAAACACCTTGGTAGAGTTGTTAATCTTTTAAATGAGTGAACACTATTTGTTCCTTAATTCTGGGAAATAATCTAACGGGAATATATGTTGGTTTCTATGTGTGGGTTGTCATTCCCGATGTAAAATGTACCTGCATCTCTGTAAATTTATTTTCTATCCTGGTGGCGCAACTTTTATCCCTTCATTCGGGGAAACGATCAAGTTCTTGTACTTACTTATATTGCTTCCCATCGTAACCTCAGCGGCATATCCGCGTACGGTTTCCTTCGCTAGATGTTTAAACTCCTTTGAATAGTAATTCTTTGTCTTGGTAATATCTATCTGAGACATTCCTAATCATTATCTAGTGGTTTTGCGTAGGTATACTTAGTAGCGGTTCGTCTTTCCCAACCTAACTTAACCTTTGCGGCACATCCGCGTCCAGCACTCCCGACGCGTCGGACGAAAGCATTCCAAGTTGAGCTGCCTCGACTGGCCGCGGCCGCGCGCTGTGCACAGGTGTAGGCAAGCAACTTTTCGTCATCTTGTTAACACATCTACACGACCGAGCCGCTTTCATTTTCATACCTATACGTGTATGATTTGAAAGTATTTTCTGGTTTGACCTAGACATTCTTTTGTATGGGAGATAAATTATCACCAAATTAAAAAGTTGTCTGATGTTTAAGTAACAAGTTGATGTTTGGCGTATAGAAAACAAGAGTTTTCTGGTTTGATATCCATTGTTAATTTCAGACTTATGATTGCTTGTCGCTGGTCAAACTGCTTACTTCTACTAACCTGTACTGTTAAGTAGTAGGCAGTAAGCAGTAAGTGCCGATAATCAAATTCTCAGTAACTAACTACAACAACTATGAAAATGTGAAATCCAATAGTTTGCGAATAAATTATAATAAGAAATACTAACCAAAACATTTATGTGGGAAGATATTAATATAAGAATATGACTTCAAGGTATTAATTAAAGAAAATTGTAAGTAATATTACTCTATTAATTCTTTAATTAATAACTTCCTCTATTGTATTTCTAATCGTCAATGGGGAAATTGATCAAAAGTGAAAATGGGAGTTACCTCTGCGCATGTTATAACGTTATTCGTGTTTCTCAGCAGCACAAATAATACCTCAACTTGTAAAGTTTGTAAATTTTTCACAACATCTTCGATTATGGCAGTTAATGTACATAATAATTATTATTATTGTGATAAAGTCATAATGTTCACGATTACCACATAACCCATTTCGTAATGTTTGCTATCATAATATCTCAATAAGTACCTACCGATTTACCTACGTAATGCACATACATAGTGCCTACCTGGAGGCAGTGTACGCAAATGTGCACATATGGATATGTAAGGTCAAACATCAGAAATCCGTTTTTATATCGCCATAAAACGTTACCGACTTTTATAGTTAAAGAAATTCTGTTAATATCAATTTACTCTCACATATATTTACCAGAATAAAATTGGCCCGAATACTGCGTTGAATACATTCTTTGTTTCACACCAACTTGTATGGAATATGTCAATTTACTCATTTCGATTAACCTAATGTTACGATTCTGATTAGATTATCTGGAGTAGTTTGCCACCGACAGTACGGAATGTTATCCATTGCTCCACCGTTTCTGTCAAGGTTCTAAAAAATAATGTTTACCAACAAAATACTGCGCTAACTTGTGTGGGCCATCGCGTTTCCCCCATTTCTCCATCCGTCCAAGAATTCCCGGGAAGGCGAACGAGATGTGAGAACCGACATCCGAACAGCTGTGTTTCCCGTCAAGTGAGTATCTAAATAATCTGTACAGATAATCCAACACCACTACACACTCACACTCGGGTTGCACACTCGAGATTATATTCCGGATAGAAAGTCCGCTCGCTCAAAATTGTTTTTTGAACGATCGTCATAGATACTGCCACCTATCCCGTTAGTGGTTAGTGCAGAGGTGCCCAAACGATGGATGGGTGGGTTTTAACTTATTTGCCTTGAAATTTATACAAATCTCAAATGCATTTACGAGTTGGTGGTACATTGAATTCGTTAAAGAGACATGCAGTAGAAAATTGCACTGAAAATCTAAAAATATCAGTTAATCGTACCTATTCAAAATAATTTCAAAATAAAGTCAAATAATAGAGGAGGAGTTAGTAAAAACACCATAAAGTTATTTATTTTTATTTTTTGCGGATGCGTACTACAAAAAAGAATAAATTATTAAAAAAACAGTAAACATTATAATTTGCTACAACTAAATTCTTGTCACAGTGTTAACATTGGATGGGAAAAAATTATTTTGTTAAAAAATGATTGGCCGTTTCATAAGTCAAAGTTTGGGAATCCCTGGACCAGTGCATTGAGTCTCAAAAAATAATTAAAAGTAAGATTATTTTATTATTGCTGTTAGTCCACTTTGAGAGATTTCTTTTTCGTGGCAATCGATACCAGAATATGTTTATTAATTTGTTTTTAAATGGTTGCTCGAGTTGGATAAGAACGCCAATAAATAAACATTTAACTATCCGTTTATTATATTAATTACAGGTAGGATTCGTATAATATAATGAAACATCGTTTGAGACCGTGTAATTGCCCTACTGATATATTTAATCTGGGCAGTGTGCAGTATATTTACAAATAAACGAGGTGTTTTAGAAATTATTCGTGTTTGGGAAACTTAAGCACTAATCTGTATCCAAAATAATATTAAAAACTCACGATTGCCTACTACTCCCTAAATGCATAATATTATAAAATCTTGAGAAGACCTTCCGTTGAATAAATCAGAAGATATATATTTTTTTAAATCTATCAGATGGTCTAAAGGGAACCCTTTATGAAAGGAACGAGTGGTCCTTGGTTTTGAAGTGATCAATAACTTTGTAGAATGGAAATACGCAAGTCGGCAAGATGAGATTGACATCATGATAACGGTACCTACTCCACGTTGCGCAAAGTTGTAAGTTAACGAACTGAACAGATTTATCCATATAATGACCCCCAACATTAACATTTATTGATAACTGGAATAATTATAATAAAAACACAATGGCCAGCTTTCCTGGAAAGCATTCCTTCGTTTATTGTATTATAATTTGACAGTAATATTCAACGGTTGTATTTATCAAGTATTAGAGCTGTGTGTTAAGTGCCACTTTACAAGTTTGTTAAACTTGAATATGATGTGTTGAATAGCTTTTGAACGTACTGTCTCGGAATACATTATAATAATAATTTCATCGCCTTATTTTTTTCCATAATAGGCGAGTTAAATATAACCCCACACATCGGAAGGGATTTACAGAAATCGAAGGTTTTATTAAGAAGCAGGTGTTCTACCGTTACTTTTGTAGAGTTTGCAAAACAAAGATGCTTCACTCATTATGTAGTTGACGCATGATCTGGCATTTATACTTGACGCGTTTTCATGTCTTGTATGTGCGTGAGGAATGCCTAATACAGTGATCGTGATCACCTTTAGATAAACTGACTGCGGAGTTGCGGGTACCTATGTGGAGAAGGCAGCCGTGTTGGTCCCCAAGCAGCACGTCGCAAATGTCAAACTACAGTTGTTGTTGATGTCACAATAAGTCTATTTGGATGCGTAAAACTATTTAGAAACGTAGACGCAGACAGATTACTCACTTCTGATAATTAAAATTAAATGATCCCAGTAAATGATCAAGTGACGGGATAGCCAATAGCATTATAAGTATTCCAACGACTTCAAATTGTCCAAATAAGTTTGCACATTCTCTCTGTCGCACAGTGGGCTGAAAATCGCCTTTCATAGACATAGAGACTTGAATTTTCAAGGGTGTTTTTTTTGCTAGAAATGGATTCTGGTGATCATTACTATGCTATAAAATTTCGTACGAAACAATTGGGGTACAAATGAAGGATTTATAATTTTTTTAAGAAAAAAATTGTATGGCACTGACATTAAAAATGAGGCTATCTCTGGAATCATAAGGTTGGCCATTCTATCCTTACACACAGATATACTACTATTTATTTGTATTTTTTTGACATACTTCGTATTGTGGCGCAACTTGCGATTTTTTTTTTAAATCCTCAAGTTGAAAATATGTTGTCGCTAGTCTCCGATGACGTCAGAACCCATCCAAAGAATTGAGGTATTTTGGTTATTAAATCATTTTTAATAACTATTTATTGATTTTGCACAGTATAAATAATACATTTAATTAAACTGAAACTCCTTATTGCTCTCTACAACATTGGAGTCCATTAAAAAAACACTTTATAATTGGTATTAATAAATTTCCAGAAAATCATTGAATTAGAGGTTAATGGATAATAATAACATCTCAAGAAGATAACTGTAAAAGGAAAATAGAGACGACTCAAATGGAATGTCTTTAAATCACGCCAAAAATAGGAAGTTTTCAATTATTTGAACATTATTTAAGAAAGGCAAACATTCCCGGGTTACGAATAACTTGATAATATTTGAAAATCTCCTGGTACCATCACAGTAAGTGAAAAATGTAGCTTGCGTTTTCATAAAAGACTTGCCAGCAGAGAAATTTAACTCACGACGCGATGCCAATTCACCGGTCGTATAAGAACAATACATTTGCATTTTACTGACAAAAATCGAGTTTTGAATGTTTTTTGTCCCGTTTACGATCATTAGTGATCCTTTTCATTTTGGAAATGGTTGGATAAACATCGTTAACAACACACCGTGGCTGATTTAGTAATGAGAAGGCATGAAAAAAAACTGCGTGTACTACCGCACACAGCTCCTGGCGTGAGGCCAGCGGGCGGGCCGATGTTAACCCAGCGGAATTGCAATGAGTTTGGACAGGTAAGTGGTGAGGAACGCCGAAAACCGAAAGCAGGTGATGTAGTGTGTGCTGGCGTAAACTACAGATAATAGAAACAGGGGAGATGAGCTATAAACTATTATTAGTATATACAGGGTTTTCCAATAAGAGGTGTTATTTTGATATTCAATCGTAAAAGATCAATGGTTTCGTTGCTTATGTGGCACGTAACGCCGTCTTGTTGAAAGTAAACATTGTCCAGATCAATACCATCCAATTCTGGCCATAAAAATCATTAATCATCTCTCTTTAGCGCAATTCATTCACCGTAACTGTTGCTCCAGCCTCATTTTCTAAAAAGTAAGGTCCAATGACTCCGCCGGACCATGAACCACACCAAACAATCACACGTTGAAGATAGAGAGGCTTTTCAACAATAACTATTGGGTTTTCCGAGCCCCAGATGCAACAATTTTGCTTGTTGACGAAGCCACCGAGGTGGAAATGGGCCTCATCACTCAAGATGATTCTCATTTGATTCACTCAAGTGAATTTTAATAATTTCAATGTTTTGTTGAAGCGTGTGTTGTTCCATTTTTATTAATGGAGTAGTTTCTAATTGTCAAATGTCTAAAAATGACGGCTCAAAAGTAACATCTACCAAAATAGCGGGCTATTCAAAATAACACCTCTTATTGGAAAACCCTGTATATATCTTTTGAAACACCTTTCATAAAAATACCGGAAGAACAGAGTAATACAGGGGAAGCACCCGCATTTCACGTACTTGCATAAATTCAGTGGATTATTCAGGTATCCAGTGGCAATAGACCAGAAGTGGCTCTCAAACTCGACACCGGAATGAAATTGCCATTTCTTTAGTTATAAGTTATTGTAGTGTGTCTGATGGGCGCCTTGCAGTTCATGCGAAGCACCTACAGCTAAAATACCAGTATAACAGGCAGAGCATTGAGATATGGAAATCTACCAAACGTTGAATAAGAGGAAGCATTGCAGGAGGAGTATGCAATCCTCCGCGGGGAAGGTCGGTTGGTGGAAGCCACTCCGGCTCCATGTGGCGCTTTGCCCAGCCCAGCTGCTGCCCCCTCCCCCCAAACCTCCTCCTCTCACTCGTGCATATCTTCACTCTCACCGATCACGTGATGGCTCAAGGTCACGTGCACCGCGTCCCGGCGGCGACTCGCGAAGAGAGATTTTGAATATATTTTCTTATTTTCACCTCGTGTTACGTCACCGCCTCGAGTAGCACAATAACTTTATAAGCGGAATACATTTCCCCGTTCGCAGAGAAAGTGATCGGTGAAAAACTGCATATACACACAATTGATTTAAATACCAATTATTCGCGTGTTTTTTTCTCTATTGTCAAACATCATTATAAATTGCAACGATAATCAAACATTGGTCAAGGTTTCACAGCACTAATTCTACACACCAACATATTACACTTAAGCGAGCTCCAAACACATTTTAGAGAAAGCGATTGATCTAATCTACACCTATTTCTCGGCAGAGCACTGAGAAGTTTTGTTTTAATTCGACCGCTTTGCAATTCATCTGTCTTTAAATTTGTTTGTGTGTTCCATATCCGGTCAATCCTGTTAATATGGTGGCCATGTTGGATAGTACCTTTTAATTGCGCTAGAGTTTGTATTTGATATACTTCATATAAGAGGCAAACTTAACAATTGTTTTTTCCACTTATTTCGCTTATTTTTCTGTAGTGATATAATCATTAAAATCTCGCTTAAACTGCATATTTTCATTTTTCAACATCTCTAAATAGGATGAAACAAAGTTGCTATCCACGTCTGTCTGTTTGTGCGCTTAGTTCTTCTTAACTACGCAACGGATTTTGATAAGATTTTCACAATCATTTAGACAATTTCTTCTTAATCTATTAATATATAAAAATTCATCCCGCATAAGCGGGATTTGAGCTCGCAAAACTAGAAAAATAGTAGTCCTAAATCTCTGAAAATTTCAAAAATTGTTCTTATTAATGTCAGGAGTGTTTAGAAAATGGTTTGAATGGTATAAGAAAGCGGGGACGCCCGAGGAATACTTAACGCAATATATCTGCACCGGAATGAGATTCGGAGTCGAAATAAAGTTGATTTAATGTGGTATTTTTACAGTAACACTGTGGTATACAGTAGTGAATGGTGGAAGAAGTCACAGACGCCCGAGAAATACATTAGCCATAGCGAAGTGTTGCGGGGTCCCACTAGTATATCTGGTGACATCAAACAGAGAATTAAAAAATTCCATCGCATTTACCTTTACTGTTAAAATTTGGAGAATTTACCGTTAAAAAAACACTAGTTCTAGTGGTCCCGAATTATTATGTCCTGAGGTCGCCATACCAAATAAGAAACCTAAGCTTTATAATTTTTACATTTAAGGAAATATTTTTCTAGACATTTCAATAGCAAAGACAGCAAAATGTGAGTATTACGTAAATATCCAGTCGTACGTAAAAATAGCCGTTGTCCTTGGCCGGGGATTTATAAATTAAAATAAAACCCACGAAAGTTTGTAAGATCAGTGGGTGACATCCAATAATTATTATCACGAGAAATGTTTTGAGTTCCTAAACAATTAATAAATTTATTCAGCACAAGTTTTTACAGTTAGACGACTTCATAATATCGAACGCGAGTTATAATATTGTGAAGGTTCCGTTGGTGAATTCCGTGAAGTTTTTGTAATAAAAATCGAAAGGCTGTTTATTCATACTAATGGAATATTTCTCAAGGTTACTCAGTTAGATGGAAATAAGCCACTATTTCACTTGCTCGGAATTTCTCAGATTTTACGAAAATACAAAATATTATTTTATCTTATTCTACTCTCGTCTCACCTATGAGACAAATTATAGTTGGCTCAAATAACACACATTAAAGATTGTGTATCGGTGCACACTTTTGACAGAGATTCAATTGCGGCGAAACTTCACTGATTCCTTTGCCGTGCTTACGACTTAATTCTACTAAATTTTTCAACTAATTTATTTTATTGATAATATATTACAAAATAATAACAATTATATTTATAATACATTATTCCCAGTGAGTTAAATAAAACTCATTTCTGTAAAGAAAACATATTTACTAAAATAAATTACTTTTATAAAAGAATGCGAATTTAAAAGGGAGTTCAATAATGAGTTAATAGAAACATAGTTATTTCAAAAATACACAAAGAAAGACATAGAAGTTAGAGAGTTTCAAAGAATGATTATGTAACTTGTTAATAAAGCTGCTGAAGAAATATCTTTTCAGAGCATAGTTTTTTACCGAAAAAGGGACAAGAATTGTATAAAATGTTCGTATTTTAATATTCTAAAAGTGTTTATTATTTGTAATTTTTAAGTATTTTTATTGAATCGGTATTTAAATGATTTTTTTTATTGCATTGCCATTTTATATTCCGAAGTTGATTAAAATTTTTGAAACATACAGTACGCAAGCAATGCATCTGTGTGAGCATCGTGTCCGTGTGAACCCTGGCTGCGATGTCTATTGTACCGGTAATTAAGCTCGAACAGTGAAACTACAAATAAAAAATTGATTAAATTGGGTACATTTTTCATACCTTCCGCAAATTGAGAGACAACCTTCTACAACATTTTGTTGTGCGTAAAAATGCACCGCTCAACCTTGATCTGGTTATGGCCTACACGTGATATTTAAGCCAGATATTTGATATGTTCTGTACGTACTTCTGTACTTGACTACGAGCCGATTCACTTGAAAACTTATAGCGTTACTTGAATCCTTTGTCCTTCAATCCTTAAGAAAAAATATTACAATGCCCACGAATTGCATAACTACATAATGCTTCGGGTAAACCCAAAAAATGAAGGTAAAAAACGTATGGCGTAGTAGAAAAGGAGTATTTCGATGTTTAAAGCACACTTATTCACTTATTATATGTTCAGAATATTAAGTTTTGAGAAAACCTCAACTCAATGTTGTGTGTGTCTGGAATATTAAGCTTCAGTATTAAACTTGCAATAAGTATGAATATATGAGTGTACACAAAGATTAATATTTTAATTGTCTAAAAGTGGACATCCAATAGCTTTAAACCATCAATTTATTAATTCATAATGGCATGTAAGTTGGCGTTAATGAATCTATGAAGAAAATCTCTGTACAGCGAAATGTTATCACACTATTGTGTCTGTTACCCACGTACACTACTATACTGTGATCAAATCGCTCTTCCTCAATCCTTCATTATTTTTGCTCTTAAAATAGTCCAAATTCTAAACTCCCGTAAATCCTGAATTATCCGGTCCATAATGATGAGAAAATGCAATCTCCCATCAAAAAGAATTGCTCTTTGGTATTTATTTTCCAATAAAACACAGTACAATTGCACAAATGCTCAAGGTTTGTAATATAATATGTCTATCGATCAGATATTGTGTACGTATATAAATAAAATTATCTATCATCGAATTGCGGTTTACCTTGCCCTTAATTTTTAATAAATACTAAGTTTGTAGGAACCGACATTTCGCAAGAGGTGAATCAGTGAAGTTTGATATTAGTTGCAGTTTAAAGAGGTGGGTGCACGAGATATTCAGCCTTCTTGATAGCTAAACGGTACGAGCGGCGATCACAGTATTCCGAGACAGGCCTGTTGTGGGAATGTAACATTTCCATTCGTGATAATATGAAACAAGGATATAAAGCGAGGGTCTCTTTCTCTCTTGTGCAATTACTTCGTCTGCCACGTTAACCTTTTATCTCTTACACTTCCCGTCCAAATATGCAAATATTGAAATAAAACGGTGTTATTTCAAAAGGCGGAATTATGAAATAAGTATTACAAGTGCTGGCCGATTACAAAAATCTGGCGATAAAATAAACATTTAAAAAATCATTGTTGAGCCAAAAAAACTATGCAGCAAGTTCAAATATTTATTAATTTTTGTAAGGACAACTTTAATGAATACATAATATTTTATAGTTTTACATAATATCCGTGTCATGAGGTTGGCATCTAAATGCAAGATATTGTGTCTCCATGACAACCAGTGCGAGGAAATTTAGAATAAATTGATAGGCAATTCCATTATATTATAATTTCAATAGTGAAAACAATAAACGCGTATAAATTCCATGGATTTTCGTTTCCCTGATTATTTATCTCATCGTTTGGCATTCTTTTACAAATTGTGCGATAATCGTTTTTTGGCAATGCTTATTATTTTTAAATATTTACAAACAAGTTTTTTAAAATTTTGCTTCATGCCATTATGAGTTAAATAATGACTGTCCTTGGAAGTGTTTGGAATATGCCCAAATCCAAAATAACCAAATGCCAAGTTTATTGCTTGCAAAGGTTATCCAGCACGCATATCACTCTAGGAATCAATAAATAATAACGGAATTTGTAAAGAATTATGCCGGCAATCGTGAAATGAAATAGAAAGTCCACCGTTACGTACGCAAAGCGGAATTTTCTAATAAACTGCTGTAAATAAATAATCGGATAGCCTATTGCCCTAGTTGTTGATAGACCCAGCTATTTTCGCGGTTTACAAAGTTACATAATACCATATTTATTGCAGAATGGATGAATGAAGCCATTAGATAATGAACAACATAAGTGCTAAACACCAATAATTCGTTTCAACCGAGGCCTACTTATCTCTGGTTACTTATTTGCATATCACAAATTGAACACAATCTAATTTTAAACTTTTTTGTTAGAGTCAGACCATCAAGATGGTTCATATTAAATCATTAACCGTTATTTTTTAATACTTCGTCGAAATAATAGCCTTCAAACGCTTAACATACATGATACACAAATTATCCAGTTATTACCTAATTACTATTGATTGCGTAATACTTTTAATTGCTGTTTGTGTAATAATTTGTATTAATGATGTACATACTACAGACCAAATAAAGTTGCGGGTAGAAAAGTTGTAATTCTTTTTTAAAGGAAAAAGTTAATATTTAATTTTTAGTTAATATTTAATTTTTAATATTTTCCTAAAAAGTATTATTCCAAGTACTTACAAATAACGATGCTTGAGAAGTTAAGTAAAATTTTATTTTCAATCACGACATGTCGTTTATGTTTTCGAAAGAGTACTTTCCGAAAATATTTTAGTTTTGTCTAATCGAGGAAACAGCAGTAATGTGGCGGCACACCCTGCAGGAGAGGGATATACTGTTTCCCAATACAAAATAATGGTACAAGTGAATGATGCACAATGACCGGTTATAAAGGTCAACGCGTACCAACACGGCACGAAACGTCAATTAATGACTGAATATACGAATGAAATTTTTACCTTGGCTCCAAAAATTACTAAAATTTGACATTTGAGGTATGACGAAAAATGTTCGTACAATCACGTAATTTATAATATGCACGATAAACAATATCAGACTGCTTTTCTAGATACACAAATAATGAGGTGTTTGAGGAGATCAAGTGTAAGGTCACTTCGACAGAACACGAAAAAATAATTTTTAATTGTTCTGTCGAAGTGAAGAATTCATTTATTTACAATTGGCCGAAACCTAACAGGTTTAGAAACGAGTGCTTCAAATCATTTTCCTTTTCAAAGGTGCATGCTCATTAAATGTTGTTGGTGGAAGTAGGCATAAAAGACCCCTTTTCCTTTTTACAACTTTTTGTGTGGGAAAACTGATGTTATATGAAAATGCGAACTTCTTTAGAGATTTTATTTATTGCATTACCGTGCTGACGAATACATAGTTTACCTCGGCTAGGAAAAGCTCCCGAGAAAAAGGAAGTGAATTGAAAAGATGTCATGTCAAAACTAGGAACCTTTCAACATAACAACGAGGTACGTTTTTTGGAATGGAAGTGTTGGAAACCCAATAAAATGATTTATTTTATGATAGTTTTGGTGTTTTTCAATTCAACAATTGTGAGTCTCGCAGTAAATGAAATGAGAATGCTGTTTAACGATGCGCTAGAAGTAGACTCACATAGCACTAGCCGCAAGTCGCACTGTGTGCCATGGGAATTATAATCCGCGACGGCGAAAGAGAGTGACAAAGTGCCACTATACGCGGCTTATTATTTAAAACGAAGTGACAACTTTTATAAACCCGCTGATTTATTCAATGATTATTAAAAGCTGGCGTTAGAGCGGGTAATAAAATGTATAATAAAGAAATATTTGATGGAATTAGAACGTTAAAATGTAAAAATATGGCAATAGACATACCGTCGTATCCAATTATATTAAACACTCATAAACGGCGATTATAACAGAAAGAATGCAAAAAATTAGCTTTCTGCGGCAGGATTATAGAAATTGCATTTTTATATCATCATTCTAACAGAAAACATATGTACCGGTTCTAATTTTTTAACTGCTTAATTACTCGAATTTTATTTTTTTTATAGTTGATTTTTGACAATTTTAATATCCCGATTCAGTGATGCCATAGTTCCAGTATGACAGTCTCAAGCTGTACTAAAACCTCCTAGATCACAAGGCCGGGACAGTGAATCAAATCAGCCTCTTAACTTGTATAGGCCCCATTTTTTTTATTTAACGAAAAAATTGAAGAAAAAATTAAAACGAAATTTTTCGCAAAATCTCATACAAGTTAGGAGGCTGTTTTGAATGAGTGTCCCGGCCTTGTGATGTAGGAGGTATTGGCTGTAGTCGTGGGTTTCATTTTCTCAGTGGCTCATGGCAGATATCGTATTTCGCTCAGAGAACCAGTCCACGCCTATCTACTATCGAATTTACAATATGTACACAAGTCTATCAATGTCAGTGGGGGATTTAAGACACGGAAAGTAATAATACGTGAACACACAGAGGCCGGGCAGCATTTGCATTGCAGTCGGTGGCCCTAGGGCGGGGTAGGTACAGTCTACAGTCTACCGTGGCGAGGTCTCTGTGAGACCTGCTCTGCGCGACTTACGTGGTCAGCGCCAGCGCTATTTTCCACATTAACACTTGCGGAGATGCATATATGTGAAAGAAGTGAAGGTCGTTATTTGTTAAAGCCTGTCGCACGGGACCATCCGTAGTACAATAATGTTTTTACAATACACATATTACTGTGTCTTTCTATATATACAGTATGTAACTAGTATATGTGACACATTATGTAACGTATGTAGATATCTTGATGAAGATGACACTTTTAAAAGTTAATTAACTTTTAAATCCAAGATATCATATGAAAGTATCGAACGAACGACTCCGACGAACGAATGATGAAGAAACAAAATGTGTATTGCAGCTCTTTTCTAAACTGATAAATTTACGACACTCCGTAAATATTGTTAGATAAAATACCAGTGTTTATTTACCACAATATACATTAAAAATACCTTCTACCTACTTACCTCAAATGAAACCAAAAAACTTTTCCCTAAAAAACTTTCTTCACCGAAAGTACCGTGATTTCGAACCAAATATTATTTTTTTGAAATCCGCTCCTGATATTGCTTGATAATGAACAAACAAATTCATAGGCTGGAATTTAAATGTCACTGTACTGTATTAAAATGATTTCAATATTATTAAAATACCAACTTGCTTTCCTTTACTATTGTGGTTTGCAAAGCCTTAATTTGTATTTCATTGAAATAATTTAATGAAAGCAAAAAGTAAAAAAGGTGACGTTTAACATTTAGTTGAAGTTGATAATTGTTGAGATCGAATCGAATAAATGTTGTATGTTGAGAATCGTTGTAGTTTCAAATGAAGTTTTAATTGGAAATACGGTTGACAGAAACTTTGTTGAAGTTAGAAATTGCAGCCGAAGTTGGTTTGTTTTATTCATGTTAGATTACAGTGCATCCCAATGGCATAAGTTAAAAGTTGCTTACAAAAATGCTTATCACCAACTATTTCGCTTACCGAAATAGTACAGCGTTACGGAAACGTTCCTGGAGGGACGGGTGAAGTCTTTCAGAGCATTTCTCCGTCACCACATGGGAAGCTTATGGCGCAGACTACGCTAATCAAATAATACAATCATCACTGCCATGGTTGTCTGAATGAAGTTCCTCCTGATGGCTCTCTGGAGACGAGAGATAAATGGTAAAATATCCTCCATAAACGGCTGCTTGCATACATTTTTCACTTCTTCAGTTTTTATTTTATGTGCCTAACTGTGTATTGTTATTTTGTCTAATTTATTTTTATTATTATTTGTCTGATTTCTTTTTTTATTATATCAAAATATGAAATGTATTGCATTGCATTACACCTGCATACATTTTGGAATAAACTATTATTATTATTCTCGTTTTCTGTGTACAACGCATAACGTGAAGCCTTTAAAAAAGTTAAATATTTTAATGAACATGCAAGACAAGGCATTATTCTTGACTAAATAACACATAACTATTAAAAACCATGATATGTATTATAATATAACCAAATGTATGTGTACCTTTGAAATCACAAATGGTCAATTTTGATTACATAGGAAGGTGTGTTACCAAGGGCATGCCGTCGCCATTACATGGTTGATAGAAACATTGATTTACAGCAGTTTTATGACGATAACGCTAATATGACGATTTTCACATAATCTGTACTATTTTTTTCCAATAGAAAATAAATCTTATCTGTTTTAGTTAAGTTACTCGTAACTTGACCACGGTTAAATGACCTTGATACGATATCAGTTTCAAAAAATTATTAAAGGTACTGGAAATAAACTTTAAACAGTGTTCGCGATATTATATATAACTATATTTAATTATTTCTACATTCTCGAAGAGAGATTTTTTATTACTGTGTGATATCACACTTCTTTTCATATCGGCAAACACTTTAGTCTTAGAGACAACAACGCGCGGACAAGGTAAAAAACTTTTTCTTCGTAATAATAAATTTAACACAACAGATAATAAATTAATGATTTTGTTAACAAAGGTGCACCAAATAAGAAATAAAATATTTTTTATCTCAAAAAATCATGGACTTACACTTCAATGGAGTAATTATTTAATGTAATACCCGACAAATATTATTTGAAATGATTAATATCATGTAAAAGAGACATGCTGCTAATGTCGTAGAGCAGGTTTATGTGTGTCTGGTAGCTTTTGCTGCAGTCGGTTCAAAGGTGAAAAAATTTCGCAATGCATTTTGGCTCAAAACGGCAATTAAGTACATACGTAGTCTAATCACGTCGAGAGTTTATCATTGTGCTTATTTGTAAATTTGCGCAAGTTGTACAAAGGGCAATCATGATTTGACAAAGATGAAGTCATCAATGAATGAACAGGAATTAAATTCCTTTCTGTACCAAGTTGGGAAGGAAAAGTTCCCAAGTGCAGGCGGGTTATCATTTTAGGCACGCTTCAGTATACCAGGAGTTTTTGTAAGTCGCTTGTTCTAAGAAAATGAGAAAGATAAATCAAGGTGGTGACGTGCATTACAAGAAGTACCGAAACGAGTTGGTCGCTTTTTAAATTCATCTAAATGATTTACGATTACAAGTTATGTTGTTTCTTTTCAGGAAGTTTGTCGTTGAGAAGGACAATTGATTGAGGTCATAAATAATATCTGGATAACTAATGCAAACGGAGTTGAACTCCGTCATTAGAGATTAGAGCGCAGCAAGGTGCTGCACTACCGCGGCACGGCCATGGAGCTATGGGGACTATTTAAAAAAGCGAAAGTTATTTCGCTACTGACCTTTAACATTACTCTCGTTTGATATTGAGGAATAGCTTATAACACATCTTTAGAGCCGTGGCTGACTGAAAGGTAAACCGGCTTCGTGTCGTATTATGGACTCGCAAAGTGATTTTACTATATGCATAAAATTGAACAACCTACGCAAGTTAAAAAAATAGAGTTAGCAGCAAAATGTTTTGTTAGTAATTAAATATGAATATGTAACTTACAGCACTATCCTGAGAAGCATGATGTCCGCAGAGTCCTTGATCTTTTACTTTTAAAAATCACCAATATGTTAATAGTCAATTGACGTGTATTTTTGTTTTGATGTCCTTCACTGGCTCACATAAATTAAAGTAAGTAGTACTTGTGCACATATAATGTAGATAGTAAGACCGCGGTGTGTTGAAACTGCAAGAGAGAGAACCATGCGGGGTTAGCCGGCCAGTGAATTGCGCGAGTTACACTAGAGTCCCAGCAAAGCAACTGTAGCTCGGCGGCCACTCTCCGCCACACTTTATATAGCGCCGGCCCCTTCCAGCGCGCGAGCCTCGGCCTGCCAGCCCCCAGCGGGCGCGGTGGTTCGCCCGGCCCGGCCCGGCCCGGCCCGGCCAGCTCCCCGCTGCCCGGGCGCGAGCATCGGTCCCCTGCTCACTTCTACTTGGCTCCACTTCTAATCTGTTTCATCCACACACATCATCTAATTACCAACAATTATTTCAAAATATATTATTATTATTACCTTTATTGCGTCGTGTTTTGTGGATCCCCAATCTCCCCGACTATATACAATACAAATTTACTAACCATTTTCCAACTGTTCATTGTTTTCGACATTTGAAACAAAGTGGCGGCTGCTTGCCAAATGTCCGTCGCTGGGTAAGTCGGATAAATTAGACATCGCGAATGTTTCTCTTGTATCGGTAATGTGCAGGCTCGTCATTCAGATTTCATTAATAATAAATGTGTGTTTAAAATTGAATCACCTGTAATGTACATAAAATTGTATGAGCGAATGTTTTTTTCATAAATTCCTATGTGGATATTATAAAATTGGTAGCTCGTCGAGATAAATATGGTGATTTCTTCAATAGCAGAAAGTTGTCCCAATAAAAAAATCAATTTCGTTGGTACTCTTGAATGATTCTAGCGTTGAGACTTCACTGAAGGAATTTTCTTATAATTGTTTTAAGGAAAATCAATTTAATAATCTTATTGAGGTTTTGTGTTACCAATGTTATTGGAACTGTTAGAATATTTATTAGGTTGGTAAAAGGCTTTCGGCTTATTTTATTAACATCTTACAATAATTAATTCATCCTAAGCTATTTGGACGATGGCAAATGCAAACGGGGAATTCAAATACTAGGCCAAAGATAAGATAGAGGAAGTTTGAGAGCAAAATCAATTCCGTTCCGTTGACGTTTCGATTCAGGAAGATTTTTTCGAAAAGGGTTTTCAAATAGAAATTTTTTTCCAATCTGAAATCATAATAAAATGTAGAACTCATTGTTTGGGCTCTGAAATAACTAGATATCACAGATATTATGTTCGGTTTACAGACATGTTAAATAAAAATATAATATTGGTAATTTATTTTCCTACGATAGGTACTTATTAAGTCTAACAGCCCATTTCTCGTTCGGTATTCGATATTTATAGTTCGATAATATAAACTTCTGATTTCAACTATTGTAGTGCAAAATTATCCTAACTGTTGTGCATAATGAGCTGAACTCAAATAGGTTAGTTCTAATCTCAATTATTATAAGGTAAAATTATTCTAATTTCATTAAATATTTTGTAAAACACAAAGGACGGGTTGTTTCGTATAATTTGAACAATTCATCAAGTTCTGTGAAAGCCCTATTCAAGTTCTGTTTTTTATATCACTATACGCCAGTTGTTTCACAGAACTTGAATAGAACGTTCACAAAACTTGCAAATTAACTTTGAAATTTGAAGAAATGTAATAATCCGTCCATAGCTTTTTGATATTTCTTTTTCAACATATTCATTGCATAATCATTGCTGAAGAATAATTCATTTTCACCTTAAACGTAATTAAAAAGTGCTTTTCTGTAGAGTGCCTAAAATTCAGTTAGGCTAGTTTTGCAATAGGAGAATAGGATAGTAGGAGGTTTTCAGATATTTTTAGCTAATTTGTGACATAGTTTATAAGTCAGAACCTTTTTAAAACTTGCGCCATTGCAAATAAATATGAATTTATATATGATAAGTATATATAAACATTCCGCTTAGTGAAATCTAAATCAAAATCTAAAATGGTTATAATGTATAAAGTTATTTAGAAAGAGTTTGTAAAAGGGAGATGTTTAGCAAAAATGGCTTCAGTATTATTATTACCGATTCACTGATTTAACTAAACAGTAATTTGTCGTTTATTAGTATACGTTTACTCTTATTTAGGGACTGTTTATTCATGATTCTAAATAACTGAATTACTGTTGCATTCCATGTAACAGTAATTCAGAACAGTTTCGTTGCTCGACGTGTCTTCACCGTGTAATTTGAAACTCACACACACACTCAGCTCCTAGTTCGAGTTTTTCAATACCTTAACAACTCAAACCAGAAATAACAATCAGTGAATCACGTGCAAAACCCAAGGACGGAATGCTAATAAATAATTAAATGACCCACGTCATATCTGCATACCTATCTAATCGTTAGTTGTCCATACCTACTACTTATGCAAATTAATTAAATGCACCAAAATGTGTGTGAAATCTATATCTAGAGTTTATAGGCATATAGATGAGATGTAACGCTTCTAAAATTGAAGTCCACGATTAACCATTTCTTTGAAAAATAAACACAATACATTTTATTCAACAAAAAATAGTGCAATACCATAAATTGACAATATTATATTACACACATTGATAAAATTAAAATCAATATTTTATTAAATTGATCAACTGAACAACAAAATGGATTTGTGAAATAAAAAAATTATAACTTTGGATATAAACACCATTTTCTATTTAATTTATCACCCACCGGTTTCGCTTAACACAAGCAACATCATGGAACAAAATTAAACCAATAAAAATACACAGTGTGTAACACAGTTGTATTAACATACTTACGTATTTTTTGACTAGTTTAAGATGCTTGCGTTAAGCGAAACCAGGGGGTCATAAGAGGTGTGCAGTAAGACTTTCTTCAATATCAATATTTTCACTAAAATCATCAATATTTTCTTGAGTATTGAAAAATTGAAAAAAATATTGAAAAAAAAGATTCGTTTACGATACACCTGATGCTATAACTCAACCGCATTGAATACATGTGTATATTTTAAATTTGTGATATATTTCTTTGCATATTTTTTAATAATAATAAAATAATTGTTTTAGTATGAAAATTATAAAGACTTGTTTATTTACATTTTCTCTTCCTTGAATAAAAATCAATTTCGATGTTTCAAATCTGCCAAGCCTCCCGTGAGGCTTAATGCTTTTTTTACAAACATTTTTTAAGTTATCAGTGTAATAGTAATCATTGAAGAAGAAGATAATACCAATTAACGAAACAGAACGAGACACAGAAAAAAAAATAATGTTCTATTCTCATTTCTGACCATTGCCTTTTTATTTTCTGTGTCTTGTGTTCTGTTGCATGTTTTGTTTAGATTTAATATTATTATCTTCATCTTCAATGATTAAATAAAAAAAAAATTAAAAAGGTAGAGCTAATATCTAGCACGGATTTGAGCTCTTTCATTTATTCGTATCATTAACTTTAAAATATTGGTCATTAAAGAAATTATTAATGATTTCAAACACAACAAAAAATATTTTTTTATGATTTCAAACGAAAATTTGTAAATATTACTTTTAAAAAGTATTATTAAGTTTCGTAGGGTATTTTGGCCTCAAATCCAAAATTAAGTTTTAAATGAAAAAGGCCGCGCAGCCGTTCTTCTTAACCTCAGGCATAAAATACTTTAGGGAGACAGTAGGTGACTGTCATGAATGGCAGCTTTTCGAAGAGGTGGTCAAGACTCTCCAAAAGTTACAGTTTCTATGAAAATTATGATTTTGATGAGATGGTAACTTATGTCAATCTGAGAAAGTTAAACAAGTAAGTACGAGGCGTATCCAGAAAGTAAGTGTACTGAATTTTTGTAGGTTACAAATCTTTTTATTGAAACAAAAAAATTACATGGTTACCGTAGTACATATATAAGCTATTTTTCGACATAGTCGCCATTCCTCTCAATGCAGGTGGTGAAGCGGGGGATCAACTTTTTGATGCCTTCCTCGAAGTAGTTTCCCGCCAACACCTTCGTCCACTTTTCCACCTCCTCCTTTACCTCCTCGTCGGTTAAAAACCTTTTTCCACCCATGTACAGCTTCAGGGAGGTAAAGAGATAATAATTTGAAGGTGCTAGGTTAAGGGAATGCGCGGGGTGGTTCAGGATATCCCATTTAAACGAAGCAAGCAGTTCCTTCGTGGCGTTGGCCGTGTGTGGTCTGGCATTGTCGTGCAGCAGGCTGACTCCCTTTGTCAGCATGCCTCTCCTCTTGTTATGAATCACCTTCCGCAATTTTTTTAGGGTCTCACAGTATCTTGCAGAGTTGATGGTCTCCACTTGAGGCAGATATTCAATCAAAATTATGCCTTGACAGTCCCAAAACACGGATGCCACGATTTTCTTGGCTGAAATTGTGGTTTTGAACTTTTTGGTGGAGGGTGAAGACGTGAGAACCGTTTTTAAACTCGCGATACCACTTGTACACACTCGTACAATTCATAGTTTTATCACCATATGCAGTTTTAACCTCATTATAAACCTCAAACGGAGGTTTTTCCTTCCAAACGAGATAACGGATGACGCCGCGTATTTCGCATTTGGCGGGAGATTGGATTGACATTTTTCACGAAACGTGTTGTCTCGTTGACACTTCTCAACGTACTGACCTTGAACAGGTCTCGTTGCGGAGGGGAAGAGTCAGGCTACACGTAAGTGTAGCCAACATATCGAAATTAAAATTCATTCGGTCGTGAGAGCCTCAGTACACTTACTTTCTGGATATGCCTCGTACATTCCGAATGTAAGGACGAACGATTTATATTTAATTCTCGATGTCGAATTTGGAAGGCGGTTTTCACCCATTTATTGGATAACCAACATCTCTGCCACGAGTCACTTTATTAAAATGCGATACTTTTGGTGATTTATCTGGGGTGCCCGGGTTTGTCGGTTGAGGTGTGTTCAGGAAGCGTCTGCCCACCAGCTGCGTGGCGTACCGATTCGGCTGAGGCGAGTTGGTCTCTCAGTGGGAGGGATAGATCATTCGTCCGTCACCCTTGTACATTCTGATCCCTAGATTTTTAGCCACCCCTCTTACCTTTTTCCTTCCTAGAACTTCCTCTTCTTCCTTTACTTAAAAATACCATCCACACAGCAACCCCAAAGATGACATAGACCCTGAGAGAAATCATTTTCATCTTGGCCTTCTGTGTGTGGTCAATGTATAGAGTCTTAAAAATTCATAAAATCTGCAGGGACGACGCGTTGTAATCAAAATCGTTTCATAACTAAAGTGGAGAAGGAACCCGCAATCCTCAAAAAACGAATCTATAAAATTTTTGAGTTAAATCCTAAGATTTATCATAAGACCTTTTCACTAAACTCTCTGTGAAAAGAGAGTTAGTTAGTGTTAGTTATGATATGTTGGTGAGATGCTGACGTGAGTTTTTTTGGAGTTTTTTTCTCTTATGTTGTTAGTATTGCATTGTACTTTCCGTTCTTTCACCCTCCGAGCGTGCTCTCTTAAAATTCATTTTTTAGAGCACCGCTCTTCTGAAAAAATCACCATTCAAACGCTTGCAAATTGTTATGGTTATTTTTTAAATGCTAAGTAGTTCATCATGGAAGTGGATTTAAGAGCTCAAATGTTGGCTTTATGTTAAACATTACAAACATTAAAAACTGTGTAAATTTAATTTGATTATTTAAGTCCATCTATTTATATACACATATACATACATACATACACAGACATACATACATGCATATATAAATACATTCATACATATCTATATATGAACACACACAAACGTAATGTGTATTCACATATATACATAAATATACAGATACATGGTTAATTTTATTATAATGGTTTAAAAGTTAGGAACTCATGTATTCTTTAAAAAAGGCTCGTCCCCTTTCAAATATCCAGTTTTGGACACGTATAATAAAAAGGGATATAGTATTAGTTGATTTTATGTCCCTGTCCAACGCGTTGTATATTTTAGGGGCGATGAACCAGAATTGTCTTTGAGCGAATGTGGTTCTAGTTTTTGGGACCACGCATTCCAGATTTGATGAAAAGCGGGTGTTTACTTGGTGTTGAGGAGCCACTAGCAAGTCATTTTTTCGTATGTAGCATAAGCTTGTCTTAATGAATAGCTGGTGAATATCTAAGACCCTAATTTTAGTAAATAGTATTTTGGAGGGATAGGTAGGATGACATTTAAATATAATTCTGAGAACTAGTTTTTGTACTGTAATTATTGGATTAGTGACGGATTCTGCACAGCCACCCCATCCCAGAATACCATATGCTGCTATGGATTGAAAAAGGGCAAAATATACGCTTTTTAGAGTCGTTAGGTCTAAGATGGATCTAAGAGAGCAGAATATGTGGGAGAGTTTACGAAGTCTTTTTGTTGTTTCTTTTATATGGCTTTCCCAGCGTAGTTGGTCATCGATTATTATTCCCAAGTATTTATCTTCCTTTTATTGTTGATGGCGCAAGTTTCATCACCCGCACTGAACAATCTCTGTGAATAAGAATTGTGCATAAAATTAGTGCGAGAAGCAACTGCATTAAACTGAGTACGAAGTCTAGTGTTGTATTTATTGGGTTTGCGATAATTATTAATCATACAAAGCAGGGTTATTTAACGTCAAAAATTTAAAATAATAAAATTATATGCTTACACTGCAAATTGTATTTTAATTTTATTTTTGATTTAATTAAAAATAATTAATTTTATTTCTCTACAGCTCTCTACATCTGAGGTTTTCGCTGCTTAGGTAAACAAACGAAAAAAAAATCGGATTGCGAACACTATTCATTGTTCATTTTTCCACTCGTGACTAATGATACACGAAGAAAGGAAGCGCCAGAAGAACGATGAAACTATGGACGCAACCTCGGACAAACACAATCAATGCGCTGCAATGGCGCGGGAGCTCAGTCAGAATTATTTAAACGATATTGTAGTGCATCGTATTTGGTTGTGTGTAGCTTGATTATACCTAGTTAAATATAATAATTGAAATCGTATAAACACTTAACGTGTATGTTATATTACGCTACGTTATTTTATTTATAAAAATGAAATTAATATATTTTTTTATATATTTTAACTTTTACAATATTAAAACATTTAGAGATATTTAAACACATCTTTTCTTATACATCCGTATTAATTATTTTTTTACAAAAACATTGTAAATAATAATATTATAATTTTTTTTAAATATTTATTTTGAGGGATTAGTAGGATTTATATGCCGTGTTAGGAGTTCTACCGAGCCGAACCCTGTGATATGAAAATATCTGGAGTCGGTGAATTATTTTTGAATTTGATCTCTGGTGATTTGACGTTTTGTTCTTGTATTGTTTTGTATTTATTTTGCTTATATAAATGTACTTGCATAATGTGGATTGACTAGATCAGGGGTCTCCAAACTTTTCAGCCGGAGGGCCACATTGACTACTCCAGTGAATTCGGAGGGCCAAAACTGTTTTAATTTCTAGACACCCATATTTTCGTCCACGGGGGGGGGGGTAGTACCCTATATCCATCTTAGATTGTATCATTCTGAGTTTTTTATCCACCTTATCACAATCACAATTAAAACAATATGACCAGGGGGCGATTTTGCCACGTATCGTTTCGCGCGTATATTGCATCCAGAAGGAGCGTTAAACGCGCCTTTGGAACCATTCCTTGTCACAATTTTGCCGCTCCATTTCCCTTGATACGTGTACTCGCTCTGCAGTTCCCGCGTAAACTGGACGTAAGTCTGGCGATCTTCACACGATTTGCGCCCGTATTTTTCGCGCGATACTTGTGGACGCAATGTATTGGTGCCCAGTACCTCGCCAATGAGCATATATATTCGCACGAAAAAATTCGCGGTGAATTCGTCCCTTCTGAGTAAGGTCTTAGCCATTAGTTGTCGCGGGCCTGATTGATGAAAATGGTCATAAGATGTCGCGGGCCGGATGGATGACACTGGCGGGCCGGACATGGCCCGCGGGCCGTAGTTTGGAGACCCCTGGACTAGATGATCATTTGTGGAAAAGTGTGTGGAAGGGTTTAGTTTTTCCTATGGGGAAGATTTAACCCGGACATAAAGTTGGAAAATATAAAAAAAAGTTTATTCCAGAACGTATGCGAGTGTTGTGTAATGCAATACATTCCATATTTTAAAATAAAAACAGACAAATAATAAGAATACACAGATATCATCAGAGGGAACTCCATCAAGGAAATCATGGTGGTAATGATAGTGTTATTTGATTGTAAAAATAGATTGATAATGAGTATAATGACATTCCCGGAAGATACGCGGTATGAGCGTGAAATAAGATTTATCAGGTCATAGTTTGTCGTAAAAAAACACGGGTACGACCGTATTAACTCGTAAACTTTTTTTTTTCTAAAATTAAATTTTCTATTCAAAATTCTTTATTAATTTAATTTAATTTATTTTATGTTATAATTTATTGCTTTCCTGTGATGCCATAAAATTTAAAAAAATTCTCTTGCGCAATACGATTTTATTATTTTCACTGTCGATTGTCTTTTTGTAATAAATATTGAATAGAATCAGATCAGATAAGTCTAAACTAATTATTGTTATACAAAGCGTGAGAAATTGTAACGTAACAAAAAAATGTAAAAGATAACAAAATTGCAACTACTATTTTTATGGTACCAATGAACATAGGCACATTTTCATTTGTGGTACCTGTCTGTCTATTTTTTAATTTAAGCGTCCTTGAGTTAAAATTTTACATTATTAACACATTTTTATCTCTTGCCTGAACTGGCAGTTAATGAGGAACTGTAGTCCATTTTTTTAATGAATAATGACATTTTAACTTGAATACAAGTATATTTTTTCTGTTATAGTAAGTTTTAATGGTTAAAATAATTTTCAGAGTTTTAATTTTTTGGGTCACCCAAAAAAGAATCTAATCTGTGGAGGTTACCACTGAGGTCAAAAGTTAGTCATCCGTCTCAAAAATCCTACGTTCTTTTTTTCAACTGGCACTGTTTTTTTTATGTGAGTCGGACGTATTTTATTCTTAACCCTTCAGGTTTTAAAATATTTTTACTAACAAGTCCCAACGACATTTTTTGCTATCGAAAAAGAAATACCATTTTAGAAAATGGAGAAAATTATCTTTGAAAAGTTTGTATTTGAAATAAAAGTTAATTTAAAAAAAAAATAATACCAAATATGAAAATGTTAAGAAAAAACTTAAAGCTACATTTTGATTCGAAACATAAATTTTTAAAGAATTAAGTGTATATAAAACACATTCCTTTTGTGTAGGCAATTAGTGAGAAAACTGTCATCTCAGTTTTTTATGCCGTTTATACAATAAAAAAATGTTAATAATTTTTATAAACTCCAGTTTATATTTACATTGTCCTCAATAAGGTTGAGTGTGACCGAAAACGGTCAACCTATTTAACTTAAATAAAGTGGTTTAAAACAAAGTTTTTTTATTCATTTGTATAATATAAGCCACAAAGTATTTGCTTTCTTCGATAATTTATTATTTATTTTTTAACAATAAATTATTGTTTCTCATAAACGCATATGAATTTTCTATTATTCAAAGGTTGTGATTACCGTGTGTATTCGTGTGGTTAAGATCCTCGGGTACGAATTTAGAGATCTCGGGTTCAATTTTCTATTATTCAAAGGTCGTGATTACCGTGTGTATTCGTGTGGTTAAGATCCTCGGTTACGAATTCAGAGATCTCGGGTTCAATTTTCTATTATTCAAAGGTCGTGATTACCGTGTGTATTCGTGTGGTTAAGATCCTCGGTTACGAATTCAGAGATCTCGGGTTCAATTTTCTATTATTCAAAGGTCGTGATTACCTTGTGTATTCGTGTGGTTAAGATCCTCGGTTACGAATTCAGAGATCTCGGGTTCAATTTTCTATTATTCAAAGGTCGTGATTACCGTGTGTATTCGTGTGGTTAAGATCCTCGGTTACGAATTCAGAGATCTCGGGTTCAATTTTCTATTATTCAAAGGTCGTGATTACCGTGTGTATTCGTGTGGTTAAGACCCTCGGTTACGAATTCAGAGATCTCGGGTTCAATTTTCTATTATTCAAAGGTCGTGATTACCTTGTGTATTCGTGTGGTTAAGATCCTCGGTTACGAATTCAGAGATCTCGGGTTCAATTTTCTATTATTCAAAGGTCGTGATTACCGTGTGTATTCGTGTGGTTAAGATCCTCGGGTACGAATTCAGAGATATCGGGTTGAATTTTCTATTATTCAAAGGTCGTGATTACCGTGTGTATTCGTGTGGTTAAGATCCTCGGTTAGGAATTCAGAGATCTCGGGTTAAATTTTCAACCTCTTCAAATAGATTTTATTTAATGCATTTGAGTTATTTTACCACAACCGTTGATCAGAATATAAACTTCTTAGGAATTGCTTTAGCTGTGTTTAGTGTCCAGTTTAAAAAAAAAACAGGAGCTTTGTTCTTTTCAATTTCCATCTCATCCAACACATTGGTGATGTCATAATCCCACTTGTTCCGGGCAGCTTGGACATTTGTATAGTATTCACATAAAATTAAAATAAATTTGTAAACGATACCCGTTATAATAAGTACACAATGAAGAAAATTTAATGACAAAATATTTATTTCTTTCGATGATGTATGCCGGTTTTCGGCCTCTTCGTGTGATAAATCGTGTAGTAAAAAATCATCAATAGGTGTCCACATATTTTTTTTCACCCATTTTTAAGATACTTTTACAATTTACTCTCTTTGTGATGGAACATTAAAAATATTACCCTGTTTTAAGACAGGAGATGGAAAATTTAGGGTTGGTACATAATAGTTTATAAAAAAGCTATTGTTACCTGTTGTATCTACTTCCCATGTTCGTTCATTTAACTATATCTATGTACATCTTCAGCTATAGCTCGAGCTATAGTATGTACATACAGATACTCAATACTATTTTATTTATTACAGCTAATACATATAGAAAATCACTTTCATTTTTATAACGAGTATAAAGGACAAAGACTAGAACAAATATAATGTGTATGAACCAAAAGACAATCAATGTACTAACATCACCCACAAAATATTAGAAATAGAATAACCAACAAGTTGTAAAAAAATTTAGCATGGAAAAGAAAATCATTGAAATTTCTAGCTCACGGACTTAAGACCCCGTAGTAAGAGTTACAAGTTGGTTTGAAAGGGAGATATGTAAATACGAATGTTAGAGGGAGCGCGCTGATATTAAAAATAAAGCGACTGCTGTGAAAATATTTAATAAACACGACTCGTTTTAAATAGAGCGAAAATCTTTCGATAAATGCTTTAGTTAAATTTAAAGATGCACTGTGAATGTTTTCATGCCTATACAATATTAAATAACACAACAAAACGTGTTTCAAATAATTTTCGAAGCCTACTTTGCGATAATTTTATCCTTGTAATTGTATACAATTAACTTTTTACATAACTAATGTATGGATATTATCTTTAAAAATAACTTTTGGAACTTGAAAACTTAAATATTAAAGAGTTAACGAGGAAATTGTTATAAATTGGTAGAAATTGGGTATGCGGGAGCTTAAAGACAAAATTTTCAATTACAAATCTGTTTTACCAAAAGAAGTACGGATTACGAAATGTATCTATCTATGTGCATACATAGAGTAGTCGTTACTAATAAACGTCATTTCAATTTTACTCAACTAATGAACATCCATTTTCCCTACGTAAACGTCTGATAAACAACTACTACGTTTATCAGGCGTTTAAAATTTAAAACACGTTTATTAGTAAGTCTGTAGCGGGCGAGCTTTGTTTTAATTTTGATTTTGAAATTTGCCTCTGGCCTTTAAAACAGGAGGAAGTTTACCATAAATGAGATTTCGAGAAACCACCCCCGCCCCGTTTAAAACCTTTGTAAGTAGAATTTTGATACTTCTTTATGAAATATGCGGCAATTAACGTTCACGCTTCAGCTAGTACAAAACATATAATAAATTGCAGTCGCGCATTTTCTGATTTTTGTATTTGCCCTGAACAAAAAGTTTTATATGGAACAGCGCGAAACACATTTTAAAATTATAATTTCGGTGGTGTCTCTTTATAACTCCGATTTAATGACCCTTAGAATTGGGATTTGCTTTGATTTTCAAAATTGGAATTGGTTGTGGGAAAGATTCGGACAAGCGATAAAGTAGGCACCAAAAGTATTTTATTATTTAATAACGTTATATTTTAAATGTCTATTTCTTTTGTTCAAATTTCATTAACGGTGTTCATTTGAAATAAAAAGTACGCAGCGTCTCTAAAATTGACAATGATTGTTTTTGAAAGGCAATGATCCTGAGGCAAATATTTTTTCTTCTTAATTCTCTCAGCATTACAAATCCTACTATTATAATATCCCGTGAGTTTTCACTAGTCTGCGTTAGAATTCAATTCCAGAAACTTTCTAATTTCACTAAGTTCAGATATATTCAAACTCTCCAAGAGAAAAAAAGATGTGCGCTTGAATATGGCTATTTCTATGCTACGGGCGCAACGTGGCTGGAGTGCAAAGTTGACAATCGTTCTAAAAACATTAATCTTGGGTCGATGGTTCTGGCGCTATTCTGGCGCCCGGGAGTTCGTTGCCTTTCACTTCTTCCCATTGTTGATTAATTGACAATAACTACCTCATTACTCATTCCAAGAGCCCGCTTAATATCAAATAAAATAAACTATAATATTAAGTTTCAGTAAAAAATGAAAGGACCAGATTGTTATATGCATCGCACTTGTATATTAAATAATAAATCAACTAAACATTTATTTATTTACAGTACAAGTACCTGCACGGAAAAAACTTACTGATGTGAAATATTGTTTTTTGTGTTCTTGGCCATCATTTAAAATTATGGAGCAATGAAAGGTGAATTTAAATATTAATTTTATTTAAATAGGAAAATTTCAAAATTATAATGAAAATTGGAAAACTGAGTTCAGGCTTAGAAGAGATGAGATGTTGAATGGAGGCAATTTTAGAAGGCTTGATAGAAGAGAGGATATTTATTTAGAGAGGGACCATAAAAAATATGTGATCTAAAGTTCCCACTTCCAGAACACAGAATGTACAATCTGGGGAGTCAAGGACGTGAATTTTAAAAAGGTTGGAAGGAACAGAACAATGTCCGATTATCATTCGATAAGTGAAAAAAATTATTTTGTGGAAAAATTGGGGAATTTTTGAAACCACGGTTTTGATGACAATACCCTGCTCAAACATTGCGGGATCTATCTTTGAAGATAAAAAAATGTCAGAAAGGGGAATGTGGTTTATGAGGGTAACAACAGGGTAGGACGGTCCTTGTTTTGCCTTGGCATCCGCAATATCATTACCCATGATACCAACATGTCCAGGAATCCAAATTAGAATTACAGTTTGTCCAGAGCTTTGAATGGAGGCTATCATCACTCGAATAAGGCGTACACAGTGATCATCAAGATGAAAAAGAGGACTGGATTTAAGTTTTTGGAGGGAACTGAGAGAGTCATAGAGAACGAGGGAATGTTCAAAATTATATTTGATTATATTTTTATTTTATTTAAAAGATTCTTTTTTTTTATTTAAAAGATTATATTTGAGAGATTCTATTATTGCAATGCACTCGGCTGAAAATATGGAAAATTGATTTGAAATTGAATGAAATATTCTGTCATTAGAATTATTGTGGTAAACGTCAATACCTATACCACAGTTAGGAGAATCGGGAGATTGGATCCATCAGCAAATAAAAGAGAAGAGTTGGCCATTTAGATGAAATAATGTCATCGAGCATATTATTGACAGTACGGGCCGGGAGATTGGAATGACTTTTAAGGATACCGATCCCTTCTAAAATTGTTGAGGATAGGGTGACGTGACTATATTTTAATTTGCACAAGGGAAGTAGATCATTTTGGATGCTTTGAAGCTATGAGATGGCAGGAAAAGGTTTAGTTGAAGCTCTGATTATAGATGAATGGGTTGAGTCAATGAACAACGAGACTCTGAGGATAACCTGATGACATTTAGAATTTAAATATTCAAGAACAAATTTGTCTGCAAATAGTTGACTCCTTAAATAAAGAGGAGGATCGGAACATTCTACTTGAAGGGAAATGATGGGTGACGATTGCTTCACCCTAGTTATTATTCGCCAAGATTTAGATTGAGTTTTGTCTAATTTATCAAGTACATTTTTTTTAGCAAAAAAATCATAAATCTAAGATTCGACATAATTTCTTTTGACACAAAGTTTTCGTTTATTAAGGTAACCGTTAATCAAAATTTATCTTAAGTATCCTTGCACAACATACTTGGTTTGCGTACAAGTAAAGGTCGCCTAATTTTTTTTTAACTTTGATATAATCATATATATCGAATCCACCTGATACTTCGAGGGAAGGGAATCAGCTGCATAATTTCAATAAATGATTAAGTTACTTGGAGTAAATCTACATGTGATAAAGCCGTTCTGATTGGGTACAATTATATTATTGATTTTTTTTATAATGAAATAACCGTAGTAATCATCATGAAGGAAAATGTACTAAAATTATCTCTAAATGTGCCAAATTTATAGAACCTAAAAATATGGGATGAACGATCAAATCCAAGTGACCGCATTAAGCAAAATAGCTTTTTTTCACTGATCTGGAAAACACCCAGATGACAAATACTTGTATCATTATTACAAATAACGGGTAATTCAAACTGTGAACACGGGTTTTTAAATTCTTTGAAAGAAAATCATCCAGTACAGCAGATTTCTTAGTATCTTATGTTTTTATACCATTTCATATTGTATCTATTTAAAAAAAACAATGGATTAAGTTGAGTGATTCTTCAAGTAATAGTTATATCGTTAGGGATCTCATCAGGAATATCAACAACGTGAACACTTTTGAATGAAACTGCAAAAGGATTGACCATGCTTTCGTTATTGTCCGCACATTAAAAAAAAATAGATGCATAATGTTTGGTAAGCCACAATCATTCTTTCGCTGATCATTAGAAAAAATCCACAATCTTTTTACATTATGATTAATACATTTTGAAATTAATACATGATGAACCTCCTTTTCCATCTAACATTATAACAGTTTATAGATAATTCTTTGCACTAAAAATTGAAAAGACATTAACGTTTTTGGATTGCTTATATATCCCGTGCATTTGTTTTTTACTGTAAACTAATTATTATGAAAACCATATGGGGTAAAGAAATGCTTTTAAATTAATTAATACGTTTCTCTAGAAGTGTTTAATGAAGAGTAAAAATTTAATTGATTAGTTATGTTATTTCACCCTTTAAAATGGCCAATCTTTTAAGATTATTGTTCCCGTGAAAGATAAAGTGAACACATATGTGTAAACAAAGTGAAGATATGGGGCCCCTCCAATTCGAGAGTCGCGAATACATGTGTTTTTTTTTGGATTACGATGTCTGGGATGTTTTCGCTAGTGGCGTTGGTGCATTATACGCTGTTGTGTATTTGTGTGTGGCCAGGAGTGATTTGATAAACACACGAAGAGAAAAAAATCTTATTGACCAGTGCCTACTTTTATGGGAAAGGTGGAAAATGGGATTTCACCGACATTTATTGCAGCAATTTAGTGATTGACCACTTCGCTTGCATTAAATAAAGGTTTCTTATGAAATAATATTGTTTTTCCGATACGCCTGAAAACATAGGATTAAGTCTAATAATTTTCTTTTCTATGCTGGATATTTCTCAATTTTAATGGGCCAGTCAAACAATAATCTCTTTAGCTCAATCTTTCATAATAATAGGTTATGATTTTTTCAATCCTTTTTTGGTTTTTAATACAAAGTATTGCGACATTTGCTTTGTTATAAATTGTAAAATAAATATCTGCAACATTAAAATGTCAGATATTTTCTTACATGTGCGTCATCGATGCGAGCATTTCCTGGAAACACGGGAACTATAATACAATGCCTACAGCGTGTGGTTTCGGCGGATAGGTCAATTAGGTACTAGGCAGTGATAACACTGATTTCTGCAGCGTGAAGTTACGTCGGGTATCAATAATAATTATTGCTCTTACGACAACTGTTAATTTTAATAAAGGTTCTACCGACACAATCAAGCTCATGAGACTTATGCCGGATATTACCATCAACTTAAGTGTTAATTATGTATGTTCTTAAGTTACTTAAGCTATGAGCGCCTTTTAAGATTACATGTAAAATACATTTTGCAACCAACTTTAAGTATACAAGTCATGTACATTACCCCGTTGGAGTAGGCAGATAGGCTACCGCACCCACACTGCACTTTCTGACTCACCTACTTCGCATTCACCGCGTACCCACAACGTGCATCATCCTCGATGTTTTGTTTTGCTTTCTTTTTAGACCATTTTGAAAAGGAACTCATTCCCACTCTCATCAGAAGTAATTCTATGGATTTAGAACATTTCTGGTATTTATTTATGTGTTCCTATTGGATTTCTTTAGTTCGCAAATGGTTCATGAAATATTCATCGTGGACATAAAACGGCAGAGTGTTCTCAAAATTTCGAAATTTAGTTATACCTGTCATAACACTACGCCCCTGAATTGATTGGTGCATATAGTTATTAAAACGGACTAAAGCTCCATGATTTTTACATCTGAGAAGAAGGTTTTTCTTTTAAACTAACTATTTCCTCTTTAAACCGATTTTTTTTTCATAAAGTGACTTTTCCATTGTTGTACTTAAATGACAATTGAATACAACAATGTAATAGTGATTTTTTTTTTCCGTAGAGCACTAATTTTCAGAGACAATTTTTTTCCCAATACCGTCCTTTCCATTTTCTCCTTTTTGAAATCTCAAAATAACTACAACTTGTCTCTCTTAGATACATTTTTGCCCTTGTTTATAGACTTGTGCTACAAATAATAGGTATCAAGAAGAAATAAATAACATCACTATGGTAAGATGCAAGCGAAGAGATTGAAGATAGAATTGAACGTCTTTGGTCTTCCAGAAACTAGAACTTTGTTTTGTTCTTGGGTCAGTAGACAGAACCATTGGAATAGTTGAAAAATTATTTATTTATTTATTACACGCCCTAGTGGGCTTTTATTTAAAAAAATTACAAGCTATTTACATCGAAGTAAACACTTAGAAATTAATACAATTAAGAAAAATGTAAAGATAATGACAAAAAGCTTGCAAAAAAAAACACAGAGAAAATACATATGAACAATGAAAAACACAACAGAATGACAAAAAAGTAAAGGTACTTAAAATCCTCACGCATATAATTGAATTTAAAAGATTCAACAAAACAAAATAGTAGAAAAAATAAGAAAGTTTTATCTCCTTCTGGATAATTTAGAAATTTAAATTTACAGAACCTTGCAAGTATAACAACTATTATGGAAAAGAATATGATTGTGTTTAAATTGCAAACACCTCTTCTTTTTTTTCACATACCTCAGGCTACCTGGCTAAGAGTTTTATGACAACGTGCTGTGTGTTGGACCACTGAGTTACAAGTCGCAGAGCTAACTGATAGTCAGCACTTATTTCAAGAATGTGAAGATGAGTTTTAAAACTTTTTTCTGCAATTTTTTGTGTTTTTTGTTGTTTTATAATGTACCTATTTTCTGGTTTTAAGAACCTTGTTTTTTCTGTTATTTAATAAATAAAATGTATAAAAAAATTCGCAGTTTATCTTTACATGCAATTAAAGCATTTTTCGAGAGATTTTTGCTCCATTTCAAACGAGTAATGTTTTATCAAATATTTTCACCATTATCTATTATATTATCGTTATTTAATAATAGCGCGCTCTCTCTAACATTCGTTTTAACATGTCTCCCTTTCAAACTTTAATACGGGGCTTTAAGCTATTCAAAAACGAAAGTTATCAAATTTTAAATAAATAACGTAAGAACGATAGCCCCAAGGTGAACTTCAGTTTACAAATTCAGAAAAAAATGTCAAAAAGCTAACCGAACGATTTCATGCAGAAGTAACTTTAACTTTAACGAAAATATCTTTATTAGAATGATTTAGACAGAAACTTTAAATGGAATGCACAATAGGACAAAAATAACTCTTACAAATATACTATGCCCTATGCCAATCTCATTTACAATACGATATCATTGAATGAGGACGTGCATTTACCTTGCAACCAGCTATCGTAGCACAGAAGGCAATTATGAAAAACAAATCTTAAGAACGTCTAGAAGATATATTTGTAATGTCCTCAACTTTATTACTTTGAACTAATTTGAAACAAAAGAGATTTTAATTAACGGGTTTAAAAATAAGTAAAATTTTAATCATATTAACCATATAAACCACACCAACCCACAACTAAAATTACATTTTCATAAAGAAATTTCCATTATTTATTCATCTTGTTATGTTACACTGCGAATGTTGGTCCAGGGCATACTGAGAGTATCTTCCACTCTTGAACGTGTATATATTATTTTAATATTCATTTAAAATAATATTCATTTAAAACATATTATTTTAAATGAATAAATTGTGAAATAAAAAATATAATCGAGAAAATTTACTTGCGCATGTCGAGATTTGAACCCGCGACCGTCGACTTGCAAGTCAAGAGCCTTACGCCTCGACCACGGAGTCCGTCAATGGATAATTGAGACAGGAAAAAGAAACATTTAATCCATGCTAAAAACAAACAAAGATAAATTCCCTTCCTTTCTGTTCACCATCTACTTCACACTTTATAACATTTACACATTTATTTAATATTATGTTTAATTATTTTTATCTTCTTTATGTACATGTACATGTACACTTTATCACATGTAGGATAACGAAAGATTTTTTAAATATTTATGTTGAGGGATCAGTAGGATTTATAGGCCCTGTTAGAAGTTCTACCGAGCCGAACCCTCTGATATGAAAATATCTGGAGTCGGTGAATTATTTTCCCATTTGATCTCTTGTGAGTTGACGTGTTGTTCTTGTATTGTTTTGTATTTAATTTGCTTATATAAATGTACTTGCATAATGTTAATTGACTAGTTGATCATTTGTGGAAAAGTGTGTGGAAGGGTTTAGTTTTTCCTCTACGGAAGATTTAACCCGAACATAAAGTCGGAAATATATATTAATTAATAATATATAATATAATATTTGTCACAACTCTAACATTGACATTTTTTCGGATTCACTGCCCAAATTCAAACGTGGCATCTTGTCAATAATTTAAACTGTTCAATGCGCAATACGTCACACACACGTCTATATACTAAACTCGTCACCTGGTAATTAAGGAATAAATATACCACTTAGCAGACATTACAAGGGAACATATCATAGGTACCCAACACGAAGTATCTTATTCCTGTATATTGTTTCATATCTGTAAATCATGTATGGTTTGTTTCTATAATATAAAATAAAATGAATGAAATGTGATATTTTTCATAATATATCGAATAAGTGCTCGCAACATTCCTCCATACTTTATTTGCAAGGAACACAAATGCCTACATACATATGTTTTTTTAACTATTCTCAGAAAACGTTAAATATTTTTAGTTTTATTTGCAATTGCAGCATTTATCTATCAACGGATCCTATTAAAATTGCAGGGTTGTGTCTCCTTTTTACGAATTTTTGTAAGTAATGTAATTATTTAAATGCATTTTTGATTAATTCACCAGAAATTGACCATATTTTTGGTTTTATTTGCAATTGTAGCATACATCCATCGATGGATAATAACTAGCAAAATATTAAAAATCGAGAATTTTTCGTAAGTAAATGCAATAAAACATTGAAGATTAAAAAAAACGCACTGTGCCTAGAATTGCTTAAATTATGAATTGAATAAACAGCCAACAGCAAGAATGATTAAAGGCTGATCGTGAGGACAACCACTGATGGAGTCATGGAAATACACAGAAGTAAGCACGGTAATGCTATATGCAAGAGGTTGCAACCGAACCAGTTTAAAATTTTGTTGCTGACATTGGCCCGACCAAAAGAGGATGGATGAAACCGTATTTACGCCGGATGATTAAACATATTCTCCGTAATGCAAATAGTGACCTCAAATAAGACTTATAATGGATCGTTGGAAGCTGGGAGCTGAACGAAATAAGAAGAAGCAATAAGAATACTTAATAAAATTATGTCATTCATTCTTGAAGGTTGTTGTATAATAGTTTGCTTTACAGAAGCGGTATTATAGTCAAAAAGTATTAATTATCATCATTAAGTAATCGATGTATTTTCTGTATATATTGTTTTATTTAGATTGGGAGAAATATAATCAGTACAGGGTGATACATATAGTTCTTGGTACCGCTCTGAAAAGTGACCACCATTCTAAATCTAAAAAAGTCAGTACCGCGTTATGAAATCATTTGAAAATTACTTCTGGTGTCATTCGACATTATGCGGTTATTTCAAAGATCTATAGGTCACGATAGAAATTATATAAAGAAATATTTTTGCGGAGTGTGAGTAAGCATGAGACTGAATTACTAGCTTTTACGCGCGGCTTCGCTAGCGTAGAAATTACCATACAAAGAATTTTCTCATGGGAATGAATTGTTTTTCCTGGATGAAAGGTAGTCTTTGTCACTTCCCAGTCCTCCAACTATCCCTTTGCAAAAATATCACATCGAGACATGAAAGAAGGACAAACATCACACTTTCGCGTTTAAAATACAGGGTGCGGCGCGGGAACTTCCTTATTTCTAATAAATATTAAAAAAAAAAAATTATTTTACCTCTATGTAAAGGCAAAAGAATAAAAATGATATATCCAATCGTTTTTGTTTTGTGATTTTTTTAAAATAAGGAACATCCCGTGCCGCATCCTGTATTTCTTGGGATTATTCGATTGACTTTATTGAATTATTGGTGGGTTGATGTCTTTTTAAATTAGATTAGTTATGTTTTCACAAAATACAATAATTTTATACGAGTATGATAAACTTTTATTTTTTTTTAATCCAATTAGTTTTATTTTCGTAACGTTTGCCTTGTGTGTGTGCTATTTTAAAATTGCTAAATTTAACAATGATTCACTTATAAGCCTTCAATTTTTTCATAAACTTCGATACGCAATATTAATGGAATCGATACAATACTTACGTATGTAGGTATCTGTACTGCGCCTATTGTTGAATTGTTCCCCAAGGGTAATGATACGTTTTTTGTGTGTCACATAATTATTTAATCTTATGCATTCATTCGAAGGTGCCCCGCTTGAAAACCAGGGCCGGAACACTTTGTAAAAAAGGCTCTGGCCTTTGACCCTGGGAGTTTTAGGCATTCACTTTCTTTCGTGATTATTTTTACTTATGGTATCATTAGCCTTGGCAGTGAAATATTTCATAAGTGCCAATTATTATTATGGGTGTTCAGAAATTGCTTACCAACGCACTATTTTACGTTGTTCTTTTTTTAACGCAAATACCGTACTACTTGAAAATAAAAGTAATACAACCCTCTCGTTGGTAGATGTATTTTGCCATAGGTAGTAGAGATCTATTAAAATAAAAATATATTTACTCCTTGAAAGTTAAAAAAAGCCCTTGATTTTAAATACGTTACCTCTTCTACAGTTGAAAAATTTCGAATTGATAAAATGAATTTATGTATTTAAGAGACAATAAATTTGCTTGTATAGCATGTGTGGGGCGCAGATATTTAAGGTATATCGGGATAGAAATAACGTTGCGAGCTAAACATAGTTAGGTAGAAAAGTTGGTCGAACTCCTTCACAAAAACAAACACCCTGAGTTTGTATGAAATCTTACGAATATCAAAGTCATATTTCATACGAAACAGATTGAGAAAATAGCATCGCGCTTAAAGATTCATTTTTGAATGTGACTTTATAATCTGTTTTCTGCGGAAGCCTGGTCCTCATGCATTCGGGACGTGAACAAAATAATTGGAAAATGGATGACGGGCAAACCGCAAATGGTTTGAAATATATGTATATAAATTTATCAACCTTGGGGCCACGTCCGACATTTTCTAGGCAGGACGGCGCAACTCTCCCAACATCTGCACCTATCTCCTTCAAACTGCCGCTTCTTCTTTCAAGGTTGTAGAACAGGATTTTTTGGTGTTGAGATGTTTGGAACTGCCGTAGGAACCTCCATTGTAGCCTACGTACATTACATGCGTCACATTTATGAGATGGAGGGAGATTTCAACGAAGTTAGTCAGATCAGCGGTATGATTTTACTGGTTCCATGATAATTCAATACTCTTTTAAAAAGCGATATAAAGTAAAACTTTGGATTGGCCGAGGTGTACATTTTAAATTGTCTGTGGTTAACATTGAGAATTAATTTTAAAGCGTTGTTTTTTCTATTTCTAACACCGTTTAGATCATATTTCTCACCATTACAGTAAGGGAGATACAATTTCTATTAGACCTATGCGAGCAGTTACCAAAAGCGAACAAATTAGCCAGGAGGGTTAGAAGCGATGGAAAAAAACTCACCTATTTAACCTCCCTTTTCTTTCACTTTTCATTACTTTATATCTGTTTTCAAAGATGTGTTGAGTTATCCTGTTACGGATATTACTTGTTGCTCTCTTCTAGAAGTAAGTATCTATACATTATAACTCCGGTCATGGAGATTGAAGATATCTGTATTGGGAACTCTTTGATAAGTAAAAGGTTCTTTACAATAATTGCGTTTATTTACGTTAAAATAAATAAGTCTGGAATTAGCTACACTGTTCATTACCCGAGGGTTGGTAATTCTCTGTTTCTAGAAGCTTGAAGCTGTCTGACAAGGATACCCCACAGGCAATTGCTACACTCTAGCGACATCTGTCGGACTCTGGAGTAAGCTTTCTGACTAGTGCCATCTATCGCTTGAATACCCAACTTTTTACCATACATCACAGAGATGACTGCGAGGAAGTTAGAAATATACTTGTTAAACAATACCTATATGTAGTATTATATTACTATACATGTAGAAAATTACATGTGTGGTTAGTCTCTCGGTGATGGCGAAAGAGCAAATATAAATGTTTATGTCTTCTTCTTTCATACAGCGATGACGATAACAGCGATTATAAAAATGCAATCACTAAACAAATATATTTAAAAAGTTTAAGATTTAAATACATTCTTTTAAACTTATTTTTAAGACATTGGTAAAACAGGTTGTACAAAAATAAAAAAAATGGTCCTGCAAAGCTGCCACATGGCTACATATCCTAAAAATGCACGTATTACCAATTACTAAGGAATAAAGAGAATTATAATTATACCTAGAAAAGCGACATATTTATACCAGTGAGAAACAGCAAACAAGAGCGGAACTCCCATCCACAAAGTTAAGCCTTTCCATAAGATTAAAAAAAAAAGTGTCAAAAATCCTTAGCCACTTAGGCCTGCAGAAGTGTCGCCCTCAACCACCATGCAGCTGGTGGGCTGACGCATCTACCACCAAGACCTAGACAAACCTCACCCCATGAACCCGGGAACCCCTGGCAAGTCATCAAACGTAGGTACTCTGTCAAGCGTCTCTTAGGGTATGGCAGAAGTGTTGATTTTCCAATGAAAGGTTCCCGTGGCAGTGTACGCGGTACCATATCCGCCTTCCAAAATTACATACATACCAAACAGATGAAAAAATCACCGAAAGTAGCGAACCACTTGGGGTGACCTATGGTCCCGGGGCGGCGGTGCCCAAACCCGCTTTCCAAATTGATATTGGTACATACCTTCCTGTATTTACTAATTATATCAATATGATTATGACGTTGAAACTAGAAAACCTCTGTACCTATAATCATTGATTTTGTCGGTTTACTGGGAAAATATCCAAGGCATAAATATCATCATCAATTTCTAGGAAGGACAACCTCGTGCACCACTTATTTACCTATTATTTTCATGAATTAATGTGCGTACCTTCTCATTATCATATCAATGTAATATTGTAATGAAATTTATGAGAAATATGCATCAACCTCCTTACTAATAAATGCGTTTTAAATTTTACACAGCTGGTAAACAGCTATTTAAGATAAATAATTGTTGTTTATCAGTTGTTTATAAGCAAGACCATTAATATGTATGAAATTTTTGTGGCACCGGGTACCAGCTGCAGATTGTCATAATAATACGAACTTCTGATATGAGATGGCGCCAGATAAATGAAACAAAAAACCTTTTAACGTATCTGTAAGCTTTACATAGCATACCTTCATATAAATTCTTCGGGGACATTTCTCCATTTTCACAATGCTTCTTGGAAAACTCCCGCAGTGGTAGATACTCGCAATGAATATGGCTTTTGTGAAAAGCACGTCGCTTGAAATGGCTTTAGCCATGTTTTGGGACCAGATCTGAAAGCCCAGGTACTTCACCACATTCCTCTTCCCCGTTTCATTCCCTCCCCAGTCTACCCCTTTCAACAACACAATAGATCCAAATTGCTCCGGGAGATGGGACTCGTGCAGCATTCACATAAAACAATATATTTCCTGCGTACCGTTTAACTGTCAACCAATAAAACCGCTGGGATGTTTATATCGAAATCTCTCTATTGACTAGTCAATAACATACATTAATACCTGCGTATTTACAATAAGTTTGGCTGTCCGTGATTTTTTTTGTGATAAGCTCTTTCCTTAACCAAAGGAGGTTTAAAACAGTAATGAGGATAAGGTGAAATAATTCATATTGAAATGCAACTTGTAAGAGAATAAAGTTTTATTTAATAAATATATGTGTCACTAAACTTTGAAAATATGACATAATCGATAATAAACATATCGGAATATTGATGAAAGCAACAAGAATTTTTATTTTCGTTAATTCCAAATGTTTAATAAACGGCCTTAATCATGTTTTGACAAATGAATTCTACTAGATAATTAATCTAATATTTAATATGCCTAAAGTACGCTTACGTCAGGCTTGCATATACACGAAACACTGGTGGATTTATTTCTGCAGGTAACTACTCCCAATCAAAAAATGTACATGATTATTATCGACATTTGAAAAGCTAATACGTATACAATAATCTTTGGCGGAATACATTTCAAATGGAAAATAATGTATTTCGTTAAAATCAAAATCGATTGTTCCACTTGGCGGTCATTTTTATTGATGTCAAAGTTTTATTATTAGTTTGAATTTTTTAAATTAAAAATTAGCATAAAAATAAGTTATAGTGTATCAAAACATGGTGTTGAAAAAAGACGTCAAATTATGTGTTTTTAACGAAATGGCTACTAAAATGCATTATTTTCCATTTCAGTAAACTGAAACACTTACTTCTCATTATAATCTAACCGATACAAAGTGTTTTTAAAATTAAATGTGGGTATAAAGCATATGCTTATTTTCTGAATATTTAACATCCATTTCATTGGCCAGTCTGGGGCATAAGCATATAAGTCGAAAGTTAAGTAAGTAGTTAAGTTAAGTTGATTTATTTCTAATCGGTGTAGTAATGATCACACATTGGGGGTGATCTATATACTGGTTGCGGCAGATATAGCTCAAGCGCATGAACTGGGTGGATCGCTTCTAGTAGGGCACGTTCTGGAACAGGTAGGACACGGACTCTCCGTTGTGAGTGCGTCGGATGGCTTCCGCAAACATCATGGATACGTCGATGGTCTGCAAATACCAAACAGACAGTCAATAAATAATGCATTTATTTATTCATAGCACAGTCGGGCGGGACCTTGACGCATAATTCAGCCCGCATGCAGCCGATGAGAAACTGCCCGGCCGTTTGCTTATTTTAATCATCAGGAAATCGAAAGTGCAAAAAAAACACCGTTCATGACGTATCACGTTTATTTGCGTAAATTTTTATTAGTACCTACAATGAGCTTCCAGCAGAATAAGTGGCGACATTTGTGGCGGAGTATAAGCTCTACCTAAACCCTGGTTCTGGCCTACGATATTTGAGTGCAAATACCGGTACACTACACAGGAATATCGGGGATCTAGATTCGTCGTATAATAAATATAGAGTCGTTACACAAACAACAAAAATTAGAATCCTGAAGGAGCATCCATCTGTTATTTATACCAGGGCGGGTAATCGTGAAGAGCTCCAGACCCGATAAACAAATTCCAACAACATTTAAATTAAATATAATGGTACATGACATAATAGAACTGTGAATAACCGGACTTTAAGTTAATAAAAAGAACAAAGAAACAACAATCATTACGTACACCGAGAAAAAAAATCCTATTAAAAAAGTGATTAAATGTAAATTTCCTGATAAAATATTAGTATTTCCTAATAAATATCGCGACAATATCAATATTTATAAGAACTTGCATTCAGGCGTCATTCGCATTTAACTGATACTTTGTTAGGAACTCATTCGTTAAAGGCCCGCAGTACCGTTTTAAGCAGGAAAAAGAATAATTTGACCACGTTTTTAATAAATTAAAACTATTTTATATCAGTAAGTTTTCTCCGTGTAACCTATAACTATTTTATCATGTTCTGATTTACCCGGTTACCGAAATATATATAAGCTATAGTAGGTATGTATATTTGGCCTCATTTCCCCAGTTCTTCAAGCCTACAAATTTTTCCAAAAAATAGGATACCGTTATAATGTATATAAAACAAAAAATATTTTTTTTAAATTGTATAACCAAACACAAAAATATTACAATATAATTATAATAGTAAAAGGATTTTTTATTATCTCCCTTTTTTGCATCAAATAGAGACAATGATATTCTCACTGGGATCTCCCGTGCTGAGGATTTCATTTATATATTATTAAAATTTAGTAGCATGGATAACATGAGTTTTTCTAAAATAATTATTAATATTTTACCAGGTGTTTTTTTGTTCAGTTGAGTGGTTTCGGTTTGTATTAGGTGTCTATTGTAACGTATACTTCGTTTTTTAAGCTTTGGGGCGTCCCTCCATAGGTCGGCGAAGAATTGACAAAAACCGAGTGCTTTTATACTGCGTATAAAGTGTCGGTTCGCGTCGTTTGCAGTTGGTTCATCCCTTTTTACATTATTCGTGTTTCGGCTCGCAAGTGTACAATCAGCATAAAGGTCGAAACACATTATTAAAACCCGACGCGACCCGATGAAACGCGATGCGTGTTGAGTCGAATCAAATGTATTGTTCGACGCGACGCCATGTCGGATGTTCATAGTGTGTTTCTGGTCATAAGAAAACAATACATTTGATTCGACTCAACACGCATCGCGTTTCATCGGGTCGCGTCGGGTTTTAATAATGTGTTTCGACCTTAAGACCCTGTGAGTAAAAGTCCCTCGATGTTACATTACTATAGCGAAGTTTAATTTTTTGCGCAGGTTTTTGCAGCACTCGGTTTATGTCGATTCCTTGCTGACTCACTGGACGACGGCCTTATGTGGAGAAAGCTTTCAGTATCGCGTTAGTGATATTTTACTAAACAAAAATATAATTGAAAGGATGGCGATACTTGAAATAACTTGTCAGGTCAGACCTGAACAGCCAGAAAATTTTGGTTTTTATTTAATTTTCTTCAACGTTCCACCCTTTGAGTTCATAAAAATGAAAAAAAGCCTATCTGCGCTGAGACTGGACCTCAAATAAAGCACCAGACACTGAAGATAAAACTCGATAGAAGTGCGTTGAGGGTATGTCTGAGTATCCCGAAGTCGATTTTCCGCTCGACTTTTTTATACAATAAATTTCATTGGCCTAACTGGGGCCTACACGGAGAAAACTTTCTGATTCGAAATATTGTTGATTTATTAAAAATCTGGTGATATTATTGTCTTAAATCGGGACTGCAGGCTTTTAATGAATTCATTGACAGAGTTCGTAACAAAGCATCTGTTAAAAGCGAATTTTGTATGAGGACGGCGGAACACGTGTTCATATAAATATTGATATTGATATAGCGATATGGTTACTAATATTTTATCAGGAATTTGGAATGCTATCACTTTTTTAACATGATCATTTTTGTCTAAACAAAAGTTTTCTTTCAAATGGGTAAAGATCACACATTTAAGGATTTTTTGACATCAATCCATTATGAAGTTTCCCCAAATGTACGCCAAGTATTATAAATTAAGAAAAATAAAGATCACCAAACCGGTGACAGTGAGCTCCCTTCACTGTAAGCAATAATTATTATTGTTACACACAACCAGCTGCAGACGTGTCTTGAGCCAAAACTAAGGCTGGCCGCATACATACGTTTTCCGTATTCGATTTACGAATTCGTTTTCCGTATTCGGAATTCCGTGAGACTAGCGCAAACGTTCGTTTTTCTTCATTCGGAATGTATAAACGTCAGAACCAGTGTTGCCAACAAGGGCGATATATCGCCATTTAGGCTACTCAGAGCGAGAATCGGCGCCGAAAAAATTCTAGCCACCCCCCCCCCCCCCATGAAATTTATTTTTCTGGGGACAAATTTTATATTTTCTTGAAATTCTCTAGCCACCCTCCCCATGAATTTTTTTATTTTCTGGGGACAAATTTTATTTTTTTGAAATTCTCTAGCCACCCCCCCTACGAAATTTTTTTATTTTCACGTAAAAACATCAATTTTAAACATGTCCCACCTAACAGCAAATTCGGCTACTTTACGCTACCTTATGTATGAGAAACGGCGATATTAGGTCAAGATCCGTTGGCAACACTGAATTACGAATGGAAATTTCCGTACGTTTGCGTCGGCACAAACAAACTGTATGCAATAGCTGCGTTCCACATGACGTCATTAGGTTTTTTCCATTCGTTTTCTCCGAACGCACCGGCTGGCATTCGGAACGTGCGTAAGGAATTTGTTCCGTTCGGAACTAAAACGAACGTGTGCGGCAGTTAATGTATTTTCTACTGATTCCGTGCATTCGGATGTCCGAATACGGAAAACGAATTCGGAAATCGAATACGAAAAACGTATGTATGCGGCCAGCCTTAAGCTAGCTTTACATGGTACTTATTTCCATCCCTATCCAGAAATTCAGAAAATTCACTCATTTCAGAAATCAAAAGTGAAAATGAAATAGATGTATTTAAAAATGGCATCATCTTTAATATAACCATAGATCACATGAAAGAATTTGTATCAAAATGTTAAGATTATAATAAAAATACACGCCCAAATTCACAAAGCTAATAAATATACGTTCACAATAAGTAGTAAACGTCTATTCCCCCAGAAGTATATTTAACAATATATTGAATACATACCGAAATAAGCACGCGATATTTCTACATAATATAAATAGTTATAACAATGAGAGATCATTAAAATTTTTCAAATTATTCCCGCTATTAAACCGGACGAAAATCGGTATCAAAATAGATAACACTATATTTTTCATTTCGAATTCATATCAAAGGACGATCTGTATTGAATCTGACTGAAGGTATCGTCTAAACCCATAGATATATAACACCCATAGTAGACTACTACTATGGGTGTTATATATCATTGTCTAAACCGGCTATTTTTTAAAGTAAGTAAATTTTTTAAGCATGTATACATATTTATGATCAGTCAATCAAGTCAAATTACTTCAATATTTAGCGTTGTAGTTATATATAGTAATAATAATGCATGGATTCTATTTTATTTGTTAAAAGTATTACAGACTTTATAACCCAAAAATGTCCCCTGATAGAGGAACGATTGCGGCGTTAAAAAAAATCATAGTGCTATTTTTAATATATATATATATTTTTAATTGATTTATTGCTTCTCGATGTACATAAATCATATTTTTTCTCATAAGAATCAACCTCACTAGGACTAACACTTAATAGAAGTTACACACTGTTTTTAAATGGGAATTCCTGCAAATTTGTTATATTACAACACTCAAATGACATGGAAATGCTGAATTTGTCAGACAGACATAGCCCAGAAATGCTTGCATTGATAAGCCTTCGGATTTTCACTACGTAATACTAGAAGTCGGGATTAATTCCAGAGAAGAAATTCTGGGACTAACTCCCATATGAATACTAATGGAGGGAAATAATTACACCTAGTCAATAGATATTTCAATTTATCACTAAAAATACAAAATGGTGTTACTAAAGCAGTTCAGTTATGTAAAAGATTTTTTTTCACTAACCCTTCATGGGAGGCAATGAGGAACATAATTTACCTCAACGCCTATGTCAGGAAAGGAAGGAGAGGAAGTTCTGGTAAGGAAAAATGTATGAGTTTTGGGTCTAGGAATCAGAGTGTGACGGACGAATGATCTATACCTCCCGCCGAGGCGCAGGGCGATGGGTCAAAAGAGAGCAGCTGGAGAGGTCAGAGGGTTTCCTGAAACCAGCCTCTCCCGAACCGAGGTGCTTCCTGAACCCACGTCACCCGATGAACCCGGGCACCCCCGCTAAATCACCAAACGTGGCGACCTATGACAATGGTTTGCCAATAAATGATTTCCAGGGCGGCGTTACCCATACCGCCCTCCCAAATTTATTTATGGATAATAACTATATATAGTGTTTAATTACCAATCAAGTGTAAATTATGCGTTATATAATGCGTTAATAAATAAATCAATAACATTTTGTTTTGGATCATCGAAGTTTTTTGTCCTCGAAAAAAAAGGATTAAAAAAATATACAACAGAAGATAAATATTTCCTCTAATAATTTTTCTAATAAAGTTTACAGAAGTGAAGTGCTCAAGTTCGATAAAAAATGTAGAAGAAGACGATTTATTATTTAGTGAAAAATATTATGGCTTAAAAAACATTTATTCATAAAGACCGGTTATTCCCAAAGTGGTTTATATTGAAAATGGGGGGATGGTTTTTTTTGCTGGCAGCTACTATTTAGTTTTGGCCATGGAATAAAGAAGAAAAATAGAAATGCCTCCCATTGATATGAAACAAATGTTCCTTTATCCCAATAGCCTATCGTTCTGTCTTACTATCACTGATAACGTAGATCTCCATCCCGTTTGAATTTCGTAAAAACAGTTTTGTATTGGATTGATATTTGGATCACGAAACCGTCCACAAAGAGTTTTTTGTGCTCTTCTTTATTCTATGGTTTCGACCTACTCTTCGGCAATTTTTACAAAATAAACAAAATACCTACAGCTAATCACAGTTATCTAATTAAAATACTTCGAACGGAAATTTATCAGAAACGACATCTATAATTTATTTAAGGATTTAAGTCGAAGAAGCATTTCATTGTGAATAAAATACATGATCTATACAATGCAAGAAATGGTTTCACCAATAAAACCAAAGATGTCGCCTACGTTACCAATGAAACAAAATACCAAAAAAATGTTTAAAGCTTGGTTTAAACATTGAAACTTGGTATAAAAATATCATTGACAAAAACATCCACATCCGTTTACAAGTAGATATACTCTTCTCATTTATTATAAGTTTTTGGCAGTATTTAAAAAAGTTAAAAGGCCAGTTAGCTTTTATGCAATTAAAGAAAATTAACGCGTATTTATTTAGGTTGTAGCTTTCTAATTTATGTACTTTATGCAGGAAAGAATAATAGTACCGAATTAGGAGAATAACTACTACTACTGTTGGGGAAAAGTCACAATAGTAATAGCAAGGCTGTATTTGGCGGTTAACCGCCCGGGAGCGGTGTTTTTTCAAGAAAAAAAATATACCGGTTAGGTGTAATTTTTAAAAAATGTTGATTTAAATGCGGAACGTAAGACCGGAAGCACGGTCATGGAACCCAATTATTTCCACTTTTTATGTGTCATATTATGAAGCACCGATTCCTGAGGAGTGTTATTGTAACTATTGGCGGCCGCTGCCCTGAAAATTGCCCGTCGACCTCGACATCGTACTTGAGAAAAATGTTAAGACATTTTCACCACTGCGCACGCTAGAAGAGCTGTCATTGGACCACCTGCTGAGCTTCAAAATAGGAGACTCGACTCAAGACACACACATACCTCTCAAATAAGTAAGCTCATACACAATCAAGCTTCCCGAGTACGTTATATCGCTCATCAAGGACACAAATTGCCTGCGACACATGTACGATATTTCAACAACAACTGCAGAACAAGAACAAGAAATTGCAGATTTCAAGCGTGAAATTTGGAATAAAAAAGTCGCATCGTTCACGCCAAAGGACAATTCCCTATGGAAAATGGTAAGCGCGCTGAGACACGATCCCTCCTCTACCGTAACTAAACGGCTCAGGGACGGCGCTGTGGCTACAAGAAAAAGCGGACACGCTCGCCGACGGATTCGAGAGAGCCTACGCGGCTACGGACGGCCTTTGCGACCAGGTTACGGACCAAATCGTAGCTGAATCTCTACGAGATCTGAGCGAATTAGAGCAGATGAACGCTGTCGACATCCACTTTGCTACGCCGAGCAAGAATGCAGTCACAATCAAGCGATTGAAAACGAATAAAGCGCCGGGAAGCGATCAAATACACAACATTTTACTTTAACATCTCCCTCAAAAAGCCATCATTTACACAAAAAAACTGTTCAATGCCTGTCTCATAACCGGAAATTTCCCCCAGATGTGAAAATCGCCGACCGTGCTGTCCTTTGCAAAGGCGACCAAAAACAGAACCCAGCCGACAAATTACCGACCGATCAGTCTACTATCTACGTTGATAAGGTATTTGAACAGATTATCCATACTTTTTGGATTATACTCAACAGGCTTGTTCCACACCACGACGACAACAAGACTTTGCCAGACGAGCAGTTCTGCTTCAGAAAGAGGCACTCCACAACCCACCAACTCACAAGAGTAGCGGAATTGATCTCAAGAAAGTTCAACAAATACCGCTTCACCGCCGCTGCGCTCCTAGATCCAGAGAAGGTATTCGACACCGTTTGGATAGAAGGGCTCGTGCACAAGCTGCACCGCACCAACACGCCCATATAACGAGACTGTTACAGTAATACCTGAAGAATAGATCCTTCAGAGTTTTCATCAGGAACGTGCTATCATCAACGCGTGATATTCCAAAAGGCGTGCCACAAGGAAGTTTGCTGGGACTCTTCCTCTTCATCCTGTTCACATACGACATCCCTCGAGACGAGAGATGCAACCTATTTATGCAGATGACGACAAACTCTGGCCGCTATATACCTACAGAGGGCGCTCGACGCGCTCGTAGAGTACTACAAAAAATGGCGCCTGATGTTAAACAATTTGAAAACCGAAGCCATCATTTACACGAGGAAACGGTAGAAAAGACCTGACCATGGACTCGCACCTCAACTGGAAATCTCACCAAGCTAAGATGCACGTGCGCACGCGACAGGCAATTGGCGCGATGAAGCCGATTTTCAACAGAAGAAGCCCTCTACTTCCCAAAACCAAACTCCTCGTCTACTACTCACTTATTCGTCCGGTACTGTCTTATGCGATACCCGTATGGAGCAGTATCTCACACATGGACCACACGAAACTACAGACGCTTCAAAATCTGTGCATTAAAGTCACATACAACACGAGAAAAACTTGAAGAGACACGACCGAGAACAAATACCGACTTTGTACAAATTTACACACAGAATGACTGAACGTTTTTACAAATCACTCGGACTTAAAAATAAACACATACGAGACATCGGACATTACAATTCAATTTACCTTTAGGTACACACACAGACGCTCTGAAAACATCCTAATGGACCACGACCATACCTGGTCTGACTCAGATTCAGACGCGGACAAATAAGCAACGAGCAGTAAGTATTTCCTAATATCCCGACTTCCCTATCCATATATATTATTTTTATTTATATAATTTTTATGTGTATGTTTATTCTCTATCTTTCCATAAGTATATATCAAAATAAAAACAGACACACACACACACCCTCACACACACACACACACCCACACACCTCAAAATGCAGGACATCATATACCGATGTTACTGAAGGCCGCCTCTATTTCTAGTTGACAGACGGCCGTTTCTTCCTGGGTATGGTTTTCTGTGATTTCGCATATTCCCACAGGCGAATGCGGTGGAATTCCCCATAGTAAGGCGTAGCTGAATTCCCCCCTCCATTACTATTGATATTATCAAAATTATTAGATCTCTCTAATTTGTCACCAAAAATATAGTTACAAAATAAAAAAAAATCGAAAATACAAGCTTGTATTTGAAATGCAATGAGATTCAAAATTCGTACAATTATAATATCCCGTATAATCACGGGTCTATTATAATATCTATTATTATATCAGCTCAACATGATTCAACGTCATGGATTGGGTTGAGGCGGTTTTGGCTGAAAGTGCAAAATGTATGAATGAATACGTTACATAATATTATAATGATGTACACGCCACACTGTGTCCGGAATGAATAGTATTATAAGCGGTAAAAAGGTGAATCGACATCACACATAACATAACATAAATAACCAGAAAAACACTTTCTTTTCGATCATTTAGATTATTTTTTTGCAAGTTTAAAAAAAACTTTTAGAGTCGGGTGTACCCTTCGACGCGTTATTCCTCCATGGACCACGGCTGATATTAACCCCTGGCGACTGATTTTTTAAAAATTTGACCTAAAAAATTCCAATTTGCGACTCAATTACTCAAAAACGATAGCTCAAATCAAAAAAAAAAACCGTAAAATTGACACCAAATGTGATGTAGATTCTCCAGTTTCCTGCTTGTACTTAGAGTTTTACCGTGTATATTGTATTTATATAGATATATTTAATACTCCTTGTATACTGTTCGAGGTTCAAGGTGAAATGTGTGGTGGTTAGTTTGTCGGTACCTGTATCTTGGGACAGTTCTTGATGTGACCTTCCTGCGGAATGGTATTGGAGACCACCACGGCCTCGAAGGGCGCACTGTTGATGCGCTCGATGGCGGGGCCCGAGAAGATGCCATGGGTTAGGATGGCATAAACCTGCAAAATGTATCAGTTAACAAAATACTCTTTATTACTACTACTTATTTTAAAAACTATATTGTTAAAAATGGACGTTTTGCTGTAAGCAAAAATTTATTAATAAAATATTTTTAAAATGCGTGTTAATTAAGTTGATAAATAGATTGTTATAGACAACGAGTTTCCACTCGATCGAATGTCGGGAAATGGTTTAATTTCCACATGGAAGATTCCAATTCATTCATTCATTCATTTATTTATTCAATAAAGAAAACAAAATCAAAATTCAAATAATAGACTATTTCAAAAAAACGGTAATATAGGTTACATATATTTTTAAAACATTAAAAAGCTGATATGCAAGTCTCCACAAAAAATGCCAATGAGGTAGCATAGGCAAATAGGTACCAAGAATGATAGAATACCGACTTCCGCATTCCATACTGGCGGCCCATCCAGTGAGGCTGTGAGAGAATGGGCCCGCAATGGACGGAGACCACAGAAGTGGCCTCACCCGAATAGGAATATGGGAAGAAGAAAGTATGAAATAAATTGTTTTCTTGTAATTACCTTGGTGGCGCCGGCTTCCTCCAGCTTCTCTGCTGCGTAGCAGATGGTGCCGCACGTGTCAGCCATGTCGTCCACGAGGATGGCCACCTTGTTTTTGACCTCACCCACGAGCACCATGGATGCCACTTCGTTGGCGCGCTTGCGCTCCTTGTGGATGAGCGCGAAATCCACGTTGAGGCGGTCCGCGATGAACGTGACTCGCTTGGCGCCGCCCGCGTCCGGCGACACGATCACGCAGTCCTTCCAGCCGGCGATGTTCTCGCGGATCCACTTGTTGACCGCCGGCTCTGCCAGCAGGTTGTCCACGGGGATGTCGAAGAAACCCTGGATCTGCGAGGCGTGCAGGTCCATGGTGATGATGTGGTCAGCGCCCGCCACCGACAGCATGTTGGCCACCAGCTTTGCCGAGATCGGCGCTCGGCTCTGCGCAGTCAAACAACAATAGATATAACTGTGTGCTTGTACTACATACCTCATACCTAGGCCAAATTCTGGTAGCATAAACTTTTGTAAGTGTTAACTCCTTACGCTAATTTGTTTGGTTTTGGCAATAAATAGCTATTACCCGTAGAGTCAATTTATTCGCTTTTCGGAACAGCTCATAATGGTCTCATTGAAATCGTCGTGTTTCCCTTACCGTCATAGTTAGAAATACAAAATAAACAGTATTAGAAAGAGAAAACACCAAGCTTTATATTAGAAGTTAACCACAGCATAATTGACATGTGCACTTATGTGAAACCAAAGGCTCCGACCACATGTTTAGAAAAAAATATGTTTTAGATTATGTGTTTAGACTAAAAATGTAAGATGAGCCATTTTTAAACATTTTTATGTTTGATTTCAAAAAATTTATATTTCATAAAATTATAAAGTTTATTTATAATAATAAAATTTAAAAATGTATTTTATGACCTTTTTAAGATTTTTTAGTTTACGGATACTTTTAGGAATATCCCATTTATTTGGAAGCTGAAGCTTGAATGATAAGCGGAAATACACACAAATGCTCAGACTTTCACTTCATCTTTAAGAAATATAAAGGTCATAATGCCATAATTATATATAATAGCAAAAGCATGTACCGCATCTCAAATGCTGTGAGGATGAAGTGAGTGGGAGGGGTACGTGATGAGGAGAAAAAGTTTGGAAATGCCAGGCTATTTTGCTGAGAAAACTTTCCGAAGGGAGGTAAATAGGTATATTGATTATTGGCATGCGATTCCCACGAGTATTATAGGCCCTCAAACCGCGAAACCATATATGCAAAAAAAGCCGTCACAAAACACCTGGAAGATGTTAAACATCAACATTGATTTATATTGAAGGAAGTGAAAATTAGGTTTTTTATGCTCAACACAAAACATATTATTTTTAAGCAGTAATCTAAAAGAAAGTTAAATCTTTATGTACAGGTGTGTTTTAGGCTAACAATTATTGCTTAAAAATAATTTTTTAGCCTTTGTGCTGTTCACATAAACCTTGATTCATAAATATTTGTTTATCATACAAAATTTTAATATTTGAAAATTTAATATATTTCATCAATAAATGAAGATGTAACATATCACGAAGACACAACATATCGTGACATATCACGACTCCATCTAGAAGGCGTTTTTGCATCTACAAAAATAAATTTGTTTTCTAGTGAAAAATATCTAAGAAGCTATAATTGTTGAATGAAAAATACCAATAAATAATTAATAATGCTACGGTTTCGAATAAGCCAACGAAGCGCAATTGGTAGAGCACCTGACCAGCAGTCAGAAGGCTGCTGGTTCAATTCCCGTCGACGGCATGTATATTTTCTCTGAAGATTTTTTAAATGTCTATAGTGTTTCAGGGTAATAATTATTGCTTAATAATTATACTATTATTTGATTGTAATTAAAATGTACACAAATAAATAGTTACATACTAAAATTACTTCCAATAAATAGATGCATTGCCAATTTTAGTGAGAATAGAAGCAAATGCCGCACGTTTTGGCAGCTGGGTGTAAAGAGCCGACGAGTCACGAGGCTGGCCGAATGAAGCATCGTCCTGCCTTGCCACGCTTGCTACGCAAGACTCGGTTTTGCCCGGCGATATAAACATCTCCCTAACACCCAACCTAACCTAACCTAACCCCTGGCCGACAAAAGTAGAAATGAAATGAAATGAAAATAAAATCAGCATGCTTTCTCATCTCTGGGCGTTCAGGATGGAATTTATAAGAAGATGTACTATGAAAATGCTATTAATGATGTGTAGAAAAATGTAACAATAACATGTGCATAAATAGGTTATTTCTCCTCTATAATATAACATATTATATAGGTACGTATGATTATGTGACATACTGACTTCCAAATCAAGCGGTGGACGAATCGGAGAAAACCAATTTACAAAAAGGAACAACGTGTAATGAAAAATGTGATAAATATATGAAGATAAAAAACAAAGCACAATGAAAAACCAAGACCGAACGCTAAATATTAGATTAGGCACTGAAGAGATACACTGATTGAAGTGTGTTGTGTGGATGTCAAAATGCCCGAGGTAAGATTTTCCTTGTTTACTTGATCACACATATTATTCAAATAACGAAATTCTTTTTAGAACGGATAATGATTTTTTTTTACTTTCCAGAGCTATGGAGTCGAAACGTCTTACGTAAAATGGAGAATCAGTTGTCTCTCAAATTACTTGTAGGAATTACAATATTTATTCGGTGTTCTCTGTATCGCCCTAGTGAGACCACCATTCATAAATAAAACTGTGCTTACGAAGGCTTTAGCCATGTTTGGTGAAGAGGCCTGAATAGCCATGTAATTAGCTTCTTCCAACCTTCCTCTTCACCATATTCCTCTCTTTCCCACTAAGATTAGCCACGCAACATATCCCAAAATTGGGGGTGCCCTAGCAAAACCTCCTAGATCACAAGGCCGGGACACTCATTCAAAGCAGTCTCCTAACTTGTATGGGATTTTACAAAAAAAATCGTTTTATTTTTTTTTCAAATTATTCTGATTTACTAAAAGATCTTGTAATGTTTTAGTTCATTTAAAAAAAAAAATAAAAGTAAGTTTTTTGGAGGTTCTTTCCTACAAGTTAGGAGGCTGATTTGATTCGGTTTCCCGGCCGTATGATCTAGGAGGTTCTGACCCTAGTCCCAATGGATTTAAGCATTTGAGATCTTTTTTTTCTTCTATCTGCAATAGTATTTTTTAAGATTCTGTGCTTGACGATCAGCGATATATTATGAATTGTGACCAAGAATCTAGAGTGCATATTGACGCAACAGTATGCGTCCCTTTTAACTTGCTGTCCATCCCCTGTCCTTTTCTGACAGTGTTGGAGTCGTACAGCTATAGAATTAGAGGCGCTTTTGTGTATTTATATCTCGTCGCAGCGTGTTTCACTATAAGAACACGATTAGCGGTGGACTAGACAATAACATTGTTATTAATAAGATGGTGTTGACTAGATAATAAAAAAATAAATTTCAATAGAATTTTCTTTAATTTTCGAGTTAGAATTGCAAATGGAACTTGTGGGAATTGTTATTTCTCTCTTCCCTGGAATATCAGCACCTATGGTGGGTATTTTAGAACGTGTGCATCGGCAACCCTAGTTAGGTCACTTTTGTTCACGATTACCAATCGCCCGCTATATGCCGGCAAACTTGATAGGTATTCATATTGAGTGATTTTTTTCTCTCTGTAATGTTATAAAAAATAAAGTAGGTATAATAAAGACATCTAACACCAACAACCGTAGAAAAGGAGGTAAAAAAGTAAAAAAAAAAATTTTCGCTTCATTGTCTCATTTAAATACAGGGTTTTCCAATAAGAGGTGTTAATTTGAATAGCCCGCTATTTCGGTAGATGTTACTTTTAAATCTGTCATTTTTTAACATTTGACAAGTAAAAACTACGTTATTAATAAAAATGGAACGATACACGCTTCAACAACGCATTGAAAATATTAAAATTCACTTGAGTGAATCAAATGCAAATCATCTTGAGTGATGAGGCCCATTTCCACCTCGGTGGCTTCGTCAACAAGCAAAATTGTCGCATCTGAGGCTCGGAAAACCCAAGAGTTAATGTTGAAAATCCTCTCTATTCTCAACGTGTGACTGTTTGGTGCGGTTTATGGTCCGGTGGAGTCACTTTTTTGGACCTTACTTTTTCGAAAATGAGGCTGGAGCAACAGTTACGGTGAATGGATTACGCTATCGAGAGATGATCAATGATTTTTTATGGCCGGAATTGGATGGTATTGATCTGGACAACGTTTACTTTCAACGAGACGGCGCTACGTGCCACACAAGCAACGAAACCATTTATCTTTTACGATTGAATATCAAAATAACACCTCTTATTGGAAAATCATGTATAATACATCAATGACTGGTGTGCATTCCATATTCAATTTTTACAACGCTATTCCTCTGTTGTGTTTGTCATCACTTTCAAAACTATAATATAGATTACAGTCCACCGTATAAAATATGAAAAATTCGAAGACAAGTACTGCGATTACAGTGCATCTGTTGATTCATATAAATCTAGTGTTGTTTGTTTTCGAGATGATACAAACCAACACCGACGTAGGAGTTCCAGCGTAATTACGCTAGAGCACCAGATAAACTTCTGACCCACGCCGTCATTGTTCATAATATTATGGCAGAGTTGTCACATTTTCTTTGACCCATATTCGTATATTGCACTATATGGCGAGAGAATTATAATCATTGCACTGTGGCTAATTTCGAGGTTGGAAAAATATTGAATTAATTTAGGTTGGGATGTTTCAACCTCCATCGCGTTATTATACTTGGCTGATCTAGGACCAAAATTCATTATGGCTATTTGGTTATATCGTAGATTTGATGGTCTTCAAATGTAGTGGAGTTTGAAACACCCCAGCCTAAATGTGAAAACTATTATCACAAAATCTTTTCACCAGTAATTAGAACGTTATAGCACAAAACACGATCACAAACTCAAATAAACAAATCGTCATCTACTCGTACGACTAAATTTGTAATTACAATACATCGCGTATAAGCAAAACAACGTATTTCCTAGTAACCTAAAACATTAAACAATGGCAAAAGCTATTAAAGGATATTTTCTCAACAGTTTTCAGCCCAATGACACAATCTTTCTTTGGAACTCTCTTCTAATAGAACTTCTGTAAATCTTTCTTAATGTAATGTATTTATAAAATATTTTTCAAATAAAAATCTGTCTAGTATGTTTTAAAATCTATATGCACTCTTCATTGATTTTTTTTATTGAATTCATCGGGAATAGTGTATTTTTAATATTATTGTTATTATTTTGTAATATATTATCACTTAATTAACTTACCTTGATTTGGGACCTAGTAATTTCTAATCATTAAATTCAAATTAAAAGCCATGATTATTGAGTTAGTTTCACTGAATGGATAACCCCTCAAAATGTGATCTATACCGACTGATAGAAAACTGATGTCCCCAATAGTGTTCATACGACCTTTTGGACTATAAGTACTATGTAAATGAATTTGTTTATCTACTCGAAATATTGATGAAAATGTTTTACCAATCTCATCAAAAGTAAGGGCAAAAAGATATAACGTTGGGCAAGTAGACACGCCAACAACACATTTCTGTAGGTCTATCTATTCAGGAATAATTTGCTATAAAAATAATATATTTTTAAAAATTATGGATAGAATTTTATGGAGTTGAATGCAAAAACGGTTAATTCTTCAAGCGCTTATAGTTCTATTGAAAATCCGATTTATGCGTCGTATTTGAGAAACAGGGAGAGGTTTAAACGGCGACATATGCGACAGAAAGAGAGGTTACAGAGCAGCTCCCAGCTGCAGGAATCCGGCAGGAGAATTTGTGTGCTATTAAATTGTTAGGATGATGAATTTCTGCACCCAGTAAAATCACTTAGGTTGGGCTGTATCAACCTTCGTCACTTTCAATTATTGACATTTGTACGGTCCACGATAAACGGGTCACTCACGACCCGTTTCAGCGTTTGATCAATTTTTAATCATCAGTCAAGCATAACGGTAACGATATAATACTTTATGTATCTAATTTTTTTCAAAAGCTGAAACAGGCTGAGAATCGAAAGTTAATGGGGGGCGTTCAAAATTCGAAAGGGCGTTAATCGTCCATTTGATCGTCAGTGAAATGCGACAGAGGTTCAAACATCTTGATTAGTACCCAGCAATCAGCAATAAACTCACCAAGCGTACTTATCACCGGTGCTAGAAAACATGCGACTTCAAATTACCCGAAATTTCCATTCGTTGGACTTCATGTTCCCGCTGGTCTGGTCCCAGTCTCCCTCTCCAATACTCTGCTAAATATTACTACAATGTTTTTACGTATTTTTGAAAACGTTGTAATTTTGTCGACGAATAAACAATACTTCTCGAATTGTAAATATCAAAATATTAGGAGAAAACATAAATAGCTCAAAATGATAAGAATGAACCCCGCAGAGCCCGATCGGACGAAATGAGAAACGACGCTAACCACATATCATTGCGTACTATCACGTGTTTACAGGGGATAAGCAGAGGAAATGATTAGCCATATATAATCTGTCTTGTCACACTCTCCTTTCCCAATCCGCATTCACACACCCCCTTCTATTATTCCTGATATTATAAACCTGTGGCCATCCACCTGGCCACAGATTCTTGCACCTGAAAGCCAAACAGTCCCACCTAACTTGCAGACTAGCGACACCTTCACCTTGCAGACAACCGCCGATCTCACCGTGCGTCGTCGGACCTATTTTCGTTCCTCGGTAGGACCAGTCATAATTAGCTAATTTAATACATAAATCACCTTTCTCACATTCACCGTTTGATAATATAATATTGATACTCGAGTTCAAACATCACACTTTTTAACCAACAAAAATACGAGTAATTGGGATTACAATATTTCACACCGAATATATTGCTTATTTCTTTGCTGTGAGCTCTGGAACAATTTATTGACTTCCATAAAATGTGGGGGTGCCCTGGCAGTATTATTTATTCGTCGACGATGTACATTATAAACTTTTTAAATCGATGAAATTTCATGTTCAGTAAAATTATTAAATCACATTTTTATAAAATACAATATTGTCAGGTAAATAAAATTAAAATGTTTGAAATGCATAATAAAAGAATTATTAAACGTGTTAGACTTCATTATTGCAGTTTCATCAAAATAGATAAGGTTGTGACTTTTTATAAAGTTAGTGCGCCATCTTTATTTCGCAACGTGTGAAATTAAAATTTCTAAGCATAACAACAACACTATGATAAAAATTCCATACTTCCCGGAAGAAGACACAAAACATAATATTTGTGCAGGGTGTTTTAAGGGAACGTACATGACTTACTTTAACCAATGATTCCTGACATTATTTTGAGTAAAAAATGTAAATGTTTTTTACATTTTTTGAAATGCCCAGCCCTCCACACCGACCCTAGATGTCCAATTCCTACTGATTTTCCATGTTTTTTGTTGGAAAAAAATATGCATTTTACAGGAGGTTAAAATTTCATTAACATTTTAAGTAAAATTTATTACTAAGAACTAACAGTTTTTACTAAGAATATAACGTGCCCAAAATGTTCCACATGTTGCCAAGTAACATACAAATTGTAAATTCCCAAATAGATTCAATATGCTGAAAACATTGCTCATGAGTAGAAATACTTTATACTAGTCATTTATTTCTTAAAATTAGCGCAATATAAACATGCACTCAAAAATTATTTTTCCATAATGTAACTTTATATACGCAATATGGACATGTTGAAATGAAATGATGATATTTCTCATTGTTCTTTTTTTGTTATTTTTGGTTGTGATACACAAAATAATTGTATGTTATTTTTAAGTTTAAAACTACTGTAATGTAATAATATTATTTTTCTTACTTTGTACTCTATTATATGTTTATTTATAAAAGGCAGTATAGCCGTTTATGTATTTAAAATAAAAAATAAAAATCACTATCAATCAATAGTTGTTATTTATTAGCATGTAGATTTAGTGTTATTTTAGATTATGTGTGCCAATAATACAAATCTGAATATCTTATAAGTAGTAATAATATTATGTGTATTTATAATTAGTAATAATATTATGTATACATATTTACTTTGTAATTGAACAAATGCATCTTGTTGACAAACTGCTTAATTTTAATTTAACGGGATAATACTTTAAACATCAATTTAAAAATAAAACATACTCAAATAGTACTAATGTTAGGAATCATGTGTTAAAGTAAGTCAAGTACGTCCCCTAACACTTTTATAAGGAGCCAGTTGAATAAAGGGTAACCGTCGAATATGGTTCTCTTCTGAGAGTAATATTGGAGGAAAAACTGTGGAAGTAGAATCTGGAAAGAAAGCCCTCTCAAAAAAAACTTTATGTTATAAGCAACGAAAAGGAAACAAAAAAACTGTGGTTTGTTTCTCTTAAAGAAACCATCTTTGAGAGAAACATAGCAGAAAAAGCTTTGTAAATTATATACCTCCTTAGAAGAAAATATCTTGGGAGAAAACCGCTTAAAATGGCATTTTTGAAATATAAATCCCGGCAAAAGTCCCTTAAAAGAGGGCCAAGGCTGAACAAAGTAATTGGTTGATAAGTAAGTTCTTGCCTTGTCTTTTTTGTCTTGCCGAGCGTAAGGGAAGCAGGGAATGACTGCGGTCACTCTGGACGCCGAGGCGATCTTACACGCGTTGATCATGATGAACATTTCCATCAGGTTGTCGTTGATGTCCCCGCAACCACTCTGAAGGATGTACACGTCCTCGCCCCTCACGGACTCGCCAATCTCCACGCTGTGGACAGCAACACAACCATATCAACACTTAGTGCAAAGGAAATCTTAAAGAAAGTAGGAAGTATATCCGCTTAATTATTGTGTAAAAAGTGATAATCCTAAATAACTGTGAAATCCGTGACCAAACCACCGTAATTCGAGAAAAAGAATCAACACTTTAAAACAACTGATGATTACAAGTACATTATATTTTATTAAAATAATTATATTGGCAGAAAGGAAAGAAACTGAAATGAATACAAAACATGAGAAGCTTGGGCCTTGGGACTTGGCATATCAAGAGTAGAAAGAATAGAAGTATAAATTTATATTTATCTCCGTTACATAATAAACAAATATTTGGGACTTGGCATATCAAGCAAGAGTAGAAAGAATAGAAGTATCAATTTATAATTATTTCCGTTGCACAATAAACAAAGAATTTACATTAATTTGTGCTATTCATCCATGATAGCTAATGTGCCTATTCATCTATCGACATTCATAGGCATTGTTGGCTAAAACTAGACAAAAAAATCGAAAACCTTCATTCCTTACAAATATAATTATATTTTAAAATATTTTTTAAAAATTAAATGACTACATCGAAATAATTGAGAAAGATTTTCCTGCCTTCCTCTCCCCACAGTTGTTGTGTGTGAGAAAATTCAGCATGGCGATAAGAAAACTTTACTTAAAAATTATAAAACATAAATGAAAAGGTCACCAGGTCTCCAGGTTGCTGAATTTCTTGGTCACGACCCGGCCAAGGTCGATTCCGAGCCTGTCCACGATCTTCTGTGCCAGGATGGGGTGCGAGGAACCGCCGAAGACCTTGATGTTAGGCATCCTGCTCGCGAGCTTCTGTAGCTTGTCTCGGACTCGGACTGCGCTAGCGGAGAGAAGCGAGCTGTCAGCGACCCGCGCGGCTTGATTGCTTTCTGGATTCATATGTCTTCTGGCCAGCGATAAATCAAATGACTACTATAAACAAACACCGCACTGTCTAGATAATTTCCCTATATCTAAGGGAGAAAACGTAATTTTAGGGAAAAGTTAAAAAGCACAAAATCTATGTAAATTTTCACTTCAAAAGGTTTTGTATTCAAAATTGTTCAATTGTTCAACATCTCGCGAAATTTCGAAATATTCTGGGAAAAGCTGCAGTTGCAACAATCGTGACGTTATTATTTTTTTATATATAATATTTGTATTTTTTACAAACAATATACAATTTTTACATGTTATTAAGAAAAATAAAAATAGCCTTCCTCATTATAAACAGACAATTCTCTTTGGTGAGGGAATTCAAGCGCAATTAATTAAAATCACGAAAGTAAGTCACCATAAAATATTGTAAGATTTATCAAAAACAGAATAATATAATTATAAATATTTATGCAACCGTAGGCAATATTCGTTTTGTTGCCGTATCTGCACATTATTTGTTTATATTACACAAAATATCTCATATCAATAATGCTTACAGATATTATTTTTGTGTTTTTTGGTACAACTCAACAAATATATTTTTTCAATAATACTTACACGTAATCAGTACATTATTTTAAGTTCTGCTGAGTACAGTTATTTTTGCGCATGACAGATGTTTTATATTTCGAAGAAATGTACACGCGTAAAATATTATTATGGTAATAAGAGAACGAAATTTTAATATGTCGTTATATTTCCCCCTTGCATATTTTAATAGCTGATATTCATATGAACCAAAGGTTCACTCTGCTGAATTATTGAGATGCACCGATCTAAAAAGGGAATACGCAATAATTCTAGTACATCCCAATCGAAACGAAATTAGATGAATAGCAAGAAGAAAAAGAAAAGGCAAGAAGACCGAGAACAGTAAGAAGAGAATGAAAAAGTAGAGAGTGAAGTGCAAGAAGGATGCGAAGAAGAACTAGAAAAGCATGAACTAGGAAACCAGAGCCAATAAGTAAGTATTAGCCTTGCTGCACCCTTTGGGGTCGTAATTTATTAAACATTGTGTTGTTAATTTGGACGTAATTTTTTTTAGGTAATCTAAACCTTTAAATAGTGGCGAATATTACAGTTTTCTTGCACACCGCTTCTTTATGTTCACCGTGTTGCTTGCAAAACTTTTAGGGTGACTGCATTATTATTTGTGTAGAAAAGAAACGCAAAACTTTTCAAATTATATATTTTTGTAATGTGAAACGTATTATTATATTACTATTATTATATGTACTATTCTTTTTAGTGTTTTACAATTTTTGAAGTATAAGTTATTTAACGGGAAAAAACATATGTAGGTATTCAGAGAATGATTTGTTTTAAAACACTCAATACTTTCACAAAGTAGTATTCATGATGAAACAATTTCAAACATTTTCCAAGAAAAATTAAATGAGCAATAATCTTTTAAAGAAAAATACAAGTACCTACATATTGAATTATTTGGAGGGTTCAGAATAAACCGAAGTAGCGCAATGGTGGAGCAGCTGACCGGCAATCATAAGGCTGCGGGTTCAACTCCCGTCGACGGCATTTCCTTTTTCACGGAAGATTTTTTCAATTTGTACGGGTGTTTCAGGCTCGTAATTATTGCTTATAATAATGTGTTATCCTTTGTGCTTTGCATAAAAACCTTGTCTATAAACATGAATTTATCATAAATAAAAAATATTATTATTTTTATAAGCGAATTTAAATATAGATTAAGTTAATTGGTACCTACCAAAATAATTGTGTATTGAAAAAAAACATACATTTTCATAAACATAAAAACTATGGTCGAACAGAAAAACAGGTAAAGTTTCACGCGAAGGTTGCCGACTTAAAATACAGTTTATTGACAAAATATGTTTTTGTCTTTAGCACTGAATTTAAATATCCTCAAAACTGAATTTCAAGACTGAATTAAAATGCGTAATCAAAAATATGAGTTAATATTTCCTGATAGAGGAGATTCTTGAAAAGATTTTATATTATTATGGATGCTATTATTGTGGAAGTCACCAATTTATTAGACTACATTCAAAATAATACAAGTTACATGACGTTACAATGGGATTCTTCAAAAATTATTTTTAATTAAAAAATATCATTGGGTTCACGGAAAATTTTAGTAATAGCGCAGGCCCGTTAAAAATCACGGGATAGTCATAAGGCGCTATTGCGTACTCATATCTCGTAGAAACGTGTTCTACTATCAGCGCGCGCGGTCATTCGGCGTTAGAGAGTTCATTGAACTGCAGTTACAGAGAGAGTCACAGCCGAAATTGGTAGTTTGAGTAACAACAATTTATTCCAGAGGGTATGGGAAGGTAATGAAATGCAATATTCAAGTAGTCAACTCACACAAATTTAAATTAAAAGTTACCAATACCAAACAGAATTACATAAATTTATCAAATATTTTTCTTCCAACCATCAAAAAATGGTTCCTATCAAAATTAAAAGTTGGGACCTATTGTTAAAATAAAATATTTGAAAACTAGCCTCTCTCGACACAGGATATCCCCAGTGAGACAGGCGTAGAAATAATAAAACATTTTCAATCTAGCCTTTCTCGACGCAGGTTATCCCCAGAGAGACAAGCGTAGTAAAAAAGAAAATATTTGCAAACTAGCCTCTCTCGACACAGGATATCCTTAGTGAGATGGGCGTAGTAAATTAACCTCTCTCGACACAGCATATCCCCAGAGAGGGGTAGTAAAAAATATTTCTAAACCCTACATATATACGAGTAGATGTGCAGTAAAAAAATAAATACCTACATTCCATATTTGACATAGGTGACAAATAAATTAACAAAATAACAGAGATAGATGCAAAAACAAATAAGTGATTAATTAATTTATTAACCCAAGACAAAATATTCCAGCACATAGGTAAAACACGAATATATTAATGGATTATAGGTTAAACACATTCCTTCTAAGTGAATATTACAAAAAAAAAACAAGAAAAAATTAAAGATTTATTTTCCTTCTAATTGAAATTACACCCACCATCCTCGTCGCCGTTGTCATCACTACACCTTTTCACCCGCCTTAATTCGTAAGGCTAGCTTTAGACTTGTAAGTTTTTTCGTAAATTTACGACTTCTAGCCAATGGGCATATTGCATTTTGAAAATCCAATATGCCCATTGGCTAGAAGTCGTACATTTACGAAAAAACTTACAAGTCTAAAGCTAGCCTAACGTTGATCCATCCGTTGACTTTCAGTTTTCCAGCGCTTTCACGGAGACATAAATAAACCACTCTCTAGATCGATATCTTCGGGCTTTTTGTATGGCGCCATTTTGTCACCCCCTTAACCACAGACGACCACAGATAAAACGGTCGTTTGGTCCAGACAGGTAAATATATCGTGGACCGTAAATAAATCTCAAGGCCATTTAAAAAAAGTGTAACCATAAACAATATAACTACACCCAGCGAAAATCGTTCATTCAATAGCCCACAAAAATTATATTTTAAAAATATAAATATTGGAATGCAGGAAAAGGAAAATAAAAAACCCACAGCTATGCACACATAAAAATACTTTTTATTTTCAAAAAGACAATGGACAGTAATACAAAACAGGGTCAGTACAACCGATGTATTGAGCAATGATTTATCATTGAAGTAGAAGATAAAACTAATATATCTAAACAAAACATGAAACAGAACAAGACACAGAAAAATAAAAAGTAACGGTCTCAACTAGGAATCGAACCCAGTCTTACTGCAACAACTTAATAGGATTTAATTTGACCTTGCACAAAAATACAAAAATATATACACAAAATACATATTCAACAAATTTAAGTGTTCATTATTATTGCCACAGCACTAGAAGTTATTCAAATTCTCCTGCAAGGGTTTCATATAATTTCCACAGCTCTGTCGTCAGCAAACATCATGGAAAATGCTGGTTAAATCTGAATACTTACATGATGCAATTCTGGAGAGGTTTAAATGACCTTGTATGATGTAATCGTGGCTTTTTTTAGCAGTTTTAGCATCCTAATACGTGGTATTGTATCGTGTCGGAATACGGATAGGTCTGAAAAGGAAAATTAATTAAATTATTAGCCAATGAAGTACATTCAGAAATCAGGAACATTGTATCAAAGAACGAGAGGTTAGTACCTGTATTTTACAACGGGTTCGGGTCCTTCTTTCAATTGGTGGAGATAGACCGGATAACACACTTTAACACAATACGCCATACGGCATTAATTTATCACCTTGAAGAATTCTAGCACGTAACATTATTTTTAGATGGGTGAAAGAAAATTCAAAATATTTACGTAAAAACATCAACTGACTTTTCAACTTACGAAATGGCGTCTTGGAAATTACCGTTAATTTTTATCGGAGTATAAAGCATGCTTAGCTTCTCTTTCTGTTACACAAGTCGCTATGGTAGAGAGCGAGAGATCAAACTACAATTTTTGCTCTAAGCCAATGAGATCTGAGCTTTCAGCCACTACAGCTTTGTCTATAAGAATTTGGGTATTGAATAACTCCTCCCATCAGGGTTACAAGGTCATGCGGGAGTTATACGCCCCTGCACGGAGATATGTATATTTATGCTTTCACGGCTGCTGTTGTCAAAAGATTCATGTTCATCAAGAGCATTTACGATATTGTTAAGAGATTGTTTGAAAACACAAATTGGTGGAATATAATCAAGTTACTGAAGGTTTTTAACTAAAACTTTAAAAAAACAATAACTCTATGTTATAATGCATTAATCACTACTTATTTTATTTTTAAATAAAATAAATAAGCCATTTATCGGAGATTTACATTTTGTATAAAGGTACCTACCTCGCTAGATAGTAATGACTGTTATGGGACGTGGACACGGTCAAGCGGCTTGATCGCAAGCACGTAGTTTATTGTCTATGGCACTTTGTGTCAAGCATTTTGACCGTGTACCGAAGCTGGCTTGCAAGCATTGCGCAATTCTACGTGCTTGCGGCGAGGCTTGATGCGAATTTATATTTTTGTGGGAATAGACAAACGACAATAGACAAATAAATATCACGTATCATAAACAATGATATAAATTGAATAAAATTGTTATAAAATAGGTACTTAGTTATTGTTTTTGTGTTCAATTTGTAGAAATCCATCTAATTTAAAAATTTCGGAAGTATTTTAGTATTTTTTAATAATTATGACAGCGGTTTTCAAGGTCATTAATAATCAAACTGTAGAATAAATAATTTTCTGAATTTTCAATGGAGAAAACATATTTTTTGTATGAATACCGCACAAGATATTCATACAAAAAATAGCTGTAGCCTGTAATACACTTTGCAAATGCTCATGGGTAAAGCGGTACCTTAACTTGTACCATTCTTGACACCAAATTCGTTTCTTTTTATTATTTTATTCAAACATAAAGCTAACGTAAGAGCCAAGAACGCTTTGTCTTTGACAGATTCCATTTTGCCGCGAGTCACGAAATGACAGGAAGGCATAGAAGTACATATACATAGACCACCACGAAATCACAGGAAGGCGTGGCCATGCTTGACGGAGAGGCTTGATGCGGGCTGTCAAGCCGCTAAGCATAGACAATAATAGACAACAATAGACAACAATAGACAAAAAAACTACGTGCTTGCGATCAAGCCGCTTGACCGTGTCCCAGTCCCATTACACTTTCACTACTTCTAAAAGTGACGTTTGCCGCCAACTGTCACCGGTGTCGTTTTGGTTTATTTATTTTTGAATATTTTGAATTTGTTTGCTGCCGAAATTATTTTTAAAATGAGGTAAGCAAATGCTATATGATGTAAGTAAACGCATATGAATATCTTTTAAATGCTTTTCACCCCAGACTGAAACGGAATTAACAACATATTATGTCTGTGTACAATAGAACGATTATATTTTTAGGTTACGTTTTCGAATATCATAATATACGAAGTAAAAAGCGAGACAGTTATTGTATTATTACCTTACGTCTACATCTTTATGTGTTTGAAAACTAAGAAAAGCGTGTTTGGCGAATGTAAAAAGCAATTGATATATAAATAAATATTACCATTCGAAAGTTTTGTAGGAAGTGTTAACTATCATTATAGTATTGTTTTGCAAAAACATAATTTATTACAGAAAAAATATTCTTCCCCTTGGAAACACTGTGTGAAGCGTCTTTATAAAGAAAGGAAGGAGTGAATCTGGGTCTTGAAGGGGGTCATGTTGTAAGAGGCAAGATACCGAAAAGTCATTCCATAGCAGAACTGTTGAACACAAGAACGAGTCATAGAAACTACCCAATCTCATCCGGCAAATATCAAATGTGCACAAAAGTTTTTTGTTTTTCCCAGATATGCCGGTTGCCAAATGGACCAATCACCACTAAATACTAACCCTTTACTAATAAGTGTTTCAAATTTTTCACAACTGATATACAAAACAAAAAATGAATACATAGTGCTACTGCGTAATAAATATTATAAAAACGCCAATGTATATAATTAATTTGCCAGTACCCACCTATTCTAATATTAATCTTGTTTAATTTATTTACACATATAACTTATTAATGTTTTTCTTTTCTTTTAAAGATCTTTTCCTATTTGTCCATTGTTTATCAGTAGAGTAAAAAAGTTAACAATGAAAGCCAAAGCACCTATACATTCATTTTATTGGACCCACAAATGCACTGATAAAAATGATAACTTTTGTTTTTAACCTCTTTATTTTTCTCTCTTGTAAAATAAACTAATTGTCACTTTATTTGAATATGTTTGTCACGATTCAATGAATTGTTTGCGATTTCTTTCGATATGATATCCACAGAATTTGACATTTTAAATTATTCCATGCAAATCACATCAACAATGCAAAATTCCATGCAAATCACATCAATAACATAAAAACCAAGGACTGCCTTTTTTTCACATCTCCCTCTAATACCTTAATAATCTTAGGTCGTAGATACCTCAATTTCACCGCGGTCATGTCCGAAAATCACTTTAAAATAAATTTTGTATGATACTAAGCATACGTCAGACATGATAGTGTTTACCTCATTCGTCTGTATAACAAATAGAAAGAAAGGAGATAGCTTGGGGACAAAACTTGATGTGACAAACGCTAGGTACATACGATAGCTTCTCATTTGGACGCTAGATGGCACTGGAACTCGCTATTAAGGTACGAATATGCACGAATCGGATAGTTTGTTAAATCCTATTTTATATTAAAACTATCGCAGCATATTTTCAGAGGTTATTGACCAAAAGAGCTCTGTAGACGAGCCGCCACTGATCACAGCGTTTATTGAAGTCAATGTAGATGTATCGATGACTGCGAACCGATGCTCAACACAGTTGGTGGACGTGATCGTTGGCGAATTCCCTAGGCCAAAGATCAACACCGCGTCGGTGGATGTAGTCGACGGCGAATCCTCCAGGTCGGTGGTCAACACCAGATGAAGCGGAGATGAATGAAAGTTGTGGTTGTGGCGATGAAATTGGTGGCTCTATGTCGGTGGCTCTACGGGGCTGGCGGAGCGGCCGCCCGGCTCTGTTAGCGGCGGGCCCTTGCCTGGAACAGATTGCTAAACAGCCGCGCCTGGTAAAATCGAGAATCTTCCTGCCACAAGTAGATACATTGGCGGCTTTGCTATAATTCTAGGAGATTGTACTGCATGCTGGTAGAAGATCTCGAGCATTCAATGTACTACGAATTATTCTAGTAGCTACCACTATTTATTAAACCTAAAAAAAATTTCCCCTTGTATAAAATTAATGTGGTATCACAAACACCTGCTTATCCAGCGTTTTCCGGCAAGTGTTTATCAATGTGTAAATAAAATATTAAACTCTTAAAACACTCAACAAACCAGTGATAATCTATAGTTCAGAAAGCTGGATCCTAAAAATAAACAGCAAAATGGTATGTATTGGAGTCTGAAAGGAAGAGATTGAAAAATGTTTCAACAAAGACAAAAGCGATAACAAACAACCAAAGAGTCTTCACTATTACAAAAGCAAGAAAGACACACAACCATTCAAATATAAAGGCAAGTTTTAAAAAGACTTCTGGCAGATGGAAGAATATACAGCGTTGTGAAAAAATAATCCGTTATTCAATTACTATCTCCATTTCGCAGTGTAGATTCGGAATGAAAAGATATATTCATCTTAGTATAAATTGAAAAATATCCAGATTAAAAGAGTCAGATATCTTGGAATGCATCAGCTTCCGTAAAATTCGATGATAACCTCCAGGAAAGTAATAAAATCAAAGGGGGAATGAGGAAAGAATAAACTTTATCGCCACTCATTTTTAACACAACAGGACGCAAGCAAGGGAACTATCAAGTCAACAGGAAACTTTTGACATGCAGACGTCAGCGCATTATTAGCATTTTGTGCCGCGTTCTACTCTTCACTCTTCGTTCTACGCCTTCTACTGACTCAATTACCTAAAATTTTATGTAGCGGAAGGAATGTGAGAAAAAACCTGAAAAGACAGAAACAATGTACCCAGCCAAAAAGTTAATAAAATCAAACTTTGAAAGACAATGGAAGGAAACGCAGGTTTAGAATCTATAATGTTCATATTTCTCTATCCTCTCGATTAACATTTTTTTTGGATTTATTAACATTAATAGTGCCTAACGCATATACAAAATTTGTTTTGTTTTATCAACATATATACCCGAATCAATACTGGCTTTCTAGCGATCTTTTCCATCGCAAATGGTAAGAATAACTTTGATACATATTACTAAAAAGTGTACCGAATACAAATTCTTTTGGTTTTTTTTTCGATGAATAAACAATTATTCAAGACAAACAAAAACGAAATGTGTTCATCCCTTTCAAGGAACTGGTGAAAACTTAATAGCAGACTTATTTATAAATGAAATTCGATAAATATATAGGTTAAAATAACCATAACAAAAGATAACATTATTGACAACTAACATTGATTGACATATGACGGGCATAGACAACATTTTCACACAGTATTCCATAGATCATTTTTACTGCCAGTCCCAACTCCCAAAAGGTAATGTCCCTTTTAGACTTGGCGATTTTAGTTGATCAACTCAATCAAGAGCGACTAAATTTGAAACTGTTGCTGTTCAAGTGTAATCCATCGTTTGATTTTTACACCTAATAGATACGTGTGAACACATGTTTCAACTCGCTTGCGATTTTTAGTTCCTTGCGTCTTATAGCGAAAGAAGATGTTTCTTTTTTTTTTTCGAAGAAAATTTCTTCTTAAACTTATCACTTTGTGAAGTCATTATTTATTAGAATAATACATAAATGACTTTGTTTACATCACTTAAATATATATAACCTCTAAATGTTTCACAAACAATGTTCACCTCATCAGGAGCAAGTATATACCAGTATATACCAAAGTCAAAAATTAAATATAGATTACAATTGAACAGCGGAAGAAGTGGGGAGGGGTAAGAGTGGGCGGAGTTTTTCAGAATTTGGAATTACAATATTGTTAGACGGGAAAGACCAGTTTAGTGGGAAAATATTTAAAAGTGGGTTTATAATTTTTTTTTGCTTATTAATTAAATCTTCTTTTTATTTACATGTTTTCTAATTTCTCAAATTTCTAAATTATTTATTTGCGAAGCTTTATATCCTGTATGTAATATTTTTAGACCTGAGTTTTTACCAAATGTCTGATCGTTATTTAAAAGATGACCTGCAAACTCAGATTCACAATTTCGGTTTAGAGCTCTGAGATGTTCTTTAGTTCTAACTTCAAAGTTTCTATTGGTCATTAATTTAGCATTTAACAACGGTTATTCTTATAAATTGATAGTTGAAATACAAAATAAAAAAAATCAAACAAAATTTCTTCAAACGGTATAATTACCCTATTTCTAAAGATAGAAATAAACAATGGCATAGAATTCTATTTGTTGAATTATACTTCCATAATTATAAATAAAAACATTCCTGATACTATTCAATCGGAATTTTACACCAATAACAAAACGAAGAAACATATTCTTAAAAATAAAGATAGCGATAATCTCACTAAAAAAACAGGAGTTTACAAACTCAATTGCAATGATTGCAATTTCTTTTGTAGGACATTTTTTCCCAATCGCGTTCTGAGTTAATTAAGATGGTGGGGTCACGCCTCCAATGACTTGATTTTTCTTCTTTAGTGGTATTATATTATTGTACCGTAAAAATACCAGTCTATATATGGAACCAAATGACTTCCAAAGACGGGTATTTTTTTTTCTTATGTCACATGCTGTGAAGTTCGTCAAATTTCACTTTGCTCTACAGAAGTACGTGAAGAATCGATCGTCATCAGATTCATGTTTTTCTACTAGTGTATGGAACTCCCAAAACAGTTGTCTTTGTTTATTTATTTTGTGAATCACAAGACAGGACGAAAGTGCTTATTTGTTTTTCAAATTTTGATGTAGAAAAAAACTTTGTTTGTAGTATAAAAGATTTAGCAAAAATTACTTCACCGTGTTTACTTCCCAAACTATTCTTAATAACCACTGAAAATCCCCGTCTGAAAATGAATGAATTGTTCACATACTCGTTGCTTCTTCGATTACTTGAAAATATCTAACATTATCAGTATTTGACAATTATCAAAGAATAATTGCGTAATCCCAAATGCATGTCAAATTATATTAGGTGGTATGTAACACAATGTACCAAGGGAATAATATCTCGTTTGTCAAGTCATCCGAGATATGATCCGAGCTTTCTTGGCGTATATGTCTACCTCCACCACTGATTAAAGAAAATACTTGTTTATTCAATGTATAAATGTTATCTTTTACATCGACCTACCATATTCATGTTATTGATAAATGATTATCCTATTTTAATCTTTTTGTTTTCATAACGCAACTGCAATTATATTGTCTATGGTTGCACCCTTTTCTATACCTTTTATATCATCACCGCTCTGTAGGGCTGCTATATCTGCGGTTAAGCCCCCGCATTCCCAATTTCTATTATTTATTGTTTATTTATTTATTGGACAATTTGTACAGCGCCGCTTTTGTGAGATATCACCTTAGGGGCGCTTGACCGATTTATAACAAATTTCTCAACTCGTTTTACGTTCCAAAAATATTTTTTGATGATAATATGTCTACATTTGTTACGCCGTTTAATTAGTTTATTAAACGAAATTCCCTAGATAGAAAAAAAGCAAACTTAGCTCCGAAAATTATCAAAAACACGTTTTGTTCTGTTGTTTAATATTTCACAGTAATGAAAAAAATTACAGTGTTTATTTAAAGTAAACAAGTCGTGTTTTATTGAATATTTTCACCATTTTCTCGTAACTATTATCGTTTTTTTAATATTAGCGTGCTCCCTCTAACATTCGTTTTCACTTAACTCCCTTTCAAACCATTTTAGGACGCTTACAACGGGGCCTTCAGTGGTGTAGAAACGTTTTCAATATATAACAGTCCGAAGAATCGATCTAGTGAGTGATTTATTTGTGCGGTCGAAAGAGTAGTTTGTTTATGGTCGATATTATCATCTTGACTAAGTCATTCTCAATTCTATTTTATATTTTTTACTTCATCTTTGCATTTCCTGTTGTTCCTGTTTACAAATCTTTACAAACTGTCCAACGTCTCGTCGACGTTTTCTGCCGGTTACATTGAAGAAATAATCGGAAATTGGTATTGAGAAGTATGAAACATTATGTTCGGGTACTTCTGAATATATCTGAATATTTGAACTGAAAGCTTATTAGTTAGTTGGTTAACTTATTCTTGATTATAGTCTTGATTTTCAGACGCTGAACATAAAACAACTACATCTGCAATAAACTCCAGACATGGAGGCGACAGTGAACAGTGTTAGAGTCGCCCCTTGCAGTAATTGCCGTCAAATTTTTCGAGTTAATGGTAAATATTTTTCCCGTTAATAATATTATTACACTTACTTGAAATGTTAAATAATGTTTTACGTATTTGAAAAGAGAATAATCTTGTCGAATTCCGCCGCAAAAAATATAAATAGCCTAAAATACTATATGACCATTTGTGTGGGAGATGGTAAAAGATACATTCAAGCTCTATTTTTTCTCAATCTAAGTTATGTTTGAAGGTTATAGGCCAGTGCAATTAGCGATCCCCGAACGTAATTATTCCGGGGTAAAGTTTTACTTACAACTACCGATTTTAATACGCATTTAAAAAAAAGCAAAAATTTGATTCAACTTAATGACAAAAAACAGCAACTTTTTGCATTTACGATTATGAAAAATATTGATATTTAGTATTATTTACATTTTGTGCGAATCCCAATATGAAGTTCGCGCATAATTCGCGTTTGTAATAAAAAACACGAAACACATAACCGGTTTTTTATTACATAAATAGTGAAAAACCATTTTTTTCCAAATTATATGTTTAATTTATTACCCTAACCAAACCAAATCTACACTAGCCTACCCTAACCTCACCTAACCTAACATATCCTATCATTACCTAACCTACCCTACCCTAACCTAACCTATCCTAACTTATACTACTCTACCCTAACCTAACCTACCCCAATCTTATCCTATCATAACCTAACCTAACCTAACCTACCCTAACCTAACCTAATCTTACCTATCATAACCATAATAACCTATCCTAACCAGACGCGGCCCGTGACTGTAATTACCAGCAGTGCATTTCACTTTTAAAATGTACTTAGTCTGTAATTTAGCTGGAGCAAATTAAGAATGGGAACACCTACTGCAATTCATTCTATCTTCTAAGTTATACTTGTAAAATAACTGATTAAATAATACAAAATTATCTTGAAAATAAAGGACACTCAATTCATCGTTGAAAATATAGCGAAACCGTTTGATTTCACCGCGAACGAGTTCCAATGTGTTAATGTTGTTGAGTTAACATTGAACATTAGTATTTCTAAGCGAATCCATTCCAAACGTATTGGATTACGCATGATCAAAGTGATGCAAAATTCATTCGCCGTCAAAGCACTTCGATAATGCACGGATGGGTTATGTATCTGCACTGCTCTAACACGTAATTTGACGTTAAGAGTGTAATCTGTCTCGCTCATGTCACCGTTTCGGCTACTTCGGGCTGTCTCGATACTGCCCGACGCTGTTTTAGTAGTATGGTAAAAGTTGGTTTTGTGCATATCTGGGTATGCACGACCGCTTGCTCTTGTGCGGGATTTTTTTACTAGAAGATAGCTCAAATAATGACCTGACGAGAATTACTAATTTCTTACATCGATCACTGGGGCACAGATGTCGTTGTAATTTGTTATGTGGAGATTGAAGACAAGCAGTGCAATGCACAAACGCACGTACCAAGGAACCGCCTCTGATCCTAACCTAACCTAACCTAACCTAACCTATCCTAACCTATTAGGTTACCAATCCTAACCTAACCTAACCTATCCTAACCTATTTGGTTACCTATCCTAACCTAACCTGTCCTAACCTGTTAGGTTACCTATCCTAACCTAACCTATCCTAACCTGACCTATCCTAACCTGACCTATCCTAACCTGACCTATCCTAACCTGACCTACCCTAACCTCAAATTTTTTTTTAATTAAAAAAATCGAATTAAGCGTGGCCAGGGATCCCGAATAATTACCTTTATTATATACAGGGTGTATCGGCACGTACCCGACAAACTTTAACCAGCTATTCCTTAGCATATTTGGAGTAAAAAATCCTATGTGCACTTTGCTGTCCGGTAACGTTTTTTTTTCATAAAAAAATTATTATTCATATTTTCACCACATGTCACCACTGTTTTATCCTTTGACAAAGTTTGAAAACCCATCTGGCAAATATTTTATTCGAATTCCGTTGAATAATGCACGTGTGTACCTATATTGGCGCACGTTTACAGTCACAACGAAATAGCACGGCACCATTCGTCTCATTTTTAACTATTATTATTTAGTGTGTGCGAAAGAGCGAAGACGCTTTTTGACATACTTGCTTATAACAGCTGTTTAACACGAAACGCAATGCCAATGACAGCGATGGAGTGTGGAAATTTTAAATTTTTTTGTTTTTAATTGAAAAAAAAATGCTACCGGATAGCAAAGTGCCCATAACATTTTTTACTCCAAATGTGCTAAGCAATAGCTGGTTAAAGTTTGTCAGGTTAGTGCCGATACACCCTGTATGTATTTACTTAAAAAAATGGCTGTTTTATTATACATATAAGTAAAATATATTAATTAAGAAAATCCTATTATTTATATCATATGGGTTTTTTTATTTACATAATTTCAGAGTTTATCAGATTAGAGATTTGTTGGCTAATTTTACAAACAATTATTATTTATTATATTTAGATTTATCAAACTACACTACGAAGGATACCTATGTGAATTCTTCTGGAAGGATCATTTCCACATCACGAGGACAAAGTGCACGCATTTTTCAAAATGGTTAGGTTGGCAGTGCTTACCAACAAACGCGAATTATGCATTCTGTCGAATGTGTTCTGTCAAAATGGTTGTCAGTTTATTTATTTATTTATTTACACATATACGGCACAACACGTGCCATTAACATAATTGACATACTTATAATAGTACAACAACATGAAGAATAACAGTATAATGTTAGTAAAATTTAAGAAAATAGGTAAAAAGTAAGGTAATAAGTAGTGTATAAAAACTATAATGTATAAAAGTAAATTGTAAAGTGAATAGTTTAAAATATAAAGTATTAAAGTACAAACCATAATTTATTAGGAAAAAGTATAAATAAAAATAAAAATTTAAAGATTGAAATAAAACAATAAAATGTACCAATAAGATACCTATCTCAAGGTACCGACAATGATTTAAATATAAAAGTAATAAATCCTGGATTATGTTAACCGATATGATAAATTTTACAAGTACTTATGATTTCAAGTGCATTAATAGTTGGCAAATTTTTGTGAGAATTATTATTTACCTAAATAATATTAATATGAATATTTTTCATAATAGTAAATGCAAAAAGTTGCTGTTTATTGTCATTAAGTTGAATCAAATTTTTGTTTTTTTTTTTAAATGCATATTAAAAACGGTAGTTCTGGGTAAAAGTTTACCTGCACCTGTACTAACCAGTGGCGGCTCGTGACTTTTGGGTTACTACAGTGCTAATATTACAAAAAATGGCATTATTGATGTTGTTGTAGCTGAAAACGATTTTTTATTATTTTTTTTTAAATTGTTTTTTTGTATGAAGATTTTCAGGAATTCCGTGCGGCGCACGGCTATACTGAAATTTCCTGAAAATCTTCATACAAAAAATCAATTTTCGAAAAAAAAATAAAAATCGTTTTCAGCTATAACAACTTCAGAAATGTCATTTTTTTAAATATAAGCACTCTAGTACACCCAAAAGTCACGAGCCGCCACTGGTACTAACGCCGCCATATTGAAAAAATAACCAGCCAAAATCTAGTTTATCTCAAATACCTCGTTTCCAATGAAAATTTCGTGTAACATGGCTTATTACATTTTTCTAGAACATCAAATTACCTACAACTTTTGTACAAGTGTATAAGTTTACATAAACAAGTAAATTGCATGGCTAGGTTTGATTTTTTTGTGAGTATCTCGTTTCCAGTGCAATTTTGTGAAAAATTTTGTAGAGAGAAAAATTTCATATACAACAGGTTGATTTTTACTTTTTTTTTATCTCTTAGGTATCCATATTCTAATTCACCAAAACCAGGTCAAAATTGAAACAGAGGTGTAGTGTTTTTAACTTGGCATTCCTTGGTTGTTCTTTATTTTAATAATTATGGTTATAATATATAATGAAATATATGTATAAAATACATGAACAAGTTCAATCACTGAGTAGTTCTTGAGAAGAATTTTACAAAATTTCTATTTGCCTTGACCGAACAGAGCACCAGTTGTATCACAGTGACTGAGGCGTGAAAGAATACAATGTTTTCAACTATTTATATGTATTTAAATCATTTGTTACGACGCGTTAGATGATTTACCTTAAATAAATTTTTGGTAATATACGTTGGGAGGTGAGAGAGCTATGAGGAGTAGCAGCTGGATATCCTGATTAATAATTATGACTGCATCATGTAGAGAAGACAACAAGTTTGCTGTGTTTGGGATATTTTTCATAATCATAAATGAAAAAAGTTGTTATTTATTGTCATTAAGTTGAATCAAAGGTTTTTTTTAATGCATATTAAAACGGTAGTTAGAAGTAAAAATTTTAGTCATGAAAATGCTTTGTTAATGATTAATATTTTTAGTATACTTTCGGGATCGCTGGCCATGTTAGTTGGAATATTTTTAAAATAAAACCTGTTGATTCATCTTAATTGCTATAAAATGCAACTATTCGCTTTTAGGAAAATAGCAAATACTGCATTCAAATTTTTAATTAAGTAAAACAAAAATTCGCTTTCATTGTATGGGATAACAGCCATTTACAATTTGTTGGTATTCGTGATACTACACGAGGGGCAAGAAGAGACATTATTACCATTCAATCTATGCGTATTAGGTAGGCATTACGAGGGTATGAGGGTATACTCAACATGAAGATGGCATCACTTTTCAACAGGAGTTTGGGAGTTTTTGTGCCTGCTTATTAAGGAATTCTCCAGAATTTGAGCCAATTTTGGACAAACAATTGTTGTTTGACAGTCTTTTTAGTGAGTCGATGCGAGTGTTTTTGTGAAAAAATTGAGTATCGAGTTGTCATTAGATATCTTTTTTTGAAAGGCAATATGCCTAAGTAAATTGAACACGAGTTGGACACTGTGTATGGGGACTCTGCCCCATCATTCATCCCCGTGAATTTTTGGTCATCAAATTTTTTATATTTTATTTCTGCTTTATTTTTATTGCTTTTGTGTTTATAGAATTCATTCATTTTGGCGTAGACAAAGACTGTTTTTTCCTTTTACTGGTTGGTATTTATATGGTCACTTAGATTCACTCCTACATTTTCGGGCAATTATTATACATTATAATCAATAAAACATATTTGGTCCTTATCCATATTATACATACACATAAGATTTAAATTACAAGAAACTTGGTAAGTTTAATTTATACAGGAACCAGCAATACTTTTCCCGGTCTGCAGTTCGCGTGGTTAAATTTTCCCTGATTTAAGCCAACCTCTAATGGGAGAGGGCTCTAGAAGAAAAATATGAATATATTTACATTGTGTGCACTTCTAGATCCATGGCAAATTAGGTTTTTCACTTTATTTACCAATACTGGATAGATGGCCAAGCAGTCGATTAGATGGCAGGGGACATAGCACACCCTTAATAAAATCCCTTGGCTTTGAGTGAAAATTTATTAATTTGTTTTTATTTTATTTATTTAATAGGCATAGGTTACCCGATGAAAGGGAGATTGCCCTATCTATTACAGTGCGGACATTCTGTCTGTGAGACATGCATCTTCTCATCAATAAGAGACTTCAATGGCGTCAAGTGCCAGAAGTGCCAAAGTGAGACAAAACTCTCCAAGGAGGAAATGATCGCGGTCAACAAGCTTGCTGAAAACTTCAAGATGTTTATCCCGCTCAATTTCTACATTGTTGGGACTCTGATTGACAACAACTCTAGGTTGGAAGCCATGAAGGTATTGCCATCTTAATTATTTTTCGATTAAAAACGAACAGTCAGACCCTATGCAGAAAAGTCCCAAATAGTCTAAGCTGCAAAACCGTTGCCTTTACTTCTCTGCGAAGGGTCTGGATATTTCAATGAGCAATATGTGCATTCTTCAGCGGTCAAAGAACGACTGATGTTGTAGTTTATTCAAAGTATTCTCGAACCCTCCTGGTGACAAAATATGGTTTGCCTCCAGCTCGCTGAAATGATTTCATATTAGTGCAAGTTTATCAATTTGGATGTCTATGATGCATTCTTCAGCGGTCAAAGAACGACTGATGTTGTAGTTTATTCAAAGCGTTCTCGAACCCTCCTGGTGACAAAATATGGTTTGCCTCCAGCTCGCTGAAATGATTTCATATTAGTGCAAGTTTATCAATTTGGATGTCTATGATGCATTCTTCAGCGGTCAAAGAACGACTGATGTTGTAGTTTATTCAAAGCTTTCTCGAACCCTCCTGGTGACAAAATATGGTTTGCCTCCAGCTCGCTGAAATGATTTCATATTAGTGCAAGTTTATCAATTTGGATGTCTATGATGCATTCTTCAGCGGTCAAAGAACGACTGATGTTGTAGTTTATTCAAAGCTTTCTCGAACCCTCCTGGTGACAAAATATGGTTTGCCTCCAGCTCGCTGAAATGATTTCATATTAGTGCAAGTTTATCAATTTGGATGTCTATGATGCATTCTTCAGCGGTCAAAGAACGACTGATGTTGTAGTTTATTCAAAGCATTCTCGAACCCTCCTGGTGACAAACATATGGTTTGCCTCCAGCTCGCTGAAATGATTTCATATTAGTGCAAGTTTATCAATTTGGATGTCTATGATGCATTCTTCAGCGGTCAAAGAATGACTGATGTTGTAGTTTATTCAAAGCATTCTCGAACCCTCCTGGTGACAAACATATGGTTTGCCTCCAGCTCGCTGAAATGATTTCATATTAGTGCAAGTTTATCAATTTGGATGTCTATGATCGTGAGCTATTGGAGATTTGGAATCTTAGTTCAATACAACTCGTTTCATTTCTAATATCATGAGATTTGAAACATCCATTTAACTTAAAAAATAAGTGTAAAAAACTGTATTTTCAATAATTATTCGGTTTATTATTAATTATTATACAGGAAAAAAGATTGTTGAAATTTGGCGATACCAGATACATAATAACTTCTAGTCATTGTATGGAAATGTTACAACAAAGAATTATTAAAAAAAAATTGTTTCCTTTACAGCAAACAGGTTTTGTCCAACCCATTGCTCATAGCAGTCAACAACCATTTGGCTATTGGAACCAGCCTTTGCAATACGCTCAGTTCAATCCTCCCCCCACACAGGATTGTCGAAGGAAATTTCTACCCGAAAAGGGTCAGTGCCTACTACCTATTTAATCAAAACATTTTTCCTTACATGCCACCAGTGGGCAGGTACACGAAAATCATTGAAGTATTTATTGTTTGAATGTATTTATGCACAAAAGTTTCAAACAAGTTTGGAACAATCGCCTATAGTCCCCTCTTACCCCGAAAAAGCGATGTTTATCAATTATGTTTAAATTTAGACTCAATTAAATTTGACAATGTTCATTTTATGCATATTTGTTTTTGTTTAATTTTTCAGCTTCCTTACAAAACATAATTACTATTAAATTATTTTTTGATCCATCCAGTTTACGGCGAGTGTTCCAAACCAGTAGAGATATACATTCAAACATGTCCCCTTTAAATTGATTTGCTTCCTACCTGTACTTCATAAATACATTATAAATATTAATATTATTTATATTAACGTCTTTCGGCTCTCACATATGATACTTATAGTATAAGACATGAACTATAATATGATATTGGAATTTTGTAAGTAATAAATAGCCCTTATGAGCGTGTAAAACAGCAAACTGAACATGAGTAAATAACAAAGCAAATTTAGATCCTGTTTAAGTAATACAATATTGGAATACCACAAAATATATACATATGTATAGGAAAATTGTGTAACTGACTTAGAATAGATGTAGTACACAGTAAATGCTTATACGTAGGTGTATAATAAGTAAGTATGTTTCAAGTTGAAAAGCTGTTTAAGTGATCAGCTTATATCAGCAAAACATAGAAAATAGAAGTAAACAACAAAGCAAACAGTGAGGTCCGGCACGTAATACAATATTGCATAGATAAAAAAAATATATATAAATAAATAATATAATATGTAATCGACTAAAATTACAATTGCCAACTGATCGTAATGCTGGAGTGATGAATGTTCAGTAAATAAGAGAAAAATTGATGCGGAAAAAAAGAAAACAGATTTTTTATATCACTAAATTTTTCACTTCAAAAATGCAGAGCACTGAGGACAAAACCCAATGAATTGAAATTTTATCATCAGAATGTGAGAGGCCTTAAAACAAAAATTAAATTTGAAACTGCCAATGTTGGGGCACAATATTGGCCTATTTTTTTAAAACAATATTATTCTTAATATTCATTAATGACATTGTAAACATATTTAAAGATGTACAAGTCCTACTTTTTGCAGATGATCTAAAATTGTTTAAAAGAATACGAAATATATATGATTGCCTAATTTTACAAGCTAATTTAGATAAATTTTTTAAATGGTGCGAACAAAATATGTTATTTTTGAACATTGAGAAATGTCAAGTGATACGATTTTCCAGAACTCATTCTCATATCTTACATGAATATAATTTAAATAATGTTAAATTAACACCAGTATCACAAATTCGTGACTTGGGAGTTATATTCGAATCAAACTTAACATTCACAGCGCATATAGATGATATAACTAATAAGGCTTTAAAGATTCTTGGCTTCCTTTGTAGAACCCTAACTGATTTTAAGTCATTGGATTGCATGAAAACACTCTACATTTCACTAGTTAGAAGCCAAGTGGAATATAATTCACCTATTTGGTCTCCTTTCTATAAAGTACACTCTAACAAATTAGAACGGGTTCAACACAAATTTCTTAGGTACTTAAATTTCAAGCTTAAAATTCCAATAGAAAACATTAATTATGTAAATTTGATGAATGGACTTAATTTAATTACGCTGTCTGACAGAAGAACCATTTCAGACCTAATTTTATTATACAGAGTCATGAACAACCTTATTGACAGCCCTGCCATCGTTGCTGCTATTAAACTCTATGTACCGACAAGAAATACTAGACAAAATACAACATTCTTTTGCGACACATATAAAACCAACTATCAGTCAAACTCACTTACCAATAGGATGCATGATTTGGGCAACAAGTTTGGTGGTATTATAGATATATTCCATGATTCCCTTTATAATCTTAAATTCAAATTAAACCAACACTTTGTGGAATCATACAAATTATTGTAATAGATTTAACGATTAGATATGTTATTGTAATGTTTTATATTATATTTTGTTCTTTGTTATTGTTAAATATTATGTTGTTTAAAATGTTTCTTTACGCCATATTCTTCAAAAACTACTTGTATATTTTTTTAAAATTCTTCACTTTTATAACTCTTAGTATAAATTCTAACTCGATAACTTATGTAAAACTTATTTATAATCTATGTAAAAGCCCCTATGGGCGTATAACAACAACAATAAACAATAAAACAGTTAAGAGTCAAATATTACAATGAATTAGGTTTTATTAATCAAATCGTGCATGGATCAGACAAGTATTTTGACAAGTGCTAAAAGCAGAGGTGGTGAGGTCTTGATAGACATCAGCAAGAAATATAAAGCAAACTTAATTACCACTATACACAAACAACTTGATCAAATCTTCCTACAGGTGAATGTTGCCAAGAATAAAAAGATTATTGTGGACTGTATTTATATCCTACCGAATTCAAGCAATGAAGTATACAGGTGCCATAGTGAGGAAGTGAAACTTATATTAACACTCCCGTACCGGACTGGGGGAACACACTTGCACTAAAGAGAGTTTTATGCTATATCTGAGTTGTTTTTTACACGACATACCACATAATTTAGGTAATCCTAAAACAAATATTCGGTTATCGATCTTAATTATAAATATATATCGTAATACTAGTTTTATAGATATTAAATAATTTAATAAAATTCTGGAATAATGCCTGTCCCCACCTCGGCTTCGTAGCATGAGCTAACATTTCCTCGTTTCTATCCCTAACCCAGGCTGTCCACTGAGAACGATCCAGCGAGCTTCAAACTGGACCATAAAAGTTGCATTTTTATGGAAAATGCTGTGCCGTAATATTTGAGTCACGCTCGATTTCCTACAGTTGTTTCTACCGTTTTGCATTACTTATTGATTTACTACTAATCGAAAAATGGGCCATACGTAACTGGACAATACTAAACAATTACAAATAATTTCTAAGACATTAGAAAGGCTAAATTCCGGTCTCTTGGTATTTCTTTTTGCAATGCTAAAATGTTCACTTGCCAGACTAAGATCAGCCTGTCCGGCGTACATCTGGTAAATTTCTCTCATATGGAAAACAAATAGATCGGAAAGATTAATTTATTTTGTTTACATTTTTTAAAGTAATTTGAAGAAACTTATATATAAAAACAGAGTACTATATGGTTGAAATGGTATGGTCTGTCGTGAATATCTGTTAAATTGTATTACGTTTTAGTTGCTAATTTGTTTAATTTTGATGGTAAATAATTCTATGTAAAACCTGACAAGTTTCACTCTGCTATAGGCATCTTCAGACTGGTAAGTAGTACATTTACACTCATGGAATGGTGTTTATAAATTAATATCTGTTTCAGGGTTGTAAAATATTTATTCTATTATTCCAAAAATCCATTTTATTTCGCACATTGTCAGATGGACTCGTTGCCAGAAAGAGTTTATTTGACGTCCTCTGCAGTATAAAAGCAATAACCGTTAAAAAATATATTGTACTTATGGATTTACATTCAATAAAAAATCATGAACTAAATATGTAGTTACCTATACAAACGAACCCATCATTTACGATAAGGAAAACAAAGCACAGTAAATAAATGTAAAAAAGCAATATTACAAAAATTTTATAACTTAAAAAAAAACATACATAAAACACAATAAAATGACTTTATAACTGTACTTGATATTATGAAGTAGGGTTGTATATAATGTCATTTTATTGTTTTGCTGATTTTTTTTTCATCACTTTTATTATTGTTTTTTTTTGTTTTTTTTTTTTTTTAAATTTAATATATAACAGAGGTTGACATATTTAGGTTTATATTTTATTATATTTTATTTTATTTTATTTTATTTTATTTCATTTCATTTCAATTTATTAATAGCCCGAAGTCTGGAAGTTTAAGGGGGCCTGTGGACGTTTTCTACAACGTGTGATCTAGTCGCCATAACGGCATGGACCATTTATAAAAAAATTCTCTCGCTACAAATTTTAATCTACAGCTTATTGGCGAACTAAGAGCTTAGTATTTATACAAATACCAGATCTGGTTCAATTTTGTTTACTCCTGAAAAACTGATAACGAACCGGAAAACAGAATTAGATAATATAAAGTTTCATTAATTACAGCTTTTATTAATTTGTTATTATACCATAAATTACATCAATTTACATTCACAATGTGATAAGCCAAAGATCAGTCAAACTGACAGGCGCAGTCTCTGTGGGCACAGAGCAGAAACTCATCTTTCTAGTGTTAAGATATAATGTAAAAACATCTTTCTCGCCAATGACAATAAGTAGACGTAAGCAGCCAAGGGCTGTCAGAAATGGACATGTAATGCACAAATACACCCCAATCCTAAGAATATGCTGTTCACTTCAACTCTAATTGCAAAACCTGTGTATACACAAAGTTCTTGTATTTAATTTATTTATGTTCCATCCAGTGGCGGCTCGTGACTTTTGGGTGTACTAGAGTACTAATATTACAAAAATGGCATTATGGATGTTATTGTAGATGAAAACGATTTTTAATTTTTTTTCGAAAATTCAATTTTTTGAATTATCGAATATATTTAATTTTTAAGATTTTCTGGAATTCAGTGCGGCTCACGGCCAAACTGAAATTTCCTGAAAATCTTCATAGAAAAAATCGAATTTTCTAAAAATATTAAAAATCGTTTTCAGCTACAACAACATTTAGCATTCTAGTACACCCAAAAGTCACGAGCCGCCACTGGTTCCATCAATTGATCTAATTTTCCACCGAAAAATCGAAAAATAATTTCACAATAATTTGTTTTTAGATTATGGCGAATTCCTGAAGTCCCTTTCGTTTTGCTCTGAACACCCTGACAAGATTTGTGAACTTTATTGCTCCGATTGTTGCAAGGCCATTTGCATTGTGTGTCTGGTCAGAACATGTGGGAAACATGGATTCTCTCTAGTCAGTGACAAGGTATGTTTTAATTGCTTTATATAAATACCTTTATAAATATATTTTTTTATAAATCACTAATAGTTTCATTCTGACGCTGTGCAAACTTTCACTCCAGTGTGAAAAGAGAATCAAGTGCATAAATTTAAACCAATTAAAAGTTACATAATAATTATGGAATATTACAAATATTTTTTTTTTTTCAGAATGAACAGTTTATAAATGATATCAAGGTTCACAAGAATTCTGCTATGGATGTTATGCTTCGTATGAAAAAAACTGCAGGGGTTAGTTTAATTTTTTCACCTGTAATTTATTTATTTATTCCCTACTGGGCTTTTATATGAGATTAATAATATTAATAGCGTGTAGTGTAAAAGTCATATTATAATTGCAAAGTAATTCAAAGTGATGTATTTTTGGTTTGAAAATTTGATCACCTAGAAACATTAGAGATTATGGTGCCTTAAATGAGACCTTCATTACCTTTATGTATAGAGTATACCATAAAAATAAGACTTAAAAAGTATATCTTTGAAAATATAATTCATAATTGCCAAAGTTTTAGTTGCTTCTAAAATTAAGCAAAATTGAATGTTTTTTTGGTTATTTTTTACTATTTAATTATACCCTCAAATCCAAATTTAAATTTTGTAAGAAAAATGCAGCGCAGCCATTCCTCTTACCCCTGAAAACAATGTAATATTAGATTGATTTTTACATGTGATTTATTTTACCTTCAAATACCCAGATTTAATTGCGTATACTGTGAATCCTACTGAAGAAGTTTTGTTTTTTCGGTCCCTTGAATTTGAAAGAGTGGCAAAATTTAACCCACATCAATTTTTTTCCAGTCCCCTGAATTCCAGTCCAGTTTTACTGAATGTTTTGTTTTCAGGAACTGGAAAAATCTCTTGCATCCGTGGACAGGGAGGCTATGAAAACAATGCTCGTTGAACACTTTGATCGCTGCCACGGCGTCCTGCAGAGAATGGAGAACTCACTGGTGGCGGAAATCAAGAATGACAAGAACAAACTGATTAAAAAGCTAAATGATTCTGCCAAGGACCTATCTGATTTTATCAACGCTGTGGATTATTTCACTGAGCCGGAAAAACAAAAGGAGGTAACACTCGTTATAATCATTAACAAGCACAGTGATATGTAATTATAATACGTTTATTCCAGGCTTCACACAGGGGTTGTGTAATGCGATGTAATCCATATTGGCTTATTCCAATCTGATATAATCCATATACATTAATCTGTTTGTTTTTATAGTTACATAATATATATACTACATATCGTGTTTTTGTTAAGTTTGCATTGTTATAACTTTTTAAAATATTTTGTCTTTATAGGTAAATCTTCATAAAGTTGCAGAAGAAACCAAGAGAATTGCCAACTTGCCCTGGTTATTGGAAGAGGATGTTAAAAGCATAAAGCCAACCAGGTCAGTTTAATACACTTTTTCTCCTGTATCAATTTACATATTTCTTACTTACAATATGCTCACATAATGCTAATGTCTACTTAGTAAAAGTAACCCTATTTTTCAGCATAACATGTATTAAAGATTGATGATAATGTATAAATTCAGAGTATGAAGGCCAACATCGATATGATAAAAGTATTTAATCAACGATATTAGTGATTGGTAGACATGAGCGACCATAAAAATTACAGTCAAACTCGTTTAAGAAGTTCCCACTTAAGAAGTTTTGTTTTTCGGTCCCTTAAAATTCCATACAAAAAACTGCAAAAAAAACATGATTCTTTCCCAGACAAGAAGTTTTGAGCTAAAAACTGCTTCCCGACATAATAAGTTTCTAAAGTTCAGTGGTGAATCCATCACAAATGAAAAAGAATGTGGTGAAATATACCTGAAAATGACCCCTTTTTCGAAAGTCACTAAAGTTTATGACTTTGATACTTTTAATAATAATAACAATAATTGAATTTATTCCAGAATGTATGCAGGGGTAGTGCAATGCAATACATTCCATATTTGAACTATTGTTTACACCCCATTTAAGAGGTTTTAAAAGTTCCGCAGTAAAACTATCATAAGCCGAAACTAGTGTCAGAACATCTAGGTACCTGAAACGTATCTTTCTTCAATAAAATGTACAAGCAATTTATTAGACTTAGAAATTAGGTAAACAAGCCTTCTTTCTATCATAAGGTGAAGTCGGAATGCATCATAATAATAAAAATGTCTATATTTTTTTTGGTTACTTGAAATAAGATCTAAAATACTAAAAAAAACACACTTAACAGTGCATCATAATATTATTCTATTTGAATGACTGTTTATATAACACCAGAAGTGTAAAAAGTAACATTAACACAGATTTGAAGAAGTTAAATTCCAAATTGAATTTGGATTCGTAATAAATTACTATTTGAATGGTGTGTATACGGCCTGTAACATCATGACATCAGTTGCAATCCCAAATTAGGTACCTACCTACGAAGACGTACGTAATATGTAGGTAATATGTCGTTATGTAGGTATTCAGTATTGCAACTATTCGTTTCAGAGTTGTTATTTTACCGCTGGTCTTTTCTGTTGATTTATTTACTTGACATCACTTACCATAAAGAAATTAAAATATGAAAAAAAGTGGGTGTGTCAAGCCTACGCAAGACAGAAGTGATACTTCTAGTATTCCTCTCTCTCTATTTTCATTTCATCATCTCTATTTTCTCTCTTAGGTTAGTTTGAAAATTAGAGGTTAAATAATTCAACGACGAAGCATGGATTTGCTTTTTCTAATATTTTCTTATAGATGAATGACGTTCGATTAATGTATAGTTCCAAAAATTTTCAATTTATTCACAAGTATACAATATTACATAAATAACAATATTACAATTAAATATCTCGTCACTACTCACTGGAATACGAATGGAACGGCAAAGCGCGCGACGCGAGCGCTCTCGACGGACGACTAAACCAGACTGAACGGCGGACGGACGGTACAGGAAAGCCCTGTCCACGTCTGTACCACAGCTAAGGCATGCGCCAAACAAAATTATACTACCGAGTAAAAAAGTACTTAAATAAAACACATAAAAACTTTTATGCGCATGCTAATGATTTGTTGCTTTTACTGAAAACAGTGAACGGTGAACGGTGAGCGGTGGTGGGGGTACCCGCATTTTCGTGTCGATCCTGACTCGGTTTTACTCCGTCCACGAAAATCCATTACGCGCCTAAAGAAGTTTCACTTCAAAAAGAAAATTTTAAGAAGTGTACTTAAGCACGCAAATTTAGGCAATGGCCGCTTGTGCATTCCAGTCCTGTCACTTTACTTTAGAATACAAATACGCCATACAATATATGAACTTCGGAACATGCCGACATCGGCATTTCCATTTTATTTTTATCCAAATTTATCTGATTACATTTTTATCTTGATGAAAATATACATTTTGACCCCTCCTACGTAAACTATTGTATCTTCAAAATCCTGATTGTTGAGGACAGCAGTTTAAAGTTTTTTTTGGTTATACAGCACAAAGAAGTTACGAAATGAAATGACATTTTATAATTTTTTTTGTTCATTCTGGCATAAAATTTGTACAGCATCCAAAATAGAGACATTAAAAACTCAACATTACCATTTTCTGGGTTATGATTAAAGTGTGTTTCATCACCTTTCAAAAACATTTTTTAGTTTTCAGATACGTTCAGAAATATTCCATTTATTTGAATTTTATTGACAGTTGAAATACACACAAAGTCTCTGACTTTCTGACAGCATCTTTAAGAAATATAATAATCAATATGCCAGAGGCCTGAAGTTAAGTATTTATAGAGAATTAATAAGAATTTTAGAGGCAATTTTTTGTGAGTTAATGGAAATTATTAAAAAAGAATAATCTTGCCAGACCTACTATTTTAACCCTCCGATGTGCAATGTACTATTAGCCCTTCGGAGGGGCAATGTGGCCTGGCCAGGCCATATAAGAGATGTGGGCTATCAAACTAGTTTTAGATAAAGGCAGGTGTACAAATAGTGAGTATGAACATGTCAATATGTTGTATGTGAGTATATAACGGGACAAACATCCTGTTTGCGCGCGTACAGTACCAACGATGGCAAGTCCTTTTCCTTCAGAATTCTGGCTAAGATGAGTGATGTAAAAAAGTTATTGCAGTATACTGTTGGTCCATTATGTGATATTTGTCAACTAAATCCACTCATTCATTCACTTCACAATCAGCATCTGGAAATTTTCCCGTGTAAATTTGACCTTTGAGCAGGTAGTTGGTATCCGAATAGCTGACCCACCTGACCTTGATGCCATACGCGATGGCCTTTCCGGGCCATGTGGTACAATCTTTGAAGCTTGTATCTTAATTTTATTTTTTATTCTACCAACTAAACGCAAACTAAAAGCACTATTCGACTCAGCCTGCCGAGTTGTACAATATATTGATACCGCCAAAAAGACAATGGGGAAAATTGAAAATTACTTTTGGAAATCAAAATGGCCCGGCCAGGCCACTTTGCCCATCGGAGGGTAAATATAATAATGAAATATAAAATAAAAAAATGAAATCATGTTAAAAACATTTTTGGGTCAAAATTCTAATATTACGCTCACAAATTTGTGTTCCCACATAAATCAGTCATTTGTAAGTTATTTTTTTTTTTTTTTTTTATAGTCGGAGGCGGTTTGCTTACGTTCCCCGCGAGCACTTAGGCCATAGGCCCATTGTACTATCTCCCATTTTACCTCATTCCCTTGCCAGTAACCCGGTCCCTTTTATGAAGTTCACCAGGGCTGTCATTGGATATGTGGCGATGTCTTCTGGTTCCACACTGTGTCTTCCCAGGTATCTGAGCCTTGTTCCCAGCAGAGCGGGACATTGGCACCATAGGTGAATTGGAGTCTCTTCCTCCTCTTCACATTTCCTACAGATGTTGGTGTTTTCCACTCCCAACAGTTGCATGTGTCTCCTGAGATGGCAGTGTCCCGTTAATAGTCCTACCAGTTCCCTCAGTGAGTTTCTGTCCATATCGAGTAGTTGCCTGGTTCGGTTAGGGTCCGGTCCGTTTATGACTACTTTAGATTGCCTCATTCCGGGTGCCTTCTTCCATTCCTTCCAGTGTTGGGATTTGACCCACCTCTTGATATGTAGTTTGGTGTGGCAAGCTGCTACTCCTACAGCCGGCTCAGATCCCACAAGTGGTGCTTTCGCCCCTTTCCTTGCTAGTTCGTCAGCCCGCTCGTTGCCCTCAATACCTTTATGTCCTGGTACCCAGAGCAGGGTTACTTTATTGATGGTCGCCAGTTCTATTAGGATAGTCCTGCATTCCATCACCAGTCTGGAGTCGCATCGGTTACTTTCCAGTGCCATTAAGGCCGCCTGGCTATCCGAACATATGTTTATGTTCTTATTTCTGTACCCGATACTCATATTCTCCTGTGCGCAGGCTAAGATGGCTTTCATCTCAGCTTGAAACACAGTGCAGTGCATTCCTAGAGGTATACTGAGTTCCCTCTTAGATCCCTGTAGACAGACCCCGGCCCCTGTTCCTTCCTCCATCTTGGACCCGTCTGTGAACCAGATTAGTTCCTGTTTGGAGTTTGGACCTGGGACCGTGTCCCATTCCTCCCTTGTGGGGTACGTCACTTTAAACAGCTGTCCGAAGAAGTATTCGGCTTGTTTGCCGTCCTGCTTCATCCCAGCCGTCGGACTAATTGCCCTCAGTCTTATTCCTATCTCCGTGTGACTGTTTCTGGGCAACTCTCCTCTCCATTGGCCATTGCAATGTAACCTGTAGGCTGCCGCCATCGCCGCCCCCTCTATTTCTATGTTTAGTGGGGGTAGGTTCAGCAGCACTCCCATGGCTAGTATTGGAGTGGTTCTCATGGCTCCTGTGATGCTTCTGCATCAAGTCCCTGTATGTGATTGAGTGTGACCATCACTGTTTTCAGTGTTGTTCTCCTCCACCAGACCAGGGCTGCGTGCATGATCCTTGGTTTTACAACGGCTGTGTAAAGCCATTGCATCATTTTAGGTTTGAGACCCCACGTTCTGCCGCAGATTCGCCTAGTTGCCCACATCAGAGCACAGGCCTTTCTGCCTACAGTTTCTGCCTGGTTTTTCCAGCTCAGTTTGGCATCTATGATGACTCCGAGGTACTTAACCGTGTCAGAGGGTTCTAATTCCTTTCCATAGAAGGTTGGATTGCTCCATCCTTCTAGTTTCCTTTTACGCGTAAAGATTACTAGTTCTGTCTTGTCTGGGTTGACTGACAGTCCTGTTTCTTCACACCATTCTTCCACTGTTGCCAGTGTTGACTGTATAAGGCCTCGGGTTGTGTCTGCATCCCAACACCTTATTATGGTTGCAATGTCATCCGCATACCCTTGCGTATATAGGCCCCTGTTGTTGAGTTTCCGGATGAGGTTGTCCACCACCAGGCTCCACAGCAAGGGTGATAAGACCCCTCCCTGTGGACATCCTCGTGTCAAAGTGTATTAAGTTAAATTTAATCCCATCAAAATGCTTTTTTTAATATTTTTATTATTTATTTTATATTTACAGAGAAGGTAGGGCAAAATAATTTACATTTATTCTCAAAAAACGACTTCTTTAATGGCCTATTTTATAATTTGAAAGATTAATAAATATAGTAGCATGAATTACTAGATGTTTGCTATTCTTTTTTAGATAAAAAAAAAGTGGGTGTGTCAAGCCTACGCAAGACAGAAGTGAAACTTCTAGTATTCCTCTCTCTCTATTTTCATTTCATCATCTCTATTTTCTCTCTTAGGTTAGTTTGAAAATTAGAGGTTAAATAATTCAACGACGAAGCATGTATTTGCTTTTTCTAATATTTTCTTATAGATGAATGACGTCCGATTAATGTATAGTTCCAAAAATTTTCAATTTATTCACAAGTATACAATATTACATAAATAACAATATTACAATTAAAAATTACAAAGAAATTACAATTACAATTTACCAATCATGTGCCATTTTCATTGTCAATTTCATGAATATCATTTCCTAATGTCGTTATAATTAGGTTATGGTAACTAAAGTGCGAGATATATACATGAGCACTTAAATCCTTAATGAATCGTGCAAAAACTGCATCGATTATTGTGAGCGGCTCCCCCACCTCAACAAGCGCATATGGTGAGAGAGGGACAGTGAACGGTGAGCGGTGGTGGGGGTACCCGCATTTTCGTGTCGATCCTGACTCGGTTTTACTCCGTCCCCGAAAATCCATTACGCGCCTAAAGAAGTTTCACTTCAAAAAATCATTGTAGAACTTTAATTGACATTGCTTAATTTATCAATATCGGTTTAATGCCCGGGACATAGATAATCAAACGTCGATGACAAATTTGAATCTACCTATATTGCTTCATTATCAACATGGTCATGTTATGCCCAATGGAAAAGATTTCGTACTTCAGTAGAATCCTGTTAATTCAAACCACGATAATTAAAAAAACCTGTAATTCGAGGTTTTTTTACAATTTTTTTTTTTTTATTTGAAATTTTTTTGATCCACCTTGAAACTTTGTATGTATAATTTGATCAAATTCATACCTGATTAGATCCACGAAAGATCGATTTACACAGAAATATGTAATTTCTTTACATATCTGATAATAAGTTGAATCATTATGATACTTGTATACGTTACTTCCAATACCTACTTGAATCTGATGGCCAACCGCAAAACTCAACTTTTCAGCTTTTTAAAAATAGTTAAATTATGTGGGAATTTGTCAATTCAAAAATTGGTTTTGATATTCCATGGATTTCAAATTATCAGGGTTCTACTGTACATATAAATGAATAGTTTTAATTATTGTGTATTCTAATAAATAAACTTTAAGCAGATTGATGATTGATGAAGGGATATTCAAGGCTTTGGAAAAGCACTGCCAAATAAAAAGCAGCAATTCAAGCCTCAAACTACAGTCAATTTCCGAGCTGCCCAAATACTTAAAGCTGCCCCCAGTTCCTGTTGACATTGCTTGTGAAACTGCTTCAGTCAAGCCTACAGGTAATAATGATCAACTTATCATCCTCCGATTCTCTCGACGGGTAGGTGATGAGGATCGAACGCCACCACAATCATGCATTTTGACATTTAATAAGCCTCACATTACGTATTTGATTAGTTTAAAATTTAATCTCTAATTTTTAAGAGTATGATATACAAGCTTACTCCATAGAATGTAATGTAAAAATATGAGGAAATATTACAATCTTTTTAGAAAATTAGAAAAAAATATTTTTTGAAAAGGCAGGAAATAAAAAGATGTATTAAGAAATATGCATTTATTATTGTATACGATTGTTAATAAAAGAAAAATTTGCATATACTAATCTTTATAATTTTTTAACATCTGGTATTTTAGAAAGCAGTTGCCCAAATGCATTTGTGGCTTGTTAGGACACGTGTCACAGTACTCAATGGTTTCCTTTCTGCCACCTTTTTCTGCCCTTTTCGAGCAGACCACACAGTCCCTCTTGGTGTCTTTTCTCAAAATATGAAGTTTTCCATTAAGCCTGATGTCTGAGAGCGGAAGAAGATGGCCTACTTCGAGGCTTTTTGAACTCAGCAACTAATTGATTTACTAAAATTTTGATAAATTTCAAATGGCTCAAAAGTTTTTTTGTTGTTATTTAAAAAAATATTATTTGTATAGAATGTTTGAGTAAATGGAAAATATCTCCATCTCCCAAAAAAAGAGTTTTTGCCACCATTTCAGCGATTTTCTTAAGCAGCAATACGACGATGCACACTGATCAGCACGATCAACTCCACCCACGGATTTAATATAATCTATGAAAACGTTTGGTTTATCCTTAATGACGATGCCACCACCCTTTGTCATCTTTCTAATGGATGTGGATAATTCTTTTGATTGCAGTTTTGTTCTGGCGTAAACATTGGATTCTTTAAAAATTTCAGTTTGGGTTATTTTAATAATTTATTTGTATTTCCTAATCTCCAAACATAACTCTGATTGAGAAAGAATGGAACTTTAATGCATCTTTTACCATCTCCCACAACATAATTATTTATTTCTTGTAGAAATTAAGTTGAAATCAAGTGCTATTTATAAATTTTTTGTTGAATTCAATAAGATTAATGAAATTTTTTTACATAGTACTCGCCACACCCCAATTATAAAGTTATTGTCTGAAATTAAAGCCTACTTTCGTAACACGACTCTATAAACTGAAGATGAAGTCAGTGAGGGCCATTTATTTATGTTTTATTTGTAAAAATGTACATATTTCATCACATTACATTTTTTTTAAATTTTCGTACAAATCATTATAACAAAAAAAAGATAAGTGTAAGGATGAATATACAATATATTATCTGTTTTATGGGCTTAAAAATAGATTCCTTCTATAAAATATTCTTCCACAGAACAGATAAGAATTTGAAGACGGGAATGACATGATTCACTATTTTGAACACATAAATATAGTTGGGACCCTTACAAAAAGATTGATATAAAATATTTTTTTGAAATTATCGGACAGCAAAGCCTTTTCTGCCATTCAAATATGGCCGGCGTAAAAGGTAGAACTTCCGTTCCCGCCGGAAGTGAGTTAATATAAAGCATGGTGTTTTCTCTTTTTAACGCCTTCTCACCTATTTGGGGAAGTAAGAAAAATACAACAGTTTCTATGACACCGTATGAGTTGTTCCCAAAAGTGAACAAATTAACCTGAAGAGCTAATACAAACTATACACACATCTTTGCTCTAATAATTTATGTATTATACATTTTTTTCATTATTCATTTATGTATTTACATCAGCTATAGGAATGCATTGATCCCCCAAGTTTAAATATATATATATATGTATATATAAATTATCATCATCATCATCCCTATAATACTATTTTGTGTTAAATAAATAAATTTTAGGAAAATCATCGATGACCTAAATACAACCTCTCTTTGGGAGTTATTTTTGTAGTTAAATTAATTGTTTATTTTTTTGTTGTACCTTTCCAGTATATATCGCCAGCAATCCAGTCAATGAAATGCAAGCTGAAAGAAAACCTGAAAATTTCATTATTCCGCTCACCGTAGGTTTGTAGATTTTTTTTAGCCAACTGTGAAGAAACCTAAATTTGAAGAATTTTTAATACTTTTCTTAACCGTTCATTAACGTCTTGATAAATAATTGAAATAATAATTTTGTAACCTTTCATAAGTATTCCCCAGAAAGACTATGTTGTTATATTGAGAGAAAATTTTCACCGTGCGCCATCTGATTCTATTTTCCACACAACTTCTTGTTTTTTATTGCAAAATTACATTTTTGTAAATACCAGATAATATGTTAAACATTTTTAAAAATGGTATGTAATATAATCTACCATACGTAGTTTCCCCAGAGTAGCTGGTTATATTCAGAGAAATGATTTTTTAAACATCTGTATGGAAAGACTGGCGTAAGGATGCATATGCAGGTAAACAAGAGGTTAAACCATATCATTGTTATTTATATCTGAAAAAAATTGTTTCAGGTTTTTGAACATTAATGAATGTTTACAGTACAGTCTGAAAAGGGTTAAAAAAGTTGTATTTTTATTTTTAGATGTGATTGAAAAGGTTGTGGTGACACATATCAATAACCCACACGACTTCTTCATTCAGAGGGCTGTCATGTTACCAAAGATTAAAGAAATGTCGGACACATACGAGAGCATGAAAAATTCACTGGTTGAACCGAGGGAGGCGGATATATTTCCAGGTAATTAAAATAAATCTTCGATATTTGCAGAGTTGTAAATACTCTCAATATTTCTCTGGAAAGTATTCAGAATCGAAACGTTGCTTGAATTGACCATTGGTGTTTGTTGACCAGATCTATATAACCAGGTACTTCACTGTCTCCTTCCCCTCCCCACCCCCTTCAGCCTCAACTTTCAGAATTGGTAATACTGTAGTCCTGCTGGATTCTTTTTATGCATTTAAAAAATGTTGAATTATTTTGAAATGGAAGAACACTTGTTTCTGAAGAGAGCAACAAACTGGCAGCTAGAAGTTTGTTCACTTAGGGAAGCAATAATAAGGGCATGAGCCTAGTATGGTGGTTGTAGACAACAAAATAATATTTTTTATGAATAAAAAACAACAAAAAAAAATGTGAGTAACAGCATGACTACTGAAATAGACCTCGCCCATCTGAACAACTGCCCAATCAGCATGTAACACTAATAAAGTTTAGTCAAGTAAAATGGAACATTGTTATTAAATGACCATTCAGCTTCATTTTATTTTTTTACAATTAACCATTTCCAGGTTATTTAGGGTATTTACTTCCAGTTAGAAAGGCATTCCTAACCTGAAAAAACCCAAGCACTCCAGGCATCAGTCAATATTTAAATCATAACCTCGAATTGTCCACAATGCCCCGGCCGTGACTTCCCTCAGAGAAAAACAGGTTTTAACCTAGAAAGTAGTGACTGGGAGCTTGAAAAGAGCTTAAAACACCCCAACCTTATGCTGGTTCCAGATACTAAGGCAAACCCATCTGGCTTATCTCTACAGGTGACCTGCGCAGATATGCCAGATTTGTTTTGAAGGTCTTGAAATCCGCGCAGTCGAGAACAATTGCTTCGACAGACGACGTGTTAGTGAAAGAAGTATGTATGAAGAATGAGTTAATGATGAATGTAAGTAAGTCCTAAGTCATGGTGTTTGAAAGAGAAAGTACGAAAACAGTGTGCAATACTTGGAGCAGGTGGATGAATTTGTGTATTTACTAAGTATGTTAACGAGGGATGGGAAGGCTGAGATATTGAAAGAAGGGTAAATGCAGGTAATTCCATTAATGGAGGACTGAACGCAATTGGCGCTAACAAAAAATATCCAAAGAAGCGATGCTAGCAGTCCACAATGGAGTACTGGTACCTACCCTGATGTATGGCAGTGAGGCATGAAATTGGCAGAGGAAGAATGAAAGTAGACTGAATGCTGTAGAAATGAGATCTCTTGGGCTTATGTGTGGTAAAACCATGTATGATCGCGTGAGAAATGTGGAGATCCGCAAAGAATGCAAGGCTGATGTAAGCGTAATGAGTAAGATTAAGAAAGGGACGCTTAGATGGTTAGGGTTTGTAGAGCGAATGAGAGAATAAAGGTCATGTAGGTCACCGGTGACCTCATAACCAAAATCGTCATTTTTCTCTCATAGCGCCATGACGGTCACCGAAGTTAATTTTCTTAATTTTCATGGAAAATTTTGGTAAAAAAAAAATTGAATACGTTTCGATGGTCGCCGATGCCATCTGAGTATTTTTTTTTCAAATTTAAAATGGTAATTTTTCTTCATTTCGACAATGGCGTTCAACGTGTTAATCTACTTCTATTACATACTTTTTCTGACACTCTTTCTTCGTCCATCTGCTGTACCCATTCAAACCCTCCAAACGTTCCTTTCCTAATCTTTAGCTAATTACTTGAATAATCCCATGATTTTTTTTTTTAGGGGCTATGTTCATTTTATACAGTGAACAACACAGGTGGGACCGAGTACACTTGGTTCCAAATAACTCTAACACCAAGAACGGTGAATTAAATCTGAGGTTTGTGGACTATGGCAACACGGCCAACGTCAACATTAAAAGGTTTATTTTTATTTTTAAACTAGCTGTACCCCACCACGCGTTGCTGTGGCTCAATCAAATGCGGCTCTCAGTCTCCAGATAGAAAAACAATAGCGCATGTTGCTTTTACGTCCAACAGATGGCGCTGTTTTTTTTCAAAAAAGCATGTTTGTTTGTTGTGATATCACAGGTGACATCTATATATTATCTATATAAATAAAATTAATTATTCGTTCTCCGAAAGTTCTTCACCAATTCCTTTGAAATTATGACACAACGTTGGATTTGAACACGCATGTTTTTTGTATTTACCATATTTACTCGCTAGCGTTTCTCTATCTACACAGACAGACTGAGCAACTGCAATGCATTGCGGGGTAAAGATAGTAGTTACATAAAAACACATATTCAAACGCACATAAAGTGTAAAATAACTACGATAATTTTTAAGTTAGATATATAAAAATAAAATAATTTTAGTGTCGCTGATTCGAGATTAATTCAAGTTTTAATACAAATGAGGTGTGAAAGACTAGCGAGCAGTGTCAAGTGATTTATAATTGGTATTATTTGAACTATGGTTATTGTAAACAATATCCGATACGACAGGGCGACACTACCCCATCTCAAAAGTGAAAATGTTTTTATGGACCATATATTAGTTGCAAAAATATCTTTATATGACCTTGGACGCGATAATAATACTACTAGTAAAATTAAATGTCGTGGTTGCCGTTCTGTAGTGGTATAGTAAAAAACATAGACTGTGCATCACAAAGGAACAATATGACACAATACTTTGTGATGCAGCACAGGCTGAAAACACTCCTGCTGTAAGTGATCGGGCAACACTCCTAAGTTTTAAAAGTGATAGTGTGTTGAACCCTTCAGTGACTGCAAAAGCAACCTTATACAATCCAGTCCGTGATCCGAATGTGAAATCTAGATACAGGGGGTGTCGAGGTGGACAAAAAAAAAAAATTTATTTAGGGTGGAACCATACGTTCCAAAATTTTTTAATAATAACAATAGTAATGACAGTATATACTATATATATATATATACTCTGTCAGTACAGGGTGTTCAAGTAGTCGGACCAATCGATGAACAGAATTACCTATCGTCTATAGCCATCCGCGATTCTGATAAATTCCACAACAACGTAAATGAAATTAGATTAGAATGACATGCCAACTATAGGAGCTTGCGATTTGTTCCTGGAATGCGCGTTCCCTTAACAACAAACTAGAGGTGGTGGACGATATTTTCAGAGACCAAAAAATGTACTAACTTCAAAGAACAGTGATCCACCGCTTTCAGCAGATATTCATGATATAGGACTGTCAGACCATCAACTTGTTTGCACTGATATTGATTTTAACCCGGCCTAAAGTACCATATAGAACAATTGTATTAAGGGAATGGCGTAAATTTAGCTGTAGTGATTTTCTGGTAGAGTTACAGACCTCTCTATTATGTACACCCAATGTTTGGGAAACAAAGACCCCTACCGAACTTGTCAAGACATATAATAAAACACTTTCATATCTGTTAACTAAATATGCCCCGACATCATCAAAAATACGAAAAGTTCAAAAGTCTGACGGCTGGTTTGACCATGAATGTCGAAACCAGAGGAGACTTATGCGGAAATTAGAAAGGTCCTATAGAAAAAACTCTTCTGTAACTACAGGAGACGAGTGGATCCTGGCTCAAAAACAGTATACGAGTAAAATAAATTCCAAAAGATCAGAGTGTTGGAAAGAAAAGATTAACTCTGAGCGAAACAACCCGTGACGTCTCTGGAACTCACTAAACTGTAATTTCCGAAGGCACTGTTCCAACGAAAGTAGATATTACCCCGGAAGCCTTCTCAATTTTTTTTCGATAAAAAATTGTATACATTCGAGCTTCCGCATCTCACGCACCTCCGCCAATATTCACTGTAAATTCTAAAGGAATTTGGTCTTCCTTCAAACCCATAATGCTGGAAGAAGTGATAAAAATTATTTCCAGCTCGCCTAATAAACAGTGCAGTCTTGATCCTACACCGACATGGTTATTAAAAAAATGTTCTATTGTTTTAGCTCCATTCCTAGTTCACGTTTTTAATAAATCACTTAGCACGGGTGACTTTCCATAACCATTCAGGTCAGCTGTAGTTACACCAATACTGAAAAATTCACAACTAGACGCCGATAACTTAGGTAATTATCGACCCGTTTCAAACTTAACATTCATTTCAAAAATCCTGGAGAAAATGGAGTCACTTGAATTCAAATAAATTATTTTCAAATCGTCAATCCGCGTACAGAAAGTTCCACTCAACTGAAACCGGACTACTTCGTATGCTATCAGACATAACTCTTGCTGTAGAGTCAGGTAAGTCACTTATCTCACTCCTAGACATAAGTGCAGCTTTTGACACGATTGATCATGAATTCTTCATTAGGAGATTAGAGGATACATTTGGTTTGAATTCCGACATCAAAAATTGGTTGGTATCCTATCTATCCAATCGCTTAAAAGCCGTGATGGTCGGAAATAAATTGTCTAACTTCACAACACTTTCTTCAGGGGTACCCCAGGAATCCGTTTTGGGTCCACTTCTCTTCATCCTTTTTACAAATGATGTCGCCAAAATAACCGAGTCATTTGGTCTCTCGTTTCACTGCTACGCTGACGATCAGCAAGTTTATTTTTACTGCGCTCCAAACGAAATCAATAGTCTCAAGATCCGTATAACTGAATGTCTAGAAGCAATAACTCGTTGGATGTCTTCAAACAAGCTGAAGCTGAATCCATTTAAGACCGAGTTTCTCTGGGCAGCCACAAACAAAAGTCAACATTCCATAGACGATTCACCTATTTCTATTTCCGGCAGCGATATCATCCCAAAAACAACAGTCAAACTTCTCGGTGTCAATTTAGATTCAGACTTTTCATTTAAAAGTCAAATAAATAGGACTGTAAGCATCGGTTTTTTTCACCTAAGACAACTCAAGTCTGTCCGAAGAAATCTTCCGACAGAAGCAATAAGACTACTACTCAACTCTTACGTAGTCTCACGTCTCGATTACTGCAACGGCATTCATGCCAGCCTTCCAAAATATCAAATTGAAAAACTTCAATCAGTGTTTAATACAGCAGAACGGCTCATAACCGGGGTTTCAAAATATTCGTACATCTCAGAACACCTTCGTAACCTTCACTGGTTCAAGTGCCCTGAAAGAATCCAGTACAAATTGTGCTGCATGGTGTTTAAATCCATCAATGAAATGGCCCCACCCTACATCTCTGAAGAAAACACTGGTCTGAGGCAGTCAACTCTTAGATCAGCAACATCAGCAGCTGTAGGCAGACACTAAGTTTGGTGATCGAGCTTTTGGAGTATCTGGGCCAAAGGCTTGGAATAAACTCCCTCCGGAACTAAGATCCATAATAAGTCCAACAGAATTCAGGTCTAAACTAAAAACTTACCTTTTTAAGCTGTCATACCCTTAAATTAAATATACCACTCCTGAGAGAAAGTCCAGTTACATATATCCAATTTTCCAATTATGTCCTAAATCCTGTATGTAAATTTCGCTAATAAACAATTAGTTAAAGTTAATTAAGTGTGAATATCAAGTGACCTACAAGGTAAGTTACTTTTGTACTGTATATTATCTCCATATATAGTTAGTAACAACATAGATCGTTGTAGAAATGTATTATATATTTGTACAGCGCCCTTGAGGTGATTTTGCACAAAAAAGGCGCTATACAAATCATCCAAATATTATTATTACTAACTTTATGTCAAAATTTCAAAGCAATCTTTGAAGAACTTTCTGAGATTAAGATTTTGAACAAATGAACATTTACATTTTTATTTATATAGATGTGTTGTGAACTTAAGATTTATAGGACCAAACCTCATACGTAATAGCTTAGCAGTCATAAGTTAGTTCAAGAAGCTCTAGAAACTGAATGAGTTTATAAATTCCTGACTATCTCAATTACATGACACCTTTTGTGTAATTATTTGCTTGTCTTGTAGATTGCGCATCGCACCAAAGGAGCCTTTCTTCCCAGTGTGTTGCCACAGGTGCACCCTTATTGGATGCAAACCCAAAACGGAGAAATGGACAGATGAAGCCAACGTACTTATGTACAAAATCACAAAAAGGTATTAACCTTTCCTTGCCGGTGCTGAGTCAATTGAGTTGACATTGTCACTAATTATTTCAATATCTCGATAAATATACTTAACACAGAGTTCATCTTTACTTCCAATTTTAGACTACATTTTAAAATTAAGTCAAAATATTTAGTCATAGTGTACTGATCGTATTTGTATCACTGATAAAAATTGATTACATTATTATTATTATGGAATCGACGAAAATTAGTATTGTTACGTCCCGCAGAGAATGTCAGCTAAAACTGATACGCGTTGAGAATGAAGTGTTGGAGGTTGACATTGTGTCGTACGCCGGGCTTCCGAACGAACACACTACTTCGGTAACTGAAGCCCTGATATACATGGACCACGCCTGCAATGGGGATGTCAAATATCAGGTAGGATTTACGTTTTTAACCATAGATAACCTTATGGTGCACACAAAAACAATTATGCATAATATTTTTATTGTTAAAACATAAATTTGACTAGGTGTTCCAGTTAACAGGTTCAAATCCACACTCCCTTCAGCCTCCCAACATATCCCAAATTGGGGTTGCTTTAGTCCCACTGGATCCGGACAGTAATAATACAGTTAACTATAATAATATATAGATAATTTTTAATGTGCCGTTTTTGTGAAAAAATACTTCACGGGCGCTGTACAAATACTAATTCCTAGACTCACATTAAGAAAAATGTTTGCTGTATATCATATCGTATACCATTACCAATTGATCCATTGGTTGTATACGAGGGGTACCCAAAAGAAACCGAACTTATGTAACGGGTGCTTAGTTTTTGTAGAACTGTGTACCAGACATGAGCAGATTTATTCACAGCAGTGATTCCCCTGGTCTTGTAAATCTATTCTTTTTATTCATTTCATTAAAAAAAGAAAAGTGATAAGAGTGTATATTACAACATTTATATTAGGCTTGAACAGTTGCCTTTGAGATTTACAAAAGTTTTACCAGTAATGTTTTACTAATTTTACGAAAGATATTGGCTGACTATGTAAGGAAATTGATGGCTTGGCTCGAACACCCCGGAACTGCAGAACAGATTTGCGGTGGGCGTTGAGGAATAAATTAGTAACATTTGACTAGTATCTCGTGACTTGACTAACTTGTGATCTTCATTGAGACAGACTAGGATTGGGATTGTATATTTGTCTTTTTCAGTTGTGACCTTGATGTCACAACTGAAAAGACAATAATGTTTTATTCCTTAAGAAAAAGACTGGGACTAAGCAGTTCTACCAGCAGAACCCGGTACTACAAAAACTAAGCCCCCGCAACCTCAGTTCGGTTTCTTTTGGGTACCCCCTTGTATGTATACAAATTTACCATATTATTTAATTAATATTATTCCTCAAAATATGAATAATATAATATTTCAACTGCTTACTGCGGTTTAAAGCCAATGAATCCACCTGGATTTCGCCGTCTATCCCATATTTTTATGTATATAGTGGTTGTATAATGTGCATAATAATAATGTACATCTGTATTATTTTATATATATATGTATTTACTCGTTATGTTGATTTTTTTTACTTAATTTAATATATTTACTCTTTTCAACAGGTTCACACAAACAATCAATACAAATTTCGTCCTAAGCAATATTTCCGCCATCAGAACCTTGACGATAATGACAAGGTGCTTGTTACACACATAGAAAGTCCAGAATATTTTTATGTCAGAAAGGTATATTTTATTCTTATATTCCTTTAGTTGTGCAGTTTAAAAAGCATTATTAAAATAAATATTGCGTCTCAAGTTTGAGTGCAATTTTTTAATGAACTGGAAGTTATCATAGTTTTCAAGAGACCGAAAAAACAAATTTTCTTAAGTGCAAAAACTTATGTGGTAAAAAAACTTTATGGTGACTCCATATTTTAGGAAGGATTTCATTGAGCAAATTACCTTTTTAAGCGGGTAAACTCAAATGCAGCAGTTGTAATATGATTGAAAATATATATATGTATGTATTTTATTTATTTTCAGAGTTCTTTATTAAAATATTTTGGAGAGTTGACTGAACTTTTGAATCTAGCATATAAACCATCTGACACTACTGGAGAAATCTACACCCCAAAAATAGGTAATTTACATATTCCTTTATACTAAATTAGAAAACGATTCCAAATACAGTAGAACCCCTATAAGTCGGAAATAAACACTTTTAGTATAACCCCGTAGAACCCTGTAGAACCCTGATAAATCGGAAAAAAACACTTTGTTTGAAATTTTTCCTGGAAGTAAATGCCCAGAAAAAGCATTTATAATCCATAATTTACTTCCGTTCTCCCGTGGATTTCAAATTAGAGAGGTTCTACTTTATTACATTGATTGTAATTTCTTGGGACGCCTGCCCACTATCTTATTTATTTGATTATATTCAGGTATGTGTGTGGGGTGCTATGTGGATAACAAGTGGTGGAGGGCCAGGGTGATTGCCGTGAGTGAAAAGAAGGACCTGCGTGTGATACTGGTGGATACTGGCCGTAAAAGCATTGTTCCCTGCTCCAGCATACGAATGCTTCCATTTAAATTCTTCCAGATTGATGAGTTGGTAAGTTTTCGGTTTAATATTTTTCACATATCATCTTTTGTGTTTTCTTCTCCACCCCAATATCCCCAATGAACCAGGGTCTTCCACTCTTCACAGTCCTGCACTGCATGAAGAGCCCTCTCACAATGTCGTTAGATTCATTATTTATAATACTTCAATCTTATGTATACAAACTTACATAGAATACTAGTGACCTATTTTTATGGAAAAGAGTTTGTGGTGAGTGTTGCACATGCTGTGACATCCGTGTTGAATGGGTTAATGACCCTCTACACCAGCGGTTAAATTCCACTTCGTTGCCAGTGTGGAGGGCTGTTAATTAGTTTTCAGTTAACCTCTTGAATGACAAGATAGCCAAAGCGGATGTCTGATGCTTTGTAATACGTGCCAGCGTATCCATACCTGATATGATAGTATCTCACCGTCGTTTCGTCTCGTGCAAACATATTTGTTTGTGCAGGAATTATGTTGTGTAATCTTGGATTCAGACCGATACCTGCCTGTGGATTTGGTAAGCTCAGTCCGTGAATACCGTGAGATGTTGCTAACTGTACATTATTTGAACTCGTGTGACCTGCGGGAGCAGTTTGCCAGTCAGTAATACAAAATTTGTCGCAATAGTAACATTGGATTCTCGCCGCTGTTAACCGCTGTTTTGCCGCTCCCGCGCCGCCTACCATAAGCATATTTTTCGCATTGCACTTATCAACGCAAGGAGAAACTAAGATTGAATTATAAAAAGTGCATACAATAGTGGATCGATCCAAGAAGAGTCTATAGAGGAATACGGTGAGTAAGCCTTAATCATGTTTTGGTGGAGGATTGGTCTGGTTACGCATTACAATCTTTACTCACTTACACGCAAACCCACATTTCTTTCTCCTTTCAAAAATCAATTGACTATTAACACTTAAAATAAATAAAACATTTTACTGATTAATAATCATTCATCCATTGAGGTGATTTTTCACGAAAACGGCGATATATAAATTAGCCAAATATTATTATTATTATTGGTCTATCAAATATATGTTTTTTAAAGTTCGCAGTCTACCTATAGCATATGTTTTGTGATGCTTAGTACAATATGTTTCTTATAATTCTATTACATATATTATACTGAGTATAGCTTCATTTAATTCAACCTTCTTATAATTAAACCGCTGATTCTATACATTTTGTTTTGTTTACATTCAGTTTCAACTTGTTGATTTTCAGCCACTCTGCCATATTTTGTAGGTTTTCATTTATTTTATTTATTGCGTCAACGTTGATCTATGTTTCTTCACATGAAACATAGATCAACGTATCGTCTGCGAATAATCTAATTTGGCAATGTTTTATGGTTTTAATTTTATCATTTATGTAAATTATGTATATAATTGGGCCTAATACTGACCCTTGCGGAACACCTAGGTTATTTTCTGTCAGTTCTGATACGGAGTTTTCAACATTTTTTGTCTGTTTTCTTTCCTGAAGATATTCTTTGAATAAGTTTATGGCTACGTCAGAAAGACCTATATCTTCTAATTTTTCCAATAGTTTTTTTTTTCCTTTCTATTGTTTCAAATGCTCTTTTGAAATCTAAGAAGGCTGCAATGGTGATTTTTTTTTTGTCTTTTTCTTTCTTCCTTGTATTGATCACTATGTTTATAGCCGCTTCGCATGAGTTATTGCTCCGGAATCCTGATTGCTCGTCACATAATGTGTTTTGTTTTTCCAAATATTCAACTAGTTGTCTTTTTATTACAATTTCTTGCACCTGTTCGTATTTTGGTAACATATTTATTGCTCTAAATTCTTCACATTTTCTGGTATGAACAACTTTCGGAATCGAGATAACAATAGATGTTTTCCATGAGTTTGGAAATTTACCACTTCTTAATGATTAATTTATTATATTCAGTAGATGAGGTCCTATCATTGGCATTGCATCTCTCAACGCTTTAATACTGATTCCATATGGACTCTCTTTTGATTTGGTGCTATTAAGAATTTGTAAAAGATACTTTTCATCAATCTCTTTAAACACAAGTTTTTCTCCGTTAAGCCGAATATTTCCTACGTGACTGTCTTCCTTCAGTGTGTTGGTATACTCTGATCTAACTCTATTATGCTATTTAAAAAATATTTGTTGCAGCAGTTCTGTACGCTACCCTGTATCTGTTGTGAAATTAAATTTCATATTTCATCCTTTTATCTTCGGTTTGTAGTAATCCTTTTATAGTTTTTCACAGCTAATTTTATTTTTAAAGTATTCGTTCTTATAAACTTTCAATGATTTTGAGTAATTATTTCTCATATTTTTTAATACTATCCAGTTCTGAGGGTTTCTCGAGATTTTTGCAATTTTGTGTAGTCTATCTCTTTCACGTTGTATTGATTGTAGTTCTATATTATACCATTTATTTGTTCCTCTTATTTCAGTAGTTTGGATGGGTATTATCTTGTCAATCACTTCTTTTAGGTTATTTATTAATGATTAGACTTTTCATTGTATTCCATTTGATGGAGTTCATCCATATCACTCAGAAGTTCAATTAACCTTTCACTGTTATATTTTTTATAATTTTTGTATTTTATTACTTTGCTTGTTTTCATCTTACTTCTTTTTAGGTAATCTGAAATATGGATAAGATTATAATCAGTTATTTTTGGTTCATCTAGAACTTTTACATTCAAATCTAGTCTATTGGATATGACAAGGTCAATTAACGTCCTGGATTTATCTGTTATTCTTATCTCACTTTAACAAGTTGTTTCATTCCTGAAGCTTGAATTATTTTTTTAAGATTTTTAGTATATGTATCATTCAAGTTTAAGAAATTTATACTCAAGTCACCTGGTGACTGGTCCAGTCAAAATATTATCTTCTTCTTGGAGGTTTTGGGTGCACCAGTTCTCTATATATGTACTCCTTTCGTATAACAAGAAGTTATCCAGATAGCTAGTACCCAACAGTTCTTTTCGTATTGTGTGTTAGAAATAACTTCATAAAATATGTCTTTTTTAATCATTATTATTGCTCCTTCTGTGTCTACTGTAGGAATCACATTGTATTGTCGTATACCCTTGAAAAGTAACTTCGCTGTCTTCAATATTGCATGTTATGTGAGTTTCACTTAACATTACAAGTGAAGGTTCATTTCTTTCAATCAGTATCTGTATTCCTTCATTATTCGAGATCAGACTCTGGATATTTAAATATACGATTCCTTCTAGTTGGTTGCTTTTTATAAAAAAATTACCTTGTTCTTCTCCATTTCCAATTTCTTCTTATACACTGGACATTCAAAGCTCCATGCCGAGTGATTAGAATTGAGGTTTATCTTTAACTTGCTCTTAGTAGTGATACAATTATTACACTTTTCTGTTCCTTTAATAACCTTGCATTCTTCACTTCTATGACCACCTGTACATTTGGGACATGCAAAGGAGTCTTTTTACATTAACTCCCTTTATGATTTAACCTGTAGCATTTATAACAGCGTTTAATATCAATATTTCTTTTTTTTATTAATAAAAAAAAACATAAATTACATTACACAATATAATACAGTTTTTAATTACATAAAATAATATAAGTATTTGATGTACCTCCATAAATAAGCAGGGCTTGTGTGTATGGGGGGTGTTGTTATTTTGGTTTATATTTGATATGATTCAGTTCAACTGTTCGGAATACTTTTTAAGGTGGCTTTTGAATTCGTTTATATTTGCAGTCATGTTTCTAATTTTTTCTGGTAATGAATTAAAAAATTTAACTCCGAGATATTCATGGTTAAACTGTCCTATTGTTTTTTTACATTTAGGAGTAGTAAGTATTGTATTAAGTATTACATATTTTTGCATCAAATACTCTGACCCTTTCCCATCCTATGTTTATATTTTGCATTTTTACTATTTTTCCATGTGTTTGTGCATCTACTTCCAAATATGTTGTGTATTCTTCTCCTGCTTTTGATTTCTTGTTTCTAATTGCAGTTACTTCCATTTTTTCTGGCTCTTCTAGAAATTCGTTTTGAATTTTTATGTTCTACTATTTCCTATTTCATCTATTTTATGTGTTACTCCAACAACTTTTATTGATGGGAATCTTTTATCCATTTTTTTCAGAATATTTGTGGTATACTTTTCACAGAACTTTGTTTTAACGTCTTCATGTGGTTTTCAATATGCTCACTTTTTATGCTAATCTTTTGCATTTTTTATTCTCATCACTCCTGTTTCAATTGGATTAATTTTTGTTGTATATCTTCTTCGGTTTTATCCGCTGTCTGCTATTCTTTTGGAGAAATAATAATTTTTTTCCACAAATTTTGATACTACTTATTGTTTCCCGTAATTTCCTGTAGTATTCTCTTTTCTCCAGGTATATTGGCAATTTTTGCTGTCATTTCGCTTATTATCCCCAAAATTATAATGGTTTTAAGGGGTAAATTAACTTATTTGTTCTTTGCTCAATTTAGTTGTAGTGTCATTGATACAATTTTGAGTTTTTAAGAACTGCATCTGTAATAATTAAATGCACTCTGTTTATTTAAGATAGCGAAAAGGTTATTATTTAAATAATTTGTCAACCTCTTCTTCTTAGAATGATGTATTATTTGAATATGTTTAAACACTATTATAACAACTTTTTACTTCAAATTAAAGATAACATTATTGTAATATATATATATACATATATACATATATACAATACCGATCGCGTTCATCTCGAATCTAAGTTTTAAATCAGGAATATTCCCCAATCATTTAAAACATTCAGTAGTTATATTGCTTCACAAAAATGGTGACAAATCGCATGTACATAATTACCGGCCAGTTTCTTTACTAAATTCGGTCTCGAAAATTATTGAAAAAATTGTAAAAAATCGCCTTAGTACATATCTGGAAGATAATAACATTCTTTCTAATAGACAATACGGCTTCCGACCAGGTTTAAGCACAGAAAACGCTATCACTAACCTGACAAAAATCATCTCTAATAATATCGATGGAGGAATTAAATGCACTGCACTATTCCTGGATCTAGCCAAAGCGTTCGATACTATATCACATAAAATTCTGTTGAAAAAACTACAGTGCGTTGGAATACAGGGTCAACTATTAAAGTGGATGGTTAGTTATTTAGAAAACAGAAGCCAAAGAGTGAACATTAATGATACTCTAAGCGATTCAGCAAATATTAAATTTGGTGTACCTCAGGGAAGTACTCTAGGGCCAATTTTGTTTAATATATATATTAATGAGCTATGTAACAGTTCCCTTGCCGACCACATTATTACCTTTGCAGATGATACGGTCTTGTTATTTGAAGGTAAAAACTGGAATGAAGTTCACAATAAAGCAGAAGCTGGTATAAACAGTGTTAAACAATGGCTTGATAATAATCTACTCACACTCAACACGGAGAAAACAAAATTCATCCGCTTCAGTGCAACTCAAGCGGGACAACCGAAAGAAACACAAAACATTATTATACACCACTGCAATAACCCAACTACTTGTAATTGTAACACCCTAGAATGCGTAGATAGTATAAAATATCTAGGAATTATGATAGACAAATTTCTGAGATGGGACCTACATATAGACTCAATTTCCACAAAAGTCAGAAAACTTACTCATCTTTTCCTGGGCATTAGAAATATTCTCTGCATAAAAGATCTGAAATGTTTATATTATGCTCTGTGTAACTCATTACTTGAATATGCATCTTTGGGATGGGGCGGATGTACCAAAACAATACTGGATCCCTTAGCAAAAGCACAGAAATCACTATTAAGGGTCATCCTAAAAAAACCATTTAGGTACCCCAGTGATGTATTATTCGAAGATATACGAGTTCTTGATGTAAGGCAACTATACATAAAAAAAATTATATTACACACTCAAAAACAACGTCACCACTACCCTTCCATTGATCATTATCACGACACTAGACATTCAAGGAGGAATCCAGTTGTTCCACCTACTACTATGACATCCTTTGCCCAAAGACAATTCTATTACCTTGGTCCAAAATTATTCAACCTCTTACCCGATTTATGGAAATCGAAAAGCATAAGCATTCTGCGTAAATTAGTTTATTATTGGCTTCTAGACTTAGGAAGAGTCGAAAGCGAACTTATGATGACCAAAAGATAAACAAAAATGTTCTGTACTCACATTTATTCATTGTTATTGGCAGTTAAATAAAAAAAATCCTACCATGCATCTGATTTATACAATGCGATTGATAATTTTTGTGATTGATAATGTTTATACAATATGTTTTCATGTACCTTGTTTATATTTTTCTTGATTATGTATATTATATTATATGTACCTTAATTATGTAAATTAATACACAGCACAGTAACAGCGATCAAATTAAGAAACCCACCTAATATTTTTCTTATATTGTAACTATAAATTGAATTAATCCAATATGTTATCATGTACCCTGATACAGTGTTCCTTAATTGCATATTATTACATGTACCTTGATAAAATTTATTAGGTGTTTTCATAAAAAAAACTAATATTCGGGTGTACAAATATGTCTGAAAAAGTTTTTATTTTGATTACTTTGATAAATATATATGTGTATAGACTATATTACTAGCGTAACTATTAATGTTAAGTATGGAAATATAATTCATAACAGCAGCGTGTACAAATGTTAACTAAACCAGGCAATTTGGCTGTCCTAAAACGGGAAAATTTCCTAGTTGGACAGCCAAAGCTTCCTTAATATGTGTGTAATTATTTGTATCTAATAAATCATAATAATAAAATAATCCTGTCCTGGTGCGACCGGTACACCAGGTAGCACTGATTTGTTGGGACTTGGAACACATGATCTGAGGATGGGGAGAAGGTTGGAGTTTAATCGACCGATATACAGGCCAATATTGGAATTTAGGATGTGCAGGAATACAGGATTTGATTTGAGCCTTATTTTAATTTCCATTTTTGAAGTGAAACTTCTTTACGCGCGTTATGCATTTTCGAGGACCGGAGTAAAACCGACTCATGACCGTCACGAAAAACCGTGATCATTTCGCTATAGGAGCCTAGCTAATATTATATACCTAGTTTAGGTCACTCTCCAAACTCAGCTTCGCGGTCTAGAGGCAGAGCGCCCGACTGTCGTCGTGAAGAACCGAGGTTCGATCCCCGCTTTAACTAATTTTTTTTTTCTTTTTGTGATTTTTTTAATACGAGGAAAAGTGATAAAATGCTCTGGTGCTGCGACTTTGTCAGGCATACATATAAGAAGATATCTACATGATTTGTAATAATGTAGTAAAAAATTACATAAATTTGTTAATTTTAACCGAGAGTCTCCCGAAATGTCTAAATCCATTTAGTGAGACTCTAGACCGGCAGGTGTTCACTCGAGTAATTGGCTAGAATTAACGGTCGGTACCTATATGATATTTTGGTCGAAATATAGCTTACAAATCGAGCCGGTAGAGTCGCTCGGTATTTTGATTAATTATTTTTATTTTGAATCATTAAACTTACTAATCTAGACCGATAACGCGACTAATTACCATCGCAGACGTGTGTGACAAGTTTTTTTAATAAAAAACACAGCCGTAAGTGAGTTTTTCAAAATTTAGAAATGTTTTTCAAATTCAGACTCCATACGAGTATGAGACTGTTAAAACACGATAGATCTCTTCCAAAACGGACAAATATATGGAAATATTTTGAAAAACGATAGATATGATTTCACACTGCCGATATATCTTCGATTCGACCCTATATAAAGCGTTAACGAGACGTTATGTGATATTATTCATTTGCCGTGTTTGAAAACGAAAATTTGCCCGGGACAAGTCAATTGAGGAGTACACGTTGTATACGCGGTTCTCGTCGCGCGAGATATCTCTCCTCGCGGTCTAGAGGCAGAGCGTTCGACACTCGTTATGCAGGACCCGGGTTCGAATCCCATATTTTTATAACTTTTTTTTATCACATGCTACTTATAAATATGTCAATATTAGGAATCTAGTTAAACGTTCATTTGTTAACAACACGCCTATAAATAAATTTATGCTTTTTAAAACTATAATGTACAGCATTCTGAATAATAATAATATGAAATGAAAAGAGAGAGAGAAGAATACTAAAAGTTTCACTTCCGTCGTGCGTAGGCTTGCCACACACTGTATTTTTTTTATGTCTTCATTCTTCTTGCTTCTTCTTACATTTCCTTGCCTCTTTTTGGTTCTTCCTGGTTGATCCTGTTTCTTCTTGGCTGGCCTTGGATCTTCAAACAAATTTTTGCATCTACTCGCCCCTTCTTCGATTGTCTCGCCCCTTCTTGGCTCTGCTAGTCTCGTCTTGGCTCCTCTTGACTCTTCTTGGTTCTTATTGACTCTTCTTGTCTCCTCGCCTTTTCTTGGCTCTTCCTGATTCTTATTGACTCTTCTTAATTGTTCCTTGCTCTTGTCTCTTTAGTTCTTCTTAACTCATTTGGCTCTAGAGTTTTCCTGCATCTTCTTGCGTTATCCTGCCCTCTATTTGTATTTCCCCCTCCCCCCCTACTGCTACATGCCTCTTTTCGTTTCGTCTCGGCTCTTGAATATTCTAATCAAATATTATGAGTGGATAAATCCGTGCACGATAAAGAACTCTCTTCTGAAATATGACACATATGCTGATTCCAAGTCTGAACAGAATGGGGTAAAAACCGACTGCAAATAAAAATATACAATTAAAATAAATCTTTAAGAAGTAAATAGACAAGATCCTTTCTCAAACCTTATTCCCTTTTTATTCCAAAACAGACATTAAACAAGACCAAATCTGTACATAACTCGTGTGCGTTAACACTTCGAATGCTATCAGAGTTCAGTGCTACACTACCTCTTCTTACCAACTGTACACGTGACCCCCCTTCAAAACTGAAATTATTCCATTGTACCACGTAGTGGTTATGTCAAGTGGCCCCATGGTTGAATTCCTCTGACATAATTATGTTATAAACAAACCATCAAGCAATAAACAAAGTGAAATATGAGTGATACTTATCTTATGGATGTCTTGGTGTGATGAAATCCTTTGTGTCCTATCGAATTCACTTGCAAACTACTTTAATATCACTTTTACCACTATTAGCACAATGCAAAAACAAATGTCTCAATCACACTGTAAAGCTTCCACTAAAACACGTCTTTTGACACATTTTCAAAGACTTTAGGCCACAGGAGCCATCGTTTTAAAAATAAATACTCCGAGCGAACAAAATACGTAATGTCAGAACTCGGTCGGTCTCAAAGTGTCGCACGATCAACTAAACCTTAATGTAAAAAAAACGCATTAATTCTTTTCGGCAACAAGAAAAATTTCAAAATTGATGATAACTGTCTCAAAATGAAAATGAGCACCAAATATTTGAGCTTGATTGTAGATTCCCAGCTATCGTGGGATCTCCACATAAATCATGCGAAGTAAAAAATTACCCCTGTAACTGGTGTACTATACAGGCTTAAAGGATTACTAACTATTCCTTTAGTAACTTCAGTGTACTATGCCATTCTACATTCACACCTATTGTATATCTGTTGTATCTGGGGCTTTTCCGCTTTATACACGCCGGGTTTGGAAGAACCGTTACTTCCTCAGGTCAATATATGCTAACTTAACATGACAAAACAATGGGTGAACATTATATTTTTCTAAGATTAGAAATGATGGGGGAGGCTAGGAGTGGGCGGAGGAGATGGAACGGTGTTCCCTTTCACCGTCTGTTCCATCGCCTCCCCCCACTCTTCACTAATTCCTAGTCACGCCTCCTCCCTTCAACACTTAGTAATGTTTTTTATTCACCCATCGTTTTGTAAAGTTGAGCTAGTATATATTGACCTGAGGAAAGAACGGTTCTTCCAAAACCGGTCAGTCTATATAAAAAAAAATTGTGGTTCAAACAAAATAACATTGTTTCGTTTATTTATAATGGATAACCTCAAGGTGTAATTAGTATAATTATATTATTCTTTGTCATTTTCAGGCCATCCCCTGCACATTGGGGGACATCAACCTCGCCGGTAAGAATTGTATGTCCAGATCGACTGAATTTATGAAAACTTTTTTAAAAAATGATCCCATCTGTGGAATACAAAATTGTATAAACACACTAGAACACACTGGCACCCGTATTAAATCTAGGCCATGGTTAAAGAGAGTTCTATTGTACCGAAACACTGAAGATGGGGGTGAAGTCTGTTTGAACCATGAGCTGGTCAAAAATCAGTTAGCAGTCAGGTAAATACATACCCACTACTAAGGATCTTGCAATGTAAAATTCTTAATTTATGTAACAAAAAAACATTATAATTCTAGATAAAAACAGGAATTAATTAACAATTTCTTCAAAATTTGCTGCTAAATATTTGTAACGGTTTTCTTTTTGTGTGGTTTTAATAAAAATTAATATTCCATAAATTGACTCAATTCATTATTTTGCAGTACCCTGGCACCAGGACAAAGACTGTACACGCAAGTGAAACCGCATGTTTCTAATATGTACAAGACTGATAAAGATGTAGAAGTGACTCTGCATGGATCTTCAAAGTTGGAGGTTCAAATCCTATCATCACTCACTCCCTCCAATATTTATGTTTCTATTAATTCTGATAAAGAAGATCTCTGCAATCTATTCAAAGAAATGCAAATTTTTTACGCTGATTCCAAGCCATTGGAAAGTATTGTTTGGCAGCAGGGTGACACATGTGCCGTCTTGCTAGTTAACAATATGTGGAGTCGGGCAATTGTGGAATCTGTGGACCAGAACTCCAAGACTATCAAAGTATTCCTTAAAGACAATGCAAGCTTGGTTGAGACCACTCAAGATCACTTGAGGGTGATGGAACAAAACTTTATGCGAGTACGAGATGGGGCCCTGATGTGCCACCTGAGTGGAATTCTACCCGCCTCGGGAGACAAATGGCCCATGTTAACTTGTGAAACTTTGCAAGACATCTGCAAGCAGCATGATAGATTCTATATAATTAAAGATGGTGAAATTCAAGGGGAAAGCTGGCCGATTGAACTGTGGGTTTATCACACCACTCCAGGAGGGGCACTCACTCCCACCATCAAGGAATGGAGAAAGGTCAACAGCATGATTCTGGAGGAAGGTCTGGCCATCAGGGGCAAAATATCCAAAGCCAAACCTTCTCCCTTAGAGACTCCCAGCACTTTAAGTGCCATACCTCAGCAGTTGGAAGTTTTAAGTCTAGATAGCACTTCTATAATACACCAGAACTGGCTCCCGGCTGAACCTTTCAAGTCCAAAGACTTTATGGCCATGGGCACACATGTGGATGATGACCTCAGCATACACCTGTATGATATGGAACAAAGTACTGCCACTATGGAGCTCTTGAGTAAAACCCTCACATCCCATTTCAAAAATTCCAAACCCAAAATGCATGACATGTTTTGGGTTCCTGGTCAAATATGTATCACAAAATTTTATGTAGATGAAAAATATTACCGGGCAAAAATTTTGTCCATTGCGGAAAACCAAAACAGAGCCGAGGTATTGTTTGTGGATTACGGAAACAAGCAAGATTGTCCCATCTCATCCCTCAAGAAGGATATACTTTGTCACCAAATTCCCATCCAGTCTCAGGTGTGCAAGCTATACAATGTTAAACCGGTCAAAGGCGATGCCTGGGAATCCAAAATTGGTGATTTTGTTCATCGACATGTTGTGGACAAAGAATGCCAAGTAACCATCATGGGGGAGGCAATAAACGGAGTAATACCTATAGTCGTGAAGCTCGGGCGATTGCATGACCTGGGCGAAATATTGGTGTCCATGAAATATGCAGTTCCACATGACATTCAATGAATGCTAGAAGACGTCACTGATCCGGAAGACATTGAAGTAGAAGCCCCTGAAGATCTACCCAAATTCCTACAATTTGGAGATGGAGTGAATTGGAATCAAATGACTGAACCACAAACGTCATCTAAACCTTAATAGATTTTATATAATAATAATAATAAGTGTTTTATTATCTTTTTTTTTGTGTAACAAATAGATATAATGATATCCTCACTGGGATCTTTATTATATGCTATCTGCATAACATCGGTGATACCGATGTGATCTTGCAATAAATTATTGTTTTGGAGTTGTGTAAATGAAAAAAATGGAACCAATTCATTATCAAATAGACTTTATGTATGCTATCTACTCAATATCGGTGATACAGATGTGATCTTGCAATTATTGTTTCGGAGATGTGTAAATGAAAGGATTGGAACCAATTCATTCAATTACATGAGTCAACTCATTCTCATTAGACTTTATGTATGCTATCTGCTCAATATCGGTGATACAGATGTGATCTTGCAATTATTGTTTAGGAGATTTGTAATTCATTCAATTACATGAATCAACTCATTCTTAATAGAAAGTATATAAATTTGCTGATCCGCATAACTTTACACGTACAAACTGACACACCTCAACCAAAGCTTCTAGGTGATCCAATACAATATTACAGTGATTTTGCAATTGTGCTGGAGATGTGTAATGGCCCTAGTACACATTCGGCCATTGCATTGGGCCAACCCGCCAACATGTGAATTAGCATAAGATTTACACATCTCCAACACAATTATTGCAAGATCGCATTTAATGAAAGTCCATCTGTTCTTTTATTTCTTACTTATTCTCATTCTTAAAACATATTATTGTATTCATTTATATCACCCCGATAGATATTCCATGTAACTAATATAATATCTAGAGTAATTATTGATATTTTCCTTTTAATATTATGTTTTTTTTTAATGTTCAAGAAGTGAAAGTAAAATAATTCTTCAAGACAAGAAGTCAAACTGAGCATTAAACTGTTAATTTTTTTTTTTAATTCCGATTTCAATTACATGTTGATACTTTCCTTTTAATTGCTATGTTGGTTTATTAATGTTCAAGAAGGGAAAATACAATCCCATTTTAAGACTAGAAGCCAAACTGAGCAAAACCCGTTTATGTTTTTTAAAATTCCTAAGAAACTAATTTTTCCCTGATTTATGCTGGAGAGCCCCGATACTAACCAGGGTGTACATTTCCCTTTGTGGATTTAATTATAGTTGCTATGCCATAATATTACATTTGTCTTTTAAGTTTCAATAAAAAAAAATTATAATCTTACTGGATTTTCTTTTTATCTGTGTCAGTGGTTCCAAACGTTTTTTGACTTGCAAATTAATCTTTTGGCACCCTGTTTTGCTAAAGTTCCCTTCTTATTGCCGTGATTCTCATAAGAAAAATAAATAAATATATATATATATACGCAGTTGCAGTTCGTAGTAGGCGACACATCACGCAATACCCATCATGGCTTGGCCTATTTCAGCATATCGCTCGCCATACAGTAGCAATGGGAATGTATGTAGAACGATACATTAAAATATAGCGTGGGTTAAAATCTTTGAGGAATACCTATTTGGGACGGTTTCATGATATTTCATCAAAATGAAAATTGAACACACTTCAAAAAGTGATATAGTCATTAAAATTTATGAAAAAAAAACTAGGTTTAATAGTTACATATTTAACCTAGTTTTGGTTTCATCACTTTTCATGACTTTATATCACTTTCTGTAGGCGTGTTGAATTATCATTTTGATGAGATCCGGTCACCCTCAATATATTATACTTCGTAACGTAACACATTGGGGTACATCGTTTATATATATGTAACTAGCTGTACCCTGCCACGGGTTGCTGCCTGTGCAGATAGAGAAACAATAGCGCGTGTTGCTTTTACGTCCAACAGATGGCTGTTTTTAAAAAAAGCATGATTTTTCAACAGATGGTGCAGTTTTTCAAAAAAAACCTTTTTTTCCTGTCACAGGTGACATCTTATAATATAGGAATATAAAAACAGACGCATATTCGAATGCAACGTTGTGTCAAAATTTCAAAGCAATTCGATGAAGAACTTTGGTAGATTTAAGATTTTGAACAAATGAACATTTTTATTTATATATATATATATATATAATTATAACATTATTACTTACGTTCATTGTAACAGTTTTTTGTAGGTAAACGATGATACGTTACTTTTTTGAATAAATATTAAAAAGTATGTAATTATACATTATTGCTCAGTAGTAATATTAAATATCCTTTTATTCTTTTCTGTTTCATATTTATTTTTAAAGATTATTTTGAAAACTTTATATTAAAGCGTTAATTAAATACGGTTCTCCGACTTTTTAACAAGAGCGTTGCCTTAAAAAAGGTGTAACACTATTAATATTATAAAAAAAGTTTTATAAAGAAAAAAGGAGCTCATTGCTCTATTAAAATCATTGGCAATAGGTGTAATATTTGTGATATCGAGGCTTACGACCTACATGCATTATGTTCCAAGCCACGCTAAGCCTGACATTCCAACCAAGCCGACCTTAAAATCAACTGATATACTGGGCCTGAGTAGAGTTATATCAATATACCTATTCCTAATCAGTAATGTTTAGTAATCGTATCACTAGCCAGGCTGTCCTCCAGTGAACAACTTTATAAATATCATTCTTAAGTTAGGTATCCGTGGACAAAATGTTTTACAAAAAAACAACTTTTCCGTTGCCAAAAATCCCTCGACGGAGCAATTCGAGAACAATTTGAAGCTTCGAAGTGAGGAGGAAGATGTGTGGAAAATACCAGAAACAAATTAATATTTTTAATGTCAATGTTTCATCAAATATCCAAAAAAATCATAAGCTGTTATAACTGCATTAACAACACAATAAAATAATAATAGTTTATTATGCGCCACTTTGCGTACAAATCAGTTAAAAAGTTAGTCATACAAGATGGCTGATACGCCAATTCCCCTCGCCTTAGATTTGGCTTCAATGCCGTTCATACAAATTCGCTCAAATGCTCTGTCCAGGGCTTCTTAGGTCCATGTCTGTAGCCGATGAAAAACAAAAAACGAGACCCTGACCTTGAAGCATTCACAAAATGGGTATGTACATGTTGTTGTCAGAGGAGACTTTAACGAGCATAAAGCCCTGCCAAACACATTACCCTCTATTATTACGAGGGGGGTTAGATCATTTGTTATTTTTTAGACAATGTGATTTCTTTTTATGGGGTCTGTCACTTTGACAGATGACAACCGCCTAATTACGGCTCTTCGTAAAATTTTCAGTCGCATAATTTTTAAATATATCACGGCGCACATTGTCGCCACACCCACAGGTCCATATGGCGAGCAATATGGAGTTATATAAAATACAGTTATATAACTTATAAGCGTAATCTGTCCCCCCCTTAAAGAGCAACTGATATAACGTCCCTATATCTCATATTATACCTCCACAATTCCTCGTTGTTGCAGTATATGATATCAAACAACGAAATTTAATCTCTATACTAAACGAGGAGTATGGTTAAATAACAAAATCACAACCTAAGCCGAATCATTATAATTGAATACTTAAATTTAAAAAATAAAATTAAGTTTATTTACCAAAAAATGTCAATGTCTATATAAAATTATTTCGTTGCACATTTGATAAAACACACATAAATATGTTTTTTTTACTTAAGCTACGGACAGGAGGCCCTGAGGCAAATAATTCCTCTATGTCATCTTTGGGGATGCTGTGTGGTGGGTCTTTTTAGGGAAGGAATGAGAGGAAGTTCTGGGAAGGAAAAAGACACAAGGGGTGGGTAGGAATCTGCATGTTAGTGTTTGGAGGAGTGACAGACGTATGAGTCCATTCTTCCCACTGCGGTGCAAGGCGATGTTCCGAGAGGTCAAAATCAAAAGGTCCCTCAACCAGTCTCCCGCGATCTGACCTGCCATGCAGTTATTGGGTAGACGCATCCGCCACCAAAACCCTGACAAACCTCACCACATACCCGCCCCCCAAATTGGATTGAATAGACAAGACATTTGAAATACCAAAACCTGCTTTTTGGTGCCATGCCCATTGTAAATTAAAATAATTTAAGTGGATTTTGTTTTGTTTCATCAAAGATCACATCAAACACAAATAATATTAGAAGTTGGTCCAATAAATAGTTTATTAAATAACATTTGATTTTAAACTATCCTAATATTTTACAGTATGGTATAAAATGTTAATGGTCACACGTAGGGAGATTAACTGGGAAGAAAACATTCAGCTCAATGAGACTGGCCAGTACAAGAAAAGCGATGTACATTAAGGTACAGGTAAGGCCAATTTTCCAGTCTAATAAGAATTTATTACAAGCGAATGAAATGTATAAGCCTAGAAGCGTTGAAAGTAAAGATATGGCGTTGTAGGACAATCCACTCGAGTTGATGTTTACCTGAAAAAAAAAAATAGAAACTATCGTAAGAATAACTCCTTGTAGTAGTTTTTTTTTTACATTAACGCTGTCATTTTTGGGGATGCTATGTGGAAGTTCTTTTTGAGGAGAAAAAGGAGTGAACATGGATCTTATAGATACTTTGGCAGGGATGAAATACAGAGGCCGGCAAATCGTCCTACAGCCGAGCTGTTGAACATATGAACGAGTCGTAGAAACAACGCGTTCCCATTGACAAATGTCAACCGTTACCGTGTAAAAATTTTGCGCGCGTGTTTGGCATGTTTGCACCGGTGCCAGAGGGATCAATGACAGAAGTTCCTCGGGGCATCTTACATTGAAATACCGGTAGAAGAAGGACAGCATTGCCTTTTGACAAATGTGCTCTGAAGATTGCAATTCGTTTTTTAAGATGGGGGAATATGTCAAACGGATCGCCCATTTCTGAACTGCGTCAAGGTATTTTTCAAGTATGTTTGGGCTCCAGACCAGATGTGGCTGCCAAATTCAACAGTAGGGTATACACGCAATTTGTACATCGTCAGCAGTTGTGTATAGTTCGACCAGCTTCACAGAGGCTAACCGGACTTTGGCTTTGATGGCATGCCTGAGCTGCACATATACCAACTGAGGCACTAGGCTCCATATTAAATTTGACTGAGCCAGGTGAAGTCCTGTTTTAACTCGATCATTTGGCATTTCGTGTGTCTGTAAATTCCTTTGTAGATGATGGCCATTTTAATGTTTCAGTAAAGTTTATTTTTCGTGTGTAAAACCTTCGTGCACTTTCTTGTTTGCATTTAAAAAAAATATTATGGTAGCTACCTGCCGAATAAAGATTGAAAAAAGAATTGTCATTTAGGTAGTAACGTTTCTTTGGACAAATTATTTAAACCCTTATTTGAAAAAACATAATATTGCATTTAAGTACGTACTTACAAAATTATGATTTTAGGGGAAATTATGGTTTCGATTTATTTAATAAGAGAATTTTACATACTTTTTTTGGATGCGAGGTCTACTGTTCACAGAACTAATAGTTAGTATTAATTATATATAACTAAATTACAAATCAATGATGTAATGTAAATAACTACTACACCCACATATGGGACAATTTTTCAGATTAGGTAGGTAGGTAAAGGGCCGATCCTGAGCCGAACTCCGCCAAAACTCTACAAAAAAACCTCAAGTTCCTTTCCCATAATTCGTGGCTCGGCACGCGGTTTTTCTCCTGTTTATACGCAGCCTTGTGTTAGGTATTATTAGCACCTTGACTCCTTGGCTCATTGGCGCCTTGGCAAGTCGGCTCCCGGAGGGGACTGCTCTAATAAGGAATTTGAGTGAAAAATATTATGGCTTAAAAAACATATACATATTCATATTATATCAACATCCCCTGATTCTGAATACATAAGTTTTGTTGTATACATTTAAACAAAGAATTAATAAGTCGTCATTTAAAAACAATTAAAACCGTGAGTCACTCAAACGCCCTGTGATTCTGTGAGAAGGTGCACTGCTATTCTCGCATACGGGTCACTATTATGGTTTACAAATTATTTCAGAAGAATTCATGTTTTTTGGAAATCTGAAATATATTTTTTTTTTTTCATACCGACCCGTGTGGGAGTGACCTTACTGTAAACCGGCGCAACTGAGGTAAGCGCACTTGAAATGAAATGACACTAAACTGCGCTGTATAAATGCCACATTATTATTATTATTACATGTGATGTCATGCGTAAGCGTCAGTTTTCGATTCTTTTGGCGGGCTTTGAAAAATGCAAACTTTGATAATTTTTTAACTATGAAATCGACATTTGTAAAAATCTGGTATTTGAGTTGGAAGGTACATTCATAATAATTTTTTTTTCTTGTTGTGCCAGCACAGAGCATCTCCTGGGTAGGCAAATACTTGTATCATTTATTGTCTCAATCTTTTTTCGACTTACCCAGTATTCTCCGGGAGTTGTTGGATAGAACAAAGATTTTATCAACCAAGGAAGTCCAAGACAGAGTAAGATGTCGAATGTATTTGAGCCAATTGAGCTGCTGATGCCCATAGAACCATGACCTAAACAAATTGACAAAGTGTTAGTCACTGAATGTATAATTAAAAAAATATATTTTATATAACTTAGTGTTTTATGCTGATTTGTGGCAAAATTGTCCACATGCAGGGGATCATTTTATGCACAGAAGGTATTCCTGAAAAATGAACAAAATGCAAGATGATGGGATACTGAAAATTATCACCGAATTAGTGTTGTGTAGGTACCTCATACAAGATGCACTACAAATGACCCATACAAAAACGCAAAATTTCCCACCACATTTCACATTTTTCTTTGTAATACTACAAATGAGGTGGTGAGGTGGTTGGTGCATTGGAACTACATTTCGTGTAGGTATGCAACATTTGTACCTCATACAAACTCATTTGTGTTCTAGCCAACACTACACCGAATGGGAGTCCCCATTGAAGGGCAGACCAAGGAAGTGATTGACTGATGGGAAGACTTGATAAAGGAGGCGAATGGCAAGGACCTTGAGCCGGCGGAGAAAATGATGGAAAAGGCTAATTCCCTCCCTTCAAGCTCGTGGGTGGAAATGAATAAATTTAAAGTAAAAAATGGTACCTGTATATGTCAAAGTTTAGTTTACCTTGGTTCGTGACAATGATGGAAGACACAGCTTCTGGAACACTTGTTCCCGCTGCGAGGAAGGTGAGTCCCATGACAGAGTCTGGGATATTAATTGTGTCTCCTGTGATCAAAACAATTTGTCACACGTCAATCACAATATAATATTAAGATTTGTTTTTTTTTTTCACTTTGTTTTTAACCACTAACTTATTTAATTTTTTCTCCAACTGGTTTCGCTTGGATTAAGCTTCATTAGGGTAACAATTTAAAAATAAATTGATGCCCTAAGTTTAAATTCTTACCACGATAAAGCTCATGTCAAGCGAAACCGGTTGTTGAATACATTCAAATAAATCAGTGGTTGAAGATACCGGGCCTTACTAAGCGTGTTTTGAATTTCACAAAACTGATAAATAATCATTAATGTCCGGTAAATGTTTGTTAATCAGTTGTGTAAAATTTTTAAATATTTTATAAGTAAGTTAATGAGTTTTGGTTTGATAATTTAAAAATATGACAAAAACGCGAAAAGTGATTTCCTTCTACGAAAACAAAACCATGCACTATTTTGTGAGAGAGGGATCATTTTATTTGATACACGAAATATATTAAATTGTATCTAATTCATATTCATGCGGTAGCATTCAATTGGATTACAACGGTTGATAAAAATTATAGAAATATTCCGATAAAAAAATGCCATTCCGTTTTTTATATTTAAAAAATCCTCGGTTCAATACTTATCAGAACAGCTACGCGTTTTGATACATTATTTTCTTTAGAATTATTTTGCATTAGACATAATCTATAAACTCCCAAATCAGCATTTTAGAGCCTTAGGACTGTTGTTTCACAGAATTTAAACAATTCATGGAAAGTCAATTATCAAGTTCTGAAAAGGTTGATCATTACTGGCCAGTTGTGCCTCAAAACTGAAATGCTCACATAATTTAAATAGAATTTTCGTAGAATTTTTTTCTTTGAAATTTGAGGAATTGTTCAAATTCTGTGAAACAACCCGTTCTATGTCATTTACCGAAGAAACATCTATGAACACTAATTTGTCTACTTTTATGTGTTTGGGTGTTATAACGTAAAAACGTTTTTTTGGGGTCACTCTGCAGAATAAAGCAATGTTCAGAAATATTACCAATAATCGTAATTAGCCAAGCCACCATATAAGACGTGGATCCGATCCAAACGATGCACATGAAGAAGGTGACGAAAAAGAATTTGGGGTATTTCTTGCAGTCGGGAACGGTCAGCCAGAGAAGCAGGTTGATGGGCCAAGTAAGCACCCAGAACGCCTTCCCTCCTGCCGACACGTGCAGATCAGGCCACTTCCATATTTCAGTACTGGACTCTTTAAAACACATCAATCATTATTAAACATTCACACTACAGTCGAAACAGTTTAATACCCAATATTAAAAGAATGGGAGCCATTGATAAAACTAACGCAAAATGGTTATATAGAAAGCATTCCCTATTCAAGGGGCATAAAAATATCTTCACACTTGTTGATGGGTTCAAGTTTATTCGCTTTTGGTTTCATATCCTCAAAATCATATACAAATACTTACACACTGTCACAAGAAATAGTTACACATAAAAGCAAAAAAATAATAATTAATGATAATAATAAGTGTTTTATTATTTTCTTCTTTTTTAACAAAAAAAAAAACGTAGACAATGATATCCTCACTGGGATCTCTTGTGATGAGGATTTCATTTGGATATTATTAAAACTTAGTAGTATGGATAATATGAAGTAATTATAAATGTATTAAGTAGTGTTTTTTAAAAATACATATAAATATATTGCATGGTGTTTTTGTTCAGTTGAGTGGTTTCGGTTTCAGTCTGTATTTGGTGTAGTATATTTTATCTCTATCTGATCTTTCTATGTTTTGTATCAAGATTTTTATTTGAGTTAAAACCTATAATATTGTTGGGCATTTTTAATGAGAATGGGATTTTGGTGTAGAGTTTTGTACCATACTATAGAAAGCTTTTTTGCCTAAATTTTGTATTTGCAGTTGCTTGTTGGATTTGCTTTTGAGATGTAGTTTTTTTTTTTTTTTTTTTTTATATTAACTCCACACAGGAGGCCCTGAAGAAAATAATTTCCCTCAGGGCCTATGTCATCTTTGGGGATGCTGTGTGGAGGGTCTTTTTGTGGAGAGGAAGGAGTGAACATGGGTCTTGAAGAGTCCCATGTTGTAGGAGGGAGGAAACACAGAGGCCGGCAGTTCGTTCCACAGCCGAGCTGTTGAACTTAAGAACGAATCGTAGAAGCGACCCGTTCTCATGTGACAAATGTCAACCGTATACAAATGTTGGGCGCGCGTTTGGCGTGTATCCCGACTACGCACCGGTGCGGAAGGGATCAATGACGCTAGTTCCTCAGAGCATCTTCCATTGTAATACCGATAGAATAAGGACAGCATACCTACCCGACGCCTGTGCTCTAAAGATTGCAGTCCGTTTGTTAAGATTGGGGAATCTATCAAACGGACCGCCCGTTCGACTGTAGGGCGCACTTGCGATTTGTACAGGGTCAGCAGTTGTGTACTATTAAAGTAACTGCGGGCCCTGTACAGTACGCCCAGCTTCTGAGAGGCCAACTTTACTCTGGCTTCGATGGAGCCCCCGTACCTGAGCTGGTCACTTATAGTTATACCAAGCATATCAATGGAAGGCCTGTTCGGAAGATTGCTTCCGTTGAAGGAGACTAGATTATCATTTGGATCTCTTTTAGACGTAATCAGACAGGATTGGGTCTTTGAAACATTAAAGAGATTATTTTTACCCCAGGAGGAAATACTCTCGAGATAACCGTCCATTCTCTGCTTCAAAGCCCTCCGAGCCGTTGGAGTTTGTGTGCCATTTGGGGGCTTGTCAAACAAAAAGCTATCATGAACTGTACTGTCATCCGCGTAACAATGAATCGGTGCACATGTCAAAAGGTCATTGATGTGCAACAAAAACAAAGTCGGAGACAGAACCGATCCCTGTGGGACGCCAGCATTTATGGAGTGCGAGGAAGAGGTGAAACTGTCAGCAACCGCCTGAATCGACCTATCCCTTAAAAAGTCAGCAATCCACGTACACAGGGATGCGGGAAGTCCGTAAGAAGGCAATTTGTTGACAAGTCCTCGGTGCCAGACCCGGTCAAAGGCCTTGGATATGTCTAGTGCGACCGTTTGGGTCTCACCGTGACGTTCCAGTCACCGCCCCCAAACATGCGTCACATACGCGAGAAGATCACCGCACGAGCGGTTCCGCCGGAATCCGTATTGACGGTCGTTGATAATTTTGTTCTTCTCGAGGTATGTGAGCAGTTTGTCATTGATCACACGTTCCATCACTTTGGACAGAACTGATGTGATCGCTATGGGGCGGTAGTTGGCCGGGTTGGAGCGGTCACCTTTCTTGGGAATAGGGTGAATGACCGCTTTTTTCCAACCAGAGGGCACAGTGCCACACTAAAGGGACATTTTGAAGAGCTTTGTCAAAACTGGAACTATTTCCGCAGCACACCTCTGCAATACCAGGGCAGGTATTCCATCAGGTCCACTAGCTTTGTTAACATCGAGCCCCCGTATGACGTGGAGTACATCCCGATGCCGGATCCTAAGCTTTTTCATGTAGAAGCCGCAGTGAGGAACCGACGGCGGAACAGCACCTCCGTCATCGAGGGTCGAGTTTTCCGCAAACATTTTCCCTAATATGTTAGCCTTTTCGGTGGCGGTGTTTGCTAGTGAGCCGTCAGGTCTGGTAAGAGGTGGCAAACTGGGTTTGCAAAAATTCCGACCTATTGAGCCCGCAAGCGTCCAGAATGCTCTGCTGCCATGCGGGCAGGCAGCCAGCTTTTTGCTGATCTGCAGGTCGTGTTCGAATTTTGACCTATTAATGATTCTCTTGCATTCCTTTGCCGATTTGTTGTATGCTGATCTGCTTTCGGGCGTTCGAGATGTGTTGTAGGCTCGGTAAGCCGCGTTTTTTCGTCGAACTGCTTCGGAGCATTGTCGACTGAACCACGGCTTTGAGCCCACACCAGTTTCTTTAGTAGTCGATTGTATGAAGCCATCCATCGCCGATTTGATGACTTCACCAATCTCCTGGGCACATCTTGAAGGGTCCGAAGTCCGAAAACAAACAGCTGACTACGGAAAAGCGTTGAAATGGGCCCGCATACCGAACCAATCTGCTGACCTATAGTGCCACACTTTTCTCCTCAGCCTCTCATTGGTTGGTCTGAGGTTAACGGGGATCGATGTCGTCACTAGGCAGTGGTCGGATGATCCCAAAGGCGCTGTGACGTCAATCTTATAACCGTGTGGCACAGTAGTTAACAATAGGTCTAACAGATTGGAGCGGTGAGTTTGGACATCAGGAACCCTTGTAGGCTCCTGAACCAGTTGCTCTAATCCGTAGCAAATGGCAAAGGATTCCGCCTGTCGGCCAGCCGAGTCCGTTGGGCCTGAGAACTTCATACATGGTTCGTTATGAACATTGAAGTCACCCAGAACAATAAACTCGGCCGAAGGGTAGCGGGGCAAGAGATCATCAATAGTATCGCTCAAATGTTTGAAGAGTTCGGAAGTGTCTGATTCGCTATGGTTCGGTGAGCGGTATAAACATGCGTAGAATCTTGCCGTACTGGCAAGATTGACGCGCACCCACATTATGTCGAATCTGGAGTTTTCCAGACTCAATAGTCGTACACAGTTGACGTCAGCTCGACTATAGAGGCAGACTTCTCCTTTGAGTCGGAACTTGCTTGCAAGAGTAAAGCCCCGGCAGTCCAGATAGGAGAAGTCTGGCGGCTCGGCTATCTGAGTTTCGGATAGGAAAAGAAGGTTGGGACGTTGGGACAAAAGATGGTGATGAACAGAGTTTAAATTTGTGTGCAGGCCGCGAATGTTGGCAAAATTTACCAACAGTTTTGGCCCGCACCTGGGACGCCTGCTACTCGCCGCTGTATTGATGTTAAATTTATTTTGTATGTTCATGATTTTAAGTTTGTTTTTTTTTTTTTTTGTAAGTGTATGAGGTGAAAGGAAGGTCTGGAAAGGAAAGGTATGAAGGGTGGGTAGGAATCTGGGGTTCAGGCTGTCCAGGAGTGATGAGCGTTTGGTTCCAGCCCACCCACTGCGGTGCTAGGCGATAGGCTGGGAGAGTCCGGCTGGAGAGGGCATCCAGTGCGCCCCAAACGCTGCTGCTGGGTCCCCTCCGGTCACGAACCGGCACAACAGCAGTGGCGGGGTTTTTTCACTCGCTGATGGGGCAGCCCACCCTTAGTCGTGAGCCTGAGGGTCGGGCCCTTGTACTATCGAGCGGCCCGGACAGCGGTAACCGGTTGTAAAGGGTCTCCCTCAACCAGCATCTCCCAACCGGCCCGCCACGCAGAAGGTGGGCCGACGCACCCGCCACCAAGACCCGGGCAAACCTTAATCCATGAACCCGGGTACCCCTGCTAAGTCACCAAACGTAGCGAACCACTTGGGGTGACCTGTGGCAGAGGTGTTGGTCATCCAATAAATGGTTCCCAGGGCGGCGGTACCCATTCCCGCCTACCAAATAGTGTTTCTAATATAGGTGTTAGTTGTTATTTCTTGTATTTTGAATTTATGAATGTAAAGAAGGATTTTTTTAGAATAGAGTTGTTTAATCGACATGATGTTAAGTTTGTTAACGAAATGATTTAAACAATATATACAAAAAATATATTATTAAGTCGCAAACATAAATAGAAGAGATCTCTTCTATACAGATTATACTTATATAGATTATGGCTAGCCGCCAAGACCCGCATCAATACATCCACTTAACCCACCTCACACGCTGCCAACAGGGTGGCGATCTAGTTCCCCCGTCTACACCATACAGACAGGAGCTCTCTTGTGAGGTGTAACCAAAGATAATATAATAATATATTATAAAGTCGCAAACATAAATAGAAGTGATCTCTTCTATACAGATTATACTTATATAGATTATGGCTAGCCGCCAAGACCCGCATCAATACATCCACTTAACCCACCTCACACGCTGCCAACAGGGTGGCGATCTAGTTCCCCCGTCTACACCATACAGACAGGAGCTCTCTTGTGAGGTGTAACCAAAGATAATATAATAATATATTATAAAGTCGCAAACATAAATAGAAGTGATCTCTTCTATACAGATTATACTTATATAGATTATGGCTAGCCGCCAAGACCCGCATTAATACATCCACTTAACCCACCTCACACGCTGCCAACAGGGTGGCGATCTAGTTCCCACGTCTACACCATACAGACAGGAGGTCTCTTGTGAGGTGTAACCAAAGATAATATAATAGTATATTTGGGTGTAATATAAAAAAATATTGTGTCATTGAATTTTAATATTATAATGGAGCATAGAGAGTCTAAAAAGATAATTGTTAAATAATGCTTAAAATATAAAATAACGCAATGCATTTCAATAACATAACGGCGATTACAACAACTTCATGAATGACTGAAAACAAATAGAAAATCAGTAGGTATTTAAATTTCGCCGCTTCACAGTTATCAAAAAAATGTACACTTTTGAACTTCTCATAACAACTTACCTGTATCTAGTTTCTTCTCTGATTTTATGTCGTTTTCAATTTCACCGGCAATTTCCACGTCAGTCATAGTTGGGGTCAATAAACTAGGTTTTTCTAGAAAAATGTATTGCAGATTATTATATTTCATTAAAAATGTATTGCACATTATTATATTTCATTAAAAATTATTTTGCCTTATAATAAAACACTAAAAATATTTTTTGATAATTTTTTGGAAACCTACCATGTTTCAGAAGAGGGGTAACTTCCGTGTAGGGTGTCTTGTTTTTTCCCATGCAACATCTTCTGACAAAATTGCTGATTCCTTTATTGAAGTACATTGCTGAAATAAAATATGCGTGAAATGTTATTCTTGTTAACCAATTTACCAACAACTACTTAAAATTACATACCAGGCATGTATAATATTGTACCGTGCGTACATGGACAAGAATACAATTATTATTATTGAAAAAGTTATATTTTTTGGAGAAAAAAAAGTTTATTTTAATATCGCTACGTACCCAGAATGTAAAGAGTATAGGCCGTTACTAAAACGGCGGCCTCGTACCATTCCACCTTGTCGTCTTGAAGAGTGAAAATCAGAGATATCACCGCCACACCGTACATCATTGAGTCCCTGGACACAGCCCACCAGTCTAGTTCTATTACCTGTTGGACATTCAGTCTTATAAGTACTTACTTATTCATGGTTACAGAATTTCTAAAGTAATATATTTAAGCGAAGCTTAATGTGAAATCACCACGACACCATACATCATTGAGTCCCTGGACACAGCCCACCAATCTAGTTCTATTACCTGTTGGACATTCAGTCTTATAAGTACTTACTTATTCATGGTTACAGTATTTCTAAAGTAATATATTTAAGCGAAGCTTAATGTGAAATCACAACGACACCATACATCATTGAGTCCCTGGAAACAGCCCACCAATCTAGTTACATTCATTTGTATAAGTACTTATTTCTTGTAGTACTTTCTATCTGTACTACGAATCGGTTTACATTATGAATACCAAAAAACATGATTTGGATACCAAAAAAACAAAGCTTTTTCTATGGTTTCGCTCTATTAGAATAAAATTGTTAAAACTCTCCATAATGTATTTTTTCATTATAAGTTTCTGAACCCAAAGAAGAATCATTTTAAAAAAATACTATTTTATGACAGATTATTTGTGACAGTTTCCCTTAATTACCTCCTTTTCTTCATTATAAAATTTTCATAATATAAATTAAAACTCCTTTTGCGCTTAAATCGGCTGATTCTAGATTCTATGCCTATTACCTATATTCGAGGTGACATAAGACACACTAAGATTAAACACATTTTTGGCTTGTGTATTCCTCTTAATGTAAAGTAAAATATCACTCTTTGTAAAAGAATTAAAATTATGGCTTAAAAAGAATATTTCAACATCTAATTATGGCTTAATAAATAAGAATGTTGAAATATTTTTTCCATAAATTCTTTGTTAATTTGGTTAGTTACATATCAGATAACTATAGTATTGCTTATTAATATACTGTAAATTCAAAAATTCTATATACTTTTATGCTGTTATTATTACTTATTTATATTACTTGTTATACCTACTACTGAGATAAATATGAAAACATTTTTCTATGAAATCATTATATCTTTTCACTTATAAAAAACAATGCTTTTATTGCTTATATTATGTTCTTAAATATTCATCATAATCATATTAATTATTTCTTTTACCCACACACAGTCGATATGTGGGTCCCATTAGTTGCGGAGACAGTTGCGTTGCAATAGTTGCGGGCGTAAAAATCCATTAACCCTGTGACAGACCATGCTATATTTGCATATGGAGTACGGGTTAAATCTTCCCCATAGGAAAAACTAAACCCTTCCACACACTTTTCCACAAATGATCATCTAGTCAATCCACATTATGCAAGTGCATTATATAAGCAAAATAAATACAAAACAATACAAGAACAACACGTCAACTCACCAGTGATCAAATGGGAAAATAATTCACCGACTTCAGATATTTTCATATCAGAGGGTTCGGCTCGGTAGAACTCCTAATAGGGCCTATAAATCCTACTGATCCCTCAACATAAATATTTAAAAAATCTTTTGTTATCCTACATGTATTTAAAATGACTGATTTTAATTAATTATTATTTTTTTATAATTAAATTATGTATAAATAAACATATATAATATCATAAAGAGTAAATAAATAAATTAGTATACTTATAAATTATGTTACCTACATTTAAGATCAAGAAAAAGTAGGGTTGGTTGGTAGAAGTTGCCATTATTGGTGACCGAGTATGTCATCAAAATGACAATTCAACACACCTCCGAAAAGTGTTATAAAGTCATGAAAAGTGATAAAACCAAAATTAGGTTACATAAGTAGCTATTAAACCTAGTTTTTGTTTCATCACTTTTACTGACTCTATATCACTTTAAAGGTGTGTTGAAATATCAGGGAACCGCCATTATTATTATTCTATAATTATTATTATGTATAGATAAATTAAATAATAAATTCTGCATTAGCCATCGACATTTTCAATGTCACCTACAGACAATTCAGTAACTATCTTATAACGCATGTGACAAAATAGTAAAACTGCCTGTGTAAACCTTTTAATTTGTAATCTTCTCCATGATATATTGGTGTATAACCGTTTCATGGAGAACATGAAAAATAAATAAATATATATAACATCACAAAGAGTAAATAAAATAAATAATTATACTCATATATTATGTTAGCTACATTTAAGATCAAGAAAACTACAAAAGAGGAACAAATCACGTACTTGATTTTTTTTGTGTTTTGGTCTATACTGGACTGTTACCATTCTATCATTCAAATGCACTGATTGGGTTCGTGGATTTAGACAACTGTTTAGGAATCTGACCGGTACCTGAGGCTCATATCCATGTTATGTAACATCTATATCAATGGGTTGGTGTTGGTCACTAGAGTATTTGTTTTCGGGTCCGTATACCGATCAGACGAATTCTAGACAGGAAAGGCCGTACTGTGGCGTGTAGCTATTCACTCTAATCATCGTTAATACTGAACATCGCGTCTTCTTAAAGAGATTACCCTATCCACCACACATCTGAAGACAATCCCATCTACACAGAGAAGTATAATATATATATATGTATACATACATGGCACTCAGCCACTGTCTTGACCTATTAGTTGCTGGATGCTCTGGCAAAATGCTTTTGGTTTCATTCATTTGTTAGCCTTGTCCTCCAGCATTTCACAAGCAATAAGTTTTAAAAATATTGTTAGGTTTTTCGTAATCCAGAATGTTTGAATTTCTTTAAAAAAAATGAAAGTTTCTTGTCATAATGAATAGGTACCTGTCCAGCCAGCAGGCCACAGCAAGCGGGCACGGCGAGGATGTTGAAGACCGCTGAACCCACGATGGTGCCCACCCCGAGATCCCCCTCCGTCACAAAGGTCCCCACACAGTTGATGAACAGCTCGGGACTGGAGCTGGCCGCAGCCATAAATGTTGCACCAGCCACGTCCTCAGACATCTTCAACACTACAGACATGTCATCAAATGATCAGAAGTTCGTGTAATTTTACTAATACATATCAAAACAATACCTCGTATTGAACCCATTTGAGTTGACAATAAAATCATTATAACAGAGCAATAAAATTTGTCGCATAAATCAAATTTTTTAGATAGTTTTTTGTATCCCCTATAAAATTTGTTTTATGTGGGATGTAATGTATTGTTTTGTCATGAACATTATTCAAATTCATTTGGACCTTCTTATTCTCATTTGAGGTTACATAGGGGCGCATTGAGGATATTCAATTACTGGAGCTCAGAACACATTATTAACTACATCTGACTATGTATGAGAAGATTTAAAGGCAAACATTTACATTGATCTTCTACTTAGTAAGTAAATAGTAACATTCATTTTAAATGTTATCAGTCGGTTTCTAGTATATACATGATACATGCACAATTGAATCAAAATGGTACACCGTTCATTCAAAACTTTAATATTTTCATTGAAAATACACAGTTGCATGAAAAAAAGGTTCATTTCTACTTTGCACCAGGACAAGGAAATAATAAAATATACTGAACTTTTATTTATCTGTCAACTTTAAAATATTTTCCTGTTAAAACATGTATGTATAATGTGGGAAGTGATGAAGATCGTACCGTGACACATTCTTTCGATTGCTGGTACGAAATAATCATCACAGACTATGGCCAGAAGTACAAAACAGTAGCAGGAGATGAGACAATGCACGCCTACCCACCCCTGAAAAAGAAAAAAAGTTTTTAATAAAAACAAAACCAATTTTCCCGCTGTCATCGACAAGGTCTCTAGTGCGTATGGTAAGTATAAAAATTCCTAACTTTCGAATTTAGTTGCAAATTGATTCGCTAGATGGCGTTGGTAATTATTTTAAATGCTCACGCCTCACACCCCTCAGCAAGAGCTTATAATAACCATAATACTCGAGTATAAACATAAATCATTTTCAATAGTTTTAATTTTTATATAGAGAGTTTTTAACAATTTACCAACCTCAACCTACTGTAGAGACTACATTACAATAAGGACTTCCACACACATCATAAAAAACAGAAAGAAAACATTAGTCTAAAAAATTAACAAAACAAAAACACAGAATTGTTTACTGTTTAAAGGAATCTAGATTTATAGCTTGGTTCCTAGTTAAATTTAAAAAGTACCTAGGTAGATCATAAAGGTGTTCTAAAAAAATATATGTAAAAAAATGAAAAAAGTTCCTACGTTTATTTTAAACCACAAGAGTGGATATATTCTATATATATATATATATATATATATAGCTACTCGTTCTAAAGTTTTGTTTAAATGCAACAATATCAGGACTGAGTATTCCAAACACTCGCTTGTACCTAGGTTGCATGAAGTTAGTAATAGATACGCAGATGTGGCAGATCTATTTAACTGCACGCAAGGTAGGTACAAGAGGGCTATGCTATCAAATCTTTTCAATCAATATTAATTTAATCTAATTCTACCTTATTTGCACTATAGAAACTTATGTACTTGTATCTCTTGTTTACTTACTTACTTACTCTCTAATGTCATTTCACAATCAAATGCCACATATATTTGTAATTCTTTTTGAAAATATTTCTACGATTTTAACTGTGACATGTTATCATTGTTTATGGTATATTTATACCGTTGATATTAAATAAATAAATATATTCTAAGTATAATAAAGAAATAAATAAAAATATAATGTAAATATTTTTGAGTGTGTAAAATATATTTTTTTTTACTGAGTTGAGGCTACACACGAAAGCTTTTCTAAGATTATAATATACGAGTAATACCTGTGTATCTGTAATAATGGTATATTCCTATTTTTAAAAATAATTATCTGCATAGAGAAAACTTACTTATGTAAAATGTTACTAATTTATTAAATGTCTGCTTAAATTATTCGTATTTCTGTTAAAACGCAACTGCGGGCTTTTAACTAATGGATTGACTGATTTCCTAACAAACTATCAGTAACACGAATGTGTTATGAGGATGTCGGAAAACGTGTTATGTCGTATTTCGTCATTAGGTATATTTATCAGGAAAAGCGCAGCTGCACCAACACGTGTTCCGATAGATTCTGAATGGGTTAATATTTTATTAGGAAATGGCTTGCCATCAAGATTTTAACAGGATTTCAATAAATCAGCTTACCCATTTATTTCCTTGTGTTAGAATATAATATAATATAGGAAGGTACCCATTTAGTCATTGGTCTGAATTTTTCATACGATCAGTTCCAATTATGAAAAATAAAATTAAATTAAAAGCAAATCCGAGTTCTAGAGTTACAGTTACAGACAGACACATATCCGAAATTTTTGGTTTCAAGAAGCTCAAGAGTCAATTTTGTACGTGAAATGACAGCGACCCATTAAACTCGTAATTTATTATGTAAATTAATATTGATATCCAAGCAAAAGATCCCTGAAACTTTACACGAAAGTTAGATTATGCTGCCTATGTATTTGCTAGCCTAAGCACGAATTGAACTGCGAATTATGAGAAAGGAACCAACCAAGCGTATACACAACATTACATATATTTATAAGGGTATCCCGTAAAACAAATACATAACAATTAAAAACAAATTATCTTACGGCTTGTCTTTGCTGCCGATCGAATCCATCTGGTGGAAATTCATATATGGCTGGTGGCGTGCAGTTTCTCTCCTTTTCTTCTATAGGATTTGCGAGGAGGTGACGACTGTTGTAATCTGAAAATAAATAAAGGTCTATGATATGCAGATAAGAAGTTGAAATAATACTTAACCAAGAAGACCAGCTACACCTCTGCTGCATCTAAAACATATATAGTTTTAATAATATGAATATTTATAATAATAATATCATTGAAGCTACATTATACTTATTTGAGTATACTTTGTAGTTAAAAATAATAGTAAATAATATTTAGATTATTTGTATGCCGCCGTTTTTGTGCAAAATCACCTAAAGTTTAGTTAATATCTAACTGCAAAATGGACATGTCTTAGATATAGTTAGATAATATCTAATTGCACACAGATTTAAGGTTTCGCAAGATGGAAACTAATAAAATCTGCAAAAAGCATACTTTAACAAATCAAAGATAAATCGAATTACCAATAGCTATTTTTTTTAATTATATACTAATGTTTATTAGACAAGGTTTTATGCATAGCACAAAGGATAACAAATTATTATAAGCAATAATTAGTCGCCTGAAATATCAATTCAAATTGAAAATATCTCCCGAGTAAAAGTAAATACCGCCGACGGGAATTGAACCCGCACCTTCTGATGTCCCATCAGATGCTCTGCTGGACCACTAAGCTACGTCGGCTTATTCCCAACCCGCCAAATAAGTCAATATGTAGTATGTACTAGTACTTCAATCAACAATTACTGCTTATTATATTTTTTTTCACCTGTAAGTTAAATGTTATAGAATAATATGACTTACCTACCGCAACTAGATGTGTAAGACATCTTTAATTACGATGAAGAAAGTGGGAAAAATTAGCAACCTTCAATATATACTGGTCAAGTAATTAAAAATGTCCAAAAAAAGTTTTCATGGAATCACATTATCTTTCGAATTACTCACATTAGGCGCCGATTAAAATAGATCGCATTTCCTCAAACAGGTATTCTTAAAACAATGTTCTAATCTGTATGTTTTAATCGAGGCATACTTATCATTCGATGTTTCAGCGATTCATAGTCTTTTAAGAATATGTTTCTAATTCTTTGTTGTCGTTATAATTTCGCAAAGATAACCTCGCAGCGAGTGTTTCGTTCTGCAAACAACACATTCTTCGATAAACCGATTATTCGCGAAGGTGAAGCAACGTCGCTCGTCTGAGCCCTGCGGGAAGATACGAATCTAAGTGTATCGATATCTAACTAAGATATCGTTTCGCAAAGCCATCGATCACATTAATCACACACCACAAGAAACTTTTAACTCTATCTCTACACGTAAATGTGCTAATCACGATATATCAGAAGGAACAATGACTATTTTTGACATCACAATTAAGTTTACAAGGCGATAATAGAATTAATTAATTTATTGCGAGGCGTATTTTGTTAAACATATATTACGAGTTTAACTTAATTGTATATAATGACATACAAAACTAAATCAATTCTCAACGACCCATCTTCAAATATATTCTAGAGTTACTAGTTTTGATTCTTCTTTTGTCTGCTATGGCTATTGTTATAAATTGAGATCTATTTCTACTAACCTTAACACAGATAGGAGATGTCGAAAAGATAGATAGATGTTGGTATTCAATTATATTATTTTGGCAGGAAAATAGTAAAAAAAATATTGTTACAATGAGCCTAACAAAAAAATATGCAATATACCAACAGTATTTTTATTTTATACTTTATGTGAAGAGTTTTAATGGTAATCCAAGGTCCGGGATAAAATAAATATTATTGATGAAGTTTTATACACAGTGGCAAACATATATACGGTCCAAACCAATTATTAGTCCATGACTAACCTGACCGTTTTGAACGGACAATCCCGTTTTTTGGTGCTCCGTCCCGTTGTCATATACATAAGGTTAAACTAAGCCGATTGAATCCATATATAAAAACTTATCCCTGCTGAAGTCAGAAAGGGTAAATGTGAAGAAAATATCTATATTTGAGAAGAAGTAGATATGTACAAAAAGTAATAGTTGGGTACTAATTGAAAAGGGATTTATTAGTAAATATATGGAAGTATTCGATGAATATTCCCTTGTGGTTAAAGAATACCCGCTGCATTCATTCTACGGCGGGATTGAGGAGGTTCACAGGGCGACGCCTAAGGCCCTAGACTGGCTCACTGGCCTAGATGTTCCTGGGTTTAACCCTCACCATACGAAAGAAGAAGAAGAAGTTCATCGAATAAGTGACAGTACCTACTTACACAGTTTAAAGGTAGTTCCAACATGGAAAATTCGGAAGAGAACTGAGAAGGGACCACGGACTCAAAGGGGCCATAACTCCACAAGAGCCGTACAGCCATTAGAAGTTAGAATGACGTAATTTACAAATATATATATGATATCCGCTTTTTTAACATGACGAATTCTATGTTAAAATATTATTTCTTACAATTTTAGATTATTATTGTATTTTTTTAATCCAAATATTTGTAAACCATTGTAACAAAAGTAATTATTTTATGCAGCCGTTGTTTTATTTAAATTATTTTATGTAACGTAGAAGCTACAGGGGAGTGTAAAATAGTGAAATAAATTAAATTTAGATTATATTTGGAATTACAGCTTTTTTAAAAGGGATACCTGTATATAACGTAATCGAAAGTTACAAACCCTTACCGCAAGTAAAACTATGTAGAATAGAGAAAATTTACTTACAAGTTTAGCATCTTCACTATGTACCTACAAATTATTATAAAGTATACATATTTAAATAATATATTATGCAGCCAAAGATTGTCATATTGTGTATGATTACAACATTCGTCACCTCCATGCTAATGGTGCAAATCTGCAAAAAGTCAACTTTCCGAGAGAACACAATAATAATAATAATTATCGTTATTTTTTTATTTGATAATTCATATTTTAAACCATGGTAAATGTTTCTATCTATTTTTTTGTTAATTTACCGTGGGTTGATGCGAATGACTTATAATATAATTTTGATAACTTTGATAATTCCGTAACCGCTGGAGATAAAATTTTGTTGATTTACCACAGTGCGTATCATCAAATATTGATATTTTATTATCAAAAAGTATTTTTCTCGAAAATGGCAGATTCGTAACTTTAGCATGGAGGTGACGAGTGTTCTGTTTCTAGTATTTGTTTTATTTCTATGTAGTGTGTTAGAACGCTAAACAATAACTGCGATTTGAAACGTCTAGCAGAATTCAAATGACAAAAAATACGTACTTAATTTTATTTATCGTTGTATCCTGGTTAGTTTGTGATGTGACATTTTTCTCAGTGTTGAATCAAATTTATTCTAAGTAGGTATCCGATTACTGGCAGCGTAGTTACGGAAGTGTGTTTAATGTGGAACAAAATATTTCGGTAAGGGCTTAAAGAGTACTAAATAAAGTAAGCGGAGTAATAAATAATGTTTTGGTGGTGATCCAGTAGCAGTATTTGCCTGTATTCAGCTCCCGGTGTCACTGTTTATTGCTTATCATAATCGCAGTTGCTTTTTCTAGTCACAAGGCAAATGCGTCACAATGCAAGACAACGAAATATAGACTGTAAGACACAGTAGGTACAGTAGTACTATTATTCACTCGTAGGTTTAATCAGGTTCAATATATGTTTGATGAACAGTTTAGGAGAACACCGACGTCATTCGGCTCAGCAAATACATACGTTCTTAACTGCAGTGTGCACTTGTACGCTGTGACTAATGCCAACGTCCCATGGGTCGGTTAGGAATTAAAAAAAAACAAGTGCTGTAAGATCCTGCGCAGAAAAGGACACAGACTGTTATATTACGATAGCGAACTTTACTTTTCTGCGCTTGATCTTACAGCACTCAGTTTTTGTTGATTCCTTACCGACACACGGTCTGCTTTTTGTTGATTCCTTACCGCTCCACGGTCTGAATTTCACTGCACGATTTACTCAACGAACACACAATACCTACTATGCTTTTATAATAGTTTAGCTATTTGTTATATTCAAATATAATAATTTGTAGTATGTCATGGTCATTGTAGTTTGAGGTTTGTTTTATAACGAATACTATTAAAAACAAATATTTATTTTTACGATAGTAAATATATTAAACAAATACGCCAATAATTTATTATTATTGTTTTGAAATAAATCTTCTCTTCATGGGCAGTGTTCTAATGACAGTGATGCTTTGTGTATCCTCGTTCCAACAACATATTTACAGCAAAGTACTTTTCCATTCTACAACAATTACCTTATTTACAACCACAAAACACTTTATTTTAATTTTAACATTATGGCAACTGGTTTTGGTTATATCTCCAGGACAGTATTATCATTAAATTTATATTATAATAGTACCAAACCGAAGACGGATATAACCGAAAGTGGTGAAAAACATAGTAACTTTTAAATTAATTATATTATAAATCCACAAATTGATTGCTGTCGTTTTCTTCGATAGTTTAAAGTGTTGTTAAACAATTATTTAGTGGAAGTTTAATGTATTTAAATTTACCTGATTTAGAAGAGGGAGAGATGTCGCTAGAGGCCACTGAATCACCCAGTAAATTGGAGGTAAGAAGGTAGACCATCGGCAGACCGAATAGAAGAACCATCCTGACTGACAGAATCATCTTCTGGTGACTCTTCCGAAACTCATGTCTAGTTCTCAAACCTTGTGCCATTTTTAAAAACTTTCTTCAGCGACACAAAATAAATCTAACACTCAATCAAAATCGTCGATCGATATAAAAAATATTAATGATCGACTACTGAAATTTATGATTGCACTGATGAATTATCACAATAGATTTCACCAACCTGTCACAACTAGAGCCAAGCATTACAGACATGTGCAAGGTACTCGGACCTAGTTGTGTAAATGACTGCATTAAATTGAATATATACAAAATTACCTCTGGTCTAGTAAATACTCAGAGATAAATAAACAGTTAAGTGTACCTACTAGAGATAATAATTATTGTATTAAACCGATATCGCTTGCCATTCAATTGGAAGCGACGCGTCATGTAATCTCTAGCCACGAGATAGTAGGTATAACAGATACCTACATTTAAAATTGAAACATTTTTACTAGATCAGTTAACTTTTTTTTTTAAATTTGATATAACTTTACACGACTACTTTTGTATAAGTACTTATCGTTCCTCTTTCTAGACTTTCTTCGCTGAACACACCTGGATATCTTTACTTGTAATATACTCGTATAATCTATTCTTGTGGGGTCGGGATCTAGCTTAAACAACCAAATATTTCATTTTGATTTACTAACATGAAACTATTTGCACGTTATTTGAATTCAATATATAGTTGAAGAATTTTTGTTGTTTGTTTTTGGGGTGTTATGCCGTGTTGCGCTAACTCCTTCTTTAGCCGACGTTTCGGACAGCGTTGCAGTGTCCATCATCAGGGCAGATCCAAACAACAAAAATGCTTTTGGCCGTGAAAATCTAAAAACTTACCTATAGTTGAAGAAGTTGAAATCATTGTGTTTTTAAATGTAAAATACCGTTACATTTGGAAAGTTGATGGACTGAAAATAGGGTCTTCCATACGAAAGTACAATAGATAAGTTTTCTCTTTACAAATTAGAGGAAGTGATAAAGAAACATATTTATAATCGAATTTTGGAATTGCTTCGGTGGAAGAGTGCAGATTTAGGGTGGTTACAAAAAATCAATGTAATAATTTTTTGTGCTGACCCCCCTAAAAGCTGCCAATCGGCTAAAAAATGAGATTGGTGAAGTTTAAGCTCAATTGAATAAGGTTAACCCGTGCCTCATCAAAGTTGAAGTCCCTAGAACCGTACCCTGGGGTACAAATTTAAAAAAAAATTGAAAATTTGCGATAACTTTTTCGTTTCACAACGGATCTTTTCTTGCCGCCGCGTATTTGCAAGTGGGGGGGGAGTCGCTTCGAAGCATCAGTCATCAGTCGAGCGGGAGTCCTGCTTGTGTGTGGTCGTGGCAAAATGTGCGTGGGGCGCTCCAGTACCCCTGGGTACGGTGTAATAATCTGCCCTCTCTTACTTTTCCTTCTCTTCTTTCTACGATAAATTTTCTTTAAGTCCCATAGGTAACTTTTCCATAAGGCTTTGGTTATGTATCTATCCGGGGTAGGAATATCCTCCCTGCCGTCTTTCAAGCCTTTGCCCCTCTCTTTATTACACACCCCTTCAAGTGTGTACATTCTAGTTTGTCTACGTGACGTACGACCTTGAACGTACTCATTTCACGTGACGGTTCAGTATAAAAAGGCTTCACCGAACGTTGTGTTGGTTTTTTTTTGTTTCTCGGTATAGAAACCTAGTTATCTATGTATGTGTGGTATCCCTCGGTTCTTTTGAGATAGAGTGAGTTGAATCCATTACCGCTGTGTTTTAAAGCTATTTCATAAACCTTATCTTCTAAGTCGCCTGCTCCGCAACTAGCTACGCGATTCTATCTATCGTAGGGTAATGTGAATATGATAAAATGTTAGATTTTATATATGTGATATACATACGATAAATTTATGGTGTTAGTTGTCGGCGCCATCCCTGTATATATTTTGGGAGGGGAAGGAGAGGAAAGGAAATGAATTTTTTTCAAGCTAAGATTGGCTCCTCCTCTTTACCAAACAAAACCGATGGATGATAATTTGAACAAGGCGATCGATATCTGCGTGTCTGGATATCACAACCGGCCGGGTCTCCCCTTGTTCCAAATCGGCAACCGTCACGCCAGAATAAAGAAAACCAGGTCTCATCACCAATTTCAGAATTGCCCCAACCTCATGCACCTCCAGGAAAATCTACTTTACTGAGTGTAGAAGGGGAAAACCATGACATCCCTTGTCACGAATCTAGTCGCGAAAATGTGACACGTAAGGTCCTAAGTTACGTGCCACCTCTAGAAAACGTTGTAACTCCCTCGTCGTCGGGGATTTACATCCCTTTCTAGGTCAATAACATAGATAACACACGACGATCTTGTCGACATTTAGCCTGCTTTTAGCGATAGGTTGTGTGCCTACCCATTCAGCCAATTATCATGTGAGATATATGTAAGGTCTACTCGAAATGCCAAATTTAGGATGAGGACTGTCTGTATTTTAATATTTGGTTCCAGTATTTATTTTATGAGGTTACTAGCACCCTCGTGTATTAGGTATTTGTAACTTCTATTGAATACCTATCCTCTCAGGTAGGTATAAATGGATAATTGGTTTGATTTTTGCATTTAATTTAAAGAGGCTGCCTACCTCTCGAAAGGTACCTGTTGAGAAAAGTTGTTCGGTTGGTAGTTTTATTTCGGAGATTACCATCTCCCTCTTTTGAATCTAGATTTGTTTTGTGCATCCCAATTCGTAGCTTAGAAAGTTAAACAATAGATGAAAAGTATTAAATTAGAAAGTCAAATAACAGAAGAAAAGTATTCATTTTTGTTCTGTCTGGTTGCATCCGATCGCTTTCTATTCGGGCGGTCATACGCTAGCAAAACTTCTTCTTCGACTGACTGTACACTGCCGTAGCCTAAAGGCCTCTATCCATCATAGTGTTCGCTGTTTCAATTGTACGCCAGTGTTGTGGTAGGTACCCTGTAGATAGGTATTTTTATACTGCGAATTTATATTGGTTGGCCTAATTTGTAATAGGTATTTTATGTTTCGTCGGCGATTCAATACCTACCGCAGGCAGTGGCGGCTCGTGACTTTTGGGTGTACTAGAGTGCTAATATTATAAAAAATGGCATTTCTGATGATGTTATAGCTGAAAATATTTTTTTATTTTTTTTTCGAAAATCGATTTTTTGTATGAAGATTTTCAGGAAATTTCAGTATAGCCGTGCGCCGCACGGAATTCCTGAAAATCTTCATACAAAAAATCAATTTTCGAAAAAAAAATAAAAAATCGTTTTCAGCTACAACAACATCAATTAAGCCATTTTTTGTAATATTAGCACTCTAGTAACCCAAAAGTCACGAGCCGCCACTGACCGCAGGGACAACGTCATGATTTGATTCGTAATGTTTTAAAAGAATAACAGATCGGCAGGTAGGTAAATTCTCGATATTATGACCCTCGGTCCAAGGCGTTCCCCTAAAACAAAAGTTATCGGCCTACATATGAAAAGGTCGTTGGCTCGTCTCTCGCTCACAGCTGATTGACAGTTCGCCTAGCACATTCCTTTTAATGATAATATTATTTGGGCGGCAGGTGTCGTAAACTTAGTTCCTGTACCTCGGTTGTATCCGTCTTTTAAAAGGGTCCTCTGAAATTTAATAAATAATATAAAAAAACTCACCCTGTTAGTCACCTCCAAATCCTCGTGTGAAACTTACCTGGTTACACACTACATAGCTAAATCAGTTTAATTTTCGGTCCCATCCATATCGGCTTCTTTCCTCCCTTTAGCGAAATCCTTGCAATTCGTTCACTTTTGGTCCCCTCCCTACGCCTATAAAAGGGTAATTAAATAATTCTGTAAATACAATTGTACCTCCCTAATCTCTGTTGGGATTCGAACCCAAGTTTATGATTTGTTTGATTCTCTGGATTTCGGCCTCCGTGGATAGAATGCCATCTCGTCAAATCAATTCCTCCCTAGCTCGATTAAAAAAACTTCCTGCCTTTAAATACGTTCACTCTGTTTTACAACGCAATCATTATTATTATTATTTTCATGTTTTTAAAACAAGTAATTTAGTTTGAACTACATATTTACGAAATCACGTTTAATTTAACACATTTTATATTATAATCGCGATCGCCCAACTCTTAGCGCCCCTGGGGTGATTTTTCACAAAACGGCGCTCTACAAATCATCCAATTGTTCCTATCTCCACTAAGTACAACCACTTTCACTTCACACAAACACCGGTTCAATAATATGTCACTTTAATTCAATATTCCACAATACTCTAACACCATTTGAATTCACTAATTAACTGTAATTTCACATATCACTTCCGATTTGTATTCCTTTCTTGGGGCTGTCAACGTACCCAAGTTCAAGACTCGACTGTTTCATCGATCTCTTTCTTCCTTCCCGTGGGAACATGTGCACTTCAAGCCCGCCTGTCAATAAATCTTATCTGTTAGCCCAAACAAAAAAATTTTGGAGTACATTCATTTCGTTTATTTATGTGATTGTTCAAACCATCACAACGGTTAAGGTCATTATTTTCATTACTGTGATTTTAATGTTTTTGCGAAATAAAGCATGTTATGTGCTATTTGATACGTGTTTCTTTATTTGAATGCTATTTTTATTTGCATAATAACCTTACACATAACTTTGTTTTGGAAAAAATGTGTAATTATTTATTATATTTAGGTATTTTGCATTTAGTTGCGTGTAACTTGAATAATTCTTTTTTTTAGATGGCTTTACGTCAAAATCTATCGCAAGATGAAATTCAACGCCTTCTTCTGTATGCTGATGATGAAGAAGATGTGGTTCTTGGGGATGAATTGGAAGATGAACCTGATGAAATTATTGCTGACTTTCGTGTTGAACAGGAAGAGGATAGCTCCGACCGTGAAGCAGATCTTCAAAGCTCGGAAGAAAAACTTGAAGAGGATAATGTCCAGGTTAGAATTACAAATTCTCCAGTAACAGTTCTTACAGTACCCGATGTTTTGCGAGGTAGAAGAAGAAAAAATCAAAGAAATAGCGAAAAAATTGTATGGTATGGGTCTCATCCTCGAGCATCGCGTACTCCACAAAGAAATATAATATTTCATGCACCAGGAAACAAAGGTCCTGCTAAATTCATTACAAGCGCTTTGGATAGTTGGAAATTATTTTTTACTGATGAGATTCTGCAGATTATAGTAACTAACACTAATCAAGAGATATCTGAACAGCGCAAGACGTATAAGTCAGACAGGCTAATAGCATCTAAAAATGAAGATGATGATTCTGCTCCTACGAACATTCGACTTTCCTTTGTACGAGATGTGACAGTTACTGAGTTGAAAGCTCTGTTTGGCTTATACTATTTAGCTGGAGTATTAAGAATTAATCATTTAACTGTCAAAGAAATATTTGATAAAAATACTGGCATCAACTATTTTCGATGTAATATGAGTGAGAAAAGATTCGAATTTTTAACAAATTGCCTTCGATTTGATGATCGTTCGACCAGAGGTGAGAGAAGGCAGCATAGTAAATTGGCGCCGATAAAAGAACTGTTTGATCACATTGTTGAAACTTCAAAAAATCTCTATTCACCTTCAGATTATACCACAATTGACGAGCAATTACTTGGGTTTCGCGGTAGATGCCCTTTTCTAATGTATATACCATCAAAACCGGATAAATACGGTATAAAATTATTAATGTTTTTCGATTCAAAATCGTATTATATGATAAATAGTATAATATATACAGGAAAAGGTTCTACACCACGAGGATTACCAGTTGCTGAGTATTATGCATTGGAGCTTTCAACTTCTATTCATGGATCTAACAGAAATATTACGTATGATAACTGGTTTACTTCAATCCCTGCTGCTGAAAAACTGCTTTCAAAAAATATTACAACAGTTGGAACACTGAAAAAAAAACAAAACAGAAATACCTACCCATTTCTTGGACACAAAAGACCGCCATATGAATACATCATAGTTCGAGGAGTGGATGTAGCTAACGCATTTGCAACACACTTCCAATCCGTGTATAGTAATGAGTCTCCATTTCTAAATATTAATACCGCTGCAAAGTCGAATGTAAAGGGAGCCCAAAATATCGATATTGGTCAAATTGATGAATCGGATATAGAATCTTCCATTCGGAAACTGAAAAATACACATTCACTTGGTCCAGATTTTCTTCCGGTATTTTTCTTAAAAGGTTGTGCCGAGTTTTTAAAACTGCCACTAAGCTTCTTATTTAACCTTTCCCTAGAAACTGGTGTATTTCCTGATTTGTGGAAAATATCAAAAATTTGTCCGATTTATAAAAGCGGCATAAAGATTTCTGTGGAAAATTACAGACCGGTAGCAATACTATCTGCACCGGCTAAATTGTTCGAATCGATTCTTCATAAATTCACACTACCACAAGTTGAACCGTTTCTAATTTCTGAACAGCATGGATTTAGAAAAGGTCGATCGACAGAAACCAACCTATTGGTGTTTACGGATTACGTATCTAAATCATTAGACAAAGGCCATCAAGTAGATTGTTCATACAATGATTTTTCAAAGGCCTTCGATACTGTAAATCACGACGTTTTACTCAATAAACTGGCTACAATAGGATTCTCCATAAGACTACTTACTTTTTTTGCTAGCTATCTTGCAGACAGGAAACAGTTTGTGTCTCATGGACTATTCCAATCTAACCATTTCTTTGTACGATCGGGGGTACCCCAAGGCAGTAATTTAGGCCCACTCCTCTTTTCCATATTTATAAACGATATTTCAGAAGTAATTCTGCATTCTAGGTTTCTTCTCTTTGCTGATGACTTAAAACTTTTCTTAGAAATACTAAATTTAGAAGACTGCAATCAACTCCAGTCAGACATTAATAGAATTGTTGAATGGAGTAAAATAAATCGGATTGAGTTTAATGTTTCTAAATGTTTAATTTTGTCATTCACTAGGGCGAGTCATACCTGGTATTACCGGTATACAATGGACGCCCGAAGTTTAAAACGTGTCTCGACAATGAAGGATCTTGGAATCATGTTTGATAGTAGACTGACATTTCATGCTCATATTGAGGCGGCATGTAGCACTTCACTTAGAATTCTGGGCTTTGTTCTACGCACTGCAAGGAAATTCAGAGATAACCGGGTGCTTATAGTTTTATTTAATTCCTTAGTAAGGAGTAGACTTGAAAGTGGGTCGGTGATTTGGAGTCCACACCAGGTCAAGTATTCTCTCATGTTGGAGAGAGTTCAGAAGAAATTCTTGAGATTTCTCTACATGAGGGAGTATGGCTACTACCCGTGGCTCTATCCCACTGACTTTCTTTTGGGTATGCTCGGAATGAACTATCTACGGGTCAGGAGAGATGTGCGCATTGCTACACATTTCTTTAGACTGATTCGTGGATGGTTTGAAAACTCGGTCATCATGGAGAGCATTCATTTCTATGTTCCCGATGGTTATCTACGTCACCGACAACATAGACTATTTTATCTCCCGGCCTGCAGAACTAACTTGCCAATGGTCATGCCTGTGGGGAGAGCAATCTTGCTGTTGAACAGAATAAATTCGGATATCGACATGTTTGCCATCAATGAAGCTTCCTTTAAAAGGCAAGCTCTATTATCACTGGTATAGTTAATATACACACTGTAAATATTAATCTTTTAATTCTTATTATAAAAATTATTTTAAAAACGCTTTGAAATGAACAACTTTGTAATGTTTTTGAAATTAATAAACAAATTGAATTGAATTGAATTGAAATCAATGTTTGCTTTTCATAACGAACTTACTTTACTATCATATGTGCCTCCAAAGCTAAGCAAAGGAAAAAAGAAAAACGTGCTTATGCTTTCCACTACACACTTCCAACCAGACCAAGACAAATCTGTTGATTTACCAGAAATAATAAGTTTTTACAACCAAACCAAGGGGGGTGTGGATACGTTTGATCAACTTTGTCATACATACAGTGTGTCTCGTAAAACTCGTCGCTGGAGCCTTTGTGTCTTCTATGGAATTTTGAATATCGTCGGAATCAATTCTATGATATTACTGCATTCATCTAACGCTACCAGAAAACAAGTTTTCAAGAATAGACGAACTTATCTGAAGACTTTAGCTTTTGACCTTATAAAACCTCACTTGGAGGATCGATTTTTATACAAAACTTTGCCGATGCATCACCAAGAAAGTATTGGCGGAATATTAGGAAAAAAGCGGTCTTATGATGCTACAACCCCTTCAAAATCAAAATCTGGAAGATGTTCATTTTGTCCCAGGTCAAAAGATCGTAATTCACGCGCTCAATGTCAGAAATGTAAACGTTTCATATGTTTAGAGCACCAAACAAAGATTTGCCAAAATTGTTAAGAAAAGTTATTTTTAATTAAGCCTTATTGTATTATGTAAGACTGAAATAAGTGCCATAACAGTCTATGTAAGTGAATTTTGAATAAATGTTTTTTCTCACGTAAAAAAGATGTTTTATTTAACGGGGTACTCCAGTACCCCTGGGTACTGTTAGTGTTTGATCTATGATGGGTACGGTTCTAGGGTTAACTTTCTATAATTTTTTTTTTTTTTTATAAAATACCTAACAATATTGCAAGATTTAATTACATGTGCTGTCCAGATTTTGCTTTATTTATTTTCTCAATTGGTACATAAAAAAAGGGTGTAGTTAAAACTTTTTCAAAGTAAATACAGCACAATCCGAATTGAAAATGATGGATTTACGAGAAAAGAAATGCAAAAAGGTATAAAAAACAAGAAGAAATAACGTTCAAAGTTTTATTATTTAAAATATACAAAAGAAAGCATTATGATAGAAAGAATTTATTATTATTATTATTTACATTTACAATTAATTATCAGATTAAGGTGGTAATGGCTTAGATAACGTGGCTTTTGAAGAGTTTGATTTAATAGGTTTTTACATTATAATAGGCTCTCGGCCGGGTTGGATCGTGTGTATTATTATTATTCCGTTGTCGGGCCGTAGGAATACTAATATTTGGTCGGCGGCTCGTCATGCCGGGTTCTGCAAATCGGATCGTGTGGAGGGACTTTAAACATTACAGGTGTTATCGGCTATTCTAATGGAAGAGCGAGTAGAATGTTAGCAGTTCTGATTACTCGACCCGGGATGACAGATACATTGTATTTTATGCCCTTAATCTTACTAAACGAAAAAGTCAACACAAAAAGGTAATAAACGGAATAATTGTGTTAACGAATCTCTTACATAAACATAATATACTGTCTTTCATTCTTTCCTTCTTTACGTTTATTTAATAAGTTACGAATAGCCCCGAGTGCAAATATAATTTAAAAATAAATATGTGCTTACATACCTAAAAGCTCCGAGGGCAAATATAATTTACAAATTAATTTGAGCTTACTCACCTAAAATAAGTAAATATTTACAATTCACTTTAACTACTACTTCCTTTACTTGTTATGATATGAAATTTTGTGCTTTATGAGTTGTAAAATATTAACAAGATGAAATATATATAAATCAATTACCTACATGACATTTTTAAAAATAGGTTTGTAGTAACATGCGAACTTAGTTCCTGCTACCGCTTGTCAGACAGTTTATTATGCATTATATTGAAATTTTGAGTTATAAAATAATTAGAAAATTTGTCTACATGAAAATTATTTTTCAAAAAAAAGAAAGTATTTAAAAAATTTCTTATATCCATTTTGGGAAAATCGACAGTTTACATTTTATCAGATTGTACACGTGTAATTGTACAAGGTAATAGTTTTTTTGTCTAATTTTTTTTCCAGAATTATAACTTAATTTTTAGATATTCGTTTTATTTTAGAAAATAACAATAGCGAAATAGAAACTCCACGGTTGACAATTAATGTTATTGTTACATTTATGGTGATATTGACATGGGGGTTTCTCGAACCCCACCTCATCTCTGGCTGTATGATTTTAACATCTATTGCCGGGTCAAAACACGTGTTGGTGTTGTTCAAGTATGGAGTGAATACGAATCTCACTCAGGCAATTGCGTCTCTGTATGAGGGAAGCGTTACACCTGTTAGAGTGAACGGTGGTTTTACGGGGGTGTTTGATATCACAAAAGGTGTTAAACAAGGCTGCGTAATGCCACCGTGTAAATTCAATCTATACATGGATGGAATTGAAAAAGTTGGGATTGGGCGCGAATTTGAGTAATCTGAAAGTACGTTGCGTATTGAATGCTTACGATGCGGTACTGATTGCTAACAGTATGGAAGATCTAGAGTCTCTCGTGTCTAGGATGAACGAAGTATGTATGAATAATGAGTTAAAAGACAGAGTACAAAAACAGTGTGCAATATAGTTATGAATGAAGAATACTTGGAGCAGGTGGTTTGTGTATTTAGGAAGTATGCTTACGAGTGATGCTGACGAATAGAAGGCTGATAGAGATATTGAAAGAAGAGTAAATGCAGGTAACTTTATTAGTGGAGGACTGCACGCAGTTTGCGTTAGCAAAAAATGTCCAAAGAAGCGAAGTTAGCAGTCAACAATGGAGTGTTGGTACCTACCCTGATGTATAGAAGTGATGAATGGAACTGTCAGAGAAAGGATGAAAGTAGACTGAGAATGCTGTAGAAATGAGATCAAGTGAGAAATTAGGAGATCCGCAAAGAGTGCAAGGCTGATGTAAGCGTAATGAGTAAGATTAAGAAAGGGACGCTTATATGGTTTGGGCATGAAGAGCGAATGAGCAAAGAAAGGAGTGTAAGGAGGGTAGAAGTCAATGACGCCCGAGGAAGACACGACACGGACCAAGTGAATCAGATACTTGAGTCGGGCCATGTCAAGAGACAGAATAATAGAAGAGTATGTATGAAACGATTTACGAATGTGCATGAGGCAAGAAGTGTGTGCCAAGACCGAGTTGTTTGGCGATCCGTCATCTCTGTCTACTCCTGCGGGGAAACGTTGTGATGGTTAGTTAAAAGAATTTCCGGGAAGATACGCTCCACCCACCCACGCCACTCCAGATGCCCAAGAAAAAACAGTGAACAAAGCCCGTGCACATCTGCAAACCCCTTCGGGCTGTTGACTTCACGGCCCGTCTCTTTGCAGCTGTCGGATCTTTAGCCCTTTATCCAAGTCTTCTTCTTTCCAACTGCAGCGCTATTTCTTCAACTGCCCGATTTGTATTGATGATGATTGAATGTTGAATAATTTCCACTTGACTAACACGTGAACTGTGAATGATCCCATCGATATAGACTTTTCAATTTTTGCGAGTCCAATTCCTACGACTTTTTTAAAAGTTATTCCAAATATCATATTTATTGCAAATTTCGTCTTTTGCCTAGTTTATTCTGCTCTTACACGGCTGCGCCAAATGTAATGTATGCGGGAGAGGTGTTTGTATATCAAAATGAGGCGATGTGGGTAGTTTTAGTTCAGGTGTTTATTGGGAAGATAACAATATGGGAAGCATTCCATCTCGCTTGCACACTACTCTTTCATTCGCACATTACAGTAACCCCTACAAATTGTTTGAAATTTTATTTGCATAAGTGGCCAGGCTTTTAGGAAACTACATGCATTTTATTCCATTTACGTTGTTTAGATGACTATTAAGGTACGTATCTAAAATAAACACAAATCTCTTACGGTTCCTAAATAATATAAAAGGTTTATATTTATAGTATTTATTGTAACATTTAAAAAAATATGCAAAAATACATAATATTAAAAAAAAGTAATATTAGGGCATTATTAGTCGTGTATCTTACCAGAAAAAGGAGCGTTTGATTGTATGTGTATATTAATGGTAAAATATATCATTATCCAATTTCAAGGAGTTCATTTTCTTTTTGAATTGTTCAAGGTTCAAATCCTGGTGCATATCCACATTTTAATTCATTTATAATATCCTTTATGGTTAATGGTTGGAAAACAGACAGATTATTTTGTTTAAGACACTTCTTTTCGAAATGATCTATTTTATAATTTTTATCGATTCGTGTGACTAAGTTTTTTCAGACGTTAGAAAAATATTTATTAAAGGCATTAGCACATTTGGTCGGTTCTCTTATGGCGTCAATAGATTCTATGTTAATACATAATTTTTTTTAATAAGAGTTTTTTTATTGTTTTTTTATTATTTATTTCATTTTTTGTTTTACATATTGTACATTTTGTTTAGCCAAGTCAATTTCATTTTTGTAAAAGTTTTCTTTAGTTGTTTTAATTAATTAGGATAATTTGTTCCTAAATTTTTTATAATATGTGATGATTTTTTTATCTTAAGGAATTTTTTAGTTAATTTAACTGCGGTAACGACGGGCGATATTACTGTTCTCTTTTTCAAATTGACACGATCAAGCCATGTGAAATCCATGGTTTTGAATTTAGCTTTAATTTTTATAGTTTTAATGTTAGTTGATGTTAAGATATAATTATAGAGAATATTATCAACAATATTTACGCATGTTTCAGTACACGAGGATTCTAACACGGGACGCTAGCTTTCCGCATTTATTTTTTTACTTAATTTGTTATGGCTGATTTTTTCAAGCTCTGTTGTTATTTCAGTTCTCTCAAGCAACTAACAATAATAACAACTACAATAATAACATAAATGGAATAGGATTTTCACAGAACCCTAAAGTGATTCTTAAAATTTGATGAATTGTTCAAATTTTGCGAAACAACCTAACCCAACCCTTAGGATCGGTTGTTAAGAATTTGAACAATTCTTCAAATTACAACGTTCATTTTCGGGTTTTGTGAAAGTTCTGTTATTATATCAGTATAGGCTAGTTGCTTGACAGAACTGAAACAATAACAGAAGTTGAAAATTAATTTTTAAATTTGAAGAATTGTTAAAATTCCCCGAAACAACCCGTCCTAAGTATTACTTTTATGATGATTGTTTATGAAAATTTTATTGAGTTTGATCGTTTTTATAAGATCCTCCCCAACCTATAATGCCATACACAAAATGAACAATGGCATAGAAAACATTTTTGATTATTTTTGTATTTCTTAACCTAAAAAATACATTTTAATTTCCTTATTCTCTTTATTAGCTCTGTATGTGGCTGTTCTGCTTAAAGTTTTCATCAAAGATTAAATCAAGGTATTTAATTTCAGATAAACATAAGATTTTAGTAAAATAAATATCGTGTTGTTTACAGTTTACAATGCAACATTTTTTTATCGTGGATTATAATATTATCGATCTGCTTAGGTATTTTTGAAAGGAGAATATAACAACTTATTTTTTTGCAATAAGTGTGAGTAGGTAAAATAAAAAAGAATGAAACCCTTATTTTAAAGTATTACTATCTTGAATAAAAATTTAACTTGACCCATAAGGGTAAGCGTACGCATAACCTAGAATTAGTGTACGCAATTTGCTTTCCATCTACTTTCAATCTACTCTTGGTTGCAAAATTACCAATCCGGATGCTTTTTTACATATGTAATAAACCAACCGAATAATTCACCGAAAAAATAAACAGGATATGAAATATATACATTGAACATGCTTCGAAATCATTTTTATTTAGAGGGGTAGGCAGACGTACTCGTGTAACCGCGTACACTTACCCCCGTACACTAACTCCATCACACACAATTGAAATAAACGGAATAAAATAGATGGATGGTACCTAATCGTGAAAATGCCAAACTACGGCTAGTTGTCGGAAGTGTCGGAAGCATTGATAAACATTGTGATAGTACCTACCTACATTATCAAAGACAACTATCATATTTCTCTAAAAGTACCTATAAATCTAATATCCAAATGACGTGTTTATTATCAACATTATATAACTTACAATGGCCACATATTGAAGGACACAATATATGTACTCCTAACTGGGAGCTAAGAAAGGGCGAAGTTTGGTACGAAATAAATTTCACGATAAAAAATTAACATCAAAGTTGAAATAGCACAAAAACGAAAAATCTATTTCAAGTACAATATTTTATGTTAGCAGAATTCAAATGTATTAAGAACATTTTAATTTTATTTAACGACATTCTGTGTTTCTAAAAGCGACAGGGCACTTTAATATTGACAGTTACACTTTAAAAATTATTTTTTAAGATGGTTATCGTTGCGAAATCAATTAGAGATGATAAATACGTAACTGTTAATATTTTATCGATTTACTTTGGAAATTTTCCATACCTTTAGATTTCAAAATTAACGCCAATGGCATAGATTAACAAATGAATGACTAACGAATCACGATGGTTGAAGGTAAACATATATTCTTCTGCAAGTGTACAGCGACTCAAGTTTCAAGAGAATAAATATTCGTGATTGTCTCATTACCTATACAATAGAAATGCTCAAATTGCGTACGTGTATGCGTATCGGGGATATTTTAATTTAAAAACAATTATAACACTATGAAATTCCTAAAAATTATAACACCATGAACTTCCAAAAAATTATAACACCAAAACTTCGAAAAAACTTTTATATTTAATTTTGTGGAATGTGCGAGAGAAATACAAGGTTTCTATAATATGTTATATAGAATACTGAAGCGGACCTAGCAATAAAAATAAAGTTATGGGTTTGAATAAAAATAAGAAAAAAATCTCTAAAAGAAGTGGAGGAAACCGTAGTGGTCCTACCGACAGATGTTTAAATCTTAGATTGCAAAAATAATTCATGCCCTGGTTAAAAATTGTTTTCGTGTTGTTAAAATAAGGCAACTGAAACTGTTAAAAAATATTTTAACCCCTAGGCACTAGACAAAATAACATTATCATGTCTTAAAAAAAATCCCGCTTCATTCAACTTCAATCGCTGATTCTGAACTAATCCCAAATTTTTATGTTTTTTATTCAGTTTTTTGAAATGTATTTAATTCAGTTTTTTTTATCACATAATACCAAGAAAACTAAGTAATAGTCAGTTTGATTGTAAAAAATCTCTCATCATTATTATTAAGTGTAATACTGTTTTTGAAAGAACATAACAAATTTGAACGCAAACATGGCTAAAGTTTTTTAATTTTTTTTTGTTTTGTTTACTGGACGCACCACTTTATACGAAACTAAAAACGTTGTCGTCTCTTGATTTTATTGTTTAGTGTAAAAAATAATGACTAAAAAAATCTCCAAGCCTTGACCGGGTGTACAGGCATTTTTTGTTTTGTTTTATAGTTTTTTTTAATATCTGCGGCAATATTTTAAATGCAAAGTAAAAATGGTGTTTTTATTTTTAAAACTGTTAATTTTATAAGTCTGATCATAATAAAATGAGATAGAATGAATTTTATGAGAACTCGCCATTTGGTGACAGATATAGCACTGCGTGGCACAAGTGATTTATGTAAACTGTTATGGTTAAAAGTACTCATTTCGGCTATGTCTCCGTATGCAACCCCTCTTTAATGAACTCCATAACTTTTGTTTCGAATGTTGTCATCATTTTAAAATTTGGATTTTTTTTGGAGAATTCTTACCATCTATAAAAACCTACTTATTAAACAATATTTTCAAAATTGGAACTGGTTTATGGATAATTCAGACTATTTACGATTTTTCACATTAGAGAGGTAAAACATTGAATTATATTAGTAGAATATACAGACAACCTGTCCCGTGGCAACTTTGCGGGACTTGGCGAATTTGGTCATTATTAAATTATATTATTTGTTTCTTTTATGATTTAAAAAAAGGACCTACGTACTAATAATATAATACATTTTTACTACGTTTAAGCAGTGTGTCCACGGAAATTACTATACTTAGGTTTTGTGGTGTACCATTCCATTTACGACAATTACAGATACATACATACGTATATTGCTCAATGATCACCTCACGCCTTCTAACAAGTTACTAATGAAGAAAGCCAGGGATTTAAATTTTATTTAGTGATAAAAATTATTAATACGTTTGGACAAAAAATCTATTTATGAGAAAAAATGACGGTTCTCCGGTCATTCGAATTTTCTCTGAGGCAGATATAAACAAAATAGCAGGACTCCTTTCGAATACTCCAATGAATTTTCTTTTCATTTCTATTCGCATTTGGCATTTTTATGTAGCACACACAATTAAAAAGTATTCTTTAATCTTATAACTTCCAGTAAACAAATTACTTTTAATCAAGTTATAGCATATCATACGTCTCGTAAGAGCTTAAATTTACATCGCACACTTTTTGTCTACATTAATCGAACTCGCATTACTACATTACCATATCTTTATTTTTATTATTATTAAAATTAAAATTTGGTGATATCTTATTTATGTTTTACAATATGGCTTCTTTAAGATATTTTCCACTGTACCCTATAAACTTAAAAAACAAATTAACCTTACAATGTACCTTAATCTCAACGATTATTTTTTATTGTCCGCCTATTCTTTTAATTATTTTTTTTACCAATGTCTTTAAATATCTATTTTCTTCCTAACCTGTAACTATAAAAAATATTGTAAATGGAACATAACTGGTTTATCTTATATTCAACTAAAATGTAAAATTTATTCACATGTACAACTGTCTGTTTCCTAAATAAACTAAAATAAAAAAAAAAACTACATTATATTTACGTGAATAATAAATTATGGGATAAAGTTTCACGATTTTTGTCAAATAATTCGCTCTCAAAAACAACAAAGACATAAACAGAAAAAAATAATGTGCAAATTGTCCAATATAGAGCAATAAGAATAATAATAGGCGAAAGAGATTTTCAAAATTAATAAAAATGTAAAATGAACTGAATTGGATAACATTTAAATAGATGAACGCGATGTTATTTATACACAAAATAATTAACAGCTTCTTCTACAAAGGGATGAAATATTATAAAAAAACTATGAAAAATACAACCAATTAATAAATCCAAAATTGATTGTATGATCCAGATTAGGCAAGATAAAAAGTAACACGTTTGTAAGTCGTAATTAGTAATTTGTAAACTTAAATTTACAAACAACAAAAATGAAATAAAGCGTCGTAAGGACACACTGCTGGTTTATTTTATAAATTAAGAGTTGTGTAATTGGACAATGCAACTGATAGTGTAGGAATATAGCATGAATGAAAAGGGTAAAGGTCGGTGGCTTCTTACCACATAATTATCTCCTGCTCCGTGGCCGACAGTTTGCGGGTTAAATCACAAGCCAGCTTGGTACGTAGCGTGATTCGAATTAGCGTATGTCCTAATAAAAAATCCGCTCCCAGTTGTCCCTAACATATAACGATAATGCCGGCGGTGGGCGGCGCGGTGCGGGCGGCGCGGGGCGAGGGGCGAGGATGATCCTCTGGCTCCATACTTCCATACACTCTCAATAACAATTGACACATAGTCATTCTTGTTTCGCCGAGCTCGGTAGTATGTCCGCTTAGAGTTGCGCGCTGCGTCATATCGGCACAGTGAATCAGTGCACCTCAGCACACCATAACTCCAGGATGGATATCATGCCGAACCTTACGGAAGGTATGCTCTGTGACGCTTCTACCCCTTATTTGTTATCCGCCCTTCGCCCTTCGCCCAAGCGCTCAAACGCGTCTCAGTGAAATGTGGTTCGGGCCTCCACCTCCACTGGTCTGTGTCTGACGTCTGCCCAAGTGTCCGTCAGTCAAATCTTCCCTTCATTGTGGTTCCATTGTGGTGGCTTTATCGATTGCACTGTACGGCGGTTATTACGTAAATTAACGGTTTGTATGTTTGTTTCATGTGTCTTATTAAGTGCGTGACCGTAGCTCCTGGGGTCTTGGACTCTGGGGCTCCAGGGATCCCGCCGAGGGGATATTTCAGCAAGCACCCAGATATGTGGCAACACTGTTTCCTCCCGTACAAGTGCGCTACCGCTAGCGGTCCTCGGTAAGTGGGGCTCATACGTGCCTCCTTTATCTTGTTCAATCAGCGCAAATGGTCTTGTACCGGCTGGTCCAGATGATTTTCATGAGCGGATGTCTAATATAGATCAAGATCATTAGCATCACGATTTCTTTGCTTTGTGATTTATTGCCTTCTGCAGCTCTGTGCCCAGCAAGTCCACGCCGGGTTTAACCATCATTATCACAAACTATAAACGGAATATAAAAGAAAAGCGATTACTTTTAAGGTAAATTATATTAGCGTATTAGAAAATCAATTTTTATTTTATATGACTGCAAGAACGCACGAAATTATTCAGCTATCTATAATTTCTGTTTAAAACTTCTCTCCGATAATTTTCTATATATTTTAGGAAAACTCTCATTTAAAAAGCGAAAAATAAGCAAATTATTACAATGATAACGATAATCAATAATCACGAAGAAATTCTAAGGTCAGGTTTAAGAATGAACTTATTCAATATTTCCACTCTTTGTACATCGATAATTGTTGCAAGCTTATTTACTCATCTAAACAAACTTTGCTTAACGATTTAACATCTGAATATACTACGGTCTCCGATACAAACAAAATTATAACAAAACATTGAAATATAAGCATCTTAATCATTCAACTACCTTGCGGGTAATCAAATTATGGTATTATTAAAGATATGCAAATCAAATATATTGTACAATAAAAATATATAAATTTGTTTTAGACCACTTTAATTTGAATTTTTAGACCACTTAAATCAAAGTCGTAAAAAACAAATTTATATATTTTTATTGTAAATTATGAAAAGCCACAAAGTTAATTCTTATAACAAATATATAAATATATTGTTTTTTTAATAGGCCTTGAAATGTTCATGAAAGTGGTTATCTTTCAAAAATAACAATCTGTGCTTTGTTAGTTAGAACGCTTAATTTATTAAATAAATGCTTTTCAAGGGACTTCTTTATTATTTACATTAAGAAACTTACCCCGTTTTCATTATAATAAGTACCTACACCACATTTATTCCTTACTTCTAGTATTATTCAGCTTGGTAGAATTAAACTGTGTAAGTTAAACCGTCTTGGTCATGCGATATGAAGGAGTATTTATACTTTTCATTACTTTGACATGTACAGGGGATTTGAAGGCAAATACGTAATTAAATGATCATCTTTAATGATGAGTGACTACAGTCATTGGGCAATAAGTGCTTAGAAATTCATGGCATTTCGGCAGATTAATTTAGTAGAGGTGTTCAGGTATACGCTTCGGCCACAATTAGTGTCTGGGTTCCTTCCAAAGGGTCGTGGGTTCAATTACCCTCCTTGCTAAATCCTTCACCATTCACCACCATTCTTCACCTTCACTTTTTTTCCCAAGCAACTTCTGCTTGTATGTAATAGTAGTTTTTAAAATAATGTCTTGGAGAAGTATTGTAGGTATAGCGATTTGGGATGCTTTTCTTTTAAAGGTCATGCGCACCCGCTGAGATCGTCCAGTGTCTCCATTGGTCACAGATTTACGATATTAATTCGCAACCAATGGGATTGCTGCCGCTTAACTGCTAATAAGTGAGAGATGTGTGCCCTTAGCTTGCCTTGGGAGCGATGGCCTACGACAGCCACGCCACCTACCTACTTGGCATGGCCAAGGATCAACCACTTAGAGGGGTAGATCACAAGATACAAACATCCACTCCTACATCCCAATTTAAATCCTACACACCACAAAAAAACAATCACAAACTACGTCAAAAAGTTTTTTTTCTCCATATAATAATACTAATATTAAATATTGTATACTGGTTTGGGTTACCTATAGCCACAATAAAGTAAACAATATATGTGTCAAAAAAACTTTTTATAACCTTGTTGAAGATCATAGTCAAAATATATTGCAAAACATTCAACATTAATTGCTTCAAACATTTAATTGAGTTAAAACATAGATACTTATGCTATAATAGATGATTCTACGTTTTCATGGATCTTCTCAAATAAAAACCGGTTAAACTGCTACAGTAGTTTTTCAATAGTTAATTATTATTACGGGAAAAAACAGAGGAGATACGAATTGAGGAAGGTAGAAGAATTAATTTCAATGTGGGTATTGTGATATTATTTAGCTTTAAAATAATGTTTCAAAGGCAGAAGTGGAGTGATGAGTAATTTTAAGTGCTCACTAATATGATTACTGAACCAATAGCTTTTCAAGATTTAGAGTACACACTTTAGTAAAAATCGAATGTATTGAATTAAAAATGAAATGATCAAATTTTTTTAATGAAGCGATATTTCGCATATTTTAAATTTGGTAACTCTTCGAATCCTTAAAAAACATACCTTATGTACGTCTTATTTGTATGTACCAAAGACATCATAATAATAACATAGACCACAGACTGTATTACGAAAATACGACCAACTCTCATAGCTAAAAATGTGTACATAGCCATTTTTTGTGATCCATCACCATTGAAACGAATTCGGTTTTGTGATAAAATGGACCTAATTCTCTGATTGCATCAATAATATAATAAATATTTGTGAGGTTGTTTTGAACAAAATATAGTGTAACATAATGCCTGACTACAAGTGGTTGTTTTTAGCACTATGAGGGGCAGCACTGCAACTGGCTTCCTCCCCGACTGGCGTGGTACATGTTTAATAATTTTCCAACGTGTCAAGATTCCTGTGAGATCAAGAATCTTGCAGCGAGATTAGTTTATCCGTCCAGAATTTCATCAGTTTCAAATCAAGTTATTCCCAGTTGCAAATCTTCAGGACAGATATAAAAAAAACCCATTTGTTCTAATACTTACTTAATAATCCATTTATACGATCGATTAACATACGAATTTACTTTGGCATTTACAGATTTTCTGAAGTGGGTAATATTTAAAACAACACTTTTCCATTTTGAGCTGTCTGATTGACTTAGAATTCTGGTACTGACCTACTTCAATTATCGATCTTAGTATATACAGATCATATAAAAATATATAAATGCTTTTAAAAACGTTCATGTAATGCAACAACAAAACATGCAATTCTTCAACTTTTTAATCTCCTTCCATTATCATTTTTTTTCTTCACATTTAAAACCAGATAAACCATTTTTTGTCGTTTGTTTGACAACATTTCCGTATTATTCAAGTTAAATTTTCAAATTGAGAAGATTTGTTTCCAAATATGTCCAGATTCAGAAAAAATGTTGTAAAGGTATAAAGCGTGTTATTTTTATTTTATCTGCGTTCGAATAATCGATGACATTGCTGTATATTTTTTTGTGATTTGGGCATGCATTCGTGTAGGCACGCTGAGGTGTGTTAGCAGAGCCAGAGCGATTCAGAGCAAACGCGCCATCGGATAATACATTTATTTACTTTCGTCATGCGTCATGCTCATGGGGCCCTTTGTTGTGTCCACAATAATAACAAAGCCAAGAATCAGACGCTGGATCTCACTCAATAAGCATAATTTGTGAACTTAAACATGAAAATCAAGAGTGGATATTAGGAATTATATGTAATATTGATTCATGCTCGACCAATACAGCAGTGGCGAATTAAGCTGATTGGAGGATCTAGGCTGTAAAAAATTTAAGGCACTATTTTTTATATTTTGACTACAGCAACGTAAATAGGCGCTTGGAATTTCGAGTTCCATCTCACTCATTTTATTAGCGACTAGCTGATACCGTTCTACCGTTCACTTCCAAGTCATACATTCTCCTTACACCCATTTTTGTTCTTCACTTACACCACTCACTAATCAATTACATCACTTTTACCACATGATGCCTAAACATTAACTTCCACATAACACATTCTCCTTACCCCCTTTTATTCGTTCATTACTTACGCCTAATTTGACCTTACAAAAGTATTTGATTCACTTGGTCGCACCATCCCTTCCTTGGGCGTCCCCAATTCCTTCTACCATTCACTTTCACGTGCTAAATTCTCCTTGCACCTCTTCCTTCGATCAGCACGTACGTCTTATTTTACAAATAATCATCTGACTCGTGTCTTCTCAGGTGTACATACAGTTAAAAAAATACATTATATCGACTTCATTTCGACTCCTTATCTCATTCCAGTGCCTGTTTCTAGGGCGTCTCTGACTTTTCTACCATTCACTACTATATATCATTTTGTTACTGTTAAAAATGTATATTTATATCGACTTTAATTCGACTATTTATCTCACTCCAATGGAGATATATTGCGTCAAGTCATCCTAGGGCGTCCCCGACTTTATCTATCACTCAAATCACCCTAAAAATTCCTGGCACTAATAAGAACAAACTTTGAAAATTTCAACAAAAACTAAAGAATAGTCAAATATATTTTTTTAAAAGAGCGTTTTTTTCTACAAGGAAAAAAACAGAAAATTCTGTCATTTTTGTCAACCTTTAATAATCGTATTAAAAGAACATGTTAACGTTTTAATATGTGAAAAATAGTTAGAATGCAGGCATATTCTCCAGTAAATGTTTTACTTTCAATTAAAAAAATAAACATCTTAAAAGGCTTGTAACAATTTTGGTCGTCTGATTCAATATGTTGAAGACCATTTTGCGTATTTCAAAACAAACGGAAATTTTTTGATCATAGCGACCACTCGATCAGTGCCTTATGCAATATTACAGATCTTTAAATTAAATACTCGGAGTAGAACACATCTTGACCTGTGCAATAATAATAATAATAATATTTGGATGATTTGCATAGAGCCGTTTTGTGCAAAATCACCTCAAAATCACGCAAAGGGCGCTGTACAATTATAAGGTATATGTCTACAATGATCCTCCCTATTACTAACTATACTCGTATACAGTCAAACTATTTATTACTTATTGCATTCACCGGTACGTTGATTAATAATACAAATTTGTATTTACGTTATGCTGCGTTACGTTAGAATGTAAATGTTTTTTTATTATTATATTTATATTTTGTAAAGGCAGATAATATACAGGACCATTCTATAATCAGGCATTTAAAAAAAATATTTTTGTAAGTCTAGAGCAGTGGTTCTTAACCTGGATTCGATCGAACCCCAGGGGTTCGGTGAGTCAGTCTCGGGGGTTCGGCGTAGGTCAAGATACACCCTCGACTCATATTATTCGTGATTTGTTTTTATTGTTATCCATAAATGACTGCAGGTGATCACGCAACATCGCATCAACATTGACCTATCTGTGCTACAGGGAATTTGGCTCACCCAGTACTCGAATTGTAACTATCGTGATAGTACGTCGTGTGATACCTTTCTTAATATTTTAATCCCTTCATACTAACTAAGTTGAGCAAAAAAAGAATATGATGGAACGAATATATACAATATGGATTCACATGTATAACATTTTGTGTGAAAATCATGTTTTAATGGTTTTTTTCATTTTGTGCACCCATTTAAAAAAAATCATATTTTATTTTTCCAATTAAGAAGGGTTCAGTGAATGCGCATATGAAACTGAAAGGGGTCAGTACCTCCAACAAGGTTAGGAACCACTGGTCTAGAGGTATATTTTTTATTGAGAATTTATTATTTTATTTGTATTCTACTCAAACGAAACTATAGAAAAACCTTGTATTTATCTAAATCATATTTGGTATTCATAATGTACACCAATTGGTTTTAAAGATTAATCAAAATAGTCATTTAGCATTAAGCTTCGCCTTAAGTTCTTTGGATTATGATCAGAAAATATTTTAATATTCATAGCTGAACCTCACAAATAAAAATAAAACGTACTTTTTGCATAAATCTAAATAGGCGACCGGTGTCAAGAATTCAACCTTATTGCTACCTCCAATAATTATTTAACTATAATACAATAAGTATTTAATTTTTGAATAGCCATAATAATAATAATTATAGATAATTAAACTGAATATGAAAAATTATTAGTAGAAAAATAAAATAAAAACACTACCTACCTATTTAGTATCTAATTTTTGAATAGATATAAAAATAATAATTGATAAACGGAATATGAAAAATTATTAGCAGAATAATAAAATAAAAACATTACCTACCTATTTATTATCAATTTTTTTAATAGCCATATATATAGAAATTAAATCGTTCCCGAGAATGCACTTGCTTCTTACTACACAATTTGTTTCAATTTTATTTCATTCCACATTAACTTATTCACATATTGCAACACACCGTTCAGTATTTTCAAAAACTTTTCTGTATCTTTTGCAAGAATTTAAAAAACATTCACTTTTTGTTTGAAATAAGCTGCTTAGAAATTAGATTACATTGCCAGCAAAGAATTTTTTTATAGTTATTTTCCCTTCAAAATATTATATCTGAAAACACAGAATCGTTCAAAAAGTGACAATATCAGATTTAAATGTAAAGCGACATTCTATTCAGCAAGAATAATCTCTCTAGGTAATAATATTTATACATAAAGAAGAATGATTGATTGGTGAATTATAATTTTATCTGGGCAACAACTTCAAAGGCGATAACCTTTGTGATTGACGGGCGTTCGTCGGGAGGAGTGTAAACGCACGGGGAGATCACTTGACCAAGCTTTTGAAAAGACCATGTTCCGATCTCCAATCCAGTGTCAAAGTATGATTGCTCTGCAACTGTTAAAGTATGATTGCTCACTCTGTACTGCATTCTCCGAATGCGAACAAAAACTTTTAATTTTTTAATTTGTGTTGTGATCTCTTTTCTTGCCATCAGCTTCATAAAAACAATTATAAAAATACTGTATAGCTGTTACCAGATACAAGAACGAGTAAGTAAATAGATGAATGTTGATAGATGACTACAGATACAGTGGAAAGTAGTTAGTTATAAGGTTATTTATTCACAGCATTTAAATAATAACTATCGACAGATTCGAGACTTGCTTTACATTAAAAAAAATTATATATTATTGCCTTTTAGAATCGGCCGTTCACATAGTCACAAGTTTATAACAATTCCGAGATCTGTGTTTGTTTGTTCGTGACTAATATGATGTGTGTTATGACAATCGAAAATTTTGTCCAGCGTTCATTATAATTTATTTACCTTGACGTTTATTATAGTGAAGAAAACATAAAAAAGTGCCGAAGAAGTTGAGATTCTTGGGCAGTATTCACCAAAAAATGGCAGTAGAAAATGATTATATTAATAGGCTTGTTATAAAAAAAAGCTTTTGTCTCTAACTAATTTAGTTGAAATCTTATGTTATTTTACATTTAACTTGATATGTGATAGGAGGTACGTGCTGGGCCGGCCGCATGCGGACGCAATCGGAGCAGTCCGCTCTGGGCGCCGAATTGACAATGATACTGATAATACCTAACACCTAACAGTCCTAACACATCGCCTATGTGTATATTTTTCACAAAACCGGCGCGACACAAAAATAAAAATCATCAGCATAGTATTTATTACAGTGATAACCTACCTAGGCGTCTACTGTTTTTGACAAGGGGCGCCAAATTTTTCAACGCGCCACGTGTAGGATCAGAGCCGGCGCTGTTTGGCTACGGGCCGTCCCTGGTTACGTGTACAAAATGTAAAACTATGGTTGACTAACGACCTTAAGCTGTACCACCTCTAATCAACCTCAAATTTCTAATCGATGTATCGAACGATAATATTCACAAAACTACAATGTAATTTGGCGTGGTACATTTGGCGGTGTTCCCATTATAGATTATTGTATCTGTTGCTATAGAGATTTGTTATTAATTAATGTGATTAAATAATAAATTAGCGTTAAAAAAGATTAATGATAAGGGTTATCGCAATTTGTAACCTAATTTTTGAAGCGTGCGTTTTTTGTGTTAAGATATTAGACCACTCTTGAATACCGTGTCGAATACAAAGGATAATTTATTATTTATGAAGGTGTTTAGTTCATACTTAATTTTTTTAAATTATTATTTGATAACATTCAATAAAATTCTTACACTATGATTTCCCGTAGGTAGTATGGAATATATTTAGCATTTTTAATTAATAATACTGCTTTTATTCTGTACGTGGGTAATAATAACTAATCAATTTTATTATTAACACGAATGAAATTAATGTGAACAAATAGAGAAGATTATGGTGACAGGGTAAAAACTGTGAAATTGTATCAATTCTAATTTTTGGTTACATTTTCCGGTTTTCTAGAACAAAAAAGAACTCACAGATTTTATAACCTATATTCTGAAAAGTTAATGTGAAAATTCAATTAAATTTACCAAACGTAAATATCTGTCTTTACGTAGAAAAGTATTATTTAAACTGGACCACTCTGTTTGTGTATTCCGGGTCCGGTCAGTCCTGTCAAGATGGAAGACATGTTTTATTTTTATGTAATTATCATGTTTTTATTTTTTCATTTCTATTATCTTACATGCAGTTTAAATAATAAGTACCAGTTATAGAAACATGTTAATAATCAGTAAATGTACGTCAATAGTAGTGTTTTGTGAAAACCTCACTAGGAGAACCTGAGTTGAGGCGTTCGCATGTTTTAGGTAAAGTGTTATTAACCTAAAATATTCTAGCACTGCAGCTCAGGTTCTCTTCCTTGAGATTCTCAAGGAGGATACTGTGGTTCCACCCATGGCGGCAGTATTGTATACAAATCATAATATTGCAATGCAGAAAGAATTTAGTGAAAAGAAAACGAGGATAAAAAGTTTAAAAGTAATATTTTATACCGTTACTCATGCGCTCTCTCTCGCGAGCTGTCAAATCGAAATAATCAACATTACGCGAAGTCTACTGTTCATAGAACTATCAGTTTTCTAAAAATCGTAAAACATTACAGAAAACAAATCCTCCACGCCACTGCAACAAATAATTGCGCTGAAGTTGAATAATATTTTTTTAATGAGGAAATGTATGATTTTGTTTGAGTTAACCAAACTACTTTTTGAAAAATTGTAAAACATCGATAAACTTTTTAATCTGCCAGCAGGTAGACGAAATTTTTACAAACGTCTATAAACCATGATTGTTGAAGATCCTGTTATTCTCTGATCTTGTATCAGTATCTTAATTAATCTAAGATCCTTTTATCTCTGGTATTTTATTAAAAAAACAATGTAAATTTCAAGTAATGTAAATAGAGTATCTTCAATCAAAACACGCATAATGCGATACTATCGCAATATCTTGTTGAGATATCTGCAAAGTATGATGTAACTACTGATTCTTGAATATATACCAAGTGAAATAAAAATAAAATATTATATATAGGTATTTTAATGTCTTCAAAATAGATATTATAACATTACTGATAAGCTCACTTTCATAAATACGATTTAACTATAATAATTACTGTTCTTGTGTAATGAAAATAATGTATTTTAAATTATTCACTTAGTTTTAATGTGTATTAGTCATTTGATTATAAAATTTTAATACTTTTATAATTAATCGATAAAGAGATAATTTTTAGAGATAATTGTAATTTACAGTTGTTGTGAAATGTAAAATTTTTGAAGGAGAACATTTTCCAATCAGCTCCCTCTCTGTACGCGTTTTGTAGGAATTATACAGGATGTCCGGGGTAAAATGCACAAACTTCGGGGGTCCCGTGATAACTCCACACACAATTTAACACACAAAGCGATGAAAAAAACTAACCTATAAATCTAACCTACTTAACCAGGTTTTTAGTTCATCACTTTTCATGACTTTATATCACTTTTTAAGGATGTGTTGATTGTCATTTTGATTATAATATATAAAGAAGAGTGTCTGCATGGCTTAGATTTATACAAATCTACACTACAGAGATTGGTAAAATTTTGCACACTTGACCACCAAAGAAAGGAATGAGAACGGTTAATGTCTAGATGAAATTTAGAAAATAACCAACCTAACTCCCTATTTCCACCCTCTTAAAGCAGAATGTTGACACTTCTTGATGGAATTTTGCACACTTGATATTCAAAATATGAAGAAAATTATAAAAACAACTAGGAAGATGATAGGGACTTTAGCCAGTCTATTGTGTAAGAAGGATAGTATCAGGTTATACATCATTATACAATGTTTTGGGAATGATAATATAGCCTTTATCAAGTGGGTACCAAAGGCCTGGATTTGATTCCTCTGTTAGAAGACAACGAACCGATCAAATCCACAGATAATGTCTCACTAACTTGCGTATTACGTATCGAATGTGTTTGTTTTCAACCTGTAGTAATCGGTTTCTAGTATTCCGTACCATTTTCGATCATGGCATTGTGTACTTTCCGCGCCACTGGGCAATCGCGCCCATGCATTGCAATACACCTATAGAACCGTCTGTACTTACTCCTGTGATAAACCGTATGGAATATTGCACTATTGTGTCGACGTAACAGTTGTAATGGTACAATGTTGTGGACACTCCATTTAAAACCTTAACCCTTTGACAACAAGTAAAACTATATGGAAGTCCTTACTTAATATCCCTAGAAGGGTATAATCATGACTTATTAATCACGAAGGAACAGCTTTAAAACAGAAATGATAGCCGAGTCAGACTTGAATAAATTAAATGTATGGGTTAAGACTTTGCTTTTTCAATTTTTACAGACACATAACTTACTTCCTTTTACACACATTAAGCACATTTTTGTAATAATTTAAGTTTTTAAGCTCTTAAAAAAATGTTGTTTTTGAAGATAATCTCTATTCCGATGCTGAATTTGAATCCGTATTCCAATTTTAAATCTATTTATTCTTAGCCGACGTGTACCCAGCGTCGCTCGACTTTTCACTACTTTCTATAAACGTACTATCCATGAATAATATATATATATATATATAAACCTTCCGGAAGAAATTCTCTAAATGATAGTGAAAACTCTATCAAACTCCGTTGCATAGTTTAGACAGATGCGGATAGTGACTTTGTTTTTTACTATTTAGAGACACCAATATATTATCACGATTACGAATTTAATAAAAGTTGTTCATTATGATCATATTTGGGATGTTTCCAAATGTTCCAGACTTTTCCCGAACATTCCACAACATAAAAAAAGGTTGCGGGATGTTCTGGAATGTTGTGAAATGCTCTAAAATACTCTCAAATGTTCTGGACTGTTCTAGAAATTTCTAAAGGGTGAAACATTCAGGAAACGGGAAACTTCTTCATGGATGGGGGATAGAGGGATACCACATCATATAACTCCCTTGATCGTACCGGGAATAGTTTCTGAGTTTTAGCGGCACGCACATTGTACACTTACTATTATAATATACTAGCTGATGTGTACCCGGCGTCGCTCGGGGACTTATAAATGGTATAGGATAAGGTTTCGGGGTTGTGAGGTCTTTTTAATATAAACAATTCCGTAGTATATGATTTTGATCTATCTCAGCCAGCGTTAGCAATATACGCACATATATATATTTTAATTAGGATAAACAATTCCGTAGTACAAAATTTGAATGCATATCATAAGGTTCAGCCAGCGTTAGCTTTAGTTAGTTTCGTGTTCAGTACGAAAATATTTTTTTTACTACTTGGTTAAAAAACATCGACGTTTCTCTACTTTCTATAAATAGAATATTACATAAATAAACCTTTAGGAATTTTTTTTCTAAATTATAATGAAAACCCTATTAAAATCCGTTGCGTAGTTTAGAAGTACTAAGCGCACAGACAGACAGACATGGAAAGCGACTCTGTTTTATACTATTTAGAGATATTGATTACTTTTTTTATAAAATATTACTAGAAATTTAAAAATAAGAAAGAACAGTAGTCACGCTGTGCTGCCACAAGGCAACGTATCTGCAGGTTCTACCATTTTTCTTCAATTAAGTGAACATAACACAGTATAATCATTTTGTTGGTAAATTTAGTTAAATTTCATTTAATGTCTATCGGTAATGTACTGTTATTATTGCTATTAGTTATTCCAATTTCTATTATTTCGGTAGAAAAAATTACAATGTTTCTTTAAATGGTACTAAACTCTTATGGTACTAAACTTATATTTTTTATATTGTATACGAGATAAAAAGTGAAGTTACGGTTTTGTTACAAATTCCCTAAAAAAACAATGTGTTCATATTCTATGGAAGTCTAACGTCGAAGTTTGGAGTAAAAACTTATGTGTTTAGCTTTTTTGTCAACATTTTTCATGTTTGATAAAAATGTTATTATTTCAATTACAAAAACCAGTAAGATAATTTTATCTAGTTTTTAAGATAGTATCCGATTTTAAAACAGGTTAAAAAAATGATTTATATATACATTTTAAATACTTCGGAAAAATTGCGAAATTCCACGGGAATTTTCAACGTCCTTTTGGCATATCTGAATCTCCCATTCGAGTTCAAACTCCTATTGACTATTTTAGGACATTTAATATAAGATGACCTAAAAGTGTCGAGATGATGAAGGACGCCCGTGCGGAAAATAATATGCTGAATTAGTGTAATTAATCATTCACAGACGAGATTGACCCAAAACGAAAAAGGTTAAATGCAATAGGGCACTTGCATCACATTTAAAAAAAATCTTTATAAATGATTTTTGATGCAATGGCGATTTAAAAAAAAAACAATCCACGAAATATAACCTTTTTTTAAAACCGGACATAATTTATGGTGAAAAAATATGTTTTTAAAAAAACCATCGCATGGTGAAAATTCGTTGGAAATTCCCTAAATTGCGGGGAATTTCTAGGAACTTAAGACCATTCGGTATTTTGAGGATAGAATCTTGAATGTGGGGTTGAACTGAACTGACATAACTAATACCAATTGAAGGAGCATTTCCTGACTATCCAATCGTATTGAAAAACAATATTTTCCGTATTGAAAGTATTTTTTACACCCAATTGTACAGAAAACTGTAAGACGAAGCTCTTCACTTCGGCGGGCGTAAATGCAAAACTTTTTTCTGCATATTTATGGTATATGTCGCTAATCTTCTTTCATTTTCCTTTTAAAAAAGTGACGAATGACCCATGTGATTATCCTATAGAAGTTCTAGTGTTTTTATTGGAACACCATTTACAAACATTCTTGGTTTTGACAGCTTCAATCAGCAAGTTATCTCCATGTACTTTCCGCGCTTGTTCGACACTTGTACATCTGGTTAGGGATCTGAACTAATAACTATATAATATGTTACATAGATGTATTTAAAATCTACTAATTAAAGCTTTAAATTTTATGGCAAACTCACTTAAAAAAATCGGCCATTTCCCCTTAAAACGTGTAGAAAAGATGGCCACCACGAGAATTTTCGATAACAATAACTCAGTCTGTATTTTAAATACAGTTAAATTTAGGTACCTTAAAAGTTCCGTAACCAATTGCTATTAAATAATTTCGAACACGATTAAACAACAAAATTTGAATTACCCACATAATTCGCCATAAATTCCTTCTCCGCAGCGCGGATATATTGACAGCATTCGGACTAACAGAAAAACGCACTACACTCTGCAGAAATATCTGTCTTTTATGGCCATCTCTCCTGGAATTAACCTTATGGAAGTAACCGACCTTCATATATATATTTTATGCCTATGCATCGGCTATAATATATGATTATTTTTTAAATTATATTAATTCAAATATAATACATTGTAATGGTATTATTGAGTTTCATAGGCATTTCAGTTTTCATTGTTGTGACATATATGTTGGCGTTCAAGGCCGTGCACAAAAATTTGCGACGCACGGCCCTTGTATATTGGACAGACCTGCGTTTGAATTTTCCCTGTAAAATCTCTAGAATAAAATACGAATATTAACGACAAAAGTGATGAAATCGTGTAAACACAATATTTGGTTTGCGGCCTGGCGTAATGGACGAATCTACGGTCGGCTTTGCCCTAGCAGGCCTAGAAAATCTTTCCGTTGGGTTTATTTTAATATACAATTATATATTTTACAATAACAATAAATACAAATTAATCAAAAGAATGTGGAAACGAGTGACCGCTTAGACAGTTTTAATGCCACTGTTTCCTTCATTGAATTCAATAAACCTCAATATTTTTAAATCTTTAATTAAAAATCAACCTCTTTTCCTTTCATTTGAGATTATCCCATTTGAGGTTTATTGCGAGATTGCAGTTAATCTGTAACCGTTCTTGCCTACAAGGATGTGATGCTGCGCATTCCGGCTGAGCGCATTAGACCCGATAAATAAAGGATTTAAAATTGCAAACATCCTCCAAAGGACGCGCTCTTGATTGCTAGAGAAGATATCATGATAAGTTTGTTATAAGGATCTTAATTAAATGATTAGACCGCCGACAAAAACTCTTATGTATGTGTAATTATTAGGAATTTTCCCTAATAATTAATCATACACGTCAATTCAAACTTTTTATACCTATCACATTATACATATAATAAAACTTTTTTTTATAATTTCAAGTCTTTTCATTAATTATAAAAAATATAATTGATGAAAAATTTAATGAAATGGCTTGAAATTATAAAAAACATTATTAGAATTCTAAAAAAAATATGTAAGTAATTCTAAACACTTATTGATTTGTCCTTCAACCCGCAGATGCAGTAGTATTTTACTTTAAAAACAGATTCATTGTATTCATCCACTACACGTTAACTGCCATATGTGTTTCGCTATAAAGGCTTTACTAACGTACCTCAATAGTAATAATAATGAATGTTTGCATAATTCTGCATGTGGTTCTTTATAATTTAAATAGCAGATATAATTTACTGTTACTATTCCACTAAATTATTATAGCCCAAGATGGGAGTGTAATAAAAATAAATAAATAAGCTTTACTAAAGCCTAACTGTACAAAGCTACAAAAAATTAAGATATCTGTAAAAAAATCAGCAATTTTTTACAATTGCTTCCACGGATCACCTTTGACATCAAGAATTTTATTTTGAAAAAAAAATTCTCAAAATAGTTTGGTAAACATCTTTATCGGGTCAATTGTGCATAAAATCATAAGAATGTGTAGTTTCTAATCATATTCCCCGTGTTCAATTGATGAATCATTCGCGAGTATGATTCCAGTATCAATGTGAGGTTACATCTGCGCTGCCGATACCGAAGCGACCAGCGCGACGCAGCCGTTACGTATATCCTTGTTAACCACTTAAGTCGATCGTTCGCCCACCTGGACGGTGTATTTGATGTTTTTTGCGAGTCATTAGGATGGAGATTTTAATTTGCTCTTATCATGCGCTTGAGACAAAGATCCGCCAAGTCCGATTTTGGCGAAAGGAAATAATTATTTATTAAAAAAAACATTATTTTAAGATTATATAAATGTAATAAATTAGTAATAAATCTTTTATTTGTGACGCCTGCCGAAGTAGGAGAGCTTTCCTTTATCATTTCATCTTGATCTTTATCGTGGAACGAAGAAAGACCTTTTCTTTATTTTCTTGATCTATTTTTTTTGAGTAAGAAATATGGTTTTATGACATCAGACTCATAACATAAATGTTTTTTTCCAAGCGACGTAAGGGGTGTCTGATGGAAAATTTGCCAAGGGTAGTAAACCGATTTCATTTTTTTTTTCAATATAGGTACCCTTTTTGAATGTTAATAGTTTCCCACAACGCTGATATATTTTTTTTATCTTAAACAAGCTGATCTTAAAACTAATAAAAACACTCATGTTTTGCTTCAGAAATGGGATTCAGAAGCGTCATTCGCGTCATCCACATCCTACCCAATGCATAAAAATTACTTTCTTCGAGTCATATTGATGAAATCATTTCTCATCACAGGTTAAAATTTTTCCGCTTTTCTCAATGTAAGAAGTTCCCACTCGCCGCCGTCGATCGAATGACGTTAGCGTTCTAGGCACCCTACACGCGTTTCTTGTGTTTATACTTTTCATGTTCAAATGGTTATGGAAGATCATTCCTACTTTACTGTACTAATGTAGTCACTTCAAATCAATTATTTATTCTTCCTCGACTCTTCGCTGAGTATAAAGTGTCAGCTCGCTTCGACGCTTCGACGAAGTCCTCGACGAAGTTAGCCGAAGTTCGAAGTGCGTGCCCACACACTCGTGCAACTTCGTGAGTAACGCTTCGAGTCCTTTGACTCGGGCGCATTTACCGACAACAATCGGAAGTCGGGCGAAGCTAAGCGAAGTTGCCCGAAGCGAAGTGAAGTTCGTGCCCACACTATCGTATTCGGTCAACTTCGATCAACTTCGCGAGTAGTGTAGCTGGGCTTTAAACCTTCCGATCGATCAGCAAGCACGATTTTCTATGTTTTCCACATCCACTACCACTATTATGGGCCCTGGGCGGTGATCATCCTCAATTGACTCTATTTTATCTTCATATATTCCTTAATCCATCAATCCTTCACTCGCATCCCTTTCATCACAAGATATTTTATTACTGAGCAATTTAGACATTTCAACTGGAGCGGGTGCCGCGTTCCACTGTAAATAGTGTTATTTTATATGTTCGAATAAGACTACATTAAAAACATATTTTGTTATCGGTTGACATTTAGTATAAAACAAATTTTCTATCAAATTCCCCCCGAAGTAATTGGTAGACTTAGTCAGATTAAAATTGGTTTGGAAAGTAATCTATCATGTAATTTATTTAGAAAATTTATGCAACTGAGAGCAAGTAGGAACCTATTCTAAATAGCTCCATATAAGAGGATGGCAATGTTGCGAGTTAAAAATAGTCTATTTTAAAAAGAAAATCAGCAAAGGAAAAACTAGGCAAATATCGTGTCGACTGATTGTAAATATTGAATAATCGGTTTATGATAATAATAATATTAAAATAAATAAAGAAAGCTTAACCCTGTGACTTATAACTCAGACTTTTTCACCAAACACAACCTATTTTCGAAAAAAAGGAGTAGTCAATAATCTCTATTTTTTGTTGTTGAAAATAGCCAAATGTGTATCTTTGCACCACTACCGTATTGTTTTCATACTGATAAACACCGATTAAAGAAGTAAGAGAAGTAAATTGTTCTTCACTGTAAGTGCCCGTAACCCGCGGGTTATTGTCATTAGGCAAGAACTCTTCTAAATCGGATTTGCATCAGTCATCGGTAACCTCGTGCTAATTGGATTTCGTGAATGGAAACATGTGCTGTAAGAAAATTATTAGCTAAAGCAGGTTTTCCGCAAGTGTTTTCGTGTTTAAATTAGTTGACTGTATTGGTTTAATTACACAATAATTTGATAGCTTGCACATCAAGATATGATTTGATATTTTCACGGCTAAAAATATTAACGTGATTAATTTGTAAGTCATTATGCCGTGTAGCGCTTCCTACTTGTTTGGCGAACGTTTCAGCAAGCGTTATAGTGTCTTTCAATTACAGTATAGTGTATATCCACCCCGATGATGAGCACAATAGCGATGTCCGAAAACGTTATCTAAAGAAGCGCGAATCGTGATTATGATCGTAAAATCTAATAAAAATGTATTAAATTTTAATTTTAACACATTTACATAGTTCCAATGAACCCATCAGTTGATTGGCCTGTTTTTAATAAATACTCAATTTCAAGCTCTTCTGTTCTATTCTGAGCGACTTCGACAGCGATGATTCTAATGTGCCTTCATATCGAAGGCTAAAAGAAAAGAACAGGACCATACTAATTAATTGTTGCCATAATAAAAGTAATATTTTCAAGACATGAAATGTAGCGAACAAGGGGGAAGAAAGAATTCTAATGCAATATGTTTGATAAAACAGTAAAACGAGTAAAAACTGTGACAATAATTCGTTCTTGCCTCATGGGTATTTTCACAAACTATGAATACCATTACAAATGTGTGAAATTGTAGAGTTTTTTTTTGATTCTTATCGTTGTACTAAAAATGTATAATTTTAATATTTTCCTTCATAATTACTGAATTAAAACATAATTCAATACCGCTCATTCCAAAACGGTTCCAACTGGCTACAACGTCACTATGACATAGAAAACGCCAATTTCTAGTGAAAAAACAACTGCTACCAACGTCGCCCGGCGTGACGTCAACGTCGCTGAATTCACGAATAAAAAATAATTGGCGGCAAATATAAAATGGCACGTTTTAAATGGTTATAGAAAAGTTATCTTTGTGATATTTTTTCGGTCGACGTAACTCTTTTCAGAAAGAAATGTCATTTCCACAATGAATGTAAATATCTGGTTTATTATATCATATCTGGGGGCTATAAATCCAAAGACCGCTGGTTTAGATCCGGCTCGAAGGACCAAATCATGTGAGGCTCACTTCTCTCTGGAGGTAACGTTGTAAGTTTTTGTGGCTTATTTTTGAACCAAGAAGTTAGAATCGTATGGATGCGGTGGGAAGTCGATGATGGTGACCAGTAAAGCACTTAGGTGTTTAATTGTTTTTAATCCATGATGTTATTTGCTCTGATAAGCTAATGATAATGTTAAAATACGTTCGAAAATTTTCTCAGTCGCAAAATAGGATAGTCAAGGAGTTTATCCTATCAATTCACAAGTGTCACAAAATGTACAGAAAATCATTAGAAAAAAGTAACATAATTTAAGATAAAAGGTTAAACACATGCGGTCGTGCAAATACGAGTAAAAGTAAAAGATGATACTAAAGCAATTTTATATAAGGCTCAATAGAAGAGAGGATATTTTTTTAGAGAGGGAGAATTTTTTTTTATCTAAAGTTCCTACTTCTATATCACAGAATGTAAAATCTGAGGAGTCAAGCACGTGAATTTTGAAAAGATGAGAAGGAACGGAACAATGTCCAATCCTCATTCGAATAAGTGAAGAAATGAGCAAATTTTTGAAACCACGGTTTTGATGGGATAGTCCTTTGTATTGGGGCATAGCAGGCTACTTTGGATTTACTAGCAATGTGCCAATACTCTGACCAAACTTTCTTTGCGGATGGAAAAAAAATCGTATAGGGTAATGTGGTTTACAAGGGTAAAAACCAGGTTGGATGCTCATTGTTTTGCTAAGGAATCCACAATTTCATTACCCACGATGCCAACGTGTTCAGGAATCCAAATCAGAGTTACGGTTTTACCACAGCTTTGAATGGAGGCTACAAGCACTTGAATAAGGTATACAAAGTGATAATTAAGATGAAGAAGAGGACTGGATTTAAGTTTTTGGGGAGAACTGATAGAGTCAGAGAGAATAAGTTATATATTTGAGAAATTCAATTATTGCAATGCGCTCGGCTGAAAATATTGAAAAAAACTCAAAGAATACGGCTATTGAGAAAAATCACCGAACGTATTTTTTAATGAACTCAGTCAATTTAACGATCTGATCGTACAATTATAACATTATATGTCTTAAACTATTGAATGAAACCACAATTGTAAAAACTTTTATTGTCATACTTAAATAGAGATTTAAAATTGCAACCACAAAACACCGATTATCTCAAAACTGACAATTTGTTAGTTAGTGACTTTTTACTCATATAAATTTGTAATATAAGACGTAATATTTTTTAAAGAAAATCAAATAAAAGATTTATTGTTCCCGAATTTGGAGAAGTAATAAAACTAGTAGATCTATAATTTCGATTAGTTCATTACTTAATTTAGTTGTTTTTGGGTAACTTACGTGAATTTAATACATAAAATATATAAAGAAAGGTCCCAGGGGGATTCATTTCTTCTGTGTTCAAAAAAGGAAAAAAATGCTCAATACATGATGTAGATTTACAAAATTCCCGCTTTTACTACGAGTTTCCGGACACCATGTTTGCATAAAAAACACAAATTACACTTTACAGAACAGTGCGTATAATTATCACACATAGAATAACTCTTAAATTATTGTTTGACTTACTCAAGTCCCCTTTACATGGAACAACTAAATTGTTTTTCTCATTCTATTTGCTTATAACCTTTTTTATGTGAATACCGCATTTAGTTTCTTAACTGCTCCCAACCGTCTGGAGTCAGTGAGACTATGGCATCCTCAACTGGGGTATGTTGTGGGACTAAAGGGTAGAGGAAGGTGGGGGTAGTTCCTGACTATTCAGATCTGGTCACCAACGTTTCAATTCTGAATGGTGGTCTTACACCAGGCCGATACTATCTCACACTCTGAATGCTTTGATAAGCCGTAGCTTTGGGTTTTCAGAGCATATAAAATTGCTGAGAAGCAGAACAATTTAAAAAACAAAATTGCTAAGGAATTCATGAAAAATAACATTTTGACAGACATGATTTTAACAGAAATTCAAGCAAACACAAAAAGAATATACAAAAAAATAATTTAAGCGAGCTTCAGTATCCTGTTGTTGGAAAATGAGACTTTTAAATCTATTTCAAAGAAGGGATCACAACACGTGTTTTCGAGAAAGTGGAATGCTCAACAAGCATTAAAATTCTTGTATAATGCAACTCGAGAAGAATACAGTTTTCAACGACCGACCGCTTCTGTGATGATCTTCTCGCATATATCACGCATGTTTGGGGGCGGTGCCTGTTGAGACACAAACTGTAGAAGTCGATATTCAATGGTACAGACTCAAGGTATTTGACTTGACATGGCAAACCACTTTTATTCAAAGATATTGAACTTCCTTGAACGCGGATTGGTGACTTTTTTAGAGAGAGGCCGATTCAAATGGCGGTTAACGGTTGCATCTTATTCTCTCATTCAATGAATTTGGTATTCCAAATTTTTTACCTTATTTTCAGTCACATGCTGTCTACGTTTTTGTGATACGGTATTAAAAACCGTTCGGTTTTTAAAAGGGACTTGTAGTCCCCTTGAAATATTGAGTACGGATACGGATATTAATACACTGGGGTTGGATCCACCTTTACCTCATACTATCTATTTATGAAGCAATTCGATAGGCTCTGAACTATTGTTCCGTAGAAAAACAATTTTGTATTTTTTTTATAACTATAAATAGAGTCGGAAAATTTAAATATTAGAAAAATGGTACAATATACTTAAGGTGTACCTACTTTTTTTTAAACGTATAAATAAGTCAAATATCGTTTTAGGTACATAATTCTGTCAGTTTCAAACAAAAGAAATTTTAATATTGGTTCTTTCTATAGGATAGGATAGCTATAGGATTCCGTACATAAAAGACGAATAGTTATTGCACCTCATTGTCGGCAAATGATTTAAAATAGTCCCATACCGTTCACATTCACGATGAATATTCATTTAAAGGAACTTCTTATAAAACAAAGTCATTAATCACAATTCTCAATGACCTTAATATGCCACTGATTCATAACCAAATATCACTCATTTTATGAGTTGCGATTGTTACTCATTAACATCTCCATGGTTATGTTAGTAATATATCAGAATATGTACTTACTTCTGTAAAGAGACCACCGTTCTAAATTGACCAGATTTTATTAGCCAGGCACTTCCAAGATTCTCTTTTATTTATCTTCATTATCTCCAACTTTCTTTATTCTCACAATACTATCCAAATATGAGATGCCACAATTCGACTGTCTCAGGGTAGTTAGGAAGCTTGTGCTGTACAACAAACACATTGCGTACCTACTGTTGAAGTAGTCTCTTTCGATCAGTATGAAATTGTTACAATTAATGTAAAAGAAATAACTATTTTACATTCGGAAATTAAAAATAAGCTCTGGATTTTTAAACGTTGACGTTGTAAATGGACCCTCTACAAATATTTTATAAAGGTCTTCCCTGTTGTAATTTTTTGCTCTCTCTCCCCTAAAACTTATCGATTTTTAAAGAAAACTTCAAGAAAAATATTTAAAAACCATATACATAGTTAGCTATAAAATGTTCAGTGAACAGTTTCATATTGACAGCAAAGAAGGAGAGCTGACGATGGCATTTTGGTCTCAGCTATAATAGAGAATTGGTCAATTGATGCATGACACCATCCCAACGTTGGCTACAATCTTATTGCGGGTCAGAGACTAGTAATAGACGACTTAACTAAATTGGTACGACCATCCTGGCGCGTCGGAAGACTATCCACAAATGTGGCCATTTAATAAAAGGGGATCGTTTTAAGTCTAAAAAGATTTTAAATTTGAATAAAGGTTAGTAAACAAACGTTTTTAAAGTGTGCCAACTACTTTATTTCCTTTGTACCCCAAGAATCCTTTCCGCGATGCTTTTGCGAGCTTCGCCTTATTGTATTTGAGATCCCTAGGACGGGTTACTTCACAGAATTCGAACAGTTTTTTTATTTTTATTTTTTTTTTATTTAATATTTGATTTTTTTTTACATAGATAAATACAGGATATTAACAAGATATAAAACAATATAAATTAAAGTAGCCTTTCCTCACCATAAAGAGACAATGCTCTTGTGTTTGGTGAGGGAATTCTAGTTCAATTATGTACATGTTAGTATTAAGGTAAATAAATTATTAAGAAACAACACAGGATTTAATCAATTTTACTTCTAGATGTAAGTAGTGAACGTATTTTTGTAAATTGTTCATCAAATTTAAATGTTACAATTCAAGTTCAGTAAAAGTCCTATTCAAGTTATGTTATTGCCAAAGTTACAAAAAACTTGAATATAACTTACACAGAAGTTGAATTTTAACTTTGAATTTTAATTAATCTATAGCAAAAACGTTTGTTCATCCACCACACCAAAACAAATTAAAATACTAATTCAATGCTCATTTGCTTCTTCCCCTCATAAGATGTAATGTTTTAGTCTTATAGTAGGTATCTAGGGTAGACCGAGGCTATTCGGATCAGGTGAGTTATTCGGATCAAGCTAAGCAATATGGATATATCTTGGCTATTGTAACCAAATGACAATGAAAAAATTTGGATATAGCGTCCTCATCTACCTGATGCCATAATAGTAAAATTACCGATATTACAGATTGCGTGGGTTGACTGCTAAAAATCGATATGTGTGAAAATCGCACAAGTTACGTCTCAAATAAATGCCTGATGTAATATTGTTATCTGCGTTCTTAGTGTTTTTTTTGAAAAGGTAAGCTATTTAGTCATGTTCATATGTTATATACTTATCAATCAAATGCTCTGTAAACAGATTAAAGCGCAATAAATTGCATTTTGTATGTTTTTGTACTTTATTTTGAGTAAATATCATATTAATAAATGTGAGGTTAAACGGACCGACAGTGGGGGGGCTATTTGAATCATATTTTAATGCTTTTAAAAAATTCGGTGGGTTAATTGTTTTATATTTTTATTTGAAACTAATGATGCGCAACTACTTGAAAAAGACGACTAATCAATCAACAATCGAAAATTGCAATGGATGAAGCCGTTAGATCGTTAATAGTAAAATCCGGTGAAATGGGATTACGCAGTGCTGCTGTGAGCTACGGAATCCCATACACGACATTACAAAGGCATACGACTTCATCACCAGGATCATCTCTAATTCAGGAGCAAGACCTGCAATAGATATTGAATCTGGAAAACAGTTTTGCGGAAAGGTTGGTTTATTTATCTAAACGTGGATTCGGCATTACTTCAAAAATGGTCAGGAAATACGCTTTTGATTATTGTAATCGTCTTGGTAATCAAGCTCAACGAATATTTAATTCAGAAGTTGGAATGGCAGGTCAAGATTGGTTTCATAGTTTTTTTACGTGTCATCCATACCTCTCCATAAGAAAACCAGTAGGACTATCTCGAGCAAGGATTAACGGAATGGATCCAGACAAAATTTTCAAATTTTTATGACACACTGTAAAAGGTAATAAGAGACTGTCAGTTACAAGGAAAACCAGAATGCATTTATAATATGGACGAATCCAGCATGCCCCTAAATAATCATCCTCCGCATATTATTTCTGAAAAGGGAAGTCGTGAAGTGGTATCAATGACAAGTGTCGAACGAGGTCAAAAGGTAACTATTTTGGCTTGTATGAATGCAGTTGGATCATTCATACCTTCATTTGTCCTGTATAAGGATAAACGTAAGAAGGATGAATTTATGATTGAAATACTACCAGATACAGAAGTTTGCATGACAGAGAAAGGCTGGGTCACAACTGAAACCTTTGGTTTATGGGTCAAACATTTCAGAAAATTTTGCACACTTGGAAAAGTTATTGTCATATTGGATGGTCACAGTTCACACATGGTATTAAAAATAGGCAATTAAAGTCTCGAATGCAAAGGAAATCAAAAGATCTCTCGCCGAAAACCGCCCAAAATTACAGTTCAAAGGAAAAGGTACCCCGGGACTTAAAGTTAAAAAATCTTCCGTAACAGCTTTTTCATCGGTTGAGGCTTCAAGAAAGTGGTTTTGCATTTATTGCAATGAAGCTTTTGTACATCCTTTAAAGGGAGATTGGATTCAATGTTCTTCTTGCAAAGAATGGTTCCATGAAAAATGTTACGACAAGAAAGTGTTTAATAAATTTTTTATTTGTGCGGTGTGTAAGCCAATAAGAGTATAATAAGTGTCATGATACTTTTATATTAGTTATTGGTTCTAAAACCTATTTTTAGTTTTTGTTTTTTTTTCATACTTAACTATTTTTTCGGGTTTGATCCGAGTAGCCCCACCACTGATCCGAATCACCGCATATATATGTGGTGATTCGGATCAGTGGAGAGGTCTACAGTAATAGTCATATGTTTTTTTGAAGTTGCTATATGTTATGATCATTAAAATTAAAACATATAAAAATGTCGAATGCTTAATATTAAATAATTTTTTTTTTCGAAAATGCATTAGTTTTAATTTTTTTCAAGAAAACATAAAAAGTGATCCGAATAGCCTCGGTCTACCCTATATGAAATGAACGAAATGAAATAATATCAACGTGGGTTGGTCAGATTTAAAGTAGAAGAACCTTGTTACAAACTGTCTTAGTTTTTATGTCATCGTTGATAAATGTACTGAGTATTTCACATCATGTTTAGTGGGTAGGTATTAGAGCTGGATGATATGAAGAAACATTTACTGATATCATTCATCTTCGCGTTCCAAGACGCCTTAGCTATGGGTTACGTCGCCTCGTCAACGATGGCTTCTGGGAGTGTCGAATCAAATCAGGGTTAGTTGCAAAAATGGCAAGCTAGGACATCTTTTCGGTCTCTATGGTTCATGTCATAGATGCGACCGTATCTTTTTTAGATTTTTCTGTTTTAAATTTTCGTTTAAAAATTCTAATACTGTCTTCTATAATTAAATATTACAATATGAGATTTTACTCACTAATTATTCTAAAAATAAATATTCATCCTTGACTTGCAGAAAAATCAGTAAAAAAAGGATATATTTATCCAGGACATCATCTAGATTGTATTGAGTTCCAGTTGAATCTTGCGATCATACATATAGATAACAGCCAATAAAAATGTTTATTTTTTGGAATGACTTTATTGAGTAAAACCTCAAATTGTAATATTTAATTATTGAAGACAATATTAGCGATTTCTAAACGAAAATCTGAATTAGAAAAATCAGAAAAGGATACGGTCACATCTAGGACTCGAACCTAGGAACCTTGCCTTTCCGGGGCACCGCACCGTGCCTTGCCGTGCCCCGGCAAGGCGAGGGTCTTGGGTTCGAGTCCTTGATGTGACCGTATCCTTTTCTGATTTTTCTGTTTTAGATTTTCGTTTGTAAATCGCTAATATTGTCTTCAACAGTAAAAATGTGCCGTGAGAAAATGAAGATAATGTTGGTAGAGTATCATAAGGAAATAGGGTCCCTTTAGCTCAGTTGGCAGAGCAGCGCCCCGGAAGGCGAAGGTCCCGGGTTCATGTCCTAGATGCGACTGTATCTTATTATTTTACTTTGTCATTTTTACCATTATGTTTTTGTACCTAGCTGGGAATTAAAAACCGAAAAACTGTTCAAATTTACCAATCGTGCCTTTTATACTGATGTTCTCAATCAAATCCTAAAAAAATATAAACTGTTTTTGAAAATCTCAAAATTTGATTGGATCTACCTGGATATGAAAATTTTTTTTTTCTTAAATGTTTTAAACCTTTGACCGACACATCCCAAAACCTTATTTTATTCCAAAATATACCTACTCATTTTATTTATTTGCAGAAAGGCATATCAATAGTTAAACTCAAATTCGGTGTCACCACTTTACATTATGGCCTTAAAAATTACAATGGGATCGAGTATCACTTAACATAATGATTTAACACTTAAAAGATCCTTCGGATCATTAAATATAATTATATTGTCCCTGCTTTTCTGTGCCACCTTCAGCCTTTTTCGAATGATAGGATTCAAATTTGTATAAACGCAGAAATGTAACAAAAACTAGTAATGATCTTGTTAAAATGAAACCACAGGATCATTTTAAGGCGATTTAAAAAATATGGATTTTATGACAATCGTGGAAGAACAGTAAGATTCTCGGCTCTGGAACTGGAAGTTGCACTTTTAAAACCCGTTAACCCTTTTAATATGTGGGTATGCATAATGTGAGAGACTATCACCCAGAATAGGAATGTTGACCAGCTGAGGATTGAGGTTTGTGACCAGAACTAAATTGGCGGACACTTCCTAACCTTCCCTTTCCCCCACTTCCTTAAATTTCACCACATTCCCAAAATTGTGGTTACCATAAAAATGTCATTTGCTTAATATTTTAAGCCAAGATTCTTTCGAACTGCGAAATATAGCAAAGCTAAACAGGACAGAGTTAAGTTATGTACATCTGATTGAATTGTGTTTGTGTTTGCAGTAGAGAATTGTACGCAGGCAGCTATAGATGACTTCCCCAATGATCTGTTTACGCAAGAGCAGCGGCAGAATGGAGCGGTGGTGCTGCACGTCATCGCGTCCCTCTACTTGTTCGCAGCCCTCGCAGTCGTGTGCGACAAATATTTCGTCCCTGCTGTAGACAAAATGTGCAACGGTAAATATTAATCATTTTTTAATTGTACACAATTAAAAATCGGCTTTTTTTAAACCTGTATTAAAAAAGTACTGTTCTGAGTAGATTTTTTCTGGACTTCGACTACTTTGTTGAATACATAACTGGCGAAGGCCCTAAAATGCTCTAAAACCGTCTTTTTCTATTGTATAACGTGTTTTGCCTAAAGTGATACTCACATTTCAATATCAGTGTAGGTTCAATATCAGTGTAGGTTCTCATAATATTAGAGAATTCTGGAATTTTCTTCGGGATCTAGGTGCAATTTCTTTGACTTTACTTTATTATATGGTATACATATAGAGTGAATCTAGGATGATGTGTAATCCAACGTAAAAGTCCAACTTTAGTTTATTAGTGAATGTGTATTTGTTTTAAAATTTATTTTGGACGACCCGTCAGGCCCGTCCGGGATAAGTAGAAAACAGTGTTTAGTTTAGTTACTCACGTATATGTCCTCATATTTATGTGATGATTTCAGTATTAAATATGTCAAACGACGTGGCGGGTGCCACGTTCATGGCGGCCGCCACTTCGGCGCCGGAGCTCTTCGTGAACGTGATTGGAACTTTCATCACGGAGGGAGACATCGGTGTGGGGACCATCGTAGGCTCGGCTGTCTTCAACATCCTCGCCGTGGCGGCATGCTGCGGCATTGGCGCTGGAATGGTACACTTTACACCTAAATAGTAATAATTTAAGATTCTTTGCATCTTCAAGACAATGTTTAAAATATTATCTAGGTTAAGTGGTTAGATATGTGTGTGTTTTATTTAACTTGCCGCCCAAGAGTCGCAACTGCTCTAAGACTCAACTGCCAATAAGACTATAGCATCCACAATTGGAGTATGTTGTGAGGCTGAAGGTAGTGTGGAGAGGTAGGAGGGTAGGGAAGTGCCTGGCTATTCAGATCTGGTCACCAAACACGGCTAAAGCCATATCAAACAACGTTTCAATTCTGAATGGTGGTCTTAACCAAGTCCTTACTGAGAGTGTCTTCCATTCTGGAACGTGCCGGAAAAATTAATAGTATTGCTATAAATCGTATTTTTGTCGAAAATACACTATTTATTATTTTAAATGTATAAATTGTGAAATAACAGAAATTATTTTCATATAATTTTGTTGCGCACGCTAGTCTTGAAACCGTGACCTCCAGATTGCTAGTCGAGAGCCTTACCCCTCGACCATCGTGGCATACTTAAAACTGTGCGTATTCCTAATTGTGTTGCCAATGTAAGTAAGGCTTGGCCCGGTTTTCAACGTCCATGCCATTTTGGCAAGCTGCAATATTTGTCACAAATAGTCGACTGATAAAATGAGAATAATATTCGACTATCGACTGTTAGGCTGAAGCAACTAGGTTTGATGTGCTTTAAAAAGGCTTACCCTTGCATTTGAGATATTTGCCACCACTAATAACCTCACTGTATATCCTTACTTGTCAAATGTAATTGAGGTTCTTGAACTGAAATGATGTTGGCTTTGTTAAGTCTTCCGATATGAAATATGCAACTGCTAAACACCTCATCATATCCTCACTAAACTTGTCCGTACATCGTAACCACTAAACATTGCCGCCGATGAATAGACATCTTCATAATATTAACACAATCTTTGCAGGTGGTTCCTCTGGACTGGTGGCCCCTGACCAGAGACTGCGTGGCCTACGGCATCACCGTCGCTATCCTCATCTGCATAATTCACGACGAGAGGGTGGAATGGTACGAGGCACTCATCCTGGTGTGTCTATACCTGGTATACATTGCCGTCATGTACTTCGACAAGAAGATACAAAAATGGGCCAGGGGTTTGTTGTCTTTTCAACTTTTTTCTGCATGGAAATTTTAGAGAAAATTAATTTTATTTTCGGTGTTGGTTCACCTTTTACTCACCAGAAAAAAAGTCATTATATTTTTATCGAGTATTTAACTTCAGTACAGTAGTTTTGGCAAACAAAAAAAAACAATAGTAATTGATAAAAAAATTGACTAATTCTAGGGTTTTTTGTAGGTATTTATTTTTATTCACTAATCAGCTTTAAAGTCTAATGAAGTAGTGATTTTTGGTACATCATTTAAATAGCTGTTTAGCTGATTATTCTAAGAAAGTATTACTCCTCCTTCTAACACTGAAGATTGAGAGCTGTAGTTGCTTATCTAGAGTGATAGAAAGTAAATTTGATATTTTAGAAAATTGTTATAATGAACCTTCTATTTTATTTTCAATTTTTCTTTTATGCAAACCCCACTCCACAGAAATACTAATTAGAGCTACACTATTAATTTTAAAACCTATTTTATTTTTAGGTTTTAAATGTTTGTAACCATAATTTCAATATATTACTCATTTCTGAAAACTTTGATTATTCTCACATATTTAAGTTGGTAAAAATAATCACGTGTTTCCAATAAATTGCAAAGTATTGGTTGTGGATAAGATCACTGGTATTATTTAATATATGATTGAATTTTGTCTCTGTACTTTGGTTGCACTCTTCACTTATAAAAATATTTTTCACTTGAGCACAGCGCTTCTAGAACTCACAAACGTTCTCGGCAGAGATCCAGTGGTGGGAGGAGCTATCACCGATAAAGAAATTGGTGAGTTGGCACGACTGGTATTATCACTAAAATTACTTAAAGTTTAAATTATTTTTTATATTTCACAATACAGGTCATGTGGAAAATATCAATATTTCTCATATGCACTTAACTAACCAAATACCTACGGCTTCCCAGGGGCATCAACGTTGATAGGTTGGTTCTATGCCTAAGAAGAATCAAAAATCGTAGTGGATTGAATTTATCCTGCACATCTAATCATATCTCAACCAGGATATGTATCGCTCAATAGTCCGTACGCCATCAGCAGTAGTGCAATATATCTGCAAAAAACTAAGAATACAAAATACCGCTGTGGATTGAATTTATAACGCACATAGAATCATACCTCAACCAGGATAGTTACCGTTCAATAGTTCGTACGCCATCAGCAGTGGTGCAATATATCTGCAAAAACTAAGAATACAAAAACTAAGAATACAAAATACCGTTGTGGATTGAATGTATAACGCACATAGAATCATTCCTCAACCAGGATAGTTACCGTTCAATAGTTCGTACGCCATCAGCAGTGGTGCAATATATCTGCAAAAACTAAGAATACAAAATACCGTTGTGGATTGAATGTATAACGCACATAGAATCATATCTCAACCAGGCCTGCGATTCTGGAGTTAAACGATCAATCGTTTTCGTATGCGCCGTCTTCGAGTGAAAAACTACTAGTCGTCGCGACTAACTTTTTCGAATGTTTCAATTTTACGTATTCTTGAGCGTCGAACGGTCGAAGTTGGTAGAAGAGATGATTATATTGGCACCCCTGTGAATATTGTCTATGTTCCTGATGTTTTTGGGATTTCTAAGGTGTGACTGTCAAACAGACAACAGTTATTCGTTATTCAAAACAGAAATGGCTGCGGGACATATTACAAATTGCCAAAAGCAACTCTTAATTGAGCTTGTAAGCTCCGATAAAGACTTAGTAAGTGGGAAATTTTCACCCACTTTTACATTTGCGGAATCCGCGCGGTAAAACAAAAATTGACAGCTAGACTAGATTTTGACAGCCAATTCTATAGAAACGCCAACCTACCACTCGCTGCCCTGTTTCTACTGGTTATACCCAGTAGTTGTTTTGTGGAATGACTTTTGACGTTTGGCGTCGAAGTATGTACCTTCGACCATTTTCGGGAATAGCAACGACGACCAACGGACGTACTTTCGACGGCGATTACGAGCGCCCTCGATTCAGGAATAGAGCCCCAGGATAGTTACCGTTCAATAGTTCGTACGCCATCAGCAGTGGTGCAATATATCTGCAAAAACTAAGAATACAAAATACCGTTGTGGATTGAATGTATAACGCACATAGAATCATATCTCAACCAGGATAGTTACCGTTCAATAGTTCGTACGCCATCAGCAGTGGTGCAATATATCTGCAAAAACTAAGAATACAAAATACCGTTGTGGATTGAATGTATAACGCACATAGAATCATATCTCAACCAGGATAGTTACCGTTCAATAGTTCGTACGCCATCAGCAGTGGTGCAATATATCTGCAAAAACTAAGAATACAAAATACCGTTGTGGATTGAATGTATAACGCACATAGAATCATTCCTCAACCAGGATAGTTACCGTTCAATAGTTCGTACGCCATCAGCAGTGGTGCAATATATCTGCAAAAACTAAGAATACAAATTGCCGATCCTGAGCCACAGACCCTGAAGTAAAGATTACAGCCGTGTTCATTGCTAAATGAGAACTATGCACGATGGAAGCTGGTGGAGAAACTGTTTTTTCTGTTCTTCGTACTTTTTTGTTGTATTCTTGGTCAACATCAATATGTATGAGACTATTTGTTTGGCAATCGGCATATGAAATCTAGTATTGTGAACAGTTCAATCGCTGTATAGGTACCTATTTAAAAAAAAAAGATAATCCGGCTATCGTTAGATATGCTCGAGGTGAATAACAAGTAACGCACTCCAGATTTATCAAGTCTGTAGACAAACATTGGTCTGAATATAAACTCCGATAGCAAAAACTGTCCCAGGAATAAAACATCATAAGCTGAGAAAGATAATATTAATTTAGTTGCATAGCAGTGAAAGATTGCAACAAAGTAGAGGTAGACACTCAAAACAGAGTTTAAAAAGGCCTATGTTTCTCGTCGTCCATTATCAAGTTCTTGAGATCCAAACACCAAACCCTAGTAGTTGACTAAGTGCCATTGAGGTGATTAAATTGCTCAATGCCGCATGATAAAATTATTTAGAATTAATAATAAAAGAGAGTCGCTCTATGGAGCTCAAGTTTTAACAAAAAAAGTCGTGCTAAACCCAAGTGCAAAGTTACACTATGTGTCCACGTCATGTGGAAAAACAAAGCGAACGAATTTAGAAACTTCTTTAATCGAGGATTAAGGGATACCGCGAAAAACGCAAGAAAGCCTTTCCCACATGCCACGAAACCATTTATAACAACAGGCCTGTGGCCAACGATAGCTTGGCCATGAATGTAATTTCTAAAATGGTAGTTTGCGAGACTAAGCCAACCGCCCTAAGTATAAGTCTGGGGTGCGATGCCATGATCAACTGGATGCATTGATATTATAAAATTATATAGAACAATCTTTTTGGCGACTATGATTTCAACTATTTGAAAAAATCTTATTCACGCTAGCAAAGGACAAACTCTTTACTCTAGACAACCACGGCTTCCATAAATACATGGAGGTATCTACTTACATGGACATTTATGGAATTAATCAAATAACCTCTACAAGAAAATCCATCGTTTGCGAGTGTTTTCTCGACCTTTGCAAAGCTTTTGATCATATGTCCAACCGCTTATTATGGGAAAAACTCGTAAAGCGGATTTTCAAACAGCAGCAGCTGGAGTCAATTGAATCTGCTGGCTATTTGACAACAACAAAAATTATATCCAACGTTCAGGAGCTTCTTCTAGACTCCCTATTCTCAAAACCGGAGTCAAGCTTGTTATACCTATATCTCATGAAATATAACACATTATTAATACCTTAAATAATATCTTAAATAAATGAAATGCGGGATCGAAATTGGCTTTGAACCATTGCAACTCTATATTGAAAATTCGAATGTGAAGTAATTTGAAAATTTGCTCAGAATGTTAGCAGAACGATTAAAAAATAAAATTTGATCAGTATTTTCGAAATTGAGAGAGGCCACTAAAGAAGAACATACGGTAACCTGGAAGCACCTTGTCGAAGTAATACATATTTCCCGGAGCCGACCGACAAACGGGGATGGGAATAGGACATATATTATACTGTTATTATGGTCAATCTATGAACTTAGGACGGGTTATTTCGGAGAATTCGAATAATTCTTCAAATTTCAAAGTTAACTTTACAAGTTCTGTGAAAGAGTTTTTTCAAGTTCTGTTATTATTTCAGTTCTGTCAAGCAACTAACCTACAATGATATTAGAACTTGAATAGGACTTTCACTCAATCAGAAAACGTATGTTGAAATTTGATGAATTGTTAAAATTTTCTGAAACAACCCGTCCTTGATAAATAATTAAAAACAATAATTGGTGACAAGATGCATGCTTTACGATACTTATATATTGTTTTCCATTTCAGCGCTACGTATCTAGATTATTTACTTACTAGTTTTCTCCTTAACACTCCTACACTGGTTATTTTTTTTAATAAATACCTAGAATCCGGAGAAATTCGTCTTATTTGAGTGTAAATGTAAATGTTATTTCAGGTTTGTCATATTTTTTTGAAATGAATGAATGGTAAAAATTTGACATTGTTTCAATAAATCATTGTAATTAATGGTGTTTAAAAAAAACCTAAGAAATGCATATTTTTGTAAAACTTAAAGTATTAACAAATATTATTTTTTGTTAGAGGCGATTGAGGTTTGTCGGCCTCTGCAAGGCGAGCACAAGTCGGGAGACCACCAACAGTTCAACGGAGGGGTAAAGTGGCCCACGATCAACAAGAAACTCTCCTCCAGTGCGGATGGACAACCGCAAGAAGTCATTGAAAGCACCAATGAAATCACTGAATGGAAAGCAGAAGAAAGCAAACCTCCTAGAACTGCGGAGATCAGGGACAGCTTTAACAGCCTGGAAGATCCAGATGCAATCAAAATCATTTCTTCGGATGACAAAGACTTGGATACGCAGCACGTTATGAAATCTGTCAAGATTGTAGAAGACCTGAAAGAGTACAGCGAAGAAGACATCGATGAAAAGAACCTCGACAAATATGTGCATAGTCTTTTGGAGTGGCCTACAGGAAGAGGATGGTTCATTCAGGTAAATATATTGTTTTATAGTTGTACTGATAGGGAATCCTTTGTGGGTACCGATTTCGTATAACACACTTTTTAAACCACGCTTAACTGGTTACATAAAATAATAAATTTACAAAAAATTTCATTGCATAATTATAATCCATATTAAAGATAGATAGGTATTAAATTACAATGTATTACACGTGCTCTATTAATTAATGATATCATGGCGATGTAGTTATGATTATACACTTAACGCCACTCATGTCAGGATTTTTGTAAAGAAAACACAATTTACAAATAGTAAGCTAGGACAGTTATAAGTGTTAATTTTAGACATTTTCTAGCAATAAATTAATAAAAATCTAGACACTATCTAGGTTACAAAAAAAAATTGAAATTATGTTCCTTGCTACGGGGAGAGACAGGGCAATTGGGGCAGTCGACTCCGGGCGCCGACTTACTGAGGCGCCAGGGAACCAAGAAGCCAAGGTGCTGATAATACTGAACACATAATACAGAGCCCTTGAGGTTTTTAATAGCTCAAGGCACCGTTTGGCTCAGGGTTGCCCCAGGAACATGGGGGGGGGATCTATAATACATTAAAAATATTAACAAGAATTGAGGGAAGTTGCAAACATCTGATGTGATCTAAAAAATAAAAAAATATATAAAAAGTCAAAACAATTATATAATTTACAAAAATTACCGAAACAACATTGAAGATATTCCAGTGAAAGTTACAAAAAAAAAATAAAAAAACTATTTGCCATGCCATATAGAAGTAATTATGTATTAAAATAACTTGCATTTCGTTCAAAATCTTTTCACGTAAATATTATGTAAAATCAGGGCCTATTGCAGCGTTATACAAGCGCATTACGGATTCCCTTCTGATAACAATTTACAATGTTTACCTACGCATAAAACATAAGTACTAATGGTTGGTAATTTTCCATCTTCAAGATGAGAATAATTACACCATTAGGGCAATAATTGAAGGGATTAGTTTTATTATGCTCGATTAGTTTTATTATGCTCAGTTACTTAAGGTTATGATATCATAACCTGGAACTGATAAAAAACATTGGTTAGAAGGATTTAGAAATTTTAGTGCCTTGAATAGGAAAGTACTTTTTTCAGTGTTCACTGCTAATGAACTTTTCCCTTTGCTATCGCCTTCTGGATGGAAACCCAGAACATTTACAAATTAGCTACTTAACGTTCTAAAAAGATTATCTTCGGACAGTTTAAGGATTACCGGTTGTTACCGCTTAATACTGCCTAGTACCGCTTAGTACCGGTTAGTACCGGTTAGTACCAATCAGTACTAGTAATAGTTCTGGTTATTTTTTATTTTTTTTATTTATTTTTTTATATTTTTTATTTTTTTATTATTTTTATATATTCAATAATATTGTTATTGGGTTTATAAAAACCGTTTATTTTTAAACAAGTTCTGCTGTGTAATTATTATTACGCGTGACAGCTGTTTCGCCCTCTGAAGGCATTATCTGTGAAACAGTTTGATAATGCCTTCAGAGGGCGAAACAGCTGTCACGCGTAATAATAATTACACAGCAGAACTTGTTTAAAAATCAACTGTTTTTATAAACCCAATAACAATATTATTGAATACATAAAAAATTAAAATTAAATCATCATCCATTTATTAGTATTTTAAAAAATTTACTTTGAAATTGAAATAAATAGATATTTAAATGTCATCTTTATCAAAAAGACAGACGCCTGTTCAAATAGCAGGTGTTTCACAGCGAACAAGCCCGAAACCGGAAATCATTTTCACTATGTTATTGATATAAAATAATATTTTCTTTCTTACAATCAAGCCCACTGACATGATAATATTAAAACTACTTAACCTGTATTCATAGTTCTTTTGATTTAATACTATCTGACGTTTACCCAGCGTTGCTGGGGGTACATAATTTTGATGTATTTAAGATTAGCCAGCGTTACCCGAAAATATTTTTTTTATGACTTGGTTACAAAACATCAACTTTTTTCTACTTTATATAAATATAAAATTACGTTTTACATATAAAAACCTTCCGGAATAAGTTCTCTAAATGACAATGAAAAATCTGTTGCTTAGTTTAGAAGAACTAAGCGCACAAACAGACATACGCGGATAGCGACATTATTTTATACTATTTAGAGATATGTATTTTTACAATTAACATACAAATCATTTTTAAATGTTACACATTGTAATAAAAATAATAAAAGCTTTTATTCATCCAAAGAAATTAGACTCTTGTATTTCGTGAGGTAATTCAAGTTGAATAATAAAATTAAATGTAAAAGAAATAAAATACTCGTATTTTAAATATGTAAAAATAAGAATAAAATAAATCAGAATAACGCAAGGTTATTCAATAGCAAAAAATAATTACAATAATGATTTCTTACGGTAGTTTTGTTCTATCCATTATTTGATTATTTATGTATCAACTAAACAATAATTTTTTATTTATTAATATAATAGAACTTTATTGGTTAAGAATATTATTTTCTCTTTTACTATATTTATTCTTCTCTTCACGTTAATTAATGCCACAAAGGAAAGGAAAGGGTCCCGAGGAAAATAATTTCCTTCAGGGTCCCCGTGTCATATTTGATGATGTCGTGTGAAGGGTATTTTGAAGAAAAGGAATTGGAGGAAGTTCTGGGAAGGAAAAAAAGGTATGGCGGGTGGATAAGAACCAGGAGATCAGAGTGACGAATGTATGAATCCATCCTTGAAGTGCAAGGTGATGGGTGAATAGATAGTCCGGGTGGAGAGGTCAGAAGACCCCTCAACTGGCCTCTCCCGATCGTCACCAAGTCACCATGCCAACTACTTGGAGAGAGCTACAGAAGAGATGTTGTTTATCCAATGAATGGGGTACCAACACCTTCCTCTTAATTACAAGATTCATAAATAAATAAATCCGTCTGCAAATAATTTTAAAATGGTGACGTACAGTAGTTCTATGTTCTACAATTCAAATCTTGATTGGAGTCAAGTAGTTTCAGAGAATTTGAACAATTCTTCAAATTTCAAAGATAATATATTTAAGTTCTGTGAAAGTTATATTCAAATTCTGTTATTATTTCAGCTCTTTCAAGAAAAGGACATTCGCAGAACTTGCAAATGAACTTTGAATTTTGATGAACTGTAAGAAAAAACCATTCCATTAATAACATTATCTCAACCAAAATATTATTGTCATTGGTCACAAATATATATTTTTGTTGCTTATCGGTGGGTATTCTAAACTAAAATTTTTATTTGAAACCAAATTTGTTCCTTCCTCAAACCCTTTTCTTTCACAATTTTTTTTGTAGTAAATGGTAAAATTTAGTAAATGGTGGTAAGCTGGCTTATGCTTTCTCTTTTTGCAGACGAGGTGGGTAATAACCTGGCCTATTTACTTAATATTCATCTTCTCCATCCCTGACTGTGAGAAGCCCCGTTTCCGATCGTGGTATCCGGTGACGTTCCTGATGTGCATAATTTGGATTGGCTCTTTGTCCTACGTCGTGGCTTGGATGATCACCATCTTAGGTAAGTCTATTAGGGCGCTCTGTCCACTTGCCTCGCGAGCGTCGATTCGATGTCAGTGAGTGTTGGTACAGTGATACTTCCGTGCCGTCTGAGAACAGTGCTGATGATCAACATCTTCAGGGAAGTAATATGTTCATTTATAAGTGTTTATATCTCAGACAGAATTCTAAAAGTCGAATCCCAGTATAGGTAACAATGTTCTGTTGTAACAGTAATAATTAAACATAATAATTTAGGTTGTCGGTGCATACATGCGAGACGCGAAATGTTACTGTATAAAAATTATTCATAACATGTATGTCCACTGAACTAGATCCATTGGACATACTTTAGCGTGCCTTTCATACAGGTAGTTGCAATGCCACTGAGTTCTGCTGCTCACTGCTCTATTCACAAAAAATATATTTGTGAATAGAGCAGGTTCAAATTAAAATCTGGAACCTGCTCAGTGTTCTTTCTAAATCTATAAAATAATAATAAATATTTAATGTGAAATTTTTGTATATTTTTTAAATACTATCTATAATCTATATGAATTTAGATTTTGTGTTCTTGATTGAATAAATAAATTAATAAAATTGAATCTTGAAAGTGGAGATCAACCCGCTTTCTGACATCCAATCGAACTGAAACATGACAGACAGACTCTTTTTCGATGACAATGCATTCTATCAACTTTTGGTTATACTTACACATACATACACGCGCGCGAACACACGCAGTTCTCTGAAATTGATTGATATTATAAAAACTTATAGCAGTTATTATAAGAAGTAAATCTCGGTATCATTCAAATGGGATTTGGCTTTAGTGACAGTGTTGTTTACTCATTTTATTCAGTCCCTGGTGAGGAAAGTTCAATACTCAGTCAAACTAAAAACAAATAAATATATACATTTTTAATCACATCTATAAAAATAGATTTATTTTATAAAAACCTTTTTTTTGTGGGTTGATTTTAGTATTTTAACAATCGTTAGATTTCACGAAATAATAATATTTTATTATGTATTTTAATAATTAACTAAAATCTTCTTAATTTCGTCTTATAGAGATTGTTACTGATGCACTCCAGTTGAGTTATGTGTCATATTTTTGCTAAGCGTTATATTGTTTGTAATTTTTTTGTCATAATAACTAGAGGCCACCAATCACTATGTGTACAATTTTGACAAATCTTTTTGTAGTAGATACGAATAATACAAAAACGTATTTCTATAAATTCCAGGACACACTCTGAAGATTCCCGATTCCGTGATGGGAATAACTTTCTTGGCTGCAGGAACATCCGTGCCAGAAGCAGTCTCAAGTGTTATTGTAGCAAAAAAGGGTAAATTAATAATTTTCTTAAAAGAAGTAATATATTATTTAGGAAAAACACGCTAGAGCTTGTCAGCTGTTATTGGTTAAATTAAATACAGAATTTTTTGAGGCTTTTCGTTTTTGAAATAATAAATTCTAAAATAACATTTGTTGTGTGTTTTAGGTCACGGTTCCATGGGAATCAGCAACTCCATCGGTAGCAATACGTTCGATATTTTACTATGCCTGGGCCTACCCTGGTTAATAAAGGCGGCATTTATTCCCACCGATCCAGAACATCATTGGGTAAGAACTTTGTACAAATCTCTACACAACTTACTTAGAAATATGCAATTATTATAATATTTTTTGCATTCACATGAATTCCATTCTATCATGACATTATGCTTGTATAAAAATATTTAAAAATTTATAATACGCGGTTTTTTTAGAATTTTAGAAAAACTATGTATTATTATGGCTGATTTTGCTTACTGTTATAGCGTGTTATATATTACTTTTTGCATTGTATCAGTGAGAAAAAGCGAACTGTTGCGAAAACTTGACTGCGCCCGTAGCTTACTGCGTTAAATAATAATAAATTTTAAGCGACTGTCATTATGAGCTGGTGAACAATAAGAGGAAAATATCCATGTTAAATAAAAAGTGTATTGAATGTGATGTTTGAATCGCCGTTGTTTGAATCTGTCGTATGGTCGTTAGGTGGCTATCAACTCCTCGGGGCTGGAGTACTCCGCCATATCGCTACTGTCGACCCTCTTCATGCTGTACATCGCCTTCTACTTTAACAAGTTCCGGCTCGACAAGAAGGTGGGGCAAGCCTGCCTATGCATGTACGTGGTGTTCCTCGTGCTGGCGACCTTAATAGAACTCAATGTGTTCTTCCGTGTCAACTTGCCGACATGCGGACGGTAATTTCACTTACCGCTGTGACACTACAAACAAGCCACCGAAGATTCCATGCCGTCATTTGTAAGGCATTTTGGTGTTATTACAGCCATGGGACTATTGTTGCATCAAGTCACCTTAATTTATTCACATCGCACCAAAACACCGCCGAAACGAATTCTCATGAAGCTATCGGTCAAATCGAGCATGCGTTCCTTGAAGAAGATGGTAATGCGTCATTCTCGATTAAAACCTTCAACGCTCTCTTTTATGGAACGTTTTCCTTCGACTTAAAGCGTTCAGAATCTAAGAACACATGGTTGGCACCTTACCACACACATATATGTAATACACACGTATGTGCAGAATCTGATAAACGTTATAGAATAAATTTGTTAGAATATCAGCGCCGTAAGTATTAAAACATTTTAATTATGGACTAGAAGATTCGGCGGATGTTTTGAATAGATTTTATTTAATTTCTAAAATTCTATTAATTAAGTAGGTAACTATTTGTAATAGAATTTCATTTTTGTCTTTAAAGTAAAAATATTTAAGTATTTAAGATCGTTTAATGTTAAAAGACGCAAGGAGGTTATTATTATGCTTCTCAAATTATTCATAATTATTCTAAATACGTTAAATATCTGCTATACGAACCTCAACATTCCTAATGATAATATAATAATCCTTTCTAGAAAATACATATTCCCACACCCTTATTGTAAGTTACTATATAGATCAGATGGGAGAAAGTTTTTACAATATCTGTAGGAGGAAATATTCAATCAAATCTAAAATTCGTAGAAAATGTGTTTTCTATAAATCATTGCAAATGGAATAAAAGATCTGAATGTTTAATGAAGAAAATTATGTAATATAATTTCACAATAAATCATACTTTTTATAAGAACGATATATTTTTTTTATGTAACAACTTAATGTAAAATAATCGCTAAAATAGTTTAAAAATCAATAGCATCTATGTATGTATAATAATCTGATGGTGAGTGTGAGCCACGACATGAATTAATGATTCTTTTTTCAAATTGTAGAAAAAATAGGTTTTAAAACATCTGGTTGTTTACTTCCTATGAGGTATTAATGGAGGATGTGCTAGATAGTCGCCGTTCTGCAATCATAATTTACATTATCTAATATCGCCATAAATATATCAAAATTAATAAAATAGATATATATCAAATTTTCATAAATTATGGTTATAAAAATTGGATATGTCACTTTTTATATTATTTGAGTGCATTGTCGAATGGACCAGATTCGCTTTCGAATAGCTTTGTCCAGACTCTATGTGGCTACTTTCAAGAGGCAGTATACAACTAGCAAATAAATATTAGATTTAGAAGTCAATAGAGCAAACTAAAATAATGTTTTTAGTCCTTCCTATTGATATTAAAATGTTTTAAGATGATACTTGTTCGTTTTCGCCATTGAGGTAATTTTCTCACGAAAACGGCGCCATACAAAGAATCCAATCATTATTGATTGAACTCATTTGACACATAGTCTTTGGACGAAGCTAATTACGAATTTTGAGGACATGTTTAAATATCATTTATCCTTTAAAACTTATATACCGAGTGTAACTGGCGAGTTATATACCGAGATAATTATAAACAGAGTGTTACCCGACAGACTACAGCCAGTAACTTCTAAGCTTATTTGGAGTTAAAGTTACAAATAATGTTTAATATTGAACAAAATAATTGTAACATCAAATATCTTTTACATATCGCCAAGTGCTGCAATCCTAAATGAGGCTGGGGACAAAATTTAAACAGAAGTTTTCTTACGTGTCGCAAAGTCCTGCGATCCAAAACTTAAAAAATAAATATATTTTAGCATGAAAAATTATCTTTCCTACATATTGGATAACTAGCTAAATAATTTTTATGCTATGATACATCCGCGAGCCGAACTGCCGGACTGAACCTCAACTTATGGGAAAGAAACGAAGCAACCGCAAATGTCGCGAAACACCGCTTGCAGTTGATTAGTTCCTTTCCCGTAATTCGTGGTACGGTTCGAGTTTCGGTTCACAAATGTATACGTATCCTTAAACTTTATACGAACATGTCGTAAACACATTGGTTTGAGATATTTCCACGCAAATTGTTTACAATGCCTTTTCTTTTAAAGCTTTTATGTAAATATTTTTTTGTGCGTTTTAAATTTAAAAAAAATGCATGAAGCTTATTGGTAAAATAATGCATTTTTTTCTCATTAATTTTATTTTAAAATGCTAGTGTGAAATTAAAAAAATAACTCCAAATTTACTGAAACTTACAAAAATTATGTTTTGTGTGGGACATTTTCTAGGCTTATACTCATGAATAATTCATCCATATTGGATCATCGTATAAGGTTGTAAAAATTAAACAACCACAGGATTCATAGCTAGAAACAAACACAAAAATTATATATCTGCAAATCAACCGATTGATTTTCAACTTTACTATTAATACAATGCAACTTATCTAATGATTTGTTCATTGTTGCCTGCGATTATTTTAGAGATTTTTTTCTAGAGACTATTTTTGTTCTGTTATCCCTTGCCTTTTATGGAATCGCATCATTTTGTGTCGCTGATTTAACATTCAGCCACTCGACGTCCTTTACTGTCCAATGCTGTGGGAAAGAGACGGTACGTGCCATTAGTTACGCACCTTCCTAACTATGGGCAAGCCAGTGATGGCATGTTAAAGAAATTGATAATTAATGTCTAAAATAAGTCAAAGTAATCCAAGAGCAAAATGCTACCTTTTTTAACTCCAAATAAGCTAATGATTCACTGGTAAAAGCCTGTTGGACAGGTACGTTTTGTTATACATTTTATATGTTCAAACGGTATTAATAATGTTGGACGACATATAGATGAAATTTTAACCCTCAAATACATCTTGTAATACAACTACTATATACCATTATGTAATTTATGAATTTGTTTGAATTCAAATTATCACCAGATTGCATATTCTTGTAATCCAAAAAGTCAAGCGACATAAATGATTGATTTTTTTTACATGTTTGTCCATAATATTTCCAACGTTATTTATTCTTAAGTATTCTTTTTTTAACTTTGAAATACATAGATTGGTCTCTTTTGAGTGCGTTACTAAAGCAGTAACCAAATAAAGCGCTCAACATCAACAGTTTTCAAAGATGAAGAAGTAGGCATTTAGTGAAAAGGTAAATTAATTACAAAATTTATGATTAAAAAAATACGATCATTAAAAATATTATGTGCTAAGAACCAAATTATTTTAATTCTTGTATTGAAATCAATCATCTTCATCATTGTAATGCCACTATTATGAATATTTAACAGGTGGTGTCACTTCATCTCATCAAATTATTAACATGTATTTAATTTCCGAAAATATTATTGGAAAAGATTATATAGATGTACAAGAATAGAGACTAATCAGTTTTCTTCTTCTTCCTAAAATATCTGTGTTCGTGCTACTAAAGCTAAATTGATGTATTTACCACTGCTTACAATAGTTGAGAATATTTTTTTCAAATAAACTTTTTGTCGTTGTTAAAATAATGTGACATCTTTCTAAAGAAAAGTAGTAGTTTCAAAATACTTATGTTTTTAAAAAGCTACCCATCGTTCCTCCATGGATAGTTGATAATGATATGTATTTTAACTAGTTGTCTAAAACTTGCTTCTGTCATGATGGAGGACTTAGCCAGCCAAGGCTTTAACCTTTCACCTGGGTGGGAACCCGACGCGTTGGCAACTCAGCCACTGACCGGTCAATTTGGCATTATAATTTATTTGTAGGATTGTTCCTCAGAAAAAGGGTCGAAACAAACAGGTATTTCAATCATTACAAGTTATGTGTGAATCGGTTTAATTATATATTTAACTCTTGTTCTAAATAACATAATTTATTTGTTAAGGTGGTGATTATTTTTAAGAACACATCATTTTTATAATAAGTCGAGAAAAAGTTTGCACTGAAAACATGACTTTTGTTACTTCTATAATATATGAGAAGACAGTTTTCTGGTGAAGGCATGTTTTTATAATAATTATAAAAGTGTATACTGGAACTAAACATGCCTAAATAGACTAAATGATCGCACGCAGGGTGAAGGTTGCCCTGATGACAACCATATGTATGTGCACTCCGATAAGAAAGGACTCTAGACAAATAAGAAACTAAATATGTAAATACGTTCTGGAAGCAGAAACGTATTATTTTGCATAGAAATATATTACTTTGTGGTTTGACACAATATAATAACATAATATAGAAACAATATATTTGTGTTAAAGACCAACTTTAATTATAGATAATAAAAAATATGGTTTCATTTCACAGAAACACATTGATTTCAATTTACAATGTAATGTTGTTAACTGTCATTATTAAAATATATATATCGTTAATCCCCTCGGAATTCGGTAGGTATTGAAATCAATTTAATGTAATATATTTGATTAAAATCAGTTGATTTCAAATCGTTATTTCCACAATTCTATTAGGAATGACAAAATAAAACTTGAGTTAGTTGTTTTCAAGCACGTAATACCACATTGTATGGTAGTTGTAGTTTGGTAGTACAATTAAATACATGTATAAAACAGAACATTTTTGTTTTGGTTGTTTTCAAGCACATAATACCACATATTATATGGTAGTTGTAGTTTGGTAGTACAATTAAATATATGTATAAAACAGAACATGTTTTCAAGATTCCAGTCACTAAACTTAATCCATACCATCTAAAAAATAAACTAATTGATGCAAAATATTATTAAAAAAAAATTATCATGACATTTTTTTTACGTTAATCATTTTTAATGTACCCACTCTGGTAAGCTCTGAAAATAAAGTTCTATTGGTATTCAGTATTATGTATGCGATATGTATATTTTTTACCATGCAAACTTAATTATCTAAATAAAAAGCTAATTTTAAGTTAAAGGCTATTCATAATTATTATTATTGGTAAGTAATGTTTTTATCATTCCTACCCAGCCTTTACAAGTTTTCCTTTGTTTAAATATATTATGTTTTTTACAGATTTTCCAACCACTGCAGATATATTGAATACCGTGCAAGATTGTTAGTTAGTTCATATTTTTTCCGACTGTACAGATAAGTTTGTAAAATGTCTGTAATATTCTTAAGGCGATGCACTACGTCGTGTAATATTTGAAATTGAGCCGCTATCAATAACAACCCTTACGTAGATGGCGATAAGGTTTAAATTCCCGCTTAACACCATCCGCCTGTTTTGATTTATGCAAGAAAAAAACATGGCCAAAAGTGCCTTTTATTTTATTTTGTGGATGTTCAGGAATAAATATTTAATTTTTTTCGATTATTTTATAAATAACTTAATTTGCCACATTATACAATAAAATCATAACCGAAAATGGGTTCGTAAGTATAGAGATTTTGAATATTAAAGCAGTTTTCATAGGCCGTTACATTATTTTTTCTGGGCTTATAAAAAGTCTTATCTAAAAAAATACTCGATTATTTTAAAGGCCAAGATGTATTCTACTCGCAGTATTTAATTAAAGCATCTGAAACATTTCTAGGCGACCAAATTTTCAAACCAAAAACACATGATTTTGCAGTACTACGTATGGCATCGCCTTAATAATAAGAAAATATATTGGTTGTGAGGGTAAGTTTTTTTCCCAACAGAGTCAATTCAATTTGGGAGGCGGGTTTGGGTACCACCGCCCCTGGAACCATTTATTGGATAACCGACCCCTCTGCCATTGGTCACCCCAAGTGGTTCGCCACGTTTGGTGATTTAACAGGGGTTCAGGATGCTCTTGTTCGCCAGCTGCATGGCGTATCAGATCGGGAGAGGATGTTTTGGGATATGTTCATATGTCCGTCACCCCTGACACACTAATCCCTAGATTCCTACCCACCCCTCATACCTCTTACCTTCCCAGAACTTACTCTCCTGAATTTCCTTAAAAAAGACCCTACACACAGCATTCCAAAAGATGATATAAGTCCTGAGGGAAATTACACTAAAAACACATTTTAAAATAATGTTATTAGCAGGTACCTTTAAAATAGTTTTAAATAATATATTTTTATACCCAAATATAAGTGATTTAGCCTGTTGAACTACGAGTATAACATTCCCAATTGGAGGAATATTGTATGTAAAAAATGAGTGATGGGAAGAGGGTGGTTAGAAAGTTGTTTGTTGATCTTGTCGCTAAATCCAACTAAAGCCATTTCTGGCAACGTTTCTACTCTTAACGACGATCTCTCACTGTACAGAGAATATATCTAATGCATAAACAATCAATTCATTTAAATTATAATCCCCTTCTATCTTAGCTTAAAATAATTCATTTAATATAAGCAAATACACGTAAAAAAATATTAATTCTCATTGTCACATCTATTTTATTTTCATAAGTTTGACTATTTGCGGTTCCTAATCAGAAATTTGTAAAATTATGACATATTTGTATTCTAGGGTGTTAGAAGATACATAATATAAATAGTATTCACTTATTAAGGCTTATTATCACTAGTACAACTCGTGTGCATATTATATTTTTATGTACAAAGCTCTGTATGTTAAAATTGAATTTAAGTTCGAGTTGATCTTGGTTAAATTATTTACACAACATATTTACAAAAGGAGTATTTATTAGACACACTATTGATAACAACTTAAAATAACTTACAGCTAATGTGATCGATTGGGTTGTGGGAACAAATTTAGAACATACTTCTGTACATTAACATGATATGAGTATCATCTATATTGGCAGCAGTGGGGTTGAATGAAATGGAACATATTATATCATATATTGGTAGCAGTGTGGTTGAATGAAATAGAACATATTATATGATATATTGGTAGCAGTGTGGTTGAATGAAATAAAACATATTATATCTTATATTGGTAGCAGTGTGGTTGAATGAAATGGAACATTTTATATCGTCTATTGGTAACAGTGTGGTTGAATGAAACGGAACATATTATATCGTTTATTGGTAGCAGTGTTGTTGAATGAAATGGAACATATCATATCGTGTATCGGTAGCAGTGTGGTTGAATGAAATGGAAAATATTATATCGTGTATTCAGAATAAAAAAAGCAGTCTTTCAAATGTTTATGAAAACAATATTTTTAGGATTGGTCGTCTTAAAACAAACAGTACAATTACGATAAAAAAGTCATTGAATAATACTCGTGCCTTCATGCTGCTGAAGATGGCGATTTGTATTGAAACAAAAATATACTGAATTTAATTTGAAATGAGACTTAATCATATATTTTTTTAACAAAACCACTTGAGCGACAGCTACCCAAATATACTCAGGTGATTTGAATATGTTATTATCTTTACGTGTTAATATTTGGAGGTATGGTAGTAATTTAATCGAATGGCCGTATCCAAAACCGAACACCAGAAAATCTCTATGGCTTGAGTGGTTTTAGTTTTTTTTGGTGATTTTAATATTTTTATGGAGTACATACAGTGTTTTTTTTGTATCATCATCTTTACTGCAGTTAATTAAACAACAACAGTTGTGATAGTTTTAAATATCCAAGTTAGACGTACTATTTTTTCAAAAATAATAAATAATGGATTCAACACACAAAGGTAACAGAAATTAAATTTAATATGGCGGATGGTACTACTCAACTCAGACATCATCCACTGACTTCCTCGGTTAAGAGATAAAAGTTAATCTCCGAAAAATTTGATCGGTCAACATAGCCAATCCAGGTATATCCTTGTTAAAAGCATGACCATTATCGGGTGACAGTTGGAAATCAAATGTCATCAGATTGCGTCTTGTTGGGAAACAGAAGCACATTTCGCCCGTAGATAGGTTATAGACCTGGAAAAATTGTCGATTTCGGAAAAGAACTCCAGGAAGCCAGAGGGTAGTTCAGAATAAAAAAAGTTCACCTAGCAATTCGGTAAGCCTACTTCGAAGAACATACCGGACTCCATAAGGATAGCGAGAGTAATGAAGATTAAGTAAATCACGAAAATAGTTCCTCCAACAGATTTTTTCAAGTAGAACTTCCCAAGGTACAGAACAGTATAGAGGCAAGCGACTGCCAGGATCAGAGACAGAATGATATAGTCCATGCCAGAAGATTCCATGGCAATGTAGCCGTCCTGGCCTTGCCCGCGGAGAATCATACTCTTGACGAACCAGGGGATTCCCAAAGAGAAGAGAATGGCCAGTGAGTTCGCCCCCAATGAGTTCGATACTCCCATTCCTCCTTCGCCTGAAAGGGAACAAAATACCATCGTAAGCTTTTTTGTTAATCAATAACCTTTAGTCAAGATGCGAAAATATTATTAACCTTGCCAATTACTTGATATTATCTGATATAAATCTCAACTAATAAATTTGACATCGGATAAGATTGATAAAAATAGGGTTTTTTGCTGTGTCGAATCAGTCATCAAAATATGCATATTTGATTGCAAAAAATTCTGTCAAAATACAAGTAATTTTATTTTTCTTTGCTAAAAATAACAACATAATGGTTATGTGTGATGGCTTTGGATATCATTGTACATCCATCAATAACATGATCTGATAAAAAGCTGGAAAAAAGAAAAGATTTGATTTTATCTTGGAAATATTCAACAATGCCACTTATGAAAAATTACTGTTTGTAGTATTTCTTATAAATTGGGCAATGAGTAAAGGTTGGATTACGTTGGACTAGGTAGGATTAGATTAGGTAATGATAGGTAAGGATAGGTTAGGTGGAAGCGACACTGAGGTAGAACGGGGAAAATGTGGATAGACTGCATTAAAGAGGATTGAAGCAGAACGGCAAGGACAAAGGACTGAAGGTGAATGGAATAGGCTAAATCCCACTAGCAGATTAAGCACCATTTAGATGAAGAGGTTAGATTAGGTAAGGATGGGTTAGGTTTGATCTACCTTGGGTTTGATCTGTTATTGTATACAAGTTAAAATAATTTCTTACCTCTTCTGGACATGATGAAGATGGAACAGGCTTCGGGGAGACAACCTCCGAACGCGAGGAAGGTCATGCCCATGATAGAGTCGGGAATTTCAAACACACCACCTGAAAATTTAAATAACAAATACATTAATAAGTCAACACATGTTATACAGGATGTTCGGTAGTAGAGTGTGCTAACTTTGGGGGGTGATTAAAAAATAATTTTTCGAAATTTCAATGTTTTAAGGTAGGTTATAGGTAAAAAAGTTTTTTGGAAAAATAAATATTCTTCTATGGACAAAATAATCATGTAGAATCACTGGGGTGATAAATTAAACTCAATTCCAATTAGTTTCAGATACAACTGTGTTTTCCATATGGTTAAGGGTTGATATTTCTGCGACGGTACTTGCTCTTTAAAAATTCAGTGTAACCTGATTATTATAAAAAAAAAATTCCATTCAATTAATATTTAAAAAAATACAACTTTAAATAAAATCCTCATTCAACGATGTTTTTTGACTCGGCACTTGCGGCAATGCTTTCTTGATTACTCTTTTATCTGTGGCTTCTGGTTTGTTTTAAATACTGAAATTTTGAGTTTGACTCGAGAATATGATGGTTCAAGCTCATTATAATCCGTAATTTCAGAGCTTTACCAATAATTGGTCTACAGAATGCATCACATTGATTGTACGGTAGGCATCAAGTTATTCGAAAAAATATTTTATTGTCAAAGCGATGAATACAGTATCAGAATTGAGATAAAATATGTCGTGTAATAAGTGACCGCTTTCACCATTCATTATTATGGTAAAGTACAAATATTGGATCAGGTTTATTACCCTTTGCGGTATGTCTGATGACAATGATTTAAACAAACGTCCTATCTTTTATCTTTAGAATGATTGATGGCCTTAGATTTATTAAAACAATGGCTGATAATATAACATACATAATAAATGACGAAAATTAAAAAAGGTGATTTATTCGACACTAACGCAATTTTGTTGATAATCCTGTGCGTATTTACCCACGTCAACGAAGTTACTGAAATATTATTTTCGGAAGCCGTTGGGAAGATTATTTATTAGATAACTATTAATTTAAATCTAAAGCCAATGGGCCAAGTCTTAGCTAAGACAATTTAGTTATGAAATTATACCGAATCACAAATCGTCTAAATGTGACGTAAGCTTTCACTTTACTGACATTGACTGTTAATAGAAAAAAAATAATAAAAGGTACAGCAATTGAAATTGGTAATATTTAACGCTTGTGATGTAGTTTGAAAATAAAACCACACGCACTGTATGAATTTAGAGCGGCTTTAGCACCAAATAATAAGCAAAGAAGGTTGAAAATCGAGGGTTGGAGACACCCCAATACCAAAGTTCTTCCTCAGGAACATAAAAAAATTAATATCCCTTGATTTAGTGAAACAAACCGAACAATATTTTGCGTATATCGTGTGAAATACATTCATCATGGCGTCTATTTTTTCTGCTAGTTTGGAATTCTTGTTCCACCGACAAAAATCGTTAATATAATGATAGATCCCGTTTTAGGGGGTTTGACTGGGGGACATATTATTTTAAGGTTTTTTGTTATCTTTATCATATAGGAGTATAAAGGGCTTTCAAAGAGGTTTCGATCAAACTTCAAGGGATTATGTATTCAGAGATGTGGATATTCGGCCTATTTCTGAGCATAAATGAATTTGATGAATAGCTCACCAATCGTGGTTATCATCCAGGACACAAAGTAGGAGTTCCCTCCAATGCAGACGATGCACATGATGAAGGAGAGGGGGTAGAGTTTTCTGAAGGACTTGGGCGATGGGATGAGGCAGGTGAGCAGCAGCTTCAGCGGCCAGGTGTAGATGAACCAGATCTTCAGGCCAACAGACTTCTCGTGTGGGAAGCGCCAGAGACTCTTGCGGACTTTTACATCTAAAAACATTCAATATTTTCATTACGTTAGTTTACACACTAATTTCTACAACTAAAATACTATCGTCCTGTTCTTAATATGTACATGACTTTCATTGATGTCATTTAAATTTACAACATCAGGGAAAGGTGGAAATGGGTAACAACGTTCAATTATTTTTTTTGTGTCCGTTGCTTCTCCAGACAATTTAAGTTCGGATTGTGTCTTCTTTTGACCGAAGTTTAACCAGTTATCAAAGTAAAAAGAATATGCTTAGTAAAATAGGTTAAACGCCAAACAATGCAATTTCGCAATGCGGAAACTTAGTGATGAGCAAATTGAGCTACATAATCGAAGACGCAGAAAACATTTAAGTATTTCAAAGATCTTTTTTGTAATTTATAATTAATATAAATATATATTTTTTACAATAAACAAACATATTACACTATGATAAAGGAAAAATAAAAATAGTGTATTCAGTATTGAAGTGAAAATAAAGATATAATATTTTTCTCACCATAAAGAGAAAAGCCTCTTGTTTTTTGTAAGCGAATTCTAGCTCAAATAATAAAGCCATAAAAGTAATTAAATAATGAAAATAATAATAACAAGTAAATAATGATCAGAAAAATATAACAAATAAACAAGAAAAAGAAAAACGCATTATTTATCGAAAACAGAAAAAGAATATTATTTTTTAAATAACAACACTCTTATTATATAGTTTTAGGTGATTTTTAAAAATTAAGCTTAAATTCATGAATATTTTCTATAATTTGTAGGAAGGTTTATGAACGAAAAATTCTTAATCAAAATATTTTAGGTTGTTAAAATATTGTATTCCTAGATTAAATTATGAAATTTTAAAGTTATTTTGATATCTTTCTGATGTATTATAATTAAAATTATATAACTATTTTTTCTTTTAAAATCTGTATTATTTTTGTCTATTGTAGGTACATTGCTTATTGTAAAAAGACTTCCACGAGAAAATGTATTTTTTTGGGTTTTAGGTTTTGAAAATATGGCTTCATATCCATTCTAGAGTTGTACCCTTTAATTAAATATTACTTGATTTACTATAAAATATATATTATATGCTATGCTATCAAACGCTTGAAAATTCCAACGCATTTCAATGATTTATCTAATGAGTAATGAATAAGGCTAGTTACTTTTTCTATTTCATCCTGTGTAATTTCTTCTTCTGATTCTATCTTCCATAAACCCGAATTGATTTTCATTAATTATACTATTACACATTTTTAAATTTGTTTCATTATATTTTTAGTTTTTTGCTATTTTTTTGAGATTATGATATAGTTCGGTAATTTTCTTGATTACCAGATTTAAATATTGGTGTAATAGTAGTTTGTTTGTAAGTTGGTGGAAATGTTCAGATTTTGAAACATATATTTACAATATATATATATCTAGAATAATGTTCTCGGTTTACCCGGTTTACGGATAAACCGAGAACATTATTCTACATCTTACACCCGTGAAAACCTTAACCATATGTATATATATGTATGAGATTAGCTAGATTTTTCCCGAAGCTTGTAATGAAGATGTTAATTATAATATAATATTATTATTATAATATTATTTTGTTTTCTTTGCAATATATCATGAATAATAAAAGTGACTTCATTAATCTTAAATTTTTGCTGTCAATTATTTCACTTATAACCGTCTATAAACTTGTACTATTATTTTTAGCCCGATACAGCTTCTGTTTATAATAAATAACTTGCTATCGATAGTTACATAAAAAAATGTGGTTTTATTTGCTTTGAAATAATTGAGTATTTTTTTTTGTTGGTTTTAAAAAAAGACAAACAATCCACGGATAGCCTAACCGAATTTGAAAATCTCCTTCTCCTACCACTCTAAGCGGAAAATATTGCTTGTATTGTGACGGAGGACTTAATTGAACACACAACGCCTGGGTGGGACCCAAACGCGATTTCAACTCAGTCACCGACCGGTCAAATTTAAACACTAATTCACAAACAATTGGTGAAATCTACTATCTACTACGTCCAAAAAATATCATTTATCCTTGAAGTGGCTTTAAAAATGGTAATCTCTTCTTGATTTCTATGTTTCCTCTAACTCTTCCTGTTATTATTTGTGAGCCTGGTGAATCAAACCAGTTTTATAAATAAAGTAAGGGGCTTAGCTATCGTAAAAAAGAATGGGTATTATCTTAAAGTCTGGGATTATTGACGTCTTGTTTGATAAACTACTGACTGAGATTGAAAACAATTACACTGGTTTGGCTTACCTTACTGATTATGTAAAATATATCGGCTTTGAAAAAAATTAATCGGGGATTAGTGTGAACGCGAGCGATTTACGACGTTTTAAAGCATGCCAGATAATATATTAAATAATCTTCTAGTTTTTTTTTAAATCAATAAAAGTTGTGTTCAATACACAACACATTTTGACATCTTTTCACGTCTAAGTCCGTTGTCCTCATACCTTGTAATGCTTAATTTTAAGTTTGTGCACTTTACGCCGTATAGTTCTTATAATTGTGGGATGATACACTTAATGCATCTTGTAGGCCTCTAGAACTTTAATATGTTAACCGAAATGAAGTCTTGAAATTATCGGAATCTACCCAAAAATAACTACATTTAGGTTAGAGAGGCATATAAATACAATTAAATAAGTTCTGCTGGATTATCTTATTTGGTTAAATTAATTTAACTTTTGTTCACCTTCATCTATTGTTTCATCTCCCTCCTGAATATTTCCAAAGTTACCGGATTCCCTGTCAACTCTGGTAGATAATCTGGTGCTCCGCCTCTTGGAGAGAATTAGAGACACTCTTGCGGTGTAGACGTCTTCTATGGCATCTTCCTCAAAGGCATCTTGTTTCTCGGATGTGGCTAAAAAAATTGTTTTATTTAAATCTTACATCAGCAGTCAGTAAAAACCAGGAAAAGAAAAACATTTGAAATCATATATAAGTGCAGGATAGAAATTTTATTATTGCCCTGTAAAAATAAATATTTTTAATCGCTTGAGTAAAAGTACCTTCTACCTTAATTATCCAAATCTCTTCAAATTTACCTTGTGCATATTGTCAACGAAATATGTTGATTTCGAATGTGGGGGATGTTTACCAAATAATTTATTTACGCCCATCAGGGCTTATCAAAGCTTTTAGATGATATATATACTGTCCAAGATCTACTGTATAAAATAGTGATAAGAGGAGTTTTTTAATAATTACATAGCAAAAAAATGAAAATAATACACGGTACACATAAAGTTCAGGTACAGTTAAAGATGTACATAAAAAATAAAATAAAATAAACTTTAATCGTACAGGTTCATACTCGTACATGATTCACAAGTGAATTACAATAAGAAGAATATAAAAAAGCATTCGCTCCTGCGCGATGCTCATGTATGTCATTGAGGTGTGTCTTAAATACTTGTACACTTATGTTAACTATATGTCGATATTTGAGGTGAATTTGTTTCCTAGCGTATGAAGGCGCAGTACGTGTGTGGTAATTGGACTTGGAATCATTGTTGTAGAATAATATGTTTTGTCTGGTTGCTCGATTTGGTAACTTTCAGGCTTAATAATAATTGTACGGGTTTTTTTTTGCAAATTGATCATAATATTGCTGAAATTAAAATCAAAATGGAGTTATACAAATTAAACTTGATAACATTAAAAAAATATTTTTCTATTTAACTTAATTAACATCTAACCAAAGTTTAAGTTTCGGTCAGTTTCGGTTTCAGCCAAAAAAATTACCGAAATTTCGGCTTAAATTATTTGAAAATGATCCGGTACTCAGGGTGTATCAGCACGTATCAGACTTTTACCAACGATTACTGAAAATATTTGAAGAAAAGAATGTAGGTGTCATTTGGTAGTGCGATGATTTTTTTGAAAACAAAAATTCTACCGCACGTCGCCACTGATCACACTGCTATAACCGCTCAGTATCGTCTATATCAAGGCTGCCCAACCCCAGGCCCGCGGGCCATATTGTGGCCCGTGAACGAATTATAAGCGGCCCGCGTGAACCATTTTCAAAATTACTTGGATCACAGACATATGAATATTAATAGACTAGAATTTAAGGGTGAGGGGTAAAATCAACTGTTGAAGAACGAAGAGGGTAAAGCTGACTGTGATTCGTCAATAAATCAATCTGATAGTATATAGGCATCTCGCCTTATAATATCACGATTTAGTTCTTAAAAGTAAAATCTGCTTTGAATGAATAGACATTTTTACATGGGAGCGCAAATTACTCGCCACGTTATGAACAAATTTGCGAAGTCTAAATTCGGCAAAAAAAATTTCTTCTATTTTTTAGAGTCGAATATTTAGTTTACGTATTTAGTTAAGACACTTTTATAAATGTTCATAATTTACTTCCCAGTAACAACGATGCGCACACTTGAAAATCGCTACATTCGACCAATGTTGGAGGGTTGTCACAACCGTTCTGTACCCATTAATAATAAAATATTGAAATCTTTAAGAAAATATATAACATTTCACTTTTAAGAAGATAATAGAAAAGTAAAACAACTAAAAAAACAAATGAAATTATATACACACAGCTTTTACCAGCGATTCCAAAGAGTATTTGGAGTAAAAATTTGGACATCATTTTGCCTTCCGATGACACTTTTTCAATTAAAAACAAAAAACATGATTTTCTATCACACATCGCCACTCGGTATAACCTAGCGCATTACGTGATATGCACTCCTTCTCGTTCCAGCAGTACCGTACATACGAAACAAGCGCGTACCTAACACGTGGTCCGTTGCGATGTGTGATAGTATGAAAGATAATATGTGATCGGTGGCGACGTGCGATAGAAAAATATAATATTTTTAATTTTAATGGATAAAAAAATATCATCAGACAGCAAAATGACACATACATTTTTCATTCCAAACATGCTCACTGTATCTACATTTTACTTCCAAACATACCAATTTTTCACAATTGATAACCAACCATTTATCCTATATTGAGTGTTGTTTATGAGTTGTGTAAAGTTCAAAACTCCTTTAGTAATAACGCCATTAAAGTGGAATAAATTTAAAAATTATTGGTTTATTATCCTTTATTAATACGACGGAGTTCCAAATGATACTATATGTATTTTATCAAAGCGCAAAAGGCGAAGGCACATCCCTGATTCTTGTGCACGGCTTTGTGTTTCGCGTCCATCGCGTGATAGTATATGTTTCTAAAACTGATCCATATTTAGGGTTGCCAGCTCCCGTTTTCTGAATTAGAGGATTTGATACGATTAAATAAAGGACATATGATGAAAATAAAGGACATATGATGAAAATAAAGGACATCAATATATTTTTTAATAAAATGCTGTAATGGTATCAGTAGTTACATTTATTAATAAAAAACAATGTTAATCGAAGCCAAGTAAGTAGTACGACCTTAATTAGTCATTTAGCATTTAAAGTAATAAATAAAGTTAATACTTGTTATTACTTTTGGCTTTTAATGTATCAATATTTAACTTATTTCGGATTTCGTCCACCTATTCGTACACAAGGAAAAAATCCTTTTCCCTTGGGCATTAGAAACGGGGATGAAAAATACGTATTGTATTATTTTTAGCAGATTCTTGTTTTCATCCGTAGATTTAAGAATCTGATTCCAAATTTCAAGAACATTTTCTTATCGTCTATAATTTTCGTCAGGAGAGGCTTTAATATACAGAACTCTTCATACAATGCATCAAGGTTAATATTAGGTATCTGTAGTTGTGATACCATGATGCACAAATCCTGGAACTTAATTTCTTTCGTCGCCCGCCGCCTCGCAGCACATCGCGCGAATCACGCTGATTCATTTATTTTTTCCAAATTAAACGACAAAGTATTGTCCTCTATTGAAGATTTTAAATTAGAGGACAAGATCAATTTTTGGGTCTGAAATAGAGGACGTCCTTTAAAATAAAGGACGTCTGGCAACCCTATCCATATTATACGATGTGAATAAGGTTAAAACAAAGTAAAATAATGCTTACCTATAGAATGTAATACGACAATTGGGTTTATTCTCTTTTTCACTTCTATTTTTACAAGTTTTCATAACGCAAGCCACCATTTTGCCGAGTTATTTCGTAAAATGAACTCGACCATAGCTTGACGCTAGTTCGCACAAGAATGATGACGTCACATTCTCAAGATTCAAGGGAGGCCATATGCGAGCCCAGCCGGCTCCAATGGAACCGGTATGAGGAGTGGGGAATAATACGCTTTTAATCACTTAGGGCAGGTCTACTAATATTCATATGTCTATGACTTGGATGGAAAAATATTTTTGGATCATTGCATCATCCACCAGAAGGCGTTGTGTGCAAAGGATATAAAGTTGAATGATATAATGGAGCCGGTAGTACGCTGTATAAATTACATACGTTCAAAAGCTCAAAAGAGTTTTATTTGAAGAAGAAATCAGTGAATTTGGAGAGTTACATCTGTATTGCGCTGTGCGATGGCTTTCAAGGGGCAACATGTTAAAACATTTCTTCAACTTGAGAGAGCAGGTGTTGGAATTTTTAGAAGAAAAAGGGGCGTTACCTTTGGAAAGCGATTTATTCATGAATAAGTACTGGTTTAGTGATCTTGCATTTCTTGTTGACATCACCTATTATCTCAAATTACAAGGCAGAGATTGTTCACTTCCGACTATGTTTAGCCAACGAAAATATTGACCTTTTTCTCATACTCAAAGATTTGAAAGAGAAGCTCAATATTGTCACCATAAACTGTAAAAGCTAAATAGCTAATAAGCTGTAAGTACGAAGCCAAAATTAGATGTTTATTTCAGTCGTTTGAAAGCAGATTTCAGGACTTTGAAAGTACAAAGGAAATTTAAAAAAAAAATTTTAATCCTTTCACAATCCGTTTTACTGAAATAATTAGTTTACTGCCAATATCCAGTTGGAAGACTGGCGTTTCAATTTGTAAGTAGTTTTGGATCAACCTATGTTTGTGAAAAGTTTTTATCTAATCTTAATTTTGTAAAATATAAATACCGCACATCTCTAACTGAGCAACATATGTCTGATTTGTTGCCACTGTAAACATCTGAACTGACTCCTAAAATAGGAGAATTACGCGTATTAAAACAAAAACAATGTCAGAAATCACATTGATTGTACCAATTACTTGGATTTAGATTTTTGTTAAATAAAATGTTGTTTCGTTATTTGGCAGTAGAGGCTATTTATTTTATTATTTCAATAAACGACAATAAAATTTCAATATGTTTATTTTTTTGTTGCATAAAACAAGACATTAAAAAGCTTAAGTTAAGAAAATAGGAACCGTCAGTAGTCAGTGGCCCACAAGTGACTTTTAAATCGTCAATTTTGCCCAACTGTTAAAAAGGTTGGGCAGCCTTGGTCTATATGGTGATGCTGAGTGAGACGGAGTGTGTATCACGTGATGCACTTGGTTGTAACCTAGCGGCGATGTGTGATCCAAAAAATGATTGTTTTTAATTGAAAAATGTTGTCGTTCGGAAAAAATAGGTATACACGTTTTTCAGGTACGTGGTTAGTTACAATCATTAGCATGTTACACTAAGTGTTAGTCCTCACCTGACTTTCCGCATATAAGGTTGGAGAAGAACTTGATGATCTTCTTGCTGTTAAACATGAAGATGAAGTAGACAAAGTAGAGGACAATCAGAATGGTGCACTCCCACCACTCGACTCTATCGTCCCAGGTCATTGCAACCAGAATGCTGACGACGATGATGTAGACAATGCAGTCACGTGTCAGCGGCCGGCGTTTGATGGCAATAGGCTGAAGCAAACCAAATAAATCACGTTGAATATATCTGTTTTCTTTATATTTGTATTCAAATAAGCCTACAAATGGTATTCATTTCTTTTTAGTTTATTATTTCGCAGGTTTTCCAGGTTTCTTGAAAATATTAAATTCTTACATTTCGCAGTTGCCGAATATGTTATAAGAAATTAACTACTGTATGACATTTTTAAACAAAAAAAAACAAGCGTTAAAAATGAATTCCAACATGTCCTTGAGTCTCAGTAGAGGATCTAGATAAAACTGTATTGCTTATTGTGCTGTATTTTAACTATCTAGCCGGTAAATAGATTATTTGATGACAAAGAAATTAATGAACGCGAAGATGAAGAACTCCTTTGTCCTCAGCCGTAATAAACGTAAGTTTTTAATGGGAAATTTTTATACAATACAAATTTAATGATGTTTATTTTTAATCTAATTTTATATTCTTGCAAATATTTTTATCACCACTTATTCTAAACAGCACTTCTCTCATAATTGGACCAATTTGTATGTATATTTTTTTCAAACTTATCACTTTAATTTGAAGAAATCCAAGTTTTTATTTATTTAAAAACGGTTTAATAATGTAAAAAATCCCGCTAGGTAATTATTATTACGTATGACACCTGTTTCACATTTCGAAGGCATTATTAAACTTTGACGTTTAGTACAATTACTAACTTAAATATATTTATATTTTTAAAGCATTTAAAAAAAATTAAACAGTATTTAAAAAAAACTTAGGTAACGCTCTGGAATTTTTACATAATAAACTTAATGCTGACAATGGAAAATAATTCACTATTTATTTGTAGAGTATTTTACTATTCCGGTGAATTCTCTGTTTACTTCTCGGGTAACTATTTTTATGTTTACTATTTTTGATTTTTAAGATTTATTTATAATTATTGAATTTTTTAATTCGGTAACCTGATAAAGCAGAACAGTGACAAAAAAGAACATGGCGAACTAATAGTTAAGGTTAGGTTTTTATGTTCATACTATTTCCTCTTCTTCAATGTTCATTTTTGTAATGGTCCTATAAAATAAGTACTTACTTTGGTGGCCGCGAGACCTCCTATAGCCCCCACCCCCAGCGTGTTGAACATGGCGGAGCCCACGATGGTGCCTATCCCCAGGTCAGACTTGGTCACGAAGGTGCTGATGATGTTGATGAACAGCTCCGGCGAGGAGGTCGCCACCGCCATGAATGTGGCCGCCGCTACATCCTGTGGAGGAACACGTTTCACTCACTCATGTTTCCCTAAAACACACAACTGGCTGACGTTCAAGCAACCTTGTGAATCCAGCCATCACCAGCGATCGCAATGCGCAACTATATCGCCCCATACGCAAATATTGTTATGTAAAATGAGTGACTACTAATAACGAAAATCCACTTTTACATAACACATATTTAAAAAATTCCAGTGGCATTAATTGATTTTTTATCTGATTTTGGCGATCTTCCGAAACAACAATAATTGTGTTATAATAATGATATTTGAAAAAAATATATGTTCATTGAAAATCACAAAAAAACGAAATAAATTAAATCATGAGGAGTCAAGTCAAATCTTATTATATATATATGCCTACGCAACATAATGTCAATAAGGAAATATATAGGAACAAAAACCTATTTTTTCTTTATTGCACTATGCACTAACATCATAGAACTACAATCAAATACACGAAATAATATAACATGCTTTAAATGTATGAACGCACATTTGCACAAAAGCACTTCATATTCATTGGGCATACATTCACAAAATGGTTAATTTTTTATTATCGCGTGATGCACATTATTTCAATTTTATTTTCAGGAACTTTGTACGAACAATTTTCATTATCATTAATATGTGAAATATATTTAGGAATTGTCCTCAGCAATTGCAATAATATTAGTATTGTAATTATGAATAATAATTACAATATTAATTCGTTCATTAATACCTTATTTCTTTGAAAATATGCGTAAACACTGATATCTGGCGATTTTCATCCTACAAATTTTGTTTATTTATTTTTACTGGGGTAATTAATTTCATATTTATGAAAAAAATGTGCACACCGTAAGAAATGTAGTTTGAAAAATTGTCAGTATTTAGACATTTTTTACAAATGCTGCAAAGAAAAAGCTGTTCATTTCCAAGAAAATACAAAAATTAAACAGTTTTTTGTTAAATTGTTTCACGACATAATAAAAAAAACACCTAGAACTCCTTTTCCTTCATCTTTTCTAGGGGTTAACCCCGTGGGCTGCATGGTGCTGCGCAGTGCTGCGGTCATCGCAGCACTGCGCAGCACTTTTCTAGGGGTTAACCCCGTGGGCTGCATGGTGCTGCGCAGTGCTGCGGTCATCGCAGCACTGCGCAGCACTTTTCTAGGGGTTAACCCCGTGGGCTGCATGGTGCTGCGCAGTGCTGCGCGGTGCTGCGCAGTGCTGCGGTCATCGCAGATGCATCGGACAAAATTAAATATTTAAATTTAACTATAGGAAATTTTGCTTATTATAATTTATATTCCTTCAGGTTGGATGTTTAACGCATTGCATTCTTTGGCTAAATAACTATTGCTCGGAAATGATCAAGTGTAAACATAACCACGGTTATTAGACATGATGCATTCTTCGTCTGGAAAAATGCAATCTTAAACTCAAATCTCACAGTGTGAGCATCTTTGGTAAATATCTAGGTGATTTTTTTATTGTTCCTAGTACGGGGCCTACTAACCAAGGTTACCTACTTTTCTTTAGTAAAATAAATTTTCTTATAAATTCCATCAATTCTAAAGCCGTTGATAAAAAATGCGAGACTAAAGAAACTATGAGTTTGAAACAAATTAATATTTTGGTTAATATATTATTATTAGGTATTTGAATTAAACTCTCCCATTAAACCCTCGTAAAAGCTTGTAAACAAAATCTGGTCAGCAAGTTTTGTCAAGGGCATTTTGTTATACGTACTATGACTGTTATCAGAAAATAATCTTGACAAAAGGTTAGGTTAGGTTTTCCAAAAATGATTTATAAACTCTACATCTAATGACTTTTGATCTGTGATTATTTCAGAGAAATATTTTTTGCGCCATGCATTAGTCACCCAACCTGCAGGAATATGAATTAATAGTGGATTAAAAAAATCTTCCTTGCCTTATACGTGACCGCAGCATAATGCGTTAGAATGAATTAATAACAAGATTTCAGAAGCAACAAGAAATTTGATTTCATTTAAACTGTTACATTTGATGGTCGTCAAATCGTCTAAAGGACCATTTTAATGTTTTGTATTTTAACGGTCCTCGATTATCGTGTGTTTACGCTTTTGATCAAAATTGTTAAATAAAGAGAGAACAGCACAACTTTGCCCGTCATCCCACTGGCTACCAAATCGGCAAAAAACAGAGAACCAGCGCAAAAAAATCCCACAATGGCTGCGCTGCGAAACACGGTAGACTTTACTTTTCTGCGCAGGGTCTCCGGTTTTTTTCGATTCGTTATAGAAACTTAGTTCATCGCCTCACATAATGTTATAGCGTCACATTTAAAAAAAAATTAGTTCCATACAGAAGGCCCTGACGCAAATAATTTCAATCATGGTCTATATCATGTTTGAGGATGCTCTGTGAAAGAATTAATATTAAGGAAAGGAAGTAGAGTAAGGTGATGATGATATGGAAAGGAAAAAAAGTATGAGGGGTGGGTAGAAATCTATCAGGGGGTCTGTATTTCAGTGTATTGTCAGTGCAAGGTATATAACTTACCGGAGTGATATGAAGATCTTCGCAGATGCACTCCACCGTGGGGATGAAGTAGTCATTGCAGACCACGGCCAGGAGGGTGAAACTGTAAATTCCGCCGATGAAGTGCAATATGATGGCTCCGTTCTTTAGTTGCTCATCTGGAAAATGATTACGTCACAGTTCATCAATGAAGTCGGCCTCTGTGGTCGAGGAGTAAGGCTATCTACTTAAATATCTACTAACAAATAAATCTTATTTTAATAATACTAATCATTTTTAAAATATACCTTACAATAATAACTGAACACATGTAGACTTATTATAACATAAAACAATGAGACATCAGTAATCAGTAATAATGCGAAATCGCACAAGAGTCCCAGCTGTCTGCATCCAGTGAGACTATGGCTTCCCCGATTAAGTGCAAAAGCTTGTTCAATCAGTAACATTGAGTTTGAGTCCTATGGATACATCTACATACCAATTACATCAATGGTTACAATTGATCAAAATTTTTATCCATTTTTATTAATGGCGTAGTGTTTACTTGTCAAATGTCAAAAAATGACAGCTTCAAAAGTAACATCTACCGAAATAGCGGGCTATTCAAAATAAAACCTCTTATTGAAAAACCCTGTACTACTTTTTTTTTAAATAAGTAATTTTTGAAATAACACAAATTGAAATCAATATTTAAACGTAAAATAAATTTTTTTATACTTAAAATCATTTTTTAAGAAACAGTAAAAAATGTTGTTTTATAATAGCCGCATAAAATAAATTAATTAATATATATACTTAATTAAAAAACAAATTACTAAGGAAAAATAACTTATAAGCTTTCATGAAACAATAAAACATGTTAATCTATTATTTTGGCTAATTTATAAATAAAATGATATTTTTGTGCGTCGAATGTTATCAGTCCTTGCTACTGAAATTCCTATCAAGATAGTGCCCAATATCAGTGAGGCACTAATTTGATTTGTTGATTCACAAATTCGTGTACATCGAAGATTGTATGATTTTGAGATAAAATTTAATCAAAATATCAATTAATCATATACAGTACCAACTGTCCTTGAAGACTAGATTTTATAAGCTTTTAAAATATTTATTGTTTAAAAGTTTTATCAGATAACAGAATATGATAATAAGAGATTAGGTTTGGTTTTTTTTCTTCAATTTCTTCAGTGTTTTTATTTATCTATTAATTTTGCAATTGCTCACATTACTTCTGTTCTAACAAATCACACCCCTGGTCTTGGGCTATGGCGGTCAAATATTTGAATTTCTGAGTTAATAATGCAGAAATATTATAAACCCTGATGTCACATCTATAAACGAACTGTACAAAAATTCAAGACATAAAAACCACAGATCTTCTATGATTTCTTTCCCAGAATTGAAATTTCGGTCCAATTATATCAGAACGCCATTTTTTTACATGTCTAAGAGTAGGGTTGCAAATTTTTTAATCGTTTTGTCACTGTTTTATTTTGTCATGGAACCGTCTACCATAACCATAAAATATTTAAAATAAATTATTATTTACCGGTGAAGAGGTCAGTTGGAAAATCTTCAGATTCAGTCTTGTTTTTGCAGTCGACCACGTCCTCGTAGGGATCCATCCAGCGCCATGGCAGCCAATGCCAATCGCTATCCACCAGCTGCGACTGTTTCACCGCGTCGTCGAGCCATGACCCTGTAGAGGGCGCCTCTGTACGGGGTCCGTAAATAGAACCTTTAAACAAATATATATATTTTTTAAAACATTTCACTTTTTAATTGAAAGAAGGACAACAGATGTGCTGACGAAATTTGAAAAACTCCTAATATCCTAATGTAGCTATGACGGATGACTTATCTAGCAGAGGTGGGAACATCTATCAACTCGGCTACTAAACCGGTCACTAAATGCCATTTCTACTTATTTACGTTTTCATTAAATTTGTAGATACATTTTCATATAAAGCAAACATTAAAAATAATACTTCTTCTAACTCAGCAAACTTATTTTGTGGCACCATTTTAATTGAAATTAATAAAATACTTCGTTTTTACCACTTTTATTGTTTACATGTTTCATGAGCAACGCTCACTTCTTCAGGGTTTTTTAATAAAACTAATTATAAATAATAGACTATTATTTCTCTATTGACACCAATAGAGAAATAAAAGTCTATTATTTCTCTATTGACACCATTGTTTATGTCTATTATTTATAATTAGTTTTATTAAAAAAACCCTGAAGAAGTGAGCGTTGCTCATGAAACATGTTGGTAATAAACAATAAAAGTGGTAAAAACGAAGTATTTTATTAATTTCAATTAAAAATAATAATTATTGAATAATAACTGAAATTTAGATCTATACAAGTGCCATTAAAGGTAAACAGGTTTTTCTCATTGTTATTTTAATACCATTATGACAATATAATTTGCCATTTATTAATTACTATTCCCTCTTGAATTTACAAAAATTATACCGCAAAAGAGAGACCAGTTGTCCGACCGACTGTCAAATTGTTGACAGTCTACGAATTGTTACATTTTACATGGTATCAATTCGTAGATCAACACACTTTTGAATATTTTGACAATTGAATGGTCCCCGATTTTCGACCGGCCAGACTTTGGTAAAATTTTTATGACAGTTGTGGCTGGTGGCTTAATAAACGACTGATCAAAAAACGGAATATAAAATTTGACAAAACCGGTGCTAAGCCGGGAGTAGGCGGTTGACGAGAACTATTCTAAAGTTAAGTCACCCTAATGGCCCGACTGTCTATTTATGGAAACAAGCCCTAAATGTTATTCAGTTATTGTGGATCAGTCTGTCTGTGCAGATATAAAAATAATAGCGCGTGTTACATTTACGTCTTACAGATGGCGCTGTTTAAAAAAACATGTTTGTCTAACCCCTCACAGGTGACACATACTATCTATAAATAGTATAGAATAAAGTCGCTATTCGTGTCTATCTGTTTATGCGCTTAGTTCTTCTAAACTACACAAAGGATTTTGATAGGGTTTTCACTATCATTAGAAAATTTTGTCTGGAAGGTTTATATATTTATACATGCGCAAAATATTTACAGAAAGTAGAGAAAATTGATATTTTCTAATAAGTCATAAAAATATAATGTCGGACGCTTACATTGCTAACGCTTGCTAAACCTTATTAGATAACTTAAAATAAAATACTACGTAACTGTATATCTTAAAAAGATTTACAGAAAAGATCTTTGTGGTAAATACCTATCTCCTAAGGATAAACCCCAGCAACTCCGGATAAACGTTAGCTAGTAGGTATATAGAAACACTCGCGTATTTGAATGCAACGTGTCAATATTTCAAAGCCATCAGTGAATAACTTTCTGAGATTTAAGATTTTGAACAAACGAACATTTACATTTTATTTATATAGATAAGTGAATCCACAACAAATAACACATCGGGGTATAGCATTTTTATTTGAATGTATGTTAATTATTAAAATATAAACAATAACATTTAAAAATTAGCGTGAATGTATGGGTAAGTCATGGTTCATAATTATAATTTACTAGCTGAATTCCTCGGCGTCGTCCAGGTTTTACAGAGTTTTCCAAAAACAGGTGTTGACAGTAATTTTCCTCATATTTTGTTTTGAATATCAGGAGACCAACATTTTTGTAGTATCGAAATTCTACTTTAAGGGGAGGGAAAAGGGGATGGATGTGGTTTATCGAAATCTCACATAGAAATCTATAGTTTTATTCCGAGATTGATGAAATCAAAACAAGATAGCAAAATGAAAAACTAGTTGGTATTTTAGTGGCAGGAGTGCGAATGGTAGAAGACGAGACGCCTGAGGAAGTCTTAACGCATTATCTCTACACTAGAACGATACACGGAGTCGAATAAAAGTCGTAATAATGTAGTTTTTAAACAGCAAAGATGTGGTATATACATAGTAGTGAATGCCTAAACAAAGATGTGGTATATACATAGTAGTGAATGCCTAAACAAAGATGTGGTATATACATAGTAGTGAATGCCTTAACAAAGTCAGGGACGCCAGACGAAGACATGTATCAAATACTTATTTGTGGTAAAATGAGACGTTAGAGATTAACAAAGAAATGGGTCTAAGGAGGATTTATTTATTTAAACGCCCATAGGGCTTTTACAGATAATAAATTATACAGATCTTATATTTTATATGATAAATATAGGTTATATAAAAAAATATACAAAAATATACGAGTTAACAAAATATAGGTACAAATAATTGAGATGAAAAATAGAGAAACTGCCAAAATCCTCCAAATCAATGATAATGACTAAAGGAAAGTATAAAAAATAGTTTCCAGAGTAGTAGAAATAGTTCGCACATACTCCATTTAATGTTTGCCAAGTTCATATTTGACATACAGATTTAATAATAATGTGTTTATAGGCTGATAGACATTCAGTACCGTTAGTGTTCACGCAATATTTATTATCTGCACTGTGTAGTCGGTTCATTACTGAATTTATTTCTGCTTTGGTACCTGCAATGTTACAATGCTAAGGTACCTTCTGACGAACCGTTCTACTAGGCACATGAAAGTCGATCAACCTAAGGAGTTCAGGGGAGTCAAACATGTTATTAACAATTTTATAAAGAAAAAAGAGATCGGAACATATTCTTCTTTCTTTTAATGTGGCAAGGCCCATGACTTTCAACAGTGATGTGTAGTTAATGTTTTCAAAAGGAATACCTAATCTATAATTTATGTTTCATAAAAATTTATGTTGGATTCGCTCGATAGATTTTTCATGAATATCGTAAAATGGATTCCAAATGGTTGAGTTGAATTCTAAATGGCTTCTGACAATGGATGAATACAATATTTTTAAAGTTTTTAAATTTTTGAAATCTTTTGAAGTTCTTAATATGAAACCCAACATTTGCATCGCTTTAGTGGTTATATTGTTAATGTGGGAGATAAGTGTTAATTTGGTGTCAAATATTATCCCCAGGTCTTTTATTTCGGGTACAGATACTAAGACTTGATTATTCATACAGTATGTGAAAATCAATGGGTTTTTCTTCCTATAAAATTTCATGACTTGACACTTTTTTACATTAAGGGTTAATTTATTTAGGATACACCAATCAGAAAAGCTAATGAGATTTGATTGTAATAATAAGCAGTCATTAATATTTTCAATAATTCGGCAAATTTTCATATCATCTGCGAACAATGGATGTATGAAACGGAAGAGAATGGTAGAAGAAGGCGAAGATACCCGAGAAAGACAAGCTCGATAAAGGAAACAAATACTTATGCAATGCTAAATTAACCGTTTGTGATAAACTAAGAAAAGTGTGTAAGAGAATTCTTGACGTGGAGGTGAATGGTTGATGAGTTTGAGGTTGACCGAGGAAGACATGGCACCTAATATAAAAAAAATCTGAACGATGTCATTATTTCTGCCTTGAAATTACACCCAGTTTTCAGTTACATTAGAATTCACAAACTCAAAAATTTACTCCTCACCATTCATATCCCCGAGGAACGCCGGGTAAACGTCAGCTAGTTCATAATATAAGGCGGATTATTTATACGAGTTCGCTAGGAAATTCTCAGTTGGTTATTTATACGACTAAATTAATTAGATTATTGCCTTATTAAGCCTAATCTTGCAATGGTTGTGGCAATAAAGCGGATTTACTGTGATGTATTATTTATGTTTGCAAATGCGATTTCTGGAAACGAACTAACACACCGTTCGACGAAACGTAATCTCATATCCATAAACATATAATAATATAAGTTTTTTTTTACTAACGTAAATATAAACATTGAAGTGTGTAAATATGAGCATTTTGTGTAAACTAAGAAAGATCGAATTGAATTCAAAGTTAAGAAAATATGTAGAAATATTAACAAGAATAGTGGTAAAAGCGAAGAACTGGTAAATCTGTATCACATTTGGAGTCGATTTTGTACAATAAATGTTTTTGTTTTCTTAGAAGGGTAAATGCAGGTAACTCCATTAATCGAGGACTGAACACAGTTAGCGCCAACAAAAAATTGTCCAAAGAAGCGAAGTTAGCAGTCCACAATGGAGTGCTGGTACCTGCCCTGATGTATGGAAGTGAGGCATGCAAGAAAGGATGAAAGTAGATTGAATGCTGTTGAAATGAGATCCCTGAAGCATATGTGTGGTAAAACCATTTATGATCGTGTGAGGAATGTGGTGTTCGGCAAAGAGTGCAAGGCTGATGTAAGAGTAATGAGTAAAATCAAGAAAGGGACGCTTAGATGGTTTGGGCACGAAGAGCGAATAAGCGAAGAAAGGAGTGTAAGGAGAATATACGATGCAAATGTGAATGGTAGCAGAAGTCGGAGACGCCCGAGAAAGACATAGCACGATCAAGTGAATCAGATACTTGAGTCGGGCCATGTGAGAGTATTTATAAGACGATGTATGAATGTGAATGAGGCAAGGAGTGTGTTCCAAGACCGAGTTGTTTGGCGGTCCGTCCTCTCTGCCTACCCCTGCGGGGAAACGGCGTGATGGTTAGTTAGTTAGTTAGTTACATTTGACATTGCTAAATTAAATTAAATTTAAATAAATTATTTCTTTAACTTTTATTAATCCTTTTTTTCAAACTGAAACATGGTTTCAAAACAATTTGTTAAATTCTTTAGAAGTTTGCGACCGTGGTTTTGGAAATGATCAAAACAAGTAATAATATACCTTTTTAACCTGTTTGTATAATATTATAGTATCACATAAAATCATTTCCCAAAGAACTTTACCCCTGGAAACTTTGTCTATAGGTTGTCTTATAGACAAATGCGAAATAAGACTAAATTTATTTCTTGGTAAATACGTCTTGATGCGGTATTGTTTGCTCGTCATTCATATTAATACGTATGTTATTTTTTATTAATATATGACAATGGTTTAGTCTCGAGAAATATCTAAAGTATGTGAGAAATCACAATTACTGAAGATTTTTTATCGTGAGAACCTTGAAACCTTTCTTTATAATATTATTATTTGATAACCTACTGAAAGTAACTAAAATGATTTACTACTAAAGATAGACAACTTGACACCGTTTATCTATATATAGATAAGATTTTGTCGAGTTAAGAGATTTTTTCCTTTCCACCGAATTTTTACATAAAAACAAATTCTATGATCAACATAACAGATATCGGAGGAACATAAAAAACAATTAAAACAGATATACATTTATTTGTAATTATGTTATTCTATTTATTTTACATTTAAACTAATTCAATTATAACATAAGATCAATTAAAAATATTTAATATAAATACGTTAAATTAAAAAATATATTTTCTTCAGTGGTTCTAAAATTATTTTTTGGCGTCATTGTGACTGTACTGTATATATATGAAACACTTTGTTTACACCACATTTAATTAATAATAACCTAAATTTTTCATATCCAATGGTTTCTTTGTCTGGATAATTAATTAAATTAACTTGTTAATTTTTACTAACCTGACGAAGAAGCCATTGGCTCTGAAACAATTAGATGTTTCATTTATATACTTATGGGCAGGTGAGTATATTTATTGAATTTGTATAATATTATTAATGTCAAGTTAAAAAGATCTGTACCTAAGGTAAATGATTTATATTACAGCGAAAGTATATATCATATTTATACCTTCACTATAATACACCTCACTTGAAAAACTAGTTTTTACGTGTTTTTGATGTAGGTAGTATTTATATAAATTGATTTTGTTATGCTAGTATGTTATAAAATACTATAAGAAAGACAAAAACTAAAGTTGATAATTAGAATTAATGGGAAAGTTATTGCGTCACGTTTGGCTTGGTGTTATTAAGACTATTTTTATAACATTCTCTTATATGGTCTATTCTGTGTTGATTTCAATGATATTGGCGTATGATCACAGAGTTCTTAAAATATCTTTTTCAGTGGATGTCACATTTTAATAGGGCATTAAGTTATGGTTTGTTGAAGGTCTGGTTATCATTGTTGATTGGGACTAAAGATGATATGGTGTTTGAGTTTTAAGAGATGAAGGATTGCAGATTTAGCGTAAAGTTGTCTAATTTTCATAACGTTTAAAAGCTTGAAAATTTGAGCATAATCTATAAATTGTGGTACCTACTTTAACCTTGTGCCCGTAGTACTTTTATAAAAGTAATACAAGTCGAAATTTTACATCAAGCAGAAATACAATAGCAAGTAGGTACATAAATACTAGTCATGTTATAAATATAATACAGAAATAAATATATAAGTGTCTTTCACAACTAATTATTTGTACTTTGATGCAAGACCTAGAGGTTTTGAATTTATTGAAAAGGTCTTTACGTGTGTTGGAAGTTCGGTGACCGCGCTTATAGTGAATGATATGAATAGTTAGTGCTATGATTGTCACAGAGAAAAAGATAGTGGAGTCGAGTAGATTTAACAGAGATACGTATATTTATACACTTAACATTTGAGAGCAGTCTGTGAAGTATTAATTAATTTAAAAAAATATAAGAATATCATTAATCGTTTTCCGGATAGAAATACATTTGAAATATTATATTTTGCCTTTACTAATTTCCTCTCCTTATGTTAATATTGATTGAGAAATAGAAAAAAAATTATGTTATTAAAAAACAGATGAATGCTAATAATACTAACCGGCTTCACTCGAGACAAAATATTATCAACGATAGATATACGAATATTATACTTTTTTTCTCTTATTAGGTTTCTATTCCTCTATAACAGAATTTTCTTACCGAACAATTGAAGAACATTTTATGACAAACAATAAAAAACCTCGTCATATGGTCCTGATGGAAATTGATTGCGTTAAGAGCTGAAAATAGTAAATTTCACTTCAAAGTTCGAAAATAGAAAAAAATGTGTAGCTAATTTCACAATATAAGATACTGTGCTTGCGCTGCTTTGGATGTCACACATCACATTAAAAATAGTGATGAAAAGTAGTAATAGTAATAAAGTTACAAATATATATTTCAATATATAGGGATTGTGATCTTTGCAATATTAATGTGCACGTCACTTATTTTTAAAATCCTAATGAATTAAAATAGTTCGTTGCTCAGATTCAAGATGACAATCTCTTTTTGTGACTAAGATAAGGGAAAGACCCAAACAGTAAATACAATAGATATAAACAATTACGTCGAACGACTATCGATAATTATTAATTTATAATCTGTTCCCAGTCCCATAAATCAGTGTTATCTATCCCTAAAGCGCCTTGGCCAACAAATATAATCCATCCATGTGATTGGAATTTTGATTTTGAAATATTTAAAAAAATATTTTTTTTATTTCCAGTTTACATTTTTTTTCGAAATAATTTTATTTTTATTTTTTTTTTTATTAGTAAAAAAAAGATACACGAATTACATAATATAACAATTACATAATATAATTACACAATATAGTACAGTTATTAATTACATAATATTAGTATTTGATGTACCCCCATAAATAAGCAGGGCTTGTGTGTATGGGGGTGTTGTTATATTGGTTTATATTTGGTACGATTCAGTTCAACTGTTCGGAATACTTTTTAAGGTGGCTTGTGTTCATTCATGTTTCTAATTTTTTCTGGTAATGAGTTCAAAAAATTAACTCCGAGATATTCATGGTTGAACTGTCCTATATTTAGGAGTAGGAAGTATTGACGTTTGTCTAAGATTTCTGTTATTTTTAAAGGGTGCAATTTTATTTTGAATTTAGTTAATTAATTAATTTAATTAACTGGAATTTTCTAATAACAATACGTGTTTTTCATATAGAGCTTTACAATTTGGCGCTATTGCTTACTAATATCTCGTCGAAACGTGTTTTACTATTAGACAGCGATAAGCGGTGCGTGTACATAGAACGGATTCGGTAGTTTTAGTTATAGCGTTGGGAGAGTAAACCTATTTTTTCGCTTCAGGTCTCATCTAATTTTGTAATAAATCAATGGTTTTTCACTTTAACTTCGCGATGAAAATAGTTGCGATAATTTATAATTTCTGTAAGAAAAGTTCTAGATAGTATCGAGAGCTTTATACTGGTTTCAAGGGACGTTAGTTACAAACTTTAAGAAGTGATTCCTGAACTTATTTTTAGCTCGAAATGTTCATGAAATTTTCGTCTCCGGTGACATATTTTGCTGTTTTTTCGGTTTTTTTAAAAACAAAAAAATCTTTCGTGAACTTAAGAACGAGTCGTGGAAATGACCTGTTCTCATATGACAAAAATGTTTCCTGACAAGACATCAATAACCTTAGTTCTTCGGAACATCTTCGATTGAAGTACCTGCAGATCAAGTGCAGCACTAGGACGCCTTTGCTCTAAATATTGCAATCCGTTTGTTAAGATATTCCATGGGCAAATATATCACAGAGCTTCTGCAAAGAGTCAAGGAGTTTTTCAAGCATTTTGCGGGAAGTCCATAACTCGGTCTTGGAAATGTAGTGCAACCGTTTGGGTCACACCGTAAAGTTCCAGGCACTGCCCATAAATATGCGTCACTTACCTTAACTACGCGAAATGATCACCGCACGAATTTATCCACCGGAATGATTAATTTATAATTATTATTCTAATCGAGCAATTATTTTAATGAGCAAAAATAATTCATCAAATAAATCGTAGCTTAATAATTGAAAATTTCCTTGGGTTAAAAGTTAAACCAAATATGCATAGTTATTTATCAAGTAATAGGGACTAAGACTGTCAACAATAATAATTCCTACGAATAGTGTTGGTATGTAGGTAGTGATTGTTTCATTTAGTATGAGTGCTAAGATAATAACACCACCGCACACATAAAAATATTCATCTGTGTAAGTAATTGATATACGAGTCATGACATAGTTTTCCGCATTTCCATAGATTTATTTTTAACCTGTAGTGAAATTTATTTTTTTATTTAAAATGGGATTTTTTCTTTGCGGAATCATTATAATTTAAAATATTTTTAGTCTGTAGGTTATTTATCTTTTTTATTTTATTTTATATTATAGAAACAAACAGTACATGATTTACAGAGATGAAACAATATACAGGAATAAGATACTTCATGTTGTGTAGGTACCTATGATATGTTTCCTTGTAATGTCTGCTAAGTGGTATGTTTATTCCTTAATTACCAAGTGACTTGTGCAGTTTATAGGTGTGTGTGTGACGTGTGTAATGTATGTGAGTGTTTGTGTGTGTGTATCTGTATGTATGCGCATTGAAATAGTTTAAATTATTTATTGAAATGATGCCACGTTTGAATTTGGGCAGTGAATCCGAAAAAATGTCAATGTTAGAGTTAAGACAAATATTATTTAGAGTATGAAGAGCTCGGTTAATTGGCGAATTAGATGCTGCATTTGTTTTACAATTTAGCGTGTGGAATAGCACTGTATGTCGTATACGTCTCAACGGTATGTTCAGGGACAGAAGTTCAGTACAGTCAATGTCATTGTTCAAAACTCTGTGTATAAATATTGTTACGGACGTACTGCTCCGGGCTCGGCCGCGGTCGCCAATCCATAATCTACGCCAATCTGTCTAATCCTAAATTGTATTAAATGAAAGAAATGTATAAAATGTATGTCTGAACCCCTATGTAAAAATGATTATGTAAACAATAAATGAAACGTCGGAGCTTGGCTAGGAGACACGGGCCGAGAAGTATACCGAGAGAGCTGGTGGATTAGTAGCATTTAATTAGTATAGCATTTAATTCGGGTACGGTTATGAGAATCGTGCTTATACGAGAGGGAACGTTCGGCCGCGACCCGAAGCAAAGGGCCGTGCGCCGTCATAGCGTACGAGGTGGTTTGCCGCCCGAACGTTCCACCAGCGCGATTCTGAGAACCGTGCCCGAACAGAGAGAGGCCGTGGTCACGTTCGACCACAGGGCCCGAAATTACCGGCCGAGAGGCGGTAGCTAACCCGGCGGCGGGCCGCGGGCGCGCCACAAAACACGGGCCTCGATTCCAGGAATCAAAGAGAAAGCAGGCCCGTGTGAGCGTCGCTCGGCCAGCGAAGGCCGCCGGGGTCTTATAAAACGGGAACAGTCCCTTGAAACATTAGATATCCAGCAACCACCACCAGCTCTACACTTCTCTCTGCTCAGCCTTCTACCTCGCTCCGACTTCTGACTCTACTCGCCTTCTCTTCTTCTTCTGACCCTCGCCTCACCCCGGACCTCTCTGCCTCTACAACAAGACCCGGACTCTACGACAAGGACCAGAATCAGCATCGGACCAGCTACAACGGCTTCAGAGACGGCCCCGTTCTACCCCTCCACGCCACTGAAGGAAGACATCTCACGCCTCCACGGATTGGGATCACCGCCCTGTTTACAGTCTTGTGTGTCACACATTACGTCTGGCACATAAGTGGTCCTTCGAGCCGGATCTCTCCGTGGAAGATGTCACCTTCACTGCGCTCTGGGAAGAATAGCGCTGACGGGGACTCATCGCAGGGAAGCGATGATCCCACACCAACCGGGGCGGCCACAGCCGCGCCCCCCGGACTCCGGCCAACCGCCCCCCTGGCCCCCTCTGATCCCCGAGCGGACCTACTGCCTGGTCCCTCCGGCGCATCACCACCACAGACGCCCCCTGCCGCGGCCGACGTCTCGTCAAGAAGCGAGGCTTCCAGCGAGGACACGCTCCGGCAGGTGCAGCTCGAGCTGAGAGCTGAGAGGCGGCACAACCGGAAGCTACAGGAGGACCACACCCGACAGATGGCAGAACTGATCGCCACGCTGAAGGGCCTCCCGCGGACCGCTTCCCCTGCAGCCTGGCAACCGGAGACACACGCCCCAGCTCCACGGGCGGAGTACCCGACGACGGCGGCGCCATCTAGCGGCTTCGGGCGAGACCCGGACTACGCAGCGGAGACGCGCGCCACAGCTCCACGGGCAGAGTACCCACCGACGGCGGCGCCATCTAGCGGCTTCAGGCGGAACCTGGGCTACTCAGCGGAGACACACGCCACTGCGTCGCGCCCTGGCTACTCAGCGGAGACACACACCACTGCGTCGCGCCTGGGCTACTCAGCGGAGACACACACCACTGCGCCGCGTCCTGGCTACTCAGCGGAGACGCACACCACTGCACCGCGCCTGGACTACTCAGCGGAGACACACACCACTGCGCCGCGTCCTGGCTACTCAGCGGAGACGCACACCACTGCGCCGCGGCTGGGTTACGGACCGACGCCGACGCCGGCGCCCCCAGGCGTACCTACTCGGAGCTACGCAGCGGAGGCGCAAACCATTGGCCTTCCACAGACTGCGGCGCCCCCTAGCGGCCCCGGTCACAGCCATACCTTCACAGTGGGGGGAGAACCCACTGTGCCACCAGCCACAGCCCAGACTACCGATGTTTTCGGGAACTCGCGCCGCGCCGTGAGGGCTCACACCGGGACGGAGAGAAACCATGCTGCGGATCCACTCACGGACGGCGCTTCCCCAGGCGCCGCGGCGCTGCGAGGTGGACCAGAGCCGCAGTACGGCTATCCCGGTGTGACCCGCGGGCCCGTCCAGTTCTCAGCATTTCCCCCGAGTGCAGACTCGCCATCGCAGCCCCCTATGGATGGATACGGGGCCTTCAACCGCGCAGACGAGGCAGCGAGGCAGACGCGGGACTGGGTGAACCAGGGGAGTGTCCCTCTCGCCCAGGTGACGGCCATGTTTGCCGACGCCCTCCGGCAGTCCCAGGCCGGCGGTACACCCCGCTCCCACCCCGAGGATGAGCGGATGGCGTCGCTCATCGCCCGGCAGTCCAGCGCCAAGGACCTGCCGCCATACGCTGGCGACGCCATAGAGTGGCAGGCCTGGAAGGCACAATTCCTGCAGTCGACGGCCACCTGCGGGATGACGGCGGCCGAGAATTTGATGCGGCTACAGCGTGCCCTGAAGGGAAAGGCGCGCGAAGCCGTCAGCCCTCTCCTCCTGGACCCGGCGCAGGTGCCGGAAATCATGGATGTCCTGGAGCACCGCTTTGGGGGCGCGCACTCGGTCGCCGCGGTCATGTTCGACCGGATAAAGCGGCTAACCCGACTGCAAGAGGACGCATCGACCGAGGCTCTGGTGGAGTTCTCGGGCACGGTGCAGAACATCGTGGCTTCGCTGGGGAATCTGCGGGGCGATTACCTCTCCAACCCGGCCCTCCTCAGCGAAATCGCCTCGAAGATGCCGTTAGCCCTACGCCTCTTGTGGTTGGGTAAGGTGGCCGACCAGACGCACGCGGCCACCGTGGTGCAGCTTGCCGCGTTCCTGAAGCGGCTGACCAACGCGGTGCCGCGGTCGGGCCTCACCGACAATGGCCGAGCAGCGCGGCCGAGCAGCTCGGTCGAACATCAGCGGGCCGCCCGCCCGTATCGTGAAAATGTGCACGTGATCGACGAGCGGCCGGAACCCCGCAGTGAAGTTTGGTGCACACTGTGCAAAGACGACTCGCACAAACTCTACAAGTGTCCCCGATTCGCTGAAGAAACAATCAGTGCGCGTTGGGAACTTGTGAAAAGCGCACGGTTGTGCTTTAAGTGTCTGGACGGTGTGCACCAGACAAAACGGTGCGAGTACCGGACCAACTGCGGAGTGGGGACGTGCAGGGCCCCGCATCACCGCTTGCTGCACGATGACGCATACACTCGTGACCCCGAGACGCACACAGTCACGAACACGTGGGAAAGTGAGGGACAAGTGCTAATGAAAGTGATTCCCGTGACATTGTGCGGCCCCGGGGGCCGAGCGACCGTGCACGCGCTGCTTGACGAGGGCTCTGCAATAACCCTAGTCGAGGCAGATGTTGCAGACATCGTTGGAGCCGCGGGTCCGATACGTGGCCTGCGAATTCGGGGCGCTAATGGGATGTGCTCATCCGATGCTACGTCCCGGCGGGTGAGACTGTCGGTGCGCGGCGACGGAGACGCGTTCACGGTGACGGCCCACACCGTAACAGACCTAGACCTCCCGCGACAAACAGTGGCCGGCCGCCGGCAGGTGAAACCCCGGCTGCTGATCGGACAAGATAACGGGCTGCTTATCGTGTCGCGGGAGGTGCGGAAGGAAGAGAGCGGCCAGATGACGTCCCGGACAGCCCTCGGTTGGATCACGCATGGGAGCACCCGGCGCGACGCCGACGCCGACGCCGACGCCGGGACAACGCTGAGGATGGCTTGTCCGAACGCCGCCCCACCGGCCTCGCTGCCAACGCCCGGGACCACGCCGCCGGAGACCAACCGTGCCACCGAGGACCGTGCCGCCGGGGACCATGCCGCCGGGGGCCTGTCCCGACGCCGCCCCACCGAACTCGCCACCGAGACACACTCGCCAGAGGGACCGGACGCCAGGGACCACGCCGCGCCCGCAAGTCGCAGCACGCCTCCCGAAAAAGGGTGTAGCCGAGCTCCACGGAGGGAGTGTTACGGACGTACTGCTCCGGGCTCGGCCGCGGTCGCCAATCCATAATCTACGCCAATCTGTCTAATCCTAAATTGTATTAAATGAAAGAAATGTATAAAATGTATGTCTGAACCCCTATGTAAAAATGATTATGTAAACAATAAATGAAACGTCGGAGCTTGGCTAGGAGACACGGGCCGAGAAGTATACCGAGAGAGCTGGTGGATTAGTAGCATTTAATTAGTATAGCATTTAATTCGGGTACGGTTATGAGAATCGTGCTTATACGAGAGGGAACGTTCGGCCGCGACCCGAAGCAAAGGGCCGTGCGCCGTCATAGCGTACGAGGTGGTTTGCCGCCCGAACGTTCCACCAGCGCGATTCTGAGAACCGTGCCCGAACAGAGAGAGGCCGTGGTCACGTTCGACCACAGGGCCCGAAATTACCGGCCGAGAGGCGGTAGCTAACCCGGCGGCGGGCCGCGGGCGCGCCACAAAACACGGGCCTCGATTCCAGGAATCAAAGAGAAAGCAGGCCCGTGTGAGCGTCGCTCGGCCAGCGAAGGCCGCCGGGGTCTTATAAAACGGGAACAGTCCCTTGAAACATTAGATATCCAGCAACCACCACCAGCTCTACACTTCTCTCTGCTCAGCCTTCTACCTCGCTCCGACTTCTGACTCTACTCGCCTTCTCTTCTTCTTCTGACCCTCGCCTCACCCCGGACCTCTCTGCCTCTACAACAAGACCCGGACTCTACGACAAGGACCAGAATCAGCATCGGACCAGCTACAACGGCTTCAGAGACGGCCCCGTTCTACCCCTCCACGCCACTGAAGGAAGACATCTCACGCCTCCACGGATTGGGATCACCGCCCTGTTTACAGTCTTGTGTGTCACACATTACGTCTGGCACAAATATTGTGTCAGCTACTGCTTGTCTTCGCAGCATAGTTTCAAATGTACACTCAAAATTATTATTTGTCTAAACCATTGATGTATTTAAACTTATTGGTTTCAAAACATATCGAGTATTTTTATTAAATACTGGTGTATAAAAAGATATTTATATTTCCTGTATAGTTATGTTGGTATTTCATTACAGCGAAAGTATGCACATGTTTTCTCTCTATTAATGATTTAATGAAAAAATTTTTTTTTAAATATCTACAGTTAAAACATGATTATTTAAATTGCGAAGTTTACTGGAGTGAGACAATTTATTTCCACAGATGTGATACTTTGGTAAAACCATATCGAAAGAGAAGAGCTACATATATATGAGTGTTATTTTGTGGAAACATCCTTGCAAACAAATATTGTGTTAATAACGGCCGCTGTTCCCAATCCTAATAATCAAATTCTAAGCGAATCACCACTGCACTACGTAATTCCAACACACAATAATTGCTTAAGCAAGCCGCCCAGTCTAAGCCAGCCGGACAGTTGGATTAGCCATAAGCAATATTTAAGGAAAAAACTAGTTACAAAAAGTGTCGACAGAGTGAAAAAATACCGCGAATTAATGATCAAATGTCACTCTGACATTCGACAGTTGCGTTCCTTTCAGTTTTTTGTGTTGCATTTGTCATTATCATTTTGTGTGAAGTTCTTCGCACGCTTTGCTTTGATCTCCATTTTAAGGTTTGTTTGGGTTTGTTTTGCTGTCGCACGGAGAAAAAACTTACGTCGATCTGTCAAATCAAATGGGAAGTCCCGATTGTGGCATGACGTTCAAGTTGTCACTTTATTTTTAATATATTATATACGTTAGTTTAAAAAATATGAAATACCAGTTTATGAATAACGGTATTTAAAAGAAGTAATGTGTATTAATAAGAGCTACAATAATTAACTCTTTAATATTACTTCTTCTAACTCAGCAAACTTATTTTGTGGCACCATTTTAATTAAAAATTAATAAAATACTTCGTTTCAACCACTTTTATTGTTCATTACCAACATGTTTCATGAGCAACGCTCACTTCTTCTCACTTCTTCATTAAAAACCCTGAAGAAGTGAGCGTTGCTCATGAAACATGTTGGTAATGAACAATAAAAGTGGTTAAAACGAAGTATTTTATTAATTTTTAATTTTTCTTTAATATTAATTTAACATAGAAAGTTTCTAATTTGATGTCATTTTATTGTCTATGGTAATGTGCGGTAGTGTGTGGGGTTACCTAAGATTTTCAAAGATAATATGATTGGGAACAACGCAAATCGAACGTTCCCTACAAAATGCTTAAAAATCGCTTGGCTGAGCAAAAACAAAGATTTGAACTTAGATAACGATTAAAAAGTTGGGAACAGCGGCCGTTTTAATGTCAAAACAAATGGTTGGGTGTCTAAGACTAATCAAAGAGAATACTTTTTAAATGCAACCACGTAATAATATTATACTTCCGAAATGTTTGGTGATCATTTCAGGTGATTATTTAATAGTGACTCTCTAGCAACTCTAGCTCTACAATGTCCGTTTGGTTACACAAAGCCAGAGTAGTTAATTTTAATAAATATATGAGTTTTATTTATTAAAAGTGGTTTACATATGTTAAATTAATGCAATCATTACAACATAGATAAAAGAGAGAAATGCTGTATTTCAATGGTACATCTATTTTATAAAATCGTTGTTGATATTTGTTTGATACTGTGGTACAGTTAGACATACGTAGTTAATTTTAATAAATATATTAAATTTAAAAATATGTTTGTTAAATTAATGCTGCCAATGGCTTTTCATCTCGTTTTTGTAAATCTTTCTTAAGTCAAACAGTAATTTTAGAACAATCTAATGATATTTGTTTATTTCGCTAAAACACTTCATTCTCGATGAAATCCTGAGAAAAAAACTAAGCACTAAGATTAATAAAATATTTAAAAAAATACTTACATTCAATACCACTAAGTTTGATCAGCACGACTAATGAGATGAATAAAAACTTGCATGATATATTTGTTTTAAAAATTCTCAAGTCACGGTCTTTACGTACGAAAACCATCATGAACCCATTAACCGTTTTAAAATTCACAATTCTTTCTGGAAAATTACGATATTTTATAACGGAAGATCGGTATTTTATCAGCTCAAAATGACAGCGCGGTTAAATCTTGAATTCGAGAGACGTATCACAGGCATAACTGGACAAGCGTTAATACAAACCAAAGTATTATTCAATGACGAAGAAGTACTTAGAATTTCTGTTTATCTAAAATTATATAGTTGTTTCACTTAGCAAGTATTGAAGATCAAACGTGACCGACACACCGACGAACCGAAACTTGAGCACTGTGTGTTCTTCCTAAAACGGAGGACGTTATATACACGATTCAGTTTCGTTCTAAACAACAGTCGACCGCCATTGACCGATATCATCGTTTGTCTGATTCTCTGTCTCTGATGTCTGATTGAGTTTCTTACGGATTTTAAGTGGATTGATAAGCATGTTACCTGTGGTGGGTGCATAGTGCGCGGAAAGACGCCAGTGATGTGCGTACTACATTCAAATAATAAAGATGCCCGCTAATACCTATATACTCGTACATATATTCAGCTATGTTTCGTGGATTAGTTATTTTTTGGTTTACATAATCTAATACCTACTAAACCATTTTAGATTATTCAGAGTAGTAAACAAGTATTTTTATTTCTTAAATTATAGTTTTATTGGTCAATGATATAAACAATTCCTAACACTGTAAAATATGAATATATAAAGACGATGGAGGAAATAGAAAAACCCGACAAATCAAAACAACTTAATCCTTTCGCGCCGCGATTACATACTCCTTGCTGTGTCTGTTGTGATTATTTACTTATGTCATATATGAAATATGGTTAAAATATATTCACGGTTCTTTTATCCCAGCAACAGAATGAATCTAATATAAACTATTACATAGTTTAATTTCAACACCGATCACATTTTGCAACAGTGGTGACCCTCCGAAGTACGCAGATTATTTTTTACGTCGCACGCTACAGACATTTTTTCCGGTGCATTCTGAAAGTTGAAGAACTTTCACTGTATTTGAAATTAATATAAAATTATAGCGGAAAAATGTCTCTCCCAAGTATAATTACGCCGCCAGAGGTTAATCAGTAATCAGTGGCGGTGAGCATTTCGCCTTTCTGCCCTAATTGTGAACCGGAATTGTGGTTGGCCATGGTGGAGCGCAGTTTTGCTTCATCGGGAGTGACGATTAATCTCACCAAGTTTGGTATCATCCTCGGGCCCTGGATCCCTCGTATGCTCAAGAGGTTTGGAGGAATATTATCGTTAACCCCCAAGGTTGGGGCATACGCCCTTTTAAAAACAGAACTGACTCAATGCCTCAGCTCTACCCAGGAGCAGAAGTTAAGGAGACTTCTGGAACACGAGGAGCGCGAAGATCGTAAACCCTCTTAATTTCTCCGTCATTTGCGAACTCTTGCGGGCAGTGCCGTGCCTGATGAGATAATTAAAACATTGGTGTATGGGCCGCCTACTCCGAAGCATGCAAGTGGTCCTGGCCATGCAACAGGACACCCCGCTGGAGAAGGTGGCCCACTTGGCTGACGTTATTAACCACTACACTGACGCTGACAGACCCGCCCTCAACGAAGTTATTAAATGTTGTTATTTTACATCGATAACAATATAATTTACTAACTTTGTGAGGTGATACTAAATGATGATACAAGTAAAAGAGATAAACAACTTAACAACAGACAAACAGTTTTTTTTAGTTTTCTACTCAAGCAATTATATATTTTATTTACTTAAAAATTAAGTAAAAACCTTGGAATTTTGAAACAAGTCTGTTACCTTTTTTAATTTTATAATATATTAATCCCATAATTGTTATAATTATATATCCTCTTTTAAGAAGTTAAATTTTAGGTTCTATTTTCCCCTTGTTCGAATGTAAATAAAAACAGCATCTGCTTAAAATATCTTTGTAAGTGACATAAACAATTTGTAAGTGGGAAGCAGATGGTGAAACAAATGAAGCATTGCATTGGTAAGAATATTAAACTGTTTTCACGTGTCCATGTGGTAATTTACAACGGTGACCGGATAAATCATCAAAATGATAATTCATCATATCTTTAAAAAGTTATACAAAGTCATGGAAAGTGATGAAACAAAAACTTTATTAACTGGGTTAAGTAGGTTAGGTTAAAAAAAAATTTTCATCGTTTTTAATGACTTTATATCACTTTTTAAAAGTGTGTTGAATAGTCACTGTGTTGAGTTAGCATGGAACCTAAATCCGGCGTTTATGATAAGTAAACGGATAAAAAGAAGTATCTGTAATGTTTTAAGAATTTCTTCAAATTAAATTACACACCCTCAGGAATACACGTATTTAGCATCCCATAACCTGTAAATTAAACACGAGTTTTGAGGAGACAGAACGAACTGGAACGTTTATTTTAATAACTTTCAAAACCATAGACAAGATAATCATAGACAACAGATCATTTTGATATAAGAAATTAACAGTAATCGGGTTAAAAACGGGATTGCAAGCCTTACAAATGAATTGATAGGTTTCCTGATAATCTTTGAAATAAATTATCATGATGTCGGAACATGTGTTAGTGAAAATCCAAATATTTTTGCATTACGAGAAAATTCATTGTATCGTCAAGATATATTATCAAGACAAATGGATGAAACATTCTTAAATTGACGTTATAATAATAAGATCTTTTGTAAATGAATAAAAAACAAAAAAAAAATTAAAAAACTAAATTAGGTCAAAAATCGATTTCTCTCTGGTTGGTAACATGGTGGTATTATGCTCATCACCTCCGGCCATCGACTATCGATGCTTCCGACAGATTTAGTCAAAAAACGTTTCAAATGTAAATTTCATTAACTAATATAAAACAAAATTCCCGTTTAGTACAAATAACTAGTCTGATTGGTTCAGAAAAATATATTACTTATAAAATCTTTTCTGTTATCAAAAAACATGCTTTCCAAAAACTACTTTTATTCTTACGTAGAGTACCTACGCAAAATACCAAAAAATTCAATTAACAGATACCATTTTTTAAAAATCAATTAATATCGTAAACTTCTTTAATAGAAAAAAATATTCTTTACAAACTAAACAACCATCTTGCCACTAACAGAGGTAGGCACTCCGCAGAGGCAGCTCGTAACTTTTGAGTGTGATAGTTTGAAAAAATCGACATTATTGAGTTGGTTGTCGAAAATTCAGTTAATTATGAAGATTTTCAGGAAATTTCAGTTTGGCTGCACCGATTTTCTGTCTTCTGAAAAAAAAACATATTTTTGGGAAAAAACATCAATAATGGCATTGTATTTAAATATTAGCACTCTAGTACACCCAGCAGTCACGAGTCGCCACTGTCTACGCAGAGAGGATATACCGCCATATACACATTCTCATAAATGCATCCAATACATAATTCCATTACTCCAAGACATTTTTTATGAATGCCTTATCTTATGACGTAAATAATATTGACAAAAACGTTTTAATTCCGGTACATGTAGCAAGGGCACAATCTAATGATTGATTACCGACGTAATTTTTCTAGTTTAGTGTTTCATTGAATGTTAGTTAAAATTGATTCCTACCAGGTAAATAATGTAAGAAAAAAAATACTTTTATAACTTCATAGCTACTTAAAATAGACAGCGAACCGAGTACCTACTTAAATAATCAAGATATTCATTTTATATAAGAATAATCATTACTTTATAAACACGAAAGATAATAAACCAAAATCATGGCGTCTTTGATTAAAAAAATCACTACTACGAATTCCTAGATATGACGCAAAGTAATATTGTAATCGATTACAATAATAATAATTCATTTTTGAACATTGCACATTTTATTATATTGAGATAACGATGCTATGTGGATGTGACATTATAATAAACGGTAGGTATAAATAGTCATATGCATAATAATACTTTATAACAAAAATACAAATCATTTTTGTTTTTTAGGGGCTTGTCATTTGGCATTTTATCTAGTGACCACCAATTTAAGTAATTCTATTCGTCTTCAGCGTACTTATGTGTCTGTGGTGAAAATTCACTATTAAATAATAATATCTACTTTTTGAATATTTGAAAAATACACCAAAAACAATATGTCAATTAAATTGATTTTTGAAAGCTTGGTTCGTCATTATTTTTGGGGTATTATGCCGTGTTATGCATCCTCCTTCTTTAGACATGGTTTACAATGTACATCATCAAGGCAAATGAGACCCCGTAACGCTGTCCGAATTTCCGGCTGAAGAGGAAGAAGAGCAATACGGCAACATACCCCAAAGACAAATCACAATAATTCTTTTGATGATTCATGATTTAAACTTTAATATTTTCTTGATTTAAATTCAATATTAGGTAAGAATTATTTCATTTACTTTGGAGAGAATAGCTTAGTTATAAATTCACAACGCAAGAGATTAAAGTTCCAGGTTTTCGATTCTCAAATTCAGGCTGCTCGTAATCGCCATCGAAAGTACACACATTGTTCGATATTCTTATTCTTGAGTCTACGTCGAAGGACATACTTACTTACGCCAAACGACAAAAATCATTCAACTCGAACAACGAGTGGGTCGAGAATCGAGGCCCACAGAGTTTAGGTGATCACAACCATAATGACACCTCAGCTCGAACCGTTCAGAAGCCTTTTTATAAACTTTATGCTGCAATCCACACTAAGTCTTATCAGCATCGTAAAGGCATCTCCTCGCCTCGGGACAAGCTAGTGAAACTGATCTGATGCCGATAGCTGACTGTAAATTTTGGTAAAGTTCGTTAAAAAAAAAGTTTGCAGCGCATTCCTTACTGACCCATGGGACGACGGCCTTACACCAATTAAAGGGAAATCGGGTATGGTAAAATCTATGAGTTATTAATCCTTTATCTACTGGAATACAAACAAAGGCAAAGTGCACAATATTCCTAAACCACTTTTTTAGATGGAATGAAATATTGTGTTGTTTTCCATGGCAATCCCAAAGAAGTTTGAAATTTGCTGACTCATCTTACCTTGAAATGGGTTGAGATTTATATTAACATTTGTTTTTTTTTATTTTGCACAGAATTATCACAATTTATAAATATTTTTTACTGATGCCAAAATATGCTTTTAGGAATATCTGTGGTGGTTTAATGTTAAACGTATTTAAGTATATATTGAAATTTTAATCAGCATGGTAGACTATCGTTACATCGTGGATATGGCAAGGTTAATGTAAACACCGTCTGTCTGGAACCGATGGCAGTGGGACTATAGCATCCCCATTTGGTGTATGTTAGGGTTAATGTAGTGGGGAGGAGAAGGATATGGGGAGGATGAAGGTTGGAAAGTACTTGGCTATTCAGATCTGGTAACCAGACAACATTTCTACTATGTTTCTGGTTCTGTTCTTTCACCAGGACAGTACTGGTAGCACCTAAAACTTTCATATAGAGTGACCAAAGACCTGTAGCAATTTTTTTTTCTTTTTTTACAAGACAAGATCTGAAAATCCATTAGCAGATTGTATTTTATAATATTGTAACTCATGATAAAAGACAATTCATTTTTCAGATTTTTCTTCGATTCAAAGATAATTTCTTTTCAACCGATTATAACAAGTAATTATCAAGTACGTGACATTTTTGTGATTTCAGATCAGTCGATATGGCTAACTACAATTACCTTCAACCAACATATTATTACATCACAAAACAATACTGCATTGTCGTTAAAGCATATCGACATAATAATGGGCGTGTGGTCACTTTAATCCTTGGCTATGCAATTAGATATGATTTACACAATATGGATATATTTACTTTGTATCATTCTATCATTATTGATAGACACTGATTTACATTTAAAATTTATGATAAATACTTTATGATTGCAAAGCAACAAAAAAAACTAATGTCTAAACATAGATAAATAGTCGGCACACACAAATACTAAATCATCATCGAAAACTAAATATTATTACAAGAAATTATTAACTTATTAATCACCATTATATCAAGATATCAAACAACATATTATCTTTACGGTATAGGTCGTATGACTAAATCATCAATTTAATCATTTATGGTAGGTACGTATAATACATAAGAGGCGATTGATGAAAACGTTTACTTTTTAAATACATCTATATGAATATCGATTTTCGAGTGAATTTATGAAATAATAAAAGAATGAATGAAGAACTAGTGAAAGAATGAAAAAATAATATATTTAAGAGCGGTCGGTGGCCGAGTTGACATCGCGTTTGGGTCCCACCCAGGCGTAGTGTGTTCAATTCCTCGGCTGGCTAAGTCCTCCATCACAACACAAGCAACATTTTCCGCTTACTGTGGTGGTAGTAGGAGATTTTTTAAATATTGTCAGGTTATTCGTAACTCGGGAATGTTTGTCTTTCTTTTTTAAAATAAAATATAAAATTAATTCATGAAGGAATGAATGAAGGAATGAAGGAATGAATGAATGAAGGAATGAATGAAGGAATGAATGAATGAAGGAATGAATGAATGAAATGGAATCTGGGATGTGGAAATTATCCCACTTCCCGACATTCCTGGTTGTTGTTGACAATGCATTCTATCAACTTTTGGTGGCACTCATGCACACAAAACAGAAAACTTTTCAGAAAACTGGAAAATATTATATTCTATGAATTAAAAATTTACAGTAGTTGATTAATGAAAAAAATGGATTACAAAAATAAACAGTTAGGATTTGGTTCAGGTGATAGCGTTAAGTCTAAATTCTACTTCTAGTTGAGAATAAATTTAAAAAGTTCACAACAGTTTGAGTCCAGTCCCTGGGGACGAAGGTTCAAACATAAATAAAACTAACAAAAAATTAATTTGGCTCATCCAAGAGATGTCGCAACTAGATCATCAATTTAAAATAGATGTTTTATAGTAAAAAAGTAAGCAATGTTTTGGTGCAAAAAAAAAATGTAGAAGGTAATGATTTTTGAATTTCTAACCTACAAATTCTTTTCATTAATCGCAACCCAAAGTGGCATATTTTTACTACTATTTTTTTTATTCGTTGTGAATAATCCACATGAGAAACCGTTTTTATTGACCGAACTTAACTGATTGGCGGAGAGTAAACGTTTATTTCCTTACTAAAGTTTCCAATGCCAATAACAAAATATTATTGATTTGTTATTTCTTAGTTACATGATTACATGATTTGCTTTGATGGATTTTCAGCGGATATGTTTTGTCATTCAATTCTATTCGTGCTGAAAGGTGCGACAAAAGCTGCTATAATTTACGTGTACAAACGTATTATATTTCGATATCGTACTACGTTGAATGTTAAATGGTTTCCGTTAAATCTAATAAATAATTCAAGTTGATTTTCCGGTCACGACTTTATTAATGCTTCTAGCCGGGTTTTTATTCAGTGTGACTTCAAAACTCACAATGATCCGGACATTCTGTTAGAGCTTATATAAATGTGTAAACATCTGATTTTCATTTCACATAATCCAAACCCAGCTGCAGTTTTGCGGGTGACGCACTTGTTTTCGATATTCGAGATAGGATTGTGTTGATTATTATTTTTTGTCGTTGAAATTATGATGTAAAAAAGACAGAAATCTCATCATTGTAGTGAAAACACCCACTGATTCTAGATAATATCTGCATAATAATATACATGAAAAGATGGGTAAATTAATGAACTGGGAAACATTTGAAGAGAGACCAAAGGCTGATCCCATTGTTTTGAATTTTACAAGATCTGACAGTAGCCCTCAAAAAAATGGCGCATCTTTGAAATCTATTCCACATAACAAATCTTTTTGGGTGAGACACTTAATCGAATTTCTACGGACAACTGGTCTTCATGGATACAAGTACATTGCAATGGAGGAGATTCCAATTATTGACAGGTATTACACTTTGGTCTATTATGAAAATATTAAAAATCGTTGTTGAGTTCCTAGAGAAACATAATGTAAGTTTTACATACGTTAACTTGAATGCAAAATATACATACCATTATTTTTATCATACATTCTAATAGTAGGTTATCTTATCAATAACTAAATTAAAATATGGTTTAACCGTTCATCGTTAAATTAATCGTGCATTGTGGTAATGTCATAGATTGATTGAATTAATATGCAACAACAATGAAATAAGTTAGAGGATTTTGATGAAACTGCATTAAAAAAATATTTTTTAAATGATATTTTAATTTCGGAAAAAAAATATTTATGATAACCTAGATGTTTTCAAGTTTTCGCGAATGTTTGTTCTGTGAAAGATTGAAAAGCATCAACCCAGTAGTAAATAATATTAGACATAATCCGTTGAAATTGTGTTAGAAATGCAACCTTTGCTGTCAAAAGCAGTATCGGTGATATTCTAGTATTACCTTGCAACTATTGCAGAATTTATATTCTATTATGTTTAGTAAATTTGCATCAAAATAAATGCACAAAAAATTTATAAACACACCATTTCGCAAAAACGGATGTATTAATGAAATTGTAATAAAAAGTCGGCAACTGAATCAAAAAAGCACCTTTTCGCGAAAAGATGACATTGGAAATGAATGGTAGACATTCTTACAACTTAATTTGTTGGATCATCTCTTGTGCCCAATATAATGAAGCAATCAAATAGCTTTTCATGTGGTTTATAAACTATGTCCTCGAGCATGCCACAGGGATCTCATCCTGGTCCACTATATTATATTATTTTATTATTTATACGTAAATCACTTACTATGCTAAACTCAGATCACCCGGATATTAGCAAACGCTCGAATCAAACTCACAATATTATTTTAATGTGCATTTTAAAATGTATTCATTATTAAGGAAGTCACCATAAACATATATGTTTTATATGCCTTCTCCTATTCAAATTTTTATCAAATTAACATTGAATATTTAGGTATTATACCTTTCATTTGTAAATAAAAAGAGAAGTATAAATTTTTAGTTTGTGTAAGGGCACTATAATTGTATGCATTGTTGTGAAGGTTGAAAAATTTAAAAATGTTTTTTTTTTTTTTAAATCAAAATATCTCCAAATACAAAAAAATACCAACGTACACTCTCCTGCGGTAGGTTTTGTTAAAATTTTGTTTTATTTTTTCGTATATAATCTATAAAATTTTTACTTATATGCTTTCGCCCTCATTAGACTAATTAAAACCGATTTAACATTTTTTTTCACATCATAGATTAACATCGCCATCGTAATTGCCCAAGCAAAAATAAATATTATGTGTGCACACCTATTTTAGCACATTCATTGTGTTATTATTTTTAATCAATTAATAAATTATCAACAATTACTTACGTCATTCCAACGTGATCATGAGTTCAGTATTGAACGGGACCGCCCCCTTTTCGGTACTCTGTTGTACCCAAAGAAAGCTTCGGGATGCCAAAATGTCCCATTTTCGGAATGTGAGCTAATGCTACAACAAATTAATTGCAAAAGATTGCCTCATAAAAAGGGTAGAAGCAACCAAAAACTTATTATATCATCAGGCAGAGGCAAGTAGGCGAGTATATATTATGTAACATGCTTATTAAAAGATTTCGGAGCTGTAGTCTACAGATGAAAAGGACGCTCTTCTTAGATATTTGTACTACCTTGCACACATGCCAGCTCTGGGCCAACGTCAAAAAGGGAACCATGAAAAGACTTCGGATGTTATACAACAATTCATACAGCATGATGTTCGTACTTCCCAGGAACTGCAATGTTCCTTCATGTTGAGGTTTTGGAAAGTTCTTGGATATGCAGCTCTAATAAGATCCAGGGTGGATTCGTACAGCATGATATTCGTACTTCCTAGGCACTGCAATGCTCCTCTATGTTGACGGTATGGCAAGTTCTTGGTATGCAGCTCTAATAAGATCCAGGGTGGATTCGTACAGCATGATGTTCGTACTTCCCAGGAACTGCAATGTTCCTCCATGTTGACGGTATTGCAAGTTCTTGGATATGCAGCTCTAATAAGATCCAGGGTGGATTCGTACAGTATGATGTTCGTACTTCCCAGGAACTGCAATGCTCCTCTATGTTGACGATATGGCGAGTTCCTGGATGTGCAGCTCTGATAAGATCCAGGGTGGCCAGAGTGGGGGAAAGGACCAACGACTCCTCATCATGGAATCCCATCTAACTTGAAGATCGAGTATCGAAGAAAGTTAGAAAAAGATATTAGCTCCAACCATCTTCAATAACTCATAGAAGTGCTTTATCTTAGATTTTTCACATGTTTATTCACATTTATATTGTGCATTTATTATTTACTCTTGGGGACCACTCTCTTTTTGTAATACATTCTTATTTGTTTCACGTTTTATAATTTAGGTAAACTTTTAAAGTATAAAACAACATGTTAAACTGACTGGAGACGGTGACTGCACATTTTTGTTTTAGAGAGACCTAATAAACTAAGGAACCGAATAATTGTGGAATAGTATTCAAAACTACTTCTTACTTAGGCACTGAAGAGAAACTTATAGATAATAGAACGACGTAAATCTTTTAAAATTCCCAAAAACAAATCCCAAACATTTCATAGCCTTAGTTGTAACTTCATTAATGTGTAAATGTTAAAAATAAATGTTAGTTTTTTTTAGAATAAGATACCTAGATTAATTAATTACTAAATAGTGATGGAAAATTGGTTCAATTATAAATGCTACCTACCTACGCAGCGAGAAACTATAAATAAATTTATATTATTGTCAATTCAAAAGATAGATCATAATCATAATTAGGTATAATGATGGGTACCAATATTGAAACTGATTAACATTTTTTGCCCGTATGATTCCAAACGATTACGATTTCAATCGATATATTGTTGTTCCAAATTAGGTAATTATGTAGAAATCTAGTAGATCGCGTGTAAGAGGTTTTATTGGGAGTAGTTTCATAGCTGTAAGTAATTGCATTGTATTACTAACGAATCCCGAAGATGAACCCTATTATCCCATTTTTTTTAAATACAAACTATTTCAATTTATCTGTTGTGTTCGATAATGAATTATTGAAATTCTTGGGAGCTGGAATCAGCCCACTTCCCAACATCCGATCGAGTAAAACTGTTGACTCGTTACCGACGACAATGCATTTTATAACTTTTGGTGTCAAACACTTACACTGCCCCTGGGAAGGAAGGTTAAATCATCATAGATAAAAAAAATAAATGACTTTAAAATAGATATTTTATAATTAAAAAACTTTGTTTGGTTATTTGATGATTTTTAGTATTTCGCTTTCTGTTATTGGCTTAAAATTCGATAAGGTTAACTTTTCTGAATATTTTCAGCTATCGGGATTTTCAACGAAATTGGTAAATTGACACTTTCTCAAGATTATTTCAGAAATTATTATTAGCTAATTAGCTTTTCAGGCCTTAGACCCATTCTGTCAAAAGAAGTCACAAAGGTACTGAGAGTAGATTAAAAAGTCTGTAAGGGGTATTGCTTGCATTTTGGCCTGACCTTGGATTTTAGGAAAGGTCAGATTCTGAAATAGTGAAGTGGTAATTTTTATTTTTTTTATTTTTTTATTTAACGGCAATATAAAGTAAAGTAAAAATGATACAATATTAAGTAAAAAAAGATATAAAGTGAGGTAGTTTGTTCTCAGTTCTCCTCACTAGGTATTCCTGTTCCGAGGCGGACTGTAGTTTGTTGTATTTGTGTTGATCATGATTTCCTCATCTTCTAATTTGTTGGTTCCCACAAAATATAAAATAAATTAAGCAAAAAAGTATATATATGTTTGTTGTTGTAGGTTGCGTTGGGGTTACTTCATAAATTTAATGATTTCCTCATCTTCATGTTTAGTTAGCCATAATTTGATGTCTTTTTTAAACTTTTCTATATCCATGGTGTTTTTAATTTCAATAGGAAGGGCATTATATAATTTTATAGCATGGAAATAGTGGTTCTTCTGGCCAAATTATGTATTTAATTTTGGAATGTTTAGTAGATTTGAGGATTTCGTTCTTGTACTGTAGGTGTGTTGTTCAGCAAGGTGTTCATATTTTTCTTTAAAATTGAGTAGTGCATTTTTTGAGTACAGTTTTATAATGCTGAACACGTTAAATCTTTAAAAAAATTCTTTTGATGGAGTCCTTATGGGTACTTTCAGGATTATTTTTATTATTACTTTTTGTGTTTTAACGAGCTCCTTCATGTGAAAGTTTAAGACAGATCCCCATCCAATAATTCAATATTCTAAGCGTGATTGGCAAAGAGCATTGTAGACTTTATATAGATCATTTTTATTTAGTATATTGCTTACGTTTCTAAAGTAGTACATGAGCTTTGTAAATTTCTTTGTAATGCTATTTATGTGAGTGTCCCATCGAAGATATTCATCGATTTCATTTATATATTTCTGGTGTGTGTTATGGTGGGGAATGACATGATTGCGTTAAGTTTTTTCCTTAAAATCATGTATTTTGAGAGCGTAATCCTCAACTCAATTGATCGCAACCTTCCCAGAAGTTATGTTATCAAGCAATATAAAATGTAATAATTACTCAAACGTTATAAGAAAAACGTGACATGTAAATAAGACTACAGACTCGTTCTCGTAAGTTTAAAGATTTAATTCAAAGAAACAGTGATACTTACTGGGGTAGTGGATGGAAATTGGTAAAAAAGATTTGTGATCAGTTATATTTTCAGTTAATAGTTTTAGCTTATTAAAATACTTATATATATTACATAATTTGAAATCAATTTAAATTTTCTAGGGTTTTCTGGGCGTTGGCTGTGGGAGTTTTTTTAATAACAGCTGTGGTGGTGGTTTTTATAGCCTGGCAATGGAATTCAGAGAATGCGACTCTAACGGTAAGAAAATAATACATTTGCTTATTAAAATAAAGCGAGCGTTTTCATGCCTTCGACTTTAATTTTTAAAAACGATGTATAAGTTGTAACTATCCTTCCTAGAGGGCTGAACACTTTAACGCTTTTTCCACGGGGGGTAGTTTATCCAACAATCAAAAGAAACAGGCTAAGAAAATAATTGAAAGCGCGCATAATGCATGACGCATTATTAGATCCTAAATTGTATAACAAACTACAGTATTGAGTTTTCTTTGAATGCACAATAGGGTCAATGAAATAACTACTGGCCTTCGGGAATGTAAAATTTTAAATGAGGATATTTTATTTTATCAGAGACGCAAACCACAAATGCCTACCCTTATATTTCGGGACCAAAATGGGAAATGACTACAACATGTTTTTCTTAGTTTCAATTGTATTTCACAGATGGCAGATCTGATATTGAATATACAAGTCGATAATTTGATATTTATAATATTGTTTATTTAGCATACCTACCCACTGCATTTTACGTTTAAATTGAATTAAATAGAAAATTACGTACGTACTCAGTATTCATTTGCTTATTACGTTCCAAACTGGTATGCATTGTCGTACCAAAAAGGTAATAAGATAACACCTGATTGAGAATATCTTCCTTCATAATATGCATGGTCGGAACTTTAAACTTTGCATTATTATTTTCAAACGGTGTGTTGTGTTTGTAGGTAATCGAAAGTACCCACCACCCCATTTGGAAGTTTTTTTACCCGACTGTAACCATATGCCCTCTCAACAAGGTATCAAAAAGTGTTGCTGAAAAAATGTCAAAATCTTTGTAAGTATGAAGGATAGTATCTTTTAGCACTAATTCAAGCCTATTATTGTCTTGTTCCATGCAGTCAGTCGTAAATAATATTGAATGTTATTAAGGATGGGTTGTTTCATAGAATTTGATCAATTCATCAAATTTCAACGTTTATTTACGAGTTCTGTGAATGTCCTATTCGAATATTGTTATTATATCATTAGAGGCTAGTTACTTGACAGAACTGAAATAATAACTGAACTTTCAGAGAACTTGAAAATTAACTTTGAAATTTTAAAAATTCTGTGCAACAACCAGCCCTTAGTATCCATGTTGTTGTATTTCCATAGTCTTTTAGCTACGCTTTTTAAACTTGAAAAATCTCCTATTTTATTGTTAATGTGTTTATAGAACTTTGCCGAAGGATGTAACACCTGAAGAAATATATGACACCTTGAAGGAAGTAACCGTGTTACTAGGAAACATGAAGGTTCATGACGACCTTAAAACCAAACTCGACAATCTGCAGAATGTCTTAGAATTGAATAATATAACAATCCTGGAATTCATGAATACGGTAGGTATTGAAAATATTGCTTTTTTCTCTGATTGATTTGATATGAACAATATTGGAGGGTCCTGGCCATCTACGTTAAACCCTCAATCAGCATTTTCACCGTCTGTGTCGCTTCATTTCTCCCAACGGAGCAGTCTCTATTTCATATGTTTACAGTCTTGTTATTTGTAATCCTACTCCTGTTTTCAATATTTTTCGGATTTTTTTGCCCAAATGAAAGTATTCAGCCCTGCTGCATTTTTCCTAAATTTTTGGACTGTGATTATGATTTTTAATTAATGAAATTTTTGGTTTTCAGGTGACACCCGGCTGTAGTGAAATGATAGAGAGATGTTCATGGAAAGGAACCACAACACGATGTGATACATTGTTTAAACGGATCATGACAGCCAGCGGACATTGCTGTGCGTTCAACTACCACGCTACGAAGAAACCTTTATATTATTCACGGTAACGAAGCTAAAAATTAAATATGACAAGTTACCCTTTATTTAAAATATGTGAAAACCTCTTCGATATTAAAAGAAATTTACATTTCACTTTCTTAACTTAAATATATAAAATTAAATAAGTAGTTTTCTAATATTGTTCTAATAACTTAAGATTAAAAAGTTTTTTTTAAAATACATTTATACTCTCCGTTTTAAGTTTATCTGGAAGGAGATTGTATATTTGTACACCGTCGTGGCCAATGCCTCTTGCCAGTTTCAGTCCTTACAGTATTTGTGTACAATTTGTTATGTTGCCTAGTATAATGTTCGTGTACTTGTGACGTTTGTTTAAATGTTGTGTTTGTGTGTATAAGTCCATTTTGGATTTTGTAGATTAGGAGGCATATGTTGTATTAAAACAAAAATACTACTTAATTTACGCTTGCTCACGTTTTAAGTTATAATTATTTGACTGGTTCAAATTCTCTTTAATTTTTTGCAAAAACCTTCGTAGATACATAACAAATTGTTAAATGATTTCACTCACTTGCTTTTGCATTCCTTTGGTATTTTATCCTGTCTCAAAATGCTGTTGATATACTGACGACAATATTTAATATAAAGTAGAACATATTTTTATTATATTTTACACCAGCAAATACTTACAAATGCTGTAGCATCATGAAAATATTGTAAAAATCAATATTCAACAAAGGCCTCATAATATATATTTTTTTTCATTTAGAGTAATCTGCATTTTTTGTCATAATAGGTATAGCATTAGTAGCACGTTCTTTGTTTTAACTTGAAACAAATTGAAACGTTTGTTGATTCTTTTCCATATTCTTGTGCGATGTACTTATTGTTAGTATTTTATCGAATGTACCAACATATATTGTAGAAAGCTGTCTCTCATCACCCCGACGACTCCAAGGCGAGTTGCTGGCTGTGGTTACCAAACTGCTCTATCCGTACTCTTCAAGGTGAAGCCTGAGGATTTCTACTCATCTACCTTCGGGTCCTATGGAGTGAGGGTAATTATGTTTAAATTTCTGAAATGTCACTCTTTAATTCTTAGCGTCGCACGGGCCGTAATCAGATGATAGACTTATTAGCTTAGAGGAATGATAAAGTACAACACGGCTTAACAAGTCATCAATCAATAAAACAAGCAACAGTTGTTTGTTTATATAAATATCAAATGAATGTCACAACCATTGTTCTTACTGTAGGTATCTTAAGTTCAACCTACTTTAACCTTTTTGATTTCATTAGTAAATTATCCAAAAGACTCTTTATTAATCCAATGACGTAGTTTTAGCGACTTCCGTGGTCGAGGGGTAAGGCTCTCGTCTAGCAATCCGAAGATGGCGAGTTCAAATCCCGGCATGCGCAAATTAATTTTATTTGATGGATTTGTGTTATTTCACAATTTATTCATTTAAAAAAATTTATAGTAAATTTGCGGCACGTCCCAGAGTGGAAGACACTTTTTTCCTGATACCTGTGAAAGAATTATGATAAAAAAGATGCTTATTAAAGAACCTCTGACTTGGTAAAATGCTTAAGACTAGTCTTAAGCATTTTACGTAAGTAAGCGTTTAAGTACTAGCACGTTTGTAATAATTGCAGGTGTTAATCCAGTACTCGTATGAGTTCCCCGACGAGAACGCCTCCACCAATCTGGTGGGCAGCAGCGCGGAGGCCTTTTTCGCCATCGCGCCTGAGACCACCTACTCCACGGCGGGCATCAACAGCTTCTCCGTCGCCAAACGGAACTGTGTCTTCGCTAGCGAGCGCAAGACCTCCACCTTCATCAAGTACACGTTTACTAACTGCCTAGCCGAGTGCCGGAGCGACATAGTTTTCAAACTATGCGGGTGCGTGCCTTACTTCTTGCCAAATAATGGTGAGTCTTAAACCATAACCGTTATTTAAGTACACTATACATGCGACAACAGTTTCTTCAATGCCAAGCACCGCCTTTTCACCGTAGATCTGAAGATACACCATCGATTGCCTGGCTGAGTGTACTGCGCAGATACATGCCTTCGTTCTAGCTGAATAATGGTGAGCCGAGTTTACATTATTGCAGCATTTTATGAGACTTTTAACTTGACACTCACGGGTATCATAACTCATTCACTATCTTCCATGCTTTACTTACTCTCCCACTTCCACAACATAAGTCCCCAAGTATCTGAGACGTCTTGCCATCAAGATTAGATATTGGCACCACAAATTGATAAAAATCATAGACACATATTGTAAAACACGAATGTTTTCTTAGGGTTTTATTTCTATACTGAACATTTTTATTGCAGGATCCCGGCGATTTTGTGATTTTCGGAATGTGAAATGCGTTTACGAAGCGAGAGGTTAGCAACTTTGTTTTGTTCTTTGTGCGTACAATTTATCATCCAAAATTTTATGGAAATTCAACAGTTTTGATTTATTTCTTCAGATTCATACATCGGATCTATTCCAAATATGAACAGCACTCGGTGCGATTGCACAGCAGACTGCCAACATTACTCTTACCCTATTGAACTATCGAGTGGGAAACTTACGGCCACAAATGCGTACAACTCTCTGAGCTTTTTGTAAGTATGCTAATGAAACACAATAAAAAACCAAAATGATTGATTTAAAAATAAGTTATAGATAAATTTAATTCTTTTAACAAGCATCTGAAAATTCAAACCATGGATGTATACTGTGTATTCCAATGTTTAGATTTTCTAAAAGGACAGTTCTCGCCATCGCTTGAAGTAATTTATATCTTCGGTATCTTATATCTAAAAATTTTATAAATCTATATTAAATTCTTGAAATACTACAGGTTATTAACGACATGTTTAAAACCGAACTATATAAATACAACACTAATTGCAACGTTCTATAACCTAATCCACAAAGTATTTTGTTCTCGCTCGCACGGACGATGTGATTATATCATTATTCAACCACAAATTTTATGATCCGTGAATTATGTTTAAATTTGACGACTTAATAGGAAACAATGTATGCTTTTCCATTTCAGTAAAGATATCCATTTAACAAATCAGTCAGTAGCGCACGTGTATTTCAAAGACTTGGTTGGAACCCGTTTCAGGAAGGATGTGTACATGAACTGGCACAATTTATTGTGTAAGTACAAATGAACCTGCTTCGCCCACCTCGGATATGAAGCAAATGTCTTAGAATCAATTATACCGCTGTGAAACCCAGATCAAATCCCTTAGACCTCTAGTACCTAATTAACTGGTCATAACGCCATTTACACACATTTCTCTTGGCACATAATGCTCATTTTCATTCATACGTCATCACAAAAAAAACTCTTGTTTTAACGGTGACCGGATAAATCATAACAATGATAATTCATCACATCTTAAAAAAGTTATATAAAGTCGTGGAAAGTGATGAAACAAAAACTTTATTAACTGGGTTAAGTAGGTTAGGTTAGGTTTAAAAATGATTTTTTTTCATCGTTTCTAATGACTTTATATCACTTTTTAAAAGTGTGTTGAATTTTCACTGTGTTGAGTTATCATGGAACCGTTTTAACATACAAATAAATCAAATATATCCACGATTGTTGTTGTGCTAAAACATCTATTCAGAAAGTAAATACATTAAATAAGTCTAAATGTGGTTCAAAAACAATTTGTTTTCAGCTACATTTGGAGGACTTCTTGGACTATTTATTGGATTCAGCATGGTGTCTGGATTCGAGTTGTTCTATTTCTTCTCTCTAAGGCTTTTCTTCGATATGAAGCAGAAGAAAAAGAAACAGACAGCTGTTGTCTCAGTAGTCTGGCAAGAAAACATGCATCATGACACAAATTTGAGGAAACCTATTAATTTTGAGAGCGGCATGAAAAAAACTGAAAAGAAATGGGTTAAACCAGTCCAATCCCAACGACATAAAATAAATAATAAATGAATTCAGGGAATATATACCAATTACATAAAGTGAAGTATAAAAAAATTGCAATGGTCGAATTTTATAGACAAACATATTCAACTTTTTTTTAATGCTGCGTATACTGGACAAAGCACTCTCTTTCCTTTCTAAAAGATATATACGATTCATGGAGATTATATTTCTTGAAGATTATTCTTGAAGATCGTTTTAATACGAGTACCTAATGGTACATATATCTTTTCGAACCAAACAACGAATTATGTGAAAGGATCACAACTGCATTTGCGGTTGCTTCGTTCCTTTTCCATGAGTTGAGGTACAGCTCGGCAGTTCGGCTCCCGTATGTAATATGTACATACACATGAATTATTTTAGTCTGCTTTATCGCACTGAAATATTCCCTTACTCTGCCCAATCTCTTGGAAAATGATGCAGATATGAGAATTAATAATTAAAAGTATTGAAATTCTTATTGCTTATGTAGATATTATGTTTAAAATGCGTGTAATGATTATTTTGTGTAGATTATTGAAAAAACTCACCAATGGTGACAGGAGTTGATGTTTTGTATAATTAACGCTGATTATTAAAATTACACAATTTTTTTATTAACAAGCTTGTTTTAATTCTGTTTTGTTATTTCACATATAATATATAGTATATTAACGGCACGTTCCAGAGTGGAATATACCATATCAATATAGCCATGGTCTAAGAAGACCAATCAGAATTGAAACGTTGCTTGAAATAGCTTAGGTCGTGTTTAGTGACTAGATCTTAATTACCAGGTACTTCCCTACCTCTTCTCCATATCCTTCCCCATCCCACTACCTTCAGAATCACTACATACCCCAATTGGGGACGCCATAGTCTCACTGGCTCCAGAGGGTTAGGAGCAGTTGAAACTCTTGTGCGGTATCACATTAAAAAAATGATGATGGTAACGAACAAAATTAGATTATCTTAACGAAGCAAGCAGCAGTGAAGGAAGGGGAAATTATCGAAGTACAATTGACGGTTATACAGTCGTAGATAATGCTATCGCTGGTGGATAATCAGTTTCTGGATTGACAAGTGAATTTATTGGATGTCAGGCAGGTATATATCGGGTAGTTACAGCGATATGTTTTTTATAATGTTAATGTTTACAATTACCTACACGAAGTATTGCTTAAAGTACTTAGACATCGCTTTAGGTGTATTTTCTAGTAGAAAGATCACAGCTGAAATGATCTTCCTAAGCTATATTTGAGGAAAACCTAGGTACTTGATTTGAATGTCACAAAATTGAACCAAGCAGGTTTTGTATTACTATAAATGAATTATAGCATGTGTTTTATATTGCTTAACATCAATAGGTTTATTGAACCGATTACTTGCTTTTCCAATTCGGCAACCGCCGATCCTGCTTTCTGTGTCGCAGAAGGCCTGAGAAGCTGGTATCCTCGTCAAGTTGAATCACTTCTCGATGCGTAGCGTTTGTTAATAAGAATAAGATTCCGGCGGCAATCACCGTGTGGCGCGGCATCTGCGCATGAATAATAGATTGGGATCGGCAAGATGGCGGCGCTGCTTTTGGCGGGAGAAGGCCGGCGAGCGGTGCTCCCTACCAATCACGGCGGGGGGAGTCCCGTGCGGTTACGTCAAATGGTAACAATACGAATATTACGCACAAGTAAGATAGCTAGACGTTTTGCTTCTTGTATTAAATTTCAGGAGGATGTTGGGAATCTTCAGTATGTGGCCAACAGAATCTAAGGACATCAGTATAATACGATATGGCTCTACCTCTTATCGCGTATTCTTGAGCAAATTTTAATTTTATCTTCCGTTGGTAAAAATATAACAAAAGGTAAGTAATTAAAGATAACCCTGGGTATTAAGGGAGGAATTTAAAAAAATGGATTTTAATCTTCAGCAATGTACCAAGACTACCAAGATCATTTAATTTTCAGATCAAATAAAAATATTATTATAAGAATAAATAATATTATTATTACCATTAGACATATTTAACACATCATTTAATAAAATACAAACACATCTCAGGCAAATTTACTTCTGCTAGTAAAACTAGTCCGATTGAACAAGCTACCTAGCTCCACTTGGACTTATTTTATTTATTTATTATGATCTATTATGATCTGAAATTAACTTAAGTGGTCAATTTATTTAGACAAGAGCAATCGGCTCCTGGGCTCCTGATAAGACAACCAAATCGATTAACTTTTAAATAAACAATTTAGATATTTGAAAATTTTCAATCAATTTCAACCGAAGTAAGATAAATTTGACCTTGCTTCGGTCACACAGACTCACCAGCAAACATTTCTATCTTCTTATCTCTTCAGTAGTATTTCCAGTCCTGTTTCAGAATCTGCTATTTTTCTATCTACTGTATTATAATGTATTTTGTTTTTATGTTATTTTGCATATTTAGATGTTCTTTGTCTTTAACGAAGTTGAAAAACCCAACATTTCCAAAAAAGTCAAATAATTAAATGAACATGAACTTCGCGTTATTAAAACAATGTGTTAAAAATGTATTGATAATTATTTCAATTTAAAATTCATCATTCCTACCGATTGGCAAACTTTCAAGGTAGTTTCACTTTTTCGCACTTATAAAAACTCGGAAACAGGCTGCATTTTTTTCGTTGTTTACAATAAATTATGTTACTACACGGAGAAAACTAATTGATATGAAAAACTGTTAATTTATTAAAAATTTGGCCAAATTATTGGTTTTCCCGTTGAACATTGGACTGTGGGCCAATAACGAATGAATTGAAAGAGTTCCTAACAAAGTATCAGTCTAAAGCAAATGTTTTGTGAGGACGGTGGAACACGTGTTTGTACAAATACTGATATTTATACTGACATACTTAAATTGTAGTATTTCGTCGGAAAATGACACGTGTTCTCGATATATTATTTTACCAGGAGGTTTGCATGTTATCAATTTTTTAACACGATGATTTTTCTCCGTGTGGCTACGAAATAAATCAATCGCTTTGTGTGATATTAATTTAGAGATATATTTTTCATATACCTAAACCACGACGTTCGGCACATAGGCCTATGAAAGGTAATATCTAGGAATGTTTGTGAAAGATTTAAAGCAAATATTTACGCATAATTTTCTGTTCAACGGAACCACCGGGTAGATCTAATTCAAAACACAACTTGTCTGTTTTACATAAACCAAAGCAGAATTGTAATTTTCATCATGCAGAACTAATACGGCAGTAGAAATAGAAAATAGTGTTCTTGTAAAACGAGGTGAATGTGGAACGATCCGTTGACCAAGCACCAAAGTACTGCGTAATTAAACACCACCTCGGGGCGGCGTCATAAAAATGCGCATTAATAATGGGCGATCCCTTGCGGCCGGCGGGGGTCGAGGCTAGGAGAAAATTTGAATTTCAAAATGGCAATATTCAAATCGGGCAGGAGCACGGGTACAGCCATCACCCGCCCATTTGACGGTTACTCATAAACGTAATGGTAGTTGTTCAACGTTCATCCCCCGTGCAGTGGCTGGCATAACCCTTCGATGATTAGAGCGCCGTGTCATAACATCACGACACGGGGAGGCCGATCCCGCATCGGGGAAAAAGCCGAACCAGAGGTGCACTATCTACGGAAAAGCGCAGTCGTTTTTATCAGACATTTTATCTCTGGGAATTTTTTGACTGTACTTAATATTATGTGTCACAAATAGGGAAAAATCTGTTTATGTAATACAGTGTTAGAGTAATATTGTTTTACGTTAAACATTAAACAAGTTATTGCTTTGAAAAAATCTTACACTTTCATATTAACCATATTTATTTCATTATTAAAATACCATGTGCCACTATTATAATTATTAAAATGTTGTATTGCGATTCAACAAAAACTTGCATGATATAACAGTTTTTATTTATTTCAAGAGCGTTTCATAAAAAGCTGTTTTCTGTAAACTTACATAACTGGAGTTACACCACTATTATTGTAAGTGACACATATATTGGTTCCATTACAAAACAGAACGTTGAAGAAAAATGGAATAAAATCACCTAACCTAATCTAACCTAACCTAACTTAACCTATCCTTACCTAACTAAACCTTACCTATTATTTTACCTAATGTTCTGTTTTAATTTTTCCAGTTTGCCACATATCATCACACATACTTATTTCGGTTGTCAGTGTATGCGTAACATGAAATATGTCTGCGTATTAGAATTTCTGCGTGAAAAAAGTCACGAAAACGATATTTTTGATTTTCAATATTGTAACTGGTTGTAATTTTGACAAGCAATAAAGGAGCACCATTTAAAAATAAAATCTAATTTTGGAATTTGGAATGAATGTGGAATGTATTTGCACGTTAGTATGTTATGTAGGTACATTTAAATCATTGAATGTTTTCACAAAAGGAGCCATCCTGGTGAGCCATCCGTAAAACACGTTTTTTTCAACATTTCAAAGAAATCTAACTTAGAGAAATCCGGACTTAATTTATTAGAAAACGATAACTCAAATAAAAAAAGTTATATCACAAAATCGTCTCCAAATGTGATGTGGATTTTCCACATCACGTTTCGACGAGTTCACAGTCACTGTGTACAGAAAGAAATAAAAATATACAACCATATTTTCTACTGATTTCTATTTTACAAATTTGTTACTGATATCTTTACTTAGTGCGTACTACTAATATTAGTAATAAATAACATAGTTTGAGAGATGTGCGTATATTTGGGTTATGCACCCCTGCCCCCGCTCCCACCAGCGAAAGGGTTACGCGTTTATTATGATTGCGTACATGAATATTTCACAGCTCATTACGTGTTTGAGAGTAAGAAAGTCCTACCTAACTACGGCAGATTATAGGCAAACATCACGGTTTATGGACATTGTGGATGTGGCGTTGTTCCCTCGGAGCATAGAGGCAGATTGTAACCCAAGTCTTAGGGTCAGATGAAGTATTGGGGTGGCAGAACCGCATTAGAAAAATTATTTTCATATCTGTTATATTAAAGCGCATCTGTGAGTGTAAACAGTTTATGATTCTAATTTGAAACATGTTAAGAGTGGTAGATGCTCTCAGTATAAACCTGATGAACACAGAAATGAAACGTTGCTGGACCAGATCTGCGTGCCCAAGAATTTCTCCATCTTCTTCTCCTTATATTGCCGCTGGTTCTGGTTTGTGGGAAGCAGTTGTTCTGTCTTGGGCTTGGCGTAAAAAAAGTATTGAAATTTGACCTTAAGATTATATTGTGTAACCAAAGTATCTGGATGGCGACCTTGACATATGTGGAAAACTTATTAATGATATAGTAGCGCATAAAAAAATCAAAAAAAGATTTATTGCACAAAAATACAGAGTACAAAGGGTGCTTATAGGTTACATCCTATTTCTTCCAGCTAACCATAGTGAAGTGAAGCAAAGTGACAGACCATTCCAAGAGCATGTCGAAAGCCTTTAGTATTACATTGAACTCTGGATGAATTCGCTGATTTAGAATGTTTTTCAAAATCAAATACTGTTCTCGAAAGCAGATGAACGACTTTTACAAATGTTGGTATCACATAAAATTTAGTGCCCAAACAAAAAAAAATAATTTCGCGTACCGATGGTTTTTATCTCGTTAACTGTAATTACAGCTTTGCACAAATTAGTTAATTTGCCTAATTAGATAAAGGTATTGTAAAGGTTAATATCACTTTTTTCTTTTGAAATAAAAATATTTATTTAAAAATTTGCAAACCCTGACGAACCCGGGTTGTAGAATTATTTAAAGTGGTCATTGTTGTGCAAACTAAAAACGCTGTATGCTCCATTTCTAACTCATTTTTAAATCACATTTATCACCGTAATACAAAAAATCATAACTTTTATGAGATATATGTCTCCCAAAACACTGTTTAATGTCTATGAAAAATATCTCAAAAAACTACTCAATGGGTTAATGCTTATGCTAGAACGTTATTCTTCCACCAGAACTTTTTTTAAGCATTAAAAGTTGTTACCTATTTTGAATACATCATTTCAATATTATAAGGTCAAAATCTCTTCTAAGATTTTCGCAGTTTATTGTCATCTTCATGCGCAATTTCAACATCAATTTATATCATTCTACATACTGAACGCATTTCAAATCTTTTTGTATTAATATATCGTTTCCATGTTTTTTTTTCGTATATTTTCCACTTTAGGAAATCACTTCTGGAAAATGTTTTTTATAAAAATGTATCGAAAATGTATGCAATACTGTGGTTGGATGCGAGTTTGGGTACCGCTGCCCCGGGAACTATTTATATCCAATAAATAGCCAACACTTCTGCCATAGGTCACTCCAAGTGGTTCGCTACGCTTGGTGATTTAACAGGGGTGACCGGGATCATCGGGCGAGGTGTGTTCAGGATGTGCCTGCCCGCCAACTGCGTGGAATGCTAGATGGGAATAGACTGGTTTAGGAAGACCTTTTGACCTCTCCAACTGTCACCTCGACCCATCGCCTTGCGCAGCAGCGGGAGGGATATATTCATGGATCCGTCACTCCCGGACACACTGATCCCTAGATTCCTACCCACCCGTCATTCATTTTTCCTTCTCGGAAATTCCTCTCTTTCTTTAAAAAAAATCCTTCACACAACATCCCCAAAGATGACGCAGTCAAAGTGTGGGATAAATGTTAAAAAAAGCATAAACTCTACAAAACATATTATTTTCCCCGATGGCAATAACTTGTAACAGATTATTTTTTAATAAATAAATAGCATTCTTAAATATTTTTCTTTTCTTATTTTAGTTTTAAATATCATTTCTAAACGAAAATTTGAAACAGAAAAATCAGAAAAGGATACCAAAAAAATACGTAAAAAGATATACTGGTATCGTTATATTGTTAAATTAAATCGTTAATATTGTCTTACAATACAATGAAGGGTTTTACTCATTAACTTATTGCGAAAATTTAATATGTATTTATTAATTACCTTATGTCCTTATAGACTTTTACAATATGCTAATAACTTCAACTGATCATCAGGCAAGCATTATTTGACATTCTTATAATCGTCAATGTTATTTCCGTTCGACTCTGCATTGGGTAACACGAATTTTGGAGAACTTGTGATGGTAATATTCATCTTGGTAGTGTTGTACGAATAATATTATTTTTGAATGTACCTATTAAGACTATATGCATTAGAATCTTGATTGGGTGGAAATTTGGAAATACTAATTTTAAAACAAAAGTTATTGCAAGTTATATTATGTTATTATTTTCATTAATCATAATTAGATACAAACAAAGGAACATGAAATTGGTATTTTGTTAAAAGTGTTTCAAATGTCAAGACAACACCATTCTGATGTCAAGCAACGTAACCTTTCGATTCTGATTTGTGGTATTTCCATTGTGTGAAAATGAATGTGTTTACTCCATAATTAACTGCGGATATATTAGTTTTCAAAATAATAAACAAAACTTAATGCACCATTTTTTTTATATTTCCGCGTAACTCTTATAATTAAGTGTAATCTTAAATACAACCTTGTTTTCTACATTATTTATATTCCGGAAACCCAAAGTTACAGTCAACCTTAATTCATTTAGGAATCTTTAAAGGAAAAACAAAAAAAACTATTTATATTTTAACTAGTCCAAATTGCAAGAATTAAATAAAATTCGGACTTATTTTGAAACATTTGTGCCTACTTCACACAAATATAAACGAATAAATATTAGCAAGCAATGACATATTAATTTTCTTAATAAATATGTTTTTCAAACCAATTTTTTTTATTTTTAACATGTAACAATAAAAAAATGGCAAAAGATGGCGTTCGAATATTAATTTTTGAAAAAATTGTATACGGATTTTCGTAAAAAAGAACGTCTGCATCACCGCATTTGATACCGGTTGGCATGGTGGAAAAAAGTGATGTAAAGATCGAATGAAATATAGCATTTTCCGCTTAAGTAACTTATAATATTAAAATATGATTATGATATCTTCCCGTATATGTTATAGGTCTTTCATATGACAACTTTAAATTTTAATTTAAAAGAACCTTTCATCCAAATAAACTTCAATATACGGACTAGAATACAATGTTGTTTCCCTCTCTCAATTTAGAAACGAACTCAGCGATATAAATATTCCCGCATTAAAAGTTCGCCACTCAACCTGAAAAAAAATCATTCTTAGCGAAATAAATAACTGCGAGTATTTAGGAGTAAACGCCTTTCAAATGTAAATCCGGAGAAGCGAACAGCTTGTGTCGCAGTAATCCTCCCTTGAACAATTTTAAAATAAAATAAATATGCCTCCTTGGAAGAATTAGGAGGGTTTAAGCGGAATACTTTTCTCTGGAAAACTCTCATTTTGCAGCGACGATATATCAAAAAATAAAATCAAGAAATGAGAATGGCCAAGTTTTAGGTCGAAAATAGAGTTAACTCAAATGGTGTGTATTGATATATATCATAAATAATATAAACATAGTGATGCATGTATATTATGCAGACTGTCGCTGAGCCACGACCAAACTGCATGGATGGTCAAAGCGGTGGAGCCAATTAAAATTGTGCGTTTAAACAATGGTGGGGCGACAGTGAATATGCACTTCCGACAGTTATAACCATTCCAAAGGGAAACATGATGTATTTCAATTCAATCAGAATAGCGAAATTTTCTTATACATAGATAATACTGCTATATTTTACTTTGGCGAAAACTTAAATAAACTTCCTTGAAACACAACTGGATCTTTATAAATTAAACAAATGACTAAATATATTAATTATTTATATTAAAATTGCAAAAGGAGTGACTCTAATTTGGGTCCTTGAGGAACTCCCTAGTTTATGTTACTGATTTTGTTATCTAAGCTGAAATATTGAATTCTGTTGTTTCGATACGATTTAATAAGTTGGAGAGCGGGACCAGTTACACCAATTTTTTTCTGTTTTTTTAGTAGTACCTCATGACTCACTATGACGAAAACGATGAATACCGTCAGTGAATGGATCACCTCGTTGAAAATGACGATCGGTTTCCGCCCGGCACCTGACACTAGTCGGATGATTTTTTCAACAAGAAAATAAAACAAATTATGAAAAATTATAAAAGATATAAAAAGTACAGGCAATTTTAAAGTTTCTAAAAAATCTTTCGAACTAGTTTGCGACACCCGCCCATAGTTCCCTCTTACCCCGCAGAAGTTCAAAGATATTGGGTAACATCGTTTATTGATTATTATATGGATTAAAAAAATATGTAAATTAAATTAAAAATAATTATTTTAACATTTCATCAGTAGGTGCATATCGAAGTAAGCCATCGGAATTAAGAATCGCTATTGTACTAGTACTAAAGAACATTTTTTTGTACTTTATTTTGAATTTCAAAAAAAAGGTAAATAATCATTATTTTGTGTCCAGTTTCCATCCCGTACACCATAAGCAAAAATAAATTGCCTGTTTATATGTATGTACCAACTCTCCTTTGAATTGGGAAATTTAATCAAATTTCGTTTTTCATCGAAACAGTTGAAAGTATTTTTAATCCCTTCCGCTGACGATTTATGCCATTGAAAAAGTATTTAGTACGAATCGATTTTATTATAGAAACAGAAATGTTTGTACAGGGTGGGGCCTAGAAACATTATTTTTTCAAGGCGAATAAAATAAAAAAAAAGGATTGCCGAATTTCATAATTTATATAATTTAATTATTTTGAAATGATGAAAAAACATCATTTTAAGTTTTAAAGAAAACATCTGTATGGTCGTGACCGCCGTTCACTTATACAACCGATTTCTGAATCTCCTCTCTACAAGTTCCAAGGGTGTGCATCGGAATTCGAGTTGTTTTCTGTCGAATAATTAGATTTTTTTATACAGGTATATTTCAAGGCCGAGGTTTACAAACACTTCTCTGTAAACCTGCTTCAACTGAAGAATCTTATTCAGCAGTAAATTGACCGAATTCCAGTGGATATACAGGAATGTGAAAATTTAGAAAACGGTTCCATGATAACTCAACAAAGTGACAATTCAACACACTTTTAAAAAGTGATATAAAGTCATTAGAAACGATGAAAAAAAAATTAAACCCAACCTAACCTAACCTAACATACTTAACGAAGTTAATAATGTTTTTGTTTCATCACTTTTCATGACTTTATATAACTTTTTAAAGATGTGATGAATTATCATTTTGATGAGTTATCCGGTCACCGCGTTAAGTATACCTCGGACGTCCCCGATGTCTTCTACCATTTAAACAACAAGAACAAACTTTGAAATTTTCTGCGTTATCAGTCGACTACTTTTCGAGTTTTGCGAGCTCAAACATACGCAAGTTGATTTTTTATATATTGAACTAGCTGACACGTAGGTACCCGGTGTTGCTGAGGGTAATCCTTAGGATACAGACATATACCATCACGAACTTTTATATATTGAACTAGCTGACACGTAGGTACCCGGTGTTGCTGAGGGTAATCCTTAGGATACAGACATATACCATCACGAACTTTTATATATTGAACTAGCTGACACGTAGGTACCCGGTGTTGCTGAGGGTAATCCTTAGGATACAGACATATACCATCACGAACTTTTATATATTGAACTAGCTGACACGTAGGTACCCGGTGTTGCTGAGGGTAATCCTTAGGATACAGACATATACCATCACGAACTTTTATATATTGAACTAGCTGACACGTAGGTACCCGGTGTTGCTGAGGGTAATCCTTAGGATACAGACATATACCATCACGAACTTTTATATATTGAACTAGCTGACACGTAGGTACCCGGTGTTGCTGAGGGTAATCCTTAGGATACAGTCATATACCATCACGAACTTTTATATATTGAACTAGCTGACACGTAGGTACCCGGTGTTGCTGAGGGTAATCCTTAGGATACAGTCATATACCATCACAAACTTTTATATATTGAACTAGCTGACACGTAGGTACCCGGTGTTGCTGAGGGTAATCCTTAGGATACAGTCATATACCATCACGAACTTTTCTGTAGGCCTTTTTAAGATATACAATTCCGTAGTATTGTTAGTAGTTAGCAATGTGAGCGCCTGAAAATATTGTTTTACGACTTGATTACAAACCATCGACTTTTTTCTACTTTCTTTAAATATAATACGCATGTATTTTAAATACAATAATATATGAACCTTCTGGAAAAAATTCTCTAAATAATGATGAAAACCCTATCAAAATCCGTTGCGAAGTTCAAAAGAACTAAGCGAACCAACAGACAGACGCGGATTTCGACAATATTTTTTACTATTTAGAGATTAGCACATTTTAATTTTGCTCACTAATCATAATATTAAATAGTTTTATCTCATGGCTTACCACTTTCAGTATTTAATTTGTGTAAAAATTATTATGTTGTGTTATGAAGGGTTCTATGATAACGCAACACAGTGACAATTCAACACACTTTTAAAAAGTAATATAAAGTTAGAATAATACACAAATAACTTTGTTTACATCACTTATTTATATATATAACCTCTACATGTTTCATGAAAAATGTTCGCATCATCAGGAGCAAGTATATACTAAAGTCAAAAATTACATATAGATAAAATATTTTAAAATTAAAATATAGATTAAATATTTCTATATTTAATTTTTGACTTTAGTATATACTTGCTTCTGATGATGTGAACATTATATATCATCACTTTAGTATATAGAGGTTATATATATTAAAGTGATGTAAACAAAGTTATTTGTGAATCATTCTAGTAAATTTTTTTCAGAAGAAAGTCATTAGATGAATGATTCATAAAAAAAATTCAACCTAACCTAACCGTTCGTGTGTATAAATTTATTTTGGATATAAAATTATCTGGCTTATGGTTTAAAATGTTTTTATATTCCATTATTCTGTATTATTTTTAAGCCGTTTAAATGTGTGATGTGTGTGTTTCCTTTTGGATGGTACTGGATTCAACTAAATGATAATCCCCTCTTCACTTGAGTTGGTAGAAAACGAGCTTTCTACCAAATACACTAATTAGTTGGATAATTGTTTTTCTAAGTTTTGTATGTGCTCAAATTGATTGCATTATTACACACAGATCAGTGAGCAACACCTTACAGATGTTTACTTTAAGATCGCAGGATTCAAAACTTGAACCTTCGCTCTTTTATTATCCCGAATATATATATATACATTTATGTACATATTTTTTTAAATGAAAAACTAATGTTTTTACGACAAGGTTAAAAATATCACCCGAGTAAAAAAAATGCCTACTCGGGAGATATTTTCAATTTGTATTGATATTACATGCGACTAATTATTGCTTATAATAATTTATTATCCTTTAATTTGCATAAAAAACCATGTCTTATAAACATTAGTTTATCATTAAAAAAATAATAATATTTTTCAAGTCAAAATATTTCACCAACAAATGTAGATGTAATATATCTCGACGCCATCTAGTGGGAAATTTAGCACTAACAAAGCCTTTCCTACAAAAAAGTTGGTTGTTTACAGGTGAAAAAATATAATAAGCAGTAATCGTTGATTGAAGTAATAGTACACATTTAATTATTTGGCGGGCTGGAAATAAGCCGTGGCTCACCGGTCCAGAGCGTCTGACCGGACATCAGAAGGTGCGGGTTCAATTCCCGTCGGCGGCATTTATTTTTAATCAGAGATATTTTCAATTTCTATTGATATAACAGGCGACTAATTATTGCTTATAATAATTTAACATCCAAAAATAAATGTCTAACAGCCTTACCTTTTATTTTCGCCTTCTAAAAAAGGAAGCTTCTAGGCCTCACCCTGTATTATGCTAATCGTAACGGAAACTTCCCGCATGGGATGAGGGATTCTATTTTCTGGACATATTAATTTTTCAGCCGCTGAGCCACCAGAACAAGTCTCGTTATTTTTTGCTAAGTATAGGAAAGGTTTTGAATTAAAAAAAGGTAAATTCTATTTTTATCTAACTTAACGTTAGTGTTAAGCGCTCGAGTGGTTAAAATTTGATAAAAGGGGATCCAATAAGAGTACAAACATTTAGTAATTTTCATTTTAAGGGTGGTGGTAGAATATAAATATCTCAATCCATTAATATTTTAATGTTTTGGCGTATCATTTGAAACTACTTGTAGAAAAGGCCGTTTATGTTGTTAGCGAAAACCAACGCATTGATATTTAAGAAGATCATTCAATCTCCTTTTTTTGTATTCTTAGACCACGGTAGTGATAAATCGTGATAATAAGTAGTGATAAATAATAATACTTTTACTACAATAAATATCATAATCATTACCAATTTAAGCATTTTTAAAGTTCGAAATGTTTGTACTCACAAACACTGCGTCTGGCTATGAATATTTGTTTTTTTGTAGCGCTATACGTTGGCTAGATGACACTTTATTAAAATAAGCATTCTTTTGAATTGAATTAAATGAAATGCGAGTTTATTCGTTAAAGCATTCGTTGTTTTTTTAAATCATTTAAATCATGGCGAAATGAAAAATGCGAATTATTTAGATCAACTTATTTATGCATTGAAAATTTTCAAGAAACAAAAGAAAGTCTTTTAAAAAATATAGGTCATAACAATCATTACATCGGCATTAAAATTCATTATAAAACTTTGACCATAAATAATAATACTTTTACTACAATAAATATCATAATCATCCTACTTATCATATCCGAGTGGTAGATACTCTCAGAATCACCTTTGTGAAAACCACCCTTCAGAATTGTGACTAGATCTGAATTACCAGGTCTCCCAACCATACTCTCCGCTTCTCCTACCAAACATCTACTCCCTTAAGCCTAACAACAATACCCAATTGTAGATACTGTTATACCACTAACTCCGGACCAATGAGGGTGCTTGGATCTTTTGTGCGATACTCAAATAAAAATAAATAAAATAATACAACGCTTCGATATTATTTTTTAGTTTATTTTAATACTTTAACAATCTTAACAATGTGTGAGTGTATAATTCAATGTAGAATGTAAACCCGCTCCAAGATGGTGGTTCGGAGCCAGCAATACACATCCCCCGTAATAACTTTTAAGTAAAAATCTTATGTACGTACCTTCCGTTACCCTAAATTTCATCCGCCCCTTCGAGGTTAAAACGAACTCCCGTGTAGCCAAGCCGGCTCCATCCTGTACTTAATTCTCTTGTTATAACATAACTTCGACGCGGGGATAATAACAGTGGCAGCGGGGGAAGGTAGGGTGAGTTTTGTTATTGAATTTAAAGAGGTTATACTTTTGTGAGATCTATTTTTTTAACTACCATCTTTGACAGAACATTGAAGAAAAGTTAGGAAAATTAAGAAACACACAACAAACCGTATCTAGCCTAAACTAACCCAACCTTAACTATCCTAACCTGATCTGACCTATTCTTATATTGTGTTCTGTTTTGTTATATCCGATTACCTAAAATAAAATTGTATGTTAAAAATATTATTAGAATAATATTTTAATTCTGTAAAATTAAGATTTTCGCTGAATTGATCAAGTTTTTGTTTTTTCAAGAGCTTTATAAAAATTACTTTTCTAAGACAGAACACTGGAAAAGAGTTAGGAACAGTAAGGAACAATCAACGACTTGAATCTGGCCTAACCTAACTTGACCTTTATTGGCTTAAAATAATCTGACATATTCTTCGGTTGTGTTCTGTTTTATCACTGTTATTTTATCCCGTTATCTAAAATAAAAGAAGTCCTTAACAACGTAAATATAAACATCGTTAAAAAAAGTTTTTTGTCATGCATAGAATTGATCAAGTTTTCTATTTTTGGCAACATAAAGGCTTCTTCGGGTTTTGATATTGAACTTATAAAAAAATGGTTGACTTCGTGCTGGTGTGCCAAATTATATCCAAAATTGTTATTAATATTAAACTTATAAATTAAAATAATACACACTGTGTTGGTGTGTGAAATTTTAAAGAAAAAGTAATAATTGTTACCAGATTGGTAGATTGATAATGATAAAGAATAATGGTTGTACCGTTTGGTAACGTTGTACTGGATAGTGACAAGTGGCGTTGGTTACTCTCACTGGCTTCAGACGGTTGACAGCTCACAACAGTCACAAAGCACTGGCGAAATAAAATAGTACTATCATACATGTCTACCATTTTGACAGGATTGACCGGACTTAATACTAGAATACACAAACAAATTTACAAATACATGAAATGCAAAGTGGTCGAGTCAGTACAGGGCTTCGCTACACTCAGTCAATCAGATGAAGTTAATCCTTCTAGGAGAATAATTTAAAAATAGGTAGGTACCTAAAGATAATTGTATGTAAGCAGATACCTACATACCCGAAAAATAAAAATTATATTAAAAGAGAACCGCACTGTACTTTACTGTTGAGCGTCGAATCGCAAAATATTTTACTTACATAGGTACTTCTCAGCAGGATTCAATCAGAGAAGTAGATCTAACAGGAAGATAATAATATCCGGATGAAGATAGACAACATTTAATAATAAAAATATAACACATTCAAAAAAAAATTGTTCACTTACATTTTTACTTCCTTTGAGACATTTATTTTTATTGAAGGAAATAAAAATGAACAGATCTTTATATCTTTTATAATAAAACAATTATTTATTTTACTATTATTAAAATATACACAAATAAATATATTGCAAATTAAAAATTAAATACATCTATACAATTCGGATCAGTTGCATCATCAGATTTTTGCTTCTGTTATTTCAGAAATGGTAGCCTATTCTGTTTGTGATGGTAATAAAGTGACAATAAGCTGACAATAACTGAAACATGTGACGAAAGTCTTTGACGTAATGTTATCAAGGGATTTTGAGAATACTTCATATTGTGTGGTTCCTCGAGTGAAGTGAATCAACCTTCCCCGCACAGAGTTTTGGCGGATGGGCCGCAAGCATCACAAGGCTGGTGAGATGAAGCGTCGTCCCGTGCAAGAGCGTCGTTTTGTCTTGTCACGCTTGCTATGCAAGAGTCAGTTTTACCCTCCTAGGCGCGCCAAAAGTTATTTAACATAAAAATAATTAATAATCATATCTAAAATTCTAAGTAGCCGTCGAATGGGAATTGCATTTTTAATAGATTTGCCATAACTAATTTATTGAAATAAAAGTAATAAAGGTACTTCAATCAATATAAATGATAAAAAACAGTCGAAAAGAAATGGATTAGGGTGCGCTTGTTTTGAGATGTCATATTTGTATATTATTAATTCTGTTTCAATAATGGAGCTCAAATTTGTATTTTTTCTAAGTACCTGTGTTTCGCCAGAGTGTCAATATATCTACATACACATCTTTCGATTATTCAATACTTGAAAAATATGGTGGAGATATTTAAAGGAGTCAAAACTTACCTTGTAAAGTTCTTATTGAGAAAGGCAAAAAAATATTCGAACTTACAGTAAAGTTAATTTGGTCAAGTATTCAGATATCTTCAATTACCCTTTATATTATCATGCAAAATAACTAGGTAGGTACCTGTTGTATTATCAATCATAGTCATTTCAGTAGTCTGCGATTTGTGAAACATTCCCGCGTAATGTAATGTAACGTAAAGAAAATTGTTCAAGTTTAATAAGCTTTTATTTTGTTGTAGAGTTTACTAAATGTGTTCGTTCGACAACTAAATCTCCAATTATTTATCAACAAAAATATAATTATATTATAAATAAATTACAGACTCCTAAACTATTAGACAAATTACGCTGAAAATTTCAAAGTTTCTTCTTATAAGTGCCAGAAGTGTTTAGATAGTAGTTTGAACTATAGACGAAGTCGAGGACACCCGAGGAAGGCATGTCACGATCAAGTGACATGCCTTCCTATATATATATTATAGCCTCGTACACTCACATTTAAACTACTTGATTGAAATCTGGGGAAATACATGTGAAACATATATAAATGAACTACAGGTAACACAAAACAAAGTAATCAAAAAGCTGTTTCATTTCAAACCTAGAATATCAACGAAAAATTACATATGGAAACAAAACTATTAAAATTAAAAAAATATATATGAATATAATACATGTCTCCTTATTTACAAAATAAATAATCAACTCATACATACAAATACAGAACTCATTAAAACTTCCCAAGTACACACACACTTTACACGGCAACACGATAAAATACATTTAAACATCATACATACTAATTATGGCAAGCAATCCATTGGTTACGAGGGGAGGAACATATATAATTGCCTCCAAGACGAAATTAAAAATGAAAAAAGTATAGGTACATTTAAAAAAAAAATTTCACTTTTATGCTCAATCAACAAAAAAATGAAAGTGTATAATATCGGTGTGTAATATATTTATGTGTAATATATATGTTATTTCTAGTTGAATAAGTGAAAAATGTAATTTTCTTTTATCTAAAATAAAAAAAAATACGTATGTTTGGTAAAAACTTTACTCCAAATCATTCATACCTCCGAGGAACGCCGGGTACGTCCGCTTGAATGTTGTAAAATCCATTAAAAAGAATTTACTTGCACGTTTGAATATTTTGCGAATGGCTCCCTAATGCAGCTGAATAATTGATTCATTATACCTACGTGATTTCACGCATCACTTTTTTTGCTAATCCCAAGTAGGGTAGTTGGTGGCTGGTATTATTCGTCTATCGTCGTGGCGGAAGCTCCGATTTGACCGACATAACAGGTAATGGAGTCTGCATGAATATATTCATAGCGACACCTTGCATTAACTTGGCCGGGATAAATAAGGTATGGATTATGTATGAGCGTCACTTAGCGACGGCCCGACAGTTGACTGACGCCTTGACACCTCCTCCGCAGCCAATTTCAATCTGTTCAATTCGTTAACTGAGCGGCGCGACGCCGACGGGTGTGAGCGGACGGAGCGGGCGGGCGGAGCGGGCGGCCGGAGCGGGCACTCGGAACGGGCACCCGGAACGGGCGGGCGGAGCGCTCGGCCGGAGCCTGCTGCCGGAGCGGGCGTGCGGAGTCAGCTTTTAGATCCGTTTTAGGTTTTTATCAACATGTGATCAGCTCAGAAGTATAATAACAACATTAAAAATATACTACTAAAAGTCCTATACTAAACCTAAAGCTGCAACGCACCGAATATAGGTATTCCTTGGACCTTTCAAATGTTAAAAATCAAAGTGAGAAACTAGAACCTAGAAAGCTCATATTACAACAATAATATTTGTATTCCGGGCTTCATGTAGGGGTTGTGCAATGAAATGTAATCTATATTACGTACAATAAAGTATAATAAATAATATTACATACAATAATATACCTATAATAAATACACAAAAGAAGTAAATATATTCACAATAGAAGTAAATAAATAACACAACAAATAAAATAAAATAAAAAGTTAAGGTACATAATATATTGATTATAAAAAAGTTGAAGAAGAGTATTAAAAAAATGATAGTAATATTGACATTGTAATAGTTTCAATTCTTATTGGTCGTCTTATACCAGGGCGATACTAGTGCGAGTATCTTCTACTCTAACATATTTTTCTTACCTACTTTAGGTAAGCATAATATGAATGGTAAGCAGGATTTTTCCAGTTAGGTATTTTTCGTGGACAATTTTGTGTGAGTTTTCCAGTATTTTCGCAGTACCACATGATACAATAAAATAAAATCCATACTATCCCTTAAGATAGGTGATATGATAAGTTATATCCAAAAATCTTCTAATTGTGTCCATGGTTTGAGAAAAAAGGCAGATTGCAAAAAAAAAATGCCGATAGAAAATGTCAATTCTCAATTTTGCCGAAATTGTATGCTATTATACTAAACAAATATCCGTTTACCAAAAATCTGTTATCGTAGCTGCACGATACGATTATACCACCCAGCCAGGAACACTCCTCTCCGGGTGAGACCAGACACCGGGGGCATTGTTTTGTTAGAACTTGGAGCACGTGCTCTGAAGATTGGAAGGAGGTTGGAGTTTAATCGACCCATATACATGGCAACCTAATTAGCCAATATAGGTAATTAGGATGGGTGGAATAAATTAATTGATTTGGCGATAGTTTTGTTTTTAGCTTTCCGGATCTTCTTGCTTCGAGTTTCTGAAATTTTATTACAATTTTCTTGCGTCATCTGGCTTATTGTTGACTATTTGAAACTCTTCTTGCCTCTTATTGCTCTTTCTTGTTTTTTCTTAGTTCTTCGTGTTTCTTTTTGGTTCGTGGATCTTGCCTCGTCATGTCATTTCTTGCCTATTCATAGCTGTTCTAATACTTCTAGAATCTTATTGGTTCTTTCTCTTCTTTTTCCTTTTATTGCTCATTTTTTTTCATATTACCTCTTTTTGCTTGTCTCTTGTCTCTTTTTGCTTGCCTCTTTTAGTTTCTACTAGCATCTTCTTTGCATCTTCTTGCTTCTTCTTCTCGTTATGAATTTTTCCTCTTCTTCTCTTTTTAAGGCTGTTATTGCTCATTCAATCATTGCACTTCTTGCTTATTATTGTATTTTCAGGGCTCTTTTTTTCTCTTCTTACTTCTTTCTTTTGCTCTTCTTGCTTCGTCTTAAATATACTTTGCTTTTCTTGCCTCTTCTTTTTTCTTGTACTTGTCTGGTTATGGCATTTTTTGCTTCTTCTGCCTTTTAACGAACTTTCTTGTATTTTGTAGTATTTCATTATTCATTAATTGCCCTTCTTGCCTCTGCGTACTTCAATTTGTCTCTTCTTGCATCGTTTTGGCTCTTTTCTTACTGACACGTCTATATTTTTCTTTGGTTATTAAAATTTTAAAATCTTATATTCGGTTTTTTGCTGTCTCGGTAATAACTGGTCCATTTTTAAGTTTAGTCTTTCACTATAAATCACTTCACACTAGAACTGTTATGTCGTTGTTCTTTCGGTTCACCCCAAACACGCTACGCTTTGTGTGCTTAAGTCTATTACTATAGTTAGTTTGAAAATATGTTTGGAAAGTATTTTGAAATATATAAAAAACAGACATAACCTATTAACGGAAAGAGGTAAAATTAAATCACGAAATAAAACGAATTGCACTGATTGTAACGCGAGCATGTTTCAATATTCGGGGAAATCGATTCAACATAACTCGAAATGGTGTTTTCAATGTATATTCAGTGTAAATCTTAGTTTAAGCATTGGTGGTTTCATTACGTTAGAACTTACCTTTCATAATAAAAAAGGAGAGAAACAAGCCACTGGAAAATGAGAATTTATAGAAGAAAAGAAACTTCAGTGCTGTCTTGATGCCTGTCACAAACTTCCAGTCTCAAACTTTGTGATGTTTTAAAAAGTTCCCGGGTACAAAGGCCGCTTCGGCTATTTCATCTCGTGCCTGTTGAACTGTTTAAAATTTATAAATTGGATTGAAACTAAACTAGGTGATTTAATGCGATAAAAAGTCACAAGTAAAATTAATAGGTATTATTTTTTTAACGCTAAAGTTGCAGTTGACTCATCGTCACAGTCTCTCTCAGTCGCACACATTTAATCGATTTTGCTCCACAGGAATGAATGGAAAAATAAATTTTATTTTGCATTTAAAGATATTGTGTTGTGATATTATTTGTTATTATTTATTTCATTTCAACTGTATTACTCAATAGCAACACTCAAAGCAGTCATATAAAAAAAAATATTTTGTCAGTGTCAAAATTTAGGTAGAACATCTAATCTCACCTAATTAAAGTGTAACAACTTATAACACAGGTAAAATGGGTGAACTATCTCTGCCTATCTCTATTTGTAGACTATTGAAGGGTATAAACTTGTAACACATAGGTAAAATGGGCGAACTATCTCTGCCTATCTCTATTTGTAGACTATTAAAGGGTATAAACTTGTAAAACATAGGTAAACTGGGTTAACTGTCTCTGCCTATCTCTATTCGTAGATTATTAAGTAGTATAATATTGTAATACATAGATGAAATGGGTGAACTACATCTGCCTATCTCTATTAGTAGACTATTAATGATTACGAATTCTCATCAATTTTTAAGAAAAAAAATGTGGTCGGCTTAATGTATTTATTGTAACAGGTTATCAGCTAATATTTAATAGCGGAAATTTTAAAGAATATAATAGTCATCGATAGTAAAATATGTGATTAATTTCGGAATGGGATTAACGAGAGTGGAAATTATAATATATTCGAGAATTCAACAATAGGGACATGTACGAACTGTGCGCGACAAGTTGATTGCGACTTGAGTAAACGTCTTCTTTATTCTTCTAGCAATCGAAAGCTGAAAGTTCTGCTATCGTCTGTAATTCAACACATCGCGATAAATCGATTCTGCATAATCTATAAATAGATTTACAGCCGCACCGATTAAACGAGAAAAGCCTATTTGCTTCAACAATTCAATAACTACTCGGCGTCGATATGGCGTAACAAATGGGATTCAGTCGAAATCAATAATTGTATTTATTGTACTTATCTTGAATGTTCTAGTTTTGTTAAATCCGTATTAATGAACCAGTGCCTATGTGGTGAATTTATGGAGGAAACAATCATTTGTATAAGTATAAGTGATTTATATAAGTATAACAGCATCTGTGTAAATTATTTTGGACATCAGTTATGTACCAACCGGGAAGAAGTTAAGGATACGATGAGGTACATTTTGCACTAGCAGGTTTTAATTTGACAGGTATGTCGATTGGTTGGAAAATGGTAATTGGTCGTCGTTGTTGAGATGTGCAGTTTTAAGCATCTTTCTGATTGCTTAGGTTGGTCGTGCAGAACTAGGTACTCTCTAAAATAAATAAATAATTTCACACTAGTTTTTTTTAAACAGTTAATATGACACACGCTTTACCATTTAATTTTTTTATAATACCTAAATAGGTAATCCGATTTGGTAAAAATAACTTGCACAGTTTAAAATGGATCCCTTAATAAGTTACGTCTCGAGGAGTTATCAATTACTTTCCGGTTGGTACTGTACTGTTGATGATGATGTACTTTTTCACAGTTAGTCAGTATATTCATGCAACAAGTAATTAGTAGAGGTAAACCAGCAATACTTAAGCGTCTGTGCAAGGATATGAAAGTTACCTGAATGTATAGGCAAAAAGTGACCATAAGGTAAAGGTTATAAGTAACCTATGGTATAGGTCAAATGTTTCTAAGGGTATAAGTCACAAATGATCTGAATGCGTAGACCTTAATTGATCTAAAAATCAAAGTAACGTAACAGTAAAGGTCAAAATAACTCAAATGTACAAACAATGGACAAAAGTGACCTTAAGGTAAAGGTTAAAAGTGATCTTAGGGTCGAGGTTTAAAGTGACCTGAAGGTATAGATAAAAATTGACCTGAAACTCAAGATAGAAGTCATTAAAACATAATGGAATATGACATTGACACATTAAAGAAAGAGAACGATGTCAAAAAATTCAATTCAAAATTTCAAAATTATTGAATTTTTTTAAGAAACTTTCCTTACTCTTCTCTGCAGAAAGCGCCGGTACGTCTCCATCTTTTGCCTAAGACATACCCCCGTCTGATTATTCATTTTGCGTTCTGATTAATGGTGAACCGTTATTTAGACAAAAGTGGGGTCATTATTCACCGAATTAATACTCATAATTAACACGGGATGATTGCACAGATAATGAACACTTTCAACCCAAAAGTATGAAGCGATTAATCTCCAGTCGGCAGTCACCCCAGAGACGCCATAATTCTCAGTCATTACTCATCCCGGTGGCAAATTGAGCTAAAACGGGGCTTATAGCAGTTTTACCGAAGGTTTAACACTACATTTGAAAGATATCAATCAAATAATAAAAACAGAAAAAAATAAAATATTACAGGTAAGATATTAAAAAATACAGTATCTCAGAAATGGGAAAAACATAGTAAAATGGTGTATAATTGTATTACGTTTAACTTAGTTATTTCAGAACTAATTTGTGAAAACATGCAACTATTTACGCTTAAACATGTTCAGCTATCAAATATGTTTTCTAGATGTTCACTAGACAGTGTAGTGTAGTGAAAAATTTAGACTTTTAAATTATTTACAGCATTGAAAAATGACAAGAAAATCGCAATGAAAGTTAAAACTCTACCAAATTTTTAAGTAAAATTTTAGAATCCTATTCATTTTTTTAATACACTCTTCTAAATTAATTTTAATTTAATACATTTATCTCTAAGAAACAATTGGTTTTGAAACATGTCGATTATTTTGATTAAATATTTTATTTATTTAAATTAATATGACGCCACATAGTGAATTTGCGATTATTGAAAAACTAATTATGTATTACTACAAGTATTTCGTAGAATCTTGTATCGGAAATTACTGACATCCGATTTAGTATTAACATATCTGTTTTCAGAGAAAAACATATTAATTAAGGTTTTAGAATTTTTTTGGAATGAAGCATTGCTGGAAAATTGTTCGAAAACAATTTTATTATTTTCTGGCTATAATACATCTATTTTAAAATGGCTTTTAAAACTTAAAAAAAATGGTTAGACTGAGGATTGAACCTTCCTACCCAGGAATGTAGTCGACAACTCTACCAAGTGCGTATATGTCTGCATGTTGACAGAATGTAGTCGACAACTCTACCAAGTGCGTATATGTCTGCATGTTGACAGAATGTAGTCGACAACTCTACCAAGTGCGTATATGTCTGCATGTTGACAAAATGTAGTCGACAACTCTACCAAGTGCGTATATGTCTGCATATTGACAGAATGTAGTCGACAACTCTACCAAGTGCGTATATGTCTGCATGTTGACAGAATGTAGTCGACAACTCTACCAAGTGCGTATATGTCTGCATGTTCACAGAATGCTTTTTCATCGACATGTCTTTCTGACGAGTTTCATCTCGATCGTGGGTTAATTTCCACTTCCAAAATTTGAATGAATTTATCACAGAAAACAAAAGTGAAATTCAAAAATATATATTTTATTATACTAAATAAAGATCTTACACATAACAATGAATTACTTGAACTTTGAATGTAATATCAGTTAGGTAATTTGATAAATATATACCCACTAAAACAGATCACAATCAAATGGTATAAATAGAATAATCTTTCCATGCATCCAATACTTACCTAACCTGCTATTTCATTTTTAATTTTCTCGACGATTTATTTTTAAAATTATTTTGTAATCTTATATACATACATAGATTATATTTTTTACATCTGTGACTCTTATCAGTATCATCTTAATTAATTGTTACAGAGTTAAATTATAAAATAAGGTCAAAATTGTTAAATAAGCTATTGAACAATAACCTCTAATTTCTGAATAGTATAAAATAAAGTTGTATTCCGCATATCTTTGTTTGTGTGCCTAGTTCTTATAAACTAGGGAACTAATTTTGATAAGATTTTCACTTTCATTTAGAGAATTTCTCCCGAAAAGTTTATATATATGATACGTGCATATTATATTTATAGAAAGTAGTGAAATTTATTCTAGAATTCACAACCTCAAAACTTTACTCCAAATCCCCGAGCAATGCCGGTTCACTTCAGCGAGTTTCAAAGAAAACAACAATAATTTTTAAATTAAACAGTAACTTTGTAAACATCACTTATGGGTAAATACTTAATGCCGACCGGGTTTCGCTACAACCGTAGCCTCATCAGGGCAGTATGAGGCTACGGTTGTAGTATTATAGTAGGTAGTATTATACTGCCCTGATGAGGCTACGGTTGTAGCGAAACCCTGTCGGCATTAAGTATTTACCCATAAGTGATGTTTACAAAGTTACTGTTTAATTTTAAATTATAATGTCACATCACAAAGTAACCGCTTCATATGAAGAAAAATAATTTTTAACATTTCTATGATTCATATGGCCCACGTATTTTTTATGTATCAGAGATTTTATATCTAACCTACATTTTTATCTCTAAATTTTGTTTGAAATATTTCGAATATCTAAGGGTTTTAACATAGCGAATGACATAATATACTTTTCACCAGTTGATTCGCAAAGGAACAGGCAATAATTTTTTAAAGATTTAAATAATTACCGTGAATTATTTTTTGTGTATTATGCCGTGTTTCTCTTTATTTAGCCAACCTTTTGAAACGACGTTGTACTTCGATCATCAATGCAGATGTGAAGAATCAATGTGGAAGCGATAACGTGCTACGTTCGTCAAGACTGTTCGTCAGGACGGTATTTGGTTTGTGTTCTGAGGCAGAAACTGAAAGAGGTTGGGAAGGAAAAGAGATGAGAGAAGGTTTGGTGGTATCTAGCTATTTAGATCTAGCAACAAAAATCTGCCAAGCATCGTATCGGCTCTGAATAGCACCAATATATATCACCAACGCAAAACGGCCAAATTATCGAAAATAGCTACAGTATCTAACAATGTAATGATAATAATAATAATAACATGTTATTTTTTAGTGATAAACTAATGTTTAATGTTTTTACCAACAAATATAGATATGATATATCTCGACGCCATCTAGTGGGAAATTCAGCACTAACAAATCCTTTCCTACAAAAATAAATTTGGTTATTTAAGTGGAAAAATAAAATACATAATAGCATTAATTGCCGATTGAAGTACTTGTAATTGAATTATTTGGCGAGTTGGGAATAAGCCGACGTAGCTTGGTGGTCCAGAGCACCAGACCGGACACCAGAAAGTGCGGGTTCAATTCCCGACTGTGGTATTTATTTTTACTCTGGAAATATTTTCAATATGTATGGATATTTCAGGCGAGTAATTAATGCTTATAATAATTTTTTAAGGCGATGCACTACGTAGTAATGCAAAATCATGTGTTTTTGGTTTGAAAATTTGGTCGCCTAGAAATTTTTCAGATGCTTTAATTAAATACTGCGAGTAGAATACATCTTGGCATTTGAAATAGTCGAGTATTTTTTTCGAGTCTTTTTATAAGCCAAGAAAAACTGCTGTAATGTTTAAAATCTCCTACTTACGAACCTATTTTTTGTTATGGTTTATTGTATAATGTGGTAAATAGAGTTACTTATAAAATGATCGAAAATCATTTAAATATTTGTGAATGAACATCCACAAAATAAAATAAAAGGCACTTTTTGGCCATGTTTTTTTCTTTCATTAATCAAAATAGGTGGATGGTGTTAAGCGGGAATTTAAGCCTTATCGCCATCTACGTAAGGTGTGCTATTGATAGCGGCTCGATTCAAAATATTACACTACGTAGTGCATCGCCTTAATAATAAAATGTTATTTTTTTAACTATTATTTCGATGCAATAGCTTAATCAGTGTTACTCCCCATTTACTTTATGCTAATAACACTAACATATTCGATAACATCTCTTTCATGTACACCTAGAATTTATCCAACACCACACAGCCATATTGCTAAATTAATCGGAAATAAACTGATCGTAGATTGATTTGAGATAATTTCTAAGATAATATAGTACATTACAGTGATCTCATTAAGCGGTGCCTTATGATCTTATAACACCTTGAGAAAAGTAGGCATTAGTGTTGATTAGATGGTTTAAATCTTAACACAAGTAACTTGATTATCGACATATTATCCACTCGAGCGATTTGTGTCATATACATATACATTTACCATACTATTTAATTTATACCATTCCTCAAAATATTAATATAAAAACATATCTAACTGCCTACTTCGGCTTAAAACCAGTGAATCCACCTAGATATCACCGCTTATTCCATATTTTTAGGTTCTATAAATTTGGCACACTAAGCGATCGCTCAAAACGTTTATGCAAAACTTACCATGAAATCAACTTCCAAATACGGACCTCCAATGGGTAATTTCGTAACAAACTACCCACCTTATTCCGTCACGTCAGATTGCAGATTAATAACAGATAAAAGCAATGCTTCTTTCAATCTTTCGACTGCAAAATAGTGAACCTTCTTTTTCATTACTGTGTTCATAAACCTGTATTTTTAGTTTCAGTGTCAATTTCAAGGTTCACACACCCTGTCTAGATAATGCTTTCGGGATAGATATTTTCGAAACCCAATTTTTGGTACCAATAATTTTGATTTCAGTGTCATTTTAAAAAACTCATTGGTTTGCTGTACTTGCTCTACCGATATTTTAATCGAAGATGCTCCGAGGAACCCACTTGTGACATGATAACGGGTCGCTTGTACCACTTGTTAGTGAGTTCAACAGCTCGGCTGTGGAGTGATTTGCCGGAATCTGGTTTTCCTTCCTCCTACAACAAAGGTCTCTTCAAGACCCACGTTCACTCCTTCCTATCCTCAAAAATCCTATCCATCCAGCATCCTGAAAGATGACATAGGCCCTCCAAATATTTTTCTCATGACTTCCTATGTGGAGTTAATGCAAAAAAAAACGCGCTCGCGAAAGATCACCATTCAGAACAGAAGTGTTTGCTTGAAATAACTCTGTCCGTATTTGGTTACCAGATCTAAATAGCCAGGTACCCCCCCTCCTTTATCTTCCCAATCTCCTTCACCTCCCCACTGCCTTGAACCTGACAACATGGACTTGTTATTGCAGTTCCACTACACACATCCCAAAGGAATTTCGATGTCACAGTCAATAGTGGTCAAAAAGTGGTGATGTGGTAAAGTGTTGAATGTCACGATATCTAATTGAGCGGAACCTCTTTTAAAAAGAAATTTACTCTAAGCGGGATGTATTGAGTAGAATAATGGGCCTGTGTTATGTTTGAGGATACTACGAGATGTAGAGGGTATTTTTGAGTAGAGGAATGAGTGAAGATTGGTCTTGAAGAGACCCATGTTACAGGAGGCAGAAAACACAGAGGCCGCCAAATCGTTACACAACCGAGCTGTTGAACTCAAGAAACAAGAATAAATTAAACGTGGTGACGTGTCATAGAGGTGATACGTCAATATTCATTGTATGAATTCATTTGATTTGTATGAGAGCACCTAAATATTAATTTATATTATTCTGGGTTTTTTGCGGATTGTTCACACGTGAGTGACAAAAAACAATGAATGCAATGAAGCAATTCTATTTAATAGAAATAATATGCATATGATATTTTAAACTATTACCAAAGTATTTTCATCTCTTGTTTCACCGATTATCCAGAGCAATTGGTTGGTACTTTTTTTATTGATAAATATTGTTTTATATATGTTTTGTCTATAAGGAGATTCTTTCAAAACGCATTACAGATTTTTAAAAAATTAGTCCAATGGTTAGTTTTTTAGCAAAGAAACATACTACCTAGGAAAGATATCAAAAAAGTATTTTATGCTTTATGTCATTCTCGTCTTGAGTACGGAATTCTAGTATGGGGATATGCTAAAGCAAATAATATTAACCACTTAGATATTGACCAGAAGAGCATTATAAAAACCATACTAAAATTACCCATCAGAACCCCCTCAAAAGATATTTTTAAGTGTTTTGACATTCTAAATTTAAAACAAATATATGCCAAGAATATTTTAATACATCATTTTAAAAACAGAAAATTTCCTAATGAAACTCGGATACATGATACAAGAGCCTCAAAAAGGGATATACGAGATGTTCTAAAATTCAAGACAAGTTTTGGCCAAAGAAACTACATATATCTGGAAACCAAACTTTACAACATCCTTCCTCCAAGTTTGAAAAAGATAGAAAACATAAATAAGCTTAAGGAAAAAATCAAAACATGGGTGAAAGAAATTAATGCAGACATACTAGATAATGTATTAAAAACATCAAGAAACTAAATAACAGAAAATCAAATAAATCTACCAGTCCGCCTCAGCACAGGACTACCTAGTGAGGAGGGCTAAGAACAAACAGATGAAATATTATAGATTATCATATATTGTAACTCTCATCAAACCTGTAATTAAATAGACAGTAATAAAAAAAAATAATAATAAAAACCTTTTATCGATAAAATAAAATGTAAGTATCTCTACACCATTTATAAGCCATCCAGTTTTCCGCTTACAACAATACACCTACTATTGCCAACGCTCAACATTGATTAGTCGTTTTCCGATGTATAAAGAATACAGCGATACGCTCTCGCGGCTAGACCGCGTTGATTCGACGCAAAATATGCCCTTTGAAAAATATCCGGAGTACCTTAACTCATCACCTTCAACTAGTGGGGCTATCACTGCTCACCTTTCCACAGAACTGCCGGAAAAAATCAGAGGCTGGGCTCATAAAAATTTCAAAGGAAAAAACCAGTAATGAGGAGATGTGATAAATTTTTCATACGATAGCTTGGGTAGTCGGGTCTCTCTCTCTCTCTCTCTCTCTCTCTCTCTCTCTCTCTCTCTCTGTTCCCTCTCTCGCCACGTTTTCACTTTGGTGCGGGGGGATCACACCCGGTTGTCAGGAGGGTTGGGAGGGATGAAGGCATCAAGTCCGAGGCTCGGGTAGAATTGTATTTTTAACCTTTGCCGATCGCCAACATCTTCGGATGAGAGTATTTCCAACTAATCCTTGAGCTGGGATCAAAATATTTTGACCGTGTTAATTTTGACGCCCAAGTACCTATATATAACTAAAATATAAATATTATATAAAAAAAATTGTTGTAGTAACCGACCGAATTAAACTTTCAGCAGAAGCCGAAACAGAATTTTGGCTAAACCGAAACTGAAATTCATTTAAACAAGTTTATATAAGGACTTTACACCTAAAATATGAGTTTTTAATTATTAAACTTGTAATAGTTCATTAAGGTTAGTGACAGATAAAATGCAAAATAAAAAATAAAAGTGTAAACTTTCAGCATTTTCGTTCGTTGTTATGTAACAGCACTTGTTTAAAGTTGTGGAAAAACAATACTCGGCGCGCGGCCCGGCTTAATGGAAGGATCTACGGTCGACTTTGCCCTAGCAGGGTTTATGTTTATTATTTCTGATGAACGTATTACCAAATTCTCAAATTTTTCTAAAGGATTGCCCCAGGAAACCTGGTGCTTACCGCTAATTTTATAGTTAAAAAATGTTTTATACAATTTTCAAATCGTTTTAGATAAAATATTTTAATTGTATGGTACTGTTTTTATTAAATTTAAATAGAGGGTTTTTAAATAAGAGGTGTTATTTTGAATAACCCGCTATTTCGGTAGATGTTACTTTTGAATCTATCATTTTTTGACATTTGACAAGTAGAAACTATGCCATTAATAAAAATGGAACAATACACGCTTCAACAACGCATTGAAATTATTAAAATTCACTTGAGTGAATCAAATGCAAATCATCTTGAGTGATGAGGCCCATTTCCACCTCGGTGGCTTCGTCAACAAGCAAAATTGTCGCATCTGGGGCATGAAAAACCCAAGAGTTATTGTTGAAAAGTTTCTCTATCCTCAACGTGTGACTGTTTGGTGCGGTTTATGGTCCGGCGGAGTCATTGGACCTTTTCGAAAATGAGGTTGGAGCAACAGTTTCTGTGAATGAATTGTGCTATCGAGGAATGAATTTTTATGGCCGGAATTGGATGGTATTGATCTGGAAAACGTTTATTTTAAACAAAACGGCGCTACGTGCCACACGAGCAACGAAACCCATTGATCTTTTACGATTGAATATCAAAATAACACCTCTTATTGGAAAACCCTGTATAAATTACTTACATCCTTGGGGATCCCTTTAGAAACATTTCAGATTTTAGTAATACAATCATCAGAAATAACTAAAATGTGAGTTTCGAGAACACCCCCGTTATTAGAGTCGTATGTCGCCTTAATAAAGCAAAATTACTTTTGAAATCATTAGACTAATAATTATAAATATCTTTCTACCTAATTATAAATGGTATTATATTTTAAACGAGATTATTTTTAAAATTTAAAATAAGGAATTATACAATTTGTGAATCTCAACGATAATTCTTTTATTTATTTTCTATTTTTATTCAGGCAGGTACCATACTATTGAAAAAATACGGATAAGAAAGTTGAAATAAACACGACGATTTCATTTTTGCAAAAATAATCTTTACTGAACAACTTTACGAACAGATGAAATGCAAAAGGCTTGAGTTTTAACACGCTTCGCTCCGATAATTACTAATAATTAATTAATAGCTATAAAGGATAAACTTCGACAAAAATAAATTATATTTGAAAATTGCACTTTATAAACCTTGAACTTTAAGACAACTTCTATCAAACAGACTGTTTTAAAATAACATTTAATTTATTCTGGAGGCATACAAACTCATCCGAGTAAAGCCGAACGTGGTGCGACAAATCACGAACGCAGGTTTCTACATGTTTTTAGCCGAAACTAAAACCGAAATTCCCGCCGCACACTAGTGTATCTACATATTCAAATAAAAAAAATAATTACTATGTTTCTTCTTCTTCTTTTAGTATCATCTCCTATATATGCTGCACCCTGAACCAAATTGGCAGAACTGCAATTATACTAGTCTACCAGATCTCAAAGCCATGAAGCGCGACGTCTTCCTCTACCACGTCTTCCGTCAATATTTACTTTAGCTTATGTATAAAATAATCACAATATTACACGAAAGTGAGCTTAAAAAATGACTTACGGAAGCCCTGAAACACGGAATTACTCTGTTGATTGAAATATTAATGGCACATGAATGCCTTATTTACAATTTTAGAAAAAGAAAGTCATTAATCACTGCCAACAAGAGCCACACTAATAAAAAATACTCTCCAACAGTTAAACGGTGTTTTAATGACACTTAGACTGGAAAACCTTAGATTAGATTTGGTAGGTACAAATAAAAAAAATGTCTAACTGGGCTCCCTTTTTTATTCTCTGGGAATTTTTATAATATTTTTTAATGATTTTTTTTTATTGTATAAATGGTATAAATGAGATAAAGAGTGATGTGATAGTTTTCTTGTGGATTCTCTAAAATTCTAAATTTTGCATTCTCTCAAATTTTTCAACGTTTGGTGTAAAAATATGTGTTTTTTTCATCGTTTTTAAGATTTGAAATTATAATATTCCAATTCATGAATATTAAACATGTTTATTTAAAAAATACAGAAATTTGAATGTAATTTTATCTAGTTTCTTAAAATGGTATTTGTTTTTACATCTTCTAAAAGCATATAGCATATTTAAAATACATGGAGAAAGATGGTCCTGTTAAAAAAGTGACACCCGTTAAGTTCCTGATAAAATATTAGTCATTCAGAATATATCATGTACCATGGAAATATTCAGAAATTCTATATTTCAAGTAAGTTTGTGTAACAGATAAACAACCATCATTGGATGTGTAAACAATGTATATATTATATTTTAATGAAAAAATATTACTGACTATTTTAAATATTGAACTATTTTAAGTCAGTTCTTATTTTACGTCTCTATCAGTAAGGTTTTCATATTCACGGTTGTATATCATTTTATAAAATTTTCAACCCGTTTATTAATAAGTCTGTAAGTATTGACTGACTGTTCAAATTTAATAGAGAATCATACAATTAAAAAACTCTCCCTCAATTAGAGTTACAGATACAGAAGATAAATAATTGTCATTATTGACGCCATACTAAAGATGGGTTTGACTAAATCTTTATTAGCACGCAGCCTAACTATGCTTCTATTCGTGTAATATTAATAAAATTCAAGTATTTTCCATTAAACCACGATATCAATAACTGTACACAATAACAACATGCTATCATAATTTTCGATTACCCTCGAGGGCTCATTTACTGCATGACCTTTGGAATTGATTTGTTCCGGAACATTTCCACGGCTTCGTGAAATGCCACGGGTGTTTCATCAACACGAGATCCAATAATCATCACAAAAATAATACATATTTATTGTTGGAAGTAAAAAAAACACTGTGTCGTAAGTTGCACGATATTCGGAAATGGATAGAATTCACCAACATGAAAAGACCACGTTTTTTATAAATGTCCAAACTTTCTCAATTGTTTCATAAAATAATATATGTACGAGTATGTGCAGTACCCTTGTGGCAGATTCTAAGGTGGTAGATACTCTCAGTAACTATCGAAACATCGCTTGATATGTATTTAGCCGTGTTTGGAGACCAGAACTGTTTTTTTTCAAATGTGACATCGTACAAGATTTCCAACTGCTCCCAACCGTCTGTGGCAAAGACACTATTGCATCCCCAATTGGAGTATGTTATTACAGCCTCACAACATCCCCAATCGGGGTTTTCGTAGTCTCCAGTCGGTTGGGAGCAGTTGAGGTTCTTATGCAGTACTCGCAAACAAAATAAAAGTTGAATAGCTTTTTGAATGAACTGCAATAACTACTGATTGGTGAAATCTGGTAATGTCTTAAAGTGATTTATTTTTGCCGTGTTGCGCTACCTCCTTCTTTGGTCAACGATCTGGGCAGCATTACAGTGTCCATCATCAGGGTGGCGTTGCACTCAGTACGGAAACTTTGAGCAGGAAAACGCCCTGGGCTTTCACTGATGGCGACCAGCGCTGGCAGCCCATCCCAAGTCAGTCTCCTCTTCATCACAGAAAAAGTCTTATGTACACAATACCTGTTCCAGGGACGCTCTTCCAAACAGATTTACGAACTGGTGGCCACGAAAGGAAGCAACATCGCCACCTACTGCATCCTAACTTTCACACTTGACCTTGGATTGCGATGCGACCTCATCTAGAGTTTTGTCATTGCCAAGGTATCCAGGCCCATCATTTTTTGGTGAAATTCAGATTTCTGGTAAACGTCCGCAACAAACAGCTATTAGACAAGATGACACAACTTACGTTGACAGGAAAGCAAAGCACTGTCAAAACAGCTTCTATATATTAAAACTGTCACTGGTACGTCCTCCTTGCACATACTATTTCAAAAGTTCCCTGATGTCATACGCCCTGATGGCGCCATTAACGAAATTTTCCATTCTACTCTGCACCCCATTAAAACTATCCGTGCCCCATAAGTCGCTCCTGAAAAGTTCAAACTGGCCAAGAAGGAGTTAGATACCATAGTCCGAATGGGAATCGCCCAACCCTCCGAGAGTTGTTGGGCATTGCCTCCACAAATAGCGACTAAGAAAAACGATCGATGGCGACCATGAGGAGACTACCGCCCTCAACTCCAGGACAATTCCTGACCGGTGACATCATACTCAAGGCTTTGCACAGTCGTTATTGTGTAAGGGCGTACAATTAGAAGACGGCAATATCAACGCCATTCGGACTCTTCGAATAGCCAGTTATGTCATTCGGACTTTGTAACGCAGCTTAGACTTTTCAGCGTTTCATCGACAAAGTCACCAGAGGTGAATGGACTTCTTTTATGCTTACATCGATGATATTCCCATAACCTCGACATAATAAGAGGAGCATATGACTCACCTCAAAATTTTATTCCAGCTTCTGCAGAAATATGGGTTGGTCATCAACGCTAGCTAATGCCACTTTGACTTGTCAGAAGTTTAACTTGTCTTGTTTTTTCTCAGGGATTACACCAATAGTCCACTACAATAACAGTACAATGGCCCTCACCAAGTAGTCCGCCGAAACGAAAAGACGAACACAATCCTAGCCTCTGAATCCAAGATAGATGCAACAGCACCGGCACCAACAATTCATGCGGGATCAGACTCACTACGCGTTCTTGAAGGCATGTTCGTTTTCCGGACCGCATTGATGAGTTGACAAGCTTTTATTTTGATCGCAGACCTTGACCGTACTGCTAGAGGTGAAGTCAAGTAGTGGCATGCTTATGGTATCGCCCACAGCATTCAAAACATGCCGGTTCCAGGTAATAATTCCAAGTAAAGAACCTAGGTTGACTTGGAAACTACTGTACGAGTCGGCCGTTGCCAGAAAGTACCACGCGCTTTCTGAAGTTACAGCAGCTGGATACCAGAAATATCTACGTAACGCGATTATATAAAACGAGCGTGTCACAACAGTCAGTCTGTCCTCTTATAAATTTCAAATATATATTTTTTTAATTTTGTTTTTGTTGTGAATTTCTTGTGAGGTTTAAAATTTATCACGGCTGGTTTATCCCCGTAAATAGAATAAACCAATTATAGTGATTTGTATTTGATTATTTTACCATGTTGAGTCACCTCTTTCTTTTTTCAACATTTCGGAGAGCATTGCAATGCCCATCATCAGGACAGAAGTGTAATCAGAGAAAAACTAAATAAGAAATTACACATCTGCCCTGATGATGAACACTGCAATGCTGTCCGAAACGTTGGCTTAAGAAGGAGGTAGCGCAACACGACATAATACCCCAAAAACAAATCACTTTAATACTTTTGGCAGTGAAAATCTCAAATCATACCAGAATAAACAAATTATAAAAATGTGATAACTTTTATCTTCATTAACGCTGAAAACATTCTCAACCTTCACAACAGATAAGATGTAAGTACCATCTATATGATAGATGACATTTTCCATTTATGGAGATTTGACCGACAATATATTATGTCAATAGATAGTATTTTAAATCTAATTAGATGTGTATGGATATTTGGTATATTCCGTTTTTGGAGATTGGCCAACATTTACCTACTCTAGTTAGTATTTTCCTTGAAAACTCATCAATCAGTTTTTTATTAGCAATTTTTCACGGATTATATAACAAGTAGAAAATTTGAGACAGTCAAATGTAATAAGCTGTAAAATTTGTTTTATAAAAATGAAGCAGTTAAATCAAATGAGACATTTCGAAAAAAACGTTAATATGGCGAATATCTTTTTTTCATTAAAAACATACCACCCTATCTATGTACACAATGATAACGTAATAAAAGTTTTTCCGCTCGTTACCAAGCCAATCTCGCCGTGGAAAAATCCGCCACATGACAATAAATCTTGACATAATGGCCAGAGAATATTTGCTAAAAAGGCAAGACTAATTTCTTTAGCATCCAAAGGGGGGTGGGAGGGTCTTTGGGGAGCCGATTGCGCGGCCCTCCTTAACCAAATTCAAACATTTCGCCTTTTATTTTTAATTTGAGGAAACCGAGCGAGCGAGATTAAGTAATAAAAAAATCTTCAGCGGTGCTTAAAGCTTTGTCGTTAAGAGGGATGAAATATTAGACGGCTGAATCGTTTTTATACTTGCTGAGTTGTTTTACCTAATTGAAAGTGAAAAAGGGGAAGTATTTTTATTTTAGTGAAACTATTGAAACTAAAGAGACCTTTAAATTTATATCAACTGTTCTTTCTTAGTTAGCAAATAATTAGGATACATTTAATAATATATATAGTTTCTGTTGGGAAGTTATTTAAAATCTACAAATACCACAGTGGATACAACGATCAAAATCATAAAAACATTTTCAATGGAAAATTTCATGGTGTAAACGCTTACGTTACAATTCTAAAGTTTTTGCAGCTTCAGATAATATATGTAATAATACGAGTATAAGACAAACGGTTCCATGATATCTCAACACAGTGACAATTCTACACACTTTTAAAAAGTGATATAAAGTCATTAGAAACGATGAAAAAATTTTTTTTTAACCTAACCTAACCTAACCTTACATAAACTACTTAATCCAGTTAATAAAGTTTTTGTTTCATCACTTTATATAACTTTTTAAAGATGTGATAAATTATCATTGTGATGATTTATCCGGTCACCAAGACAAACGATGGTAGTTTTATTTTACACTTTTATAACGTGTCATGTGTTTAATTTTACAATATGAAGTAATCACAAATCTGTATAAATAAATTCACTTAAACAAAATATACATTGTGAGGCCTTTTTCACACAAAACTTTTGATTTTTGGCTAAAATACATAACCAAACTACATCATTTTTTCAATCAAAACTTATAGCAAAAATCTAGTACGGATATGTGCTAATTTATTTATGTTTTACGTTATAAAATAAATAGTATTATAAAATTCAATTTTTTATAACTTCCGAGGCAACTTTAACAATTTTTTTTTTAATCTCTGTTTACTGTGAAAATTTGATGAAATAAAAAAAATATAAATATAAAAAAATATATTTACATGGAAGTAAAATCAAATTATAAACGACCCATTCAAGTTGAAATAAAAAATGGTCTGAAATAAACTAAAATTTCATCCAAAAAAATAATGTTTTTAGATTGTTTTTCCTTATATTAAAACAGTGGGCAGGGTAAGGTTTTTTTTAACAATTATAATTAACTTGCAAAAATATGGCATAATTATCCTCTAATATGATCCGAAATGAAATAATTTAATGTCAAATCGGTACCAGAAATTTGCTATACCTACCTTTTGAAAAAAATAAATTTTCAGTTTGGTCAAGTATTTTGTTTTCAAATCTTAAAATAAGGTTTGTCGGAATAGGGCCGCCCAGCTGTTCCCCTTAATCAAAAAGATCGACTTGTTTAAAAACCAATGGTTTCTTAAAAGTGTAATAATTATACGTCTATCTTGACGTAAATTGGTTTTGAAACATGTCGATCTTCTTTGATTAAACAGTTGTTTATACAAATTTACTTATTTTATTTAAATTAAAATCGTTGAAAAAATGATGACTAATTATTCTGAATTATTTAATAGGTACATTTCAGTAGTTCTCCATTCTATTTAAGATATGCACAGTTTATTCACACATATGGCGAAATATTTTCGACCGATTACTGCACAGAACGAATGCTTAACCACATTACCAACCATTTGTCTCTGATAACACCACCGGCGTTATTACTGCAGGGTCTCCAACAAAAAGGATAAAACTGCAAACTCTGGCGATAAATAAAGGCGAAAATTAACGCCGGGAACATTTTTAGAGTTAAAAGCAATTTCTGCGCCCGCCCCCTGCGCGTTAGCGGCGATGGTGACCGCGTAGACTCGTTAGTGAGTTTTATGGCGTTTTTTAATGGTCCTCGAAAGCTCATTAAGATGGCGCCCGTTGCTTTATATGTACCGCTGGGGAAATATAGTGCGCGGGTCTCTCGCTCCCCTTTCCCCTCCCGGCACTCTTTCTCATCCTCTTCCATCCCCCCCCAACCCACTGTCCACCTCTCTTGCCGCCCCCTTAACTTTAAGTATATAAATACATTAACTGTTCTACTAGGTACTACAGGCTCTTATTAATTTAATTATTAAGTTTTTTCTAAACAAAAAAAATATTCAATTAAGTAGGCAGCAAATATATTCGTTCATTTTTTAAAAACGGTTGGTGACTACCAAACTAGGTACATGTCCGTTTTATGGTAGTTAGGTAGTCGAAATTTGATGTTACGTTATCATAAATAGGTACTTATGAGTAAAAGTACGCAGTCATCTAAGTATGGCAGATATATTACCATTTTAAACTGACACGTTAAAAAATAAATTATTGTAATAATAAAAATTGAAGTAAAAAGTAGGGCAATTAAATATTTTTTTGTACTTTCATTCATACCTAAACTACTTTGGTGGTTGATCATCAGGTACATCGACAACATTTTATGTAACATGGTGGAAATTTTTTTAAACTATATACTTGCAGTAACGGCGTACAAAATTCTTAATAATTTAATGGATAGTCCATACCTTCTGGAATGCTATAAGTTATACGTACCGAACAACTACAGCCAGGGACGGCACCATCATCTGCTATGTATCCCACGTGGCAGAACGGACGTACTGGCTCGGCATAGCATGACACGAGGTATGGCGCTGTTAAACAACGCCTCCAAGACTGTCGATATTTTTAATAGTAGCCTTGAAGAATTCAAGAGGCATATGAATGTAAAAAATCACTATTTATAACTTGTTATTTCTATTCTTTTTCTTTCATTGTTTCGTATCATTTATTTATTATTCTTTACATTGTGTAGTTGATGTTACATGTGTATTGTAAATGGACACAAGTCTGTAATACACAAATTAAAAAAAAAAAAAAAAAAAAAAAATATATATATATATATAGGTATATATATATTATGTACAATAATGATTATGATAAATTAACAGTTGGATCAATGGTTTAAATTAAAAGAATAGAATAAATATAAATGCTGTTTCTGAAAAAATAAGAAAATACACAGATTTAGCAAATGAGATTAAAAGAATTTGGCATTCTTATACTATAACAATCTGTCAAAGGATTTATACATAAAAATGCAAAAATCAGTAATTTTAAATACGGGGTTTTCCAATAAGAGGTGTTATTTTGAATAGCCCGCTATTTCTGTAGATGTTACTTTTGAAGCTGAAATTTTTTTATCATTTGACAAGTAGAAACTACGCCATTAATAAAAATGGAACGATACACGCTTCAACAACGCATTGAAATTATTAAAATTCACTTGAGTGAATCAAATGCAAATCATCTTGAGTGATGAGGCCCATTTCCACATCAGTGGCTTCGTCAACAAGCAAAATTGTCTATTGCGTGTATTGTTGAAAAGTCTTTCTATCCTTAACGTGTGACTATTTGGTGCGGCTTATGGTCCGGCGGAGTCATTGGACCTTACTTTTTCGAAAATGAAGCTGGAGCAACAGTTACGGTAAATGGATCGCTATTGAGAGATGATTAATGATTTTATATGGCCGGTATTGGATGGTATTGTTCTGGACAACGTTTACTTTCAACAAAACGGCGCTACGTGCCACACAAGCAACGAAACCATTGATCTTTTACTATTGAATATCAAAATAACACCTCTTATTGGAAAACCCTGTATATACGGTGTACCTATGTATACTTCTTTATATATTTTTGTCTTTTGTACACGTTTTATAGGGAAGACTGGCGACGTCATAATTGAAACGTCTCAGTTTACTCGAATACCATAATTTCTAAGAATGTGACAGATTTGTTAGGACCTCCAGCGATGCAAGTTCGTATATGACCGGGCATCCATATTTTATAAAAGTATATAACCATATATTATTTCCAGTTTGCATCAAATATTTTTGTTGGATTCCATGTAGGATTACGAAAGATTTTTAAAATATTTATATTGAGGGATCAGTAGGATTTATAGGTCCAATTAGAAGTTCTACCGAGCCAAACCCTCTGATATGAAAATATCTGGAGTCGGTTAATTATTTTCCCATTCGATCTCTCGTGATTTGACGTGCTGTTCTTGTATTATTTTGTATTTACTATGCTTACATAATGCACTTGTGGATTGACTAGATTATCATTTTTGGAAAAGTGTGTGGAAGGGCTTAGTTTTTCCTGTGGGGAAGATTTAACCAGGACATAAAGTCAGTGTAAGTTTTATATAACAACCAGGCACAGATGAACAATCACATCAATAGTTTCATTGATACAGGAAGGTGCATGAGGTATTACAAAATTATAAGTCGTACTTCGAATTCCAATTAGCAATACAAGGGCTTCACTAGGGCATCAATTTAAATCATCTGTATAGTTGGCATTTTATTAGATTATATTTGACTTGCAGTATAAACTACTTATGCTGCTGAAGAATGTATAATAGAAATATAGATAAAAAAGAAATAGTGTTGACGGTAACGACTATTTCCTTTTAAATCAATTATTCCATTTTGTTCATATAAAGCATATACTTTGTGATGTGACATAATAATTTAAAAAAAAAACAATAATTAGTATACTCCATTTTTGTTTTTTATACTTATGCCGACCGGGTTTCACTACAACCGTAGCTTCATCGGGGATGTATAATACTGTTTTAAACTTTAAAAATCTAAGTTCAATGCAGTCTAGTAATTTGTACAAAGTTATTGTTTTATTTTATATTACAATTAATCCTATTATGCCGACGCTAGGGAGTAAGGTTAAAACACCACATGTACTAGAGCACTATGACGTTTTTGCCATTATTTTATCCTTTCAATCGTCCATGTGATACCTCCTCAATGGTCAATTGTCAGTTGCTTTATGGCAATGTGGCCTCCATATTTGGGAAATATTCAGATGCAGAAGCAGTCGGGGAAGAAAATATGATCGGAAAAGTTGTCAAGTACCTATCTGGCTATTTAGATCTAGGCACTAAACATAAATAATTATTTTTATAAGCAATAATTATTAGCCTGAAACACTCATCCACATTGAAAAATCTCCTGATAAAAGATAAATGACGCCAACGGGACTTTAAAGCAACATTTTGATTATAAATTGACGTCTTCAACAGAAGTCATACTGAGTGGTTTTTTCCACTCCAAAACGAGGAGCAAATATGCAACATTCAGAAACATATATTTTTGTAAAAAATGCACAAAACTTTGATATTTCTTACATGTACCATCACTGTGAACCCAAACCTGTGGATCCGATTATATTAGATTCAAATCAAAGAAATTACCAATATCGTACCTACGTAATAAATATTTCAAAATCTTAAAACATTATCATTAAAGATAATAATAAAAAATCAAAACGGAACATGAAACAGAAAAAGACACAGAAAAATAAAAATATAACGGTTACAACTAGGAATAGAACACAGAATCTCTTGTCATACCGGGACAGGCGTCTTAAACCACTCGACCATTGGGACTTATTTCGGGACGATTACATATTAACAATACCATCTTTCAAATAATTTTTCCCGCATTTTTGGCATCTATCTTTTTAAAATGGAATTTTCCAACAAATTGGTTTGTAACCCATATAACGTATCGGATAAACGTATCCGATTTCTATTGAATAAAATTTTAGTAATTTCAATATTTTTGTTCGATTAAATAATATTCTAAATAATAACATTTTCATGTGCACTCTGGCGCACTAACCATCAAATCGGAATAATAATAGAGAATTATTAGTCCTAACCTACTCTAAAAACTAAATTTTAAAGTTATTTTTTTCGAAATACATTAAAACTCATACTTAATCTAATATAAAGAATCGTACTTTACTTCTTCTGCGTATTTCTTTCAAAACGCCAAGCGGAATGACTCGTTAAGACGCGGACTCAGTTATCCTCTGATGCTACCAAGAGTAGCTACCTGCACTGCACAGAAGGTGCTGTTCGCTGGAGCTTTTCATATCAGGGAATCTACTACACGGCGCACTGTTGAAGCTGCACAATTTACCTAAAATTAAATAAATTGAAAAAACATCTTCATACGTGTGATTTGCAACGTAATATTGATTACTCTGTAGTGAGCATTTACCTCCCCACAGGTGAATTTATATTTTGTTCTGTATATTTGTGATATGATGTGGTTTGATATATTGGCGCCATTGACTGTGGTTCAATATTCGCTGCCAAGGGCGCTGTTCTCGCCTCTGTCGGCCAAACGGAGAACTACTCGACACCCATAGTTCTCCAAAATACTGCTCGAGATGCTTTCTTTTGATGTAATGAAAAATATTATCAGACAACGAATTGTATTATACTGATTATGCACTTGCATATTTGAGCCCATTGTTTCGTTAGTGCATATTTGAGTAGCATCTACATTAAAATGTTCCGTAAAACATAACTATCAAAGTTTCCAGTAGTCGGATTAGAGATATTGTACATTATAATCACTAGGTCATCATAAAAAAAGAATATATCTATCGGTAGAGAATAGACTGGCACGCAAATAAAATATTGAACATCGGAACAAACGAAGAAAAGCCGGGCATCAAACCCCGGGTGCCCCGGCAAGTACCCCAGCAAGCCAAGGGTCATGGGTTCAAGTCCTAGATGTGACCACATTTTTTTACAATTTTTCCTTAAGGAATCACTAATGTTCTCTTCAATAATTAAATTTAACGATATGAGGTTTTACTCATTAAGTTATTCCCAAAATAAAAAATAAAAATTTGTTGTTGGATTGGAAATAAAGTACTTTTTACTTTAAAGTAAACAATTTCAACGAATTCACTGAATTAATTTTACAATTGAAATTTTTACTTTTTTTCAAATAAGCATAATTGTTAAATTGTATCAAAGAGTTTGAAAAGGGATCTCTGGATTAATCAGCGTGAAATTTTATGAAAATAACGAAAAAAAATCTTATTGATTAAGAGAAATAAATCCATAAATACATGGTAGAATGAACTTATTACGAGAGGGTAGTGTTTGTCATATGCAACTATCCATAGTACAAGAACAAAAAGTATTTTTGGTTACCGTGTGGGAAAGACTTAATAATAATGTATACACTATATTGTATATTCTGACACGTAAAGTAGCTCAGCTACCTACGATTAGCTTCAGTTTAGTTCAGGAGATTAATGTGAGATACTCCTCAGCCAAAGCTCTTCTTCTATATTACTACTACCTTACCCTCCCTACTCCGAACTGACTCTCATTTTCTTCTTTATCTCTGTCAATTTCAGGGTTGGCATTTTCACGCAAAAGTTCTTTCTGTATTTCCTCTAGTTATTATGACGTCATAATATAGTTGAGAATAAAATATAAATTACTAATTAACTACCCGGCTTAGCAAGAAATTCAACAATAATGTATTATTTTTTTTATGAACATTATAAAATTTAGAAGAATCAATAAAGCGTCTTGTCTTATTTTTTACAGTTAAATGGAAATGTGAAGGTTATATGCTGATATAATATGAAAAAAGTTGTTTTGAGTTTAATGATTTCAGATCTCACTTGTTTCATGGATCATTTCAAGAATTTAGTGGCCTTAAACAATTTGATTTCTGTTTTTTACTTAAATATAAAATAATTAAATGAATCCAAATTTTCGATTTGTTGTTTTATTTGCAGCGACCTCAAAGTACCACATTATACTGACCGGCTTAAAACAATCCTGAGGACGATCGATGAAATGTATTTCCACATTAACAGAATAAATTTTCTCGACAGTCCGAGTGATGGGAGGGGAGGGGGGGCGGGGGGGGAAGGGGGCTCGTGTCCGTTCGACCACTGGCAGGTAGTGTCGGTCCATCAACTGCGACGACAAGTTTTGTCGATCAAGCCCCTTCCCGAAGCCCCCCAAACGAAGTTATTTTGCTGTCGCACGGACCACGTGACACTTCCAAAAGAGGGATAGATACTAGCAAACAGAAGCTCCTTAAAAAGTTCATAGAGATGAGCAACGGAAGAGATAAACGACAGTAATTGCTACAAAAAGATTAAAAATATTGTTTTAATTTGTCGACAGTCCATTTTATTACTTTCCAACGCAACTCCAAAGTACCAACGGGAGACGCAAGTGAAAACGACCCACCTATAAAAGTATACCCTAAAAATAATCTGCTATATGAAAAAGAAAGTAGGCACAACAAGTTAAAAAATTTAAAGTGCTGTTTTATGTTGTTTCAGTTACAAATTTCTGTGATATTTCCCGGAAAATTCTCCGCTAAAGTTTCAGAAGCATTTCCGTAGGCCGGCAGAATGGAAAGTTGGCAGAAATAACGCGGGCTATACCTACGCAAGGGAGGTTATAGAAGCAGGTTATTCTGCCCCGGGAAACCTTTGAATTGACAGCGGGGACTCTGGGAGGCTGTAGGGCGGATGGGGCGGGAGGGAACAGGAGTGCTGGCCGGACGGCTGACAGAAATTCTGCGCGAATTACGGCCCGAAAATAAAACAACATCAACAGAGAATTGCCGGGCGCGGCGGTGACAGTCGGAGAGCGCCTCGCTTTTGACAGGCGAACGAAAAAAATAAATCGTTCTGATGAAATCAAGATTAAAGAAAATATCCCAGGGTACTTTATCATTCCAACTACAGACCTATACAATATAAAACCTACGTTTGAACCTATGACTTGATTAGGTATACATTTGTCACTTTTACCAGATTAAACAAAGACAACGAAGAAGCTATTCGTTTAGGTTGGATAATATGTACGTGTTTATTTATTTATACACGACTTCTTCTAAGTTCCGAGAACATAAGCGATGTGTTCTGAATATTTTTATGAATACCTAAAGACGTGTGTACAGTGACAATATTACCAGATATTTAACTAAACGTTTGTTCAAACATGAAACATGGGACAGGGCTACACTATTTCAGTTTTCCGTGGCTGATGAAAACAAAAAATACGTTGTGGCCATTTGGTCTCTGGAGACACGACTTAGGAGTATAAATAAATATTTATTGTGCAGGTACTTATTATGTTAATTTGTTAGAGGTCCAAAATAAAAGTACGTAAAATTATGATGATTATATTGAAGAAAGCATTCTTGTTATTCTTCAACGGACTACCTAAGTTCAAAAAACGTAAAAAAAATTGTTTATCTGATGCAGAAACTCTTTAAAGGTGAACTTTTTTATTTTATTTTTTTATTGTTCTTGTTAAAGTTTCTTGCCGTTAAACCACAATTAAGCAGTTTGTCAACACTCCATGTGCATGTTCTATTACAATGTAAATATATATACATAATAGTATTACTAATGATTTTGAATACATGTAGGATAACGAAAGATTTTTTAAATATTTATGTTGAGGGATCAGTAGGATTTATAGGCCCTGTTAGAAGTTCTAACGAGCCGAACCCTCTGATATGAAAATATCTGGAGTCGGTGAATTTTTTTCCCATTTGATCTCTGGTGAGTTGACGTGTTGTTGTTCTTGTATTGTTTTGTATTTATTTTACTTATATAATGCACTTGCATAGTGTTGATTGACTAGCTGATCATTTGTGGAAAAGTGAGTGGAAGGTTTTAGTTTTTCCTATGGGGAAGATTTAACCCGGACAACAAAATCGGAAGCATAAAAAATAATGATTTGTATAAAGTATTTCTACTTATGATCCATGTTTTCATATATTTTTTTTTTTAAAAGACAAACATTCCCGGGTTACGAATAACCTGAAAATATTTGAAAATCTTCTACTACCACCATAGTAAGCTGAAAATGTTGCTTGTGTTGTGATGGAGGACTTAACCAGCCGAGGAATTGAACACACTACGCCTGGGTGGGACCCAAACGCGAAGTCATTTGGTCTCTGGAGACACGACTTAGGAGTATAAATAAATATTTATTGTGCAGGTACTTATTATGTTAATTTGTTAGAGGTCCAAAATAAAAGTACGTAAAATTATGATGATTATATTGAAGAAAGCATTCTTGTTATTCTTCAACGGACTACCTAAGTTCAAAAAACGTAAAAAAAAAATTTTTATAAATTTAATTTAGATTAAATTTGATAATATTATTATTAAGTTCTGCAAGTGTTTTAGTTTTTTATTATTGTGACAGCTGTTTCGGCTTACAAGGCCATTTTCAAAGAACTTAATAATAATATTATCAAATTTAATCTAAATTAAATTTATAAAAAAATTAAATGGAGTTCTACGAATTAAACACAAAAACAATAAATAAAAAGTAAAAAAAATTGTTTATTTGATGCAGAAACTCTTTAAAGGTGAACTTTTTTATTTTATTTTTTTATTGTTCTTGTTAAAGTTTCTTGCCGTTAAACCACAATTAAGCAGTTTGTCAACACTCCATGTGCATGTTCTATTACAATGTAAATATATATACATAATAGTATTACTAATGATTTTGAATACATGTAGGATAACGAAAGATTTTTTAAATATTTATGTTGAGGGATCAGTAGGATTTATAGGCCCTGTTAGAAGTTCTAACGAGCCGAACCCTCTGATATGAAAATATCTGGAGTCGGTGAATTTTTTTCCCATTTGATCTCTGGTGAGTTGACGTGTTGTTGTTCTTGTATTGTTTTGTATTTATTTTACTTATATAATGCACTTGCATAGTGTTGATTGACTAGCTGATCATTTGTGGAAAAGTGAGTGGAAGGTTTTAGTTTTTCCTATGGGGAAGATTTAACCCGGACAACAAAATCGGAAGCATAAAAAATAATGATTTGTATAAAGTATTTCTACTTATGATCCATGTTTTCATATTTTTTTTTTTTTAAAAGACAAACATTCCCGGGTTACGAATAACCTGAAAATATTTGAAAATCTTCTACTACCACCATAGTAAGCTGAAAATGTTGCTTGTGTTGTGATGGAGGACTTAACCAGCCGAGGAATTGAACACACTACGCCTGGGTGGGACCCAAACGCGAAGTCAACTCGGCCACCGACCGGTCGAATTGCTGTTTTGATGTTGCTGGACTGTTTTATGTTACTTGTTGAACATTTTGGGCAGGTTATATTCCAGATTTCGCTGTCCGTATTTATTTTTGTATTTTGGAACAAGCATGCATTCATTTTTTGTGAACATAGTATTGTTTTCATGTTCCAATATATTTTTATATTCAGAGTCAGATATACGATGAATTAATATTTTGTCGCATAGTAAGGCCTACACAGGCAAGATATTTAAGTTTCTATAGAACATTGAAATGTTACGTCTCTGATTTTTTCATCTAATTATTTTCGGTTAAGTCGGGCATTACAACTATTTTATAACAACAGCTTAAGTAGGTATCATCATTGATGTCAGTAGGTACATACGATCATTATTGCCTATAAATTAAAATAATCCCTAAAAACTTGGTGTGTTTATGCTGTACAGTGTGTACCACTGAGCTACATCAAAACCATTTAAAAAATCATCCATATTTCGATTCTACAATAAAGGTTATCTAAATTTCTACAATCCGCATTACCAAAAATGTTAACAACATTTTTTATATGTTTATCTCCATGGCGCAGAATAATCCCCTGCCTTAATGTATCTTGCGAAGTAGGCACAGTAAGCACTGAGTCGGGGCTCTAAAGCGGCACTCACAATTTCAGGAGGGATTTGCGTATTAGGATAACATCCGATTAAAACGAAAACACGTAATGCTTGTGTTTTGGGAGTTATTTGCAATTTTTCCCCTGACTAAATCTAACTTTGGGGCTTTTGTATTACGACTACACGTGACATAGAAGCTTAAAATGTGGCGTACCTTATGTTGAATTTTCTGGTACGGATTTGAATATGGATCTCTGGTGGGACCGAATCAAGATTGTAAAAATTATTAGAAGTTTATAATTTATTTAGGAAGGGTTATTTCGGAGATTCTTCAAATTTCAAAGTTACTATTCAAGTTTTGTGAAAGATTTTTTAAAGTTCTGTTATTAATTCAGTTCTGTCAAGCAACAAAATAAATAACTACCCGAAGCGGGTATCAAAAATGTCTTTTGAAACGAAGGAAATTTTTTACTCCTTTGATAAGCTGTACGAGTATAATAGCTTGATACAAAAAACTTGATAGACGACCAGTGGAGGAACTAACCAAATATTATAATAATGATCTAAAGATAAATGGTCAAACTAACGGTCCAACCAACGTATTAAGGAATTATTTACCGGTCGGTGGCCGAGTTGACATCGCGCTTGGGTCCCACTCGGACGTAGTGTGTTCAATTCCTCGGCTGGCTAAGTCCTCCATCACAACACAAGTAACATTTTCAGCTTACTGTGGTGGTAGTAGGAGATTTTCAAATATTGTCAGATTATTCGTAACCCGGGAATGTTTGTCTTGTATTCTTTTAAAAAAAAAAAAAAAAATAAATATATGATGATTAATTACTCCTGAACAAAATAAGGTCATAAAGGGTTTTAATAATACATTATAATGAAATGCAAACATATTTTATATGAACACGTTTTCGGACATCGTGACAAAATAATGTTATTTTACTTAAATTTATCAGGATACCTATCAATTAATTCGTTAATGGGGTATAATTCCGTTTTAAACAGGAATACGAATGATTTGAAGCGATGCTTAATAAATTAGCAATTGTTTTTAGGAAGTTTTTTCCGTACAGATGTGGTCTTACATAGCTTTATTTGTGATATAATGAAATTTTAAAACTTTCGGAAAAATTCGGAATATTGACCAAAAACTAATTGTTTATTTCAAACTTTGGCAATTTTCTGATTGCAACAAGCATACTTAGACTTATAATTTTTTTTAAATTAAAGGTAGAACTCAGATAGAAAGCGTCCAGAAATTATGACATTATTATTACTGATGAAATTTATTCTTGCTGGAAATTTTAGGAGAACACAAAAGAAATCATCTCATAATGTCACATCGTATTCGTTACGAGTTACCTCTGAAAAGACCTCTGAAACACCAATCCTCTCGAAAAAAAATAACATTCTAAGTATTATAACTAGCAGAACGTCCATAAAATTAAAGTAATTTCTATAATATTCTACCGGACGCATTCTACTCCGGGACTGCTGAAGTGTAATCCACAGACGGAGTTGCTCCTAGCTGATTTGTATTTTCCGTTTTAATAGTACCCGTGTATGTGGCGATCCACACATGTTAAAACTCACACACATACGCGAACTCCTCTTACACCACTAACACATACGACATAAACATTAATACATACAAAAACAGCTGAATAAATACATATTAAGAGTGTACCCGCTAGACCAGCGATTCTTGGGCATATTTGAAGTAAATACTGTAGATTTCATAATGGTCTCAAGTAACTTTGTTTTCTAAATCTTTTTTCAATTAAAATATAAAATTCAAAAAATTTCAAACGAGCCACCCATCATCACCTAGCGAGTAGCCGACCACCCCCTCCCAAACTTTGCTGTTCATTGCTGTGCGATTCTGTGTGTACAACGTGGTACAAGTGGACCTTGAGATCAATCAAAGTTACCAGTGTTGACACGTGATTTTTTTGTTTAGTTTTGAAGTGATAAAAAAACACACCTACATGTTACATCTATAATAATCATACACTGTACAATCAAGATACTCCTGTCACTCATGTTTTAGTTTTTACCAAAATACTATCATTATGTTTAATTCAAATGAACTCAGGAATCGCCGCTCAGTTAAATTCTGTCTGATTTGTCTTGTTACACCCTGTGTTTACAGAGTATTATGAGACGCAACTGACGTACCTAATTTAACCAATGTTTTTTTCACTTCCAAACAAGAACTGACTAAAACGAGTGAACCGCGCTCATTAAGTGTTACCGAGATTTATCACGTGTATTAGGGGCTGTAATTTTTTATAATTTCATCCAATTTCACACAGTCATTCTTTTATCAACACACTAAGGACGGGTTGTTTCGGAGAATTTGAACAATTCATCAAATTTCAACGTTCATTTCTGGGTACTGTGAAAGTCTTATTCAAGTTCTGTTATTATATCATCATAGGCTAGTTGCATGAAAGAACTGAAATAATAACAGAACTTGAAAATATCTTTCACAGAACTGGCAAATTAACTTTGAAATTTGAAGAATTGTTCAAATTCTCCGAAACAACCCGTCCTAAGCGTTGATGAAAAGCACTGTCATGGACAACGAGTCTGTTTGCCGAGTTTCAGCTCGATCAGATGTTGAGAACAGGGTTAATTTCCAGAGTTAAGATTCCATTACATTAATTTATTTTTTCTTTCATTCAATCATTCATTCATTCATTCACTCATTCATTCAAGTAAACAAAATCGAAATATAAATAGATTTATTTAAAAATGAAACATTGGATTGTTTACGTTCCTTAACGTCCTGTTTATGTATACGTCCTTTAACACCTTGTTTATTTACACATATAATAATATTAAAGTTTATAAGATACGTCCTTTAACACCTTGTTTATCTATACATTTAATAATAATAAAGTTTATAAGATATGTCCTTTAACACCTTGTTTATGTACACATATAGTTATATTAAAGTTTGTTGAAACGTCCCTCAACACCCTGTTTATGTATACGTATAATAATATTAAAGTTTGTTAAATACGTCCCTTAACACCCTGTTTATGCATACATATAATAATATTAAAGTTTGTTAGATACGTCCCTTAACATTCTGTTTGTGTATACATATAATAATATTAAATTTTGTTAGAGACGTCCCTTAATACCCTGTTTATTTAAACATATAATAATATTATATGAATATCACACAGATATAGGTAGGCAAATAATATTATGTATCTACATCCGCACCGACGCATTTAGTGACCTATGCGCTTCATCTCGTTCGTGAAGCTTTGTGCTGAAGTGGGCTTAAAAATGTTGCTACAACCATACAGAATAACTAATGATTCGCCATTTATGGCTTGAAAATATTTATGGATTTCGATATTCACTGCGCTTTACGAAAATGAATTGCAAGCTATTGAATTAGTAATGTTGAAAAATATGCGATTTTTACACAGGGATTGGACCAATATTCGATGACCTTTTTTGCCGTCGAAATGAAAAACCATATCAAGTAGATTATATTTAAATGAATTGCCATTCAATTTATATACCTACCTACACACGAACATATTTCCATTGTTTTTCTGCCAGTATCATGCTGGTATTAATATGCCATTGTTGGAATCAATATAATTAAAGTTGGCATCAACATAATTCAAGTCGGCATCAAAATATTTAAAGTTGACGTCAAAATAATGAATGTTGGCATCAAAATAATTAAAGTTGGCATCGACATATTTTAATGCTTGCATCGAAATAATTAAAGTTGTCGTTATAATAAATAAATTTGGCATTAAAATAATGTATATTACTATACGGCAGATAACTGTTTTGTTTTATTTATTTCTAACGTGAGTACCGTACAAGATTTTGAGAGCCCTTGAGGTGATTTCTCATGAAAACGGCGCTTTATAAATTAGCCAAATATGAAATATTAAGAGTGACCACTGCTCTTAACCAGATTAATTTATGAAATCATTCTAGTTATAAGTGAAAATATAATTTTCTTTATTCTGAATTATAAAAAAAGTCTGTTCACTATATTGTCTAATTACATAGTGAAGATTTACAGATTGTTAACATTATATGAGTAAGTAAATATAGAAAGTAGTGTTGTTGTATTATATGTAGGTATGAGTAGGTATTAAACTTGTATTACTAAATGATAATGTTTGTAATATTATGTTCATACTCTTATATATTATTAGCGACTCAATTTATCAAACTATAATTTTAGTTTTCAACTAAGTTTACCAATGAAAACAGAAAAATCAGAAAAAAGATTTGGTCGCATCTAGGAAGCAAAGCCCCGGAAAAGCTGAGGTTCTGGGTTCATTTCAAATTTTCGTCAATATTGTCTTCAATGATTAAATATTATTATATAATCATTAACTGTTTATCTCACTAGGGAATTCCTGTATCGAGTCGTGCTGTTTTACAATTCAATAATACCTAAATAATTTTTTTTAAAAACACATGTAAACTTAATACAATATTAAAAACGTAAAGCTACAAAAGTATTACAAAAATGAACAATATTCAATCTATAATTACAGCTGGGCAGTACGTTTAAGGTTGGCAGCAATAAGATTGCACTGACTAAATAAGTATTACAAAGTACATGTGTTGGCTTATCAGCCTCAATCATGGGGTGACCATGTATTATCTTAACATGTTATATCAGCAACACGCTTTTGCTAAAAATAGTATTATCATGCGTAATATTTGACTTTGTCGTATTGTTCTAGCCTTGTTTACTTATCCACCATCAATTATAATTAGATCCAAATGATTACATACTTATCTAATCAAATCAATTCACTTACTCGAAAGACGCAGATTCCAGTTGTTAAGGTTATCACGTGCACTAAGTTAATACATTATTTAATATAATACGCTACTGTATATTATTTCATTTTAAAATAATTATACGAGTTTCTTAAATTATTATGGCTGCATTCACATTTCAATGTTACGATCATCAGAATTCATCAAAATTCTAATTTAAAATTCAAGTTCTGGGAATGTTACATATAATTTTATCATGGGCCAGTTGTTTCATAGTACTTTTATAATAACAGAACTTGAATAGGACTTTCACAAAACTTGAATATTATTTTTGAGGTTTAAATCATATTTTAAGAGGTCGTGAATTGCTTTCATAACGATATCAATAATGGCAATAATTTAGGTCCTTTCATTTATTTTATAAATCAATACTATGTACTGGCTCGACCATTGTTACAATGTACCACAAATAGTTAACACTATTGTATCACTTAACTATATTAAGGCACCGTAATTAGCGTTCAAAGATGGTTTGAAAGGGAGATAATAAATACGAAAGTTAAAGGGAGCGCGCTAATATAAAAAAGGATGACGATTAAGCGAAAATGATGAAAACATTTAATAAAACGCGACTATAACGATGTTTTTTTTAAATTTGTAATTCTTTCGTTTTGTTTCGTTTAATAGGATGATTTATGGAAAACACTTTAACTGTTATAATATGACATTAATCCAGACAATAATAGAAATTATAGACAGATCACAGACACAGTAGTGAGGTGACAGTAATATATTTTTTTCCGATTTTATGTCCGGGTTCAATCTTCATAGGAAAAACTAAACCCTTCCACACACTTTTCCACAAATGATCATCTAGTCAATCAAAATTTTGCAAGTGCATTATGGAGCAAAATAAATACAAAACAATACAAGAATAACACGTCAACTCACCAGAGATCAAATGGGAAAATAATTCACCGACTCCAGATATTTTCAAGTCAGAGGGTTCGGCTCGGTAGAACTTCTAACTAATCCTACTGATCCCTCAACATAAATATTTAAAAAATCTTTCGTGAATACATTATTTAATATAATATTTGTATATTTTAATTATAACACAATAATTATTTAATTATCAAAAATATAAATTTCTTTACTTATTTTTAACTTTCCTCAATAAAAAATAATTTCGATGTTTCACATCTGCCAGGCACACCGTGATGGCCACTTTTTTTTTAAATAATATAAATTTGTGATGAAGTGAAGTGCCTAAAGTACTGTTCAATAAAACTTTTTGCTGGTGACACACTTTTATAGGTGATATCAAAATAATATTGAAGATTCAATGTTAAACATACAAAGTATTGCAATGTAATATTGGATAGATAATAAAACACCAATAAAAGTAAACAAATAATATTATCTCTGAAATGTCGCGTATTAAGGAGTGATTGATTCCATCCCAAATGGAGTGGGGTGATTTCGTTACCAATGGTTGAAATTGGTTATTTTCTATTTAGAAAATTAAAGTATTGACTTTATGAACCTTTTTTAAAAATTGTTATATTTTATTGTTGGCCTTTCTTAAAGGTTCTTATTTTTTCTGTCAACACTTCCTGTAATGTTTTATTAAGGAGATACAATTTACGATTACGCTTCTCCGTAAATCCCAGCTGTTTTCTGTATGATCGATTATTAATTTGACCTGCGAACCAGTTTATTTGAAGCAAAACTCGGAACACGCAAAAACAATTGTGAACTTTGTCACTTTTTGGCGTCTGTTTTATTGAAGATTCATTGTCTCGTAGGTATCATTAATTAACAAAAGAAAAAATTGTGTAAGTTGGCAGTTTGGTATAATTAGCAAATATGTGATCCTTCTTGTGATACTTATTTTAAAGCACTGTTTACTAAACTTTTGGTTTTTTTTTAATGATTAAGTTGGGTTACTTTCCTTTGAAGACTAGTATCTTTCATTAACACAGGTTTGTACTTATTATTATTAATCGTCACTATTTGTCGAGAGAGCTCGCATCAAATCAAATCAGAATATAGTGATTCTTGCATTTAAATGTTCCAACTTGTAGGTACCCCGGTGCTCTGACTCTGATTTGGACCGGACCACCTGAATATTACAAAAACGCCAGCGGGTGCATAAAGCATGAAATTAAAAAGTTCATAAAATGCACGCAATAATATCAATAACGAACCAACAAAGTACACAACGTGTTAATTAAATTGAAACCAACGTTTTGTACAGCTATTTATTAAAACGTTGTTTTCTTTATAAAATTTTACCAATTATGAATTCAATATTTTTTGTCGACAAATCAAAAAAACAGAATCGTGAAATAAATGTTATGATTATTTTCTTCTGTTCTTTGTTTTATTGGATAATTCATTTAATTTAACAATCATTATAAAGTTTTAAGAAAAATTCCGATCATCATCATCACAGCGCTGTGTAACAGGGTGTGTTTTGGCATCTTCCACAAACACTTAGGCCATGTTATTTCGTAGAAATTCAGTTGTAACATTGTCATCAAATTACCATTCGGTGGAAATTCATATTTTTTTACATTTGAAATTTCCCCGTTAAACACTGATTCTAGGTGCGTTTTAGCTTTGTATAAAATTGTAATGCAATTAATGATGATAATTGTAATCTTCTGCTGATCACAATTTGTTAAAAAGCTGAAACGGACATTATTTAACGGGAACCTTTCAACTGTCATTTGATGACTGTCAGACGTCAATTTCTGCGAAATAACTGGGCCTTCGAGTTCTTATCTAGTCCTCATTCTATTAAGACCCGCTCCAATCCTCTACCACTCCTCCTCGGGCTGTGTCTGAATTGTTTTCATTGTTACACACACAATGTCGTAATTTCCGAAGTTCTTTTACTTTTTAGACGGATGTGTAGCTGCTATACAATACACCAATTTAAATTACACACATGTAGAGACTTGTTATCATTTATTATCGACGTATTATTAGATGTCGGTTAATTTTAGAGGATTTATTAGGAGCTAATCAAGATCAATATTTATTTCCTTTGCGTGACAATAATATGTGACTCAAAAATCATTACTAAATTTTAATAATAATGTAATTAATTAGAGATATGTATAACATTACAGATATTATCAGTTGTTCGATATGCGTCACACATACGTCATTGGGGGATAAATAAGTATCCAAGAAGGTACGGTTTTACGCAATAACCTATTATTTACACTTTGATCTCTCTTAATTTAAGTATAATTACATTATCTTAACATTGATACGGTACAAATCACTTTTGTCAGTGACAGTTCCTAAATCAATTAATTAATTTTATCGGCATACATGCACATACCAGTACACATACAAATGCACGAACAGAGATTTAAATGTTGTATAGCCATTGATAAAAAATTGTGAAAAAAACAATACAAAACGTTAACCTCATTAAATTCAATTTTACTTAATTTAACTCTATTTTATCTTATTCATGTAATGCTATTATTTTTTAGTATCACTTTTTTATTTCTCAATTTCCTTATTTCTCTTAATAGTCGTGTATATATATATATTATGTTGACTATTATTCATCAATGACATCGTTGACCAATTTATTGATATATTAGTCCTGCAATTTGCTGTCGATTTTCCAAAACTTATTATAATATCTAACATGAATATACATTAAATAATATTAAATTAAAACCAGTGTCACAAATTCGTGACTTTATATCGATGAAAACTTGACATTCATTACACACAGTAACTATATAACGAATACGACTTTAAAGATGCTTGGCTTCCTTTGGAGAACTTTAACTGATTTTGAGTCCTTAGATTGTATCAGAACCATAGACTAAATTAGACTAGACACGGGATATCCATTGAAAAATGACCCCAACATAATTTTGGTTTCAGGTTTGGTTCACGTGCACATTTATGAAAAGGCCCACGAATTGTGTTGCAATGCGAAATGGGCACTGTGCATTGCGTTTTGCCCTCTGTTGGTCTAGAGCAGGGATGGCCAACAGAGAAAACTAAGCTGATTTAGGTAGCCCGCGAGAGTAAAATAAAGTGAATAGGAAAATATGACAAAATAACATTATTTTGAGAAGTATTCGCGCGAAGGACTGAATATGAATAAGCTACCTACTCACACTCTTCGGTCGCATCGCAACAACGCAATGGCAGTATCGTTACGTGCGTGTGCGTGAGTCAGTCAACTAAATGCGGCTCGCCTCGCTCCGCGCGTAGGTAAGGTATATTGCTGTCTCTTTTCTTTTCATTTTGCATTGTTTTCTCGTGGCTTTGTTTCGTGGATAGCTAGCCTAGCCAGTACCTACTCGACTTAAGTGCACACGGATAACATTGAACTTGTTATGTGGCGATAGTAAAAATAACGTAGGGATTTGGACTGAAATTGTGACTATGTTTTTTATTGACTATTCACTATTATAAATATCAGAATGAGTGGGCCATCTAGTTCGAGTGCTATAAAAAGTAAGACTTACCATTATCACAGTGAGTGGGAAGAGGATTTTTTTTTCGCTATGGGCGAGGACAAATGTGTGTGTCTAATTTGCAACTCAAATGTAGCGTTACCGAAAAGAGCAAATGTTGAAAGGCATTTTAAAACTACACATTCCAAATACGCCACTGATTTTCCAGTTGGCAGTGAAAACCGAAAGATAAAAGTACGCGAATTAAAAAGCAAGTTAAGTACACGACAATCTTTTTTTACGAAACCAGACTCGAAATCAAAGGCTGCAACACTGGCGTCATTCACTGTTACAGAAATATTGATAAAACGTAAGAAACCTTTCGAAGATGGAGAAATGATTAAGGAAGTCATGCAGAGAGCTAGAGAAGCGCTTTTTAATGACTTTAAAAATAAGAATGAAATTATTTCAGCAAAAAATGTCATTTCATTGTAACGAAACACAGTAATGCGACGCAGTGGAAAATTTGCAGCTGGAGTTTGAAAGAAGGTTTGAGGATTTTACCGCTCTCGAAGACGTACAAGGTTTCATGGTATTCCCATAATAAAAATATTGATATTGACAGCTTAGCCGTTATAATCGGTAACTTAACCGATACTGAATCTGTTGTGGTTAAAGAAGAAATAATTAAAATGAGAAGCGACATATTTTTGAAAGCTAAAGCATCTGGTAGTACAGATTTTTGGAAACTGATATGGAGACTGAAAAGTTTCCATGCCTAAAAAAGGTAGCTTTATATTTGACGTCGTTTTTCGGTTCTACCTATCTTTGCGATTCAACATTTTCAACGATGAATGCAATAAAAACCAAACATCGTTCCCGGATAACAGATGCTCGTACACTCCCCAATATGATAAGCTTGTGGAGAATATGCAGTGTCAAACATCCACCCTAAAACGTTAAGCTGAATGAAAAAAAATTATATGTTACATTGCATTAGTAATTTCTAATAAAAAATTTATCACAAAATCGTTTTATTTTGTCACTTTTAAACTCTACCTTGCAGTCGACCGCAAGAAATAATTTTTAACGCAAGTAGAGTGAACAAGTCAAAAGTTTGGCCACCCCTGGTCGAGAGTTTACTTATTTTGCTTCCCAGCTATGACTGGGCAAGTTAATTTTTTCAATCACAAAATTAACCCAGTTCCAAATATTTTAGATTTTACCTATCCTGGACTTTATTTTAGAAAATGTAATCAGCTATCTGAATACAAAAAAATTTAAGTACCTTACAGATAGCTTGAAGGCAGCGCATTAACAAATATTAGAAATTAATAGAATTTCACTATCGGCAAGTAAATTTTCTGATATCATCTTTCAAACTAGTCACAATCATGACGTCATGCAGTGTGTGATACACTTTTAACGACCGGTCGGTGGCCGAGTTGACATCGCGTTTGGGTCCCACCCAGGCGTAGTGTGTTCAATTCCTCGGCTGGCTAAGTCCTCCATCACAACACAAACAACATTTTCAGCTTACTGTGGTGGTAGTAGGAGATTTTCAAATATTGTCAGGTTATTCGTAACCCGGGAATGTTTGTCTTTCTTTTTTAAAAAATAAAAAAATAAAACATATAAACAATACGACATGACACGAGCCTGGCACATGATAATTATTGATGAGTTGGTTAAAATTACGCGTTTTTACTTGATACGCGCAAAAAACTTAAGAAGTATGGGTTTATTTTTGGGCTTGTCTCTAATTCAGGGTTGTATTAAGTCCAAAATTATTTGCGTGTTAAATTATATGAAAAAATCGCGTCGTTGAGTAATTTATTTTGTGTGTATTATGTTAATTACATTTTTCTTTCAAATTTCAAAGTATACATAGATATATATATGATTATAAATGTTAATGTTTTATGTTATCACTCTCCACTCTATATATTTCCTTTTACTTTTTCTTATGTTTTATTTGTTTTATCATACTTACATTTCATATTTTATTTTATTTGTACCTACTTATCTCTGTATATAACATTGTAGTTTTATTTTATGGAATGTGTGGGATTGCACTCACCTCCCCACATTCTGGAATAAACAATTTTTTTTTTTTTTTTTTTAAACTTCCGATTTAGTTGTCCGGGTTAAGTCTTCCCCAAAGGAAAAACTTAACCCTTCCACTCACTTTTCCACAAATGATCAGCTAGTCAATCAACACTATGTAAGTGCATTATATAAGTAAAATAAATACAAAACAATACAAGAACAACAACACGTCAAATCACCAGATATCAAATGGGAAAAAAAAATTCACCGTCTCCAGATATTTTCATATCAGAGGGTTCGGCTCGGTAGAACTTCTAACAGGGCCTATAAATCCTACTGATCCCTCAACATAAATATTTAAAAAATCTTTTGTTATCCTACATGTATTCAAAATGACCGACTTTTGCATCTTTATATATAATTTTTTTGATAGATCTAATACGCCTAAATTTTTAATTAGAGAGCTAGGTATAATGCCAGTAGCCGAAATAACGAATGGTAATATTTTTATAGTCTGAGAATGCCAAATTCTTTTTATTTCATTTCCTAAATCTGTGTATTTTCTTATTTTTTCACTAACAGATTTTTGAATATTACAGGAATTTGGAATAGCAACATCAATGATATAAGTTATTTTTTTTAATTTTGTCATGTAAAACTATATCGGGTCTATTATGACTAATCGCTCGGTCTGTTAGTATAGTTTTATCATAATATATTTTATAAAATTCGTTTTCTAAAAATGAATTTGGTTCGTATTCATAATATGGTACTACATTACGGCAGTCAATCAAGTTATGTTTAATTACCAAATTTTGGTGAATTATTTTTAAAACTTGATTGTGCCTAAATGTATACTCGGACGGTGCTAATATAGAACATCCCGATATAATATGTTCTATAGTTTCCGGAAAAGCCAAACATTTTCTACACAAATCATCAATTTGATTTGTATCTTTGATTATATGCTTTCTATAATTTTTAGTATTAATGACTCTATCCTGAATTGCAAGCATAAATCCTTCTATTTCTGCGCTCAACTCTCCAATACTCAACCATTTGTTTGACTTAATTTTGTCAACATACGTTTGGTTGAGATAATTGAAGTGTTTTGCGTGTAAAATTTTATTTGACCAGGAATCTAATAATTCCTGGTTGGGATTTATAAAAATGTTGGCATTCTCATCGTATAAATTTAAAGGTGTAATATTTCTATCTGCCTTGCAAATTATTTTGTGCATTTCTGAGCTATGAGCTTTCCTATGGAAAAAAGTTCTTAGCATTTCTACCTGATTATGTTTCAAAGAAGTTATTTTGACTATACCTCTACCTCCTAAATTTCTAGGTAAATTAACTCGTTCTATAGCTGAATTTGGATGATGGCAATTAAACTTTGTTAGCGTAGTTCTAATTAATCTTTCTAAGTTATCTAAATCTGTATTAGACCATTTAATTATGCCAAATGAGTACGTTAATAGAGGTATTGCCCAAGTATTTATTGCTTTTACTAAATTTTTAGCAGATAGATTGCATTTTAAAATTTTCCTTATCCTAGTTTGAAATTTAATCCTAATATCATTTTTAATACTACTATGGTCTAATCTATTTGATTGTGGGTATCCTAAATACTTATAAACCTCATCCCTTTTCATACTAGTAATTTGGAAATTTCTAAATATACTCTCGTCCCCATCTACAATTTTGCCTTTCTCTATATGGATCGTTCTACATTTATCTAAACCAAATGTCATTTTGATATCATCTGAAAAGTTTTTAACTACCTCGATCATTTTCTCTAAATTTTGTTCAGAATTCGAAAATTATTTTATATCATCCATAAATAATAAATGCGAAATTGTACTACTTTCCCTTGTATTACCCTTAACTTTTATTCCAAACTTGCTTTTAATTAACATTTTAGATAGAGGATTCAATGCTAAGCAAAACCAAAGAGGACTCAATGAGTCTCCTTGAAAAATCCCCCTTTTAATTGAAATGCCCGGTATTACTATTTTCTTACCTTTTAAATTGATAAGTAAATTGGTATTCCAAAAGGACATAATATTTTCCAAAAAGCTAATAATAATGGGGTTAATTTTATATATTTTTAATACTTTATTATTATTACTATTTATTATTATTATTATTATTACACATAAATTTTTTTATTAAATATTAAACAATTTTTTAAATGTTACCTTAGGCAGCGCAACAACTATTAACGACAAGCGATTTTGTATTATAACAAAAATGTGTTATTTTTGTCATATTTATTTATATAATTATAACTATTGCTGTAGAGGTGATGAAGGTGGTGGAAGATATGTTACATGAAAAGGAACGTTCATGTAAGCTTAAAATGTTAGGTGTAGGAATAAATATTTTCTATATACATTCCGATAATTATTCTTAAAATGTCTTATTTTCGTTTAGGTTTCCCCACAAACCGAGAAAAAATTGAGAAATGGATGTAAGCAATCTGGATTCAATTATGTGAAAATAACTGGGTAATATTTATTATATATTGTGTATTTACAAACACGGAAAAAGAGAGTTTTTGCTCATTTATTTTAAAAAAGCGGATTGCAGGCCTTTAACGAATTAATTTCTGGTGGAACTTTTAGTAAATTTCGAATACATTAATCATCACGATGTCGGAACAGAGTTTTTCTAATTTATTAAAAAAGGGATTGCAGGCCCTTAAAGAATGAATTAACAGGTTTCCTGTTAAATTTTTAGTAAATTTCGAATACACATCACGATATCGGAACACGTTGACCGTACCATCATCAGGAAACCATGTGTGCTCAAATCATTTTCATCCCAAACGTTTAGACTGCAATTTCCTACAGGTGCTTAATAATCTTTGAGCATGCTGTGTGGGGGAGAGAATGTAATATACCCACAAATTATTTATCGTTGCTAAATCTGAGAAAGGTTATTTTAATTACTGGTTGTTATTGTCTAGCTTTGATTAAGCACCATCTATATATTTCACAAAAATGTCACTACAAAAATAAACCGAATAGGCATTTTTCTGAAATCGTATGACATTACATCAGTTAATATACGAAATAAATGTCGGTCCTACCCGATCGGCAGGCATTTGGCAAGTTTGTTGGCGCGGTTCACTCCAATCTTTGGGAAGTGTGCCTATATTCGAAAAAAGGAGAAACACAATGTAAAAGCTTATTTAATGGGCATAAATAAATTGATATTATTACCATTTAACCCCCACCCTCCCTTATTCCACCCCACCACACCCTCTCTGAAACTCTGTCCTCGTCTAATATGATTTCTCTCGCTTTATTTTAATATTTTATTTTATACCTTATTAATGTTTGTACCTAGACTAGTTTTTTTATAATGCTGTCTTTGCCTAACAAAGTCGTTAAAAACAAAATAATTTTTCATTTGACTAAAGTGTCAAGCCACAAAGTAAACGCTTTCTTTGATAATTATATACTATTTTATATAAATAATTTTGTAAATTCATAAATTTTCTGCTCAATAGTAAATATGTGAACGTTTCCCGTTTTGGTTCAATATGTAGTGTACAGAATCCAAAAAGTTAAAATGTGAAAATAAAAATCATTTTGTGTTATTTATTAGTCCTTTACCTGATTCAGACCTGGTGTAGCAAAAGAATATTGGTTTGGTGACGGCTTTGTATTCCAATTACAACAAAATCTCGGTAACTAAATGAATGCTGTTCCTTGGTTTCGCTTACGAGTTTGAACGCTTGTACAAGGAGTTTAAACAGAGTTGGGTTGTTAAGTTCATCTCCATATTTGTGACGTACGCTATGTGGTGTCATTTTTAAAATGAATTTAACTTGGCAGGGCTAATCTAGTACAATACATCAATGATCAGAATCCTTTATATTTCATTAGTCAGAAGTCAAGTGGAATACAATTCACCTATTTGGTCCTTTGGTCTTTGTTAATTTTTTTTAATCTAACAATATAGAAAGAGTTCAGCACAGATTTCTAATTGAATATAATAATTATTTATTCATTTTTGGGAAATCAACAGTTTATATTTTTACAGATTGTACATAAGTAAAATAGCCAAAATAAAACCAATTACATTACATTACATTATGTCAGTTTGAATCAATTTCATTTAATAACAATAATATAAGGTATAGTGGACTTGTGGCAGACAACAATAAATCGGTAATTTACTTCGCCCTCTTATGTCAGAAAAATTAATAATTTTTTATCAAAACGCGCGTGGCCTTTGCAGTAAAACGAAAGAGTTTTATCATAATGTTTTGTCAAATGAATTCGATATAATTTTAATTACTGAAACATGGTTAGTAGACAGCATATCTGACAACGAGCTCTTCGACCCCAGGTATAATACTTACAGAAAAGATAGAGACACGCCCCTAACGGGTAAAATCAAAGGAGGTGGTGTCGCAATTGCTATAAAAAAAGAATTTACCGTTCACTCACGCGAGTCGTGGAGCTCGGAAGCTGAAGACATTTGGATTTCACTAGCATAATATATTAATACCTCCTGTATTTTTGAATAATTGTGCTACCAATCTGGCGTATCCTTTATATTTGCTGTTTAATCAGTCTTTACGAACAGAATGTTTTCCTACTAAATGGAAATTCAGCTTTCTTACGCCTATTTTTTAAAAAGGCGATAAACACGAGGTGATTAATTACAGACCGGTGTGCCTTTTATCAACAATTCCTAAAGTTTTTGAAAAAATTCTTCTTAAAAAAGTTATTTTCCGATTAAACCACGTCATTTCTCCTAAGCAACATGGTTTCTCTACTGAAAAATCTACCCTTACTAACTTGTTAACCTATCAAAACTATATATCTGATTCCATGTCTAGTAAATGTCAAGTTGACTCTATTTATACCGATTTTAGCAAGGCGTTCGATAAAGTCAATCATGAGTTATTGCTGAATAAACTCCATAAATTCGGTATAGGTGGTTCACTATATAAGTGGTTTAATAGTTACTTGACCGACAGATTACTGGCTGTTAAAATTGATGGCACATTTTCATACAAATTCACTGCTACGAGTGGTGTTCCCCAGGGATCACACTTAGGACCAATCCTGTTTTTATTATTTGTCAATGATGTATTGTATATTTTCAATGATGTTCAAGTGTTAATGTTTGCAGACGACCTGAAAATATTCAAAGCAATCAGAAACATTAACGATTGCCATATATTGTCAAATAACTTGTCAAGATTAATTATATGGTGTCGTGATAACCGCTTGCAACTTAACATAAGCAAATGTCAAATTATGAGGTTTCATCGAATAAAGTATCCAATATTTTTTGATTATTCCATTAACAACATGTCGTTAGTATCTGTCTCGGAAATTAATGACTTAGGTATTTGGTTTGACACGAAACTTAACTTTATCAAGCATATTGAAATAATAACCAATAAAGCTTTGAAAATGTTGGGATTTATTTTAAGGGTATCTAGTGATTTCAATAATGTAAATACTGTAAAAACATTATATATGTCACTAGTAAGGAGTCATGTAGAATACAATTCCACGGTTTGGTCCCCAAATTATGAGGTTCATTCACATGCGATTGAAAGAATCCAAAATAAATTTTTAAGATATGTAAATTTCAAAATGGGCATTCCTAGAGAAAACCTAAATTACGATAACTTACTTTGTTCATTAAATTTAATAAAATTATCTGATCGCAGAATTATTTCCGATTTAACCTGTTTGTATAAAATCATTAATTCAATGTTTGATACCCCTGATTTATTATATGTAATCTCTTTTCATACTCCAAGCAGGTCGGTTTCAAGACAGTACCTACCATATTATTGTAGCAATTCTATGTCAACGTCCCAATATCATACTCCTATGCGACGGATTCAACAGCTAGGAAACAAATACTCAGATGTTGTTGATATATTTAGTACATCAATTTCAATATATAAGCATACCCTATTGAAGTTTTTTTTTTCATCGAGTAGTGGAATATTTGAATAAAGGTATTTAATTTGATTTGACTAACATATAATAATTTTGTCAACTGAAATAGAAAAAAATATTTTGGATTTTTTATATGTTGTGCCTGCATTCTGTGTAGATCAAATCAAGTTGAGTGATATTTTGACTTTATATTTATTTTTCTGCAATTGTTTTAATAGTCGTTTCCTGCACTATTTTCATGTATAATTTCGTAAATATTTTTTATATATATGTATGTAAAAGCCTTAATAGGCGTGAAATAAATAAATAAATAAATAAATTAAAAGACCCAAAACGCCGTAAATCCAATATTCACATCTGTTGTTCGTACTTACCCGGAGTCGGTCCAAAGCTATCAAATACTCAGCGTTTATCCTTTCTCAACAGTCATACGTCCAGAATTTCCGACTTAACCACAAACTATCCAAACGATATCTTTCTATTAATTGGCGATTACAACATGCCTAACATCAGCTGGAACACCGCATATCATCCCCGTGGTACTGACATCTGCTCCACCACCCTCCTTAACTGTCTATCTTATTCGGATTTAAAACAATACAACCACATTCCAAACAGGTACGGTAGAACACTTGACCTAGTGCTCTGTAACACCACAGTCTGCGTCTCTCCTGCTGACTCTCCTCTGGTTCCGGAAGATGCACATCACACATCCTTAATAATTGAACTCAATATTTACGCCTCCACAACCACTTCCTCACCCCAGACGATCAAGTTATTCAATAAAGTCAACTATGACCTAGTCAATGACGCTCTGTCAAAAACTGACTGGTCTTCTGTTTTAAACGCACAGGACGTTAACACGGCGGTTAACAGCTTTTACCTAATCATCGACGCCTTGATAGATGACTTCGTTCCAAAGAAAGTTCTGAAACCAACCAATTTCCCAGCGTGGTACTCATCGGCTCTTATTAACATTACAAAAGAAAAGCTGAAGTTCTTTCGAGCCTGGAAACGCCACAAGAACCCACTAGATTACCAAACCTTTTCACTGCTCCGAAAAAGACAAAAAAAAATCGCTACTCTCACATACCACAATTATATTTCACACTTAGAACACGCCATACAAAATAATACAAAAAAATATGGAGCTTTGTCAAAACGCAAAGAAAATCTCCCTACATGCCGGAACACCTAACATACGGCTCTAAAATTGCACACAACAGTAAAGAGATCACTGACCTGTTTGCTGACTATTTCTCTACCGTCTTCACTGATCATACCCCAAATTTAGCACCTGATGTTAACAAACCTGATCCGCTAAATAATATAGCCATAAACTCAATTAAAATCAATGAAGACATCACCTACAAATATCTTTCATCCATTGACATTAACAAAGGACCTGGTTTAGATAGTTTGCCTGGTATCTTCATACGTAACTGTAGTAAATATATCACTATTCCGGTCAGCGCAATTTTCAAAAAATCAATAAGTGAAGGAACGTTTCCTCATAAGTGGAAATCTGCCGTAATAACTCCTATTTATAAAAAAGGCGATAAACATGACGTTACAAATTATAGACCTATCTTCCTATCTTAAGTAAAATTCTTGAAAAAATCGTTTACGACCAACTCTACCCGACTATCGCTACAGCAATTACACACAACCAACACGGATTCATGAAAAACCGGTCTACTACATCTAACCTGGTCCTGTTTGTCAATTATTTGCACAGCAATATGGACGAAAGGGTACAGGTCGATGCTATGTACACCGATTTTTCAAAGGCCTTCGACCGCGTTATTCACTCAATTCTTTTAAATAAACTTACTCGTCTTGGAATACACGGTGATTTATTTAGATGGATTAAGTCATACATTAGTAATCGTAGTCAAGTTATCTCAATAAATGGTGTCTTATCCAAAATAATAAACGCAACCTCGGGCGTTCCTCAGGGTTCCCATCTTGGTCCGCTTTTCTTTAATATATACTTAAACGACATAGGTTCATGTTTCCAACACTCAAAATTTTTAATGTTTGCAGATGACATGAAAATTTATAAAACGGTCATCTCTTTATCGGACTGTAGAGAGCTACAAAGTGACTTAGATAGGCTCTGCAACTACTGCACAGCTAATTATTTGGACCTCAATGTTTCAAAATGCCACACTATGTCCTTCACCAGAAACAAGCATATAATTAACTTTCCCTATTCACTCCGCGATGAACCCGTGATCTCAAAAACCGAATGTAAGGACCTTGGAGTCTACGTAGATAGTAAACTTATATTTAATACGCACATTTCTTCAATCACTGCTAGATCTTACAAAATGTTAGGTTTCATACTGCGTCTGAGTAAATTATTTAAAAATCCACGTACGCTAGTAATGCTTTATTCCTCACTAGTCAGAAGTACACTGGAATATGCATCGCCTGTCTGGAATCCCAAATACACTTACTATGTCAATAATATAGAGCGCATACAAAACAAATTTATTAAGTACCTAGGTTATAAATACAACAATAATTATATCTGCACTCTCCAATCCCTGAAATCCAGGCGAACGGTAGCTGACATGACATTTCTCCATAAAATAATACACAACGAAATAGACTGCTCAGAACTTCTATCCCAAATAAATTTTAACACCCCATCTAAAAGAACTCGACACACCAACCTTTTTTACACAACTAGTAATAATACAAACGCTGCAGCCAATTCCCCTATTTCTCGCATCCTTCAAACATTCAACTCAATTCAAACAAGCACAAGTACCGATATATTTTTTGATTCTCTCCCTCTATTTAAGAAAAACTTTTTTAGCACACTAAATTCGCCAACATAACACATACAACCACACACAGACACACACGCACACGTACACACACACAAACACTCACACACACCTCTCTCCTTCTCCAGCACACTAATTAACTTAACTTAAAAATGTAACTTAACCGTAAATGTATAATATACCTCCTATGTATATATCTCAGCGACATGTCATTGGTACCAATTATTATACTAACTTTTATAACTTTGTAACTATTGTCATCTATGTAATTATGTACTGTTTGTTTCTGCAATAAACAAAAATAAAATAAAATAAAATAAAATAAAAATAACAAATAACACTTTCTGATACGAGAATAATGACAGACCTGGTGGTGTTAAATAGAGTCATTAACAAATTAATTGACAGTCCTGCCTTCGTTGCCACTATTAAATTCCATGTGTCGAATAGGAACCCAAGACAAAATGTAACATTCTTCTGCAATACATACACAACGAAATATCAGGCACACTCACTAACCTGTAGGATGTGTGATCTGGGCAACAAGTTTGGGGGAACTATTGATATATTTATTGACTCAATTTATAGAATTAAGCCTAATCTATACCAGCAATTGATTAAATTACATCAATGATACCATCACTTTGTTGAATTCTACAAATTATAAACATCAATTAATGGCGCCGTTTTCATAAATCTTTTAAAAAATTGTAATAATAACTAACTTTACCACTGACCATAGTGTCCGAGATTCAGCTAAAGTTAAAATTTACGAATTTTATTTTTATTTTTAATGACCTTAGCGGTTCTTTACTTGTAAAAGCTGTGAAAAACCTACCAGTGGTTCAGAAAATACAATAAACCCGAACCTTGGCCTCAAAGAACTATCAAGGGGACCACAAATGGCCTACCCTCCGAATCATCAATTTTGAAAAATTGTGCCAAGGGTATTAAATGTGACCAGTAATGTAAAACAAGATAAATATGCGTATTGGAAACATTAAATTATTTCAGTATTTTAATCTGATGATCCAAAAAAACGTTTCGATTCGGTTGAATATGTTTATTTAATATTTTTGTGATGCTCAATATGAAATATAAATATTGATCCAAATCATTGTACATAATTTTAACAACTTGCACACAAAACAAGTGAAACAGAAAAATCAAAAAAGATTCTGCTCCGTGTAAGAATTATCTATCATTATCTTTAATGATTTTAGTATTCTAATCATTTACTTTTTAATACGCTCATGTGGCTTTTACTTTGGGTTCATTGAAATGTTTACAATTTTGTACAAAGGGTTACAAACAATGTTTGGAAAAAGTTCTTATAGTTGTTTACAATCGCATTAAATAAAATTAAAACAAATAATTACAAACTGAATATATCAGAAGAAATATTTTGACACAAAAAATGTTTAAGTATGTTTTTAACATCGAATTTGTTACATAAAAATGTCGATAACATTGATTTTCATTTGCTAAAATTTGTGGGCGAATTTTCTTGTGAATGGTGACATGAAAGAGACCCATATGCCTAGTGTGTTGAGTAGGTACTCTTAAATTGACCAGACTCAGAAGTTCCCAACAGTCGAGCTCTGAATTACCAATTTTGAAAAAGATCGCCGAAAATTATCCAAAATATGCATCTTTTTACGGATTTCCATTCAATTATTTTAAAGTGTTAAAAATTTTATATTTACCTAAAAAATATTATGTAAATTTATGTTTTTATAATTAGGTAATTTTTGCAAAACTTATCGTTAAGATGTTATAGATTTAAGTTATGGTTAAGATTTTAAAAAAAAGATGTGTTGAGCTTATCAGAGATTCTCTAATGTGTTATCATGACTAATCACTGCAATGGGCAAACTGCTAACTGTGGAAATTTTCATCCTAGGTTTTCTGCAACCCGCATTGCTACATCCCTCTTGCAGCTGCATGATATTAACTGCAAGGGGTGTTCTAGCAATGTTGAAATCAGTTTTATGCATTGATCATTGAGGTTCTGGTTTTGAATGTTTGCTTCCATATAGAGCAATAATTAAACTTTAGCCTCCTTCAGTTCCCTGATCAGGTTTTGCATTGTACTCGAATAAAATTGCTGCCTTCGTCTAGAGTTCTGTTTTTTTATTACCGTTGAGAGTATTTTCATTTTTACTTGACCAAAAATGTTGAGATTGAATCACATCCACTGAAGGCACGGAGTAAACTATGAGTTGAGGTTGTGATTCGTATTTAGATGGGGTGTTTACATTCGTTATTTTACGTCTCCCACATTTTAGGCAGAAAATTTCACATCTGTTAATTGTATAATACAATCAATGTCTTAACCAGCTATCAGCATGTTATCGTAGGGGAGCCAGGGGCTTGTTGTAACGGGGGTAAGTAGTAACAGCTTAATAACTCAGCCGGTTTCAAATATTTTGTTTCGATTTTGAACTCAACGTGCCCTTTAAGATACGGCTTACGACGTAAGCGCTGTCAGTACAGTGCGGGAGAGCCCGTGACCGGTTGTCTGCAGGAGTGCGTTTTTTTGCCAGGTAACCTAAAAAATATTATTTCGTAAATTTTGATTTCAAGATCACACTGTGTCAAATTGAAAAATATTTCTATTAAATTTTGTTAAGCATTTATTAAGCCATCGTATTATGGTACTTTCACATAACCAAAGCCAATCATTTAATTTTTATAAATAAAAATTTCAGTAATTTCGGTTTGGGGCTAGTTGTAGCAAAATTTAAGGGGCAAGTAGTAACCTGTTACAACTTGACCCAAGCCTGCACACGGGTAAAGGTTGGTAAAGCAAAGGTGAGTAGACCTGAAAAGACCAAGATTGATAAAGTGAAGAAAAAAGTTTTCAATGAAGACTCATATTCTGAAGAAGAAGAATGGATGTGTTTGATTTGCGGAGAAGAATATAGCAAATCAGACAAAGAAGATTGGGTCGAGTGTATGATCTGTAAACTGTGGTCACACGTTAAATGTGTAAGAGGTGATCCTGTTTCGTACATTTGTATAAAATGTGAATCTGATGAAGACGAAGCATAAGCAGCGAAGGTTGAGGAAGTTGTTTGAATTAATTTCTTTAAACTTTTGACCAAAAATAATGTAAGATTTGTTTGTTTTCCTTTTTTAAAGCCCATGTAGCATGCCACATTGATTGTGATAGTTGAGAAATACAAAAATTAAAGAATTCTTATAAAAAATCGTTTTATTTCGATTATAAGTGCAAATTATAACAAAATATTTTCACTGATAATTGAGTTTTTTAATAAGTTTAATTTACCTAAGTATATGCTATACGAGTCCAAAGATGAGTATTGTTGTTAAAGAAAACGATAAGTATTCACCTCATGAGTTCGTAAGAAATACAATTGTCTTATTATGTGTTTGTTGGTTTTATAATACAAGCCTTAAATAATGAAACCTGTTGTTTTAATATGACGTTACTACTTGCCCCGCACTAGTTACAACTTGCCCCAAAAACGGGGTAAGTTGTAACAAGCGACTCTTTCCACAAAAAGTGTTATAAATACAAATTTATTATAGATTCAGGAAAAAATATGGTGGGAATATATTTTCAAATATATGATTACTCATTTAAAAGCTTTTTTCAACTAAAATACTCAATAGTTTAGTCACTCCATCGAAAGAACGAAAAAGTGTTACAACTAGCCCCTCTCTCCCCTACTTTGCAGAGGCCAGAAAAAAGGGTAAGATGATAATCAAGCTGTCGGAATCTTTTTTTGCGTACGCAATTTTTAATAACTTTATCTCTTTAGACTATTAAGTTTGCAACGACTTTTTTAGTGTAGACATTTTTATTAATATTAAAAATAATCAATAATCCTTGAAACAAAATTAGTCAATCGAAAGAAGGTCGAATATATTATAATATTAAATACGAATATATATTAAAAATATATATATCCCTGCTTGTAGGATATATATATTTTTAACAAATATTTGGAGGTAGGACGCGGTCTAAAACTTGGATCATTATGCCTTCATTATACACAACATATCGAAAAATCATTATTTCCCTATTTGATGCAATTTAACCCCCTTTTAGGTGATTACTGGAATAAACTGCCTCACGAATCGCATACAAAACACGGAAAGATGCAATATAAATAGAGGGAGCCAAATTAAAATTAAGTCAGTAAAAATATCTCCAGGATACGAAGCGGTAAATATACCCGCCGGTGCCTGATGTCGGCTCAAAACAATCTTTGTTCAACACATTATCTCCCCCGAACTCGGGCTTGAGCGAATCGCGCCAAATGTTACAATTTATTTATTATTAGTACCCCTACTGCAATTCTGCAGCATCCCCCTTCTATTTGTACAGAGTATAAATAACATACACAATATTACTCATATTAATGCGATATGTTCTGATAGGCGAATGATTTTATTGCAGTGAAAAGGCTAATCAAAATCTACTTGAAGTCTCCCGATAGTCGTTCGTGCGACCCTCCTTGTTCGATGTGCGGGTGGACCTGCGTAATGTGCTTTTATTACATTATGTTTGTTGATTTTAATGGTGAAAAGATTCTATAATTTCAATATTCTGTAAGAAAGTGTGGGAAACATACGAAATAGATAGTGGCGGATTTCTCTAATGAGAGGTAATGTAGTTAACTCACAAACAATAAGAGAATAAGACACAAGTGGACATTACCGCAATTTGAAAAGCTCGCTACTCTCAGTAGTTCCACACTCGGATCAAATAAATAGCGCGCCTAGACTATAGAGTAAAATAAATAGCGCGCCTAGACTATAGAGTAAAATAAATAGCGCTTAGACTATAGAGTAAAATAAATAGCGCGCCTAGACTATAGAGTAAAATAAATAGCGCGCCTAGACTATAGAGTAAAATAAATAGCGCGCCTAGACTATAGAGTAAAATAAATAGCGCGCCTAGACTATAGAGTAAAATAAATAGCGCACCTAGACTATAGAGTAAAATAAATAGCGCTTAGACTATAGAGTAAAATAAATAGCGCGCCTAGACTATAGAGTAAAATAAATAGCGCGCCTAGACTATAGAGTAAAATAAATAGCGCGCCTAGACTATAGAGTAAAATAAATAGCGCTTAGACTATAGAGTAAAATAAATAGCGCGCCTAGACTATAGAGTAAAATAAATAGCGCGCCTAGACTATAGAGTAAAATAAATAGCGCTTAGACTATAGAGTAAAATAAATAGCGCGCCTAGACTATAGAGTAAAATAAATAGCGCGCCTAGACTATAGAGTAAAATAAATAGCGCGCCTAGACTATAGAGTAAAATAAATAGCGCGCCTAGACTATAGAGTAAAATAAATAGCGCACCTAGACTATAGAGTAAAATAAATAGCGCTTAGACTATAGAGTAAAATAAATAGCGCGCCTAGACTATAGAGTAAAATAAATAGCGCGCCTAGACTATAGAGTAAAATAAATAGCGCGCCTAGACTATAGAGTAAAATAAATAGCGCTTAGACTATAGAGTAAAATAAATAGCGCGCCTAGACTATAGAGTAAAATAAATAGCGCGCCTAGACTATAGAGTAAAATAAATAGCGCGCCTAGACTATAGAGTAAAATAAATAGCGCACCTAGACTATAGAGTAAAATAAATAGCGCTTAGACTATAGAGTAAAATAAATAGCGCGCCTAGACTATAGAGTAAAATAAATAGCGCGCCTAGACTATAGAGTAAAATAAATAGTGCGCCTAGACTATAGAGTAAAATAAATAGCGCTTAGACTATAGAGTAAAATAAATAGTGCGCCTAGACTATAGAGTAAAATAAATAGCGCTTAGACTATAGAGTAAAATAAATAGCGCGCCTAGACTATAGAGTAAAATAAATAGTGCGCCTAGACTATAGAGTAAAATAAATAGCGCTTAGACTATAGAGTAAAATAAATAGCGCGAATAGACTATAGTGTAAAATTATTGTCTAAAACTCGACTTCCGGTGCAGAGATATTGCGTTAAGTATTCCTCGGGCGTCCCAACCCCTTCTTCTACCATGCAAACCCCTCTCTAAACAGTCATAGCACTAATAAGAACAAACTTTGAAATTTTAAGCTATATCAGTAGACTACTTTTTCAGTTTTGCGAGCACAAACATACGGAGGCTGAATTTTTATGTATTAAAATTCTAAATTATCGGACAGACAGACCTGATTTATTAATGTTAATTCACTTGCATGTTCCTAGATTAAGATCAAGGTTTTTTTTATTATGTATTATTGTAACGATCATATAACGGTTTTAGACTACTATTCTGTTATAAATAGATTACACGCCACTGGTAACTTTTATGCAATATTAGCTATATTTATAAATATTTGGAATAACTGGAGTAATTTTAATCAGTGTTTAGCATTTTCATTGTTATAACAATACTCAATAAGATCATGAATAGAGATTTAGCTAATCACAAATATGTTTAAGACTATAAACATATGAATTGAAACAACTAAATATATATTTATTTGTCTATGAGTGCTCTTAATTATGATAACTTTCAGTATTTGGCATACTCAACATTATTTTACCTCGATATGATTCTGGAACAGAATAGAACGGTATTAAAAATGAGTTTATAGTTTCATACAAAAGTGCTTGTTTCAATCATGAAAATGTTGAATTTACATCTGACCTAAGAGCATTTTCTCTGTGTAAAATTCAATAACAAAGAAATCAAAAATTGAAAATAATTGAGTTTTTGGTTTGTGATGAAAGTAGCATTATCATTATTTGTTACCTCTTATCACCTACAGAAAATACAATCAACACTTAAACGATTCCATTAAAACACAAATCTGATAAACAAGTAAATAGTATATATTAATTAAAAGTAAAAAATCAGTAAATGTATCATAATGATCCTTTAAACAAGGAAATAGTATCTATTAATTAAAAGTAAACAATCAGTAAATGGATCATAATGATCCTTTTAACAAGTAAATAATATCTATTAATTGATAGTAAACAATCAGTAAATGGATCATAATGATCTTTTAAACAAGGAAATAGTATATATTAATTAAAAGTAAACAATCAGTAAATGGATCATACACATCTATAAATCAAGTAAATGGTAGATATCAAAATAGTAAAAAAATCGGTAAATGGATCTCAATGATCTATTTTCAGCATTTTCCTTATTTTCAGATGGTAGGCTTCGTCCAACACAATTTCTAACTCAGAATCTGAATCATTGCTGCTGTTGTATTTATTGGGTTTAGTCGTCTTCTTTCCAATGCCTTAACCTTTGAGTGATACACTGCTTGCAGCTTTAATGTTTGATTCCTAAGCATTTACTGGTTTTGTTAATAGGCTCCATTTTTGGTTTCTTTCCTAGACGTTCCTGAATAGATATTGCCAAATCATTTTTATAAGGGCTTGATCTTAAAAAGACAGCTTTCTGAGCACCACGCGCCTTTTGCAAACATACACTGTTCCAGTGTTAGGAGATGTTTCATTAAATCATTTTCAACTGCTTCTAAAAAAAACTGTAGGTCGTCCTTGGTGAATTATAAAATCATTTGCAACAGTATTAGAATAATCTAGATGCTTCTTTAAAGTCGGTTTTGGAATTTTATAAACACGAGCACATTCATTTTATTTATTTTATTTGGTACATTATTTTTTACAATTTATGTTTTCCAGTAATGTAGGCATGTTCATTACGAAACGCAAATATTGTTTGCCTTAGGTCTTCTTGTGTCTATTTGTAATATTTTTTACTATCCGCCATCTAAAATAAATACAAATTTAACTGCGGTCACAATTTATTTTCACTTGTAGCAGCATTGAGTAGGATAAATTGGACCGGTCCGATATGCCGAACTCACAGTGGTCCAATTAATCGAACTCTTACATCTTTCAAACCAAAATTTCTATCAAACATAACCTATACATTTGGATATTCAGGTTGTTGCAGGCATAAAACTATGAAAATTACCGAGTTTAATATGAAAAGATAGTAAAAAAACGTTAACCATGGTTGCAGTAAGAACAAGAAAAGTAAAGACGTATGAACGTTTTCCAAATATTACATCGAAACAGAGAGATTTCGTTTTGTCCATATAACTTCTGTTAATTCTTCCCGAATGTGATGCAGGTCGGTAAGTCAACAGTAAAGTTAGCTGCGCATCATTCGGTATTGCCAGGATCAGAATATGTTTTGTGGTTTCGTTAATTTTTTACGCTGGTCCAATTAAACGACCGGTCCAATATACCATACTCTCCCCTATAATATATCTATAGATTTTCATAGCTGAAAATCGAACCAGACTTAAATATATATTTGCATGCCCTAAACTACACATTTATTTTGGCCAGCACCATTATACCCATCAAGGAAAACATTTCTTTAATAAATTACCAGAAGAAATTAGAAGCATTATTGATAAAAAACAAATATTGAACTACATAAAAAAAATATTTTAGGGAAATTGTTAATTAAAAAACTACACAAATTATCCCACAATACTCTATTTATCCTCCATAATATTTTTTTGTTCTTCCTTCCAAATACAATAATTTGTAATTGGTAGGTAGCACGCTTTCTGGCATAAATTTTTAACTTGTTGAAGGCACGTAAAAGTTGTAATAATTGATATCCGGACTAAAATCGACATGAAATTCATATACATAATTCTGTGAAAATGATTTCAGAGGGAGATGTTAATCTCATGAGGATCAGAAGTTGTAAGTAAAGACAGTACTTTTTTTGTTAAACTCACTAAACCTCTCGACGAACACGTAACTAATGTTATTGATATTGTACTTAAATCTGGTTAGATGGAATATGGCTAATCTGAAGTAGACGGAACAACTAATTCAGATTCAATACCAGATCTTGTCAAAGTAGAGGGAATAGCTGAAAAGCAATGTACTGCAACAGAACTTGACTGTGAAGTCTTTGAGCTTTTGCGTAAAACATTTGGGTTTGGTCTATCCGTGACGTAAAAGGGTTCACATTTGATTCGATGAGGTTGGATATGGTCTAGTGAGGTTGTGTGATTTCATCAACCATATTCAAGAAAACAGAAGTAAATATAGTGGAAGGAATTATTGATTTGAATTTCTGATGTATTTTCGAAATTTTCTCTTTAACTTTGAAATTTTCTCTCAGTGTGGGCGGTTGAAACATGTGGACAATTGAAACATTGCAATCATCCCCAGAACAGTGGTTTCAAACGCACCCATGAGGCATTTTCTACTTCAAGGTAAAAAATAAGCATTTTAACCCTTGAGTACTCTCATCACATTTGTTCAGTTTGTAATATTTTCTGTGTATTTCAAATGAGCTATAAACATCTTTTTTTTTTTTAATTTTCCGTAAAAACGAATACTTTTCAGAAATTAAATAAAAGTATGTTTCCGGTGTATTCATTTGAATTAACATTACTTTTCTAAATAATAAAATTTTAATATCAAACGTTAAAATGTTGTCAAAGACGTAAATTTTACTTCAATAATAGAAAAATTGAGAAAACTCGATATTTAAAGACATTCGTTTGGCTTGGGGATTGGAAAAAAATCTGTTTAATAATTTTTAAATTTAAACCGATTGTTACGATAGCGGAGTGAAATATGAATTATTCATTTTATCTATTTTTTTGGATTTGATTAATGGAATCCAACAAAAATATTTGATGCAAACTGGAAATAATATATGGTTATATACTTTTATAAAATATGGATGCCCGGTCATATACGAACTTCCATCGCTGGTGGTCCTAACAAATCTTTTACATTCTTAGAAATTATGGTATTCGAGTAAACTTAGACGTTTCAATTCCCTATAAAACGTGTACAAAAATATATAAAGATATATACATAGGTACACCGTATATACAGGGTTTTCCAATAAGAGGTGCTATTTTGATATTCAATAGTAAAAGATCAATGGTTTCGTTGCTTGTGTGGCACGTAGCGCCGTCTTGTTGAAAATAAACGTTATCCAGATCAATACCATCCAATTCCGGCCATAAAAATCATTAATCATCTCTCGATAGCGCAATCCATTCACCGTAACTGTTGCTCCAGCCTCATTTTCAAAAAGGTCCAATGACTCCGCCAGACCATAAACCGCACCAAACAGTCACACGTTGAAGATAGAGAGGCTTTGCAACAATAATTCTTGGATTTTTCGAGCTCCAGATGCGACAATTTTGCTTGTTGACGAAGCCACCGAGGTGGAAATGGGCCTAATCACTATGATTTGAAGTGATTTGAACTCAAGATGATTTGCATTTGATTCACTCAAGTGAATTTTAATAACTTCAATGCGTTGTTGAAGCGTGTATCGTTCCATTTTTATTAACGCTTAGTTTTTCCTTGTAAAATGTCAAAAAATAACAGCTTCAAAAGTAAAATCTACCAAAATAGCGGGCTATTCAAAATAACACTTCTTATTGGAAAACCTGTAGTTCACAATAAAGACACGCTAGTGTTCATTAGTTTGTCTTTCGATTGGGCCGTTTCTCGACTTGTTCATTCCCAAATAATCCGAGGAAGGTATGAATCTACACCTAATCCAACACCCAAAGTACCGCTAAAACTAACTCGAGGCTTCTAAAAATCTATTTTTTTAGTTAATTTATCCAACAACTAGTAGTCGTTTAATGGACTGGATACCTACTTTTAAACAGATGAAGGAGCGTGGATACAGCACTTAAACATACATACATCAGAGTTTGTTCGTCACTGTTTAAATAATTTAAAGACAGAAAACTAAATGCATCTTACTTGTAATATTGTATAAAAACTACATCATTTAAAAAAAATATAATTTAATAATTTAGAAAAACGTTAATTATAACAAATCTTATTTAAAAAAAAAAAAACAACGGGGCAATTTCATTGTAAACATCATGAAATTTTTTTTTAAATTCATTACTAGAAAGATTATGTTTTAACTGTAACCTTGAAAATCGTACTAAAAATTTACACTATAACATTAGAACAGTTTTCTATATTGGTTAACTCTATGAGAGACATAAACGCAATATTCACTAAGCAGGCTATAATATATTGCATGAAAAGAATCTAGATAACGCAAAATATTTTAACAGATTTCTAATTTAATCAGCCGTAGAACTCAACAGTCCTTCCATGAAGTTTAAATAGGATGGTAAAATCTTTCTAAATTCACTAATTGTACTCAATAATACCTAATTTTAAAAACACTGAATTCAAGTGTCTCCAACTCAAAACTGAACGTGGGTATCTCATCTCAAAGAAGTAAAACTATCGATAAATGATAAAATACACGAGTTCTCGAACTAAAACAACATACCTACAGTAGTAAATGTTCACTAAACGCGTCCAGGCACTGTTAATTGATGAAGTTCACTGAAGATGTACACGTGAGGTTAAGAACTAACTTTCACTGAATCCGTGACATCTTGAAAGCCGAGCAAGTCAATGTTAATTGATAGGTGCCCAAAGTCACAAACCCATAGTCGCAAGGTAACTTTATCTACTTGATTTACTCGTATTAATATAGTTGACTTCAAGAGATCTCGAACCCAACAGATATGCAATTATCGATAAAAGTCACCGAACCCACAGAAAGAAGTAAAAGCAATGTTGATTGTTATGTGTGGTTCCCTGAATGGCCAAGGATTCAAATACGAAAACCCAAAAGACGCAACTATAGTGTTAATTGATAAAATTTCACTGTACGCCTCTACTGAGTAATGTAAACCAACTGTATTACCATGAAAGCTATAAATTTGGCCATTACGCGGTCGCCATACATTATAATTTAAGAGGTGCTTCCAGCAGACCCGTAGCTACCGGTTGAGAGGGGGCGGTAGGGGGTGGAACCGCGAGGGGGCTGGATAGTTAAACAGGCTATACACAATATACTAAGCGGGTAGGTGAATTTACAAGGTCTATTCGCAACTCAAAATATGTTTGCACAATACGTACTTGTTTATCTACCCTTTACCGTTTTCAAAATGATAAACTTCTACATTTAAATATGGTTGGTGGTATTTTGAAGCGAGTACGTAATAATGTTTAAAGTACTTAAAAGTAGCCCTTGTAACTTTCAACACCTTTAATGATTTTTTTTAATTGACACGTGTTTTATTTAGAATAATTGTGAGTTAATTCCAATTTTATAGAAAAATCAGTTTGTACCTTAGACATAATTAAAATGTGTTCAAATATCAGTGAAATATTGGTTTACAATTTTTTATACTTCCCTATTCATCGTAGGTGTTTTTTTACTATGAAAATACCATTTACTATTACCTATTATTATTTTACCATACTTTTAGTACTAAAATATTTAGTTACGATTTAGTTTTTTTTCCTTAAAATCGTAAAAAAGTTATATTTTAAAGTCTTGCACATTATATTTATTGGTTTTTCTTGATTCTTGAGCATTTTACAAATTACTGTTTTTCACGAAACTTACATAACTGGAGTTACACCACTGTTATCCTAAGTGACATAAATATTGTTGAAACGATTTGGCGAATTGATTCATTTTGTGTTAGTTATTTAATTGAACCTCACGATGGAAGAAGTGACACTAAGAGATAAAAACGTATTCTTAGCTTGGCCAGGAAACATCAAAGAGAACAATCTACATACATGTCCTAAGCTAAAACTCACCCTTCGATTTGTATCAGTAATACATGGAAACAGATTAAATTAATGATTGAATTTTAGATATATCAGTATTTAAGCTACCTGGGACTTATTTATGTTAAATAAGTGTGAATCTCACCAACGACCACTACAATATCTACTACAGTATGTGCCAAAGAAAAACTGTAGAAAATTGTATTTACAAAAGTGTGCTTTGGATGATCATCAATTTTCTTCTGCTTAAAGGTGAGCAGTGATAGCTTTTAGCAACCTTAGTGTATCGTGACCTTGTGTGTTTTATCCCATCGCATTTAGTATTAATCCCCACATTGGCACACATCGCGCGACTATCCGCATTTGGTCTCTGTTTCTTCTAATACCGATAAGATACGTTTCGGTACGTCATGGACTTAATGTTTGAAAGCACTCACCCTTACCTTACGGGCGTGGGGCGGTGTGGGGTGGGTGCCCCACTCCCGCGGGACTGACCGCTAAGGCTCGCTGTGGTGATGTATTACCTTGCTCGGGCATTACTCACGGCCTCCACCTCCCAAGAACTAGGGGGGTCGGCTTGCTTAGCAGGCGTTTCAACTATGCTAGAGGGATAAGATAATTCCATATGCGATGCCCGCCGCCGTAAAAATAGCCCTCCGATGCTAAATGATAAAAAAAAACGTTCAGGTCAAACCGAGTGGATTGAACCACTTAGTGATGAATCGTAATTTATCCTGTTCGCTTGCTTCCCGAGCGATCAGTGTCTGCGTGGAACCTTCACAATGCTGGACTCGTAGGCCTCCCTGCTCCGCTCTGTCTCGCCTCTTCTGGGGGAGGGATATGAGCAACGACTTAAAAAATAATGAGCTTAAACAGTTTGCTCAGTCTGCAGACATAACCAATCTTCTTAACTCAATGAGATAAAAGTAGCTATCGATAAAGGTGCGTCCCACGTAATACTATAGCGGAATAGTTTTTCAATGTTTTTTTTCAGTTAGGTTATAAATAACCTTAAAATAACCACTTCCTCCTTTTTTTTTATATATTACTAGCTGTATACCGCCACTCGTGGCTCAGTCAGCCTGTGCATATAGTGAAACAATAGCGCATGTTGCAATAGCAATTGCAGTAGCAATTATCGCATTTATTTATATAGATTACAATATAAAAGAATTTAAATTGATTACACTCTATTTAAAACTATCTGTTTATCTACTTATTTAGGTATAAATATTCATAACATTGTAAGAAATACACACTATTATATTCCCACTGATAACTTTGGTTGGTTGGAAGAAATTATAATCTGAAATAAATAGAAATATGTCTAATAAATTATAGTGATTAATTTTTGGGGTATTATGCCGTGTTGAGTTACCTCCTGCTTTAACCAACGTTTCCGACAGCATTACAGCGTCCATACTCACGGCATAGGTGTAATGCCCTGATGATGGATACTGCAATCCTGTCATAAACTTTGGCTAAGGAAAGAGAAAGCGTTGCTCGGCATAATACCATATAATAAATTATTTTTTTCTAACATTTAAATATGAATTGTTGTTTTAATTTGGATGTGAATTGTAGTAACTTATTTTATTTTTTAGTATTTTTTTGAAATCCTATTTTATTATTAAAAGTATTATTAGAATATTTATTATATTTTAAAAAAATATTTGAATTCCACTTTTGTTTTTGTAAATGAATGAATACAAATCTTGGAAGTTGAAATTAACTCACTTCCCGACATCCAATCAAACTGAAACTTGACAGAAAGATTAGTTATCAATGACAATGCATTCTTTCAAATGGCTATCACGGACACTCACGCGAATTATATAAGCATTTCTCTGAAATCGTATGACATTACAGCAGTTAATATACGAAATAAAAATAGGTCCTACCCGATTGACATTGGGTAAAGGGTGACCGGATAAATCATCAAAATGATAATTCATCACATCTTTAAAAAGTTATATAAAGTCATGGAAAGTGATGAAACAAAAATTTTATTTACTGGGTTAAGTAGGTTAGGTTAGGTTAGGTTTAATTTTTTTTCATCGTTTTTAATGATTTATATCACTTTTTAAAGGTGTGTTGAATAGTCACTGTGTTGAGTTATCGTGGAACCATTTCAGAATAATAATGGGTTAAATTAATGTGGTTTTCGGCGTACAGTTTTGGTGCAGCCGTTAAGTACCGGATACCAATAACGATCAAGCGTAGCCCCTCCTACTTAATAGTGATCCGAAAAGTTAGCTAAAGACTTAGGAAGAGCATCTCGGCATAATAACCCAAAAAATAATCACGGAATTTTTTACGTCATTATTTGTTGTTTATTAGCACTAGCCTAATGCATTTTCTTTGTAAATTCTCTATACGCGTTTCTATATTGAATTTTCAATACCCACATCTCAATTTTAGTAAAACGTTCTGTCCAAATACTAACAGCGCATAATGCAAATGATTATAATAACGCGATGAAGAACAGCAAAATATTTTATTAGCGGTGTATGCATAACAAACAGTAATCAGCTCTTGTTTCGGCTCGAAGGACCATTTTTAGTAGGAGACCAACAAAGTGGGGTGGGTTCATTTTTCCTCGCCGCGCTATTAAAAACCAAGGGTCGCGAAGCATAATGGGGTTGTATAAAATATTGTACCACTTGTGAAGAACGTAATTGTCGGTAACGCTGTAACGGACCTATCATTATCATGTTTATTCTAGTGTAAATTATATAGGGCGAGTACTGGCCGAGAAAAGGGTGTAATTATTTTGATCGCGACGCATTTCGATCCAATACCAATTTATCAATATTTCAAATATCACCCTTATGAGCGATCAAAACTTCTTAACGATCGTGAATGATGCAATTGACGAAGTAACAAGAAATAATGTTTCATTCGACAAAAGAATGTCCATCAATTGTTTTGAGTGCGTCACTTATATTTACACTTACACTTTATATTACATTTATAACATCACGCCAACCTGTTTCTTCACCGCTTGCCTTCAAAAAGGCCGTAACAAATGATAATAGTTTATATTTATATGACCTGGCAAAGGCACAAATTCACAACGTTTCATTACTGTTTGAAAATAAAGTTTATATATCGTCAAAAATATAATATTTATACAAGAATTGTTTTTTTCATCATTGAATGTAAGATAAAATTCAAAATTATTCGCTGATCTTGTGAGTTATTGATACCGAAATTTATAAATTTTACACGGTGTCCGTAAACTCGTGGTACACGCGGGAAATTGGTGAATCACATAGCCCAAAATAATTTTTTTTAAATTTTACCTGAAAAATTCCAATTTTATTCTCGATTTACTCTAAAACAAAAGCTCGTATCATAAAAAGTTGTACTATTAAATCGACTCCAAATGTGATGTAGATTCACCAGTTTCCAGCTTAGTGCTATGAGTTTCAGGACACAGTGTATTATAAAGTTTAGAATTTAGACAAGTACATACATACCTATATTATAATATTACGAGTCGTACGATACAGTACACCAGTACACAAGCAAGAATGTATTAATAATGATTCTACTGTTCCCACGTCCAAGTCAGATATGTGTTACCGTTTCTGATATTGTATGCCAACAATTATTTGTTTTTGTATCAAATATCACATTCTTTCAAGCGACAACCTCTTATCTTGTTTACAAAATATGTCGCACAAAGTATTATGAATCTGACAATGGATCAAGCTAGTAAATTTCTCCACTTCTAATAAGTATTTAACTGTAAACAATAATTTAAATTCCATCCAGGAACAGCTTTCTCTTTAAGTGATTTGTAAGATTTTACCCATCAATGTTATTTTACATTTAGGCTTTTAAATAAAAAAAGTCAATAGGTATCCCATTTAAATTAATATCGGATAAGTTATCCGAGACACTATCTAGGTTACAAACCAATTTCATTAGAAACTTTGTAATCATTTAAAAAGGTGGCTGTCAAAAACATGAGAAAAATTAGTTTCAAAAACGATATAGTTTATTCTGAATTTAAAATATGAGATCGACAAATATAACGAGTGGTTTAAGACGCCTGTCCTAGTAAAACAAGGGATCCTGAGTTCGATTCCTAGTTGTGACCGTTATTTTTTCATTTTAGGTGTTTCGTTCTTTTTCATGTTTGGTTTAGATTTATTAGTAGTATCCTCTTCTTCAATGATAATTTATTAAGAGTTTTAAATATTTATTATGTAAGTAGGTACCTATTTTGGTAATTGCTTTGATTGACACAATTATAGGTGTAGTTTTTTTGCAATTACTACAACTGCATTATTTTTCACATGTAATTACTTTAATTATTGAGTAAAAATCTTATTTTTATTTATTTATCAATTTACAAACTGGCTGGCTTATGGAGCCCGCTAGTTCGTGAAAAGATAATTAAATGAATGAATAAATATATACACTAGCTTTTATGTGACGCATACATATTATGTTAATACAACTACTACATAGTATTACTAAACTTAACATTTTTATAAACAATTTTCATCTTTATACCTTAGAAGTAGGCGTATTCTTATTTTCTTAACAGGCTTATACCTACAAACTATCATGTTTCCATTTGATTTTTGCTTGCCTTTTATATGTCAAATAGTGAAGGTTATATTATTGCTTATACTATTCTATACTTATAATCTTCACAATATTTTTTTATATAAACTATTTAAAATATGTATGTAAAATGGCAGACCGAACGCCCTCGATTTAACAGGCTACGATAACCAGTCAAATGCTCTATATTTTGTTAACAATACATATTCTTATTTTTGTACAAGAGGTTTATACCTACAAATAATTTATTTTTTATTTTTCTTATTAAAAATGATTCTTGGAATAATTTCAGAGGAAAGAATATATGAGAATTTGGTTCTTTAATTTGGGAAACAATCGAAGGGATCAAAGGTTCACTCATAAAATTTTAATTAATCACCATGAAATTCGTTACAAAATTTAGAAAACTTCAGTCAGACGTCAATCAATGCATATAACTTCTTGCATTTTATTGCCATTCAAGGCCATCCAAGACTATTTGAGTTGCTCTACTTGACGATATAATATCATGCTATGAGGTTTTTAAATGTTTTTACTCAGATACCATTGTTAGCACAAAAAACTTTTTACATAACGATAAGCTTTTGATTCCGGTAATTATATTAAAGTAGAGTTTTAACATGAGAACCGATAGACGGAACCATCAAAACGGTTCGGTAAAGTGGTGGATGGCGTCGACTGCAGTGGGGTGGTGGATTCATGGGTCTGCCACTTCTGGAAACACTGACTCCCAGATTCCTACCCAACTGTTTCCTTCCCAGAACCTCCTCTCCTTCATTTCATTAAAATACCCTCCACACAACATCCCAAAATATGGCATATTTGTAAGGGAAATTATTTACTTTGGGGCCTAGTGTAGAGCTAATGTAAAAAAAATCCATTATCATTTTTAATTTAACCCATTATAATAATTGTAATAATTCGATTGTAGACCGCATTCCTTCTGCCGCTAGATGTCACCTGATCCGCTCGCCGTAGTACTGGCTCGACCGCGTGATATCTGAATAATACATCAACACGTGAGCATGTTCATCAATGATAGTCCCGATTATAAAGTTGCCTTGGGAAATATTAAAGCGGAAAGGTAAATTTTGGCTTTTCCCGTGGGAAATCAGAACATGATATGCTGGCATCACAATCTCTCTCTGTGGGCGCGCTAAGGTAGCACATTCAGTTCGTGGTGTTTCGTGAAGAATCTACTTCAACTGCCTCATTATGCTCTATCCGCATCAGCATGGTTGGCCTGTTAGTTTTCACCAAATGCAATAAATACTTGCCGACTTATCGATTTGACTTATGGCCTCAATGCCGTGAAAAATTACTATTAAATTTGCAGAACAGAAGTTAAATTTGTAGAATCCTTCAACAAGAAAATAGCCATCGAGGGGTGGCGCTGTTATGGTTTCCTTCAATATTATATAATATTGAGGTCCGATGTACGATGGTGATGGATTGCATAATAATTTGTTATTTGCAATGCAACGATCGGGTATTTTCATCGTCAATATGGGTCATTTTTGTGAATTCCACGGTAAAACTTAATCAATTGGTTGCCGTGATGCAGACGATACAGTTACACGATGAGTGTAAAAATTCTTTAACATTTGTTTTTATTTTAAATAAAAAATTTTAAAAAATCAAATTTAAAATTTTTAAATGTATATTCATTGAAGAACCTTGCGTTATGAGCCTTAATTATGGATAATTAACTTTTTCATTCTAGCTCAGTTACCGGGACGCACCAGGAATCAGTAACTTCAAATCTAACTTTTTTCTGATTTATAAGTACTGAAGTACCTACCTACTTAATTATAAGCAATAAACATTTTTTTATGAATTGTAAAATTGTTCCAAAGAAATGTTATTGATGACAATACTTTAATAGTGATTATTGAGAGCTCCTAGTAGGAACCACGACCATGCGAACTCTGGTGGGATAAAATAAAATAAATAAAAAATAAAATTGCAACACCTACCATGTAAATATAATGAAATCATTGCTTTGTCTCCAAACTAACTAACTAACTAACCATCACGCCGTTTCCCCGCAGGTGTAGGCAGAGAGGAAAAACTACTCGGTCTTGGCACACACTTGCCTCATTCACATTCATACATCGTCGCATACATACTCTTCTATTATTCTGATTATAGACATGGCCCGACCCAAGTATCTGATTCACTTGATCGTGCCATGTCTTCCTCGGGCGTCCCCGACTTCTGCTACCATTTGCATTTTTATTCATATTCTCCTTTTAACTCCTTTCTTCGCTCGTTTGCTCTGTTACCTCCAAAATCGTGGAAAATCGAATTCTTTATTGACCTATATTTCATAATTTGAAACACAAATAAAGTGGCACGTATCCGTAACAGATTTTTGTAAAGTAAAGTAAGTAAGTAAAGTGAGTAAAGTAAAGTAAGCGAAGTAATTACATCCTGGTGACTAATTATTTCTCCTTAACGCAACGCGTTCTGTAGTTCTTACGCCATTTCGTATACCTTGAAATAGTAAGTATGAGTGCTGTGTATTTACAAATCGTTACGGTCCGTTTCCACAATAATTCTGCCCTGTAATTGATCATGTGAGAATGAAAAATTAATTGAATTTCAACTGAACGAATGAGCAACGTAATCGAAGCCGATATATCAATCATGCGCCGGGTACGCCCCTTGGCACAGATCGCAGTGAAGGCAGCGGCGGAAGAAAACGCATCGATACTATTATTGGGGCCGTCCTACCTTCCTGCCAGTTTAACTGATAACTAAACCTAACCTAACTCAAAAATAAAAATTTTGAAAAATAATATAAATAAATATAGCGCCCGAAAGCATATATTTTTTACGACTTAATTACAAAACATCGACATTTATCTACTTTCTACAAATGGTTCCATGATAACTCAACACAGTGACAATTCAACACACCTTTAAAAAGTGATATAAAGTCATTACAAACGATGACAAAAAATAATTTAAACCTAACCTAACCTAACCTATTCTAACCTACTTAACCCAGTTAATAAAGTTTTTGTTTCATGACTTTCCATGACTTTATATAACTTTTTAAAGTTGTGATGAATTATCACTGTGGTGATTTATCCGGTCACCCTACAAATATAATATGCATGAATGATATATATATATATATATGTAAACTTTTCGGAAGAAGTGCTCTAAATGATAGTGAAAACCTTATCAAAATCCGTTGCGTAGTTTAGAAGAACTAAGAATACAAACAGACCGACGCGGAAAGCAATTTTATTTTATACTATTTAGAAATATATATATTATTGGAGAAAACACAGATACAGACTGTAATAAACATGACAGTAAAAAAACATTAATTTATCCTAACTATTTCTCACAGATCAATCATCAATCAGTATTTTTTTCTGTTTCAATTTTTTGTTTGAGATCGCTAATAATGTCTTCAATATTTAAATATATTATTTTGAGTTTACATAATGTCAAGAATTATGTTAGTATACCGTCAGTTATCAAAAAATAACAATTTTTTAAATTTACTCCATTATTGCTCCTGAATCACTATAATAATATAATATCAATAAATACCGTAAAAGCCTCTGCAGGCGTATACTTCTTTATACAAATAATATTTAATGTAGGGTTTTTTAGGAGATTGATGAATTTTTGCACAGTTGACCTTCAACACAAGAGAAAAATCACCGTCTTAGTCTGATTTCTGACATCAATATTGGACACACTGACCCATAGATTTCTACCCGCTCCTCATTCATTTTTACCTAGAACTGCCTCTCTTTCATTTCCTTCAAAATACCCTCTACTCGGCATCCTTTTAAATGATATGGGCCCTAATGAAATTATTTTCTATAGTTTAGAACGTTACCTGATAAATTATCACAATGATAATTCATTACATCTTTAAAAATTTATATGAAGTTATGGAAAGTGATGAAACAAAAACTTTACTAACTGGGTTATGTAGGTTAGGTTAGGTTAGGTTTAAATTATTTTTTTTCATCGTTTCTAATGACTTTATATTACTTTTAAAAAGTGTGTTGAATTGTCACTATGTTGAGTTATCATGGAACCGTTTAGAAATATCTAATTATTTTGTTATCTTAAACAGAAAAGTAGATACATTTTATTTCTATGGCAAACCTATTAGTTAAACGGGTATTTAGGTATTAGGTATACATTTTTAATAAATAAAAATATATTGTCATTCGTCTTAAGTTATTTTCATTAGAATATTTTATTATTATTTAGTCGCATTTTAATATGCGCGTGGAAGTCCATAGATACAGGGAGCTGTGCAATGGGAACACAACTCTAATAAATTTATTTAAATTTATAAGAAGGCGCAATTCAAGTTCATTGTCTCTGTTTTCCTGGGGCCTGCACATCTAGATCCAACTATCTATTCCATCATTTTAGATCCATAATATTTTAGCAGGTTTTTAATCTTTGGTTTTCTTTCTTTAGTTTCGAATTATCTTCTAACGATCGCAATCATCACTATCTTCAAGGGCTCGAACTTAGAATCTAACTATATAAGTCTTACGTCGTTTTTACCTACCGTACTTACTTCGTTCGCATTTTATTCGCACAAGTTATTTTATTTCAACAACTTACATATTAGGTACTTACTTCAATTACTTGGTCCGCATAAATTTTAGCTCCTTTGATACATTATAGGTATCATCATGAAGTTTGCGATTCCTCTGGAGCTGGATCACTTGAGTTACAAATATTCTTGTTAATCTTTTTAAAAGTTACTAAATAATACTTAGTTTTCTTCATTCACCGTAGATCTTTCTTCACTTTGTTCAGTACGTTTTTCTGGATACCCAATCAAAACTCTAAAATTTAATATATCTCAAATTTAAATGTGCTAATTAAATGGATTAATCGAAAATTCTGCCTTTTTACAACGTACTTTATGAAAGGTAAACCAGTGTCATATAAGTTAAAAGGTCTATGCTTGCCGTGGTATAATTTAAACAAAATAGATTAAAAATAACTAAATTTTTATTTAAAAAAAAACACTGAAATGCAGGCTTCGGTCAAAAGATCGAAAAATTTATAATGCACTTTGCCCAGAACGAAATATCCTGTTGTTATCTCCCTGCAGAAGCAGTTTTTTTAAGTTATGATTGAGATAAGTGATTAAAATGTGATAGTACGGTTACAGGATTCGGGCAGTTGCGACTTTTTTAATATTTTCACCCCAAATACTACGATTTTAAAAGTTGCTGCATAGAGACCATTTTGAATTTATGAGGCTTTGCTTAAGGCGCCAACATATTTAGGTATTTACCCATGTATGTATCTACTTCATTTATGTATCTACTTCATTTATGTACCTACCTACCTGTGTGAGTTTGCTCGTGGAGAAATGGCCAATTCTTCGATTTGTAAACATATTTTTGTCTGATTCTGGAATTTGGAATTGAAAAATATTACGTCGTCAAATATTACACCATGATTAGGTTGTGTAAAGGTAGATTATAAGAACGTGTGGTTTTTGCTTTGCTTGTGGGTGAAGAGGTAAGTCTAATAATTGCAACGTTCTGTGCTCATGTAAATATTTAAGTGTAGTAACGGTGACGACTATGTTTTGTATATTTGTGTAAGTTAGTATAGTACTGATTATGACATTGTTTGGTACATGACTTAAATTACGTTTAGCTGATGTGATGCTTTTGTATTATTTTTTCAACCCAGTAAGATAACTGTATCTGTACATGTTTGTACGTACGTCTAAAAAATTATAACTTTTTGTAATGATTTATCGGTCAAGAGAGATAAATGTACTAATTGTATGAGCTTACAAATGACATAAAAATTATATTACTATATTTGCGAGTAAGTCAAAAATGATCGTGTATTGTGTGTGTTTGTAAGTGAGTATAGTAATGATGATTAGATACCTTTCTTTATAATTAGATAAGATCATGTAGATTACGTTTGTAAGTGGTTGTAGTAATAAATGTAGCAATTTTTCCATGTAAAGTAAGTAAATGTAGTATTTACACAGGATAAAAATAAAGAAAACAATTTCATGTGCACCTTGTCTATATATTTTTTATTTAAACCGGAATCATCTGATTTAACATGAATATTACTGAATCTAAGTACATTATTATTATATTAACAATGAATTCCATAGTTTTTATCAATTAAAATGTTTTTTAAATATATAATACAAATGTAATTTTTCAAAAAAAAATCACCACCTTGTTGCGCTCTTTAATCCGAGGAAATAATTCTACAGGGAAATAATGAAAACTTACAATACTGACGTTAAAAGGCAATAGGTATATGATAACTACCGAAGAATGAATATGAAAAGAAAAGTTATCAATAATCTTATAAGCTCTAATTCATAATATGCCTACCGGTTCTTGCCCTATCATTATCTGGCCTTTCAAACCGGATACTATTTTACATTTGCGCTTCATTCATAAATATTTTTCGGTTGAAACTATTTTTCTTCAATTTCGTGCATTTCCTAATAATTTTCATGTGATATGGTCTTTTACCCTGTGTAATTTTTAGCATATTATAAATAAGACAATTTTGATATTTTTAAAAACATAATGTTTTTTTTTATTTCAAAGCATTCACATTATATTCTAAATTTTATGAATAATCATTAAATCAACAAATTTAAAAACAAAATAACACAGAGATAAAAAATACAAATAAACGTTACTCTACAGAATGGCTTTTCCCTTAAATAAATCAATAACACAGTTTGTATAGTATTTACAGAAAAAATACACGTAGTTACATATTTAATAAAGCTACACAGTAGCTAGTTACATAATTAAGTGACATTGAAAAGGGGTTTTTATTGATTCCAACGAAAATATCATGTTAATTTCATTGCTTTAAAGCTTTTTTATTTTGATGACTTCAATCAAATGTATTTTTTTACCAAATTCTTAAAAAGTTAAATAACATGAAAAAATATTACGAAATATATTTCTGAAGATGTATTATGTTTTTTAAATTGAATGGCATAAAAACCAACTGAAATGACCGTGAGCAATTAACAAACAAAAGTGATTATGTTAAATGGAGAATAAAAAAATACCACGTGTGCATTGTGCACCTTCATAAGAGATCCAAATCAATAGACCTGCCCTGACGTGAAATCTGGGCATTATTTCGACGAGCTAGAAGCAAAACACGTGACCATATTTTTGGCACCAGGAGGATGCTTGTGAATGCTTATGAAATATCTCGTCATTTCAAGTGTCATAGATTTTATTTAATCCGTAACATTGTTAGTAACATAAATGTTTTAATTTTACGCATTCAGAAACGAACCTAAATGCCTCCAATTTGTCAAAAATATTTATTCTCTGCGCATTTTTTTACATGTGACCGGTGACATTATTTGTAAAATGAGCTATGAATTAATTTATACATAGGTAATTTGAATGATGGTTCATTGAAAATTTGATGATATTTATGAAAATGAATAAAGGAGTGTAACTAGTGGTACAAGTTATACTGTATTTTTTGTTATCATGTGCACTTGCTTGTTAAATAAATAAAAATGGCTGTGTTGTCAATCTACGATTCGAGAAATAGAAATATTTTATAATCGATTTAATGTATTGCTTATTTTATCATTGTACGATCTTATTCAATAATAACGATAAAAAATAAATTATTCCTAATTTGATAGATCTTCATCGAGAGAAAAAGGAATTAGAAATAAAAGCATAATTAAAAAATGACGTAAACTCAGCTTGGCTTACATTTTTTAAATCGTATCTTAATATTGCACGTCTCGATATGTTTGTCAATGTAGCATTATGGTGAACCTACTAACTAACAATAAGTAAGCGGATATGTTGATTTTAAAGAATTTATTTTATTTACAAAGTCCATATTTCCTTAACCCTAATTCTGTTTATAATACAACCTAGGTGACTTACTTTCGCTAATTTGTGTCGTTCTACATTATTACAAATGTATTATATTGTACCTTCATTAAATTTACATAATTACCAATTTGATTATCGATAGAACATTCACAAGCTTCTTTGTCAGTTATTGTTGTATAAAAACTTAGTCTAGAGTCGAGTACGCTATAGTCAGGAGCTCACTTCACTGGCACGCGGGCACGGGTAGTGTGGGCAGTTTGGGGAGTGCGGGCAGCGTGGGCACGGGGCCGTGTAGCACGACACACGCCTAGTAGCTGTACCCGGCCGGCGGGTAGGCCAAGATGGCTGCCCCGCTGCTGCCCGGTCAGTGCTGCGCGGCGAACTTCATGCGCTTCTGCTTCTGGCGCTGGTTGCAGAACCACACCCGCACCACGTTCTTCTTCAGGTCCAGCTTCTCGGCGATGGCGGCGATCTTCTCACCCGAGGGTCGCGGCTGCACCGCGAAGTAGGCCTCCAGGCTGCGCTTCTCGGGGGCGGCGATGGACGTGCGCTTTCGCTTCTTCTCGCCCGCGGGCAGCACGCTGGGCGCGTCGGGGTCGCGGCGCTTGTTCTTGGCCTGCGCCTCTGCTTCCTCTAGCCACGCCTGTAGAATGGGTTTTAGGGCTATCATGTTGTTGTGCGAGAGGGTGAGGCTCTCGAAGCGGCAGATAGTGCTCTGAGACAACGCGCCGACCCCTGGCAACTTGAGGTTAGCCAGCGCCTTTCCCACGTCGGCTTGCGTCACACCCAACTTGATGCGGCGCTGCTTGAAGCGCTCGGCGAAGGCCTCCAGCTCGCGCGGGTCTGTGTCAGTGTCCGGGTGCAGAGCGGGCTGGATGGAGGGGTGGTGTCCGGAGTGCGGGGGCCCGCCCAGGCCTCCGTGGTGGTGGTGCGACATGATGCCGTGGTTCATGCCGTAGCCGTGCAGCTGGTGGTGCGTTGGCCCGCCCTCCCCCATGGGTGCAAGCGTGGTCATGGAGGAGGAAGTTATAGGGTCCAGCATCTCCAGCCCCTCCATGCCGTGGTGACCCATCTGAAACGGATGCAATTCCTGAATATTAATCACCCCCGTTACTTACAATCAAACGATACAAAGAGGTAACGAAAAAAAAACATAAAATTAAAATGGAGTGCTGATTCTACGTCATTCAATGTTTGAGAAAAGCAAATATTTCAATTCACACAAGTGCCTGCAACGATTCAAATCAGGGGGGATGGAGCAAGATATCAAACAACCCATTGTGTGTCACTCTCGACTGACAAATTGATTTACAAATAATGTTTTAATCTCATAAGGTACCCTGTGCACCAGCACTAGCACCCGCACTCGCACTAGCACCGGGTGGAATGGCACCCGGGCCGCGTGGCGGGCGTGCGCGTTCGTCCCACGGGGCCGGGCGCGCGACCTCTAATACGATTTTACTGGAACAAGTTATTATTGAAATTACACGAATTTCGAAAGGACAGCTGAGAACTAATAGAAAATTTTATAAGTGAACTTGTATTTTACGCTTTAACTTCTCTGAATACAAAACGTTAAGCCGTTTTCAAAACCTTTGTAGATATTTTTTCTCTTTGACCGCACGAACATCAGATTTTTGTGATGGCCTGTGATTCATATCTAGATTTTCACACAAAAAATATGGCCCAGAAAATATTTTAATGCTTATATTAATTATTATTGTCAGACTTCTAACAATTGGGTAAGTTCTTAGGAACATAAAATAAAGTTCTCTTTTTTCCGTATAATTATTTACAGACTTCTAACAATTAGGTAAGTACTTAGGAACATAAAATAAATTTCTTGTTTTTCCGTATCATTATTGACGGAATTCTAACAATTAGGTAAGTTCTTAGGAACATAAAATAAAGTTCTCTTTTTTCCGTATAATTATTTACAGACTTCTAACAATTAGGTAAGTACTTAGGAACATAAAATAAATTTCTTGTTTTTCCGTATCATTATTGACGGAATTCTAACAATTAGGTAAGTTCTTAGGAACATAAAATAAAGTTCTTGTTTTTTCGTATCATTATTGACGGAATTCTAACAATTAGATAAGTACTTAGGAACATAAAATAAAGTTTTTGATTTTCCATATCATTATTGACAGACTTCTAATAATTAGGTTAGTACTTAGGAACATAAAATAAAGTTCTTGTTTGTCCTTAACATTATTGACGTAATTCTAACAATTACGTAAGTACTTGGAACATAAAATAAAGTTTTTATTTTTCCGTGTCATTATTTACGAAATTCTAACAATTAGGTAAGTACTTAGGAACATAAAATTTATTTAATATTTTATTCTGGTACGCAATGCAAAAATTATATTGTTTAAAGCATTGAAATCGGTTCCTTTGATTTAAAAAATCCAGCTATCATTTAAATCAATCATGAACAACAAACAAAATTGTATTGTTGGAACTGGGACATAATTTTGAAAACGTGAGACGTTGTTTTGAAAATTTAAGTCAGATTTTGATTTTACCTACGATCCTTGTATATATAAACTTATCAGCATTAAAAATGTTTGATGTTGTTACCAGTGGCGTGCATTGCGAACAAAGGTAGGTTATCTAAAGTTTTCAAGATCAGGTAAGAATTATGGTGCGTTAATTCCGCCAATTTTTGTGGTCAACTGCATAAATAGGCATACAAGTTCCTCACCTATTTATGTAGTGTGATTTTTTACATTACATTAAATTTATGATTTGTTTTCCTTTTCTTATGGTAGGCAAAACTTTTCAGCCATTATGGACTGAACAACACTGATGGTTAAGGTAAAACAATACTATAATAACAAAAATTTGCTCAAGGCTCACATTTTGATTACATCCGACGAATTCGTAACGATAATATATATATTAGACCGATCCCTACAGATGTAAAGTATTTATATTTAAGATTAATAAAAACAGTACCATACCATTAAAATATTTGACGTAAAACGGTTCGAACATTTTATAAAATGTTTCTACAAAATTAGCGGTGAGCACCATATTTTCATTCTGTAGACGATGAATTAGTAACTTTCCAAGGGATTCCTTTAGAAACATCTGATATTTCAATTATACGTTCATCAGAAATAATTAAAATGAACCTCCAGTTGCCTATGCCTGCTAGTTAGCCCGTTGGTCCTCCTGAGCCGGACCGTGTCGTGAATATTTTTTGACACGACTTCTTCACTTATGTCGTTAAGATTCCCTCTTTATTTTAGAGGGAAAATTCAACCGTAAGTCTGTCCAATACAACAGAGCTGCGCATCGCATATTTTTGTGAATGCTTCTTCGCTGATTCCGACTTTATTTTAGTGTTATGTGAAAATAAAAGGATATGTGTGTGCGCTATGGCTTAGGTTCTACAAATAAAACTCCAATTCATGCACGGAGAAAAATGAGTATTGCTAATTATCGTAATCCGGAATCGCGGAAGAACGGGATTGCAGGCCTTAACGATTGAAATAATAGGTTTCCTGATAAACTTTAAGTCAATAACGTATACATTATCACTATGTCGGAACACGTGTTAGTGAAAATTCTAATATTTTAGCATTTCGTCATTAAGGCAAATGCACGTGTATGAATACATGTTCGAATATATATTAAGAGTTTATCAAGAAACGGTCTACAATCTCGTTTTTAACTGAATAACCAACAATTTGAAGTATTAGAAATAATTGACAGTAGTGCACAGCGTTTATAAAGGCTGCAATGCAGTGCCTATCCCAAGAAGGACAAATCAATAAAAGAATAAAATGAAAAATGTCATCACCAAAAACAATCGTATTCAAATTGATGTTGCACAATTTATTCTTATCCGAACTGTAAAAAACTACATACAGCCATAGTTGGTTATAGAGCATTGCACGCCACTGGCGAATAGCCATAATTCTGTCTTTAAAACCGCTGATTGCCAATTTATAATTTTGTTTCTTATCTAGGTATACCGCATGAAAGTACCAACTCCTCCCCACTGCCGGAGTGGGACTATGGCATCCTAAATTGTTGACAAATGTTGTGAGGCTGAAGAAAGTGGAGAAGGAAAAGAAATTGGGATGAGGACATTAACACGGTTAAAACCATTTTGGGCAACCTTTTGATTCAGAATGTTGGTCTTTCACCAGGACGATGATAGCTGAAGAGATACTGCCGGTACGTAGGTACCTACTCGCTAATGTTTAATTATTATTCTTCAATATTTAAAAATAATATTCAGAAATAATAAAAATGGGTGACTTCGATACCCAGATTCATTAGTTCTTTTCATCATAAAGATACTCCCACAGTATTCCCAAAAATCACATAGGACCTGAGGGAAATTGTTTATGTCCGAGCTTCATGTGTGAAGTAAAAAAATATTTATTATTATTTTTTTGGTAAACTAATGTTTAAGACAAGATTTTTTATGCATAGCACAAAGGGTAACAATTATTTTTATAAGCAATAATTATTAGCCTGAAACACTCATCCACATTGAAAAATCTCCTGATAAAAGATACATGACGCCAACGGGACTTGAACCCGTGTCTTTTCGATTTTCGGTCGACAGCTCTGACCACTGAGCTATGGCGTCTTATCTCTTATCCGCGAAATAATTCAATATATACTAGTGTTTCATTCAATAATTACTGCTTGTTACATTTTTTTCACCTAAAACAACCAAATTTATTTTTATATGAGAAAGGCATTGTAAGTGCTAATTCTCTCACTAGATGGCGTCGAGACAAATTGTCTAAATTTTTTGGTGAAGATACTAGAACTTGTCAAATATTAATTACTATTTTTTTGGTAAACTAATGTTTAAGACAAGATTTTGTCGACCGGAAATCGAAAGGACACGGGTTCAAGTCCCATTGGCTTCATGTATCTTTTATCAGGAGATTTTTCAATGTGGATGAGTGTTTCAGGCTAATAATTATTGCTTATAAAAATAATTGTTAAAAAAATATTATTTTGTATCCATTTATGAAGTGTCATTATTTTACATCCCACTTGATTTCACATCTCAGGTTGGTAACATAGACCGGAGGCAATATTCCGTTCCTTCAAACTTGCACTTTGAACTTACATTAACTCAATATGTTGAGAGAATGTCAATATTTGCGGACATGAGATTGGATAAAGCCCTGATAAAACTGAGAATCTTGATGCAATGCGAAATTTCTGTCAAGATGTTTTAAGAAATTGTAGACATTTAGAATGACTTTTTTTGTGCGTACCACCAGTGTTAAATTTATTAAAATTTAAATCATTGGTGTAACATGGACCTTTCCCTCAGCTTTCCAGAATAATAATGTATTGACGTTAACAAATTTAAAAAAAGTCTGATAGTATAATATTTTCTTTTGTACTTTAATTTAATTCTATTTGAATTTAAAAAATTAATTTCTTGCGAACTACGTAGTTACGTATGCACGAAGAAAAATGAGTATTTTAACAATTTATTAAGAATCTCTTAAAATTGTTGGTAATCTGGTTCAAATGAATGAAATAATTAATTAACAGGTTTTCTGATAAACTTTTGGTAAGTTGCGAATGTATTATCACGTTGAATACTTGTACAATTATGTTTATATAACACATAAAAAATATTATTATAAGCAATAATTAGTCGCCTGCAATATCAATACAAATTTAAAATATCTCCCGAGTAAAAAGAAATGCCGCCGACGGGAATTGAACCCGCGCCTTATTATTAACCATTTTGCTATTCATAAAAACCTTGTCTTATAAACATAAGTTTATCATTAAAAAAATAATAAAAATATATATTCAAGGGGTTCCAAACATTTTTTTCGAGATATCTATAGATTTGCGAAACATTCCAGAGCGGTTTATCCAAGTCAACGACTCAAACAAGATATTACAATATAAGTACCCACTAAGAACTATTTAATGTGTGCAATATCGTTAAATCACTATAACTAATTTACTGTTTTATTTCTATACTAATATAAATATAAAAAAATAAACTATGTCTTAAATGTTTCAAATTACGTGATTGTTAATTTCTAACAAGCCCTGTACAAATAATCTGGAAATGATAATGTCCCCCTCACAAATAATACAGCCCTTTTCAGTAGTCTACTATCTTGTCCCTCGGCATATTATTTGAATGGAAACGCGATGAAAAACACTTCTCATTCAAAAAACACCTTAAAGGGGGAGAACGGAAAAGAGCACATGAGCGCTGAACACCCCTTAACCTCAAATTTTATCATCCGTACAACTAACTAATTCACAACTTTCATTTACAAATATGAATTAGTTGTTACATAGTACCTACCTACCCCAACCTTTAAGTCTATTACTAAGGGGAAGTGAGGAAATATGATTGTCTTTATAAATTTGGCATAATTTGTTCACATGAGACATTTTCGCATTTACTTTATTTGACTTTAAAAAAATGTTTTTTAAAACGCGAACTGAAAATAAATGTAACTGCAATTAATGTTAATTGACAAAAAAAGCAACACTGATAAAACACGTGTTAGATGGTTTATAACTTGTTTACAGTGAATTATTCAAATATATTAAAATATTAAACTTTTTAGTAATATATTAAATAAGTTAATAAAATCGATGATTTAACTCCTTTAGCTGTGCTCGAATTTCTGGAGATTTTTATCAAGTTATAGTAAATATGTAAAAATAGAAACTGTGAAAAAAATAAGAAAACAGTGAAAATTTATTTTTGTTACCTGCGTACAGAAGAATATTTTTGTTATTTTGATGTTATGTATGGGTACCTACCTCAACTTCACAGCATTAATTTAATGTTGTCATTCAGGTATTCCTCAGCGGGTAGGTGGTCGTTGGCGTGATACTTGGACGGGGTGACTGAGGATTGGTGCGACGAGAGTTCTACGATTGATGAAATATTCAAATAACGGAGAGAGGATGCGATTGGGTCAAGTAGGAAATAATTGAATGGAAGGAAGAAATAAGAAGAGAAAAAAAATAGTTATTGGGAAGATGGGGGATCACGGTAAGCTTGAGGAGAAGATTGTCGGGATGACTGATCAGAATATTTGAGGGGTTGATGAGGAGAGCAGAAGATTTTGGGGATTGATGAAGAGAGGCAGAGCAGGAGGATTCTGTAGATTATTTAGTGGAGTCCTGTGGAGAAGGTTGGCAGGAGGACTGATTAGAAGATTTAGGGGAATCATCTAATGAAAAAGAATTTAAAAATTCATTTACAAGGCTCGGATCAATTAAAGATGGAGGGTGTTGTGGTGAAAGCTGAACGGTATCTGAATCCCAGATCCAGGACTGGGAAATAGGGGAGTTTTGAGGAGTTGGTTGGTGGGTGGATTGAGGAGAAGATTGGATGGAGCGCTGGGGAGGAGAATGACAGGAGGTCTGCGTAGATGAATAAGAAGAGTCCTGGGGAGAAGATTTGCGGGACGACTGATCAGAAGATTTGGGGGATTGATGAGGAGAGGCAGAGCAGGAGGACTGTGGAGATGATTTAGAGGAATCCTGTGGAGAAAGTTGGAGGAAAGACTCTTCAGATGAATTTGGGGAGTCCTGGGTAGAAGATTGGCGGGAAGACCGATCAGAAGATTTTGGAGATTGATAAGGAGAGGCAGAGCAGGAGGACTGTGGAGATGATTTAGAGGAGTCCTGTGGAGACAGTTGGAGGGAAGACTCTTCAGATGATTTTGGGAAGTCCTGGGTAGAAGATTGGCGGGAGGACCGATCAGAAGATTTAGGAGATTGATAAGGAGAGGCAGAGCAGGAGGACTGTGGAGATGATTTAGAGGAGTCCTGTGGAGACAGTTGGAGGGAAGACTCTTCAGATGATTTTGGGGAGTCCTGGGTAGAAGATTGGCCGGAGGACCGATCAGAAGATTTTGGGGATTGATGAAGAGAGGCAGAGCAGGAGGATTCTGTAGATGATTTAGTGGAGTCCTGTGGAGAAGGTTGGCAGGAGGACTGATTAGAAGATTTAGGGGAATCATCTAATGAAAAAGAATTTAAAAATTCATTTACAAGGCTCGGATCAATTAAAGGTGGAGGGTGTTGTGGTGAAAGCTGAACGGTATCTGCATTCCAGATCCAGGACTGGGAAATAGGGGAGTGTTGAGGAGTTGGTTGGTGGGTGGATTGAGGAGAAGATTGGCTGGAGCGCTGGGGAAGAGAATGACAGGAGGTCTGCGTAGATGAGTTAGGGGAGTCCTGAAGAGAAGATTGGTGAGAAGACTGGGGAAAAGTTTGACTGAAAGTCTGAACAGACATTTTTGTAGAATCCTGAAAAATTGGTTGAAGGGAGGAATGACCAGAAAATTTAGGGAAGTCATGAGAAAAAGATTGATGCGAAGACTGATGAAAAGGCTTACGGGAGTCATGAAGAGAGGCATGACAAGGTGACTGAGGAGACAACTTAGGAGAGTCCTGAGGAAATGTTTGACGTAAAAAATTAAAAGATGATTCACATGAGTCTTGTAGAGATGGTTGAAGGGCAAAGTGAGGAGATGTTTGGCGTGAACGCTTGGGAAAAGAATGATAATGGGCCTGATCAGATGATTTAAGGCAATCATGGGTAGAAGTTTGGTGGTAGGACTGAACAGATAATTTAGGTTGGAGGGAGGAATGATCAGTAGATTTAGATAAGTCCTGAGAAGAAAATTGGTGGGAGGATTGATCAGAAGGCTTACGGGAGGTATGAGGAGAGGCATGGCAAGATGACCGAGGAAACGACTTAGGAGAGTCCTGGGGAAATTTTTGATGCAAAAAATGAAAAGATGATTCAGAGGAGTCCTGTTGAGATGGTTGAAGGGCAGAGTGAGGAGATGTTTGGCGTGAACGCTTAGGAAAAGGATGATAAGGGGCCTGATTAGATGATTTAAGGCAGTCAGGCTTAGTTCGAGATAAGTTACTTGGTAAGGATTGAGGGGAGGTGCTATTTAAAGTTTGGCGGAAGGCATCAGGAAAAGATTGGAGGGATGTGCTAGTAAATATTTGGCCGGAAGTACTCGGCAAAAATTGGTGGAAGGAACCTACAGTTAACTGGCTAGAACAAGGAGCAAGAGGTTTGCTTAAGGTTTGTGGAATTACCCACAGATTAGGAGATGTGGAATTCGGTGAGTGAACGGTGGTCGAATTATTGTCAAATTCCTGTCGAATGTTTTGTTCTTGGGAAGACGGAGGGGTTGACAGTGGTGATGGCCGAACGGTATCTGCCCCAAAAATATCTCGGATAGACATATTTCGCCGTATTAAATATTAACGTTCCGCTCTTGAAAAAAACAACCAATTTCTTTGTGAATTGGGTGGAATCAAATAATTCCTCATGCCCTTGAATGTTTATCAGCCTTTACAATAACTCCGGAAAATCACTTTTCTAATTCCAGTGAATGTATTATTTTATCGTTCAAATTTTATAAAACACAAACACATACTAAGTTTTTTAGTTAAATGCAGTAGAAAATCCATGTCCACGAATGCACTAAGGTCCCAATCACTTCATGGATTTTCTATGTTAAATCTCTATTACTAAAGAAAAACATTTTCCACATATGATGATTATCAATCACAATTTAAAATAAATACTTTACTTTATAAACTAAACTTTCATGTTGTAAATCACAAACACAAAATAAATGGTTTATTAAAACTTGAATATCTATATCCATTCTTGCACTATTGCCTCATTAACTAAATTGATGTTCAATGATATATCACAATAACGCAGGGAAACACTTTCCACATCGACAGTATTACAAAGTTTCTAAAACACAATTACAAATACTTTAATTCTTTACCGCACTAAACGTCTGCACTTCACGAGAGCCTAGTAGGAATAAAATGTAATTCAAAAGTTGCTGACATGAACTGCATCGCGACCGTCTTTAAAAAAAACAGGGTTGTTCTCAACTTCCGTGATCTTCCGCAATAGAACGAAATCATTTTGTGCAGCGCAACAAAAAAATATATCACGTCAAAATTGGCAAATACAAATTTTTATTCAATTGTGTTATTATTATTGCTACTCTTTCCCAAATCAAGAAAACGTAGGCAAGTACTGTTCCGACTTGTAGGTAAATTTTTAGTTATAGGCTTAATCCGAGTGCGGTTAATACTTGTGCTGCGGAACAATACATTTTAATTGTGAATAAAAAATCAATTAATAAATAACAAAAATCGTTTTTCCCAAAAGTCTCAAAAAAATCTGAATATGTAATTAAATACGGAAGATAAAAAAGAAAACCGACCGTAAATTTCTTAGAAACAAAAAGAAAACCCATAATTTGGACCTCGTAGGTGATCGTCCAGTGAGGAAAACAAAGAAATAATACTCTTTTATAATCAGATAGATTTGAGATTTTTACTATGCCGAGATGTTCATCCTAAGTCTTTACTATGCCGAGATGCTCATCCTAAGTCTTTACTATGCCGAGATGCTCATCCTAAGTCTTTACTATGCCGAGATGCTCATCCTAAGTCTTTACTATGCCGAGATGCTCATCCTAAGTCTTTACTATGCCGAGATGCTCATCCTAAGTCTTTACTATGCCGAGATGCTCATCCTAAGTCTTTAGTTAACTTTTCGGACAACTATTAAGTAGGAGGGGCTAAGTTTGATCTTTCTTGGTATCCGGTGCTAAAAGGCTGCACCAAAACTGTACGCCGAAAACCACATTAATTTAACCATTTATTATTCTGAAATACCGGTCCTAAGAGGATTAGAAGTAACACGTCATCACTTCTACTTACAAAAACACACACTTCGCGACAATCTACACATCTGGCCTGTCGGTGGACATTGTGACACTGTCCGAGACGTTGCCAACACGGCATAATAATTCAAAAATTATTCACAATAATCTATTTTTGTCATTATGTTAACATAGAAAAAGAATTCAACCGGTAAAAAACAAACTTGTTTTACTATAACAATCTATTTTAAACTGTCCCTTAAAACATATTTTTAATATTTTTTTTTTACTGTGACTATTTTTAACTCTTAACTGCTGTAATGTCCATTCGATTTCGGAGAAATGCTTATATGTCCACGTGTGTATCCGTGATAGCTAGTTGAAAGAATGCTATGTCATGGACAATGAGTCTATCTGTCGAGAAGTGGGTTTTTTTCCCTTTTCAGATTTGCATTCATTCATTACCGAAAACCGAAAATAAAAGTCATATAAACGTATAAGTTATTAATAAAAAAAACTTCCTGAACGTTATAAAATAAGTAACACATAAATAGTGATCACCCTGTTAGAATGATAGAGTTCTTCGTTAGTTTAATTCTTAGAAATGTTATATTCTCTTCAATAGCATAGCTCACAACAGTCTCTAAGGTGATAATTATTATTTACGAAAAGATCGTATGACAATAATGCACCAGCAATCCAGAATCTGATCACGGTTATTATTAAAATGAAACTACTGGTGTTTTATCAAGCAAGCAATATGATTCATTGAACATCCTGTTGTGGTAGCCACAATAAAAGTTAAACAATAGAATATTGTATTCAAGTATCGTAAATAGAAGACGAAAAGGTAGAATTGTTTTTAAATGTTGATTAGGAAGAGTTACTTATCTGAAACAATATAAATACACGGAGAGAGATTGGGTAGAGCCATTACTCACATTCACCTGAGAGGTGTGTAAGGGTACCTCCGCCCCGGGAATCAATCATAGGATAACCAACACCTCTGCCATAGGTCACCTCAAGTAGTACGCTTCATTTGTGATTTAGCAGGGGTTTCCGGGTTCAGGGGAGGAGGTTTGTTTAGGTCTTGATAGTGGATGAGTCTGCCCACGTGCTGTGTGGCCGGCCGGATACGGAGAGACGGGTTGAGGGGGACCTTTTGATCTTTTTTCAGGACTCTTTCGACCCACCCCACCCAAATAAATTATATGTGGTAAAAAAATCTACAAATTAGAATTTAAAAAAATTCCATCATTGCCAATAAAATCATAAAAATTTTAATTCTTTAATAGTCTATCTAAATTAATTTTATAATTCAAAACACACAGAGTAGAGTACCAAAAATCCGTGGTGGATTTTTGTTTTAAACCAAAAGATTTGCTAAATCTTTTGGTTAAATAAAAATTGCTTTTCTGTTTGTTTGGGTATTTTGGCCTCAAATCCAAATTTAAGTTTTGTTAAAGGCCGCGCAGTCATTCTTCTTGAGGTTAAGAGCTCTTCGAGATTTAGAATCATATGACGTTATGATGTTCACATTACTCGGCAATAGCAATACGATCGGTACAGTATGACGCCTGAGGCGTTTTCATTTGGTGTTCACGTTCATACAACAAACTCTTATTTTTTTCTTTTCTTGACCCAACTGAAGCCAATTATTCACTTAGTGGATTCATGTTTTCGCGGGCATCCCCGATTACTTCCTCAGATGACTATTGCGTTAAATATATCTTTCTCAAGTTACTAATTTCTCCGTCCGTTAGCTCTACAGACACATACGCCTGAGAGCTCTAATATCTGTAAAATTTAATCTACTTGTAACCTTTCTCTGCCAGTTCTTGAAACCATTGTCGCAAAATGTCTACAATTCTGTTGAATATCCCCGAAAATTGTAGAAATAGGAATACGCATGAGTTACGTAGAATCCTCCTAATCCTCTAGAATTCAAACCGCGTTATTCTCGATTGTAAGTCAATCAACAAGTTAAAACGGTTGGGCGGGCTGCGGGGGCCACGGGGGCCTTGGCGGGAGCTCTTTATTTATGAGGGGACGTCATACTCGCAGAAACCCATTTTGGGGGAACACTTTAACAATGTAGCCGGCATTGTACGGAGTTGTATAGACACGCGGGCGCTCCCTAGCGGGCCGTATTTCATCATTAACTCCCGGGCCGGCCCTAACCCCCCGCCCCGGCCTAAACACATCGCCTGTCGCAGTGGCGGGACCGCCGGAGGGAAGCCGACGGGCTGCCTGACATTGCCGCAATAGCACCTGCAAGCTGCGATGATGCGCGCTCATGCCGATCAGAGGAAAATCCGAACTTGTATTCAACCGTTACTTTCTTCGATGTAACCGGATAAAACGGAACAGTGAAAACATAGAAAACTATTAATTAATATGTAAGATGAAGTTCGAATAGGCTTGGTTACCTTATGTATTATTAAGAGAGATAACACATTTATTTTTAAATTAAAGTAAATATTGACTTTTCTCGTTCACATTCAACTATAAATATTTTCCGTGAAACGTCAAGTTAGTAGATTGCGAATTTAGTTTTCAAACTTCGTAGTCATATTCAATAATACTATTCGTAGTCATATTCAATAATATTAAACAGACAATATATTCGACAGAGTGGACTGGAGTATGCAATATTGTTATGAAGTTAGTCAAGACATAATGTGTTATGACTACTTAATTCTAATCTATGAGGAAAATTAATGTGAATATTGCTCAGACCGGAATATGGAGGGAAGCCGACGGGCTGCCTGATATTGCCGCAATAGCACCTGCAAGCTGCGATAATGCGTGGCCATGCAGGATAGAGGAAAATTCAAGATGGAATGTATTATGACTACTTTATTCTAGTATATTAGGAACTTTAATGTGAATATTACTCAGACCGGAATATTGAGATAAGCCGACGGACTGCCTGAAATTGCCGCAATAGCACCTGCAAGCTGCGATAATGCGTGGCCATGCAGGATAGAGGAAAATTCAAGATGGAATGTATTATGACTACTTTATTCTAGTATATTAGGAACTTTAATGTGAATATTACTCAGACCGGAATATTGAGATAAGCCGACGGACTGCCTGAAATTGCCGCAATAGCACCTGCAAGCTGCGATAATGCGTGGCCATGCAGGATAGAGGAAAATTCAAGATGGAATGTATTATGACTACTTTATTCTAGTATATTAGGAACTTTAATGTGAATATTACTCAGACCGGAATATTGAGATAAGCCGACGGACTGCCTGAAATTGCCGCAATAGCACCTGCAAGCTGCGATAATGCGTGGCCATGCAGGATAGAGGAAAATTCAAGATGGAATGTATTATGACTACTTTATTCTAGTATATTAGGAACTTTAATGTGAATATTACTCAGACCGGAATATTGAGATAAGCCGACGGACTGCCTGAAATTGCCGCAATAGCACCTGCAAGCTGCGATAATGCGTGGCCATGCAGGATAGAGGAAAATTCAAGATGGAATGTATTATGACTACTTTATTCTAGTATATTAGGAACTTTAATGTGAATATTACTCAGACCGGAATATTGAGATAAGCTGACGGAATGCCTGATATTGCCGCAATAGCACCTCTAAGGTCATGCAGGTCAGAAAATTGGAAACGTATTTCAAAAGCCTACATTCAGTGAGCACATTTTTTATGAGCATTCTAATTCTACAACATTCTAATTTCGTGATAGCAAATAATAAATAACAAATCAGAATATTGAAGAAAACTTAAGAAAAGCAAACAAACAACACACACCACCTAACCTAATCTAAACTAACCAAACCTAACTTAACCTATCATTTTGTCATGTCCTATTTTAACACTGTTCTGTTTTATTACATTTTACTTTATAATAATAATATATTAGTGAAAACTGTTACAAGTTTACGTAAGACGTTTCCAGATAGGCCGATGAAATTAATAAACTAATCAAGAAAAAAATTTGCAATTTCAAAATGTTTCGTCAATTTCACCAAAACTAAGGAAAAGTGGCCAAAATTTCGGCACACGAACACGGAATCGTCGAACTCTTCGGTGCCTTTATTATATTCTAGAGGGGCGATGTATTCCCGCGTTCGTGGTGCAAATCGTGGATAAAGCTCGAACGTAGAATATGGTATCTTACTCGGGGGAAGGTACAGTGAAAGACCAACATTTAACATTTTCAATTTTTTTAATGTGAATACCACACAAGAGTCCCAACTGCTCCCAACGGTCTGGAGATAGTGAGACTTGCATACCTAGTTGGGGTATACTGTGGTTGTGATGTTGAAGGTAGTTGTGAGGGGAAGGAAAATAAAATGAGGAAGTTGGGGAAACATTTAATCTTTGTTTGAGATTGAGAAAATCATTTTTTCCTTCGGCCTTTTGTTCCATTCCTAATTACAACATAAACGTTGAAGAGTGTATTAAAAAAAATATTTAAACTCGATCAAACTATTTTTTTACGAAGGACTAAGTTAGGTTCCTCGCAGATATAGACACATCACATATAAAACGACATTAATAAATCAACTAACATCTACTCTACTTTATTTATATTATTTTTATAGTGCCATGTCTTCCTGGGACATCTCGACATTTTCCATTCGATTGCGGCTTTCTCGTTCATTGTTATTATCAGCTCATATGAAGTTTTATTAATATTTCATACCATAACTTTATTTCAAAACATCATTTGATATTGTGGTTATATATATATATATATATATATATATACGTGCCTTAATGTAAATCATTGTCTCTTTTATCCAAAACGCAGTCTTATCACCCCGTTTAAAACTGAATATTTAAATTTAAAAAACATGCACAACCGCAACCCTTAAGCCACCGTTTACAGAAACTTTGTTTTAATTTTCCCATTTTATTCTTTCTCAACAGCAGTCTATATTTACACTTCACTAATAGACGACTATTCAACTAAACTAAAAAGGTATTCCTTTTCCTCAGAATCGTTAAATTGCTCGTTTACGTTAATCTTGCGAAATTACTTTAATCGCCAAGTTAAAAGAATGCACCGCTTCCATTTTCCCGGCTCGAAAAATGGAAGTAATGGGGATATAATTAGCACCTGACAGTATTATTAATATTAGTAATGGTGGTCTTCATGGGAAAGTCTCCACCGGCAGAGCGGGGAGTGTACTTAACTTGATATAGGTAGGAGCATTAGTTCTTTCTGTACTTCCATAGGGGTTGCGTGAATTAATTGGTACCTACTAACAACGGAACTCACATTCTTACATTGATGATGTTTTTAGTAAGTTTTATTTTTTTTCATATTGATTAATGTTGGCTCGTTTTTAAAACTTCAAACCGAATATATTTAAAAAAAAATATATATATATATACAAAAATTTCATTTTTTTAGCTCATGCTGGATTCCTTATAGACCACGTGCTTCACCTTAACTTTCACTGAGGTAAGTAGTACGTACCCCTTTATGGTACGTTATTATTTTTAATAATGTAATTAATTAACGGCTAGGCCGTGAACAGCGGAACCATTTCTTATCACTATAGCAGTGAAGTAGGAATTGTCTGAAGAAGGGCGAAAATCGAAAAGTAAAATTAAAAAATATATTTCTAAGCATTATGTATACAAGGGTAAGTAAAAAATCAATCTTTGTGAACAAAATATTATACTATATCCAATTATAATTGACAATTGGTTGGCTAATGAAAATGACACGGTATAAAAGATAATTAAAAAGATGATGAATAAGTACAAAGTTTTGTTATTGATATTTTAAATTATGTAAAAAAGCCGAAAGCCTCGTTGCATAAGTATTTATAACGAAGCATAATTAGAGCTACATGATCATTCACACTAAACAACATATTTAACAATAATAAATTCGTAACACTTTTCAATTTAATTTATAAAATTAAAAATCAAAAAAAGTCTACCAATTTGTATGATTGATTCGTGTGTGCGACACCCTAGTTTTTATGTCTGCCGTCACCCCACAGTATACATATTCCCGGCCCTTCTCTATTCATGGGGAAATGAAACAATATTAGTCTTTCCTTTATGACACAACAAATAACCATTCACTTTCTGAATTGCCGACCCTATTATTGTATCCCGATTCAGACCATGTTGGCATCATGAACCAATATACCCCAAGTACCCACTACATATTAAGAGCTTGGGGGATACATTATTTATTATTATAATTGTGATATTTTACGGAATTGACTAGCGAATTATGAAATCTTATATATCTTTTAGATTATACAAACTATTGAAACTAGTAGTACTGTGAACAACAGCAGACTTCAGAAACAGTGTTTCAAATTTTCTCATAAATAAATCGAAACCATAATTTCCACTGAAATAGATTTTTTAAGGCGTTGCACTACGTAATAATGCAAAATCATGTGTTTTTGGTTTGAAAATTTGGCCGCCTAGAAATTTTTTAGATGCTTTAAATAAATACCGCGAGTATAATAAATCTTGGCTTTTGAAATAATCGAGTATTTTCTACATAAGTCTTTTTATAAGCCCAGAAAAAAATAATTTATAAGGCCTATGAATACTGCTTTAAAGTTCAAAATTTCCTACTTACGAACCCATTTTCGGTTATGGTTTTATTTATAATGTTGCAAATTAAGTTATTTATAAAATTATCGGAAAACATTTAAATATTTATGCTTGAACATCCACAAAATAAAATAAGAGGCACGTTTTGGCCATGTTTTTTTCTTGCCTAAATCAAAACAGCTGGATGGTGTTAAGCAGGGAATTTAAGCCTTATCGCCATCTACGTAAGGAGTGTTATTGATGGCGGCTCGATTCAAAATATTACACGACATAGTGCATCGCCTTAATAGGTACTTAAATACCTACCTACTTTATAATAAACCATGGGTTTTATGTAAAATTTAAATAAATAAATTAGGAATTATACAATTTGACCAAAGAGACGTCACTATTTCAATGGCAGTTTTTTTTACAAACTTTTTTCGGGCTTTTTTCTAAATAATAATTTAAATTTCACATTTGAAAAATAATTTTTACTTTAAAATATTCCAGGTTGGCCATTTTGTCAAAGAAAAGCTTGCTTTTCAAAGATAGGGAATGGAACGCGCAAACAAATTTTCAGATAGACGAATTAAAACAATAACTAAAGATGGCCCTACCTAACACAAAATAGTAAAAATCCTGAAGAAAGATAGCCAATTGATTCTAAAACTATGCCAAGCATTGTAAAACAGGATGTCAGATCGAAATGCTGTGTTTGCTCTAATGGTATTTCACTGGGAGGTGCACCAAAGGACTAGTGTTATGCTCCATCTCAACCAGTGCAGTCAGGAGACCTCTGCATGACCAAAAATCATACTCCATTGAATTTTGAAATTAGTAAGTTTATTTTTCAGGAGCCAGGTTATTTTTTTCCTCTCAAAAAACCCTCCGCATAGCATATTTATCAAATTGACACTGGAGGCAGCAGCAAATGAGAGAGTAGTAGGTCGCCATTAGAGTCGTTTGAGAATGTAAAAATGAGTTGGCTAGATATCAGTGGCGGTCCGTTACTTTTCGGTAAGATAGAGTGGTAAGATTGAAAAATACGACGTGACGTTGTTGTAGCTGAAAAAAATGTAATTTCTATTTTTATGTACGAATTTTCACCTTGGGGATGTTACACTTCCGCAAACTGAAAAAATCCAATTTTTTTGAAATCGTATTATTTTTTTTTAACTAAGACAACATTACTATTGTCACTGCCACTGTTAGGAAACGTACCAACAATATAATAATAGTATTTAATATCTGTTATCTATAATCCATGTTTTTTGGTAATTTATCCAAGATCATTGAAATTTCAGTTTGTTTTGGGAAAAACTATAAGACAAATTTAAGCTCATAAGATTATACCTATTATATTTAACAGATGAGTACTTACAAAACAGAGTACACCAAACCCGGATAAATTGACGTCTCCTCTAATTAATAATCAAAAAATACATTTTCGGTTCTGATTCTGTCTGTTTGTATTACGTATTTGTAATGAACTTGGATTTGCTTTGAAAGTGTCATTTTAAAAATTGGAACTGGTTCTGTACCTACCTATAATTTAAATGTTATTAGTTATTTTCAAAATTGGAACTGATATCTCAAGAATTCCGACTACCCGTGATTTTTCACGGGTCAGTGCTTGTAATATAGCAGCTCACTAGTTGGTTTAAAAATTACCAATTTTGCTGGTTTTTTTTCAAGAAATTGATTAAATCATTGAATACTCCCAAACGAACTAAATCATTGAAGACTCCCAAACGAAAGATTTGAAACAGAAAAGATAGAAAAGAGATTCCGTCGCATCTAATAATTGAACCCATGACCTCTTCCGTACCGGGGACTACTGAGATAATTCAAACATATCAACTAATGTCATTTTTAAACGTATCATACTTCGACCAACAGTATCTTAATTTTCTAAACGTACATTTTTTTGGCTCACATCTTTCGTTTGAGAGTCGTTAATATTGTCTTTAACCCCCTTAAAGAATTGAGTTTTTATACGGACACAAATATTTAATCATATTCATATTGCAAATGTACAGGCGCAAAAAAATTATCCATCGTAAAATTTTAAAGCATAACTTGCAAAACGTATATTTAAGAAAAATAATTCAATTTTCGCATCTATGAAAGAGCAGATTATGAATTATTTTTAATTTACTCTTAAGTTATTCAACTAGAAAAAAATAAGTACAAATTCAACATGTGACACGAAGAATACAAAAGTTGATATGTATTCAATATTTTTAAAAGGGTATTTTTTTACGTGAGAATTTATAATGCTAAAAAAAGTCCACCAAAGAACATTCTCAGTACCGATGTATATCAACTGCTATAAAAAAATCTAACGATGTTAAATGACTGGTCGTCATGGCATTAATTTATTTGCTGAGCGATTTATCGGTTTATAAGGCATGACACGCCTACCTTCATGTCTTTCTCATCTGCAGTGAATCAGTGATATCGTGTGATAACAACAGCCAGGATTTATGGTATTAGTTTTACATTACGACCCTATTTTCATACCACTGATGAGGCTTTTTACCCTGCCTTTGTGATTTGACCGATTTTTTAGAAAGGCATAGCTAATAAAATAATTTAAAAGTTTTTTAAAGGATGTCCACTAGACCAAGTTCAGTGAAACCACCCGTATCGTCTTAGTAACGTATCTTCACTCTATTAATTCATCAACGTTGACAACCTAGCTTGTGGCTTCTAGCAATACTTCTCTCCTAGCTTCTCTGGGTAGACAAAGTCCACCAAGTTTTCTTGTATTGTATAGAACCCCTGTACCAAATAACTTGCTTTTAAACATCTTGTTGATGGATCCGTCGTCTGACCATCGTCAATCTATGCTAGTTTACTGATTTCATCCTGCTCATGATATTGATTTTTACACATAGTATGTAAGAACTCTGTTTAACATTGAACAGCTTTGAAATTTTTCCATATCCCAAAGTCCTGTCTAATATTGTCATTGTCCTGTGTACCTGTCTTTCCTTTAAAGTCTTACCTACTACAAGAAAGAAGAAAAAGACGTTAAAAACTACCAGCAAAAATTCCGTAGATAGCAAGTTGTTGTTAATGGTGGTTCATCTTATCTTGCTACGTACAATCAAATTATTATCTAAAATTGACCGTTTGGAATCGGGTAAATTTCATTCCCAAATTAATGTCGCCGTGTTGTGGAAACACATTAATTGTGTTGTAAGATGTACACCTAAAATCTAAGAATTTAAAGGTGATACATGTGTCGTGATCTTCACCAGAAAGCATCTAAGGTAAGCCTCTCCATCTCTCTTCTTTTTGGCCGTTTTAACCCGATTGAATGATTCTCAAATCTCGATAACAAGTTACAGTTCATTTTCTATATAAGTTTGTCGTTTAACCTCTATTCGGCCATAAACACTGACCACATCACATATGGGTAATCACTTATAAACTTAAATTAATTTTTTTTACTGTAATACACCCATTTTAAAACTGAAGAAAATAGTTTGATTGAGAATTGAACCATCCTACCCAGGTACTTGAGTCCACAACCCTGTCAACCTCACCAATGCCGATGGGGTAGGACCAAAATTTATTTCGTGTATTAAGTGCTGTAGTGTCATCCGAATCGTAATTGCCACCATAAGTTGATAGGATGCATTTTCTGACTTTTAGCATGATCGTATGTTGGGAAGAGTTTTAATTTCCGTTTAGAAAATTTGCATATTTTTTTTTTAATAAAAGGTGTTTTATCATCTTAATTTTTATAACAAATAGATATAACGATATCTTCACTGGGATCTCCAGTGCTGAGGATTTTGTTACCAACAACACAAGTTAAATACAAACATATGTATTTAAATGGAGCTTTAGTTGGCTTGACAAATACTATAAACGACGAATGTGAAGTGAATATTAATAAATTAAATAAATTAAAACGTTGCATTCGGCATGTTATGTGTTGGCATCTTTTACACTGGGCATATTTCACAAATGGACAAAATATTGTATATTCGCCCTCAGTAAGGGTTCAGTATTCAGTATATTTGAATGTATGCGCTTGTTTTGTGTGTGAGGGTTTACGCTTATATTACGCTAGTGTTTATTCGACTATGTTCACACAATCGTGACATATGGGGGCGCATTCAAGAGCTCATTCCGTCGAGTGTGAACACACTTTGTGTTTATTTAAACGAAAAATATAGATAGATATAATAAAAACCCTGTTGTTCGGGGAAAATTTGAAGCTGCGAGGCTTTTGTATAATCGGAAAGGGTATGCTTGAGGTTAGCTGCATTATAATTAACTATTCTTATGCTTCGAACAGAATGTACATATATATACAATAACACCTAAATGTTGGTAGCAACGTAAAAAATATAAAACTAAAACAGAAGATGAGAAGAAATGTTATGTGGATATGAACGTTTCTACGATCCGCGAGAATTCTTTATGTTTATTTGTTGTGAAATTCTTATAGAAATGTTATCTGACGGACTCTTAGATTACCAACAATGGCTTGGATGACAACAAAGAAAAAAATATTTTCAATTAAAATTATGTGGAAGTCTAAATTATTATACTGTCAATTTAATTTACAATTTAGTCTACAATTCGGGAGGCGGGTTTGGGTACCGCCGTCCCGGGAATCATTTATTCGATAAACTATACCTTTGTCATAGGTCACTCCAAGTGGTTCGCTACGTTTGTTGATTTAGCAGGGGTGCCCGGGTTCATCGGGTGAGGTGTGTTCAGGACTCGCTTGCCCACCAGTTGCGTGGCGTGCCAGATCGGGACAGGTTGGTTAGGAGTAACACTTAGACCTCTACAACTGGTCTCTGAGACATCGCCTTGTGCTGAAGCGGGAGGGATATATGTCCGTCACTCCTGCACACACTGAGGGATCTGACACTCCTACCCAACCCTCAATATATTTATCTCAATAACATAATAGAAAATCTTTTTGTATGTCTCTTGAAGTATTATGAAAGTATCTAAAGATAAATCTGATTTCGTCAATAATAGTTTTAAAAAAATTTGTTACTAAACATAAAAATATCGATAAAGTAGATGCCAAAATTATTTTATTTGCATAATACTTTTTTTTAAACTTTTTTTACTTGTTTGGTTTGTAATGTGTATTGTTTTCGTAAAAATTTTTGAACCAGATAAATATTTGATAAATAATCTAAATAATTAAAAAGTTTGCCAACAGTGTTTATTAGAATATAAAATTTATGTCGTCTTTTTTTTTTTTTTTTTTAAGATCCTGTGCATATACTTTAAACACTCTCAGCTTCACAAATTCTACAATTACAATATCTCACGTTGTTGTAGGGGCTTGCACTAATTACTCAAACGTTTTTTTTATATTTATTAAATAATTATACCCATACAAAAAATCTATTTGCTTCTATTGAGCCTAATCCATATGTGCCTATTTGCGTAAGTGAAAAGCTCAAAATAGACACTCGTGAGCATACGTGTTTTTTGTTTAACTATCCCCGATGATGTGCAAACCCTTTTAACCAGATGTAGGCATGTATATCATATTTTAGACGGCACCATTGTCCCGCGGACCCCGTTAAACGAAATGTTTGCAAACAATTCCGTAACAATGGCCTATTCAAAGGGAATAGATTTCATTCTCCTGGGACGGCTGTTTGTTTTCGTCCATAGATCAAGTTGGAAACGTTTTTTGGAGGACCTGGAGAAAGCCTGTGTGTTTGGGATCGCCAATTAAAATTCGGATACAAAATACGGCTCGAATACAAGCGTACAATTTTACATGATTTTTTGATCTTCCTGTTTTTACTAATGATGGCGATAAACAAAATCGGAGAAAAAATATTATTATTGATAACATATTAACAAATTAATCTTTAATTAAAATTCTAGTTGTAGATAGTCTAAGGACGGGTTGTTTCACAAAATTTGAACAATTCATAAAATTTCAAGGTCGATTTTCAAGATTTGTGAAGGTTCTATACAAGTTCTGTTATTTTTATCATTATGTGCTAGTTTTTTCATAAAACTGAAATAATAACAGAAATTGAATCGAACCTTCACTGAACTTGGAAAAAACTTTGAATTTTGATGAATTTTTCAAATTCTGTGAAACAAACCGTCCTAAGTATATAGCCCTTAAGTATAAACCACCATTCAGAATCGAATATTGTATTTGACGAACAGATCCGTAACGTCCATCCTTTTTCTTCCCATTTTCTTCGTTATTAATGTTAATTAACGTACAGCGTGGAAATATGGCCCCTAACTAAGAATAAAAATGGCCACCACACAATGAACCACTGAAAGAGCATTGTTTTTAGATATTTCTTCGCGAAATAATGATCGAAAAAATCATCAAAATCTTTAAACCTAAGTGATACTATGTGTCATGAATTATTTATTTATTATTCATTAACGCCCTATCGGGCTTTTACAGAGAAAATTGACAATTTATGTATGTAATTCATGGATAATAGCATATCTATATACAAGAAAAAAATCAAATTCCAATGCTAAGATTTACATCAAATCCAAATAATTACACCTGATATTGTTAATAAAGATAAGTTTCAAATATAAAGTTAGTTTGTACATTGTACATTCGTTTATGCATACAATTATTTATCTTTAATCCGTAAGGTATATAAAGGTAAGATTATGCATGAATTGTTAATGTGAATGTCAGTTGTAAGTTTTCTACGTATGTAAATATATATGTCATTAAAAGTAGTTATAGGCCTTAGTCGTAAGTCACTAGATATAAGTCTTAGACGTAATTCACTAGTTTTAAGTCAGCAGTTCTAGTATTAATTATTTAAGAAATATATTTGTGCAGCGCCCTTGAGGTGATTTTTCGCGAAAATGGCGCTATATAAATTAGCCAAATATTATTATTATTATGAACAAAGTATCATCAGTTGGAAAATCGACACAGAGGTTGCCCACAGACAACTGACGATTTGAAGATACTGCAGATTTCAGCATTTCGACATCTTAAAGGCAAACATTTTTTTATTAAAAAAAAACATAACAATACTTCAAGGGCAAGTCAAACAAGCTATTTAAAAAAAACATACCCAAAATTAAATTAGGTATATTTTTTCATAGATATTTTTTTAACTTTAATCCATCGAATTAATGATATGTTATTTTGCAGAAAACTTTATTTGACTTTAAAGATTTGAATTCATTTTTGGGGTACTATGCCGTATTGCGCTACCTCCTTCTTTAGCCAACATTCCGGACAGCATTACAGTGTCCATCATCAGAGCAGATATGTGGGAAAATCTGAAATAATATCTTAGAATTGTTTGTTTGTTTTTTTATAGACAACGTTGTTTGACTTTAAGCCCTCGAATTGAGGAAGTCCAATGTCCAAAGTTCTACGCCAAATGGCCGATGAAGAAAAATAAAAATTCATTCACAAAGCTGTGAACTACTTAAATTCCAACGATAAGAGGGGGTGTTTTTAACAGCTTGTTAAAACAACATTTCGGGGATCTAGTCCCGTTTCACGAATAATCGGAACCGCGGATAATTGAATACACTTGCGCGAGTAATGCAGTGAGTTAATGTTATTGTTGAAATTCATTACCGCGTCGCGGGCGCGGTAGGAACGCTTAGGGAATAAAAAGCTGCCCCATCCGTCCTGGCCTCCCCTGCTGCAATTATTCCGCATTATGCGCTTGTCTTACCGTGAAATGGATTCCAGCTCCTGACAAAAAGTCCAATGTTTATTTACATACAAGTGGAAAAGTCATTTTATTTTTTACTTTCGGAAATCAACAGTTATACCTTTAGTGAATATGTTAACTTTCCAGTGTATTTATAAATTATATGGCCTATTTTATGGAACGAAAGTTGTAGTTCATTCACTTTCATCATCATTCAGTAGTTAATGTGGGATCCAGTTAGACATAACACGGAATTGAAATATACGGTAATTACATTCTATTTTAATTCTCGAAAAAAATTACGACATTTAACGTATTTTTTTTTAAATTTTTATGTTGAGGAATAAATTTTCTATAATGATATTTAATGATCCATTTTCGATTTGCCGCCAAAAATAATTGTTTGTTTTTATTTTAGCATTCGGCGGCGTTGTCGTCACGCCGGGCAACGTTTGTAAAGGGCCGTATTCAGCAAATGCACCGCAATGTAAAAAGGCAACTTTTTTTAAAAGATTTAATAAATTTCAAGTAACGTGTTAAAAAAGGTTGAAAATCATGAAACATAATAACTCGGGGTGGATTTTTTGAAAATACAGAGACTGGTAATGATAATGGCGGCATGTTATGCCAATGTAAGTCCACAAATAGCTAGGTAAGTACTAGATACTAATGAGCTACGGGAAAACCTATGTTACAGATAAGAGGTGTTATTTTGAATAGCCCGCTATTTCGGTAGATGTTACTTTTGAAACTGTCATTTTTTGACATTTGACATGTAGAAACTACGCCATAAATAAAAATGGGACGATACACGCTTCAACAACGCATTGAAATTATTAAAATTCACTTAAGTGAATCAAATGCAAATCATCTTGAGTGATGAAGCCCATTTCCACCTCGGTGGCTTCGTCAAAAAGCAAAATTGTCGCATCTGGGGCTCGGAAAACCCAGGAGTTATTGTTGAAAAGCCTCTCTATCCTCAACGTGTGACTGTTTGGTGCGGTTTATGGTCCGGCGGAGTCAATGTACCTTACTTTTTCGAAAATGAGGCTGGAGCAACAGTTACGGTGAATGGATTGCGCTATCGAGAGATGATGAATGTTTTTTTATGGCCGGAATTGGATGGTATTGATTTGGACAACGTTTACTTTCAACAAGACGTCGTTACGTGCCACACAAGCAACGAAACCATTGATCTTTTACGATTGAATATCAAAATAACACCTCTTATTGGAAAACCCTGTAGCTTATATATATTACCAACCAACGAACTACCACTTAACATATACATTATAGATTATATTCACGCGTAATTTTTGTTTGGGTGTATTTATTTTTCTATTGTCCTGCCTCCAGTGACATATCTCTCTTTTATTTTGCATTATATAGCATTTATCGTATTAATTGACAGTGTGTTTTTTTTAACCATGCGAGTGTTGTTGAAAGTAGCAGATTATTGACATATTTAAGTACGTTAAAAGACGTTAAGATAATCAAAAATTCAAAATGCGCTAAAAATCGAAAAATTACTGAAACGTGCGACATCGATTGAGAACTCATAATGGCCCTGCACATGACGTTGTATTCTGTTAACTCACGCAATACTAATGTTATATCTACAATTCCAGTATATTCTAAGTCTAAGTCTAAGAATCTTTTTCTCCGGAAAGCTTCTTCTTAAATCGAACCTAACCTAACTACCACCTTAAATTTACACATAAATCATTCATAGCATTTCTTACATTAGCAGACTACAATGTATGTATTTCAAGTGCTGACCGTTAAGGAAATATTTTTAAAAATACCGCCTGATGTGAACTCTGACATACGTGTAAACATTTCCAATTCCCTTGCGAAATACTTATTTTTAGTGTAGTGGGTATCCCCTGCAATATTTTCCCATTTATCGCCCGTAAAATCGCCCTCGAATAAAAATTCGCGGTATTTTATGCGTTTGTTATCGCGTTAGGAAGGGTTCGATTCCCGGGTGCGATGTCGCAGTGGTTCGGATCATAACACCCCCCACTGCGCAGCGCTCACGCTTTATTGCCGCGGCACATCTTACATCAGATATTACATCAGATGTTACATCGGGTATTACATCAAATGTTACATCTGGTATTACGTTGATGATGCGGGGAGTTACGAGGCTACGCCCCCATCGCCGCATGAATCGTAAGCAAGCCGCCTTGTATATTTTTCGGAAACAAATCAAAATATTTTCTTGTGGTAAATATTTCACTCGTTTCTGGATAATATATGATTTAACTCGTGGTTGTTCAGATTTTTGCGTACATCTAATTGATTCCGATATGATTGGGTGTGTTTTAAACTTATCGAGTGATACAGAAATTCAATTCGTTTGACTGAAATCACGAACATTTTCCGAAACAATCTTTGTACATATTTGTCTTTCAGTGGGAGGTTTTGGGATCTAATCCAATCACCCATCCGTTGATTTAGATGTCGAGTGTTAGCTTACACTGATACTGTGTCATCTGTTTTAATATTCAAATCTAATGGATGTCTATGTGATAGGTGTGACTCATATCATTAGGGAAAGTAAAACCGCTTTCTCCAAACAAACTACGGAGAATTGAGAAAGAACTACACAGATCAATTCATTTCCTGGCAACACCGCTTTACATGTCACAACGGACTCAAATCACTTGCCCGCACAGAAACTTGATTCATTCTGGCTGAGCGATTCATTAGGTTGACATGGTGTTACTAGTTCTCAATTCCTCATAAAATCCTTCTGAATAATTCTTGTGTCGAACAATTGTATCGCAAACTATAAAAAACTCAAGCGTTTCCTAATAGTTGTTTCTTTTCTCCTTACCTCGCGACCAAGAATGTAGTGGCAATGCATTGGTAAGAGACATCACTGCCACTACATAACTATATCCAAGGGTCTTCAAGTTGATACAATTTATACTGACTTTAGCAAAGCCTTTGATACTGTTTCTCATCGCATTTTAATGGAAAAATTAGAACACTTGGGAATAAGCGGCAACTTTCTCGAATGGCTTAGAAGTTACTTATCATACAGAAAATTATCTGTAAAAATTACCTCCACAACTTCTTACACTTTTTTTGCCTTAAGTGGGGTCCCCCAAGGTTCCCACCTAGGACCAATTCTTTTCCTACTATTTATTAATGACATTTCACTAATTTTCGATAATATTCACTTTCTTCTATTCGCCGATGATCTAAAGATGTTTAAATCGATCGGCAATTCTTCTGATTGTTTAACTCTACAAATGAACTTAAATAAACTTTATGAATGGTGCATCGTAAACAAATTACATCTTAATATCAACAAATGCCAAACGATCAGTTTCCATAGATCTAAAACCCCTTTATTATTCGACTACTCAATTAACAATGCCAATCTAAAAAGATTTTTTGAATTCAATGACCTTGGAGTTATCTTTGACTCCAAATTACGCTTCTTGAATCACATTAATAGCATTACCAGTAAGGGATTACAAATGCTTGGATTTATTCTCAGAATCGCTAAAGACTTTAATAACATAAAAACTATAAAATTACTGTACACGTCTCTGGTTAGAAGTCAGGTTGAATACAATGCAACCATTTGGTGTCCTCATTTCAACTCTCATTGTTTACAAATTGAAAAAATTCAAAAAAAATTTTAACGTTTTATTAATTTCAAAATTGGTATTCCTATTATTGAAATCAATTATGTCAATTTACGCAGTAAACTTAACTTATCGAAATTATCTGAAAGGCGAAAAATATTTGATCTTCTTTTATTATATAAAATTGTGCATTCAAGGTTAGACTGCCCTGACACTATAAACTTGCTATCTTTACATATACCTCCAAAATATACTAGACGGAATATTTTATTCTACAACAATAACTTCGCTACGAATTCTGTGTTAGAAAGAATACATAGGTTGGGCAATGAACTAAGTGATGTCGCTGACATATTTAATTTAAACTTTAATACATTTAAAGCCAAATTAGTCTACCACTTTTTAAATGTAAATAATGTATAAGAAATCATTATATTTTATTTCGATTTTCTATTGTTTGTTTTATACTGTTGCTAAAAATGAAATTAGTAATTTTTATGTACTTAAAAGCCCAATAGGGCGTCAATAAATAAATAAATAAATAAACTTTATTTTTTGTAGATTTATAAATGTAGATCAACCCCACAATATTGCAGCCACCAAAATAAATGTGGGAAATTCTTAAAAACTTTACTTATTGGATTGTTTAAAAATCCATAACATTTGACGTCCATCAAATAGTTGATCAATGCCATTATGAATTGAACACTTGAACAATGTGAAACTAATGCTTATCAACAGATCACGATTTCACCAAGCACTCACGGTAATCCGTGATTTAATGGTTTGATTAAAAAAGAATGTTTTAAAATAGTGAGCAAGGTACCTGATGCGGTCTTGCGTTGTGTGGTGGTCCACCCATGCCGTGGTGGTACATCATGTCGTGCTTCAGCTGGGGCAGCGCGGGTCCCTGTGCGCCCTGATGCTTGCCCATGTCGGCCGCTGCGAGCGCCTCTGCGCGCGATAGCAGCCCATCGTTCAGGCCCGAGAAGATGTCGCCCTGAAAGCACGCGCCCACCTTCAGACACGGCGTTATTTAGATTGGTCTTTACAACATGAGGCATAACACTATTCTACCAGTACTGGCAGTACCAGTACGATATTATTAATATGTATTAGAAAAACGCACGAGAAAGCTGGGAATCGAACTGTCTTTCTAATACATGTTTTGCGATTATAATCATTTTTGATTATTCGTGAAAATCTTGTAACAATGAATTTAATATGAATTAATATATACTCTTTATCATAAAATCATAATTTATAAAACAATGTTGTATAACTTGAATTAAATCGTTAACAAGCATTAATTTATAATACGTATGAATATATGCGAATTATTTCATTATTAAATTCACGAATGTCTGGATGTCTTTTTTTATCTATCGATTTTAAATTTTACTCAAGAAAAATATAAAATATTTAAACTAGAATATTCTCAAATATTTTATGTGCATATTTTAAATAACTAATAAGTTAGTGACGTAAGGTTTTTGTTTAGTGATAAATTGATTAGTTTACGAATACTCTGGAAGAAAATATATCTTTCAAAGATATCTTCAGCTATATTAGTAGTTTTCATTATCATTTTTTTGGGAGTAATTTAATCATGCCTTTGGTTTTTATTTTTAAACTACAAATGGAATACATTTTCAAAGAGATACAAAAGATTTTCACCTACCTGCTTATTTTCCGGTTCTATAAAATAAGTCAGTGAAAAATGAGACGTAAAGTATAGATTTCTAAGTTAAATAAAAATGTAATTACAAAATTCTAGAGAAGAATAAAAACCTTGGAGCTTTCTGAACTTTAGCCGTGTTAAAGTTCTCAACTACACTTCGTTTTTTGGTATTGAGTTTTTCACAATCATTTATTTTTTTAAGTCTTCTAAATTATCAATTTTTTACAAGGTTCTCAAGATGTTTCTTTCCCGGAGATAACTTTTTTTTATCTGAATTTACGGAAAGCAAGAAATATGTTTTAATGACGTCTAATTACCTTTACAAAAAATAATATTTTAAAATTACATCAATATCACAAAATGAACTTTTTTTTATCGTAACATCAACATTTTTAAATGATGAATATATTTTAGAAGATGTACTGTAACGTAAAAGAATACCTACCAAATATCACATCCTACAAAGCAGCGGAAAAGAAAACTACCAACAGTACTTACACAATATAACTTTTTTCCGTGATATTTTTATGTGAATACCGCACAAAAGTCCTAACTGCTGAACTGTCTGAAGCCAGTGAGAGTTGGAGGCATTCCCAATTGGGGTTTATTCCCATGCGGACAGAGTTCCTGGATATTGAGATTTGATCTCCGAACATGGCTTAGCCATTTCATGCAACGTTTCGATATTCTTAACCAATACATTGTGAAATAACACAAATTTATAAAATAAAATTTATTTGTTTTATTAATTTAATTTATTACGGATTCGAAGCCGAGGATCGTAACCACTCATTTAACCATGGAGACCGTCTTAACGAGAAGGCCTAATTATTCAGCTGTACCACAAGGGGAATTATGCACGGCTTTTGTAGAAAAAAAAGCTTAGCCGGATAAAAATACTACAATTATAGCGTAAATCCGCCAAAATTAAAAACTAAAACTAGCCCGCAACTGGCAGCGAGCTCTCGTTAAATTTTTACAGGAATTTGCTTTTCCGCTAAGCCCACAGCGACCGCTGGGATCTGTGCTGAAACGCGTCCATAACGGACGGAACCACGACACAGGGAACACGGCAAGGGACGAGGAATGCGGGTTCATAACGGGTAGCATGATATAAAGGCAACGAATGAACTGGCTGGGTAATCTTGTTGTCGATGTGTATGTGTCGGTGGACAGGGGACACTACAAAAAAACCGTGGTGCGAATGTCGCGAGATGGTAATGATGAACAAGGGAAAATTTAAACGTTGTGTGTAATATTCAAGTAATGTACGCATGTGAGGTTAAATCTGAGAACTTTTGAAAAATTTGACATTAATATATATAATTTCGTTAATCATTTTATTTTTGATTCAGAAATAGGCAGGTATATATACCTACGCAATATTTCACGTAAAAACACTTCAAATAAAGTTATTATGATATGATGTCGATTTAAAAACTTTAATTTGGATCTTCACTTTAATTATAAACGTACCACAGGACACCGATACCTTTTGCCTACTGCCTACAGCTCATGTAACATTAATAACATGTGTGCGGCTTTCTTCATGACTACTTACTGCGGTCTGGTATCAATTGATGTTGATAGTATTCGAATGACGCCGTGAGCCCAATTCAACTCTGCTTAACAATCGAAATGAGCTTTTTGCCGGCGAAAATTCAGTCAGGCCCAAAGTCAACATATGTAAAACAAAGGTAACGAGTATAAATAATAATGAAGTCTTTCTTTAAGCTTTCCGAACTAAAAGAATAATGTTCACCCTTTGTTAAATACAAAACAATTTAAAAATTGTAGTTGTGGAATTACCGACATTGAAGTTGAGTTTATGGGATAGATACTTAAAATCAGTGATGCAATATAACACTTTTTCTTTTGTCAATTCACACAAATGTAAAATAATTAAGTTAGTTATAATGTACGTATTTAAAAAAATATATTATATTTTTGGTACGTTTTGTTATTCATTCTAAAGTTCTTAATGATGCATTTATAGATTTAATATTTTGTAGGAACGATATTTATGACTTGTTATCGTTGCAATTGAGTACAGAAACTTCATCCAGATCAAGTGAAAACGCCTCAAGAAGACAAGACACGATCAAGTATTTAAATAATTAAATCGGTTAATTTTTTTAATATGAATACCGCACAAGAGTCCCAGCTTCCAACCGTCTGTAGCCAGTGAGACTATGCCAACCCCAATTGCGGTATGTTGTGAGACTGGCGGTAGTGGTGAGGGGAAGAAGATGGAGACGGTGAAGAAGTACCTGGCTATTCAGATCTGGTCACCCAACCAGCAACGTTTAAATTCAAAATAGTGGTCCTACACTAGAGCGATACTGAGAGTATCTTCCACTCCAGAACGTGCCACAAATATACTAAACAATTATATATATATATACGCCATGGATGAAACCAGCGTATCTTCCTTGAGTATGTATAGTTCAAGTCATTAGTTAAAAGACTTAGTTGTACATCACTCGATATTAATCTTAATTATAAGAGACTAGTTATAAGTCTCTATCTATGAAACTTAGTTATAAGCCAAAAGTAATTAGTTATAAGTCTAATTGATCAATGCATAAATTAAGTTGTTAAGCGCCCTTGGGGTGATTTTCTCACGTAACGGCGCTATACAAATAATCCAATCATTATATGTACAAACAGATCCACCATACTAAAAAATTGCAAAGCAATGCTTTAAAAGAATATTTTTTAACTACATTTAAAAATGAAAATATGTAACTGTGTTGTCATTTCTTGTTGTATCTTATCCATGTTTTTCTTTCTGTACTTGTTTTCTATTGTTGTTTGTTCTACTTAACGTGTCATTATTTTAATTTTTAATTTTTATTCTGTATTGAATGTGAAACTTATATTTGATATCAAAATACCGTTGTAAAATTGTACCTACTACCTCCTACATATGAATTGTAAGTTCCTCCTGCCCTATAATGAGTTCTGTAACTCATCGGGATTGCTCTAGCAAGAAATAAACACAATAAAATTATTATTACCTCAAGGACGATGATGTGTTTTTACTTATGACGGCATAAAAACACTCAGCACAGGTTTTCCAAGCGAGGCGTTAACAAAACTTTTGTTATAATTTTAAATTAATAAGTCGTGAAATAACATACATAAAACAAATTAAATTTGCTTTCGAATTTGAATACGCGATCTTCGAATTGCCTGTCGAGAGCCTCACCCTTCGACTACGTAGGCCGTCAAACCATTTCAAGAATTCGTCACCTTCTTTACAAGAATCGCAACAACAGAAGATTTTAACTTGTTGGTGTTTCGAATATTTTTACGTAGTTATAATGAAAAATGTAATCCAACTTTTAATATCCTAATCAGCACTGTATTATAATATGTAGCTATATTGGTTTTAAACCATTTTAATAACAGTTTTTTCTGCTTGTATAATTCAGGTTTAAATTAAGGTTGTTGTACTAACCGACTTTGCACTAATTTAACACCTTTTTATATTTTATTAATTATCAACAAATTTAAAGTTGTATATCAAACAACAAGATGGCCTGCCATTCTCATGATTGTTTTATTGATATTTTGATTAACTGTACTTCAACAATTTTATCCTTGTATTTTGAATCACGAGTATATCATATAATCATATCTAGGGAATGCAATCCCGGTATACCGGGATCCCGAAATACCGAGATCCCGCAGACATTTTGCGGGACTAATCTCGGTCGAAAATTTTGCGGGATCCCGCTGGACTGGCGGGATTACAGAGAAGCTTCTACAACTGCATCGACGTCCAGTTCTTCCACATCGGCTCATTGTGAACCTCAACCATCAACTTTGGCAACGAAGCATAAAATCACTGACCATTTTTCAAGAGAAAACAATACCGTCGAAAAGAGGGTATCACGAATGGTGTCTAAAGATGGTTTAGCATTCCGAGTTTTCTGTACCTCGTCGGATTTGCGAGATCTTTTTAAAGCCGGGGGTTTTAACTTACCAACATCGTCTAATTCAATCAAATTAATGGTTATGAATTACGGCAAGACACTAAAAATGATGGTTATTCGAGATCTTTTAAAGCTGAAAGAGAGCAACTACAGATTTACCCTCACTTACTCTGAATTATTTCGAGTTCGGTGGATCAAAAGGCACAAACCTTCAATTCACTTACAATGCGCTAATGACTATTGTGCCAACCAGCGTGGAAGCTGAACGAGCTTTTTCAGCCGCTGGCTACCTTGTGTCCAATATCAGAAGCCGTTTATCGGATAATAATAATAATATTGGACAATTTTTATAGCGCCGCTTTTGTGAGTTATCACCTCAGGGGAGATGACAAAATTGATACTTTAACTTTTTTACGAAGCTATTTTCAAAATAATGTTTTATTAAACTTATGATGCTCATTGTACAAAAATATTGTTTATCGTGTGAACGTTATTATTTAAATTTAAGTTTCAGTTCAGTTTCATTTTCAGTGCCGGCAATCCGGGCGTTTATTTTATTTTCATTTGTGTACATAGATTTCTTTTACCCACCTCACTAGCTGTTCCGAGGCGGGTATGTTATGTAAATTTATGTCTTATCTTATTTTTTGCCAATTTATGACTTAAACTTTACCTATATCTAACTAAAGGCATACCTATTAATAAATCATTTAAAATGTCCCAAAGAACTTGTTTTATTATAGGTATAAATTTAAAAGTCTAAAATCAAGGTTGTTAGATCTAGTTTTTTTTTTATATAGTGAATACCTCACAAGAGTCCCAACTGCTCCCGTCTGGAGCCAGTGAGACTATGGCATCCCCAATTGGGGGATGTTGTGAGGCTGAAGGTAAGTGGGGAAGGGAAAGAGGAAGGTGGGGAAGTATTAGGTCTTTATTATACGATTGATTAGATATCTAAGTCCACTCTGCTGGATCCCGAAAATACCTGGATCCAGCGGGACTAAGATTATTCAGTCCCGCAAATACCTGGATTGACAGTTTCTTGCGGGATTGCATTCCCTATTCATATTTTTTCACAGAGCTTAGATTATTTTGAAAAGAATTCTAGTGGGGACTCGCTGTGAGTGCCCTTTGTAACCTTAAATGAATCACCATTCCTAAAACATCACGAAATTAATTTATTTCGTTCATTAAAACATAATATTATAAATTAATAATAATTTTCATATTCTATAATAAACAATAGATACCTACTCGGAAATCCCTGAGGAAACCCGTTTGGTCATAAACAGCATCTCACCTCAGCAAAAAGTTTTCACAATGCAGTATTTTTTTCCTTATTTTTTAATTAATTTCTTTAGGTAATATAAGCAGAGCTGACAAGGCTGCGGTGTATTTCTGACCAGGTTGACGAAGCGCTTTTCTCTACAAAATAAGTTAAATTCTCATTAATATGATTCATATACACCGCAGATCAAAATGTGAATATTTAGACGCCATATTGGTAGTATTGTTGCACACATTGAAGCTATTGTAACATATTTACATTCATGATGACGCTCTATTTATTTAAGTAATTTCTTTTAATTGTCAACTTAATGATGGTAATATCATATTACATTCGATGCTTGGTGAGTAACGTTTGTGAAAATATCTCAGTAATGGTTGGTTTTAAGGGAAAAATAGACAACACTTTCTTTTATATCCTTTTTGTCGTTCTTTTATTGAACCATATAAAATATAGAAGTGCACGAATCAAATATTCTGGTTAATTTAATTTGATAATTGTTAGTAATAATAAAAAATACAAAAAAATAATAGTTTTTATCTCTGTATCTAGTTTATATACTATTTTTCTTAATAACGTTTTTTTTTTAAATTTTACTAGATATTTTATTCATTTTGTACTTTTCTTGGTATGTCTGTTGGATCTTCCGAAGAAAATTGAAAATTTAAATTCCATAGAAAATCCGAACAGAATCAAACCTTTTTTAAATATACAAGTCGTAGCTTATAAAATATATATTTTTAAAGCGGATGTAACTAATATAGTAGTGCTTTGAAGATCAAGTATGTTTACCATTTCTTTCTATAAAGATTTATTATCACTATACGGGTTCAGATATATAAAACATTGTTTATTCAACGATCCCCAAAATCATCACTTACATCAAAGTATTTTCAGGCCATTTTGTGACAGGCGCTTCACGGATATCAGTTCCAATGAAAACATATTAGAAAATCATTTTTGTACTCAAAACCAACCATTACAGAGACATCAAGTTAAGAAAATTAACTTATTTATCTTCAAGCCAATTTTCTTATGATTTAAAATATCACACAGCCAAAGAGTATCACGGGATTTCTGAATTCGATTTCAAGATACCTAGTTTTAAAAATAAGTTAAGAAAAAGTACGTCTCATGATTTTCCAAGTCGATCAATAGATTTGAACAATTAAATGGAATCTGTTTAATTATTTAATTGAATAGATTTAAATAATTCCAGCAAAATTCATTTTTAAATCGACAAAAAAAAGTCTTATTCTAAATTATTAAAGTGGGACAAACTTTGAGAGAAAGGATATTAAATTTTTAATGCTGTTATAAAATATAAATTGATTAAAAATTATTTTGAAGTATCTACTTGTACCATAAATAAATAAATAATTTATTTAATATGTGTAATGTAAAGTAGTTATGTATTGCAAAATCATTACCAAGGAAGATAAAATACTTTTTATTTGAAATAATGGATGAAATATTCGTCGGAGAGCTCAATATTTCATTCGTTTGCGGGCGGTTTAAATTTGAAATGAATTTTTTTTTCGAAATTTATCCAAAAAATCTGTTATTGATTTTTTGCTATTTTAAACATAGTGTTCTTTAAAACCATTAATTCATCATTATTACAAAACCAAATGTCTAAATGTACAGTTGAAATACGCGCAATACGTTCATTGCTGCTTTGTATTCATATGTAATATGGAATTTCCTATCAAGAAAAAATAGGAAAACCAGTTTGTGTACTTTTCTGACTTGTCATTTAATCATTTCACGGCTAAGATTGTAAGCTGAGGATTATCATGAAATAAATAATTTTATACGATTTCTATTATGGCGGTGTGTAGACTGTATTCTCTAAAAACACAATATAAAATTTATAATTTTATCGACAAAAAATTTATTCCCGGAGTTTCAAAATTTAGTGGTGATCAATCCAAGTTTTTTTGTTGTACACAGAATCATGTCTTTTTTGTTTTCCGGGTGTAGATCCTTTATACTTCATACCCAAAAGTGTGTGAATTATCAAATACTCATTAGTACATTTTTAGTTTTAAATGAATATTCGAATCTAATAAAATGTTGTTTTGGGATGAATGACTGAAGTTTATATGGAATTATACATTTTTGCGTTAAACAATGCTTTTTTAATTTTACCAAACAATTACCGATATACACACAAAAAATTGATATTGTGTGCTATGTTCATTCATATGTAATTTACGCTATTTTTTTTACATAAATGTTGTGTGATTTTATTTTTTTAATGTTGTGGAGCAAAGATTTTTAATGAAACATAGTGGATTTTTGAATATTTTCTAGACGATGAAATAAAAATCTACTCTTGTGACTTGTCATTATATTTTACCATTCATTTATCATTTTACTTGATAAGACATACACATTAACAAATAAATTTGTTGTCAATAGTCTAAGATGTTTCATGAAAATACGAATTTAGAACGCTGCCAGAAAGCACCGTCACAGCAAAGACTTTTGGAGAATTATCGGAAGTTAGGTCACACGAACGTGACGGCGTTCGTACACCTGTTAAAGTGACATATGGTGCTCTGAGGTGAACACGCTATGTACCCTAACTAATAATAAGGGTTGAGACACGAAGGGGGACACTAACTTAGGTATCTGCGATACACAACTAGCAGTTCCTCGCCGCTTCCCCTCCCGCCCCCCAACCAAGTTTCCACCGCCTCCCCCTGCTCTACCTCCCTCCGCTGATACGTTCCACGAAAACACTATTTAATGATAAACTTGTATTTAGATATGGTCTTCTTGCTTGACGTTCGATGTATATGGACCAGTCAAATTATGAATTCTGTCATTTGATCAATGAGTTAAAAATAATCGGTGAAAGCTGTCATAAAATAAAATCTGGAAAAAATAAAATATATTTTTTTTAACAATGAATAAATTAAAACTAGAATACTAAATCAACAAAACTCTTTGACGGCTTATCTTATCTGGCATTAAAAAAATGAGCATCTTTTTTCGGGCAGAATTTTTTTTTCCAATTCCATTAAATCCTTTATTGACCTAAAGAGATTGTTACTAGCATATTATCTGTCGAAAAGAAAATGTTCGACCAGTATTCCGTTAATTTGGTGGTTTAGAATCATTTGGAATCCTCTAGTTCCTTTTTGAAAATCATATTAATTCCGTATAATGTCATTTAAAAAAATCTATAACACAGTTTTCTAACAGCTAAAACTTTTAACTGTTACGGCTGTGATTGTACGTGTATCTTCAGTATTTCTTGTAAACGGTATAACACCTTAATCTTTTGAAATAAAAATTACCTTAAACTGATTCTTCCGAATTAATTTACTACCATAAATAACATATATTCTTGTTCCACGAAAGTATTTAATAAAACACCTTTTCAACTTTTAATGTAACATTTTTAGCAAACCTCGTCCGCATAATCTCATTCCCGTAATAACATGAATAAACACGTGACATATATTTCCATGTTTTCTGGCTTATTTTGCCTTTCCAAGGATTTAGAAGGCGGCCAAACATTTTCTACAATACATTACAGAATATTATTTAAGAGCTTTAGTAATGCTTTCATGTATTACGGAATAGATCCGTTAATGCTCGTATCAAAGGTAGGTACATGTTTTCCCTCGGATTTTCCAATATTTGTATTAAAAGTTATATTACGGCAATAGCCGATATTTATTTCTACCACACGAAAAACATTTTTCGGTGCATTAAATTCACTGGGAACCGTGATTTGTTTATACATTGTTAACAGTGACCTTTAAAACTGGCCAACTGGACTAACAAACTGATTACTGTGCTACTCACTTTGAAATTAACCTTAAGTTTAGCTACTTGTTCAAAACATTCTACTATCTTTCGCATTTATAAAAATTATCTTTTGACCTTCTAAAAATAATCTCTTTCGAATCCCAAATCCTAGTTTGCAACCCAATAGAAAAAAAGTAATTCAATTTTACCTTTAAATTATGTCCAAATTTACAATTTATGGACAACGCCAAAACGTACAAAAAATCTTCAATCGATTCATCGGATTATAAAGCTGAATAAAAATGCTGCCTTTAATTTTTAAAATCACGTTACTGCACGTGTTGCTACTATACCACACTATTCATTTAGTTTTCATATTAAATCTTCTACTCTTAATTATTTTAGGGTGTACAAATTTATTAATAATGTAAAACTGTCATCTTCCAAACAAACAAGAAAATCTTGAATTATGATAGTTCTGCAGGTTCTTACAAAAGGACATAATTATTTGAAAACACTCAAATTTGGTTACTCTAACGAATCTCCTAGTGAATTTCCTCGAAAAATTTAAGGGCTATTGTATAAAAAATAATATTCACTAATTCAATCCAGAGATCGTGAGTTCCAATTCGGCAATTTTTAATTTATCAATTCGTGTCATTTTACATTCAGCTTTCCGTTTTGCCGTAATCCCCGTGATCACTAAGGCCACGCGCCCATTTTTTTATCTCCCATTTCACCCGGTTCTTATGATAAATTTGATATTTTTTATGATAATTTTTCATTGTCCCTATGGACATGTTACCTATGGACAACTTCCTTGTTCTATCAGTTAACATCCTTCAGCTACGAATTCATAGGTCACAGGGTGAACCACAAAAAACAAGACCAAAAAATGTCACCAGAGAACAGTTCAGTAATGTTTCTACTCTAAACAATGTCAAGATTCACTTGTTAAAGCAGTAAAGGTACGCCTCTGAACATGTTGTATAATTGCAAACAAAAACTAATTTGAAATATATATATAACATAATGTCGCACCTTTGAGCAATTTTGACGAAGCTAAGAACATTGGTAATAAATTAACCTAGCTACAACTCAAGTACATTAATTACATTGTCCTTAACTTTCAGTTACTTGAAAATAGATGAACTAAGTTGTCCGTCTTAAAATTAATATTTTCATGTATAGTCATATATATTAAAATTAAAATTTCAGCAAGTTAAGTCGATTGTAGAGAGAAAAAACGGTTAGTTCCAACGAAATCCCTTTGATTTTCCTGGAAGAATAGTCCGTTTATTTTAGTATACTGTCTTAGGAAACTCTAAACGCATGAAAGGTGAACGCCTAAATATTTTCATTATTTATGAAGCAGACCCTCAGGTAAACAATTTGGTTCCCAAGTGTGGTATTTATATTATTCATTAAGCCGAAAAATATTTACGTCCTGTGAACAAGTTTGTCTGCTCGTATGTCTGTACGTTTTAAAGTTTGGTCCATATGAGGGCGTACCGGATTTTTTGCGAGAAGTGTGGATTTCATATGGAAAAAAAGAGTGAACTGCAAGCTCAATTAACTCTACTATTCATTATTTATGAGTATGAAGAATGATTAGTCATATTTGGGACTCTTGGGGGAGGTTAAATGTGGTCAAATGAGAATATTTTGTTGGTCTTCTGAATTTATTTGTAAAGAAAAAACATTATTATCTTTGTAATTTATATGTCTTTATTTTTTTAATGTTTTTTTTTTAATTACCTCTATTTGAATTTCGCTTCTGTTTTTAGTAATGAATGAATGCAAATCTTGGAAGCTGAAATTAACTCATTTCCCGACACCTGATCAAGCTAAAACTCGGCAAATATACCCTATGTCGATGACAATGCATTCTATCAACTTTTGTGGCAATAACGTACACTCACGCGGAAATATATATGCATTCATCTGAAATCGGATGACATTGCAGAAGTTAAAATACTAACATACCAGATCGGCATTTGGCGAGGTTGGTCGAATTTTCGACTCCAGTTGCTGGGTAGGAAGGTTCAATCCTTAGTCAAACCATTTTTTTAAGTTTAATAACCATTTTAAATTTATGTACAAATAACTTTAGTTTTCACGGGGTGATTTTTCATTTTAATTTATCAAGTATTACTGAATAACCCTTAATGCATCAAGACAAACTTTAAATTTAAAAACCTAAAATTTCATTCCATTATGGACTAAATGTGTATTAGTCAAAGAGATCAAATAGGATTATCAAAGTTTATATTATGAATTGGATTAGATTCGGTCGGAACTAAAACTGGCGGTAAGATGATGCAGGTCATCCTATATTTATCCAAGACACTATCTAGATTGCATTTGGTTCGGGTAGAAACTTGCAACCATACATAAAGATATAGCCAGTGAAAATATGTGTCAAAAAAAATTTATAATAAATTTGGTAGCTCTTAGTCGAAGTCTGAAACAGGTAAATATGACCGAATTATCTCAGTGGCAGAGTAAAACCCTGGTAAAGCTGAGGTTCTGCTTTCAAATTTCTAGATGCGATCGAATCTTAATTCTGTTTTTTTCTTTTTCCCTTTTTTCGTTTGAGAGACGTTAATATTGCCTTCAATGGTTAAATATGAAATATTGTGTTTAGGAGAAAAATCCAAAGAAGAATCTTAGGTTCCGTTTTTCAAGCTAGGTACGGTCATGAGCTAAACCTACCAGATATTGGAACAGATTTATCAGACGGCTCGGCTTCTCCGAACAGGGCATATACCAAGAATTGAGGACAGTCTTATAAACCGGATTGTTGTTATAAGCCGGTCATGAGCTATACCTACTAGATGTTGGAAAAGATTTATTAAAGGGCTCGACTCCTCCGAACAGGGCATATAGCAAGAATTGAAGACTGCATTATAGACCGGCTTATTTTTAATATTTATAATAAGCAGTCATGAGCTATACCTAAGAGATGCTGGAACAGATTCGTCAAACGGTTTGGCTTCTCCAAACAGGGCATATAGCAAATTAAAGACAGCATTATAGACCAGCTTATTTGTAATAATCCGGTCATTAGCTGTACCTAGCAGATGTCAGAACAGATTTAACAAACGGCTCGGCTCCTCCAAACAAATCATATAGAAAAAATTGAAGACAGCATTATAGACCAGCTTATTTGTAATATTTATAATAAGCCAGTCATGAACTATACCTTCCAGATGCTGAAAAAGATTTATCAAATGGCTCGGCTCCTCCGAACAGGGCATATAGCCAGAATTTAAGACAGCCTTACAGACCGGCTTATTTGTAATAAGCTTTCAGTACTAAAAAGGTTTTAGTGATCTAAACTGAGATTAGTGATGTGAAGGTTGACACATCATACATGTTTTGGTTAAGCAAAACTGGAAAGGAAGTAAATAACTGTGGTCGGGCAGGATTGAATGCTTTCGATAGATAGAGGGATTTTCTATTTGAATATCGAAAGTAACTGTCCGGAGCTTGTTGGTTTATGACATCCACATTGTTGGGGGTAAGTTGAAGTAAAGAGTGGGGAGGAAGGAGATAAGAAGGATGAAGATTGCGAAGTACGTAGGGTTGCAGCACCCATCGTGAAAATATTAATGCTAATTACCTGTTGGATTTAAAACCATAATTGTGTTACTTACAAGGATGAAAATGTAATAATACAGGGTTTTCCAATAAGAGGTGTTATTTTGAATAGCCCGCTATTTCGGTAGATGTTACTTTTGAAGCTGTCATTTTTTGACATTTGCCAATTAAAAACTACGCCATTAATAAAAATGGAACGCTGCACGCTTCAACAACGCATTGAAATTATTAAAATTAACTCGAGTGAATCAAATGCAAATCATCTTCAGTGATAAGGCCCATTTCCACCTTGGTGGCTTCGTCAACAAGCAAAATTTTCACATCTGGGGCTCGGAAAACCCAATAGTTATTGTTGAAAAGCCTCTTTATTATCAACGTGTGACTGTTTGGTGTAGTTTATGGTCCGCCGGAGTCATTGGACCTTACTTTTTCGAAAATGAGGCTGGAGCAACAGTTACAGTGAATGGATTGCGTTATCGAGAGATGATTAATCGTTTTTATAGCCGGAATTGGATAGTATTGATCTGGACAACGTTTACTTTCAACCAGACGGCGCTATGTGCCACACAAGCAACGAAACCATTGATCTTTTACGATTGAATATCAAAATAACACCTTTTATTGGAAAACCCTGTATAAAAACTGAAAGAAATAAGTAATAGTCATATGTTCGACTTATGCTTCTGGAAACTCAAGTTAAATGGTGAGGACTGATTTAAAAAAAGCTTTGAAAAATATAAAAAGTTTTGACTGATACTGAACATTTTAATAAATAATTTTGGTTGTTAATGCATGGGTAAGTAAGTAATGTGAAATATTCCTGCGAAACTGTTAATTTTCAAATTCGAACTACTTATTGGTACTACTTATCCTATCAGAGAAGCGATTAAGTATGCACCGACATTATTAGAGTGAAAATATGTTACTTAGACATCGCGCGTAGTAACTGAACTAGGTCCAGGGGACATACTTTAGCGAACCTCTCATATACCTTTTCTTTGAATAGCAACCCTTTTCATAAGCAGTTCTACTTTTTTTTCGATTAGTATCTATAAATACAACATGTCTTGTATTTTTATAATGCCATTCGTACAAGATCATTGGATGGATATCGTTATTTTTTAAGTTTACTTATTTTCGATGGGTAGATTTCTTCCTTTGAGGTATTTTTTTTTAATAAATACTTTCAGCATTACAAATCTTACAATTATAATTTTCCATGATTTTTTGTGGGTCTGCGCTAGAACAAAGTAATAATGTCCACAAATGACTTAAATATGTTAGAATCATGTATATTCTTAAAAATCCCATGTTTAGTTAAAGCTGGTTTCGCGGAAGCCGCATTGTATTCCTCTGTAGGCTTTGATTGTTACATTCTGTGGATTGAATCATTTATACTAGTGAATTAACGCCTCTAGGTGATACCTAAGCCCTGCATGAATTATTGATCCGTTTAATGATATTAACTAGTATCTCAGCCTACGAGTGGGAAGTGGGGTTTTCATTTGATATCTGTATACATTAACTGTCTCAGGCCTGCGCGGTGTTGTGGGATGAGAGGTGATGGGAAGGAATTTAACCACGGAGTGAAGTTAACCTTGGATCAGCTTTATCGGTATATCTCAGCTAAAAAAAACATTCGAAAAATTTCGTGTTTTGATATTTCAAATGTATTCTACAGGGTGTCAGGACGACATTACACATGTGTGAATTTCACGTAACAATAATACACTTCCATAATTTCACATTGTTTAAATTATAGACGAAGAGAATCACACCAATCGAAATTACACTAGTCAAAAAATATTTTTTAAATCTAAATCTAGTGCGTGCTAAATAAATTTGAGTTTAAAAAAAAAAACAGAAGTTAGGTTAGGTTAGGTTTTTTTCCTTACACGTATAAAAGTGTGTATTGTTAATTAATTCAGAGTCTCTTCAAATTATATTGTAATTAATTCAAATTATGCACTCATTGGTAATCCAGTTAATACAGGATTCTTGGCCGTTTCTTTATACATTTTAGAAAATTTCTACATGTATTAAAAAATCAATTCATTCAATAAAGGCTTGCAATCCCATTTTTTACTGGACTACGAATAATTTTAAAAGATTATAAGCAATACTATTTTTCTCCGTGTATAACATACAAACGGCCTTTATTCGTGACGTATGTATTGGTGGCACACATTAAGAGCAGAATTTTTTAGTAATAAAAGTATATATTTGAATCGCGCTTTCACAATTTTCATATATTTTTTTCGTATTCTTTCCTTCGTTTCCCACTGTCTAAATTATGTAGTTTCTATAAATGCTGTCTAATTCAGGATGTGTCTGTCCGTAACTCAGGTCCAATGAACTCTAGGATGAATTATTTTGGCTGCTTCCGTGGCCAAGGGATAAGGCTAGCAAGTGGAAGGTCGCGGGTTCAAATCCCAGTGTTCACAAATACATTTTATTTGATTAATTAGTGTTGTTTTACAAATTCCTCATTTAAAATAATACACAGAATATTTCCGACACGGTCCAGAACAGAAGATACTCTCAGTATTGCCTTGGTGTTAGACCACCATTCAGAATTGAAACGTTAGTTGAAATGACTATATCAGATATGAAAATTGTATTTTTTTGTTTAAATTTCTTAGGGTTAGTTAGATTTTTCAAGAGTTTGTGCTTTTTAAATTTTCAAGAAAGCGTTATTTACTGACTAATTAGATTTAATGACATAATTTACTGTGATTTTTGCGGGTCTGCGCTAGTCAAATAATGAATAATGCATTCATAATTGAATATGCGTACTTTTAAACACCGTGTATTATATTAACCGTCTCAAAACATATATTATTTAGTGAGATGAGTAACGTACATAATAAAAAAAAAATATTTAAAAAATGGATGGGTTGTCTGCTATGAAATCAAATACGAAAAAAGGTACGTGTTCCCAGTACTCCGTACTAAGCAGTCATTAAAAGTGTATATATTTACGTTAAAAGAGAAGCTTCAATACCACGTAACTAGAATTTTCCTGGCAAACGGACGCCGGTAAATCAAAATGCTGAGTTACGTGTTATTAAGCATTCAAATAAGCGTATTAAAATAACAAGCCGAAAATTAGAAGTAAGTCGGATAAATATTCCCGCAAACTGCTCGGAAGCACATTGTAGTTGCGGCTAGAATTAAAACATCCATTTTAATCCTTCTTGAACATCCGGTGTGGAGTGCCCCGGACAAAAACCAGTTACGCCTCTTCCGGATTTGCCCGCATTATGAAATGGGAAATTCTGTTAGCCGGGGAAAGTTTTTTATTTTTATAAAATGCCGCTACATTACCGGGCTGCGATGGGGAGGCCGGAGCAACTTTTAAAGGGAATAAACGGTCACGGATGAGACTTGACGTGGAAAATGTATTTGAAAAAGTTGTAAGGCATTCCCGCTGCCCGTGTTGACGACTCAATTCAAGTTGGGTCCGTTATCGCCCAAGTGAGCCGTATCCCGTAACTTCTTCGCGGCTCACGGCTCACGTGTGTTTGCCGAACGTCTGGAGGAAGGATGTTTTAGAATCGTCGATCTCTCGCGGTCACATCAAACTGGCGACATTAAATTATTGCACCCCAACATACATAAGAGTTTTGAAACATAGTTTTATTAAATTCTTTAGAAGTATTCATCAAAATTATAAGCATAAACATATATTAGTAGGTGCGTCAACTACAGTTAATGAATATGAGATTACAAAAACAACGAACTCTGCTACTAACAATGAAGTTTTATATTTGATGTTTTATAATGAAAAAAAACTACCGAATCTGTTTTACGCGTACCTCTATCGCTTTCTAATAGAGTATCACTTTTCGACGTGATATTATTATGCAAAAGCCTCTCTGATTGTTTAGCTCTTTGGATGTTTATGTAGAAATTAGAGCAATATAACTAAAATGCATATTTTTTCTTACTTTTGTTGGTTTCACACTTAAGTTTGTGGATCTGAAGATAGGTACCCATGCGTTGTTCTTCCGAAGGAGGATATTCTGATTTTAAAATAAGATTCTGAAAAATACGAGCAATTAAGAATTCAAATGAATTTTAAGTATATGCTTCCCCATTGATGTGCCTAAAAGTTTTCCATTAATGAATCGATGGAATAAAACAGCACCATGCGATGAGCCGGCGGTATATTCAGCATTACCGTTTTGGGAGACATGGAGGCACTACTAAGTTACGCTTACTTCCCATTAATAATGCACCCTTCGAATTTTCCGACGCGCGTATTATAAAAGGCTTTTCTTATCTGTGTGTGTATGTGGGTTGGTTTGTATGTGTGTGGGCGGGTTTGAAAGTGAAAATCGTGTTTGTGTTTGGAAGCGCGTATTTAATTTCTACGAAATTTAGTTTACAAAATGCACTGATATTATATTTACTCACTCAAATTTAATCTTAATATTTATTTAAGTAATTTACAATTCTTTGATTTGTTATATACCCAATTTTTTAATTTCAATTTTTATATCGACTCTTTCAAGGTATTAATACTCCTTAAATTTGACTTAGACCCGTGCATTTCCTTTGCAATTTTTTTAAGTGTGGAAGTTATATGCTTTGACGAGCATTAGTCAGATAATTTGTACATAAGCGAGTAACTTTTACATTTTTGTAAACAAGTTTGATAAAATTTATAAGTAAGCGCATGTATTTTAAAAGTGCACTTGAGGTTATCGTCACGAAATTGAACTACACGAATTTATATTTTTACCAATATATTCTGTGTTAGTAAAACCGAAATTTATTGCTTTTCATATTGCACGGAAAACGGTGTTTCTATTTTAATTTTGTCAAATGTGTTGCTCTTTCAATAATTATTAATATTTGAGGAGCGTTTTTGCAAACATAAACATTTACCACCAACCTTTTTTTATCTAATTCTCTATGTAGGCAAAATGAATATTGGATTTTCTAAAATCTATATATTTACCGGCGCCATGTGTTATAAAAAATCATACATTTTCACTAAGTGATACATCTAAATCCTAACTTTTATTTAAAATTGTAATAAGTAGATAGGCTCACGATGTAATTAAAACATTATTTTCTTATTTCAATATTTCTAAGTAGGCCAAAAGTTAAGTTAAAAAAACTTTATTTCTAATTCCCTATTAAATCTTTTACCATATTAAGGTATTACTTATGCATTTTATATATATGTGTCAACGGTAGGTATTAAATTTAAGAGTTTTTAATTATTCTTATTGTAGAATTAGGTATTTAGAAAGCTTCTTTTTTTAATAAAATTTGAAACATACAATTTTCGACTTCTTTTTAAAAAATGTGGATTTTAAGAAATTAATAGGCTTTTATTATTACAAATCACCTCTAACAGATAATTGAATTTAAATAAAAATATCACAATGAATTTAACTCTTGACAGGCCAAGATTCCAAACAAAACGTATGTAACCAAGTGGATCTTCCGACGACTCTATGCATTTTTCTGTCTTGTGGAATTTTAAACTATAGAAATCCTAATTATTCAGTCAATTATTAATGGTAACTTATGTATTTGCGCAGAAATAAGTGAAATACTAAAACGATATGTCAAGTATTTAAGCTTATATAAGGAGGAAAGTAATTTTGGGTACTACCTACTTCCTCACTTGGCTGCGGGATAGTAACCATCTAACCATCTCTTTATGATAACTCTCCGAATTTGGATAATATTGTAGAAATAACCTTTTGCATTATGTGCAACGTTCTTATATTAGAGTTGATATTTATTTAGTCAGTTTCCATTCTACAACAAGTTTGTTTTTATGGCTTCTAACGAATAGATATTATTTATAAATTATTTTAAAAAATTTGTATTTTTCACCGAAACTATATGGCGAAAACAGAAAAACTCCCTCGTCTTGCACATTCATAGAGTTGATTTTATTAAGTAACCTCCCAACTTAAGAGGATTACTATAAATATGTTTTGGATTCAACATACGCCCTTCTCTGATAGTTTGCAGCCCCACGATTAATCCCGGAGATTTCCTTTGACATATCTACTTACTAAGTTCTCAATTTTCTTCCAATGCTTAGATTTCTAGAACGTTACGAGTATAGTATGTAAAAACAAATCTTTTTGGTCGCTGCAAGAGAATTTTTTTATGTTATTTTATATAATGGACATACCTAACGAAAAATTATGTATGAACTTAAAACGACTTATAAAACAAACAAAAAAATTAATGCTCTGCAGCTACTTAAATTAGAAAAGGTTTTCGTATCTCTTTGAAAAAATTGTATTTCAAAATAATGGGAATGCTCTTTCAGATAAAGATAAAAAAATACATATTAATATGTTATGGTTTTTTCATGATCGTCAATGCCAAAATGTATTGTTTGATCTTTCCCATCGACTATAAAAGTCACCAAACATCCGTGTTTTTAATTACTCCCTTTTCAATATTAAAGTTATGTTTGTTTAGTTACAAATATCCTTGATAATATTGAATTATGATCAAACGAAAGGTCAATTTTCCCTTTAAATTAACACATCACAAGATTCTTCCAAAAACGTCTCCTTACCATCAATCAATACACCTTAAATAAACCTTAACAACAAAGATCATTTTCAAACTACAGAATGAATTAAATGGGATATTAAAATTAAGAGAAAACATTTTGGAGAATACAGGAGAAAAAATTTTTTGGAAAAAGACTACAAATTCATAACAGAAATTATAAAATCATATTTAGCTGAAAATATTAAAATAAAATAAGAATACATAATGTAACATATTAATTACATACAACAGTTAAGTGTTCGCTGGTACAGTAGATACAAGGCAGTGGCAGTCAATTTATGGGGATATGTATTGTGGGCATAATCGCAGAAATAATGCATTAATAACGTGCGTGGTCATGACGCACGCGAAACGCTAGCCAATGGGCAGCTTTGCAGTAATCCGAAGGTGCACAAACAAGGCTATGCTTTCATTCGGATTAACCTACCTGTTCGAATCGCGAAGCTCGCCCGTTATACCGCATTCTGTACGTTAAGTTAATTTATCAACAAGGGCTAATTATTCATTATCACAACGCGCCGGTGTATGCACATTCACTATTATTACCACGGATATCGCTGTGTTGTTCATCGCTATAGAAGTTTATGGCTCATTTGGAAAATACAGCTCTTTCATTAGATCAAACACATTAGATAACTAAATATTTAATGAAACTTCAATTTATATTTGATTGGGTGTATAATTATTCAGAGCGTCTGTTAAGCATATGTTATGTAGCAATCTCATTATTCAGAGAGGCTGTATGTTTTTGGAAGATTTAATTTTTTAAATTTTATGGGTTTATAAATCTTTTACAATTGCAATTTATTGTGAATTCTATAATACAGTTTTTGAAATTTTATTTGAAGTCAAATTTCAAAGTTTCATTTCGAAGTTTTATTTTGATTATTCTGATGAATTTTTAGAAAATCTTTACAATGAATTAAAACTGTAAATTCCAAAAACCATTTTTAAATATATAGAATCGCAAAATCAAAAATATCGCAAATATGTTATAAACATTCAACAGTCGCAATGGATGTAATATTATAATATTGTATAGATAAATTGAAATTATAAAATCATAAAGATATTCTCATATATATTATATTGATGTACATATATTTATACTTACCTGTAGCAAGGGTTTTGGCTCATTAGTGGTACTTACATTGTGGCGCGGCGACCAGGAGTTGCACATTAGCGACGCATCTTCTAATATTCGGGTCTGAAAAGAAAGGCACTCTTTAAAAATAAGCTCAAAAGATTATAATATGTTGTTTAATTAGCATTTTACAATAACAATAAAGCATATTTTCGCTGCAATTCAAATGTTTTGATTCAATTTAAGGATACAGAAAAAAGATTGGTCAAGATTTTCAATTGAAATAATACAGCAAATATTTCATATTATCAAATTTCAACCAATATACTCTTAATAAAAAATTGATATTGATCAATGTCAGTAAAAAACCAGATTTTTTTATTATTTAAGGAATTTGCATTTGAAATTAAGAGGAACCACATTTCAAAAATCGTATTATTTTTTAAAATAATTATTTCTTCACTGGAAATCCGTTTTATCCATTGGTGTAATGTTCAATTTTGTCAATTCATCTTTTTCTCAAAAATAAATAAGGAGCCTTGTATGTTATGAACCGTGCTAATAAACGTGTTTTAAATTTAACACACCTGATAAACAACCATTAATGTGGGATAAGCGGTTGTTTATTAGTTGTGTAAAATTTAAAACAGCTAGAAAAAAATAACTACTCAACAATTCCTCGAGAAAATCTCATTCATTCCCCAGTGTATACAGAAAATCTCATCATTCTTTCCCCAGTATATGTAGAATTACTATATTTGAATATCCCAATACGCCAAGGAGCTTTCATAAATGATTACATAAATGCTAGAGTTACATTGACCCTCACTTTATTTATTTACTACAGGGTAGTCAAAAATAACAAGTGATATAACATTTATTATGACTTAGTAACTTATTTTGTTGATTCGCCATCGTTTTTTTTAATTTCATCATACTCTCCTGCAACGTATTACAATAATGGAGTTGACAGATTATGCTATACGCATCATTGCTTGGCCTATTTCAGCATTTCATGAAATAGGACAAGCCACGATAATATAGCGCGCTTATTGCGTAGTCTGTTACAGCCTTAAATATTCAAGTACGTAATCTTTTTATTTGAACAAGAAATTATTTCTTAGGTAATCAATTTCATCGGCGTGTCTAGTAGGACGTGAAAGTTATTTGTAACTAGCGACATGAGTTTAACTTCATATTGGAAAAAATAACAATTCTTGGAAATATCTGTTCAGTGAAGAGACATTTTTAGTGATAATCTATATCTAGAGTAAGTTTTAATGTATTCTACGAACTCAATACGGCAATGTTAGCAGTATAATTAGGTAAATAGTTAAAGGGTTTGTTAATTCATGGAATTGGTAAAAACTTTAAAACTCTCCACAACTTTCCGCCATTTTCATCCTCATCATTTGTCAACATACACCGACAAAAATAATTACCTAACCATGAAAAATTATTGAAAACAGGTGTTCTAATTTAATGTATTAATTAATGTGGGTACTTATGTAAATGTTATTATTAATAATAATTAATAATATTATATTATAATAATAATATTATAATATAAATTTTATCACTTATCTGAAATTATATGCCTGGTTTCAGGTGGTATTTTGTGTTATTACTATTTATTGCAAAAGGTCGCATTTTAACTTGTTCGTAAACTCGGTACTAATTTACAAATTTCGTTAATTTGAATTTTAAAAACAATATTTAATATATATTTTAAATGGTTCGTTGGTATGATTTTCTCTTAAGACTGGTGATTTTAATTTCCAGCTAAGCAATTTGTGTTTTTGAAGAGTTTGATTTTTCAAATAGCCGTACCCCGCCACGCGTTGCTGTGGTTCAGTTCGTCTATGCAGGTAGAAAAAAATCGCGCTTGTTGTTTTTACATCCAATAGATGGCGCTCTATTAAAAAAGCTTATTTTTCCTTACACATGTGACATCTATATAATATAGGTATAAAAAATACTAAACAATACAGTCGAAAACTTTCGGAGATTTAAGATTTTGAATAAACGAAAATTTACATTTTTATTTAGATAAGATGTAATTTCAGTTGGTAAATATACATTTAACGGTAGGTAATTATAAAACAAAAATATGTAACGAGTGTACATTATGACATAAGACTCTTCAAAAACAAAATGTCTACAAATTGTTGTGTAGTTAATGTCAAAGAAATTTTAAAAAAATAGTGATTTGTCACCATAGACCAATGATTAATTAAGCCGGTCGTCGTTGGAACTATAATTTATTCAGTGCTGTTCAAGAAATTCTCAACTATTTTTTTGCAGTTAACTTTCACCCAACATTAGCTCTTGTCAATTTGAAAATTTTATTGTCATTTTATTAATGTACATAAGTTAGCAACTCGAGCCACCGAGCTACGGAGTTGCTACCAACTTTTAAAATCAAAGTCTTTGAGGAATTTCACAAACGTGGTATTTGCATTAAAAAATATGTATAATTAAATAAAAATATTTTCTTGAAACTTTAAACGACGAGATAATAATAATAAGAAAAATAATAAATTAACAAAAAAAATGTAATTAATTTAATTTAAGTTCTCGTAAGGCTTAGTTCGCAAAGACTAGAATAAAATATCGCAGATATAATATATGTGGTAGACTGCGTGGAATATAGTTACAAGAAGGCTATAATAACATACCTCAATAATACGAATTGTAATTAAGGTTAGCTTAATATTATTCTTCTGCATGGGTTTTATAAACTTTAAATAGCAAACTTTACCTCGTGTTTACTGTTCTACTAAATTATTATGTTTATCACATGTGTACACTATAGCCCGTATGGGTGTACAATATAAATAAATAAAATAATACAATTTCGGGGGTGAGAGGAATAAGGTAAGTGGCCACGGGGAACTACAAAACATCGCTGTTGAGTTCCGACCAGGTGCAAAAGAAATACTAAAAATGGAACCTTCTAGTTTGTGTTGTCTGTTTATTTGGTTTTGGCCGAAAACAATCGGTGTATCTCCACAAAATCAAAAATAGAACGTTTGAACATAAAACGCTGTAATTTATATAATGGAAACTCTTAATGGAATGTATACGTTTTAGTTAAATTTTGATCGAAATATAACCAATTGCAAAATTATTTTCTAATTCGTATCAGATTTCAAATCAAACTTATCAGATAAATTATCCGGCCAACTAGATGGTAGGCAGAAAGTTACAATCCCTGACCGCCATGTTCAATATTGACAGATGTTAAGAAACAATACGGTATTCAATTGTGTATCATTTACATACAATTTGATCTTCATTATATGTGAATATATTGTATAAACAATTAATAAATTATCGAGCACTTAAAATATTTATTATTGGTGAAAAATTAATTGTAAATTTTTAATAATTTTTAGCGTGGTAATAAAAATAAATAATTATAAAAAAATAAGTGAAATTCACAATATCGAATAGAAATATATGTACGTTTAAAATCATTAATAAACACGGGTATCTTCAATCATTAACTATTTGTTAAATATATTTCGAAATAACGACGCCACATTTCCACATACCAGATAATAATTTAGTTACATATTACAATGACAGCAGCTAAATATTTCACCAAAACTGGATGAAAATACAGTGTAAAATGCCATAGGATCACGATACCAGCGTTGGTGAACCCTATAATATTTTACACCGCTAATTGGCTATGTTGACACAGCCATGTCGAAGAAAAATCTACTTAGTTCTACGATGAATCGTATTAACATAACGTTGGAATGACCTTTTTCTGATGTGTCAATACGTCCACGTAACTTTTAGCCACCAAAAGCGACGTAATCCCACTTTGAGAACCACTCGCTTCATGACTTGAAATTATTCAAGAATGTACATATAATAATATTATTATTTTACAGGGTGTGAATTGTAATAACTTCGGGAGGTGATTCTACATGATGGTAGAATTTAAAAAAACTATGTTTTTTTTTTCATTCAATTTTTTTTTCCGTTTGAGAATATTTATTTTTGGATAAAAACAAATTTATAAAAAAACATTTGTAAACTGACATTTGTCACATGAGAACGGGTCGCTTCTACGACTCGTTCTTGAGTTCAATAGCTCGGCTGTGGAACGATTTGCCGGTCTCTTCGTTTCCTCCCTCCTACAACATGGGTCTTGAAGAGACTCCTTCCTCTTGTCTTTAAAATACTTTCCCCAGAGATGACAAAGGCCCCAAGGAAAATTATTTTTCTCAGGGTTTCCTTTGTGGAGTTAATATTAAAAAATATATATTATCTAAGAACTATTTAAAACGATGGAATTTCGAAAAAAGATTCATCTATTTACTTGCACTATAACCTCCACGCAAAATCACCTTCTGAAGTTAGTGTTTACCACTTAAATATATAATATATGTGTAATTTTTTTAGATCTTGTACGTCTCGCGGTGTATGGTGAGACATATACATTAAGGTGTATTTAACAGGGTATGTTTTTGTTTTTTTTGTAATCTGAATTAATATATTATCGTGTTCGCTAAATATTTGTTATTAACATAGTGCTTTCACAAAATAAAGTATAGAATACAGAAAGCCGAAACATAAACTTTAGAAAACACACTATCGAACTATACCCACCAAAAACATAAAAATTTCATAATTTATTTTTAATCATTTGTTCTTTTTTAAATTTTTATATATTTATGTAACACGGGCGAATACTATTAACACGTAATTTGTCTAATTTAAGATATTTTGAATAATGTTCGTAGTCAAATGCATCCGCAGTAAAAATGTCACATTGATACTTCGACCGGTTATTCACGTTGTTAAGAATAAGATAAGTAATAAGTAAGATAATTGTAAGTAAGTATCCTGAAAAATGTTTATCAAAATAAAAATATTCATTTAAGGTGCCTGTCGTGACTTTTCTTTTGACCTTTTGTCTAGGTATTTTGGTACCTATATTTTATTTTTTTTAATAGCAAACTTCAATAGATGTTATTTTAAAACAAAATTTTGGGAATTAAAAATGATTTGTTTGGAAAATGGCATTAATTGGATCTCTGGAAAAAGGTTTCCTAGAAAGCACGACCTGGCAACTGGATTTAAAATAGCTCATCTAATGATGCTTCGATACCTTCATTTCCGAGTTTTCAGTTGATATTTCACTAACCAAGTCAATTCCGTCAAAATCGTATTGAAACAAGAGGGTTGTTGAATAAAGTTGGCTTGTGTCAACCAGACCAAACTGCAAAGTTGGTAAATTATACAGACCATACTGTTAAATGTACAAGCTGTAATTACTGGCGTGGTGAATGTTTGAAAGACGGTTCAGGCGACGTCATGCAACGGTGAATTATCCATGGCAGTTTGCGGGGACAGTGCGGGGAATACTTTCATGACATGATATCCGTCGATTGTGGGTCGGATCGGGGATACCCACAAAGGACGGGGAATTATTAACCGAACGCTCCGTGTGTGCTGTGCACTGTGCATTCGGCCTGGTCATATACCGCCTGGTCGCTGCTTCAACAAGCTGGATAAAGAATTTCAAGGAAAGGAAACATTGGAATAAATATAATGTAATTAACCGAACCAGAATTTAAAGTTGTCTACTAAAACACGTCCTAAGAATATAAAGTTATACTAAGTTTCAAAGTTAAGTGCTCTAAGTTTCAAAGATAGGCCTTATTAACAGTTGTACAAATAAATGTCGTCTTTGTGATATCAAAAAGCATTACTTACACAAATAAGCAAAGGCAAGTCGTTCGATGTATGTATTTGAAAATTCTTAAGAAGATTATATCGTCTGCGTTTTAAATCCAAAGATTTGAAATATTATTTGATTCATTTTGTTTAATTAAATATTGTATACCGTTCCAAATCTCGAATGACAAGGATAATAGATGTCATAAGTTGACCTAACTTATTTGGCTTTTGTCATACTCCGAGTTATGGCAGTCTCACAGTTTCATTTGAATAAGATAATGAAAAATTAAGTATTAACGGGACTAGTTAACAGTGCGGCAAGCGGCAATGTCACTGGCTGCAATTTACCTCTCTCGGTACAGTGGCGGGCCGTATATAGGAGTACAGTCCCTGGCCATATTAAAGCCCCCGATTAGCAGATGTCAGATTATATCCCAAGACGGGTCTGCGCCATGTTAACCCTCCCCCCACTGAACATAACACATTCCCTTTGTGAATTTCATTTCAAGCGCGAAATAATTATGATAATAATACAATTTTCATTAAACTTGTTTTCCTACAAATTAAAGCGCTTCTTCTCCGAAGACTGTGGAATATATACACACTAACAACGGCTGCTTTCCATTTTCAACATTCTACATAAAGGAGCTTTTTGACTCACCAAACTTCGGAATTGATTTGATGTAGGGATGTTACGTCGTGTTGTGTAACTTGCAGGAAAAGGCGCATAGCACGGCTTATCTCCCCAAAAAAGCTAATACTATAGAACTATAGATCTTGCATATCCAAATCATTTATTTTAAAGTATTTATTAGAAAGTAAGATTTGAGTTAAGTGCAATTTGCATACTCAGGTACCTATCATGTGTAATAAATTTGACTTTGAATATCAATAAGTCTTTGCATATTTTAGTGCATTTCTTAAAGCAGTTATTGAGCATTTCACGTAATATCCGATTGTAAATAATACCAACGATAAATCGCTTTGCAAATATTAATATGAATAATGCGCGGGCGCTTGTGCCAACTCGATACCAGTAATAAAGATACACAGTAGTATAGATAGAGAGTACAAATATTTATGTAAGGAGAAAATAGAAATACCCACAGTAATAATTAACGAGCCAATATTAAACAATAGCCGAAGAATTCCCATGCATCCTAACTATTTATTTTAATACTAGCAGCTGATAAAAAACTCTAAAAAATATTTTAAAAAATATATGTATTTTAACTTTGTCACATGGAGAAAAGGTGATTAACGTCTATAAATTAAAGTTTTATTTTACATATTAATTGTAAATTTTATGAGTTTTTTTTTAAATATATTTTTTTTATATATGACGAAACGACAAAGTGTGTAAACAAAGCATGTTATTTTTTTTTTAATCTTAGGAGAATTGCTTTCAATTTTCTACTTAAGTACTTTCATCTTACTGCGTTTTCTACTTTATTTAATTTTCTTCTTTAAACTTAACAAATTTTTTTTTACTTTTAACTTTATTTCATTTTCTACTTTAAACTTTACCTCATTTTTTAACTTTTAATTATATTTCATTTTCTATTTTAAACTGACTGCGTGTATCAAAGAAATTACGGGCATCAAACATTTTAATTTAGGCCGAAACACTTTTGTATTATTATTTTAAAATTTATAAGACACAGCATCAAACTAAAATATAAAATTGAAGCTTGATGGAGTACCTACTTATCGAGATACTGGAAATTAACGTAGATGGTAGGGTGGGGTGGGGGCACAGATCGCCGCTCCTTATTCGTTCCCCGCCTCTTGCGAAGAGAGGTAATTATTTCCATTGCTTTTATGATTCCTCGAGTGGATTTACAATTATGTAGGTACCTATTTGTGAATATAATTCTCCGGCAAAACAAAGTGCGGAGGGGGGAGCGGCACGCGCGCTCCCGGATTCTCCTTAAAGCGAAAGAGTTAAATTTCTCCGTGGAAGATTTCAATTAACGTCATCACAACCTCTCCTTCAAATGGTAACTAGATGACGAGATTTACATTTAGAAAGGATTCCACTCCTTTGCTCTGAGGAATCGTTAAATACGCTTTAAGGAGATCTTCAAGGCGACGCGAAATAATTTGAAGACCCGGCGATGGAAAGATCTGTGTTTTATTTAACTGCTTAATGGACTTGCTCATTCTCTTTTCGATTAAAGGTAAGGTGTACTAGAATCTCTCCATCAATAAACCAGCAGACTGGATGTGTACACTGTATACTATACGCTGTGGACTCCAATTATGAGTCCTTGATGATGAGCTTTCTTTTTAAGATATACCATTAATGGGGTAATTCTTTTGCTTGCCTTATGATATGTGGAATGTATGAATGTTAGCAATTAGTTAAATTAAAAATGAGCGAATGAAGGTGTTTTCAAATTTTTATTAAAGTTTAGGCAGCTTCCTTTTAAAAAAAAGGAAAAAAAAAAACATTTATGTCTGGCTATATTTTTTTAATAGTAAAAGTGACAATCCACACAAGAGGCCCCGATAGGAAATAAGTTTAAGTTTTAAGGCCGTTGTCATATGTGGGGATGAAATGAAAATGCACACTAAGAACACAAGACTCTGAAAATAATACATTACATTTTTCATATTACCCTAACGTCGGAGGGTCTTGTAACGAACTTTTTGAGCCTGGTCAATTTAAGAGTACCTACTAGATGCACTAGGAAAAATGACCTATTTCAATGTCGAATTCGATTTCTTTGGACAAATTTTGTTTTTCTTTATTTGAAATAATTTTTTTTTTACATATTAAGGAATATAATAACCCGAAATTTGGTCACCACAATACTTTTGGCAGTGGAAATCTCAAATCATATCTGTATCAATTCAGCTACTTTTCTTTAGAGTAGGTACGTTCTCAAATCAAAATAAAACTTAAAATTCATAAACATTGCGCAACATTATTAATAACACAAACTTAAAACGCAAATGTAAGGGGGTAACAAATAAAATACCTCCATCTCCCTCTCATCTATCTATTGGAGCCGAGTAGGTAATACTTACCTAAGCTAGGCTATAACCACTCGAGTGGAGCTTTAGGTACGTATAAGGGATTGGTTGTAAAGGGGCTATGGGGGGAATTATGGTAATTGAAAAAGCTTAGCGTAATGAGCAGTGGATGAGTGCTTAGAGTTTTAGCGTTCCGCCATTCCTTTGTACGGAAGCTAAAAAATGAGAGCTTAATAGCTTTCATCCGTTAAAGTTTTTGGGTCGCTTAAATTTGAAATTTGCTGTTTCTCGAGCTTTGCGCTGATCGGTAAACCATTAAACTTTCATTAATAATGTCACTTCCATATTTTTATTGACTTCGAATTGAAATTCTCGACGTTTGTAACGGGAAAGCATCTTATTATAAAGCAAGTAATGTTATTTTACTGTGTCCCTCTCAAAACTATGTATTGCACGATGAGTTCAAACGTCATGAAACCAAATAGTACCTAACCCTTATTACTTGTACCTATAGAGAATTATATCTATGGTTTGCTTTTAAAAGGGGCCAATGTCAGTTTTTCGATAAAATATTGCGATATTTTCAGATGAAAAGAAAAGATTGTTCGATAATTGAGGGCGAATGCACACTAGAAAATCGCTTATCTTAAAATTAAAACTTTCTAAAAAGAACAAACTCTACAAACGCCTTTTAGGAGCAACCCAAAGATAATATACTTTTCAAAATAAAAATGTTTGTTCGAGTTTGGATTTATGAAAGGACCCGTGTTTTCCCTACATACTTATACTAATTAAATATTTATGTGATTTTTTGTTTACAACTACCTCCGCAGTATCAGTTTCTAAAAAATTCCGCCTGCGGTGCTTACGCTTTACCGCAGGCCGTTATTTTGATACCGGCCGGTTAGCGCTACAATAACCGTTAAGGCCCTGCCGATGGGCATTACCTCGCCGCAGGTGATGCAGCGCATTAAGTGCAGCTCCTAAACTACACGTAGGATCATTTTTATAGCGAATATTAGCTGGGCTGATGATGCTATTTCGGTGAGGGGGGTATACAAACTGTACTGATAGTGGGTTATTATCCATATTATAATAATAATAAATTCTTTATTGCAGTGCATGGGGAGGTTAGTGGAATCCCAAACATCCCATAAAACGTATACGTATTCCACGTGCATAAGTGCAATAAAATGTATGTGATCGATAGAAGTATTCAATAAAATTAAAATTTTAAAACGCAATAAAACTATTATTCGCAAATAATCGATTATGTCGGGCTCAGTAAACACAAGCATACTTCAGTCTTTGCAATTTTCTGTTGATAAAACTGAACGTGATAAATTCCCGTTTCTTGCTGAAATTGGTTAAGTAACTGTGTAAAAGCAGGAATATTGGTAACATTGTGTCATTATTTTATTTGGTAATTTATCTGACTATTTCGATTTTTTTAAATTTTATTCATATTTTGGTAATAAATGATTCAAAAAACTCTTGTGGGCGGTTCTACGCATCGACGCATTTTTGAAGTCATTAAACAGTTGGTATTAACTCTCAAAGACCAATTTTCCTTCTGAAATTCCAAAATCTAACTAGATTCACACAAAAATATATATACCTACTGCAAAATCGACTCAAATGCGATGTAGATTCATCAGTTTCCCGTTTATTGTACAAACTGTGTATCTAACTTAAAAGGTCACCTAACCAAAATATTTAATCTATCATTAGCATCTGGCCTTTTCCCACAAAAATGGAAGACCAGTTTCCTTAGTCCCATCTATAAAAAAGGCGACAAAACGGATGCTTCTAATTACAGACCTATTTGCATACAATCAGTAATACCTAAATTGTTTGAATCCGTATTTCTATCAAAATTTATGTTGCAGGCTCGTAAAATCATTTCCCCTCACCAACATGGATTTATATCCGGTAGATCTACACTTACAAATTTAATTATATACGAAAAATATATATCTGATAATCTAAATTCAAAATTGCAAACGGATGCAGTTTACACAGATTTCAGCAGAGCGTTCGATAAAGTTTCTATAAAAATCTTATTAAACAAACTAGAAGTATATGGGATAAAAGGAAATCTACTAAAATGGCTTGAGACCTATTTGACATCTAGAAAACTGTACGTTAAACTATCTAACCATATTTCACATGAAATTGAAGCTTCAAGTGGTGTGCCTCAAGGTTCTCATCTAGGTCCGATTCTTTTTTTGTTATTTATCAATGACATTGTTACAATATTTGAAGGTATCCATTTCCTATTATTTGCTGATGACCTGAAAATTTACACTATTATAAGAAATTTAATGGACTGTCTTGTATTGCAAAAAAACTTGGATCGATTATATAACTGGTGTAACATAAATGATTTATTTTTAAACATTAATAAATGTCATTCTATAAGTTTTTCTCGAAATAAAAATCCAATACTCTTTCAATATCATATTAACAATGTAAATCTTTCTACAGTAACATTAATAAAAGATCTGGGTGTCGTTTTTGATAACAAGATGACATTCGTCCCCCACATCGATGCAATCACGAATAAAGCACTTAAATGTCTCGGATTTGTATTAAGAACGTCCAAAGATCTAATGTATACTAATACACTCAAAACATTGTACATTACACTTGTCAGAAGCATTCTTGAGTATAATTCCTCTCTCTGGTCGCCTCTATACAATGTACACTCACACAAAATTGAAAGAATACAACACAAATTTTTAAGGCATATAAATTACAAATTATATATTCCATTAGAAAATTTAAATTATAATTATTTAATGCACTTGCTTAAACTATCTGAATTATCACAGCGAAGAAAAATCTGTGATGCTTTATTATTATTTAAAATTATCAACGGTTATTTGGACAGCCCCGAACTAGTGAATATGATAAATTATCAAGTTCCCAATAAGTACAACACTAGACTTCATGCTCCATTCAATATAGTTGCTTCTCGCACTAATTTTATGATCAACTCTTGTCTTCAGAGATTGCATCGTGTGGGGAATGAAACATGCTCTGTTGATATATTTTTTAATAAAAACATCGCCTCCTTTAAAAAGCGTATATGTATGCAGATATTAAGCAAAAATCCTGTTGATTGTTAATAATAATAAACTTAATACTCTGTAACTACTTTCATAATACCTACTTCTTTTTGTATGTAATTGTTGTGTACCTTTTATTTTTGTCATAATAATAAAAAAACTTACGTACATTTATAATAGCAAAAAAATATATATATATATATATATTTTAAATTACAAGAATATTACTTACTTTTATAAATCGCCAGAAAATGTTTTGCACCACTGCCAACAGGTATGTTTCGAGTTTGTTTGTAATTATGTTTGGTGTAATATTGTGACAATTATAATTGCTGAATGTACTGTAGCCTGAGCCCAAATAAGTATTTGCTGGTTGAACTCCTCTATACAATATACAATTTACTTATCGTATACTAATACTTACCTGTGTTGTGCCAACTTGTCTTTCATGCTCAGCTTATTATCATAAATACTAAAAGCCGTCAAGGCGTGAACAAACAAATAAATAAATAAATAAATAAATAAATAAATAAAGTTTCCGGGCACCTTGTATTTAAAACGCTAGAAAAACAATTGATGCGGGATTAGATTGAAGGTAACGCGTTTATGATACAACAGGGTTAGTTGGTATAATGCTATTGCAGGAAATTAGAATATATCTGCGAATACACAGTACAGAATATTAATGAAATCAGTTGTAACATAATGTCAAAATTTACACATTTTAAGCTCCATATAAAACTCTAGATTTTTAAGCTCGAAAAACAATATTTGGAACTCGTTGATAATATTATGTGATTTCCGTAGAAGTGGGACTATGACATCTACTTGTCTAATCAGAACTGGTCAACAAACGTGATCCTAAACAGAGAGAAATCTTTTTTTGCCATCGCGATAAATTAATCTTCTTTATTAATAAATTAAATTAATCTCTCTTTCGGAAGGAGAGAGGCTCCTCCGACTACCTCTCACCCCAGAAGATAGGTGGAAACTTGAGTGGCAAACGGCCAACGTGGGAAATGCCCATCTCATACAGGACCCCACCGAGAGACAGCCTGGGTTCTCACTGCCTCGCAAAACCTGGTCCGCCATCAATAGGTTAAGGTGCTCCCATAGCCGCTGTGCCCACATGATGCACAGATGGGGCCTTAAAGAGTCGGCGATGTGTGAATGTGGTGCGGTGCAGACTACCGAACATGTGGTCAACGAATGCCCGCTCCATTCATTCCCCGGCGGGATTGATGAAGTTCACATGGCGACGCCTGAGGCCCTAATATGGCTCGCAGATCTAGATGTCCCCCTCTGACCCCCCACCATACGAAAGAAGAATCTTCTTTATGTTAAACTTGAAAAATATTCGATCGATATCGCTGAAAATTTCAAAGAGTCGTTTGAATAGTAGAAGAAGTTTACCGCAATATATCTGCACCGGGATAAGATACTGAGTAAAGTTAAAGTAAATGTAATGTAGAGTCTAACACTAACATTGTATGGTATAAAGTAGTGAATGGTGGAGGAAGTCGGAGACGCCCGAGAAAGACATAAGCAATGATGAAACATTTCGGGGTCCACTAGTTATTAATAAAATGTTTCATTGATTTGCCTTGATGTATATTTGTATGTATTGTATTGTTTTATACGTATCATGACTATACAAAGAATTTTCGTTGTAATGCAAAAGTATTCGGATGTTCATGACCTCGTGTTCCAACATCATGATAATATATTCGTGATTTACTAAAAGTTTATCATGAAACCTGTTAATTCATTCGTACGCACTGCAAATCCGTTTTTGACCGTAATAATTTCAAGATGTTCTTAATAAATAAGCTATAGTCATTTTCTCTGTGTAATAACGCAGTATGATTTTGAGATTTCCATCATCTTTTTAAAAACCGTCTTCTTTTAAGTCGCAATTTTTATTGCTGCACACGGAGAAAAATGAGTATTGCTAATTTATTAAGTCTCTTAAAATTATTGATAATCCCGTTAAAACGGGATTGCAGACCGTTTCCTGATAAACTTTTAGTAAATTCATAAGAAAATATCAGAACATGTGTTTATGCACCTGCGTTTGCCTTGATAATATATAATGACGACATCCGTGAATTTTTTTCATGTTAGAATTTTTATATACACGTGTTCCGACATCGTTTATCAGGAAAAAATCTGGAAACCTATCAATTCATTCGATAAGGGTCTGGAATCCCGTTTATAACTCGATTACGAATAATTTGACAAGATTTTTTATAAATTAATTATTATTTTTATCAGTATTTTTTCTACGACATGACATGTGTGTATATAAAATATATATCCACGTTCAGAAGAAATGCCTTACATGTAAAATCGTAAAAGCTCAAATACACGTTTCCAGGGAGTGAGTGTAGTAATTTTGCTGGATTTTTTAAAACGAAAATAACTGCGTTTAAGAATTAATTAAAGTAATATTATTTTAAAACTTAACTGAAAATTAGATAAATTACTGATATGATTCATAACATAACCACTTACAGATAGGGCAGGTAACTGAATTAAAGTAGTCGAAGAGTGAGGTTCATGACTGCGAATCCGGAGATCAAGGTTTCGAAACCGTATTGATTCATATAAAATACACGATGGTAGATGCTCGCCCTTGTGAAAGATTATCATTCAGAATCGAAACGTTCGATTCTTAAATTGTCCTTTTTTATTTGGTGACGAGATCTGAATATCCAGGCACTTTCCCACTTTCTTTGAGCTAGCTCCTACCCCTCCCCACCATCAGTAGAACAATGTATTCCGATTGGGGATGCCGTAGATTCACTGGCCCCAGTTATCAGGGGCAGTTGGGAATATAGTGCGGAATTCAAATGTTTTTAATTGGATTGCCGAACATTTCAATTTTGTACTGGACTGAAGAAATGTCAAATAATTTATTGATGAGCGACAGATATTTTTCCTTATTTAAAGTTGTTGGAAGGCGTAGTAGAAAAAAGGTTTTTTAACATAAGTGACGAGTAGGTACGTTTTGCAGTTCCACGGTGTTGTTTCGGGCGACTGGCTGTAGGGTGATGATAGTAAACCTTCGATAGGTGATGGATGAATACTTTGTATTTGTGTTGTATTTTTTCAAATTAATTAAATGACTTAACCCTGCATTTTATTGATGATATTGTAAATTCTGTGATTTGTTCATTATCTACTTGAGAAAAGATAATTATTTGATAATGTTTTAAAATACTGGCATTAATTATCATTCACTTTTTTTCTTTTATTCTCTTTTCATCTTAACCGCTTCATATTCTTTTCATTTCACAATATTGCACTGCATTGTGTCTCTATTATATTGTGATGTTTAATTAAACTCTACTACTAAGGATCCTGTGTTTTTACTTATGACATTAGCTTTTTCTCTATAATTGGAAATTATTGTCTATGTAAACTGTAATCGTCGGTAAATTTGTAAAATGTACGTATGAAAATATAAATAAAAAAATAGATGTCGAATTTAATATTAACAATTTCCACGAAGATACAATAGACACAATTTTTCAAATGAACTTTTGAATTTGAATAATAATAATAAAAGAACACATATTTTTTACAATATTTCCACTACAAACCTGCAGGGAGTCCGCCTGCACGTGTATGTGTTTACATAGGTAACATTATTTATTTTACACAAATATACTACAGTATTTTTTTAATTTCCGCTCCATATAATTAATGCGTAAAGTTTTATTTTCATATAATTAGGTACTTTAGAAAACTGTGTTGTTAACACCCTCATTATTTTCAAAAAGTGTAAAATTCTGAAATTCTAATTACATCCATAAAGCCGCCGTTGTTTGAAGTCACCTTCATAATTACAAAAAAAACCTATTCAAGTGTCGACTACGTACAATTTTTCATCCGCAGTAATGTTCGCCATAGGCGTCGTAGCATGAGAATGGGCCCCTCTAGGCTCGTAGCGCCGTATCGCCGTATCGCCGTAGCACCGTAGCACCGAAGCGCTCCCCGCCGCGGTGTGACGTCCGTAGATCGATAATCCGCTCTCTCCCATTGGCCGGGGGGCGGGACCAGCGCGCGAGAGGGAGACGCGCCAGCAACCCTCGCAAAGTGCACAAGTGGATTTGGTTGTTCAGGAACTGATACAAAATTACAACGATTCGGTTTCGAAACTTGATTGTGGTAGTTGTGTAACGGTAAATGTCTACTTTATTGTCATCTTCGAGGGAGCCTACTTTACCCACCTCCGCACGACGCAGGTTGATTCCCTTTATTCCTACGTCTATACAACTTATCGTATGTATCCGTTCTAACGCAGGAAGTTGCGTGTCATATGATTACATTTCCCATATGAGGTTTTGACAGTATTGATTCCGTGAGACAACCGTTTCCACCATTGGATGGCCGCTATAAGGATATATAATTATTTGAAATTTAATTCTGTGAAATTATTCGTAACACGCAATGCAATATATCTCGAATTGCGACAGTACCGTTGTCGCGTAATGTCGTACTTAATATGAAATATGAATTAATTCATTTATATACTTTCATTTATTGCTATCAATTAGGAATGTTATAAGATATACCTACATATTATTATTCGTTTAACGCGAGAGTTTTTCGTACAGGTTTTAAAACAAAACAAAAACGTACAATCTCGTACTTTTTGTTGTAATTTTACGAACATGGGTTGTTCGTGAATCGCTCGTATAAGGTGCCTACATATCCACTGCCCTGTAAATAAAGGCACGATAAAAACTACTTACACCAACAAATGATCGTAGTAAAATTAAAAACTTTTTTCATCGATTATCCGTCATTGATCAAGCTTTAGAAAAAAATTATTACGGCGGAGGCATTTTGCATGTCAAATTGTATGAAAAACTTCACAGTGAGGAATTGACATCTAAGGAAATAACAGCAATGCGCCAAAGAATATTACTTGTGTTCACTTGGAAAATCCTTAACCTTTTAACGCTGATCTTCGAACCAAGCGATTTTGTAATTAATTCGATCAAGTAAATGTCGAACTTATCCTATAATAATCAAATAAAACCTCATTGATACTCTGCTGGAAATAATTTGCCTGGATAATCAATTTGGATTCAAATCTGCCCCTTGTACTAAGATTGCGATATTTTATGTTAAGTAAATAATTCAATACCACAATCACAGAGAACCGCAAACGATTACTTTTGTGATCATTACAAATCTTTTGAGAGAGTTTCTGATCAAAAACTGGGTGGGCAACTCTCAGACAGAAATACTCCTAAAAATATTATGAATGTACTACACGTTTGGCACAAGCAGCAAGAATACGTTGTACAGTGAGAAGTGAGCCTATCAAAGAAATATGCCAATCAAGGAAGAACCAATTGTCTTGTACACCTCAATGTATGTATGGATGACCTCGGAATCCACGTGAATGCGACAAAGGCAGGGTACTTTGTTGGAAGGATAATCACCAACAACATTTGCTACGCTGACAACGGTTCCATGATAATTCAACACAGTGACAATTCAACACACTTTTAAAAAGTGATATAAAGTCATTATAAACGATGAAAAAAAAAATTAAACCCAACCTAACCTAACCTAACCTAACCTTACCTAACCTACTTAACCCAGTTAATAAAGTTTTTGTTAAATCACTTTCCATGACTTTATATAACTTTTTAAAGTCATTAAAATCATTGTGATGATTTATCCGATCACCGCAGACAACGTGGTCCTGTAATCGGTATGTGCGTGCAGTATGCCGAATCACACGGTACGATTTATAACGGAATCAAGTCTCTAGTGATGATCTTTCGCCGTAAAAAAAATCCTATCAGTCATACCTCCAATACATCAACTGAAACAACAAAACAATGCATTTGGGAGGCGGGTTTGATTTTGACTTGGTCACCCCAAGTGTTCGCTACGTTTGATAATTTAGCAGGGGTGCCTGGGTTCATCGGGTGTTCAGGATGTGCTGCCCATCAGCTGCTGCATCAAAAGGGATATATCCGTCATCCCTGAACATACTGATCCCTAGATTCCTACCTAACCCTCATATATTTTACCTTCCCAGAACTTCATCTCCTTCCTTTCCTAAAAGAAGACCCGCCCCAAATCATCCCAAAGGATGAAGTAGGCCCTGAAATGTACGAATCTCTACCCAGCAGACCTGTGGAACCACATACCCAAACAAAGTGGAATGCAATAAGACTTCAATACAACCATGCTCATAAACAATTGTTATGGTTATCGAAATCTTGTTTTGTCAGTGAAACGTTTAAATGGGATTGAGTAAAAAGTTTTTTTATAAAATTTTCGGAATTCTCTAATAAATAATGTGTCAATCGGTTCGTTAAACGCCCCAAATTAAATAAAAATTATAAATAAATTTGCCTCATAAACCTCCGAAACAGGACTTCCAAAGTTAAATATAAAAAAAATTAATAATGAAATAAAAATATAAATATTCAGGTTGGTATCACTTTTACGTAAATTCCTTTAAATAAATTAATAATGTAAACCTATAATGCCAATAACATTCTTAAGGTGTTTTTTCATTATTTTTGTAAAACGTTTTTGCTATTTAACGTATTTCTTTTTTGCTTTCATTTTATTAGTTATGTAACGGTGAATTATTTCCTTCCATTTTTATTTTTTATATTTAATTGTAAGCTATGGGAAATGGATTTATTTCATCGCCACATCTTGTAACTGAAAAGAAGTATTGTTATTATTATTATTGATTTTGACAATTTAAAACTGTTTTTTCCTGTCTTCTGAAGACACACATAAATGAAATATAAAATAAACCATTTTAAGTTTAAGAAGTCTTGCGTTTAAATGTAATAAGTTAGGGCAACTTTCATCTTTCGAATTACCTACATAATTATTTTCTCATTATTATCACTGACATATCGCATATTAAAGTGGGATCGATCGACCCCCGTGGATGGAGTTCTTCCGTTTTCCTTTTTTTCTATGAAATTAGTTCATTCTTTACTGTTCACTTTTCTGATGTTCATTTTTCTCTGCTAACACTTCCTGTAATATTTATTAAGGAATTCCAATTCCAATAGAGGACTGAACGCGGTTTGTGCTAACAAAAATTTGTCTAAAGAACCAAAGTTATCAGTTAACAATGGAGTGCTAGTACCCTATCTACTATGATGTATGGCAGTAAGGCATAGAATTGGCAGAGGAAGGATTAAAATAGACTGAATGCCATAAAATGTAAACGCGTGTGGTAAAATCATCCAAAATCGAGTAAGAAATATGAAGTTTCTGAAAGAATGCAAGGCTGATACAAACGTAATGAGTAAGATTAAGAAAGGTGCGCTTAGATGATTTGGGCATGTAGAGCGAATGAACAAAGAAAGGAGCGTAAGAATAATGTATGATGTGAAAGTGAATGATAGAAGTCAGGGACGCCGGAAGAGGATATTGCACGATCAAGTGAATCAGATGCTGATTCAGGCCACATCAAGAGTCAGAACAACAGAAGAGTTTTTACTAGACGATGTCATTGAGGCAAGGAGTATGTTCCAACCCGAGTGGTTAGGTTAGGTAAGGTTCGTCCTCTCTGCGGGGAAACGGTGTGATGGTTTTTTTTTCAATTTATGATTACGATAAATGCAAAATGCCGATTTTTTTTACTATTTATCCTTAAAAGTGGATATTGACTTAGCCTTTTGGCGTAACCGGGCTTAGGATGTTGTTATAGCTAATAAATTAAGCATGTGGATAAACTCATACATTTATTAATATAACTTATGCTCCAATACGTTTGCAACAAAACTCAATACATGTAAAATATACGTAAGCTTAGGGTTTTTTAGGCGTCATATCAGCTAATATCTGTTGTATCGAGCACTCATGGTCTAATTTGAACATCACGATGAAGACTCCAAACGATATCTAATAACATTTAAAGTTGGCAGTAGTGATGTAATTGTAAAAACATTTAGTCCACCCCACTCAAATCGTTTTCCCGGTAACAATCCTTCTGTAATATGTTCATAATTTACTCTCCAGTCTAGCGTAATAAAAACTCAAGCCCAGCAATCATATTATGGAACTCAATAGCCATAAATTCTTTCCACTTAATAAAAACGAATCAGACCGGAAACATTTTCAACCCCTGTCAAATAAAACAGTTGTTTACAATTGCTTGCACCTGAAGGAGCGTGTACTTTGATTGAGGGTCGCGATAGATGCATAGATCGATTCATAGCTAGGTTTTTGGGTGCCCTCGTGCATTTCCGCCAAGCCGCTTGATTCCTATCGGCACTTGTCGGCACGATTCGGTCATTTCCGTGTGGTGGTAAATGACAAGCGTCCGGAAGTGCCGCACGCGCCGCGCACGAGCGTGGCCGTGTGGTGTTGCGTGCAGTCGCACCGTGTCGAGGGTGCTGCCTTTCACGGAAGCGCATCTGCCACGGCAAACAGATCGACAAGTGCGTACGTGGAATGACCGACAGATTTTACGATGTCGTTAGTGTATCAGATTTTAATTTTTCTATGAGTGAAACCTATCTACGTCACGTTGATTAGAGACTAAATCAACGTAATTAATACAATTTTTAGTAGGTATCTCATTTATGTTTTTGTTTTTCCAAAGTGAATGATTCACCAAGTCTCCCACCGTGCCCGAGTACCATACGCTTGGAAAGGAATTAACCCAGTTTGTTTAGTATTAAAGTTTGAGGTCACCCGCGTGGCATCTAGGTACCAACACGTTCGGGTGGTAATTTTAAACTAGGAAATAAACTAAACCGTACACCAAACACAGAAATTCTAAACGCAAACATTACTACCCACGAAACATTATTCAACACAGGTGAAACAAGCCTCGGTGTTTGGATTGTACTCACAAACAAACATATTTATTCTGTGAGGTCCCAAAATACGGAATATTACGAATGTTCCCTTATTTACGCAACTTGTTTGCTTTGTTATTTTTCAGTAGCTTCTAGTCTCTTTGCATTTGCTAAGTTTCGGAAAAGGATTGACATCATAATAAAGTCAAGTAAGGTGCCGATTAACATTTATATTATGGTGGAGATTTAATCCGTACCTTTTATTCTGTGAACCACTTAATCAATTGCGAGACATTTTTAAAAGTGTTTTTTGAAACGAACATTTCCTTTACAATTACTCGTTTATTATTACCTAGACAGCATGTAGATAGATTTAGTAAAATGAAATTAAACATTTACAATTTTTTCTTCCGCACTAAAAAAAATTATTAAGAATAATGGAAATGATAATACCCAAATTTCACTAGTAGCCATAGTTGCGCGACGGTGTTAAATCAGATTAGTTTAGTTGCGATTTTTGACTATATTTCTTATTCATATTTTTTTAAATGGTTTTATTGTATTAGAAAAACTGAAGTTCATAGACCAGACACGCGGGAACGGGTTTTTAGTTTAATCAACGACAACGAAATAAGAAATATGTGCAATACAAATATTTACCTACACACTTTTATTTTTCATATTTTAAAAATATCTGCACCTTGCATTTAACTTAGGTTATCTTATATAGCTACGTTGTTAAAACAATGCAAATGCTTTAAATGTCTTCCTAAATTATAGCCTTAGAGCTGAAATTATTTTAACCTTTTTAAAAAAAATAAAAGTATACGCTGGCTTCCGCGTTATGATTACAGATATTTGGATCCCCCATCGCCGATATTGTCCTTATTTATTATTAATGTGACTACATTGATATAAAAGGGCTGGTATAAGAATAGAAATTGCTTGCAAGTTGAGAAATAACTTGTTATTTGTACCTCATATTAGATTTATATGCGAATGGAACATATTATTATTATTAAGGATTTTCTTTGACGAAAGGTTTTGCAAAGGAAACGGTAGGGTAAAAAAACGGTAGGTAAAATGTCTTAAGTAGTATATTAATAAGTATATTCATAAATTACATGACGAAATTATTACCGTAAGTAGAAGTAAGTAAGAAGTAGAAAATCAATTATTTTCATGTAAATACGTATTATCTCACATTCTTGTTCTCATGTTGCGTGTTATTTACAAATTTTATGCATACAATAAATAATAACTCAAAAATACCGTGTGAACGTGTTTTGTCATCCAAATGTTTGGCCAATCGGGTTATAAAGTTCCAATACAAATGTATTGAAGATCTACGTTGTCAGGCGATTGTAAATGAAACAGAGCGCGTGCAAAATGATCTAGAACCAAAAGATATAAAGTTAGTGACAACATTTATTTTCATTCAAATTTGTATTATTGTGCCTCCGTGAGGATACACACACTTTTCTAAGCATTCGTGATTCTTTGTTTGGCAAATGACAAACAGACGAGTGGAAAGGAATATAATGCAACGCTAGTTAAATACAATAACATCTAAAAGGGTTCTTTTCAGATAATCGAACGTGATATTTTTAAATACATCTATTTTAATTTCAAATTTGCTATCGGTAATTAATGAAAATATTGAAAGCGGAAATTAACTCACTTTACGACATCCGATCGCGCTAAAACTCGTCATATAGACTCTTTATCGAAGATATTACATTATATCAAAGGTTGATGGTAATCACGTAAACACACGCGGAAATAATATAAGCATTTCTATGAAACCGGATGAAATTACAGCAGTTAATATACGAAATAAATTTCCCAACTGATTGGCATTTGGCGAGATTGGTAGAGTTGTCGACTCAAAAATTCATAAATTTTAAAATAGATCTTTTGTAGTAAAACAACTTTGTTTCTACTGGTAGATTTTTGTACGAAATGCAAATAAAATTATAATATTATATCTTTAGTTTTATTTATTGTGAATAAGTAAACATGTAATAAATATTACAATTTGGCTGGTTTAAGTACGTTATGCAACGTGTTCTTATGATAAATATACAATTCTAGCTTCTGAAATTTGTTATGGGTGAAGCAGATATGAACATGTTTTGAGGTTTTATTTTGTTGTTTAGTACCTAACATAGTTGGTTTGAAAAATTGTCTTCATTATTAATTTGACGTTAACCAGAGGTGCCATTCAGGGTATAATTTGAATACCCATATACATTGCAGTTGAATCGCGTTGTGAAGTATGAAGTTTCAGCGATAATCTACAATTATTCCAAATAAGATAACTTACTACTTACCTTAGTGCAACTTATCATTTTTACATACTGATATATGACAATTTTTTGTACTTCTATTAGAAATGCCACTAGATAAATTGCAAATAGTTTAAAAATTGCCTGCCCTTCGTGCGCAGTGTAACTGATTTCTGCTCTCAAATGATTAGACATATGTTAAATGTGTATATTATTTGCACATGCCGTAATATTAGATTAATTAGAACTTCATCTTAGTCTGAGATTTATCTGTTCTATGTATTGGTAGGTAAGTAGAGGAAAGTTGCGATCAATGAACCGGCATGTAGATGGACCATTATTATTTCAGAATAACCTTTTTTTAAATTCGAAGTCACGCCAAAAAGCAATACCCCGTCCTTACTCTCTTCGTACTCTCAGTGCCTCCGTGACCTACATTAGAGTGTGACTTATATCAAAATTAACGCTGTGAACTTTAACCAAAATATAAATAAAATATTATGCATTATTTCGTTAGCATTGTATATATATTACTGTTATCATTGATTTATTGCCAAATGTAATTATTGAATTGTTTTGATAGTAAACATTTTTTTAATTACCATCAAGTAAACTGGCTTCACTAACGAAGATTTTTTCAGGTTTTCAAAACTTTGGATTTTTTTAGGATGACCGAAAGAGGTCACTATCACTAGTTGAATGAAACCAGAATAGGATTGCCATTGCAATTCTTGCATCATAATCATGTTGATCTAAACGCAGCAAGTAGGATGCATTGAGTACCAAAGGGTACACTAAAACGAAGCCTCGACGACGAAAACCAAAAAGCGAAAACTGAAGTAATGAGAAAGATATTATGATGAATTGTCAAAACCAGGGTTCATGAAGAGTGCGCCACCATCAAAAAGAAATATTTTTGCTTTTCCTGAAATTCTTAGAAAAATTTTGCTTTTTATCACCAATTTTTTGTTTAATTTGTATATTTAATGTAATTATATATTTAAATATAACTTTTTTCAATGCACGAATTAAAAAAGGAACGAATGAATATTTTTGCATTACCTGTTAGACGTTAGGTAGGTAGTGACATTTACAAAAAAAAATCAAAATCAAATAATTTTTATGATACCTGCAAATTATAGTTGTTCACTGTGTATATTTAAAAAAATGTTTTTATTTTTGTAACTGTGCCATATCAGTCATTTTTTGGTTTAACATATTAACAAAATAAACAATAATAACTTTGTACACAACCACGATTTAAATTAATTTATTAAAACCGATCGGTTTCGCTTAAAAAAACTCGTGCAAAGCGAAACCGGTCTGTCATAATAAATAGAATAAATTCGTGGTGGTGCACAAGGTAAAGAACAACTTTATTCAAATTTTTATTACTATCTTGGTTTTATAGTTTTGATTAATGTTTATGGTATTACTAATAAAAAATCGATTCATAACAGTTAAACGGTGTTTTTGTTACACGTTGTACAAAGTCTACATACTTTTTTATTTAGAAATAAAAAATATTCGCATCACAATTTTCAGACTATGCGCATGCGCTACTTTAACGCATGCGCGCCTTGCACGTCAGTTTCCCGCGAATGATTTTACATTTGTGGATAAATCATGTTTTTAATAATATTTTCTCTTCTAATGACCAATTCACAATTATATTTGTACAATCAATATTTTTACTATCATTTGTGTTATTTTTTCGTCAGTTTTAATCCATTAATAATGTCATATTGTGAATAATCGAATTTCATCTTATCGGAAAAAGCGAGGTTAATTCGGACATATTATTTTTTTAATTGACTTTAATTGAATTTAATAAAACTTCCATGAATGTTATTTTATATCATAAATTCCTTTCGCATGTGTAGATAAATACAACGTTAAAAATTCAACGTCTATATTGATGGCAAAATTGATTTAAAACATCTGATTTTTTGGTTATTCTCTGGTAATTATTATTTACTATTTTTAATTGTATGAAAAATATTAAAAATGAAGTGAAATTTTTAGATTTTTGAAAAATAAATATTTCCTTTAAACTTTAAAAAAAAAATTTTTTGTTTGAAATTACAAATATTAAAGTATTTCAAATATAAATAAAAACTAAAATGTGATCTTATCTAGTTTTTAAATTAGTATTTTTACAACGTCTTTAAAATAAAGAAATATTTAGAACATTTAAATTACCTTCGAAAAATTTTAAAATTCTAAGAGTTATTATTATTATTTCAAGTTTATACAATAGATAGACAACCCCCTTTGACTGCATAAGCAATGTATATATCCTATGTATCTTTCCATGAACTATTTTATGTCAGTTTCTACTTTTCGTTTCAATTAATAACGTTTTCACATACACGGTCGTTTATAAATTGAATAAAAATTTTACCGCGTTTTCTAAGAAAGTACGTTAATTATTACTGTAATTGAAATCTTAAAACGAATTATAATTATAAATATTAAAATGCGCTATGATTGAACCCTGCCGCCAAAACGGTTTGGTTCGATTATAGCAACCCCGTAGTACAAGAAAACGACTAACTAACTAACCATCAAGCTAGTTGTTCTAATGAGGCGTCGCAGTTTCTTTCTTCACTTTTGTCGTGCAATATTTATTTCTAAAATTCTCTGATTTATCCTGTTATTATGCAAATAAGCGCTGGTTGGTATAAATTAATCAAATATTTTCATTTGTGTACCACGGCTAAGCGCTTGTTTAAATGAAACAATTATTTTAATTTGTGTACCACGACTAAGAGCTGGTTTAAATTAATCAAGTATTTTCATTTGTGTACCACGGCTAAGCGCTTGTTTAAATGAAACAAATATTTTCATTTGTGTACCACGACTAAGAGCTGGTTTAAATTAATCAATTATTTTCATTTGTGTACCACGGCTAAGCTATTGTTTAAATGAAACAATTATTTTCATTTGTGTACCACGACTGAGCGCTGGTTTAAATGAATTAATATTTCCTTTTTTGTACCACGACTATGCAGCCTTTCCGTATAAAGTAGGTTAAAACCGTTAATTTTTTTCAGTTTGTTAACTAAACCAACAGAAATTATGATTGTGTTATAATTCTGAGGTCTTTTTCACAAACCCTTTAAATTTATTTATCGTCCGTAGGCAATGTAGTTACTAATCTAACTCGAGTTTAAATTGATGAAAAACTTTTTTAAATTTTAAAAACTTATAAAAAGTCAATTCCTTGCGCTTCAAAAGAGTTTTTAAAAAGTTCGGCATCAATTCGATCTTAATTAACTTCTTTTCAACCCGTCAAAATATTAGTGAAGTATAAATGGGAATCTCTCTCCGTGCAAAGCGCCCCGGGGGCATAACGTTGTTTAAAATTTAATCTTAATTATGGGTTCTATTTGTATAAGAAAGTTTGGCTTTCCGCATAGTGGGTTCTCGCCAGAGGCAAGAGGTGAGAAGCTTCAATAATTAAACATTCCAGTGGAGAACTCAATAGGCCGGTCCTACCTGTTCGGTGCAGCAATGCCGGTGGCTTTATTCGCCACCGCTACAAGCAAGCCGCTACCAGCACCGCCGCCATGTTGTATTATTATATCTCGGCATTGTAAGTCAATATTGGAGATGTTTACATTCATTAGGGAATGGAAATTGGAGCCGCCGAGCTCTGATTAATCCAACGTAATATCTGTGTAATATGCACATATTCATTAAAGTTATTTTATTTCGCCGTTAAAGCATAAATTTGCCATTTTCATTTATTTATTTATGTAACAACTACTATTCATAACATAAATATTACATGTATAAGGCAAAAACGAAAATTGAACCTGCATGTATTATACGTGTTGGTAGATACTTTCGGTATCGCCCTGGAGAAAGACCACCATTCCGAATCGAAAAGTTGCTTGAAATGGCTTTAGCCGTATTTCGCGACGAGATCTGTATAGCCAGATATTTTCCCGCCTTCCTATTCCCTATCGCGTTTTTCTTCCCAATACCTTCAGCCTCACAACTTATCCCATTTGGGGGTGCCACAGTCTAACTGGCTCCAGACGGTTGAAAGCAGTTGGGACCCTTATTCGATACTCACATAAAAAAAAAAAAAAATACATTAGAGTTAACACTTTTTAATAACGGCCTGTACAAAGTTTTGGTAAAGTCTATAATTTCTACATATTAAGTGATAAAAATTTTCGATGATTATTTCCATACAAAATGTTAGACAAAAATTTTCAAGGCCCTGCCTTGAATCTTGATATTCTGGACAGTATAGAATGTTACCTATAATTCATATAGTGTTGATTTAGGAAAATCAATTCATGATTTCTGAATCTAGGGTAAGACGTATTGAACCGAATGAGTGAAAACAAAGAATATTAGTCAAAAAGATACGAACGAGAGCAAAGTCTTTTCTGCGTTTTATAGGTACCAGACGGGCACCTTGAGGTACTCCAAACGATACTTTAATAATCATAGAATTCAAATTTATTTCTTTTGACTCTCTATTGCCAATCACATAAATAAGAATTAATGAAAGATAATAAAGCGTTCTTAATACCGATAGCGTGAAGTTTAGCAATTAGGATTGAGTGACTAACTTTATTATCAAATTGTTTAGAAAAGTCGGCGCCGAGAACTTCATATGCCTGAAAGTTATCTTCCATAGAGTTCCATGTACATGTACTTTAATATCATCGCGCAATAGTAGCAAAATACAAAATGTTGCAGATTAAAGAAAAATTAAACACTAAAATCACAAGAAGAGACACCGATGAGCAAAGGGGATTTCCGTGTTTAATTTGAGAATAACTTATAAAACAGCAGACCCGCGGTCAACCTACACCTACAAGTCGTGCACCGAGCAAAGAAGATCTAAGTACTCGACTGTGGAGGGCAAGTTTGTATCGTTCACAAAGTGACCATTAAATAGAGCTCAGTCGACACGAGATCGGTACACAGTGACCGTTCCACGAGATGTCTCACCGCCTGCCGGACGAAGGGGGGGGGGGGGTTCGGCGGGAGGGGCACGTCCCCCCGGCGTCATCAAATATATACAAGTGGCAGCAATCGCTCCGGGTGAGGCTGATAAAGAATGCATGCCCATGCGACTAATGTCGGCGCTGACATCTCGGCCGGTGTTTGTCAACAAGTGGGGTGCCCCCACCTACCTCTGCATGTTTCATGAACGCCGGGGCTGGGGGCGAACTTACCCCCAATCTGTTTCTTGACTATTGTTCGGGTTTTTTTTATTATTATTCTTTTCTTTTTACCCGAAGATCGGTACGACTCAATTCCCGCGAGGCCGCCCCCGAACGGAGATGCGACGATCTTTTTATTCGAGATCGTGGGGGGTGGTGGACGACGGATCCTCCCGGCGGACGGAGGACGGGGAAATATTAACCGTTCCGAGAGAGTGGTCAGCTCATACGAATACCTCAAATATTCATGGAATGTGTTCATGGAGGTCACAAGCACGTGTTTTTATCTTAAATTTTAATAATTATAATCCATTCTTTATTCCATGTTACATCCAGGAGTTGTGCATGGAGATGTTATTCTTACTTCCATAGCATAAAACATGTTTTTTTTTATTATATATATTCAATAATATTGTTATTAGGTTTATAAAAACAGTTTATTTTTAAACAAGTTATGCTGTGTAATTATTATTACGCGTGACAGCTGTTTCGCCCTCTGAAGACATTATTAAACTGTCCGTTTGATAGTGACAGTTTGATAATGCCTTCAGAGGGCGAAACAGCTGTCACGCGTAATAATAATTACACAGCAGAAGTTCTTTAAAAATAAACTGTTTTTATAAACCCAATAACAATATTATTGGATATATAAAAAATAAAAATTAAAATGGAGTTCTACAAATTAAACTTAATTACAATAAATAAAACATGTTTATAAATATGGGAAGAAGGATTTAATTAACATTATTATATAACAAAAATGAAGGTACATTAAATAGTAAACAAAAATTTAATAGACGAATAAAATTACAAAAACAAACAAGGTATTGCCATTATAATAATGCATAACATCGTAAGTTTCTCCTGTGGCAGTTTTTGAATAATTTATTTTTTGTATTGGGGGGTTTAACCAACCGATTGCGACTTTCGTGAGAGCATTTTGGAAGTTTAATCGCTTGCATCGGGATTTGGCAGCTTTGTGCCTCATTGTATAATGAAAATAATAACCTCAGTAACCGAAAAAATTGTCAAAAGTTGAACTCTTATGGCATTCCATTGAGCTTGCGAGGTGTATCCATCGGTCTGCCATGTAGAGGTATGTAGAGAATGCATTCACAGGGTTAGTGCATCTGTAGAACCTCTATAGCATGCCTGCTCATATGCTGAAGCCCAGTCTTTGAAAAATATTGCTAATTTATATAAAACCTTTTTAAACTATTCGTATTCCGGTTAAAAACGGGACTGTAGGCCTTTAACGAATGAATTGACAGGTTTCCTAATAAACTATCGGTAAAACACGAATGTGTTATGCCAACATTTGGAACACTTGTTATTTCGTCATTGTGTTCTATCAGGACAGACGCAGGTGCCTGAACACGTGTACAATATATTATTAATGTACTAAAATATTATTAGGGCATGCTATTCCGTTTGAACAGAATTTTAATAAATCAAAAGTACTCATTTTTCTGCATGAATGGTGTTGATACTTATTCCTACGGTAAAGCATCAAACCTTTGTTGCATTCAACTGAGTACTGAGTATATCCATGGATACATTAAAGAGTGCAGGGAACGTGGCTCCTACTTGCCCGACACCGTTCTTTTACGTTCAGCTTTGGTGGTTCTTTGATAGGTATATAAGCATACGTTATTTTAATTTTTTTGTTTTTTTTTGTTTTCTTTATTCATGAAATATTAATGTGTACAGTTTTTACATGCTTTTCGACTACCACACTAGACACACGCCCGTATTATGGTAGTCGAAATTTATATACATAGGTTTATATAATTATATAAATGTAATATTTGATAACTTGTTAATCTAAGTATTTTTTTTCTTACATGCAATGTATGTGTATAATAGGTGACACTTTTACTGGTTCCCAGTTCAGTAGATTGCTCAAGTGTACATCAACCGTATTTTAAACTGTTGATATTAATGAGATAAAATGAACACAATCAGCAAATAAATAGGTTATTTTACTTGTTAAAATAATGAAAATAAAGTAGAAATTATGAAAATGAACTTGTTGAAATAATGAAAATAAAGATTAATTAATTAATTATTAAACTTTTTTCTTTACAGAATTGAATGAAAAACAAAAATGACTAATAAAGAAATAAAGAAAATGAGCTTAATTTAATGATGGCAGGCATTCCTTGAAAAAGTTCCTTCCCTTTATAAATAACCAATTTTGAACACTTATGACATACAAATTGTGAGTTTTTGATTTTCTGATATCAATACTCAGCGAGTTGAATATTTTGGGAGCAATATAAGAAAACTGCCGCTGGGCGAAAGCTGTTTTCGTTTGGGGAATTTTACATTTTATGTGTGACGAGTAACGGGTGTTAATTTTTTGTTGTGTTTTATTCACCAAGTCATTTTTCCGTATGTATATGAGAATGGTCTTAACATATAATTGTCGAATATCTAATATTCTGAGTTTTCTAAAAAGTGGTTCTGATGGGTTTGTTGGCTTACATTTGAATATTATCCTTAGTAACAGTTTTTGAATTAAAACCATGGGATGAAGAATCGTTTTTGCACAACCTCCCCATCCCACTATACCATATGTAGTAATTGATTGAAAAAGTGCAAAGTATACACATCTTAGTGTTTGTAGGTTAAGGATAGATCTGAGAGAGTAGAAAATGTAGCATAATTTGCGAAGCCTTTTTGTTGTAGAATTTATATGGGCCTCCCATCGCAGTTGATTGTCTATAATGACCCCCAAGTACTTAATTTCGTTTGATATTATAAGGTTATCGCATGAACAATTTTTGTGAGGTGATGTAGCCATGTTGAAGTTCTGTGAACATGAATGTACAGTAAGTTTATGATAGTTTTGAGGGAGATTAGGTTTGCGTATGGAAAAAAGTAAGTATTTAGTTTTCTCAATATTTAGAGTGAGGAGGTTGGAATCTAACCAGTGTTTTATTTCATTTATACCATGGTTTGCTTTTTCAAATGTTGAATTCAAATTTTCATCTGCAAATATGATAACCGTATCATCGGCAAAAGATATTATAGTGCCACCAGTATCCAAATTGCATAACGAGTTAATGTATATTAGAAACAGAAGTGGGCCCAACACACTGCCTTGGGGCACGCCATATGTGATTGGCAAACTTGTACTTCTATACTCTTTAGCGGAGTTAATAATAGTTGACTGGGACCTATTTGTTAGATAGCTCTCAAACCATTTAAGAGGAACACCTTTTATTCCTATCTGTGAGAGTTTTTTCAAAAGTATGCGGTGAGATAATATATTATATCTGTGAACAACATTCCTGGGTATAGGTATGTTGTGACTTCCGTGTAGCAGGTGTTCGAAGTCCGTCGTGTGTTGGGAATTTTCCAGAAGTCATTTTTATGAGTTCAGCTAATATCATGGTCGGTTTAATTCATATATGGACATCGCATGTCTTGTGGTTCGGTTGTCGTGTTTCATTTTCTTCTTCTCTAGGTATTTGTTTCTGTTATGATAGTAACCCCCGATATTCCATTGACCAAAATCGGTGTGTTTGATATAAAGTTTATGACATAATGTTCTTTCTCAGACATTTTTGATATTCGAGTTATGTTATTGCTTTCATTTTTGTTCAAATTTATCCTTTAATATTAGGAAAATATTTGTTTGGATAGCTTTTACATATAGTTTCTATTCAAAGAACGACTCACAGACTCTCTCATATTTTGCAGTACACTCTATTATTCCAACCTGGGATGATTTTAGCTTTATTTCTCAGGACAGGATTATTAAATGCATTCTCTATAACTTTACTTAGTAACATGACAGAACGGTTGTGCAATGCACCGAAATCTATGTTGTATTCACCGTTCGTGCAAAATTGTTAATTGTCATGTATATTGTCTGTAAGAGGAATTGAGAGGAATTATTTCTGTCTTGAGCAGAGTTCAAAAATACTTTGTTCTGTCCTTATCGATCTAGAATCGAATGTTTATTTTTTGAGACATAATTTTATTTATTTGGAGCGTTCTTTTTTCGTTGTTCAGGGTGGAGGACGATTTTTTGAAAATGAAATAGGTTTTGGATACCAGACCTGGGGCCAAATTTTGTATTTAATAAATTCTGAGAATATTTCATTGTTTATTCCAATTTTTAAGGTGGCACATTTTCAGAAAACCTGCCTAGAGCATTTATTTTATCAGATTTCGGGATTTGGGATCGAATCGAGAGCCAATCATTTATATACCTCAGTTTTGAAAGGACTTTTATTCCGGAGTTCTCTGTTTTTCCTTTTATTAAAAATCGATGGTTATTTTTTCATGCAATTTCTTCCCATTCATTTGTAGTTTTTGAAACCTTTTTTCAAGTGCATTATTTGTCGTGAAATCGGATTTATCTGTTATATTTTCCCCTCTGTGCGATTTCGTGCTTAACTGTAGAAATTTTATCAAACGTATTATTTCACGAGAATAGAGCTTAAGCATTTGAAATTCTTTTTCACGGCGTCAAAAATGTCAGCTTAAACATTAATGTGTATTTTTGCACACATTGGTAAATGCAATCGTTTATTAAAGAACACGCCTATTAAACGATGCAATAGACGTTTTATTTTCGACATGAAAATGACATGTGTCGCATTATGCTGTACTTGCATAATTTATTTGGCTTAAGGGAGGGAAACAGTAAAGAATGCATTTTGGTTGTCGTGATGAAGAGTCATTTTCTTTCTTGTCGTATGTGCAGTACAGTGCAGCTTGAACAGTTCCTACATACGAGCAGACGCGGCCCGTTACTGTAATTACCAGCAGTGCATTTCACTTTTAAAATGTACCTAGTCTGTAATTTAGGTGGAGCAAATTAATAAATGGGAACACCTACTGCAATTCATTTTATCTTCTAAGTTATATTTGTAAAATAACTGATTAAATAATACAAAATTATCTTGAAAATAAAGGACACTCAATTCATCGTTGGAAATATAGCGAAACCGTTTGATTTCACTGCAAACGAGTTCCAATGTGTTAGGCTAAGGACTCACGGAGCGATTTTTACCCGCGCCCGCCGCGGTTGCGGGCCCGCAGCCTTTGTAGAATGCAGATATGTATGTAAAAAATTAAAGCACATTTCACGACGCGTTTTACGCCCGCGGCGTGTGCGATTGTTTGCGGGGCCCGCTGCACCCGCGGTTATCTTGTACCGGCGGGCGCGGGCGCGGTCCCGCAGCCGCGGCGGGTTGCTCCCGCGCGCTCTGCGATCGGTTGGCGGGCGAGTTAGTGGAACTCAAGTCTTGCAACCGCCCGTCTTGCGATAATCAACCGCCAAGATTGCGGGCGATAACCGCAACCGCGGCGGCTGCGTTACCGCAAAAAAGAGCGGTCTCGTGAGTTTTGAAAATAAAACTCCATTCCGCCACCGCAGCGGGCGCGGGTAAAAATCGCTCCGTGAGTCCTTAGCCTTAATGTTGTTGCGTTAACATTGAACATTAGTATTTCTAAGCGAATCCATTCTAAACGCATTGTATTACGCATGATCAAAGTGATGCAAAATTCACTCGCCGTCAAAGCACTTCGATAATGCACGGATGGGTTATGTATCTGCACTGCTCTAATACGTAATTTGACGTTAAGAGTGTAATCTGTCTCGCTCATGTCACCGTTTCGGCTACTTCGGGCTGTCTCGATACCGCCCGATGCTGTTTTAGTAGTATGGTAAAAGTTGGTTCTGTGCATATCGGGGTATGCACGACCGCTAGCCCTTGCGCGGGATTTTTTTACTAGAAGATAGATCAAATAATGACCTGACGGGAATTACGAATTTCTTGCATCGATCACTGGGGCACAGATGTCGTTGTAATTTGTTATGAGGAGATTGAAGACAAGCAGTGCAATGCACAAATGCACGTACCAAGGAACCGCCTCTGCATACGAGTACAATACAATCAGCCTTCATATGTACATTTTGATAGTAGTGATTCCGCAAATTACGAAAAATAAGTATTGCTAATTTACGAAGAAAAATAAAATTATCAGAACACTTGTTAAGTCATTCGTTAAAGGCCTGCAAGTTTTCCTTTTTCTCCGTGTAATTTTTAAGATGGCTGTGTTTAAATAATATATATTTTCTAAACCTACTTATAAATTGTGAATCGTGTAACACAACTATTTTAGAGTTTCGCCAAAAACGGAGATAGAGTAAGTACAAAAGATTACAAGCCCTTCAATTTAATCGTTATGGAGGTTTTGCGGCGGATAATAGAATTGGAGGAGTTTCTTCGCACCGCCCGGATCCCCACGATTTAGTGTCACTTTTCATTATTTCTTATTAGTTTCACCCCTCCACCTCCCTAGCATTCCCTGGCACTGGCTCTGGCACTGGCGCTGGCACTGGCACTGGCACTGGCGCTGGCACTGGCGCTGGCACTGGCACTGGTACTGGTACCTTCCCCGATTCGTCAGTTGAAGTCTAGACTGAGAAATTGATTGCCAGGAAAGTAATTGCACGGATATTTCACAGTAGGTATTTTATATATTTTTGAACGTTTTCAGAGCTATTCGTTTTCAATTTCATTGGTGGAACCAATACCAATAAGATTGATCTACAATAAATAACTGAAAATGTAGGAAAGTAAGGATATAGTGTATTATGAATGAAAAAATGCATTGATACTCAAACATTTTTATTACAATACATAGCTCATACAACATCTTTATTTTTGTCTTTAAATCTGATAGTTGTATAAATCTCATGTAATATGGCATACTAGGATTGCACTATCCTCGAAGTCCTACTGGATTAACATCATTAATAAAATAATATAAGGTATTGTAAGAAAATGTATTAGGATATAGGTTGAGCAAATTTGGTACTGTAAGGGCCCTGTAGTAAGCGTTTAAAGATGGTTTGAAAGGGAAATATGGAAATACAAATGTTAGAGGGAGAGCTAACTAAAAACTATAATAATTTAGCGAATATGTAAAACATGTATAATAATACAGGACTCATTTGAAATAGACCAAAAATCTCTCGACAAATACACACTCATTACACATAAAATAACAGAACGAAACGTGTTTTTTTATTATTTTTTACGCTTACTTTGCGATTTTTTTTCTATCGAGGAATTTCATATAATTGCCGTTTCGGCTACACATATGTAAAGATATAATCTTAAAAAATAACATGTATTTTTAATGGAACTGAAAACCTTAAAGGTTCAAGCGAATTATGTTATAAATCGATAGAAACTTTATCTAACAACAACAAAAAAACACGAAAGTGTTTGATACCACTCACCTATTTTACCAAAAACATGAAAGTGTTTGATACCACTCACCTATTTTACCAAAAACACGAAAGTGTTTGATACCACTCACCTATTTTACCAAAAACACGAAAGTGTTTGATACCACTCACCTATTTTACCAAAAACACGAAAGTGTTTGATACCACTCACCTATTTTACCAAAAACACGAAAGTGTTTGATACCACTCACCTATTTTACCAAAAACATCCATGTAGGTATCTATGATCATAATTTTAATTTATAACTACATCATTAATTTTGTGAAATTTTGAATGTAAAGATTTTGTGTGCAATCAACGACCCAGGCGTTTGATCACTTCTCTAAAACCCCTTGCATTATTTTCTTACCCAACCGCAAACATATCCCTTTAAATACATGGACGAATTCGGTTTACATTACTTGACCGTTTCATATTAAATTAATTCAAGTAGTGGCCGAAATACATCGGCACACACGGCGCGCGCCATTTTGCTAACCGGCGTTCTCACAAAGGACATCGACGCTGCGAGTAGGTAATTCTGTGGAAAACTATGCACACTTCACATTGCCAGTGCCGAAATAGAATAGAAAATATATTACATTTAAATTTTGTGAGCTTTCTCAGACTAGCTTGGCGATTTACTTGAATTGAATTTGGAGAGAATATTCATTTTAAGGTAAACAATGGTTACAACCGAACAAATTATGATAAAAAAATTGTAATTAAAATGAATTTACAATTTGCTTATTATTAACGCCTTTCAAGCTAGGATGGCTGGTTGCATAGTGTGTTTGTGTGCACCACTGGTAAATTATAATGCCTAAAATTACAATACAATATTTTACTGAAGATTAAATCTGCAAATAATAATTTTAAAAAATTACTTATATAATACCATATGAATATTATCAGGGAAAGGTATTTTTCTGGAAGGTACCTGGTGTACCTACTCTTGGCCGTGTCAGACCAAAACAAGCGGATCAAATTATGTTTTTATATGTAACTTCTGAAATATTGATAGATCGTTGAGCCGGCCATAATATTGTACATTTCCATGTGTCACGCGGAACCGAGATTTTCCGCGTCTTGCCGAAGTTTTTCGATTGCAAAATACCATAAATAAATTTATAATTTTTACAACTGGCAATACCAAAAAGGTTCTATAATTCAAAAGTAAATAAAAGACATTCTAGTATCTTCCGTCTTTTTTGTTTTCATACAAAACGTAAGAGAAGATGAAGATTTTAATAAACGCATTTTAGAACGATCGTCGAAGACATCTCTTCCGATGCTCCCAACTTTAAACCTGTCACTCATTTCTTAACTGTTATCAAAATAACAGCTCTAACTAAGAATCGAATAAGAGAAAACATTAAAACTAAATAAGTTCTATTAAGGGTGAAGTCCGCCCCTGAGTCGCCCTCCCCAACAGTGCCACGGCCCGTTAAGTATGTACGCATATGGAAATATTTACGTATACTTATGTGCGTACGGCTAACAAGGCTGCACGGGTCAACCGTTAGTTCTGTTTTCCGGACTCGGACTGGCCTCAGCAAAAGCAGCCACAGTCGATATGCAAATTTGCCCACTACCCCACACCGCGGGAGCTGAATCCTCGAATGACCGGACCTGGGTGTTTGAAGGTACGTCTTGATCATTTGCATCTCGTGCCTACATTTCTAATATTTCGTGCATACTAGATTATTTGTTTGAGGTTCTAGTTTACCTGTATAAGATACCTAACCTTTGACGCGTTATACGTTTTTAATGCGGCCTTGATTTGATTTTTATTAATCAAAAACGGCAATGTAAACTAGATTAAAAATATTATGTATCTCAGCAGAGTATTTTGTGTCTATGATGTTCAAGAATAATCGGCCCATGTAGATTCGCGACATGAGCTAGAAAAACGATGCAAAGTTATTTAAGTATGCTTCAGGAATTACGATAAAATTTACATTTGTGTTGGACTGAAATGTATTTAGTTTAATACATATTTACTAAAAATATATATATATATATATATATATATATATATATTTACTATTATTTATCGTTTCTTTTTAATTATTATAAAGTATTAGCCTATTCTCAATCAGAAACTCTTTCAAATCAGTTTCTTCGATTTGGTCCGAACTCGCAATTTCAGTACCAAAAGTCAACTATAAACTGTACAACCCTACATCATCAAAAATACTAATTTCGTTTATGGTTAACTCTGGTTCAATGAACTTGGATTTGCTTTAAATAATTATAGTTTTCAAATTGGAACTGGTTGTGTGAAGAATTCAGGAAAGCAATATAATATTTTTAACAGAAAATTATCTTGATTGTAATTTTCAAAATTGGAACTCAGTTGTCAAGAATATACACTATGCTTTGATTTCTCACGCGTCTGAAATAGTTTAATATAAAACTATTATGAAATGATTAAATCTTGAAAACATTTTGTTAAAATTTTTGGTGTGTTGTTTATGTTCGTTTCCGACATCACCTATCGAAAAACCTTCATGTTAATTAATTTGCCCTAAGCATATTAACATTAAAATATTCACAAATACAAACAAATTGAACAACCCTTTTGCCCGGGTATAATTTTCCGGAAAATTAAGTATACTCCAATTTATACCAATTGAAACACTCCCTCGGGCACTTCAGTGGTCATTTTCACCCTTTACGGGAGAGTATGCATCCTTCCGTGGTCTCCTTAGTGGATAGGTAATTTAGGTAAATGTGTTTATTCATTGGGAAAATTAAAAGTTTGCTCCTGCTGGAAAACTTATTATTTTGAAGAGGAGAGTTTTGTTCTTTATATAAGTGGAAGTGAATTTGATACGGAATGTGTGCGTTTGAAATTATAGGTAGGTACCTAATAAAATGATATATTTTATGTAAGTGAAAATGAATTTGATACGGAATGTTTGCGTGCAAGAATATAGGTAGGTACCTAATATAATAATATTTTTTATATAAGTGAAAGTGAATTTGATACGGATTGTTTGTTTACGGGGATATACGTAGGTACAATATTTAATTAAGTTTAAACTTAATAGTAAGCTTTGCAATGAGGACTATCGGAAAAATGGTGTAATGTTATAAAAAATAAGAAAATATAGTTAAATCGTAATTTCTACAGGTTCAATATTATTAATTATATTTTACTATTACCACCATTGCTTTAGGTGTGTTTTGTGATCAGATTTGAATTGCCAGATACCTCCCAACCTCCTTCCTTCCCGTTTCCTTCTCCTCCTCACTCCTTTGAGCCTCTCATCATACCCAAATCCGACTGGATTTTCATAATTAAACTTTCGTTTAGACGACCGAAATTATGACAGATCTTTCCAAATAAAGTAAGGTAGATATAGGATATGTTTAAATAAAGTACTTGATTAAAAAGATTTTATGTTCGGTTGGTTCAATTAATAAATCATCTCAAAAACTCGGCAAATGTCTCAATGTACAAAAGCGTTGTGAATCGCTTTAAAATCGCCGATATTCCTTTGTTGTCATAACTCGCCTTGCGCTAATTATACGCCTCCCGTCTCACCGACCCACAATTTGCAGGAATAGACAAGTGTCAATTTTATTTCCCTCTTTACTTGACAGTTATAGGAGGTGGATTTTTTCAATTTCCACCGTCCGACCTTTCCCGGCCATTACGCCAAGACATTTTTATGTACTCCCCTTGAATGGCGCAGACGGTAGGGGTTGTTTTAGCGTACAGCGGCCGCAGCCAATGGCGTACTACCATTTCCCCATAGCTGTCATGGCTGCCAAGCTGTTTCGAACCGCAAGTGAGAACTCCTCAACCATATAATTTAAGATATACTTACCACGCCTCAGGCAGGGATATCCCATTGTCTGACATGCCGGGGAAATGGAATCACGAAACGCTTTTCGGCTTCCGTTTTGCAACACGTGCTATACTCTATTTTGCGTTTGAGGCCAAACATTATAGATTTTTTTGTTCTTTGGAAAACTTTAAACGCTTTCAAAACACTATCTGAATTGCTTTTAAAATATAAGAAAAAATCAAGTTTATGTGACTACTTTCGATGAAATATTCATATTGTTTTGTTTAAGTAGGTAGATACCTAATATAAATTTATTGAAATAAATTTCTGCTTTTACCAATTTATGGATGCAGTCTGGGGCTTCGCTACTTTAGTTTTTAAAATATAAATTAGTCGCATAATTAGTTTCACTTTTTGTAATTTGCGTATAAAGTGTGAACATCTTTTATCAAATATCAAGTCAAAAAAGGTTTACTTCATTTTTATGTTCCCTTTAACAATATTTTATCATAAGATGAATATCTACCCTATCAAAAGACAAAATATATATTCTTTATTGTTTTTATTATATTCAATAGATGTAATATATATTAACAAGAGACACTTTAAAGAGTGGCTTGTTATTCACGTGCCGCAAGTTATCCATCCCCCGACAAGGCCTTCCCCGCACCTCGGGAGGCTGGGCGTACCAGCAATAAAACCCCAATGGTCGATCCGGGCGGTCCTTTCCCCATTGTGGCCAAATGCCCCCACACAATGTATCTACACACTGTAGTACTGTACCCCTAGCCCGTATAGCCAGCTATATATACAGTATGCCCGCCAACTAATGCCATCTACCGGCACACGGCGCACTACACGTTCCGGCTACGACATCAAATATAGGTTTTGTTGAGCTTAACTTTATTCAAATGACGAAACACGAAAGGCGTAAAATAAACATGGTTTTAAACGGATACCACCTACTACGTTAAGGGATTCTATGTGACAATGCTTTTCGCAAACTACCGTGTCTTTACTTAAGTTAAGTGTAACCTAACAGAAAGTCTAATTAACTATTATTAAAAAGAGTAACAATGCGACATTTTACATAAAAAGCCTTATTCGAATTAGCCAATATTATTTTTTTTATCATTTGTGGTCTTGTCCGGGTAGTGTCTGATACCCGGTATTAGATTTGTTTAAAAAGTTGTTGAATACCTAATCTAAAAAATGTCGTCAGGTGAATATTCGATTCTCAGATATTCGATATTGTAATTTGACAAGGATTTTATTGATGACCAATTTTCGCTACCGATAGGTACTTTTCTTAATACACTTAACATCGTAATCTTAGGTTAGTAGAAGTTGGCAGATATGTAGGTACCTAGGTGTTACTTGTTATTATCCAACTTAACCCGCAATAATATTTACCCAAAACTTTATCTATAGATATTATGTAACAATGATATGCAGAAAACCTGTTAAAAAACAGAAAATAAGGGTACCCAATTCAAGTACATAATAAAAAGTTATAATAAATTCATCTCAATTGATAGGCACGTTTTAAAGATAACACGGCGAAGCGCGACATAAAAAAGTGTTCAAAAATCCTATCGATTTCGCACACCAAAATCGTATGAAATATGTAATATTATCTAAGTGCGCTTCTTATGTTCGTAATTCTTTATTTGCCTTTTTGCAAATAGTAGGATTTTACATTTTCCAGGATATTAAGTCAAGAGTCGTTTTTTTACGTTTCTTTATCTATGGTCACGTATGTCTATAATATAAATACATAGATATTTTAAATTTGCAATAATTCTTGTAATTTTTATTTAATATTCAGAAATTGGTCTTAAACAAACCAGGACATAATTTTCGAACCTCAAATGAACGCAGTATGTACCTTCGTAGCAGTTTTTTCCAATTTGTGTGGATTAGATCAGCATTATTGCCGCTTCCGCGCAGCCGCACGAGTAAAGTAAACCGTCACGTGTTCGATCCGTGTTGTGTATTTAAAGTTAGACGACACGGGAAGCTTTCGGGGCTGGGGAAATCGGACAGAAAATACTTATGTTGGAAAATAGTTATAGGTAAACATTATTGAATAATGAATTTCAGTACCTAAACTATTTTTTTTGTTTCTTTTTTTCTAGCTATAACATGTCCAACTTTTAGAATTTTGGCTCCAAGGTAATCAGATGATGAGGTCATAAAAAGAGATTGACACTCTCCGCGACTGCTCCTCGATCGGGTTAGACTACTAATCGTTTGAACGAATTCTCAATAAAACATTAACTTGATATGATGTTCGATATTTTGTACGAAGCGCCAAATATTATAAATCATATTATTTTTCACTTCGCGCTCTACACATTAAAAATGCACTTAGCTTTCATTTGCAAACTTTTATAATTAGTTGACGGCTTGTTAAAATTACCCTTTACACGAATTACACTTAGAATTAACGAATTAACAAATAATTCAGGAATTATGACCTTTTATTGGTAAAAGGTACAACTTTAATCAGTTGTTTAAATTAATAAAATGATGTCTCATCGTAAGAAGTTTTTTTTCTTTTTGCGGTATCTAATGTAAGACGAAATTATCTTCTCATAGTAAAGGTCTAATCCGGCTATACCACCTGAATCAGGTCCTTTCAGAAACAGCCTTATTATTAATTTAAAAAGTTTCATATGAAAATCCTTTAAGAGCCATTTCTTTGTCGCGTTCTGGTGGCCCTAGCGGGAAGCGAAAGGAAAGGAAGTGAACCAACAAGTTAGAAGCCGCAAACTTCGTACAATACATCCGCCGCGGAAAACTTAGTTACGTACTCAAATGTAACTTTGTTGCTTATAATGGGGCGACATTTTCCACTTAAAGACTGCACAGGAACGTACAGAACGGTGTTAAGTTTAATCTTGTACATAATGCATGGCTGTTTTACAAATTGTTGGCTTTACTTTATCCTTTGATATGAGATTGAAACTTTTTTCTTTTGTAAATTGAACACATCGCGAAGAACACTTTAGCGTAGATAAAATCTGGTAGGGAGAAAACTTTTTGGTATTAAAAGTATGTTGAGTTTAGAACGGTGAAACTGATATGCAATATTCAAAATCGTGACAAGACAATGAAACCACTAGAATATTAATTTAATATTAAATATACATTAAAGTTTCATCGATTTAATATTTAAAACATTTATTAAGGCGATGCCCTATGTCATGTGATATTTTAAATTAAACCTCTATCAATAACAACCCTTACGTAGATGGCGATAAGGTCTAAAATCCCGATTAACACCATCCGCCTGCTTTGATTTATGCAAGAAAAAAACATGGCCAAAAAGTGCCTTTTATTTTATTTTGTGGATGTTCAGGCATAAATAGTTAATTTTTTTTCGATCATTTTATAAATAACTTAATTTTCCACATTATACAATAAAATAATAACCGAAAATGGGTTCGTAAGAAGGAGATTTTGAACTTTAAAGCAGTTTTCATTGGCCTTTACAATATTTTTTTCTGGACTTAATTTTTTTTTATTTTTTATTGTATATATAAACACATTACAATAATTTACAAATGTAGATATTTCGAGGCTGATTGCGAAAAATAAAAAATTGCCCAACTCAATTGAGAAATTATTTCTCGTGTTTGAGTTGGGGAGTGTTGTGAGTCATTATGGTTTATAGGTTGTAAAATTTCACTAGTTGATGTAGCTAAAAATTAACAAATAGCTATAAAACTAGATGATAAATTTGATAACACTATATAATTAAGAAAATGAGAAATTTAATTACAAACTAAAAAATAAAAAATATAACTTAAATAATATAATACTTATTAAACTTAGAAAAAATAATAAAATAAAAAGACTTATCTAAAAAATACTCGATTATTTCAAAGGCCAAGATGTATTCTACTCGCAGTATTTAATTAAAGCATCTGAAATATTTCTAGGCGACCAAATTTTCAAACCAAAAACACATGATTTTGTATTGCTATGTATGGCATCGCCTTAAGGTTTATTTGATTTCATATTTAAAATATTTATTAAAGTTTCATTTATTCAATATTTATTAAAGTTTAATTGATTTAATTTTTAATGTAGGAATTTATTAAAGTTCCGTTGATAAAATATTTTGAGATGTAATTACATATTTACAGTGGCACAGATATGTAAGTCAATAGTCTTGTCATTTCCATTACTACCTATTTATTTATTTTTTGTATGACTGGGGATTGAACCTTCCTCCCGGGAATCTGACTGAAATAAGTAGACCGCGCTATCTTTTAAGCCAAATCCTAATTGGATGATACCGAGATTAATTTTACATATAAACTCCTCTAAATATTTAAAATTTCGTCCAATTTTAGATTAATGGGTGTATGCGCGTGAGTATTTGTGAGTTCCAAGTTGATAGAATGCATTGTCATCGACAAGCAGTCTATCTGCAGATTTTCAGCTTGATCGGATGTCGGAAAGTTGGTTAATTATCACTTCCAAGATTTCGCTTCATTGATTCACTAATTCATTTAATTGTTCATTAATTCAAGAAAACAATATTGAAATTCAAATAGATATATTTAAAAATATATTCCAATACAGAACAGTGTAGCGAGCATGTGTCCAATAATGTACCTAATAATGTAATAACAAGCACAACACAATAATCTGAAAGCATAATTACATTTTTTTAACTATTTTCTCTCCCCACAAAAAGCAGGTGTAAAGTTGTTCTTGGTTTTCTCGACGATGTATTGCGCGGAATAGGAGAGGCTCCAATCTCCGTCCTCCTCCTTCCCGCAAATTTCCCTGCGCCGGAATAAATGCGTGCCGTGGAAATGTAAGCACGTAAATGTATTACGTCTACGTACATATATCATGGTAACCAAGTAAAAACTATTATCGTTTTAATTTGAAGAATCTTAATGTTAACTAAATAGGATATATATTAGTAGGTAGGGACCTACATTCGTAAAAAAATACGATTTTAACGATGTTAACTTCATATCGTAGGTATTTCCTTACATTTTACTAAAAAAACACTGAACATTTCAATCTTGTGATCGCGGTCTTAGAACTTATCTACATTTAGGCTTAATTACAATCGAAACAACTGTCAAAAGATAAATGGTTATTTCCGAGCTCCGTAGCGAAAATGAAAGCTGGGCAAATTGCATGACGGCAGAGCTCTTTTTGAGAGTTTTTGCAGCTCAGCAAACAGAGTTTTATTTGTTGGCTTTATAGTTAATATTATTGCTTTTCGTGTAGTTTGTTAAGCTTTTTTCGTCAGCTATTGAAGTGTGAGTTTTATATCTTGTTATTCGGACTATATGTGTCCATCTATTTTATTTGTACTAACAAATATAGGTTTAAATTAAACCAATTTAAAAAAAAATTGGTTCAGCTTCCGGCCGATATAATTTCAAAGTAAAATCCTCATCCGCCTTCCAGGTAAAGCCATTTTTTGGTACGTACATTAGAGTAGTACGGGAAGTTGGGCCGGCTCAGAGCGCCGAGCGGCAGACACGGGCAAGGGCGGGTCGCCCCTCACATGTTTGCTTTACCCATATGTTCTGCTCAGTGGATTTTTTATGATTATTATTTTCTTTTATGAACACCGCGCCGCTATGTAGAGAATAACAATGAGAGCGAGGGTACCTTCCTTCCCATTTAAGGCGGCGAGCTCTGTTTGCCAAGCCCGGGAGGCTTAAGGTCTGCTTCCGTATATTACCGCCAAATTGTTGTTATGCCGGCTCCGTGAATGGCTTTTTTATACAATTTAATAATACAACCGTGCTCCGTAGGTGTGCTTTAGTATTTCCTTATTTTTTGCCTTTGAATAAATTAAGATTTTCACTTCTAGCAGTAGGTTACCAAATATATAACAGTGACCGCTGGCGACCTTCACCTGATCAATAGAAGATGGGATAACATTACATTTCGTTACTTCATTGTAATTCAGATTTAGGAAAACAAATAAAAACATATAACAGTGAGCACTGCCGACCTTCACCAGATCAATAGTAGACAAGACAAAATTACATTTCGTTACCTCATTGTAATTCTGATTTAGAAAAATATATAACAATGACCGCTGGTGACCTTCAACAGATCAATAGTAGACAAGAGAACTTTACATTTTGTTACCCTATTGTAATTCAGATTTAGGAAAACAAATAAAAACATATAACGGTGACCACTGGCGACCTTAACCAGATCAATAGTAAACAAGACAAAATTACATTTCGTTACCTCATTGTAATTCTGATTTAGAAAAACATATAACAATGACCGCTGGCGACCTTCAACAGATCAATAGTAGACAAGAGAACTTTACATTTTGTTACCCTATTGTTATTCTGATTAAGAAGAACAAATTAAAAATATATAACAGTGACCGCTTGCGACCTTCACCAGATCAATAATAAACAGTAGAACATTACATTTCGTTACCTTATTGTAATTCTGATTTTGGAGAACAAATAAAAATACTTTAATTTTTTAAGGTATAGTATAAAAATAGTAGGTACTCTAAACCAAGAATTGCTTCGTAAAACACGATGCTTTGAACATAAATAAAAAAATGAGGGCTAGAGCACCCAGTGAGTCTCAATTTATCAAATAATGTTTTATCATATAATAATGCTAATGTATCAATAAAAAAAAATAAAATGAATGTAAGATACAATATAAAGCAGCAAGGAACGCCTACTGTAAATCTGGCTTAGAATGAGTTTCCTAAGCGACCGTTACTAAAATATTAAATTAAACACGGTGATGCAATGAGATGCATTTGCACTTGCTTTTATCAAATATTGCAAGTAGAACACATCTTCTTAGCTTTTGCTATGAACGAGCATTATTTTATAGTCTTTCTATTTACCTAGAAAAAATAATGATTATTAAGATTTTAAGATTACGTTTAAAAAATATATTAATATTTGAGCCTGAACATAATAAACTGAAGAAATTAAATAAAACATGCAGTTTTTAGGATCAATGTAATGTGGGAATTTCAACCTTATGGCCATCTGAGTAATGAGTGTGTGATTTCTCCAAATTCCTAGTGCTGTGTCGAGGTGGATCGCCTTAATATATATTTTAGTGTGAATTTAAATGACTGAAAGAAGTTAAATAAATTTGGGTGATTTCCTCGCTCTTTCAGCTTTGTCACTGTATTAAAATAACTTAAATTTTTTCTATGTATTAATATCTTAAGTTTTCTTCAAGGAATGTGTGCAAAAGTTATGGAAAAAATCTGATTACTGAACCTTTAAATACCCAAGTCCGACAGGTTAACCAACTTAGATTGTGGCGCATTGTGGTAGATATATAAAATTCAAGATTAGATGATCCAAGCTAGATCGATGATCCATAGAAGATGCAATAGAAGAAGACACCATACTTTATGATTTTGAAAATTTCGTGACTGGTATGAATGCGATTCAAGTGAGTTATTTCGGGCTGCAACAACAGTTGTAAATACAGGCATACCGTTGAAATCTCCATGGTTACCTTTTCCGCCACTTATCTTAAAAACGACCCATAAAAAATATAGAGGTTACAGTGACAGGACCATTTAACCCTGATGATAGCCAACCTTTCACGGGAAAGAACAGTAAAGTAACACGATAAAAATTACGCCAAAATAAGACATTTTTTAATTTTCACGTATAGTAGTGGTTGTAGATTAAGTGACAGTAAAACATCAATTAAATATTCACACACCCTTCATTTAATTGTAAAAACGGAAAAAACACAGCGTAGTAGGTAAAAGCAAACAATTACAGAATCAATGAAATCTAACCCGTGACAAAGAAGCAATTACATAGCGGGCGATAGCGGCCTGTAGGTTTATACCGCTGTAGGAATGAGTAGCGCATGACACGATAGCCGATAGCCGATAGCCGTATAGATTATTGGTCTCGCATAGGCATGGCTGCGATACGATCTGACCTGTGCAGTTTGTTTATGTATTAAAATGAAGGCGTATAATGGACCCCATTAAAGCGGACGCAGTTCGTGCCCAGGGCCTTTGTAACCGTAACTGCTCCTCTTTGCGTTTTTTACATCATTTCTTTGGCAAAGGCGAATTTTCCCGTAGTTATTATAAAGCTCTTTGTGCCGCTATCGAGACAACGGGAGGGGGTGAGCTAGGGGGAGCACTCGCTCCCGTCGGTCCCCTGATAATATCCATACCTATTTTACGTTACAGGTAATCGCCCTTTCTTTTACTTGCTTTTATAAGGAAACACATCTGAAGCATTCGTCTGTCACTATTCGTTTGAGCTTGTTATTTGGCTCCATATTTAACAAGCATATAGATAACTTCAAACACATTGGTCTAAAACACAAATTCCTACTTGTAAAATTAAATTGTAGTCTTGTGAAATATCAAGTACTTTCACCATGAAAAAAAATAAAGTCAGGCAATCTGAATATGGTTAAATGGATTAATCATTCATAACGTTTCTCTTCAAGCAATAAAAATGCGTGGAAAGTCCGTTTTTCCGTCTTGTGCTCGCATGATATAAAATGATAATAAAGTTTCTATTTATTGGATTTTAATGTTGCTTCCAGCAATATTTTTGAAATATATTTATGCTTGCAGTACCTTAACTGCCTTTGCTCGAATTTCAACAAACTTTTTTCAAATACTTATTGAATAGTACCTACATAATTGACACATACGGAAGAGACTTTTTACAGTCATCGTCTACATACATTGCTTCTTTAAAGCTTCAATAGCTCTTGCAATAGAAGGTCACTATAAAAAAAACAATATTCTAGTCATATAGTGATAACATATTTAGTCAAACTGAGCAACAAAGACAGAAGATTCACAAGTGAACGTTTTACCAATCACTCATCGCTGAGAAATCAGTTGTTTATACAACAGAGAATCAACAAAACACATCAATTTAAAATACAATTTGATTTGTACGTAAAATAAAGTGGAAAAACATCGGAAAGTATATTTGTCAATGTATCACAAAACATTTCAATAAAAATAGATTTAAAATCAGTTCGTTAGTCAGTAATATTGGTCTACGAGCATATAGTAGATTGTTGCCGTGGTTTAAAGCGACACGACAGACTTGATTTTATGTCCGTATTGCGTTTCTAAACCCTTCGTGATATGATGGCCGTTTGAAGTGTGACAGAGATTTTCCGAGTTATTGAATTATTGTGGCAGCCGTGTTTTATTACACTTAACAGCATGGGTACATCGAACTTTCCTCGCTTTATTACACATTACCCAATTTTTTTTTCATAAATATAATATTATAAATAAGTAGGTATGTAATGCACCGTACCTATTTATAAACAAATATACATTTGATTATGTTCTTATCGTCGCGTCGGTTCATTGTTCATGTCGTACTTCATTTTGATTTTCCCTACTTTTCTAATTCATGTTAAATTAAATTAAATTTAAATAAATTATTTCTTTAACTTTTATTAATCCTTTATTTCAAACTAAAACATGGTTTCAAAACAATTTGTTAAATTCTTTAGAAGTTTGCGACCGTTAAAAATTTGTGTAGGAATTCAATTTTAAAATGAATTAACGATTAAAAAACCTGTGGAACTTTATTATGAAGGTTACAAAAATAAATGTTTGATTTCAAAAATGTACTGGAAGATAGCGTATATAAGATATAGAATATGACACCTCACCTACATACTACGTAAGTATTAGAATTTAAGTAATATATAGCACATATCATATATTTCAAGGATGTGAAGCAAAACTATTAAAATGGTGTTTTAAACTGTGTACATCTAAATGTATGTTGTGCAAAACCCAATTCGTTAAGTTCTATTCACTACACGAATAAAAAAGTGTAATGCAGTATTGTTTGGATGAAATACATTAGTGGAAATAGTGGATAAGCTTTTGACGTAGATTGGTAGGTACTTTTATTCGGAGCTCGATATGTACGAGTATGTATTGGGAAAAGCCGAGCAATTTAACTAGTATTACTCGACTCGGCGGGCGGACGATTGTCCGGATAGTGGATTGGAAATGGAATATATTTCCAGTAATTGGCCGACAATAATACAATTCGGTGTTTTTTAGATATTGATTTTCAAATTTTAGAAAGAACTTATAATTTCATTGGACATATAAATGTCGATGGGCCATGTTATGTCATAGTGAGCCATGTTACATCACGGTGAGCAGTTCATTAAAAAATAAGTATTTTTAATCTAAATCTATTTTTATTAAAGTTTTTTTTCGTTCTTGGACTGGTAGAAGTGCATGCATAACATACATCCAAACAAAGGCGACTGACGTGGATAGGTTTAAAGATATCTAATTTATCTATCTAACATCGATTGTTTAACATTGCGTCCAAACTGTAGCAGTAGGTTCTTGCATTTAGGAAGTTATTAAAGGTATTAAACAAAAATATTTTACACGTTTTAGGGTTTCATTCCACAATCGCTTGCAGTTTTAACCAATAGGTATATTGATAATCAGATAACAAGTTTTTCTCTTTCTAACTTAAAACAAAAAATACTGAAATCACCATATTAGCGATAACTCACTACCGTCAAAAGAATCTCTGGACTTTACTCAATCGCATTTACTAACTAATAAATTTAAAATGTTCCTCTTGACATTATTAGTGCGTAAAGCCGTCTAGTTTCGGAAAATCGCTTTATTTTAAATAATACTTCACCATACAAATTATTGTTTTTCATAACATATTCATAAAAGCCAGTGGCTTATGACATAAAGCCACTATAATTAGTATTTTATGAGCAATAAAAGTTCATGAAATACATTCGTTATTTTATTATACAAACATTAAAATATAAATTAAAACTTACCTACCAACTCTTATGCTTCGTATACATCTGCGAGCTTCGTATACAACTGCCGAACTGAACCTCAACTTATGGGAAAGAAACGAAGCAACCGCAAATGGCGCGAAACGCCGCTTTCCCGTAATTCGTAGGGTTCGCGTTTCGATACATGTATACGTACCCTTAACATTTCACACTTGTACATAACAAAAACAATATTTTCCCGCCTATAATATTGTACATGGCCAATCAATGTAAATCAACCATATTTTAAAGAGGATAGGTACACAATCCTCTTCGAAAATAGGTACGTGTCGTTAGGTACTCAACTACATATTTATTTATTACTCAGACATTGCTTTTCTATTTAAAATTAAAACTTGCAAGAATAGACATGTAAAATGAGAAAAAAGGGAACCCACAAAGACGCTGCCTGCGAGTAGGTAATATAAAAATAATAATAATAGAAATAAACAAAACAAAATTCTAAAATACGATATCAAGCGAGTTGTAATGTTCTTTTTAAATGTGCGGTAAACTAATTTAATATTTTTGTGGAGAAGAGAAAAATAAAGTTTAATTATTTTTTTTTATATTTACTTTTTTTAAATACCAATAACAAGAAAGTTTAAAAATAATTTTAATTTTGAAGTTAAGATAATGCTGTAGTGAAAAATGAAACATGGACAGTGTTTCAACACCTAAATCATACAGCCTAATTCTATTTACTCCCCATAGTATGATATTTTATTAGCCATTTGTATCTTATATAATTAGCTTCCAGTTTTTTTTTCGTCTTGTGTCGGTAAAACATATTTGTGGGGGAACGTCCAATATTTTCCCGACGCTGCCCCAACCGCGCGTCAGACAAAATAGTCAAATTGAATCAATACGTTTTCGACATGTCTGTATGTTTGTTGCAGAGTAAAAAAGGGATTCGTAAGTGGCTTATTTGAGGATATTTCGTGCTTAGGGGTGGTGAGAGCTCAAATCTGGTTCTGACGGAGATCCTTCGTAAGCCCGGAATATCCGCGCTAGGATGTTGCTCCGTCTCCGCTGACACTTCAGCCCACTCCGGCACGTCAGCCATAAGGCGATTCCAAGAATAAATTCCAAAAAAACCTACAAAAGATTGTGACTGACTTGATGGTGAATCTTTTTATTTCCTATTGTCCCATTCGAAAAGATTGTGAACGACTTGATAGTAAATTTTTTAATTTTCTACTGTCCGGTGACAGAAAATTGTGAACAGTGGCTGCTCGTGACTTTTGGGTGAGATTATAGTGTAAAGTTTGAAAAATTCAATTTCATTGATGTTTTTTTTTTAATGATAAACTAATGTTTATAAGACAATCTTTTATGTATAGCATAAAGGATAACAAATAATTATAAGCAATAATTAGTGGCCTGAAATATCAATACAAAATGAAAATATCTCCCGAGTAAAAATAAATGCCGCCAACAGGAATTGAAATCACTGAGCTATGTCGGATTATTTTTAACCCGCCAAATGATTCAATATGTACTAGTACCTCAATCAACAATTACTGCTTATTATATTTTTTCTACCTGTAAACAACCAATTTTATTTTTGTAGGATAGGCTTTGTTAGTGCTAAATTTCTCACTAGATGGCGTCGAGACATATAATATCTTCATTTATTGGTTGATTGACATAGCTCAGTGGTTTCAGAGCACCTGACAGGTCATCAGAAGGTGCGGGTTCAATTCCCGTTGGCGGCATTTATTTTACTCGGGAGATATTTTCAATTTCAATGGATATTTCAGGCGACTAATTATTTATTATTGATGTTGTTTAGTCAAAATCTGTTTGTTATTTTTTTTCGAAAATTCGATTTTTTGTTTGAAGATTTTCAGGATTTTTTAGTTTGGCCGTACATAATGTCACTATCTTCACGTCTGTCTGTTTGTGCGCTTAGTTCTTCTAAACTATGCAACGGAGTTTGATAGGGATTCACTATCATTTAGAGAATTTCTTCCGAAAGTTTTATATTATGTATATAATACATGGATATTATATTCATTGAAGGTAGAGGATACATGGATATTATATTCATTGAAGTATTAAAAACCTTATATTCCTTAAAAAATACGATTTAAGATAATGGAAGACGATTTCTTAACAGAGCTTTGCACATTCTACGCAGGTTAACACGCAGGCAACTATTTTTAATTTTCTTTACTTTGTAATCATTATGAATAGCTAAAATCCAGTTAAGAAGTTATTTTTTTTAGTTTCTAATCATAATAAATATCGTTAAAAAGGCTATTTTATTTATTTTGTAATCATAATGAAAACTGTTAAAAGGATATTTTATTTATTTGTAATCATAATGAATACCGTTAAAAGGATATTTTCTTTAGTTTTTAATCATAATAAATACAGTTAAAAAGGCTATTTTATTTAATATGATTTAAAATTTTTTATTTAGTTTGTAATCATATTGAATACCGTTAAAAGTATATATTCTTTAGTTTATAATCATAATAAATACCGTTAAAAAGCTATTTTATTTAGTTTGTAATCATAATGAATACCGTTAAAATGATATTTTCTTTCATTTGTAATCATAGTAAATATCTTTAAAAAGCTCTTTTATTTAGTTTGTAATCATAATAAATACCGTTAAAAAGGCTATTTTATTTAGTTTGTAATCATAATGAATACCGTTAAAAGGCTATTTTCTTTAGTTTGTAATCATAATAAATAACGTTTAAAAGCTGTTTTCTTTAGTTTGTAATCATAAAAAATACCGTCAAAAAGCTATACATAAAATATTTTATATATCTGTAATTTGGTTCTTGACGTTGGTAATTATGTAAATAGGTAAAGAACTGTTACCTAACTAGTGAAAATTATTTTTTCTTGCCACTGAATATATATACGAGTTTAGCAGATCATCCAAATCAAGGCGCTGATTTTAAGTAGATACGAATTAACATCAAGTACCCACAACTACTTACTGTGGCAAGTTAGCAATATTGCCTACATGACAGCTGACAGGCGCAAATCATCGACTTATCAACTAAAGTGGTGAAGCGAATAAAAAATAAACACAAAGAAAAATACGAATTGTACAAAACCAATTATATAAAAAAACCCAGTGTTCAAAAAATAAACCGTCCGAAAAAAAGACATCTGAACACAATGATGCCTCGGATTATTGGAGAAAATAGCGTCTCAATTGAGGATGCAAACGAAACCTCATCGATTGCGTCATCCAAAGGTTCGTATGATACCGAAGTAGAATATCCTTGCACCTCAGGGGTAGGTGTGCTTAATGAAGCTCAAACACATCTGACAGCTCTACAAGATGTCTTGGCAGAGAAGCAGTCGAAGGTCTCAAAAGACCAGCAGCTGAGAATTGCCAGAAACGTGTCGGAAGTTTTTAGATACCTATATATATATATATATATTAAACAACTTATAAATATACTAAACAACTTCCTTTTTTAATTACTGAAATTGGTTTCGTTATAACGTATGCTAATATCTTAAAAGTCGAAGTTAAACATAAATAACCATTAAAACAATGGACAAGCAAATAACTCAAAATAATAAAATCCAACCAATGGTAGGAATGATCATGTTCAAGACCAATTCATCTTCCCTTTCGTAACTAACTGCGAGGTAGATAGGTGGGGAAGTAGTTACCTACCGATATAATGTATCTATAAGATACGGCCAGCTTGTTCCTCTTCTTACATCCCTCTGGATTCGACATCAATTATGCATTGATCTGAAGTCGATAACAGTCGCATACAACAAACACGTCTTGGCTCGTGTTTCTCCAAGGACGATCCTTAAGGCCGTACCGCTGGGCATTTTATGCTGAAAGGGAAAGGACATTAAAGTCCTACGACTTATGACGTTGGAACAAAAAACTATAACTCAACATATTCATAACAAACATTTTTGAATGATTCGAATATTGCGGAATGAGGTTCGAAGAAATGAGGTCGTCCGTTACGCGTAGAACTGGGATTGTATTGAATTTATTTATGAGACCTACAATTCGTTGTTAAAAGTTGTGATATTCGTTTTGTAAGTGTAAAAGCATCTAAGGACTACGAACTGAAGCCACTGCGTCGAAAGGCTTGGTTATCCTACCGTCCTTTCCTTAAGTCAAGACTATTGGTCGATCCCTTCCCAGATGTTTTTTTAAAAACTATAAACAGATAAACTACTGAACAAACTGTTAGACATTAGCGGCCTCAAGAAAGACAGAACGATGCTTACTAAATGGGGTAGAACCAAATGGTTGGTTCTAAATTATTAGAGACATTGGTTTTCATTCAAATCAATGTGAAGGTATTTATAATGTTCAAAATATGAAAAAAATCGACTTTTAGCCAAAATGAAAATTATCTTAGATTTAAAAATAAGTAAAAATCAGTAAGTATTTGGAACATAGGTATTAAAAATTGTATCAATTTAAAGACTATACAACTGATAATTCAGGGTTAAATCATGGCTTCGGTATGTTAACTACCCCCCCAAAACAGACTTCCTCTAGTGAGGCGGGTAAAAAAAACCATCTAATAAAAAATGATAACAAACAAAATAAAATGAACTCCCTGGTCGTCGACACTGAAACTGAACTATTTACGGGAATGGTATGAGTGCAGTTCCGGATACCAGTCTTCAGTCTTTACCGAGAACAATGTCCTAAAGATAGCCCTGAAAATAAAAAGCAATCGGAATAAAAAGAAGATTTATCACAGCCGATAAACTGGCCTAACTCGGCTCAGACGAAAACTGCCTTTGTGATGCGTCGAATCGCATTCGGCTTTACTCGGGCGCGTATGTTGCCTCTAGAATAACTCAAATGTTATTTTAAAGGAAGCTGTCATATGAAATTTCAAATGTTACTCTAATTTGTTCACTAGAGTTACTAGTTTTTATTTTTCCTAAAAAAAAAAAAACTAACTAACCATCACGCCGTTTCCCCGCAGGGGTAGGCAGAGAGGACGGACCGCCAAACAACTCGGTCTTGGCACACACTCCTTGCCTCATTCACATTCATACATCGTCTCATACATACTCTTCTATTATTCTGACTCTTGACATGGCCCGACTCGAGTATCTGATTCACTTGATCGTGCCATGTCTTCCTCGGGCGTCCCCGACTTCTGCTACCATTCACATTTGCATCATATATCCTCCTTACACTCCTATCTTCGCTCATTCGCTCTACATGCCCAAACCATCTAAGCATCCCTTTCTTAATCTTACTCATTACGCTTACATCAGCCTTGCACTCTTTGCGGATCTCCACATTCCTCACACGATCAAACATGGTTTTACCACACATACGCCTCAGGGATCTCATTTCAACAGCATTTAATCTACTTTCATCCTTTCTTTGCCAGTTCCATGCCTCACTTCCATACATCAAGGTAGGTACCAGCACTCCGTTGTGGACTTTTTTTCCTTTGAAGTTTAAGGTTCCTTTAAGTTTAAAGTTAATTCATTTTAAGTTAAAATAGGTACTTATTTCGTTCAACTATAATGGCGCTACATTCCAATTCAAACACGATAAATAATTTCTCAATGGAGTTAGATAGTTGTGCTTAAAACAAACCTTTTTGTTTATTATTTTTTTTGATAAATTAATGTTTTAAAGACAAGATTTTATTTATGCATAGCACAAAGGATAACAATTATTTTTATAAGCAATAATTGTTGTAACTCATCCACATTGAAAAAATCTCCTGATAAAAAATACATGACGCCAACGGGACTCGAACCGATTTTTTTATCGAATGGACACGGGTTCGAGTCCCGTTGGCGTCATGTATTTTTTATCAGGAGATTTTTTCAATGTGGATGAGTGTTTCAGGCGAACAATTATTGCTTATAAAAATAAACCTTTTTGTAATTAGCCTTTGATTTTCTGTATTTTAAAATATATTGTAATACGTACACAGGGTGTTAAGGGATGTCCTCGACTTATTTTAACCAGTGTTTCGTGACATTATTGGGAGTAAAAAATTTAAATTAAATTTTGAAATCCGGTGACATTTGTATGTGTTTTTTTTTATTCAACTTAAAATATTATAAAAATCAGTGGGTTAGGACAGTTAAGATCGGGGTGAGGGGTTGGTCGGTTATTAGGCTGAGTGACCAGTGATGACATGTGAACGATTTTTTTTTTCTTGCATTTGAAAAAAACATATCATTTGCATTTGTTACTCCCAATAATGTCAGAAATCACTCGTTAAATTAAGTCAAGTACTTAACACCCTGTATATTAAACAAACAAAAAATAACAACGAACCAAAAGGGTTTAAGCTAAAAGTTAACCAACTAAGCATTAAAATGATATCCTTTATTTCTTGTATATTTTATTTAACACCAACTTTAATGAACTATTATTAAATTTAACCTTCTACTAATTTAAAAAAATTATCTTCTGACCTTAGGTCTGTCGGATGTTGTTATTTTCTCTAATTTAATTTTTATTTTATTTTTTTTTATAGTTTTAAATTGTACATTCATTATGTATTGAAATAATTAAATTAAATGATACAATAATAAGTTAAAAATACAACACCCAATTTTTTTTCAATAATATTAATCAAATTTTAAATAGGTACACACAAATATTTTTACATGGTTTATTATAGAAGTATAAAAGTAAGTAGAAGCTCCTATTTTTCAACATACCATAATAAAAAACTTTCATAAGTATTTCAGTAATGCATCTGACAATTTAAAATAATGGAAAATAAAACATAAGGCGTGAATCTGACTAATTTTAGTAGAGATCCACCGTAAACTCAATACAATTAAAATTTAACTGCTAAGCATAGGTCTGGTGGACTCCATCTTTATTTTCTCTTATACCATAAAAGATAATTAATTAATATTATATATTGTTATTTCCAGTGGTCCCAAACCTGACTATTCTGCTTCTTTTCTTCTTTGTGGGTAATTTGACAATTGCAAAAAAATTATCTGTTGAATATCTCAAACACTAACGTGAAGTCCATAAGGTAATAACATTACAACTGATCTGAAATCTGTCTGTCACTACGGTAGGAAAACATATGTGCTGATGCGAGATCATCAGACTATTCCATATTATATATATATGATACTAGCATTGACCTTAGGTCTGTGAGACTCTGCAACTCTGTACTGCTATTTAACGGATACTTAATTATGTACAATTGAAACCTAGGAAGGTATTATTAGTATATTACTCCAATCAGCAGAAATGCGAATGCTTAGATGGACGGCAGGAGTATCATTAAAAGATAAAATTAAAAGCTCACGCATTCGTGGTAGCCTGGGTGTCACTGACATAAACAGAGCGCTAGAGGAACGACAGTTAAGATGGTATGGGCACATAAGACGGAGACCACCAGACCACACAGTGAAGCAGGCAATGTCTATAGAGCTTCAAAGACAGTCATCCAGAGGTAGACCAAAGAACTCCTGGATGACCCAATGCTCCAAAATCCTACAAAGAAACGGCCTAGATGAAAGCGACACTCAGAACCGAAGAAGCTATAACCTGAGAACGAGAAGAGCCGACCCCAACAGCCTACCTAGGCAATGAGTTGGGATAGTGCTAGGAAGAAGAAGAAGAAGAAACCTAGGAAGGTATGAAACCGTGCATAATTACAAAGTTGTGTTTATATTAAATATTGAATATATAAAAAATAATAAAATAAAAAATAAAATAAAAAAATAAATGGAGTTCTACAAATTAAACTTAATAACAATAAATACAAAGTTGTGTATGCGTGGAGTATGAGAGACTCCCAGAAGGTTAACAATAAAACGCGTAATATTTGTATAAAGTGTTTTTTTTGTTATTATTCAAATACGTTTATGATTCGGTTTCGAATGAGAATCTGGTTTAGATTGGTCATTACTACTAAGTTAGATACGAAAATACGATAATAACTGGATGCGTCGAATGTTAACTTCCAATTTTAAAAAAAAATTATATCCAAGCCAATGACCAGTGCTTTAGTGTTTAAAATGCCCACCAGCTTAGTGCTGCATTTGCGGGAATGTAATGCAGCCATCTATTAAGTTTATGGCACTATTATTACTGATAGCCTAATAGGTAGTGCACTCGTTCAAAAATAATTGAAAACTGATGGGAAGGCAGTAAAACCAACAACGCAAACCTTTACACTCTTATGGAGGTAAATTGCATTGCACTTTAGCGACAGTTTAGAAAATAAATAAAGAATTAGAATACTTACCGTACCTAGTGCAATGTTTTGCATTTAGGTAAAGTGTACTGGTTAGAAAATAATATATGTACCTGATTATTGACTGATTTTCTTCAATTTATATAATAATTTCCCTCTCAAAGTAAAAACTATAGCCAAGTTAGCGGATTTAAAAAAATATGTATAAATAAGAATTATTTGTACCGAAAGAAGTAACAATGCTCTTCCTTCATAGAAAAATATATGATAGATATATAAACAATTGGGAATTCTCGTGCATTTTGTAAATACTTTATTTCAATAAAGATAATTATTTTTGTAGTTGTTTTAAAAATTGCGTGCTATTTCGGCTCTGAAAACGGTCATGCGCCATTTTGACCGCTACGTCACAAGTGCTACGTCACACCTTTGCCGCTGCCGCCGCCATCGGTTTGCAGGATCTACTCGGGCCGGTCAACAGTGACGTCATCGTTCGCCCTTGAACGCTTGATCAATCACCGAGCGTTTTTAGCTGCATGAAATATTTCGTTCGCGCCTGTTTTTAAAGTCATTATAACTTTAATAAATGATTTTTGAAAATTATAAAAACTATGTATTCTTGTGTCTGAAGTGTTTCTACATGTGAATAATTAAATAATAAGTGATTTTTTGGTGTGAAGAGAATTCCCAATTGTTGAGCTTTATCCAGGTCTTGGTGGTGGATGGGTCTCTCCACCAGCTGCATAGCAGACCAGATCGAGAGAGGCTGGTTGTGGGAGGCCCTCCGACCTATCCAGCCAGACTCTATCGATTCATTGCCTTACACCGCAGGGGGAGGGATGGATTCATACGTCATTCCTAGACACACTGAAACCTAGATTCCTAACCAACCCTCATATATTTTCCTTCCCAGAACTTATTAACCTTATTTTACTTAAACAGACCCTCCACACAGCATCCCCGAAGGTGACATGGGTTGTGATGGAAATTAATTTAATCAAGGTCTCTACTAAATAAAATTATCTTTGAATTTTTTGTATTTAAAATAAACATTGATATTTCTACATTAAAAAGTTAACAAAAAAACTTACCGGAACATTTTAAAACGAAACGTCCATAATTTTGAAAGAATTCGATATTTAGAAAACACATTACTTTTTCGTAGGGAATTAATAAGAAAACTTTTGTCACTTCAATTTTTATGCCCTTTATATATTAATAAAAATTTCAAAATCTCGCCAATTTGTAATAACACACATACACATTTTGTTCGATTTTTTTCCATGTTATCATGTAAATATTTGAGACAAACTAAGAAGAATGATGATTTATCTTTCCAACGATGAACAAATAACGTATCTACGCATTATAAAAAAACGGTCAGATCTGTCCTTCAGAGCCTCTAGAGGAATATGATGTTTGTGGCTAGTAATGTTCTTCCCGGGCTTGAAGGGATTATTTGTACTATAAAACTTTCTCCAATAAAAGGAAATTGTTCAAATCTCAGACAAAATAATGGTGGAGAACCGTTTTTCAAGTTTTTACCTATAAATAAATTTATAAAGGAACATAGTGACAAGGAAATTAATAAACAAAAGTAAGTCAAATGTGGGTCAAAGTGGAAGCTGCAATATTTAACCATTGTTTTCTTTGGTGTCAATCGAAGTCACGTGGCATTTCTCATGTGGTGCTGGCATTTTTCAAAATAACATAAATTCTATCATTTTTTTTTTTTAATTTCACCTTATAAACATGTTGAAAATATAACATAGCCATGAAACAACAACAACTATAAAATGGAACTTCACCTGTACACACAAGCTCAGCTAAAATATCGGGGTATACAACATATATAATGTATATTATCTGGGTTTACATCTTATATAATATACACTATCGGAGTATACAACTTATTTAGTATATATTATCCTGGTATACAACTTATATAATATATATTATCTCGGTATACAACCTATATAATATATACTATCAGAGTATACAACTTATACTATATATATATATTATCGGGGTATACAACCTATATTACATATGTATATTAACGGGGTATATAAATTGTTTAAAATGTATTTACATACAATATTTTATTTTATTTTCTATTCTAGATTTTATGTTATGAAGAAATTTAACTGGTTTATGGAACTAACTAACATTTCATATAAATTATTTTGAAAAAAATACTTAGTCATTTTAAAAAATTACATTACTAACTACCACTGGAATATAATATATAGAATATATAACATTCTTTAAAATAATGTAACTATTTTCAAAAATGGCCATATAAATAAAAATTAAATGGTTTTATTTCTGTCGTATATATCAGCAATTATTATTGTTCACTTTCACAATTTTGGTTTTTCCAGTCGATAGTTATGCGAGTAGTTCTTCTATACGGTACAAATTTTCTAATTACCTATTGTCATTATTTATGCATCACTTCATGGAAGTGACGTATGAACACTGGGCGTGTTTGATTGCATTAGGATCGGGCATTATGTGCGTATGAACGAATTAATAATAAAGGTAGTCGCATGTCATCCCATGAAACCGTATAAGCTGGATATATTGATATTATGACGCGCCGTCGATTCGGTCAATATGTGAACACATTCCACTCACTACTAATGGCATAATTATTATAGTAACGGGTTAAAAGTATTGACCGTGGACCGGTGATTTTAGGTTCGATTCTCGACAAAACAGTGGAGGTAGAAATAAATAAACTTCATTTTTTATTTTTCGGAAAAGATCCAAACTCGCTTGTTTTGTCCTCCATGATAACATTGACAATTTATTTCTCTTGTTATCTTCTTAACCAACAATCAGGGTAGAAGCATAACTTTGTAACATTTTTACTGTATTCAAATTAAAGTATACTTAAATAAGTGTTTTTTCCTTAAATAATTAAATTAGCCCATCTATGAAAAAGCACGTTGTGAATTATTTATTTTATTACCCTATTTTTTTAATATTTCCTTAATTTGTAGGATTCTATTTCAATTCAAAGTTTTATTTTATTTATACTATAATGGCAGGATTTTTGCAGTTGAAAGTGTAAATAATTTTTTCATCAAGATCATTGCCTTTAAAAAAAAGAAATCTACCTATCGAATGTTACCAGACTTGAAAAATTACAACACTTTTCGAATGACATTATAAAAATTACGAAACTTTCAAATGACATTGTAAAAATACGAAACACATTTTACTATAATACTAATCTAACAAAAAATGCAGTACAGTAAATAAAAAAAGGATAGCCATTCAAAGAATGTGTGTATGAACGGACCGCTAGAATGTGTTTACTGGGCCTAGTTCACCGAAAGCACGCATGTTGTCTAATATAACATTTATATAGCACAGTAAGGTACCTTCACTCCATTAATATATCTAAGCCTCCGTCAAACTTATTAACAAATCAAATAGGTAAACATTTTCAATAAATAAATATTAATTAAAAAACATATTTTGGTAACTACTTTATGGCTTGTCTGATAATATAAGTAGTTCAAATCATTAATTAAATTTCGTTGAACTTTAATAAAGTTACGCAAAATTCAGGAATATTGCACATTACTTACCAATGTACCCATGCACAAACAACCGAAATTAATATTGGTACTGTTAGATATTTTATAAATTAAATATGTTAATTCCCGTTATTAATTAAATTTTGCTAAATTATGATCACGACAATTTCAAATTCAAAATTTATTTATTTTAGGTAGGTACAAAAAAAAATTGCAAGGAAAAGTTTATCTAATTACAATACCTTCAAATACTATAGGTTTGTATTAGGTATAATAAAAAGAAGAAAAAACAGTTTCGAGGTAGGTGGATAATACCATTCGTGGTAGTTATTCCTTTGAATGAACACCCAGAAAAATGCATAATTTCTAACATAAATAATTACTAAATACATACATTTTTAAATACATCTATTTGAATTTATATTTTGTTAATGAATAAATTAATGAAAGTGAATAAATTAATGAAAGTGAAAAACTAACCCACATCCCGACCCCGACATCCGACCGAGCAGAAACTCGCCAGATAGAATTATTGTCGATGACAATGCATTCTATCAATGGTGGCATCACGCACACATACAAATTACAAACCATTAATCTGTTTTTTTTTAATGGGTACGTGTAACTACGCGAGTAGGTATATGTATGTTAGAAAGCATCCTGATGGGTCATTTTGTACGCAAGAGCAGATTGAAAACAGAGTGATAACTCTTGTATCTATGCACGTATGGGTCAAGTGTACGCAATATACATGGATGCAATCTTTTTAATATAACTTCTTAACTTGATATTCTATAGTTGAAGAGTTTTAATTAAAAATCCTACGTGACTCTTTAGTCCTCTAAATATGTACTAATAATTTGTAATATATTTCTTAAAACTATTTTTTATATTTATTTTAAGCCTATCCTTAAGATACAAAACTTACAAATCTATTAAATATATAGGTAGGCACGTCATTTATTTAGTACAATATTTAAATGTTTTTATAAAATATAATAATAGATAAGTTTGGCTAAGGAATGAACAGTACCTATCTACTCGGAGAAAACTTCCTGATAAAAAAATTTGCTAATCTCTTAATCGTAGTCCTGTTAAAAATGGGATTGTATGCCATTAACGAATGAATTGATAGTTATCCTGATAAACTTTAGGTAAAATATCAATGTTTTATCACGATGTCCGAACACGTGTTCTTGATTTTGTGCATAAATAATGCATAAAAAACTTGTGAAAAGCAAGTTCACATAAATGTTGGTAGCAGGAAATCCAACGGCACAATTCCGGCACGCGTATATTTCCCGACGGCAATCGACGCTTTGGTATAATATGAAGGTATACACATTTTCTCCTATATTTATGTGTATATTTTTCATGTTTCATTGATTTCGCATGTTAAGTTAATAAAAAGGTAGAAACATACTTATATATAGTATGCCTTAAAACTTTTCTAATATAGGTACTTACCTAATAATAATAATACAAACCAATTTGGCTTTCATAACCTAAAAGGAAATCTGTATAAAAAATATTCCATTCGCCGACGGTAGGTAACGATTACAGTAGCTACCTGTTTTCTTCAAATGCATAAGTTTCAAAGAAATAATATATTAATTTTCTCACATAATATCATCTATTCCATGTTTTGTTAAAACAAATAGGTATATTTTTTCAAATCTTCCATTACCTAAATAACAGCAGAACTTAATTATTTTACGTTTCTTCGTGAGGTATCATTATATCTTCAAAATTTCTGATAAGTAATAAAAAAATGACTGAAAAACTATTTTATATTGGTAAGTATAATGAGCGTTTTTCAAGATGATTTTTTAATCTATTTTCCATGGGTCGTCTTTTCGTATGATTTGGGTTGAAAAAATTTTTGCACCGATTTTCGCACAGTTTAAGATGGCGGACATTATTTAGCAACTTCACTGAGAAAAAATGAGTGTTGCTGATTTTTTTAAATCTCTTTAAATTATTGAAAATCCGGTGAAAAACGGGACTGCAAGCAGCTTCCTGATAAAGTGCTTGTAAATTCATAATAATATGACTACCACAACACGGGCATTAACCTAGTGTGATAGTCAAAAGAAAATGTACTGCATCGTCGTGTAAATTTTTATTAAATAAAATAATAAAAATATCGGAATACTTTTTCATCCACCTGTAATTATTTGAATAATATATCATAACGAAATGAAAAAATTGGTTGTTTATGAGCAGATGTTCGGACATCGTTGTATTTTACTTAAAGTTTACATCAGGATACCTACCAATTCATTCGTTAATGGCCTACAATCCCATTTTTAACAGGACTACAGGAAAACGAATAATTTCAAGAAATTCTTAAAAAAATTGCAATATTTTTTATTTGTAATTTTTCTCCGTGTGTCATCTGTCGTTGTTTTATTTAACTTTATGTGTATGTATGATTTTTGCAGGTTTTTATTTAGTTTTATACCTATTTAAAATATTGATAAAAATACTATAATATGTGTTTATTTATTATTTTTTTTTTATAGTGAATACCTCACAAGAGTCCCAACTGCTCCCGTCTGGAGCCAGTGAGACTATGGCATCCCCAATTGGGGGATGTTGTGAGGCTGAAGGTAAGTGAGGAAGGGAAAGAGGAAGGTGGGGAAGTACCTGGCTATTCAGATCTAGTAACTAAACACGGCTAAAGCCATTTGGAGCAACGTTTCAATTCTGAATGGTGGTCTTACACCAGGGCGATACTGGTAGTATCTTCCACTCTGGAACGTGCCGCAAATATACTATATATTATTTTAATTAATTAATTGTGAAATTACACAAATTAATCAAATAAAAAATTTTTGCGCACGCCGGGTTCGAACCCGCGACCTTCGGAATGGCAGTCCAATGCGTTACCACTGGACTATGCCGGCCGACACTGATTACGAACGTGTATTACTTTTCGGAATTGTGAAATTGGCGTGTGTTTTTAGTGATTTGTTGACGGCAACGGCAAAAGCAAATGACAGATGCTTACATTTGATCTATGATTACGTTCAAGGTGTTGCCATTATTAGAAGATTTAGTACCAATTCAAATATCTGTGTGAAATTGTAAATCAAAGTATTTTTAGAGATCAGTATGTAGGATTCAGAGTCGGAGTAGAATTAATTCTCGGTAGGTATTACATCTCTTCATCAAAAATCGAATTGCTTCCTCGAAATAGTTTTCCGATAATTTTAGGTAAATAAATTATTTTTGTAGGTATTTCTTAATATTATTTTGACCCGTCCACCAATTTCTGTCTCCCTCACAACATTGTTTTGTCAGCATTACACTGACACCCAGTATAATTCTTGAGTTATATCACACTATAATTCCCAACTAGAGCAATAATTTAAACGACTGATGCAAGAAGAATCTTATACATTTCTTTAATTTTCACCATTTTAATTGATTAGGTGTATGAATGTCAACAAAAATATATATACCACAATCGCAATCGCCACTTGTGTCACTTCCAGTGGTGGCTCGTGACTTTTGGGTTACTAGAGTGCTAATATTACAAAAATGGCATTATTAATGTTGTTTTAGCTGAAAACATTTTTTTTTTGAAAAGTTGACTCTTCGTATGAAGATTTTCGGGAAATCCGTGCGGCGCACGGCTAAACTGAAATTTCCTGAAAATCTCCATACAAAAAATAGATTTTAATAAATAAATAAAAAATCGTTTTCAGCCAGAACAACATCAGAAATGCCATTTTTAATAATATTAGCACTCTAGTACACTCAAAAGTCACGAGCGGTCACTTCTACTGACTAATATATAATTTGGTAGGAAACCAAATAAATTTTAAATTTAAATAATGTTTCAATTCAATTGAATATTTCTAAATCAAAAAATTAACATGAACACATATTATAAATAATAAGTAGACTAATATAGTAATAGGTAGGTAGGTAAATACTAAAAATAATTTTTCCCGTAGTGTATAATTATTATTTCAAAGATTTCTATATATGTATATATGTATAGCCTATGGATAAAACAAAGTTATTGGTTACCTAAGTACCTACCTAATACTTAACAATAATTAGTTAGTGCTATAATTTTCATCCCATTTGTTAATTATAAAGGTAGTGTAGGTAAATATTAGCTATTTTGAAATAAAATTAAGGGATTTTTCTCGACACGTACTGTTTGTTTATTATTTTCATCTTGAAAGCTAATTATTGCCCTTTGGCGAAAGCAGTAAATTGAAGTTATTGTAGACACAAGCCAATAAGCACTATTAATTAGGCAGGAAATAATAAAATTGTTGTATAGTCACAGCGCTACAGTGTAATCAAATATCTTTTAAAATGTGTTGTTAATACTTAATAGGTACCCTGATAAATATTTCAAAACAAACATGTGTTGATGTCTCTCTTGGAAAGTAAATAATGATACTTTAATAAAGGTAGGTATTTATTTGTCAGCAAACAACTGTGGTTAAGCGTCGTATTCACAGGTTACACGCAAAATAATAGACAGTTGGGTGGGTGTAATATTGCAGAAGGTAGGAATATTAATAATTTGTGGTTAGGTAGGCATGTACCTACAGGATGCAGACACAATGGTAGGGGAGATATGGTTAAGGGTATTATGATGGAAGGAAGTTAGACACGTTGTTTATATCTCAGGTAAAGTGTGGTAGATGGAAATGGGGTATATACACTTACCGATGGATTGGGAACGCAGCGCCGCGGATCGGGGCTGCGGTACGTCGGACTGTAGCGGGCGGGGAAGCAGCCCGGGGGGCCCATCAGGCCCCCGCCCGCCTTCATCTTGTCCGGGGAGTACATGGCGCAACTCCCCCAAGGGTCGTCCTCCAACTTCAACACCTTGGACGGTGAGTGGTACTGGCGGTCGAAAATCTTGAGTCCTTTTGTAGACGCGCGGGGAAAAGACGAGGGCGCGGCGCTCCTCTACCAGGACGGACCTGGTCGGGACTTCTCCGTCAGATCAAACGACGCTCCTGCGACCAGCCTAGACCTAGACCATCCGAGTATTCTGTTCGTTAGTATCACCTCTCACGTCCATATATTCACTGTTTTAATGGGGCATGAAATCTAATGGTTAATTTACGTACATGATTAACCGGTAGTTTATTTTTAATAACTTAACTCGAGTCTTTTTGGCGTGATTCTAAAAATGTACTTAGTCCCATAGACCTGATGTTTCACTCGCTGTCAAACGATTTCAGATTCTATAGAATGTCACCGTCATCACATTTGAATTGAAACTTGTGAGTTTTGATATAAACATGTCCTGCATGGGACACGCATGCATTCACCCGATCGGATTAACCAATGGGTTTACTAAGAGCTTCACGTAATAATATTTGCAATGCGCATCGACAATCATATCAATGCTCCGGCCACCTGGAGGGTTGCTTGAGATCGAGAGCGCGCGAGCTGTCCGGTACAATGGCTGTGGAAGAGTGCGGTGCTTGCACCTGTTTCTGTCGTGAGAGACTGAAGCGGGCGTCCATGGCGAGAGCCCCGTGACGTCACTTGGCGCCGCGGCGGCGCGGGCACGCCCCCTACCCCCTCCCCCTGCCCGAAACCCTACCACCAAGGGGCTGAAAAGCTCTCAGCGCTTAGGCTGTTCTAGCTCCGTGCCGAACCCGAGAACGGGCGGGATCGACACAACGAAATAAGCGCAAGTAGCATTTAACTCACGTCCCTTACGCCTTTTAGTGTGGGCATCTTTCGCTTGGACCCACCCGCGGAAGAAGGGCGTAAGTACGCTGAGCCGGGGAGCGGGCGCGCCGTTCTGCTGCTGCGCAGCCTAGGGGATGGTCTCGCGGCACAATGCCGCGTATTGTGGCCGCCGCTTTGTTTTGCCGTCTCCGTCGCACATCGCATCCCTGTCTAACCCCCTCCACCGACCCCTTTATGAGCTACACCGAGCAGAGCATGTTAAACCTACTTCTGGCGTAATTAATCTCTTTACAAACTTTTCTCAAGACATTAAATATTGCATTAAACTTCTCCCGTTTTCCGTTAAATGTTGTAAATTTTAACTAATGTTGATACATTTATCCTTGATGATACTGTAAGGAGTCGTTTCTTGGAAATTGTTTTATTTGTTTATCAAAATAGGTCCATGAAGTTGGGGTTAGTGGCGCATTGGCGTACATGAGGAACGGGAGGCAACATCCACCTACTTACTACCCACTGCTAACACTTACCTTACGGCGCTACGAGTTGAGAGGTTGTCTACGTAGGTGTCTACCTTCTTTTTAATATATAATCCTACAAATTACAAATGTTTACTTCGTTACTTCAATATCGCATGGAGTGCTATTTGTAAATATAATACTAAGGTAAGATCGTTTTTTTCCTTATACTTAATAAATATCCGACAAAATTTAGTTCTGAAGTCGAGTTGTAAGTTGAAACTATTAACCATACTGAAACTATTAATCACACTAACAATAGCCTTTTTAAATAATGTGCCAGGACTACCAAGTTAAGTAGGTGGATATTGAATGATATATTTCCAATTTTATTTTATTTTATTTACATCCGTATCCCATATAGGTAGGTACTAAACTATCACATGAATTACCGATTTCGGTTGTCAAGGAACTCAAATTTTACTTTTAATTTAAGTGTCATTTCATAAATTGGATTTGATTATGTGAAAAATTCAGACAAGCAATAATGTAGGTACCTGCCTAAACTCTTAGTACAAGCGGGAAACTTGTAAATCTACATCACACGGGGAATCGATTTTGCAAAATAGGTTTTTGATTTGGACTTTCGTTTTCGAGTAGATTGAGTCCGATGTTGAAAATTTTAGGGTAAAATTTGAAAAAAATCAAGTCAAAGCGTAGACCTGGCTTCGAAAGTTTTTTTTCTACCTACTACTACATAGGTGTAGTTTCTTCGTTTTGTAAAGATTTTAAACGGAAAATATTTTTGCATCATCGTTGTTCATATCAATTTTACGAGTTCTAGCCCAACAAAACGAAAATATCCTTGGGAAATTTAATTTTGGTGTATATTTTGATGCGACCAAGCCAACTATCCGGATGGAAAAAATTCAGATTTAACTAAACCAGAGCTTAATGTTTTATTAATACATTACAATATTCTGTTCTAGGAAAGGATTGCATGAACAAAATTAGTGTAATACCTTTTTTGTAAACCACTAATTTAGACACTTCAGTGAAAACCTTCAATTGATTATGTTTTTTATACACAATTATACAAATAGTTTATTAATATTATAAACTTTTGTTTTTTTTTTTAAATTAGGTAGGTTGGTTCCTACCATTAAATTTTTCCAGACCAGTTGTGCTTGGAGAAAGTGGGAAGCTTAGACAATTTCCTGCTTATAGAAAAGTTAATTTGGTAATGTTTTATCCAGTATGTCCACGGCCATACTAATTGGAAATGCTTCCCTGACGTTTCTCTCACCAGGGCGATTCTGACAGCAGCTTCCTCGATGGCAGTTTGGTGGAGAGGCGGGTGGTAGATAATGGGGGGGGGTGTGTAACATATCCCGGCACGAGATAACAGTAGCTTAGCGCGCCGACACTTCCCGAATGTTGTGAGCCCGAACCCCCCGAGGACTAGCAGAGGGAAAAAATCCCTACTGCAGAGTGCCGCCGCGAAATCTCTCGCGGATATGCCCCCGTATCCTTTGATCCTTGGCGCTTTATTCCGCGCCGCGCCTACTGCATTATCCTGCGCGGGGGCGAACTGGATGCTGGTTATACCCTACACCCCTAAGAGTCTGCAAATGAATACACAATATCGTATTCATCGAAAAATTAAACAATATTTCGTTTTGAATCTAAAAACAAGTTTCACATCCACTAACTAACCAGCCATCATACTATTTCCCCCAGGGGTAGTCAGAGAGAATGGATTGCCATACAGATCTAAGCTGTTTTTGCCGATATTTTTTTTCCTTCATATAAATACTTACACCGTTTCATACATTCTCTTGTGTTATTCCGACTCTTGACATGACCCGACTAAAATTTTATTTTGCCATTCTTTTCTATTTTCTCCCGGAACAAGTTTTTTTGATTTTCACTAATAATTATCGAACGCATCATATGTGGTTATCACATCGCCTCAGGGATCTCATTTATCTGCCAGATCCACGACTCACTGCGTGCAATAGGGTTGGTATCAATATTAGTTTGTGAACTCGCTTTCTCGAGTGGATCATGTCAACAACAGTCAGAATAATTCAATTTTATGTTTGAGAAGTTGCACCAATGAGAATGATGCGGGAGATTGTGTCAAGAAACAGTGATTATTTATATCACCTCCCACAGAAAAGTCCTTAAGGAAAACAACTTCCCTCGGGGCTTATGCCATCTTTGAAGATACTGTGTGAAGAGTCTTATAAAAGAAAGGAAGGAGAGGAAGTTCTGGGAAGGAAAATTGTATGATAGATCTGAGGGACAATGTTTCCAGGAGTTACGGACATATGAGTCCATCCCTCCCATTGCAGTGCAGGGTGATGAGTCGGATAGGTCAAGGGGTCTCCCGCAACCGGTCTCTCCCGATCTAGCCCGCCACTCACTTGGTTTACAGATGTATGCGTCGCCAAGACTTTAACAAACCTTACCGCCATGAACCCGGACACCCCTGCTAAGTCAGCCTTGTAAGTAAGTGTAAAAAGTAGTGACCCAGTTGGGGTATGTTCTACCTTTGGCAGATGATTGTTGTTCCAACGAATAGTTCCTTCCAAATTGTGTGATATTATAATTATAAGGTACTACAAAATATGAATTCAGCCCTGTCTGCCGGCGCCGGTTAGGGGGCGCAACTTTCGATTAGCTCTCTAACAAGCTAGCGATCTCCGGGAATTCCCAGTGGATCGGGAGTATTGCGTACATATGATATTACTGTACTAATGGTTGGAACAATAATACACTGTTTACTCGGCGGACCGTGGCAGCGGAGACCGGAGACTGGAGCAAATCTTCTTGGATTAGGCGACTCTGATTCAAAGGACACTCGGCGGGAGCTTTGGGACCTTTGTGTAGTGTGCTGTGCCTATTCTGTATACCTATATATCGTCGCTGTGAAATCAAACCGGCATATCTGCAAAATGCTTGTTTTTCACCAGAGCGCTTTAAAGATTTCGGATATGATATTTTCCTTTTAACGTCCGTTTGGTTCACCTCAAAGCCACCTTATGAATGAATAAAATTTAGACGAATACTGCTTATTGAAGTAGTAGTTGCAAATAAATCTAAAATTGCTTAAATTAAGAGTAAAATGCAGATATGCCAATATGGCTTTAAAATCAGTGTAAAATTTGCATTTGTGTCACAGTGGCTTCTTCTTTTGGAACCTGTTTAAAGTATAAAAAAACTCAATGTTGTCAATGAAAAAATAATTTATTGCTTCACAATTTTTTTTATAAACAATTAACATAATACTGCTTTTTCCTTTGCTGGTAACTTCACAGTTTCCCAATCGTTTATGGAAATCTGAATAAATTGACGGTATTATCCCGGCGGTAACTAACTTTAGGATACCATTTTTCTTCTTCTCATCAATGGTCTCTTGGAATAAGCTTGCATCAGAACAGGATTCACGCTCCTATTGCCCCGTTTATTCCTTTTCTTTGCCTCCTCCCAGGCATGTGATCCGTAGGAGGTTTTGAAGTAAAAGTTGCCGTCGTAAATGAGACAAACATCACACTGATCTTTCTTCGGTGTGAAAGTTTGTATGACTTGAAAAAACCTCTGTACTGGTAGAAGCTGATTCCTGCAAGGTTTGACTCCTTTCTTTCTTTTAGATAATTTCTGTGATTGGCGATAGATTTTCCACCATCGATATACTCCCGAGAACTTTGAGATCTGTAGTAATGACTGGGAACACTTGAGTTTACAGTTGTGGCAAGGAGGCTTCATGCTTCGTTGGTTCACTCTTCCACGGGTTTTAGACTCGTATTCCTCACCGCAGTTTCGCATCTCTCAGTTTGCTAAAGTTTTTTTTGTTAAATTTGCGTATTTTAATTTATTTTTTTAACCGGGAGAAATCTTACCCGGGTCAGACATTTTGGCATATATGCCGGTTTGTTTTAGTTGAGGCTGCTATAAACGCTTTTTTAAGTGCAAACCGGATTATCTGCCAATAAGTCATACAATAAGTCATATCTGGGTAGTAATAAAAATGTACTATTGTGAGATAATCCAGTTTTACTTACATGATGGACGTATTTCCCCCTTGAAAGTTTTGAAGCAACTGACGTATTGCGGAATAGGTCTGTCTTCTGCTAAAAAAAATGACGATTCACGCGTAAATGCATACCGGCCCAACGCCATCTGACAGATTTTTATTCAACTATACGACATGCCGGTTAGACATAAAAATAGAAGGGAAAAAAAGACATTTTTTGACACCAATAACTCAAAAGCTCCATTTTTGAATATATGCCGGTTTGATTTAACAGCGACGATATATCTACCTACCAATTTCATGTATAATCCCTATGCCCACTATGTTCTTTGTCTGAACGTGAACATGTTAATGTTAAGGTTTATCATGAGTCCTGAGCCATACGAAAGTACTTTTAGAGTATTCGATAAAAAATACTATCTGGCTAAAATATCCCTCCACTCTGTAGAATACATGGTTCAAAAGTAGTGTTGACTTAATTAAATTTATAATGAAAATGTTAAGCAGATTGAAACATCAAAAAATAACCCGTGAAAAACATTTTATATATTACATCTATTTTAAAATGACTTTTAAAACTTAAAAAAAATAGGTTTGACTGAGGATTGAACCAACCTCGCAAAATGCCGATCAAACGTTTATTTCTTATTGAAATATCATCTGATTTCAGAGAAATACCCATATGTCCGCTTGTGTGTACGTGATTGTCACCTGTCTTGATAGAATGTATTGTCATCAACAACGAGTCTCTTTGCGGAGTTTCAGCTGAATCGGATGTCGGGAAGTGGGTTAATTTCCGCTTCCAAGATTTGCATTCATCGAATACAAAAGTGATATTCAAATATATGTAAAAAGGGTAGTACGGTAATAATTATTAGCAAATAGAGCTATCGACACGTTGTTTTTCATTCGGGTTTATTTTTGTCATGTAAAAATATTTTTTTTATATTTATAGATTTAAGGTATTATTTAATGGTTTAGTCGCACTATAGATACAATCCTTATTTTCAGACATATGTATGTAGGTACATATTAACTGATTTCACTCCTTTGCACTGTTTCTTTCATATTTTCATGAAATATCACAAGCAATTCACCTAATAAACTTACATTTAACGAAGATCTTAATAATGTTTTCCATGATTTTGTTTGACGTGATTCAGTTAATTTCAATTCAGACATGATTCAGTCGGCCTTACAATAAAAAGCGGTAGAGCATAATTAAGGCGATGCACTACGTCGTGTAATATTTTAAATTGAGCCGCTATCAATAACAACCCTTACGTAGATGGCGATAAGGTATAAACTCCCGCTTAACACCATCCGCCTGTTTTGATTTATGCAAGAAAAAAACATGGCCAAAAAGTGCCTTTTATGTTATTTTGTGGATGTTTAGGCAAAAATATTTTTTTTTTCGATCATTTTATAAATAACTTAATTTGCCACATTATACAATAAAATTATAACCGAAAATGTGTTTGTAAGTAGGAGATTTTGAACTTTAAAGCAGTTTTCATAGGCCTTATACATTATTTTTTTCTGGCCTTATAAAAAGACTTATCCAAAAAAATACTCAATTATTTCAAAGGCCAAGATGTATTCTACTCGCAGTATTTAATGAAAGCATCTGAAACATTTCTAGGCGACCAAATTTTCAAACCAAAAGCACATGATTTTGCATTACTACGCATGGCATCGCCTTAAACACTAAAGTTCGGTGAAAATCCTATTGAAGTTATGCTAATATCCAAGAAATATGAAAAAACCGACCCATTGTGAAATAATAACAGAATCTTAACTTTGAAATTTTGATGATTTGATTGACGAATGACACTAAATATGATTTTTTTTCACAATTTTGTTTTGCTTCTTCAGTTAGCCATATGAAAGCATTAGAATAAATTTGAAAATTCACATTCACAAGTCCGTGAATGAAAACCTTCGCTGAACCGCGCCACTGTTAGCGTAATCTGACATTCCCTCATACGGGGATCTCCCTCGACAAAGGCCATTGTATTGCGTCAGCGGACTTGTGCCAATATTGTGAGCCACTTGTAGTGGGGCGCAGAATGAGCCGGCCGGCATTATGAAGCATACTCGTGTACTGTAGCAGCGCCATATGCCGGGCTAATTGAATTATGGGTACCGCGGATATTCATATGCTCATGCCCTTATTCATGTTTGCTCGATGCGCTCTCGCTCCATTTCACTGTGTGCTCAGTTTAATGGCGTATGATTTTTATTATCTCTTGACTTTTGTTAACATTACGAACTGACATGATTTGAACAGGATTTGCGTGATCTTGAATTTCTATGTAAGTATGGGGGGGAACATTGTGTGGGAGCAACCTAAAAGTTTTCATCAACATTACTAACATAAATTTTAATTATCTCGCATTATGAATACAGAAGTATTTGCATGAATTTGAATTTCTTCATAAGTATTTGGGGAAAAGAGATCCTGTTAAAAACAGAGATTTTCTTAAGAATAATCTTTTCTTAACGTTAACGTGAATTTAAGTACGAAAGATGTATAAATCTATGGATGGCACAATTGATTATTGATTTGTGGTACAGCGACTCTTGCATGACTCTTCTAAAGCATGGTAAGACTCGACGCCGGGACGACGCTCTTGTACGGGAAAACGTTTCATTCGGCCAGCCTCGTGACTCCTCGGCTTTTTTCTGCCCGGCCGCCAAGACTCCGTGCTCTCCTCTCTAGACAGGTCTCTTCATTTGTGGATATCGGGGTGAATTTAAAAACAAGAGCATATTTAGAGCATAATAATTCAAGTGTTTATTGATTTTAAATATGAGTGACAGTGAAAATGAAAGATTATCACATTTAAGTGAACTGCTCTCTGTTAAAAATATACATCAATTTCGATGTTTCACATCTGCCAGGCGTCTCGTAACGGCTATTTTTTTTTCTTAGATAGATAGGTATGGCAGGTTTAGCAACATTATAGTGTGATCTTATCATAGTCGCAGCGTTACACTCCGGCTCCTCCAGTTTTCCAGTCATCCGTCATTTCCGTTCAACCCCACACAACTGCTTCTGGTTGCTATATATATATATATATATATATATATATATATATATATATATTTAAATATAAAATATTTATATATATTTTGACAACAATGGACTTCTAGTAGGGTTCCACTTAAAAGCAATGAAGTAGTCGAATCAACAGTTAAATTTAAAAATCTAAGAAATCAGGATTTTAATTAATTTAGTTCTGTTTTGTTATATATTTTACTTTGACAAATAAATTACACGTATTGTATGGAACTGCAGCTGGGATAACACCATCCTTCCCAAGATCTGGAATAAATAAATAAAAATATCTTTACTAGCCAAGGGATAGCGAGAGTAACAATAAACCTAATCCGGTTTAAATGAATTTACTATACTTGCATGTATTTAAGTTCGCCAGTCGGTGGAAGATACCTATTTGCTGTACCTATCCACAATATAAAAGACCACCATCAATAACTAAAGATGGTTCCTCATAATCAGCGAGATTCTCTCGGCTTTCGTTTATTGTTTCTTCTTCTCTGCCGAATTTGCACAGCCCATTTTAATTGTTTCATTAAACATGCAATATCATTCTTTAAAACACCATCATAATAGTTTTAATTAATTTACAAGTTTTGTGACAAAATGGTCAAGTCTATTTACAAGCCGTTTGGTTTCTCGTGTTGGAGGGTAGCGCTGTCACCTGTTTAGTTAAAACTACACAACTAAAGTTATTCCTACATTCATCACATACTTCTTTAATAAAATCGATACCGCACTACGTTTTGCCATTTGAACTCAATTTGTCATTAAACTTTCTTGAGTTACAAAAGAAACCTTTATCTGAAGTTCGTTAAATCAGTGTGATCGGAGCACAGCCACCGGATAACTGTGGAAAACTTACCGCGTCATGTTGCGTTGGAGAAGTTAGAAGGCGTCGGCGGCGCAACTTGCAACTGTCACAACTGTCACAATGTCACCCCCCATCCCTAACACCACATCCTCTTCTTCTTCTTCGGGGTTTAATAAGTTTCGGGTACCTACTTGGTACAAACTTTTTTCACTAACTCTTTCTTTAATTTGGGAAGAGATTTTTTAATAGCACGGTATTTTTCCGTTTTATCCTGGAATTACATCGAAAAATTTAGAGAGTAACGAATAATTATGGAAGAAATCGATAATTGACTTAAAATGATATCACATCATCATTTTATATCAACTAGGAAAAGTGCATAGGTGCCTACTAAAAATTAATAAGGATCTTTGTTATACGTTACAGATACATACTGAAATAATATGTGTAAGAAGGTAGGTAATTATTACTATAATTTGTATCCTATATCAATTGCAGTAGATCGGATGTTGCGGGCCGCAGGTGACATGATGAAGTTTTGAGTTGCACAACTTCAATATTAAGATGTCACGTGAAGATAATGAAACAAACTAGGTAGCAGTACATATCTAACACTTTGTTTCACCATCACACCAAGCACTCTGAAGGTTGATGTGTTCTAAACTCTCTTCGCATTATTCGATGACATCGACTCAACGATCAGCGCCTAATTCAATTTTTGGCATTTTGATCTCTGTTAACGCTGACTCTGTTTTATTATTTATTTAACTTTCAGAAGTCTTTTACATATATTTAGTGCAACTTACTAAAGGGAAATCGTATTAAATATGAAAAAGAAATAATAATAAAATTACAATACATTTAAAAAAATACAAGAAACAAATAATAAAAAACGGTCAGATCAGTCACGATCATACAGGTTAGCAGAAAGACAACAACATTTTCGGTCCGTTCTACCTTTTGAACAATATGTGATCAGTTATAAAGCTTTTCATTTGATCACATTTTGTTGAACAAAAGTAGTGGTGTTATTTTAAAGCCGGTGCAAATAGAAGAGCTTTATTATCAATTTTTTATTTTATTTTATTATTTAGTAAAAGATTGTACATTTATATACATTATTTAATAAATGTTTTGACTGCCCAACTAGGAGGATTCCCGTTTTAGGACAGTCAAGTAGGATGAATATTAACATTTTTATAAGTTGTTTGATAAGTATATTATTAAAATAATAATGAAATAATAGGTATATGTACTTTTAATTTGTACCTTAGCCTACTAACATATTTTTTTATAAATATGAAAAACATGTTTCTTTTGAAACAAGCATTGGATCTTTTTTGAAATACGAAATTATGAAATATCCCATTTAAGGTGATGCACCACGTCGTGTAATATTTTAAATTGAGCCGCTATCAATAACAACCCTTACGTAGATCGCGATAAGGTTTAAATTCCCGCTTAATACCATCCGCCTGTTTTGATTTATGCAAGAAAAAAACATGGCCAAAAAGTGCTTTTTTTATTTTATTTTGTGGATGTTCAGGCATAAATATTTAATTTTTTAAATAACTTAATTTTCCACATTATACAATAAAATCATAAACGAAAATTGGTTCGTAAGTAGAAGATTTTGAACTTTAAAGCAGTTTTCATTGGCCTTATACATTATTTTTTTCTGGGCTTATAAAAAGATTTATCAAAAAAAACTCAATTATTTCAAAGGCCAAGATGTATTCTACTCGCAGTATTTAATTAAAGCATCTGAAACATTTCTAGGCGAGCAAATTTTCAAACCAAAAACACATGATTTTGCATTACTACGTATGGCATCGCCTTAAAAGTAGATCATAGCGACTCAATATCGTTTATTCCACGTTTTCCAAAATCTTATCTCGTATAAAAACATTTTAATTTAATTTCATAATAAAGTATTATTCTTAATCTATGATAGTAAACAACAAAAATAACATAATAAAGCAAATACTTGATGCAACCGCGTTATTTTGGTGTATAAAACAAGCAGGTACCTACTAGATCTAAACATCCTTTTGAATAATCCATTAGGCCGGCCACATATTGACCCCAGAAATATTCATTACAAAATGCGGCTTTGGACTCGGCTAATTTGAAATAAGCGGCCACTCCTCTCGGCATTAATCGCACGGCGGATGGGTCGCTGGGCCAATGCGGGGTGCAAGGGTTCGTATACCATTTTTCCAAATATTTATTTTCATATATGAATTAACATCCCTTGTGGGAGACCCTCGAGGGATTTCTACGAAACAGCGTTTACAGAGATGGTGGCTATGTGTTGTTTTAGTTTTTTCGTCATATTTGCTTACTGTACCTAATAGTCTACAGTGGTACATACCACTTACCCGTAATACTTAAATCGAATGGTAAAGTAAAATCCATACTTAAGTAAAACAAAAAATAATATTAATTTTTCATGGTGAACTTTCGGAGAGGAGACTATAAAAATAATTTTTAAAAAACTTGTATGTGTTTAATTTACTATTGACCCCATTTACTGATTTTTCTACACTAAAAAAAATCAGTGTATTGCACAAAGATATATCGATACTTGTCGTAGTAAAACAAGTTTTTTCACACCAACATCGAGAATGAATCGATTGTATAATAGATACTGCAATCTTCTAGACTTAGATATATTTTCAAACTCAATTGATACCTTCAGAAAGCCTCTGAAAACTTCTTTAAGGCGATGCCATACGTAGTAATGAAAAGTCATGAGTTTTTGGTTTGAAAATTTGGTCGCCTAGAAATGTTTCAGACGTTTTAATTAAATACTGCGAGTAGAATACATCTTGGTCTTTGAAATAATCGAGTATTTTTAGATGAGTCTTTTTATAAGCCCAGAAAAAAATAATGTATAAGGCCTATGAAAACTGCTTTAAAGTTCAAAATCTCCTACTTCCGAACCCATTTTCGGTTATGATTTTATTGTATAATGTGGCAAATTAAGTTATTTATAAAATTAAACATTTATGCCTGAACATCCACAAAATAAAATAAAAGGCACTTTTTGGCCATGTTTTTTTCTTGCATAAATCAAAACAGGCGGATGGTGTTAAGCGGCATTTTAAACCTTATCGCCATCTAAGTAAGGGTTATTATTGATAGCGGCTCAATTTAAAATATTACACGACGTAGTGAATCGCCTTAAGAAAGTAACCATCATGGGACGCCTGGTGGATAAAGGAAGATAAAGTGAAAGTAAATAAGTCTATATATATATATATATATAATTTATATTGAATTTTTAAATATTTATTATAATAAAACCATTATTCGATTTTTATTAGAAGAAACTCAAAAAATACACAATAAATCAAAAATACATCATCATTAATGCCTGAATTACACCTGCCGAGTACTCAGCCGAGACAGTGCTTTCGGCCGAGTGCTCGGCTGATGTGATCAGTATAGTCAGTAGTCGGCCTGGTAGCGGGCGAGTGATTAGGCAGAGATATTGGATAGAAACAAGGCCCAATACTCGGTCGAGTAAGTACTTGCATACTTGGTCAGTGCAATAAGCCGAGTCAGTCAGCAAAAGAAATAAATTCAACATTTTAGAATTTTTTACGACCTTTATTGTTTTAAGACTCTGTTAATTTTTCTCTTTTTGCTCCATCTTAAAACCATGTCAACAGTTCTTTAAACTAATCTCAGTTAACTGAGATCTAATCTCATCTAGTCTCTTCTACAAGTTATCACTTCTACTCTCCAATAAGTTGTTTGGTCGAGTAACAAAGTGAGTGACTCGGCCGAGCACTCGGCAGGTATAATTCGGCCCAAAGAATTGATCCATTGCCAATTTTGGTGAGAATATAACCAAATATACCGCATATAGTTACCGTGCAAGAGCGTCGTCCTGTCTTGCCACACTTGCTACTGGGCACGCCAAAAGATGTTTCACATCAAAAATATAGACACTATTTTAAAACAGATATACTTTAAATTAAAATTTAATTGACCTTTTTCAGTAGGTCCACTATATGGCCAGTTATGAAAACTAACGTAAAGTTCGAATAACCATTTATCTCAAATGTCTATTAATTTCCGTACACAGCCTTTATGAGCGGTGGGATTATTGCTGCCCTGGTTATTGTAAAAAATTCACTCCGGCCGGCCTAACAATGCGCGCGTTCCCATTTATTACGGCAGCCCTGCATTTTGGTTGATTAGGGTCAACCAATTTTACCCAAATTCCCCAAATATAAGTATGTACCTATATAAACGGAAATATGACATACAAATAAGTGAGTAAAAATCACATTTAATCTGCGATGGAGAAAATTTTAATGTTTGAAAAATTGTAATACATTTTTTTTCATGTAAAGCAGATACTTAGTGATGTGTCATTATAATTTAAAATAAAACATTAACTTATTAAACATAGATTGTGGCAGATGTGTTCTGCCTTGATGAGATTTTCATGCACAAAAGTATTATACTTTTGTTTTTTTTTGGGGTTTTTTGGGGTTTTATGCCGTGTTGCGCTACCTCATTATTTCACCAAACTTCAGATAGCATTACAGTGTAATACTTTTTTTCATGTAAAGCAGATACTTAGTGATGTGTCATTATAATTTAAAATAAAACATTAACTTATTAAACGCACATTACAGTGTAATGCTGTCTAAAGTTTGGTGAAATAATGAAGTAGCGCAACACGGCATAAAACCCCAAAAAACCCAAAAAAAACTTAAGTATAATACTTTTGTGCGTGAAAATCTCAAACTATATTTTTTTTTCCCATATTTTTCCCAACTGTTCCATATTATCCAGAGTCTAGAGTCCAGAGTGCGACTGTGACATCCCCAATTGAGGTATGTGGAAAGGCTTAAGGAAGCGGGGAAAGTAAATAAATGAAGATGAGGAAGTTGAAAAGAATCTGGCTATTCATAGCTGATCACCAGACAGAGCTAAAACCATATCAAGAAAAGTGTTGATATTGAATGGACATTCACCATTCTTTTTTAATATTACCACGTACAATGGTACTGAAGTTCAAATTGATGACATGCCTTCTGCATAGGTACATAATATAATGCCTATCATTTTCACTTTTTTATTCCAGATAAGTGTGTAGTTTTCTCTAAAGTGCGTATATACAGGAACTGACATAAAAAATTAACGTTTAAATTCCGTAATGAAAAATCCACCCCTTCCGAATGATTCTCGCATTGCCAAAGAAGCAATCCGAAATGAATCTAAATTCTAACAGGTGCGTTATAAATATCAGCACTTATGGGACATTCCGTAATATTTCTTAGGTTCATAACAAATTATATTATATTATAAATAATTATACAAAACAAAAGGAAGCCTAAATGGTATGGACATGTTGTCCAGATAAATGAAGATAACTAGAGAACATATTTATTTATTCATTTATCTGTTTGTACAGGCCCAATTAGGGCTTTTATATATGATACAATTAAAAATACATTTGATATAATCAGAAAGTAAAAGAGATATAACAATTAAAATATGTACCAAATATAGAAATATTACCTTAAAGCAACAAACAGAGATGCATATTCCTATAAATTTGGATACACTGAAAAATTATAAACATTACAAAGCTATCAACATAGACATACAGATTTAACAACAATGTTTTTATAGGCTGATAGACATTCAGTACCGTTAGTGTTCATGTGATATTTATTCCCTGCACTGTGCAGTCGGTTCATTACTGAATTTATTTCTGCTTTGGTACCTGCAATGTTACAATGGTAAGGTACCTTCTGACGAACCGTTCTACTAGGCACATGAAAGTCAATCAGCCTAAGGAGTTCAGGGGAGTCAAACATGTTATTAACAATTTTATAGAGAAAAAATAGACCAGAATTCTTCTATCTTTTAATGTGGCAAGGCCCATGACTTTCAACAGTGAGGTGTAGTTAATGTTATCAATAGAAATTCCTAATCTATAATTTATGTTTCGTAAAAATTTATGTTGGATTCGCTCGATAGATTTGTCACGAATATTGTAAAATGGATTCCAAATGGTTGAGTTGAATTCTAAATGGCTTTTGACAATGGATGAATACAATATTTTTAAAGTTTTTTTTAATTTTTGAAAAATTTTGAATTTCTTAATATGAAACATTTAAATGTCATCATGTGACACAATGGTGAATGATTGAAGAAGTCGGGTACGCCATGTCAACTGACATCCGTTTTTCATATAATCATATAATCCGGGCCTTTTCAAGGCCCGCATTAGTAAAGCCCTTCATATAGCCCCTGTCATAACCCGCCTCACAAGGCTGCCCAACCGGGTGGCGACATAGCTCTCCTGCCTTTACACTGTACACACAGGGGTGCTCTTGTGAGATGTCACATAAAAATAAAATTAATATAGTAATAGCTAGCAAACGAATTGAAAAAGGCAATATCATGAATCTTGGCATTGTGTAATGTTTATTCATTATAATTTTTACACTTGTCATTTCAATTTACATCAAAATTATTTGAGTGTAATGTCAAAAATATTAAGCGTTTCAAATATTTGTAAACGTTACCGGTTTCGGCTATCGAGGCTAAGGCGGTTATTAAACAATGGTGTTGTTTATGAGGTACTTCCCAGTCATAAATCACACACAATCAGACGTCAAAATGTGATTTCCTCACTAATAACACCGGAAGTGGTCAAACCCCGACCCCGACCACTGTGCATCGACTTCCGGGGGATTTCCGAACTTAACCACTCAACCAGTGTATAATATATTCCAAACAATCCAAACTTTGGAATTGGAAGAAAAATATTATTTCTCATCAAAACTATGAACTAACTATTTACCCTCTTACTGATTAACGCATTGTAAATTTTACACAAGTGATAAATAAGAGTCAACAAGTTTCCGTACATTAATAGTTGTTAATCAGTTGTGTACAATTTAAAACAAGTCTGTTAGCATTTAATATGAGGTAAATTTATGTCTGTTGGTGTTGAATAAAAAAATGATCTTTAAGATTATAATTTTCGCTTTATTTATACTTTTACCTTAAGGTTAAACGCAACGCTCGTTGTATTCTACGTGTTCACAGATGGCGTTAATTAATTAATTTTGTTTAAATACGCTTTTGCAAGGTATTGCTTTACAATATTAAGACAAATCATTTGTTTGCGCCCGTATATACGCAATATGAATATGAATCAATAGTTTTGTAAGTTTAAAGACTTAATTCTTTCGACAAAGGCACACAAATACAATATTTTACCGATGATTCAATCCAATATTGCAAAAGCGTATTTAAACAAAATTAATTAACTAACGCCATCTGTGAACACGTAGAATACAACGAGCGTTGCGTTTAACCTTAAATAATATTCAATTCCTCAAAGAATATTTCGTTTTTTTTGACCAGAAGAACAGTACACACATGTTAAACGGCATATAAATAAACAATATGCCTTTTAGAATAGTAATACAAAAAATTGAAAAAATAATAATTTTCACGATGCTTAATATATAAGGTTTCGGTATTTCAGTCGTCGTTGAAATCAGACTGTTTGGATTATGTCGTTCGTTTGGCAAAAAAAACGGCTAATTAATGATTCTGACCGGTCAGTGGCCGAGTTGACATCGCGTTTGGGTTCTTCATACAACACAAGCAACATTTTCAGCTTAATGTGGTGGTAGTAGGAGATTTTCAAATATTGTCAGGTTATTCGTAACACGGGAATGTTTATCTTTCTTTAAAAAAAAAATAATCTTCTTAAATGAACAAACTTAAGTCCTCCTTAAGTCGAAAGAATTTGCATGCACTATCCATGGACGATGGAAACGCGATCAATTGTTTGCGTTCCTACTTGTTAGATCAAAAGTTGTTAGTCATAACTAAAGACCTCATGAACTAATTAATATCCTTTTTAGTGAAAAAGTACAAGCTGACTACCAATTTTGTGACAAATCAAATTTCGTCACAAATAAATTTGAATCTTAAACTGAGTATGTCCCGCCAAACACAATTAAAATCGAGACTCATAATTATTAGATGTTCTTAATTAAATTCACTTCCCTAGTCCCCATCCAAGCGAACCGGATTGGTGAGAAGGCAGAACATACGACTGAAGACGTAAATATAAAACAGAAATATATTTAAGTATTATAATAGAATGTAAACGAGATTGTTACAATGTATATCAAAATTATTATTTAAATTCGACATTGTCAATTAATTTGTATTTTTTTTACTTTTTCGTAGCCTCCTGAAGTTAATTAATTTCCAGCTGCCAGTATTGCGAGTGTATATCGATTTGAATTATGATATCGATGGCATATCAATAGTTTGACCATGCTAGTTAAATCGCTACAAAATCGTCGGTAGTTGCGCCTACCGATCCGATATTGTAAAGTTATTAATGGCATTACCTGGCAACACTAAAGTAATTTCACATTTCGAATCATCAAACGTCGTGAATTTACGTAAAAATATTAATAAAATCATATTTTTGAATTGAAATACTAACCTACATATGCATTGGCAGCCCGTATTTACTTTTTAGCATTAAAAAGGGAGTTAATTAGTTAAAGAGTTCTTTATTCACAACTGAGTTAATTGGTCAATAATATCTTCAGCCATAATACGAGATATATGAAACGAGTGTCTGAATTTCGTCTTTCCAAGTTCAAACGGATTTGATTGATCGCATAAATGACGTCTTTCTGCATCAGTACATTAATGTACCACTAATTTTGCATATAAAAGGTTATTATTTTAAAAAGTTGCGTAAATCAGCAGTCTCCCAAATTTAAATGACAGCCAAGGAGATTTGGCGGGATTTCTTCGTCGGAATTTCTCATCGACCATGCTAGGTAATGTTGCTAACTGACCATAGATCACGAATTTAGTCAATATCGTATTGACATAGGGCTTTATCAATCGTCCGTGTTAGACCTCCAGATAAATCTTTAAATATCTTTGGTCCTATGTTGTGCAGCTATTTTGTTGTACCTAGGTATATTTATATTCCCAGACTTTTTAAATTTTTTTTAAATATGTTTAAATCGGTAGGAAATTAAGGCGAAGCTTATTGCTACATGTAACTATTTTCTATTAATCTTTACTACAAATCAGTTTAACTTATGGTTAAATTAGCATTTCCTATCGTTTCCTTAGGAATTAAAATCAAATAGATTATTACTTTATGAAAAATTTAAGCGTAAAAATCTAAAAAATATACTATTTCGTTATGAACGCAGATAATAATCAACTGAAAAAATACTATTTACAGACTCCGTTTCCAAACAACGTTTGACAAGCGATTTTTAGGCCTATTACCTATATTTATGTTGATATAAGGCACACTAAGAATACACATATTTTTGGATCATGTTTTCCTCTTATATATCTTTCTTTTGTATCTTAATACTCTGTGTATAGTATTTTATATTATTATTCTTTCACATTAATAATGTATTATATTTTCACCATGTTCTAGAGTTAAAAATACTAACTGTATCACTCTCAGTAAAGACAACCACTGAGAATTGAAACGATACTTATAATGGGTTTCGTCATGTTTGGTAACCGGTCTGAACAGCCAGGAAATTTCCACCTTTATATACCACAACTCTTGCTAGTACTGTAGTAAGGCACGAAAGCGGACGGTAGCAAATGTCTGGGCGCCCGAATCCAATACTTGTGTCAGAGTTAGATAACAGATTATTTTGTATTAGTCGGTGTTATGCCTTTGAAGCAAGATAGAGGAATGTTGCGGTTCATCCTCTATGCCTACCCCTGCTATGAAATGGTTTGATGGTTAGACAGTTATCGTTATTCGGCCACCCTCCAGTGGGCAGGGAGCAATCGGTTGGGGCGAAGTACACTGAACACTGAAGCACCACGCATGGCGCGGCGTTCGAATGCGGGGAGTCACCACTGACGTTCATGCGCAATTGAATGTTCTTTAAACGGGGGATGTTTTGACGCAGAAACCGATAATGATATCGGCGGAGGCAAACAGTGCGGCATTGTTTTCGATACAGGAAGCGCACCTCACTGCGCGCAAATGTTGCCAACTGATTTTAGTGTAATTGCTATTTTATTTTATTTTAGGTACCTAAAAAATAGACATGTGTCGAAAACTTATTGATTTTCATGGAGACCAAAATAATTAAAATCTTAAGTGAGGAGAGCTGTGAGACTTATTTAATGGTTTATAGTTACTTATAGCAAGTACATTTTTTTCATTGGAAACTAATAAAGTAAAGAAGGAAATTAAAATTGGGCATGCTTTTTCCAGAACCCTTCGCATAATTGGTTTGTAAAATGTTAAAGTTAACTGTGCACTTTTAAAACAATTTATGATTCTTAATGTTATATACATTTTGACATAGTATCCACAGGTTTATTGAGGCTAAGTGAAGAGTCAAAATAAAAAATTCCAAGTCTTTAAATTGTGCTCAATTAAGCTATTTTATTTTTGTGATGTGCATTTGGAATTTTTGTTTCTTTGTGAAGGAAATTACATTTTATTTATTTTCATTAAAGTATAATCATCAAAGACGGGTTATTTCACAAAATTTTAATGATAATTTCAAATTTCAATGATAATTTTTAGATTCAAGTTCTGTTATTATATCATTAAGGGAAAGTTGCTTGACAGAAGAGATTTTCAATAAAAAAATATCAAAACTTTTAAATTAAGTTTGTGAAGAATTGTTTAAATGCTGTGAAACAACCCTTCGTAAGTGTGCACCATCCTTGAAGTGATAATAAATCGGTTTGCGAATTGGTGATATCTTTTACTGAGGTGGTTATTTTATAAAGCTTGTGGTGATCCTTGTCCTTAATATAGATCAAAAATAGCAAAGGACCAAGAAGAGAGCCCTCTGGAGTTCCCGATGTTACCGTCGAAAGATCCGCTGAGTAACCTCCTACAGTCACTTGTATTTTTTTTAGGGAATATAACTTTCAAACCATTTCAGAATATTTTCATTTATTCAACCCTTTTCCTGCTTATTGAATAGTCGCGATTGATAGAACTATATGTAAAATGACTGGAAACTAACTTATAACCAATTAAGTACCAGCGTAAAAAAATAATTGCTGGCATCAAGTGGTAAAATCATTGATTTAAATCCGTTTTATCAATGATTCAAGGCTTTACTATAATTCTCTCACGTTACCATACCTTCGGGCGTAATTGGCCGCTTGTGATAACATTATCCTTCCGATACAAATTGAAAGAGCTCGTAATACAAATTTGATACATTAGACGCACGTGTCCGGATCCGTCCAGGGTCCGGGCACGTGCGGGGCACGCGTGCCACGGTGCCGTCGCCGCACGCAATCCGGTCGCGTTCGATTAACGCCAAGGGCCTTGTAAACCGTTGCGGATACGTACCCTTCGTCTCACGTCTCATCTGAGCGACACAATGCGAACAGAAACGATTGTTTGAATATAATTATTGCTATGGAGCAACCCCTGTATTATGATGATTGGATAAGTTACTACATATCGTCATGTTCTCTGATTAAAGTGGAAGGTACCAAGTGTTTTTACTGGGTTAAAAGTATTTTAAGAATAACAAATTAATTAATGGTTCAATAGATGCATATCATTATTTGTCAGGACAAAGCTAATAATTTTTCTAGTACGATATCGCAACACGAGACTTCCAGAGTTGGTATTTGTTTATTCTTCAAAGTGAACTATTTCACTCATTCCCCAGTCCAAATGCTTCGTGTGCTTGGAAACATTTTCGTTGATATTTTCATTCTTTCCTTACTAATATTGAAATCAAACAATTTCATTATTTCGTTATAATATTTTTCATTTTTATAATATTCTGTAACTTACTTTCATGTTTTTGGTTTATATTATATAAGTACCATATAAGTACTACACTTTATTATATTTTTTGTGTTAAGTTTCCAGATGTCTTTAATAATGTTAGTAATTTGATTATCACTATGTGCTCTCACATATGTTTGAAATGCTCAGTTTAATTGCCTGAATTGTTACATTTAAACAATATTTTGGAACGAGTAGCTGTTGTGAGAATGTGAAATTCAATGAGGTTAAATAAATCAGGTCCACACCTCCATTCACATTTTGAACATAAATAATGGACGTATTTCACAGAATTTGAACAATTCACAAATTTAATAGTTGATCTTTAACTTCCGTGAAGGTTGTATTCAAGTTCTGTTATTATGTCACTATTTGCCAGTTGTTTCACAGAAATTTGAACAGTGCTTGAATATAACCTTCTCAGAACATGAAAAACAACTTTGAAATTCGATGAATTTCAAAGTGCAAACAACTCGTTCTATGTTTTATATATTATCAAAGGTAATAACAGAATTTTTGTGTAACTTTGTCCTGAAAATATAAATTTATTTTCCTAACTTAATTTAAGAACATAACATTAATTTAACTGGACGGCTGGGTAAATACGTATTCGATCGCCGTGTTTTTTGGGTTTAGTGGTTGGCAAGACTTTTTGGCACTTCCTTTTTTACTTCTGGTTTAAGAGCCGCGCTAGGAGCCATGATAGAGAAATGACGAGTTCCGTCGCATCTTCTCCAAGAAGTGATTAGCGCTTTTTAAAAAATAAAAAAATATGTCTTCACTAGTATTTATCTCTCTCCTTCACTTATCAGATAGCCTTACACTGTATAGTTTGGCCTAAAAGCCATACACTGGCCTACACCTATCATTACTTGATATTTCTCAGAATCATTTCTGCGTTCCCACTTCATTTCTTTAATACATCTACGGAGAAATGTAACAAAATGGATAATTTAGATTAATTATTAATTATATCTGTAAACAGGCTTCAAATGAATATTATGACGACTAAAAGTAAAATCTGTCAGACATTTCCGAAGCCGAAATATAAAACTGAACACCAGATTAATGACCTGAAAGATGTAAATCCTCATAAACATCTACTTATATTCATGGATACTATTTAGGGTAAATATTTATTTACTATTATATAAGTATTTATTAATTTTGGTTTATGCAGGCGATGGCGATTATACTAATGCAGTTTATGCACATTAGCTCAGATTAAACACTCCACAAAACGCATTTGAGCCATTCCCAGCTAAAGAGCAAAATTGAGTATATGAAATCAATGTGACTATCGTGGTGCATTCGGGCTTTTTCTTGTTGGTAACAGCTTACGTGCATTTTGTGGATTGTCTGGACGAAGCTATTAAAATTTCAACAATCATTTGATATTACTATACACGGACAGGATTTTTCCTTTCATAATCACTAATTAAGAGATATCGGAGAAAAAACTTGTATTGGTTCAATTATTACACATATTTTAATACAGAAAACAGACGGTTTTTCACAATTAAAAATAAGTAAAACGTGGCTTTTTTACCTTTGAGACCGATCTCTTCTAAATTGCGCTGTATTATGAACCAATCCAAACAAATGATTAAAATAGATTTTATATAAAACATATTATAATATGCAACCAAAGTAAGAATCTTAGCTCCCTTACAAGGCACAAGAGCTCCTCTTTTCTATTATGTAAAATATATATGTATTTATAAAAAAATGTACCCCATATATATTTTTTGATATTACAATTTAAAAAAAAAACTATTAAAATTTTCTGTGTTTTTTACAGTTTCATGTTTCGTTAAGATTGAGTTACATTAACTTCTTCAATTATTAAATATTATAAATAGGTTTTTAAACCTTCAAAAGTTATTCCAATATTTTTTTCCAATATTATTTTAGAGCTTATAAGGTTAATAAGATTAAATAAAAAAAATATTTCAGACTTGAAAAACAATTTTCGGAAAACATTTATAAAAAATACACTGGACGTGGTATTACACAGATATTGCAGATTCTAAAAATTCTGAATTAAAATGATTGTAGCCTTGAATTGTACCGATAGTAAATACGAACTCTTCTCGTCTCTTATATGTTTTACTATCAATTTTAACGAAATAAGTAATAGATTAAATATTTTCAAATTATTTATTAAATACGTTTTACATATTTTGATGTTACATGTTGATGTTATTTTAGTATATTCAATAATAACACAAACACAAAGCAAATAATACGAACTGAAAAAAATGAATGCTTTTACTATGTAGGAAATGATCTTTAATTTTAAGTGACATTATTTAACACTTTTTCAATCTCACCTCTACCTAAACAAATCAACCATTAGGTTATTACCAGTTGACGCGTAGCCGGCGTTACTGGACTTTTCCCTACTTTTTATAAATATAATAAGCTTGTATTATATTTATAAAACTTTTTGAAGAAATTCTCTAAAGCCCTATAAAATAAGTTTCATAGTATAGAAGAACTAAGCGCTAAACAGACAGACCCAGTTAGCGACTTTATTTTAGTATGATAGAGATTGGAAAGATTTGGGGGATTTTTTATATACAATATTTATAATTCAATATATACAAACAAATTATTGGTGAATATTATTCCATAAATGTAGTATTTACTTTAATGGAGTTGTAGTTTTGTTCCATTAGGTAACCATCGAGACTTTTTATTATCTCCAAATATGTCCGAAGGGCACACATCGTATTTTTTATGTCATCAATAGTGTCTACACCGTCTCTTTTCATGTAATCGAAATAGCCTCCATTGTCAATTTTCTGTGAAAAAAAAAAGTTATTAAGCGAAGAATTATAAACAACACCGATTTCACCATTTTAAAGCCACAAATATACTTGCTAGTATATGGCACAAAAGCATGCTAGTAGCGGTATTTAGCGAGCCAGTGGCTATGTGTTTGTCGCTGCTAGTAGCAAGTAAGCTATTCAATCGCATGGCGCTTGATTTTTCGTGAGTGCACGCGGTGTAAGGTAGGGGGATTGGTATGGGACTCGTAATATCTCATAACCAGTAATGTGATGTCTAAGTAAATTTTCCAAGATCTACGAGAGAACAGTTTTTTTGTATGGCAAATCAGTACAAATCTAGGGATATTTCGAACTCAGTTAAAACTTTCTTTTACATATGAAATATTACTTAGATTGCTAATAAACATGATTGTATTATAATTTGTTTTGACCATTGATGTACTATACTAGATTAGCCCTGTCTAGTTAAATTCATTTTAAAAATAACGCCACGTAGCGTACAACAAATATGGAGATGAACTTAACAACCCAACTCTGTTTAAACTCCTTGTACAAGCGTTCAAACTCGTAAACGAAACAACGGAGAATTTGTTGTCAGAGGTGTTGTAATATAGACATAACTCAAATTTAAATATTTGGAACTCGGTTAATTTTGTGATTGAAAAAATGAACTTGCCCAGCATAATAGAACAACAAAAGGTAAAACGCAATGCACAATGCCCATTTCGCATTGCGACATAATGCGTGGGCCTTTTCACAAATGTGCATGTGAACCAAACCAAAATTGTGTTGGGGTTATTTTTAAATGAATATGCCGTGTCTAGCCTAATTTAGTCTATGGTTTTGACACTATAATATTAATATTTAATCATTTAACCTAGTACCTACCTACTTCCAACGTATATATTTTACAATGTACATAAAATGACATCATATTTTTAGGATTCCCAGTAAAATAATATAAATTTGATGTACATAAAGCAGTGCTTTTTATTATGTTTGGAGGAAGTATAAACAATTATGTACAAAAAAATAAAGTAATTAATAATTACCTATTCTTTGTACCCAAACTTTTATTTATCTCTCTGTGTCAAATATACTTTATATATTTGAAATTATTTTCATTTTATTGATACACGTAATATACCAATAATAAAATATGTAATAGCAAAAGCCAAACTCAGCGTAATACAGTAATTTATATCATGACTCCAAGTGTGAGACCAAAACACTAAGGTGGTATCCCTGGAATCTAGATAAATTTCACGCCGAAACTTCAATACGCACTACCGCAACTACCAGCGTTTAATACAGGTACGCCGCTTTATAAAAATATAATTGCAGATCGTTTATTATTTGTTCCGGGATTCTCCATCTCAACCAACTACGCGCATATAACTAGAGATGTGAATAGCAAGCATGCCTGTATCTAACGTGTGTATAATATACATGTGTATATATACCTACAAGCATGCTAGTATAAATCCTGCAACAATCATGCTTTTTCACTGATATGTGTATCCGCGTATTGATTACAATAAAAAATTAATCTTATTTTCTAAATTTCTACAAAATACGACTCATCATTTAAAAAAAAATGGAACGGTAAATTTTAAAACAAAATAATGCACGTTTTAATAATGCTAATAAAACTTACTGCATTTGCCAATGTAACGAGTCCACATATCACCACGAATATCGTAAAAATAAAGGGAGAAGTCTTCATTGTGAATAGGTGAAATCTTTCAAGAGGTTATCTGAAGACTGCGTAACTGTAGGAATGTTTCAACTGGTTATAAAGGAAAAAATACCTTAGTAGACATTTTTTTAAATATATAGACACTAGAAACTCACTTATCTGAAATGCATTTCAGCACAAAGTAAAAATGATAAGAATTTGAATTATTTGAAGGTATTATATTATGTTTATGTATGCATGTTATCATTTTGAACGTGATTACGTGTTATCACCTGAAAGGTTGTCACGTAAGACAAACTTCAAACTCTTCCGCCTATATGAATCCAGTTATCCAGTAATCTAGTCTAGTTTATGAATAATTCTTCGTAGCTAGTTGAACTATGGTATTCCCATTTGGAGTAAGTTGTGAATCTGTATGGAGTAGGGAAGGAAAAGGGAAGAGGAATGTTGGGAAGTACCTGGTTTTTCAAAACTGGTCACCAAACACGACTAAGCCATTTCAAGCTACACAGGAGAAAGGTATGAGAGATGGATAGGAATCTAAGGATCAGTATGTTCAGGAGTGACGGACGAATGATCTATCTCTTCGTCATGGAAATGGGCCAAGAGAGACTAGTTGGTGAGGACAAAGAGTCTCCCCGAACCCTGGTGGGTAGGCATACACCTATACTAGTGAATACACCTCACCCGATGAATCCGGTCACCCTGCTAAATTACCAAACGAAGCGAACCCCTTAGGGTGACCTGTGGCAGAGGTGCGGTACCCAAACCCGCCTTTACTTTTCACTCTAGAATAACTTTAAAAGTTAAATTACACTAAAAATTGTACATGTTATACTTTTTTCCATCTTGGAATTTGTAGATAAGGAATTTTTGCATATTATTGACACTTTCTATTAAAAAACGACAAAAAAAATCCAATTGCAATTAATAACTCGTGTAAACAAATATTAATCACCGATTTTTGTATAAAAAGCGTTAAAAATGTTGTAAGGGTAATCTTCATATAAAAATGCATTAGCTGTGCTGTATTCCCGAGAGACTCGGTCAAAATAGTGGATCCCTCGGCAGATACGGCGCGGGTAGAAGGGAATAGTATTAGGGAAAGGGTGTAAGGGCAGGGGGTGGGAGGTTGCAAGTGAAGTGGGGTGTTTTTTTTTGGACAATGAACCCTTCACTCTGGAAAGTCTTCGGGGGTCGGCGATAATAGGCGGGCGTGCGCGTGCACTTGTTCGCTCCGGCGGCCACTCGATTGCCGGGATGGGGTGCTAAGTAGAGGTACTCGTAAATTAAAAACAAGGGATTTCATCGTCATTTTTTATTTATGTTAATCTGATGTGAAATCTGACCTCAGCGAATCTGCATACCTCTGCTGGAGCCAGGTTATTGTTATTTGTTATTAATGACAGTAGAATAAATATTATATAAATCTTTGAAACAAGGGAGATGGGCCATGAAATATTATTAGTTTGAAACCCCGCGACAAGAGTGATGCCAATAAAATTCTTCCAATACTACAAACGCATTAATACACATCTACGCACCTTTATTGGCTTCGTGAATTTGATAATTCTTTCATTTTGATCTCTGCTAGGCGAAAGTCAGTAAGCTTCCGTGTCATAAAATATATCCCTATATTTATATTATCTACGGAGTGAATAATAACATATACAATGGTATATTTTTTTAAATGAATTTACATTTTGTTCAATTTAATTTGAATTTGTTTTTATTTAACCACATAGATATTTGATCCAGGTCAAGTTTTTGAAGAAGCTATACTGTATTTTGATTATAGCTTCTTCAAAATTATTTTCGGTTGTTTATGAAAGAGTATTTGCAAAAAAAAATGATTTAACATTATTTTTAGCTCTGCACTATATCGTTGATATATAAAATAAATAGTACTGGCCCCAATACAGATCCTTGTGGGACTCCTATGTTCACTGGCTGTTCCTCTGATATGGCGTCTCCAAACTTGGTGTTTTCTATTTTTATAGTCTTTAAACCATTATATTTCTTTACTTACTATTTTCAAATATTTAAATTTGTTTATTAATTAATATGTTCCTGTCTATTTTTTTCAAGAGCACGTTGGTAATCAAAAAACACTGCTATTTACACTTATTTTAGATCATGTTTATTTTCCAATCAGCAATTACATAATTCATGGCTATTTCACAAGAATATTTGTTTCTAAACCGGATTGCTGATTAACTAAATATTATTTTTATTTTTTCATTATAGTTGCTGCTTACAACGGATTCTTGCAATTGTTCGTATTAATGGTTTTCTTTAAATGTTCATTATTAATAATTTTAAATAATTTCATTTTCTCTTTGTTCAGCTATTTGAAAAATATATTATATTATTGGTACGGTTTTATTTACATCTTCCACGCTGAGTTCAAAATCGATATTAGATTTGTTTTCTACTTTATAATCTTTTGCCCCTGTTTACAGCTTAATATTTCCTTGAGAGTACTCACAAAATTTTTTTGTCCCTATAATAATAATTTTTTGTAAGTTTTTTTTTCATCTACAATATCGTATTAAAAACAGTAGTTGTAAGTAAAAATTTTTTAAAATAAATAAGATTTCGTTATTTGGAGATATTTTATGAAATATTATTTTTAATTAAGATAACAACTCCTCTTGCATTATGATTGAAATAATCATATCTAGTAGCGGAATAGCCGGGAAATGTTATCTCAGAATTGATAATATCGTCTGTAATAGACGTTTCAGTTAGCATTACCATATGTGGTCCATAATCTTTAAATAAAACTTCCACTTCTTATTTACTGTCAAAATTATCGCCTTGTTTTCTTGATCCAGTTTTCGTACGTATAATGGGCATTCCTTGCTCCGTACCAAGTGCTTTACGTCAAGGTTTAGTTCCAGTCTAACATTGGCCTTTTTGCAGTTTCCACGTATAATATTTTCATGATCTGATGATCTGCCATGAATGGCAATCTTTAATGTCATGGGATTTAGCACATTTAAACATAATTTTTCTTTTTTTCTATTTATCGCTTTGCGTGTGAAGCCATTGCTATAAAAAAATAAACGTACATACGCCAATTATACGTTAAAACACTAGTAAACTACATTTAGGACAAACAAAAATTTTCAACATACGCAAAATAACACTAACAGACCATTTAGACAAGCGTACAAGGAAAACATAAAAAACTCCGACAGTAAATTCAAGCTTTGGACACTACCAATACCATGCTATAAAAGCTTAAAACAGTGTAAAACTTGAAATTAAAATTGAGAAAAATAAAAAAAATTCACACACAAAATTACAAAATGAATTAAAGAATAAAAAAGACAAACTTACCAAAATTTCATAGCATAAAATAAAAATAAAACCTACACGTAACACACAAAACCAATATAAACACATCACTCACAAACACACAAGATTATATTTTAAATGTATTATTTTCTCTTTGAATGTATTATGTAGATTATATTTTCATATTATAAAATGAAGGCCTCAGCACGGGCAAACCACCCAGTGAGACCAACATTACTGGAAAACTTTGAAATGTAAAAAATATTGTACCAAATAAAAAAAAACATCTCATAATGTCGATATTGTCGTATATTTGACATCTCTCCCATCCAATATGTATTTTTTGTTTATTTATAATCGTGTGGTATATATTTCTATCGATGTCAGCGTAGATGATGTAATTAATTTCATTTCCATGCTTTTTATTTTTATTTACATAAAATTCGTAATTTTTGAATATTTTTTTTTATAAATTCATATTGTGTTTTATTTTTCATTATTTTCTTTCATGACTTTATTTTTCAGTTATAAACGGTTTTCTTGCTAGTGGAATTTTTACATCATATTCATCTCCGAGTTTGGCAATCACCTGATCTTGCATTTTGTTAACATCGGTTTCATTTTTAAACTCGCTGTGACAACTCCATTCTTAAAATTTCTGATTTCAGTAATTTAAAGGTTTACTGAATCAATATTAACTTTTTGGTTTCCTCATTTTCTTGATCTTTATTTTAGTAATTGAACCCGCGATGCTGGATGGGAAACGAAGATCTACACCGAACAATAAAAGCTCACTGATTTCTACATTTGTAGCCAAAATCGCTAAGCGCAATATAAATAGTATAATCTCCCGGTCCACATAATAATATGCAAAAATACGGGATACATATTTTATCAATGTCAAACGCGCGAGCTGCGAACGTGAAAAATCGCGAGGCGAAGAAGTATTCCGAAACGCGCGTATATTTTGTGTTGGGAAAAATATTTTATTGCCGACGTCGAAGTATGCAAATTCGTTCGTGCGACGGTTATATTAAATGTTATGGCCCTCTATCCGGTCGGGAGCTTTACGCCCTTAACTTGGGGCGTAAATAACTTAGGTATCGTAAATTGGATCTACATGCCCAGAAATAAAGAAACTCGCAAGTTTACGCTCGTTGGACCCAAGAGATTTTTGTTGGAAAATTAGCGTAAGAAGATTAAAATTTTCTAACCTTCTTTTTACTTAACAACATCAATATTATGAATTTAGATACAACTTATTAATATGAATTTAAATAACCTAATAAGATTGTCTTGCATATATTATACGTGGGACAACTAACACAGAATAAAAAAACAAGAACATTAAGCCATTAATTTTTTAAGTTTTTTTTGGCCACATCTTAACGCATTTTTTTCCTTAGGAAAATTATATTTAATGAACTTCTCAATCGCAAACACACAATTATTAATTGATTTATTTTTGGAAGGTTATATTTACTGACCAAGAAAAAGTTTTACGCAGCAACATGTTTTCGGAAAATTACAGATTATTTAAGAGTTTAATGCCGATGTAATACATATATGGTTTGAGAATGATGAAGACTACTCATTACTAATCTAACTATAGCTTTATTTTTTTTACACACTTTATAAATATAAGACAAAAAAGTCCTGATAAACTGTTTTTTAGCAGTTTTTCTAACGGGCTTTAATAAATGTTAATATTTAATCAGTTAAAAATCTACTTGTCTCAATCACAGAAGAGATAAATTGATGGAATTTTGTGCCAGTAGTTAGCTGAATTTTTCCTTAATTGTGCCGATTTTTTAAATTTATATAAATGAAATGTACATTTTTCACTTTCTTAATATTACTGTACAACAAGTAAGTAAAACATTATTTTTTATAGGCGCATTTTGATTTTACTCACTAACCTTCAGATTAAACGGTTTTTCTGTATTTATTCTATTTTCTGTTTTTATTCTATTTTCTGTTTTTTGATCAAATTGAAAGTTATCATATCAATTGATTAAACATTTCAAACACCGAAATTCAATAACAATTGACAAACAAATATGTAATTCAATTTGGCGATGTCAGTTTTATTTGAAATAGGTATACCTGCGTCACACTACAAGGGATTAGGGAGTTTCCGATTTTTAATAGTAAAAATGAAAATTGAATAACCTTTTCTATGTTAAAAAATCTATTTTAAACCTTAACATCATATTCTTCAAGTTTCGAAACATTATTAATTAAGCGAAATTAAAAAACAAGGGCGGGTTGTTTCACAGAATTTGAATAATTCTTCAAATTTAAAAGTTGATTCGCAAGTTCAGTGAAGGTTCTATTCAAGTTTTATTATTACATCATCACTGGCCAATTGCTTCACCAATCTGAAATAATAACAGAACTTGAAAATCAACTTTTAAATTTGAGGAATAGTTCAAATTCTGTGAAACAACCCATCATTAGGGCCAGTTGTTTCACAATATTTGAACAAAAGTGATTAAATTTCTATAATGGTTATTTTCAAATTCTGTTCTTACATCATTATTGGCCAGTTGTTTCATATAACTGAAATGATAATAAAACTTGAAGAGAACCCCCATTACACTTGAAAATTAACTTTGAAATTTATTAATGTATTCAAGTACAAACGGCATGACAGGTGCTATTAAAATAAATATAGTTAAAAAGTAAAATGTTTAAAGTAAACAGCATAAAGTTAAAAGTATAATATACGGTATAAAGTGTAAAGGTTAAATAAAAAGTTGAGTACAAAGTGTAAAGTATAATTTACTGTGTAAAGTGTAAGGTTAAATATAAAGTTAAGTTAATTATAAAAAACAAAGTACATAAGGTAAGGAAAAAAATCTTTATAATGACAGAATTATTTGTCAACTATGCCGAACATAAATGACTATCAATTATCAAAGTAACTGAAAACAATGTAAACAATAATGTATGCTTAATTACTTATCTTTTTATAATTGCATACGTAAAAAATGTTTTTTTATGCATCTTTTATATGATAACAGACTTCCTTCATCATTAATATCAAAGTATTCATTTCCTAATCTATACAGGCGATATATCAAAGAATTTTGTTCTGCATTAGTAGCAATATTGTTACAATAATATGGCGATATGAGTCGAGTTGGTCTACTAGGTACATGATAATTTGTCAGCGAGACTAGTCCAGGGGAGTCAAACCAGTTACTGTTTATTTTAAATAAAATATTAAATCATTAAATATTCATCTAAATCATTAAGTAAGTATCTTTTAACGTCAAGAGTCGCAATGTTTGTAATAGAAAATCATAATTAATGTCGTCCGCAGGAATTCCTAATGTAAAATTAATTGATCGGATAAATTTTCGTTGAATCCTCTCAATGGAATTTATATAGCTGTTGTAGGATGGGTTCCATATAGAGGAGTTGTATTCTAAGTGACTTCTAACAAGAGTTGTATATTGAACGTAAGGATGTTTTTGAAATCCTTAGATATTCTTAGGATGAAGCCCAACATTTTCATTGCTTTACTAGTATTTATGTAATTAGTAAATGTTAATTTAGTATCAAAGGTTATTCCAAGGTCCCTTATTTCAGGTACAGACAATAAGCTATGGTTATTCAGTGAATAACAATATTTGAAGGATTGTTCAAATTTTCTGAAACAACTGGCTCTATGTCATTATTGGTTTCAATTATTCAACTACTGAAAGATTTCTAAAAGGTGAGTTAGACAAGTAAGTATACGAATGTTTATTATAAATTATTTTTAGATTTTGGTCTTCAATTTTGAATGCCTTTATTTTATTGGCCAATTATTTTATTGGTGATATAAAAATTCATAAAACTGTCAAATAAAATAAAATAATATGTTATATGGGTAACTATTATAATAAACCCAGTAAAAAACAACGTTAAAATGTACCATTATATGAATGTATTCATCCCACAACGACGCTGCTAGGTTTTGATTGAATGTTGAGTTTCATGGACCTTTCCCGTTATCTTACTGCTTTGCCGCTATCGTAACTCATAGGAATGGGAAAAGATTGGTAGATACTTTCAATATCGCCCTGGACCATCATTCATAATCGAAACGTTGCTTGATCTGGCTTTAGCCATGTTTGGTACTTCCTTTTCCTCCCCTTCCCTACTCACATTAGATTCTGTCTCATAACGTATCTCAGTTAGTAGAGTAGGAGAGCAGGTGGGACTCGTATGAGGTTCACTATTCAGATAATTAAAATATATATCTTGACAGTTAACTCGATATACAAAATTGTGTTATAATAATAATAAGTGTTTTATTATCTTTTTTGTTGTTGTAAGAAATAGATATATTAATATTCTCATTGGGATATCAATATAATTCACAACATTTTGTATCCAGCCTTTTATTTGAGATTAATATGTTAAAATATTGTTGCGAGTTTTGAATAAGAGTGGGATTTTGTTGTAGAATTTAGTACCATAGTGTAGGAAGTTTTTTTGCCCAAATTTTGTATTTGTAGTTGCTTGTTAGATATGTTTTCGACCCCGAGATCTGGTGTTTCTAATAAATGAGTTAATTGTTATTTCTTGTGTTTTGTATTTATGAATTATTTATTTATTTATTGGACAATTTTTATGGCGCCGCTTATGTGAGATATCACCTCAGGGGCGCTTTACAGTTGATGCAGGTATTGCAAAAAATATAAATATTCCAAAAATAAATTTAAATTAAGTTAAATAAAATGAAGTACAGGACCAGGTGATGAAGTACAGAATCAGGTAACACGAAGATGGAGACTCTGCAGCAAGAATCTTAGGTGGTGAGGAAACTGGACCAGCTGCTGCAGCGAGAGAGTGCACCGCATCCACCAACAGTGCCAGCACGAGGTTTGTCATCCGTCCAGGTATGTGACTGCTTCTAATTAAGCGCTGACATATTATCCTCACATAGATAACAGACCTTGGCCGTAACGCTGTGACGTTCGACAAGTCCATCATTCATCTCCATGTAATCTTGTCCCTGTTGATTGTGTTAGTGGTGCAATGTGCCCGCAATAAAGGGCGACGGTCGGGATAATAAATTACCCTGGGCACTTGTAAGGGCCTTCAGAGTTTCCAAGAATTCCGATGAAAACATCTGGCGTACCTACATTTACCGATCCTCATCCCAAGTTCAACTTCAGCGAATTTCGAATATTTTTTAGCACAATTTTCGAGTATTCATTTTTAACACACTGCACTCTAATCACATAACTATAAAGTTCTAATGACTAATTTGTAAGTTAATTTAAAATGTTGATTGTCTGATTTTAAAAATAATTTCAAAGGGATGTTGCCTCATTTCCATTGAAAATACTAAAAAAACACAAAGCGGTTGGAGGACGGCATGACGCGTCCGGCTACCACGAATGTAAATTAAAACTGTTTTAGAATAGAGTTGTTTAAGTGACATAATGTTAAGGTTTTTTTCAGTGCTAGTGCTTATAGGGACTTTCAGAATAACTTTCATTATGGCTTTTTGGGTTTTAATGAGTGATTTTGGAATATTTTTATTTTCACTTTCCCATCCGATAATACTGTATTCTAAGAGCGATTTGCAAAGAGCCATGTAGATCTTTATTAAGTATTTTGTACTTAAGACATTTCTGAGAGTTTTGAAGAAATAACTAAGTTTTTTTTAAAATTTAAATCTAAATACTTAATATGCTCAGTCCATTTTAAATTATGATATTTTTTACACCTAGATAAGTTACATGGTCAACGTTTTTGAAGACAAAAAATACTAAAATAAGAATGACTTAGTTCTCATTAGTAAAAGTTAAATTATAACATACCTCCTAAATTAACATTTAAAAATTGTGAAAGTGGATTTTTTTTACTTCAAACTACTGAAAGTTTGTAAGGAATATTGAGAGGTTCATGTAAAGTACATCATATGCATAATCTATCAAAATGTGCTACAGTTTCTTCTTATGAATACATTTTGTATACCTACATACTTGCAAACGTTCTTTCTTATATCATAATATATTTAGTGTGTCCATAGTTTTTGTACGGCGAAGCTACTTACTAGTGGCGGAAAAGAGAGGTAACTACAAACACTTAACTCGGTACTGAGATGCCCCGTCGCATACGGAATAAGTTCTTAGCGCTCCCTATAAAAAATATTGGAAGAAATATCGCATAAAGTTAATATGTGAAGGCAACCGTAAACTGGCAGCATATTCCGTCTGTCTTCTGTTTATAACTCCACAGCCAATCTGAGAGCCGGATACAAGAACACAATCTACTTACACTAAACCAACTAGTAAAAAAAGCATTTCACATCGATTAAATGTTTAAATTTAAGGCGTAACATTATAGATTTTTTTTACAGATGTGCTTTATTTTAATGGTTTAATCATAGGTTTATCATGTATCAGGATGGCTCCTTGAGATATACTCTTCCTTATTTATCATTGATGGTTATATCGGAATAAATCACAGTGGTATCACTGACATAAGCACATGTGTACTATGGTAGGTAATACAAATTCATGTCCATCGAAGGATTTAGGGCTCAGTTATACTATATCTGTAGAATTTAACATTGTAACAAACATTTTAAAATAGGCAGTCTAAAATTTGTACTGTAAAAAGTAAAGGCAAAAACGTTCAATGTTGTTATTCGCATCTGTTTGTGAAAGTTTTGTATTTAGAAGCATTATGTTGGGTTTTTGAGTATTGAATGTATAAAACAAACATTTTAGTGCAAGTGGAGCACGTCATAATAATATTAACTCTGAGAGGTAGGTACATTTAAAGAAACTAAATACTGTGAAAATACTGAACTGTGCAGACGGCGGTTCCACCTTCAGCCGCCTGTACAGATAAGTTTGAAACCTTTTACAATCTCAACACCAACAATAACGATAGGTTTTTATGTTTGTAGGGAAAATACGTCTAACTAACCATCACGCTGTTTCCTGCAGGGGTACGCAGAGAGGACAGACCGCCAAACAACTTGATCATGGCACAAACTCCTTGCTTCATTCACATCCATACACGTGTTAAAATGCAAACATGCAAACACGGCTGGGTGGTGGGAGCTTACTGAGGATTCTGTAGCTGTGTTGTTGCGTCATAGAGCACCTCTGATATTTTAAATGCGAAATAAAAACCCAGCGGATTGCGAGATAAAAACAAAATTCATTTTGTCCATACATGTGATATTTTCTACTTGTAATATAATGAATATTAATAATTTCACACCTTTCAAAGATATACAATACTCAAAAACAGCATTAATCAGGTTATTTAGAATATTTAATAAGAATTTTCTTATTAAGAAGAAGAAAATTCTTATTAAATATTCTAATTAACCTGATTAATGCTATTTTTGAGTATTGTATATCTTTAAAATGTGGGAAATTATTAATATTCATTATATTACAAGTAGAAAAAATCACATGTATAAGAATTTTCTTCTTCTTAATAAGAAAATTCTTCTCCAGTTAAAAATATTTTTCGGAAGAGTGTAAAAGGAGAACAAATTATTAAACGTTTACGAACAATTTCAATATCTGTAAAGAAAACCAACCAAATTCACCCTCCACAAACAGTTGATAATTTCCGATTTTCCATTTCCCCGGTAGAAAAAAAAATAACAAAAGAATCCACTCTCCTTCGTGTCCCTCCCGCTTCCTTCGGCGTATCTCTCTTTTCGGTTTGTATAATCTAATATAGGGAAAATAAATCCACATTTAGGATGACAGTTACACAACTAATTCGCTTTCCCTGAATCGGATGCCGCCTATAAGTCTCAATGTATGGCCCGCGCGCCGGGGTAAGGAAGCGACACACTCGCCGGGGCTTCGCTTGCGCTTCTCGCGCTCCTGCTTCCCGGGCGGAGGCAGACGGCGAGCGAAGTGGCCGACGTCGCGTATCGACCCGCTCTGATCGTGATAATACATTCTCCGCCGGTAAATACAGATCGAACTGCACCCCTATCTAAAACACTCGCAAACCATGAATTCGTTTTATCGGCTCGATTGCATGGCGATGCCTTAACCGTTTGCTCGATACGAATTAATTGGCAGATTGAATTGATTCCCTAGACAAACTAAAAATAAAAGCGTAGATTAAATTCATGAACGTGTTTGAAAGTAGATATTTGAAACTTTGACGTCTGTTAATCTCGCTTTTAAGCAATAAACGTTGCCAAAGCTTCCTTGATTAGTGCGGTGCCAGTCTTAACATGACTGTGACGTAGTGCCAAGCATGCATTACAATACATACATGATGCATCCGGGAGGACGGCCATATTTCATGAGCCCCAGAGATTACGTACCTCATCGGGGCTTAACTAATTCCATCTCCGCAGTACTGATTGCCTTTGGACGCCTTCAGGTACCTGCTAATGCTACCTCTTGGAAACATGTGACGTGTATTGTCCACCAGGATAACATTCAGCCGCCGCGTCATTGCTAACATAGATGGCTTTGAACAATATTGCCTAACGAAGTATATACCAACTGCATGTGATTCTTAACTACTGACGAATTTGACTGTAATATCTACAACTTTAGCGATGATTATTATTTTGACGTTCCGCAGAAATTGAAATCGAAACCACTTGACCTAAATTTGTGGAAGAAATTACGCGCAATACGTGAATCAAGTAAATCAGCACGCTACGAAGATGGAGTTCCTATTAAATAAATTTCATCTGAGTGAAATATATTTTTATTTCGTACAATGAGACGGATTATAAAAAGATTAACACTTTTTTATTTTATTCAAGAAAATAACAACAAAAAGTCACCGCACGCCACGTATCCATAATACACCTTATACCTATCACAAGCTTCGATAAAAACAAGGTATTTTAAAAGCAACATAACACGACATAAACCCGGTAAATAGGTTTAAGTCAATAAAATGTAACTTACTCGTACTTCCACCCTTTGATTTTTTACCGAATTTTGGATACCTAAACCGAAAACTACACGTAAAAATGCCATACACTCAATTCTTCTGAGATTCGGTCGTTTTCGACTAAATTCAACTTCACGATGTCACACAGTTACGTTAAAGCCGTGTTCTCATGAGTTTTATTTCAGCTTTCCTGGATTTTTTTATCAAGGATTTCTAAACTTATAACGGTAATATCTATCATGCTTGCTACGGCGTCGTCAATAAACTAACATATTACGGATCCACTCCTTATCCTCCCAGGCCTTTGACACATTGACCGCTATATTTCTTAACGACGCTGTCAAATGGTTGGAAAATTTGTTGTATTTCCCGTTTGCAGTAAAATCACAATAAATGGAATATTTCTGAACGTATCTGAAAACTAAAAACAAAATTTATTATTGGACAACCGATTGTTTTTTGATATTCGTGGTTTCGGGGGCAAAGTGCACAATCTTCGGGAAATGATTCTACATGATGGTAGAAGTAAACAAGATTTTTTTTTTGAACTGTGGCGTTTGTTTGTTTAAAACCATCTTTAACCAGGCTCAAGGCCGACTTCACCACAATAACGTTGAACGAGCGTGTAAGAATCTAATTAGTTAGACGGTAAGTGTGTAACATTGATGCCAATGGATGGGTGATGAAAAGATTAATTGTATAAATTAATGATGGATCTAACGATTGTGACATTAATTGGTAATTACCAAATACAATAATCTAGTCATCTACGCACACGCACTGGACACAATGTATGTAGGTAGAGATGAGATCTGAGTAGGAAGTTAAATAATAGAAGGTTTTAAATATCAACAGACGCTAATTTATTAAATAACAATTTTTAAAATTCTTGATCAATAAAAATAAACATGAGACTCTAATAAACATCTTATCTCCGGGCGTGTCAAGAATGTACGTAAGTTTAACGCCATCTTGATAAAAATATGACTAAAGAGCAGGTAATATTATTAATTTAAAACATTAAAAATCTTGTAAGGAATGTCTGAGTGGGCGCCAGCGTAGTATAAAATAACTATGCAAGAAGTTAAATAAGTAATCCCTATTAGAATGATAAGTTACATGATTAAAAAAATTAAAAGAGAAAAAGACCTTTCGTGACTTGCAAAGTAGTCCCTCATGTTCCAGTGTCGCACGAACCACACCGTAGTCCCCTGAGTCCAGCCAGCAACTGAGCTCGACGAAGTGCGCTCCGGACCGATAGCTCGAAACAGTAGTGCCAACCGGAGAAAATTGACCAATGTTTATTCTAATCGGGTAGGAACTGCGCCGCCCAGAAGTAAGCACTGCTACAAGTGTATATAATAAATTTGTGCCACCGTTCGTACAGTAGTTGAAAATTTAATAGTCAGCGTAGTTGCCTTCCTTGCAGTTGATCGAGGTTCGATTCTCAATAGTAGCAATTTTTTCTAATTTAATTTTATATAGATCACCCGTACAGTTTAACCATACTAATATGATATAAATGGACTAAAATTAACAATTGGGCTGTAGAAAACAAAATAAAATAAATAACTATTAACGGCGTTGAATTCCTCGATGAGAACCGACATGCGCAACTTCCCTTGGGGGAAGAGGGGCCACGTTCGAGTAAAGCGAACACCTGACACTGTGTCAGAGTTTTTCAGCAGCGTTCCCTTAACTGAAGTCAATACACTGTTGACAGATCGATATTACTTGCATTAAGAATTATGGTGTCTATTTATTTATTTCTACGAAGTATAAAGCTTTTATTATAAAGCTAATGCATACCCTAGAAAATAACAGGATATAATTTTATTTCAAATGTGTTTTTAAAAATAAAAATACTACAGTCGAACTTGGTTAAAACGATCACGGCTATAGCGAGTTCACGGCTATAATGACCAATTACAAAACGATATTTTAGTTCAGGCTTATCTTCATATAATTGTTGACTTATAACGAGGTTTATTCACTGATTTACCTAACAAATATTTTTGACACAATTTCTGAATACACGAATTGGTCTGAAAAAATTGTTCAAAAATTTCCTATCCCTATGGACGGATACATATTTTTATGGCATTACTTGTCGGCTATGTAAAACATTGCTATCCATCGGGCGCAATGTAAAATTTTCATAGAATCTGCGAAAGTCAAATTTTTACTTCTCCGTTTTGTATTACAACTAATCGTCAATTTTTTAAAACCCGTAAATAAAAAATATACTATTAATGGAACCGAGAATCGTAATTTGATTCATGGTGCTTGGAACTTGGAACTTGGAAGGCAATTATTCTGACTATTTCACCACCAACTATTGAAAAAATAATTATTATGACATATTGTATATTTGTATTTTAGGACGTTACATCACAACACATACGAAATTATGTTTATACTAGCACAGACCCGAGATAAATAACGTAAAATTTAAAAAATATATATTACTTCGGATCGATATTACTCAATTGTGTGGCGATATTATTGAAGTATGTGTTGTACTCCGCACATACACGGGGAATTAGGAGTTTTTCTTGAAGTTGGCTCTGCAAGCGTGCAAATGTTAGTAAATTCGATTATAATTTCACGTTAAATATCTGCCCGGATGGTGGACACTGCTAATATGTAAAGCTGTCCAAAAAGTTGACTAAAGAAGGAGATTTATTATATATTATACAGATATTTATTGTTAAGGAACCATTTTATGTAAGGCATAGATCACGTAGATATTCAAATCAAATTTAGACAAACCTGCCTATCGTGTTTGTTATCGCGTAATTACGTCTTTAATGAATGGTTGATTTTAGCCGTATTTACAACAACAAAAAATCGAAAAAGCAACTGTCACGGAAATCCACTACAGCAGTGGAAACGATTGTATAACTTTTAAAATTAGTGTTAACTTTCCAAAAAAGACGCACATTGTCAGATCTGTTGTTTCTACATAATCTGCTAAATAATAAAATAGATAGTCCCGAATTGCTATCCGTCATTGGTTTAAATGTTCCAACGAGGCGTACCAGGCACACTATACTTTTTCATATTGAAGCCAACAATACAAATGCAGCAAACAACTTAACTAATTACTCGTGCGATCATAACTTACATCGACTACGAAAAATTACTACATTTAGACATCTTTCATGATTCCTTTTTAACATACAAAACTAACTTATTAAATATCTTAGCGTGACATATCGCAAAAATACTTTCACTTCATTTTACAAAACTTATGTGTATTAACAGTCATTACAATGCGTAAGCATATTATAATTCTTGATTCCAATTTATTTTATACTCTCCACACACTTTCTTCATTTTATAACTATTACCTTATCATATATTAATTTAAATTTAAATTCATTGATTTTAACTGAAATCATTAGTTAAGTTTTCAGAACAATTTCAGGCGAAATTACGTAATGACATTTTATGGACATGTAATAGGTACTACAACTATGTAATAACTAAAAATGTATATTATTGTGCTGTGTATGTCTTAATAAATAAAGTCGTGCTAATGCAGAAAAGATGAAATCAAAGATTCAGATGGTTTGGTCTGAGAAAAACGCAGACATTAGTAAGCAATTTTTTGGGAAATTCGAATTTTTAATACAAATATATTAATCTAACTTTTGTTGTCGTACATGAATAAACGCAAATCTTAGTTGTTGAAATTAACCCACTTCCAGATCGATCTGTAACTCGGCAGATAGACTCGTTGTCGATGACACTGCATTCTATCAACACGGTAGATATCACGCATACACGCGCGGAAATCTACACATTTCTGTAAAATCGTATGAGATTACAGCAGTTAAAATGCTAAATAAATGTCGGTCCTTCCCGATCGGAATTTGGTTCAGAAGTTAGCGCGGTTAACTCCAGTCCCTGGGGAGGAAGGTTCAATCCCCATTCAAACTAAAAAACAAAAATTTTAAATTCTAATAGAAATAGATATATTATGATTACAAAAACTTTGTATTTTTGAGGTGGTTTTTTATTACATTCAGAATTATTGCAGTTTTCAAATCAGGTAGATCAAAATCTGAATAAAAATGTCATTTGTATTGGACTTACTCGGAATAATTTAAAATATTTCAGTTTATTTTCTAAATATCCCACAACTTAAAAATTAACTTTGAAATTTGATTAATTTTTAAAATTCTGTGAAACAACTCATCCTAAATGCTTTATATTTCTACCATGCAAACAAATACACAAAGAAAATATTCTAAACTTAGTTTTATCTTCGCTTTTAATTTTTTCTCTCAATTTTTTCCCGTCTTTCTATTCGCCTTTAGTATATTACCTATACAAATAAATTTATTCAATATAACTTTTTTTAATAAACATCTTAGTATAACGTAAGAAACAAAAAAATGTATAACTCATTACATTGTGAGTTATCATCATATTATATATCACTGTGCAGATATTCCTTATCCATGTGTACATTATTTGGCCTTGTATATATACAAAGGATAACAAATTATTGTAAACAATAATTATTCGCGTGAAATACCCATTAAAATTGGAAGAAATTTTAAATTTGTATGGATATTTTATACGAATAATTATTGCTTAGTTATAATTTGATATATTCTTTTGTAAGACGCTGGCAATTAACAAATTGGAGATACCTGCATAAAAGTGCTGCTGCAGTATCGTAATTAAACAAATAATGTGCAAACGGTTGATTGTAACAGTGAGCTGAGCCACGAATCACAGACGTTTCGTGAGTTATTAATGCTCTCTTACTACGAGTGTCGTTCCCGTGTCTGACCGCTAATCAGGGAGTTTATCCCCTCCCAGGGCCGGCCGAATTGCGCCAAGTCGCTGATGATATCTCAATAAATACGGGACTACACGAAAACATAAATCATCCAAATATTATTGATTACAGTGATCTACTACCTAGGCATCTACTGGTTTTGACAAGGGGCTACAAAATTCTTCTTGCGCGAGATTTGGCTCAGTGTTGACCCTGTCCCCTCTAATGGACGTATTCTTCTTGCGCGAGATTTGGCTGAGTGTTGACCCTGTCCCCTCCAATGGGACGTATTCTTCTTGCGCGAGATTTGGCTCAGTGTTGACCCTGTCCCCTCCAATGGGACGTATGACTTGCATGATTTACAACACATAAAAAAATACATGCAATATGTGGTTCATCTTCTTTTAGACACTACACACATTGTTAATTCATTTTTAAGTGGATAGTGTGTCCTACATCCAAACCCTTAAAAAACTGACCGGTTATCCACTCGGAGGATTTCGTGAGTTCATCTAAAATGTGACCTATTTTCTATTTTAGGTATTTCAGTAATTTACCAAATTAATTTTATTCTAATGCCATTTGTATTACGACCGATACTGATTATTTAAATATAAGTATATCATTAAATTAGGTTACACCTCTTTATTTTTTATCGGTTGGATGCGCATTAAAGAATGAACCGTACGTATAACTAATGATTAAGTTGTATATGTAGTGTTTGTACAGGTTGTAGAATTTCCGCCTGTTAGTTGGGTACTCCTACACAGAGAAAAGGGTGTATTGCTAATTTATTAATAATCTCTTCAAATTATCGGCAATCTGGTTAAAAACGGGTTGCAGGTCGTTTTCTGATAAAATTTTACTAAGCTCCAAATATATTGGAACAGTGTTACTGCATTGGCCTTGAAAATATATAATGACGAAATGGAAAAATATAAGATTTGTATGAACACGTGTTCCGACATCGTGATAATGTATTCGTATTTTACTAAAAATCTATCGGGGAACCCATGAATTCATTCATTACGGGCCTACAATCCCGTTTTTAACGGGATTACCAATAATTTGAAGAGATTCTTATTAAATAAATAATAACTGCCATCGTAAGTCTGTAATGATCTTATTACTAAGAGCGATTAGCTTTACCTTGCATCTTTCACTCATTTCCACAATTTAATTATTTTAAATCTGATGAAATGTTATATAAATAATTTCCGCAAACCAGTTTTCTTTTAAATGTTACTCCATGCCGTGCCAGGTGGACACTTTCTCGCAATTTACCCCACTATATCAACTTAGCCATGAACATTTGATCACCGCCGCAAATAACACCACGTTAAAAGCCACTAATTATTTATTATGCTCGCCGAACTTATTCTAAACACGTTTCGGTTATCGCTTACGGATCGTTCTCTGATTCTCAATTCACTTTTGGATGGCCAATTCCAATTACGAGCGGTAACACGTGTACGGCGCGGCGCTTTGTGACTTATCAGGCATTTGCATTTTATATGCCTTTACAGACACACAACGTACATCGCACAACTGTCGACTGCAATCGTCAGCGTGCAGTCCATTCAACACTACTCCAAACCGAATAGCTATAGTTAAATCAACAAATCCATTGCTTGGATTAATCAAAATTATTTACAGCATGAAAGTTCAATAGTGGCCTCGTGATTTTGGAAAGTACAATATGTTATGGAAATATCATAAGGTACGCAGTCGATTACAAGCCGGAATGATGAAAAACTTTTAAAGGCCTAAAAAATTACCTGGTTGGACTTTGTGGAGACAAGTTCGAGACAAATACTGCGGGGTGACAAATATATAGCGGGATGAGGAAATATAAGTGGGGTGAGGACTGATAGATGTCAGACTGCCAGATTATTTGATTACTAATTGACATAAATTACTAAAACTTTACGAAAACTATTTCTTAAAACATTAAATTCCACTTTTATCGTTAATTAAGTGCGAGGAGGGGACAGAGGAATCAAAGCTTTTAGAGAAAAGTAGAAATACATTTATATCGCAGTTTGGAATTTCCAAATCCCATCAAATGGTGAGAATTATTAATGACATCCTATCTCTGTCAACAGATTTTTCAACTATTAAGCCCCGTTCAGAACTTCACAACGAATTAAAAAACTTTGGATAAAATGTGGATTCAAGTTTTTTTTTGGCCAACCATTTTTATACCTAAAGCCTGAAATAGCCATAAGAGCTTAAGGCGATGCCATACGTAGTAATGCAAAATCATGTATTTTTGGTTTAAAAATTTGGTCGCCTAGAAATGTTTCTGATGCTTTAATTAAATACTGCGAGTAGAATACATCTTGGCCTTTGAAATAATCGAGTATTTTTTAGATAAGTCTTTTTATAAGCCCAGAAAAAATTAATGTATTAGGCCTATGAAAACTGCTTTAATGTTCAAAATCTCCTACTTACGAACCCATTTACGGTTATGATTTTATTGTATAATGTGGAAAATTAAGTTATTTATAAAATGATTGGAAAAAAATAAATATTTATGCCTGAACATCCACAAAATAAAATAAAAGGCACTTTTTGACCATTTTTTTTTCTTACATAAATCAAAACAGGCGAATGGTGTTAAGCGGGAATTTACACCTTATCGCCATCTACGTAAGGGGTGTTATTGATAACGGCTCGATTTAAAATATTACACGATGTAGTGCATCGCCTTAATTGAAGGCTTCAGAAAAATCTGTGTAAAGTACACCTGTGTTTGTCTTCCAGAGTTTTATTAAAATTAAGAGTTTTAAATATTATTAACAGTATGCTTAAATTACCTACTTTGTTGCAACTTATCCCTTTCAATATCCCTTCCCGTAGATTCATAAATAATGATTTACTTTTCCTCAATCAACACCCACAAATTATGGATACCATTCACCAATGTCCAGAATGGCCAGACTTGTAAACTCAAGTCAGGACCTTAATTTTTTTGCTGTAAGCATAAATGAATTTAGTCAGTAAGTAATATTTTGCATTGATATGGCTGAAGTCGTGAACTCCATCAAAACCTTGATCCTGTCCTGACATGACATTATCTCTATTGTTTTTGTGCACTATTTTTGTTATAGCTTTTGTCATAGCATCTTTTATTGTAACATTTCTCCTTATTTTGACTTAATGTAATATGTAAAGTGTTAATTGGACTTGGTCCGTTAGTAAATAATTTTTTTTTAGGCAAAAACTTAAAGTATCCATCTGTATTAGTTGATTTAGATTTAGCATACATAAAACCACACAGTTCTTCTTAAGAACATTATTGAAAAAAAATGAGTGATTTAGGTAGGGTTGTTTCACAGAAGTTGGTTAATTCATCAAGTCCTGCAATTTTTTATTCAAGTTCTGTTATTATTTCTTCATGGTCTGGTTATTGGATGAAATTTTATGAATTGTTCAAATTCCGATATTCATATGGATATTATTTTTTCAATTGTCAGCTGCTTGAGGGAATAACTTTGGCTGGGAATAAATTCCCGTAGAAAAAAACGAATCCATAGCATGGGATAAACATTTGTGAAATAAAAATACAACTTCATTGTTATTGGTTCTTAATACAGCAAAATTACTGTAAAAATGAACGAACAAAGTGATGTGTACCTACATAGCTACAATTTAGTTCCTCCGAATAATGCAATGACAAATTGCACAAAAACTTACATCAGTAACATTATTATTTCTGATCATTGTTTTGATGAAATACGTGATTCAAGCGTGAAAATTGTGTAAAATGAAACAAATTTTGTTAAAACACTAAAATCGCTAAAAAATTCAGAAAGAGACGAATGCTGAAAAGTTGGTTATGTGAAAAAGACTTTTTGTATAAATCTATTTTTTCTCTAATTTTCTCAGTACTTTGTACTTTTTTCTATTCCATATTATATTTTTACCATTTTATTTACCATGTATTTATTTATTCTTTCGTTTCTTTTATTTTATGCCTATGATTCATAGTAATAATATTTATAAAAACCCATTTTTAGTAAAAAGTTAATAAGAACCCGTTGATAAACTGCTAGCACTTTATTAGGACATTGTAATTAAAAAAACATTTAAATAGTAAATATTTTTTTAATACCTAAAACAAGTTTTTCCATTGTCAGTGTATTCCAGCCCTGATGAATGTGAAGTACTACAGAAGTATTTATCTTTAAAAAAAATGATTTAAACAACGAGTTACTTTCATATCCCAACTGATAATTTTCTATCAAAAATGATTTTTATTTGCAACAACAATATCAGGACTGAGTCATTTAGATACTCGCTTGTACCTAGATTGAATGCAGTTGGCAACACTTTCTCAGAAATAGTAGATACGTTCAAGTGCATGAAATCTAATTACAAGAAGGCTATAATTACATTAATAAATACTAAAGTAATTTTATAATATCTTTAACAAATGTTAGTAATATTCCACTAAATTATTGTTAATTGTATTAACCCGTATGGACGTATAATATATAAACAAAATATCTACTAAGTGTGTCATTAATAGGAAACCATGTTTAATTATAAGTGATATTATTTTACGGTTTTTTTAGTCTCCCCTTTATGTATGTATTTAGTATTTTACTTAAAGAATGAATCCGTGGTGTGGCCCGACCTTTTCAGTCTGCAGGAGCGACATTATCCCGGGTAATGATAGAAAACTTAAGACTTTTGGTTGTCGCCTCCACCGGAAGATGCAAAACATTCTTCAGCAGTTACTGCCGAGATTCTAGCCGCTCCGGGCGTCATGTCAGATGAATAAGTTAAAAGATCTTATAAATAAAGTTACTCAAATTCTCAGTGATGCTACCTACGCGCGGTTTTTACGCAATAGTTTAAAATGCGCAAAAGTATTTTAGTAACTTTGTATCATTTTAAGACAACGTTATTTGTTTTTAGAGACTTATCGTTTTAACTTTAGACGAGAGAGTGAATGAAGTAGGGACAGAGACAAGTTAAGAAATAGGTACCTGATAGTACTCACTCGGATTATTTATTTCATTTCGCAATTTATTCATTAAAAATAATATACAGTGTATTAGCAGCTCCCAGAGTGGAAGATTCTCTCAGTATAGATCAGGTGTAAGACCATTATTTGAAGCTTGCTTGAAATGGCTTTAGCCGTATTTCGTAACCAGATTTGAAGAGCCAGATATTTGCCCACTTTCTTCTTCCTCATCTAATTTCCCTCTCCACTACCTTCAGCCCCATAACTTATCCCAATTTGGTATGCCATTTTCTCATTAGCTCCAGACGGTTGGGAGAAGTTAAGACTCTTGTGCAGTATTGCCATAAAATATTTGAATAGATTGATTATATGTTAAACGGGATTGATGGGAACACTGTCAAATACTTTCCGCTCTGCAACGTAAGTGTGGATTAACATGAATATCGATTATTTGTCGACATCCTCAAGCTTGAATGCAGATCGCTAATGGTGCGTGAATTTTATCCTTTTGTATTAACATTACAACATTTTACGAAATGAGTAACATTATGTAGGGTATTTAACTGTGTCCAAAGCACGTGCAGTAACCTTTTGTGTATTTTGAAACGGATTTTATAAAGTTACCCCGCGACCGAAAGACCTCGCCTAAATAAGATAGCTAACGTCTCAATTATTCAAGGGGCTTTTGGCGCCGGGGATTTTTTCGTGCGGTTACACTTTTGTAGAGTCGATTAATGCGTCAAACGTTCGAGATATAGGTCGCCGGAAAACTTGGCTATTTAATTTGGCATTTAATGCCTTCTCTGGGATTTATATTTATGCCCAAGTTAAACGGACAAATTGAGTGAATATGGGACATTGAGCCATCAACCGTTCATAACCCTTGAAAATATTAAAAGTTTTTTTTTTTTTTTAAAGAAGTTACATAACATAAAAGGGATTATATAATAGTACGACATATTCAGACCGTAAAACCAATTGTAGAACCAAACCAAATAAAATTGAATTTAAAAAGTAGCGCAATCAAGTCAAGGAAAATAATGTGATTTTACAATAAATATAACCACCTGGTGAAAAAATTTAAAAATAAAAAATTTTAAAGCTGTTTCAGATGTTTTTTTTATTTGTGATAGAAGTTGCGCATTTCAAATTTTTGTATAATATAAATAATCACTTCAGTCAGTTGAGTACGTTCGTTAATACCATGAGGCATTTAGAAAATTATAGTTAGTTTTTGAGTAGGATGAGACGATGTACGAATGTGAATGAGGCCAGGAGTGTATATTAATAGTTGTTTGGCGGTCCGTCCTCTCCGCCTACCCCTGCTGGGAAATGGCTTGATGTTTAGTTAGTTACTTTACTAGTATTTAATTTTTGTGAATATTTTTTTGTGAAACAGATAAAATATCTTCTACTTGTATAACTTACTCTCACAGAGATCGTATAGTCACAAAACCATAGTTGCAATGAGTCGTGGAACCCTAAAGTCGTATAGACACGGAGTCATATATTCGTAGAGTCCCAGATCAGTAAATCCTAGAGTCGTTGAGTCGCAGATTCGTAGTCCGTAGAGTTATAGAGTCACAGAGTCGTAGATCTATAGAGTTTTAGAGTCGCAGATTCGTAGATCGGTAGAGCCGTTAAGTCGCAAAGCCGTAGATCCGTAGAGTCGCAGAGGCACTAAGTCGTAGAGCCATAGATTCGTAGCGCCGCAAAGTCGTAGATCAGTATAATGACGGTCTCATATAGCTATTGAACCAGATATAGTGACAGAGTCATAGAGTGATAGAACTGTAAAACCTAATTTAACTATTAACGTCCCACTACAATATGACAAAATAATCCTTTTAAGCCATCAAGGACACCACCGAAGCGCTCTGCATTGGATGAATAAATTCTACCTACTTTCGCCGTTATCAGAAATCAATTCCGCCCGCACTAAAAGAGAGCATCAAAAGGACACAATCAGAGGGTGTGATTTTATCCTTTATTGTATATATCCATTAAAAAAGACAAGCGGAGGACATCTGCCAGGGCGGGTCGCTGGTGGCAATTCCCCTAATCCTCGAAATAGGGTCCAAATAAAATTACAAACTTATTTATTTTCACTCTCAGTTATACAAATTATATAGCCATTATTCAGGCGGGGGGCGAACTCGAGGGGGTTTGACTGGTTGGAGATTCTCAAACTATTTATATTTTTAATTTTATCAATCTATTACAAGGTAGGAGAGTAGATAATTTCATTATCGCCCTGGTGAAGGGCCACCGATCGTTGCTTGAAATGGCTTTAGCCGTGTTTGGTGGCTAGATCTGAATACCTAGGTACTTCTCACCTTCCTTTTCTCAACTCCTTCTTATTCCCACTATTTTCAACGAAGCAACATACCTCTATCAAGGATGCCATAGTTTCACGACTCCTCACTAAAAAAGTAAAACAAATGGGGAATTAGTTTGGATAACGTTTGTAATACAAATTTCGGTAAGTTCCATAAGTAAGTTCGTAAGTTCCGTAAATTTCGTAAATTCCAGCAATTTATGAATGTTTTTATATAGGTACGGTATTTTTTGTTTTTCTTCAAAACTCAACCTAGCATAATTTGCTACTTAAAACAGAAAACTCCGTAAGCTTTGTGGCCTCGTGGTGGCAGGTTAAAAATAACATATTTTTCAACTGCTCTGGGCTTTGGTTTAGTAAGACACACGTCCTATGATATTGTAACGAGTACGAAAGGAGTTTCACTGATATATTCAGAAAACAGTCAAAGGGGAAACTAACATATTTTTTTATTATAAATATTTCATTGCTTTATTTATTTTATTTTATTTTATTTTATTTTATTTTATTTTATTTTATTTTATTTTATTTTATTTTATTTTATTTTATTTTATTTTATTTTATTTTATTTTATTTTATTTTATTTTATTTTATTTTATTTTATTTTATTTTATTTTATTTTATTTTATTTTATTTTATTTTATTTTATTTTATTTTATTTTATTTTATTTTATTTTATTTTATTTTATTTTATTTTATTTTATTTTATTTTATTTTATTTTATTTTATTTTATTTTATTTTATTTATTTTATTTTATTTTATTTTATTTTACTTTATTTTATTTATTAGCGTTATAAACAGTATTTATACATGCATATATGACAGTGATCAGAATAGTTATGTCATTGACCAATAAAATAACGACAAAACAAACAATAACAGAAAAAATACATAACAACATTATTTAACTATATTATTCATTTACAATTCCAACTAGGCCCCTATAAAAAATTTCATATCACTAACATTAATTTTATTAATAAAATAAGATACTTTTTTGTTTTAAAACCACGATATTTATTAATTTAAGAACCGACCGGTTTCGCTTTACTTAAGCATCATCAGGGTACAAATTAATACTAAACAAGAAGTACATAATGTGTGCATATATATAAAATATAGAGGGAGACAACATGATACAATTATATTATAGAGACAACATGATACAAATATTAGCAACACAAAGACGGTCATAAAATACATTAACATAAGTGCACAAGTAATGGAAAAAACCGCCAGATAATTATGTAGACTAATGGGTTATACCAATAAATTGGGAGAATCAAAGCATCAACTGGCATGGTGGTAAGGAGGTAAGGAGAACTGAGAATTTTTTATGACCGTCTTTGTGTTGCTAATATTTGTATCATGTTGTCTCTATAATATAATTGTATCATGTTGTCTCCCTCTATATTTTGTTATATATATGCACACATTATGTACTTCTTGTTTAGTATTAATTTGTACCCTGATGATGCTTAAGTAAAGCGAAACCGGTCGGTTCTTAAATTAATAAATATCGTGGTTTTAAAACAAAAAAGTATTTTATTTTATTAAATATGTCAAACCACAAAGTGATTGCTTTCTACAATAATATTAATTTTATTGTATTATTTTGTTAATTGAGAGAAATTTCTTCACTAAACACAAGAACTTCGTTTACTAATATTGAAGAACAACTACGAGTTTACTTTATACTAGAACATGTTACATTTATTTTAGATTTATCGGTTTTAAAAAAAAGGTTTAAATTTTATTTTTTAATACCTACATACACTGTGAAGAACAATAGCATATTCAATTCACATCATTACATTCAAATAATTACTCGTATCTCATATATTCACAGTTTGGGAGAGACTTGTTCACCTCGGGGTTGATTTTTAAGTAGAGTAAAAAAATAGAATAAAAACATTTGAGGGGAGAACCGGAGACAGCGGGAAGTAGCATTAATGACAGATTTGAATAATTTCCTGAAAACAACCCCACTATAATATGACAATGTTGATCCGGATTTGGCGCCACTTTAGGTTATCATCTGTCAAAACTTAACGACTTATAAATGCTTACGAATAAATATGAAATCATAAGGTCAGTGATTTGCAATTCGTTACTAATACTATAACTTCGTATGTTGAATGATGTCAATTTGTCTTTGTATGTTAAGTTATAAATGTAAAATATGGTATATTGTTTGATGCCGGTTTACATATGAAATAGTATTTGGCTGATGTGTTTAGCGCCGTTTTTTTGTGAAAAATCACCCCAAGGACGCCTTTCAAATAAATATATAATGAAATTCATATAATTGGCTTACAACTAAGATTTATAATTATAACTAGTGGCTCAAATTTAATACTATTGCTAGTGACTTACGACTTAGACTGGCTTAAGACTATTGACTTAAGCGAGTATCTATCCCATACATTTATACTAGCTGACATGTACCCATCTTTAGGAGATAGATATATGCTACCGTGGACTTTTCAGTTCAATATTTTAAGGAATCTCATAAGGTTTTACCAGCGTTACCAATGTAAAAATGTCCGAAAAAAAATGTACAACTTGACTAACATCAAATTTTCTCTAATACTATCCATGTTTTATTTATATAAACCTTTCGGAAGAAATTCTCTATATGATAGTGAAAAGCCTATCAAAATACGTTTCACAGTTTAGAAAAACCAAGGGCACAAACAGACAGACGCGGATAGCGACTTCGTTTTATACTATTTAGAGACTAGAGATGTAAAGAAGATTGTTTTTGGCGGACGGCGTGGATTTGATTTTTATACAAATCTACAGTTTTACTCCGAGACTCATAAAATTCTACACACTTTACTTTTTAAAAAAGAGGTAGATCACTGTGATAGTTAAAATATCCGATTTTAATACCAGAGTTTCAGAGAAAACGTTTTCGGAAACAATTGGTTCTATAATTTATTTGAGGGCAATTGAACAACAACGAACATGGTGTTTTATCTATTCGTATTTGAAACAAATATTAGGTAAGTAAATTTGTACACTAATATAGGAATAGGTACATATTTATCTTTTTTTTAATTATTGGTTGCTGCTGATTTAAAAATTTCGGGGATCGATAATCAGACCATTTTTAGTCAAGGTCTTAAAAATATTTAAAATCGATTTCGATCAATTTCGATTTCACCAAAAACAACACGGCAATACGTGTGATTATGATATATACGATATGATATGTAAATACGAATGTTTAAGGAAGCGCGCTAATATTAAAAATTATTTATTAAGACACGACTCGTTTGAAATAGAGAAAAAATATCTCGATAAATGCTTTAGTGCAGAGATGGGTAAAGTACGGCCCGCGGGCCAAGTCCGGCCCGCCAGGCTAGTCAATCCGGCCCGCGACATTGTTTTGAATAACCCTACCACAATTTACCAATTGAACAAAATGTATTTTCTACGTAGATAGAATAGAATACTTAAGAGGAACGGCTGCGGTGCCTGTTTCATACAAAATTTTAATTTGGATTTACGGCTAAAATACTAGAGTAAACTGTTTTTTTTTTTTTTTTAATTAAAAGACATGGTATATATAAAGTACGCATATGGATCAGATTTTCGATTTTTGCCTTAAATTATAGAATATAGGCCCCAGAAGATCACGATTTTACATGATTTTACGAGGCATCTTTGGCAATTTTTTGTGACCAAATAGAAGATATTTTTTGAAAAAATCTCACATATCCCGTCTTAGGCATATAATGAACTATACAATAAAATTTGAATCTTCACTGAAAAAAGTTTTATTTGCTTCAAAAAACCGAATTTGGTGGCCACAAATTCAACGTATATTTAACTAGCTTTTTTGTTATTGTCTCATTCGCACTTTCTTGAGTCGGGCTGGCTAGAGTAGGTGAAGCACGGGCCGGGGGGCAGGGGCCCCGGAGAGATCGCCTGCCTAACAAATACATGCATACATACCTACGTCAATCGTCCTTCATTTTTTATTATTATTGCTAGTGTATGTATATGTGACATTCGCAGTCAGCCCGCGCGGACATATAATTGACGAATTTGTTACTTTGTTTACGAATAATATTATTTTTAAACTCCACAGTTTTTAACCGAAGCATCCCCAAATAATTTATTTCATTCAACATGGGTAAGTAATCATTATTTGAGCATTTTTAACAATGATAATTAGGTTATGAATTAGGGTACTTAACTTACGTTATTGATTTTTATAAAATGTTATTTGTGTTTTAGGTCGAAAGTGGATACGTGGTAAGCCACCCAGTATGCACCGGAAAAAGAGGAAGTGCAATGTCAAAAAGACAGAAAGAACTCGGAACAGGTGAAAATTAAATGCAATATTTGAATCAATATTTATTATAAGTATTTATTTTTTACGGTAAAATTGTAATGTTTTTTTGTTGTTTTCAGTTCCGTAAATGATGTTAAAGATTGTCAGGCTAAATTTGCCAACAAGGATTTTTTCGATGCTAACATCGATGTGAATTGTGGGATTTTGAGCAAACGGTAAGCAAATAATTTTATTTTCACAAGAACAAACTCTCGAGAATGTACACAATGACATCAAGATACCATCTTTTGGTTAGTAGTGAGAGTTTCATTTTATTGCCGTTCAGCTTTTAGTTTTGATGACAGTGTTTTTACACATTGGTACAATTCAATATTACACCGACGATCTTTAATTAAAAGTGATTAAATTTAAGAATAAAAACCGTCATCCATTTTTGCCTATAATTGCTTGTACTATTTTGTCGAATTTGTAAGTATAATCACTACACATATTGATCATACCTTGACAGTATAATATGCGGTCTTTTGTTTTCACGGTTTGATGCCTGATTTTTTTTCTTTTAGTACCGATGTGATTGAACCCGAAATATCGTCGCAGAAAATGTCAGACGTATCACCCGACATTATATAACATATAAGTAATGCCTTTAGTTAGAAAATTTGGAAAATTTTGTGGTTGACTGACAAATTTAATGAAATTAAATTTTTAATTAAAATTTATTTATGTAATTATTTATTTGCTTATTTATATTGGAGTCTGTTCTTACTATACAACTACTACCTGTCCGACTTTTTTTATTTTTCACCTTGTGCACATGTATTGTGTAGATTATAAAATAGGATTTTTTTCAGTATAAAAAATCTGGGACTAACTACCATAAATGTATTCCTCACTGCCTAGAATGGACGGAAATAATTATACCGATTCATTGAACATTTTTAATAAAATATCCTTGTTGCTATTATTCTTGCTGTTATTGTGCTGCTATTTTTATGGTTATTTTTATTTATAGTTGTATTACTTAATTTTGTTGTTCACATAATATTCTTCTTACACAACACTTAAAAATAATATCGACCAAAATCCCAGTGATAAAGTCAGTGCGTGTTCGGAATTATACACGGTGTCCGGAAACTCGTAATACAAGCGGGAAACTGGAGAATCTACACCACATGGGGAACCCAAAAAAACATAAAGTTTTTTGATTTGAGCATTTTCAAAAAAAAAAAAAAAAAAACCAAAAAAAATATTTTTCGGCTATTTTAGGGTTAAAGTTTTTTCTGGTGTTTAGGGTTGAATAACAGATGTTTTAACCCTGCAGAGCAGAAATATTTTATGATTACACCGGGTTAAATGAAGGGTGATTTCAAAATAATGCTTCAAATCCGAGTTTCTTCATTTGTTTTACTTTCAAATAGTTTTGATTAGTTGGGTACTTTGATCTTCAGTAATAATTTATAAGAATTTGATAAAAAAAAATAAAAAAAAAATTAAAAAAAATCAACTTCAAACTCGATTTACTCGATAACGAAAGCTCAAATAAAAAAAAATATACTACAAAATCGACTCCAAATGTGATGTAGATTCACCAGTTTCCCGCTTGTACTACGAGTTTCCGGACACCCTGTATACACAGCGACACGACTTTATAACTTTCTTCCAGATAAAATAAAAAAAAATGTGATTCACAAAAAAATTTCAAAGGTAATGTAAAAATTAAAAAATAAAAGATTATGTCAACAGTAACGGTAAGGCCTTTACCGGTGCACTTACACAAATTTTAAGTAAGTGTATATTTCTATTCTCTACAATTATATTACTTACTGTTCATATATTATTTACTGCTGTTAATTCTATGTACTTATCTAATTTATAAACTTATACACCTATTATTACTATTATTATAATTTCGTCTGTGGCCACATGTACAATGCACGTGTACAATTTCCGTATCTCCTACAATAATACACGTATCTGCTAATTTAAATGAACTAAACAAAAGGGTGATTCCCCGTTTTGATGCAAATATATTCACGCACAAAAGAAAAAAAGCATTTCTCTTTTACTGGCCTTCAATACGTGATAAATATTGTAAGTGCCTAACGTGTACATGCGCATATACCAATACTATTAAAGAATAGGTCGGAAGCCCTTGTATGCTGTGCTGCTAATGGAATGAACTAAACGAAAGGGACATTTCACCGACTTCGTGCAAATATTCAAGCATTGAACTTAATTTCTTTTTTATTTAATCTCATATTATCTAACTTTTTTTGATCGCTTGCAACGTAAGCCGTACTAAAAACCAGGTACTCCCTCTCCGTTCCCCGCTGCACGCTCCGTTAGAGAGGGACACAGGACAATAATTATTTTTGCGGGAGTCGAAATTTCGTCCGCGAAAACAGGTTTCCTTCTCATTGTGTTTTAAGTACGGTATTATTGCATCTAATATTAGTTTGCACACAACCTCGCGCTTTGCAGATCGGTAGCATGGCGAATGCATGGCGATGTGAAGTGCAATGCGTGTGTTACTAGGCTAAGTTCGGGACGAATCGGGCGCTACCATTTTCGTTTCCTCTGTTGAGTTCTACGAGGCCCTGTCAAAATCAAGTTTCCCAAACCTGAAATCTCACCCTCAGAAGATAATTGCGATGTTTGCATCTTCCTACATCTGTGAACAGGTGTTTTCTACTATGAAGCTTCGCAAAAACAGTGTTAGAAACCGATTGACTGACCACCATTTAGCTTCACTATTGCGAATCAGCTCATCCCAGTTTTTACCAGATTATGATAAACTTTTAGAAGATCAGCCACAGTTTCATCTGTCACATACGCCTTCATACTCTTCTAAAGAATAATCAATTTTTGTTACTTTTTTACCATTTTAGCATATAATGTACTCAAAATTATGCATGATGTAAAAATTAAAAAATAAAGTACTTATATGACTTATAAAAAATTATTTTATTAAATTTTTTTTCCGGCCCGCCTAGATAATTTTTTTATTTTATCTGGCCCTTTCCTTAAAAAGTTTGCCCATCTCTGCTTTAGTGTATTTAAAGATACACTGTGAATTTTTTCATGCATATATCATATTAAATAACAGAATAATATGCGTTTTTAATTATTTTCGGAACTTAATTTGCGATTTTTTTCTATCGAGTGTATTTCATATAATTAACGTTTCGATATAACAAATGTATTGATTATTATTTTTTTGATAAATTAATGTTTTAAAGACAAGATTTTATTTATGCATAGCACAAAGGATAACAATTATTTTTATAAGCAATAATTGTTCGCAATAATTGATTTTTTCAATGTGGATGAGTGTTTCAGGCGAACAATTATTGCTTATAAAAATAAATGTATTGATGTTATCTTTTTCGGAAATTAAAAACTTAAAGAGTTAACGAGAAACTTGTTATAAATCGGTAGAAATTGAGTATGCGAGGGCTTAATAATAATAATAATAAAGTAGGGAGATTATAGTAATCTCTCACATCCTGTAAAGTGTAAAAACAAATATAGAAGAGAATTAAGATGATGAAGGACGGATAATTTTCCACTTCCCACTTCCCTAATTCTCATAACATTTCCTAAATTGTGTTTTTCGTAGAGCCAGTGTCCACGACAGAAAATAACTAAAAAATACAACATCATAAATAACATATAGTATATTATAAGATAATAATAATAACAGTAATGGTTGTTTGAATGTAAAACATCGAAGAGCAAAGTGCATTAACGAACTCAAAGGGATAAGGGTTCCAGAATGTCTGTGGGGTGGGAGAGCATTCTGTTCACTAGCATTATAATTTCAATTAGGGGATCCCGCCTTCTCTGAAGGGGGTTAAATGTGTACATGCAATGAATCCACCCCGGGAGTTTACATCAACAAATTATCATATCATTCATTGAAACTCTTTCGCAGTGTATCTAATAGCTATTAGCACGATATTTGTGTGACGACGAATTTCTTTGGTGAGATTGTTAATTACTAAGCAAATGTATGAAATTTGAACTATATTAAATAAAAATAATCATGTTATAAATGAAAATTTTGACTCCGTTTTTCATTGATCACTCTTTTTTTACACGGCTACTTACAAGTTTCAACACAACATTTTCGATTTCTTTTTTTTTGTATTTTTACTATTTAAAATGTGGCTAAATAATTTTAGGCATCGTCGTTTTTTATGACGAGCAGAATATCGATTCCAAATTTCATGATGCCGAAGCTCACCGTTCCATCCTTTGAGGCTCAGTTAACAGATTTTCTGCTTAAAACATGGATAGCCAATAATTCAATCTCCATTTACGAATGGTCAAATAACACTTTTCTGGATACCTACCCAAGTGTTAAGTAGATGAGTGGTCTCTAGTAAAACCCACAGAAAACAGAGTAGAAACCTTTGAACTCTGGGTTTTTCTCCGTATTTTGAGAATTCCATGAACAGTTCGAATAATTTATACAGAGATCGTGAAAATATGGTCCAAAAACTATCGACACTTTGGCACAAAAATGCGCAAACCAAGGCGCTGTGGGCGTAATAATGATGAGAAGTAGAAAGTAGACTGCAGCGAGACTTATTCCTACGACTCTATTCCAAGCTTGAGGGTCCAGAGATCAGGTGTCAATGAAGTTGTCGAAACTCTGATTAGAGATAGAGAATCGCCCTGATCATAGACCACCATTCAGATTAAAAATGTTGCTTGAGATTGCTTCCCCACCTTCCTATTCCCGAAATCCCATCCCCTTTCTATTAACTTCAGTATCACAACATACCTCAATTGGGACTGCTATAGTTGGATTAAAAAAAATACACGGTGAAAATGTCTGCAACTGTCACCCAGGCTCCGCTGTAAGACTATGTCATCTCCAGTTGGGGTAGTTTGTGAGACTGGAAAGAGTAGGATGGGGATAGGGACAAGGAAAAGGAAGATTGTACCCGGCTATTAATATACCCCCATAGCCATTGCAGGCAACAATTCAATTCGGAATAATGGTCAAAAGGGTGAAAATTAGTTTATCTACCACCCTAATGATTAAGAAATTGTTTTTTAAGGTTTCGTTTTATTTATTGCTCTTAACTTCCACAAACTTCGTCAAATTGCTCCAGATCCGTTTTTATTTTATTAATTTTAAGACATTTAAACTTATTCAATAAGTGAAGAAAACGAGGGGCGAAAAATAGATATTCCATGGAGAAAAAATCAAAAAGATTAAAGGATAGATAAGCCACTGAATATTAACAGGATTTCTAACCCCTCATTTCAAATGTCACCATGTTAAAGGAAATTAGAGTAGAGTGTATCCTAATTGTTATATCGTTAAGGGTGAGCCTGCTACTGCCTGGTGTCGCCTGTGCTACCGCTCTGCCCGGCCCGCTCTCGCGATGTATTGTGTATCATTGCTACCCCTGACGGTAATCCACCGGTAACGTCCATTATGGCTGATTTATCTCAGTAGGCATCTCTTGCACTTATGCGGCAATGCGTGTGGTGTCTTTGAAAGTATCCTCAATTAAATAATTCATACAGGAAAATGGGGTATTTTAACAATGTTTGAATACCGTTAAAAACGTGTGGAAGATTTAAAGTTTTTTTACCTGTAAGTATAGTTTTCTTTGATAATATGTCTTAATCAATGGATGATCAAATCCAAGTTGACGTAATCTTTGTAAACTTCTTGAAAGTTTTTGATAAAATTTATCACAGTCTTCTTTTATCCAAACTACTTGCTCTAGGAATTCACGGGGATCAGTATCGATGGCTAGTCTCCTACCTTAATGGGCGTACTCAAGGAGTAACAATTAATGACTTCTCTAAGATCATAAATATACCTTTAGGTATGCCCCAAGGCCACATAATAATTAAATCCTTAGATAATAAGATTTGACATAAGTTCCACACTCAATTCAAAGTTTCAGTGGGTAAATAAAACCGTATCAAACAAATATAAAATCTGTCACAGCATTATTTCAATGCTTTGAAAAAACGCCGTTTCAGATTTTAAGATCATATTTACGACAGCGGTGTGTCACGCGACCCTAAAATGTATGAAGACGAGCCCTGTAGCGGTGGCTATACCGGCTGTAGTTGAGATGTACCGGCTGTAGTTGAGATGTACCGGCTGTACTTGGGCTGTACCGTGTACCGGCTCCAGTGCGCGCCGCTGCATTATACTACTGGGAAATCTCGCTAAGTGACGATGATGAACTACGCGTGTCATAAGACCGCTGTGAAACTCCCCGCTTTTTACTCCCACAAAGCCGCAGTGTTCTGAATGACCAATCCAAATCCAGCCAGGCTAAGTATTGAGCTCTTGGATGCTTAACTTAAAGCTTTCACATACGAAATTTTCGTATAAAACATATGTATGTATATGAATATGTACCTATTGAGAGATAATATTTACGTTACGACACTAGACAATGTCTGCTGAGAGGGGGCTAGAATCTTTTTAAACAATTTGTATTACATAGTTTAATGAAAAGCATTAATTAGAAATACTAAAGATACGGCGTTTACACAAGTCAACCAGGCATCCCTTATCATATTATCTCATATTATGCCATATTATGACATATCAAATGGATAGAACCAATTTTCAGTGTTGAAATCTTGTTGTAATTCGATTTGATATATATATAAACATACACACTATACATACACACATATATCCATACATATATCAGTACAAACACACACACACATGACTAGTAAATTAGTTGTATGACATAGTCTGAATTAAATTTTTTTCCATCCATCCAAGGCCATTTTTTGTTTTCTTGAAAATACGGACAGGATTTACTATTCCCCTGGTGATTTCTTGCTATTCTAATATAAAAACAATATTTATTGTGGTACAATTTATACATTTTGGAGAAGTTTCATTTTTTCAGAATCGTTGCAGGAGCGGTTGTCATAGTGCACACACATGCCATTTTATGTGTGTCCAAATTTAAGGAAGAAAGAGCATTTTGCTTTATGTCTTGCACATATATTCGCAGGTACCCCAAATTGATTTTTCCATCTTTAATGATTTCTTTTCTGACTTTGCTGTTTAGTTCGACGATGTAGTTTACGTTATCATTAAATTACATTATATTTTCTTTTTGATGATAGGATTAGTCTTTGTCCTAATAAAAATACGGGTAGCGTAGAAACTAGACATAAAAGTTGCCAAAATAAAAGTTGAAAAGAATAAAATCGATTTGTATATATTCTGATTTCTGATGAGGCACCAAGTGCTGAAAAGGATCTTGTTGTGGGATTAGATTATAGGTATATCTTGATGCTGACTACGTACTTTATTATTTTTTTATTTTATTTATTTAACGCCCAGAGGGCTTTTACATGTAGGTGGTACAATTTTAATGACAGTTTTGAAACATAAGAAAGAAATAATTTAAATAAAATTACATTAAAAAATAATATGTGCAAGAAACAAAATTAAAAATAGCAAGAACATAAATTAAAAAATACATCGATTTGACTGGTTTACAAAAATATAACTTCCATTTAGGAATAGTGTTGAAATAATTAATAATAAGACCGGTCAGTGGTTGAGTGGGCATAGCGCTTGGGTCTCACCCGAGCGTCGCGTGTTCGATTCCTCGGCTGGCTAAGTCCTCCATCACAACACAAGCAACATTTTCGGCTTTCTGTGGTGGTAGTAGGAGATTTTCAAACATTGTTGGGTTATTCGTAACCCGGGAATGTTTGTCTTTCTTTTAAAAAAAAAAAAAAAAAAAAAAGTCTTTTACGTAATCCACAAAATTCGCAAAGTTAATATTAAATATATCGACATAACCTAAGTATTGGTTTCCCATAGTGTGAAACCGTTGTATTGGGGAGTTATTAGTCTTACCGTATAAGCAAATAATTTCCTCTATTGATTCTGAAGCATTTATTCTGGATTAAACCATATTCATGGATCTTCCCATGAATTCTAACTAGCTTATATTATATCACATATTTCCCATAACTCCTGCAAGTCAAATTATGAGTATCCGATATGAATGCCAGGTCAAACAAACGCAAACCTAAACGAATTAAATTCAAAATTCTTTTCGAATTAACACTTACAACACACACATCACTTCGTTCCTTAAAATCGCACACGCGAATTCTCGAATTTCAGCAATTTACAGCCAAAATCGTGAAACCATTCTCACAGATATAAAAAACTAGCTGACGTGCACCCGGCGTTGCTATAAGTTATCCTTACGACATGAACAGTTGAACACGCCGGACATTTATGTAGGCCTTTTTAAGATATACTATTTCGTAGTACATTATGTAGTTAGCAATGTAGTGCTCGAAAAAATAATGTTTACGACTTGATTTTAAAAGATCGTCTTTTTTCTACTTTCTATAAATACAATATGCATGTATTATATATATAAACCTTCCTGAAGAAATTTTCGATATGATAATGAAATACCTATATATCCGTTATATAATTTATATAGTATTCGTTGCGTAGTTTAGAAGAACTATGTAAGCGCACAAAGAGATAGACGCGGATAGATGACTTTATTTTATTCTATTTATTTAGAGATAATAACTGAAACGATTCAAAAATTAGATCACACTCCTAGTGCATGTCCGCATAGTTGTTAGGGGCTGCCGCCTGCAACATCTGACATCTGACTGTATAGGTTTTACTTTTAATTTATGATATTTTATCAAGACGATATAAAGTAAAAAAAGTCGGAATCCTAATGACGTTAGTGAAGAAACATAAGAAGTGCACCAATTCATTGTTAAGCGGTTGACAGTACAGTCCATGATAGGTTTTTATTTTAAAAGTCCCAAAAAGGCATACGAACTCCATCGCCTCGGAGGGTTTTGAAGCAGAGAATGGACGGTTACCTTTAGAGGAAGTTATCTTAGGGTGAGAATAACCTCTTTGATTTTTTTTCTGTTATTTATTAAGTTAAAAGAAATACATATTTCGCTTTGTTTACTTAAGTGTACATTGATTAAAACAAAAATAACATATATATTAATAATTATGGTTTACTACCTAAGTAACATATTTTTCTTAAGTAAGAGCATTTTGGTTTTGCTCATTGATCTTGAGGGCAAACAGTTTTTTCTTAAATATATTTATTCTATTTACGGTTGTCAGGCTATCAGGAAGGAGATTATATATGTGTACACCCTCGTGGCTCAATTTAGTTTTTCAGTGACCAAATCAAGTCTAAAAGGGATCGAAATGACTATTTATTATCTATTTTCCTTCAAAGGAATCAATCTTCCCAACAAGCCTTCGATTTATACGCTTAGTGATCAGCTTAGGCACGGGACCATCATGGAAGCCAGAGTTGTAGTACCCACCCAGAAGCTGAACGTACTGTACACTATACAGGTGTACAAATTGCAAGTGCACCGCACGTTTGAATTTGGCGTCCACCTCCGGTATGAAGCACTAAAATTCCTGAAAATCCCTTGTGCGAATGCTGTCCTTGTTCTGCCGGTATTTCAATGAAAGATACTCCGAAGAAAAAGTCATCGATCTCTTCACAGTCGGGAAACGTCGGAATTGAACACCATTGAGGTTTTTTCAGATAAGATCATAGACATATGAATATTAGTAGACCTGCCCTAAGTGATTAAAAGCGTATTATCCCCACTCCCCATACCGGTTCCATTGAGCCGGCTGGGCTCGCATATGGCCTCAAGTGAAATTTGAAAACGTGACGTCATCATTCTTGTGCGAACTATGGTCGAGGCATCATCGGTTCATTTTACGAAATAACACGGCAAAATGTTGACTTGTACTATGAAAACTTGTAAAAATAGATGTGAAAAAGAGAATAAACCCAATTGTCGTATTACATTCCATATATAAGCTTTATTTTAAGCATATTCACATCGTATAATATGAATCAGTTGTTACTATCACATCGAGAAACGTCTGGACGCGAAACACAAAGCTGGTTGGTTGCTGGGAAGTAAATTATGAACATTTATAAAAGTGTCTTAACTAAATACTTAAACGAAATATTCGACTCTGAAAATGAACCGAATTTTTTTGTCGAATTTGGACTTCGCAAATTTGTTCATAACGTGGCGAGTAATTTGCGCTCCCATGTAAAAATGTCTATTCATTCCAAAGCAGATTTTACTTTTAAGAAGTAAATGGTGATATTATATTGCGAGATGCCTATTTACTGTCAGATTGATTTATTGACGAATCACAGTCAGCTTCACTCCCTTCGTTCTTCAACAGTTGATTTTACCCCTCGCCTTTATCTTCTCGTCTATTAATTCCTATGTCTGTGGATAAGATCGGATTGTTTCTACTACTCGTCCTTGATTTCAACAGCTCGACTGTGGAATGATTTTCTCTACTCAAGACTCAGGTTCACTCCTTCCTTTCCTCAAAAACAACTTCCACACGGCATCCTCAAAGATGGCAATTTCCGCCGAGTGAAATTATTTTCGTCAATTCATTACGTAAATTTCAATCTCATTATATTACGCCTGTCTGCACAGGAACAATCATGATGAGACATACCATATTACAAATATTATTTAATTCAATAACAGAAAAAATTATTTATATCACTCGAGTTGCCTAGTGCTATATTTGTCACGAAACATCAAAATACCTTAACCGGTCAGCAACGTAAGCAGATATACACGATAAAATAACGATAGCAGTCAAGTACAATAAGCGTGTTTACACGTCAACGCGTGTCTCTCCATAGAAATCGTTCTTACTCCGTTATTATTTTAGTTACATCCCTCAAACAAAAACTAAAAGGTCGATTATAGATCAAGCTACACATCACTACCAAGTTGTCTATGGAAATACAAAACAGGAATCTGCTGACAGTCGCATAATTGACACAACATTTTTACCCGCGCAAAATGTCTGCCGGTAGCGCCGCGCGCTTCACATATTAAATTTTTATAAAATATTTTTATATGAAATGATAAAAAAATGAGGTGATAAAAGTGTTTATTACACATATATACAATAGAATAAATATTTTTGTTTACATAATCTGTGATTTTAGTACCATTTTCACCTAAAAACATGACGTGAGTCATTTTTAACCTATTTTTAATGTTTGCGTTCTAAATTTTAATATTTAAAAATGCTAATATTTATTTGTAATATAATAATTTGAAAGCTTATTTTGTAACTTTTCTAAAACAGTTTTTACTATTCGGCTACGTTCAGAAATGTTTCATTTATAGAGCTTTAATTGTGAAGCGGTAATAACAAAAAGTTTTCGTAAAATGTGATTTCGTTAAAGACAGTTAAAGTGCTTACATGGCGATTTTCGGAGGGGTTAAGTAACATTGTGCTATATCTGTCCCCAAATGACTTGTTTTCATAAAAAGTCGTCCTATCTTCTTTTCTTTTACGATTATAGACATATTTAAAATATGAAAGTTTGTGTGATTAGAGAAAATCAAGCTTTCTCTTTGTACTTAAAAGTTTACACTAAATACGTTAAAAAAAATTATGTCAAGAGGGAGTATTTCTAAATAAATCTCTAATCTGACATGTTTTATAACTAACATGATATTATATTATATCGTCTAGATCTTGGAGGTTAAAAAATATTATCAAAAATAAAACATTTCTTGCATATTGTGATAACCGGCATTCGGTACTGGTTGGTCTTAATAATAGTTGGTTTTATGGTCGAAACAGGTGATAAAATCCCTATTTAAGATAAAGTTCTCCGCTCAAAGGAAAGGTGAATTGCATTCTATTGATGCAAATGCAAATAAGGGGGATGGTCTAGAACGCGGTGGTTACAATGTGCAATGCTTTATTAATAATATTAGATTCAACCGAGTGAAATAATGAAAACCAAAATGGTGGAGTTAACAAATAAATTATTTTACGTGTATCCGTGAATTTTAATGTTTGTTTGAATAAATCAAGATTTTTTTGTAAGTAATGGAACTACTCACAACCATCAGAGGGAGACAATGATATAATGTAAATCAATATGGCGTACATTGTGAGGCAAAAGGAAGGGATGGGAAGGAGTTAGGGAAGTACTTGACTTTTTAATTTTTTTAGATTTTTTTCTTTTTTTTTGTAATATATATTCCTAAATTTGCGCTTTTTCCGCAACATCAAATTTCCTCTGGGGATGTATTAAATTAAATGCATAAGAATTTTAAATTTATTTTGTGGATCTGATTTTTTAAATAAATGAAAATTTAGAAACATCCATTATTGGTTACGAGATCTACTTACTCACAGAACTACTAGTAAATAACTCACATAATTATTCGACATTCTGAGAGTAAAGAAAAAAATTTAAATACATATATTGAAATATCAATTATGGTCCCCCTGTACCTAGTTATAATCGTATACCTAGTCTCAGTGTGTGCATTACATGTGTGTATGTCTATAACACTTACACACACTCACATAAAGGTGGTACAAAAACATGGAGGGATATTACTGGGGTTGCAATACCGACATATAGACAAACTCAAGTGTCACGTTTGTACGGGGGTAGTCTTTCCTACCCTTGTTTCCATATGGTTTTGTAAACTATGAACTCTTGGGAAGTTTGAATACTAAAGGTTACAGTACAAAGCTACATTCCACTTTCCTACTTAAAATATTCTAAATAGTTTTAAAAAATACAAAATATTGGTAATTTCTAACCAGGAGTTCTGTGAAAGTAAGAGAAAAAGTTTCTAATTTTCACTTAATTAATACAGCAATACCAAAAGGTACTATAAAATCATAAGATTTGGAAGTAACTTAAGTTCCTACCTACTTAATTATAAACGACATAGGTATTTGATGTAAAAAAAAATTAAATAAGAAATCATAATTTTTTTCCAAAGAAACGTTACTATATCAATGACAATAATTATTTTTTAGAACTTTTTCAGACAGGTAGGTACCAAAATATTGAAAATGCGAATAAAAAGTCCAAATAAACTCCGAATTTTTTTTAAAACAGGACCCCATTACGCTCAGTCGACTACTAAAGTACCAATATTTTCGATCAAAAACCAAATTACAACAAACTAAAACAAATGCAACCGTATTGGCAATTAATGGTTTTATGTAGGTATTAAAACGCCTTTAATATCTTTCTTCCTCTTATCTACTCCTGAACAGACCAGTTTCACCTCATAACGGCATAATGGGCTTCATTACTAGAATATCTAAAGATTTCAAAAATATCCATACATTAAAATTACTTTATACAACTCTAGTCAGAAGTCAATTAGAATATAATTCGTCTATATAGGTAGAACCCTTCCTACAAAAACCATGCAAACTCCATTGAAAGAATCCAACATAAATTTCTCAGAACAATTAACTTCAAATTAGGAATTCCCTCTGACGACATTGATTACGATTCATTATTACAATTAATGCATCTCTTATCGTTAAAACATAGAAGAATACTTAATGATCTAATTTTTTTATTTAAAATAATCAATCACCGGTTTGACTCCCCTGAATTAACTTCGTTGATAAACCACCATGTTCCCTGTAGACCAACTAGACTCAAGTCACCTTATTATTGCAACAATACTGGTACAAACGCAGAACAAAATTCAATAATCCATCGCTTGCACAGATTAGGCAATGAATATTCCAACATCGATCACGCTGATTGTCTATTATCATATAAAAGATGCATAAAACAAAAATTGTCAAATAATACCATACCATCATAATGTTTATGTACTTCAGATTAAAAACTACTAGTACTCGATAGGTAGAAGCTGATATCAGTGCATTATATATCATAGTCATCATAGGTACTATGTAAAACTTTATCGGACTGTCAAGCAGTGTCGCACATTATTATTATACAGTATACACGCGATTCTCCCATTTATTACTTTTGTTTCCTTTTCATATTATAATAGTATATATTTTATTCTTTTCATTTTCTAATAGTATATACCTTTCTAAAAATTTTTATTTTATTTTTTACAAACTCTTATTGCCTTTCAGACATTTTATAAGCACTTCATTCTTGCTTATACTACTTTATTGTATATTATTACATATAATTTCTTACTTTGACTTAATACTATACTACAGATTGCTACTTATATTTTATTTATATCTCTTTTTTCATACTTTTAACCTTACTACCATTTACTGATTTTACCGTTATACTTACATTTATATTGTTGCATTCCTTATGTTGCTGTACTATTCTCTGTAATTTAGTATGTGAATGGCACATGTTGTGCCGTATATGTGAAAATATATGTGAAAATAACGGGATTAGGAATAAAGTTGTAAAAGGTGTTCAAATGGAATAACACCATGAATTAAAGGTATTAAAATCAGAAATAAATCAATAAACCAGTTTGATAAGCGTACGAACATAATTAAAGAACTCCGTCGACAGACAAGAGCTTTGGAAAAGACACCATAAGGGAGGCGATACATTACGCTATACGCATCTTGGCTCATTTCAGCATATCATTAGCAATGGTAATGTATGGCAAACAATATGCTGAAATAGGCCACGCAACGAAAATATAGAATGCCTATAGCGTGGTCTGTCACAGGCTTAAATACCAGGCAATAAAAGCGTTCAACAATCTTACACTCGATTCAAGAGAATATTGTATTATAATAATTTTATATTACCTACACTAATTTTACATCTTAAAAAATAAAACTGAATTTCAATACTAATAAAATAAAACATATACCTACATACTTACATAATACACAAGATGAACAACTGTATTAAGGCAATGCACTACGTCGTCGTGTAATATTTTAAATTGATCCGCTATCAATAACAACCCTTACGTAGATGGCGATAAGGTTTAAATTCCCGCTTAACACCATCCGCCTGTTTTGATTTATGCAAGAAAAAAACATGGCCAAAAAGTGCCTTTTATTTTATTTTGTGGATGTTCAGGCATAAATATTTAATTTTTTTCGTACATTTTATAAATAACTTAATTTTCCACATTATACAATAAAATCATAACCGAAAATGGGTTCGTAAGAAGGAGATTTTGAACTTTAAAGCAGTTTTCATAGGCCTTTTTTCTGAGCTTATAAAAAGATTTATCGAAAAAATACTCGATTATTTCAAAGGCCAAGATGTATTCTACTCGCAGTATTTAATTAAAGCATCTGAAACATTTCTAGGCGACCAAATTTTCAAACCAAAAACACATGATTTTGCATTACTATGTATGGCATAGCCTTAATAAAAAAAATAATGATTAACTAATGTTTATAAGACAAGGTTTTTATGCATAGCACAAAGGATAAATAATTAATGTAATTAATATTTAGTCGCCTGTAATATCAATACTTTACAATGTTTACAGATGAAAAAATATAATAAGCAGTAATTGATGACTAGCTGAGTGAGTTTCATTTTGAATAATATAATATATTGAGTTTAGAAGCATTGGATATAATTACAGAGCAAAATACTCGTAATACTATGGTGATGATTCGAAACTATGAACTTATTATTCTTAATTAAATGGTAAAATCACGGAATGTTGGATTTTGTGGGATTTGTGAAGCTGAAACTATTTATTAAAAAAATATTGCCCAACAAACGAATTTAGGAGCCACCTCTGGGCTGGAGCCCTACAGTATATGATAAACCTACATTATTTTGTGCGAAGGAGGGCAGTGGAATTAAAGTCGATATAATATAATTCATCAACAGTAACAATGTGGATTTCACGAATTTTCAAAATAGTGCGACGAAATAATTATTTACGTAAATAATATTAAATATCAATTTTTTTTTTTTCGATCATTTTATAAATAACTTAATTTTCCACATTATACAATATTATAACCGAAAATGGGTTCGTAAGTAGGAGATTTTGAACTTTAAAGCAGTTTTCATTAGCCTTTTTTCTGAGCTTATAAAAAGACTTATCGAAAAAATACTCGATTATTTCAAAGGCCAAGATGTATTCTACTCGCAGTATTTAATTAAAGCATCTGAAACATTTCTAGGCGACCAAATTTTCAAACCAAAAACACATTAAATATCAATATTTTTATAAATCGTAAATACAAAGAGTTGTTGTTTATTGTCATTAAGTTGAATCAAATGTTTGTTTTCTTTTTAAATGCGTATTAAAACGGTAGTTTGGTAGTTTGAATGGATGAAATTGTACGTATTTATTATGGATTATTTTCAATGAAATTATTCGCTATTATGCCGCCAGAGGTGCGGTCTGTAGGACCATGGGGAAACTACTCCAGCGGCCGGTAAGGGAGGGATTGACATTTTAAAGGAACGAATGCGTGATATTTAGCGCAAACGCTATGCGGAATTTACCCGAAACATAAGATTTGAATTCGACCAATCAGAGGGCCGAAACCGTCCAGACGTTGGCGTAATAATACTATCAGATAGAAGTACTATTACATATTGAATTATTTGGCGGGTTGAAAATAAGCCGACGTGGCTCAGTGGTCTAGAGTGTCTGACCGGAAATCAGAAGGCGCGGGTTCAACTCCCGTCGGCAGCATTTATTTTTACTCGGGAGATATTCTCAATTTGTATTGATATTACAGGCGACTAATTATTGGTTAAAATATTTTTTTAACTGTTATTATAAAATTTATTAATTTATCCAATTAATATATTTATAATAATAATAATTGTTGTAATATGGCAATAAAATAACATTCAGTTGGTAACACTACATGCACAGGAAGTAGGTGTCAAAAGTATAAGTCTCTTTAATGGCTGTAATGTGTGTGCTCTGCTACAATAAACGTTATTTTGGTTATTAAAGATCACCATTTATTATTTATCAAGACTACAATATTTATTTACTTTTTTTAAGAAATACAAACATTCCCGTGATATGAATAACATGACAATATTTTAAAATCTCCTACTACCACCACCAATTTTGCTTGTGCTGTGATGGAGGACTTAGCCAGCTGAGGAACTCAACGCACTACGCTTGTGTGGGACCCATACGCGATGCCAACTCATCCACTGACCGGTCAATATATAGGTTGAATTTATTTTCATTACCGGCTGTATTATCTTTATTTATAATAAGTAATTAATACTACGGAGAAACTTTAAAGGAAGAAAATAAAGCGTTAATATTAGAATTGTAAATTGGGGGGCTCAGCAAAATAAAGCACCCAGTGAGGCCCCCATTATCAAATAATCTGGAAAAAAATATTCTTGTGTATTCACGCCATTTTCCAATACGGTAACCGAATAAAACAGAGCATAATAAAAACAATAGGTTAGATTGGGTGGGGTTCGGTTAGTTAAAGTTAGGTTAGGTTGGATGAGGTTTGGTTAGGTTGGGTTAGGTTAGATTGTTTTGGTTTGTAAAACTACAGTTAGCGATGATACGTTTTTGTTATAGCCAAATATTTAAATATATCTCATGGCCCAAGGGTTGTGGCGCAATGTGACAGGTATGTTCTAAAAAAATATATTATTCGTTGTTTGTTAGTGCGCTCGGGGTACGAGCAGGGAGAGGGATCAGATAAGATCCTCGAAATTCACTAAGCGCTACAAATTAATTGTGCGTTTTCGTGCAGATCTTAAAATGCTCTAAAAAGAAAACTATTCAGAAAAATATTAAAATTGTTAAAACATTATGAAAATTCCCGTTTCAGATAATATGAATTATATTTCACTGCCCTGTCAATTTGATGTCATTTTAAGATTCGCCAAAACAAAATAAACACATGGATGGAAATGTAACATCCATTCCCGCCATAAATTTTGCCCAGTGACGAACAAAAGACGTTTTCACGCAAAAAGGTAAAGGTAGTAGTGTAGAGTGTCTTCAATGTGCTGTTGAGCAACTGTTCTGTTTTGTCATGAAACCTTCCAATGGAATCAGAAGCCTACAGTTTTCTAGCATTTTTTAAGTCAAATGGTGCATGTGCCAAAGTCGTTGGTTATCATTCAAAGAGTGCGGCGGGAGGTTGGGCCGTCCCGGGGGAGCGGACACGGAACAGACCCAGCTGCTGGCGCCACCGTCGGAATCCTGACACACTCCTCCATCCAGCCTCCTGCCGTATTCCCTGTAGAAGCTTCGGACTAAAATAGACCGGAAAAAAATACTTGGCCGATCGACTTCACGCGCTACTTGCCTCGATTTTATAATTAGAACTAGACCAGGTCTGTGAAAAATCGTGGCATTAAGAAGTAAGAATAAAAACTTTTTATATTAAAATCCCGATCAACTGCTTGAAAAGCAAATATGCTGACCATTATGCCACCAGCTATTTTCACAACGATGGCATAAAGTTTCATTAATTTAATAATCAAACTAATTAATTGTACTAATTTATTTATTTCTTTATCTTTCTTCTTTTACATCATACTATGCAAATAACTAGCATGTATGTAAATGGCATTCTTTTAAAATATTATATTATAGGTAGGTACCTACCAGTGACAGTCGGTAACTTTTTGTAGAAGAGATGCTGGACATCAAATGTTTATACTCGTACTTATTACGCATTTAAATCAAATACGCACATCTAGACGCTAGCCCACGAACAAGATACAATTATGTACCGTCTAAAATTATTTCCATAAATCCATTAAATCCATTAATAATTACTGATACAAAATATCTTAAAAGTGTTATTCGTAAAAACGAATAAAAAAACCATGACATACCTGAGTTTTCATTCACTTAAACCTGAGGTCGATTCTACGCTCCTTCTTAATGAAGTAGTCGATGACCAGGTCCTGAAACGTAGTCTTCTCCTTTAAGGCCATCAGTAGTGTTTTCTCAATAGAGATGATTGCAAGGGATGAAAGTCGGTCTTCGCCTACTGTGCTGCGGTTGTAAGTTTTAATCCTTTTCATTGTAGAAAATGATCGTTCGGCTGAAGCACTTGTTGCAGGTATGGTTAGGATAAGGTTCATCAAACTATACACTTCCAGAAGCACATCCTTTAAGTCGTTCTTGATAAAACATGCATATAATTCCATCAGGGTTCGCAAATGAAATTCTGATGAGGAATAAATATAAATAAGTTCACTCTTTAGTTTTAAAACATCAAAATACTATCATAATAAAATTGTAAACATTTAAATTAATTTTCTGGGAAATATTTCGTAAATTCATTTAAATTTTACAAATCTAATAATCCAATGAATATCAAATTTTCCATGTCTGCAAACCGGTCTTGGGTATGGTGTGTCAAAACATCTATTATTTCAATATACTTTCAATTAAATTTGAAATTTCATTTTTTTTTTGTAGGATTTCGAAAGGATTTTCGGTTAAACTGAAAACTTTGTGAAACGCTTGTAAATGGAAATGAAAACCGAAATCAGATAAATAGCTACGTAGTTCTGTTGCACTAACTAAAGTATCTGAATCCCGTGGCTCATCATCGTCAATCATTCTAGAAAAAGATTCTTTCAGTTCTAATTTATACTCCATCACCATTTTGAAATTTCTGCCACTATAATTCCATCTCGTAAGAGCTGCCGCTGGAAAGCGTTACTTTATTTTAAGGTCGAGAGCGGAAATTCTTTTGGAAGATCGGCAAAAAAATTAAGAAAAACTTAGTAATGAGTCGAAAAACTCACGGATACAGTTTACTGACTGAGATAGCACTAAATTAAGTCTATCGCATAACAATGTAAAAACATGGCATTTTTACAAAAAAAATTCAATTTTGATTGTACATCATTATGTTCACCTGCCATGACACTAGCACCATCATAAGTTTGAGCAACCAGTTTGTTTTTGCAGTCAAAATTGTTTAAACTGTCTTCGATGAGATTAAAAAGTTCACCGGTAGATCTATCCGGGCTAACTTCAGTAAAACCCACAAACCTCTCTTGAATACTACCATCACTTTCATCTAAGTAACGGAATATACGTAGTAGACATTTGGCACTTCTGAGAAATATCAGTAGAGTATTAACAATAATAGAAATATACTTTGCTAATCGTATTTCACTTTTAATTTCCTCCGAAATAATGTTTGATATGGAGGTAATCAAATCATTTTGAATGTGATTGGCGCACGCATACACACTCACTCAGTACAATCCAATCGATTAGTAATACAGTATGCGATTCTGAGCATTATGCATGTTAGCATTAAAGCCGTTTTTTGTACATTGGATGCTATCATTAATATCGTATAAAGTTGACGAAGATATTGGCTTGCGGGCAGTGGCGGCCAGCTAATATGTGCTCCCGAGCACCGAACAACCAACAAGATTTCCGACATGGCTAATCACAATACGAAACTCGGTTCGGTTATAATATCTCATTCAAAAGGTACCTACTTATTAAGCGCGCTTAACTTGCAGACCGACTTTGACTTGTAACTATGTTCGTAGCAGTTCGTTTTCGATTGCGATCCAAAATTTAACTGCTTTGTCGCATATTCTGTGGAAAAGTCGAAAGCGTGGGTACATACCAGTGCATACTATTCTTTGCAAATAATACCATATCAAGGACGGCGTTCGGGGTTTTACCACCACATCAGAAGGAACGGTTTATTCAGAAGAAAGTTAAACTAAAACGCGTATGTTTGATATTATTGTCGAAATCGTGGTTTCAATTTACCATATGCTATTTTTCAGCGAATGTTCCGCTTCTTCGATACAAGCATACAAGATAAAACTTGTCATTGAGAGATGAGTGATGGTCAGATTACTTATTATCAGTTCAGTCAGTACTCGTCGTTGCCGGGCATTGTCTGTTGCATTTAAAACTTTTCTTACTCTGCGAAAGTTTTGAAGTTTAATTGCAGGTTATATCGATCTTGTATATCAATTATTAATAAGGCATATCAATTGCAGGTTATACTAATTTATGATTACTTTGTATTTGTTCAACGTATAAATTAGGAATGAGTTTGAATGTGGAATACATTAAGAACAAAAGGTCGAGATTTGAAAACAAAGTGATAATAAAAAATGCCGGTTCATCTAAACCTGAACTGATAATAAAACAAGAGTGCAAATCTGGATCGAAGACGTTTACTCGATCATTTAACAAAACAATGTATAACAAAGCTTCGTAGCTCTGTGGATGTGATCGATTAAATAGTTTATTTTGTTTTCCGTATTTAATTTACGATGTTGATTCAGTTTGGACAATCAGCGGTGTTACTGATGTAACTCACCTTTCTGAAAAAATCAAAAAACATAATTCTTGTTATTTACATTTACAAAAAATTTTGGGCTTAAAGGTTTTAGGAAAAGTTGACATAAGAATGCAATTGGATTCAGTCTACCGTGCCTAAGTTAAACACCATAATGAGCTAGTTAATAAAAATCGATACAGGTCAAATTTCCCAAAACATGATTTCAATTTGAAGCTTAAAACATATGACTTCCTAAATAAAGTTCAGTTAAAAGGTGAACTCTGTGCAATTTACACCCGCGACGTTTTTTCAAAAGCTAACGGCGCTTTATAAATTTTACAACTTTTTATAGTACCTTCTTGTTTATTAGAAGACTTTTCCGAGACTGTGAAATTACTGAAACGTGTGTTCACCATTCATGACCTTTGGAATGACCTCAGTTGAAAGCTAAAGATGTTTCTCAACGTTAAAGAGAATACAATCCCTTTTAAACACGTTGAGCCCGGACAGACTGAACGCAATATCAGTGTTATTGAAAAAAGGTTTATTCAGTCTATGCCTGATTTCAACACGAGAATCATAGAGGTCGTCTTCAATAGAACTTCTTTATAAATACGTATGTACCTTTATTTAATTTATTTTCTGACTTAATTTAATTTAATTTAATTAATTTAATTTATTTAATTTAATTTTTAATTTATTTATTTATAATGTATTACAAAAAACATGGTAAGTAACACATTATTCCCAATGAGTTGAGATAAAACTCATTACGGGAAGTACAGACACATAAAATACATTTTACAAGGATATTACACTTTTAAAAAAAAATACAACATATTGAAAAGGAAAAGAAAAATAAATAAAAAAGGAAAAATACATTGTTAAGAATAGAGATTTTAGAAATACTGAGAGACATCTATACACATGAAACATAGTAAACCAACATATGAAAGCGAGCGAAAATTCACTGGTTTAAAAACATTTTCAGGAAATAATCTTTAAGCGTTTTAACTAATATTTTTTTGTTAGTTACTGATTGCTTTATTTCATTAGGTAATGCATTGTATTGTCTATATGCAATATATTGTAATGAGTTAATACCAAATTTTGTTGTGTGGGTAGACGATGCTAGGTGTATTAGATTTTGGGACCGTGTTTTGTGCTGGTGTATGTCTGAATTAAATGCTGGTTTGATGTTAGTGTGTGAGGATCTATGTATGATTTGTAATATTGTACAAGTGATATTGTATTTAGGTAGAACCGTAAAAGGAAGTATGTGTGTCTTTAAATATATATCTTTGATATGTGTATCCCACGGTAGACGGTAGATATTCCTTATTGCTCGATTTTGAATCACTTGTATTTCTGATATTTGTTTTTTAGTAATAGTGCCCCAGATACTAACTAAATAACTCAGATGGGAGTGAATCATCGCATAGTATGTGGCCCTTAGTAGAGATGTAGAGAGAAGACCTTGGAGTCGGTACAGTACGCCGGTTATTGGGGATATTTTAGATTTCACATGCTCAACATGGGAATTCCACGAAAGTTTAGAGTCTATTAATAGCCCTAAATATTTCGTGACTTCTATATTTTGGAGCTTCTCAGTTCCAAGTGTGATATTCATTGGCACATAATCCTTATTACCGAAAGTTAGGTAGTGCGTTTTTTTTATATTGAGGCTCAATTTATTAATACGCAGCCAATTAGCTAGAATTGAGACATCTACATTCATTTGGGACTCCAGGTCACTCAGGCTTGTACTGTGATAATAGATTACAGTGTCATCCGCATAAAGTTGGAGGTTTCCAGAGATACCACATTTAGTTATGTCATTGACATATAGCAAGAAAAGCAGAGGCCCAAGAATTGATCCCTGTGGCACTCCACATGTGATTTTACCTAAGCCACTCGAGACACCTTTGACTTCAACAAGACAAAATCTATCATCTAAGTAGCTTCGGAGGAGATTTAGGGGCTTCCCAACAATTCCCAAATATTCCAATTTCTTTAAGAGTATTTCATGATCGACCGTATCAAAGGCTTTTTTGAGATCTATAAATATGGCTGCCACATATTCACCCTGGTCTATATACTGTTGAAGGTTGGAGATAAAATCAAAGGCGGCACATTGAGTACTAGAATTTTTCCGAAAGCCATATTGTTGTGGTGTAAGGATATTATTCGCAGATATGTATTTTAGGAGTCTATCTTTGATTATGGTCTCAAATACTTTTGAAAAAACCGATAGAAGTGATATAGGACGGTAGTTAGAGATACATGTTTTACAGTCTCCTTTGTGTATAGGTATTATCTTCGCTAACTTTAATTCATTTGGAAACTTTCCCGAGGACAGTGACCAATTAAAAAGTTCTGTAAGGTGACCCGCTAATTCTTCTTTACAAGTCTTAAGAACTGATGGTGTTACTCCATCGAGTCCCGGTGCTGCTTTCAGCTTAGTTTTAGAGATGATCCTCAGTACCTCATCTTTGTTTGTCCTAGCCATGTACAAGGATTGGCAAGCCTTCGGTTCCACAAAAACGGTATTACAGTCATCCGGGAATGACGGAATGGTAGCTGCTAGCTTTTTTCCTATTGAGAGAAAAAACTCATTAAATGCGGATGCTATTTGGCTCGGATCCTTAATTACGCAGTCATTTACCACGAGGGATTCTATTTCGTTAGTTGGTTTATGTGTTCGGTTTGATAGAATAGAGTTTATGATTTTCCAGGTTTTAGTGGGGTTATTTTGGTTTTGTTGAAAGCTGTTCGCATAATATTTGTGTTTTAGATTTCGCCTATAATTAGTAATGGTATTTCTCAATCTCTTTTTAAGTGTTACAAGAGTAAGATTACCAGGGTCTTGTTTCCACTGCTTGTGAATCTGGTTTCGTTCTTTGATTAATGTATTTAATTTGGAATCAAACCACGGAGTATTCAGTTGTACCCGACTTCTTAATCCTGTTTTTGGTGTAGTTGTACCTGATTCTATTGCCTTTTTAATGTGATAATTGAAACTTTTAAAAGGGTCTTCTGAGTTGCTTAAGTTGATCGTGAGATTGTTATCAAGAAGATAGGATTTTACTGACATACTGTTGATGATAGGTCTCGTAATCCGGGATTTGGTTCTATTATTAAAACATTTTTTTAAGTTGTTCTTATAATCAACAATAAGTATATTATGGTCACTAAGTGGATCATCAATATTCGATATAGTAGTCTGAATGTTTTGCCTATTTGATAAGATGTGATCTATTAAGGTGCAGCTTGTATCAGTGACTCTCGTGGGAAATGTTTTGTTATGTATTGAAAAATTGTAAGATTGTAAGATGTTGCAAAAATTTAATGAAGAATGTGTGGATATGGATATGTCAATGTTAAAGTCTCCGAATATTAATGTATCTTGTCTACTTTCGTTCAGTATTTTTTCTAGATGTATTAGAAAATCCTGCATATTTGTGTTGGGTTTTCGATAGATAGCATAGATGTTAACTGGTTTCCTATCACTGCTACTAAGCGTTATACCTAAAAAGGAATTTTCATTTGAGAAATTTTCAATAATTGCACACTTCATAGTATCAATCACATATATTGCTACGCCGCCTCCTCCTTCGTTGGGGCGAGAAGAAAAAACACTTTTGTAACCATTCAGGGAGTAAAACTTTTCCTCTCCAATCTTAAGCCACGTTTCCGTAATGACGAGCACGTGTACAATGTACCGCGAACTTCTTACTTTTTCTTCGATCTCATAAAACTTATTACGGATGCTTCTCGCGTTCATATACATTATTCGTAGACAGTTCGTCACGGGATTATAATTCTCGATGGTGAGGCACTTATGCTCATGTATGTTACACTCCATAATCTATAGTTGCAAGGTCGTTCTTGAGTGCAGCGATGTAGGCCGGGCAGTTGTCCCTATCTCCAGTTGAGTGATCAGCAGGCTTACCAAATCTGGTGCATGTCGCGCAAACTGGTTTGATGGTGGAATTTGGGCAGGACTCACCAGTATGATTCTGTTGAGCACAATGTCCACATGTGGGTTTGGTATCTCTGCAATACTTGTATGAGTGACCAATCATGTAGCATTTGGTGCAGACAGTAAGGCCAATAAAATCTCGGACGCGGCAAATAGTCCAGCTTATAAATACTTTCTCTTGCTCGACTAGAAATTTACGTACGGTAGCGGGTACTGCGTAGATACGGTGACAAGCGTTACCTGTGCGAGCACCAGCCAGGTGACTTAGTTTACAGCCTGCAATAGTTTCTTCAATGTCTTCAACGTTGGGAATACCAGTGAGAGCCATCCTTAAAAAATCTTCGTCGGTCAGGTCCCGGGGAACATTAAAGAATATCAGTCTCGGTAGACGCTTTGACGGTAGTCGGGCCTTCAGTTTGCTCGAGTTGTCGAAGCAAGGTGCATTTAATAGCTTTTGTTGTTCGCCCGTGGTTGCCGTATTGATCAGGATGCCTTTATTTCTTATTTTTTTTATTCCCGTGACCCGAACGCCTAGTTCAGATGGCCGAATTGTATCTTCAATCATTTTTTTCGTACCGTCACTGTCCTTTGTGGCGTCCGCATCCGTTGGAAAGATGCAAACGGCAGGTCTTGGTGGTCCGACGCGATGTCCTTGTTGAGTGATTGGTGGGGGTTGGTGAGCATCATATGGCTGTTTTCGGGCGATGTCAGCAAAAGAGAGGGTAGCCTCCGTTGCCACTGCCACTCTCCGCATTACAGGCCCGAGATCAGACTCTAATTGTATGATTTTTTGCTCAAGGTGCCTTTTTTCCCTCTTCTCGTGGCGTATTTTTATTTCTGCCATTCTAAGTTGTGCTGTAACTGTAGCTAAATCCGCACGCATCGTCTCTCGCTCCAACAACAGCTGAGATACGGATCTGAAAACTTCCGATACGTTTCTAGCGATCCTCAGCTGCTGGTCTTTTGAGACCTTAGATTGCTTCTCTGCTAACACAAGTTGAAGAGCTGTCAAATGTGCTTGGGTTTCATTGAGCACATCTACTCCTGAAGCGCAAGGATATTCCGCTTCTGTTGTAATCCGGTGAACCCCCACATATTTTGACCACCGGCCGCCACTGCTTGCGGGTCTCAGTGCGCATGCGTGGAAAGAACGTACGTTCTAGCATATGGGAAGCGATTAACAAATCGCTTCCATACCACAGTATTGCTTATATAGGTGTTTTACGCGTTTCACAGTATTTGATAATGTATTTGTATTTAGACTCGCTAGCTCTGTTTGTAACATGTCGTTCGTTGTGCGTACACAGAAACGGGACGATAATATGCACGATGTCTTATAATAATAATATTTGTATGATTTTTAAAGCGCCGTTTTAGTAAAAAAAAAATAAGATCGCTGTAGAAATATTAAAATATTTAAATTGCAGTTTACGGCTAAAAGTCCAAATCTTTTTCTCTAAAATGCAAGAGATGCGGAGCATCCACAGCATGTATGGACGGACCGCGCCTGGTACCTACCTACTTTATCGCTTGTCGGAACAATTATTCTTCACATAACTGATTCCAATATTGAAAATGATATTTAAATTAAAATTAAAACATAGTTCCAGAGTTCATTGAATAAGAGTTACAGATAGACAGACAACCGAAATAATATTTGTTTGTGTCTATTGGTACCTACCTATTAGTCAGTTTGTTGTGATTTATATTTTTCATATAAGGTGCACACTTAAACTAAGTGTTGAAAACATAAAAAAAAACAAATCATTCGAGTAATCTAAAAATGACTTATATATAAACTCGATTCACCAATAATTAACATTAGTCAGAATCTCGGCTCATTGAAAGGTGAAGGGATAGATAAATAGGGGATTTTAGGGTAATTAGATTTTATTAGTAAATATTCAACTGCTGGGGTTATTCTTCAGTGCATACTTACTCACAATACCTGCCAACTATTACACGGTAAGAGAAAGCACTGGAGTTATTCAATCAACTATGCATGAGCAGATATCGTTACAGCCAACATCTAAAGTATTCAATTATTCAACCGTCAATACCCTTTTGACAACTACCTGGGTTTATTCCTCATTCTACAGGGCGACTGATATCTCAATTTAGTTCATCAATATAACAAACATCCCTCTTGAATATTTGCCCAGGATAATAACGGGTCTTGTAATTTGGAAAAGGAAAAATGGACAAGCACTGGGAAAATTCACTTTGTTATATATATGAATTTATATTCCAAACTGCTTTTTGCTTTTTTATTGAGATACCTAGCTAAGTTTAATATTACTATTATGTAACCTATTTTTTAGAAACGTCAGTCGAAACATCTTCAGATTACCGTCGAATATATTCGAATAATTTAGTGTTACATCAGAACCCCTTTCACCATCGTCTCAGTTTCATCAGACCAATATTCAATTTTTTTTCCAGGCTACATTCACCATTCATTATTATCATTTGGTTTCAATAGCCCACTACCATTTCTCATCGTTAGTCCTCCGTTCGATATTGTCAGACCACCAATTAATTTCTTCAAAGCACCGTTTACTATTATTAATTAATTAAGCCCAAAATGGAATTCTTACAAACCAATGTTCAGTATCTTCAAACCGATGTTCAATATCGTCATTCCATTATTCAGTATCGTCAGACAACCGTTCACCATCGTTCACCGTGAACCACTGTTCAGTATAGTCAGTTCACCGGTAAGTCTTGTCCTTCCATTATTTAGTATCATCAGACAACCGTTCACCATCTTTGGACTATCGTTCAGAATCGTCATGTCACCGGCATCAGTATCGTTATTCCATTATTTAGTATCATAAAATAACCGTTTACCATCATTGGACCATTGTTCGGTAACGTTAGATCACCGGTCAGTATCGTCATTCCATTATTTGGCATCATCATTGGACTATTGTTCAGTATCGTTAGATCACCGGTCAGTATCGTCATTCCATTATTTGGCATCATCATTGGACCACTATTCAGTATTGTTAGATCACCGGTCAGTATCGTCATTCCATTATTTGGCATCATTATTGGACCATTGTTCAGTATCGTTAGATCACCGGTCAGTATCGTCATTCCATTATTCGGCATCATCATTGGACTATTGTTCAGTATCGTTAGATCACCGGTCAGTATCGTCATTCCATTATTTGGCATCATCATTGGACTATTGTTCAGTATCGTTAGATCACCGGTCAGTATCGTCATTCCATTATTTGGCATCATCATTGGACCACTATTCAGTATTGTTAGATCACCGGTCAGTATCGTCATTCCATTATTTGGCATCATTATTGGACCATTGTTCAGTATCGTTAGATCACCGGTCAGTATCGTCATTCCATTATTCGGCATCATCATTGGACCATTGTTCAGTATCGTTAGATCACCAGTCAGTATCGTCATTCCATTATTTGGTATAATCAAACAACCATTCACCATCATCACGATTGTTCAGTATTAATAGATCACTGGTCAGTATAATCATTCCATTATTTGGACTACCGTTCACCACCATTGGACCACTGTTCAGTTCAGAATCGTCAGACTACGGTTAGATAGTACCAACCGACCACCTTTTCAGCCATTATTCATTAACAATGTAATCATCACCCCACCAAATTTCATCTTGCCACAGTTCTCCATTAACCAGCTATAATATTATTATTCCACCCACCGCTCAGTACTATCATACCACCATTCAATAATATTCAACTTTATTCAAATTTAATGCACCGTCATGGATATTGTAGTGTGCTTCAATGTTTACATAACTTAATAAAATATACCAGCAGGCAGTTATATACCTTACTCAATTCCGGTAATCAGATGCCTCGGGCATTGGATTAATTGTATAGTTATATTAAGGGTTAGGGGATCAACTTCGTGAAAAGCCATAATTTTTTTAAACAAATTGATTTTTTAGGTAGTTGGATAAATATCGAGAAAAGGCCGCAAGCATAGATTTTTTTTGGCAATTACTTTTGTGCAAACCTAATAACTACTTCATCGTTAAATAAAGCATCTTATTTAAATCTTGTACATAAGTATTACAATATTAATTGATTAAAACTGCATTCTATTAAAATCTTATTATTCGAAAAGATATCGTACATTGATTTGCCATACATACGTTTCTCATTTACCTTATATAAATACATGTATTATTTTTATGGCGCCTTTTTCGTGGGAAAATCACCTCAAGGGTGCAATATTACTTAATTTCTTTAACGTTGCCATAACTGATCACTTCGTTCGGAGGCCGAGTTGACATCGAGCTTGGGTCCCACTCAGGCGTAGTGTGTTCAATTCCTCGGCTGGTTAAGTCCTCCATCACAACACAAGCAACATTTTCAGCGTACTATGGTGGTAGTAGGAGATTTTCAAATGTTTTCAAGTTATTTGTAACCCGGGAATGTTTGTCTTTCTTTTTAAAATTAAAAAAAAAAAAAGTGACATACAAGTAAGATTTATTATAGTTAGTAACTAGGTTCTGAGATTTATAACTAGTGACTTAAAACTAAGATTAATAACTCGTCATTTAGACCTAATACACTTTTTTGATAAAAAGGGTCTTAATCCAAGATTAAGACCCTTTTTGTTTACATTTTTTTTTGTTTTGATTACATAATACTACTATTGTATTATTGAAAACAATACTAGCGATTTCTAAACGAAAATCTGAAACAGAAGAATCAGAAAAGGATACTTGTTATGTTCCAGAGTGGAAGATACTGTCAGTATCACCCTGGTGTAATAATCCCATTCATAATTGAAACGTTGCTTGAAATGGCTTTTGCCATGTTTGGTGACCAGATCTGAATAGCCAGGTACTTTCCAACCTTCTTATTCTCCATTTCCTTCCCCTCCCGACTACCTTCAACCTGCTCCAACTGGGGATACTTTAGTCTCCAGTCTAGTCTAGTTAACAGTATGACGGTTAACAAATTTAGACACATTTAAACTATACATGTTATGATTATTGTCAATGGTAAAGTATAACTTCAAAAAATAGTGCAAATAAGTTAACACTGATTAGCTGTATTTACATTCATGTCGAATAATTACATGAAATTATAATTCCTCGATCAAGATCGAAATTCCCCTTGAAATGTGTTCTCGTAATTGGTAGTGGATATGGTGGGTACTGGATACATAAAGGCCAGTTTATGCAAACCCACAACTCTCAAAATCTATACAATTTTTGCGCTTTATTTAATTTACTGCGTTTTTTATTGACTGAGCACAGTGACGTCCTGTTTTAACTAGACCGTTCCGCATTTCACCTATTTATAGATTTATTTTTGATTGATTGATTGTTTTTAAAAATCTGCTACATCCCCTTTCTTACACAAGATAGCTTTATTATCACTAGGTGGCTAACTTTGACTAAGGTCGTTTATTTGAACATTCTTATTAGTTTAATAGGCAGGCTATTTGAAGATATATTGAAAAAAGAATAGTAATTAATATAGTGGAATCGTATCTTTGGAAACGTAGAGTATCTTTCGGAAATTTGTGTAATTTCTTCTTCAAAATACAAAAAAATGCATAAAACATAGGGTTTATAATTAAGTAAGTAGGTAATAAAGTACCCATTTAAAATTCTTATGATATCAGAAGGACTATTAAGTAAGACAAAATTAGAAACATTATTTTTGAATGCGTGGTCTACTTTTCACGGATCTGCTAGAATCTATGTAAAAATAAGAAAAAAAAGATCACACCCAAAAAAAATTTGTTCATTTTTTTCGTAGTTAGCTACGTTCGTTACAAGATTCTAGGATGTGTGAATTGGGCTTTATTTTTGGCAGGTTGCTAGTACACATTAACATTTCTCCATCAGCCGAAGCAGGCGTTGTGCCAGCGCCGCGACGCCCGTATACAGCGCCGGGTCCCACAGGTCGCCGCGGGTGTACCCTCGGTTGACAAACCACCATGATTAAGATTATAGCCGCGAGGTGAAAATGTCATTATGAGAAGATTTGCAGCCCCCCTTCCCCTCCCCTCAACCTCGGCGCGTTCCACTGAGAGGAAAACTGATATCACCAACTTCCATACATACTACCTACCTAAACGTGCCCAGGCAAATGTCAGCATTAAAAATGAACGCTATCCGGATACACATCTCTATTATCTCTATTTGAGGTTGATAACATTTAGATTTTAAACCAGAATATAAAATATAGGCAATAAAGTTATGTGGAATAAAACAATAATACTTTGTTTCCAACCACGAGTTTATTTATTTTTGTTATTTGTTTTTGGGGTTTTATGACGTGTTGCGCTAACTCCTTCTTTAGCCAACGTTTCGGACAGCATTGCAGTGTCCATCATCAGGGCAGATGTGTAATTCCAAATCCAATTACAAATAACAAAAATACTTTTGGCCTTGAAAATCTTAAATCATATACGAGTTTATTTAATTTATTATAGAACAATTAATTCTATAATATATTTGAACTCACTCTGTATGTAAATGTTATATATTTAATTTTATTCATCACAACACAAGCAACATTTTCCGCTTACTGTGGTGGTAGTAGGAAATGATCAAATAATGTTAGGTTATTCGTAATCCGGGAATTTGTGTCTTTCTTTTAAAAAAAGAACTTAAAAACATTATAATGTATATCTTAAAGTATTATTTAATCATTTTTTTAACGGGTCCTATGATGTCTTTGGAGGTGCTGTATGGCGGGTATTTTTGAGGAGAGGAAGGAGTAAACCAGGGTCTTAAAGAGACCCATGCTGTGGGAGGGAGGGATTACAGAGGACAGCAAATCGTTGCTTAGCCGAACAGTTTAACACAACAACGAGCAGTAGAAACCGTGTACAAACGTTTCCCGGATATGCACCCGTGTCGAAGGAAGCAATGGTGCTATATTTAGAACATAGACTATTTTTTATTATCTTGTTGCACAGATCGTTATGCTTCAGATATCGCACCCTTACAATCCTAACTATGAACCAGAAAATGATGGTTGCTAGAGAAAGCCCTGGCGTCATTCAACTCGCACAGCCCTCTCATACTTGAACTTTTAGATCAACGCAACTATTTTAATATCGTAATATAATTTCCTTCACGGGTTATATATAATATCATGGATAAGATCATAGTATAACCATCACAACATGAAATACTTAAGTAACATTAACGCTATCTGATTTCAAGGGTATGCACACAACCCTTTAAAAGAATTAAGATTAAAAATCATACCCGAACAATATCGGCGTGTCTGATACGGAGCAACCCTTCAGTAGCGTATAAAAAACTAGCAATAAGTAGTATTTGAACCCCGCGTAATCTTGTTTAATTTCACTTTATGACCGTTGTTTATTTTCGACGGGGGGTTCAGTCTATAATTTGATCTGAGCGCCCACCCTCTCTTTATTTGCCATGACAGATATATTTCTCTGCGCGCCTTGCCGGGGGTCATACGTTAGGAGGGATTAACGCTGGTAATACGATCGCTATTGGGAATATCGCCATACTGCTGGTGCGCGTTTCGTGCAGCGAGAGATTCCGCGGACTGAACGAGCATGCAGCACCATGCAGTGTCCTGATATTTAGGAGGGGTTAACGCTGGTAATACGATCGCTATTGGGAATATCGACAAACTCCTGGTGCGCGTTTCGTGAAGCGAGAGATTCCACGGACTGGACGAGCATGAAACACCATTCAGTGTCCTGACATTAACGCTGGTAATACGATCGCTATTGGGAATATCGCCATCCTGCTGGTGCGCGTTTCGGGCAGCGAGAGATTCCACGGACTGGACGAGCATGCAACACCATGCAGTGTCCTGACATTAAGGAGGTATTAACGCTGGTAATACGATCGCTATTGGGAATATCGCCATCCTGCCGGTGCGCGTTTCGTGCAGCGAGAGATTCCACGGACTGAACGAGCATGCAGCACCATGCAGTGTCCTGACATTAAGGATGTATTAACGCTGGTAATACGATCGCTATTGGGAATATCGCCATCCTGCTGGTGTGCGTTTCGTGCAGCGAAAGATTCCACGGACTGGACGAGCATGCAACACCATGCAGTGTCCTGACATTAAGGAGGTATTAACGCTGGTAATACGATCGCTATTGGGAATATCGCTATACTGCTTGTGCGCGTTTCGTGCAGCGAGAGATTCCGCGGACTGAACGAGCATGCAGCACCATGCAGTGTCCTGATATTTAGGAGGGGTTAACGCTGGTAATACGATCGCTATTGGGAATATCGACAAACTCCTGGTGCGCGTTTCGTGAAGCGAGAGATTCCACGGACTGGACGAGCATGAAACACCATTCAGTGTCCTGACATTAACGCTGGTAATACGATCGCTATTGGGAATATCGCCATCCTGCTGGTGCGCGTTTCGGGCAGCGAGAGATTCCACGGACTGGACGAGCATGCAACACCATGCAGTGTCCTGACATTAAGGAGGTATTAACGCTGGTAATACGATCGCTATTGGGAATATCGCTATCCTGCCGGTGCGCGTTTCGTGCAGCGAGAGATTCCACGGACTGGACGAGCATGCAACACCATGCAGTGTCCTGACATTAAGGAGGTATTAACGCTGGTAATACGATCGCTATTGGGAATATCGCCATCCTGCCGGTGCGCGTTTCGTGCAGCGAGAGATTCCACGGACTGGACGAGCATGCAACACCATGCAGTGTCCTGACATTAAGGAGGTATTAACGCTGGTAATACGATCGCTATTGGGAATATCGCCATCCTGCTGGTGCGCGTTTCGGGCAGCGAGAGATTCCACGGACTGGACGAGCATGCAACACCATGCAGTGTCCTGACATTAAGGAGGTATTAACGCTGGTAATACGATCGCTATTGGGAATATCGCCATCCTGCCGGTGCGCGTTTCGTGCAGCGAGAGATTCCACGGACTGGACGAGCATGCAACACCATGCAGTGTCCTGACATTAAGGAGGTATTAACGCTGGTAATACGATCGCTATTGGGAATATCGCCATACAGCTGGTGCGCGTTTCGTGCAGCGAGAGATTTTATTTATTTATATTCCATGGACTAGACGAACATGCAACGCCATGCAGTTTTCCGACAGTTCACAGTGCAACCAAGTCAGTGCATAGAAGGAAGCGAACAGGTAGATAATATCCGAAATTAGTCATCTTATCATTTTTTTGTTCTAAAGGGAATGAAACAAAAAATCTTCCAGTGCTGTGTGGTATTTTTGAGGAAAGCGGAGGATTGAAACTAGGTCTCAGTGATACCAATGTTGTTGTTTTTTTTAACATTAGCTCCACACAGGAAGACCTGAGGAAAAAAAACCCTCAAGGCCTATGTCATCTTTGGGATGCGTGTGGAGGATCTTATTAAGGAAAGTTCTGATAAGGAGAAAGGTATGAGGGGCTGTTGGGAATCTGGGGGTCAGTGTATGCACTACGGTACAAGGCGATGGATAGAGAGAGAGTCCGGCTGGAGAGGTCGAAAGATCTCCCTCAACCGGGCTCTCCCGATCCGACCGGCCACGCAGCAAATGCATCCGTCACCAAGACCTAGACAAACCTCACCCCATGAATCCGGGAACCACTCGGGGTGGCCTATGGCAGGAGTGTTACTTATCCACAAATGGTTCCCAGGGCGAAGATACCCACACCCGCCTCCCAAATTAACCACATTGTAGGACAGATGAAACACAAAGGCCGGTAAATCATTCCACAGTCGAGCTGTAGGACTTAAGAACGAAACGTAGAAACGACCCGTTCCTGTGTAACAAATTTATTTATTTTATTTATTTATTTATTTATATATAATTTGTACATTTATTTATAACAATTACAGGTAATAAAGCCTAAGACGTTATAATTGTACCATTTATGCAGTGTATATGCAATGCCAAAAATCTCGCAAATGCGCTATAGGACACAAAAAAAAAATCTAATTTTTTATCTACCGCATTCAAAAAGTACGTAGCTCTCCCTACAGGTGAGTTCATTAATAAATTAGTGCGGCTTGCTCTACTATATAGAAGATTGTGATGACGTCCTCGAGAGTGAGACTCTGGTACAAAAAAATTTAATTGGGCCAGTATCTCATTATTAGATAAGTGACCGTTTATTAGTTGGAAAAAATATTTAAGCAAAGCAATACCTCTACGTGTCTCTAGGGAGTGGTAATTGGTCATGCCTAATATATAAATCGATGGGTAAAGCCAAGGGTAACGTCCATAGAGCCGCGAGAATAAAAACCTTAAAAATTTTTTATGGACTCTTTCAATGCGTAAAGTGTATGTTAATTCATGTGGAGCCCAGATGATCGAGTTTGATTCAAGTACACTTAGGACTAGTGTGTTATATAATAACGTCAGTGTTTTTGTGTTACGAAACGGATATGAGTTTCTAATTACGAAGCCGAGAAGCCTGTATGCTCTGCTTATTAAATCATCGATGTGTTGGTGAAAAGTTAGTTTGCTGTCGTAAATAACTCCTAGGTCTTTGATTTGGTTTAGGTGTTGGAGAATAATTTCATTGATTGTATATTCAAATACATGCGGTTTCTTTGATCTTGTATACGAGACGATATTGCACTTGGGTGTACTGAAGTTCAAGCCATTTATTTTGGCCCAGTTTGAGACGCAGTCAATATCACATTGAAGGAGAATACAGTCAAGATGATTTTTTATTGAGCGATATAGTTTCAAGTCATCTGCAAATAGTAAATACAGCGAATGTGTGATGACTGAACCAATATCGTTAATAAAAATCAGAAACAGAAGTGGTCCAAGGATGGACCCCTGAGGAACTCCAGAAAAAACTATGAATTCCAAAGAACTGGAACCATTATAATAAACAAACTGTCTACGATTTCGAAAATATGAAGCAAAAAAACAGAGTAGTCTTTTGGAAAAACCAAATGAAGCTAGCTTATTTAGAAGAATGTCGATGTCAACCTTGTCGAATGCTTTTTCCAGGTCAAAATAAGCAACATCCACCTGTCCCCGATTGTCGAGAGTTTGTGATAAGAAATCTGAGATGCATAAGAGGTTTGATGTTACTGACATCTGGGGTCTAAAACCATATTGACGGTCATCAAGAATTGGATTAACGTGATTAAGTATATATTTATGTAGAATTTTCTCGAATATTTTCATGATGGAACATAGAACGGCAACTGGTCGATAATTCCGGATATCGCGTTTGTCTCCCTTCTTGTAGATAGGGGTTATTTTAGTTAATCTCCAGATGTCTGGGAGAATCCCGTTTTTTAGGCATACATTGAAGAGATGACATAATGGTGGTATTAAAAGGTCGGAACAACCCTTTAGTATAAATGTTGGAATATTGTCAGGACCGATGGAGTGAGGTTTCTTTAAATTTGAGAGTGCCTCCTTAACATCTTTTTCTGAAATACTGACCAGGTCGAATGAGGGCCCAATCTGTACAGTGTGAAGGGTAGAGTCAATATTGAGAGTTGGTTGGACATTTTTGTAAACAGATGAAAAAAAGGTTGCAAAACTATTAGCGATTTTATCATCAGTAGTCAATTCCTCTCCGTCAAGAATCATAGACTTAAATGAGTTGTTGGATTTTTTTAGATCCTTAATGTACTTCCAAAACTGTTTGGGATCGATAGATAATTTTTCTTCCATTGAAGTTAAATGATTTTTAAAAGCTTCACTGATTTCATGTTTTACGATGGAGCGATAGGCTGAAAAATTAGCATAGTCCAAGTTGTGACGTGTTTTTTTCCATTGCTTATGAAAAATATGTTTAATTTTAATATTTGAAATGATACTATTTGTGTACCACTTAGGATATACTCTGTGTGTCGTAGTGCGAGGTGTGGAAATGGGTATACACTTGTCGAATATATTGTAAATTGAATTGTAAAAATTTGTACATAATGCATTTATGTCTGTTGAACTTTGGCAGACCGGTTGCCATGAGCATTTAGAAAGCAATTCATATAATAAGTGGAAATTTCCTTTGTTGAATCTCCATGCGTTTATGGTTCTAGCTCCGTGATAGGAGGGAACTTCTATTGGACTTGGGTTTAGACATGAACTTGAAACACCTGAGTGAGCCTCACTAATACTTATAGACAAAGCAGGGTGGTGCTTATCCTCGTTTGTAATAGGGTCATGACATTTCTCAACACACTTTACAAGATCCTTGGCATTACATAAAACTATATCCAGAGTGTTATTATAATCATTACATATCAAGTTATATTCTTGCAAACCGTAGAAACATTTAAAATAATTAAACATGTTCACAATATTGGAGTTACAGGAAGGGAGGTTCAAATCACCTAATATTAAGATATTTTTGTCACTGAGAAGATTATAATTACTTTCTATTTTTTCAAACATGTTGTAGTATAACGAAGTTGAAGAACGAGGTGGCACATATATCACACATACGAAAACAGTTGAAGATTTCAAGGATAGCTTCACCCACAGGGATTCAGTGTCGGGGAGGTCCATTGAAGAAATCCTCTCAGCATGGGTTACAGAATCAGCACGAACAGCCAGGACGACACCCCCCGCTCGTGTGAGGCGGTCACGACGAAAGACAACATAATTCTCTGGAAATAGCTCTGAATTATGCACACTTGGTTTCAGCCACGATTCAGTGATTGCTATTAAATCTAAGCTATCTCGAGCAAATAGGTTGTTTTTAAATACTGCCAATTTCGTATTTAACCCTCGAACGTTTTGATAATATATAGAGAGGTTAGAATTATTTCTCACTCTTAGAGTGTTTCGTTTTATCATTGGTTGCAACATTTCTCCGAAAAAACCACTCATTGAATGCAACATGATTTGGCCATATGTTCGGGTCCATATAAAACGAAAGCTTCGATTCCGGGACTCCGATCCGGAAAGAGGCGTAGTCAGCTTTGGCTGTCAATTTGACAACATCGTAAACAATTTCTTTGTTTATATTGAGAAGGAATTTTACAATATCCTCAACCGTAGTGTTGACATCGAATTGCCAGGCATGAATATACTTGCGCCTTTCAACGGCTATGAGGCCTTTATGCTCAGTCGCGGTACCATGAAGTACTGGTCGTCTTTTTTTCCTATGCGTGACTCGGCGCCAATTGGTGTTAGCCGAAGTGGAGGTATAAGCTTCCGTTTCAGATTCGGATTCAGCTGTATCGGTTTCTGCAGTCTTTGATGTTACAGTATCGGTAGGTTGGGCAACGGGAGTTGACATCTTCTTCGGTTTAGATGGGCCGGACAGCGGCCTCTTCCCCTTGTCGATGGTCCCAGAAACTTGAGTTGAAACTTGAGTTGTTTCGCCTTCCTTTGCTCTAGCTGTAGCACGGGTAGACATTCGGCCTTTGTTTACGGTACCTTTCTGCTCTGTGCGGGCGGCCGGGTGACCGGGCGGCGGTGGGGGCGGGGGCGGGGGGGCAGTGACATCGGCCCAGCGGCGGGCGGTAAGCGATGTATCTACCTCGCCTCGCGATGTAGGTACAATTTTATCACTACCGACTAATAGTATTGACTTTATTTCTTTAACATCAGCTGTTAGGCTGTCAACTTTGGTGCTCAACACTTTTATTATATTAGTGAGCACATGAAGCTCATTCATAAATAAACTTGGATCGCTCATTTTTTTGGCAAAGTAATAGTATTCGGAATGAATATTCAAAAACAAACGGCGCGCGGCGTAATACGTGCGTTCCGCCGGCAAGGTAATTCTCCAACTGTCAAGTATGTCAAGTATGTACAAATTCGGACTAGACTTTCTCAAAAAACGAAAGCTCTAATCAAAAAAGTTATACACCACTAAATCAATTCCAAGTTTCCGGACTTCGTGTTAACACATTATACGTAAATATTTATTTATTTATTTATTCACTCCTTGAATGCTTTTACGTGTATAAGTTGCTATAGGTATATATAGGAGTACAATAAGAACTATGTAGTACACATACCATAACAAGTATGAAAGACATAAGCAGTATAAGTAAGTAGTTTCATTACCGTATAAAATTGTACAAAGGAATTGAATGTGTGTATAATAACAAGAGTACAAAGAACTGCTTAAGGTACTATGCAAGTAGTTTCAGAGCAATTTGTAGTCACTTTGTTGATATTTTATATAAAAATAAACATGAACAGTTTGTTGTAAAGCATGTTTGAAATTAGGAAATTTTTGATTGGGTGTTTCACAGAACTGTGTTAAATTAATACGGCGATAATAGGTGCAAAAACTTTTTTTTTTCTCTTTATTATATTTTTCAGTTCCAATTCCAGTTTTTTTAATCTGTGCGTATCATTATGTGTATATAACAACAAAAATATATAAATAAAAATAATACTATCTTAACATTAGAGAATACCGTTAGATAGTTTTTCGACCAAGTGAATTTTTTTTACGAATGTAATGTGCGAGTATCAAGACCAAAGGGTTTTTTTCCCTACAGATTCTTTTTGAAAAATATTTTCTACAATTTTTATTCTGTTTCTAATCTAGTTTACTAATAATCTAATAACTTATATGTTTTCTTTAAATAATACTTGAGTAGATATCCTTTAGATTCACACAGGTATATATAGGTATAACTATGTGTTTTGTAGGTAGGTACATATAGAGAGAACTGATGCCCTCTTCCCTCGCAATTATAAACCGTGTTTTCTCCACAAAAGAAATTTTGGGCGCTTATTTGAGTTTTATTGCAAGAACATCAGGTAACCATTCGCATTTTGAGCTTAAAGGGCCATAAAAAGTATTGTTTGTTTTATTTTTCCAGAATTTTCATTTCCTCGCAAGGCACTTCTCTTTCGCCTGGCAGAGGCAGGGGCTCTCAAGGCATAGTTAAATTATTTATTTAAAATATATCAAACATAATAGATTTCTTCTTCAAATTTGCAATTAAAATCCTTTCACAATTTGTCGCGGTATCTTGAAATAGTTTTTTTTTTGTTTTTAAGCTAAAACCAAATATATTTGATGCAGGTATTTATGTAGGAACTGGGTAATGGTGACGATGTACCTAATTTGTTAAATAGGTTTCTTTTCACCAAAAAGGCTGCACACATGACACTGATTAATAAACATTCATTATAGAAAAACAGCACTGTTGGTCATCAGATACGGACAGGATCCAATTTCCATCAGCTTTCCTGAACGGCGAGTTTCTGAAAATAGTAGAGGAATCTAAAATTATCTAGGAGAACATCATATACAGTAAGCTTACGGACCGGCAAAGACGAGCGCTCTTAGCATTAGGTCGAATATGCTCAGTAGAAGGTTCCGGCTTTGCAACTCACGTACAAAAATAATGCTATTCTTTACGTTTTTATACGTGTGAGCTTTGGGCCTTCATTAAGAAGAGCAGCATGGAAAGGCTACGCGTGCAATATAACAACGTCTACCGCATGATGTTTTGCCTTCCCAGATCCTGCAGAGCTTTTGACATGCTCGCGGAAGGACGATTACCATTTCTTGCAGCCCTCGTGAGATTCCGGGTATCAGGTTTAAGGGAGAAGACAAACAATTCCAAAAGTGTCTTATCGTGAAATCCCACCAGAGAAAGAAGCTAGACCCGTCAATCTAATGTTTGACAAAAAAGTATGTTGTTCTTATTATTGTATGCAATCATTATATTATTGTAATATTACTGTAATATTTTAGTGTAATTATTGTATATCTTTTATGGAATGTATGTGATTTCTCAAACCTCCTCACATACTGTAAAAACTCGTTATTAATATTATAAAGCTTGTGTGTCCCATTAAAGAATCTCGATAGATGAACTTTTCCTCTAATGAAAATTTCACTAGTTTGACTTTTAGAGTTTACGGGTACGTTTGTGTGTGATTGCAGTGTGAGAAGTCGTGGTCTTTATAAGTGAAACTGATATGACGCGCCTTTTAGATGTGGACAGTGATCAGAACAAATATGTCAATGTAAGTGTTTAGATAAATACAGGGTTTTCCAACAAGAGGTGTTATTTTGAATAGCCCGCTATTTCAGTAGATGTTACTTTTGAAGCTGTCATTTTTTGACATTTGACAAGTAGAAACTACATCATTAATAAAAATGGAACGATACACGCTTCAACAACGCATTGAAATTATTAAAATTCACTTGAGTGAATCAAATGAGAATCATCTTTAGTGATGAGGCCCATTTCCACCTTGCTGGCTTCGTCAACAAGCAAAATTGTCGCATCTGGGGCTCGGAAAACCCAAGATTTATTGTTGAAAAGCCTCTTTATCCTCAACGTGTGACTTTTTGGTGCGGTTTATGGTCCGGCGGAATCATTGGACCTTACTTTTTTGAAAATGAGGCTGGAGCAACCGTTACGGTGAATGGATCGCTATCGAGAGATGATCAATGATTTTTTATGGCCAGAATTGGATGGTATTGATTTAAAAAACGTTTATTTTTAACAAGACGGCGCTACGTGCCACACAAGCAACGAAACCATTCATCTTTTATAATTTGATATCAAAATAACACCTCTTATTGGAAAACCCTGTATTATTGAGGGCATGAAGAAATGGCGAATTTACTGCAGCATTAGTTTTATAATTACGTGTGTAGAATATATTTTGCTGATATTTATTATAATAATAATATTTTATTTTTTGTAGTTACAGCCCCCGTCCCCGCCTTGGCGACGCCTCGCATCCATCCGTCAGGTAAGAATTGCTTCCCGGCCTGGAAGAATGGATAGGGAGCGGCCACGTAAGGCGGAGGAGTTCTTTTATTGCGCCAGCTACCGCCCCTTAACGGCCCTCCAAAGATTAAAAATATGCCGGTAAATTGATAAATCCACCCATTCGCGCCATCGGACTTTCAGATTGCCGCCTCTTACTGCTCTCGCTGCTCTCTCTCCCTCGCACCGGCGTAGATTATCATCAAATGGGTACCTACGTGCGTATTTCAATGCGCACCATTAAACATACTACGCAATAAATGGAAGGCTTTAGTACACAATGAAAATTATTTGATGCCTTCCCTGAGATTTAGTTGAGGTAAATAATAATATATATATATTGTTTATTTCAGCGGAACTGAACGGCGAGTGCGATATAAAATGAATGCCTAAAAATAATGTGTAAATAATGCAATTAAAAATATGTTTATTTGGTAACCTCAGTTCCGCAGTGTAACAACTCAAACATTTACAGTTTTTACCCATAATACCAATATCCACCAGTTCCAAAATGTAACAATCTGTACTTATTTTTGAATGACAGTGGTTATTATTCTTTGGAATTATACGATTTCAAATTATTTACCAGTTCTACACTATAAAAATTATTATATATCAGAAATATCACAATTGTTATTTAGTTCCAAATCGTGACAATTATGAAAATCCTTTGAAAACCTCTGAAAACTCATTACCATTATCAAAAGTCATTAAAATAGGTACATATATGAAATGACCATTTGGAAAAAAGCTAATTTTAAAAATAAATATATATATATAGCGTATGTACTATAAATAGACGGTGTCCAGAAAGTCGTAGTACAAACGTGAAAACGGTGAATAAACACATTTTGTGGAATAACTTTTTTTGATTGGAGCTTTCGTTTTCGAGTAAATCGAGTCCGAATTAATCCGGTTAATATCAGATGTGAAATCGATAAAAAGTTAAAAAGTTGTTTAAGCTTTAAGTTACCGACAAAAATATAAAAATGTTTAAAAAAAAACAAACTATAAGTTTATTGAAGATCAGGTCAAATTATTAATTTTCCTGTTAAAAATGGGACTGCTGGCCTATAACGAATTAATTGACAGAGTTCCTAACAGAATATCAGTTAAAAACGATTTTTTGTGAGGACGGCGGAACACGTGTTCATACAAATACTGATATGTCATATGTCTGTCATGATATTTATTAGGTAAAGAACAAGTGTTTTTGATATATTCTGAATGACTAATATTTAATCAGGAAACTGAGCGTGATATTTTTTTTTGATTTTCCGTGTGATTTTGATTCACCAGCTTCCAGCGTGTACTAAGAGTTTCTAGATACCGTATACATTAAAAAAATATTTTTGAAATCTTAGAATTTCTTTAAAATCTTAAAAAATTATATTTACCTACAGTAGAAGTTTAAACCTACCTAAAATCTAGATTCCCAATTAGCTCAGATTTATGCTTTCTGAAATTTGAGGAAAGTGCAGTGGCGTTGTGTGCCGCTGGGCGACAGTCTGGACGAGAGTAATACTTAGTATCCATAGTGTATTTTTTTGTGAAAATTTGTATATTTTATTATTTGTATATTGTACTAAATATTTTTCCATTACTTTTCATTCTAATTGCAGAGGGAGTTTCCATAATGTTTATTATTTTTTAAACAACGATTTATTGAATTTCAGTGAAAATCTTTTTACGAAACTTCCGGAAAACGTATTTATAATAATATTATATCTCAGGTCTTTGAATGGATCCATGTGATAAAAAAATCAAATAAATTGTGCCCGGTTGCTTTTGTGTGGTCAGTCATTATTTTTGTGTATAGGATGGAGTTGCAGAAGCTAAATACACACTAGAAATGTCTTCCAAGTGGATTTAAATGGAAACCGATGTCGTCACTGATGTTTGATTCAAACCCATTTAACGCACTGTCTCGCTTACACTTACCTGATATCGTATATCGCTATCCCATTTGATCGAAATTAAAATTTCATAATGATGATGAAACTTAGTTAATGAAGAATGAAGAATCTCACAGACTTTTGGATAATCAAATATGTCAACATCGCATTGTGTTATTATTTATTCCATGCTTGAGACACAAGTACTACTAAATAACAACATAATAAATAAAACATATTAAATGAATATTTAACTCTGTACTCGCGGAAGAAGTAACACCACGAATATTTAGCGAAGTCATGCTGGTGAAAGTATTTTATTTTATTTTAAAGTACACAAATAATAAAAGAACAGTAAATAGAGGTGGTGGATATAAAGTAGCAGGTAGGTACACACATGTATTGCAAAGTAAACATGATATTGTTTGTAGTAATTTGAGTGTGTGGGTGTACATGTACAACATAATATATGCGCAGTACGCCGAGAGAAGCAATGAAACCGGAGGTAGTCGTAATATACAGGCATTAGGCCCCTATAGATCTTTTTGAGCGCTTTGTTATGGCCCCCTTTGGGAACCGCCTAGAAGCAGAGTAGGATCTTCGTATATCTAAGCTCGCAACAATAAATGCGGGGCGTATTCACATACCCGGGGCGCGTCGGAATGCTGCAATAGAATATCTTAATGCCGCCCTCATTTCCATGACGATAACGCTACCAAATATACATATTTTCTCCAATTTTTACTGTCATTATTTATGCGCTACAACTTTAGTTGCATTTAACAAGCTTAGGTTTCTTTAATTTATAATAATACTTTATTTTTTGGATTAACTTAATGAGTAAAATTTTAAATTTAATCATTGAAGACGATATGACAACGACTCTCAAACGAAAAATGGGAAACAGAAAAACCATAATTCCTAAATGACTCACATTTTTCTTTTCTTTTCAATGATTAAAAAAATAAATATATATCTTTGAAAAAAATACTTTGTCGTAATATATATTTTTTACTAAAAATATATCTTTTATTGTGCCAATCACTCCCTAAATGAAATTCCCTGGCACTAAATACAAAATATTTGTAAATTTTCAATCTAATCTTTACAGTCGGGGATGGTGCTACTGTAGATATTGTGGAAGCAAAATGTATTTATTTTTTATTTATTTATTGAATATCACTGTACATAAAACACGTTTTTTTTCACATAAAAATCAACCTCACTAGGACTAAGCCTGTATCGAGGTTAACAATTTACATTTGAGTGAAGCAAACATAAGAATAATCACAAACATAAAGTAATTCTACATACAAACATAAAATATTTCAAAATTAAAGAAAAAATAAGTATTAGATGTGTTACCAGATGGGTAATTTGACAGTATATTGTAACAATATTTGAACCATAACTAATCATTAATCATTATTCAAAAGAAGAAGCAAAGTAGATAATAAAGACAGTAATAATAAAAGTAGCATAATTTGATGAAAATCACCTCAAGGTTTCTAAAAAAGAGACAATTCGGTTCGTTAGATCCTCTTTCACCCCCCTGGGCAGATAGCACTATAGATAAGTAAATAAATAGTATGAAAACAAAATAATTTACCACTAAAAAATTATATTATTACGGCCCTTCATCTTGCCCTAGACAGCCCATGGAGCGGGTATAAAACAATCTTATATCTTATGTCGATGAAATTTTTGAATGTCATAACACAATTGTTTTAAGAACCTTGATAATTGCATACGCACTAAGTTAATGTTTTTTTTTAATTTTTTAAAAAGTTTTAAGGAATCCAAATTTTTAAAGTGCCTAAAGCCGGCGCCAGACATGTGTTCAAAGAAGTGTTCACATGTGTGGCACGGGCATTTGATACTGTGTTCACTTATTTGCGCACTTAAGTGCGCTTTGCCGTTCCGTGTCGGTTTCTTTGGCGCACATCAAAGAGATCAAAGTCAAAATGTTTGCATGCCTGCCACACTGCGCGAAGCCCAGTAGCGCGAGCGTCGCCGTGGAGAGTTGTCGTGCCGCGTGCGTACACAAACAAGCCATAACCAAGCGAACTAGCGATGGAGTGGAACAATGAGGGCGTGTTTGAATTCATTGAATAATTACAAGGAGAGCCTGACATATGGGACCCAAAACGAAAAGGGCATAAAAACAAAAATAACATTAATGACGCCTGGAGCCGTATTCAACGGAATTTCTCAATACCTTGCGCTATCGAGGAATTAAAGCGCAAAAGAAACACTTTACTAACCCAGTACAGATATTGCTTGAAGAAAGTAAAAGAATTTACCAAAACTGTATCTAGTGTTCAGGATATTTACAAACCTTCATGGTTTGCATTTGATGCCCTCCATACGTTTATGGGGGGTATATATGAGTACCGTGTGACAATTTGTACTGAAGCTGTGGTTAGTAAATAAATAATCTTTTTTGCTATATAATTTTTTATGTAATTTATTAATAATCGATACAAACACCTGATACAAAATTCTTAGCACGGTTACATAAAGACAAAATACTAATTTTTCGAAGAAAACTTCTTCGGAAAGGTTTTCACTTTGTGATGGCATTATTTATTTTAATGTGAGGTCTATTTGAAAACTGTGAGCTCAAAGAAGTGATCAAATCTTTGAACACATATCTGGCAGAGACACACATAAGTGACCAAATGTGTGAGCAAAGTCTTCAAATAAGTGTTCACTTATTTGAACACATGTCTGGCGCCGGCATAACACAACATTTCCTCCCCAATAAGAAGACTTTACAACCTTAAATTCGAATATAACCACATAATATATTGTTTTATTATTTTAGCCCTTCCAAGATGAAAATCTGAACCAGTTAAATATTTTCAGCAGACTAAAAGCGAAGTAATTTTATTTTATTTCAAATCTGTACCTACCTGTTCAACTCCATAAAACAATTTTTATTTTTTTAATACGTCTTTTTAAATGTCACTATTGTTTTCGTAAATAAATCTTGGAAACGGAAATTAACCCACTTCCCGATTTCCGATCGAGCTGAAACTAGACAGATAAACTCGTTGTCGATGACAAAGCACTCCGTCAACTTCTGGTGGTAATCATATACAAACACCCGTGCGTATACATATTTTTCTGAAATTGGATAACATTGCAGCAGTCGGTATACGAAAGAAATGTCGATCCTACCCGATCGAAAATTTTCGAGGTTGTTAACGCAATTGACTCTAGTCCCTGGGAAGGAAAATTTGATCCTCAGTCTAACCAAAAAAATATTTTGAAGTTTTAAAAAACATTTGAAAACAGATTGTAAACTTGTTTTTAACGGGTTGATTATTTTTTAACTACATATTTCCCATGACGGTAAAAGATTTCTTTGTGTGTGAGAGTTGTTTTCGTGACTTCTTCTCGTGCTCAACTGTGGAATGGCTATCGGATTTTGTGTTTCCTCCCTCCTACAACAATGATTTCTTCGAAACTCAAGTTCACACCTTACTTTGCTTCGAAATTAATATCCGCCCCGCACGTTAGACTCTCGAGTACAGACCTAAATACTTTTGTAAAGTATTTTGAATGCTGCTGGTTTTATAAACAAGTTTTAATACAAAAAATATTCATAATTTTTTTTATAATCGCAAGTTCGATTGCAGTTGTAGCGCCACAGATTTTTCATTATACACATACTTTTCAAACTCCCGCAATGGCGTCTGCGCTGTAACTGTTGTCGTCAGCGGAACGTACGTTAGATAAAAAAAAACGTTTTGTTTTTTATTAATTAATTCGCTTTATAAATAATGTACTGTAAATATTGTACAAATAACCATACACAATAAAACATATATATTCATTCAGGCTCGACATGTGTTGCTCGATATGAAGAAATTTTTTGAGGTAATAATCTTTTTAACTGGATTTCCTGATTCACTATATTTTTTCAATATCGCATCATGTTTATTCATCTGAACTTAAGATTGGTTCGCAACACCCTTAGTCAGTACCTTCAGTGCTTGGGGAAATGAGGAAGTGGCATTGAAGAGAAATTCCCTAGAAGTGTGAAGAAGAATGTGATGAAGTGTGTCTAAAGTAATACTAATGTCATCCATTTACATAAGACAGTTAAACTAAAATCTAACTGAGCGCGAGACAATCGTAAGTTTCTGTAGTACACAATGGCTGCGATGGGGGACAATGTGGGTTCCAGTGGAAGCGAGCCGTGCCCAGAAGCAGATCAAGAAAAATGTGGATATACTGTATGGAAGAAGATTGTAACAAGGGGCCCAAGGCAATTACATGTATCATTTTGGACCCAGCCGAGACGTCCTCTGAGGTAAAATAATGAATATATTATTTTGCGAGTCTTGTGTCCTCACATTTTTCACCTAGCCGGGGCCCCTCCGAAGCGTGGGCCCTAAGAAATTTGTTGAAATTTCATAGTCCTGTATCTTTAATGTGTATCATAATGGCACCTAGCTGGAGCCCCCTTCTGAATTAGGGGCCTTCGGAAATGTGTTCGAATATTTGTCAACATATGGGCAGAGGGCCCTCAGATGTTGGGCCCTAGGCCGCCTCTAGCGAAATTCCGGCTCTAACTGTAACCCGATCAGGAAAATTCCGATGGTCAGCACCTACGTCCCGTGATGGGTTCCGATGTGGCAAGCGACAATAGATTATGAATCTTCTTGCATCATACGTCAAACGAAAGTATCGCAACTAAAGTAACGACGGCGCATCGATCTCTCATCTTTACTCTATGGCATGTTTTCTGTGTGTAAAAGTAATGACCAAAGAGCGAGTATTCTCCACCCGATCACTTCGCCAGTGGGTCGTGATCCATTCAGGTCATATAAAATTATCAACCGACGAAGCAGTTGCAGCGGTACATGAAGGACTGAGGACTGGAGGCGATAGGCGAGAGAGATAGTGAAAAAAAATTGGTAATGCAGATTTTTTTTTCGTAAAAACAAATTTGTATATGTTTTTTTAACCGTTTTGGCTTAATCCAATACTTTCCTGGGAAGTAGCCCCATGATGATGAAGATAAAATTCACATTATTTCGGGCACAAAGAAACGCCCATAACACACTTCCACCGGTTCATCACTTCGGTGCGTGGTGGGTGAGAAACAAGCCGCCCCGCGCCCGCTGTATTCATTACATAAGTTTCCATGTGTGCACCAAGACAAAGTGCTATTTATCTGTTTCAATTTGTTAGCGGCAAGTAGCCCGGGGACTAACTAATTTCTTTTCGTAAGGACGGAGATTAGATAATTTGTTATCGAGCGTTTCTCGGTTGCTCTGCGGGTTGGGGCTTTAACGCGCTTGGATCTTCTCAAGGATATTTTGTATTACCGAAATAGGGTTGTGTACATATTGTCTATGTTGGTTAAAGTACAAACTTGTGTGGTCTCAGGTCAAAATAAATAAGAATTTGCCATTTCTTTTCGAGGATTTTTTTAACATTAACTCCACCCAGGAGGCCTTGGCGGAAATATTTTTCCTCATGACCTATGTTGGCTTTGGGAGTTCTGTGTTGAAGATCTATTAAATTATTTATCTGAGGGATACGATTATTCGGTTGTACACCGATACAGAAGACCCTCTAGGAAGAACAAGAACAGTATTCCTACCAGTGGCGGATCTAACGGTCAGCATTTCAGCTCGGGCACAAGCCCAAGGCCCCCTGTCTGAGGAAGCCCTCGAACTTATGCCCATAGACATGGCTACCTTTAGGGGGGTTCAGGAAGGTACAAATCATCGGGCCCGGGGCCCGAGAAGTTGGTGAAGAGGTCCTTGAAACATGACGTCATTACAATAATATTGTTTGGAACTTATGTTTTTGTTATGTTCGATATTAGCATGATATGTCAGCTTTGAGGATACTGTGAAAATAGTACACATTGAGGAAACTGGAGTCGAAAATTAATACATCATATTTTCCATAGAGCTCGGCTCCAAACCTCGGTGCCAAAACGACTCACTTTGAGAACACAGAACTTTACAAAAAATAATTCACATATTTATTTAAGCAGTAATTGTTGTTTGTGCATTGATGGAGGACTTAGGATACGTTATAAAGGCTTCCGTTTTAAACTATATTAATAGATTTCCATTAAAGAAAACACTGAAATATTTCCGTCTAAATATTGTTGGGATACTGACTTTCCGAAACACCAAAATCGAAGCAATTTATTGGTTTGCCCTCCTACAAAATTACTATTTTTTATCTATTGAGGGAATTAGTTAAAAATGCATAAACAATGTGTAATTTTCATTTGACGTTTCCAAATGCATAATATATTTTCATACCACAATTCAAAATAATAATAGCGGTACTTTAAATTTTCATATTTTAAACCCCTTTACGGTTTTTCTGTAGGTTTTCAAAATGTGCTCCCAAACTCAGTCTGCCCGTGGGAATTTTGGCCTCAAATGCAAAATTATGTTTTGTATTAAACCAATGGATTTTTTTTTGCTTTTGACGGTTGTGTTATTGACGGCACGTCGCAATAGTGGAAGAAAAAACAGTGAACAAATGAGTAAGGTTAAGGATATTCGTGTTTGATATTTATATATATATATTGGTAATGCAGATGGTTATATATATATTAAAATGGAATTTATGAAGCAAATATACACAAGAGGGCGTAATAACAAAGGGAATGTAAATCCAAAGTATATATTATAATAATGTGTACGTATAATAATTGTGTATGTCCAAATTATTTTTAAGAGGGCACGTTTGAATGTATTCGTACAATAGCATCAAAAGGGTCAGTAAAGTTTTTCGAACTAGTTTGTGACACCAGTCTTACCCCGTAAATAACTAAATGTACTAGATGCGTCGTTTATCAATCATTTGTTTAAATTTGGACTCGCTATTCTATTCGAAGGTGTTTTTTTTATTCATCCTTCGGTTTCCTAACAACAAAAACTGTTGATGCATCCAGTTCGCCACTACACAAGCAAAGGCCCCTTTAAAATGATTTACGTGTACCTTCTGTGAAAATGTTATAATATATCGTAATAATCGGAAGATTTCCATGATGATTTTATGAACCAAATAGCCCCTGTGGGTGACTATGCGGAAAATCTCGCTTGTCGCGGGGTTGAACAAATTTTAGCACTAGCCACACTAAAATTATTGACCAATCGCAGGCGGTAGACACTGGACGGTGTCACAATATTTACAATTTAAAACGTCAAACTAAACCGGTCAAAACGACGTTCACAACGGTGATGTTATTTATTTATTACGGATTTTGTTTGATGGTTTATTGTCTAGTTACGATCTGTAACATGTTCCCGGGCCACATCCCGACTTTACCGACTATAACCCCTTTACTGGTGCCAGACACGGAGGTGAAGAATCTGACTGAATACGGATACGTGGAGAACTGGCAGGTCCCGGGGTAGCACCGCCACTAAACACGAGCCCATGTCCCCACACCCGCCACACGCTTTGTTCTCCATTCCCCGTAGAATTTACACACCGCCATTTCTGCAGCTGCCATCTTTGAAATTGTGAATCGGCCTCCAGTTTTTCCGAAACAAAATGACTTGTAACACCATCACAAGAGTACTGATCTAAATATTTGACAAGAACTGAGAGAAGAGAAGCTTCCTCCTTCGTTTTCAACCTTCAGGTTTGGTTTCTTTGTGAAACTAAACTAGTCTGTATAAGAAATCAACCTGAACTTTAGCAACACCACCCCGTTGAAACATCAAACTTCACATGAGAGAAGACAAGACTTGCTCCATCGTGATATTGCTGAAAGAATTTATTTAATTTCCAATACCTGGCTCAACAAAACCACCCTCTTGAGGAATACTCAATAAAGTCCCTCCCGCAATTTAGCAATGTTTTAGTTCCTTTTTTGTGCATTAAAATGTTTTATTTTTATATACAAGTTACCTTTAGTATCAGTTCTTTATGTTATCACAATAAATTATTGGTATGAATATTATTCACTTCTTGATCTAACATGTATTAATTCTTGGTTCATATTTTTCCATGCATAGTTTCCAAATATATCTGTAGTACTAGCAGCAATCCAGAAATGTTTGTTTTCTTTTTGTGTTGTCCTTACCAATAATACCATTCTTTACCCAAAATGAAGTGCCAACAGCTGAGAAACAAAGTTTCCAAGAAGAGCTGATGAAAAAAATTAGTAAAAAGATATTGTTGTTGGTTTTTTTTTAATTTATTAAGTATTTCCATACATACACACAATAAATTTATTAAGAAAAAATAATTATGCATTTTTTACTGCTATACTTAAAACATCCATTTCATAGTAACAGTTACAACTGAAAATTATTTGGAAATAGGCCTTAATTTGAATGGATATTTCATAATCTAATAAGTTACGCTAGACCTTAAGAATAGTAAATGCAATAATCACTAAAAGCATAGTTTTAATTGGAAGCGTATATTAGAACATCCTGAACTTTTCAATGGCGTAATAAAACATACAAAATAGGCAATTAACTACAACAGTTTGCCTACGGTACAAAATCAATAGAAAAATACACTGGCTCTGTGAAACGTCTGGCTAAAATTTATTGTGTCAATATTTTATAACAGTAATGTAAAAGTATTTAAAAAAATAATAATATAAGCATTGTTGATGAACATTGTGGCTATTTATTCACTGCGCAAACAATTAGACGCACAAATTTATTTTAAGTATCAAAACACAAAAGGAAAGAAAAATTGGCACATATCAAAGATATTTTTGCAATACGATCTGGCTTATGAATGCCCTGCTTTGCAACGCAACGCCTGCCGTGCATTATTCCATAAAAATATCCAATATATTGATCATCCTGGCGCATTTTGGAATTTACAACATATTTAGCCAAACTGCAGATAAATCTTTGGCATTTAGTATCATATTATATATTATTATATTTGATTATTTCTGTTTCAAAATAACTGATTTAAAAAAAAAATTATTCGACAATAAATTCATCACTTAACCACAACAAGTATAGTCTAAGAGTATTTTTATATTCTTAATATATAATAATGTATCTATTTTAATATAATTATGTACACATATGAAATCAAAATATTGTGGCTAGTAAGAACCAAACAAAAAATTATAACTACTTACACTCACAAACCGTATTTTATAAAATTATTTTAAATATTATTTTAAAATGAAACAGCTAAAGTTTTCTACTCAAGCTATTTAGCTTTAAGCTGTAGGAAAATAATATTATATAACTTGTCAATAGAGAATGTGAGTTTCGTAATAAAATTGTGTTTGAATTTAATTTTAATGTGCTTTAAACCAATAAACATTATTGAATGAATTGTGTTTAAGGCATATGTTCACAAGGCACTGGTGTAATGTGGAAATTAGAGGATGCTTGGATAAATTAGCTGTTGGTGATAAAGTAATGGTTTTACTTTAGGTTCATATTACCGAATACTACTCGTCTTCTCCGTCTATGGCACGTTGTGTCAAAGTTTTATCCTACGGTTCAAGTCTTACTCTTTTGAAGCAGCCATTGGGCAAAACGTCTAAAATTTTCTTAACATTTTCTACTTGTAACTTTAGCATCTTGGCCTCATCTTCATAGTCCTTCAACCATCTGAAAAAAGTAACACAAAGCAATTAAGGCATAACTCATTTCACAAGTATCACTATCAAAATAACCTAATATATAATATAACCAGGCTAATAAGTCTTCTCCTGCGTTCAAATATATAACACCACAATGCGACGCATTTTTCATCTCGTCTCGCCAACCAATAATACTCTTTAACCCTTAGGATACGACCAACTACATTAACAGTTGAGTGAAATCATGACTACCTTCAGGTGCACTGCAATGTGCTGTGGATATTTTAAATATAGATTTTACAAGTTTTGAAGCATTTCAATATTGCACATGAAAATTCCTTAGTAAAATGTTGACATTGTAAATGCCTGTAAATTATTTCAAATACAATTTTCAATGTTATATTTGGCTTTGATATATTTACAAATTATTAGCCGTTTTCTAAGGGTTAATCGGTAGGGGTCCGAGCCCTGCATTTGCAGTGTTGAAGAATCGTACACAAGCACTACAATTGCAGTGTCCTTATACATTCATTTCGCCTTCGTGTATTGCCTCTGCTGGGTTAGATAAAGACAAAAATATGGTATCGTCCACGTGTTGGCTTCAAAAAATCTTTTTATATGTGTAGTTTCTTGCCGGCCCCTACTGGAACAATAATTAAACTTATTTCACATAATTATTTTTTGTGTAGACCTCGCTCAAATAATGCATCCAAATCATAATAAATAAGTCAAAATAATTGTTTTGGAAAGATGTCAATACAAACAAAATGAAATGTTACTGAGCAGATAAAATATTAATGATTAACACGGACCTAGCGAGGTACTTGTATCTGTTTGTTTAAATTATGTATTTTAGAATATTTTTTTTTATCTATGTGTCAATAGCACGAGTATTAAATTTGACAGGGATTTGATCGTGCATTTATTTATAGTATATTAAGCAATCATACAATTTATGTATATTTTTTTAACCTTTAGAATAAAGGTGAAATTTTTCTCTTTGAACATGATCTTAAAATATACCAGTAGTTCTGTGAACAGCAGACCTCATTAATTTTGATTATTCTGATTCGACAGTTCGTAAAGCTTATGCAAACTCTGATGGAGTAAAAAGTTACTATCTAATATGGCTGCCATCTTGACAGGATTGTCCGGACACGGAACACACAAACCAATTTACAGACAGGTGAAGTACTCAAGTTAGAACAGGATTTCTATACGCTCAGCCTTCTTGTTATTATATTCTGTGCAGTTGAACACATTTACAATTTATGCAACAGTATTGCCAACTGCACACAATATAGGTACAAGCGAGTATCTAAATGACACAGTCCTTTAGATACTCGCTTTTGTTGTTGCAATTAAAAATAATTTTCGGTGTAATATTTCTAGTTGGTATGTTGAAGGTGATTAAGCTCAGTAAATCAGAGCTGTCTATAATTAGATTGTCAATTTTAAAAATAAAAGTCTAGTCGGAAACAAGTCTTCTATCTGAGAGTTTTAATAACTTTATAAAGTGGTTATGATATATACTTTCTATAGGTAGATTGAGTTTATAATTAATATATCTTAGAAATTTATGGCAAACTTTTCAATGGAATCGGAGTGGTTATTTAAGTGAGGGGACCAGATACAAGAATTATATTCAACTTGACTTCTAACTAAAGAATAAAATAAGATTTATAATGTTTATATGTTTTTAAAGTCTCTGCCATTATGGAGAATTAAGCCAAGAATTTTTAATCCTTTATTTGTTGTACACAGTAGTCGCCTAGTGCACCTGCTCGCTTAAGAAGGCCGTTTGTACCGAATTGGAAGTGAAACAAGCTAAAGGGGAAAAACTGACTCGGTCGTTTTTAATAAATTTACTGAACATATTTTAGAAATGTTGCCAGAGGTATGGAGTGGATTTTTTTTTAAATTTTGTATCTATAACATGCTTGTACCCAATGCAGCGAGGACACAAACCTAGAAATAACATTAGTCTAAGTAAGTATTAGTAAGCTTGATGAAATTCCCACGATGGTTAGAAATAGATTTTATTAAGTTTTAACTTTTTGATGTTTTTATTGTTCTAATATTTTCCACAAAACCCCCAATTTATTTAAAATATATTACAGAAACTTTTGCTTTCAGAAAATTTACGTATCTGACATTGTTGGTTGAGACAAGTGAATTATACAGGTTCAGATCAGTTTAAATAAATTCTATTATTTTAAGATCTTTGGCATCATTGTTAATATCAAAGTAAAAATGTTTGATATTCATGAAAATTATTGAAATCATCATAATAATAACTGTTTTCATCTAGCAATTATTGATTCCATTTAATCAAATTTTGCACATATTTTGAAAGTTCAAAAACCAAAATATTTCAGGCCGGTATTAAAGTTGCTTTTAAGCGCGACTTGAAGAGATATATTTATGTTCATCAAGTAACTATCGGGTAGATATCCTGACTAACCAATCCTAATAATTTCAGAGTGACCTTAAGCAGATATTTGTAAGTCATTTAGAATAAGAGTACAAAAAAAACAGTTTTATTGTTGTTGCAGTTCAATTTAGGTTGCATGGCAGCAATATTAGCATTTTTTTTTTTTTTTTTTTTTTTTTTTTTTTTTTTTTTTTTTTTTTTTTTTTTTTTTTTTTTTTTTTTTTTAAATAAATTATTAATAATTACAATATAATTAATGTAATCTAATATCCAACCTTTGGTGTGAGCTTTTAGCCTCTTGAAGCATCTCAATATGTCCTGTCAAGTTTGCGTTCTTCAATTCTCTCTCTGCCTCTTCCAAATGCCGTGCTGTAATATTAAAAACAAGTAATGAGATTCTCATTATTGACCTAACAGTATTCAGAATCATTAATTAACCACATAAATAATTTTACTTAACAATTAAAGACTCCCTATAAGATTCAAATCTAGTAATAAACCTAGCAGAGCAGGATCCTTTGCACACCCTGCAGCCTGCACAATATGGGTTGTTATTATTATGGGTTATTTTTCGACAATATGGGTTATTTGTCAACATTCTGATGAGAACAACAACAACAATAACAGTTCACGTAGACTAAATTGAGCCGATTAAGTAAATGTGAACTGTCATTTATTTGTTGGAGATCCGCAGTCGTGCTCGGAAGCGTTAACATATAACTGATATTGTTGATAAATCTTTAACCGATGAGCTTGCTTGCAGCAATAATAATATTAGTATAATAACTAAAAGTATTTCATTGGAAAATCTACTAAAGTATGTGTTCAAATTAATAAAATAACCAAACTCACCCAATTGATCCAAGGTATGATCACGTATCTCGGGCAAGTTTTTGAGTTCATCGACAATAGTGTCAACTTCTTTTAGTGCCTTGTTAACAATTTTTTCGGCCTCAGCTGCGTCAGTTTTGGCTTGACCCACCTAAAATAATAATTATAGTAAAAAAACATTTCTTTGTGGATGATTAAAATATTAAAAACTCATACAATGAGTACTGTTGAAGTGCACTAACTTCGGGAGGTTCCATATGATATACAAGTAAAAAAGATAACAATTTTTTCAGAATTTAAAACATTTGAAGGTATAAGATTTTCACGGCCAAAAGTATTTTTGTTATTTGTTTTTGGGGTATTATGCCGTGTTGCGCTAACTCCTTCTTTAGCCAACGTTTCGGACAGCATTGCAGTGTCCATCATCAGGGCAGATCTGCCCTGATGATGGACACTGCAATGCTGTCCGAAACGTTGGCTAAAGAAGGAGTTAGCGCAACACGGCATAATACCCCAAAAACAAATAACAAAAAAAAAAAAACATTTGAAGGTAGTTTCACGTAAAAATACTAATTGGTTATATGGAAAAAATAATATTATTCTATGGAAAAAAAAATTATGGCAAAAAAAAACATAACTTCGAAAAATGTTATTTATCTTTTTTACTTCTACCATCATATAGAATCACCTCAAGAAGTTAGTGTACTTTACCCTAGGACACTCTGTATATTTATATTGTAGTACAATAATTACTTTTGCAAGCATCATGAATTTTTTTTTTTAAAGACCTGACCTTTATAAATAACCTGACAATATTTGAAAATCTCCTACTACCACCACAGTAAGCGGAAAATGTTGCTTGTGTTGTGATGGAGGACTTAGCCAGCCCAGTAATTGAACACACAATGCCTGGGTGGAACACACAACCCAAACGCCTGGAGGGAACACAAGACCCAAACGCGTTCTCAACTCAGCCACTGACCGGTCAATTGTTTTTGCATTTAGTCCCCCCATTTCCAAGTACCAATTAAAAACAAAGTAACTAAATATATCATTAGTAAAACCCGACTTGTTCATTTTTAATAATTATACAAAATGTCAATATTAAATAAATAAGTAATATTTATGTAATATTATTTCCCCAGTCTATCAACAATGTTAACAATATAAAAAACTTTGTTAAAATAAAAGTGTACCTTAGTTTTGGCATCTCCAGTCAACTGCTCATCATCTCCAGCTTGCCTCTCGAGGGTATTTATTTGTCTTGCAGTTTCAGATAAGCGACCTGCGAGATACAAAGAAAGGATAAAATAATGATTTTCACAAACATAAAAGCTCTTTATGTGGTACTTCATTTTATAAGTATGTATTTTAACATTTACCCAAATAACTGCAAGATAAGAGAGTTTGACTATGGCCCCAATATTGAATATTTAAAGATTTTAAAGTAAAATTAAATGAAAACTAAAGTTTTAAAGATTTTAAGCAAAAGTAAAGATTTTAAGCAACCTATTTTTGTGCTAGCTTAAAGGAAGAATAAAAAGGCATATAAACGTTTAATGAAAAAAATTTATCTGAGACTAATTATTTCTTATCAACTTTCGAAGCTTTCTTTGAAATGGATTGTTCTTAAACTTATTGATACATATAAACTTATTAAAATTAATGAGCCAATAATTTCAAAATACATTATTTTGGTGCTTTCAGTTGAACAGCACAAGCCACATTAATTGATTTTTCAAATTTTGAAATTGATCAATAGACTGCTTAAAGATAATAGCGCGAATGAACCATCCCCAGTACATACCACCGTTTTTCACAAAAGTGGTGCTATATAAATTATCCAATTATTATTATTATATTATATATAAGCAAGCAAGAGTGTGTATATTCCTATATAGCTTTGGTCCCTCCATTTTCATTTACATTGGTATTGCACTTACACCAATTTTTTTTTGTTGAAAAATGGCAGTAAATGTATTTAGATTCGGTCTCCATAGTAAATAGAAAAGGCTTTTGTACATTATGACTCCATTGAAACACAATCATAGAATCTGTTTTTCCTCCTTCCTAAAATCTGGGTCTCTTCAAGACCCGCATTAATAAATCCCTTCCTACATTCCCTACCTTAACTCGCCTCACAACGCTACCCAACAGGGTGGCTACTTAGCTCCCTTGCCTTTACACTGTACAGACAGGGATTATTTTACCTGAAAGCTGCTTGGCCTCATCGTGTAACCTTCCGGCGCCACTCAATGTTGTGGCTGCCTTTGTGCGAATAGCGTGCGCTTCCTAAAAGAAACAACCATTCAATTACTTCAAAAGAAAATCACTGTGAAAATACTTACTACACCATATTATAATACTAAATATTTTGGTACAGACACCATTTCAGCATTCCTTTGAAAAACGTAATAAAAGGGGGTTTTACTGTATATTAGTACAATTTTTATTTTTAATTTACCCCTTGCTATGTGCTCAATTCGAATTTGAGCCCGAATAAAAGTCTTTGTAATTAGTGCGCAACACTAATTCAAGTCGTACAATTCACTTTTTTTTAAATTAGGGACAATGTTTTAGTTATGATTAATTCAGATAAGTAGCTAGTGAAATGTAGTAACCTAATAGGCTAATTGATTTCCTACTATGAGTTTTGTTGAAAAAGTTCAGCATTCTTAGGGTTAATATTTTAAAGTATAATATATATTAGGGTTAATATTTTAAAGTATGTATATATATCTTAGGGTTAATATTTTAAAGTATGTATATATATCTTAGGGTTAATATTTTATGTATTACATTTTGATACTACATATTTGAAATGAGCCTGTTGATATGGAATTTACTAATCCTTTGCTATGAGCTAGGGGTTATTTAATTGCAATTTTATTTTAAATACCTCCTTAAGTGTAAGCATTTATTAATATTCCTGGAATTTAGTGAAGATATACAATATTTTGTAGAAGGGTTCTCTTTTAGAAACAACTGTAAATGAAAGTTATTACTTTTCCAAGTATGAAAAGTTAAGCGAACATAATTTTGCAGACCTCTGATGCTTGTTGAGCATATTTGTGGTGAGCGTCTATGGCTGTGTCCTTTGCCACCTTGGCATTTAGCCCGGCCATCTTAAGATCCGCCTCCACAGTGGTGTGCATGTCTCGGGCCTCATCAACAAGTTTATCGATTGTAGGGAAGGACCTCAGAGCAGTTTCGGCTTCTTTGCTAGAGGTCTGCACTTGATTGTGGAATTCTGAAAAAATAGTGAACATTTTATTAATAGAATAACCCCTATTATCAATTAATCAATAGCCCACTATGCGAGGGGCCTCCCCATGAAGACATCGCCAGCCAATGCAGTCTTTCTTGACTCATGATCTGAAAAATCAGTCTCTAACCAACTTTGACACCAATAAGAAAACTTTATATGTGGGTTCCCCTAACATCTATACGTAATTAACTAACAATCATAGGGGTAGGCTGAGAGGAAGAACCACCAACCAATCGGTCTTAGCACATACTCCTTGCTTCAGTCATATTCATACATCGTCTCATACATATCCTTCTGCTATTCTATTGACATGTCCTGTGTCAAGAATTTGGTTCACTTGATTGTGCCATGTCTTTCTTGGGTGTCCCCGACTTTTTCTACAACTCAAATTTGCATCATATATTTACTCTCTTTATTTACTGTTCCTTACACTCCTGTCTTTTTTTATCTGCTCTACGCACCCAAATCATCTAAGCGTCTTTTTCTTAATCTTATTACGCTTACATCAGCCACACACGGTTTTACCACACATTCACCTTGGGGATCCCATTTCAACAGCACTCAGTTTCTAGATCTCATTTCCACAGCACTTTCATCCTTCCTCTGTCAGATTCATGCCTCACTGACGTACATCAGAGTTGGTATCAGCACTCCATTCTGGACTGCTACCTTCGCCTCTTTAGATAAAATCATATGTATTATTATAGAATAAAGAATACAAAAAATGCCTTGGTGGCGTGTTTCATGATCCAAATATTTCCCTAATCGAGGCATATATTTCAAATGAGATGGAGATCTACGATGACACGTGAATGTAAGTGAGACAGAGCGCTGGGCTATTGGGCTAAATGGAACATTTGTCACCATTCAAATTTGTATGGAAGGCACTTCTAGTTTTCTTCTTTATTCTATATATATAGAAGGAAGAGTTTGCCACACAAATTTGAAACTTTGTGATGAAGGATATTATAATTTAAAAGAGAATTTATAAATAAAATTTGATGCATTCATTTGTGAGATTGTAAAGTACACTTACGTTTAAGTGTTTGCTTGATATTTCGTGCTTCTTCGAGTGTGCTGTTTCCCAGCTTGACGGCCAACTCAGTCTGGTTGTGGATGGCGTCCAAATGAGCGAGCTGGTCTTGAATCGAAGCCTGCTGGATCGAGCCTCTCTCCAGAAGATTCTTGGACTTATCAATTTGATCACCAAGATTTTTCAACATTTCTTTATTATCAGACAACAGTTTTGCTACTTTGTCTTCGATTTCTTTAGCCTGAAAGATTAACAATAAACATAAATATACCAACGGAGAGATGAGATGATACCATTTTACTGATGTTTGCCTAACCAAACTGAAGAGATAATCCCTAGAAGTGTGATCTATGTACGTATACCGAATCGAAAGAAAACGGATGCCATCAAATTCACATAAAACAGCCAACAAAATTGATTATCCGTTCAAGAAAGAATTTCAATATTTTAAAAAGTTTCATTTATTTTCACCTGAAGTAAGGTAAATAGAACTAACTTTGGGGGCACCAGACTTCTCACGCACTTCTATCGTTATTTGGTTTTGAACTGAGAATATGCTTAGTTTATATTGGGATGTCATTTATCCAGTTCCTACCTATGCCTAACCATCACCTTGCTGGAAAAGTATTTGAAATTTTGAACAATCGCAAGAACATAGTGTAGTGATGCTACTAGAATATTCAGGAACGATCGCCAATGCAAAACGCATTGTAGCGGGAACTCTCTAGATACAATGCGATCATTCGGCGCTCCTACCTACAAGTGTAAACGTTCTCCGGGCGACTACAAAATGAGGCACATCGAGATGTACTCAGTCAGTCATTAATTAGCAGTTTTACGAGTGACCAACCTGCGAGCCCTGCGACCGGCCACTGAGTGGCTGGTACCCCCGTGTCGCACCCCGCTGTTACTTCACTGCGCCGCTACAGGACCTTATCTACCTCTGGCTCTGTACGGACTACGAATTATCATGGACTCCTCGGGATCACATCAGCACAAATTCATGTGCATTTGTTTTGAAATCAGAAGAAGGATTGAACTACTAGAAACAAGTTGTTTGTGTTTTTACATGTACATAATCTTTTTTGCATTAGACATCGGTCCAGCTATTTGGCTGCAATTTCGATTGCTGGCAAGCATTTTTACCAACCCCACTTTTGATTATATTTTTTTTAATTAAGAAATACTACGAAATAATACTTTTATGACTACATAACCCAGTATGAAGATGGCTAAAATAAGCTGAAACCGGTAACGGTTAAAAAATAAAATAAGTGCAAAAAGTTTAAAATTGTTTCAAAATATCATTATGTAGCATCAATGTTAAATGTTTCCGAAACTCTCAAATGTTTCGAGAATCAGTGGTTTCCATAGATAATCTGAAAATTTGTTAAACCGAACAGGCTCTGTTTTTAATTATTCGGATTATAGAGACTATCTATCTATACAAATAAAAATGTAAATGTTCGTTCGTTCAAAATTCGACATCTCCTAAAGTTCTTCACTAATGGCTTTGAAATTTTGACACAACATTGCATTCGAATACGCATGTGTTTTTATATACCTATACATATTATCTATCTGCACAGATTAACTGAGCCACAACAATGCGTTGCGGGGTTACAGCTAGTATTGTAATAAACTTTGTAGACTCCACTATTTCAATAAAATTTTATATATTTCAGAGCCAAGGGTTCCTTCATCAGTATATAATCAAACATTTAAATAAAATAAATAACTTTGTAATAAATAACTCTTGATTTTATAATAATTAAACGAAATAATAAATAACTTTTTTTTATTTTATGTATTATTTCGTTCAATGTAGAATAGATTGTTTATTACTTACGCTTGTCTGTATCACATCAGCATCAAATCTTATTTTCTTCGTATCAATTTTGGGAATGACAGTTCTGTCCACTTGAGCGTAGATGTCCAGAGCATCGTTGTAGGCACCGGATGATCTGTTCAAAGACTGAGTCGCCATATCTTGGACATTGTTGAGTTTTCCTTTGGCAGCGGATATTTCCCCAGTCAAAAGTCGCAGATCAGCGCTAAAACATTAAACTTAAGTATCAATACATTGTTTACTGGGTTTATGGTATTACTGTCGGGAAATCAAACAAGGAGTGAACCAGCATAAAGAAAAAATTGTATCTTATATATTTAATATGTCCATAATGTTATCAAAAATGGACTAGCAAAGAGCCCTGCTTTAAAAGAAAATCAATCAATTCAATATAATATGTAATAGTTTTTTTTATCTGAATACCGCACAAGAGTCCCAATTGACAATAAGACTACGGAATCCGCAAATTGGGGTGAGTTGTGAGACTGGAAGGAATTGGGGGGGGGGAGGAGATGCGGAAGAGGAAGACGTGCAGAAGTGCCTTGCTATTCGAATCTGGTCACCAATGTTTCGATTCTGAGCAGCAGTATTTCACCATAGAGAGACAAAGAGAGAATATAAAGTGGTAGACACTCTGTCAAAGCAAAAGCTCTGGCATCATATTTCCACAGATTTATCTATCTGGAGTTTCTAGATCAGTATCATTATGTACAGCTAGCTCTCATCACAATTACGATCATTAGCCAAATAGCTTTCTACATGAGCTAAATCTAAGAAGAAGCCGGGTGGCAAAGTTAGTACATTGTAAAACAATTAAAGAAAACCTCACTAAATTAGATCAATGATTGGCTTTGACTGTAATGTTCAAGATTTTAACTCAAAATGTTTAAAAACCCATTGAAAAAAACTACATCCTCTTAAGCAAAAGTGTTATTACTACAGCATAATTTATATACTTGACTGTTCATACGTATCCAGATATCCTAGATCCGCTTATGAAGGCCCAGAAATCAATAATTTAAGTCATAATGCGCAAACCATATACATAGGTTCTCTAGCGATGAGCTCTTTAAACAATTTAATGTACTTGATGTTCGTCAAAACTATATAAAAAAGGTTATTATCCATGTACATAAAAATCTAGACAATATTAATAAAATTGACCATAAACACATCACAAGAAGCCACACCAGAAATGACCTTATGATCCCAACGAGCAATACGGCAAAGTACCAAAAGACACACACATACTTGGGACCTAAATTGTACAACAAAATCCCCCCTGAATTAAACATAAAAACTTGTAATATTTCATACATAGGCCCAATAATAACTAAATGGTTGATTGGACTGGGCAGAGGAGAATCTGAAAAAATGTTAAAAAACGTCATGTAATAAATAGACATAGACTAATCACACACTATATATATCTTCCATTATTCTAATTATTGCTCATACACAATTGAAACATACACAACAGCTCAAGTTCGACTCTATCATAAGATTGTAACGATTAAACATCACAAATTAAAACATTAATAAGATATATTATAGACATAGACAAATCACACACTTACTTTCACATATTTTTTGGTTTCTTGGAACGGGCAATTTGCCTAGTTAGGAACCATTAATTTCGACTTGATAAGGTACAATAATCGATAATCACAAAATATTTTAATTATATCTTGTATCATATTGTACTGTGTGTAAATTTAAATGAATAAATCCATGATTTTCCAATGAAATTCATATTTACGTAAAAACTGCAAGAACACTCAAACCCCGAAACCGCTTGATACCGTGTCACCGACACAATTAAAAATCTTTACATCACAATTACTCAATCAAATGATATGTGATTAATCAAGATAATTACATAGCGATATAGCAGCAGAACCTGAAACACATCTGAAAATAACCATCCACCAAATATGATTTAAGATTTTCACGGCCAAAAGTATTTTTGTTATTTGTTTTTGGGGTATTATGCCGTGTTGCGCTAACTCCTTCTTTAGCCAACGTTTCGGACAGCATTGCAGTGTCCATCATCAGGGCAGATGTGTTATTTGAGGTTGTGTTAAAATGTGAGCTTATGTATGAGGTTGTGATACCGTGTTGCCAGCTCCAACCCTCTGAGCTAATATTAACGTATCATTTTTTTTATTTTTTATTTAAAGTGGTTTTCTTCGTTTAGCTCTGGTGTATCCGTCAATTACCGGATACCAAGAACTATTAAGCTTAGCTCCATCGTCTCTATTAATGTTTACGGGATTTTTATGAATTTCAATGGCCTCCGTAATCAGCCGTGCTCTATAAGTTTTCGGTCTCCCCAGGATTTCAGGAACAAATCCAAAGTAATGCCCGGTGTCAATCAAATGCTCGGCAATTGCCGATTTGTCAGGGTGGCCGAGTTCGGCCGAACACTGCAATGCTGTCCGAAACGTTGGCTAAAGAAGGAGTTAGCGCAACACGGCATAATACCCCAAAAACAAATAACAAAAAAAAAAAAAAAAAAAAAAAAAAAAAAAAAAAAAAAAAAAAAAAAAAAAAAAAAAAAAAAAAAAACCATCCACCACCTCACTCGGAGCCACCAATCCACGAAATAACCACCGCTAAGGAACCGACTCAGTATTCACGTTGATCCCCCTCCACTACTCACCCGAGGGAATTCCATGATGGCCGCCGTCTTCAACCAATCACAGCACAGCATATTCCATTGAGATTTTAATCAAACAATGATTACAAATTCAAATGTGACTATTTGTGATAACATCAGACCCAATTTATGGGAAAATGATTGAAAATATAACCACAGAATAAATATCAACATCAAGAAATGATTATACGCTAACATAATAACATGAAAAATTATACCTAAATATATTTGTTACTCTTTGGGAAATGTTCAAACCAAAGATATTTAACTTCAAACCCAATATAAAAATTTGTATAATTTATTATAAAATAAATAAACGAGACTGGGGGAGATGGTTTTGGTAGATTGAACTGACTTGGTTAAAGGTATCATATCAAAATATTACTTTCCTCTCAGCAAACTAATTACGGAGAGGAAAAATACCCAACCAATTTACTCCTCACTAAAGAGGAAAATCTCCTCCGAGAGGGCCCGATTTGGATTTGTTCTATAAATAGAGAACCGAATTCCATACAAAGTCAGTTCAACAACTACCTCTGAGAGGGAATCCTCTCTACTGAAGAACCATTACCAAGTCTCAAGAAATATTTTCAAGTGTTTTACTCAGTACTTAGTTCAGTTTTTGCCAGTAATAAATTCTTTTCATCAGCTCAGATTTGGAAATAAATTCCTTTCTGAACTTGGCTTCAAAACTTCACTACAAGCTTTCACCACGCTCGAGAGACTGAAACGTTGACAAGTTTACCCAGCCTCCTACGTATATACAGTAATTGTACGGACGGTTAATTGTCTCGTACACTTGACAACAATTATGTTGATAAAAATTAGTTCTAACCTTATATTGGATTGCTGACCAAGACCATCCTTGGCCAGTTTATAAACTTCGGAGGACGTGTCATAAGCGGTCATAGCAATCTGAATGATGTTCTTGGACTCCTTCTCCAGCTTCTCGGTGAGGAGTCTCGACTCCTGTGCAATGTTGGACATCTGCTTAGACTGTTGGCCGAATGTCTCTGATCGATTTTGGGCCTTCACCAGAGCTGCGGCACCATCAGTATTCAAATAATCCAATGCATTCTGAAATATTTATACATACAAACTCATAGAAAACAGTTGATTCGTAGTTCAAAAGACGTAAAGTAAATAGATAAAGAAATAAAGTTGGTAAACATCAATCTTTCATTATACATGGTCGGCAATGAATGCATTAATACTAATAATTTGAAAAGGTATAACATTCTGTCTACACTTACATCTAATTCTTTCTGAGACGCTTCAATCAGTTCCTTGGAAATGGTGATATTCTTAGAGCCATCGTTGGCAAATTTGTGAGCGTTGCTTGAAGATTTGTTCACATTTTCCAACAGTCCCCTGAAATGATTTCATTTTCGATAATAAAAAAAAATATATCATATGCAGAAGAACAAAACACCGAAACCAACAACTCTCAGTGTAAACTTATTTTCTATTCAATTTTTTATTTTTTTTTATTTTAGAATCTTCCCCAATCAAGCTGTGCTACACTTCTCACGTTACTGTTCAATAGTTTAATTTGGCAAAAAAAAAATCCTCTTTCAGTTTACATTCAGGCAGAAGGTATGGACAACATAATACCATCCAGTTTATTATTTACCTGATATGTTGCAATCTCTTATTGAGATCCTCCAAGCGATCCGCAAGAGACTTTCCACCAGCACTGGCTCCTGCTCCCTCCTTTGCCTTGTCTGATAAGTAATTAATGTCGTTCTTCACTTTCTGAAGGTCAATATCAAAATCAGAGTCAGGGATGACTGTTGGATTTTTCTCAATGTCTCGAAGCATCTAGAATAAATTAATATAGCATACAATAAGAAAAGTAATCCCAAATAAGTAATCTCTAAAAACCACTGACATTATCTGTAGAATACTTAATATCATTATACTAAATTAGTAGGTGTCGTAATCTGAGGGGGATTTTATTAAAAAAAAAACTTTTTTTTTTCATTTAAATAAAAAGTGTCATAATTTAGTTATGCTAACTCTTGTCTTTGGAATTAGATACCTACATTTTGTTCATTGCTATTGAACAGGGTATTTATTAATAGATGTACCTGTGTACACTTGTACAGGGTGAGCAAAACAGACAGTGCAGTTTTGTTTTTTTTTTTGTTTTGCCTTGGAAAGGTTCCCGTTAAATGCTGATTCTAAGTTCGTTTCAGCTTTTAAAAAATTATGGTCAGCAGAAGAGGATAACTATCATGTTGTTAAGTCTGTCAGCTTATTACAATTTGATAGAAAGCCGAAAAACATAGCCTAGTATCGACGTTCAACGGGGATCTTTCAAATGTCCGTACAAACAAAACTGCACTGTCTGTTTTGCTGCACCCTGTACCTAGATAGCATGCAGTTGGAAATAATAACATATTAAATTATTTTATAAATAAATACTAATATTTAATATTCTTCCGCAGGGTTCTATTTTATAATTACTTCAACAAAATTTACTCCTTGAATACTGGTAGACTAAGTAAAGGACTCTAACTTCGGGGGGTGGGTCTACGTGATAGTACAAGTAAAAAAGATTATTGACTTTTTTCAAAATTCCAATGTTTTAAAGTAGTTTTTAGATAAATTTTATAGACCTCCGCTGCCAGCTTTTTCAGCCACTTCTTCACAGCTTCCTAACTATTCGTCTGCTTCCTCCTGCTCATTCCCACCCAAAAACTTCTTTAGTTTAGTGTAAAGGTGATAGTCCGAAGGCACAAATCAGGTGAATAGAGGGGGTGGGTGATTATATCCCACCCAAATAATGTCAGCAGCTCCTGTGAAACTCGCGTGGTGTGGGGCATGGTTTTGTCATGCAGGAGGCTGACTCCCCTCAATGATGACCTAGGAATCTACTATGCATATAAACTGCATAGCGATGATCATAACACTTAAGTGCTTTTACATATTACACTGTTTGAGGAAGTATAAGTGTTAATCACCTGTTCAAGCTTTTGTAACTTTGTTCTGTGTATGTTGACGGCATCCTGCACGAGGTTGTAGCAGTCGGGACAGTCCACGCACCCGTTTTGTCGATTGTGTTTGTTCTCTTTGCACCTAGAAAGCACAAATAAACGATTATACAAACAATCATTTATTTGTATACATAATAATAACATGATCACTGTGGTTGATGGCTGATCAAACACTGACACGGGCTGAGAATTGACAGTTGCCATTATTTGAAATGGCAAATGTCAAAAAAAATTATATGGAGCTGATATTCGATTTGTCACAATATCAAATGTGACAGGGGTTCAAACAACTGGGTCTTAATCATGCGTAAGTTTGCAATGAATCCCTGGCGATTTATGATCCAATTTGCAGATGGATTTTAACCAGAAATTTTGTGCATTTGTTGTTCTCTGTTGAATAAGAAATAATCAATGGAAAAGATATTGGAAAGCTATCAAAGTGAATTTCATAACTACATAATTAGCTTGAAATTATGAGAAAAACATTTATTACTTTGTGAAGGAAAAATCGAATACATATAAGACAAATATAATGATTTTTAAACTTTAGTTCATACGGTACTCTTCCACTACATAATCCACCACCCCAAAAACTGGGCAAGTGTCCAATTAGTAAAAGCGGCGGATTACAGTACTGAATTTGAGATGCGAATACCAGCCAATTATAGAGCTTAATGTTGTGCTTTCAACCAGTAGCGGCTCGTGACTTTTGGGTGTTCTAAAGTGATAATATTACAAAAAATGGCATTATTGATGTTGTAGCTGAAAACAATTTTTTTTTCTTTGAAAATTTTTTTTTTGTATGAAGATTTTCAGGAAATTTCATTTTGGCCATGCGCCGCATGGATATCCTAAAAATCTTCTTACAAAAAAAATCTAATCTTTGAAAAAAATTCGTTTTCAGCTACAACAACATCAATAATGCCATTTTTGTAATATTGACACCCAAAAGTCAGCAGCAGCCACTGATTGAAAAAGGTCGATTACTGAGAGAGTACTTTGTCAAGTTGGACCTCTCGAATACTTCTTACAGAATCATCGCTTCATAATCAGTCACTGTCTATCCATCGTTGATAAATATCTTATACAAGTTTTCTTCATTTCTCCTGATCCTTTGAGCAATACTATCTTTACCGTCAGATTCAAAATGGTAATTGATGGGAGACTTAGGCATCATTCAGTCTAAGACAGACAGTGGCCGATGGTGTTAATGATGATCTGTTGCAAACCTGTCACATTGGCGCCCCTCCACATTGTCAAAGCAAGGACACTGCCCCCGCGGGTCGCACTGCGGGCCCTTGGATCCGATCTTGTCGCACTGGCACTCCTTGCAACCGTCCATTGAAAATCCATACTGAGACGGTTTGCACATGTCACACTTTGCCCTTAAATCAACAAGAAATTTTACTGGTTAAAAAATTATTTTAAAATTGGTTAATGTATTCAATTAATATTTGTCACTAAAGTACCAATTACCTTCATATGTGTCTGTATCATTGGTACAAAGAAGGACTTAATATGTATCAACTGGTCATATTATATTATTTACGATTATTATTATTTTAGGATTTAATTCACGCAACAAATCACCTTTGTCCTATTAGCATGAAAAATGTAATACTCCATTAACCCCCTTTATGTGGGTGACAAGGCAGTTGGGTTGAGAGCGGCCGTACTCCGTTTGCGAACAAGACAACAGTTGGGTTGAGAGCGGCCGTGCCCCGTACGTGAACAAGACAACAGTTGGGTTGAGAGAGGCTGTGCCCCATATGCGAACAAGACAACAGTTGGGTTGAGAGCAGCCGTGCCCCGTATGCGAACAAGACAAGGGTTGCGAAGTTTAGGCGTCGATAAAGTCAGAATCCTGTGGTCGTTATTTGTAAACATTCACATAAATCTATAAAACATCTATAAAAGACATCTATTATAGACATCTATAAAATTTAAAAAATATCATTATGTTTATATTCTCTAGTCATAAGTATTCATGGTTGAGTGTGCATGCAAACCCATACAAGTAAGAAGCGTATGTAGGGCTAGCTTTACATGCGTAAATTAAATATACAACTCATGTAATTTTTACACACTTTTTTCAATAATTTTCGAAATGGCCCAAAGTAAGTGTTGGAATAGAAGTTTGCTAAAAGAAAAAATGATTCAGGCACTTTCATTCCGTTAATGACAGAATTAAGAATAAAGGACCAATAGCAATTCTTTAATTTTATCCGAATGATATGCCAGATGACAGCAATCGATTTCAAATACATCATATTAAAAAGTATTGAACCGCTAATAAGAAAAGGATGCCCATTTTCAGAAAGCTTTTTACCACCTGAAAAATAAATAACGATATCTCTTCGATTTTTGCAATCTGATATTTTTTTCCGTTTACATTCGTTATCATAGTATCATACTTTGGGTTTTGCCTAGTGTTATTTTTTTGGGGAGATTTTAGTTCTAATAATAAAAATACCTGTTTTTGTAGAAAAAAAAAACCTACAAAATTATATTTTAATTTTTAGCATCAGCAACATAAGTACCCGGTAACTCCCATCTTGCAGGGACACTCCCCGGTGACGGCGTCGCAGGTCCGGTTGAGTGAGCCCTCAACGTTGCAGGCACACACGCTGCAACCGGCAGCTGTGAGGTCGAAGTAGCCGTCCTCACAGCGGCTGCAGCTGGGCCCGGCAACGTGAGGCGCGCAGGTGCAGCGCCCGTCCAGCGCATCGCACTGTGGCACGCCGGGTGCGGCGAGTAGCGCTCCCGCCCCGTCGCAAGCGCAGCGCCGGCAGTCGCCCTTGCGTACGGCTAGCGCGTCTCCGTAGTGGCCTAAAATTATTATTCATAATACTGTTTTTTTAAAAAGCACGCCATAAAACAAAAAACAAAAAATTGTATAGTACCGCCACTGTGGTATATTATATATAATTTTAAAACATTTTATTAATCAATTTCCTTCATGCCACAAGCATGATTTCCTATTATTAACATCACCTATTCTCATCATCGCAGTGAGGTTTTAGATTTGAAATTATAGAATCTTTACCACCTTTTTTAAATAAAATGATTACCTGGTAGACACTGATCGCAGTGAGAACCGGCAGTATTGTAGATACATTTCAGGCACTCCCCAGTGGTCCGGTTACAGTTTCCAACAGCATTGAGGTCGATGTTCACATTGCAGTCACAGGGTTTGCAGATGTTCACCGATCCAAATAAACCAGTTGGGTCTCCGTAGTATCCATCAGAGCAAACGTCGCATTTCATTCCTGAAATCCAAATCATTATATCAAAGTGAGACGTGACAAACATAGTCACAGAAACAAAATTAATCAAATAACCTCCATATTCGTCTTAATATATATTCTTATTATGTACAATTATTTGAGGTCAGCGACTTACCTTCTTATAAAAGCTAATTATCGGTCAAGCGTGAGTAGTGTAATCAGCAGTAAACCTGTTAATAAAGTGTAATAAAACCTTTTTTTTCCTAAATAAAAAAAAGGTTTTATTATATTTTATTAACAAGGAGTTCCACCAAAAATTAACAATAAAAAAACAGATATTCTAGTACATATTACATAATATGTTCTTACCTGTATATCCAGTGGGGCATTCCGTGCAAATGATGATGGCATCCGGCATTTGAATACAAGGTCCGTTGCTGGGGCAGGGACATTGAGTGCAGTCATAAGGCGTACCAGCCAAGGCATTTCCATAGTAGCCACGGGCACAACGCTCGCAGTTATCACCATTGGTGTTGTGTTCGCAAATGCATCGACCTGAAACAATAATTATTATGTTTAGGTTTTATAAATTATGTATTGACAAAACAGTTATGACTGACCATTTCTTAGCTGTGGTGTCAAGAAGCAGATAATCACATGGGATAAAAATAATACTTGAAATTGTCAATAACCTACCTGTTTCAGAGTCGCAGATCTTTGCGTGGTTGTTGCAGTCGCAAGGCACACAGGGCTTGAAGGGGCCTCCGCGGGAGGGACTGTGGCGGTATCCTGGCGCACAGGACTCGCAGAACTGCCCTACGTAGCCCATGGGACAGGTGCACATCTCAAGCCAATCAGCTGACTTGCCTGCCCCTCCGCGCGCCGCACTCTCCAGTCTCACGCTGTCCAAGAAGCCAACTCCCTTGTCGCCATAGGTGGCACGAATCTTCAGACTGGTCAGATTCGACAAGATAGACATGAAGGCACGAGCCGACACTTTTGGACTCCACCCATATATCGAATTTTCGTGCAGCCGGAACACATACTCGTTACTCTAAAAATAATTAAGAAAATCGACATAATACCACCTGATATATTGAAAAAAAAATCTTATTGACGCAACAAATACAAAAAAATATATTATAACAGTCGCCAAAGATTCATAAAACATTTCGCATTTTAAAATCAAAGAACTTCATTGCAATAGGAAAGCAAAATATTTTTATACCTGTTTACCCGGGTATTGGTTGTTTTGGCCAAATATAGGTATGGCTACATATGTTCCGGCTCCTTCCAAGATCAAGTCCGATGATGAGGGATAACTTGTATGATCTCCAATGCTCAAGTTAAACTTCAAGTCATGGTTGTAAGAGGCTCGCTGATCTCCAAGATACATACTCGGTGCAACAAAGTATATTGGTTCATTACTAGGCGATCGAACACCTACACATTAAAATAATTAAAGAAAATTAAATGTATTAATGCACAGGAACTCAAAACATTAATCAAATTAAGTAATAGGTTATACTGAACACAAAAAATTGAATGTATTAAATACACAACTCACCAATATGCTTCTTGGCAATATCATATTCTACGCCAAGAGTTTGTCTCTGTTCATCCTGGGCAGACCACTTTTCTAAGTTTCTTGCAAAGTTAGATTCCAATGTAATTTTAGAATATCCAATGGCTGTCTGGCACTCGGCTGAGTGGCCGTAGCAGAAGCACGGGGTGCACCCAAACTTGTTCTCCAAATCCAAAAAGAAGAATCCAGGCTTGCACCTTTAAAAAAGGACACATTATAGTACTCTGATACTGCCAATCTTATCAGGAGAACATTAAAATATAAAAAGAAGAAGATCATCGTTTTATTAACCAGTGGGGAAGACAAAAAACTTCAATAAATAAAGAGATCTATGTATTTGTTAAAGCCAAAACGTAGACAATTCATACCATAAGTTACCTATAAGTTTTATATAATTATGTTTGAATTTTTTTTAAATTTACAACCATGCATGATAAAAATTAAATTTTCATGGTGCAATGACTTCTTATTAAGTAAAACCTCAAATTATAATATTTAATTTTTGAAGATAATATTAACAACTCTCAAAATAAGATGTGAATCAAAACAGATTCTGTTGCAATTGGGAATATTAAAAATAAAAATGGATATATTTATCCAGGACACTATCTAGATTACAGTTAAATTTGGGTAGAATCTTGAAAAAAAAGAGCATTAATAAAATGAAGATAATGTTGGTAGAGCTCTACCCTGGCAAGGCAGAGGTCCTGGGTTCATTTCCCAGATGCTACTGAATCTTTTACTGATTTTTCTATTTCACGTCTTTCAAGTCACTGTTTCAAGGACCAGCAGAAAAACTCACACAATTCTATTTAGAGCTCGATCTCCATGAAGACTTGGGTATAAAGTAGTTGACAACCCAAAAAATTTGGGAGCTATTATTATATCTTAGTGTGTATATATTAATAAATGATCATATATATTTTGATGATTCATGATCGTGTATATTTTTTTTTTTTTATATTAACCCCACACAAAAGGCCCTAAAGAAAATAATTTCCCTTAAGGCCCATGTCATCTTTGGGATGCTACGTGGAGGGTCTTTTCTAAGGAAAGGAAGGAGAGGAATTTTTGGGAAGATAAAATGTATGAGGGTTGGGTAGGAATCTAGGGATCAATTTCAGAGACCAACTTCTCCCAATCTGGCACGCCACGCAGCTGGTGGGTGGTCGCATCCTGAACACACCTCACCTGATGAACCCGGCCACCCCTGCTAAATCACCAAACGCAGCGAACCACTCGGCAGAGAAGTCGGTTATTCTATAAATGGTTCCCGGAACGGCAGTACGTTTAAACGCCTACTTTTATTTACAAAAGTTATATTATATTCGCCGTGTTTAACTAATACTTCAAAACTTACTCTCGACATCTCTTTCCTTCTACGTTTTCCTTGCATCGACATATTCCAGTCTTGGCGTCGCAGGTGGGACTATTGTCAATGGAGCCAGCATCGTTGCAGCCACAAGGCTTGCAGCCGCTGGATGTAAACTCAAAGAAGTTGGGGGCGCAAGAGTCGCACTTGTCCCCAGTCACACCGGGCTTACACTGGCACTTGCCCACGCTGTTGCACTGAAGGGATCTAGAACCTAGAAAACACATCAATATTTATTTAACTGCTTAAAACACTAAAACCTTTAACTCATAAATCATGCAGCTTAACGCTTTTAACCATCACCCATCAATGGATTCTGGTCAATGGATTGGACAAGTTAACAGTTAAGATAAGTTAACACTGCTAAGATATACGTAAATCTGATAAGTCAAAATATGAAAATTTTCAGTGGGTATGATTAAAAACAGCTTTACTTAAATTATTTTTTAAGAACTACATATTATATTGAATACTAAATTCAGCATCTCTGAACGTAGGAAGAAAGGAGGAAGAGAATTTCAATGATTATGTTTTATTATTGATTTATCAAAATGGGATAAGGCTTGGTGCACACGTCAGGGAATCACTGCAGCTCGGCAATGACGGCATGTACACCAAGCCTAAAATGTGAACATTTGCAGGTGACTATTGAAGTTAATTCAGTTTCTCAAATCATAGGAGAAAAGGGGGAAGAGTGTTAAAACGATGATGTATGATGTTTCATTTACCTGTGGGGTTGCAATCACAAGCGACGCAGACAGTATCGTTGCGCTGGAAGTAGTTGAGTTTGCAGCGCTCGCAGTTGGGTCCGTCCCTGTTGTCCACACAGTCCAGGCAGTGGCCTCCATGACTCGTCCTGTCGTACAAATCCTGGTCGAAGTAGCAACGGTTGGAATATCCATTGCAATTGCAAGCTGGAAAGAACAAAAGTCACAAATTATTGCTTGTCTCAATCTAGTACATTTGAAGCATTCTAAAATTTTACAAACATATTTAACAACATGTGATTAAGATTATCAACATTCTTCTTGTGAAATGTTTTTTTCTTGTTAAGACAATTCAAAAATATTGTTTATTGTTTATTGTTGTTGTTATACGCCCATAGGGGCTTTTACATAGATTATAAATAAGTTTTACATAAGTTATCGAGTTAGAATTTATACTAAGAGTTATAAAAGTGAAGAATTTTAAAAAAATATACAAGTAGTTTTTGAAGAATATGGCGTAAAGAAACATTTTAAACAACATAATATTTAACAATAACAAAGAACAAAATATAATATAAAACATTACAATAACATATCTAATCGTTAAATCTATTACAATAATTTGTATGATTCCACAAAGTGTTGGTTTAATTTGAATTTAAGATTATAAAGGGAATCATGGAATATATCTATAATACCACCAAACTTGTTGCCCAAATCATGCATCCTATTGGTAAGTGAGTTTGACTGATAGTTGGTTTTATATGATGCAATATGGCGTCTTGTCTTATTTATTTACAGTTATTTGGATATTTCATAGCTGAACGGCACTCGTGGCGTGGCAAGCTTAAAAAATTTGCACTGACCTAGAAACTCCAGACACATTAACCAACAGGTTGATTAAAAAGGGTAACAAAATGTATTGGTTTTGCCCAAGTTTTCAATCAATTATTTTATAAAATTTAAATTGATTGTTTATAACAATGTGGGTTAAACTTGTCAAATTCCACTGCACGTTTTATACGCAAACAATATATAAATAGCACTTGGTTTCAACTTAATTACTACAAGAAATAACTATTTATGCAGTGGGAGATAATAAACGGTCCATTCAAATTCCGTTTTTACTCAAAGTTATGTTTGAAGGTTAGGAAATACCCATAAATTATTAAAAATAACTCAAACTAACACCCTAAAAACCTATTTTGTGCATGTTTACTTAAACCCCCGACTTAAGACCGATTGTAGACATGACAAAATCAACTATTTTCGACACACACGAACTCTGTTGTTCATTTCCAAAACAATATTTTTTCTAACTAGAATTTATTTTAAAAACGTTTGCCTGAAAACAGTAAGATGGCGGTAATGTAAATCTTCGTTATAAAAGTTATGAATTTCAGTTACCAGATGGCACTATTTTTTTTGTATTATTTATTTAATTAGTTTATACTACGTTAGAATTTAAACGAATATATACAAGGTAACATTTAATTTAATTGTATGTATTTTAATATTTTTACAGAAAGCCTGACATTTCATTTTATATTATTATTATTTCTTCATATATCTTTAGTCCTGATTTTCCATATTATGACAAGTATGATGATGTATGTGCCAATTTCTTAATTATGTATATCTCTATTAAAAACATTTTGGCATTTGGTTTTACATAGTATTTTTATAGTGAATAGCTCACAAGAGTCCCAACTGCTCCGGTCTGGAGCCAGTGAGACTATGGCATCCCCGATTGGGGTATGTTGTTTGGCTGAAGGTAAGTGGGTAAGGGAAGGAGATGGGGAAGAGGAAGGTGGGGAAGTACCTGGCCATTTAGATCTAGTCACTAAACACGGCTAAAGCCATTTGGAGAAACGTTTCAATTCTGAATGGTGGTCTTACACCAAGGCGATACTGGGAGTATCTTCTACTCTGGAACGTGCCGCATATATAGTATTTATTATTTTAATTAATCAATTGTGAAATAACACAAATCAATCAAATAAAATTTATTTGCGTACACAGGGTTCGAACCCGCGACCTTCGGAATGGGAGTCCAAAGCCTTACCACCCGGACTACGCCGGCCGGCATTGTAAAAAATATACCTACATCTGGTCAAAAAACAGAGAACCTGTGTTCGTTCTACCTCGGTCAACAAAACCGTTATAAATAACATTATTGTTTTCTAAGGCCCACAGAAATAAAAAAAACATTGCGGCTCCGACCGAATGTTTCGGTTTGTAGTATGTAGACCTCAGAACAGGTATAAAACTTATTGAGGACTATGGAAATGGAACAAAAATAAATACAAATAAACTTTTTCAAAGTAATATATTTAAAAAAAAAGAATCGGAATGTGGCCTGAAACGGCTTTAGCCGTATTAGGTGACCGAATCTGTATAGCCAGGTATTTTCCCATATTCCTCTTCCTAGCATCCCATATTTGTTTTGACATAAAAAAAGATAGTGCTATGTATTTGTCTTTGAGAAAGGAATGAAGGAACCGCAAACAACGCATAACGCTGCTTGCGGTTGCTTCGTTCCTTTCGTTTCAATGTGTTTATAAATTACACTACTACAGCTACACTACTCGCGAAGTTGATCGAAGTTGACCGAATACGATAGTGTGGGCACGAACTTCGCTTCGCTTCGGGCAACTTCGCTTCGCTTCGCCCGACTTCCGATTGTTGTCGGTAAATGCGCCCGAGTCAAAGGACTCGAAGCGTCACGGCATAAATAAACCAATCACTGACTGGTTGGACTGGTATTGTGGACCTCGAAGGAGATGACGGGTGTATGATGATGTATATATATATATTTATATTTTATTTTTATTTTTTTAGAACATTTAAACATTAAATTATATGTTAAAATATATAATGTTACATTACATATTATAATATATAATACTTTATCTTGTCTTCAAATCTTGAACCACTATTATTTATTTTTATTTTATAATATTTTCATAAAATGAGAATTTGTACCCGCTAATCCGATGTCAGCGAGAGATTAGTTCAACAATATTTTATGTATTCAACTATACTGCTACAACTAAGTAAAATGCATAAAAAGTGCCAAAATGCCGTCGTGTGTAATGACTAATGAGAAATGGTTTGCTTTAACAATTTAATAATAAGGTAATATTTGTATATCGCAGTTTTGTGTTATTTCATTTCAAGTGCGCTTAAAACTATGACAAAATTAAAAATAATCCTACAGTGCTCCTTACAAAATATTGATAAAATAATGTTTAATAAAGAATATGCAGTATACGAGTATACAAGGTAATGAAAAGATAACAAAAATTAACAATAATAGTGCTGTTATAGCATAGAACAATATTAGTAGAAAGTAACGGTGCTATTATAGCACAAATAAGAATGTCGAAAAATCCTGGGATAAATTTAATACAATGTTATGGATAACATAGGAAAACGAGACAAAATTCATAAACAAATTAAAAATACACCGTACGACATGGAACCAGTGCCGTATCCATAATAATATCCATAGATGTATAGTTCAAGTACTTCATCTTACAATTATAGGCATACCTTCGTAATGTAGTATAAAAAACAAATTAAATATGAATATAATTACGTTGTGGAAGAAATTTTTTTTTTTTTAAGTTAAAAAAGGATGAAGGGGCCCCGAGACGTGCATTGCCTAGAGGCTCCGACATGCTTAATCCGGCCCTGCATGGAACAACTTAATTACTATAAAAGATATAGAAACATCTTCACTATTAGAATAGCTAAAGAATTGTACTATAAAGAAAAACTTGAAAAAAAATAACCCAAAGTAAATATGGAAAATATTAAAAGAAGTTACATACACACAAAAATACAAACAGCAAAATACTATTGAACATCTAAATATTAAATTAATAAATTAGATACCAATACAAGTACAGAAACTGTAGCAAATCATGTGAATAACTTGTTCGCAAGTATAGGAGAAGTTTTAGCGAACCGTAAAAATACAAAATACAAACACACTAACACAAACAAATAGATCAAACATCAATACACAACCGACGCAACACAGATTTATACGCCAATTAAACTGTAAAACACTACTAAACTACATTTTTGGCTTTTAAAACTTTGGCTTGTAGAGCATTGACAACATGGTCCGGTTCTCTAATTTTCATACCGCGTTGAATTCGGCTATCCGCTAACTCTGGCAAAAGTGATTCGTTGAAAAACTTTGTCAGGCGTGGTAACACTTTTAGCTCAAATTCATTGTCAGGATATATTCTTATTACTTCTACTCCACTTTCTGAATAAATTATAATGTCACAGAAGTCCTTTCTTGTAATGAATAATTGTCCTTGAACTTGAAATGAATAATTATGTGACTTCTTCAACACAAGTATTCCATTCTGCACGGCAACGAAGATATTATCTTCCAGAGCTGCGTCAAAAATAGTTTTGTTTCCGATTGAGGGCAGACATTTTACTTCCACTATACCATTTTCTCCAACCAATCCATCTGGACTTGCCCCCAAGTATGGCCATTCCTTTCTCACAAAAATACCACATGGCGACACTTTTACCTTGTATCTTTCCTCGTACAAGTCAATCGCAGTCTTTTCTTTGATTCTGCCATAGATTATGGCTTTGGTCATGAGGTCTCTCCTCAGAAGCAAATTCTTGACAGTATTGTGTCGGGGTGTAGAATTTCTTAATTTATATATAACGCCAAACTTCGAAGCTGTGAGCCGTTTATGCCTCGCCTCCATCCAGAGAGGATTGTCTGCTTGACCGATTGTCAATATTTGCAGTTTGGTGGTATCTGCTTCAGAGGAAATTTGATGACTCAGCATATCCATGATGCCAGTCATCTTTTCATTTAACTCCTCAGAGGAAAGGTCAGGTTCTGCCGCTTCGGGTCCATATTCACAGTCCGGTCCTCTACTGACGAGTGATTTTCTAGTTTTATACGGGTTAGTGAATACCAAGCGTCTAGCCAAACAACGACGTTTGAGTCGCCTCGCTACCACACGCTTGGTCGTTTGACCAGGTGACTTCCCCGTGATCGTCTTGTGCAAGTCAGTGATGTGAGCTGATCCCAAGGTGTGACTCAAGCCTGCACCGTAACATCGACCCTCGTAACTTGTACCTTTAGAAAAATCTATTCTTTTGCCACCTACAAACTTACTGACAAGTGACATAAAATTCTCAGCTAAGTTCGTAGTGACATTTTTCGTAAGTCTATCCGCTTTACGGACAACAGCATCCAGTTGGATGCGTAAATCTGACAGCAAATGCGATTTCTCTAAAAAGGGTACATAATTGATTGCATCACCACCAATGTGTTTGCAGTATTGAGCACGACATTTTGTGTGACTTCCAAAAACATGGTCAGGACCATTTTTGAGGTCATTTCGCAACTGGTCCAAATTGCCATTAGCCTGCATTATAGCACCACGTGCAGCACTTTTCAGTCTTTTAATTTCCCTTCTTAATATCGTACGACTGCTGGCATCATACTTCGTGTCCATTGTCATTTTATACAATTTGCTCGTATAGCACTTGACAACGTGATTTGCACATTCGAGTTTTTGTATCTTGTATCCAAATGGGGCCATTTCTCGCACCCTTGCATAAATACTGGAGTCACCATCCCCAATTAAAAATTTGGTCCAAACATTGAATTTCTGAAAAATAAATTTAAGGCCCTCAACTATTATAGTTTGTTCCATTCCTGTTGATGGACCGGAATAGTTAATACTGCACTCATGTGGGCGCGTATTTTCACGTGCTATCGCACATTTGTGGCAGTACTTATTTTTAATACCGAGATATAGAAGCTTCCCCGTCCGTCTCCCGATAATACAGGCCACTCCTGACTTTGCAGAGAAACTATGTCCGTAACTTCTCTTGGACCAACCTCCGTCAACAATTGCTGTTATAAATGGATGTCCTTCATCGAAGTCTCCATTGTCACGAGCTAGCTGCGCCTCTTGTCTGTATCTCAATTTCGATAAAAGTCCATCCCGCGTTTCTCTCACCAGAACGAACTTTCCTCCTGTACATGTCATCGGGTGCAAACATATTTCCTCCATTTGACGACAAAAGAAATTGATGTCCACAACCCGTCTACCGCAAGGAATGTGACCGCAAACTTCTTCAGTGCTCTTCTCAATGAGTAGTGGTGGTAGGTTTTCAGGAGCAAAGTTGCCATCAGGAGTAATGTTGTCACCAATCTGCTGTAAAACATGTTAAATATTAATAGTATTCTTTTGTGGAGTAACCAGCTAAATAATTTGTCAGTGTGAAAACATTCTGAAATAATGCATGTTTATGAAGCGTCATGAAAATGAGTAATTATTTACCACAGGGGTGCTTGCCACGCTTATTGATGATTGATGGCCTGCCAGTTTTGAAGTTTTCGCATACGTTTTTGACAAACCAACTTTCCACTGAGGTTCGATTTCGTACGACTTAGGTGAATCTACGTCAAAATTCACATCGAACACAGGGATATCCAAATTCACATCTTCAGTAATATTCAGTTCTTCAATTCGTCGTTTCTTCGAATACGCATTATTCCTGAAAAAAATATTTATTGTGAATATGTACGAAAATTCTATTACCAACGCATAAGTACAAAAGTTTCGGGGGGCCAACTGTCGGGTGATCAACTGTCATGTGTTCTGGTGTGACAGATGTTTATTCACCCTTCCCACTACGGTGCAAGGCGATGGGTCGAGAGAGTCCCGCAGGAGAGGTAAAAAGATCTCCCTCAACCAGTGTCTCCAAATCCGACCCCGACATACAGTGGGTGAAAAGACGCATCCGCCGCCAAGTTCCAGACAATTGAACCCGGGCACCTCTGCTAAGTCATCAAAAGTAGCTGTCATAGGTAACCTCTTAGGCTTACCTATGACAGAGGTGTCGGTTATCCAATGAATGGTTCCCGGGGCAGCGGTCCACATATCCGCCTCTCAAATTAACAGGACTGGACTAAGACATAAAAACATACCTTGCTGCTTGCAAAGATTTACTCCTCTTTGATTTTTTTCCCGTAATTTTCCGTTTCGTCATTATATATAAAGAAAGTAAAGGCGCTGCACTGCACTGCACTGAATCACTTTTATAATAAAATATTTAAAAAAACTAATGTGTACCAAATAAGCAAAGCACAAGTCTAGTCACAACGTAATATTATGAAGATGAAAAGCAACAACCCCTGTTGTCTCACCTCAATGTAATCCGTCACTGAGCATTATTTTTTTTACAAAACATATTTATGTTGTAACTTGAAAACCAATACCCATATACCCAGATGAGGTTTGTTTGAGTTGCCTTTATGAGCGTTGACTCACACGTGCACCATAATTACGTGGCACTAGTAATTACGCTTGCTCGCTTCAAAATACTCTAACCACAACATATGGCAGTCAGGTTATTTGTGTTTGGTCTTTTCATTCATGTTTTTTGAGAATAATTTACAAAAACAATAATAAATCGATATAGGACCGCTGACCTTCTGTCTCTTGAAACGAACATGCACATAAGTATTATATTTGCGGCATTTTTCAGAGCATTAGATACTGTCAGTATCGCCCTGATGAAAGACCAAAAATCATTATTTAAATTTAGACCGTAGAACGGGTATTATTTATTGAATAAGTGAATCTACCTGGCTATTCAGATTTGGTCACCAAACACGGCTAAAGCCATTTCAAGCAACGTTTCAATTCTGAATGGTGGTCTTACACCAGGCGATACTGAGAGTATCTTTCACTATGGAACGTACCGCGAATATACCATACGTATATTAATTCATTAATTGTGAATAACACAAATTAACCAAATAAAATTTACTTGCCCACTTCGGGATTCGATCCCGCAAACTTCGAGTCGAGAGTTTTACAGTATAATGTACAGAATAGCATAACTCATGCTAACACAAACTCGATACTCAAGTCGGGCCATGTCAAGAGTCAGAATAATAGAAGAGTATGTATGAGACGATGTATGAATGTGAATGAGGCAAGGAGTGTGTGCCAAGACCGAGTTGTTTGGCGGTCCGTCCTCTCTGCCTACCCCTGCGGGGAAACGGCGTGATGGTTAGTTAGTTAGTAGTAACACAAACTCACACACCTAATAGGTTAGATTTTTTTCTCTTTTTCTTTTTGTACTTATTTAGTACTTTGATATAAAAAAAACAAATTCCTGTAATATCGAAAAATCTGTTTTTGAAAAAATAATAAAATACACAGATTTAGGACGGGTTGTTTCGGAGAATTTGAACAATTCATCAAATTTCAACGTTCATTTTCGGGTTCCGTGAAAGACTTATTCAAGTTCTGTTTTTATATCATTGTAGGCTAGTTGCTTGACAAAACTGAAATAAAAACAGAACTTAAAAAAATCTTTCACAGAACTTGAAAATGAACGTTGAAATTTGATGAATTGTTCAGATTCTCCGAAACAACCCGTCCTTAGGAAATGAGTTCAAAAGAATTTGACATTCTCAGACTATAAAAATATTCCCATTTGTAATTTCGGCTACTGGCATTATACCTAGCTCTCTTATAAAAAATTTAGGCGTATTAGATCTATCAAAAAATTTATATATATAAATGTAAAAGTCAGTCATTTTAAATACATGTAGGATTACAAAATATTATCATATTATTAATATTTAATTTTTAAAAATATGGTATAATATCATATAATTTAATAATAATAATATTTTAATATATTTTAATTATAATATATATTTATATAATTGTTAAAATATATATTTTAACAATTATCATATAATTTAATAGATAATTGTTAAAATATATATTTTAACAATTATTTATTTAATTAAATGATAATTGTTAAAATATATATTTTAACAATTATCATATAATTTAATAAATAATAACTTAATAATATAATCGGTTTGAAAAATAAACAATAACCAAGACTCCGACCATGATAGCGCCATCTGTTGGGATATTTAAAAGAAGCTTTTAGTTCGATGTTCTACCGTGTTAAAATTTTCAAATAGGCGCCACTAGACGGCCTACTTTAAAAGTAATTTAAAAATCTAAGTTTTCTTTCTTAAATTATAGTATAAAAAATATTAAATTAACTTTAAAAAATGGAAAAATATAATACCAATAATTTATCGTTTAGTTTTGTTAAATAAACGTATCCAAAGTTTTATAATCTGCATTTTAAAAACAAGAACAATTAGTGTTTATGAAAAAATTAAACTACGAACCTATTTTATTTATTTTTTAGTTTTTTTTTTCGTACGTTTAAAGAAAACCCCTTCAGGTATTTTTTGACGATATTAAGCCTTTAATAGTATTTTTTAAAACGCACGTATTACGGTCTGAAAAAGGTCATATTTTCCATTTGATTTTGATAATTACTAAGCCTATGTTAATTTAAAAAATGTATAAAAAAAATTTTACTTGTTGAAAACACTATCATTATCGATTTGTTTAATAATATTATCATTATTTTAAATTAATAAAAAACTACACTCGGCCTTAAATAGTTATCTCCATTAGGTATTTAAGTTGTTTATTTTAAAAAATCCTTTACATGCAGCGGAATTCGATAAGTTTACCTGATGTGGTTACCTATGTATATTTTTGGACACAATAAGATAGATATACATTTGGTATTTTTGTCGTAATATTTACCAGTAAGCGGAGTAAGGGTACTTTACCAAAATAAGTACCTATCTAAACATACGTAAATGTTTTATATTTGTATTTAAAATATTTATCAATGTGATATAACAATCGTAGGTATAGTGCAATTAAATGTTCAGAATGAATTAAAGGCAATAGTAAAGTTGGCAAAACAATCTTTAATTATACCTTAATACAAACATACTATACTCATAATAAGGTTTACTTGATCACGCCAGAGTCCATGGCATGCGTGTTTTTAAATATAAATAACAATAACATCCATGAGACTATTGCCTGCATTCGCGAATGACGTGAGTGGTTTATTTATGCGAATGACGTTTCAAAGTGTAAACAAACGGCAGCCATCATGGTTTTTCATTTACTAGCTTGCCATTGGTCACCCGAATTTGAATGTATTGCCATAATAGAGAACTTAGAAAGGAACTTATTTATGACAGAATCGTATGATATTGCCGACGATAATAACATTAAAATTACAGTTTACATTTTTTTAATGTTTTACTGTGACAAATTTCAAGGCATTTTAAATTAATTTGTTTCTATTACATTATCATTGCTTAGCTGTCCTGTAAAATCAATTTATTTCTATCCAATTAAACATAGCTGCACAGGACAAACCACGTCATCGGCCGCATTTCAGAATATTTTGACAAAGAAATTATTTTTATTTTTTTTTCCAAAAGTTCAAACCCGCAGAGTGAGATTGTCATACTAAATAATATATTAATATATTACGTACCAATACGATACGGAAACTTAACGTGCATACTCAATAATAATAAATGAACAAGCATGACCACACCCGAAACAAATTATTATGTCAAAATATAATATAGGTAAATAACCAGAATCTGTTATTTCCCGTGAAAAAACACGTAATACCTGACTTGCCAAGAAAAAACTAAGGATTTTTTTTATAGAGAATCATATAAATTACACATTTCAAATACGTAAAATTAATAATTTTGAAAAGTATTATGCTGTATGTAGGTACTTTATAGCTTGGATGAATTTGAAAAGATTCTATATTGTAGTTGAACATTTCTTTTTTTTAATTTTTTGGGGCAACGGGGCAACTAAAGGGATAATAAAACGTTTAGAGACGGGTCTACGCTTCGGAACATTTTAAAAGACTTTAAACAGGTGATAAACAACCAGCGACAATTTTTTGTTGTCAAATTTAGTAAATAATAAAACAGTATTTTCTTTTAAACTTTATAATCTCCTAAACCAAACCGTATCTAATGAGGCACAGTCCCTAAACATGCCGACAAATTTTGTGCTTGGGGCCGTCTGCATAATTTTGATATGGGCACCGAGGTATTTTTCCCCACAAATAATGAGCCATGTACACATAAAGTGCACAACAAATTGAATTCATTTGGGCGCCTTGTACGGGCATAGCGGGGACTGGATACTGGACGCCAGTGGTTATTGGCTAGTGGTCACTGGTCAGCGGTAACAGTGCAGAGAGTGGTTTATTTATGGTGCAGCCATACTACCTAAAACCATGCCTACAACGATACACCATAAAACCCGCATCTCGTACTCGGACCTATATCATTACGGAGCAGGTTACTGAACTAGCTACTGAAGTCAAAGTATCATTCTTCCAGGAGATTAAAAATATTAATTTAGTAAATTGCATTTTTATAAATTACAATACCTAAATGTAAAATGTCACAAAAATGCGCATTAATTTTCTCCTATTCCGCCTCACTCTTAATACGCAATATTTCACTTTCAAATAAATGGATTTAGCTTTATTAATTCAAAACATGATTTATTATGTCGGGGGAGACGGAAATATACGCACTTTTAATTTTAATTTCGTTTATTAAGTCACTTACGCGATATGTCAATTAGTATGCGGCGCCGCCGAAAGCGACTATATTCATATCAAGAGTTGGATTATATTCATAATATCGTAATTCATACCTTCAAAATATTTCATAGACACTGCTGCCAACCAAAAAAAAATTAGTATTGCCATATAAAATAAATAATATCATCGTGTATAATTAATCCATATTAATATGTAAGTCAATGTATTATTTATAACAAATAATCAACATATAATTAAATAAAATAACCCGAATAACAAACAAATAGAATTAAATGTGATTAAACGTATTCCGTTTAGGTAGTTTAGGTTAGGTTAGGTTAGAACATGGAAAATAGGTATTAAAATTAAATCACAAACAAGTCTATACAAACCTAGCGTAGCCCACATACTATTTGAAAACTGGGATGTAACTCTAAAGGGGACGCGAGCAGGCGTTATTAAAGGGGCATTTTTTTGCTATAGAAAATCACAGTTAGATTAGGTTAGGTTATATAAATATATTAATTTAATATATTCAAGATTTTATTTTCTTTAACTGAATTAGTTCGTAGGTAGGTACTGTACCTAACCCGCGCACTGGCTAGGTAAATAACTAGTTGTGGTATTTCCGGCAAATGTCACATTTTTTTTTTTTTTTTTTTAACAAATTCAATTTATTCAATAAACAAATTTACAATGTGTGATATACATATATATATTTCACTAGTAAGATAAGATATTATGATATGATTAATATTTATTATTTTGCAATGTTCTCCCATAAAAAGCAATTGCTTGTGTGTATGGGATGAGGTATTATTTGTTTAGTTTCTTAGATTTTTATTTAATTTTTTAATTTTTTGTTTTTGTTTTTCTTTTATTTTATTATTTTTTTTTTAATTTAGTTTAGGTTTTCAGTATATTTTTTTAATTGTGTTTTGAATTCTTTGAAACTATCATTTAGTGATCTTATATTTTCTGGCAATTTATTGAAGAAATTTGTTCCTAAGTATTTGTAGTTTTGCTGACCCAAAGTTTTTTTACAAATCGGAATTGGTAACATGTATTTTTGCCTGAGATTTGCTATGTTTTTGAATGGTACGGTTTTGTTTAGGATATCATCTTTGTAAACTTGTAAGGTTGCGTGATACAGGAAAAGAAACATTATTTTGTTTCTTTGAAATCTCGTGTGACATATCGCGTAAGTGACTTAATAAACGAAATTAAAATTAAAAGTGCGTATATTTCCGTCTCCCCCGACATAATAAATCATGTTTTGAATTAATAAAGCTAAATCTATTTATTTGAAAGTGAAATATTGCGTATTAAGAGTGAAGCGGAATTCGTAACCTTTACCAAATGCGCTGCACAAAAGCAATTTTATTAATATTATTATGATTACTAGCGCAGAACCGTGAAATATCGCGGGATATTATGATTGTACGATTTGTCAAGATGAAAGTAATTATAATATATTTGCCTTAAGAGCATTGCCTTTCAAATACAGGGTTTTCCAATAAGAGGTGTTATTTTGAATAGCCCGCTATTTCGGTAGATGTTACTTTTGAAGCTGTCATTTTTTCACATTTGACAAGTAGAAACTACGCCATCAATAAAAATGAAAAGATACACGCTTCAACAACGCATTGAAATTATTCAAATTCACTTGAGTGAATCAAATGCAAATCATCTTGAGTGATTCCCATTTCCACCTCGGTGGCTTCGTCAACAAGCAAAATTGTTGCATCTGGGGCTCGGAAAACCCGAGAGTTATTGTTGAAAAGCCTCCCTATCCTCAACGTGTGACTGTTTGGTGCGGTTTATGGTCCGGCGGAGTCTTTGGACCTTACTTTTTCGAAAATGAGGCTGGAGCAACAGTTACGGTGAATGGAACGCTATCGAGAGGTGATTAATGATTTTTTATGGCCGCAATTGGATGGTATTGACTTGGAGAACGTTTACTTTCAACAAGACGGCGCTACGTGCCACACAAGCAACGAAACCATTGATCTTTTACGATTGAATATCAAAATAACACCTCTTATTGGAAAACCCTGTACTAATACTGTCAATTTTCTTTATAATATCTTTTTGTTGAAAAATTCTAAAGAGTTGTCAGAAATTATTTGCCTTTCGTATGAACACCATTAAAACAAAAATGCAAAATACAAATTTCAAATATAGAATTATTATTAAAATAAAATAATATTGGTACTGAAAGAGTGTCAGAATTGTAGTATCGATTTTGATCTTGAAAAGTTCATTGTACATACATGAATAATTTCACGCTGGAGTATTAATTTCACATGACAAACAACCGAAATTATTATGTTTGATGACATTTATATGTATGAAAATTCTTATATGATGGCCTCGGTGGTCGAGGGGTAAGGCTCACGGCTAGCAACCTGGAGGTCGTGGGTTAAAATCCCGGCGTGCACAAGAATGTTTTAAAATTATTAATTATTTCACAGTTTACTCATTAAAAAGAATACATATGTAATAAATTTGAGACACGTTCCAGAGTGGAAGATACTTTGAGTATCGCCCTAGTGTAAGACCAGCATTCAGAATTGAAACATTGCTTGAAATGGCTTTGGCCGTGTTTGGTGACCAGATCTGAATAGCCAGGTACTTCCCCACCGATATCATACCATCTCCTTCCCCTCCCCACTACTTTTAGCCTCACAATATAACCCAATTGTGTATGCCATAGTCTCACTGGCTCCAGACGATTGGGAGTAGTTGGGACTCTTGTGCGGACTCTTACACCAGGGCTATACTTAGAGCACTACTCATTTTTCTACGTGTGAGCAATGGTATTTCAAGTTCGTTAGTTGCACAGTTAAATTAAACTTCGTAATAATTTCGTAAATCAATATTTTCATTGATTTTACAAAATCGTATTTTAACATGCTCTTTTTTATTTGAAACAGCACAAGAGTCCCAACTGCTACCAACCGTCTAGAGCCAGTTCGCAATTGGAGTAATCCCCAATTGAAGGTAGTGGGGTGGGGAAGAATCCACTAATCAAATAAGTACCTATATATTTAATTGTCCCAATACTCACAAGAACCGGAGAACCACGGCGACATTCCGCTCCAGTAGCTGCCGCTTGCGCTTAATACCAAACACTGCACTAGGCACAGGTATGTACACAAAGTACTATGCATATTTAAATACCTTTTCGGATACATTTATATAATAATTAAATATCTAGCCAGGCATTTCACATGTTGGCTTAGATCCTTAAGGAGAAGTGTGAGAGCGAATCGTCTATATATTATTGAAAAATGTGAAATATTTTTTAGCTAATTATTTAATTTCGTGTCATTATATTCAACATTTATTGTAACAATAATAGAATATTTGTCATAAATAAAAATAAGTTGTTGTGATTCCATCTGTAACTCCGGTTTAAGGCGATGCCATACGTAGTAATGCAAAATCACGTGTTTTTGATTTGAAAATTTGGTCGCCTAGAAATGTTTCAGATGCTTTAATTAAATACTGCGAGTAAATTTTTTATATAAGTCTTTTTATAAGGCCAGAAAAAATAGTGTATAGGCCTATGAAAACTGCTTTAAAGTTCAAAATTTCCTACTTACGAACCCATTTTCGGTTATAATTTTATTTTATAATGTGGCAAATTAAGTTATTTATAAAATGATCGGATTTTTTTAAATATTTATGCCTGAACATCCACAAAATAAAATAAAAGGCACTTTGTGGCCATGTTTTTTTCTTGCATAAATCAAAACAGGCGGATGGTGTTAAGCGGGAATTTAAACCTTATCGCCATCTACGTAAGGGTTATTATTGATAGCGGCTAAATTTAAAATATTACACGACTTAGTGCATCGCCTTAACGAACTCTTGCTTTGACTTTAAAAAAAAAAAGTTACAAAATTGGAAGTGTTAGTTCTAAAAATTCCGACAAGCAATAAAGTACCTACCTAACTGTAATAAAATATTTTCATTTCATCTTCAAGATCTTAATTTTTTCACGAGTCTGCGCTTCTACTAATACAATACCTACTTATAATCATACCTGATATCCTAGCAAAGGATATCATTATTTGAATGTAATATTATAATAACATGTATATAATATAAATAAAATAGTGAGCAAACGCAGGATGCACCGGAGAAGTTTTACAGTTAATCGAGTCGGCAGAAAATATCCGATTAGCAGATTGCGTTAATACATCGATCGGTAAATTTGAGGGCATTAGCCCGAAGCCCTCGGACCTTTCTTCTCAACTTTTAAATTAAACGTGAAAATGAGGACAGATTGAAATATATTTTTGGTCATTTGCCGAACAATTTCGCTATTTCATTTCAAAGATAACACTTTACATCGAAAAAAATTTTGGCTTTAAATAATAGATGCATCGTTCAAATATAATATAAATAAAAATTATTATCCTTGTTTTAATTAGTTTACGTATGATATTTATAGAGGAAGAAGCACATGTTTCTTTTTATGAACTATTTTTTCACACTTTTCTGAGCACTAGAAAGGTTCACCGAAGCCAGTAATGCTTATTTTGATTGGAGAGGAGTAACGCGGAAGAGTTGTAAAAGACTACTGAGTAGGTACTGACATATCCCGTATGCAACGACGGACGGATTGTAGGACCACTCTTGACCAAACCGGTCGATGGAGCTGGTTCCCTGCAAGGCTGCAAATTACTGCACGTGCACAGAGGTACCAACGCGATACAGGATGGTCGAAGAGGATCAAACATCAAAAGGAGGCTTTCTCCGACAGACACATACGTTTTGGATATTTCGTATGTTTAAATGTATACATTGGCTATATTGATCAATGAGTGGTAGGTTAATATAATGTATTTTAAGATTTTTTCTAAAATCATTTATGCACGAAAATAATGGATGTCGAGGAATCCTGAAATGTATTCCAAGACGGAGGTTGCCATGCGACGCTCCATCGTGACCAAAATACCGCGGTACATGAAATAAAGGGTGGTTCATTGGGTATGCCGGATTTAAATTTCCATCAAAATGCCAGCACAGCGGAGGCGGCCATTTGGCCGACATCGTATTCCATAATTAATGTCAACATGTCTACTTTATAAATCATTAAAACTTTACCAATTAAATAATAATTTAGTGTGTTTCATTTCAAAATTAAATCTGGCGTATTCGATGGACCACCCTACAATACATCTACGCACAAAAATTACGCGATGAACCAAAACCATTCCAACCCAGGCCAGGACACTGAAACAAGCCGGCCTCTTATTTCTCATCCTGGTAATTATGTTATAAGCTAGTTATTCCCAACTTCTTGACCTGACCATGTTTTTCCCCTGGTTTTAAGATATTTGAAATTGTTAAACGATTCTGATTCCACGATGGTACAATTTTTAAAAATAAATTTATTTGGACAACGAATAGCCTGGACAGAGTAGGTACCAAAAACCTACAGGTAATGAATGTACTGGTAGCCAGTACGAATAGTCACTTTAATTTTATATAAATCAAGTGATCTACAACCATGATTTATTTTAATAGGAAAGAAACGCATAAGTATAGAATTTTTAATATAACTTACTTCAACATAGTATTGTTTTAGTGTACTGTTTCAACGACCTCATGGAAAACCCTCAGAATGTACTTACAAGTAGCATGGCTTATAAAATAATTATACAGTAACTTATATAATTAAGAAGTCGACTTGATTCAGTGTCCTGGCCTGGGTTAAGGTGGTTTTCAATTAACCAATGCCTACTTACGTAAATTCTTAGTGACAGCCGAGATGGGAAACAATATTGTTCAAACACATGGTAAGTGTTTATTTATGTATTCACTTTCTAATCAATATACGAAAATTGAAAAGAAAATCGAATATACGAATTCGACCAACTTATACAGAGACGCAATTTTTGTTTTTGTTTCGAAGGTAAGGCGTTTGACGAACTACCGTCGATGATGCATTTGCTAGAATACTAGAAGTTTTAATTTGCAATCAACAGAAGTGCCAATTGCATAGAACATATATATGGTTACAAAGGTGTTATTAACTGAATCAGATAGAACTAGTCTATGGATAGAACCTAATTCATTTCTAAAATATTTAACCGGTTTACAGCGTTGATAGTACCTTTATTTGCGTGTACAGCGCCGGCCCTATGCGGGCGCAATTGGAGCAGTTGTTCCGGACGCCGAATTATCAAGACGTCAAGGCGCTGATAATACCTAACACCTAATGCTACGTATACATAGGCGAGCCGAACTGCCGAACTGAACTACAACTTATGGGAAAGGCCGCTTGCAGTTGCTTCGATCCTTTCCCGTAATTAGTGGCTCGGTTCGCGGTTAAGTTCGCAAATGTATACGTACCATGACAGTCCTAACACACCCCTCAAAATACACAAATCATCAGAATATTATTAATTACGGTTATCACCTACCTAGGCGTCCACTGGTTTGGACAAGGGGCGTCAAAATTTACACTATAAATTTATACATACTACCTACACATTTCAATTCATTGATAGGATATTATATACATAAATATATGTATCTTTCCATTATCCGAAGGTAGGTAAGCATGGTAAGGTAGGTAGGTGAGAATTTAGGATTGTAAAATTGGGTAGAACAAAAGTATTAGTGAACGCGGACGTGAAATAAATGACGAATTCATCGGTAAATGAGCGCGTTACAATGACATAAATGTGGATATCTCGAAATAGAATCAGAGAGGATAGAAGTAAATGGTAGAGAGAGGGAGAGAAAGAGAGTTCTTTGGCCTCCGCGATCTACTTAGAACAATCTTGTCCTATGCTTTAGACTTGCACCAAACTAGAAACTAACCAGTGACAGCGTTTTAAAGATAAATGGCCTAACAAAGATTCATATATTTAAATGAAAAGCTAATGGTGAAATTGAGATTGTTAAATGCTACTGCTGGTAGCTCCATTGTAACCTCTCTCTCATAAAGACCCATCTGAAGTTTTGAATGCATTGTTCTCTAATAATAGATGGGCTGCAGACTTTTCGATGGTAATTTCGTAAAACTGGTGAAAATCTATCTTCTGTAGATGGTGGTGGTCAGGTTGAAAAAATATGGTAAAATTTGTTCTAATTAAATTAGTCTTCCTTTTTTTTAAACTCAAAAATCACAAAAGTTTCACTCTTTTTTAAAGTAGACTCAGCAGGTCTGCACGCCACTGCTTGTGAGGAAGGTCTTTTAAAGATAGGGTGGAGTGAAACATAGTTTTGAAGAGACTCATGTAGTAGGAGGAACCAGTTGACAACATCAATCGAGTTGTTGAGCACAAGATATGTTGTAAACAGGCGAAAAATGTGAAACTTACACAAGTTCCGATTTTGAAGAGTTTGTTGATGCGCCTTCCATTGAAATTCCAGTAAAACAATCACAACATCCCCACCATACGACTATATTTCTAACGACTGCAATGACAATAAAGAATCTACTTATAACCAATATTCCAGATGAGACTAGCCAGACGGTTCAGTTAGCCTAGCCAGTTTTCCGCAGTTCTCCAGACAGCAAACATAATAAACATCAGAGAATATGTATTTTTAATTTACAAATAATAATAATCTACAGTCATAGTAATCAATAGTGAGACGTTTTACAGTAGGTACTAAAAATTTCATTAAATTGTTTAACCATTAGCAAATAAAAATTCCGAATCCACCGCCATTATTACTCGTGTTCGATTCTTGTTACATTATCAACAGTGTCAACTTTGTGTTGATGGGATCAAACGACATGAAAAGTATTTGACAAGCGAAAATTAAATACATATATTAAAAAATCAATAATTTTTGCTCGACGTTCTTAGCTAAAACTTTCGAACGGCGAGCTCTGGCATCATGATATATGCACAGCTTTTCTATGTGAAACTTCCAGGATAACACGGCTTTGGCATGTCAAACGTCGCTCGCCGCTCCTGACCCTGCACAGAAAAGTCCTTCAATGGACTGTGAAAAGCGTTACCTGACTTCAGTGGACTTAAAATTATAAACTCACCCTTGCACTCGTGGACGTGGGTCTGAGAAGCTCTGCCCCATGGGGCGTCATTGTAGAAGTCCTTGCAGCGGTCGCAATCGGGGCCTGCAGTGTTATGCTCGCATTGGCACACCCTTCGGCGGCCGCTCTCGCCGTGCACGAAGTCGCACTTGGACGCGTGCCCATTGCACTTGCAGCGTGCCCCCACGGCGATGTCAGCGATGGCGTACCAGTAGGACTGCAGCACCTGCTGGTCGTTGAACACCTCGTCACCGAAGGTGTTCAGGCGGTCGAGGGTGATTCGAATGTCAGTGGCTGTTACCCATAGCTATGGAAATAAAATAATTTTTTAAATAAATTCGTTTATGTAAGAACGACCATGCGCACATTAGGCTGCAACCGTTAGCCTAAAAGGTCGGAGAGGAAAAGAGAGATCGTTAACTCGCTCCACTGGCTACTGGCCACAAGTGGAAGGAAAAGGATCACACGAGGAATAGTAACTATCTAACCATCACGCCATTTCCCAGAATTTGGGTCTATGGATGCAGAAATGGTGGAAACATCTCTGCATTGTCACATACGCCTGGCTTTATTCATATTTATTAATTGACTCAAGCGTACCCTTCTGTTAGTCTGGCATATTTGATATACTTGATGAATTGGTCATAATTTTATTCCATAAAGCATTTCATTTCTACTGCATTCAGTCTACTTTCGTCTGCCAGTTTCCATGTCTTGAGTCATACAATCAATCTGTCCTGGTCAGACTGAAACAAATGTCAAAACATTTCAGAGATACGTTTGTATACAGTGCAAACTGCATCAGAACTACATGTTTTTGCTTTTTGCTTTATTTGCTTTATTTTTTTTTATTTATGTAATCGTATTATTTGCTTTATTTTTTTTATTTATGTAATCGATATAGCATGGTTAATTAAAGGAATTAAGATGCGGTAGATAGTGCATATCCTAAGATACTTTGCTCGCCAACTGAGAACTAAAATCTAGAGAAGTTAGTCACGTAGCGCAGACCGGGAGTGGTGGAGGAGTCTTGTCTTCCTGGGAAACTGTAGTGGGTTCGCGATCTTCATCAATGAGGAAACCCTTAAAGAAGACGTACAATGTAGGTGCTTACCTGTAATTCGGAGCTGGTGTCGAAGCTGTAGGCCGACGGCCTGCCCTCGAGCGTGGAGAAGGGCACGGGCCCGCCACGCAGTGGGGAGATATCCGAGTACTCGCTGGTGCAAAGCGCTCGCGTCTCGGCGCCCAACGGAGCGCTGTCGCTATCGGGAAGCCCGTACGTCTCGCGGCAAGACGCGCTGCAATAGAAACGGGCGTCAGGCGACTTAAGTCTCATCATCTGTTACAGGCCATAATTCCGACTAAATTGCAATGGATTGATTTTAGCGATTGACCAATCAAGCATGTTTGCAATACAGAAACATAAATGAAAAAAAAATTAGTAATTCGACCTCACCGCTTTTTAAATTAAAAAGGGGTGCTTACGAATGATTTCTATAAATAATCATAATTTCAAACAGGACGCTATGAAAACATTGCCTTTTAAAAAAAACTCATGCGTGGATGTTTAGTATAGGGTTTTCCAATAAGAGGTGTTTTGTGTATTTAATTCCGGCCATAAAATGATTTTTTATGGCCGGAATTGGATGGTACTGATCTGGACAACGTTTACTTTCAACAAGACGGCGCTACGTACGTAAGAGAAGGTCTACGCCAACAGACCAGCGTCGATTCAAGACCTCAAAGATGAAATTCGTGAGGCTATCGAGTATATAAGGCAGCCACTTTGCGATTTGGTTATGGAAAATTTCAGGATATGGTCCTGTAGGCGTGGTCGTGGTGGTCATTTGACTGATGTTATTTTTCGCTATTAACGGCATATCTTCCTCTTTATAATGAAATAAACATTTGATCATTTATATTAAAAAATGGCATTTTTCTTTGAATATCAAAATAACACCACTTTTTGGAAAACTCTGTAGATGGGGTATTTTCAACAGTAAATATGTTCAACTGATTTTTCAGCATTTAAATCCGTAAAAACAAAATTTTGGTAACTAATATTCTTTTAAACTACACGATTGATTGGATAATCATGAAAATCAGCCACTACAATTGTGGGCCTTTTCGTGCATCGTCTATTTTTATTCGATGCAGATGGACCACCTCCACCTGGCGTTCATGAATTCACGTACCTACGCCAAAACTCAAATACTACCAACCAATGAAAAAATTATCACATTGGATTTGATGATTTTTTACTGCAGGTTAGTTTTTTTTACAAGAATACAATGATAATTATGACCGCTTAAACTTCCAACAAAAACATGACTAAACGTTTAAAGTTTGTGGTGCTCAACCATGTGCAAATGCGCTTAGTTATAAACGCATATCGATGATGTGTCCGTTACAACCTCTCTCTCTCTCTCTCGTAAAAGACGCACGTAATCGAAAGAGTGATAACAACGGAGCATCGGCGGCCGGCGTCTAATCTTATTCCTCAAAACTCTGAATGTAATTTAAAATCAAAGACAAGAGTAAATTCGATTAAGAACATATTGTGTTCATTCGATCGCAATATAATACAGTATACACTAAGGGCCATCTACACCAACAACAATATAATGACACATTTATATAAATATATGTGATTCAACCATAATGGATTTAACCGAAGACCTAATCGATAATGCAGAACTCCCAGCCTACCAGAAATCCATTTGTCAAACAGTTTCCATTTTTTCATAATTTTAAAATGATTTTAAATAGAAAATGTGTTTATATTATTAGGGTACCTAGTAGAACTGCGTTTTCGATATTTTTACAATTTATATTTTCGATTTAATCTCAGAAACATTATCCATTACTTTTCCAAAGATTTCATTTTGTAACAACTTGGTTGATAGGTATTTCCAAACAATAATAGGAAATATTATAAAGAATGCCTTAAATCTTAAAACTGTTCTTATTTTTTCATATTTCTCGAGTAAAAATTTTATCTCTAAATTAACTTTCAACAAAAACTTTATATTACGCTGATGCGATTATTCTTATTTTTATTTCTATCATCCCTAACATTATCTATTATTTTTATTTGTATCTTACCTTATTTTTATTTGTATCTTTATTTTTACAAGATTCAATCTACCTCATATTATATATTCAGAATTGGTTATTTATGAAGGGAAGGAACTATTTTAAAGAATGCCTGACATAATTAAATTAAGTTCATTTGCTTTATTATTCTTTTTTTCATTTAAATTCTGTTTTAAATTTATTTTTAAAATAATTAATTAATTTATCTTTATTTTCATCTCTTTCTTATTTTCAGTTAAAGTATTACCTATTTTACAAATACGTTACATTTCAGAAAATAATATATTAACAAATGAATCATGTATTGCATTTACATAATTATACACCAATTTCGACTACCATAATACGGACATGTGTCTAGTGTGGTAGTCGAAAAGCATGTAAAAAACTGTATTCAAATATATTTTATGAATAAAGAAAAAAAAATAATAATATAAACTTTTTTAGAAAAATGTAAACATGATGACATTTTTTCAATTAGTATAATTACATAGGTTTCTTTGCATTACATCACATACAGTAAAAAATTATAAGATTTGATATACATATATGTAAAATTTACATATATGTATATCATATATATCATTAAATGCAAACATTATGTTTCAAATCGCCGGCTCGTTGGCCAAGATACATCGATATATTACGAAGTACGTCGATGCTAAGATCGCATTAATTCAAAATATACCTAATTAGAGGTCGCCATTTCAAATGAAATGATTTTAATAAAATAATACTTTGCATATTGATTTAAACACAAGCAGATGTCCATCAAATTTGAATAGCAAGAGATAAAGTTGTTTTACGCATTGACATCAAATTAATAAAGTTACTGTTTATAATCAGAATCCTTTTTGATTAAATTGGGACTACTCCATGTTATCATGATTTCAATATAGGTATACATTTTATAAAACAGATTTAAATTTGACTCATGGTATGAAAATGTATATTTATGAATAATACATTAAATTGGGACTACTCCATGTTATATAAAAAAAATGTATTTAAAATCGTGATTTCAATATAGGTATACATTTTAAAAAACAGATTTAAATTTGACTCTTGGCATGAAAATGTATATTTATGAATAATACATAAAACTTTGCGAATACCCCACAAGACTCCCAACCGTCTGGAGACGATAAGGCAGTGGAGGGAGGAGATGGGGAAGAGGAAGGCGTGGAAGTACCTTGCTATTCAGATATAGTCACCAAACATGACTGAAGCCATTTCTATCAAAGTTCAAATTCTGAATGGTCGTGTTACACCAGGACGGTGCTAAGAGAATCTTCCGCTCTAAAACGTGCCGTAAATATTGTTTATTATTTTAAACAAATATAATTTACTTGCGCACGCCGGGATTTGAACCCTCTACCTCCGGATTGCTAATCGAGAGCCTTACCCCTCGATTCAAAATATGAATATCAAAAATACTACCGAGTTTTTAAATTCTACACCTTAAAACAAATGTATTAATAAAAAAATGTCGACATAACGTGGTAGTAGGCATTTGACCAAATTACAGAATAGTTCAAAGATAGAAACGGTTCTTATGAAAAAAAAAATTAAAGCTAGCATAACTTAATATGTAATTTAAAATTCAAAACTTTAATTTTCATAAAATATGTAACGTGCAGTTTTACAAACAAAATACAAATGTCAAAAATATATCTAAAAAAACATATATTTTATGTTCTAGAGCACTTCTTGAACTCAATGAACAGATAAGGTTTTGAACATATCATGAAGTAAGATTACAGATTCCATTATTAGGTCAACTAGCTTCGATCTCAATATCGCATATTGTAAGAAGCACGTAGCACGATAGTTTATTGACGAATTAAATATTTGAAAAATATCTCGCATTTGTGTAGGTACTCCTCATAATATCGCAATGTCTTATAACATATTTTATATAATACAACAAGAATAGGGTAATACACCAAAAACAAAAGTAATACACTTTATTTACGCAATTAATAATCACACAAACAAACTTTTGTTTTTAAGCAGAATAGTAAGTTCTAATTTTCCTTTTGGGTATAATACGAATAAATAGCTTCCGGGTGCACCGAGAAAAATGAACATTGCTGATTTATCAAAATCCGGTTAGTAACGGGATTGCAGACCGTTTCCTGATAAACTTTTAGTACATCATCAAATTAGATTTATTATACAGGGTTTTCCAATAAGAGGTGTTATTTTTATATTCAATCGTAAAAAATCAATGGTTTCGTTGCTTGTGTGGCACGTAGCGCCGTCTCGTTGGAAGTAAACGTTTTCCAGATCAATAGCATCCAATTCCGGCCATAAAAAATCATCAATCATCTCTCGATAGCGATCCATTCACCGCAACTGTTGCTTTAGTCTCATTTTCGAAAAAGTAAGGTCCAATGACTCCGCCGGACCATAAACCGCACCAATCAGTCACAAGTTGAGAATAGAGAGGCTTTTCAACAATAACTCTTGGGTTTTCCGAGCCCCAGATGCGACAATTTGCTTGTTGACGAAGCCACCGAGGTGGAAATGGGCCTCATCACTCAAGATGATTTGCATTTGATTCATTGAAGTGAATTGTAATAATTTCAATGCATTGTTGAAGCGTGTAGCGTTCCATTTTTAACTGGCGTAGTTTTTATTTGTCAAATGTCAAAAAATGACAGCTTCAAAAGTAACATTTTCCGAAATAGCGGGCTATTCAAAATAACACCTCTTATTGGAAAACCCTGTATATCCGTAAGTTTTCGCCATGGGGTATAGTTAAACCGCAAAGCATTTGTAAAAACAAGCGGTAAACTATTTATAGTTTAAAAACATAGCAAATTAATGTAAATTGTAAGTATTTTTTTTTTAATATTGCGTCTGAATTTGAGTTTAAATAAAACGCAGGGATAATAACAATACAACAGGGCCTTCGAAGTGCAATACATTGTATCCTAGGCATTTGGCTTCGAGTCAAAAACTTCAAATTCTGTAAAATAGGTAGTTTTTTCTCAAAACTAACTTATGATGCTTCGACCGTGCCTAGGAGGATTGTGTAAGGATTTTTTTTTCAAAACAAAGAAGTTGGTCATACTTGTTCACAACTCATGCTGTATGAATCAGCTTCATTCTGGTACATATGTAGTATAGAGTATAACAGATAAATATAATATTCTAAAATCAAGGGAATCCGCAAATTCAACGCTGAACGCCGAGATAAGAGTACATTGCAATATTGTATGTATATATATAGGTCGCAAAATTAACAGAAACAACCATATTACTCAGTAACTCGACCACACTTACGAATAGTATAAACTCTCGTTTTCTGTCAAACTTCATTTCTTAAAATTATTCGTTGGAAATGATGTAATAACATCGAAGTATACATTTCATGGCCGAATTAATACATAATATATATCTGGAAAAAAAATTTGTGGATAAACTGGATGTTAATCGGGGGTTCGAACCTTGTTCGTCAGAGAGATCATGAAAAGTGGAATAAGAACTTGAATTCATTGTAAATATAAAACATAAGAGTTACACTTTAACTGGAGGTGTGGATACATTATACGAAGATATAGATAATACTAAGTCGGGTTCGTCGCTAACGCAGATATTGTGGAAACAATACAATCAAATATCAAATGGTTAATATTAATTGTAAATAATAATTATTGGAAATATTCAATAGTCGGTTTTGTAAATCTGTAAATCTATCAGATCTAGAAGCGCCATCAAGACGTGATTATCAAGCACTACAATAATTTATTTATTTATTGAAATTTCTGTTTTCACAGCGAAAAATCTCTCAGTATTTAATACATTATCAACAATTGTGGTAATAAAATTTTGAAATAAAAAGTGGGGGAAAGGATAAGATTTTTTTTTTTTTTTAATTGTCTAGTTCATCTAAAACAAGCGTTTATACGGAGCACTGCTCTGCTGGTAGAAGCCGTGGCGCACATTGGTCGCCATAGTGCAATGGACTGCGGGATTTACAATTTGTGGGGTTTAACCCCGCTCCCTCACGGGTCAGTACATAGCCAGATTCAGTGAAAATGCGAGCAATGGAAGAACGCAACATTACTCCCGTGCTGCACCATCCTTTGAACGGGCTTTGAAATATATGGAACGGAGCGCACCCGGTATCACGCTTTACTGCACTCGTTTTACGTTGATTCCCTTTCCACCGCCTAAGGGGACGCTGCAAACATTTAGATACCCCAATGGTGGCAAAGACAATAATATGTTGTCGTTATAATGGTTTAGTATGATGAACCTTAAAAACTGTTTCTTCAGATATCGCAACTAATACCGATAAACAAATAAAATAATACAATAAAAAAAACATGACCACAAAGGAAAAACCGTATTGTATTCTTAACAGTATTTTAATTCAATATAAACTGACATCGAAGTGTGATAGAGACTGGGTTCGCATTGAAACCAAACGACTTGCATCATAGACGATCGAGTCAGTAATCGACCATTATACACTATAAGCTACGAATTGGCCATTTCGGACACTTACTAGAAAACAGTTTGCTTTGGATCAACATCTCTATAATATTAACATCAATATTTTAGGGTTGACTTTTTATCGGGAGACTGGATATGAATACTGTTGAATCGGACGACAATGGTCTTGCAGCAAGAACTCTGCTGTTACCTCCCCCACCTTTGCATGTAATAAGAGGTTACAACGGAGCTTTACAAATAGTGCAACGGAACGTTACAAATAGTGCTGATACATATATATATTTATTGACATTATCGAAAATCGGTTCCCCTCCGGAATAACAAATGACAAGAGAATCGGGATGAATTAGTTGGAATCTGATTGTTTAGAATTCGATCGAGTAGCATCAAGTAGTTTCAATTCGATTACAAGTATCTATCCGGAAAGCATGCTTTGTACGTAGATAACGTACCTTCACACTGTCCTAGGTAATTGTAATAAAAGTAGATCAGAGACTATGGAATAATAGTGAATGTACGCTTTGATGCGAACATAGGATATGATATAAACGTTAGTAGTTCTCTTCTATTTTGACCGTGATACCAGATATACTTTAAATATACTTATCGTTTCGGAGTCTATAATTTGTTGTACTTTCCATCAACAAAAAAATATACTTATTATTGTAATGTAATGATGGAAATGTAAGTAACAAGAAGGTTGACCCAATTATTTAAATTATAACATCCGCCAGCAGAGAGCACAATTGGTTATTGTAAACAATTTACCTGTAGTATTGATAAGGTTCCCAGTTTCCATCGGTTTTCGTCCTCTTGTAGATGGAGAAACTCTCGGGCCTTGGAGAGTAAAACACCAGCCTGACGTACGTTATGTCGAATGCTTTGCCTGTGAAAAATAATTTCATTGAATATTTCAGTTTAATATGACCAAACGTACTAATTTCTGTGGTCTGTCCGTTAGTTCTAAGCTAAATCTAATTCAATGAACTTAAATTTGTTTTCACTTTAAGTGTAATTTAAAAAAAAATAGGACTGTTTGTGTGAATAATCTAATATGGTATTTCTTCACAAGAAAATTATTTTATTTTTCTATTCTGTATATAAATCTTGACAACTGGTCAGATTTCTATATTTTTAAGGCTTATTTACTTGGTAACTAATGGTGCGTAACTGATTTAGTGTTCACTCTAAATGTAAATTTCTGATAGTCTCTCCGATTTGTCAACAAAAAATATTGTTATATTATATTTAAAGAAAATTGATAAGATGGGTTTTTGAAAGGCTTGGATACTGAAGCAAATATTTCACAAATGCGTTCATAAAGGATAATTTCACGAATCTGGTCAATTATAAAACGAGATGGAGCGGACTCGAACAGAAAAACTATAGAAGAAAGAACTATGATCTGATAAAATTTGTATAGCACTATTCTTAATTCTATTGTCAGGATGAAGACAGCACATCAAGTTAATAATTTGCAATAAGATATGATGATACAGCTACACTGTGGCCTGAAGGTTGGCCAAACGTGTAGTGGCTACAACCGCACTGCGGCCAAGCCTCCAACTTCCAACTCAGAACTCCAAACATCCACATTCATGGTAGACGTGGAAGCGATGGCTTTAATTAACTAATTAATTAATCAATTGTCTACAATAATTACTATGTAGAACTATACAGACGATTAAATTATAATTGTAAGTTGTAAGTTTTTGATAAATAAGACGTTGATAAAATCACGAAGGCAAATCTTGTACGAGTGTAATATAATAATTGATAATCATACAAAGACACTTTCTTTTTATGCAGGCAATGCGTCAGGATCCATAATATTGGTTTCGCTTCATAAATCTCAAAAAATAATAATTTCAAAAATCTTTATACCACACTCCCGGAATAATATTATTTTATAAACGGCACATCTATCTCGATTATTCAATTGCCTTCCGATCCCAGACTATTTAGTGCGAGTTGGGCCAACTACTTTGATTCGGTTGTGGTTTATTGTCTACGGAACGATCCCGGGCCAACTTGAACTCCAACCTTCCAACTCGAACTGTAACTCTTATACAATCGTCAGAATGTTCGGAGATGGAAGTTGGCCTCAGTATAGTAGTACGATAAGTCTAACCATACTTAACCCATAGTAAATATTCGTTATTTTGTAAAAAAAATTACTCGTTATGCCAATTTACCAACAAAGAATTCAATCATTTTAAAACTTCGCGAAATAGTAACGAAAATTTCAGTCCGTATATGGAAAGATAGCGACGACCAAATCACAGTGAAGTTTTAATTGAATGAAAATATGTATGTAAATGACTTCATCCGAATCTCAATACACATGTGTAGAAATGTGACACTGTCTCGAACTGGAAGGTTTTCAATGAACAGTTTTTGTAATTCAAGAGACAGCGTGCAACATGTGTTAGGTGAAAAAAAGCATTCATGAGAATTCCGTTAGCAGATGATGTCGAAGTCGGTACTTTGTGAGCTTTTAAGTCGTGTATTAATAATAGTAATAATAATAATAATTCATATAGTCCGAAAACACATGACTTCACTAATATCTAATACAATTTGAGAATTATTTTTCTTATGAAACGGTCAATACCTTCAAGTATGTACTTACCTTAATACCGTACTTTATAATAGAAAGGGTTTTTTCATAGGTTTTAGCCCTAGAACTGCCCTTTGGTATTTCCTAAAATCTTTGACTTGCAGGTGGAAGTAGCAAAATAAAAATAACATCTCATCTAAATTGAGGATCCAATTGACCTGGTTGGTGCACTGAATATCCTCGTTCGTAGTATGCTGATGATGCACGGTGATAAAGTAACCCTAGAACTGCCCTTTGGAAACTACTGTTAGGGTTCCATGTGGAAGCAACAGAATACTAAAAGCAAGATCTCAACCTAAATATACGCCCCGGTTTACCAGGTTAGTGTTCTGAATGTTCTCGTTCATAATATCGGAGTGCTGGTTGACCAGCTCGTGGTACAAGGTAATGAAGTAGCTGTTGAGGGCCATTTGAAAAGTATCTACATTTGACTTAACACATTGTAGTCGGGCGCTTCAAACAATAGACTCTAGCCTATAGCGGGTGTTTTTCGCGAATATCGCAAAAATATTTCGCTTCAGCTAAATCTTCACCAGAATGGGCAGACAAATTATCAGCGAATATTTCCTCATGACTTTCGTTATTATCTGAAGACATTTTTGAAGGGTAAAAGAAAATATCAATTAAATAAATTCCACTAAAAAAACACGTCTGTTTTGTAACTCTGTATATCATAACTAAAGCACGTGTATATTAACTCTATCTTCACAAGTAACAAGTGCCGGGAAAAGTCATTCAGGAAATGATTATTGTAATAACATCCTCGGGATTATCTCATAAGAGAGGTCCAATGAATTTATAACACGTCATAAAAATATAATAGGTACTCATATTCCCAGTACAACTAACAAACAATCTTTGAAATTTAACACGATAAAATTGCCTAATTATTGCAAGAGACATACTCTTTTATGTACACACATGTGTACATAAAAGAAACAACGGCTTATCTTTTTTTTGTTATATGTGTGTGTAGTTTGTAATGTCTTCAAGCGTTTAGATTAAATAGTCACGCGAAATAATAATAATAATTTTCCTTCCTCGCCTTTGAAGTGGAGCCGGCGCAAAGGGTATTTTTACCCGTCCCGCCGATAAGCACCAGTCGGCCGCGCGGGTTAAAATACCATTCCCGCTCATAGTGTGTTAAGCAAGATCTCACCTAAATTGAGGGTCAGGTTGACCTGGTTGGTGTATTGAATGCCCTCATTCATAGTCTCGGACTGCCACCACGTCTGGTTGTCCTGCTCATGATGCAGGTCGGTGAGGAAGTAGCTCTGGAACTGGCCCCGCTGGCACGTGTCACAGGACTTGCGCGTGGAAGTGCCGGTCTGGATGCAGTAGCGGATCTCGCCATTGTCGCCGCACGTGTTGGTCGCGTCCACCAACACTCCGAAAGCGGCGTTCTCGAACTCCGGTAGGCATCTCTGAAACAAATCAAATATTAAGATTTTCCCTAATTCTAAAAGCTTTTTCACATTAACCCCACTCATGAGGGGAATTATTTTCTATGTCATCATTGGGGATGATGAGTTTTTAAGGAAATAAAAGGGTTCCACGATAGCTCAATACAACGGCAATTCAAAAAGTGTTGTAAAAAATAACCTTTAAACCTAACCTATTTGACCTAGTTTTTTTTTTAATACTTTCATAACTTTTCAAAAATCGTTTTTAAAAGTGTGTTGAATTGTTATTTGGTTGAGTTATCAGGTCACCGATAAATATAAAGTGGACTTATGTACTATTTAAATTAATTATACTTATAATTTTTTTGCTTATAAATATTTCCCGCGGTGTTATTCGTAACCACAATAATTCCAGTAAATATTAAATATTATAAAGTTCACAAAAATGTGAATTTTATTGTATGCATCACTGTTTATTATAGTACCTACGAAAAACCACAAAAAATTGTAACAATTAGATCATTCTTCATATAATTGAGACTCTCATTGAGCTGTACCGCTCAAAATCATGACCTTTTTATCTAACGATTACATCCGTATACATTTAACTCATTCGTATGAATTAAACGAAAAAACAACCGGCACAGATAAGGCAATCGTTACTCTACTCTAGTGGGAACAACGATAAGCACTCAAAATGTTAAATTATTAAGTATGGTGGAAGAATCTACTAAACTTTATACAACCAGGGCGCGATGCGGTAGGTACTACTTCATAAGTCATACCAGGCGAAGCTTAATGTTGTATGGTGGAGGAAACTACTATACTTTCTAGAACCAAAGCACAATGACTACTTCATAAGTCATACCAGGCGAAGCTTAATGTTGTATGGTGGAGGAAACTACTATACTTTCTAGAACCAAAGCACAATGACTACTTCATAAGTCATATAAGCTTAATGTTAAAGTATGGTGGAGGAAACTACTATACTTTCTAGAACCAAAGCACAATGACTACGTCATAAGTCATACTAGGCGAAGATTAATGTTAAAGTATGGTGGAGGAAACTACTATACTTTCTAGAACCAAAGCACAATGACTACTTCATAAGTCATACCAGGCGAAGCTTAATGTTGTATGGTGGAGGAAACTACTATACTTTCTAGAACCAAAGCACAATGACTACTTCATAAGTCATATAAGCTTAATGTTAAAGTATGGTGGAGGAAACTACTATACTTTCTAGAACCTAAGCACAATGACTACTTCATAAGTCATACTAGGCGAAGATTAATTTTAAAGTATGGTGGAGGAAACTACTATACTTTCTAGAACCTAAGCACAATGACTACTTCATAAGTCATACTAGGCGAAGATTAATGTTAAAGTGTGGTGGAGGAAACTACTATACTTTCTAGAACCAAAGCACAATGACTACTTCATAAGTCATACCAGGCGAAGCTTAATGTTGTATGGTGGAGGAAACTACTATACTTTCTAGAACCAAAGCACAATGACTACTTCATAAGTCATACTAGGCGAAGCTTAATGCTAAATCACTATTTTGATTAATCTTTATAACGAATTGGTATACATTATGAAGACCAAAAAATATTTTTTAGATAAAAAGAGATTTTTCCTATCGTTTCGCTTGAGTAGAATACAAATAAAAAAATAAATAACTCAATAAAAAATATAAATGTTAACTACAAAGAAAATATTCATTCAATAGAAATGTATGAACGCGTAGAGGAAACAACTTTAAAAAAATACGGTATTATAGCTAAGATTATCTGTTACAGTTTCACTTGATTAACTTTTTTGCTTTCTAATAAAATTATTTATAAAATAAATAAAAACAGTTTTGTGCTTGAAATAGAACGTTTCTAGACTCCGTTTGTCAAGCGATTTTAATGCCTATCACCTACAATATAAGGTATACCCAGAATATAAACATTTTTGGCTTGGAGCTTCCTCTTAACTTCGAATTGGTTTACATTATGGATACCAAAAAATAATTCTTTGATAAATTGAAGCTTTTACCACCTTCTCCATTGGTAGCATAAAAAAAACGATAATTCCTTTCGAAGAAATATAAGCGTAAACTAAAAAAAAAAGTTTCACAGAAAATGTATGAACGCAAAAAAGAAAAAACTTTAAAAAAAATTACGATTATGGCTAACATTATCTGTCACAGTTTCCGTTGTTGGCTTTTTTTTCTTATAATATTATTCAAAATAAAATTTAAAAAACTTTCGCGCTTGATACGTCAATACTCATCACTCTTATCACAAAAACGTGCACACCTCAGCACAGGTTCTCCTAGTGAGGCATAACATCTACATAACATATACTATACTACTTCACAAACTCAATAAAGTGTATATTATTTTTATTTTGATTCAAATCAATGATTTTAAAAACAATCTAAAACCGCACATTCCGTAACGGTTCCAACTGGCTAAGACGTCATTATTTTTTATTTATTTATTTAACGCCCAGAGGGCTTTTACATGTGGGTGGTACAATTTTAATGATATACAGTTTTGAAACATGAGAAAGAAATAATAAAATTACATTAAAAAATAATACATATATGCAAGAAACAAAATTAAAAATAACAAGAATATAAATTAAAAAATACAGCGATTAGACTGGTTTACAAAAATATAACTTCCATTTAGGAATAGTTTTGAAATAAGTCTTTTACGTAATACACAAAATTCACAAAGTTAATATTAAATATATCGACATCACCTAAGTATTGGTTTTCCATAGTGTGAAACCGTTGTATTGGGGAGTTCGCAATGTAATTGCGCTTATGTGTGTTGCAGTGGAATAGTGTATTTTGTCGTATTGTTATTGGTATTGTTATTAAACCCTTGACTCTGTGCAAAAACGGGCGGTCCGTTTGATAGATTCCCCAATCTTAACAAACGGACTGCAATCTTTAGAGCACAGGCGTCAGGTAGGTATGCTGTCCTTGTTCTATCGGTATTACAATGGAAGATGCTCTGAGGAACTAGCGTCATTGATCCGTTCGGCACCGGTGCGTAGTCGGGATACACGCCAAACGCGCGCCCAACATTTGTACACGGTTGACATTTGTTACATGAGAACGGGTCGCTTCTGCGATTCGTTCTTAAGTTCAACAGCTCGGCTGTGGAACGAACTGCCGGCCTCTGTGTTTCCTCCCTCCTACAACATGGGACTCTTCAAGACCCATGTTCACTCCTTCCTCTCCACACAGCATCCCCAAAGATGACATAGGCCCTGAGGGCAATTATTTTCTTCAGGGCCTCCTGTGTGGAGTTAATATATAAAAAAATAATTGTAGATATTCGTAAGTTTATGAGTTGCAGAAGTTCGCAACAGTCGAATTTAGAGTTTAGAATTTTGATAAAAAAGTTAAGTCGTTTATTTTACGCCTGTCTTCCAATGTGTGTATTTAATAAGAAATGTTATTGTAAAGTGTTCTAGTTAATTATGACATATAAAACACCAAAGTCTTGTAGGACGGCTGTCACCACCGAATTCTCGATTAAAAACGAACGTGTCGTTTTGGCGGCAAATCGAAAATGACACATTTTAAATCATTATAGACAATTTATTCCTCAACATAAAAATAAAATAAAAATACCTTCACTATCGTTCATTTTTTTATGAGTGTAAAAAGACCGTGAAAATATCCTATTACTATACAATGTACCTACGTATATAAATAAAATAAATAAATAGATAATTGAAACACGGGAGAACAGTCATGAACTATAGGGTTTTCCAATAAGAGGTGTTATGTGTATTTAATTCCGACCATAAAATGATTTTTTTTGGCTGGAATTGGATGGTATTGATCTGGACAACGTTTATTTTCAACAAGACGGCGCTACGTACCACACAAGCAACTAAATCATTGATCTTTTACGGGCAAAGTTGGCGCACCGTATTATCTCTCGAAAAGGTGATCACAATTGGCCACCAAGATCTTGTAATTTAACACTTTGCGACTTCTTCCTTTGGGGCCACGTGATTGAGAAGGTCTACGCCAACAGCCCAGCGTCGATTCAAGACCTCAAAGATGGAATTCGTGAGGCTATCGATTACATAAGACAGCCACTTTGCGATTTGGTTATGGAAAATTTCATGAAAAGGATATGGTCCTGTAGGCGTGGTCGTGGTGGTCATTTGACTGATGTTATTTTTCACTATTAACGGCATACCTTTCTCTTTATAATGAAATAAATATTCAATCATTTATATTAAAAAATGGCATTTTTCTTTGAATATCAAAATAAAACCTCTTATTGGAAAACCCGATATGATACCGCGAGCATAATAGGTCCCAAAATCCAACATCCATTCTATTGCAAATCGAATATACGCACAGGGATTGGCGCCCCACCTTTATTTCTTCCTACACACAAAGCCCCTCACTAATAAATGTGTTTATAGATGTACACAACTGATAAACCATATATGGTTGTTTATCAGTTGTGTAAAATTTATATGGCTGCGAAGTGTCATTTTCATTAGCTTCGCCGTTTTGATAGACGGTGTCAATGCAGTTTGGTCTCAGCTCGGCAACATACGAGTATCTACATTTGTATATGTGCAGTATAAAGAAATACAAGTCTAAAATAGTGACTACTGCCCATTTACACTAACTTAATCTACTTTGCGTTGATAACACGAGTTTCTTTAAAATGTAATTTACACTTATTCCTTTTTTTTAATTATATATTTTTTTTTGTACGTTTAATATTCACTCAAATAAGTGTTAACCTATTTACAAGTTATTTTAGTCCTAGTGAGGTTAATTATTATGCGAAGAATTAGGCTTCGTGTTTCGCGAGAAGTGTAAATATAAATTTCTATTGGTATATATGTATATAGGTATATATATTATTTATTTTATTTTTTATTTTTTTATATATATATAAAGCATGGCAGAAAACAATAATTGCTCTAGGTGTACCAAGCAAGCGTTAAACGGGGCAAAGGAAGTTTTCAAATAACATAATGCAGTGTGTCGGTACACAATACATTGATACCGTTCCGTTCGGTTATATAATATTATAATTATTCTATCGCAGAGTAAAATGTCATCTCAATGACGGTTCCATGATAACTCCTCAAAATGACAATTCAACACACCTATAAAAGATCATACTACATTAAAATTGTGTCCGGAAACTCGCAGTACCTACTCGCGGGAAACTGGAGAATCTACTACACATTCGGAGTCGACTTCGTCGTATAATTTTTTTTGATTTGAGCGGTAGGTTTCGAGTAAATCGAGCCTGACGCTGGAATTTTTTGGGTCAAATTTGAAAAAAATCTGTCTCTAGGTAGTTAATATCCAGCTCTTTAAATTTTTTTCACCCTTTATGTGCCGAAAACAATGGAAAAAGTTTTTAAAAATCGAATGCTCGGATCGAAAATAATCACTGAGTGACGTAGATTAACCACGTTCCTGTTTATTCTATGAGTTATCTGCCCGCGGAAAGCAATCAGAATTGAACACTCGTTTACCCCAGTTAAAGCATTTGCTCCCAATCCTTATAATGTGTTGATATGCGCAAGTTGAAAGGTTAATCCAAATCACAGTTTTTTCACAGAATCTGTTTCCCAAAAGTGATTCAACGCTTCATAGGATATACGTATGACTCGTATAAATTAAACTACAATTCCAATATATCTCTACCCACGGTCATAGAATCTTGAGTACGCAGATTTACGCAGTCCATTTAGTTAATCGTAACCATCTACTGTTTAGCTATAACTTTTTCCATCTCAATGGCATTAAAAGTGTGGAAATTCATTTCCAGAAAGACAAATATATGCAACCAAATCAGAAGACAGGTTTTCTACATCGTATTCCCAACTGAAAATGAGTGGAATTTTAAGTGTTATTTCCACCAAACAGTATATATTCAATATCCAAGGTTTGGTAATTAATTTAAGAAGCTTATAAGTAAGCAAGTTGTAGAACCGAACCTGATCGGTATCTAAAAGCTCAATTTTTTCCAATGACCTAAGAACGTTTTTTTTTTATTTATTTGAATACCCCACAACCCAAGAAAGACCCAATTGTCCAGAGCCCGTGTGACAATGGCATTCACAATTGGGGTACGTTTTGAGGCTGAAGGAAATGGGAAAGAGAGTTGGGAAATACCTGATTTTTTAAATCTGGTCTCCAAACGCCGCTAAATCCATTTCAAGCAATTAAAGTTTCGTTTATGAATGGTGGTCTTTCACCAGGGCGATACTGAGAGTGTCTGCACCTTTCCCCGAAAATTTAATGTTCAATATTTGAGGTGGGAAAGGGGTGGTAGCAATTACTTGTTGAGTTGATAATAATTGTCTTGAGAATTTTTCATTCGTAAAATGTAAGTAATCAATTCATATTAATTACTTACATTTTACCAATAATAAACAGTCAAGGAATCAGTTGAATAATAATCAAAAATATAATATCATTAAACAACATTTTCACAATTAAATAAAACAAGAGATGTGATTTGAGATTATCATGGCCAAAATTAATATAGTGATTTATTTTTTTAACATTATGTCGTGTTGCGCTATTTTCTTCTTTAGCCAACGTTTTGGACAGCATTACAGTGTTTCTACCTGATGACGGACACTGTAACGCTGTCCGAAACGTTTGCTAAGGAAGGAGGCAGCGCAACACGGATAATACCCAAAAACATCACTATAAAAAAAATTTATAATTTTTCTAAAAATTGCATATACATTCAAAATTGGGTATGGAATGGAATATTACTTTTTTTCCTTACTTGCTATGCAGCTTGCGCCATGTTATAGCAAAACCTCATAGATCACAAGGCCCGGATACTCATTCACAGCAGCCTTTCACAACTTGTATGAGATTTTACAAAAATTTTCATGTATTTTTTTTTCTATTTATTCTAATTTATTAAAACATCTTAAAATGCTTTAGTAAATTAAAAAATATATATATACAATTTTCGAAGGTTCCCATACAAGTTACGAGGCTGATTTGATTCAGTATCCCTGCCTTGTGATCTGGGAGGTTTTGGTTATAGCAAGTAGCCTGCGACTTCATTTTGAATGTAAACAATAAAAATGAAACATGCATATTATATTAATAAACAAAAACTACTGGAGTAGTAGGTAAATCAAATGAAGACAGGTAAATAAGTAGACAAAGTAGAAAAGTGTAAATTTAAAAAAAGCTTTGCTTTCAAAGTCATCACTCGGGAAGAACTTCAATGTTTTATCTCCGAACATTTTTTAGGACGGAGACAACGGTTCATTTAGGTATGCGCATGCTGGAGATAAGCATCACTCCTCCTTCCACCTCCAACGGCCCTTGTAATAAATTAGAACAACAATTGCTGGGCTATCTCATAAGCCAATTAGACCAGATTCAGCAACCCGCCAATATGGCAAATGGTAACATTACTATCTACTTGTACCCATCATTCCGTAAAGCGTAGGCTTTGTGAAATAATAATGGATTCCTCCAAGTGCGTAGGTAAAATGTAATGTTCATGAGGAATAATAAACAATAACGATGACGGCTCATCCAACATTCCTTATATTATCTACTTTACACTAAACTCTATTATTATACCTACAATTTCAAATCTTTTAAGTTAAATTTCATTATTTCTTTTCTCTCTGTACAAACAATGTTAAAAAGTAGTTAAACAAAACTAGAACTACGAGTATTTCTATCGATTATTTGCCTAGTCGTGTTTTGTTGGACCGGGTTTAAAAATAATTAACCTTATTCCTTTGCGATGGGAGTGCCTATTGTCTACTGAAATAACACTCCCAAAATTGCTCGTTATGTATTTAACGGATCGACACATGTCGATCTTCATTAGTACGTCCCTATCTACGGACTCCGCTTTTGGATTCATCGCGGAAACTGTGGATGGGAACCTTTACTATACTTTTATTATCTACTAGTTACTAACGAATACCTCCACGCTCGCAGTAGCTAACAATTTCAGTGATATTATTATTTTAGAAGCCTTGCTAAGTAATCATTATTTTATTCATGTTTGGCTAGTAATGAGTAATGGCTCATTTGATAACAATATTAATAAAGACAAAAACATATTACAAAAAAAAAACTATTGGATTCCATAATTAATCTTTTATCTTTTGAAAATGTATTCTAGTACGATATATATAACCTATATAATATGTTACATGTAAGAGTTATTACCTTAACGTAAAATAGTGAAATAAAATGGGGAGTGAAGAATGGGCCACTTGGAAGTTTTTGCCTATATTTATCTGGAACTAACGATCATGGTCGTACTTACTAAGGCTACCAATGTTGCAGGCTATGGGTCTACACCACAAACTTGTGGGTACGAAGATATTATAAATTATAAGTAGCTAAGGAAAATATTCTTTGAAATTCTCTAGCCATCCCTCCCCCAAGGAAACGAAAATACCTCACCCACCAGGATTCTTAAATATTCTGAGGGAAAATATACTTCAGCTGTACAAGATTGGCTCTTTCACACATCACTTCATTTGACGTGGGACACATACCTCAACAGTTCAATTCAATATTTGAGTACCTCATAGTAAGTCGTGTTCTTCCCAACACTGCGAACCACAGGTCCAGCTGGACCTTTTGTTAGTTCATTGTTTTGTTAGTTTCATGGTTTTGAAATAATCAACTTCATCGCCCTGTAGAAAACATAAACATATCTTCCGTAAAATATGTTAGTTTTTTTTAGTGACTTTATATCACGTTTCAAAGTTGTGTTGAATTGACATTGTATTGAGTTATCATGCAAACAATTCAGAATTTTGTTAAAAAATATTTACAAAAGGAATATGGCAGCAATTTGGGGACTTTAGACCCCAAACTTTCTACCGGGCGAGGCAGTTGATTATTTCAAAACCATGAAACAAACATTATTAAGCCTTGTTTTGATTTGGATAATGGATATTTCAAAGCTCAATAGCCAGGCAATCGATATTTAGATATTATTGCGTGAAGGCAGTAATGCAGTTTATTCGTCTGGATCCATTGTGTGAATTGAAAACTGTATATTACACTTGTGTTACATTTTTATTTCCATCTTAAACAGATTTTGTTTACAGCGAAGAAGTAGAAACGAAGTGTTAAATCAATATAATTAAATAATATAAATAAACAAATAACATATTTCTGTAGTTAAAGGGCTAAGTTTAAAATGTACTTTTATTTCTGTAATTTACTTGAGGGAGAACGATAAAGGAAAAACCACAAGTCACTTATGTCATAAGTGAATACCATCTGGCTGCAGAATATTACGAATCGGTGAGTACTGATTCTGTTTTCAACCAATTCCAAGAATGTAAACCCTTTGTTTGTAATATGTAGCAAGGAAAGGAAAAACCAGGAATGAACATCCGACTTCATAACAAAGGATCAGAGTTATCTTCTAACCATTGCACCATTTACAACAGGGGTAGGCAGAGAGTAGGTATTGGCGCACACCTATTGCTTCTATCACATTCATAGATCGTCTCACACATACCTACTCTTCACATTTATTTTGATGATGATAATGATCCTAATTCTGAATTTCTACCGATTTATAACATAATATATAAGTTTGTATGTTTGTTTTTTTAAGCTCTAAAAATATATATTTTAAAGATAATTTCTATACATTTTCCGAGCCGAAAAATTAATTACGTATTTGTAATTCTTTCGTTAGAAAAAAACGGCAAAGTACTTTATTAATTTACGTTGTTATTTAATTGACCTATATCGTCTGAACATGTCCAAACATCTAGTCATTAGGCTTACGATCAGCCCTGCATTATTTCCAGATATTCAAACCGTTGAATATGGTATTGACCGGTCGGTGGCCGAGTTGACATCGCGTTTGGGTCCCACCCAGGCGTAGTGTATTCAATTCCTCGGCTGGCTAAGTCCTCCATCACAACACAAGCAACATTTTCAGCTTACTGTAACGTCGTCCGATTAAGTGCGTATAATATACCGAGTCGCGTTTTGGCCGCGAGTGTGTAGGAGATTTTCACCAAGAGTCTCCATTTTCTATATTCGTGTTACCTGTTCCTGTACTTTATTTTACTTAACTTAACTTCACTTTCTTTTTGTAATATTTATATTTTTTGTAATACCTGCATCAACTGTAAAGCGCCCCTGAGGTGATGTCTCACAAAAGCGGCGCTATAGAAATTAGCCAAGAATTAATTAATAAAAGTTGATAGAATGCATTGTCAGCGACTACGAGTCTATCTGTCGAGTTTCAGCTCGGTCGGAAGTGGGTTGATTTCCGCTTCCAAGATTTGCATTCATTCACTATAGAAAACAAAAGTGAAATTGAAATAGATGTATTTAAAAATGAAATACATACTTAAATGGTTGAAAATAAATATTCGGCGTTGATTTCAGATTTTACTATTAGTTAGGAAAGTTAAATTTGAGGAGACATTACAGGAAACGGTTATTATGATATCACATGCGCTTGTTCAAATGATAAGAAAAACAAATAAATCATCGAAACATTAAACAATGACGACTTGTTGATATTACACAAGTAAACAATTGCAAATTGCTTGTTGGATTATAAATTGTTAACCAGCCAAGAAGATACCTGTACAAAATTGTTCATTTTAATTTTAATTTACGGAATTTTATGAGTGGAATCGAACTTACTTATGAATTATAAATTACCATTACATCTCTGTCTTACCGGGGCAATGCTTCTAACATAAATTGAGCTATTGAGACAAATGCCTCTACCATAAATTAAGCTATTTATACAAATGCCTCTACTATTAGAGTTTATTACTATATTGAGACATATATATATATATATATTATTTTCAGACAGTTCCCATCCATCAGGAGCCAGCGAGTCTATGGCATCCCCTTGTGTGGCTGAAGGTTGTGGAGGGAGGGAGACGAGGAAGAGGAAGATGGTGAAGTTAAATTAATTTAATAATAGTTTTGTTAATACGTTATCAACAGTTTCAACCGTTACCTTTTTGTTTCATGTGTATCTCGTCTATTTCATATTTCATTGATAATAAAACTCTCACGTATCTCTCTCGGTAATATGACAACTTTACGATTTTCTTCATTGATAAAATTACAATGAAGTTTATAAGCGTCAATAAGTTAATAGTGATATACTGGATACATATTATAGGTACATAATACAATGATAGGTATCAGTGGAAGTTCGTGATCTTTTTCACAGAGGGTTCAGAAATTCAAGGCAAGATTTATATTTTAATTTCATCGAATTTTACGGAATTTTTTTTTTTAAATTTTATGACTCTATCATCTCGTTTTATTATTTTATGTAAACAAAACCATATTTCGCCATTGTACAATATCATAGCGATACCTAGTATGAATAACTTGGAGAAATCAATATATGCAACTGCTTTCTAATAAAAAGCCGAAACTATACAAGGTAAAACGCAACAAAATATTGCATAACTTAGTTAACTTTGGCAGCTTAATAGTATAACATTTTAAATAAAAAAGGTTGAATTTTGAATACGAAAACAAAAGCATACTACATTAAGGTCTGTTTTACTAGTAGATTTAGAAATACCATTAAAAGCAAATGATTGGAGAAATGTAGAAACAAGAAAATAAAAACGAACTAAATTTACTAAGACCTCCGATAACGTAAAATTACATTTAAATTTCAACAAGTTGCAAGGTAATCGGCAATCTAGGTGACACTTGTCAAACTCCGGAGGTCACGTGGCATCAACCATTCCACCATCGCTTCCATCGAAATGCCAATCGCGGCGCACAAAGATAGTCTTGGTTTAGCGTAATTTATTGGATTTCGCAGTTAGGAGGATTGTGCTGTGTTGGTTTTTTTGTATGAAGTATTTTGTGCTGATTCTATATATTTATTTCTGGATTCACAACATGGCGATATCGGGTTGCTCTTCGACTATATTTTTCCGTGACGTGTATTTTATAAGCGGAATTTTAATGGCGCCCTGTTTAGAATATGCTAATATTATTATAATGTGAGTTTGTCTTTGTTTCTCATATTTAAAATAGGGGTCCACTGCAAAAGCGCACTTTAGAGAAAACCGCTACTGGTATGTATGTATAAGTGTATGTGTAGGAGGGCAAGTGAGTAAAGAGTATTTTTAAATGCCAAGAAAGCAATAAGATTATTTCTTTGACATTTACTGGTAGAACTTAAAATGTCGAACAGCAAGAGATTATGATGATGTTTATAAATATGTAAATACAAATTAATGCGGTTGGTATTTTGCTTACAACTTTTTTTGTTGAAATTAGAGATACGCTTAGATTGCAAAATAAAAAAATACGATTTTACTAGTGTGAAAGGGTGAGATATGTTTGTAGTATTTTTTTTTCTTCATGCAATATTTAATAAATTTGGCTGAACTGCGGTTTTAGGATGAAATAACCAGGACTAGAGATTGCAAATTTATTTCCTAATAATGTCTGAAATTGTGAAAAAATATGTTATCTTTTATGTTAATAAGAATTAAGTTATAAAGGAGCTGAAGGTTTTGGGAGATACAGGCAATTAGGTAATAATTGGGGAGTTACAGGGTATTAATAATATTTCGGGAAATTTGGCTTCGGATATTCTGGGTATTTCATAGAGTATTCGGCCGTTAAGGAAAGATGTCGTTTTTTGTAGTGAGATACGTAATTTTAAAACAATAATCAAATCAGTATTCCTTTGGGTATATAGTCAAAAATAGAGTTGACGAGAATTTTTTAAAAAGGTAGGGAACACTTGCTGTAAATTATACCAAATTTAATAAAAATCTTTGCTGTCACAAACACTATGAAGCCGTAAATACGATTTCTTTGGTCGGTAGAATTTAATAAGGGTTTTATAAATATGTGAGATTTTAATGACATTCGACTAAAGTGAACACAACTCGTGTTGGAGGCAGGGACGAATTATATATTTTGTTACATTTGGACTACCACCGATGACTGAGGAAAGTGGTACCTTTGGTACATCGGTAGGTACCTACTTTTCCATGAATTGGCCCTAAATCCGTCCCAGCCCCCAACACGACTCTTCTCGAAAAATGTGAGCCTATTTTTACATTTACAGATTAGTTGAATTTTCGTGTTCCTTAAATGACATTTTCAGATAAATAAATCTGGAATTAGAACTAGTCAAAAGAATAAAATTTAATTCCTATAGTTTATTATCTACAATTTAAGTGCATGGGGATAGGATTGTGGTTATCACTCTTAGACCAAATAATTGTATTATTGACTTACTACTGTGTTGATTTTATGGATTATTAGAGTGTACATTTTAATTTGTGTACATTCTGATTATAGAAGTGCTATTTTGATATGAATTTGTTTATTTTTCTATTTGACAAATTAAAAACGTATTTATTACGATAATAAAAATCATTGACATTTAGTGGAACTTTACTGGATAGTGTAAAAGTTAATAAATTAATTATAAACATGTTTTTTTGTTCAACTGTACGTTTCCCGAAAACAATATATGTATATATTATATTATATTATATTATTATATTTATTATATATTATATTCAAACATTGTTGGGTTATTCGTAACCCGGGAATGTTTGTCTTTCTTTTTAAAAAAAAAAAAATATATATATATATAATATTTTTTTAATCTCATCCAAGTGAAATACAAAGTTACTTTACTATACATACAATATCCAGAACAATATAGTGGCCAGTCAGCTCGAATTCGTTGCCGGAGCGCCCACATACATAAATAAAGATAGTGGAGAGGTTTGTTTTGAGCGTGAAGAGTTATGTACCTGAGGAGCGTTCTGGTCGTTATAGCAGGAGAACTGCGCCTTGGCCGGACTGACCTCCTGCCCCAAGGCCATCTGCACTATCTGCAGGAGGATAGTCATCATCAGGACCCGCGGGCCCAGCATCCTGGCTTCCATGTCTATTAGTGTCACGCACTGCACTCGCGAACACCGGCGCGACCGTAACTGACCGCGACGTTGTACTGTACTGAAACAAGCACAAGAAACTTAGAGCGTCCACAGCAAGCGATCACCAGAATAGTCACACCACATTCGCAAAAGCGCCAAACATTCAAAGAAACATTTTTTTTAGACAACTGTTTATCTTTTATTTGTTACTTTTACATTATTTTTGAGCACAGCCTTCGAGGAAGCGACGTCAACTCACACATGTTTTTTAGCCGGACGGCGATTAGCAGATTGGCGTCTAGTAGACAAAGTAGTTATCTAGTAAAAGTGTCTGGAGCCACTGAAACCGGTTTTATATGGTGCACCCCTCTTTTGTGGAGCTCCGTTATGAGGTGGTATTCTGTTTAGTTAAATATTTTGAGTAAGCCTAAAATGGTTTCTCAGAAGAAACCTTTGACTGAGGTGCAAAACCGTTTCGTTTGTGAAAATTGGAAATAGTTGACTAACTGACGGATGAATTATTGCCATGCTATATGCACAAGCGTAGTCAGGTTCTGAGAACGGGGAGCTGCCCACTTTTTCAAAATAGCGTGGTTACATTTCAAATAAATACATAGAGTAACATTCCGAAAAAACTATTTGAAACATTATCTTTACACATCTACACAGTTAGATCAATTTTAAATTATGTAGTAAAATAAAATTCTTTTAGAAGTGAGAAACATTACATTTTTATAATTCATTGTGTAATACAACACAATTACATCGATATTTAAATCGTGTAATTCTGTAGTGTAGTAGAAACATTTAGGAAGGGTACTTACTCCTTCCTGTGGTAATAGTGCAAGCAAAGTCACAGTTCACAAACACCAATTAAAAATAACTTTGTCGGTGAAAATATTATTTATTTATTATGTGCATCTATATAAAAAGGTGTACATATATTTTTTGGCATTGCCTGTCTCACTAGGAAAACTTGTGTCGAGATAGACTAGTTTAAAAATATTTTATAATATTAATAAAGTACATTTTTCAATAAAGCAAAAATATTTAACAAAAATTTTCAGGTTGGTAGGTAACAATAATGAGATAGAGGATTATATTTGGGTGAGGTGATTAATTATTGCACGACCTTTTTCGATGATCCATTGTTTGATAAGGATTTAATTGATTATTCGATTGTCTTGTTTTTTCAGGTAGGTTATTGTATATTTTAGACGCAATGTATTTGAAAAATCTTTGACCATATGTTGTGTTTGTATGAGTTCTTTGGTTTTGTGCCTCGTGTTTACAATATTTTGGGTATTTTCATAAAATGTATGTGTTTTATTTTAAAACAGATGAGTTAAGATAGTTTTTGTGTAAATTTGTCGAATATCTAATACATGGAATTTGTAGAATATATCTGCAGTACTTTTTATTAAAGGAACTGAATAACTTTCATAATTAATTTCTGTGCCTTCGATAATGAATCTATAGCTGATAGTGTTGCACCTCCTCATGCGATTATTCCATACTCAATGACAAAGAGAGTATTAAACAATTATCATAGATTTGTAGTGGTACGCAACTAATTTATTCGAACGAAATTCTACAAGTCTCGATTTTTCCAAGCAAGCTTCTTGGATGTTCTTTTATTTATTTGTTTGGAAAATTCTACATAGCAACCAAATTGTTCCAGAAGCTTCTTCACCTTTTAAAAGCGACAGCGTGAAGAAAGCAGTCAGTCAGTCATCAATCTGCCATCAGTTAACAAGGTGCTCAACGAGTGATAATCCGCGCACCTCACTTGCGCGAAGGACATTCTTCCCGGCTCTCATCATGGACTCCATAGGGATATCATCATAGCGCTTTGGCCCAGATCGCCGTCCCTGGCCAACGCTACATGGATTACAGCGCCCTGGTTCCAGCGTCTCTGACCAGCGCTTCATCCACGCTCCATGACCACCACGAGGACACGCAGCATCCTCACTGGTCAGCTCAACTCCCGCTCAACCGCCTACAAGGTCCACCGCACCTTCGGCCTTCCCGTCAGCACTGGAGTACTGATTGCCAAGATCGCCAGTGCCTGACAGACAACGAGTCTGGTCACCAGCGCCCGGCGTCGACTCACAGACCCGCGCTTGACCTGCCATCACCGCCAGCATCCGGAGAATACAACATCAGTCCTACGCCCATTCTCATCACGGCTACCTGACTCATCAAATAAACACTCTGACCTTCACAACATCTTTCATTCCGTGCCTCCTCACAAGATCACCAAAGATTTGGAGTCTAGGATGTTTCTTATGTTTTTGAAGAAATAAATATGTTTTCTGAGTTTATTCGTGATAAGTAGACAATGTGTATTCCACTTAAGATATTGATCAAACGTAAGACCAAGGTACTTGATATGGCCCGTTCGATCTAGGCAAGGACTTTGACACAATGTATCGTCAGTACAAGAACATTCATGTACTTTTATTTCAACATGTTGATTAGGTTGGCCAACGATATTCATACTAAAAGTAACGTATTTTGTTTTGGAAGTATTTAGTGCAAGAGAGTTAATATCTAGCCATTTTTTAACAGAGTTAATTGATTTCTCAGCCATTTTGTATTCATCTAACCAAGTGTCGGATTGAATTAGTAGCACAGTATCGTCAGCAAAACTTACAATTTTTCCATCTATCATTAAAGATCGTTTATGTAGATGAGAAACAAAGTAGGGCCTAAGAATATGAACTCACTCAGTCAAATGGCGACAAGCATACGAAGGTTTCTTTTTTTGGGGGGACGGGGTGAACCTCTGCCTACACTCGTGTCAAGATGAGACTTTATTTATTATAAAGAACCCCATTCACGTTGGCCCCTTCCATTGGGACAATATTGGCACCAACTCGCCAACGTGTGAACGCCGTCGCCAACGTTGGCCGGTCAAAAACAGTTATGTCGCTTAGGCGGCAAATGGAAAACGGTACATTATAAAATCGTTATATAAAATTTATTCGTGAATATGAAAATAAACTATACGGAGTGCCTGAAGTCTAGTCACCAAACACGGCTAAAGCCATTTCTGGCATAGTTTCATTTCTATATGGTGGACTTTCACTAGTGCGATACTGAGGGAATCTTCTATTCTGGAACGTGCCGCAAGTACCTATACAATATATTATTTTAAAATTGATGAATTGTGAAATAACACTAATTCATCATTTTTTTTTCAGTGTGCACGCACTATTATGCAGTATAGAGGGTAGAGCACGTACGTTTACATGAATTAAAATTAGTTTATGTTTTTAAAAGATTTATGTCATATGTACTCAAGGAACACGCTAAAAAAATAATAGTTATGTTAGAAATTGTACCTTCGTACGATGTTTGCCATTATTATGATCTGGAGAATTTTTAATATTTTCCCCTTCTGCACAGCAGTGACGGCTCGACTTTTGGGGGTGCTAGAGCACTAATATTTAAAAAAAGACATTATCTTTATTGCGGTATCCGAAAACTCAAAATCACCAGCTTTCACTGGTCTATTGGCTCTTAACATATATGCAAGTCTCCCTAAATGTCAAATCAACAAATTACAATCCGTTTTCAACGCCGCGGCAAGGCTTATCACCGGAGTATCTAAATACTCCCACATTTCAGAGCATCTCAAAAATCTGCACTGGCTCAAATGTCCTGAAAGAATCCAGTTCAAGGTATGCTGGATGGTATTTAAGTCACTTAACGGAATGGCTCCGGCTTATTTATCAGAATTGTGTATTCCAGAAGATTCCAATTCCCGACAGTCAACCCTTAGGTCAGCAACGTCATCAGCTATCGGAAGGTTGAAGGAACCAAAGCGCACACCAGATACTAAGTTCGGTGAGCGTGCTTTTGCCGTGTCAGGACCTAAAGCCTGGAATGGACTGCCACATGATTTGAGAATGATCGCAGACTCGACAGAATTTAGGTCTAAACTTAAAACGCACCTTTTCAGACAGTCGTATCCATAATTTCAGAAACCTCCACTTTCACAGTTGACGGCAATTTAAATTAACAAAATGTAAAAAATATTAAAAATAAAATAAAATAAATAAAAATAATAATTAAAAATAAATAAATAAAAATGATAACAACTAACAATTTGTAGGCTTTTAAGACAGTTAAAATACATTTTAATTAAAATAAAAACTATAGCAGACTTAAGATCATGCGACGACCAGTGTTTTTTGATATAGTGTCCTCAGCGTGCAGTTCTATCTTTTATAAGCATAAAATTTTAATATAAGTGTGTTTGTCGGAAGTGACTTGCCAGGTAAGTATGTTTTGGTATCTTTTCTAAATAACAAATGTAGATCCTAGGAAATAAATTGTACAGCGCCCTTGAGGTGATTTTTCACAAAAACGGCGCTCTACAAATTATCCAATTATTATTATTATTATTAACAACAGGCTTTATAACATTGAGGTTTAAAACTTTATAATAATAATTAATCTTTTATTTATTGTGAATTATATTCATATGTCGAGTACCTACAGATCCAAATATATTTAATGAATAGCCGCAAAAAAAATGCCAACAAAATCACGTGGCCGGCTCGCAGGACACCGGTTTAGCACGTATGATTTTAAAAGCGCTGCACACATGGAACAAATCCATTCATTTTAAAGCAGACTTAGGTATATGACTGTCCTTGTTTTACCAGGCAGACTAAAGCGGAGTGAAAGGGATTGATGAAAACACGTATTTTTAAGAGAAGACATTTGAAATGCCGCGTTCCCGCCTAGCAACAGAGTTTGACAAGTAATAAGGCACACAGTAAAAATATGAAGTGTTCAAATATGCCTAAATAACCGTGGAGAGAGAATAGAATCACTTTTTTAGGCGGTGTTCTATTTTATTTTCTGCTCTGAAGAAAATAGCGATAAAGCAAAATGGAAATTAAATAAAAGCTACTAGCAAATGTTCGGTTTCCTTATTGTAATTAATAATTAGGTATTGATGTTAATATTATAATTGTTGTCGTAAGCCGTACTTTGCACGAAGTTGATTGAATGTCTGCCAACAAAACATTCCTCTTCCATATAAGCACATACATACCTGTATGCAATGACATTACTAACTTACCTGTAAGAGGGTGTTATGGACCAGCCTTTAATAATGTAATAATAAACGAAATGGTGTATGGAGAATTGCAATAATAGTTGAACAATTAATAGGAAGACATAGCGTACGATTATTTGCCTACGCCATATGATGCATATTTTCAAAAGAGTTTGGAGTCATACAGCTTGTGACTAGTGACTAGTAATCTGGTTTTCACTATTTGCGACCTGTTTAAGGTAGGTAACTTTGAAAATCCTAAAGGGTAATGGTCAATCTTGTGAACCACGAGGTATGAGGTTTGTTAGAAAAGTTTATAGCTTCATCTTCATATTTTGGCCACCTCCAAAATTAAGTGCGTCATGCTGTAAAACCCGACTAATCTCAAGTAAGTATTTGACATTCAAAATATCTATTCGCTATCGAGAAAGAAGTGAATTTTAGAGAAATATTGAAATGACGTTATAATTAATTTGTTTGCTTTCAAGAAAATCATTGAAGCGAAACAAATATCTGTCTATTTGATTCAGGCCAAATCAAGAGTCGGTATAAAGTATTACAGAAGACTATGTATGTGATGGGGTACGAATGCGAATGAAGCAAGGATGTCTACAAATCCAGATATAAATATTCTCATTCGTCACTGAAAGGCCTAAATTTTAAATAAGTAGGTAGGTACCTAGTTTTTTTACGTACATGTAAGTAGGTACCCCATTTTATTCGTGCTCCAGAAAAAGTCGATTGCGCCTATCTACTTTGACCTTTGCCATCAAAAATGATAAAACTATAATCGACATGGCACTGAGCTGGAATCCCAAAACGAGTCTTCTATTAACTATTTACAAATTCTGCACTTTTTCTATTATATAAAATTATTGAAGAAAGCAATTACTCTGTGGCTTTAATATAACCTAGACTTGTTGAAACACATGTACGAGTATAAATCATAATAAAGTGGTTACAACAAAGTAACTGTTCACACAAATATAAAATAGTCGGTTTTATCGAAAATAAGTATAGTAGGGGAGAAGTTGCATGGAGGAGCCGGGTTTTGGAGAGGCCGGTAACTCCCAAACGCATCGACTACCGACGACGGATTTGAATTTTTATTTTTGTATCAATATTGTCAGATGAATATTTGTTATTACTTCTTTTCCCTGACGTTTGACAGTTGGCAGACAAAACGTAAAAAAATGTGTGTTCCGTCGGAGTTTTCGCCGCCAAAAGGTAATTTTCTGATTACAACCTTGTTGACTTATTTTTTTTTACAAGCCTTGGAGACTTTTGCATGTATACATTGTTATAGTTGTTCAGGAGTACAATAATAAGTGTATAGTACGAGTACATAACATAATATACTGGCTATGAATAACATAAGCAGGTACCTAACCTACAATACCTCTTAACTGGAGAATAATCGTATATAATAACAAGAGTACAAAATAAGTAGGTACTATAAAAGTAGTTACAGAGATTAGTTATTGTTACATAATCTGTGGTGAGTTGAATCTGTTGCTGCATCAACCAATAAAATTAGAATATTGTTTTATCTACAAATTAAAATAACATAATTTAGATGTTCCTAATTACTCAATAATTAGTATGCAACAGAACCCTATATATGTACAACTACACATACAGATAATCCAGAAGTTTCAATTGTTCCTATTATATATATATAGTTACCTTTTGCATAATGTTATTCAATTTTCCTTATAAATATATTTTGTAACCATAAGTACTTATATAACATCACTGTACCCACTTATAAATATTCAATAAAAAATAATATAATAATATTGTTTTACCAACGGTGTTGGTATTACGAAATTTGAAAAAAAAATAGAGTAAAGATTAAAAGAGAACTTTTTTGAGTAAATTTTTGCTTTATAAGTATATTTTGTGTTGGCAGCTTATTTTTCTTTAAATAATACAAACATGGCGTAAGGAAAAAAAAGTGGCCCCTACATGCCACCTCTCCCCTAAATACTTGAACTATGAAACTTTTTTTTTAATGAAAGATGAAAGCGTAAACGCACAAACGAGCTTACAGATGGCATATCTCATGGCTGAGGAAAAGTATTTTGGCTGCAGCACAACTTCTCCAATAAGAGAGTAGAAGGTGTTTTCTGTATTGGTACTCTATTTTAAGACTTTGTGTAGTTTTGCAATTCCAGCCTTACCGTCTAAATACTTTAAATTAATGAAATTATTTTATTTAGGAGCAGGTTCATTGGTATTGAATTGGTACCCATGTGTATCATTTAAGTATCACTATTTAATAGGTGCCCAGTGGCGTATTAGAACGGTCCAAAGACTCGATAGCGTAAAAATGAAATTCAATTTAGAGTATAAAAATTCACCATTATGTAATGCAGTACAAATTATTTCGAAGACCAGGGGGTAGGATGTACAGGGTCGGCCTAGTATTGGGATGATTTATATTTTTGTGTAGCACCGGAGCGAACGGCTCCAATCGCGTCCGCACGGGGCCGGCCCTGGATATATAGCATATAACGCAAAGTGTACGTGGGAGTATACTTATTTTTAAACCTTTATAAACTTAGTTACACGTAGTTAATTAGGAAACGCAAGAGATTTGAGATTGTACTCAAATAGTTTTGACATTTTTGCCCATACACTGTTGAGTTTATCTCGACAACATTCAAGATGGCCGCGCGCCGGAAGCAAACAGCGGGAAATGGACCGATAGCAATGTCTGATAAGGGCGGCAGGCAGCTCCTAGGCGGACTAAAGATAATAGGACGCGCTCATTACCATTATAGCTATTCCCATTCTTGGAATGCTTGCCATAGAGCCGGTGACGTCATACGGGGTCACGCTAACGTAGGCTGAGCCAGATAAGCAGGGGTCAGGCCCAGAGTCCGTAAATTTGTACTTTTATAAGCAGACATTACGAATGAAGTAGTGCGCGGTGTGCGGTAGGAAGGAGATAGGATATACGTAGGATGGATGGAGGATGAATATAGGATTATTTTAGGATGGAGATGGGATGTAGGGTGGAGGTAGGTTGAATGTAAGATGGAGATAGGATGGGTGTAGGATGGATGTAGGATGGAGCTAGGTTGGATGTAAGGTAAGGTAGGATGGAGGTAAGATATATGGGGCAGACAGAAAGGATAGACTACCATACAACTAGGTCGCGGCACACACTCCTCGCTTCGTTCACATTCGTATGTTGTCCCATACTTACCTATAAATAATAATATTTTCTTAAATGACCCGTTCTCATGTGAGAATATTAATGTCAACTGTTTACAAAACATTGGACTGGCGTTTGGCGTACCCCCGAATGTGCACCGGTGCCGAAAATAAGATGTACTTGTGCCTAAATGAAGAAAATGGATTGAGCACTTGCAGCAAGATAATGTTATTTTACATACCCTTACAGCAAATAATAAGAATAATAATATTTGGCCGATTTATATATCGCCGTTTTCGTGAAAAATCAACTCAGTGGCGCTGTGTAAGTGGGATATTATTAGTTAGTTTAAATTGACAACAAGTATTTATTTTTTAAATACATATAAATATAATTTATACGAAATTAGAGAAAATATTTTCAATTTTTTTTCGGAAAAAATGGAAACTTGAGGTTGGACGTTGGAAGCTACATTTTATCTAAATTTTCTGACATCTAAAAATAATCTTTTAAGATTTTCTCCTACGATCAAGGTACTTATAACTTTCTTATTTGTGGTGGTAAAATTCGGAATTGTTAATTATTTTCCTAATTTACAATTATTGTAACTATGTATGATGGGCATCGAAATATTCGTATAGGTCTTACTGTACATATTTGTTGTTTTCACTCTTGATTTGTAGAACTCCTATTGTACTATTTTTTATATTTATTAAATTTGGTATATCATCACAAAGTTAGCTTTCCGACCGATCTAATTATCTAATTAATTTTCTGTCCTACCCCTTAGAAAGTGAAAATTGTATCAAGTACCTAGGTGAAAAGAGTTGTAATTTTTTGAGATGGAATAACTATATCGTATATTAACAAATAATATCAGGAGGATCACCACCAATATTATCAAATAAAAACTGTCTATTTTGCCTTTGTCCAATGTCGACTTTCTTATAACATAGTGTGCTGGGTATATTCTGCCCAATTTAGACCCAATAAATATTGCTCACAAGTTGATTCGTAAAGTTATGTACAAGGAAAAAAATACGTTATCCATCCAACCTACTTTACGAGAAATCTAAGGTTATGTAAGTATAACTGCTTTACATCACTCCATTACTTGGTAGATGTTTAATTCAATTTTGTACGTGATTTATGTAAGAATAACAATAATAAAACATAACGGAAAAGTAAATTTTTATGGTAAAACAAAATTTAAAAAAATGCGTATTACTATAGAAAACATGTTAGAAATAGAAATAAAGATAAAACTTAATAAATTATGTAGTTAAAACTTTTTTTTAAAACAGTGTTAGGAACTCATGTATTCTTTAAAGAAGGCTCGTCCCCTTTCAAATAGCCAATGTTGAATACGGATAGTAAAAAGGGATATAGAATTAATTGTCTTTATATCGGTTTTAACGCATTGTATATTTCTGTACCCGAGAAGCATACGGATGCAAGTCCAAAAAGCTAAATGTTCAGGAGAGCCAAAATACTTTTTTTCTGTATGTTTGGTCTCATAACTTTTGCGGATATTCATGATAATTGATTTTTATTTTTATCCTATTGAATCAATTAATTTTGTATTGAAAATGAGAAAATAAAATAAAATATTTTATATGCAAAGCCTAAAAAAAATGTTTTAAAAAAAGCATTGTGGACTTGATTCCTTCTGCTTCAAAATGATATTGAATATGATGATATGACACATGGTATATTATAAAAGGATCAATGTTGAAAACTTCATTTGGAAGTAAAATAATAACTATATAACAGGTAAATATAAATATCTATTTTATTTATATTTATATTTCCCTATAAATAAAATAGATATTTATATTTACTAGGTAAATATAAATATAAATCAAATAGATATTTTTATTTTATTTATAGGTAAATATAAATAAAATAGATAAATGTTGAAATTTTATTTGGAAGTAAAATAATAACTATATAATAGGTATATATAAATATCTATTTTATTTAATTATAATTATTATTACAAATTATTGGTATTTTCCATATCTTCGTCATCTGACAGAGAAAAAAAAGATTTAAAAAAATAAGTGTAAAAAAAGTGCAGTGGCTCTGGTACCCACTGTAACATCTTTTGTAGAACACCAAAATTTGGTGTATTTAATGCGATTGGATTTGTATTTACCTCGGGCAATACCTCCGGGGTGCTCAAAACGGTTCCATGATAAATCGACAATTCAACACCCCTTTAAAAAGTGATATAAAGTCATTAGAAACGATGAAAAAAATAAATTAAACCTAACCTAACCTACTTAACCCACTTAATAACTTGTTTCATCACTTTTCATGACTTTATATAACTTTTTAAAAATGCGAAATTATCATGAATTATCATTTTGATGATTTATCCGGTCGCCGCTCAAAACACATCTCCTTTTTCTTCTAATATAATAATATTTAAATTCAGTTTCCTTAGGAAACCCTCACCATTCATATTCTTCTTTCGATACACAAAAGTTGATTGTGAACCACTTTAAAGGGAATTTAAATATTTGAAATATTCTTAGTTCATTGAGTGTACAATGTACTGATTATTAGTTTTGCAATATCTGATGAATTGTTCCCGTTAATTTTTTTTGTCGTGCGGTAAAATATTTGGAATTGGGTAGTTTTTTTTTGCCCTTTCAATCGCTGAATGGACAGAGTCTACTTCCAGGTGAGTGTGACTACGTAATAAAAATTTAAGATGAATGATCTTGAGGTTTTTATTTTTTTTTAAAACCTGCCATACGTAGGATATGGCTATTGTTATATTTCTATTTTGACCTGCACAGTTGTCAGACCATACGGTTATTTCTTCAAAATTATCCCCCATATCGCTGAATATCCACTTTAAGAGGCAAGAAGCTACTTCATTTGCCCCCTGTTTTCCATCCCTATATAGTCCATTCAGTAGTATAATGATGAGGTAAGGTAAATGTAAGTAAATAAATAAATAAGTGACATGGTCAGGTCTTCAATAATAATATCACCACCTATGTTTCCATCAGTCTCTTAAGAAGAATTCTGTTTCTTGAGCCTCGTCATACATTCATACACGGAAAAATACTCTTTTTCATCGTTATTTATTGCAGGAATGCAATAAATAATTATGAGAGCACTGGGATTGTTCTGTTTAGTTCCACAGAAAACATAGAAATTAGAGGCAGAAGGACGCAAAATGGACTTGAGTCTACATTCGAATGTTTACTTCCATGGAAAGCGTAGTAATGTTAGAGGCAGAAAGATGCAAGTCCAATGTACATCTTTATGCTTGTACGATGTAATGGTTCTGGCATGCTTATATATTTTTGAAAATACCATAAATATTCAAGATAGGGCTTGCATCTTTCTGCCACTAATGAACATGATAATTTACTTCATGTCTTCATCAAAAACTCATTTCTTCAAATTTTGGACTTGCATCCGTATGCTTCTTGGGTACAGATTTTAGGAGCGATGAACCAGAATTGTCGTTGAGCGAATGTGGTTCTAGTTTTAGGGACCACGCATCTCAGGTTTGATGAAAAGCGGATGTGTGAATGATGTTGTGGAAATACCAGCAGCTTATTTTTCCGTATGTAGCACAAGCTTGTCTTAGTAGATAACTGGCAAATATCTAAGACCATAATTTTAGCAAATAGTTCGTTTGATGGGTGGGTAGATTGGCATTTAAAAATAAGTCTCAAAATTAGTTTTTGTACTTTGATAACTGAATTTATAATAGATTCAGCTCAGCCACCCCATCCCACAATACCATATGTGGATACACATTTTAAAAGGGCAAAATAGACGCTTCTTACGGCCGCTGTTCCCAACTTTTTAATCGTTATCTAAGTTCAAATCTTTGTTTTTGCTCAGCCAAGCGATTTTTAAGCATTTTGTAGGGAACGTTCGATTTGCGTTGTTCCTAATCATTTTATCTTTGAAAATCTTAAGTAGCCCCACACACTACCGCACATTACCATAGACAATAAAATGACATCAAATTAAAAACTTTCTTTGTTAAATTAATATTAAAGAGTTAATTATTGTAGCTCTTATTAATACACATTACTTCTTTTAAATACCGTTATTCATAAACTGGTATTTCATATTTTTAAACTAACGTATATAATATATTAAAAATAAAGTGACAACATGAACGTGATGCCACAATCGGGACTTTCCATTTCATTTGGCAGATCGACGTAAGTTTTTTCGACGTAAGTAAGTTTGAAGTTGGACCTAAGAGAGCAGAATATATGGCAGAGCTTACGGAGTCTTTTTATTGTGCAATTTATATGAGCCTCCCAGCGTAATTAGCCGTTTATGATTATTCTCAAATATTTACGTCATTGAAACCTGTTATTACAAGAGAATTACACGAACTTAGGTTGCATTTAATGAAAAATGCTTGTTTCAGAAGTATATTTTGGAAAATTACATTGCTTCTGCCCAACTTGGTCCTGAAAAAACACACCAGTGGTTGCCCACCTTATCGTACCCAGTGTTGAAATTTCATTAGATACAGAAGAGAAAACAGCTACATCATGCATTGAGCACTTTCAGATATGTACAGAAAAGTGCCTGTACGGGCCAATCTACGTACCTTAATTTAACCTTCATTTTCCTACATATTGACAAGAAGTCATACAACAGTTTCCTCGTTTGGGCGTAAGATGTCGGTAATGTACTAATACTGAGAATACAAAATAATATTATTTCTTGAAATTTTTACACAAAAAACGATTTCCATTTTGGTATTAAATAACTTTATAACTTAAATCTGAAAAGGAAAATACTTTTTTTTTCTTCACTTTGTAGTGTTGGTACTCGGTACATAATAGTATACTTCATGTGCTGAGGCCTACATTTTACAATCAAGATCTACTTTAAACATGTTGAATAATAATAAAGTTAAGTCTTATAGTTTTGATAATGTTTGGTTACTGAAAATCAAATAAATTTTATTTAGGTAGGTTGGTCGGTACCTACTTCCTACCAGGGGGATAAAATTCGAATTGTGGAATTTTTCAAAACATATGAATCTCAAATAAATGTCAAATAGTAAATTATAGATATTATTAGAGGATATTTGCAAAGTGATTAGATTATCTATGTGGCTGTTAAGGTTTTTAGGTTAGTTTTTCGAATAAACGTTTTGTTTAATTAAGGGCGCGTTAATATATTCTAGTAGGTAATACTAATACAAGTGGAAAATCGGCTTATAATATAAACTTCCGTATAGGTATAGTATATATCATTAGTTTACAGAATATAACATAGCTTAGTGATTATTGTTACAACATTGTGTCCGTTTATACAGATGTACATCGCCACTTACGACAAATAATCTATAAGACGAAAAACTTACACTAATTCAAGTCAATAAGGTTTTTTAAGAAATTGTTTGGTGGTGAACCGGTAAGCTGGTGAAGCTGATTAAGTGATACCTAATTACCGTAGTCCTAAGACAAAACGATGAAGAGATCGCAAATTAACATGATCATAATACTGGCTCACACAAAGAAGAAGAGAACGGAAGATACTCTCAGTGAAGCCCTGGTTGACGTAAAAGCCACGTTTCCAGATTTAGCTATGCTTGGTGAGTGGATCTAATATTTCTTCATACGCCCTTTTAGGAAGGTACATAAAAAAGTATTGAAAATTATGCAAACCGTCATCTGTTACTATTTTGGGTAAATATGGATTTTATGTTAAAAACACTGTAATAATAATGAGAAGTAAGTATTTTAGTTTCCGGAAATTGAAAATAATGTATTTTTATTGTTATTTCGTTAAATTTTAAATCAATTATTAACTTCAAAGTTTTAAGTTTGATTTTTCTTCTCTTATTTATACCAAAATATGAAACTAGGATCCTGAAATTGGTTATTATGTTGTTAGTTTTGATTTAATTAAAAATAAATAATACTTACAAAAAACTATTTTATTATTATTATCTCAAAACTTGGCGTGAATAAAAGAACTCGCAAATAAAATAAAAGGCATTTTTTTTGCGATGTATTTTTCTTATATAAATCAAAACAGGCGGCTAGTGTTAAGCGGGAATTTAAACCTTATCGCCATTTACACAAGGAATGTTATTGTTAGCGGCCCGATTCCAAGTGTTACACGACGTGGTGAATAGTAAAACAGTATGTTATGCCCTAATAATAAAAATAAAATTTAAAAAAATCAATCTTCGCCATGTTCCAGCAGCGAGAGTCGCGATTAAAATAAGTCGTGTTTTTCATTTCTGAAATTTTTTTGAATAAAACTTTTTCTTATTAGTTTTTCTGTAAGACTCGATCAAAGGTCTCATGCCTCATGACGGTCATCGTTATCACATAAACCTGTTCGTTTAATTTGTTACTTACTTAGGTCGTTGGTTGATTATATTAATTTCGTTAGAAATGTCTTTAATACCTTGGGGTTTTCATTGATGTAGATACTAATTAATTAGGGTTTTTGAATAGTGTAGGTACTCATTAGTGTTTTTACTAGTATTGTATCATTATTTCCGTTGAATAATATTTTTTATTAGTGATTTCGTTCATCATAAAATATGCAGTCGTTTGATGTTATTAAATTCTTTATTTGTGTAGAAAAACTTAAAACACCCATTTCACTATTTGTTCTAATGCCATTTACTATGTATTATTGCAAAAATATTATTCATTAATATGTTTTATATGTTACGCATTTTAAATGAATAAATTGTGAAAATTTGTAATAAAAAATAAATGTTTATTTGTATAGCGCGGTTTTTGTCAAATAAAAAAAATCAAAACAAATTACACGGAAACTGTATTAATAAACAGTTTTTTTTTAAATTATTTATAGTTATTATTAATTACTATTTTATTATTCTCCTCGAGGCCCCTCATTGATTTTTTTGTATCAATTATTTGCTAAATAATTTAATGTTATAAAATTGAATAAATTCCGCAGTTTTTTTGAGTATGCGAATATTTTTTTTAAAAGTCCTATTTAGCGCCAAATGTGGCGCGCGCGCTGCAGTGACAGGTGTGTGTACTACAGGCTGTTCGACGAATGGAGCACGGCAGTGCTTCGTAACCCCATTTCAAAATAGATTTTGAAATGGGGTTATTGTTTATTATTGTTTTTTCTTGTATGATTCATACTTGCATACTTATGTTTCTATAAAATAGTATTTTTTTAGTTCTTTTATGTTATCTTTATTATTATTTTATGTATAACTACCACAACACGGGTATTAGCCTAGTATAGTAGTTAAAAAAATGTAACATATAAACATTTATTAAATAATAAAAAAAATAAAAAACTGCGCGCATGGATTCATAATTGATTATCATTCCACATTATAACTGTTGACATTGTTTTACAAAGTTGCTTATATTTTTGTTGATTTTTCGTTGATTTTTGTTGATATTCTGTTTCTATAATTATATGTAATTTTCTCATTGTACAATATTTTGTAGTATTTTTGAAAACATTATTTTTCCATTTTTGTAACTAGACATATTATTATCTATATATTATATAAGCACATAGACTAGCTCCCCAGTTTGACCCGAGAATATTTCTCTACAAATTGGGTAAACAAAAAAAGTGATGTCTGATATGAAATGTAATATATTTTTATCTCTTGTGAATGTTTACTTTTTTTTTCTAAATAAATAAAAATAAAAATATATATTTATAATATCTACACGTTAACCGTAAGTTTTTATTTTTCATAATAATATCTCCATATCAACAAAAGTTGAGCTTGGAGATTTTTCATCATTAACTCTAATCAACTTCCATTTATCTTTAACTAGAAGCGTGAATATCCCATCTTATAATGATTTAGGGATTTTTCACAATTTTTTAAACTTTTTATGATGATTTTTGATTCGCGGTACACCGGTTTCGGGGAGCTGAAGTTTGTAAAAAGGCGGCCGCAAGACGAACTAACCATTTGCCCATTTTGTGGCGCCTATAAAACCGGATCCAGCGAATTAATAAGGCAGCCTAAACAGCGACTAACGAATGAACGTGGTAGCCAAGGAACAAATAATGAACAAAAAAACATCATTAATATGGACTGACGAACGAACGAAGCGTCTCAAAAAGGAAGTGACGACTGAACGAGACGGTTCAAAGAAACCTTTTTGTGTAATCTGGCAACACCGATACCAACAGTTGCTACGCCCCGACATGATTGAAGAATGTAATAAAAAGCGATTATGATTGGCTTAGAATTGATCTTAAGGCTGTGTGGGTCTTTGGCTTTTCGCGCTGGTGCCTTTTAATGTGCAGAAAACCCTCTTTTTCTGCGGGTTTGAGTTTCTGCAATGTGGCGTGAATGGCAAACCGTCGATAATGAGACTTGAAGCCAATATAAAATCAAGGGTTCATCAACTGAACTGTAAAAAAGACATACATAAAATAAAAGAAATACTCGAGAGAAAAGAAGATTAACAGCATTCGACATAAGTGACTGACTGAAGTTATACATAAAATAAAATAAAAACACGAGAGAAAAGAAGATCGACAGCTTTCCACGTAGTAAAAATACAAATGATATACATATTTTATGAAAACAAAAATAGGTAGTTCATTTAATTCAACTACTGTTAATTATTTATGTTAATGGCATTATACAAAAATTAATGGTAAAATAATATCTTACGCTGACGACACTGTCATAATAATTGAAGGCACTGACTGGAATGCTGTTAATAACCTAGCTAATTTAGTCAGCGGAGAAAAAACATTGGCAATTTTCATAGACTTGATAAAATGCTTTTGATATTGGTATGAAAATGGCTTTTAAAATTGGGATTTCAAATTTGAAATTATACTTTATTCCTACATTATGTATAAACTTTGAAACTAATACACAAAAAAATAAAATAATAATGATAATAATATTTTGAAAAACTGGTTCGATAATTACAACATGTAATTATTGGCGGGGGAGGAACATAGGAAAATATTTTATATTCAAAATAGTTGAAAGATTGATAATTAAGGTAATCCTGAAAAAACCATCTACATTTTCCACCGAAAATCTCTTTTTAATATTTAATGTAACCACAATATACAAAATGTAAAAAAAAAACCAACAACAAATTTTTAAGGAAAAGCAACGTACGATTCGACATGTCAGCAAGATACCAGAATAATATTCAAAATACCTAACTCTATCTACGTATAACTTACTCCAGAATTTCAGCTAAAATTGAAAAATTATCATAGACTTATTATTATTTTTTTTTAATCTTAAAATATATTATTGATAAATCTAGCGTTTTCTTACTCTTCATGTTGTTATTGTTTAAAATATTTTATTAATTACTTATTCGATTTGTTTTATAATTGAGCTAGAATTCCTTCACCAGACGCAAGAGCCTTGTCTCTTTATGTTGGGGAAAGGCTATTTTTTGTTTTAAAACATTGTATATTTATTGTAAAAAATAAAAATATCAAATAATAAAACAACCAAATAAAAATATTTTTGAAATTGAAAACAAAAATCGGTAGTTAATTTAATTTTACTGAAAATAAAGTGTTTAATGAAATTTTTTGTTGTGTATCAGCAAACAATAGCACGTTCTAGGCTATGAACTATAAACCGAGATTCATGAAAACATCCCAATTATGTTAATTTTTTTTCTCATTTTATGTGAATTTCCTTTGACATTAGTGTTTCTAGAGAACATGTGAGCTCTTTTTGGATAAATCGACCTACAAATAGTTTAGGTTTAATGTATTGTAATACTGTTTTCTCTCTGGTACGTATAAACGAAACAGCGGATATAAAAACTACAAAAATTCATGCAGTTGTAAAGCTACCACGATATTGGCGCTGCCGTACTAGCAGAGCCGCCAACCGAATGCCAGCAAACTGTAATTTCCATAGTGATGTTTGGGAAGAAGCTGTCACTGCGGTTCCACCGAAAAATAGCCGGCACCGATCCATCTTTTCAAATTTTTCGCGCCATTTTGTTTTATTTGTCTCCTCTAGTACTAAACATGTTGAAAGGATTTGTAAAAAATTCTTTGGTCTTATTGTTGATTTTATTTAGTGAAATCCAAAAATAACTTTATTTTTGGTTAAATAACTTAGTGAAATACAAAAATAACTTTATTTTTGCATTTCACTACGGGAATATAATATAAATGTATATTAGCAAGTTGTTTTTAGTACTATATCGGAATATATTTTTTCCGGTAACTAATAGGTGATCAAATATGTAAAAGGTTCGGTTAGGTAGGATGGTTTAGGTGAATCTAGTTTTTAACCGTATTTGGTGAACAGATCTAAACAGTATCTCATAACCTCGCAACCTTCATCTTTTTCATATATTTCCCTGCTAATTCCCTACCCTCCCTGCTACTGCCTTACAACATATCCCAAATTGGTATTACCGTAGTGCTACTGACTCCAGGCAATCGGAACACTTGTGCAGTAATCACATTACATATAAATAAAAAAGGTACACACCCTTACTCACTTAATGAAATGATTTCAGAATCCGAATCCATTTCAGCAATATTATTATGGAAAATTATATTTATTATTATTAATTTAATCATTTTACTTACTCACTTTTATGTTTTATTCTGTCACACCACGGACATGTGCTTAGTATGGTAGTCGAAAAATTCAAAATAATGTAATGAACTGTTTTGATGTACCTACTGAATAGGAGTTTTAAAATTATTTTGATAAAACCACCCAAAAAACACATAGATAATACAATGTGTTTTACGGGGTTTAAAAAACCGCCATTAAAAAAAACGTCCCCGTTTCAAATGAACCGGTTCCCGGAAACATGATTTCGAACCATTTAGTCACCGCTATGTCACGGTGACAATTTGAGCGGGAAAGCGAAATCGGCCATCTCTATTTGGGCGGCTTTAGTATTTCAGTAATTTAGTATCCTGACGTTTGCCCGTTCGTGACGTCAAACGTCCGTGTCCGCCGTATGCGCCGCTCTGTGACGTGAAAACAGAACACTGAGAGTCTCGCGCGTCGTGAGTGATTTTGAGTCATGGCTCTCGCTTGAATTAAACTTACTTCGTGGTTGGTGATGGGTTTATATAATGCATATTAAAGTTTAAAAATCAAAGTTCTTAAATAATTAAAAAAAACCTCGCGATGTCGGAGTCGGCCCCCCTTACTACAGCTATTAGTGAGTGATAAATGTGTACACAAGTTCATTCCGCATTAATTCTACTTCAGTTTGTTAAAAATGTATATATCTATATATGTTTTTTTAATTAGAGTTTAATTTTGCGTGCGTAGATATCCTGGAGCTCGCGCATCATGAGTACCAGAACGGGGAGTATGAGGCGGCCGAGCTGCACTGCATGCAACTGTGGCGCCAGGAGGCCACCAATACCGGCGTCCTGCTGCTGCTGTCATCCATCCACTTCCAGTGTCGCCGTCTCGACCGCTCAGCGCACTTCTCCACGCTGGCCATCAAGCAAAATCCGCTGCTGGCCGAAGCCTACAGGTATGTACAAATTATTATATCAATCCTCACTACATCTGGTCAACATAAATAAAATAACGGGTGGAATTTTTTTTCTTTTATTGGAATTGTTTTCGTATGACAATGACAAAAATAAATATCTGCCTAAGTTGTGTACTTATTCACTGACATCCAATGCATAATAATAATCGCCGGCAAAATGGCGTCGCCTGCTGAGTGCTGACCTTGTGAACATAATACATTTTGCTTGTGTATCTCCGCCGGCTGGGGCTAACCGAGCCCGGGGTCTCACCCTTCCGAGGGGAGTTCGCCCAGGTACACATCTGTTTCATGAAACACGAAATATGTGTTTTATAAACAAAGAAAAAACGTCATAATGCTGTTATTTTTAGCGTTTTATCTTTTGCTGCCGACATTTCTGTGGAATCTGTTGATTATCTGCGAATTCCTATTATTTACTCGGTTTTTACAAAAACTCGTCATAATAAACCAAAATTACGGCAGCGCGGTTTTTATATGAAGAAGAAGAATGTATTTTTGAAATAAATTATTATCGTTTTGTTCCCGTGAACTGTTCTGAATATTATCTGCCTAACTCTGCGGGACACTGCCCGGTGAGATATTTCTTATACCTATACATAATATTAATAACCTCTTCAAATATGTGGCTATTCAGATCTGGTCACCAAACACTTAGTATTTTTCCGGCATACCTACTACATGATATTAACGAAGATAAGATCCTTATCGCTCTGTAATGTGCCACAATATAATTACAAGTCAACATAGGCCTCACCAGTGGCGTGCGTAGCTCTACAACCGAAGGTAGGCTGTGGGTAAATTTTCAAATTCGAATTTGAATTATTGTGCGTTGAATATTTGAATATGGAATTTTACTTTATCACCTTTCGCTTATTATTGTTAGCAAGTGAATAAATGAGCAAAAAATTTCCTACATTGGAATAAAGTCTTCAATTAAGTAAATCACTTCGAATGTTTTTGTGTTATTCATGTATCAACATAATCTACTTTGGGCATGAAGGCATAAACTTACGTCAAAATAGTATGATGTTGCGTAAAAATATGAACATTAAAACTTTCCGAAAGACGTTAATAGTAAAAGTGATAATTTAAATCACATAAACATGTTATTATCATACCTACACTGATTACTGAATAGTGAACCATTTTACTTTTCTAACAAAAATGTTCTTATTTAGTTACTAGATACACAAAGAAGTTACTAGGTGATGTAGAAAATAATACATACATTGATTGATTTTAAAACCATTGGAAAATGGCGATAATTTTTTTTAATTGCAACATTTTTAAAAGTGATCTTAAGTCATCAACACAAATTAAAGACTGGTATCACTTTTCAAGTCTTTAATTTGTTAATCACGTAACGGAAATCTATAACGAGGGATTACAAATGTTGGAATTTATACCGTTAGCTAGGAATTTCAACAATATTAAGTTATTAAACTGTTTGTATTTTGTCTTTCTTACAATTGAACTTTAGCTCTATACTCCCATCTGGAACCCACATTATAATATTCATGTTCAAGTTATTGAAATAATATAAAATACATTCTGACGCTTTAATAAGTATTCCAGCAAATTTTTTGAACTGCAGCACTCTTATATGATAAGAATATGCTTTATGTAACACTCTTTTAAAAATCATAATAATATATTGTCAGATGGAAGGATTTTCACTGACTTTCTATATAAAATTATTAATAATGCATTTGATGGTCCATAATTGCTTGCATTGATAAGCTTTCGGTTTCTACTACGCGATACTATAAGTCGGGTTAAATTTCGGTGCAGAAATTCTAGGACTAACTGCCATATGTATTCCTCTGTATCCAGAATACTAAAGGAAGAAAATAATTATACTGAGTCAGTAGACGTCTTCAATTTGTCACTAATTAAATATAAAATGTTGGTACCGAGGCAGTAAAACCTCCTAAAAAGGGTGTTATTAAATAAATAAATAATTAAGCTAAAATAATATGTATCTTCAGATACTTAATCAATTTTTACCCAAAATAACAATGCATATATTATTGTAGGGTATTTTGTAGTTTAACCGTTATGTATTAACTCTTTCCCCAAATACTAGGAATTTAAGAATAGCAGGTATAAATAGGTCTATTAAGCTTAGTTGACTTCATCACAGTACTCACACAGATGCATAACTTACGTACAGCGTGTTTTTTTTAGATTGGAAAATATAAACAATTAATGATTATTTAACAATTGAGAGATCGAAGCCAAAGCGTGTTGAAGTCGGCTGTATAGAATGTTTTTTGATACGCTAATTATTGTTTTATTCCATTATTATCACTGAAGGTTATTTTGATATATTTTTAATTATTTTTGGAATAACTCAACTCAAATTGATATATAATGTTCTTATTTAGTTACTAGAATATAATTATAAAAGGCAGTATAGCCGTTTATGTATTTAAATTAAATTGAATTAAATAAATAATCATGACAATATTAGCGATTCAAACGAAAATTTTAAACAGAAAATAAATAAAAAAAGATTCGGTGGCCTCTAGGAATGGAACCTATGACCTTAGCCTTGCCGGGACAGCAGAGCCCCGGTAAGGCTGATAAATTGAATAGATTATCTGAATGTGGTATTCTTCAGGACTCAATTCAAATACGAATAAACAACGACAAGGTACGCGCCCTTAGAATATTCTAACACGGTGAACATTCTACTTACTTTCCCTTTTCCGTTAGTCACATTAAGTATGCGTAAACGAGACAAGGGACATCGCGCATACAGGGATATTAAAATATATTTTTAAATAATTAGTTTAATGGAAAACATATTCATAGATATGTTCATGTATTATCAGCGTCATTAATTGTCTATATCCTATATTTATTAGTAATATACGTAGTCCAGTGAATAAATGAGATGAAAAGTCAAATAAACAAATTGTAGCAAAACTGATGGTATTACTACTACTGACGGACAAAATGTAGGTATTAATAACGATGCGATCTTTACATAATTAAATCTGAGATTATTTCACTCGCGATATCATGCATCCGAACGAACTGGAACATCTATGAAACTTTGTATTTCTTATGGTGGGGGGGGGTCGGAGGGGAATCTGGGTTAGTGAGCCAGTCTAGGGCCTCAGGCGTCACACTGTGAACCTCATGAATCCCGCCGGGGAATGAATGCAGCAGGCATTCTTTGACCACATGTTCGGTGGTCTGCACCGCACCTCATTCTCACGTCGCCGATTCGGTCATCTCTGCATCATATAGGCACAGCGGCTGCAGGAGGACCTTATCCTATTGATCGCAGACCAAAGTTCACGAGGCGGTGAGAATCCTTGTCAGATTGTCACTCAAGTTCCCACCTATCTTCTGGAGTGAGATGTATTCTCTTCTTCCATCCAGAATCGTTTTCGGGACTTCAAGCAGCGTGCAGGGTGAGAGACGACATCATTGGATGGCAAAGGTATGGCGCTTTTTTGCAGCACTTTCTTGTATTCATTCAGTGTTGCAATCTCTCGCCTGATATTTGGCGGGGTTATATTTACAAGTACTACGGGGTGCCAAGGGAGATGTGTAGAATTTAAAGTCAAAGAAACTTCCAGATAGACGTGGGTGGGGGTCATGATAAATATTTTTTACATTAAACTGAACACAGAGTTTGGTATTCGCCTGCGATTTGCTAAGATGATATGAATAATAATGTAGTTGAGAAAGTCACCAAAATTGTAACGGTTCAATATTAATACAATAAAAAAAGAAACAGAATAGAACACCTTCCTAGCTTCCTAACAATATTATTTTACAAGCATCGTAAATACTTGCTGTCCCTCTTCCACACTTAAGAATAAGTAGGCGTAAACAAGACAAAGGGCTGTTTCTCGCCGGTGGAGGCATATACGGATACACAAATACATTCAATGCTAAGCTTTTTATTGCAGCCAACTCTCACTGCGTTACCTATACAGAGAAATATCTCGGCGTGTAACATTCGGAGAAAGGTTGAAATTCCCGCATGACACAGTCCGCCTTTTTCGATTTATACAAAAAAAAAAGTGGGTGTGTCAAGCCTACGCAAGACAGAAGTGAAACTTCTAGTATTCCTCTCTCTCTATTTTCATTTCATCATCTCTATTTTCTCTCTTAGGTTAGTTTGAAAATTAGAGGTTAAATAATTCAACGACGAAGCATGGATTTGCTTTTTCTAATATTTTCTTATAGATCAATGACGTTCGATTAATGTATAGTTCCAAAAATTTTCAATTTATTCACAAGTATACAATATTACATAAATAACAATATTACAATTAAAAATTACAAAGAAATTACAATGACAATGATGTGTTCATCACCTCTATCTCGTCACTACTCATTTTTAACACTGAAATTCTGTACCAAACCGTATGAACCACAATCAATTACGTATTTCACTCGTATTACACTCACGACGCAGTATACTAACCAAGCAGCTGATGCTTGGCGTGGCGCAGTTCGCTGGTGTCTGAGAGAGAGGAAAGAAGAGAAGAGAGAGAACGTTCGTGAGCGGCTCCCCCACCTCAACAAGCGCATATGGTGAGAGAGGGACAGTGAACGGTGAGCGGTGGTGGGGGTACCCGCATTTTCGTGTCGATCCTGACTCGGTTTTACTCCGTCCCCGAAAATCCATTACGCGCCTAAAGAAGTTTCACTTCAAAAACAATGCTTTTTTCATTTTATTTTGTGAAGTTCCGTAATAATTAAATGTTTGTCGATCGTAATCTAAATAACATAATTTGTCATATTATAGAATAAACCATGGACATAAAAATGCGTAAAAACTACATCAAAATATGGCTAACTAAACAAGAAGATGAGGAAATAAGACAACTTACAGTGATTGAACAAACACGAAGATTTTTTTTATTACTTAATTTTTTTTTATACTGTGGAAATCAACAAACATGAAGAAGAGGAAATCGTGATGTAACGCCCATACAACAACCTACAGTCCTCCTCGGAACAGGAGAACTGTGAATAAACCACTTTGTATTTTTAAAATTAATTAATTATTAATAAAATTTAAAAAAAGCTTTTACACTTCAAATCATTTTTATAGGCTTGATACTTTTTGATACTTATTACTTGATTTTTTTATCTAAGCCTATAAAAAGACTTCTTGGGGTATTTAATAATAGCATCTATAATATTTATATGCAATCAAATTTTCATACCAAAAACACAAGATTTTGCAATACATCGCATTGCATCGCAGTAAGGAATTACGAAATATATATTTTAGCTGAAGCAGCCTGTAGTTACCTGAAAATGTCAACATAAACCGTTTTTATTCACATATGAAACTTAGCATTTATTTGCGTTTTGTAGTAATAATGCGTATATCAAAATAATACCTAATTATTACGGTGCTAGCATTTTTCAATCCAGGCACGAATGTTTAAAATATTTAAAAATAGGAGTTGTAACAAATGTTCATTTGTATTTTTCAAATATTATACATAGATTAGGTAACATACATTACTAAATTTCAATATTATAAAAGTAGCTCCAAAAAGGAAATAAAATAAAATAAAACATCAAAACTACAATTAAAAAATCGACGAAAATGCGACCTCAATAAGATTAAAGTGTATAAGGTTCCATTATTTAGTGATGATCTTTTTTTGGTCGGTATTTTCCAACATCCCGAAAAGACCCGTTTAGATTCCACGCTGGCATTGATTTTAAATCCTTATAGCATTTTTCTTTTCTTACTCCACACTTCCTTTTTAATAATATTTGTTATATCTACTGCTGTTCTTATTAGAGATTTTAGAATTAGTCCACGATCATTTCTGCATAATCTTGATTGCTTTTGTGCTAAAACTGGAACAAAGAAGATACACGACTTCGATGAACAAGTGAATTGAGTTCAATTGAATAGCAAAACCACTATTGCCCAAATTGCTCATTATGAAAGAAATTGTTGACATTGATCAGCTGACAGAATCGTTGCGTCACGACGATAAAATATTTCTACTGCTACCATGAAACACAAGCTGTTCCACCGAGCTTTGATGTCCAGCATCAATTGAAGTTCTTTGCCAAATTGATCATTTATATGTTTGGGAGCATATCGTTTCTTGTCGGTGATTTGCGAAGTAATCTAACGATAATTCTTACTTTTCGGTTTAATTATCGAGATTGAAAAGGTGTTTTAACACTAATAATGTATTTGTGTTATTACATGATACTCTACCAGATAGGTTTCTTTTTTCAATTCAGTTGAATAAGAAAGAACAGTGCTGAAAGTATTTACGCCTTTTTTTCTCTAGACCCCTGAAGGTGACAAATTATATGCCACCGAAATCTGCGAATATTCCAAATTTACTCTGATTTCATTGAAATCGCTTGGACGGTTTCGGAGATTAGCGTGTACGAACACAGTGACTCGTAATTTTTATGTATTAAGATAACCTCGTCTGATGTGACGAAAGCCACAAAAAAGCGAAACATAAATTATCCAACTCTGTACAAATTTATCAAAAAGATGCCATATTTATCAATATATTAAAAGGCAAAAGAGAATAACCAGCACAACAATAAGATAACCAATCGTCATGCGAATTTCTATCTGCTTCGCTACTTCAAGTATCTCGTCGGCACGAAAATATGTACACAATTCCAGGTTTAGATAAAATTATGTACCTAATTAAAAAATTAAAATTAATTAAACTTGCGAAAATACTACACACACCAATTAAAAATGACTCTGTCACGACAATTAAAAATGACACTGTCACAACAATCATTTACCAGCTTACTATCCATAAATATGGAATAAAAAATATATCTTTATCTAAAAAGGAAAAGCAGGTTCTTGTCTGTCCATCCTCCCGTTTAAGCTCGCTTCGTTGAAATATTGGGGTTATTTTCGACAACAGAGCGAAAAAATACAATTCTCAATTAAGTTTTAGATAAAGGCATTTATTGGTACGTATGCATTTGTGAACCGAGCCACATATTACGGGAAAGGAACTAATCAACTGCAAGAGGCGTTTCGCGCCATTTGCGGTTACTTCGTTCCTTTCCCATAAGTTGAGGTTCATTTCGGCAGTCGGGCTGGGGTATGTATACGTAGCATGAGATAAAGGCCTGCTCCATTGTTACATCTTCCTCTTTCTCATTAAAAACACTTCAGCGGCAGGACAAAATATAATTTGATTGACATTATTTTCTTATAATGACTGTATCTAAATATATATTTAGTTACCACCTCTGTTAAGAATTTTGTGAATCGTTGCTAGATCTGAATAGTCGTAGTAACACATAGACCAGTGAGCCAAAAATAACCCTAGCTCCGAAACAATGCATAGAAAGGATATGAAAGTTTGTAATAACATTATTATTTTTATTTCTTGCAACAGAGCAATCCCGATGAGTTCTAATGCCTGAATATAATTTTTTTGACACCACTCCTAATCGTTTAATATTTTTTAAGGTAATATCTACACATTTAAAACTAATTAGTTGTTACTATCTACCCAGCTTCCGTCATTTGGTATATTTAAAACCTTTTTTTCTTATTGAACTATTGAATAATATGGAACAAACATCAATTTACATTTAAATGATTATTTCGAAGCTTCGAATGTTCACAGTTCGATAGTTATTGTTTGAACACAAATAGAATTCCGGCTTTGTGGTTGAGATCTATCTTTCGCCATAAAATCCTCCGCCGTTAAAATTATCAATGAATTGATTGACGACCGTGCTACGCTCAAAATGCACACTTCCTATTATTAAAGCGATCAATGAAGTTCGTAAACGTTTCGTCGAGAAATTAATGTTCAGTTTTAATGTAATATTTTGAAATCTTCCCGTCATTTCCGTGAAATCCACTAGAATGTAACGATGTTAACCTCGAAATTGCACATTCATATAATTATTCAGTTATCTGCCAACGAATATCGTAGACGCTTTGACAATGAACCAATTTGAATATTATTCACGGCGAAATACCAGAAACACTGTGTGCCCAAATTCAAAATGGCGGTTGTCATTTCACGTAATCCTGTTTACTTACCAGCTTCTCTCCGGCAAGAATATTATCGCTTTTAGTGATTCTCCGACAAGAATATTATCGCTTTAAAAATATGTTATCTTTGAATATTATCACTTTAAGAATATTATCACTTTTTACAATTTGCTTCGGCATTTATTAGAATTTATTCCAGATCCGCTAAGCTCAAAACTGCTAAACGAATATAAGTGTAAAGCAACGAATAACCTAAACGAAACGAATGCAAAATATCCAGTGAACATTATTTGCTTAGTTTAAAAATATTGCTTCTTGACATTTCCCGTCAGGTTTTACCATTTACGGCAAACGTTATATTATCACTGTATATTATATAATTACTATATAATTTTCTTATTTCCAGCTACTTGCCAAGCTCAAAACTCTTGCAGCTTTTCGTCTGTTATGTCTCAACGTTGTGAAGACCAAATATTAGTTTAAGAATAGGTAAATTACTAGATATAAAATGTGAAATATTATAGCTAAATAATATATGCCATTAAAAAACTATACAATGAATATAGAGTGTCAGTAGGTATAGAGTGATCTACCAACTGAGAACGTAAACGTTTCGTTAACAAACTGAAGCAAAATATTCAGTTAACATATTGGAGATCGGAAAACACACTCAAGCCACCATTACACAAGTGTAAAATGTGTTACAATTTATATGCCTTTTATATATTGTAATTAATTAATATTATGTATACTCTAATGTAGCAGACACAGTATTGCACTCAACCGCTCTGGTCAGCTGAATTAAACACACATTATTATTATTACACATATCTGTGAGCAAAAGGAACAACGGATCGAGTAAATATTGAGTGTATAGTGCAAATATTCTTGGACACATCATCTAAGGAACAACTCTGCATGTGCACTCAATATTGAGGAATCATTCCACTGTTCCTTTCGCTCACAGAATTATTTGCCTAGATTTAAAGTGGTACTCTTGATAATTCCCTTTATGTTTTACCAGCTTCTCCGTACAGCAAACATTATCTTATCACTTCGTATAATTTGCAAAATTCCAGGTAAGTTCCAAAGCTCATGAAAAACTGCATAATGAATACTCCTATTATATAGCTGTGTACCAATGTAATTGTTTCGTTAAGAAGCTAACGTACAATTTTCCACTTTGCCTATATTTACAATGAAACCCCTTGACATTTCTCGATAACCGATTTACCAGCTTCCCTCCACTCGCTTACCAACAAACATTATTAATTCATAACATTGGCTAACTTCTAAGTCGGGATTACCGCTAGCGATATCTGCGCTTCAATTCGAATAATCTGTGATTTTTACCTGCAGAGTTGACGCGTATCTGCACTGTGCACACATCGAGCTTTCCACGAGCTTTCCGCGATCTCTACCCCGCGCCCCGCCCCCTACATCACCCGGCGTGTTTCAGGCATGCGGATGCGGATTTTCCAAGCGACGTATTTGTCCGTACTAGCAAACTATGAAAGGCGATATTGCATTAAGTTTTTTGAGCTGCCTGTTCGGCAACAACAGTTGCAACCGTTTAAAGGTGGTGAACAATCTTGAATGATTTACGTAAAACTGCTAGTTGGTCTAGTGCCAAAATACTATTATATTATTACCAATTTCTAGTAAACCCCTCTGGTTGTTTGACTCATGGAACAGTATAATTGGAAAAGTTAATTTCTGCAGTCATTTGCTACCGAGTCGTCAATATTTCACAATCCGTTGCAATGCATTGTAAACACTAACGCGATGACTAATATACCTAGTAATGCGGCTACTTAAAACCTAACTCCACAGGTCAATTTAATTGCGTTTGCATAAATGTTTTCTGCGTTTGTTGTTATTGTAATTTGCTTGTTGACTAACTTTATTATCATTCTGCTCGCAAATGTACTGCACGAGTAAGCTCTTTCGAGTGGCTTTATGATTTAAAATTACTGCCAGTTTTCTGACCATTCAATGCGTATTGTGTGATGACTACTTCGCAGCGAATGAAAAATTCTATCAAGAAGATGCAACTAAACGAGAGGAAATTATTATTTATGTATTGTACTTAACTCTTAAAACTAATTTCACTTTCGATTTACATATTGTCAAATCTGCTTTTATTTTTGGCGCTGCTCTCTTTATTCTTTTTATTGCCATTTTCTTGTGCGTTTCTCATTCCTTTTCTAGCATGTATTCTTCTCGTGTATTGACTCTCATGTATTTCCACTGATGTATTGCATCTCATGTATCGCTTCTCATGTTTCGCCATTCTCATCTTCATCTCATGCGTACGATGCGTTGCGATCATCCCTTGCTACTCAAAATCTTGATGAACCTATCTATAATGACCACCCTACTGAATGCAAAATTATTGTTGTTAAGACTGTTAGCCTATGGAAATCACCTCGTTATTGTGTATTATTGCCCCATATAATCATTTGGCGATCGAGCTACATACTGTAGCGTGCATTCTTAATGGCGTATCTCTTTGCTTATATTGTCATTATCTCATGCCATTTCCGTTGTGTTCTTTGCATTTAATAGATCGTTATGTTCCCTTGCGGCGTGGAACATAGAATCTCCATGAATCTATCTTCAAAGACTTTTCCGAGGCGAATGACTACCAAATTCAAAAAGCCTTACCTTTATGTAATTGATTTGCTGTAAATTGCATCTAAAATGGTTTGGCAATCGAGCAAAAGTTGAAGTGGCGCATGTATTGATTTATTTATATTTTAATCTTCTCATACCACTGCCTGATTGCATCCTACTTATTGCCATCTTCTCATTTGATCTCTCTCCTTAGTATTCATTCAGTTCATTGCGATTTTCCCTTGCGAATCCAAACTTGATCAACCAATTATTTATCGTAGCGAATCTAAAATTCTATTGGGGGATAAATCTATCCACTTAAGTTATTTTGTGCCTAAAATAATCTGGCGATCAAGTTATGTAAGTACATTTTTTTGTGTACATATTTTGGCGCACAGCTATGTTTTTTTCTGTTTTACCCATTGATGTATAGTATCTCTATTGTTTTTCCAGCTTATCGTACCATTGGCACCACGTTTGTGCATATTTTCATGACACATGTCCGATTATGTTGCTTCCTGCTTTGCGACTCCAATCCTTCCACTTACAAATCTAACAGCACTTCTTATCCACCATTCTTTCTCTGGATTAGGTAGAAATACCTCATTCGTAAAAAATGCGATGGAAACTTGCTCTCCAAAGCGTAATAATAATATGTGGTTATTTCATTAAATATAACTACATTTTTATAGTATACAAAATTATACCATCATGAAATTAAAATTTGCGTAGAATTTTACTAAAAAATGTTTTAAAAAAAGCGCTAACTGTAAAGAAAGAATTCATGTAATATTGAACTTTAGCCTATGTATAATGTGCGTAAGTAATTAGGGTAAGGATTGCGTAGTATATTGTATTATTTATCTCAATTAATAACTAGGTAATTTCAAGGCATCATCCAATGGATTTTTTTTATTTATTTTTTTTTTATTCATTTTTGGGAAAATCAACAGTTTACATTTTTACAGATTGTACATAAGTAAAATAGCCAAAATAAAACCAATTACGGATTTCCTCCTTGTGATTTTACGTAAGACAGCATTAGAAGAAATAATTAAATTTATGAGAAATGTGAAGTTATAATTATATAAAATAAAAGAATTGTATAAAATAATAGAAAAAAATAATACAACAAAAATAAAAATAAAGGGGAAAAAAAAAACTAAAATTTATATAAAATAAAAGATTATCGATACATTGGTAACCATAAGAATACAAACAATATTGTGCATATAAATCATATCATAACCATAACCATAAGAAGACAATGTTGTGCATATAAATCATACCATAACAGGATTATAAATATATAAATACTAGAAACATAAACATCAGAAACATCAATTCAAGAAACATCAGTGAAATACTCTTTTAAGGTCATTTTATATTTAGTAAATTCGCAATTGAAGATGTCGATATTGAATAATATGTTATTGTAATTATTACATATTCTGTTCAGGCAAGAATTTTGTCTACAGTTCGTTTTGCTTTGATCGATTTTAAACAGGATAGAAGACCGTGTTAAACGTGCAGGCACATTAAATTTAATATTATTTAGCAACTCTGGGCATTGAATATTATTATTAATTAATTTATATAGGAATAGAGCATCTGCATGATGTCTTCGTACACTTAATGAATCAATTTTAAAGTATGAAGCTGCCTCTGCATAATTATTAAATCTTACAAATGACCTGTAACAGAGATATTTTAGGAATTTGTTTTGAATTGCTTCGATTTTGTTTATGTGGATTTTATAGAATGGAGACCAAACAATTGATGCAAACTCCAGATGACTTCGTACGTAGGCAAAGTAGAGTTGCTTAATGATATTGATGTTATTAAAAAGTTTTGTGTTTCTAATGATGAAACCTAACATTTTAGCAGCCTTATTTGTGATTTGTTGTATATGAAGGTTATATTGAAGTTTATTATCAAGAGTTATTCCAAGATCACGAATATTTGAGACTGTTGCAATGTTGATGTTATTTAAAGTATAATTAAATAATGTTTTATTTTTATTTCTGGAAAAGACAATGTGATGACATTTTGAAACATTTAGAAATAATTGATTTTGTTGGCAATAGGTAGCTACATTGTTTAAATCATGTTGTAAATTAATACAATCGTTTAGACTTTTTATTGGCTTGTATAGCTTAGCATCATCAGCAAATAATTCTATTTCAGAGTTTTTTACAACATTGACCAAATCATTAATATATAAAATGAAAAATAATGGTCCGAGATGTGAACCCTGTTGGATCCCTGAGGAAATTTGATTGAAGTCTGATACAAAGCCCTTTATTGCTACTGCCTGTGATCTGTTAAGTATATAAGATGTAACCCAACTAAATAAATTACCACGTATACCTAATGCCCAAAGTTTTCTTAGTAGTAATTTTTGATTAATTTTATCAAATGCTTTGGCAAAGTCTGTATAAATGATATCTACTTGAGTGCGATTGTCCATGTGACCAACAATGAATTCGGTAAGAAGAACGAGATTACTTTCCACATTTCTGCCTTTTGTAAAACCATGTTGTTTTGTTGTTATGATGTGATTGAGTTGTGGACTTAGGTATTGGTAAACAATTTTTTCCATTAACTTACTGAATATTGTTAGTTTTGAAATCGGACGATAATTTTTAACATTATTTTTTTCGCCATTTTTGTGGATTGGTGTTACATATGCTCTTTTCCATATTTCAGGTACCGTGCCTTCGTTCATTGATTTATTATATATAATGCAGAGAGGTTTAGCGAGTGTTTCAGCACAATTAACTATAAAGTATGATGGAATATCATCACACCCCGCGCTTGTGTTTATGTCAAGAGCTTTTATTTCTTTTAAGACTATTTCTCGTGTGAATTTAACCGTGGTGATATTTATGTTATTTGTGTTTTCTGGTATGTCAAATGTTGGTAGGTTATTATCTTTTATGTAAACTGATTGGAAATATTCCATAAAAATATTACATACATCTTGGCCATTTTCAGCTTTTTTGTCATCTAGATGCATCGTCCTTGGAAGGGACGATTGTGTTTTTTTCATATTATTGAAATGATTCCAGAAGAGTTTAGGATTACCATTCATGTTACTTTCAGCAGTATGTATATAATTAATGTAGAGTTCTTGTGCAATTCGTTTTTGTCTAGATCTTAAGAGTGAAAACGTTTGGTAGTCACGTGGATTTTGAAATTTTTTGAAATATTTATGATATTTATTTTTTTCTTTAATTATTTTTATGAGAGATGATGTATACCATGGCGGATAATTATAATTTTTTGCTGGTTTAGTTGGTATGTAATTTATTTTAATATTGTTTAATATATTGTAGAAGACGTCAGTTGCGGATTGAGTATTCAGATGGTTCGATTTCTTGAATGTAAAGTTTTTCTGGTTGGCCCTATTTATATAATGCGAATGAAGCCGATGCGACGATTCCATAAAACTTTATTGAAAGCAACTAGAGTAAAGTCCACCGTTATTTAACTGGATTTATTGGAAGGCGCCGTTTTCTATTCTACTGACCACGAAAAGGCTATTTGAAGGACTGAATTTCTAGAAAGTTTCAATGCTTTCCTGGTTTACCCGTGGTGTATTGCGAATGAAGCTGACGATTATTTTGTTTCAACATTGCGAGTATTTGTACAAAGTAGCTTCCATGTTCGCTCGAGTTTTGTATAATTAGAACACACTGTGACGTGATCTAACTTATGGTGATTAAATAAATAATATCGGATGCATCTTTATCACATTGTTATTATTTGTACGTATACTAAGGTAAGGTTTTTAAAACCTTTTTTGCCGCTTAACTATCATCAATCGCCTTTTTACCAATCATAACTCCCAACCCTTCCCAACAATATAGTCTCCAGTTATGTAGTCAAAGTTTTCTTTTTTGTACTATTGATGAGACTTAAACTGTTCAACTTTCAACACATATTTTGTCGAAACCTTTTATTTTATTGAACGATTGAAAAATATCCAACAAATAAAAAATAAAAGTATATATATTTTCAAGGTGTTTAAAACCACCCAATCGGCCCATGAGATTGAAATGAAATTGCAAGCAGAAATAGTTTGGTTGATGCTACTACTCTGGCTCTTGCTTTCAGCTCGTGCAGAATGTTCCGTCGTGAGCTATGGATTTTTGTAGTGTCAATATAACAACAAAAAACAGGTAAATATTTAGTCAAAACAATATTTTTTTCGAACAAATCATAAATGCTTATATTCAAAGGGATGTTTCAAAGATCTGTCACGATCAAATAGACCGGCTGGACAAAGTAATTAACTGGTTGTGAATCAATGAAAATCAAGACAAAATATATTACTTAGGTTTAGTATCTACAAGAAAAAATAATGCACTTCCTATTCAGAGCTTCGCACTTGTGCTAGCGATGCGCGAAATTGATGATGTCGGTAAATGGTCGGGAAATGTCGCTACCTCTGTAAACTGATCCAAATTGATTAAAGAGGTTTGCGTTTAATCCGGATTGATTATTCAGAACCCTTCATGTTCTATGCTGCTTTTGAGCCTGAGTTCTACTTGTGGATTCAATAGTTCAATGATAAACACAGTTGTATCAAATTTTTGTGATATACCTTTTTTGTTGTGTGTAAACCACGTTAGAACTATCTAGAAGTCAGTGTTTATAAGCAACGATAGTAATTTCCTTGGTACTATGCAGTAATAACAGTTTTAAGCAGGAAATAAAGTAAAATATTTAATAAAGATTTAGCAACTACTAAAGTTAATTATAGTTCGGGCCACTTAGCACAAACACATCGATAATGTCGGTTACTTGTCATCGTTAACGAACACGAACACATCTACTCGGGAATGATATCATGTTACAGATAAGATCTTATAGACGACAGCGTTGCAAATTGTGCAGAGAGGATAGATTCTTTGAAGAATCAATAAGGCTTACTTTTTAATTCTCATCATTGACGTAAAATATATTCGATTTCGAAAGCGATCCTGTTTAGCAAGAATATTCCCCCCCACACCGTCTAGATTGGTCCTACAGGCAGGAAGATAATATATTATATTGTGACAATGTCTTCTATAGTCACGGCGAACATATTATATTAACACTTTCTCTTTATCTTAATATATAATATAATATAATAGCGAAGCTCTCGAAACAACCTCGCAGCAGTCTGAAAAGTGGGTGGCGGCATACCCCTCCCTTGTGGGCTGCGGGGAGTGAAATCCGAACACTTTGTTCGTGCAGAAAGTTCGTTGGGTTTGGGTATATAAGAACCACGGAGTGACCGGATAACTCATCACACCTTTATTCATTGATATAAAGATTATAAAGCTATGAAAACCGATGAAACAAATTAGACTAAATTGGTTACGTAGGTTAGGTTTATCACTTTTTTATTTGTGTTGAGTTATCTGGAACCGTTGTGAGGTAAGAAATTGGTGCTATTAGCGGAAAGAAATGGGAGGATACAAAGAACCTGGATGCTTATATCTGGTCACCAAATATAGCTACAGCTATTTTATGCCACGTTTCGATTCCGGATGGTGATACAAATGATAGTAAGAATAATCTACCGCTTTAACCAATTATTTTCTATGGAATCTAAAAGGTATTTATTTATTCCGAGGGCGTAACAGCTAGTGTATTTTACCAATGACCAGATCAGCAATAATAACGGGCACTTACGGAATATATTACAAGCGCAGCTCGCTTCCTTCCTGATGCAGCCCACCGACAAGATAAGTTATGGTGCGCCCGCGCTTCCCTACCCCCCCCCCCCCCCCCCCCCCCCCCCTTTCCGTCCCCATCACCAAACTCTGGCGTGGTGAATAAAGTGCTTCATGTTATATTATTAAAGCCCAGCTACACTACTCGCGAAGTTGATCGAAGTTGACCGAATACGATAGTGTGGGCACGAACTTCACTTCGCTTCGGGCAACTTCGCTTCGCTTCGCCCGACTTCCGATTGTTGTCGGTAAATGCGCCCGAGTCAAAGGACTGGACTGAGTTACTCGCGAAGTTACACGAGTGTGGGCACGCACTTCGAACTTCGGCTAACTTCGTCGAGGACTTCGTCGAAGCGTCGAAGCGAGTAGTGAAGCTGACGCTTTATGTTGAAGCACTGACGTCAGTAGTACTTGCACCGTGCCGTCGTTTAACCCTGTGGAAACCGAGCTTATTTGCCTGGTGTATACCACTGTTTATAGTTTTATATCTGTATCCACCATATAATCAAACCTTTTAAAAATACGTTTACATTTAATTAGGGTAATTTTATATACGGGTAAAATCTCAAAGACTTTTATTTTAAAAGTGTTGAAACTCTTATATTTTAACCAGTTTAAAATCGTTAGTTTACCTTTCAATTATATGCTCTTTTATTCTTTTGTGTCTGTTGTTTTCTTTTTCTTTTTTTAAGTTCTTTTTTTAAATCGTCAGAATGATAAATAAATAAATCTTGATACAGGAATGCCCTAGTGAGAGATAGAGAGTATGTTTTTTATATTAAAAACTGTTTTTTGAATAAATAAATAAATAAAATAAATAGCGAAAACCAAAATGACATAATGTGGCTCGGCGAAGACTTAAAAGAATTTTAATCCAGTTGATACGAGTAAATCAGACAAGGAAGTGGTGTAGGCACTTCTAATAAGGATCACGCAAATGAGTTGCTTCGCTGTTAGGTTAGGTTAGGTTAGGTAGGCACTTCTAATAAGGATCACGCAAATGAGTTGCTTCGCTGTTAGGTTAGGTTAGGTAGGCACTTCTAATAAGGATCACGCAAATGAGTTGCTTCGCTGTTAGGTTAGGTTAGGTTAGGTAGGCACTTCTAATAAGGATCACGCAAATGAGTAGCTTCGCTGTTAGGTTAGGTTAGGTAGGCACTTCTAATAAGGATCACGCAAATGAGTTGCTTCGCTGTTAGGTTAGGTTAGGTAGGCACTTCTAATAAGGATCACGCAAATGAGTTGCTTCGCTGTTAGGTTAGGTTAGGTTAGGTAGGCACTTCTAATAAGTATCACGCAAATGAGTTGCTTCGCTGTTAGGTTAGGTTAGGTTAGGTAGGCACTTCTAATAAGTATCACGCAAATGAGTTGCTTCGCTGTTAGGTTAGGTTAGGTTAGGTAGGCACTTCTAATAAGTATCACGCAAATGAGTTGCTTCGCTGTTAGGTTAGGTTAGGTTAGGTAGGCACTTCTAATAAGTATCACGCAAATGAGTTGCTTCGCTGTTAGGTTAGGTTAGGTTAGGTAGGCACTTCTAATAAGTATCACGCAAATGAGTTGCTTCGCTGTTAGGTTAGGTTAGGTTAGGTAGGCACTTCTAATAAGTATCACGCAAATGAGTTGCTTCGCTGTAAGGTACATTCGCTATTTCATTATACTCCCCATCAGACGACTCTTGTGGGTACAAATAAATCACTAAATATGAAATACATACGCATTTTTTTTTGCATTCGCAATGCCAGTTCAACCCATTTAAATTAGTTTTTTTTTTAAATATTTTCAATGATATTACCATTAAATTTTTATCTAATTTTTTTTTCTGAACAGGTTCACCTGTGTAATTATTTTTTACGCTTGACAACGGTTTCGGCTTTAGATGGCACTATCAAACTTTAGCGAAGAAGATAAATGTATTTTTATTATTTCCAAATAGTCGCTTGAAGAATGAAATGAAGAACAAATTGCTTTTAATTTTTATTAACTACTTTTGGATTTTCCAGTAAAATGTAGGAAATTATTAATGGTTATTGATTTCCTTCTAAAGTTTCCCCACTAGTGTGTTATCCACAATCTATTACATTGAATTTTGTGTTCTAAAATAATTGAACTCGGCGTAAACACATTGCAACGGAACGATTTGAATGACTCAGGGGTTTATTTTTCATCCACTATTATTTACTAACTTGAATATTTTTGTTTTACAATAATTGATCTAGGCTTAAACATATCCCGGAGTGGCGAGCGAATTATTTTTGTTCATTTAGCAAACAAGCCTTAGTATTATTAGAATTTGGAGATTGAGTGTAACGCCTTTTTTGTTTATGTAACAGAATCGGCTTATTACTTTCATTGAGTGGGTGATTTTCATCTAGGAGATTTTTGTCAAATTGTGAAAATATTTTATTTTTTTTATTCTTAAACGATCACGTGAGTTCTTCGAATCTAGTATTAAAGGAACGCGCAGTTTGTCTAAGCCACGCAGCGTTTAAGAATAAATAATTAAAATTATGTAGCATGCAAAACACTTATGTCTTTGGCAGTTCTGGCCCGTTCTAAGAACAATGATTAAAGGTAGAAATACACTGGTACGACGTATGCTACGTAAGCAACGCATCAAGATTACTGAACTTATTACAATCCATACATTTTCTATATAAATATATGCTTTAGAAACAGTACTTTTCACTAGTGCTACGTGTAAATAGTGGTTCCATGATAACTCAACATAGTGACAATTCAACACACTTTTAAAAAGTGATATAAAGTCAATAAAAACGACGAAAAAATAATTTTAACCTAACCTACTTAACCCAGTTAATAAAGTTTTTGTTTTTTCACTTTCCATGATTTTATATAACTTTTTAAAGATGTATACAGATGAATTATCATTGTGATGATTTATCCGATCACCGTAAATAGTATATTTAACTATCTGTGTAGAAACGAGATACGCTACTGAAATTGATTAAAAAATAATTAGTCGCCGCTTTATTGATTTTGTTTCCGAAAGAGATGTTAGAGACGATATTTATAATGAAAGAAGCATAATATTTTAAAGTAAATAGAATATTTAGTTTTCTGTGCAGAAAGAGATGTTTCTAAGAGGCCTCAGAACTTTGTTAATTTTTCCATCGAAGTGAAGTCGATGACACAAGAAAAAAAAATTTCCATTGCACTTTCTTACGCTATATTACTATCGGTTCCATGATAAATTAACACAGCGACAATTCAAAAGTCATTAGAAATTATGAAAAAAAAATTTAAACCTAACCCTCTTAACACAGTTAATAATTTTTTTGTTTCACCACTTTCCATGACTTTATATAACTTTTTAAAGATGTGATGAATTATCATTTTGATGATTTATCCGGTCACCATTATTATCTTGGCATCTCGGGCTTTTACATAAATAATAACAAAATTATAAATACAAAAAAGTAGAATAAGTCGGCCCATAATATTAAATATTATAATACATAAATCAACCAAATACAGTATTAACAAACAAAATAATGATGTTATATTATGTTGGTACATACATATTAATAAAATAATACATATATTCTAATGAAGTTATAAAACATGAAGCAGAAAATATTAAAAATATCAAATATCAAGAGACCATTAAAAGTCACTATTTTCCATATAGAATTATTGGTGGTTAAACTTTAATCTACTCGTATTTACTAATTGGAAAGAACTGACACGCCCATATGTAACACATTTAATCCTTTCACCAGTGTGGATGTATTTTTAAATAGTGTTTTTAAATTTTTCGTAAATATTAGTGGGCATTCAACGAATTGTCTAATGTATTATAATTAATGAACAACCTCCGCGTGCCCATTACCATTAGGTAATGTCAATATGTGATGGAAAGTTTTATTATTGATGGAGTTATTTTTCCACAGTTTTAATCGCATTATTTATCTGGGGTAACCGTAAAATAATATGTATCGTAAATGACACAATTCCATTCCAATTCAATTCCACCATGTACCTAACAATTGCAGAGTTACAAATATTAATAACGCAAATCAATCACTCAAACGATTTTCCAAGCATCTGGCCGAAAGGATCAGAATTTTTTTAAATTTATATTTTTCTTAATCAGAAGCCAACTTGTGTACAATTCTCCCATCTCATTTCATAATATTATAGGGATCTCTAGGGAAGTTACTAATTCATCGCCTAGAAAAATAAAATCTGGTGCTTTCAGCTAATTTTATAGTTTTAAATCAAATATTTGAATGGCAAGGTCCTGTTTTTATTAATCTTAAATATAAATAACTTACATCCGTAGGGATCCCTCTAGAAACATCTAAGATTTTAGTAATATGTTCATCAGAAATAATTAAAATGTGAGCGTCAATAATTCTCTTTATTAGTCTTATGTCGCTTTAAGTTGTCAGACAGAAGGAATTTCACCGACTTGGTATTTCTATGTAAAGTTTTAAATGATGCAGCAATTCTGGGACTAAATACCACATATGTTTTCCTTTCTGCCAAGAATGGAGGGAAATACAAATACAAAATGTTGTAACTGAGACAATTTAGTTTTTTTTTTTAATTTATTAAGTAAATAGAAAACAATTTTTGTACAAATTTAAGGTAGTCCCACAAAGCTGTCATGTGAAAGCTTGTCTGTAGGTTCTACCAATTAAACATTCTACTAAAAACAAGTTATACATATAGGTAGATACATCAACAAAATTCATACGACAAACTACTGAAAAGTAGTTTATGGGAACTTTTCTGTTTTTTATTTTATTATTTACTGTAATATATATTTTTGCCTTGCTTTCTTTAAATAAATAAAAAAAGGATACATGAAATTTTCATACATTTTATTTATTTATTTATTGCATCTCACTATACATAAAACACTTTTTTTCACATAAATTAGCCACAGCTTTACCATTTTAGGACATAGTCTCTCATTTTTTCAAATTTAAGATTTTTATGACTTTATTTATACTTGGTGGAATTATATATTATTAAAATAGAAAATAAAACATTTTTTAACTTATTTCCACTTTTTTATTTTACCACTACCGGTTTCATCCTATTATGTAATATAATACATATTATTATATAATATGTACCTACCTTGACATTGTGTACCTAATTTTGTATAAATTCTGTAACAAAAGAATTTCAATTGCCAGCCTGAAGATGTCCATAATAGGATGAAACCGATAGTGGTAAAATAAAAAAGTGGAAATAAGTTAAAAAATGTTTTATTTTCTATTTTTTAAGATTTTTATTGATTTTATTGAAAATCACTGGAATTACATATTGAAGAGTACGGCTTCCATATTTATTTAATATTCGAGGAGTTATTAGACCCTTTCCTTCTTTAAATCTTGTGGTATATTTGTGTACCAGTGGGTGTTTGTATGAGCTTTCCCCCATGTTATCCATAATAATAGTGAACCAAAGGAGACCTTTTATTGTAAGCAGGCTCTCTGATCCATATAGTACTTTTAAGTTAATTGTAAACATTAGATGTGCAATGAGGTAAAATAAATTTTAAATTGTAAAAGTTACAAGCCAAGGATCTGAGCTGGTTACAAATTTTTGCCACTTGTTTATCCCACTTAAAACTATTATTAACAATTATTCCCATAAGTATATTAATTTATGAAATCAATTTTTTCACAGTCGCAAATATTAACAATTTCTCTATGTATACAGTCAAAACTATGAGCGGTTATTTTAGGTATATTCCACATTTTCACACTAGGTGATCTTATATACATGCATTTAGTTTTTTTAACATTAATAATAATTAGTCCTACATCATGGGTCCATTTGAGAAGGTCGTTAAAGTCTCTTTGTAATTCTTGTATAGCTATTAAGGGGTTTTCATTTAATACTACAAGCGCAGTATCATCAGCAAAAATGAATCTACGAGCATTTTTGAAAATCTTACACAAGGCAATAACATATATAATTTATCATTTTGGACCTAGAATTGACCCTTGCGGTACTCCTGATTTGATATATCTTGATTTACTAATTATATTTAAAATTTTCACACTGATTTTTAAATAGTAAATTAAATAATTAATTAGACATAAAAATTCAATCAAATTGCACCCCCGAATTAAAAATAAAATAAAAAAATGGTTAATAGATCAAGCTTTTTTATACTGATATTGTTTATAATCTTATGCATATATATATACATATGAATATGAGTAATTTGCCTGTGTTACAACTGACTGTCTTTGTATTTTATTATTTTGTATTGTATTAAGTTAAAAGTTATTCTATTGTTTCTTTTTTTATATATGGCTCTGCGTTTGTGATTATTTAAGTTCTTATTTAAATTCTTCTGTATCTATTTTAAATATTGTGATTTCTCGCTTTTTGTATGCTTTGATAATATATTATGTTAAACTGACCTGCTGACAAACTGCTTGAGCAGTTTAGCGGGTATAAATAATAATAAAATAAAAATAGTTTTTTGAAGAATAAGAGGAGTTTATCCCGGATTCCTATAATTTCAAGTACTTTAATTATTTGTATATGGCTGAGTGTATCGAAAGCTTTTGAGAAATCAATAAATAGAACCAGTACATGTTATTTAGAGTTAAGTTGTGAATTTATATAATTAGAAAATTTTTCAAGCAATTTATCGCAACTTTTTTTTTTTTTTTTAAACCATACTGGTATTCATCAATAATACTCGTTGTGTATAGTAACTATAATAATGAACTATGTATAATAACTATGTGTAATGTATTATTACTATGCATATAAAAAGCCCCTAAAAAGAGCGTTAGAAAAAAATAGATCAATAAAGTGGTCATTATATGTTTTCAGAGGGTGGCGAATCTACCATTCAATTTAATGAAAAAGCTCGTTAATCTAATTGTATCGGTTACTTTACAAAGGTGCGGTTAGTTTGCAGGATGCTTTATCGTATTGTAATAAATTTACTAAAATAATATGCAAGACTTGTCAACTTGTCAAGTCAGCGTACATTGGTTGTCGTTGGTGTCGTATTACTATCGTAATATTTTTTTCGTAACGCTGGACATGTTAAATATGGTGACCGGATAAATCATCACATCTTTAAAAAGTTATATAAAGTCATGGAAAGTGATGAAACAAAAATTTTATTAAATGGATTAAGTAGGTTAGGTTAGGTTTAAATTATTTTTTTCATCGTTTCTAATGACTTTATATCACTTTTTAAAGGCTGTGTTGAATTGTCACTGTGTTGAGTTGTCATGAAACCGTTAAATATAAATACGTAGAATAATTTTATTCATATAAAGAGAAGTAAAGAGTGGTGGGTACATATAAATATAAAACATGTATACTTTTATGTACCCACCACTCTATGCGACTATACAAGAATATACACATTTTTGACTTGTAGCTTCCTCTTAAATGCACAATATTTGATCTCCTTAAAAGAACGAATTCCAAAGATTGTCACAACTGCAAGACTATATGTTGAAAGAGTCACCCTTTTAACCTAAATTGTATATATATATCATGTCCTTTTCGTGGACATATGTGTATGTGTTTTCGTAGATCAGGTACTTGAAGGCCAACATTTTTAACTCATGCGACTTTCAGAACAATGATGCATTGATAACAAAGATATTCAATTTATTACTCACCTCCACTGGAGCTAAAAGTAATTAATCATTTTATTGATAACGAACTCAATTTAATCAACGAACAAAACTTAAAAGTCAATGTTGGTATATTGCTGGCTCCATTGTGTAACGTTTATTCCAGAGTGTAATTAACTAAGCATATTAGAGGAAATGGCCACAGCCATAATACTGATAAAACTATTTGCCACTAGTTTAAATGATTTGCCAATAATCATGGAAAAGATCAAATAAGCTAGTAAGAATAAATAATACTGGATTTTAAAAATAGTAGATAACTTTGTGATCGATTTTTTTCTTGTTGGATAACTCTGTATGTAAACAATAATCGAAGTAACCATGTTGTACTTGCTATTATGGAATTAACCGTGCAGAATATATGCAGAAAATATTACAAGATGGTTTCTCGATCCTGAATTTAGTAGCCTTGGAGAGACCAGTCACGCGACGAATTTAGTTGTCAGCAAGGAGCCATTAGATAGCACTTTTGGACGTGGAATCTGAAATCATATCTACGAGTAGTACATAATATTTTGTGTAATATTATAATTCTGCTTGTAAATGACCCATCACTTTTTTATTAAGCCGCGCTTAGTATTTAAACCCGCGACCTCCGAGTACACGGCCAAGGGGCTTTCCGCTCTACCGCGGAAGTCATCAATTTTTTAAAGAAAAATATTATAAGATGATCAAAATGCCGTGTTGTAATTTTCCTATTCTCTGATTTTCTATTTATTCTCTTTATGTATTTTTAAATAAATTTAATATTTTACATCTATGATTATAATAATAATTTAATACAACGTATAAACAGGTATGTACTGATCCTATTTTTAAGAACCTGTCGACAAACTAGCAGTTTAACGGGAATAAAATATAATTTTGTAACTTTTAAAGGAAAATAAAGGGATAGTAAAAAAAATCATTAATTTAAATTAATAAATAATCGACGATATGAACGAAGGAAATATAGTGGTAGAAGTAAATAATTTCCCCATTTTCTTTTACATTTCCCTAGATTTCTGGCGCGGTGCCGGACTATACTAATTCGACGCATTATATCAAAGTACCTACCTGCTTCAGTCTCATTAAAAACTGACTACGTAGCATGTCATTCAACGCCGAAAGGGCTAGAATCAAGACCGTTAGTATAATGCTCCTGTATTATTTAACTGGAAAGCGCAGCGTTTGGCGCATTGAAGATTAGTCTGCGGCGCGCGCTCTTTCGCCGGTCAACCCTGGTGCTGATAGGTTCTATTCTTTATTTTTTTATGTGATTCAACTCTATAGTTACTTGCTTTATAGAAAAATTTTATTTCAATGTGGCGCGCGCTTCACGCCACAGCTTTCTGGAGTAAAACCTGTATTCGTGACACTGTTTTTATGTGGCAAAGCTAATTTTGTTTCATGTGATAAAACTTTTTTTTTAAATTGTTTTATTTGGTATAACTTGATTGCTTGTTTTATTTATTTACCGAAAATAGTTTCTATTTACATATACATACTTATCACTCATAACAATATTATACTAGCGTAAAACTATTAAACTAGACCCGTTAAAAGCTATTTGTTAAAGTTTTTATTAAATAAATATCTGCCTCAGGATTATTGCCAAACGATTCACGATTCACGATTATTGTCAATTTTAGAGACGGTCAGAAATGTACATTTCGACCGAACGCCGTTAGTTAACTTGAAAAATGATAAAATCTGTAAAAAAATTGTACGAAAGAAACACACGTTTGAAATTTAGAGTAACTAAATAATAAAATAATGTTGGTACCTAAGTTATTGCTGCTCTGAATTGTTCCCACAATCAGTTCCAATTTTTTAAATAAAATCAAATCCCAGTTCTAGTGTTTATTGAACCGGAGTTACATATCCACACAGTTGACACAGATGCACACCATTGCAATTATTATTTTAAATTTAATGAACAGCTTGTTACATAAAGGTTATCAAGGAAGTGATAATACATAATATATGTAAAAGAAATAAGTTCATACCGAAAAGAAATACAACTAATGATAAACGTACATTTTTTGGGAGAAAAATGCTAGTTAGATATTATATTTTATTTACATGCACAAAATAGGTTATTGGGGGCTTGGTTTGGGTTAATTATGCCAATTTATATATAAAGGAAACTATCGCAAGTGTCATTCCATACAAAAGACTGTCCAAAATGAGGGCAAAGGGATCGTTTTATAAGGTGAATTTTGTTGATTGAATAAAAATTTATATATAATGTATATTTTACCATCTATCACGACGTAAATCGTTGTTTCTTGTAGTACTTAATTAAGTTAAAACGAAGTGTAATTTCCATAATATGGAAATATCAATTCTTTGTCCATACTCGTTTCCAAAGATATGAAGTGGGTATATTTATATTATATTCAGGTAATTTTTATATAAGAAATTTCGGAAAAATAATGTTTTGGAAAGTGAACATAACCATTTGCTAGCAATGTCCTTATTGGTTCTATTCGTGAATTGTAGAATATTAATTTCGATGAACAGATTTTATTTGGAAAAGTAATTTTCCTTTTTGTAATTATCTAGTTATCCAGTTAGTCCAGTATCCATTATTATTTTCAAAATTTAGAACTACCCTACTTTTGAACAATATATACTGGTGTATACGGGCAAATTATTTTATGTTTACGTTGTATTCTACATATTTGCAACGGGCTTTTGGAACAAAATTTATCCGTTTTCATTTTGGCAAACCAAGTTTCATACCGTGATTATTTAATTCACGGTAATAAATAAAATCTACTCTTAGGACGGGTTGTTTCGGAGAATTTGAACAATTCATCAAATTTCAACGTTCATTTCCGGGTTTTGTGAAAGTCCTATTCAAGTTCTGTTATTATATCATTATAGGTTAGTTGCTTGACAAAACTGAAATTAAAACAGAACTTGAAAAAATCTTTCACAGAACTGGAAAATGAACGTTTAAATATGATGAATTGTTCAAATTCTCCGAAACAACCCGTCCTTAATAACTACAAACTATATTCATAATTTAAATTAGTTTTATTAATTTTAGAAGACGACAATCCAATATCCTGTAAAAATAAACAACCTGTTCTACGTAACTTCGGCTGCTGTAAGATTTATCCGTGCACTGGTGAAATTTGAGAAGTCAGCCGTGGAAAACTACTTTAACACTTTCCAGGCCGCGAATTTGCACGCGTGCTAAGTGCAGAGGCGGCCCGTGACAAATTGCCAGCAGTGCATTTCACTTTTAAAATGTACCTAGTGTATAATTTAGGTGGAGCAAATTAAATAGGGGTACCTACTGCAATTCATTTTATGTACTAAGTTATATTTGTAAAATAATGGATGAAATAATTCTGCTACGTCAGCGTTCCCAAAATCATTTCGAGAGTAAAGGACAAGCAATTCATCGTTGAAAATATAGCGAAACCGTTTGAATTCACCGCGCACGAGTTCCAATGTGTGAATGTCTTAGCGCTAACATTGTACATTAGTATTTCTAAGTGATGCGAAATTCACACGCCATCAAGGCACTTCGATAATGCACGGGATGAGTTATATATCTGCACTGCTCTAACACGTGATGTGTAATCTGTCTCGCTCATGTCACCGTTTCGGCTAGATCGGACTGTCTCGATACAGCCAAATGCTGTGTCACTAGTATGGTAAAACATGGTTCTGTGCATATCGGGGTAGGTATGCACGGCCCGTTTACTCTTGCGCTTGAGTCTTGTACTAGAAGATAGCTAAAATAATGACCTGGCTCGAATTACGACTGGAGCCTACTTGCGTACATCGATGACTGGGGCTCAAATGTCGTTGTAAGTTATTATGTGAAGACTGAGACAAGCAGTGCAATCCACAAATGCACGTCCAAGGAACCGCCTCTGGCTAAGTGTATCCGGCCGCGTCCGAATGCAGTTCGTGACGCAGTTATCGCCCGACTGGCCGGGTTCCTTTAAGTAAACATACCCCACCCGGCCGGGCTTTTTGGCACATATTCAATAATTCATATTTACACAACCATTATTTAAATTGAGGTTATTATTTTTTAATATGTTTGTTATCATACATTTTTTAATAAAACAATGCATTTTGTAATTAGTAATAAACTAGCAATTTTCGTGCTAAAACTCGTACACGTTTATCACACGCTAAACTTGCGCGCAACTAAAGCACTTAAACTCTCGATCTATAAAAACGGTTTGTTATACAGCGACGATTTTGGGAGTATGTGTGATTTACAATTCCCACTTGACCTCATAAACAGGACATATTGTTTAGTTAGGGAAAATATGCAAGCCTAACACGAACACAGTTCGGCTCTGCCGATTAGCCTAAAATATCTACACTTCTTATCTCACCTATTATTTATTACTTTTTCTCACCTATTCTCATCCGCCGGAGTAAAGAGCCGACCAACTGGAAGAAAAACCCGTAACTAACAGGGTCCGGGCATGGCCTGGAAAGTGTTAAGACAGCAAATATGCTGTGATTGACTATGAAGGTATCCTTCACAAGAATAGCACCTTCCACTCTTGCAAGTAGAATGCTTCAAATGTTTACTTTGCAAATTAAACTTTACCATTAATTTTACTTTTATATCAACCGTTGGTGCATAAAATGTATTATAATTATGTGATACTAGCAGTTAAAAACCCGCTCCGCGGGTTTTTAACTGCTAGGCCCTTTGGGCGGCACTTGGTTGGGCTTCGCCCAGTTTAAGTGATACTAACAACAATTATATTTAATAGGTAGATATTAGGTCATTCACAGAGAGAGGGTGAGTATATATTGTTAAATCACGGAACAGGAAGGAGTTTAGGCATATAAGAATGACAGTTGTTCGGCTAAAACTTTACCTTTCCCGAATAATTGCCTAAATGGCTAAATGTAAATTAATATAGGTAATTATTCGGAATCGCTGGACACGGAAAAATACGAAATATTTTTAAATAATACCTTCTGATTTACCTTAATTACTATAAAAGGAATCGAACAGCATTTGGGAAATTTTTAATTTTAGCTTTTTAATTTTTAATTACGTAAAATGAAAATTCGCTTTCGCTGTATGGGATAACAGCCTGAATAATTTATGTTGATAACATTTTCTTTTGTCGGTATTCCTGAAATGAACGGCTAGAGACAATTGAAAAACGTAAATTAAAAAGTTATAATGTAATACAATATTCCGGCAAAATAGTGCCTACTTAAAAAACACAAATGATTTATTTCGCTATTATTATCATTATTATTTTATTTAACCTCACCTATAATAACCTAACCTAACCTACAATAATCCAGCCTAACCTATAAAAATCCAACCTAACCTATAATAACCCAACCTAACCTAACCCGTAATAACCTAACTAACGTTACCTAACCTAACATAACCTGACTAATCCTAACCTATAATAATCCAACTTAATCTAACCTAACCTATAAACTAACTTGAACTATACTAATCCAACCTAACCTAACCTAACCTAGCATAACCCAACCTAACCTATCCTAACCTATAAAAATCTTTTTTTAAATATTTCCTTACTTGTAAAAGAAACCAAAATACCTTTATTTTATTTTTCGAGCTTGGCTAAAATAGTACCACCTACCTAGTATTTGCATAGAGTAAATGGTAAAAATTCTAGCCACTCATATCAGGAATACCAAAAAAAGAAAATATCATCAATAGAAATTATTCCGGCTGTCATCCAATACAACGAAAGCGAATTTTAATTTTACGTAATTAAAAATTAAAATGCTAAAATTAAAAAATTCCCAAATGCATTCAGATTCCTTTTATATTAATTAAGGTAAATCCGAAGAATTATGTCCAGCGATTCCGAATAATACCTTAATATAATGTATATTATATACCTGGCAAAATGATTGTTTTATTAAACATATAAGTACATGTCAGATTAGAGATTTGTTGACTAATTTTACAATCAACGAAGCGTTTCTATCTTCCGATTGTCTTTCATGTTATTTTATTGAGTTGGCAGTGCCTATACTTCCGCGTATTGTTAACTTCATGTCGGTGTTCTGTCAAATAGTGCGAAATTATTATTTACGTAAATAATATTAAATATCAATATTTTTCAAAATCGTACATGCAAAGACTTGTTGTTTATTGTCATTAAGTTGAATCAAATGTTTGTTTTATTTGTAAATGCGTATTAAAACTGTAGTTTCACGTAAATAATTACCGTTGTTTGAATAAATGAAATTGTACGTATTTGTATATCGCTCTTATGCGCTCTGTCGGCCAATAGCAAAACTACTCCAGCGGCCGGTAAAGGAGGGATTGACATTTTTAAGGAACCCTGGAATGTCTGATTCTTGAC